>NC_090449.1:23179382-27979382 GCF_031143425.1 Pleurodeles waltl | reverse complement strand
GGGGGCGGCCGGGTGCAGTGTAGAAACAGGCGTCGGGTTTGTAATGGAAGTCAATGGGAGATCTAGGGATCTCTTCAGCGCTGCAGGCAGGCAAGGGGGGGGTTCCTCGGGGAAACCTCCACTTGATCAAGGGAGAGGGACTCCTGGGGGTCACTCCTCCAGTGAAAGTCCGGTCCTTCAGGTCCTGGGGGCTGCGGGTGCAGGGTCTCTCCCAGGTGTCGGGACTTAGGATTCAAAGAGTCGCGGTCAGGGGATGCCTCGGGATTCCCTCTGCAGGCGGCGCTGTGGGGGCTCAGGGGGGACAGGTTTTGGTACTCACAGTCTTAGAGTAGTCCTGGGGTCCCTCCTGAGGTGTTGGATCGCCACCAGCCGAGTCGGGGTCGCCGGGTGCAGTGTTGCAAGTCTCACGCTTCTTGCGGGGAGCTTGCAGGGTTCTTTAAAGCTGCTGGAAACAAAGTTGCAGCTTTTCTTGGAGCAGGTCCGCTGTCCTCGGGAGTTTCTTGTCTTTTCGAAGCAGGGGCAGTCCTCAGAGGATGTCGAGGTCGCTGGTCCCTTTGGAAGGCGTCGCTGGAGCAGGATCTTTGGAAGGCAGGAGACAGGCCGGTGAGTTTCTGGAGCCAAGGCAGTTGTCGTCTTCTGGTCTTCCGCTGCAGGGGTTTTCAGCTGGGCAGTCCTTCTTCTTGTAGTTGCAGGAATCTAATTTTCTAGGGTTCAGGGTAGCCCTTAAATACTAAATTTAAGGGCGTGTTTAGGTCTGGGGGGTTAGTAGCCAATGGCTACTAGCCCTGAGGGTGGGTACACCCTCTTTGGGCCTCCTCCCAAGGGGAGGGGGTCACCATCCTAACCCTATTGGGGGAATCCTCCATCTGCAAGATGGAGGATTTCTAAAAGTCAGAGTCACCTCAGCTCAGGACACCTTAGGGGCTGTCCTGACTGGCCAGTGACTCCTCCTTGTTGCTTTCTTTGTTCCCTCCAGCCTTGCCGCCAAAAGTGGGGGCCGTGGCCGGAGGGGGCGGGCAACTCCACTAAGCTGGAGTGCCCTGCTGGGCTGTGACAAAGGGGTGAGCCTTTGAGGCTCACCGCCAGGTGTTACAGCTCCTGCCTGGGGGAGGTGTTAGCATCTCCACCCAGTGCAGGCTTTGTTACTGGCCTCAGAGTGACAAAGGCACTCTCCCCATGGGGCCAGCAACATGTGTCTGGTGTGGCAGGCTGCTGGAACTAGTCAGCCTACACAGACAGTCGGTTAAGTTTCAGGGGGCACCTCTAAGGTGCCCTCTGTGGTGTATTTTACAATAAAATGTACACTGGCATCAGTGTGCATTTATTGTGCTGAGAAGTTTGATACCAAACTTCCCAGTTTTCAGAGTAGCCATTATGGTGTTGTGGAGTTCGTGTTTGACAGACTCCCAGACCATATACTCTTATGGCTACCCTGCACTTACAATGTCTAAGGTTTTGTTTAGACACTGTAGGGGTACCATGCTCATGCACTGGTACCCTCACCTATGGTATAGTGCACCCTGCCTTAGGGCTGTAAGGCCTGCTAGAGGGGTGTCTTACCTATACTGCATAGGCAGTGAGAGGCTGGCATGGCACCCTGAGGGGAGTGCCATGTCGACTTACTCGTTTTGTCCTCACTAGCACACAAATGCTGGCAAGCAGTGTGTCTGTGCTGAGTGAGAGGTCTCCAGGGTGGCATAAGACATGCTGCAGCCCTTAGAGACCTTCCTTGGCATCAGGGCCCTTGGTACTAGAAGTACCAGTTACAAGGGACTTATCTGGATGCCAGGGTCTGTCAATTGTGGATACAAAAGTACAGGTTAGGGAAAGAACACTGGTGCTGGGGCCTGGTTAGCAGGCCTCAGCACACTTTCAATTGTAAACATAGCATCAGCAAAGGCAAAAAGTCAGGGGGCAACCATGCCAAGGAGGCATTTCCTTACACAACCCCCCCCCAAACGAAAGAGGATGAGACTAACCTTTCCCAAGAGAGTCTTCATTTTCTAAGTGGAAGAACCTGGAAAGGCCATCTGCATTGGCATGGGCAGTCCCAGGTCTGTGTTCCACTATAAAGTCCATTCCCTGTAGGGAGATGGACCACCTCAACAGTTTAGGATTTTCACCTTTCATTTGCATCAGCCATTTGAGAGGTCTGTGGTCAGTTTGAACTAGGAAGTGAGTCCCAAAGAGGTATGGTCTCAGCTTCTTCAGGGACCAAACCACAGCAAAGGCCTCCCTCTCAATGGCACTCCAACGCTGCTCCCTGGGGAGTAACCTCCTGCTAATGAAAGCAACAGGCTGGTCAAGGCCATCATTTGTTTGGGACAAAACTGCCCCTATCCCATGTTCAGAGGCATCAGTCTGCACAATGAACTGCTTAGAATAATCTGGAGCTTTTAGAACTGGTGCTGAGCACATTGCTTGTTTCAGGGTGTCAAAGGCCTGTTGGCATTCCACAGTCCAGTTCACTTTCTTGGGCATTTTCTTGGAGGTGAGTTCAGTGAGGGCTGTCACAATGGATCCATATCCCTTCACAAACCTCCTGTAATACCCAGTCAAGCCAAGGAATGCCCTGACTTGAGTCTGGGTTTTTGGAGCTACCCAGTCCAGAATAGTCTGGATCTTGGGTTGGAGTGGCTGAACTTGGCCTCCACCTACAAGGTGGCCCAAGTAAACCACAGTTCCCTGCCCTATCTGGCATTTGGATGCCTTGATAGAGAGGCCTGCAGATTGCAGGGCCTTCAAAACCTTCTTCAGGTGGACCAGGTGATCCTGCCAGGTGGAGCTAAAGACAGCAATATCATCAAGATAAGCTGTGCTAAAGGACTCCAAGCCAGCAAGGACTTGATTCACCAACCTTTGGAAGGTGGCAGGGGCATTCTTTAAACCAAAGGGCATAACAGTAAACTGATCATGCCCATCAGGTGTGGAGAATGCTGTTTTCTCTTTTGCTCCAGGTGCCATTTTTATTTGCCAGTACCCTGCTGTCAAGTCAAAGGTACTTAAGAATTTGGCAGCACCTAATTTATCTATGAGCTCATCAGCTCTTGGAATTGGATGAGCATCTGTCTTGGTGACAGAATTGAGCCCTCTGTAGTCCACACAAAACCTCATCTCTTTCTTTCCATCTTTGGTGTGAGGTTTGGGGACTAAGACCACTGGGCTAGCCCAGGGGCTGTCAGAGCGTTCAATTACTCCCAATTCCAGCATCTTGTGGACTTCCACCTTGATGCTTTCCTTCACATGGTCAGACTGTCTAAAGATTTTGTTTTTGACAGGCATGCTGTCTCCTGTGTCCACATCATGGGTACACAGGTGTGTCTGACCAGGGGTTAAGGAGAAGAGTTCAGGAAACTGTTGTAGGACTCTCCTACAATCAGCTTGCTGTTGGCCAGAGAGGGTGTCTGAGTAGATCACTCCATCTACTGAGCCATCTTTTGGGTCTGATGACAGAAGATCAGGGAGAGGTTCACTCTCTGCCTCCTGATCCTCATCTGTTACCATCAACAGATTCACATCAGCCCTGTCATGGAAGAGCTTAAGGCGGTTCACATGGATCACCCTCTTGGGGCTCCTGCTTGTGCCCAGGTCCACCAGGTAGGTGACCTGACTCTTCCTTTCTAGTACTGGGTAAGGGCCACTCCATTTGTCCTGGAGTGCCCTGGGAGCCACAGGCTCCAGAACCCAGACTTTCTGCCCTGGTTGGAACTCAACCAGTGCAGCCTTTTGGTCATACCAAAACTTCTGGAGCTGTTGGCTGGCCTCAAGGTTTTTGGTTGCCTTTTCCATGTACTCTGCCATTCTAGAGCGAAGGCCAAGTACATAGTCCACTATGTCCTGTTTAGGCTCATGGAGAGGTCTCTCCCAGCCTTCTTTAACAAGGGCAAGTGGTCCCCTTACAGGATGACCAAACAGAAGTTCAAAGGGTGAGAATCCTACTCCTTTCTGTGGCACCTCTCTGTAAGCGAAAAGCAGACATGGCAAGAGGACATCCCATCTCCTTTTGAGTTTTTCTGGGAGCCCCATGATCATGCCTTTTAATGTCTTGTTGAATCTCTCAACCAAGCCATTAGTTTGTGGATGGTATGGTGTAGTGAATTTATAAGTCACTCCACACTCATTCCACATGTGCTTTAGGTATGCTGACATGAAGTTGGTACCTCTGTCAGACACCACCTCCTTAGGGAAACCCACTCTGGTAAAGATACCAATGAGGGCCTTGGCTACTGCAGGGGCAGTAGTCGACCTAAGGGGAATAGCTTCAGGATACCTGGTAGCATGATCCACTACTACCAGGATATACATATTTCCTGAGGCTGTGGGAGGTTCTAGTGGACCAACTATGTCCACACCCACTCTTTCAAAGGGAACCCCCACCACTGGAAGTGGAATGAGGGGGGCCTTTGGATGCCCACCTGTCTTACCACTGGCTTGACAGGTGGGGCAGGAGAGGCAAAACTACTTAACCATGTTGGACATACTGGGCCAGTAGAAGTGGTTGACTAACCTCTCCCACGTCTTGGTTTGTCCCAAATGTCCAGCAAGGGGAATGTCATGGGCCAATGTTAGGATGAACTTCCTGAACAGCTGAGGCACTACCACTCTCCTAGTGGGACCAGGTTTGGGGTCTCTGGCCTCAGTGTACAGGAGTCCATCTTCCCAATAGACCCTATGCGTTCCATTTTTCTTGCCTTTGGACTCTTCAGCAGCTTGCTGCCTAAGGCCTTCAAGAGAGGGACAGGTTTCTTGTCCCTTACACAGCTCCTCCCTTGAGGGTCCCCCTGGGCCTAAGAGCTCAACCTGATAAGGTTCAAGCTCCAAAGGCTCAGTTCCCTCAGAGGGCAGAACTTCTTCCTGAGAAGAGAGGTTCCCTTTCTTTTGCTGTGTTGTAGTTGGTTTCCCAACTGACTTTCCTGTTCTCTTGGTAGGCTGGGCCATTCTTCCAGACTCCAGCTCTACTTGTTCACCCTGTGCCTTGCACTGTGCTCTTGTTTTCACACACACCAGTTCAGGGATACCCAGCATTGCTGCATGGGTTTTTAGTTCTACCTCAGCCCATGCTGAGGACTCCAGGTCATTTCCAAGCAGACAGTCCACTGGGATATTTGAGGAGACCACCACCTGTTTCAGGCCATTGACCCCTCCCCATTCTAAAGTAACCATTGCCATGGGATGTACTTTTCTCTGATTGTCAGCGTTGGTGACTGTGTAAGTTTTTCCAGTCAGGTATTGGCCAGGGGAAACCAGTTTCTCTGTCACCATGGTGACACTGGCACCTGTATCCCTCAGGCCTTCTATTCTAGTCCCATTAATTAAGAGTTGCTGTCTGTATTTTTGCATGTTAGGCGGCCAGACAGCTAGTGTGGCTAAATCCACCCCACCCTCAGAAACTAGAATAGCTTCAGTGTGGACCCTGATTTGCTCTGGGCACACTGTTGATCCCACTTGGAGACTAGCCATACCAGTGTTACCTGGATGGGAGTTTGGAGTGGAACCTTTCTTGGGACAGGCCCTGTCTCCAGTTTGGTGTCCATGCTGTTTACAGCTATGACACCAGGCCTTTTTGGGATCAAAGTTTTTACCCTTGTACCCATTGTTTTGTGAAGAGGCTCTGGGCCCACCCTCCTGTGCAGGTTTTTGGGGGCCTGTAGAAGACTCTTTACTATTTTTAGTTTTGGTTGTCTCATCACCCTTCCCCTGGGGAGTCTTTGTGACCCCTTTCTTTTGGTCACCCCCTGTTGAAGTCTTGGACACCCTTGTCTTGACCCAATGGTCCGCCTTCTTTCCCAATTCTTGGGGAGAAATTGGTCCTAGGTCTACCAGATGCTGATGCAGTTTATCATTGAAACAATTACTTAACAGGTGTTCTTTCACAAATAAATTGTACAGCCCATCATAATTACTTACACCACTGCCTTGAATCCAACCATCTAGTGTTTTCACTGAGTAGTCAACAAAGTCAACCCAGGTCTGGCTCGAGGATTTTTGAGCCCCCCTGAACCTAATCCTGTACTCCTCAGTGGAGAATCCAAAGCCCTCAATCAGGGTACCCTTCATGAGGTCATAAGATTCTGCATCTTTTCCAGAGAGTGTGAGGAGTCTATCCCTACACTTTCCAGTGAACATTTCCCAAAGGAGAGCACCCCAGTGAGATCGGTTCACTTTTCTGGTTACACAAGCCCTCTCAAAAGCTGTGAACCACTTGGTGATGTCATCACCATCTTCATATTTTGTCACAATCCCTTTGGGGATTTTTAACATGTCAGGAGAATCTCTGACCCTATTTATATTGCTGCCACCATTGATGGGTCCTAGGCCCATCTCTTGTCTTTCCCTTTCTATGGCTAGGAGCTGTCTCTCTAAAGCCAATCTTTTGGCCATCCTGGCTAACAGGAGGTCATCTTCACTGAGAGCATCCTCAGTGATTTCAGAAATGTGGGACCCTCCTGTGAGGGACTCACTATTTCTGACTAACACAGTTGGAGACAGGACTTGAGGGGTCCTGTTCTCCCTATTTAGGACTGGAGGAGGGACATTGGCCTCCAAGTCACTAATTTCTTCCTCTGTGAGGTCATCATCAGAGGGGTTGGCTTTTTCAAACTCTGCCAACAGCTCCTGGAGCTGAATTTTGGTAGGTCTGGAGCCAATGGTTATTTTTTTATTACAGAGAGACCTTAGCTCCCTCATCTTAAGATGGAGGTAAGGTGTGGTGTCGAGTTCCACCACCTGCATCTCTGTATCAGACATTATTCTGCTAAGAGTTGGAATACTTTTTAAAGAATCTAAAACTGTTTCTAGAATCTAATTTCAAACTTTTAACAAACTTTTAAACTCTAAAAGACAATGCTAAACAGGGACTTAACACACAAGGCCCTAGCAGGACTTTTAAGAATTTTGAAAAATTTCAAATTGCAAAAATGAATTTCTAATGACAATTTTGGAATTTGTCGTGTGATCAGGTATTGGCTGAGTAGTCCAGCAAATGCAAAGTCTTGTACCCCACCGCTGATCCACCAATGTAGGAAGTTGGCTCTGTATGTGCTATTTCAAAGTAAGGAATAGCATGCACAGAGTCCAAGGGTTCCCCTTAGAGGTAAGATAGTGGCAAAAAGAGATAATACTAATGCTCTATTTTGTGGTAGTGTGGTCGAGCAGTAGGCTTATCCAAGGAGTAGTGTTAAGCATTTGTTGTACATACACATAGACAATAAATGAGGTACACACACTCAGACAAATCCAGCCAATAGGTTTTGTTATAGAAAAATATCTTTTCTTAGTTTATTTTAAGAACCACAGGTTCAAATTTAACATGTAATATCTTGTTTGAAAGGTATTGCAGGTAAGTACATTAGGAACTTTGAATCATTTCAATTGCATGTATACTTTTCAAGTTATTCACAAATAGCTATTTCAAAAGTGGACACTTAGTGCAATTTTCACAGTTCCTGGGGGAGGTAAGTTTTTGTTAGTTTTACCAGGTAAGTAAGACACTTACAGGGTTCAGTTCTTGGTCCAAGGTAGCCCACCGTTGGTGGTTCAGAGCAACCCCAAAGTCACCACACCAGCAGCTCAGGGCCGGTCAGGTGCAGAGTTCAAAGTGGTGCCCAAAACACATAGGCTAGAATGGAGAGACGGGGGTGCCCCGGTTCCGGTCTGCTTGCAGGTAAGTACCCGCGTCTTCGGAGGGCAGACCAGGGGGGTTTTGTAGGGCACCGGGGGGGACACAAGCCCACACAGAAATTTCACCCTCAGCAGCGCGGGGGCGGCCGGGTGCAGTGTAGAAACAGGCGTCGGGTTTGTAATGGAAGTCAATGGGAGATCTAGGGATCTCTTCAGCGCTGCAGGCAGGCAAGGGGGGGGTTCCTCGGGGAAACCTCCACTTGATCAAGGGAGAGGGACTCCTGGGGGTCACTCCTCCAGTGAAAGTCCGGTCCTTCAGGTCCTGGGGGCTGCGGGTGCAGGGTCTCTCCCAGGTGTCGGGACTTAGGATTCAAAGAGTCGCGGTCAGGGGAAGCCTCGGGATTCCCTCTGCAGGCGGCGCTGTGGGGGCTCAGGGGGGACAGGTTTTGGTACTCACAGTCTTAGAGTAGTCCTGGGGTCCCTCCTGAGGTGTTGGATCGCCACCAGCCGAGTCGGGGTCGCCGGGTGCAGTGTTGCAAGTCTCACGCTTCTTGCGGGGAGCTTGCAGGGTTCTTTAAAGCTGCTGGAAACAAAGTTGCAGCTTTTCTTGGAGCAGGTCCGCTGTCCTCGGGAGTTTCTTGTCTTTTCGAAGCAGGGGCAGTCCTCAGAGGATGTCGAGGTCGCTGGTCCCTTTGGAAGGCGTCGCTGGAGCAGGATCTTTGGAAGGCAGGAGACAGGCCGGTGAGTTTCTGGAGCCAAGGCAGTTGTCGTCTTCTGGTCTTCCGCTGCAGGGGTTTTCAGCTGGGCAGTCCTTCTTCTTGTAGTTGCAGGAATCTAATTTTCTAGGGTAGCCCTTAAATACTAAATTTAAGGGCGTGTTTAGGTCTGGGGGGTTAGTAGCCAATGGCTACTAGCCCTGAGGGTGGGTACACCCTCTTTGGGCCTCCTCCCAAGGGGAGGGGGTCACAATCCTAACCCTATTGGGGGAATCCTCCATCTGCAAGATGGAGGATTTCTAAAAGTTAGAGTCACCTCAGCTCAGGACACCTTAGGGGCTGTCCTGACTGGCCAGTGACTCCTCCTTGTTGCTTTCTTTGTTCCCTCCAGCCTTGCCGCCAAAAGTGGGGGCCGTGGCCGGAGGGGGCGGGCAACTCCACTAAGCTGGAGTGCCCTGCTGGGCTGTGACAAAGGGGTGAGCCTTTGAGGCTCACCGCCAGGTGTTACAGCTCCTGCCTGGGGGAGGTGTTAGCATCTCCACCCAGTGCAGGCTTTGTTACTGGCCTCAGAGTGACAAAGGCACTCTCCCCATGGGGCCAGCAACATGTCTCTGGTGTGGCAGGCTGCTGGAACTAGTCAGCCTACACAGACAGTCGGTTAAGTTTCAGGGGGCACCTCTAAGGTGCCCTCTGTGGTGTATTTTACAATAAAATGTACACTGGCATCAGTGTGCATTTATTGTGCTGAGAAGTTTGATACCAAACTTCCCAGTTTTCAGAGTAGCCATTATGGTGCTGTGGAGTTCGTGTTTGACAGACTCCCAGACCATATACTCTTATGGCTACCCTGCACTTACAATGTCTAAGGTTTTGTTTAGACACTGTAGGGGTACCATGCTCATGCACTGGTACCCTCACCTATGGTATAGTGCACCCTGCCTTAGGGCTGTAAGGCCTGCTAGAGGGGTGTCTTACCTATACTGCATAGGCAGTGAGAGGCTGGCATGGCACCCTGAGGGGAGTGCCATGTCGACTTACTCGTTTTGTCCTCACTAGCACACAAATGCTGGCAAGCAGTGTGTCTGTGCTGAGTGAGAGGTCTCCAGGGTGGCATAAGACATGCTGCAGCCCTTAGAGACCTTCCTTGGCATCAGGGCCCTTGGTACTAGAAGTACCAGTTACAAGGGACTTATCTGGATGCCAGGGTCTGTCAATTGTGGATACAAAAGTACAGGTTAGGGAAAGAACACTGGTGCTGGGGCCTGGTTAGCAGGCCTCAGCACACTTTCAATTGTAAACATAGCATCAGCAAAGGCAAAAAGTCAGGGGGCAACCATGCCAAGGAGGCATTTCCTTACAGAGCTTCAAAGGCTCAAGCTTTGTGTTACAATGCCCCAGGGCACTCCAGCTAGTGGAGATGCCCGCCTCCTGGACCCAGCCCCCACTTTTGGCGGCAAGTCCAGGAGAGATAATGAGAAAAACAAGGAGGAGTCACTGGCCAGTCAGGACAGCCCCTAAGGTGTCCTGAGCGGAGGTGCCTCTGACTTTTAGAAATCCTCCATCTTGAAGAAGGAGGATTCCCCCAATAGGGATAGGAATGTGACCCCCTCCCCTTGGGAGGAGGCACAAAGAGGGTGTACCCACCCTCAGGGCTAGTAGCCATTGGCTACTAACCCCCCAGACCTAAACACGCCCTTAAATTTAGTATTTAAGGGCTCTCCCTGAACCTAGAAAATTAGATTCCTGCAACTACAAGAAGAAGGACTGCCTAGCTGAAAACCCCTGCAGAGGAAGACCAGAAGACAACAACTGCCTTGGCTCCAGAAACTCACCGGCCTGTCTCCTGCCTTCCAAAGAACTCTGCTCCAGCGACGCCTTCCAAAGGGACCAGCGACCTCTGAATCCTCTGAGGACTGCCCTGCTTCGACGACGACAAGAAACTCCTGAGGACAGCGGACCTGCTCCAAAAAGACTGCAACTTTGTTTCAAGAAGCAGCTTTAAAGAACCCTGCAAATCCCCGCAAGAAGCGTGAGACTTGCAACACTGCACCCGGCGACCCCGACTCGGCTGGTGGAGAACCAACACCTCAGGGAGGACCCCCAGACTACTCTACGACTGTGAGTACCAAAACCTGTCCCCCCTGAGCCCCCACAGCGCCGCCTGCAGAGGGAATCCCGAGGCTTCCCCTGACCGCGACTCTGAAACCTAAGTCCCGACGCCTGGAAAAGACCCTGCACCCGCAGCCCCCAGGACCTGAAGGACCGGACTTTCACTGGAGAAGTGACCCCCAGGAGTCCCTCTCCCTTGCCCAAGTGGAGGTTTCCCCGAGGAAGCCCCCCCCTTGCCTGCCTGCAGCGCTGAAGAGATCCCTTGATCTCTCATAGACTAACATTGAAAACCCGACGCTTGTTTCTACACTGCACCCGGCTGCCCCCGTGCTGCTGAGGGTGAAATTTCTGTGTGGGCTTGTGTCCCCCCCGGTGCCCTACAAAACCCCCCTGGTCTGCCCTCCGAAGACGCGGGTACTTACCTGCAAGCAGACCGGAACCGGGGCACCCCCTTCTCTCCATTCTAGCCTATGCGTTTTGGGCACCACTTTGAACTCTGCACCTGACCGGCCCTGAGCTGCTGGTGTGGTGACTTTGGGGTTGCTCTGAACCCCCAACGGTGGGCTACCTTGGACCAAGAACTGAACCCTGTAAGTGTCTTACTTACCTGGTAAAACTAACAAAAACTTACCTCCCCCAGGAACTGTGAAAATTGCACTAAGTGTCCACTTTTGAAATAGCTATTTGTGAATAACTTGAAAAGTATACATGCAATTGAAATGATTCAAAGTTCCTAATGTACTTACCTGCAATACCTTTCAAACAAGATATTACATGTTAAATTTGAACCTGTGGTTCTTAAAATAAACTAAGAAAAGATATTTTTCTATACAAAACCTATTGGCTGGATTTGTCTCAGTGTGTGTACCTCATTTATTGTCTATGTGTATGTACAACAAATGCTTAACACTACTCCTTGGATAAGCCTACTGCTCGACCACACTACCACAAAATAGAGCATTAGTATTATCTATTTTTACCACTATTTTACCTCTAAGGGGAACCCTTGGACTCTGTGCATGCTATTCCTTACTTTGAAATAGCACATACAGAGCCAACTTCCTACATCCACCCTGTTGGGCAGCTTCTCGTGGGGGCTAATCGACATGTAGATGTGCTAAGCATCAGGGCTGTCCGGCCCAGGGGGGTGAGGGGGCTACCAGGTGAGCGTCCAACATCTGTCAAATCTTACACACCAGGAATGGAAAAAGTGGAAGAGGCCAAAAGGCATAAGCAATTATCCCGGACCAGTTCGTCCACAATATGTTGATCAGGAACTGTGGGTACCGGAGTGCAACATTTGGGCTATGTAGAAGTAAGATGGCAGCATGGATATGCACTAGGCCTGCCTGTGCTCTTGATCAGTCAATCCTCAAGACCGGGAAAAACGGGGGCGAGTCGGCAAGGGGGAATCAGCTGTATAGAGTTGTATGGCCATTTGCTGGAAATACCTCTTGGAACTTGGTGTTACAAGGCTGGGGAGGGGTAGCCTCTCCATGCCACTGACTTGCTTTGAAGGCCACATTTGGTGCCCTCCTTGCATAATCCGGTTTGCACTGGTCCCTACTCTGGCACAAAACCACAGAAAGTAAAGGGGAGTGACTGCTCCCCTGTCCATCACCATCCCAGGGGTGTTTTCCAGAGCTCCTCCAGGTGGCCACTTTATTCTGCCAGAAGATGAGCAGAGGCCCCTCTGAGCATCCAGTTGTAAGGACAGGTTACGGTTGTCAGTGACCCACCCCTCTGGTAGGTGGTCACCCTGCAGAGTGACCAAGCCCCCTGTTAGGACTATTTAGGGACTCCCTTGTGTGTGGGTCCCCAGATTTAGCGTGCAAGACTGCACCAGGACTCTTCTTCTGCTCCTGGCCACCAGAACCACTGCTGGACTTCACATGAACCAAACAAGGCTGCAACGCCCGAGACTATCTCGCCCTGCAACATGGTTTCTTCAGCTCCTTCCAGTAATTGCAATATTTCCACGGCTGTGCGTCCTCTGGGGTCAGTAAGACTTCAGCTGCACCAAAGAAGCAAGAAGGAATCTCTGTTGGAGTGAAGGAGTGCATCCACAGGCACCCAAGGCAACGACGTTTGGCTTCTGGGATCTGCTGTCCACAGGAACTGCGTGGATACTCCAACACAGGTGGTGGGTCCCGAGAGTTCCTCTCTGCCCTCTCTCCAACTTGGGAGATGGTGAGCCCTTGCCTCTTGCTTGCAGGACAGTATCTGTAAGGAAATGCCTCCTTGGCATGGTTGCCCCCTGACTTTTTGCCTTTGCTGATGCTATGTTTACAATTGAAAGTGTGCTGAGGCCTGCTAACCAGGCCCCAGCACCAGTGTTCTTTCCCTAACCTGTACTTTTGTATCCACAATTGGCAGACCCTGGCATCCAGATAAGTCCCTTGTAACTGGTACTTCTAGTACCAAGGGCCCTGATGCCAAGGAAGGTCTCTAAGGGCTGCAGCATGTCTTATGCCACCCTGGAGACCTCTCACTCAGCACAGACACACTGCTTGCCAGCTTGTGTGTGCTAGTGAGGACAAAACGAGTAAGTCGACATGGCACTCCCCTCAGGGTGCCATGCCAGCCTCTCACTGCCTATGCAGTATAGGTAAGACACCCCTCTAGCAGGCCTTACAGCCCTAAGGCAGGGTGCACTATACCATAGGTGAGGGTACCAGTGCATGAGCATGGTACCCCTACAGTGTCTAAATAAAACCTTAGACATTGTAAGTGCAGGGTAGCCATAAGAGTATATGGTCTGGGAGTCTGTCAAACACGAACTCCACAGCACCATAATGGCTACACTGAAAACTGGGAAGTTTGGTATCAAACTTCTCAGCACAATAAATGCACACTGATGCCAGTGTACATTTTATTGTAAAATACACCACAGAGGGCACCTTAGAGGTGCCCCCTGAAACTTAACCGACTATCTGTGTAGGCTGACTAGTTTTAGCAGCCTGCCACAAACCGAGACATGTTGCTGGCCCCATGGGGAGAGTGCCTTTGTCACTCTGAGGCCAGTAACAAAGCCTGCACTGGGTGGAGATGCTAACACCTCTCCCAGGCAGGAATTGTCACACCTGGCGGTGAGCCTCAAAGGCTCACCTCCTTTGTGCCAACCCAGCAGGACACTCCAGCTAGTGGAGTTGCCCGCCCCCTCCGGCCAGGCCCCACTTTTGGCGGCAAGGCCGGAGAAGATAATGAGAATAACAAGGAGGAGTCACTGGCCAGTCAGGACAGCCCCTAAGGTGTCCTGAGCTGAGGTGACTCTAACTTTTAGAAATCCTCCATCTTGCAGATGGAGGATTCCCCCAATAGGGTTAGGATTGTGACCCCCTCCCCTTGGGAGGAGGCACAAAGAGGGTGTACCCACCCTCAGGGCTAGTAGCCATTGGCTACTAACCCCCCAGACCTAAACACGCCCTTAAATTTAGTATTTAAGGGTTACCCTGAACCCTAGAAAATTAGATTCCTGCAACTACAAGAAGAAGGACTGCCCAGCTGAAAACCCCTGCAGCGGAAGACCAGAAGACGACAACTGCCTTGGCTCCAGAAACTCACCGGCCTGTCTCCTGCCTTCCAAAGATCCTGCTCCAGCGACGCCTTCCAAAGGGACCAGCGACCTCGACATCCTCTGAGGACTGCCCCTGCTTCGAAAAAACAAGAAACTCCCGAGGACAGCGGACCTGCTCCAAGAAAAGCTGCAACTTTGTTTCCAGCAGCTTTAAAGAACCCTGCAAGCTCCCCGCAAGAAGCGTGAGACTTGCAACACTGCACCCGGCGACCCCGACTCGGCTGGTGGCGATCCAACACCTCAGGAGGGACCCCAGGACTACTCTGATACTGTGAGTACCAAAACCTGTCCCCCCTGAGCCCCCACAGCGCCGCCTGCAGAGGGAATCCCGAGGCTTCCCCTGACCGCGACTCTTTGAACCTAAAGTCCCGACGCCTGGGAGAGACCCTGCACCCGCAGCCCCCAGGACCTGAAGGACCGGACTTTCACTGGAGGAGTGACCCCCAGGAGTCCCTCTCCCTCGCCCAAGTGGAGGTTTCCCCAAGGAACCCCCCCCTTGCCTGCCTGCAGCGCTGAAGAGATCCCGAGATCTCTCGTAGACTAACATTGCGAACCCGACGCCTGTTCCTACACTGCACCCGGCCGCCCCCGCGCTGCTGAGGGTGAAATTTCTGTGTGGACTTGTGTCCCCCCCGGTGCCCTACAAAACCCCCCTGGTCTACCCTCCGAAGACGCGGGTACTTACCTGCAAGCAGACCGGAACCGGGGCACCCCCTTCTCTCCATTCTAGCCTATGTGTTTTGGGCACCACTTTGAACTCTGCACCTGACCGGCCCTGAGCTGCTGGTGTGGTGACTTTGGGGTTGCTCTGAACCCCCAACGGTGGGCTACCTTGGACCAAGAACTGAACCCTGTAAGTGTCCTACTTACCTGGTAAAACTAACAAAAACTTACCTCCCCCAGGAACTGTGAAAATTGCACTGTGTCCACTTTTAAAACAGCTATTTGTCAATAACTTGAAAAGTATACATGCAATTTTGATGATTTGAAGTTCCTAAAGTACTTACCTGCAATACCTTTCGAATGAGATATTACATGTAGAATTTGAACCTGTGGTTCTTAAAATAAACTAAGAAAAGATATTTTTCTATATAAAAACCTATTGGCTGGATTTGTCTCTGAGTGTGTGTACCTCATTTATTGTCTTGTGTATGTACAACAAATGCTTAACACTACTCCTTGGATAAGCCTACTGCTCGACCACACTACCACAAAATAGAGCATTAGTATTATCTATTTTTACCACTATTTTACCTCTAAGGGGAACCCTTGGACTCTGTGCATGCTATTCCTTACTTTGAAATAGCACATACAGAGCCAACGTCCTACATTGGTGGATCAGCGGTGGGGTACAAGACTTTGCATTTGCTGGACTACTCAGCCAATACCTGATCACACGACAAATTCCAAAATTGTCATTAGAAATTGATTTTTGCAATTTGAAAAGTTTTCTAAATTCTTAAAAGACCTGCTAGGGCCTTGTGTTAGATCCTGTTTAGCATTTCTTTTAAAGTTTAAAAGTTTGGTAAAAGTTTGAATTAGATTCTAGAACCAGTTTTAGTTTCTTAAAAAGTATTCCAACTTTTAGAAGCATAATGTCTAGCACAGATGTGAATGTGGTGGAACTCGACACCACACCTTACCTCCATCTACAGATGAGAGAGCTAAGGTCACTCTGTAAACTAAAGAAAATAGCAATGGGCCCCAAACCTACCAAAGTACAGCTCCAGGAGCTTTTGGCAGAGTTTGAAAAGGCCAACCCCTCTGAGGATGGCAACTCAGAGGATGAAGATAGTGACTTGGAGGGAAATTCCCCCCCTCCAGTCCTACTTAGGGAGAGCAGGGCTTCTCAAGCCCTGACTCCACAAATAATAGTCAGAGATGCTGGTTCCCTCACAGGAGGGACCAACAACTCTGAAATCACTGAGGATAACTCCAGTGAAGAGGACATCCAGTTAGCCAGGATGGCCAAAAGATTGGCTTTGGAAAGACAGATCCTAGCCATAGAGAGGGAAAGACAAGAGATGGGCCTAGGACCCATCAATGGTGGCAGCAACATAAATAGGGTCAGAGATTCTCCTGACATGTTGAAAATCCCCAAAGGGATTGTAACTAAATATGAAGATGGTGATGACATCACCAAATGGTTCACAGCTTTTGAGAGGGCTTGTGTAACCAGAAAAGTGAACAGATCTCACTGGGGTGCTCTCCTTTGGGAAATGTTCACAGGAAAGTGTAGGGATAGACTCCTCACACTCTCTGGACAAGATGCAGAATCTTATGACCTCATGAAGGGTACCCTGATTGAGGGCTTTGGATTCTCCACTGAGGAGTACAGGATTAGGTTCAGGGGGGCTCAAAAATCCTCGAGCCAGACCTGGGTTGACTTTGTTGACTACTCAGTGAAAACACTAGATGGTTGGATTCAAGGCAGTGGTGTAAGTAATTATGATGGGCTGTACAATTTATTTGTGAAAGAACACCTGTTAAGTAATTGTTTCAATGATAAACTGCATCAGCATCTGGTAGACCTAGGACCAATTTCTCCCCAAGAATTGGGAAAGAAGGCGGACCATTGGGTCAAGACAAGGGTGTCCAAGACTTCAACAGGGGGTGACCAAAAGAAAGGGGTCACAAAGACTCCCCAGCAGAAGGGTGATGAGACAACCAAAACTAAAAATAGTAAAGAGTCTTCTACAGGCCCCCAAAAACCTGCACAGGAGGGTGGGCCCAGAGCCTCTTCACAAAACAATGGGTACAAGGGTAAAAACTTTGATCCCAAAAAGGCCTGGTGTCATAGCTGTAAACAGCATGGACACCAAACTGGAGACAAGGCCTGTCCCAAGAAAGGTTCCACTCCAAACTCCCATCCAGGTAACACTGGTATGGCTAGTCTCCAAGTGGGATCAACAGTGTGCCCAGAGCAAATCAGGGTCCACACTGAAGCTACTCTAGTTTCTGAGGGTGGGGTGGATTTAGCCACACTAGCTGTCTGGCCGCCTAACATGCAAAAATACAGACAGCAACTCTTAATTAATGGGACTAGAATAGAGGGCCTGAGGGATACAGGTGCCAGTGTCACCATGGTGACAGAGAAACTGGTTTCCCCTGGCCAATACCTGACTGGAAAAACTTACACAGTCACCAACGCTGACAATCAGAGAAAAGTACATCCCATGGCGATGGTTACTTTAGAATGGGGAGGGGTCAATGGCCTGAAACAGGTGGTGGTCTCCTCAAATATCCCAGTGGACTGTCTGCTTGGAAATGACCTGGAGTCCTCAGCATGGGCTGAGGTAGAACTAAAAACCCATGCAGCAATGCTGGGTATCCCTGAACTGGTGTGTGTGAAAACAAGAGCACAATGCAAGGCACAGGGTGAAAAAGTAGAGCTGGAGTCTGGAAAAATGGCCCAGCCTACCAAGAGAACAGGAAAGTCAGTTGGGAAACCAACTGCAACACAGCAAAAGAAAGGGAACCTCTCTTCTCAGGAAGAAGTTCTGCCCTCTGAGGGAACTGAGCCTTTGGAGCTTGAACCTTACCAGGTTGAGCTCTTAGGCCCAGGGGGACCCTCCAGGGAGGAGCTGTGTAAGGGACAAGAAACCTGTCCCTCTCTTGAAGGCCTTAGGCAGCAAGCTGCTGAAGAGTCCAAAGGCAAGAAAAATGGAACGCATAGGGTCTATTGGGAAGATGGACTCCTGTACACTGAGGCCAGAGACCCCAAACCTGGTGCCACTAGGAGAGTGGTAGTGCCTCAGCTGTTCAGAGAGTTCATCCTAACATTGGCCCATGACATTCCCCTTGCTGGACATTTGGGACAAACCAAGACGTGGGAGAGGTTAGTCAACCACTTCTACTGGCCCAATATGTCCAACATGGTTAAGGAGTTTTGCCTCTCCTGCCCCACCTGTCAAGCCAGTGGTAAGACAGGTGGACATCCAAAGGCCCCCCTCATTCCACTTCCAGTGGTGGGGGTTCCCTTTGAAAGAGTGGGTGTGGACATAGTTGGTCCACTGGAACCTCCCACAGCCTCAGGAAATATGTATATCCTGGTAGTAGTGGATCATGCTACCAGGTATCCTGAAGCTATTCCCCTTAGGTCGACTACTGCCCCTGCAGTAGCCAAGGCCCTCATTGGTATCTTTACCAGAGTGGGTTTCCCTAAGGAGGTGGTGTCTGACAGAGGTACCAACTTCATGTCAGCATACCTAAAGCACATGTGGAATGAGTGTGGAGTGACTTATAAATTCACTACACCATACCATCCACAAACTAATGGCTTGGTTGAGAGATTCAACAAGACATTAAAAGGCATGATCATGGGGCTCCCAGAAAAGCTCAAAAGGAGATGGGATGTCCTCTTGCCATGTCTGCTTTTCGCTTACAGAGAGGTGCCACAGAAGGGAGTAGGATTCTCACCCTTTGAACTTCTGTTTGGTCATCCTGTAAGGGGACCACTTGCCCTTGTTAAAGAAGGCTGGGAGAGACCTCTCCATGAGCCTAAACAGGACATAGTGGACTATGTACTTGGCCTTCGCTCTAGAATGGCAGAGTACATGGAAAAGGCAACCAAAAACCTTGAGGCCAGCCAACAGCTCCAGAAGTTTTGGTATGACCAAAAGGCTGCACTGGTTGAGTTCCAACCAGGGCAGAAAGTCTGGGTTCTGGAGCCTGTGGCTCCCAGGGCACTCCAGGACAAATGGAGTGGCCCTTACCCAGTACTAGAGAGGAAGAGTCAGGTCACCTACTTGGTGGACCTGGGCACAAGCAGGAGCCCCAAGAGGGTGATCCATGTAAACCGCCTTAAGCTCTTCCACGACAGGGCTGATGTCAATCTGTTGATGGTAACAGATGAGGATCAGGAGGCAGAGAGTGAACCTCTCCCTGATCTTCTGTCATCAGACCCAAAAGATGGTACAGTAGATGGAGTGATCTACTCAGACACCCTCTCTGGCCAACAGCAAGCTGATTGTAGGAGAGTCCTACAACAGTTTCCTGAACTCTTCTCCTTAACCCCTGGTCAGACACACCTGTGTACCCATGATGTGGACACAGGAGACAGCATGCCTGTCAAGAACAAAATCTTTAGACAGTCTGACCATGTTAAGGAAAGCATCAAGGTGGAAGTCCACAAGATGCTGGAATTGGGAGTAATTGAGCGCTCTGACAGCCCCTGGGCTAGCCCAGTGGTCTTAGTCCCCAAACCTCACACCAAAGATGGAAAGAAAGAGATGAGGTTTTGTGTGGACTACAGAGGGCTCAATTCTGTCACCAAGACAGATGCCCATCCAATTCCAAGAGCTGATGAGCTCATTGATAAATTAGGTGCTGCCAAATTTCTAAGTACCTTTGACTTGACAGCAGGGTACTGGCAAATAAAAATGGCACCTGGAGCAAAAGAAAAGACAGCATTCTCCACACCTGATGGGCATTATCAGTTTACTGTTATGCCCTTTGGTTTAAAGAATGCCCCTGCCACCTTCCAAAGGTTGGTGAATCAAGTCCTTGCTGGCTTGGAGTCCTTTAGCACAGCTTATCTTGATGATATTGCTGTCTTTAGCTCCACCTGGCAGGATCACCTGGTCCACCTGAGGAAGGTTTTGAAGGCTCTGCAATCTGCAGGCCTCTCTATCAAGGCATCCAAATGCCAGATAGGGCAGGGAACTGTGGTTTATTTGGGACACCTTGTAGGTGGAGGCCAAGTTCAGCCACTCCAACCCAAGATCCAGACTATTCTGGACTGGGTAGCTCCAAAAACCCAGACTCAAGTCAGGGCATTCCTTGGCTTGACTGGGTATTACAGGAGGTTTGTGAAGGGATATGGATCCATTGTGACAGCCCTCACTGAACTCACCTCCAAGAAAATGCCCAAGAAAGTAAACTGGACTGTGGAATGCCAACAGGCCTTTGACACCCTGAAACAGGCAATGTGCTCAGCACCAGTTCTCAAAGCTCCAGATTATTCTAAGCAGTTCATTGTGCAGACTGATGCCTCTGAACATGGGATAGGGGCAGTTTTGTCCCAAACAAATGATGATGGCCTTGACCAGCCTGTTGCTTTCATTAGCAGGAGGTTACTCCCCAGGGAGCAGCGTTGGAGTGCCATTGAGAGGGAGGCCTTTGCTGTGGTTTGGTCCCTGAAGAAGCTGAGACCATACCTCTTTGGGACTCACTTCCTAGTTCAAACTGACCACAGACCTCTCAAATGGCTGATGCAAATGAAAGGTGAAAATCCTAAACTGTTGAGGTGGTCCATCTCCCTACAGGGAATGGACTTTATAGTGGAACACAGACCTGGGACTGCCCATGCCAATGCAGATGGCCTTTCCAGGTTCTTCCACTTAGAAAATGAAGACTCTCTTGGGAAAGGTTAGTCTCATCCTCTTTCGTTTGGGGGGGGGGTTGTGTAAGGAAATGCCTCCTTGGCATGGTTGCCCCCTGACTTTTTGCCTTTGCTGATGCTATGTTTACAATTGAAAGTGTGCTGAGGCCTGCTAACCAGGCCCCAGCACCAGTGTTCTTTCCCTAACCTGTACTTTTGTATCCACAATTGGCAGACCCTGGCATCCAGATAAGTCCCTTGTAACTGGTACTTCTAGTACCAAGGGCCCTGATGCCAAGGAAGGTCTCTAAGGGCTGCAGCATGTCTTATGCCACCCTGGAGACCTCTCACTCAGCACAGACACACTGCTTGCCAGCTTGTGTGTGCTAGTGAGGACAAAAAGAGTAAGTCGACATGGCACTCCCCTCAGGGTGCCATGCCAGCCTCTCACTGCCTATGCAGTATAGGTAAGACACCCCTCTAGCAGGCCTTACAGCCCTAAGGCAGGGTGCACTATACCATAGGTGAGGGTACCAGTGCATGAGCATGGTACCCCTACAGTGTCTAAATAAAACCTTAGACATTGTAAGTGCAGGGTAGCCATAAGAGTATATGGTCTGGGAGTCTGTCAAACACGAACTCCACAGCACCATAATGGCTACACTGAAAACTGGGAAGTTTGGTATCAAACTTCTCAGCACAATAAATGCACACTGATGCCAGTGTACATTTTATTGTAAAATACACCACAGAGGGCACCTTAGAGGTGCCCCCTGAAACTTAACCGACTATCTGTGTAGGCTGACTAGTTTTAGCAGCCTGCCACAAACCGAGACATGTTGCTGGCCCCATGGGGAGAGTGCCTTTGTCACTCTGAGGCCAGTAACAAAGCCTGCACTGGGTGGAGATGCTAACACCTCTCCCAGGCAGGAATTGTCACACCTGGCGGTGAGCCTCAAAGGCTCACCTCCTTTGTGCCAACCCAGCAGGACACTCCAGCTAGTGGAGTTGCCCGCCCCCTCCGGCCAGGCCCCACTTTTGGCGGCAAGGCCGGAGAAGATAATGAGAATAACAAGGAGGAGTCACTGGCCAGTCAGGACAGCCCCTAAGGTGTCCTGAGCTGAGGTGACTCTAACTTTTAGAAATCCTCCATCTTGCAGATGGAGGATTCCCCCAATAGGGTTAGGATTGTGACCCCCTCCCCTTGGGAGGAGGCACAAAGAGGGTGTACCCACCCTCAGGGCTAGTAGCCATTGGCTACTAACCCCCCAGACCTAAACACGCCCTTAAATTTAGTATTTAAGGGTTACCCTGAACCCTAGAAAATTAGATTCCTGCAACTACAAGAAGAAGGACTGCCCAGCTGAAAACCCCTGCAGCGGAAGACCAGAAGACGACAACTGCCTTGGCTCCAGAAACTCACCGGCCTGTCTCCTGCCTTCCAAAGATCCTGCTCCAGCGACGCCTTCCAAAGGGACCAGCGACCTCGACATCCTCTGAGGACTGCCCCTGCTTCGAAAAAACAAGAAACTCCCGAGGACAGCGGACCTGCTCCAAGAAAAGCTGCAACTTTGTTTCCAGCAGCTTTAAAGAACCCTGCAAGCTCCCCGCAAGAAGCGTGAGACTTGCAACACTGCACCCGGCGACCCCGACTCGGCTGGTGGCGATCCAACACCTCAGGAGGGACCCCAGGACTACTCTGATACTGTGAGTACCAAAACCTGTCCCCCCTGAGCCCCCACAGCGCCGCCTGCAGAGGGAATCCCGAGGCTTCCCCTGACCGCGACTCTTTGAACCTAAAGTCCCGACGCCTGGGAGAGACCCTGCACCCGCAGCCCCCAGGACCTGAAGGACCGGACTTTCACTGGAGGAGTGACCCCCAGGAGTCCCTCTCCCTCGCCCAAGTGGAGGTTTCCCCAAGGAACCCCCCCCTTGCCTGCCTGCAGCGCTGAAGAGATCCCGAGATCTCTCGTAGACTAACATTGCGAACCCGACGCCTGTTCCTACACTGCACCCGGCCGCCCCCGCGCTGCTGAGGGTGAAATTTCTGTGTGGACTTGTGTCCCCCCCGGTGCCCTACAAAACCCCCCTGGTCTACCCTCCGAAGACGCGGGTACTTACCTGCAAGCAGACCGGAACCGGGGCACCCCCTTCTCTCCATTCTAGCCTATGTGTTTTGGGCACCACTTTGAACTCTGCACCTGACCGGCCCTGAGCTGCTGGTGTGGTGACTTTGGGGTTGCTCTGAACCCCCAACGGTGGGCTACCTTGGACCAAGAACTGAACCCTGTAAGTGTCCTACTTACCTGGTAAAACTAACAAAAACTTACCTCCCCCAGGAACTGTGAAAATTGCACTAAGTGTCCACTTTTAAAACAGCTATTTGTCAATAACTTGAAAAGTATACATGCAATTTTGATGATTTGAAGTTCCTAAAGTACTTACCTGCAATACCTTTCGAATGAGATATTACATGTAGAATTTGAACCTGTGGTTCTTAAAATAAACTAAGAAAAGATATTTTTCTATATAAAAACCTATTGGCTGGATTTGTCTCTGAGTGTGTGTACCTCATTTATTGTCTTGTGTATGTACAACAAATGCTTAACACTACTCCTTGGATAAGCCTACTGCTCGACCACACTACCACAAAATAGAGCATTAGTATTATCTATTTTTACCACTATTTTACCTCTAAGGGGAACCCTTGGACTCTGTGCATGCTATTCCTTACTTTGAAATAGCACATACAGAGCCAACGTCCTACAGTATCCCTGCGAACCGAAACTCTTGCAGCAACCAAGGCTTGTTGACTCCTGCTCCAAGCGATCTTCAGGCTCCAAGTAGCCCCGGCCTCCAGCACTTCATCCTTGCAAGGGCAGTGTGTCCTCTGCTGCTCCAGTGATGTGGGACTCATCTCCAGATGTGCTGACTGGGCCTCACTACAACTTACTCTGCCTGCTGCTGGGGTTACAACTGCTGCTGCTGGCTCTTTAGACTGCTGAGGGTCAGCCCGGACTCTCCAAGTGTCGAGTCCCCTTAACCTTGCTGGTCCCTCTTCTCTGCAAATCCTCTTCTGCCCAGATTTGCATTTGCCAAGGCTTGTTTGGTGGTCCTCGTGACCACTGAATCTACGACCCGGCGTGAGACATCATCTGCACTACTCCAAGGGCCTCCCTGCAGCTCCTGTGCTCTGCAGCTGATATTCATCTGCCCTCGTCAACCTAGATCTTCATCCACAGAAGGGTGGGTAGTGGCTCCTGTTCCACCTGGACACTCCTGTGAGGACTTGAGTCTGTCCCCTAATCTCGCAGGTACCCTTCTTCTGGAATCCACTGTTGGGTTCCTCTGGACTGTCCTGGTCTTGCAATCTTCCTTTTCCAAGTTCCCTTGTTAGTCTTTGGGAAGAATGGGTAACTTACCTCTGCTCTCCTGGTCGCTGGGGGTCATTTAAGTTCTCACCTCTTGGGGTCCAGAGTTCTCCCAGCTCCCTTCTAACTATTCCACATCCTTGGGTGGGGGACCTAACTTCACATTCCATTATTTTAGTATAGTATACGGGTTGGCCCCCCCCATAGGGCCCTAGCTATTTTCCGCTATTTGTTGCTAATACTTGTTTTTCTATGCTAATTCCTAATACTTCCAGTGCATAGTGTGTACTTCCCTCCAGTTGGGGGACTGCCTACAAGTGATCTATTTCAGTGTTACTGTAATAAAGTACTTTTATTTTTGCAACACTGTGTGGTTCCTTTCATACGGAATAAGTTACAGTGGGACTGCTGTGGTATTTGCAAGTGCTTTACACTCCTCCTAGATAAGTCTTGGCTGCTCACCACAGCTACCACTAGAGAGCCCTGGCTACCTAGACACTGTCTCACCAACTAATAGGGGTTGCCTGGACCTGGTATAAGGTACAAACACCATAGCTGTCCACCACACACTAGGCCAGCTTCCTACAGGTGTCTGATTTTTTCTAACATATGTTCAACTTGTTGGCCAAAGAGATTTACCATTGCAGGTCAGGTTGAACACATGTTGGACTTTGGGTTTAAAGCCAGAGACATGGAGCCATGCATGGCAACTGATAAAAGACGAAGGTGTTAACCCTTTGTGATGCTGTGTCGGTGGCGTCAGTGTAGTGGAAAATAACAGAGGTGGTCTTTCCCTCCACAAGTAACTCCTCACCTCTTATTCTAAACTCCTCGGGGACATCCTTAACTAATACCTGCATCTCGTCCTACTGAGCAGTGTCATAACTAGACAGGAGGCCAACAGAGCTGGCCATCTTACAGCGGATGGTGGCTTCAAAAGCTTTCCTCTTTCCAGCTGCATCAAACGCTGCTCTTCTTGTGAGCTTCACCTGTGGCCTGAGAAGAAGGTGGGGCCTGCATGCAGTATGAACTACCAGAGAGCCTGGAGGAACGTGACCCCTGGTATAGAGTGAGTCTTTGGGGGGGGAATGGCATCTATTTTCTCGACCCGTGGCATTAACACCCTCACCTTGATGGGTTCTTTGAAGGTGTCTGTGGCAGATAACATACCCATCAGCATGGGCAAAAACTATATCGTCCTCTCTGAACTGGTCTAATCTCTCTACTAAGTCTTCTTCCTCTTGCAGGACATGCATTTACACCTTGTGAAAAATGTCTTTCCTTTGAATCACCTCATATTAAGAGGCGGTGTCATTTGGGGGGCGATTTCTTTAATGGATAGTGATCAGTGGGATCAAATGGTGCATCAAAAGGGTCAATAGGACGGAAAGGTCTGCTGTCCCAGTAGTGACAGTGTGCTGCACCCTCTTGCTTGGATGTAGGAGGTTTAAGAGGATGTGGTGGAGGAAGATAGGAATTGTGGGTGGAGGATGGTGCCCCTGTATTTGCTAATTTTATGCTAGGGCTTGGGAGGGACTCCAAAGCAAGCTTAGTGACCTCTTCAAAGGCAAAGTCTCCGCAGGTGGAGGCAGTTTTGTTGAGAATTTTCTCATTTAGGAGTGTATGTACAGTCTTTTCTGCCTCACATCCTACTCCTCCTGGAGCCGCAGAAGTATAGGTTGCTTAGAGCTTGTCGTTGAAGGATTCTTTGCTGCCGATTTGGTCCTCTAATGCAAACAGTCTATGCCAGTGGTGTTTTCAGCCCCTATGACTGCTTGAAGGCTAGTATCAGGTCTTTGCCTAGGGACAGGCTGGTGCGGAGGCAAGGGAAGCCCTCAACTGCTTCCTCTGGATCGGAGACCAATCAAATTTGAACCTCACTACAGTAAAGCATGCAGCCTACCTTTTGGTCTACGAGCAACAAGTAAAGAAATATCTTTCCGCAGGGACTTGAAGACTTGGCTATTTAAGGTTTACTCTCCAACTTTCTCTCCTCTGAGGGTACTGTTTCAGCTTTGAGCACTGTGAGGCCTTCGGGCAGTTATGCGCTATATAAATTCATATAACATACATGCCCTGCTCGTAAGTTAAGCAACGTTAGTTTTGCAGACTGCCAGTAGGCAATCTCCTCAGAGGTGTGGCGACAAAAGAGCTGGTGCCACCATACCAGAATCAAGTTGTCACCCCTGTTAATCACCATAGTCGAGGGGGACAGTTGCCACACTCGCCCATGTGGGCATACTGCAAACCCACGTGGGTATACTGTAAGTGTTCCCTGGCACCAGAGCACAAAAACAAAGTAAAAAAAAAAAAAACGATACAGAACATCCAAAGCATTTGCATTACTAACAAGCCCACCAGAGGTGTATTTAGAAAAAACAGAGTGGGATGGATCAGATTTAACAAGCTACGTGCGAGACTTCTGTTTTTCATCGCAAAACCCAACCAAGAGGCAAAGCAACACAGGAGTCATTAAAGACACAGCCCAGCCTATGGTCACCACCCGCATTTTCTATCCCCCCTCCCCCTCTTTTTTTTAAAGGGTACAAAACAGACATTCCAGTCACTGGATGGCAGGAATACGCACAACATAATTCTGCAGAAGATTAATGCTTCAAAGCTATAGATGCTAAAGACGTTGCTGGAGGGCCGCTTATGCAAAGTGCGACAACCAATACAAAAGCACTGCAGCATGCTGTGGAGCCCAGGAGAGAAGGGACTACTGCAACTAATGGAAAAGCAGTCATGTAGAATGGCTGATCACTGGAGTGAAAGTCTAAAAAAGAAGACTGGGAATGAAGGAAGACAAACTATCCTTTGCTGGGCGCAGTGCTCTAGAATATTCTATTATTTTCACTTGGGAGGGCTGGAGGGGGAAGGGTGCAGAGAGGCGTCCGCAGCATTTAAACCTAGAATTGCCTGAAGGGCCTAAACTAGCTTTCCCTGATTGTTGCCATTTATGGATACACTAACCACGAAATGCAGCTATAATACAATAAAACAAACGCATTGCATTTAGAGAAAGCATGCAGCGCTAACTTCAGCCCAAAGGGGAGGACTTTAACTAACTAGACACAAAATATACCTAGCAGATCTGTCATACACTCAGTCCCCAGCATATAATAGTCTATGTATGTGGAGGACGTCTTTGACTACACGTTGGCTGTTTTGCAATTTTTGTTTGTATCAGCCCTCTTCTTGACAGGGACCCAAAGCTCAAAAATGTCTCTACACTCTTGATGGCAAGATGGGCGAGGAACTGCAGAATTCGCCTTTCAATGTAATATTTAGCGACCATTTGTCTGCCGCTGTGAGGTGGATGGTGACGTGCCTTTCCACCGAGAAGTCAAATGGTGGAAACAACATGACCTACTCATTGCTTAACTTGCTTGGCAGACATTTGTGAAGCGGCAGAAAGGTTGCAATTTTCACTAGCTCTCATCAGTTTATGGTGCAGTTAGTCCAGCTTTTATTGTCAAGGTTGAGGCTGATGTTACATAGTCCCCTACCCCAAAAAAGCACATACACGAAGTAGGAGCCCCTTTCGTAGCCCTTCAGCTGGACGTTGGTAAAACCTCTTTCAACTCTCCAGTTTTTAGGGTATTTATGTTTTGACCTCAGTCCGTTGTGAACGGGTATATTCAGAAAGTGTATTGGCTCGGATGTGCTGCTGCCCATGAAAGATACAGGAAGGGATCACAGGAAATGAAGAAACATCCTTAATGTACCGAAAGCTATGCCAGACGAGTCTTCTCACTAATTAGCAAGTTCGAAGGAATCATTCAAGATTAAAATAATCCTAACCTTTCTCTCAAAGCAGAATTACAAAATGATTCCGCAAAGCTCAAAGATCATGACTGGTGGCGGACATGCTTTATCCAACCAAATGGATCCACTCCTTCCACTCTTGTTCTTCCATACAAGACGAAGACCCCAAGCAATACATCTTACTTGATCTCCAAAACCACTATATATAGGGACGTGAAGGTCGCTATCTTGGAAAATGAGTCGCTTGTGCTGGCTGTGCCGAAAGCAGTGGCAAAATAAGTTTGGCATGTTAAAAGCCCTGATCCAAATAGACTAACCTGCTTTGCATGCACTTTTTGGACAATTATTTTCAGGGTTGACGGATATCAGGTTGGTGCTCCATGACCAAGTGTTCCTTTAACTGAAGAAAATGAGCAACTAATGGCAGACTACGTTGAACGCCGAATTCATGCATTAGCGCAGGCGGCTCTCCGCCCTACGGTCCTTCACATGCTGGGTTATGTTTGACCTATGATGGAAAAGGATGGTAAATGGGGTCATGGCGAGGCCCGTGTTTATCTAGAGTCCATGTAGTTTGGAAGAGGCTTAGAAAGGGGTACCACTGATATCCAAAAGGGACACTTTCACTGCTTCAAAGTAAGTAGGATCAGAGCAGCTATAGTGTCTGAAGGGACCGTGGAATAGACCCACCTTGTCTGCTACTCTTGCATCAGCACACTGAGTCAATACTTAGCCTGGAACCTTTTGTGGCAAGGTACTGAACCATTTGATGGTTCTAGCTTTGGATTGAGGCAACCTACTTCCCCGCTGCTTGGGGTTTCTGGACACCGCTCTTATAAACGGTCCAGATCACAAAGGCACCCCACGTTTACATAAGCAGTCATCCTTCCAGGATCTCTTCGCTACAGTAAAGGATTCTTCTACATAAGACGCAAAGAACTCACTGCTTAGCTTCTTTAAAAAAAGAGAAACAGCTATACCAGAGCAGCATGTTCAGCAGTAAGCACGTTAGCAACTGTTGTAGCTTAACCATCTCAGCTTTGGTAGTCACGGCAGGAGGGGGAGGCACCAGAGCGGCGACACCAGACAGTCCACGCAGTAGCGCCTAGTTAAACAAGCTCCCTTGAGAGTCGCACAGAAATGGAACTCTTCCTTTTTTCTGATTTAAAGGGCACACAGCATTTTTTCAAGCCTGTCCAATTAGGGAGACCAAAGGCAGTTCGCAACATCCTGAATATCGAGGTCCATTTGCACCAGGACATAAAACTGGGCTCCCCCCTGCTTCTTTTCAATCAAACAAGATAGTGCTGTTTGTTACATAAGCATTCTTCTGTTTTCAATAGAGGTATTTTATTATTTATTTTACGGTTTGTTGTACTGCACTGGTTTTAATTACCATGCAAAGAAATAAATTACTTACACGTCTTCGTTTCTTCTTGCACTCAAAACAAAAATGTTGCCTACCCGAGTCAGGTGTCTGGGCTGTGGCATCTCAGAATACTTACAAAAATCATTTTTAAAGTTTGTGCAAAGATTTTACTTTTAGTAAATAAGAGAAAATTCCAGATAGGAAAAATTAATTATGGATAGCATGTGTCTGAATTCACACCACTTGAAAGAACAAGGTTGTGATGCGGACAAATATAAATACAACAGCTCAACAGGTACCATTCCTCCCAGTGTATGGGCCAGGACACCTCATCTCCTCAGGCAAGAGGGCATGGATCATCCATCGCAAATAATTTACCAGTGGTCAGATCCGAGCCAGTCACTTGTTCATTTTCGTAGCATGTCAACAGATATGGGTACAGATAAAGCATTTAAATAAAGGTGCAAAGAGGTTGGGGAATCAGCAGCGCAGCAGGTGATGTAGGCTCATACCAACAGACGCGTGGGCATTCTGGAGCTCTTGGTCCGAGACGTGGATCGTGACACCGGATCTGGGAGTGAACTCAGGTACGCGGATGGTTTTTAGGAGATCAGCCACCGCCGCTCTGTCCTTGGATCCAGGGATACCGTAGGTTTGTGCAAAGAGGTTAGCAGCAGCTATTATGTAGTCCATGTGCAATGTCTAGGATGGGATACGAGAGAAGATGCAATATTAAGAGCCCTAGTTATCACTTCCACAACTCTATTTAGAAGAACCAACGTAAAATGTCACTATCATCAAAGATGAGGAACAGAGCCTTGCATATACCACTGGAAGACTACAGGAGGGGGACCAAGAAAATCTTAATCAGTTTCTTTAAAAACCTACGAGCTATTTAGTCCTGAAAGTCAAGGAGGATTGTACAAAAGAGAATATAGCGGAAGAACATGTGATATATTTATTTTATTTTAAAGTGGCTAATAAACTGGGGGGGGTTGGGGAATCACATCAGGAAAGGAAAATGTCACTTACCCAGTGTACATCTGTTCGTGGCATTAGTCGCTGCAGATTCACATGCTGTGCATAGTCCGCCGTCTGGTGTTGGGTCGGAGTGTTACAAGTTGTTTTTCTTCGAAGAAGTCTTTTTGAGTCACGAGACCGAGGGACTCCTCCCACTTCGGTTCCATTGCGCATGGGCGTCGACTCCATCTTAGATTGTTTTCCCCGCAGAGGGTGAGGTAGGAGTTGTGTATGCTAATAATAGTGCCCATGCAATGGAATAAATACGTATGTACAAAATGAAGGTTTAATGTAATATATTTACAAATGTACAAATGTTCAAGATCTACTTCTAAACGGCTACAGGCTCCCGGGGAGGAGGGTGGGCGCATGTGAATCTGCAGCGACTAATGCCACGAACAGATGTACACTGGGTAAGTGACATTTTCCGTTCGATGGCATGTGTAGCTGCAGATACACATGCTGTGCATAGACTAGTAAGCAGTTATCTCCCCAAAAGCGGAGGTTCAGCCTGTAGGAGTGGAAGTAGTTTGAAATAAAGTTCTTAGTACGGCTTGACCTACTGTAGCCTGTTGTGCAGATAACATCTACACAGTAGTGTTTAGTAAATGTATGACGCGTAGACCATGTTGCTGCCTTACATATTTCGGTCATTGGAATATTTCCTAGAAAGGCCATAGTAGCACCTTTCTTTCTGGTTGACTCTGCCTTTGGTGTAATAGGCAGTTGTCTCTTTGCTTTAAGATAGCAGGTTTGGATGCACTTTACTATCCATCTGGCGATACCTTGTTTTGAAATTGGATTTCTTGTATGAGGTTTTTGGAAGGCAATAAATAGTTGTTTTGTCTTCCTAATTTCTTTTGTCCTGTCAATGTAGTACATTAGCGCTCTCTTGATGTCTAACGTATGTAGTGCTCTTTCAGCTATTGAATCTGGCTGTGGGAAGAACACTGGTAATTCCACTGTTTGGTTTAAGTAGAACGGTGAGATAACCTTTGGTAAGAATTTTGGATTTGTTCTAAGAACGACCTTATTTTTGTGTATTTGAATAAATGGTTCTTGTATGGTAAACGCCTGTATTTCACTTACTCTTCTTAGAGATGTGATGGCAATGAGAAATGCAACTTTCCACGTTAAGTATTGCATTTCACAACAATGCATGGGTTCGAAAGGTGGACCCATGAGCCTTGTCAAGACAATGCTGAGGTTCCATGAAGGAACAGGTGGTGTCCTTGGTGGTATAATTCTCTTTAGGCCCTCTGTAGGAAGTTGGCTCTGTATGTGCTATTTCAAAGTAAGGAATAGCATGCACAGAGTCCAAGGGTTCCCCTTAGAGGTAAAATAGTGGTAAAAAGAGATAATACTAATGCTCTATTTTGTGGTAGTGTGGTCGAGCAGTAGGCTTATCCAAGGAGTAGTGTTAAGCATTTGTTGTACATACACATAGACAATAAATGAGGTACACACACTCAGAGACAAATCCAGTCAATAGGTTTTGTTATAGAAAAATATATTTTCTTTGTTTATTTTAATAACCACAGGTTCAAATTTAACATGTAATATCTTGTTTGAAAGGTATTGCAGGTAAGTACATTAGGAACTTTGAATCATTTCAATTGCATGTATACTTTTCAAGTTATTCACAAATAGCTATTTTAAAAGTGGACACTTGGTGCAATTTTCACAGTTCCTGGGGGAGGTAAGTTTTTGTTAGTTTTACCAGGTAAGTAAGACACTTACAGGGTTCAGTTCTTGGTCCAAGGTAGCCCACCTTTGGGGGTTCAGAGCAACCCCAAAGTAACCACACCAGCAGCTCAGGGCCGGTCAGGTGCAGAGTTCAAAGTGGTGCCCAAAACGCATAGGCTTCAATGGAGAGAAGGGGGTGCCCCGGTTTCAGTCTGCCAGCAGGTAAGTACCCGCGTCTTCGGAGGGCAGACCAGGGGGGTTTTGTAGGGCACCGGGGGGGACACAAGCCCACACAGAAATTTCACCCTCAGCGGCGCGGGGGCGGCCGGGTGCAGTGTTAGAACAAGCGTCGGGTTCGCAATGGAAGTCAATGAGAGATCAAGGGATCTCTTCAGCGCTGCAGGCAAGGGGGGGCTTCCTCGGGGAAACCTCCACTTGGGCAAGGGAGAGGGACTCCTGGGGGTCACTTCTGCAGTGAAAGTCCTGTCCTTCAGGTCCTGGGGGCTGCGGGTGCAGGGTCTTTTCCAGGCGTCGGGACTTAGGTTTCAGAGAGTCGCGGTCAGGGGAAGCCTCGGGATTCCCTCTGCAGGCGGCGCTGTGGGGGCTCAGGGGGGACAGGTTTTGGTACTCACAGTCGTAGAGTAGTCCGGGGGTCCTCCCGGAGGTGTTGGTTCTCCACCAGCCGAGTCGGGGTCGCCGGGTGCAGTGTTGCAAGTCTCACGCTTCTTGCGGGGAGATTGCAGGGTTCTTTAAAGCTGCTCCTTTGGATAAAGTTGCAGTCTTTTTGGAGCAGGTCCGCTGTCCTCGGGAGTTTCTTGTTGTCGTTGAAGCAGGGCAGTCCTCAGAGGATTCAGAGGTCGCTGGTCCCTTTGGAAGGCGTCGCTGGAGCAGAGTTCTTTGGAAGGCAGGAGACAGGCCGGTGAGTTTCTGGAGCCAAGGCAGTTGTTGTCTTCTGGTCTTCCTCTGCAGGGGTTTTCAGCTAGGCAGTCCTTCTTGTTGTTGCAGGAATCTAATTTCTAGGTTCAGGGAGAGCCCTTAAATACTAAATTTAAGGGCGTGTTTAGGTCTGGGGGGTTAGTAGCCAATGGCTACTAGCCCTGAGGGTGAGTACACCCTCTTTGTGCCTCCTCCCAAGGGGAGGGGGTCACATCCCTAATCCTATTGGGGGAATCCTCCATCTGCAAGATGGAGGATTTCTAAAAGTTAGAGTCACCTCAGCTCAGGACACCTTAGGGGCTGTCCTGACTGGCCAGTGACTCCTCCTTGTTATTCTCATTATTTTCTCCGGCCTTGCCGCCAAAAGTGGGGGCCGGGGCCGGAGGGGGCGGGCAACTCCACTAGCTGGAGTGTCCTGCGGTGCTGTGACAAAGGGGTGAGCCTTTGAGGCTCACCGCCAGGTGTTACAGCTCCTGCCTGGGGGAGGTGTTAGCATCTCCACCCAGTGCAGGCTTTGTTACTGGCCTCAGAGTGACAAAGGCACTCTCCCCATGGGGCCAGCAACATGTCTCTAGTGTGGCAGGCTGCTGGAACCAGTCAGCCTACACAGATAGTCGGTTAAGTTTCAGGGGGCACCTCTAAGGTGCCCTCTGTGGTGTACTTTACAATAAAATGTACACTGGCATCAGTGTGCATTTATTGTGCTGAGAAGTTTGATACCAAACTTCCCAGTTTTCAGTGTAGCCATTATGGTGCTGTGGAGTTCGTGTAAAACAGACTTCCAGACCATATGCTCTTATGGCTACCCTGCACTTACAATGTCTAAGGTTTTGCTTAGACACTGTAGGGGCACAGTGCTCATGCACTGGTACCCTCACCTATGGTATAGTGCACCCTGCCTTAGGGCTGTAAGGCCTGCTAGAGGGGTGTAGGAAGTTGGCTCTGTATGTGCTATTTCAAAGTAAGGAATAGCATGCACAGAGTCCAAGGGTTCCCCTTAGAGGTAAAATAGTGGTAAAAATAGATAATACTAATGCTCTATTTTGTGGTAGTGTGGTCGAGCAGTAGGCTTATCCAAGGAGTAGTGTTAAGCATTTGTTGTACATACACATAGACAATAAATGAGGTACACACACTCAGAGACAAATCCAGCCAATAGGTTTTTATATAGAAAAATATCTTTTCTTAGTTTATTTTAAGAACCACAGGTTCAAATTCTACATGTAATATCTCATTCGAAAGGTATTGCAGGTAAGTACTTTAGGAACTTCAAATCATCAAAATTGCATGTATACTTTTCAAGTTATTGACAAATAGCTGTTTTAAAAGTGGACACTTAGTGCAATTTTCACAGTTCCTAGGGGAGGTAAGTATTTGTTAGGTTTACCAGGTAAGTAAGACACTTACAGGGTTCAGTTCTTGGTCCAAGGTAGCCCACCGTTGGGGGTTCAGTGCAACCCCAAAGTCACCACACCAGCAGCTCAGGGCCGGTCAGGTGCAGAGTTCAAAGTGGTGCCCAAAACACATAGGCTAGAATGGAGAGAAGGGGGTGCCCCGGTTCCGGTCTGCTTGCAGGTAAGTACCCGCGTCTTCGGAGGGCAGACCAGGGGGGTTTTGTAGGGCACCGGGGGGGACACAAGTCCACACAGAAATTTCACCCTCAGCAGCGCGGGGGCGGCCGGGTGCAGTGTAGAAACAAGCGTCGGGTTTGTAATGGAAGTCAATGGAAGATCTAGGGATCTCTTCAGCGCTGCAGGCAGGCAAGGGGGGGGTTCCTCGGGGAAACCTCCACTTGGGCAAGGGAGAGGGACTCCTGGGGGTCACTCCTCCAGTGAAAGTCCGGTCCTTCAGGTCCTGGGGGCTGCGGGTGCAGGGTCTCTCCCAGGTGTCGGGACTTAGGATTCAAAGAGTCGCGGTCAGGGGAAGCCTCGGGATTCCCTCTGCAGGCGGCGCTGTGGGGGCTCAGGGGGGACAGGTTTTTGTACTCACAGTCTTAGAGTAGTCCTGGGGTCCCTCCTGAGGTGTTGGATCGCCACCAGCCGAGTCGGGGTCGCCGGGTGCAGTGTTGCAAGTCTCACGCCTTTTGCGGGGAGCTTGCAGGGTTCTTTAAAGCTGCTGGAAACAAAGTTGCAGCCTTTCTTGGAGCAGGTCCGCTGTCCTCGGGAGTTTCTTGTCTTTTCGAAGCAGGGGCAGTCCTCAGAGGATGTCGAGGTCGCTGGTCCCTTTGGAAGGCGTCGCTGGAGCAGGATCTTTGGAAGGCAGGAGACAGGCCGGTGAGTTTCTGGAGCCAAGGCAGTTGTCGTCTTCTGGTCTTCCTCTGCAGGGGTTTTTCAGCTAGGCAGTCCTTCTTCTTGTAGTTGCAGGAATCTAACTTTCTAGGGTTCAGGGTAGCCCTTAAATACTAAATTTAAGGGCGTGTTTAGGTCTGGGGGGTTAGTAGCCAATGGCTACTAGCCCTGAGGGTGGGTACACCCTCTTTGTGCCTCCTCCCAAGGGGAGGGGGTCACAATCCTAACCCTATTGGGGAATCCTCCATCTGCAAGATGGAGGATTTCTAAAAGTTAGAGTCACTTCAGCTCAGGACACCTTAGGGGCTGTCCTGACTGGCCAGTGACTCCTCCTTGTTGCTTTCTTTGTTCCCTCCAGCCTTGCCGCCAAAAGTGGGGGCCGTGGCCGGAGGGGGCGGGCAACTCCACTAAGCTGGAGTGCCCTGCTGGGCTGTGACAAAGGGGGGAGCCTTTGAGGCTCACCGCCAGGTGTCACAGTTCCTGCCTGGGGGAGGTGTTAGCATCTCCACCCAGTGCAGGCTTTGTTACTGGCCTCAGAGTGACAAAGGCACTCTCCCCATGGGGCCAGCAACATGTCTCGGTTTGTGGCAGGCTGCTAAAACTAGTCAGCCTACACAGATAGTCGGTTAAGTTTCAGGGGGCACCTCTAAGGTGCCCTCTGGGGTGTATTTTACAATAAAATGTACACTGGCATCAGTGTGCATTTATTGTGCTGAGAAGTTTGATACCAAACTTCCCAGTTTTCAGTGTAGCCATTATGGTGCTGTGGAGTTCGTGTTTGACAGACTCCCAGACCATATACTCTTATGGCTACCCTGCACTTACAATGTCTAAGGTTTTGTTTAGACACTGTAGGGGTACCATGCTCATGCACTGGTACCCTCACCTATGGTATAGTGCACCCTGCCTTAGGGCTGTAAGGCCTGCTAGAGGGGTGTCTTACCTATACTGCATAGGCAGTGAGAGGCTGGCATGGCACCCTGAGGGGAGTGCCATGTCGACTTACTCGTTTGGTCCTCACTAGCACACACAAGCTGGCAAGCAGTGTGTCTGTGCTGAGTGAGAGGTCTCCAGGGTGGCATAAGACATGCTGCATCCCTTAGAGACCTTCCTTGGCATCAGGGCCCTTGGTACTAGAAGTACCAGTTACAAGGGACTTATCTGGATGCCAGGGTCTGCCAATTGTGGATACAAAAGTACAGGTTAGGGAAAGAACACTGGTGCTGGGGCCTGGTTAGCAGGCCTCAGCACACTTTCAATTGTAAACATAGCATCAGCAAAGGCAAAAAGTCAGGGGGCAACCATGCCAAGGAGGCATTTCCTTACACAACCCCCCCCCAAACGAAAGAGGATGAGACTAACCTTTCCCAAGAGAGTCTTCATTTTCTAAGTGGAAGAACCTGGAAAGGCCATCTGCATTGGCATGGGCAGTCCCAGGTCTGTGTTCCACTATAAAGTCCATTCCCTGTAGGGAGATGGACCACCTCAACAGTTTAGGATTTTCACCTTTCATTTGCATCAGCCATTTGAGAGGTCTGTGGTCAGTTTGAACTAGGAAGTGAGTCCCAAAGAGGTATGGTCTCAGCTTCTTCAGGGACCAAACCACAGCAAAGGCCTCCCTCTCAATGGCACTCCAACGCTGCTCCCTGGGGAGTAACCTCCTGCTAATGAAAGCAACAGGCTGGTCAAGGCCATCATCATTTGTTTGGGACAAAACTGCCCCTATCCCATGTTCAGAGGCATCAGTCTGCACAATGAACTGCTTAGAATAATCTGGAGCTTTGAGAACTGGTGCTGAGCACATTGCCTGTTTCAGGGTGTCAAAGGCCTGTTGGCAGTCCACAGTCCAGTTCACTTTCTTGGGCATTTTCTTGGAGGTGAGCTCAGTGAGGGCTGTCACAATGGATCCATATCCCTTCACAAACCTCCTGTAGTACCCAGTCAAGCCAAGGAATGCCCTGACTTGAGTCTGGGTTTTTGGAGCTACCCAGTCCAGAATGGTCTGGATCTTGGGTTGGAGTGGCTGAACTTGGCCTCCACCTACAAGGTGTCCCACGTAAACCACAGTTCCCTGCCCTATCTGGCATTTGGATGCCTTGATAGAGAGGCCTGCAGATTGCAGAGCCTTCAAAACCTTCCTCAGGTGGACCAGGTGATCCTGCCAGGTGGAGCTAAAGACAGCAATATCATCAAGATAAGCTGTGCTAAAGGACTCCAAGCCAGCAAGGACTTGATTCACCAACCTTTGGAAGGTGGCAGGGGCATTCTTTAAACCAAAGGGCATAACAGTAAACTGATAATGCCCATCAGGTGTGGAGAATGCTGTCTTTTCTTTTGCTCCAGGTGCCATTTTTATTTGCCAGTACCCTGCTGTTAAGTCAAAGGTACTTAGAAATTTGGCAGCACCTAATTTATCAATGAGCTCATCAGCTCTTGGAATTGGATGGGCATCTGTCTTGGTGACAGAGTTGAGCCCTCTGTAGTCCACACAAAACCTCATCTCTTTCTTTCCATCTTTGGTGTGAGGTTTGGGGACTAAGACCACTGGGCTAGCCCAGGGGCTGTCAGAGCGCTCAATCACTCCCAATTCCAGCATCTTGTGGACTTCCATCTTGATGCTTTCCTTAACATGGTCAGACTGTCTGAAGATTTTGTTCTTGACAGGCATGCTGTCTCCTGTGTCCACATCATGGGTACACAGGTGTGTCTGACCAGGGGTTAGGGAGAAAAGCTCAGGAAACTGTTGTAGGACTCTCCTACAATCAGCCTGCTGTTGGCCAGAGAGGGTGTCTGAGTAGATCACTCCATCTACTGTGCCATCTTTTGGGTCTGACGACAGAAGATCAGGGAGAGGTTCACTCTCTGCCTCCTGATCCTCATCTGTTACCATCAACAGATTCACATCAGCCCTGTCATGGAAGAGCTTAAGGCGGTTCACATGGATTACCCTCTTGGGGCTCCTGCTTGTGCCCAGGTCCACCAGGTAGGTGACCTGACTCTTCCTCTCTAGCACTGGGTAAGGGCCACTCCATTTGTCCTGGAGTGCCCTGGGAGCCACCGGCTCCAGAACCCAGACTTTCTGCCCTGGTTGGAACTCAACCAGTGCAGCCTTTTGGTCATACCAAAACTTCTGGAGTTGTTGGCTGGCCTCAAGGTTTTTGGTTGCCTTTTCCATGTACTCTGCCATTCTAGAGCGAAGGCCAAGTACATAGTCCACTATGTCCTGTTTAGGCTCATGGAGAGGTCTCTCCCAGCCTTCTTTAACAAGGGCAAGTGGTCCCCTTACAGGATGACCAAACAGAAGTTCAAAGGGTGAGAACCCTACTCCCTTCTGTGGTACCTCCCTGTAAGCGAAAAGCAGACATGGCAGGAGGACATCCCATCTCCTTTTGAGTTTTTCTGGGAGCCCCATGATCATGCCCTTTAATGTCTTGTTGAATCTCTCAACTAAGCCATTAGTTTGTGGATGGTATGGTGTAGTGAATTTATAAGTCACTCCACACTCATTCCACATGTGCTTTAGGTATGCTGACATGAAGTTGGTACCTCTGTCAGACACCACCTCCTTAGGGAAACCCACTCTGGTAAAGATACCAATGAGGGCCTTGGCTACTGCAGGGGCAGTAGTCGACCTAAGAGGAATAGCTTCAGGATACCTGGTAGCATGATCCACTACTACCAGGATATACATATTTCCTGAGGCTGTGGGAGGTTCTAGTGGACCAACTATGTCCACACCCACTCTTTCAAAGGGCACCCCCACCACTGGAAGTGGAATGAGGGGGGCCTTTGGATGCCCACCTGTCTTACCACTGGCTTGACAGGTGGGGCAGGAGAGGCAAAACTCCTTAACCATGTTGGACATATTGGGCCAGTAGAAGTGGTTGACTAACCTCTCCCACGTCTTGGTTTGTCCCAAATGTCCAGCAAGGGGAATGTCATGGGCCAATGTTAGGATGAACTCTCTGAACAGCTGAGGCACTACCACTCTCCTAGTGGCACCAGGTTTGGGGTCTCTGGCCTCAGTGTACAGGAGCCCATCTTCCCAATAGACCCTATGTGTTCCATTTTTCTTGCCTTTGGACTCTTCAGCAGCTTGCTGCCTAAGGCCTTCAAGAGAGGGACAGGTTTCTTGTCCCTTACACAGCTCCTCCCTTGAGGGTCCCCCTGGGCCTAAGAGCTCAACCTGATAAGGTTCAAGCTCCAAAGGCTCAGTTCCCTCAGAGGGCAGAACTTCTTCCTGAGAAGAGAGGTTCCCTTTCTTTTGCTGTGTTGCAGTTGGTTTCCCAACTGACTTTCCTGTTCTCTTGGTAGGCTGGGCCATTTTTCCAGACTCCAGCTCTACTTTTTCACCCTGTGCCTTGCATTGTGCTCTTGTTTTCACACACACCAGTTCAGGGATACCCAGCATTGCTGCATGGGTTTTTAGCTCTACCTCAGCCCATGCTGAGGACTCCAGGTCATTTCCAAGCAGACAGTCCACTGGGATATTTGAGGAGACCACCACCTGCTTCAGGCCATTGACCCCTCCCCATTCTAAAGTAACCATTGCCATGGGATGTACTTTTCTCTGATTGTCAGCGTTGGTGACTGTGTAAGTTTTTCCAGTCAGGTATTGGCCAGGGGAAACCAGTTTCTCTGTCACCATGGTGACACTGGCACCTGTATCCCTCAGGCCCTCTATTCTAGTCCCATTAATTAAGAGTTGCTGTCTGTATTTTTGCATGTTAGGCGGCCAGACAGCTAGTGTGGCTAAATCCACCCCACCCTCAGAAACTAGAGTAGCTTCAGTGTGGATCCTGATTTGCTCTGGGCACACTGTTGATCCCGCTTGGAGACTAGCCATTCCAGTGTTACCTGGATTGGAGTTTGGAGTGGAACTTTTCTTGGGACAGGCCTTGTCTCCAGTTTGGTGTCCATGCTGTTTACAGCTATGACACCAGGCCTTTTTGGGATCAAAGTTTTTACCCTTGTACCCATTGTTTTGTGAAGAGGCTCTGGGCCCACCCTCCTGTGCAGGTTTTTGGGGGCCTGTAGAAGACTCTTTACTATTTTTAGTTTTGGTTGTCTCATCACCCTTCTGCTGGGGAGTCTTTGTGACCCCTTTCTTTTGGTCACCCCCTGTTGAAGTCTTGGACACCCTTGTCTTGACCCAATGGTCCGCCTTCTTTCCCAATTCTTGGGGAGAAATTGGTCCTAGGTCTACCAGATGCTGATGCAGTTTATCATTGAAACAATTACTTAACAGGTGTTCTTTCACAAATAAATTGTACAGCCCATCATAATTACTTACACCACTGCCTTGAATCCAACCATCTAGTGTTTTCACTGAGTAGTCAACAAAGTCAACCCAGGTCTGGCTCGAGGATTTTTGAGCCCCCCTGAACCTAATCCTGTACTCCTCAGTGGAGAATCCAAAGCCCTCAATCAGGGTACCCTTCATGAGGTCATAAGATTCTGCATCTTGTCCAGAGAGTGTGAGGAGTCTATCCCTACACTTTCCTGTGAACATTTCCCAAAGGAGAGCACCCCAGTGAGATCTGTTCACTTTTCTGGTTACACAAGCCCTCTCAAAAGCTGTGAACCATTTGGTGATGTCATCACCATCTTCATATTTAGTTACAATCCCTTTGGGGATTTTCAACATGTCAGGAGAATCTCTGACCCTATTTATGTTGCTGCCACCATTGATGGGTCCTAGGCCCATCTCTTGTCTTTCCCTCTCTATGGCTAGGATCTGTCTTTCCAAAGCCAATCTTTTGGCCATCCTGGCTAACTGGATGTCCTCTTCACTGGGGCTATCCTCAGTGATTTCAGAGGTGTTGGTCTCTCCTGTGAGGGAACCAGCATCTCTGACTATTATTTTTGGAGTCAGGGTTTGAGGGACCCTGTTCTCCCTAGATAGGACTGGTAGGGGGGAATTGTCCTCCAAGTCACTATCCTCTTCCTCTGAGTTGCCACCCTCAGAGGGGTTGGCCTTTTCAAACTCTGCCAAAAGCTCCTGGAGCTGTATTTTGGTAGGTTTGGGGCCCATTGTTATTTTCTTTATTTTACAGAGTGACCTTAGCTCCCTCATCTTAAGATGGAGGTAAGGTGTGGTGTCGAGTTCCACCACAGTCACATCTGTGCTAGACATTTTGCTTCTAAAAGTTGGAATACTTTTTAAGAATCTACAACTGGTTCTAGAATCTAATTCAAACTTTTACAAACTTTTAAACTCTAAAAGAAATGCTAACAGGGACTAACACAAGGCCCTAGCAGGACTTTAAAGAATTTAGAAAACTTTTCAAATTGCAAAAATCAATTTCTAATGACAATTTTGGAATTTGTCGTGTGATCAGGTATTGGCTGAGTAGTCCAGCAAATGCAAAGTCTTGTACCCCACCGCTGATCCACCAATGTAGGAAGTTGGCTCTGTATGTGCTATTTCAAAGTAAGGAATAGCATGCACAGAGTCCAAGGGTTCCCCTTAGAGGTAAAATAGTGGTAAAAATAGATAATACTAATGCTCTATTTTGTGGTAGTGTGGTCGAGCAGTAGGCTTATCCAAGGAGTAGTGTTAAGCATTTGTTGTACATACACATAGACAATAAATGAGGTACACACACTCAGAGACAAATCCAGCCAATAGGTTTTTATATAGAAAAATATCTTTTCTTAGTTTATTTTAAGAACCACAGGTTCAAATTCTACATGTAATATCTCATTCGAAAGGTATTGCAGGTAAGTACTTTAGGAACTTCAAATCATCAAAATTGCATGTATACTTTTCAAGTTATTGACAAATAGCTGTTTTAAAAGTGGACACTTAGTGCAATTTTCACAGTTCCTAGGGGAGGTAAGTATTTGTTAGGTTTACCAGGTAAGTAAGACACTTACAGGGTTCAGTTCTTGGTCCAAGGTAGCCCACCGTTGGGGGTTCAGTGCAACCCCAAAGTCACCACACCAGCAGCTCAGGGCCGGTCAGGTGCAGAGTTCAAAGTGGTGCCCAAAACACATAGGCTAGAATGGAGAGAAGGGGGTGCCCCGGTTCCGGTCTGCTTGCAGGTAAGTACCCGCGTCTTCGGAGGGCAGACCAGGGGGGTTTTGTAGGGCACCGGGGGGGACACAAGTCCACACAGAAATTTCACCCTCAGCAGCGCGGGGGCGGCCGGGTGCAGTGTAGAAACAAGCGTCGGGTTTGTAATGGAAGTCAATGGAAGATCTAGGGATCTCTTCAGCGCTGCAGGCAGGCAAGGGGGGGGTTCCTCGGGGAAACCTCCACTTGGGCAAGGGAGAGGGACTCCTGGGGGTCACTCCTCCAGTGAAAGTCCGGTCCTTCAGGTCCTGGGGGCTGCGGGTGCAGGGTCTCTCCCAGGTGTCGGGACTTAGGATTCAAAGAGTCGCGGTCAGGGGAAGCCTCGGGATTCCCTCTGCAGGCGGCGCTGTGGGGGCTCAGGGGGGACAGGTTTTTGTACTCACAGTCTTAGAGTAGTCCTGGGGTCCCTCCTGAGGTGTTGGATCGCCACCAGCCGAGTCGGGGTCGCCGGGTGCAGTGTTGCAAGTCTCACGCCTTTTGCGGGGAGCTTGCAGGGTTCTTTAAAGCTGCTGGAAACAAAGTTGCAGCCTTTCTTGGAGCAGGTCCGCTGTCCTCGGGAGTTTCTTGTCTTTTCGAAGCAGGGGCAGTCCTCAGAGGATGTCGAGGTCGCTGGTCCCTTTGGAAGGCGTCGCTGGAGCAGGATCTTTGGAAGGCAGGAGACAGGCCGGTGAGTTTCTGGAGCCAAGGCAGTTGTCGTCTTCTGGTCTTCCTCTGCAGGGGTTTTTCAGCTAGGCAGTCCTTCTTCTTGTAGTTGCAGGAATCTAACTTTCTAGGGTTCAGGGTAGCCCTTAAATACTAAATTTAAGGGCGTGTTTAGGTCTGGGGGGTTAGTAGCCAATGGCTACTAGCCCTGAGGGTGGGTACACCCTCTTTGTGCCTCCTCCCAAGGGGAGGGGGTCACAATCCTAACCCTATTGGGGAATCCTCCATCTGCAAGATGGAGGATTTCTAAAAGTTAGAGTCACTTCAGCTCAGGACACCTTAGGGGCTGTCCTGACTGGCCAGTGACTCCTCCTTGTTGCTTTCTTTGTTCCCTCCAGCCTTGCCGCCAAAAGTGGGGGCCGTGGCCGGAGGGGGCGGGCAACTCCACTAAGCTGGAGTGCCCTGCTGGGCTGTGACAAAGGGGGGAGCCTTTGAGGCTCACCGCCAGGTGTCACAGTTCCTGCCTGGGGGAGGTGTTAGCATCTCCACCCAGTGCAGGCTTTGTTACTGGCCTCAGAGTGACAAAGGCACTCTCCCCATGGGGCCAGCAACATGTCTCGGTTTGTGGCAGGCTGCTAAAACTAGTCAGCCTACACAGATAGTCGGTTAAGTTTCAGGGGGCACCTCTAAGGTGCCCTCTGGGGTGTATTTTACAATAAAATGTACACTGGCATCAGTGTGCATTTATTGTGCTGAGAAGTTTGATACCAAACTTCCCAGTTTTCAGTGTAGCCATTATGGTGCTGTGGAGTTCGTGTTTGACAGACTCCCAGACCATATACTCTTATGGCTACCCTGCACTTACAATGTCTAAGGTTTTGTTTAGACACTGTAGGGGTACCATGCTCATGCACTGGTACCCTCACCTATGGTATAGTGCACCCTGCCTTAGGGCTGTAAGGCCTGCTAGAGGGGTGTCTTACCTATACTGCATAGGCAGTGAGAGGCTGGCATGGCACCCTGAGGGGAGTGCCATGTCGACTTACTCGTTTGGTCCTCACTAGCACACACAAGCTGGCAAGCAGTGTGTCTGTGCTGAGTGAGAGGTCTCCAGGGTGGCATAAGACATGCTGCATCCCTTAGAGACCTTCCTTGGCATCAGGGCCCTTGGTACTAGAAGTACCAGTTACAAGGGACTTATCTGGATGCCAGGGTCTGCCAATTGTGGATACAAAAGTACAGGTTAGGGAAAGAACACTGGTGCTGGGGCCTGGTTAGCAGGCCTCAGCACACTTTCAATTGTAAACATAGCATCAGCAAAGGCAAAAAGTCAGGGGGCAACCATGCCAAGGAGGCATTTCCTTACAAGGGGTGTCTTACCTATACTGCATAGGCAGTGAGAGGCTGGCATGGCACCCTGAGGGGAGTGCCATGTCGACTTACTCATTTTGTTCTCACTAGCACACACAAGCTGGTAAGCAGTGTGTCTGTGCTGAGTGAGGGGTCTCTTAGGGTGGCATAATACATGCTGCAGCCCTTAGAGCCCTTCCCTGGCATCAGGGCCCTTGGTACCAGAGGTACCAGTTACAAGGGACTTATCTGGGTGCCAGGGTGTGCCAATTGTGGAATCAAAAGTACAGGTTAGGGAAAGAACACTGGTGCTGGGGCCTGGTTAGCAGGCCTCAGCACACTTTCAATTCAAAACATAGCATCAGCAAAGGCAAAGTTTTAGCAGCCTGCCACAAACCGAGACATGTTGCTGGCCCCATGGGGAAAGTGCCTTTGTCACTCTGAGGCCAGTAACAAAGCCTGCACTGGGTGGAGATGCTAACACCTCCCCCAGGCAGGAATTGTCACACCTGGCGGTGAGCCTCAAAGGCTCACCTCCTTTGTGCCAACCCAGCAGGACACTCCAGCTAGTGGAGTTGCCCGCCCCCTCCGGCCAGGCCCCACTTTTGGCGGCAAGGCCGGAGAAAATAATGAGAAAAACAAGGAGGAGTCACTGGCCAGTCAGGACAGCCCCTAAGGTGTCCTGAGCTGAGGTGACTCTAACTTTTAGAAATCCTCCATCTTGCAGATGGAGGATTCCCCCAATAGGGTTAGGATTGTGTCCCCCTCCCCTTGGGAGGAGGCACAAAGAGGGTGTACCCACCCTCAGGGCTAGTAGCCATTGGCTACTAACCCCCCAGACCTAAACACGCCCTTAAATTTAGTATTTAAGAGCTACCCTGAACCCTAGAAAATTAGATTCCTGCAACTACAAGAAGAAGGACTGCCCAGCTGAAAACCCCTGCAGCGGAAGACCAGAAGACGACAACTGCCTTGGCTCCAGAAACTCACCGGCCTGTCTCCTGCCTTCCAAAGATCCTGCTCCAGCGACGCCTTCCAAAGGGACCAGCGACCTCGACATCCTCTGAGGACTGCCCCTGCTTCGAAAAGACAAGAAACTCCCGAGGACAGCGGACCTGCTCCAAGAAAAGCTGCAACTTTGTTTCCAGCAGCTTTAAAGAACCCTGCAAGCTCCCCGCAAGAAGCGTGAGACTTGCCACACTGCACCCGGCGACCCCGACTCGGCTGGTGGCGATCCAACACCTCAGGAGGGACCCCAGGACTACTCTGATACTGTGAGTACCAAAACCTGTCCCCCCTGAGCCCCCACAGCGCCGCCTGCAGAGGGAATCCCGAGGCTTCCCCTGACCGCGACTCTTTGAACCTAAAGTCCCGACGCCTGGGAGAGACCCTGCACCCGCAGCCCCCAGGACCTGAAGGACCGGACTTTCACTGGAGGAGTGACCCCCAGGAGTCCCTCTCCCTCGCCCAAGTGGAGGTTTCCCCGAGGAATCCCCCCCTTGCCTGCCTGCAGCGCTGAAGAGATCCCGAGATCTCTCATAGACTAACATTGAAAACCCGACGCTTGTTTCTACACTGCACCCGGCCGCCCCGCGCTGCTGAGGGTGAAATCTCTGTGTGGACTTGTGTCCCCCCCGGTGCCCTACAAAACCCCCCTGGTCTGCCCTCCGAAGACGCGGGTACATACCTGCAAGCAGACCGGAACCGGGGCACCCCCTTCTCTCCATTCTAGCCTATGTGTTTTGGGCACCACTTTGAACTCTGCACCTGACCGGCCCTGAGCTGCTGGTGTGGTGACTTTGGGGTTGCTCTGAGCCCCCAACGGTGGGCTACCTTGGACCAAGAACTGAACCCTGTAAGTGTCCTACTTACCTGGTAAAACTAACAAAAACTTACCTCCCCCAGGAACTGTGAAAATTGCACTAAGTGTCCACTTTTAAAACAGCTATTTGTCAATAACTTGAAAAGTATACATGCAATTTTGATGATTTGAAGTTCCTAAAGTACTTACCTGCAATACCTTTCGAATGAGATATTACATGTAGAATTTGAACCTGTGGTTCTTAAAATAAACTAAGAAAATATATTTTTCTATATAAAAACCTATTGGCTGGATTTGTCTCTGAGTGTGTGTACCTCATTTATTGTCTTGTGTATGTGCAACAAATGTTTAACACTACTCCTTGGATAAGCTTACTGCTCGACCACACTACCACAAAATAGAGCATTAGTATTATCTATTTTTACCACTATTTTACCTCTAAGGGGAACCCTTGGACTCTGTGCATGCTATTCCTTACTTTGAAATAGCACATACAGAGCCAACTTCCTACATTGGTGGATCAGCGGTGGGATACAAGACTTTGCATTTGCTGGACTACTCAGCCAATACCTGATCACACGACAAATTCCAAAATTGTCATTAGAAATTGATTTTTGCAATTTGAAAAGTTTTCTAAATTCTTAAAAGACCTGCTAGGGCCTTGTGTTAGATCCTGTTTAGCATTTCTTTTAGAGTTTAAAAGTTTGTAAAAGTTTGAATTAGATTCTAGAACCAGTTGTAGATTCTTAAAAAGTATTCCAACTTTTAGAAGCAAAATGTCTAGCACAGATGTGACTGTGGTGGAACTCGACACCACACCTTACCTCCATCTTAAGATGAGGGAGCTAAGGTCACTCTGTAAAATAAAGAAAATAACAATGGGCCCCAAACCTACCAAAATACAGCTCCAGGAGCTTTTGGCAGAGTTTGAAAAGGCCAACCCCTCTGAGGGTGGCAACTCAGAGGAAGAGGATAGTGACTTGGAGGACAATTCCCCCCTACCAGTCCTATCTAGGGAGAACAGGGTCCCTCAAACCCTGACTCCTAAAATAATAGTCAGAGATGCTGGTTCCCTCACAGGAGAGACCAACACCTCTGAAATCACTGAGGATAGCCCCAGTGAAGAGGACATCCAGTTAGCCAGGATGGCCAAAAGATTGGCTTTGGAAAGACAGATCCTAGCCATAGAGAGGGAAAGACAAGAGATGGGCCTAGGACCCATCAATGGTGGCAGCAACATAAATAGGGTCAGAGATTCTCCTGACATGTTGAAAATCCCTAAAGGGATTGTAACTAAATATGAAGATGGTGATGACATCACCAAATGGTTCACAGCTTTTGAGAGGGCTTGTGTAACCAGAAAAGTGAACAGATCTCACTGGGGTGCTCTCCTTTGGGAAATGTTCACAGGAAAGTGTAGGGATAGACTCCTCACACTCTCTGGACAAGATGCAGAATCTTATGACCTCATGAAGGGTACCCTGATTGAGGGCTTTGGATTCTCCACTGAGGAGTACAGGATTAGGTTCAGGGGGGCTCAAAAATCCTCGAGCCAGACCTGGGTTGACTTTGTAGACTACTCAGTGAAAACACTAGATGGTTGGATTCAAGGCAGTGGTGTAAGTAATTATGATGGGCTGTACAATTTATTTGTGAAAGAACACCTGTTAAGTAATTGTTTCAATGATAAACTGCATCAGCATCTGGTAGACCTAGGAACAATTTCTCCCCAAGAATTGGGAAAGAAGGCGGACCATTGGGTCAAGACAAGGGTGTCCAAGACTTCAACAGGGGGTGACCAAAAGAAAGGGGTCACAAAGACTCCCCAGGGGAAGGGTGATGAGACAACCAAAACTAAAAATAGTAAAGAGTCTTCTACAGGCCCCCAAAAACCTGCACAGGAGGGTGGGCCCAGAGCCTCTTCACAAAACAATGGGTACAAGGGTAAAAACTTTGATCCCAAAAAGGCCTGGTGTCATAGCTGTAAACAGCATGGACACCAAACTGGAGACAAGGCCTGTCCCAAGAAAGGTTCCACTCCAAACTCCCATCCAGGTAACACTGGTATGGCTAGTCTCCAAGTGGGATCAACAGTGTGCCCAGAGCAAATCAGGGTCCACACTGAAGCTATTCTAGTTTCTGAGGGTGGGGTGGATTTAGCCACACTAGCTGTCTGGCCGCCTAACATGCAAAAATACAGACAGCAACTCTTAATTAATGGGACTAGAATAGAGGGCCTGAGGGATACAGGTGCCAGTGTCACCATGGTGACAGAGAAACTGATTTCCCCTGGCCAATACCTGACTGGAAAAACTTACACAGTCACCAACGCTGACAATCAGAGAAAAGTACATCCCATGGCAATGGTTACTTTAGAATGGGGAGGGGTCAATGGCCTGAAACAGGTGGTGGTCTCCTCAAATATCCCAGTGGACTGTCTGCTTGGAAATGACCTGGAGTCCTCAGCATGGGCTGAGGTAGAACTAAAAACCCATGCAGCAATGCTGGGTATCCCTGAACTGGTGTGTGTGAAAACAAGAGCACAATGCAAGGCACAGGGTGAAAAAGTAGAGCTGGAGTCTGGAAAAATGGCCCAGCCTACCAAGAGAACAGGAAAGTCAGTTGGGAAACCAACTGCAACACAGCAAAAGAAAGGGAACCTCTCTTCTCAGGAAGAAGTTCTGCCCTCTGAGGGAACTGAGCCTTTGGAGCTTGAACCTTATCAGGTTGAGCTCTTAGGCCCAGGTGGACCCTCAAGGGAGGAGCTGTGTAAGGGACAAGAAACCTGTCCCTCTCTTGAAGGCCTTAGGCAGCAAGCTGCTGAAGAGTCCAAAGGCAAGAAAAATGGAACACATAGGGTCTATTGGGAAGATGGACTCCTGTACACTGAGGCCAGAGACCCCAAACCTGGTGCCACTAGGAGAGTGGTAGTGCCTCAGCTGTTCAGGAAGTTCATCCTAACATTGGCCCATGAAATTCCCCTTGCTGGACATTTGGGACAAACCAAGACGTGGGAGAGGTTAGTCAACCACTTCTACTGGCCCAATATGTCCAACATGGTTAAGGAGTTTTGCCTCTCCTGCCCCACCTGTCAAGCCAGTGGTAAGACAGGTGGGCACCCAAAGGCCCCCCTCATTCCACTTCCAGTGGTGGGGGTTCCCTTTGAAAGAGTGGGTGTGGACATAGTTGGTCCACTGGAACCTCCCACAGCCTCAGGAAATATGTATATCCTGGTAGTAGTGGATCATGCTACCAGGTATCCTGAAGCTATTCCCCTTAGGTCGACTACTGCCCCTGCAGTAGCCAAGGCCCTCATTGGTATCTTTACCAGAGTGGGTTTCCCTAAGGAGGTGGTGTCTGACAGAGGTACCAACTTCATGTCAGCATACCTAAAGCACATGTGGAATGAGTGTGGAGTGACTTATAAATTCACTACACCATACCATCCACAAACTAATGGCTTGGTTGAGAGATTCAACAAGACATTAAAAGGCATGATCATGGGGCTCCCAGAAAAGCTCAAAAGGAGATGGGATGTCCTCTTGCCATGTCTGCTTTTCGCTTACAGAGAGGTGCCACAGAAGGGAGTAGGATTCTCACCCTTTGAACTTCTGTTTGGTCATCCTGTAAGGGGACCACTTGCCCTTGTTAAAGAAGGCTGGGAGAGACCTCTCCATGAGCCTAAACAGGACATAGTGGACTATGTACTTGGCCTTCGCTCTAGAATGGCAGAGTACATGGAAAAGGCAACCAAAAACCTTGAGGCCAGCCAACAGCTCCAGAAGTTTTGGTATGACCAAAAGGCTGCACTGGTTGAGTTCCAACCAGGGCAGAAAGTCTGGGTTCTGGAGCCTGTGGCTCCCAGGGCACTCCAGGACAAATGGAGTGGCCCTTACCCAGTACTAGAAAGGAAGAGTCAGGTCACCTACCTGGTGGACCTGGGCACAAGCAGGAGCCCCAAGAGGGTGATCCATGTGAACCGCCTTAAGCTCTTCCATGACAGGGCTGATGTGAATCTGTTGATGGTAACAGATGAGGATCAGGAGGCAGAGAGTGAACCTCTCCCTGATCTTCTGTCATCAGACCCAAAAGATGGCACAGTAGATGGAGTGATCTACTCAGACACCCTCTCTGGCCAACAGCAAGCTGATTGTAGGAGAGTCCTACAACAGTTTCCTGAACTCTTCTCCTTAACCCCTGGTCAGACACACCTGTGTACCCATGATGTGGACACAGGAGACAGCATGCCTGTCAAAAACAAAATCTTTAGACAGTCTGACCAGGTTAAGGAAAGCATCAAGGTGGAAGTCCACAAGATGCTGGAATTGGGAGTAATTGAGCGCTCTGACAGCCCCTGGGCTAGCCCAGTGGTCTTAGTCCCCAAACCTCACACCAAAGATGGAAAGAAAGAGATGAGGTTTTGTGTGGACTACAGAGGGCTCAATTCTGTCACCAAGACAGATGCTCATCCAATTCCAAGAGCTGATGAGCTCATAGACAAATTAGGTGCTGCCAAATTCTTAAGTACCTTTGACTTGACAGCAGGGTACTGGCAAATAAAAATGGCACCTGGAGCAAAAGAGGAAAACAGCATTCTCCACACCTGATGGGCATTATCAGTTTACTGTTATGCCCTTTGGTTTAAAGAATGCCCCTGCCACCTTCCAAAGGTTGGTGAATCAAGTCCTTGCTGGCTTGGAGTCCTTTAGCACAGCTTATCTTGATGATATTGCTGTCTTTAGCTCCACCTGGCAGGATCACCTGGTCCACCTGAAGAAGGTTTTGAAGGCTCTGCAATCTGCAGGCCTCTCTATCAAGGCATCCAAATGCCAGATAGGGCAGGGAACTGTGGTTTACTTGGGCCACCTTGTAGGTGGAGGCCAAGTTCAGCCACTACAACCCAAGATCCAGACTATTCTGGACTGGGTAGCTCCAAAAACCCAGACTCAAGTCAGGGCATTCCTTGGCTTGACTGGGTATTACAGGAGGTTTGTGAAGGGATATGGATCCATTGTGACAGCCCTCACTGAACTCACCTCCAAGAAAATGCCCAAGAAAGTAAACTGGACTGTGGAATGCCAACAGGCCTTTGACACCCTGAAACAGGCAATGTGCTCAGCACCAGTTCTAAAAGCTCCAGATTATTCTAAGCAGTTCATTGTGCAGACTGATGCCTCTGAACATGGGATAGGGGCAGTTTTGTCCCAAACAAATGATGATGGCCTTGACCAGCCTGTTGCTTTCATTAGCAGGAGGTTACTCCCCAGGGAGCAGCGTTGGAGTGCCATTGAGAGGGAGGCCTTTGCTGTGGTTTGGTCCCTGAAGAAGCTGAGACCATACCTCTTTGGGACTCACTTCCTAGTTCAAACTGACCACAGACCTCTCAAATGGCTGATGCAAATGAAAGGTGAAAATCCTAAACTGTTGAGGTGGTCCATCTCCCTACAGGGAATGGACTTTATAGTGGAACACAGACCTGGGACTGCCCATGCCAATGCAGATGGCCTTTCCAGGTTCTTCCACTTAGAAAATGAAGACTCTCTTGGGAAAGGTTAGTCTCATCCTCTTTCGTTTGGGGGGGGGGGGGGGGGGGGGGGGGGGGGGGGGGGGGGGGGTTGTGTAAGGAAATGCCTCCTTGGCATGGTTGCCCCCTGACTTTTTGCCTTTGCTGATTGTAAGGAAATGCCTCCTTGGCATGGTTGCCCCCTGACTTTTTGCCTTTGCTGATGCTATGTTTACAATTGAAAGTGTGCTGAGGCCTGCTAACCAGGCCCCAGCACCAGTGTTCTTTCCCTAACCTGTACTTTTGTATCCACAATTGGCAGACCCTGGCATCCAGATAAGTCCCTTGTAACTGGTACTTCTAGTACCAAGGGCCCTGATGCCAAGGAAGGTCTCTAAGGGCTGCAGCATGTCTTATGCCACCCTGGAGACCTCTCACTCAGCACAGACACACTGCTTACCAGCTTGTGTGTGCTAGTGAGGACAAAACGAGTAAGTCGACATGGCACTCCCCTCAGGGTGCCATGCCAGCCTCTCACTGCCTATGCAGTATAGGTAAGACACCCCTCTAGCAGGCCTTACAGCCCTAAGGCAGGGTGCACTATACCATAGGTGAGGGTACCAGTGCATGAGCATGGTACCCCTACAGTGTCTAAACAAAACCTTAGACATTGTAAGTGCAGGGTAGCCATAAGAGTATATGGTCTGGGAGTCTGTCAAACACGAACTCCACAGCACCATAATGGCTACACTGAAAACTGGGAAGTTTGGTATCAAACTTCTCAGCACAATAAATGCACACTGATGCCAGTGTACATTTTATTGTAAAATACACCACAGAGGGCACCTTAGAGGTGCCCCCTGAAACTTAACCGACTATCTGTGTAGGCTGACTAGTTTTAGCAGCCTGCCACAAACCGAGACATGTTGCTGGCCCCATGGGGAGAGTGCCTTTGTCACTCTGAGGCCAGTAACAAAGCCTGCACTGGGTGGAGATGCTAACACCTCTCCCAGGCAGGAATTGTCACACCTGGCGGTGAGCCTCAAAGGCTCACCTCCTTTGTGCCAACCCAGCAGGACACTCCAGCTAGTGGAGTTGCCCGCCCCCTCCGGCCAGGCCCCACTTTTGGCGGCAAGGCCGGAGAAAATAATGAGAATAACAAGGAGGAGTCACTGGCCAGTCAGGACAGCCCCTAAGGTGTCCTGAGCTGAGGTGACTCTAACTTTTAGAAATCCTCCATCTTGCAGATGGAGGATTCCCCCAATAGGGTTAGGATCGTGACCCCCTCCCCTTGGGAGGAGGCACAAAGAGGGTGTACCCACCCTCAGGGCTAGTAGCCATTGGCTACTAACCCCCCCAGACCTAAACACGCCCTTAAATTTAGTATTTAAGGGCTACCCTGAACCCTAGAAAATTAGATTCCTGCAACTACAAGAAGAAGGACTGCCTAGCTGAAAACCCCTGCAGCGGAAGACCAGAAGACGACAACTGCCTTGGCTCCAGAAACTCACCGGCCTGTCTCCTGCCTTCCAAAGATCCTGCTCCAGCGACGCCTTCCAAAGGGACCAGCGACCTCGACATCCTCTGAGGACTGCCCCTGCTTCGAAAAGACAAGAAACTCCCGAGGACAGCGGACCTGCTCCAAGAAAAGCTGCAACTTTGTTTCCAGCAGCTTTAAAGAACCCTGCAAGCTCCCCGCAAGAAGCGTGAGACTTGCAACACTGCACCCGGCGACCCCGACTCGGCTGGTGGCGATCCAACACCTCAGGAGGGACCCCAGGACTACTCTGATACTGTGAGTACCAAAACCTGTCCCCCCTGAGCCCCCACAGCGCCGCCTGCAGAGGGAATCCCGAGGCTTCCCCTGACCGCGACTCTTTGAACCTAAAGTCCCGACGCCTGGGAGAGACCCTGCACCCGCAGCCCCCAGGACCTGAAGGACCGGACTTTCACTGGAGAAGTGACCCCCAGGAGTCCCTCTCCCTTGCCCAAGTGGAGGTTTCCCCGAGGAATCCCCCCCTTGCCTGCCTGCAGCGCTGAAGAGATCCCGAGATCTCTCATAGACTAACATTGCGAACCCGACGCTTGTTTCTACACTGCACCCGGCCGCCCCCGCGCCGCTGAGGGTGAAATTTCTGTGTGGACTCGTGTCCCCCCCGGTGCCCTACAAAACCCCCCTGGTCTGCCCTCCGAAGACGCGGGTACTTACCTGCAAGCAGACCGGAACCGGGGCACCCCCTTCTCTCCATTCTAGCCTATGTGTTTTGGGCACCACTTTGAACTCTGCACCTGACCGGCCCGGAGCTGCTGGTGTGGTGACTTTGGGGTTGCTCTGAACCCCCAACGGTGGGCTACCTTGGACCAAGAACTGAACCCTGTAAGTGTCTTACTTACCTGGTAAAACTAATCAAAACTTACCTCCCCTAGGAACTGTGAAAATTGCACTAAGTGTCCACTTTTAAAACAGCTATTTGTCAATAACTTGAAAAGTATACATGCAATTTTGATGATTTGAAGTTCCTAAAGTACTTACCTGCAATACCTTTCGAATGAGATATTATATGTAGAATTTGAACCTGTGGTTCTTAAAATAAACTAAGAAAAGATATTTTTCTATATAAAAACCTATTGGCTGGATTTGTCTCTGAGTGTGTGTACCTCATTTATTGTCTATGTGTATGTACAACAAATGCTTAACACTACTCCTTGGATAAGCCTACTGCTCGACCACACTACCACAAAATAGAGCATTAGTATTATCTATTTTTACCACTATTTTACCTCTAAGGGGAACCCTTGGACTCTGTGCATGCTATTCCTTACTTTGAAATAGCACATACAGAGCCAACTTCCTACATTGGTGGATCAGCGGTGGGGTACAAGACTTTGCATTTGCTGGACTACTCAGCCAATACCTGATCACACGACAAATTCCAAAATTGTCATTAGAAATTGATTTTTGCAATTTGAAAAGTTTTCTAAATTCTTAAAAGACCTGCTAGGGCCTTGTGTTAGATCCTGTTTAGCATTTCTTTTAGAGTTTAAAAGTTTGGTAAAAGTTTGAATTAGATTCTAGAACCAGTTTTAGTTTCTTAAAAAGTATTCCAACTTTTAGAAGCATAATGTCTAGCACAGATGTGAATGTGGTGGAACTCGACACCACACCTTACCTCCATCTACAGATGAGAGAGCTAAGGTCACTCTGTAAACTAAAGAAAATAGCAATGGGCCCCAAACCTACCAAAGTACAGCTCCAGGAGCTTTTGGCAGAGTTTGAAAAGGCCAACCCCTCTGAGGATGGCAACTCAGAGGATGAAGATAGTGACTTGGAGGGAAATTCCCCCCCTCCAGTCCTACTTAGGGAGAGCAGGGCTTCTCAAGCCCTGACTCCACAAATAATAGTCAGAGATGCTGGTTCCCTCACAGGAGGGACCAACAACTCTGAAATCACTGAGGATAACTCCAGTGAAGAGGACATCCAGTTAGCCAGGATGGCCAAAAGATTGGCTTTGGAAAGACAGATCCTAGCCATAGAGAGGGAAAGACAAGAGATGGGCCTAGGACCCATCAATGGTGGCAGCAACATAAATAGGGTCAGAGATTCTCCTGACATGTTGAAAATCCCCAAAGGGATTGTAACTAAATATGAAGAGGGTGATGACATCACCAAATGGTTCACAGCTTTTGAGAGGGCTTGTGTAACCAGAAAAGTGAACAGATCTCACTGGGGTGCTCTCCTTTGGGAAATGTTCACAGGAAAGTGTAGGGATAGACTCCTCACACTCTCTGGACAAGATGCAGAATCTTATGACCTCATGAAGGGTACCCTGATTGAGGGCTTTGGATTCTCCACTGAGGAGTACAGGATTAGGTTCAGGGGGGCTCAAAAATCCTCGAGCCAGACCTGGGTTGACTTTGTTGACTACTCAGTGAAAACACTAGATGGTTGGATTCAAGGCAGTGGTGTAAGTAATTATGATGGGCTGTACAATTTATTTGTGAAAGAACACCTGTTAAGTAATTGTTTCAATGATAAACTGCATCAGCATCTGGTAGACCTAGGACCAATTTCTCCCCAAGAATTGGGAAAGAAGGCGGACCATTGGGTCAAGACAAGGGTGTCCAAGACTTCAACAGGGGGTGACCAAAAGAAAGGGGTCACAAAGACTCCCCAGCAGAAGGGTGATGAGACAACCAAAACTAAAAATAGTAAAGAGTCTTCTACAGGCCCCCAAAAACCTGCACAGGAGGGTGGGCCCAGAGCCTCTTCACAAAACAATGGGTACAAGGGTAAAAACTTTGATCCCAAAAAGGCATGGTGTCATAGCTGTAAACAGCATGGACACCAAACTGGAGACAAGGCCTGTCCCAAGAAAGGTTCCACTCCAAACTCCCATCCAGGTAACACTGGTATGGCTAGTCTCCAAGTGGGATCAACAGTGTGCCCAGAGCAAATCAGGGTCCACACTGAAGCTACTCTAGTTTCTGAGGGTGGGGTGGATTTAGCCACACTAGCTGTCTGGCCGCCTAACATGCAAAAATACAGACAGCAACTCTTAATTAATGGGACTAGAATAGAGGGCCTGAGGGATACAGGTGCCAGTGTCACCATGGTGACAGAGAAACTGATTTCCCCTGGCCAATACCTGACTGGAAAAACTTACACAGTCACCAACGCTGACAATCAGAGAAAAGTACATCCCATGGCAATGGTTACTTTAGAATGGGGAGGGGTCAATGGCCTGAAACAGGTGGTGGTCTCCTCAAATATCCCAGTGGACTGTCTGCTTGGAAATGACCTGGAGTCCTCAGCATGGGCTGAGGTAGAGCTAAAAACCCATGCAGCCATGCTGGGTATCCCTGAACTGGTGTGTGTGAAAACAAGAGCACAATGCAAGGCACAGGGTGAAAAAGTAGAGCTGGAGTCTGGAAAAATGGCCCAGCCTACCAAGAGAACAGGAAAGTCAGTTGGGAAACCAACTGCAACACAGCAAAAGAAAGGGAACCTCTCTTCTCAGGAAGAAGTTCTGCCCTCTGAGGGAACTGAGCCTTTGGAACTTGAACCTTATCAGGTTGAGCTCTTAGGCCCAGGGGGACCCTCAAGGGAAGAGCTGTGTAAGGGACAAGAAACCTGTCCCTCTCTTGAAGGCCTTAGGCAGCAAGCTGCTGAAGAGTCCAAAGGCAAGAAAAATGGAACACATAGGGTCTATTGGGAAGATGGGCTCCTGTACACTGAGGCCAGAGACCCCAAACCTGGTGCCACTAGGAGAGTGGTAGTGCCTCAGCTGTTCAGAGAGTTCATCCTAACATTGGCCCATGACATTCCCCTTGCTGGACATTTGGGACAAACCAAGACGTGGGAGAGGTTAGTCAACCACTTCTACTGGCCCAATATGTCCAACATGGTTAAGGAGTTTTGCCTCTCCTGCCCCACCTGTCAAGCCAGTGGTAAGACAGGTGGGCACCCAAAGGCCCCCCTCATTCCACTTCCAGTGGTGGGGGTGCCCTTTGAAAGAGTGGGTGTGGACATAGTTGGTCCACTGGAACCTCCCACAGCCTCAGGAAATATGTATATCCTGGTAGTAGTGGATCATGCTACCAGGTATCCTGAAGCTATTCCCCTTAGGTCGACTACTGCCCCTGCAGTAGCCAAGGCCCTCATTGGTATCTTTACCAGAGTGGGTTTCCCTAAGGAGGTGGTGTCTGACAGAGGTACCAACTTCATGTCAGCATACCTAAAGCACATGTGGAATGAGTGTGGAGTGACTTATAAATTCACTACACCTTACCATCCACAAACTAATGGCTTAGTTGAGAGATTCAACAAGACATTAAAAGGCATGATCATGGGGCTCCCAGAAAAACTCAAAAGGAGATGGGATGTCCTCCTGCCATGTCTGCTTTTCGCTTACAGGGAGGTACCACAGAAGGGAGTAGGGTTCTCACCCTTTGAACTTCTGTTTGGTCATCCTGTAAGGGGACCACTTGCCCTTGTTAAAGAAGGCTGGGAGAGACCTCTCCATGAGCCTAAACAGGACATAGTGGACTATGTACTTGGCCTTCGCTCTAGAATGGCAGAGTACATGGAAAAGGCAACCAAAAACCTTGAGGCCAGCCAACAGCTCCAGAAGTTTTGGTATGACCAAAAGGCTGCACTGGTTGAGTTCCAACCAGGGCAGAAAGTCTGGGTTCTGGAGCCTGTGGCTCCCAGGGCACTCCAGGACAAATGGAGTGGCCCTTACCCAGTACTAGAGAGGAAGAGTCAGGTCACCTACTTGGTGGACCTGGGCACAAGCAGGAGCCCCAAAAGGGTGATCCATGTAAACCGCCTTAAGCTCTTCCACGACAGGGCTGATGTCAATCTGTTGATGGTAACAGATGAGGATCAGGAGGCAGAGAGTGAACCTCTCCCTGATCTTCTGTCATCAGACCCAAAAGATGGTACAGTAGATGGAGTGATCTACTCAGACACCCTCTCTGGCCAACAGCAAGCTGATTGTAGGAGAGTCCTACAACAGTTTCCTGAACTCTTCTCCTTAACCCCTGGTCAGACACACCTGTGTACCCATGATGTGGACACAGGAGACAGCATGCCTGTCAAGAACAAAATCTTTAGACAGTCTGACCATGTTAAGGAAAGCATCAAGGTGGAAGTCCACAAGATGCTGGAATTGGGAGTCATTGAGCGCTCTGACAGCCCCTGGGCTAGCCCAGTGGTCTTAGTCCCCAAACCTCACACCACAGATGGAAAGAAAGAGATGAGGTTTTGTGTGGACTACAGAGGGCTCAATTCTGTCACCAAGACAGATGCTCATCCAATTCCAAGAGCTGATGAGCTCATTGATAAATTAGGTGCTGCCAAATTCCTAAGTACCTTTGACTTGACAGCAGGGTACTGGCAAATAAAAATGGCACCTGGAGCAAAAGAAAAGACAGCATTCTCCACACCTGATGGGCATTATCAGTTTACTGTTATGCCCTTTGGTTTAAAGAACGCCCCTGCCACCTTCCAAAGGTTGGTGAATCAAGTCCTTGCTGGCTTGGAGTCCTTTAGCACAGCTTATCTTGATGATATTGCTGTCTTTAGCTCCACCTGGCAGGATCACCTGGTCCACCTGAGGAAGGTTTTGAAGGCTCTGCAATCTGCAGGCCTCTCTATCAAGGCATCCAAATGCCAGATAGGGCAGGGAACTGTGGTTTACTTGGGACACCTTGTAGGTGGAGGCCAAGTTCAGCCACTCCAACCCAAGATCCAGACTATTCTGGACTGGGTAGCTCCAAAAACCCAGACTCAAGTCAGGGCATTCCTTGGCTTGACTGGGTACTACAGGAGGTTTGTGAAGGGATATGGATCCATTGTGACAGCCCTCACTGAGCTCACCTCCAAGAAAATGCCCAAGAAAGTGAACTGGACTGTGGACTGCCAACAGGCCTTTGACACCCTGAAACAAGCAATGTGCTCAGCACCAGTTCTCAAAGCTCCAGATTATTCTAAGCAGTTCATTGTGCAGACTGATGCCTCTGAACATGGGATAGGGGCAGTTTTGTCCCAAACAAATGATGATGGCCTTGACCAACCTGTTGCTTTCATTAGCAGGAGGTTACTCCCCAGGGAGCAGCGTTGGAGTGCCATTGAGAGGGAGGCCTTTGCTGTGGTCTGGTCCCTGAAGAAGCTGAGACCATACCTCTTTGGGACTCACTTCCTAGTTCAAACTGACCACAGACCTCTCAAATGGCTGATGCAAATGAAAGGTGAAAATCCTAAACTGTTGAGGTGGTCCATCTCCCTACAGGGAATGGACTTTATAGTGGAACACAGACCTGGGACTGCCCATGCCAATGCAGATGGCCTTTCCAGGTTCTTCCACTTAGAAAATGAAGACTCTCTTGGGAAAGGTTAGTCTCATCCTCTTTCGTTTGGGGGGGGGTTGTGTAAGGAAATGCCTCCTTGGCATGGTTGCCCCCTGACTTTTTGCCTTTGCTGATGCTATGTTTACAATTGAAAGTGTGCTGAGGCCTGCTAACCAGGCCCCAGCACCAGTGTTCTTTCCCTAACCTGTACTTTTGTATCCACAATTGGCAGACCCTGGCATCCAGATAAGTCCCTTGTAACTGGTACTTCTAGTACCAAGGGCCCTGATGCCAAGGAAGGTCTCTAAGGGCTGCAGCATGTCTTATGCCACCCTGGAGACCTCTCACTCAGCACAGACACACTGCTTACCAGCTTGTGTGTGCTAGTGAGGACAAAACGAGTAAGTCGACATGGCACTCCCCTCAGGGTGCCATGCCAGCCTCTCACTGCCTATGCAGTATAGGTAAGACACCCCTCTAGCAGGCCTTACAGCCCTAAGGCAGGGTGCACTATACCATAGGTGAGGGTACCAGTGCATGAGCATGGTACCCCTACAGTGTCTAAACAAAACCTTAGACATTGTAAGTGCAGGGTAGCCATAAGAGTATATGGTCTGGGAGTCTGTCAAACACGAACTCCACAGCACCATAATGGCTACACTGAAAACTGGGAAGTTTGGTATCAAACTTCTCAGCACAATAAATGCACACTGATGCCAGTGTACATTTTATTGTAAAATACACCACAGAGGGCACCTTAGAGGTGCCCCCTGAAACTTAACCGACTATCTGTGTAGGCTGACTAGTTTTAGCAGCCTGCCACAAACCGAGACATGTTGCTGGCCCCATGGGGAGAGTGCCTTTGTCACTCTGAGGCCAGTAACAAAGCCTGCACTGGGTGGAGATGCTAACACCTCTCCCAGGCAGGAATTGTCACACCTGGCGGTGAGCCTCAAAGGCTCACCTCCTTTGTGCCAACCCAGCAGGACACTCCAGCTAGTGGAGTTGCCCGCCCCCTCCGGCCAGGCCCCACTTTTGGCGGCAAGGCCGGAGAAAATAATGAGAATAACAAGGAGGAGTCACTGGCCAGTCAGGACAGCCCCTAAGGTGTCCTGAGCTGAGGTGACTCTAACTTTTAGAAATCCTCCATCTTGCAGATGGAGGATTCCCCCAATAGGGTTAGGATCGTGACCCCCTCCCCTTGGGAGGAGGCACAAAGAGGGTGTACCCACCCTCAGGGCTAGTAGCCATTGGCTACTAACCCCCCCAGACCTAAACACGCCCTTAAATTTAGTATTTAAGGGCTACCCTGAACCCTAGAAAATTAGATTCCTGCAACTACAAGAAGAAGGACTGCCTAGCTGAAAACCCCTGCAGCGGAAGACCAGAAGACGACAACTGCCTTGGCTCCAGAAACTCACCGGCCTGTCTCCTGCCTTCCAAAGATCCTGCTCCAGCGACGCCTTCCAAAGGGACCAGCGACCTCGACATCCTCTGAGGACTGCCCCTGCTTCGAAAAGACAAGAAACTCCCGAGGACAGCGGACCTGCTCCAAGAAAAGCTGCAACTTTGTTTCCAGCAGCTTTAAAGAACCCTGCAAGCTCCCCGCAAGAAGCGTGAGACTTGCAACACTGCACCCGGCGACCCCGACTCGGCTGGTGGCGATCCAACACCTCAGGAGGGACCCCAGGACTACTCTGATACTGTGAGTACCAAAACCTGTCCCCCCTGAGCCCCCACAGCGCCGCCTGCAGAGGGAATCCCGAGGCTTCCCCTGACCGCGACTCTTTGAACCTAAAGTCCCGACGCCTGGGAGAGACCCTGCACCCGCAGCCCCCAGGACCTGAAGGACCGGACTTTCACTGGAGAAGTGACCCCCAGGAGTCCCTCTCCCTTGCCCAAGTGGAGGTTTCCCCGAGGAATCCCCCCCTTGCCTGCCTGCAGCGCTGAAGAGATCCCGAGATCTCTCATAGACTAACATTGCGAACCCGACGCTTGTTTCTACACTGCACCCGGCCGCCCCCGCGCCGCTGAGGGTGAAATTTCTGTGTGGACTCGTGTCCCCCCCGGTGCCCTACAAAACCCCCCTGGTCTGCCCTCCGAAGACGCGGGTACTTACCTGCAAGCAGACCGGAACCGGGGCACCCCCTTCTCTCCATTCTAGCCTATGTGTTTTGGGCACCACTTTGAACTCTGCACCTGACCGGCCCGGAGCTGCTGGTGTGGTGACTTTGGGGTTGCTCTGAACCCCCAACGGTGGGCTACCTTGGACCAAGAACTGAACCCTGTAAGTGTCTTACTTACCTGGTAAAACTAATCAAAACTTACCTCCCCTAGGAACTGTGAAAATTGCACTAAGTGTCCACTTTTAAAACAGCTATTTGTCAATAACTTGAAAAGTATACATGCAATTTTGATGATTTGAAGTTCCTAAAGTACTTACCTGCAATACCTTTCGAATGAGATATTATATGTAGAATTTGAACCTGTGGTTCTTAAAATAAACTAAGAAAAGATATTTTTCTATATAAAAACCTATTGGCTGGATTTGTCTCTGAGTGTGTGTACCTCATTTATTGTCTATGTGTATGTACAACAAATGCTTAACACTACTCCTTGGATAAGCCTACTGCTCGACCACACTACCACAAAATAGAGCATTAGTATTATCTATTTTTACCACTATTTTACCTCTAAGGGGAACCCTTGGACTCTGTGCATGCTATTCCTTACTTTGAAATAGCACATACAGAGCCAACTTCCTACACTGATGCTATGTTTACAATTGAAAGTGTGCTGAGGCCTGCTAACCAGGCCCCAGCACCAGTGTTCTTTCCCTAACCTGTACTTTTGTATCCACAATTGGCAGACCCTGGCATCCAGATAAGTCCCTTGTAACTGGTACTTCTAGTACCAAGGGCCCTGATGCCAAGGAAGGTCTCTAAGGGCTGCAGCATGTCTTATGCCACCCTGGAGACCTCTCACTCAGCACAGACACACTGCTTGCCAGCTTGTGTGTGCTAGTGAGGACAAAACGAGTAAGTCGACATGGCACTCCCCTCAGGGTGCCATGCCAGCCTCTCACTGCCTATGCAGTATAGGTAAGCCACCCCTCTAGCAGGCCTTACAGCCCTAAGGCAGGGTGCACTATACCATAGGTGAGGGTACCAGTGCATGAGCATGGTACCCCTACAGTGTCTAAACAAAACCTTAGACATTGTAAGTGCAGGGTAGCCATAAGAGTATATGGTCTGGGAGTCTGTCAAACACGAACTCCACAGCACCATAATGGCTACACTGAAAACTGGGAAGTTTGGTATCAAACTTCTCAGCACAATAAATGCACACTGATGCCAGTGTACATTTTATTGTAAAATACACCACAGAGGGCACCTTAGAGGTGCCCCCTGAAACTTAACCGACTATCTGTGTAGGCTGACTAGTTTTAGCAGCCTGCCACAAACCGAGACATGTTGCTGGCCCCATGGGGAGAGTGCCTTTGTCACTCTGAGGCCAGTAACAAAGCCTGCACTGGGTGGAGATGCTAACACCTCCCCCAGGCAGGAATTGTCACACCTGGCGGTGAGCCTCAAAGGCTCACCTCCTTTGTTCCAACCCAGCAGGACACTCCAGCTAGTGGAGTTGCCCGCCCCCTCCGGCCAGGCCCCACTTTTGGCGGCAAGGCCGGAGAAAATAATGAGAAAAACAAGGAGGAGTCACTGGCCAGTCAGGACAGCCCCTAAGGTGTCCTGAGCTGAGGTGACTAACTTTTAGAAATCCTCCATCTTGCAGATGGAGGATTCCCCCAATAGGGTTAGGATTGTGTCCCCCTCCCCTTGGGAGGAGGCACAAAGAGGGTGTACCCACCCTCAGGGCTAGTAGCCATTGGCTACTAACCCCCCAGACCTAAACACGCCCTTAAATTTAGTATTTAAGAGCTACCCTGAACCCTAGAAAATTAGATTCCTGCAACTACAAGAAGAAGGACTGCCCAGCTGAAAACCCCTGCAGCGGAAGACCAGAAGACGACAACTGCCTTGGCTCCAGAAACTCACCGGCCTGTCTCCTGCCTTCCAAAGATCCTGCTCCAGCGACGCCTTCCAAAGGGACCAGCGACCTCGACATCCTCTGAGGACTGCCCCTGCTTCGAAAAGACAAGAAACTCCCGAGGACAGCGGACCTGCTCCAAGAAAAGCTGCAACTTTGTTTCCAGCAGCTTTAAAGAACCCTGCAAGCTCCCCGCAAGAAGCGTGAGACTTGCAACACTGCACCCGGCGACCCCGACTCGGCTGGTGGCGATCCAACACCTCAGGAGGGACCCCAGGACTACTCTGATACTGTGAGTACCAAAACCTGTCCCCCCCTGAGCCCCCACAGCGCCGCCTGCAGAGGGAATCCCGAGGCTTCCCCTGACCGCGACTCTTTGAACCTAAAGTCCCGACGCCTGGGAGAGACCCTGCACCCGCAGCCCCCAGGACCTGAAGGACCGGACTTTCACTGGAGGAGTGACCCCCAGGAGTCCCTCTCCCTCGCCCAAGTGGAGGTTTCCCCGAGGAATCCCCCCCTTGCCTGCCTGCAGCGCTGAAGAGATCCCGAGATCTCTCATAGACTAACATTGAAAACCCGACGCTTGTTTCTACACTGCACCCGGCCGCCCCCGCGCTGCTGAGGGTGAAATCTCTGTGTGGACTTGTGTCCCCCCCGGTGCCCTACAAAACCCCCCTGGTCTGCCCTCCGAAGACGCGGGTACTTACCTGCAAGCAGACCGGAACCGGGGCACCCCCTTCTCTCCATTCTAGCCTATGTGTTTTGGGCACCACTTTGAACTCTGCACCTGACCGGCCCTGAGCTGCTGGTGTGGTGACTTTGGGGTTGCTCTGAGTCCCCAACGGTGGGCTACCTTGGACCAAGAACTGAACCCTGTAAGTGTCCTACTTACCTGGTAAAACTAACAAAAACTTACCTCCCCCAGGAACTGTGAAAATTGCACTAAGTGTCCACTTTTAAAACAGCTATTTGTCAATAACTTGAAAAGTATACATGCAATTTTGATGATTTGAAGTTCCTAAAGTACTTACCTGCAATACCTTTCGAATGAGATATTACATGTAGAATTTGAACCTGTGGTTCTTAAAATAAACTAAGAAAAGATATTTTTCTATATAAAAACCTATTGGCTGGATTTGTCTGAGTGTGTGTACCTCATTTATTGTCTTGTGTATGTGCAACAAATGCTTAACACTACTCCTTGGATAAGCCTACTGCTCGACCACACTACCACAAAATAGAGCATTAGTATTATCTATTTTTACCACTATTTTACCTCTAAGGGGAACCCTTGGACTCTGTGCATGCTATTCCTTACTTTGAAATAGCACATACAGAGCCAACTTCCTACACCTCCCCTAAAAGTTGTTTTACGAAATGTGCCAAATGTGCCTCTGCCCTGCGGGGAATAGAGTGCGCCCATGGCTTTGGCTGTGTCAGTGTCCTTCTTTAAATTTTTCAATTGCAGTGTCCACTTCTGGGCCAAACCATTGCTGTTCATTGAACGGCATATTGAGCACTGCCTGTTGTATCTCAGGTTTGAAGCCAGATGTGCGCAGCCATGCGTGCCTCCTTATTGTCACAGCAGTATTTATTGTTCTTGCAGCTGTATCTGCTGCATCCATAGAAGAACGTATTTGGTTGTTGGAGATATTTTGCCCCTCTTCAACCACTTGTTTCGCTCGTTCCTGGAATTCTTTGGGGAGGTGCTCGATGAGATGCTGCATCTCGTCCCAATGGGCCCTGTTGTATCGCGCTAGGAGTGCTTGCGAGTTGGCGATGCGCCACTGATTTGCAGCTTGTGCTGCAACCCTTTTCCCAGCTGCATCAAACTTGCGGCTCTCCTTGTCCGGAGGCGGTGCGTTGCCCGATGTTTGCGAGTTGGCTCTTTTACGAGCTGCTCCTACGACTACTGAATCCGGTGTCAGTTGTGATGTAATAAAAGCAGGGTCTGTGGGCGGTGCCTTGTATTTTTTCTCCACCCTTTGAGTTATTGCTCTGCTTTTAACAGGCTCCTTGAAAATCTGCTTAGCGTGCCTTAGCATTCCCGGGAGCATGGGAAGGCTTTGATAATGGCTGTGGGTGGAGGACAGGGTGTTAAAGAGGAAGTCATCCTCAATAGGCTCCGAATGTAGAGATACATTATGAAATTCGGCTGCCCTAGCTACCACCTGTGCATATGCTGTACTGTCCTCAGGTGGTGAGGGTTTAGTTGGGTACGACTCTGGACTATTGTCCGATACTGGAGCATTATAGAGGTCCCATGCTGCCCGATCATCCTGGCTCATGGTGGTATGAGCTGGTGATTGTGGTGGAGTCTGTGCCGGTGATACATGAGTTGACTGTGGTGGAGAGGATGGTGGAGTTACCCTCTTTACCACCTTTGCTTGTGGTGGCTTGTTGCTGGAAGTCAAGTTTCCTTTTCCTTCCGATTGGGGGAAGAGTGCTGATTTTCCCTGTACCCCTTTGGATAAAGATCCGCTTTTGCGTGTGATCTACCTCTGTAGTTTGTAATTCCTCCTCAAATCTGTGTCTTTTTAGTTGGGAGGACAGTGATTGTTCATCTGAGTAGGAACTGGTTTTTGGTTCGGTTGCCGGGTGTTTTGGCACCGAAACCGTGTCTTTAGTTGTTTTCGGCTCCGACGAGATCTTTCTCTTTTTCGGTGTCTTGGCCTCTCGGTGCCGACCATCTTCGGTGCCGCTATCTCTGTGTCGAGTAGCTTCGGTGCCGCTGTCTCTGTGTCGAGCCTTTTCTGCACCACTCTCTCGGTCCCGAGAGTGTTGCGTGCCTGTGTCTCGACCTGAGTCGGACGACTTCGGCACCAGCTCGCCCTTTTTCGGTGCCGATGGACGGTCACCTACTTTATGGGTTATGCCATGGCCTGTTGGCAGTGGCGTCCCCTGGGCTTTGTCTGTTTTCTCGTGTGATCTTTCTTTCGACGTCTTACTCACGGTTGGTTGCTCGTCGACGTCGAATTCTTCGGAATCCGAATCGCGGATGGAGAAAGTTTCTTCTTCCTCCTCCTCGAACCCTTGTTGTCCTGTCGGTGTGGAAGCCATCTGCAACCTCCTGGCTCTTCGGTCCCTGAGCGTTTTTCTCGACCGAAACGCGCGACAGGCCTCACACGACTCTTCCTTGTGCTCGGGGGACAGGCACAAGTTACAGACCAAATGTTGGTCTGTATAAGGATATTTACTGTGGCATTTAGGACAGAATCGGAACGGGGTCCGTTCCATCAGTGTCGATGTTGCACGCGGTCGGGCCGACCAGGCCCCGACGGGGGATCGAAAATACCCCGAAGGGTTACCGGAGCTCTTTAAGGCTCGGTGTCGATTTGCCCTAACTATCACGATACCGAACAAAACAATACAGATGAATTTTCCGTTGATTCTGACTAACTTTCCGACCCGAAACACGGAGCGAAAAGGAACACGTCCGAACCCGATGGCGGAAAAAAAACAATCTAAGATGGAGTTGACGCCCATGCGCAATGGAACCGAAGTGGGAGGAGTCCCTCGGTCTCGTGACTCGAAAAGACTTCTTCGAAGAAAAACAACTTGTAACACTCCGACCCAACACCAGACGGCGGACTATGCACAGCATGTGTATCTGCAGCTACACATGCCACCGAACACACAATTATCAAAAAAATGTAAAAGGAACAGCGCGTAAAGAAATATTTTAAGACTTGTCAAAAAGGGAACCTATGTAACAGACTGAAAAAGCATTAAGGACAAAAAATGGGCACAGCTGCTCAGATGAGTACTACAAGACTGAGAGCGCGCTACTTACTGTGTGTGTATCGAACGTCAAGGCATGAGGGCATCTCTTTGGGCCGGACCAGAAGGGGGCACCAGAGGTTGTGAGCTGCACAAAGAAAAACAGTTTCACAGCAAAGCAGTTTTCTGTGGCAACTAAGTGAAGAAATACAGTGCTAAGCAATTTATAAGCAAAAAAGCAACTTATAAGAAAACAACTACAAATTATTAACAGACAGCCTCTCATGGAACAAGATATTCCCCACTTCTTTCCTCCTTTTCAGGTGACTAATTCAAATATTTTAGCTTTTCCAACTATTAAAAAAGCGGTTGAATAGGGGACATATGAAAAAGGGATATAAATAGCTGTAAAATGGTAGGTGTTTCCCTTAAAAATGCAAGAAACTAGCAGGCACAGAGGGCTGAGAAATCTAGGACTGAAGCAGCAGACGAATGTCTTCTACTCTGGAAAATAGTTGTGGGTTATCGAGAGACTCTAGATGGACAGAACATTCCAAAGGTCAAACAACCCCAAGGAATGTAAAAACTGAGCTAAGTGTCAAACGGCCTACACTAGAGCCACCCTCTCTGCTGACAAACCTGAAATCCGGCCTGCCCCCTTCAAGACAGTGAGGCAACAGCAGCGAGTGCTTCGAAAACTATCTCAACTGAAATCTGCTCCAATGGGCAGAGGTAAGAGGCGCCCTCCCATCTCTCCAGTACCTGCTCTGGGGGGAAGTTGTGCAGCAGCTGCCGGATATTGTTGGAGTACTGGCTGTGCCAGTGAGTGCAGGCCCAGGTCACACAGTCCTGCCACGTCTTGGGTCGCTCAGTCACCAGGCTCTTGTAGACGGCTTCAATGACTTCCAGCGACTGAGAGCCAGGCAGCTTCAGCGTCCGATCCAGGAACTTGGGATCTCTGTTAAAAAATAAACCGAAAGTTATCACAGAGGACGCATTCCCACTCTTATGCACTTGGTAACACAATGGTTCATGAGAAGTTACTGGTGTTTGCATAGCCCACATTCTGGTTAACGAGAAGTTACTGGTATTTGCACAGCCCACATTCTAGTTCATGAGAAGTTACTGGTATCTGCGTAGCACACATTCTGGTTCACGAGAGGTTACTGGTATCTGCACAACCCACATTCTGGTTCACGAGAAGTTACTGGTATTTGCACAGCCCACATTCTAGTTCATGAGAAGTTACTGGTATCGGCGTAGCACACATTCTGGTTCATGAGAAGGTACTGGTATTTGCGTAGCCCACATTCTGGTTCACGAGAGGTTAATGGTATCTGCACAGCCCACATTCTAGTTCACGAGAGGTTACTGGTATCTGCACAACCCACATTCTGGTTCACGAGAAGTTACTGGGGTTTGCACAGCCCACATTCTGGTTCAAAAGAGGTTACTGGTATTTGCACAGCCCACATTCTGGTTAATGAGGTTACTGGTATTTGCACAGCCCACATTCTGGTTAATGAGGTTACTGGTATTTGCACAGCCCACATTCTGGTTAATGAGAGGTTACTGGTATCTGCACAGCCCGCATTCTGGTTAATGAGAGGTTACTGGTATCTGCACAGCCCGCATTCTGGTTAATGAGAGGTTACTGGTATCTGCACAGCCCGCATTCTGGTTAATGAGAGGTTACTGGTATCTTCACAGCCCACATTCTGGTTAATGAAAATGTCACTTACCCAGTGTACATCTGTTTGTGGCATCAGTCGCTGTAGATTCGCATGTTTTGCATAGCTCGCCATCTAGTGTTGGGTCGGAGTGTTACAAGTTGTTTTTCTTCGAAGAAGTCTTTCGAGTCACGGGACCGAGTGACTCCTCCTTTTGTCTCCATTGCGCATGGGCGTCGACTCCATCTTCGATTGTTTTTCCCCGCAGAGGGTGAGGTAGGAGTTGTATTGTAGTAATAGTGCCCATGCAATGGAGTGACTAAGTATGTACCTATTTAAGGTTAAAATAATATATATACAAATAGTTGAAGGTACCTTCCGAACTGCTACAGGCTCCCGGGGAGGCGGGTGGGCACATGCGAATCTACAGCGACTGATGCCACGAACAGATGTACACTGGGTAAGTGACATTTTCAGTTCGATGGCATCTGTCGCTGTAGATACGCATGTTTTGCATAGACTAGTAAGCAGTTATCTCCCCAAAGCGGTGGCTCAGCCTGTAGGAGTGGGAGTAGTCTGAAACAATGTTCTTAATACGGCTTGACCTACTGTGGCTTGTTGTGCAGATAACACGTCTACACAGTAGTGCTTGGTGAATGTGTGAGGCGTAGACCATGTGGCTGCCTTACATATTTCTTGCATTGGGATGTTTCCTAGAAAGGCCATGGTAGCACCTTTCTTTCTGGTTGAGTGTGCCCTTGGTGTAATGGGCAGTTGTCGTTTAGCTTTAAGGTAGCAGATTTGGATGCATTTAACTATCCATCTGGCTATACCTTGTTTTGATATTGGGTTTCCTGCATGAGGTTTTTGGAATGCAATAAATAGCTGTTTAGTTTTCCTGATGCTCTTTGTTCTGTCAATGTAATACATTAATGCTCTTTTGACATCTAAAGTATGTAGTGCCCTCTCAGCTACGGAATCTGGCTGTGGGAAGAACACTGGAAGTTCCACTGTTTGATTTAGATGGAACGGTGAAATAACTTTTGGTAGAAATTTAGGATTAGTCCTTAGGACGACCTTATTTTTGTGTAGTTGTATAAAAGGTTCTTGTATTGTAAACGCCTGAATCCCGCTTACTCTTCTTAGAGAGGTAATGGCGATGAGAAATGCAACCTTCCATGTTAGGAACTGTATTTCGCAGGAGTGCATGGGTTCAAAAGGTGGACCCATAAGTCTAGTTAAGACAACATTTAGGTTCCATGAAGGAACAGGTGGTGTTCTTGGTGGAATAATTCTTTTAAGGCCCTCCATGAATGCTTTAATGACTGGTATCCTATATAGGGAAGTTGAATAGGTAGGCTGCAGGTATGCAGATATTGCTGCAAGGTGTATTTTAATGGAAGAGAAAGCTAGGTTAGATTTTTGTAAGTGAAGCAAGTAACCCACTACATGTTTTGGGGTTGCGTGTAATGGTTGGATTTGATTAATATGGCAGTAGCAAACAAACCTCTTCCATTTACTGGCATAGCAGTGCCTGATGGATGGCCTTCTGGCTTGCTTTATGACTTCCATACATTCTTGGGTAAGTTGTGAGTGTCCGAATTCTAGGATTTCAGGAGCCAGATTGCTAGATTCAGCGATGCTGGATCTGGGTGTCTGATCGTTTGGTTGTGTTGTGTTAACAGATCCGGCCTGTTGGGCAGTTTGATGTGGGGTACTACTGATAGGTCTAGCAGCGTTGTGTACCAGGGTTGCCTTGCCCAAGTTGGTGCTATTAATATGAGTTTGAGTTTGTTTTGACTGAGTTTGTTTACCAGATAAGGAAGGAGAGGGAGAGGAGGAAAAGCGTAGGCAAATATCCCTGACCAGTTGATCCATAGGGCATTGCCGTGGGACTGCCTGTGTGGGTATCTGGATGCGAAGTTTTGGCATTTTGCGTTCTCTTTTGTCGCAAACAAGTCTATTTGAGGTGTTCCCCAGAGCGTGAAGTAAGTGTTCAGAATTTGGGGGTGAATTTCCCATTCGTGGACCTGTTGGTGATCTCGAGAGAGATTGTCTGCGAGTTGATTCTGAATTCCTGGGATAAATTGTGCTATTAGGCGAATTTGGTTGTGAATTGCCCAACGCCATATCTTTTGTGCCAGCAGGCTCAATTGCGTTGAGTGCGTCCCCCCTTGTTTGTTTAGATAATACATTGTTGTCTGTTTTGACGAGAATGTATTTGTGAACTATTATTGGTTGAAAAGCCTTTAGTGCATGAAAAACTGCTGGCAGTTCTAGGTGATTTATATGCAGTTTTGTTTGATGTACATTGTCCTTGTATGCTGTGTTGATCGAGGTGTGCTCCCCACCCTGTCATGGAAGCATCTGTTATTACGTATTGTGGCACTGGGTCTTGGAAAGGCCGCCCTTTGTTTAAATTTATATTGTTCCACCATAGAAGCGAGAGGTAAGTTTGGCGGTCTATTAACACCAGATCTGTAAGGTGACCCTGTGCTTGTGACCACTGTGATGCTAGGCACTGTTGTAAGGGCCTCATGTGCAGTCTTGCGTTTGGGACAATGGCTATGCATGAAGACATCATGCCTAGGAGTTGTAATATCATCTTTGCTTGTATTTTCTGTGTTGGATACATGCGTTGTATGATGTTGTTGAAATTTTGAATTCTTTGTGGGCTTGGAGTGGCTACTCCTATTGTTGTGTTTATTATGGCTCCTAGGTATTGTTGTACCTTGCGCGGCAGAATGTTGGATTTTGCGAAGTTGACTGTGAACCCTAGTTTGTAGAGGGTTTGTATGATTTGATTTGTGTGGTGTGAGCACGTTATTAACGAATGGGTCTTGATTAGCCAGTCGTCTAGATACGGGAATACATGTATTTGCTGCCTTCTGATGTGTGCAGCGACTACTGCTAGACATTTGGTAAAGACTCTTGGTGCGGTTGTTAAACCGAAAGGCAGTACCTTGAATTGGTAGTGTATTCCTTTGAATACAAACCTTAGGTATTTCCTGTGCAATGGATGTATTGGTATATGGAAATACGCGTCTTTGAGGTCTAATGTTGTCATGTAGTCGTGTAGTTTCAGCAATGGTAACACTTCTTGTAGTGTGACCATGTGAAAGTGGTCTGATTTGATGTATGTGTTTAGTATTCTTAGGTCTAGGATTGGTCTTAGCGTTTTGTCCTTCTTTGGTATTAAGAAGTACAGTGAATAAGCTCCTGTGTTTATTTGTGTGTTTGGTACTAACTCGATTGCGTTCTTTTGCAATAGTGCTTGAACTTCTATCTCCAGGAGCTCGGAATGATGTTTTGATAAATTTTGTGCTCTTGGTGGTATGTTTGGAGGGAATTGTAGAAATTCTATGCAATAACCATTTTGGATAATTGCTAGAACCCAAGTGTCTGTAGTGATTTCCTCCCATGCTTTGTAATAATGACCTATTCTTCCCCCCACTGGTGTTGTGTGGAGGGGGTGAGTGACATGCGAGTCACTGCTTAGTTGTAGGGGTTTTGGGGCTTTGAAATTTTCCCCTATTCCTAGGGAATTACCCTCCTCTATATTGGCCCCGAAAGCCTCCCCTGTACTGTCCCTGGTAACTGGATGGTGTTGCCTGTGAGGTGCTGGCTTGTGTGGCCTGACCCCGAAACCCCCCTCTAAAGGGTGTTTTGCGGAAGGTGCTGTAATTTCCTCTGCTCTGCGGGTAGTGGAGTGCGCCCATGGCTTTAGCAGTGTCCGTGTCCTTTTTAAGTTTCTCAATCGCCGTGTCCACTTCTGGACCGAACAGTTCTTTTTCGTTGAATGGCATATTGAGAACTGCCTGCTGAATCTCTGGTTTAAACCCAGACGTTCGTAGCCATGCATGCCTTCTGATGGTCACAGATGTATTTATTGTTCTTGCAGCTGTGTCTGCTGCGTCCATGGAGGAGCGTATCTGGTTGTTTGAAATGTTCTGTCCTTCTTCAACCACTTGCTTTGCCCTCTTTTGTAGGTCTTTGGGTAGATGTTCAATGAGATGTTGCATCTCATCCCAATGGGCTCTGTCATAGCGCGCAAGAAGTGCCTGTGAGTTAGTGATGCGCCACTGGTTTGCAGCTTGTGCTGCGACTCTCTTTCCAGCTGCATCGAACTTGCGGCTTTCCTTATCTGGGGGTGGTGCGTCCCCAGATGTGTGGGAGTTGGCCCTTTTCCTAGCTGCTCCTACAACGACAGAATCTGGTGGCAGCTGCGAAGTTATGAAAATAGGGTCTGTAGGAGGCGCTTTATACTTTTTTTCCACCCTTGGTGTGATTGCCCTACTTTTGACCGGCTCCTTAAAGATGTCTTTTGCGTGCCGAAGCATACCAGGGAGCATAGGCAGGCTTTGGTAGGAGCTGTCGGTGGCAGAGAGGGTGTTGAATAGAAAGTCATCCTCGACTTGTTCTGAGTGGAGGCTTACATTGTGGAATTGTGCTGCTCTAGCCACCACCTGAGAATATGCAGTACTGTCCTCTGGTGGTGATGGCTTTGTAGGGTATGCCTCCGGACTGTTATCTGACACAGGGGTGTCGTATAAGTCCCATGCGTCCTGATCCTGGTCACCTTGGCTCATGGTGGTGTGAGCCGGGGAATGTGATGGAGTTTGTGCTGGCGAGACGTGAATTATAGGTGGAGGGGAGGGTGGCGGAGTAACCCTTTTCACCATTTTTGTTTGTGGTGTTTGGTCAGTTTGAAATTCCAGTCTTCTCTTTCTCCTAATAGGGGGAAGGGTGCTTATCTTTCCTGTCCCCTGCTGTATAAAAATAAGTTTCTGCGTATGGTCTACATCGGTGGATTGCAGGTCTTCCTCAAACCTATGCTTTCGCATTTGGAAGGTCATTGATTGCTCTTCGGTATAAGAGCCTGAAACTGGGTCGGTTGCAGGTTGTTTCGGCACCGAAACCCTGTCTGCATCTTTTTTCGGCTCTGAGGTGGCTTTTTTCTTTTTCGGAGTCAAAACATCTCGGTGTCGATCTTCATCGGTGCCGCTGTCTCGGCGTCGAGCCGTGTCTACACCGCTATCTCGGTGTCGATGTATTTCTCCAGCACTTTCTCGGTCCCGAGAAGGCTGCGTGCCGGTGTCTCGACCGGAGTCGGACGGTCTCGGCACTGATTGGGCCTTTTTCGGTGCCGACGGTCGGTCACCGAATTTATGGGTGGAGCCATGGCCTGGTGGCAGTGGCGTCCCCTGGGCCTTGACAATCTTCTTATGCGTGGTTTTCGACGTCTTACTCACGGTTCGTGGATCGTCGAATTCCTCGGAGTCCGATTCGTGTATCGAAAAGGTTTCTTCCTCTTCCTGTACCTCGAACTCTCGGTGCGCTGTCGGCGTGGACGCCATTTGAAGTCTTCTTGCTCGACGGTCTCTGAGTGTTTTTCGGGACCGGAACGCACGACAGGCCTCGCAGGTGTCTTCACTGTGCTCAGGTGATAGGCACAGGTTACAGACCAAGTGTTGGCCTGAATAGGGGTATTTTTTGTGGCATTTGGGACAGAAACGGAACGGGGTCCGTTCCATCGGCGTTCTTCTACACGCGGTCGGGCCGAGCAGGCCCCGACGGGGATCGAAAACTACCCCGAAGGGCTCCGGAGCTCTTCGATCTTCGATGCGGTGTTGATTCTGACTACGCCGATCCCGAACGCAACAATACTGACGAAAATCTTCCGAAATTTTGCTGTTTTTCCGTTCCGAAACTCGGAGCGACAGGAACACGTCCGAACCCGATGGCGGAAAAAAAACAATCGAAGATGGAGTCGACGCCCATGCGCAATGGAGACAAAAGGAGGAGTCACTCGGTCCCGTGACTCGAAAGACTTCTTCGAAGAAAAACAACTTGTAACACTCCGACCCAACACCAGATGGCGAGCTATGCAAAACATGCGTATCTACAGCGACAGATGCCATCGAACTGAGAGGTTACTGGTATTTGTACAGCCCACATTCTGGTTAATGAGAGGTTACTGGTATTTGTACAGCCCACATTCTGGTTAATGAGAAGTTATTGGCATCTGCACATCCCACATAGAAGTTACTGCTATCTGCGTAGCCCACATTCTGCCACTGCTACAGTTTCAAAGCGCTAGATGACACATCTCTACAAAGGGTTGATGCACAAAAACAAAGTAACAAATCTCCCTTCCAAGCTTCCATACGAGTTAATGTAGAAAATATTGGGCACATAATTACAGCCCACCTTACAGAATGTTCTTGCACAACTTGAGTGCTACCTTTACCAATATCAGACGCCTGAAGGATTGAGTGAAACTAACCCAACTAAGCTATAACATTTTACAATAGGCAAGGTGGTTTTATTATAGGTGCAAATGTACGTGATATGCCAACAAGACAGAAGGTCTTGGAGGTAAAAAACAAAAATGAAACGAAGATGGGAAAGTCTTACGTTAAAAACTGATTGACGTTTTCTGCAGGCTGCTTGAAAAGGCCTTCAAATTCGTCTCGCGCCCACTGCAACAAGACAAGTAAAGTGAGTTAGTTTAAAGGCAAGTCTTCGGAACAGCCACAACAAGGCAGAGCCTCGAAGATCCAAGCCTCGAACAAGGGCAAGAGAGGAGGGGCAGTGCTGGACTAGAGGTCTTGGTATCACCTACCTGAACACACTGCACTCATGGACGGTCTCAACCCCCGATACTTGATCAAGAAGATTTATAAAGCAGATTTATTCAGCATCAGATGCCCTACCCGGGAGAAGCGGGGGGCTATAACTATGGATTTGTCACCCCTAGTCTTTGGGCAGGACAACCAGATGCACACTCTGAAAACCTCTGGATAGAATATAACAGGCTGCTTCTCCAGGACCCAAGTGACTCAATGGCACTAAGGTAATCTTTGTAACAAGTAGTACTAATGCCCCAGGAAACACAAATGATCAAGTTACTACCTTGGGTAACGTTTCTGTTGAGTACACTCATCACAGGTCCCTCACAGATGCTAAGACTAGTGGCAGAAACAGGTCTAGGCTCCAGACACCTTCAGACATGACAACACAGATGCATATAGGTGCCACCCCTGGGCTCTATCAGACATTCTGTGGCCTCAGACACGAAGGAACTAAGAATCGAGGGGATAAAACGCTAAACTTGAGACATTGTTAATCATAGGAAGACCAGTTCATAGAATGGGGAGGCAGGTGGGTGGCGGGGAATCTGCAGTTGGAGAATACACCAGGAAGAGAATTAATGAAAGAAAATAAAGAGATGTTCTTCTGGTGGATATTGCTAACGGCCTTTTGAATGGACACCACAGCAATAAAAAAAAACAAAGAATAAAAAAAAATTAAAAAAAACACAGAACATTCCTAGCCAAGTACCTTTTGGCAACCTTCGCTCGTGGAATTAGCCTAAAGTCACTCATTAGGCTCTTTTTTTCCCCCATTCACATGTGACACAGCTACCTTAGCTACCCCAGTTTATGGTCTGCAGATCTGGCTTCACTCAAAAGAGACATGCCAACCCCCTGTCCCAGGGCCCATCTGACAAGTGGACAGGTGGGAAATTTAGTATTTAGGGTGGTGTGTCCACCCCTCAGGTCAGTTCCAACCCTAAGGTGCACTGCCTGATGTGCACACAATATTTATAATCTGCCATCTTGGTGCTGGCAGACTTAGTACCTATGGAACAGAGTTAAGCCCACGTCCCACAGTAAGTGGTTATATAGGGGGTATCCTGATCCCAGGGGTATGTAGCCCACTGGCTACTACCCTACACTTCCTGCAACACCTCTAAATGCAGTATGGATAAGTTACTTACCTGTAAATCCTAGTTCTCTTCCAGGGGTATCCTCATCAAAGTCATAAACATTGAATATTCCCGCCCTTGTGCGGGGACCCCGGAGCATATATAAAATATATATACACATTATACATGTGTAACAAACAGTCATGCAGGCTATCATGTTAAAAACAGGCTAAAATGCTTTATTTCTATGAAGTTTTTTTTTTTTTTTTTTTTAAATACTACAATAGAGCATAAATAAGTACCCAAGTTCCTAAAACTAGGCTTGGGGAAGTAAGCAGTAGCAAACTCTATTTTTTCACTAGAGAAAACTGCATTGAAAAACAATGAAGCATTCTTAGCCAATAGGCTGCATGTAGGTTAACACAGGAGAACCATAAAAACTTTGGCACTGTGCCTTTAAGACCCTGAGCACCTCCAGTATCCCACCATGCCTCAGGGGTGAAGGAAAGGTGACAGTTGGTTCACAGTTAGGTCAGTTCTTTTTACGGTGACAATTTGTATAATTGAATCAAAATACTGTCTGTCCTGCACTTCCAGTAGACGTGTGTCCGGGGAGGAGGGTGGGTTGTTTATGACTTTGATGAGGATACCCCTGGAAGAGAACTAGGATTTACAGTAACTTATCCTTCTCTTCCAGGGGATCCTCATCAATAGTCATAAACATTGAATAGATTAGCAAGCCCATCCCTAAACCCAGCGGACTGTCCGATAGAAGTGCAGGAATAGACATGTCTTACGCAAATAAATTCCTTAGAGAGGCCTGCCCCACTTGGGCATCCGCTCTTGCATCTGAGTCTAAACAATAATGTCTTGTAAAAGTATGGACAGACTTCCATGTAGCAGCCTTACAAATCTCAGATATAGGAACATTGTTAAGGAGAGCAGCAGTAGCCGCTTTTCCCCTTGTGGAATGCTCTCTAGGCCGCGCTAGCAATTGTCTATTAGCTAGCTGGTAAGTATTAACAATACAAGAGACTATCCATCTTGATATTGTTCGCTTAGATGCTGCTTCTCCTGTCCTTAAATGACCATAGTTCACAAACAAGCGGTTAGAGTGTCTAATCGATTTTGTCTTGTCCAGATAAAATTTCAGCACTCTTTTCAAGTCTAATGAGTGCAATGCTTTCTCAGCCGGAGTTTCCGGATTGGGAAAGAACGTCGGTAAAGTTATGGTCTGATTAATATGGAATTCTGACACCACCTTCGGAAGGAAAGATGGGTGAGTTCGTAGAACTACTCTATTGTCATGTAAAACCGTGTACGGTTCTTTTGCAGACAAGGCCTGGATCTCACTGACCCTCCTCGCTGAAGTAATGGCCACCAGAAAAGCCGTTTTCCACGTAAGGTGTTGTAAGGAGGCCTTATGGATAGGCTCGAAAGGAGGGCCCATAAGCTTTGCTAGGACTATGTTCAGTTCCCACGGAGGAGAAGGCCTCCGAATTGGCGGAAAAACTTTCAAACCTTCTAAGAAATCCTTGACTACAGGTTTCGTAAAGAAGGATTCCTGAGAAGGTGACTTGCGATAGGCAGTAATAGCAGACAAATGTACCTTAATAGATGATACCTGCAGACCGGATTTCGCTAGGTGAAGCAAATAGGACAGTATGACGTCCTCCTGCGCCCGTATGGGATTATGGCCTTGCTGACAGCACCATATGTAGAATCTCTTCCACTTAAAAGCGTAGGAACGCCGCGTGGAAGGCCGTTTGGACTCTTTCAAGATGTTCATGCACTCCTGCGAGAGTCCTAGGTGCCCATACTGCAGGAATTCAGGAGCCATGCTGTTAAGCTCAGAGAGGGTAGGTTGGGATGCAGAATCCTGCCCTCCATTCTGCTCAGAAGATCCGGTCTGCACGGCAGCCTCCTGTGAGGTTTTTCCGACAGGTTGAGGAGATCCGTGTACCAGAATTGTCGAGGCCATTGTGGCGCTATAAGAATCATTCTGGTCCTGGATCCGTAAAGTTTGCTGATCACTGCCGGAATGAGGGGAATCGGAGGAAAAGCGTAAAGAAATGTCCCTGACCAGTCGATCAACAGGGCATTCCCTCGAGATCCTGGACGGTAGAACCTGGATGCGAAGTCTGGGCATTTCCTGTTTACATCGTCTGCGAAGAGGTCCAGTTGAGGCCGACCCCATTGCGCGAAGATGTATTCTGCGACTTCGTCGTGCAGGACCCAATCGTGAACGTCCTCCAGGTGTCTGCTTAGAAAGTCTGCTTCTACGTTCTGCTGACCTGGCAGGTGAACTGCTGTGATTGACATTCCTCTGGCCAGGAGCCAATGCCATATCGCTTGGGACTCTCGTGAAAGGGGTAGGGATCTCGTTCCCCCTTGTTTGTTCAAGTAATACATCGTGGTTGTATTGTCCGTCTGTATCAATAGAGTTTTCCCCTGAATTAGCGGTGTGAAAGACTTGAGAGCCAGATGGACCGCTCTGAGTTCTAGCAGATTTATGTGGTACTGCTTCTCCTTGTCTGACCACAGACCCTGCGCTTGAAAAGGACCCAGATGAGCCCCCCATCCCTGAAGAGACGCATCCGTTACCAGAGTGTCGGATGGAAGTACCTGGTGAAACGGAGCGCCCACTGACAGGTGAGGTCTGTGCATCCACCATCTCAATGACTGCAGTGCTACCTCCGGTAGCCGCATTGTGTCTTCCCAGCGACCTGTTCTTTGGCTCCAATTGGCCTCCAATGCCTCTTGGAGGGGTCTCATGTGGAGTCTGGCATTTGGGACAATAAAGATGCACGATGCCATGGAGCCCAGTAGTGATGTCACCTGACGTGCCGTAGGTGCGCTGGCTCTCAACAGGTCCTGGCACTTCATGTTTATTGAGGACAGTCGTTCCTCCGAAGGATACACTTTTTGTAGTTCTGTGTTTATGATAGCTCCTAGGTAGTGAAGACTCTGCGTTGGAGTCAAGGTTGACTTCTGGTAATTGACCTGAAGACCTAGAGCTTCGCAAACTCCTAGTACAATGTCCCGATGGCTTCTCGCCTGCTCCGGAGAAGAAGCCTTTAGTAGCCAGTCGTCTAGGTATGGATATATGTATATCCTTTGTCTTCGTAGATGCGCCGCCACCACTGCCATACATTTCGAGAAAACTCTTGGAGCAGATTTCAGGCCAAAGGGTAGAACCCTGAACTGGTAATGCTGTAACGCTACTCGAAAGCGCAGGAATTTGATGCTTTGGAGCTATTGGGATGTGGAAATACGCATCCTGCAGGTCGATGGAGCACATCCAGTCTCCCTGATGCAGTTGAGGGAAAATTTGGTGAAGCGCTAGCATTCTGAACTTCTGCTTTCTTATGTATTTGTTCAGCAGTCTTAGATCCAGGATTGGCCTGAAAACGCCCTCTTGACCCTTCTTTGCTACTAGAAAGTAACGGGAGTAGACCCCCTTTCCTCTGTGGGCAGGTGGAACTCTTTCTATGGCATTCTTTCTTAGAAGGGCGAGAGCCTCCTTGCGTAGCAAGGTGAGATGAGCCGGATTGTGTTTGGTTGGTGGCAAGTGTGGTGGAGGCTGCTTGAAAAGGAGAGAATAGCCATGTTCGACAATATTGAGCACCCATTTGTCTCTTGTGATAGAGTGCCACTCGTGAAGATGAGCAATAATACTTCCCCCCACCGGAGTGGTGTACAGTGTCGAGGGAAGCGAGACTTCATTGCTTTGTGGGTGCTTTTGGAGTGGACTGTTGAGGTCTACTTGACCCTCGCTCCCTTGTGTTTCTTCGCTGAAACAGAGGGCGTCCCTGTCGTTGCTGAGACCTTTGCGACCAATGAGGGGTTTGAACCCTCTGTTGGAAAGGGCGTCTATCGTACGGTCTGTACCTCCGCCTGAAATCTTTCCTTCTTTCGAGGCCTACCGCCTTCATGGTATCCACCTCGGTCTTCATGCGGGCCATCTCTTCGTCTGCATGGGCACCGAATAGAGAATTCCCGGCAAATGGGAGATTCAGGATACGTTGTTGTGCCTCCTGTTTCAAGCCAGTGAGCCTCAGCCAGGAAGATCTCCTCGCACAGATACCATGTGCGTACCCATGAGCCGCCAAATCCGCCCCATCCGCTGCTGCGCTGATAACTTGGTTAGATACCAGGCATCCTTCCTGTAGAATCTCTTGGAAATCTTGCCTGTCTTCTCTGGGCAGTTTTTCTGTAAATCTACTGAGGGAATCCCACAGAGAACGATCGTACCTGCCCAGGAGCGCAGACGCACTAGAGACCTTCATTGCTGAAGCCGCTGTCCCGCACATCTTTCTTCCCAGAGAGTCTAAATGCCTGCTCTCTTTATCCGGGGGTACCGTGGATGAAGATGCCACCGAGTGGGTCTTTCGGGCGGCAGCTATGATCACTGAGTCTGGCGGCGGATCCTTCCTAAGGAATAAAGGGTCTTGCTCTGGAGCCTTGTACTTTTTAAGAATCCGAGCCGGGGCAGACTTAAGCGAGGCTGGGGCCAGAAAAGTGTCCATGGTCGGCTGCAACAAACCAGGCACTAGAGGCAGCAACTTTTTCGCCGCTGATCTCTGTTGTAGCGTCTCAAAGATGATTGATGAGGAGGTAGACGGTTCTGGAACCTCTATATTGAGTTTCTGCGCTCCTCTTAGCAACACCTCGTTGAAAGTGGTTATGTCATCCACTGGTGAGACTCTAGCAGGTGGTGAATCTGTAAGAGTAGGTGAGTAACGCCCGACAGAAGAACCTGATGAAGACCAAGAGGGTGATCTTCTTGAGCGCGACCTGGATCTCCGTTGAGAGCGAGATCTGCTGCGGGACGCTGTAGCCGAGCGCCTAGGCCTCGCGGTCGGCTGTCGAGGAGCTGAACGAGCCCGTTCTGCCCCGGCTGTCGGCGATGGCGTTCTTGGCGGGGAGGCAGTGGGTGAATACATTCGCGAATATTGCGAATCTGGGGAGGCCGCTGGTCTGTTGAGGCTCTCCAGCCATCTCGGAGATAGGTTGATGGGCGAGACATGCCCAGGAGATGCTCTCGACCGAGAAGAGTCGCTCGGTATGGAGACCACTGGAGACTGAGCCTTGTCTGGCGAGGGGCGATGTTCTGCTCCCTGTTGGACAGGTAAAACCTGCGTCGACGTCGATGGCTGTTTCGACGTCGAAGGACGCCCAGTCGGTTGGTCCTGCCTCGACGTTGATTGCCTCGACGTCGAACGGCGTTCCTTGGACCTCGACCTGCTCGCCGTCGTGTGCCTCGACGTGGAGCGATGGGAGGTTGACGGCGGATGTTTCTCGTGCCGTCGTGGAGATCTCGACGTCGTGTGTCCTGACGTCGGGGGGCGCACAGCCTTTGGCGGCGACCGGGCATGCCGGCGTGGCTCGACGTCGATCGGCGGGCTGCCGTCGACGGAGACCTGCCCCTGCTCTGATGTTCCCTCGACGCCGTTCCCTTCGACGTCGGGTGCGTCGCCGTCGATCTATGCCGGTGGGACGGTGGTAGCGACGACGTCGACGGTGAACAAACAGGTATTTTCCTACCTGTCGACGTCGACCGGGCCATTCTCTCCTGAGAATGGCCTTCTGGATGCCTGGGGAGTGAGGAGGACGATGTTCTTTTCCTCTCCTGAAGCCCATGAAGTCGGATCTTCTCTCTGTCTTTCAGAGTCCTCCTAGACATGTTCTTACAGTACTTACAAGTGTCAGGGCAGTGACTCTGAGGCAGGCACACTATGCACAGAGAGTGGGGATCTGACTGGGCCTTCTTCCCACAAGCAGGGCATTTGACAAAAAGAGAAGGCATTTTTCTGTCAGAAAAAACCTTCCTAGCTCAGACAAAGATGTTACTTGTCGAGTGAAAAGTGAAAAAACGCTTTTTTAAAGAATTTTTCTGAGGAAAACTCAGAAAAACTGAGAGCTCAATGCTCCAGGATCCTCTCAGAAGAAGCCGGAAAAAAGAACTGACCTAACTGTGAACCAACTGTCACCTTTCCTTCACCCCTGAGGCATGGTGGGATACTGGAGGTGCTCAGGGTCTTAAAGGCACAGTGCCAAAGTTTTTATGGTTCTCCTGTGTTAACCTACAGGCAGCCTATTGGCTAAGAATGCTTCATTGTTTTTCAATGCAGTTTTCTCTATTTTTTCACTAGAGTTTGCTACTGCTTACTTCCCCAAGCCTAGTTTTAGGAACTTGGGTACTTATTTATGCTCTATTGTATTTAAAAAAAAAAAAAAAAAAAAAAAAACTTCATAGAAATAAAGCATTTTAGCCTGTTTTTAACATGATAGCCTGCATGACTGTTTGTTACACATGTATAATGTGTATATATATTTTATATATGCTCCGGGGTCCCCGCACAAGGGCGGGAATATTCAATGTTTATGACTATTGATGAGGATCCCCTGGAAGAGAATTAGGGGAGCCACTGGCACTAGGAAATCAGACTCCTGGGGACCTACGAAGGACACTCAAAAGCAAAGAAAGCAGCACTTAACCTGGACCACCTAATTGTGCCACAGCGGTCTTGTCCTGCAGCTGTTGTGCAACCCTGGGACGGCTGTCTGCCTTCAACAAAGACACAGGAACAGTATCTTGCAGGCACCCCAAGACAAACTGTGAAGACTTCGGATCGTCTAAAACCCAACACCTAAAATCACCACTGCAGCTGTGCCGCACAGCCCAAGTTGAAGTGTACCAGCGTGGTTCCCCAACCCGCCAGAGGCAAAGCCCACCTTGGACTTGGTCCACTGTGGACCCTCCGTTGTTGCCTGCAACCCCTGTACGTACGCAGGCCCTGCTCAATCACAAGTGCTCCGATAGAGAAAACCCGACACCTCAAGACGCCCCTGCAGCCGTCGCTCATGGAGAAGAGGACCTGAGGTGTCCCCACGTCCCCGGACATCCAAAGATTGGAACCCACTTGTTGGTTACCCCCTGACTGGATCCCCAATCCTCACTTGCAGCATCTTCTAGACCGAAACGATCCCCACTGACTAACACTGGGAACCTGGCACCATACTACACCCCTGCAATAGGCTCCCACGGCTGCTACCTGTTGGTGTGGTCCTGACCCTTTCCCAGTATTCAACGTAAGTCCGACAGATTGGTCTCATAAGTCACTGCACTGTACCTGTTTTGCTATCTGTTTTTCCTCCATAGTATAACATTGCAGATTCTAAAAATAGCACTGTCAAGTTTTCAAAACTAATGATTTTTCTTGAAAAACGTACTTACCTGAACTAATTGCTTCTGGTGCCAAAATATATATAAAGATACTTGTTATTTTTGTAAATTGGTGTGGATCTCCTTCTTGAGTCATGTCTCATTTATTGACTGTGTATTTTCAGACGTCTTGCACTACTCTCTGATAAGCCTAAGTATTCTCCACCATACTACCACATAGAAAAGCGTCTTGAGATTGCTAGAGCAAGTCCTTGTCCACTAGTAAGGGACCCACTGCACACTATGCAACCTATAGCTCATTTTGATATATAAAATGAAAAGCCAGATTCCTACAGTTACCAAAATCTGCTTGCAGCAATAAATAGGTAGCTTGAATACTGTAGGTCTTCAGAGGACAGACCCCTACCGCACTGAAATGAAAATGTCACTTACCCAGTGTACATCTGTTCATGGCATCAGTCGCTGTAGATTCGCATGTTTTGCATAGCTCGCCATCTGGTATTGGGTCGGAGTGTTACAAGTTGTTTTTCTTCGAAGAAGTCTTTCGAGTCACAGGACTGAGTGACTCCTCCTTTTGTCTCCATTGCGCATGGGCGTCGACTCCATCTTCGATTGTTTTTCCCCGCAGAGGGTGAGGTAGGAGTTGTATTGTAGTAATAGTGCCCATGCAATGGAGTGACTAAGTATGTACCTATTTAAGGTTAAAATAATATATATACAAATAGTTGAAGGTACCTTCCGAACTGCTACAGGCTCCCGGGGAGGCGGGTGGGCACATGCGAATTTACAGCGACTGATGCCACGAACAGATGTACACTGGGTAAGTGACATTTTCAGTTCGATGGCATCTGTCGCTGTAGATACGCATGTTTTGCATAGACTAGTAAGCAGTTATCTCCCCAAAGCGGTGGCTCAGCCTGTAGGAGTGGGAGTAGTCTGAAACAATGTTCTTAATACGGCTTGACCTACTGTGGCTTGTTGTGCGGATAACAGGTCTACACAGTAGTGCTTGGTGAATGTGTGAGGCGTAGACCATGTGGCTGCCTTACATATTTCTTGCATTGGGATGTTTCCTAGAAAGGCCATGGTAGCACCTTTCTTTCTGGTTGACTGTGCCCTTGGTGTAATGGGCAGTTGTCATTTAGCTTTAAGGTAGCAGATTTGGATGCATTTAACTATCCATCTGGCTATACCTTGTTTTGATATTGGGTTTCCTGCATGAGGTTTTTGGAATGCAATAAATAGCTGTTTAGTTTTCCTGATGCTCTTTGTTCTGTCAATGTAATACATTAATGCTCTTTTGACATCTAAAGTATGTAGTGCCCTCTCAGCTACGGAATCTGGCTGTGGGAAGAACACTGGAAGTTCCACTGTTTGATTTAGATGGAACGGTGAAATAACTTTTGGTAGAAATTTAGGATTAGTCCTTAGGACGACCTTATTTTTGTGTAGTTGTATAAAAGGTTCTTGTATTGTAAACGCCTGAATCTCGCTTACTCTTCTTAGAGAGGTAATGGCGATGAGAAATGCAACCTTCCATGTTAGGAACTGTATTTCGCAGGAGTGCATGGGTTCAAAAGGTGGACCCATAAGTCTAGTTAAGACAACATTTAGGTTCCATGAAGGAACAGGTGGTGTTCTTCGTGGAATAATTCTTTTAAGGCCCTCCGTGAATGCTTTAATGACTGGTATCCTATAGAGGGAAGTTGAATAGGTAGGCTGCAGGTATGCAGATATTGCTGCAAGGTGTAGTTTAATGGAAGAGAAAGCTAGGTTAGATTTTTGTAAGTGAAGCAAGTAACCCACTACATGTTTTGGGGTTGCGTGTAATGGTTGGATTTGATTAATATGGCAGTAGCAAACAAACCTCTTCCATTTACTGGCATAGCAGTGCCTGGTGGATGGCCTTCTGGCTTGCTTTATGACTTCCATACATTCTTGGGTAAGTTGTAAGTGTCCGAATTCTAGGATTTCAGGAGCCAGATTGCTAGATTCAGCGATGCTGGATCTGGGTGTCTGATCGTTTGGTTGTGTTGTGTTAACAGATCCGGCCTGTTGAGCAGTTTGATGTGGGGTACTACTGATAGGTCTAGCAGCGTTGTGTACCAGGGTTGCCTTGCCCAAGTTGGTGCTATTAATAGGAGTTTGAGTTTGTTTTGACTGAGTTTGTTTACCAGATAAGGAAGGAGAGGGAGAGGAGGAAAAGCGTAGGCAAATATCCCTGACCAGTTGATCCATAGGGCATTGCCGTGGGACTGCCTGTGTGGGTATCTGGATGCGAAGTTTTGGCATTTTGCGTTCTCTTTTGTCGCAAACAAGTCTATTTGAGGTGTTCCCCAGAGCGTGAAGTAAGTGTTCAGAATTTGGGGGTGAATTTCCCATTCGTGGACCTGTTGGTGATCTCGAGAGAGATTGTCTGCGAGTTGATTCTGAATTCCTGGGATAAATTGTGCTATTAGGCGAATTTGGTTGTGAATTGCCCAACGCCATATCTTTTGTGCCAGCAGGCTCAATTGCGTTGAGTGCGTCCCCCCTTGTTTGTTTAGATAATACATTGTTGTCTGTTTTGACGAGAATGTATTTGTGAACTATTATTGGTTGAAAAGCCTTTAGTGCATGAAAAACTGCTAGCAGTTCTAGGTGATTTATATGCAGTTTTGTTTGATGTACGTTCCATTGTCCTTGTATGCTGTGTTGATCGAGGTGTGCTCCCCACCCTGTCATGGAAGCATCTGTTGTTATTACGTATTGTGGCACTGGGTCTTGGAAAGGCCGCCCTTTGTTTAAATTTATATTGTTCCACCATAGAAGCAAGAGGTAAGTTTGGCGGTCTATTAACACCAGATCTGTAAGGTGACCCTGTGCTTGTGACCACTGTGATGCTAGGGCACTGTTGTAAGGGCCTCATGTGCAGTCTTGCGTTTGGGACAATGGCTATGCATGAAGACATCATGCCTAGGAGTTGTAATATCATCTTTGCTTGTATTTTCTGTGTTGGATACATGCATTGTATGATGTTGTTGAAATTTTGAATTCTTTGTGGGCTTGGAGTGGCTACTCCTATTGTTGTGTTTATTATGGCTCCTAGGTATTGTTGTACCTTGCGCGGCAGAATGTTGGATTTTGCGAAGTTGACTGTGAACCCTAGTTTGTAGAGGGTTTGTATGATTTGATTTGTGTGGTGTGAGCACGTTATTAACGAATGGGTCTTGATTAGCCAGTCGTCTAGATACGGGAATACATGTATTTGCTGCCTTTTGATGTGTGCAGCGACTACTGCTAGAAATTTGGTAAAGACTCTTGGTGCGGTTGTTAAACCGAAAGGCAGTACCTTGAATTGGTAGTGTATTCCTTTGAATACAAACCTTAGGTATTTCCTGTGCGATGGATGTATTGGTATATGGAAATACGCGTCTTTGAGGTCTAATGTTGTCATGTAGTCGTGTAGTTTCAGCAATGGTAACACTTCTTGTAGTGTGACCATGTGAAAGTGGTCTGATTTGATGTATGTGTTTAGTATTCTTAGGTCTAGGATTGGTCTTAGCGTTTTGTCCTTCTTTGGTATTAAGAAGTACAGTGAATAAACTCCTGTGTTTATTTGTGTGTTTGGTACTAACTCGATAGAAGTTCAAGCACTATTGCAAAAGAACGCAATCTCCAGGAGCTCGGAATGATGTTTTGATAAATTTTGTGCTCTTGGTGGTATGTTTGGAGGGAATTGTAGAAATTCTATGCAATAACCATTTTGGATAATTGCTAGAACCCAAGTGTCTGTAGTGATTTCCTCCCATGCTTTGTAATAATGACCTATTCTTCCCCCCACTGGTGTTGTGTGGAGGGGGTGAGTGACATGTGAGTCACTGCTTAGTTGTAGGGGTTTTGGGGCTTTGAAATTTTCCCCTATTCCTAGGGAATTGCCCTCCTCTATATTGGCCCCGAAAGCCTCCCCTGTACTGTCCCTGGTAACTGGATGGTGTTGCCTGTGAGGTGCTGGCTTGTGTGGCCTGACCCCGAAACCCCCCTCTAAAGGGTGTTTTGCGGAAGGTGCTGTAATTTCCTCTGCTCTGCGGGGAGTGGAGTGCGCCCATGGCTTTAGCAGTGTCCGTGTCCTTTTTAAGTTTCTCAATCGCCGTGTCCACTTCTGGACCGAACAGTTCTTTTTCGTTGAATGGCATATTGAGAACTGCCTGCTGAATCTCTGGTTTAAACCCAGACGTTCGTAGCCATGCATGCCTTCTGATGGTCACAGATGTATTTATTGTTCTTGCAGCGGTGTCTGCTGCGTCCATGGAGGAGCGTATCTGGTTGTTTGAAATGTTCTGTCCTTCTTCAACCACATGCTTTGCCCTCTTTTGTAGGTCTTTGGGTAGATGTTCAATGAGATGTTGCATCTCATCCCAATGGGCTCTGTCATAGCGCGCAAGAAGTGCCTGTGAGTTAGCGATGCGCCACTGGTTTGCAGCTTGTGCTGCGACTCTCTTTCCAGCTGCATCGAACTTGCGGCTTTCCTTATCTGGGGGTGGTGCGTCCCCAGATGTGTGGGAGTTGGCCCTTTTCCTAGCTGCTCCTACAACGACAGAATCTGGTGGCAGCTGCGAAGTTATGAAAATAGGGTCTGTAGGAGGCGCTTTATACTTTTTTTCCACCCTTGGTGTGATTGCCCTACTTTTGACCGGCTCCTTAAAGATGTCTTTTGCGTGCCGAAGCATACCAGGGAGCATAGGCAGGCTTTGGTAGGAGCTGTGGGTGGCAGAGAGGGTGTTGAATAGAAAGTCATCCTCGACTTGTTCTGAGTGGAGGCTTACATTGTGGAATTGTGCTGCTCTAGCCACCACCTGAGAATATGCAGTACTGTCCTCTGGTGGTGATGGCTTTGTAGGGTATGCCTCCGGACTGTTATCTGACACAGGGGCGTCGTATAAGTCCCATGCGTCCTGATCCTGGTCACCTTGGCTCATGGTGGTGTGAGCCGGGGAATGTGATGGAGTTTGTGCTGGCGAGACGTGAATTATAGGTGGAGGAGAGGGTGGCGGAGTAACCCTTTTCACCATTTTTGTTTGTGGTGTTTGGTCAGTTTGAAATTCCAGTCTTCTCTTTCTCCTAATAGGGGGAAGGGTGCTTATCTTTCCTGTCCCCTGCTGTATAAAAATACGTTTCTGCGTATGGTCTACATCGGTGGATTGCAGTTCTTCCTCAAACCTATGCTTTCGCATTTGGGAGGTCATTGATTGCTCTTCGGTATAAGAGCCTGAAACTGGGTCGGTTGCAGGTTGTTTCGGCACCGAAACCCTGTCTGCATCTTTTTTCGGCTCCGAGGTGGCTTTTTTCTTTTTCGGAGTCGAAACATCTCGGCGTCGATCTTCATCGGTGCCGCTGTCTCGGCGTCGAGCCGTGTCTACACCGCTATCTCGGTGTCGATGTATGTCTCCAGCACTTTCTCGGTCCCGAGAAGGCTGCGTGCCGGTGTCTCGACCGGAGTCGGACGGTCTCGGCACTGATTGGGCCTTTTTCGGTGCCGACGGTCGGTCACCGAATTTATGGGTGGAGCCATGGCCTGGTGGCAGTGGCGTCCCCTGGGCCTTGACAATCTTCTTATGTGTGGTTTTCGACGTCTTACTCACGGTTCGTGGATCGTCGAATTCCTCGGAGTCCGATTCGTGTATCGAAAAGGTTTCTTCCTCTTCCTGTACCTCGAACTCTCAGTGCGCTGTCGGCGTGGACGCCATTTGAAGTCTTCTTGGTCGACGGTCTCGGAGTGTTTTTCGGGACCGGAACGCACGACAGGCCTCACAGGTGTCTTCACTGTGCTCAGGTGATAGGCACAGGTTACAGACCAAGTGTTGGTCTGAATAGGGGTATTTTTTGTGGCATTTGGGACCGAAACGGAACGGGGTCCGTTCCATCGGCGTTCTTCTACACGCGGTCGGGCCGAGCAGGCCCCGACGGGGATCGAAAACTACCCCGAAGGGCTCCGGAGCTCTTCGATCTTCGATGCGGTGTTGATTCTGACTACGCCGATCCCGAACGCAACAATACCGACGAAAACCTTCCGAAATTTAGCTGTTTTTCCGTTCCGAAACTCGGAGCGACAGGAACACGTCCGAACCCGATGGCGGAAAAAAAAACAATCGAAGATGGAGTCGACGCCCATGCGCAATGGAGACAAAAGGAGGAGTCACTCGGTCCCGTGACTCGAAAGACTTCTTCGAAGAAAAACAACTTGTAACACTCCGACCCAACACCAGATGGCGAGCTATGCAAAACATGCGTATCTACAGCGACAGATGCCATCTAACAGATTTTAAGAGACCAAAAATCAGGAGAGCCGTCCGGATCTGCGTAGGACTGAGAATAAAAGGAACTCATGTCCGTGAAAGGGATGGTGACTATATACCACTCCATTTCGTCACACCCAGTACTCGTCAACAGAGGCTGATGGCAACAGAGTGCAAGAGCCACTGCAGATGTTTCTGGCTCTAGACTGGTATCTGGGAGGATTCGGAAGGAAAAACTACTTACCTGTTACTGGTCGAAGAGCCAGGTCTTGAGGAGTCTTCTGAAGGTGAGTAGGTCTTGAGTGTCGCAGGTTGGTGGGGAGGGTGTTCCAGGTTTTAGCGATGAGGTATGAGAAGGATCTGCCGCCGGAGGTCTTTCTTCGGATGCGGGGGACGACGGCGAGGGCGAGGTTAGAGGAGCGGAGCGGATGGGTGGGGGTGTAGAAGCAGAGTCTGTTGTTTAGGTAGGCCGGTCCGGTGTCGTGGAGTGCTTTGTAAGCGTGGGTAAGAAGCTTGAAAGTGATCCTTTTGTCCACGGGGAGCCAATGAAGGTTTCTCAGGTGGTGGGAGATGTGGCTGTGGCGGGGTACGTTGAGGATCAGTCGGGCGGAGGCGTTTTGGATGCGTTGGAGGCGTAGTAGGTCTTTTGATGGGATGCCTGTGTAGAGTGAGTTGCCATAGTCCAGTCTGCTGTTGACGAGGGCCTGTGTCACTGTTCTTGTTTCTGTCGGGATCCACTTGTAGATTCTGCGGAGCGTGTTGTAGCAGGAGGAGGAAACTGCGTTGACCTGTTTAGACAAGGTGAGGGAGGAGTCGAGGATGAAGCCAAGTTGCGAGCGTGGTCGGTCGGTCTCGGTGGGGTTCCTAGTGCGGTGGGCCACCAGGAGTCGTCCCAGGCGGAGGGGGTGGATCCGAGGATGAGGACCATCGTCTTGTCCGAGTTCCGTTTCAGACGGCTGTTTCTCATCCATTCGGCGATGGATTTCATTCCCTCGTGGAGGTTGGTTTTGGCGGTGCGCGGGTCTTTGGTGAGGGAGAGGATGAGCTGGGTGTCGTCGGTGTAGGTGAGAATGTTGAGGTTGTGTCGTCGGGCCACTTGTGCGAGGGGGGCCATGTAGATGTTGAACAGCTCAAGGCAGTGATGAGCCTTGGGGGACGAGGCAGATGTTGGTGGCTTCGGAGCGGGGGGGGGGCGGGCGGACTCTCTGGGTTCTGCCAGAGAGGAATGAGACGGTCCTTTCGAGGGCTTTTCCTTGAATTCCAGTTTCGTGGAGGCGTGATTCCAGGGTGCGGTGGCAGACTGTGTCGAAGGCGGCAGATAGGTCCAGGAGGATGAGGGCTGATGTTTCGCCGTTGTCCATTTGGCGTCTGTCGTCGTCTGTGGCGGCGAGAAGGGCGGTTTCGGTGCTGTGGTTTTGTCTGAAGCCGGACTGGGAGGGGTCTAGGATGCCGTTGTCTTCGAGGTGGCTGGTTAGTGTTGAGTTGACAATTTTTTCAATCACCTTTGCTGGAAAGGGGAGCAGGGAGATGGGTCGGAAGTTCTTGAGGTCGTTGGGGTCTGCTTTGGGCTTCTTGAGGAGGGCACGGATTTCGGCGTGTTTCCATTTTTCAGGGAATGTCGCTGTTTTGAAGGAGATGTTGATGACCTTCCGTAGTTGGGGGGCGATGGTGGAGTCGGCTTTGTTGTAGAAGGGGTGGGGGCAGGGGTCTGACGGAGATCCTGAGTGGATGGAGTTCATGATCTTGCGTGTCCCTGTGTCGTTCACGTTGGTCCAGGTCAGGTGGTTTCCACAGGTGGAATGTTCGGGGGTGGGGTCTGGCGTGGGAGTGGCGTCAAAACTGTCATGGATGTCGGTGATCTTCCGGTGGAAGAAGGTGGACAGAGTGTTGCAGAGTTCTTGGGATGGAGGGATGTCGATGTTGGTGCTGGGGTTGGAGAGTTCTTTCACGATGCTGAAGAGCTCTTTGCGGTCGTGTGCGTTGTTGTCCAGGCGGTTTTTGAAGTGGGATCGTTTGGCTTGTCTGATGAGTTGGTGGTGCTTGCGGGTGGCGTCCTTGTGGGCTGTGAGGCTGTCAGGTGTGCGTTTGAGGAGCCATTCCTTTTTTTAGCTTCCGACAGTCGTGTTTGGAATTTAGGAGCTCGTCGGTGAACCAGGTGGCTTTTCTTCTGGCTTGGTTGTTGGTGGGTTTTTTGAGTGGCGCAAGGGTGTTGGCGCAGTCGTTGATCCACAGGGTGAGATTGTTGGCGGCGGTGTCTGGGTCGGTGGAGGGTTCTGGACGAGGGCGTTGGTAAGCTGGTCTTCTGTAACTTTGCTCCAGCATCTGCGGGGTGGTTGTTGGGTGTGATGGTGCTCGGTACGTTTCTTGTAGGTGAAGTGGATGCAGTGGTGGTCGGTCCAGTGCAGTACGGTGGTATGGTTGAAGGTGACGTGGGCGCTTGAGGAGAAGATGGGATCAAGCGTGTGGCTGGCGATGTGGGTTGGGGTGTTGACGAGTTGTCTGAGGCCGTGGTTGGTGAGGTTGTCGATCAGAGTAGTGGAGTTGGTGTCGTCATTCTCCAGGTGGAAATTTAGGGCCCGGGGGGGATGTAATCCGTTGAGGTGAGTGCGTGGGCGCTGGTGAGGTCAGCAAGGGATTCGCTGAATGGTGCTAGTGGTCCGGGGGGTCTGTAGATGAGCGTTCCTCTGAGAGTGGTGTTGGGGTCGGTGTGGATGCGGAAGTATAGGTGTTCGGCGGTCTTGAGAGAGGAGTCAGTTTGTGTGTCGACCTTGCGGGAGGATTTGTGGGCGATGGCTATGCCTCCTCCGATTCCGTTGTTGCGGACCCTACGGATGATCTTGTAGCCGTCCGGGATGGCTATTGCGATGTCGGGTGCCGAGGAGTCGTTCCACCAGGTTTCGGTCAGGAATTCTACGTCTGGGGCGTCACTGATGCTCACAATTTCAATATTGAGACACCTAATATCCAGGCACTCACTGTCAAGGGTCCCCCACTGGGTCACTTGATGTCAAGAATTGCAGGAATCTCCTTGTCAGCATCTGGTAGTTCCCACTCATTGATCTCTGGCACTGTGACCGGTGCCACTAGAGATCTTCCTGCTACTCCATTGGTGCCAACAATCTCTCTAACATCAGTACGTTGGAAGCTTGCAAGGCATCCTCATCATCCCTTCACTGGAGCTGTAGCATTCCACTGAAGACACATCCTATTCATTATGTGGAGGATGAAAATATGCCAGCTAGTTACAATTTCTCCAACACAACCTTATGAAAGGGATAACGCTCCTAGGCTGTTGCCTTCTGCCTCACATTGGAGCCATAAGGACTAGTGAGGGAGCATTCCAACAGGAGCATGGCTGTGAGCGCAGGACAATCGCTACGAGACATCTGCCATGCAGCTGTCCTGAAGAGCAGGCACTTGTTTATGAAGCACTACTGTTGGTATGAACAGAGAAGCAGACTTGCCAGTGTTACAGGCTGTTTTCCTTAAACTGATTAAAGCTGAGCCTGCTTCCCACGTCTCTATATTAATTTTGATGGCAATGTACTGCTTTCTATTGTGATTGAAGCATATGAAAATATACGAAGAACCAATATTTGAGAAAAATGTCTTTATCCGTAACTTCAGTTTTCCAGCGTTTGCATTTTTCGTGTGTTCACATGCAACTCTCCCTCCTCCCTGGTTAGAGGTGCATTTATTATAAACTTTCACATTTTGTGCTTTGAAATCTGAGCTATTGTTGCATTTCTACCTCACTGTTTGAGGTTTGGGTTGCTTCAAATTAGATGGATGTGCTATTAAACAAACATGGTTGTTGAGGCCTATGGTCATTTTAACATCGTTTACTGTTATTTTAATACCAGGGATTCATAGCCTGAGGTCAGGGAATGACTCAAGCATGTGAAAGATCCACTGCTGGAGAACTTTGACTTATCAGGACTGTAAAAAAAACAAAAGGTAGAACAAAATGTTGCCTCTTATAGGCCTGGTTTTGGACCATTAAATATTTTTTCAATGGGGGTTGGGGATGCTGCACACGTGCAACGATATTCTGTTTATTGATATCAGTGAATCCCATGCCAGCGAAGGTAACAAAGCCCAAAGTTAGTAGTTATCAGAAAACGTAGTACTGCAACCTTACCGAAAGACCCAAGTTTCAGTAAGCACACATCGCTCGTAGTAACCTGCCCAGGAAGTGTCTTTTTTTTGTTTTTACAAGGGATAAGCTCTATTATTTCAAGAAATTAATAAAGAAATTCTTTGGCACAGCATTTGGGGACAATACAATCCTACCACTTAAAATAAAAAGGGGACATTATGTAAAGTGAAGTAGACATGTTTGCATATAATGACTGCTAAAATTATATTAATTCAACCAATGCGTTATCACTCTAACTGGTCTCTCTTGCGGACGCTATCTTACTATTAAGCAGGCTCTTGGCAGAGTTCATTAGAGCAGCATATTTATAAAAGAATCAGGCTACCAGCAACTGCACTGGTTTACAAACCAAAGCCACAGCAACATGTGAGTAAAAGTGCATCTCACTAAGCTGTCACCAACTATTGTGCGATAGCCTGGGCATGGTAATCGCACAGGCTGAAAGAAGTGCGTGTCGGGTGACTTGGGACTGTGGTCGCTGCACCAGGAAAAAAAAATGCCAGTCTGCCACAACAGTTATCACAGCGGCAATTAACTACATAGGTTAGAGGCGCCACCTCAACAGAAACCCATGCATGCAGCTTACCTGTAGCGTGTGCTCAATGGCATTGGGGAAGTTCTTCAGAGTGCAGATGGGGATGGACTTCTCTGGAGGGTCCTGGCTGGAGCTGTAGGATTCCGTCAAGAAGGGGATCACTACTTGCACGTTGCCTTTAGTACCCAGTGTGCCAGACTCCAGGAGTGGTTTCCGATAATACACACACCGCCTGTCCATGTACATCCCTGTCCAACGCAAACAGAAGTCAAGATCAATTAATTTAGAATTGCTCTTGAAATAGTGTTTTTTAAATAAAAATAAAAAACCCTAGCACACTTGTTCAAGAAGCCCCAAATCATCACATTCTCATGAGCCAAGTTACTGTTTCTCAATTTGCAGACGACCCCAGGAATATATCCCATAAATACATTGCATTCTTGGATCTCAATGAGCCAGTCCTTGATGCCTCAAGCCAACAACATACTTTTTTTCTACCTTCTGGGTCAAAGTGTGTAAAATGCCACTGTACAAACCTCATTTCATCTATAGGTGCTCAAAAATGCAGTTTGTGCAACTCTCTGCTTGATAAGGCTTGCAGCCTTCAGTTCCAAGTAATGTTGCCTCAACTACATCACCTACACTTGCCACAACTTTCTCCCCTTATGAGACACTCATCTACGAGTCCACTGATGTAATAGAAACATGCAAAAGCTCGTCCGGACAAGAGGACATCTTGATACATGAAATCCTCTGCTAGGGGACCTGCTCAACACTAACACACCTATACTGCTAGTGTGATCGGTTGGTGCTTCAAGAGAATACTTACGGGCATCAACATTGTCGAGTGCATTAGTGACCCCATCAAGAGACTCAAAGAAATCATCATCATAGATTTTCTCGGTCTCCGGGCCAACGCGGTTCTGATGGCCTGTGATGTGCATGGAAGGATTCATCTGCTTTACAGCAGCTGCTGCGGTCTCAGACTTCATTTTCTGTGTACAAGAGATGGACAGACCTGGTATTAGATGCTGTAGGAAGTTGGCTCTGTATGTGCTATTTCAAAGTAAGGAATAGCATGCACAGAGTCCAAGGGTTCCCCTTAGAGGTAAAATAGTGGTAAAAAGAGATAATACTAATGCTCTATTTTGTGGTAGTGTGGTCGAGCAGTAGGCTTATCCAAGGAGTAGTGTTAAGCATTTGTTGTACATACACATAGACAATAAATGAGGTACACACACTCAGACAAATCCAGCCAATAGGTTTTGTTATAGAAAAATATCTTTTCTTAGTTTATTTTAAGAACCACAGGTTCAAATTTAACATGTAATATCTTGTTTGAAAGGTATTGCAGGTAAGTACATTAGGAACTTTGAATCATTTCAATTGCATGTATACTTTTCAAGTTATTCACAAATAGCTATTTCAAAAGTGGACACAGTGCAATTTTCACAGTTCCTGGGGGAGGTAAGTTTTTGTTAGTTTTACCAGGTAAGTTAGACACTTACAGGGTTCAGTTCTTGGTCCAAGGTAGCCCACTGTTGGGGGTTCAGAGCAACCCCAAAGTTACCACACCAGCAGCTCAGGGCCGGTCAGGTGCAGAGTTCAAAGTGGTGCCCAAAACGCATAGGCTATAATGGAGAGAAGGGGGTGCCCCGGTTCCGGTCTGCTTGCAGGTAAGTACCCGCGTCTTCGGAGGGCAGACCAGGGGGGTTTTGTAGGGCACCGGGGGGGACACAAGCCCACACAGAAATTTCACCCCCTCAGCGGCGCGGGGGCGGCCGGGTGCAGTGTCAGAACAAGCGTCGGGTTCGCAATGTTAGTCAATGAGAGATCAAGGGATCTCTTCAGCGCTGCAGGCAGGCAAGGGGGGGCTTCCTCGGGGAAACCTCCACTTGGGCAAGGGAGAGGGACTCCTGGGGGTCACTTCTGCAGTGAAAGTCCGGTCCTTCAGGTCCTGGGGGCTGCGAGTGCAGGGTCTTTTCCAGGCGTCGGGACTTAGGTTTCAGAGAGTTGCGGTCAGGGGAAGCCTCGGGATTCCCTCTGCAGGCGGCGCTGTGGGGGCTCAGGGGGGACAGGTTTTGGTACTCACAGTCGTAGAGTAGTCCGGGGGTCCTCCCTGAGGTGTTGGTTCTCCACCAGCCGAGTCGGGGTCGCCGGGTGCAGTGTTGCAAGTCTCACGCTTCTTGCGGGGAGATTGCAGGGTTCTTTAAAGCTGCTTCTTGAAACAAAGTTGCAGTCTTTTTGGAGCAGGTCCGCTGTCCTCGGGAGTTTCTTGTCGTCGTCGAAGCAGGGCAGTCCTCAGAGGATTCAGAGGTCGCTGGTCCCTTTGGAAGGCGTCGCTGGAGCAGAGTTCTTTGGAAGGCAGGAGACAGGCCGGTGAGTTTCTGGAGCCAAGGCAGTTGTTGTCTTCTGGTCTTCCTCTGCAGGGGTTTTCAGCTAGGCAGTCCTTCTTCTTGTTGTTGCAGGAATCTAATTTTCTAGGGTTCAGGGTAGCCCTTAAATTGAAAATGTCACTTACCCAGTGTACATCTGTTCGTGGCATCAGTCGCTGAGATTCACATGGTATGCATTAGCTCGCCATCTGGTGTTGGGTCGGAGTGTTACAAGTTGTTTTTCTTCGAAGAAGTGTTTGAGTCACTGGACCGAGTGGCTCCTCCTTCTGTGCTCATTGCGCATGGGCGTCGACTCCATCTTCGATTGTTTTCCCCGCAGAGGGTGAGGTAGGAGTTGTACTATAGTAATAGTGCCCGCGCAATGAAGTGTGTAAATATGTACCTATTAAAGGTTTAAATAATATATATACAAATGTACAAAATTGAAGGTAACTTCTGAACTGCTACAGGCTTCCGGGGAGGTGGGTGGGCCCATGTGAATCTCAGCGACTGATGCCACGAACAGATGTACACTGGGTAAGTGACATTTTCAGTTCGATGGCATCTGTCGCTGTAGATACACATGGTATGCATAGACTAGTAAGCAGTTATTTCCCCATAAGCGGTGGATTAGCCTGTAGGAGTAGAAGTTGTCTGAAATAGAGTTCTTAATACAGCTTGACCTACTGCGGCTTGTTGTGCGGATAGCACATCTATACAGTAGTGTTTGGTGAATGTGTGAGGCGTAGACCATGTGGCTGCCTTACATATTTCATGCATTGGGATGTTTCCTAAAAAGGCCATTGAAGCACCCTTTTTCCTGGTTAAATGTGCCCTGGGAGTAATGGGCAGTTGTCTTTTTGCTTTAAGGTAGCAGATTTGGATGCATTTAACAATCCATCTGGCTATACCTTGTTTTGATATTGGGTTACCTGCATGAGGTTTTTGGAATGCAATAAATAGCTGTTTAGTCTTTCTGATGTTCTTTGTTCTGTCAATGTAGTACATTAATGCTCTTTTGACATCTAATGTATGTAGTGCTCTTTCAGCCACAGAATCTGGCTGTGGGAAAAAAACAGGTAGTTCTACCGTTTGATTTAGATGGAATGGTGAAATAACTTTTGGTAAAAATTTTGGATTAGGTCGTAGGACGACCTTATTTTTATGTATTTGTATAAAAGGTTCCTGTGTTGTGAACGCTTGAATTTCACTTACTCTTCTCAGAGATGTAATGGCGATGAGAAAGGCAACTTTCCAGGTTAGGAATTGTATTCCGCAAGAGTGCATGGGTTCGAAAGGTGGGCCCATGAGTCTTGTTAGGACCACGTTTAGGTTCCATGAAGGAACAGGTGGTGTTCTTGGTGGTATAATTCTTTTAAGACCTTCTATGAATGCTTTGATGACTGGTATCCTATACAAGGAAGTTGAATAGGTAGTCTGCAGGTATGCAGATATTGCTGCAAGGTGTATTTTAATAGAAGAGAAGGCTAGCCTTGCTTTTTGTAAATGGAGCAAGTAATTTATTATATGTTTTGGAGTTGCGTCTAGTGGTTGTATCTGATTATGATGGCAGTAACAAACAAATCTTTTCCACTTACTTGCGTAGCAGTGTCTAGTGGATGGCCTTCTGGCCTGCTTTATGACCTCCATACACTCTTGGCTAAGTTGTAAGTGTCCGAATTCTAGGATTTCAGGAGCCAGATTGTTAGATTCAGCGATGCTGGATCTGGGTGTCTGATCTGTTGGTTGTGTTGCGTTAACAGATCTGGTTTGTTCGGCAGTTTGATGTGGGGTACTACAGAAAGATCTAGCAGTGTTGTGTACCAGGGTTGTCTTGCCCACGTTGGTGCTATTAAAATGAGTTTGAGTTTGTTTTGACTCAATTTGTTCACTAGATAAGGGAGGAGAGGGAGAGGAGGAAAAGCGTAAGCAAATATTCCTGACCAGTTCATCCATAGGGCATTGCCTTGGGATTGCTTGTGTGGGTATCTGGACGCGAAGTTTTGGCATTTTGCATTCTCTTTTGTTGCAAATAAGTCTATCTGAGGTGTTCCCCAGAGTGTGAAGTAGGTGTTCAGAATTTGTGGGTGGATTTCCCATCCGTGGACTTGTTGGTGATCTCGAGAGAGATTGTCTGCCAGTTGATTCTGGATCCCTGGAATAAACTGTGCTATGAGGCGAATTTGATGGTGGATTGCCAACTTCCATATGTTTTGAGCTAATAAGCTTAACTGCGTTGAATGTGTTCCTCCTTGTTTGTTTAGATAATACATCGTTGTCATGTTGTCTGTTTTGACAAGGATGTATTTGTGGGTTATGATTGGTTGGAAAGCTTTTAGTGCTTGAAAAACTGCTAATAATTCTAGATGATTTATATGCAGTTTTGTTTGATGTATGTTCCATTGTCCTCTTATGGTGTGTTGATTGAGATGTCCTCCCCACCCTGTCATGGAAGCATCTGTTGTTATTACGTACTGTGGCACTGGGTCTTGGAAAGGCCGCCCTTTGTTTAAATTTATACTGTTCCACCATAGAAGCGAGAGGTAAGTTTGGCGGTCTATTAACACCAGATCTAGAAGGTGACCCTGTGCTTGAGACCACTGTGAGGCTAGGCATTGTTGTAAGGGCCTCATGTGCAGTCTTGCGTTTGGGACAATGGCTATGCATGAGGACATCATGCCTAGGAGCTGTAGTATTGTTCTTGCTTGTATTGTTTGATTTGGAGACATGTGTTGAATGACTGTTGAAATTGTGAATTCTTTGTGGAGTTGGCGTTGCTACTCCTTTTGTCGTGTCTATTATGGCCCCTAGATATTGCTGTACTTTGCTTGGCTGAATGTTGGATTTTGCAAAGTTGACGGTGAACCCTAGTTTGTAGAGGGTTTGTATAACTTGATTTGTGTGGTTTGAGCATTGTGTGAGCGAACTGGTTTTGATTAGCCAGTCGTCTAGATACGGGAATACATGTATTTGCTGCCTTCTGATGTGTGCAGCGACTACTGCTAGGCATTTTGTGAATACCCTTGGAGCGGTTGTTAAACCGAAAGGCAATACTTTGAATTGGTAATGTATTCCTTTGAATACAAACCTTAGATATTTTCTGTGTGATTGATGTATTGGTATATGGAAATATGCGTCTTTGAGGTCTAGGGTTGTCATGTAGTTGTGTTTTTTGAGCAATGGTAACACTTCTTGTAGTGTGACCATGTGAAAATGGTCTGATTTGATGAATGTGTTTACTACTCTGAGGTCCAGAATTGGTCTCAGTGTTTTGTCCTTTTTTGGTATCAAGAAGTACAGTGAATAAACTCCTGTGTTTATTTGTGTGCTTGGTACTAATTCTACGGCATTTTTTTGCAGTAATGCTTGAACTTCTATCTCTAGAAGCTGTGAATGGTGTTTTGATAAATTTTGTGATTTTGGTGGTATGTCTGGAGGGAATTGCAGGAATTCTATGCAATAACCATGTTGGATAATTGCTAGGACCCATGTGTCTGTAGTTATTTCCTCCCATGCTTCGTAATATTGACCTATCCTTCCCCCCACTGGTGTTGTGTGTGGGGGGGTGAGTGACGTGTGAGTCACTGCTTGTTGGTAGTGGTTTTGGGGCTTTGAAATCTTCCTCTATTCCTAGGGAATTGCCCTCCTCTATACTGGCCCCGAAAGCCTCCCCTGTACTGTCCCTGGTAGGTGGACGGTGCGGACTGTGAGGTACTGGCTTGTGTGGCCTGACCCCGAAACCCTCCTCTAAAAGGTGTTTTGCGGAAGGTGGTATAAGATCCTCTGCTCTGCGGGGAGTAGAGTGCGCCCATGGCCTTGGCAGTGTCAGTGTCCTTTTTGAGCTTTTCTATGGCTGTGTCGACCTCCGGACCGAACAGCATTTTTTCGTTTACTGGCATGTTAAGTACTGCCTGCTGAATTTCCGGCTTGAATCCAGACGTTCTGAGCCATGCGTGCCTACGGATGGTAACCGACGTATTAATGGTCCTTGCGGCTGTGTCTGCTGCATCCATAGAGGAGCGTATTTGATTGTTGGAAATGTTTTGACCTTCTTCAACAACCTGTTTTGCTCTTTTTTGTAGATCTTTTGGGAGATGTTCAATGAGATGCTGCATCTCATCCCAGTGGGCTCTGTCGTATCGCGCTAGCAGCGCTTGTGAGTTTGCGATGCGCCACTGGTTTGCTGCCTGGACAGCGACCCTCTTCCCGGCTGCATCAAACTTTCTGCTTTCTTTATCTGGGGGAGGTGCATCCCCAGAAGTGTGTGAATTTGCCTGTTTTCTGGCAGCCCCTACCACCACAGAATCTGGTGGCAGCTGAGAGGTGATGAATACAGGGTCTGTAGGAGGCGCCTTATATTTTTTGTCCACTCTAGGCGTTACAGCCCTGCTTTTGACTGGCTCTTTGAAGATCTCCTTTGCATGACGAAGCATGCCTGGGAGCATAGGCAGGCTCTGGTAGGAGCTGTGGGTGGAGGAGAGGGTGTTAAATAAAAAGTCATCCTCTACTTGGTCAGAGTGTAGTTCCACATTATGGAACTGAGCTGCTCTAGCCACCACTTGTGAATAGGCTGTGCTGTCCTCAGGTGGTGATGGCCTAGTTGGGTATGTGTCTGGGCTGTTATCAGACACTGGTGCATCGTACAAGTCCCACGCGTCTTGATCTTGGTCATCGTGGCTCATGGCGGTGTGAGCTGGCGAATGTGACGGGGTGTAAGTTGGTGAAGCCGGAGTTACAGGTGGAGGCGAGGGAGGAGGTGTTACCGTCTTTGCTGTTTGTTGCTGAGGAGCCTCTCGTGCTACAAACTGAAGTGTTCTCTTTCTTTTGACAGGTGGAAGGGTACTGATCTTCCCTGTCCCCTGCTGAATAAAGATACGCTTCTGCGTGTGATCCACTTCAGTGGATTGCAGTTCCTGTTCGAATCTGTGTCTTTTCATTTGTGAAGACATAGAAAGTTCTTCAGTATAGGAGCCTGAAGAACGAGTTACTTACCTTCGGTAACGACTTTTCTGGTGGATACATTAGCTACCTGTGGATTCCTCACCTCATGAATACTCCCATGGCGCCAGCATTCTACGGAAATCTTCTTACTAGTCTCTGCACGTCGACGAGGACGTCACTGTCTCGCACGCGACGCCGTCTGACGTCATACAGGCAATAAGAGGTCCTCGACGACGTGCGGACGTCAGTACCAATCATTTTTTACGTGCATGAGAACAACCAGGCAATGCAATGAAAGAACAAAGCAACATCCATTATATTGTAAAAATACACCACATTGTATGAATAACTGTAAATCTTTTTTATGTACATATATATATATATAAAACTCTTTCTTCTAAAAATATATATACACACACACCAAGTATATACATAAAGATATATACACATATACCCATATATATATATAAATATATTATATATATACATCTATTGCACCCTCAAAGATCAAGAGGAGCGCACTCAAGGATTACTTGGCAAGACCATAAAGGCAACGGGGAGGCGGGTGGGACCGTGAGGAATCCACAGGTAGCTAATGTATCCACCAGAAAAGTCGTTACCGAAGGTAAGTAACTCGTTCTTCTGATGGATACAACTACCTGTGGATTCCTCACCTCATGAATAGAGTCCCAAAGCAGTACCACGCCCGGCGGTGGGTGCCTAAATGGTCAAACCAAGAAATCCTGCAGCACTGACCGTGCAAAATGGCCGTCCCTTCTAACCTCAGAATCTAAACAGTAATGTTTTGCAAAAGTGTGAAGGGACGACCAAGTTGCGGCCTTGCAGATGTCGACCACAGGAACACCTCTGGCTAAGGCCGAAGTGGCCGACTTAGCTCTGGTGGAATGAGCTCTAATGCCCTCAGGAGGATCCTTCTTTGCCAAAGAGTAACATATTTTAATGCAAAGAACAACCCACCTGGATAGTGTTCTCTTGTGGACTGCCTTTCCTCTCCTCTTGCCCACGTATCCAATAAACAGCTGATCCTCCAGCCTGAAATCCTTTGTTCTATTGATAAAGAAGCTCAACGCTCTCTTTGGATCCAGACGGTGCAGTCTTTCTTCCTCTTTGGAAGGATGAGGCGGAGGATAGAACGTGGACAAAGTAATTGCCTGAGCCAAATGGAAGGGTGAAACAACCTTCGGGAGGAAAGCAGCCTTGGTCCTCAACACCACCTTATCCCCATAAAAAGTTGTATAAGGGGGTTTTACTGATAAGGCCTGCAACTCACTCACTCTCCTTGCTGATGTTATAGCTATCAGGAAGACTGTTTTTAAAAACAAATACCTTAAGGGGCAAGAATGCATAGGTTCAAAAGGGGACCCCATAAGGAAAGTCAGGACTAAGGACAAATCCCATTGCGGCATAACGAATGGCTTTGGAGGATATTGATTTAGAAGACCTTTCAAGAATCTGATAACAATAGGGGATTTAAATAAAGATGGTTGGTCTGGAAGACATATGAAGGCTGACAAGGCCGATAAATAACCTTTAATGGTAGCCACTGCACAACCTTTCTGCGCCAGAGATAGAGCAAAAGACAAAACGTCCGATAGATGAGCTTGTAAAGGATCAATCTGCCTCTCTCCACACCACGCAACCAATTTAGACCACCTATTAGCGTAGATAGATTTAGTGGAGTGTCGCCTGGCCGCTAATATAACATCCACTACCTCAGGCGGGAGAGAGAAGGAACTCAGGTTGCCCCGTTCAATCTCCAGGCATGTAGGTGCAGACTCTGGAGGTTGGGGTGTAGAACCTGCCCCTGCGACTGCGAGAGGAGGTCTGCCCTGAAAGGGAGACGGAGCGGCGGGCACGTTGAGAGTTGGAGAAGGTCGGAGTACCACACCCTCCTTGGCCAATCCGGAGCTATTACGATTACTAGAGCCCGGTCTTGGCGAATCTTCCTCAATACTCGAGGAATCAAGGGTATGGGAGGAAACGCGTAAAGCAACTGGCCGCACCAGGTCATTTGAAACGCGTCCCCCAATGCTTCCTGCATCGGATACTGAAGGCTGCAGAACAACGGACAATGCGCGTTCTCTCGAGTGGCGAACAGATCTACCCGAGGAAACCCCCACTTCTGGAAGATTAAACGGACTTGATCTGGATGGAGACGCCACTCGTGGTCTGCCGAGAAGTGGCGACTGAGACTGTCCGCACGCACGTTCAAGACTCCGGCCAGATGGTTTGCTATCAAGCAAATCCGATGGTCCTTTGCCCAGGACCATAGTCGAAGAGCTTCTCTGCAGAGAAGGTACGACCCCACTCCTCCCTGCTTGTTTATGTACCACATCGTGGTAGTATTGTCCGTTAGGACCTGTACCGACTGACCACGAAGGGAAGGGAGGAAGGCCTTGAGAGCCAGACGTACAGCCCGTAACTCTAACAGATTGATGTGAAACATCTGTTCCTCTGGAGACCAAAGACCTTTGATCTCCAGATCCCCCAGATGAGCTCCCCACCCTAGAGTGGAAGCATCCGTTATGACTGTGGCCACTGGTGGCGACTGCTGGAACGGTTTTCCTTGTGAAAGATTGTTGCTTGCAATCCACCACTTCAAATCCACAGCAGCATCTCTGGAGATCTTGACAGTACCCTCTAGATCCCCTCTGTGTTGAGACCACTGCCTTCGGAGGCACCACTGAAGAGCCCTCATGTGCCAGCGAGCATGCGTGACCAACAGAATGCAGGAGGCAAAAAGACCGAGCAGACGAAGGACCTTGAGGACTGGAACTACCGCTCCGTTTCGAAACATTGGAACCAAATCCTGAATATCTTGAATCCGCTGAGGCGGAGGAAAGGCCCGACCCAATGTCGTATCCAGTACTGCCCCCTATGAACAGGAGGCGCTGAGAGGGCTCCAGGTGAGATTTGGGCTCGTTCACCGAAAAGCCCAGGTCGAACAACAACTGGGTTGTTGACTGCAGATGACGCAACACAAGCTCCGGGGACTTGGCTTTGATCAACCAATCGTCCAAGTAAGGGAATACTGCTATCCCCTTCCTTCTGAGCTCTGCCGCAACCACCGACATCACCTTCGTGAAGACTCGAGGTGCTGAAGTAAGACCAAACGGAAGGACCGCAAACTGGTAGTGTTGCGATCCCACCACAAACCGGAGATACTTCCTGTGTGACTTGAGTATCGGGATATGAAAGTAAGCATCCTGCAAGTCGACAGACACCATCCAGTCTTCCATGTTCAACGCCAAAAGCACCTGTGCTAGGGTCAGCATCTTGAACTTTTCCTGCTTGAGGAACCAATTCAAGATCCTCAGGTCCAGAATTGGTCTCAAACGACCATCCTTCTTGGGAATCAGGAAATACCTTGAGTAAACTCCTTGACCCCTTTCCTGCTCCGGGACCAACTCCACCGCGCCCTTTAAAAGGAGGACTTCCACCTCCTGTTCTAGCAACAGGAGGTGTTCTTGTGAACAATACGAAGGGCGGGGCGGGATGAGGGGCGGAAACTCCCGAAAGGGAAGGGTGTAGCCTTTTCCCACAACACTGAGAACCCAAGTGTCCGACGTAACAGTCTCCCATTTGGTGAGAAAATGCTGTAATCTTCCCCCTACAGGAGAGGAGTGAGTGGGAAATGGTGGAAGCCTAAGGCTGCTTCCCCTGCTGCACCCCGCCAGAGGATGAGGAAGAGGCAGAGTGCTGCTGAGAGGCTCCCCTGGTGCGGACCCTACCCCTCCCCCTAAAAGATCTATAGGGGTGGGAAGAGGCAGGTTGCTGATATCTTCCCCGAAAGGAAGAGGAGGAAGAGCCACGCCCAAATCCACGAAACCTCCTGAAGAATCTGGAAGAGGCCGTGGAAGAAGGAGCTTGGAGTCCCAACGACTTAGCCGTGGCCCTGCTCTCCTTAAAACGTTCCAAGGCCGAATCAGCCTTAGCCCCAAACAGTTTGTCCCCATCAAACGGGAGATCCAACAATGTGGACTGTACATCTGCCGAAAAGCCCGAGTTACGTAGCCAGGCCTGTCTCCTTTCCACCACAGTTGTGCCCATTGCTCTGGCTACCGAGTCGGTGGTATCCAGTCCCGTCTGGATAATTTGGGTCGCAGCAGCCTGGGCATCAGAGACAAGATCCAAAAGACCCTGGGGAAGCTCTGTAAACGAAGAGGAGATGTCATCCATCAGAGCATGAATATACCTCCCCAGGATACAGGTCGAATTAGTGGCTTTTAACGCCAGACTGCAGGACGAAAAAATCTTCTTCGACTGCGCCTCTAGCTTTTTTGAGTCTCTGTCCCCAGGCACCGTCGGGAAAGAACCAGGCGCTGATTTGGACGAACAGGAGGCCTGCACAACCAAGCTCTCCGGCGTAGGGTGCCTAGATAGGAAACCAGGATCAGTTGGAGCCGTCCGATACCTCCTGGCCACGGCTCTGTGAACTGCTGGGGAAGATGCCGGCTTCTTCCACACCTCTAAAACCGGATCCAGCAGAGCGTCATTAAAAGGTAATAGAGGCTCCGCCGCGGCTGAGGCCGGATGCAACACCTCTGTCAAAAGGTTTTGTTTCGCCTCCACCACCGGCAAAGGCAGGTCCAAAAAACTAGCTGCCTTCCGTACCACTGTATGAAAGGAAGCAGCTTCCTCGGTATATTCCCCCGGGGACGAAAGGTCCCACTCAGGGGAAGTGTCCAGCCCACTGGCAGACTCCAGTCCACGCAGCCCATCACCCGAGTCCTCTAGCTCTCCTTCCTCTAGGGCTCGTTGGTACTCCTGCTCCTCTAGTACCCGGAGAGCACACCTCCTTGAATGCAGTCGTTGCTCAATCCGCGGAGTCGACAACACTTCCGCCGAAGTCGGAGATCGGCGCCGATCTTCCGAAGCCACCGACGCCGCATCCGGCGCCACAGGTAACTTCGGCGCCGACTGAAGAGCAGATGAAACGGATGGACCCACCGGAGTCACAGGCCGAAATCTCGACGTCGACGGGATGGAAATCCCTGGGGCCAATCCCTCCGAAGCCATCGGAGCGGCCACCGGCGCCGACACTGGCGCCGAGCCCACGTTCCCAAACGGGAGAAAGGGCATAAAGGGTGCCGGCCGAAGAGGCGCAGGATCACCCAAAGAAAAGGCCAAAGGCCCAGCCGGAGCACCCCCTGGAGCCATCTGTTGGAAGATGGCATACATCGCATTCAAGAATGCGGAACTATCGGCTCCAGGGGTGGGAAAAGCCGGATACTGGGGTGCCTGACTCGGAGGCGACCCCGACCTCGGCGTCTGCGCCGGAGAAAACACCTGAGGCTCCAATACCTCAATCACCGACGCCTGTCCAGGCGAAGTTGGAGACGTCGGAGAGAGCAACGGCGTCGAAGGATGCGGCGTCACCGTGGGGCTGACCTCCCATGTCCTCCGGCGCCGATCCGGAGACCTGGAACGAGCCTCCCTTGAATGACGCTGAGATTCTCTACGGCGCCGGGAGTCTCGATGACGCCGATGTCTTGGAGAAGACTTTTTCTTGTGATGCTTCTCCTTTGACTTGGCCATAAACAGCTTCGCCTCGCGTTCTTTAATGGCCTTCGGATTCATGTGCTGACACGAATCACAAGTCGAGACGTCGTGGTCGGAGCTCAAACACCAAAGGCAATCGGAATGAGGATCCGTCACCGACATCTTGCCTCCACACTCACGACAAGGCTTAAATCCAGACTTTCTCTGCGACATTATTTCCACAGAGAAAGAGTACGCAGCAAGATATACACTGTAACCGCAAGAGTAACAGTTGCTCCCTCGAAGATAACCGTTTCGAATGCACGGAAAAAAGGGAACTGACGTCCGCACGTCGTCGAGGACCTCTTATTGCCTGTATGACGTCAGACGGCGTCGCGTGCGAGACAGTGACGTCCTCGTCGACGTGCAGAGACTAGTAAGAAGATTTCCGTAGAATGCTGGCGCCATGGGAGTATTCATGAGGTGAGGAATCCACAGGTAGTTGTATCCATCAGAAACTGGGTCTGTTGGTGCTTTTTTCGGCTCCGAAAACCCTGTTGTTTGTTTTTTCGGCTCCGAGGTAACCTTCCTCTTCTTTTGTGCCGAAAAATCTTGGCCTCTATGATCTTCGGCGCCACTGTCTCGGCGTCGATCCGTGTCGACACCGAACTCTCGGTGTCGATGCTTCTCTTTAGCACTCTCTCGGTCCCGAGGAGGCTGCGTGCCAGTGTCTCGACCGGAGTCGGACGATCTCGACACTGAATGGGCCTTTTTCGGTGCAGATTGTTGGTCACCGTGAATTTGGGTTGAGCCATGGCCGGTTGGCAGTGGCGTCCCCTGGGCCTTTTTGCCTTTTTTAATTTCTGATCTCGACGTCTTACTCACTGTTTTTGGATGGTCGAGTTCGTCGGAGTCTGAATCCTGGATGGAAAAGGATTCCTCCTGTTCCTCTTCTGTCTCGAACTGTCGATGCTCTTTTGGCGTGGACGCCATCTGCAGTCTTCTCGCTCGACGGTCGCGCAGAGTTTTTCGGGACCGGAACGCCCGACAGGCCTCACAGGATTCTTCGCTGTGCTCGGGTGACAGGCACAGGTTACAGACCGAGTGTTGGTCCGTATAAGGATATTTGTTGTGGCATTCTGGGCAGAATCGAAACGGGGTCCGTTCCATCGGCGTTGTTCTCCACGCGGTCGGGCCGACTAGGCCCCGACGGTGTGCCGAAATCTACCCCGAAGGGCACCGAAGCGCTTCGATGTTCAATGCGTTGTCGTATGTGTTTATCTCGAACCGGATCGCAACGATACCGTCGAAAATCTTCCGTTTTCAGCTATCTTTCCGTTCCGAAACTCGGAGCGACAGGAACACGTCCGAACCCGATGGCGGAAAGAAAACAATCGAAGATGGAGTCGACGCCCATGCGCAATGAGCACAGAAGGAGGAGCCACTCGGTCCAGTGACTCGAAAACACTTCTTCGAAGAAAAACAACTTGTAACACTCCGACCCAACACCAGATGGCGAGATAATGCATACCATGTGTATCTACAGCGACAGATGCCATTGAACACTAAATTTAAGGGCGTGTTTAGGTCTGGGGGGTTAGTAGCCAATGGCTACTAGCCCTGAGGGTGAGTACACCCTCTTTGTGCCTCCTCCCAAGGGGAGGGGGTCACATCCCTAATCCTATTGGGGGAATCCTCCATCTGCAAGATGGAGGATTTCTAAAAGTTAGAGTCACCTCAGCTCAGGACACCTTAGGGGCTGTCCTGACTGGCCAGTGACTCCTCCTTGTTATTCTCATTATTTTCTCCGGCCTTGCCGCCAAAAGTGGGGGCCGGAGGGGGCGGGCAACTCCGCTAGCTGGAGTGTCCTGCGGTGCTGTGACAAAGGGGTGAGCCTTTGAGGCTCACCGCCAGGTGTCACAGCTCCTGCCTGGGGGAGGTGTTAGCATCTCCACCCAGTGCAGGCTTTGTTACTGGCCTCAGAGTGACAAAGGCACTCTCCCCATGGGGCCAGGAACATGTCTCTAGTGTGGCAGGCTGCTGGAACTAGTCAGCCTACACAGATAGTCGGTTAAGTTTCAGGGGGCACCTCTAAGGTGCCCTCTGGGGTGTATTTTGCAATAAAATGTACACTGGCATCAGTGTGCATTTATTGTGCTGAGAAGTTTGATACCAAACTTCCCAGTTTTCAGTGTAGCCATTATGGTGCTGTGGAGTTCGTGTTTGACAAACTCCCAGACCATATACTCTTATGGCTACCCTGCACTTACAATGTCTAAGGTTTTGTTTAGACACTGTAGGGGTACCATGCTCATGCACTGGTACCCTCACCTATGGTATAGTGCACCCTGCCTTAGGGCTGTAAGGCCTGCTAGAGGGGTGACTGACCTATACTTGCATAGGCAGTGAGAGGCTGGCATGGCACCCTGAGGGGAGTGCCATGTCGACTTACTCGTTTTGTCCTCACTAGTACACACAAGCTGGCAAGCAGTGTGTCTGTGCTGAGTGAGAGGTCTCCAGGGTGGCATAAGACATGCTGCAGCCCTTAGAGACCTTCCTTGGCATCAGGGCCCTTGGTACTAGAAGTACCAGTTACAAGGGACTTATCTGGATGCCAGGGTCTGCCAATTGTGGATACAAAAGTACAGGTTAGGGAAAGAACACTGGTGCTGGGGCCTGGTTAGCAGGCCTCAGCACACTTTCAATTGTAAACATAGCATCAGCAAAGGCAAAAAGTCAGGGGGCAACCATGCCAAGGAGGCATTTCCTTACAGATGCTGATAAAACAATTTAACACTCTGCGTTTTAGCAACCAGACGAAGTCAGACAACATTGTGCAGTTGAGCTAACCGTGACATCCCAAGGCCTGAATAGGAACTGTCGGTTGAGGTTGGACTTCTCAATAGTGTCCATGTCAGTCACTGTGATTTCACCCCCTGCAGCAGCCAGACCAATCATGGCAAAGTTCTTCAGAAGCTCGCAACCAATGGCACCAGCCCCGACCTGTGGAGAAGGAAATAGCATCAATTAAAAAAGTGTGACTGGGGGGGGAGCTTCAAGACACAAATGGATGTCACACATAAGTTCTTTAAATAACAATGTAAAGATGGATAAGCGAACCGGGCTATCTCCACAATTCCTCAAAGCAAACACTGTTTGTGCCAGTAATGTAGAATCTCATGAATGTTAAACTGTAAGAGCGCCATTAAATATGCAAAACAGCAAAATAAAAGCATAATTATTTTTCCAGTTAAAGAAAAATTACAAAACTATAAAGCAGCACATCACAGTACAGATGTGGAGTGCATGTCACTTTACCTTCAACATTGAACCTGACAATTATGAAGTCCCTACACACAGTGAGGCAAGGCCGTTATGCAGGCCCTGTATCTTGAATCAAGTTAAATTAATAGACATTCAGTGAAAGAGTTTGTTACACAGTGATAGAACAGCAGGTTCCTTTAGTTCCAGCTACTCAAATTCACAAACTTACAAGAAAATATTTCTGTCTGCCTAGTTTCTCCTGCATGTCTGATCCAAAAACTGCAATTTGACCATCATAGCGAGAGTTCCTCTGTGGAAGGAAGGGAAAAAATTTCAATAAGTTAGAAAATAACTATTTTTGATCTACACCAACCCTTAAAAGGAGATGAAGTGAAAAATGCAGCAAGCATTTGGAACTGCCAGCCACATAAACAGTGAATTGTACTACCCATTTTTACTTGACTGTAGGAAAGTAACCTCTTTCGTGGCATGGTTACCACCATTTTCTGCATGTTGCAAGTGTGTTTGACTGTGTTGACTGGGATCCTGCTAATCAGGACCCCAGTGATTATGCTCTCGCCCTTCTAACTTGGTAACTTGTACCATTTTTACTCCACCCCATTACCCACATTCAAGTCCCAAGTATATGGTACATAGGTACTCAGGGCATTGGGGTACCAGGGCATCCCAATGAGGTGCGGCATGTATTGTGCCACCCATGGCGGGCCCATGCAGAGTGTTCTGCAGGCCTGCCTTTGCAGTCTGCGTAAAAGCGCGCATGCACCCTTTTTCACCTTAGGGCACTGCACCAGGTCACTATAAGTCACCCCTATGGCAGGCCCTTCTAGCCCAGATGGCAGTGTGCAAGTACCTGTGTGTGAGGGCACTCCTACACTAGCAGAAGTGCCCCCACGAACTCCTGTGCCATTTTCATGGACTGTACGGGGACATCATTTTATGCATGTACTGGACATAGTGTCCAGCTACGTAATAGTAACTCCAAACCTAAGCATGGTTGGTATCAAACATGTTGGAATCATACCCAAATACTGTTGCCAGTATTGGAAGTAGATTCCAAGCACTTTGGGGGCTCTTTAGAGGACCCCCCAACATTGCTATGAACTGTCTTCTAGGGGTTTCGGAGCAGCCCAAACTGCTGCCAACACTGACAGGCTTCTGCCCTTCTGCTGCTTGATATGATCAAGCCAAGGAAGGCAGAACAAAGGATTTCCTTTGATAGAGAGGTAACACCCTCTCCCTTTGGAAATAGGTGTTTCATGGCTTGGGAGGGGTAGCCTCCCCAAGCCACTGGTATGCTTCGAAGGGAACATTTGGTGTCCTCCTTCCATAAGCCAGTCTACACCGGTTCATGGACCTCCAGTCCCTGCTCTGGTGCGAAACTGGACAACAGAAAGGGGAGTGACCACTCCTCTGTCCATCACCACCCTAGGGGTGGTGCCAAGAGCTCCTCCAAAGGGGTTCTGCCATCTTGAATCCAAGGTAAGCAGAGGCCCCTGGGAGCATCTCAGTGGCCAGGTCACATCACAGCCTCCTCCCTATAGGTGTCACCTGGCTAGGTCACCAATTCCCCTTCCAGGGCTATTAAGGGTCTCCCCCTCTTGGATGGGTCCTCATATTCGACATGCAAGACTCCAGCAGGACTCCTCTGCAACGTTTACTTCGACTTCTGGCCACTGGAACCGTAACTGGACTCCACAGGAATCTACAATCTGCAGCTACAGCAGTGACTCAGCTCTGCAACATTGTTTCTCCGGCTCCTTTCAGCAACTGCAACATTTCCCCGGCTGTGCATCCTCTCTGTGCGGCAAGTCTTCAGCCTGCACAAGAAGCAAGAAGTAATATCTCTTGGAGTGAAGGAGTCACTTTCCCTGCACCCGCAGGCACCAAATGCAACAATGACCGGCTGGGTGGATCTCCTCTCATCCTGAGCTGCGTGGACCCTGCATCATGGGGGGGCTGGAGTGGTCCTCTTGGTCCTCTCTGCCAGATGTCCAACTTTGGTGAAGATAAGCCCTTGCCATCCCACCCAGGATAGTACCCCCTTTAACGCGTCTCTTGCAGCTACCAATGCTTGTTGGCATCACCTTCAAGGGATCTTCAGGCTCCGTGTAGTTCCCAGCACCCTTCCCTGTTATGCACAGCCCTCTGCGTGCATCTCCTGCGAGGTGAGCTTTTTCCTCAGGTGTGCTGCGTGGATCTCTCAGACTCCTGGGCTCCTTGCTTGTGGGTCTTCTGTGGGGGCTGCCTCCTCTTCTTGTTGGCGGTTTTACCCACACCAAAGACAGACTGCAATACTTCATTCGGTGTGGGACGTCGACTGCATCACCCAGTAACTCTTAATCTGCTCCAGTGCTGCATTGCTGACCATCTTCATCTCAACATCTACCAACTCTTGCATCCACAGACTGGTGGGTTGCAGCTCCTGTCATCACTGGACACTCCAACATGAACTGGACTTGGTCCCCTTCTTTTCCAGGTCTTGCTCTTCCAGGATCCACCTTTGGTTTCTTGCAGTCGTGTCTGTGTCTTGCGATATCCTTCTCTGAAGTCCTTTGGGTAGAACCAGTAACTTGCCACTTTTCTCCTGGTCGCTTTGGGGTGTGGGGGAGGGGGGGGGGGGTATCACACCCTAGTACCCTCAGCTTCCCTTTAGCAATTCCACTTCCTTGGGTTGGGACCTGACCTTCGCATTCCATCTTTTTAGTTTATGGTTTGGTCTCCCACTAGGCCCTCAGTATTGCCTATTGCTTTTCACTGTTTTCTATTGCTTTTTCTGCCAATTTCTGATTGCTAATGTACATATATTAGTGTGTTTACTTACCTCCTATTGGAGAGTTGCCTACCTAGTATTTTAGTAGTTGTGTCACTAAAATAAAGTAAGTTAATTTTTGTAATACTGTGTGGTTCTTTCAGCTCTGGACACCTTAGAGGTGGTCCTAGCTGCAGTGGTCACTCCTCCCTGTTTTACCTAATTTTCCCCACTGGACCTGCTGCCAAAAGTGGAGCTTGGTCTGGGGGCGGGCATCCCCACTAGTTGGAGTGCCCTGGGCACTGTAACAGGAGACTGGAGCCTTTGAAGTGTTACACTTCCTGCAGGGAGGAGATGTAAAGCACCTCCACCCAAAGCAGGCTTTGTTTCTGAACCCAGAGCGCACAGAGTCCCTCACCCCATGTGGTCACAAACTTGTCTGTTAGCGGCAGGCTGGCACCGACTGGTCAGTCCTGCAATAAAGGGTTTGGTAAAAGAGATGCCCTATGTGTGCATTTTACAATAAATCCCAAACTGGCATCAGTGTGGGTTTATTGTGCTAAGAAGTTTGATACCAAACTTCCCAATCTTTAGTGGAGCCATCATGGAGCTGTGGAGTTCATGACAAACTCCTAGCCCGTGTACTCAATATGGTCACACTGCACTTACAATGTCTAAGAATGGACTAGGACACTGTAGGGGCATATTGTGTAGCCATGCCCTCATCTGTGGTATAGTGCTCCCTGCATTAGGGCTGTAAGGCCTTGTAGGAAGTTGGCTCTAGATGCACTATTTCAAAGTAAGGAATAGTATGCACAGAGTCCAAGGGTTCTCCTTAGAGGTAAGATAGTGGCAAAAAGAGATAATTCTGATGCTCTATTTTGTGGTAGTGTGGTCGAGCAGTAGGCTTATCAAAGGAGTAGTGTTAAGCATTTGTTGTACATACACATAGACAATAAATGAGGTACACACACTCAGAGACAAATCCAGCCAATAGGTTTTGTTATAGAAAAATATCTTTTCTTAGTTTATTTTAAGAACCACAGGTTCAAATTCTACATGTAATATCTCATTTGAAAGGTATTGCAGGTAAGTACTTTAGGAACTTTGAATAATTACAGTAGCATATATACTTTTCACATAAAACACAAATAGCTGTTTTAAAAGTGGACAGTGCAATTTTCACAGTTCCTGGGGGAGGTAAAGTATTGTTAGGTTTTGCAGGTAAGTAAACCACCTATGGGGTTAAGATTGGGGTCCAAGGTAGCCCACCGTTGGGGGTTCAGAGCAACCCCAAAGTCACCACACCAGCGGCTCAGGGACGGTCAGGTGCAGAGTTCAAAGTGGTGCCTAAAACGCATAGGCTTCAATGGGGAGAAGGGGGTGCCCCGGTTCCAGTCTGCCAGCAGGTAAGTACCCGCGTCTTCGGAGGGCAGACCAGGGGGGTTTTGCAGGGCACCGGGGGGGACACAAGCTCACACAAAAAGTACACCCTCAGCGGCACTGGGGCGGCCGGGTGCAGTGTGCAAACACGCGTCGGGTTTCCAATGTAAATCAATGGGAGACCAAGGGGTCTCTTCAGCGATGCAGGCAGGCAAGGGGGGGGGGGGGGGGGCTCCTCGGGGTAGCCACCACCTGGGCAAGGGAGAGGGCCTCCTGGGGGTCACTCCTGCACTGAAGTTCCGATCCTTCAGGTGCTGGGGGCTGCGGGTGCAGGGTCTTTTCCAGCCGTCGGGATTTTAGAGTCAGGCAGTCGCGGTCAGGGGGAGCCTGGGGATTCCCTCTGCAGGCGTCGCTGTGGGGGCTCAGGGGGGGACAACTTTGGTTACTCACAGTCTCGGAGTCGCCGGAGGGTCCTCCCTGAGGTGTTAGTTCTCCACCAGTCGAGTCGGGGTCGCCGGGTGCAGTGTTGCAAGTCTCACGCTTCTTGCGGGGATTGCAGGGGTCTTTAAATCTGCTCCTCTGAAACAAAGTTGCAGTCTTTTTGGAACAGGGCCGCTGTCCTCGGGAGTTTCTTGTTTCTCTTGAAGCAGGGCAGTCCTCTGAGGATTCAGAGGTCGCTGGTCCTGGGGAAAGCGTCACTGGAGCAGGGTTCTTTAGAAGGCAGGAGACAGGCCGGTAGGACTGGGGCCAAAGCAGTTGGTGTCCTCTGTTCTTCCTCTGTAGGGGTTTTTCAGCTCAGCAGTCCTCTTCTTCTTGTTAGTTGCAGGAATCTAAAGTTTTAGGTTCAGGGAAGCCCTTAAATACTAAATTTAAGGGCGTGTTTAGGTCTGGGGGGTTAGTAGCCAATGGCTACTAGCCCTGAGGGTGAGTACACCCTCTTTGTGCCTTCTCCCAAGGGGAGGGGGTCACATCCCTAATCCTATTGGGGGAATCCTCCATCTGCAAGATGGAGGATTTCTAAAAGTTAGAGTCACTTCAGCTCAGGACACCTTAGGGGCTGTCCTGACTGGCCAGTGACTCCTCCTTGTTATTCTCATTATTTTCTCCGGCCTTGCCGCCAAAAGTGGGGGCCGTGGCCGGAGGGGGCGGGCAACTCCACTAGCTGGAGTGTCCTGCTGTGCTGGCACAAAGGGGTGAGCCTTTGAGGCTCACTGCCAGGTGTGACAGCTCCTGCTTGGGGGAGGTGTTAGCATCTCCACCCAGTGCAGGCTTTGTTACTGGCCTCAGAGTGACAAAGGCACTCTCCCCGTGGGGCCAGCAACATGTCTCGAGTGTGGCAGGCTGCTAGAACCAGTCAGCCTACACAGGTAGTTGGTTAAGGTTTCAGGGGGCACCTCTAAGGTGCCCTCTGGGGTGTAGTTTACAATAAAATGTACACTGGCAGTGTGCATTTATTGTGCTGAGAAGTTGGATATCAAACTTCCCAGTTTTCAGTGTAGCCATTATGGTGCTGTGGAGTTCGTGTTTGACCGACTCCCAGACCATATACTCTTATGGCTACCCTGCACTTACAATGTCTAAGGTTTTGCTTAGACACTGTAGGGGCACAGTGCTCATGCACTGGTGCCCTCACCTATGGTATAGTGCACCCTGCCTTAGGGCTGTAAGGCCTGCTAGAGGGGTGACTTATCTATACTGCATAGGCAGTGTGAGGTTGGCATGGCACCCTGAGGGGAGTGCCATGTCGACTTACTCGTTTTGTTCTCACCAGCACACACAAGCTGGCAAGCAGTGTGTCTGTGCTGAGTGAGGGGTCCCCAGGGTGGCATAAGCTATGCTGCAGCCCTTAGAGACCTTCCCTGGCATCAGGGCCCTTGGTACCAGGGGTACCAGTTACAAGGGACTTACCTGGATGCCAGGGTGTGCCAATTGTGTAAAACAAAAGTACAGGTTAGGGAAAGAACACTGGTGCTGGGGCCTGGTTAGCAGGCCTCAGCACACTTTCAATTCAAAACATAGCATCAGCAAAGGCAAAAAGTCAGGGGGTAACCATGCCAAGGAGGCATTTCCTTACAGGCCTGCTAGAGGGGTGACTTACCCCAAAGGACCACCCTGCCTGGATGGACTTAGAAGAAAGGCTACTCCAAGATGAGAGCGCATACCTCACTGACTCACCCGAGGGAGGTGATAGCTACAAGGTAGGCCAACTTCCAGAAAGTGAGGCTGCCAAGAGTGAAGGGGCTCAAAAGGAGGGCCACAAGCCTAGTTAGCACACTTTAGATTCCACACCAAAGCATGGGGCCACCCGGGTTGGGATTACCCGCTTAAAGTCTTCCCACTGGTACTCTAAATAGCAAAGTGTGCTGACTATTGGGTAAGCAGCCACAGCAACCATATGTAAGTGAATGGAGATGTAGGCAAGGCCTGACTGCTGAAGGCAAAGTAGGTAATAGACAATGCCTTGCAGACAAGGTATTGTACTGACTGCTAGAAGATTGCTAGGTTTTGGATGACAATATTGCACAAAGTGCTTCTATTTTGCCACATTGCAGGCCCTGGTATTAGGTCTACATACTTAACGAAAAATGAATATGCATTCCTTTGACAGGTTATGCTAACCAAACTAAGACCTCACTCAGGAGCCACATCGCAAGATTAAGTTGCGGAGGACTGGAGTGTTGAAGGGTACTGTGATTTTGTGTTAGAAATGATGGGGTATGGCCTGTGGGGAAACTTCTCATGAGAAACTAGAAAACGTTCCAGCTGCAGGGAGCACCAAGACAGGCACACCCAGGTTGGGGCTGAACAAAATATATATATATATATATGGGTAAATGCCTCCCTCTGCTTGCAAACTAAGAACAGGATGAGCAGGAGAGGCAGAAAAGCCTACACAAATACCCCTGACCAGCTCATCAATAGGGTGTTGCCCATGCACCGTGGATGTAGTAACCTAGTGACAATGTTTGGGCATTTTTGGCAATAGCAAACAGGTCTATGTGAGGGAATCCCTACCGTTGGAAACCTAGAGTAAGGTCTGGGGGTGGAGTTCCCAAATCTGAGAGAGAAACCTTAAACTTTGTCAACTTGGGATGTGATTACTTTGGCTTTCACAGGCCCTTTGAAGGCTTGTGCATGCCTTTCAACATGGGCAAACAATGAAGGGACCTCTGTGTAATGGAGAGGGTTTCCAGAGGGAAATCTTCAGGCTAAACGTTCATTTTAACTTTATGGAAAGCAGCCGCCCTGTGTCGAACCTAGCAGTAAGAGATAATATCAGGGGGGAGGGGGCTAGGGCTCTGTGGAGTACAAGTCCGGGTCAGTGTCTGCTGGGGGATCTGCCGGATATTCATTCCAAGGGTCAGGAGCCCTGGGTGACAGAGTGGACCACAGCAGGAAGCTGGACTGCTCCTATCCCCGGAATATGGAGATCCCTTTTGGGAATGTGTGAGGGTCCCCCAGGCAGCAAGGGGGAGGTAGAAATAGATGGGATGGAGAGGAAGGTAGGAAGAGAAGGGGGAGGAAGGAAGAGAAATTGGTGAAAGAGAAGGAGGAGCAGGCCTCGAAGGGCTATGCAGCAGTAGAGTGGTGCCTCTCTCCTGACGCCTAGGCTTCTTAGGCCTCTGATCCAATGGAGGGCCTCCTCGAAAATGTCTCCAATTGTGGTGATCCTTGGACAGAGGAGCAGGCTAATCTAGGATCCTGCCCATGTTCAGCTGGATGTGGAGCCTCTGTTGGCCAGTGTCTAAATGCTCCTGTAGTTTCCACAGGATGTCTTGGTCGAACTCCTTTGAACATGGCTTGGATGGAGCCGAAGGTAGATGTCCAAAAAGCATCAAAGGGTATTTCGGCTCTGAAGCCTTCAGTGTTGAGTGCAGGCGAGCATACGCCTTTGGATCCAGTGCCAAAGTGGCAGACTTTGAGGGAGGTCTTCCCTGTAAACATCTGGCATCTCAATGGATGACTGCCTATCTGCACATGTGCCCAACACCTTCTTCCTTCAGTACCATAGCATCTTCTTACATCTAATGGTGATACAGGATTCACAAGGCTGCTCTGTTGTGCTCAGGGGTGAGGTAAAGGTTGCAGGTGCCTTGGTGATCAGTCCAGGGATACTTGGCGTTGCACTGTGGGCAAAAACGGATGGGTGTTTGATCTGTTGCCCTTGTACACCTGCTCACATCCTGATTGGCTGCACTTGAAAAGACTCCAATTTGGATTTTGCAAATTTTCTGTGGAACACGGAACCACAAAGATTGTTCTCCAATTGTCTGTGTCAAAGTTAGCAACTGTTAGGTCCACAAAAAGCACTGAGAACCTGTCAATTTTGGATCTGTTACAGAACATGCCTGAACTTGGGGGTGGAGGGAACAATCTAAGGGTGGAGTCAGTGCTCACACAAAATGTTCTAAGATTCATATAGATCAACTATTTCCCTTTTAACTTCCTTTTAAAATTCAACCTCCCCATCACTGGTCATTTCATAAAACGGATGCAAAGGGTGAAGCCATACTAACTGCAAAGACAAAGAATATCAGTAAATAACTCTTCATTAAATTATAGCATATGAGAACAGGTATACTCACCAGCAATGAGTATGTACATACTAAGATGGGTGCGTTTCATTTATAATTCCATCTCTTCAGGAACATGTTTCCCACTTTAGTGCAATGCTGAACAGAGCTTCAATTTCAGACATTTTTAAGGCAGTTACATGGAGATCGAATCACACCTCTAGTCTGCATTACTGTCTAAACACAGCTGAGTCAGGACTTATTTGGTTCCTTTATCACAGCCAATTAGCCATTAACTGAGTGTAAGGAAATGCCTCCTTAGCATGGTTACCCCCTAACTTTTAGCCTTTGATGATGCGAAGTATGATTTGAAAGTGTGCTGGGAGCCTGCTAACAAGGCCCCAGCGTTCTTTCCCTAAACTGTACCTTTGTCTCCACAATCGGCACAACCCTGGCACCCAGGTAAGTCCCTTGTAACTGGTACCCCTGGTACCAAGGGCCCTGATACCAGGGAAGGTCTCTAAGGGCTGCAGCATGTCTTATGCCACCCTGGGGACCCCTCACTCAGAACATGCACACTGCTTCACAGCTTGTGTGTGCTGGTGGGGAGAAAATGACTAAGTCGACATGGCACTCCCCTCAGAGTGCCATGCCAACCTCACACTGCCTGTGGCATAGGTAAGTCACCCCTCTAGCAGGCCTTACAGCCCTAAGGCACGGTGCACTATACCTCAGGTGAGGGCATATGCGCATGAGCACTATGCCCCTACAGTGTCTAAGCAAAACCTTAGAAATTGTAAGTGCAGGGTAGCCTTAAGAGTATATGGTCTGGGAGTTTGTCAAACACAAACTCCACAGTTCCATAATGGCTACACTGAAAACTGGGAAGTTTGGTATCAAACTTCTCAGCACAATAAATGCACACTGATGCCAGTGAGCAATTTATTGTAACATACACCCAGAGGGCATCTTAGAGATGCCCCTGAATACCTACCCGACTTCTAGTGTAGGCTGTCCAGTTTGTCAGCCTGCCACACACCAGACATGTTGCTGGCCACATGGGGAGAGTGCCTTTGTCACTCTGTGGCCAGGAACAAAGCCTGTACTGGGTGGAGGTGCTTCTAAGCTCACCCTGCAGGAACTAACACCTGGAGGTGAGCCTCAAAGGCTCACCCCTTTTGTTACAGTGCCCCAGGGTATCCCAGCTAGTGGAGATGCCCGCCCCTCCGGCCACTGCCCCCTCTTTTGGTGGCAAGGCTGGAGGAGATGAGAAAAACATGCAGGAGTCACCCACCAGTCAGGACAGCCCCTAAGGTGTCCTGAGCCGAGGTGACCCCTGCATCTTGAGTTTGGAAGATTCCCCCAATAGGATTAGGGATGTGCCCCCCTCCCCACAGGGAGGAGGAACAAAGAGGGTGTAGCCACCCTCAAGGACCGTAGCCATTGGCTACTGCCCTCCCAGACCTAAACACCCCTAAATTCAGTATTTAGGAGCTCCCCAGATCCCAGGAAATCAGATTCCTGCAACATGAAGAAAGGACTGCTGACCTACAAGCCTGCAGAGAAGGAGAAAGACAACAACTGATTTGGCCCCAGCCCTACCGGCCTGTCTCCAACTTTGAAAACCTGCTCCAGCGACGAATCCAACAGGGACCAGCAACCTCTGAAGCCTCAGAGGACTGCCCTGGACTACAGGACCAAGAAACTCCAGTGAACAGCGGCCCTGTTCAAAACCAGCTACTTCTTTGCAACAAAGAAGCAACTTCCAAAGACTTCACGGCTCGACCTGCAGAAAACCAACACCTCAGGGAGGACTTCCCGGCGACTGCGAGCCCGTGAGTAACCAGAGACGACCCCCCTGAGCCCCCACAGCGACACCTGCAGAGAGAATCCAGAGGCTCCCCCTGACCGCAACTGCCTGTAACAAGGGACCAGACGCCAGGAACCAACACTGCACCCGCAGCCCCCAGGACCTGAAGGAACCGAACTTCGAAACAGGACTGACCCCCCAAAACCCTCTGCCTTGCCCAGGTGGTGGCTGTCCCGAGAAGCCCCTCCCCCGTGCCTGCCTGCACCGCTAGAGTGACCCCCCAGGTCCCTCCATAGAAACCTATACAAAACCAGATGCCTGGTTTGCACATTGCACCCGGCCGTCCCTGTGCCACTGATGGTGCGTTTTGTGTGCCTACTTGTCCCCCCCCCCTCCCCCCCAGTGCGCTACAAACCCCCCCTGGTCTGCCCCCAGAGGTCGCAGGTACTTATCTGCTGGCAGACTGGAACCGGAGCACCCCTGTTCTACAAAGGCGCCTATGTGTTTTGGGCACCTCTTTGACCTCTGCACCTGACCGGCCCTGAGCTGCTGGTGTGGTAACTTTGGGGTTGCCTTGAACCCCCCAACGGTGAGCTGCCTATGCCCCAGGACTGAGATTTGTAAGTGTTTTACTTACCTCCTAATCTAACCTTTACTTACCTTCCCCAGGAACTGTTGATTTTTGCACTGTCACCTTGAAAATAGCTTATTGCTATTTTTTTTTTACAAAGACTGTACATTATATTGTTTTCAGTCAAAGTTTCTAAAGTATCTAAGTGAAGTACCTTACATTTGAAGTATTAACTGTAAATCCTGAACCTGTGGTTCTTAAAATAAACTAAAAAAAAATATTTTTCAGTATAAAAACCTATTGGCCTGGAGTAAGTCTATGAGTGTGTGTTCCTCATTTATTGCCTGTGTGTGTACAACGAATGCTTAACACTACCCTCTGATAAGCCTACTGCTCGACCACACTACCACAAAATAGAGCATTGGTATTGTAGGAAGTTGGCTCTGTATGTGCTATTTCAAAGTAAGGAATAGCATGCACAGAGTCCAAGGGTTCCCCTTAGAGGTAAAATAGTGGTAAAAATAGATAATACTAATGCTCTATTTTGTGGTAGTGTGGTCGAGCAGTAGGCATATCCAAGGAGTAGTGTTAAGCATTTGTTGTACATACACATAGACAATAAATGAGGTACACACACTCAGAGACAAATCCAGCCAATAGGTTTTGTTATAGAAAAATATATTTTGTTAGTTTATTTTAAGAACCACAGGTTCAAATTTAACATGTAATATCTTGTTTGAAAGGTATTGCAGGTAAGTACATTAGGAACTTTGAATCATTTCAATTGCATGTATACTTTTCAAGTTATTGACAAATAGCTATTTCAAAAGTGGACACTTAGTTCAATTTTCACAGTTCCTGGGGGAGGAAAGTTTTTGTTAGTTTTACCAGGTAAGTAAGACACTTACAGGGTTCAGTTCTTGGTCCAAGGTAGCCCACCATTGGGGGTTCAGAGCAACCCCAAAGTTACCACACCAGCAGCTCAGGGCCGGTCAGGTGCAGAGTTCAAAGTGGTGCCCAAAACGCATAGGCTTCAATGGAGAGAAGGGGGTGCCCCGGTTCCGGTCGGCTTGCAGGTAAGTACCCGCGTCTTCGGAGGGCAGACCAGGGGGGTTTTGTAGGGCACCGGGGGGGACACAAGCCCACACAGAAATTTCACCCTCAGCGGCGCGGGGGCGGCCGGGTGCAGTGTTAGAACAAGCGTCGGGTTCGCAATGGAAGTCAATGAGAGATCAAGGGATCTCTTCAGCGCTGCAGGCAGGCAAGGGGGGGCTTCCTCGGGGAAACCTCCACTTGGGCAAGGGAGAGGGACTCCTGGGGGTCACTTCTGCAGTGAAAGTCCGGTCCTTCAGGTCCTGGGGGCTGCGGGTGCAGGGTCTTTTCCAGGCGTCGGGACTTAGGTTTCAGAGAGTCGCGGTCAGGGGAAGCCTCGGGATTCCCTCTGCAGGCGGCGCTGTGGAGGCTCAGGGGGGACAGGTTTTGGTACTCACAGTCGTAGAGTAGTCCGGGGGTCCTCCCGGAGGTGTTGGTTCTCCACCAGCCGAGTCGGGGTCGCCGGGTGCAGTGTTGCAAGTCTCACGCTTCTTGCGGGGAGTTGCAGGGTTCTTTAAAGCTGCTTCTTGAAACAAAGTTGCAGTCTTTTTGGAGCAGGTCCGCTGTCCTCGGGAGTTTCCTGTCGTCGTCGAAGCAGGGCAGTCCTCAGAGGATGCAGAGGTCGCTGGTCCCTTTGGAAGGCGTCGCTGGAGCAGAGTTCTTTGGAAGGCAGGAGACAGGCCGGTGAGTTTCTGGAGCCAAGGCAGTTGTTGTCTTCTGGTCTTCCTCTGCAGGGGGGTTTTCAGCTAGGCAGTCCTTCTTGTTGTTGCAGGAATCTAATTTTCTAGGGTTCAGGGTAGCCCTTAAATACTAAATTTAAGGGCGTGTTTAGGTCTGGGGGGTTAGTAGCCAATGGCTACTAGCCCTGAGGGTGGGTACACCCTCTTTGTGCCTCCTCCCAAGGGGAGGGGGTCACAATCCTAACCCTATTGGAGGAATCCTCCATCTGCAAGATGGAGGATTTCTAAAAGTTAGAGTCACCTCAGCTCAGGACACCTTAGGGGCTGTCCTGACTGGCCAGTGACTCCTCCTTGTTGCTTTCTTTGTTCCCTCCAGCCTTGCCGCCAAAAGTGGGGGCCGTGGCCGGAGGGGGCGGGCAACTCCACTAAGCTGGAGTGCCCTGCTGGGCTGTGACAAAGGGGTGAGCCTTTGAGGCTCACCGCCAGGTGTTACAGCTCCTGCCTGGGGGAGGTGTTAGCATCTCCACCCAGTGCAGGCTTTGTTACTGGCCTCAGAGTGACAAAGGCACTCTCCCCATGGGGCCAGCAACATGTCTCTAGTGTGGCAGGCTGCTGGAACTAGTCAGCCTACACAGACAGTCGGTTAAGTTTCAGGGGGCACCTCTAAGGTGCCCTCTGGGGTGTATTTTGCAATAAAATGTACACTGGCATCAGTGTGCATTTATTGTGCTGAGAAGTTTGATACCAAACTTCCCAGTTTTCAGTGTAGCCATTATGGTGCTGTGGAGTTCGTGTTTGACAGACTCCCAGACCATATACTCTTATGGCTACCCTGCACTTACAATGTCTAAGGTTTTGTTTAGACACTGTAGGGGTACCATGCTCATGCACTGGTACCCTCACCTATGGTATAGTGCACCCTGCCTTAGGGCTGTAAGGCCTGCTAGAGGGGTGACTGACCTATACTTGCATAGGCAGTGAGAGGCTGGCATGGCACCCTGAGGGGAGTGCCATGTCGACTTACTCGTTTTGTTCTCACTAGCACACACAAGCTGGCAAGCAGTGTGTCTGTGCTGAGTGAGAGGTCTCCAGGGTGGCATAAGACATGCTGCAGCCCTTAGAGACCTTCCTTGGCATCAGGGCCCTTGGTACTAGAAGTACCAGTTACAAGGGACTTATCTGGATGCCAGGGTCTGCCAATTGTGGATACAAAAGTACAGGTTAGGGAAAGAACACTGGTGCTGGGGCCTGGTTAGCAGGCCTCAGCACACTTTCAATTGTAAACATAGCATCAGCAAAGGCAAAAAGTCAGGGGGCAACCATGCCAAGGAGGCATTTCCTTACAGGTATTATCTAATTTTGCCACTATCTTACCTCTAAGGGGAACCCTTGGACTCTGTGCACACTATTTCTTACTTTGAAATAGTATATACCGAGCCAACTTCCTACACTGAGACTGTTAATGGGGTATGGACTTACTACTTTAATTGAAAATTCAGGAAAAAGAATACGTTACCTGTAGTGGGAATCTTCTTATATGCTAAAAAACCTGCACTCCTGCTAGCTGTGTTAACATGTCATTAGAAAGAATTCAGGTTCCTTCTGTATACCTAAAGTTCAATGTAGTCCCAAATAACAGTTATGAGACATGATTGTATCCTTTCAGTGGGGCCAACTACACAGCAAGCACTAGTTGAACCGCTTACAATATAAAGAACCCCGAATTATTATTCTCATCTCTCAAAATCAGTGTAAGGAAATGCCTCCTTGGCATGGTTGCCCCTGACTTTTTGCCTTTGCTGATGCTATGTTTACAATTGAAAGTGTGCTGAGGCCTGCTAACCAGGCCCCAGCACCAGTGTTCTTTCCCTAACCTGTACTTTTGTATCCACAATTGGCAGACCCTGGCATCCAGATAAGTCCCTTGTAACTGGTACTTCTAGTACCAAGGGCCCTGATGCCAAGGAAGGTCTCTAAGGGCTGCAGCATGTCTTATGCCACCCTGGAGACCTCTCACTCAGCACAGACACCCTGCTTGCCAGCTTGTGTGTGCTGGTGAGGACAAAACGAGTAAGTCGACATGGCACTCCCCTCAGGGTGCCATGCCAGCCTCTCACTGCCTATGCAGTATAGGTAAGACACCCCTCTAGCAGGCCTTACAGCCCTAAGGCAGGGTGCACTATACCATAGGTGAGGGTACCAGTGCATGAGCATGGTACCCCTACAGTGTCTAAACAAAACCTTAGACATTGTAAGTGCAGGGTAGCCATAAGAGTATATGGTCTGGGAGTCTGTCAAACACGAACTCCACAGCACCATAATGGCTACACTGAAAACTGGGAAGTTTGGTATCAAACTTCTCAGCACAATAAATGCACACTGATGCCAGTGTACATTTTATTGTAAAATACACCACAGAGGGCACCTTAGAGGTGCCCCCTGAAACTTAACCGACTATCTGTGTAGGCTGACTAGTTCTAGCAGCCTGCCACAAACCGAGACATGTTGCTGGCCCCATGGGGAGAGTGCCTTTGTCACTCTGAGGCCAGTAACAAAGCCTGCACTGGGTGGAGATGCTAACACCTCCCCCAGGCAGGAGTTGTCACACCTGGCGGTGAGCCTCAAAGGCTCACCTCCTTTGTGCCAACCCAGCAGGACGCCCCAGCTAGTGGAGTTGCCCGCCCCCTCCGGCCAGGCCCCACTTTTGGCGGCAAGGCCGGAGAAAATAATGAGAATAACAAGGAGGAGTCACTGGCCAGTCAGGACAGCCCCTAAGGTGTCCTGAGCTGAGGTGACTCTAACTTTTAGAAATCCTCCATCTTGCAGATGGAGGATTCCCCCAATAGGGTTAGGATTGTGTCCCCCTCCCTTTGGGAGGAGGCACAAAGAGGGTGTACCCACCCTCAGGGCTAGTAGCCATTGGCTACTAACCCCCCACACCTAAACACGCCCTTAAATTTAGTATTTAAGGGCTACCCTGAACCCTAGAAAATTAGATTCCTGTAACTACAAGAAGAAGGACTGCCTAGCTGAAAAACCCCTGCAGAGGAAGACCAGAAGACGACAACTGCCTTGGCTCCAGAAACTCACCGGCCTGTCTCCTGCCTTCCAAAGATCCTGCTCCAGCGACGCCTTCCAAAGGGACCAGCGACCTCGACATCCTCTGAGGACTGCCCCTGCTTCGAAAAGACAAGAAACTCCCGAGGACAGCGGACCTGCTCCAAGAAAGGCTGCAACTTTGTTTCCAGCAGCCTTGAAAGAACCCTGCAAGCTCCCCGCAAGAAGCGTGAGACTTGCAACACTGCACCCGGCGACCCCGACTCGGCTGGTGGAGATCCAACACCTCAGGAGGGACCCCAGGACTACTCTGATACTGTGAGTACCAAAACCTGTCCCCCCTGAGCCCCCACAGCGCCGCCTGCAGAGGGAATCCCGAGGCTTCCCCTGACCGCGACTCTTTGAACCTAAAGTCCCGACGCCTGGGAGAGACCCTGCACCCGCAGCCCCCAGGACCTGAAGGACCGGACTTTCACTGGAGGAGTGACCCCCAGGAGTCCCTCTCCCTTGACCAAGTGGAGGTTTCCCCGAGGAACCCCCCCCTTGCCTGCCTGCAGCGCTGAAGAGATCCCGAGATCTCCCATTGACTTCCATTACAAACCCGACGCTTGTTTCTACACTGCACCCGGCCGCCCCCGCGCTGCTGAGGGTGAAATTTCTGTGTGGGCTTGTGTCCCCCCCGGTGCCCTACAAAACCCCCCTGGTCTGCCCTCCGAAGACGCGGGTACTTACCTGCAAGCAGACCGGAACCGGGGCACCCCCTTCTCTCCATTCTAGCCTATGTGTTTTGGGCACCACTTTGAACTCTGCACCTGACCGGCCCTGAGCTGCTGGTGTGGTGACTTTGGGGTTGCTCTGAACCCCCAACGGTGGGCTACCTTGGACCAAGAACTAAGCCCTGTAAGTGTCTTACTTACCTGGTTAACCTAACAAATACTTACCTCCCCTAGGAACTGTGAAAATTGCACTAAGTGTCCACTTTTAAAACAGCTATTTGTGAATAACTTGACAAGTATACATGCAATTTTGATGATTTGAAGTTCCTAAAGTACTTACCTGCAATACCTTTCGAATGAGATATTACATGTAGAATTTGAACCTGTGGTTCTTAAAATAAACTAAGAAAAGATATTTTTCTATATAAAAACCTATTGGCTGGATTTGTCTCTGAGTGTGTGTACCTCATTTATTGTCTATGTGTATGTACAACAAATGCTTAACACTACTCCTTGGATAAGCCTACTGCTCGACCACACTACCACAAAATAGAGCATTAGTATTATCTATTTTTACCACTATTTTACCTCTAAGGGGAACCCTTGGACTCTGTGCATGCTATTCCTTACTTTGAAATAGCACATACAGAGCCAACTTCCTACAATCAGTCACAATTTTCAGTTGAAAAGTGACAATGAAATCAACTGTATAACTAAGAGCTAAACGTAAAGCTAAGGAATCAGCTGCCACCTTAAAATGTATTTCCAGAACCTTAATACGTCCCCCAGCCATCAGAACTAGAAGTCACAGAAGGCGTCTCCCATTCTTTTTAGGGAACTGGGTGACACAGGCTCTTTTGCAATCTTACCCTCTTGGTGAACAGCTAAAGCTGCAGCTCCACAACCTACATTTTCATGTTGTTCTTTGGTTCTCTAAGATAGTAAGGCTACAGATCTCTTAAGGATTATCTGTGGTGTCTGCAAAGCACATTCTTTAGGCAGCTGGGCTGTGTGCAGTTCCTCCTGGATCTTGCAAAAGCATAAACTGTATCACACAGTAGCAATGTTACAGCCTTCAATCCAGACCTGGGCCCAGTCCACAAGTCTAGTGCAATCCACCAGTGATCCAGTTCCTACTAGCACAAATGCTCTGTACTTGTGCAGAGAACAATGGACGGCCAAACAGTTACAACTTACTGGCTCACTGCGTGTAAATATATACATCCAGCATGTAGCAAAGAAGGCAAGCCAGAGCTAACCAAAGCGGTGCAGTGTTCAATGCTCCAACCCCATTAACAGCTTTCAAAGTTTCCTGTGCAGATCAGACAACTTTGTGGATCTCATATCAGAGTACCATAATGCCTCAGTAACAAGCAAAACAGATCAAGATAGAGTTGTTCCTTGAGCAGGGCAAAACCTACTTCAAGAAAGGGACTGGGCTGACCGCTCTAGTCCATCAGGAAAAATAAGTTTTGGAAGAGTGGTCTTAAGACAGAGTAGATGCAAGGTGGCATGTCCACCCTGGACAATGCCAGCCTGCGTCTCTCAATTGGTGCACACAAGTCCAAACAGAGGCCTACTAAGTGTAGGTAACACACAAACACAGATGATGGACAACTGACCTCAGTTATAGATTTTATGGACCTTTGCTTGGCGAGATCCAGTATGCCTTCCTCCTCCCCGTCATACCAGTTCCCCCACCCCCGCACATTTCATCCCTCTTCCCTTTTGTCCTTTTACATTAATCAGCCAGTACCAATGCATGTTTTTTCACCTCCCCAATGTTGTGACTCTGTTCTTAACCTGATGCTTTTTCCATAATGGGGACTATGTCAATTTACTGTTTGCTGTGGTCATTCTTCTCAGATTAAAAGCTTCTAACAGAAAATCTGGAAATTAAATATCAAAACGTATCTGTGCTAGGTGTGTGTGGTGTTTTTTCCTCCACCCACATGGATATCACAGCAAAGAAGGACATTTTTCAGTCAATACTGTTATAATACCTACTGGACTGCACTTTTCTTCGGTTAGCAGGATTTCCTTGCCAGTCTCTGGCAAGCACTCAATCGCGTCAAAGTAAAGCCACTGCATGATGGGCATGAACTTCCCTGAGCAGGCCTGCAATACAGTAAAACCTCTTACAGACCAGAACGACAACAGCAGCAGAGAAAATGAGTTGTAAGATAGCATGTAAGAAGTTTCACACAATGGTTCCACAATGACACGTACAATAAAACAAAAAAAATCTCAGTCAGGCTGAACACTTAAACAGATTAAAACCATGACCGTCTAAATGAAGCCCCACAACACACATTGGTTCATCAGACCTAGCACACTATGGCCCTCATTAGGACCCTGGCGGATGGCGGTATTTTGAAGTGTTGCCAACAGGTTGGCAGTACTCTTCCCCAAAATATGACATTGGCGGTTTGGCTCAAGCCAAACTGCCAATGTACCACTCCGCCCGCCAGTGCGGTAACAGCTGCCGGGTTGGTCAGGCGGCCGTCACTGTCCCACCCGCAGGATTATGACCCCGCCTACTGCCATGGTTTTCGTGGCATCATTACCGTCACGAAAACCATGGCGGTAGGCACTATCAGTGACAGGGAATTCTTTCCCTGTCACTGATAGGGGTCTCCCCTACCCTCTCCCCAGAGTCCTCCACCGTCCTCTCCCTCCAGACCCCCCCCCCCGACATACATGCACATTCACGCACCATCATACACACACATACCCACATTCACCCATGCATGCATACATCCATTCACACACACTAACATACACGCATTCACACAACACACACTCCACATGCCACGCAAACATACACCTGCCCCCACCCCTCCCCCTCAACACCCTCTCCCTTCCCCTGTTGGAGCACCCGACTTACCTTTTGTGAGGGGGTCCTCCGGCAGGAGACGGAACGGGGCGCTGCTGCTGGCAGCAGCACCACCTTACCACTGCCAGCTGCCATGACCGCAGCCAGAATTCTGCCATCCTTCCAGCGGAATTCCGGCTACGGTCATAACATGGCGGACAGTAGGTAGCAGAGGAGACGGTGTTTGGCGGCCATCACCGTGGCGGTAGGCAGTCAATACCACCAGTGTTATAATGAGGGCCTATGTTTTCTAACAATCAGCCCTATAACTTTTGTGCAGCATGCTTTCTAAACATTTAGTGGACAGATCGTCATACCGTGCAGTTTCTGAACAACCTCAGTCATAAAGTCAGGATACACACCTTCGATGCAGTCACACCCTGAACTGTCAAACCTTGTTAAAGTTGTCTGGCATAAGTCTTAAATTTAACTTTACCTTCATGGCCTCCTGAGCTGCCAAGCCCCCGATGAAAGCGTTGAGGGGTGCCAGATCACCAGTTGCCTGGAAGGTGAGCTCCTTTAGAAGGTCTTCCAAAAGTTGCTCCTGTTTCAACAACTTGGAGGCACTTTCATTGACTGCTTTGGAAAGTGCCAACACTTCGGCAGCATCAGCCTGCAAGCAAACAGGGAAAGTTAGATATAACGTCTGTGCAAGACACTCTTCCCTAATTTCTGGTACCTACAGTGACAGTGCTAAAGGAGTAATGGCCCAAAAAGCAATACATTTTTGATTGAAGTAATGGTTCTAAATCAGAGATATCTTTACTGAAAAATAATTCCTTGCCGTGTGTGGGGAAACACGCTCTACATTACAGGTAGTTATTACAAAGTTCATAACTACTAATAACAATTTTACAATGCACAAATTGTAGTCTTTCTGCCATATAGTTCTCATGATGGAGAATCCCAAATCGCGCCCCTTCCATTTAAAGGTTTTGATTAAAAAAAAAAAAAAAAACACAATTAGATTCCACATGTCCAGAGCGGACTTTCATCTTGGATTATAAAGAAAACCAGAACCCCGAGTGTGTCGCCGTTAGCTTGCCCCACCCTCCACTTCACCGTACCTCGTTACGCGGTTTAGGTAGACGTTTGTGTTTCTTCTGGAACTCATGCAGGCCTTGGAAGCCTATGTGCAGCTGGGCAGGGTGGTCGAACTTGGCAAAATCTGTGATGAGGAATTCTGGCTCAGCCAGAGAGGCCTTCAGTGATTTCTGAGAAGAGACAAAACAAGGGCACGCGTTCAATCCAAAGAGGGCGGCTCTTTGACGTGGTGAAAGCAAAGGATGGAGCCGAGACGTCTGCTTTGGTGTGCTCAGGATGGCGGAAGTACTGGTCACTGCTCCGATGGACACAGGCCTGCTTGGAGAAAGGAACCAAATGGAGGATTCCTTAACCTCGCAAGCTCTGGAGGTTGCTGCATCTCAAAGCAAAGAAAGTAGTTGGTAGCTAGAGAGGGCCAAAGAGACCCCAAATTAAGGCCAGTAGGCATGGGCTTGAAGAGTCTCCTTAGGTTACTGAAATGTTCAGTATATGCAACAGGCTACAACAGAAAAGCAGAGCAACAGGCCCTGTTCCATCATAATCCCTCAGCACAGTTCTGTGTTGTGCCCAAATTTAGCAGACAGCATGATTTTCAATACCAGCAAGGGTAGCATTGCAAAGAAAAGCAATATAGCTTGGGGATAAGCTAAAAACTAATTTCCATTTATCTACAATCCAGAGGCTCTGGAACCATGCAATAAAGGTTCCTGCATCAAGGAAGGAAAGGCCACTTACAAAGCTGATCTTCTTGGGCATCTTCACTTGGCTGACAATCCCACCTCGGACATAGTCTGAGAACTTAGTTGTGTCACAGATACTGAAGGTGTATGGTCCTGTGATAGAAACAAAAGGTGGTTCAAAAAATCTGACAATTTCAAATACTCAAAGCATTGCCAACATGAGATAAACATTCAGTTCTTGGGTTGACACTGCTCCTTAGATAAGAGGAACAAATGGAAATAATCATAAAATGAGTGCATGGAAAAATAAGCCAGAATCATTCACTGTACTAAAGGCTCATGGGAAGCACCAGAGGCGGACTTCCAGCCAAAATCAGATATCGATTAGGACCAAGCATACATTCAGAGCATATTCTTTGCAGTCTTAAATCATGCTAAAGAGAAACATACAAAAAATGGTTTTCAATAACATCCCTGCAGTCCTGCCACAAGATTCCTGAGTAAATTCCACAGACACTAGAATACACAAGCTCCAAGAGAATCAAGGAATTTACAACAAAAGAGAGGCATGTTATTTAGCGAGTCTGCAGAATGCAGGAAGGGCAAGAGGTAACCAAGCTTATAGGGAGTCTTTTTCGAAGACAAAAATCCGTCCATAGCAGAGAAAAAAACCTAAGCAACCCGTCAGCAAACACCCAAAGTAAGAAAGAAAAACCCTCATACTATTCCTACTCTAGTTTCAATTTTGATTGCTCTGAATGACATTTTCTACAGATTAGCAAAACCAGTATAAGCAAGAAACTAGAACCAAGACAAAAAGGGAGGACAACGCACGTGGTGATACAGGACAACTCCCTAGAGATACAATGCACAGTAAATCTTACCCAAAACTTTGATCTCAACAGGTTCACAATTATTCAGCTCATCCATTCCTTGGATCTCTGTAAAGGTCACAAAATCACCGCTTTCGAAACCATGACGGGCCTCGTCCAGGCATGTAACCACCCCAGCATTATCCTGAAAATAAGATGCACTGAATTGAAAAAAAACTTTTTTTTCTTGAAAGTATGGGTGAAAACAAATCCAACTTCTCCTAGAGATCAGTCATCTAGGCTACATCAGATACCTTGTTTAATTGAAAATGTACGTAGTCTTCTAAAAGAGACTCAACCAGCACATTAGTTTAGGTACACTTCAACTTATTTCTGGCATCTTCCAAAGATTCACATGAATAAGCCATCTGGAGTCTGGCAAGGATCACATAAATCTTTCATTAGAAGTTCGGCTGTCTACAAGCAGCAACAGTTTCCCAGTCCTTTGCAGCCCTCTTACAGAGCCCAGGTCGAGTCAGACAGGACTGGACTCTGCTTTTATGGCGTTACAGGAACTGGATCTGCTGACAGGCATTTTGAGCTTACTCGGGCCAATCTTTTAAAGACAAGATCTCGTACAAAAATTGCAAAGTACTGCAGGATGAATTTAAGTCGGATGATCAGGCCAGCTCAAATTTATTTATGGACAATATACTTGCCTGTGACAATAGATCTCTACTGAGGCACACCTCTTAGGATTACTACCCATGGACAAAACCTACACCAGGCCAATTACTGTATCAACCCTGCCAGGGGCAGTACTGATGGAAGTCGAGGCCCAAGGACAGATCTGACGAGGACATTGGTTAGCAAGATATACACCAAGCCCTGCGACGCAGAGGGCTTTTAACCAGCTTAAAGTGGTGGCGCTAAGTCACAAGGATAAGTGCTGCACCTCCAGGACAGACAAACTAATTGAAATCTTGCCAATTTCTATCACAAATTAGATGTAATCCGACAATGCCTACTAGGGTGCCACTAATTTAGATTTTTTTTTAATTATATATGTATAAACACACATACAAAATAACCTTTCACAAACCTCCTTCAATGGTGAGGTGGGACGATCTAGAAGTTTCAAGCTGCAAAACCATGATTAGAGGTAAACTGCTTTCTTTTGCAGTATGAAATCTCTACCAGATTCACATGCTTTGCACCTATTTCCACCTTAAGGCGGTGGGTAGATGGAGTAGAAGAGAAAATATTCCTAAAGTACTGCTTGGCAAACCTCAACCATTATGCTTGACTGCTAATCAATACAATAAAGTGAAGCTATGCTCTGCATATTTCTTGCATAGAAAACCTGGGCATACAGGCACAGTAGTTCCTTTCTTTCTGGTAAAGAAAACCCTTGGTTTAGTAAGTAAAAGGTTTGACCACTAGTTCATAGCACATTTGAATTGTTTGTACAGTTCATCTATCAATCATATTCTGTGTTCCAGGTTTACCTTGGGAGTGTGTCGAATTTGCTGCGTTTTCCTGATGTGCTGGCAGTATGTAGTACATAATGACCTTCCTGACAACTAATGTGTGTAAGCCCTTTGCCTGCTGCACTGGATGGATCTTCAGAAAAATCAGGTAAGACGACTATCTGGTTTACGTGGGAGGGTGTAATGGCCTTTAATGAGAAATCTAAATGTCCTCATTACCAGTTTATCCTTATTTATGGATATATATGGCTCTTTTACAGTTAGTGAGTGTAGTTCACTCACCCTTCTTGCTACCAAGAAGACAGCTGGGAGTGTAAGGTGATTGGCCGTGGCTTTATGCTTGGGTTCAAAAGGTACTGTAGGAAGTTGGCTCTGTATGTACTATTTCAAAGTAAGCAATAGTATGCACAGAATCCAAAGGTTCCCCTTAGAGGTAAGATAGTGGCAAAAAGAGATAATACTAATGCTCTATTTTGTGGTAGTGTGGTCGAGCAGTAGGCTTATCAAAGGAGTAGTGTTAAGCATTTGTTGTACATACACAGGCAATAAATGAGGAACACACACTCGGAGACCATTCCAAGCCAATAGGTTTTTGTTATAGAAAAATATATTTTCTTAGTTTATTTTAAGAACCACAGGTTCAAATTCTACATGTAATATCTCATTTGAAAGGTATTGCAGGTAAGTACTTTAGGAACTTTGAATAATCACAATAGCATATATACTTTTTACATAAAACACATATAGCTAATTTAAAAGTGGACACTTAGTCCAATTTTCACAGTTCCTGGGGGAGGTAAAGTAATGTTAGTTCTTGGAGGTAAGTAAACCACCTACGGGGTTCAAATTGGGGTCCAAGGTAGCCCACCGTTGGGGGTTCAGAGCAACCCCAAAGTCACCACACCAGCAGCTCAGGGCCGGTCAGGTGCAGAGTTCAAAGTGGTGCCCAAAACACATAGGCTTCAATGGAGAAGGGGGTGCCCCGGGTCCAGTCTGCCAGCAGGTAAGTACCCGCGTCTTCGGAGGGCAGACCAGGGGGGTTTTGTAGGGCACCGGGGGGGGGACACAAGCTCACACAAAAGGTACACCCTCAGCGGCACTGGGGCGGCCGGGTGCAGTGTGCAAACACGCGTCGGGTTTTCAATAGGTTTCAATGAGAGACCAAGGGGTCTCTTCAGCGATGCAGGCAGGAAAGGGGGGGGCTCCTCGGGGTAGCCACCACCTGGGCAAGGGAGAGGGCCTCCTGGGGGTCACTCCTGCACTGGCGTTCCGATCCTTCAGGTGCTGGGGGCTGCGCGTGCAAGGTCTTTTCCAGCCGTCGGGATTTTAGAGTCAGGCAGTCACGGTCAGGGGGAGCCTCGAGATTCCCTCTGCAGGCGTCGCTGTGGTGGCTCAGGGGGGACAACTTTGGTTACTCCCAGTCTCGGAGTTGCTGGGGGGGGTCCTCCCTGAGGTGTTGGTTCTCCACCAGTCGAGTCGGGGTCGCCGGGTGCAGTGTTGCAAGTCTCACGCTTCTTGCTGGGATTGTAGGGGTCTTTAAATCTGCTCCTCTGGAAACAAAGTTCCAGTCTTTGTTGAACAGGGCCGCTGTTCTCGGGAGTTTCTTGGTCTTTTGGAAGCAGGGCAGTCCTCTGAGGATTCAGAGGTCGCTGGTCCCAGGGAAAGCGTCGCTGGAGCAGTTTTCTTCTGAAGGAGGGAGACAGGCCGGTAGGGCTGGGGCCAAAGCAGTTGGTGTCTTCTTCTCTGCAGGGGTTTTTCAGCTCAGCAGTCCTCTTCTTCGTAAGTTGCAGGAATCTAAATTCTTAGGTTCAGGGAAGCCCTTAAATACTAAATTTAAGGGCGTGTTTAGGTCTGGGGGGTTAGTAGCCAATGGCTACTTGCCCTGAGGGTGGCTACACCCTCTTTGTGCCTCCTCCCAAGGGGAGGGGGTCACACATTCCTATCCTTATTGGGGGGATCCTCCATCTGCAAAATGGAGGATTCCTAAAAGTCAGAGTCACTTCAGCTCAGGTTGCCTTAGGGGCTGTCCTGACTGGCCAGTGACTCCTCCTTGTTTTTCTCATTATCTCCTCCGGCCTTGCCGCCAAAAGTGGGGCCGTGGCCGGAGGGGGCGGGCAACTCCACTAGCTGGAATGCCCTGTGGCGCTGGAACAAAGGGGGGGAGCCTTTGAGGCTCACCGCCAGGTGTTACAGCTCCTACAAGGGGGAGGCGATAGCATCTCTACCCAGTGCAGGCTTTGTTACTAGCCACAGAGTGACAAAGGCACTCTCCCCATGTGGCCAGCAACATGTCGCGAGCGTGGCAGGCTGCTAAAACCAGTCAGTCTACACAGGTAGTTGGTTAAGGTTTCAGGGGGCACCTCTAAGGTGCCCTCTGGAGTGTATTTCACAATAAAATGTACACTGGCATCAGTGTGCATTTATTGTGCTGAGAAGTTTGATACCAAACTTCCCGGTTTTCAGTGCAGCCATTATGGTGCTGTGGAGTTCGTGTTTGACAAACTCCCAGACCATATACTCTTATGGCTACCCTGCACTTACAATGTCTAAGGTTTTGCTTAGACACTGTAGGGGCACAGTGCTCATGCACTGGTGCCCTCACCTATGGTATAGTGCACCCTGCCTTAGGGCTGCAAGGCCTGCTAGAGGGGTGACTTATCTATACTGCATAGGCAGTGTGAGGTTGGCATGGCACCCTGAGGGGAGTGCCATGTCAACTTACTCGTTTTGTCCTCACCAGCACACACAAGCTGGCAAGCAGTGGGTCTGTGCTGAGTGAGGGGTCCCCAGGGTGGCATAAGATATGCTGCAGCCCTTAGAGACCTTCCCTGGCATCTGGGCCCTTGGTACCAGGGGTACCAGTTACAAGGGACTTACCTGGATGCCAGGGTGTGCCAATTGTGTCAAACAAAAGTACAGGTTAGGGAAAGAACACTGGTGCTGGGGCCTGGTTAGCACGCCTCAGCACACTTTCAAATCAAAACATAGCATCAGCAAAGGCAAAAAGTCAGGGGGTAACCATGCCAAGGAGGCATTTCCTTACAGGTACTTTCTTTCATCCAGCTATTTGAAAGAGCATCACTTTCTAGTGCCTGGTCTCCATGACTTTTGGAGGATAAACGATGCTGCCTTTGCTAGATGTAGGTGTTGGAATTGGGCTGTGTCAGGAACCGTGCGCTCATCTGCATTTCCTCCAGATGTGTGTGGAATACTTTCCCTTCTTGCATGGTTAGAGTGTAGGGGACTCTTGAAAACAGAGAACTATGGTTGACAAGGTCATTTCAGAGCAATGAGAATTATGGACATGTTGCAGATTTTGAACTTCTTCAGAACTGCTTGGATGAGCGCTATGGGGCAAAGGTGTACGCAACTATCCTGTAGGAGCTTATCAACAGGGCACTCCCTAGCGGCTGAAGCTAGTACTGTTCGTATGAAGTACTGGCATGATGTGTTTCGAGGAGTTCTACCTCTGGCTTCCCTACTGGTAAAGTGTCACTACTATAAACTGTTACTTCCCAGTCTTGAGTCACATTGTTGTCCTGCTTAGCGAGTCTGCTGGCGTGTTTTCCCTCCTGGAGCAGGATTTATTTGTGAAATGTCTTATGTGATGGTCCATTTCTTTATGTCCTAAGCCAATTGCGAGAGTACGATACCGCCCCACCCCCCATGGTTTTTTAATATAAAACAGTGCTGTTATGTTGTTCATTACTAACTACGCTGTCTTTCCCTGCACAAGGTTCTTAAAATCTGTGTACCAGAAAAAAAAAATCCAGTTCTACAAGTGGATGTGTCTAGTTGCCCCTGCGTGGACCACAGCCCCTCATTCCGAATGTACCCACGTGCGCCCCCGCCCTGTGCGTATGCTGGCTGGCAGTACTGGCGTTGAGAAAGGCCTTCCCATTCGCAGATTCAGATTCACTGCAGTCCACCACCCTAGGCCACTGCAGACTTAGGCTTTTACATTCACTAGATCTTCCACACTGACAGTGACCAATGATTGTTTAACCACTCTTGTTCTGGTTTTATGTGAAGTCTTGTGTTCTGAGGGAGGTCGATGCAAGCCGCAATCATCCCTCAGTCGAACCATCGTCACCACAGTCAGTGTGTGACATCTGGCAGAGGCAAACTTATGATAGTCCGGCTTAGACCCTCCATGTAGTAAGGTATGCCATTGCTAGTTATGTATACTGGTCCGCCCCCAGCAATGTCATCTTTGTTACTGGAGTGGGAGATGATTTGCCCAAAGATACTGTGAACCCTAATGCCTGTAGTACGGGTCCCAGCCTTCTCACGTCCTTTTGGCGCGGCTTCTGTAGATGTTTTCGCCTGGGGGGATTCACACTCAGCGAGGTCCGTCAAGGTCTCTTCTGATGGAAATTTCATGCAGTTCTGTTGCTGCAGGTGGTTCCAGCCATGTGGCTATTGCAACTTACACACGTTAGAAAATAAGTTACAAAAAAAAAAAAAAAACACACACACAATGGCAGACGTACTGGGACCATGTTGGCTTACAAACCAGCCAACAAAATGTTTTGGAACTGTAGAACACTTACTACCCCTGAAGCGCTTTAAGCCAGGGAGTACACTGCTTCTGAACCCAAGGTTAGTGGATAATCCAATGTTTGTTGGCTATTGTTGCTTATTAGAATTAGTCTTCATTTAGACCTCATTCCATGCATTTGTTTTAGTTTCTTTGGGGTAGACTAAATGGATAGGGTTAGATGTGCTCATCAGTGGAGGATTTGAGTTCATGCAAATGGTTGGTACACCCTGTACCAATCTATGCCCTATTTCATTCCCTTTTGGTTATTGTAGAACACTGCAGTTGAGTTACTCTCTGCAGTGTTTCAAAGTTTGAGTGGATTAATTTTGCCCAACTTTACCTATCAGTGCTTTAGTCGAGACGGACTGGCATTAAATGCAATTTTTCACAATTTGGTCATAATTTAAAACTATGTTTTCTACCAGGTCTAGAACCCCAAAATAACTCAAAGATGCATAGAAAGAACAACTGTGCTGCCAACACTAATTTTGACAACCTGGTCCTCCCATGGCAGAAGACCACATAAAACCTGTTTTTTTTTTTACCTGCAACTGCAATCTGCCCCAATGCTGGATATGAGGGCAGTCTGAAATTCAGCAACTGACTCAGAGTTGGGTCTGCAATCTAAACCTAGTGGAGTATATTTACTGGGTCCGTGTGGACTTCGGACTAAAATGCTAACGAGTCATGCTGGCTGTGCCTTTGGTCAACACCCAAAATCAAACCATTTTGCAAAACATTTTCCCCGACTCAACCATGGAGAATAAGGCACAGGAGAAACTAATAGGATTATGGTGCAAAACAGGCCCCCTCCACCCCTTTTACATATGGAGCACAAAAACACAGTTAAATTTAACACAGAAGCATAAGACAATGGTCATATTTTCAACCCTTTAAATAAAACAAGTGTTCTGGGCAAGGAGGCATCAACGACAGTGTCTCTTGATTAAAGTTTGAGTTCGCACTTTCCTCTGTCAAGTGCACTCTTACCTTGGTAATCATGGAGATCATGGCGCTCAGCGGTTGCTCCCCGTTCACGTCCATCACCACCATGTCATCTCCGAAGTCACAGAACAGCTGGCTGTGGAAGAGAAAAGGCAATGTGTGAGTCCCTGCCCTTGAGAGCAGCTTTATGGGATAAATCCGGTTATTTCAAATTGAGTTGTGAACAAGAAACCTCAACACTGGGTCAGTGTCGCCACTGGCATCAGATTGCTTGAATGTCCACTTTGTACCTCAGCACTGGCAAAGTTCAAGAAGTCCCTGTCAAATGGTACAGAGGCAAACTATTGTTTAGGCAAGTTTGCAGTGCATGGACCTACGCGTAAATTGTTCAGACCATGTAATCAGAGGATAGACAGATCGCAAAGCATGAAGGATCATGAAGTGAATGTTTCCGGGAGCTAAAATCAAAAATATTGGAAGGTCTTACAAAAGGAGTTGCTGCTTCTTACCCAAACAAACCCCTGGTGTCTGCGACAATGAACTTGATGGACTTGTCATGGCAGAACTCGCCGACTCGCAATTGCTCATCAAGGGAGGAGTTGGTGAGAACAACCACCTGCAAGCAAGGAACAGGAAAAATAAATGGTACCTGGGGAGATTGGGCTTATTGACTATCACTCAATACAGACGTGGCATTCGTGTATCACCATATCAACTCAAACCCCAACGGGCATTAAGGAGAAACAGTACCTGGAAGCTGATAAGGAAATCTTCAGTCAGTGGGCCTGTGTGTGTGGAGACAGGTACATAGTTGTTGAGCTCAGCAAGGCGCGGGTGGCAGACCTCAGCTCTATTCTTGCCCAGATCACTTTCTCGCAAATAGAACTACATACAACAAAGCAAAAATAAACCAATCAAATTAGTATTTTAAGATACAACAGTGCAAGACCAAGTTTGCAGAACTAAGGGACAGGTGTTACAAAACGAAATAAAGGACACAGTTGAAACTCAATCCATGATAAGGCTGCAACTGTAAACTATGTTCTGGGACAACTCTATTCAAGCAGGCAGAGGCCTTTAAAAACTTGAATACAAGTTTGTACTTGCTCAAAACAATCTGCTTGATCAAACTGAATGTCTATATATTTTCAGTAATAATACAAGTCACACTTAGTCCTTTTTCTGTGCAAAAAAAGGATTTGCCTCTAAAGACCAAAAAAGTAAATAACCCCCTTGTCCCCAAATCATCTGCCCTAACCCGCTCACCCTTTTTGCTGCCCAAGGCTGAGCACACAGAGCAAGTGCTGGAATAGGTAGTGCAGATACATGTATCTTAAGAACTGAAGACTTTACGGCCACATTTAATGCCCCCCCCAAGACCTGAGATATTTCTTTCAATGTAGCTTTTCATAAGCAAATTAATTGTACATATAAACTAATAAAGGTTCAAAGACAATTCCAAGTAGCACTTGACGCAACTACAGGGCGCGAGAAGGCCGTAGCTGGGTATGTAGAATGTGTGCTGTACTTCTACTTCTCTCCTGACAGCCATGGTAAACAGACTGGGGGTGGCTGCTCCTCTCCGAGGCTATATCTAGAGGCTGGAGAGGTACAGTGCACACCTACCTGGGAGGAGAGGTCTCCCCACTCTGCATTGCCCTCATCATGGATGCAGACTGACTTCACCCCTCCAAGGATAATATTCTTGGCCACTTCTACGCCCAAGCCTCTCATGCCGGAGATCAAGACATTGGAGTTCTGCATCCGCTTCATTGCCTCATGGCCCAGCACGTACCTAATAAAAGGAAGGTGCTGGTTAATGGAAGAATGGTCTGGCAGACTTTCCACAGACATGGTCAACTGGGAGCAAGAGAAAGAACTTGTTACTTAAGTGAAAGTCCGATTTCCAGTATTGGTATCTTTAATAGATTCATGTGGGACCCACCGTGGGACTTACACTTCGACAATGGGCGATGATTCAAGCATGTGAATCTACGAAGGCTACACCAGTACTGGAGAACACATAGCGATTCCATGGAAAGGTGCCACTAAACTGGCTGATCGTTCTCGTAGCTCTTAGATGATGTGGAAATACTGACATGCAGTCTGAATGAAAGTAAGCATTCAAAGAAACACAGCTAAGTCCGGGGCAAATGTACCTTACAACTGATTGCTCTAGGTATATTTTGCACAGAAAGCTGGATTAGGAGGAGGGACAGTCGTGCCATAGCAGCAGCCTCCGCAATCAGGGCACTTGTAAAATACTTACAGCTGCCGGGAGTAGAGGCCTTCATCAATGTCTGCATCGTTCCCGTTGCGAGCCATACCCTTGGGAGAAAAAAAAATATACGATCATTAGATACACAGTTCTTTCTTTCTGCAGCAGCATTGTTGCACTCTAGAAAACATGAAAGGGATGCAGAGTGAAGTCTCTGAAAAGAGATAGTTTATATCAGTGAGGACATACATTCACACACTACAAACAAGGACAGGAAAATCAAGTGGGCAGATACAGAACAGCCTGCTGTATGGAACTGCATCAATGTTTCCCTGCGATACAAAGGCCACGTCTTGGAGCCAAGGACAGCCTTCTCGCTCCCTGAAAAGTTCAGAACGAGCACTATACCAACACTGCAGACATTTAGAAGGCCCTTAAGCAAAAAAAGCATTCGAACATCAGTTGATTTGTTATCCACTACGGAAGGTGAAGCTTTACCTGAGAACACGTCCTATCCCAACAAAGTAACTCTTCTTCATAAATAATCTAAATGTAATTAGGCCAGGAGACAGAAGGAATATTCGCATTTAGGGATGGCAGAGGTAAAAACGGAGGGACCGACAAGAATCTATCCACACTGGTCTCCACACTGAAAGAAAAGAGATTAGTTACTTACCTGTAACTCCAGTTCTTCAACATGGTATCTTTTATATATTCATATGCTTTAATCATTCCCTGTCAGGTGGAGTACCACTGGTATATTGAAATAACAGTTTACAGTGTAAAATAATACAATATACAGTACATAATGCAATTTAGAACATTGGAATTTTGAGTGATCCGCTGAAAACCATGGAGTGGCTCACACTTATGACTGGTATAAGCCTGGAGCTCCTACATTCCAAAGTTTACCCTCATGTTTGCCTCTTCTCAAATTTAGGCTATTCTAACCTTAGTGGGTGGAATGTTCTAATAGCCCAATTACCTCAGGCTATACCAGTGACTGGAAACGCTGCCAACTGCACCGACTCGCTGTGCCAATACTGGCGAGGCCACGCCAGAGCAATGAGCAACAGATCGCAATGGTCTATCCTCACTTTCTTTAACACCCTGGGGGATCAGAGGAAAAGGAAGAAAGGGGTTGGCAAATATCTTTGACCAACTAATTAAAAGGGCATTGCCCATTGTCCCTGGATGCCAAAGCCTGTTTGCTAAGCACAGGCATTTTTGCTGTTCAGAGTAGCAAACAGACTGATTGTGGGATGACCCTACTGAGCGCATCTGTCGGATCGTTTCTGGCAGATGTTCCACAGCAATGTCTACACTGTGATAAATAGCTCAGTTCCACAGCAGCTATGTACCTGCTGAGAGGATTCTGGAACTTGTTACGCCTTGCTTGGCTGTATAGAACATAGATGTTGTGTTGTCTGTTCTGATGAAGACCAGCTGGCCTGCCAATCTGGGAAGGAATGCTTGCAAACCCAGTCTTATGGCGCAGAGTTTTTTCTGCATCCGACCAAGAGCTTTCAACCAGAGGTCTTTGAAGGTGAGCTTCCCATCCGTCCATGGGTGCATCTGTGGGAGTAATAACCTGTCTGTTATGGCAGGACAAAGACCGGTGTTCAGGTTCGCTGGTATCCCCCACCAAATTAGACCTTATTTCAAGCGCCTTGTCACATGGACGTATCTTCTCATGGGCTTTCCTACCTGTTTCCATTGGAAATCCAGCTTTCACTGGCCTGGCCTCATACAAAGTCTGAGAAACAGTTTGAGGCCTATACATGATGCCATCAGGCTGAACAGGGACTTGTATTACCTTACTGTAATTGTTTACCCGCAATATTCTTAGACAATGTATGTAACTCTTGCACTCTTTCTGCCGAAAGGTGTAGGAAAGTACCCTCTTTTTGGCATGGTTACCCCAACATTTTGCCTGCTGTCAGTATGCTTTGGCTGTTTTCGCTGGGATCCTGCTACCCAGGACCCCAGTGATTGTGCTCTCTCCCTCTATATTTGGTTGCCTAGAACTTTGTACACCCCACAATTGACATACTGGTGCCCCCCCATATAAGTCCCTAGTATATGGTACTCAGGTACCCAGGGCATTGGGGCACCAGGTTTTTTTTTGGCAAAAATCTGTATTTGAAGCATCCATTGCTGCACCAATAATGAAACAAGCATTTACAATGCAACGGGTATCGCGTTTGCTCATGTTAGAGCTGATCGCGTTGTAAACTCTTAACCCGACTTTTCACCTATAGGGCAAAAGTGCATTTATGTACATAACCCGAAAAAGTGAAATCAAGTATGTAAAGCGCTCTACTTCTGCCAAGCGAGATCGCGCTCGTAAATTAGAGAAAAAAAAGTCCACGAGCCCGATGGAAAACAGCCATGCCACATTTGATGATCATAACCTAGAAGCATCCGGGCATTAGCTGTCTTTTATGAGGTTGCAGCCATAGATGATACTCTCTGCCCCAGATTGTCAATACATTTGCTATCTTTGTCTGGCAGACTAGATAACTGCATTATTGGGATGTCCTTTTTTTCGAGACGAAGTATCACAGTTGGCACGGCAGCAGGTGTCTTAATTTCAGACCTTCTGAGCAAAGAATCAAGGATAGGTATGGATTGAATGGATTTCCGAGATTATTCTTTTAAAATCAAGGAAAACATGGTTGAGCTACAGAGGTCATTAGTAGGCTGAATTTCTTGGCCGCCCTTTCAATCAACAAATTGAATTCAGATAGATCATCTGCAGCATCTTGTGAAACTGGTCCAACGTTTCCATTCGGGCCAACTAAATCTCAGCCATTATCTCTTCCATCACCATCTGGTGGTAGCTCACCTTACCTCTTATATCAGGTCAGGTAAAGCCAGTGGAACAAACGTCATCCATGGCTACTTCTTGGACCGATTCTCCTGCCTTTGGGGGGAGGAGGATGGGGCAGTGATGGCTGTCTAGGAGGTGGAACTAGTACAGGAGCAGGTTGCGGTGGCAGGAGCAGCATGTAACCCCATGTCAGGAGTATTAGTTTGTTGAGGTAATAACAATTTGTTGCAACGTTGATAAAAAGGCAATTGACACCTGGATCTACTCTGGTTCTCTGGAATATGGTGGTTTCTGTCTGCGAGCCATAAGAGTACTTCGACTTATTTCTGCTGGCACACAATCACTGTAGGACTCCTCATTATCCTTTGTGTCCTCTTCAAAATCTGGGACGTATCTTGCTTCCAATTTCGTTGGGCTGTAAGCGGTCAGTGAGGCATAATTACTAGCCTCCTCTTGAGCAGACTGCAATAATTGCAATGGAGGAACATCAATCACTTTCAAAGGTGAAAAAAAATCTCCAATTAAGTTATCTATTGACTGAGAGGATCCCAATGGTGAGGTCATCAAGGGTACGCTCTTTGCCGTCGACAGCAGGGTCGAACATATGGTATTTGCCGTCGACAACCTGCTCGACGGTGTCTTCATCAACAGTACCGTTGACACTACCGGTGGGGTCAACAACAGTGTCAACAATGAAGTCAAAGACTTTGAGGGGAATGGGGGCACTTCACGCTGAATCTCTTCCTCCCCCCCCCCCCCGAAAAGAGGGTATCTTCTTCAGCAGGAGGAGACTTTTTTTTTTTTTTTTTTTATATATTATTGCCAACTGCCTTTCTCTGTCCTTAAGAGTCTTAGTGGAGAAACTCTCACTAATCTTACATTTCGCTAACTTGTGCTTAGGAGAAAGACAGCAAATACACAAGACAAACAGGTTTTAAAAAGACCTCTTCTCCTCGTCAGCCCTGATGACCATCGGTGACAGTGCTTGTCAGACCAAAATATCTCCCTGGCCCAAAAATTTTAAATCTTCCCTAAACTCACAACACTGTAGTGCTGAAGATGTGGCTGGTTCAAGTCCAGGACAGACCAACATGGAAACAATCTCATGTTCACTGAAAGGTTAGAGTAGAGCTCCGATGGGGAGTCTCTCACACACAATATGCAGTAAAAATCTGAGCTATGGCGGCTTCTAGGGAGGGGAGTGCTTAAGCTTGCACTTCCTTGGCTGAAGTTTGGGATTTTTCAAATGAGGTGGATGTGTTACTAAACATACTTTTTTGTTTCAGGCCTATGGCCTTTTTGCAATTATATACTTCATTACATATTGTATTTTTTTATTTTACTTTTTAACACTGTATACTGCTATTTTAATGTACCGGGCATTTCCAAACCAACAGGAAACGGTTCAAGCATGTGAACACATAAAAGATACAATGTTGGAGATTTTTTATTTTTAAACATAAAAACGTTCCTGTAAAAACTGTGGCTTTGGAAGAGCACATTTGTAAGGCTTGCAACATGTTTCAATTAATCAGTGATACCATGCCGGAGAAGCCCTACGCTGGTGTTAAATGCATCTTAAATAGATGACTAATAGCAAGCAAATGAGTGCAGGAAAAAAGAAGTAAAAATAAGCAGGTCCTATATCAGTGCACTTGGTGTAATTTACTGGAATGTAGGAGGCCTGTGTGTGATGGCCGGTTAAGTGACACTTTTGTACTGTCAGGAAGGTACAGACGGTGAAGGTTTGTGTGCAATAGACTGTGTCCAAGAGAGACCAAGGCCTGTGTAAACTGACAAAAGCTTAGGAGAGATGAAGCCCTATGTCTATGGGCTTTGAAGAACTGTATACACTGCAACAGAACCTATGCAAGGCTGAGCCTGCGAGTACTGAACAGGAACCTATGGGAGATGGACGTCTTTGCAATGTAACATGAAAGACTTGTGACTGCGGGACAGGGAGTGAATGCAAATTTGTGCAAGATGGGCACTGAACCCATGATGGGTGGAAGCCTTAAATATACAGTGGGCTAAATAAAAAATAAAATAACCTATGTGAAATGCACACTCAGGCTATGTCTGGCATCTGGAAGCAGCTAGATTGACTCTGACCTGGCAAACCCGGTCAGTAGAGGGTTATTTTACTTACGTTGGCCGGAGGGGTGCTCAGGTCAGTCTTTACAGATATGGAAGAGGAGCAGTTGGAACCCGTCTTTGTCTCAGGCCCGGACACGCGACGCTTCTTGTGCAGCGGCGAACTGGACATCTAAAAGTAAGAAGAGGCGAAGATGAAATATCAGCAACGAACTAGACAGACAAGAGTATAGACCGTAATGGAAAGCAGCCACTGACAAATAAATACAAATGCCCTGCTATAGGCAACTATAACTGAAACAAACCTGAGATTTCTACGCAATAGTAAGCAACCAGATTGTGTCAGTCTTTGCTCAAGAGTAAATGGAATCAGCACCTAGACTGAATCACCTCATGCCCACCCGTGGGCCCACCATTTTAGGGCAGCGCAGAATGTAAATTAAAAAAAAAAAAAAACTCAACGATGTACCAGTACCAACCATCAAGCCAAGTAATCTCACAGAATAGGAGCATACAGCTATGCAAACATTCACACACCAGCCTACGAGGCCTAATGTGTAGGTGTCAAACCCAAATACTGATAGTAGCAGCATTTTAGAGCCAAGATGCCAGACTGTGAAAATGTAATGGCAATTTACACCAGGAAAGGAGGATTGGAACTATGTATTGGTGAAGGTGGAGTGTGGGGAGCTCTTCTTTTGCAAAGATATTTCAGAGCTTTCCTACAGGCGTGTGTGCTTTATGTTCATTTATGTTTTTATAGGGTTGCATACTGAACAGCTGCTTCACGCACTGGAGATTTGAGAAGACTATCTCTCATCGTGAGATCTGAAGAATACCTAATAAATCAGAGATGACCTTTTCCTTTTACAGTGTGTATGTAAAGCAAAAATGGACATCATATTCTTACTGCAACGGCTAAATCTACTATGCAGTTTTGTTCATAGATTTCTTACGACCACACCCAAGGGAGTTTCACAGGAAAACAAGGTGGGACTTCACATAAATGCATAGAAAACAATAGAACAAGAAAGCTACGGACAAAGCAGTTTAGCACTTTCATTACTGGCAGAATGAAGACTGCAGCTTCACCCAAGCCATGACTGTTCTTTTTGAGTCTTTTGTAAGGTTTATTTCCCTGAGCTGCCTTCGAGGCTCCGGAATACTCAACCATGGTCAACGCTCCCAGCTTACTGTTCCGTGTATCAGACTGGGGCTGTCCATCAGCTTTAAAGCAAATATTTTCCTCATGCACTTCGTTCTGGAATATGAACAATGCAAATGTTGTCAGTTTCAAATGCATTCATTTTCTGTTTTAAATGTAGGATGTTCCTCATCCCTAGAAAGGAAACATCAGAAAAGCAATGCGCTCAGTAAGCACAAAGGATGTGTAAAGTTTCATAAGTATAAGATTCACCCAAGACTGCCAGAGTAGATTATTCCATGCTTGGAAGTCAGGGTGGAGAAGGATCCATCGTCACAGTGTGGGCTTTGGGGATAGTAGGAATAAACAGATGACCAGGGCAAAAAGTATCCAACCAAGTTTATATATAATAAGTGAAATTATTAGCCATAGAAGTTGGAATTTTTCAAGCTATTGTTCTGTGAACAATCAACGAAAGCCTAGAAAATCACTTCTGTGAAACAGGAGTTCGCACATCGTTTTTACGGATGGCGAGAGATCAAATCTAGCCAAGCCATAGACCAGCAGAGTACTTAACCAACTGGAGATGCAGACCATTTTCTGATGGCACCCAATAGCCTATTTCTATAGTGGAGTACATACTAGACAAGGGCATTAATGACTAAGTGTTACTGTCCATACATGAGAAAATGATTTAGAATGTCTATTGAAAGAAACCATTAAACTGACAGTTTAATAGCTTCAGATGCCAGGGAGATACTACAATAAACTTCCACACTTCTGAATGTGACGTTAGAGGGCCCATTGTTTGAGGCAGTTAAAATGAATCTCTGAAATACTCGCTCGTGGTCAAACGAAGTTCAATATTGGATTAACTGAACTTTATAAATTTGGTTAGCATTTATCATCAGGTACAATAATGTACACAATTAGTCAGGATTATTCAAGCTGGGTTGTCCTCCTACATGCAGAAGTACACCCTGGTTAGATGAAACATGGCAAGAGGCTGCATACTCATGTTAGAGTGAGGGAACAATGGAGAACCCTGCGAGACTCCACGTCCGAGTTGATCAGTCTTTAGAACAAACAGGGGTAAGGATAGTAACTGTTGGCAACTGTGTAAGAAATGACAGCAGCCATTTCAACACTACGCCTGTAATTCCCACTTTGCCATTCGGAGTGGCATGATCAATGGTATTAAAGGCTGGCCAACCCGTAGTTCAGAGCTTCTGTCTGGACAAACGCCCCCTTGAAATTAGTCCTGTAGATGGTTTTGTTCCATGAAGCCTAGAAGCTGTTCAAGAACAAACTTCTTTATCAGGCAGACTAGTTTCCGTTTTTTAGAAGTTCAACTGAAAAACAGGGATTGCATTAATGTCAGAGTGTTCCTTTTGTTCTGCATTTGCAGAGGAATAGTCTGCTAACACCTGTTAAATCGGTCCAGAAAATTGTCTGCATCAGCATTAGCTGGAAGAACAAGTAACATTCGTATTGAAAAAGGTTTTCAACAGCTGGTTAAGTGTGGTAGTGGTGCAGATAGTTTCCATAAGGTATCCTTTGGGACAATTACACCAGTGGTGGCAATGGGTGGAGCAGGAAGATAGAACCAAAGGATAGCATACTGAGCTGTACAGATCAGAGATGGGCTACGTGACGGCAGTTAGACTGTCGGTTACTCCTTCCCTTCCTATTAGATACCAAGATGTTCTGGAGGTGGATTTGAATAACTTCCATTCACACCGAGCATTGTGGTGGTGGTCAGTACGGGGAATAGAATGGAAGAGAACTGGTAGTCCAAACAAATGGCCATTCCATCATCAGCAGCCCAAAGGGGCTGCTGATGCCCTAGACTATGTGCTCTAGCAGCGTAGCGAGTCACACAAGATAAGCCTAAGGGAGTACGATTTATAAGCAAAGAACGGACAACAAAACAGTGCTTCCATTAACACCCTTGTGCAGTCACCGGGTCCAATGGCAGATCCTTGTGCTAGACTATCTACTTAAATTGTGCATCCTGGAGGTCCCAGGTGGACACTTCCTAGAACCTTCCCCACATTCACCATGTGGCGAGGCTCCACTAACTGCAACTGCTGAGGCGGTCACTTATCAATACAGCACGTTCCGTTGATGTAATAAATGGTTTACAATCAAATGGGAAGGCTGCAACCTTTTCCTTTATAACATTATCTAGACGGGAAATGCACAGCCCAGGAATACCAAGACATTCATGGCTGTGACAGCTGGGTAAGCCAAGCCTCTGTCGGTCTGTAGCTGCTTCTTTCACCTGCTAGTTTAAGAGCTTCTCCGCACCATCACAAAGAAGAATCCTGCAAATGTCAACATTATCCCTGCTCTTTAGTTCATAATACTGCATTACTGTGCAGAGGCCTCAAGCTTCAGCATCCTTGTCCAATACTGAAGCAGTCCGAGAGTTGGACCTTCCCCGCTGCCCAAGGAAAATGTAACCAAGGCTGACTGGCTGGAAGATTACCAATCTCCAGGAAAGGCTCATTTTCCAGGGTTCCCATCCCCCTAAAGAGTAGAACCACGAGATCCCCATCTCCTAATAAATTTATGCTGTGCCAGTACCAATGCTTAGTATTTAATGCGATAGCTACAGAATGAGCGAAGTCCATCATATCAAAGACTTTTCAAAGGATAGAACTAACTTAATAGGAACAATGGCCAAATACTCCAAAAAAGGCAATAAGGTTGTGTTGTATAAACCTAGTTTTAAGGGCACAATAGTTTGACATTACCGAAAAACTTTAGACTAATAAAATGGTCCTTGGCAGGCAAAGACCTGGTGAGCCCTAATCAGTTTACAGCCAAGGCACGTGAAAAGAGGCAGACAGACTCTATAGGATTCAGAGGCTTTAAGAAGCAGAATCCATCTAGGGAACTCTCTGCTCCACATACCCGTCTTAATCTGTTCCCCCCAAACAAAAACAAAACCTGTTCAGCCAGGGAATGCATTGTAACATTTATATGCTTTGTCACATCCCAGTACCAAAGGTCCTGGCTAAGGAGGTTTACCTCTGGAAATACTAGGGAAGTTGAGGTATAGATGCCAGTGTTACAGAAAATACACTGGCAGGAGATCAATATGAAATTGGAAAACTCAGTAGGAGAGCATCAATATGCAATCAGAAAATACATCATATTTATGGCTGGCAGGGGTGCTATAATAGTGAATGGGTGGTGGCACAGTACTCAGGATATATACATGTACAAAAAGGTGAGACAAGAGAAGGAACATGAATGAACAAATTAAAGTGCTTAAATACACGGTGGAGACCTGGCGCTATGTCACAGATTCGATTGACAAAAATGATTCATTATGGAACAGCCATGTCTTAATTTGCTTCTAGAACAGTGTCCAATCGTAAGCCCAATATGAAGTGGGAGCGAGTTCCAGCCCTTGTCAGCATGAGAGGAAATCATTTCCCTCCATGTTTGCTGGACAGGATAATAAACAATGAGACTAAGACGTGGGTAGCAGAACGAACATACCAAATTAAGTTTGTTTGATTAACCAAAATCATTAATAATACAAAAAACACAAAAACATTTAAAAAAAAAAAAAAAATGATTATCTGTACAATTAAAAAAAAAAAAAAAAAAATCTTAAATGCATACAGAATAGCTCACATTCATGAACTCACGCAAGGAGCTAAAAACAATTGATTTGTAAGACTCACAATAGATGGGGTCTATTAAATTTGAGTAATTCTACTCATTACCCCATTGACATTCGACTTAAAATGGAAATAGCTACATAACGTGCTAGCATGATAGTTTGAGGAAAAAAATTCTTGAGGCCACATCTGAACTGCGAAGGATGTTCAACGATAGAAAATAAGTGATTTTTTCGGGTATACATTTAGACATTATGTGCTACAAAAACAGCTAAGTAGGGCAAGACTTTGCACTTAGAAATTGCATAATAGGCAGAAACAACTATAAGGTGTTAAAGACTAGTAATTTCATGTGCAACTACGAACTAGTAGTGCAGTCCGATGTAGGAAGATGATTTCTAATCTGAATATTCAGTTTCAGAGGGCGCAAGGCTGCTTTATTCATCCAAATGATCCCTCCTGCCATCATTGGCAAGGGTTGTAACTGTTGCATTTTCTGTCTTTCAGTGTGGTGTCGATAAATTCAACAACCTTTCCGATCAACTGAATGTCTTGTCCCATAATGCACACAGAGATCACCTCCTTGATCGCTGTAACTCCAAGTCGTGAAAAAAAAAAAAAAAACCTGCTTCAATAAAACTACCCTTAAACCAGAGAGGTAAGGGGGCATGCACAAAATATGGGGTAGTGGCCTCTGCAGCACTTGCCGGAGTCTCCACGAGAACAGCGGTTTGCTCTTATATCAACCAGAGCTAGCAGTTGAAATCTGCCTCATGTAGTTCATTCTTATCTCAGACTTTAAGTTTATAGTCACGTACGTAGCTTTGGGCCTTAGAAGAACCTTCGTAGGTAACGGAAATTCCCCTCTTTTTATCCTAGATTGCTCCTTTACGTTCTCCAAAAATGACACCATTAGTGAAAACTCTTTTCCTAATTTCTTTAAATATGTATATCCCAATGTGTTGTCCCAGAAACCCCCAAGACACGTATGATTCGGTTCCGATTCTCAATTCCGGGGCGCAGAAATGGCCGCCTGATCCCAGAGCTCCGAGAGGTGGCGGGCCCTAGACGGGGGCGCCTGGAGGGCCACGTCCCAACCAGGGACGCGAGCGGGCACTCTTGGCGGGGTGGGCAGCACCTCGATGGCAGCCTGCAGCAGCGGCCTCACGTACCCGGGAAGCGGAGCTCTCCGAGTACTTCAGGCGTGCTGCAGTATCAGATCTTCCGCCATTGCCAGCAAAGTGGCTCCAAAGAGGGTCCCTCCCTCCATCTTTCACCCAGAGGCCCTTCCTACCTACACTTGTCACCCACCGACGGAGCTCCGTCTGCGGGAGTCTGTTTTGGCCTGAAACCACGGGGGAACGATGTGGGGTTGGGAGGGAACACCAATAGGGGGGCCCCTCAATCTCCCCTCCCCAACAGGATCTGCCCCCTCCACACCAAGCTTGGAGCTGTGGACAGTGACCGGCCCTACTGCGATGTGCCTTGCCTCGTTGGGAGTAGCCTTCAGTGTTCTTCGGCCTATTCTTTTGAGGTCGCACACATTACCTACACTACGTGGGCCATTGTACCAAAGGACTATCACAAGAACCCTGTGCCCCGTGATCGCTCGGAGATACCACTGATCGCCGGCTATCTTCATCACCACACGATATCATCAGCGAGGCTTGGCGACGGGGTGAGGACACCTTGACAGAGGGGACCTGAAGGGGGCGGAGCTTGTAGATGGAGGCTCTCTGCGACTCGAGGTCTACGGATACCCCACGGCGCCTGTACCCACTCCTTCATCTATACTCTGCTTCCACTATGTTGGCGGTCGTGCTGTGACCAGTGTGGCCCTCTGCACCCTCCCTTCATCTTGACCAATCTCCTTTGGACGCCAGACTAAGCACGCCAGGTGCGAGCCCTTAGGGACCAGACCCTACGGTACTAGTACGGAGAATCTGCCAAAGAGATGCCCAGCGGCAGGTAAATCCTCTGGCAAATCAGCGAGGCACTTCCTCTTCTCCGAAGCCCTCCACAATACACACCCCATGTCATCTGCCAACGGACTGCAAACAAAAGACCCTCCTTAGCCAATCTTGCGCAGGAAGCAACAATGGACCACATATTTCAAGAAATTACAGCAGTGGGTGCAGACTTGAGGGCATGGACTCTGCTATATCCTCGCTGGCCATGGAGTCGAAATCCATACAATTAGACATTGCAGGTTTCCAGACTAGTGTCAGGACTGGAACAGCGGGTAGCGACAGTGGAGGACCATCTCAACACCACTTCGGACAGCGAACAAGAACTTTTCTATCTCCGCAGTAAGCTCATTGATTTGGAGGACAGGAGCGGCAGAGACAACTTCTTTTTTCAGATTCCCAGAACAATGAGAAGGGACTGATAGCCAGACCTACTTGCGGATAACCCTTCCCGCACTGATGGGCCTCACTTTTGACCCTCCATTGGAGTTTCAGAGGGCACACCGATTGGGCCCAAAACAAATGGACTGAGCATCGAGATCCCGTCCAATAACTGCCTGTCACATGCGCCACCGGCAGGTCCGTCAAATGCTCATCATGGCTGGATCTCACAGACCAATCCGAACAGGAGACTAGGAGGTCCGCATCACAGCAGACTTCTCGAAGAAGACCAACGACCGTCGAAAAGTATTCCTGTCACTTAGACCCCGATTACGGCAACTGGATGTGAAATATGGTCTGTTCGACCCAGCGCAGATGTGGCTTATCAAAGACGGAACTTCCAGGGACTTCTACAAACCAGATGACTTACAGCTCTTTCTGGACACCCTGTTAGCGCTCAGGGCACGCCATCTCCTCCAGCTACTTTGGAAGTAGAACCCCACAACAATAATGATCTTCACCTCAGAGGCAGGGGATCCAGAGAGACTAGCGGGGTTCCATGGCGAGAGAGATCAAATACCGAAGGCGATGACGCACCATACTCAGCTGTCAGACAGGGACAAATCTCGTTCCCCTTTGAAACCGTGTCCTGCCCACAAGGGGATGGCACAGAGTATTTACTGCCCAAGAGGCTTGATTGAGCTGTGGAACTCTCAACCCAGTATCAGCAGACAGATGATTACCTTGCTGCATTGTGTTAATTATTAATTACAGCATCCAAGTCCCCATGTATTTAAATCCTAGTTTGGATTTATTAAATAGTCAAGATACATTTAGCTTTAAGTCTACGTCTCTAGCGTTGGTTTTTCTCAAGATTCTGAACCCTACGTCTTTTCTTCACCCTCACCTCCCTCTCTTCCCCTACCTGCCTTCTTATCGCCCCGTTGGCATGCCAGGGTCCATCTAGAACAATTGCAGGAAGGTGTGATATGTTGAATGTAACACATAGTATATGACATAATGTGCAGGGTACAATCTTCCAGTTAAGCCGAATAAGGTTATTGATGAGGCCTTAGCCCACAATGTCTTATTTCGAAAATACCACAATGCATCTTTTATATTGTTTTTTCATGTTTAAACTAATGTTGGAACAGGAATGCTTAGGCACTCCGGGCTCTGCGATTGCAAATCAATGTAATTTATGGCCAAGCTCACCTCAGTATCGGCGGACAGAGGAGTATCTTGCTGCATTGTGTTAATTGTTAGTTAAAACATTCTATCTGCGATGTACTTAGAATATAATTCAGATTTACTAGTTAGTCGAGATACATCTAGCTCTGCATTCAGGTCTATAGGGTTGTTTCCTTCTTTCAGGATTCCGATCTCTACGTCCCTCTTTCTTCCCCCTCTTTACTTTATCACCCTGCTGGCATTCCAGGGTCCAACTAGAACACTTGCAGGAACATGTGATTTGTTGAATGCGACGTGCAGCATGTGAGGTGTAGGATGCAGTGTAGCCTTCTCAATGGTTATTAACTGAGCCTAAACCCATAATGTCTTATTTCAAAAATTCCAAGCCAAGTCTCTCATATCGCTTTTTCACGCTTAAACTGATGTTGGAACCAGGCTGATTAGGCACCACAGATTCTGCGGATGTAAGCCGAAATTGCTTATGACCAGAATAGTACCGTAGGTTTCATTACCCCATACCCAATGCTTTTCTGCATACAGTGTATATCGTGCCCACCCCATCCCGCTCTCGGACCCTCACCCGTGACCGTGGGGCTTACACAGTAACACATGTCCATACCCATTTGCATGCGCTCAATCCTGAATCAGGATTACAAATCTTCTACGCCAGCGGCTCCCTGTGCGCGCCACGCCCTCGGACAGGGCCCTTCCGGCCGGCCATGTAGGCTCCACAGGTCTAGACCCACAGTCCACAGTTTCGGACCCTTTGGGCTCTACCCATAACCTGTAGGCTCTCCTCTCTACCCCTCTCTTCTCTTTCTCTTTCTTCTCCGTCTCTCCTCTTCCTTCTTTTTCTCCTCTCCCCCCTTGCCTGATTTCTATCCTTTGAGTACGCAGATCCTTTCCCTACCTTCCCCCTCCCACCCCTTGTGTGTTTTTCTCCTTCCCGCTTCCTCTGACACAGGAAGTCAGAGACACCCTCCTGTGTTCTCTAGATCCAGAAGGACCCCTTTTTCCTCCTGCAGACCCATATGGCGACCGCTGGCATGGGGACCACTCTTCCATTGACAACAGTATTATTGAATGTCCATGGTTTTATGCACTATATCAAAAGAAGGAAGGTCCTCTCTTATTTGCGATCCAAACACAGATATTGCCCTCTTGCAAGAAACACATCTGTCATCCTTGAAATCCAAAAAATTGTGCCTTGACTGGGTAGGTAAAGCGCTGTATAGCGGAAGCCAGCCGACCCTATCGGGAGGCTCTGGTTCTTTACGCAAATGTGAGGTCGCGATTCTTCTTTGACGTTCCTTACAGTTTAAGGTGCTCCAATCTTGGTCAGACCCAGATGGTCAATATATCCTTACCAAACTCAATATTAGAGGTCGCACACTATGCATTGGGTCTGTGTACGCTCCTACAGGCTCCAAACATTCCTTCTTTCTATGCCTAAATTGCCATTTGACAGATTGGCGCCTCTCAATACCTCTTGGGTGGAGATTAGAACCTGGCCCGAGATCCGATCCTCAACAGAACAGGCATCTTGAAAATTGGCAACAATGCAGATAAGGCACTGTGGGGAGACGTAATCTCGGACCACGGACTGCTAGAACATTGGCGTTTAACACATCCAGCTGACCGAGAATATACTTTTATATCGCCGGTTCACGGGACACAGTCCTGATTGGACTACTTCCTCGTGTCTCATACACTGGTCTCCATGGTCAGAGACTCATGGATATTGGGAGCAACTGACCATGCCCCCGTTAGTTTGGTGCTGGACTTGGGCCTGGCTTCTCCCGGCCGTAAACCGTGGCGTCTAACCTTATTAAGCTACAATACGCAGCAAGGTTAAGATCAACTACGTGCCAACGTCTCTGCCTAGATAACTGACAATAGAGGTTCGGTCTCCTCTCCTCAAGTCTTCTAGGCAGGTGCAAAGCCAACAATCAGAGGAAAACTCATAAGTGACGCGGCCCTTGCTAACACCCAGAGACATTCTCGCCAACGAGAAATATAAGGACTAATAGCAACATAGACCCGCGATTATACGGAACCTCCCACCCCAGACACGCGCGGTCGTCTCTAGAAGGCAAAGATGGGAGTTCATTGCAATATATACATTCCAGGCAGAGTACGCCCTGCAAAGGATGAAAGGCAGACACTATGAGCAGGGCGAAAGGGCAGGTTGGTTGCTTGCGGCCCAGCTACGTCAACAGGAGGCACCTTTCGCCATCCCTGTCATCACGAATGTTGATGGGACACTTCACCCACCCACCGGAAATAGCTGATAATTTGGACGCTTTTATCAAACCCTCTATACCCCCGAAAAGGGAGAGGATCTTAACAGACTGGCTGCATTTTCTGAGGGCTCCCAGATTCCCAGCCTTACAGAGAAAGGCAGGAGGCTACTAGGAGGCAGGATCAGCAAAGAGGAGATCACACATGCAATATCCAAGCTACCCTACCACAAAGCCCCAGAAGACGACGGATTCCAAGCGGAATATTACAAATGGACTCAATGAAGCCTTCCTGGGTGAGGAAAATACTGGATCCTTATTTCCAATTTCTGATAGAGCGTCCATAGCGGTCCTCCCGAAACCAGGGAAGGACCCCTTATTATGTGGCAACTATCGTCCCATCTCCCTTCTTAATTGAGATGTTAAGATACTGGCCAGCATCTCAGCGTCTCGCCTCAACAAAGTAATTCAGTCTCTTATTCACTACACCCAAGTGGGTTTTGTACCCGGACGCTCGTCCAGAAACCACCTCTGAACCCTTGCACATACACTCTGGGCCACCAGAAACTCCAGGGAGGAGACTGTGTCTCTCCCTTTGTCGCTGAGAAGGCCTTTGACCAGATCGAAAGGTGTTATCTTTTTGAGACCCTGAAACACTTTGGTTTGGGTGATGGGTTCATCACTGAAGTCTGATGGCTGTACGACTCACCCACAGCACAGGTCAATTGTGGGGGATTCCTCTCTGACGTGTTTTCCGTCCAAGGGAGAACACAACAAGGTTTTCCACTGTCACCGCTACTAGTCCTATTGGCAGTAGCGCCCCTGACTGGTACTATCCGACGGTCATCCACCATAGCTGGTGTCCCTATCCCTGGAGACCGCTCCACAATTTACCTGTATGCAGACGACAATGCTCACACTTACGGACCTCTCACGTTCTCTTCCAGCACTCAGAGATATCCGGCAAAATTCGAAGCACTATCAGGATATAAAATAAACTAGGATAAGAGCGAAGTATCTGGGGATCCCGTCCATAGGGACCTAGCCTACATGGTACGAGATAATCTGGAACCCCTGCTAGACCGTACAGAGCGTGATTTTGAAAAATGGTCCCAATTGGGGCTCTCCCTATGGGGGAAAGAGTACAAGCAGTACGCATGGTCACTCTGCCACGATACACTAATGTGCTAGGGATGTTACCACTATTAATTTTCTGTCAATGCTCAGAATGGCTGACGCCTGCATATGAAAATCTGTGTGTGTGTTTGGGGGGGGGGGAGTTAGACCACGGCTCTCCAAAGCTAAACTCACTGTGTGGCGGGAATGTGGGGGGGGGGGGGGGGGGGGGGGCTGGGATTACCTTCCATAGAACACTATGCGCTGGCACTAAATCTTTCGCAGTTGGCCATCATGCTTCCAGGAGTATCAGACCCACCCCTGTGGGTAAAGGCAGAACAAGTACTCTCACACACCCTGCTCATCGAGTTATACAGACCTCGCTGTCTTCTGGAAGTAGACCTGCGGATTCACATGGACGCACCGCTCGGGGGCAATATCCGGGAAGTGGTTGATTGGGAGGTCTGCGGGCTAAGGGCATCCTATCCATTGACCAACTCTTATTCTTAGATAATGTGACGCTGAAATCGTTCCCTGAGCTACAAGCTGAATTTGGACTCCCTGACCAATGTTTTTTGCAATACCTACAACTCTCACACTGTCTCCGGAGCAGTTTGGGGACCAACCCATGGACCCTACAACATTCACCGGTGCTTGAGTATTTACAAACCTGGGCTCCTTTCGGGGAGCGACGTTGGGGCTACACAACCTCTTGAATCGACATATATTCTCTACCCCTTCTCACCTCCCTTAGGACCCGATGGCAAACCCAACTGCAGGTAGACTAAGATATGGAAGACTGGGCTCACCTTTCGGAGGCGCGGGGAGCTCGAGAGGCAAGAATTACATTTTGTCTTTTTGGGACGCTACACGACTGGTAATAGACGCCCCAGAAGCTTAAAGCAACTGGACTATTGCCCCACGCGACTTGCTGGCGATGCCCCCACCCACGTTGTGAGTTATTGTATCTACTATGTGATTGTCCGAATATACAACCATACTGGAAGGCAGCTGGGGGTCACACAGAGATTCTACCCATGCCGCCCTCTCTCCCAAACACACTGCTTCTTTTGCATGACACTGGAGATATCCAAGGCATGTCCTGTATACAACTTCACATCTTGCGTACAGCACTAACCGTGGCTAAATATTGAATCCTTTGACACTGGCACACGGCCGGGCCCCCCTGCTCATGACGAATGGCTGTCGGCAATGTTCCAAACTGTTGCCCACGAACGTATCATATATACCCTACAGGACAAGACTGATATTCCTGCAAACATGGGCCCCCTTTCTCCCACCAGCGAATAATTAAATCCCCACCCCTTCCTCTCAGTCCTCCTCCTCTATCCCCCCCCCCTTTTTTTTCCCTTTCTTTATATTTTACCCCCCCCCCACCCAAAAAAACTCTGCCGGTTGGACTCACTTGGTCTCACTTTTTCGCGCTCTCGCCTCCACATCCATATACTTTTTCTCCTTCTTTCTGGTTCTTCCTTCCTACTTCCCTTCTCGCCACCCATTTTCTCTGTACCTCTCCTTGTCTTCCACACTTACAGTCCCTCCACGATCATCTCCTCTGTCTCTACAATACGATGTCAGCCCCTAGTGTTTAAGGATTAATATTTCTTCTGACACCTCCACCCTCTCTTTACTGTGCTGCTGCACCTAGCTGCATTATACATGTGCACAGAGCTCCATAACTGTTATGGGTCCCACCATCTTTCCTACTGGTCAGCAAACACATGATCCCTTGGGTACAATGTCATCATGGGTATTAGTGCTGGGCCCAGCCCTGTGCCACAGACTATGGTCTGCTTTGCCACCTACTACCTGGTTTTCCCTGCAGCTGGCAAAAGCTGGAGACTCTACACATGCTTGCTCATACCGCTCAGTTCTTATGACATTATGACACTGCAGAATTTTTCTGAGGTTATGGTTATTGTTTACGATCTGGGCATTTTGCTTTTGAGGGAGGATTATTGTTGTTGCGCAATGTCAAGTGTCATGCCTAACTCTTGTTTTCTTGTTTATAATTTTCAATAAAAAAAATTGCAAACAAAAATAAAAGATTCTCAATGCCATTAAATTTGTGAATTTCCTAGTTAATGCAAAGATCTTTCTAAGTGTGTTCTTGAGTGTGCCTGGTGCTGCATTTTTCAACCTAAGACAATACTTGAAAATAGTGGAGCGGCCATCCTATTGCAACTGGAGATTCCAAATTCCAACAAGTGGCAGACCAGGGGTGCATTTGGGGAGCCGAAAAATTGCTCTGTCAGTAGATAAGATGCGCTCAAGATCCTTATGCAGTTTGTTACTATATAGGGATGATCGATATAGAATTGTCAGCCAAAACTTTGTTCTAAACAGATACAGCATGAAGTCTTCATAAGGGCTGCAAAATTTTAATACATTTGTTGAAGTTGGTAACTGATAACTGGCTCAGATTAGCACAGCCTTATATTGGGTACTGTGACATGTATTTGTCTTGCCAAACCCCAAACTACTGACAAGCCTTAACCTCTTTGATGAGCCTGTACCACTTTCGGGGTGTACCAAAGGAGATAATTGTAGTCTTAAATACATAAAGTTTTAAGGAGTTTACAGTGATATCTATAGAGGCAGGACTAGGAACACACAAGACCAAACGGGGTGTGGTACAAGAGAGACAGCTTGTCTGCATACTGCTACCCAATCTCCCAAATGAACGAGTTACTTACCTTCGGTAACGACTTTTCTGGTGGATACATTAGCTACCTGTGGATTCCTCACCTAATGAATACTCCCATGGCGCCAGCATTCGACGGAAATCTTCTTCCTAGTCTCTGCACGTCGACGAGGACGTCACTCTAGCCCACGCGACGCCGTCTGACGTCATACAGGCAATAAGAGGTCCTCGCCGACGTGCCGACGTCAGTACCAACATTTTTTACGTGCATGAGAACAACAACCCAATGCAATGAAAGAGCAAGGCAACAGCCCATAACACTGTAAAATACACAACATTGCAATAAAATGGCTGTAGATTTAATATAACTTTTTTTTTTTAAACCAACAAATATATGCAAATCATGTATATACACAAATATATACACAAATATATATACATATATATATATACACACACATATAATTATATACACATATAATTATATACAAGTATCCATATATACAACATCTATTGCAACCTTGAAGACCAAGAGGAGCGCACTCAAGGATTACTTGGTAAGACCAGAAAGGCAACGGGGAGGCAGGTGGGACCGTGAGGAATCCACAGGTAGCTAATGTATCCACCAGAAAAGTCGTTACCGAATGTAAGTAACTCGTTCTTCTGATGGATACAACTACCTGTGGATTCCTCACCTAATGAATAGAGTCCCAAAGCAGTACCACGCCCGGTGGTGGGTGCCGAAATGGTCAAACCAAGAAATCCTGCAGCACTGACCGTGCAAAATGGCCGTCCCTCCTGACCTCAGAGTCCAAACAGTAATGCTTCGCAAAAGTGTGAAGGGACGACCAAGTTGCGGCCTTGCAGATGTCGACCACAGGAACACCTTTGGCCAAGGCCGAAGTGGCCGACTTAGCTCTGGTGGAATGAGCTCTAATGCCATCAGGAGGATCCTTCTTTGCCAAAGAGTAACAGATTTTAATGCAAAGAACAACCCACCTGGAGAGTGTTCTCTTGTGGACTGCCTTTCCTCTCCTCTTGCCCACGAATCCGATGAACAGCTGATCCTCCAGCCTGAAATCCTTTGTTCTATCAATGTAGAAGCTTAACGCCCTCTGAGTCCAATCGATGTAGTCTCTCTTCCTCCTTTGAAGGATGAGGCGGAGGATAGAAAGTGGACAAAGTAATTGTCTGAGCCAAATGGAAGGGTGAAACAACCTTTGGGAGGAAAGCAGCCTTGGTCCTCAACACCACCTTATCCCCATAAAAAGTTGTATAAGGGGGTTTTACCGATAAGGCCTGCAACTCACTCACTCTCCTTGCAGATGTTATAGCCACCAGGAAGACTGTTTTAATAACCAAATACCTTAAGGGGCAAGAATGCATAGGCTCAAAAGGGGACCCCATAAGGAAAGTGAGGACCAAGGACAAATCCCATTGAGGCATAACGAATGGTTTTGGAGGATATTTATTTAGAAGACCTTTCAAGAATCTGAGAACAATAGGGGATTTAAATAACGATGGTTGATCTGGAAGACAAATGAAGGCTGACAGGGCAGACAAATAACCTTTAATGGTAGCCACTGCACAACCTTTCTGCGCTAGAGACAGAGCAAAAGACAAAATATCTGACAGATGAGCATGTAAGGGATCAATCTGACTCTCGCCACACCACATAACAAATTTAGACCACCTATTAGCGTAGATAGATTTAGTGGAGTGTCGCCTGGCCGCTAATATAACATCCACTACATCAGGCGGGAGAGAGAAGGAACTCAGGTTGCCCCGTTCAATCTCCAAGCATGTAGGTGTAGACTCTGGAGGTTGGGGTGTAAAACCTGCCCCTGCGAGAGGTCTGCCCTGAGAGGGAGACGGAGCGGAGGGCACAGCGAGAGTTGGAGAAGGTCGGAGTACCACACCCTCCTTGGCCAATCCGGAGCTATTAAGATGACTTGGGCCCGGTGTTGGCGAATCTTCCTCAACACTCGAGGAATCAAGGGTATGGGGGGGAAACACATAAAGCAACTGGTCGCACCAGGTTATCAGAAACACGTCCCCCAATGCTCCCTGCGCCGGATACTGGAGGCTGCAGAATAACCGACAATGCGCGTTCTCCCGAGTGGCAAACAGATCTATCCGAGGTAACCCACACATCTGGAAGATTAAACGGACTTGATCTGGATGGAGACGCCACTCGTGGTCGGCCGAGAATTGGCGACAGACTGTCCGCACGTACATTCAAGACCCCGGCCAAATGATTTGCTACCAAGCAAATCTGATGGTCCTTTGCCCAGGACAATAGTCGAAGAGCTTCTCTGCAGAGAAGGTACGACCCTACTCCTCCCTGTTTGTTTATGTACCACATCGTGGTAGTATTGTCCGTCAGGACCTGTACCGACTGACCACGAAGGGAAGGGAGGAAGGCCTTGAGAGCCAGACGTACAGCCCGTAACTCTAACAGATTGATATGAAACATCTGTTCCTCTGGAGACCAAAGTCCTTTGATCTCCAGATCCCCCAGATGAGCTCCCCACCCTAGAGTGGAAGCATCCGTTATGACCGTGACCACTGCGCGAACGGATTTCCTTGCGAAAGATTGTTGCTCGCAATCCACCACTTCAAGTCCACAGCAGCATCTCTGGAGATCTTGACCGCACCTTCTAGATCTCCCTTGTGTTGAGACCACTGCCTTCGGAGGCACCACTGAAGAGCCCTCATGTGCCAGCGAGCATGCGTGACCAACAGTATGCAGCAGGCAAACAGACCGAGCAGACGAAGGACCTTGAGGACTGGAACTACCGCTCCATTTCGAAACATTGGAACCAATTCCTGAATGTCTTGAACCCGCTGAGGCGGAGGAAAGGCTCGATTCAATGTTGTATCCAGTACTGCCCCTATGAACAGGAGGCGCTGAGAGGGCTCCAGGTGATATTTGGGCACGTTCACCGAAAAGCCCAGGTCGAACAACAACTGGGTTGTTGACTGCAGATGATACGACACAAGCTCCGGGGACTTGGCTTTGATCAACCAGTCGTCCAAGTAAGGGAATACTGCTATCCCCTTACTTCTGAGCTCTGCCGCAACCACTGACATCACCTTCGTGAAGACTCGAGGTGCTGAAGTAAGACCAAACGGGAGGACCGCAAACTGATAGTGCTGCGACCCTACCACAAACCGGAGATACTTCCTGTGCGACTTGAGTATCGGGATATGAAAATAAGCATCCTGCAAGTCGACAGACACCATCCAATCTTCTTTGTTCAACGCCAAAAGCACCTGTGCTAGGGTCAGCATCTTGAACTTTTCCTGCTTGAGGAACCAATTCAAGATCCTCAGGTCCAGAATTGGTCTCAAACGACCATCCTTCTTGGGAATCAGGAAATACCTTGAGTAACAACCTCGACCCCTTTCCTGCTCTGGAACCAACTCCACCGCGCCCTTTGAAAGGAGGACTTGAACCTCCTGTTCTAGCAACAGGTGTTCTTCTGAACAATAAGATGGGCGAGGCGGGGGGGGGGGGGGGGGGGGGGGGGAGTTGGGGTGCGGAAACTCCCGAAAGGGAAGGGTGTTGCCTTTCTCCACAATACTGATAACCCAAGTGTCCGTTGTAATAGTCTCCCATGAAAATGACGTAATCTTCCCCCTACAGGAGAGGAGTGAGTGGGAAATGGTGGAAGCCTAAGGCTGCTTTCCCTGCTGTACCCCTCCAGAGGACGAGGAAGAGTGCTGTTGAGAGGCTCCTCTGGTGCGGGCCCTACCTCTCCCTCTAAATGATCTATAGGGGTGAGAAGAGGCGGGTTGCTGGAACCTCCCCCGAAAGGAAGAGGAGGAAGAGCCACGTCCAAATCCACAAAACCTCCTAAAAAACCTGGAGGAGGCAGAAGAAGCGGCTTGCAGCCCTAATGACTTGGCTGTGGCCCTGCTCTCTTTAAACCTTTCCAAGGCCGAATCTGCTTTGGCTCCTAAAAGTTTGTCCCCATCAAACGGGAGGTCCAACAGGGTCGACTGCACGTCCGCAGAGAACCCTGAGTTGCGAAGCCAAGCCTGTCTCCTCGCAACCACAGCCGTGCCCATCGCCCTAGCCACTGAGTCAGTCGTATCCAACCCAGATTGGATAACCTGGGTTGCAGCAGCCTGGGCATCGGAGACGATATTCAAAAGCCCTTGGGGAAGCTCCGCATGTGAAGATGTTATTTCGTCCATAAGAGCATAGATGTACCTCCCCAAGATACATGACGCGTTGGTGGACTTCAACGCCATGCTGCAGGATGAGAATATTTTCTTGGACTGCGAGTCCAACTTCTTGGAATCTCTATCCCCCGGCACCGTCGGAAAAGATCCAGGCGCAGATCTAGAAGAACAGGAGGCCTGGACCACCAAGCTCTCCGGCGTAGGGTGTCTGGACAGAAAGCCAGGGTCAGATGGTGCAGCCCGATACCTCCTGGCCACAGCCCTATGAACAGCAGAGGAAGATACCGGCTTCTTCCACACCTCCAACACCGGATCAAGCAAAGCCTCATTGAATGGTAAAAGAGGCTCCGCTGCAGTAGAGGCCGGATGCAGGATCTCAGTCAACAAATTCTGCTTCGCCTCTGCTACCGGCAAAGGCAATTCAAGAAAGTTAGCTGCCTTTCTTACCACAGCGTGAAAAGTGGCTGCCTCCTCAGTATACTCCCCTGGAGATGACAAGTCCCACTCAGGGGAAGTATCCAGCCCACTAGCTGTATCCAGTCCATGAAGACCTTCGCCAGAATCCTCTATCTCTCCTTCCTCCAAGACCCGTTGGTATTCCTGCTCCTCTAAGAGACGGAGAGCACGCCTCCTAGAATGTAGCCTCTCTTCAATACGCGGCGTCGACATGGCATCCGCCGAATTCGAGGAACGACGCCGATCGCCGGATCCATCCGACGCCATGTCCGGCGCCACAGGCAGCTTCAACGCCGAGGTAGGAGCCGGATGCAGAGAGGCGCGTCTCGGAGCCTCCGATGGTCCTGTCGGAGTCACTGGTCGAAACCCCGAAGTCGACGGGATGGAAACCTCCGGGGCCAATCCCTCTGAAGCCACCGGAGCGGCCACCGGCGCTGACACCGGCACCGAGCCCACATTCCCAAAAGGGAGAAAGGGCATAAAGGGTGCCGGCCGAAGAGGCGCAGGATCACCCAATGAAAAAGGCCAAAGGCCCCGAAGGACCAGCCGGAGCACCTCCTGGAGCCATCTGCTGAAAGATGGTATACATCGCATTCAAAAACGCGGTATTATCGGCTCCAGGGGCAGGAAAAGCTGGATACTGGGGTGCCTGGATCGAAGGCGACCCCGACGCCATCCTCGACGACGCCGGAGAGAACACCTGAGGCTGCGTCACTTCAATCACTGAAGATGTCTGCCCAGGCGAAGTCGGCGAAGCCGGAGAAGGCAACGGCGTTGATGGATGTGGAGTGACTGTGGGACTGACCTCCCAAGTCTTACGACGCCGAGCCAAAGGCGACCTCGATCGAGACCTCTGGCTGGAATGGCACCGTGAATCCCTACGGCGCCGGGAATCTCGATGACACCGATGAGTCTTTGGCGAGGAGGACTTCCTATGATGCTTCTTCTCCTTCCTCTTCGACTTCGCCATGAAGAGTTTAGCCTCTCGCTCTTTTAGGGCCTTGGGATTCATGTGTTGGCATGAATCACATGTTGCGACGTCGTGGTCGGAGCTTAAGCACCATAAACAGTCCGAGTGTGGGTCCGTAACGGACATCTTGCCCCCACACTCCCGACAGGGCTTGAAACCAGACTTCCTCTGAGACATTGTAACTCTCAGATAAAAATCACGCAGCAGAAAAAACACACTAACTTCGAAAGCAACAGTAGCTCCCTCGAAGATAACCGTTTCGAATGCACGGAAAAAAGGGAACTGACGTCGGCGAGGACCTCTTATTGCCTGTATGACGTCAGACGGCGTCGCGTGGGCTAGAGTGACGTCCTCGTCGACGTGCAGAGACTAGGAAGAAGATTTCCGTCGAATGCTGGCGCCATGGGAGTATTCATTAGGTGAGGAATCCACAGGTAGTTGTATCCATCAGAAGTGAGTAGAATATGTGCAAAGATTTTTCCCTCATTGTCGAGGAGGGCAAAGGTTCTATAATTTTTCAGATTGTGCAAACTGCCCTTCCTGTACAGTGGGACGTAAAATTGAATCCCTCCAGGAATTGGCTGTCGTTTGTTCTCAAATCTGAATGATACAGATGGCAGTGAAGAACTACTCAGGTCTGCTTGTTGGATTTAAATATAGAAACTGGAATCCCGCTGGGGCCGGGTGAGGTGTTGCCTGTACTTGCTTCCAAGGCCTTGGCAACCATTGTTACCATGAACGCGAGGTTCCTACCAATAGCCAGAAAAAATAATAATAATAATAATATCAGCATTTTCCAATTGCTCCAGTTCATCAAGATACAATTTGAAAACAAAGGTTATCGAGGTATCAGCACCAATGTTGTTGGTCTCAATTTTTCGGACAGTCCAACAATCTTGGCTGCTCATTCTTTGACATCATCCCATCTCTTACATTTGAAGGTATGTTTTTCCTACCAGCATTTCCGTTTGTAATCGAGTGTAAAGGCTTTCAGTTCTTGCAAACTGACATTATTTCTGGTGTTGGCATTTCTCCTCCTCAGGCGTGTTAATTGTATTTTGCATAGTGCTCATTCCTGCTGTAGACTACTTGTTCGCCTGCCCACAAGAGCACACTAACCATTCTGTTGAAAGGGAATAAATGGTTCACCATACTTAAAAGGCTCCCAGACCACTCAATGGTAATATTGGGGCACTGTCTGGGTGGCCAAGCTGTTGATTAGGCTTTTATTAGAGGGACTAATCCAGCTATCATAAAACCTGATTGAGTGAGTTCCATTTTATTTTGTTTAGTCTTGGCGACTCTTCCTTATCGGAGATACTTTTAAATTTTTTGTTTTGGATGATCCTACTGTTCCCTTTGATAGCTTGGGGAAGATGATCTCTTTTTTCTATTTATTATTTTGGAAAAAAACTATTTGGAAAAGAGGTGGTAAGACCAGGCTATAGTCTAATCGGTTCCCATTCGAACCCACCAACTGTGATAATTTTTGCAGGAATGTCAGAAAGGATGCGACCATTCAAATTGGCTCCTAGCATCCTAAACAGCCTTTGCAAGAAATTATAGCTGAACCTATCATCCTACCATTGGACTTGAAGCAGAACGAAGACCGCAGGAGGGATACCAAACACATTTTTTTCCCTTAGAGGGTCAAAGTTATAAAGAGAGTTATATGTAATATACTTTTTTTTTGGGGGGGGGGGGGGGGGGGGGTTATCAGCCCCCCCTCCCCCCGTAATGCGTGATGGCTCAAGTCAGCTGTTACACACAGATCTAAGAAAAGATTTGCTGAATCACAAGTTAGAGTATCAAGGGTCCGATGTGAGAACCAGATTTAGCTTGCTCTCGTGGTTGCCCAATTAGCTCTTCTAAGAGAGAAGCACATTTGCACAAAGAAGCACCTAATGTGGCATGTCTCTGTAAGGGACATAGGGAAATTTGAGTAAATCTTCAAGATCTTGACTGCTGCAGAGTACTTGAGTAGGTGAGATAACCGACTTGACAGGCTGAGGGTGGGAGATATTTTGTACAGTGAAAATAAACTTGAGTGGGATTAGAGAATGTCCTCGCTTTAGCTGTTTTGAGATCTTTGTAATGCCAAACAGCTATTCTATAGTCAATTTGGGCTTGAGCCATAACTTTCTCTCCTATTGGCTTCCAGTTCTTTGCACTGTCTTTTTGCTGCTCTCATGTGATCTGAGTACCAAGGGGCACAAGTATTTCATGATCGTTTTTTTGGGGCAATAAAATCTAACCGAGAATATCCACAGAATATCATTTACTGTGTTTCAGTATGTTGTCCTCGCTTTTTTGGGCACTGTGAATCATAACAACTGCGAATTAAACTAAATTCAAGTTTTAGGGTAAGTGAAATGCCAAGATAGCTCCTAATTGGCCACACTGCATGATCTGACCAAATCTATGGAAGTGGCAGCCTGGTGGTAATGAGATGTGGGATCCAGAATGTGCCCAGTACTGTGAGTAGGTAAATCAACCAGCTAGAAAAGATCGAATAGTGCCAGATAATCAATTATGTGGGCTACATCAGGGCTGGAGTGCTCGTCAAGATGAAAATTAAGGTTTCCCAAACGGAAGAAATGAGGGACACAGAGCACAAGGTTCTACAAAGTGAACTACAGATTGAGAAATGTTGTCCCCCATACCCCAGACAAACAGTATACAAGTTTATCTATCAGAGGAATATCTGCATCAGGGACAGAGGAGGCAAGAAGGTTACGATGAATAATGGCAATTCTCAGTTATGATTCACAGTGCCCATAAACGCAAGTTTTAGGGTAAGTGAAATGCCAAGATAGCTCCTAATTGGCCACACTGCATGATCTGACCAAATCTTATTAGTCTGGTTGTGGCAGCTCATGGAGTAGTTAATGGGTATGGTGCTCAAAATGTCATACAGTAAGAGAGGGCGCCTCCCTCATCAAGGTTATAGAGCACCGTAATCAACCGAAGAATCAAATATTCCCTTGGGATGTCAACATACCAACTCATCCACTTTCTACATCAATTTCAACACAAGTTCTACTTCAGTGGTTTCAGCACCACACCACTATAGAAGAGAACAAAGATATCTTACACATTAATCCAGTATCAAAAGTACAAGCAAATTAATTCCACCCTTCAAATATAGAAAAATAAAACTGATTATAACATTAAAAGATGCTGATTATGCCATGTATACATCACAGTAAAAACAATACCCACCCCAAATCTGGTGCAACATAAAATAAATACACCACAACACACCAACAATTTGATTTTCGTAAAAAACGGGAGACACAAATAGACCGCCATCCACATATAGCGGTTCAATGGTACGGATCTGTTTTCTTATGCTAGATACATGGTGAGGCATGTAATTAACATTCAATCGCTTCCAGATAACTATACAGATACCGTTTAACTGTAGTGGTGACACATTTTTGATATTTTACTACCTTAGTCAGGAGGGGGGGCGGAAAAACTTGGGCAGAGTGCTGTTCTGGACAACATGAATGGGAAGGACCAACAACAGAAACACATATGGCTGAAAGTTGAACTATGCTGTTTTTAACCCAGCAAGGCTTTGCCCTGAGCACTAACAGTAGAACCCCTGACCTGAGGGCTGAAAGCATACCAACATGTTAAGAGCACCAAGCTACAAATTTGTCCCATCAGGGCTATACAGCCTTTGTTGAAGGACGCCTCACTGCCGAGGTGACATCACAGATCTTGAGAGGGAGATCAAAGGTATGTAAGTGGTGCTGATCACACTTCCTGCATGATGGTGAAGCGTGCTTAGGTTTGGAGTGTAAAGCCCTGCCCTGCTGCTGTGAGACGGTTCTCCGAAGAGACTCAGGAGTTCGGGATACCAGACCATCATTGACCAGTTCAGAGACACTAAGATGACTTGGACCCAGTCAGCCCTGGTCTCCAGAACTCTGTGCAGGAGCAGTATCGGCAGAAAAGAATATAGGAGCCCAGGTTTACAGTGAAAACAAAACACCTCTCTGAGCGAGAGCTGCCTTTAAAACTTCAACATGCATAGGTGCCAACACTGCGCTCTCTCGGTGGCGAACCGATCAATCCAAGGTTCTCCCCAATCCCGAACAGACCTTGCACAATCTCCAGGGGTACATGCCATTTGCGATTCATGAAGCACCAGCAGCTAAATGTGTTTGCCCCGCAGTTTGGAGATTTCACCAGATGCAGTACAACCAAGATGAAGTCATGAGGTTCCCGCCACATCCAGAGGTGCAGGACGTCCCTGTACACGGCCCAGAAGCCCACTCTGTCCTGTCTATTGCAAAACCACATTGAGTGGTGTTGTCCCTGAACACCTGAACCAACCTTCCCTTGATTGACGGGAAGTAGGCTTTCAATACCAAGTGGATGGCCCTCAGGCCATAAGACTGATAGGGAGGTGAGATTCCACCAGCCCTCTAGTCTCCACTGCTCTCAAGTGGTCGCCCTAACCCAGAAGCAAAACGTCATCACCACTGTCAGCTCCAGGTGTGAAAGGGAGATGGGTCTGCTACTGGTTTATCAGCCACCACCGCAGATCATTTGCAGTCTATTTCAAAAGCTGGACCAGGTCAGAGAGATTTCCTTGATACTGCTCCCACTGGGACTTCAGGTCACACTTTAGGGCACCCATGAGGTCTTCAGATCCAGAAGCATCAATCATCGAAATCCAGGATGGAGGTCAAAACATCAGGGTCATACCCCAAATGTCTTGAACTCTCTGCTCCTTTTGGTAGACTTGAAAAACTTCCCTACGCCCAAAATAGCTCAGATGAAAGTGAGCACCTGAGGAGTCAGGTATGACTTTGGTATGTTGATTTTGAACCCTGGCAAATGCAGGAGGTTATTCATTGTCTGGAGATGGGTGCCGACTGCCTGGGGGTAGCCTCCTCAGCAGCCAGATGCCAAGGTAGGGACATTCTGGGACTCGAACTACAAAGATGAGCTGAAACCACCATCACTTTTGTGAACACTCAGGGGCACTGGCACAGATACAAAGAGAAGCAGAGTGAACTGGAAACACTAGTGAAAACCTGTAGGCTACAGATGGGAATGCACCATGCAAGTCCATTGCAACTATCCAGTCTCAAAGGTCCAGGGTAGACAAGACCTGGACAAAGATGAGCATCTTGAATTTTTCTTTCTTCCAAAAGGCATGGAGGGGCACAGATCTGGAATGAACGTAGGCTTCTGTCTTTTTTCGGAACCATAAGGTAGCGGCAGGGATGTGGAATTCCTATAGCCCAACGCCCAGGACACATTGGTTGGAGTCTAGAGCTATACTTTTTTTTTTTTTTTTTTTTTTTTTACTTTGTTCTTGGGACCAGTAGGCCCACCACCCTGCAGCACAAGCCCTTTGGCTGCCAGTTTAGAGTACCACATTACGGATCAGGGAAGGGCACTGTCTACAATAAAGATAACATTTGTGTCCGTATGATAATGCTGATCGAGCCTGTATTTAGCTTGTATATTAGCTGTAAACTCAGACTGCACTACTGATAGTAGTTCCATTATAAAAATAAAAAATAAAAAAATAAAAAGGTACACCATTTGCAAAGTTTAACAATATGATGCTAGGTATAATGCTCTTTTCTTAGATGCAAATATTTGCAGAAGCTTGAAAGCAATAATGACGAGTCTGCATTCAAATCAAAAAGTTCATTAAAAAAAAAAGCAACAAGGAAAAGTTTTGCTAAACTACTGTGAAATTTTAGTTACCATTTCTTTGAAATATATTTTAGTAAATGTGTTGATGCATGCTAGTATTTCCCAAAAATATATCCATATTGGAGAGAAAAAATTTAACCAGTTTTAACAATATTATGGGACACATGAAAATAAACAAGCATTGGCAAAGCCAGGTGGTTCAACCTTGGTTGTCAGCCTTTTTGTTTTGTCAATGTGCGTTTTATTTTGAATTTTTTTGTAAAACTATTGTTGTGGGAGCTGCTGGGCACTCACTTTCATAACAAACACTAGCAGAAAGCAAAAAAGATTTATGGTCTCTAGAAGTGTATATTGCCACTGTAGTTCCTGGCACTGAACAAACCGACTGTGTGCCAATATTCTTCTTGTGAAACAGCACAAGGTAGTCATTCATAATGAAGCCAGCCAATAGACAGAGAATTTTAGTAAAAACAAAACGGTCTAGGCTTATGCAAGGCCTAATTAGGGGGGCCCGGTCCTTAAAGGAAGTCACAAAAGTACACCCATGGTATACATTCTTGCAACAGTGCAGATTTACAGAAGTAGGCCAGGAAATGGAAATTTCTAAGAAAAAGAAAAGAAAAAAAAAGAATAAATAAATTTTAAAAAAAAATGTGAACTGCATATTAGCTCAAGCAAATATGTATGTGTAGATTTGCTCATGCAAAAATCTGTTGAGCATGTTGTACAAGTTCACTTTCCCTTCAAGTCCTTCCCTTCTACGTTGACAGGACTTTGGGGTCCACACTCCAGCGTAGGCTTCAGAGTCAGTCCAGATGTAGATCTATAGGGTCCAGCTGGCATCAGTGGGAGTCGGGGGGCCCAAGAATGGAATGCATTGCCACACAACACTCCTCAGGTAGAGCATGGAGCGGACCCACCCTCAGAGGGAGAAGTGGGGGAAAAGGCGAAGTAAGCTTGGACGACTTCTGTGCTTCTTCGATTTAAATGACTATGTGGACTTCGGAGGCAACTGATCGTAAAGCAGACTCTACACTTTCATACTCACTGGAGGCGTTTGTCTACAAATTTTGGATCTGAGGTTGCCAGCATATATTTCTACAAAGCACCATTGTATTTTTCTAGTTTCTCCCAAGGGGGGATCTAATCATCAGGTTCAACATTAAAATGCAATTTCACCTCAGTGGAGGGTAAGGTACCTAATACACTGAAGGCAGGCTAAAAACCCAGAAATCGACCTCAGGAGAAAAAGGGAGTTATTGCCCCTCACTAGGACCCTTCTCTGTCTGGCAGGCACAGGATAGCAATTATTAAACAAACTGAACTGAATTAGCGTCAAATAGTGACCTTTTGATGTATGCAGAACCTATCACAAAAGTCTGCTTCCTACAGTTAGAAGTACATTTTAGTCATAGATCACTGCAGGATTTACTGTTTGGTAGTCAGAATTTTAACAGACTATGAAATTGGTGCTGTGGTGAGGACAGCATCAGGAGCTTTACAGGGACCGACACTGAGGATCTGGCGCGGGTTGCAGCACCAAGACCAGAATAGCAGCTCAAGTTGAAGTAGGCAGTAACAGACATTTTAGGTACCATAATAGTGTATGAGGGAGGGTCCTTAAAGACATCACTCACCATGGCTTCTATCTATTGGAAAGTGCAACTAAACAAACATCAGCTTGGAAAGGGATTCAATATATGTATGATACCCTCCACCCCCTTCAGAGCAGTGTGCTGATTCTTGTGTTTTTTGGGAGGAAAGCAGCTCCAGGTTAGAGACCAAGTGTAGGGTGTCCCTGTAAGGGATCTAGAACTTCATTTGAGCGCTGCAATAATCAATTTGGCCTCACTCTTGTGGATGGCCTTGCAATGAACTTAGCTGCAAAACTGGGCTGCATGTGATAAGGAACCAGAGGCATTCTGCTTTTGACTGACATCAGATGTTAAGAGCTCAAAGCTGTACGACTCAGGGCTTGACGTCCATGAAAATGAAGAAACTTTGTACACAACACTGAACTCAATGATTAAGATCAGCAGGTCACACTGAGGAGAAGGCACAGAGAATACAACGTGAGATTTACTTGGTTATGCCCTGGTTACATCATTTGAAAGCTGCATTATTCATAAATACAACTTGTAGGAACAATTCTGCAGCCAAAAGCTGAATAATTATCTGCCTCAAACTTGCATGACTGTCACTCATCCCCATCTAATGCTGAGACAACCAACAACCACAGAACTGTGAACACAAATAGAACGTGCTTTGTCCAGCACGCTGTCGACTCAGGGTAGCTTTTCAAAGCTCGCACTGCAACCCCTGCCTGGGGTCAAACACTGCATAATGCACACTAATCAATGAAGTAAAGCCGAAGCAGATGTGATACTGATTAGTAAGCAGGCTCCATCAGCCAGACTGCTACGAATGAGAGGCGATCACAGACAGCAGCAAAGAGGTGGGAACATCAGAAACCTCACGCAGAGTTAGAATAGCAAGGATATCCAACTCCAGTCCAAGAGAGCAGGTTTGCTAATTCTCGATGGGGCTGTCGTCTGCAAATATCACTGTGCCTGTATGGGAACGGTGTGCCTTGGGTGTACTGCTGTTCAGAACTAGCTTCCAAAGGGACTGTGCTGCAGAGACAGCAGTCACTTGACAGAACAGACCAGATACAAGACTGTTGGAGGAATAGAGCATCTGTTGAAGACCAAGATTAGAGGAACCGCGCACTCTGGACAAATTAAAGCATAACAAGGTACAATGTATTAGTTTCGCGATTACTCTGGCCAGCTGTGATTTTCAACATCTTACCTACAGCTCTCAGTTGTGTATAAGCCTCTTGTACACCATACCAGGCACTTAGAATAGATGTAGAACTTGCCCATTGCTTAACATTGGTTGGCTTTATTGGCACTCATAAGTTTTTTATTCGATCTAAAAATTTAATTTTTATCATCCAAGTAGAACTTACCATCTTGGATCAGTAAATAAAAAATAATTCTGAAGGCAGGCATGTACATGCGTAAACTTGTGAATGAATTGTTCTGAAGTGCCCCTTTTGGATGGTCACCCCAAACTTTTTGCTGTCAGATGCGGTTGTTTGACCTGTCAGTGTTCTGAGGCCTACTAACCAGGCCCCAGTACCAATGCTATTTCCCTTAAAGTGTATGTCAAATTGCATAGGCCAATTGGCAATGACCTTACCACCAATGTAAGTACCTAGTAATTGGTACCCAGGCCAAGGTTGGTAAAGGGGGTCACCAGGGATGCAGCACTGATTGTGCCACCCTGAATACACCAAGTAAGAGACTACAGAGCTACCATGTCAGCCCGCATGAGCAGCCTGCGGCTCAAGTGAGACTCTGCCCAGTCCATGTGCAGGCAGAGTTCCTGTTACTTAAAAGAATACGGGTAGTAGCGGTCCAATGTGTGCACTCCCTACAATTTGTCCAGAGTAGGAAACTATTATTAAAATCAAGAACAGTACAAATGAAACAGCACAATGCTGAATAGTAGTGTGTGCGTTACTATCCAAAAACATACATTAGTGCCCACACGGTGAAACCATAAATATGATTCTAGAAATACTGCAGCACTCCCAAGCAGTCCATAATGATAGTCATCCAGGTAAGTTCAGTTGTAGTTGGATCTTATTTATTGTTGATATAGACATCAATGTGGCGAGATGTATATGATTCCACAGCCAACACGCGTTTCGTCGCACTCATGACTTTCAAGTCTTACTGCGTCTAAAAAACATTAATATCATGAAAGCAACACCATGCCCGTAGGTAAGAATACTCCGATGTCTCACTAATGATAAGTATAACTAAAAGGTTAGTAGGAAACCTGTCAATAACTCATGTGGCAAAAACAAGAATTCATCTGGATGAATATCATTATGGACTGCTGAGGTATTTTTAGGATCAGAGTTCCTCTTACTGCCCATGGACAGGTCAGTTTCCCTTAAGGCAGGCCCCTCTAGCCCAGGGGGCAGGGTGCACTGTCCCACGAGTGAGGACATAGGTGCAGGAGCACATATGCCCCCTGTGCTGCCATCTAAAACATGATGCCGGCCCGTGTAACTGGCAGCCTATTGGATAACACAGGCTGGCATCTGACCACTGCTCAGATTTTTAGCTCCTTGAGGCCCAGCCAAATTCCATTGTGTTTGGTATCAAAAACTGTGCTTTTTAACCCTGAACATGATGTCCAGGTGGCACCTCCTTGGCAGGACGTAAGACAAAGGGCCTGAGCAAGAAGGAGATCACACATCCCCCCACCCAGGCTGGCTAGTGAGAAAAGCATCAGGGCGGTGAGCCTCAAAGGTTTCACCTGCATGCGCCCCCCCCCTTCCAGCATAAACGGCGAGGCAGGCAGGAAATTAGCTATGCAGAAGGTGTGCACCCTCACAGGTCTAGCCACACCTTGAGGGTGGGCTAGGATGTCTGCACAGCCAAGGGAAGGTTCTGCCATCTTGGCAGACCCTAAGAATAGTGGATTCTGGGTAGAAAGTACTCCCACAGGAAGTCATCACTGCAGAGGCAGAATAGCCACAGGGACTAGTAGCCCATTGGCCACTATCCCTCACACCCTTAAAACCCCCCCAACCAGGGATTTTAGGGGCTCACCTGGCACCAGAAATTTGATTTTACCTAGAAAAGAAAAAAAAAAAGCACAAAGGCTGCACCAACAACAGGACCTAGCCTCCAGCCCTAGTGCAAAGAAGAGGACAAAGTGACCTAAGGAGACAAGTACTGGAACTGCATCAGTGGACACCGAAACTCCAAGGAACACTCTCCTGACTGGTGGTACCATTCCTCTGTAACCTGCAGGAGTAAAGGTGAGCTGAGATAGTTTCTTTAGGCTCAGACACAGGAAGTTCTATGTGCACAGCAACTTAAGAGTGGGAATGAGGCCTATTTGAAGCCTCTAGTCCCTGCCAAACGGCCACCAGAAGCCTGTGGATCACCTTTGCAGCTACCAAGGTTTGTCTGTCACCTGCCCTGAAACTAACCACCACATGACATTCGCCAACTCCAGGGCACCATCCCAGCATGAAGACCAACATCACCAGTGACTACAGGCAGAAGGATGTAACTTTGGCTGCAGCAGCAAAGGCATCTTTGGTACGATCAGTCCGGTGACTGACAGCTAGGAGCCACCTCTGCACCCAGAGTCACAGGACAAGGTGGCGAAGATGCAAGTGTTGATTCCTGATCAGCCCACCCCCTCCCCCCAAAGGCCTCTAAATCTAAAGGGTAGACTGTGAGTCCACCCCCAAGTCCAGTTTTGCAACGGAGTGCAAAAAGCACCAGCTACTGAGGACCGCTCAGCACCAAGGACAGACAAGTCACCCCTGCAACCGGACTCACTGGGCAAGGTAACAAAAGCATGACTGCTGAATCTTGGTCTGGGTCCCCATAAAACCATAAATTCCCGTGGGTTCGTCGGAACTCACCCTACAAATGCCTGAGTGCACACTGCTATTTACCCCCATTGACTTCAATGGAAGCCCTTTAAATTTGCAAAGTACTTTTATTTTCTAAAGACTTAAAGTTCACAACTAGTTGTACAACAGCTACAAAGTTTGTTTCGGTGTCTAAATTAAGATTAAATCTAATCTATTTTTCTAAATTGGTGTCTGATTTCTGTTGAGTTGTGTCATTTACTTTTTGTCTATGTTGGTAATGTGAGATTCTTTATATACGTTCCTCTAAGTAGCCTGACTGCACTTTGCCACACTACCAGGACTGAGCTAGGGTTTGCCTAGAGTGAATCTGAGGTCCACCACTGGGTATTGCGTGGGTATACCATGGTAAGACTACCTAGTGATACCATATAATACCTTCACCTTGCTACATGAATCAACCCTCCTTTCCATTTTTCCACTTTTTTTGGCTGATGTGCCATTGACAATCTTTTGCTGATGTAGAAACTTGGCACGCAAAAAAAAGCTTTGGTCAAACGATCAAAAAAGAGAAATAAACGGGTTTTGCTGATGCTTGCTAGGCTGGGTGCACAACACTCAGCTCTACATTCCCAGTTTAATAAATTCCCTGTTTTCACCTCTCTAAAGAAGTGATACTTCATTTTCTGCCTGTCTTTTGTGAGAAGAATTACAGGGTCTTTTTTACTCTTGGTAATAAGAATCCCCATTAAGATAGCCCTGAGAAATTACTAAACATTTATTTATTTTTTAACCAGTAGTGCCACGTTTCCAGATACAAAACTTGGGAAAGGATTAACTTCAATTCTAAATATAATTATGGACACAAAGCAATAATCCTTCAGCTGAATGCAGGACTGAGGAGTGGGCACAGCTTGTAAAGGCGCTCAGCTCACACCCTTTTTCTTAGTGTCTAGGAAAATGTAAGTTACTTTCTGTGGTAACTTCAATGTCTGATAAATGAAGCAGAAGCGTGTGCCCTCGTGTTTTGTGAGCGTGTGTAGCTAAAAAGATGGGGAGGTTTGAAGGGTGATTTGAGTGGAACAAAGCAGGCATCAGTTGGGAGTCATCAGTGATGAGATGGATTACTAAAGAGGGACGTTACAATTATAAAAAGAATCTACAACTTCAAAGATTTTCTGCCTGTCTTCTGTCACACTCCTCACTGAGCTAGGATCGAGCTAATTTGTTTCCATTCTGCTGCAGGCAAAGTGGGTCATAGCATGAACACAGTTTCGCAGACATGCTTCGGACTGCCACAGATTTAAAAAAAATAAAAAAAAAGGAAGAGGCAGGAAATGAACCGCCCAGCTTGTGGGACTTGTGTGGTTCTGTTTGAGCTTGGTTTGCTACAGGAAGAAGAACCGGCTACCAGGACTTTGTGTAGTTCTCCCCAGACTAATTTGTGTCCTTTGAGAAACACATCAAGAAACTGTATGGTTTCCTGGCTGCACCATTGGAGCAGGCTGCCCCAATTTTCCTTCAGATGAGAAAACTGACGAATATAATTTACTTTGCAAAACTTTTCCCATTTCACGTTTCGGGCCCGGGAGAGTGCATTGTGTTCAGATCAAGCTTGACAGAAGACCTGAGGCTTTACTGAATGTGGTTAAAACTAAACCGCAGACCCACTCATAGCCACAATACCGCACCTTCATACCGGGTTACTGTGCGTCTCTAAGTTACTGACAATGATAATAGGGTACGAGTAAAACCCTACCTAGAGACAACAGTGAGGACGACTCCTGCCCGCCCCTCGCTTGTGCACCCATCCAGTGCTCTTAACCAGGCCCTAACCTCGCCTAGGGTGTGAGTGGGATGCAGTGCAGCTTGTTAGGGGTCATGGAGAGGAGATGGGGTGATCATGGCGTATGGCTTCTGTACAAGGCCTACCCTACAGACAGACATCTGAAGACCTCTACACATGCTAGGCACCTGCCTGGAGAGACTCGCAAAAACAATGCAAAACTGCTATTTACATCCTCGCACAGAACTATATGTGCGGAATACAACTCGGAAGTATTTTTGCCTTCGCTCTCATAAACCCGAAAAACTGTCTCACCGTAGATTTTTCCCTCGCTCTCATCACACATCAAACAAGTCTATCAACGGCTAACCTCCTCTTGCTCACAAAGACTCAAGCAAATAATCTCCTCAGGGCACCTGAAAGCAGAAGATGAAGCGTCAGTCTCCACACTGGACTTCGGGAGTGTTATTCCAATACTACTACAAGGCCAGGCTCTGCAATAGCACAAGAAACGTTCAACCACGTCATCCTCATCCTTCCTAGCTACCCCTCACATCGAGGATAAAGTACCAATGACGCTGCTTCTCCTGCTGGGTGCTACAGCAGACGCTGCTTACTATCAGGACTGCGGCCTCCGAGCATCATTTCAGTGGAGCACAAACCACTACCTTACTACAGTTCTCAGCCCCTTCGGAGGGCAGGACCCTCTCCCTCTGCGGGGGCTTCGGATGCCATGGGTCAGAGGCTCACTGCCGGGACAGAGGGAGGCCTGTGCGGACTGCTCCGGCCCTGGCCTACCTCCGGGGTAGAAGCAGCGGCTGCCAGCTCAGTCTGGCCGGGAGACCGCTGCGTCTAACAGCCCCAGCCACCTCCGGCTTCGCCCAGGCTAGGTCTACATCAAGGTACAGAACTCAATGCTCTTTGTAGCAGAACTAGTTGCACAGAGCATTTCTTACTTCAATCAGTCCTCCGTCGCTTTGTACTGACTACTTCCAGCCAACTCTGAATGGATTATCAACCCTGTAACAACACGGACTCCGTATACAAATCACTTTCACACACCGACTGCATCTTCACTAGGCCCTCCGAGATAACACAATTAAACCCTCACTCAGCAAGGGCATATTCACAAGGCACCCCCAAGACAACACAATCACATCGAGGGCGTCTTCTCACTAGGCCACCCCCAAACGAACTTAATCAGACCCTCACATACTGAAGACATCTTCACTAGCCAGAGACAAGGCATATGGAACATCACACTCCGAGGACGTCTTCACTAGATCACACCAAGACTAGCCCTGAAGATGCAACAGTGCCTGGTGCTGCAATGGAACCCAAATGAGTAATCTCATGGCATGTAACAGCTTGACAATGGACATACTTCAAACTCAGCCTGCCGACTGTCGGCGAGAGAACAAGGTACCAATACAGACGTAGAATGACCCAAAGAGGAAAACAACATGTCTAAAATTAGTGTCTAAACTGTAAGTGTACCGAGTAAGAGAGACCGAGGTCTCTCCGCAAAGCGAGAGATGCTGCTTCTTAACCCACTGGCTTTCCAGAAGCAAAGCCTTCTCGGGCCACCCAGCTCCTTTCAACTGCGCCCGCTATTCCGACGTGGCCATAGGGGTATTCAAGCTATGTCACTCCGCCCTGTCCACCTCACTCTCAAGTCATTACCGCCCCTCTCGCGCTTTCGGTGGGGCCCAGGTGCTCAAGAGGAGTGGAGGCACCCATAAAAACCTCTGGGTAGTTCTAGCGGAGGGCACACTTTCATACTTTGCTGCGGGTGCACCTGCTTCCGGAGTTTTTCCTAAGTTAGTCAAACAGGCCAGGGTGCCGAGTCACGGCGCCAGAATGGTACCAAATGAGGAAGCTCCCAAGGCAGGCTCCGCCCCTGCTTCCCGGCTTCCAGTAACATGCTGAAGCACACACTACGTTTCACTTTCACTACAAAGCGCCAGCAGAAGAGATCGTCTGCCAGACTTTGCTTCAATGCGATAGACAGCTGGATCCCTGATGTTTCTAAACCCTCCGAGATACTGACATGAAGAGAAGAGGGGCTGCCGCAACCATGAGATCTGGAGAGCTGGACAGATACCCTCGTTCACCCGTGTGCTGCATGAGCAAAATCACCAACTCCCCTCTTCCAGACATTTAAGCAAGCACGGACACACGAGGAAGGACAGGCGTAGGAAATGGTTTTTGACATAATATCCAACAGGGTAGTTATGTCTGGCCCAAAGAGGTCTCTTTGCTAAGTTAATTTCTTCAAAGAAAAAAAAAAAAAGAAAAACGAACCCATGGTACCGTATTGGGAAAAAAAAAAAAAAAAAAAAAAAAAAAGAAGGTTCACGACATACTGCTTTTAATAAGCCTAGACGGACAGAAGTGTGGCCCGGCCGATTGCAAAGAACGCGCAGACCTAAGATCCTTCGCGCTCGGTGTACGAGACTCGGGACAGGATGACAAAGGCGCACCAGGAAACAGCCGGGGGACCCGAGGGGACAGGAGCACATGATCACCCAGATATATGTTCTGGTGCTCGCAGCTTGGTGCCAGTCTCCCAAGACAATAAAGCAAGGGTGTGGCTTTCATTTGTGATATTCAAGTTAAGCGGCAACTTACTGAAACCTACGAGTTCCAGAAACACCCCTCCGTTTCTTATACCACCAAGCAGCTATGCACGAACAGATGAACTTGTGGTTACATATTTACCCGACGATGTCTGCACAGCTGTCAGCGGGCTTGTCACTTGCAAAGTACGTAATGCTTGTACCCGACCCGTGACAGATCAGATCCCTCACAAGAAGGGGGTGCGTATTTCCGCGATGAGATGTGTTAAAAGCGATGAAAGACAGCCCTCTCCATCCTACATTGCTAAAGAGGGGGTATCTTCCCGAATGAAGGGGAGAGTCATCCACCTCCAAAGTCTGCTGACGGTCTCAATGAAACGCTCTGGCTATGAATGCGTGCGCTATACTGAGCCTTAGGTTTTTAACACCCGCACCTTGAACCTTACTCAGTGTATAGGGAGTACCACAGGTCCCTCGTCTAGTGCCTCACCTGTATAAATATGGGTGAGCTGTGCGAAGTGCCACCGCTTGTACTAAGTGGTGATTCTATCCACGCAAGGGAGGGCCTGTCTGTGCCCCGCACCCCTCCCGAACCCTTCTTCGGCGTGGATGCAGGTGGGACGTGCGAGGGTGCAGTCCCGCATGGACGGGGGTTACTGGAACTCCCAGGGTTGCCTGTTGGAGACCCCACTTTAACGCTATGCCTGAATGAATGTGGGTGGGCAGTGAATAGGGGTGCCGCAGGCACTCCCCTACTCCTCAATGAATGGGGAGGAGCGCCAGGGGCGCCCTGTCTTCCCACCCGCACCGGCCCTGGACTCCCTACGAGCCTCTCGCCCGACACTCACCAAAGAAGCGCTGCGGGGCCGCCTCTCCGCTGCTCGCTCTCCTCCCGTCTCCGGCTTCTCCCAACAAACACAAGATGGCGGCGGCGGCAGAGCCCGGAACACACTGACCCTGCTGCCCCGCCCGCGCGCGGTGCGGCAGTCCTCACTGCGGCCGCCAATCACCGCCGCGCCCCGCCCTCCCACCAATCACGCCGCGCCCGGCGGAAGACAGCGCCGCGGAGCACGCCGGACACTGACGTCACCGCGTGCTGACAGCCATAGACACAGAAGACAGAATGCGGCCGGTGATGTCACGACTCCACGGCACTTGCCTCAGCGGCGCGGCGGCGGACTCCGCTGAAGCGGCCTCACAGGAAGCGCACGACCAGCCGCGTTACACCTACAGCTTCACTCGCCCTGGGCGCCGCGTGGAAGCTGCTGGCCTATACACCCGCTTCTTAACGTCCAGACAAACGGGGACGTTTGTTATTACTACAAAACCCAAAACGCGCATGCGCAGTGAGCAAGATCAACTTCCCCACCCTGACTTTTTTTTTATTTTTGCAGATGTATATTGCGCGGACTTGGCGGTGTTGAGTGATTTCCTCACAGAAACACCATTCTAAGAGGCTTTCCAGAAAAGAGTATGAAAATGCCCACTAGTGAAATGAAAGGCGGTGTCTGTCCATCAACTTCCAATATAGAGTCTGGTCTTAACGTACACTGGCAAGCCCAACATAAACCAGTGGCTAACGCAGCTGGGAAACACCCCGAAAGCCAAAGCCTGGCTCAGCTCGATGTAGGGTGGCCAAATTTTGGGTGCCAAAAACCGAGACCGTTGGCCAAAATAGAAGGACTACATTTTTACATCAACGGAGCGTCGGGGAATGGCCGCTCTCAACATAGGACCACAGAAGAGGCACTAAGAAAATACACACAATGTAATTTCCTAGAACCAGCTTCATACCCGTTGATTACATTGCTTACTTAACACAAATAACTAGTCCTGTTCTCGAACACCTAAAAACGTACCTCTCACGATTTTCAGTCGACTCCTGCAGAAAACCGGAACATAAACCAAATTTGCTGAAACCTGCCGGGACAACTGGTGAAAAACCAGGACTGTCCCGGCAACTTCAGAACGCCTGGTCACCCTAGCTCGAGGTCCTTTTTCAACTTCAAGCCCAAAATGAGCTGAGCTTTCACAAGAGGCGACGTGGTCAAGTGACTACAGCTGCTGTCCATGTTATATGGGGAGCCAGGTCTGCCCCAGCCTTGGCTCACCCTCATTAGAATCCCAGCAAATCGCCCTGTGCCAGAATTTAAAAAAAACAATAGTGTAAAGTAGTCTGTCTCTGTTGCGACAGGCTTGTGTGCGTGCCCTAATCTTTCAGATATGTAAAACTACCCACATAAAATGCCGATTTTACCTATTACCACACTTGAATCTAATTCTCCAAGCATTAAGGACAAATCACTAACCCTTGATGTCCGCAAGACATACCAATCTACGCCCGAATCGCTGTGTGAAACAGGAAAACATGGGAGCAATCCTAGCCTATCTAGTTGACCAAATAGTGTGAGCTTAGGAAAATATTTAATTCCTTCAAGACTCCTCTTTTCATTACCATCAAATGCGTGAGATCATGATGTAAATTGTGCACAAACCTACTGTATTTAATAGCCCATAATGTTGCTTCATCTTTGATAAAAAAAACATCTATGAAACAGAGTATGACAATCGACCTGCCTCTTAGTTAGCAAACAGCATTGTCATCAAGGTAGAGGTATAAATGTTCCACCAGTCCATGTTAAAAAACTCCCACTTTTAATGAATACTTAAGTACACTCTCTTGACTTGAAGAGTCAATCATATTTTAATGTTACTTGCACAATTTATATGCTAATTTTAAGACTCAATTACCGCACAGGCTCCGAGAGTCAGACCAAACCACTGGCCTCTCTCCCTGTTAATTTGTTGGCTCCCCCACCTCTAATAGCAAAGACATTAGGTCCAACTTAAATATACTAATGCAAGCATGGTTAGCACTTTAAACCACAACATGAGTGGACAACGATAGCCCTAGTTATTGAGCAGTGCTTGTGTAGTTCAATGCAATCAACCAAACAAAGGCAGAAAAATCTACCCAAACTGACAACAGCACTTGGTGAGACAATAATACTTCACTGGCGAAGCCAAGAGACGACTGAAATTATCAAGCCAATGAATTAAAGGGGCGGGCTCAAAGCCTACTGTGATATATCATTAGCAACAGGGCTAACAGATGCACTATCGAAAACCATATCTAAATAAAAATAAAAATGGCTATCGCAAGCTAGCCCAAACTGCAGTTTTTTGTTTTTGTTTTTTTTTTAAAGGTGCTGCAGGTCTACCGCAAATCCTATCACAGATATATTTAGCAAGTACCACATTTTCATGTCAGCCCTGGTGAGTTGGGAACTTCAATTAGACAGTGCACAACAATCGTAGATGGGGAAAAAAACGTTTCAAAAATACCTACCACCTAAAATAGAAAATTTACAGAGGACACGCCAAGTAGATCCTGCTGCGCTAAATAAACAGACAAACCTAAAGATGGTGCACCATTGGTCAGTTCCCACTCCTAACCAGAAGGAAACTCCTATCATAATATAAGATGCACTGGAATACACCTATTGCAATATAACAGGGCAGGACTACGATGGGCAGATCGCAGTTGTGAGTTTGACCAGGTTGGTATTGGTCCTTTGAGAAGGTAGCCCCCAATAAAGGAAGTTGCACCCTGTTCTCAAATGAGACACCTACTCCGATAGAGCAATGACCGATTACACCCATTTGCGGATATCAAGTCAGTAGTGTAAAATTTCAATGTGATATAAAGAGTTAACTCTTCCTGGTGTACGGCGAAAACTTACAAAACAAGCCGGTGACATACTGGCCAGCTCGAGCTGTAATACCAAAGCAAGAATTGATGCAAGTAAACCGAATAAAACACCTTAGACTTTAGCCTACTCAAAGTACTATCAACAGAGGTGATGCAAAGATTGGCTGTGCACCAGGCTGCTGGGAACTAGGAGATTCACATTTCAAGAATGAGATTGACAACTTAAAAAACATCAATTGCCACGTTTAAAAAAAAATAGTTCGTCCCCATTGTACTTAAGGAAGCTACTCCTACAGCCGAATGAACCTCTCTATGCACGCTCATTAAACAGAAAGTGTCAATCTTAGTATGAAGGTGAAGTGGCCATCACAGTTGGCCATGCAAAGCAAAGATACCGCATTGCATAACTTAGCACAGATAGGGCTAGTACAGGTGCTTCAAGGGCCATTCACACAGAAAGAGGCCCGCTGCTGTAAACGTCATCACACCCGTCCCCAGAAGGCCCGGCTATTGAAGAGCTCCCACTGCAGAAAATCCGTTCAGTAAAGATACATTTCCTTACTACTACAATGGTAGCAGTTAAATAGCCGAGTTGTGACGACCCCCATCCCCCCAAAAAAACTGCGACGCAGTATGAGAAGCCATTATTCAGAAAATCTCTTCTAATTTCGGCAAAGCTTGTAGCTCTTACAACACAAAACTCCCTATCTTGAGTGTTACATAAGGGTGCGGCGAACTGGAAGTTAAACCAAATATATATGAATAGTTGGAGCACATACAAGGCGAACAGTCAAGTGGTAATCTAGTCAATGTCCACATCAAGTTATCATAAACGAGCAGAGGTGTTATTTTTCCTTGCAAAATGAATAGGTATCAGATTTAATGACAAGCGGTAGCACCGGTGTAGAAAGAGCAGCCAACACTTTGTTTGTCCACAATGGACTTTGTCAAGACATTAACGTGACAATAAAATACGTTACACTGAATATACAAATAATTATTAAGTGAAGGATATCGTACATTATGTACTTGTGCAGAGCTGCAACCAATATTAAATCGTGGCAGTGCAGTGTGAACCTTCAGCGGAGGTGAAAAGAGTCCATAAAGATACACAGAGGTGTGGGACAGAACCAAGTATGTAAAATGGTCGAGGCATATCATACACCGTACCATAAATAAAGACTGCAAAGGATGTTAGATAACATATTCTCATATATAAACTAAGAATAACCAAGCACACCAGAGTAAGCAAACACATGCACTCTCTTGGAGAGCTTAATGAAAAAGAAAAAAACTCCTAAATGCCAGCAGAGGAAGAATTCAAGTCCGCTAATCAAAAATATAGCATATATACACACCAAAGAAGGACAAACACAAGCCCTCAAACCTGAAGCAAGCAAACAGGAGCGACAATAAAACCAAGCAATGTGCGGGATGTAAATCCATTCAAATTGTTTTGCATGGTCGCCTCTAGCTGTCTAGGAGAAAGCTAAAACTATTCGGTAGGTGAGACCTAAAAAATAAAACATTTTGCCTATCCTGCACAGCATTAAGGGTTGACGAAATCAATAGATCAACATGAGGAACCTCACTGGCTTTGCTAACACTCCCTCAGTTTCACTCTGATAAAGACTTCTAATCCCTGGTACTGCAAAGAAATGAAACGCGAGAGTATTTCAACTTGACATAGGCGGTGAGGCATCTCGGTACAAGGTATTTCCTCTGGGAAGGCAACTTTCCAATTTCTCTCGAAACCTAGCCATGTAGTCGGTGCATGTTCGAGAGTCTAATATGAGCTCTCTCGGAACAAAGGAAAGCATCTGCCTAACTGTCCCATACAGGACAGCTGCCAAACTTTACCCGATGCACCCCCGGAGTGGGGCTGGGGAGCTGCTGTCCTGCTTTGAATGAGCCCGTTACCTGCCCTCGAACCTCCAGAAACGTCACGACTGGTCTGGTCGCCTCAAGATCCGGAGACATAACCTATTCTTCAGTACCACAGGCGTGGCACACCTCTGTACATAGAGGCAAGGCAGCACGGCTGACCTCGTGGCAGCCAGCCAGCTCAGATGCAATTTGCAGAAGGCAGACATAGTCGCGAGATAACCAACAGGCAGCAGCCAGAGAGGCCTTTTGTCCGAGGACGTGTGCTGGGGAGCACGAGGGGCATCGATTTCACTCAGTATCATGCAGACTTCCGACTTGGTCGAACTCAGAGGAAAATACAGTAACCCCAGAGAAACACCTAGATTCTCCAGAAGGAGGGCTAAAAAGCTGAAGGACTTTGATCACTGTGACAGCGTGTTAGGTAAAACCACAAAGTCAGAATCTCTGGAGAAGAGGCAACCTAATCACAGGTGAAGGCTAAATCTCCACCCCCACATAAAATATTTTAGCAAGGGATATCAACCAGGCAGCCGACTACATGACACGAGTCAACACCCAACCAGTCCAAATCCAGCACAAACCATTACTAATCAAGTACAATGGACAGACGTTAGTTTGCCCAACCAAATAGGTCCGCGCAAAGCACCTCAACTCTGGCCAACAATAACCCAAGAACAGTAAAGGGCACCAAGATGACGAGAGTACTATGGGATCCAGCCCCTGTAGAAATGTGTTATACAAAGAATGATAGGATAGCATCCTTCTCACAAGTAAGGCTCCTTTCATGGGTTACCCAGGAGTCAAACTGTTAGGAGACTCCAGGAGGGACTGTGTTCTGAGACAGCAGGAAATCAGGACAGTGTGGAGAGGTTCGGTTAAAAACCAGAACCTGGACAAAACTAACAAGCCAAACTTTCAACACGAAAAATAATCATACATTTTTGCCAAATTTCTCACAGAACCTGCCCACCAACAACTCCTCGCCCACCCAAATGCTTGGAACCTTCACCTCTAATCTTATTCTGACCAATGACCCACTAATCGAGGAAGCGGTGTTAAACTCATTCACTATCTCAGGCACTTTGGACTTTCAGTGCACTTTTTTACCCTTATAGCTCTAACACCCTTAACAAGTTAGAGAAGACTGGAAAATCCTTGAAGACAACTTAGCCCTCTGACTTCAGAGTGACACTGGACTTCGCAAAAGTGAGTTACGTATAAGAATTCATCGCCTACCAACAGACCCGTATCCCCGGCACAAACCACAATCTGTCTACTCTCTGCCCCTCCAACAATCATCCTTCCATTAGGGCTCTTGGGCCCTACAATCACTGGTGCTGAAAGAACCCCACCCACGCTCTCTCTTTACAATCCTGTAAACATATCCATTCTAGTTCTAGGAGCAGATCTCAGGACTCGCAGCCAGCCTCTGAATAGTAAAACATCTGGCTCACTTAAGGGATCTCTCTTGCCTTACTGTCCTGAATAAAACAACTCCCTTCAAGGCTTTTATCCTCCAGAATACAATTAACTCCAGTGCAGCTTCCAAGCCACGCACTCCTAACAATGCTGATACCAGACTGGACGGCTAGCAAACATCCACAGGACACTATATGAACTGCAGGCTAGTTTTAGGGACCATACTCAAAATGTCAGTTACACATTTAGATGGCGAAAGAGTGTGTGGCATATCTAACTCTTTCCACATGAGCTACTGCTGTGTCTCCAGTTGTCAATCCCCTTGCACGGGAATTAACTCCCAGCAATTAGGCATCCCCCCCTTTCAAGACTGCCCTAAAACACCCTTTCTGGAACTAGCTACCACGGACAAAGCCAACAGGTAAGGATTTACTGTGTTACTGGCTGAAAGAGGCATTTGTACATGCCTCTGTTTTCATGCGTTAACACATTGAAGCCAAATGGCTTTACCAAGGCCTATTTCTGCTGTAAGCTGCTGGATCTACGGCCTTATGAGGATATTGCAGAGGCACAGGCGTGAGTGGCTCGCACTGTTCCCTGGAGAAACGGCAATGCAAATCACAGGCCAAGTTTAGGGTAGAACAAGGAATGGCCTCTCAATAAAACGAAGTAGGCCTAGGCCGCACCTTGGATGACACGATTCAAACATGAAAAAAAAAAAAAAAAGATTGCTTTCTATATTCAATGCAAAATATGAATAAAATGATGCATTACAAGACAGTACACTGTTCAAATGACAAATAGTTGCCCATGCCTTTCAATGGAAGCACATCAGACGAAACGTAAAGATGCATCAAGCAGCCCATACCAAAATGAGAGAGGATTACTCCTCTGGGTGGAGCTAAGGACCACCGAGGGTACGGTGCTAGCTGTGTTAAGTCAAGTCAGACCTAAACAATCATTACCAAAGCCAATAGGTCTTGCCCTTAGGACATACTGGCTCTGCCAACGGTCTTTAACATTGTTCTACAGCAATCTCAAAGATAAGGCTTATTTACGTTTTTTTTTTTTTTTTACCAATCTGGATATATTTTAAAACAAAACCAACAGAGGGAAGGGGGGGCGGAGTTTGGGGCAGCACTAGGACACACAGAAGGCGGGTTGAGTGGAATAGCAGTGGAGCAAGAGAGGAAGGGTGCGGGTAAGCAACAAGGAAGGCTGGGTGGGGACGAAGCAACAAGCGAGAGAGGAGGACATGCGTGGAGAGAAGCAACTGGTGCAAGAGGAGGGCACAGTTGGTGGCAAACATTGAGGGTGGGGAGGGGAAGCAATAGGGAGGGGAAGCAATAGGAATGAGAGCAACATAGTGGGGCAGAAAGAAGGGCATGGGCAACAGATTGCACTATGGTGTGCAGTGAGAAGAATGTGCACAACTGAGACAGCTGAAAAACACATGCACTCCCATGGAGTGCTTAACCGAAAAGCAAAAAGTACTGCTTGAAAACAAGCAGTGGAAGCACAGAAGATAGTCAATCAAAAGAGATGGTAAAAAGGCTATTGTCTATGGAAAGTACAAACGTAGTAACATTGACAAGCTGGGCCATGAATAAGAAGCAGGCAAGTGAGAGTCAAAGGAAAGCCAACCAATGGTAAAAAATGTATGGGCTCCAAGCCTCTGAATGTTATTGGTAAGCTCACACTGTCTAGTAAGACAGCACGTGCACCTTTCACTCTATAACTACCACTAACCATCACAACTGGACGAGTTCAAACTACCATCTGCTAAACTGCCAACATTATCCTTGATTGTTGTCTTAGCATCACTGCCCAAGTCTCCGCTTGAGTCAGTATCCATTCAATCGGAGAAATAAGTTTTGTATACTGTTCATTGGGACTTTAACCCATACCTAGTAGCAGTCTTTCGGTGTCCTTGTCTGTGGCCAATATACAAAGGCGCAATGTTACAAATGGACACCTGGGGTGAGGAATGCATGCACTGAAGAGGACTATACTGACCAAGTGTAGGAAGTTGGCTCTGTATGTGCTATTTCAAAGTAAGGAATAGCATGCACAGAGTCCAAGGGTTCCCCTTAGAGGTAAAATAGTGGTAAAAATAGATAATACTAATGCTCTATTTTGTGGTAGTGTGGTCGAGCAGTAGGCTTATCCAAGGAGTAGTGTTAAGCATTTGTTGTACATACACATAGACAATAAATGAGGTACACACACTCAGAGACAAATCCAGCCAATAGGTTTTTATATAGAAAAATATCTTTTCTTAGTTTATTTTAAGAACCACAGGTTCAAATTCTACATGCAATATCTCATTCGAAAGGTATTGCAGGTAAGTACTTTAGGAACTTCAAATCATCAAAATTGCATGTATACTTTTCAAGTTATTCACAAATAGCTGTTTTAAAAGTGGACACTTAGTGCAATTTTCACAGTTCCTAGGGGAGGTAAGTATTTGTTAGTTTTACCAGGTAAGTAAGACACTTACAGGGTTCAGTTCTTGGTCCAAGGTAGCCCACCGTTGGGGGTTCAGAGCAACCCCAAAGTCACCACACCAGCAGCTCAGGGCCGGTCAGGTGCAGAGTTCAAAGTGGTGCCCAAAACACATAGGCTAGAATGGAGAGAAGGGGGTGCCCCGGTTCCGGTCTGCTTGCAGGTAAGTACCCGCGTCTTCGGAGGGCAGACCAGGGGGGTTTTGTAGGGCACCGGGGGGGACACAAGCCCACACAGAAATTTCACCCTCAGCAGCGCGGGGGCGGCCGGGTGCAGTGTAGAAACAAGCGTCGGGTTTGTAATGGAAGTCAATGCGAGATCTAGGGATCTCTTCAGCGCTGCAGGCAGGCAAGGGGGGGGTTCCTCGGGGAAACCTCCACTTGGGCAAGGGAGAGGGACTCCTGGGGGTCACTCCTCCAGTGAAAGTCCGGTCCTTCAGGTCCTGGGGGCTGCGGGTGCAGGGTCTCTCCCAGGTGTCGGGACTTTGGTTTCAAAGAGTCGCGGTCAGGGGAAGCCTCGGGATTCCCTCTGCAGGCGGCGCTGTGGGGACTCAGGGGGGACAGGTTTTTGTACTCACAGTCTTAGAGTAGTCCGGGGGTCCCTCCTGAGGTGTTGGATCGCCACCAACCGAGTCGGGGTCGCCGGGTGCAGTGTTGCAAGTCTCACGCCTTTTGCGGGGAGCTTGCAGGGTTCTTTAAAGCTGCTGGAAACAAAGTTGCAGCTTTTCTTTGGAGCAGGTCCGCTGTCCTCGGGAGTTTCTTGTCTTTTCGAAGCAGGGGCAGTCCTCAGAGGATGTCGAGGTCGCTGGTCCCTTTGGAAGGCGTCGCTGGAGCAGGATCTTTGGAAGGCAGGAGACAGGCCGGTGAGTTTCTGGAGCCAAGGCAGTTGTCGTCTTCTGGTCTTCCTCTGCAGGGGTTTTTCAGCTAGGCAGTCCTTCTTCTTGTAGTTGCAGGAATCTAATTTTCTAGGGTTCAGGGTAGCCCTTAAATACTAAATTTAAGGGCGTGTTTAGGTCTGGGGGGTTAGTAGCCAATGGCTACTAGCCCTGAGGGTGGGTACACCCTCTTTGTGCCTCCTCCCAAGGGGAGGGGGTCACAATCCTAACCCTATTGGGGGAATCCTCCATCTGCAAGATGGAGGATTTCTAAAAGTTAGAGTCACTTCAGCTCAGGACACCTTAGGGGCTGTCCTGACTGGCCAGTGACTCCTCCTTGTTGCTTTCTTTGTTCCCTCCAGCCTTGCCGCCAAAAGTGGGGGCCGTGGCCGGAGGGGGCGGGCAACTCCACTAAGCTGGAGTGCCCTGCTGGGCTGTGACAAAGGGGGGAGCCTTTGAGGCTCACCGCCAGGTGTCACAGTTCCTGCCTGGGGGAGGTGTTAGCATCTCCACCCAGTGCAGGCTTTGTTACTGGCCTCAGAGTGACAAAGGCACTCTCCCCATGGGGCCAGCAACATGTCTCTAGTGTGGCAGGCTGCTGGAACCAGTCAGCCTACACAGATAGTTGGTTAAGTTTCAGGGGGCACCTCTAAGGTGCCCTCTGTGGTGTATTTTACAATAAAATGTACACTGGCATCAGTGTGCATTTATTGTGCTGAGAAGTTTGATACCAAACTTCCCAGTTTTCAGTGTAGCCATTATGGTGCTGTGGAGTTCGTGTTTGACAGACTCCCAGACCATATACTCTTATGGCTACCCTGCACTTACAATGTCTAAGGTTTTGTTTAGACACTGTAGGGGTACCATGCTCATGCACTGGTACCCTCACCTATGGTATAGTGCACCCTGCCTTAGGGCTGTAAGGCCTGCTAGAGGGGTGTCTTACCTATACTGCATAGGCAGTTAGAGGCTGGCATGGCACCCTGAGGGGAGTGCCATGTCGACTTACTCATTTTGTCCTCACTAGCACACACAAGCTGGCAAGCAGTGTGTCTGTGCTGAGTGAGAGGTCTCCAGGGTGGCATAAGACATGCTGCAGCCCTTAGAGACCTTCCTTGGCATCAGGGCCCTTGGTACTAGAAGTACCAGTTACAAGGGACTTATCTGAATGCCAGGGTGTGCCAATTGTGGATACAATGGTACATTTTAGGTGAAGGAACACTGGTGCTGGGGCCTGGTTAGCAGGGTCCCAGCACACTTCTCAGTCAAGTCAGCATCAGTATCAGGCAAAAAGTGGGGGGTAACTGCAACAGGGAGCCATTTCTTTACACAAGCCCCCCCCAGCCCACAGGCCAGGAGACTCAGCCCAAGCTGGGAGAGTCCTCCTAGTCTGTCAGGCGAGGAAGAGTAGGAGAAATAGGCTGGTTAGTTGCAGGGCCTACTCTGCCTTACATCCTTCTGTTCAGGTCATCCCCTTTGGGGAACTGACCCACTTCCACAGTGATAGGACCTTGTCTGAACTGCCTCTTGTCTGTGCTTTTTATGTCTTCACCCATTCTCTCTATTTTGAGGTCAGAGGTATCCACCTCTGCTAATCTTATCTTAGCCAGGGTCACCCCTAGCTTACCCAAAGAGGTTACCCAGAGCTGGAGTAACCCCACCATGACCAACAGGGTCAGGGGGCCTAACTTGTTATTTGGCATGGGGTCAGACCACCAGGCCAAGGATAGTGCAGCCATAAAGGCTAACACCCAGCAGAGGCCACTGACAGCTGTCAGTGCCCAGAACCACACCTTTAGCTCTTCACCTAGAAGGGAAGGGGCTAAGTTACAGGCTTTTTTGGGTTCAGGGTGCCTGTCTGCTGTATTAGAGTGGGGGGTCACCACATCTTGTAGTAAACACCCTTCTTCCACTCTTTCTTCTGTTAGCTGAGGAGCCACCCACTCAGGCTTAACAGTTGCCTGACTAGCCAGGACTTCTTGTGGGTCAGGTTGGACTTTATCAGAGCCATTTTTGGAGTTCTCCCCTACTGGAGCAGAATCTCCTTGGCTTGCTGGAACCTTGGCTAAAGGTTGTCCACCTTTCCTACTCTGTTTCCTTTTCTTTTTATTCTGGGGCCTACTTGCATTTACTGCAGAGGCAGGACTTCCAGAATCCTTGGGAGAGGACTGGCACTGGACCAGTTCCTCTCTTGGGCTCTGACTAACCTCTGGGTAGTCATTTCCAAGGAGACAATCAAGGGGGAGGTCTGTACTGACTACTACCCTTCTCCAGCTAAGAGTGCCACCCACTTCTATGGGTACTAAAGCCACAGGCCTCTTAGTGACCCTGTCTAGGCTAACTCTTACCCTGGCAGTCTCACCTGGGATGTACTGGTTTGAGAGCACCAGCCTGTCATGCACAATAGTGTGACTGGCACAAGTGTCTCTCAGGGCAGTGGTTGGGATTCCATTCACCAGTAGGTGGTGGAAGTGTCTACTTCCCTCTGGAATCTCCAACTCACCTGTTGGGCCCTGTTTCCAGTTGAAGGCTATGAAGACCTCCTCATCTGAGGAGTCATCTCCCATGGCTACACTGGTTACCCCTGGAATTTTGTTCTGGGGTTTGTTTTTGGGACAAGAAGTGTCCTTGGTGTGGTGCCCAGACTGTTTACAGTTGTGGCACCATGCCTTAGTGGCATCCCAGTTCTTACCCTGGTACCCACCTTTGTTTTGGGTTGTGTCTTGGGGCCCACCCACCTGTTCTGGTTTTTGGGGGCCTACAGAGGACTCTTTTTCTTTGTTTCTAGTGTCACCCACTTTCTCCTGGGGAGTTTTTGTAACCCCTTTCTTTTGGTCACCCCCAGTGGAAGTTTTGGTTACCCTAGTCTTGACCCAGTGGTCTGCCTTCTTTCCCAATTCTTGGGGAGAAATTGGACCTAGGTCTACCAGATACTGATGCAACTTTTCATTGAAGCAGTTACTTAAAATGTGTTCTTTCATAAACAAATTATAAAGCCCAACATAGTTACACACTTCATTTCCAGTTAACCAACCATCCAGTGTTTTGACTGAGTAGTCTACAAAATCAACCCAGGTCTGGCTCGAGGATTTTTGAGCCCCCCTGAATCTAATTCTATACTCCTCAGTGGAGAATCCAAAGCCCTCAATCAGGGTACCCTTCATGAGGTCATAGGATTCTGCATCTTTTCCAGAGAGTGTGAGGAGTCTATCCCTACACTTTCCAGTGAACATTTCCCAAAGGAGAGCACCCCAGTGAGATCTGTTCACTTTTCTGGTTACACAAGCCCTCTCAAAAGCTGTGAACCATTTGGTGATGTCATCACCATCTTCATATTTTGTTACAATCCCTTTGGGGATTTTTAGGATGTCAGGAGAATCTCTGACCCTATTTAAGTTGCTGCCACCATTGATGGGACCTAGGCCCATCTCTTTTCTTTCCCTTTCTATGGCTAGGAGCTGCTTTTCCAAAGCCAATCTTTTGGCCATCCTGGCTAACTGGATGTCCTCTCCACTGGGGCTATCCTCAGTGATTTCAGAGGTGTTGGTCTCTCCTGTGAGGGAACCAGCATCTCTGACTATTATTTTTGGAGTCAGGGTTTGAGGGACCCTGCTCTCCCTAAGTAGGACTGGAGGGGGGGAATTTCCCTCCACGTCACTATCTTCATCCTCTGAGTTGCCATCCTCAGAGGGGTTGGCCTTTTCAAACTCTGCCAAAAGCTCCTGGAGCTGTACTTTGGTAGGTTTGGGGCCCATTGCTATTTTCTTTAGTTTACAGAGTGACCTTAGCTCTCTCATCTGTAGATGGAGGTAAGGTGTGGTGTCGAGTTCCACCACATTCACATCTGTGCTAGACATTATGCTTCTAAAAGTTGGAATACTTTTTAAGAAACTAAAACTGGTTCTAGAATCTAATTCAAACTTTTAACAAACTTTTAAACTCTAAAAGAAATGCTAAACAGGATCTAACACAAGGCCCTAGCAGGTCTTTTAAGAATTTAGAAAACTTTTCAAATTGCAAAAATCAATTTCTAATGACAATTTTGGAATTTGTCGTGTGATCAGGTATTGGCTGAGTAGTCCAGCAAATGCAAAGTCTTGTATCCCACCGCTGCCACCAATGTAGGAAGTTGGCTCTGTATGTGCTATTTCAAAGTAAGGAATAGCATGCACAGAGTCCAAGGGTTCCCCTTAGAGGTAAAATAGTGGTAAAAATAGATAATACTAATGCTCTATTTTGTGGTAGTGTGGTCGAGCAGTAGGCTTATCCAAGGAGTAGTGTTAAGCATTTGTTGTACATACACATAGACAATAAATGAGGTACACACACTCAGAGACAAATCCAGCCAATAGGTTTTTATATAGAAAAATATCTTTTCTTAGTTTATTTTAAGAACCACAGGTTCAAATTCTACATGCAATATCTCATTCGAAAGGTATTGCAGGTAAGTACTTTAGGAACTTCAAATCATCAAAATTGCATGTATACTTTTCAAGTTATTCACAAATAGCTGTTTTAAAAGTGGACACTTAGTGCAATTTTCACAGTTCCTAGGGGAGGTAAGTATTTGTTAGTTTTACCAGGTAAGTAAGACACTTACAGGGTTCAGTTCTTGGTCCAAGGTAGCCCACCGTTGGGGGTTCAGAGCAACCCCAAAGTCACCACACCAGCAGCTCAGGGCCGGTCAGGTGCAGAGTTCAAAGTGGTGCCCAAAACACATAGGCTAGAATGGAGAGAAGGGGGTGCCCCGGTTCCGGTCTGCTTGCAGGTAAGTACCCGCGTCTTCGGAGGGCAGACCAGGGGGGTTTTGTAGGGCACCGGGGGGGACACAAGCCCACACAGAAATTTCACCCTCAGCAGCGCGGGGGCGGCCGGGTGCAGTGTAGAAACAAGCGTCGGGTTTGTAATGGAAGTCAATGCGAGATCTAGGGATCTCTTCAGCGCTGCAGGCAGGCAAGGGGGGGGTTCCTCGGGGAAACCTCCACTTGGGCAAGGGAGAGGGACTCCTGGGGGTCACTCCTCCAGTGAAAGTCCGGTCCTTCAGGTCCTGGGGGCTGCGGGTGCAGGGTCTCTCCCAGGTGTCGGGACTTTGGTTTCAAAGAGTCGCGGTCAGGGGAAGCCTCGGGATTCCCTCTGCAGGCGGCGCTGTGGGGACTCAGGGGGGACAGGTTTTTGTACTCACAGTCTTAGAGTAGTCCGGGGGTCCCTCCTGAGGTGTTGGATCGCCACCAACCGAGTCGGGGTCGCCGGGTGCAGTGTTGCAAGTCTCACGCCTTTTGCGGGGAGCTTGCAGGGTTCTTTAAAGCTGCTGGAAACAAAGTTGCAGCTTTTCTTTGGAGCAGGTCCGCTGTCCTCGGGAGTTTCTTGTCTTTTCGAAGCAGGGGCAGTCCTCAGAGGATGTCGAGGTCGCTGGTCCCTTTGGAAGGCGTCGCTGGAGCAGGATCTTTGGAAGGCAGGAGACAGGCCGGTGAGTTTCTGGAGCCAAGGCAGTTGTCGTCTTCTGGTCTTCCTCTGCAGGGGTTTTTCAGCTAGGCAGTCCTTCTTCTTGTAGTTGCAGGAATCTAATTTTCTAGGGTTCAGGGTAGCCCTTAAATACTAAATTTAAGGGCGTGTTTAGGTCTGGGGGGTTAGTAGCCAATGGCTACTAGCCCTGAGGGTGGGTACACCCTCTTTGTGCCTCCTCCCAAGGGGAGGGGGTCACAATCCTAACCCTATTGGGGGAATCCTCCATCTGCAAGATGGAGGATTTCTAAAAGTTAGAGTCACTTCAGCTCAGGACACCTTAGGGGCTGTCCTGACTGGCCAGTGACTCCTCCTTGTTGCTTTCTTTGTTCCCTCCAGCCTTGCCGCCAAAAGTGGGGGCCGTGGCCGGAGGGGGCGGGCAACTCCACTAAGCTGGAGTGCCCTGCTGGGCTGTGACAAAGGGGGGAGCCTTTGAGGCTCACCGCCAGGTGTCACAGTTCCTGCCTGGGGGAGGTGTTAGCATCTCCACCCAGTGCAGGCTTTGTTACTGGCCTCAGAGTGACAAAGGCACTCTCCCCATGGGGCCAGCAACATGTCTCTAGTGTGGCAGGCTGCTGGAACCAGTCAGCCTACACAGATAGTTGGTTAAGTTTCAGGGGGCACCTCTAAGGTGCCCTCTGTGGTGTATTTTACAATAAAATGTACACTGGCATCAGTGTGCATTTATTGTGCTGAGAAGTTTGATACCAAACTTCCCAGTTTTCAGTGTAGCCATTATGGTGCTGTGGAGTTCGTGTTTGACAGACTCCCAGACCATATACTCTTATGGCTACCCTGCACTTACAATGTCTAAGGTTTTGTTTAGACACTGTAGGGGTACCATGCTCATGCACTGGTACCCTCACCTATGGTATAGTGCACCCTGCCTTAGGGCTGTAAGGCCTGCTAGAGGGGTGTCTTACCTATACTGCATAGGCAGTTAGAGGCTGGCATGGCACCCTGAGGGGAGTGCCATGTCGACTTACTCATTTTGTCCTCACTAGCACACACAAGCTGGCAAGCAGTGTGTCTGTGCTGAGTGAGAGGTCTCCAGGGTGGCATAAGACATGCTGCAGCCCTTAGAGACCTTCCTTGGCATCAGGGCCCTTGGTACTAGAAGTACCAGTTACAAGGGACTTATCTGAATGCCAGGGTGTGCCAATTGTGGATACAATGGTACATTTTAGGTGAAGGAACACTGGTGCTGGGGCCTGGTTAGCAGGGTCCCAGCACACTTCTCAGTCAAGTCAGCATCAGTATCAGGCAAAAAGTGGGGGGTAACTGCAACAGGGAGCCATTTCTTTACACCAAGTGTTAAAGAAATGTGGATCTCAAATCTAAGCAACAATACTTGTGCACAAACGGATCCATTGCAACGACCAAGTACGCAAATCTACGCTTCTCTGCTTACGGGAGGTGCGCGCATCGCATGAAAGAACCATGTCCGACTTTGCCATACACTCTCGTACACACAACAGTTATGGAGCCCGAGTTCAAAGCCCAATCGTACTTCGGTTCCCAATACTGGGGTGGGGCCCTCTGACGCCAATGAAGAGCTGGCGATGAACCCAAACACACATTACAGAATCTGGGCACCTCTGTATCTTTCTGTGAACTTAGACAAGAGCGGTTATCAGACAATGACAAATGTTTAAAAACAAAAATAAATCCAATGCTACAAAAGGTAAGCGTCAACGATGAGGGTACCGTCCACAGGGTTCTGCTGCACAGCCACCAGGGCAAGGTGCCAGGTTCGCAGCAAAGTTGTGCAGGTGCTCAATGTGCAGTGGGGTTTCTACTGAGTGCGGGGCTCATGCAAGAAAATCCTATCAGCACAGGAGGAAGTACACACCAACTCACGCTAACACAAGCATTTGACGTGGCCTCAGCACCAATCACGTCTGAAACCTCAGGACAGTGTATCACGCCCTCTCCAATCACACTACTCTTGCCGTTACTGGGGGTTATTCTAGCGACAGGAAAGAGGCAGGTTCCTTTTCACGACGGCTTATTTCCATTCGTGCCAGGGACGCTTTATCCGATCCAATCACAAAGAACGAAGGGGGCCTCTCAAACGCCGAGTCAGGCAGTGCAGGCCTTAGTGTAGCACTGTTTTACGTACGTGCCTTGGCAAACTGGAACCTCGCTGCGGTGTCAGAGCCTGTCTGAATAAAACTCAGCATAACCTCAGGTGTCAAACACTTGCCTTGCTTCAACGCCAACTCCTCCCTGGAGCCCCCGTGCTGTCACCTTCATAAACAGCCTCTTTCGGTATGCGCCACTGGCCTCGGCTTTTGAGTACTAGTCCCCAGATGACCAGTTAATTTAGGATTTGTCTCCACCTACCCTACGAGGGTGGAATCGGCGCACACAGCCATAATACATGCAGTAAGTATACAATGTAAACATAAATCCGATTTATAAAAACAACAATAAACAGGGAGAGGGAGGCTAGGCCACTCCGACGTTTGCACTATGTCTTTCGGATTGGTGATTAATACTTTGTGGCACTGCCACACAAAATGTCGGTGTAAGCACCCCGATTGTAAAGCAGTTATGTTTTCGAAGTTGTTTGCTGTAGGAGTACCCTTGGAATTTCCACGGCACCTTTCTACACACATCAGGCTAAGGACCCCCAACTCCACTTCTGAAGGGAAAGGTGAATTGTGTAGAGCCACTGGAATTATGTGGCAGTGGACAGACCAATATATACATCATGCGGTCAGTTAGCTCAGCTTTTTTTTCCAGCAGTGCTGCCTGCTCATAGAACAAGTAGTTATTACTGTAGAAACAAATCCCACAATCAGAAAGATTAAACAAAAAAGCGACCTATGTTGCGAAGGATTTGTGTTTTTTTTTTGCTCTTTTGGTTATGGGCTTTATTTCTACAGCAATGTCATATTCTACTTCAACAAGACAGCCTTGCTCATGGGTGAATGGTTAGAGGGGACTGACAGGGTTTAGAAAATTATAGGAAATGTTGTGATGAGTACAAAGTGCTGGGTCAGTGAGCGTGGGGAGGACCGTAAGCAGGTAGCTGAAATTAAAAAATATTCTGTAACTACTCAGATGTCCTTATAACCTACACCAACCTGATTATACAATGTAATGTAAAGACCTTAATGAAAAATGAGTCCAAGTGAAACTGATCTATGGAAATGCTGGTTGTGGTAGAAAACCGCCGTTAATGCGATCTCTACATAATTCATGTTTCTTTCCGTGCAATTTGGGGGTGGGTCACTGCTACATTCCGTTTGGTCTACTGGGTAAAATGTGACATGCATATATAATTAATGCTACGAACTCCTATCCCGTGACAGCACTATGAATATACGTGTAATTCATGTAAAATATATTATACATACTATAAACTAGCCTATACAATTTACAAAATGTAAAGGCTACACACCGAATATGATAAGCTGCTGCAAAATATTCAAAACTTTTTTTTTTAATAAAACATTTCCTAGTTATATTTTGAAAAGGTACATTCTTCTGTTCTGTCCCGATAGTCCGGGAATGCCGCAGCATCAATGGGGCCCTCGGGCACACCCCAGAGTGTATATTTTGGTCCCCAAGACAATGTTTACGAGTAACTATGTCGTAGAGGGTTTCCGTGGTATCTGTGCATTTTCACGGAGGTATATAACGGAGAGGGTTTTAATAGCTCTTAACCTATCCAAGTTGTTGGGATTGTTCTCATTACACCGAGGGCTAGTAATTTTCGGTGTTCCCTATTCAATGGGTACTTGTTCGGGCTGGTCGCTATCAATGGCAGAGGGTGTGAAGATCTGTCTAGGTGATCTCCATGATAAGTTAAAGCTCAGTGGGATCGGGCTCTTGTTCACTGGGCCATGTTCTTAAAGACACGAGTTTCTTCCAGAGGGAAAAGCGGCCTTAGTTAGAGGAGTATCTTGCGCACAGTGTCCTTACAAGGAGGAGAAGCCTCTATGAAAAGAAGGTCCTTTCAATCGGCGAATCTTATGTGTGTGAGGGATAGGCGAAATTATTTATACAATGATTTTCTGTCATGTGTTTCTTCAAGGTAAAGTGATTCCCACGTAGGAGTTCTCTTCAAGGGACTTTCAGTTGGGGTCCTTTAAGGACGCAGTGGACACTTCCGCCACCATCAGTGGCGTAGCGGTCTCAATATGGGGAGTTCTGCATTAACGTTACATCTTTCAGAGGTGAGCCAGTCTGGAGAGCTAAAAGTGGGGAGTTCTTTGAGTAAAGGGTTTCTTATCTTGGTGAAAGGTACTTTATGCAGGGCATCGCTGACAGGTGTTATCTGTAGGCAAGGGAGGGACGGCCTCAAAGTGCAGGTCCTTTCAGTGGGGATCTGCTATTTATGCAAAGACGTATTTTTCAAAGGAGAAGCGGTCTCAAGGTTGGAATGCTCTTTAGAACAAGGAGTCTCTTAAGCATGCCGTTGATATTCATGTAGATGGCTTCACCGTAAGTGGTGTGCGACATTGGGATCGAGACATGGGGGAGAGGGGAGGGACTGTGCTACCGGGCAGCGTCGTTAACGCTGTTAGTTCTTAATGCAAGGGTAATTTTTCAGTCTGAAGAGTTCTTCTATATGCCAGGGTTGTTAAGTGGGAAGGTCTTTATGTAAGCAGGTTTCAAGATGTAAAACGAAGTGAGGCAGTTGTCTTGATGTGTGTTCTTAAGGCAAGGGGTCACTTGCAGGGAGGATCCGTTTTAAAAGGGTCAGTAGAGAGGAGGTCTTCTGGTCTGTCAGCCAAGGAAGGAGAAGGAAGGGTCTTTACACAGAATAATTTGTGCACTTTAGGAATACATTTTCAGCAAGGGGGAGTTCTTTGTTAAATAATCCCGTTAAATGGAATGGGGCTCGTTATGCAAGAACTTTTTCAGTGGGACAGGGCTCTTTATTTAAGGGGTTTCTTTTCGGGGTGACCAGGTGGACGGGAGGTCTTAATGTCGCCAGGCACTTTAGGGAATGATCTATGAGTGGCTTCGTAGAACTTGGATGGTCGTCTTTATGTGAGTTCTTTGCACAAGATAATGTGGAGGTTATTTATCCAAGGGGTCTCTTTGAAGGGGATTGTTTACACAAAGACATTCTTCAGGAGTTAGTGCGCAGGCGGCCTCCACGATGGGAAGGTAAACATGCCTGACTCTCACGTGTCGTTTATGGGTGAATCTGTGGGAAGACACTCGATAGCGAGATCACCACTGAGAGTCCTCCTAGTAAAGGGAAGGGGATTCTTGAGTGGGTTGTGATTTAAGCAACTGATCTTTTAGGGACTGTCAGTGGAATGGCTGCCTCACTGAAAGCAGCTCCTATGCAAATGGACCTCTTCAGTGGGTGTCCTGGGGAGGCTTTCTTCCTGTAACGGGCCTCTTTAACAATTAATAAGCGGAGGAGGGGTTCTTGGCAAGGATAGATTAGGCAATGGGTCTCTTCGGCCGCCCCGATCACCTGGAGGTGGGATCCCTTTCACCGGGTTTGGGGGGCCTGCTCATGGGTGCCCTCCTCCCTCCCCCCCCCCCCCAAACCCAACCACTCTTACCCCCACCGGTGCCGAGGCCCGCTCCCGGGCTCTCCCCGCTGCTCCTCAAGATGCCGGCGCCGCTGTCGTCGGTTGAATCTCCGGTCTGTGCAGGCTTCCTGCTCTGCCAGTTCGGGGCGCGCGGATTGGTTACGTCGGGGAGCGAAGGAAGCGAGACCGGCGAAAAGGTACTCTCCGATTGGCCAAACCGGGTGGGACAATAGGCAGCACGCGACACCGGCGAAAACCGGCACACTGATTGGTCAGACCGGGGAACGCAGGGTAGGACTAAAGACAACGGCGCGCGCGGAGCCAGACCAAGTGCGTACTGATTGGCCAGACAGGCGGGGAGAGCGGGGGGCGCGCGCGGCGTAGTCGTTATTGGTGGACTCGCGCGCGGGACACGCTTGGGGAGGTCGCGAGACGGTTAAACAAGAGCCGACGCAAGGACCGAAAGCCTCTGCGCATGCTCACATCGAAGCACACCCCAGCGCTCTAGCATATGCTTCACAGCCGCAAAGTGCGAGGACCCGCCTCTCCGTCTGGGACAAACCAACTAAGATAAAAAAAAAAAAAAGGGAGGTAGAAGATTCCCTAACGTTCCCTAGACAGGCTGATAGTTGGACGCGGTCAGTTGAACTGTTCCATTTAAGGACCTCTTCAAGATTGTGCAGTACTCAAGGATGCTTCAGTGTTATTTTTTCTTCTCTCTGAGAGCACATCCCCAAAGCTGGGCCTGATAGTACGGACCAAGCGTGCCCGAGTCGCGTGGGTTCCTGGGAGTTGTGGTTCATGAAGGTTGGCGTCTGCCAAAGCACGTGCAGGCGAGAGGCACTCTGCTGCCTCCCGGGGCAGGTGACGGAAGCACAGGACGGCGGGGTGCGCGGCTCCCCCCGGTGAAACCGAGGAGCTCCGCACAAGGAGATGTAAACACGTGGAAGGCCTGCAGGCACGCCAGCGCAGCCTGAAACCATTATTTAAGCTTCCCTTGCCAATCATTTTAAATGTTATTTTCCGGGTTTTGGGCATTGTAGGATCACAGAGCTCACTACTATAAGGTTTCTGCAGACACTTTATGGAGGTGAGCGAGCCTGGCGGTGCTCAAGGGACTCGAAAAATGTTTAGCACTTAAAATAAGAGAAAGACGCCTGCAATTTCTTTTAAAAAGTGTATTTTTAAACACGCTGAAGCGTTTCACCTCAGTAGATCAGACAATATTACGTTCTGTATCTCTAAACGGAGAGCCGTTTATTAAAAGTGACAGTTTTTCAAAGTGAACTTAAAAATGTTCATGCCCACCCACTGCCATGACACCATGGCAATAGTGCGGTAAAAGGCGTGTCAGTTGTATGCACCCTACTTGTGGCCTGGATTATTACATGCAGCAACATTGTGTTATATTAAATCGGATGCAAAAGAGGTGCATGTATTGCTCGCACCCTCAGCTCACATATTCAAAGTGCTCTGGTAAGGAAGAGCGGTAGCACTGTGAAATACAATATTTTATTATAATCATAAAATTTGGTCCAGTTGGGAAGCCAGGAAAAATCCCAAGCTTTCTAGTTCACCGTTGTGCCATTCCCAAGTCAAACAGGATTACTGTAGAAGCCATCCCAGAGTCATTGGATGATCATCCAACTACCTTAGAAGTCATTTTCTCATCATCTGACATCATCAAGCTCTTGAAGTCATCAGCAGAGTTTAGAAACTTGAGCCTGATCTGAGGATGACGTGAAAATGACCATCTGATTACTTTAGAAACTGTGGTGTTCCTGATGGTTTCAGGATGACTTTGCAATGAGTAGCTGATGACTCGACTTGACTAGACTATTTCTGATGATTTGAGGATTATTTGAAAATGAGTATCTGATTATTTTTCAAGCACTAAATTGCAATGTGGTTTAGGCATGAGGCTCCCCCTCGTTGTACTCATTTTTTAATTGGCTCAGAAGCCCCTGCACGGTGTGCAGTATGCACTATGATGTATGTGGAGAACCAATCAAAAGCAAAGTTTAAGGTCGCAACAAGAAAATAGTGATATTGTTTTCACGCTTAATCTTCCCCATTCAAAACATGCTGAATGCTTGTTGAAATCTGGGGGGTTTGAGTCCATAAGAGTAAAACTACAAGTCCCGGAATGCAATGTGTTGTATGTAAATATCATGCATGACACATAGCACATTATATTTCTGTGTCGCTCTCCATTTACTCAGATTTCTTGTTTTGACCTAATTTCCCTATTCCTGTGTAAACCATGCAGGACACAACACAATGAAAATAGTGTAGATATTTACAAAAAACAATTGAAAAAAATGAATCAGCAGCTTAACCTGAAATAACTAAGGACGTTTTAGGTGGAACACGAAAAATAAGGGTACTTTAGAGAATGTGGCATTTGGTCAGAGCTGCTGACTTTGGTTCGAGTATCTGCGTTAATTTTGCAGTCAAGTGATTTCAGCTGCTCTGTCTTTGAACGCACTTCCGGAGATGCCGGAAGTGACGTCACATGCCTGCGCCGGCCAACGTTTGTGGGAACACGGTAAAGTACAGGAAACCAATGAGGTCCAAGACAAGGAGAATAATGGCATTAATTTACATTTTCTATTACAGCTTCCATACTACTTCAAGCTCTAGTCTCACCAGTCCTTGTTGCGTGAGGTTCTGCGAGGTAAATTCATCAGCGCCAAATTGTTTTCTCGTCGAGTGTATCCAGTAATGCGATTGTGGGGCACTGTAGTTTTCTTTGTTTTCGGGATTGATTCCAGTTTCAAAATACTGTTTAAAATCTGAAGCATTCTCGTGCATTAATATTGGCTACAAAGTAATTAGAGGCTAACTTGGGAACATACTTTTAGAAGCTCAATAAATGTTTAACTTTCTGAAAAGTCGGGCGCTGCATTTGGTCTTTTAAAAAGTACCCATTACAGTTCCGTACAGCTTGAGCTGTTCATAATTACTTGGTCGCACACACTTTATAACATCGGCTGCTGCAAACTTGAACAACTGCTGACTAGTATCCCTATTTGTCCACGGTTAACAAAGTATTGTGCGTCTTTCACTTTTTCGACCTTTATTTTCTGAAAAAGTTGTACTGTCCAAAGGAGATTGTGTGATAACTCGAAATGCCTACATAGGGCAAACTTGACCTTGCTAACAATTTTATAGGTAGCCATGCGCTTCCCCACACAAACGATCTTCGAAATGGAGTGCTGTGGCTTTTTCCAGGTCCTGTCTTGCAGTCGCTATTTGCAGCACAACCTTCTGGTATCAGCATGTTTCTCAACTGGCACAGGCTGTGCCCTTGGCAAAGGTCCTACTCCTGGATTGTGGTTTCAGCATTGCAAACAACAAACTGGTGAGCAACGGTGGCAAAACAGTATATGATTTTCTATTCATTCCGTTATGCTGGTATCTCAATATTTAGTGAGCTGTGTGGAGCCCTTTTTTTGAGCTGATGTAATAAATTACACAGAGGGCTTAGCACCCTGCTCCATACTCAAGACCTTTGCCTCAAAAATATGCTATTTTCCAGTCTTGCCGGAGACAGTAGGGTGAGGCGCCAGTCACCAGATCCTGGCTATTGCTGCAGCCCCAGATCCGTTTTCACAAAATAAACCAGACAGCTGTTTGTATCTCCTAATCTCTGCCATGAAGTAATTAAAATGCCAATGTGTGCCAAAACACGTTCAGTTGAACATGTCCAGTGGTTTTAAAAAAGTGTTGGAATATTTTTATACTTGTACACAGTAAATATAGATCCTTTTTACATGTGTGAGCTCAACTTACTGTTCCTCATCTTCATATTTTGTTTGCGCTTTCTGTTCATGTCTGTTATGCAACTTGTTTTAAAGATATAGTTGAGGCCACTGAGAGATAATAAGTTTATTAGTTAATTAAAACCATAAAACCTTTCCTTCCACGTAAACAATAACAGAACAATTTTAGTTCAAAAAGACAATTACAGTTCTTTGGCTTAGGGTGAAATGGTAAGTAAAATTTCCTTCCACATAATTTTTTTTAGAAAAGACATACTAGTGCTATAAGGTATTGATAATAGGGCAACAGAATAATCTTATTGAAGGTAAGAAAAAATACAGCGCAAAATAAAATCTTGTGATTAAAATGAAATGATATATGAAGTTTTCCTTCCACAAAGAAATATAAACAGTAACCCAATGAGGTATTGGTAAAAATAGTGCAAAGTGGGAAGAGACTTTCTATCGATTTTATTTACCCCTACTTAAGTCTGGTTTTTGGTACCAGACTTTATTATGACATAAGCTAAACAACCCAATGGACTACCTAGGAGCCTTCCCTTCTTTAAGATGTTCAATGCGGGTTATAGGGATTTCGCTATCGTTTCAGCCCTCCCTCTGAGTTGGTTATTTCGAGAGGCTGTGGTTTTTAGAGTGAAAATTTCCAAAAATTGAACCAGCCTAATGTTCAATATTGTATTTCGAGGGTTAAAGGCTGCAATTAATGCTTGTCTGCAAGATCTAATTTTTAAACCGTTAAATTCTTTTTTTAGTAAGAGTCTCCTTTCAGCCGCCAGGGCTGGGCAAATGCAGACCACATGCATCAGGTTTTCATCTGCTAGATGACAGAGACGGCACTCCAGGGAGCCTACTTGCCGCTCCTTCTTCCATTTTGGCGTGAGGTCTAAAGTAGGGACTTCACCCAGCCTAAGTCTGAGAAAGGATTGCTTGATTTTCCTTGAGTAGGGGCCAGCCATAAGTGGTGATTCTTTAAATGTTTTGTAGGAGTTAAGAATCAACCAACTATGCTCCCTTTTGGCCAATGAGATCTTATCGTCTATCAAGCTCTGTAATTTACTTGCTTTATTCACTGCTTTATTGAAAATGGGGATGGGTAGAGACCGGTTCCATACATCATCTAAGTTCAAAAGATTCTTACTTTTTTCTAGATACCTTATGTAGTTGGGGTTCCCTCTTTCTAGGATAATTTCCTGCCAGACTAGATTGGCTAAAGACCCTTTTGAAGCGCGACTCAGTTTGTAGCAACATTTAATGTATGCTGCCGGTCGGGCTAACGACTGTTTGACCAGCATAAATTCCAATCTGACCTGGGCTGGCGATGCACGTCCGGGCAGCCGAAAAACGCGCTTATAGGTTTTTATCAGAAGTTTATCCAGAAGACCTACTTCCATCCCCCTCATTATTTCGGTCCCATAGGTAATAGATGGAAGTAGTTTCGCTCTCATTACAGCTGTTAATGGGTTCAGAGCATGACCACAGATTGAGATTGCTAGCTTGCAAAAGGCGTAAGTAAGGGCCACTGGAATATTGTGATTTTTTTTCTGCTACTTTGTTTGCTGCATAAATATGGATTTGCCACATAATCTATCATCTTCCGCACGGGTAGTACATTTTTACCAAAACATTATCTTCTAGCTCGAACAGTTCAAATGTTACTAAGAACATAGTCAGTTCTGTTGCCACGCAATAGATAAGCCCTTTGGAAAGATTGAAGGCCACCTTTCTATTGCTGCATTTGACAACAGACTAGTACTAATAATCTGAAACCTCTGCTCTGATAGTGCTACCATCTATAAAGTGACAAAATAATGAGATATTACAAAATGTGCTGCATTATGCCACGTAACTTGGATTTTCTTATGGCAAAACTTTGTCCTTCCTGCCACTTAATTTCAGTGGCCCGAGGTATAGTATGCTTTGAAATGTACAGGTTCACGTGAATAGATAAGCCCATGAAACTTCTGACATTGTCTTGTACATAAAAATTAAAAAATGTAGAGCCCGCCCATAATTTACCTTTACTTAGCATTGGCTGGCTCCCACGTCACTTTTGTTTCCTTGCTTCGTGGTGGTCAGCTCCTCCTTCTTCCTACTGGGCTTCAAGTCTTCATCCTGCAGTGGAGCCTGGCAGTTACTGTCTACAAGCCATTCTTCTGTTCACTAAATGCGGAGCCCTAAGTACTTAATTGTGACCAATTCATGACACAGGGAGTGCCCAAATGCAACAGGTTTGGCCACCTCTGTAGTGATAGGATACGCACAGGGACTTCTTTCAGTAGACCTGAGACTGCACCAAAGTGCTCCGAGGCTCTAAAAAACCCCTGCACATCTTCAGTCATGAATCCCATAAATAGCATCATATAGCAGTAGGTTGGGGGCAGTGCCATTAATCACAAGCCCGTAACAGTGGGCGTTCTGACCCAGGACATTGGCCAGTGGTTATAATGCTATCACAAATAATACAGATGAGAGCTGGCAGCTCCTACCAACCGCATAACAGAATTGAAACCACCAGTTTTCACTCAGGCCATCAGGTTTATGTACTGCAAGTATATTTGATGAAGCCACTTCCGCAGCTGGACAGAATTGTTATTGGGTTTAAAAAAAAAATGTTTTTCAACTCTTTATGATTTATCAATACATTTCTCATTGACACTTGGGGAACCATAACATTGTGACAGTTTTTTGGTAATAAATTAGGTTCCCAGTAGCACTCTATCCTCCTCTTCAAGGGAACACATAATTTTTCATGTAAAACAAAGACAAATTAGTGATGTTCCCTTGGTGTATTATGTCAGCACCCTGATTGGTAGTATCCAAAATCATCATTTATTTGTGTTGTGTTATTTTATTAATCACACAGTTACTCTGGAACTTCAGCAAAGTGAGTTATTGTGATGGGAACAGGGTTATGGTGTTGTGAATTCACTTCCTGGCAAGATTCAGGGTCAAAGGTCATAACATCTTTTTCTGTGATGTGACTGAAATTAAAAGGTGTTGAATACTGCTTCCCCTACCCAGGGCATTTTGGCGAATCAACAACAGTGGTGAGCAGCAGGAACAGTGGAGATAGGTGTGGAAGGGAGGCACAGAAGGCATGGAGAGAGAAATAGTGGCAGGGAGAAATAGTGAAAATGGACTGGAAAGAAACAGCAAGGAGAGGCAGAGTAATCATAGGAGGATCTTGAGACATGAAGGCATGAAAGCTCAATTGAAATATTAATTTAATTGCTTCATATAAATTGATGCAGCTGGGATCAATGTTGGGGTGATACAGAGTATGGGTTGTGTTGTGCCTGCATGTTATGCTTCTAAACACAGCAGACTTCAGTGAATTCTGCATTGTGCAGCACCAGAGTATGGAGGTAAGAAAGTGGAGGTTGAGGGCTCCATTCTCATGCCAGATGTGCACAGGAAAGGGCCTGTGTGCAGAAGTGCCCCAGCACTGGATGCATTACTTTAGTTTCTTTTTTGCATGAGCGAGATGTCAACCCACCTCCACAGTAATTGACACCACAGGCATCTATGCAATATTACCTTAAGAGCCCTGTAAAATGTAAAGCTTGAAAACTGTGGTAAAGTTAATCTAAAAGACTTCAAAGGAACTTCGTATCAGCTGCATCATTTTGTAGGCAGACGAGCCATGCATGTGTGTACCAACAACATGACTCAGCTCTTTTTTTCTTTTTATTAGATTGTTAAAAAGACAAAATCAATCAATTTTGTTTAGAGTATTGGGGAGGGGCAACAGAGGGGGGATCAAAGCAATGGAGGAAGGAGGATGAGAAGGCAGAAGTAACATGGGAAGCGTAAGTGGGGCGGGGGGAGCAACACAGGCGGATGCAAGCGGAAGCAAAATAGGGGAGTTCATGAAATTTGTGTGGAAGGACGATAGCTACATATGTACTACACTGTTCACACCTGCTGTCCACTGTGTTCATCCACTCTCTACCCTGTACCTATGTCCTCTGCATCCACTCTTCAAAATATACATACACTCTCTGACTCTCACATGAATTGTCCACCCTTTGTCTGCCCTCCATCCACAAGATGCACTCTCTACCCTATTCATGCACACCCTGTACACCCACTCTCCACCCTGTATTTTCATTCTCTGTTGTCTACACTCTTGTGTTCTTCACACCCATACAACAAATGCAGTGCAGGCTCTACCCTGTAGATCCACTCTCAATGGTCGACGTCCTCTCTCTACATTGCACATCTACTCTCCTAACCATCTCATCAGGCTGCATAGCTGCTTTTATCCTCATTATCTGCTTCACCTTGTACTCTTGGTGTCAGCCCTATACCTACCCTCTCTATGCTAAATGTCCACTTTCTAAACTTTCTCTTCACTTCCATGTGTGGTCTTCACATGCACTTTCAACAATACATCCATTGTCCACTCTCTGAATCTGTTCTCCACCCTTCACATCCATTCAGAGCCATCTGCATCCACTATCCAAGTCTCACCTCAACTCTCCATGCACTTCTGCTATCTACATCCAATCCTTCCTCTCCTCAAGCACTACCTTAACTCTCCACTCTATACATTTGCTTCTTACGTTAGATTCCTCATCCATAATACTCTCCAGCCTATGCATTTGACCTCTAAATGTGCTCATCATCCAGTACTTGCACTGTGCCCTCCACATTCTGTACTCTTCCCTCCAACATCTGCATGCCAACCTGTGTATATGTCCACCACATTCCTCAAGTTCACAGTTGCTCTCTTGTCAACCTTTGCTCCCTGCTCCTTACAACCACTCTGCCCTGTACATCCACTCCCTGCCCTGTACGTGCACTCTAAACAATCTATATGCACTCTACAACCTGCATTTGCCCGTTTTATCCTGTCCAAATGCTCTCCATTTCTAAGATGCACTCTCCATGCTCACCCACTGTGTTCCGCATATATTCTCCATTACCATTTTCCTTGCAATGTAGGCACTACCATCTCTCTCCACCCTATACACCTGCAGTCCACCTCCACTTTCCAAACCCCTTAACCACACAGTATATCAGCTCTCCACCATGATCATCTACTTCACACTGTAACTCTGCTCATCTGACTACTAACTGTGCTCCCCTCTATATCGGCTGTTCTACCTCTAAATAATCTAAATTGACCTACCATATGCAGCCTCTACGATCCATGTCTGCTCCTTTCCCTCCATTGTGCATTCATTGTCACTCTCTATTTCCACCCTCTAAATGTGTTCTCCACCCTACACATACACTGTAACCCCTCTCTATCAATTCTCTAAGTCCCACCTCTGCTGTCCATCATGTACATTGGCTCGCCATGTGCATGATTGATTTTCCCCATCCTCTCTCTGCACACCATATCTTCACTCTGTGCAATACATAGGCTCTTGGCCCTCTACTTCCTACACCAACACCGTTTATCCTTTTCGTACATTGGCTCTCCACCCTTGTCATACATAAACACTCTGATTGACATATACACTCTTCACCCAGCACATTTAACCCCTACGTCTGCTCTTATATAGTTCTCAGCACATGCCCTCTCCAACCTCCAGTTGTGCTTGCCACCCTGTACAAAAAACACTTGAGCTTCCAAATATGTTTTCTACCCTCCTTGTTACCTTTCTACTCATTACTTGCTATCTTCACCATTTACATTCTCTGTACTCAGTAGTTCCCTTTTCACCCTCCTCATGCTGTTTCTACTATGCACAAGTACCCTCTTCCTTCTATATGTCTGCCCATGAGTCACAGCCTTCTGTCTATATAGGCTGTACAGACTCTACATCCATTTTATACCCTTACACCTGCACTATACAGCTCGCATCTACCATCTATGTTGCAATGCCACTATTCATATCTGCTCATCACATTAACTTACTATACGTTTTATATCAGCTTTGACACCTGCTCATCCTCTCTCCTTCAGATATCTCCACATATCTCCACTCCACATGCGTGCTACATTCTTTACATGCACTCCCCACATTCACTTTTGTTTGCATGTTTGATCTCTACTATCCACATGTGTATTCTACCCAGCACTTGCACTGCTAGTTTATACACATTGTTCACCCACTGTATCCACTATATACATCTGTTGTTTACCTCACATATCTGATTTAAGCTTTCTGCATCCACTCTCCAAGTTTCATATCCTCTCTGAATCCTGTACATCTGTTCTTGACGAGCAACTCCAAATACCACTTCTACTCTCCACGCACCACATCCACCTCTCCACCACCGTATCTGCTAAATACTAAACTCACCGACTCCTAGCCCTTTTCATTCTCTCTCCCCATTACAAATGATAGTAATACCATGTAAGTTCCCTCTTTGTGAACTTTCTAACCTTTAAATTCACCCTCTACATCCACTCTTTCCCACTATATCAGCTTTCCATCTCCACTAAACATCCATTGACACTCCACTTTTGCTCACCTATAGCTTCCAAAATCACTCTCTATTTATCTCTTGAAACTGCTGTATAGCTGCTAGCCCCCACTTCAGATCTGACCTTCAGTTATGCTCTTCACAGGAGCTCTCCATATCCACTCTCAGCATCCACTATGTCCTGGGCTCTTTGCATGCACTCTTCACATCTCCTATCCAAATCTGCTCTGCACAACACATTTCACACACGATATCCTTACTCTTCTGTCCTGTGCTGCACTGTTCTACCATCCACAAACAGGACTCAACACTAGACGTATGTGGCCTTAGCATGATATTTATACACCTGCAGTCCCATGCTTTTTTCCCCCACTACATGTTAATATCTTCTCTCCGCAGTCAGCCTTTGCTTTCTACATAGACTTTTCACATGAATATCCTCTTACACCGTATAGTTGCATAGTTCAATATCCATTTACACTAAAAGCCCATTCCTAGTCACAACAAAAATTGTACCATTTCCAACTGTGATTTAGAACACTTCTCACTGCTTGCCTTACTAACTGCCACACATGTAACTGTCACTACTTACAACTCCACAGTCCATCACCCACACTTACCTATAGTACTCAATCATCAAAAGCAACTTAAGCCATATGCTTACCAATACAGCACCACCCACAGCACATCTTAATAAACCACTCTCACGAGCACTTGCCAACAGATAATTAGAATACCACTTGGGACACCCTGTACTCTTCGAAAGCAGAAAATACCAGGGCACTCCAAATAATAAGTCCACAGTATGCAGAAATCCAAAACGTTTTAATTCCTTATGTTGGAAAAAAATAGACACATCAATTTTCAGAGACAGCCAACACGTGTTTCGTCCAACAGGACTTTTTCAAGGCATGTAACTGGATAAATTACTGAGTCCAAATGATGTCTCTTATTCAACAGGAAAACGTGGGTCCTGTATGATGAGTAGGCTGTATATGCCAACTATCCGAAGTATTAAGAGTTGTGCGTGGCAGGGCCCTGATAAGCCCAAACACCTCAGTAAGATCCATTCCAATTATGCCAGCTCAGGCGAGTACACCCAAAGCATCCGCGTTCTTCGACTACCACTGATATCACTTATTCAAACTTCATTCGTCATAGCATTATTCACAGCAAACAGCCATTGTAAAGACCACCATTTTCCACATTGCTCACACCTACTCAGTACTCACACTGTACCGATCACCTACACAACATCATAAACGTGCAAGCCCATACACACCAAAGCCATTCACAATATAACTCTCAGGTGTCACCCTACTGCATAGAGTATATTGCCCACTCATCCAACTCAGAGTTCATATGAAGTCCACTCACAATACTTAGAAACACTCTCTCATCCCTAGCTCCTCAGTGCTGCTCTACGCATCTGTGAAATTAACATAATAGTTTCAATTTAGAGAAAAAAATGATACTATACATCACAGAACGCTGCTGCAAATCCCTTTAAATTAGGAATGATGTATGAAAATGTGATTTGTATGTTATTTCTAAATTTATGGTATCACAGTTAGTAGTTGCTGTGATAAGTTACTAGAATTGTAGTATTACCACTACATTGTGTCTGGAAGATGTTTGATATACACTAATTGGGGGGCCCTTTTTGCTTACTAGTATACTCCAGTGCTATTCAAGTCTACAGGAACTACTGTGGGAGGGAGACCTATCAATCACAAAAAGTGACAGTGACGCAAACATCATGGAATCATGTCATAGTAGCCTATTCAGAAGCATTTGGGGTGCTAAAGTAATAAGTGACATCCAGAAGTGCTCATAAAGTCATTTTGAAGTAGTACAAAGAAATCCTGAAGTAATGATGAAGTCCTCATGGAGTAATCTAACCCCATCCCCTAGGTGTCATGGAATCATCATGAAGTAATCTGCTCTTATCCCCTAGTTGTCATGGAGTCATCATGAAGTAATCTGCTCTTATCCCCTAGTTGTCATGGAGTCATCATGAAGTAATCTGCACTCATCCCCTAGCTGTCATTGAGTCATATTTAAGTAATCTGCTGTCATTCCTTTGTTGTCCTGGAGTCATCTTGAAGTAATCTGCTGTCATCCTCTAGTTGTCATGGAGTCATCATGAAGCAATCTGCACTCAGCACCTAGCTGTCATGGAGTCATCCTGTAGTCTTTAAAGATAATCACACATTTTTCAAGGAAGTAATCAGAAGGCCATCCTGTAGTAGTTACTGTGATGACTATGGAGTCATCTCATTTAAATATTTCGCCCTATGGGCATACTTCAGGATGGTTTCGGATGACATCACTGGATAATTACAGGAATAGCCCAGCTAAAGTCATCAGATGACTTCAAAATGACTCCAGGAAGATCTTCCTTTTTGACTTGGGTTCAGCTCCTAGAGGAACATCTCTTTCCCCCCTGTTTTAAGTCAGAGGTTAATGTTTTTTTTTTCTTTACATCTTGGTACATTAGGATAAAGCGTGGGTTGCAGGCAGAAGCCCTACGAAAGTTCGGTTTGTTTTGGACTTGTGTCCATGAGGACCTCAAGCTGAACCAGAGCCAGGCAAGTGGCAGCTTTCAGTGGCTCGCCCACCTCTAATATTTTATATTTGTATAGTTGAAGGGTATATTATACCTGCCATTACTTGAGACAGGTAAGCGGGGAAGTAAGACAAATAATCAGGGCATACAATTCCTCTACTGAATTGCATTGAAGAGGAGAGACTAGTAAGTGGGTGAAACCTAAAAAAAAAAGTATCATAATTCACTAAATGTAGTTTCCTGCCTAAATCTGGAGTTTTGCATTACTGATCTATCCATAAGTGTACTGAATAAGCCTTTAAACATGTTCAAGGAAGAATATACACTTGTAAACAGCAAGAAATAGGATGGGCATATATTGAGTTTTATAATGATGCACTGGGGTGAACTCAAGAGAAGCAGCATACACTATATAAAGTACAGGAACAGAATGTGCACAATTAGACAATGGCATGCAGTGATAAGGGCATTTTGAATGAAATATAAGCACATTTGGTTATAACTATTTTAGTGTGTGAAGTATTTAGACTGGGACTCATAGGTGATCGGCTAGGTTGGATTTATAAATGGGAGGTGAGGAAGCATGTTTTATATCATTGGGCACGGTATTCCATACCCTGGGGACAGTCCAGCAGAAGATATGCTTGAGAGTGGATGTGTTTTTAGGTCATGTCTGAGACAGAGCATGCGTTGTTGCTTGCAAGACATTTTGTTAGCTGAAAGGGGCTTAGAGCCCTTCAGTTGCTTAGCACTGGTTAGCTTTGTCACTCTTACTTACTTGCTGGCTTTTGTTTGGTGAGCGCTTTCTGGCCTGGATACTTTTTTCTTCTACTTGCAGCACCCACTAGGAGTGCATGTGTTTGTAAGTTGTATTCCTGCTGGTCTCATTCTGCGCTGTTGCTTTCACCTACTCCCTTCTTGTTGTCTGCCATGTTGGCCCTTGATCCCACCCTCCTTCCCATTGTTCGTCATGTTTCCCTTTTATACTCACTGTACGAAATTGCAGCATTAATTGAGGAAGTGAATACTTACCTGAAGCAATCACAACAAATCCTCTCAGGGTGAGGCCTTAAAGTCACTAAATTAACCAGAGCTCAACCTCCCAGTAGCTACGGCACAGAACAGACAGGCTTTACTTAAGGCAATGTGTGACAAATTTATGCAGTACTAAAACAATAGTAAAGTCAAAATTCAAAACAATAAAAATTCCAAAATGTGTTAGAAAATTAGGGGAACGTTAAATAAACAAAATGACAATAATCCAATCAGGAGAACCAGAGATATGATTTTTTTAAAGTTTTTAACTAAAAATAACACAAAGATGTGCAAAGTGGCAAAGATAGTCATTAGTCGCAGGAGAACAGGATCGAGGCACAACTTGACACTGACCACAATGAAGTGCAAGTTAGATGCACCAACCAGGTTCACCCTTGGAAAAAGATTTTACCCTCTGACTTCAGTCCGTTAAGTGCCAATCTTCCATGGGAGTACACTTCTAAAGCCCCTCAGGACCTCACAGGGGGCATTTAGAGACTCGAAGAGTGTCGGGCTGAGGCCAAAAGGAGGTCCAGTGCAAGTCCGATTGCCACTGGTCAGCCGAGCATTTCCAGGAAAAGGCTTCTTGCAGCTTGTTTTGTCTCTGTAACATTTACAGAAGGACAGCCTAATGACTGTTGGAGTCCACTTCTTTGTCCTTTTTACAAGAGAGAGAGAGATCGAGGATGTCTAGCCGTCAAGGCTTGTCTCATGTTGTAGACAGAAGGTTCAGTCCTTTTCTGATCTTCCCCAGGTCCAGAAGTGTTCTGAAGTGGTTGTCTTGAGATGCCACATTTATGCCTGGCACGAGCTAGTGCGTGGGAATAACCCATGGGGATGCCGGACCAATGGGGTAAAGGTTCCCAGAGCCAACCCCACCCACATCAGGAATTTTCAAGGTAACTTAAGTCTTCTCCCTCACTAACCTTGGGCTGCGAGGGCAGTGGGGATAGGATGGAGGGCTTGCATGCTGTGGTAATCATAGTTTCCTTCCACATTTAACACTAACATTCAGATTTAGGCAGGTCCTGTGCTCCCAACAAATTCAGAGACAAAAGTCTGGTAGAACAAAGTTGAGTTTTAGCAACCAGACCTTGAATATACAGAAATTGTTTTCATCCTTTGAAGTATGCCCCAAATGTTATATGTAAACCAGACAGATCTGTCAAACAGGATGTGACACCGTAATGTCAAAAAGAGGCTTTCTATGATTGGCGCCTGATTGGCTGTGGTGGGTACTACTGGACGGCGCCGCCCAAATGTCAGCTAACATTTTCCTGTGATAGAGGAGGCCTCTTTGAAATGTGCCTCAAGTGTCGTATGAAAAACCCCAGCAAACCTGTCAAGGAGGCTGTGACATCTGAGCAGGACCTGAGAGTTTAATGCCAAAGAGGATCATCCGAGCCTCTCCTGCATATTCTGTCAGATTCAGATGGGTCATTTCTTCCCATTCAGGTCAGACTATTATCTGCTCCTGGGAGCAAATTCACACGTCAGTCACACTGTTTAAATGCTAATTACTGCACATTTTAACTGGATTTTTAATAACTATTGAAAATAGCTGTTCAGTTATTTTTCTAGGCACTCTCAATACTCATCTACAGTATTCATTTTTGTAATATTATGTACCAGTGCTTCGCTATAGAACAGCCAACCCTGTTACAGTGTCGGTGAGGAATCTGCAGTTAGATAGCCTCTCTACCAAAAAAGAGCATTATTGAAGGTAAGTAACTTATTTTTCTGATGAAGACTTCTAACCACGTATTTTCTGAATAGCTAACAAAGCAGTACCTTCCAGGAGAGGGGTTTCTGAATGGGCTCAAACCAAAAAGTCCTAAAGAATCCAGCTGGAGAAATTCCATTCTTGGCTGATCTAGCTGTCCAGACAGTAGTGCACATATGAAGTTATGCCCCTGTAGCAGCCTGGCAAATGTCCAGAACAGGCACCCCCCCCATGCCAACGTAGTGGTGGCAGCCTTCACTCTGGTAAAATGAACCTGTTAACCTGCATGGGGGTGTTTTGTTTTGCCAATGAATACCAGTTTTTAATGCAGAATATAATCACACAAAATATGGTCCTTTTCTACACAGCCTTGCCTTTCTCTGATCATGTCAATCCAAAAAAAGAGCTGATCATCCACCTGGTGTTCTCTGGTATGATCAGTGTAGAAGCTGAGAGCTCTTTTCGGATCCAACCTGTGAAGTCTCTCCTCCTCCTTAGAGGGGTGAGGCTGAGCAAAGAACGGTGGAAGAGTAAAGCTCTTACAAACAAGAAATGGGGTCATTACTTTTGAAAGGAAGGAGGCTCGGGTCTGTGGAACTAGTTTTTCTGGGTAGAAAGTGGTGTAGGACGGGCTGACAGACAGGGCCAGTAACTCACTCACATCACTGTTGTTATGGCAACAAGTAGAATTGTCTCAAGGGTGAGGTGCAGGTGAGAAAAACTGTGTAAATGCTCAAAGGGTGCACACATGAGGAATGTGAGGACCAAACTGAAATTCTTTCATACCATAATAAACAGAGAAGGGAGAAACCTGTATTGTAACGCCTTAAGGAAATGCATCACAACTGGTGGCTTGAACAATGGGGATGCATTTGAGAAGATATTAGCTTAGATTTAGCCAATTCTTTGTAGTACAGTAACAAATAATTTGCAATTCAAAACCAATTTAGAAGGACCTCTAATTGGCTGCCCTATGCAAATCAAGCATATCTTTCAAACAATCAAGCTATCCAGCAGAGGTTTCTCCTTTGATCTGTTTGCAATTATTAATCTTGGCCCATTCATTTTTCACAGGACATGCATCAATAATAGCGTTTACTAGTGCATTTTCAGCAGCAATAAGAGTATCTACATCAACTGATGCCTGTCATAGCCGAAAGGCCTTATACAATAATCAATCTTTTACTTTGCTTAGTATAATGATACTTAACAGTTAATTGACATCAGCCCAGTTAGGTTATTAAAGAAATAAGTTACTTATCTGTAACTCCGGTTCTCCAGCATTGATATCTTTCATAGATTCACTAGGTTAGTTGGGGACCAGGGGACATGGACAGTGATGAACCCTCTGTGCTACCATAGATAGTCAAAACTGCCACTAGACAAAACCCCAACCTCTCTCAAGCAGCTAGATTAATCACTAGAGTTATCTTGGCACTTTTATTGTTGCCTAAAAACTGTTGTAAATACAAAGAACTCTGAAGTGCTTTTAAAACTGCTGCACTGCTACAAAACGGCCCCCAGTAACAAAAGCAGCCCCCACCCTCCAGACGAAACCCCCGATGCCCAGTGCGGCCAATCCAGCCTTGGTGGTGAGGTGGTCAGTCCAGGTGTCAGGGACATGCATTGGATTGAATGTGGGCTTGGTGTCCAAGGTGTTAAGGAGTTCTTAGGAGGGACTCTTTAACTTTCTTGGTGGTAGAATCTCAGGGACGATTGACGGTTCTAAGGAACCACAGTAGGTATATTTTGGCAAGACAGTTCAAGAGGTCTGAGATTTCTCTGGTGAAGTCCTTGCTGCTGGATCCGTAGACAGGAATAAAGGAGGCAGGCTAGACACAGAGACTGGAAGGTGAGGAGTTCTCATTGTTTGAGTGTTGCAGGTTCACTAAGGGTACAAGGTCGGCTAAACTTATGAAACACAGGAAATCTACTACCTGCCTTACGCATGAGATCTGCCCACTGTAGCTTGTGGGATGGAGACACTGAATGTTTAGTGGTTGTGGACATGGACCTAGTTTCTGTAATGAAAACAATGAAGAGTGTGCCTAGCTTGATATTTGGTAATGTCTCTGATGCTAAGGGGCATGGAGAACTGCCAGAGGTGTATTGATGAGCACAAGAAGGAAGGTGTGTTCATGTGGGTTAGGTATATGTACTTGGGAATAGAATGTGGATAAGAGTTTAGAAGTTTGCTAAGCGATTGTCGTGTTAGTATATGTGTGTGGTCTTGGTCTGAGTGTGGGACTCAGTTAGGGGTTGTGCTGGTTAAGGCTAGCAACTGTCACTTCAACTTTGGTGGCCTCAAGGTGGCTTCTGTACCCAGACATTTCTCCAAAGATTGTTTCTCTCAAGCAATAAATATATGTGCTCACCAGAATATGTCACCTGAGTCCATCTCTTTCAAATGTCCTTGACAAATCAGGCAAGATCACACTGTGATCCCTGATCGGAGAGTCATGTCATGTTTTATGACATATACATAGAACTGGGAGTGGGATGCTGTACCCCCGTTGTGTGTCATGTGTACCTCTGCCACTGCTTTGATCCAGGTAACGTAGGTATAGTTTGCATGCATTATGTGCTGAACAGGGGTAATATTCAAATTTGCACTATGGCCATAGCTGTAACTGAGGGATACAAGTGATACCTTCCCTTGTAAGATCTGTACATACAAGGGTAGTACGCTTAATTTACTAACATTGGAACCCTGATTCGACTCAGGCAGTAAAGCAGCCAAAACGTATTTCATCCCTTTGAGCATCTGTTTCTTAATTCATCAGCATCACTGGCACACCAAGAAGCACACTGGAATATTTAAGCAAAATGCACATGCACTGGAAGAATTTTAGCATAATATGGGCACAGGCTAACATATATATTTGTCTGCATGAAAATAAAGCACAGTGCTTTCAATTTGGTAGCAATGGGGGTATTTGGTCGGCACCTTTTGTTTCTGTGTATGGAACTTTTGTTCAAAGAATGCTCTTGGGACTACCATGGTGCTTCAGATCAGATCTGCTACTGTTCTACCTGGGAGGGTGGCCCAATGACTATAACACTTGCACTAACAAATGCAGTGATCTGAAGGTCAAAAGTTGGAGTATTAGCGCGGCCGCACTCAAGCTTACTTCCTGCGGAGGTAATTAAATGAAATAAGGTAAATTCTGCAATAATAGTTGTCTTTTACAGTGCTTAGAAATGGCAGAAGAGTAGTATAAAGTACTATATATATGCAAGTGATCATTACGATCCTTATTATGGAACCATAAAATCAAATACCGTAGTTTATTTTGCCACACATTAATTTTCATGGCATAATAATTTGCAAAGGGACAGTAGTGAGCACATCGTATTAGGCACTGCATGTCTTGTGACATAAATATTTGACTTTTGTTCATGAAATGTTTTTATCAAGCACACAGTCATCTGAAGAACACTTAGAAGGTTTGCTTATGCTGAGAAATAATGCATTCAAAAGCCCTCAATTATCTGGTGTTGGACCTGGCCATCTCTGCATGGTCAACCCCGAACTTTCTGCCTTCACCCCTCCTATTTTCTGATCTTTTTTTTGCTGGCCTTACGACCCTGCACACTTTACCAGTGCTAATGAACATGTGCTTTCTCCTTTAAACGTACAATTGGCTTACACCCAATTGGCATATTTAATTTACTTGTAAGTCCCCACTAAAGTGGTACTACATGTACCTTGGACATGTAAATTAAATGCTACTTGTGGCTCTGCAGCACTTATTGTGCCACCCACTTAAGTAGCCCTTTAAACACGTGTCAGTCTGTTTGTGCAGTTTTAAACTGCCATATTTGCCGAGCAAAATAAACATTTTGCCAAGCCAAATTTTGTCTTTTTAATACATAGAAGCCACTCCTAGGGTAGGTCCTGGGCAGTCCAGAGGGCAGGGTGCATTGTATCTAAAAAGTAGGACGTAGGAAATGTACTTTTTTACATGTCGTGGTGGTGAATGATGCTTAATCTGGTTTTCACTACTACACGGCTTACCTCTCCATGAGATAACATTGGAGTAACCTTATTACTTTTAATAAGCTGTAACTTCCAATTGGGAATAGGTAAACAGTTCATTTTTGTTGTCTTTGGAAGTGTAATGAAAAATTCTCTGTTATTGGAAAGTTGGATTTTAAATCACAATTTTGAAAATGCTACTTTTACAAAGTTGGTATTTTCCTGTCTTAGCCATTTAGTGCCTGAAGCCTGTCTCTTGGTCACATGACTGGGTCTAAATGATAGTTGGGCTTTGTGTATACCTTTGTGAAAATCACGCACAGGTGTGCCTGGATGGGCCATCCCTGGCAGGATGAGAGACGGAGCTGGGACAACCCTAATTCACTTCACTAGGCTGTGTCTGGCCTGCCTCTGCTCAAAGGACTGCATACCCCCTGTTGCTAGTCTAGAGCAGGGGTGCAGGAAACCTGCACACTTCAAATGGAAACCTCTAAAAGCCTTTACCACTTAAAAGGAGGCACCTGGTAAAAAGTCTGGGCCTCAAACACCGACTCTTCAATCCACTTTTGTACCTGTGGATACTCTACCTATAAGGACTGCTATGCTGCTGAAAGGTCTTCCACTCTGCTGGACTGCTGCCTTGCTGTGCTGACCTGCTGCCCTGGGTGAGAAAGCTAAACCTGCATCTGTTGAATGCAGGACCCAAAAGTGACTCCAGGAAATTGTTGGCTCTCCTCCTGCTTAGAGCCTCATGGACAGAAGGCTCCAACAACCTTGAACCCAGCCCCTGGACCCTGCCCTCTGTGAGTCCTATCCTGCCAAGTGCCACCCTAGCCCTGCACCCTTGGAAATGGGCTTGAAGGTGCTATGCCAGCCCATTTGTGGATCCAACAGAACCAACGCATCTCCTCTGCTGTGTGGCACAAGCAGAACCAACAATTTACTTCTGCTAAGAGGTTTGTCTCAGTGAAAAGACTCCGCAGCGACCTCCGAGCCTGCATCTGAACCACCACTGTGCAAAGCTTCAGAGATGCAGGCCTTCGCATGATCACTGCTAGTGCACTTAGCCCAGTCTTCTATAGACCCTCACAAGCATTTTCCATACTGGTGCCACTCTACACAAGTGTGAGTCCCTTGTTGAGGGAGTAGGATAGTTCTTCATGCCTATACCCTGACACCTTGCATTTGAAATCTTTCAATCATAGCCTTTTGGGGCTTACAGAGGCTCCAGGGCAGGTAGATCAGTGTACCTCTTTTGTTCACACATTCATCCATTAGGGCCAGTGCTAAGGGTTCAAGGCACACCTTGGACATCCTTCTCAGCACCCTTCCTGGGTCCCGTGCTCTTCACCGTGCATTCCTTGCAAACGTACCCAAAAGCCATCCTTTTCTCCTGCCCAGACAACAATTTTAATTTCAGTAACAATATCTATACAGGTAATATAACACATTCAGACTTCACATTTTATAAACTGTGAAGTGCACTAGCTCTGTCCGACTTGATTGGTGAGGTTACCTTCTCCACTCAAGTCTCCCCGCTAGCCAATCCTCTATCTTTCCTTTGTGGTGCATGGGTGGGTCATTATGCGTCATGCCAGGCTCTGCTCCCTGCATCCAATCAAGCACAGGCACTTACTGACACCAACACGCTAGGAGTGTTAAAGGACATCTGCATACAGTAAAGTCTGAAAGTGTTAATTCACAAAATAACAGATTCAGTCGACTAGCAGTTCTCCCAACAAACTGATTTAACTACCTCCCTAAGGAAAGGCATGGCACACAATTATATAATTCTTCCTACAGATCACATTACTGAGCAAAATCAAGGGAGTACATGTTGGTGTCTGAGATCATGAAGGCATCCTTCAGTTGTAACAAGAACACAAACTTTTTTAGGCTGAGAAAGCCAATCAACATTTTCTCGATTTGAAAGCAAAGACGTGTAAAGATGCTTAAGTTGTCAGAGACGGCACTTTCTTTAGGAATGGGTACCATGAGCTGCAAAACATGGCTGTGGCACTTACAATTATGCTGAGGCAATAACTTGCATTTGACAGCGCCAAAAGTCGAGAGCAGGACAGAGCTGGATTTCATAGTCACTGAGGTTGCTCTGCCTCTGTGATAGACTTGGTGCCTCGCACCGGTCAAAGGTTTTGCTTTCAGATTTGGTAACTTCTTCCATTCTCAAAATTCACCAGCAAGGCAAGGTTGGAAACTGTAGCCAGGCAGGTCTCCAGGAAGCCAGATTTCTTTTCCATAAGGTCTAGCTGAATCAGTTCTTGATGCGACAAACCTGTTTTTCATGTCTACCCAAGGTGTCCAGAACGGGTTTTCCATCTTAGTCTGGTTGGTGCCTGAAAGTCTGAGATTACCCATAGAATAAATGGTAGTTGTAGGAAGTTGGCAAAGTAAGGAATAGCATGCACAGAGTCCAAGGGTTCCCCTTAGAGGTAAAATAGTGGTAAAAATAGATAATACTAATGCTCTATTTTGTGGTAGTGTGGTCGAGCAGTAGGCTTATCCAAGGAGTAGTGTTAAGCATTTGTTGTACATACACACAGACAATAAATGAGGTACACACACTCAGAGACAAATCCAGCCAATAGGTTTTGTTATAGAAAAATATCTTTTCTTAGTTTATTTTAAGAACCACAGGTTCAAATTTAACATGTAATATCTTGTTTGAAAGGTATTGCAGGTAAGTACATTAGGAACTTTGAATCATTTCAATTGCATGTATACTTTTCAAGTTATTGACAAATAGCTATTTCAAAAGTGGACACAGTGCAATTTTCACAGTTCCTGGGGGAGGTAAGTTTTTGTTAGTTTTACCAGGTAAGTAAGACACTTACAGGGTTCAGTTCTTGGTCCAAGGTAGCCCACCGTTGGGGGTTCAGAGCAACCCCAAAGTCACCACACCAGCAGCTCAGGGCCGGTCAGGTGCAGAGTTCAAAGTGGTGCCCAAAACGCATAGGCTAGAATGGAGAGAAGGGGGTGCCCCGGTTCCGGTCTGCTTGCAGGTAAGTACCCGCGTCTTCGGAGGGCAGACCAGGGGGGTTTTGTAGGGCACCGGGGGGGACACAAGCCCACACAGAAATTTCACCCTCAGCAGCGCGGGGGCGGCCGGGTGCAGTGTAGAAACAAGCGTCGGGTTTGCAATGTTAGTCTATGAGAGATCAACGGATCTCTTCAGCGCTGCAGGCAGGCAAGGGAGGGCTTCCTCGGGGAAACCTCCACTTGGGCAAGGGAGAGGGACTCCTGGGGGTCACTTCTGCAGTGAAAGTCCGGTCCTTCAGGTCCTGGGGGCTGCGGGTGCAGGGTCTTTTCCAGGCGTCGGGACTTAGGTTTCAGAGAGTCGCGGTCAGGGGAAGCCTCGGGATTCCCTCTGCAGGCGGCGCTGTGGGGGCTCAGGGGGGACAGGTTTTGGTACTCACAGTCATAGAGTAGTCCGGGGGTCCTCCCTGAGGTGTTGGTTCTCCACCAGCCGAGTCGGGGTCGCCGGGTGCAGTGTTGCAAGTCTCACGCTTCTTGCGGGGAGATTGCAGGGTTCTTTAAAGCTGCTCCTTTGGGTAAAGTTGCAGTCTTTTTGGGGCAGGTCCGCTGTCCTCGGGAGTTTCTTGTCGTCGTCGAAGCAGGGCAGTCCTCAGAGGATGCAGAGGTCGCTGGTCCCTTTGGAAGGCGTCGCTGGAGCAGAGTTCTTTTGGAAGGCAGGAGACAGGCCGGTGAGTTTCTGGAGCCAAGGCAGTTGTCGTCTTCTGGTCTTCCTCTGCAGGGGTTTTCAGCTGGGCAGTCCTTCTTCTTGTTGTCGCAGGAATCTAATTTTCTAGGGTTCAGGGTAGCCCTTAAATACTAAATTTAAGGGCGTGTTTAGGTCTGGGGGGTTAGTAGCCAATGGCTACTAGCCCTGAGGGTGGGTACACCCTCTTTGTGCCTCCTCCCAAGGGGAGGGGGTCACAATCCTAACCCTATTGGGGGAATCCTCCATCTGCAAGATGGAGGATTTCTAAAAGTTAGAGTCACCTCAGCTCAGGACACCTTAGGGGCTGTCCTGACTGGCCAGTGACTCCTCCTTGTTATTCTCATTATTTTCTCCGGCCTTGCCGCCAAAAGTGGGGGCCGGGCCGGAGGGGGCGGGCAACTCCACTAGCTGGAGTGTCCTGCGGTGCTGTGACAAAGGGGTGAGCCTTTGAGGCTCACCGCCAGGTGTTACAGCTCCTGCCTGGGGGAGGTGTTAGCATCTCCACCCAGTGCAGGCTTTGTTACTGGCCTCAGAGTGACAAAGGCACTCTCCCCATGGGGCCAGCAACATGTCTCTAGTGTGGCAGGCTGCTGGAACTAGTCAGCCTACACAGATAGTCGGTTAAGTTTCAGGGGGCACCTCTAAGGTGCCCTCTGGGGTGTATTTTGCAATAAAATGTACACTGGCATCAGTGTGCATTTATTGTGCTGAGAAGTTTGATACCAAACTTCCCAGTTTTCAGTGTAGCCATTATGGTGCTGTGGAGTTCGTGTTTGACAAACTCCCAGACCATATACTCTTATGGCTACCCTGCACTTACAATGTCTAAGGTTTTGTTTAGACACTGTAGGGGTACCATGCTCATGCACTGGTACCCTCACCTATGGTATAGTGCACCCTGCCTTAGGGCTGTAAGGCCTGCTAGAGGGGTGTCTTACCTATACTGCATAGGCAGTGAGAGGCTGGCATGGCACCCTGAGGGGAGTGCCATGTCGACTTACTCGTTTTGTCCTCACTAGCACACACAAGCTGGCAAGCAGTGTGTCTGTGCTGAGTGAGAGGTCTCCAGGGTGGCATAAGACATGCTGCAGCCCTTAGAGACCTTCCTTGGCATCAGGGCCCTTGGTACTAGAAGTACCAGTTACAAGGGACTTATCTGGATGCCAGGGTCTGCCAATTGTGGATACAAAAGTACAGGTTAGGGAAAGAACACTGGTGCTGGGGCCTGGTTAGCAGGTCTCAGCACACTTTCAATTGTAAACATAGCATCAGCAAAGGCAAAAAGTCAGGGGGCAACCATGCCAAGGAGGCATTTCCTTACACAACCCCCCCCCCCCCAAACGAAAGAGGATGAGACTAACCTTTCCCAAGAGAGTCTTCATTTTCTAAGTGGAAGAACCTGGAAAGGCCATCTGCATTGGCATGGGCAGTCCCAGGTCTGTGTTCCACTATAAAGTCCATTCCCTGTAGGGAGATGGACCACCTCAACAGTTTAGGATTTTCACCTTTCATTTGCATCAGCCATTTGAGAGGTCTGTGGTCAGTTTGAACTAGGAAGTGAGTCCCAAAGAGGTATGGTCTCAGCTTCTTCAGGGACCAAACCACAGCAAAGGCCTCCCTCTCAATGGCACTCCAACGCTGCTCCCTGGGGAGTAACCTCCTGCTAATGAAAGCAACAGGCTGGTCAAGGCCATCATCATTTGTTTGGGACAAAACTGCCCCTATCCCATGTTCAGAGGCATCTGTCTGCACAATGAACTGCTTAGAATAATCTGGAGCTTTTAGAACTGGTGCTGAGCACATTGCTTGTTTCAGGGTGTCAAAGGCCTGTTGGCATTCCACAGTCCAGTTCACTTTCTTGGGCATTTTCTTGGAGGTGAGTTCAGTGAGGGCTGTCACAATGGATCCATATCCCTTCACAAACCTCCTGTAATACCCAGTCAAGCCAAGGAATGCCCTGACTTGAGTCTGGGTTTTTGGAGCTACCCAGTCCAGAATAGTCTGGATCTTGGGTTGGAGTGGCTGAACTTGGCCTCCACCTACAAGGTGGCCCAAGTAAACCACAGTTCCCTGCCCTATCTGGCATTTGGATGCCTTGATAGAGAGGCCTGCAGATTGCAGAGCCTTCAAAACCTTCCTCAGGTGGACCAGGTGATCCTGCCAGGTGGAGCTAAAGACAGCAATATCATCAAGATAAGCTGTGCTAAAGGACTCCAAGCCAGCAAGGACTTGATTCACCAACCTTTGGAAGGTGGCAGGGGCATTCTTTAAACCAAAGGGCATAACAGTAAACTGATAATGCCCATCAGGTGTGGAGAATGCTGTTTTCTCTTTTGCTCCAGGTGCCATTTTTATTTGCCAGTACCCTGCTGTCAAGTCAAAGGTACTTAGGAATTTGGCAGCACCTAATTTATCTATGAGCTCATCAGCTCTAGGAATTGGATGAGCATCTGTCTTGGTGACAGAATTGAGCCCTCTGTAGTCCACACAAAACCTCATCTCTTTCTTTCCATCTTTGGTGTGAGGTTTGGGGACTAAGACCACTGGGCTAGCCCAGGGGCTGTCAGAGCGCTCAATTACTCCCAATTCCAGCATCTTGTGGACTTCCAACTTGATGCTTTCCTTAACATGGTCAGACTGTCTAAAGATTTTGTTTTTGACAGGCATGCTGTCTCCTGTGTCCACATCATGGGTACACAGGGGTGTCTGACCAGGGGTTAAGGAGAAGAGTTCAGGAAACTGTTGTAGGACTCTCCTACAATCAGCTTGCTGTTGGCCAGAGAGGGTGTCTGAGTAGATCACTCCATCTACTGAGCCATCTTTTGGGTCTGATGACAGAAGATCAGGGAGAGGTTCACTCTCTGCCTCCTGATCCTCATCTGTTACCATCAACAGATTCACATCAGCCCTGTCATGGAAGAGCTTAAGGCGGTTCACATGGATCACCCTCTTGGGGCTCCTGCTTGTGCCCAGGTCCACCAGGTAGGTGACCTGACTCTTCCTTTCTAGCACTGGGTAAGGGCCACTCCATTTGTCCTGGAGTGCCCTGGGAGCCACAGGCTCCAGAACCCAGACTTTCTGCCCTGGTTGGAACTCAACCAGTGCAGCCTTTTGGTCATACCAAAACTTCTGGAGCTGTTGGCTGGCCTCAAGGTTTTTGGTTGCCTTTTCCATGTACTCGGCCATTCTAGAGCGAAGGCCAAGTACATAGTCCACTATGTCTTGTTTAGGCTCATGAAGAGGTCTCTCCCAGCCTTCTTTAACAAGAGCAAGTGGTCCCCTTATAGGGTGACCAAACAGAAGTTCAAAGGGTGAGAATCCTACTCCCTTCTGTGGCACCTCTCTGTAAGCGAAAAGCAGACATGGCAAGAGGACATCCCATCTCCTTTTGAGTTTTTCTGGGAGCCCCATGATCATGCCTTTTAATGTCTTGTTGAATCTCTCAACTAAGCCATTAGTTTGTGGATGGTATGGTGTAGTGAATTTGTAAGTCACTCCACACTCATTCCACATGTGTTTTAGGTATGCTGACATGAAGTTGGTACCTCTGTCAGACACCACCTCCTTAGGGAAACCCACTCTGGTAAAGATACCAATGAGGGCCTTGGCTACTGCAGGGGCAGTAGTCGACCTAAGGGGAATAGCTTCAGGATACCTAGTAGCATGATCCACTACTACTAGGATGTACATATTTCCTGAGGCTGTGGGAGGTTCCAGTGGACCAACTATGTCCACACCCACTCTTTCAAAGGGGACCCCCACCACTGGAAGTGGAATGAGGGGGGCCTTTGGGTGCCCACCTGTCTTACCACTGGATTGACAGGTGGGGCAGGAGAGGCAAAACTCCTTAACCTTCTGGGACATATTGGGCCAGTAGAAGTGGTTGACTAACCTCTCCCACGTCTTGGTTTGTCCCAAATGCCCAGCAAGGGGAATATCATGGGCTAAGGTCAGAATAAACTCTCTGAACGACTGAGGCACTACCACTCTCCTAGTGGCACCAGGTTTGGGGTCTCTGGCCTCAGTGTACAGGAGTCCATCTTCCCAATAGACCCTATGTGTTCCATTTTTCTTGCCCTTGGACTCTTCAGCAGCTTGCTGCCTAAGGCCTTCAAGAGAGGGACAGGTTTCTTGTCCCTTACACAGCTCCTCCCTTGAGGGTCCCCCTGGGCCCAAGAGCTCAACCTGATAAGGTTCAAGCTCCAAAGGCTCAGTTCCCTCCGAGGGCAGAACTTCTTCCTGAGAAGAGAGGTTCCCTTTTTCTGACTGTGTTGCAGTTGGTTTCCCAACTGACTTTCCTTTTCTCTTGGTAGGCTGGGCCATTTTTCCAGACTCCAGCTCTACTTTTTCACCCTGTGCCTTGCATTGTGCTCTTGTTTTTACACACACCAGTTCAGGGATACCCAGCATGGCTGCATGGGTTTTTAGTTCTACCTCAGCCCATGCTGAGGACTCCAGGTCATTTCCAAGCAGACAGTCTACTGGGATGTTTGAGGAGACCACCACCTGTTTCAGGCCATTGACCCCTCCCCATTCTAAAGTTACCATTGCCATGGGATGTGCTTTAGTTTGATTGTCAGCATTGGTGACTGTATAAGTTTTTCCAGTCAGGTATTGGCCAGGGGAAACCAGTTTCTCTGTCACCATGGTGACACTGGCACCTGTATCCCTCAGGCCCTCTACACTTGTCCCATTAATAAAGAGCTGCTGCCTGTATTTTTGCATGTTAGGGGGCCAGGCAGCTAGTGTGGCTAAATCCACCCCACCCTCAGAGACTAGAGTAGCTTCAGTGTGGACCCTGATTTGCTCTGGGCACACTGTTGATCCCACTTGGAGACTAGCCATTCCAGTGTTACCTGGATTGGAGTTTGGAGTGGAACTTTTCTTGGGACAGGCCTTGTCTCCAGTTTGGTGTCCAGACTGACTACAGTTTCGACACCAGGCCTTTTTGGGATCAAAGTTTTTACCCTTGTACCCAGGATTGTTTTGTGAAGAGGCTCTGGGCCCACCCTCCTGTGCAGGTTTTTGGGGGCCTTTAGAAGACTCTTGACTATTTTTATTTTTGGCTGTCTCACCACCTTTCCCCTGGGGAGGTTTTGTGACCCCTTTCTTTTGGTCACCCCCTGTGGAAGTTTTGGACACCCTAGTCTTGACCCAATGGTCCGCCTTCTTTCCCAATTCTTGGGGAGAAATTGGTCCTAGGTCTACCAGATGCTGATGCAGTTTATCATTGAAACAATTGCTTAACAGGTGTTCTTTCACAAATAAATTGTACAGCCCATCATAATTACTTACACCACTGCCTTGAATCCAACCATCTAGTGTTTTTACTGAGTAGTCTACAAAGTCAACCCAGGTCTGGCTCGAGGATTTTTGAGCCCCCCTGAATCTAATCCTATACTCCTCAGTGGAGAATCCAAAGCCCTCAATCAGGGTACCCTTCATGAGGTCATAAGATTCTGCATCTTGTCCAGAGAGTGTGAGGAGTCTATCCCTACACTTTCCTGTGAACATTTCCCAAAGGAGAGCACCCCAGTGAGATCTGTTCACTTTTCTGGTTACACAAGCCCTCTCAAAAGCTGTGAACCATTTGGTGATGTCATCACCATCTTCATATTTAGTTACAATCCCTTTAGGGATTTTCAACATGTCAGGAGAATCTCTGACCCTATTTATGTTGCTGCCACCATTGATGGGTCCTAGGCCCATCTCTTGTCTTTCCCTCTCTATGGCTAGGATCTGTCTTTCCAAAGCCAATCTTTTGGCCATCCTGGCTAACTGGATGTCCTCTTCACTGGAGTTATCCTCAGTGATTTCAGAGGTGTTGGTCTCTCCTGTGAGGGAACCAGCATCTCTGACTATTATTTTTGGAGTCAGGGTTTGAGAGACCCTGTTCTCCCTAGATAGGACTGGTAGGGGGGAATTTTCCTCCAAGTCACTATCCTCTTCCTCTGAGTTGCCACCCTCAGAGGGGTTGGCCTTTTCAAACTCTGCCAGAAGCTCCTGGAGCTGTATTTTGGTAGGTTTGGGGCCCATTGTTATTTTCTTTATTTTACAGAGTGACCTTAGCTCCCTCATCTTAAGATGGAGGTAAGGTGTGGTGTCGAGTTCCACCACAGTCACATCTGTGCTAGACATTTTGCTTCTAAAAGTTGGAATACTTTTTAAGAATCTACAACTGGTTCTAGAATCTAATTCAAACTTTTACAAACTTTTAAACTCTAAAAGAAATGCTAAACAGGATCTAACACAAGGCCCTAGCAGGTCTTTTAAGAATTTAGAAAACTTTTCAAATTGCAAAAATCAATTTCTAATGACAATTTTGGAATTTGTCGTGTGATCAGGTATTGGCTGAGTAGTCCAGCAAATGCAAAGTCTTGTACCCCACCGCTGATCCACCAATGTAGGAAGTTGGCTCTGTATGTGCTATTTCAAAGTAAGGAATAGCATGCACAGAGTCCAAGGGTTCCCCTTAGAGGTAAAATAGTGGTAAAAATAGATAATACTAATGCTCTATTTTGTGGTAGTGTGGTCGAGCAGTAGGCTTATCCAAGGAGTAGTGTTAAGCATTTGTTGTACATACACACAGACAATAAATGAGGTACACACACTCAGAGACAAATCCAGCCAATAGGTTTTGTTATAGAAAAATATATTTTCTTAGTTTATTTTAAGAACCACAGGTTCAAATTTAACATGTAATATCTTGTTTGAAAGGTATTGCAGGTAAGTACATTAGGAACTTTGAATCATTTCAATTGCATGTATACTTTTCAAGTTATTGACAAATAGCTATTTCAAAAGTGGACACTTAGTGCAATTTTCACAGTTCCTGGGGGAGGTAAGTTTTTGTTAGTTTTACCAGGTAAGTAAGACACTTACAGGGTTCAGTTCTTGGTCCAAGGTAGCCCACCGTTGGGGGTTCAGAGCAACCCCAAAGTCACCACACCAGCAGCTCAGGGCCGGTCAGGTGCAGAGTTCAAAGTGGTGCCCAAAACGCATAGGCTAGAATGGAGAGAAGGGGGTGCCCCGGTTCCGGTCTGCTTGCAGGTAAGTACCCGCGTCTTCGGAGGGCAGACCAGGGGGGTTTTGTAGGGCACCGGGGGGGACACAAGCCCACACAGAAATTTCACCCTCAGCAGCGCGGGGGCGGCCGGGTGCAGTGTAGAAACAAGCGTCGGGTTTGCAATGTTAGTCTATGAGAGATCAACGGATCTCTTCAGCGCTGCAGGCAGGCAAGGGGGGGCTTCCTCGGGGAAACCTCCACTTGGGCAAGGGAGAGGGACTCCTGGGGATCACTTCTGCAGTGAAAGTCCGGTCCTTCAGGTCCTGGGGGCTGCGGGTGCAGGGTCTTTTCCAGGCGTCGGGACTTAGGTTTCAGAGAGTCGCGGTCAGGGGAAGCCTCGGGATTCCCTCTGCAGGTGGCGCTGTGGGGGCTCAGGGGGGACAGGTTTTGGTACTCACAGTCGTAGAGTAGTCCGGGGGTCCTCCCTGAGGTGTTGGTTCTCCACCAGCCGAGTCGGGGTCGCCGGGTGCAGTGTTGCAAGTCTCACGCTTCTTGCGGGGAGATTGCAGGGTTCTTTAAAGCTGCTCCTTTGGGTAAAGTTGCAGTCTTTTTGGGGCAGGTCCGCTGTCCTCGGGAGTTTCTTGTCGTCGTCGAAGCAGGGCAGTCCTCAGAGGATGCAGAGGTCGCTGGTCCCTTTGGAAGGCGTCGCTGGAGCAGAGTTCTTTTGGAAGGCAGGAGACAGGCCGGTGAGTTTCTGGAGCCAAGGCAGTTGTCGTCTTCTGGTCTTCCTCTGCAGGGGTTTTCAGCTGGGCAGTCCTTCTTCTTGTTGTCGCAGGAATCTAATTTTCTAGGGTTCAGGGTAGCCCTTAAATACTAAATTTAAGGGCGTGTTTAGGTCTGGGGGGTTAGTAGCCAATGGCTACTAGCCCTGAGGGTGGGTACACCCTCTTTGTGCCTCCTCCCAAGGGGAGGGGGTCACAATCCTAACCCTATTGGGGGAATCCTCCATCTGCAAGATGGAGGCTTTCTAAAAGTTAGAGTCACCTCAGCTCAGGACACCTTAGGGGCTGTCCTGACTGGCCAGTGACTCCTCCTTGTTATTCTCATTATTTTCTCCGGCCTTGCCGCCAAAAGTGGGGGCCGGAGGGGGCGGGCAACTCCACTAGCTGGAGTGTCCTGCGGTGCTGTGACAAAGGGGTGAGCCTTTGAGGCTCACCGCCAGGTGTTACAGCACCTGCCTGGGGGAGGTGTTAGCATCTCCACCCAGTGCAGGCTTTGTTACTGGCCTCAGAGTGACAAAGGCACTCTCCCCATGGGGCCAGCAACATGTCTCTAGTGTGGCAGGCTGCTGGAACTAGTCAGCCTACACAGATAGTCGGTTAAGTTTCAGGGGGCACCTCTAAGGTGCCCTCTGGGGTGTATTTTGCAATAAAATGTACACTGGCATCAGTGTGCATTTATTGTGCTGAGAAGTTTGATACCAAACTTCCCAGTTTTCAGTGTAGCCATTATGGTGCTGTGGAGTTCGTGTTTGACAAACTCCCAGACCATATACTCTTATGGCTACCCTGCACTTACAATGTCTATGGTTTTGTTTAGACACTGTAGGGGTACCATGCTCATGCACTGGTACCCTCACCTATGGTATAGTGCACCCTGCCTTAGGGCTGTAAGGCCTGCTAGAGGGGTGTCTTACCTATACTGCATAGGCAGTGAGAGGCTGGCATGGCACCCTGAGGGGAGTGCCATGTCGACTTACTCGTTTTGTCCTCACTAGCACACACAAGCTGGCAAGCAGTGTGTCTGTGCTGAGTGAGAGGTCTCCAGGGTGGCATAAGACATGCTGCAGCCCTTAGAGACCTTCCTTGGCATCAGGGCCCTTGGTACTAGAAGTACCAGTTACAAGGGACTTATCTGGATGCCAGGGTCTGCCAATTGTGGATACAAAAGTACAGGTTAGGGAAAGAACACTGGTGCTGGGGCCTGGTTAGCAGGCCTCAGCACACTTTCAATTGTAAACATAGCATCAGCAAAGGCAAAAAGTCAGGGGGCAACCATGCCAAGGAGGCATTTCCTTACAGTAGTGGTGCATGGCAACCCTACTTGATGTCTTCAAGTCAAAGGCACAGCTGTTAAGGCTGACTTTTGTTCTGCCAACTGATTCTGTCCTCCTCACAGAAGGTTAATCCCTGTGAAGTGACCACTGGTTGGCTGATGTGACAACTTGTTGACAACATGTCTGCCTACCTGGCCCCAAAAGCTGAGCCACTGTCACCTAGTTTCTCTTGAGTAGCACAAAGTACCCTTTCTTAATAAAGCTATCGAAAATTAACTTTCAGAATTGAATTAGATGTTTGAAACTAAGCAAGAAGTAACCTAGAGCCTTTCTCCAGCATTTCCCAGGTACAGATATAAAGTAATGATTTTATTATACCTAGGCCTGGTCACAGGAAAATGCAGTTTTACTTATGCAGAAAAAACAGTTTGGGGTAATTTTCCACTGTGGTGGAACACTAATCTCGACATGTAGTATGTATGTATCTATTTTATATATTAATCACACAGTCCTGTGTGCTTATTAGTCACACATGACGGCATGACCCTATATTTCCCAGAACCGGAGTACTTTATACAGTAAAATAAACAGTGGTTCAGGCAGATTTGGTTATATTAAACTTAGGATGGTTGTGAAAACCTTGACATGCTACTCAAGTAGAATGCATCTAAAATACACAATCCCAGCCCAGCAAGTAGTAAATGGTGTAAATTTATATACGCACATAAGTACAACTGTATCTTTATGAATGATGCTCCTCAGAATAAATCAGGAGACAGCACAGTGCATGTGAGCAGTGACCAAGTGACAAAAGCCAAACTCCTTTAGGAAGACTTCCATAAAATTACATAGGATCATGGGAACAGTGCGTTTATTTATCATTGGTCAACGTTTTGATCTTAAAGTATTACTTTCCCAGGATCTTCAACATGGCATGTTTGATGCACTCTGAAAGACAGGATAAAGGAAAGTTTCAAGAAAATGTTGGGAAAACCTCAAGGCATGAGAACAAACATGTGGACTGTCCATATCACACTAGTGGAGTGTATGCCACTAACACAAAAAAAAAAATGTAAAACTGTTTATCACGGAATGTGGAAGAGGTAAGCATATAAAGTAGACAAAATGGCCCAGATTCCAGATTAGGGGCTTACCAGAGGACATAGCAGAAGGAAATGGCTTCACATCTCTTAGTAAAAAGGAGCCATGTAGCCTATCAAGACATGGCCAACCGTGAAGTGGTGCTGTAAATTCATGCAAAATAAATGTTAACTCGCCAACCAATTTGGAGGCAAGATCCCCAAATAGCTCCACTGTAAGAACACAGGATCAAGAGATTCCCCATGATTCTGTAAGGACACTCTAATTTAACAAGAAATGCCCTCAAGTGGTGGAACACCAAGGTAACCTGACCCCACCTTCCAGACAGAATGGAATAAGATTCATGGGGCGCAAATGCAAAATGGATATAAACAGACTCAAAGAATGGGTCACGTTGATGCTCACACTAGAGACGGTCTGCGTCCTGCCTAGAAATAACTCACATTAGGTTAATTTGTGTGCAAATAAAATATCACAAAACTAGATAAAGTTTTTTTAAAAATATGCAATCATACAATTAGTTATTTTGAAAAAAATATTTAGTTTTAAAAAAGGGAAAAAAGATGCCAAAAGCTTCCCACTTATAGATGTCCATTTATTTGTAATACTATCCATAACCCCACTTTTACAGACAGAGCCAGGGAAGGTACTGACAGACTGAGGTAGCAAAAAAGAGGTTGTGGCAGAGGCAGATACTATCCCCAGGAGTCCCACGATGAACAACAGACGTGCTGCCACCATTATGTAAGGTAAATAATCTCCAGAATCCATCCACTATGGCTCCTACCTTTAATCTTTTAAAGCATACACTGACTAAACCTAAATCTTCAGACCTTTGCAAAGGACCAAATACCTTTAGCAATAAATAAGGACTGCACCACTTTTTCTGCATATACTCAGTCCTACTTTGGGAAAAATCCATATCAAAGAAGCATTGAGGTAAATGGACTCAGACCTCCTCCTTTCTTTATGCATCTTGCATATTTGGCATCCATCAAAATCTTGACTTTTGAACAAGTAGTACTGAGACTCATAAGTAACTTATAATGTGGACAGTGGGTCATTACGACCTTTACTGAGATAGATACCACTTGAGAAGCGGAAAGCCAAATACAAAATAAGGTGTATAAGGATTTAGCGGCATTCCTATATAGAGGTTTGCGGCGGTTAACAATAGCACACGAGTAATAACGACCTTTATTGAGATAGATACCATTTGAGATGTGGAACGCCAAATACATGATATGTGTATAAGGATTTATTGGCATTCTTTTATAGAGGTTTGCGGCGGTTAACATTAGCACACGAGTAATTTAAACAAGTGTAGTGGTCCGAAAATGCTGAATGATCGGTTTACGAGTACCGGTGTAACACATGCTGTTTATGATACTGTTCCGTGAATTCACTAATGTTGTTACTGATTGTTTTTGAAGTATGGCACGGTGAACATGCAAATGGTTATACTCATGGGATTTGTCAGTCGTAGTTATCATTTAATATAATCTAGGACGTGCTCTCTGAAAAGAATGGAGGATATAGAATTGACCTAGAGGAGCTAGATCACTCAGTGATGGGGGAATTATAAGTTTAGAGTGTACTATAACCCGTTATATTTACCCCTTCAAGATATTGGATGTTTCGTTTTTTTCACTGTTTTCAACGCTGGAATCACTAACCGATTATGATTTACTAAAGAGGAAGCAATTAAAATTCGGGCTGGAAACAAACAGGTATTCTTTGTTAGGTGAAGGGTTTACACACACTATGACGTTATCTTTTATTTATTAATTTTTATAATTTATATCTAACTCCAATGTCATAGTTTTTTACTATTTTTTATTATTTCCATTAAAGGAAATGAAGGGCATGGTTGCAGATATATATACTTGCACATGGGTGTCTGTTTTGCCAATAGCGACACTGTAATAATGTAATAATTCTCATGTATGTTTTTCTTTGGATAGACTGATATTATATATTTACACATTAAGATCCCACTCCTTGCGAGAGAAATGTATAAAAGTTTTAAAGTTTGGAAATATAATTTTGGGATTCATAAATACATACAGACAATGGAATGTATATTTCAATTATGCGAGAGAAATGTATAAACGTTTTTAAGTTTGGAAATATAATTTTGGGATTCATAAATACATACAGATAATGGAATGTATATTTCAATTACAGCCCTGATGAAGTCTGGGGGTACACCCCTGACGAAACACGTGTTCGCGGGAAATGGTCATCTACAAGTAATAGCTGAAAATTGAAGATATGAATATTGGTTCTCCTTGAAACATGGACAATTAAAAATTGAAGAACTGTGAATATGGTTTTTCGCTTTTTGAATTTTGGATGACAATGATATGCACATTGACGGATAATAGAATTTGCTTGTGTGCATTATATAAATTTATACTGTTATCAGTGATTCTTCACTGTATGTAAGGAGTTTTGGATGACCTGCGTTTAAGTGCACCACCAGTGATATATAGTGAACCTTGACAGGCAGCGCCAGATGCTCGTTTCTTTTGGGTCATCCAGGGTTGTTGTTAGTACGGAGAAATGTAGATGTTGTATTGAATCGGAGAGTACTGAAAAATATATAAAAGGAGGGAAGAGATGCACTTACAGCATTATGAAACAACCATAAAATCAGACACACCCTTGTCTGCTGGTTTGATTACATAGTTAGTCAGGACGTGGTGGAATTACACAAATTAAATCATGCAACAATCACTTCTACCAGCGCATAACAACAAACCAACGTGAGATCCCACAGCGGAGATCACAGGCGCATAAAAGAGGTGCATTTAATGCAGGCTTTCTCTGTAGCAGCGACAACCTTGATGAAGGGTGGTTGCGCAGCTTCTTTTTTTATTGTATATCTTTCTTCAACCAAACAGTAATTTTCTCTCCCTAAATTAAGCTTTTTTTTTTGTTTCCCCACAAGCATAAAATAGGCAATTACCTTGTTTGGGAGTGTGTATAGTTAGATTGTTTTCAGTGCATAGAGTTCTCTTTTTCAATTTTTCCCCAGAAATTCATTTTCATATTGCACGTTTATTATAAATATAATCTTTGTCTGTTATTGTACTCAGGTTAACCTTATACCAGTTGTATCGAGATAGGCCATAAACCGTCTCTTCCGTGCATGTCGATATGACCCATTCGTTAGGTCTATGTGTACCTATTGCACATGTACATGCCGTATGTCATATTCCGTTCTGTTTTGAAAGCTAGTGCAAGGTAAGTTTTGGGTAAGTTTGATGTCTCAACATATGGGGGCATTTAGGTCTAATTTTTAAATATTTTAGGTTATTTTTGATTTCTTGTCAAAATGAATTGTTCCTGCACAACATTTAAGCAATCTCTTGGCCCCATGGTCTTACAGTGGGGATCTGTGGACATCTTGCTTGTTACTTGGTTGGTGAGTTACATTTATTTTCACATAGTTGTACAGCACCCCTTTATATTTGTTGGGTTGACCATGGTTTATTTGCCTATAAAGCTCTTTTTTCTTACAGAATTAAAGTCATGTCCTTTGGTTATTTCCTGTGCTAAGCTGTCAGCAATATGGGTCAATTTGACTACTTTATATACTTGCCTCTGCTGCAGTCAGTGAATAAAAAGTTTTGAATATTTGACCGCTGGCATGGAAGGGAGATATGGACAATCCACATGTTGGTTCTAACTCCTTGAGATTTTCCCAACACTTTTTTTAACCTCTCCATCCTGTCTTTTAAGGCACATCCTAACATGCGCTGATGATGCCCTTGTTTACTTGATTCCTTCTGATCGAAACGTTGACGATCTTGTTCAGCTTGAACTGTTAAACTTTTGTTGAACAAGGCTAAACGTATGCGCTGGTCCCATTATCCTATGTGATTCTTTCTATGATTGACAGTGAAGTCTTCCTGTTTTGTTTCAAGCAGTTTAGTTTCTGTCACTTGGTCACTACTCACAAGCACTGTGCCGTTTCATGATGCATAAAGATATATTTGCGCTTGCATGTGTATATAGGTTTACGTTATTTACTACCTGCTGGACAATGGTCTGAAGTTAAGTATAAGCAATAATCATGAACTATTGTTTGTTACTTTGGGCTTACAAGGCACACTTAAGGCAGAGGCCTTTTAAACTGTACCACTTGGTAATGGAATATTAGTAAAGTTGTTTTGATTCACTTACTGGCTAGATGTAGGTGTCAAAGTTGGGGAGGGCGGTAGGAGGAGAGGGAGGTGGGCTCCAACTAACTTGAAAGTTCCTCCTCCATTTCTGATGAAAGATCATACTGCATGGACTTCACCACTTCGAGGAACTCCAAGATGCCACTGGCATCTTGAAATAGTGCATTTGATTGCATTTTTAAAAGGAATAACATAGTAGCTGTAACATTTGACCATTGGTCTCTTGCGGGCACAAGCTTAACGGTGCCCGCAAGAGACTAATGGTGCCTGCAAGAGACTAATGGTGCCTGCAAGAGACTAATGGTGCCCACAAGAGACTAATGGTGCCCAGAAGAGACTAACGGTGCCTGCAAGAGACTAATGGTGCCCGGAAGAGACTAATGGTGCCTGCAAGAGATTAATGGTGCCCACAAGAGACTAATGGTGCCCAGAAGAGACTAATGGTGCCTGCAAGAGATTAATGGTGCCCACAAGAGACTAATGGCGCCCGCAAGAGACTAATGGCGCCCGCAAGAGACTAATGGCGCCCGCAAGAGACTAATGGCGCCCACAAGAGACTAATGGTGCCTGCAAGAGATTAATGGTGCCCACAAGAGACTAATGGTGCCTGCAAGAGATTAATGGTGCCCACAAGAGACTAATGGTGCCTGGAAGAGACTTGTGGTGCCCGCAAGAGACTCGTGGTGCTTTGTGAAGCCATATTTATTCTAATATATGTGGGTGACGTCAATAAAAACTAAAGCCCACAAATGATACATCAGGGGTTCAATTGTCGCACCAACTCACAATGGATTTACAAAAAAAAGAAATACATTGACTGAGTGAAACCAATTTTATAGTAGTATTATAGAGCCATAGAACACACGCTGTTGCACTGGCTGGCAGTGTGACGGTGCGCAGAGTCCCAATCAGAGCAAACAATTGGGTCCAGAAAGAGGTTAAAAATCTGCATTGGCCACGCAGAGCAGGTGACTTTGCTGCAGTCACCATGGACTTAGGTGAGCTTTTAGAGCAGAACCGCAAACTCTGCTCTGTGGACAGCTTACACTGGGGAGCCGTAATGCTGTTTTGGGCAAGTAAAAGTGTGAGAGGAGAAGGAGTCAACAGTGTTTGATGAAGACAGGGCCACTAGCTCCAAAACAAGATGAGTTTTGTATTTAGCTGTCATGGTCCTGTGTTTGGTGGGAGTCTGAGAGTTGCAATCGAAATGAGGAGGGAGTGTGAGGGGTTTCAAATCTATGAGTGGTCACTACAATGGTTGGCCCATTTGTAAATTACATTGTGGAAGATACTGTAAGTAAAAGGAATCCTTTGGAGAGCAACAGGGTCAATCTCGGGGGAGCTTGAAGTGGAGAAGGAGACAGTAGGGTAGGAATCAGTGTGTGAGTTAGTGGTGGCTGGCTTAAGGTCTTTTAAATTGGTTAAAAATGGTGGGGGCAAAAATGATCTAACAATGCTTGGTTGACAAATGTTAGTGCCCAAAGCTTTGCCCTGGAGCTTGCGGCTGGCACTATTAAACATTGGTACACAGAACGCCAAAGCTGGCAGTCTCTAATCAGACACTCCCTGACACTTTTTCTCACGTTTGCAGGTACCTGCTTTCTGTTTGTGATGGTTTTGTCCCCCTCTTGCACTTTGTTTCCTCTCTTGCAGAAAAATAAGTGTTGGTGCCCCACACCAGCAACCACCGGCTCAAATTAGGAACTTCTTGCTGGGATGATGGTGATCTTAGCGCAGCAAACTGGTTGTTGATGTCATTTCAATGAAAAAAATGCTTTAATGCACCACACTTTCCCTCCATTGGAAAGAAAAGAACAACAAACTAAATTTGCTATTCTTTGGCTATTCTCTAAAGTCCTTCCAGGGGAATGCTCATCAATTGGTTAACCTCAGTGTCCCCAAAAGTGATTGAAAAAAAGGATGCTAATTTTGACTGGATACCTTTGTGGGGAAAAAAAGTTATGAAGGCTTAAGCATGAAGTGCCCAAAACATAAAAAAGAGGTCAGCACTGGTGGTGGGTGGGAGGGGGAATGGGTTGGGTGGAGGGGGTGCTGGGGAGCCTCAGTAGCCATGGGGGTAATAGACTGCTGCCACTGGCTAGGTTTATCAACTAGGACGCATTAAGCATTTGTTACAAGAGTTTAATCTATGGTCATTTTATGCATTTTTAAATGACCCAGAATGTTGTATAATGTTCCATGTATTGCTTCCAGCACCGTGGAAGGTTTTGCGGCAAACATTTTCTTGGGGGTGGAGTTGGTTAATCGGCATGGTGAGTTATAAGGATATTAACTCAACAAATAATTGAAGAGAATGAAGGTCAGAGATGGGTACCAAACACTTGATTTTGGTGTGAATTAGAAACCAGAATAAGAATAACCTGACAAATTCCACGTGATTGCTTAAGAGAATAATGGTGTCCCTACCCACTGAAAATATTTTAGTAGCTAGTAGAGAGGTGACGCACATGTACCACGCCATCAATTCAACATAAAAATGGTAAAGGTAATATCTGAGAACGAAAGGAAGCAAATTTGACAACTGACAGTTAAAATGTAATTAATCCAGGCAAGAAATCGTATGATCTTAAAGTCTCTGAAGATCTTGCTGACTTGGGCCAGGCGCTTGCAGATTCCACCTCTCAGCTCAAAATGAAGTGTCCATCAAAGACAAGTATTGCTGGCCACCAAGGCATCATGGTGGCCTTAGAGATCAAGCTTTGTTTCTAGGCCGTCTTCCCTGATCCGCCAGATCTGATGAGGCTGGACATCCAGGCTGGCAGATTGTGTTGGCGGCGGATACGTTTATTGCTACTAGGGATGACTGGGCCGCAGGACTGAAGGGAGGGTTCGCTTAAGGGCTGTGGTGATCCTGCTGGTGTGGGCGAGCACCCATGGGGATGGATCCACTTCCCACAAGTGGGTAGCTGCTAACAGCTTATGGGGAACAACATTTGGGAACAGAATTGGTTATGTAATTCCCACTAACTTGTATTGAAGTCAATGGAGTTTACGCAAGAAAAAGCTAAAATGAAGGAATTTTGGCTTAAAAAAATCAAGAGTCTTGTGCCTAAGTCAGGAGTTTTGGCATGTCCCATCTGACATTACTTGTCAGGTAAGGTGTGTAATCCTTAAACTAGATTACCTCACAGAGGAAGCTAACACAGGACATAAAATAACCCTGGCAGGATCAGAGCCACACACATTAGCCGTACAGATTAGGATTTGGGAAAGAGCAGTGTCTTCAATTTCCTATGAAAGATCAACTGATCAAGAATGGGCTGAGGGCTGGCTAGTAAACTGGTCTGAAGATTTTCAGCCCTCATCAGTCCCTCTTATAGATCTCCAGAAGTTTGGGTCCTTTACGTTACTACTTACTGCTGAACATTCAGCAGCTTTTTTCCCATGTCACAGTCTACATTTAGAAGGGTTAATAACTTTCTTTTATCCTTTAATTACGTCTTGCATAGAGCCAGCTTTTGCTGGCTCGCCAGCCTTGTGTAATCACAAAAATTAACATAGTTACCGTTCTGGCTCAAACATGCAAAACAATTTTTTTTTTACCAGGTATGGTTACTAATGCTCACACACATCATAAGTTGCCCTGCCTCCCACATTATGTTCCTGATAGATTTTTTCTTTGTTCCTGTACTGTTGGCAAATTGGTGTTTTGAACATGGCAGCATGACTTATGACGTATGTATCAATAGCCATATCTGTCGAATTTCATTTGTTTTGCTACCAACTGACCACGGGCCGGCAACCACAGCTGTGCTCAACCTTTGGCAATGCTCAGCGCGGTTTGGCCAGGCAGCCTGGCCTGAGGCCGCTATGGTCCTCAAACCCTTGTGTCACAAGACCTGGTCTGTGGCCAAACAGCCATGGATGGGGTTGACCCAAAGAGACTGCCTTCTGGTCTTGCTTTTTTCCACGTGTTGGCTACAATAATTCTGTTTTAAACCCAACCACAAATCCGGGGTTAGTGTCATGCCTGAGTAGTTAGAATACCGGGCAAGCTTTCCTGACCCAGACTACCCCTTTTAAAGATTTGTGGTTCTGGGTGCAGACTCATAAATAGCAATATAGAATGCATGCGTCAGAGAAGCCTGTCCTGGGTCCATAGTATACATGGAAGAAGGTTAACCTTTAAGATTTGCAGATCAATAAACTTCAGAACAGCGAAATCTATGACTCATTTACATTTGTTTTATTAAACTTAAGGGGGGGGGTGCGTCTGAGGTTCCCCTGATGGAGCATACATTTTAGTAAAGCTTTTAGTGACCCAGATGTCAGCAGAAGCAGACATTTTAACGTCACGCACATCAACTGCTAATGTTTTCATTTTGTTGGTGGTGACAATGTGCCTAGCTTGTTGAGTAACATGTTAGTAATCTAATCTAGAGTCTAGTTTAAAATCTGTATCAAAACAAGTTTGCTAATTTAACATTTATTGTGTGATTTGTTAGTCAAGTAGAAATGAAAGAAATGCTCTTCTCTGTCATATTTACAACATTGTGCTGACAAAGCTTCCCCTTTTAAAGAGAAATGAACTGTTTCAATAATGAAAATGAACATTTGTGAGTTTATAGATTTATATTTTACATGCTCTGCTTCATCGCAATGAATAACCTGTAATGCATTTGAAGTTCTTATGTTAGATTAACAAGACCTGCAGAACTCGTGTAAAAGTCGTTGCAATTATTTTTTCTTATAACATGAAGCTTTCTTTCCTTGAAGACGCTTCTCTCTTCGCACCTTTTCTGGTGACGCATGCTGCTGATCCGATGCTCTGCTGATGAAGAACCCCTGAACGCTGTTCCTTTGGAGAGGTATAGAGTCTCGACTGAATGCCATTGGCCCTCAACATGGCCCCTTTTTCTAGAATAGATTTCATAATCTGACACTCACTCTTTTCTATTTTTCTAGTGAGGATTCTGTAGCCCAAGATATATTTTTCTAAATTATTTTTGCCTTCTTTTGCATTTTGCCCACATGTTTGCCCTTTCCCACACATGCATTTCCTAATTTGGTTAGCTGTAGGAACAACCTGTGCTCAGACGAAAATTGTTTACTCTGCTCAACTGAATTTGATGAATGTTGATAAAATCTGACCTAAGATTCATATCTGTCTCACAGATTATAACATTAATGATATATATCATTATTCTTGAATGCTTAATTGTGTTAAAGCTAATTATATTGCATTTATTTCACCACTTTGGGCAGCCTATGGTGATTATGCCAAACGGGAACCGCCAGAATACCGCTGCGCGGTCAAAAGACCGCCGCGGTTATTCTGAGTTTCCCGCTGGGCGGGCGGGCGACCGCCAGAAGGCCGCCCGCCCGCCCAGCGGGAAACCCCTTCCCACGAGGAAGCCGGCTCCGAATGGAGCCGGCGGAGTGGGAAGGGTGCGACGGGTGCAGTAGCACCCGTCACGATTTTCAGTGTCTGCTATGCAGACACTGAAAATCTTAGTGGGGCCCTCTTAGGGGGCCCCTGCAGTGCCCATGCCAGTGGCATGGGCACTGCAGGGGCCCCCAGGGGCCCCGCGACACCCGTTACCGCCAGCCAGGTTCTGGCGGTCAAGACCGCCAGAGCCAGGCTGGCGGTAAGGGGGTCGGAATCCCCATGGTGGCGCTACCTGCAGCACCGCCATGGAGGATTCCCCAGGGCAGCGGGAAACCGGCAGGACACCGCCGGTTTTCCGTTTCTGACCGCGGCTGTACCGCCGCGGACAGAATGCCCATGGGAGCACCGCCAGCCTGTTGGCGGTGCTCCCGCGGTCGTTGGCCCTGTCGGTCCATGACTGCCAGGGTCAGAATGACCCCCTATGTCTTTTCAATTTGGTTTGCGAACTGGCTTCATGAAACTAAGGTTGTGGTTGTAAAATGAAGCTTTGAAAGTTTATTCAGATTAAGTTTTCCTTCTGTGGCCACATTGGTCATGGTGTCTAAATTGTTGACTGCAGTATTGATGTGAAATTTGGTTTTATGGTTCACAACACTCCTTACTGGATCAAAAGGTCTATTGACCTCAGTGATGCATTTGACTCCTGCGAAGGATGAAAACGCCCTTGCACACCCCTCCACTCTGACCTGGCATTCAGGGTGCACTCACCCCCCCCCCCCCTTATGTGGCCTCGATTTTCTTTAAGGTTGTGGGGACCAGTCCCTGCATCCTGACATTGGCTGGTGCAAGATACAACAATTTTGTTGCAGCAGCCAATCAGATCAGTCATGTGTGCCATTTCTAGTCATGAACTTGGTATTTGCAAGGAGAAAAGAGTCCCTTCTGCAATTGGATTCCTTTGTTTTTTTATGAATTGCTGGAGTCACACATGATCCACGAATTCCAAATGGCAAGATTTAGAAAAGTGTTAACCCATTAAAGCCCATGCCAACTTTTTTTTTTTTTTTATCAAACAACTTCTATCTCAAAAACTACTGAATGGGTTCATACTAAACCAACAAAAGTACACTTTCTGTCTCAAGTTCCATACTCATTTTGTTGCAATTTTGATGTAAATCAGATCACCAATTTGGGCTTTCTGTAGGAGGTCAAATGGGGAAAACATTTTTTTTCAAAAATTCCCTTTAATGTTTCTCCCCTCTACACAAAGCACCTTATAAATTAGATTTCCAGACCTTAATTGACTCTGCCAAGTGATTACCAAATTTGTTTCATATCTGTCCACAGGGTCAAACATAAGCATCAAAAAAAAACCTTTCTAAGGCAAATATACCTTAAACATAACTACACAGTGGCTATCTATCGCAATTGTGGAATATTACATGTGTGTGTTACAAGTTTGGTACTTTTATTGAACAAAATGCAGCAGTATGAAAAACCATATTTCACAGAAAACCACGAAATATGGGAAAAGGTTTATAGTTGCCTGTGAAATTTGGATTCCGTGATAATGACCGCACTCACAAGCCATTCTGCGATTAGGACTGTCAGGGCTGCTAGGATTATGAGACAGGAAGGATAAAATTGTGCTGCACATTCTCTGTCAGTATTATTTTCATCCATTTGAGATGCAAATGCATTTGTTGATTGTATCTGCAAATTGTATGAGCCGAAAGCATTAAATCCATAATTATTCAGAAAACAACGCTGCCACAGAATTGCCTGAATCGACTCATCTCTGCCTTTGTCCTCTGTTTTATTAATTTTTTTTTCAAAAACATGAACAAAGCTTAAACATTCTAATTCCCATCAGTGCCCATTGTTAGCTGCTCTTTGAAGGAGACAGCCTTTTTAGCCAATTGCCCCATAGCAAACATGTCATATAAAAAATACATAATGAACACTGTAAGAAATCGGTTTGTTATTTAAGGTGTGTGACAGCCTACCTCAAGGAATAATCACAACCCTTGTCAGGGAGAACCCTCAAAGTCACAGAGCAGACAGGCTTACCTTAAGGCAATGTGTGAAGTACTAATGATGTCAAAACGCAAACAAGAAAAATACAAAATTGAATTGTACAGTAAAATATAATACACAAAAATGACAATCCGAAATGGGAAACTGGAGATGTGATTTTTTAAAGGCTAGATGGAAAATCGCACCAAAACGCCAATGATAGTCCATGGTCAGGGTAGGCCAGGACCTAGTCACAATTTGATATTGACTGCAGTGCAGTGCAAGCCAGGTCCACCAACTAGGTTCATCCTGTTCAATTATCTTCACCTTCCAATAGTCCTAAGTCGACAATCCACGACAGGTGTCCACTTCTAAAGTCTTCAGGATCTCAGAGGAGGCACTTAGAGACTCAGAGTGTTAGGCAGAGGCAACAGCAGTTGCCCACTGCTCAGCTGTGTATTTCCAGGAAAAGGCCTCTTGCGGCTTGTTGTCTCCATGTAACCACATATGAGGTCAGCCAACTGACCTTTGGGATGGATCCTCAAGTCACAGACGAGAGGTCCAGAAAGTGTTCTGCAGTGGGTGACTGGAGGTGCCACTTTTTGGCCTATTGGATGGCAATGGCGTTTTGGCATGCACTAACCAATGGGGGTAAACGTTTCCTGGGGTAATTCTACCCTTTTGTAGAAGTTCCTTTTTACCTTATTGCAAGCAGTCCCAAAATGCCATGTGTCAGGGCATTTTCAAGATGGCGAAAGTCTTCTGCTACACTAAACTTGGACTCTGAGGGGTGGGGGTCTGTGGGAAGTGGACTGTGGTAATCTTGGTGAACTCCCACATCTAGTTTGAGGCAGGCTCTGTACCCACAACAAACCCAGAGACACAAGTCTGGTAGGTCCTCCAGCAAACCAACAGTGGTTACACAGGAATTGCCTTGGTATCCTGTTCTCTCCCAAATGAGTGTGCGCCAAGTGCTACATGATTCCCAACAGACCTATCAAGCAGGATTTGGCATGGTAGTGTCAAAAGGGATGCCCATTGCCCCCACCCTGCACATTCTGTGGACTTCAGAGTCATCTTTGCCCATTCAGGTCGGCCTAATGTTTAGTTCTGGGAGGCATTTCATATATTTTTCACACCTGATTGTTCAGCCAGGTAAATGATAATGTTCCAAAATTTACTTTCCTCAATATATATTAAAAGTCTGACTTCACCATTGAATTGGATTTTCAAAACTATTAAAAATAAAGATTGAATAATGTTTCTACCTAGTCCTATTCCTGAGATACAGTATTAGTATTTTAATCTGTACTCTGGTTTTCTACTAGGACAGCTAAGTCTACCTCAGTTAAAGTAGCAATTAAAGCTTTTTCACTGTAGGGAAACGATAAGATTAACTTATAAATATCATGCACCTTACTTTGTGGGCTATGAGGTTTGCATAGGGGTGACGTACTTATATATAAGAGGGAGAATTTTACCTGTCACAAGGGGTTTATTGTGACTGCTCATAGTGCACCATTACAGCCAGGCTATGGTAATATGGCCCTGTATTGCCACATTGATGTTCTAGTAACATGTAAAAACCACTCGGCCTTCAGCCGCGGTTTAGATATCAATATTTGACCATATTATACAGTTACCGCATATGTTAGGGTTCTTCACACTGGGGGGCGGGCCTCCCCATTGGGGCCTCAAGTAATCTCAGTGGGGTGGGGCACCAGGCTCTGGCCAAAAGAAGCATTAAACAGATAACAGTGCTTTGTTTTAAGCAGAAAAAAACATTTAACACAATTTTAAAAAGGTAAAAGAACTTAACTGCAATGTTTAAACATGTCTAGACATATTTAAACATTGCAACTTAATAGAATAATTGTGAAAAATTCTGAAGGGGGCCAGATTATTATTGCTCAGCATAAAAAAGTTTGAAAGCCACTGGCTTATGTATATTTTCAAGCTTTCTCCCTCCATATATGTACACACATACATACTTAGAGGGGCTACAGAATCTGCTCACTGTACAGCCTTTTCACAGGCAACAAGTTGCGTAAAGCTCTCGATAGTATCTACTAGGGTGTCCAGCTCTCGTTAATGAAGAAAGACACTCTCTCCTGAATGTGAGGTCAGTGGAACAGAGGGTTAAAATTGATTAGGATATCAACCTGCTATTCCTGAAAGGGTATATCCATATTGAAGGGACACTATTAGTCAACGTCTAAGACAATGATATGAAAGGTATATCCATTTGAAAGGGAGAGCTCTTTTTTCGAGTGAGGAATGATGTGATGGGATGTTCCTCAAGGTAGGCGTTCCGGATCTCCTGATGAAGCGGACCAGTGAATATTGATTAGATCTGGTTATAGCACATGATGGATTCCATGTATAATTAATTAAGGGGTATAGTACAAAGTCTTTTTTGGTCCATGAGATATTCAGAGCTGGGAAACAGTTTGTACAAAATTTGCTCTAATTCCTTTGTTGGATATACCATTTGTTTCAAAATAAATTTTTAAACCTTTTTTATGTGTTTTATTCTTTTTGCACATGCCACAAATCTCCGAAGGGAGTTCTGGAATTCTTCACTGAAAAGTTTGTTTTCAGGTTCACTCAGTCTTTTTGGATTTGAGTCTTGGAATAAAGACCCCAAATTGCTGTAAATATTCTTACATTTCTTCCACGTGTTCCCTACATATTGAGCATTTTAACCCATACAGATGAGTCTGTCAAAATATTTATTACGACTCAGAAATGCCTCTAACCATAGCTTTTGAAAGGCAACAATTCTTTCTTACTTGAGGGTGCAAAAGCACTCCTGAATGCTGTCCTTCTGCAAAGAATTGGGGGCACCATTTCCCCAACTGTTGCTGTGATAAGCAGTTCCTGAGAAAAGCAGAGAGGGTAGAAAAACTAAAAAAAAAACGGAATTCAAACAGTGCTCCAGTGAAGAAATGTTTGGATGTTTCTAAGACAAACATTTAAATTAGGTCTTCCAAACACTGAAATGGAGCTCCCTTGTTTCTTTGGATTTTAGTCTTGTCGCATGAGGGTAGCCGGTTCTTCACAACACTTGGGGTGGGGGTGATTTTACTACATCACTATATATCACAGATCTTTGTGCAAATACATAAAGGGTCAAGCAGCCAGTTTGGGCAGATCTGAACTATTTGCAAACCCGGAGTATCTGTCATCTAAGGACATTTATTGCAATTGTTCAGCCTTTTCAGAATGTGGGAGGCTTTGCTGAGAAAATAATGAAATTAATGTCATTGGTTCGCTCTTATGTCTGTACTTTATTTAGACTGAGCAGCAAATGGCAACTTTAAAAATCTTTTTTTTTCATAACTCTGAGAATGCTGCCATGTTTCTGTTTTTTGTTTCCCAGGACTCGGTCTCTGCGGAAGATTGTTTTATGCATGTGTAGCGATATAGACACGGGTATTTACGGTTTGGTTGTATAGAACTGTTGAATGTTGTGATAATCACACTGTATTGCTGTCCTGTGGTTTGAGGATATATATTAATCACTGAATAAATCTATTTATGCCATAGCAGAAGAAACATTCATTCACATTTAGACTACATTGCCAAGGCCAAATTCCACACTTTACACAAAGAATCAGTTCACTTAATTTTTCTGGAGTGTGATTTTACCTTGATGCACAAATTTATGTCCTGTTTTTGCTTAATAGATTTAGTAAAAGAAATACATGTGCAAACCTGCCTTGGTAGAAAACACATATGCAGATTTATGGTGTATAATGCACTAAAGATATCTTTGGGATGGGCATCATGACTCACTCAAGGCTTCGCTGCTCATGATTCATGGCCCGCCCCACACCCGCCAGTGGTAGGAAATTGCATGTTACACTCTGCACATGAGGATATACACGATTTATGATGACGCCTCCTTCTATGTGGCCTTGGAAGTATTTTAAACTGGAAAATGGCCATTTTCCATGGCTAACCTCTCAGATTCCCGCCCTCCACTCTTACCGATCTCTTCGGTTGCTCTGGCTTCCAATAAGGAAAACATGTGAATTAGTCATTTCCACTTGGCAACTGCTAAACCAATTAATTTCTCTCAAATGTTTTGGCACAGGGGTATTTAGAATTGCAAAAAGATTGAATTTTAGACATCAAGGCCAATAAAAAATGTATTCGGGAAGCAGCTCGTGGAGGCACCGTAGAAGCTTGTTATGTTTGTATCACAGTGTACACGCAACATTTGGCACAACTTCCTACTTTCAAATGCAAATGGGGTATTTTGGATACCAAACCACAGGGCTGCTTTCCCCCGCCAGGGACTTCCAAACTAAAGAACATTTGGTTGTAGTTCAGGTGTCCCCATCCTTTTGTGTAATAAAATCCACTCAAGTTTAATGAAAATCATCCCAGGCTGATACTGTTCGTGATGTAATAGTGACCACATCGGGCAAGATTACATGAGTGGCCTCCCCATGCAAGATTACCAGCAGTGATCATCTCAGTGCATCAGGCAAGATTGCCAGTAGTAATATAACAAGCATTTTCAATGCAACGGGTCTCGCATTTGTTCGAGTTAGAGCTATTAGCGTTGTAAAGCAAAAAAAAAACGCAGCGCGACCGCGCTGCGTGGAAAATAAACAGATAAAGTAGTCCGGACTCCAGGCTGAAAACATCGAGCCTCGTATGTTTTTGGTACTTTACTGGTGCTTTGTAGATGGGCTAAACACCGGAAAAGGCATGACGTATGCATGCCTTTCACAAATGAAAGCAAGCGGATTTTAAAAAGCAAGCCCACAAACCAATGTAACTGACTGACGTGGCATTGGTGTGGTTTCAAGCCCAAAGAGAGACTACGGAATGGACGGAGCACTTTGTGCTCGCCCATAAAAAGGCCTTTTCCATTTGGAGTACATTCACCTGGGTAATACATGACAACCATAGCTACAATGCCCCTAGCACTAAGGTAATACATAGCTGCCAAGTATCCCAGGTCCATGCGTGATGGGCTACTCCACTCCAGTTTTTTGCTTAGAATTCTGGGACTTATAGTTCCATTTTATAATGGAAGAAACAAGACTGCAAGCCCTCGAATTGAAAGAAAACACCTGGACTGGGGCAGCACAGCATGCATGGACCTGAGAAACTTGGCAGGGCTGGTAATACCACATGATTTATCACTCAAATGTATGCTTTAAATGTATTTTAGAAATCCATTGTTCTCCGAACATCAGTTTATGATTTCAGAAAATCCATTGTTCGCAAAACATCTGTTTATAAACTCAGAAAATACACGTTTGCATCTCAAAAATGCACGTTTTCAATTTTGTGATAACATATATTAATTCAAACCAACAAAAGTTTATAGTTAAGTAGTATGGGCTTGTAGGAGGCTGGCCTGGCTTGTAGTTGGTACCAGAGGTACTTACACCTTGTGCCAGGTCCAGTTATCCCTTATTAGTGTAGAAGAGGTGTTTCTAGCAGCTAAGGCTGATAGAAGGTAGCTATGGCAAAGCAGCTTAGGCTGAACTAGGAGACATGTAAAGCTCCTACTATACCACTGGTGTCATATGCACAATATCATAAGAAAACACAATACACAGATATAATAAAAGGTACTTTATTTTTATGACATTATTCCAAAAGGATCTCAGTGAGTACCCTCAGTATGAGGATGAGAAATATACACAAGATATATGTACACAATACCAAAATTATGCAGTAATAGAAAAAGGAAGTAATGCAAGCAGTGTAAAGTTACAATAGATTGCAATAGGAGCACATAGGTATAGGGGCAACACAAACCATATACTCCAAAAGGGGAATGCGAACCACAAATGGACCCCAAACCTATGTGAGCTAGTAGAGGGTCGCTGGGACTGTAAGAAAACAGTGAGGGTTAGAAAAATAGCCCACCCCAAGACCCTGTAAGGTAGGTGTAAAGTGCACCTACAACCCCCATAGAGCACAGAAGTCGTGATAGGGGGATTCTGCAAGGAAAACCAACACCAGCAATGCAACAACAGTGGATTTCTGGACCTGAGTACCTGTAAGACAAGGGGACCAAGTCCAAGAGTCGCGACAGTGTCGAGAGTGGGCAGGAGCCCAGGAAATGCCAGCTGAGGGTGCAAGGAAGCTGCCACCGGATGGAAGAAACTTGGTGTTTTGCAAGAACGAAGAGGACAAGGAACTTCCCCTTTGGAGGATGGATGTCCCACGTCGTGAAGAAGCTTGCAGAGGTGTTCCCACGCAGAAAGACCGCAAACAAGCCTTGCTAGCTGCAAGGGTCGCGGTTAGGGTTTTTGGATGCTGCTGTGGCCCAGGAGGGACCAGGATGTCGCCACTTGGATGAGGAGACAGAGGGGGCGCCCAGCAAGTCAGGGAGCCCTCACAGAAGCAGGCAGCACCCGCAGAAGTACCGGAACAGGCACTTGGAAGAGGAGTAAACCGGAGTCCACGTGAAGTCACAAAAGGGAGTCCCACGACGCCGGAGGACAACTCAGAAGGTTGTGCACTGCAGGTTAGAGTGTCGGGGACCCAGGCTTGGCTGTGCACGAAGGAAATCCTGGAAGAGTGCACAGGAGCCGGAGCAGCTGCAAATCACACGGTACCTAGCAATGCAGTCTAGCGTGGGGAGGTAAGGACTTACCTCCACCAAACTTGGACTGAAGAGTCACTGGACTGTGGGAGTCACTTGGACAGAGTTGCTGAGTTCCAGGGAGCATGCTCGTCGTGCTGAGAGGGGACCGGTGATGCAGTCTTTTGTTGCCTGCGGTTGCAGGGGGAAGATTCCGTCGACCCACTGGAGATTTCTTCAGAGCTCCTGGTGCAGAAAGGAGGCAGGCTACCCCCAGAGCATGCACCACCTGGAAACAGTCGAGAAAGCCGGCAGGATGAAGCGATACAAGGTTGCTAGTAGTCGTCTGGCTACTTTGTTGCGGTTTTGCAGGCGTCCTGAGCAGTCAGCGGTCGATCCTTTGGCAGAAGGTGAAGCGGGAGATGCAAAGGAACTCTGGTGAGCTCTTGCATTCGTTATCTAAAGAATTCCCCAAAGCAGAGTCCCTAAATAGCCAGAAAAGGAGGTTTGGCTACCTAGGAAGGAGGATTGGCTACTAAGAGAGGTAAGAGCCTATCAGAAGGAGTCTCTGATGTCACCTGCTGGCCCTGGCCACTCAGAGCAGTCCAGTGTGCCAGCACACCTCTGAATCCAAGATGGCAGAGGTCTGGGGCACACTGGAGGAGCTCTGGGCACCTCCCCAGAGAGGTGCAGGTCAGGGGAGTGGTCACTCCCCTTTCCTTTGTCCAGTTTCGCGCCAGAGCAGGGCTGGGGGATCCCTGAACCGGTGTAGACTGGCTTATGCAGAGATGGGTACCATCTGTGCCCATCAAAGCATTTCCAGAGGCTGGGGGAGGCTACTCCTCCCCAGCCCTGACACCTATTTCCAAAGGGAGAGGGTGTAACACCCTCTCTCAGAGGAAGTCCTTTGTTCTGCCTTCCTGGGCCAGGCCTGCCTGGACCCCAGGAGGGCAGAAACCTGTCTGAGGGGTTGGCAGCAGCAGCAGCTGCAGTGAAAACCCCGGAAAGGCAGTTTGGCAGTACCCGGGTTCTGTGCTAGAGACCTGGGGGATCACAGAATTGTCCCCCCCAATGCCAGAATTGAATTGGGGTGACAATTCCATGATCTTAGACATATTACATGTCCATGTTCGGAGTTACCATTGTGACGCTGTACATAGGTAGTGACCTATGTACAGTGAACGCGTGTAATGGTGTCCCCGCACTCACAAAGTCCAGGGAATTTGCCCTGAACGATGTGGGGGCACCTTGGCTAGTGCCAGGGTGCTCTCACACTAAGTAACTTTGCACCCAACCTTCACCAGGTGAAGGTTAGACATATAGGTGACTTATAAGTTACTTGAGTGCAGTGGTAAATGGCTGTGAAATAACGGGGACGTTATTTCACTCGGGCTGCCCTGGCAGGCCTGTGTAAGAATGGTCAGATCTCCCTATGGGTGGCAAAAGAAATGCTACAGCCCATAGGGATCACCTGGAACCCCAATACCCTGGGTACCTCAGTACCATATACTAGGGAATTATAAGTGTGTTCCAGTATGCCAATGTGAATTAGTGAAATTGGTCACTAGCCTGTTAGTGACAATTTGGAAAGCAGAGAGAGCATAACCACTAGGTTCTGGTTAGCAGAGCCTCAGTGAGACAGTTAGGCATCACACAGGGAACACATACATATAGGCCACAACCTTACTGGGGTCCTGGCTAGCAGGGTCCCAGTGACACATAACAAACATACTGACAACATAGGGTTTTCACTATGAGCACTGGGCCCTGGCTAGCAGGATCCCTGTGAGACAGTGAAAACACCCTGACATACACTCACAAACAGGCCAAACGTGGGGGTAACAAGGCTAGAAAGAGGCTACTTTCTCACAGGGCTGCACCCAGGAGAGGTACCAGTAGCTGCTGAGCTTCTTGTTGGAGATATAGGGCCTGATTATGACCTTGGCGGACGGGATACTCCATCACAAATGTTCACTAGGATAGGATATAATGGAACTTGTAATACAGCGGATGGGATAGTCCCAACGTCTGCTATAGTCCAAAACCCGCACCTTGGTCAAATACTAACTGGGTTACCACATACTGGACACAGAGAGAGACTACATCAGCACATTTTGAGATGCTCAAATTATCAGCAGTGCAAACTTCCGTTTTAACCATCACGAGATCCCAAAACTGCCCTTTTGCTGCTACTTGCTTGGAAGCTCTAGTATCTTTTATTTAAGCTACATTGATGGGTTTTAAAGACCTTTCAAATGGGTGAGTATCGGTTGAAATCACTGGAAAATGGTGCAAAAGGGCCAACTTGACATGATGGTTAAAATACTTTACAGATGGATTGGGGTTCTCTCCAAGGGCACCCGCTCGAGTGGGAGATAATATATTTTATAAAACTGTTTTTAAAACACTCCAATTAAATTTACTTTTAATAAAGAGCAAGGACTGGGAGGTACCAATCCAGGTCACTCACAAATACAATCATGTTCATATACGGAGCAACATGCTTCTTCCCCCAGTTCCAGGTCACATGTGGTTCACTAATAATTAAGACGGACCACATAATTTATACAAGCCCAAGGTATCTCCTCCAATCTTCTACCCTACCTGGTGCTTGCGTGGACAGCCTCGGGCTTCATAAATCTGTGGTGGCAACAGCGTTCAATAATCCAGCTCTTTCCATTTTGTGAGACGGGGTATCTCTGCACACCTCCATGGTTGTGCAGTGTCTCGTTTGGTCAATACCAAACCCAGCCCCAGAAACTACTTCCCGAAGAGGTTAATACCCGTATCAAGTACGTTGAGTAGTGCTATTAGTAGGGTCAGACCTCTGATGATAACCTGGCCACCTCTTCCCAGAATCCCTGGATCACCCGCATCCCCAGAGCCTGTGGAAAAAGTCTCCCTCAGCCACCGAGCATCTCCGGCAGTTCAACGTGGAGTCCCTCCCAATCCAACACAGCCTAGACTTCGTGAACTACACCGAATGTAAATAACTGATCGGAATGAACCTTGGGTGGAAATGATATACCTATTTCTTGGGGCAAAGGAGGCATCACTGCCATTTGCCAGTCAGTGTCGTCTAATGGCCCCATCTCTTCCTTCATTGTACATCCCAGAAGTATTTTTGTACCCACCGGTATCTTTGCTTCAAGTGGGTTAAACATGGTGATGTACCCCATTGTTATAAGGGAGTCAACGCATGCCTGAGCTGCAGGTAGCGATAAAACTGTGACCAGTGAGCCCTCATTCTTCCTGTCTGTCTCCGACTACAAGGTGGAGATTTGCAAAGAGTTTCACCTCTCAAAGCCCCACAGGGCAGTTACTTGAAGAAGTTGTATCCCCACCATTGATAAGACATTTTAAAGGAGATTAGATCTATAACATTAGAATAAAGTTGTAAAAATGTAAAATATAGCTTTAAATCAATAGACTAGAGGAGTCCGGAGTTGTTCCATGTTTTTCAAACCCTAGTACATACTGCCAATTTTTCTAACTCGGCTAGGACAGCACATATTACAGTCTCTCATTGCCAAGTTCTAGTTGCTACCAGTTTCCACATGCCCAATAAAATGTTTATAGTTTCCACATACCATGCAAGAGGTATTCTCTGTTTCTACATGCCTGCTAATGGGCATAACCATTTTTTTTAAAAGTCTCAACAACAAATACCTTTAATTTCTGTATACTCAGGAGCAACTAATCTCAGTTACCAAGAAAAAGTTGAAAATACTGCCAGCTTCTACAGGCTTGGTACAAAAAAATTCACAATTTCCCAGGAGAAGTACTTCAGATTTTCACATGTCCAGTAACAGGGATTGCTAGTTTTGAGTTGCCGCAAAAACAGCATTTCCAAGTACTTGGGTACCAGGGCGAGATTCAGAGTTGCCCATGGTCCCCATTAACAGGTATATCCATTTACAAAATACCCAGTAAATGGTATTTCCAGTTTCCACATAGCCAGTTGTAGATATTGCCACTTTCTGCATAGTTACGTAGAGTTCTTGCTAGTTTCACTTTCCCCTTAAGAGGTATGATTAGTTTCGAGAAGCGTCATAGGAGTTATGCCCAGTTTTCACAGCAGCAGGATTTGTCAGTTTCATTATCCCTAATAACGTTCCCATACCCGTTGCAGCATTCCCAGTTTCCACATGCACAGTGGCAGCTAGGCCAGGGGCATATTTAAGAGCCCATGGCGTCATTTTTTTACGCTAAGGCAGAGCTAAAGTGGCTTTTCTGCTGCACCATAGTTACAAAGTGGCGCAATGCTTTGTAACCCCTTGCGCCACATTATGCTCCAGGGGGGTGTTCCGGCACTAGGAGGCCCGCAAAAATGGCACCGGAATTTAAAAGATTTCACTGCACCCTTTTTAGCGTCATTTCTAACTCCTGCTCGTAGCAAGTGTTAACATGACGCTCCCATAGTAGCCTATGGGTCTCCTTGCACTTCCTTGAACTAGTGTCAACATTTTTGACGGTAGTGTAGCAAAGCACCACAATAGCATAAAAAAATGTTGACGCTATTGTGCTAACGACCACCATGGTGTTAGGTCTGGCAGAAGGGGCGCTAGAAATTGGTGCATCATAGCTTATGCGCCCCTTTTTTTAGGTTGTGCATAGCAGCATGACATCTTGGTATCTATGTGGGCTTTTAACCACGCCCAACTCACGCCCATCACTTTCACTCGTTCATGGGCCTGCCTTTCAAAAAATCCTTTATCATCATTGGTAAATGCTTTATGTTTGACCCTCGTTCGGGCGGTTTTGTTACCAAATTGGGGACCGACCCTGTTACTTGTATAATTGCAGGTTTGCTGATACATTTGACTGTGAGCGAACTTCTTTTTCCTTTTGTGTGTCTCCTTTGCGCTCATGGCGGTCGTGGCGCTTTGAATTGGCTCGCTTATGTCAACTGTTTTACTTTTCATTTTCAATTTCAATTTATCTGGCAAGAAAAGTCCAGTTAGGAATTTACAACACTAATAGCTCTAACTCAAACAAAAGCTAATCCCATTGCATTGCAAATGTTTGTCTTAAATATGGCCCCAGTTTCCACACGACCAGTAGAGACATTACCAGTTTGCACATGCTCAAAACAGGCATTCCAATACTTAATAGGAAATGCCGTCGACGCCCACCAGCAAACAAAAATCTAAAAGATGAGGAGGACTACAAGACAGTGGAGAATGTGGGACCCAACCACTAGATGGCAGAATGATGCAAAGTATGTGAATCCAGAAAAGATTCACACTGCAAAAGTCTGAATACATCCTGATGATTTGAACATCTGACATTTAGGCTGCCACGAATCCCTATGATAGGTGCTTAATTCACTGACTGGTCTTACCAACACGCCAGTTTCTACGTGCTTAGGGAAGCACATTGCCAGTTTCCATCTGCAAAGTATATAGACATTTTCTGGTATCTGATGAAGTGCTAGTGCCCTTGTAGGTGTCTATAACAAAAATGCATTATTTTGTCAATTCCAAAAATGTATTGTAAGCACACAAGATGTAGAAAATAAGATATGGTTCGTTATAAAGACATCTGAAAACGTATGAAGCATGGAAGTATATTAGTAAATATTAAACAAGAAACGTGCTCATTGGCGAGGGTGAACACCCGGTGCTAGTAGTGGAAAAGTGGCCAGCAAGAGAGATCACACACCATACCAAGATCACAAATAGACTGTTGGTAGTTCTATTAGAGAGACGCAGTTAAAATTATTAGAAACATATATAGTCCTCTCCTTGCTGTGTATTGAATGTCTCCTACTGCTGTATTACTTTCAACGATGTTTCGACCTTAGGTGAATATCCCTGTCATCATCAGGACCTAGAAGAATTTTTCTGAACACAAAAGAGTATTGATGTTAAATAGAAAGAAAAAACAAAATCATAAGAATATTGCAGCACATACTGAATATCTGTCGGAAACTGCCCTCTTTCTTGGCATGGTACCCCCATTTTTCTACCTGTTGTCAGTGTGTTTGACTGCGTTCACTGGGATCCTGCTAACCAGGACCCCAGTGATTATGCTCCCTCTCTTCTAACTTGGTAACTGTACCTTTTCCTTCCCACAATTGGCATACTGGTCCCTCAATGTAAGTCCCTAGGATATGGTACCCAGGTAATTGGGGTACCAGGGTATCCCTATGGGCTGCAGCAGTTATTCTGCCACCCATAGGAAGCCCATGCAAAGAGTTCTGCAGCCTTACCCACACAACGGCTCAATGTTTGAGAGGATGCTATTTACATGGCTGGTCCAAATGAGACTGCTGGGTAGTCACCAGTGCTTAATTTGTTCCAGAGTTTCCAGGTGCTCTGCACCGGCACATATTTAAGGCAGTTTACCACATGATGGCGCTGTCAGTTTCTTTCTTTTTTTTTTTTTAAAAAGCAGATACATAAAATGTTTGACAATTACATATACAATAAAAAATAATAATACTAGTGTATTGGGCCATTCTTAAAGCTTTGGGTCCAAATTACAACATTTTTAGGACTTTAATGACAAGTAGGTGTTGTTGGTACTGGGATTTGACAGCACTGGCAGGGACCTGAAGAGGACAAGCAGCAACGGCCCCCTGAGAAATCCTTGGGCCCTGGCGACTATTGTTTTACAAACCAAGCACTGGTAGTCACTGGAAAGCAGAGTTGGTCTCATGCCACAAGGAATGGCAAAATGTATTATTGTCCAGGCAAGGTAATTACTTGTGAAGGAAACAACTATTTCTGATACGCTTGAATACTTAAGAGCTTTCAAATATAAGGCATGGACAGCCTGACTCTTATCAAGCATGCATACATGGAGTAGCTGGAACAGTCTAGCAGGAATTGGGGCTGGCAGGGGGAGAGGCTCAGTGCAGCATTTAGTTTAAAGACATTAAGTTTGTTTCCAGTGTGAATCTTGCACAGTTCTGGTTTTGTGCACACGTTCACATTTGCTGCTGGTGGTGGCGCATGGATGGTGAAACGCCAGCACAAGTCCAGATGCGGGTTACCACAACTTGACACGTTGGCAGTCAGCGTAAGTTGTGTGTGCAGAGTGTCTTCTACTTTTCTATTCTTTGGCACATTCACAAAATGGCGGCAGATTCTGGATGTCAGACTGTAGAGTCGCGGTCTGCTGTAGTCCTAAGGGGTAAGTTTGGCCCCCCAGGTCCTGCAGACCATGGAACTCAGATGAGGCTTGGCAGAGGGACCCAGAGAGGGGAGCTGGAAACTAGAGTGGGACGAGGACCAGAAGAATCAGGCCTGTGCGGTCTACTCATCCTCTGGTTTGGTTCCTGTGTGGGAAAGCAGCAGTTTGATCTCACTCTCCTGAGAGCCTTTCAGTAAAGGACCGGCTGGCGATCATTCCGCAACGCTGGAGCTCACTGGATTCATGCTGCACATGCAAAAAAAGACCTGCTGTGCAGAGACGTTCTAAGTCCTGGGCAAAGTGGGCTCTGGCCCCCTGGCCCCAGCCTTTCAGGGGCCCCTGATACAGCCAGCTCTGTTCTGCAGAGTCTTGCCCTAATGGCCTTGAATCATTCTTACACAGATTGTTTTAAATACTGCTTTCTTTTAATTTATTTTTGATGTGGGTGATGTCTGAGAATATTCATCCATAAAAAAGTTTTTTTAGATCAAAAGAGAACTTCATATATGGGAAATGGGAGGGTGTCACAGAGATTATCTGCAGTAATATTACTGAGCTGCTGCTGAGTTTCAATTTTGAAAACACACATCACTGTCCCTAAACATTAGATGTAATACATTTTTAATTTAAACGAGTGAGTCTGTGCACTGTCAGTGACCTGGCTAAAGAGGGCTTAAAAGAGCTGAACCTGAATCATAAATGCAAAGTTGTTCTGAGCAGGGGCCCCCAAAATACATTTGGCCCAAGGCCCCCCAATTCCTTAAGATATCACTGCTGTCGTGCGGCAGTATGATGGCGATGAACAAGGACTGACAACTGAAAACAGGATTTTTGCCTGCTGGCCCAGCGGAACACTCACCACAACATTTACGGCGGCTCGTAATTGAGCCGGCGGCAATGTTGTGGTGCGTCGGGTGTGACAGCACCCGATGCGCATTTCACTGCCCGTAATTCAGGCAGTGAAATGCGTGATGGGGCTATGCATGGGGGCCCCTGCACTGCCCGTACCAAGTGTATGGGCAGTGCAGGGGCCCCCAATCCGCCAGCCTTTGCATGGCGATGTTTACCACCATTGAAAGGCCAGTGGATGGGGACTCGTAATACCCAGGGCAGCGTGGCGGATTACAACCGTTGGGACCGCCAGGCTGCAGGCTTAAGACTTAAGGTCTTAAGACCTCCAGTCTCACAATGAGGCCCTAAATGTCTATACGTCCCACCTTTAAATGCCATGCACCTTGCTTTGTGGGCTACCGGGCATACATGGGGTGACTTAATATTTAAAATGCCATGGGTGTCTTCCATTACCAAATACTAAGGCCTTATGGGAAAGGTAAATATGAGAACTAGAAGTAAGTCAGTTTTATCAGATTTCCGGGGTCAGAGAACATGCACATGGCAACATAAGAGGTCAGACACCGCAAGGGTGGACAGTTATTCCTCTGTTTGGGACTGTGAAGATTTCCCCAAATAGATAAGGACAAAACCTCTTCAATTTGATCTGTTTTGCTCTCAGTGTGGAAGACAGTGAGTGATTAAATCCACTGGGTGTGCTTCCCATATATGTTCCATTGTACCCAAGCAGCATCCTTGTAGGAGGCATCCATCTCTTTTACAAGGGGCCTACTGTAGTCAGCTGCATGAAACACAGGGCCTCGTTCAGAGCTTTCCTGAACCTGGCAAAGATCCCTTGCCTTTTTTTGCTGCCAGGCCTGAATCAAGATCACAGAAGAACTGAGAGTGAAGTCCCTCCTGGCACAGCAAATTAAGGTGCAGCCATGACAGCACAGCTGTGTGAAGAGCTAAGGAGACAGCAGTCTGCTCAGCCTACTCATCTCTAAACAGGCTTCCCCACCATTGGGAAGAGTGCTCAGAAAGGCTAGGGCATCCTCTGCTCTTGTAAAAAATGTGGATAGTATCACCACTGGTCTCTGACACTGCACCCAAGACCAGAGGGGTCCACCATAGTTCATAGTTAACACTTCCTTTTTCAACGTTTCTAGCTTTTCCACCTTCACTGTGTTGAACAAGTGAGGTCGGGGGGAGGAAATAAAATATAAGAATTTTCTTCAACTTTGAATCTTGTCACCTTTTTACCAGCTGCTTTTGTGGTGTGTGGAATGCCAGCACTGACCTAACCCAGGGTGTATGCTGCCTGGATCTTCTTTCTGCAAACTGCATAGCCACACAACCAATGGTGGCTTGTGCTTTCAAACCAGGACCAGTTCTGTGATCAAACTGCATCCGGGACTTCACATTCTACTGATTGGGCATATAAAGAGGTCCTAGTACCCACTCTAATCAATGGAGCTCAGTTTTCTAGGCGCTGTACTTGTTGCTCGAGTCTGATCCCTAGGGACACTGCAACATTTCAGAACTCCATGTGGCCCTTTAAGATGTACTCATGTTCTTCACTTCCAGCGTCGCCAGAGATTTTCCCCTGTTTTATATTGTTCTTCAATATTTGTAGTTCTTAACCACGTCCAGAGCAACATCAAGCATTTGTCTAAGCATTAACACAGAAAGGTTACTTAGACATAAGCATATTGAGTCACAGGGTCTGGCATCTCATTTGACTTTCCCCTCTTTCTTACAAGTCATGGGTCAGGATTGGGACATTCTTTCCCATCAGTAATTCTACATTGTCCACAAGCAAATGCTGTTTGAATGGACAAATGTAGTAAGGCAAGACATTTTTGTTCCACTGTACTCTGCATTCAGGTAATGCTTTTAGTGTATGTACCAAGCCTTTAGGAGATTATTCTTCAGACGAGAGATGGAGTATTCGCAAGCTTTCAAGCCATTCAAGTTTTTTAGTATTCTGGTTAGTTTGTATTCGTGTAAACTGAGGGGGCATGGTGCGCAAAATAACGATGGATTGGGAAGTGGCTGTGAGTAATTACCAGTGGTTGATATCAATTCCACCACATTTTGTGTACTTTGATTTGTCGCCCTAAATGGGATGGGTATGACCAGACAGGAGTCCCGTACACACTGTCACTGGAACCAAACTTTACCTGGCTGATGAGCCAATAACAAGGGCAAAACCGGTTCTAGGATTCTTGTGTTCTGGTTCACGGAGGACTGGCTTAGCGGTTTGGGTTGGACTATTCCCACTGGAGCAAGGTCAAGACTGATTTGCATATAGCTGGGTCCAAACTGAAGTGACAGTGTGCAAAATACCAAAGGATTGGGATCTGGCCCAAGTAATTACCAGTGGCTGAGACTGATCCAAGCATTCCACCCATCACTTTTTGTATACCTCATTTTCACTTGGGCGCTACCAAGATCTGCCGTGATAAACCAGATTATTGCCAGGTAAGAAGAGACAGCAAGTGCAGGTTTCAAGTTCTTTCTAAGCATAACATTACGCTCTCATTTAGATACTAAAACATGCACCTGTAAAGCACATGCTTACCCCTTGGGGCATTTTGGAGGCAAATAGTTATTGTTACCCAACTCGTTGGAAGTCATTTTATTGATCTCGCTTGGATGAAAGGCTGAGTGGACCCATCAAGGTTTGATCCTAATTCCCTGGGCTACATGCATTAGTCTACTGAGCCACCTACTTTCAAGCATACCATAATTAAAATGGATTTAGAAGATAATGATGTTCTGAAATTGATAGTTTGGATATATTTGCAGAGGGTTTTTATCAGAGAAGAGTTACAAGTCCTTTTTTGCAGGCAGTCAGCTTATATTTGAACATAAAATAGGCAGTGTTGTAAAAAGTAAGGCACTCCAATCTGCAGTAAAAAGGATGTTTTTTCTTCATGTTTATCACCAAGGCCTAGTCAGGAATAATAGCTTTTTCACAGTAACCACCAGGAGGCGCCACATTAACATCCTAAAGGGAAGGGCCAAGAAGTTAGTGGCGAGGGCAAGGACGAACTAAGGTACCAAGAGTAAAAAGAATCCTGATCTCAAAATATGTATTTACAATAGAGTCAAAGGACTTACAATAGTAACAGAAGTAGGAAATTAAGTGGGAGGTAAGCAACAGATCAAACTAAACTTGGGTAAATAAACAGAGGCAAGTCAACAGCCCACCCTTCCACATGACCTGTCTTGCTTAAGAGTGAAGTAGGTCTTTATTAGGTGTCAAGCTACAGAGTCACTCCCATGCAAAGACACATACGAGTGTGAAAGTGGCTAGGATGTGTCATGGATCTAGACAACTGCTCTTACGTTGAGTAGATATTAAATTCACTAGACCTGCAGGTTTGCCGACATTTTAAAGATTTTTTTTGGCCTTTTATTATCTATGTCCATATGTCAGATCTTAAATGTCATATCAATGATATTCATATCAGAGGAGCATTTTCAAATTAGACCATGTACGGGTTAACACTGCTAAGGACAAACATAGGTCCCATACATGTCCCTTTATTTTTTCAAAAACAATTATTTATAAATATGAAGTCGGTTTTGGTCAGGGCTACTACTGCACATTTCAATATTAAAATTTGTTGGAACAAGTTTAAATCGAGGGCACCAAAAGGGTAGTAGGTTTTTGTATCAAGTGACTATATCTACCATAATCGATATGGAAATTCTCAAGATTCAAGTCCTTTATGTAGCTTTCTTTAAAAAAATGTTTACCCCCCCAAACAAAACTGCTTACCCCCACCCCCCCCCAAAAAAACTACATGTTTTAGAGGCCCAAACACATTGTAGCCTGCTCCAATGGGCCTGCCTAAAGGCTTCTTTATGGGATTTTAATAATGTGCACAATGCTAAATTAGTAAGATTTTCTTTCTGTAAGAATCTATATGCTTATAGGTTAAAATAGTGCTGATCTGTACCTTATTTAATATGAGCTCTACAATTATTTTAGTTTCACATGTAGCACTTGATGCAAGTTATTGGTAATAGCCAACATGCTCCAAGAGACTCAATTTGTCTCTCTTACCTATGGTAGTGCACATTCCACTATTGAAGTCTGCCGATGTTATAGTTATGTAGGTATCATTGAAAAGCCTTGGCCGTGCCATTTCCCTATTAAAGTTGGCACTCCTCCTTCCACTTAACAGTGGTCCCATGACATGCACATTCTTGTGGTATTTTGTGATTTGGGGAGGAAGAGAGCCTTGCACTTTGTAAACCTAAGAAGAAACAAGTGTCGTTCAAAATCCAAGATGGCTGCCAATCGCATGAAGGGGATGGAAAGCGAAAACAAAGTTAAACGTGAAAGTGTCCTCCTAGTAGGATCTGTGGAGAGACAAAATTTATTTGGACTACAATCGTGAAGAAAATATCAAGGTGCAGGCACAGAAACACAATATCAACAGGCTCGAAGATATAAGAAAGTTGAAATGTGAAGACTTTAAGATTAATCAGTCAAGCCAACTGTTCGAATGTTAGTCTTAATGATGAATCTAATGGTCCATTTTATTTTCATAAAAATTATGAGCCATTTATATCATTTTAAAAGACTTTTATTGTTAAATCTTTTTAGCCCAACCTTCAGTCAGTCCCTTATGTAATAAAAAGAACAAGTATTGATGTTTATTAGTGGATGAAAACAGAGCAAAACTACTCATCCTAAAAAGTGGCAGTGTGTTTTATATACATTTATTATTATTTTTTTGTACAAATTCAGTGTTTTACAACATGATCGAACAACATTCAAGTCAAACAATTAACTGGTTGGTTAAAAGACATTAAGGGGAAAACAAATTGTCACGTTTTAAATAGGAGCTAAAAAGCGAGAGACCAGCTCCCGAATACCCCCTCCCCTTCACGGAAAGTTCGAATCAGACACTGAAACAGGATTACTCACACAGCCTTAGACATCCGGATTACAGCTCATAGCAACAGAGAGTGAAGAGATACTAAGGTTGTAACTACTACTGGGAGTCTGGAGGCAGCACTGACGCTAGTGTTCTATGGCAGCCATTTCCAATTGGAAGTTATGTTCAGAATAAGGCAAGGGCAAATCCCAAAGCAAATCCAATTTATCCAATCAAGTCGATAAGAAAATATTTTTATTATCTACTTGAGAAATTCATTTGACTTCTCAATTAAATGCATACAAATGTTAAAATGTTTTGTATCTCTAATGAATATAAATCATTGGAAAAATATATTATTTTCAACTCAAAATAGGGTTCCACATTAATGGACATTATGGATGAAGATGCTTTATCCTATCGGTAAGGAAGGTTCCGGCACAAATGTCAGCCATCATTTATGTGGTCATTCTACTCACCAAACGATGACTGGAAAAATCTGCTGTAGGCACGGCATGACAATGTCATGGAATTTAAAGAATCAAAACTCACTTTTTAAAACAACCTTTGTTCAGTTCGTAAAACTATCACCACTTCAAATTAACACCTATCCCCAAACTGGAGAAAGAACACACTTGCGTCTGACCAGGCCAATGTTCAAAGTCATCACTGTGTCAATATACTTTATGTTCTGAGTATTGAGAGTTGATATTGCAAGGGGTAAAGCAAAGACTTTGTTATGCTTGTTGTTTTGTCCCGAGCCATAGTCTTACCTTGGGCCCAGTTGCTTACTAGTACAGATGCTAACTAAAAATTAACCTCAGAACTTCAAAGCTTAGAAGCAGGAACCTTGAGGCGATGTCTAGATCTCCAGTTTACTTACGGTGTTGTGGTAAATAGAATGTGTTAAAAATAACATAACCTTCCTAACTTTTGGTTGGCAAGCCACCACTTGTACAGATATGATCGCTTTGTGTTAAGTTTCTTGCCAGGGTAGCAATTCTTCATACCCTCCAGCACCAGAGAATTCACAAGGGGTACATTTCTGGGTTCCCCTATAGCAGACATTTTGAGGTCTTCAAAGAGACCTCATTGTTCTTACAGTGAAGGGTATTTTGACTTTCCCGAGTGAGGGTAATTTGTTTTAGTTTCTCAAGGTAGAACATTGGGTGTCCTTCAGTAATGTCAGTTTGAGGGACTCATTTGCTCTCCATCCTCCCTTCAAGATAAATGGGTTATTTTTGGCCTTTTCCCTTAACAATAAACACTTTGGATTCCTCAAAAGAGCAGCACCTCAGTCCATCCCACCCCCAGTCTTGAGCCTCAATCAAGGAGCAATTTTGGTTTCACAATTGAGAACATTTCAGACAAAACAAGGCAGCAGAAGACACCAAGGGAGAAGCTTGAGTCCCATTTTCTGAAACATTGAAGTTATGCTTTTTTGGACAAGGGGTTTGGTGGCAGAGGGAGTTGGACATCGCCGGTTAAAAAAACAGCAAGAATACAACAGACAGACATCTCCGTAGCATGCAGCAAGCGCATTCCGGCATGGACTGTGTTAAAACTCCCCTACAAACACTTTTAAAAACAAAAATGTTTTAAACACAGATGGGCTTCCAACACACAGACACAAAAAACAATAAACAAAAAACAGTCGTGATGCCCCGGTGATCCCACGAAGAAGTCCAGGCGTGGCATGTTCCACGGCAGGATGAAACGTTTCCCGCTTGGCTTCTGTGGTCTGCAGTTGTGTCCGGCTACACTTGCTTTAGTTTATTATAATATACTCATTCTCTTTACTCTTAATCATACCAGAGTTCCTGGAGAGTTCACATCTCTCTCCAACGAGAAGCCCCCATCAAACATGACGAGTCCATTCAGAGGGTTGTTGAGCTCCTGCTCGTACAGGAATTCAGTGTAATGTCTTCGGGGGAAGGGAGAGCAGGTGGAAGTGAAGGGGAAGATGCAGTTTGGGAGGGGACAGAGCAGGCGAGGTGAACAATGCAGAGAAGGGAAGGAGCAGACAAAATAATTATTAAGCAGATAAGCCAAATACTCAGATACAAACCACAAACAAAGGAAGGGCGAGGAAGAGGGGGATGGGGAAAGAGGGTTGTAGACAGGCTTGGACTGAGTGACCTGAAAGAGGCAGGGATCTCTGAGGGGCTGTCAGTCACAGTAAAGATTTTAATTCAAGCATTCTAAGTGTGGGAAGAGGAGGTCATATAGTGCACCCTTCACCTGTGGTGGCCTTTCACGTTCCATTGTCAGCACACTATCTCCTTGACGATAGCCAATCATGACTGGGGAGAAATCACAAAGTTGTGCATTGGGTTTGAATAGACTGTCAAGAGCATTCGATGTCAGGCTGGATGTGGTGCAGCATAATGTGAATTCTAAATTAAAGGATGGTGTCAACCCCAAGAGGTATGGCTGCTTTGCAGATATATAGTTCACAACATGGAGTCTGAGCCTTCTTTCTCAAGTTTGGTGGGGTAGGAAAGGATTAAATGAAGGCACAGTGATGTCCACGGACACACCCTCAGATCATGATGCCCAGCCTTTGTTCTCTGCCAGAATGTTTGAGAAGTTTGGAAGACATGGGTCACCAGTGCGTGAAAAGACTGTCAATATAAACACTGCAGTGGGGCAGCGGGCTTGGGGGAGCTGTGGAGAGAGCTTTACATCATTGAGCTGTATGGTCTGCTAGAAGTGGTTCACCTAGAAACAAGTCAGGTCATAGGGTGTGAGTAGCAACAAACCAACATAACATGTGGATGTACATGTAGTTTTCTGTAGAGTGCAAGCCTCACTACAGAGCAAGAGCCCCGAAATAGGATTCAGGATAGTTTCTGCTTGCGCCAGGCTACTGCTGCCCAGAATAAGCAAGACTATCAAGGTTTACTTAAGGCCAAGGGTGTTGGGAATGCTAAAGTCACACATACCTAAGGAAGTTGTAAAACTGGGTCTATGTAGGCTTCAGCCATTCACATTTCTTGACTCTTCCCATACAAGTGAAGGCCATGGTAAGAAAACTAAAAACAACTTCTTTCATGCCTGTCAAAGTTTCTTCAGTGGTGGATTGCTCAGTACAGCTGGCGGCCTTTACAGACCACCCAAACCCAGGCTGGCGGCCTCCCACCAACAACCCACCTTTTGGTATCTCGTTTTCTACGAGGACAGCTGGGAGAATCGCAGAAAAATTAAGATGTTTTAAGAGCAAGGAGCTGTGAGAAGATTCCAGGAGCGACTCTTCTTGCGCCTTTGTTGGATCTTGCTTATCAATGGAAGGAACTTACCAGGGACAGGTCTTTTACCTCACATAGAAGACTACCAAAGTAGCCATACAGCAGCTCTGGGGCTAAGCTGAACGTACTTATATTCCCCCTCCGATACTAAAGGAGCGGTCGATCTGACCTTATGCATGTGGCAAATGTCAGACTGGATTTAGTGTAGACCTCTTCTGGATCCCTGCGAGCACATTGACACATGGTGTAGAAGGAGCGTTACCCATGGTTTCTGAAAAGTAATCCTGTTTTCCTTTTTTGCACTGTATATCAGGCATGGCTGAAAACAAACAGGCAAGAAGGACTCAGTATCCACCGTGAGCCTGAAAAATACTTAGATTTAAACGCACCAGCAAAGTTCTCAGACCTCAAGAGGTGGTGCTGGAAGCCGCAAACAGGGTCCTTTCAAAGTAATGGAAGTGTTTGCTCGCTTCCTGACAAGCCACTGGAAAGTGCGGCCTTTGGTCAGATGTTACGGAAGGAAAAGAGGATTGGGACATGATGTGAGAAGTGAAAAGGAGGACTCAGGGAGACATCCCCGCAGCTCAAATCTAAGGACGAGGCCTCAAGCAAACACTAGATTGGGGGAAAGAAACTTCCAGCAAAAATATTTTTTCCTTCACATCTGTGGTTATTATTCTACCCTTTGGACACAGCATTTCTCCTCCTTTAGCTGCAAACCCTACCTCGAGTGGTCCCAGAGATGGACAAGCATGACTTGTCCTGTCCTATTTGTTTTTACCAAGGCCTTCTGCAGGTGGGGAGAGGTGGTGAGGTTCAGCTCCAGCGGCTGATGGTAACAGAGTGTGGCACGGGGAAGCAAGAAAGACTCCATTAAAGTGCAGGATGCTAGTGACGTGGGAAATGAGGGCAGGCCCTTTGAAGTGAGCACCCCAGTGGTGTGGGAATATGGAGACTTCATTATGTGAGTGAGTGTAGGGACACGGAAAATAAAGGAGACCCCAGTGACTGAAACGTGCACCATCAGTGAAGAGAGGGGCCAGTAAGGGAACACTGAAGTGCATAAGTGCAGTAACATAGTGCATTTGGGAGACCCACGTATTCGTAGGATGCCAGTGACGCGTGGACAAAAGACTCCGCTGCAGTGCAAGACACCAGGGATGTGGAAACAAAGGACTCCCCTGAAGTGCACAAAGTCAATGATGTGAAACAAGGGGAACACAGGGTGCCAGTGGGGAACGCAGACCACTCCACCGAAGAGTACAGTAACAGGCTTGTGCAGAATGAGGGGCGCTCCGCTGCAGTGCATTACGCCAATCAAGCGAGATTAAGGGAGACAACTGAAATAAAGGGCTATAGTGATGCGTAGAATGTGGGGCAGTCCAATGAAATGCACTCCACCGGTGAAGTGGTGAGACCACTGAAGTGTAGGGCACCACTAAACTGTCACCAGCAGTGAACAGTCATGTAAGTGTATGGCAGCATTGTGTACGGAAGTGGAGACACCAGTGAACACCAGTCATGCCGGAACGAAGGGGACGCCATTCAAGTGCACAGCAGCAGCGACTTGTATAATGTGACCGACTCCAATACATTCACACCACCAGTGATTCTGGGCAACTAGGGAGAGGCCACTGAATTGTGGCACTAAGGAGGCACAGAGACAAAAGTAACATAGGGACCATAGTAGTTCTATGGCTAGAAACATCTACTCTTGAGACCCAAACCCAAGTAGAGCAGAGACGAGAGGTTGTGCAAAGGAGAAGCGAGAGGGGTTCGAGTTAGGACCAAGTACGGGGTAATGTGAGTGGCTTTCGCTTAATAGAGCATTCCATACCTGCTGGCCAGCGGAGGCCCGTTGAAGCTCATGGAGTGAGACATGGGCGAGCTGGAGTAGTACTGCTCGTGCTGGCTGACATCGTGATAGCGTTGGTGATGCTGCGGCTGCTGAGGGAGCCTCCTGTCCAATGGAGGCCTGTGCCCCGATGCGTTGCGAATGTACCAGTCACGCAAGCCCTCCAGAGCCAGGGCTTTGTGCATTCTGCGGTCTGCAGGATCGGGGCCCGGGCACCTCTGCTGGCTTCTTGACCTTGGTGTGTAATGCGTCCTAGGCGTGGACGCCTCGTGCTGCCAGTGCTGCTGAAACTGGGCTTCGGGCTCAATAGGCACATGTGGCCCACAGGACTTAGTGCGTGTGACTTTGGCTCGATGGGCTTCACCCCGACTCCTCAGGCCAGGGCTGTCCATGTAGGCGTAGGTGTGGGGAGCTCCAGGGTGAGAGGTAACAAAGTCCTGGTGGCTGGCAGAGTGCCCATCCCGGCGCGAGAAGTGACCAATTCCATCTGGCTCCGGCCAGACTCTCGCTTCAGACTCTGCCCACACTCTCCCATCCGATTCCATCCAAACCCTACCATTCGGTTCTGCCCAGAGTCTCCCATCAGGCTCTGCCCATGCCCGAGCCTGCTGCTTCCCCAAGTAGTAGTCCTGCAGGATTTCTCCATATATCTGCTTGTTTGGTTGGGCCTGGGAGTTGTTGGTCCTTGGTGTCCGGGCAGTGCTGGGCCTTTCATACTGGTACTGGAGATGTTGGTGAGGATCTGGGCTGGAGTATGCCGCAGTCTGGGTGGAGAAGCTCCTGTCGCTGGTCAGTGTCTCAGAGCTCTTGAAAGGAGGCTTAATGGAGGCATACAGCGGCTCGTTGCCATCCGATGGCTCGCCGGCAGTCCGCTCAATCAAAGCCTCCGAGCTATTGCTGCGTCGACTCCTCGCCGTGTACAAAGCAGCTCGGTCACTGGGAAAGCCCATTTGGGAGTCCTGGCTGCCGGACCACTGGCGGTTCTGTAGACCCATGCCGTCTGGCCTGAAATGGAAAAATGACCACAATCAAAATTTGGCCTAGAGATGTGTGTGCAAAACTAGAGTTGGTTGCTTTGCTCTCCCATCCCTTTGTTGCTGTTCTGGCCTTCCATTCATCAGAGCACATTAGAAACCTCTGCACTGGAAGAGGGGAGTGGGATGGCCCCTTGCTCTTCCCACATTCCCATGAAAACACCTGCTTGTTCATTAGAGACTTTGTTCTCCGCGTTCAAAGTATCCGCAGCAATGCAGATACATTTCTTAAGATATTCAAGTATCTTAAATATGCATTTAAAACATTCCCTCTGCAGTGAAATAATTTCCAGCTTCCCACACTCCCCCTCAGATAGCATCTTTAATGAATTCCAGCTGAGTCTATGTTCTCCTTGGGCTGATCCTAAAACATCTTAATTGCCAAAGAAAGGCTCACCTTGACTCGATAGTCGTAGGGACACCCTACAGAGTGAGTACTCGATACCCAGAGTTAACAGATAATCTGCCAGTAAGGGCTTCATCCACAATGTTCCGGTATCCTCTGCCGGCCAACTAGAACATCTTAAACAACCACCATGCTAGAGGAGGCATGGCTTTTTTTTTCCCCGAAACCCGTGTCTCCAAATTCATGGACACTCTAAACTATGGATCTTTCCAATACTTACTGGAACGTTGCGATACCAGCCCTGCTCAGTCTTTCAACAGTATCCTAATATCCCGCTCATCTAAAGTGGACTATGCACTTTTTCTATAGACATCCACTTCAGAAAATATCTGTTCTTTTGAAACAATTAACCCTCCTCATTGATGTGAAGGTTTCTAGGGATTATCTGCCCTATGCCCTGTGAGGAGCACAGATTAATTTATCTAAGGTCATAGTCTCGACCTGATATTCTTCTTGACTCCAAATCCCTGCATTACGAATTATCAGCTACCCCCTTTCACCTCCCCCCAAAAAATAATAAAAATTTCCCATGAAATCAGCACTAAGCCTCACTCAACATTAGCAGCAAGATTCTTAACCTTTGGTCCACAATCAACCCGGGATCTCACCAGCCAACTTTCAAAGACTCAACGCCACCCCCAAATCTATCTAATTCACCCAGACATACACCAGGTGTGCTCCGACCAGATGCCCCATTCCACGAAACCCAAACCAGCTAAGTCAACTAACAAGGAGTAGTAGCTGTGGACCTTCTAATGTGAAACGGAGGACGAACGCTTCTGGTAGAAGGCTCAACTGTGCAGCGACAGAACAAGATGCAGTGTACCAGCTGATCTATGGATATGCAATGCTCGGTGTCAAAGAAAAGTCGAAAACTGGTTATGCTTGAAGCACAATGCAACAAAATATTCAAAATTTACAAGTAACCAACTCCTCTCCAGCAAGCGCCACCTCTCTAACTCACCTCCTCACAAACTCTCCGAGGTTCTTCAAGGAGAAAATGGACTCAATATCCAGTTCTGCAAAGACACCATTAGAGGAACTGATCCCTACAGACCTCCGTAGGTCCCGCTACACTTTGTAGCTTCAAACAATTCACCTACCACCTTGAGGTGTGGGCTGAGAAATCCCTGTCCTCTCGGAAACAGATGTTACCATCAATGGCCACCTCCGAGACAGACGTTCCAAAGATGTGCATTATGGCCTCTACCACATCACTCATCAACGCTCTCCATAACCATGAATGCTGGGCCTACCAAAGCCATGCATACTATCACAGCCCTCGCCTAAGAAGAGCCAGGGATCCTGCCTGACTACGCCTGCCTGAGTCCGTTCTTGGCTACTCACCTGTGCATTGCATCTGTCAACAAACCCCATCCTCACCAAGTTTCAGCCCAGCTTACATCCAAACTACGGGAACCCAGACAGCTGGCTGAACAAATATAGGAGGAGCATCCTACTAGGGAGTGGGCAAAGACCTGCCTCCCAATATCACTTCATCCCTCTGTGGCTTTAGATTTAGATTAGTTCACTAAACACCCACACCAAACAGGACAAGTTGCCCTTCCCAAAGACCACCAAAATCCCATGCCTGTCTGACCAAACATTTACAATGTGCATTTGAACCTGTAGGTTTACATCCTAGCTGCCTCCAAGATTGGCTCCACGTGTAGCTGGAAACACTCAGATCCACCCAAAGACCATGGAAGGTCTGACGGCCAGCAGCAAATACAAAACTGCTCATCTCAGATCTAATAATCAATACATCAGAACAAGCTTTGCTTCGCAGCACCCAAAATAGAGAATAAAATCTTGAGTCAGAAGGCTGAGCCAATGCAACATATTGTTTGCACCACTTCAAATCCCTGTGTTCGACACAAGCCCATTCCATCACTTTCCCTTGAAGCACTCTACGGTCATTAACCAAGACATAAGCAATAAGGCCCATCGCTGTGATGGCAATGAAGTGCATGGATCTTTACAAACATGGCCTTCGTGCCAACACGTTTAGCAATCAACTAAAAGCACAGAAGGGTCTGTGAGACACAATATTTGGGCAAAAGCATCTGTGCCCTACATCATCTGCCGTGGTAACCTTACACTGGCTTTTTATGTTGGAAAGAAGGAGTTTCAAGGTATACTGCACGGTGCAAAAGATGCTTCAAGAATGCAGCTGTTCCCAGCCCAAAACATTCACACTTTACCATCTTTTTAGATGCCTATACACATGGCCCACAATACAATCACAAATCCATGCAAACTAAGAAAAAGTGTTTGGAACAGAGCACTAAACCCAAGATCTTTGGAATCTGTAGAATTTCTTATGCCCACAGTGCTGCCTTAAAAAACGCCCTTATATTCCATCAAGGGCTTACAATGACCCTGTTCTCACCAACTATTGGCTTTGCGTTCTCAGAGGACCCAGAAGAAAGCAGGTGGTAAAAGTAGGACTTTTTAAGTCGCACAAATTCATCCTGGTGTACACACGAGCATAGGGTTCCTACCTCAAGTGGTTTCCACTCAAGGCGTTCCTCGTCAGCACTGGGGTCGCGGGGACACTTCTTCCTTCGAAACTGGAAAGGCTCCTTGGGAATGTCCTGGTCGGGCTGCAGGAAAAAGCACAGAGTTAGAAGCGACACGGTGGAAGGAGCTTTCAGAGACAGGTGGAGACTCAGTGTAGCACATCCCTGGCTTTAGTAGAGAGGTGTGTGTGGTCCAACCAGAGATGCATGCATAGCATCCCTACCTAGGCCTTAGTCATCATACAGTGTCCTTATCTGGGTACTCTACCCTCTCCACCAAGCAGGGTCCTTCAAACCCTTAGCAGATGCCGCTATGCAGCACCAGACTCAGATCGGAATTATGCTCAAAGGCCGTTGTACCTCGTGCCTCTATAAGCACAGACCGTCGTCCAGTGTGGCTGCTTGAATACAAACTAACAAAGAGCTCCCCACCCAAAGACAAGTCTTCATACAGCATCCCTGCTCCAAAACAAGCCATAGTACAACTGTACACAAGTACAGGCCTTCCCACAGTGAGTCTGCCCAACTGCAAGCCTTCAGAAAGCAACCATTTGCCAGTCCCGGCTTGCACCAAGTTAGGACAAGGATTGGCAAAGCCAATAGATGTAGAATTGGCTGCCAGACTTTTGACTTTGCTGAAAGAGAGGCCATGGTACACCGGCCCTGCCAAAAGAGAGGTCATGGTACACCGGCCCTGCCGAAAGACAGGTCACACTGGCCCTGTTGAAAGACAGGTCATGGTACACCGGCCCTGTTGAAAGACAGGTCACACTGGCCCTGTTGAAAGACAGGTCATGGTACACCGGCCGTGTTGAAAGACAGGTCATGGTACACCGGCCCTGCCGAAAGACAGGTCACACTGGCCCTGTTGAAAGACAGGTCATGGTACACCGGCCCTGTTGAAAGACAGGTCACACTGGCCCTGTTGAAAGACAGGTCATGGTACACCGGCCCTGTTGAAAGACAGGTCATGGTACACCGGCCCTGTTGAAAGACAGGTCACACTGGCCCTGTTGAAAGACAGGTCATGGTACACCGGCCCTGTTGAAAGACAGGTCATGGTACACCGTCCCCGCTGAAAGAACGGCATTTACACAGCATCACTGTCACAAGTAAATGGTTACTTACATGTAACAACAGTTTCATATGGTTTACAGATTCACATTCTGTACTTATTCTGCCACCTAGAGGTTAGGTTCGGATATTGCATTCTGTACCTGTAAAACTCCAAGTCAGAAAATGGGCACTTGCTGCAGTGGTGTCGAGAACAGATCTCAATGCACTAGACACCTACGTCATCATCATGTGTCATCTAGCGCCCCCTCCTGTGTTGCAGACAATGTGTGTAATGGGTTAACGTGTGTGCAGCCCTCCCATCTCACACAAAGTTGGGCTGCTTGGCACCTGGGACAGCCATGTTGCATGCTCCGTCTCATGCCACGGGGTCTCCCTGTATAGAACCACATATTTCAACACAGCACATGGCAGCAAGCAACAAAGAAACACCACTGCTCACACCATAAACATGCACAATGCACAACACATACACAAGGCAGGAAGCAACAGAAACACATGGCAGCAAGCAATGCAGGACACAATGCCTTTCAGACAGGTGAGTTATGTTTTTATTTTATTTTGCACCGTGAATCTGCTACAGATTCACATGCTCTGCACAGATTTGAAGCACTGATGTTACTCTGCAAGGGGGAGAGGGTGTGATGTTGTGTTGGGAGCATAAATATTATTGTGTGTGTTGAACTCCATATGCTGCTCTGTGAATATCTTGCAAACAAGTGTCCCCTAAAAGTACCACTGCAGCTGAGCATCCGTGGTCTCCTGGCCTACATGCACCAGACGTGATTTAAACTTCCCTTAGGTGGGTGGCCAAAAGCTATGAAAATTGTTTAGCCTTACAAAATTCTTTAACCCTGTATGTGTAACAAACATCTGCTTCCCCAAGATTTAGTAAACGTAAGGATCTATCTGCAGCCTTCACAGGAAGTGGTCATGGCAGCAGGCTGACTGACGTCACATAAACCTACCAAGAAAGGTAAAAAGTACGGGAGTGTTCATAGGACCACCATAACCCTGAACATCTGTACACAAAGTTTCTCTGTCGATAAAACCACAAGCTTGCGCATTCTCTTTAATGATGGAATAGCGGGTAGAAGGGATACTGGCATCCTAAGTGATGCGATGCCACATTCAATCATTACTTCAAACGTGGGGGCCTTTTTGGTCTTCTCAGCACTATATTAAATTACATATTTGATTTTGGCTCCCAGGTTGAGGGGCTGGTTCTTCTACCCCCGTAAGAGATCCTGATGCCCCGGATTTGTAACTGTGTCATCCCGCCTCTAGTGTACACGTACGCCGCTGTGCGGCCATAAGTATACCGACAGAGGAGTACGCGTCAAAGGTGGTCCTGCCCATGGGGGGGGGACAGTGAGCACCAAGGTTACGCAAGGGTGAAAGTGTGAGTGAACCGGATCAGATTAAAGTTTGACTTTTATTACCTCACACAATGGGTTGGAACAATGATGCCTTCTATAACAACAGTCTCTTTTGTTACCATACGTCTATGGTTTTCCTGAGATGTGCCCGGGATTAGAAAGTTTCCACAATGCTTCCATAACCGAGTACTTCTTACCTTGTTATGTGCAGATTACATTATTTTTGCTGTAACATCCAAAGGCCTCCATGGTGATCGAAACACTTTAGATTTCTATGCAACAATCCACTTTTTAAAAGTTATTATTGCTAAAACTCATTCCTAAATTTTATAAAAAATCTGCAGAATTTAGCTGGAAAGTGAGAAATTGAGAGATCTACGCATTACCCCAGTCTTGGTGTAGTCCTTCCACAGAGCCGCTCCCTAAACCTCGGCGCCCAGCCGGAGCCTGCATCTGAATCGCATGGTGGACGAATACAAAGAATATATAATGCAATGAGCAAGAGGCAATTCTGCGCTCGTTGAAGATTCATGAGACAAAGGTAACCCCACTCCTTCTGCATTTTGGGCTCTTGCCACGTGACAAATAACTTTTTAAAAACTACAACCAAAGGAGCAGTCTTAAAAAGGCTGGTAACCCTGCAGAAGGCTTTTAGGGTACAAGCATTGAGATCAGAAACATGTTTAATTAATGCCTCCCATGAAGCCACTGGGGCAATCGTACTTAGGGCTTTTTGCTTTGTTAGGTCTGCTAAGGTTTCCTTAAGAGATTATGTTAAGGATGAACTCTTAAACTGGTTTGGGATACTTGTTTAGATTTCACAAACTCTAACAATCGCATTGGAAGGGCTAAATATTACTTGTTTTCACCCGACGAGCTGGAACACTGCTTCATGGATGAAGTTAGTAATTAACAATGAACTTTTTGTCTGATGTTTACTGAACAAATTCTAAATCATGCACAAGGTCAGCCAACTTTACAGGTTTTAAAAGAAGCAGCATGATTTATCTATGTTACAATACATGACTCCAACTTTTTTATTGATTTTCAGAAGTAAACATTTTCCAGTAAAATGCATGACAGGTAGATGAGAGGGGAAACAACTGTATTGAGATGGGAATGTCCCCTGCATGGTAAATGGCTGTGTACCCCTGCTGAGTGCCCGGCTGCATGTGAAACTGGTATCCCAACTTTTATTTTGGTCCTAGAGTCATGCTAAGCACAAACGATTAGGCCAGTCCCTGATAATACAACCTCTAGGAGCTGTCCTTTAACCTGGAGGGGCACACCAAGCCTGTTGTGTGAGTATAACGTGAGTGCCGTCTACTGACAGATTCAGGACTTTTCTCTGACATTGTGGGGGGTGGGGGGGGAGAGAAAGAGAGAGAGAGATAAAGAGAAAGAGAGAGAAAGAGAGAGAAAGAGAAAGAGAAAGAGAGAGAGATAAAGAGAAAGAGAGAGAAAGAGAGAGAAAGAGAGAGAGAGAGAAAGAAAGAGAGAGAGAGAGAAAAAGAGAGAGAGAAAAAGAAAGAGAGAAAGAAAGAGAAAGAGAGAGAAAGAAAGAGAGAAAGAGAGAGAGAGAAAGAGAGAGAGAGAGAAAGAAAGAGAGAGAAAAAGAAAGAGAGAAAGAGAGAGAAAGTGTGTGTGTGTATATATATATATATATATATATATATATATATATATATATTAATATATATATAAATAAATAAAACATGTATGGTAGTAGGACTCTGTGTGCCGAGTACTGAAGCCTGTGGGATCCAGTTTGGATGGCCCTGGTTTACCACGGCACAAGTTGGCCTCTGAAGATAGATAGCTTTTCCAAACAGTGTAAGCATACTGCTTGCATTTATATAGCTGGAGGATGGAGATACCAACACTTAAGTGAGAAGAATAGAGACAAGGCAACTTCTACAAACTCCATTAAAACTGTTAGCAAGGAGCTGCTGAATAGTTCTTCCTGAATGGCGTCATTTTGTAGATGGTTGGGATGAGTGACGGGACTGCAGGTTCTGCTTTTCAAGGTGCGAAAGGCAGAGTCTAACCTGTTCTGTCTGTCAGTGCTGCTTCAAGAAGGCAATGGCAGCCAGGTGCAGAGAACTCTCACTTCACTGTGCCCATGATTGGATGCTCCAGTTTGGAGCCAGCTCCATTGCTGCCTGCTGTGAGAATCATCACTTTGCACAAAGGATGTGTCTGAAAGCAACTTGGAAATGACATCCGAAAAAGAGCCAACTCAAACCAGTATTGAAACCTGGGGCAGCCGATTTCACATCTTGTCTGGAAAATGTGGATGAAAGTGAGATCCAAACCACCCCACTCTGTTCCAGTTCCAGGTCTTTCATGATCAAGGAAGATGGTGCTCGGCATGGTATTTGGAGGACTGCCATGTGGCCAAGGGTGGTGTCTGCATGACAGCCAGTTTCTCAGAGATGACAGGACACCCCCTGAACTCGGCAGCCTGCTGGAGAAATGGAGGGTTTGCCTGCTCAGAGAGGGCAGGAAAGTGCATGGACCCTACAGGAGTAAAGTCTGTCCAGGAAAACAAGCCAAGTGAGTTTCCATGGTGTGTTACACCCAGAAGTAGTCAACTGCTGAGAGTGAGTGAAGGAAGTCCTCACCTGAGGTCTGCAGGGCCCTCAGGACTTCCATTCAGATCTAACTATGAGCTACGTAAAGACGTATTCACCAAGTTGTCAATGTGGTGGCCTGGAATTCCCGCCATCAACCACAAGAGCCTAGTGCTGCCATCAGACGTGCCCACCTAGGATTAGTTCCTTCATCTCAAGACCATAACTGCTGAAGACTGCCATCTACAAAATTACACTGTTCAGAAAGAACGAATCAGCCGCCCGCCTGAATCGGCTGTCTAAGCTGCTACGGCTGAAGATCAGCAGAGGCCCGCATTGGCCCCCAGGATCACAACTACTAAAGATGAACACATGCCTCCACTGGTGTAGGAAGTTGGCTCTGTATGTGCTATTTCAAAGTAAGGAATAGCATGCACAGAGTCCAAGGGTTCCCCTTAGAGGTAAAATAGTGGTAAAAATAGATAATACTAATGCTCTATTTTGTGGTAGTGTGGTCGAGCAGTAGGCTTATCCAAGGAGTAGTGTTAAGCATTTGTTGTACATACACATAGACAATAAATGAGGTACACACACTCAGAGACAAATCCAGCCAATAGGTTTTGTATAGAAAAATATTTTTTCTTAGTTTATTTTAAGAACCACAGGTTCAAATTTAACATGTAATATCTTGTTTGAAAGGTATTGCAGGTAAGTACATTAGGAACTTTGAATCATTTCAATTGCATGTATACTTTTCAAGTTATTCACAAATAGCTATTTTAAAAGTGGACACTGCAATTTTCACAGTTCCTGGGGGAGGTAAGTTTTTGTTAGTTTTACCAGGTAAGTAAGACACTTACAGGGTTCAGTTCTTGGTCCAAGGTAGCCCACCGTTGGGGGTTCAGAGCAACCCCAAAGTTACCACACCAGCAGCTCAGGGCCGGTCAGGTGCAGAGTTCAAAGTGGTGCCCAAAACGCATAGGCTTCAATGGAGAGAAGGGGGTGCCCCGGTTCCAGTCCGCCAGCAGGTAAGTACCCGCGTCTTCGGAGGGCAGACCAGGGGGGTTTTGTAGGGCACCGGGGGGGACACAAGCCCACACAGAAATTTCACCCTCAGCGGCGCGGGGGCGGCCGGGTGCAGTGTTAGAACAAGCGTCGGGTTCGCAATGGAAGTCAATGAGAGATCAAGGGATCTCTTCAGCGCTGCAGGCAGGCAAGGGGGGGCTTCCTCGGGGAAACCTCCACTTGGGCAAGGGAGAGGGACTCCTGGGGGTCACTTCTGCAGTGAAAGTCCGGTCCTTCAGGTCCTGGGGGCTGCGGGTGCAGGGTCTTTTCCAGGCGTCGGGACTTAGGTTTCAGAGAGTCGCGGTCAGGGGAAGCCTCGGGGTTCCCTCTGCAGGCGGCGCTGTGGGGACTCAGGGGGGACAGGTTTTGGTACTCACAGTCGTAGAGTAGTCCGGGGGTCCTCCCTGAGGTGTTGGTTCTCCACCAGCCGAGTCGGGGTCGCCGGGTGCAGTGTTGCAAGTCTCACGCTTCTTGCGGGGAGATTGCAGGGTTCTTTAAAGCTGCTTCTTTGGATAAAGTTGCAGTCTTTTTGGAGCAGGTCCGCTGTCCTCTGGAGTTTCTTGTCGTCGAAGCAGGGCAGTCCTCAGAGGATTCAGAGGTCGCTGGTCCCTTTGGAAGGCGTCGCTGGAGCAGAGTTCCTTGGAAGGCAGGAGACAGGCCGGTGAGTTTCTGGAGCCAAGGCAGTTGTTGTCTTCTGGTCTTCCTCTGCAGGGGTTTCAGCTAGGCAGTCCTTCTTCTTGTGGTTGCAGGAATCTAGTTTCTAGGTTCAGGGAGAGCCCTTAAATACTAAATTTAAGGGCGTGTTTAGGTCTGGGGGGTTAGTAGCCAATGGCTACTAGCCCTGAGGGTGGGTACACCCTCTTTGTGCCTCCTCCCAAGGGGAGGGGGTCACATCCCTAATCCTATTGGGGGAATCCTCCATCTGCAAGATGGAGGATTTCTAAAAGTTAGAGTCACCTCAGCTCAGGACACCTTAGGGGCTGTCCTGACTGGCCAGTGACTCCTCCTTGTTGCTTTCTTTGTTCCCTCCAGCCTTGCCGCCAAAAGTGGGGGCCGTGGCCGGAGGGGGTGGGCAACTCCACTAAGCTGGAGTGCCCTGCTGGGCTGTGACAAAGGGGTGAGCCTTTGAGGCTCACCGCCAGGTGTTACAGCTCCTGCCTGGGGGAGGTGTTAGCATCTCCACCCAGTGCAGGCTTTGTTACTGGCCTCAGAGTGACAAAGGCACTCTCCCCATGGGGCCAGCAACATGTCTCTAGTGTGGCAGGCTGCTGGAACCAGTCAGCCTACACAGATAGTCGGTTAAGTTTCAGGGGGCACCTCTAAGGTGCCCTCTGTGGTGTATTTTACAATAAAATGTACACTGGCATCAGTGTGCATTTATTGTGCTGAGAAGTTTGATACCAAACTTCCCAGTTTTCAGTGTAGCCATTATGGTGCTGTGGAGTTCGTGTTAAACAGACTCCCAGACCATATACTCTTATGGCTACCCTGCACTTACAATGTCTAAGGTTTTGCTTAGACACTGTAGGGGTACCATGCTCATGCACTGGTACCCTCACCTATGGTATAGTGCACCCTGCCTTAGGGCTGTAAGGCCTGCTAGAGGGGTGACTTACCTATGCCACAGGCAGTGTGAGGTTGGCATGGCACCCTGAGGGGAGTGCCATGTCGACTTACTCATTTTGTTCTCACTAGCACACACAAGCTGGCAAGCAGTGTGTCTGTGCTGAGTGAGGGGTCTCTAGGGTGGCATAAGACATGCTGCAGCCCTTAGAGACCTTCCCTGGCATCAGGGCCCTTGGTACTAGAAGTACCAGTTACAAGGGACTTATCTGGATGCCAGGGTGTGCCAATTGTGGATACAATGGTACATTTCAGGTGAAAGAACACTGGTGCTGGGGCCTGGTTAGCAGGGTCCCTGCACACTTCTCAGTCAAGTCAGCATCAGTATCAGGCAAAAAGTGGGGGGGGGGGGGGGGTAACTGCAACAGGGAGCCATTTCTTTACAACTGGCCTGAGTGCATGACCACTAACAAACTGGTCGAACATGTTTATTAGATCCTAAAGGGGGCTATTCCACCATCTTTGGTCTCCCACCCTGTACCCAAGTTCCAGAGTGTGAAGAGGCTGATACCACCGACCCACGCCTGGAGCTCACCAGAGTCACTGATCAGGTGACGCGGTTCTCTGTCTGCACAAACTGAGACACTGTGCCCGAACAAGAGCAGATGCAAACTGCTGCTGCCAACGCCAACCTTTGCCAGCATGGACTTATTGGGACCAAATACAACCGAACGGACTTGTGGGACAGTCTTTGGAGTCATCACTGGTGAGCTGCTCCTGCAATAGCGTATGCCGGTCCCCTTCTCTTTGAATAAATCACGTGAAGGAGATAAGGGGTGGAGGAAGTAGGCACCATAGGTATATCTGCATTTCATTTGATCCCCTAGAGGTACACAGCACTATAACTGAACTAACTTTGGCACGTGTAGTATTTAGTTTTGCTTTGCGATTAAGGTTGTTTCTTTAACTTAAAAGACTAGCATTGGGCTTGACGATTTGTGCATGTTGGTTGACTTGCCTTCTGAGCACCTGCCCCCAGCACTACAATCCTTAGAAGTTTGTGACTGATCGTCCTCGCTATCCTGAGAGTCGAGCGCAGAAAGGGTTGTACTTTTCAAAGTTTGCAGAGCCATGAGTAGGATGACTCCAGGAAGGCCAACTGTTTCAATCACATTAGTTGTGGCCTAGTAACCAGTCTCCCACGAGCCTTCTCCCTGAGCGGGGCGTGACACACTGTATGCGTCTATCCTCTCTGTCATAGAGAAACACGAGATATGAAAGATGCTTTATTTCTTTGCCCGAAGCTCAGTGTGGCACTAGTACAACTTCCTCAAGAATATGTTTATTCGCAACAAAGTGGGGACTACAAAACTATCCTTGGTCTTTATTATGTCCTGCCAAGTGTTCTGTCTGTCAATATGTTTATTTAAAATTGTAAACCATTTTTATCATTATTGTAACAATTGTTTTTTTATTACTGTTTATTGTGGTATTTTTTCAGGTTCTCCACAGAAGGTCAGCAAACTCATACAAAGATAAAATGTGGTCCTGAAATGTGAGTGAGTGAATCTCTTGTACAATATTCTGAGCAGCTCTTCCATTTCCTGACCCTCATCGTTCAACTTTGGGTACTGGCACGTGGAACTTTACATGATTCGTTTTCACTTGTCGTACAGAGATCTAGGCCTGGTGCGCCACAATGCGAATCCCATTTGCGAGTGCTGCACAGACCTTGAATTAGCAGGTCTGTGAGGATGTGTCCCACTCCAAGAAAGAGTGCTGTCAGTAGAAGTCTCTCTCCAACGTCCAACACTGGATCGCATATGCTTCCACTCACAGCTGGGGTGCACATGTATTCCTCTTTGGCGCCTAGTAGTATTTGGGTCAGTGGCACCAATTGCTTTGGGGCTGGTGGCATTGATGTGGCATCTCAGCCTGCAAAGTTTTTTTTCGCAAATGTTTATTAAGGACCTGAGCTCTGCCACTGAAGCCAGATCTTGGTGTCCTCAGTTAGGTTTTGTGCTCTTTTAATGGGTGACTAGGAACAGCTGTGTACATGCTGGTGAAATGCTTCAATGGCATTCTCACTGCCTTGTTAAGACCTCTACAGTCATTTGCAGCATGTTTGTACCCCCCAAATCTGGCGGTTTGTAGTGACTTGAGGACATGTGATCAGTTCTGCAGTGGCGTCTGATCCAGGAGTTCATCTCGATCCCTCCTTTTTTTTTTTTTTTTTTTTTAGGATTTCACGATTTGTGCCATAACAATCCTTATAGTGGCTAAGTTGCTCAGAACTTGGGACTATTCGGTTCTCAGCTATTTATAAAGAGGGGCAGGGTGCCCTCCTGCAGTTTAGCACTGGGTACCACCTGGATGCATCAGGTGGGCGCTGCCCGCACCTTCATTACAGTCCTCCGCGTCTGAGACTGTGCCACCTGATAAAGTGAATCATCTTCTTAAATCCTCGAACCCTGTCCTGGCGGTCATCGGTCTGGTGCTGAAGGCTGTCTTGGCGCCCAGAAACTCCTTTCATCAGACATGGGATGGGGTTTGAGTTTTTATATATCTTGGCTGTAGACCTAAGGAGAAACAATAGCCCAGTTGTTCTTCCACATGTCTCCAGACATCAAGGAGCAGAAACCCCCTTTACCAGCCAAGACAGGTAGATACGGGCACATGTGCAAAATACAAATGTGCACCACTGTGCAAACACAAGGGCGGCTCAGTTCACTCATCAGGGGCACTAAACATATAGGTTTTCCAAACTACTGTGCAGTGCAGACGTCTGCTGCGTTTTCTGTACGTCGGAATACATAAAAGGGTTTATCAAAAGTCACTGGTACACATGCAGGTGTCTTTAGAAAGAAAAAAGTAGGACATCTTGTAAAGTAGTCAGTTTGAACCGCAGCGTTCCCATAGGTGTCTTCAAGGGCTCGGGTCTAGGTCTGGTCTGTACTTTTGGGAGGAGCAGCAGGGGTTTCTTTTTCAATCTCTTGTTTTGTGGTGGTTAAGTCGTTGTTTGCAAATTAAGGGCCTGATTTAGGTCTTGGTGGAGAAGACTACGCTATCACAACTGTGACAGATGTCCCGTCCGCCTTGTTACGATCCCATGATATCCTATGGAGATCCTGATAAGGGGGACGCGACAGCCACCTCGGTTGTGACCGAGTATTCCCTCCGTCAAGATCTAAATCATGCCTTCAGTTCTAAATAATAACTCTGCGCTGTTTGTACCACCCACAGAGCGACAGGTGTTCTGCTCCACATTTGTGAGGAGTCCCAATCTGACCGCAGAGGAGGTCTGTTGTTGGAGATGCCATACGTAGCATCCATCATTACTTATACTAAGGCGCCCCTACCTGTGTTGCAGCTGTCTTCATTCTGAACCTGAGATCTTATGGTCATGTTTTCAGCACCCTTTTCCGGTTAGACACCGATGTGGAATATTTGGGTCAGTAGCACCGACTGTGGATTCACAGCCTCAAAGTGTTTTTTGTTTTTGTTTTTCGAGGACCTACGTTTTTTGCCACTGAAGTTGGACCTTGGGTATCTGTGTTAGTCTCTGTGTTCCTTTAATGGGTGACCAGGAACAGCAGATCTACCTTAAATTTGGGGGGGGGGGGATGGATATTTCTTACTTTTAGTTTGTTATTGGTTCATAATTGCATTATTTTTTGCACAGTCTTTGCAATATTCAGAGTTTTGGGTCACAGAGCTTCATTTCAGAGGCGGGGAGAAAAAAAAAAAAAAAAAAGTGATGGTTGTGTCGCTTCCAGCACAAAAAAAAAAAAACTCATTACAGAACTCTGACCCAACATACTATGACAAACGATGCTCAAGGCTTTGATTCTTGAGCTTTAAAGTTCTTTAGCTGAACATCTGTCAGTGTCCTACCATGCTAGCCCGGTAAATAATTCTGCATCGAAGCAGAGCGGCCTTAGATTACATTAGCAACTGAATTCAAATGGATGTTTGCCATCCTTGGGAGCTGAAAATGTGACACACGCCTCAAATCCAAATATTTCTCATTCATTTCTCATTCATTCTCATAAGGCCTTTCGCTTAGCAGATGTCAAACCCTGAATAGCTTTGGTTAGTACTAGCTCCAGTTATTTTTCGTTGTTATCTTCTTGTCCGGTGATCCTGCGTTCAGTCATAACAGAACTTTTCAGTACTCCTTTAATCAATGCTGCATTTTCTAGTTTTCCCAAAATATAAAAAATATGCTGTAACTTTTGAACCCAATTCCTTCATGGTGGCACGTTCAGAGCATGCCAATGCTTAATTTGAGCCAGTGGTTTTTGGTGCCCGGCACCGACACTTAACTGCCACCACGGCCACTTATGACAGATGCCACATGGTGGTGCTGTTTCTGTAATTTAAGGAGGAGCGGAACAACAATAGTTGATCAATTCAATATACATTTTTTTTTAAATAGTACCAACCACCCAAGCCAGTTTTGTAGCTTTGGGGGCCTCAAACAGTTTTATGAGTCACACTTGTAGCAGGGTGATGGCTAGCAGTTGTGCAGGTGCTGTCACTGGCAATGCTTGCAAAGGCAATGGGCGGTGCAAGTTGCGGTGGCCTCCTGATGTGGGCCTTGGCACTTATTTTATTTAAAACACTAAGCACTGGAGCATGTAAGTGTGTAACAGGGTCTCAGTGCACATATAGAATGATATGTGGCATGTGAGTCCAGAGTTTGATGGTGCTGTAAGATTCCAACCCAAGGACAAACATTGACATCCTATTCTCACACAAAGGCAGAGGGCAGGCTTTGCCCGTCATTAATATGGCTGGTGTTGGACGTGCCACTGTGGTAGCTTCTGTGAGTCCGCCAGTGATGCCCAAGCCCCTTGTGCGTCTCTTACCTTGTGGGGCTGGCCACAGAGTTGCGCCGGTTCTTCATCTCACAGTAGATCTCGGCCGGGGAGAACTTGTAGCCAGGCCTCCGATCAGGGCTGCTGGACACCGCTCGCATGTGATCTCTGCCCCGCGGCGGGGATGGACGGTCAGGAAGCAGGTGAGGCTTGGCCCCAGAAAATCCCTGCAACTCATCTGGAGAAAAAGAATAAAACCACAGCAGACAGTCAGAACTCAAGAAAAAGGCATAACTCACGATAAAATCGAGCCTGACCAGCCCAGGTCATTAAAATCAAGAAGACCAGAATAGTCTGGGCTGGGCAGAGACCAGCAAGGGAGAGACTGCGTCCAAGCACCTATCACTGGCTGTCATGGTGGCCCTTCCAAACCATGTACTAGTGTCTGATCACTTTACAGGTCTGTTCTTCCCTTCTATACCCATGTAAGTCTAATACTTTTACTACTTAGCCCCTGAACAGGCAATGACTCAATATTAACCCATCTGGTCCATGGTGGCCTCCATGTGATGGACGTTCTAGACGCATGGGAAGAAGGCTGTATTTGGAGGCAGGTTGGCATCAGAAGGCACCATGTTTAACATTATCCATGCCCACCTTTCAGAGTATCTGCCTTAGTTAACAGTCGGTCAGAGGCCTTGACGAGTACTTTAGGGTGCTCAATGGGTGGGAGAAAATGTCAAACCCTGCGGTCTGTTGAAAGTTTACCCGTAGCACGTTTCCGGGTGGCGGCCAAGGGAGTGGAGGTCAATGTGGTTCTCACAGAAAGGCTCTGCTGTCTACAGGCCACAATTTACAGGTGTTGCAGCTATAGGTCTTTAGCTCGAAGTGGTGCAATCACCAGTAAAGTGTTGGTGGAGTCATACATAGCATCAAGTGCTGCCCCCTACAGGCTCGAGGTGAAAGGTTCTGCTGTCTGTAGAATGTGCTACACTTGTTAGGCTGGGAATGGACTTTACGAAAGGAGGGCTGAAGGTGCTGTGCAGATGCTTGGACAATATGTACACATTCTGAATTAGCCTTTTTCACACCAATTTCTGCAAATGTGGAGACCGGGGTTGAATTTGATTTAATTTGTCCCGAGCCACGCACTTTGCCGAACCAGCATTCAAACGTGGGTGTCCTTGTCGTAGTTGGACTCTTGCTCTAGTCGAGACTGGTTTAGGGATGACAGCACTTTTGTTTGCAGGTGGCTAAGCCAGTCCTACAAGTCACAACTGTCGGCCCAACCCTCCCGGCTCACAAGCAGTACCTCACTAAAAACTCAAACAGTAAAAGGAGTCGTCTTAGAATGAGATTACATTTTTCTCACATTAGCAATAAGTTTCAGTCACACACAGGCAATGAAGAAAATGCAGGAATTTTTCAATAGGTTTATTAAAAAGACTGCAATCTACAATAAAATGCATGAGCTGCAATGATCAGGATAATGAACAATGCAAGAAGCAGAATTGTAAAGATGAGTCATAAATACAAAGACCTCCACCATCTTGCAATAAACATGAGATGTAAAAAACCCTAAAACCGTAGCATAAGAACATAATCTCTAACCTAATGAGAACTAGTTGTGATAAACCTAATCTGCAACCAAATTCGACACAGGCCCTTATCTTCTCCCTCTCTTCAGGCCCCCTCCTATGTTTGGTATTTGATTTGTGACATCACCACCCGTGAACTTGCGACACTGTTTAGAATGAGCAATGATGATTCCAGTCTCTGCTCTATAACAAAGGCAGACAGGCTTGTGCCACGTGTTTCAAGAGTGGTAGAAATTTACATTTTGCTTATGTTGTGCCAACTGACGTAGCACGCTACCCTTCACCCTCACAGTTGCAAAGCTAGACCCATACTATCTGTGTGGACACAGACTCAACTCTAACAATGTCTCAACACTGGTGGGCTGAGGTACCCCAATTGCTGAGTGTCCCCCAGTCTCGTGGCATGCGTGTCTGAATTATGTGGTTTGGTCTTGAAAACTCACCGTTCTCGTGGCTGGCAGATTCCGACAGGGAGCTGCTCTCTGAGTGGAGCAAATCCTCTGCAAAAGAGTAAAAGATGTTATTTGATTCTAGAAGCATGAAAACCTTAAAATCTAAGTATGGAAAAGCCGCTACCTGCTATCCTCTCTGGAACACTACGGATAACTAGTGCCAGGAGGGGTCTCCTCTGCCCCATACACCCATGCCGCATGCCTACACCCTAGCAGCCGCCTTTGGAGATGGACAAGATTATATACAATTCAACAACAACACTACAGCAAGCCAGACAATAGGTCAGCAGCAGATAAATTACAGGCCAGGATACAGCCCAACAGTCTCCGCAGTCTGATAGGTGACGACTCCTACCATCCTGACCTTCCATAGACACAAATCTGTATGTCTGTCACTTGACTAACTCTGTCAAATCTCTACTAGTCTTTCAGGGCATCAGCTTGTGAGGTCCTATATCCAGAGTTGGCATTGATACATCAATCAATCAAAAAAAATTGTTGAGTGCACTACTCATCCGTGAGGGTCTCAAGGCGCTGGGTGAGGGGAGTTTCGGGGGGGGGGGCAGGGAGGGTCACTGATTGAACAACCATGTCGTGAGGTTCTTTCTGAAGACCAGGAGGTCTTTGGTTTTGCGAAGGTCGATACATAGTCCTATAGTTTGATGGGCCAGGAGAGTTGGCGAGACAGGGTAGTTCTACAAGTGTCCTTGTGGTGCACCTATGGCCACTCTCCACCACCAGGACACACACTGTGGCTCCTTGGTCTTCTCCCCACATCTCTGCTGTACTAGCACGGTGTGAGCTTGCCCACAAGCGGTGTGCCGGGAAAAGAGGCGCACTTTGCGGTCTCCTCCTGGAGTCCCAGGCTACGTTTCTGTGACCGCAGATTCCAGAGGGATGGGGGGCTAGTTGTGGCCTCCTACTCGTGTGTGTTTAAGGGGGACTCGTGATGTTCAGCACCCAGGAGCTTTGTCCTGGAGAAAGTCAATCTTCTAAATTCACACCTGATGACAGCTGCAGAACATACCAATACTGCCCTCCAAACCTTTCTATTTAATTCCTCAAAACCGGGGCAGCATTGTGCATGTGATACGATGACTCTGTCCTTATCCTAAGTCCGATGAAGTGCCTGGGTGAACGTGAAACGAGGGAATGAGGACTGCTTCTCTCAGTCTGTGATCTGTTGTTTAATTGGAGAAATGTTAATCATGAACAAATGCAGCTTGGCTTTAGAAAAGAAACTGTCTGCAGTAGGTCACTGGCTCTCAGACTTTGATGTGCTGCATGTAATAAGTATATTTGATCATTCTGTGTGATAGAGAGGGGGCATGTGAGATTATGTAGTCACTACATAACTGCACGCTGTGCAAACCTGCAGGTACGGTCCCTTTTAAACCTTTGCAACACTGCAGAGACTCACTGCATGTGAAATGTGCACGAGCACTGCTGTAAACTGTTGGTGCTGTTTCACCAGAGGCTTGGGAGCCCTACTGAGCCCTACATAGTGCAGTTACTCTGAGAACTGCTGCTACAGCCTGATACGTTAAAAGCAGCTCTGCACCTAAGTGCTGTCACTTCTACGTCCCAACATTTCAAAGCAGGAAAGCTGGAGATTTAAAACAAATACATTTGGGGGAGTTACTTGTTTTTCCCATGGACTAGCATCAAAGAGGCAGTTTTAGGCCTGAGAAAGCTAAAATAAAGCTGATTTGGGTTTTACAAATTGGGAGTATCCTGAATGAATCGGGTATATTGCCAGGCATGGTTACTGTACTGTCCTAGTGCGAAATGGTGGTGATGTTACTTTGAAAGTAACACCAGAGTTGAGGTGAACCAATACAACTGCATTGGGACCATCAGCATACATGCCACCATTTTAGAAAGAAAATGGGAGATTCAGAAAAAATAAATAAGATCGATTAAATACATTTTCCACATTAACTTCCACTGAAGCAGAGCTAATTTCAGGCGACAGATTGCTAAAATAAAGCATTTTTTGCAATAAAAATCGTGAGTCTCCATCCTGAATTGAGTCTGTCGTTATGCATGCATGAGGGGGTCCCTGAAGTACATTTAACCTAGGCAGCCTGTTCTCTGCCAATATGTTGTCACCCTCCCCGCTCACTTTCCCCAACAATGGGGAGTTCTCGGATCACACTTGTTTCCATGGCTAATCCTGCCAGGAACGCTGGCTTTCCCGCTCTTCCCTGTCCAACCCATGGTTCCCGCACCTTGCATGATCTGCGAGACCCGCTGCAGTGGCTTTTTGCCCAGCCGGGCCCGGTATTCGTTGGCCTGCTCCTCCAGGTCCTGCAGCCGCTTCAGCGCATCAGCGTACACCTGCTTCCTCTTCCGCCGCTGCTCAGCGTTCAGGTCGGCTGACACCACCAACTTCCTGGCCGCCTCCACGATCTGCTGTTGCATGATGAACTCTCGGTCCAGCTCCTCCAGGTGCAGGTCCTGGGGGCAGAGACCGGAAAATATGCATGTGACATTGGCCTCTGTTAAAGGAACACTGCTGCACAATCACAAGCACTCTACAATGGCCACAACAGCGGTGCAAGCTTTCTATCATACACGCGGCACAGCAATGGTATGAGCAGTGCAGACGTCTCACATGATACACATAACACAGCGCACTGAAAGCTTCCCTTGCATACACAAACAGCAGGTGGAGAAGTGTGGCTCAATGGTTAGAGCGGCAGACCCTGAAGCAGAGATCTGGCTCAAGACCAGGGTTCAAGTCCCGCTTCGGCAGGTCTTGGACTCCGTTCCCTTGGACCAGATAATTCTCGCCTCGGTGCCTAATCTAATTCATGGGTCCCACTCTGCAACTCTGGGCAATAGCTTGCTTAATCTCCACCACGGCCCCAACAGTGCTTGGATGCCTGGCTTCACCCTGGGGGTGCTCAGGAGTGGGCGCCTCACAGGGAAAAGCCAGGAGGGGTTCCATAGCGGTATGAGTACAGCGCCTTGAGACCCTAACGGGTGAGTAGTGCGCTACACAAGTGCTAATTTACATTTTACAGGTGCAGCTGGGTAGACAATACAAGCGCTACAAACACATTTGTACACGGAAAAGCAACTTATCCAATGTAACCACACCGGGCACAGGGAGTGCAGAACGGCAAGGTACTTTCATTGACCAAACAGTTACAGCATGGTGCGAGGGGTGCCCCACTCACTAGACTACAGACTGGCACAATTTGGAAATAAAGTCTCATAGAACCCACTCTCAGTGGAAACTGGCAAACTTGCTAGCTCACAGTCTGTGCACAGGAGACCATATTTCTAACTCCTTCAGTCTCTGCAGCTTCCCAGTTTAAAAGGAAGTGTTTTTAGAAACTATATACAAATTAGAGAGACCCACTCTACCAAGTGGACTGTCCAGGCCTCCTCCTTTAAAAAAAAAAAAAAAAAAAAAAAAAAAAAAAAGCATAAATGCTGTTTTTATATATAAAGAACCCTCGCCTACCAGGGTTTGCCTCATCACCGGGTTCCTTCCCTTTCCGCTGCGCAACGGGGCGCGCTGCAACCAATGAGCTACACGGGAGCACTCATTAATATCCAAGTATTTGTAAGGGTGTGTGAGCTGGATAGGGAGGGTCATCTGTTAAAAATACCTGGCTGGTAGCAACCGTTGCTTTAACGAATGCCCCAGTCGGTGTGGTTAAAACGTGAGAAGAAAAATGGGAAGTTCTGAGGGGCCTTCTGGCTGTAGCTTCCTCCGTTGATATGGTCCACATGTTATTGCCACCAGCCCTGCGCCTTCCGTCAGGACCGGAAAACCCTGTCCCCGAGACATACCTTACACACCTATGCAAATGTTGCCAGGTGTATTCTAGTCACACACCATGCATGCCAAAGATTTTTACAGCTACTTGGTGTATGATCCACTGTATGTGTAGTGACACTTGATAATGCTCGGTAGGTCCACAGACGCGAGGGGAGCTTGCAGCAACACCGTCTTCATGGACCCCGCCTGGGGTAAATGGGCCAGGCCGGCCCTTGAAGACACGATGACGCAAGCCGCCAAGGGAAAACCATGGTAGCGAGTGCTCTCTGTATACAAAAACACCATTTTTGTTTTTTTAAAGAAAGAGGCCTGGACAGTCCACCTGGTAGAGTAGGGCTCTCTAATTTGTGTATAGCTTGAGTTCGAGGAGGAGGAGTCCCCTCTGTTCTACCTGTTCTGGCGTGTTCTTGCATGCACCTTACATGCACAGCGTCTGTGATCATGCTTACTCCAGGCCCTCCAGCAGAGTAGTCAAACAAATCTGTCTGTACCTCCAAGTGCACCAAAACTGTAGTGTAAAGGTGAATAAGGTGGAAATAAGCTACAAGTAATAGTGAAGAGTACAGAAAGCCTGCGTCTCTTTGAACCATTTAACAGAGTGATCTGCTTCGGGCTGTCAATAACACGGGCACTGGCAAAGGCATCAGAAATCACTAAAACCTTTAGATCAATGCCAAATCAATTTGAATAATTGTGAGTTCGAGCTCAGTCGTATGTGCTTCACCTTCTGAGCCTTTATATTGCAATGAGTCTTCGCCCCTCTGAGGCTTTTATTAAGTCTTCTCTACTCACAGCGTAAGCTGCTGTGGCCAGACCTATTGTTTCCAATACACACGGAGGGGGCTTTGGGTCAACCCCTTGTTCAAGATTGGATAGCTTTGTTGGCCACCTCAGTCCTCTTGATTTAATCTTTTTTGTCTGATTCTTGTGTTAGTCTAGCTTAGGCACATTTAGGGTTCAGTGTTGCGATTGGTTGACTTGTATCCTTCCGCTGCTGACGTTACTTGCAGTCAGGGGATCCTTCCTTCTTCAAACGCTCTATGGGAATGCAGGTGTTTTCAGAACCCTGGGGAAGCCCGTCACAGTAAGCTTTCATTTGTACAGAGAGCAAATGTGCATCCAGAAAAGATTCATGCTGCAAAACTCTTAGTCCATACACATCTCAAACAGGTCGTTGTCCACATCAACTGTAGGTAGTGCAAGCTTCCATCACACACACGCAGCATTGGAAGCAGCAGTGCAAGCTTCTCTCAGAATCCGCAGTAGTGGAAGCTTCCAACACACTCACATGCAGCCGCGGGAGCAGCAGTGCAAGCTTCTCTCAGACTCAGCAATAGTGCATCTTCCATCACATGCAGCATCTGGAGCAGCAGTGTAAGCTTATCTCAGACTCAGCAGTAGTGCAAGCTTCCATCACATGCACATGCAGCCGCAGCAGTGCAAGCTTCTCTCAGACTCAGCAATAGTGCATCTTCCATCACATGCAGCATTGGGAGCAGCAGTGTAAGCTTATCTCAGACTCTGTAGTAGGGCAAGCTTCCATCACGCACACCTGCAGCCGCAGGAAAACAGTGCAAGCTTCTCTCAGACTCAGCAGTAGTGCAAGCTTCCATCACATGCACATGCAGCCGCAGGAGCAGCAGTGCAAGCTTTTCTCAGACTCAGCAGTAGTGCAAGCTTCCATCACACGCACATGCAGCCGCAGGAGCAGCAGTGCAAGCTTTTCTCAGACTCAGCAGTAGTGCAAGCTTCCATCACACGCAGCCGCAGGAGCAGCAGTGCAAGCTTCTGTCAGACTCAGCAGTAGTGCATCTTCCATCACATGGAGCATCGGGAGCAGCAGTGCAAGCTTCTCTCAGACTCGCAAACAAAAAAAGATCAGCATGTGCAGAAAGAGTGAAAGCTTCCTTTTACAAATGCCTGGTTGCAATCGTAAATTCTTTCATTACCTGCTCCTTGCATAACGCACAGTTAAATAATTCGAACTCTATCATCCACACAATTCGACACTCACCTCTCCCTTTAGGGCCTGCAGGCTTGGCATTCTGTACACAGCTCCCACCCGGCGGCGGATGTGTGGCAGCCTCTCCCCCGCCTCCAGGGGGTACTCCGCCGGTACATGCCCCGTCAACTCCTGCCAGGTGTGGGGAAAGAAGAGCGACGTCAGATCCGGTAAGGCTGCCCGATGACAAAGTCCTTACAATGCCCCACATCTGCCAGGGAAGTGCACACCACCTTCTGTGTTAACATCCCTGGGTCGCCCAGTAGGAGGCGGTGGAGGAAGAGAGAGTCTGAGCAGGAGAAGCAGGCAGTGGTGAGTGTGTCCAGTACCCTGCAACTGGTGTTCCTGCAGAGTTTGGGTCTACTGGCCAGCTGCTGCCCATTCAGTACCACACGCCCCCCCCCCTGGCACTACGAGGCCAGGTTGGAGGGTGATGAGGAGAGGTACAATGCAGACGGGGAGGAGGAACATGAATTGTATTGTGGTTTCTGACAGACGTCATCTGAGGTCATTCCTTGAAAAGGTGAGTGAGTTCATATTGTACTTTCAGTTCATCAGCAGGCTGTGGCAGGCACAGGAAATGACTCTCAGACATGGTTCTGCAATGTCTATTACTGTGACACTCTGGCCAGTGCACCTGGTGCTGCCAGTGAGACGACAAGCATGCAGAACACTTCACCCCAGGCCTTCCAGATGCACTGGACTGGATTCTTACAATGCCGCTCTAGCTCGATTACCCGCCTTGTACCAAAAGCTTTAATGTATCTTTATATTTTTTGTGCACTAAACCCCAGCACAACAACCTCCGGCCTCTCAGAGTCCTTGATCACCACTCTGGATAGGTAACCTGCCCATCGCCTCCTAGCTCAATCACTCGTCCTCCCCTCCCCCCGCTGCCACCATCTGCCCTTCTCAGTTCTCCTCACTGCTCATTGTGTAACTTGACAAGTTACAAGAAATCCTGCTCCCAGGTATGGAGAGGTTTTCACCCTCCTCGTCTATTTCTGCTACCACCCCTCCTTGAGTTCTCCCATCACGAGGCCTTTTTCTCCCACTAACCGCAGAGTGCATAGAGTGCCTAGAAGCTTGCCAGTATCCCTTTGAGGATACCCCAGATTTGTTCTACCACTTCTCTCCTTCTCCATTATATATGATCCACCGCCACTCATTTTTCTTCTCAGGCACCTAAAACCAATGTTCCAGTTGGAAGTTTTACATGGAAAAAGGGGTTCAAAGTCCTTAAAAGAAAAGACAGGTGTTGGGTGATTTGAGGAAGTTCGAAACTTGCCAAGGTGGTGGTCTTGAGTGACCTACCAGAGGTTTTTGCCAGTGGGACCAACCTAGCGTGTGCATCAAGTCGTTCTCAAACACGTGCCCCATCTCCCAAATGTCCACAGACTCCCTCTTGAACATCAATGGAAAACAACTGGGGCTGCCCAATTTAACCCTCTAGAGTTTTGGGCAAATCGACATACAAAATCATAAGTAATGACTCTCGAGAGATAGATTCTTACATATAGTTTATCAATAATAATATCTATATTATGGGATCATTGGTAGTTTTATTTCACTGTGTTTCCATTTTTTTTTCAAGTTGTTTTTTTAATTTATTATTATTATTATTTTTTTACAGACACTGCAAGGCTATAGGATCAATGTATTTTTCTTAAATACCAATATATTATGCATATACCATAGCAAAAAAAAAAAAAACAACAAAAATATCCATCTCATTATTATTATTTGGACAGCTGCTAAAATCATTACACAGTTACACACTTGTCATTATATTACAATCTTTCAAGGGTGACCGCCAAATATATATAGTCCATCATGTTTGGTCAGTTCAACAGGTAGCCCATACTAAAGGGACTAATCGCCTGATAACTCCGTTATCTCACACGCATTGTGGATTACGGCTGATGGGCTTCCTCTCCAAGTGCTTTCACATTTAATGTGGACTCTTTCCATATTAATATATCATCTCAATGGAAATCAGGCATGTTTGCCCAAATTCACAAAATCATAGAAAAATAGACTACTTGACAAATAAAAGTATTAGAACCTTAACACAAACCCCATGCACTAGAGGAAGCCTTCCAAATTCAAGACGACCTTGGACCCTGATGAAACCACGCCTGGATCACACCTCACCTCCTCACCCCGCTGAGGTGCACATCAACGAGACGGCTGCTACGGACTGTTGAGAGAATATCCTGACTACTTCCTTCCTAACCAACCTATCACGTGCCCCACACCTTGACGCGCCAGCATTGCCACAGGGTCAAAAAGCAACAAATAGGCAACCCTATCAAAAGAACAGACAAAACCAGGGTGCTCCTGAAGTTGGGGACAGGAGATTAGCAAACAACAGGATAAGGTTGTGGGTTTCTAAGGTGCAATAGCCTGGTCTCTCCTGCATACTGGATCAAACCTGGGTCTGACATTGACTGGACCACAAAATAGGCCAGCCACTGTACCCAGGAATACCTCAGTTGTGTGTCGGGGAGAGTAGGAGAGTGATTCCCCCCTCATGAGTTATTGTAGTAGTGCACATTTGCCAGATGCTAAAAGCAAACCCAATACCATTAACACAAGTGCATTGCAGGAGGAAGAACAGACTGTTCCACCATCTGGGATGAAGAAATCTGGTTTGGACTGTACACCCCGGAGCCAGTCCTACCCGGTCACCCCTGGGCCATCCGATTCGTGACAACATTCGAGACTCAACCATTTGCAAATGCAAGAGCTTTAATCAGGTTTGTTGGTTAATTAACAGGTCTCTCTCACGAAAGTGACTCCCTGGACCTGCGTCAATTTAGAAACAGAAGCCCATCAGATAAAAAGCTCGGACAACATTAAATTCAGGGTGCTCCTGAAATGGAACTTTATCAGCAACAGGGTCCACGTCGGAATTGGAGAACTTTAACATCTGAAACAGAAAAGGACGTCTAAAGTAGCAGATTTTGTCTGTTTTTTGGATCAAAGGCCTTTTATTGGTGGTCAAAGCAGCATTAATTGGAGAAAGGGGGTAGATCGCTGGGAATGGGAGAAAGGAAGGAGAGTTAGCTTGTGAAGACGTATGTAAATGGTTTCACTGGCAAGTTTGTCTAAGATTGTCGTTTACCAAATCTACGCCACGTTGGCGTCAAGCCAACCCAACTAAAGCAGGGAAGTCTCCTCCCACCTCACAGTTTGTTTTTTACCCTGAAGTAAGATTCCACAACAATGTTACAAGTGGAAATTATCTTGTGGGAAATCTTAACAAGGTAGAAGTTTACCTCCTCTTACAAACAGAAAAATCAAGTCTCTCTGGGATCTAAAAGATTGTTTTGGGCTTTCATAGAGGCGTGAGGTCAGGGGGGTAAGATTGGTCGGCACCATTCGTTCTTGTTTTGTGAGAGCAGCAAACTTCCAAGCGCTGCCCGTTTCAAGCTAGCACATCGACCGGACTAAAGCGCTACCACTGGAATCATTACCCACTGAGATCCTTGATAAATGCTTGTGGCGTGAACCGTTACCCACACTTTGGTACATGTTATGGTTGTTCCGGGAGGATGGGTACCGGTCTCGTCTAGGTGTACTTCATCTAGCACAATGGTTATCAACCTGTGCCCTGGGACCCCTGGGGGTCCGCGAAGCCTCCGCAGGGGGCGGCAACTGCTTAGAAAATTAATATTAACAAATTAATAAAGTGTATATAAATAAAGTGGTGTAAAGAAATGGCTCCCTGTTGCAGTTACCCCCCACTTTTTGCCTGATACTGATGCTGACTTGACTGAGAAGTGTGCTGGGACCCTGCTAACCAGGCCCCAGCACCAGTGTTCCTTCACCTAAAATGTACCATTGTATCCACAATTGGCACACCCTGGCATTCAGATAAGTCCCTTGTAACTGGTACTTCTAGTACCAAGGGCCCTGATGCCAAGGAAGGTCTCTAAGGGCTGCAGCATGTCTTATGCCACCCTAGAGACCCCTCACTCAGCACAGACACACTGCTTACAAGCCTGTGTGTGCTAGTGAGAACAAAATGAGTAAGTCGACATGGCACTCCCCTCAGGGTGCCATGCCAGCCTCTCACTGCCTATGCAGTATAGGTAAGACACCCCTCTAGCAGGCCTTACAGCCCTAAGGCAGGGTGCACTATACCATAGGTGAGGGTACCAGTGCATGAGCACTGTGCCCCTACAGTGTCTAAACAAAACCTTAGACATTGTAAGTGCAGGGTAGCCATAAGAGTATATGGTCTGGGAGTCTGTCAAACACGAACTCCACAGCACCATAATGGCTACACTGAAAACTGGGAAGTTTGGTATCAAACTTCTCAGCACAATAAATGCACACTGATGCCAGTGTACATTTTATTGTAAAATACACCACAGAGGGCACCTTAGAGGTGCCCCCTGAAACTTAACCAACTATCTGTGTAGGCTGACTGGTTCCAGCAGCCTGCCACACTAGAGACATGTTGCTGGCCCCATGGGGAGAGTGCCTTTGTCACTCTGAGGCCAGTAACAAAGCCTGCACTGGGTGGAGATGCTAACACCTCCCCCAGGCAGGAGCTGTAACACCTGGCGGTGAGCCTCAAAGGCTCACCCCTTTGTCACAGCCCAGCAGGGCACTCCAGCTTAGTGGAGTTGCCCGCCCCCTCCGGCCACGGCCCCCACTTTTGGCGGCAAGGTTGGAGGGAACAAAGAAAGCAACAAGGAGGAGTCACTGGCCAGTCAGGACAGCCCCTAAGGTGTCCTGAGCTGAGGTGACTCTGACTTTTAGAAATCCTCCATCTTGCAGATGGAGGATTCCCCCAATAGGGTTAGGATTGTGACCCCCTCCCCTTGGGAGGAGGCACAAAGAGGGTGTACCCACCCTCAGGGCTAGTAGCCATTGGCTACTAACCCCCCAGACCTAAACACACCCTTAAATTTAGTATTTAAGGGCTACCCTGAACCCTAGAAAATTAGATTCCTGCCACTACAAGAAGAAGGACGGCCCAGCTGAAAACCCCTGCAGCGGAAGACCAGAAGACGACAACTGCCTTGGCTCCAGAAACTCACCGGCCTGTCTCCTGCCTTCCAAAGATCCTGCTCCAGCGACGCCTTCCAAAGGGACCAGCGACCTCGACATCCTCTGAGGACTGCCCCTGCTTCGAAAAGACAAGAAACTCCCGAGGACAGCGGACCTGCTCCAAGAAAAGCTGCAACTTTGTTTCCAGCAGCTTTAAAGAACCCTGCAAGCTCCCCGCAAGAAGCGTGAGACTGGCAACACTGCACCCGGCGACCCCGACTCGGCTGGTGGCGATCCAACACCTCAGGAGGGACCCCAGGACTACTCTGATACTGTGAGTACCAAAACCTGTCCCCCCTGAGCCCCCACAGCGCCGCCTGCAGAGGGAATCCCGAGGCTTCCCCTGACCACGACTCTTTGAACCTAAAGTTCCGACGCCTGGGAGAGACCCTGCACCCGCAGCCCCCAGGACCTGAAGGACCGGACTTTCACTGGAGAAGTGACCCCCAGGAGTCCCTCTCCCTTGCCCAAGTGGAGGTTTCCCCGAGGAATCCCCCCCTTGCCTGCCTGCAGCGCTGAAGAGATCCCGAGATCTCTCATAGACTAACATTGCGAACCCGACGCTTGTTTCTACACTGCACCCGGCCGCCCCCGCGCCGCTGAGGGTGAAATTTCTGTGTGGACTGGTGTCCCCCCCGGTGCCCTACAAAACCCCCCTGGTCTGCCCTCCGAAGACGCGGGTACTTACCTGCAAGCAGACCGGAACCGGGGCACCCCCTTCTCTCCATTCTAGCCTATGTGTTTTGGGCACCACTTTGAACTCTGCACCTGACCGGCCCTGAGCTGCTGGTGTGGTGACTTTGGGGTTGCTCTGAACCCCCAACGGTGGGCTACCTTGGACCAAGAACTGAACCCTGTAAGTGTCCTACTTACCTGGTAAAACTAACCAAAACTTACCTCCCCTAGGAACTGTGAAAATTGCACTAAGTGTCCACTTTTAAAACAGCTATTTGCGAATAACTTGAAAAGTATACATGCAATTTTGATGATTTGAAGTTCCTAAAGTACTTACCTGCAATACCTTTCGAATGAGATATTACATGTAGAATTTGAACCTGTGGTTCTTAAAATAAACTAAGGAAAGATATTTTTCTACATAAAAACCTATTGGCTGGATTTGTCTCCGAGTGTGTGTACCTCATTTATTGTCTATGTGTATGTACAACAAATGCTTAACACTACTCCTTGGATAAGCCTACTGCTCGACCACACTACCACAAAATAGAGCATTAGTATTATCTATTTTTACCACTATTTTACCTCTAAGGGGAACCCTTGGACTCTGTGCATGCTATTCCTTACTTTGAAATAGCACATACAGAGCCAACTTCCTACATTGGTGGCAGCGGTGGGATACAAGACTTTGCATTTGCTGGACTACTCAGCCAATACCTGATCACACGACAAATTCCAAAATTGTCATTAGAAATTCCTTTTTGCAATTTGAAAAGTTTTCTAAATTCTTAAAAGACCTGCTAGGGCCTTGTGTTAGATCCTGTTTAGCATTTCTTTTAGAGTTTAAAAGTTTGTAAAAGTTTGAATTAGATTCTAGAACCAGTTTTAGATTCTTAAAAAGTATTCCAACTTTTAGAAGCAAAATGTCTAGCACAGATGTGACTGTGGTGGAACTCGACACCACACCTTACCTCCATCTTAAGATGAGGGAGCTAAGGTCACTCTGTAAAATAAAGAAAATAACAATGGGCCCCAAATCTACCAAAATACAGCTCCAGGAGCTTTTGGCAGAGTTTGAAAAGGCCAACCCCTCTGAGGGTGGCAACTCAGAGGAAGAGGATAGTGACTTGGAGGACAATTCCCCCCTACCAGTCCTATCTAGGGAGAACAGGGTCCCTCAAACCCTGACTCCAAAAATAATAGTCAGAGATGCTGGTTCCCTCACAGGAGAGACCAACACCTCTGAAATCACTGAGGATAACCCCAGTGAAGAGGACATCCAGTTAGCCAGGATGGCCAAAAGATTGGCTTTGGAAAAGCAGCTCCTAGCCATAGAAAGGGAAAGAAAAGAGATGGGCCTAGGTCCCATCAATGGTGGCAGCAACTTAAATAGGGTCAGAGATTCTCCTGACATCCTAAAAATCCCCAAAGGGATTGTAACAAAATATGAAGATGGTGATGACATCACCAAATGGTTCACAGCTTTTGAGAGGGCTTGTGTAACCAGAAAAGTGAACAGATCTCACTGGGGTGCTCTCCTTTGGGAAATGTTCACTGGAAAGTGTAGGGATAGACTCCTCACACTCTCTGGAAAAGATGCAGAATCTTATGACCTCATGAAGGGTACCCTGATTGAGGGCTTTGGATTCTCCACTGAGGAGTATAGAATTAGGTTCAGGGGGGCTCAAAAATCCTCGAGCCAGACCTGGGTTGATTTTGTAGACTACTCAGTAAAAACACTAGATGGTTGGTTAACTGGAAATGAAGTGTGTGACTATGTTGGGCTTTATAATTTGTTTATGAAAGAACACATTTTAAGTAACTGCTTCAATGAAAAGTTGCATCAGTATCTGGTAGACCTAGGTCCAATTTCTCCCCAAGAATTGGGAAAGAAGGCAGACCACTGGGTCAAGACTAGGGTAACCAAAACTTCCACTGGGGGTGACCAAAAGAAAGGGGTTACAAAAACTCCCCAGGAGAAAGTGGGTGACACTAGAAACAAAGAAAAAGAGTCCTCTGTAGGCCCCCAAAAACCAGAACAGGTGGGTGGGCCCCAAGACACAACCCAAAACAAAGGTGGGTACCAGGGTAAGAACTGGGATGCCACTAAGGCATGGTGCCACAACTGTAAACAGTCTGGGCACCACACCAAGGACACTTCTTGTCCCAAAAACAAACCCCAGAACAAAATTCCAGGGGTAACCAGTGTAGCCATGGGAGATGACTCCTCAGATGAGGAGGTCTTCATAGCCTTCAACTGGAAACAGGGCCCAACAGGTGAGTTGGAGATTCCAGAGGGAAGTAGACACTTCCACCACCTACTGGTGAATGGAATCCCAACCACTGCCCTGAGAGACACTTGTGCCAGTCACACTATTGTGCATGACAGGCTGGTGCTCTCAAACCAGTACATCCCAGGTGAGACTGCCAGGGTAAGAGTTAGCCTAGACAGGGTCACTAAGAGGCCTGTGGCTTTAGTACCCATAGAAGTGGGTGGCACTCTTAGCTGGAGAAGGGTAGTAGTCAGTACAGACCTCCCCCTTGATTGTCTCCTTGGAAATGACTACCCAGAGGTTAGTCAGAGCCCAAGAGAGGAACTGGTCCAGTGCCAGTCCTCTCCCAAGGATTCTGGAAGTCCTGCCTCTGCAGTAAATGCAAGCAGGCCCCAGAAGAAGAAGAAAAGAAAACAGAGTAGGAAGGGTGGACAACCTTTAGCCAAGGTTACAGCAAGCCAAGGAGATTCTGCTCCAGTAGGGGAGAACTCCAAAAATGGCCCTGATAAAGTCCAACCTGACCCACAAGAAGTCCTGGCTAGTCAGGCAACTGTTAAACCTGAGTGGGTGGCTCCTCAGCTAACAGAAGAAAGAGTGGAAGAAGGGTGTTTACTACAAGATGTGGTAACCCCCCACTCTAATACAGCAGACAGGCAACCTGAACCCAAAGAGGCCTGTAACTTAGCCCCTTCCCTTTTAGGTGAAGAGCTAAAGGTGTGGTTCTGGGCACTGACAGCTGTCAGTGGCCTCTGCTGGGTGTTAGCCTTTATGGCTGCACTATCCTTAGCCTGGTGGTCTGACCCCATGCCAAATAGCAAGTTAGGCCCCCTGACCCTATTGGTCATGGTGGGGTTACTCCAGCTCTGGGTAACCTCTCTGGGTAAGCTAGGGGTAACCCTGGCCAAGATAAGGTTAGCAGAGGTGGATACCTCTAAGACCAAAATAGAAAGAATGGGTGGAGACATTGAAGAGGCAGACAAGAGGCAATTCAGACTAGGTCCTATCACTGTGGAAGTAGGTCAGTTCCCCAAAGGGAATGACCTGAACAGAAGGATGTAAGGCAGAGTAGGCCCTGCAACTAACCAGCCTATTTCTCCTACTCTTCCTCGCCTGACAGACTAGGAAGACTCTCCCAGCTTGGGCTGAGTCTCCTGGCCTGTGGGCTGGGGGGGGCTTGTGTAAAGAAATGGCTCCCTGTTGCAGTTACCCCCCACTTTTTGCCTGATACTGATGCTGACTTGACTGAGAAGTGTGCTGGGACCCTGCTAACCAGGCCCCAGCACCAGTGTTCCTTCACCTAAAATGTACCATTGTATCCACAATTGGCACACCCTGGCATTCAGATAAGTCCCTTGTAACTGGTACTTCTAGTACCAAGGGCCCTGATGCCAAGGAAGGTCTCTAAGGGCTGCAGCATGTCTTATGCCACCCTAGAGACCCCTCACTCAGCACAGACACACTGCTTACAAGCCTGTGTGTGCTAGTGAGAACAAAATGAGTAAGTCGACATGGCACTCCCCTCAGGGTGCCATGCCAGCCTCTCACTGCCTATGCAGTATAGGTAAGACACCCCTCTAGCAGGCCTTACAGCCCTAAGGCAGGGTGCACTATACCATAGGTGAGGGTACCAGTGCATGAGCACTGTGCCCCTACAGTGTCTAAACAAAACCTTAGACATTGTAAGTGCAGGGTAGCCATAAGAGTATATGGTCTGGGAGTCTGTCAAACACGAACTCCACAGCACCATAATGGCTACACTGAAAACTGGGAAGTTTGGTATCAAACTTCTCAGCACAATAAATGCACACTGATGCCAGTGTACATTTTATTGTAAAATACACCACAGAGGGCACCTTAGAGGTGCCCCCTGAAACTTAACCAACTATCTGTGTAGGCTGACTGGTTCCAGCAGCCTGCCACACTAGAGACATGTTGCTGGCCCCATGGGGAGAGTGCCTTTGTCACTCTGAGGCCAGTAACAAAGCCTGCACTGGGTGGAGATGCTAACACCTCCCCCAGGCAGGAGCTGTAACACCTGGCGGTGAGCCTCAAAGGCTCACCCCTTTGTCACAGCCCAGCAGGGCACTCCAGCTTAGTGGAGTTGCCCGCCCCCTCCGGCCACGGCCCCCACTTTTGGCGGCAAGGTTGGAGGGAACAAAGAAAGCAACAAGGAGGAGTCACTGGCCAGTCAGGACAGCCCCTAAGGTGTCCTGAGCTGAGGTGACTCTGACTTTTAGAAATCCTCCATCTTGCAGATGGAGGATTCCCCCAATAGGGTTAGGATTGTGACCCCCTCCCCTTGGGAGGAGGCACAAAGAGGGTGTACCCACCCTCAGGGCTAGTAGCCATTGGCTACTAACCCCCCAGACCTAAACACACCCTTAAATTTAGTATTTAAGGGCTACCCTGAACCCTAGAAAATTAGATTCCTGCCACTACAAGAAGGAGGACGGCCCAGCTGAAAACCCCTGCAGCGGAAGACCAGAAGACGACAACTGCCTTGGCTCCAGAAACTCACCGGCCTGTCTCCTGCCTTCCAAAGATCCTGCTCCAGCGACGCCTTCCAAAGGGACCAGCGACCTCGACATCCTCTGAGGACTGCCCCTGCTTCGAAAAGACAAGAAACTCCCGAGGACAGCGGACCTGCTCCAAGAAAAGCTGCAACTTTGTTTCCAGCAGCTTTAAAGAACCCTGCAAGCTCCCCGCAAGAAGCGTGAGACTGGCAACACTGCACCCGGCGACCCCGACTCGGCTGGTGGCGATCCAACACCTCAGGAGGGACCCCAGGACTACTCTGATACTGTGAGTACCAAAACCTGTCCCCCCTGAGCCCCCACAGCGCCGCCTGCAGAGGGAATCCCGAGGCTTCCCCTGACCACGACTCTTTGAACCTAAAGTCCCGACGCCTGGGAGAGACCCTGCACCCGCAGCCCCCAGGACCTGAAGGACCGGACTTTCACTGGAGAAGTGACCCCCAGGAGTCCCTCTCCCTTGCCCAAGTGGAGGTTTCCCCGAGGAATCCCCCCCTTGCCTGCCTGCAGCGCTGAAGAGATCCCGAGATCTCTCATAGACTAACATTGCGAACCCGACGCTTGTTTCTACACTGCACCCGGCCGCCCCCGCGCCGCTGAGGGTGAAATTTCTGTGTGGACTGGTGTCCCCCCCGGTGCCCTACAAAACCCCCCTGGTCTGCCCTCCGAAGACGCGGGTACTTACCTGCAAGCAGACCGGAACCGGGGCACCCCCTTCTCTCCATTCTAGCCTATGTGTTTTGGGCACCACTTTGAACTCTGCACCTGACCGGCCCTGAGCTGCTGGTGTGGTGACTTTGGGGTTGCTCTGAACCCCCAACGGTGGGCTACCTTGGACCAAGAACTGAACCCTGTAAGTGTCCTACTTACCTGGTAAAACTAACCAAAACTTACCTCCCCTAGGAACTGTGAAAATTGCACTGTGTCCACTTTTAAAACAGCTATTTGCGAATAACTTGAAAAGTATACATGCAATTTTGATGATTTGAAGTTCCTAAAGTACTTACCTGCAATACCTTTCGAATGAGATATTACATGTAGAATTTGAACCTGTGGTTCTTAAAATAAACTAAGGAAAGATATTTTTCTACATAAAAACCTATTGGCTGGATTTGTCTCCGAGTGTGTGTACCTCATTTATTGTCTATGTGTATGTACAACAAATGCTTAACACTACTCCTTGGATAAGCCTACTGCTCGACCACACTACCACAAAATAGAGCATTAGTATTATCTATTTTTACCACTATTTTACCTCTAAGGGGAACCCTTGGACTCTGTGCATGCTATTCCTTACTTTGAAATAGCACATACAGAGCCAACTTCCTACAAGTGGCTAAATGTACAATTGACATTTTTAAAACTTACTGTAGATGTCAACGAATTTAAAACTAGAGGCTAAAAATTAAATTAGTATCCTCGGATTGATTTGGGGGAGCAGTGCGGGTGCACAAGCAGTACATAGTATGCAAAATGTGCGGCTTAATTGAATTTAGAGAAGCTTCAACCTTCCTATTATTTTTTTTTGTATATATTTGTGTGCAAATTAAGCAAAGTGTGTTATAATTTGTGTATTTGTTTGATGGTCCCCGGGTTCCAATAATGATTAAGTGGGGGTCCCCGGGATCCAGTAATGAAGTCAGAAGGTTGAGAAGCCCTGATCTATCACACTCCGTGCTGGACTTCACGTGCTGTGCACTCCGCGAAGGTCTCAACTTCCTGATAATGAACGGTCCTAAAATGTTTGGGGTGTGCAGCTGAAACTTATGTTTATGCAGCGCCACACTGACTGCAGCATGTGATATTCCTGTGCACTGCTTCTTGCCTTCTCACTCTTTCCAATGGACTCAACACGTACAATCGCCCAGTGGATTCCAAATTGGAAGCTGCGCGAGGTGTGGTGAGTACATGGGTGGAGGTCGTCGCATGTGGGAAGAGTCGGCGTTCTTGAGGACCAGAGATGGACTCCATCCTCCTGCAGTAGAATTCACTCTATGACTAGGCATTCTGCTGTCACAGAAATGTGCATTTAGGGGTATACCTCAGAAACGTCTATATACGGCTAATTTAACGCTATGAAGTGGCCACATTTAGGAGAACTCTGGAATGGACGCGTTCACGCGAGCGGGCCGGCATCAGATTTGGAAGAGGGAACAACCACATTTTTGCAGCTTTGTAGTACGAGAGACTCGTTTGCATATTCCATATTTTTAAGTTTAGTTAAAATTTAATAGACTTTACAGACCATATAAACACAACCACAGTAAAATGATGCAGACGAAATCATAATACAATATAAACTATTTTCAATTTACCAACATTTTTCACGATCCCTTAATACATCCCCTGCCAGAGATTTGTGCTGCGCATCTATTGCAAAAACAGATTTCCGCATCCGTCGATTGAATCAAGCGCTCAGGAGTAGGCTCAAGAACCACATACGAGGAGATACAAATTTAGGGGGTAAACCCAAAATATGCTTTAATCTAGGAACTTTTCTAGTCCCGCGGTCCTATCTTCACCAGAGTGAGTATAAAGGAGGGACTGAGTACAACAGAAAGTAGGGAGTCATTGCTAGGAGAAGCCTAGAATTAGCTTCTTATAATGTATACATGAAAACTGCAGCTTTTTTTATGTCTAATCCTCAAGATCTGAAATAAACTACCACCAAAGGTTCTCTTGTTCTCCCTTCTTTGACCCCCGAAAAAAAGTCATTCCACACACAGAATTCCAGATGAAAGGACAACATCATTCAAGGCAAAAATAAACCATTGACAAGAATATACAATTCTAGACCCAGAGATGCAACACCAGATCCAGGGGAGGAAGCCTGGGCGGAGGTTAGAGAATTGTGAATTCAGGTGACAAGCTCGCCCGCCACCACGCACTGGTCCACAGTGCGCCCACCGCAGTTAGTCTGCGCTTAACAACAAGGCAAAATGGCCGCCGTGGGCCAGCAAGCGGTAAGCAGATCAGAGCGGTGTCTTGGGGTGTGGTCTTTATGACCCCGCCCTGTCCCCAGTACTTACCGCCTCCTGCAGGCAGAGCCTCTTCAGCTCCTTCAGCTTGAGGTTCAGCGCCTCCTGCAGGTTTCTCTGACGCTCCATCAGGTCCCGGATCCGCTCGGCCTTCAGCTTGGGGCTCAGGTCTCCATACGGAGAATCTGTAGGAGGAAGCAGGAGAGGATTGAGGGAGGGAGGGAAGACTTCATGTGCAGTATAGGGGAAAAAGAACAAGGGAGAAGGGCTGCACTAGATTTGGGGGTGTTGAGTGGAAGAGCAGAGATTCAACGTTGGGACAGGTATGAAGGAGTGTACAAACAAGACAACCTTTGGGTGAGGAAAAGGATTGGGGTAAATTACAGAGAGAGAGGGGTGGAAGAAAAGAAGGTATAAGGGAAATGAGACAGATGGGCACGTATGTGAGAGACTGGAAGAGGGGGTTTGCCTGGGGTAGGGTTAACTGGTGACACATGGTGCTTTTGAAAAGAAATGACACAGCTAGGCCCAGATAGGTACAGGCTTCATTGCCACAGAATTGCTAAATCATGTTTTTATCATGAGCGGCATGAATTGGTATGGAGTACGGAGACTGTTTGCTGACCTGATGAAGTCTCTGCACTCTCTGTTGAAGGTGTGGTCGACACGTTTCATCTATCTCAACGCTACTCTAGAAAATGTTGACTGCGAAGTGGGAGTTTGTGGAGTCAGTCACCTATAGGAAATGTAGTTTTGTGTGTCAATTGTACCCACATACTGAGGGCCTAGGATGATCAGTTAACCTTTCGTACTCGCAAGCCAGGCAAGAGCTTTGGAGCAGAGCTCTGGGCACATGCATCAATTAATTTACAAATTGCAGTGCATGCTTCACCGGTGCTTAATTTGTAAATGAGTAAGTTCTGGTGCCCAAAGCTTTGCTTAGAAACTCGCAGCTGGCGCTATTGAATGTTGGGGTTGCCGAATACCAAGGCTGCCTAGTCTTGATTCCACCTCATGCCTCTTTCATCCACCACCAGACATTCCCCGTCCCCTTATCACGCACTTTCAAGTACTTTTTCACCCCTGCTTTATTATTTGTCGAAACTTCTCCATCTTTCTTGTCCGTCCTTCTCCCTTTTGTGCTTTTCATTCAAATGCCCTTGGTCAAAGTCGGAAAATAAGTGCTGGTCTCCAAAATAAATGCTGATGGCCGCCCCGGCTCAAATTAAGCACTGTTGCTTCCACTATTTTACAGCGCGCGTCCTCCCATGGGAGACCCTGGTGAGGCAGAGGTGCACGGTCTGCGGGCACACATCTCCCAGCTCTGCCCAGGATGTTTTCTGAACTATAAACCCACAAACCCGTGAGATAATGAAGCAGAGGGGAGGTTTTAGACAAAATAAGCGAGTCGGAGCCCTCCCCGGCCCAGGAGCGGAGCACGGGCTTGTCAGGCCGGGCCTGTGCCAACAGGCTCCCCTTTCATCTCCTGGAAACGCTGACTGGGCTATTGGAAGAATCTTCTGGAAGCGCCACAGCTTTCCCCAGCTGGGAAACAACAAAACCGATTATTCCACAGGCAAGGCACAAGTGGGGAGGGGGTGGGGGGGGAATCAGAAAAGGCCAGGTTAAAAAAAAGAAGAAAAAAAAACACACACAATTTTAGATGAGAAACCAAATGGGAGTGAAAAAAACCCAGCTGCGCCTCGACACAAGGTCCACCGCCCCCAAAGGCCGGTGCAAGGAACTCATTATTTCATCAGGAAATGGCCGATCAAAGGGGCCAGCGGGCACCTGGGCACCATCTTCGGCACGCATGCGCAGTGGGTCATTATAATGAAAGTAGACAAAGCTCACTGCTTCTGAGGGTGCAGTAAGAACTCTGCTTTCACAAGAACTCACAACAGTCCCAACCATAGGAGCAAAGTTATAGGCCCACTTACCCACAGTCCTGCCATGCGTGATGTGCTGCTCCAGTCCAGTATTTTTCTTAGAATTCTAGGAATTTTAAGTTTGTGTATTTCATTATGAAACAGGACTACAAGTCCCAGAAGTCAAAGGAAAAAAAAAACTAGAACACAGCAGCTCATCACGCATGGACCTGAGAAGCCTGGAGCTATGTACCCATTATTCATACCTAAACCGGCAATGCCCATAGCCGTCCTCTCAGATGGCCCATACCCCAACTGGTATACCCCTCCAGCTACCCACTCCAGCCCTCCCTACATTACACACGTACGCAAAATATCAACCGCACCCACACTACTCATGATACTACTCTAGCAAAAAACAGACTCTGGTCTGTGACAGAATCATTGAGCCCTGGGCACAGCGCTTCAAGGCCATGCGAATGACAAACAGCGCTAAACAAATATGCGCCAACACAACCCATTGCACAGTGTACAACAGCTTCACAGTGTCGTACTGCTCTACCGAACAGAAGTTCTAATACTCCAAGTCAGTGGTGCGCAAAGCTTTGAGCTCAGAAGGATAAAAAAAGAGGCGGCCAAATGTAGGAGGCTGGACTGGCTTGTAGTGAGTACCAAGGGGTACTTACACCTTGCACCAGGCCCAGGTATCCCTTATTAGTGTATAGGGTGTCTAGCAGCTTAGGCTGATAGATAATGGTAGCTTAGCAGAGCAGCTTAGGCTGAACTAGGAGACGAGTGAAGCTCCTACAGTACCACTAGTGTCATATGCACAATATCATAAGAAAACACAATACACAGATATACTAAAAATAAAGGTACTTTATTTTTATGACAATATGCCAAAAGTATCTCAGTGAGTACCCTCAGTATGAGGATAGCAAATATAAACAAGATATATGTACACAATACCAAAATATGCAGTAATAGCAATAGAAAACAGTGCAAACAATGTAAAGTTACAATAGGATGCAATGGGGGCACATAGGGATAGGGGCAACACAAACTATATACTCTAGAAGTGGAATGCGAACCACGAATGGACCCCAAACCTATGTGACCTCGTAGAGGGTCGCTGGGACTGTAAGAAAACAGTGAGGGTTAGAAAAATAGCCCACCCCAAGACCCTGAAAAGTGGGTGCAAAGTGCACCTAAGTTCCTCAAAGAGCACAGAAGTCGTGATAGAGGAATTCTGCAGGAAAGACCAACACCAGCAATGCAACAACAATGGATTTCCAGACGAGGGTACCTGTGGAACAAGGGGACCAAGTCCAAAAGTCACGATCAAGTCGGGAGTGGGCAGATGCCCAGGAAATGCCAGCTGTGGATGCAAAGAAGCTGCCACCGGATGGTAGAAGCTGAGGATTCTGCACGAACGACAAGGGCTAGAAACTTCCCTTTGGAGGATGGATGTCCCACGTCATGAAGAGTCGTACAGAAGTGTTTTCCTGCAGAAAGACCGCAAACAAGCCTTGCTAGCTGCAAGGGTCGCGGTTAAGGTTTTTGGATGCTGCTGTGGCCCATGATGTCGCCAATTGCGTGAGGAGACAGAGGGGGCGCTCAGCAAGAGAAGGAGCCCACTCAGAAGCAAGCAGCACCCGCAGAAGTGCCGGAACAGGCACTACGAAGTGGAGTGAATCGGTGCTCACCCGAAGTTGCACAAGAGAGTCCCACGCCGCCAGAGGACAACTCAGGAGGTCGTGCAATGCAGGTTAGAGTGCCGGGGACCCAGGCTTGGCTGTGCACGAAGGAAATCCTCGGTGAGTGCACAGGAGCCGGAGTAGCTGCAAAACACGCAGTTCTCAGCAATGCAGTCTGGCGTGGGGAGGCAAGGACTTACCTCCACCAAACTTGGACTGAAGAGTCACTGGACTATGGGAGTCACTTGGACAGAGTTGCTGAGTTCAAGGGACCTCGCTCGTCATGCTGAGAGGAGACCCAGAGGACCGGTGATGCAGTTCTTTGGTGCCTGCGGTTGCAGGGGGAAGATTCCGTCGACCCACAGGAGATTTCTTCGGAGCTTCTAGTGCAGAGAAGAGGCAGACTACCCCCACAGCATGCACCACCAGGAAAACAGTCGAGAAGGCGGCAGGATCAGCGTTACAAGGTCGCAGTAGTCGTCTTTGCTACTTTGTTGCAGTTTTGCAGGCTTCCAGCGCGGTCAGCAGTCGATTCCTTGGCAGAAGGTGAAGAGAGAGATGCAGAGGAACTCTGATGAGCTCTTGCATTCGTTATCTAAGGAATTCCCCAAAGCAGAGACCCTAAATAGCCAGAAAAGGAGGTTTGGCTACCTAGGAGAGAGGATAGGCTAGCAACACCTGAAGGAGCCTATCAGAAGGAGTCTCTGACGTCACCTGCTGGCACTGGCCACTCAGAGCAGTCCAGTGTGCCAGCAGCACCTCTGTTTTCAAGATGGCAGAGGTCTGGAGCACACTGGAGGAGCTCTGGGCACCTCCCAGGGGAGGTGTTGTTCAGGGGAGTGGTCACTCCCCTTTCCTTTGTCCAGTTTCGCGCCAGAGCAGGGCTGGGTGATCCCTGAACCGGTGTAGAATGGCTTATGCAGAGATGGGCACCATCTGTGCCCATCAAAGCATTTCCAGAGGCTGGGGAGGCTACTCCTCCCCAGCCCTGAACCCCTATTTCTAAAGGGAGAGGGTGTAACACCCTCTCTCAGAGGAAGTCCTTTGTTCTGCCTTCCTGGGCCAAGCCTGGCTGGACCCCAGGAGGGCAGAAACCTGTCTGAGGGGTTGGCAGCAGCAGCAGCTGCAGTGAAACCCCGGGAAAGGCAGTTTGGCAGTACCCGGTTCGGTGCTAGAGACCCGGGGAATCATGGGATTGTCTCCCCAATACCAGGATGGCATTGGTGGGGCAATTCCATGATCTTAGACATGTTACATGGCCATATTCGGAGTTACCATTGTGAAGCTATACATAGGTAGTGACCTATGTATAGTGCACGCGTGTAATGGTGTCCCCGCACTCACAAAGTCTGGGGAATTGGCCCTGAACAATGTGGGGGCACCTTGGCTAGTGCCAGGGTGCCCACACACTAAGTAACTTAGCACCCAACCTTTACCAGGTAAAGGTTAGACATATAGGTGACTTATAAGTTGCTTACGTGCAGTGTAAAATGGCTGTGAAATAACGTGGACGTTATTTCACTCAGGCTGCAGTGGCAGGCCTGTGTAAGAATTGTCAGAGCTCCCTATGGGTGGCAAAAGAAATGCTGCAGCCCATAGGGATCTCCTGGAACCCCAATACCCTGGGTAGCTCAGTACCATATACTAGGGAATTATAAGGGTGTTCCAGTATGCCAATGTAAATTGGTAAAATTGGTCACTAGCCTGTTAGTGACAATTTGGAAAGAAATGAGAGAGCATAACCACTGAGGTTCTGATTAGCAGAGCCTCAGTGAGACAGTTAGTCATTACACAGGTAACACATACAGGGCACACTTATGAGCACTGGGGCCCTGGCTGGCAGGGTCCCAGTGACACCTACAACTAAAACAACATATATACAGTGAAATATGGGGGTAACATGCCAGGCAAGATGGTACTTTCCTACACCAAACTGGCATTTAAAACTATTACCAGCAGGCAACAGTGGACATTTAGATTGCTCGACACAATCCGGTCCAACTCCTGGTTTCCATTCAGTGCGTGCATTCCCTGGGGACCACAGACATAGCTTACCTTTAAAATCCCCAAATTCACCCAGTTAGTCTAGGCTTGAGGCGACAAGCACATTTTCTCTTAGCGAAAAAAGTGAAGGACCTACAAAGCACGCTTGTGAGGTACACACCTGCAAGGCATCTTGCTTACGTGGTCAGAAGTCGCACCAAGCAAAGCCCTAGTCGCGTTGGTAGTCCAACATAGGATAGATGTGGGCACACATTATGTTACTTTCATGCTGGAACAATCTAACCTGTGACTAACTTTATCCTTTGTGTTGGCACTGGTTAATGCGTGACATGCAATCAGTCAATCAGGATTTCTAAAGTGCAGCTAATCACCCAATAGGGTATCCAGGCACTTGCAGCTCCCTGAGGCTTATTAGAACAGCCAGGCCTTGAGGGCGCTTTGGAATTCCAGAGGTGAGATGATGGTCCGGAGGTGTGTGGGGAGGCTGTTCCAGGTTTTTTGCTGCAACATGAGAGAAGAATCTTCCTCCACTTCTGCTTCAGTAGATGCGGGCAGTACGGGCAAGTAAAACGGAGGCAGAGCAAAATGTTCCCGACGGTTGGTGAAAGTTCAGGCGGTGGTTAATGTACACAAGGCCTTGGTTTTGTAGAGCCTTGTGTGCGTGGGTCAGCAGCTTAAATTGGCATCTCTTCTGTACTGGCAGCCACTGGAGTCGCCCGAGGTGGGGTGTGATGTGGGGTCATCAGGGAAGGCCGAGGAGGAGTCTGGCTGTGGCGTTCTGTATGGTCTGAGGTCTCTGTATGAGGTGCACGGCGATTCCTACGTAGAGGGCGTTGCCTTAGCACAGTCGGCTGGTGATGAGGGCCTGTGTCACAGTGAGTCTCGTACGCAGAGGTAGCCACTTGAAGATCTTACGTAGCATGCGCAAAGTGAGGAAGCAGACAGAGGAGACGGAATTGATCTGTGATTTCATGGTGTGCTTGTTGTCAATGATGATTCCGAGGTTTCTGGCATGGTCCGAGAGAGTGGGTGTGGGACGTAGGTCTGGGCCACCAGGTGTTGCTGCTCTGGCCAACGATCAGTATGGTCCCAACCCCAAAACATGGAGATGCATGTATCAGGCTGGGGAAAACATTGTGCATTCCGAATAACCTGAGGGGCATATTTCCACAAAAATGCGATTGTGTGACTTTCTATCCTCCAACAGGACAGTTCCAGAGAGCGAGAACGGTGCTCAAACCTCAGTCCTGTTAGTTTGTAGTTCAACATTGGAGGGACACAGGGGAGCCCTGGGTCGACTTTGTGTAAATTCTGGGCACCAAGTGACGAATGGTAATTGAAGACACAAGGGTTGGGATAGTTTCTTGTTTAGACACGCCCTTTTTTTCACACAAGGACACTTAAAATGGCCGCCATTGCAAGTGTGGGAGGAGCGGGGCCCACAGACACCACCACAAGTGGCGCGGCTCTGCAGCGACCCCGTCACACAGCCGGTTTGATCCTTGTACGGACCCGTGGCCTGCCTACACGTTGGAGGAGACTTCAAAGTCTTTCCCCACTGCCAGTGGACGTAGTTAAAAAAAAAAAGTAACTTTAGTAGACATGTTTTATTTTCTTTGGAAGCAAAATTCCTTTTCATCAGATTAAGAACTCGCCCTTCAGATGTTGAGTTAAGCATGGACCAGAAATGCCAAGCAGTTCATTAAAAGGAGCTTTCACAGACTTCATGCATTAATTTTTTTTTTTTTTTGCAGAACTGTCAAAACGTTCACCACTATACTTAAAAATGGAAAAAGGCGACGTTGGTCATTTGGAAGGGAAACTTTGTAGAAAGTTTGCACGTTTATATAAAACATATCTTCGTCTTGAAATCCTACATTTTTTAGGGCCCAACTCTGTGGGAGGCGTGGCCAGGACCCCTGAGGCAGCCACTGAAAAGAGACTGGGTGACATTTTTCCCGGTAGTCCTGGAGCTCGAGAACTGCGCGTTAAGTATCCCTAATCAAGGTCCGGAACTGGCCTCTGTTTGTAAGGGATTGCATCTAAAATAAAATAAACAAGGCTAAAATAAATCACAGGTTGTAATATGATGTTAATGTCAGCTGTTGATTACTAACTTCTAAATGGCCCAATAATAAGTGTATTAATTAGAGCAGTAATAGTTTTGGTGCAGCACAGAGGCTGAGATGTCTCCGCCTCTAACCTCAGGGCAGATGTGCTGCTTCGGTATGTTAGTGACCACTGCCAGCTGTCTGCGCGGCCTTCGGCAGGTTTCTGAGGTTTCCATGGCAGACAGGGGTCCCTGTGGTCTTGTGAAGTTTCCTGCTCAGAAGTTGTGTTTGAGTTCGTCTCGAGCTTAGACTGCAATGTCCACTGCTACCATTTTTGTGTAGAGGCAGTGCCAAGAGGTCTCCTTCGCCAGGTGTTGGCACACATGTAAGGTGGGTAAAACCACTGCTTGCCCAGTTAGATGAAGTCTCAATGTGTCTCTTTTGGTTAAAGTGGTTGTTGGAGGTGTCTCTGGCTGCATCCATGCTGGTTTCTGGATTATTGTTAAGGTTTGTGATGTGTGTGACCGTGTGCTTGTGGTGTGGATGCCTCCAAGGTGGTTGGGGCTATTGGTTTGTCACATGCGTGACAAAAATTCACAAGGTGCAGTCAAGTCAGTCCATCAAATGCTGCATAAAACCCTTTGATCCCCTTAAAGTTGCAGAACCCAGAGATTTGGAAAGGGACCCATGAAGCCCTAGCAGGGTACACCCTCGCCTGTCACAACTCATCTTTTTATCTTATATATTAATGTCATTTCTCCTTTAGTGACCACACATCCTTAGAATGACACTTTTTCATACAACCACCATTTTCTGGGCTACACACTAACTCGTATTTGTGATCCACGAGTGACATTTTGTAGGTTATTGACAAACTCTGCATGTCATTCCAACCCTTCCAAGTCTATAAAAGAACTGCCTGTTCCCTTTAACAACAACGCTTCAAGATTATAGACCAACCCCATGTGCTGTTTACCAATAACAACCAGTCTAATACGTCACTTACCAAGGACACCTCCAGGATTACAGAGTAACTGTGCCTTTTACCAGCATCACTTCCAAGATTACAAACTGTGTATCTCATGTAAGAAAACACTTCCAGGATTATACAATTATGTGAGTTATTGCCCAACAAAACTCATAGTTATAGACAAACTGTACTCATTTTTACCAATATTTCGGGTTTATAGACAATCTCTTTAAACTATCAAACAACAACTGTTCCAAGACTATAGAGAGACTCTGTATAGTTTGTACCAGCAGCTCAAACACTTGAGACAAATCTTTACCAAAAACATTTAAGAAAACACAAAAATCTCTAGGGTGTGAGCTATGACTTTCAACAGACCATTGTGGTACATTCATCACCAACAAATCTTACAAGATTATAGGTAAACGCCTTGCATTGTTATTCAGCAACACTTGGTTCTTTCCTAATGAATGATACTTTTCAGGGTACGTGCAGTCTGTTCTTACCTCGCTAATCATACGTCATATGGGATGGAGAAACCGGACATCATTTTACAACTAAACCTCTTCAGCCATCAACTAACTTATTTCAAGATGACCTTTCGCCCTGAATTAATAAACAACGACGTCCAGTGGTGATTCATCCCAGAAGGATCAACACCGACTCACAATAACCACTGATTCCCATTCATATTCACTCTATCTGTCACACTTCAATTGGACACACGCTCTATCGGGTCCTACGCATAAAAGCAAACAGAAATGTACCATTATAAATACCTTAATAATCTAGATATCCCCAATTAAGAGCTACCAAATTTACATAAACCAGACTCAAATCCTCACAGACATAAATTTTCCTTCAAATTGTAGATACTTAAATTTGGGCATTCAATTGCAAAAATGGATCAATGGAATTTGGCAGACGTTTTACGTACATGAGTACCATCACACATTCTATCCCAATGCACCATACCAGAAATTAATCGCAGGGAGGCAACTATTTCAAGCCATCTTTCTGCCGCAGAACTTTATTTTCAACAATGAGCTTCGAATGCTCAACCTGAACCCATTTATAAAACAGACCGTAAGACGACGGGCCCTAAATTGTGCAAATTAAAAAAAAATATTGGGTCGGTTGAATTAAATGTTTTTCAAAGCATCCTTAGATTTCATAAGGTCAGATTTTTGTAAAAGTACCTCAAGTGGAGATCCTCAAAATTCGGCGTAAATCAGCCTTTCATTGACCAACGTGGATCCAGACTTCGGTGTTAATTGATAATCTTAAGATTAACTTTGCGTTAGGTGCAGAACGGTCTACTTCTGACATTAACCATGTGGTGCAGCATATACATTTATTTCAGTGCAAAATATTTATTTTAAATATTCAGTCCTAAGATCTACCCAATTTCTTGTGCCTGTTTGAGGTCCCCGATTAAATTTTAAAAATCCCATTATTAGACAACTGTTCTAGCCCCCTACCTTCCTCGAGAACAATGTCTTAGCACCAACACACAATAAGTTGCAGTTTTTGAAACGATACCATCACGGCCAGGCAAATGTGGATTCAGGGAAAACCTATCTTCACGTGGAACGTGTGTTCCACAGGACACGTCTACTCTGGACACCATTAGGACAGAGAAATAGAGCTGGATAGGGGCATTGTCATCACAAGAAGAAATGTTGCACTTTGGTTGGTCCCTTATATCACCAGCCATAATGAAATTACGCACTAGCCACAAGCGCGATGGATATTACACACCCCGTGACGAGTGCCAGCACTTTGAATATTCCGATGGACGTGTGCTCAGCTGAATTCGTCATCAGAGAAATTGGCCAAATGGCTTCACCTTTTGTTGGTGGAAAATTGGTCATAAGTCTATTTCTCACTCCCAGTTTAATACTTGCTCACAACCAGCCAATCTGACACTGAAATCTCTGGAAGATGTTTTGGGCCTAAGAAGCGAAGCCCTTTGGTGGCTTCATCCAGTCATGTGGCCTGGCCAATTTAGAAAACATCCAGGCTCTCAGATACGGGGTGGGGTGCCATTTCAAGTGGGCGCGGAGGGTAAATTTGCCAAGAGGATCATCCATTCTGATTTTCTGGCCTTGGGAATTTTGAGGACACATTTCACATTTTTTCTGGACAGATTACACTTTCGGGCGTGGTGACGCTAAAGCTTTGAAATCAACCCCATTGCAACTTTTCATCTGATTTACACATGTGAGGCGCGCAGGCCTGCAAACAGCGAAAAAACTGCAGCGGCCGCGGCGGCAGTTTCCCCGCACTCCTCCCCTAGCCGGCCCTTCTCCCTGGATCTGAGAGGACACCTTAGGAGCATGGGAGAGCATGTGTGTGTGTACCAGAGTCCGCACCACTGAACTGTACCGCTCACAAGCGCACAAAGCCCATCCATCCATCTACACCAGCTTTAAGTTCTCACAATTCAATCTACGCTGAGCACAGAAGAGGTACCTGAGGAAGTGTAGCTGGAGGGGGTGATCAGCTGACCTCTGACCTCCATAGTTGGTGTCCCAGGCCTGCTCCGCCCTCTCAGCAAAGGGGTCCTCACCTGTAACAAAGCAAAGAGAATCTCTTGTTATTGTTCCACCTGTCAATGCTGTGCCATTACGGTACAGCCAATTCTGCGCCTTTATTGTATGACCAATGCTGTGCCATTATTGTATGACCAATGCTGTGCCATTACGGTACCGCCAATGCTGCGCCATTATTGTACCACCAATGCTGTGCCATTACGGTACCGCCAATGCTGTGCCATTACGGTACCGCCAATGCTGTGCCATTACGGTACCGCCAATGCTGTGCCGTTATTGTACGACCAATGCTGCACCGTTATTGTATGACCAATGCTGTGCCATTACGGTACCGCCAATGCTGCGCCATTATTGTACGACCAATGCTGTACCATTACGGTACCGCCAATGCTCTGCCATTAAGGTACATCCAATGCTGTGCCGTTATTGTATGACCAATGCTGTGCCATTACGGTACCGCCAATGCTGCACCGTTATTGTACGACCAATGCTGTGCCATTAAGGTACCACCAATGCTGTGCCATTAAGGTACCGCCAATGCTGTGCCATTATTTTACGACCAATGCTGCACCATTATTGTAGTGCCAATGATGTGCCATTAAGGTACCACCAATGCTGCGCCGTTATTGTTCCCCCAATGCTGTGCCGTTAAGGTACCGCCAATGCTGTGCCGTTAAGGTACCGCCAATGCTGTACCGTTATGGTACCGCCAATGCTGCACCGTTATGGTACGACCAATGCTTCGCCTTTATTGTACCACCAATGCTGTGCCGTTAGTGTACCACCAATGCTGTGAAATTACGGTACTGCCAATGCTGTGCCATTACAGTACCGCCAAGGCTGTGCCATTACAGTACCGCCAATACTGCGCCGTTATTGTACCGCCAATGCTGTGCCATTACGTTACAGCGAATGCTGCGCCGTTATTGTACGAGCAATGCTTTGCCTTTATTGTACCGCCAATGCTGTGCCCTTATTGTACCACCAATGCTGTGTATATATATACGGCCACTGATGTGCCATTATTGTACTGCCAATGCTGTGCCGTTATTGTACCAGTAATGCTGTGCCATTATTGTACCACCAATGCTGTGTGTATATACGGCCACTGATGTGTCGTTATTGTACTGCCAATGCTGTGCCGGTATTGTACCGTCAATGCTGTGCCGGTATTGTACCACCAATGCTGTGTGTATATACGGCCATGGATGTGCTGTTATTGTACCGCCAATGCTGTGCCCTTATAGAACCACTAATGCTGTGCAGTTATTGTACCGCCAATGCTGTGCCATTTCGGTACCACGAATGCTGCACCGTTATTGTACGACCAATGCTGCGCCTTTATTGTACCGCCAAAGCTGTGCCCTTATTTTACCACCAATGCTGTGTGTATATACGCCCACTGGTGTGCCGTTATTGTACCGCCAATGCTGTGCCGTTATTGTACCACAAATGCTGTGCTGTTATTGTACCACAAATGCTGTGGGTATATACGGCCATTGATGTGCTGTTACTGTACCGCCAATGCTATGCCCTTATTGTACCACCAATGCTGTGCCCTTATTGTACCACCAATGCTGTGTGTGTATACGCCCATTGATGTGCCGTTATTGTACCGCCAATGCTGTGCCGTTATTCTACCTCCAATGCTGTGCCGTTATTTTACCATCAATGCTGTGTGTGTATATACGGCCATTGATGTGCCATTATTGTACCGCCAATGCTGTGCCCTTATAGAACCACTAATGCTGTGCCGTTCTTGTACCTCCAATGCTGTGCCCTTATAGGCCAGCCAATGCTGCACTGTTATTGTACCGCCAATGCTGTGCCCTTATAGGCCAGCCAATGCTGCACCGTTATTGTACCGCCAATGCTGTGCCCTTATGGGCCAGCCAATGCTGTGCCGTTATTGTACCACCAATGAAGAGCCATTATTGTACCGCCAATGCTGTGGCCTTATAGACCAGCCAATGCTGTGCGATTATTGTACCTCCAATGCTCTGCCGTTATTGTACCGCCAATGCTGTGTGTATATACGGCCATTGATGTGCTGTTATTGTACTGCCAATGCTGTGCCCTTATAGAACCACTAATGAGGTGCCGTTATTGTACCTCCAATGCTGTACCGTTATTGTACCGCCAATGCTGTGCCATTATAGACCAACCAATGCTGTGCCGTTATTGTACCTCCAATGCTGTGCCGCTACTGTATTGTGAATGCTGAGTAATTATTTTACAATTCTTTCTACAATTAAAGGGGCCATCCATTGTAAAGAAGAATACAGTGCTCTCTTGCCAGTTCTGCATTGCTGACACAACAATAACAGGCATTGTACAATGTTCCATTATTTGATGAGGTCAGCATAGATTGAGACACATTGTAGCATCATTCACCAGATGTCCCACTGAAGAGGGTGGTGATGTGCCGTACTCTAGGCGCCCCACCCTCAGGTTTCAATGGGGATCCAAGGCAAGCTCCTTCTTCCCATTGCTCCTTCCTTCCACCTCCCACAGAGGTCTAGCAGAGTATTCAAAACAATACTCACTCAGTATCTGCCTCCAGAGGGCGTCTGTGTGCGACCATACTCTTACCACAACCCCACAACAGCCTTACTATGACCCACAATAGCCTTACTACAACCCCACAATAGCCTTACTATGACCCACAAGAGCTTTACTACAACCCCACAATAGCCTATGACCCACAATAGCTTTACTAAAACCCCACAATAGCCTATGCCCCACAATAGCCTTACTACAACCCCACAATAGTCTTACTACAGACCCACAATAGTCTTACTACAGACCCACAATAGTCTTACTACAGACCCACAATAGTCTTACTACAACCCCACAATAGCCTTACCACAGCCGCACAATAGCCTTACTATGACCCACAATAGCCTTACTAATGCCCCCACAATAGCCTTACTACAGCCCCACAATACTCTCACTATAATCCCACAATGCCCTTACTTGGATCCCAGACTAGCCCTGCTACTTCAGACTCCTGCAGTCTTTCCTGGTCCTCAACAGGACCCATCCTTCCCCCCTCTTGAGCGGTGCCGCTGTGCGACACTACACACGCGTAGAAGTAAACAGATGAAGACAATAATCCACGCGGGGTGGTGGAAGTGATCTTCCTTATTAATGAACTCTCTTCGGGGATGAAGATGTTATACTCTCTGGGCTCAGGGCCTCTGATCCAGAGTCTCCTAGTCGGTGGTCGCTTGTGTGGGTTCCCATCTTGCTAGTAGCACAGAGGATGCCCTGGGTACACTGTGTATTTTGAGAGTAAGTTTCTGGTACTAGGACGGACCAGCGGCCACCTGAGCCTTGATACCCAAGCACTCATCACCAGGCGATTTCAGCAGCTCGAAGCTGAAATCAGACCCCTTCCGGCATCAGCCCATCCACCAGCTTTTGGAAGAACACATTTCCGATCTTGCAATCTCTTTCAGTATACATTTTCATCTAGTTAATTAATGGGCCCTTTACCTGGCCGAGGTAATGGCTTTCCCGTCTTGCCTGCCAATTTTCAGAATTTTACTCCTTCACAATTTTTCCTTTTCTATATTCTCTTTTACGTACTTTTCCTAGTTTCAGGTTATTTCTACAATCTGTATTTGTTTTGTTTTTTATGTATTTATTTGTACTGTGTGTTTAATTATGTTCTTTGCGCTGCCGGGACGGTGCCGGACATCCTTCAAGGTGACATTCCTTACATCACTGTAGAGTCAGTGGGCCGGGCACTGAAGATGGTGTTAGTCATACCGCTCCATCTTCCCCGGTTCGAAGTGACCCTTAGTAGAGGGACATTTATTTTTATTTTGTTAGGTCACAGATTTATATGGTGCTGACTTACCCAGTGTTACTATAGCGCTTTACAAATAAAAAGTGATGCTACGTACAACATCGTATCACCTCAAACTACAAGAACGAAGAAGCGAGGAAAGGGTGCATAGCTGTGGGCTGGTTGTCCTTTAACTTCTGGTGTGTGCATTCTTGTAGCTAATTATATTTTTTAGAGTTTGAGTACAGTTGAAACTAGTGATTTTTAAGAGCTTTTCCAAAAGATTTGTTTGTCACAGTCCTCAAATTGTCCGGGAGAGAGTTCCACAGTACGCGGACCATGTGTGAGAAAGTTTTTCATAGTTAAGTTTGTTTTGAATGTTGGTGATTCAATAAGGAAAGAGTCCCTGCAGTTTGTGATCCTTTCAAGAGAGTCAACAAATTTAATAGCTTTGGAGGGATCTTCAGGTCAATAGATTTAATGTTAAGCAGCTTATCCTAAATCCCAACCTTGCTTCTAATGGCAACCGATCGAAGTCTTTTAGTGTGGGAGTTATGTGCTAATGTTTTTTCCTTCATGAAACCAACATACCGTAGAGCGAATTGCAACTTTTAATGGACCATGGTTGTTTGAGGTGAACCCATCAGTAAGTCTTTCCCCGGCCCCGGCAGTGAGATCTTTAGTGAGCGAGTGGCTAGTTTTGGTGGTTGTGTGAGGAAGTTCTTCATTTTCTTGAGGGACTCAAGGAAGTAATTTGCTGTTTTGGTGTTGTCGTTTGTGAAAGGAGACGGCTAAGCAGTCGACCGAGATGAAATCCAATGAGTGCACTTTAGGCAATAGGTTTCACCAGAAACCATACAGTTTTAGTTCAGCCGATGACAATGGGTAAAATTTGATACGGTATTTTAGATTCTGGCTATTAGCTGATCCTATCACAGGCCCACTTGGGCTGGGTTGGAATCGTCCAACACCGAGCAGTAACGGCAAGGGTTCGATCTTTCTAATCCATTTGGAACACACAAAGATGGTCAGAGCATTTGGAGATGCAGAGGGGAGAAACTACAGTCAAGCTAGCTCATGCCAAAGAACCTTCTGGTGGACTCCAGTGATCTGCACCACATCAGACTATTCCATCGGAAAGTCACCCCGCAAAAGAGCATGATTAGGGAGGTTCTTAAAGTGAGCGAAAACATCTTCTGAGAAGATCCAAAACAGACCGAACTTTCTGACAGCTGAACTCGCTCTCGCCCACCGCAGTTCAACGGTTGTTGGTGCACCAAAGCTCAGCTCCTAAAGACATCTTGGGCTTTAGCTCCTGGAGAGAACCATGCCATTTTGCAAAGCAAAGTACTCACTCAGAAACTATTACCCCTCAGAGACTACATTCTGGTTTTCGGAAAACACAAACCACTGGCGGCTGACAGCTTAAGTGACATATTCCCATCTATGTCTGTCCTAAATTAAGAGTGTGGAGCCAAGGAGGCCTTAATACTGACCGAGGTGCATCCATGGACATTTGGGGGGTCCTTTACCCCTGATAACGCTACAAAGAACTTGTATTTTCATCAGGTTTCTAGGCACTATTCAAAATGTAGGGTTAGAAAGACAATTAATGTAGTATGTTCTAAATTGGGAGATATTGGGCTTGGGGTGCCAGGTTTGAAGACATACTCCCAACATGTTGCTGCTGTATGAGTGAAGCGTTGCCGGAGAGTGTGGAAGATTTCCAAGGAGGTGAGTGCTTCCGAAGTGTTAGTAGGGCCTGTCAGCGTTCAATCATACTGGAGTATTCAAGGGTTTGCCCATTAACTGAGTGCTTACAGAATTGTCCTTCACCAAGGCATCTAGTTACATCCTTTGATAAGAAGTTTGTCCGGCGGGTAAGAGGATGGATATAGGAGGCAATTTTATGATCAAGACATTCACTATGAAGCCCCTGAATAAGGGGACGCTTAAATCACTTTTGCTGCCCAAAGCTTCCATGAACACACTTCTGTCAGAAGCCTATGGGCAGGAGAGAAGGGCAGGAAGAGGACCAATTGTACTGTCTAAGAGATTCAGCAATTAAACGACCTTCTACAAGGTCTTCAGCACCATTGCTCATTGGCCCACCTGTCCACCTTGAGTAAGATCTCATCACCATCTTGAATCCCATCAAAGTCTGGCATCTAGGCCCAGTTTTTACTCCTAATCCACAGCCCATTGTCCCACCCTCTGCCCCTCGGAGAAGTTACCGTGCTGGGTGTATCAGGCGGTCCCGGGCGGCTGGTGGCCATTCACACAGCTGCCACCATCCTCCGGAGACGACGAGGTCCCCATGCGGCCCCCAGGACAGGCGGGGACTGGAGTACGGCTGGAGAGCTCAGAAGCTGCAGATCTGTCACAACACCCAATTTCAGCAAAAAGGAGAAAAAAAAAATAGAACTGGAGTAAATCAATATCAGCACCTCCTCTTATAACTCAGTGGTTCCCAACATTTTGACTTCCGTGGACCCCCACTTTATCATTGATGGAACCCGGGGACCCCCACTAAATCATTATTTGAATCCAGGGACCTCCCATGGAGTCATTACTAAAAGCTGTGGACCCAATTTGTTATTATTTAAATTTCTAAGCAGTTGTGGGCCCCCTGAGGGTTTACTGACCCCGAGCGGTCCCCAGACCACAGAACCACTGATTCTGAGTCACTTCCCCCCAACCTTCCCTCCCCCTAAGAGATGACAGAGTTGGATATCAAAGGACATTATTCACTTTTCTCGCAGACAAAATTACCTGCACTTGCAAACTGTAGCTTTAAGAAGTCAGTCACAAGTCGAAGGGCTGGCTCAGTAAGGATGATCTAGCTGGGGCACAGTCAGTCACATATCAGGACTGTGTCTGATACACAACTGACTACATCCCTGCTGCACCAGCCTTTCAGTGGCCAAGCCCTGTCAGGAACTCGGCCCAGTTACACAGCCCCCCTCCATCTGCAAGGCATCTTTCTTCCCGCCTAAAGTGGGGGCAGTGGTAGGTTTGGTTAAAGGCGCCCTCTCCCCCAGGCGGGGCGGAAACGGACCATAGAGCCTGTCACCGGGCAGGAAGCCCAGGAGCCAGGACTCTGAGGGAAAGTGTCTCAGGAAAGGCCTGTACGTGGTGGTAGAGGGGAGGTGATGGGAGAGGCAGGCCTGGACCGGAAGGGAGAGAGTGAAACAGGAAGCCGGGCCAGGAAAGAGCGCTCCAAGAGCCAGGCCTCGCGCAGGAAGGCGTGTTTGCGCCAGGGGAGGGAGGCACAGGACGTGGGAGCCCAGGAGGGCCCGGGTGGGCAGGAGTGAGCGACGAGACATGTTGGTTCATGCGCTTACTAGAGACTAGTGGTAGTCCACCGAGAGCCAACACATACTTTCCAAAACTAGCGATTTAGGAGTCATTTTGGCAAACCAGAAAGCTACTGACTGATGGGAGTCATTCCACTGATTTTTGGGCAGCCAAGAATTGTGCGTGCTAAGAGCAGAAACTCAGCTCCCTGAGCTGGAAGAGAATTCCCAGCAGCATAGCTCCTTGAAATGCCTGCTTCTCAGCAGCTGCTAGAAACACTGACCAATGACAGTGCCATGCATGAAAAGATGCAGATGTGTACGTGAGGTGAGGTTAAGACCTGCCTCCGGCAACAAAGGTCACTTGTTTGTATCAAGCCATTTATTTAATCTTGGCCTAGTGTTATGTTACGTCATTTCCTGTGATGGCACCAGCAGACCTCCAGCCATATCAAAACATTTAAAGTGATGTCATCATTATGCTCATGGGTGGATTTGAAAATCTAAAAAGCCCTAACTTTTTGGTCATAGAATGCTGGCAAGTATAAATTTGCATGTGCGCCCACAAATCCTGGGGGGTGAAAGGGCTCCTTAGCCCTGTCCCCCAAAAACTGCTTAAGCAAGTACCCCAGAAAGGACTCTCTATTTCTGTTTAAAAAAACAACAACAAAAAAATGCAGAACAAAGGGGGGGGTGAAGAGCTACTAATCCTTGTACCCAAAAGTAGAAATGGCTTCTTACCTTTGTGCCACAGAGGGGCAACAGCTTTTCACCCCCATGCTCTAAAAATGGTTTCTTCCGCCCTTCCCACAGAAGTGGAGTGTTTCTTCTACTGTACCACAGAAGGGTAAGGTCTGTACCATGGATCAGTGCACGGTGCATTCTTCCAGACAACACCAGTTTCTATGAGAGTGGCACCTTTCGGTCCACTTACGCAGGGCACTGGTCTGTGACGCTGCTCCCTGTGCCAGCCGGGTACATTGCGTCCTGTCACAAGTCACCTGGGCGCCGGCAGCCACACCTACACGTCTTGATAAGTTATTTAAATAAAACGCTAGCTCGGTACAATGGCTCGACTTGAGTCATGATTACGGACTCCGGAGTTACTGCAGCATTTTTGGGAGTTCCTGGTACATTCCAGTGGCTTGCAGCAGCCCTTGGTATAGCCTGGCAGGTTCACCTGGGCAGGACGCGTCATGGTCGATGACAGCACCTCGGTGCTAAGGAAGGGCCACTCGGCCCTGCCCAGGGCTCCTCATCTATTTTGGGCTCAGAGACGGCTTCTTTCCGTGAACATGTTCTATTTTGGTGGTTTGGAGGGAGCCCGGTCTATCTGGGCATGGATTGCGAAACGGGTGCAGGTAAGTGGCTGTTGCCGCGTCCAAGCAGAAAACTAGCCTGGTATCCCTGCCCCAAGGCACTGCCAGGACAAGGCGGTGAACCCCTTCCTAGATCCTAGCTGAGGGTGCCCAAGGCTGGGAAGCAGGACTGAAGGAGGTCGGTGCACCCGACTCCCAAGCCACAGAAACCAGGCAGGTTACCTCAAACATCAACACGTTTCACGTGCTAGGCGTGGGTTCACCAGCGACAGATCTGAAACTGTGAGAAACCATCCAATGCAATCCTCCCATACCTCCGGACTGGGCCAACCACCTCCCTGCTCCACCTAAAACACGCAAACGCAAGCCGAAACCCTCAGCACCATGGTGCTCCAAGACCTGGCTGAGAACAAACGCACCATCAGCCGACTTGAAAGAAAAATTGAAAAAGGGAACCCTCAATAACCTTACCCTAACAAAGTCACTCCATGCAACAGACAGACAACTCATCACATGAGCCAACTCCAGGTTCTGGTTCAACACCATCAATGAAGCTACCAACAGAAGCAGAAAACAGTCCAGCATTGAGCAAACCCTCTGCCTGACACATCTATCACTGCCCAGAGACAAGTACAATGCCATCAGTTTCGTCAGTGAAAAAATACAGGCAATCAGAGAACGAATCAAGAACACAAACACCAAGGCTCCTTTTTCTCTTAGACCCACCCCTTCTTGTGGCATTCCTCAATTCAACAGGGTAGCACTAGTTTTTGCCTCCTGTTCATGCAAAGACCTGGTATTCTGTCTCGGTGGGTTGAGCTTCAGGTGGGGTCCGGACATCCTGGTACGGATGAAGCATGGGCAGTGTTCAAAGTCTTATCTTTTGCAAATTTCGTCAACAATCTACTCTGTCAACGGTGGCTAACATGAAAACTGTCCTAGGCTTGTCCTTCATCACAGCCCTCTCCTCCCACTCACCATCCGCAGTCTCCCTCGCCTCCGGCATCTTCCCGGATGCTCCGCAGCCAGGTCAGATCTGCTGCTCCTGAAGAAACCACACGAGGCCCAATGACCCTGCCAACTACCTGCCCATCACTCAACCTTCCTTTCATTGACAAGATCATAAACAGTCTGTGCCCAACTTCACAAACACATCAACATCACCCGTCTGCTGTGGGACCACTAATCTGGCTTCAGATCACACCTGAAATGGCTGGACCTCTCAGTCACATCATCAACCAGGCCAGCCTCACCTGCATCCCGACGTCCCGAGTCAGATTCAATGGAAATGGCAGTCACTGGTTCTCCTCCTACCGGCCCATCTCACACCAGTTCATTGGCACGCGACCGCCAACTACCAGAAGATGCCTCCATCACCTGTGAAGACCCCGGGGTTCCATACAATCCCCAGTCATCTTCAACCTCCACATGGAGCCCTTTAAGATCCACTCACTGATGACAGAGAAATTCAGCAACATGCCCGTGACACATAATTCTGCTTGAAAGCATCCTCCACTTCAGACATCCTGCGCGCAAACTCTGCTGCACATCACCCAGACCTGGATGTGCAGCCCCCACCAGAAGCTCAAACCACCAAGACAGAATACCTGTTTCTTTTTTTTTCTTTAAAAAGAACAAAAGTAAACAACTCGTCCAAACCTCAATCTCAATGGGGAAACTTCCTTTACAGCGCAGGCTGAGCCATGCGTCCTGTTTCTACGCAAGTGGAACAACGCTTGCGTGAACCACGCATATGCGTGGCTAAGACAGAGCTGTACAGATGGGTGGAGAGAAGAACAGGAAGGATTGGGAGAGGTAGGTGGGGCTGGGGCCGTGTTGGGAGGAGGTACGTTTTTAGGGGCAGGGTCAGTTTTAGGGCTGAGGGTGGGGAGGGGGGGGGGGGGGGCTGAGGTCTGGTAGTTTCTAGCAGGGGGCAGAGTTTTAGGCCTCAGGATGGTGGGGGGTCAGTTTTAGGGCTCAGGGCGGGGGTAGTTGGGGTAGTTTTAAGGGCAAGGGTAAGGTTTTAGTGCTCACGGTGGTGGGAAGGGGCAGTTTTCAGAGGTGGGAGTCAACTTTAGGGTTTATGGCGGGGGACTGGGTTTGGGGTCGTTTTTAGCGGGGGCAGGGTTTTTAGCCTCAGGGCCAGGGTAGTTTTAAGGGTCGGTTGGTTTTAGGGCTAGGGCAGGTAGTGGGGGGTGTCGGTCAGTTTTAGGGCTCAGGGCGGTGGGTAGTTTTAAAGGCAGGGGCCGGCTTTTATGGCTCAGGACATGGGGTAGAGGGAAATGGGCAGTTTTCAGGGGTGGCGGTGTGTTTTAGGGATCAGGGCATGGGGGCTGGGGTCAGGGTAGTTTTTAGCAGGAGGCAGGGTTTTAGGCCTCAGAGCAGGGGGGAGCGGAAGGGGTAGTTTTAAGGGCGGGTCAGGGTTGGTTTTAGGGCGGAAGGGGTCAGGCAGTTTTAAGGGTGGGTTTTTAGGGCTCAGGGCAGGAGGAGGGGCAGTTTTAAGGGCTGTGTGGATTGCCGGCCTCCGGTATCAGGTGTTAGCGTGCCGAGCGCGGGCTGCGATATGCAATTTACCACGCATATTCCTTTACCAATCATGCTTTTACAACACAATTCTTGGTAAAGGCATGCGTGGTAAAGGCATGCGTGGTAAAGGCATGCGTGGTAAAGGCATGCGTGGTAAAGGCATGCGTGGTAAAGGCATGCGTGGTAAAGGCATGCGTGGTTGCGGTTCAGACCGCTTTGCTTTGGCATGCATGGTAAAGGCATGCGTGGTTGTATCATACAACTGTCTCAATGACAGACAGTTTCAAACCTCAACTTTCTCTCTATGTCGTCACTTGATTTCACCCTAGACAGCAACTTCAACTTTAAGGAACTTATTCTTAATAAGACGAACAGCCTGGCTCCCAGCATTCCCTTCTAAAGAAAGATAAACAGTTCCTCTGAGAAAGCAACTTTATAACTGCTGGACCAACCCTCCCGCGCTTGCATTTGGATGGTGGCCACGATCTGCTCTGTTGTCTCCTAAACTCAACCCTGGTTCCTCTTAAAGGGACCTGAAATGCCTCACCAGGCCTCATTCATGACCTGAAGCAATGTGATCACATCACCCAATCCGGATGGAACTCAGCTGGATCACACTGCAGGACCAGATCACCGTCAAAACCAACAGCATCCTTTAGTAATCCATCACCAACATCACATCAAGGTCACACATTCACCACTTCCGGAGGCTCCTGGCACACCTGCAGCCAGCACACCATCAGAATGGAGACAAAGAATAGAAAAAAATTAAAACAGGCGACGGGCATTGTCCATCGATGCACCGAGGATCTGAAAAACATCCCTGTATCACCACTGTGCCAACCCAGCTCCAATGTCAGAAAGAGCTGAAATGCCCCTCTTCGAAGAGCACTGCATCGTGATGCAGTAACAAGTCATTACTGCTCGAACCCCGCTAGCTCCCACATCACCCGCCGACAGCAGCTTTGCCTTTGACCCTGTACAGCGCTCGTCTGCCTTTAGGCTAAGTTTGTGTTATACAAATATCACATACAAAGTAGAAGGGTTGTATGTATGAAACTCTCACTCAGAAATGTAGCATGCAAAAATGCAGCCCTCTGTGACAAAAATGGCATAATTTGTATATATAACAAACAGAAATACAACAACCGTTGGCAAAGCCAATAGGTCTTGCCTGAAGGACCTACTGAGTGACACTGTACAGCATCATCAAAACACTTTTTTGCCAATGCTTTTCAATAGCATTCAAAAGGAAACAAAAGGAAAAAAAATGTGCCGTGAAGTAGCTGCTTCATCTTATAGGTTAAAGCTTCAGGGCGTATGTGCACATTGACGAAATGATGGACCCTTTTTTATTTACTGATCCCAAATTTATCTATAAATTAAAGAAAAAATGAATTTCACAAGAGCAAAAGTGTTTTAAGAAAGAAGGGCCAGCAGAAATGTGCTGCCTCGCCACCCAAAAAAAATAATATGCAGAAAAATAAGGAGAACCTGGCCTTGCTGTTATCTGCTCTTCCTCCAGGTCAGATCCAGGCTGAGAGTTTAAACAAGTCTGGCTGTTGTGTCCTTTTTGGACGAAGAAACTGAGGTTCTCCCTGTGAGGAGAGGAGCAGCTCCTAACGCAGACAACAGCGACCAAGGCATAGCTGGCTGACATCTGTGTGGAGGACATCTCGACGGAGTGAGATGCCCATGGTCAGCAAAGACCTTGCAGTCACCAGACCAGAATCACCTCTCAGGCAACAGCTACACTAGAGTCTGAGGCCCCGCAAAGATGGATTACACAACTAAGCATAGCGAGTCGTCATCAATCCATCTTTGACCAGAGAGAAGCCGTACATGGCTGGATCCAACTCTGAAGGCCATTGAGATTTTACCCTTCACCTCAAGTCCTAGCACAATAGGCTTGGTACCTGCAGACAGTACCCTCTTGCCAACCACCGAAGAGTTCCACAAGTGTAAATTTACAGGTGGTCACCAAGATTAAAATCCAAATCCCAGTCCAGACTGCGCAGGCCTGTATGTCCTGTGCATGCTTGTGTCAACCAAAAACCACATTAGACAGGTTAGAAGATACAACCCTTGACATGTGGTTTCTCCTAAAGAACAGTGTTCTGAGGGACCCCACCATCTCTGCACTGAGCAATTTGTTACAGGCAAACTAGTTACTTTTTTCACGTTTGAGCTGAGCTCTGGAAGCCAGCCCCCCCCCCCCACCCCCCACTACAATTGTTAGCAGCCCCATTAACTGCAAACCCAGAGGAAAAGGTAGAACTTGCCTCGTGCACGCTGAATTCAATTTTTGAAATTTGATAGGAACCCTCTTGTGGTATGGGGGTTTCATCTGAGGTGGGAGGGGGAATTCTTATTTTTAGACCTATTTGATTGAAAATAAATTGCACAGGTTTTAACATACTGAGTTGCCTTTCCTTGCACTCAGGGATACCCGGAAACAGGAGCAGTGGGCAAGCATGTCAATCAAAGCCAGATTCTCTGTGTGCCATTGCCTGACATCCCTCCCCCATTGACTAGTTAATAGTACACATACCTCAGTTACGTTGAGAAATTCCAGAGGGAGTCAACAACAAGTTTTCCCATAGAATGATATCAGCCATGGAGAATTTACAAACGATGACGAGAACAGGTTCTCCCATAGAATATTAGCCATAGAGAAATTAAAGAGCATCAAGAGGAAGTTCTCCCATAGAATGATATTAGCCACGGAGAATTGACAAAGGATGGCGAGAACAAGTTCTCCCATAGGCTATTAGTCATGGAGAATTTACAAAGGCTGTTGAGAACAAGTTTTCCCATAGAATTATATTAACGATGAAGAATTTACAAAAGGTGCAGCGAACAAGTTCTCCCATAGGATGATATTTGCCATGGAGCAATTACATAGGCCGTCGAGAAAAAGTTCTCCCACAGAATATTAGCCACGAGAATTTGCAAAGGGTTTCAAGAACATGTTCTCCCATAGAGTGATATTAGCCATAGAGAATTTACAAAGGGTGCATAGAACAGGTTCTCCCATAGAATGATATTAGCCACAGAGAATTTACAAAGGGCATTGCAAACAAGTTCTCTCACAGGATAATATTAGCCATGGAGAATTTGTAAAGGCCGTCGAGAACAAGTTCTCCCATAGGATGATATTAACCATGGAGAATTTACAAAGGGTATCAAGAACAAGTTCTCCCATTGAATATTATTAGCCTCAGGGCCCCTTGAACAGGTTCTCCCACATAATATTAGCCACAGAGAATTTGCAAAGGGTTTCAAGAAAATGTTCTCCCATAGAGTGATATTAGCTATGGAGAATTTACAAAGGGCGCCGAGAACAAGTTCTCCCATAGGATACTAGCCATGGAGAATTTACAAAGGGCGTCAAGAACAAGTTCTCCCATAGAATGATATTAGCCAAGGAGAATTTACAAAGGGCATCAAGAACACGTTCTCCCATTGAATAATATTGGCCTCAGGGCCCGTTGTGCAGTGGTTAGCTCAGCATCATGAGGTTACTAAACTCCATCGATTGGTAGAGTAGGCCTTGGCTGTTTGACTTCGGCACCTCAGAGAGTTAAGTTGCTAAGGGGGTAAGTTTGTTACCCAATCAACGTACCCCAGTATGGGAGGCCCTGTGGCACCAATGGTAAACAACCGTACCTGCTACAAATACTTCCCAGTAACTACTGACTGAACCCAAGATCCAAAAGAGGGCCAGATACTCTGTGCGCCATTGTCTGACATCCCTCCCCATTGACCAGCTAGTAGTACACATACCTCAGTGACGTTGCCATATTTTTCCATTTCAGAAGGACACACGGCAGCCACGGGACTTTTACCATCATCCATAGCAAGGTAAAGGCAGGTCAACTTTCAAAGACTTTAAAAAGTACACAATGAATATTACCACCAGTACCTAAGGGGCCCCTGGCGAATGATGTCACGGAGGGACTGGGGCAGATCATACCCAGCGTTATCTGTCAGACATAATCCATGAACTCTGCTTCACCCACCTTAAGTGCCTGCCACCTGCACAATGCCCTGCTCCCTCTTGGGCCACCTCTGCCAAGTCTTGCCTCCGCCAGGCCCTGCTCCTCAGCTGCCACCCAAGCCCGAACATGCCAGGGTTGGTGGTGTAGAGTGGCACCTGCCTGGATCCCATTGCTGCCTTATCAGTTGCTTGTGTTCCTACCCCGGTCACCTGTCGCTGCGTTCCTAGAGCGGCCTCACCCCAACAAGAACCGACAAGCTAGCCTCCACCTACAGGCAGGTCTAGCATCTCCCTAGGACTGCCTCTCACCCTCCTGAGATGGGAACCGGTAACATTTCAATGAACTAACTTCTGTTTTCAGGTCTGGTGCAAGCCAACACGTCTGTAGTTAGCTCGTCCTTCCATATCCTGCCCCTTGGCATTGCACCCGTCCACCATAAGCTTCAAGCCCTTACTTAGAGGCCCTTATGGGCTCTGTAAATAAAACTAGACGCGATAAACTGAATATCCTCAAAAGGGCCGGACCCAAGCAGGCTTAGACATGTCTAGTGACTTAACACTAAGGAGTCCAAACAGGAACTCATACCTGGGACCATCTGCCCCACCTACCTGGAGCTCTGTGAAGGATGCAGACAACAAAAGATGAGCCACACAAATATAAAGCATTAAAAAAACTGGGGGGAAAAAAAAAAGCCCTTTAAAAAAGTTTTTAACCAGACAGTCTATGGGGTCAGCATAACAAGTTTTGTAACTGACTGAAAGTCGTAATATTTCCCTCTTATTCACTCGTGCTGGTGGAAGCCCAAAGTCAGACTCTTTTCAAACCTACATTGAAGGAACATGAAGGACAAAATCGGAGTCCGGGATCAGGGAGGGCGTGTCCTGGTACTTTGGTCTGGAGTGTTCCTACTGGAGCAGGGTTGAGACTAATTTGCAAATGGGTGGGTCCAAATTGAGGCGCCCCCTGTGGTTAGACGTATTGCACGTATTGGTTAATTTTTGCCAGTGGTCCTGGTCAGGGGCACCAGCACCTATTTTTCAGGGCCGGTACTTATTTTTCTGCATCAAACAATTACTGCAAGCAAAAGACACTAACAGGAAAGACGGAGGAAGAGAAAACGAAAAAAAGTGTCACAAAGGGAGAAAGCTGCAAGAGCAAGCAGAAGGGGCAGGGAGTGGCTGTAAATGAATTACACAGCCTAGAGATGGCTTCAGGATTTCATTGCCTCAGTATTCTCTGCTCGCACATTTACTTGCAGCGGCCGCGTGTTTCTGAGAAGAGCTTTTGGCACCAGCACGTTTTAATTTACAAATTAAGCACTGATTGCAAGCATTGCTCTCATCCCATTTGGCGTGTTTGTATGCCATTTTATTACCATTGTTGAGTGTGGGGAGGTGCCACGAGAAGCCTCACATGTGTAACTAGCCACTCCCACCAACAATGGCAGTAAATAACATCTGGCTCTGTGCATCTGCATATATACTTCATGTCAAGGTGACTTTTTTCATAGGTGCTTGTATCAACAAATAGTATTTGAGCAAACCCTGAAATGTGCGCAGTCTGGTAAAATCATACCAAAGAGACCCCTTATAGGAGAATGGTGCTATCCGTGGGGCAATAAACGTGTTTCTCACGTCACGTTTTTCTGTGTTAATAACGCAAATTTGACTTTTGCATTTAAGTAATAAATGTGTGGGCATGTATATATTAATATAGTTGCTTCAATTCACATGCGTAACTGGGTCATGCTTGTGTATGTATATGTGTGTATATATATATATATATATATATATATATATATATTTATTAATTTATTTAGGTGACTATTGGGGGAGGATGCGGGGAGGGGCCAGTTACAGACACTTCTGGGCTGAGAGTTCTGTTGCTTGGGGGTGAGGGGGCCTGTGGTATAATCTCTCACCCTGATGTATAGACGTGATGATGGCTGTAGGGGGCGCTGACAGGCCACGTCAAAGCCTGGGCTGCTTAGCATAGCGCTGCATTGTCCCAGAGCTTGGCTCGGAGTGTCCTTGTGAGTATGCAGGGGAGGGTTACATTTTTTCTTAGCTACAATGAGGTGTACAAAGTACTGCTTGTAAACGCTTGTTCGAGAAGAAAGAGGCAGACATTGGTATTTTTTTAAATCAAGATATTCAACTAGTGGGCGTTGACTGGGAACCTCAAAACGTGCCATACACATGTAATGGCCCCTAAGCCATCGTCAGTGGTGTGCTAAAAGGGATCCATATATTTTTAAAAAAAATAAAAATAAACAGGAAGGAATGGGAGGAGCTTGTATAAAAGGAGGAGCCCGCCATGTTAAAAACGTGAGCATTAAAAAATTGCTGGTGCCTCTGAGGTTTACCGAGCTAAGATCTCCGCTTCTTTATGGTTTGAAATTCATAGATTCCTCCAAATGGAGGTTTCTGAATCTTCAGGAGGGTAAGGTCCTCAGAAGGCTTTTAATTTGTAAATACAGCTGTTTTGGTAGCTGCCCTAAGGCTGGAATTGGGCTTAAGAAGTGTGTTTGTCCAGGATCTAGCCGGGGGTCATCTGTTGGGCTGCTTCTCTCGTGAAACCAGAGGATAATCTTTACGGAAAATAATACCTTCAGGTATACCTTCTCTAAGAATCTTACAAACGCCCAACAAATGCTCGAAGTAGATTTCAAGCAGGTCTTGGCTATTCTTTCCCCGCAATTGAAAAGCGGCCTAAAACAGGCAACTTGGTCCTAAGTCATCGATTCGACCTAGAGAGCTGTGCAAACAGGAGAACGTTCTTGATTTTATCAAAATCCTTAATAGCAAAAAAAAGCACAACCTTACGTAAACTGGAACTTGCCACATGCAGGGAGGTGGTTTTGGTTGCTTCTGAGATTGGGATTGTTACCTTTAAACGTATTGTTGGCAAAATGGTATGGTTCAACTAAAGAGAGCAACTTCAGCTCTGCCGAAACTCAAGACCTAAATCATGTTCTATTTGTTTGTCCTTCCCTTACCCCCTATCGTTGTAAATGGCTAAGACCCATCTGTTTTCAGTTTTCTCTGATGTCGGCACCAGAGTTTCTGCAAGCCTTGTACTCCCCTCCAAATGAATTGTTTTGTTATGGAGTTTTAATTATTATTTTTTAATTTTTTTTACATTTGTTTTAAGATGCAAATGGTTCTTTTTGGTTGGTCGATGGAAGATATGGAAGAGACGTGATATGATCAGAGGTTCAGGGAAGCCACAATTATGTGAGATCAACTGATCAAACCGCTGTTATGATATTATTACTATATGTACATTTTGGTCAGTTGTTTAATGATTCATGTATATTTTTATATTTTATGCCTTTGTTCTTCTTTGTATGTCTTATCTTGTTTTATTATGTGAACCTCATTTAGAGTTCCAAAACACAAATAAATAAATTGAATTGGGAGGGGCTTGTATTACAGGAGGAGCCCGCCATGTTAAAAACAGAGGCATTAATAAATTGCTGGTGCCTCTGAAAGGCCCATTGGTTTGTCAGACTCCATCACCACCAGGTGGTCCACTGAAAGGACGGTGGAGCTGGGGTGGTCACAGTTATACACCAGGCTTCTGCCACTATGGAGTTCGGATTTAAAACCAGCCAGAGCGGGTTGATATGAGTTCAGCAAGCGCTATCGCAGGTATTCTCTTGAATACAGGACGGTGAGGCCTCACAGACAGGAGGCCGAGCCTGCCCAGCCTTGCTCTTTCAATAGTATGCTGAGGGCAACACACCTCTTTTGGGGCATGCCGGGATCATAATTATATAACAAGCCCAACAGAACACAAACACACAGGCATTCAAATTCTAAAGTCTTAACGAAATATAACAATCATTGATAAAGTCAGTAGGTCTCATCCTTATAATGCAAGCATCAAGCTGTTATGTATTATTTATAAAAAGAAAAGAAAAAAATATCAGAATGTTGGAGGGATAGCAAACCCATCTTGAGCTATTTCACAGCAGGGCCGCAACCAGAAATATTTATTTTGTGGGACTAGGATCCCGTAATAGCACTCTGAAGGTAGGAGTTGGAGGGATGGGCTCTGGTCACCTGAAGCTGTGGACAAATGTAATATTTGGCGGCTGTCTCTAATTGGGGAGTCTGTCCCCCCTTCTCATCCTCACTACTCAGCTACCCTTCGCTGCACCACGATTTATTCATTAAATATTGGTTCAACTCTTGTATGTGCAGTGCCTTGAAGTGACTAGCGCTGACAGTTAAGCACTTTAGAACACAAGGATGAATGAATAGCATAATAAGGCCCCCAGTGCTCTGTTTTTACTGTTTTTTACAGATAAACACAGAGAGGAAACAGTGTGTCTCCAGTCTGAATTTATTTTTGAAGCAGAAAAAGACCTAAAAGTGTGCTTCTTGTGAGAAACTCTCCACGCGGCTGTGGATGAATTCCAGCTAAAAGTTGAGCAGATAGATGGCACAGGGAGTTAAACAGGATGAGATGTCTTTAAATACAGGCATGTGTTAACGTACATTTGTGGTATAACGCTAATATGCACCTGTGGGTGTAGAATTTTGTTAAACGTGGCTGCTTAATTTACTAAAATGCAACATGCATCCAGATGAGTGCACAAATCTGGAAATATCATTTCACAAATCCATTTATTCTCAAAACACAAAATAAATATGGATAAATACCAATAAAATGGCCCAAAAATAAATATGGATAAATAGACAGAAATGTTTTTAAAAACCATAAAGCTGGGAGCCCTAATCATAGCATACTGAGAATTGCCTTGGCTTAAGTCTAAGAACCTGGCTGGGTCGACTTGCTGCTGTGCCCTAGGGACAGAACTGGAGGACCTGCTGGCTGGCTAAGGAGTTGGCCTGTGGCTTCTACGAAGAGTGTCCCAGTCCCTGTGAAAACCTTCACAAGGCCAGGCTGACTTAAGCATTCGTGAGGACGGCTTGATGACCAGAGCTTTTCCAAAAGCCAGAAGCTCAGCCCACACTAGTGGGAGGGAAGAAGAAATGCATCCGGGTCATGGAGCTGTTGCATGGCTATCATAGATGAAAGGTTAAACCTCCACCTGCCCCCACCCACTATGTGCATTGATGAGCATCTATATTGTCCATTCTACAGCCCCAGACAGAACAGGAAAAAGTCAGACTTTATACCCCAGTGTAGCTCCTGGTTTCACCACTGCTTAGCGCAAAGTGTTGCTTTGGAACTTACTTTCCAGCGCAAATCCTGATTCGCATTGGAAAGTCACCCTAAACTAATGCAAAGCAGTGCACTGTGCTACTCTGCATCGAGGGGGCATTCCGTGGGTGAGCCCGTGCAACCACCCACAGGTTTTGACACAAAGCCCAATCTACTAAGAATGGGAGACAGAACTTTGCACTAAAAATGAAAAACTCTGCTACGCGGGTGTAAAGTTTGAGAAAGGTTTACTTCTTTCAAACTTTACCAACTATGCACATATGCTGTACGGTACAGCATGCAAACGTTAAAAACTGTGTCACAATAGTATTTTGAGTTAGTAAATTGGCCCCTTTGTCGTTTAGGCCCAAGACTTGGAGAATTATCTTGGGGGAAGAGGTAAAATAAGGATGGTCCATAACTAGTGCTCTGTTTCAAAACTGTGTTTGGTCTAAAACATTGTCAGTCTCTCAATATTGGCCTGTTTTATTTTTCAAATACTTTGAACTCTGGAAACTCTGAACAGAATTACAAAGAATAAGGAGTATCAGAATTTAGAGGGAAAGAAACAAAACAAATGCTCCAGCCGTTTGGTTCTCTGTGGTAGCACCGGAACAGATTTACATGCCTCCAGGCTAAGAAACATTAACTTTTCAGTCATGCTAAGGACACCTCTACCACAAAAGCCAGCCGAGGGACTGCTTCAGCCACCCCCCACTCCAACATCACAAAAGGCTTTGTGTGCCAAGGCCTGTGCTATCATAACATATCATGTGGAATGCAAGAACTAAAACAAAAGTCACATTCTGATCTTTTGTCACACCCTCACAAAAGTATACCTATTTAATTTTCTTTTACAATCAAGATGGGAGACGTAAGGACCAACACTAAGAGCGCATGGGATCGGTGTTTGAGGGGGAAGCGGCAGAGGAGCACAGAGCAAGAACACGTATGCACTCTTGGGGAGTGCTAAATGAAAAAGAAAAAAAGTAGTCCCCTCAGTTTGAGAAATTAAAGGATACAAATCATCAAATCAAAAAACAGTAAACAATGTGTACTACAGAGGAGGGATATATATATATATATATATATATATATATATTACACACACACATATATATACACACACAAACACATGCACACAAGCGTGTGCATATATATATATATATACACACACACACACACACACATATATACATGCACATATATATATACACACACACACACAAATATATAAACACACACGTATACACACAAACACACACATAAATGTGTCTGAAAAATGTATGACTTTGACGTATGCTTTGCCCCAGCCTGCATCCCTGGACGGGACAGGATGGAGAACGCTAACTTCAGCCGGTACCGAGAGATCCGGGGCTGGCCCTAGTATTCTAAGAGCCCCGGCACCCAGGGCAGATGAAGCATCCCCAGGTGAGCAGGCTTCTGACCTTGTACCTTGGAGACACGAGCTCCATTCCTGGCCTCCTCACAAAACCAATACAAACTGTTAGATTTTAGGCAAGTCAGCCCAGCTCCCCGCTCCGCCTGGCCTTGTCTGCTCCAGGCTGTGGATTGTTTAACCTCTTACCTGTTTAACAACATCAATCTTCCTTGATTTCCCCTGCTCAGAGGGAGTACTTAATAATGCACCCTGAGGCTTACACGCTGACAGGTACGATAAAGGAGGAATGTGGAATTTATGTCATTTATGATTGGACAGGCTATTTTTAAGATCTCCATATTTCTGCTGAGCGGCCCCACAGTGGCTCACAGTGCGCATGTGCAGTGCAAGTGCGCTCAGGCCAGCAGATGGCTTGCGCTGTACCCTCCACCAAGAGGCCTATGGGCATGCGCGTGCTTGTAAACCCCTACAGTCTTTTGAGCCTTCAAGCAAATTGGTTAAGCACATTGATGGGTGTTCACTACTCTGTTTAGATTGTGCGGGGCAGTCACAAACCACGCACCAGGAATAGATGCAATGAGGCAGAACCAAAAGCACACACACCGATGAGCCTAAAACCCCTCAACTTCCACTCTCTTCAGAAAGGGATTCAATGCATGACAAATAGTCCAGCTCACAAGTCTAAGGGACTGGAGTGACCGCAGAAGGACACGCTTCCCCCGGCCAGTTCACGATGAATCTGCACTTCATGCTGGCCTCCAATGAGGATCCGAACCAGCTAGAACCTTGGCATAGGCGTCTTCCCTATAAATGCTAAAAGTACGTACCAGACCATGTTGAATGATTCGCTTTGTGAGACAGTAGCAAGCAGAACACCATCCCAGTCTCCAGTGGTTCTGCAGGTATGAGCTCCTTTTGGAGACAACTGGCACAGAAATTTGTGAAAAAATTGTAATCAGTAGAAATGCGTCATAGTCCTGATGAAGGCCTTGTTGCAAACTTTCCTGAAGCCGAAACATTTGTAGACTACCTTTGCGCATTAGGCTAAAGAAACCCACTCTACTTAAACTCTGTCAGTAGTGGCATGTATCCTTGTCAGTTTGTGTACCACAATCCCACTAAAAGTCATAAGCACTTTGAACGATCGCCCTGCTGTATATAAACATAACATGACCTATTCATAAAAAAATATTGTCGAGGAAAATAAGGTGGACAGAAAAAATGTCAGTAGGCCAAACATTCTAAAAGCCAGACCGCTGAACAAAATCAAGTACTTCCTTAACCTCAAAGCACCCATGATGGCCAGGGCTGAAGGATTCTGGCTATCCTCTCCATAATGCCACGCACCCCGGCTGGCACCCATGATGTGCCAGGACTGAGGGATCCAGGTTATCCTCTCCATAATGCCACGCACCACTGGCTGGCACCCATGATGTGCCAGGGCTGAAGGATCCTGGTTATCCTCTGCATAATGCCACGCACCACTGGCTGGCACCCATGATGGCCAGGACTGAGGGATCCGGGTTATCCTCTCCATAATGCCACGCACCACTGGATGGCACCCATGATGTGCCAGGGCTGAGGGATCCTGGTTATCCTCTCCATAATGCCACGCACCACCGGCTGGCACCCATGATGTGCCAGGGCTGAGGGATCCTTGTTATCCTCTCCATAATGCCACGCACCACCGGCTGGCACCCATGATGTGCCAGGGCTGAGGGATCCTAGTTATCCTCTCCATAATGCCACGCACCACCGGCTGGCACATCCTCCATAATGCCACGCACCACTGGCTGGCATCCATGATGTGCCAGGACTGAAGGATCCTGGTTATCCTCTCCATAATGCCACCGGCTGGCACCCATGATGTGCCAGGACTGAAGGATCCTGGTTATCCACTCCATAATGCCACGCACCACCGGCTGGCACATCCTCCATAATGCCACGCACCACTGGCTGGCACCCATGATGTGCCAGGGCTGAAGGATCCTGGTTATCCTCTCCATAATGCCACGCACCACCGGCTGGAACACGTCACTAGCCAGCAGTGGGGACTGCTGAATGCCCATTTCTGATAAACCAAAAAGGTTTGCTGATCACTGGGTGTGCAACACAGACACCTTACAAAGGTTTGCTATAATCTGCAGTAACCTGCAGTCTGTCAAGAACAGACAGGCTGGGGCGCAGCCTGCTGAGACATGCTAGTGGCCTTGCCTCAGTGAGCTATACACACACACACACACACACACGTGCCTCTGGGAAGAACTGCAGCTCCATCTGCAACCTGGACCTTCTCTGCAAACAGGTGTGGCCTGAGGAGAGCTCAAAAGTAGGATTGCTGGTGGACCCAGGGGATCCGGAGCCAGTCTGGGACTGCACGAGGCGCCTTAGCTGGAGAGTACACCCCAGTGTGAGAGGGAGAGCTGGAGTATGGACGAAGAATGAAGGGCAGGCACTGAGGGGTGCACACCAGCAGCTGCCTAGCGAGTGTGCCATGGCCCTTAGCGCAAGGAGCAAAATGGGCCCCCAGCAGCTGTTTGAATGATAAAATACAGCAATAATCAGAGTTTAGTGGGCCCCGGTGCCACTGCATCCCGTTCGCCAATGGAGGCTAGGAGGCATGGCACAGGGCTGTGGACCTGTGGAGTGCGCACCTGGGGCCAAAGCAATGCGTTTCTGGGTCCTGGAATCACACAGACCAACATCTCAGAAGCAGAAAGTGGGAGATTAAAAAAACAAATAATCGGGAGAATGCATTTCTCCCATTGACTTCTATTGAAGCAGAGGCAATTTCAGGTGAGAAAGACATTTTTGGCTTCAAAAATCGGGAATCTCCCGCCTGAATCTGGTCTACTGGCGCGTACGTCAAGTGTCCGAGTGCTGTTGTATACTCTCACGGTGATGCACAGAGCTGCGAAAAAAGTACCACTGATTCCAGAGTGGCATGGCGGAAGTGTGCATGTTCCATGCAGTACTATTTAGGGTGGCCTAGGAAGAACTGTCACACATTAACGCGTGCCTAGAAACCTCCCTTTTTCACCAGGGGTGCTTTAATGCACTGTAAAGACCGCTGCCACTCCTGGGCACAAAAGTTATATTTCGGGTCCACCGAGGGTACAGGATTGTGACTACTCTCAATACCTTATTAGACTCTTCGGAAATCCCCTTATTACTGTCCATAGGTACTGTACAAGCTCCTCAGTTTTAGACTCCCAATGCGTCACGTTTCAGCATTAAACATAGGATCAATGTTCAGTGGAGGTCTCCATCAGGTCTCCAGACCGGAGAGGCAGGAGTGGGCTCCTCAAGCGCAGAGCATGGACAAGTCGAGGTACCAGTGTGCAGGTCTCTAAACGGACACCTTTTTAGATGGTAAACAGGAGACCGCTTTGCAGAACGGGGATGTGGGAGGGCAGTGGGGAATCTGAGGTTTAATAGAGTAACAACTAGAAAGAGCGTTACCAAAGGTAAGTAACTTGTTCTCCTAACCACCGATTCGGGACCTTATGAATAGACGCCAAAGCAGCATCTCCCAACAGTGGAGGGTCTGTGTAGTGGACTCAGACCAGCCTGCTGGACCGATAGGACAAAATACTCTCCCCTTCAGACCAGGCTGTCAAGGCAGCAGTGACCCGCGAACCTGTGCAATGAGGTCCACGTCACAGCCCGACAAATGTCAATATCGGGAATCCCAAATGTGGATGCAGTGGTAGCAGCCTTGTCACTGGTGGAATGGACCCTCGATCCTGCTGGAGGCCGCTCTTGGCGGATGCATACCATTTCTTAATGCAGAAGACCATCCACCTCGACGAATTCCTTTGCTGCACTCCCTTACCTTTTCTTGTCCCTGGGACTCCCACAAAAAGCTGATTGTCCACTCAATGATCTCTGGCACGATCACTGTGAAAGCTTAAGACGCTTTCAGGGTCCAGCTGATGGAGTCTCTCTTTCTCTTTTGAGAGGCGAGGCAGGCAAAACACATTGGGAGCTGTCAGCTCTGGGTGGGGAAGGGTGAGGTCTCCGCTACTGGTCAGGTTGCGGTTCAGCACGACTGTCAGACAACATGGACTTAACAGGTGAGCTCGAGTTTCTTAGCTTAGAGAGGTATTTTGAACTGGCTGGTCTTGTATGTTGGGTTTGAACGTGTTCCTCCGGCTCAATTAAGTCAATCGCTGGAGAATCATTTTACTCTTTTGTTGTACACCTGACTTTACAGGTTTCGAACATTCCTCGACTGATGGTGCTCACTGCCCTCTGATCGTACAAATCCTGGCTGCTGTAGCAATATTAACACCACAACCACAAATCTGGAACCTATGGAAGCTGTAGACTAAAAGCTTTGCCTTTGGATGCAAGAGTCGCAGGATCTCTGGCCTGTGTCAGGTGACCGTGAGGCAGGAAGTGGTCAAAGTTTGTCATCTGGGAGCAGGGCACAGTACAGAGTAGGGTTTAATCCTGGAGCCTCCGGCAAGGGCGCTCGATGCAGAGGAACCTTCTCCAGCTACTTTATAGAGAAAAACGATGAATCGTAAACTAGAGACAGATTGCCAAGGTTTGTGAGCCCTGCAATCCCTACAGAAATCTCTTGCTGTTGGTCTCGGTTTAGAGCCTGGCATCATTTTGGGAAGTCTAAAACTGACCAGTCCTATGTATTGATCACCTTTAGAGCTGAACATCAATCAGTGAGGTCTTCCGCTGGTCTGGTCTACGGTTCGATGGAAGACCGGCTAGATATAGAAATCCATAGGACGTAGATTTGAACTAGATCATTACCAAATACGGCTCGACCTCGACTGTAGGCCAACCATGTACTGAGAAAATAAACCAAATGGTGAATAGTGTTAAAGTATGGATTAAACCTATCTCGGAGACGAAAGATCTCGAAATTGCACCACACAATGTGGCCAACCATTCTCACCTAGAAGCCTCAGAGATGCTTCATGGAACCTGTGGCGAGCAATTTTTAAATTAACTACACAAGACTCCGCCTCGCTGTGTGGTCCATCCTCGTGATGGAGGTAGCGTGGGCGGGATGGGTCAGTAGAGAACTAAAATCTACTCACATGTTCTCTTCCAGTGCCCAGGTTCATGAAGCAAGCAACTGTATCTACTGAGATCCCTGAGCTTTGGGTGAGATTCTAAAGAGGGAATTGCTTCATTAAAAAGGGTGCAGGTAAGAGAATTGGATAGTCAAATGCCCCAGTCCGTGGTGACTGATTAATAACTAATTTGTTTTGCATCCGCATTAGGAAAGGAGGCCACGTCGTAGGCGCTATGCCTCAATGTTGAGCGGGGGCTTCTGGTTGGAACTTAGTCAGACCTGCTACTGGGTACATCCCACTCCTCGCTCAAGCATCCTCACAAGATGATCTAGACCACCCAAGGCATGGCACCACAGCGCTGCGAAGCAATGCCACCCTAGAAGTATACCAGGCTCAAACAGCCATCTGTCACAGGGCAACCTGCTAAGTGCAGGTACTCTCAACTTGAAGTACAGGTACCGAGTACCTGGTGCTCAGTTAAACCGCTGCTCCAACTGATCAAATTCCATGAGATTTTGGGATTCAGTCCCAGACTGCAAAGCGCTATGAAGGCAAATAAATGGCACTAGCGTGCTGTACAAAATCTGACTTTAAATGTATTTACTGAAAAAAGCCACCCTGGGGACTTTGTGGTTGACTACCAAGAGTATAAACCAGTGCTTAATTTGCAAATAAAAACGTGCTGGTGCCCGAAGCCCTCCTCTTAAACACACGGATGCTGCATTTAAATGTGCGAGCACAGAATACTGAGGCCGCATAATCCTGAATCCATACCGGGCCTCTTTAATCCATTTAAAGCCACTTCCTGCCCCTTCAGCTCACTCTTGCAGCTTTCTGCTTTCTCCCTTTGTGACGCTTTTTCGTTTTCTTCTTCCTACGTCTTTCCCATGTGTGTTTTACTCGCAGTAAATGCTTGAGGCTGAAAAGTAAGCGCCGGCCCGCAGAAACAAGTGCCGCTGCTCCGCACCGGAAGCAACAAGCACAAATTAAGCACTGGTATAAACATACAGATTTCCTCTCAAACGAGTTAATACCCAGTGTGCGCCGGGCACAGCATGTGGCTCCTGTCCTCAGTGCCTGCTGCGCATGCGTTGTAGTCCCCACGGCCCTAGGCACGGTTCCCGCCTTCAGGTTAGTGAACTATGACCCCAGGTGCGTCTCTAAAATCACCTGTGGGTACAAGAGACATCCTATTGTGGGCCTCTGGAGAGACCTTTGTCGACACAGTAAGAGCGCTTGACCCCTCGAGCTGCCCATCGGCCACCACCAGAACACGTGATTACATGACCCAGCGGGGTCCAGGCCGTCTTCGGTAACCCCACTCTTCAAAGTCCAGGCCGCCCCTTATGTCAATGCAGTGCTTAGTTTGTAATTAAAAACCGAACAGTAGCCACAGCTCTCTTTTGAAACACACGGCTGCTGCATTTAAATGTCCGAGCCATGTCGGGCCTCTTTAATCCATTTACAGAGGCTCCCTGCCCCTTCAGCTCACTCTTGCAGCTTCCTTCCCTTTCTGACGCTTGTTGTTGTTTTATTCCTCCACATTTCCCATGTGTGTCATTTGCTCGCAGTAAACGCCTGATGCAGAAAAGTAAGTGCCGGCTTCGAAAATAAGTGCCGGTGCCCCTCACTGGAAACCACCGGCTCAAATTAAGCACTGTGTCAATGACTCCAATGTGCCGGAGCACCTCAAGTCCCCCTGAACATTTTATTTTATCATTACCCCCTCTACTCTCTTCAGCCAATCGCCCGAGAGTCGTCGGTGGGACAGGTCAGGGCCCTGGGATGATAGAATGGTTTGCGCTCATACTGTTATTAAAAAGTGCAGACGGCTTCCTGCCGGTGAGGCCTTCGCATCACCTCTCCCGTGCACTGGGCTCACCACAGGGAAAGCAGCTCGAAGTCTGGAGAACCCCGACGTGTCCGGACCTGCACCTACCCACCGTCTGCCCTCCAGTACAACCCCTCACTCATGACGGGCAGACTCGGCACCACAAAGCGTCTGGAGGACAGACCACAGGCTCCCTTCCCTCCTGCCGGGAGCATCACTCACATACTGAAGAACAGCGCCCACCCCATGCAGCTCAGAGGGAAAGTTGAGGCGCTTTGCTTCCTAGGGACCGCCCCGAGGAAGAAGGCTCTCATTGTGAGTGAGTGCCTGTGAGTGGTACCCAAGGACAGGCGCACACAATGCACGCCAGACAGCATCCCTCGGGGGCTTCAGTCCCACCTAGTGTGCACCGCAGGGGGGGGGGGGGGGGGCACACCCGAGGAATGCAGCCTCCGGGGCGGGGGGCCATGACTTCACCGCCACGAGGGCAGGGGCGCGCGCGCCAGCTGTCTACCTGCGAGGCGCGTGCACCGTGCCTGCTGCCATGAGTGCACAGGTGTGAACTGGGCGCCTTGTGCGTGAGAGCTGGGCGCCTTGTGCGTGAGAGCTGGGCGCCTTGTGCGTGAGAGTTGCGTGAGAGCTGGGCGCCTTGTGCGTGAGAGCTGGGCGCCTTGTGCGTGAGAGCTGGGCGCCTTGTGTGTGGTTTGCACTGTGTCTACCTGGGGGGTTTGTGTCCGTGCAGGAGGTGTGTTTTTGGCAGGGGTGTGTGTGTAATCCCTCCACTGACTGCCCACTGAGTAAAAGGAGCCCATGCAAGCTGAAGTGGGGAGCCTGTGAGGAGGGGGCTTGTGTCTAGTATCAAATTCTACTTTATAAAACGTACACGGCATCATGGCGACAGAACCCCCGAGTGCTAAACACTCCCTGTTACAGGGCGAACCAGGGACATCTTAAGGAGTTTGGGGGCCTGGGCAAAAGTATTTTGGGGGCCCCTGTTCGGAACAGCTTGAATGTATGATCCAATTCAGCTCTTTCCTGCCCGGTTTGGACAGGTCGCAGACAGTGCACAGACACACTTGTACACATTGTAACTGTGTGTACATCTATTCAGGGACGTGGGGTTTGTTTTAATATTACACAGCAAATAATCTCTGCAACACCCTCTCATATGTGAGGTGCCGTTTTGATCTAAAATAAAAAAAAATATGGATGTTGCATTAAACATAAAAATAACATTTCTCTGCAAAGTGTCTGTATTAGGCTCCCACACATCACCCACATTGAAAATAAATGATAAATAAAAATAAATGATGGGAAAAGTGTATTTAAAACAAACTGTGTAAGGATGATTCAAGGTCATCAGGTCAAGGCTCTCTGCGGAACAGAGCTGGCTATAACAAGGGCCCCTGAAAGGCTGGGGCCCGGGGCCAGAGCCCACTTTGTCCAGGGCTTAGAACGTCTCTGGAGCCAACTCCTCCAGAAGTGATTCTCCCGCTAACTCTAAACTAAAGACGGACTCCTTTGCGGAGGAACACCTCTGGGTGGTTCTGGTAGCCTCGATTCCCCCTCCCACGAGGTAGGCCTCGAGTGCTCAGCCAGTCTTACCACTGGAGTGTAGCCAGACAGTAATGTCCTGGGCAGTAGTGCCAACAGAGAGCTCTACCCCAGGAACTGCCCAGAGCTCCTGGAAGCCTCTATACGCCCCAAACTGCCTCTTGCCCATGGTGCAGACTATGAACCACCCCGGTTCTAGCACCTCTCCCAGGTAGAGGTGGCTCTGCCTCAGCAGGATGCCTCTAATACCCCCCCCCCCCCCCCCCCGCCCACCGACCCCCCCAGGGACCTCTGTCTAGTCCTCTCCAGTGCACATGTGCCTGACTCGCCAAGGTACACAGTGTGCAGCACTCTGGTCTCTCCCAGGTACCCCCGCAGAGTACTCTGGTCTCTCCCACCTAGGCCTGTGGAGTACCCTGGTCTCTCCCAGCTACCTCAGCCCGGGTACCCTGGTCTCTCCCAGGTACCTCCGCCCTGGGCACCCTGGTCTCTCCCAGGTAACTCCGCCTGGTACCTAGGTCTCTCCCAGGTACCTCCGTCCTGGGAACCTTGGTCTCTCCCAGGTACCTCCGCCCTGGGAACCCTGGTCTCTCCCAGGTAACTCCGCCTGGTACCTAGGTCTCTCCCAGGTACCTCCGTCCTGGGAACCTTGGTCTCTCCCAGGTACCTCCGCCCTGGGCACCCTGGTCTCTCCCAGGTACCTCCGTCCTGGGCACCCTGGTCTCTCCCAGGTACCTCCGTCCTGGGCACCCTGGTCTCTCCCAGGTACCTCCGCCCTGGGCACCCTGGTCTCTCCCAGGTACCTCCGTCCTGGGAACCTTGGTCTCTCCCAGGTACCTCCGCCCTGGGCACCCTGGTCTCTCCCAGGTACCTCCGCCCTGGGCACCCTGGTCTCTCCCAGGTACCTCCGCCCTGGGCACCCTGGTCTCTCCCAGGTAACTCCGCCTGGTACCTAGGTCTCTCCCAGGTACCTCCGTCCTGGGAACCCTGGTCTCGGGCACCTCCGCCCTGGGCACCCTGGTCTCTCCCAGGTACCTCCGCCCTGGGCACCCTGGTCTCTCCCAGGTAACTCCGCCTGGGAACCTTGGTCTCTCCCAGGTACCTCCGCCCTGGGCACCCTGGTCTCTCCCAGGTACCTCCGCCCTGGGCACCCTGGTCTCTCCCAGGTACCTCCGCCCTGGGCACCCTGGTCTCTCCCGGGTACTTCCAGCCAGGGAACCCTGGTCTCTCCCGGGTACTTCCAGCCAGGGAACCCTGGTCTCTCCCGGGTACTTCCAGCCAGGGAACCCTGGTCTCTCCCAAGTAACTCCGCCTGGTACCTAGGTCTCTCCCAGGTACCTCCGCCCTGGGCACCCTGGTCTCTCCCAGGTACCTCCGCCCTGGGCACCCTGGTCTCTCCCAGGTACTTCCAGCCAGGGAACCCTGGTCTCTCCCAAGTAACTCCGCCTGGTACGTAGGTCTCTCCCAGGTATCCTGGTCTGTACAGTACTTTCGTGTTACTGGCACAATTTTAAGAAAAATCCAAGCTCCTCACAAAGAACAAGTGCAGCTAATGAGCCACGCCCCTTCACCAGGAGAGTGGTACGGGTGCAGTGTGCAACCAGACGTGCATTTATGAGCACAGTGTTGCCAATGTATTACCAAACTTGGTGTGATAGCACAATGTCATATACTAACAGCACATATTCCATTGAAATGGCCATAAAATGCAGTTTTACTGATAAAAACTATATAGTGCACAAAATATAATGCATGGAAATTGGGTTCCAGCAAATATTTCATTTGTGCACCACCAAGCAAAGTGTCTCAATTTGTTTTCAACTAATTAGAATATTGGTTTCCACCAAACTTCAGAATTACAAAAATGTGCCCCATTTATGTTTTCCTAACTGCTGATATGTACCTACAGTTCATTAGCAGGTATTTCCATTAAATTGTATGTTCCAAAATACTGACGCCACTGCCTTTCCTTTCCGACTCCCGGTGCCCCAGCAAGACTGTCAGATATCAGAGAAAGATGTAAACCCACAGTTCATCTTAAAGGAGAAAGCATCAATGTGTGAGAGGACAAAGCCTGACATTGGACCACTGTGCAAACATCACCAGATAAACACAATGTAAAGGCATCTTTATTGCGCCCTCGCCTTCTGTACTCCCGCATGATAGTCTTGGGGTGCTGCTGCACCTCCTACACCCCTACTTCCAGCACCTCTGTAAACTCCTGTCGCTCCCGGGTACCTCCGTGTGGATGTGTTTCTCTGTGTGCGTGAAGGATGCTCTGGGTGTAGGCATGCATGTTTGTACCACCCTAGAGTCGGACGGGGGGGGGGGGGGCAGGAGGGGCCTCCGGGGCTACGCTTCCATCATTTAACCCTCGAAGTCACAAAGCATCCCTGATACACGGGGCACGCGCCAGGCATCATCGGATAATCCTAGGAGCCTCACCCTGTGCACGAGGCGCTCCACCATTAAAGGCCATTCAGCTTGAGTTTCTCTTTTTAACAGTAAAGTGAGACCACTGTCTGCCACAACGATTTAAGTTAAACCTCTCAGACCTACGGCATAGGACTTAACTCTTCCTCATGAAGTGATGGGGTCTCTTGGCTTGTCCCGCTGTTGCGTCCTCCCCAGCCCAGTAGCATGCACAAGAACATATCACACACGGAGCCCGTAATTAACGTCTTTACTCAACAGTGTACATGGAACTAAAATGTCAATATTGCAGTAACTGTTAAGATCACACCTTGACACCTCTCAGATCGATTACGTAATTTCCTTCCTAACTGCGCCCCATGTCGGGGTACTAACAGTACTGTTCTAAGACGCCCTGCAGTTTGAGTTCTCTCACCAGGCACCCATCAGGCATACAGTGGTAAAAACCACAAAGGTGCAAGCAGTTACAACTGACAGAACAATACACAATCCCTCCTAAGAAAGCTTAACAAGGATTCTCACAGAGCAAATCTCCCACCCCCAGGTTTTCCTAAACAGGACAATTAACACCAGAACCCCAGCCGACTACAGTAATTTGTGAGATTCCGGCTTGCACAAGACCGGTGTACAGGCTTTCACTCCGTGCAACAACCCTTACCCCTCTTAAGCTGATTTTTTAGAAGAGATAAATCAGAACTGAGGCCTTTGTTGTACATTTTTGCAGCAAGCAGATCAGGCCTAAAGCCTCGAGTGTTCCCGTCACCTTAAGTAACTCAGGTCTGCTGCATGGACCCCAAGATTTCCCACAAGGCACAAACTGAACTAGAAGGACTCATTCAGTGGAAGCACAAAACATCTGCCCAATCAAATGCTGTGCTTAGGGTGGCATTGTGAGCAAAATAATTGATGGATTTAACCCAGAGCTGTGACTGGGGGGTGAATGTTTGATTGGTTCCCCAGGCCGTCCATCATTTTTGTTTGTGTGCTTCCTTAGGGTATTCAACATGTGGACTGGGCCGAAGACTCGATTAGTTGTGTTTCTTGAAGCTCTGTTTACCACTGGGCCTTCACACAGGGGGTGCAGGCGGGTTGTACCGCCCTATTTCCGGTACTATACCTCGGTATACCTGTACCATACCTCTGCTTTGGCACCGGCTGCGCACGTGGGCACGCCCAGGCACCTCGCAGAGGCTGGCACACGTGGCCCTGGTAGGGTGGAGGCGAGGGGAGGGCACAGGACGGAGCTGTCGGCCCATCCCTCACGCTGCCTGCCACCCTTGGCACGGAGAGGCTGGCACTGTGCAGACAGGAAGCTGCCCCGGGCGGGCCGGAGCCCACATGAAGGGATCTTTGTGTACTGAACATGCAAAGTACCCACGGACACGTGCACACGCGGGGCACAGACAGGGCGGCCCCGGGCGAGAGAGGGGGGAGAGGGCATTGGCAGGGACTGGCACGGGTCCGAGCCCGCTGCCAGGCCCTAAGTGATGGAAGGGGGGCGGGCCTGATGGTCAGACTCGCTGTGCATTGTGGGGATGTGAGGGGTGGGGGGAGAGGTGTCAGGGTCGGTGTCTTGGAATAAGCAAGTAATGGGTACAAACAAGGCCCAAGCGCTCTCTGATGAGGACACGTCTTCAAGCGCTCTCTGATGAGGACACGTCTTCAAGCGCTCTCTGATGAGGACACGTCTTCAAGCGCTCTCTGGTGAGGACACGTCTTCAAGCGCTCTCTGGTGAGGACACGTCTTCAAGCGCTCTCTGGTGAGGACACGTCTTCAAGCGCTCTCTAAAGCTCTCCAGTGTCTCTGCTATGAGGGGGTGAACTCCTTATGGGCTGGGGCAAGAACGGTCGCGTGTCAGGGTGCCCCCCGGATGCGAGGGGCTTCTCAGCCAGTGCCGCGGCAAATGTGCCCGGATGTAAGGATGGAAAGAGCCCCCACCACCTGCTTTTACAGTAAAAACACCCGCTAGCGGGGTGAACGGGGGCTCGCGCACCTGTGAGCTCCGGTGCCCCTGCACCTGCTGCACTGCTGGGACTAAGTTCTCAGCGGCACCGACCATCAGCAGTCTTCCAGGGGGGACCCCCGTCCATCCTTCCGCCTGCAGAGGGGCGCTGTTGTGGAATATTCCTACATGGGGACAGTATAGGGGTGCGCACCTTTTCCCACTGCCCCCTCACCCCAGTAAACACGGATAGTCACTCCTCACTCACAGCCGCCCCCCCGGGGAGCTGCTCACCCCCGTCAGCTTTAAGCAGTGTGGCTGGAGGGGGTCTTGGGGCCGGACATGCCTCCCAAAGACATATGTGTAGTATGTTACAGCCACAAACGGGTCCATGGGACCCCTGACACCACTGGGTACCGGTGCCACGGCACCTGCTGCGCTATTGCTATCTGCACCTCGGTTTGAGGCGAGAATGTCCTGATAGCGCTCAGAAGCCTCTTCAACGCGAGAAGTTGACGCTGTGCAAAACATGTCCATAAACACGTGGTGCCATCGAGCCCCTGTGCGCCCTGCTGAGGCCTTCACAATCGGGAACTTTCCACGGGGGGGGGTTCCTCTCCACTGACACACACGGGACTTTCTCCCCACTGACAGGGAGGGCCTGTCCCCACTGACAGACACGGGGGGAGAGGAGGGTGTCTCTCCACTGACAGACGCGGGGGGCTCTCCCCACTGACAGGGAGGGCCTTTCCCCACTGACACACTGGGGTGTCTCTCCACACTGACACACGGGGGGGGTGGTGTTTGGTTTCTCCGCCACTGACAGGGAGGGCCTGTCCCCTCTGACAGACAGGGTGGGTTCTCCCCACTGACAGGGAGGGCCTGTCCCCACTGACACATAGGGGTGGCACACCACATTGACACACGGGGTGGGGGGGCGGTTTCTCCTCCCCACTGACAGGGAGGGCTTGTCCCCTCTGACGACAGGGGGGGGGGGGCTCCCCACTGAGAGAGGGCCTGTCCCCACTGGCACACAGGGGGTCTATCCCCACTGACACACAGGGAGGAGGGGGGGCTCTCCCCACTGACACACAGTGGGCCTATCCCCACTGACACAGGGATGGGGATCTTTCCCCACTGAATAATGAAGTCCTTCCATTATAGGAAATTCTGTTCTCCATGCCTATAGAAGTGCCTTCACTGGGTGTTTTTTGTGTTCCGAGTGTCTGCCATTTAGTGCAGTATTATACCTCTACCTGTATTTTGTACTCTTCTGTAACATGTACACGGCACCTTTCCTTTTCAACGTATCATTTGCTACCTCTTATATCTTGTTTGCTTTTGATACATGCACAAGGGCCACCACTGCCTCATGTAACGTAACTATTGTTTTAGTGTTTTGAGTATCTACCAATTTTTTTACCTCTACTCGTACTTTATGTGCTCTTGTATCCTCACTTTTTCCTTTCGTAACGTATCGTTTGCTACCTCGTGTATTTTTTGCTCCTGATACTTGCACAATTATCACGATTGCCTCTTGTAATGTAACGTTTGTTTTGTAACGGGCTCACTTGTAATTCTTCCCCTCTTGTATCTTTACTTTGCCTATTGTGAAGCGCTCTGACACCTTCGGGTAAAGTCCGCGCTATATAACAACGCATTAAATAAAATAAAAAATAAACAGGAAGGAGGGGAGGGGGTAGCTCTCCCCACCAACACAGAGGGAGGGGGCGTGGCTGGTTATCGCTGCCCTTCAGTACAAAGAGGCCTTTGCTGAAGGACAATGGGCCCTTTCATGTCAGCACAGGAGACTCGGGCTTGCGGGGGCCCCACCTGGACTGGGAGAGGCGTCCCACAGGCCTGGCACGGGGGTACAGTGAGGACGTGGTAGTGTGGGGGGGGCAGGTGTGCGAGGGGGCGCCAGAACCTGCGCCCACAGACCCGTTCTGAAGCACAGGTAGACGCAGCCATCACAGATGCACTCGCCTACGGTGATGGTACTCCTTTCATAGGCCTCAGACAGATGAAAGTCGGAGACGGCACTGCTGGCGCCCGAACCAGTTACACCAGGATCACTGCAGGGGGCGCTCTAGCAGCTGTGCTACGCGACTAGTCCCGGTGCTTTTTGCTTGCCTACTCGGGTCTGCTCGACAGTAGGCCCCGGACAGTACTGCCCCATGCCAGCAGGGAGCACGTCTTAAAGACCAGGCTTTCATGTATCAAACCAATGCATTCTGGATGTTGTAGTCTTGGAGCACTTAAACTGAGCCCATTGGAATAACACACCTAAAGAAAATAATGTGTTTGGGGGGGGGGGGGGGGGAGGCCAAGAAGGTGGTGCCTGGTGGCACAGGGTCAAGGATCCCTGCGGGTGGGAGGGGGCGAGAGGCCCCTCTGGCACAGGAAGAGGGGTGATCCTGTCTCCAGGGGATGAGACTGGTTTCTGGGGAAAGATTCCCTGCAGAAGATGGCTTCTGACGGTTACTGAAGGTGGGTACATGTCGGGTCCCCCGAGGTATCTGTGTAACTCCCAGGAGTACCCCGGCTCTTCCCAGGACCCCCAGACAGCAGTCCTCTGACAAATGTGCCCACTGCTAAAATTACTTCTTGCCTGTGGTTAACATGTCACTCCAGGAGAACAACAAGCACTGACACAGCCAACAGACATGGATTTGCTGCGCGTATACCTGCAGTGTTCGGGCATTAAATCTAGAGACAAAGGAGGAAGGCAGCAGACAAAGGGCTAAGGTTCTAAATGAGTCCATCATGCAGCTCGATGTATGCTCTGGGCGGAAGGATACAACCAAATATCCAATAGCATTAGTTGAGAAAACAATGATCAACTGGGCTGGGCTAAGATGTGATCGACAAAGTGGCAAGCCAATGACTGAACGAGGCTGGGCAGAGAAAGCCAATGGCTGAAAGGCTTGGACTCAAAGCCCACCCTATGTATATGGTTAGCTATATGTTTGACTGCTGTACCGTCAAAAGCTACACCTAAAAAAGCAAATATCTGAGAGGAAGGTTAAACGGGGAGAAGGTTGCCATGCAAAGGACTATTGGGTCAAACACCCAGGTCTGGGTGCCCTGCGGGCGGGGGCAGTAGGGTGATCTGATGGGAGCCCGGGCGCCTTGGTCTGGGTCACCCTGGCATGCAGGGGTCCGAGCCTAGCTGGGGGTGTAGGACAGAGTGGATTAAAACTCACCCAGCTGGGATCCTGGAAGAGGTTGGGGCCGACATCTGAACCGCCTTCAACCAGGTGAAACGAGCACTTCCACCAGGGCCCCTTGGTCCAGGTCCCATCAGCGGTTTAAGTTATACTCCCCCCTCTTACGACAGTAGCAGGCAGTGCCCTGCCTTTTAAGGGGTCGTAGGTTCTCCCATTCCCACCGTCTGGAATACTGTCCTGGCCTCCTGTGACTACCCAGCTCTAGTGTAGAGACACGAAGCGCTACATTGCCTCTCGGGCTTGGTGTGAGCTATGTGGATAGACCCGGCGGGGGAAATGGACGAGTACCCACCCCACACGCACGCACGCTAGAAGGGGCACCGAGCATCCACCAGGCACAGCGCCTCGTGGCATATTCTGAGCTATAACACCCCCTGGCACCAAGAGGCCCATCAGACAGCAGACACTCTAACGCGGCGCAGAGATGCCACATGGCCGCCAGCACCAGGGCGCGACCATCTGCGATTGATGAGCTGATGGCGGGTTACCCACCTAAGAGAGGCATTAACAACTGATAACAACCTCCCGCCCTCCACCCACCTAAGAGAGAGATTAACAACTGGTAACCGCCCCCCGGTTCCCCATTCCTGGTTCGCCTAACCCCCCCCCACTATGGGGCCCACAGACCTGAGAACACTGCCACCTAACCAGAGACAGACCAGAACATGCCTCGGAAGCGCCTAGAATGCGGCGGTGACAACAGAGTCCCTTAATAGAGGCACCTGCAGAGAAAGCGCTGCGAGGCCGCACCAACTCCAGCATGCGAGCTGTATGGGTGCTAGAGTCTGCCACTCCTGCGGGCGTTTCCACCGTCACACACACCCGGCTAATTGTATTTAGTTATCCCTATGTCCCTTTATGTCAACAGGTCACGAGAAGGCGCTATACCCTGCGCCATGGAGGCGCTCCAGGGCCCTCCGACAGGCGAGAGTGACCAGAAGGCGCTGTTCTCGTAGCAGGTGGGTGGCCAGAAACATCCCTCACTGCGAAAAGATGAAACTTACTCACAGCCCCCCCGCTCCCAGCTGGAACCCTCTGCCCCCCAGCGGTGCCCAGCTGCCAGCCTTTCACCAGGGAAGTGCGGGCCTCCGGCTGGCAGAGGAGAGACTGCGAGGGTGGCCAGCAGGGCCGAGTGTGAGGACTCACACGAGGAAGGTCTGTAGGGACGGTGCAGGGGCAGAGGGTGAGAGTGACAGGAGAGCTTTCTGGTGAGACGTCTGTCTGTTAGGCCTAGAAAGGAAACCGACTCCCCCGGTGCCACGGAATGAAAGGTCGAGGGGGCTGGGGCAGAGTCACGCAAGTCAGATGTGATCCTGACCTAGCGAGGTCAAGAACCTGAGAGGGATTACTTTGCTGGGCTGTAACTACCCCGTTACCGGACAGTAATCAGTAACTTGATAAGTGGTGCACTACTGAGAGCCGAGGCACACTGCACTGTCCTGGTGCAGTGAGGGGACTGGTGCACTAGTGAAAGCGATGCACACGATACTGACCTGCTGCACTGTGGGTAGCTGAGGCACACTGCACTGTCCTGGTGCAGTGAGGAAACTCGTGCGCTAGTGAGAACGATGCACACTGCACGGTCCTGGTGCAGTGAGGGAACTGCAGCCCTGTGGAGAGCCGGGGCACACTGCACTGTCCTAGTGCAGTGAGGAAACTGCTGCACTGTGGAGAGCTGAAACACTGCACTGTACTGGTGCACTGATGGAACTGGTGCACTAGTAAGAGCGATGCACACGGTACTGACCTGCTGCAGCTATGGGACTGCTGCACTGTGGAGAGCTGAGACACACTGCACTGTCCTGGTTCAGTGAGGGAACAGCTGTCCGGTGGAGAGCTGAGGCACACTGCACTGTCCTGCTGCAGTGAGGGAACTGCTGCACTGTGGAGAGCTGAGACACACTGCACTGTCCTGGTTCAGTGAGGGAACAGCTGTCCGGTGGAGAGCTGAGGCACACTGCACTGTTCTGGTGCAGTGAGGGAACAGCTGTCCGGTGGAGAGCTGAGACACACTGCACTGTCCTGGTTCAGTGAGGGAACAGCTGTCCGGTGGAGAGCTGAGGCACACTGCACTGTTCTGGTGCAGTGAGGGAACAGCTGTCCGGTGGAGAGCTGAGGCACACTGCACTGTCCTGGTTCAGTGAGGGAACAGCTGTCCGGTGGAGAGCTGAGACACACTGCACTGTCCTGGTTCAGTGAGGGAACAGCTGTCCGGTGGAGAGCTGAGGCACACTGCACTGTCCTGGTTCAGTGAGGGAACAGCTGTCCGGTGGAGAGCTGAGGCACACTGCACTGTCCTGCTGCAGTGAGGGAACTGCTGCACTGTGGAGAGCTGAGACACACTGCACTGTTCTGGTGCAGTGAGGGAACTGGTGCAGCGAACTTTTCCACTGACAGACCATAGCCCCCACCTCCGCCCACCGACCGCTCCCTGCTGGCTGCCGTGCCCGCCAGATGCTGCGCCTCGCCCCGCTCCCACGGGCTTCAAAGCGCAAACATCTGTTTGTGTCCGTCTAGGAACTAAGCCTGAAAAGAGGCGCGGGGGTCCGTCTGGATGTCTTGTTGCAGCCCCCTTAGACACCCTCACAGCCCTGAAGTGGCTCTCACCGACACCCACCCTCACAGTGACTCGCTGACACCCACCCTCACACATCCTCTCAAAGTGACTCAATGACACGGCTGACCCTCATCCTCACAGATCTTCTAACAACCCTAAAGTGACTGTCACAGTCACGACTGACACCCCCGTCACACACCCTCTCACAGCCCTGTAGGGACTCACTGACACCCTTACACAGCCCTGAAATGACTCACTGACACATACCCTCACACACTCTCACAGTGACTCTCACGCACAAGGCTGACACCCACCTTCACACAACCCTCTCACGGCCCTGAGGTGACTCTCACCGACACGACTGACGCCCCCGTCACACACCCTCTCACAGCCCTGTAGGGACTCACTGACACCCTTTCACAGCCCTGGAGTGACTCACTGACACCCTTTCACAGCCCTGGAGTGACCGTCACCGACACGGCTACACCTACCCTTACACAGCCCTGAAATGACTCACTGACACGACTGACGCATACCCTCACAGTGACTCTCACGCACAAGGCTGACACCCACCTTCACACAACCCTCTAACAGCCCTGAAGGGTCTTCTCACTGACACGGCTGACCCCCAACCTCACACAGACTCTCACAGTCCTGAAGTGACCCTCACACACCCTCAAAGTGACCGTCACCGACACGGCTACACCTACCCTTACACAGCCCTGAAATGACTCGCAGACACGGCTGACCCTCATACACTCTCACGGACAAGGCTGACACCCACCTTCACACAACCCTCTAACAGCCCTGAAGTGACTCTCACCGACATGGCTGACACCCACCCTCTCAAAGTGACTCATTGACACGGCTGGCCCTCATCCTCACAGACCCTCTCACGGCCCTGAGGTGACTCTCACCGACACGGCTGACACCCGCCCTCACCCACCCTCTCAAAGTGACTCATTGACACGGCTGGCCCTCATCCTCACAGACCCGCTCACAGCCCTGAGGTGACTCTCACTGAAATGGCTGACACCCGCCCTCACACACCGTCTCACACCCCTGAAGTGGCTCTCATCGACACCCACCCTCACAGTGACTCGCTGACATGGCTGACACCCACCCTCACACATCCTCTCAAAGTGACTCAATGACACGGCTGACCCTCATTCTCACAGACCCTCTCACAGTCCTTAAGTGACTCTCACTGAAATGGCTGACACCCGCCCTCACACACCCCTCTAGTGACTCACTGTCACGACTGGCACCCCCCACACACACCTATTTCCCCACCCCTGAAGTGTCTTCTCACTGACACGGCTGACCCCCAACCTCACACAGTCTCTCACAGCCCTGAAGTGACTCTCACAAACAGGGCTGACACCCTCACACACCCACCACAGCCCTGAAGTGACTCTCACCGACAGGTTTCTGTTTGAACATCTAATATGTCACGCCCAACATATCACACGTACCTCACATAGCTTGATACCGCCGCGCGCCCTTACCCCCGCATCGTGTACGCAGCATCCAACAATGCACTTCAGGCTACATTGCACACATGCGGCACACCGCAGGTACACCGCATAACTGGACACCACAGTGCTCGCAAAACATAACATTTCCTAATCCCCAACGGAATACCTCGCACAGAACCGACACCCAACACAACCCAGACATGCAACTGACTGACTCACAAGAGACTCCTTCACCACCTACCGACCACACACCTCCACCTGCTGGCAGTGCCTGTGACCAACTGAGAGGTCTCAAGAGCCATCGGGCATAGCCCCCGACCTAGGCCGGACTGGCCTCTCGGGCTACCTGGCAGGCCAGATTGGGCAGCCGACAGGCCAGTATGTGGGTCGGTTGCGTGGCTGTGTGGGCCTGTTCTGTGAAGTGCTGGTATGCAGTGCTTAATTTGTAAAGAAAAAGGTGCCGGTGCCCAAGGCCCTCCTCTTTAACACGTGGCTGCTACAATTAAATGTGCGAACACGGAATACTGAGGCAGAGTAATCCTGAAGTCTTCTCCGGCCTCTTCAATCCATTTACAGCCACTCCCTGCCCCTTCAGCTCACTCTTGCAGCTTTCTACTTTCTCCTTTTGTGACGCTTTTTCGTTTTTCCCTTTCTTCGTCTTTCCTGTAGGTGTCTTTGGCTCGCAGCAAATGCTTGAGGCAGAAGAATAAGCCCCGGCCCTCAAAAATAAGTGCCGGTGCTCCGCACCGGAAACAACAGGCACAAATTAAGCACTGCTGGTATGGTTCGTGGTTGTATGTAGGCTGGTGCTATAAACATCTTGATATAATGAAGGGGGCAGCGCCGGGCGGCACATCTAAGAGTGGTAAGGTGAAGGGGGCACGGAGCACAGCCCAGGAGTGGAGACCTCATGTAGCCCGCACCCAGCTGCCTCATCTCAGATCTGTGAAATCCCACCTCGCACCCCTTAGAACCCCTCTCAGTGTGGCAGCCAGAATAGTCCCAGGAATTAGAAGAAACAACCAAATCGTCCCTGCCCTGAAAGAACTGAACTGGCTTCCAAAGAACTGCTTGTCTCACTCAGGAAGCCCTACACACCGGAAAACCAGCATACCTCGCCCCAAAATGCAACAAGCGTTTGCAATGCAATGGGTCTTGCATTTGCTCAAGTTTGAGCTATTTGCATTAAAAGTTACTAACTGGACATTTCTTGCCACACAAACTGAAAATACACAATAGAAGAGTAGACAGAGAGCCGATTCAAAGGCCGCCATGAGCTTGAAGGAGACACACAAAAGAACAAGCATATGCAATGCACTAGGGTCTCGCATTTGTCCGAGTTACAGCTATTACCAGCTGTAAACTCCCAACTGGATTTTTCTTGCCACATTGAAAGAAAAAAAACAGGGCGATCGCGCTGCTACAGTTCACTCGTAATGAAACCTATCGGCAAAAGTGCAATTAACTATGTAACAGGGTCGATATTATGCAAAGCGCTCGACTTCTGCCAAGCGAGATCGCGCTGTGGAAATAGAGAAAAAGAAGTCCACAAACCTGATGGGAAACAGCGAGCCTCGCATGCTTTCAGTACTTGGTCGCTGCGCACGAGGAGGGCTAGCCACCGGAAAGGCATGGCCTATGCGTGCCTTCCACTAATGAAAGCAAGGATATTTCAACAGGCCACGAACCAATGAAAGGCACTGACGTGGACGGGGCTCCGAGCCCTTTTCTAACTCCTAAAGCATCTCGCAAGCGATACGCATGCGCAAGCGACGCAGGCTCGACGCTAAAAAAAGAAGATCACTTGCAGTCAAAGTTATCATCAAAAGTGCGATTATCCATGCAACAGGGCCGTTGGCCAAGATGGTAACAAAACCGCCCCTAGGAGGGACAAACGTAAACCCAGATACATACCAACACGTCCGGAAAAGCACTTTATCTAAAAAGGCAGGTCAGTCAAGAATCCCAAGATGTTCAACACCTTACTCCTAAAGCAAACAAAAAAAAAAAAAAACTGGCGCACTCTTTCTCAAGCAATGCCACTAAAATGTGGAACTCCATGCCAGTACTTATCATGACGAACCCCTCCTTCAGCTTCAACAGTCAGCTAAGGGCAGTGCTTTATTTGTAAATAATAAGTGCCGGGTGTCTAAAGCGCTGCTGCAACACCTGTGGTTGGCGCTATAAAGTGTCTGAGCAGGAACAGCGAGGGTGCGCAGTCACAAATCCCCTATAGACCTCTTTGATTCACTGCCAGGCACTCCCTGCCCCTTATCTCACTCTTACAGGTGTCTGCTTTCTCCCTGGGCGACGGATTTTCTATATTGCTCTTCCTCCTTCTTTTCGTTCTGTTTCTGGTGGTCTCGGACAATGTCTGTTGTGGGGAAATAAGTGCCTTCCTCAAAAATAAGTGCTGGTGTCCCACACCGGAAACCACTGGCTCAAATTAAGCACTGGTTGAAGGATCTCGTCCACAACCGACATCTCAACTAGCAGGATGTCATTCGGCCGGCCGTCGAGACATGACCTCAACCCTTAGTTCTCCCTGAATCCCTCCCGTCGAGACATGACCTCAACCCTTAAATCTCCCCGAATCCCTCCTATTAGGTTCCCTCCCTCATGCTCAACCATTGGATTATTTTTATCTAATCTCAAATGTGTGATTATTCTCGCTATTTGTAATGAACATGCGCCGGTGTAAAGCGCTCCGATACCCTTTGGTCTTGCCAGCGCTATATAAAACTCTTAAATACAAATTTGGTGTCCAGCGGCAGGAACTGCCGTTTTAATTTGTAAATAAATCAGCAGCCACTGACCCACCATGGTTGGTGCACGCGCACCTTTCCCAAGGTGCCCACGCTCCACCTTTCTCCTGCCTCCAGGGGTGTGGGCACCGGAGGTGCCAATGAATGCCCATTGGTAAACCCCACCTGGAGCTCCCACGCTGCCGGACTGGCTGCATCTGTGGGGGTGTCGGGGGTTCACCTGCTCAGTCCCACATGTTGATCACATGTGCAAATCCAGAATAAGGGGATGCAGTCAGCTAAAGACCTGGGAGAGGGGCGGGGGGGGGGGGGGGGGGTCAGTAGTACAAAAAAAGGGGTGCAGTGGCGTAACGAAACTTGAGGACCCCGCTGCATCATTGATGGAGGAGCCCCCACAATCTGGACCCAGACCGGAGTTCTCAGGCCAGGGGCACCATGTGCGCCAGAAAATAACGAGTGAAAACAAAAAGCTGCCCCCTTTCACACCGTTTCCGGGTCAGAGGGCACTCCGAGCAGGGCCGAGCTGAGCACACAGACCACGCTTGGGCACATCCGTCTCCAGCCCCGCCAGGTTTCCCAGGTCCATGCGTGAGGCGCTGCTACAGTCCAGGTTCTTCTTTGAATTCTGGGACTTGTAGTTTTACTTTATTCCATTATAAAAATGAACTACAACTCCCAGAATTCAAAGGGAAAAAGCCGCAACGGACCATGGCCCTGGGAAACTTGGCAGCTGTGCGTCTCCATGGCACGTGCAATGTGTGGTCAGTGCGGTCATGTGTGGTCAGTGCGAGTATCCCACATGTGATGTGGGTGTCCGGTACATGTACAGTGCACACCCCGCCCAGGGCACCCTTTCCGAACGCTTCTCTCGCAAAGTCTACTTAAAAGATGTATCCCAACTCCACAAAGCGCCCTTTTGAGTGAAGTTCTACTTTCATGCCAACTTTGGCGTAAATCCCTGCAGCAGGTTTTGCTGTGGGGGGGGGGGGGGGGGGGGGGGTGTCACCAAAAATTCCTACGGGAGCTAAAATGAGGGCACGTATCTTAGTCTTTAACTTTTTTTCTGCAACTGTTAGGGGGCCAAAAGGAACAGTAAATAAAAATGCGTTTTCGATGGACTGTGTGGCCAACCACAACGGCGCCGTGATGTATGTATCAATGTATTATCAATGAAACACAGGCTACGCCTTTGATGAAAGGGGGGGGGGGGGGGGGTTGTGCCAGCAGGCCTGGCGCCCCCTGTCTGTCCCTGTGCACCCGTGGGGCGCCTCCTGCCGCCGCCCCTCAGAGGTCGGACCCTCTCAATGCCCAATCCGGACAGGTCCTTGGAGCCAGGGGCTTCCCACAGGGGGGGGGCAGCAGATGGGCACCAACACCAGGGCCTGGGAGGCGTGAGGACCCCACAGCTCCCAGGGCGAGCTGGTGGTTGGCAGTGGGGGGTGGGCCGTGAACAACATATGATTTCACACCCCGAGGCGGCGTGTGAACTGCAAAACAAACTGCACTTAAGGTGAACTACCGTAAACATTCCTGGAAAACGAAATGTGGAGCATTCCTTTGTGGGGGGGGAGGGAAGGAGGGGGAGCAGCGGGTAAGGGAGGGGCTGCGGGGCTGTACGGGGGACCGCAGGCTGAACTCCGTGAGGGTCTCACGCCGCAATGTATGGGCCATTCCTGACACAGGCAAGGGGACACCCCAGTGTCCGTGGACATGCTCCCTCTAGGAGACACCAGAGGGTCCCTGCCTCCTCAGAGCTAAGCGCACCCCTGCATGTCAGGCTTCAGACCAGGGCCAACCCCAGGGACCCTGGCAGCACTAGTCGGACTAGGGATCATCCGTAGGTGCCATAACATGCGTGGACTCAACCCTCAGGTCCGTGCCATGTTCAGATGAGGACACATGCCACAGGGTCTGTGCCTTGTTCAGCCTCGACGCCTGCCAATGTTACGTACCATGCCCAGACTGGGGCTCATCACTAGTGTCCATACCGTCAGCAGACTAAGACACATCCCTAGGGCCCGTACCATGCTCCAAGGACACATCCATAGGGTCTGCACCATGCTCCAAGGACACATCCCTAGGGTCTGCACCATCCTCCAAGGACACATCCCTAGGGCCCGTACCATCCTCCGAGGACCCATCCCTAGGGTCTGTACCATCCTCCGAGGACCCATCCCTAGGGTGTGCACCATCCCTAAGGACACATCCCTAGGGTCCGTACCATCCTCCGAGGACACATCCCTAGGGTCCGTACCATCCTCCGAGGACCCATCCCTAGAGTCTGTACCATCCTCCAAGGACACATCCCTAGGGTCCGCACCATCCTCCAAGGACACATCTCTAGGGTCCGTACCATCCTCCAAGGACACATCCCTAGGATCCGTACCATGCTCCAATGACGCATCCCTAGGGTCCGCACCATCCTCCAAGGACACATCCCTAGGGTCCGTACCATGCTGCAAAGACACATCCCTAGGGTCTGCACCATCCTCCAAGGACACATCCCTAGGGTCTGCACCATCCTCCAAGGACACATCCCTAGGGTCCGTACCATCCTCCAAGGACACATCTCTAGGGTCCGTACCATCCTCCAAGCACACATCCCTAGGATCCGTACCATGCTCCAATGACACATCCCTAGGGTCCGCACCATCCTCCAAGGACACATCCCTAGGGTCTGCACCATCCTCCAAGGACACATCCCTAGGGTCTGTACCATGCTGCAAGGACACATCCCTAGGGTCCGCACCATCCTCCAAGGACAAATCTCTAGGGTCCGTACCATCCTCCAAGGACACATCTCTAGGGTCCGTACCATCCTCCAAGGACACATCTCTAGGGTCCGTACCATGCTCCAATGACACATCCCTAGGGTCCGCACCATCCTCCAAGGACACATCCCTAGGGTCCGTACCATGCTGCAAGGACACATCCCTAGGGTCTGCACCATCCTCCAAGGACACATCCCTAGGGTCCGTACCATCCTCCAAGGACACATCCCTAGGGTCCGTACCATCCTCCAAGGACCCATCCCTAGGGTCTCTACCATCCTCCGAGGACCCATCCCTAGGGTCTGTACCATCCTCCGAGGACCCATCCCTAGGGTCTGTACCATCCTCCGAGGACCCATCCCTAGGGTCTGTACCATCCTCCGAGGACCCATCCCTAGGGTGTGCACCATCCCTAAGGACACATCACTAGGGTCCGTACCATCCTCCGAGGACCCATCCCTAGAGTTTGTACCATCCTCCGAGGACCCATCCCTAGGGTCTGTACCATGCTGCTAGTACACATCCCTAGGGTCCGTACCATCCTCCAAGGACACATCCCTAGGGTCTGTACCATCCTCCGAGGACACATCCCTAGGGTCTGCGCCAATGTTACTTCTCGCTCCCACCTCTGATTTTGGAAATTGGTGGTAAAATAGCTTGAGGAACAAAACAAGAGCTGTGCTAAGAGATGTTTCTGGTCCATAATGATGCTATACTTGAATAGTGGCCTCCAGGACATAAACCCCAGCGGGGCCGAGCCGTACTCCCGACGCAAAGTGGAATCTCTTCGCCAGCTCTGGGGGTCATCCTTGGCTTCCAGTCAGGAGGGTACAGGGGGGCTGTGGTTGAAGAGGGAGACCTCAAAAGGTGGGTCCCATTAAGAGGTGGAATTCCAAGGAGAAATCTCAGACTGATGATGGCTCCCTCAGTCTGAAAGAGACCCCCTTTTCTTAAAACCTGCATGCTTCAAAGTTCCTTCTCAGCACAGACCTGCAAGCTCTGGAATATGTGCAGCTTGGTCTGTGAGATTTGGGGGTCTGGAAGACAGATTTCTCAACCAGTACTCGCCAGTGAAAGGGCAAAATGGATGGAAATACTATTAATGAGTAGAAGGCTTCTAGGCACCAAGTAAGAGCCATCCGTGCTCTGTCAGTTATTGACCCGTTTTGTGTGGGAGTGGGTGGAGGAGGGGCGGGTCATACAAGCTCTGCAAAGTCTCACAGAGAGGTGAGTCTGTGCCATGAAGGCTGCTAAGGAGAGTGGAAACCCCAACACAGACACCGCTAGCGGCCTGAGCCCTTGGACCCAACTACACCCGCCAGAATCCATTCATCCATTTATTGGGGGATGTGTCGCTGTGTCGAGTCTGGAACTCATTCTCTGGACCTCACGCATGGCACCGAGATGACACACAAAGTACCTTCAAGCAGCCACCTCCTCCACCCACGCAGTACTGTAGATGTAACTCCTCACCCGGCGCCTCGACAAGAGGTACCTTAGCGCTATAGACATAATACAATACATGACCGTCCTTCATCTCCCCGAGACCCTCAATCAATCAATCAATCAATCATAGTATTTATAAAGCACGCTATGTACCCGTCAGGGTTTCGAGGCGCTGAGGGGGGGGGGAGGGGAGCGCTGCTGGTTTATCGGTCGAAGAGCCAGGTCTTGAGGAGCCTTCTGAATGCGAGGAGGTCCTGGGTCTGGCGAAGGGATGTGGGGAGAGAGTTCCAGGTCTTGGCGGCGAGGAAGGAGAAGGATCTGCCGCCGGATGTCTTGCGCTGGATTCGGGGTACGATGGCGAGGGCGAGGTTGGCGGATCGGAGTTGACGTGTTGGGGTGTAGAAGTGAAGTCTGGTGTTGAGGTAGGAGGGTCCGGTGTTGTGAAGTGCCTTGTGAGCGTGGGTCAGGAGTTTGAAGGTGATCCTCTTGTCTACCGGGAGCCAGTGGAGTTCCTTTAGGTGAGGGGAGATGTGACTTCGGCGGGGTATGTTGAGGATCAGTCGGGCGGAGGCATTTTGGATACGTTGGAGGCGTTTGATGTCTTTGGTTGGGATGCCTGTGTAGAGTGCGTTGCCGTAGTCAAGTCTGCTGCTGACGAGGGCCTGGGTCACCGTCTTTCTGGTTTCTGTTGGAATCCACTTGAAAATTCTGCGGAGCATTCGGAGGGTGTTGAAACAGGAGGAGGAGACGGCGCTGACCTGTTTGGACATGGTGAGGGCGGAGTCCAGGATGAAGCCGAGGTTTCTTGCGTGGCTGGCAGGGGTGGGTGGGGGTCCGAGGACGGAGGGCCACCATGAGTCGTTCCAGGCCGAGGGAGTGCGTCCGAGGATGAGGACTTCCGTCTTGTCAGAGTTGAGTTTCAGGCGACTGTTGTTCATCCAATCGGCGATAGATTTTAGTCCCTCGTGGAGGTTTGTTTTGGCGGTGAGCGGGTCTTTGGTCAGGGAGAGGACGAGCTGGGTATCGTCGGCGTAGATGATGCTGAGATGATGTTGGCGGGCCAGTTGAGCGAGGGGGGCCATGTAGATGTTGAACAACGTGGGGCTGAGGGAGGATCCTTGGGGGACGCCGCAGATGAGGTTGGTGGCTTTGGAGCGGAAAGGGGAGAGACGGACTCTCTGCGTTCTGTCGGAGAGGAAGGATGAGATCCAGTGGAGGGCTTTATCTTGGATGCCGGCTTCCTGGAGGCGGGTCAGTAGGGTGCGGTGGCAGACGGTGTCAAAAGCGGCTGATAGGTCGAGGAGGATGAGGGCTGAGGTTTCGCCGTTGTCCATTTGATGTCTGATGTCATCTGTGGCGGCGAGGAGGGCGGTCTCAGTGCTGTGGTTTCGTCTGAATCCGGATTGTGAGGGGTCCAGGATGGAATTGTCTTCGAGGAAGTGGGTGAGCTGAGTGTTGACGATCTTCTCGATGACTTTCGCTGGAAAAGGGAGGAGAGAGATCGGACGGAAGTTTTTGAGGTCGTTGGGGTCAGCCTTGGGTTTTTTGAGGAGGGGTTGGATTTCTGCGTGTTTCCAGCTGTCCGGGAAGGTGGCAGAAGTGAAGGAGAGGTTGATGATCTTGCGGAGTTCGGGGGCGATGGTGGCGTTTGCTGAGTTGAAAACATGGTGGGGGCAGGGGTCCGTGGGGGAGCCTGAGTGGATGGTGTTCATGGTTGCTATGGTTTCTGCCTCGTCCACGTGGGTCCAGGCGGTGAGGCGGCAGTCGCGGGAGGAGACGTCGGGGTGGGGTCTGGCGGTGGACCGGTGATGAAGCTGTCGTGGATGGTGGTGATTTTCTGGTGGAAGAAGGTGGAGAGGTCGTCGCAGAGTTTCTGGGAGGGCGGGATGTCGTTGGAGTTGGCTTTCGGATTGGAGAGTTCCTTCACGATGCCGAATAGTTCTTTGCAGTCGTGGGCGTTGTTGTTGATGCGTTCGGTGAAGTGGGCGCGCTTGGCGGTGCGGATCCGTACCCCCTGAAGATCAGACTCGACGGGGTAACATTCCTCTTTGAAGCACGTGGCACCTGTGGGACATTTACTACAACTGGGTTCCTTGGTGTCCACGAGTGACGCGCCTGCATTCAGTTTTACTCCACCTTGTACCACCAGAACCACCCAGATCTGCGACAGCCGATGAATTCAGGGCAAGGGTGCCGGAGTATTAATAGGTAACGGAGTATTAATAGGTACCGGAGTATTAATGGGCGAAACACAGAGCTGCTGAAGGCCCCGATTAATAAATGCCAGTCAGAGCCTAAGGATTCGGTTCTTTCTACACCAGTGGAAAGTAAAACCTGCGCAGAGGTAAGTATTTGCATTTACTCCTGCGCCCCGACAGTTGTAAGGAGCGGTTGTAATAGCCCAATGTATGAGGGTTTCTAGTTCTTCCTACAGGGCTTCACTCACATGGAAACGGGTCCTTAGATCCCTACCGAGGCCGCCCGAGGTGAGACACACCTGGTTGCATCACTCTCCGCTCAGGTGTGTGGAGGGGGAGGGGGGTACTTAAGTAACAGCTGCTTCTTCACCTGGAAAAGCTGGAAACCCACGTATGGCGCGCAGCCTGAAGGGGACCAGACCCTACGTGCTTAGAAGCGGCTGGAGCCTGAAGAGGGGGTCCAGGCTGGAGTAAAAGCCAGGGATGTGTAACACCTGGACTGCGCGGGCTGGTGAACATGCCATGGCTACCCGAGACAAGTTACTGTAGGAAAGAGACAGGTAACGGGAGGGAAACTGCGGTGGGCGCTAGAACTTACTAGCAAAGCTAGCCCGCCCCTGGGGGTCTCTAAAAAGGTGCAACAAAATACCTGGGAATTCAGCAAAAATACATGCTGTGCCCTGGACAGCCAACCGTCCGCATATTCATCAATCCAACTTTAATCCACCACCGAGGTCACAAGGTTTGGGACACGTGGAAAACATTCTCTTGCGACCACTTTGTAATCAGCTCTTACAAGACCATCGTCCATCCTTACCTAGGTTACCGGAACAGCTCCTTGAGGCTACCTACGTTAACCAGAACATTTATTATGGCGCTTGGAAGGCGCTAGGTGAGGCGCGATCAGGCCTGCTGATCCCCTGGGATGAACACCAGGGAGTGATAGTGTCTGCACTCATTATGGCGCTTAGAAGGCGCTAGGTCAGGAGATCAGGCCTGCAGGTCACCTGGGATAAACCCCAGGGAGTGATAGTGTCTGGCACTCATTACGGCGCTTAGAAGGCGCTAGGTCAGGCGCGATCAGGCCTGCAGATCCCCTGGGATGAACACCAGGGAGTGACCGTGTCTGGCACTCATTACGGCGACGGCGCTTAGAAGGCGCTAGGTCAGGCGCGATCAGGCCTGCAGATCCCCTGGGATGAACACCAGGGAGTGATAGTGTCTGGCACTCATTATGGCGCTTAGAAGGCGCTAGGTCAGGAGATCAGGCCTGCAGGTCACCTGGGATAAACCCCAGGGAGTGATAGTGTCTGGCACTCATTACGGCGCTTAGAAGGCGCTAGGTCAGGTGCGATCAGGCCTGCAGATCCCCTGGGATGAACACCATGGAGTGACCGTGTCTGGCACTCATTACGGCGCTTAGAAGGCGCTAGGTCAGGCGCGATCAGGCCTGCAGATCCCCTGGGATGAACACCAGGGAGGGATCGAGTCTGGCACGCACCCGTGTGTAGCAGCTGTTTCGGGTCGGTGACCCCACTCTATATTAGTTACCTGCCTAAATAGCAGGAGCATTTATCACGGCGCTCACAAGGCGCTAGGCCAGGCGAGATCAGACCTGAGCAGTACCAGGGAGAGATGGAGATGGCGGAGTCTCCCTGACTTCGGAAGCAGCTCAGATCTCCGTCAGCCCCAAACGCCCCTTTTTTCACAGACAGCATCACCCTCCCCGAGCCCGGCTCCCCTGAAGTGACGCCTGTGACCGTGAGCTTCACTCACAACACATGCACATTCACACACAGGCCCCTGGTGAGGGGGCTTCAGACCGGGAGAGACACGTCACGCCATGACGTCACGCTGACCCCTGACCCCCTCACAACCAGCCTAGGGCAGCACTGCTGACTTTTCACAGACACTTCAATCCCAACCAGACAATAAACGTGTTCAGCACAACTCCCAACCCGGACACGACTTTAGGGTGTCACCCCTTTTAATGTGCCTCGAAGTTGCCCCTCACCTGCTTGTCCTGGTGGCTTCAGGATTCCTTGCCCGAGTCGAGCCACGTGACTGGCGAGGCCTGCAAGGCAGGAAAACATCGTTTGTAATTTTTGGGGTATTTAGTGATGGCGCGCGCTCCTTAAGTGCCTCTCTTTAAATTGGCATCACAACTAAATCTTAAGTCGCATCGACATCATATGGTCTTTCGCAGGATACGTCAGACAGTTCACTGCAGACACATGTAACACAGCACAGACTCACAACAGCAGGGCCCGCCCACGCACCACCCCACAAAACCGAACATTAATACACAAAACCCACAACAAAGGGCAAAATATTGAATTAAGTGGCTATTACAGCACCAACATCATGAACAGGAGACAGAGAACCGAGGGGATAACCCCCCACCCCCTGCCTGACACCCCCTGAGAGTTTCACCCACCGGAAGCGGACCCCCCCTCGTTCACACACGCGCCAACTGAGGCCTGGAAGGAAAGGAGGGTTAGCGGGGGTTGCAGCTGGTACCCCAGCTTCTCCTGGGGTACCCTCGGCACGCTACTTCTCCCCTAGATCTCGGGGTCATCATGCCAGTAGCAGGAAACAAATGTAAGGGGGGGGCAAGAGACAAGTCAACTTCCTGTCATTTTCACACCTTGCTTTCCCGCAGCATCAAATAAGGGGATTTAGGGGTTCGGGGGGGTCAAAGCTGCGATGTTCCTACCCACAGCATTTTGTGGGTGTGCCTTAACCAAGTAGAGGGGGGAATCCACGCAGGTCACGGTGCCCCCCCCCGTTAATGGTAACACATATCACATTCCTCTCTGCGGATCTGCATGTCTGGGTCATTGCATTGGGGTTCAGAGGTGCACACGCGTGGCGCAGCTGTTTAAATCCACGCAGAGATGACGCCTCGTTAACTCTCGTGGTATCGTTCTGTAATGTAGAATTACTTAAAACTACTGGAAGCAAAACCCAAGAGCGCCTACACATTTACGCACAACTCATACATCTTTACAACATTTTAAAAAGGTGTGAATCTTACAAGCCCTTGCACCACTCATTCCAAACAGCCCGCACATAATGGACTTTCTAGCCTTAAAATTGAACCTTTCACATGAAAATGAAATGTATTCGTGGATTCACTTAGATTTCAATTAAACATTGCACTAAAGTATATATGGATATATCTATTATAATGTACAAATACAACTGCTGTAGCATATATTTGCTTTGCTTTCCCCTGATACAGATATTCACTGTCTCCAAGGCTCTTCCAATATTAAGCCCCACCCCCCCAAAAAAATGAAATCACGCCATCCCCGCTTACACAGAGTCACTGTGGTTGCCACAGAGCCAGCGGAATCAGCAAGTAGAGCCCTAACCATCCCAGCTACATCAACAAGCATTTGCAATGCAATGGGTCTCGCGTTTGCTCGAGGTAGAGCTATTAGCGTTGTAAATTACTAACTGGACTTTTCTTGCCACATAAATTGAAAATCAAAAGTAAAACAGTTGACATAAGCGAGCCGATGCAAAGAGTCACGGCTGCCTTGAGCGCGAAGGAGAGACACAAAAGGAAAAAGAAGTTTGCTGCACTCAAACGTATCGGCAAACGTGCAATTAGCCATGTAACAGGGTCAATGGCCGCGGCGGTAACAAAACAGCCCCAAGGAGGGACAAACGTAAAGCATTTACCATTGATAGCACAGCATTTTTGAACGGCAAGCCCATGAACGAGTGAAAGAGATGGGCATACGGTGGGTGTGGTTAAAAGGCCACAATACTTACAACAGGTCAAAGCTCTTGCACGCTCGTCCTAAAAGTACGTGTACCATCAGGTGGCGAAATCACAGGTAACCTGGCCGGACCGTAATTTATTCCACCGGGCATTTACTTGAGGCAGGTTTAGGTGTGGGCGGAGACATAGTCTGTTTCACTGTTATAAACAAAGTCTCTTATGCAATGCAATTGCTCAATAGGATGCAGAATTATAAATCCAACAGCCAATAGCAGGAGGTAAGAGAAAAATATTCCTCAGAATGCGCCAAAACCCAGTCTACATATATTTACAAGAATTGATAATAATATCTTCCAAGACGGGAGCACTGTCAAACCAGATCTACAAATATTTAATTTACTTCCAAGCAACACCAATCCAGAGGAGACAGAACGCAGACTTGCTGCTATGGTTCGCAGTAGAGGCCCAGCAGTTGGACTCAGCAGACTACCATACAGTTCATGCATGGAGAAGGATGCTGGTACCCTGGTTCTTATCTTTACTACGTATCCCATGGCTACCGATAATCTCGTCAAGTAACCATGGTGTCTCTCAATTAACACACGTCCATGTCCTGAAGCAGCCTCTTGTATAATACTCACATGGCTGAAACTCATCACTTCCCTTTGCAGGACGGTCATGTTGAGCTTGCCGACCACTTCAACCAGGACAAACAAGTGTACTCTGGGCGACAGCACATCCAAATGATGCCAGCTACGCTTGCAGAATATCGTGTTTATCCCATGTCGACTAAATAGACTGGAAACAAGTCCACATTTACTGCTGCAACCACTCTCATGCCTGTGTCCCACATTACTTTTTTTTTTTTTTTATGCAAAAAATTAATTTGCAAAGACTTTTTAGAAACTTTTTTTTTTGGGGGGGAAGCCAAATATGCTGAAGCCCCCACCGCAGTATCATAATTTTATTTCATATATCACTGTAAATCAACACTTTTAAATGGCAAGTTCCTATGTTATGTCGACAGCTTTATTAATTCGTCAGTACGGATTCCAAGTCTGCCATATTGAAAGTGAAAAGGGTGTGTGTTGGAGGGGGTTCTATTCATCTCTTTTCTTTCATATCCCTCACATGTGAGTAGTTCATCAGTCCTGACAGCATGCACAGAGAAGCACAGCTCGAAAAACCAGGCAGAAGTACAGAGAGCTGAAGGTCGAGGGGGTGATAAGAGCATTGCTGAATGACCAGAATTAGTACTGTGGCAGGATCATGCCGCATTCATTTTTACAGTATTGGTACTATGTAAGCACCAAGATGCTCCCCATTATAAGAAACAGCTCCACCGTCTATTCGAGATGTCCGACACGTTTCGGCTCCTGTGTAATGTTAATTTTCTGAAGTCTTCTTCAGGGCACAGTGGATTCTGTAAGACTAAACCATTCCATCATTCAGTGCAATTAAAATAAAGGTGCAACCGTAACCTATACATATGTGTATGCAAGAAATTCAGAGCTTCTCGTCTAGCTGTGAGACTAAATATAGATAACTATCCTATTTGTATATGTACACAAATTTAGGTTGTGGAGAATTATACATATATTCTCTTATGTGTATGCCCGTCAAGACCACCCTAGTGAAAAATGTGGCCTCATAACATGTTATTTGCTAAAAGTGCAGTAATAATCACAGGTTCACACATTTATTGCTATTGTCAAAATGTGTTATTACTTCAGACGGGGAAACCGACCAGACAAATCATAGACTGTTTTGTAGAATCACTTAATGGAACAAAAGTCACAAGGTCTGGGTAGGGAAGCTTTAACTCACTGCATGGGTTTAGCCTCTTGTGTTCTGGTTAAACAACTTTATTTACAAATACTGCACATGAAAGTCCATCATGGCATACATTTTATACGCAGATGGGCAGAGCGTGATACCTTATTTATTACCACTGTTGAGGGAGACGAGTTACTCGAGGCCTTGCCTCTCCGAGCCATGGCTACTTATCGCACTCAACAATGGTGCGTAGCTGGAAAGTGTCCCAGGCCCATGGGCGCTGCTCCACTGCAGGTTTTTTGCTTTGAATTCTGGGACTTGTGGTCCTGTTTCATAATGGAGCAAATAAAACTACAAGTCCCAGAGGTCAAAGGAAAACTCTGGACTGGCGCAGCACCTCACGCATGGACCTGGGAAGCTTGGCGGGGCTGACGGTAGTGAGTGGTATATTACACCCCACACATGTAATAATCAGTGTAATATCACACAGCCCTCAGCTCTCTCCCCATCACCAGCCTTGACCACGTCCCTCCTCCCTGACTCCAGTTACCTGGCAGCTGCCAGGGCACCCCGGCTGCCATGGAGACCCGCATCTCCCGGGCACAGCCGGGTGCCCTCGCCAGCAGGCCCTGCCCCGGTCCAGTGACCGCCACGAGCTCTCGTGTATTCTGCTATCGGTCCTTGCACCCGAAAACTACCCAGCTTGGACCGTGAGCCCCAAAGCCCGTGTAATTTATTTCCTTGCGAAATAGGCCTGGTTGTGTTGAATGTTTATGTAGCGCTTGCATGCCTTCTTTCGACGCTTCTCGCAGCTTTGCTATTAACCGACAGCACCCAAAGGCCCCGCTTCTGGTGACACCAACCCAGGGAGGAGACGGCTATGTTTGTCACACACTTACGTGTCTAAAAGCGCCAGCTGTAAGCAAAGTAAACAGGTTTTAACTGTTCGACACTTCGAGGCACATTAGTGGGGGTGCAGAGGGACCGGGAAGAGCCGAAGCCCCTTTGCATTTACCACAAGAGGCAGGGGGTGTAGGGGGTGTGTGAGGTGCAGAACCCTCTGAAGGGCATGCACCTGACACCCAAAAATACATGTATTCTGGGAGGGAAGAGGGGGGGGGGGGTCACACCCCCAAACACCACCCCCATTGAAGCTTAGCCCCTGACGGAGGGCTCTCTTGTACCCTGCCCTCCCACTCACCCTCAGCGTATCCTGGCCCTCCCCGCTGCACTCGCACTCAGCGTATCCGTGCCCTCCCCCTCACACTCCGCGTATCCCGGCCCTCACACTCCGCGTATCCCGGCCCTCACACTCCGCGTATCCCGGCCCTCACACTCCGCGTATCCCGGCCCTCACACTCCGCGTATCCCGGCCCTCCCCGCTGCACTCGCACTCAGCGTATCCGTGCCCTCCCCCTCACACTCAGCGTATCCCGGCCCTCCCCGCTGCACTCAGCGTATCCAGGCCCTTCCAGTTGTACCCAGGCCGCCCTGAGGGTGGCATCACGGCTTCTACCAAAGGCGGTGGCACAAGGCTGGTGGCCGGGGCAGGAGGCCAGGGAACAGGCCAGTCCTCTCAAGGTTACTCCAGGTGGTAGCTGTGGAGTGTAAGTACTCACGTGAGTGTGGTAGTACAGCACAATACTCCGTGTAACCCAGCTACCATCATCAGACACACTTGGCACTCGTTTCCCCCCCCTGGGCGGCTGCTGAAGGAACCAGAGGCCTCAGTGTCTTCACGCTGCAGAGAGGTCCGAGGAGGGAGTCATTCTTGGGAGCCGGGTTCCAAGAAAGGAATATTTCTCCTGGCCAGCTTCCTCCGCAGGACTAACTGTTCTCCCACACCCAAGACCTCAGACACGGAAACCCAGAACCCCAAACCAGCTCATGGACGTTGTAAGGTAAGACCTGGGACGTCACGCACACTTCTAGGAGAGGGAATGACCCTCACGTGCAGTTATAAGCTGTAAAGGGAAGTAAGGTGCCATAGGACCCAAAGTCTGGGTAACCAACTGCAATTTATAAAGTTTGAGAATGGGGCAAACTGTGGGGGTGGAACATAGCCCAAGGAATAGGGATAAAAAAAGCCGGAAAAGGATTAATAAAGTGAAGAACTTGAGTGAATCCGAACAGTCCGCAGATGACCAGGGGCGACCAGATACCCGAGGAAAGGTGGAGCCATGTGGTGTAGTAAGGGCATTACTTTCTAATTACTGGCTGATCTTTAGTAACATTGGGACAAAATATTAGTTGATGGACTAAAACATTAAATAATTATCAGTAGTGTTGTGAAAATATTAAAAACACTCCTTTCTCCCACAAAGTCCTCAGAAACTAACACATTCTGTCATTCTGAATTTTGCACCTTTGTGTAAAAACTATTTCTGTCTCTAGATTTATCAACATGACTTTAAAGCTGTGATGTATTGTCCCTAGATTTATCAACATGAATTTAAAGCTGTGGTGTATTGTCCCTAGATTTATCAACATGAATTTAAAGCTGTGGTGTACTGTCCCTAGATTTATCAACATGACTTTAAAGCTGTGGTGTACTGTCCCTAGATTTATCAACATGACTTTAAACCTGTGATGTACTGTCCCTAGATTTATCAACACTAGTTTAAAGCCGTGCTGCATTGTTCCTAGATTTATCAACATGGGTTCAAAGCTCGAGATTGATGGGTGGAACATCCTAAAGTTCTCCCTGGCTTAAGATGTTCTTAAGCACTAAATTTGTTCCTGTTTTTGAAGGATTTTATCATGGTTAAGACTCTTGAAAAGGCCCTAAAAGTATCTTAAGTAAAAAAAAAACACAGTTTTAAGACCGTTTTAAGAAAAGGTGGTCTTAAGTCGGCTTAGGATGGTAGCGAGCACTTTAAGATGGTCTTAAAGAAGGGGATAAACCTTTGGAAATCAGGGCCATCTTTCCTGGCTTAAGACTGTCTTAATCCAGAGAAATGGTTGAGTCGATAAGGCCCTCTTTGTTACCCCAAACACAGCATGGCTGCTGCCACCCACACGAAACACTAAACAGATTCTAGCAGAGGGGATCTCACTGCGTCCCAGCAGACTGGTGGTGTGGAACACAGGATCTGAAAATGCCCCAACCTATTCCACCTTTGGAAAGGTGTGATCGAGCTGAAAGCAAACTTCCTGCAATTCTCAAAGACTGCAACCGGGAAACTATATTCTTCATTTGTATGCCTTTTTTATCAATATCCAGGCCCCAGAAATTAGTGGTCCAACAGGTGGATATCCTGCTCTTTATTTAACATGTCATAAGTGCTGGTACAGCATCTGTGCCTTGGTCCCAATGGATCTATTTAGATACAAGAGTTTTAAAGCAGAACGCATGGAGAAAATAAATAAATAAATAAAATCATAGGGCCTGATTTAGATATTGGTGGACGGGCTACTCTGCCACAACGGTGATGGATATCCCATCCGCCGAAATCGTAATACCATTATGTTCTATGGGATTTAGATATTGACGGATGGGTAACTCGTCACAAAGGTGACTGATATCCCTTCCGCCTAAATCTTAATACCATTATGCTCTATGGGACTTAGATTTTGGCCAACGGGAGTAACCCGTCCGCCAATATCTAAATCAGGCCCATAGTTTAAGAATATCTTACTGGAACATTTAACACCCAAGTGTCTTCCATCTATTGTTTGGGGCTCATGATTGTCTCAATTTGGTGGTGTAAGAGCATGAATGAATGAATGCATGTTTGATAAGCAATTCCTTTAAAACTGCATAGGAGCCGCAAAGGCTGGGGCGGTATGCAAGGGTGAGACATCACCTAGGCTGGATTTGTAGCACTGCCCCCCTTTACAAGGCAGGTAGAAAAACAACCTGCCAAGGTGTGTGTTTACACCTTAGCTGGTGGCACAGACACAGCTGCCAGCAACAGCTCAGATACTGGCTGTAGTTAAGAAAACTGACCACTGACGGCAGTGCCCTCCAGCAGGGGGCGCATGTTCACTCAACAGAATGTGCCCGGAATGTGGGGAAGCACCATGCATTTCTTGTGTGTTGTATTTGTAATGCATGACAAAGCCAAACATGTTAAGCTTGAAGGTGCACAATACATTTCAGCGTCATACTTTCATAAACAAGCATTAGCAAAGCCAACAGGTCTTCCTTAAGTGAGATCTATCAACTTTATTGGAGTGGCATGGCACAGAGTGGAGAGACATTGTGTGGCATGGAGTAGAATGACACTGTGGTATTGAGTGACTATGTTGTGGTGTAGGGTGACATTGTGTGGTGTGGAGTGGCACTGTGTAGAGTGGAGGCGCATGGAGTGTAGAGGGACTGAGTGGAGTGGGACTTAGCAGAGTAGAGTGGGGTTGAATGGAGTAGCGTGGGATTGAGTGGCATGCCGCAAAGGTGAGTACTGTTGTGTGGAGCGGACTGACATTGTGTGGAGTGGTATTGTGTGCAGTGGTGTGGCATTGCGTGCCAGGGAGTGGCACTGTGTGGTGAATAGTAGAGAGGCATTGTGTGTCATGGAGGTGCATTGTGTGGAGTGGATTGGCATTGTGTGGGGTGTAGTGGAGCGCTGGTGTGTGCAGTGGAGTACCACTGTGTGGTGTAGCATGGAGTGGTGTGGCATCCTGTGTTGTGGATTGGATTGGAGTGGAGTTGTGTGTCATGGAGGTGCATTGTGTGGAGTGGATTGGCATTGTGTGGGGTGTAGTGGAGCGCTGGTGTGTGCAGTGGAGTACCACTGTGTGGTGTAGCATTGTGTAGCATGGAGTGGTGTGGCATCCTGTGTTGTGGATTGGATTGGAGTGGAGTTGTGTGTCATGGAGGTGCATTGTGTGGGGTGTAGTGGAGCGCCACTGTGTGCAGTGGAGTACCACTGTGTGGCGTGGCATTGTGTAGCATGGAGTGGTGTGGCATCCTGTGTTGTGGATTGGATTGGAGTTGTGTGACATGATGGGGCATTGTGGGGTGTGGAGTGGCTTAGCATTCCGTGGTATGGAAAGTTTCCCCAAGTTGCCCTATAGCACCTCATATACCACAATATGTTACCGATTACCGCGACCTGCGTTCTGTGTCAACATTAGATGCCTTTGATCCCATGCAGGAGGGTGGCGGTACAACCTGCTGTGAGAACTGGTTGATTTACAGAGTAATGCGCTTCAGACTGGGAGGAGCTAGTGCGGCCGTGAGAACAGTTCTCCTGGTTGGGAATAAGGGCGATAGCGCCAGGTGGAGGCACTGTTGTGGAGCAACAAATGTTAAAAGCCTCTTCCAAGCAGGGGTAGTCGACATGCTCGGTACTCACCGATGATGGAGATTGATTGTGAGTAACAATCACCCGGGTGTAGGAAGACGTCAGCAGAACAGACTTTTGGAGGTTTAAACGAAAGATATTCTAGAGCTGCAAACCGAGAAGGCCTAGGACAACTCCTTCCCTGTCTACCCCCATCCCTAGGCCTGGAGAAGTAACACGGAGAAGGGGTGGGAGGGAGTCAAAGAGTAAATAGCCCCCTAATTAACATGAATCAATCTGTGCTTGGTCCATGCCGCACGGTAAGAAAAGGAAATGACACCCGGCACGCCCTGGCCAATGAGGAGGCAGCAAACAAGATTGCCAATGATGCCAACGAATGGTAAGCAATGTGCGGGCTCGAAGCCCTTTATAGTAAACAATACCGCTTGCAGCAACAGCACAAGCACTAACGCCAGGCGAGATCTAAAAACTGCCACAAATAAAATAAGAAACAACAAAACTCAGAAGGGGGACGAAAACTTGTTTTAAATACTTAAAGTATTAGAATAAATTCACACCTTTGCTGTGCACTACAGAGGGAGACCAGGCCTACGTAAATTAGGCCAGTCAAGTAAGCGCGCTAGGTCCCACCCCCGTCAACAAGTAAACGCAAACCCCTTCCACTGACTTGTGCAAATAGCACGATTTACGAGTGCAATAGTGGGAGTGCATTCACGCTGTTGGTTTAGACTCGTAAATCTATTCACTGACTCATGTAACCTCAGCCTGGTATTGATATTGTGTGGGAGGAGACCTGCTCTATGGACAGGGGAGTAGGCATTCCAGGGCTGCCCGAAAGTTTGTCCACAAGTCTAAAGTTAAGAATTTTCGGATGATCACAAACCTTAGCTCGGCCCATTCCTCCTGTGGAAATGGTCGGCAGTTTACTCCTGTCCCCAGCAGGGGTGAATCAATTCTAGGCCTGCAATAGGAAGGGAACTTCCCTCAACTGATAGAATAAGGGTCGGGCTTGCCCTATGGGAAAACATTCACCCCCTAGAACAAAAGTTATAAAGTGCAAATACTCACACGCAGAGTATTTTTGCATACATAATTGTATTATAGTAGGCACAATACTGCACTTCTAGGAGGTATTCCTGGCAACCCTTGAGCAATCTAGACATTCGTATACCTACTTCCTAATGTAGGTGTAAACCCCAGTGAATATTTTCGAATGTCTAATTCCAAAAGGTAGGTAAACACTTCAGCATAGGTTTTTGAATACCTGCTTCCAAAAGGTAGGTGTAAACCTCAGTGCAGGGTTTTGAATAGCTACTTCCAAAGGTAGGTGTAAACGTTGGTGTAGGGTTCAAATAGCCACTTCCTAATGTAGGTGTAAACCTTGGTGTAGGGTTTTCGAACATTTACTTCCACAGGTAGGTGTAAACCCCTATGTAGGGTTTCAAATAGCTACTTTCGAAGGCAGGTGTAAACCTCAGAGGAGGCTTCGAATATCTACTTCCAAAGGTAAATGTAAACCTCAGTGTAGGGTTTTGAATAGCTAGTTTCGAAGGCAGGTGTAAACCTCTGTGTGGGGTTTCGAATAGCTACTTCAAAGTGTAAACCTCGGTGTAGGTTTTTTAATATCTATTCCTAATGTAGGTGTAAACTCCAGTGAAGGGTTTCGAATATCCACTTCCTAATGTAGGTGTAAACCTCAGAGTAGGGATAATATCTACTTCCTAATGTAGGTATAAACCTCGGTGTAGATATTTAAAAACCTATTTCCTAATGTAGGTATAAACTTCAGTGCAGGGTTTCGTATATCCACTTCCTACTGTAGGTGTAAACCTCAGTGTAGGGTTTTCGAATATGTAATTCCTAGCATAGGCGTAAACCTCAGAGTAGGGCTGAATATCTACCTCCTAATGTAGGTGTAAACCTCAGAATAAGGTTTGAAATATCTACTTCCTAATGTAGGTGTAAACCTCAGACTAAGTTTCGACTTTCCGTGCGGGTTATTCCCGAGGAGAGCGTCAGAAGGTGCCTAGAAAGTAAAGCTACAGGTCACAGGCGCTAGTCACGAAGTAAACCCTCCCCTGGGCGGGGCCAGCGCCCTCCACGGCCCTTCCCTGCCCGGGGACAAGCAGGAACAGCAGCCGCCAGCGCGGGCCTGGGACCGGCCTGTCCTCACTCCACACCCCAGCACCAACCACTTCCCTTCACACAAAGGGGCCTGGGCCTCCCCACCTCACGAGGGAGCCTCTTCCTGCGAGGAAGGAAGCTGTGGCAGCCACTTTTGTGAGCAGGGTCACTGAGCAGTCACTGCCAGGGGAAGAGCCGAGATTCCCAGCCTCAGCAAAGCCACCACACAGCACTGATCCCTGCATTCTGCACTCCTAATATATCTGTGTGTGAAGGAAGCTTGCACAGCTGCCGGGCCTGAATACCCATTGTGTGTGTGAAGGAAGCTCCCACTCCTGCTGCGGCTGCGTACCTGTTTTGTGTGTGGAGGAAGCTTGCACTCCTGCTGTGTACCCATTCTGTGTGTGGAGGAAGCTTGCACTCCTGCTGTGTACCCATTCTGTGTGTGGAGGAAGCTTGCACTCTGGCAGCGTACCCGTTCTGTGTGTGGAGGAAGCTTGCACTCTGGCAGCGTACCCGTTCTGTGTGTGGAGGAAGCTTGCACTCTGGCAGCGTACCCGTTCTGTGTGTGGAGGAAGCCGTGGAAGCTCGCACTCCTGCTGCGGCTGCTAGCCATTCAGTGTGTGAAGGAAGCTCGCACTCCTGCTGCGTAGCCATTCAGGGTGTGGTGGAAGCTCGCACTCCTGCTGCGTAGCCATTCAGGGTGTGGTGGAAGCTCGCACTCCTGCTGCGGCTGCGTAGCCAGTGTGTGAAGGAAGCTCGCACTCCTGCTGCGGCTGCGTAGCCATTCAGGGTGTGGTAGAAGCTCGCACTCCTGCTGCGGCTGCGTAGCCATTCAGGGTGTGGTGGAAGCTCGCACTCCTGCTGCGGCTGCGTAGCCATTCAGGGTGTGGTGGAAGCTCGCACTCCTGCTGCGGCTGCGTAGCCAGTGTGTGAAGGAAGCTCGCACTCCTGCTGCGGCTGCGTAACCATTCAGGGTGTGGTAGAAGCTCGCACTCCTGCTGCGGCTGCGTAGCCATTCAGGGTGTGGTGGAAGCTCGCACTCCTGCTGCGGCTGCGTAGCCATTCAGGGTGTGGTGGAAGGTCGCACTCCTGCTGCGGCTGCGTAGCCAGTGTGTGAAGGAAGCTCGCACTCCTGCTGCGGCTGCGTAGCCCTGCTGCGTAGCCAGTGTGTGTGTAAAGGAGACTCGCACTCTTGCTGCTTGTTCCTTTAATGACTTTTCCTCCGGTGTGTAGGTGAAGCTTGCACTGCTGCCGCCTGCACTCGCACCTTTCCTGGTTAGAGCAGGTGGGGTGTCCCTCCCTTGAAGGGGCAGTGATATCTAGCTCCTTGCGAACGCCTCTTCACTGCGCGCTGCCTAGGCCTCAGCCCTGGAACAGCAGAGATGCTGTGGTGCAGAGAGAGAGCTGTGTGCGAGTCTCAGTCCTGGAACAGCAGAGATGCTGTGGTACAGGGAGAGAGCTGTGTGCGAGTCTCAGTCCTGGAACAGCAGAGATGCTGTGGTGCAGGGAGAGAGCTGTGTGCGAGTCTCAGCCCTGGAACAGCAGAGATGCTGAGGTGCACCGAGAGAGAGCTGTGTGCGAGTCTCAGTCCTAGAGTGTGCGAGCCTCAGCCCTGGAACAGCAGAGATGCTGAGGTGCAGGGAGAGAGCTGTGTGCGAGTCTCAGTCCTGGAACAGCAGAGATGCTGAGGTGCAGGGAGAGAGCTGTGTGCGAGTCTCAGTCCTGGAACAGCAGAGATGCTGAGGTGCAGGGAGAGAGCTGTGTGCGAGTCTCAGTCCTGGAACAGCAGAGATGCTGAGGTGCACCGAGAGAGCTGTGTGCGAGTCTCAGCCCTGGAACAGCAGAGATGCTGAGGTGCAGAGAGAGAGAGCTGTGTGCGAGTCTCAGCCCTGGAACAGCAGAGATGCTGAGGTGCACCGAGAGAGAGCTGTGTGCGAGTCTCAGCCCTGGAACAGCAGAGATGCTGAGGTGCACCGAGAGAGAGCTGTGTGCGAGTCTCAGCCCTGGAACAGCAGAGATGCTGAGGTGCACCGAGAGAGAGCTGTGTGCGAGTCTCAGCCCTGGAACAGCAGAGATGCTGAGGTGCAGAGAGAGAGCTGTGTGCGAGTCTCAGCCCTGGAACAGCAGAGATGCTGAGGTGCAGAGAGAGAGCTGTGTGCGAGTCTCAGTCCTGGAACAGCAGAGATGCTGAGATGCACCGAGAGAGAGCTGTGTGCGAGTCTCAGCCCTGGAACAGCAGAGATGCTGAGGTGCACCGAGAGAGAGCTGTGTGCGAGTCTCAGCCCTGGAACAGCAGAGATGCTGAGGTGCACCGAGAGAGCTGTGTGCGATTCTCAGTCCTGGAACAGCAGAGATGCTGAGGTGCACAGAGAGAGCTGTGTGCGAGTCTAAGCCCTGGAACAGCAGAGATGCTGAGGTGCACCGAGAGAGCTGTGTGCGAGTCTCAGTACTGGAACACCGAGAGAGCTGTGTGCGAGTCTCAGTACTGGAACAACAGAGATGCTGAGGTGCACCGAGAGAACTGGATGCGAGTCTCAGTACTGGGACACCGAGAGACAGCTGTGTGCGAGTCTCAGTACTGGAACAGCAGAGATGCTGAGGTGCACCAAGAGAGCTGTGTGCGAGTCTCAGTACTGGAACAGCAGAGATGCTGAGGTGCACCGAGAGAGAGCTGTGTGCGAGTCTCAGCCCTGGAACAGCAGAGATGCTGAGGTGCACCAAGAGAGCTGTGTGCGAGTCTCAGTCCTGGAACAGCAGAGATGCTGAGATGCACGAAGAGAGAGCTGTGTGCGAGTCTCAGCCCTGGAACAGCAGAGATGCTGAGGTGCACCAAGAGAGCTGTGTGCGAGTCTCAGTCCTGGAACAGCAGAGATGCTGAGGTGCACCGAGAGAGCTGTGTGCGAGTCTCAGCCCTGGAAAAGCAGAGATGCTGAGGTGCAGGGAGACAGCTGTGTGCGAGTCTCAGTACTGGAACAACAGAGATGCTGAGGTGCACCGAGAGAGAGCTGTGTGCGAGTCTCAGTACTGGAACAGCAGAGATGCTGAGGTACACCGAGAGAGCTGTGTGCGATTCTCAGTCCTGGAACAGCAGAGATGCTGAGGTGCACAGAGAGCTGTGTGCGAGTCTCAGTCCTGGAGCAGCAGATGTGCTGAGGTGCAGAGAGAGAGAGCTGTGTGCGAGTCTCAGTACTGGAACAACAGAGATGCTGAGGTGCAGGGAGAGAGCTGTATGTGAGTCTCAGTACTGGAACAACAGAGATGCTGAGGTGCACCGAGAGAGCTGTGTGCGAGTCTCAGTCCTGGAACAGCAGAGATGCAGGGAGAGAGCTGTGTGCGAGTCTCGGTCCTGGAACAGCAGAGATGCTGAGGTGCACAGAGAGCTGTGTGCGAGTCTCAGTCCTGGAACAACAGGGATGCTGAGGTGCACCGAGAGAGAGCTGTGTGCGAGTCTCAGTACTGGAACAGCAGAGATGCTGAGGTGCACCGAGAGAGAGCTGTGTGCGAGTCTCAGTACTGGAACAGCAGAGATGCTGAGGTGCACCGAGAGAGAGCTGTGTGCGAGTCTCAGTCCTGGAACAACAGGGATGCTGAGGTGCAGAGAGAGAGAGCTGTGTGCGAGTCTCAGTCCTGGAACAGCAGAGATGCTGAGGTGCACAGAGAGCTGTGTGCGAGTCTCAGTCCTGGAACAGCAGAGATGCTGAGGTGCACCGAGAGAGAGCTGTGTGCGAGTCTCAGTCCTGGAACAGCAGAGATGCTGAGGTGCACAGAGAGCTGTGTGCGAGTCTCAGTCCTGGAACAACAGGGATGCTGAGGTGCACCGAGAGAGAGCGGTGAGCGAGTCTCAGAGATGCTGCAAGGCAGGAGAGAACTCACCTGGCAGAGCTGTGGGACTCATCATAGTACCAGCACAGCAGGAGATGGGGTGAGGTACTCTGGCAGAGCTGTGTAGCAGCCTCAGGGTCGCTGTGGGTCTGGATTAGGAGCACATTGGCAGAGCTCCGTCTAGGCTCAGGATTAGAAGTACATTAGCAGAGCTCCATCTAGGCTCAGAATTAGGAGAACATTGGCTGAGCTCCGTCTAGGCTCAGAATTAGGAGTACATTGGCAGAGCTCCGTCTAGGCTCAGGATTAGGAGTACATTGGCAGAGCTCCGTCCAGGCTCAGGATTGAGGTACATTGGTAGAGCTCTGTCTAGGCTCCGGATTGAGGTACATTGGTAGAGCTCTGTCCAGGCTCAGGATTAGGAGCACATCGGCAGAGTTCTGTCTAGACTCCAGATTGAGGGACATTGGTAGAGCTCCGTCTAGGCTCAGGATTGAGCTACATTGGCAGAGCTCCGTCTAGGCTCAGCATTGAGGTACACTGGCAGAGCTCCGTCTAGGCTCAGCATTGAGGTACACTGGCAGAGCTCCGTCTAGGCTCAGCATTGAGGTACACTGGCAGAGCTCCGTCTAGGCTCAGCATTGAGGTACACTGGCAGAGCTCTGTCTAGGCTCAGGATTAGGAGTACATTGGCAGAGCTCCGTCTAGGCTCCAGATAGAGGGACATTGAAAGAGCTCCGTCTGGGCTCAGGATTGAGGTACATTAGTACAGCTCTGTCCAGGCTCAGGATTAGGAGCACATCGGCAGAGTTCTGTCTAGACTCCAGATTGAGGGACATTGGTAGAGCTCCGTCTAGGCTCAGGATTGAGGTACACTGGCAGAGCTCTGTCTAGGCTCAGCATTGAGGTACACTGGCAGAGCTCTGTCTAGGTTCAGAATTAGGAGTACATTGGCAGAGCTCCGTCTAGGCTCCGGATTGAGGTACATTGGTAGAGCTCCGTTTAGGCTCTGGATTGAGGTACATTGGCAGAGCTCCGTCTAGGCTCAGCATTGAGGTACACTGGCAGAGCTCCGTCTAGGCTCAGGACGGAGGTACACTGGCAGAGCTGTCTAGGCTCAGGATTAGGAGTACATTGGCAGAGTTCTGTCTAGGCTCCGGATTGAGGTACATTGGTAGAGCTCCGTCCAGGCTCAGGATTGAGGTACATTGGCAGAGCTCCGTCTAGGCTCCGATTTGAGGTACTTTGGCAGAGCTCCATCCAGGCTCAGGATTGAGGTACTTTGGCAGAGCTCCGTCTAGGCTCTGGAGTACATTGGCCGAGTTCTGTTTAGGCTCCGGATTGAGGTACATTGGTAGAGCTCGTACAGGCTCAGGATTGAGGTACATTGGCAGAGGTCCGTCTAGGCTCCGGATTGAGGTACATTGGTAGAGCTCCATCCAGGCTCAGGATTGAGGTACTTTGGCAGAGCTCCGTCTAGGCTCTGGAGTACATTGGCCGAGTTCTGTTTAAGCTCCGGATTGAGGTACATTGGTAGAGCTCGTACAGGCTCCGGATTGAGGTACATTGGTAGAGCTCCATCCAGGCTCAGGATTGAGGTACTGTGGCAGAGCTCCGTCTAGGCTCTGGATTGAGGTACATTGGTAGAGCTCTGTCTAGGCTCCAGATTGAGGTACATTGGTAGAGCTCCGTCTAGGCTCCAGATTGAGGTACATTGGTAGAGCTCCGTCTAGGCTCCAGATTGAGGTACATTGGTAGAGCTCGTCCAGGCTCAGGATTGAGGTACACCGGCAGAGCTCCGTCTAGGCTTCGGATTAAGGTACATTGGTAGAGCTCCATCCAGGCTCAGGATTGAGGTACTGTGGCAGAGCTCTGTCTAGGCTCCAGATTGAGGTACATTGGTAGAGCTCCATCCAGGCTCAGGATTGAGGTACTGTGGCAGAGCTCCGTCTAGGCTCTGGATTGAGGTACATTGGTAGAGCTCTATCTAGGCTCCAGATTGAGGTACATTGGTAGAGCTCCGTCTAGGCTCCAGATTGAGGTACAATGGTAGAGCTCCGTCTAGGCTCCAGATTGAGGTACATTGGTAGAGCTCTGTCTAGGCTCCAGATTGAGGTACATTGGCAGAGCTCCGTCTAGGCTCTGGAGTACATTGGCCGAGTTCCGTTTAGGCTCCGGATTGAGGTACATTGGCAGAGCTCCGTCTAGGCTCTGGAGTACATTGGCCGAGTTCTGTTTAGGCTCCGGATTGAGGTACATTGGTAGAGCTCGTACAGGCTCAGGATTGAGGTACATTTGTTGAGTTCCGTCTAGGCTCCAGATTGAGGTACATTGGTAGAGCTCCATCCAGGCTCAGGATTGAGGTACTTTGGCAGAGCTCCGTCTAGGCTCCAGATTGAGGTACATTGGTAGAGCTCCATCCAGGCTCAGGACTGAGGTACATTGGTAGAGCTCCGTCCAGGCTCAGGATTGAGGTACATTGGTAGAGCTCCGTCCGGGCTCAGGACTGAGGTACATTGGAAGTACAGTGCAGGAGTAGTAAGGGTCCTGCAGGTGAGGGCACTTTGTGGCTCACTGTACCAGAACAGCAGGATGTGTACGTGATTGAGGCGCATTGGTGGAGCTGAGGCCAGGCGCCAGTACTAGAATAAGACGGGGGTCCTCGGTCCCAGTTGAGGGGCGCTGGCAGAGCAGTGGGGTGACTCCAGACCCAACCAGTGTACACAGGCTGCCCTCTGGTCCACAGGGTATGTGTGACTCACTGCATGACGTCACTTCCTGGCCCTTAGTAGGAGTTCAATAAACAGAATATGTTCAGCTTCACCTCTGCCTGGCACACCCTGGCAGGAAGTCTCACAGGGGAGTACCCGGTGCCAGGCCTGGCAGCCACAGCCCCTGGGCCTGGCACCGGCCATGCATTGAGCAATCCAGGGGTGCCACTGGGCATAGGGTGTCCCTGCTGCGTCAGAGACACGTCAGTGACCTATTTGCATGGTGGAGGGGGGATACAGGATCCTGTCTCCACTCTTCCCGGTCACTCATGGCTCATTCATTGCACCTCAGTCCTGCGGAGAAGAAACCCTGCCGTGAAAGCCGCAGTTTATAATGGAATTAAGGCTCCCAGTTTTATGGCATTTATTGGTTAGACATTCCTGTCTGTATTTATGCAAATTAATTTTTGCTCAGTTTTTCTGTATTTATCCATCTTTATTTTGTATTTACTGCATAAATGAAGCTACAATGGGTATTTTTCCACCTTTAACTGATAAATGTTTACTCCTACTGGAATGTGTCAAAGGTTTCAGTCATCTGTAAAAATCAGTAAAGTCAGAAAACTGGGAGTCCTAAATGTAAGGTAGATTGGTAGAGCGCTGCCTGTCACCCGTGAGGGTACCCAGGCGCTGAGAAGGTGAGTGTAGGCTGAGCCTGGGTAACAAGCAGTTCTGATGATAAAATAAATAAATAAATAAAAAGTTAGAAACAAATGTCAGGTCTTCAGCTCCTGGCAGAACCCAAGAAGTTAGGAGGCGGCCCTGGTGTTTTGTGGGCGGTCTTCCAGGTTTTGGCAGCTTGGTAAGAGAATGATCAACCTCCTGTTCTGCGGATGGGGGTGTGTCCGTGAGTGAGTGCGACGCTCAGCAGTGAAGTCAGTGATGGAGGTGTGCGGTCTGTGTAGGGACTTGAATGGGTGAGAAGTTGGACCTGACAGCACTTCTGGATTGGGAGCCGGTGGCCCTCCGAGCAGTGGTGTGGGTTCAGCGGTGGGGGACCAGTCTGGTGGCTCTGAGTGGTGTGTAGAGGATGTGTTGGGGTGCTGGCGTAGAGCGCATTGCGTAATCACATCTGCTTGCCATTAAGGCCTAAGCACATCAAACCAGGCCCAGAACATCTACCATTATAATTCTACAAACTGTCTACAGCTCTAACAATGCACCTCTATCCTGAGACGCAGCGCCCCCTGGTGTTCCAGTGCCATCACTCATACACAGCTCCCCCAATGTACCTCCACCATGAGATACAGCGCACCTGTCTCTAGTGCACTATTAATACACAGCTCTGCCAGTGCACCACCGGCCTAAGACGTAGCACCCCTGGTGTACCATCACTAATACACAGCTCTGCCAATGCACCTTCTCCATGAGACGCAGTGCCCCTGGTGTTCCACTGCCATCACTAATACACGGCTCTCCCAATGTACCTCCACCATGAGATACAGCGCACCCGTCTCCAGTGCACTATTAATACACAGCTCTGCCAATGCACCTTCTCCATGAGACGCAGTGCCCCTGGTGTTCCAGTGCCATCACTAATACACAGCTCTCCCAATGTACCTCCACCATGAGATACAGGGCACCCGTCTCCAGTGCACTATTAACACACAGCTCTGCCAGTGCACCACTGCCCTAAGACGCAGCGCCCCCTGGTGTTCCATCACTAATACACAGCTCTGCCAATGCACCTCCTCCACGAGATACCGCGCACCCGTCTCCAGTGCACTATTAATGCACAGCTCATTGAAGACAATTCTATACTTTCAGACTTCCAAACTGGATTCCGCCCAGGAAGAAGCACTGAATAAGCACTCGTGGCAATCTGGGACGATCTTAAAAACACAGTCGACCGAAATGGAGTTGCTGCACTACTTCTCTTGGACCGCTCAGCTGCCTTTGATACGGTTGATCATGACACCCTAACTCAAAGACTCCACGAAGCCGGCATACAAGGGATTGCTCTCGACTGGATTACTTCCTATCTGCAAAAAATAGCGATTATCATCCACTCGCCCCCCTTCTCGTCCGAACCCTACCTCACAAAAGCAGGGGTCCCCCAAGGGTCAATCATCTCACCTTTGCTTTTCAACATCTACACCATATCTTTACCAGAACTGATCAATGAGTTCCATCTCACATGCTACAACTATGCAGATGACACACAAATACTACTTAAATTAGAAGGCCCCAAAAACATTGAAAACTCACAAATCTTCAGTTGCCTCAGAGCCGTTGATCAGTGGATGACCTGGAGCCATCTCAAACTAAATACCTCAAAAACAGAAATACTCATATGTGGTGACTGGAAAAATTATGACCCTCTGTGCGTCTGGCCTGACGATCTCGGACCACCTCCTCAATTATCCAAGGAAGTGAAAAACCTAGGAATCACCATGGATTCCAAGTTAACTATGAATGCCCAAGTAGACAAATTAGCACGCACAAGCTTTATCACCTTAAAGCCTTTACAACGCATCTTCCCCCACAAGGTGCAAGCTACTATCTCGCTTGTACTATCCAAACTGGATTATGCCAATAGCCTCTACCATGGATCATCTCTATCTTTTATGAAAAAACTACAACGTATCCAGAATTCTGCAGCCAGGCTACTACTACATATAAATCCACAAGCCCACATCTCCCCTGCCTTGAGCACTACACTGGTTACCCGTTGCCAGAAGATCCACCTTCAAGCTGCTTTGTATCACCCACAAAGCTATACATGGAACAGGACCACTTTTTATCAGAAAGAAAATTACCAAATACATCCAACAAAGAACCCTCCGCTCAAGACTGGCACCCCGCCTTAGAACACCACCATACAAGAAAAAGACTATAGGTGGTACATCCTTCTCCGTCCAAGCAGTCAAACTATGGAATTCATTATCCCCAACTATAAGAGCCACAGATAACTTTCTTGTCTTCAGAAAACTACTCAAGTTGGCTCTTTCCTTCATAACCACCTTTTTCAAACAACTATGAACTGCATATGCCTATGTGGATAAATATTTTTTTTTCAGATTATATGTATATTTCTATTTATTAATAGTTTCTTTGGAAAATATGTATTGCTACTATGTCATAACAATAAAATACACACACACTCTTTAAACCTGTCTGACTAAGTATTTTTTACCCATGATTCTAATTATGTATTGTATGTGCATATGTGTGTGTATATATATATATATATATATATATATATATACACACACATATATGTATATATGTTGTTTCTGTGCTTGGCATGTTCATGGATCATTGCATGGCTCCTGATTTTGGGTTGTTATACTAGATATCTATGAATTCCTGCTCTCATCTTATCACACTTATCTACCCATCATCATATGTCATGTCTCTATCAAACTATCCTCCATTCTCACTCTGACTCATCCCAAATCCCTTCTACCACTTTCATCTCCTAAATATCTCTGCCTAAGCTCTTCCCTCCACATCTAACTCACCAAACCTCACTCTACCTCTGTGACCTCCCACACAACCCTACTAAATTCTCCTGCATTCATCTCACCCTGCTACTATTCTCTCCCTAAACCTTCCACATACTCTTCCCCCTCCGCCCCCCTTTACTCATCCCAAGCCTTTGGGATGAGTAAATGAAGGATATACTCCCAATTAACACTTCTGGATTTCTTTCCTCCTCCACCCCTCCATTACTCCAGTCAATCTAACTAACAAACTCTCATATCCGCAATACTAAAACTGTACTCATTATTTAACTATACTAATCCATCACTAATTCTTGTTGGGTTCCAGAGTAGCGTGCTACTCATCGAAAAGCGCTTTGACGCCTCATCAGGGGTAGTAAGCGCTATATAAATACGATTACAATACAATTACAATACAGCTCTGCCAATGCACCTCCTCCCTGAGACTCAGCACCCCCTAGTGTACCAGCGCCATCACTAATACACAGCTCTGCCAATGCACCTCCTCCATGAGATGCAGCGCCCCTAATGTCCACAGTGCCACTCACACACAGCTTTGCCAATGCACCTCCTCCCCGAGACGCTCCGCCCCCTGATTTCTCCAGTGCCACTCACACACATCTCTCCCATGCACCTTGGGCATGCACTGCCATCTCCCTCTTATTTCAGCCTTGAGACCCACAGACAGCTCCGTCGATGCACCTCGGCCCTCCCCTCCTGCGCCCCAGCGATTCCGGGCCTGCTGGCACTCACAGCTCTCAGTGCATACAGACACCGACCTCCAGCACCCCTTCCGGGTCAGAGGCTGGGGGCCTGCGCCGCTCTGCCAATGCACCTCCTATGCTGCCCAGGGGCCCCCTCGACAGTCCGGCTAAGACCCGCACCCTCTTCTCTCTCTGCCTTTGGCCTCAGTCCGCGTCATACATCGGCAGACCCCAGCCTGGGATGACGCCCGCGGCTGCACCTCTCAGCACCGTGTGAGTTACTGCAGATCGGAGCAGACTCGTTTATTCCCGTCGGCCTCCCTGTCAGGGGCGCTCACCGGACGCCCATCACTCACATTTAGGAATGTAATGAGGGGAGAGCCCCGCCGGGGACACCCGCGCCAGGCCCGGCAGGGGATGGAGAGACTCATCTCACCATATCATTGGATATCGACAGGAAGAGGGATATCAAAGGCGGCAATCGATCGGGGCTGTGGGGGAGGGACTGGGGGAAAGTCAAGGATGGGGGGGAAAGTCAAGGAGGAAGGGGGAGCGCGAGACTGTGGGAACCGAGCTCACAGGCTGGCACCGGAATCCGGCCTTGGCCAGGCAGGACAACGTGAGACTGTGAGCAAAGGGAAAGGAACAGATGATGGACGGAATGCTGAACAAATCATTCATTCACCCCCAGTCAGACATCTGGGTTAAAACCCTTGTCCTTTCCCCGCCAATAAGTCTTGACCCTGTTTCCCCCTGAGAACAGTCCAGCCTGAACTGTCAGGTCAGGTCCTCCCTGGACCAGAAACAAGCATAGATAGCACCGGACGTGGGCCCCGGGCTCACTGCACCACTGGGTTCCAGCTAGCCTGGCTGATGGAGGGTGATGCCCCGAAACCGGGCCCAGGATGGTTGTTTCTGGTCCAGGGAGGACCTGGCCTGGCAGTTGGGGCTGGACTGTTCCCATGGTAGACCCTGCCCTGGACAGACAGGGGACCCTCCTGTAATGGGGTCTGGGTGACCATAGTAGGCCCTGCCCTCGACTAACAGGGGACCCTCCTGTCACAGGGGCTGTGTGCACTTGGTAGACCCTGCCCTCGACTGACAGGGGACCCTCCTGTCACAGGGGCTGTGTGCACTTGGAAGTCCCTTGCCTGGACAGTCTGGGGTCTCTCCTGTCACAGGAGCTGTGTGCACTTGGTAGACCCTGGCCTGGACAGACAGGGGTCCCTCCTGTCACAGAGGCTGTGTGCACTTGGAAGTCCCTTGCCCAGACAGACAGGGGACCCTCCTGGCACAGGAGCTGTGTGCACTTGGAAGTCCCTTGCCCAGACAGACAGGGGACCCTCCTGTCACAGGGGCTGTATGTACTTGGTAGACCCGGCCCAGGACAGACAGGGGTCCCTCCTGGCACAGGAGCTGTGTGCACTTGGTAGACCCGGCCCAGGACAGACAGGGGACCCTCCTGTCACAGGGGCTGTGTGGTCTCAGTAGGCCCTGCCTTGGGCAGACAGTGCAGGGACCCTCTTGCAGAGGAGCTGTGCCCCAGTGGGTCTGACCTTGGATAGACATAGGTCTTGCAGTCACGGGGACAGTGTGCTCTGAGCAGACCAGACTCGGGGAGGGGCTGCCGTGTTCCTGCCCCCTTCACACTCCATGGCGCAGACAAACCAGACGCCTAGCAGTCGAAGAGGCCCACCCCGCCTGGACCCACTGCCCCGGGGCCTCGAGGTGCGCATCCATCCACCTGCCACCAGGGGGCGGAAGAGGATGAAGGGTAACATAGAACATCTCCAGGACATGCCTGGGGGTCAAAGGGCGCACAGTAGCAGGAGACCATCTATAGCTTGAGGGGACTGGCCTCCGAGGACTGTTTCACAACAGGCGGTGACTGGTATAAGGCCAGGAGGGCTGGGGTCGAGTCAGCCATTCCCTGCCAGCGTTTAAAGGGGAACAAGCCAGCCTGTAGCATCGCGGGCTACCTATAGTGCTACGAGGCCATACAATACGCACGATTGTGCGCTATATAGGTGCCAATAACATAGCATGCCTGAATTCCCAGGTATGCCAGCCTTCCGCCATCTCTGCAGGTCCACGTTTCAAAAACTCCGGGAAGTGAACACAAAACCTGCTGACATACTCACCCCCACTCTGACCTCTACCCCAACCTCTCACCCGCCCCCTCCAGGTACTCACGTCACCGGTAATGCAGGATTGTTAATAATTCAGCAGCGGGTAACTCGATATAACGCCAGCATCCGCTGGGAGTAACTTTACAATTCAATGGGGTTTAAAAGGGAGAGGGCGGGGCCGGATGTACAGGTGCCTATTAAAGGGCATAATAACTACTTAACGTCATCATTGTATTTCAGCAGCCAGGTCACCAGAACCCACTCTACAGGATTATCGGCCTCGGCAGGATGAATGTTTATATGGCATCGAATGGCGGGAAACTGTAATATCAATGCTTTAATATTACCACCGAGGGGCTCTGATGGGATCATAAAATGACCTAAACCTGGCAATGGACCCGTTCAGTTGTAATCTGACCCCGCCCCTCCCCCCACCGATATTATGATATTATCAGGACAATGATACCCTCACCAATTTAGGACCATGGGGCACTCCTTTCAAGTGCACAAGCCCTGCCTCAGCTACACTCTCCCCCCCTCAGCAACGCCCCCCACCCCCCAGGGAAGGCGCTGCTTTCACCTCTGCAGGCCCATCCTGGACAGGGCGCACGCACACTGGCAGGCCCTGGGGGCGAGTGCGGGCCACCAGGTGTCTGTCCGAGGGGCTCTGCGCCAGGTGGGGGTCCCGACCTTGGGGGCTACAGTCTGCACCCTACACCCCCAGCGTGCTCCCCAAGGGGGCCTTAGCCAAGGCAGGGGATTAGATAACTGGGCCCCTAGACACCCTATCATTGTCAGCAGGGACCCCCGACCTCGCCACAGGCCACCCCGAGAGCCCTAGAACCGCGTTCTCTGAAGGGGCGGACACGACCCCATCAGACACCTCCTCAAGTAAAAGTAATCTATAGGCATATGTTCTAAAGAGCACCCACCACTGGCTTGTGCGGTAACAACAGTCTGCCTGTCTGTGCGGTAACAACAGTCTGTCCTGCCATATTACAGTCCACAAATATCCCGGTAATTACCAGGTAACTCGCTCTGGGAAACTCGGGCAGCTTTCAGTTTCAGAAAGCCCTTGTGTGAGGGCAATTACACATCGTAGCGTGCTTGTATAGCGCCTATGCTGTTTGATGGCTGCTTCGAAGCACAGAGGTCAGCTGAAGGATGCGAGATAGCAGCACATTTTCTCGTTGTGGGTAACTGGGTACCAGTGAGCGACCCAAAAGCACGCAGGATACTGTGGGGCGCCTAGAGGTTGGGGGAGTTGAGGTCACCTGAAGGGCGCTGGGGTGAGTTGTTGGCACACATGGGTGAGGCGGGCATCCCCATAGGCAGAAGAGCTATTGTAGCCACACACGTGTTTTCCTCCTTGGATAAAGTTTCTGCTTTAATGCAACAACAACAGTAAAATGAAAATATGCCCACCAGCCCCGATGCCAGGCTGTAGCCTGAGGCAGGCGCAGGGCATCTCCTGTGACCTTGTAGTGTCCTGATTTCCATTGTATGGCCTCCGGTGAGGTCAGGACTTCTGAAGCAGTGAAAGCGGTGTGTAAACATGGGCTCTGGCCCTTCCATCTTGGCCTGTTCAAGGACCGGGGGGAGGGACTTCTGCGGCCCAGCTATAGGCTGAGCGGCCTAAAAACCCGCGCCGAAATCCCAGCGCCCACACTAGGCCGCATTCTGTGACAGTGGGCACACAGCTTTATGGCGCTACACCCCCGAAGCTAGTAACTGCACAACCAGACAGCAGATCGAGCTACATCAGTCCAGAATTACATCTATATAAAAATAATTCGCGTAATATATACTCAAACTGAAGCAACTTTTATATATCGAACTTAAACAAAAATTACATTCCAGGTGAGGGTCTCCAGACCGGGACGGAAGAGGCGGTACGAGGTCTGTTCCGAGCAATAGGCCCTCTTGCAAAGAGGGAAGTGACGCCCCCAACTTCCCACCTCTGTTTGGATTGTGAAATACAGCCTCCGGGCCCCGGTGCCGCTGCACCCGCTGCACCAATGGAAGCTAAGCTCCTCCTCCCATGCCTTGCACAGCGGTAACACGCTCTGATGCTTAAACCTCTCGCTCTGCAGCGCCGCAGGAAACAGATGTGTTTCACAACACTAATGACGTAAGTAAAAGTGCTGCTTTCGCTGACCTCGCAGTGATGAAAGGCGGAGCCCACCCTGCAGGCCTGGGGCTTAATGGATATCAGGGTCACAGCCTCACGCCTTATCCGGCTGAGCTGTCTCACTTGCAAAGGCTAGTGTTTACCTGCCTGCCTTACACTACGGCGGACTACAAGCCCCAGGATGCCCCGCGCAAAGGACAAGGACAGGCAGGGTTGGTCCGGTCTTAAGTCTCTAAATTGTTATCTATTTTATTGGCACAATTGAAATAAAATGCAGTGATGGTGCAGAGGTTATCATCATTTTGCGTTCTACAGTCTCTTCAGGTGGGAGTGAGCAAAAACAGGAGTGGATACGTTTATATGGCTAAGTTATGCGGCACCAGTGTTCGACTTTTACCCAAAGGCATCTGCCGGTATGTAATTAAGTTACACTTGGAGTCAATGTATGAGAGGCGACAGTCTGCCCTCCTGGACGCCACTTGTGTCACTCTTAACCCCAGAGCCCCCAGGCTGGCCCTAGTCGGAAGCTTCTGACAGGCCTGGCATCCTTGTTCGAAGTGCATGCTGGGACCGGTAGTTTCACTTTATCCCATTACTTCCCTGTACATGCAGGAGGGCAGTTACCACCAAACAGTGAGTGACCTGAGTGGGGTGTAGGTGTCACATCTGACAGGGGCACCCGGAGGACCCCCAGGGCCATACAGACACCTAACGTGACAAACCACAGTGCAGCAGGACGTGAAAAGAGCGTGTGGGAGGGAGGGTTCAGCTGCACTGAGCCCCACGGCCCCCTCACCACCCGGGGCCTCTGCCCTCGCCACGCTAAGTCCACGGTACACAAAGGGACACAACTGACGACATAACTCCCAAAGTAGACAAGCACACACAACCCCACTCACCTCCTGACACAACCTCCGGAAGACAGACTCACAAACACAACCCCACTCACCTCCCGGCACAACACCTGCACGAGACAATCACACAACACAACCCCACTCACCTCCTCATACAACCCCAGGACATCAGAATCACACAACACAACCCCACTCACCTCCTCAGACAACCCCGGGACATCAGAATCACACAACACAACCCCACTCACCTCCTCAGACAACCCCGGGACATCAGAATCACACAACACAACCCCACTCACCTCATCAGACAACCCCAGGACATCAGAATCACACAACACAACCCCCTCACCTCCTCAGACAACCCCAGGACATCAGAATCACACAACACAACCCCCTCACCTCCTGAGACAACCCCCAAATGAGAGAAATCACACAACTACACTCACCTTCTGACAACCCTCATACGAGGCAAGCACACAACACAAGCCCACATAGCTCAGAACAACCTCCAGACAAGACAAGCCCACGACACAACCACAGACGAGACAAGCACACACCACGGCCCCGCTCACCCAATCATCCAAACCCGGGCACACATCACGCATTCCACTCACCTAGCCCCCACCCCTTTCCTATACAACTCCCAGCCTAGAGGAAAGTACATAACAAGACCCTAAACTCCCCACAAGTACACACAACCTGACATCTCCCAGACCGCACCACACAACACAGCCACACTCACCTCCTGTCACGATACAACTCGCCCCTGACCATCTCCCACGCTACACAGTACACACCACACACGCTCACCCACCTCCTGACCTAATCTATGTAGACTGTAACACACAACCCCACTCACCCCCAACCCATCTCCCAGGCTAAACAAGAAGACACAACGCGACCCCGCGCACCTCCAGAAGAGAGAATCACACAACACAACTCCACTCACCTCCTGCCACAACCCACAGACAAGGGCACGCCACAAACCCACTCACCTCCTGACAACCCATTGACGAGACAAGTACACACCACAGCCCCAAACACCAGGAAACACAACACGCCCCAACTCACATCACACCCTTCCTATACAACCCCCAGACTAGAGACAAGTACATTAAAATACCCCCCCACACAACTCTTGACCTCCCACGCTTGACAAGTACACACGCCCTGACACCTCCTAGCCGACAGCACAACCACAGACGAGACAAGCACACAACAATACCCTACTCACCTCCCGACAACCCTCAGACGAGACAAGTACACACCAAAGCCCCGCTCACCCCAACACCAGGAAACACAACACGCACCACACTCCCCTCACACCTCCCAGGCTACAGGAAAGCACATTACAAGTCCATCTCTTCCCCACAACTGCCGATTTCCCTGGCTTGACAAGTACACACAACCTGACATGTCCCAGACCACAGACTGCACCACACAACACAGCCAGACTCACCTCCTTTCACGACCTAACACGGCTCTGACCGCCTCCCAGGCTACACAATCACACAACACGACCCCGCTCACCTTCTGACCTAATCTAGGTAGACAACAACACACAACACGACCTCACTCACCCCGACCCATCTCCTAGGCTAGACAAACACACACACACACACACACAACACGACCCCGCTCACCTCCTGACCTAATCTAGGTAGACAGCAACACACAACACAAACCTACCCCACTCACCCCGACCCATCTTCTAGGAGAGACAAGAAACCCACAATACAACCCCACTCACCTCCTGACCCTGCTCCAGGCGCTAGGCTGTCCGGCGTCTTCTATCCGAGCGCTGGCCACTTAAGAGTTAAGCTGGCCTCCCCGAGGACCGGGCTCTCCAAGTACAACCAGTTTATTCCACAATCAGTGTCCCCCTCCGAAACCTGGCCTCTCTGCGGTCGGAGCTCCCCAAAAACCTTCTTCCCCAAGCAGAGCGAAGAGTTCCCCTTCTCTCTCCTGAGACTTTGGGGGGACTCCGAGACCGGGGGCTGTGCAGGCCGGAGACCTCTGCTCGCCCCCTGGCGCTGGCACCCTCAGCCCGGGGTGGACAAGGCGCTTCGAAGCCGGGCAGTGCCGGTGTCTCCTGCTCCCACTGCCCGGAACCCCTGTCCCTGCAGGGTGTCCTATCAGCAGCCCTGTTCAGTGTGTTCCTGAAGCTCTCTTCGGGCCTCCCCGTCCGTCCCTCCCTCTCCCCTCCCCTCCTCTGGTTCCCTGGGGAACGAGGAACACCTGATTGCGCCTGGCTGCACTTCCCCCAGCGAGGGAGGCTGCCGGCGGGAGCACGGCGCGTCTGCGGAGGGAGAGGTGCGCCGGGATCCGCGGGAGAACACCGTGTGCGCCGCTGCAGGGGCGGGTGTGCACACATGGTACAGGGGGACCCCCGCCCTAGGCAGGGATATATACACCGGGTACAGGGGGGCCCCTACCAGGGGCAGGGATGTACACACCGGGTACAGGGAGACCCCCGCCATAGGAAGGAATATATACACCGGGTACAGGGGGACCCCCACCAGAGGCAGGAATATATACACCGGGGACCCCCACCAGAGGCAGGAATATATACACATGGTACAGGGGGACCCCCGCCCTAGGCAGGGATATATACACCGGGTACAGGGGGACCCCCGCCCTAGGCAGGGATATATACACCGGGGACCCCCACCAGAGGCAGGGATATATACACCGGGTACAGGGGGACCCCTACCAGGGATGTACACACCGGGTACAGGGAGACCCCCGCCATAGGAAGGAATATATACACCGGGGACCCCCACCAGAGGCAGGAATATATACACCGGGTACAGGGGGACCCCCACCAGAGGCAGGAATATACACACAGGGTACAAGGAGGTGTACCCCCACCAGAGGCAGGAATATTTACACTGGGAACAGGGGGCACCCCCACCAGAGGCAGGAAGATATACACCGGGTACAGGGGGACCCCCACCAGAGGCAGGAATATATACACCGGGTACAAGGAGGTGTACCCCCACCAGAGGCAGGAATATATACACCCGGTACAGGGGGACCCCCACCAGAGGCAGGAATATATACACCGGGTACAAGGAGGTGTACCCCCACCAGAGGCAGGAATATATACACCCGGTACAGGGGGACCCCCACCAGAGGCAGGAATATATACACCGGGTACAAGGAGGTGTACCCCCACCAGAGGCAGGAATATATACACCCGGTACATGGGGACCCCCACCAGAGGCAAGAATATACACACCGGGTACAAGGAGGTGTACCCCCACCAGAGGCAGGAATATACACACCCGGTACAGGGGGGACCCCCGCCAGAGGCAGGAAAATACACACCGGGTACAGGGGGGACCCCCACAAGAGGCAGGAATAGCACACTGAGTACACGAGCTGCCACCTCCCAGTGACAGGAATATACACACTGAGTACAGGAGGGACCACCACCCCAGAGGCAGGAATTTACACACTGACTACAGGAGGAGGGACCCCCACCAGAGGCAGGAATAAACACACTGACTACAGGAGGAGGGACCCCCACAAGAGGCAGGAATATATACACTGGGTACAGGGGGGATCCCCACCAGAGGCAGGAATAGACACACTGAGTACACAAGCTGCCACCTCCCAGTGACAGGAATATACACACTGAGTACACAAGCAGTCCCCTCCAGTGGCAGGAATATACAGACTGAGAACAGGAGGGACCACCACCAGAGGCAGGAATATACACACTGCGTACACGAGCAGCTACCTCCCAGTGACAGGAATCTAATATACACACTGAGTACACGGGAAGCCACATCCCACAGGCAGGAATATACACACTGAGTACACGTGCAGCCACCTCCCAGTGACAGGAATATACACACTGCGTACACGAGCAGCCACCTCCCAGTGACAGGAATCTAATATACACACTGAGTACACGTGCAGCCACCTCCCAGGGACAGGAATATACACACTGAGTACACAAGCAGCCCCCTTCCAGTGACAGGAATATACACACTGAGTACAGGAGGGACCACCACCAGAGGCAGGAATATGCACACTGAGTACAGGAGGAATCACCACCCCAGAGGCAGGAATATATATACACACTGAGTACACGAGCAGCCACCTCCCAGCGACAGGAATATGCACACTAAGTACACAAGCAGCCACCAGTGACAGGAATATACACACTGAGTACACAAGCAGCCACCAGTGACCGGAATAAACACACTGAGTACACAAGCAGCCCCCAACCAGAGGCAGGAATATACACACTGAGTATAAGAGGGACCGCCACCAGAGGCAGGAACATACATACTGAATACAGGAGGGACCATAAACAGAGGCAGGAATATGCACACTGAGTACAGGAGCAGCCACCTCCCAGTGACAGGAATATACACACTGAGTACACAAGCAGCCACCAGTGACAGGAATAAACACACTGAGTACACAAGCAGCCCCCCACCAGAGGCAAGAATATACACTCTGAGTATAAGAGGGACCGCCACAAGAGGCAGGAACATACATACTGAGTACAGGAGGGACCATAACCAGGGGCAGGAATATGCACACTGAGTACAGGAGCAGCCACCTCCCAGTGACAGGAACATACACACTGAGTACGGGAGGGACCCCCCACCAGCGGCAGGAATATACACACTGAGTACACGAGCAGCCACCTCCCAGTGACAGGAAACTCATATACACGGTGTTCACAAGCGGGGCACCACCACCCATATGGTGTGCAGGGAGAAAGCACACATCCATCCACCTGCAGGATAAGCACACCCAGGGCCTGGCACCTCCCTGTGCCGGGGCGGAGAGGGCACAGTGACCCCTGGCTGCCGACGGCGGGAGTGCAGTGGCCGGAGGGAGGGGATGGGAACAGCCTTGGGGCACCGGTGGGGGAGTCGGGGCTCTGCCAGGCGCCTGTGCGCAGAGGTGCGTTTGTGAGGACAAGAGGCCACTAACAGGGGCCGAACCTTGTGACATTGGGGGGTTGCGGTTTTCTGCAACTCCTTAACCAGCTTAACATTCCACTAATTATCAAACGTTACAGATCTAATGCATTTAATCGTTGTATATTTTTATTTTTTTATTAACCTCGTCATCAAGTAATACTTAAAACCGTCCTGGAGCTTGTAGTCCAGCATTCCTTGATGTGTGGCCGTGACGTCATGAGTTGATCTTTGTGCGGCTCCGTTGGCTTAGGTGCCCTCTGGCCTCTCGTGACGTCACTGGGTGAAACGTGTGTGACCTCACCATGGAGCTCTTCTGCTCTCTCGTCAGACAGCCAGGGTCTGACCTCATCGGGTCCTGAACCTCTGCGTGATGTCACCAGAGGGCTTTTGTATCACAATAAATGCCCTTTGAGTGACATCATCGGACAAGCCTCATCCCACGTGTGACATCACAAGGTAGATTTCTAAGCAAACGTGAGATAATTAGACAACACGAGGGTCACTTGAGATCTGAGCAGCAGGTGGCGCACTGCGCCTGGTGACATCGAAAGCATGACGTCTTCAGCCGTCTACCCTCGAGTGACGTCACCTGAAGGCCCTCTGGTCTCGTGTGACGTAATCCAGCCGTCATCTTACGACCACCTGTGCTTGCTCGAGTTCCCTGGGAGCTTGCATCGAAAGCAGTCGCTTCGGAGCTGCCAAGCCATGTTCTGTCCCGGTCCCATAACGAGACATCAGTCACTGAGTGCCAACATTCTGCGGACGTCTGGCAGTGGAGATCTGCCTCCCAGTTCTCTCAGTACCCTTGTGTACATGGTTCTCCATCCATCCCACTGGATGGGCTTCTCTGACAATGTCCATGGTGGGCGAGCTTTGCCCAGCGAAGTCCTCCGTGCCCCTTTGAGTCCTGTACCCATACCAACCTCCCCTGCTGGGCCCATCACCCTCTCCAGGCCGCTTAATCCGTGGAAGACCTGGGATCACTGCTCACTCAACATATCAGCCTGTACAGGTGCTCTGACAACACCCACCTCCGCCCTTGTCATCAGCTGACTGACGGACGCTTCAAACCCACCCACAGGTCTGCTGTGTGTATCTGAAACTGCCCAACAAGAGTTAATCCTTCTAGATGGAACCTCTGATCCAAGCAGGACTCAGCAAACTAAACCTTCAAAGCCTGTGTTTATACAATACAACTTCAATCTCAATATACTACCTCCCTCATACATATAGGGCCTGATTCTAACTTTGGAGGATGGTGTTAAACCGTCCCAAAAGTGGCGGATATACCACTTACCGTATTACGAGTCCATTATATCCTATGGAACTCGTAATACGGTAGGTGGTATATCCGCCACTTTTGGGACGGTTTAACACCGTCCTCCAGAGTTAGAATCAGGCCCATAGTCCCCTGCTATGTCGTCATGTATCCATATATTTAGAGGAAAAAACGCTAAAGAAAAAAAACACACTCTCTCCAATGCACTACTGTCTCTCCCTAAACCTCTCTCAATCTGTCCTCCATCGACACTCTCTGGCTCACCCCAAGCCTCATTCTACTGCTACAGTCTCCAAAATAACCCTTCCTAGACTGCTCCCTCCTCTCTCGCTCCAGGCTCACACAAACCTCACTACTAGGCAGTGCTGTAACAAAGGCCCCCGCGGTGCAAAGGGCTCCCTCACCACAGTACACTGTACATGGGTAGCAGACCACTGACTGGGTCCATGGGGTAGGGGGCCCCGAGAGGTACTCTGCAGGGGGGCCCCTTTATTTTCCTTACGCCACTTCTACTAAGATCTCCCAAGCACTCCCTCGTGTATCTCTCCTTTGACTCCCCCAGACCTCATCTCACTACTATGATCTCCCTAACCCTTTCTATAGACTCTTCCCTCCAGCCCTCCTTTACTCACCCCAAACCTCCTCTTACTGCTCTGATCCCCCAATTAACACTGGATTCTTCCCTCCTCTAGCCCCCCCCCCCCCCATTATTCTATTCAGTCCAACCATCAGACTGACGTGTCCACCGCTCAGATTTCCCTATACTAATTACCACTAACCCTTTCGGGTTACGGGGTAGCCTGCTACTCGCACAAAAGCGCTCTGACTCCTTGTCAGGGGTAGTAAGCGCTACAATCTACCCTGGAATGACGCGAACTGAAGTGCCCGGCGCCCATTCATTACTAAGCCCTGGCCATGGGTGGGGGGGAGGTGTCACTACCGAGAGGCATTGTTACAGCCGTCGTTTCTCAGCCCAAGGGCCTGGACGCTTCCTTGGCGAGTCATGGCGCATCCGTGCGTGCGATGTGTGCGCTGAGGCATGGCACCTGATTAGTGGTGTCGCCTGTCCTTGGCGTTCCCCCCCTCCCCAGTCTCTGATACCTACCGTCCCCTCCCACCTATTCTCCCCCCACCCCTCCTCCACCGATACCCGGGGTGCGCAAAGGCACCGCGGGGCGCTGAGGTTCACCCCTTTCACATGCAAGAGACTTCGGCCAGAGGGATGGATGCTGTCTCCCCCGCCCCCACAAAGAGGGGGTCCAGATCCTGAAAAGGGGGTCTCTTTGTCTACATAAATGGTTGGCCTGGGACACCCAGGGGTGTAACTTTCTGGGCTGCACCCCTTGGGGTGTGCGTTTGTGAGCTGCACTTGATTAAGGTTGGGGGGGGGGGGTGCATGCCCTGCATCTGTGCCTGTGGCCACTTCCGGTGAGTAAATAGTGGCTTCACGAGGCAACATACATGTCACAGGGCGGGGGGGCCTGGTTGGCCACGTGCTGGACAAGCTTTGGAAGCGTCAAGAAACGGATGCAATGGGTATCTCTGGGTCTTGGTGACCCCCCCGGACATCCTGAGGCTTTTCTTTCTTCGCCCCAGGATGTTTGGTGTATTTTTACCTCAACATTCAGTTTTGGAAAGCACTGATTTTGGTGATTGTCTCTTTTCAGTGTTCTAGAGCAGGTTCTCTCCGTGTCATTGCCTCTTGTCTGCGCCGCTGTCAGGGCTCCGCAGCGTCCTGGGCGCTTCTGCTCCAAGGCCTTCAGGTCCCTTGTTGTGTTTCACCAGTTCCACGTCAGGGGCTCAGGGTCTGCTCCCCCCACCTGCAGCAGCGCCGGGTGCTGTGCGCCACGGGTACAAGGGGGCTGCGCCCACTGCATCAGAGCCTTATGTGGTTCTTGTTCACCTCCTAAACACCCGTGGGGGGCAGTAGGGGTGAAATAACAAGGGACAGCGAGAGGAGGGGGTGGGGGCGAAGCAACACGAGTGTGCTGCGGGCGGGGTGGGAGGCGGAGACTGTGTGCAGTGCTGCGCACTCTTACAAACGCAGGGCCTCTGGAATTATGCGATTGTGATTTCTGCATAGTTATAGATTTGCTCCATTTGCCACATAATCCATCAGCTGCCAAGTAAGCTGCAACTTTTAAATAAAAAAAAAGTTGTCTGTAGCTCAAACGATTCAAAAGTTACTAAAAATGCGTCATCACGTATTGCAGTGCAGTGGAAGGCCCTTTGCAAAGCTAGACTGGTCAAGTTTGTGTTCCTTATTGTTATATTTCAGCGTTAAATTGATACTAATGAGAAGCAGCCAATGCCAAGAGTGTTACCAAGTTTAAAATCAACAATTTGCATTGCACTGGGTCTCACATTTGCTCCAGTTAGAGCTATTAGTGTTGTAAATTCCTAACTGGACTTTTCTTGCCACATACATTGAAAATTAAAAGCAAAACAGTTGACATAAGCGAGCCAATTCAAACCACTACAGCCGCTATGAGCGCAAAGGAGAGACACAAAAGGAAAAATAAGTTCACTCACACTCAAATGATGAGCTGGGTTAAAAGCCTGCAATACTTACAACAGGTCAAAGCACTTGTGCACTCAACCTAATGATGAAATAATGATCACAAAACGTGGTGCATTAGTCTGCATAATGGTCCTTTTCTTGCTGCATGATTAACTTAAGCCTGCCACATAATTTAGCCCTCTCGTGCCGCATAATTCCAGTGGCGATGAATAAGAGTGAAAATTAATATGAACAAGGCAACAAACAGCTTAAATTGGCGGCATACTCCTATAGTAAGAAAGTATGAAGCGGGTGTTCTAAACACAAAAACATATTGTTGCCAAATATGTATACTGGAAAAGAAACCTTAACCAGTGAAAAGACTATCAAATAGAAAAATATGTGGGGCACTCCTATCCAATTAGTAAAGTCATCTCTAAGCAATCATGAAAAAGAAACTAATGCAATTAAATGTATATGAAGATAAAGCAAATATGTACAATGTTTAGAAGAATGTAAATGAACACATTCGGAGATGCGGTACATAGAAACCAAATATTTACTTTCAATCTGAAAAATCAATATTTCTGACAGTTTGGACAAGATTTAACACATAAACTGAACAGTACAAATTGGACATCAGTTCATGTTAGACATACATAAATAAAAAACAAACAGTAAAATGATATCAATAACAAGTCCATCCAGAAAGAATCCTGATGGTGAAAATGAAGTTCCATCCAATCCTAAGATTCAATCATAAATAGTTCCATTCGTGACCATATAGTTCACTCTGCTTGGAAAAAACAGCCAAAAACTCCAGCCGACACGTGTTTCGTCCTATTCTGGACTTTATCAAGGCTGAATAAACAGTAAACAGTAAAAGAAATTCTAATAAGAATTAAAGTAGTTCTAAGATGTCCAGCAATATAAAAATTCACTCATCTTGAAAGAAAATAATCCAATTTATACTTATTGAAATCTGTGAGTTAGTCACAAAATCTTATATTATGCAAGAAAGAAAGTCAAACCATAAACCAAAGTCACCCACGCGTGTGGTAATCAGTGCACTAAAGTCGAAGTGCTAGAGCAGTATATCAAAACAGTGAAGCAGAGGAAGAGGACCTGGTTAGTACCTATGGTCAGTTACTGTGAAAGATGTATATATTCAGAGTACACAGAAAAACCCCAAATGCCATAGAATTTCAAATACCTCTTCAAGGGGTATGTCTCCGATGAATAAGAGTACCTGGAGCAGTGAGAGGCCAGTAGAAGGACACTGGCTGCAAACTGTGAGCTGTGCTAGGTCCATGCTCCACACACGGACAGAAGCCCCAAGAAAAGTACAGGAGGAGGTGAGCAGCTGGCAGGGGACAGGAGGTGTGACCAGTAACAAGCAAGAAAACAAGAGTGTTGTGGAGGCCAACCAATAGCAATAATTAGTAAGTAATTAGCAGGCTCTTAACCCCTTTTTAAGCATTTTTTTTTAAAATAGCTTTCGCCAACTGTGCATATGTGCTGTAGGCGCAAACTAAAAATGGGCAATGTAGTCTAGCTATGTGTTAAAGGTCTCCAGTGCCCTTGGACCACGTTTGTGCTGTGAAATACAAAACAGCAATAAAATAAAATAAAATAGGAAAAAAAAACAAAGAAATACCCTGATGAGAGGTGGCTCTATTTTGGAGTTTAATCTAGCGTTCACGTTTTAGAATGTGCTCAGCTCTTAGCAGAGCCAAGGAGTGAAATCCTGAAATAACCAATGTTTGCAGAATAGCTATGTAAGCAGTGAGAGTCTGCCTCTGACACACTGCACTGGGGTTATGTAAACGGAAATATTATAAAAAGTGCCAGCCTAGCAGACATCGATTGGTAGGCTGTCAGCACGATGATGTCACTGGGTCGAAGGTCATGTGATAACTTGAGGATAAAGGTTATGTAATCTTCGATTCAATGATGTCACCTGGGACATGGTTCCCACACTTCCGGCTTCATGGCACTAGAGCTTCTCCTTGGGGGGGGGGCTGGCAGTGTGGGTCTTCACTTGGGGGGTTGGAGGAGCAATGACCCATCATGCTGTGCAGAGGGAGGGGCCTTGCCTACATTGCTGGGGTGGTCCCCTGCTGTGCAGAACAAGCACTTCAGGGTTCACATACCCTGTGTGGTGGCAAGGCCGGTGCCAGTCTATAGAGCAGGGGTCCTCAAACTGGGGGGACGGGCCCCGCTAGGGGTCCTCAAGAGATCCCATGGGGGCGCCAGGTTCTGGCCAAAAGAAGGATTATGCAGATAACAGTGCTTTGTTTTTAGCAGAAAAATGTTTATTGCATTTTTAAAAAGGTAACAGAACGTAACTGTAATTTTTAAATAAGTCTAGCCATATGTAAACATTGCAAACTTAATAGAATAATTCTGAAATATTCGGAAGGGGGCCCGATGATTTTTTTCCCACTGGGGGGGGCACGGCATTAAAAAGTTGGAAAACCACTGCTATAGAGGGAGGGACCTTTCCTGCTCTGCATGGACACCGTGTAGAGAGGGCGACATGGCCCGTACCACTTCATGCGGAAAGGGGTGGGTGTGACGGGCCTGAACCACTGAATATCTCCCCTGTTGTACAGTGTAAGCACCACCTCCAGGTACCCGGGCTTGGCCACATGTCCGGAAGTAGGGTCTTTCCGGTACTACTCACCCCCCCCCCACTTACAGAATTAAAGCTTTTACATTTTTTTATTTTTGTGAACTCTTAAGTCACAAACTTTGAGAACGTTAGAGTTCCACTTCTCAGGGCTGCTAGATTCCTGACTGAATTCCAGAAATTTGTTTTTAGAGAGTTTTTACCTGGAAATATAGAACTGCAGTTACTCACTCTTTAGAGCACCTGTTCGCTCCTTAGAAGTGCCCGCACTCTCTCATTACATGTATTTCAGTTTGAAAAATTGAGGAATATTTTTAGTAAAATGACTATATAGATAGAACCATCCCCCGACAAAAAGCACTTTCGACACTCTTAACCAATTAGGTGCTACGATGCCCACTTGAATAATAAACAAAGGCCAAACAATACAATATGACAATGACAAAACATGGTGCCATGTTTACAAAGTTGCACAATGCAAAGCCACAATCACATGGCAAACACTCGTCTGTATGCACACGAGGCCTGGCATTGTGCCACCTCAGAACTATGTTATGTGCTCAGATTTGGTCATTCAAATGTGCATTGTTGTGTACTGGATTCTTTAAAGAGGGTCCCAGTTTTAGAAACACCCAATATAAGGCCACTGACCTAACAAGTGTGCAGGGCGTTTACTGGATCCAGATGTAAAGAAAAGCATCAAGTACAGACGACACCCCATCTGTGATGTCCAACCCCGATGCTTAATTTGAGCCGGTGGTTTGTGGTACTGAGCACCTGCAGTTGATTGTCAACACCGGCACCTAAGACAGTCTGCCACATGGTGGCGCTGTTTGTCAAATATAGAGATGAGCACAACATCAGTTGTTTATTAATGCAACATACATAAAAAAATTACCAATACCTGTCACCCAAGCCATTCTTACATCTTTGGGGTCCTGAAATAGAAATGTCACACGGATAGGGGTGGGATGGCTACTAGTTGTATTACTATTTTCTTTGACAGCCCTGGCACGGGCAGTGGGAGGCGCAAGCCCTGACGAGTGTCCTGGCATTTATCTTTTGCCAAATTAAGCACTGCCACACCCTACCACTACTATCTCCTGTAGAGAAGCTGGGCACTGAGCGAGACATTCAGTGCTGCCTGGTACTCACCGTGGTTGTATGTGCAGACAGGACAGTGGGCGGCCTCCTGCCTGAACCCAGCCTGTTTATGGGCAGTCCACATCCAGGGCCCCAGTTTGAGGCAGGCCAGGCGGTCGCCAAAGGACCACAGTGGAACAGTGGATGTGAGTGGGCGCGGGTGGATGATGACATCCACTCCATTCCTCTTCCTTGACACAGCAATGTAGCGCAGAGAAGACAAGAAGAATGGCCCTAGCACTGTCCTGGGTCGTGCAACAGTAGAGCAGGCGGAGGGGAAGGCTTGAGGACAGAGGCTCGTGGAGATTTGGACCAGGATCAAACAAGGCTTGGTGAAAGGGGATTACAGAAATCAGGGCCAGCATCAAATAAGGCCCGGTGAAGGGGGCTACAGAAATCAGGACCAGTAGGCTCAATGAAGGGATATTACAGAAATCAGGACAAGAATCAAAGTGAAGAGGGATTACAGAAGTCAGGGCCAGCACCACTAGCAGACATGGGCTAAATGATGAATAACACTTAATAGTCTGGAACAGTGTGAGGTAGCAGGAGGGGCTACTGAACACCAAGCAGCATGTAGGAGGTGAGGCACCCAAGCTCCTGGGGCGATAATCAAATGCTGAAAACTCAGAGGCTCTTTAAGGCACTTGTGGAACTTCCCAATACTGTCAAAGAGTCCCAAGCAAGACTGACCCTCCAGAGATGTGCTGCAGAGTCACTCATCCCGAGACGACTTAAGGACATTGGTGCTAAAATGGTGCAACTTTCAGTGCCCTCCCTACAAAACTACAGGTCAGAGAGGGAGTTGATGAGACGATTGAAGGAGCGCCCTTCCTACAAAGCTACAGGTCAGAGAGGGAGTATATGAGACGATTGAGGTTTGAGAGGGAGTATATGAGACGATTGAAGGAGCGCCCTTCCTACAAAGCTACAGGTCAGAGAGGGAGTTTATGAGACGATTGAAGGAGCGCCCTTCCTACAAAACTACAGGTCAGAGAGGGAGTATATGAGACGATTGAAGGAGCGCCCTTCCTACAAAACTACAGGTCAGAGAGGGAGTATATGAGACGATTGAGGTTTGAGAGGGAGTATATGAGACGATTGAAGGAGCGCCCTTCCTACAAAGCTACAGGTCAGAGAGGGAGTTTATGAGACGATTGAAGGAGCGCCCTTCCTACAAAACTACAGGTCAGAGAGGGAGTATATGAGACGATTGAAGGAGCGCCCTTCCTACAAAACTACAGGTCAGAGAGGGAGTATATGAGACGATTGAGGTTTGAGAGGGAGTATATGAGACGATTGAAGGAGCGCCCTTCCTACAAAGCTACAGGTCAGAGAGGGAGTTTATGAGACGATTGAAGGAGCGCCCTTCCTACAAAACTACAGGTCAGAGAGGGAGTATATGAGACGATTGAAGGAGCGCCCTTCCTACAAAACTACAGGTCAGAGAGGGAGTATATGAGACGATTGAGGTTTGAGAGGGAGTTGATGAGGCGATTGAAGGAGCGCCCTTCCTACAAATCTACAGGTTGCAAGGGAGTTTATGAGATGATTTAGGGGGCGCCCTTCCTACAAAGCTGGAGGTCAGAAGGGGAGTTTAAGAGATGATTTAAGGAGCACTTTTCCTACAAAGCTGGAGGTTAGAGAGGGAGTTTATGAGATGATTTAGGGAGCGCCCTTCCTACAAAGCTGGAGGCTAGAGAGGGAGTTTATGAGATGATTTAGGGAGCGCCCTTCCTACAAAGCTGGAGGTTAGCGAGGGAGTTTATGAGATGATTTAAGGAGCGACTCTTCCTACAAAGCTGGCGGTTATAGAGGGAGTTCATGAGACTATTTAAGTAGCGCGCTTCCTACGAAGCTGGAGGTTATGGAGGGAGTTTATGAGACGATTGAAGGAGCGCCCTTCCTACAAAGCTGGAGGCTAGAGAGGGAGTTCATGAGACTATTTAAGTAGCGCGCTTCCTACGAAGCTGGAGGTTAGGGAGGGAGTGTATGAGATTAATTACGGAGCGCGCTTCCTACGAAGCTGGAGGTTAGGGAGGGAGTTCATGAGACTATTTAAGGAGCGCCCTTCCTACAAAGCTGGCGGTTATAGAGGGAGTTCATGAGACTATTTAAGTAGCGCGCTTCCTACGAAGCTGGAGGTTAGGGAGGGAGTTCATGAGACTATTTAAGTAGCGCGCTTCCTACGAAGCTGGAGGTTAGGGAGGGAGTTCATGAGACTATTTAAGGAGCGCCCTTCCTACAAAGCTGGCGGTTAGGGAGGGAGTTTATGAGACGATTGAATGAGGTGTGATTTCGATATTGGCGGAGGATTACTCTGTCACAACAGTGATTGATATCCCGTCCGCCGAAATATAATTCCCATTGGATATAAGTGTTCTGCTCAGGTTGTAACAGAAGGGCGACCAGATCCTGGTTCGGATCAACACCTTGGCAGATTCCGTACCAGACACACATTAACATTTAATCCTGAGTTGGACACAGTTCTTTATCATAAGAAATATTGCAAAATATTTTGGTAAAAATCAATCTATGTGTTATCTCTCTGCTAACTTATGCTGGAGTTTGGCATGCAAGGGATATATTCTGACACTATTTTGAACTGATGCAAGTTTTATATTTCTCAAGACACACACACCTGCTATCCTCATGTTACTTTAGGGGTACAACACGTTACACATCACAGGCAAGACACAGAAGCAGTGTGTAGCCGTCACAGTTCTTGCTGGTAGAATTCCCTCCTGGTTATACATTCCTGCATTTAGCAAAGAGCTCTGGGCCTTAATGAAAAGGCAGCGGCTGCAGCAATGGCTAAGGAAGGACTAGTGTCCTGTAGTTCAAGGCGCTTTTAATCTTCCTGTCTCCTCTTGGCTTCGGGTGAGAGTCCAGGAGCCGTGTGGTAGTAAGAATGCCAAGGGCCTGGTGCACGCAAGGAAAATGGCCCTTTTACTGCTGTAATAAATGACAAGTTAATTTAGAAATTGAATTTTCTGTGAAAATTCTGGTTTATTGGAGACTATACTGTAGAATTTGATGGGGATTGTTTTTCTTGGGCTTATATACAGCAAATATCAGGGTTCAATGAATCCCCTCCTGGCACTGGGCCCTGGTGCCACTGAACCTGCTGCACCAGTGGTAACTACCCATGCGGTGTGGTTGGCAGTGAGCCGGGGACCTCCATTCAGCTGATGTGAGCCCGGTTAGTGCTTCCAGGCCAGTCCGGGCAGCACGAGGACACTGTGACGGCAGAGGGGGTGGGGTGGTCAGACAGGCAGAACTTACGCCTACAATAGTCTACACACCCCACCCTGGCTGAACCTACTCAGACAACTGGAAGCGTAGGCCTGCGCTGCACAGCAAGAACTACGGGGCAGGCACTTCACGGTGATAGTGTTGTTTATGTACAGGGCCACTAGAATTATGCGGCAGTGGAGAGACAAATTATGTGGCAGGGTTGACTAAATTATGCATCAAGAAAGGCAAATTATGCAGCATATTGCCGCACATTTTATAATTTTGTAATACTTCATTATTTTGTCATTTTAAAACTTGGTAACACTGTCTGGCATTGGTTACACCTCATTAGTACCATTTTAATACCCACAGATAGCAATAAGCCACAAAAAGGTGACCAGTCCAGCTTTGCAAAGGGCCTTTCAATGCACAGCAACACGTGCCACTGCATATTTATCAACTTGTGAGCTGTTTGAGTTAGAAACAGAACCTTTTTTGGTTCAAATCTGCAGATTATGGAGCACATGATGGACTATGTGGCAAATGCGGGAAATCTATAATTATGTGAAACTTGCCACTCACAAGACGTGTGGTTCAGTGTCGTGTTGGGGAAAACCCAGGGAGCAACTACACCCGAACTTCAGGAGGGGGGGCTAACAGGTCATCCAAAGGAGGCGGGGCTAAGTTGAAATAATGGGGTGGAGCTATCCCCAGAGTCAATACAGGAAGATAGAGTGATTAATTGTGCAATTTAAACGGATTGGTCACACCAAATATGATTAAAACAAAAATGTTTTGATGGATTCGGCAATGTTTATAGGCTACTGACAAAGACTTTAAAAGTGGAGAATGAGTGATTTATTAAGTACAAAGCAGATTTTACTGATTTCAATACAAAGCACACAGACACACCTGCACACACATAAATACATGCATGTATGCTCACAAGTATACACAGACTCATGTGCACCCATGCTCACATGCAGACACCTTTGTGCACTGAACTCACAGGCACACAGACACACACTGACGTCCACACACACTTACAAGCACACATGTGTGCACACACACACACACACACAGTCACAGACATACTTGTGCACTCACTCATCTACACACACGCTCACAAGCACACACACGTGAACACACGATCAGCATTCAGAGATGTTTTGCTCACTTTAGCGGTTCAGCATTATCTGTGGGAGCCGCACAGTAGCCCCCACTTCACGAAGCCAGACCACCAGTGAGGCCTGCATGCCACAGTGCATGAAAGCAGCAGGGAACTTGGGATTCTGAGACCCAACTGAGCGTTGGATAAGAGGTGGGCAGGAATGAGGGAGCAGGACGCCTAAGTCAAGGTCCCTTAGATACTACTCAGATGAAAGAGTCAGACTTTCTGCCCCCCTCCCCCAACCACCACCACCATGGGGAGTAAGGGTGAACTGTGTGCATGGATGTGATGTTAAACTATGTGCAAGGGAGTGATGTTGGACTATGTGCAAGGGAGTGATGTTAAACTATGTGCTTGGGAGTATTTGTTGGACTATGTGCAAGGGAGTGATGTTAAACTATGTGCTTGGGAGTGATGTTAAACTATGTGCAAGGGAGTGATGTTAAACTATGTGCATCGGAGTGATGTTGGACTATGTGCAAGGGAGTGATGTTAAACTATGTGCTTGGGAGTGATGTTGGACTATGTGCAAGGGAGTGATGTTGGACTGTGTGCATGGGAGTGATGTTAAACTATGTGCTTGAGAGTGATGTTGGACTATGTGCATGGGAGTGATGTTAAACTATGTGCTTGGGAGTGATGTTAAACTATCTGCTTGGGAGTGATGTTAAACTATGTGCATGGGAGTGATGTTAAACTATGTGCATCGGAGTGATGTTGGACTATGTGCAACGGAGTGATGTTAAACTATGTGCTTGGGAGTGATGTTAGACTATGTGCAAGGGAGTGATGTTGGACTATGTGCATGGGAGTGATGTTAAACTATGTGCTTAGGAGTGATGTTAAACTATGTGCATGGGAGTGATGTTGGACTATGTGCTTGGGAGTGATATTAAACCATGTGCTTGGGAGTGCTGTTGGACTAAGTGCATGTGAGTGATGTTAAACTATGTGCTTGGGAGAGATGTTAAACTATGTGAATGGGAGTGATGTTAAACTATGTGCTTGGGAGAGATGTTAAACTATGTGCTTGGGAGTGATGTTAAACTATGTGCTTGTGAGTGATGTTAAACTATGTGCATGGGAGTGATGTTAAACTATGTGCCTGGGAGTGATGTTAGACTATGTGCATGGGAGTGATGTTAAACTATGTCCTTGGGAGTGATGTTAGACTATGTGCATGGGAGTGATGTTGGACTAAGTGCATGGGAGTGATGTTAAACTATGTGCTTGGGAGTGATGCTAAACTATGTGCTTGGGAGTGATGTTAAACTATGTGCATGGGAGTGATGTTAAACTATGTGCATGGGAGTGATGTTGGACTGTGTGCATGGGAGTGATGTTGGACTGTGTGCATGGGAGTGATGTTAAACTATGTGCTTGAGAGTGATGTTGGACTATGTGCATGGGAGTGATGTTAAACTATGTGCTTGGGAGTGATATTGAACTATGTGCATGGGAGTGATGTTAAACTATGTGCATCGGAGTGATGTTGGACTATGTGTAAGGGAGTGATGTTAAACTATGTGCTTGGGAGTGATGTTGGACTATGTGCAAGGGAGTGATGTTGGACTATGTGCATGGGCGTGATGTTAAACTATGTGCTTAGGAGTGATGTTAAACTATGTGCATGGGAGTGATGTTGGACTATGTGCATGGGAGTGATATTAAACCATGTGCTTGGGAGTGCTGTTGGACTAAGTGCATGTGAGTGATGTTAAACTATGTGCTTGGGAGAGATGTTAAACTATGTGGATGGGAGTGATGTTAAACTATGTGCTTGTGAGTGATGTTAAACTATGTGCTTGGGAGTGATGTTAAACTATGTGCTTGAGAGTGATGTTGGACTATGTGCATGGGAGTGATGTTAAAGTATGTGCATGGGAGTGATGTTAAAGTATGTGCTTGGGAGTGATGTTAAACTATGTGCTTGGGAGTGATGTTAAACTATGTGCTTGGGAGTGATGTTGGACTATGTGCATGGGAGTGATGTTAGACTATCTGCATGGGAGTGATGTTAAACTATGTGCATGAGAGTGATGTTAAACTATGTGCATGGGAGTGATGTTAAACTATGTGCTTAGGAGTGATGTTAAACTATGTGCATGGGAGTGATGTTAAACTATGTGCTTGGGAGAGATGTTAAACTATGTGAATGGGAGTGATGTTAAATTATGTTCTTGGGAGTGATGTTAAACTATGTGCTTGTGAGTGATGTTAAACTATGTGCTTGGGAGTGATGTTAAACTACGTGCTTGAGAGTGATGTTGGACTATGTGCATGGGAGTGATGTTAAAGTATGTGCTTAGGAGTGATGTTAAACTATGTGCTTGGGAGTGATGTTAAACTATGTGCTTGGGAGTGATGTTGGACTATGTGCATGGGAGTGATATTAGAATATGTGCATGGGAGTGATGTTGGACTATGTGCATGAGAGTGATGTTAAACTATGTGCATGGGAGTGATGTTAAACTATGTGCTTGGGAGTGATGTTAAACTATGTGCTTGGGAGTGATGTTGGACTATGTGCATGAGAGTGATGTTAAACTATGTGCTTAGGAGTGATGTTAAACTATGTGCTTGGGAGTGATGTTAAACTATGTGCTTGGGATTGATGTTAAACTATGTGCATGGGAGTGATGTTAAACTATGTGCTTGGGAGTGATGTTAGACTATGTCCTTGGGAGTGATGTTAGACTACGTGCTTAGGAGTGATGTTAAACTACGTGCATGGGAGTGATGTTAAACTACGTGCTTGGGAGTGATGTTAAACTATGTGCATGGGAGTGATGTTAAACTACGTGCTTAGGAGTGATGTTAAACTACGTGCTTGGGAGTGATGTTGGACTATGTCCTTGGGAGTGATGTTAGACTATGTGCTTGGGAGTGATGTTAAACTATGTGCATGGGAGTGATGTTAAACTATGTGCTTAGGAGTGATGTTAAACTATGTGCATGGGAGTGATGTTAAACTATGTGCATGGGAGTGATGTTAAACTACGTGCTTAGGAGTGATGTTAAACTACGTGCTTGGGAGTGTTGTTGGACTATGTGCAAGGGAGTGATGTTGGACTATGTGCATGGGAGTGATGTTAAACTATGTGCTTAGGAGAGATGTTAAACTATGTGCATGGGAGTGATGTTGGACTATGTGCTTGGGAGTGATATTAAACCATGTGCTTGGGAGTGATGTTGGACTAAGTGCATGTGAGTGATGTTAAACTATGTGCTTGGGAGAGATGTTAAACTATGTGAATGGGACCGATGTTGGACTAAGTGCATGTGAGTGATGTTAAACTATGTGCTTGGGAGAGATGTTGGACTATGTGAATGGGAGTGATGTTAAACTATGTGCTTGGGAGTGATGTTAAACTATGTGCTTGGGAGAGATGTTAAACTATGTGAATGGGAGTGATGTTAAACTATGTGCTTGGGAGTGATGTTAAACTATGTGCTTGGGAGAGATGTTAAACTATGTGAATGGGAGTGATGTTAAATTATGTTCTTGGGAGTGATGTTAAACTATGTGCTTGTGAGTGATGTTAAACTATGTGCTTGGGAGTGATGTTAAACTACGTGCTTGAGAGTGATGTTGGACTATGTGCATGGGAGTGATGTTAAAGTATGTGCTTAGGAGTGATGTTAAACTATGTGCTTGGGAGTGATGTTAAACTATGTGCTTGGGAGTGATGTTGGACTATGTGCATGGGAGTGATATTATAATATGTGCATGGGAGTGATGTTGGACTATGTGCATGAGAGTGATGTTAAACTATGTGCATGGGAGTGATGTTAAACTATGTGCTTGGGAGTGATGTTAAACTATGTGCTTGGGAGTGATGTTGGACTATGTGCATGAGAGTGATGTTAAACTATGTGCTTAGGAGTGATGTTTAACTATGTGCTTGGGAGTGATGTTAAACTATGTGCTTGGGATTGATGTTAAACTATGTGCATGGGAGTGATGTTAAACTATGTGCTTGGGAGTGATGTTAGACTATGTCCTTGGGAGTGATGTTAGACTATGTCCTTGGGAGTGATGTTAAACTATGTGCATGGGAGTGATGTTAAACTATGTGCTTGGGAGTGATGTTAAACTATGTGCTTGGGAGTGATGTTAAACTATGTGCATGGGAGTGATGTTAAACTATGTGCTTGGGAGTGATGTTAAACTATGTGCTTGGGAGTGATGTTAAACTATGTGCTTGGGAGTGATGTTAAACTATGTGCTTGGGAGTGATGTTAAACTATGTGCATGGGAGTGATGTTAAACTATGTGCTTGGGAGTGATGTTAGACTATGTCCTTGGGAGTGATGTTAAACTATGTGCATGGGAGTGATGTTAAACTATGTGCTTGGGAGTGATGTTAAACTATGTGCATGGGAGTGATGTTAAACTATGTGCTTAGGAGTGATGTTAAACTATGTGCATGGGAGTGATGTTAAACTATGTGCATGGGAGTGATGTTAAACTACGTGCTTAGGAGTGATGTTAAACTACGTGCATGGGAGTGATGTTAAACCACGTGCTTGGGAGTGATGTTAAACTATGTGCTTAGGAGTGATGTTAAAATATGTGCTTGGGAGTGATGTTAAACTATGTGCATGGGAGTGATGTTAAACTATGTGCGTCGGAGTGATGTTGGACTATGTGCAACGGAGTGATGTTAAACTATGTGCTTGGGAGTGTTGTTGGACTATGTGCAAGGGAGTGATGTTGGACTATGTGCATGGGAGTGATGTTAAACTATGTGCTTAGGAGTGATGTTGGACTAAGTGCATGTGAGTGATGTTAAACGATGTGCTTGGGAGAGATGTTAAACTATGTGAATGGGAGTGATGTTAAATTATGTGAATGGGAGTGATGTTAAATTATGTGCTTGGGAGTGATGTTAAACTATGTGCTTGAGAGTGATGTTAAACTATGTGCTTGGGAGTGATGTTAAACTACGTGCTTGAGAGTGATGTTGGACTATGTGCATGAGAGTGATGTTAAACTATGTGCTTGGGAGTGATGTTAAACTATGTGCTTGGGAGTGATGTTGGACTATGTGCATGGGAGTGATGTTAAACTATGTGCTTGGGAGTGATGTTAGACTATGTGCATGGGAGTGATGTTGGACTATGTGCATGGGGTGATGTTAAACTATGTGCTTGGGAGTGATGGTAAACTATGTGCATGGGAGTGATGCTAAACTATGTGCTTAGGAATGATGTTAAACTATGTGGATGGGAGTGATGTCAAACTACGTGCTTAGGAGTGATTTTAAACTACGTGCATGGGAGTGATGTTAAACTATGTGCTTGGGAGTGATGTTAAACTATGTGCTTAGGAGTGATGTTAAACTATGTGCTTGGGAGTGATGTTAAACTATGTGCATGGGAGTGATGTTAAACTATGTGCATGGGAGTGATGTTAGACTATGTCCTTGGGAGTGATGTTGGACTATGTGCAAGGGAGTGATGTCGGACTATGTGCATGGGAGTGATGTTAAACTATGTGCATGGGAGTGATGTTAAACTATGTGCTTGGGAGTGATGTCAAACTATGTGCTTGGGAGTGATGTTAAACTATGTGCATGGGAGTGATGTCAAACTATGTGCTTGGGAGTGATGTTGACCTATGTGCATGGGAGTGATGTTAAACTATGTGCATGGGAGTGATGTTGGACTATGTGCAAGGGAGTGATGTTGGACTGTGTGCATGGGAGTGATGTTAAACTATGTGCTTGAGAGTGATGTTGGACTATGTGCTTGGGAGTGATGTTAAACTATGTGCTTGGGAGTGATGTTAAACTATGTGCTTGGGAGTGATGTTAAACTATGTGCATGGGAGTGATGTTAAACTATGTGCATCGGAGCGATGTTGGACTATGTGCTTAGGAGCGATGTTAAACTATGTGCTTGGGAGTGATGTTAAACTATGTGCTTGGGAGTGATGTTAAACTATGTGCTTGGGAGTGATGTTAAACTATGTGCATGGGAGTGATGTTGGACTATGTCCTTGGGAGTGATGTTAGACTATGTGCATGGGGTGATGTTAAACTATGTGCTTGGGAGTGATGGTAAACTATGTGCATGGAGTGATGGTAAACTATGTGCATGGGAGTGATGTTAAACTATGTGCATGGGAGTGATGTCAAACTACGTGCTTAGGAGTGATGTTAAACTACGTGCATGGGAGTGATGTTAAACTATGTGCTTGGGAGTGATGTTAAACTATGTGCTTGGGAGTGATGTTAAACTATGTGCTTAGGAGTGATGTTAAACTATGTGCTTGGGAGTGATGTTAAACTATGTGCATGGGATTGATGTTAAACTATGTGCATGGGAGTGATATTAGACAATGTCCTTGTGAGTGATGTTAGACTATGTGCAAGGGAGTGATGTTGGACTATGTGCATGGGAGTGATGTCAAACTATGTGCTTGGGAGTGATGTTAAACTATGTGCATGGGAGTGATGTCAAACTATGTGCTTGGGAGTGATGTTAAACTATGTGCTTGAGAGTGATGTTGGACTATGTGCATGGGAGTGATGTTAAACTATGTGCATGGGAGTGATGTTAAACTATGTGCTTGGGAGTGATGTTAAACTATGTGCTTGGAAGTGATGTTAGACTATGTGCATGGGAGTGATGTTAAACTATGTGCTTAGGAGTGATTTTGACCTATATGCATGGGAGTGTTGTTAAACTATGTGCATGGGAGTGATGTTGGACTATGTGCAAGGGAGTGATGTTGGACTGTGTGCATGGGAGTGATGTTAAACTATGTGCTTGAGAGTGATGTTGGACTATGTGCTTGGGAGTGATGTTAAACTATGTGCTTAGGAGTGATGTTAAACTATGTGCTTGGGAGTGATGTTAAACTATGTGCATGGGAGTGATGTTAAACTATGTGCATCGGAGCGATGTTGGACTATGTGCTTAGGAGCGATGTTAAACTATGTGCTTGGGAGTGATGTTAAACTATGTGCTTGGGAGTGATGTTAAACTATGTCCATGGGAGTGATGTTGGACTATGTGCTTGGGAGTGATGTTAGACTATGGCCCTCATTACAACTTTGACGGGCGGCGGAGGCCGCCCGCCAAAGTTGCGCCGCAGGAATACAGCACCGCGGTCTGAAGACCGCGGCCGGCATTCTGAGTTTCCCGCTGGGCGGGCGGGCGGCCGCCTTAAGGCCGCCCGCCAGCCCAGCGGGAAACAACCTTCCCACGAGGACGCCGGCTCGGAATCGAGCCGGCGGAGTGGGAAGGTGCGACGGGTGCAGTGGCACCCGTCGCGTATTTCACTGTCTGCAATGCAGACAGTGAAATACAAAGTGGGGCCCTCTTACGGGGGCCCCTGCAGTGTCCATGCCATTGGAATGGGCACTGCAGGGGCCCCCGGGGGCCCCGCGACACCCCCTACCGCCATCCTGTTCCTGGCGGGCGAACCGCCAGGAACAGGATGGCGGTATGGGGTGTCGGAATCCCCTCGGCGGCGCAGCGAGCTGCGCCGCCTTGGAGGATTCAAAGGGGCAGCGGGAAACTGGCGGGAGACCGCCAGTTTCCCCTTTCTGACCGCGACCAAACCGCCGCGGTCAGAATGCCCTGCGGGGCACCGCCGGCCTGTTGGCGGTGCCTCCGCGTCCAGCGGCCCTGGCGGTTACAAACCGCCAGGGTCGTAATGAGGGCCTATGTCCTTGGGAGTGATGTTAGACTATGTGCATGGGGTGATGTTAAACTATGTGCTTGGGAGTGATGGTAAACTATGTGCATGGAGTGATGGTAAACTATGTGCATGGGAGTGATGTTAAACTATGTGCATGGGAGTGATGTTAAACTAGGTGCTTGGGAGTGATGTTAAACTATGTGCTTGGGAGTGATGGTAAACTATGTGCTTAGGAGTGATGTTAAACTATGTGCTTGGGAGTGATGTTAAACTATGTGCATGGGAGTGATGTTAAACTATGTGCATGGGAGTGATATTAGACAATGTCCTTGGGAGTGATGTTAGACTATGTGCAAGGGGGTGATGTTGGACTATGTGCATGGGAGTGATGTCAAACTATGTGCTTGGGAGTGAAGGTAAACTATGTGCATGGGAGTGATGTCAAACTATGTGCTTGGGAGTGATGTTAAACTATGTGCTTGAGAGTGATGTTGGACTATGTGCATGGGAGTGATGTTAAAGTATGTGCTTAGGAGTGATGTTAAACTATGTGCTTGGGAGTGATGTTGGACTATGTGCTTGGGAGTGATGTTGGACTATGTGCATGGGAGTGATGTTAGACTATGTGCATGGGAGTGATGTTAAACTATGTGCATGAGAGTGATGTTAAACTATGTGCATGGGAGTGATGTTAAACTATGTGCTTGGGAGTGATGTTAGACTATGTGCTTGGGAGTGATGTTAAACTATGTGCATGGGAGTGATGTTAGACTATGTCCTTGGGAGTGATGTTAGACTATGTGCATGGGAGTGATGTTAGACTATGTGCATGGGAGTGATGTTGGATTATGTGCATGGGAGTGATGTTAAACTATGTGCTTGGGAGTGATGTTAAACTCTGTGCTTAGGAGTGATGTTAAACTACGTGCATGGGAGTGATGTTAAACTACGTGCATAGGAGTGATGTTAAACTACGTGCATGGGAGTGATGTTAAACTACGTGCATGGGAGTGATGTTAAACTAACTGCAAGGGAGTGATGTTAAACTATGTGCTTGGGAGTGATGTTAGAGTATGTCCTTGGGAGTGATGTTGGACTATGTGCATGGGAGTGATGTTGGACTATGTGGATGGGAGTGATGTTAAACTATGTGCTTGGGAGTGATGTTAAACTATGTGCTTGGGAGTGATGTTAGACTATGTGCTTGGGAGTGATGTTAAACTATGTGCTTGGGAGTGATGTTAAACTATGTGCTTGGGAGTGATGTTAGACTATGTGCATGGGAGTGATGTTAGACTATGTGCATGGGAGTGATGTTAAACTATGTGTTTAGGAGTGATGTTGGACTATGTGCTTGGGAGTGATGTTAAACTATGTGCATGGGAGTGATGGTAAACTATGTGCATGGGAGTGATGGTAAACTATGTGCATGGGAGTGATGTTAAACTATGTGCTTGGGAGTGATGTTAAACTATGTGCATGGGAGTGATGTTAAACTATGTGCTTAGGAGTGATGTTGGACTTTGTGCTTGGGAGTGATAAACTATAGGAGTGATGTTGAACTACGTGCGTGGGAGTGATGTGGATCTGTGGAGGTGATGCTGGACTATGTGCTCGGGAGTGATGTTGAACTATGTGAGTGATGTTGAGTTATGTGCTCGGGAGTAATGTTGAACAATGTGAGTGATGTTAAACTATGTGCTCGGGAGTGATGTTAAACCATGTGAGTGACTTGGAACTGTATGTGGGTGGGAGTGAGGTTGAACTATGTGAGTGATGTTGAGTTATGTGCTCGGGAGTGATGTTGAACTATGTGAGTGATGTTGAACTATGTGCTCGGGAGTGATGTTAAACCATGTGAGTGACTTTGAACTGTGTGTGGGTGGGAATGAGGTTGAACTTTGTGTGATAAGAGCTACTTATACTAAAGTAAAACCTTCCCCAGATACCATTATTATTGCTGTTGTAATTGTGACCATTTCATACAGGATTTCGTTACGACCACCCTATGCACAATTACCAGGAGTGATTACCCCCGTGCATCAGGCGGAGTTGGCAAAGGTAATATAAAAAGGCTCTGCCAGTCTGGAGTGCCTCTGCATGGGTAATCCGTAGGAGCCTCAACTGCAGTGCTGCCTGGCACCAGGCTATAATATTAGCCATTAGCGTCCTCAACTACACAATTCATCACTCAAATATCATAATATATTCCCTCCAAACATAAGCTTGTAAATTCTGGCAAAACAACCACTTTTGTAATGAATACACAGTTCTCAGTTTGGGTGTACATATATTAATTCATCCACGCAAAAGCTTCCAATCTAGTAATCTGGGCTGCACACAGGAGCGCTACTCCCAGGTGGCTCGCGAGCTACTTGTTGGAGAAGCCCGCTCCACTGGATTGCCTGCCTGCAGGCTGCCATTTTGATTCCTGACTTTCATCCTTCAAAGTTTGATAGGGTGACCAGGCGTCCTGGATTTCCCGGATTTTCCAGGACAGTCACGGTTTTACAGCAGCCGTCCCTGGCAGGTTTCGCAGGTGTGGCTCATGTCCTGGTTTTTAGAGGAAGGTCGATTGAAAACAGTGAGAGGGACTTTTTCAGGTGTTCCGAAGCCGGGCTAGTTAGCAGTTGTTATTAGCAGGGCCGCTGGAATATTGCGATTATAGCATTGAGGTGATTTTGACATCATTATAGATTTTCCTGCATTTGTCACTTAATCCATCACCTGCCACATAATCTGCAGATTCTACAATAAAAAAAAAAAATTCTAACTCAAAAGGTTAACAAGTTACTGTAAACACAGCAACACATCACCTTTCTGTTGTTTATTGCCAACATTGGGTGTTAAAATGGGAATACTGCGGCGCAACCAATGCCCAGATAGTGTTATCAAGTTTAAAACTGACAAAATAAAGAAGCAACACTATTACAAAATGTGCCTATCATGCCGCATATTTTGGCTTTTCATGCCGCATAATTTAGTCAATCGTGCCACATAATTTAGCCTCTCCTGACGCATAATTCCAGTGGCCCTGATTATAAGCAAGCGACTTAATTAACATGTATGCTGCTGGTTCTGAAATATGACAGTTTATTTATTTTCTTAGCGCCTCTTCTGAGCTCCGATGTTGGCGAGAGCTGACATTCTCCGACGCTACATTGATGTAAAAATGTCCTTCATCTATTTTTGCAAAATGTCCCGGTTTTAACTGCTCAAGCGCTGGTCACGTTAAAGTTTGACCCTCCGAGCCCCAGTAGCTGGGATGGGGGTGACAGAAAACGCCTGCACTGTGCAGCTCTGGAGTGTGGTGCGCGCAATATGTAAGCAAAACTGTGCATTTAACTTGCCTCCAGTTCTGGCACTCGACAAGGTGATAACGCGCCTTAAAACCCGTCCCAAATTCGCATGACCACAAGAGCCGCTGTTCGCCCTCATCTCCCCGCAGTGACCCCCTCTTCCAGTGACGGAGTCTTTCCTCCCCAGCACATTCCTGGCTCCCCAAAAGGCGCCAGCTGGGGCCTAAAACACAACAGTGTTGGCGGCTGCGCGTGGGATGTTCACACCCGCCTGTTGTGATGAGTTGTCACTTTTTCAGCCAGTGGGGGTGCGTGGGGGCCCAGCTGTAATAATCTATTCCAGTGCAACGCAAGAAGGGCTGGGCGAGGTCACACATCTTGATGCAGTCCTGCCCCGCCCTAAATCTGACCCCCTCTTTGGCAAACCCAAAGGTTCACTTTTATTTCCAGGAGCCCTGGGGGACTCGGGGAGGGGTCTACCCGCGCCCCTTGGGCCCCCTCAGCAACTGCCATAGAGGCTGGCCAGGAGGGAGACCCCATTATAGTCTGCGAGGTCTTAGAGCAGTGGTCTTCAAACTTTTAAATGCCGTGCTCCCCCAGATGAAAAATAAAAATCATTGGCCCCCCTCAGAATTTTTCACAATAATTTTAGAAAGATGGCAATGTTTAAATATGTCTAGACCTATTTAAGCATTGTAGTTAAGTACTGTTACCTTTTAAACAGTGCAATAACATGCTTCTGTTTAAAACTAAGGCCTGTTATCTGTATAATATTTCTTTTGGCCAGAGCTTGGCACCCCCCCCCCCCTTGGATCACTTGAGGCCCACCTAGGGGGGCCTGCCCCCCAGTTTGACGACCTCTGCCTTAGAGGCTGGCCAGGAGTGAGACTCCATTATAGTCTACCAGCCCATAGAGGCTGGCCAGGAGTCAGTCCATTATAGTCTACAAGACCATAGAGGCTGGCCAGAGTGAGACTTTATTGAAGTCTACAAGGCCAGAGAGGCTGGCCAGGTACAAAACTCCACTAAAGTCAACAAGGCTGTAGAGGCTGCCCAGGTGTGAGACTCCATAAAAGACTCCATTAAAGTCCACAAGGCCAGAGAGGCTGGCCAGGAGTGAGTCCATTAAAGTCCACAAGCCCATAGAGGCTGGCCAGGAGTGAGATTCCATTATAGTCTACAAGCCCATAGAGGCTGGCCAGGAGTGAGATTCCATTATAGTCTACAAGCCCATAGAGGCTGGCCAGGAGTGAGTCCATTAAAGTCCACAAGCCCATAGAGGCTGGCCAGGAGTGAGATTCCATTATAGTCTACAAGCCCATAGAGGCTGGCCAGGAGTGAGTCCATTAAAGTCTACAAGCCCATAGAGGCTGGCCAGGAGTGAGTCCATTAATGTCCACAAGCCTAGAGAGGCTGGCCAGGAGTGAGTCCATTAAAGTCTACAAGCCCATAGAGGCTGGCCAGGAGTGGGACCCCATTATAGTCTACAAGCTCATAGAGGCTGGCCAAGAGTGAGTCCATTATAGTCTACAAGCCCATAGAGGCTGGCCAGGAGTGAGTCCATTAATGTTGGCAAGGCCAGAGAGGCAGGCCAGGAGTGAGTCCATTATAGTCTACAAGCCCATCGAGGCAGGCCAGGAGTGAGACTCCATTATAGTCTACAAGCCCATAGAGGCTGGCCAGGAGTGGGACCCCATTATAGTCTACAAGCCCATAGGGGCTGGCCAGGAGTGGGTCCATTAATGTCTGCAAGGCCAGAGAGGCTGGCCAGGAGTGAGTCCATTATAGTCTACAAGCCCATAGAGGCTGGCCAGGAGTGAGTCCATTAATGTTGGCAAGGCCAGAGAGGCAGGCCAGGAGTGAGTCCATTATAGTCTACAAGCCCATCGAGGCAGGCCAGGAGTGAGACTCCATTATAGTCTACAAGCCCATAGAGCCAGGAGTGGGACCCCATTAAAGTCTACAAGCCCATAGAGGCTGGCCAGGAGTGGGACCCCATTAAAGTCTACGAGGCCATAGAGCAGAGGTCTTCAATCTGTAGGGTGCAACCCCCAGGGGAGCGTGGAGTCATGGGAAGGGGGTCTCGCATTCCCCAGTCATACTGTCTGCACAGAAAGGATTTATGAAAAACTGTTCTACTTTTCGTAAAACAACCATCACAGGGATGGTTAATTCCGATATTGTAACTGCTTCAGCTGAAGTGTCATCCAGAGAGTGTCCTGCGTGCTGAAACCAAATCGGACAGTTAAACCACTTCCTGCCACGGAGCTGCTGCGTGAAAGAAATGCCAATGTGCGCTATGAGTTAATCTGTAAATGGAAAGGACGCTTGGGAGCCGGGACTGGGTTTAATCGATTAATCTTTGATAACAAAGATGTATTCTTTTTGAGTGGTAGTGCAGTTAACAGTTGAGCTGTGGCGTGAGTGCTTTTAATTGTAATTGTATTTACATAGCGCTTACTTCCCCAGCGAGGTGTCGAAGGGGCAGTTATGTAAAGCAAATTGCATTACACAGTCTGGGTACTGCTAAAATTTATATTTTGGAAGCACCATTTTAACAAAAAACCTTAATGCGTTTTGTAGCAGTATATTATATACTGTGTGTAATGCAAGTTCACAATAATGACTTACATATTCACAGTGCTTTTGTCACAGGTTGTGGCCTCGTAGCACTAAAAACACACAAGTCACTATTTTCCACTGCACAACCCAAGATTTGATTGTGTGGCTCTCATGTTACACGCAGACCCCTGCAGTGCATTAACTAACAGATGTTTCAAAACAAACTATTGTGCATTTCTCAATGAGTAACAACTTTTTGTATTTAATTTTCTTTTAAGCTGTGTTTTATTTTATATGTAGCTACACGATAATGAGAGACCTAAAAAACATAGAAATATTTTGTTTTTGGCCGCTCCTTTGACCCCGCCCCCACGCTCATGAACACCGCCCCTATTGCAAGCAGGATCTCGGTTCCCTTTTTTTAATGCAGTTCGAAGGCTGGTTGGCCTGGCGGCCATTCCCTTGTGGATGGTGGGAGGGTGACAAGACTCGGAGCACTGTAGTGCACACTGCACGGATGCATGAGTGAGTACAGTTCACTCATCACAATATAGCTGGCACTGGTCGCACTGGCCTGGGGGCTCCGCTGCGCTGGCTGCAGCAGTCTGACCACAGCTGAGACTCACTCAAGCCGGCCGGCAAGGGGCAGGTATGTTTCTTTTTCGCACGGCTGCGTGTGCCTCCAGTTTGGTGCGTGCCTCATTCAATCAATCAATCAATCAATCAGGGTTCTTATACAGCATGACTTTGGTTGTTGCTGATGAGGAGTACCAGGTTCTAGAATCTGTTTTCAGGAGAGGGTCCTTACGCCTAAAAAAGGGGGTCTCGGCATCAAAAAGTTTGAAGACCTCTGCCATAGAGGCTGGAAAAGAGAGAAACTCCATTAAAGTGTGTGAGGACTTAGAGGCTGTGAGACTCCATTAAATCTACAAGGCCATAGAGGCTGGCCAGGAGTGAGACTCCATTATAGTCTACAAGCCCAAAGAGGCTGGCCAGGAGTGAGACTCCATTAAGATCTGTGAACCCATAGAGGCTGGCCAGGTGCGAGACTCCATTAAAATGTGTGAGCGCATAGAGGCTGGCCAGGTGTGAGACTCCATAAAAGTCCACGAGGCCATATATGCTGGCCAGGAGTGAAACCTCCACTAAAGTCCACAGGGCCTTCTGTGCTGGCTAGGCGTGAGGCTCATTAAAGTCAGTGATGCCATAGAGCAGTGATACTCAAAGTACGGCCCAGGGGCCGCATGCGGCCCTCCTGACATTTACATGCGGCCCCCAGGTCAACAGCAGCACTGTGCTGCTGTTTATTCGACTTGGCACCAGCATTAAAAATGGTTAAATAAACGGGCAAGTATTTAATTGGAGGCTAATTGAAAAGGGAGTAACTAGGGTGTCCTGGAACTCAACTTTAGAAACACCTTCATTATTAAAGACATCGTGCAGCAAAAATATAAAGTATGATCTGTTTGAAATTAAAAAAGTGCATTTCATTAGCCTGCAGAACCGTTTCACCTTAGTACACACAATAATATCACTGCATTGTGAAGTATTTTTAGAGTGATAGTTTTCAAACATAAAGTTAGAAACTTTCATCCCCCCCACACCCTGACACCAATGTGAACTGTGAAGTAAGAGGCAAGCCAGTTGTTATGTGAACTCTTTGGGAGGGCTGGGTTTCTATTATACATGAACAACATATTTTATTAAATCAGACACAAAAGGTATTATGCAGCATACATCCTGAAGATGTATTTCAAGGTTCTTATGTGTGATGATGAAGAAAAAGGAAAAAAGGATGTAAAGTGAAGTCAAACATTTGCCTAGGATCACACAATTTGGTTAAGTGGAGAAGCCGGGATTTATACCCAGGTTTCTGGTTTCACATTGCGCAATTCAGACAATAGATGTATACGCTTCACTTACCCTACAACCACTTTAACGCTACCCCTCCCCACCCCCAGCCCTCTGACTACGGCCCTCGTCACATCACAAACCAAACAGTGCAGCCCCTGGGAAAATGTTTGTGAGTACCCATGCCATAGAGACTGGCCAGGTGTGAGACTCCATTAAAGTGCATGAGCCCATAGGGGCTAGCTAGGAGCGAGACTCCTTTATAGTCTACAAGCTCATAGAGGCTGGGCAGGAGTGAGACTCCATTAATGTATGCAAGGCCAGAGAGGCTGGCCAAAAGTGAGACTCCATTATAGTCTGTAAGACCATAGAGGCTGGCCAGGAGTGAGACTCCATTATAGTCTGTGAGGCAATAGAGGCTGGCCAGGAGTGAGACTCCATTATAGTCTACAAGCCCATAGAGGCTGGCCAGGAGTGAGATTCCATTATAGTCTACAAGCCCATAGAGGCTGGCCAGGAGTGAGTCCATTATAGTCTACAAGCCCATAGAGGCTGGCCAGGAGTGAGTCCATTATAGTCTACAAGCCCATAGAGGCTGGCCAGGAGTGAGTCCATTATAGTCTACAAGCTCATAGAGGCTGGCCAGGAGTGAGTCCATTAAAGTCCACAAGCCCATAGAGGCTGGCCAGGAGTGAGTCCATTAATGTCTGCAAGACCATAGAGGCTGGACAGGAGTGAGTCCATTATAGTCTACAAGCTCATAGAGGCTGGCCAGGAGTGAGTCCATTAAAGTCCACAAGCCCATAGAGGCTGGCCAGGAGTGAGTCCATTAATGTCTGCAAGACCATAGAGGCTGGCCAGGAGTGGGACCTCATTAAAGTCTGTGAGGCCATAGAGGCTGGCCAGGAGTGGGACCCCATTAATGTCTACAAGCCCATAGAGGCTGGCCAGGAGTGGGACCCCATTAAAGTCTACGAGGCCATAGAGGATGGCCAGGAGTGGGACCCCATTAATGTCTACAAGCCCATAGAGGCTGGCCAGGAGTGGGACCCCATTAAAGTCTACGAGGCCATAGAGGCTGGCCAGGAGTGGGACCTCATTATAGTCTACAAGCCCATAGAGCCAGGAGTGGGACCCCATTAAAGTCTACAAGCCCATAGAGGCTGGCCAGGAGTGGGACCCCATTAAAGTCTACGAGGCCATAGAGCAGAGGTCTTCAATCTGTAGGGCGCAACCCCCAGGGGAGCGTGGAGTCATGGGAAGGGGGTCTCGCATTCCCCAGCCATACTGTCTGCACAAAAAGAATTTATGAAAAACTGTTCTACTTTTCGTAAAACAACCATCACAGGGATGGTTTATTCGGATATTGTAACTGCTTCAGCTGAAGTGTCATCCAGGGAGTGTCCTGCGTGCTGAAACCAAATCGGACAGTTAAACCACTTCCTGCCACGGAGCTGCTGCGTGAAAGAAATGCCAATGTGCGCTATGAGTTAATCTGTAAATGGAAAGGACGCTTGGGAGCCGGGACTGGGTTTAATTGATTAATCTTTGATAACAAAGATGTATTCTTTTTGAGTGGTAGTGCAGTTAACAGTTGAGCTGTGGCGTGAGTGCTTTTAATTGTAATTGTAGTTACATAGCGCTTACTACCCCAGCGAGGTGTCGAAGGGGCAGTTATGTAAAGCAAATTGCATTACACAGTCTGGGTATTGCTAAAATCTATATTTTGGAAGCACCATTTTAACAAAAAACCTTAATGCGTTTTGTAGCAGTATATTATATACTGTGTGTAATGCAAGTTCAAAATAATGACTTACATATTCACAGCGCTTTTTGTCACAGGTTGTGGCGTCGTAGCACTAAAAACACACAAGTCACTATTTTCCACTGCACAACCCAAGATTTGATTGTGTGGCTCTCATGTTACACGCAGACCACTGCAGTGCATTAACTAACAGAGGTTTCAAAACAAACTATTGTGCATTTCCCAATGAGTAACAACTTTTTGTATTTAATTTTCTTTTAAGCTGTGTGTTATTTTATAAGTAGCTACACGATAATGAGAGACCTAAAAAACATAGAAATATTTTGTTTTTGGCCGCTCCTTTGACCCCGCCCCCACGCTCATGAACACCGCCCCTATTGCAAGCAGGATCTCGTTTCCTTTTTTTTTAATGCAGTTCGACAGCTGGTTGGCCTGGCGGCCATTCCCTTGCGGATGGTGGGAGGGTGACAAGACTCGGAGCACTGTAGTGCACACTGCACGGATGCAGGAGTGAGTACAGTTCACTCATCACAATATAGCCGGCACTGTTCGCACTGGCCTGGGAGCTCAGCTGCGCTGGCTGCAGCAGTCTGACCACAGCTGAGACTCACTCAAGCCGGCCGGCAAGTAGCAGGTATGTTTCTTATTCGCTCGGCTGCGTGTGCCTCCAGTTTGGTGCGTGCCTCATTCAATCAATCAATCAATCAATCAGGGTTCTTATACAGCACGACTATGGTTGTTGCTGATGAGGAGCACCAGGTTCTAAAATTTGTTTTCAGGAGAGGGTCCTTACGCCTAAAAAAGGGGGGTCTCGGCATCAAAACGTTTGAAGACCTCTGCCATAGAGACTGGAAAAGAGAGAAACTCCATTAAAGTGTGTAAGGCCATAGAGGCTGGCCAGGAGTGAGTCTCCATTAAAGTTTGTAAGGCCATAGAGAGCTGGCCATGAGTAAGACTCCATTATAGTCTACAAGCCCAAAGAGGCTGGCCAGGAGTGAGACTCCATTAAGATCTGTGAACCCATAGAGGCTGGCCAGGTTCGAGACTCCATTAAAATGTGTGAGCGCATAGAGGCTGGCCAGGTGCGAAACTCCATTAAAGTCAACAGGGCTGTAGAGGCTGCCCAGGTGTGAGACTCCATAAAGGTCCACGAGGCCATATATGCTGGCCAGGAGTGAAACCTCCATTAAAGACCACAAGGCCATATATGCTGGCTAGGCGTGAGGCTCATTAAAGTCAGTGATGCCATAGAGCAGTGATACTCAAAGTACGGCCCGGGGGCCGCATGCAGCCCTCCTGACATTTACATGCGGCCCCCAGGTCAACAGCACCACTGTGCTGCTGTTTATTCGACTTGGCACCAGCATTAAAAATGGTTAAATAAACGGGCAAGTATTTAATTGGAGGCTAATTGAAAAGGGAGTAACTAGGGTGTCCTGGAACTCAACTTTAGAAACACCTTCATTATTAAAGACATCGTGCAGCAAAAATATAAAAGTATGATCTGTTTGAAATTAAAAAAGTGCATTTCATTAACCTGCAGAACCGTTTCACCTTAGTACACACAATAATATCACTGCATTGTGAAGTATTTTTAGAGTGATAGTTTTCAAACATAAAGTTAGAAACTTTCATCCCCTCCCCCCCCACACCCTGACAACAATGTGAACTGTGAAGTAAGAGGCAAGCCAGTTGTTTTGTGAACTCTTTGGGAGGGCTGGGTTTCTATTATACATGAACAACGTATTTAATTAAATCAGACACAAAAGGAATTATGCAGCATACATCCTGAAGACGTATTTCAAGGTTCTTATATGTGATGATGAAGAAAAAGGAAAAAAGGATGTAAAGTGAAGTCAAACATTTTCCTAGGATCACACAATTTGGTTAAGTGGAGAAGCCGGGATTTATACCCAGGTTTCTGGTTTCACATTGCGCAATTCAGACAATAGATGTATATGCTTCACTTACCCTACAACCACTTTAACGCTACCCCTCCCCACCCCCAGCCCTCTGACTACGGCCCTCGTCACATCACAAACCAAACAGTGCAGCCCCTGGGAAAATGTTTGTGAGTACCCATGCCATAGAGACTGGCCAGGTGTGAGACTCCATTAAAGTGCATGAGCCCATAGGGGCTAGCTAGGAGCGAGACTCCTTTATAGTCTACAAGCTCATAGAGGCTGGGCAGGAGTGAGACTCCATTAATGTATGCAAGGCCAGAGAGGCTGGCCAAAAGTGAGACTCCATTAATGTCTGTAAGACCATAGAGGCTGGCCAGGAGTGAGACTCCATTATAGTCTGTGAGGCAATAGAGGCTGGCCAGGAGTGAGACTCCATTATAGTCTACAAGCCCATAGAGGCTGGCCAGGAGTGAGATTCCATTATAGTCTACAAGCCCATAGAGGCTGGCCAGGAGTGAGTCCATTATAGTCTACAAGCTCATAGAGGCTGGCCAGGAGTGAGTCCATTAAAGTTTGTGAGGCCATAGAGGCTGGCCAGGAGTGAGACTCCATTATAGTCTGTGAGGCAATAGAGGCTGGCCAGGAGTGAGACTCCATTAAAGTTTGTGAGGCCATAGAGACTGGCCAGGAGTGAGACTCCATTAAGGTCTTTGGGGCCATAGAGGCTGGCCATGTGTAAGACTCCATTAAATCTACAAGGCCATAGAAGCTGGCCAGGAGTGAGACTCCATTAAAGTTTGTGAGGGCATAGAGGATAGCCAGGAGTGAGACTCCATTAAAGTCTGTGAGGCCATAGAGGCTGGCCAGGAGTGAGACTCCATTTAAGTCTGTGAGGCCATAGAGGCTGGCCAGGAGTGAGACTCCATTAAAGTTTGTGAGGCCATAGAGGCTGGCCAGGAGTGAGACTCCATTAAGATCTGTGAACCCATAGAGGCTGGCCAGGAGTGAGACTCCATTAAAGTGTGTGAGGCCATAGAGGATAGCCAGGAGTGAGACTCCATTATAGTCTGTGAGGCCATAGAGGCTGGCCAGGAGTGAGACTCCATTTAAGTCTGTGAGGCCATAGAGGCTGGCCAGGAGTGAGACTTCATTAAAGTCTGTGAGTCCAAAGAGGCTGGCCAAGAGTGAGACAGCAGGGGTGAGACTCCATTAAGCCTAAGGGCAGCTAGAGTTGGTAAAAATGACTCTCACTCCACTCTGGGGGAGAGGATGTGCGGTGATGGCCAGAGCTGCTGACTTTGGGCCTGGGGAACGGTCTCGAGTCTCCGCGTGGGCTCAACATCCTGTGATTCTGGGCACATCACTTCATCTCCCCGTGCCCACCAAGAAATGAATGTGTCCTTGTGTAACGTAACTGGTGCCCAAGTAAAGTGCTCCGATACCTTCAGGTTTGAGCTATATAAAACTGCAAACATAGATTAATAAATAATACGCTCCAGCCTGATTTCTGCTCTCCCAAGTGGTAGAGACGAGGTTTGCGTGGGGGGGGGCCTCTTCTGAATCATGGTAGAAGGGTGAGGGTGTGCAGCGAAGGGCGCTGGCTACCCTCCACGAGGGAGGCGTCCTCAAGGTGCTATTTCAGTCACTGAGGCTGGGGAGGGACTGAGCCTGAGACTTTCCAGCAAACACCGCAGTCTATCCAACTTATATAGTCGGTGAAACGGGTGGAGGGGTATTGGAAGGGATGAGGCTTAGTGGGGTGGGATACCCCCTCAAATCACTCTCATTTGGAGGGAGTCACCCTCACTCATGCTCAGGCTGCAAACATAAGAAATGTCTCCCTAAGACAGAATCACCCTTCCCCAACCAGTCTTCACCCCAAAACGTTTTTCACTCCATTGATGTGAGTGGGATGCCCTTTAAAAAACCCTCCTTGGAGACTCAAAATATTGAGAGGGTGGTTTGGGCGTGAGTGGGTGCAGTGCGAGGGGGGACCATATTCTAAAACAAGCGTTTGCAATGCAATAGGTCTTGCATTTGCGTGAGTTAGAGCTATTGGCATTGTAAAGTCATAACTGGACTTTTCTTGCCACATAAAGTGATCAACCCGGCCTCATAATTTCATCTTTTCCTGCCACATAATTCCGGTGACCCTGCATATAACTATAGCACTTCCATTAACTTTCTTCCTCTATCTGCAGCAAAAAATTAAAATGTTGCCATTTTGCATCCTAATTTAAATCTGCCATGCTAACTCCAATAGAATACCACTTTCACCACCCCCCTTCAGAGTTGCTGGCTGGCTAACACCAGTGCTTAATTTGTGCTTGTTGTTTCCGGTGCGGAGCTCTGTCACTTATTTTTCAGGGCCGGCGCTTATTTTCCTGCCTCAAGCATTTACTATGAGAAAAAGACACATATGGGAAAGACAGAGGAAGAGAAAAACAAAAAAGCGTCACCAAGGGAGAAAGCAGAAAGCTGCAAGAGTGAACTGAAGGAGCACGGAGCGGCTGTAAATGGATTAAAGAGGCCCGAGATGGCTTCAGGATTACGCTGCCTCAGTATTACCAGCACGTACATTTAATTGCAGCAGCCAAGTGTTTAAGAGGAGGGCTTTGAGCACTGGCACGTTTTTATTTACAAATTAAGCACTGGCTAACACAATTCCCAAAACAAGATAGCCATAGAGGAGTAACAAGAGAAATAAACTAGAAGAGTCGCACAAACATATCAAGAGTGTTCAAGCAGTCACAGTGTAAGAAGGATGTTAAATTGGCCTGAATTATGGTCATAATTGTAATAAGGAGAGATGATGAAAACTTATACAATTATCATATAAACCTTTATCTGAAATGACATTTTGACATTAGACTGTAATGCTCAAAACAGCCCCCAGAGAGCACCATAACAACAATATAATTTGTAAGAAACATGGTCAAGTAACCATATTGTTAGCCCCTACAGGGCATAACCCCAAGAAAAAATCACAGGAAAAAGTAATGCAGTGTAACCATGTACTAGAGAGTCTTTTTAGGACTAGCAGGCCTATACCAATGATATTACACACAAGGCATCTAAAACAAAAGTTCTTCTACCTATAAAACAAAAGTTCCAGCCATGAGAAAACTTCAAAGACATTTAATGGCATTTAATGGGAGGGGTTATTATTTTGGAGTCCCCAAATGCATAGTGTGGGGACCCAAAGATGATGTAGACGGAAAGAGCACATTGTGGTCAATGTTTTGAAGGTGGTCCCATTGTCCTAGGACCACCACAGGCTGAGTTATGAGCAAAAATGTTTTGTAAAAGTAAGGCAGTGCAAAGCATCATGGGACAAGTTTCCGTGCCACAAATATGTTAGCCCCCAGAGAACACCACAATAGAAATAGCATTTGTAAGAAACATGGGCATGTAACTGTATAGTTAGCCCCTTGGTTGCATAACTACACAAACTACACACTACACAAAAAGAAAATGGCAATAAATTATACAAAAAGATAATGGCAATAAATATTATGTAGCCCCTTGAGAGCATAGTGCATTACAAATGTTCAGAGGCAGCAGGCCTATAGCAATGATATTACAAACAAGGCCCTTAAAAAAAGCACAAGCTATTCCCAGCTGCAAAATAAAGCTTCCAGCCATAAGAATGCTTAAAAAGAATCTGCATGGTCAGAGGGGTTATTATTTTGGGGTTCCTACTAACCTAGTGTGGGGACCCAAAGATGACATAGACAGAATAAGAGCATCGTGCTGAACCTTTTGGTGGTGGTCTAGGGCCACCACAGGCGGAGTTATGGACAATAATGTTGTGAAAAAGAACACCTGCAAAGCATTATGGGTCGAGTTTTCCAGAGTGCAGTGAATATTGTAGTTTCAGCTATCCCTGGAGAGCCGCATTCCTTTTGAGGATTTCTTTTTTATGTAAAGCATTTACCAATTTCAAGTGTTTTAAGGGGAGAGCCACAGGAAACAACTCTGATTAGGTAACTGTGAACAATATAAAAAGCGCTCCAATACCACGCTGTTCTGCTTGTTCGTGCTGTGAGCCCCATGTCCGCCATGCAGCACGAAGAGAAGTATATCGGCAATCCCACAATAATCCATGTAGCAATGGCAGTCTGCAAGGCGTGATGAAAACAGCTCGAGGCGGGACAAACATGAAGCATTTACCAATGACATCAAGTGATTCTTGAAAGGCAAGCCCAGGAACGAATGAAAGTGATGGGCGTGAGATGGGCATAGTTAAAAGCCCACAATACTTACAACAGGTAAAAGCGCTTGCGCGCATGACCTAGAAATAACAATATTCACTGGCTCCATGGACACTGGTGCTATTTACACATGAGTGCACCTCTTTGCCCCACCCACTTTCCCTTGCACCTCTACAGAGTCACTTGAAAGGTGTCACAGGGGTCATGTGATGTCAGTAATAAACAGCATTCTGGGTTATGTGATTGGCTATCAACTTTCAGCATTCCACAGAGTGTGCAAAGAAAGCATTAGAGCATGGGTACTCACAAACATTTTCCCAGGGGCCGCACTGCTTGGTCTGCGATGTGACCGAGGGCCGCAGTCAGAGGGCTGGGGGTGGGGAGGGGTAGCGTTAAAGTGGTTGTAGGGTAAGTGAAGCGTATACATCTATTGTCTGAATTGCGCAATGAGAAACCAGAAACCTGTGTATAAATCCCGGCTTCTCCACTTAACCAAATTGTGTGATCCTAGGCAAATGTTTGACTTCATTTTACATCTTTTTTCCCTTTTCTTCATCATCACATATAAGAACCTTGAAATACATCTTCAGGATGTATGCTGCATAATACCTTTTGTGTCTGATTTAATAAAATATGTTGTTCATGTATAATAGAAACCCAGCCCTCCCAAAGAGTTCACAAAACAACTGGCTTGCATCTTAGTTCACAGTTCACATTGTTGTCAGGGTGTGGGGGGGGGGTGAAAGTTTCTAACTTTATGTTTGAAAACTGTCACTCTAAAAATACTTCTCAATGCAGTGATATTATTGTGTGTACTAAGGTGAAACGGTTCTGCAGGCTAATGAAATGCACTTTTTTAATTTCAAACAGATCATACTTTTATATTTTTGCTGCACGATGTCTTTAATAATGAAGGTGTTTCTAAAGTTGAGTTCCAGGACACCCTAGTTACTCCCTTTTCAATTAGCCTCCAATTAAATACTTGCCCGTTTATTTAACCATTTTTAATGCTGGTGCCAAGTCGAATAAACAGCAGCACAGTGCTGCTGTTGACCTGGGGGCCGCATGTAAATGTCAGGAGGGCCGCATGCGGCCCCCGGGCCGTACTTTGAGTATCACTGCATTAGAGGGTGCTACAGATGGCTATTCTCAGAACCACTTGAATTATGCGGCAGGGGAGGGCCAAATTATGTGGCAAGGTTGAGTAAATCATGCAGCAAGAAAAGGTTAATTATGCAGCGTAGTGTGGCACATTTTGTGATAGTATTACTTCAGTATTTTGTCACTTTTACACTTATGAACACTGTCTGGGCATTGGTTACAACTCATTAGTACCAGTTTAACACACAAACATAGCAGTAAGCAACAGAAAGGAGACCAGTCAACCTCGGGAAAGGCCCTTTCATTGCACTGCAACACGTTTCGCTGTGTTTTTTGTAACATTTTAAAAGTTTGAGGAGCTCGAAACAACATTTTTTAAGTTTTGTTAAATTCTACCGCTTATGCAGCAAAATGACAGTTTATGTGGCAAGTGTGGCAAACCTTTAATTCAGATAAAAACGATGTGCCCGCACAATCGCATAATTCCAGTGGCCTGGGCTCTAAGGAAGAAGACAGCATTTAAATTATGGTAATTTTATGGTTTTAGGACATCCCATCCATGCTCCAAATAAAAGAGAGAAGCAGAGAGACAATAATAGGAATATTGGATGAGAACTTCTCTGTCATTCATTACTGTCTCACGTCTCCATTGTTTTAACAAGGATTTCGACATTCCAAAGAAGCATTTTAGCCCCATGATCAGGACTATAATGCTTGTTAAAGGACCCAAACCAGAGCTATAGGCCGTATTGCAGGCGAGGGCCTACCACAAGGCAAAGGACCTTTCACAACTGGTTTAGCCAGAGGCAGAAGGGCTTTAACACTATTAGAACATCCCTGGCTGGAATGTTATAAATCAGGAGAAACAAAAAGACAAGTATTGGAATGTTGGCGCAGAAGGCCCATACCATCCATTACTGGCCCAGGGCCACCCTATTGTCGTCAATGGAACTGCCCACATTCCAATGTGCTAACATGCATTATGTATTTCCAAAGCACAGAATAACCTGATTAGATGACACAGCCACAATTACACTAATAATTAGAGTCAGGTGTCCCACGGGCTTGTCTTTCGTCACACAGGGATATGCCACTGCGGAGACATTTGAGAAGTTCCCACAATGCACCTCTGCTCCTATGCTTATCCCAGGCTGACACATCCACAGATCTGATGCAGTTTTGATCTGGCTGACAATATGTGCTGGAGCCTCAGGAACAAGACATTCAGAGAACTCTAAGCACTGTTTTTCTTCTGGTGATGTAGTGTGGAGACTAACCTGCTAACCTGTTAACGCAGACTAACAAGAGCCCAGGTTAACATGTCATCTGCAACAGGTTCTAACACACACTGGTGAACTTGAGGCTTTCTGCCCTAGTTCCCAGTGTCACCAGCCTCTCCGACGACTTCCTCAAGCATGGAAACACTCTTCCCAGGCACCACAGACCCCCTGGACGTGTCCAACTACAGACCCACCTCCACGCTCACGTCGCGGTGCTAAGACTCTAGCAGTGGGCTAGAACAATTGTGCTCCCATCGTAAACTATTTGCAGAGAGACTGCTAATCAGGTCTTTATGCGCAATCTGGCCATCACCCTGGCGCGGAATGGAAACTACTGCCCTAGATACCACAGAAGAGATGACTGCCGTGAGAGAGTGAGGACACGGGTGGACACGGGTGGACACGGGTGTGCTTAGACTTCTCCACTCGATCAGTGGGTCAGTACAGCCTTCTCGATTGGCTGTTGCTTTACGCACAAGATCGCGTGAGGAGGAGTACAGCCTCAACATGGCAGATGTACCCACCACGTTGCATCCATTCTTCTCATCCCTAAGTTCGTTCCCATCTCCTGCAGAGTCCCCCAGGGTTCCACACTTTCTCCTAGTTGTTTCAATATTTCCTCTGGTCCATTTAGCGCACATTCCCGTAGCTCACCAATATACTTCTGGAAGAAAGACTGGAGGGTCACCTTCAAGGAGGGAACTGTCCCAGGCAGTCATGTTTGATGCACCTGGAAAGGCTCAGTCTGGGTGGTCAGTGACAGACATCCGGCTTGGGGGCCACTTGGCCCTTCACTCTTATCTTTTCAGGACTCTGCTGGTCACCTCCAACACCAGTCCAGAAAATCTGAAATTCACCCCTTGTGTGAACTCAGTCACCAAGGCACATTCTACCATCTACTCCTGCTTCAGACCTTACTACCTTCACACCAGTGTCCGTAACAGATTGTACTACTCCTTCCTGTGGTGTTACCTCACCTGAATCAAGGCAACGGCTTTCTCAGACACCTCAGGCAAAAAGTTCTCAGAAATATTTGTAGAGTACAACTATCAACCTCAAGGGAGTCTCTTTGTAGTATTGGCAGATAATAGATTTTAATTGTTACCCAACTCAGTGGTACTCATTTTATTGACCGTAAAAGGTTCTAAGGATGAATGGACTCTCCAGGAGAGTCCGTGACCACGGGAAGTACACAGATCCTTCCAGTGGCCGCAGTAGTCCAGCGACCTATGGGCCGCGCATCAGGCCTATCCGACCAGCCTCTTCCAGCCCTACCATCCATCGAGAGTGGTCTGAAATCATCCCCAGCAGACTTACTGACCCCTCAAGCTTAGAACAGTCGGCAGATCTTTCCAAATGTAGCGATCCGCCCTCTGGAACTGTCTTTGTCAGAATTCCTTCCAAGAAAAGACTTCCTTGAGTTCAGGCCAGGTCTAAGGAGGCACCTTCTGCTGTGGCACCCAAGACTTGGACTGCTATCAGCCCGTCTCCTGCTTTACGTCCGCATGAACATTTTACACCTCTCACCAGTCATACGCCCAAGGGAGGAACATTGTTTGTACAGGTCTCCCCTTTAAGGCTTTTCCATCTTGGAAAACAACAAAAGTCCCATCGGGTATGGAGCAGTTCCAGCGCTGTTTAGCTCAGTTGCTTCTTTCCTTAATCCCTCCTTTTCCTGGTGGTCTAAGAGGCCTACTAGTGTTTAAGCACTATATAAAAACCTCCAAGTTTGCAACTCTCAGAGAACCTCAGAAGGGACAAGTTAGTTTCTTATTGTGTCAAGGTCAAACTATAAGCCATTGAGTGGTGACTCCCTTGACCTTGGATACATCACCTAGTCATATCATAACATCGTAGGGTTTACGTCAACACTCATCATTACTCATTATCTGAGGTTTAGAAGTAAAAGTTGAGGGAAGGGCACGTGTTGGGTTTAGGGTCTGCTTAGGGCAGTGGTCTCCAAACGTTTTAATGCCGCGCCCCCCCCCCCCCCCAGTTGAAAAATAAAAATCACTGGGGCCCCCCTTAGAATTTTTCTCTATTATTTTATAAAGATAGCAATGTTTAAATATGTCTAGATGTATTTAAACATTGCACTTAAGTACTGTTACCTTTTTTTTATTTTATGGAGTAGCATGTTTCTGCTTAAGACAAAACACTGTTATCTGTGTAATATTTCTTTTGGCCAGAGTCTGGCGCCCCCCTGGGATCACTTGAGGCCCCCCTAGGGGGGTCGCCCCACAGCTTGAAGACCTCTGGCTTAGGGGGAGATCAGAGCCATTGGGAAGATTAGGATAACTGCAAAGGTTGGGCTATGGCCAGAGTACGGGTGAAGGGCAGTCTTAGAGTAGGGCTTATTGTAAAGCCAAGCTGTAGGTTTAGGGTAAGTGTTAAGATATTGTTTAGGGTTAGTTTAGGCATTATAAAGTTAGGGTACGGTTAGAGTAAGGATAAACGCTAGGGGATGGTAAGCCTAATGTTATTGAAAGTGTATGGACTGGTTTTCCCACTGGCATCCTAAAAAATTAAGATTCCTGGGCACAGTGGCTAGTAAAATTATTTTAAACTATATCACAATTGCTCCAAATCCCCAGCGATGGGAAGGGGATTATGTTGGTCCGAATGCACAAAAATGGGGACAAAAATGGCGCTTGTAAGTATAGTCTGCTAGCCTTGTTGAAGGCAGACAGCAAATGATCTGCAACAGTGATGCAAAAATATCTCAGGAGTAGTTTCGAGGACAGTTCCTCAGATAGATAATGCAGATGGGGTTCTGAAAAGGAGCAATCACGTTGGATTATGTTATGGCGTTAACAACAATAGCTGTCTCTACCCTTCTAAAAAGGAAACCAGATTGTATACTGCTGTTTTGTGTAGAAAGTGCTTTAGATAGGGTGGACTGAGAGATATTATGGTAAAAACTAAACGTAATGGGTGTAGACTTAAATGTGCTTCAGTTAATTCTAGCACTATGTATAGAAACAATTGTACTAATGAATATCGACCCCCACAATATTATGGTACACGAATATCGAGGTCAGAATATTGAGGGGCAAAATATCAAAAGATAAGTGCATATAGAGAAGTATAGATTTGCTACACTTTACATTTATATATCTTCAAGGTATATGTACCACATAGGTACATATATGTGGTGTTAGGTATAGAAAATCTACACTTCCCTGCCAATGTTTTTTCAATATTTTGTCCTCAATATTGGGTCCCACCGATTTCCTGGGGTCAATATTCAGGATGCACATCTACAGAAACAGGGTAAAGTTGTACTGTGACTTCAAAGGTGCATTAACCCCAAGCATACCGACTCCAAACAGTTTAAAACAGGACTGCACATTTGCACCAACTCCTTTTAATCATTATACGACTGATATGACCTCACATCTTTCCTAAGCTAATACTTCCCCCAAGTTAGGTGGCATGGTTCTTTCTTTCATGGAGGATGCGAGCGCCTGGTGTTGTTCATGAAAACACAAATGTGCTTTTAAAGATGGTAGATTGGCAATGAAACGTACTAAACCCAAGGACCTGATCTTCAGGAAAGACCAGGTAAAATATTCTTGGCTTGTAAATAGAACCAAATTTGAACAAATTGCACATTAAAAATATCTGAGGGTCAGAATAGGTGGAAGTCAGAACTGCAAGCAGCACTTGAAGATCTAACAGTAAGATGTGGCAGACTCTTTAATCAAGTCAATGGGGTATGATTTTTTGGGCCCCTAATAAAGGTCTTTAAGTCGACAGTCGGAGCAATGCTGCTGTATTGTGCCCCTGTCTTTATCATGAAAGGTGCGCACCACTGGATCGTACAGAATGTAGCTCATTGCTAGAAGGCATTTAACATTAATCCGTGCATCTCCCAATGTGCAATAGGCCTGGAGCTCAGGATCCCAGTGTAAACTTTATTGGCCATTCTCTGTTGTCACCATTGTACTCTGAAAAGTGTAGAAAACTCACTTGAGTTAAGGATTTGGCGTAAAGTGGCACAAGAAACTCCCAGAACTGTACTGGGGACGGTACGTTACTTCCAGAAGTAAGAGCTCGAGAAAACTGGGAAGAAAATAGTTTTAGATAATGGTTGGTTAGAGCTTTCATTCGTGACACACTAGATTTACGTAGGTTAAGGAAGCACAGGAGGAATTGAAAATAGGGAAGCTTTATCTCAGTAGTAAGGGCCTCATTACCACTAGGCGGTCGGAATGATCCAACTGCCTAAGCCGCGGGGAGGTGGGGAGGAGGCTGCCTTCATACCTGCGGACTCCCCACCCCAGTCATATTACGATGTTTCCACCAGGCTGACCGGCTGAAACAGTGCCAAGGCATTGGCATTGCATGGCACAACAGCACCCTTGGAATGCAGACGGCCAATGTCGTGGCACAACAGCACCCTTGGAATGCAGATGGCCAATGTCGTGGCACAACAGCACCCCTGGAATGCAGACGGCCAATGTCGTGGCACAACAGCACCCTCGGAATGTGCACTGTCTGCATTGCGCTTTCCAAGGGTACTGGCGGGGGAGGGCTGCACTGCCCATGCCATGGCAGCTGCGACCCCTGGCAGCTGCGACCCCTGGCACTGCCTTTGAAACCCCTGGCCTCAGAGGTGGCAAAATTAATGCCAGGAACCCAGGTGCAGCTGATATGGACATCAGGAAGGGCTCCACTTTCTTTGTTTTCTGTCAATTTTATTATTATACTAATAGTGAATAATGTTACGGCTCAGGTGAGTAAAAAATGTTTTAAATGTAAGTTGTGTGTGCTTGCGGGTGACAGTGCGTATGTGTAAGCATTTGTGTGTGAATGAAAGCAAACGTCAAATAGCATGTGATGTCACTTCCGCTACCCCTGGCATTTTGGTGAATTGACTACTCATATACCCTTGGTCACTTAGGGCGGTACATCAAACACACAATCACTTGGGGCATCATTCACCCGACTGAAGAGACCCAATTAGGTTAAACCATTCTAGAGTTGCATGTGTTCCGCTTCAGAGAGGACCGGGCTTGAAGTTCGGGATGCTCTGTTCCCATGAGGAGCAGGGTCAAGACTGATTTGCATATGGCTGGGTCCAAACTGAGGTGGCGTGGTGGGGTAAGGACAGTGGTTGGAAGGTGCCCCCAGCGATCGCCAGTGGTTAGACTTGTTTCACCTGTTGCGTGTTAGAGCTACACTTCTTGTCATCGAATGGTGGGACCCTTGGTCAGATGTTTCCTTATTTGTGTGATCTATAATCAATGCTTAGTTCATATCCTACCTCAATCACCGGGTATGGTGTTTTCTTCCACATAGTTGCAAACTTACAATAACTCAAGTGAAAATGAGGGCAAGTACAACTCAGTATATGGAACTTGGAATGTACTTAAACTGTACAACCGCGAAACAGCCGTGAAAAGCAGAGAAACAGGTGAATGTGTGAATTCCCAGAGCAAAACAAAACAGCTTGTCACACAAGTAACTTTAAAAATGGGCACAAAAAACAAAACACCCAAAACCACATGAAAGGAACAGCCAAAATAATTTCAGTGCCTAAAATAATTGGTTCCCAACCTATGGACCCGGGATCCTTGGCGGTCCGCGAAGCCTCCTCAGGAGGTCCGTGACTGCTTAGAAAATTAAATAATATTAAAAGAATAGGTCCCCAGCTTTCAGGAATGACTCAGTAGGGGTCCCCGGATTCCAATAATGATTCAGTGGGGGTCCCCAGGTTCCTTTAATGATAAAGTGGGGGTCCACGGATGTCAAAAGGTTGGGAACCACTGGCCTAGATGGTTCTCAAGTTGTGCACAGGGGCTTTCAATAGCGCAGCAGGTGCAGTGGCACCGGGGCCCGGGGTTCTCACAGCGCAGTCACATTACAATAGGGCCGTTGCAGTGCTCTGTATGGTTAACCAGTTCCCCTATAGAAAGTGGGTGCAGGCGGGTCACACAGAGGGTTCCCCCCGGCACTCCTTGATGGGGCTGGAGTCTATCAGATTGCATCCCGCTCCCTTCAACTGACCTCTAATTGCACTTATAATAGCGGTTACTACAGGTGAGACGTTGAAGCGCCTTGAGTGCGTGAACGAGAAAATGGGCGCACGAATGTATTCTGGAAAAGGCGGCAGGAATCCCTCGGGCAGCGCTGGGGCTGCGGTAGCGCCTAGAAGGACCCTACTGCACTACCTGGCGCTATCCTGAGTGTCCCTGCTCCGCCCTGGCCCCCTCAGAGACTGCCATTGCTGACATGAAGGCCTCTTTCCCCTCCCTCCCCGCTTCCAGGCACTGGCTCTTCCTGTCACTTGTCAAGTGTGCCCCGGTTCCCGGAACTGAGCGGTCAGATGGCCCCCCGGCTCACAGGGGCCCTTTGTTATCACTTACTATCGGCCTGACCTCGCTCTTCGCGCCTGTGCGCCGCGCCACGGCTGCCCCGGGCCGCCCCCGCCCTCCGAGAGGATAAGATGTGCTTCAGGACCAGCACCCCCCACCCGGGAGTGGGGGAGACACCAAGGACTGAGAACATAGGGGAGGGAAAAGTGGGGCCCGAATGAAACAAGCACTGGCAACGCCAATAGGTCTCGCTCCAATAATCTGCATGCGGGGCTGTTGCCTTTGCCACTGTTTGTAACGTTTTCTTTTAAAAAAAGTAAAAATGAATACATTTCAAAATACTGGAGCAAAGCAAACACCTAATTTATGGTATCTCAAAACCGTACATGGAATTCAATGTTTTCAGTCTTCATGAATAGCAAGGATTATTTTTCGAACACGTTTCTCTCAGGAAACTCTGAATCGAATTTAAAAAGAACAAGGAAGTGTCAGGATGTAAAGGGAAACCTTGTCAAGGCCTAATTTACTTTCAAATGGATTCTGCCATTCGGAGCTCCGCAGTAGCCCAGGGAGCGGATTTAGCAGCACTGAAGAGAAGTGTCATTCTAAGTGCACCTTATGCCTCAGACTGAGTGCAGCAGGTGGCCCTTTCTGAGCACACAAAGACCCTTTGAGTGCCAAAGTGTGTGGTTTTATATAATACGTGGCATGCAGTATGATAAAACAAACAACAAAAAACAGGCAGAAACGAGAAAAATATCCACTTTGCTGGGTTTGCAAGGACCTGCTGGGATGGGTGGGGATTTGAGGGGTGAAGCAGCACACAAGGGAGATGGTTTAGAAACACATGCGTTCCCATGGAGCGCTGAATGAAAAGGAAAAAATTGTTCCCTAAATGTGAGGACTGGAAGGATTCAAGGCAGACAGTCAAAAGCATGGCAAAGAAGTGACGCTCCAGGGGTGGGACTAACACAGGAAACGAAATAAACAGGAAGCAAATATGAATGACAAGGAAGCCAACCAATGGTAAGCAGTGGGCATGCAGTATTGTTGTTATCTGTTGTCAAATGCCCCCTCCTTGAGGATGTCTGGTTGTGTTTGGATTCCAAAATGTCCCTTTATTTGAAAAGGCCACTCAGGGTTCAGGTCTGGTTTGTAGGACCCCCAGGTCACCTCAGAAGGCCTTTCTGCTTTATAGGGAGTAGGCAATCAGTGTCATATCATGGGCAAACATGGCCCACCCCTCCTGCAAGGCAAGCAAGGAAAATGGCCCCTCCCCCTGGTGTAGCGCTAAAAACAGTTGAGGTGCAATAGACCCCTAGACCTCTGTACCCCAGTGCCACTACACCTGCTGCACTATTAATAGCTCTTTCTTGACCCCAGCTAGATCAAGTTTTTAAACTCACCCACTTGCCCACATCAAGTCCAGCTTTGTAAGGTTCGCTCACAGTTCTTGAATGGTTTGTAAGGTTCCCTCGCAGTTCTGGTCTGGTGTGTAAAGTTCCCTCACAGTTCTGGTCTGGTTTCTAAAGTTTGTTCACAGTTCTGGCCTGGTTTGTATGGTGCCTTCACAGTTCTGGTCTGGTTTGTAAGGTTGCCTCACAGTTCTGGCCTGGTTTGTATGGTGCCCTCACAGTTCTGGTCTGGTTTGTAAGGTTGCCTCACAGTTCTGGCCTGATTTGTAATGTTCACTCACAGTTATGTCCTGATTTGTAAAGTCCCCTCACAGTTATGTCCTGATTTGTAAAGTCCCCTCACAGTTCTGTCCTGGTTTGTAGGGTTCCCTCACAGTTCTGTCCTGCTTTGTAAAGTTCCCTCACAGTTCTGGCCTGGTTTGTGAGGTGCCCTCACTGTTCTGGTCTGGTTTGAAAGGTTACCGCATAGTTCTGTCCTGGTTTGTAGGGTTCCCTCACAGGTATGTCCTGATTTGTAAAGTCCCCTCACAGTTCTGTCCTGGTTTGTAGGGTTCCCTCACAGGTATGTCCTTCTTTGTAAAGTTCCCTCACAGTTCTGTCCTTGTTTGTAGAGTTCCCACACAGTTCTGTTCTGCTTTGTAAGGTTCCATCATGGCCCAGATCTGGTTTGTAAGGATTTTTTTGATGCCCATGACTGGTTTCTCTGCTCATTCACAGTGCAGACCTGGTTTGTGAGGCAGCCGGAAAATACAAGATGGGTGTGTAAGGACTTAGCAGACCACAGACCAAGTTCTTTGGTCACTCAGAGTGCAGACCTGGTTTGTAAACCTCCCTGTTTGTAAGGGTTTCTTAGAACCACGTCTGGTTTGTAAAGGTTTGTTATAGATTAGAGATACTTTAAGGGCTCCTCCTGGCGCAGGCTGGGATTGCAAGCTTTCTTTGGGGTCAAGGGCTGTGTGGGTTTTCAGACTTGCAAGGGATTCTCAGAGAACAGGCCTGGGATTGTTTTGTATGGGGTCCCGAGGGTCCAGGCCCGGATTGTAAGTGGTCCCGAGGGTCCAGGCCCGGTTTGTAAGGGGTCCCGAGGGTCCAGGCCCGGATTGTAAGGGGCCCTTGGGACCCAATCCCGGTTTGTAAGTGGTCCCGAGGGTCCAGGCCCGGATTGTAAGTGGCCCTTGGGACCCAAGCCCGGTTTGTAAGTGGTCCCGAGGGTCCAGGCCCGGTTTGTAAGGGGCCCTTGGGACCCAGGCCTGGTTTGTAAGTGGTCCCGAGGGTCCAGGCCCGGTTTGTAAGGGGCCCTTGGGACCCAGGCCTGGTTTGTAAGTGGTCCCGAGGGTCCAGGCCCGGTTTGTAAGGAGCCCTTGGGATCCACGCCTGGTTTGTATGGGGTCCCCAGGGACCTGGTCTAGGTTTGTAAGGGGTCCCCAGGGACCTGGTCTAGGTTTGTAACGGACCCTCAGGGACCGGGTTGAGGTTTGTAAAGGGCCCTCAGGGACCAGGTCTAGGTTTGTAAGGGGCCCTCAGGGACCAGGTCGAGGTTTGTAAAGGGCCCTCAGGGACCAGGTCTAGGTTTGTAAGGGGCCCTCAGGGACCAGGTCTAGGTTTGTAAGGGGTCCTCAGGGACCGGGTCTAGGTTTGTAAGGGGCCCTCAGGGACCAGGTCGAGGTTTGTAAAGGGCCCTCAGGGACCAGGTCTAGGTTTGTAAGGGGCCCTCAGGGACCAGGTCTAGGTTTGTAAGGGGCCCTCAGGGACCAGGTCTAGGTTTGTAAGGGGTCCTCAGGGACCGGGTCTAGGTTTGCTAGAGCCCAGGCTCGGCTAGTAAGGGCACCCCCCGCTGTTCCCCTTTGCCCTTGCCCTCAGAGTGCACTCCCGGGTCCCTGCCCATCATGCTCCTGCTGTCGGCTCAGCATTACTCACAGTATCTGCCTACAGCTCAGAGCTCAGGAATGCGCGCGAGAGGCCAGCCGGTGTTTACCCGGAGTAACAGCTTAATAAGTAACAACAGAGATCGGAGATGAGACAAAATAATCAATGTGTGGAAACACAAGTGACGCTTCTGTGTGCAGCATATGGGGCAGCAGCCGTGAGACGTGCCGGGAGACCTCAGTGAGCTACCTCTGCAGTGAGCGCTGTCTGCTCGCAGGGAAGGCTTTAGTGAGGGCGGCCTGCTCATAGTGAGGTCTTCAGAGAGCGCTGTCTGCTCATAGTGAGGTCTTCAGAGAGCGCTGTCTGCTCGTAGTGAGGTATTCAGTGAGCGCTGTCTGCTCGTAGTGAGGTCTTCAGTGAGCGCTCTCTACTCGTAGAGAGGCCTTCAGTGAGCGCTGTCTGCTCTTAGTGACGGCTTCAGTGAGCGCCCTCTGCTAGTAGTGAGGTCCTCAGAGAGCGCTGTCTGCTTATAGTGACGGCTTCAGTGAGCACTCTCTACTCATAGTGAAGCCTTCAGTGAGCGCTGTCTGCTCACCGTGAGAGCTTCAATGACCGCACCCCGCGCACGGCTATCTCCTCAGTGAGTGTTCTCTGCTCATATCGAGGCCTGCAGTGAGCGCTGTCTCCTCGCAGTGAGATCGTAAGTGAGAGCTGTCTGCTCATAGTGACGGCTTCAGTGAGCGCTCTCTGCTCATAGTGAGGTCTTCAGTGAGCGCTCTCTGCTCACCGCGAGGTCTACAGTGAGCGCTCTCTGTGAGATGTTCAGTGAGTGATCGTGCTCTACTCTCTGCTCACCACGAGATCCCCTGTGAGCGCTTGCACCGCAAGATCTCTAGTGATCATGCAGACTCACTAGAGACCCTGAGTGAATGCACGCAACGTGAGATTCTCAGAGAGCAGGATCTACTCACTGCAAGACCCTCAGTGAGTGCTCTCCGCGGGATGGTGATCTTCAGTGAGTGAATTGTGCTCACTGCGAGATCCTCAGTGTGTGAATTGTGCTCACTGCGAGATCCTCAGTGAGCTCGCTCTTCTTACCAAGAGCGCCTCAGTGACCAAGCTCCACCCACCGTAGGACCCTCAGTGTGCTCGCGCTGCTTACTGCAAGCATTCAATAAGTGCCCGGTTCATGGCGTTTATTTTATTGGAATTTTTTCTATAGCGCTATCTACAACCATTGCTTGGAAGCAGAGCGCTTTAGTGTGAGTAGGCGCTATAAACACGACGTGGATGATCCAAGTGACACGTCCAACAATCAGATAACTGAAAGATGACACAATCTTGGGTGGCTGGCTGAGGGGGGATCCCAGTCCTCTAGGGCTCAGGGGTCTCTGAAAGATGTACCCCTTTTTCCTGGAGGTACTGATGGGGTCGACTTCCTAGTCCCAAGGCCTACTTCCGCCTGGAGAACTAAGGTATTTAAAGTAGTGATGGATATAGTGCTTGAATTAATCTCAGCCACTGGCAATCACTCCTTTTTTGCCCATCATGCCACCCCAGTTTGGACACAGTCACATGCAAATCAGTCTTGACCCTGCTCCCCCTGGGAACAGTCCAGCCCGAACTGCCAAGCCAGGTCCTCCCTGGACCAGAAACAAGCATCTGGGCCCGATTTCGAGGTATCACCCCCTCATCAGCCAGGCTAGCTGGAACCCAGTGGCACAGCAAGCAAGGGACCCCTATCTGGGCATACCCGGTGCACTTAGGGTGGCAAGTGCAAAAACAATAAGGCGATAGATGGAATGCTTGAATTAATCTCAACCGCTGGCAATCACACGGGCCACATCCCAAGCCATCGTTTTTTTGCCCACCATGTTAACCCAGTTTGGGTCCAGGCATATGCAATTCAGTCTTGACCCTGCACCAATGGAAACCAGTCCAGACCGAACTGCCAGGCCAGTTCCTCTGAGAACAAGAACACAAGCAACCCCGGACCAGTTTCGCCCTAGTTACAGTGTGCACGGGACCCACATCTATGCATACTCCTCCCACTTACGGCAACACACTGAGGTATACAGATCTGAAGTTCGTCCTGTGCTGTTCGCATTGGTGCGGGGTCAAAACTGATTTGCAAATTGTATATACATACATCAGTGGCACAGTGATCTGGCCTTCTCTGCCTATCCCCGCAGAGCAGCCGGCTCTGCACAGACAGTCGCTGCAATACTTGACTCTGATTGGTGCAAGCACCCATCCGTAGCTGCGTGGCGTGAGTCTAGGTTGGTCAGGAATGTCACTTCCATGGAATTGTTTCCTACTGGGGTAGCCTTACACACATGAATGGAGTGACTCTATGGCTACCGTGTTTCAGTGTGGTCCGACAGCGCGACCGTGGCGGATGCGATCAATCGCTGGGGGCATCTTGTTAACTGGTGTTTAGGTTAATGAACTTTATTTAACAGACATTATGTTCACAGCAAAACATGCCGCAGGGCAATGAATAACGCTGCTGATGCTTTGTCTCGTTCCAAGATGCAGGGATTCCAGCTCTTTCAGACAGGGCGGCAGAGGACATGACAGCGGAAGAAGGTGGACTCTCGATGCCCTGGTTCACCGGAACCCATCACAGCATCATTAGTGCCCAGGACTAGAAAACTTCTGAGGGCGCCTTGGGTTCATTGACAATGTCTAACTCAATGGGGAGTGATCCCGTTGAGGCAAAAAAGGGGTGGGATCCATACGCCCTTATACCATTAATCTATAACCAACGTAAACCCGTAGTATGTCGCCGCGTAACGCAGTCCATAGTTACTTCTTCAATCTAGCGATTCTCTCTACATTAGACTGTTGTGCAAGACTGAGAATCCATCAACATGGAAGCAGTTATTGCTTGCACTGAAAGTTGTCCTTTTTTTTTTTTTTTGCTTTTGTTTTGTGTCTTAAGTTTGTAAAGTTATGTTGGTTAATATCATATCCATGTTATGTGATCATGTTAACGTTTGAACCTGGTATTTAAGTAATTACTATTATTTTATTTTTGGCAGTAAATGTATGTTATGAAAAGTTGGCAGTTCTGGGTATCTGAAGGTAAAGAACATTGATTCAGAAGTGTAGTAATTATTGGTTGTCAAATCCAAGCGCGAAATAATCACGTGACCTGTGGTTTAGGTTGGGTATAGAATCAGTGCTTGAAATGAAAAATAAAATACAGATACCTGCTTGTTTCTGAGAAGTGCCGGTACTCTCCAATGAAAAGTATTATGTGTTTCTTGAGAAGTGCAGGTACTCTCCCTCTCAAAATTAAAAAGTGCCGGTACTCAGTACCGGACAGTACCGGCCCATTTAAAGCTCTGGATAGATTAATGGTGTATGGGGCAACTCATTTTTTGTCTTGGGCTCATTCACTACATTTGTTAAGTGGGAGGGTATTGGGTTTTTCTTCCTTCGAGGCATGGGTGGCACACATAGGGCACTCCAGGGATGCTTGGCGCTCAGCTACTTATGCGGATAAAGGGTTTGGGTCAAAAGCATCTTTACTAAGCTGCAGGGGAAGCCTCCTTACCCCAATAATTTTTTAATGAAGAACACTCTGGGCCACATGGAGGGAGCCTTGAAGGACAAGATGAGACCTATTGATGTTCAGAAATGATCACTGTTGAGTGACAACCTGCCCTCAGTGTGTCTGACTTTGAGTTCTCACTCTTCAGGGCAGCTCTCACTGCAGCTTTCTATGGGGCTTTCACATTGAGGACATGTTGGCAGAAGCAAAAAGCGATTTTCAAGGAGGTTTCCATGGGGAGAGGTATTGGGATCACATCAGGTCATGGTTCTGCTAGAACTGTCCGGAAGGACAGGGGTCATTCTGTTATCCTTGGGTAACCCCTTACCAGCCACCTTGCCCTGCAGCAGCCAGGGGCATAGCTTGATCAGTAAGACTAGGGGTGGGCGGGGTGAACTTCTGATTTTTTGTTTTGACACTCAGTCTGGCATATAATGTTTAAGTACATTCCACCACAAGCAGGGTGCAAGGCAGGGGCCTAAGGGGGCAGTGGACAGGGAGAGGAATGCGGATTGGTAGGGAATGAGAGAAAACACAACATTTTGTGAAATCACCAAAATTTTTGAGGACTTTCAAAGCAGGTAGAGAATGTATGTGGTGTTTTGTCTGTGTGCATGTGAAAATCCCAGGTGAAAACCGACAGACACCTCACCATACCAACTGAAAGCAACTGCACCCAACTATTTATCAGAAAATACATTTATTTGGGGGGTGTAACACCCCAAACACCCCTGAAGCCACACCTCTGGCTGCAGCTCTCAAGGATGACATAGAGAGAGACTGGCCTTAGTGAGCATCAGATGTTTCCCTGGGAGCCTGGGTGGTTGGGGGCCGGTTTTGCAGCAGTGGGGGCTGGTTTTGTTACTGGGGCCCGGTTTTGCAGCAGTGGGGGCTGGTTTTGTTACTGGGGCCCGGTTTTGCAGCAGTGGGGGCTGGTTTTGTTACTGGGGCCCGGTTTTGCAGCAGTGGGGGCTGGTTTTGTTACTGGGGCCCGGTTTTGCAGCAGTGGGGCCTGGTTTTGCAGCAGTGGGGCCTGGTTTTGCAGCAGTGGGGGCTGGTTTTGTTACTGGGGCCCGGTTTTGCAGCAGTGTGGGCTTGTTTTGTTACTGGGGCCCGGTTTTGCAGCAGTGGGGGCTGGTTTTGTTACTGGGGCCCGGTTTTGCAGCAGTGGGGCCTGGTTTTGCAGCAGTGGGGGCTGGTTTTGTTACTGGGGCCCGTTTTTGCAGGGGTGCTGCAATATTTTCCCCAGTAAAAATAGCAGCAGTGCCTCGCACTTGAACCCCCGCCCCGGAGGGCTGGCCTGACAAAATTGCCAGGGCTAACTGTGCTCCCAGTTGGGCCCTGGGAGAGATGCTCTACACTGCACCCTCTGTTTCCACATGAAGACTTCAGCCCTCCGTCCCCTTTGCAGTTTGAAAAGCTGTGTTCAATGGCATCGGGAACCGGGAGGCATCCACAGCCACAGGGTGGGAGTAGAGCCACGAACGAGCAGGGGCGTAGCTTCAGGGGGGGTGTTTGGGGTGTTACACACCCTCTTAATAAATGCATTTTCTTATAAATAGCTGGGTACAGATGCTTTCAGCAGGAACTTTTACAGCCCCAGGGACCATCAGAAAAAAACCACACACATACTGCGTGAAAGTCCTCAACGATATTGGTTATTTTACAAAATATTGTGTTTTCTCCCTTAGTACTCCTACCAAACCGCATTCCTCTCCCTTTCCACTGCCCCTTAAGCCCCTCGCATGCACCCTGTTGTTGTATAGTATATTTAAACATTATGGGGGTCATTCTAAGTCTGGCGGGCGGCGGAGGCCGCCCGCCAGACTTCCCCCTCCGAAATACCGCTCCGCGGTCGAAAGACCACGGAGGGTATTCTAAGTTTTTCCCTGGGCTGGCGGGCGGTCGCCAAAAGACCGCCCGCCAGCCCAGGGAAAAACTCCCTTCCCACGAGGATGCCGGCTCGTAATCGAGCCGGCGGAGTGGGAAGGTGCGACGGGTGCTGTTGCACCCGTCGCGTATTTCACTGTCTGCCAAGCAGACAGTGAAATACTTGTAGGGGCCCTCTTACGGGGGCCCCTGCAGTGCCCATGCCAGTGGCATGGGCACTGCAGGGGCCCCCAGGGGCCCCGCGACCCCCCCTACCGCCATCCGGTTCCCGGCAGGCGGACCGCCGGGAACTGGATGGCGGTAGGGGGGGTCGGAATCCCCTCGGCGGCGCAGCTAGCTGCGCCGCCTTGGAGGATTCAATAGGGCGGTGGTACACTGGCGGGAGACCGCCAGTGTTGCCGGTCTGACCGCGGCTTTACCGCCGCAGTCAGAATGCCCTGCGGGGCACCGCCGGCCTGTCGGCGGTGCTCCCGCCGACCCTGGCCCCGGCGGTCTAAGACCGCCGGGGTCAGAATGACCCCCTATATGCCAGCCTGATTGTCGGAAATCTGAGGATCTCACAGCCCCAATCTTACTGACCAAGCTACGCCCGGGCCGTGGGGCATCACGAGGTTGGTAGGTGGGAGTCAGATCGTTACAAGTACGTCTTCTGTCCTGGTCTGTGGTGGTTTCACGGTGGTCTGCCATTGATCAGATGATGTCTTCTCTTTTCCCTAGTTTCCAATATGGGGTCCATTTGTGTATTTGGCCAATCATTTGCCCGCAGGTCATGACTGTGGATGTAAAAAGTGAGAAGGGGCCCTCCAGGTGTAGATGTCCAGTGGTTCGTGTTGAATGTTGATGACTTTGTGAGCTGCACGTGAGAGTAGCAGCGTCTTTGGTCGTGTAAGGCAGTGGCACAAAACTCGAGCCCCCCTGCAAAGTACATGGAGCCACCCCCTCCCCAAACTCAGTCAGGAGCTCTCAAGCCAGGGTACTGTGCTGTGAGGCACCCTCGGGGGCCCTGCCAGCACTGCGGGGGCTGCATGGGCTAATGTTACGCCACTGATGCGGGACCCATGATCCCAGATGTGGGTATCTTCACTCAGCTGCTCAGGACATTCCTGCCACCACTGGGGAGGGTGTGCTGAGTGCTGTCTTAACACACTGCAGCATCTTTTAATAGTATTTCTCTCTCCTGTTGGGGTGTGGCTGGCCATGACCCCAGTGAAGATTTGTGGTAGTCGAGTGCATCCCAGGACCCTTAATGTCTCAGTTGTGAAGCTTAAGTCTCACTTTGCAGCCATAGTATGTGGTCTCAAAAGAGTGAAATGAATTCCCTGCAAGTTGTTACGGGGTGCCAAACGTTTCACAGAGTTGGAGTTCATTTGTCAACGAGACTGTTGTCATTAGCTTCTACAGTAGAGTTGAGGGGAAGGGTGTATTATAAAGATTTTTGGAGAACTATACGTCTCACAGTATGACGCGTGAAGGCCTTCCATGAACCATCTGCCCCTAGCCTGGGCCACTGAGGGTGTTTGCAGTTTTGATGGACTAGGGACCTTGCTTCTGACTCAAGTGTACACAACCTGAGAGGCCCATCAGGAAAAAAATAGTTCATCAGGTCCAGGCCAGGGTGTCTAGTGACCCTAGAATGTGGGTGTTCGATGGTGGTAAGCCACTCAAGCACAATGTCAACCTTGCCAGGTTAGTCCATCATCGTTAAGGGTCACGCAAGTGGGTTAGACCTGTCGATCAAGGCCAATACCAGCAATGGCATTTGAACGGCAGCAATGATGACCTAGAATTTGTAAATATATTTTGTGTATGCATGTATATATATATATATATGTATATATATATATATATAACCTACTGGGGGTCACCATTAGGTAGTTGTAGTTAGGACCATGTTTCCATTGAAAATGCGTTCTTGGACTTGCCTATATCTTTGCCGCCGTTTGATGAATCTTCATGAAATCTTCCCCAAAAAGGGTACAGTAAATCGTGTTGTACCCGGGAAGTTTTGGGGTGATCTGTCAAGCGGAGCTGAGAAAATGTGGGGGTGTCAAAAGACATGCGTTTCCCATTACAGTTTTCATAGGGATTTTAGACACCGCTGGACGGAATTACACCAAATTTGCCAGAAAGGTAACTCTTTGTCCAGAAAGCCTACTTTTTGTTATTTGGTGTAAATGTGTTCAGTACTTTTGGTAATATTAAAAGAAAACGAAACATAGATATCTAGAGGTGCAAAGGGTTCGCAAATAATAACGAGCTCGTGCAGGGAAATGCAGAGCTCTGATTGGCTGCCAACATTTCAACCAGGAAGTGTTGACAGCCATCTTGGGATTGGTTTCAGCCAATTCCCACAAAAAAAGTTAAAGAAAAGGGGCAGGGCAGGGTCACCCTGAGCCCTTAGATGTTGTGCTGTGGTCCCAGAGGGACCCTTCCAGAGCAAAAAAAAGTTGCATTTTTTAAAAATGTTGCTGCAAATTTTGAATTCCCCAGGTGTGCCAGGTCCTGGGGGCATTTCGAAATAAAGGAGGGGCGCATGGGGCCACCTGCTAGCGCAGTTTGATGCCCCGGGAACCGCCACCTCCGTGGGACTTCAGTAAAATGTAATGTAAGGGGTCGCCCGGCCCCCTGCTGCCCTGGGGACTGCCACCTCCCTGGGCTTCAACTACATTCAATGTGGGGGGGGCACATGGACCCCTGCAGCCCTGGGGACAGCCACCTCCCTGGGATTCTAATCAAATGTAATGTGGTGGGCCACCCGCCTCCCCCAGGTTGCCCCAGTGACTGCCACCTCCCTGGGGCAATGAAAAGCAGGGGCTGTAAGGACCCTTCCCCCAGCCCCGGGCATCACAACCTCCCCGGAGTGGATTTAACAATGAAGTGTTGGAGGCCACTTAGTCCCCCTGAGTCCTGGGGACCCCCACCTACCTGGGGCAGATTGTGAAATGAAGTGTTGGGGGCCCACCTGGGCCTCCAACAGTACCGGGGACTGCCACCTTCCTGTGGCTGATTGTGCAAACAAATGAGGGAGGGCGCCTGGCTCCCCACAGCCCAGTGGACCACCACCACCCTGACACAGATTGCGCAAATAGGTGTGGGGGGCCACCCCGCCCCCTGCAGCACCAGGGACTGCCAACTCCCTGTGGCAGAATTTCCTAAGAAATGCCGGGGAGGGGGGCCCACCCGCAGTCCCGGGACTGCCATCTTCCCGGGGATAATTTTAAATAAGATAGGGGGTCCATTTCAGACCCTCAGCCTCGGGGCCACCACCTCCCCGGGGCTGTATACAACACTGGAGGGGGGCTATGCACCCCCCTTTGAGGCACCAATAATGGCACTGGGGGCCGCTAACCCCTAGGACTGGCTCATTCTATGCCCCGGGGTGACCACCTCGGGGCATAGCTGCTTGCTCTGAGTTTGCAGGAAGCTTGACATCTCCCGCCAAGTCAGAGCAAATACTTCACTTTCTGCAAGTGAGAGCTTTGAGGCTCCCCGTGGTCCTGTCACTCTCTCTGGGATGGAAGAGAGCGAGAGGGAGAGAGAGAGAGATAGTTATTGCAATGGTCTCTCCATATAATTACTTCAAAGAGTCAGACTAACAAGATGTTTGGTATGAATGTCACGTTTGAATTCAGAGCAGAACAGAGTCACTTCTGGCCTAATGGTCAAGGTCTTGTGCAGTCACTCAGTAAGGTGAAGGGTCAAATCTGAGTATCTTAGCAGTGTGTTTGTTTATTCAGTAGTGTTTTGACTGTTAAACCTTCCCAGTGTTGGAACATTCACTTTTCTTTCCTATCACATGCGTGGGTTGAATGTCATAGGTAAACCTGGAAACAGTAAGGTAAAGAGTCACCTATGGTGGAATGGTTAAGGCCACAGACCCTCACACTGAAAGTTTGGGGGTCTACTCCAGGTGTGTGTGTGTGGTCTTTTCCCTTCTTTAATTTTTTTTTAACTTCAAAAGTTAAAGGTCCATACTGAAAGGTGATTTCACTCGTTTTAAATGACAAATACACTTTTCTTTTTAATGTGTCCTAAAATACCTCATTCTAAATATATAATTCAACAAAGCCTAAAAACCTTCTCTCCCTCTCAAGTTCTCTCTGTCAATTACTTTCTCTTAATTTCTCTCCTTCTCTCCCAGTCTCTCACTTTCTCTCTCTCTCTTTCTCTCTCTGTCTCTCTATTTCATCCCATAATGGGATGGAAGAGAGAGAGATTGTTTTTGCATTGGTCTCCCCATACAATGACCTCAAAGACTCAGACTAACAAGATGTTTGGTACTAATGTTATAGTAACACTTGGATGCAGCACAGAACAGAGTCACTTCTGGCCTAATGGTCAAGGTCTTGTGCTGTCACTCAATAGTCTGAAGGTTGAAATCCTAGTATCGTTTGGCAGTGAGTCTGTTTATTTTCTAGTGTTTTCAGGGTTAAACATACCTAGTGATGGAACATTGAAGTCTTTTTCTGCTCAAAATTTGTGGGTTGAATGTCATAGCAAAGTCTGGACCCTGCATAGTAAGGAGTCACCTCCGGCCTACTGTCTAAAGTCCCAGACTTGCATGTTAACGGTTAAGGGTCCTAACCTAGGTGAGTCTGTGGTCATTGCCTCCTTTAGTTTATTTTCAACTAGTTACAAGCTGGAAAGTGATCTCACTCTTTTTATTATTGACAAAAACATTTTTGTTTTCAATTTGTCCGGAAATATTTCATTCTAAGTAACTCATTCATCAAAGCCTAAATCTATATATCTATCTATCTCTCTCTCTCTCTCTCTCTCTCTCTCTCTCTCTCTCTCTCTCTCTCTCTCTCTCTCTCTCAGGGTTGGGAGGTTAGGGAGGTTGGCAGCAGGGAATGGCCTTGCGGTCAGGCCATGTGACCAATCCCACCATGCATGGCCAAAGACCGTACGCAGCGCAAGGTTGGGTAGTTATAGGGGGTTGGCCACAGGGCCTGGCCACAGTCTGCCAAGCACGGTTGGATTAACGTATAGTACTGAAAATTACTTTTTTATTTTTTAAAAAAAAACACAGAAATTCACTGAAAATGACAAAGATTACAGGGTCGTTATAGTTAAGAAATAGAATTTAAAAAAAAAAATTCTATAAAAATACAGAAATTCACTTAAAAAAACAGAAGTTACAGGGATAGTTAGGTTCTGAATGTACTCATAAAAAACCTTAGATATTCACCAGTTATAGTTATAGCTATTTCAAGCAACTATAACTCGTGCCCTAAGGTAACTACAACTCCCTCCCTCACCATGCACTGCTAATTACCCCAGATATTACAGCACCTATGCCATATTTTATAACAACACTGATATTATCACTGTAACATTTGTTGTCAGATTATTCATGAAAAAACTGTGCATGGCGTGCGCGTGAGTTAGAGTTACCTTATGGTACAAGCTATAGTTACTTGAAATAACTATAACTGGTGAATTTCTAAGGTTTTGTATCAGTATATATATATATATATATATGCAAAACAGAAGAGAGAACTCTGGGTAGTTCCCAGGTTTAGGTGGAGAGCAGCTCCAGTAAGGAGCACCCTGCAACACCAGCGACACTCTAGATTTGCTCACCTCAAATGTCTGTTTTTCTAGCAAAGTTTGTAAGCATTGGAATGGCAAAGTGCCATCCACACTGAGCTAGAAAACAAAAACGTTTTTTGCCATTTGTACAGTAAAAGCTTTAAGCATTGGATTGGCCCAGTGCCATCCTTGCTGAGCTGTAAATTGTTAAAAGCCTTTCACCACCGCGGGCACAGTACCACAGCTATGTGTGTTTCCATGCCAGTACATCTCTTCAGAGAAGTTTAGCTTTGTCCAGACACAAGGGAGCACCCAGTGTAAGTCAAAACAAAACCCTTCCAGGGTTAGAGTGACACAGAAATTATGCAAAACAGAAGAGAGAACTTGGGGTAGCTCCCGAGTTTAGGTGGAGAGCATCTCCAGTAAGGTGCACCCTGCAACACAAACACACTAGATTTGCTGCCCTCAAAAGTCTGTAAATCTAGCAAAGTTTTTAAGAATAGGATTGACACAGTGCTATCCATCTCTCTTCTGCATAATTTATGCGTCACTCTAACCCTGAAAGAGTTTTGTTTTGACTAATATAGTCAGAGCAAACAGCTATGTCCCCGGGGTGGGCACCCGAGATATAGCAGGAGCGGCCCTGGGGGCTGGGGGACCCCAGGGCCATCATTGACTCCACGAGGGGGACTGTGTGTTATATTTAATCAACGCCCGAATATATTTCTTATAAATAATAACACATTGAATTGCCAGGTTTCATGTCAGCCTTAGATTCAAGTCTCAGGATAACGAGTTGACAGAGAGAATGCAGTTGAGAAAGTTAACCAATGGGATGTTATGCAGATTTGTAGAGCGCAGAATCACCGGAAGGGTATCCAGGCGCTGAGCAGGCGAGAGCCCAGCCAAACCCACAATAAATACGACCTATATTTGTAAAAACAATTATTTGGGTTTTGTGTATATTTTTGGGGGTGAGGGGGGTGCTCATGTCTTGCTATTCCGCAGCCAATGATTTTCTCTCTGGCACATCCTTCTCAGTCATTTGGTGCCTTTGTTCGCTCACTGTGATGTCTTTGAACACTGAAAACAGAGCAATCAGCGACCCATTGTTAGCTGACCCCGGAGAGAGTAGCCGTGAAAGCCCTCGCTCATATAAACAGCCAGTCGAAAAAACACAAAACTTTTCACTAAAACGCCAGGAGTTTTATGGCAGAGAAACAAAGTTCATCGCGCTATTTTAATAAACATTTCTCAGTTTGCAGAAAAAATATTTTTCCTGCCATCCCAAATAAACCATGAAAAGAACACGATTAGTGGAGCGTGTATTATGGCCCAATAAAGCCATACGCACTATGGTTTGTTACGTCACAAAACCTCCAGGGCCATTACAGGACGTTAGAGCGCGAGTGAGTGACCCGGTGTCTCTTGTCACTGGAGGGAGGGAGGGAGAGACAGGGAGAGACGGAGGGAGGTGGGGAAGGGAGAGACAGAGGAGTGAGACAAGACGGGGCCGCAGAGAGCGGGAGAGAACCAGGCGCAAGAGACGGGGAGAGAGACAGACAGGACGATACATGTATGAAGAGAGAATGAATTAGAAAGACGGAAGGCAAAATGAGAGAGTGCGCGAGAAGGAGCCTGAGACTTTATTTTACCATCAGCACACAAACTAAAGCGCTTCTTGGCGCTTCATCAGCAAGCCTTACTCATAACCAAGTGTGACTCTCACCCCATCGATGGAATAAACGGAACGCTCAGCCTGTTCCCCTGGGATATAAACGTGACCCCTGCTGGTGCCCCCGGCCCCTGCAGCGGGCACAAACCCCCCGAGCTATCCTGCGGTCTTCAGCCAGCAGCTGTGGAGCCGTGTGCGAGCCCCCGATTGGCACCGTGCCCTCTGCCCACCGTGCCCAGTCCATCCGCCCCATACTGCCTGGTCCTGCTACCCACGACCCCCCCAGCACCCCTCCTGCGGCCTCAATCCGGTAAACCCTTGAGGCCCAGCATGTGCCTCGGATTAGCGGCGTCTTTCGTCTTCAATTCTCTTTTTTATGGTTAATCCGACGCCTGAGAGACCCCGTGTTTTCATGTAAATCCGGCAGAAAGATGAAGGGCAAGGTGGGGGGGAGGGGGCAGGAACTCTTGTGAGAGGTTGTGCTCGACAGGAAGCACTAATCTGGTTGTGCTCAGCAACAGGTAAAATTCCTAGTAGGAAGACAACGCAAGAGGTTCGTGTGCCTGCTGCAGTGACCCTCTGCATGTATTCCAGTGTTCGTGCAAGGTCAGTGTCTCTGGGCCCCAGTGTTCGTGCAAAAGTAAGTCTGTCTGGGCCCCAGTGTTCATGCAAGGGTCAGTGTGTGTGCTCCAGTGTTCATTCAAGAGTCAGTGTGTCTGGGCCCCAGTGATCATGCAAGGCTCAGTGTGTCTTGGCCCCAGTGTTCGTGCAAGAGTCAGTGTGTCTGGGCCCCAGTGATCATGCAAGGGTCAGTGTGTGTGCTCCAGTGTTCGTGCAACGGTCAATGTGTGTGCTCCAGTGTTCGTGCAAGGTCAGTGTCTCTGGGCCCCAGTGTTCGTGCAAGGGTCAGTGTGTCTGGGCCCCAGTGATCATGCAAGGGTCAGTGTGTGTGCTCCAGTGTTCGTGCAACGGTCAATGTGTGTGCTCCAGTGTTCGTGCAAGGTCAGTGTCTCTGGGCCCCAGTGTTCGTGCAAGGGTCAGTGTGTGTGGGCCCTAGTTTTCGTGCAAGAGTCAGTGTGTGTGCTCTAGTGTTCATGCAAGAGTCAGTGTGTGTGGGCCCCAGTGATCATGCAAGGGTCAGTGTGTCAGGGCACCATTATTCCTGCAAGGGTCAGTGTGTGTGCCCCAGTGTTCGTGCAAGGTCAGTGTGCCTGGTCCCCAGTATTCGTGCAAGGTCAGTGTGCCTGGCCCCCAGTGTTCGTGCAAGGTCACTGTGCCTGCGCCCCAGTGTTCATACAAGGTCGTTGCACCTCGGCCCCAGTGTTCCTGCAAGTTTGTTGTGCCTGAGCCCCAGTGTTCGTGCAAGGTCAGTGTGCCTGGGCCCCAGTGTTCATGCAACGGTCAGTGTGTCTGGGCCCCAGTGTTCATGCAAGGGTTAGTGTGCCTTTGCCCCAGTGTTTGTGTACGTGTCAGTGTACCTGTGCCCCAGTGTTTGTACAAGGGCCATTGTGCCTGTGCCCCAGTGTTCGAGTAAGGTCAGTGAGCCTAGGCCCAAGTGTCTATGCAAGGATCAGTGTACCTGTGCCCACGTGTTCGTGCAAAGGTCAGTGTGTCTGTGCCCCAGTGTTCCTGAAAAGGTCAGTGTGCCAGTGCCCCAGTGTTCGTGCAAGGGTCAGCGTGCCTGTGCCCCATTGTTTGTGCAAGGTCGTTGTGCCTGGGCCCCAGTGTTCGTGCAAGGTGATTGTGCCTGGGCCCCAGTGTTTGTGCAAGGTCATTGTGCCGGGCCCCAGTGTTCATGCAAGGTCAGTGTGCCTGGGCTCCAGTGTTCGTACAAGGGTCAGTTTGCCAGGGCCCCAGTGTTCGTGTAAGAGCCTATGTTCCTTTGCCCCAGCTTTTGTGTCAGTGTACCTGTGCCCCAGTGTTCGTGCAAGGGCCAATGTGTCTGGGTCCCAGTGTTTGTGCAAGGGCCAGTGTGCCTGTGCCCCAGTGTTTATGCAAGGGTCAGTCTGCATGCGCCCAAGTGTTCGTTCAAGGTCCAGTATTTGAGCAAGGATCAGTGTGCCTGCGCCCCAGTGTTCATGCAAGCGTCAGTGTGCCTGTGCCCCAGTTTTCATGGAGGGGACAGTCTCTATGTACCCCAGTGTTCGACCAAGGTTCAGTGTGCATATTCGTCACTGTTCATGCAAGGGTCAGTGTGCCTGGGCCCCAGTGTTTTTGGAATGATCAGTGAGCATGTGTCAGAGTGTTTGAGATAGGGTCAGTCTGCATGTGCATCAGTATTCGTGCACGGGGCAGTGTGTATTTGCCCCAGTGATCGTGCAAGGTCAGTGTGCCTGTGTCGCAGTGTTCGTTCAAGGTGCAGTATTTGAGCAAGGATCAGTGTGCCTGTGCCGCAGTGTTCATTCAAGGATCAGTGTGCCTATGCCCCAGTGTTCGTGCAAGCGTCAGTGTGCCTGGGCCCCAGTGGTCATGGAAGGTACAGTCTCTATGTACCCCAGTGTTTGACCAAGGGTCAGTGTGCATATTCGTCACTGTTCATGCAAGGGTCAGTGTGCCTGGGCCCCAGTGTTTTTGGAATGATCAGTGAGCATGTGTCAGAGTGTTTGAGATAGGGTCAGTCTGCATGTGCATCAGTATTCGTGCAAGGGGCAGTGTGTATTTGCCCCAGTGATCGTGCAAGGTCTGTGTGCCTGTGTCGCAGTGTTCGTTCAAGGTCCAGTATTTGAGGAAGGATCAGTGTGCCTGTGCCGCAGTGTTCATTCAAGGATCAGTGTGCCTGTGCCCCAGTGTTCGTGCAAGCGTCAGTGTGCCTGGGCCCCAGTGTTCATGGAAGGGACAGTCTCTATGTACCCCAGTGTTTGACCAAGGGTCAGTGTGCATATTCCTCACTGTTCATGCAAGGGTCAGTGTGCCTGGACCCAGTTGTTTGTGGAATGGTCAGTGAGCATGTGTCAAAGTGTTTGAGATAGGGTCAGTGTGCATGTGCATCAGTATTCGTGCAAGGGTCAGTGTGCATGTACCCCAGTGCTCGTGCAGGGTCAGTGTGCCTGTGTCGCAGTGTTCGTGCAAGGGTCAGTGTGTCTGTTTCCCAATGTTCGTGCAAGGGTCAGTGTGTGCTCCAGTGTTCGTGCAAGGATCAGTGTGCCAGTGCTCCAGTGTTCGTGCAAGGGTCAGTGTCTGTGCCCCAATGTTCGTGCAAGGGTCAGTGTCTATGCTCCAGTGTTCGTGCAGGGGGTCAGTGTCTGTGCCCCAATGTTCGTGCAAGGGTCAGTGTGTGCTCCAGTGTTCGTGCAAGGGTCAGTGTGTGCTCCAGTGTTCGTGCATGGGTCAGTGTCTGTGCCCCAATGTTCATGCAAGGGTCAGTGTGTGCACCAGTGTTCGTGCAAGGGTCAGTGTCTATGCTCCAGTGTTCGTGCAGGGGTCAGTGTCTGTGCCCCAATGTTCGTGCAAGGGTCAGTGTGTGCTCCAGTGTTCGTGCAAGGGTCAGTGTGTGCTCCAGTGTTCGTGCACGGGTCAGTGTGTGTGCTCCAGTGTTCGTGCAAGGGTCAGTGTCTATGCTCCAGTGTTCGTGCAAGGGTCAGTGTGTCTGTTCCCCAGTGTTCGTGCAAGGGTCAGTGTGTGTGCTCCAGTGTTTGTGCAAGGGTCAGTGTGTGTGCTCCAGTGTTCGTGCAAGGGTCAGTGTGCCAGTGCCCCAGTGTTCGTGCAAGGGTCAGTGTCTGTGCCTCAATGTTCGTGCAAGGGTCAGTGTGTGCTCCAGTGTTCGTGCAAGGATCAGTGTGTGTGCTCCAGTGTTTGTGCAAGGGTCAGTGTCCTATGGTCGGGACCACATGTTGATGCCCAGTGTCTGTGACAGGGGCAGTAGGCCACTGTCCAGTGGCCGTGAGGTCGCGCCTGTGTCCATCACAAAAAGGTGTCTGTGCTCCAGGTCCGCTGATCCCATAAACACAACCTCGTGTGCAAGGCCCAGTGTCAGAGATGGGCCACTCATGAATGTACAAAGGGAGAGATAACTGAACCGGAGAAGACCAGACCCAGCCAAATCACAACCAGAGCTGAACCAGAGCCAGGGCTGAAACCAGAGGTGATCCAGAGCCGAGCCAGAGCCAAGCCAGAGATGGAGCAGAGATGAGACAGGGCAGAGCTAGGACAGAGCCAGGGCTGAGCCAGAGATGGACCAGAGAAGTGCCAGGGGTGAGCTAGAGATGCACCAGAGCCGAGCCAGAGATGTACCAGAGCTGACCGAGAGCAGAGCCAGAGCCGAGTCAGAGATGGACCAGAGCTGAGCCAGGGCAGAGCTAGGACAGAGCCAGGGCTGAGCCTGAGATGGACCAGAGAAGTGCCAGGGGTGAGCTAGAGATGCACCAGAACAGAGCCAGAGTCGAGCCAGAGATAGACCAGAGCTGAGACAGGGCAGATCCATGGCTGAACCAAAGCAGAGATGGACCAGAGCTGAACCAGGGCAGAGCCAGGGATGGACCAGAGCTGAGCTGAGCCAGAAATGGACCAGAGCTGAGACAGGGCAGAGCCATGGCTGAACCAAAGCATAGCCGAGCCAGAGATGGACCAGAGCTGAACCAGGGCAGAGCCAGGGATGGACCAGAGCTGAGCTGAGCCAGAAATGGACCAGAGTTGAGACAGGGCAGAGCCATGGCTGAGCCAGAGATGGAGAAGAGCTGAGCCAGAGATGGACCAGAGCTGAGCCAAGGCATAGCCAGCCAGAGATGGACCAGAGCTGAGCCAGGGCAGAGCTAGGACAGAGCCAGGGCTGAGCCAGAGATTGACCAGAGAAGTGCCAGGGGTGAGCTAGAGATGCACCAGAGCCGAGCCAGAGCCGAGCCAGAGATGAACCAGAGCTGAGACAGGGCAGAGCCATGGCTGAACCAAAGCATAGCCGAGCCAGAGATGGACCAGAGCTGAGCCAGGGCAGAGCTAGGACAGAGCCAGGGCTGAGCCAGAGATGGACCAGAGAAGTGCCAGGGGTGAGCTAGAGATGCACCAGAACAGAGCCAGAGCCGAGCCAGAGATGGACCAGAGCTGAGCCAGGACCCCGGCTTGACCTCAAATGCCAGAGTCTGAGCTCATCCACTGGAGGGCCGATGGTGAATTATGCAGCTCATGACGTGTAAAAGCAGCAATAACCTCTTTAAAATTCAAAACGAGTTCATATTTCTGACATTTGTAAATGTTTTACTTGAATACATTAGATGAGTTTACTGCATAAAGTGACATTTATTAACATTTATAAATTCTAAAGATAAACGTAGAAAGATCTATAAAAGGCTTGCCCTGGAGACTTTGCCACGCGCAGGCCAGACCCAGCTGGCTTCCGTGTCCGGTGTGTAAATAGTCAATAACTATATGATTATAGATGGAGCAACAGTTAAGACTATTACATCAGTTATAAATGAGCTTTTTGTAGAGCACACTCTCGGCATCAGATCATTTGCGAGTGCTCCCAGGTGTCTGCACTCGAGGAGCACGAGGCTCAGTTTGCTGAGGATCACACCATGTGCCCAAGGCTGGAGCCGGTATCGTCCCAGGGAATACCACGGGAATTGTCTCCTCATGTTTGCAGGTTAACACGAAAGGAAACAATGTTACCGTATCCCTTCAGGGCCTACTCTGTGGACCGTGTGTGTAGATGCACATGTGTATACATGCACACATGTATGTAGATGCACGTGTGTACAGATGTACATGTATGTAGATGCACATGGGTATAGATGCATGTGTGTGGAGATGCCATATGTACAGTTGGACGTGTGTTGATACGTGTGTAGATGACCACGTGTTTAGATGTCCATTAATATAAATGCACATGTGTAGATGCACATGCATATATGCTAGATGCACATGGGTATCGATGTATGTATGTAGATGCATATATGTTATGGTGCACATGTGTACAGATGTACATGTGTAGATAAGCATGTGTGTAGATGCACATGTGTATAGACACATTTATGTTTATATGCACGTGTGTAGAGATGCACTTGTGTATAGAGGCATGTGTGTAGATGCATATGTGTACTAATGACATGTGTAGATGCACATTTGTATAGATGCATATGGGTATAAATGCACGTGTGTATAGATGCACATGTATATAAATCAAGATGTATGTAGATGCACGTGTGTAAAGATGGACTTGTATATAGTTACACATGGGTATAGATGCATGTGTGTGGAGATGCGCATATGTACAGATGGACGTGTGTTGATACGTGTGTAGATGCACACGTGTTTAGATGTCCATTAATATAAATGTACATGTGTAGATGCACATGCATATATGTTTAGATGCACATAGGTATAGATGTAAGTATGTAGATGCGCATAATGTGTAGGTGCACATGTTTACATATGTACATGTGTAGATGAGCATGAGTGTAGACACATTTATTTTTATATGCATGTGTGGAGATGCACATATGTATGGAGGCATGTGTCTAGATGCACATGTGTATTGATGACATGTGTAGATACAAGTGTGTAGATGCATATCTGTATAGATGCATATGGGTATAAATGCACGTGTGTATAGATGCACATGTGTATAAATACACGTGTAGATGCACATTTGTATAGATGCACATATTTAGATGCACATTGGTATAGACATGTGAGTAGATGCACATATGTATACATGCACATGTGTACAGATGTAGGTGTGTAGATGCACATGTGTACGGACATTTGTGTTGAGATGCATGTGTGTCCAGCTGCTCATGTGTGCAGATGACGTGTGTAGATACACATATGTATAGTTGCAAATGTAGATGCACATGGGTATAGGGGCACATATGTGGAGATGCAGATGTATATAGAGGCACATGTGTGCAGATGCATTTGTGTATAAATTAGTTTGTGTAGATCAGGGCAACTGAAATTATGCCGCAGGAGAAGACCTAATTATGTGGCAGGATTGACCATGCAGTAAGAAAAGACAAATTATGCTGCGCCCTATTGTATATTTTGTGTTAGTATTACTTCATTATTTATCCATTTTCGCACACGGTAACACTGTCTGATTTCACCTCCTTAGTAGCAGTTTAACACCCACATGCGGCAACAAGCAATAGAAAGACTAGCCCTCAACCTTGGCGAAGGCCCCTCCACTGAGCGGGGAACATGTGTTGCTATTTTTTTAGTAACTTGAGTTTTTTAAGCTAGAAACACTTTCATTTTTTGCAAAAATCTACAGATTATGCAACTGAAGATGGATTATGTGGCCAATGCAGCAAATCCATAATTATGCGGAAAATGCCACAGCCACAGAATCGCATAATTCAAGTGGCCTTGATGCACATGTGGACAGAGTTATGTGCTACAGGAGCTTGCGACTTACTTCTAGGTTGCACAAAGTTGTCTTTCACAGCTCTGTTCAATAAATGTGGCTTTTAAAGTACAGATAATGTGTGGAAATCCACCTGCCACTCTGAGAAAACTGTCTATAAACTTTTAGGTGAATCCAGCACAGTTTAGTCACAAAAAAACACGAACATACCATGACACAGATAGCTTCAAATAACAAACAGAAAACCAACAAACTGCATGGGTTAAATAAGCACTGTCAAAACCAGTAGGCCCGGCATTGGCTGACAGTTTTTTTACTTTGATTTTTGGTGTTCGTGAAAGATTATTTTTGGGGAAGCTGGTGGGCCCTCTGCAATAAAAAATTAAAATGCTTGCTAGTAGCAAAAAAATACACATTTGGCATTAGAAACCATACATTGTGATAGCACTCACTGGCACTCAAGGGAACTACTTTGTGTGTCCACGAGCTCCTTGTCAAAGGGAAGACTGCCGTCACTCACAATGAAGCCAGCCAATGGCTGAAGAGAGCTGTCCCGCTGTCTCATTCTGTATGGGTGAGGTGGGCAGAAGAAAAATGTGAATGACGTATGAACAGGCCAATAGCAGAAGAGATTTGGCGTAGAGCCCTTATGAGAGTATATATAATTTTAGTAAAAACAAAAGGTCTTGGCTAATACTAATCCTAAATATGGATTTGAGCTCTTAGCCACAGTTCAATATTAAATTATGTAGTCCACGGGGCTCTAATAATATGTTAATAGCACCGGCCTCCTCCGGCTCAAAAAACACATCGTGAAGCAGCTCCAGGCCTCTGTGAAGACCATAAACCGTAATAAGAGGACATGGGGGGACACAGGGGTCCCACTAGCCCTGCCCCCGGTTACAGCTCCTTAGTAGGACAGATCAGGGACAGTAAGACAGGTCACCGACAATAGGACAGTGCAGTGACAGTAGGACAGATCATGGACAGTAGGACAGATCAGTGACAGTAGGACAGTTCAGGGACAGTAGGACAGGTCAGTGACAGTAGGACAGATCAGTGACAATAGGATAGTTCAGGGACAGTAGGACAGTTCAGTGACAGTAGGACAGTTCAGGGACAGTGGGACAGATGAGGGAGAGTAGGACAGATTAGGGCCATAGGACAGATCAGTGACAGTAGGACAGGCCAGTGACAGTAGGAGAGGTCAGGGACAGTAGGACAGTTCAGTGACAGTAGGACAGTTCAGGGATGGTGGGACAGATCAGTGACATTAGGACAGTTCAGGGACAGTAGGACGGATCAGTGACAGTAGGACAGTTCAGGGAGAGTAAGTGAGTTCAGTGACAGCAGGACAGGTCAGTGACAGTAGGAGAGGTCAGGGACAGGTCAGTGACAGTAGGAGAGGTCGGGGACAGTAGGACAGATCAGTGACGTCCAGTTTCATGCTGCACTATTTTCACAGTGTCTCTCTGCGCCAATTACAAACTGACGAAGTGAAAGGCCCCCTTGTTAGATTTGTTGCAGGCCCTGATTGCACCCATTTATTTGAAACTGTTTCATTGGGTTTTCTATTCATAAGTGCAAGAAAGGGGGCGTTGGCTGGCACATGGCCAACATAGTCCCCATGACTGTGCATCAGGGTCCGTGTTTAGTGTCCATGACAGAGGAAAACACAAGACTTCAGTAATGACATAAAACAAGACTACAGCTCCCATAACGCATTTCGTTATTAAAGGAATGGCTAATACGAGAGCACTTGTCATCGGGGACACAGCCTTGCCAAGTTTCCCAGGTCCATGCGTGATGTGCTGCTCCAGTCCATTTTTTTTCCTTTGAATTCTGGGAACTGTAGTCTTATTCAATGATAAACCAGGACTACAAGTCCCAGAATTCAAAGGAAAAAATGGACTGTAGCAGCACATCACTCATGGATCTGGGAAAATTGGCAGCTATGGGTCATGGAGTCACCTACCCAATTTCCACATACACTCCTGGTGTCCTCGTTTAAAGCACCTGGCCACGGTCCTGGGGCAGTCAGGGGAGCCAAGCAGCCAGGAAGTGGAAAACAAAAGACACACCGACCTCTCAGAAGTGGGCACTGACTTTGGACCTAAATGATCAAGGGCGGGGGGATGTGCAAAACCTTAGAGACCCATGCTTGGCTATCTATGATGAGGAGGGGCTACCAGCTCTGGTATGTGTCTGCAGACTCAGGGACACAAGCTGTCCCTCCAGTGACCTGGCAGCTGCACTAGGTGCCTGTCAGCAGCCCTGGCTGTGAACAGATACAATCAGACAGAGGGCACACAGCACAGCCCCAGGGCAGCAGCTTTTCACACTGGTGTCCTCAGGACTTCCTGGAGCCAGACATGAAGCCCCACCAGCAGGAGTTAACTCTTCATGTGCAGTCCCTGCTTCCTGAAGCATCACATGGAGAAGTGCTCACACCAGTTCTTAATTTGTAAAAAATGTAAGTGCCAGGGTGCATAGGTGTTATTCAGGATGCCACAGTAGTTGACTCTGCCCACGGTCTCTGCCAGCACTGCCAAATTCTAGCCATTATACAATAAAGTGTGACATTTTGACTATGCCAGGCCACCTATGCTGCAAATATGACCTAGTCCAATTGCATTTAATTTTTAAGTGATAATACATTCTGCTCAAAAGTATACAAACAGCGCCCCCATGTGGAAGACAGTCATAAATACATTGAGGTGTTCACCAATAAGTGCCAATGATTACCACCAGCAAAATAAGCACCAATCCACCCGCTGAGGAATCATCTTCAGTACCAGGTCTGCCTACTGAGGCCTCATCTGGAGTATGACGTCCACCTGCGGAGGCCTCATCTGTAGTAATGTGTCCTCCTGCTGAAGCCTTATTTGGAACATCATGACCACGCATTGAGGCCTCATCTGCATTATTGCATTCTCCCACCGAGCCCTCGTCTGAAGGTTTGAGGCCAGGTATAAAGTCAACACTTGGAGTAGTAAGCCGACCTGTGAAAGCCACATGAAGAGTGCTGTTTATTTCAATAGTGGCAACATCTGGAGCACTGGTCAACATCTGATGGCCACATGTGAGCATTACTTCAACTTCTGTGACCTCATCTAAGATCTTCAATAAGGTTCTGGAGCCCAGGTCAGGATGCTGCAAGAGTATTCTGTCTAGTTCTGAAGGCCACAGCAAGTACATTGTGTCATATGTCTAGAAGTCACATCTGGAGTATTGGGTCTAGTCCTGGGGTCTCATCAGGATTCCTGTGCCCAGTTCTAGAAGCCACATCTGGAGTATTGTGTCTAGTCCTGGGGTCTCATCAGGATTCCTGTGCCCAGTTCTAGAAGCCACATCTGGAGTATTGTGTCTAGTCCTGGGGTCTCATCAGGATTCCTGTGCCCAGTTCTAGAAGCCACGTTTGGAGTATTGGGTCTAGTCCTGGGGTCTCATCAGGATTCCTGTGCCCAGTTCTAGAAGCCACATTTGAAGTATAGTCTCCAGCTGTTCAGGCCTCAGATGGGATGCTATGTCCTCTTCTGCAGGCTTCATATGGATACCGGACACGGTTCTCGAGGTCTCGTTGGAAATGGATGGTCCATATATGAACACAACAGCTCTGCAAATGTAAAGCCAAATGAGAGACAGCCAAGAGACGATCCTCCAGGGGTGCTCGAGAATGCAACGAAAAGGGCAGCTTCACCCAGGGATGTGTGAGGCCTGCTCCTTGTGATGTAGGGCCTGGTGGAGGCCAAGGAGCTCTGCCTAGCCCCCGCATTGCCCCCAGAGAAAGGCAAGGGTCTCTGTGTCAGCAGTACCCTGAAATGACCCTCCCAGCTACATTGGCCTGCAGGGCCCTGTCCATTCGCCAGTTTTTGAGTAACCCAGCCAATAGGCAGAGCAGGGGAGTGGCGGCTGGTTCACAGAGGCACCCAGGCACTGCCCAACCACCTCTGAGCTGACCCCCCCCCCCCCCCAAAATCTTGTTTGTGTTGCTCCTCGCAGTCTTGAGCCCTAGGTTTTGATTTTACGCACACCTGTTCCACTAGAATGACACACAGGAGGTGTGAAGAACTGTGACATCTATGGGACTTTGTAAACAGCTTCTTTAAAAAATCCTCTTTATAAGTTAGCAAATCCAGCTTGCTTTTGAGTGGTGTTGTTTGGGATGTTGGAGACCTTTTGCAAACTCTCAGCTGTGCAAGCAAAGCTACTGAGCAGCGCTGCCGTGCACCCACTGATGCTGAGACGCTAGGAGGATGGGGCGAGCGATCACAGGACGCGGAATGCATCTGTGATGTTTGTCTCGCACCTTTAGTCATTGCTAAACATTGTGAAATGCAGAGTGAAACCTCCCAGAGTTTACTCCTGGCTCCCAACCTCAGAGTTTACTCATGGCTCCCAACCTTCCAGAGTTTACTCATGGCTCCCAACCTTCCAGAGTTTACTCATGGCTCCCAACCTCAGAGTTTACTCATGGCTCCCAACCTTCCAGAGTTTACTCATGGCTCCCAACCTTCCAGAGTTTACTCATGGCTCCCAACCTCAGAGTTTACTCATGGCTCCCAACCTTCCAAAGTTTACTCATGGCTCCCAACCTTCCAGAGTTTACTCATGGCTCCCAACCTTCCAGAGTTTACTCATGGCTCCCAACCTTCCAGAGTTTACTCATGGCTCCCAACCTCCCAGAGTTTACTCATGGCTCCCAACCTCCCAGAGTTTACTCATGGCTCCCAACCTTCCAGAGTTTACTCATGGCTCCCAACCTCAGAGTTTACTCATGGCTCCCAACCTCAGAGTTTACTCATGGCTCCCAACCTTCCAGAGTTTACTCATGGCTCCCAACCTTCCAGAGTTTACTCATGGCTCCCAACCTTCCAGAGTTTACTCATGGCTCCCAACCTCAGAGTTTACTCATGGCTCCCAACCTCCCAGAGTTTACTCATGGCTCCCAACCTCAGAGTTTACTCATGGCTCCCAACCTTCCAGAGTTTACTCATGGCTCCCAACCTTCCAGAGTTTACTCATGGCTCCCAACCTTCCAGAGTTTACTCATGGCTCCCAACCTCAGAGTTTACTCATGGCTCCCAACCTCCCAGAGTTTACTCATGGCTCCCAACCTCAGAGTTTACTCATGGCTCCCAACCTCCCAGAGTTTACTCATGGCTCCCAACCTCAGAGTTTACTCATGGCTCCCAACCTTCCAGAGTTTACTCATGGCTCCCAACCTTCCAGAGTTTACTCATGGCTCCCAACCTTCCAGAGTTTACTCATGGCTCCTAACCTTCCAGAGTTTACTCATGGCTCCCAACCTTCCAGAGTTTACTCATGGCTCCCAACCTCAGAGTTTACTCATGGCTCCCAACCTCCCAGAGTTTACTCATGGCTCCCAACCTCAGAGTTTACTCATGGCTCCCAACCTTCCAGAGTTTACTCATGGCTCCCAACCTTCCAGAGTTTACTCATGGCTCCCAACCTCAGAGTTTACTCATGGCTCCCAACCTTCCAGAGTTTACTCATGGCTCCCAACCTTCCAGAGTTTACTCATGGCTCCCAACCTTCCAGAGTTTACTCATGGCTCCCAACCTCAGAGTTTACTCATGGCTCCCAACCTCCCAGAGTTTACTCATGGCTCCCAACCTCAGAGTTTACTCATGGCTCCCAACCTTCCAGAGTTTACTCATGGCTCCCAACCTTCCAGAGTTTACTCATGGTTCCCAACCTCTGGCCCATAACACACATTTCTGCATAGACCCCTGGTCCTGGGACAGAGGGGGCGCGTGAGGTATCTGGTTTTCGCCACAGTCTGTAGCCAGGGCATCACTGATCTGCGGCGAGACTATGAAGGGATCATGCAATATCCGGGTCAGGGAAGGACACAGCGAGAAACAAACCCTTTATTCGAATTACTTCCGTAGAAATAGGGTCACCTTGAATCATTCGTCCACTCAAAGCCCAGAGAGGTGAGTCCAGTGCTTCGTACATGTGGTTTTCATTCTAAACACTAGGCTGACAATCTTTCCACCCAAAGGAGAGAGGGGATTTGATGGAATCAGAAGGAATTGTTCCTAAAATGGCATATGCAAGAAAGGCCGCGATTAGCTCAGTCTTTTTATTTATCTGGTGTAAGGTAGCCATAGTGCAGATAACTCACTTCGCCAGGCCACAGGATACAATTACAGGAACTTCTTGTATAAGACTCAGTCTCTATTAGCGATGTTTGGAACCGTGGGGAGTCTTTACACAGTTCTTGTTTGTTTCACACCAGGTGCACAAATGCAGAAAAGCCACTCAATAGACAAACTAATAAAAAAAAACATACAGAGTGGGGAATTCAGAAAATGTATAGAGTTGAGAAGTCATACCCCGGCTACCTACAGGGGGGCACGTGTCCTAGTAACCACACTGGATCCAGAAGATGGACTCACCAGGGGTTCTGAATTAATGCAAGTTAACATGGTAACCTTGAGACTAGGGGGAGAAGAAATCAAGCCCCCCATCTTCAGTGATAGGCACAATGTCACACTAAAGCCTTCGTGAACTGCAAGTCCCTCTTGGTCCCATGTTCATCCCATGCTTTGGGAAGCCCCCCATCTTCAGTGATAGGCACAATGTCCCATTAAAGCCTTCGTGACCTGCAAGGCCCCCTCTGTCCCATGTTCATCCCATGCTTTGGGAAGCCCCCATCTTCAGTGATAGGCACAATGTCACACTAAAGCCTTCGTGAACTGCAAGGCCCCCTCTGTCCCATGTTCATCCCATGCTTTGGGAAGCCCCCATCTTCAGTGATAGGCACAATGTCACACTAAAGCCTTCGTGAACTGCAAGGCCCCCTCTGTCCCATGTTCATCCCATGCTTTGGGAAGCCCCCCATCTTCAGTTATAGGCACAATGTCCCATTAAAGCCTTCGTGAACTGCAAGGCCCCCTCTGTCCCATGTTCATCCCAGGCTTTGGGAAGCCCCCCATCTTCAGTGCTAGGCGCAATGTCCCATTAAAGCCTTCGTGAACTGCAAGGCCCCCTCTGTCCCATGTTCATCCCATGCTTTGGGAAGCCCCCCATCTTCAGTGCTAGGCGCAATGTCCCATTAAAGCCTTCGTGAACTGCAAGGCCCCCTCTGTCCCATGTTCATCCCATGCTTTGGGAAGCCCCCCATCTTCAGTGATAGGCACAATGTCCCATTAAAGCCTTCGTGAACTGCAAGGCCCCCTCTGTCCCATGTTCATCCCATGCTTTGGGAAGCCCCCCATCTTCAGTGATAGGCACAATGTCCCATTAAAGCCTTCGTGAACTGCAAGGCCCTCTGTCCCATGTTCATCCCATGCTTTGGGAAGCACCGAATCGAAAGCTTCGGGCAGAACCTCAGACCTCTCTGGGTACCTGAGAACAAAGTCCCCTCCCGCGCATTGCTCTTCGTGTTTCTCGGGCTACTATTTAAGAGCTTTTGGCTAGATTTTATTTTATCTTTTTATTTTTTGGAACTGGACATGCACAGGCGTTAAACCGGGGTGGAAACAGAATTCTGAAATGGCGGAAGCTGGAAGGCAGGTGGATTGGGCTTCTGGGTGCAGTTGAACGAGGTCTAAACCAGAACATGATACCGAGATGACCCCCCACGTGCAAGAGTCCATAGTAACCTACAGCCATTACTGTTCTGCCCACATGGCCCTGAAGAGGTGTGGGTAACTTATCACTGCCAGCACAGCTCAATAGGGCAATAGCAATACTTATCATTCAAAGTGCTTGGAAAACGCAGAAGAGGTGCAAAGCACTAAATAAAAGCGTCATTATTTTACCCACTTTATGAGGGCTGAGCCCCGCACAGCAGCTGTCTGGTATAATCTCTTTCTTCCAGCAGCCCTTGTTACTAGCACAGCGCTGCAGCGCCCTCCAGTGGCAGAGCGCTAGCGTGAATGACACAATGTGCCAAGACTCCTGACTACTCCATGCCTTGGGCAACAGTGCTTGCTTCCTTGGTGTAAATTAACACTCTGTCTGCCAAGTGTAAATAAATGAAAACAGAGCAGAACTGGTGTTTGCTTTTAACACCTGGGGAAAGGGCTATTATTCTCAGTTCTCTTTAGGAGGCACCAAGCACTGGCCAATCCAGGATAGAAGGTTCCTGCTGCCGTGATTTGTGTACCATGTTTAAATTGTACAATTGGACACAACAAATTCCTTTCTGCCCCTATTAGCTGACGTCACCCAGCGCCCCTTTCTCTAAAAAGCCTCTATGTACTCTGGTCTCTCAGGGCTATTTGTATTAAAATCGAAACTGCATTTATATAGCGCTTACTAACCCTGACAAGGCATTAAGCGCTTTAGAGTTTGTGTGTCAAAGTCTTTTGTATCTGCTAGAGGTACTCAGACGTGCAACAGCTCAAAGCTAGGGGGAAATGGGAGCCCTGGCTGCTGTTTGAATTATTGAAAATACAGCCTCTAGCCCCAGTGGCACTGCACCTGCTGCACCAATAGAAGCTACGCCCCTGCATTAGGAGGCAACTGAAACACTTGAATACATGCCGAACCTCTTGTTCTTTGACAAAAAGGCGCCTATCATTCATTTCATACATGACATAGTAAGCTTATCACCCCAAGGCGAAAATTGAGAATAAAAAACACAGGCACCCCCTAACCAAAGGAGTCTGTTTGCACTCATGGGGCCCTGATCATTAAACCGTCTACTTTCACTTTTGCACACATCAGTGACAACAGATGGATTCTGAGTGCGATGGGCCTTGTTAGGTCTATCTGGACCGCACAGCTGTGGCCAGATGTAATGTGATCAACCTGAAAAAGAGCTTTTTGGAGTCCTACAGAGAGGAGCTGTGTTGTTAGTCAGGAGGACATGTTTTGATTGGGCAGAAGTTGTGTGCTTTCACTATCAAAGGACACATGGCCAAGAAATCAGTCAGGGAAATAGCGAACTTCAGAGCAGCACCCCAAGCCTCAGTGCTCTTGTGTCTGGACTCTGGGAAAGCTGTTCTATGTCCCCAGCACCTCAATGAACCCACCAAAAGGGTCCTAAAACACAACAACAGGCCTCATCAGGGGCATGAAGAAATTAAACTATACTGTCCCCTCCCTGAAGAAACAGAAGGGCTTCTCCCCTCTCAGCCTGCATCACATGCAAGAACACCAGAAATATCACCCCTTCCTAGTGGCCTGGGAAATTACAACTTCAGGAGCTTGGTAGTGCACTACAAGCCAAGACTGTGACTGGAAGCAAATTATTTGAAAAAGATAACAAAAGACTGGATTTCTTCAGCCACACTTCCAGGATCTAGAACAGCATCCTTCCCAGCACCAGATCTGCCCCCACCTTCCTGCCATATTGAGAGGATCTGAAGAAGCATCACTCCAAAGAACACCATATCTTGCAGCGGTAGAAATGAGCATCCTTGGATGTTCTGTTTCATAGTAAACAAGCCTGAATCTGTGTCCCCGACCGTTGCCTCATAATTAGCACTCTGTTGGTTTCTAGTTAGATTTGCTCTGCAAATATCCACAAATACGTACATATTTTGCTCTTGGTGTAAATACTATTTGCTTTATTCCGTATCATACAAGCAGCAAAAAAAAGTTCAAATGGATTTACATGCTTTTGTGTTTTTGCACCAGTACTTTGATATGGTCAATGATTTCTTTCTGTTTTCAGAAATCTCAGCTTTCAATTCCATGTATAAGCAGTGGTTTTTGCAACCAAAGACTTCTAGTTATGGATTTGTTAGGGGATAAATATGTATACATGTCCCAGAATGCAAACAAAAAAAAACCTATGCTGGATTAGGTTTTCATGCATGGAATTGTGAATCATGAGAGGTAGGTTTGTCACTGTCTTACTCTATCAGTTTAACACAGTCACTGTTCCCCTCTTGAATCAGCGTCATGTGGAGCTGGAGATCTCTCTGGGTCTATTCTCTTTCAGGAGCTGGGGTGCAGGTCACTGCCACTGAGCAGCTCGGTAAGGCAACGCAGGAGATGACGAGCCCACAGGTGAATGCAATGGCTGTATATTGAAATCTCGCATTTCATTTATTTATTTCTGTGCCTTTTGTAAGGAGTTGGGTTGTCACATTTTGCACAGACATGTATCATGCATCTATGCATGTTTTAACATTCTGCAAAGACCTGGACATGACTCTTAAGTGGAACTTTATATGATATCGTCAGTATTCATTGTTAACATGGTCCTTCTGCCTATGTTTACTTTGTTGGTTAGGGGTCATTAGGGCAGCTGTAGAACACATTTTAAAGTGTTTTCTTCTTACATGCACTGTTTAAAATATGTACTGATAAGGGGGAAAATACCAGCTTTAGGTGATTTTTCTAATTTCACAGGCAGCCCATTAAAATGAAGGTCGTGCAAATATATAACCGGGCAGGTAGCAACCTGAGTAAGGAGGATTTAAATGTCACCTGCTGTACACCAAGCGGACGGCATTCCTGCACAGTGATTCACTGTCCTGCACCGGAGACCTTCAACCAACACCAAGGTGCAAGATGAGATTTGTGAGTCAAGTCTTACAATGTGAAAAGAGAAACTACAAGTCCCAGAATGCAATTAGGTGCAGGCTAAAAAGCCAGGATTAGCTGAACTTGTTGCACCAATGGCCACATAGCAGCTATCGGAAGGCACTGGCTCAAACATGAGAGAGGAGGTGTGGTTGGCAGTCGGGAGGCTGAAGACTCCCCTGGGCTCGGGGTTTAGCCCAGATGATAAATGGTGTGTTTAATGCTTCGGCTGAAGCGTCACATCTGGATAATGGAAACGCTGAGATGCCAGCAGAAGGTGACGTGGCTCGTGCAGAACCGGAAGCACAGCCCCGGCAGGAGGGGTCAGAAAGGGGGCGCCATCTTTGGTGCTGATGCTGGCTGTCGGGGTGATAAATCCCAGAGCTGCAGGCCTCGGTGGCAGGCTGGGAGCGGCTGTCATCGCTCAGTCACGGTAGACTGGGGGCCCTGACTGTGATGGGCACGCACACAGATGTGCCCAGAAGTGAGAGCGTGGGGGAGGCTGTCTGTAGGGCAGCTATAGGCGCAGAAGGTATAGAGGCTCCATACCTTAGCAAACAGGCCAACATTTCAGAAGAAGAAAGTGGGAGATTAAAAAAAAAACAGGAGAATAGATTTCTCCCATTTACTTATATTGAAGCCTGAGTCGGTTTTATTGGCATGTATGGGACTTGCAAGGGTGCTGCTGCAGGATCGGATATCTAAAATGCAATTATACGATTTTTCCCAACCTGTCAGAAACTGGCGTAAACGCTTTGGCGGGCTCTGAAGCATGTTTTGCACTGGCCTGCAGGAGCAGGTCACTGGCAGTGCATACTCTGAGTCACACAAGACCAGTCCCTGTCGGCTGAAGCCTCCAGATCAACTGGGTTTTTAGATACAGGAATCAGGAGGCAGAAGACTAGAACAAGCATTGGCAAAGCCAATAGATTTTGCAGCTACTAAATCCACTGGTTTTGTCCATGTTCTTTTAGATGCTACACAAGAGCGCAAGCTGCTATGCAATTTGGCACCCAGCGGTGATTGCGTCATAGCATTTGCTTACTGTGTAACATGTCTAAAAAACATTAATAAAACCAACACAATAAACCCCCCCATTTGAAATAAACTGCAAGGAGAGCCTGCCAGCTCCCCATTCGCAGAGAGGGTGTCTCTCCAGTTTCTAAGCAGCCTGGACGGGCTTGTTTATTGCTGCCTCTGATTTCGCTGTTGCGGCTTCATGGCAGAGGGCCCTTGTTGTGTTTTTGTAGTGCTGACGAGACAAATAAAAAATTCAACATTTCTTTAAAAAACAAAAAACGGGAAAGGGAGGGTGGTCTATTAATAGGCGGTTGGACTGACAGGACTCTCGCACAGGCTCCGTGAGTACGTCAGTGGTGTCTAGTAAGGCTTTTGACAGTTGAGTCCTTACTGGGCATTTCTGGGGCAGAACTCGGCAACTAGCAGATCCTCGACACGCATGTTTGTCGTCTGTTTGTTAAAGTTCAAGGATGCAGAGCCGCCTACCGTTAAATTAAGTTATCTGTAAAAAAGAGGCATTACTGCACGCGACACAGCCTAGAAAAGATTTGTTAAAATTCATGCTATTAAAAAAAAGTTAAAAGTGCTTTGTGGTAAAAAGAAAATAAAGAAAAAAATAGCTGGACCTGCATCACTGACCAGCAACCACAAGGAATACAGATTCTGAGATGTTCCCTTTGATAATGTTGTGGTATGGTCCAATTAAGACGTGAATTAGCCCAGAAGGTATAAGATCATGTGTCAATTAAAAATTAGAGAAAATCCACATGATGGCAATTCAACACGTCCCTTGACAAATAACGCTCAGCAAGAAATGCACGCTTTATCAATACTGCACATGATGCAATTAGGTGAGGAAACCATGCTGTTATGAACACGTCTACATATATGTGCTGAATGGCAGAGATCTCCTTATATTTTCTAGCTAGCGGGATGACTGAGTCACTTAAACGCTTGACGGAGACATCCTCCGAGGCCAGCTTCTCGATAGCTCCCACCATGCAAAGCCTTCTCAGGTGGTCCGCGACTGCTTAGAACATTAAGAAATATTAACAAATATTGACAAATTAGGTCCCCAGCTGCCAGTAATGACTCAGGCGGGGTGTCACCCGATTCCGATGATGCTTCAGTGGGGGTCCCTGGGTTCCATTAATGTTAAAGTGGGGGTCCACAGAAATCAAAAGGTTGGGAACCATTGGTGTAAAGCATTGTAGGAAACTATGTATTATATAAAACAATGTTAGTGCTTCTCAACACGTTTCAACATATGCCTAATTTGATCTTGTTCCAGTATGGAATCATCACTTACACATGTGCACAGGGAACACCTCTGATCCCCTTGCTGCAGCAATGACGAGACTCCTCCTACACTCAGTGTCTGAGCTTCGGTGCTCCTGCTACAAGCACGCTAGCGAGAAAAATACTTCTGGCATGTTATCCATTTCTGCGCTGTATAACCCTGACACAATCATTTCTTGGCTCTTTAATAACAGGCGTTGAAATTAATATTCTGTATTATAAATTTTTCCCTCCAGGAAAGGCAGGCGGTGGTGGGAGGGAACTCATGCTTTCGAAAGCAGCGACCACAGAGGAAATTATTTTAGGAAAAAAATACTTACTTTCACACTCAGTGTAACCTGTGAAGGGGGAGCCTTTTCATGGGGGCAAAGACATCTCACAGGGAACGCCAGCTAAGCAGCCGTGAACCCTGAGTGCCGGGGACGAAAGAAGGGGCCTGCAGACACACTCGCATGGAGAGCTAGGTAGCTAATAAAATTGTAAAAATGCGGGGGGCAATTTAAACAAAAAGTACCATTATAAGCGTCCAGCTGCCATGAGTGGAAGGAGACTGGTCACCGGAAGGAGTACTTGGGACAGTCTCCACAGCACGAAAATAGAAACCAGGAGGAGGCGGTAACCAACAAAAAGCCACGTAATAGCCAGCTAATGGTAAGTAGAGCGACGTGGAGCCACGTGGGACCAGTCAATGGTAAGTAGAGCGATGTGGAGCCACGTGGGAGCCAGGCAATGGTAAGTAGAGCCACGTGGAGCCACGTGGGAGCCAGTCAATGGTAAGTAGAGCGATGTGGAGCCACGTGGGAGCCAGTCAATGGTAAGTAGAGCCACGTGGAGCCACGTGGGACCAGTCAATGGTAAGTAGAGCGATGTGGAGCCACGTGGGAGCCAGGCAATGGTAAGTAGAGCCACGTGGAGCCACGTGGGAGCCAGTCAATGGTAAGTAGAGCCACGTGGAGCCACGTGGGACCAGTCAATGGTAAGTAGAGCGATGTGGAGCCACGTGGGAGCCAAGCAATGGTAAGTAGAGCGACGTGGAGCCACGTGGGACCAGTCAATGGTAAGTAGAGCGATGTGGAGCCACGTGGGAGCCAAGCAATGGTAAGTAGAGCGATGTGGAGCCACGTGGGAGCCAGTAAATGTTGAGTAATGTGACGTAGGAGCAACCTGGGCGCCAGCTAATGGTAAGTCAAGGTTAATAATGGGTGGGCTCTAAGCCCCTTTTAAGATTTTTTTTTTTTTTAATACAAAAGATTTCGCAAGCACATTGCATGCGCTGTGCATGTGAAACCTAAAAACGGTAGTCTCCCGCCTAAATTGGGAGGGATGGCATGTATGCTTTCCTACCTAGTTAGGCAATACAGAAAATGTTGCAAATATCAAAGTAAAGGGATGAAGTACAACTTGGTCTCACTGTGATCATCAAAAGGGTTTTTAAAGCTAGGAAAATATCAGCCTCAACATTGCATACAGCTTTAGAATTTATATAGCGCTTCAAAACCATGATGAGAAGTGAAGCGCTTCGGTTTGCACTGAGTTCTTGTGAGCTCCCTTCAAAATGCTAACAGTTTGGATTAAATGGGATGTGGCAGGTGTGGTGTTTGGGAAACAGACAGATTCTCCGATCATTATGCCAGATGTGCAAAAGCATTTTGCAGCCTCAAATCCTGCAATTCACAAAATCTCTAGTTTTGTGAGTGTAAAGTAAACATTTTCAACGTACTGAAACTCTTTCACGATTCCGAAAGCCCTTTTCGAATGCAAAGTAGCTTACTGACTCCTTCTGAATTGCAACTAGGAAGCGTGTGGAACGTCCCCCTCTTAATTGTGAATCACAGTGAGATGCATCAGTGGTTGGTGTCCACAATCGGGCCGCAAACCATTGAAAATTCACAAACTTTTCAAAGGAGGTGGTAACAGATTTGCAGAGGGGAAGCTTTCCCTGTAGGACAGCTTCCCTGTTGGGTACTGGTACTGTATTTTATTGTAATTGCATTTATACAGCGCTTACTACCTCTGATGAGACGATGAAGCGCTTTAATCAAGCAGCCTCAAAAGTAGCAGGTGGTTGTGCCTGGACCCCTGCCTGCTACTCCAAAGCCTTATCAAATGTGAAACCAGTTTTTACATAGTTTACTTACATTTTAATGTATGGAGGAGGCTATATACACACAAATAAGTGTTTGTAGTCGATTGTGCAGGTAGTAGAAATCATAATACACATTGCCTGGAGCATCACAGGAATTCTGGCTTTACCTGAGTGTGATCACAGCTCGAAGAACAGTGTGAAATTATCCTTTATGGTGGGGAGAACAATATTCATATTCACTTCCACTGGCCGACTGTGTGTGTGGATTTATTTTAAAGCAGCATTGGTTCCTTTATGGGAACGCCAGTGTGGTGGTCAGCTGTCCATGCAGGCCACTACCCCTGAGTTTGTAGCCAATCACAAGCGATCACAAATAACACCTGTCTAATTAATATTCATTAGGAAGGTTGTTCTGCCACCCCCTGCGGCTGGAGATTCTGCACCATGACCTAATAGTATGTCGTTGCATTGTAAAGTTACAGACAGGTTGTAATTAGTGAGTGGGCAATCTGAGCCCATCCTCTGGTCAGTCCATCGGCCCATCGTGTGGTGAACTTGAAGGAGCGCTGACGCCAGGCCTGGAGCTCTGGTGGGCCGTAGGCTAGGCATGGGCGGGCATCACCAACTGGGCCTCTTCTGCCCCCCTCTGGTGTCTGCCTCCTGCAGGGTGGGCTGGCTCCAACATTGTGCCAGGGCTGATTTTGGATTCGGCGAAGGGCACAGATTTAAGGAGGCACAAAAGATTCTGGGCAGCAAGTGAACGAAAATATGAAATCCCAAAAAGGCTCATGAAAGGCAGGGAGATCTGGAGAGGGGCAGACAATAATCCGAAGAGAGGGGCAGACTTCTCTTAAACCTTTGTGAAGATGGCGCGCACTGGTGTGGGGCAGTGAGGCTGCAGAACTGGAGGATTGGACCTACACTTGTGCTCAGTGTCCACGACAGAAAAGTACGACGAGGAGCTACATTTGAGCTGAAAAGAAGTAACGAAGAGTGGTGGAAAGTAGCCCTTTCTCGGAGAGGAGGGGCTCCCGGGGGCCGGCTAAATTAAAATGGAAATGACAGCCGCACCAGAAAGTTGCAAAGATTACATCACCGCCTGTGAAGTTAGGCGCTAGAAACTGGGCAGGGCCTTGGAGAACCCCACAAAGAGGGAGCAGGGTGGAGACGGGTAACAGTGGCGGGAAAGGTACCCACTAATTCAGGAACGTAGTTACAGACCCTAAAACAGATGGGCTGTGGGGTGAGAGAAGGCCCACTGACTGAATATGTTTTACAGGGGGACTAGCACGGATCTAGCCTTAGCGTAGCTTGGGCTGCAAGCCCTACCCCTCGTGCTACTCATTCCAACCCCGTTGTCACTCTGAGCACTGACATTTTAAAAGCAAGGACGGGGCAGCCTTTCCAGGCTGCAGGTGGCTGTCAGGGCCTGTTGTTAGTAGCAGAATGCATTAATTAGTTTGCAACGCTGACCTGTATGTTACATGGGTAAGCCTTCTCATTGAGAGTTTGCCAACAGTTGCGAAGTTTTCATTTCACAGAAAATAAGTCTTCACTCTGAATTATTTCCCGTAATTCACGGTGCTGAATTCAGTTGAAGGATATTAACTGCCTTAAAGCAGAGGCCGAAGTGGGCGGAGTCTATGGGGAACAAGGTGCCCTGTGCTTTTTGTTTTTTAATTTGACAAAGATGGTTCCCACGCTTTTTGTTAAAAACAACCATCGATGATCAGTTAATGCTGACTTTGGGATGAGGGACAGAGAGTTGAAGAACAAACAAGCCTTCTTGCCAGGGTGCCTGCTTCCTGAAAGGGATGTAAAGCGTGGAATGGGTTAATCAGTAAATGTAAAGGGTGCATAGAGGCCAGTACATTATTTAATTGATGAAAGCACTTGAAGCCTCATAGTGTCAAAGATGTATTCCTTTTTATACGTAGTGGGCTCAGAAGAGCGTTCTTTTAATGTACAGCTGCAAGAATGCGCTAGGAACAGCCTGACTGCGCATTCCTAAAATATATGTTTTGAATGCACTTGTTTCCTCTTAAGCACTAAGGGCCTAGGTTTTGGCGGACGGGTTAGTCCGTCACAACGGTGATGGATATCCCGTTCGCCGAAATATAAATCCCATGTGGAATAATCTGATTTATATTTTGGGGGACGGGATATCCCTCACTGTTGTGACAGAGTAACCCGTCTGTCCAAACCTAAATCAGGCCCAAAATCTTTTCCCACATTTTGCAGTAGCTTATTTTATACTCTGGAATATCATTTTAAAATAAGGACTTCCACGTTCACAGTGCTTACCATCACTGGTTTGGACCTCTTGGCACTATAAATATGCAAGTCACTGTTCCCTGCTGCGCCAATCGGGATTAAATTATGTGAAAATATGATTACACACAAAGACATCTGCAATGATCGCATTAGAAAGATAAGGTTTTGTAATGTAAAAGCGCGCATTTCCCACCGATTTGCTTCAATTCAATTTATTTTTTATTTAAGGTGTGCAAATATTTTATATTCAGTTATCTGAAGGTGAAAGACTAACAAAACAGTTAGGGACCTTGCATTTTTTTAGACACATATTTCACCCCACCCCAAAACTTTCTGACCGCATCCCAATTGCACTCAGGATCATACTTGCTATATTTCTTTTATGTACTTCAACCACTGTCCCAACAAATAAAAAAAACGTAAATGGATGGTAACACACCATTTCCTCTTTCTTTCAGTGCCTGTAAAAAACACTTTGACCATGACTGTGGTGGTCTCAGAGCATCAATTAGACCCCTGATCAGCTACCCCTTACAGGCTCATCCTTGATGCAATCATCTGCCAATGAATCTCCTCAGTGAGTAAAACTGTCAATACAGAACCCCGGGCCAGATGTATCAAAGGGTTTTACCAATTTTTTGTCTATGGGAAAATGTGTTCATACATATGGCCCCCATTGAGCAAAACGTTCCACGGTCCCACATTGCACTTTATTTTCTTCCTTTATATAGATCTTGGGTGAACCTACCCCATAGCGTCAATGTTGCGTCCCATTTAAATTTTGATTTATATGAATACACATTGTTGCATAAAACGCATTTTAAATATTAGTACATTAGCTCCAACAATAGCACACATTTCCCAAACATTGAGAAACATCTGCAGTCTCAGGCAAACAAAGAATGCTAAATGGGTAACGCTCAAATGCTTCAAATCATTCTAACTAGTAATATCAATGAATAAATCATGAGAAATAAAAAATACATAAGGAGGAACGTGTACTACGGGCCGATATTGGCTTCTCGTGGTGAAATTTATAAACCACTTGTGGTTATAAATGTCACTACAACCCCTTGATGGCAATATAGGTCCACAGTTAATCATTATCTATCTATCTATATATGTATATATATATATATATATATATATATATATATATATACTGTATATATATATAGTTAGGGCCATGTTTCTATAGGAAGGGTGTTTTTTGACTTGCCTATATCTTTGGCACCGTTTGACGAATCTTCACGAAAGTTTCCAGAAAAAGTGTTGCAGTGATTCTTGTTGTGTATGGAAAGTTTCAGGGTGATCTGTCAAGCCAGGGTTGAGAAAAAGGGGGCTTTAAAAACTTTGCATTTCTCATTTTAACTCCTATAGGATTCTTTAGAGACAACTAAAGGCCGAACCGCAGGACGGAACTGCACCAAATTTGGCAGAAAGCTTGCTGTCAGTACGCAGATTACGCATTTGCTTGTTTGGTGTGAATCTGCTCAGCAGTTTTTTAACTATTGAAGGGAAAATAAATTTGTATATATATGGCCGCAAGTAATTCACGAAATTTGCGAATTTTTTGTGACTATGCATCTAAAAAGAAGCATTGCAATTGGCTGATAGCAACCTGACTTCAAAGTTGCAGCTGCCATTTTATTTCACAGGACACGGTCCCGAGGGTGAAAATCGAAATTGAAAGTGGCATAATGGGTCAGGGTGAAGGTACCCTGACCCCAGGGGCGTGATATAGGTGTGTTTTAGGTGCAAATTATGGGTTTAAAATAATTTTGCGTCACCATGTGTGATATTCATGAAAATTCAGGAATTTTCCCGAATTATTCACAAATGTGGAAAAATTTGAAAGGAAAACAACAGACTCATTTATACACTAATTCATTCACTCATACATGCACTCAGAGAGTCATGCATCCACTCACACCCAATGAGACTCACACACCCACTTTCAGACCCACTTAAGCACTCACGCACCCAACCACAGACCCACTGACAAAGACAGCCCTGTGGCCAACCTGCGCTTCATACAGCCAAAGGCCATGCATGTCGCAGGTTTGGGGGTTATAAGGGCTTGGCCGCAGCCCGGGCCTTGCGACCAACCCCCACTGCGCATGGCTGAAGGCCATGCACAGTGGGTGCTGGAATAACGTAGTGTTTAAAATTGCTTCACGTTCAAAAAACATTGAAATTCACTGAAAAAAACAAAGGTTACAGGGACGTTATGGTTAGGTTCTGAATTTACTAGTACAAAACCATAGCAATTCAGCAGTAATAGTTAGAGTTCTTTTAAGTAACTGTAACTGGCGCCCTACGGTAACTATAATTGCGCCTTCGTCATGCACAGCGAATTACTCCACATATTATGTCATTGATGAGATCTTGTATGGATGGCATCTTTGATATTATCACTGCAACATTTGCAATAACATTATTGATAAGAAAACTACATGGCAAGGGCGCGAGTTACAGTTCAGGGTACCTTACGCTATAATCGGTAGCGCTACGAAATAGGGCGCCAAATTCATCATCAATTTAAAATGCAGTCTGCTTTGTCTGACATAAACAAAATGCTCATTCAGGTCCCGCCCCGCCCACTAAAACAGTTGTACTAATATTTTGACAAATAGAAATGAAGCCACAATGTGCTTAAAGAGTTTCTTGATATATTCAGTCACAGCATGGGACAAAAGCGCTCAGTGGAGTATCAGATGTATCCCTCATTCTAGCCCTTTGACGAGGGCATACTCTTGTTATGTGTTAGATCTATTTTACATATATACATTATAAAGAGCACATGCCACGCGCTCACCCATGACAGGCAACTGGTGGAATTTGTAGCTAAAACATAAAACAATCTGGAGGGGTCACAATCGAGTGCTATCCCTAGGGTCACTGATTGCCAAACGATAGGTGGTCTTATGTGCGCCCCATCGAGGGGGCGGGGGTCTACCAAGAAGCAAATGCAGGCTGCTGGGCAGAGTCACCCCTGCAGTCCAGGGCCCCAAGAGAGTTGTTTTACTGGTGATCGCCTCAAACCCCGCTCAGGGCCCACCCTTCGGGCCCTGCTCGCGACGCTCTCGGAACCTTTGTATTTCATAAAACCCAGAAGGGAGAGGGGGTGTCCAAGGCTGAGCGACAGGCCCCGCCCGCCAGGCCCCCCTTTGGGGGTGTCTGAAGTCAGCAGCCGCGCCACAATTAAATCTACAGACGATCCCATCCGTTGACTCACTGAGGCAGAAATCAGGCACCAATGTTTGTTTACGTTTAGTTCACTTTCTTAACTGCTCATCGCCCAATAACAAAACCCAGTACAAAGAGATTTCAAGCTCCACCTGACGCGTTGCGGCCTCTGGGAGCTTTCTCGAGGCCTGTGCTTGGTACCCGTCTATCACTCTGCTGTTCATCTTACTGAGGTCGTAATAGCGCCATTGATTCTCATTATTACCACCAGACACTCGCAGCGTTGTGATGTGGGATAGCCAAGTGTTCCCTAAACACAAGCCGATATTGTTCAGCGTAAGGAGCCAATGCATGGAAAGCGCTAAGGGCTTCTCCTGGTGGCCGAGGCGCTTTATCGTCAACAGTCAGGAGCTGAGCGCAGACTCCGGTGTTTATTCACCCACTCATCCCGCAGGGGGTAACCGTGCGGGCACCGGCCCTGGCAGCAGCATGGGAGTTCCAGAGCGTGGCCACACATACAGGACTCTCGCTTCATACATGACGCAAGCAAGCGATAACAGGTACCCAGCTCTATTGGGGGTGGGGGGGCGGGGGTGGCATGGGCTGGTAAATGCCCCCAGAAGAATCCATCTGATTGTATCCACCCCTCCCTGTCCGTGAAGCAAAGATCCCCTCGCCCTGGCACCACAATACCACAATCCTGGCGCTTCACCTGGTCATCTTTCCTTAGGTGGGCCCGCCTGGCACTGGCCAGATACCTGGTGTGGTGGTGGTGGGGGGGGGGGGGGGGGAGGGGGGGGATGCTCGTGCCCTCACAACTGATGCCTCTCCCATTTGTCGTGGAGGGCCCTGGCATGGGTGGCGTTGAGCAGCGGTTCCCCACCCTGTCAGCTGAGCATCCCTGCCCCACCGCGAGCCAATTATATGCAGAACTTGTAACCTGCGCCCCCTGGCACAAGGGGAATGGTGCCCACCTTACACACACTTGCCCATCTCATAAGGACCAGACCCCGTCCCTTACCTCGCAAACAGCAGCAGCCGGGCTTTCCATGCAGTCTTAGCCCTACCCCGTGGCATGCCAAGCCCCCTGGCACACAGGGAACTGGTGCTTACCGTGCACACACATGCCCATCTCATAAGGACCAGGCTTCCACCCTTACCTCGCAAACAGATGCTGCTGCCGGGCTCCCCTTGCAGGCCTAGCCCAACACTGTTGCTTGCGCCCCTTGGCACACAGGGAATGGTGCCCACCGTCCCACACTTGCCCATCTCTAACGGGATCAGGCCCCGCCCCTTACTTCCCAGCAGACGCCGCAGCCGGACCAGACTCTCAGTCCTATCCATACCCTGTGGCATGCCAAGCCCCCTGGCACACAGCGAATGGTGCCCCCCATGGTCACACTCGCCCATCTCTAAGGGGCTCTAGGGTCCCTTACCTCCCAGCAAACGCCGCGGCTGCACCCGGGCTCCCCTCTCAGTCCCATCCATACCCAGTGGCATGCCAAGCCCCCTGGCACACAGCGAATGGTGCCCCCCCATGCTCACATTCGCCCATCTCTAAGGGGTTGAGGCTCCGTCCCTCACCTCCCAGCAAACGCCGCGGCTGGACCCGGGCTCCCCTCTCAGTCCCATCCATACCCAGTGGCATGCCAAGCCCCCTGGCACACAGCGAATGGTGCCCCCCCATGCTCACATTCGCCCATCTCTAAGGGGTTCAGGCTCCGTCCCTCACCTCCCAGCAAACGCCGCGGCTGCACCCGGGCTCCCCTCTCAGTCCCATCCATACCCAGTGGCATGCCAAGCCCCCTGGCACACAGCGAATGGTGCCCCCCCATGCTCACATTCGTCCATCTCTAAGGGGTTCAGGCTCCGTCCCTCACCTCCCAGCAAACGCCGCGGCTGCACCCGGGCTCCCCTCTCAGTCCCATCCATACCCAGTGGCATGCCAAGCCCCCTGGCACACAGCGAATGGTGCCCACACTTGCCCATCTCTAAGGAGCTCAGGCCTCGCTCTTACCTCCCAGCAGACGCCTCCCTCGCCGTCCTGCCCCGATGGCGCCCCGGTGCCCTCCGTATGCTGCCCGCGTCCAAGGCCGCCTCCAGGCGCAACCTCAACAAAGAGGGGGGCCCCGGGCAGCGGTCAGCCTCCTCCGGGCGCCCGGCGGAGGCCGCCCCGGTGCACCTGCCCCGGCCGGTACCCGTGCGCCATTCCACGGCCGTGCCAGGAGGGGCGGGGATGGGCTCAGCAGACGGCTCCGCCGCGCCGCCCCTTGCCCGTCAGCCCCCACCTGCCTCCTGCCCGGGGGGGCCTGCGCGGCAGCCGTGGGGCGGGCACAACCTGGCACTGCCCGCGCAGGAGGCGCATCTCACGGGGAGGACCAGCAGTCCAGGGACCGGGGGGCACTCGGAGGAGGGTCCTCTGAGCTTCCAGAGGGGGATCCACTACCCAGACTGGGGTCACCCGAGGCTAGGGGGGTCCATCTCAGGCTGGGGTCCTCTGAGGCTAGTGGGGGTCCATCTCAGGCAGGGGGTCCTCTGAGGCTAGTGGGGGTCCATCTCAGGCAGGGGTCCTCTAAGGCTAGTGGGGGTCCATCTCAGGCTGGGGTCCTCCGAGGCCGGGGGGGTCCATCTCAGGCTGGGGTCCTCCGAGGCCAGGGGGGTCCATCTCAGGCAGGGGTCGTCTGAGGCTAGTGGGGGTCCATCTCAGGCAGGGGTCCTCTAAGGCTAGTGGGGGTCCATCTCAGGCTGCGGTCCTCCGAGGCCAGGGGGGTCCATCTCAGGCAGGGGTCCTCTGAGGCTAGTGGGGGTCCATCTCAGGCTGGGGTCCTCCGAGGCTGGGGGGGGTCCATCTCACGCAGGGGTCCTCCGAAGCCAGGGGGGGTCCATCTCAGGCAGGGGTCCTCCGAAGCCAGGGGGGGTCCATCTCAGGCAGGGGTCCTCCGAAGCCAGGGGGGGTCCATCTCAGGCAGGGGTCCTCCGAGGTCAGGGGGGGTCCATCTCATACAGGGGTCCTCCGAAGCCAGGGGGGTCCATCTCAGGCAGGGGTCCTCCGAGGCTAGGGGGAGTCCATCTCAGGCAGAGGTTCTTCTCTAATCCTGCGAGAGCGCAGGGATCCCCCGCGCATGCCCGCACACACCTCTGAGGCCAAGTGGGGGTCACACCGTGGATGCTGCGTGCACGGCTGGGCTCAAGCACCCCGCTCCATCACTAGGGTACCACTTGCGCGCGCACGCACTGACTGTTATGTGCGCCCACCCTCACACACATAGTCACTCACACGCAGGCTCCGTGCGCACAGTTAGAAGCACTTAGACACACAGGCCGCTCACATCTATATATAGACATACACAAACACACACAGGTACCCACATACAGTGCAGTCACTAGCACACATCAAGAAACATATTTCCACTCACTCACGTTTTCAGGCAGTCAGTGCACACAGACACACACACATGGACAGACATAGCCAGCTACGGATTGTCACTCACACTCCATATACACAGACATTCACCCTCTCTCTCACACACACACACCCATTCACATACACAAACATACGCATTTCACTCACGCTTCTTGCACACTTGCATACTTACACACACCCTTGCACACATAATTGAACAAAAACACAAACACCTTCACAGATGCAAGCACACATATGCGCGGGGACACACCCCACGTACACACACAGAGACATGTACATATACACAGATGCACACGTATAGACAACGACACACACACTGGCATACCCAAAGGCATACACAGACATACTCAGACACACATTTCCACCCACACTCCAGATATACAGAGGCAGGTACCCACACAGATGCACACACAGATATACACACACCCTTACACACTGACAGTTTCATTCACACTTGATGCACACACACGTATACACATAAATATACACACTGACAGTTTCACTCACACTTGATGCACACACATATATACATATACACTGACAGTTTCACTCACACTTGATGCACACACACGTATACACATACATATACACACTGACAGTTTCACTCACACTTGATGCACACACACACATATACACATACATATACACACTGACAGTTTCATTCACAATTCTTGCACACACACATATACACATACATATACACACTGACAGATTCATTCACACTTCTTGCACACACACATATACTGTACACATACATATACACACTGACAGTTTCACTCACACTTGATGCACACACACATATACACATAAATATACACACTGACAGTTTCACTCACACTTGATGCACACACACATATACACATACATATACACAGACAGTTTCACTCACACTTGATGCACACACACATATACACATACATATACACAGACAGTTTCACTCACACTTGTGCACACACACATATACACACTGACAGTTTCACTCACACTTGATGCACACACACACACATATACGCATAAATATACACACTGACAGTTTCACTCACACTTGATGCACACACACGTATACACATACATATACACACTGACATTTTCACTCACACTTGATGCACACACACATATACACATAAATATACACACTGACAGTTTCACTCACACTTGGTGCACACACACGTATAAACATACATATACACACTGACAGTTTCACTCACACTTGATGCACACACACGTATATACATACATATACACACTGACAGTTTCATTCACAATTCTTGCACACACACATATACACATACATATACACACTGACAGATTCATTCACACTTCTTGCCCACACACATATACACATACATATACACACTGACAGTTTCACTCACACTTGATGCACACACACATATACACATAAATATACACACTGACAGTTTCACTCACACTTGATGCACACACACATATACACATAAATATACACACTGACAGGTTCATTCATACCTCTTGCACACACATTCTCTTACACACATATAAGCACACACCGGTACTGGCACACATACACCCAGAAACATATTCACTCATCCTTCTTGTGTGGGTGCAGTCACACACACAGACTGTCACACACTCACAATCTTACCCCCTCATCCTCTTTCTCTCCCTCTCTGCCTCTCTCTCTTCTGTCTCTCCCCCTCCCTGACCCTCTATCTTTCACTCTCTCTCTCAATCTGTTTGCCTGTCTCTCTTTCTTTCTTTCCCTCTCTTTCTATTTCTCTCTCCCCTCTCTCTTTCCCTCCCTTTTCTCTGTATGTCTGTCTCTCTCTCTCCCCCCCCTTGCCTCTCTCTCTGCCTCTCTCTCTCTCAGTCTCTCTTGGTCTCTGTCTGTCTCTCTCTCTCTCTCTCTCTCCCTGTCTCTCTTTCTCTCTCTGTCTCTCCCCTCCCTCACTCTTTCTCCTTCTATCTTTCCCTCTCTCTATCGCCCTCTTTCTCTCTGTCTTTCTCTCCCTGTTTCTCCCCTCCCTCTCTCTATCTTTCTCTCTCTCTCTCTCTCTCTAGCTCTCTCTCAGTCTCTCTCCCTCTCTGCCTTTCTCTATCTTTCTCTGTCTCATTTTCTCTCCATCTCTTTCTCTCTCTATATATATTTCTATCTCCCTCTTTTTCTCTCTCTCTCTCAATATCTCTCCCTCTGTGTCTCTCCGCCTTCTCTCTCTTTTTCTCTATTTCTCTCCCCCTCCCTTTCTCTCTGTCTCTCTCCCCTCTCTTTCTCTGTCTCTCTCTCTCTCTCTCTCCCTCACTCTATCTCAGTCTCTCTCTCTCTGTCTCTTTGACAACTGCTGATGGGGGCAGGAGGGCCCCATTAGTATTCCAGAGACGCAGCCTGGAACATCTGATGCTGGGAATGAATGAAAGGGGCTCTCCCCCGCCCCCTCCCTCTCCCCGACCTCCTTCCCACCCCTCTCTTCCTTGCAGCCTCCCCGCCTTCCCACCACAAGCTCTCCTTTTTCGTTCGCTTCATAATCAGTCTCCCCTTCCCTCCTTCGCCTGTCTCATCTTCATGTCCCGCTATCCCACGTCCCCAGCTCCCGCTGTCTGTCTGTCTCTCACTCTCCAGTCTTTCTCTTCTCTCCACATGTTCTCCCATCTCTGCCGCCCATCTGTCTGTATCCCTCCTCTCCCAGCCCCCCGCCCATCCTCTCTTTTGATGCCCTCCCCTCTCTCCTTTCTCCATCTCCCTGTTTGGTAGCTATGGGGTCATCCACTGATCCATGGTCTCCTTATTTCATCTACTCATTCCTCAGTCAAAGGCTGGCACTCCCATAACGAGACCTAAGGCAGCAGCCTTAGTGCTCAACATGAGGTGTCATCAAATTACAACATTACAGGCGAAAAACGACAGTTATATTAGTGATGGGGATGCGCCAACAGCGAAAGGATATTTACCTTGCAGCAATAACGACCGGTTGATAGCCCCTGGATCCACAGATCTTCAAACCTGAATCCACTAATTACATATTTTCACTCTTTCTGGTTTGCCCCACGCCCCCCCTTTTTCTTTCACTCTCCCTTCACTTATTGAAACTCTTTCAGAATTCCCTTTTTGTTCCCTCCCTTCCTCTTTGGTCCATGACGTTTCCCTTTCCCTTCCCTACTATTCTCCTCAAACTAAATATCACTCCTCGCCCCCTTCCTTACACATTCTCCTCCTGATTTTCTTTTTATTTCCATCTCCTCAAGCTCTATTCCATATGTCTCCTCCATTTCTTTCCCATTGTTGTATTGTATTGTAACATTTTGTAGCGCTTACTATCCCTATGTGGGTGCTGAAGCGCTTGCATATGTGGGTAGTGTGCCAAACCGTGTATTGTGTGGTTGGATGTTGTCTTTGTTTTGATCCTGTGTGGGAAGTGTTTCCATGTTGTGCGTGATGACCACTGAGGTGCGGTTATCGTGTTATGGGACGCAGCGCTTAGAGGCATGGTGGATGAAGAAGTGTGAGACAGACATGCAGTTTATGCTTTCAGTCAGCTGGCAGCTCTGATCAGCTCTTAAGGTCCCTTTATGGTGCTTCTCATGGTCACAGGTCACCCAGAGGGTTGTCCATTCAGAGATTTTTGTTCATATTTAAGGTTCCTAACAAGCATGGGTCGGCTGCAGGTGGTACGGACTTACAATCATCCCTGTGTAAAGGAGCAGTCGTAGAATGCGGTTAGTTGAGACTTGCTCTGGTGGAGTAAATTAAAGTCGTGCGTTGGCCAGCAGCATGTGTCAGATCTCTTCAGTTACTCCACGCCTGTTCCGATGGTAATGGGTGGTTTGTGGCTGTGGACTGGTACAGTACTGGGCGATGGACATGACGTGGACCGGTTCTGCCTCATATGAGGGTAAAAGGGCCAAGCAGTGTAAGGGAATTTTTTGAAAATAAAATAAACAATGACCCCAGTACCATGGAAGCTTTCTTTCCTGGTGAGGGGGTCACTTTGCAGTTTTCACCGCCAGTTACAGTCAGGTTTAGCCTGGTGGCCGACAATTAAAATTGTCCATGTGTTCACCTTCTCTAAATAGAGCGGGCGAACACATAGCCAAACCTCCGACGGCCCTTACTTCAGCGTGCCATCGAAGGTGTATGTAGGTGACGTACACAGAGCAGTTTCTGCACCTACATTCCGCAGTTCTGCCCCACTCTTGATGAGGTGGGCGGAACTTCGCTTTCACAGAGAGGGTACTCCGTTGCCGCTGATGACTTTCCCGCAGTAATAGTTCTGCGTTTCACTCACCTTATTGCGGGTAGTGTATTCAGAAGTATGCCTTCTTTCCCCGAAGGCCCAGGACACATGTTCTGACAAACCTGGGCTTCTCTGCTTTCCTGTTCTGTTTGTTGCCTTTTTTCTGCAACATTTGGTCACTCTCTCTTGGTCAATGATAGTCTTTGCTTTTGGTTTTTATATCTGTCCATTGCCTGTTTCAGGCTCCAACCTGCTGTCACGATCCGGAACTTGGCCAGTGGGGGTTCTTCAATGTGACCCTCTACCAGGGTGCAAAGTTGCTGTCTTGCAATCTCCTTCAGTCTAACTTCCCTCTCGTTTTCTCTCTCTATCTCACTCTCTGTATCTATTTATCCTTCTCTCCTACCTCATAGTACTTCTAACAATCCCGTCTCTTTCTCCCTCCTCTCTTGTCTATTTCTACACTGTTCTTCTCATGTTTCTGTCCTGCTCTCACTATGACCACTTGGCTATAGTTGCCCTAAGTGGAAAGAGTTCTGTGCTCACTGTGCCACTGGATTCAAGCTAGCCTGGCTGATGAGGGGTGATACCCCGAAACCAGTCCCAGGATGCTTGTTTCTGGTCCAGGGAGGACCTGGCCTGGCAGTTCCTTTCTGGACTGTTCCCACGGGGAACAGGGTCAAGACTGATTTGTATATGGCTGGGTTCAAACTGGGGTGGCGTGGTGGGCAAAAAAACAATGGATTAAACCCGGGTTTGTGACTGAGAGTGAATGTTTGACAATGTTCAGCATTTCGCCCACCTTTGCCTTTACGCAATAGTGTGCTGATAAAAAAAAACAGAAACATTTATTTTTCCTTTCTAAAACTACCAAGGTTGCTTGAGAACTATTTTGTAGATAAAAGATGCCCGAATCTATCCAACATTAAGAGAACTTATTTTTTTAATCTTTAAGAATAGGGTATTCTAATGAAAACATTTCTTAGGGTATCGAATACCCAGGCAAAGTACAGTACCAAATTACAACAATGCAAATTAAGTAGCTAACCAAAGTCTGCAATAAGCAATAGTTAAGGTAGATTTTAAAGAGAAAGGTTTAACGCGATATGCTCAATTAAATTCCATTCAGGGAAAAGGGATAGATCAATATCCCAAAACCGCTCTGAGCCTTGTTCACCAATAAAATCTGTATACTTTTTGTGAAAATCAGGCAGACCCATTTCACCATTGAAGCTTGAAGTTTGAGTAGCTTATTCTGTCCATCAGTTATTTCAAATAGATTTATTACTTAATTTTCAATTTGTTCTGAAAAGCAGATAGAAGTTGTAAAAGAAGCAAATGCAAGAGGTGCAATTTTTGCAGAGATATAACCATTTTGATAGTTTAATTTTGACCCACCAATTCCAATGAAGTGAAGACAACATACATTTTTCTTGAGTGTAAAATGTCTAATTTCAATGAACCATTTGTTTAATAGAATTAGAAAACCCAAGACCAAGTTCTTTAAATTTAGATTGACACCAAATAAGATCAGTATTAAGCAACATATCAGATGTACAGAAAACACCTAAGGGAAATAATTTATGATGATTTAAAGTGTAACCAGAAACATAAGCAGAATCAGAATTAATTTTAAGAACAATAGGAATAATATTGGAAGGGTCCTCAACAAACAATAACGCATCATCAGCATATGCATATGCATCCTTTCGTACAATACATTTGTTGGCGTTAGTATTAAAAACACAACATGACAATAACTCCACAGCGAATACAAAGAGAAGTGGAGAATGGGAGTATTCTTGCCAGGGACCTTGCTATAGGATACAATAATTAGAAGTAATATGAACAACATACATTTTAGCCATTGAATTGATATAGAGTGATATAAGTATTTGAGACATTTGGAATAAATCTTTAAAAAGACACAGTTTTTTTTTTTTTTTAAAGGGCCAATTTACACTTATCACAAGCTTTTTCAGCATCTAAGGCTAATACTCCAGGAGGAGATTTAAAAATACTATTCGAAGAAAGATCATGACATGTAAGCCTTGCAGTAAATGGAAAGTTAGGCGGTTCACATATACATATAGGTACATGTATACAGACACTTTATGTACATAAATATAGGGGCATTATCCACCTATGTATTCACTAGATTCACATGTAATGTTGCTGTTGGTTTCGCATGTATTATTGTTTTTCTCATTGCTCTTGGTTTGTATGTACCAATGTTTTTCTCATTGCTCTTGTTTCTGTATGTAGTAGGGTTTGCTCATTGCTCTTGGTTTTGTATGTAGTAGTGTTTTTCTCATTGCTCTTGGTTTTGTATGTAGCAGTGTTTTTCTCATTCCTCTTGGTTTGTATGTACCAGTGTTTTTCTCATTGCTCGTTTCTGTATGTAGTAGGGTTTTCTCATTCCTCTTGTTTTTGTATGTAGTAGTGTTTTCTCATTCCTCTTGTTTTGTATGCAGTAGTGTTTTCCTCATTGCTCTCGGTTTTGTACGTAGTTGTGTTTTCCTATTGCTGTTGGTTGGTTTGTAGTTAGTTGTGTTTTTTCCATTGCTATTGGTTTTGGTCTTAGAGCTGGTTCTTTTGTGGCCAGTGTCTGCTCTCGTTTTCAAGGTGCCACATGTTTGTATACACTCCTAGGCTGGAGGGAGAGCACCCCAGGTTCTCTCATGTGAGTGTTTTTGTGGTACTTGGGGGAGTTGTGAGATGTATAGAGCAGGCTGATAAATGTTTGTCTGTTGACTTACACCTTGGACACTTGGGTACAGTAGTATTCCGGGGTCCCTGCTTGTCTCAGTGACTGGCAGTAAATGTTATCATTCAGCTGTGACGCTCTTGCTCAAGGACTGATGCCCTGGAAGGCAGTGACGCACGCATGTGCACTGAGTTCCCACTGTAGAGCCTGGAAGCACTCCGTACTGCGGCTCTCTCTACCTCTTGTTCACCTCTTTCTCCCACTTTTTCCCCTTTTCCTCCCTCCCTCCATCTCCCTCCTCCCATCTTCCTTTTGACCCTCTCCTCACTCTGTCTGTCATTCTTTGTCTCTCAGACACCACGTCCTTCTGTTTTCTCATGCTCTCTCTTCTTTTCCTTCTTTTGTTTTCCTCTCTCTCTCATGCTTCTTCTCCTCCTTGTCTTCCCTGTCTCTTTCTGCGTATCTGCTTCCTCTCCTTTTCTTTCTCTTATCCTCCTTTCCCCTTTCTTGTTCTTTTTTTACACTCCCACCATCTCTCGTATGGCTGCCTTTTACTCTCGCTTACTCTCTCACTGTCTCTGCTTTTCTGATCCTCTGTCTTACTCTCACCTTCCCCGTCAGCCTCGCCTATTTTTTCTGTTTATCTCTTTCCCATTTAAATGAGCTTATTTCCCATTTTATCTAATTTTCTGTGTCTCCCACTTTCTCCTTTCTGTTTTTCTGTTCCTCCCTCTCCTTTTCTCACTCGTTGTCTCCCTTGTTCCTTTGCTCACTTTCTCACAACCTCTTTCCTATAAGTGGGCTATATTCCTATTTTACATGGAGCAACATTATAATCCGGTAGGTCAAGAACAAGAGAGAGTTTTGTACAGCACGCATCCTCACATATTTCAGGGCCTTCTTGTAGGAAGCTGGCCTGAGGTACTTACACCTTATACCAGGTCCAGGTATCCCCTATTAGTGAGGTGTAGACAGTGTCTAGAAGCCAGGCTCTCTAGAGGTAGCTGTGGATGAGCAGCCAAGGCTTATCTAGGAGACATGCAAAGCTCATGCAATACCCCTGTAGTCACACAGCACTTACAGACGTGAAAGAATCACACAGTGTTACAAAAACAAAGGTACTTTATTATGGTAACACGATTACTAAAATACTGTATAGGCAATACCCAACTGGAGGTAAGTAAACACACTATTACATACACATTAGCAATCAGTAAATAGCATAGAAAGCAACAGACATTGGTAAAAGCAATAGTAAACAGTGAGGGCCCCAGGGGAGGGCCAAACCATATACTAAAAAGGTGGAATGTGGAAGGCAGTCCTCCACCAAGGAAGTGGTATCAGTAGAGGGGAGCTGGAGGAACTAGGAACCCCAATAGGTAAATACCAGGGTGCCCTTCCATCAAACAGGAGAGAAGAGGTAATACCTGGTTATCCCCAAACCCAACAGGAGGACTTTGGAAAAGAATTGTGCAAGACTCACAAGCTCAGCTCATTCTGGGCTAGAGAACTCAAAAAGACCTCTACCTGAACTAAACTCTGGCATCCGGCTCCAACCTTCCGCGGCTCACTGACCTCTGTACTTTATTCTGGGTATTCTGTACTTGAAGTAAGCTTAGATGCTGCTGCAAGTGTGATACCTCTTTAGTATGAGGGGCTATCTTAGCGTGCTCTGCTCATGACCATTGTGTGCCTGTGGCGTGTTGGAAACTGCTGCCAAATACTGCACGTTGTGTATGTGTTTACACACAGACTGGGACTGCTGCTGCAGAATTGTCCATGTTCTTGCATGCAAGGGAAGCTTACATTGTTTCTGGCTATATCGGTATGTATTATATGAGTGTCAGGGAAGCAAATAAATTAAACTTGGGTGTAGTATTTGGGAAAACACAAGAATGTGTCATAAATAAAATAAGCATTTGCAATGCAACGGGTCTCGCATTACGTCGAGTTAGAGCTATCAGCATTGTAAACTCCTAACCGGACTTTTCTTGCCACATTAAATGAAAAGAAAAAAAAATGAGCGCGATCGCACTGTGTAAAAAGTAGTCCAGAAACCATACGGAAAACATGGAGCCTCGTATCTTTCCAATAGGTTACCAGTGCTCTCGCGGAGGGCTAAACGCCAGAAAAGGCATGACGCATGCACGCCTTTCACAAATGAAACAAGCGGATTTTAAAAGGCAAGCCCACGAACCAATGAAAGTGACTGATGTAACATGGGCGTGGTTAAAATCCCCCTAAAGAGGGATTAGAAGACAGACAGAGCGCTTTGCGCTCACCCCTAAAAATAAATAAAAACAAATTAATTCCTAGCATTAGCATTGGGAAGAGATAATGTAAAATATTAGCTTTTTTTATTAATTCAGAATTTTGTTTTTGAGTAGCATTAGGATTCAGTTAAGGACAATCAGTAATTTAATTAAAGGATTATTAAACTGTTTTAAAAAGTTTGGGATATTTACATTTAAATTACATAAAAGCAAAAGGGTTACAACTGCAATTTTCTCTTGATGAAGCCTATGGATAGATGGATAGATTTGATGTAGTTGGGTCAAGATAGTTGTAAAATACATGAAAAAATTACATTGGAAATATAGTGGCGGTAAAATTAGATGGAGCAATGTGGTTGTAGGTTGAGGAAAGTGTGGTTAGTGCAGTAACATACAATCATTTGCTGTAAGGAAACCGGGACATTAGTGCAGTTTGAACCAGTGTCTATTAACAGCTGCCTAATTGGAAGGATCCAAATTGGTTTTATCAAATATAAGTATTTGGCACATCTACGTTTAATATTATGTAATTTCTTTGTGGCCTCAAAGTTCGTAATTTATTGCTAAATTTGTATGCAACTGGTGAGTTCTGATTTTGCATGTATAATCATAGCTTCTGCTTCCTGGTCTGCCGCAATATTGGGGGGGGTCAAGGGGGGGCCTGCCCTGTGTACACATGAGTGCCTGGGCGATGAGTGGTGTGAATGTGTGTGCTTGGTGTTGAAACGCTATAGGCACTCAGTGGTGTGAATGTGTGTGCTTGGTGTTGAAACGCTATAGGCACTCAGTGGTGTGAATGTGTGTGCTTGGTGTTGAAACGCTATAGGCACTCAGTGGTGTGAATGTGTGTGCTTGGTGTTGAAACGCTATAGGCACTCAGTGGTGTGAATGTGTGTGCTTGGTGTTGAAACGCTATAGGCACTCAGTGGTGTGAATGTGTGTGCTTGGTGTTGCGTGTGTTTGGTCTTGTGACGCTATCGTCACTGAGTGGTGTGAGTGGACAGTAGCGGGGGTCAGAACCGTGACGTGGTGCTACTGTTCACCGGCCCCCAGAGGGCTGGTGCTAATGTGACCTGTGCGTGGGGAGTGCTTCCAGGGGAGACGGGTGTGATTCCTGGGGAGAGAGGTGTGCATCCTGGGGAGGGAGGTGTGAATCCTGGGGAGAGAAGTGTGCATCCAGGGGAAAGAGATGTGAGTCCTGAAGAGAGAGGTGTGCATCCAGAGGCAAGAGGTGTGAGTCCTGGGGAGAGAGGTGTGCATCCTGGGGAGAGAGATGAGAGTCCTGGGGAGAGAGGAGTACATCTGGGGAAGATGTGTGCATCTTGGGGGAGAAGGTGTGAATCCTAGGGAGAGAGGTATGCATCCTGGGAAGAGAAGTGTGCATCCAGGGCAGAAGTGTGCATCCGGGGGAGAGGTGTTCATCCTGGGGAGGTAGGAGCATCCTGGGGAGGGAGGTGTGAGTGCTAGGGAGTGAGGAGTACGTCCTGAGGAGAGAGGTGTGCATCCTGGGGAGGGAGGTGTGAGTCCTGGGGAGAGAGGTGTGAGTCCTGGGGAGAGAGGAGTACATCCGGGGGAGAGGCGTGCTTATTGAGGGAGATAGGTGTGCATCCTGGGAAGAGAGGTGTGCATCCTGGGAAGAAGTGTGCATCCTGGGAAGAGAAGTGTGCATCCGGGGGAGGGAGATGTGAATCCTGGGGAGGGAGGTGTGAGTCCTCGGGAGAGAGATGTGAGTCCTGGGGAGAGAGGAGTACATCCGGAGAGGTGTACATATTGAGAGAGTGAGAGATGAGCATCCTGGGAAGAGAGGTGTGCATCCTGGGAGGCAAAGTGTGCATCCGGGGGAGACGTGTGCGTCCTGGGAAGAGAAGTGCGCATCCGGGGGAGAAGTGTGCATCCGGGGGAGGGAGATGTGAATCCTGGGGAGGGAGGTGTGAGTCCTGGGGAGAGAGGAGAACGTCCGGGGAAGAGAGGTGTGCATGCTGGAAAGAGAGATCTGCGTCCAGGGGAGAGGGAGGTGTGCATGCTGGGGAGAGAGGAGTGAATCCTGGGGAGAGAGGAGTGTGCATCCTGGGGAGGGGGGTGTGAGTCCTGGGGAGAGAGGTATGCATCCTGGGGAGGGAGATGTGCATCCTGGGGTGAGAGAGACGTGCACCCTGAGGGGAGAGAGAGGTGTGCATCCTGGGGAGGAGTGTATCCGAGGGAGAGGTGTGCATCCTGGGGATTGGTATCCTGGGGAGAAGGTGAGCATCCTGAGGAGAGGTACACTGACAGGGTGTCCGTATACAAGATCAAAGCGGCTGAAGCCGACTACCTTCTGCGGTCCCTCCCAGTAGGCATACAACAGACAGGGCTAGAGGATATCCCACTTTTCCCTCAGGCAGACTTCTGATCATGCCTTTCAGGGTCTTGTTGAACCTTTCAACAAGCCCATTAGTTTGGGTGTGGTAAGGGATACAGAACTTGTAAGTCTCTTCACACATCTTCCACATGGACTGCATGTACGCAGACATGAAGTTGGTGCCCCTATCAGACACCGCTTCCTTGAGGAACCCTAACCGGGTAAAAATCCCCACTAGGGCCCTTGCCACTACAGGTGTGGTGGTCCTCAGAGGGATGCCTCTGGGTACTATGTTGCATGATCCACAATAACCCGGATAAACCTGTGACCAGAAGTGGTCGGGGATCCATAGGCCCAACAATGTAGATGCTTGTCCTCTCAAAGGGGGTGCTAACGACTGGCAGTGGTCCCAGGCGAGCATTCAGCTTCTGCCTTGTCTTCCCACTGGCCTGGCAGGTCACACAGGTCCTGCAGACCGTGTCTGAGGAAGTCAGGACCGCAGGCCAATAAAAGTGGGGGACACTGCAGGGGGCCCGTCCATCGTGCTAGGGATACACTCTGGGGCTGGTTTACCACACCCTCTGCAGCTGGCTGGGCCATTGTTCCAGGCTCCAGCCCTTTTTGACGCCCCTCCTGGGCTGCCATGGATCTTGTGGTAGGACAGATCCAATCATGTAACCCCAACATCTCCACATGAGCCGTGGCAAAAGACTCTAGGTCATTACCTCACAAACAGTCCACAGGCATGGCAGGGCTCACAGCAACTTTCAGAAGTCCTGAACCTCCCCCCACACTCAAATGGAACAAGGGCCACTGGATAGTGACCCTCCGTGTTGTCAGCCACCACAACTTGGTGAAATGCATGGGGAATCACCTGCTCTGGGGACACCAGCTGACTCTTTACCATAGTCATACTTGCACCTGTGTCCCTCAGAGCCTCAACACGTTGCCCACTTGATGGTGACCCTTTGCCTACTTGACAGTAATTGATGGCACATGGATTTTAGAAACCATCTCACTGTCCCCAAGGGACACTAGGGTAATCCCACGATCCCCCCCCCCCATTAACTGGGACAAACTCCTCCCCCAGCGCTATACTAGACACCCTTAGGTTCTCATCTCCAGTGGGAGGGTATGTTCTTTTTGGACACTTGCGGTCTCCCTTGTAGTACCCATACTCTCTGCTCTCATATTACCTGGACTTTTTGGGCTTTTGACTTTTGTCAGGGCATTTTTATTTCTGGTAACCAGATTGAGAATGAGAAAAAGACCCTATCCCAAAGTGCTCTATTTGGAGGTAGCGTGGTTGAGCAGCCTTAGGCTTAACACAGAGGAGTGCAAGAAATCCACAAATAAACTCAAAGGTCAATAAATAAAATGCCCAACTCAAGAAGGAGATCCACACCAATTATAAAAATAGCAAGTATCTTTATATATGTTTAGGTATTAGAGAAAAATCGTTCAGGTAAGTATGTTTTTAAATATCAATTCTTTTCACTTTAAAAAGTGGACACTGCAATTTCTGAGTTCTACAATGTTATCTTATGGGAGGAAGAACAAGTTCTGCAAACAGGTAGAGTACAGCGACTTACAAGATCAATCTCCAAGAGTTAAGGTGAGTGGTGGGCAAGATCCAAGGCAGCACCAGCAGGACACCACCAGTGGCACAAAGGTGGCTGGGTGCAGGGTGCAAAACAGCATCTGTGTCCAATGTGTTTCAATGGAGATCAGTCACTGCGAAAAGACGCTGCAAGCTCATGCCTCACGATGCTTGGGCACAAGTAGGCACTTTTGGTCCTCTTCTCCATGGCTCAGGAGTGACGGCTGCAGAGGTGTCTTCAGGTGTCGGGTTTTCCTTACCGAAGTTGTCACTGTAGAGGGGGTCTGTTCACAGAGACTGCAGGCATCATCAGGCAGTCCAGGAGGGGTGAAACCATGATGGACTCGGACTATGGAGGACGGGGAAACCTTGTTGGCATCGGTGGTCCACTTCAATTCCGGCAAGGGGTTCCAGAGGATCCAGAGGCTTCAGAGTCCCTTCTTTGGAGTTTGGAGGAGAACCAGTCCACTGTCCACAGGAGTTTTGAGTCTTTATTGAAGGCAGGCAGTCCTCCTGGGTTTCTGGGGTCACTGCTACAGGACAAGTCAACTTTGGTGCAGATTTCAACAAGGGATGCAGACAGGCTGGCAGGATTGGTGCCAGGTCAGCTGTTTCTTTTCTCTTCTTCTGCTTTCAAGGCTCTTCAGTGTCCTTGATCTTTTTAGGTCGTCAGGATCTGCTTCTCTAGTGCCAAGGGCTCCCTTTTATATTTAATTTAGGGGTGTTTCAGGGAGTGTAGGGTAGTAGCCAATGAGCTACTTACCCCTGGGTTCACTACACCCCCTATATGATCACTTGTGGGAAGTGGGCATAACCCTGTCCCAGAATTCCTAAATCTGCCAACACCAAGATGGCAGGTACTGAAATGTGGCATCCACATTAGGCAGCTCACTTAGGGGTGGGACTGACCCGAGGGGTGGGCATACATCCCTGAATACTAAATTTCCCACCTGTCCAGGTGCAAAATGGGCCCTGGGGCAGTGGGTTGGCACCGCCTTTTTGAGGGAAGCCAGATCTGCATACCAAGGGTGGTGGGCTTCCTTGAAGACCCTGCCTTGGAATGTAGATTTGTAGGTCATCCTGTTGGGTGTGAGTGTGTAACACCCCTCCCAGAGCAGGCTTTGTGGCTGACCGCCAGAGAGCAAAGGCTCTCACCTTAGGGGGCCAGACTCTTGTCAGGTGGTGTCAGGCTGGCTCAAACTAGTCAGCAAGCACATAGCACATAAGAGGCTAGTATGTTTTCAGGTCCAGGGGGTGCCCTCTGGGTGCATGTATTGATAAATCTATCACTGGAATCAGTGTGGGTTTATCATTACGAGATGTTTGATACCAAAATCCCTATCTTCAGTGAAGACAATTTGTAGCTGGGGAACTCGTATTGACCAGTGTCCAGCGCATGCATTTAAAATGGCTTCCCTGCCCACTTACTATGTCTAAGAATTGACAAAGACATAGCAGGGGCATATCTGCTAGATTTGCCCTCACATGTAATACAATGAACCCTGCCTTCGGTCTGTAAGGCCTGCTGTAAGGGTGACTTACATATATTGTACGCAGTGTAGGGGATATGACACACAGGTGCTGTGCCATGTCTAGTTTTCACTTTCATCTGCACCAAGACACACAGCCTGCAATGGCAGCCTGTTGTGTGCTTAGTGAGGGGCCCCTTAAAGTGGCACAAGTGGTGCTGCTGCCCTTAGGGACCTTCTTTAGTACCTCATGCCCTAGGTACCAGGGATACCATTTACTAGGGACTTACAGAGAGTGGTAAAAGATATGCCAATTGGGGTACAGTTTGGGGAAACAGATCTGGCACCGAGGACCTGGTTAGCAGAAACCCAGTGCACTTTCAGTCATAATCACATCATGTACCAGGCAAAAAGTGTGGGGGGGTAACCATGTCAAAAAGAGGCACTTTCCTACACTGCAGATACCCTTGTGGACATTCTGGGGCTGACCCAGATGTCCGCCTCCTCAGCAAGCTTCCTTGGATCAGTCAGCTTAATTAACATTGCTACCCTTCAACCAGCCCTTCAGTGCCTTACGAGTATAATCTAGAAAATCAACCAATGTTTGTGTATTGACTTTGCGATTGGCCCTGAACTTTTGCCTGTCTTTTTCAGGTGTCAGACCAAACTTCTTGACTAAGATGGCCTTCAAAGCAGGGTTGTTGGTCTGGTCCTCCACCTATAAGGTAAGGAGGGTATCCGTCCCCACTGGGGGCATGGACCGCCACAGTCTACCTCCCCAGAACTCCTCTGCGACCCTGTGCACTCTTAAAGCCACTTTGTAGGCTGCCAACCACTCATCCATGTCATCTCCCACACTGAAGCTGGGCACCACATCTTTTGGGATGTGGATTTTAGACTCAAAGACACTGCAGGAATGCTGACATCATTCCCATTGCTGGACCCTACTTCCAGGGCTATAATGTCAAGTTCTCTTAAACTGAGCTCACGGGCCAACGTCTCCTCAAGAGCCAGTTTCCTTTCCTCGTGGGCCTGTTCCAATCTAGCAAGCTCCGGCCTAAGTTTCCTTTCCTCCCTCCTATCCGCCAGCTCCTCTGGTAAAAGGTTCCTAGAAGACACCCTGCTCCCTGGTCTGGAAACCGCTCCTGCTCCTGGTAAGCTGTTGTCCCTTTCCGCAAATGGTTTCTATTCCTCATGGGAATCCAAAATCATGTCATCCTCCTACTCAGGAATTTCCTGCCACCTGGGCTTTCGAGCCCAAAGCTGTTCCATGTTCCTGGTGAGACACTTGACAGTCCTTGTAGAAATCCTTAAGCTGTCGCACAGTGTAAGACTCCAACCTAGTCAGCTCAAATTCAATTACTGAAGTTGTTCAGAGTGCTGTTTCTCCAGAGCGAGACATAATTTAACAGAAACATTCAAAAAGGCCAACTAGGGAGAATTAAAAAATCAAAAATGGCAATTGGTACAGGTCAGGCAAAAGTTTCACCGATCAAGAGGAATACGTTTAAATTGGTCTAAGTATGGAGTTATGGTGAACACTTAATCACTATATGGTATTGCACAAACACAAGTCCTATCCTCACCGCTGATCGCTAATATTATAAATTGGGTCTCTAGTTGGCAGTGGTATACACCCTGGCCAAGTAGGAACGACAATCCTAGTCAGGGTAAGTCAGATTCACACCGTAAATTAACCTTTACTCACCCTCTGGTAGTTGGCACAGAGCAGGCAGGCTTAACTTAGAAGGCAATGTGTAAAGTATTTGTGCAACACACATGCGGTAATCACAATGAAAACATCACAAAAAGACTCCACACAGGTTTATGAAAGAAATAGAATATGTATCTGTGTAAATCAAGACCAAAATAACAAAAATGCACTCAAAAGATTAGGAGATACGATTGTTGCAGAAATAATTGTAAAGGCAGTGCTAGATTTTCTTGTGCTCTTTAAGAACCTTAATAGTAATTAAGTTCAGTGGTGCAACATTAGGAATAAGGCCCAGGGCTTAACCCGCCCTTTCGCTTGAGTACCTGTGGGGATCATTGCCGCTGCGGTGGCTGTCAGCGGGCCTTGTCCATGGGGCTTTCCGGTGAGGTGCTCCTGCTGTCTGAATATCGGTGGGCCTCTCATACGGAGCCCACAGTGATTGAAGGCAAGTAGCGCTGTGATGCAGCATCCAGGTGAGGCGCTACTGCTATGCAGGTGTCAGATACCTCTCACACTGGGCCTAAGGCGCTGAGAGACAAGTCGCACTGTGGCACAGTCAATCGGGAAAGTCTGCCGGAACGTAGATGTCGGAGAGGCTTGCAACTAGTAGAGAGGGGAAGCACTGCTCCTCGGTTCCTGGGGCAGACTAGCACCGCACTCTTCTTCTATAGGTTAATCAGTGTGAGCATGTCCCTCAGCGCTGGGGAATGGGACGTTGTAGAAGGTAGATGCAAGCCTCATGGCTTATTAGAGTCCGGCAACAGCCACAAAGGGGAGGAAATCCTTGATGTCCCTGAGATTTCCCACAGAACAGTGAGCAAGCCAACAAGCCCTTGGAGTCACTCTGGGGTTTAGGCCATGAGCAGGGCAGAGATCAGCAGGCAGCAGGGCAGCACAACAAGACAGAGCAACAGTTTTGAGGAACAGTCAATCCTGGCAGAGTGACGATCCTGGCAGTACAGCGGTCTTCACTCCAGAGTTCTGTTTGGGTCAAAAAGTGTACTGATTTTAGTGGGTCAGAGACCCAGTACTTGTACTAAAAAATGTGCTTGATGTGGGTGATGGCTTTCAAGGACGTCTGAAGTGCACAGGTCCTCTTTTCAGTCCAGCCCTGGCTCCAGACTATCAATGGGAGGTGATCAGTCCCTTTGTGTGGGCTCTGGCCTCTACCCTTTGAAATGTAAGTGGGAGCCCTTCTCAACCTCCTCCCCAAGAAGGCCCATCAGTATGCAGATGAATGCAGATGTGGTTGAGTATCCTGTGTTGTGAGTCTCTGAAGGGAATGCACAAGTGTAGCTGTCACCTAGCTCAGGCCAAATGTGTGTTGGAGACAGGCGGAAGGCACACAGGACAGTGAAGACAGAGAAATGCCTACTTTCTAAAAGGTGCATTTCTAAAATAGTAATAATAAATCTAGCTTTACCAGTAAAGAGGCTTTATCATTACCATTTCAGTAATACTAAATGTGGTGCAGCTACTCCTCTCTGATCAGGAATTACAGCCTAAAAGTATTTTGAGGAATTCCCAATGCTGGACTGTGAGAGGAGTAATGAAAAACAGCTTTCGGAGTGTTTCATTACCAGGACATGTAAAACTAAAATGGCACCCTGCCCTTTACTTAAATGGCACCCTGCCCTTTGAGTTACCTACAGCCTACCTTAGGGGTGACGTATATGCAAGAAACAGGGAGTCGAAGACTTGGCAAAGGGGTTTTGAATGCCAAGCCGACATGGCAGTGAAACTGCACACAGGCTCTGCAGTGGCAGGCCTGAGACATGTTTACAAGGCTACTTAAGTATGTGGCACAATCAGTGCTAAGCCCTCTGAACATGTGGCCTGTTTTCATCGGCATTGTCCGATCCCAATTCTCCTCATGGGTTGACATGACGGTGTTATTTTCATCACTGTCCTATTAAATTTAATTGTCATGTTCTATTTTTTTGGTAGCAGTGCTTTTTGAACTTTTTACTGCTCAGTGTCAGTCCTTACTAATGTAGTTTCCCTTCCATGTTTAGTCCCCTCATGCTTATTTTTATTTTAGTCCTGATGATGATCCTAATATTGCTAAAAGGATCGAAACGCCATTGATAGAGCGTTCCCAATCTAATAATTTATCTGTAGTTGGACGCTCTTAAGGTCGATGAATCTTTTGACCAAGTGGGACTCTCCTTACCCGGGAGTAATCAATCAAATCAATAATCGATAATCAATAACGGACATAGGCAATACCTTGATCAACATAACACTTCACAATTAACCCAGAATACATTTCGACGAAACCATGACCTTTCGGTCATGAATAACCACACCAGTTTATGCAAAGTTAATGAATTTATTTCCCTATATTAACAAAGCTAGCACAATGTAGATGTGTCTCAACACCAAATGATATATGTAGATGAACATTAATAGCTGTCCATAACGGCGAAACAGATGCAATCTATGCAGCATTTGAATAACAATGCCTTCTATGATGGCAACGCAAACCACTAAAACTACAATCTGTAATGGGCTAATTGCATACATTTAGTCCGCATAACAAGGCCTCAAATTGCATTGTGCATCAAATGAATCCTCATCTAACCTCAAATTAGCATCAGCATGTGGGACTTCATGCAAAACAATTTAGCAACATTAATTTAGAAAACTCCTAACTAAGGCGCTTACCAAAAATCAGCAGTTGGTTACCTAAAAAGAAAACACAATGCAATTGTACAATTTCCTTTCATATTTACCAAATTCAATCAGCATTCAAGGAAGTCTTCGTCTCACAGGTACCGGATTCGATCGGCATGGGACGGGGCAAAGGGGCAGGGTGGACGGGGTAAATGCCTCACAGCGGCATGATAAAAGGACATCTATTACTTCATGCAAAGGGGCAAATCAAAGTTAAAGTCTCTAGGGCGAGAATTACTTAAAAGTCTCTTTCTCTCGATTAGAGAAAGCATCAAAGTCTCTCAAAATGGCGTCGAACATCGAAGATGACGAGTAATGGCTGCTGGGTGCAATGGCAGGTAATGGCTGGTAATGGCTACTTTCCTCTCGTGCACCTGGTTTAAATAGACAATAGTTCAAGTCCAGTAGGGTCTTCCATTGGAGGGTTCATAGGTTAGCTTCAAATTGTCCAATCAAAAACGACAGTTCTCAAGCTTTTACTTAAGCATACATTATCCTTGGAGTCGGGAACGTAAGTTGCAACATATTTTACCAATTAACTCACTTTCAGAGCGTCCATTGTCTGCAGCTGCAGATTGACCTTGGAGTGAAGAAGAAAAGATGCCAGGCTGGCACGAAACCTTAAGATAAGCATGTGAACGATCCCACTGGAAAAGTACAGCTTCAAGCAAGAATACACGTTTATTAGCACAGTGGAAAAATACGAGCATCTAAATCGTGAGACGCGGCAACTAGGCCAAAGCCTCCATTAAAGTCATGCTAAGCTAAAACATTTCTAACAAGCAAATCATGGCACACATTTACGATTATGTCAAATTAGCACGATTCGAATACATCACGTTATATAAAGCACGCTTATAAATGTTGGCAAACTACGCTGAGGGCACATTTGTCCCCGTACAATCTTATTTAGTTCGATTAATGTCACACTTGATTATTGCTACGCTACGTTTATGCGCTAATAAATGTAAAACCTTCATTTCAGCTTCATCAATCCCTCCTCTGATGACTACTTGTCATCACACCAAACCATGCCCACAAATTTTATTCCATTAAAATTCTGTCAGTTCTCTCTGCCTTTTAGTTCCCCTTGTCCTTGCTTTGTATTCTTCTGCCATTCTTTTCATCATTTTCTCTTCCTTCCTTCTTTTAATTCTTTCCATGATCATTAATATTCCTCTTTTTATTCCCCAAATTCCAAATATGCAAATTAGAACTATTAAAATTCCCTGTATTATTTTTAGCAAAATTCCGTTCCAAATTCCACCAAGCCAACTTCCCACTGACGCAATTCCCTTTCCAACCTTCTCCCACACTCCTGGTTCTTTCAGTTCCTTCAAATCTGCACTCTCTTTTGTTAGATTAGCAAGCATTGTTTTAATCTTCACACTATTATCTGGAATATACGTGCAACAGTGTCGTGCACCAAGCATTTTGCAAACGCCGCCATCCTTTGCTAAAAGAATGTCTAAGGCAAGCCTGTTTTGAAGAGTCATAGCTCTTTCCGCTGCAAGTTCAGCATCTATCAGGATTATAGCACCTGAAAACTTTGTCAACATGTTATCCACTATAGTAGACAACTTTCTTATTTTTATGGAATTCAACACAACTCCCAACGAAGGAATCATGGCTCCAAATATATCTCCTACCACAGCAGCTGCGGTCTCTCTTTTCTGGATACGATGGGATCCAGATGTCTTTGGAATCATCGATAGGTCATCCAGTTGATAAACCTTTGGGAACACTATACCCAAATAACATCTCCCCCACCATCCCTTTGGGAGACGATAATAAGCATTATGCCCACAAATGTAATATACACCTGGTATGACAGGGTCAAGTCCGTTCAGCATGAATGTCCATTTGGCCTTAAAGATAAACGTATGTTTACACTCACTCGCTCCTACAAAAATGTTGTCATAATAAGATTCACCTCGATATATACAAAATTTCCCTACATGCCAAGCATCTAAAGCTATTCTCCCTTGTGTTTTTATTGCGGCAAAGTCATAATTGTCTACTGAAGTCCTCTTATGTAGCTCTTTTTCTAATTTCGCATTCATGTGTGCCCTTCTATCATCTGTGCGATCTAAAAAGCTGATTTCTACTGCAGAGAGCGAGCAGGTAAGATTCTCCCTATGAGCGTGAGCCGTTTCAAAAGGTAGCATTGGCTCGAAAAATTCCCTCATTATTTTAGCATCCCAATCTTTAGCAATCTGGCTAAGCTGCGTGATTATAGGAACATATGCAAAGGTAACATCATAATTTGAGTAAAAATACTGTATGTTGGTTTGACCATAAAATCTAGAAGTTACTATACTACATGTAATCCCATATGTAAGAGGCATGTGATGATAAGTCACCCCTTCGGTTACTGATGTCGGTATCTGTGTACACACATAACAATCCTTCGCATCCATAGTCTCAACATATTCTGTTAGCAAGCGATAGAAAACATTATACGAAAGCTCCTTTTTATCATGCAAGTGTCTTTCATCTAATTCTAGTCTTTTCAGCGCGGTTAGTTCAGTGACAGTAACAGGAGCAAAAGTAGAAGCATCAATTCTTTCATTCTCACTCTTACCATGCATTGCAAGCACCATTATCATTATTATTAGTACACATGCAATTACTAAGCCTATACACGCATATTTACAATATTTCTTTCTACTGTTTTGTGTAGCGTACCCAGTCATGATCTGTATAGAATCAGAAAGCTAGAAGCACCTGTAAAAGAAACGATTTAGCAATTCAGTTACAAAGCTGAACGAGCGCAATGTTCACACAGTTTTCTTCAGGAGCCAAGTCACTTATCGGTTAGCAGCATTTGTCTCAATTCGGCAATAACTCATTTTATATATATATTTTTTTTTTTCCAAAGTTCAATAACTCACTCTCTTTTTTTTTTTTTTTTCAGTTGGCACGTTGTCTCAAATCGTGTTTTAAGAGTCAATCATGTTTTCAAAAGTCTTATCAGGTTAGCAAATGTCTCATCCGGTTTAGCAATGTCTCAGCTGGTTGTGTCACGTTATATTATAGCAAGCAATGTCATTTATCAGCTTTTCAATCAACAGTGTCCATAAAACTTTTCTTTTCTATTGGTATCTCTTCTTCTTCGTTCTCGAGGCTGAGAGATACAAACTCGTCAGTCCAATCGTCATGAACTACATATGCCCATTCAGGACCGGAATATCTCCTATTCGGTATCCTTTTCCTTTTCAATTTTGCATCTCTCTTTGACTCTGCCTCACTGGTACTTTCCTCCTTGGTCAAGTCTTTTCCTTCACTTGAGGTTGGTACCACGACAGACACTTCTTTTCTTTTCTCTTTCACTTTTGGCCCTTCACTGTCGTTCAACTTTTCTCTAACTCTTTGTTTTACTGGTGATATACTTGGTCTTTTCTTTGCACTGTGTCCACTTGAGGGACCTGCGATCTCTTCTGATGAAGTTTGAGCAGTTTCGTTCTGTTCTGCCTTGTCCCCTTGTTCTGGAGAGACAATCACGTTTTGCTGTTCTTTTTCTGTACCGTCTGCTTCTGGGAAAGCCCTCCTCTGATCAGGCTCTCCTGCTTTTTCACCTCTTTCGAGCCCTTTGTCACCGTTGCTCTCTTCAGGCTCTGTGTCACTTTCAGCTGCTTCAGGCTTTTTGTCACCTTCAGCCTCTTCAGGTTCTTTGTTACCTTCAGCTGCTTCAGGCTCTTTGTTACCTTCAGCTGCTTCGTCGCTGTCTGACGTTTCTCCTTGGTCTTCCCCAAGAGAATCAGTTTCGTCCTCAGAGAATATTTCTCTCTCCTCTATGTCTGCCTGTTCGCCCCCAGTTCTGTTTTGTTCGGTCTCAGCGCTCGGCAGTTTATTATCAGGAACCAGCAGTTTCAGTGCTTCAACTTCCTCATCTGTGGGGCACAACACTTTCTTTGTGTGACTGGCGTGAATCCAGTTGGGAACCCCCGCACACTTCACAGCGGTAGTTGTTGTCAGGATCACTTGGAAAGGGCCTTTCCAACGGGGTTCCAGACACGACTTCCTCACGTGCTTCTTTATCACGACCCAGTCACCTGCTTTCAGTGCTTGTCCTGGACCTTGGATCGGTGGCAAGGTGGTCGCTTCCACCTGGTGAGAGAAAGAGCGAACCACTCAGCCAGACCCTTGCAGTAGTCTAACACCATATCATCTGTAATATTCAAAAGCGCGTTTGCGGGAACTGCAGGAAGTCTCATAGCCCTGCCCATGAGAATTTCGTGCGGGATAATCCAGTCTTTCTGTCGGGGGTGTTTCTCATTGACATTAACACCAAAGGCAATGCGTCAGGCCATTTCAAATTTGTCGATGCACATATTTTCGCCATCCTTGATTTCAGTGTACCATTCATTTGCTCCACCAGTCCTGATGCTTCAGGGCGATAGCTACAATACAGTTTTTGCTCAATGTTCAGCGCTTCGCAAAGTAACTTTATCACCTCGTTATTGAAGTGACTTCCCCTATCTGATTCTAAAGAGATCGGGAATCCGAAACGTGGTATCAACTCCCTCAACAATAGTTTTGCAACTGTAAGGCTGTCATTCCTACGTGTGGGGTATGCTTCAATCCAGTGACTAAAAATGCACACAATCACCAACACATACTTCAGACCTCCATGCACAGGCATCTCAATAAAGTCCATCTGCATTCTGCTGAAAGGGCCACTGGCCCTGCCAATGTGGCTCGCGCTCACAACTGTTCCCTTTCCTGGGTTCATCTGCTGACAAATGACACATCGATGGCAAACTGCTTCTGCAGCTTGACGAAATCTGGGGTTAAACCAATCAGTTTTGAACAATCTTATCATGGCATCTCTCCCTAGGTGAGCCTGCCCATGATAGAACCGCGCTAGCTGCGATAAAAGACAATTTGGTAAAACATATTTTCCCTCATTTGAAACCCATAACTCATCTAGTCTCTGTGTACATTGTGACTTAATCCAGGAAGCCTTTTCATCCTCCCTGACACTATTCTGTAATGCTTTTAGTTCATCCATTGTATCCACGACCTTTAAGGCAAATGCTTCAGCTGGTTCAAGCTCTGGCTCACTTATCGAATTCCATTCATCTCTGAGCAGTATACAGTTCAAGGCACAAAATCTTGCGACTTGATCCGCATATGCATTTCCCAGAGAAACATAGTCCTGTCCTTTTGTATGAGCACTACACTTTACCACTGCAATTTCGGCTGGCATTTGAATGGCGTGTAACAATTCCCTTATTCTCTCCCCGTTTTTCACTGGGGACCCTGAAGAAGTCAGGAAACCTCTCTGTGACCATAATTGCCCAAAATCGTGCACAATTCCAAACCCGTACTGACTATCAGTGTAAATGGTAACCTTCATCAATGTGGACAGTTGACATGCTCTTGTAAGGGCTACAAGCTCTGCTACTTGTGCAGAATAGACTCCTTGAAGCCAGGACGCTTCCAAGACACCTGTTACAGTACATACAGCATATCCTGCTTTCAAAATTCCCATTGCATCTCTTAAACATGACCCATCAACAAAAATAATTTGGTCATTTTCATCAAGTTTAGTATCCTTGATGTCAGGTCGGGGTTTTGTGCAAAATTCAGTCACCTGAAGGCAGTCATGCTCGACGTCTTCAGCGTTCTCAATCTCAGCATTTTCTCCAGGAAGCAAGGTTGCTGGATTCAACGTAGTGCACCTTTTCAGCTGCACATTCGGTGAGCCCAGAATTATGGTTTCATACCTTGTGAGTCTTGCTCCAGTCATGTGTTGTGTTCGGGAGCGGGTCAAAAGTATCTCAACCGAGTGAGGGACCATAACTGTTAATGGATGTCCCATCACTATTCCTTCACTCTGAGTGAGGCTGATACCAACTGCTGCTACGGCGCGCAAACACCCTGGAAGTGCTGCTGCGACCGCATCCAAAGTAGCTGAAAAATATGCTACTGGTCTGTTTACGCCACCATGGGCTTGGGTCAAGACAGACAAAGAACATGCATCACGTTCATGACAAAACAATGTGAAAGGCTTTGTGTAATCAGGCATACCTAAAGCTGGAGCCCTACACATGCATTCTTTCAACTCAATAAAAGCATCCATCTCATCTCCTTTCAGCTCAATTTCATCCAATGCATCCTTCTGGGTCAGTTTCAGTAAAGGCTTTGCTAGAGTCGAGAAGTTGGGAATCCACTGGCGACAGTAGCTCACCATCCCCAAGAACTTCCTCACCTCCCTCCTTGTCTTTGGTGGACTCATTTGAAGTACACTTGTTATTCTTTCCTTCATTATTCTCCGTGACCCTTTCTCTATCTGGTGACCCAAGTATTTCACTTTCTTCTGACAGAACTGCAACTTCGAAGGAGACACCTTGGGCCTGATTCTAACTTTGGAGGACGGTGTTAAACCGTCCCAAAAGTGGCGGATATACCACCTACCGTATTACGAGTTCCATAGGATATAATGGACTCGTAATACGGTAGGTGGTATATCCGCCACTTTTGGGACGGTTTAACACCGTCCTCCAAAGTTAGAATCAGGCCCCTTGTGTCCATTCCTTCCCAAGTGGTTCAGTAGGGCAATAGTATCGGCTGTGCAGCCACTTTCTGTCTTAGCTGCAATCAGTAAGTCATCAATGTACTGTACTAGGACTGACTCAAATGGCAATTCTAATGCTTCCAAGTCTTTCTTTAGAATCTGATTGAAAATTGATGGTGACTCAGAAAACCCTTGAGGAATTCGACACCAACTGTAGACTCTGTCTAAGAATTTGAAACAAAAGAGAAATTGGCTGTCCTCATGAAGAGGCACCGAAAAGAATGCTTGTGACAAGTCGATGACTGAGAACCACTCAGCGTCGCAAGGGACTTGAAACATTATCACAGCTGGATTCGGTACTACAGGGCAGCATTTGACTATGATGTCATTTATTTTCCTCAAGTCCTGCACAATTCGGACCTTTCCACTCGGCTTTATTAGTCCCATGATCGGTGAGTTACATGGACTGCTCAACACTTCTTTCAGTACTCCCTGTTTTACGAACTCGTCAATTAGTTGGGCGACTTTCATGAGGGTGTCTTGTGCCATGTGGTATTGCGGGGTCTGGGGAAAAGTTACATTGGGCTTTACTGTCACTTTCACTGGTTCCACTCCTTTCACCAATCCCACCTCTTTTCCTGTCATATCCCACACTTCCTTTCCCACTGTTTCCCGTAATTCAGCTGGAATATCCTCTTCAGTTAACATCGGAAGAAGGGTGATCAGAGGGTAATTTTCATCGACAACTTCCATCTCGTCCCCTTCTACACTGTCATCATCTTCCCCATCACTGCTCGTCTGAATTCTTATTCCATCGTACGAACACATAATCGAACATCTCAGTTTGCACAATAGGTCTCTCCCTAACAGTGCTATCGGGCTTGAGTCACATACCACAAAATTATGTAACCCTTGGTAGTTACCAATGCTAATTGGTACTGGATCTGTGATAGGGTTTGTCAGGTACCTGTTTGCTACTCCCACCACTTGAACTGTTCTCCCTGAGAGGGGCAAATTTGGTACTTCAATGCTCCTAACAGTTGAACGTGTGGCTCCTGTGTCCACTAAGAATGAAACACGATGACCCATAACTTTTCCCTCTACATATGGACCCTTTTGATCAACTTCCAAGGATGCTGCAAGCACACAATTTCCCTCCTCATCTGAACTTTCACTCTCCCATACATTGTTTATTCCACTCTCACTGTGTAGTGGGAACTGTTGTACTGTGCCGTTTGTACTCATCACCTGACTCAAGACCTGTGGAGGAACCATCACTTGCTGCTGATTCATCGGTGCCAAAGGTATCTGCATTTGCTGATTAGGTACCATGGGTAACTGCTGCTGCATTGGCTGCATTTGCGTCATCTGCATACGAGGCATCTGCATCTGCTGCGGCTGCATAGGCTGTAATCCCTGCAACTGATTTATGGGCTGAAAATTTGGGTTTGGACCTCTCATTTTCGGTCCCCTCATTGTCTGGAATGCATTGACATCATTGTTTTGCTGACCAACACCTGCACCTTCCTGCACCACCATCGGGCACTCGCGTTTCCAATGTCCGACGATTCCGCACGCGTGACACGGCATCACCCGTTTCATTGCCTGCATACCATTCGAAGTCACAACAGTATTCAAATCCGGACCATTATTCACAAAACCTCCTCTGCTTCTGCCTCTCGCCTGTGGTTGGAACACCATATTTCCCTGCGGCTGAGGCTGCAGTTGTGGTATCTGCTGTTGGAACCCTTGCAACCCTTGCAAACCTGTCTGAGCCGCTTTAAGCTGCATCATCATCACCTTCTCTTTCAACCTTTTCTGTTTCACCTCAATCTCGTCACTACAGTATTTCGCATAATTCAACACCTCATCAATCGGTTTCGACTGCCAACAAATCAAATGCGTCTTTATCATCTGACTTATCTCTGGTCTCAGCCCTTCCACAAATCTGAACACAAAATGAAGCATGTCCTTCGCCTCTATTGTTTCCGTACCACTGTAGTTCTTAAACGCTTTCAACAACCTCTCATAGTACCCATGAATCGACTCTTTAGCCTCTTGGGCAGTTCGATCAATCTTCTGCCAATCCACATTTTTCGCGGCAACCTTCGTCTTCATGTGCTCAATCACCTTGTGGTACAAGCTCATCACCATAGGTGATGGTGCGCCCGTCTCCCTGTCTCTCTCTGGTTCACTTGTCGGCCAACCTACAGCCCTCTTGCATTCCTCCCACAAATCTGCCGGGACCACAATCTCAAAGAGGGTGTTCAGGTCTTCCCAAAGACATTTTGCAAGCTTCACAAACCTATCAGTCTGTTGATACCATTCAATCGGTTTCTCTCTCAGTTTGGGAAAATCATCCGTAAAAGACTGAATGTCACTTCTGTGCCATGGTACATGTACTAGTTTTCCCCCTGCTGTCTCCCTCATTGGTAACATTGTTACTGCATCACTACTTTGTGGTCTTTTCTCCTTGTGTTCCGGGACACTGTCTTTCTTCTTTTCCTTTTTCTTTGCCCACCTGCTTTCCCATTTGTCTAAGCACCTCCACACTTGTGCACTCTGCAGCAATTCTCTAAGGTGTGTCTTCATGCCTGCTGACCTCATGTGTTCAAAGTCTGTGGCCCCAAAATCCAGTCTATAGCTCCTACTCAAGTGTTTTGTCTTGTCTATCTCAACCCCGTTTTTGTCAGCTATTTCTTGCAACCTTTTATGTACCTTGTTCACTTCTCTCGTAATCCGGGGACATAGATACCTCAGCTCTTCTTCCGTGTAGGACTCTAGCCTATTCACACCCATAGTCCCTTCCACCAACTCTTCTGCTTCCATGCTCAACCTGACCCTATTCAGGTAGTCTTCCCCCTTCCCACTTGTTGAGCTTTGTGTGGAATTCAGACTGTTGAACCACTGTGTTAGCTGTTGCGCATTCAACCCCATCAGTGTAGCATTCACATCGACTGCCATTGATGGTTGCGGCAACTTTTCAGTGCTCGATGATAGCGGTATTATCAGTGGGGGACTCGACCTCACCACTGTTGACTGAGCACATGTGGGACTAAACTCCATCAAGGACCCAGATCCAGTTGGCTGAGCCGCTATCGGAGTTATCCCTGGAGTGTTTTCTATGCACCTCCTTTCCGTCCCATTCTGCAGCATTGATCCTTGACCGCTCATACCTGAGTTAGGCTGACTGTACAAAGGTACCGGAGGACCTACAGTAATGGGTAGGGATATCGCATCTGGGTTCTGTCCATTCCCCAGGTTCTGAGGCATGTTCATTCCCACACCATGGATCATCATTGCCGGCATGCCCATCTGACTCCCCGTCATCTGAGCATGTGCGGTTCCCCCTTGCATCTGCTTTTGGGGCATCAAAAACTGGGTTGATTCAGCTTGTGCCAATGTTGAGTTGTGACCATTCTGTACTCCCATTACGGTTGGATCTAAAGTCATTCCCGTACTGGTGTCACTGTTGTAGTACCTTGGGACCTGCGGCTGATAATTTTCTGCTGGTTTCAACATGGGCACATCTGGGTATATTCTCCTAACCTGTGGTATTTGCGGGGTGAACAGTAAACTCGGGTCCTTAGATCCCGATGGCGTTTCTGAGTCAGGAGTTTCATTACTCTGTACCGGTGCCGGAGGGGCAGAACTGGTACTTAGACCTTGTCCACTCTCCGCATAAGGTGGTGGACGGTCGTTCAGCAATTGCATGATGAACTCCTCATCATCTGACTCTTCTTCTCTATCTTTGGAACACCTCCTGTTTGTCTTACAGGTAGCTTTCTTACCTGTCTCCTCTTCTTCCTTAGCAATTGCAGGAAACAACTTTATCCCCTGCAATACATCTGACCTCCACACCTTCTGTGCATTATCCCACCTAGCGTCCGCTAGTGTTTTTTCTACCTTTCTCATCCTGGTCTCAAACTTCTTTTGCTGTTGCTGTCTAGCCATTAGTTCCCAAATTGCTAGAGCCTCAAACTGTGCTGATCTTGGAGGTACCTTCATGTCGTACATCGCAAATCTCAGATTCTCTAGGATCCTTATATTGAATGTCCCATGGATCGGGAACGCTACGCTCCCATGTTTCTCTGTCAGCTTGTGCCATTGTTTTAGCCAAAGGCACGGAGCTACCCCTTTTTCCTCCATTACAATGTAAGCTGGTGTGCCTTCGGGCGGCGTCTCCTCTCCTATGCTCGCTTTAATGTAAGACTCCCCCTTCATCGCACTCTTTAATGCTTTAAAAAATTTCATTTTCTCGTCTTTTATTTCACAAAATTTGTAATCAATAGGTGACTTTATTCCCGGAATACTCTTCGCTTGCCTTTCCCCTTCCAATCGAGCCCCACGGACTGCGTCCAATCCGTGCGCGACCCTTCTCTACAACCAACCTATCCCAGCGCGGCTCCTAGTGACGTCACACTCACACACACTGCGGCTGACAAAGCCTCGCGGCTTGTCCTCCTTCACTCAGCTCCTCTCGTAACAACTTCTGGCATGTATCGCGAGCTACCAAAAAATATAAAACAGATCTGTCGGTTTACTACAGGAGGGGTAACACAATCGCTTCAGGACCTTAGGGATTTTTCACTAGCCTCGGCAGTTATTCCATCTTTCTCGGTCCCCACTTTCGCAAGCAAATCTGACCTGCAGACTCTGCTCTCAACTTGTCAATGATCTATTCTAGTGCACTTAGAATTTGTCAAAGCCCGAAGTCGAAGTTTCTTTCACTCCCTTAACACACGTACCGACTCGTTGACCACGCCCGATCAACCTACTAAACCGACCAGACCACAACATAAAACAAGTGTCTCATACACTTTTCAACATACTCCGGAGTCTCTTGACCTCGCAGGGCCCGTCTCAACAACAACAACCACGTGGACCTTTTTCTGCACAAAGCGCCACACGCACATGAAGTTCGACGACTTCCCTACTCTCATACTCGGAGTCGCACCTCCGGTATTTCTATGAAGTTCGACGACTTCCCTACTTCTACACTCGGAGTCGCACCTCCGCTATTCTCTAAAATGCTCGCAACCTTTTCACACAATCTGCGGCAATAAGCTGTGCAAGCGCAGAACCCTAACTTCACTCATACCGTCACTAGTACCACCAACGCCGATTCCACACCTCCATTCTCTCCATTCGCAAGCTCCGAGATCCCGGGAAAGTCGCGGGGGACTTAGCCCATCATCATTCTCTCAATCTGTTTTATCCAAGAAAAATCTAATTCAACTTCTCGAGTGGGGTCTCAAAGGGCGTAACCGTTAATTCAACACCATCCACCTCTCGATTTTGGGTCCCAAAAGGACGAAACCGTCCTCTGCTACCATCTACTGATAGAGCGTTCCCAATCTAATAATTTATCTGTAGTTGGACGCTCTTAAGGTCGATGAATCTTTTGACCAAGTGGGACTCTCCTTACCCGGGAGTAATCAATCAAATCAATAATCGATAATCAATAACGGACATAGGCAATACCTTGATCAACATAACACTTCACAATTAACCCAGAATACATTTCGACGAAACCATGACCTTTCGGTCATGAATAACCACACCAGTTTATGCAAAGTTAATGAATTTATTTCCCTATATTAACAAAGCTAGCACAATGTAGATGTGTCTCAACACCAAATGATATATGTAGATGAACATTAATAGCTGTCCATAACGGCGAAACAGATGCAATCTATGCAGCATTTGAATAACAATGCCTTCTATGATGGCAACGCAAACCACTAAAACTACAATCTGTAATGGGCTAATTGCATACATTTAGTCAGCATAACAAGGCCTCAAATTGCATCGTGCATCAAATGAATCCTCATCTAACCTCAAATTAGCATCAGCATGTGGGACTTCATGCAAAACAATTTAGCAACATTAATTTAGAAAACTCCTAACTAAGGCGCTTACCAAAAATCAGCAGTTGGTTACCTAAAAAGAAAACACAATGCAATTGTACAATTTCCTTTCATATTTACCAAATTCAATCAGCATTCAAGGAAGTCTTCGTCTCACAGGTACCGGATTCGATCGGCATGGGACGGGGCAAAGGGGCAGGGTGGACGGGGCAAATGCCTCACAGCGGCATGATAAAAGGACATCTATTACTTCATGCAAAGGGGCAAATCAAAGTTAAAGTCTCTAGGGCGAGAATTACTTAAAAGTCTCTTTCTCTCGATTAGAGAAAGCATCAAAGTCTCTCAAAATGGCGTCGAACATCGAAGATGACGAGTAATGGCTGCTGGGTGCAATGGCAGGTAATGGCTGGTAATGGCTACTTTCCTCTCGTGCACCTGGTTTAAATAGACAATAGTTCAAGTCCAGTAGGGTCTTCCATTGGAGGGTTCATAGGTTAGCTTCAAATTGTCCAATCAAAAACGACAGTTCTCAAGCTTTTACTTAAGCACACATTATCCTTGGAGTCGGGAACGTAAGTTGCAACATATTTTACCAATTAACTCACTTTCAGAGCGTCCATTGTCTGCACCTGCAGATTGACCTTGGAGTGAAGAAAAAAAGATGCCAGGCTGGCACGAAACCTTAAGATAAGCATGTGAACGATCCCACTGGAAAAGTACAGCTTCAAGCAAGAATACACGTTTATTAGCACAGTGGAAAAATACGAGCATCTAAATCGTGAGACGCGGCAACTAGGCCAAAGCCTCCATTAAAGTCATGCTAAGCTAAAACATTTCTAACAAGCAAATCATGGCACACGTTTACGATTATGTCAAATTAGCACGATTCGAATACATCACGTTATATAAAGCACGCTTATAAATGTTGGCAAACTACGCTGAGGGCACATTTGTCCCCGTACAATCTTATTTAGTTCGATTAATGTCACACTTGATTATTGCTACGCTACGTTTATGCGCTAATAAATGTAAAACCTTCATTTCAGCTTCATCACCATCGACCTTGACATCTTGACCCCATGTGAATTGCTCAATACATGTATAAGGGCTATGTTGTTTCTTTGTTGAATTGTGACTTAGCAGGTGTATTCATTTTTGTCACTAACTTGCCCGAGTCTGTTCTTATTGAACATTATTTTCCACTTACATTTCTTTGTGTAATTTAATTGCTAATAAAATATATCTTGTTTTGATTGGACTGTGCATATGGGTATGATTATTCTCCCGTACGCATATATATATTTTTGTCATCTCTTAATTAGGGACCATTCTTTCTTTAATAATTTCAGGCCCACTAGTATAATTTAACTTACAGGCCCTGGGTATATGGTATTACATTATACAAGGGCCTTACATGCAAATTAAATATGCTAATTGTGGATACACCAGTGTTACCAGGTTTAGAGGAGAAGCACTTGCACTTTAGCACTGGTTAGCAGTGGTAAAGCGCTCAGAGTCCTAAGGCCAACAAATAATTACAGCAGCAAAACAGGAGGTAAAAGGCAGAAAATCTGGGGTAAGACCACCCTCAGAATGCCAGGTCTAACAAGAAGGTAAATACAAATAGGTAAGTGTAAATTTACTATTCTTGAATCCACATTTACGAACATTGAAGATATGTATATGATCAAGGTACATATATGTGGACGTATATATAATGTAAAACTTTTGTACCTATAATAACTTACATTCATGATAGTCTTGTCTTCGATACCCTGGACAATATATTTTGTCCAACAATTTTTTGTCGTTCCAATATTCTGTCTAAATTCTAGGTATGGTGATATTGCGCTCTCTCCTTTCCATGCAGTGCAGCGCGGCAGCTTTGGTTACTGTGCACCCAAAAAACTTAGTAAATCTGCCCCGTTGGTTCTCCAGACAATACATCCTTAATGTATAGTGCCTACCAGTACAGATGAAATGTGATTGCTACGCCTTGTAGTCTTCATTGTCATAAGTTAAAATTCCAATACAGTGATTTACACACTTGTATGATGCATTGTCTACGTATGTTTGTGATTGAAAGCGCTCTGACAGACTGCATTAGGATATCTAGTGCTATAAAATAAATGTGAGAGGAGAGATCAGGGTCACCATTGGAGGGTGGTAGTGAGGGAATTGTTAAGATGGTCAAGGGGGGAGCACCAACAAAGATTGCTGGCCCGGGTGCAAATAAACGCTAAAGCCCGCCTTGTTTTTACCTGCTGAAAACCAGTCTGTTTAAATGCACCAAGAAAGTTTATCTCACCTTTATTTTTAAATGTTGCTATCTTGAGTCATTTAAAAGATCACCTATCCTTAACATTTGAAAAATATACATGTGATTTAAAAATCCTTTTAAATGTTTCTCTCCCTTTTCTATTTAGTATAATAGCTAGTTTATTGTTGGTTTTGTATTGTGCTCACAGAGCCAAGAGGCATCTTCAGGGCACTAAAAAACATAGCTTGATGACAAACCTCTGAGATCCCTGCATGGGGTTTACGTATGAAAATAATAAAAAGGTACCCTGTAAACCATATAGTTATATATAAATAATATCTATTTCAAAGTTTTGACCTTAGTTATGAGTGTTAGGATGTGGCAGTAAATGATGTATTATGATCAAGGACTCTTGAAAGATGCGATTCTGCAGTTGCTGCTTTTTTTGCATAATTATGAATTTGCCACATTTGTTACATATTCCGTTGTCTGCTGCATAATCTGCAGAATTTAACAAAAATAAATTTGCTTCTAGCTCGAAGGGATCAAAAGTTACTAAAAAGCGCAGCAACATGTGTTCGCTCAGTGGGGGGCCCTTCAGATAGTCTAACTGGTCATCATTCATTTGCATATTTCTATATTTAGTTGTTAAACTGCTACTAATCAGTAGAAATCTTTGCAAACACCGTGTTATCATATGTAAACATGGTAAACCTATAAATTAATACTATAAACAAACGTGCTGCATAATTTGCATTTTCTTGCTGCATAAATTAATCAACCTTGCCGCATAGTTTGGTGCTTACCCTGCCGCATAATTCCAGAGGCCCCAATTATGATACATTTCCTATCCTAGTTATTACCGCACCCATTTCCTTAGGACGTTTTCCCCTGGGCATGTGGGAAACGCCGGTTGGTTGGCGCTATACAAAATATATATGTGGCTATTCATGGTTCTACAGTGGGTGGGGGGGGGGGGGGGGGGGTTTGAGGGGGCTGTCCTGCAGGGCACGCTCAGCATCTCTCCTCATTGGGGCTTGCCACATGACTGTCGGAAAGGGAGGAGCTGTGCGGGGCAGGGGTAAGGGGGGGCGGTGGAGGGGAGAAGGTGCAGCGGAAATCATTTGTTGAAAGTGTCTCCCTCGCCCCCGCGAGAGGAAAGAGTTCCGAGCTCCCTCACTTTGCGTGGTGGAGGGGTGGGTGAGAATGGACCCCTTCCCTCCAGTTTAAAAGGCAGCAGCCTGCACTCTTTGGGGTCCTCACTGCACTGCAGGCCTGGCCGTAAAACCTGGCAGTGCCTGGACAGGACAGGCATGGAATGAAAATGGCCTCATGAATATTCAGATGAGGGGACTTGCCCTGCTCTCAGCAGTGTCCTTCTGCCCTCTGCAGCAGAGCAGAGCTAGCCAGAGAAAGGGAGGGGCGCCTAGGCACCACATCCACAGCACAGTGACGACGCAGAGGGGCTGCACCCCCCGCACAGTGACATCACAGAGGGACTGCATCTGCCGCACAGTGACATCACAGAGGGACTGCACCCCCCGCACAGTGACATCAGAGAGGGACTGCATCTGCCGCACAGTGACAACACAGAGGGGCTACATCCACAGCACAGTGACGACGCAGAGGGGCTGCACCCCCCGCACAGTGACATCACAGAGGGACTGCATCCACCGCACAGTGACATCAGAGAGGGACTGCATATGCCGCACAGTGACATCACAGAGGGACTGCATCTGCCGCACAGTGACATCACAGAGGGGCTGCACCCCCGCACAGTGACATCAGAGAGGGACTGCATCTGCCGCACAGTGACATCACAGAGGGGCTGCACCCCCGCACAGTGACATCACAGAGGTACTGCATCTGCCGCACAGTGACATCACAGAGGGACTGCATCTGCCGCACAGTGACAACACAGAGGGGCTACATCTACAGCACAGTGACGACGCAGAGGGGCTGCATCCACCGCACAGTGACATCACAGAGGGACTGCATCCACCGCACAGTGACATCACAGAGGGACTGCATCCACCGCACAGTGACATCACAGAGGGACTGCATCCACCGCACAGTGACATCACAGAGGGACTGCATCTGCCGCACAGTGACATCACAGAGGGGCTGCACCCCCGCACAGTGACATCAGAGAGGGACTGCATCTGCCGCACAGTGACATCACAGAGGGGCTACATCTACAGCACAGTGACGACGCAGAGGGGCTGCATCCACCGCACAGTGACATCACAGAGGGACTGCATCCACCGCACAGTGACATCAGAGAGGGACTGCATATGCCGCACAGTGACATCACAGAGGGACTGCATCTGCCGCACAGTGACAACACAGAGGGGCTACATCTACAGCACAGTGACGACGCAGAGGGGATGCATCCACCGCACAGTGACATCACAGAGGGACTGCATCCACCGCACAGTGACATCAGAGAGGGACTGCATCTGCCGCACAGTGACAACACAGAGGGGCTACATCTACAGCACAGTGACGACGCAGAGGGGCTGCATCCACCGCACAGTGACATCACAGAGGGACTGCATCCACCGCACAGTGACATCAGAGAGGGACTGCATATGCCGCACAGTGACATCACAGAGGGACTGCATCTGCCGCACAGTGACATCACAGAGGGACTGCATCTCCCGCACAGTGACATCAAAGAGGGACTGCATCCCCCACACAGTGACATCACTGAGGGACTGCATCTATAGAAAAGTGTCAACACATAGGGACTGCATCCACCACACCTTGAGAACACAGAGGGACTGTATCTCCCGCACAGTGACATCACAGAAGGACTGTACCCCCGCACAGTGACATCACAGAGGGACTGCATCCACCACACCCTGAGAACACAGAGGGACTGTATCTCCTGCACAGACAACACAGCATCCACCACACAGTGGCAACACAGGGGGACTGCACCCCCGCACAGTGATATCACAGAGGGACTGCATCCCCCACACAGTGACATCACTGAGGGACTGTATCTGCCGCACAGTGACATCACAGGGGGACTGCATCTATAGCAAAGTGTCAACACAGAGGGACTGCATCCACCACACCCTGAGAACACAGAGGCACTGTATCTCCCGCATAGAGACAACACAGAGGGACTGCATCCCCCTCACAGTGAGAACGCAGAGGGACTGCATCTCCCATACAGTGACAACACAGAGGGACTGCATCCCACACACACTGACAACGCAGAGGGACTACAGCCACCACCAAAAGACTGCATCTACAGCAAAGTGACATCACAGAGGGACTGCATCCCCCACACAGAGGCAACAGAGAGATTGATCCCCCACACAGTTACATCACAGAGGGACTGCATCCACAGCACTGTGACAACAGAGAGGGACTGCATCTCGCACACAGTGACAACACACAGACAATACATGCACCACACAGTGCAAACACAGAGGGACTGCATCCACATCACAGTGACAACACAGAGGGACTGCATCTCCCACACAGTGACAACACAGAGGGACTGCATCCCCCTCACAGTGTCAACACCGAGGGACTGCATCCCCCTCACAGTGTCAACACAGAGGGACTGCATCCACAGCACTGTGACAACAGAGAGGGACTGCATCTCGCACACAGTGACAACACACAGACAATACATGCACCACACTGTGCAAACACAGAGGGACTGCATCCACATCACAGTGGAATCACAGAAGTACTGCATCCACAACACAGTGACAACACAGAGGGACTGCATCCACCACACAGTGACAACACAGAGGGACTGCATCCACCACACAGTGGAAACAGAGAGATTGATCCCCCACACAGTTACATCACAGAGGGACTGCATCCACAGCACTGTGACAACAGAGAGGGACTGCATCTCGCACACAGTGACAACACACAGACAATACATGCACCACACAGTGCAAACACAGAGGGACTGCATCCACATCACAGTGACAACACAGAGGGACTGCATCTCCCACACAGTGACAACACAGAGGGACTGCATCCCCCTCACAGTGTCAACACCGAGGGACTGCATCCCCCTCACAGTGTCAACACAGAGGGACTGCATCCACAGCACTGTGACAACAGAGAGGGACTGCATCTCGCACACAGTGACAACACACAGACAATACATGCACCACACTGTGCAAACACAGAGGGACTGCATCCACATCACAGTGGAATCACAGAAGTACTGCATCCACAACACAGTGACAACACAGAGGGACTGCATCCACCACACAGTGACAACACAGAGGGACTGCATCCACCACACAGTGGAAACGCAGAGGGACTGCATCCACCACACAGTGAAAACGCAGAGGGACTGCATCCACCATACAGTGAAAACACAGATGGACTGCATCCACCACACAGTGGAAACGCAGAGGGACTGCATCCACCACACTGTGACAACACGATGGACTGCATCCACAAAACATTGACAACACAGAGGGACTGCATTAACCACACAGTGGGAACGCAGAGGGACTGCATCCACCATACAGTGGAAACGCAGAAGGACTGCATCCACCATACAGTGAAAACGCAGAGGGACTGCATCCACCACACAGTGGAAACGCAGAGGGACTGCATCCACCATACAGTGAAAACGCAGAGGGACTGCATCCACCACACAGTGGAAACGCAGAAGAACTGCATCCACCATACAGTGAAAACGCAGAGGGACTGCATCCACCACACAGTGGAAACGCAGAGGGACTGCCTCCACCACACAGTGGAAACGCAGAGGGACTGCATCCACCACACTGTGACAACACGATGGACTGCATCCACAAAACATTGACAACACAGAGGGACTGCATCCATCACACAGTGGGAACGCAGAGGGACTGCATCCACCACACAGTGATAATGCAGATGGACTGCACCTACCACACAGCGACAGCACAGAGGGACTGCATCTACCACACAGCGACAACACAAGGGCAATGCATCCACCAGACAGTGACAATACAGACTCCACCACACTGTCACAGTACAGAGGGACTTCATCCACCTCAAAGTGACAACATAGAGGGACTGCATCCACCACACAGTGACAATATAGAGGGACTGCATCCACCACACACCAAACAACACAGGGGGGCTGCTTCCCCCACACAGTGACAACAACGCATTCACAACACAGGGACTGCATCCATAACACACAGATGTACTTCATCCACCACACAGTGGGACTGAATCCACCACACAGTGCTAACACATAAGCACTACAACACAGAGGCACAACATCCAGAAAACAGTGACACAGGGGATGCATCCACAGCACACAGGTATTCTGCATCCATCACACAGTGGCAACACAATCCACCACACACTGATAACACAGGGGGACTGCATCCGGCACACAGTGACATAACAGAGGGACTGCATCCACCACACAGTGACAGCACAGAGAGACTGAATTCACCACACAGTGACACCACACAGGGGCTGCATCCACCACACAGTGCCAACACAGGGGGCTGCATCCAGCACAGAGTGACAACACAGGGGGACTGCATCCACCACACACTGAGCAACATAGGGGTACTGCATCCACCACACACTGAGCAACAAAGAGGGATTGCATCCACCACACAGTGACTACACAGAGGGACTGAATTCACCACACAGTGACTACACAGAGGGAATGAATTTACCACACAGTGACCACACAGGAGGCTGCACGCAGCACACAGTGACAACACAGGGGGGCTGCCTCCACCACACAGTGACAACATAGGGGGGCTGCATCCACTACACACTGAGCAACATAGAGGTATTGTATCCACCACACAGTGACACCACACAGGGGTTGCATCCACCACACAGTGTCACGACTTACATGCTGCTTAAACCTGGAGTCCTCAGATCGAGTGGCGTGGGTCTTGAATGTTCGGCCTTGGCCCAGGTAGGGGCGACTCTTTCTGGTAGCCACGGTGCTGCAGGCAATGGAAACGCCAAGAGCAGACCGTGCCCCTCAGAAGTAGCGCCAGAGGGAAAAAAAAACCCAAAAGGGGAAAAAAACTCCAAAAAGATAGGTTCCTGAAACAGGAACAAAAGAACAGGAATCAACAGAGGCAAAAATACAGGAAATATACTGGAACCGACAAGAACCAGCACAGGAAGGTAAAGAAACAGGAGCGAAGACACCATCCAAACTGGAAGTGTTGCAGCGCAAGGAGAGAAAGAATCACAGCCCTTAAATACCAACAAACAGGAAGCGACCAACAGGAAGTACAAGGACACCATCTTAGATAGGGAAAAGATACATAGAATAGAATGGACTAGGAGCCATAGAGAGTAGGGAACAAGGAATACTGGGAAAAGAAGGGAAATATGGGAAGGGAGAAAAAACATAAAGGGAGGCACAATCAGAAAGCCAGAAAAAGCAGAAAAGAAAAGAACAGGTGAGTGGGGGGTCAGACCTGCCTGTGAGCGCGGTGCGTGAAAGTAGAACGAGGCCCCATGCCCAATTTGGGGCCTTGGAGAATGCAGATCAGCCTAGGGGCACAGCGCGTCTTGTGACCGCGTGTCGCGGCCCGAGCCAAACATTTGGCTTGTGCCACGCACAGTCCTGCAACAGTAGGTCCCCCCCCCCCCCAAAGGTCCAGGTTTGTGCGGAAACAAGCGGTGAAAATGGCGAATCAGAAGAGGTGTGTGAACAGAAGATGCATCTTCCCAAGAGCATTCACTGAGAGGGTAACCCTTCCAATGAATCAGATACTGAAGACGTTTCTGAAAGATACGAGAGTCACAAATCTCTTGTACCTCATATTCAGGTACATCATCCACTAACACAGGAGGAGGACAGGGAAACTGACAAGAGTAAGGATCAGGGACATAGGGTTTGAGCTGGGAAACATGAAAGACCAGATGAATCCTCCAGTTACGAGGCAAGTGAAGACGGACAGTGGATTAATCAGCTGAAGGATACGGAAAGGACCGTAGTAACGAGGTGTGAACTTATTCTGAGAAAGACGTAAAGGCAAGAATTTTGACGAAAGTCAGACTTTATGATGAAGGTGATATTCTGGAGCATCCCTACGTTTCTTGTCTGCTATTTTCTTCATGTATCTGTTGGTGTTCAACAATTAGATCGAATCAATCTATGGATCTGTAAAAGTCATCTGGAAAAGGAAGTAACAGCAGGCAGAGAAGAGGTAGACTGAGGAGTAGTAGGAAAAGAGGTAGGATGATAGCCATAAGAACCGAAAAAAGGAGTGACCTTGGAGGCACTATGGACAGTATTATTGTAGGAGAATTCAGCGATAGGAAGGTAAGTGTTCCAGTTGCTCTGGGTAGAATTACAAAAGCAGCGAAGGTACTGCTCCAGTCCTTGGTTGAGACGCTCATTCTGTCCATTGGTTTGAGGATGGAAACCCGATGATAGTGCTATATTGATAGTCAGTGTCCTACAAAAATGTTTCCAAAACCGGGAGATGTACTGAGGTCCTCTGTCAGATACAATGTTATGTGGAAGTCCATGGAGACGGAAAATATGATGGATAAATATCTGAATTAGTTCTTGGGACGTAGGTAACTTTTTCAGGGCAGTGAAGTGAGCCATCGTAGTAAAGGAATCTAAGGTGACCATGGTAACCCGGTTTCCTGCTGATGGAGGAAGCGAACACATGAAATCAGTAGAAATGGTGTGCCATGGAGCTGGTGGAACAGGTAATGGTTGTAGTAACCCTGCAGGTCTGGTACGGGGAATCTTTACTTGAGCACATATGGGAAGCCTGAACTTATCTTTCGACATCTGACTTCCAGGTAGGCCACCAGAAAGATCGCGAGAGTAGTTCTTGTGTGGCCTTGATGCCTCTATGACCAGCAGCCAGCGAATCATGGCACATTTGTAGAGCCTTTTCTCTTACTCAATTAGTAGGGAGGAACAACAGGTTCTGATAATAATAATACCCTTGCCTTTTACATATAAGGGGGTTTAGTTTCTTTAGTTCTTGATCAGACAGGATGGAATATTCCAGTTGTACCTCATCCAGGAAAGACTGAGCTACTCCGATGATCTTACTAGGCTCAAGTAGATACTATGATGGGGTAGGAGTACAATCTGGATAACGGCGAGACAGAGCATCAGCCAGAATGTTTGGGGATCCAGGAATATAGGTGACGTAAAAGTCATACTGACTGAAGAAAAAGGCCCAACGAGCCTGACGACTATTCTGGCATAAGAAATTACGTAAACATTGTAGATTACAATGGTCTGTTCTCACCTCGAAGGGCTCTTGGAACCCATAAGAAACTGTCTCCACTTGAGGCAGGATGTTTTCAGAGCTAATAACTCCCTTTCTAGTACTGAGTAATGTTGTTCCGACGCAGAGAGTACATGGGACATATAGAAAACAGGATGTTCAAGACCGTCATCTTCTTGTTGTTGGAGTAAGGCAGCTCCGATGGCTCTTTCGGAAGCATCTGTAACAGCAATAAATTGTTTGTTGGTATCTGGGTGTCTCAATATTGGAGCTTGAGTGAAAGCCTTCTTTAGACCTTGAAAAGCTATTTCAGCCACCCTAGTCCAAACAAAGCCTTTCTTTAAATTCTCCTTTTTAATGTTTGAGTTATGTGGCTGGTTTGTTTTGTAAAGTCTAAGATAAACTGCCGATACAAATTAGCCAATCCTAGAAAACATTGCGTTTCCTTAATAGAGGAAGGAGAAGGCCAATCTAGGATGGCTTGTACCTTTTCTTGGTCCATAGCTATGCCAGTGGGACTAAGGGCCAGATGTAGCAAGCTTTTGCGAGTCGCAAATGGCCCGAATCGCAATTTGCGACCCCGCAAAATCGGAAATGGGATGCAAAAATCCCATTTCCAACTCGCAAAATGCGACGCGAGCCATTACCGACTCGCAAAAATAGCGACCCCATTTTGCAAGCCGCAAATAGGAAGTCGCTATTTGCGAGTCGCAAACCATATGCAATAGCCACTCGCAAATTGCGACTAGTCGCAAAAAGCCCAGTTTGCACACCCAATTTACCACTAACTCAGAGCAGGTGGTAACCAGAACCAAAGTATAAAAGGAGACCCAGAAGGCACCTGGGTTACTCAAGATGGCGGAGATATATGTGATAGCAAGGAGGAGGAGATCCCACGCTGCACAGCAGAGGAGGAGGAGGAGCCTGAGACAGGAGAAGATATACAGAACCAGACAGACACTATTCCAACAAACTGAGGAGGAGATATATGATAAATACAGACTTAGCAGTGCAGCAATCCTAGATTTAATAGATCTACTCAATCCGCAGCTCCAACGCCAGACTGTGCGCGGCAGCGCCATCCCCACACATGTGCAAGTGCTATGCTCACTGCACCTCTCGGCCTCGGGTAGCTATCAGGGGGTATCCCAAAGTGCACTCTCACGGTTCTTCAGAGCATTCCTAGATGCCATACTCACACACATGTCCAGATACATATACCTACCCAGGAATGAGGCAGAAATCAACAGCACCAAGTTGGAATTCTACAGGATTGCCAACTTCCCCATGTCATAGGGTGTGTAGACGGGACACATATACAAATATGCCCTCCTGCCAATCTGGAATATCAGTTCCGCACCCGGAAGTGTACCCACTCACTGAACATCCAGGTGGTATGTGACGCCCATTATGTTATCACTGACATGGTTGCCAAATTTCCAGGGAGTACACATGACTCCTACATTTTCAGGCACAGTGGGATACACCAACGCCTAGAAAGTGGGGAGTTTGGAGACGGATACCTCCTAGGTATAGCTGAATACACCTTGAAGACATACACACAGGTCAATGTGGAATCCATCCATGCCCTGCTAACATTGTACATTTTGTGCCCAACAGGTGACAGCGCATATGCACTACGACCATGGATACTTACCCCGTACTTAACACCCAGCAATGAGACAGAGAGGCGATACAACAGTGCACATAGGAGGACCCGAAATATCATAGAGAGGACCTTTGGACTGCTGAAGGCAAGATTCAGATGCCTCCACAGAAGTGGAGGTGCCCTCCAGTATACCCCAATAACAGCTTTCAAGATCGTTGGCGCATGCGCTATACTGCACAACATTGCCACCAGACGTGGGCACCTCTCACCCCAGAAGACCCAGATTCGGAGGATGACGAGCAAGAGCTACCACATCGCCATCATGGGGATAGAAGCATTGCAAATCAAGGCAGACAGAGACGGGACCACATTGCAAACCAATACTTTGGAAGGTACGTGGTAACTGTCACCACACTCACTAATGTCACACACAGAGTCCAGGTGTGAAGTGGAACAAACAAGGAATTTAATAATGTGCACCAAAAAATATTTACATAAACTACAGTTCAGGGGCTGTAAAAGTCCACCTGGCATGAGGACACATTAACCTCATGTGCCTCTACTCCAGGACAGTGCGGAGCTCACACTCTAAGCCGTGCTCGCCCAGCATGGCTGGTTCCTGGAGCGTCTGCAGTGCCCTGCCTTGCGCTACCACTGCGCAACACCCTGGTGTCTGTGGCTGAGACATTGCTAACGGTGGAGCCCTCCTCGCTGTCCTGCGGCATGTCTGCCGCGCCCCTAGCCACCTGTCGTGCCTCCATTAGATCTACTGCGTGGCTGAGACGTCCCTGCCCACGTGCCACATCACTGGCAAAGTGGCCCATGTCCACCTGGAGGCTGACCGTGCGCCGTGACAGCCCAGTGGTGTTCACAGCCAGCCGGACGATGGAGGCAGACATGCGGTCCAGCCGGTGGATGAGCTGCCGGTCACGGCGCATTGCACCCTCTCTCTTAGTGATGAGTTCTGACACCAGTTGTCTCATTGAGAGCGCAAGGCCACCAACATGGGTATTGAGCTGTTGCAGCTCCGTGCGTACCAGCTGCAGCCCGGTGTTTTGGTTCTGTTCCATGTGCCGCATGGCCCCTGATATGTTCCTTATCTCTCGTGTCTGCAGGCGCTGACCACGTAGGAGTGCAACCTCGGCGGCAGACATGGAGGCGTCCCCTGCCTCACCCTGTGGCACTGGAGGGACATTTAGACGTCGCCTGCGATGCAGTGGAGGTTCCGTGTCCTGTACACCGGCACTGTGGCTGGGACCGGGTGCTGGCTCACTCTCCAGTATGGCCACTGGTGCATCAGGAGGGGACTGTGTTTGGGTGGTGCAGGTCCCTGTGGTGGCTGGTCCTGAGTCCTGTGCTGGCTGGTGGCTGAACTGTGGCCCCTGGACGCTGTGGCTGTAGGTGGTGTCGTGTGGGAGACCTGTGGGACATAGGGAACACACTGTCAGTATCTACCATCTGTTATCTACTTCCTAATAAACTGTTGCCTATCAACGGCCTACTTTACTACATTGCCCATAATGCACCATGCAGGTGGTTGCTACTCTGAAATTGAGCTATTTTGGTTGTGCATGCTGCTGTGTACTAGGTGGGTGGGGGTATGGCAGATATGGGTGTACATGCATGTCTCATGGTACTCACCGGTTGATGGTCCTGGCGCTGACGTGTCCAGCTCTCCCATCCCGGACACTGCCTCTGGCTCCAAGGTCTCCTCCACTCTTTCCTCCAGGGGTGTGGGTGGTGGTATGGTGGATGGTCCCCCTCCAGTGCCCCTCATCTCCCGGAGCCGCTCTGCCACCCTCTCCTTGGTCCTGGAGCGCAGGTCATACCACTGTTTCTTCAGTTCCTCGATACTCCGGTGGCTCACACCCATGGAGTTCACCTTGTCCTGTATTTCAGTCCAAATCCGTTTTTTTTCCACCTCTGGTACACTGAGGGCTGCCCTCCCAAAAAGTTGTTCATGGTGCTGGCAGCATTCCTCAGTCACCACCTCCAGTTCTTTCTCAGCAAATTTAAATTTTCGCTTTCTAGGAGTGTCTGCCATGGTAGCTGCTGTTTCTCCTGTTGGCAGTTCAGCAGTTTAAAATGGGTGTGGTCCTCCCTCCTCCCAGGTGTATTAGTAAACTTCCTGGCTGTGATGTTATCATCAAGAGCCAGGAAGTGTTTTCCAGAGTGTTCTGCTGCACCTGCGTTCAATTTGCGGCACAGTCGCAATTTGCGACACCCACTCGCAATTTGCGTGTTCGTTTTTAGCACGGTCGCAAAAAGCGACCTCGCAAACAGCTGACTCGCAATCTGCGGTGTGACTTAATTTGCTGGTCGCAAAATGAAGTCGCTTTTTCTTCTTGGATACCATTTAGCGAGTCGGAAATTGCGAGTCGCAACGACTCGCAATTTCCGACTCGCTAATTTTTTCCTACCTACATCTGGCCCTAAGATGATAACCTAAATATTTGACCTCAGTCTTGTCAAACTCACACTTTTCTGGTTTACAAGACAGTTGATGTTCCCGGAGTTTTGGGAGGACTTGTTTCACGTGAGAGGAATGCAGTTCAGGACGTCTAGAATAAATAAGGATATTGTCTTAGTAGATGACAACCGTATGGTTCAAAAGATCAGAAAACACTGAGTCCATAAATCTTTGGAAAATGGAGGGGGCATTAGTGAGACCAAAAGGCATTACTCTGTACTCATAATGACCGAATGGGGTCCTGAAAGCTGTTTTCCACTTGTCTCCTTCTTTAATACGTAAAAGGTGGTAGGCTCCCTGTAGATCCAGTTTGGTAAATCGTTGAGCCCTCTGACTGCCTCTAATATATCCTTGATGAGGGGTAAAGGATAACGGTCTTTTATAGTTATCTTATTTAGGCTTCGATAATCCAGGCAGGGACGAAGATCATTTGTCTTCTTGGGTACAAAAAAGAGGGGAGCCCCTGCCGGAGAGGATGATGGTACAATAAGACCGCTATGTGCGTTTTCTTCCAGATACTCCTTTAGAACTTTCCTTTCGGGTTCTGTGAGTGAATACATCCTCACAAAGAGAACGATAGTTCCAGGTTCCAAGGGAATAGCACAATCGTAATCTCGATGTGGGGGTAACACAGGTCTGGATGGTTTTTGGAACACATCTTGAAATTCTAGATAGTGATCAGGGACTCCTTGGACTGTATTGATGGAACATCCAGTAGTTATTTCAGTAGGCATCAATCTCTTGGGTGACCAATATGTGTCTGAAGCAAAGCAGTTCTCATGACAAAACTGTGAGGACAAGGAAATAGTCCGGGTTTCCCAATTTACATAAGGATTATGTCTTATGAACCACTGAATTCCTAAAATGATAGTATGGTTGGGGGATGATATGAGATCAAAGGAGATGTGTTCTTGGTGTTTACCAAATTGTAAACTTAGTGTCAGGGTGGTAGTATCAACTGGATCAGAGGATATTAAGGACCCATCTACTGTGTGCACTTGTTTTGGAATTTCTTTGGGTTGTGTTGGTATTTGTTGAGTAGTGGCCCAAGTCTTATCCATGTATATGCCACTAGCACCACAATCAAGTAAAGCCATCGTTCTTTCTTGACGGCCGTCCGGTAATTGTAACGTCACAGGTAACATAAACCAAGTAGTGGCATTGTCCTTGAATGAACTGATGGAAGGTATAGCCGATGATCCCGTCCCCTCCCTTCTTACAGAGGACGGGAAGTGGCGTTTCCCGATGGCCTTTGAGGACGAACGGGGCAGGTACGAAGCATGTGGCCGGCAGCACCACAATACAGGCAGAATCCTTTCTTACGTCTGTCTTCCCGCTCGCTAACGGAAAGTGGGCCTCAAGTGGTATCCACCTGCATAGGTTCACCCTCTGTGTCTCTGGCGGGAGGACAAGGTTCCTCTGAACAATGCATAAAGGCCCGTGAAGTGCTTGGCTGGGAAGATCCTCTACTCTTTCTGTTCTCCAATGGTCGTTCTTGGAGACGGTATTCGATGGAAAGAGCTTGATCCATCAGACCACGAAAATCTTCAACTCAGGTGGCGTGTACTAACTCGTCTTTAATTTCTTCTTTAAGTACTCTACGGAATAAAGTCACCAGAGTTCGTTCCACCCAGGTGGTATCCGCCGCTAGCTGTCAAAAGCAAGTAATATATTGAAGGACATCTTGTGAGCCTTGTTGGATGTCACATAAGGCTTCTTCCGCAGAGGCCTCCAATCCTGGAAGACTAAACATCTGTTTAAACCGATTCAAGAAGGCGGAATAGTCCGACAATACCGGATCATTGGATGATACCATTGGGGTTGCCCAGGCCAAGGCAGGACCGGATAACGCACTGATAAGATATCCCACCTTTGTCTTGTCGTGGGAGAATTGGGTAGGACGGAAGGCGAAATACACAGTTAATGCATTGAGGAATTCTCGCAGTTTAGTTGGTTCACAGGAGAAACGAGGAGTACAGGTGGAGACAGGCAGAACATCGGCACTGCGGAAAGCCAAAGCCTGTCGTAAAGCAGCATTCTCATTGCGTAATTGTTGCAGTTCCTGAGCCTGTTGCTGAATAGTTGCCAGAAGAGATTGATCAGGATCTGCAGCAACCGCCACTGTATCATCCATGGTGTTAAACGACATCGGGAGAATTTGGCGCTGCAATCTGTCACCACTTACGTGCTGCTTAAACCTGGAGTCCGCAGATCGAGTGGCGTGGGTCTTGAATGTTCGGCCTTGGCCCAGGTAGGGGCGACTCTTTCTGGTAGCTACGGTGCTGCAGGCAATGGAAACGCCAAGAGCAGACTGTGCCCCTCAGAAGTAGTGCCAGAGGGAAAAAAAACCTGAAAAGGGGGAAAAACCTCCAAAAAGATAGGTTCCTGAAACAGGAACAAAAGAACAAGAATCAACAGAGGCAAAAATATAGGAAATATACTGGAACCGACAAGAACCAGCACAGGAAGGTGAAGAAACAGGAGCGAAGACACCATTCAAACTGGAAGTGTTGCAGCGCAAGGAGAGAAAGAATCCCAGACCTTAAATACCAACAAACAGGAAGCGACCAACAGGAAGTACAAGGACACCATCTTAGATAGGGAAAAGATACATAGAATAGAATGGACTAGGAGCCATAGAGAGTAGGGAACAAGGAATGCTGGGAAAAGAAGGGAAATATGGGACGGGAACATAAAGGAAGGCACAACCAGATAGCCAGAAAAAAAAGAACAGGTGAGTGGGGGGTCAGACCTGCCTGTGAGCGCGGTGTAGGAAAGGAAAATGAGGCCCCATGCCCAATTTGGGGCCTCGGAGAATGCAGATCAGCCTAGGGGCACGGCGCGTCTTGTGACTGCGTGCCGTGGCCCGGGCCGAACATTCGGCTCGTGCCGCGCGCGCGGCGCAACACACAGTGACTACACAGGGGGACTGAATTGCCCACACAGTGACATCACAGAGGGATTGTATCTACACACAGTGACAACTGTCACGGTTTCGGGCGGGTCTGATCAGGACGCAGTTTGGGACACCCCTTGAGGTCACCGAATATCCTGAAGAGGTAGTATACTGGGGCAGAAGAGCAGCTAAAGGCATACACGGAAAGGACAGCTATGGATAGGCACAGGAAAGTAAAAACAGAGCAACCCTTGTGTGAACAAATAGGAAACGGATTACTAGTGGACAAACACGCTGGGGTTGTACACATAGTAAGGCGCAGAACCTCCCACAGTGACAGGGAATCTCAATGCCTCAGTGCAGTTTGCTCTTACAGATAGTCACCCTTCCAGCCCCATAGAAAGGAGGCAGCAGAAGTGATTCTGTCTCTGGACCCTAGAGCACAAACAAGGATAGTACTTACATACACAGGACATGCTCTCGTGGGTCCAGCTGGAAACACAGTGGCGATTCCTGAGAAAACAGCAATAGCACACTGTCACTGTTAGGCACGAAAGACAATGTATAACACTGGACAAGGATGGGGGCTGGAATTGCCTCCTGGAAACCAGGAGCCAACCCCAGTACACAGGAGGACACGTATACACTGGTGAAGACTGATAGAACACTTACCAGACACAAAGAACCTAGAAGAAACAGAAACAGAAGGGAACAAAGAGGCAGAGGCAAGAACTAGGAACAGGCTCAGGCTGAAGCAAAGGCGGGACTAGGACTTGAAAACAGGGCGCAAACTACTGGCTGGGACAAACAAAGACAGGACTGGGAAACTGAGAGCAGGCTCTGGCTGGAACAGGCAATGACAGGGTTGGAATACAGGGAGTAGGAAAAGAGCAGTAAACAGGACTGGGAAACAGAGAGAAAGTTCAGGCTGAAACAAGGCAGGAGCAGGGCAGAGAAACAGGGAGCAGGCTCTGGAAGAAACAAACAGGTACAAGGCTAAGAGATAGGGAGCAGACTCTGGCTGGAACAATCAGGAGCAGGGCAGAGAAACAGGAAACAGGATCAAGCTGGAACGGAACAGGAACAAAACTGGATCACCATCTGACAAAGGGTCTGTAACACAAAGGAAACAAAGTCCAATGCACGACGGGGATCTTGAGGAAATGGTTGCTTATAAGCAGTTCCAAGCTGGGCTGCACAGGAGAGGTTTCAGGTGTGTGTAGTTTCAGACACTTGCAAGTCCTGGAGGAGAGGATCCAGTGAAAAGGAGCAACTGGACTTCTCCCATTGAAAACAATGGGAAACAGAATCCGGGCTTTCCTGACTACCAGGCTGTGCATTATGGGATTTGCAGTCCCAGGAAGCAAATGTAGTAATACACAAGTGCACCATGGAGAAAAGAGAAACAAACAGGGGTCAGCAAGGGACTTTAGATAACTGTTAAAGGTGATTCCCAGGCTTCCGACAGTCTCCCTACAGTGCCCCCTAGAGATGGGACGACAGAGTCGTAACAACAACACAGCAAGGCAGCATGCACCAAACAGTGGCAACACAGGGGGGGCTGCATCCACAAAACAGTGACAACATGAAAGGCTGCATCCACCACACAGTGATAACACAGGTGCTGCATTCACCACACAATGACAACACATGGACAATGCATCCCTAACACAGTGAAAACACAACATCCAAAACACTGTGACAACACAGAGGGGCTGCATTCACCACACAGTGACAACATAGAGGTACTGCACCCACCACACAGTGACAAGACAGAGGCACTACACCCACCATACAGTGACAACACAGTTGGGACTGTATCCACCACACAGTGACAACACAGAGGGGTAGCATCAACAACATAGGGGAACTGCATCCACCATAAAACTACAATGCAGAGACAACACAGAGGTTCTGCATTCACATTACAGTGACAACACAGGGGAATTGCATCCAGCACACAGTGACAAAACAGAGGGACTGTTTCCGCTACACAGTGACAATGCAGAGGGACTGCATCTACCACACAGTGACAATACAGCATCCACAACACTGTGACAACACAGAGGGGCTGCATCCACTACAGAGTGACAACACAGAGGGACTGCAGTCATCACAAAGTGATAACACAGAGGGACTGCATCCACCATACACCGAACAACACAGGGGGGCTGCATTCAAAACACAGTGTCAACACAGCATTCACAACACTGACAACACAGAAGGACTGCATCAACAGCACACAGATGCACTTCATCCACCACACAATGACCACACAGAGGGACTGAATCTACCACACACTGACAACACAGAGGCACTACAACACTGAGCTACAATATCCACCACACACTGACAACACAGAGGTACTACATCCACCACACAGTGACAACAAACAGGAGATGCACCAACCACACAGTGACAACACAGCATCCACAACACTGTGGCAACACAGAGGGGGTGCATCCACAGCACGCAGATGTTCTGCATTCACCACACAGTGACAATACAATCCACCGCACAGTGACAACACTGGGGGACTGCATCCAGCACACAGTGACAAAACAGAGGTTTTGTATCCACCACACAGTGACTTCACAGAGAGACTGAATTATCCACACATGCAATGAATGGCAGTGATTCATTACTGTAATCCGGGGCCTCTCCCCACAGAGACATTGCTGGAAGTTGGGGAAGCCTGGCCTAAACATTGTCGATGATTTTAATGGCAAAACAATGCACAAAAAATACAGAACCAAGCATTCCATTAAACACACACACATGATAACACATTTTATTTAAATATAAATAAAAAAAATAAAAAAAAAATAATAGGAAGGTTGGAGCTTTTCTAAATTCAATTGAAACCACACATCATCCATCCTATATTCTGTTTGATGCACCTACAAATCAATCTGAGATACTAATTCCATTTTTAGCCTACAATTTCGAATTCCTTAACATTTACAGTACATTTAACATTTTTCAATTGTCCTTTTAGCCACTTTATTAATCTGTTAATATTGTTTAATTTTGTTAGCAATTGTGGGCTCCCTGAGGAGGCTTCACGGACCTCCAGTGATCCCCAGACCACAGGTTAGGAACCACTGCACTACATAGTTGGTGTTCCCTTCTTTGCCTGAATCACTCATTTTTAGGGCTCGGCCAGACCTATTGTTCTAATGTACATAGAAGAGTCTTGGGTCAGCCCGCTGCTCGTGATTGTATGGCTTTGTTGCATATTTCAATTGTCTCCTTTTGTCCTTATGCTTGTGTTTCTCCCACCTAAGAGCAGATCTGTTTCAGAGCATTCTGATTGGTTGGCTTGTATACTTGTGTGAGGGATCACTTGCCCCAGGCCGTGCAAACCATGCCCGTCAGTTCCTGCATCTATTTAAGTGAAGCCTGAAGACTGGCAGGGTAGCCCACACTACACGAGATGTTGCCTACATATTGCCGTGATCTGTGCTCCGGGCTCCCCTGTCTCATAGCGCGACAGACTTTCATGCGAGTTGCAATAGTGATGGCCATCTTGGATTTATGAGCATAATTTCTTCATGTTTCAGAGAGCTCCTTGCTAAGCAGCCAAGGTACATCGGAACTTATTGTGCCTTCAGCTGGATTTATGAAAGACTTACTAGAAAAAAGAAGTATAAGAAGACACCTCTAGAGAGCAAGTATTTAGATGTTGATTTCCATAATCCGAGGATTATGAAATGTATTTTCCCATATTGTTTCATAAGAGGGGCGAGAGGATTCCTAAACTTGTAAAGACTTTGTTTATATTTCTTCTGAGTTGCATACAGTCTTAAGTACTGCTAGTGGGGGGTAACTGAATGTAGCTTATCAGAAGGAAAGGTCCAACACTACTGTGAATCCACTATGTGACTGCTGATGAACTTGTTACATTGAGAATCATTAAGGTCACAAACGTAGCTTATGAATGGCTGAAGATAGTTATCTACATAGAAACACGTGTTGCAGTTAAAATTATTTCAAACAGGTATCATAAAGTTTTCACTTATATTTAAACTCTAATTTACTAGACGGCTTTAATGAACCATGGAGAGTCAGTTAGATACAGATTGTCATGCGGTATATTGTATGTCATATTGGGAATACTGAATTTGGATGCAACTGATGAAATACTAAGGCCCAGATTAAAGAAGGCCGAGCGCCACACCTTAGCCTCATTTTTTTATGCCAAGGTGGCCTTTTCCCTGCGCCATATTTACAAAGTGGCGCAATGCATGCATTGCGCCACTTTGTAAACCTACATTATGCGTGCGCCAGGCCTAATGTATGCAAAGGGGGCATTCCCCCATCAGGGGGGGCAAAAAAATGGCACGAAGAAATCTAGGAGATTTCTTTGCGTCATTTTTCGGGCACTTTTAACACCTGCTCGGAGCAGGCATTAAAAGGGCGCATGCCATTGTTTACAATGGGCCTCTATGTACTGTTCAGGGTTAGCGCCGAAATTTTGGTGCTAACCCTGAACAGTACATCAATAGCATCAAAACTTTTGAAGCTATTGCCCCCTACCCTGCTTCATGGTGCACCGTATCTTAGATATGGCGCACACATGGTGGCAGTAGGGGGGACGATAAGGGGTGCAACTAAAGTGGCACTACACTGAGTACAGCCCCACGTTCCTTAAATCTGCCCCTAAATATTATTTCTTGTTGTATATGTCAACACTTCTGCAGTGCTGTTAAGCCAATTACTCTTTGCTTGGTCATCAGTGGGTCCAGAGAAAGGTATATATTGGCATCACTCTTGTTGACTCCGGACTATCAAGTTAGTACAAACCGGACACATAGGACTTCTGAGAGACCCAACAAAGCTCCCAGAACTCAAGAAAACACTCCTAGAATGAGCTTGGAAGCAGTGACCCCATTAAGGAAAGATTGCCTCACATAATTGTCACACCTAAACACTGCCAGAGGTAATATTGTAGCCCCTTGGGTACCGCCTCCTGAGACCTGGCCAAGAATGCCCGAGTGTCTTATTTGCATTGTATTGTACATCAAACTACACTGTATTGTATACAGTATACTCTTATTTACGTAGTGCCTATTGTATATTATTTTGTATATGGTATGTTCCATAATGTGGACTATTTTGCATTGTATAAACTATACTGCTTTGTAACCTTTATTATATTGTACATTGTTTTGTGTTGCCTAGTGTATTATACTGTGTATTGTTTTGTACATTTATTTGATATGTTATTGTTTTATTTGTATACTGCAAATTGTATCCTGTTCGGTATACTGTATTCTGTTTTGTCCGTGGCATAGCGACATAGTATACAATTTGGTTTTGTATACACTATACTGTTTTGTGCATTGTACCCTGTATTGCTTTGCATCACATACTATATTCTGTTGTATGCAATATTACATGCTGCACTTTATACTGTAGTTTGTTTTGTTTGTAAACTGCATATTGTACACTGTTTTGTATATGATATATTTTGTACAGTATACTGTTATGTGTACATTATAGTGTATTGTACCCTCTTTTGCATTGTGTATTAGTTTGTATGTGTACTGTGGTGTACTGCATGCACTTCCTTTACACAATATACTATTTTGTTCATCATATACAGCTTTGTTTTGTACATAATAAACAATTTTTGTGCTATGTACCGTATTGTACTGCATATTGCTTTGTATTGTATAATGTTCAGTATAAGATATTTTGTACAGGATTATGTTTTATTTTGTATACAGTATACTGTTTTGTAAGCACTATACTGCTTGATGTCGAATAATGCAATTTAACACATACTTTACTGAATACAGTGTTTTCTGTACTGTATCATGTGTTTATATACAAAATATACAAAATATTGTATTTTGTATATTGTACTGTGATATGTATTGCTTTACATTGGACACTGTATCATATTGCATACTGCATTTCATGTAGTATACTGTTGTATTTGTATATTGTATATGGTTTTAATTTGTATACATATAGTTTGTGTCATATTGTACTGTAATTTGTATTGTTTTATACTGAACACGACCATATTGCATACTGAATTTAACATAGTATACCTTTGTCTTTGTAAATTGTATATGGTTTTATTCTGTATACTTATACTGATTTGTTTTATATAAGGTATCGGACTGCATATTGTTTAGTATACTGTACTGTATTCTGTTGGTAGTATTCTGTTTTATTTTGTACACAATATATTGTTTTGTGTACACAATACTATTCTTTATTGTATACTGTACTATATTATATACTGTTTTGAATACTGTACTTAATGGAGTATTTTTTCTATAGTGTATACTGTTTTCAGATACACTAAAATGATGTATTTTGTATACTAGACTATGGGGGTCATTATGACCTCGGCGGTCTTTTGAAAAGACCGTCGAGGCCGCGGGAGACAGAATACCGCCATTGCTGGCGGTATTCCTGTCTCCCTATTATGACATTTCCGCTGGGCCAGCGGACGGTAACAGTGTTACCGTCCGCTGGCCCAGCGGAAATGTCACATCAACATTGCAGCCGGCTCGTAATAGAGCCGGCGGCAATGCTGATGTGCAGCGGGTGCAGTGGCACCCGTCACGCATTTCACTGCCTGAAATTCGGGCAGTGAAATGCGCGACGGGGCTATGCCTGGGGGCCCCTGCACTGCCCATGCCAAGTGCATGGGCAGTGCAGGGGCCCCCAGGGGCACCCCAAGTCCCCTTACCGCCGCCCTTTCAATGGCGGTGTGTACCACCACGGACAGGCCGGCGGTCGGGGACTCATAATCCCCAGGGCAGCGGTGCTTGCACCGCTGCCCTGGGGATTATGACCGCCCGGCAAAATCCTGGCGGGAAAATGGAGGGGCCGGCGGTATGGCCGTGGCAATTCCGCCACGGTCATAATTGCTGGTGGAATACCGCCAGCCTGTTGGCAGTGTTACAGCCAACAAACCGCCGGCCGCCAGGGTCGTAATGACCCCCTATATATTTTATATTGCATACTGTATTTCGTCTTGTATACTTTTTTATTTGTATATGGTATATATTGTTAAGATTTGTACACAGTATTCTATCATAATTTCTTCTGAACTAAACAGTTTCAGGATTAACTACTTCCTTGCAAAACTCCTTCCTAGCTTAGCTACGAATACTACCCACTCTCCTGTCATTCAGAAACTAAAGGCTCACCTCTGCTGCACACACCTGAACGACCAACCTGTGCAACAACAATGCTGTTGTTTCTCTTATATTAAGCTCTCAATAAAAGCCTTGCTGTTTACATACTGCACCCCCCCCCCCCCGATTCCAGTATTTATTACTTACTGCTGCACTAGGACATATAGAACTGTTTATTAATGTCTTGCTAGTGTTTGTAGTTGTACTTTCCCTCAGTTTTTTTTTTAGAACACACACTTTTATTGCATGGTGCAAAAGCACTGTATAAAATTTAAAAAAACAAATGTAAAAGTAAATGAGATTTAATTTACAAGTGAAATAAATGTGATTGCATCTATATAGCTATTTATGTACATTTAGAAAGCAGTAACCAAAGTAGAGTAGAGGAGAGGAGTGCAGAGAATGGGGGTGATCGTGGGGTGCAGGCGGGACACTTCATTTTTCAGCTGGAGGGGAATCTTCAGTCCTTCCTGACCAGCAAGAGTGACGGCCCTTGTCGGATTTGGGTGGGAGTGAGTTGGACCCTAGAGGTTGCAGTAGAAGGCACGGACACACATAGGTATGGACTTCGGTAATGACTGTGAGTATCTGAAACCAGCCTTCAGACAGAACATATCATTCTTGGGCCTTGAGCTGCAGGACGCTGCTACTGTAACAGAGCTAGGGAAGGTGTAGAGTATTTATCTTACGCCGGCTTGCCTCGCCCTAGAACCAAAGAATGAGATGAGAAAGGGGGACACTTGGTAACACCTGGATTACCTTCACTACACTGAGTCCTCTCTACCCCTCCTCGTTCCTAATCCCTCTCTCCCACCTCTGGGACAGTTACTACCCCTTGTCTGTGCCAATGCTGCTTGAGAGATGTTATTACAGGTAGTTATCGGAGAGTGGTGGGCATACGTGACCTACCCTGTCTAGAGTTTTCCTAAGTAAATAGAACTGCTGTTAGATGTTTTTCGAGGGTGGACTAGTATGAAGGACTAGTGTGAGCGGGAGAAGGCAGTGTAATGTGTACCACCAGGGAGTATTGGGGCAGTGCATAATTTGTAAATAAAAATGTGCCAGTGCCCAAAGCGCTCCTCTGAAACAGGCGGCTGCTGCAATTAAATGTAGGAGCACAGAATACTGAGGCGGCATAATTATGAAGCCATCTCGAGCCTCTTTAACCCATTTACAGCCACTCCCAGCCCCTTCAGCTCACTCTTGCAGCTTTCTGCTTTCTCCCATTTTGATGCTTTTTCGCCTTTCTGTTCCTCCGTCTTTCCTATATGTGTCTATTGCTCGCAGTAAATGCTCGAGGCAGAAAAATAAGTGCCAGCCCTCAAAAATAAGTGCCGCTGCCCGCACCGGAAACCACTGGCTCAAATTAAGCACTGATTAGGGGCATTAGTAGTACAATAATACGCGCCCAACTACAGACATACAATGCATTACATGTAACATGCCTGGAGTAAACATGCTGTTTTCTTTGCCTATCCTTAAGAGGTATACATTATATTACGTCAGTTTTTCCTGTCTCCTTTTATTCCTGGTGGCTTTCATTTACTCTTTCCTCGCAAATCCTTTGGCTTTTAGCATCCTTCAGAGACTGCACCACTTTCATATCTTGATTGGCTTTCCAGTCGATTTCAAGCTGCGTGTCTTTTTATGGGACCAGCTTGCCCGCTTCTCACACATTAAACAAGCATTTGCAAAGCCAATTGGTCTTGCCTTTTAGCTTTGCCAAAAAACGATCATGACGCTATGTCAGCTTAGCATGACGATTATATATGTGCACATGCATTAGCACGCATGTGCATGCGTACGTCATAACATGGTCGCAAGTTTTTCTAGCTGCATTGCGTTATCTGTTTGGTCCCAATAACAAGAATACTGGTCAGGTGGCATCAGTGTTTAAGTTGTAAAAGGACAAATTCTGGGGGGCCCGGGTTTTCCTCCAAAGCCTGCTGGCACCCCTGCCGAACGTCGATATGCAGGATACCCGGGCAGAGATGATATGACAAGTGTTGAGCAGATTACAGGTTTGAGGAATGAACAGCTGGACTACATACATTGCCTGTTTAATAGATTAATTGGATCAGATTTAAGGATGTTATTCCGGGCAGTACGTTGGGATTGGCTGCCATCTAGTGGCCTTCACTGAGATTACTTAAACCATATTTAACTGAATCGTACATAATATGAAAATAAGATTTCTATTAGATTTGAACGTGTTTTCTGCTTTTGAAACATCTTTTTACAAGAATTACTTACAGCTCAGTCGCATTAGGGTAACAGCTATGATAAGTGGCGTTTTTAGCTTTTACATGTATTGTTTTCGCCTATGTTTTTATAGTATACATCTATTGTTTTTAGGGTCGAGCCTGCGTTGCCTGCGCTCGCGCAGGCGTATCGCAGCGAGACGCTTTAGAATTTAGAAAAGGGCTCGGAGACCTGTCGACGTCACGTCAGTGTTTTTCATTGGTTCGTGGGCTTGCCTATTAAAATCTGCTTGCTTTCATTAGTCGAAGGCATGCATACATCATGCCTTTTCCGGTGGCTAGCCCTCCTCGAGCGCATCGACCAAGTACAGAAAACATGCGAGATTCGCTGTTTTCTGTCCGGCTCGAGGACTACTTTTTCTGTAATTTACTAGCGCGATTTCGCTTGGCAGAAGTCGAGCGCTTTACACAGTTAATTGGACTTTTTCGGGTTACATACAGAAATGCACTTTTGCCGATAGGTGAAAAGTCGGGTTAGGAGTTTACAACGCTATCAGCTCTAACATGAGCAAACGCGAGACCCGTTGCATTGCAAATGCTTGTTTAGGTTGAGCGAGCAAGCACTCTTGACGTGTTGCAATCTATCTGTGGGCTTTTAACCACACCCACCAAACGCCCATCACTTTCACTCGTTTATGGGCCTGCCTTTCAAAAATCCTTTGTTATCAATGGTAAATGCTTTATGTTTGTCCCTCCTTGGGGCAGTTTTGTTACCACCTTGGCCATCGACCCTGTTACATGGATAACTGCACTATTGCCGATATGCTTGACATGTGAGCAAACTTCTTTTTCCATTTGTGTCTCTCCTTCGCGTTCATGCTCATGGCAGCTGTGGCGCTTTGAATCAGCTTGCTTATGTCAACTGTTTTACTTTTCATTTTCAATTTATGTGGCAATAAAAGTCCAGTTAGGAATTTACAACGCTAATAGTTCTAACTTGAGCAAACGCGAAACCCATTGCATTTCAAATGCTGGTTTGTATTGGTTTCAATATGATGCATGGTTGAGAGTGCCTTTGGAAAGTTTATCACTTCTTAAACCAGTAGCTGACATGGGGGGGATCAGAGGGGCACGAGGTCCTCCTACTTTTTTAATTTTAGAAAGAACACTTCCCTTACTTTGTGTGAAAAGATAACTGTTCCAGGATGATTAATTCTGGCAGCTGACATGCTTCAGCTGAAGTGTAAGGCAGGGATTCTCCTGTGCTGTGAAACTGAGGAGGGGCAGACAGCTAAACAAGCCTTCTCGCCAGGGTGCCTGCTTGCCTGAAAGAAATGTAAATATGTGCAACTGGTCGATCTGAAAATGTAAAGGTGGGTTGGAAGCCGATATTGGCTTTAATTGATGCAATCCCTTGATGCTTCCTGATGACAAACATTTATTCATTTTGAGTGGTATTGTAAGGGAGTTAGCGCCTAAGCTGTAAAGTGTGTGCCTTTAAAAGACAATAATAAATTCTTGCACTATGTACAGTCAAAGTACTACTAAGATCTATATTTTGGAAGCACTTTTTTTTCATCATAAACCTTTCTCTGCATTTTGTAGCAGCCTCTCTTATACTGTCTGTAATGCAAGTTTAAAATAATGACCTACATGTTCACAGTGCTTTTTGTCACAGGCTAGTGCCTTGTAGCACTAAACCCACACAAGTCAGTGTTCTCAACTACACCAACCAGAATTCAATTCCGTGGCTACCTGGTGCAGTGCACTAAGTTTTAGAGGTTTCATAATGTACAATGGTGTATTTTCCACTGATTAACATAATTTGCATTCAGCTTTCCTTTAAGTTCTGCATCATTTTATATGTAGTTACCTGAAGTGGAAAAGGCTAAAAAAGTTACAGAATATTCAGTTTTTTTAAGCAACGCCTTTGCCCACATGCTCACTCACCCCACCCCTATTGCGCGCTCATCACAGTCCCATGCTTTTTCTAATGCTCTTCGACCACTGCCTTAAACAGGGCAAAAAATACAGTTTGCTATTGAAGGGCTAGTCCATCTGCACTGAATTACACATTATGCCCATTACACAGAAAGATTACATCAGTCCAACCACAACATTTCATGCTTGGCCCACTTTGAGGGAGACTGGCAGCTTAGGCAAAGTTTTAAGGCACTGGCAAAGTGGGAAATTTCCAATGGCTCCCATCTTCCAGGGGCCCTGGGAAAACAAACTTCCTCTCTAGCTCACTTATGCATATTTCTGTATTTCAACCTTTAATGTATAATTCAATATTGTTCTGTAACACAGGGCTTGAATTAAGAGAAAATGGGTAAAAAACGTCAGTGCTGTTCCAACAAATATTTCTTGCCAGGGGATGTTGGAAGCTGGCTCTTTATATAGTGGGCCAAAAAGAGGTACACTGTGCAAAGAGTCCAGGCAAACCCAAAATGGCATCCCAAACGCTCTCTCTGTGGTAGTGTGGGCGAGCAGTTACGCACATCAGAGGGTAGTGCTAAGCATTTAAAGCACACAAAGGCAGTAAGTGAGACACACTCAATAAATAAATCCGACACCAATTTATAAAACTAACACCTACTGTTATATAAATTTAGATACCAAGATCACCGGATTCAAGTGGGTACTTTTTGAGTTATGAATTTATTTTCACAGCTTTAAAAAGTTGACAGTTAGTGCATTTTTCTGAAACTGCAATGTTACTCTACAGGAAAGAAAAAATACACAGCAAAAAGGTACTCCACAGCAACGTACAGGACTGTTTTCTAGGACCTAAGATGAGTGTGGTGCAAGGTCCAAGGCCCCCCAACAGGTCACCTCGGGAGGCTCTGGGTCGTCTGGGTGCAGAGGTGTGTTAAGGCATCAGGTGTCCCATTTAAGTCAATGGGGATCAGTCTGGTCACAAAGATGGAGGGATGAACTGAGAGTGCAGTCCGGGTGAACCACTAAGGGGGTTCAAGTCTTGCGATTCTTGGGGACACAGGGACACCAGTGTTCCTGTTCTCATTGCTCCAGGGTGGCTGGGTGCAGAGGTGGTTTGGACTGTCGGGTTTCCTTCACTGGCGGCAGTCACTGTGGAAGGGGCCTGCCGAAAGAAGATGTAGGCTTGGACTGGGGGGTCCAGTCCAGCCAAGCAAACAAATGGGCTCAGGTCTCATGAGGCTGGGAGACGTTGTGACACCCTTGGTTCTCCTCTCCTGATTCCAGCGGGGATTGGTGCAGGGGTATCCTGAGGTATTGGGTCTTTGTCTCCTGGTCACTCGCAGAAAGAGGCTGTAGATGTCATCTGGAAGGCCACAGTGGACGAACTCAAGGTGGGCTTTGTCTCCGGAATGCCTGGGAATTACACTGACACCGCTGGCCCACTTCAGCTCGGGCTAGGAGTCTTGGGAGCAGTGATGCTGTTGGACGCCAGGTTTTGGCAGTCCTGGCTCCTCACAGTTCTTCTTCAGGTGCTTGCAGATACAGAGAAGCAGCTCCTCTGCTCCAAGGGAGTTCTTCTTGACGATTTGTGAAGCACTGGCAGCTCTCCTGGTTTGCTGGAGGCTGCAGCGGCATGATAGGCCAGTTGCTCCTCAAGGGTCAGGTGCAGCAGGCACCTGGCAGGTTTGGCACCAAGTCAATCATGCGCCTCGGTTCTTGAGTCAGCAGACTTCTTTGTCTACTCCTTTTTTGTGCCCAGCAAAGATCTGTCGTCCTGGTATAAGTGGCTCCCTCAAATACTCAATTTAGGGACATCATGGGGAGTGAGAGATAGTAGCTGAAGGGCTGCTAACCCCTGCGGTCACTACACCCCCTAGATGACCACTTCCTTTAGGGAGTGGGCATCACCCTGTCCCAGAATTCCTAATTCCACCAGATGGTGGAATTTCTAAGGTTGTGTTCACTTCAGGCTGGTCACCCTAGGGATGTGTCCAGTGTGCAATTGCAACACACACCCTGCATAGGTAATTTCCCACCAGTCCAGGTGCCAAATGGGCTCTAAAGCACGGGGTCGGCACCTCCCTTCTGAGGGAAGACAGCTAGGCATACCAAAGGTGGTGGGCTCCTTTGAAGCCACCTGCCCTGGAATGCAGATTTTCAAGTCGTCCTGTTGTGAGGGGTGTGTCCTTGCCAGAGTAGGCTTTTTTCCTGACCTCCCAAGAGCAAGGGCTCTCACCCTGGGAAGTCATAAACCCAACTGTTGGTGGCAAGCTGGCTAGAACTATTCAGTCAGCACACCAGCACTTGGTAGGTTTTCAGGGGGCACCTCTAAGTTCATGTATTAATAAGTACATCACTGGAATCAGCAAGTGCTTACTAATATGAGATGTTTGATACCAAACATCCCTAGTTTCAGTGAAGCCATCATGTAGCTGGGGAACTCATATTGACCAGTGTCCAGCACATGTCCTTAAAATGGCTTCCCTGTCCACTTACTATGCCTCAGAATCGACAAAGACATAGCAGGGGCATATCTGCTCCTGCAGATATGTCCATAAATGTATTATCATGCACCCCGCCTTAGGGCTTTAAGGCCTGCTCTAGGTGTGACTTGCAAATATTACATGCAGTGTTTAGGGGGCATGGCACACAAGCTGTGTGCCATGTTGGGTTTTCACTTTTTAGAGCACCTTGTCACACAGCCTGCAGTGGCAGTCTGCATGGGGTTTGTGCTGAGTCCCTCAGAGTGGCTCAAGTTGTGCTGAAGCTCTTAGGGACCCTCTTTAGTACCCAGGCCCTGGGTAAAAGCAATACCACTTACTAGGTGCCTACAGAGGTGCCAACAGGTGACCAGCTATCTTGTTTTTGGGGAAGGAACACTGGCATTGGGGGCCTGGTAAACAAGAACCCAGTGCACTTCAGTCAAAGTTGCATCAAAAACCAGGCAACAAGCGGCGGTGGGGCTACCGCTACCAGAACCCAGCTTCCTACAGGGGGCCCCTAAACTTTTTAAGATGGTAACTGCTCTTCATGTGCTGCAGTAGGAATTCCAGTATTTATCCAGTATCTGGAGTTGTACAGGGGTCCAGCTCCAATCAGCGCAGAAACTTCCTTCCAGCTTCTGGTGATCATACAACTATGAGACAGGGCAGAGAGGCTCTTCCAAAATAATGCTGGGAGAAGTGGGTTGGCCTGGAGCAGGGTATGCTTTACATCTCTAAGAGAGTCATAATTTCTAATTTAAAATGTTGATGTAGGAAGGGCAAATTGGATATTAAACGGGTTCGCTGGGTCAGGCCCTTCAAGCTTGACCTCGACTTTGATGGAGTCTGCCCATCTGTAGTGTCAAACCACCGGAAGTACCAGTCGGGTCAACATAAACCTAATTCCACGTAGCTCTCTATAACCTGGAGCAGGAGATTATTTTGGCCGATTTAGACTTTGACAGAGAACAGTCCTTAAGGGTGGTGCAGGCCATTGCCTATGTCACCCTGATGAACTACCATCGAATAGAATGACCACCAGCTCACTGGTCACTGTTGGGAAAAATATATATTCACATGTATGTACCTATAGATATTATACTTTAGTTCCAACTCTTTTTACCCTTATCTGAATCCCAGTAAGACTTCCCTACTGACCTCTCTGACACCTATGCCAGTTGTACAAACAAACCTCTCCAAGCCACGTTGTTAAGTTAAGCACGGTCTCACACTTTAAGTTCAGCCAGCAACCCAGCCCCCATTTCTTTAGGGACCACCTGTTGTCTGTTCACGTGCTCATGCTCACACTGCATTCTGTATATTTTTACACTATGGACTTCTAGTTTTGTATGTGCAGCATTTCTTTTGTATGTGCGTGCCCATGTTTGGACTGTGTCCCCTTTTTGGGTTGTGCATTGACAGCACTCATCAACATATACAAATGCCTGACTTATATGCTTCAGGGCAGAAGATGCCAGCTTGTAAGACGTTACACTGGGATGTGCGTCTGCCTTCTGCCTTGGCCTGCCAATAAACCTTGGTACCTCATAAAAGCATTTCATCTGTTCCGGACCCTTGCCTGGTGTTTGTGTTTTCTTTGCGTCACTCTGAGGAGGGTTGAAGAATAGTTTCCTAACAGTCACCTCTGAATGTTTTGCCAATGTTACTAACACTTCATATTTTAGATTCTTCACAGCATGCAGCCTTTTTCAAAGGTACTTGCGAATTCATGACTTGGTGGATCCCTTCATGGTACAATTATTTGGTGGACGTCTAATGTAATTTTTGACTCCTGTCCACCAAACTTTAAAAAAAAATTGTTTTTCAAAAACAAACTCCTTAAGTATCCACACACATGGCCCAGCACACAACCTGTATGCCGCCAAGAGGACATCCACCCACCCCCCTTACACAAGGCCTTCACACACACACACACAACTCCATGCATTCATACCACATGCGTCCTGCTCACAGTGTACTCAGCTGTTGGTCTGGAGGCCCATGCAGCAGTCGGTACTGGGGTAGGACCCCATCCACCAGTCGCTCCAACTCCTCTGAAGTATTGCTGGGGCCCTTTCCCCAGGCACACGGGCCATGGTAGGTTCCAGATACAGGTCACAGCAGCACATGCAGTGTAGGTCCTCTCCTATGAACGGTAAGGTAGCAAGTGAGGAATATGATAGAAAATGGCGGTTATGTCCACGGCGGTGCATACATCACCGCCGGTAGAGATCACCATTGGCCACTGTACCCCATAGGGCCCAATGTTAGCCAATGAGGAGTTGCACAGCGGTTCCCGATCGCCTCCCGCAACGGCGCACAACATCAGCAGAATTACCTCACTTCCACCTGTCCCTCCACACAGGACAGGCGGATGCCATTTCGGGGGGGGGGGACAGGCCCTGGAATAATGCTGCGTCACAAGACAAATTAGCACATTCTGGACAAATCACACTGACCCATTACATGTTTACAGGATGCAAAATACAGTTGTAGCTCCACTGTTCAGTTTGTAATCGGCTCCTCACTCTTTTGTCCCTTAGATTGCTACCGCTGTGGATGAATAGGAGATGCAGACATCCCCCGTGTACAGACCCCTGGTGGACTTGGCAACACTGCAGGACAGGCACATTATCCTCACCTATAGACTTGACAGGGCCACAATCACAGAGCTGTATGCCCAGTTGGAGCCTGACCTGATATCTGCTATCTGTCACCCCACTGGGATCCCCCGTCTTGTGCAAGTTCTATCAGTACTCCATTTCCTGGCAACTGGTTCTTTCCAAGTGACAGTGGGCTTGGCAGCAGGAATGTCACAGCCAATGTTCTCAATGGTGCTGACAAGAGTGCTGTCTGCCTTGATAAAACACATGTGCAGCTACATTGTTTTCCCCCAGGTTGAGGGTTTGCCAACAGGAAGGCCGAGTTTTATGCAATGGGACATATCTTCAACATAATTGGGGCAACTGATGGTACACATATTGCATTTGTCCCCCCCTCGGCAGAATAAACAGGTGATCAGGAATCGTAAGAGTTTCCACTCCATGAATGTTCAGATGGTGTGCCTGGTGGACCAGTACATCTCCCATGTCAATGCTAAGTATCCTGGGTCGGTGCATGATGCCTTTGTCCTGAGGAATAGCAGCATCCCGAATGTGATGTCTCAAATACAGAGGCACAGGGAGTGGCTGATAGGTGAGCCCTGGTTCCCACCAGTATATGTTGGTGAATGGGTATGGTGTGGCCATATTGGATAGTGTGTGGCTAAATGTTGTCCCTCAATAATTGCAGGTGACTCTGGTTACCCAAACCTATCATGGTTGCTGACCACTTTGAGGAATGCCAGGACAAGGGCAGAAGAACGTTATAATGAGGCACATGGGCGAACCAGAAGGATCATTGAGAGGACCTTTGGCCTCCTAAAGGCCAGGTTCCGGTGCCTCCATTTGACAGGTGGATCCCTGTTCTACTCACCAAAGAAGGTCTGCCAGATAGTGGTGGCATGCTGCATGTTGCAAAACCTGGCCCTCAGGTGCCATGTCCCATTCCTTGGGGGGTGGGGGGGGGGTTGGAGATGCCTGTGTGGCAGCAGTGGACCCTGTGGACAGTGAGGATGAGGAGGCAGAGGATGAGGATGAAGACAACAGAACTACCACTACCACTGCAGAGAGGACTCCCAGGCGACTACGATGACATGAGTACCCTGAGTCGACCCCCCTGGACCCCCACAGCGACGCCTGCAGAGAGGATCCAGAGCCTCCCCCTGACCGCGACTGCCTGGTAACAAGGAACCCGACGCCTGGACCGAGCACTGCACCCGCAGCCCCCAGGACCGAGAGGAACCACCCACAATTGCAGGAGTGACCAGCAGGTGGCCCTCATCCTAGCCCAGTCGGTGGCTGGCCCCAGAAGCCTCCCTGTGCCCTGCCTGCATCACCTAAGTGGCTCCGGGGTCCCTCCATTGCTTCCTATAGCAAACCAGACGCCTAGTTTGCACACTGCACCCGGCCGCCCCTGTGCCGCTGAGGGTGTGTTTTGTGTGCCTGTTTGTGTCCCCCCCCAGTGCTCTACAAAACCCCCCTGGTCTGCTCCCCGAGGACGTAGGTACTTACTTGCCAGCAGACCGGAACCGGAGCACCCCTGTTCTCCATAGGCGCCTATGTGTTTTGGGCCCTCCTTTGACCTCTGCGCCTGACCGGCCCTGTTTGCTAGTGCTGTGGCTTTGGGGTTGCCTTGAACCCCCAACAGTGGGCTGCCTAAGAAGACTGACTGTGTAAATGTTTTACTTACCTGAGAGACTTAACAATACTTACCTCCCCCAGGAACTGTTGATTTTTGCACTGTGTCCACTTTTAAAATAGCTTATTCCCATTGTAACCTAAACTGTGTGTACTACTGCTTTCATTCAAAGTTCCATACTTAACTGTGTGAAATGCCTTGCATTTTATGTACTTACCTCAAATCTTGAATCTTGTGGTTCTAAAATAAATTAAGAAAATATGTTTTTCTATATAAAAACTATTGGCCTGGAGTTAAGTCTTTGAGTGTGTGTTCCTCATTTATTGCCAGTGTGTGTACAACAAATGCTTAACACTACCCTCTGATAAGCCTAATGCTCGACCAAACTACCACAAAATAGAGCATTAGTATTTTCTAATTTTGCCACTATCAACCTCTAATGGCACATTATCTCTCACTTTGAGATAGTATATACAGAGCCAACTTCCTACAGATGGCATGCAGATAGTGGGGTGATAGTAATTGAGAGTTGACTTACCAGAGTCCAGTCCTCCTCCGACTCAGGCTAGGCCCTCAGGATGCATTATTGCCAAGACTTGCTCCTCCCATGCGGTGAGTTGTGGGGGAGGAAGTGGGGGTCCACCGCCAGTCCTCTGGATAGCGAGCTGATGTCTTGCTGCAATGGAACATACCTTTCCCTGTAGGTTGTTCCACATCTTCCTGATGTCATCCCTAGTTCTTGGGTGCTGTCCCATGACGTTGACCCTGTCCACGATTCTCCGCCATAGCTCCATCTTCCCAGCTATAGATATCTGCTGCACCTGTGCTCCAAATAGCTGTGGCTCCACCCTGACGATTTCCTCCACCATGACCCTTAACTCCTCCTCTGTGAAACGGGGGTATCTTTGTGGGGCCATGGGTGTTGTGTGAGGTGTGTTGGTGAGGGTGTGTTTGGTAATGTGTTGGTGTGGAGTGCGTGAGTGGTGTATAGGTGTGAATAGTGTGTGGCTCTAGTTGTGTCAGTGGTCTTGGTGTCTCTCTGCTGGCAATGGTTTGTAATCGTAGAGGGTTGTGGGTAATGTGGCTGTGTATCTTATAGTGGTGTGGGTGTGGTGTGGGTGTGGTGTGTATGGGTGTTCGGTGTGTGTTGTTTGAATTGTCCAATGTGGTGTTGTTTTTTCTGTGGGTGTCCATTGTGAGCGCAGCGGTATATACCGCCAATGGTTTACTGCCATTGAATGTCCGCCGTAGTGATTTGTGGGTCATAATGTGATGGGCGTTGTTTTGTGGGTTTTGATACCGCCAGTTTGTCACTGATCTTTGGGCTGGCGTATTTGTGTATGTGGCTGAATACTGACGGATTGGTGTGTGTGTCATAATATGGTGAACGGATATCCGCCGCAGCTGTGGTAATTTGGCGGCCGACAGCATGGCAGTAAGTGGGATTTACCGCCAATGTCATAATGAGGGCCAATGTGTTTCTGTCTGTATTTATTTTTAAAAGTGGAAAAGTACGGAAAATGTTGATTCTTATGAGTGACTGGTCATGCTGTCTTTCGTGAGTTCCAGGCCAACAGATGTGCAGATAGACTGCAGGGGAAGTTAAAACCGGAATGAGAATTCCTTAAATATAAGCACATGTTGATGTACATTTGAGGTATAATGGTAATAATTACAGGTGGATATAATGTTTTGTCATATTTGGTTGCTTAATTTGCTAAAACGTGACAGGCAAAGTATGAGTGTATGTTCATCAGTTAAACAAATGTGGAAATATGCCATTTTATGACTGCTTTTCGTCTAAAAAACAAAATAAATAAGCATAAATACCAGTAAGATAACCAAAAATCAAATATGGATAAATACAAACATAAATGTTAAAAAACTAAATACCATAAAACCGGGAGCCCTGGTCATAGTTCTACTGGGTCTCTGCTTTGGTTTGTTTGTCCGCCTAATTCTGTGTCCCTCACCTTTGTTATTTATTCCCTTTGACAATTCCCTTGCGAAGGCCGAACTCCTTCCTGTTCCTGTATTTGCTTGTATTTTATTTGTTGTTCTTATTTGTTTGTTGACTTGTCTTTTGGAGCAAGGCCATCAGCTGTTGATTCTTGTTCTCCGATGCCTGGCCGTCCTAGGGAGCAACGCAGATACCCAGGTCAGAGTCTGCGAACATGTCTGCGCTGTCCGCTCAGGGTACGAGTAAGCCTGTGGCTACTGCTGGGGTTCAGGTCTCACTATCTCTGCTATGTAGTAACCCTAGGTGCCTGCTGACCACTGCCTCTTCTCACGGTCATTTAGCCTTTGCTCCCCCTGAGGGGGAGCGCGTGGGAATGTCCACAATGGATGCCACTCCAACCAGGGTTGTGCCGATGCTGACCTGCAACAGCGAGCACTCCTGTGTCTTCTCCTGCCCTTCCACATGTTTCCCCTCCTTGTCTGTTGTGATACCGCATTGTCAGAACCTCCTGAGAGAGTGGAGGATGGCCAGGGCTTTCAGCAGACCTACGTCATCGGCCGAAGCTCGTCATGTAGGGCCTGATTACTCCATCAGAAACATTATGATTCCCATAGGATATAATAGGATTGTAATATAGCGGACGGGATATCCGTCACGTTTGTGGGGGAGTAACCCGTCCGCCTAACTCTAAATCAGGCCCATAGTCACTTAAAAATCTTTAAACAGTTACAAACACAGAAGAATGCAAAATTAACTACTTACACAGAAATTATAATTCTTTGCCCTGAGATAGGCTCGGGGAAGAACCACTAAGGGTTGGAATATACTTTTATGGCGTAGGACACTCCTTGTCTTCTGACAAGCTGCCAGATAGTGTCCTGCAAAACTTGGCGCTTCCAAAAACATTCCCATCATGCCTTCCCCAGTCAGTGTATCACAGATTCAACATCTTGTAGTGTCCGCTACCACGGCTGCTACCTAAAAGATCTCCGGCAAAGAGCCCCCTTACGGGGAGCCCGTCAGACATTGCAGCGCCGGTCTGACGAGGAGCTACCCGATGATGAAGCATGACATCCTCTTGGATGTGTGAGGGCTCTTGCTCCTGAACTTTAATGTTCCCCTAGTGATTATATTTTTCCAGTTGGAACAGTGTACACCTTTTTTGTATGTTCAGTTAATTGGGAGACCGTACACTGGACCAACTAATCTCCCAGTCCCTCCCTTTGTTGATATCACAGATTCAAGCCAGAGGCAGCCATATTGCTAGAATCCAAGGGCAGCTCCTCCGCTAGGGCGGGGGAACGTCGCCCAACCCTCCAGCAGCAGCAGCTACAAAACCTCTTCAAGAAAATGATGAAAAACTGTGTGTATTATTGTTTATCTTGAAAAGGGGCGGGGCATTGGGGGTGACGAGCACTTGAGGGGAGTGCACCGACACTCCCCTCAAAGCGCATGTGTGTTTGGCCGGCTGTCTCGGGCCGGCCAAACACACATGCACACTGTGGTCTCCAGCCCGGCACTGTGTTGCCGGGCTGGAGAGAGCATGCACAGTCTCCCAGTTTGCCAGGGAGCGCCCTGGCGGGGTGCTCCCAGCCAATCCCAAAGCTGCTCTGAGCGGCATTAGGATTGGCCGCAATTTTTATTTTATTTTGTTTGGGCCGCCCGACCACCGCCCCTTTTCCCTCCCGCAAGCCGCAGCTGCTAGAATCGCAGGTCCTCAAGGCTAACATGGGGTGGAGGCTGGCGGGTGGTTTAAGGGAGGACAACAGAAGGCTCTTCCGGGTGCAAGTATCCGTTTTCATTTCTAGTAATTTCCTCTACAAAACTGCAGGCACCATCAGGCTCGTAGCACTGATTTCCAACTCAGCAGCTCTGAGTCATGGATCCATCTTTGGCTGTTTCTCAGGAGCTGGGTTGGAAGAACCTAATCAGATCAGACAAAACATGTCTGAGCATCTGAAGTTTCCACTGATGGTTTCACTTCTCTCGCCAACGCAACTGTGGAGGCTTTTGTGGCTTCCAGGTGTAATCACAACCCTATTATATACATTGATCCAATAATTACTGTTTACCTTTCAGGTAATTTGTGGTTTTCCATGGTGGGTGCTTGGATTTTGGACTGTTTCATTAAGGAGGGCGTCTTTTTCTCTTGAGGAAAATAAATACCTGTTGTGTATTTCTGATGTTTTTGTTATGTGTAGTCTTGACGATGCAATGCTTTATTATAATGTATGCCTTGTTAATATGGCAGCTGTTATGTATATGCTGTTTCATACATGGGAGCCCACAATCAATGTATAAAGATCGATTTCTAATTTCCTTATTATAGGAGACTTGTAAGGTTTCTAGTCTCCTTTAACAAGAAATGACGTGGTCCCTCAACTGTAATACGTTATTACAGTACAGTTCTGAAGTCCCCATGCTTGCTGCCAGAGCTTGCAGTGAGGATGAAAGGCAGGTCATGGGGCACAAGTAAAGCTGCAGTTTAAACAAGGAAATTGAAACTTGAAGTTTCCTCCATCTGCTCTATTTCTCTAAATGAACAGCAGAAAGGAGCTAATTATGCCAGCATGATTATGTTTTGCACACTTTATGGTAATTATGGGAAACAGAAATTATCTCTGCATGTTTGTACACATTTGGAGCTACAGTCTTTTTAATCTGACTTACATTAAACGTATTCCAATATGTTTACAACATATATATAAATGCTTAGTGTGGCCATGTGCTATAGGGAATAAACTACCCCCTGCCATACAGGATGAGGATATTGCAAGTCACCTCAGAGTTCTATTATATTATAAAGGAACTTGCCGCTTGCCCGGTTCCTGTACATGGTCACGAAAACCCCTCAGTAACTTGTGATGTTCTTATAATGTATGGCAGGGGGTACATTATCTCATATAATACGATCTATCTTACGTTTTATATTACAGTATGTTTTGTTATATATTAAGTCATATTTTATATGCAACTTTACATATAATTTTATAGTACATTAATTTCCATGAAATATTATAATATGGTATATTGTGCATACTGCACTTTAATGTACGCGGGGTTTCTTGTTGGTATATGTTATGTTCTAAATTGTAAAATATTTTGTTATATGTATGTTGTATTTCATATGTGGATGGTATGTATTTCTCAAGATACATGCTATGTTTTGGTATAGTATATTTTGTGTAACAAGGTAGGTTACATATTCTACTATGTCATGTTATGTTTTATGTTACAATATGTCATGATATAGGTTATGCGGTGATTATTTCTATGGCATGCATCTATTCCTATAATGGATTCATATGCCTGCAACAATTCTTTCAATTTAACGGATACGTTAATTTGTGTTGCATTCAAGAGCACTTAAAGATATCATGAAACTTATGTCCCATAATGTTGCCTTTAAATGCATAGAAAATCAAGCCGCTATTCTTAAAAAACGTATGACACATAGAGAGGACCCCTAATCCCACCTTCACATACCAAATAAGTAATCATTGTAAATAAAATTACTTTGGGCAATATTGTCCTGTACACTGCTCATATCAATAGTAAATTATTTTATATATATATCACCGGACGCCACCGTCAAGGTATTGTGTAGCTCTGTGAATCACTTAGTGTCGCGCGGCCCAATGATAACTCTCCAATCGACCTAGCAAGAATGAAAGGTTTAGTTTGCGCCCCTGTCCAATCGTTCATTCAACAGAAGTCCATTAATGGCATGAGTTGGTCTCCCACATTATACGAGATGGGTTTGATCAGTGATGCTAACGAGGGGCTTGTGACTGGCAGACGGATGCCCTGCACACCAGCGGTCCTGATGCAGAACTGGGTCTTGATGTAAAGTCCTAAAGCGTTTGAAGGAAGAGTTGAGCTCAGAGAACCCTCTGGTGAACTCTAGCACCACTCTCTGGCTGTGGGGGCAGAAAGGCCCCCGTCGGCCTCTCTGAACTCTGCTCTTCCTCCAGTGATCACAGAGTGAATCTAAATCAAGCCCTGAACAGTGCTGCTGCCAGGCTCTTGGGTAGAACGACTGGGCAGGATCTTTTTTATTCCCTGGAGACAGGGAGATAACAGACTGGCAGTGCTCAGAGAGGGCCACTGCCTGGAGACAGGATGGCAGTATTTAGACAGGGCAACTCCCTAGAGACAGGGTAAGGACAGACTGGCACTCATTAGAAAGGCCCAGTCCCTAGAGACAGGGTAAGGGCAGACTGGCACTCCGCAGACAGGCCCACTCCCTAGAGACAGTGTAAGGGCAGACTGGCACTCCTCAGACAGGCCCACTCCCTAGAGACAGCGTAAGGGCAGACTGGCACTCCACAGACAGGCCCACTCCCTAGAGATAGTGTAAGGGCAGACTGGCACTCCTCAGACAGGCCCACTCCCTAGAGACAGGGTAAGGGCAGACCGACACCCCTTAGATAGGGCCACTCACTGGAGACAGGGTAAGGGCAGACTGTCACTCCGCAGACAGGTCCACTCCCTAGAGACAGCGTAAGGGGAGACTGGCACTCCGCAGACAGGCCACCTCCTTAGAGACAGTGTAAGGGCAGACTGGCACTCCGCAGACAGGCCCACTCCTTAGAGACAGTGTAAGGGCAGACTGGCACTCCGCAGACAGGTCCACTCCCTAGAGACAGCGTAAGGGCAGACTGGCACTCCGCAGACAGGCCACCTCCTTAGAGACAGTGTAAGGGCAGACTGGCACTCCGCAGACAGGCCCACTCCCTAGAGACAGCGTAAGGGCAGACTGGCACTCCTCAGACAGGCCCACTCCCTAGAGACAGCGTAAGGGCAGACTGGCCCTCCTCAGACAGGCCCACTCCCTGGAGACAGGGTAAGGGCAGACCGGCACTCCTTAGACAGGGCTACTTACTGGAGACAGGGTAAGGGCAGACTGGCACTCCGCAGACAGGCCCACTCCCTAGAGACAGCGTAAGGGCAGACTGGCACTCCTCAGACAGGCCCACTCCCTAGAGATAGTGTAAGGGCAGACTGGCACTCCTCAGACAGGCCCACTCCCTGGAGACAGGGTAAGGGCAGACCGACACCCCTTAGACAGGGCCACTCACTGGAGACAGGGTAAGGGCAGACTGGCACTCCACAGACAGGTCCACTCCCTAGAGACAGCGTAAGGGCAGACTGGCACTCCGCAGACAGGCCACCTCCTTAGAGACAGTGTAAGGGCAGACTGGCACTCCGCAGACAGGCCCACTCCTTAGAGACAGTGTAAGGGCAGACTGGCACTCCTCAGACAGGCCCACTCCCTGGAGACAGGGTAAGGGCAGACTTGAACTCCTCAGACAGGCCCACTCCCTGGAGACAGGGTAAGGGTAGACTGGCACTCCTCAGACTGGGCCACTCCTTGGAGATGGGGCAGCACTCCTTAGATTGAGCGATTCCCTAGAGACAGGCTATGAGGCAGATCGGCAGACATTAGACTGGGCCACTTAGTGGAGACAGTTAAAGGGCAGACTGGCACTGCCTAGACAGGCCCATTTCCTGAAGAAAGGGTAAAGGCAGATTGGCACGCCTTAGTCGTGGTCATTCACTGGAGACAGGGTAAGGGCAAACTGGCACTCTTTAGAGTGGGCACTCCCTGAAAACAGGGTAAGGTTAGACTGGCACCCCTTAGGGTAGGCCACTCCCTGGAGACAGTGTAAGGGCAGACTGTCATTCTTTAGACTGGGCCATTCCCTGGAGGCATAGTGGCACTTCTTAGATGAAGTTCCTCCCTGGAGACAGGGTAAAGACAGACCGGCACTCCTTGGACAGGGCCACTCACTGGAGACAGGGTAAGGGCAGACTGGCACTCCTTGGACAGGGCCACTCACTGGAGACAGGGTAAGGGCAGACTGCACTCCTTACACAGGGCCACTCATTGGAGAGAGGGTAAGGGCTGACTGGCACTCCTTGGACAGGGCCACTCACTGGAGACAGAGTAAGGGCAGACTGTCGCTCCTTGGACAGGGCCACTCATTGGAAACAGAGTAAAGGCAGACTGTCACTCCTTAGTCTAGGCCACTCACTGGAGACAGGGTAAGGGCAGACTGTCACTCCTTAGTCTAGGCCACTCGCTGGAGACAGGGTAAGGGCAGACTAGCACTCCTTAGACAGGGCTACTCACAGGGTAAGGGCAGACTCGCACTCCTTAGACAGGTCCACTCACTGGAAACAGGGTAAGGGCAGACTGTCACTCCTTAGTCTAGGCCACTCGCTGGACACAGGGTAAGGGCAGACTGACACTCCTTAGACAGGTCCACTCACTGGAAACAGGGTATGGGCAGACCGGAACTCCATAGGCTGGGCCATTCAATGGAGACAGGGAAAGGACAGACTGGCACTCCTTAGACTGGGTCATTCCCTGGAAATGTGGTGGACTCCTTAGTTGGAGTCACTCCCTGGAGACAGGGAAGGGCAGACGGGCACTCCTTAGACAGGGCCACTGCATGGAGACAGTGTAAGGGCAGATGGGGCATGGTAATGGCATACTGGCACACCTGAGACTGGGCCAGGAGGACTTTGCTAGAACTCGGCCGGTGCTCTCTCTAGAGCTATTTATGGCAAAAGTGTTCTTTTGAGAATCTTGAAAAGCAACATTGAAGTCTGTATTTAGGATTTTGGCTCAGAAAGTTCATGTGAAATAAAGGATGTTGGGTTCACATTTGGATATATACGGGCTACATGTATAGTCTAGAAGGGCAACCTCAGTCGTTCCTTGCCGGGGCATCCCGCCCACCCCTACAAGCATCCTGGCACCACGGCCGAGACAGCTCCCCATATTCTGCTTTCTCTCCCCGTTGTACTCCGTTTCCTTCTTGTGTATCATCCTGCCATGTTCTCATCTGGTTTGCTTCACAATTTGGAGGACCTGGAGTCAGTCTGGTCATTCTTTTACATGTCTGTGTTACAGTCATAATAAGACAAAGGGTGAAAAAGAAATTGGATGCAAAGGGGCCTTGGGTGTGACAAAAACTGCAATAAACATTGCCACTCATGGAGAAAGTGAAATGCTCATTATTTATAGGCCTTCACACAGAAAGTGCCTGGAACAAACCAGAAACAGTCGGTTCCATCTTAGAACAGGAAAACAGAAGCATTAGCAAAGCCAGTGGGTCTGGCCATGGCTGCTAGCCTTTTGGCTTTGTCAATGCTTGTTATATTTTGTCAGGGTTTTTTGAAAACTTGTTTTTCTTGGCGAAGCTGCTGAATCCCCGTCGATCTAAAAAATATATAGTTTAGGTCTCAAAAAGCACTCTTTGGCATAGTAGTCCCTGGGGCTGAAGGTAACTGCTTGGTGTGTGTGTGTGTGTGTGTGTGTGTGTGCATGCTCCTTGTGAAAGGACAGACTACTGTCACTCACAGTGAAGTCACCAATGGCTGAAGGGGGCTGACCCACTGCTCCACTCTGTATGCTGTGGTTGCGGAAGAATGACACAATAAGAGACCAATGGATGAAGAGGGCTGGCTGAAACCCTCTATAATTAAGGGGCTGATTTAAGAGCCCCTAGCGCCTCCTTGCGCCACATTAGCATAATTGTTTTACGCTAATGTGACCCAACAAAGCAAAAATTGCTGCACCAAATTTACAAAGTGGTGCAATGCATGCATTGTGCCACTTTGTAACCCTTTGCGCCATATATTACTCACCGAAAACTGCTTTGACACCTCGTCAGGGGTAGTAAGCACTATATAAATACAATTACAATTATGCCTGCGCCAGGCATAATGTATGCAAAAAGGGGCATTCCCTAGTTAGGGGGGGGGGGCCTGAAAAAAATGGCACAAAGAAATCTAAAATATTTCTTTGCATCATTTATTTCGCCACTTTTAATGCCGGCTCAGAGGGGGGGGGGGGGGTTAAAAGGAGGCATGCCATTGTTTTCAAAGCGCCTCAATGGGCTTGCAGGATTAGCGTAAAAAAAAATTCCGCTAATCTTGCAAAGCTCCGAACTAACGTCAAAACCTTTGATGCTAGTTAAGGAGCACACATGGTGGCGTTAGGGGGGTGCTAAGGGGCACAAGAAAAGTAGTTCTGCACTTGGTGCTGCGCCACTTTTCTTAAATCAGGGCCCAAGTATTTTACATATATATTTTTAGCAAAATCAAAAGATCTTGGCTAACATCAGATCAAAAAAGAAAGGAAAGCAACAAGCAGGGAAACCTTTTACCAGAAGGTGTCAGTATAATATCAACGTAATGTCTCTGTCTAGTAAACCCTTACTAAAGGCTCTTTAAGCCATACATCACTACAGCATTATATATGGTCAACATTTCCAGGTCAGCAGGGGCGGGTGTTGAGGAGGGAGGGGAGACTAACAAATATTTAGGTTAAGCTTTATTTTACTTTAACTTTCTTCTGCTTAAAAGCTCCATCAATCAAGTTCTAGTTAAGGGGGAGGTTATATTGCCCTGATGGTTCCCCCAGAACTCCCTCCAGTGAGTTTCCAAATGCTGGTGTGCATGCGAGCCTTCTTGTCTAAAACAAATGAGAAGAGCCATAGGCGAGGTGGTAAAGCAGCTGGGAATTATGGTGTGGCCCCTGGCATAGCTTTACTTTGAGGGTCGCTACATCGCAGGTATGTACAACGCTAAAGGAACTTTGCAGGCACTTACGTAGCAGGTAAGTGTATGTTGCATGTGTACATGTCTGTGTATATGTGTGTGTAAGTATATACATCTACACACACACACATATACCCAAATGTACACATACATAATATGCTTAAAATATGTTTGGAGTTTTTAGTGTTCAGGGATGGGTGGTGTATGGGATAGTAATGGGCATAGGTTAAGGGAAGGGTAGTGTATAGGGGTAATAAGGGGCATAGGTTCAGGGATGGGTAGTGTGTAGGGGTAGTAAGGGGAATAGGTTCGGGGATGGGTAGTGTGTAGGAGTAGTAAGGGGCTTAGGGTTCAGGGATGGGTAGTGTATCGGGGTAGTAAGGGGTATAGGTTCAGGGATGGGTAGTGTATAGCGGTAGTAAGGGGCTTAGGGTTCAGGGATGGGTAGTGTATAGGGGTAGTAAACTGACACAGGTTCAGGGATGGGTTGTAGTGTATAGAGATAGTAAGGGGCATAGGTTCAGGGATGGGTAGTGTATAGGGGTAGTGAGGGGTATAGATTCCGGGGTGGGTAGTGTATAAGGTTAGTAAGTAGCACAGGTTCAGGGATGGGTAGTGTATAGGGGTAATAAAGGGCGTAGGTTCAGGGATGGGTAGTGTATAGGGGTAGTAAGGGCATTAGGGTTCAGGGATGGGCAGTTAGTAGGGATAGTAAGGGGCATAGGTTCAGGGATGGGTAGTGCATAGAGGTAGTAAGAGGCATAGGTACAGGGAAGGGTAGTGTACAGGGGTAGTAAGGGGCATACGTTCAGTGATGGGTGGTGTACAGGAGTAGTAAGGGGCATAGGTTCAGGGATGGGTAGTGTATTGAGGTAGTTGGGGGCATAGATTCAGGGATGGGTAGTGTATAGAGGTAGTAAGGGGTATAGGTTTAGGGATGGGTAGTGTATAGAGGTAGTAAGGGGCTTAGGGTTCAGGGATGGGTAGTGTATAGGGGTAGTAACTGGCACAGGTTCAGGGATGGGTAGTGTATGGAGATAGTAATGGGCATAGGTTCAGGGATGGGCAGTGTATAGGGGTAGTAAGGGGTATAGATTCAGTGATGGATAGTGTATAGGGGTAGCAAGGGCCTTAGGGTTCAGGGATGGGTAGTGTGTAGGGGTAGCAAGGGGCACAGGGTTCAGGGATCGGGTAGTGTGTAGTGGTAGCAAAGGACTTCAGGTTCAGGGATGGGTAGTGTGTAGGGGTAGCAAGGGGCATAGGGTTCAGGGATAAGTAGTGTATAGGGGTAGTAAGGGGTATAGATTCAGGGATGGGTAGTGTATAGGGGTAGTAAGTAGCACAGGTTCAGGGATGGGTAGTGTATAGGGGTAATAAAAGGCGGAGGTTCAGGGATGGGTAGTGTATAGGGGTAGTAAGGGGCATAGATTCAGTGATGGGTAGTGTATAGGGGTAGCAAGAGGCTTAGGGTTCAGGGGTGGGTAGTGTGTAGGGGTAGCAAGGGGCATAGGGTTCAGGGATGGGTAGTGTGTAGGGGTAGCAAAGGACTTCAGGTTCAGTGATGGGTAGTGTGTAGGGGTAGCAAGGGGCATAGGGTTCAGGGATAAGTAGTGTATAGGGGTAGTAAGGGGTATAGATTCAGGGATGGGTAGTGTATAGGGGTAGTAAGTAGCACAGGTTCAGGGATGCGTAGTGTATAGGGGTAATAAAGGGCGGAGGTTCAGTGATGGGTAGTGTATAGGGGTAGTAAGGGGCATAGATTCAGTGATGGGTAGTATATGGGGTAGTAAGGGGTAAAGATTCAGGGATGGGTAGTGTATAGGGGTAGTAAGGGCATTAGGGTTCAGTGATGGGTAGTATATAGGGGTTGTAAGGGGTGTAGGTTCAGGGATGGGTCATGTATAGAGGTAGTAAGGGCCTTAGGGTTCAAGGATGGGCAGTTAATAGGGGTAGTAAGGGGCATAGGTTCAGGGATTGGTAGTGTATAGAGGTAGTAAGGGGCACAGGTTCAGGGATGGCGAGTGTATAGGGGTAGCAAGGGCCTTAGGGTTCAGGGATGAGTAATGTATAGAGGTAGTTAGGGGCAGATGTTCAGGGAAGGGTAGTGTACAGGGGTAGCAAGGGGCATAGATTCAGGGATGGCTAGTGTATAGGGGTAGCAAGGGGTTTAGGGTTCAGGGGTGGGTAGTGTGTAGGGGTAGCAAGGGGCATAGGGTTCAGGGATGGGTAGTGTGTAGGGGTAGCAAAGGACTTCAGGTTCAGGGATGGGTAGTGTGTAGGGGTAGCAAGGGGCATAGGGTTCAGGGATAAGTAGTGTATAGGGGTGGTAAGGGGTAAGGATTCAGGGATGGGTAGTGTATAGGGGTAGTAAGTAGCACAGGTTCAGGGATGGGTAGTGTATAGGGGTAATAAAGGGCGGAGGTTCAGGGATGGGTAGTGTATAGGGGTAGTAAGGGGCATAGATTCAGTGATGGGTAGTGTATGGGGTAGTAAGGGGTATAGATTCAGGGATGGGTAGTGTATAGGGGTAGTAAGGGCATTAGGGTTCAGTGATGGGTAGTATATAGGGGTTGTAAGGGGTGTAGGTTCAGGGATGGGTCATGTATAGAGGTAGTAAGGGCCTTAGGGTTCAAGGATGGGCAGTTAATAGGGGTACTAAGGGGCATAGGTTCAGGGATTGGTCGTGTATAGAGGTAGTAAGGGGCACAGGTTCAGGGATGGCGAGTGTATAGGGGTAGCAAGGGCCTTAGGGTTCAGGGATGAGTAATGTATAGAGGTAGTTAGGGGCATAGGTTCAGGGATGGGTAGTGTACAGGGGTAGCAAGGGGCATAGATTCAGGGATGGCTAGTGTATAGGGGTAGCAAGGGGCATAGGGTTCAGGGGTGGGTAGTGTGTAGGAGTAGCAAGGGGCACAGGGTTCGGGGATGGGTAGTGTGTAGGGTTAACAAGGGGCATAGGGTTCAGGGATGGGTAGTGTGTAGGGGTAGCAAAGGGTTTAGGGTTCAGGGATGGGTAGTGTGTAAGGGTAGCAAGGGGCATATGGTTCAGGGATGGGTAGTGTATAGAGGTAGTTAGGGGCATACATTCAGGGATAGGTGTGTATGGGGGTAGAAAGGGGTATAGGTTCAAGGAAGGGTAGTGTACAGGGGTAGTAAGGGACATAGGTTCAGGGATGGGTAGTGTATTGAGTTAGTTGGGGGCATATATTCAGGGATGGGTAGTGCATAGGGGTAGTAAAGGGCATAGGGTCAGGGAGGGGTAGTGTATAGCGGTAGTAAAGGGCATATGTTAAGGGATGGGTAGTGTATAGTGGTAGTAAAGGGCATAGATTCAGGGATGGGTAGTGTATGGGGTATTAAGGGGTACAGATTCAGGGATGAGTAGTGTATAGGGGTAGTAAGGGCCTTAGGGTTCAGGGATGGGTAGTGTCTAGAGGTTGTAGGGGGCATAGATTCAGGGATGGGTCGCGTATAGATGTAGTAAGGGCCTTAGGGTTCAGGGATGGGCAGTTAATAGGGGTGGTAAGGGGCATACGTTCAGGGATGGGAAGTGTATAAGGGTAGTAAGGGGCATAGGGTTTAGGGATGGGTAGTGTGTAGGGAAAATAATGGGTATAGGTTCATGGATGGGTATTGTGTAGGGGTATTAAGGGGTATAGGTTCAGGGATGGGTAGTGTACAGGGTAGTAAGGGGCATAGGGTTCAGGGATGGGTGGTGTGTAGAGAAAGTAAGGGGTATAGGTTCAGGGATGGGTAGTGTGTAGGGGTATTAAGGGGTATAGGTTCAGGGATGGGTAGTGTATAGGGTAGTAAGTGGCACAGGTTCAGGGAAAGGTAGTGTATATGGGGTAGTAAGGGGCATAGGGTCAGGAATGGGTAGTGTGTAGGGGTAGCAAGGGGCATAGGTTTCAGGAATGGCTAGTGTGTAGGGGTAGCAAGGGGCTTAGGGTTCAGGGATGGGTAGTGTGTAGGGGTAGCAAGGGGCATAGGGTTCAGGGATGGGTAGTGTATAGAGGTAGTTAGGGGCATAGGTTCAGGGATGCATAGTGTATAGGGGTAGCAAGGGGCATAGGGTTCAGGGATGGGTAGTGTATAGGGGTAGCAAGGGGCATAGGGTTCAGAGATGGGTAGTGTATAGAGGTAGTAAGGGGCATAGGTTCAGGGATGGGTAGTGTAGAAGGGTAGTAACAGGCTTAAGGATCAGGGATGGGTAGTGTATAGGGGTAGTAAGGGGAACAGGTTCGAGGATGGGTAGTGTATAGAGGTAGCAAGGGGCATACGTTCAGGGATGGGTAGTGTATAGAGGTAGTAAAGGGCATAGGTTCAGGGATGGGTAATGTGTAGGGGTAGTAAGGAGCATAGGTTCAGGGATGGGTAGTGTATAGGGGTAGCAATGAGCATAGGTTCAGGGATGGGTAGTGTATAGGGGTAGCAATGGGCATAGGTTCAGGGATGGGTAGTGTGTAGGGGTAGCAACGGGCATAGGTTCAGGGATGGGTAGTGTGTAGGTGTAGAAAGGGGCATAGGATTCAGGGATGGGTGGTGTGTAGGGGTAGAAAGGGGCATAGGGTTCAGGGGTGGGTGGTGTGTAGGGGTAGCAAGGGGCATAGGGTTCAGGGATGGGTAGTGTGTAGGGGTAGTAAGGGGCATATGTTCAGGGATGGGTAGTGTATAGAGGTATTAAGGGGGATAGGTTCAGGGATGGGTAGTGTGTAGGAGCAGCAAGGGACTTACGGTTCAGGGATGGGTAGTGTATAGGGGTAGTAAAGAGTATAGGTTCAGGGATGGGTAGTGCGAAGGGGTAGAAAGGGGTATAGGTTCAGGGATGGGTAGTGCGAAGGAGTAGAAAGGGGTATAGGTTCAGGGATGGGTAGTGTATAGGGGTAGTAAGTGGCACAGGTTCAGGGATGGGTAGTGTATAGAGGTAGTAAGGGGCATAGGTTCAGGGATCGGTAGTGTATAGGGGTAGTAAGGGGTATAGGTTCAGGGATGGGTAGTGTATAGAGTTAATTAGGGGCATAGGTTCAGGGATCGGTAGTGTATAGGGGTAGTAAGGGGCATAGGTTCAGGGATGGGTAGTGTATAGGGGTAGTAAGGGGCATACATTCAGGGATGGGTACTGTATAGGGGTAGTAAGGGGCATACTTTCAGGTATGGGTAGTCTATAGGGGTAGTAAGGGGCATAGGTTCAGGGATGGGTAGTGTATATGGGTAGTAAGGGGCATAGGTTCAGGGATGGATAGTGTATAGGGGTAGTAAGGGGCGTACGTTCAGGGATGAGTACTGTATAGGGGCAGTAAGGGGCATACTTTCAGGGATGGGTAGTATATAGGGGTAGTAAGGGGCATAGGTTCAGGGATGGGTAGTGTATAGGGGTAGTAAGTGGCACAGGTTCAGGGATGGGTAGTGTGTAGAGGTAGTAAGGGGCATAGGTTCAGGGATGGGCAGTATATAGGGGTAGCAAGGGGCTTAGGGTTCAGGGATGGGTAGTGTATAGGGGTAGTAAGGGGCATAGGTTCAGGGATGGGTAGTGTATATGGGTAGTAAGGGGCATAGGTTCAGGGATGGATAGTGTATAGGGGTAGTAAGGGGCATACGTTCAGGGATGAGTACTGTATAGGGGCAGTAAGTGGCACAGGTTCAGGGATGGGTAGTGTGTAGAGGTAGTAAGGGGCAGTATATAGGGGTAGCAAGGGGCTTAGGGTTCAGGGATGGGTAGTGTATAGGGGTAATAAGGGGCATAGGATCATGGATGGGTAGTGTGTAGGGGTAGTAAGGGGCATATGTTCGGGGATGGGTAGTGTATAGGGCAAGGGGCTTAGAGTTCAGGGATGGGTAGTGTATAGGGGTAGGAAGGGGTACAGGGTTCTGGGATTGGTAGTGTATAAAGGTAGTAAGGGGCATACGTTCAGGGATGGGTAGTGTGTAGGGGTAGTAAGGGGCATAGGTTCAGGGATGGGTAGTGTATAAAGGTAGTAAGGGGTATAGGTTAAGGGATGGGTAGTGTACAAATGTAGTAAGGGGCATAGGTTCAGGGATGCGTAGCCTAGAGGGATAGTAAGGGGTTTTTAGGATTCAATCAATCTGGATTTGTATAGCGCTGCTAATCAACCCTGATGGTATCCAGGCGCTGGGAGTACTGCTGCAGGGAGCACGTCGAACAACCAGGTCTTGAGTCCTTGTCTGCATTCCAGCAGAGACGGTGAGGCCTTTAGGTGATGTGGGGGGCCGTTCCCAGACTTTCAGTGAGGTAGGACAGGGAGCGTCCTCCTCTGTTGCTGCGGTGGATGGTGGGGCGGCTGCGGGACGAGGCGGCGGGAAGTGGGGCGCCGGTGTCTGAATAGAAGGTGGAGGTTCAGCCGGTGGTTGATATACTCTGGTCCCCAGTTGTGGAAGGCTTTCAAGGTGGGACTCAGCATCTTGAACTGGCATTTCTTCTGAAAAGGCGAGCCAATGGAGCTTCTTAAGGGGGGGGGGGGGTGATGTGCGTCTGTTTAGGGACGTCTAGTATGGGCTGGGTTGGGAATTGTATATGGGTAGAAAGGAGCTTTTAGGGTTAACAGGTGGGGCTGGGAGGTGGACTCTACCTTTAAAAATCATATTTTTAATTCATTAAATAAATAAAAAGCAAATTGGGTTACAAGGGTTACACCCCTATTTAAAAATGTTATATAATTTTACACATTATTATAGTATTAAACATCCTATTAGGTGAAACATAATGTTATTTGTACATACTATATATGAGATATAACTAAATTCATCTGAAAATATGTTTTCATTTCAATTTAGTTAAAGTACAATTTAAAAGTTGGATGATTAAAACAAGTTTTTAAATTAATTAAATATATATAAAACGAACAGGAGTACATGGAGGGGGTTAACCCGTCAACCCTTCTATTAAAAAGCATTATATTATTTTGCATTACATTATATTAAATTATTTTAGGCAACAAATTATTGTACATTAAAATGAAAAACATGTTTAATAAATACATTTAAAAATACTTCATTTAATGTTCATTATACACTCACACACACATATTTAGGGTATACATAAACATGTGTAAATTACATTATATATACATTTAAAACTAATGTTTTATCTCAATTAAATATAAAGGAGTTGAATTTAATAATTACCTATTTGCCCGCGAAGTAAATGACTGTGGCGGTCATTCTGACCTTGGCGGACGGCGGAGGCCGTCCGCCAAGGTACTGCCGTCAGAACACCGCACCGCGGTCAAAAGACCGCGGCGGTGATTCTGAGATTTGCCCGGGGCTGGCGGGCGGCCGCCAAAAGACCGCCCGCCAGCCCCGGGCAAACCAACCTTCCCACTAGGATGCCGGCTCAGAATTGAGCCGGCGGAGTGGGAAGGTGCGACGGGTGCAGTTGCACCCGTCGCGTATTTCAGTGTCTGCTAAGCAGACACTGAAATACGTTGTGGGGCCCTCTTACGGGGGCCCCTGCCGTGCCCATGCCAGTGGCATGGGCTCGGCAGGGGCCCCCAGGGGCCCCGCGGCACCCCCTACCGCCATCCTGTTCCTGGTGGGAGAACCGACAGGAACAGGATGGCGGTAGGGGGTGTCAGAATCCCCATGGCGGCGGAGCGCGCTCCGCCGCCATGGAGGATTCTGACGGGCAGCGGAAAGTCGGCGGTACACCGCCGGCTTTCCGCTTCTGGCCGTGGCTGTACCGCCGCGGTCAGAATGCCCGGCGGAGCACCGCCGGCCTGTTGGCGGTGCTACCGCCAACCTCCGCCATGGCGGTAATTACCGCCGGGGTCAGAATGACCCCCTGTATATGTAAAGGCGTGGGATATAAAGGGTCTCCTGAGGTAATGAAAAGTGATGTAAAGCCAATCCTGATGGCAAAAATGTGATATAATGTCCCCCAAAGTAATTAAGTGCAAAGTAACAACTGACTTTCATGGCCTATATCGGCATCCGCAAGCACGTCTCCCGGGCTATATAACGTTCCATTGAATATTCCACTAAACCCTTCAGCTCACCCCACCATGCAAGGAGGCCCCAGAAGAACCCCGGAAGACAACAAACACACAAACGGTGATGGGAGGAATGCTTGCAATAAGTCTAACCACTGGCGATCGCCATCAGGACCATTCCATCGTTATTTTGCTCACCATGCCACGTCAGTTTGTAACTAGACATATGCAAGTCGTACTTGACCCTGCTTCAATAGGAACTCTCCATGAAGGCAAGACGGAGCTGTACCTCGTGGGCCTGGCCCCCAAAGACTTGGTGAAACATGTGAGACAGCTGTGGCCCGTTTGCCCAAGGACAGGCTGACCGCTGCATGTTCCGGCCACAAGTCGGCCATACAAGAAGGCCAGGCAGCTGTAACCGGCTCCATTCATCTTCCAACATAAACTCTAGGTGAAAACTGGTGATCTCTTAAGAATGCTTCTATCGCGGACTGGACTAGACGCTGAGCTGCAAAATGAAGAACAAGGTACTCAGTCGTTTACCACAGAAGAAACATTACACTGACAAGTCTTGAGGCCAGATGACAAATTCAGCATTTGCCAGGACACTGAGCATGTGCAATCATAACCTTGCAATACATCTTCTGGTGGGGTTGTGGCCAAGCACCCTTAGCCCACAAGTGAAGTAGCCCTGGTGCACCTAAAACTCCCAGGGGCCACACTCCTTGGGAGATTTGAGACACTAAATTTAGGAGCCAATTTACAAAGGTTGCTGTGACCCAAGTGCCTGCCAAGGAGTTTTTCCATGCAAACTGTTGTACCAAATTAATGATTCTGAGGGTTAGGGCCTTATTATGAGTTATCTGGTATAAACAGGGAGGAATAAGCAGACCAGGTATTACTTATACTGGGTTTTATTACCGACCTGTTAACTAGCGATTACGAGTTTTGTCCTCGGAATGGGAAATAACATCTGGTAATCAGAATTACCAACCAATTATTGCATATTTTCCCAATTTCTACTTGTAGCCAGTTGAGTATGTGATCAGAGAAGCAGAAGGTCTTACCTAGTGCTGTACTACAGAGAGTAAAATCTGTTCTGGTTACACCAGGTGATGTTCTGCACCTGGAAGAACTTGTAACTGTGCAAAGTGGTATTCCCACAGAAAAAGTGCAGAAATACCACTCCATGCGACTCATAATGAGGCCCTTCAGGTCTCCGTGAGATCCCAGTGGTTTTGCAGAAGGACTCTGTAAGGTAAAGGTCCTTCTTATTTTGTTGGAAAAAGATAAAATAACCCAAGCAAGGTGGAAACATCTCAGGTCAGTGGTGAAGCAACTCAAGTCACTTTCAAACCTCAGAAAAAGAGACTTTTTATAAAACTAAGACCTCTAGCAAACTCCCAGAAATTGCTCTGGGATCAAATTTAGAGAAATTTAAAAGATATCACTACCTAATATTTTTTGCTAATCCTTAAGAACACCGCATGTCTGAGAGACGGCAACAAGACACCGGCTTGTGCCTGCGTGTCAATAAACCTTGTCCTAACATATCACCAAAATCCAGGCAATCGCGAACAACTTACCAGTTGAGAACAAGAACATCAGCCAGAAACTGAAGGTAAATCTTGTGCCTCTGGAGTGAGTGTGTAACGTGTTTCATTGCTGCCTTCACAGACTCTAAAAATGAACTGTCTGGTGGGCTCTTTTCCAAACCCTTGCTCCCACCGTTGGTAAATAGTCCCTTCCGCAATCTTTATTCCGAGGGGTAACCCTGGCACCACGGCGAATCAAGAAAGTGCACTTCGCATGTGGAGCCAACAGGTCTTAATGGGTAGATCAGATATTGGTGGGCATATTTATCAGGGGGTTTGTGTTGTGCTTGTGCCACGCAAGGGGGTGCAGGGTGAGGTAAACCTATTATGAGATGTACCAAGCCACACAAGGTCACCTTATGTGATTCTGCCAGGCTTGGTATATCTGGAGTGATGCAAGGCAGCGCAAGTAGCTGCCTTACGATACTCTGTCCGAGCAAGGCATTCCAATCGTGGAGCGCGGGTGTTCTCACACATCCACCCATGGATTCTGAAGCATTCCCAGATTTACCAAAACTGGTAAACTTGGGAATTCGTCAAAATGATACACCTTCGAAAGAGAGGTGAAATGTGGAAAAATATCTTTATTTCTCCATGTTTTTTCCTGTATCTACGTGTGCTGCATTCTGCCTCACAGGATTGTTTTTGTGCAGGAATGTGTCCCTGCCTGCATAAAAACAATCCCTCCTATCCGGAGGATTCCTTGCACCATGGTGCAAGGGTGCCTGCGTTGGTGCTAGGCAGCAGTTTGTAAGCAAGCATGGAAAGGGAGCAGGAATACGCCATATCTTCATCGATATGGTGTATTCCTACCCACTCCCTTTCACGCAACGCAGCAAGGCGTCTTGCTGCGTTGCGTGAAATAATGATAAATACGGCCCCTGATTTCCACCATGATCTGAAGTATGCATGATAAGAAGTCATTAAAAATTTAGAAGGAACAATTACTATCTTCTCAAAGAAGCAGAAATGTGCTTATAATTAAATGAATGGTGATGTGATTCGCTATCCTGGGCCAGAAGGAACTCAGCCTCATCATCCAAACCAACATCGTCCCCAGCCTAGAGCCCATCTCCGGCCAGCGACACATAAACCTTCAAATCTAGAAGAGGCCAATGAAAATTTACAAGCGCAAACAGGCCAGATCCATGCTGGAAATGCAATGGCGCCACGTGGAATACCAGACAGGTCTTAACAGATTGCAACAAAAAATAACAGCAGCTTTTAGGGAAGTGTCAAAATACTCACACGGGAACAGCCTATAGCTGGGAGCGCCGAGCTAAATCCATACCGCTCAACGCGCTGGCGGATCACCACCATGGATCAGCCGCGCCGCCAGGTGTGTGAATGAACCTTGCATAGACATTGGAAATCCCTCCGCAAGCCGTGGATTGAAGGTTGGACCACAGCCCCTCCATGGAGGAATGGTGCACCACAAACTATAACTAGATGTGTCTGATTAAGGCGGAAACACACATTAGAGCGGTGTCTGATCATGCTAACCAATTATCTCACGTCTAATGCTACCAGCCCTGATCGTTTTTATTTATATAGTATGGGCTTCTAACCACAAATATCAAAAGCCTTCTTAATGTTCGGTTTATATCTCTTCCACAATCCCCCTTTCTTCTTTCCTCTTCCACTCGACCCTTCCTTAATAACTTTAGAGTTTTCTGGTTGTCTTTTATCCTTTTGCAACAGAGCCTGCTGGGAGCACTAAGGGGCGGGGCCCGCACGCGCATGCGCACAGAAGGCCCAGAATAAACTCACCATGGCGCCCATCTGAAGGAGCTACAACCCTGCTCCGCCCCCTACAGACAGAGAAGAAAGACTAGGTGAAACGGGGGAAAGAAAGCCATGCATTCTGCACAGTATGTAAACAACACGTGGACGACAAATCACATCTTCGACACATGAGCCAGGAACAACAACAACAAAGATGCTTATGAAACAAACCTTGACTTTGGATGGAGAGGGGGGCACACGTCAGAACGAAGTCACACCAACTCTGCATTCCGTCTTTGTTTTTATTTTGTTTTTGTCGCTATTGCTTTAGCGCCATGGCTCTGAATTGAGGTTTTTTACTCCTGGGGCTGGGCTATGGAGCTGGAAGTACTCAGCTGGAATATAATATAAAGATCTGGAAGGGGGCATGGGCACGTATGTGCTTGTCTTGAGACAGTGGCCCATGCACACACACGTCTTATTGCACCTTGCGTTGGCACAGAAACTTCTGTCTTGACCCAATTAGTTAAATGCATTAAGAATCTTGCATGGACATAGGGGGTATGTTCCTGACCCAACGCTTTCAATGTGTTCATGCTACCACGTGGACACATAAGGTATGATCTTGGCCCAGCACTTTCAATGTGTTCATCTTCTTCCGTGGCATTGTGGTTCTGCCCCAACACTTTCAATGCATTTATACTCTTGCATGGGCATTGGAACTATGCCCCTGACCCAACACTTTTGATGCATTCAGCTCCTCACGTGGCGTAGTAGGCATGGTCCTTACCCAATGCACACAATGTGTCCAGCCACTCGTGTGGCACAGGAGGCATGGTCCTTACCCAATGCACACAATGTGTCCAGCCGCTTGTGTGGCACAGGAGGCATGGTCCTTACCCAATGCACACAATGCGTTCAGCAGCTCGCGTGGCACAGGAGGCATGGTCCTTACCCCACGCACACAATGAGTTCAGCCGCTCGCGTGGCACAGGAGGTATGGTCGTTGCCCAAAGCACACAATGCGTTCAGCCGCTCGCATGCATAGGCGGCAAGGCCTTACCCAACGCACACAATGCGTTCAGCCGCTCGCTTAGCTCAGAAGGCATGGTCCTTACCCAACGCACACAATGCGTTCAGACGCTCGCGTGGCACAGGAGGCATGGTCCTCAGGCAACACTTTCAACGCGGTCAGCCCCCTGTGTGGCACATAATGTATGGTACTGACCCAATGCTCTCTGTGCATTCAGGCCCACACATGGGCATCGGAGGTACGGCCCGACCCAACACTTTCAATTTATTCAGATTCTTGAAGAAGATATTTCTGATTAATAATTAATGTGTGCTTAACATCGTGAACATTTTGCATTAAAAATGAAAACATTGCATTGAGCAAAACTATATTTTCCTAGGCTTGGTCAAACTAGGCCCTAACTAGCTCTGACGCCATCTTGAATTTCAACGCAGCCATGTTGCGTGTGTGTCTTAATTTGTCCTCTCATCACACATAGCATCATGTGCACTAACGAAACCCTCTGTATTTACACTCTGTTCTTGAAGAATGCCAGTGGCATTTTCCGTTCTATTCTAACTCTTCAGGGCCTTTGCTGCCTGAACCAGTGTAAGGCTATTCATTCATAAGCTTGTCATTGTGCAACCAGATTTGTACTGCTCCATCCATTGACATTAAGGGATTAATTAATATTTTATATAGTTCAATATTGTTGCACATTGCTGTATTGTGATTGGTTGAGCCCTGCAACATTTAGTTCATTGTATGCTGAGTGTGTGACTTTTTATGTGCATTTTGCTATAAAAAGAATCCAGAATTGGAGGTTATCCAGTCTGGTTTTCCACGACTCTTTGGGAGCAGACCCTTGTCATTCTGTCTCTCGCTAGGCACTCTGAGACTTGATCTCATGTCTGACTCTTTTGCTCCATTTGATCGAGCCTTATTGGTAACTCCAGGGATTTTATTATTATGCATTACGACTAACCTATATGTTTGCCTTCTGTATTGCACTTTAAATTATTCAATACAGCTTTATTGTGTTTAACTTTTTCTGGTCTCAATAAGGCATATTTATCCAACCATGGTGATTTATTTGCTGTTTATCTAATCTCCTTAAGGACACATTACCTCATATGTTCTTGAGGACACACCATCCCCAATCCTGCACAGGCACTTTAATTAAGATTATCTGATAAAATAGCATCAGCACTCTTGTGTGGGCACCTGAATTTATGGCCCTGACCCAGTGCTCCCAGTGGGCTTAGATTCATACAATACACAGGCGGTGTAGCCCTGACCAAAGTCTCTCCAAGCACTCCAACGTTCATGTAGCATAGGAGGCCTGGTCCTGGCCCAGGGCTCTCAATGGGTTCGGACGCTTGTGTGGCGTAGGCGGTATGGGCCCAACCCTACACTCTCAAAGCATTTGGACTCTCTCGTGCCATAGGATTCCAGGCAAAATAACTTGCCTTCTGGTTCGCTCCGTAAACGCTGAAAATGACCAAGTTTGGCCTTTTACAGTAATGAGAGGCCTCCACAAGGGAGGGATAAGGCTCCTGTCATATCTAACCTTATGGAAACCTGAACCCTGGTCTTGGATCCGGGTTCATCCCTTGGAGCAGTCTATGTGGCATCATGCTTCATTTCTGTGATTGTGGCATACGCTGTGTTTTATGCCCAGTGGACAGACGTGGCTCCACATTCTCTGTGGTTGCTCCCCAGTAGAGTTAGACTCCAGTGGACTGGGGTTCACCCACAGTGCACCCTAGGCCTCATTGCAGAGTGAATACTGTCCTCTCGCCAGACTTTGGCAAGTTTGATGTGTGATGCATGGTCTCTGGTCCACAATTAGCTCAGAAACATTCCTTTCAGAAGTGCACCAGGCACAAGCAGACATTGGTTTTGATTCCTCTGTGGCCCACACCCCACCAGCTTCCTAGTGCCTGCTGAACCCCAGTAGGGATGGCTGGCCTGTGACGTCTTTATCCACTCGTTACATTAGCTGCTTCAAATCCCCCTGCAGTGCAAAGGGCATGGGAAGTGGTAGAAAGCTTTTTTCATATATTTAGTATTTGCATTAACGCAACTCTAATACAGAGACACACCAAGGCTGATGTAAAGAGAACTTATGTTACTCACGTTTAGGTTGACTGTAGCTAATGTAGGCCTGAGTTTTAACATGGCTAACGTTGGCTGCCAACTTTGCTTTGCAACATGTGAACAGTTTATTTCTAGACGAGCTGGAGATCTAATTAACAATGAAATGTTATTTTTCCTTCTTTCCTATGTGAAGAAATGTTTTCTTTACTTTGTGGTGATCATGGAGTGTTTTCATGAATAGAGCATTTAAGTAGACACCTGCAGTGTACAGGCCTTTCGTATTGAGGCGACCCCATGTTGGTTCTCCCTTTGATTTGTAAGATTGTGATTACATTTGAATTTCAATCAAACTTTGAAACCAACATACTCTCTTATTTTCTTGTGGAGACTAATGTGCTTCACTTTTTTTCAATGTTTTCACTTCTTGACGAGGCTCATTTGTGGATCTTGATCCATCCGATAGCGCTTTATGGTCCCCGAATTTGCACAATAGATAGCGCTAAGACAGCCCCAGGAGATGATTCCTGGTGAGATCGGCTGGGTCTGGATCATGAGTGTGAAAGAGACCCCATTGACCCCCGAAGCTGCGACTAAGCCTGGGGTCTGAAGATGCCCTATCCAGACCTCAAGGATGAGGTCAAGGCCTAGGGAGGTGGCAGCGCGGGAGCCACGAAGCCCTGCAGCGCTGCTGTTAGCCGTTCTGCTCACTTACACCACAAGCGACGCAGAGGGCAGTGCCAGCTCAAGAGAGCCTGCCCTTAACCTGCCCTCTTCACACCGAGCCTCGGACGCTGAGGAGGGCACCCGGGTCGCTCCATGGTGGACCGAGAGTGCGCCCAAGAGAAGGCTGTGGGAGCTTTAGTTTTTTTCTCCTCCTTCCCCACACCAGCAGGGTGTCCTCTGGTCTCCTGAAGAGCACCAGCTGGAGCTCAGAACCACTAACCATCTGGCTGCAACAAACGGGTGACAAGTTATTGGGAACCTCTCAACCCTTTCCAGGGTACCCCCTCTTTCTGAAGGTGCTACCAAGTCCAGTGTATGAACCTGGACCCACCACTCAAAATCCATGTCCACAAAGTGTGATATATGAAAAAAATTATCCACCTCCTAAATGTTGAAGACACTATCCTTGGGGTCTCACCAGGCCTGCAGGGACCACCTGGTCCTCACCGGTGAGGAAAACCCGTGTTATTCCACTTGAGGCCATGATCTCCCAGGTCCCAGGTGTCTCCAGATAAACAGGAGACACCTTTGTCTCTTCCCATAGACAAAAAGTGCAATAGATCCTAAAGTAAACCGCATTCTAGCGCCTTACCGCATACGCACTAGCGACAGCGCTATGATCCTGTCTCAGCCCCGTGTGGTGCCACGGCATTTCATTACCTTCTGCTGCTCTATTCAGGACTTGTACTCAGGACTTCTGGATTTATGCTATTCTGTGGCAGGTTCGTTGTATGCAGGGTTATGATTTACCGCACTTGCCGCATAACCCACCATCTGCTGCACAATATTTTTATTTCAACAGCAAAAAAATGATTCTAGTTCTATAGGATGACTGCTGCACCGGATGTTGAACTTGTATTAATTGTAATTGTAATTGTAATTGTGATCGTATTTATATAGCGCTTACTACCCCTGACGAGGCGTTGAAGTGCTTTTCGATGAGTAGCACGCTACTCCGGTACCCAACAAGAATTAGTGATGGATTAGTATAATTTAATAAGGAGTACAGTTTTAGTATTATTATGAGTTAATTTGAGTTGCAGATATGAGAGTTTGTTAGTTAGATTGACTGGAGTAATGGAGGGGTAGAGGAGGAAAGAAATCCAGAAATGTTAATTGGGAGTTTATCCTTCATTTACTCAATCCAAAGGCTTGAGATGAATAATAGGGGAGCGGAGGGGAAAGAGGATGTGGATGGGTTAGGGAGAGCATAGAAGTAGGGTGAGACGAATGCAGGAGAATTTAGTAGGGTTGTGTGGGAGGTCACAGAGGTAGAGTGAGGTTTGGTGAGTTAGATGTGGAGGTGGAGGGGAAGAGCTTAGGCAGAGATATTTAGTGAGGTGAAACGTTTGCCATATATATGTGACTGACTAATTCTTCAAATAATACTGACACAGAATTCTGCTGAAATATATGGCATTTTGTATTACAGAATAATTAAGTTAAGACTGTGGCATAATTTGATCCTTTTTCAGTATAATTCTAATGGGCTTTCTTATAGTTTAAAAAAATATACTTCTGACGGCAGAGTGTCTTTAATTGGAGATATTTCTTTGTGGCATGCAGTACTTAAGTTTTAGATTCATATCAGCTCCTAGGGTCAATGCTGAACCCCGCCCACTCCCCCATCCCCTTTGGATAGTTCATACCAAGACTGGACCACTCGGCACCCGTAGGCGGTGCGATGAATCCCAGTGGGAAGCGGCCGCGCGTGCACTCGCCCCGGCCTGGGAAGAGCCGCGTCATTTACCAGCAGCGAGGGCGCGTCCCTGTCCGGGGGCTGGGGGGAGGGTGGACCGAGAGGATTAGATGCCACCAAGGACTGATTAATAGATGAAACCTTCCCAGAGCAGATATTCGCTCTATTTCTTACTTCTTCATTTCTCATTCACCCCCTCCCACCTTTTGATTCTAATTTTTTTTTAATTCTTTTCTTTGTCCCTCGTTTTCCTTTTCTTATTTCTTTCTTTCCACGTTTACTGTTCATTTCGTCTTGTTCCCTTCTTTCTTAGTCTCGCGTCCTTTACTTCCTGTCTTTTCTTTTTTTTCGACATTTCTTTTTCGACATTTCTTTTTTTTCATACTCTTCACCTTTCTATGGTTTCTTTCCTTTGTTTTTTCTTTCCTGTAGTTTTCTTCTTCCTGGTATTTCTCTCCATGTATTTTTATATTTTTCTCTTTATGATTTCAGTTTCTTTTTCCTCCTTTTTTGTTACTCGTTCTGTTTCCTTATTTTCACTTTCCTATATCCACTTTCTTCATTTTGAATGTGTCAGCAAGGTTCCTTTTTGCAGATTATACACAATCTACGCCAGTGCTTAAATTGTAAATAAAAACATGCGAGCACAGAATACTGAGGCGGCGTAATCCTGAAACCATCTCTGGCCTCTTTAATCCACTTACAGCTGCTCCCTGCCCCTTCAGCTCACTCTTGCAGCTTTTGCCTTCTTCCATTGTGACGCTTTTTTGTTTTTCCCTCACTTTTTCTTTCCCATATGTCTTTTGCTCACAGTAAATGCTTGAGGCAGAAAAATAAGCGCCGGCCCTCAAAAATAAGTGCCGGTACTCGGCACCAGAAACAACAAGCATAAATTAAGCACTGATCTACGCGCCGGCATCAAATGCTGTGAAGCCCAGCTGAAGCCCTTCTGAGCCCCTTCCATGAAATCTCGTGAAGGTTGTCTTACATTGGGCATATTTCTGTACTGCACATCTCACCATCAGAATGGCACATTTAATGAAGAATGAAAAAGTGCAAACTTTTTTTAAACTTGCGATCCAGTGAGGTGCTGACAAACAGAAAACTGTCAAATGTGTCATTTTATGTCACAATGATTTGTATAGCAGGCTGCTGGCATTAGGCCTCGTCTGGCTCCCCTGCCAGGACAATACTGGGTGCTGGCGTAACTGGCACAATTTTTAGGGTCGAGCACAAATCGCTCTGTCCCTAGTGTAATCTTTCTATGGGCTTTTAACCATGCCCATCAGTTTGGTTGGTTCCTGGGCTTGCATTTTACAATTTGCTTCATTTCATTAGTGAAAAGCATGCATACGCCATGCCTTTTCCGGCGTTTAGCCTTCCTCGGGCGCACCAGCCAACTACCGAAAACACACGAGGATCCATGTTTTCGATAAGGTTTCTGGACTACTTTTTCTCTTTAATTTGTAGGCAGCGCGATCTCAGTGGGCAGTAGTCGAGCACTTTGAATGACATCCACCTTGTTACATGGCTAATTGCACTTTTGCCAATATGTTTCACTGCAACCGAACTTCTGTTTCCTTTTGTGTGTCTTCATCACGCTTCATGGTGGCTGTGGGCTCGCTTATGTGAAACTGTTTTACTTTTCAGTTTATGTGGCAAGTAAAGTCCGTCTAGGAGTTTAAAACTCTAAATAAGGCTTTTGGTTCTTCATGCCTAATATCTCGACTCAGAGTTGGGGCGTCTGGGACCCATGCTATGTTGGTGACTGTGTACTCTGGTGTGTTTGGACAGGTTATGCAGTCTGTCCAAAGTTTATTCCCCCTGTTCCCCCTCCAATTGATGTTCACCATCGTTTTCCTGGGGGATGGCATCTTCTTACACTCTGTGTACACCATGAGTCAAGAAATTCCTAGTCAGATGAGCCCTTGGCACCGGTGATTATGAAGATCATTTCCTTTGGCAAATTTCTGTTTCTTGCTTGGTGGCACACAACTTGCCCAGTCAGGATAGCTGTATCCTGAATGAGGTGATCATTTAGGGACACTGTTGGAGGAGGAGCTTGTTTCTGCATTGTTTCGCAGGCAGACCCCGCTCGTCTCACTTATTAGTAAGAACTGGAACAGAAAAGCAACAATCAGGACAATTGTGACTGTTGGTAAGTAATGAACCCTGTACGTACAGGGCGAATCTCAGGCAGACACCGAGACCAGCCCCATCACAGACACAGCCCATGGTTGGCTTTACCAACGTCATTCCAGTCGGTGAAGATTATATACTGATTAATGAAATGACCAACCAGGAGACAAAAGCAATGGATCATGGGTATGTAATTGTCAAGGGTGTGATTGGCAATGGCATTAAAACCATAGGGGTGGGGAGGAGACCAGACTTGCCAACTCACACGGTGCCACCGTTTGACACACGATATCAGCTCCCTTCACACTCTCCCCCGGTGAGGAGCCAGTATCACAAGGTGGCCTGGAAAACAAGCTGAAAACCACTGTAAACAGTGGATTTCCAGCTCGTGTTTGTAGGTGTTTAACTGCTGGCGTCCATTAAGGGGTGTGAAACACCCCAGGACATCTGCATCAGCCTCAAGAAACTTTTTTTCTTTTCAGTGGAAAACGGGGTTTGGGGCAGGGCTGGGGAAAAAAAGTGCCTTGTAGGTACTTCTCAGCATGAGGCCCCGCCCTCTCCTAGGCCCCGCCCCCTACTCACACAGTGATCTTTTTAATTTTAGCTGGGAGACTCCCAGCAGTTATTGACTGGAGCAGTAACTGTTGTTTACCACTGGGTACTGTTGCAGGGATCATTTGGTCGCTGGTGATTGTGAGTCCTGGGAAATCTCTTGAAATCTTCAGGTCTCCGTCTTCTACTAGAACTGTGTTCCTCAACGAGCTTATGTGCAAACGTACAGTGTGAGGTTAATTGTCTGCCCTTGGTCCTGCTTTCTCATGTGGCCTAGGTTCAAGAGCAGGGGAGAGGGGCAATTAGGTGAGTTTGGGCCCAGAGATCTGAGAAAGTGTCACATTTCTCAAAGAGTCCAAAAACCTGTTTACCAAAGTGATCTGAAATCCCCAAGTCACACGAACATGGTCACAAGAAACTCATCCTTAAGTGAACATGTCAGTGTCCAGTTAATGGCACCCACAGGGTCCAGCACACATTTTTCCCACATGCACACAATTGTAACATAGATCTGAGAGTTTAACAAAGGGGAACATAAATGTTGACATAGAGAAAATCACCTTACCAAAACCAGGGAACCCATGACTAGGACACTGTACAACTAGTGATGAGTAGTTCTCTTGGATGTTTACATTGCTAGTTGTCAGCCAAGTGATGAACCGCTCTAGGTAGGTGGGTTTCCTCATCCCTTACAAGAACATCAATGTACGGCTATTCTGTAGAAGGCCTGGCTCTTTCAGGTGAGCCATGCTTCTTGTATGTTTATCATTTTTTATGGTGACTGTACAACCTGCCCTTTAACACCTATTGCTACCACCTTGGTGTGTTAGCTACCTGTGCTGTACCGGTCCAGTCTGAGTGAGAGAATCATATGCAACCAGATTTTGACATGTACTAGATGACTTTGTGGCATTGTAAAATGGCCTTGGCAAGAGGCTCTGTGTCATGTATACACCTTCAGCCAGTTCTGGCATTTTAGACAACATCGCTTTGCATTCTGGGACTTTAAATCCATAGATATGAAACTATAAGCCCAACAATGCAGTATGCTGTTGGCTGTAAAGCAAGGAATGGCCTATATGTCACAGTGCACTTGGCAGACTTGTGAAATGCAAAATAAAATGTTGTTCATGATTATCTGCCCTTTGCTTCAGGGTTAAACAGCCCAGTGGGTTAGAGGGTGGAGACGGCCTATAAGATGCAAGTAGGAACATCTCACTGCTAATGGGCTAATATCAACAGCCCCTGGAGAGAGAAATATGGCACACTAAAAAGACATTGTTTCCCAGAATAATGCAGCGACAGAGACAGTTCGAAAGGAAAACGAATGTGCTGGCACCTCTCTTCCGGGTACCTGCCGGTTACCCACCTTGAAATGGTGCAGCAGGTGCTGACTGTGAGGGGCGCCTGTGCTGCACGACCTTGCTACTCCAGTGCAGGCCCTCCCACTGCAGCCATCTTCCCTGCAGCCTTCATGCCAGCAGGGATGTCTTCTTTCCTGCAGTGGCACACTGTACCACGTGAAGAGATTGCAGAAATATGGCCTTCTGCAAAAACAACTTGGAAAAAAAGACAGAACCGAGAAAATACCTCATGCAAATAAGAGAGAAAGGGAATAACACCATTTGTAGTAGATGTGTTCTAAAAATATAAAGAGACATTGCACCTGAACAGAAGCTACACATTGTAGGATTCCTCTTCTGTAAATCAATGTAATGTGGGCATCCGCGGTCCGCCTCAGAAAGATAAATTGGGCCAGCATTACGTGGGTGCACCTAGCCAACATGGTATAATATCCATATCTAGAGCACTTCCAAGTTGTTTATTCTTCATACTTTTTTACTACTATATATAAACAGGTTCACTGGAATGATGCACAGAGGAGGACCAAGTTATGTGGCAGGTTGGTTAAATTATGCAGCTAGTAAATGGACATAATGCGGTGTACAGAGCACAGTTTATGACTGCATTGCTTATTCTGTATTTTGTAAAAATGTTAACCCTGTCTGGGCAAAGGTTTGAATTCATTAGTCTCCACTGAAGACTTAAGTTCAACATTCAGCATGGGTTAACCTTTACAAAGCAGCGCTGCCATTCTTTGGACTCTTACCCTGAGCACTCGTGCCAGAGAGTTACCATCAGCCCCCTGTGGCTGTCTGGCACTTACCGCAGTGGTTAATGCTCCCTAAGCTCTAAATACTAGTTCTGGATATATTTTTAAACAGGGCTCATTTACAATTAAAGTGTTTGAGAATGAAATTTGATTATGTGTCTAAAATCTATTTTTGTTGTATTCTTCAGGATTTCAGTGAAACAAGTTTTTTCTCCAATGACTTTTCTCTGTTTTGATTTTATCTCCAAAGGTCACCTTGCATAAGTCAGATCCCAAGCTGCCTGTTTCACCGCTATCTTTTTAAATGGAAGTTGACGCACAGCTCCTGTCTTCTCCGGAGCTGCGCAGCTCTGTTCTTCCCGGTAGGGTGCAGCAACTGGGCTCCTGCACATCTTACAAGTGGTGCAGCCTTGCGGGTAACAGAAGCACTGACAGTCATGGTCAGACTCCTCCTCCGGCCCTGCAGCAGGGACTTCTGAGTCCAAAGAGAACGCAAAGCCCAGCTCCGGGCGCCCAGAGCTCCGCTTCTATCAGATGTACAGCTCCATAGCTTTGACCATCAGTGCCGGGCTGCCTTCTGGGCATCTTCACAAAGGGGGGAGGTGCAAGCAGGAGGTGGTTAAAGGGATGTGTGTGTCGGGGGGGCGGGGTCAGGTTAAACCTCCCTAGTGGAGTCTCCCATAGTCATCCATTCTCAGCTCAGCAGACAGAGAAACACCGCAGGACACCAAGGGGCGTGGACGGGGCCCGCACAGATGTGTGAGTCCTAACCGAGGGGGGCTGTGCCGTGCACATCTGGAAGCACAGCTGTCCAGGCAGCGAGATAGGTTTGGTTACTCCACAGCTAGCTGGCAGGCCTCGGGGTGACCACGGGGTGTCTCCAGACACCAAACACAATCTCCACTGCTGTGCCATCTCTGAGGCGCCGCCAGGCCGGTATTTCAAGAACTGGAATGGCCCTAACCCTGTGAAATACACCTTCAGAGAGGGCACCAGGCATAGAGCACACTGCCTACAAGCACAGCACATGTACACATGCTCACACAACACACACTGGAAACTGAGTGAGTGATTCCAATGAGGGAGCGGTGACTGGACTGTATCCCCAGTGTGAGTGGACAACTCTAAAGGTACAGATAAGGGGGCCAAAGTCCTGGACCCTGGGCCTTGAACCAATCACTCTCCCCCTAGACTGGCAACAGGGGTCAGCTGTACACTTTGGGTGTAGCTTCTGTTGAACCCTCAGTGCTCCTGCTTCTGGGTGGCCCATGGCCTCCCAGCCTCCACACTGGCACCCCACAGGGGCATTCTACAGGCTTCAGCAAGTCCCTTCAGGGCCTAGCGAAATATGATAACAGCGCCCCCTTGCTGATGGAGGTCCTGGCCCACACTGTGTTCAGTCGGCTGTGTCACTTACAAAGCTCCGAGGTCAGCACCCATGCTTATCTAACAGACAAGCTCAGCCCCTGGCTTTGCAAACTCCAAAATACAAACATTTTTGGTACATTTTCGAGTCCCTTTGGGCCACTCTCCAACCTGACCCCGGGGGTCAAGTGATACTTCCCATGTCCCTTTAGGACGCCTTCTTTATTTATTTTCGGCGTGCAAGCACTGAGTCCCTGAGTCCTGAAATGGCAGTTGCAATATTTTTCTTCAAGTCGCCACTATTTAATTACAAAGCTTTGGGTGCATGAAACAGCTTCGAGTCCACTGACCCAGAATGAATGATGGGTGGAAAAGCTCCCTCGTCCAATAAGTTTAGTTTATTTTTTTAAATCTGAGTCTGTGAGCTCTAGTTTGCTGACTTTCACAGACTAACGGTCTAGATATCTCCAATTTTTTTACCCTTATCAAGCCTGCACAAAAAAACATTTTTAAACACTAATTTCTCAAAAATGAATGAACGGATTTACACCAAACCAAGCAAAGGCACATTGTTGTGTCATGTTCTACATTCATGCCACATTTGCTGTAATTCCTTTCAACTTTTTTTCTGTATTGGAGAGCAAAGACTACAATGGCAGTTAAAAAGCGACAAGTCTCTTTTTTGACCAACACTCCCTAACAAATCTGCATGTAACTCACCATGACTAAACCAATTCGGATAAATCTTTTTTAGAAATTTAGAGTAGAGTCATCAGAGGTTGCCAACATCATTAGAAGACAAAAAAATAAAATGCCTTTTCAATACAAACTTTGATCTAACCATAACTACAATTATTGCCAACCCGTGATATATGTGTGTGCGTGTGTGTATTTTTGCGTCATTTTTTCTTTGTATCCCTCACCCCATTCTTATCCTAATATCATCCTGTTCGCCTCCAGAAAAACTACAATGTAACTTTTGTTGTATTTCAAACCATAATGACGTATTTAATAATAGCCTCTTTTGGCTGTATGTGTTTTTTTTAAAGTTTTAATTTTGCTATTTAACACTGATCCTCAGGTGGACATTAAATGATACGCCTTTTTGCTGGTGCGTAACATCAATCTGATTAGAAAATTCACAAATAAAGATTTTGGTGAAAGTTAGCAATTTCCAACTGACATTGCTGTGCATGTTTCTACCACATCCTCACACAGAGCATGGAGGGGAGTTTATAAGATCACGAATTCTGATCAAGCTAAATTATTACAACACAGGCTGTGGGGGCTCCCCCGAACAGTTGGTTTTCCATCTTCTACAAATACAGGATCAAGCAGCAAAATTGGCACTTAGATTTCATTGCAACAACGTTGTAACAGCCCTTTAAGCACTCAACTTGCTCCAAGTGGAGGTCAGTACAACGTACAAAGCAATGGAGAATCCGCCTGCTGAATCAGCGCAGAAAGCGAACATGCAGTGTATCCGGGCAAGGTATCTCCATTCAGCCAAGGGCTAAAGTCCTTGGTGGAGGGCTAATGTTTGTCTGCGGGCCAAAGTTCAGAAGAGTAAAACATGGGGTGAAGACCTGCAGGTTCAGGCCTCAAAGACCTAGAACAGTGGTTCCCAACCTGTGGTGCGGGGACCCCTGGGGGTCCGCGAAGCCTCCTCAGGGGGTCCGCGACTGCTTAGAAAACTAAATAACATCAACAGATTAGGTCCTCACCTTTCAGTAATGACTCAGTAGGGGGTCCCCAGAGTCCTATAAAGATTCAGTGGGGGTCCCCAGGCTCCAGTAATGGTAAAGTGGGGGTCCACAGAAGTCAAAAAGTTGGGAACCACTGACCTAGAATATACCTGCTACCATAGGTTTATGTGCATTAAACTCAGATTAGGGGGAATCTCAATTCCCTGCAGTTTCAGGACCTCGGCTTCCTCTCACAAGTGCAGTTTCAAGACCTCAGCTTCCAATCACTAGTGCAGTTTCCAGACCTCAACTTCCAATCATAAGTGCAGTTTCCAGACCTCAGCTTCCAATCACAAGTGCGATTTCAAGATCTCAGCTTCCAAACACGAGTGCGTTTTCAAGACCTCAGCTTCCCATCATGAGTGCACTCTCCAGACCTCAGCTTCCAATCACGAGTGCGATTTCAAGACCTCAGCTTCCAAACACAAGTGCGTTTTCAAGACCTCAGCTTCCAATCATGAGTGGAGTTTTCAGACCTCAGCTTCCAATCACGAGTGCGATTTCAAGACCTCAGCTTCCAAACACGAGTGCAGTTTCCAGACCTCAGCTTGCAATCAGGGTTGTAAGTCTGATTAGTTCAGTGGAAGTAAAAAAATACCACAACACAGAATTCATTAAGCTGTCACATGAAGGCCCAGGACTGGAAATAGTGTTTGTTATGAAACAGAGTGAGGTGTCCACCATAACTTTGCAGGTTGGATTCCAACTACAAGTGGTCAGTGTGAAAATTATTCATCCAATATCTTTCATCATCCTGTCTCCACATTATCTAAACTGTTCCCGCCGAAGTTATGGCCACCTGAGGGTGATATCTACATAACCATACCATTATAATAATTAAAAATACCTATTATATTGTGAGCAAATTAAATGGTACATCAACTTGGGCCACTACGACATCAGCCAGTCTGGGTGTTTAGGCAACAACATGTGGGATGCTGAGATTTGTAATTTAATTAGTAAGATTGTAAATATGGGTTAAAAAGAATACCATGTGAAGTGTTGTTGGGGAAAAAAAATCCAGGACTGGACGGGTGCAGTCTCACATGACATTGGTCCTCTAATCTCTAAGTAAATGCGGTATTTAAAAAGTCAACTATTTCTTTGAACTCTAAAACATAGCTTATCTGGTAAAGTGTGCATTCTTCATTGAAATGTCTTTTATAGTTCCATTAAGAGCAGTGGTTAATTTGAGCTAGTGGTTTCCGGTGCTCAGCACCGACACTTAATTGTCAACAGCAGCACTTATTACAGACTGCCATATGGTGGCGCTGTTTGTCTGAGCATAGCAATAGTTGTTTATTCGTTCAATATGCATTAAAAGTGACTAATACCGGTTGCCTAAGCCATTCTTATAGCTTTGGGGGCCTGGAATAGTCCGAATTTTCACACTTGTAGGAGTGTGATGGTTAGTAGTTGTGTTTGTGCTGTCTACACTTGCAGGGGCAGTGTGCTGTGCGAGCCACAGTGACCTCCCAATGAGGACCCTGGGACTTATTGTTTTACAAATTAAACATTGAACCAGAGGTTCATTAAATATGCTAAAAAAAGATACACATTTTTGAAGAAAGATGTGTTGGAAAATATACAAAACCTGTCTAAACAATGTGCAAACACATTCTGATTAACCCTGCACTATCCCTTTAATGAAATGTATTTCTTTTTATTTATGATTTTTTTCAGGAGTCCTAAGGCATTCTGGGGTTACAGGGCTCAAACTAGAATAGCCAGAGCATTTTATCACTGGTGCCCTGGGCGAAACCTTATGATTGAACCTGTAACTAAGCACCAAGTTCAGTCCCTTAGCACTTGACCCTCAGGGTAGCAAAGTCGAGCAGTTCAAGACGTACTCAGGGCGATGCTGTGGGGTACATCCTCCAATCTCAATGAAACACCTATTAGCAGTCACACAATTAATGTCAAGGCTGTGCTTTTAGTCAAAGAGAAAGTGTACTTTACTTCAACCACACAACTCAATACTGTGTATAGGATTTTAGAGGGAAATTGCTCTACACACTTATCAAGAGCGCACTTTCTGTGTGAGGGAAATGGTGATTCTCTAAAGTCACGGTTCTCTTAATTCTCCTACAATATTCCTCAGTCTTTTTTGTATTGCATGGATAAGCCCACTCTTGTCAATCATGGGTGGTGCTGTTCAGCTCTTGGGATGTGCGGTCCTGCGCATTCCACCAAGAGCAGCTCTCACTAAGCATTTAGGGAGAACAGTCCCTGGATCATTACCCACTGCTCTTCAGCAATGTGGCCTTGATGGCGGCACATAGGGATCTCCTTAAATACTGGGGGGTGCGGTCACTGGCAACCTTGTGGGAGTGGGACAAAACATGGGCGGGTGTATGGGGGCAGAAAGGCTGGTGTAACGTGCGAAGGGCTGCCCATGGAAATTTGAAAGACTATGGGGTCCATGGATGGAGATACTGGGGGTGATAGGGTAGAGTTCCAGGGGAGGAGGATGAGGAGTGGGACCGGATCAGGCCCTGGATGGAGCTTGAGGGCCTATGGGGCAGTGTAATGGTCTATAATATACCACTACGGAATGTGGTTCAGTCCAAGACTAATGGGTAGCATTAAATTTTGTTGGATAAATGCTTGTTCAGGGCTGGCTTTAGGGCGGTGAAAGAGGTGCAGCTGCACCGGATGATGACCTGGATTTGGGGGCGCTGACCTCGGGGGGGCGGTGCTGTGTTTAGCAATAACTTTAAAAAGTTAGGATTACAAACCACCTGCTGAAAAACACCCTCCAGGAAGCAATTCAAATATCAAGATACTTCTTGTGATTAATGTTCCTACTAGGAAGAGAGATGGGAGTTTTGTATAGTTGCAGTTTTGACTCGCCATTGTAAAGAAATGGCTCCCTGTTGCAGTTACCCCCCACTTTTTGCCTGATACTGATGCTGACTTGACTAAGAAGAGTGCTGGGACCCTGCTAACCAGGCCCCAGCACCAGTGTTCCTTCACCTAAAATGTACCATTGTATCCACAATTGGCACACCCTGGCATTCAGATAAGTCCCTTGTAACTGGTACTTCTAGTACCAAGGGCCCTGATGCCAAGGAAGGTCTCTAAGGGCTGCAGCATGTCTTATGCCACCCTAGAGACCCCTCACTCAGCACAGACACACTGCTTACAAGCCTGTGTGTGCTAGTGAGAACAAAATGAGTAAGTCGACATGGCACTCCCCTCAGGGTGCCATGCCAGCCTCTCACTGCCTATGCAGTATAGGTAAGACACCCCTCTAGCAGGCCTTACAGCCCTAAGGCAGGGTGCACTATACCATAGGTGAGGGTACCAGTGCATGAGCATGGTACCCCTACAGTGTCTAAACAAAACCTTAGACATTGTAAGTGCAGGGTAGCCATAAGAGTATATGGTCTGGGAGTCTGTCAAACACGAACTCCACAGCACCATAATGGCTACACTGAAAACTGGGAAGTTTGGTATCAAACTTCTCAGCACAATAAATGCACACTGATGCCAGTGTACATTTTATTGTAAAATACACCACAGAGGGCACCTTAGAGGTGCCCCCTGAAACTTAACCGACTATCTATGTAGGCTGACTAGTTTTAGCAGCCTGCCACAAACCGAGACATGTTGCTGGCCCCATGGGGAGAGTGCCTTTGTCACTCTGAGGCCAGTAACAAAGCCTGCACTGGGTGGAGATGCTAACACCTCCCCCAGGCAGGAATTGTCACACCTGGCGGTGAGCCTCAAAGGCTCACCTCCTTTGTGCCAACCCGGCAGGACACTCCAGCTAGTGGAGTTGCCCGCCCCCTCCGGCCAGGCCCCACTTTTGGCGGCAAGGCCGGAGAAAATAATGAGAAAAACAAGGAGGAGTCACTGGCCAGTCAGGACAGCCCCTAAGGTGTCCTGAGCTGAAGTGACTCTAACTTTTAGAAATCCTCCATCTTGCAGATGGAGGATTCCCCCAATAGGGTTAGGATTGTGACCCCCTCCCCCTGGGAGGAGGCACAAAGAGGGTGTACCCACCCTCAGGGCTAGTAGCCATTGGCTACTAACCCCCCAGACCTAAACACGCCCTTAAATTTAGTATTTAAGGGCTACCCTGAACCCTAGAAAATTAGATTCCTGCAACTACAAGAAGAAGGACTGCCTAGCTGAAAACCCCTGCAGAGGAAGACCAGAAGACGACAACTGCCTTGGCTCCAGAAACTCACCGGCCTGTCTCCTGCCTTCCAAAGATCCTGCTCCAGCGACGCCTTCCAAAGGGACCAGCGACCTCGACATCCTCTGAGGACTGCCCCTGCTTCGAAAAGACAAGAAACTCCCGAGGACAGCGGACCTGCTCCAAGAAAAGCTGCAACTTTGTTTCCAGCAGCTTTAAAGAACCCTGCAAGCTCCCCGCAAGAAGCGTGAGACTTGCAACACTGCACCCGGCGACCCCGACTCGGCTGGTGGAGACCCGACACCTCAGGAGGGACCCCAGGACTACTCTGATACTGTGAGTACCAAAACCTGTCCCCCCTGAGCCCCCACAGCGCCGCCTGCAGAGGGAATCCCGAGGCTTCCCCTGACCGCGACTCTTTGAATCCTAAGTCCCGACACCTGGGAGAGACCCTGCACCCGCAGCCCCCAGGACCTGAAGGACCGGACTTTCACTGGAGAAGTGACCCCCAGGAGTCCCTCTCCCTTGCCCAAGTGGAGGTTTCCCCGAGGAATCCCCCCCTTGCCTGCCTGCAGCGCTAAAGAGATCCCGAGATCTCTCATTGACTTCCATTACAAACCCGACGCTTGTTTCTACACTGCACCCGGCCGCCCCCGCGCTGCTGAGGGTGAAATTTCTGTGTGGACTTGTGTCCCCCCCGGTGCCCTACAAAACCCCCCTGGTCTGCCCTCCGAAGACGCGGGTACTTACCTGCAAACAGACCGGAACCGGGGCACCCCCTTCTCTCCATTCTAGCCTAGGTGTTTTGGGCACCACTTTGAACTCTGCACCTGACCGGCCCTGAGCTGCTGGTGTGGTGACTTTGGGGTTGCTCTGAACCCCCAACGGTGGGCTACCTTGGACCAAGAACTGAACCCTGTAAGTGTCCTACTTACCTGGTAAAACTAACAAAAACTTACCTCCCCCAGGAACTGTGAAAATTGCACTAAGTGTCCACTTTTAAAACAGCTATTTGTCAATAACTTGAAAAGTATACATGCAATTTTGATGATTTGAAGTTCCTAAAGTACTTACCTGCAATACCTTTCGAATGAGATATTACATGTAGAATTTGAACCTGTGGTTCTTAAAATAAACTAAGAAAAGATATTTTTCTATATAAAAACCTATTGGCTGGATTTGTCTCTGAGTGTGTGTACCTCATTTATTGTCTATGTGTATGTACAACAAATGCTTAACACTACTCCTTGGATAAGCCTACTGCTCGACCACACTACCACAAAATAGAGCATTAGTATTATCTCTTTTTACCACTATTTTACCTCTAAGGGGAACCCTTGGACTCTGTGCATGCTATTCCTTACTTTGAAATAGCACATACAGAGCCAACTTCCTACATTGGTGGATCAGCGGTGGGGTACAAGACTTTGCATTTGCTGGACTACTCAGCCAATACCTGATCACACGACAAATTCCAAAATTGTCATTAGAAATTGATTTTTGCAATTTGAAAAGTTTTCTAAATTCTAAAAGTCCTGCTAGGGCCTTGTGTTAGTCCCTGTTAGCATTCCTTTTTAGAGTTTAAAAGTTTGTTAAAAGTTTGAATTAGATTCTAGAACCAGTTGTAGATTCTTAAAAAGTATTCCAACTTTTAGAAGCAAAATGTCTAGCACAGATGTGACTGTGGTGGAACTCGACACCACACCTTACCTCCATCTTAAGATGAGGGAGCTAAGGTCACTCTGTAAAATAAAGAAAATAACAATGGGCCCCAAACCTACCAAAATACAGCTCCAGGAGCTTTTGGCAGAGTTTGAAAAGGCCAACCCCTCTGAGGGTGGCAACTCAGAGGAAGAGGATAGTGACTTGGAGGGAAATTCCCCCCTACCAGTCCTATCTAGGGAGAACAGGGTCCCTCAAACCCTGACTCCAAAAATAATAGTCAGAGATGCTGGTTCCCTCACAGGAGAGACCAACACCTCTGAAATCACTGAGGATAACTCCAGTGAAGATGACCCCCTGTTAGCCAGGATGGTCAAAAGATTGGCTTTGGAAAAGCAGCTCCTAGCCATAGAAAGGGAAAGAAAAGAGATGGGCCTAGGTCCCATCGATGGTGGCAGCAACTTAAATAGGGTCAGAGATTCTCCTGACATCCTAAAAATCCCCAAAGGGATTGTAACAAAATATGAAGATGGTGATGACATCACCAAATGGTTCACAGCTTTTGAGAGGGCTTGTGTAACCAGAAAAGTAAACAGATCTCACTGGGGTGCTCTCCTTTGGGAAATGTTCACTGGAAAGTGTAGGGATAGACTCCTCACACTCTCTGGAAAAGATGCAGAATCTTATGACCTCATGAAGGGTACCCTGATTGAGGGCTTTGGATTCTCCACTGAGGAGTATAGAATTAGATTCAGGGGGGCTCAAAAATCCTCGAGTCAGACCTGGGTTGATTTTGTAGACTACTCAGTAAAAACACTAGATGGTTGGTTAACTGGAAATGAAGTGTGTGACTATGTTGGGCTTTATAATTTGTTTATGAAAGAACACATTTTAAGTAACTGCTTCAATGAAAAGTTGCATCAGTATCTGGTAGACCTAGGTCCAATTTCTCCCCAAGAATTGGGAAAGAAGGCAGACCACTGGGTCAAGACTAGGGTAACCAAAACTTCCACTGGGGGTGACCAAAAGAAAGGGGTTACAAAAACTCCCCAGGAGAAAGTGGGTGACACTAGACACAAAGAAAAAGAGTCCTCTGTAGGCCCCCAAAAACCAGAACAGGTGGGTGGGCCCCAAGACACAACCCAAAACAAAGGTGGGTACCAGGGTAAGAACTGGGATGCCACTAAGGCATGGTGCCACAACTGTAAACAGTCTGGGCACCACACCAAGGACACTTCTTGTCCCAAAAACAAACCCCAGAACAAAATTCCAGGGGTAACCAGTGTAGCCATGGGAGATGACTCCTCAGATGAGGAGGTCTTCATAGCCTTCAACTGGAAACAGGGCCCAACAGGTGAGTTGGAGATTCCAGAGGGAAGTAGACACTTCCACCACCTACTGGTGAATGGAATCCCAACCACTGCCCTGAGAGACACTTGTGCCAGTCACACTATTGTGCATGACAGGCTGGTGCTCTCAAACCAGTACATCCCAGGTGAGACTGCCAGGGTAAGAGTTAGCCTAGACAGGGTCACTAAGAGGCCTGTGGCTTTAGTGCCCATAGAAGTGGGTGGCACTCTTAGCTGGAGAAGGGTAGTAGTCAGTACAGACCTCCCCCTTGATTGTCTCCTTGGAAATGACTACCCAGAGGTTAGTCAGAGCCCAAGAGAGAAACTGGTCCCGTGCCAGTCCTCTCCCAAGGATTCTGGAAGTCCTGCCTCTGCAGTAAATGCAAGCAGGCCCCAGAAGAAGAAGAAAAGAAAACAGAGTAGGAAGGGTGGACAACCTTTAGCCAAGGTTACAGCAAGCCAAGGAGATTTTGCTCCAGTAGGGGAGAACTCCAAAAATGGCCCTGATAAAGTCCAACCTGACCCACAAGAAGTCCTGGCTAGTCAGGCAACTGTTAAACCTGAGTGGGTGGCTCCTCAGCTAACAGAAGAAAGAGTGGAAGAAGGGTGTTTACTACAAGATGTGGTAACCCCCCACTCTAATACAGCAGACAGGCAACCTGAACCCAAAGAAGCCTGTAACTTAGCCCCTTCCCTTTTAGGTGAAGAGCTAAAGGTGTGGTTCTGGGCACTGACAGCTGTCAGTGGCCTCTGCTGGGTGTTAGCCTTTATGGCTGCACTATCCTTAGCATGGTGGTCTGACCCCATGCCAAATAGCAAGTTAGGCCCCCTGACCCTATTGGTCATGGTGGGGTTACTCCAGCTCTGGGTAACCTCTCTGGGTAAGCTAGGGGTAACCCTGGCCAAGATAAGGTTAGCAGAGGTGGATACCTCTAAGACCAAAATAGAAAGAATGGGTGGAGACATTGAAGAGGCAGACAAGAGGCAATTCAGACTAGGTCCTATCACTGTGGAAGTAGGTCAGTTCCCCAAAGGGAATGACCTGAACAGAAGGATGTAAGGCAGAGTAGGCCCTGCAACTAACCAGCCTATTTCTCCTACTCTTCCTCGCCTGACAGACTAGGAAGACTCTCCCAGCTTGGGCTGAGTCTCCTGGCCTGTGGGCTGGGGGGGGCTTGTGTAAAGAAATGGCTCCCTGTTGCAGTTACCCCCCACTTTTTGCCTGATACTGATGCTGACTTGACTAAGAAGAGTGCTGGGACCCTGCTAACCAGGCCCCAGCACCAGTGTTCCTTCACCTAAAATGTACCATTGTATCCACAATTGGCACACCCTGGCATTCAGATAAGTCCCTTGTAACTGGTACTTCTAGTACCAAGGGCCCTGATGCCAAGGAAGGTCTCTAAGGGCTGCAGCATGTCTTATGCCACCCTAGAGACCCCTCACTCAGCACAGACACACTGCTTACAAGCCTGTGTGTGCTAGTGAGAACAAAATGAGTAAGTCGACATGGCACTCCCCTCAGGGTGCCATGCCAGCCTCTCACTGCCTATGCAGTATAGGTAAGACACCCCTCTAGCAGGCCTTACAGCCCTAAGGCAGGGTGCACTATACCATAGGTGAGGGTACCAGTGCATGAGCATGGTACCCCTACAGTGTCTAAACAAAACCTTAGACATTGTAAGTGCAGGGTAGCCATAAGAGTATATGGTCTGGGAGTCTGTCAAACACGAACTCCACAGCACCATAATGGCTACACTGAAAACTGGGAAGTTTGGTATCAAACTTCTCAGCACAATAAATGCACACTGATGCCAGTGTACATTTTATTGTAAAATACACCCCAGAGGACACCTTAGAGGTGCCCCCTGAAACTTAACCGACTACCTGTGTAGGCTGACTAGTTTTAGCAGCCTGCCACAAACCGAGACATGTTGCTGGCCCCATGGGGAGAGTGCCTTTGTCACTCTGAGGCCAGTAACAAAGCCTGCACTGGGTGGAGATGCTAACACCTCCCCCAGGCAGGAATTGTCACACCTGGCGGTGAGCCTCAAAGGCTCACCTCCTTTGTGCCAACCCGGCAGGACACTCCAGCTAGTGGAGTTGCCCGCCCCCTCCGGCCAGGCCCCACTTTTGGCGGCAAGGCCGGAGAAAATAATGAGAAAAACAAGGAGGAGTCACTGGCCAGTCAGGACAGCCCCTAAGGTGTCCTGAGCTGAAGTGACTCTAACTTTTAGAAATCCTCCATCTTGCAGATGGAGGATTCCCCCAATAGGGTTAGGATTGTGACCCCCTCCCCTTGGGAGGAGGCACAAAGAGGGTGTACCCACCCTCAGGGCTAGTAGCCATTGGCTACTAACCCCCCAGACCTAAACACGCCCTTAAATTTAGTATTTAAGGGCTACCCTGAACCCTAGAAAATTAGATTCCTGCAACTACAAGAAGAAGGACTGCCCAGCTGAAAACCCCTGCAGCGGAAGACCAGAAGACGACAACTGCCTTGGCTCCAGAAACTCACCGGCCTGTCTCCTGCCTTCCAAAGATCCTGCTCCAGCGACGCCTTCCAAAGGGACCAGCGACCTCGACATCCTCTGAGGACTGCCCCTGCTTCGAAAAGACAAGAAACTCCCGAGGACAGCGGACCTGCTCCAAGAAAAGCTGCAACTTTGTTTCCAGCAGCTTTAAAGAACCCTGCAAGCTCCCCGCAAGAAGCGTGAGACTTGCAACACTGCACCCGGCGACCCCGACTCGGCTGGTGGAGACCCGACACCTCAGGAGGGACCCCAGGACTACTCTGATACTGTGAGTACCAAAACCTGTCCCCCCTGAGCCCCCACAGCGCCGCCTGCAGAGGGAATCCCGAGGCTTCCCCTGACCGCGACTCTTTGAATCCTAAGTCCCGACACCTGGGAGAGACCCTGCACCCGCAGCCCCCAGGACCTGAAGGACCGGACTTTCACTGGAGAAGTGACCCCCTGGAGTCCCTCTCCCTTGCCCAAGTGGAGGTTTCCCCGAGGAATCCCCCCCTTGCCTGCCTGCAGCGCTAAAGAGATCCCGAGATCTCTCATTGACTTCCATTACAAACCCGACGCTTGTTTCTACACTGCACCCGGCCGCCCCCGCGCTGCTGAGGGTGAAATTTCTGTGTGGACTTGTGTCCCCCCCGGTGCCCTACAAAACCCCCCTGGTCTGCCCTCCGAAGACGCGGGTACTTACCTGCAAACAGACCGGAACCGGGGCACCCCCTTCTCTCCATTCTAGCCTAGGTGTTTTGGGCACCACTTTGAACTCTGCACCTGACCGGCCCTGAGCTGCTGGTGTGGTGACTTTGGGGTTGCTCTGAACCCCCAACGGTGGGCTACCTTGGACCAAGAACTGAACCCTGTAAGTGTCCTACTTACCTGGTAAAACTAACAAAAACTTACCTCCCCCAGGAACTGTGAAAATTGCACTAAGTGTCCACTTTTAAAACAGCTATTTGTCAATAACTTGAAAAGTATACATGCAATTTTGATGATTTGAAGTTCCTAAAGTACTTACCTGCAATACCTTTCGAATGAGATATTACATGTAGAATTTGAACCTGTGGTTCTTAAAATAAACTAAGAAAAGATATTTTTCTATATAAAAACCTATTGGCTGGATTTGTCTCTGAGTGTGTGTACCTCATTTATTGTCTATGTGTATGTACAACAAATGCTTAACACTACTCCTTGGATAAGCCTACTGCTCGACCACACTACCACAAAATAGAGCATTAGTATTATCTCTTTTTACCACTATTTTACCTCTAAGGGGAACCCTTGGACTCTGTGCATGCTATTCCTTACTTTGAAATAGCACATACAGAGCCAACTTCCTACAGCCATCAAGCGCAGAGGGTTAATATGTCTGCGGCAAAGAACAGAACTACGTTTTATGTGGATAACTGAGTGTATTAGTAAAGCCATCCCAAACCAGCGCATTAAAAAAAATGAAATGTTGGTGAAAGAGGGGCTATGGAGAAATGAGGGTCGCATTTTCTGAATGGTAGTAAGGGATTCTGAAGAGTTGGTCATCGGGTGGGGGGTGCCAAAAAAGACTGTCGCACAGGGCGCCATCAGCGCTAAAGCCGGCCCCATGCTTGTTCACATGGCTTCTATGGTTGGGGAGGATTTTTTTATTGTCCTTTTCTGTTAAAATTCAATAAAAAAAGATTTCTTTTTTTTTTAAAGCAGCTGTGCTGACTCGGTGGTGGGCCAGCTGGCACAGTCAGGGCCTCCGGCTCCTCGCCTTGTTTGCAGGCGTGTACTGCAATGAAGCAGGTAGGGTGGCGTGCACCCAGGAGGCGGGATGCAGCACTCAACCAGTGTTGTTCAAACCAGAGGCATAACAGAGGCCCCCGCAGCCCCCACAGTGTGTGTGGGGGGGCGGCAGGCTTCCCCATACTGGACGGGCACCCCAGGCCCCTCCTGTTGTGGGTGTGACTGCACATGGGCCACACAGGCCCAAGCAATGCACAAGCAAGGGCTGGAAGGAAAGGCACCACTGCGTACTGCATCCATTTTAGGACATCCTCACTCTTTCACCTCTCACTCCTCATCCCTACTTCTCATCCTTGCTTCTCATCCATGATCCCTACTTCTCATCCATCATACATCATCCCTACTTCTCATCCATCATAAGTCATCCCTACTTCTCTTCCATCATCCTTACTTCTCTCCCATCATCCCTACTTCTCATCCCTGCATCTCATCCCTGCTTCTCATCCATCATCCCTACTTTTCATCCATCTTCCCTACTTCTCCTCCATCATCCCTGCTTCTCATCCATCATCCATCCTCCCTACTTCTCATCCTTCATCCCTGCCTCTCCTCCATCACCCCTGCTTCTCTTCCATCATCCCTACTTCTCATCCATCAGACATAGACAAAGACATACTCTGTTAGAAAAATACAAATATACTTTACTAATATAAGAAATCAAAACCTTGAACGTGTATTCATTTTGTGACAAAATGAATATATTGTGTTCATTTACATTTTCCACTTATTCCCTCTGTATAACTTTATCCTTGGAGAAAATAAGGGCAAGACCAACCACAGAGAGATGAAACCTTTACTGAAGTCCCAATTAGGTGAATGTCAAGAGTTGATGCATTAATTGACTCAGACACCACACTGGCCTAGCGCTATCTACCAGAAAGCAAGGCCTGCTTCTGAAAAAGGGCTGTTGGAGCACCTCATACAAACAGGCTATAGCTGAAGTGCGTTGAGTGTTCAAACTAGAATGTGCTTCCTATGCTCACGTTTGCATTAATTTTGGGGTTATGCTGAAGGTTTTAGCCATTTTAGGTCGAGCGCTCAAGCACTTTGACCTGTTGTAAGTATTGTGGGCTGTTAACCTCGTCCACCTCACACCCATCACTTTCACTCGTTCGTGGGCCTGTCTTTCAAAAATCCTTTGTTATCATTTGTAAATGCTTTATGTTTGTCCCTCCTTGGGGAGGTTTTGTTACTGCCTTGAGACTGACCCTATTACATGGATAATTGCACGATTGTTGATATTTTGATTGTGAGTGAACCTTTTTTTTTCCTTTTGTGTGTCTCCTTCGCGCTCATGGCGACCATGGCACTTTGAATCGGCTTGCTTATGTCAACTTATGTTTCACTTTTCATTTCCAATTTATGTGACAAGAAAAGTCCAGTTAGAAATTTACAGCACCAATAGCTTTAACTGGAGCAAATGCAAGACCCATTGCATTGCAAATGCTTGTTTCATGGAAGATATTGTTTCCATTGAAACGATGAAAGGTCTCCAGCTTTATCTTTACTACATACCAGTCAGTCATCTCATGCCATGTTTCACTCCCACAGACAGGTGTGGCTTTTGAACAGTACTGCTGTGTTTCTCCTCAAATTTTTGTTCAGTAAAAATTGTTCTGCTCTTTCACCATTACTGTGTCAACCTACTCTGGGCATGGTCCCCTCCTTTGCCCTTGAAGTGCAGTACTCTTCACTTTCTGTGGCCCCTTTGTAATTATGGTATTTGTAGTTTTTGTAGTTTTTTTGCCTTAAGCTGCAGGCACTAGGGTTCTACTGTCTACATTGTACACTTAAACACTAATGTATGCTGTTTGAGGATCATTACTTTTTATCAAATTTTACCCTCTTGTGTAAGTGTTCCAGATTACTCCAAGTTATTAGGGACACCATGTGCCAGCCCAGTGGTTATCCTTAACAGATCATTGTTTTCATAAGTCTCATTTAATTGGTCCAGGAGAGTGGCCAAGTTTTCCAGGTCCATGCATCAGTTTCTTGTCCAGAACAGGTTTTTCCTTTATATTCTGGGACTTGTAGGTCTGACTTTATAATGTGATAAACATTTATAGAAGTGGTCAGGATTTATTGGGAACAACATTTCTAATCTTATTTAATTTCACAATCCACCTATCCTTTGTTAAAAAAAACAACCATTACTGAATGGTTAATGCCCACCTTGAGGTCACTGGCTGGAAGGGAAAGGCTGTCTTCTGTATGGCAAAGCCAGGCGAAAGGCAATCGGCCAAAATAAGACACAAGCCTTTTCTCTAGGGTGCCTGCAACCTTTAAGAAATGTAATAATGCTCAACTGGTTAACCAGCAAATCTAGAGGCTGACTGGGAGCATGTAAGCGGCTCTAATGAAGTTGTTTGAGGTTTTTGACGTAAATGTATCCTGTTTTGAGAAGTAATGTAAGAGGTTTGCCAACTTTAGCCATGATTTTGAGTTTGGCAGATGGGGTCACTCCGTCACAAACATGACAGATATCCCCTCATCTGCATTATGATTTCATTATATCCCATGGACATTGTAATACAGCAGTCAGGATATCCATCACGTTTGTGACGCAGTAACCTGTCAGCCAAACTCTAAACGAGGCCCTGAGTTCTCAAATGCATCCTTCTAATGAAAACTTGTATATAGGTTTTGCAGTAGGCAGTATGATTGTATACTACTAACAAGCGTTTGCAATGCAATAGGTCTCACATTTGTGAGAGTCAGAGCTACTGGCATTGTACATGACAGTGGCTTTTACCTATGTGTTTTGGTTTGGAGTGCAGTGGCAGTATGCCAGGTGCCACAGCAACCCTCCCTGTCGCTGCAGAAGAGAGGACACAACAAGGCCGCCATCTTGGGAGTGTTTTTGCCTCATTCCTACAGACTGGCTGTGATATTATACACAGGAATCCAGAGGGTGATGGGGAAGCAGCTTGCGCCTTTGACAGCGACCGTGGGGGGTATTCGAGGTGAGGCCTCTTCAAACAGGAAACAGTGCTATTCGGGCACTTTTTTAAGACAGCCCTCCGGAAGTGGCATCTGCAAGGTGGCAGTAGCTGTGAGGGGATTGTTAAAGCCATGACATCAGTGAATTCTGAGAGCAAGAAGTGATGGAGTTTGCTCCACTTTTGTGCCCTATGATACACTGCTCCTCCCACTGTGGCACCCTTGTGTTAGCTTCTTTGCGCTACAGGGTTAGGAAAATGGCTGCCTCTACTAACTGAACTCTATTTGAAGAGCCCCAATTTACAACCCAGGCAAGTTATTTTCTGTTTTTTATTATAGCTTTATTGACATTTTTCATGAATGCTTAGATTCTCATTTCCATGTGTTAACTTTTTCATACAGTTTAGGAAGCATGCTGTGAACCACTAATAACATTCCAGTACAGTTTCCTCAACTGTAGTGATTTAGTGTGATATCTCAACTTAAATTGTGCTACTGCTAATGTGTCATCTTCAGGATGAGCCTAGAATTAGTGTTCCATAGTATTGGTGGAGCATTCTGGTCATCTACACAGTCCTCAATGTGTGTTGAGTTGTAGGTGTCTACTGTCTCTACATTCTATGTGTGCTGATTGTACCTAGCTTGTCAAATCCTCCTATTGATTGTGGTGATAGGTAGAGGACTGCAGTCGTTCTTAGCCTATCTTGTAAGCTAGATGATTCTTGCTATGAAGCTTGAGGCCGTGAAGTGATTGGGTCTGGAGTCACAACTCCTTTTCCACCATTTTGGAGACAACACCTTTTGCCATCTTCTTGCCTAGAACTAACCTGTGTGCTTGGTTGATGACCCTCTGGAGGTTATCAAGAGCATGTGCTGTCGCTTAGTATTAAGCTCTACTCAAGTCAGTTGGTTAATGAACCCATTGCAGAGGTCTTGACAGAATGAGAATGTCACAGGTTACAATCCTGACATAGCTTTATCACCTCTTCATCTCTGCAAGGTTGATGCAAATGAATTATAGCAATTTTGTTATGAATGGCACCTGAGTTATTCCCAGATTGCCCCAACATGCACCAGACAAAGAACCGTAGGGGAGAGAATGTGGCGAATGGGCCAGAGCTGCTGACTTTGGAGCTGGGGAACACGGTTCAAGTCTCAGCGCTGCCTCAACATCCTGTGTCAGCTTACCTCCAGCTTCTTATCCGTGTAGAGGATGCTCTGAACGGGGATGCTGGCTAGAGTCAGGCAACAGTGTGTGGCACCACTGCCAGACGCTCTTCTCTGCCCTCTAGTGGCAATTGTAAAGGTCTGGGTGCAGCAGAAATGCAGAGCTTGGAGGCTGCTTGCTGGGCGCCAAGGATGCTCTGCAGCCACTGACCAATTTAAGAATGCATGCACTTGTGACCTAGAAGCATGCATAAATGATATTTAAGCTTGTAGTGGTACACATACATGTCACCCTAAACGGGTACTCATGTTGAGCAGGTTTCTTTTTGGGAGGAGTTTCAGGCTAGGCGTTGCATGCCGAACAGAACAGGGCAAGGGCAGCAGCAGAGCTTACAATTCTGCAGCTGTATGCCGGGCACCCTTCCTCTGCACGGACTCTTAGTGATGCTGTTGTGAACACAAACAGGAGCCTAAGGCACAGGTGGGAGGTGCTGGGGACGGCAGTGCAAGCCGATTCAAAGGGCCGTACCCGCCATGAGCCCGAAGAAGAGACACAGAAGAAAAAAAAGTAGGTCACACACATAAAACATATCTGCAATTGTGCGATAATCCATGTAAAAGGGTCAGTCTGCAAGGCGGTAACAAACCAGCCTCAAGGCGGGACAAGCGCAAAGCATTTATCAATGCACTCAAGGGATTTTTGAAAGGCAAGCCCACGAATGAATGAAAGGTATGGGCGTTATATGGGTGTGGTTAAAAGCCCACAATACTTGCAACAGGTCAAAAGCGCTTGCGCTCTCGACTTAACAAGTAAGAGGAAGAAACAACATATGGCGACGAGGCAAAAAAGAAAAATAGTGTCCTACACTAAGATACATTGCCGATCGTGCAATAATCCATGTAACATGGTAAGTCTCCAAGGGGGTAACAAGCCAGCCTCAAGGCTGGACAAGCGTAAAGCATTTACTAACGACATCAAGGGATTTTTGAAAGGCAGGCCCAGGAAGTGATGGGCATGGTAAAGCCAACACTACTATGCTGGACCTGAAAATTAACTTTTTGAAAACACTTGTCGTAAAACAAGATCTTTGCAAGCTTGGACCTTGTAGCACTATAAATACACATCACTATTCCTCATTGTGCCATCCAGGAATCAACTTTGTGACTGTTTGATTACACATAAAGATGTATGCAATGATTACATTCCCCAATTGGGCTCACATAACATAAAAGAACTGAAGGCAATTCCCACCAATTATTTGAACTAGCATTTATTTTTTATTTGTTGTGTATTACTTTTATGTGCATTAACCTCAGTGCAACACCCAATAAAATAATAGCAGATATTTTCTTTTTATTTCCAGCCACGTTTGTAACCACCAGCACAATCACTGACCCTGGACCTACTTCCCTTAGAATAAGCCTTCCCTTTAATTTTATCGTGCAGGTCAAACGCTAGATAAACAGGACTACAAGTCCCAGAATGCAAAGCAAAAAAACATGCTAGTAAGGATGAGCTGCTCGCGCTCGGATCTGGGAAGTCCTGTAGAAATGTAACAAAACTTCAGCTCCCTGAATGGCTTATGTTTTCAAAGAAAGATATTGTCTAAAAATGTGTTCCCGTTGATCTGAGTCCACCTAGCAACCAAGCTCCTTGTATTTGGAAAAAAAGCTCCAATGTGCGCACGTATTTTGTTAGAATAATAAATAAATTAGCATTCCAGCCTTTGAGGCTGAACTTGTCCCATTGGCTGAGGCGTCCAGCTCGTTTCCCTGGCGCCCCGCCCTCCTCTCGCGATACTCGGTCCTCTCCGCTCATTGGCTGCAGGCTGCCTGGCCTGATTCTGCTGTTGTCAGCGCGGGCGCGTTGCCTCACTTCCGGTGGAGTTCCCCGGGCGGGTGACTCACGCTGACTCATAGCTGTCCTGGAGCTTGTTTACCTCGCCCGGGAGGGGCCGGGGGCCGGGGGCTTGTTTTCATCTTTCTCCATGCAGGAGGGGAGGGGGGACTGGTAACAAAGGACCTGGTAGAGGACAGAGCAGGAAACCTTGGATGGTGTTCTTTGTATGTATGTGTTACCTTTGTTGCTTCATATTTTCTGTATGAATTTCCTTCCTTTTTGGAGGAGTAACAGACTCTTATGGAAAAAAAAGATGCATCATTTGCCAGGAGGAACTTAGGAAGTGGAGTGTAGGGGGTGGGGTTGTATACATAATCCCACCCCCAACTGGGATCGTCCATACTGCCCAGCGACAGAGTGACTTGCCTTCACATGCCAGTAACCTTGCCCCCCATCTGCCTGCCAGCACGCCTGCCTTGTGAGTGATTTTACCTCAATCCTTCCATGTTCACCCATGACTGACCCCGTCCCAGGCCTGCCGCCCTGCAGAGATCTAGCCTGATTTCCCTATTAGGCTTGTCTGTCAACACCTCCGGGTCACCTGGGTGATGGCCCTCTTGGCACACATCTGTACATTTTACTGCCAGCGCCACAGGGGAGATGGCACTCCTGGCACACATTTGTGCACTGGACTCCCAGCACCATCTGGTAGATGGCCCTCCTGGCACATAGTCGGGCATTGGACTCCCAGCACCACCTGGGACATGGCCCTTCTGACACACACCTGTGCATTGTACTCCCGGGACCACCTGACACACGTGTGTAGTGTACTCCCAAGGACAACCAGGGTGATGGAAATTCTGGCACACACATGTGTGCATTATACTCTTAGGTCCACCAAGGAGACGGCCGTCCTGTCACACATCCGTGCATTATACTCCCAGGTCCACCAGGGAGATGCCCTCTTCACACACACCTGTGCATTTTACTCTCAGCGCAAACGAGGTAGAAGGCACAGCTGGCACACACATGTGCATTGTACTCCCAGCGCCACCTGCGAGATGGCACCCCTGGCACACACATGTGCATTGTACTCCCAGCGCCACCTGCGAGATGGCACTCCTGGCACACACTAGGGAGAAGGCACTCCTGGCACACACCTGTGCATTATACTTCCACCGCCACCGGGGAGATGGCACTCCTGGCACACACCTGTGCGTTGTACTCAGCGCCATCAGTGAGAAGGCAGGAGTACAACCTGGTTGATGGATGATTGCCCGAAAATGACAGCAGTGACGTGGAAGTTGTAAGTGACAGGCAGCACCAGGCCCTCCCTAAAGCAGGTGGCTATGGGCATCCAGGTGCCATGACGGTGGTGGAGGGTGGTGAACTTCTGGAGCAGTGTGTGAGCATTTGAAGACGGACGTTATAAGAATTTTGGGGGCCCCTGGGCGAAACGTATTTTAAGTCCCCCCTTTTGTAACAGCTTGGAATTTGTGACCCAATTTCAGCTCTTCCATGCCCTCTTCGGCCATGTCACTAACAGGCACACTGGTGTACATTCTAAATGTGTTTACATTTAATATTTAGGGACAGTGGCGTGTGTTTTCATTATTGTAACAAAGCAGCCCCTCACTAATATTACTACAAATAATGGCTGCGACACCCTCCCATTTCTCATGTCATGTGCTGTTTTATCTAAATAAAAAATTGTATTTATGGATGTTGCATGAAACAAACACAACGCAAAATGTAATAGACTCACACATCACCCACATTAGAACTACATTTATGTAAAACAGTATTTAAAGCAATCTGTTTAAGAATTACTCAAGGTCACCAGGACAAGGATCTCCGCAGAGAGGATCTGGCTCTATTGGGGTCCCTGAAAGTCTGGGTCCGGGGCCCGAGCCCCCCGTCCAGGCCTTGCAACGCCTCTGTCTGAAGCCCCCCATGCGTCCCTGTGATTCCCAGGCAGATGTGCTGCACACAAGGGAGGGAGCCCGGGGCGGCAGCCGCAGTACCGCCGGCCCCCACCGGGGGCGGCAGCGGGTGGGCTCGGCTGGCACTGGGGAGAGAGCGCCCCAGTCCGCGTCCACCCTCCAGCGCGCAGGAAGCACTGCTAGCCTCCTCCCAGCACCCACCGACCCTCTGGACATGTCGTATGCCGCGCCCGCCCCGGCCTCGGACCGTGGACCGGGCACCGCCGCCAAGGACTCCCAGGCCACCGTCTACGTCATCGTGGGCTCGGGCTCCGACGCCGCCCTGCAGCTTCTCAGGTGAGACCCCCAAACCGAACCCGAGGGGGGCTTCCTCTGATGTGTGCTCCTGACCCTCCCCTGCTTCTCACAGAGACACCAGAAGTCACAGACCAGAAGTGCCCTCTTCATTATCCATGGCAGGCCCCCCCCCTCTTCCCATGTGGGTCTAAGGGCCACACCCCCAGGGTACCCCACTCCACTCACTCTGCTTCCCATGTGGGTCTAAGGGCCACACCCCCAGGGTACCCCACTCCACTCACTCTGCTTCCCATGTGAGTCTAAGGGCCACACCCCCAGGGTACCCCACTCCACTCACTGCTTGTATGGGGGGGGGGGCGAAGGAAGCCACACCCCCAGGGTACCCCACTCCACTCACTCTGCTTCCCATGTGAGTCTAAGGGCCACACCCCCAGGGTACCCCACTCCACTCACTCTGCTTCCCATGTGGGTCTAAGGGCCACACCCCCAGGGTACCCCACTCCAGTCACTGCTTGTATGGGGGGGCGAAGGAAGCCACACACCCCCAGGGTACCCCACTCCACTCACTCTGCTTGTATGGGGGGCGAAGGAAGCCACACACCCCCAGGGTACCCCACTCCACTCACTCTGCTTGTATGGGGGGCGAAGGAAGCCACACACCCCCAGGGTACCCCACTCCACTCACTCTGCTTGTATGGGGGGGGGGCGAAGGAAGCCACACCCCCAGGGTACCCCACTCTAGTCACTCTGCTTGTATGGGGGGCGAAGGAAGCCACACACCCCCAGGGTACCCCACTCCACTCACTCTGCTTCCCATGTGGGTCTAAGGGCCACACACCCAGGGTACCACACTCCACTCACTCTGCTTGTATGGGGGGGCGAAGGAAGCCACACACCCCCAGGGTACCCCACTCACTCTGCTTCCCATGTGGGTCTAAGGACCACAGCCCCGCATGGTACCCCACTCCCTCCAAAACATCTAATAACTTGCAGCTACCAGAGCCCCGAAGTCTCTAAAAGGGGGGCACCGGGTACTGGCAGCAGTCAGAAGTGTGAAGTGATAGAAAAAAGTGGCGCGTCGTATGGGGGGGGGGGGGGCCGGGCCCCAGTGCCACAAGCAGTGCGTGCGCCACAAACGTGCAGTTGTCACAAACCGCTTACTAGAATACCCGCCGTCCTTAACACTGAGGGCTCCGCCTAACGGCAGCTGTCAGGTCACGCTGTTAGTAAAATTCAGGGCATCACAGGCTGGAAGTTGTCAGACTCGTTCAAACTGAGGGAACCGCATACAGGTAGATGTCAGACCCTCTGTCATTAAAACTGAGGGCACCGTACACTGGTAGCTGTCAGACCCTCTGTTATTACAACTGAGGGCCCCACGGGCTGGTTAGTAGCTGTCAGAACCCTCTGTCGTATCAGAAGACGCCACCTACTGGTAGCTACATGTCATTCCCCTCTGTTATTACAACTGAGGGCCCCACACACTGCCTACAGACCAGCACCCCACTTCCACTGAACTTGAGGCCCACCTGTCCTGCCCCTCAGCATTGCGCACTTGGGGGAAGACCGGTGGCCCCCGTATCTCTGAGCACGTCTTCGGGGGGTGGCGTGAATTCCAAGGACCCCACGGCATGCTTTGCTGGGGTGGTTGGGGAGGGGGCTCGTGTGGGTCTTGGGGGTATGAGTGTACCTCGCCCCATTGCGATAAACGCCGCCTCCGAGTCCTCGGACCCCTCCAGAGAGCGGTGGGGGCGCTGTACTCGGTGGCAAGACCCCTCTGAGGGTGATATCATAGCCCAGGCGTATAAACTCATAGCTGGCATCCCTGAACGTGTGCCAGGGTAAATGCCAGTGTGTCCAGATCCCTGCACGTGCGCCTGGGTCTATGCCAGTGCGCCAAGAGGCCTTCGCCAGAAGCCTTCTCGTCTATCTCTGTGCGCCAGGGTAAGTGCCAATGTGCCCAGAGCCCTTCGCAGATCCCTGCACGTGCGCCAGGGTATATGCCAGCGCGCCCTGAGGCCACCGGCGGAAAACATGACTTTTATTGCTTTGTTTTTAACTCGATGTCTGAGGCAGAGGTGTTAGTACAGACGGCGCCACCCCAGGTTTACCAGTTCTTTTTGTGTGTGTGATCTTGGTCATAGAACGGTTCTACACCGTGGTTCTTGAGAGGGCCCCTACATTTTAGGGCAAAGCGAGTGTCCACCCCGATGGGCCCCACTTCCAGAAGCCCATCTGAAAGTTTATGTCTTAATCGAGACCGTTTTTTAAGATTACTTCCAATTCTGGGTGTCATATCACTAAAACAGAGTGTATTTCTGCATACCACAGGTGGAGTAGTGAGCCCAGTCCGAGTGTCCCCCTCCCCACAATGTTTAGTAGAGCCCCCCCTCTCCACAAGGTTTGGCAGAGCTGGAGATATTCCAGAGAGGGTCTGAGCTAGGCCAGAGAGACCACTATCCCCTGGAGGTTTTCACCAGAGGCTAGAGGCAGTGTAGGATGGGTCCCTCCCCAGACGTTTAAGCAGAAGGTGACAGTCCGCAGGAACCCTCCTCACCAGAAGGTTTACCAGCGGCTAGAAGCAGGCCAGAGAGACGAATCACCAGAAGGTTTACCAGCGGCTAGAAGCAGGCCTGGGTGAGCCCAATCACCAGAAGGTGAAACAGCGGCTTGAAACAGGCCAGAGTGAGCCAGTCACCAGATGGTTATACAGGGCTAGTTGCAGGCCTGAGTGAGCCCAATCACCAGAAGGTTAAACAGCGGCTAGAAGCAGGTCTGAGTGAGCCCAGTCACCAGAAGGTTTACTAGCGGCTAGAGGCAGGCCGGAGTGAGCCCCGTCACCAGTAGATTTCCTAGCGGTTATAAGCAGGCCTGAGTGAGCCCAGTCACCAGAAGGTTTCCTAGCGGTTAGAAGCAGGCCAGAGAGAGCCCAGTCACCAGAAGGTTTACTAGCGGCTAGAGGCAGGCCAGAGAGAGCCCAATCACCAGGTTTACCAGCGGCTAGAAGCAGGCCTGAGAGGGCCTCCTCTCCAGGTTAGAAGCAGGCCTGAGAGGGCCCTCTCTCCAGAAGGTTTACCAGAGACAGGCGCACAGATGATGCATCTCTGCCAGTCCAGGCTCCATCAGAACCTCGGTGGGTAAAGCAGGGGACAGGGTGTCATGGGGTGCATAACTTCTCTTCAGAGCAGCCCCCGACCTAGAGGTGGTGATCTTAGGAAGAAGGCAGGGGCGTTAGATATCTGCCGGGGCTTCCTGCAGAAGGAGTGCAGACATCGCGGCGTTTACAAGCCTGGGCGCTAGATAGCGCCTCGAGCCGAGTCAGCAGGCACGTTGCCAGAGGGCCTGCCTGCGTCAGACGGGAAGTGGGCGGGAGCCCTATCTGCCTGCACGTTGTGCGCTTTGTAATCTACCCCGGCCGGGCGCGGAGTCTGCATTTCAGCTAATTGCATTCAGATGACCCCCCAGGACTCCCCGGGGGAGGGAGGGATAAACCCGTCCTCAGACCCCACCGCCTGGAAACCGCTGTGTTCACTGAAAACTTCCCCATACTCGGGGCGGGGGGAGTGGACTTCTCTGTCTGTGGCAGACACCCTGTCTCCCCCAGGCCTTAGTACCGTGAGCCCGTCGGGCCTTCATTTCCACCCCGGATATTCCTTTTAATTGTTATTATTTTTAGTTTTGATTTGACTAAAATTATACACGTAATACACTTCTAGAGCCTGCCAGCCAGCACCCATCATCCGTGGGTCAGTCACATGTTGCTTCACCCCCATACACACGTAGCAGTGGATCAGCCCACTTCGGCCACTGGCTAACTTCATTGTGAGTGATGGCCTTCTGCCCTATCACAAGGAGCACATCCTTAGACTAAGTCGTTCCCTTCAGTGCCTTCGACTAATTATGGCAACATGTACTTTTTGTGACCTAAAAAGTTTCCTTTCTACGTTTTTGTTGGTACCGATGAGGATCTGGCAGTTCTCCAAGTAAAAAAGTTTTACAAAAACCACGACAAAACAAAATAACCAATGACAAAGCCAAAATGCTGGCAGCCAGCACCAGACCTTTTGGCTTTGGCAGTGCTTGTTTTTAAGGTTTTGGAATTGAGAGCTGAGCTGTGCTTACCTCCACAGCATGTTGGAGGTAGGCTGAACACTTAGCGATAGGCCAGTAGGGATGGATCAGTGTCTGTAACACAGGACATCCAATAAAGGTCGATGGGGGGAGGCGAAGTGAGAGTTATATGTCAGACCTGCAAGAGGGGGGTTTAAAAATGGCCGGCTTCGTGGCTGGTGTCTCTTAAAAGACCAGTCAGTCTGGAGCAGTTTCATTTACATGCCTTGTCTGCAGGTTACTGACCTATAAAGGGGAAAATACAAGGCAGACTTGTACATCTGCCATTTTTTCAGGCCATGCTTCCCAAAAGGACTGAGGACCAGAAGGCACCAAAATCTGCATGTTATTCCCCATTTTTATAAAACTTGTGACTGCACCTGTCTATTAGCCGCAATAAAGTGTGTTCCACAGTGTATAGTTTTTTATCATGACTCGTCCCCTACCATGCCACTCATAATGACGGCCTAAGTTATGGCAACCTCTCCTTGCTTTAGAGTGAGCTGGTGAGCAGCGTCAGTCCAGGTTTGTCTAGATCCACACCACCGTTTCAGGATGATCACTCACTACGTAAAGAAATCACATTTTGATCCGTAGTGGGCAAACGTAGCTCACGGATATTCTGAAACGTGGTGCGGATCCCGACCTTGACGGCCAAGATTGACCAAGCCTCTTGTAGCGGACATGCATTTTTTTTTTTTAATAGGAAGAAGTGCTTGATGCCTCCAAAATTGGAACATATTTAAATGTTTAAGAGGTACAAACATAAAATGGCCCACTGACGTTAGATACGTGTGAACATGGACCATCTTGTTTTGGAAGTTACACCAACAAGCAGCAACAGCGAGGATGACTGTGTTATCAGAGAGGGTTTTAGATTTCATGATAACTGGTTGGGTTTTGAAGTGGTAAATGCTCCTCTATCTTGTGATGTCTGGTTGGGTTTTAGGTTCCAGTAATCCTCTTTGTTTGATTATGTTTGCTTGGGTTTAGGGTCCTGACTTTTGGGTTTGAAGTTTGGTTAGGTTATAGACCCCAGAATGTCCCTGTGTTAGGATGTGTCTGGCTGTTTTTTTAGTTCCACAGTGTCATTTTGTGTCATTTTGACTGGTTGTCTTTTGGGGTGCTGAGTGGCCCTTTGTCTTATGATGTCTGGTTGTTTTTTGTTGGGTTCCAAAATAACTCATTGCTTGGTGATGTTTGCTTAAGTTTGGAGTTCTCAGCTGTCACTTTGTTTGGCAATGTTGGGTTTGGTTTTACATTGCAAAGTGCCCCTTTAATGATGTTTGTTTTGGGTTAGAGATTCCAGAGTGTCCCTTTGTTTGGTTGTATCTGGTTGGTTTTAGGATCCGAAACATAACTTTGTTTGGTGTAGTTGGGTAGGTTTTATATTCTAATCTCCGTATTTTCTGATGTTTGGATTCCACGAAGTCCTTTTTATTAGGTCTCTTCTGAGACATCACATGCGCTGTGCTTGCGTGGCATTTTGTTTACATACGCGGGGCATTGCTTACCATTCATTGGCTTCTTTGTCAGTCTTATTAGCTGGCTCTTGTTTGGGCACAGCGTGCTGGCTTCACTCTCTGTTCAGGTGTTTTCCCCGCCCCTGGAGCAGGGCCAAGTACTGCTTCTGTTTTCCAGGAGTGTTCTTCTGCTGCTTCCGCTTTCTGTCTCTTCCTATTTATTTGTTTTTTTCTGCTCACAGAACTTTGTAATAGTGTATGTGTCTTTAGGTTTTGCTCTGAGCTGTTGCTTTCAGCTGCTCGTTTCCCGTGTTCATGTTTGTTCCATTTTCACTTTTCACCCTCTCCCCTTCTACTCTTCGGTGTGGCATTACAACACCAGCAGCCCACAGGTTGTTAGCGTCACATCTGATAATGATTTCAAAATACATGAATGGCTTTTCTCTTTCACAGTTAAGTAATCACTCGTTTAGTTTATAACAAAGTGCATTTTGGTACGTTCCTTATGCAAAAAAACAGGGTGTGTTTTAAATTGGATTGTTTGCACAATTGTGGATTGCATAGAATATTTGTTTTGCCTGTTTGGCTCTCCTATTGTGCTTCTTCCCGTGGCTCCATGCGTATATTGTAACAAAGATTACCATATTATATTAACATATAATGACAGGACATACCATACTATATAATGACAGGCCAAATCATACCATACTGTACAGATACATGCTATACTATGCTATACGAGAACAACCCGTACCATACGATACAAAATTTGCCATACAAGCGTATTATATGTTATAATATAATACTTTGCACAAAAGTTGTACGACATGGCTAGAAATGTATTTTACAAAGCCAATAGATCTTGCATAAGTTAGGCTTATTGTCTTTGACAATGCTTGTTTGATTGTGTGTGGATGTTCTCCAGGCCTAGGGAGCAAGCTTGATATCTTTCAGAAAGGAGTACATATTATGTAGGTAAGACTTTACCTCTAAGGTAAGAGATAACACCCCAGGGGAATGATGCCAGCACCCCTGCCAACTTACACGGTGCCACTGTGTGTCCCACGATTTCGTCTCCCTTTCAACAGTCCCCTGGTGACGAGCCGAAATCACACAGTGGCAGGCAAAATGAGCTGAAAACCACTAGCTTTTGGAGGCTGTAAGCCGCTGATGTCCATTAAAGGTGTGAAACAACCGCAGAGCGTTGGCCACAGCCTCCATGAGCCTTTGTTTTTTGGGAGGGGGTGAGGGACAGAGTGCACCTCAGCTCTTGCCACCAGTCCCCATCTTATCCTCACACTGTGAAAAAAATGTGTACGTTGGCAGGTATGCGCCAGGTAATTTACAGAGAAGTGGGTGAGCTCTGTGTTTCTAATGTGCGGATGCAATGTTGCAGGCAGTAATATCTTCTTTTTCCTGGACTATAGAAAAGTTGGGGAGATGTGATTTCTAAAAACTGTTTCAGATATATTCAGACGGAAAGGCTTGTCTTCTTTTTAGGTCGAGCCTGCAGGCAACGCACGTTTACTGTTGCTTGGAGATGACCTTTTTTGTAGCTTGAAAAAAGAACACTCTAAAAAGGGGCTTTGAGCCCGCCCATTCCTTTCTATTGGTTGGCTTTTGGTCACTCTGATTTCATTTCTTCAGATTGGTCATTGTGTCCTGTAGTTGCATCCGGTTTCACTTTCTTCTTTGTGTTGTTACTTTGATCGAGAGCAGGGGCCAAGGACTGATTGATATCTTGAAATGTGTCCTTCCGCTGGTCGCGTAATCTCATGGAGGGGCGTTGACTTCACTCACTTCCAGTCCGTAGCGCCTATTTTCTCAGAAAATCCTAATTAGCTTAATAAATGAGCTGATAGTTCTGTCAACTCGAGCATTAACTTGTAATAAAAAGAAAGATGGTTCTTGGGTCCTTCTGAGCTGAAAAATAGCTTAACTAAGTGAGACTGTGATGTCTTTAACTTATTCAGGCCTAGTAAGTAATTTACCTCTTGGAGTAGACCAAGTGGTGTGATGTGCGGCAACAGAAATTTAGTTTATTCACAAAGCTGTTTTCCAATGTTACTGTGTGCTCACTGTTCAGATGTGTGTTCTGTGTGCATGAGCTGTGCATATATACACATCACAAGATGCTGAAATGGGGAGCGGAGCAGGAAAAAATGAAAACGGGACAGTGTCAAACAGCAGGAAAAAAAGAGTACGCAGAGGCGATTACTACAAAAGGGTCAGAACATTGTGTGTGTGGTCAGTCTAGCTTTACTTAAGTTGTTTGTTCGGCTGTAGTGTTGGATGAATTAAATGCTTTATTTCCTCTCTGAGAAGCATCACCCCTCTAGGTTTATGTCCTGGACGTGTTGAAAGGAGTACCGGTGATGGAGACAGAAAGAATGAGGGTCAATCAATCAGTGTACTTGTAAAGCGCGGCTAGTCACCCGCTAGGGTCTCAAGGCGCTCGGACGGGCAGTAAGTGAGTGGTCGTCGAAGAACAGAGGGGATCGGGTGAAGAGCCACGTTTTGAGGGTCCTGCCTCGCCCCTGCCTTTCTTGCAGAACTGTAGTTTGCCTCTTCTGTCCTCCATCACGTCATATTGTTTTGTCCTCGTTGCACCAACTCGTTTCTAATGATGATGTTTAATAACTGGTTGGTTAAACTATAGCCAACCGTACCACATCTGAGTGGGTTAAGCGCCTGCTGCAGAGATCCGCAAGTGAACACTCCTATTGGTGAACAGATTCGGTCACTGTTACGTCGCCTTTGTTGATTGCCAAAGAGAAAGTGAAACTGATTGAAAGTGGTGAATGCTATTCTTAAATCAGTTAATGATGTATTACAACAGGGATGAATCAGCGCCCCTCCAAGTGGCCTGAGACCCACTGGGTAAATGCTTTATGCATACACATGCACTTTCGACTCGGATTGGCTCGACATTTCATCCTCCCTAAGTCAGTAAGATTAGTACCTGTTGAGTAACAGTGATGCAAGGTTTTACAGCTAGGCAGCGACAAGCCTGTGTTAACACACAGTTTAAGAGCTAGTTATTTTTACTACTGTGTAAAGAACCAGACCTACTCAAACGCAGCCTTTTGAAACATGACAGCTTTTCCAATATTTTAGCCTTGTTTTGGTATTGTATAGAACAATATACTTCATCAGGTAGACAAGTACGGATAAAAGGCTGGCTTTCAGGCGCATCTCTGTTGTGGGCGCTCAACCCACCTGCTACCACGCCTTGGAACTGATTTGAAGCACCTGTTTACTCTGTCCTAATTTTAAGGATTTGGCTCTGTTTCTTTTCTTCCTTCCTGCTTTTTCTATAAAGCCCCAATTAAGCCATATTCACTTATGTATCTATTGTGATGCATAAAAATGGCTTCTGAAATGTGTAACAGTGAAAGATGAAACTATGCAGCAGAGTTGATTAAATTATGCAAAAACAAGGTGATTTGTGGAATGCTTGAATTAATCTCAGCCACTGGCGATCGCTCGGGGTCGCATCCCAAGCCATGGGTTCTTTTGCCCACTTAAGTTTGGACCTAGCCATATGCAAATCAGTCTTGTCTTTATTAAATTGTGCAGCAAAAAAAGGCGGATTATGCAGTAGAGTTTGTGCAGTATGTTTTGTGACAGCACTGCTACAGTATTTTGTCAGTTTAGGTTGTTGATTGACCCCGCCTCCCCTCCCTTCCTGCGTTTTTGCTTGCCCCCTCTCACATCCTCCTGTGTTGTGGCTTTCCCACACCTGTACTATCAGAAAATAAAGGCTATGATGCAGCCCGCTCTGGTCGTGTCGTAGTCCTTTTTTTCTTTTTAATATTTCAGCCATTTTCCAAAGCAACTAAAAAACATTGCAAAGCCAAAAGCTTTTGGCGTGACCTATTTGCTTTGCCAATGCTTGTTTCTATCTCAATCCATTTTTGTATCTAATCCGTCGATCTCCTCATACAGCTCTCCCAGGCTTCATGGTACAACTTTCCCAAGCATCAGGACCTGATTGGGTGGAGAAGTCCTGCCCAGGGGCACCTGAAGGTGGCTCTGGACAGAGAGGGCCTGGGACCGGGGCCCTGCGGGAGGATCAGGGTTGGTAGATTCCCATGGAAGAGGGCACAGTGCCGGGCCTGACCCGGGCCCGAGGTCCGCACAGTGACGCAGGAGCCAGGAGGCCTCGTCCCCTCCATGAGGATCCGAACCAGGCCCATGATGGACCCGCCTTGAGGGCCACGGTACCCAGCCCACCCCTCCTGCGGGATTAGGGACCAAGGCTGCTTAACAAACTCCAAGAGACGGACAGAGGGCCCGGCCTGTGGTCATGGACAGAACTTCAGGCCGGCCCCTGCATGGCTGGGGTAGTCAGTCACATGTCATGGGCTGGAAGGGCATATGTCAGAGCCTGTGTATGGCCCTGCCTGCTAGCAGTAACTGTTACTGCAGGTCAGAAGTGGGGTGCATGGGCAGAGGTGTGTGGGCACCACATGAAGCAGGCATTGCAGGACTGGTTTATGTACAGTGCAGAGGTGTGAATGGGTCTCAGTGCTAGAAATAGCCCCTGGATTGAGGTGCATTGACAGAGCTACTTGTTTGACCCTGTTATAGGATCGTTAGATATGCCCAGGAAAGAAGTGCATTAGAAGAGCAGGCTCTATGGAGGGCGCACCAGGTCTGGACTGAGGTGCATTGGGGCAGCTTCGTATGTATCTCAGAATGGTCAGGAGCTGCTGAATGCCAGGCTTGGGGTGCACTGGTAGAGTTGTTTTGGGGTTTCCTCAGCATTGGAATGGTGTTGGAATGCAGATCCGGTTTCACTGTGCAATGGCAGAGCTGTGTGTGGCCTCTCGGTATTGGAATGTCAGGGGTGCTGAACATGAGGCTTGGGGTGCATTGGCAGAGCTGTACGTGGGCCTCAGTATTGGAATAGTAGGGGTGCCGAACATCAGGCTTAAGGTGCATTGGCAGAGCTGTGTGTGTCCTCGTTATTGAAGTGGCAGAGGTGCTGAACATCAGGCTTTGGGTCCATTGACAGAGTTGTGTACGCCTCTCAGCATTGTAGTGTCAGAGGTGCTGAACATCAGGCCTGAGGTGCATTGGCAGAGCTGTGTGTGGCCTCGGTATTGCAATGGCTGGGGTGCTGAACATCAGGCTTGAGGTGCATTGGCAGAGCTGTAGCTTTGGGTGCATTGGCAGAGCAGTGCGTGAGCCTTGGTATTGGAATGGCAGGGTTGCTGAACATCAGGCCTGAGGTGCATTGGCAGAGCTGTGTCTGGCCTCGGTATTGGAATGGCTGGGGTGCTGAACGTCAGGCTTGAGGTGGATTGGCAGAGCTGTGTGTGACCTCTCGGTATTGGAATGTCAGGGGTGCTGAATATAAGGCCTGAGGTGCGTTGGCAGAGATGTATCTTGGGGTGCATTGGCAGAGCTGTGCGTGAGCCTTGGTATTGGAATGGCAGGGGTGCTGAACATCAGGCTTGAGGTGCATTGGCAGAGGTGTGTGTGGGCCTCCCAGTATTAATAGCAGGAGTGCTGAACATCAGGCTTGAGGGGCATTGGCAGAGCTGTGTGTGGCCTCGGTATTGGAATGGCTGGGGTGCTGAACGTCAGGCTTGAAGTGCATTGGCAGAGGTGTGCGTGGGCCTCTCGGTAGTAATAGCAGGAGCGCTGAATATCAGGCTTGAGGTGCATTGGCTGAGCTATGTGTGGCCTCTCGGTATTGGAATGGCTGAGGTGCTGAACATCAGGCCTGGGGTGCATTGGCAGAGCTGTGTGTGGCCTTTCGGTATTGGAACGTCAGGGGTGCTGAACATCAGGCCTGAGGTGCACTGACTGAGCTATGTGTCCCCTCTCAGTACTGAATGTCAGGGTGCTGCAGGTTAGGACTGGGGTGAAGTGAGTGCTCGGGTGGCCCAGCACCGGAACAGAGTCAGTTTCCGTGGCACGAGGTGCTTTGCTGGAGCTGCGGGCAGCCTGCCCCTGTTTTTGGCCAACCCGAGTTCAGCTGAAAGTCGGTGCCAGACTTTTCCCACAGACAAGGAAATAGTCTTTCCTGTAAACATAATTAAAAATAGGCTGGGCATTCCGGCCTCCAGCCAGCCAATGACATTGAACTCAGCTTGTCCCAGGGAGGGTCTGTGCCTTTTCTCTTAGGCTCACCCTCCCCATCTCCCCCATCGTCTGCATTCCCTGTGCTTCAATCTAGCCGACCCCCACCCCACCCACCTCTCCTGGGGAGGCTTTCTCTGTCCCCAAGCGCAGAGCTGGGCTTGTGTTTGGAAAGCAAAAGTCTGACCTAATTTTCTCCGGAAGTGGGAGTTTCTCTGCTGGGCGCCTGCCTCTTTTTTCACTTTTTTTCATTGCTTGCCAGTTAACTGATGACATGACTAAGGCCCTGATTTAGATATTGGCAGATGCGCCATCACAACGGTGACGGATACCCCGCCCACTGCATTCTAAATCCCGTTATATTCTATGAGATTTAGATCTCGTCGGCTGGGATATTCGTCCCCGCTGTGAGGAGTAACTCGTCCACCAATGTCCTTAGTGAACAGGCTGCTCTGTGACAAACGTGACGGATATCCCGTCCGCCACATCACAATTCCATTATATCCTATAGACCTCGTAATACGGCAGACAAGACTCCAAATCGGGCCGTTGGGCTGCTTAGCGCCTGCTGGGAACCTGTGCCTCATCATAGGATGGCCCATTCAATCCAAGCGAGGCAGCAGCTCTGTGGATTAATGGCCACGCACCTGAGACCTTTGTGGCACCTTCATGGTGCAGTTGTGCGCCCTGACGCATCCCTTCATCACACCGAGGGCCATGAAAATAGTTAGACATTTAATGTAAAAAAAAAAAAATCCGCTGGGAGCTTTAAATTGTGCTTAAATGAAAAACACAGTCCCAAACTACTAAGAAAAATATAATTGGAGAAAATAAAAAAGAGACTTTCTAATGGGTGCTGAGTAGGCCGAAGCAAACTTTAGAATGCACTGGCGTAATGCGTGTCATTTTGAGAATGTTGCGTTGCACTCATTACGTGAAATTTCCCAAATTGCGCCACTTTGCATAATTATGCACTGTTTGCTATAAAACTTTACGATGAATGTCACAATTCAGGCACAGGAACAACAGATTACAAGTGGTTGTTGTTCGCAGTGCTCTTGTTTGAATGCATCCTTGCGCCAAATATTAGTACAAGGATGTATTCCATGCTAAAATAAAGTGCAAAATGACAGTCGCATTTCACATAATAACGCGCCTAGTGCTGAGTCTTCTATTGTTTTTTTACATTTTAACTTGTGCCACCTACTTTTTTTAAAGTGCAGATCAGATACCTACCCCCATACTCCAGAATAATACATCTTTTCCGTCTTCAGTATTAAAAAGCGAAGCATTCTTTTGTTATAAATTCCATTGGGAGCGTTAAAATGTAAGAACTGCACAGTTTCAGTTTGCTGATCATTGAAACACACCAGACTGCAAAGTGTGTATCTTTAAATGCTTCTCACTCTGTCTCCGTTAATTTATAATTGTTTTTTTTCTCAAATATTTATAGTGATGCGTACTGCAAGTTGATTAAAGCAGTTTAGATGTACTTTTAATTCTTTGTGGTGTTCTGTGTAATTTGGTGCAATGTCGTAAAGTTGATTGTTTTACTTCTTTGGAGTATTCTTTTAAGATGCTTACTTTCTTCATCTTTTGGTTTGTCCTAGCAAAGCATCCGTTTGCACTACGTACTGTCAACACTTCTTTAAAATGTACCTAGAGTGGGCTGTGGCTCCTCCCAGAGGAGTTACACCTCTCACCTCATTCTATTGGCTATTTGCTGTATCGTTTTGCTTCCATTGCAGAGCATGTGGGACTATATTTTACGTTTGACAAATAGACTGACCATTATGCTGTCTGATTCTATATAGAGTGCAATTCTTTTCGCCACTTTCTCCCAGCATCTGCAAAGCCATTTGGACAGGTTTTAATAAACAACATGTGTCCATGCGGTACATGTAAACAACATCAGTGAATGCCTGTGTTTCCCAGTATTGGCACATAAAAATACTTATTGGCTTGCCAATGATTATTTCATTGTTATTTAATCATCCTATCTAATAAATACAAAACATTTATCATCTTTAGGTCTGCGGTTAGCTAGCACCTTTTGATTTTATTATAGTTATAATAAACTTGTTATAGTGCAGTGTTTTCCAAACTATGGGTCCCGAACCACTGGTGGGTCACAACGTGATTTATGGTGGTTCCTGAAGGCCCAAGCAATAAATAAAGATGCTTTAAATTCTCTGTTTATCTTGTCGCATTTCTTGAGCTTCAGAGACAGAGATCAAATGCCAGTCTGTCTTCTGCTGGTTCTATTGTTTAACATGGGGAGTGGTGTTTACAAGCTTCCCTCACTTTGCAGTCAGAGAAAGAGAGTAAAGGGAATTATTTGACAAACTTGCTGGGGCCCAGGGAGAGTGAAAGGAAAGGCTGTAGGATGTCATTTTTTGTAAAATACAGCAATATATAAATACCTGTAATTCACCTTTACACATTCAGCAATTAGGAAAGCAAAAATGAAGCACATTTGCCAAGTTATTTGTTTCTTTATTTGAAATACACGTTTTAACCGAACACATAATAAGGCCGAAGCAAGAAGCACTGGAGAGGTCAGACGGAACATGTGTATTATCAGAACAGACACTTCTTTGCAGCTTTGTGTAACAACAGCACTGATGTTCCTTCCAGAAGTGAAGTGATAGGCTGTTCAAAAAGCTGTGTCCGAAAACCAAACAATTCTGGTAACGTCCTGAGTAGTGTGTTTATGCCACTGAGTGATTCCAAGTTCTAATTCTCTGTTGATTGATGGACGAGATTGATCCTTTAAAGTAGTATGTATTCCTATCACGCATGTTGGAAAGAAATTGTGAAATTCCATAATAAATTGCTTTTAGACAAATTGTTATATTTTGATGAGGGCCCAGCACCTTCCCCAACAATACAGTTTTACAAAAACTTTGAGAAAACAAGGCAAGCATTGGCAAAGCCAAAAGGCTACCAGCAAATGCCAGATCTTTTGGCTTTGCCAGTGGTTTGTTTCATTCCAGCCGCTGTCTGCCTTGATTTCTGAAGAGTCACCTATTTTATATATGGAATGGCTATGGCTGAAATTACTGTCTCAGTGTATTGCTGTCGGCAAGAGAGGTCCTTGTATGATGTCATAGACTTTTCCATCTGTTGTCCCTTGGAAGCTGATTATTATGCCACAGTGTTCAAAACAGACAATGTCCATGGATAGGACAGTGGCTGTGGCAAACGGCATGTGTGGAGTGTGGAATGAGCGATGTGGTCTTCCAAATGGAGTGATGCGAGTCAGAGTTGTCATTGCAGAATTATCTTACAATTAACTGCTCTGAGAACAGGAATTTGATAAACCCTGCTGTTTTTCCTGGACCGTATGAAGGGTGCACCCCAGGTTTCCTAGGATAGTTGGGGTTGAAGTTTGTTTTCAGAGGCCATAGTGTTGTGGGAGAAGTTTCTGCAATCCTTAAAGGAGTGATTTGTTGAGATGGCGGTACGAAGAATTTAAGGATAAATGTCCTTGACAGGTATGAAATGTTGAAGAAGACAGAGCTGTAGGAATAATGACGTATACATATATAGGCAACACATATTCTGATAGGTTGGAGTGATATGCCACTACATTAAGCTGATAGATTCAGCCATGTTGATAATGTACAAAGTGTGTGATATTTTATGGTTGTGTCTGGCTTGTGCTAATAAAGAGACTGAGGTGTTGGAGAGGTTGACGCCCTTACTTGTTGCCTACTAGGTGGATGGGAGTATTTGCATACGCGTGGATCCCTGTGACCTAAATAATACATTTGGGTAGTCAGATGTCTCTTGGCAAATATTGTTGAGGTGCACAGCACGGCAAGTCTTGTAGAGGGGTTCACCACTCTGAATAGCTGATTTGCCCACCAGCAAATTGAATTAAACCGAAGATCTTGTTATCCAGTGTCATTTGTGACGCCGTTTAATTGGACTTAGAAATGCGTGCCTTGTTAACCAGTTTTTGGGTAAACAGGATTTTAAAAAACCTCCTCCGCCCTCCATATATTTAAGTGAAGATTAATCCTAGTTATGTGGATGAGATAAAACAAAAGTGGTGCTACTCCCCCCCCCCCCCCCGCAAAAAATATATACTCCTAAATTCATTTAGCATGCCATGATGGTGGTTTTGGGTTCGCTTCAAACTTTATTTCCTAAGTTGCTAAGGGGCCCTTCTGTCAGTCTTGCCTATTCCACCGACCCCGTTTTGGTGGTTGACAACACTGAGGCTACAGATGCACTCTGAAAAGCAAACAGGAAGTCCCAGAGCGCCTCCAAATTACTGCTCAAAAGACAAACCGGGCCTAACAAAGTTATTTCTACCTCAGTGCATTCGTTTGTATTTTTCCTTGTTATCTTGGGTACTCTGTTTCCAAAGTCAATGCAGCATGATAAATAAAGGGAAGCAGGCACCAGGGCACAGCTGGAGCACACTTGGGCACAAGTTGGTGAAGTGTCGCCATTTAGTGCTGAGTCACGGTGGAGGGTGGGGAGAGCTGTCCAGGCCTGGGGAGGCGTGACATAGGCGAGGGAGGAGAAGCCTAGCCCTGGGGAGGAGCTGAGCTGCCGGGGGTGGAGGGCATGGCCTAGACCCAGTCTGCCAGGGGTGGGGGGCATGGCCTAGACCCAGTCTGCCGGGGGTGGAGGGCATGGCCTGGACCCAGTCTGCCGGGCTTGGAGGGCATGGCCTGGACCCAGTCTGCCGGGGGTGGGGGGCATGGCCTAGACCCAGTCTGCCAGGGGTGGGGGGCATGGCCTAGACCCAGTCTGCCAGGGGTGGGGGGCATGGCCTAGACCCAGTCTGCCAGGGGTGGGGGGCATGGCCTAGACCAAGTCTGCCAGGGGTGGGGGGCATGGCCTGGACCCAGTCTGCCAGGGGTGGGGGGCATGGCCTAGACCCAGTCTGCCAGGGGTGGGGGGCATGGGAACACGGCCCCCGGCCTCGCGTGCCCCACATACCGCCCTCCTTGTGTTTTTTCACCATTTCATTGTTCCGCTTTTTTCCATTTATTTTCCACTCGAGTCTTCCGATCAGCGGGGTGAGTCACCGCCTGTGGACGTACGCCCCCCCTGCTGATGACAGCATTATCTGCACCCCCACCTCCAGGAGTTTTCACTTTGTTCCCCACTTCCTGGAGGCTGGCACATGCTTTGCTCTGTGAGCCTCTTGTTTCCTCAGCCTGCGTTCTCCTCTGTTCTTCACCCCATGTGTGCTGAACTCTGTCCCTCTTTTTTTTTTTTTTTTTTAATTATTCCCTGACTCACCCCTTTTGTTTTCCATTCACTCGCCTCCCCGCCCCCCCAGCCTGTTGTGCAATCCCTTCTGCGAGGTCCTGTTTGTGGAACACGCTGTCTCCTGCTGCAGCCGGCGGCAAATATTGTTGCTGTCTGAGCTGCGGGGAGCACCCCCCACCCCCCGGGGTGACATCAGTCTGTGACCATTCCATCTACAGACCCCCCATCACCACAAAACATAACACAGCCCTCAATAATGAGAACCCCCCAGCCCAGGTCAACAAAACACCTCTTAACCTGTGAGCGCTCCCCCCGCGGCTCCCACCACAGACACCGACAGAGCCCCCACCTGTCGGTGCTCGCTGGCAGGCCCGACAAGTTCTCAGGTCCAAGCGTGACGTGCCGCCCCGTTCCAGGGGTTTTCTTTGAATTCTGGGACTCGTAGTCTTGTTTTTCCCCCATTATAAAACAGGACTACAACTCCCAGAATGCAAAGGGAGGACCTGGAGTGAAGCAGCGTGTCACGCCTGGACCAGGGAAAGTTTACCTGCAAGACCTCGGCATACCTCTCAGCCTGTGGCGTGGCCGTGGAGGGCGAGGTCAGGTGTCCGTGGCAGGTGACGCCATTGAAGTGAACAAACAGGAAGCATGTTTGGAGAGTGGGGAATGTTGAGGTCTAGGGGAAGCGTGTGACATGGTGCAGGCTTGCCAACTCACACCATGCCACCGGGTGCCACGCAGCCATGCATTGAGGAGCTGACGTCACATGGTGGCAGGGGAGAGCTGGAAACCACTGCCCTGAGCCGCCGAGGCCACTGTGATGTGTGCAAACACCAGAGGACATCGGCGCCAGCCTCAGCAAGCTTTTGTCTTGAGCGCTTGATGAGTGCAACGGGCAGAAGTGCCTCCTAGGTAGCTCTTGGCACAAGGCCCTTCCTCCTCAGAGGCCCCGCCTCATGCACTGAAATATTTTAAGTTGGCAGGTCTGAAGGTAGGGGAGCAAAAATTATTCCAGTTTAGGGGACACACTTCAAATTATGGTAAAAATGGGTTGTAGGGTGCGGAGGTGATGACGTGGCACTCACCAAGATACACTGCTCAGCTTGTCTGTACTCCAGGGACCTGACCAGTGCTTAATTTGTGCTCGCTGTTTCCGGTGCTGAGCACCAGCACTTATTTTTGAGGGCCGGCTCTTATTCTTCTGCCCCAAGCATTTGCTGCGAGCAAAAGACACATAAGGGAATGACGGAGGAAGACAAAAACAAAAAGCGTCTGAAGGGGCAGGGAGTGGCTGTAAATGGATTGAAGAGGCCAGAGACGGCTTCAGGATTACGCTGCATCAGTATTTCATGTTCGTACATTTAAGTGCAGCAGCCGCGTGTTTAAGTTGAGGGCTTTCGGCACCGGCACGTTTTTATTTACAAATTAAGCACTGACACATGACCTGCTTTTACAAGCTGGACCACGTGAATGGCGTGGAGCAGAGCGATGTTGCGTTGGTGTGGCTCTTTGATGGTCAGGCCAAAACACAGGTGTAGGCTCCATGTGGCATTTTCTTTTGCCAACACTCAAGGGCACGCATGGAGACATATCTGGCAGATTTCTCAAGAAGTAGGCAGCAGCTTCGTGCGGAGAGCCAAAACCGATGTACAACTGCGGTATGGCGCTTGTCTTGCCAGACCATAACATAGGGCCGGCTGTAGCGCCAGAGGCGCCCAGTGCGAAAATCATTTTTGGTGCTTCCCCATGACATCCTCCTCAGAGTCCCTTGCTACCACTGGGCAAAAATGCCCCTCATCTCTCCTTAACCCCTCTCTTGCATACATTTCATCTGTTTTAAAGCACTTGTAGATGCTGGCTTTACTAATAAGAATGTATGTCTATCCAAACAAACCCTTTTTAGCAACATTAGGAATAGATAATGAAAGACTGAAAAAAACATAACTTTTATGCAGTTTGCATGCAGCTCTTTGATGACAGCTGGTAACAGTCACAATTCTACATTAGGGCTGTATCTTATGAACTACGGTAACAAATGAATCTCTGAAATAATTCACTCAGCAATCCACATAAACTACAGATCTGTGATCTGCACAATACGTGTTCTTTGCAGGAGGCATATTAACTCTCTACTTTGCTTTATGGGGAGTCAAAACTTCCACTAGACATAACTCCGATCTCTCTCCCAAGCGGGAATATTAATCACAAGAGACATTCTACCTAGAAGCTGGATGGGCAAGGAACTCTGCAGCGGGTGTTTTCAAATCGCAAGTTACTGCTAAACAGAGTGCCCCCTGAGGTCAGCTCCACCATCCCCAGGATGGCGCCCAGTGCGGCCGCACCAGTCGCACTGCCCTAACGCCAGCCCTGCCCTAACAAACAATACAAACAATTGTGTAGACAGTTTTATCATAGGTGCTGGTTGTCAGTTTTTTGCTCCAAGCTCCACGCATATTTTGGGGCCCCACTCTCCTGTTACAACATGTATTTTTTTTTTAAATAAAACAGAAACCCTGACTTGGTCTTTATTGCAGCTAACTTTGTAACACCACTAGATACAAGATACTGTGTTTCTTTTGACCCAGAGTACACGTCTTAATTACTGTTTCTTGGATCAGAAACCAAATAGAGACCTGTAGGTTCCTGACAAAGGGGGTCTCTGTTCCCAAGGATCGTGAGTGCTCCTGTGTTTTTGAAGGTGGTGTCTCAGCCACAGGAATGGAAGTAAGTTTCTTGTTACTTTAGGAGAAGAAAGACTGTTAGAAACAAGTAAGGTGGCGGCCATCTTGGAGTGTGGGCTGCAGTGTGAGTTAAACAGGGAGCGGCTTCCTAAGAGGCTTTCTAGAGATGCTGGCAGGCTTTCCAGGACATCAACAGGAACTCAGTAACTCGATATTGTTATGTGATATCTGTTGTCATTCGAGCTGGGCTTTTTCACAAAGATATGTGATACCAGCTCTAATCATCGAGGTGTCATAACATTAATGTTACTTTACTCGCTGGTTTATTCCACATGGTGGAACTTTAGATTTTATTCTATGGAGGATTCTGCTTTTAACCTGCAGGTATATTGGCCCAGCTCGACAACAGTTTCTCATGTAAATAGAATTCCAGCAATCATGTGGTATAGATGCTGGTGATCTGAATCCCATGGACTATACTGTGCAATCGAATTACTTGATCTTCATAGTAAAGTATATATTCTGAAGGACCTAAATGGCAAAAGGCAAAATGGCAAATCTTATGCGGGTGCAAGCTTATCCTTCTGCATGAACTTCGCAGGTTAAGTACAGATCTGACATTTTACTAACAATTGGAATAGTAATGTGTTTGAGTAAAGGTCTTATACAGCCCACTATGACAAACACAACCCTCTTACATACGGATATTGTTGAAATGAGAACGCACAGGGGAAAGCTTACTCTGTGGATTGTGAAGCTGAGAATAGAATTAGTTATCAGGCAGACTCCCCTCATTCCTAAAATAGGTTAAAAAATAAACGGTGTTGTAAGTGAGACAGCTCGAAAAATAATTTACTGAGTTGGAGGATAGAAAAGGCAATATCCAAATCTCTGAAGAAAGTAAACATCTCCTTGAAGCTTCTAGTTATTACCCAATTTCTTTGCCACTGATTACAAGACAAATTCCACGGTCCTTGCAAATACACCTCAAATAGTTTTCTCTTCAAACCGAAAGATGCAACACAAACAGGATTCCAAAAAAATAGACCAGCAGGTGGCTTTTGAGAGATGTTAGAAACGTGGCAGAATGGCAGGACTCTCCGCCAACGGTGATAGCACTAGACCTTGAAAAAGTATTTGATAAGGTCTTATGGCCATTTCTTCAAGCCACCCTGGTTAATGCTAATTTGGAAGACCATTATTAAATTAGTGACAGCCGTATATCAGCAGCATAAAGCAGCTGGTAAAGCAAGTGGAGGTTGTTTGAATATTTCATCTTTGGTCAAGGAATTAGACTAGGCTGCCCCTTGCCCACTTGTGTTTCTTTTATCCTTCGAAACTTTGTTACATTTTCTAGAGTAAATTAAGATTTTAAGCGTTTTCACATTGGGATAGGATGTAATGAAATTGCTGCCAATGTGGTTGACATAATTCTGTTTGCCTCCGATTTTAAGGATTTAAATCTGGTGACAATAAATGGTGTAGAGGCATATTCTGCTGCTTCTTGTTACACACTAAACAAAACGATGTCAGAGGGTGTCTATAACCTGCTATGCTTGACATCCATCATAGAAGAGCATGGCCTGCAAGGGAATATGGGCCCATCAACACTTGCGTCTTCATGTATCTGGGCAATATGGCCGATACCTTGAAACTAAATGCAGATCTTATGTTAAGTAAGATCAAGGATTTTATGTAGAAGTGACCTCTCCTCTGTGTTTGAGAAGTCCATTCAAATGTCCTTCACACAGATCGCTGAATGAGCTCTGAGTATTTTGCCCCGTATTTTTAATAAACTTGTATTTATTAGGGAAATCAACAGTATTTCTTCTAGAATTGTATGAGCCTATAAATTGCAGTGCATTGCCATGTGCAAATTAAGCCTCGCCATGCACAGGGAGAACTTCAATTTGTAAATTTTAAAAGCTGTCCTGTCAGCATTTCTGCTTGCTCAATCAACCAGATTCATCCAAACAGATAATCTGGGTGTTAACCGTGGTTACTGACTGAGAAATGTTTGATTAATACGGGTTCCTTCTAATCACTCTTGGTTCCTGGGCGTTCTCTCAACAAAACAGGTGTCTGCATAGTCACTGACATGGCTTCAGTTGTCAAAGTAAATTAGCCAAAGCGATGAGGCGGAGGGTGAAGGAAATGCATTGCTTCTTCCATGGAACAGTTCACATGTAAAGCTATGTGGTAAACCGACGGACCCGGTGATGTGGAAAGCAGTATTGTACTGGTTAAAGAGTTCTCTAACAATAATGGCTCTTTTGGTCAATTTAGAGACGGTCTCCCAGAAGCCTACTTTTCTAGATTTTTGAAAATTATTATTGTCATCTCTAAGTAAAATTTTGTTAATTCCACTCTTGATGAAAATGAAATCTGTTCCAAATGAAGCCTGGACAACATATAGCTTATATAAGTTATGGATTGCTTGCAGGACCAAGTTTGACTGAAATGGGCCAATTGAGAGGACATTAGGGGAGCACATTAAACTCTGGCAGAAGATATTTAATTCCACATTTAGAGATATAATCTCACCCTGGTTTATGCAAACTGGATGCCATCTTTTAATAATCTTCAATGGATGTTATACAGGTTGTCAATAAAGGCTGGAGAGCTTCAAACAAGCTTTGGCGCCAAGACACCTTTGGGTATTCGCGCGCTCTATAAGTACCGCTTCATTCATTCATTCATTCATTCATTCATGAACGTACAATGACAGACGTGATGGGTGACTGTGGGGTAATGCGACATTCCTGGTTGGCTGAAATACATTTACTTTTTGATAACAGTTTTACCTTCAACCTTATGCAGATCTCCCTGTATCTTCCTCTTATGTGTAACTTTGTGATTTATTACTTGCTATAGCGTCCACCCTCTCACGCATGGATGGAAACATGGAGACAAGTTATTGATCACACCTGGTGGGCTGGGGTACCCTGTTACAAGATGTGAGGGTATCCAGAACTAGGAAACACTTTGATTCTTTATGGATTAGACTGGACGTTTTTTTCGAAACATAAAATCTCCTTATTTTACCTGTAATAGTCCTTGAGATTATCGGGGGCACCTGATTTTTTAAACTCTTTGCTTTTGTTGACATTTTTGAATATTCAGATTATTTAATTCCATCTCTACTATCTTTCTCATGTGCTTTCTTTCCTGTATTATTTTGTATATTATGTTCTATTAGCTCCTATAATAAGGGCTACCTAGAATTATATCAATATTTATGGGTGGCCATTACTGGGGTTTGTAAATGAAATCATTGTGTATTTTTTTTGCTCCGTTTACTTTTCTGTGAATAACTAATAAAAATATCAGAACTCTCATCCTGTGGCAGGGGTGGCTCAGAACCCACCCTCTTTTCTTACACACAAAGTAAAACTGAGAAGCTGTCCATGCTGAAGGGGACAGGACGTGACCCCTCCACCCACTTTCCACACCGACACAACCCACAACATAGCCATGCATCACTCAAGCAGGGTTTATAAAGCTCAGCGACTCACCCAATAGCGTATCAAGGCACTTGCAGGTTCCGGAGGCTTATTCCAAAAGCCAGGTCTTGAGGGCCCTTCGGAATTTCAGAAGTGAGATGGTGGTCCGGAGGTGCGTGGGGAGGCAGTTCCAGGTTTTTGCTGTGATGTGAGAGAAGGAGCGTCCTCCACTTCTGCTTCGGTAGATGTGGGGAGTATGGGCAAGTGAAACGGAGGCAGAGCGTAGTCTTATTGACGGTTGGTGGAAGTTCAGGCGGTGGTTAATGTATGTGGGTCCTCCGTTGTGTAGAACCTTGAGTGTGTGGGTCAGCAGCTTGAATTGGCATCTCTTTTGTATGTGGAGCCCGAGGTGGGGTGTGATGTGGGTTGGTTGGGGAATGCCGAGGATGAGTCTAGCTGTGGCGTTCTGTATGGTCTGAAGCCTCTGTAAACAGTGTGTGGCGACTCCTACGTAGAGAGAGTTGCCGTTGTCCAGTCAGCTGGTGTTGAGGGCCTGTGTCGCAGTGCGTCTCATGTGTAGGGGTAGCCACTTGAAGATTTTATGTGGCATGACCAGAGAGAGGAAGCAGGCGCAGGAGACAGCGTTGATCTGTGATTTCATGGTGAGCTCGTTGACAATGATGATTCCGAGGTTTCTGGCGTGTTCCAAGGGAGTGGGTGCGGGTTCTAGGTTTGATGGCTACCAGGAGTTGTGCCATGTGTTGCTGCTGTTGCCAAAGATCAGTGCTTCCGTCTTGTCTGTCTCTGTTCGGCTGCAGGTAGTTCATCTTTATCCAGTCAGCGATGCTTGTCATGCATCTGTGGGCGTTGGTTCTGGTGAGTGAGAGGATGAGTTGGGTGTCGTCTGCGTAGGAGATTATGTTGAGACTGTGGGATCTGATGATGTTGACCAGTGGGGTCATAAATGCGTTGAAGAGCGAGGGGCTGATGGGTGATCCCTGGGGGACACCGCAGATGATCTCCTTGGGTTCGGCGGTAAAAGGTGGGAGTTGGATCCTCTGGGTTCTTCCAGTGAAGAAGGAGGTGATCCATCTGAGTGCATCCCCTTGGATGCCAGTGTGGTGGAGTCTTTCGATCAGCATGTGGTGGAATACGGTGTTGAAGGCTGCCAAGAGGTCAAGGAGGATCAAAGCTGCTGTTTTTCCTCGGTTGAGGAGGGTTCGGATGTCGTCCGTGGATGCGATCAGGGCAGTTTCGGTACTGCGATTGACACGGAAGCCGGATGGGAGGCTTCAAGTAACTAGTTCTGTTCCAGATATGCCATGGGTTGCCAGATGATTTTTTCCAGTACCTTTGCTGGTATTGGGAGCAGGGAGATTGGCCTGCAGGGTTTGAGTTTGCTGGGTTCGGCTGCAGGTTTTTTGAGTAGAGATCTGACTTCGGTGTGTTTCCAGGCGTTGGGAAACTTTGCAGTGGTGATGGAGATGTTGAGCAGAGTGGTGAGTTCCTGGCCGATCCTTTGCTTTCCAAGTTTGAAGATATGGTGTGGGCATGGGTCTGATGGAGCTCCCAAGTGGATGTATTTCATAGTGGAGGTGATGTCCTGGGTAACATATCCATGATGAGGGGGTTCTGATATGCCACCTCCCGCAAACATACCACAGCTATCATTGCAAAACCACACCAGCTACAGCTTCAACTCTAATGCTGCTCAGAGACAGACCGACATAAGCCCTCCCACTTTCAGCTTTTAACCAATCCAATGTCTAGAGGTCCAGTTGATTAGTATGTGCTACAGTAATGGAACCAGCCAGTGTGTGTCCAGAGGGCCCAAGCATGACCCCATAACCTGCTCAGACCATGCTTCTGGGCGCTGAGATATGACAGCCTGAAACAGGTAAAAGTTTGAACTACCTGCTGCACGCCAGTAGACTAGAGATATGCTTCCGGGGTCACAGCCCAGACTCCTTCCTGCTCTGCAACATAGTTCAAGCCACCTTGTTCGCCAGCTGCGCAGATGACATTTTTACTGCTTCCTAAAGGTAGGTAGGTGCAAGTTCAATCCAATGCTCTGAACACCGTCCAGCATGGGTTGTCCGCAACTACCTAAACCTCTCCAAAAAGGAGTGTCCTCCTGTTTGTCCCAGGGCTAGCGTTCTGTGTCATATACTTTTCACCCATGAGAACATAATCTTTGTGTTTTGAAACTCGCCCAAACAACAATGCAAAACCAGCTGGTGGCTGAAAAATGCTGCTTTGATTCTTCAGCATGCTACACAAAGGGTGGAGCACAAACATACCCTTCCAAAATATCCCAAGAGATCTCTCCATGCTTTAGTGCTAGGGCCATGAGAAATGTGTACTCGTCAAACACAATCTTGCGTACACTCTGATTATTGGACTTCTCATGGCCTGTGTTATTATGCATTTTCTTTATGCATGTAGCTTCCGGTTGTGGGAGAGTTTTCATCATGGAAATGACACACAATGGACATTCACATGGGAAAACATGTAAGATTATTTGTTCTTGCAAACTGGTGGTGAAAATGGGAAGATTGCGATGAAACATAGTACAAACGTTTGAATTGTCCTGTGGACAGCACCACCGCACATCACATGTTGAATCTTTAGTTCACTTGAGGATAACACGCAACATGAGAAAACAAAAACTATGTACAGTCACCTACATGTATGCAACTTAAAACCCACAAACACAACTTCTCTTTAAAGGTTGTACTTGTAGGTAGCTGCATCACTGTTCTGGAACTGACCATTAATCACCTATCTGCTAGCAACAAAACCCATTCGTAATCTACAAGTATGTGGACATGCAGCACACACCCCGCACCATCCCCAACATCCACTGTGTGCATTTAAGTTATCAATAATAGTGTACTTGAAACACTGTGCAGTAAAGTGACAACCACCCGCTAGTAATGGTTACATAGAAAGATCAAATACAGAATTGTACCCGAGCCAAGGAGGTATATTCCGTAGGGGAATGTGAAAAGAAGGCCACATTCCAGTAGAAATTGTACTGGAGGTTGTGAATGAATAGTTTCATAACACTTAAGAAGATAAGGCATGCATTCGGGCTCGCTTCATCTATATATTTGATGTTATCTATCTATCTATCTCCCTCTGTATAAGTACACTCTTTGTTTGGGATGTAGTTATGTTTGGGTAGATGCGTTGTCTCAAGGGATACACCCAGTTTCTTTGAATAAACGCCAGAAAGTAACACAAAGAGCCAGCCCAAGAAAAACCTTAGTGTTTACGATCCCAACCTCCCCTCACGCTTGGTTAGTCAATTGTAATGCTATTCAGCGGTCAAAGTGCATTAAAAAAAAGTATGCAAACACAGTTTGCACTGCATGCAAATTGAGTGGGGTGAGTGAGCGTGGGATGAGGTCAAAGGCGTGGCTAAAGAAAACAAAATATTACTGTAACTTTTTTTCAATCTTTCACCTTCAGGTAACTACAGATGAAATAAGGCACAGCTTAAAGGAAAAATAAATGCAAGTTAAGTTAATTTGCATCTGGCAAATTTAAAGGTATGATAGCAGTGAGATAACTCTGGTGGTTAATGCACTTGCTGAGGAGATCTTTAGGCGTAGTCATAGGTTTGACACATCATAAAATAGCATAAAGGGTTAATGTGCCTGCTGAAAAGCGCAGTAGGGTAACATGGGGGTCACAGGCTTGTATGGGTGGTACAAGGCTGAGTGGGATACGGCTTTTGTTTCAGGGGTACATTGATTAACGTTATGTAAATGGATGTTAGAGTAATGACTCATACAAATCTATACTGCCAACCTTCCAGTGTACACATAACTCTTACGAAGACAGCAAAAGTCAAAACCTGCCTCCAAAACATTGTTTCGCTTAAACACTTTGTAAGGAAATGCCTCCTTGGCATGGTTGCCCCCTGACTTTTTGCCTTTGCTGATGCTATGTTTACAATTGAAAGTGTGCTGAGGCCTGCTAACCAGGCCCCAGCACCAGTGTTCTTTCCCTAACCTGTACTTTTGTATCCACAATTGGCAGACCCTGGCATCCAGATAAGTCCCTTGTAACTGGTACTTCTAGTACCAAGGGCCCTGATGCCAAGGAAGGTCTCTAAGGGCTGCAGCATGTCTTATGCCACCCTGGAGACCTCTCACTCAGCACAGACACACTGCTTGCCAGCTTGTGTGTGCTAGTGAGAACAAAACGAGTAAGTCGACATGGCACTCCCCTCAGGGTGCCATGCCAGCCTCTCACTGCCTATGCAAGTATAGGTCAGTCACCCCTCTAGCAGGCCTTACAGCCCTAAGGCAGGGTGCACTATACCATAGGTGAGGGTACCAGTGCATGAGCATGGTACCCCTACAGTGTCTAAACAAAACCTTAGACATTGTAAGTGCAGGGTAGCCATAAGAGTATATGGTCTGGGAGTTTGTCAAACACGAACTCCACAGCACCATAATGGCTACACTGAAAACTGGGAAGTTTGGTATCAAACTTCTCAGCACAATAAATGCACACTGATGCCAGTGTACATTTTATTGCAAAATACACCCCAGAGGGCACCTTAGAGGTGCCCCCTGAAACTTAACCGACTGTCTGTGTAGGCTGACTAGTTCCAGCAGCCTGCCACACTAGAGACATGTTGCTGGCCCCATGGGGAGAGTGCCTTTGTCACTCTGAGGCCAGTAACAAAGCCTGCACTGGGTGGAGATGCTAACACCTCCCCCAGGCAGGAGCTGTAACACCTGGCGGTGAGCCTCAAAGGCTCACCCCTTTGTCACAGCCCAGCAGGGCACTCCAGCTTAGTGGAGTTGCCCGCCCCCTCCGGCCACGGCCCCCACTTTTGGCGGCAAGGCTGGAGGGAACAAAGAAAGCAACAAGGAGGAGTCACTGGCCAGTCAGGACAGCCCCTAAGGTGTCCTGAGCTGAGGTGACTCTAACTTTTAGAAATCCTCCATCTTGCAGATGGAGGATTCCCCCAATAGGGTTAGGATTGTGACCCCCTCCCCTTGGGAGGAGGCACAAAGAGGGTGTACCCACCCTCAGGGCTAGTAGCCATTGGCTACTAACCCCCCAGACCTAAACACACCCTTAAATTTAGTATTTAAGGGCTACCCTGAACCTTAGAAAATTAGATTCCTGCAAACTACAAGAAGAAGGACTGCCTAGCTGAAAACCCCTGCAGAGGAAGACCAGAAGACGACAACTGCCTTGGCTCCAGAAACTCACCGGCCTGTCTCCTGCCTTCCAAAGAACTCTGCTCCAGCGACGCCTTCCAAGGGACCAGCGACCTCTGAATCCTCTGAGGACTGCCCTGCTTCGAAAAAGACAAGAAACTCCCGAGGACAGCGGACCTGCTCCAAAAAGACTGCAACTTTGTTTCGAGGAGCAGCTTTAAAGACCCTGCAATCTCCCCGCAAGAAGCGTGAGACTTGCAACACTGCACCCGGCGACCCCGACTCGGCTGGTGGAGAACCAACACCTCAGGGAGGACCCCCGGACTACTCTCCGACTGTGAGTACCAAAACCTGTCCCCCCTGAGCCCCCACAGCGCCGCCTGCAGAGGGAATCCCGAGGCTTCCCCTGACCGCGACTCTCTGAAACCTAAGTCCCGACGCCTGGAAAAGACCCTGCACCCGCAGCCCCCAGGACCTGAAGGACCGGACTTTCACTGGAGAAGTGACCCCCAGGAGTCCCTCTCCCTTGCCCAAGTGGAGGTTTCCCCGAGGAAGCCCCCCCTGGCCTGCCTGCAGCGCTGAAGAGATCCGTTGATCTCTCATAGACTAACATTGCGAACCCGACGCTTGTTTCTACACTGCACCCGGCCGCCCCCGCGCTGCTGAGGGTGAAATTTCTGTGTGGGCTTGTGTCCCCCCCGGTGCCCTACAAAACCCCCCTGGTCTGCCCTCCGAAGACGCGGGTACTTACCTGCAAGCAGACCGGAACCGGGGCACCCCCTTCTCTCCATTCTAGCCTATGCGTTTTGGGCACCACTTTGAACTCTGCACCTGACCGGCCCTGAGCTGCTGGTGTTGTGACTTTGGGGTTGCTCTGAACCCCCAACGGTGGGCTACCTTGGACCAAGAACTGAACCCTGTAAGTGTCTTACTTACCTGGTAAAACTAACAAAAACTTACCTCCCCCAGGAACTGTGAAAATTGCACTAAGTGTCCACTTTTAAAATAGCTATTTGTGAATAACTTGAAAAGTATACATGCAATTGAAATGATTCAAAGTTCCTAATGTACTTACCTGCAATACCTTTCAAACAAGATATTACATGTTAAATTTGAACCTGTGGTTCTTAAAATAAACTAAGAAAAGATATTTTTCTATAACAAAACCTATTGGCTGGATTTGTCTCTGAGTGTGTGTACCTCATTTATTGTCTATGTGTATGTACAACAAATGCTTAACACTACTCCTTGGATAAGCCTACTGCTCGACCACACTACCACAAAATAGAGCATTAGTATTATCTCTTTTTACCACTATTTTACCTCTAAGGGGAACCCTTGGACTCTGTGCATGCTATTCCTTACTTTGAAATAGCACATACAGAGCCAACTTCCTACACACTTGTTCAGTGACAAGGTGAGCCCATGTCATTCGCATCAAGGTGTTGGTCTCCAGCTGGGATGAGCCTCGAACAGAAGGAGTGCTGATGGTCCTGTAAGTGAGGCATTTGTGTTAGGTCCACCTGGAACTGAAAGTAAAAGCCCCCCCCTCAGCCCCTGCAGGCTGCTGCTCTGAAAACCAAGCCCACAACCTGAGGCATCCCTGAATGCTTTGTGGTGTGGATAAACTGCACCGAGAGACACCAGGTATCCGTAGGGCCGGCCAGGACCCGTCTCAAATATAGCCGGAGCCTGGCGGGACTGGGATCCACTGGATTCCCTTCTATTCCGCCCTCTGTTTCACCTCATAATGAAGGTCGCTTAAATTTCAAGCAAAAACTGTGATTTATATTGTAAGCGGAAGAGACAGTCAGTTTAAAACAAGGAAGTTCAAAGAGATTGGAGCAAAGTGGGTCCGGCGTGCTTGAGGGACAGGCCACAATTATGCAATCACATACGGGAAGCAGAAAAACTGCATTTTTTAAAAATATTTTACAAAAACTCCCCTAAAGCTGACTTTGATGGGAGCACCATGATACTTCGGCTGCGTGATTGTGGCAGAGGTGGAATGGTGAGCAAAGTCTCTGCTTTGGACTTGTCCTTCTAGGCAACAGAACTGCCCGGTGTTCCCTGGCACGATGCAGCCCCCTGGTACCAATGGCACTCATGGTCTCTCCTGCCACAGGCTCTGTTCCAGCTTCCGCCTAGAAGTTCTGCCCTGTTATGTGTACAAACCTGCGCTGCTCCGGCTTTCACGCTGCCCCCTGGCACGTATGGCACAGGTGGTCTGTGCTGGCACAGTGTGTGATCCAAAGTGGGCCTGTGTCTTATGCCCTGTTATGTTTACAGAGCTGGTACTCGGTATTCTCCAGAGGGGCTCAGTGTTGCCTCGATGCCTATGGCACAGGTGAGCTTACCTGGCAACGATTGATGAAACCCAGATCTGTGACTCGGGTGAATGTTTGATTTGTTCAGCATTCCTTCCATCATCTCTTCTTTTTGCTTGTGTTGCCTTAAGTTGGAAGGGTAGGCCCGGATGTGGGTCCCGTGCCACTGGATTCAAGCTAGCCTGGCTCATGAAGGATGATACCCTGAAACTGGCCTCAGGATGTTTGTTTCCGGTCCAGGGAGGACCTGGCCTGACAGTTCAGGCTGGACTGTTCCAATGGGCAGCAGGGGCAAGACTGATTCCCAAATGGATGAGTCCAAACTGGGGTGGCATGGTAAGCAAAAAAATGGTTGATTAAACCCAGATTTGTGACTCGGGTGAATATTGTATTTGTTCATTATTCCATCCATCATCTGTTCTTTTTGCTTTTCTCAACCTAAGTGGGGAGGGCATGTCCAGAGATGGCTCCCCTGCTCACTGTGCCACTGGATTCAGGCCTCCTGGCTGATGAGGGGTGATACCCTGAAACTGGCCCCAGGATTCTTGTTTGTGGTCCAGGGAGGACCTGGTCTGGCAGTTGGGACTGGACTCGTCCAGTGGAGAGCTGGGTTAAAACTGATTTGCATATGGCTGGGTCCAAACTAGGGTGGCATGGTGAGCAAACAAACTATGGTTTGAACCCAGATCTGTGACTAGGGGGGAATGTTTGATTTGTTAGCGTTCCGTCCATCTGTTCTTTTTGTGTTCCAGATGTTCTGTCCTGTTATGTGTACGGACCTGCCCGGTGTGCTCGGCACTCCATGGAGTCACCTGGCACCTATGGCACAGGTGGTCTCTCCTGGCACAGGCTGTGATCCAACTTGGGCCTGTGTCTTATGCCCTGGTACGTGCACGGAGTGTACTCCAGTGGGGCTCGGTGCTGCCCCCCGGCACCTATGGCACTGGTAGTCTCCCCTGGCACAGGCTGTGTTCCAGCTCGAGCTGGTATGTGCTGCCCTGTTGTGTACACAGAGCTGCCCCGATGTGCCACGGGCTGGATGCTGGCACCTATGGCACAGGTGGTCTCTCCTGGCACAGGCTGTGATCCAACGTTGGCCTGTGTCTTATGCCCTGTTATGTGTACAGAGCTGTCCCTGGTGTGCTCCGCGCTCCATGGAGTCACCTGGCACCTATGGCACAGGTGGTCTTTCCTGGCACCGTGAGCCTGCCTCTTCTGCCCTGTTATGTGTCTAGACCTGCCGCCTTGTACCCTGGCTTTTACGCTGTCCCCTGGCACCTAAGCCACAGGTGTTTTCACCTGGCAGAGGCTGTGCTCCCCCGTATGTTCTGCCGTTTTATATGTACAAAGCTGCACAGGTGTGCTCCAGTGGGGCTCGGTGCTGTCCACCTAGCACCTATGGCACGGGTGGTCTCGCCTGGCACACGACCTGTGGCACCACCGATACAGCCTGTATGTGTGGACTTTTGCATAGAGTGGGCGCTGCTGCCCCCTGGCACCTATGACACAGGTGGTCTCGCCTGGCACAGATCATGTGCCATCACCTGTACAGCCGGTATATGTAGACTTGGGCACAGAGCTGGCGCTGCTGCCCCCTGGTGGCCTCCGGTGGGGCTCTGTGCTGCCCTCCTGGCATCTATGGCACAGGTGGTCCCGCCTGGCACAGTTCTGTGCCGCCACCTGTTCGTCCAGTGTGTGTGTTCTTGTGCACAGAGCCGGCGCCGCTGCCCCCTGGCACCTATGGCACAGGTGGTCCCGCCTGGCACAGTTCTGTGCCGCCACCTGTACGTCCAGCGTGTGTGTTCTTGTGCACAGAGCCGGAGCTGCTGCCCCCTGGTGCCCGCCATTGGGGCTCGGTGCTGCCCCCTGGCACCTATGGCACAGGTGGTCCCGCCTGGCACAGTTCTGTGCCGCCACCTGCACGTCCAGCGTGTGTGTTCTTGTGCACAGAGCCGGCGCTGCTGCCCCCTGGCACCTATGGCACAGGTGGTCCCGCCTGGCACGGTTCTGTGCCGCCACCTGCACGTCCAGCGTGTGTGTTCTTGTGCACAGAGCCGGCGCCGCTGCCCCCTGGCACCTATGGCACAGGTGGTCCCGCCTGGCACAGTTCGGTGCCGCCACCTGTACGTCCGGTGTGTGTGTTCTTGTGCACAGAGCGGGTGCTGCCCCCCCCCCCCTAGTGGCCCCCAGTGGGGCTCGGTGCTGCCCCCTGGCACCTATGGCACAGGTGGTCTCGCCTGGCACAGGACCTGCGCCACCACCTGTACAGCCGGTATATGTAGACTTGTGCACAGAGCTGGCGCTGCTGCCCCCTGGTGGCCTCCGGTGGGGGTCGGTGCTGCCACCTGGCACCTATGGCACAGGTGGTCCCCCTGGCACAGGACCTGCGCCACCACCTGCACACTCTGTGTGTGTGTCCTTTGACACAGAGCGGGCGCTGCTCCCCCCTAGTGGCCCCCAGTGGGGCTCGGTGCTGCCACCTGGTATGTATGGCACAGGTGGTCCCGCCTGGCACAGTTCTGTGCCGCCACCTGTACGTCCGGTATGTGTGTTCTTGTGCACAGAGCGGGCGCTGCTCCCCCCTAGTGGCCCCCAGTGGGGCTCGGTGCTGCCACCTGGCACCTATGGCACAGGTGGTCCCCCTGGCACAGGACCTGCGCCACCACCTGCACACTCTGTGTGTGTGTCCTTTGACACAGAGCGGGCGCTGCTCCCCCCTAGTGGCCCCCAGTGGGGCTCGGTGCTGCCACCTGGTATGTATGGCACAAGTGGGCCCGCCTGGCACAGTTCTGTGCCGCCACCTGTACGTCCGGTGTGTGTGTTCTTGCGCACAGAGCGGGCGCTGCTCCCCCCTAGTGGCCCCCAGTGGGGCTCGGTGCTGCCACCTGGCACCTATGGCACAGGTGGTCCCCCTGGCACAGTTCTGTGCCGCCACCTGTACGTCCGGTGTGTGTGTTCTTGCGCACAGAGCGGGCGCTGCTCCCCCCTAGTGGCCCCCAGTGGGGCTCGGTGCTGCCACCTGGCACCTATGGCACAGGTGGTCCCCCTGGCACAGTTCTGTGCCTCCACCTGTACGTCCGGTGTGTGTGTTCTTGCGCACAGAGCGGGCGCTGCTCCCCCCTAGTGGCCCCCAGTGGGGCTCGGTGCTGCCACCTGGCACCTATGGCACAGGTGGTCCCCCTGGCACAGTTCTGTGCCGCCACCTGTACGTCCAGTGTGTGTGTTCTTGCGCACAGAGCGGGCGCTGCTCCCCCCTGGTGGCCCCCAGTGGGGCTCGGTGCTGCCACCTATGGCACAGGTGGTCCCGCCTGGCACAGTTCTGTGCCGCCACCTGTACGTCCAGTGTGTGTGTTCTTGCGCACAGAGCGGGCGCTGCTGCCCCCTGGTGGCCCCCAGTGGGGCTCGGTGCTGCCACCTATGGCACAGGTGGTCCCCCTGGCACAGTTCTGTGCCGCCACCTGTACGTCCAGCGTGTGTGCTCTTGTGCACAGAGCCGGAGCTGCTGCCCCCTGGTGCCCGCCATTGGGGCTCGGTGCTGCCCCCTGGCACCTATGGCACAGGTGGTCCCGCCTGGCACAGTTCTGTGCCGCCACCTGCACGTCCAGCGTGTGTGTTCTTGTGCACAGAGCCGGCGCTGCTGCCCCCTGGCACCTATGGCACAGGTGGTCCCGCCTGGCACGGTTCTGTGCCGCCACCTGCACGTCCAGCGTGTGTGTTCTTGTGCACAGAGCCGGCGCCGCTGCCCCCTGGCACCTATGGCACAGGTGGTCCCGCCTGGCACAGTTCTGTGCCGCCACCTGTACGTCCGGTGTGTGTGTTCTTGTGCACAGAGCGGGTGCTGCCCCCCCCCCTAGTGGCCCCCAGTGGGGCTCGGTGCTGCCCCCTGGCACCTATGGCACAGGTGGTCTCGCCTGGCACAGGACCTGCGCCACCACCTGTACAGCCGGTATATGTAGACTTGTGCACAGAGCTGGCGCTGCTGCCCCCTGGTGGCCTCCGGTGGGGGTCGGTGCTGCCACCTGGCACCTATGGCACAGGTGGTCCCCCTGGCACAGGACCTGCGCCACCACCTGCACACTCTGTGTGTGTGTCCTTTGACACAGAGCGGGCGCTGCTCCCCCCTAGTGGCCCCCAGTGGGGCTCGGTGCTGCCACCTGGTATGTATGGCACAGGTGGTCCCGCCTGGCACAGTTCTGTGCCGCCACCTGTACGTCCGGTATGTGTGTTCTTGTGCACAGAGCGGGCGCTGCTCCCCCCTAGTGGCCCCCAGTGGGGCTCGGTGCTGCCACCTGGCACCTATGGCACAGGTGGTCCCCCTGGCACAGGACCTGCGCCACCACCTGCACACTCTGTGTGTGTGTCCTTTGACACAGAGCGGGCGCTGCTCCCCCTTAGTGGCCCCCAGTGGGTCTCGGTGCTGCCACCTGGTATGTATGGCACAAGTGGTCCCGCCTGGCACAGTTCTGTGCCGCCACCTGTACGTCCGGTGTGTGAGTTCTTGCGCACAGAGCGGGCGCTGCTCCCCCCTAGTGGCCCCCAGTGGGGCTCGGTGCTGCCACCTGGCACCTATGGCACAGGTGGTCCCCCTGGCACAGTTCTGTGCCGCCACCTGTACGTCCGGTGTGTGTGTTCTTGCGCACAGAGCGGGCGCTGCTCCCCCCTAGTGGCCCCCAGTGGGGCTCGGTGCTGCCACCTGGCACCTATGGCACAGGTGGTCCCCCTGGCACAGTTCTGTGCCTCCACCTGTACGTCCGGTGTGTGTGTTCTTGCGCACAGAGCGGGCGCTGCTCCCCCCTAGTGGCCCCCAGTGGGGCTCGGTGCTGCCACCTGGCACCTATGGCACAGGTGGTCCCCCTGGCACAGTTCTGTGCCGCCACCTGTACGTCCAGTGTGTGTGTTCTTGCGCACAGAGCGGGCGCTGCTCCCCCCTAGTGGCCCCCAGTGGGGCTCGGTGCTGCCACCTATGGCACAGGTGGTCCCCCTGGCACAGTTCTGTGCCGCCACCTGTACGTCCAGTGTGTGTGTTCTTGCGCACAGAGCGGGCGCTGCTCCCCCCTAGTGGCCCCCAGTGGGGCTCGGTGCTGCCACCTATGGCACAGGTGGTCCCCCTGGCACAGTTCTGTGCCGCCACCTGTACGTCCAGTGTGTGTGTTCTTGCGCACAGAGCCGGCGCTGCTGCCCCCTGGTGGCCCCCAGTGGGGCTCGGTGCTGCCACCTATGGCACAGGTGGTCCTCCTGGCACAGTTCTGTGCCGCCACCTGTACGTCCAGTGTGTGTGTTCTTGCGCACAGAGCGGGCGCTGCTCCCCCCTAGTGGCCCCCAGTGGGGCTCGGTGCCGCCACCTGCACGCCCAGCGTGTGTGTTCTTGTGCACAGAGCCGGCGCTGCTGCCCCCTGGCACCTATGGCACAGGTGGTCCCCCTGGCACAGTTCTGTGCCGCCACCTGTACGTCCAGTGTGTGTGTTCTTGCGCACAGAGCCGGCGCTGCTGCCCCCTGGTGGCCCCCAGTGGGGCTCGGTGCTGCCACCTATGGCACAGGTGGTCCTCCTGGCACAGTTCTGTGCCGCCACCTGTACGTCCAGTGTGTGTGTTCTTGCGCACAGAGCGGGCGCTGCTCCCCCCTAGTGGCCCCCAGTGGGGCTCGGTGCTGCCACCTATGGCACAGGTGGTCCCCCTGGCACAGTTCTGTGCCGCCACCTGTACGTCCAGTGTGTGTGTTCTTGCGCACAGAGCCGGCGCTGCTGTCCCCTGGTGGCCCCCAGTGGGGCTCGGTGCTGCCACCTATGGCACAGGTGGTCCTCCTGGCACAGTTCTGTGCCGCCACCTGTACGTCCAGTGTGTGTGTTCTTGCGCACAGAGCGGGCGCTGCTCCCCCCTAGTGGCCCCCAGTGGGGCTCGGTGCCGCCACCTGCACGCCCAGCGTGTGTGTTCTTGTGCACAGAGCCGGCGCTGCTGCCCCCTGGCACCTATGGCACAGGTGGTCCCCCTGACACAGTTCTGTGCCGCCACCTGTACGTCCAGTGTGTGTGTTCTTGCGCACAGAGCCGGCGCTGCTGCCCCCTGGTGGCCCCCAGTGGGGCTCGGTGCTGCCACCTATGGCACAGGTGGTCCTCCTGGCACAGTTCTGTGCCGCCACCTGTACGTCCAGTGTGTGTGTTCTTGCGCACAGAGCGGGCGCTGCTCCCCCCTAGTGGCCCCCAGTGGGGCTCGGTGCTGCCACCTATGGCACAGGTGGTCCCCCTGGCACAGTTCTGTGCCGCCACCTGTACGTCCAGTGTGTGTGTTCTTGCGCACAGAGCGGGCGCTGCTCCCCCCTAGTGGCCCCCAGTGGGGCTCGGTGCTGCCACCTATGGCACAGGTGGTCCCCCTGGCACAGTTCTGTGCCGCCACCTGTACGTCCAGCGTGTGTGCTCTTGTGCACAGAGCCGGAGCTGCTGCCCCCTGGTGCCCGCCATTGGGGCTCGGTGCTGCCCCCTGGCACCTATGGCACAGGTGGTCCCGCCTGGCACAGTTCTGTGCCGCCACCTGCACGTCCAGCGTGTGTGTTCTTGCGCACAGAGCGGGCGCTGCTCCCCCCTAGTGGCCCCCAGTGGGGCTCGGTGCTGCCACCTATGGCACAGGTGGTCCCCCTGGCACAGTTCTGTGCCGCCACCTGTACGTCCAGTGTGTGTGTTCTTGCGCACAGAGCGGGCGCTGCTCCCCCCTAGTGGCCCGCAGTGGGGGTCGGTGCTGCCACCTATGGCACAGGTGGTCCCCCTGGCACAGTTCTGTGCCGCCACCTGTACGTCCGGTGTGTGTGTTCTTGCGCACAGAGCGGGCGCTGCTCCCCCCTAGTGGCCCCCAGTGGGGCTCGGTGCTGCCCCCTGGCACATATGGCACAGGTGGTCCCCCTGGCACAGTTCTGTGCCGCCACCTGTACGTCCAGTGTGTGTGTTCTTGCGCACAGAGCGGGCGCTGCTCCCCCCTAGTGGCCCCCAGTGGGGCTCGGTGCTGCCACCTATGGCACAGGTGGTCCCCCTGGCACAGTTCTGTGCCGCCACCTGTACGTCCAGTGTGTGTGTTCTTGCGCACAGAGCGGGCGCTGCTCCCCCCTAGTGGCCCCCAGTGGGGCTCGGTGCTGCCACCTATGGCACAGGTGGTCCCCCTGGCACAGTTCTGTGCCGCCACCTGTACGTCCAGTGTGTGTGTTCTTGCGCACAGAGCGGGCGCTGCTCCCCCCTAGTGGCCCCCAGTGGGGCTCGGTGCTGCCACCTATGGCACAGGTGGTCCCCCTGGCACAGTTCTGTGCCGCCACCTGTACGTCCAGTGTGTGTGTTCTTGCGCACAGAGCCGGCGCTGCTGCCCCCTGGTGGCCTCCTCCTCGGTTTCGGTCTCAGTTTCGCTCCCAGTGGATGCACCGGACAGCGGCCCGGGCAGAGTGCGGGCACCGAGGGAGCAGCGCCCCTGCCCACACCGGGGAGCCCTGTGCCGAGGAGCACGGCGGGTCTGCGGCGGCGCCGTGACAGCGCCGCGGTGACAAACTTTAAGGCGCTGCGCTTCCTCAAAATGGAGAGCGGAGCGTAGGCGGAGAGAGGCGCCTCTCTGTCCCGGGCCCTCTTCTGGGGGGCTGTACCGGGGACCCCCTCCTGCGGGACCGGCTGGTGCAGGTCCGCCCGGGCTCTGCACCCCCAGAGGTAAGCACCGGACTCGGGGATCTTATGTAAGGGGTCTCAAGCGCTAACCAGCCTCTACGGCATCGAGGCGCTTTATAGGCGATATAGAGGAATAACTTAGTGCTGACTGCACCCCGATAGGTTAGTCCAGGACTTAGGCTTTACGTAAGAGGGTGTCTCAAGCGCTGATCAGTCTAGAGGGGCATCGAGGCGCTGTATAGAGACTGCGCAACAATAATGAGGCGAGCATAGGAAGCCCCGGAGATCTTATGCAAGGAGGTCTCCGGCGCTAACCATACCCTAGGGGCCTCGCGGCGCTGCGCAGAGACTGCACAGTAACACCCTAGCGCCGATGGCCGGGTGAACATTGGACTCGGAGATACAGGAAGAGGCAGAAGCGCTATGGCGGCAGCTGCCCCGCCCCCTCGGCGTTTATTTCCCTCACTCATGTTTTTGTCTCCGGATCTCTTTCCCCGTCTCTCTCTTCCATCGCCCTCCCGGGCCCTCCCTCTGTCCTCTTTTGCTTGTTTCTTTCCCTGACTCACCGTGTCTTTCTCTCCCTCCCCTTTTTGCACAGTCTCTCCCGCCCTCCCGCACAACTCCATCTTCTTCCTGTCCTTGTGCCTGTGTATGTCCGTCTCCTCCTCTCACGGCCCCTCTCTGATGGTCTCTCCCTCACACTCTCTCATCTTTCCCTCTTCGTCGTTTTTCCTGTTCCTTACTTTGTTCACGTGTGTCTCTTTCTTGTTTTTTAACTTTCATTTCTTTCTTCCTCTTTCTTTTAACGTTTCTCTCTTCCCTTTTCTCTCTCCCACTCTCCGCCCTCCTTCTCCTCCCACGTACCTCTCTCCCTCCATTTCTCTACTCCCCGGGTCCGTTTGTCCCTCTCCGTTGTGTGTTTCTCTCTTCTGCTCTCCTCTGTCTGCATATTCTCTCTTCTCTCCATCCCTGGGTCTGTGCTGCTCATGCCCCCCCCCCCCCCACCTCTGTATATTTCTCTTCACTGGCTTTGACCCCGCCCCCTCCCATTACATACCATGGATCGTTGAATGAATAGCCTGTCTTTGTAATGTATTTCCTTATTGTGAGTTGCACCCCGGAAGTAGTCGCCAGTGTCCGGGTTGGGCGGGGCGGGGGGGACTGGCTGCCAGTCTGGGCTCCCAGTGGTTCTGCCCCTGCAGGGGGTGGTAGGTCAGGGGAGGGCGAGAAGACCAGTGGAGGGGTGGGTGTGACTGTTAAACATGTAGGAAGTGGTGATTTCCCAGACTGGCCTTAAGTTCCGGTTGACTCTCCCAGTTTGCTGCAGCTATGAGCTGAGAGAATATTGAGACCAGTGTGACGATAGATGCATGTTTGCAGCTGCTGTGGCAACCTATAGAAATTATAGTTCAGGTGGGTTTAATCCGATCTGTTATTGATTAATAAAATAACTGTTGTATGCTTCAGCACTGTTTTTATATTAAATGATTCTTTGTATGTTTTATACACCCAAATAAAATTAAAATATATGTTTTAAAAACAATTCCAAGCTACGAGTGATGGGCGTTGGAATCTGCCCATTTCTCTAATGTCCCGAGACTTTCCCTTTCCCAGCTCTTGAAAGGAACATGCCTGCGCGCATGTGACTGACTCTGCTCCAGCCCAACTGGCCTTTCAGAGGCACTGATCCCTTCCCAGTCCTGTCAGTAACATCTATCTCCGTGTAAACATTGTGACTGACTCCACCACTGCCCTACTGGCCTTTCAAAGATTTGTCCCTCTGGCCTGGCGCCGGGCAAACCCCACACCAGCCTGTCGCAAACCCCTGTCTTCGTGGACACCATGTGACTGACTCTACCACTGGCCTTTAAGAGGCACTGATCTCTCTCCTGGTGTAACCCCATACCAGCCTGTCGGAGACCCCTGTCTTCGTGGGCACCATGTGACTGACTCTACCACTGGCCTTTAAGAGGCACTGATCTCTGTCCTGGCTTAACCCCATACCAGCCTGTCGGAGACCCCTGTCTTCGTGGGCACCATGTGACTGACTCTACCACTGGCCTTTAATAGGCACTGATCTCTCTCCTGGTGTAACACCATACCAGCCTGTCGGAGACCTCTGTCTTCGTGGGCACCATGTGACTGACTCTACCACTGGCCTTTAATAGGCACTGATCTCTCTCCTGGTGTAACACCATACCAGCCTGTCGGAGACCTCTGTCTTCGTGGACACCTTGCGACTGACTCTACCACCGCTTATTGGACTTTAAGGGGCACTGATCTCTGTCCCGGCGCGTGCTAACCCCATACCAGCCTGTCGGAGACCCCTGTCTTTTTATGTCTGGTGTAAGTCATGACCCCGCACCAGCCCTCCTCACTTTCCCTACAGCTCAGTCTGTACCGAGCTCCCTCTCGGGCCCTACCCGATGCTAGTTAAGGACGTCCCGCCCACTCGGGTGGTGGTTTCAAGGCCTGGTCTGGGGCGGAACTTGGCCTGATTTCCCATGAACTTGACCCCACTTTATAGCACTGACATCTTAAAGTTGTATACACGCGCTGGGCCCGTGAATACTCCGGTGCCAACATTGTAACAGCTAAAGGCTTCCTTGATGAAGGCCACACCTGTGCCCGGGGCAGTGGCAGCTGCCAGGTTTAAGTGTCTACCCAGGGCAGAACCAGTGGGGCTCGTGAGAGTTGTAGTCGGGGCGGGAGGGGGAAGGGGGGGGGGGGGGGGGCACCTGGAAGTGGGAAGAGGGACCCAGGCAGGGACATCTTAAGGAGTTTGGGGGCCCGGGGCCATACGTATTTTAGGGGCCCCATTTTGGAAGAGCTGTGAGTTCATGATCCAATTCCAGCTCTTTCACGCCCCCTTTGGCCGGGTCACTGAAGTGAACATGCACATTGATCCAGATTCTGCATATATTTACATCTAATATTCAGGGATAGTGACGTGTGTTTTCAATATTGTGACACCGCAGCAGATCATTAATATTAATGCAAATAGTCTCCGTGACATCCTCCCACTTCTTATATATCATTTCCTGTTTTTATCCCCCAAAACTTTGTTTACGGATCTCGCACGAAACATAAACACAACATTTCTCTGCAAGATGTCTGTAATACAGTCTCACACATCACTCACATTAAAACTAAATGTATTTAAAACAATGTGTTTAAGAATGATTCAAGGTCATCTGGGCAGGAGTTTGCAGAACAGAGCTGGCTGTGTCAGGGGACCCCCGAAAGGCTGGGGCCAGAGCCCATTCTGCCCAGGACTTAGATGGTGCTGCAACAATCTTCAAAGTGGGGGTGCCGCCATCAATGTATATGTGGCTGAAGCCATAGGGGCTGTGAACAATCCCAGTGTCACACAGAAAGCAAGGGTAGAAAATGTGCCACACTCAGCAGGAGGGTGGTGAGGGGGTGGTATGTAGCTTGGGCTGTATTTTGGAGGACCGGTGGGGTAGCGCACTGTCACTTACAGACAGCACACTTTATATTGAAATGGGCCCTGCTTTTGCATAGTCGTGCCTTTTTACTGGTAAAACTATATAGCGAACAAGCGAAAATGTGTGGAAATCCAGTGTTCAGCAAATGTTTATCATTTGCACATTACCAAGTCAAGTGTCTTGATTTGTTTTGAGCCTATTAAAATCTTTGTTTCCGTCACACTTTCGAATCACATAAAACTGTGCTTCATTTGTTTTCTCCCTACTTGGTGATATATTTTGAAATAGGTGTGTGGTTATTTTAGAGGTATTTGTGTTGTTCTGTGTTACAAAAAATGACAGCCTACAGCCTTCATGGCCACTTCCTGTACCCCGCAGTATCTTCACCCGGGCCACTCTAACAAAGTCCTCTCACTTTGCAGCCAGGAAGAGCAAAGGGACCACCAGTGTCCAAATAAGGCGCGATTGCCAGAGAACAGCCTGACATTTGACCTCTGCCTTTGAATTCACAACAAATGTGACAAGATAAACCCAAGGTTTAAAGGCATCTTTATTGCTTATTCACCTTCTGAACTCCAGCATGATTATTTTTTGGGGTGCTGCAGCACCCCTACTTCTGTGCCTATGGACTCAGGAGGAGAGAAGTGAAAGAAACTGGACTTCAGCCTGTTTCAGAATAATTCTCATGCTAAATATAAAACTTTCTTTGGAAACCCTTAATGTCCTGGTGTAAGTGTCTGGAAGTGTTTTTGGCTTAGCTGGAGCCAGAACTGCCCTCCCCTCTCCTACGGGGTGTGTGGCTTCTCTGGCCTCGTGGCAGACCCTGCTTTCTACGTAGCTACTGTGTCAACCAGCGCCATCCGGTGGAATTAGCGGCATGAGTCCACATCAGGTGGGACTGGGCGCACGGGTCAACATACCACTAGAGTGACCCAGCGCCGTCAGGTGGGACTGGGCGCACGGGTCAACATACCACTAGAGTGACCCAGCGCCGTCAGGTGGGACTGGGCGCACGGGTCAACATACCACTAGAGTGACCCAGCGCCGTCAGGTGGGACTGGGCGCACGGGTCAACGTACCACTAGAGTGACCCAGCGCCGTCAGGTGGGACTGGGCGCACGGGTCAACATACCACTAGAGTGACCCAGCGCTGTGAGGTGGGACTGGGCGCACGGGTCAACATACCACTAGAGTGACCCAGCGCAGTCAGGTGGGACTGGTTGACCCGGTCCACATAGCTCTAGAGTAGGGGTATTCAAAATGGGGGGGTCTCAAATGATTCCGGTGGGCGAGGGAGGGGGAAAGAAGCATAATGCTGATAAAAGGGCTTTGTTTTAAGCAGAAAAACCAAAAGCAGCAGTAAACCCCTCTGTGACGGGCATCACTAACATGTTTTGGCATTTATATCCAAGCTGGGAGTGTGTGTCAAAAGGGAAGGGACTCTAAATACCCTTCAAAACCTCCACCACCACCCCCCCAATAATCACACTGTGGATACTTTTACATGTTAATAAGGCCTTTTGGACCACATAGCTCCATGGTGACCCACTGCCATCAGGTGGGACTGGATGACGTGGTCCACATAGCTCCATGGTGACCCAGCGCCATCAGGTGGGACTGGATGACGTGGTCCACATAGCTCCAGAGTGCCCCACTGCCATCAGGTGGGACTGGGTGACCAGGTCCACATAGCTCTAGAGAGACCAAGCGCCATCATGTGCAGTGAGGTGCATGGGTCCACGTAACTCCAGAGTAACTCAACACCATCAGCTGGGACTGGATGCATGGGTCAATGCAGCTCCACTCAGGTGCGACAGGGTGCACAAGTGTATGTAGTTCTAGAGTGACCCAATGCCATCAGGTGGAACTGGGTGGACGAGTCCACACGAGTCAGCGCAGCTCCACTCAGGTGCGACAGGTTGCACAAGTGTACGTAGCTCTAGAGTGACCCAGTGCCATCAGGTTTAACTGGGTGCACGAGTCCACACGGATCAGCGCAGCTCCCCTCTGGTGCGACTGGGTGCACAAGTGTACGTAGCTCTAGTCTAGAGCGACCCAATGCCATCAAGCGGAACTGGGTGCACGAGTCCACATGGGTCAGCGCAGCTCCTTTCGGGTACGACTGGGTGCACAAGTGTACGTAGCCTTAGAGCAGAGGTCTTCAAACAGTGGGGCGTGCTTCCACCCGGGGGGCTGTGGCTGCATTCAAAGGGGGGCGCATAAGGCTCAACAAGTACTAGTAAATGGAGATGGCCTGGAAGGCCAACTCGGCACGTTTACAGGCTGTCTTCATTTGAATGTCGTCCCTGAGGTGGTTAAGAAAACATACATAGTGAGTCTCGTATTGTAAAATAATGTATTTCCATTTGATTAGAATAACTTGCATTTATGTTTTTGTTTAAGGTTTCTGCATTATTTTATATGCAGGTAACTCAAAGTGGAAAAACAAAATGCTTATATAATATTGTTTAAGGTTTCTCTATTACTTCATATGCAGGTAACTCAAAGTGGAAAAACAAAATACTTACATAATATTTTGTTTATTTTAGCCAGGTGGTGGCAGGGTCAAAAACATAGTTAAAAAGAACAACATATTTTTCCAGAGTTTTGTTTTTCACTTTCAGTTAATTGCATATAAAATAATGCAGAAATCTTAAACGAAAAATAAATGCAAGTTAATCTAACCAGATAGAAATACATTCTTTTACATTTTGAATTTTTATTTGGGTAATGTGACCACTGCAGATGTACGGAACAGCGACTTGTGTATTTATAGTGCTACAAGCTCCCAGCCTGGAGCAGACAGCACTGTGAATATGCAAGACATTATTTTAAATTTGTACTATTCACAGTAAAAGGTAGTTTGCTCCGCAATGATTTGATGTTTTAAACGTGCTTTCAACATATATATTTTAGTAATAGGTAAACTGTACCTAGCACAAACATTTGTCTACTAAAAGTAAACTTTCTAGAGCTCAGCTTATACCACCCTTAAATTACGTATCAAAAAGAATAACTCATTGTTCCCATGAAGCCTCAGGTGACTCCATCAATTAAAGCCTAAACTGGCTTCCAACTAGTCTTTACATTTGGTAATCAACCAGTTGCACACATTTGCATCCTTTCAGATACCAGGCACCCTGGTGAGAATGTATACAATGCAAGCCGGGTAGTGGTGGCGAGACGCACTTCCCAATGTGGTGACCGTATGAATGTGGCGTTTTAGATAGAAAACTGAATGTGCACTACGGTTGAGTACACTCCACTACCCTAGAGCGTATTTTGGTGTTCAGAACAAACACTTCAACAAAGTTAATAACAGACACCGCCGCACTCAGAAAGTCCATATCTAAATCAGTCTTTCAGTTGAAAACATTTGCGAAATGATCCTGTCTTAGAAGGCATCAGCATAGGTCTATCAAGTGATCAACGTTCCTTAACCACAGCCATCGTGCGGCGGTGTCTGTTATTAATCCTGGTGAGAATCTCTGTTCTGGGCGTAGCTCTGTGTCCCTCCCTGAGCTTCCCAGAACATGAAAACTCCCCAGCCTCCCTTCACTTTCACACAGAGGCACTTCAAGGACCACAACAACTGTTGAGGGATGGTTGTTTTTTAATGACGAGTACGGGAACTGTTTTTGTAAAATTAAAAAAAGCATGTGGCATGTGGGGCTCCATAGATCCCCTCAACTTCCACCTCTGTTTACATGCACTTATCCTCCAAGGTGAGTCGTGTGAGTGACGGGGAGGAGACCGGCAGGGTCATGTTCAGATGGAGCACTCGGAGTAATGGTCCAGGAGAAAGAGGGAAGTGGTGACATCCTTGGATGGCATCAAGGAGAGAGCCCAAAGGAAGTGGCACTATATTGGGGGTTGGGCAGGCGTAATTTTTTAGATTGGTGTGGCCCAATGTGTCATCCTTTTCTTTGTCTTTCCCACAGTGTGAGCTCCCTCCTGCCGGAGTCAGGCATCGTGGCAGACATTGACGTGGAGAGCGTGCTCTCCCAGAGCAGCGACAGCTTCTACGAGCTGAAGAGCCAGCCAATCAGCGTGAGGTAATATGCCGCGCCAGGTAATGGTAAACACAGGTGACACAGGTACCGACGAGAAGGGGATCACAGGGAGTACGGGGGCTGTGGCGGTAACAGGCCACTAGCGAGAAGTTCTTTGCAGGAGGTAAGGGGCTCATGAGGCAGGGGACATATGCGATACAGAAGGTGGGTGGGGGGGTTGACAGGAGATAAAGTACAGTAGATAAGGGGGCACATGAGGTAAGGTGGGCACAACAGGCGCAGGGGCCACAGAAGGTATGAAACCCACATGAGATAGATGCGTAGAGGAGATAAGGGTGTCATAGGAGGACAGGAGGTAAAGATCCACAGGCCATAAGGGCGATGAGTGAAATGCGGGTGACCCTGGTGGTTAGGGGTGCCCTGGAGGTGCAGGGTCCAGGGGCAGTAGTGAGACCAACGTGTTGAACCAAATTTCAGCCAGTGGTGGATTGAGATGGAGGATCAGAAGGCTTGGGTGGTCTTCCCATCTGGTAGCGGGTCAGACCCCATCAGTATTGTTATGGGTCGCACTCAGATTCACTGGGGCTGAGCTGTGCCTCCCTCTTCTCATGGGTGATAGCGAGATTTAGCTGTTTTGTTACAGTACGGTAAATGAAATTTATTGAAGCACCCCTTTTACTAATTATAGGCCTCTTGGCACTGGAGGATGAGTTGCTGGTTGCTCTTCACAATTGGTTCGATAAATGCTGTGTTTCGGACTGAAAGAGGTGGCCGTTCAGGGCCTTCATCAGGGCACAGTGTTCTAGAGTCTGTCTTCTTTATTGCACGGGGACTCCAGGCTTTGGCTCCCGGCATGGCCAAGCTCTGCTTCCTGCATGTGATATTTCAGAACTACCATCTGGTGTTTAGTGAAAAAGCATAGATTTCTGTTTCAAGATGCGTGGTCCATTATGCATTTCCTGAGCTTAATAACCCTCACTGTCTGACCAGCCGCAGCTGGTTGATGGTGAGCGAGGATCTCATGGCCTGGTCTTGCTTCTTCGGCTGTGGTCTAGGTTTTTGCTTTTGCCGGTCGCTAGCCCCGTAGATTCCTTGTCGATATTTTGGTTGGGCTTTTCCTACATCATTGCAATACTCTATCATTGATGGTAACAATTCTGAAATGGGCTGTCTGGAAAGAAAATATCCTTCCTAGTAAGTTCAGTTGAGAGATGCCTGATTTAGCGACGCAAGAGATTTGTGTCGCGTGAGGTGATGCAGCACTGTGGTGACTTGGAGATCTTCCATTTGGGTGACTTTATGCAACTAACTCCTAGAGTTTCAGCCCAGAAACCTCTCATTATTAGGGTTGAGCTTCAAAAATTTGGACGACTCAGTGCTTGTTTGGTTGTCAGACGTATTGTGAAATTCATGTTCTGGCCAAGGACAGACATTGTTTTTATGTTTTTGTGCTTGAAGTTCCCTTTTATTGCTCAAATATGTATCACAGCTACCAAGCTGAAACCAAATGTTTTGAAGAACAACAACTGACTCCCACCTAATGGCATCAAAGATGGGGATCACCACAGATACCCGGCTCCGCATTGGTCGATAGCCTGCTTGGTGATGATGCAGTTGTTGCTTCCTCTAAGGCAGGTTGGCATTGTTTGATTTCTGCCTCTGGAGGACTGGAGTCTTGGCACTGGGTGAACATAAGTGACACTTCAGGCCTGCGTTGACTTTTTAATAAGTGGAATGCTAATATCTCTAGAGCAGGGGTCTTCAGACTGGGGGACAAGCCCCCCTAGGTGGGTCCAAAGTGATCCCGGGAGGGGAGGTCCACCAGGCCCAGGCCAAAATAACTATTCTGCTGATAAGAGGGCTTTGTTTTAAGCTGAAAAAAATGAGCAGCAGTTAAGGGCTCTCTAATGGGCCATCAATAGCATGTTTTGTCATTTATATCCAAGACAGGCGCATGTGTCAAAGTGGAAGGAACTCCAAATACCCTTCAAAGCGCCCACCACACCCCCAGTTCTAATAATCACACCGTTGATACTTTTACACTTTAGTAAGGCCTGCCTGACCCAGAATAGCATGTTTGGCATCATGCATTTGATCGCATTTTTAAAACAGTAACAGAACTTAATTGCAATGTTTAAATAAGTCTAGACATATTAAAATATTGCCAATGTAATAGAATAATAGTGAAAAATTCAGAGGGGGTCTGGATTATTTATTTTTGTGGGGCAGCAGGAAAACGTTTGAACACTACTGCCCTAGAGCTAGGTGGCTTATTGGCAGGTACAAGGTGCCTGAAATAGTTTAACAAAATCGTTCCTACGGATTGCAAAGATACTAACTGCTTAAGACTATTTTGGGCACTGCCTACCGGGGAGCAGCATTACTGTTACCTGCTTGAATCAGGGTTGAACAATTCCTAACTCCTTAATACTAACTCGGAGGTGAGGACATTTCTCAGGAGCCAGTAGAAATTGCGTGTGCAGTTCTTTTACAGCAGCCTTATCCATAGGTTTTGGAAAGTTCAAGGCAGTTGACACTGTCCTGTCTCTAAGCGGGCGCCTGAGTTGTGGAAAAGAAAGTTCAGAAACTATGAGCTGTGGACCTAGCCAGTCAAGCAGAAAGCTGGCCTTCTCCTACAGCATCTAGCCAGCCATGGGCCAAAGGGGCTTGGACATCCTGATGGGAACTGTTTCCTATCTCTCTTTGTTGTTCCTTGCTCCTCTGGGCAGGTTATAATATCCCTGTGGCAAACAGAAGCTTCACACACTCCCCTCAAGTGCACCCACTCCCCCCAAGTGCACCCACATGCATTCCCGCACCTTGTGCAATCCGCCATATGCTTGAAATTGCAAAGCGATGCATAGAGCACCACGTGGTTCTCCAGAGCAACATATATGGAGGCCAGATTGCTAGGATAATGGATCACAGATGGATACAACTGGTGCTGTTGGTGAGTAAATCCACAAAGCAGGCCAAAAGCACAAGATGGACGCCAGTCCTGTCAACTCAAGGAAGAAAGAATAAAGTTTTTTAAAAACCTCATAGTACCGCCCAGCACTTCATAAAACCGAGGCGCTAAAAGAGAGAAGGTACATAGCCCAATGGACACTTAGGGAGTGCTGGACATACATGCACCTTAGACAAAGAAGAAAATTAGGTTGGCCCTAGCGGGGTGCTGCAAGGGCACCCCCCAATGTATTGCCTAGCCTTTTCTAAGTCATGTCAATTTTTTTTTCATCTCTGTCCCTTGCAGCCCGCAGTCGGTGCAGCAGCCGCAGTCCCTGCCGACCTCGACGCCCCTCTCCGGATCCAGCATGTCGTCCCGCATCCTGCTGCGGCAGCAGTTGATGCGCGCCCAGGACCAAGAGCAGCAGCGGCGCGAGAAGCAGCAGCAGCAGCAGCAGGCCGCCCAGTTCCTGGCGGCCCCCGCCACAGCCGCCATCAGCGTCAGCCCAGCGGCCAGGCCCGCATCTGCACAGGTGCCTGTGGAAGTCTTGAAGGTAAGGTCTACAGCCTGTTGTTGCTCATACAAAAAAAGTTCAGACTGAGGAGCTATTCAGTACCATTCGCTCCAGTCAGCCATACGTGACAGCAGTGAAGATGGCGCAGGCGGAAAAGGTGTGAGGTCATCGGCCTCGCTTTGGCGTATCTTTGCCTGAGGACCAATGGAAGGACTCCTGTGGCATTCTCTTACACAGGTCACTCTCCTATGCACCCGCTACAGGAGGGACCCCACATAACCTTTGAACATAGAGCCACTTTGAGACTACATCCGTTATACCAGTGTTTTTTAACCTTTTGACTTTTGGGGACCCCCACTGAATCGATACTGGAAGCTGAGGACCCCCACTGAATCTTTATTGAAATCTGGGGGCCCACAGTGAGTCATTACTAGAAGCTGCGAAAGCAAGTCTTAGCATTTTCAGCTCCAAAACGATACATAAGAAGCACAGAAGCAATAATTCATCAAACAAGTACACAAACGATGAACTATTTTATGTAATTCACAAAACAAATTGTAAAAAACTTTTAATTCAAATGGAAAGGATGGAGCTTTTCTGAATTCAGTTAACTCCACTTAACATCCACACTATATTCTGTTGGATGCACGTTCACTGCTCCCACAAATCAATCTGGGGATACTAACTTAAATTTTAGCCTCTTATATTAAATTCCTTCTCATTTTCCAAAGGTTTTAAAATGTTTAATTTTACATGTAGCTTCTTTAGTTATGTAGATTTTCCTAATCTATTTATATGATTTAATTTTCTAAACAGTTGTGCACCCCCCGAGTAGGCTTTGCGGACCCCCAGGTGTCCCTGGACCACTTTTTCAGAAACACTGCCTTATACCAGAAGAGGCATCATTTGCAGCCATGTTGACATGTCCTTAGGGTGATGTGACATTCCTCTCTCTTGTAACAAAGAAACACGTGATGAAGGTTTGTGTAAGTGTGTGGGTAGGTGTGTAGCAAGTAATGCAGTTTGGGTCGGACTCCCACACCCAATTGCCAGACGGTCTTTAAGGTGTTCCCTACACTTATGTCTGTCACAGAGAGACTCCTGGTTCTTCCCTCACCCAGGCTACGTCTCACATTCAACATAGACTTACATCACCCTGTCATACTACTCAACAGGTGAGGGGTGGCCAAGCCTCGGTTTTTAACAAATATCTGAACCCAGTAGGCTGAGGTTGTTTGTTCTAGGAATCAGCTTTAGAAAGTACTTTGAAATTAACTACATTGCCCTGAGCTCTAGCATCGTTGCATCAGTGGTACCCAAGCCGGGCAGGTGAAGGTGACTTTGAGGCAGCGTGGTTTCTAAAAGCGAGGGTCCTGTAGCTCCCAGAAGCAACACTATCACAGGGCTTCTCACGTTTCACTGCTACACATGAAGAAAAGCAGCGCCTTGAGTCTGACTACTGTCTGGTACTCACACTCAGCGTTGCTGGTTTAGCCTCAGCAGTGTATTTCTGAGTGTATGCTAGTATATCAAAATAGTCTCAGATTTATTTACAAGAGCAAAAAAAAGTGGGGTGCTACAATAGTTTTGTGGTGCAATTTCAGTTGCTCTAACCAAGTGGTGGCAACACACGTGTATCAAACAGGTGGCGCAACACCTTATTGTCAATTTGGCATTAAAACAACATTTGTGTGCACTGTATCTCCAAGAAACAACCTGTTCGGATCCAATGGGTGATAGAAGATAAACAGTTCAAACAACATATCAGCCAACGTTTCGACCTTTTAATGTCCCAAATACCCAGAGCCTTCACCAGCACAATAGCACTACCTCCTTTGAGTACAAATCTTCTAGGCGCAGAGGAACTGCACGGGGAAAGCAAGGCCCCAGGATAAATCATTATTGAATTATGATCATTGTGAAAGTGGTGCTCGTTCATGAATCTCTTTTAAGTCTCGTTCCTGAATGCCTTTTATGTCTGCTGTCTTCTACGGGTGGTAGAACTTACCAAGACCCTGCGGATTTCAGATAGTGGTTGGGGTAGAGCAGCCGTCTCTGTCAACCAACGGCAAGTGTTTCAAGGCTAATCTGTTATAGTCTCCATCACTTTTTTGCTCTTGTAAATAAATGTGTGAATATTTTTGCTTACTTGCACCTCTATCCAGTGCTTAATTTGTAAAGAAAACGGTGCCGGTGCCCAAAGCCCTCCTCTTGAACACCCGGCTGCTGCAATTAAATGTGTGAACACGGAATACTGAGGCAGCATAATCCTGAAGCCACCTTGGGCCTCCTTAATCCATTTACAGCCCCTCCCTGCCCCTTCAGCTCACTCTTGCAGCTTTCTGCTTTCTCCTTTTGTGACGCTTTTTCGTTTTTTCCTTCCTCCGTCTGTCCCATATTTGTCTTTTACTCCCAGGAAATGCTTGAGGCAGAACAATAAGCCCCGGCCCTCAAAAATAAGTGCCGGTGCTCAGCACCGGAAACAAGCACAAATTAAGCACTGCCTCTATCACTCTACAATCCTTCTTGGATTAGACAATATCATTGATTTGTATCCTAAGTGTAATATGCCTAGACATGGTGTATCTTCTGGACGTGGAATTATAAATGTCTTTCGGAATAATTCATATGAACCATTGTTCGCTGGTTATCGAATTATCCAGGTTTCACTGTGTCTGAGGGGGGCTTGCTTGTCAGGGCCCCGGTTGGTTTTCCTTGTCAGATATGTTCTTCATCGTACCCGCTTGTCCCCACAGGTGCAGACCCACCTTGAGAACCCCACCAAGTACCACATCCAGCAGACGCAGCGTCACCAGGTGAAGCAGTATCTCTCCATGGGCAACAAGCTGGCCACGCAGGCCATGACCACCTCGCTTTCACCCCAGGCAGCCTCCGCCCCGGAGCAAGCACCACCGCCCGGTGCCAGCAGCGCCCCCAACAGCCCCATGGCCATGCTCAACATCGGGTCCAACTCGGAGAAGGAGGTGAGCCACATCTGGAGGACTGGGGAGCATGGGGGGCTGAAGAGGGCGTCTAGGCACTGAGTAGCCAAGGAGCTGGACACTGGGTGTATGAGGGGGTGGGCACCTCAATAAAGTGTAGATGGGGGAATGGGTGGCTAGGCGTGGGGTGAGCAGAAAGATTGGTACCTTGGTGCTGGATAGAGGGTGGAGGGCCTCCTAGAAGGTGTGTAAATGAGAAACCGACCAAGTAGTTGCTGGGTAGAGAGAAAATATGTACCTAGTGCTGGAGGGAACGGGTGCCTGGGTGATGGATAAATAAAGGAAATCGGCACCTAGGCTCTGAGTAAACTAGGCGCTGGATTAACGATGGTGGTCACCTAGATGCGGGCCACCAGAGAGGCTGGGCACCCAGGGACAGGCACAGCTTGAACTTCCGGGGCTTGTTAACTCTGTAGTATCCACCAGGGTTAAACTTCCCGGGCTGGTGGACTCTGCAGTTTTCCCCGGGGGCACCGGTGCATGGGTGCCTGGTGCACTCACCAGACACCATTGACGCCACCTAGGGTCCAGCCCTGCCAAGTTTCCCAGGTCCGTGTGTGGTGTGCTGCTCCAGTCCAGTTTTTTTCTTTGAATTCTGGGACTTGTAGTCTTGTTTATATGTTTGCAGACTTGCGGCACCCGACGTGAGGATGGCAGTGTGTTCTGCAGGGCGTGAGGGTGGGTGGCATCTTGTGGGAGGGCTTTGGTGCAACTGCCCTGAAGTCGAAGCAGCCTCTCGTAAAGGTGAGGCAAAGGACCACAGAGGGTATGGGCATTTGAGATGCGTGGCCACCTCATGTCAGGGGCTGCAGCGTTGTGGGAAGGCTGGGTGCATGTAAAGGGCCGTGGCACCTCATGGAACACGGCAGCCGTGGGCAGAGGGGTGCAGGGGTATAGCATGGGGTAGTGAGCCATCGCCTGAGCGGACAGCAGCACCGATGACTGGAGGAAGGGACAGGGGCATCTCATGCGTCGGGCAGCAGCACCGTATGCCACCCAAAGCGTAGGTGCATTAAAAGGGACAGTGGCTACTCATGTGTGAGGGTGAGTGAGGCTTGGGTGTAGGGGAAGCACCGAATGAGCCCTCGGATGTAGGGGCAGCACAGAGTGAGGCCTGGGGTGCGGGTGGCAGCACTGAGTGAGGCCTGGGGTGCGGGTGGCAGCACTGAGTGAGGCCTGGGGTGTAGGGGCAGCACAGAGTGAGGCCTGGGGTGCGGGTGGCAGCACTGAGTGAGGCCTGGGGTGCGGGTGGCAGCACTGAGTGAGGCCTGGGGTGCGGGTGGCAACACTGAGTGAGGCCTGGGGTGCGGGTGGCAACACTGAGTGAGGCCTGGGGTGTAGGGGCAGCACTGAGTGAGGCCTGGGGTGTAGGGGCAGCACTGAGTGAGGCCTGGGCGTAGGGGCAGCATTGAGTGAGGCCTCCGGTGTAGGGGCACACTGAGTGAGGCCTGAATATAGGGGCAGCACTGAGTGCGGCCTCGGGTGTAGGGGCATCTCTGAGTGAGGCCTGGAATATAGGGGCAGCACTGAGTGAGGCCTCGGGTGAGGGGCAGTCACTGATTGAGGCCTGGGGTGTAGGGGCAGCATTGAGTGCGGCCTCGGGTGTGGGGGCATCTCTGAGTGAGGCCTGGAATATAGGGGCAGCACTGAGTGAGGCCTCGGTTGAGGGGCAGTCACTGAGTGAGGCCTGGGGTGTAGGGGCAGCACCGAGTGAGGCCTCTGGTGTAGGGGCAGCTCCGAGTGAGGCCTCTGGTGTAGGGGCAGCAATGAGTGAGGCCTCTGGTGTGAGTGTTCGTCACATTTTGAGGGGCGGGGATGGCCCAGGGCGTGTACCTTGACCCAGACCTTCTGCACCCTGCTGTTAAACACTCACACATTAAAACGAATTATGTTTTTAGAAGTTAACCATTCTCTGGCACGCCGCCCCCCCCCCCCCCCTTGGTGGCTGAGAGGAGTAGGAGCACCCCCCATACCGAGGGCGAAGTCTGAACATCGGGTCAGTGGTGTTAGTGTTGTGAGGGGGGGGGGGTGTTACTGCTAGGTCCTGGACTCTTCTGCCTCGGGGGGGGGGCGTTAATTCTCCTGCCCCTGTTCTGCAGTAACAAGCCACCGATTTACAGAGGGTGGTCTTATTTGCAAAAACAGAATCTATCCAAAAGTCTGGTAGTACTGGGTAGAATCAGTCATGAGCTAGGCTCTTGAATAGGACTGACTCCTCACCAGCCCTTCTGGCTTTGCCAGTCATCTGCTTGCGAGCCTGTGCTCCGCCGGGATGTGAGGTGGAATATCTCTCCCTTCCTAGTGGCCCCTCCCCTGACCCTGCGTGAGGGCGTGGACACCCTTGGAGGGCCCCCCCTCCTGCAGACCCCTATTGTCAAGAGGTGGAGAGGGCTCATCTGACCACAGGCCTCAGCTGGACTCTATTGTCCTCTAATCTCAGACCTATGTCCTGCCCCTTCCCAGGCGCTCCGCAAACACTGCACAGGGATTAGCCCTCAAGAGGGTGAAGGGGCAGAGCCCCCTGGGGCGGTGGAGGTGTTCACTGCCTGCCTCATATGACCTGCCGTCAAGGGCCAGGGTGGACAGTGCCCTGGCCGCGTCACAGAGCCCCCACAGCGGCTCACCTCTCGGGGGGCACCGTGCCAACGTCTGGGAGCACCACAGGCGTCCTGCTACTCAGGGGCACAGTGCCAACTCTGGGGGCACCACAGGCGTCCTGCTACTCAGGGGCACAGTGCCAACTCTGGGGGCACCACAGGCGTCCTGCTACTCAGGGGCACAGTGCCAACTCTGGGGGCACCACAGGCGACCTACTGCTCAGGGGCACAGTGCCAACTCTGGTGGCACCACAGGCGACCTGCTCAGGGGCACAGTGCCAACTCTGGGGGCACCACAGGCGTCCTACTACTCAGGGGCACAGTGCCAACTCCCAGGGCCACCACAGGCGACCTACTGCTCAGGGGCACAGTGCCGACGCCTGGGGGCACCACAGGTGGCCTACCAAGGGCACAGTGTCAACGCCCGATAGCACACGGTGCCCTGGGTGCGCAGTGAAGCGTGCGCCAGGCGCTACCCCGGGCGCACGTTATGGCTACCTCCTCGCTCTCCACATAGGGTGGCAATGCTGCTGGGTGGGCAGGCCTGGTGGAGTTTGCGTGCCCCCGTGTTAACCTCTAGCCTCCCTCCCCCCGGCAGATCGACGACGTGGTGGAAGAAATTATCAGCCTGGAGTCGAGCTTCAACGAGGACATCATGAGCTTCATCGACGCCGGACTGCAGATGCCCAGCACGGTGAGTCGTTGTGCCTGACCCTGCCCCAGCCCCGGCAGCCCTCAGTAGGCAGCACTTGGCCATTATTGCTTCAGTTCAACACACAGGCCTGTCAACCTTGGCACATAAAATGGCTGCCGTCCTTGGGACCAGCCTGGTGGCCCCTGGTGGCCCCTGGTTCAGGCCCCGCCAGCCCCTCTCCCTCACTACCCGAGGAACCTGCTGGCTTTATTTTATATATTTGGGGAAACGTCTGGTAAATGTATTTTCACTGCGATATACTTGCAGGCCACTGGAATTATGCGGCAGGGGAGGGCCAAATTATGCGGCAGGGTCGAGGAAATTATGCGGCGAGAAAGGGCTAACTGTGCGGCATAATACAGCACATTTTGTAACAGCATTAATTATTTCGTCATTTTTAAACTTGGTAACACTGTCTGGGCATTGGTTGCACCACTTTAGTACCATTTTAATACCCAAATCTAGCAATAAGCAACAAAAAGGTGACAAGTCCAGCTTTCCAAAGTGTCTTTCACTGCACTGCAACACATCACTGCAGTTCAGTAACTTTTGAACCGTTTGAGCTAGAATTTTGTTTTTTTGTTAAAATGTTTAGATTATGCAGCAGATGATGGATTATGTGGCAAATGCAGCAAACCTATAATAATACAACAATCGCCACAGCCGCATAATTCCAGTGTCCATGTATACTAGTCTGTAGGCCTTAGGACAGTGCCGTATCAGGTTCTTAATTTACCCCCACATATGCCAATGCTGTTGTGACTTGTTTTAAACCGGGCCACTGGAATTATGCAGCTAGGGAGAACCAAATTATGCGGTAGGGTTGGGTAAATGATGCGCCAACAAGATGCAAATTGTGCAGGACATTGTTTTTTTTTTTTTTTTTTTTACAGTATTTGTTATTTTGGCATATGTAGACATGTTATCACTGTTTTGGCAACATTTTCAACTTCTTAGCTTGAGACTACCATCCAAACACAGCAATAAGCAATTTAAAATTGACCAGTCCATATTGCAAAGGGGTTTCCACTGCGCAGCAACACACTTTGCTGTCTTTTTAATAACTTTTGATCTGTTCGACCTAGAAAGAATTATTTTTGTAAAACTCTGCAGATTATGCGGTAAATTAATGGATTATGTAGCAACTGTGGGTAATCCATAATTCTGTGGAAAACGCCATAGATGCAGAATTGGATAATTCCAGAGGTCTTGGTCTTATGTCATTAACAATAACAATTAGAATAGCACTTTAAATTATTGTTTTATATAGCAGTCCCTGCCAATATTTTGTGGTGTCTGCCAGTTTTTTAAAAAAAAGGCTTTACTGTTACCCAAAAATATGCTGCTCGACAGAATAATATTAAAGTAACATGCATGTACTGCCCAAGTTGGCTTTTACTAGGTTTAGCACCTTCAGCAAGTTTTCAGCCTAAACCGTTTGCATTCTGGGACTTGTAGTCTCGCTTTATACATTGCAGGCGTGGGCTTAAACATCCCAGCAAGGAGAGTGCTGTTGATTGAAAAGCCACGAGTGTCTCAAAGTGCCAAACATGACACAGGGCTCCCTGGCAGAAATCCAGCTGCACTGGCTCGTTGGAGGTGTAAGAGACAAGTAGGCGTGATTTGTGGGTGAAAGTGCAGTGCCTGGTGGCTGTTGTGCCACGCCTTCGTTGTGCCAAAAAGTGTTTTATAGCGCAGCATGCGCCATAAACTTGAATTTCTGAGATAAATGATTTTTATTCATTTTCGATGCTGCGAAATGGGATGTTTGAAGGGTAACAAGGGTTGTACGCAGTACTAAAAGCAGGGACATTGGAATTATGCGGCAGGGGACGACCAAATTATGAGGCAGTGTTTACATGATTCATTGGCAAGAAAAGTCCGATTATCTGGCATACCGTGGCACATTTTGTGATAGTATTACCTCATTATTTTGTCAATTTTACATGTGTTGACGCTATCTGACCAGAGGATTTGCCTCATTACAAGTCTGACACCCAAATATAGCAATCAGCAACTTTTATAAAGAGACTTCCACTGCGCAGCAACACGTGTTGCAGGGTTTTTAGTAACATTTGATCCGTTTGAGCTAGAAACATATTTTTTGTTAAAATCTGCAGCAGGTTAGAGATTATGTGACAATTGCGGCAAACCCATAATTATGAGGAAACCGGAAAGGCAATTGAACCGCACAATTCCAGTGGCCCTGAGTAAAAGTGACAGCCCGGCATCGCTACTACAATAAAAAGAGATGCAGGAAAGATACCATATTCCATAAATGCGCTCACCCGCCCACCCCTACCCCAGACCTGTTTCAGAAGCTGTGGGTATATATGTCACCGAAGAACACCCACTTTCTAGCTAAAGCTGCAAACGTCATTATCTGCAGAAAATGCCACCTTAAAAGTTACATTATAAGCCGAAGAGCAGGCATTACTCAGAGACGCTCAACAATAATAGACCTGTTTTGCCCTCCATGGCGCTCATCAGTGTAATACACTGGACACATGAAGAGTGCTGGGTGCCGCATAAATCTGTTCCCAGACGAGTAAAAGAAAGCTGCACAGGCCTCGGTTAAGGTGCCACAGCCTCTGATTGTGCTGCTGCAAATTTTTGTCGAGTGCTTTTCAGGCAGAAAAGCAGGACTTTCTGGGTGACACAGGCAAGTGTAGATTTACTACACGTAACTCCACATCTAGGGACCTTGAAGATACACGTACCACAAACGCACATATATGTAGAGCTATGTATAGAAAGTCTAGACTTATGTATTTGTTGATTTTTTTTCAATATTTGTTCTTGATATTTTGTTCCACCTATTTTTTGGGGTCCATTATTAGGGTGCACACCTTGCTTCATTATTGTGTTTATATGAAACTAGCAGATACCCCCAGAAGCACAGAAAGATATGGGAGCAAACATTAGCAAAGCCAGTAGATATGCTACTATCCCCCAAACTTTTGGCTCTGTCAGTGCTTGTTTTGTCATGGTTTTTGCAAAACTTTATTAGAGCTGGTTTTTATCCAAGACCTTCTGATATTATTAAAACCTTGGCGTTGGTCAAGGGTTTTTGATTTTACTAACATTTTATATATATAAAATATTTACTTATAGGGGCTTTCTGCCTGCCGCCTTCTTTCATTGGTCTATTGCTGTGTCATTCATATTTTTCTTCTACCCACTAGAGCGTACATCATTAGTCGGTGGTTGAGCCCCCTTCAGACATTGGCTAGGTTCACAGTGAGTGAGGGGATTCTGCTCTTTCACCGGGAGAACCCCCATCCCCCTCCCCCCTTGCACACAGTAGCCCCTTTAGTGCCCGGCACTAGTAAAGCAACGTTTACTTTTCGAGGCCAAAGATTTTTGTTTTGCATTTCGTTTTTTTTTCATATTACTGAAAGCCCAGAAGGCCCCCCCGATAATAACGTTTTATAAAATCTATGACAAAAAAAAAACATTGACAAAAACCAAAGGCTGCCATCAAAAGCCTGAACACTTGAATTTGCAAATGCCTGTTTTTGGGGAAGCTGTCGGGCTATCATCTATCTTTAAGAAAAAAAATGAGTAAAGGCAAAATCATTTTTTAGTCTCAAAAAGCATACATTGCCATAGTAGTACACTTTGGCATATAAGGAAACTCCTCTGTGTGTGGATGTGCGGACTTCTGTCACTCACACTGAAGTTAGAGCTGACGGCTGAATTGGGCGGAACCTTTGCCCTTGCTATATTGTCTAGTGGGCTGCACAAGAGTGTGATTGACACAATAACAGACCAGTGAATGACGGAGGCTGGATGAAATCACTGATAAGGATATGAAACATATCAATTCAATAAAAACTAAAGGGCTTAGCTAAGGCCAGTTCTAGAAATGTTTGCAGTGCATAGAAAGAGTCTGAATGTAGACGGAAGAGGGTCTGATAATGAAACCGTGTTCAGCGAAATGTAATTTAAAGATCTGCAAATGGGAATGAGTTTGGCTGGGAATGTTGGGCCTGGTTACTCTAGACAAGAGGTCTTCAAACTCGGGGTAGCCCACATAGGGGGGCCTCAAGTCATCCCAGGGGGTGGCGTCAGGCTGTGCCCAAAAGAGAATTATGCTAACAACATGGCTTTGTTTTAAACTGAAAAACATGAGTAGCAGTAAACCACTCTGTAATGGGCCATCACTAACATGTTTTGTCATTTATATCCAAGCTGGGAGTATGTGGCAAAAGGGGAGGGACTCCAAATATTCTTCAAACCCCCACCATCACGTCTAATTTTCACACTGTGGATACTTTTACACAGTACTAAGGCCTGCCCGACCAGAGTAGTATGTTTGGCATCATGTATTTGATTACATTTTTAAAACAGTAACATAACTAAACTGCAATGTTTAAATAAGTGCAAACATATTTAAACACTGGCAATTTAACAGAATAATTGGTAAAAATCCAGAGGGGGGCTCCTGATGATTTTTTTCCGCTGGGGGGCGCAGCATTAAAAAGTTTGAAGACCACTGCTCTAGACTGAGATTTGATTTTCAGCTTCAATATGTATCACATTTGCAGCAAAGCTCTTTCTAGATTCACAAGCTGCCATCTACAGGCTGTAATGGAAAAAGCAGCTTAAATAAATTTTTGGGGGCGTCCATAATGGCTGAGTTTTTTTGAGGCACAACCAAATCCATCCAGTGCTGCACAAAATGTATACTTTTTGGGGAGCCTTAACCCTTTCCCAGCGCTTGGTACCTCCAACTGGAAAACTGATAAAGGCCCCAACATTGTGAGGGCAACCAGCTCTTGAACCCATGCATGCATTCATTATTCACTGAAGGCGTCACATTGAAGGCGGTTTTCTTTGCAACCATCTTTTCTTTTTATGGGCTGGCTTGCCAGTGAAGCTGTCTGCAGACAATTATGTGAGCATCATCAGAGAGGGGCTTCGGGTCACCCCAGGTGTTGGGAGTCAGGTGTACATGTTTTTATTCAGCCAAAGTTGTGTGCTTCCTCAAAACAAGCGCTTGCCCGCCACAAAGCTGTGATTATTTTGTTTCTTTCTCCAGCAGTCTAAGCTTGAACTATCAGTGACACACACATGATATTGGAATGCTATTAAAGTTTCTTAGATTACAACATCATTTCTCTTTCTACAAGGATATTTAGGTCTGGCTTGACAGTGCAACTGTCACCTGACCTTTTAACCTATACCAATATCATTCTAGAGTTCTTTGCTTCCACATAAATACATATCTATCCCAATACTATTTACTTGTAATACTTCCAATTACCATATACGATTGCTTAAGCGCGAGACCTATTGGCTTTGCCAATGCTTAAGAAGAGTAGCAGAGATCAAAGCATTGACCATACGAGAACCACACCTACATGTACATTGCAATCAGGCGATGTTACGTGCTCTTGAAACGTTAGTTCATTTCAGCTTTTCACCGTAGTCAAACTATTGAATAGCCTATTTTTTTCTAACTCGCAATCAGAGCCTTGCATGCTTTAGAGGAATGACAAACCCTGGAGAGAATTGTTTTCTGTTGCCAAACCTGACATTTCTGACCTTTTTTTAAGGTTTTGTCTCTGCAGCCCCTTCATTCATGTGCCAAGAAGCCTTATCAGGTGCTTGACTGCTACCTAAATACATTATAACGTAGGACCTGTCCGTCAGTGGAAGGGGCGGAGCCCTTTAGAACAAACCCCTCCCACTTCAGCGACCAGCATGAGCCCTCCACCTGCTGTGGGGTGAGATGAACATGAAGCAGTGACCACTGCGTGGAGCAGCTGCAGCGAGGAGTGCTGCAGGACCTGCACCAGCGAGCAAGGCAGACGAAGCAACGTGATCTACACCGGGGTGCAGGGCAGGAGCAGACCGAGCACTGCAGGACCGCGGGGGCAAGACACACGGTAGTGGACAGAAAGAGACAAAGGGACAAATAATGGGGCAGGAGGAGCCCGAGGGACCTGCACTGGGGAGAGGGGAGGAAGACCTCAAGACCTGCACTGTGGAATAAGATGGAAGCATTCCAGGGTACCTGCACCCAGGAGCGCGCGTGGGAAGACGCTCCAGGGCCTGCACTGGCGGAGAGATAGGAAGGCTCCCAGGACCTGCACTGTGGAACAAGATGGAAGTATGCCAGGGAACCTGCACCCAGGAGTGACCGTGGGAAGTCCCTGAAGGGCCTGCACTGGGAGAGAGATAGGAAGGTTCCCTGGTCCTGCACTGTGGAACAAGATGGAAGCATGCCACAGAACCTGCACCCAGGACCGGAGCATGGGAAGATGCTGCAGGCCTGCACTGGGAGAGAGATAGGAAGGCTCCTTGGGCCTGCACTGTGGAACAAGATGGAAGCATTCCAGGGAACCTGCACCCAGGAGCGAGCGTGGGAAGACGCTGCAGGGCCTGCACTGGGAGAGAGATAGGAAGGCTCCCAGAACCTGCACTGTGGAATAAGATGGAAGCATTCCAGGGTACCTGCACCCAGGAGCGCGCGTGGGAAGACGCTGCAGGGCCTGCACTGGGAGACGGATAGGAAGGCTCCCTGGACCTGCACTGTGGTACAAGATGGAAGTATGCCACAGAACCTGCACCCAGGAGCGCGCGTGGGAAGGTGCTGCAGGGCCTGCACTAGGAGAGGGATAGGAAGGCTCCTTGGGCCTGCACTGTGGCACAAGATGGAACCTGCACCCAGGAGCGCGCGTGGGAAGACGCTGCAGGGCCTGCACTGGGAGAGAGATAGGAAGGCTCCCAGGACCTGCACTGTGGAATAAGAAGGAAGCATTCCAGGCTACCTGCACGCAGGAGCGCGCGTGGGAAGGCGCTGCAGGGCCTGCACTGGGAGAGGGATAGGAAGGCTCCTTGGGCCTGCACTGTGGTACAAGATGGAAGCCTGCCAGGGAACCTGCACCCAGGAGCGCGCGTGGGAAGGCGCTGCAGGGCCTGCACTGGGAGAGGGATAGGAAGGCTCCTTGGGCCTGCACTGTGGTACAAGATGGAAGCATGCCAGGGAACCTGCACCCAGGAGCGCGCGTGGGAAGGCGCCGCAGGGCCTGCACTGGGAGAGGGATAGGAAGGCTCCTTGGGCCTGCACTGTGGTACAAGATGGAACCATGCATGGAACCTGCACCCAGGAGCGCGCGTGGGAAGACGCTGCAGGGCCTGCATTGGGAGAGAGATAGGAAGGCTCCCAGGACCTGCACTGTGGAATAAGAAGGAAGCATTCCAGGCTACCTGCACCCAGGAGCGCGCGTGGGAAGGCGCTGCAGGGCCTGCACTGGGAGAGGGATAGGAAGGCTCCTTGGGCCTGCACTGTGGTACAAGATGGATGCATGCCACGGAACCTGCACCCTGGAGCGAGTGTGGGAAGACGCTGCAGGGCCTGCACTGGCAGAGAGATAGGAAGGCTACTGGGACCTGCACTGTGGTACAAGATGGAAGCATGCCACGGAACCTGCACCCAGGAGCGAGCGTGGGAAGACGCTGCAGGGCCTGCACTGGCGGAGAGATAGGAAGGCTCCTTGGGCCTGCACCGTGGAATAAGATGGAAGCATGCACAGAACCTGCACCCAGGAGCAAGAGTGGGAAGACGCTGCAGGGCCTGCACTGGGAGAGATATAGGAAGGCTCCCAGGAGCTGCACTGTGGAACAAGATGGAAGCCTGCCACAGAAGCTGCACCCAGGAGCGCGCGTGGGAAGACCCTGCAAGGCCTTCAGTGGCGGAGAGATAGGAAGGCTCCCAGGACCTGCAGTGTGGAATAAGGAGGAAGCATGCCACGGAACCTGCACTCAGGAGCGCGCGTGGGAAGATGCTGCAGGGCCTGCACTGGTGGAGAGATAGGAAGGCTCCTTGGGCCTGCACTGTGGTACAAGATGGAAGCCTGCCACGGAACCTGCACCCAGGAGCGAGCGTGGGGAGGTGTTGGTGGGTCTGCACTGGGAGAGGGATAGGAAGGCTACCGGGACCTACACTGTGGAATAGGAAGGAAGCATTCCAGGCTACCTGCACCCAGGAGCGCTCGTGGGAAGGCGCTGCAGGACCTGCACTGGGAGAGGGATAGGAAGGCTCCCTGGACCTGCACTGTGGAACAAGATGGAAGCCTGCCAGGGAACCTGCACCCAGGAGCGCGCGTGGGAAGGCGCTGCAGGGCCTGCACTGGTGGAGAGATAGGAAGGCTTCTTGGGCCTGCACTGTGGTACAAGATGGAAGCATGCCAGGGAACCTGCACCCAGGAGCGAGCGTGGGGAGGTGTTGGTGGGTCTGCACTGGGAGAGGGATAGGAAGGCTCCCTGGACCTGCACTGTGGAACAAGATGGAAGCCTGCCAGGGAACCTGCACCCAGGAGCGCGCGTGGGAAGGCGCTGCAGGGCCTGCACTGTTGGAGAGATAGGAAGGCTCCTTGGGCCTGCACTGTGGTACAAGATGGAAGCCTGCCACGGAACCTGCACCCAGGAGCGCGCGTGGGAAGGCGCCGCAGGGCCTTCAGTGGGGAAGAGAAACGAGAACCCCACAGGGCTTGCCCCCAAGAGTGGTGCAACAGAATGTGATTGAGAAACCACGGTCCAGCCTTTAGACAATGGCGGACTTGCATAACCTCGTGCTTTCCAACGCTACCTCTGCTGTAAATGTGTAACTTTAGAAAACAGAAACTGAAGCAACTTCTCAAATGTTCAAAGTGAAAACAAAAGGCGACAGAAGCGGTTCTTCCGTTGCTGAGAAGTGAGTACTTTGTTAGCCAACTCTCCTAAGCAGTGTTATTTTGTGTGCCGCCTCCGGGGCTCCTCCGGTCTCCCCACCTTCAGCAGAATATTTTTTCACATAGCGCTTCATACGGAACTTCCCCCGTTTCTAAGCGTTGTACATAACTTCTGATACTATTACCCAGTGTAATTGTACTCTGCACACCAGCCCTGATGGATGGAGGCCTTCCTGGCATCGAACTGGTGACCTGCAGATCACACAATAGCTCAGTGGTGAACGTTCAGCTCACTGAGGCATCCTGTCTGGTTACTTACAGGACTCCCAAAAAACACACACAAGGTTCAGCCACAGCCCACCGCACAGGACACCACGAACAAGCCAGCTATAGTGTGCTATGCAAGCAGCAAAAACCGCTATGCACCATCACTGGGCGCTAGGTAGTCTCCACCACAGAAAAGTGAAAAATACAACAGGAGGTGTTGGCGAGCGTCTCTGAGTGGGGGCACTCCGTTCTGTCCAGATGTCTTTGGCCAGTTGTGGTGAGGGTGGTCTGCACCAGAGCACTTGTGCAACAAGGCGGAGCTCCCAGGGGTCACTTTCTGGAGTGAAGATCTCTGATGGGACGAGAACTGTGGGTTCTTTAGAGAGGGGTGCACTTAATTCTAAAAGTACTTGTCCGACAGGTGGGAAGGATGGCCTTTCTTGGGCACAAATCTGGTGAAGGGTTTGCATCATTTTTAGATTTTCGTCATGATTAGGTGAGCTCGGTGTTCTGCATTTCTCCTAGACCTGATTTGAGAGTTCGTGTTCGCCAGGGGCATAGCCTCGGGGGTGTCGGAGTGTTACACCCCTCTAAAAAATGTATTCTGCAGTAAATAGTTGGGTACAAGGACTTTCAGCCGGGTATGATGAAGTGTCTGTCAGATTTCATCTCTCTCCCCCTCTCCTTAAAAATGTAGATTAGTTTGAAACACTTTAGGCCTAATTTAGAACTTGGTGGGCGGATTACTCCGTTACAACAGCAACTGATATTACGTCTGCGGAAATGTAAATCCCATAGGACATAACGTGATTTAGATTTCGTTTTGACAAAGTAATCTGCCTGCCGAGTTCTAAATCAGACCCTTTGTCTTTCAAGTGACCATATCAGGCCCTTTGTCTTTTAAGTGACCATAACGCTCTGCCCTCCTCTCTCTTTTCACGCCCCCTCATGCCCTGCTTCTCATATAATGAATTTTAACAATATATCCCAGACTAACAGTTGGGGAGTCTGAAGCTCACCGCTCCCCCCCCCATCTCACGCCCCTGGTGTTCACGCTGGAAATAATACCACTGTCATGAGGGGTGCACGGGCTTAAAGTGTGCAGGGATTGTTTTTTCATGAGCACCAAGTAGCAGAAGAGATTCATATAATGCCCTCCCCTATGCCTGTCCTTACTACCACCGTGGGAGTCCATGGAAACTGCAGAAGGACTGTCGGGACTCTCTCACAACCGGCGTACTGGTAGTCCCTCCTCTATTGCAGTGAACCGAAGTGGAACTGAGTGTTTCGAGGAGTAGTGTTTCTAGATTCACACGCTGTGTATTATTCCACCTTCTACTGGATATTGTTTGAAACCCACGTGCATTATTTTAAATGCTGAAAATGTGTATTTGTGCCATTTCAGGAATGCAGTAATTCTGTGCCAGGGACTCTGGTGTTTTATGAGGATGAGAGTTGTGTGTGATGCAGTGTGTCCTAGAGTGATGGTAGGGGTGGGTGTCTGATAGCTGCAGTGACATCTCGCCCCCCCCCCCCCCCCTTCCAGGCCACCACCGTTGGTGGTGTCGAGGAGTTTGTGGTGTGAGGGGTTCTCTATTAGGGTGTCTGATTGGGGTGTTAATGCCTTTCCATCGGGGCGCACCATTGATGGGGTGAAGGCTGGATACTGGAGTGGGTGAGGTGCTGCGAGACCCCTCCCTGCGCTCTGAGAGCGCTCCCTCTGATCCTCGTGCACTCACTTCATTCATGCACTCTCCCTGGGGGTGGGGAGGGGGCGGGAGATTCCTGGAAGGAGAGCCGTTGAAGACATTAAGAGGGGTTGGCGCGGTTTCTGTCTGTGATAAACCCGGGGTGGCGCAACAGGGAGAGAGGGGGCGGGGTGTCACTCCCACGGGGCTGTTGCAAAGTGCCTGCTCAGTGGCCTCGTGTCCCTGGGAGGAGTCGGTTCACCCGCAGGACTGTGGGGAAGTGCTGATGTCTGCTGATTCACTTTGGCCAGCCTGTTCTGTCTTCTTGCCACCTCTCTGCCTGTGACATGCCTGCTGCCTGTCTGTGACCCGCCTGCTCTGTGTGCCTGTACCCCGACTGCTGCCTGCCTGTGAACTGCCTCTACCTGTGACCTGCCTGCTCTGTCTGCCTGTGCCCTGACTGATGCCTGTCTGTGCCCTGCCTGCTCTGTGCTGCCTGTGAACTGCCTCCTATATTTGCCGGTCACCACCTGCCTCCTCTCTCTACCTGTGACCTACCTGCTCTGCCTGCCTGTGCCCTGGCTGATGCCTGCCTGTGATATGCATGCTCTGTCTACCCGTGCCTTGACTTCTGCCCCCCCCCCCCCCCCCCCGTAACCTGCCTCCTATGTCTGCCTGTCACCTCTGCTCTCGTCTTTCTACTCTGACCTGCACGGCTGCTCTGGCTGTCTGTGGCCTGCTTTCCTAATCCTGTGAACTGCCTGCCTGTGACATCCCTGTTCTGTATGTGCCCTGCCTGCCTATGACGTGCCTGCTCTGTCTGCCTGTGCCCTGGCTGCTGCGTTTACCGTGCCTGCCTGTGACCTGCCTGCACTATCCTATGAACTACCTGAAGCCTGCTCTGCCTGCCTGTGCCCTGCCTGCTCTGCCTGCCTGTGCCCTGCCTGCTCTGTCTGCCTGTGCCCTGCCTGCTCTGCCTGCCTGTGCCCTGCCTGCTCTGTCTGCCTGTGCCCTGCCTGCTCTGCCTGCCTGTGCCCCGCCTGCTCTGCCTGCCTGTGCCCCGCCTGCTCTGCCTGCCTGTGCCCTGCCTGCTCTGTCTGCCTGTGCCCTGCCTGCTCTGTCTGCCTGTGCCCTCCTAGCTTTCCTCCCTCCTGGATTTTGACACCCTTCTGAGAATGAGGGGACGGTATCTGGAGAGGGGGCAGCTAGGGCGTGACCAGTGCCCCTCCCAATGACCGCCACCCACCCCTACCCCCGACCCCCACCTCCCGTGTGCCTCTCCCCGCCCTCCTGAGCTGGCCTCATCGCCTGCATCGGAGCTTTGGAGACCCCCGGGCCGGACCCGTGATGTGAGGTGAGGCCTGGGAGCGGGGTGCTGGGGGTCGGGCTCTCTTGGTGGGGGGGAGAGGGCTTTAATCCTTCCTTGGAGCACGCGCAGCTCTGGGCGCACCTCACTTAGGTGCACTGACGGAGCTGTGCGGAGGTGCCCTGGCGGAGCTGTGGGGAGGAGCTGTGGTTCTTTTCAGAGGTGCAATGACGGACCTGTGTAGGGGTGCGCTAGGGGCCAGTGCACCTCCCCACAGCTCCTTCAGTGCACCTCTGCACAGCTCTGCCAGTACACCTCTGCACAGCTCCTTCAGTGCACCTCCCCACAGCTCCGCCGGCGCAACTCTGCACAGCGTTTTAAGTGCACCTCCGCACAGCTCCGCCAGTGCACCTCTCCACAACTCCGCCCGTGCCCCTTCCCACAGCTCCATCAGTGCACCTCGGCACTAGCCTGCTGTACCCCCGCTATTCCCACATTAATAACACTCGTGCACAGTTCCGCCAGTGCGCCTCAGCCCTACAGTTCTACACATCTCCACCAGTACACCTCTGCACAGCTCCGCTAGTACACCCCCCGCTCCGCCAGTGCACCTCCCCACAGCTCCTGTGTACAGCTCCGCCAGGGCACCTCCCCACAGCTCCTGTGTACAGCTCCGCCAGGGCACTTCCCCACACCTCCGTCAGTACACCTCCCCACAACTCCGCCAGTGCACCTCAGCACAGCACGTGTGCACAGCTCCGCCAGGGCACCTTTGCACAGCTCCGCTAGTACACCCCCCCCCCCGCTCCGCCAGTGCACCTCAGCACAGTTCCGCTAATACACCTCCCCACAGCTCGGTCAGTGCACCTCCCCACAGCTCGGTCAGTGCACATCAGCACAGCACTTGCCCACAGCTCCGCCAGGGCACCTTTGCACAGCTCCGCTAGTACACCCCCCCCCCCCGCTCCGCCAGTGCACCTCAGCACAGTTCCGCTAATACACCTCCCCACACCTCCGTCAGTGCACCTCCCCACAGCTCGGTCAGTGCACATCAGCACAGCACTTGCCCACAGCTCAGCCAGTGCACCCCTGCACAGCTCCGCCAGTGCACCCCCTCACAGCTCCGCCAGTGCACCCCCTCACAGCTCCGCCAGGGCACCTCCCCACAGCTCCTCCAGTGCATCCCCCACAGCTCCTCCAGTGCACCCCCTCACAGCTCCTCCAGTGCACCCCCTCACAGCTCCTCCAGTGCACCCCCTCACAGCTCCGCCAGTGCACCCCCTCACAGCTCCGCCAGAGCACCCCTCACAGCTCCGCCAAGGCACCCCCTCACAGCTCCGGCAGGGCACCCCCTCACAGCTCCTCCAATGCACCCCCTCACAGCTCCGCCAGGGCACCCCTGCATAGCTCCTCCAGTGCACCCATTCACAGCTCCTCCAGTGCACCCCCTCACAGCTCCGCCAAGGCACCCCTGCATAGCTCCTCCAGTGCACCCCCTCACAGCTCCGCCAGGGCACCCCTGCATAGCTCCTCCAGTGCACCCCCTCACAGCTCCGCCAGGGCACCCCTGCATAGCTCCTCCAGTGCACCCCCTCACAGCTCCGCCAGGGCACCCCTGCACATCCCGGTGTTGCAATGAGCGGGACAGACACTTCCCTCCTCTCCGGTGACTCACCGCAGGCATCGGCGATGATAAGGCCGGTTCCCCTTCTTCGGTTAGGCCCTGGGTGAGGGGTGGGAGTACGGAAGTGCCGGGAAAGGTGGGGCAAGAGAGGGATTCAGACAGGACAGAGCGAGGCCCTAGAGAGCGGCTGAGGGGAGGGCCGGGAGCCAAGGTGGGTGAAAGGCCATGGCGTGGTGGGGTGAAAGGGGCTGAGAGGTGGGTGGGGGAAACACGGTGCACTGGTGGTTGGAAGCTGGGGTGGGAGAGACAAGGCGCTATGCTGGGTGGGGGCTGTGCTGGGCAGTGCTTGAAATGGAAAACTAGAAGTTCTGTATCAGAGTGCCTGCTTGTTTCCGAAAAGTGTCGCTACTGTCCACTGAAAAGTATTACGTTTTTCTTGAGAAGTGCAGGTAATCTCCTTCTCAAAATAAAAAGTGCCGGTACACAGTACCGGACAGGACCGGCCCATTTAAAGCACTGCTGGGAGAAACAACGTTCACTGGTGGGTGAGAGCTTGGGTGTGAGAGACACGGTGCACTGGTGGGTGAGAGTTGGGGTGGGAGAGACACGGTGCACTTGTGGGTGAGAGCTGGGTTGTGAGAGACACGGTGCTCTGGTGGGTGAGAGCTGGGGTTGTGAGAGGTGAGAGCTGGGGTGGGAGAGACACGGTGCACTGGTGGATGAGAGCTGGGGTGGTAGAGACGGTGCACTGGTGGGTGAGAGCCGGGGTAGGAGAGACATGGAGCACTGGTGGGTGAGAGCTGGGGTAGGAGAGACACAGTGAATTGGTGGGTGAGGGCTGGGGTGGCAGAGACACGGTGCACTGGTGGGTGAGAGCTGGGGTGGGAGAGACACGGTGCTCTGGTGGGTGAGAGCTGGGTTGTGAGAGACGGTGCACTGGTGGGTGAGAGCTGGGGTGGTAGAGACACGGTGCTATGGTAGGTGAGAGCTGGGTTGTGAGAGACGGTGCACTGGTGGGTGAGAGCTGGGTTGTGAGAGACACGGTGCACTGGTGGGTGAGAGCTGGGTTGTGAGAGACACGGTGTACTGGTGGGTGAGAGCTGGGGTAGGAGAGACACGGTGCTCTGGTGGGTGAGAGCTGGGGTGGTAGAGACAGTGCACTGGTGGGTGAGAGCTGGGCTGTGAGAGACACGGTGCTCTGGTGGGTGAGAGCAGGGGTGGGAGAGACACGGAGCACTGGTGGGTGAGAGCTGGGGTGGGAGGACACGGTGCATTGGTGGGTGAGAGCAGGGGTGGGAGAGACACGGAGCACTGGTGGGTGAGAGCTGGGGTGGGAGGACACGGTGCATTGGTGGGTGAGAGCTGGGGTGGGAGAGACAGCCTGCACTGGTGGGCGAGAGCTGGGTTGTGAGAGACGGTGCACTCGTGGATGAGAGCTGGGGTGGGAGGACACGGTGCATTGGTGGGTGAGGGCTGGGTGGGAGAGACAGGGTGCACTGGTGGGTGAGAGCTGGGGTGGCAGAGACACGGAGCACTGGTGGGTGAGAGCTGGGGTGGGAGAGACAACCTGCACTCGTGGATGAGAGCTGGGGTGGGAGAGACACGGTGCACTGGTGGGTGAGAGCCGGGGTAGGAGAGACACGGAGCACTGGTGGGTGAGAGCTGGGGTGGCAGAGACACCGTGCATTGGTGGGTGAGAACTGGGGTAGGAAAGACACGGAGCACTGGTGGGTGAGAGCTGGGGTGGGAGAGACAACCTGCACTCGTGGATGATAGCTTGGGTGGGAGAGACAGTGCATTGGTGGGTGAGGGCTGGGGTGGGAGAGACAGGGTGCACTGGTGGGTGAGAGCTGGGGTGGCAGAGACACATTGCATTTGTGGGTGAGGGCTGGGGTGGCAGAGACAGGGTGCACTGGTGGGTGAGAGCTGGGGTGGGAGAGACAGGGTGCACTGGTGGGTGAGAGCTGGGGTGGGAGAGACACGGAGCACTGGTGGGTGAGAGCTGGGGTGGGAGAGACAACCTGCACTCGTGGATGAGAGCTGGGGTGGGAGAGACAGTGCATTGGTGGGTGAGGGCTGGGGTGGGAGAGATAGGGTGCACTGGTGGGTGAGAGCTGGGGTGGGAGAGACACAGTGCATTGGTGGGTGAGGGCTGGGGTGGGAGAGACAGGGTGCACTGGTGGGTGAGAGCTGGGGTGGGAGAGACACGGTGCATTGGTGGGTGAGGGCTGGGTGGGAGAGACAGGGTGCACTGGTGGGTGAGAGCTGGGGTGGGAGAGACAACCTGCACTCGTGGATGAGAGCTGGGGTGGGAGAGACAGTGCATTGGTGGGTGAGGGCTGGGGTGGGAGAGATAGGGTGCACTGGTGGGTGAGAGCTGGGGTGGGAGAGACACAGTGCATTGGTGGGTGAGGGCTGGGGTGGGAGAGACAGGGTGCACTGGTGGGTGAGAGGTGGGGTGGGAGAGACACGGAGCACTGGTGGGTGAGAGCTGGGGTGGGAGAGACAACCTGCACTCGTGGATGAGAGCTGGGGTGGGAGAGACACAGTGCATTGGTGGGTGAGGGTTGGGGTGGGAGAGACAGGGTGCACTGGTGGGTGAGAGCTTGGGTGGGAGAGACAGGGTGCACTGGTGGGTGAGAGCTGGGGTGGGAGAGACAGGGTGCACTGGTGGGTGAGAGCTGGGCCGGAGTGGACGCCGAAGGCAAGGGATGCGGCGCATTAGAGGCAACCAGGGAAATGGTAGAGAGTGGTGGGTACCGGGCATGATGAAGGGTGAGGCCTGGCCTAAGTGGAGAGTGGAGATGTCCCATAGCGCCTAGATGAAATGGCCCTGGTCACGTGTGACACCTGCTGCCAGTCTTGAGGTTTCAACCAACTGCGCTTGCATCGTGGGATTTCACCCCCCTCCACCCCCCAACAAGAATGTAAAGTGCTGTGGGTTTAGTGCCAAGACGACGGATGGTGCCAGACAAGACACACAGACCGTCCTGGAAGCGCTAACCTCCCCGAGCTCCTGCCTCCAGCCCGATCTCTGCCGCACGTGCACGAACCTCCTGGGCATACACCCAGGCTGCAGGATTAAAGGGGGCAGTGCAGGTTTTGTGCTGGTTCTGCCCTCTCCCCCGCAGGCGGCAATGGAGCTCTTCCTTCTGCACTCGGCCTTAGACTGACTTGTGACTGACTGCCCAGCCGGCTTTTTCAGAGGAGGCGCCGAGGCAGCCTTTTAAACCCCCCCCCCCAGCTCTCCCCCAGAGACCTCCTCACCTCCGGCGAGCGGTGGGTGGCATCATGGGGGCTGCACGGCACAGTCTAGATGTGTAGACTCCTAGCGCCTCGACTGACTCTAGTGTATTTTGAGCAACACTGTGGGTTCCAGTAGCCCAGACGTGTGCCCAGTAGCGTGGGGGGACTGCAAGTATCCGCAAAGCACTTATGAATTCAGTGAATGAATGAATGTATGACTTGCGCACTTAGCCTCCTGGGCCCCCACATTACACACGGGTGCGAGGGATCCCCTGGACGGAATACTGAACAATGTCAAACACTCACCCCCAGTCATAGATCTGGGTTTAATCCATTGTTCTTTTGCTCACCATGCCACCCCAGTTTGGACCCAGCCATATGCAAATCAATCTTCACCCTGTTCCTCATGCGAACAGTCCAGCCCGAACTGCTAGGCCAGGTCCTCCCTGGACCGGAAACAAGCGTCCTGGAACCGCTTTGTTTCAGGGTATCACCCTTCATCAGCCAGGCTAGCTTGAATCTGGTGGCAAAGCAAGCACGGGACCCACGTCTGGCCATACCTGGCGCACTAAGGGCAACAAAAGCGAAAAAGAGCAGATGATGGACAGGATGCTGAACAATGCAAGCATTCATGGCAGTTACAGATCTGGGTTAAACCCATAGTTTCTTGCTCGCCGTGCTATTTCAGTTTGGACCCAGCCATATGCAAATCACTCTTCACCCTGCTCCCCATGGGAACATTCCTGCCCGATTAATTCAAGCATTCCATCCATCACCTTGTTGTTTCTGCATTTGGATCCACTAGCAGGCCGCTGCAGTGAGTTACTACCCAGACCTACAAGGGGATGCTTGGGACATGCCTGCCTCCTTAGGGAGCCCTCTGGGGGGCACACCAACGGTGGACCACCTCTCATTGGTGCACAATCCGTGTGCCTCCCCCAGCTTCTTTGCATTTGCGTCCATTGATGTATACAGTGCAGCTGCAAAGGCAAAATGTTTTCTTATTCGCATGAGGGCAGGCCTAATGGAAATAACAAAACACCCATTTTAATCACACCGGTGCAAAGTCACAACAGTGGAAAATGCAGACCGCCATCATCTATGCTTTAGGAGCAGCCAACCTGCTTCAGGGGCACAAACACCTTCTGCATCCCCAGAGCACTTCCTGTAATAATCCTCCTGCTGTTCCCTAACTGGAAGGTGAACAGTCATCTGTGGGTCACCAAGAAAAACTCATGCACGATCATCAGAAACCAAGACCTACATTTAATTATAAACTACCCCACCTTAGCTTATTTATCTAATTAAGCGGTGTAATCAGCTCAAAAAGTCTGGGGGGGATGAGAAATTGACCTGTGAGGGACCCGTGAAAGTCCCAATACCTCACAAAACCACAGATGCCTTCCAAAGATTTCTGCAGTGTGAGAAGGAAAGCTGCTGAAACCACACCATGGACAGCATTTGTCCGCAGCATAACACTGGGCTCTTGGGGGACATGGGCCACATTTATCTGCATGTAGAGGCTTTGCTGGCAGCGGTTAGGGTTGGCTCTCCTCCTGGGCGAAAGTGGTTAGATGTGGCCATGATGGACACAGAATTTAAAGGGACACCTTGCTCTATTCAACCAGCTCTGGACTGGGCGAGCCCATGGTTCAGCCCATTGTGCACCTGCAGACCACTTGGCAGGGCCAAGTGATTAGGGATAAAATACTTGAGATAAAGGCGATTATTGATAAAATACTTGTGATAAAGGATTTTTCACCTCTTGCAGGCTGTCATTTGTATATCTATAGTCTTGTTCACCAAGCCTCCTGCAGGTGCAACACAATGGCTTCTATCACCTGTGGTCCTACTTCAACAGGAAGCATGCTACTGTACAGACAATTTTACACCCCCTTATTTCCTTCAGTATTCGGGGTACCTTCCGTCAGACCGCTCCAAGGGCCCTGCTGTACAGGCACCCATGGTTAGGGGGCGCATTCACCTTCCACTAGGCTAGCGGGCCAGAACACCAAAGACTGCACTCTGACTGGCTGTGGACAAACGGGACTTTAAAGACCCACCCCGGGGATCCGCCTTCAGATAATGCAGTTTCCTGGTGCCATCCGCCATTTTGGTTTCTTCGTGCTGCTGTGTTAGGACTGCAGGGTTTCTTCTGATGATAGGACCAGCGCCGAGAAGAGTGAACAGGAAAGACAGATCAGCCATGCGTGTGATTGTCAGTGAGCGCAGGCGTGGGTGTAGGTAGGAGGAGGAACCCAGAAAGGTTACCTGAAGTCAGGTAACCTTTTGCCCTAAACTTTCTGCCTGGGAGAGGAAAACCAGATTGTGTGATCTGACCACTTTCTCAAACAACCAGGGCATGCGTGCAGATGTGAACATGTGACCCCAGGTAGCCTTTTTATGCTGAACTGTGTCACAAGCTGGTCAGCCTCTTGGTGATGCCAGAAGGGTTGTATGTAGACATTCAGGACCATTTAAGACCATAAAGCAACTTAAAACTGGTCTTCGTCACCAGTTAACGCCACTTTGTGTTACTAGAACCTGACGCATCCTCCCCCCCATCATGATTTGTTTGCCTAACATTCAGCAGCTGCTTTCCAGCCTGCTGACAGAATCTCCTGACTGCACATGTCACAGTCATTGCATGTCTGCTTTGTTGACCTGTTGGTAATCTCTGGAAGGAAGTTAGTCAAGGCAGTCATAAGATCTAAAATTAGGTTATCTAACCATTCAGTTGAATTATTCCCCTGCTTAGTGCCCGATAAGGAGGAAAAGGGGTCTTGAGAGTCACAAGGGAGATGTCACCCTTCCCTGTTATGCAAATGGGGGAACATAAAGTCATAAGTCAGGTCTCTTAAAAAGTGATTTCACCAATAGAGAGAAGACGTGTAGATGCAGTTCAAAGGTTAGAACCCAACCCAAGAGTTGAAACTTGGACGTGCTGCTTGCCATTCCGTTCCAGCCTCATTAACCCAAACACATTGGTTGGTTTCCTGAGGTAACTTCCCATCGTGGAGATCTGAAGGCCGGACGCATGGGCTTCTCCATACACATCCTGGAAGCATCACCCTAAACAACAGTTCCAGCCCTTGGGTATAATTTGAGATGTTCCTTCCACCCTGTCCCCCTGAAGCTTGACCATCCACTCCTTCTTTATCGGTGGTTGAGCCTCAAACGCTGAGAGTGTGATGGGGCACGATTACTCTGCCGACAAGGTACATCCTGGAGTCACTCCATCCCTCCTAGTCCAAAAGCCCATCACATTGACCATTGTGGACATTCCAACCAGGTGTACTATTACATCCATAACCCTTGGGCTGCACTGTCTACAGAAGTTCACCACCCTCTTCAGTGCACGCTCCACGTTCTGCGCTCTCGTGCACGGTTGCTGGTGTGTCTGCACTAAAGCAAATATCAGAACAGATATGGATCCCGCTCTGTTTCTAATAAAATTATTTAATTTTACAAATCTTTGAAACTGCATGTTCCAGATCCACGCACCCCAGTACGCAATATTTTTACTCATAGTTTTCATCCTACTCAGTGGCCACGGTCTGATCAGGCCAAGCTGGGAGAGAAGTTGGTGCCTTGTTGGAGGACACACATGTGCAGCCGCTTTGACATACAGATTTACAACCAGGCCCAGAATTTCTGATTTTGCTTGTTGCTTAATCAGTGTTCCCAAAAGATGTTTTTGTGAAATAGCCTGCAGGTGGGATTAGTAGTGATAATATACTATGTATTGGTCTGGAGTTTTTTATGTCATGGACTAGATGTTATGGGTGTCAGAACACTTTAAATAAGAACAATTACAATACAAATTCCCTTTTTTTGCGTTATATTATGAAGAAGACAAAGGGCCAGATGTATCAAAGGGTTTTACCCATTCTGTGTCTGTTGGAAAATGCTTTAGTACATACAGTCCAAAGTTACAAATAGCAAGGTGTAGTCCAGCAAAGTCTTTTTTAAGTCCATTGAAGGAGAGGGCGCAGTCTGGAAACTATGGCCCTCATTCCGAGCCTGGCGGGCGGCGGAGGCCGCCCGCCAGGCTTCCCCCCTCCGAAATACCGCTCCGCGGTCGTAAGACCGCGGAGGGTATTCCGAGTTTTCCCCTGGGCTGGCGGGCGGTCTTCACAAGACCGCCCGCCAGCCCAGGGGAAAACTCCCTTCCCACAATGACGCCGGCTCGTAATAGAGCCGGCGGAGTGGGAAGGTGCGACGGGTGCAGTTGCACCCGTCGCGTATTTCAGTGTCTGCTTTGCAGACACTGAAATACTTTTAGGGGCCCTCTTACGGGGGCCCCTGCCGTGCCCATGCCATAGGCATGGGCACGGCAGGGGCCCCCAGGGGCCCCGCGACTCCCCCTCCCGCCATCCGGTTCCCGGCGGGAGAACCGCCAGGAACTGGATGGCGGGAGGGGGAGTCGGAATCCTCCATGGCTGCGGAGCGCGCTCCGCAGCCATGGAGGATTCCTACGAGCGGCGGAAAGTCAGCGGGAGACCGCTGGCTTTCCGCGTCTGACCGCGGCTAAACCGCCGCGGTCAGAATGCTCGTAGGAGCACCGCCAGCCTGTTGGCGGTGCTCCCGTGGTCGGTGGCCCTGGCGGCCACCGACCGCCAGGGTCGGAATGACCCGCTATGTGATGAGGGTGCCCAGATTTATAGTCTGCCCCTTCACTAGGTGGGAACGTCCTTTGCCGTAAAGCCAACACCAGTCTTGCCAAGCTCACTGGTCTCCCATGCTTGAAAAGGGAATGAACTAGGGAGGGGACAAGTGTAGTTACATCCCACATCTCTGAAGATCCAGACAGTTCTGTCGAAAATATATCTTGGTATTTATTGATTGATTAATAGATTATTATAAATACAGGCAGAATTGTAGAGTCATTGTGCTAACAGAAAAGGGTTGGTCTGCCATTTTTACTACCAACATGGCCGCCACTAATTAGACAATGTAAGAATGTTTTCCACTAGTCACACACGGTATAGCTTGCTGTCCCATCCCATGTGAGCCACTGTAGCTGTCACTTTGAGCCGGATCACATGTCGCCATGTCATTTGCCAGCCGGTCGCTGACTTGAGCAGAGGGATTTTCAGTAGTCGGGAAAGTAACGTTGTGGTACACAAGTTGAAGGATTTATCTTGTCTCAACAGCTTCCAGTGTCCGGGAATATCCTCGATGTGTACAATGCACAGGGAATGACAGCGCCTGCCATCACCATCAGCAACTCCTGCCCGGCCGACCTGCCCAATGTCAAGAAGGAGTTCATGGGTAAGGGAGATGGGCTGACGACGCGCAGTGGTTTGGAAAGCGCTTGTATATGGTCATTGGATGGATGGTCTGCGCTGGAGGAGCATTGGGTGGGAAAGATAAATGCAGTCGTAGATATCAGGAGAGGAGTGTGGAGGGAAGGTATGTGTGCACCCTAGCATCAGAAAGAAGATGGAAAGGCTCTGGCACTGGGGAAGGGAAGGTGAACGCAGGTATGAGGGGGGGTAAAGTTTGTGCACTGCTGTTGTGGGAATGGTGTATACCAGTGGTTCCCAACCTTTTGACTTCTGTGGACCCCCACTTTAACATTACTGGATCTCGGGAACCTCCTTTGAATCATAATTGGAAACTGGCGACCCCCCACTGAGTCATTACTGAAAGCTGGGGACCTAATCTGTTAATATTATTTAATTTTCTAAGCAGTCGCGGACCCCCTGAGGAGGCTTCGCGGATCCCCAGGGGTCCCCGGACCGCAGGTTGGGAACCACTGGTGTATACCATTAACAGAAGCATGAGAAATGGAGGTACTGGTATTGCGGGTGGAAAAGGAAGGTAAATGCAGGTGGCCCATGTAGGGAGGAGATGGAAGGATAGAGAAATGCAGTCACTGGTCTCTGCAGTTATTCAGCAGCAGCTTAGGGTCCTTTTGGGGAGCCCTAGGGATGAGTCCCCGGGGTCTCCGTCCAGTCGACGCTAATGGGGTAACATGTCGAACAGCGGAACGCGCAGGAAGAAAATGAAAAAAAATATAGGGTGAGGCTGACCTACAGCTTCAGACTTTAATCTTAGCGGTAACAGGGAGGCCGTCGCCTCTGGTGTGGGGGATACTTAGGGTTGAGAGGGCAAAGGTATGTATGTGTCTCAGTATGGTGAGTGACCCCTAATTGTAGTGGTAATGGAACCCCTCCCCAGAGGGGAGTGGGTGTATGACCCCTGGTGTTGTAAAGTGTCAGCCCTTCCCAGAAATGGTAGATAAGTTCTAGTTGTGTTGGTAAGAGAAGCCCTCCCAGAGGTGGTAGGTGGGGAGTTATAATGTTGGTAGGTCAGATAACCCCTACAAGAGGGCAAGGAGGCAGAGGACACTTTCTCAGGGATGGGAAGCTGCCTCCCTTACTCAGAGGTAACAGGAGGAAGTTGGCCTGACCCCCAGTATGTTTGTGAATGTCTCCTCCAAAAGCTGAGAGGGAATGAGAGTGTGCTCCTGTTATCAATAGGGAGCTCTATCCAGCAAAGAGAGTTCAATAAGTGTGAGGGTGTTTTGGGGTAACGCGAGGAAAGAACGTGCAGGAGTGCTCAGTTGGGACATGTGGGGACTCTCTGAAATGGACTGGCATTTGTGAGGGGATGGAAGGATAGACAGATGTGCCTGGTCCAAGCACCCACTCCTCATGCTGTGTGTCTTTTTTCTTTTCAGAGCAAGACTCCAAGGTCCTGATGAAGGAACGCCAGAAAAAGGACAACCACAACCTCAGTGAGTATGGGGTCCGATCCCTCCCGACAGACTTACCCGTGCCACATAGGGTTATTGCGGTTCGATCCCTCCCGACAGCTTTACTCATGCTCCATAGTGACTGTCGCGGTACACTTCCTCTGTCGCCCATTATCCCTGCTACAGAGTGACTATCGGGGTACACTTCCTCTGTCGCCCAGTATCCCTGCTACAGAGTGACTATCGGGGTACACTTCCTCTGTCGCCCAGTATCCCTGCTACAGAGTGACTATCGGGGTACACTTCCTCTGTCGCCCATTATCCCTGCTACAGAGTGACTGTCAGGGTACACTTCCTCTGTCGCCCATTAGCCCTGCTACAGAGTGACTATCGGGGTACACTTCCTCTGTCGCCCAGTATCCCTGCTACAGAGTGACTATCGGGGTACACTTCTCTGTCGTCCATTATCCATGCTACAGAGTGACTATTGGGGTACACTTCCTCTGTCGCCCATTATCCCTGCTACAGAGTGACTATCTGAGTACACTTCCTCTGTCGCCCATTATCCCTGCTATAGAGTGACTGTCGGGGTACACCTCTGTCGCCCATTATCCCTGCTAGAGTGACTATCTGAGTACACTCCCTTTTGGCACCTCTTAACTGTGCTGTGTAGTGAATATGGGGGTATTCTGTCTCCCAACACCCCTCACTGTTCCCACACAATGGGTATTGGTGTTTGCTCTCTCCTGATACCAGCTTACCCTTCCAACACAGTTAGTTTCAAGTTACTTTTCCTACAGTAAGTATTAGAGTGCCCTCCCTCCGAAAACTTTTTTACCTTTCCCATACAGTATCAGTCTTTACCCCCTCCCCAACCTCAATGCCCCTTCTTTTCCACAGTGAGTAGAGGGTTTTGCTTCTCCCTGACACTTTCCCTCTCCATGCACAATGAGATTTGGGGACTTGCTGTGTCCTGATAAGCCCAGCTCTGGCCCCCATTGCCCTTTTGTTTGTAAGCCTCCTCCTTCCGCCAGGCCCTACTCCAACCATACTTTGCCCCTCCCTTTCTCTCTATGCCTACAATAAAGGGGTTCCTGTCTAAACACAGAAGGATTTTAAATCAGCGAATAGAGCACAGTTGTGTTTGGCATCTCGCTTGTGAGGAGCACAGAAAATACATATCTCGCTCTGTGAATGGCACTGCCTTCGGTCGCAGTTGACTTTTCAATGATAAATTGTTGTAGCTTCTGAGGGTTGATGTTGCTCTACCACACCAGCATGTGGAGGTCAAACTCATACACCGCTGTCTGCTGTGAACGCCGCACTCTTTGGCCCATTGAATTATTGAGACATGTTATTACTTCAACCAAAGCATCTGGACTTTGACATTTATGGTAAGCGTGTAGTAGTATTAGGCTTAGAATCAGGTGTTTATTTTCCTTATTAATAATTTAATTTGGAATGTTTAGTATTTAAATTAATTAATTTAAATTTAGGGTTATTGCCTATAACTTCAGTTTACTAATATTTCACTTTAATTTAAAGTAAGGACTAATATTTAATAAAATGTCCTTTCATTTAATTTAATCAAAGTTTTAGTATTAGAATACCTTTAACTTAATAGCTTTGAATTAACATTAATTTCAGTTAACTTGGGGTAGGGTTAGGATTAGAAACAAAATCATTTACTATAATTTAATTGAATTCAGTTTTTTGGTATTACCTACATTTAATCTAATGTAATTTGAATAATTTTAATTTAAGGTTAATATTAAATATAATAATACAATTGAGATCCATTTAAGTGTAGTATTGCCTTAATGTAGCATACTTAACTTTGATATCGTTTCGCTGAAGGGTTAGCACTGTTGTAATAAAATTAAATTAAGAATATTTAATTCAAGATAGGTATAAGATTAACAACAAAAGTATTAAATATAATTTCATTGTATTTAGTTTATAATGAAAATTACTGTAATTAAAAACAAGATTTAATTAAGGGCAAGTGTTACCATTACAGTACTATAATTCATTCAGTTTACTTTAGAATAATTTAAGGTTAGATTCAGGGTTAATATTAATTTAATGTATTTTCCTCATGAGTAGGTGTAAACAAATGTCATTGAATTTCATTTAGGGTTATGGTGAGGGTTATATTTGGGGATAGGGTTCCGGTTAGGGTTAAGGCATACTGTAGGGTTATGACTAGGTCAAGGGTTATGGATAGAGGTTGGAAGTGATGCTCTGGTAAAATCATGGTGACAATGCTACAGGGAAGTTGTGGTGGTTGTCATGATTGCAACCAACAAGTGTGGCTTTCAGAGAATCCTATTTCCTCTCAGTGGGAGATCTTTAAAGCTGCTCTGTGGGATCTGGTTTGTGATTATGTACTTTAAACACTCAGGTTTCTCAGTGGTCCCGCGGCAGTGATGCCCACTTATAGGACAGAGTGCATCAGTGCATCTTCCTTTGGTTTTGCTGGTGTGGCAATAATTGCTAATTTTGTTTCTTTTTACTTTTGCCACAGTTGAACGGCGGCGACGATTTAACATTAACGACCGAATCAAGGAGCTGGGCACATTAATCCCAAAGTCCAATGACCCGTAAGTTTCACCAGCAGTTCATCCTCCATGCCAGTGGGAACGCCCAGTCCTGCTGTCCGCTTGTGTGTCACTGTGTAAAAATATATCTGACAAAGAGTTTTAAAGGTAGTGGAGTGCGAGGAGGCGTGTAGGAGGGTATTTGTACAAGAGGCTTTGTTAATACCTCTTTGCAGCCAAAAAGGCTGGATGTGAGTCGGTTACACCAGTCTGTAACTGAGACTGACATGTGACTGACTGACTCAGGCAATAGGCCTGAAAACCTGATGTGTGGGTGATTCTGCAACATCGCTGGCAATGTTTCATAGGCACTAGCCTGGCTTTGGCCCTTTCAGAGGTGTCCCTACTGTTCAGTATTCCTGTGTCTGTGGTTGGATAGGGGATAGATGGGTTCTTGAGCTGGCGGGTACGGGTGTTGTGGTAAGCGCCCAGCTTTGCCTCCCTGAACCTCTTATGTTTTGCCCGCTCTGTAGCGAGATGCGCTGGAACAAGGGTACCATCCTTAAGGCCTCGGTGGACTACATCCGCAAGCTGCAGAAGGAGCAGCAGCGTGCTAGGGACATGGAGATGAGGCAGAAGAAGCTGGAGCACGACAACCGGAGCCTGGTGCTGCGCGTGCAGGTAAAGAGGACATTCTCCTATTGAGAGCTGTTGCCTAGTGACCCCGCTCTATGACTCACTTCCTGGAGAATAGATAACCGGGTTGTTTTAAATTTCCCAAGAGAGGGGTGTTTCAAGAAATACAGTGTACAGTGGAGGTGTTTGTGGGTTTGAGGAGGTATTTGGAACCGACCTTGTAGACATAGGGCCTGATTTAGAATTTGGCGGATGGGTAGCTCCATCACAAACGTTTCGATATCCGGTCCGCAGTATTACGATTTCCATAGGATAAAATGGGATTGTAATATGGCGGAGGGGATAGCCGTCAAGTTTGGGACTGAGTAATTCCACCTGCCAAACTCTAAATCAGGCCCATAAATTCACCAAAGTTAAAAGGAAGAAAGCGTGGTTATCATTCAGTGACCACAAATTAAAAATTGAAGGAAAAGGGCTGACTAACCGGTTCAGTAGAGAGGTAGCGATTGGAGGGGGGGTGCTTAAGGTTTGGCGTGCTGTAGTTTTGTTCCTAAAATGCCGGTTGGGTGGGGAGGAGAATGCTTGGCTGCAGTAAATGGAATCGGTGTAACCAGCTTATATTGGTCCACATGCATAGGCCCAAATACAATGCAGGCTGACCAGGCCCTTGGAGATAGTCTTCTATCAGTAATGGGGTTTGAGATCAGGGAAGAGCGAAGCGATGCTCTCCTTTTTGCATGGGAGCCCATTACAATCTGACTGGCACCCCCTAGAACCTGTAGATTGCACAAATGACACTGGACACAGTAATGGACTGATAGCGCGAGCTGGTGCATAAGTCCCTCAGGGTACAAGTGGTCATGTGTATAAAGATAGAAGTCCCCGTATTGTGCAGATTTCCCAATACTTAGCAACTGATGTTCCTATTCTTGGGGTTCTTTCAGGAGCTGGAGATGCAGGCGCAGATGCACGGCTTCCCTGTCCCACCCCCTGGCGGACTGACATCCGCCATGGTCAGCAGCATCCTCAAGCAAGAAGAAAGCCTGGAGGAGCAGGACCTGTCGTATGCCTCAGGGCCACCACAGGGACGCCACCTGGACCCCTCGGCCACCCTCGACCTCAACACCCTCCACTTTGGGAACCCGCTGGGAGAGCTGATCGATCCAGGAATGACATTCCACCTGGGCATGACCGCAGACTCGGCTATAGCGGACATTCTGATGGACGATACGCTTTCACCCCTTGGCGCCTCTGACCCGCTGCTCTCCTCTGTCTCACCTGGTGCCTCGAAGACATCCAGCCGACGCAGCAGCTTCAGCATGGAGGAGGACTCGTGATGAGAAACCCGCCAGAGTACGTGGGCATACCACGGTGGGAATGATTGCAAGTGGGCACTGCGGTGCACCGACTAGGACAAAAAACACCACTCGAAAGAAAAATGGATGCCGTAACCATGTGAACGCATGTTGTTGGTTCTTTCCAACTACAGCGTAGTGGTGTTCCTTTTCATACACTCCCTTGGTCGAAGACATCCTTCATCCAACACTGCTCCATCCCCGAATGTGCACTTGCGGTTAAACTACCCCTTCTCCAGGAGTCTCCGCGTTGCTGACTCCTCTGCCCATGCTTGCGGTCAGCTCCCAAATCGCAATGCCAGGCACACGTTGGGCAAGAGAAGCGCTGAGAATGGATCACGCTGAGACCCTGTTTGCAGGGTGTACCACAGAAGAAGTTGCAAGAGATGGGGTGGTTTCCCCATGTGGGTGGATATGTGCATGGGACTGTTAAATGTCCACATCACTAGGCTGCCTCCGAGTGGCAGAAGGCTTTGGCCAGGCTGCCATCTGGGACATGGCATAGCCAATTCTCCTGGACAAAATTCTGCTTGTGTCTTCCCTCAGCGTCCTCCCCAGTATTCACTGACTAATGTTTTTGACTGTGTTATAGATTTTGAATTGAGCACACTCACTGTTTATCTCCTGTCCACACACACTCTTAACCTGCTTGTAGCCTGCTTTTGGTACTACTTTGTTGGGTCTGCAGTACATGTATTCTTCCTCGTTATGGCCAAGACCATTGACCTCCACATGAGTAGTCACACAAGACAAGCCTGTTTTCCCTTTTTACTTGAATGTGAACCTCCATCTGGGCTTCTCTTGGAAACCTGTGACGCGCACCCACAGTTTTGAGGTAATGCTGAGTGGCCTGTGCAGGGAGCTTCTGGGTGTAACTTAATTTTGGCAGTTGTGGTTGTAACTTCAAGGGTCATCAGCAGAGAACAGGCTACTGTCCTTTCACCAAGCCCAAGCCACAGATCTTAACCTCACTGTATCCCACCTGCCTTTAGGCGCTTTTCATGCCAAACTGCAAGGCATTTGTAGCGCAGCCTGCTGGGATCCTTGCAGGCCTGCGCCAACCTGCAGTGCAGGAAAAACGTGTTCCCCCAAAAACCTGTGCCCTTTAGTACTCCAAGGATCCAGGGATTGCACTGAGAAAGGAATGATGTTTGATAGTGTAAAAGGCTAAGGCAAAACTCCCTAGGCTTCACCATAACTGATTCCCACTTGGTAACCTGTGCCCAGAAACACGTGCATAAAGGTAAGCAGGGGGCGTATCATCGAGTCAAGGGGGCTTCTTCCGGATAACTGAGCTGAAACGCGTCGTAAAGTGGAACTTTTGCAAAGCCTAGGTGCACAACCCAGGGGTGGCTCTGTTTGAAGTGTGGAGCATGGCCACTGAGTAACTCTCCTTCTCTTCCTGGTGAAGAGAGGCTGGAAGGATGTTATAGGGAATATATCTACACATATATATATTTATTATATACAAATATATTACAGAGATATAGCTTTTTGTTGGCATTTATGCAGAGATGCAGGCAAGCTGTAGTATGTTTTAACTCCTCAAGGAATGCTGGACAACACAGGATTTTGGCTGTTGCGTTAGTTGACCTCCGCTCACAGGTTACAGCCCGTTTCAGACAATTAGCTTTCGGCATTTCTGTTTTTAGAAAAGGGGAGAATTACTGAAGTATCAATACTTTCTTAAAGAAAGCTCACTTTACTCCTCCATTTGATGGGGAAGTGTGCCGTTGACTAGAACCTGAGTCGAAAAGGCTGAAATTACACAATTACACCAAGAATACAGATTTTAAAACGTTTTTTAATTTCTTTTTAAAATCACAATGATATGTGCTGAAACGTGCACAGCATTTTAATTATTCGTATCAAACATCAAAAATCAAGTATGAATGTAGGTACATACATATACGATAATTCTGTCCACAGTTCTGTTTTAGAAAATCCCTCTAACACTGTGTTCTTTTATGCCTAACGAGCAAACCATCTGGGGAAAATCACCTTTTTAATTCTCCTGTCCTGGAAATGGACAGTTTCCTGCCCTTTTTAAATGTCCTTGTGTCAGGTCACCTCACGTCAAGCCTTGCGGTTCAGGTGAACATTAGATGCTGCAGCCAAAGCTGAGGTTCCCAAGGCAGTGGAAACTGAAAGGAATTGCTTCTTGAAGTATCTGTTTTTTTCAGTCTGTACCAGGAATCTCATCCTTTGGTGCACTCTAGGAAGGGAGGTGGACTGAACACTTCCCAGAGATAGGTCTAAGGTTGCTTTTCAACAGGAGGTTTTTTAATGGTTAAATATAGCCCCAAAACACTATTGGAGTGATGATGTGTTAGGAAAAAAAAGTACAATCTGGGCATCATCTCCTTTTGTGGCTAAAAGTCATATGAGATGCTAAATCCCCCCCCTTTAATGCCGCCCACCCGCTTTTGGAGACTAACCCAGGACGGTATGAGAATAAGGTCTCGCCATGCAGTCCATCGCTTCCTACAAGGGAAGGGTGTACAACCTCCTTCTAGTGACCCCACATGCAGGGGCTCTGCATCCCCTGTGGAGAGATCCCATATCCTACTTTTGGGGGCATAGTTTCCTGTGTGGCAAGGACTTGTATGTATGCAGGACCTATGTCAAGGGGATAGAGCTTTCTAGTCCTTTGTGCAGAGGTTACATGTCCTATGTGTAAATACTAGGGTCAAATGTATGTATGTCCACCTGGTGTCCTACAAATCAATTGAGGTGGCCTATGGTGGAAGTCCTCGCATCACTGCAGTGGCCGTGCACACTACCTTTGCTAGTCTGCGCGCCCGGAATGAGGCGTCTCAGACACCTGTGTTATGCATCCACGATTCCCTCTGATTTCATAGAGCGAGAATCCGCTTTGTGTGCACAACTCCCGCTAGGTTAGAGCCACAAGCAGGTGAGGTCCTGAAAGATCTTTATTTTTTTATTTATTTTTTTGTGTGGTGGTGTCTGTCCATCACTGGGATTTCAGTTACGTCTCTTGTGTCTCCACCGGCTCTGCTATTTCTCTGCCTAGGCCGAATGACGATGAGTTAATGGAGTTTGGTTTCTTCTGAGCCCCAGGTTGGTGCTCAAGGTTCCGCCACAGTAGGCCTGAATTCCCTTTTCTGATTGGCTTTAGAGAGAGAAGTGGCGGGAAGAGGGTGTAATGGATTTATGCAAGCGCAGGCTTGAACTGCCTCCAGGCGTGGTCTAGGACCCGTAGCAGAGGGTTTCTTGCGTCGGGTCCCGCCTGCTCACAGTGAGGTAATTATGGTGGTGGCAATCACATGGCACCGTCTGTCATGTCAGCCTCTAAAATGTCGCTGGGGTTGGAGACCAGTCATTATAATGTCAGTCTAGCGCCTGACTTGGCGACGTATAGACTGCCACTGACGTTGCGTAAATCTTCACATTCCTAGATAGGCCAATGGGCCACCAGTACTGACCACCACTGGCACTCCTAGCACCCCTATGGGGTATCTTAATAATTCTTGATTCCACCCTTTCACGCATCCCTTTTACCCAGCCTGGATCACTCCTGTCCTGTTGCATGCTGGTGTCTTGCAAGACGGTTTCGGTGGTTCCATTATATGGGGGTGTCCAGCGTAGGCAAAAAGCGCTGCCACCCTGTTGACTACCAGCGGGCACTTGACATTTACAGACTCGTTTTATTAAGAAGTGTCCAAACCAGTGAGTTCTTTTTCTGTGTAACACTTTTTGTTTTTTAATGAATTAAACATTGGCCTCCCTTGGCAGTGTTTTTATTTGTTTTTTTAAAAATAGACATGTTTTGTTAAATATCTTTTGTGTAACTGTCTAAATTCCCTGTGTGTCATCAAAGCAAGAGCGTGATTTCTGTGTAGGCACTGCCCCCGGCATCCTGCCTGTTTCACATTTAAAGTTTTTGTCAATTTGCAAGTACACACTAGTAGTAATTTTATGTTGTTTTTAAAATGCTTTTGTTCAACCCATGTTCATATTTAATTTTCTTTTGTATTGGGCGACTGGGATAAAATTCTTGTCTTGCTCCACTTGCCTGGTGTTGTTTTCTTGTTGTTGTTGGGCATGTCGGGGGCATGGCGGGTAAGAGTCCATACTCGTGAATGTGAAGCTTGATGTGAAGCATCATACCCACGCAGACTACCCATTTTTCTGCCCATCCAGCACAGTCAGTCCCACCCTGGTTCCAACTTTGTATCTGCCTACTCAGTGCCATTGCTTCAGTGTGAGTGCTTTGGAGTGTGGTCTGAGAGTTACTGGGTGCAGTGTGAATTATTTGTGGTATATTGTGAGTGCTCTGGGTGCAGTGTGTGAGCGCTCTGGGTGCAGTGTGTGAGCGCTCTGGGTGCAGTGTGTGAGCGCTCTGGGTGCAGTGTGCGAGTGCTTTAGGTGCAGTGCGCGAGTGCTCAAGGTGCAGTGTGCAAGTGCTCTTGCTGCAGTGTGCAACCGTCACGCAGGCCCTCATCACCAGCAGAACTGCCTACGGAACCATGCTCTTCATAGGAATCACAGCATGCCTGCTGAATAGACTCAAGACAATACAGAACTTAGCGGCAAGACTCGTACTGAATCTCCCCAGAAATACCCACATCGCACCTCATCTCAAAAAACTTCACTGGCTCCCAGTTCAGAAGAGATGCCAGTTCAAGATGCTAACCCACACCTATAAGGCCCTGCACAATGAAAGACTAGCATATATCAACAAATGCCTGACCGTCCCCCAACCGACCAGACACCTCCGATCAGCTTCCCTCTCCCTCGCAGACACCCCACAGATCCGTCATGCCAACAGCGGAGGACGCTCCTTCCTGCACCTGGCAGCCAAGGCTTAGAATAACCTCCCCCTGCACCTCGGGATCGCACAGTCACTCCAGCTATTCAGAAGCGAACTAAAGACCTGGATGTTCGAACGATCATTCCTCCACACAGCAGCATACAGCTCCAGCGCTTTGAGACCCTCATGGGTGAGTTGCAGTGCTCTATAAATGTTTGATTGATTTATTGAATGAATGCTATAGATGCAATATGAATGCTCTGGGTGCAGTGTGAGTGCTCTGGAAGGCAATGTGCATGTTGTTCAATGCACTATATGCACACCGAGATGCCTTGCTAGTGTGGGTGCTGTTAAGAGTGCTGTGAGATGCAAAGTGAGTGCAGTGTAGTGATTGTGAATGTTGTGGAGTGCAATGTGAGTTATCTCTGGTACATCTGAAGTGCTCTGAGTGCAGTGCGAGTGCTCTGGGTGCAGTGTGCGAGTGCTCTGCGAGGCAATGTGTGTTGTTCAGCGCATCATAGCGTTCCCTGAGGTGCCTTATTAGTGTGGGCGCTGTAAGTGCTGTGAGATGTAAAGTGAGTGCTCTGTGGTGCATTCAGAATGTTGTGGGGTGCAGAGTGAGTGCTGTGGGGTGCAGCAGTATCCAAGTGAGGACTGTGAGGTGCCTTGCGAGTGTAGGAAGGACAGCCTCAGAGCTGGGGAATGTACCTATAGTGCAGTGGAATGCAGTGTCAATGGAGGTGGGTGCAAAATGCCTGATACCAGGTGCTGTTCAAGTGCAGTAAAGAGTAGAGTGCTGTGGGGTAGAGTGGTTTATTGCGAGTACTGTGGCTGCAGTGTGAGTGCTGTGGAGTGCACCAACGTCCAAGTGAATGCCGTCGTGTGCCGACCGAGTGCAGTAATTACTGGCCTGAGCACGTGGGACGTGGTGTGAGTGCTGTGGGGTGCAGCCTGAGCACAGGTAGGTGCCAATAGAATGTTATCAGGTGCTGTTTCGGTGCAGTAAAGAGCAGCCCGGGTGTTGGGGTTGCCAGGTGTGAGCACGGTTGGTGTAACAGGAGTGTGGTGGGATGCAGTGTGATTGTGTTGGAGGGTGCACTGAGAGTGCTGTTGATGCTTGTGAGTTTTGGGCAAGCAGCTGTAGTGTTGTTTGATTCCAACAGAATGTGGCCTGGTGCCATGTTAGTGCAGCAAAGTTCAGTCTGAGTGCTGTGGGGTGTAGTGTAAGCTGCTGTGTAAGTGCAGCAAGGCACAGCTTGAGTGATGCACTACTTGGAGTGGGCGCTTTGGGATGCAGTGCGAGTGCCGCGAGGTCAAGCCTCAGGGAGGCGGTGGGCGTGGTTTTGGAGGCAGTGTGGCATTGCCTGCTCCGCAGCACATTCAGAGTTCCGAGGTGGGCACTAAACTACATTTTAAGTAGAATGCATGGAGAGTGCTCTGTGAGGTCAGTGCATCGAGCAGTACTCACATTATATTAAACAGCACACACCACAGATGTGTTCCCTTCTCCTATCCTGAATGTGTCATGCTGTAAGGTGTGCCTGCCACAAGAACATCTGACATCAGTACTTGGTGATCAGTGCTTGCACTTGGTGGGGAGAAGTGCAAATGCTCACTGCACTTGAGTACCTACTTGCTAGTGAGAAGTGTGGGTACTCTTCCACTTGTAGTAATGCATTCTTCCCAGGAACTGCTGGTACTTTCCACTAGCAGTAATGCATCCTTCCTGAGAAGTGTGGTTACTCTCCCACTGCTAGTAATGCATCCCTGCTGAGATGTGCTAATTCTCCCTCACTGGTAGTGATGCATCCTTCCTGAGAAGTTTGAGTACTCTCCCACTGGTAGTAATGCATCCCTGCCGAGATGTACAAGTACTCTCCCACTGGTAGTAATGCATCCCTGCTGAGAGGTGTGGATACTTTCTTACTGGTAGTAAAGCATACCTGCTGAGAAGAGTAGGTACTCTCCCGCTGGTAGCAATGCATCCCTGCTGAGAAGAGTGGGTACTCTCCCACTAGTAGCAATGCATCCCTGCTGAGAAGAATGGGTACTCTCCCACTAGTAGTAATGCATCCCTGCTGAGATTTACGAGTACTCTCCCACTGCTAGTAATGCATCCCTGCTGAGATGTACGAGTACTCTCCCACTGCTAGTAATGCATCCCTGCTGAGATGTGCTAATTCTCCCTCACTGGTAGTGATGCATCCTTCCTGAGAAGTTTGAGTACTCTCCCACTGGTAGTTATGCATCCCTGCTGAGAGGTGTGGATACTTTCTTACTGGTAGTAAAGCATACCTGCTGAGAAGAGTAGGTACTCTCCCACTGGTAGCAATGCATCCCTGCTGAGAAGAGTGGGTACTCTCCCACTGGTAGCAATGCATCCCTGCTGAGAAGAGTGGGTACTCTCCCACTAGTAGCAATGCATCCCTGCTGAGAAGAATGGGTACTCTCCCACTAGTAGTAATGCATCCCTGCTGAGATTTACGAGTACTCTCCCACTGCTAGTAATGCATCCCTGCTGAGATGTACGAGTACTCTCCCACTGCTAGTAATGCATCCCTGCTGAGATGTGCTAATTCTCCCTCACTGGTAGTGATGCATCCTTCCTGAGAAGTTTGAGTACTCTCCCACTGGTAGTTATGCATCCCTGCCGAGATGTACAAGTACTCTCCCACTGGTAGTAATGCATCCCTGCTGAGAGGTGTGGATACTTTCTTACTGGTAGTAAAGCATACCTGCTGAGAAGAGTAGGTACTCTCCCACTGGTAGCAATGCATCCCTGCTGAGAAGAGTGGGTACTCTCCCACTAGTAGCAATGCATCCCTGCTGAGAAGAGTGGGTACTCTCCCACTAGTAGTAATGCATCCCTGCTGAGATTTACGAGTACTCTCCCATTGCTAGTAATGCATCCCTGCTGAGATGTACGAGTACTCTCCCACTGCTAGTAATGCATCCCTGCTGAGAAGTGTGGGTACTCTTCTGCTAGTAATGCATCCCTGCTGAGAAGTGTGGGTACTCTTCTGCTAGTAATGCATTCCTGCTGAGAAGTGTAGGTACTCTCCTAGTGATAGTTGTGCATTCTTTCTCAGAAATGCAGGTACTCTTTCACTGGTAGTAAAGCACCACTGCTGAGAAGAGTTAGCACACTCCATTGGTAGTAATTCACTCCTTCCTTGAATTACTAGTACTCTCCTGTTGTTAATATTGCATCAGGAAGGTTGGGTTAGTAGTTCTTTTTTGGTTATTGTTGGTTATTGGGATTAGTCTTGCGCTGTTAAGGAAACCGTGCCATGTTTTTACTCCCCTTTCTATGTGTAGATTACATTACCAGGAGTTAGACGTGGTCTCTAGTAGGAGAGGGGGATATGTGCATTCATGCATTGGTTGGCAAGATCAATAAATGAGCGCAGGAGATTAAGGGCCTTATTTGGAACTTGACGGACGGGTTACTCTGTCACAACGTTGACGGATATCCCGCCCACCGAACTCTAAGTCCCATAGGAAATAATGGGAGTTAGATTTTGGCAGACGGGCTATCCGTTACCGCTGTGACGAAGTAATCCGTCTGTCGAGTCCCAAATCAGGAAGTAAATACTGTTGGGTGCAGGGGTCCGACTTTTAAAAGAGAGGTTGTGAACTTTGAAATGAGGTGTGAGCAGACTGCAGAGATGCAACAGTAGGGATTAGGCCGAACAGGCATGTCACTTAGAGAAGGCTCACTCAGAAAGAAGAGACATGCAGAGAATGAAACGGAAGGAGAGAATCATTCGAAAGAAAAATGATAATCTACAATCGGACGTTTTAAGTCACAATCGTGCAAAACTGTAGGAAGAAACAACATTGTTTGCATGTCTTCCAATAACACACACACTATGATCACCAATGGGTAAATAGAATTAAAATAGATATGGTTTAATTTTCCCATAAACTCAAATGAAAGGAAAACGCAAAACAGGAATATTATATTTTGAAAGTTTGCGCTAGAGATGCTCCCCCCCCCCCCTTCCCTCAGCTTATCAGGATAGGACGAAGGAGAATAAAGTCTATTTTAGTGAATTTGTGCAAAGACGTGCTTCACATGGCAGCCAGCAATGAAGTGTAAGACCTCGCTTTTGGCTGTCATTCAGCCTTGACACACAAGACCAAAGGCCCTGCATAGAAACTTGCTCACCTGAACAATAGAAACTGCAGCCCCACCCCTCACACTTCCCATCCGCCAAACCCGCAGTGCTCAGGAAAAACAAGTAACCAGCAGCCGCTTCCTAACAAGGACCTCATTGAATTTCTAAGGGGAGCCCGGTCTGTATTCTTTCTCACTTCAGTGTCTGGGCTCCAACCTCGAGGCACAGTAATTGAAACAATACACTTCCACTGTCTGGGGAGGTGAATGCATGTGTTACTGCAGTCACATGCGGCTCAGTTCTGCAGAAAGCCCTGCATTGTCTTATTGTATTGTATTTATATAGTGCTTACTACCCCTCATGAGGCGTCAAAGCGCTTATCTGCAAGTAGCATGCTACTCTGGAACCCAAGAGGAATTAGTGGTGGATTAGTATAGGGAAATATAGTCTGTGGAAAGGTATTAGGGAGATCATAGTAGCAGGAGGGGTTTTGTATGAGTCAATGGGATAAATGAGGAAGAATTTAGTAGGGTTGTTTGGGAGATCATGGTAGTGAAGTGAGGTTTGGGTGAGCTAGATGTGGAAGAGGGAAGAGCTTAGGCAGGGTTATTTTGGAGATGAAAGTAGTAGAATGGGTTTGGGATGAGTCACCAATCTATGCAATGTATCCTTTAACCTTCAGCTCAAAATCACATTTGTGTGCATTCATACAGCACTGAAAATGGCTCGGCAGTTTGATTGTACTTGGCAGGTTACAAGCCATTTACATACACTCAGCACAGTGAGTATAAAGTGTACTGTATCTACCCATGGCAGCGCACGTACACTTGGCACTGTACACACTCTGCACTCTACATATACTGCACTCAGTCCCACACTCATACAGAATAGGAGTATCCAGCCCTCTGCCCTCCTTCCAGGAGTGGCACAGCATCCATCTGAAATTCAGCAGCCTGCCAAGAGGTGCCAGCCCGTCATCCCACCCTGCCCATGATCCAGACCACGGAGGGGCAGCTGGCACCGCCACCAGGCAGGAGAGAAGAACAAACACAGTCCAGGCTAAAAACTCCCACACAGTCTCATACACAGATTAAAGCACCCACACACAGATGAGTACGTAATTACACAGGAGAAACAGTCGCGTGCAGGTGCCCACGTGCTTCGCCAAGAATCACTAAAGATCACATACGAAGGCGCATGCGCGCACACACATATACTCACAGGATTGATGCACACAGTAGTGCAGAGAGAAGCATGTAGTCTAACACGCAGGCGCACAAACAATCACTCGTAGGAACACACAATTACACAGCAGGAAACACAATTGTATACGTATACAGACACACCAACAATCACACAAGCATAGCCAGGAAACACAGACTCTCCACTGCAGACATCAGGCATACCCTGGCATAGTAATGCAAACTTGCTGAGAAGTGCTGGTAGAGTCCATTGGTGGTAATAAATCCTTCATGAGAAGGGCAGCTACTGTCCCAGTGTTGGTAATTCATCCCTGCAGAGTAGTGATGGTTAACTCCTGTTGGTAATAATGCATCTCTGTGGAGCACTGCAGGTACTCCCTATTGGTAGTAATGCATCATTCATGATAAGTGCTGGTATTCGCCCATCGGTAGGAATCCATCCCTGCTGAGAAGTGCTGGTACACCCCCATTGGTAGTAATGCTGAGAGGTACAAGTAGTCTTCATTGATAGTAATCCATCCCTGCTGAGAAGTGCTGGTACTCTTCACGGCTAGTTACCCATACCTGCGAAGAAGTGTGAATACTCTTCATTGGTAGTAATCCATCCCTACTTAGAAGTGTGGATGCTCTCCATTGGTAGTAAGGCATCCTTCCTGAGAAGTGCTGGTACTCTGCCCCTAATAGTAAAGTATTCTAGCTGAGAAGTGTGGATACTCTATTAGTAGTATTGCATCCTTCCTGAGAAGTGCTACTACTCTGCTCTTAGTAGTAAAGTATTTCAGCTGAGAAGTGTTGATACTTTTCATTGGTAGTAATGGCTCCTTCCTGAGAAGTGCTGGTACACCCCGTTGGTAGTAATTCATCACTGCTGAGAGGTACAGGTACTTTTCATTGGTAGTAATCCATTCCTGCTGAGAACTGCTGATACTCTTCCTTGGTAGTAATCCATCCCTACTTAGAAGTGTGGATGCTATTTATTGGTAGTAAGGCATCCTTCCTGAGAAGTGCTGGCCCTCTGCCCCTAGTGGTAAAGTATTCCAGCTGAGAAGTGTAGATACTCTCCATTGGTAATAATGCCTCCTTCCTGAGAAGTGCTGGTACAGTCCCATTGGTAGTAATACATCATTGCTGAGAACTGTAGGTACTCTTCATTGGTAGGAATCCATCCCTGCTGAGAAGTGCTGGTACTCTTCCTTGGTAATAATCTATCCCTGCTGAGAAGTACTGATACTCTCCATGGGTAGTTATCCATCCCTGCTGAGAAGTGCTGGTACTCTTCATTGGTAATAATCTATCCCTGCTGAGAAGTACTGATACTCTCCATGGGTAGTTATCCATCCCTGCTGAGAAGTGTGGATACTCTCCATTGGTAGTAATGCATCCTTCCTTCCTGAGAAGTGTCAGCACTCTGCTCCTAGTAGTAAACTATTCCAGCTGAGAACTGTGGATACTCTTCTGGGGTGTTGGCCAAACCACATACCAAGTGGGTATTGATAAAGAAGGTAAGTTTAATGGGATAAACCAAGAGAGCCAGTGATGCAGGTGTGGAGAGGCATACCTGCTGTCTCCAACTGATGAGGAGGTTCAGCCATCAAACCGTCATCGTGGATTCCAAGTTGGGATGTCGTAACACAGCCTCAAAGTAGAATAACAACCAAGCAGGTAAAAAAGTGCAGGTATTCAGGGTCTGCCCATTGAAGCACTGACAGTGGGTTGTGGAACTCTTGATCCTTGCAAAATCCTAGGGTGAACTTGCTGCTAGCTCTCATTGTGGCAACGGAGCACTGGCGTAGGCCCGGGGCAGCACCGCATCCACAGCAATGTCTGGACGCTTGGCATTAGCAGACAAGAGGGAAGGGCCCCGGAAGACCTGAGTGTATATACACAAGCAAGCATTGGTAAACTCAATATGCCTTGCGAATGTGAGAGCTATTGGCTTTGCCAATGTGCTTTAGACAGGTTGTACTCCAAAGTTGTTGTTCAGCATGGCGGAACGTTAGGGGTGTAGAAGAGAGCTGACTGGTGTAGATTGGAGTAGGGTGTCAGAGTGGGGTGGTGGAGTGTCCTGAAGTGGAGTCGAGTGTTGTGGAGTGGAGTGGGATGCCAGAGTCTAGCCAGCCCAGCGGGAAACACCCTTCTGTGAGGATGCCGGCTCCTAGTGTGGAGTGGCAGGGGTGCGGAAGGGGTGCGACGGGTGCAGTAGCACCCCTCGCGAATTTCAGTGTCTGCTAAGCAGATACTGAAATTCAAAGTGGGGCCCTCTTACGGGGGCTCCTGCAGTGCCCATGCCATTGGCATGGACACTGCAGGGGCCCCCAGGGGCCCCACGACACCCCATACCGCCATCCTGTTCCTGGTGGCCGAAACCGCCAGGAACAGGATGGCAGTATGGGGGTCGGAATCCCCATGGCGGCGCAGCAAGCTGCGCCGCCATGGAGGATTCCTCAGGGCAGCGGAAAACCGGCGGGAGACCGCCGGTTTTCCCTTTCTGACCGCGGCTGAACCGCCGCGGTCAGAATGCCCTTGGGAGCACCGCCAGCCTGTTGGCGGTGCTCCCGCGGTCGTTGACCCTGGCGGTCAACGACCGCCAGGGTCAGAATGACTCCCTTAGTGTCCTCGACTGAAATAGAGTGGAGTGTCAGAGTGGAGTAGAGTGGCATGGCTTATAGTGGAATGTTGTGGAGTAGAGTAGAGTATTGTGGAGTGACGTAGAGTGGCGCAGACTACAGTGGCGTAGAGTGGCCTCCAGAACTGGGCACGGTACTCCAAATGTGACCCCCATAACTGGGAATTATACTTAAAATGTGGCATAGGTTTTAGGAGTGACTTTCATGATTATAACTAGGGTTCTGAGGTGTCTAGTTTTTTTTCAAGTTCTGTTGTAAAGTTCCAGGATGAAGTTGCCTTTTGAAACGGTCCTGGAATCGCGACATTAGAAGGTGCGGCGTGGAGGTCACACCATGTGAGGTGTGTGGCTGGGCTGTTGTATTGTTGCTAGCGTTGTTGAAGATCCGGTCATTCTCTGCCCTGCAGTATATGTTGGGTCAAGGATGAGGTGACCATTTCCAAAGCTCTGAGGTCCAGCAGGAGCCCTTTTGTTAACAACCCATTGGGTTTCTTGTGCCGTACATTGAAATTACCCAGAACAACGAGGTGTGGATGATATAGACGGACGCTGGTGACAGTCACAGAATGTTTTGTGAAAAGGGGCTTTGATCTTGTGGGTAGAGGGTGAGAGAGAAGGAAATTGAGACCTTGGGGCAAGAGTAGGGTTTGACCAGGAGATATTTGCACTCAGGTGGTAAATGAGTGCATTGGCGAAAATCTTTTTTAGGAATTCCTTATGTCCGATTGCAGCTTCCTGGGCCCATTTATTCAGGTTTTTTTTAATAATCTTATATCCTGGTTGGATTGCTTCATGCAGGATGAGGGTTTCATCATCAGTGAGCCATGCTTCGGTTACATATTACTGTTCTATTCGCATGTTCGTGGTTGTCATGTATGAAATGTGTGTTCTATGACGTAGATCATGCGTGGCTGAGCATGAATTTATGGTTTCTTGTTCTTAATGGAGGCCAGTCAAGTGGTGGTGAGTGGTGTTTGTCTGGTCTGTAGAGGCTTCTTATGTATTTAGAGTTGTAATGCTCTTGGTACATTGAGGTTTTTTTTTCTTGAAGGTGGGTCTTGAGACGGGTGACCAGAGTGAGGTGTTCGGTAATGGAGCGACTTAGTGGGGATACCTAATATCCCGGTCTGGGGCGTGATTTAGAGGGTAGAGGGCAGTAGATGTATCTGGACAAAGGGAGTTGGAGTTTTTTCATATGTGTTGGTGGAGTGTTTGAGACAGTGGGTAGGCCGGAGTGCTGTGCTGTTGGCTAAAGTCTCCCTCATCATAGAGAGAAACAGACGGTGAGATGGTAAGGAGGGTGCTGGAGTGTCAAGAGGAGAGGTGAACAGTGAGGCGTTGGACAGGGCGATTGAGAGCTAAACGTTGCTGCCTGAGTGAGATAAGGTGACATGCAGGAGGAGACACAGGAGGAGAAGGGAGTGTAGAGGCAGGGACATCTTAAGGATTTGGGGGCCCTGGGCCAAACGTGGGGACCCCTGTTCAGAACAGCTTTGAATTTATGATCCAATGTCAGCTCTTTCATGCCCCCTTTGGCCAGGAAACTGACAGCGCACAGGCACACTCCCCCAAATTCTAAATGTGTTTATATTTAATATTTAGGGATAGTGATGTGTGATTTCAATTTTGTAACACAGCTGCTGCTCACTAATGTTACTGTAATAATCTCTGTGACACCTACCATTTCTCATATGTGACGTCCTGTTTTGTTTTAAAAGAAAATTTTAGATATGTTGCATAAAACATAAACACATTTCTCTGAAAAATATCTCTAATAGACTTTCAGGCATCACCTACATTAGAAATAAGTAAAAGGAAAACGGTATTTAAGACAATTTGGTTAAGAATGATTCAAGGTCATCAGGGCAAGAGACTCTGCAGAACAGAGCTGGCTCTATCAGGGGTCTCCTGAAAGACTGGGGCAAGAGCCCACTTTGCCTATGCCTTAAAACGTCTCTGTGTGGAGGAGTAGAGGGGCGAGTGTGGTCAGCTGTCAGTTGCCTTGTTAGGGGTGGAAGGAGCAGAGGTCTGAGCTGTTAGACCCAAGAAAAGGCTGGAGTGTTTTGAGTGTCAGTGGTTCCCAACCTTTTGACTTCTGTAGATCCCGTCTTTATCATTACTGGAGCCCAGGGACCCCCACTGAATCATTATTGGAATCCGGGGACCCCCCCCCCCCCCCACTGAGTTGTTACTGAAAGCTGGGGACCTAATCTGTTAATATTATTACATTTTCTTAGTAGTTGCGGACCCCCTGAGGAGGCTTTGCGGACCACTAGGGGTCCCTGGACCACAGGTTGGAAACCACTGTCTTCGGTGTATTTGGTGGTAGTGACGCAGGGGTGGGGCGATACCAGTCTTAATGTAGTTCTTGGTTTGGTTTTCCATTCTTAGTTAACACTCCCCTGTGGAGTTACTCCAAAAATGGCCCCCAGAACTGGGAATTACACCCAAATGTGGCCCCCAGAACTGGATGTTATACTCCAAATGTGGCCCCCGAAACTGTGTCTTATGCTCCAAATGTGGCCCCTAGAATTTGAAATTACACCGAAATGTGGGCTCTAGAACTGGGATTTTTTTTTTTTCATTTTTTTTTTTTTGTATTTATTTTATTTATTGATTTGACATTTTACAAACGATAACAAAACTGAGCAAATCAGAACGGTATAATATGGTAATGCAATAGAAGACGCGTGTCGTCGGTTGAGCAGTGTGGATCTCCAACACAGAATTATGGAGCATAATACAATAAGTACACTAGGTGCACGAGGAGTACCATTATACAATTGTATCAAATCATGTTACAAAAAGAGCACGTATCACCACAAGGTCATAGAATCAGCAAAGACGCCTCTCCAGCAAGACGAGTCAGTATATTAGATCGCCAACGCCGGGACCCTACTATCTAATCCAGATTCAATTGTAACAGGTATGTTCGAAATGGGTCAAAAAAGTCTCGAGGGCGTGCGTCCGGAGGCTGTGTTTCCATAAATGCCCCTGTCCATTCTTCACAGAGGTCATGTCTTTCACCCAGTCACTGTTCTCCGGAGCGAGTCTACCTCCCCATCTCATCGCCACTCTACGTTACCCAACAGCCAGGCAAGAGCAGTACGTTTCCGGGACTTTTCTGGGATCTCTTTAACATACGCCAATAACACTACCATGGGGGTGAGTAGACATTCATGTTCAGACATGTACTGTAATGCTGACAGGATACGAGACCAAAATGTGGCTGCCGCGGGGCATGTCCGTGCTAGATTTATAAAAGTCGCCTCTGGTGCACCACATCGGATCAATTTAGTGAGAACATCAGAGAAATATCGGGCAAGGTCCACAGGGGAGAGATACGCTCTGTGCAGGTATTTGTAATGAATTCATCTGAACCTACCATTGGAGGACACTTCCTTAGTTTGTTGACAACAGAAACTCCATTCCTCATCCGTTAAGTCCTGCCGCAGAGCCCCCTCTCTTGCCCGGCGTGCCTTCTGGAGGTCTGGAACCCAGTAGCCCAAAACCACATTATATAACAGAGATACAAGTTTAGAGGGCTGTGGGTTAGTGAGGAGGATGGTCAGGAGCGATCATGCCAGTGGTTCTTTTGGAAACGTACAGAAAAGACATTTGCCTTCATGGGCAAGTTTTATCATAAGTGAGCACATCTCCCATGTTGGCCAGGGAGACCCCAACATATTCCTGACAGGTCTTAAATGTACCAGCAATAAATAAGTCTCCTAATGTATGAAGATGTCTCTTCTGCAGTGAATGTAAAACTGTTGGGCGTTCTCCATCTGTAGCCCGTGACAATGCCTAATGGGTAGATGTTTGGAGTGCATCAGGGAAACACCGCATAAGGAGGCTACTCTGTTCCTGGCCCAGGCGGTGCAGTGTACAGTGTGAATTTCTGGGGTTGGTCTGGGGAGTTGGATGAAAGCAACTGCCGGGACAGGGGTGGGGGCTCATCAAGCCCCTTTCCATGACCACGTGTGGGGCATGTCTGCTGTTTTGGAACCAGTGACGTATGTATTGTGTTTGCACTACTAGCCCTCGAAGTTAGGGGCTGAAAACCCACACTTCTGGTATGGAAGGTGTTAAGTATGCCAGCTAATCCGAGGCTGTCTGCCCGCCCACGCCAATCTGATCAGGAGGGAACGCAGTTGGGTAAAGAAGGCTTTCTTTAAAGGCACTGGGATATTCTGGAATAAGTACAGCAATTTGGGAAGGATGATCATTTTCATTAAGGCCACTCTACCAGCCATCGATAGTGGAAGGGTTATCCATCTATCGACACGTGTTGGTAATGTCTCCATATAAGTCCCGTAGTTTGCCCTTGTAGTGGGAATGTCTGTGTGATAGAGTATGCCCAGGTATCTGACCGGGTCCGTTTGCCACTGCTACCAAAATGAAGTGATGAGTTTAGTGGCGGCAGCCGTTAATGGGAACATTATTGACTTAGTTCAATTTATCTGGAGTCCAGACCAGCGGCCAAAATTGATTATCGCTTGGATAATAGGGTTGAAATTAACATCTGGATCCCTAATCACCAGCATTGCGTGGTCAGCATACCTGGATAGTAATGTGTAGTGGAACCCCAAGTTTATCCCCCATTTATGATGAAATTCACCTAAGGCACAAGCCATAGGTTCTACGGTAAGGGCAAAAAGTCGGGGGCGACAAGGCGCAACCCTGTCACATCCCCTACCAATTTGAAAGGGCTCAGACAAGTGGCCATTCAAACTCAATCTAGCCGACGGAACCGTATAGAGTAGCTCCACCCATTCCATAAATGATTTACCGAGCCCCATTCTAGTGAGTACAGACAGTAGGAAGGGCCACTCTTCAGTATCAAACGCCTTAGCGGTGTCTAAAAATGTCACAATTACCAGCAACGCAGGGTCCAGCTGGTGGGTAAGGGCAAATAGGGAACGAAGATTATCTGCCGTGGAGCGGCTCGGTATGAAACCAGACTGATCCGGACAAATTAAGTTGGGCATCAAGGGCAAAAACGGTTTGCCGGTAGTTTGGCCAGTATCTTACTATTGAAGTTTATTTGGAGGGTGGTATGAATCACATTTATGCAGGGGCTTGTGTGGCTTAAGGAGTGTGATTACAATAGATTCTCTCATAGACCATGGGAGTACATCCTCCTAGAACGCCTCGGAATATACATTAGGTAACATGGGTGCCAGCTCGTCAGAATATGTTTTATGGAACTCTACCGGAAGTCTGTCACTCCCAGGGGCTTTCCCCTTCGTAAATTGTACAAAAACCTGTTTAATGTCCCTGACCGTTAGGGGTCGACATAGAGCCTCCCTGCATGTCTGATCCATAAATGCCAACTCAACCCACTGTAAATAAGTTTCCACCTCTTCTGGAGTGGCATGCATGCATAAAGTGTATAGTCTTCCATAGAAGGCAACAAATTCCCACATTATTTTCTTGGGGGTGTGTTGAGAGTGCCCATCAGAAGTGTCAACTGTATGAATATAATTGGCAGACTGCTGGGGTTTGAGTAGCATAGCAAGTGTGTGCCTTGACCTGTCTCCCTCACCGTATTTCCTAGCCTTTGTGTATTTGCTTAGGAACTTCACTTCTCTATCCGCCTCTCTGTGCGGAAATCCATTAGAAGTGTTTTTATTGGGTCTCGTAGGTTTTGATCGTTGGTCTCATCATACCGGAGCGCCAGAGAATGGAGTTCCTTTTCTAGTCTGGCGAGCCATCCTCTGATGGATTGTAGGATGCCATGTCCCTTAGCCATACGTTCCCACCTGATACCGGCCTTGAATGCCGTCCAGACAGTCGCCACTGCAGTGACGGAGCCTTTGTTTGAAGCGACACAGGATGGAATCGATGAGCGAATTTCTTCTCTAAATGCTGCATCGAGTAGCTTCTAGGGTTGGAGCCTCCAGAGCGGCCTTTGTCTCCAAGTATTGGGCAAGATGAGAAGTAGAGCTATAAAGTTCTAGGTAGGTGCTGCACATCTCAAGTCCACCCCACCGCATCCCGTAAGTCAACCAAAAGGTGGGGGTGCGAGGAGGTGTCAAGCACAGAAGAGTGAAACTTATATTCCCAGGTCGTGTCAAGTAATTCACGCCAGATGTCCAACATAGGAAACTGTGCCATGATATCTAAAAATGCTGTACGGGCCCTGGTCAAGCTTCACTCAGGCCAGGTAGAGCAGTCTAGGTCTGTATTCAGTACTAAGTCATAGTCTGCCCCCCCCAGATGATGGTACCCAGGTCTACTGTTAGGCATTGCTTGACGACCATGGGGAAAAAGTCCAGGGAATATACATTAGGACCATACGTGTCAAGCAATGTGACCAGTGTGTGTCCAATAGGTACTTGAATTATTAAATACCGCCCATCCGGATCTGCTATTGTCCAGAGATGGCGGAATGGCACCCGCTTGCGAATGATGATGCCCACCCACCCAGCGTAGGACGAATAAGAAGCAAAGTATTGTTAGGGGCCCCATGACCTGGAAAGAGTCAATCCTCTCCCTGTCATTAGACAGATTTCTTGCAAATAAATGACGTCTGCTTTCTGGTGATCAATATAAGCAAGGACCTGGCGGCATTTACGAGGGTTATTTAGACCCCCGAATATTCCAAGTGATCAATGTTAATGCCAGTCCCTCAGCGGTAGGTGTATCTCCCATCCAGAAGCATAAATGCTAGTTGTGTAAGATCGTGTGTCCAAGTGCTCAGCCAGTTGCCACAATGATTCACCCACTTAGAAAACAGAGCAAACATTCCCATTCACCCCAACTCTATCCTCCCACACTAGGACCCAATCTCCAAGTGAACCCCCAGATATTTTGAAAAGGCTATTCGTCTAAAAGAACAAAAACTGATATTAACATCGAGTAGCACAACAGATAACATGCCATAAGCCGGAGGCGTTCAGAGCTCTGATAAGGAAGAGACAACCAGTCAAATAGTTCTTACTTCAGATTATTTGAGAGGTAGATGTCAGTGGATATCATCTTTCAAGCACAAGAAACAAGCCAGTGAAGCCTATTATATTAGGTAAAGTCTATAGTTCAAATCAAGGCTCTGAATCAAGGCAGTAAGACCGTGGATGAATTACTGCTCAGGTGACCAACACCTCTGACCTGAGGCTTCTTGGGTACCATCTTTAAGTCTGAAGACTAGTTATTCAAACTCTCCAAAGATCACGCGGAGTTGAGGCACCCTTCTGCGGAGGATGCTTCTGTAGGAAGATGGGTGCTGCCGAAGAATCTGCAAAGATCTTTAGTTTGCCATTCCACGTGAATCGCAGTCTCGCTGGATAAAGCATGGCGTAGGGAATGTCTCGCTCCCGTAGCTTCTTTTTGACAGGGTGATACTTTTGATGAGCATCTTGCACAATTTGTATAAAGTCAGGGAGAAAAGCTAGATGCATTCCTTCATGCCGGACTTCCCGTTGCCAGGTGGAGCACCTGATCTCTGTTTCTATGGTTAAGGAACCTCCCAATAAGGGGCCTGGGAGGAGCGCCCGGGATCAGCCGAGAAGCTAAAGATCTATACGCCCTCTCCACAGCACAGTTTGGGGGAATTTCGCAGCACAAAAGAGTTTTAGGAGCAGATTCTTGATATAGACTTCAGTGCGCCCCATCGATGAAGATTCCGGAAAACCTAATATGCGTACATTGTTCCTCCTAGATCTGGCTTCCAAATCTTCATTTTTAAGGTGTACTTTGCGCAAATCAATTTGCCTCTCTTACAGTGTTTTTCCTTGCTGCACGTGTATATCCTCGACGTCTGAGATGCGCTGTTGAGCGTCATTAAGGGGCGTCTGGTGTTTGTCTATTCTGTCTCCCATGCACCTGGTCAGGGAGTCCAACTGGGAGCCACTGGGAGCAAGACCGGTGCGCACTTCTGGGAGAATGGGCTGTAGCTCTTCAACTGGGGGGGGGGCAGTCCCCTTCTCCCCCCTGCAGGGAACGGAGGAGTTGGCGGTGCTGTTAAGTGTGATGATTTTGGGGAATCAAATGTGAGGTGCTATTGCCTTGTGTCAGTCTTGCCCGTCTTGTCGTGGGTGTGTCGCAGTTATGTGGTGAATCACTGGTAACTGGGGGCCATATGTACGAACACATTTTCCTATTGACACAGAATGGGAAAAACCCTTTGGTACATCTGGCCCTGGGAGCCATGACTCTGCCAAACGGTGGAACTCAGTAGTGAGGCCCCCGCTTGTGAATGGGGCGTCGCTGTACTGTGCGCAGTGGTATTAGTATGGCGCCATGCAAGATGGTGGCCCTGGGCGCAGTAGGCAGTCTAGAGGTAGTCAGGGCAGGCCTATAGGTAGGCAAGCATTTCGTATTCCACTCATTGGGCACCGCGTGCTGGCATCTGTCCTCCTGGCCTACCCCCTTCCGAGGCCTGCTGGGTAGCTGCGGGGTAGAGGGCCGCGGGAAGGTTTCGGGGTGCTCCCCCGCTCCAGAGCACCTCCACCGCGGCCCCCCAGGCCCGTGATGGGCAGCTAGCCGCGCCTCTCACCAACTCCACCCCACGCGGCGGCACCGACATTGGACTCTGGGAGCGCGGGGCGCCCCAGAGCGCTGCCCCAGCACGGGGAGTCCTCCTCCGGGGACCGCGCATCGGACCCCGCAGTGGGGTGCGGCTGCCTCTCCCACCAGTGTGGGGGCTGCTTTACATGTTCAGCCAACGCCACGGGTCAAGCCGGGGCGGCAAGCAGGATAGGCGCTCCGGCCGGTGGCACTGCCTTCTTGGAGCAGTGATGGGCCGGCCCCAGAACTGGCAAATTAGGCTGCAAATATGGCCTCCAAAACTGGGAATTATACTCCAGATATGGTCTCCAGAACTGGGAATTATACTCAAGATATGGTCTCCAGAACTGGGAATTATACTCCAAACGTGGCCTCCAGAACTGGGAAATTATGCTGTAAATATGCCCCCCAAAACTGGGAATTTTCTCCAAATGTGGCCTGCAGAACTGGGAATTATGCTCCAAATATGGCCCCGGAACTGACAGTGTTACTCGCTAGGAGTTCTGCAGAAGGTACTGCATTACTCCAGGTGTAGCTCCCAGAACTGGGCACTATCACCTATTGACACTACGTGGAAGCACTGGTGGGTTGGTTACGTGTGAACGGAGGGGGGGGAGCGGCTCTGTGCACCCCTCCTCTCCCTGAATGCCACTTCTCTTAGGCGAGACAGAGAAATACATCCCCTTGGGGGTGCACAGACAGACAGGGAGCTCGGACGGTCGCAGCACCGGCACCAGACCCCAGTCCATGAACTCCGCATTCTGTGTGCACAATACATGACAACAGCAGTAGCGCCTCGCAGGCGGCAGCAGCCCCAGCGGGGCCTCGGAGCGCTGAAGTCGAGCAGTCCGATGTACACATTCCAGCGCGGAGAGGGCACGCGCGCCGCCAGTGTCACGCACACATCAGAGTCCGGGTGTGACATTCCACACCAGCCTGCGGATCGGCTCACGCGTCTGGAGGGAGAGCTGCAGTGGGCAGCCCCCACCCCCCAACCCCAGCATCAGTCCGTGACTGATGTCAGAGGCCCGGCTAAAAGCAACCGGGTCATCACAGGACACTTACGGCGGGCCCGGATTACCAAACAGGCAAAGTAGTCCCCGGCCTGTGGGCCCCACTCCTTTCAGGGGCCCCACGACAACTGATCAAAGTAATATTGATTTAATCTGAAAGAAAATTACAATCAAACTATCATACATTGTTTCCAAAAGATAGAAAGAAATGAATCAACTCAAAGAAACGAACACTTTACATTAAAGACTCTACAGCAAAAATACTGTATTAATGTAATGCACCCATTAACAACTTAAAGTACACAAACCTTAGACATCAGATTCACAGAACAGTTTGTCTCGTAAAAGCTCATCTTCCGTCAGCTGTCAGTTTGTAAAAAACGTTTGGTGCAAACTACATACGTGTAATGTTTAGTTTTGTGTAATAAAACTGGTTTAGAAAAAATTGTTGGTTGGTAAAATTAAAAACGTATTAGGAGATAATTTGCGAGGGGCCCCCAAAATTTAAACTGCCTAGGGCCCTCCACAGGGTTTAATCCGGCACTGACCCTAGGGGCTGATACACCCTGGGCTCGGCCCAGCTAAAGGGAACCGATCAATATCAGGTCACAGTTATGACGTCACAGCTGTTGTGTCGTCACAACGGTGACACCAGAGCAATACAACCAGGGCCGGCTTTAGCGCTGGTAGCGCCCTGTGCAACAGTCTTTTTTGCCCCCCCACCCATCTCCATGACCACCTCCTCGGTTTCACTCACTACCACCCAGCAAAAATGCCCTCATCTTTCCATAGACCCCCTTTCACATATATTCAATTGTTTTAAAGCGCTTTTAAAGGCTGGCTTTTGTAATTCACTCAGCTATCCACATAAAATATAGTTCCGTTCTTTGCAGCAGGCATATTCACCCTCTGCGCTACTTTATGGTGAGTCTAAGCTGCTCTCTCCCTTGCAGGAACATTAATCACAAGAGGTATCTTAATTTTGTAATTGTTTTATGAAGGCTGGACGCACAAGGAACTTTTCAGCAGGTGCTTTTAAATCGCAAGTTTTGTAAGTAATTGCTAAACACAGCGCCCCTCTGAGGTCAGCGCCCCCCCAATCCAGGTCAGCACCCGGTGTGGGTGCACCGCTCGCACCACCCTAAAGCCAGCCCTGAGAACAACTACCTAAAGGCGGTTCATACCCTTTGAATGTGGTGGGATGAGTGAAGTGGCTCCCCACTCCCCCCCCAAAAAAAATTAAACAACCCCTCCCTCCAAAAGCCCAAAATAAAATACCACATCCCTCCAAAAGCCCAAATAAAAACATAACACTACAAAATAAACACAACCACTACACTTACATGCATTACACATCTGAAATAAAATAAAATAAAACTGCACTTCCCCATGGGCCGCGTGTCCTCCTCTGTGTTCTTCTGCTGTCTCTGCTGTCTGATAGAGGGAGAGATCCCCTAACCAATCAAGACACTGCTCTCATGCTGTCAGCCATCATGAGAGAAGCACCCAGCGGCGGCCTGTACCCTCTAAAAGTGGTTAGGCGAGTGAAGTGCTCCACCACTTCACAAAAAAAACACAAAAAACTACCCCTCCCTCTACAACCCTAAAGTAAACCACCCCTCCCACCAAAAGCCCAAATAACACTAACTTAAACACAAACACTACACTTACGTGCACTGAACATTTACAGCAGGCGGGGGTCCTACACTACCCATTTACAGCAGCCGCCCTCAAAGAGAAACCGCCACTGGAAGCACCTGGATTCGATGGAGCGGCCTGGCAGGATGCCCCTTCAAGCCCTAGAGGCCTGTGCTTGATCTCCACCCAGCTGTTTGAAACAGCTAAATGGAGAGCTTCAAAGTGGGCATGTCACTTTGGCCTGCGCAAACAGCCGGCCAAAGTGACATGCGCACTTTGGAGCGTCAAGTCAGCCCTGCTTCTGTCCTCTGATGCCAATCGGCAACAGAGGACACACCCAGCATGTTTCTGGGCTCAGGACTGGTGCTGCTGCTGCGCGCACTGCGCCAGTAAAAATATAATGGCAATAAGATCTTTTAATTGCCATTTTAATTTTCCCTGTGGGGCTCGCAGCAAGATGGGCAAGGGTGACTCCTCCCTGCTCTCGAGAAGAAACCGCTGCTGCAATTACCAGACACCAGCACTGCTCTGACCTCATACCAGCACCAGGAAACCATCCTACTGTAGTGTCTGGGATTTGGGATGGAGGAGCCCATTTTATAATAACAAGGGGAGCATGTTGCAAGTGTTTTACGTCACAGTCTTCCCCGTTGTCATTGGACATCACATAGACAAGAATACACTTTTCAGAGCAAAAAGGCAGCCACGGAGTGCTCCACAGAGGAAACTTCTTCTCAGTTCTGGGTTTATATGGGAGCGTAGCTTAGTCAGTGAGATTTGAGGGGAGGGGGTGAATCTCAAATATTACAACTAAACAAGCATTGGGCTGCACGGTTGAGTGGTGAAATGACCAATTTGGGATGGACTGTTCCGATGAGGAGCCGGGCTAGTACTGATATGCACTAGGGACCAGATGTATGACCATTTCAATTTGCAAGTCTCTAATTACAACTTTTCGTGAGCCGCAATTAGAGACTCACAAAATGAAATGTGCAGATGTGTCTCAGACACATTTAGCAATTCCCAATGGAGTTGCAAAGACCTACCTCATCAATATTGATGAGGTAGATCGCAATATAAAAAATATTTTCGCTTGTATTCACAAAGGGAAAGGGGTCCTGTGGGAAGTCCTTCCAGTTTGCGAATGGGTTATCACCAACATGACTTTGGTGGTAACTGTGAGGTTTTGCGATTGCATTCACGGTCGCAAAACAATCTTACACTGCGACTTGCTATTAGGATGGGACACCCTTGGCACGCCCCTTTCTAATAGCGACTTACAAAAACATTTTGCAATTCAGTAAAAATATACTGAATTGCAAAATGGGGTCTGTATATCCAGAAATGCTTTTTCAGGGTTGCAAACACTGCGATTGTGCGAATCAGGCCATTTGCGACCAGGAAAAAGCATTGTACATCTGGCCGTAGGTGAGCTTCTGTCGACAGTGGCACAGTGGGAGAAACGCAATGGAATGGAATGCTACTTTGTGCGACAGCTTCTGGTTGGACTATTTGCTAGCATTCCTCCTGTCACCTTTTTGACGTTTGATGGAGAGTGGTGTGCCTGGAAACCTGAGACTGGCGGAGCCTTCCAGGCCTACCATTGCCAATGTTTGTAAACTCCAAAAAGTACTGAATTTGCACCCATACAAGGAGTGCTTCTTTTTTGATAAACCAGTCAATATATAGATTTAAATTTTCCCTCCAAGAAACGAACAATTTAAAAGCTTTTAGCAAAACTAACAAAGTGTAATTGCACACGTGTACAAATTGCAATGAAACAGTACATCAGTCACCAAATAATGAAAAAAATGAAAAAAATTATAATATTGTATCCAAAATAATGTCCTTTCTTGAATTCCGAAACACAATTTATTCCAAATGAGATTTAACAGTCCAAAGATCCATACATGTATTCTCGTGAAAATAATGTCCCAATTCAAACAATCTCTGATCCAAGAATTTCAAATCATTTAAAATTTCTCTTGGTAATCCAAACTTATTCCCATATGTAATATCCAAAATTATTTCATTCAAAAAATGTCTTCACTTGCTTGTCCGTCAACACCTGTTTCATCCGGGGAGTGCCCCTGGATTTCTTCAGGACCTCCTTCCAAATAGACTTAGATTGTCTATCCAACTATTTAGACAACCCAATATTCTGAGACACTTCAATATGTATCCATACACTTAGCTATGCCCGATTAATGTTGCTTGTGTTATGTATATATCAATAACCGCGTCTCCAGCTGTTGGGGGTCGCGTAACTAGGCGAGTACGCCCAAGGTTGGACTATTTGCTAGCATTCCTCCTGTCACCTTTTGGGTGTTTGATGGAGAGTGGTGTGCCTGGAAACGTGAGACTGGCGGAGCCTTCCAGGCCTACCATTGCCAATGTTTGTAAACTCCAAAAAGTACTGAATTTGCACCCATTCAAGGAGTACTTCTTTTTTGATAAACCAGTCAATATATAGATTTAAATTTTCCCTCCAAGATAGGAACAATTTAAAAGCTTTTAGCAAAACTAGAAAGATTAAAAAAGAGCAACATCAAGGGAGTCATAGCAAGCCAGCTCAGGGTCAGCAGACCCAATTACCAAGCCAAGAACGCATTTGGATGGTGTCACAGCCCCAAAGACACCCACCTGAAGCTACACTCCTGCCTGTCCCACTTGGGCCTGGTGATTCTCCCTGCCAACTCATGACTATCGTCACATACAACACAACGGCCTGGAGTGTCTGCCTTGGGATTACTTATTTTAAATGTATTTTCATTGCATCTACTCTTTTTCGTCTCTGTTACAAGAAGCCTGGAGGGGAGAGTTTCTTGTCAAATCATCTGACACTGTCACCCACACCGATTCTATCCCTAGTAACGCCTTCAAATACGTATGGCAATGCATAGCTGGAGATAAATGAAGCTTTTAGGGAGCATTACACCCAGCTGTATGCGATCAGCCCCTCCCAGCCCTCCACAGGGGTGGACGCTTTCCTGTGTGATCTGAGGTTACCATGGGACTCAGCAGTAACTCGTGCCGAACTGGAAGCCAAGCTGATGTAAGTTAAAATACGCCGAGCTATTAGCAACATGGCGCATAACAAAATGCCGGTAACGGATCGGTTACCCACTGAATTCTACTCTACGTTTGCACCCCGCTTGGTCCTCCACCTGAAGAAATTGTACAAAGCCTCGTTAGACTCAGACTCATTGCCACCCACTACTCGTCAGGCCCTGGTCACCTCCCTAGTTAAACCCAGCTGTGTCCCCACAAACCTTTCTTCCAATAGGCCGCTCTCCCTGCTGACCTCGGAGTAGAAAATACTCTGTAAAGTGCTCGTACCGTCTACTCCCTTTCCTACCTGACTTAATCTACATTGGTCAATGTGGTTTTCTTCCACGCAAGAGTACTTCCTTAACAGATTGTATCGAGTAATGTCACAACACTTACCCAAACGCGGGCTGCCGTTCTTTAGACCTTCAACAGGCATTTGACTCACTAGATTGGGACTAAATGTGGTTGGTACCTTAGAAATTTAAGATTCCATCCACCTTCATCCCTGGGTTACACTCCTCTATACTAATGCCACAGCGAGAGCCTAAACAGGGGCACATATCTCCTTACAATACCTGATTTCCCGGGGGACGAGATAGGGATGCCCACTCTCCCCCCTCCTGTTTGTCCTAGCATTAGAACTCCTGGCACAGAAACACACACAAGAGGCTGTGGGTTGGGGTATCCCACGAGGACCCCAGCTCCATGCTGTTTCATTCAATGCAGACGACATGGTAGTATATAGTCGGCCCTGAGCCTGGATCTCCCACCAAATTCTACTATACTTCAATCCTTTTTTTTTTATCAGGCTTCCAGGTCAATCAACCCAAATCACATGCATTATAATTCTGGGGGCCTGTCACCCAAGATTGGGTGTCCTTAGATTCACAGACCATACTAGTTGTACACCACACATTTCGATATTTGGGCATGCAGGTCTACAGATCATCTCCAGACCTAGTGGACGGGAACCTGTTCAGGGCCATTAGCGCCTTGAAAGCACAGGTGAAATTCTGGATCACATTGCCTCTACCTGTAACAGGTCGATTGGCGCTCTCTAAAATGGTGATGCTACCAAAATTATTATACTAGTTTGTGAATCTGCCAAACGTAGTTCCCCGGGCTGTTTTCAAGACAATGAACTCCATATTTCTGGATCTAATTTGGGCCTCCTGGAGATGATGCGTTGTTCTACTTAATCTGCAGCTCCCACTGGATGAGGGTGGGCTGCAGGCACCCAACTTTAAATCCTACTGCCTTGCGGGCCAGCTGCAGTGGTTACTTTATTGGCTAGCTGGGATCCCCCTGCAAGAAACTAGCTATTCGCTGTGTGCATTGGAGTCAGGCAAATTACAAAAATTGTTACTGCCTGGAGTTATGCACCCCCAGGACTCCCCTTATTGCTAAGTAATGCTTTCACATACTGGAAGATGGCACTCTGTTACACATGCACCCCCACGGACTAGGCCCCTCATATCCCTCAGAGTGGTCTGCCTACTCTGGTGGGCACACTGCCATCTACTAGACTATTACCCTGGGAAACTGTGGGGATCACCACAGTGGAAAACCTGCCTAGTGATGCGATGCTGATAATGCATCAAGAATTTATACAACAACAAGAGCTCGCAGGGGCCCGCCCTATTCCTTAAACATGCTAATATTCTACACAATGTCCAAATGCATCGGCCAGCGATGGGCTCTGAGCCTAAGGCACATGTATTAGTTGAAGCTCTCTATGAAATGGGTACCGGCAGATATCTGGTTAAGTGGTTATAGAAGGGACAGCGTGCTCATTACATACCTCACTACTTCCACTGAGGACACAATGGGAGACAGACCTCTATCACGCCATAGAGTACCCTATATTGATACCCTGGAACACACAACTTAAATTCATACAATTTTCACTATTACGCAGGGCCTATCTGACACCATGCAAGCTACATAAGATATTCCCCACAGTTTCATCCTCCTGCCCTAGATGCCAGGCAGATGAACCGGACTTATTACATATGTTGTGGTCAATCCTAAATGGCCAATCTCTAATATGGGATGGGCGACCTTACTGACCAACTGACTTAGACCTACTTTGTCTTCTACTTGTAAGTGACTTTTTAGCACTTGATTAATTGTTGATATACAGGAGAAGTAGTTTAATAACAATTCCTTTTTTTGGGTCCTGAAGAAGCGTCATAGGATCACCTTGTGACCAACCGAGGACGCGAAACATGTTGACCATTTAGGATTAGGTAAACTACCTTCCCTAGTTATAGAGTGCAGTGGTACATTATTTCCATCAACACTCTTTACACCCTTGTTTTAATCTTGGCCTGTACCTTATTTCTGACTCATTAAAATGATGGTTTTGGTTCAGAGACAATTTTAGAGTTTTGTCTCTTTCTATACTCTCCGTTCTTCTTCTTAGTCAGTTTTCATCCCAGACCTCTTTTTGGCAATTTAACAACGGTTGAGCGCCACCCTGAATCTTGGGTGGCCCGCCAGACATTGCAGCACCGGTCTGACGAGGAGTAAGCCCAATGATGATACCTGTCACCCTATTGGGTGCTTGAGGGCTCTCCTAAACATCCAGCATAGACTCGCTCTTGCTGAATAGGACTTAAAAAGTTTTTTTGTCTTTTGTCTTTTTTCTTTTGGAACAGTGTACCTATATAGATATGACAGGTTCATTTGGGAGACAGTGCACTGGACCAATAATCTCCCAGTCCCCACCCTTGTTTAAAAAGGAGTATGTAAAGTGTCAATGCTGTGGCACTCTCTTCCGTACTCCTGTACCCGCAGGTATTCTCTTGTGGGTGGCCCCACGGCATCTGTAATGAGATTACGACAAGGGATCTCAGGGATTATTCACCTACAAATAAGACTAATGGAAAAGACTGTGCATTTTTCGCCCTTCCACCCTCTGGGAGTTGGACGTTTCGGAGCTGAGTCACCAAGGCATGCAAGAGTGTTTGAAGGAGTACTCCCGCAGTAATACTCTAGGTACTCGCAGATGCTTTTGTGAACGTCGCTCCTCCTGCAGTAAAGTGTCCTCCGGAAGTGTCGGTGGTTTCCACAGCTTGTCCTTCCTGCCTCTAGATCCTGCCGGTTTGCATCAGCCTGGCGAGGAACCCTGCTTCGCCCTGGGTACCCCCCTGTTTCCTCGCTCACAGTTCGGGGTGCTCTGCTCTGGCTGCGATGGGTCACCGCTGGGAAGAGAAGGTATCCAGTGCCCTGCGCTCACGGGGCCTGAGCATCCGGGCTTCTTTGGACAGATTAGGACACAGCAGGGTTTTTAACAAACTATGAAGCTACTACTAAAAGCTCTGAAAGAACTGGAAGGATGCAGTTCAAATTACACCAACATCACCGTGTTCCTGTTGTCCTTCCTTGGCTACCCTCCGGAGGACGCTGCTTCCCCACGGAGGGGCATCCCTTCTCCCCCGCCCAGCAGCGGTTCTGGGCCCCAGCTCTCACTCTTTGGTGAGCCTTGGCTGTGTACTCCAGGAGCCTGATCAGGCTGACCTCACAAGCTTTGGCCAGACCCAGGCTGGCCAATGTCCCCTGCCTCCCGCTGCCATGACTTGAGGCCACCGGTGGGATTCCACGTCACAGCACTCAAACCGGGCCAGGGCCTGCCGAGAAAGTACATGAATAAAGAAAAGAAGGGCCTCATTTACTAGGACCTCTCGGCACATTGCGCCACAGAGCGTCATTGACGCTCCAGTGACGCAGTGTGCCAGCCCATGTTTACAAGGCCACAGCGAAGCCACCTTGCGTGGCTTTTCATGGCCTTGTCAGTATGGACCCCTTTAACACTGCGTGATGCTTGAGGTGTTCCAATGCAACACCCTGGAACCTGGAGGAATCTGATGCATTCCCAGATTTACAAGTCTGGGAATATACAAGAATCCTATGCCATCTCAGGGGTGGTGTAAGAGTGACGCAACAGGAGGAAATGTCTTTATTTCTCCCCATTTTTAGGGACGAGCCTGCGTCGCATGCGCTTGCGCATGCGTATCGCTAGCAAGACGCTTTAGGAATTAGAAAAGGGCTCCGAGCCTTGTCCACGTCACGTCAGTGTCTTTCACTGGTTCGTGGGCTTGCCTGTTAGAATCTGCTTGCTTTCAATAATGGAAGGCACACATATGTCATGCCTTTTCCGGTGGTTAGCCCTCCTCGAGCGCAGCGACCAAGTACAGAAAACATGCGAGGCTCGCTGTTTCCCGTTAGGTTTGTGGACTACTTTTTCTCTATTTTCGTAGCGCGATCTCGCTTGGCAGAAGTCGAGCGCTTTGCATAATATCGACCCTGTTACACAGTTAATTGCACTTTTGCCGGTTACATACATAATTCCACTTTTGCCGATAGGTTTAATTACGAGTGAACTGTAGCAGAGCGATCGCGCTGTTTTTTTCTTTAAAAGTGGCAAGAAAAATCCGTTTGGGAGTTTACAACTGGTAATAGCCGTAACTCGGACAAATGCGAGACCCTAGTGCATTGCAAATGCTTGTTTACTCTTTCTATGTGTGCTCTAATCTGCAGCACACATAAAAAGAGGAAAACACCTCTTGGGATTGATTTCATGCAGGAAGGTCCCCCTTCCTGCACAAAATCATGCATCCCCATAATGCAAGCACCCTTGCCCAATGGTGCAAGGGGGCATGCGTTGGCACATGGAAGCAATTTGTGCGCCAGTGTTGGGGGAGAGGATTGAAATACACCGTATCGTGTAGATATGCCACGTTTCTGTCCTTTCCCAGTGGCGCAGGGCGGCACCACAAGGCACTTGCACAACTGGCTTTGTAAATGAGGCCCAAAGGGTCCTACCTCAAAACCAAGAAGCCAAGCTCTGTCAGCCAGGAGCTTTCTCATCATATCCTAAATGGGCGCGTCGAGTTCCTGTAAAAATGGTAAGTGCTTTGTAAGTTGCAATGTGTGTTCACCTACAACACGCTTGACGGTAACAAAACAAAAGCCATGTTGTGTTGAGAGGAAATACTTTATATAAATAAGGTTAGTTGAGGTTGGGGCGATCACACCACAGGTTCACCCAAGTGACCTTTAGGTGTTTCCCCAGGAGAGTTTCCTTGCAGGCCTTCTCACTGCATCACAGGGAAAGTAAATAAAAGTTAGGCAACTTTAGGAGGTACCTGGGAGGGAAGAGTAGGGTTGGGTGTGGTCGATCTGACGTCTTCTTTCTTATTAATCCTACCCTTGCCCATGGTGCTGATGTTGACACCTGCATGAGCCGGCATAACACGCCTAGTCAAAAATCTCTTGAACCCCCCCCCACCCCCACCCCAACAGCCTGACACCTGCCAAACCTTTCCTTTTCTAAAATTGTGCTACGGTAGAACCTCTGTGTCTCCAACATGAAGACATAGGGAAGGCGAAGCAACTACCATCTCCTCGAAGCTGGCATACTCCTGGCTCATAACCCAAAATGGTGCATGAAATCATAAGGGCTTCAGTGGTGGATGCAATGCTTTTTATAGGTAGTGACAATTTATCTTCTGCTGCTCGAAGTAATTCATCTTCCGCTATACCTTAAGATACAATATCTATTGCTTTCAGTGATTCACCTTTGGCTGCTACTAGTTGTAGGAAGCTGGCCTGGTGTGTGGCGAGCACCTATGGTGTTACCACCTCATACCAGGTCCAGGTCTCCCCTATTAGTGAGGTGCAGTCAGTGTCTAGAAGCCAGGCTCTCTAGAGGTATCTGTGGATGAGCAGCCAAGACTTATTTAGGAGACATGCAAAGCTCGTGCAATACCACTGTAGTCACACAGCACTTACACACATGAAAGAACCACACAGCGTTACAAAAATAAAGGTACTTTATTTTAGTGACACAAATACTAAAATACTATATAGGCAAAACTCTACTAGCAGGTGAGTAAACACACTATTATATACACATTAGTAATCAGGAATGGGCATAGAAAGCAATAGAAAACAATGAAATAGCAGTAAATAATAGAGAACCTAGGGGGAGACCAAACCATATAATAAAAAAATGGAACGCGAAAGTCAGACCCCCACCCAGGTAAGTGAAATCTGTAGAGGGAAGCTAGAGGAACTAGGAACCCCAAAAGGTAAGTACCAGAGTGCCCCCCAGGAGAGAAGAGGTAAGTACCTGTTTTTTCCCAAACTCACAGATAAATTTTCTAAAAGGACTGTGCAAGACCCCCGCAAGACTGGAAAAAAACAGAAGATGGATCAGACAGAAGAGGACCTGCAAATGAAGGGGACCATGTCCAGTTTCAGTATAGTGTCCGGTAGGGCAGGAGCCACTATCTACCCTTCTGGACGTGCAGGACCAGGTTGACAGTGGAGACTAGGAGTGATGCAGTTGATGTCCCACATCAGAAGAAGAGTTGCAGTCCATCACCCACGGACCCTCCTCCTGCCGGAACTGCACCTTCACCAGCCTCCACACCAGCGACCCACCTGCCAAGGCAGGATGCAACCATCTCAGATGCATCCTACTCAACACCCGCTCCATCCACAAACACGCCATCGAACTCTGGAACCTACTTGACTCAGCCTCCCCAGACGTCGCCTTCCTGACCGAGACCTGGATGAATCCCTCTTAGCGCTCGACGTCGCCATAGCCATCCCAGATGGCTACAAGATCACCCATAGGGACCGCACCAACAGACCAGGAGGAGGCGTCGCCATCGTCCACAGGAATACCCTTAGAATCACGACCAGCACCGAAAACACCCTCAGAGCCACCGAACACCTGCACTTCCAGATCCACACCGTCCAAACACCACCATTTGAGGGTCCCTTGTTTACAGGCCCCCCAGATCTCAACAGCAGTTCAGCGACTCCATCTCCTACATCGTCAGCACGCACGCACTCGCATCCACAGACTACATTCTCCTCAGGGACCTGAACTTCCACCTCGAGAACAACAACGACAACAACTCCACCACCTTGATCGACAACCTCGCCAAGCTCTGCCTCAAGCAGCTCATCACGACACCCACCCACTCCGCAGGACACACGCTTGACCCCATCTTCTCCGCCAGTAAACACATCTCCTTCAGCCACTGGACCGACCACTGCTGCATCCACTTCACCTTCAAGAAACCCACAACGCATCACCACCGGCAGCATATTCCCCACCGCAGATGGAACAAGGTCACCGAATACCAGCTGATCACCACCCTCTCCCGGAACCCAACAATCGACACCACCGACACAGCCGCCCGCAACCTCAGGCAATTGATCGACGACTGTGCCAACACTCTCCCCCCAATCAAGAAACCTTCAAACGGACGCACCAACAGAAAGGCCTTCTGGTTCACCGCCGACCTCCAAGAATCCAAGCAAACATGCCGAAGACTCGAGAAAAAGTGGTGCCAAGAACAGATACCGGATAACCACACAGCCTTCAAGAATGCCATCCACAGACACCACATCCATCTGAACCGCCAAAAGAACCACTCTCAAAAAACGCATTGACAACAACGCACACAGCTACAAGAAGCTCTTCAACATCGTGAAGGAACTCTCCAACCCAGGTTCCAACGTCAATGACATCCCGCCATCGCAAGACCTCTGCGACTCCCTAGCCATCTTTTTCTACCGCAAGATCGTAGACATCCATGACAGCATCAATACCCAGATCCTCCGTCAACCACCAACACCACAGACTCACCACCACCCAGCCACTCCTGCTCTCCTGGACCCACGGCAACGACGACAACACCATCAAAATAATGAACACCATCCACTCTGGCTCACTATCCGACCCCTGCCCTCACCACATCTTCAACAAAGCGAGCTCTGTCATCGCACCACAACTCCGGAAGATCATCAACAGCTCCTTCAAGACCGCCACCTTCCCGGAGGGCTGGAAACACGCCGAGATCAACGCCCTCCTCAAGAAACCCAAGGCGGACCCAAAGGACCTCAAGAACTTCCGGCCCATCTCCCTGCTCCCCTTCCAGGCGAAAGTAATCGAGAAAATTGTCAACAAACAACTGACCCGCTTCCTCGAGGAGAACACCACTCCGGACTCGTCCCAATCCGGATTCCGCAGCAACTGCAGCACCAAAACCGCCCTCATCGTCGCCACCGATGACATCAGGACCCTACTTGACAACGGCCTATCTCCCTGCTCCCCTTCCCAGCAAAAGTCATCGAGAAAATTGTCAACAAACAACTGACCTGCTTCCTCGAGGAGAACACTCTGGACTCGTCCCAATCCGGATTCCGCAGCAACCGCAGCACCGAAACCGCCCTCATCGTCGCCACCGACGACATCAGGACCCTACTTGACAACGGCCTATCTCCCTGCTCCCCTTCCCAGCAAAAGTAATCGAGAAAATTGTCAACAAACAACTGACCCGCTTCCTCGAGGAGAACAACACTCTGGACTCGTCCCAATCCGGATTCCGCAGCAACCACAGCACCGAAACCGCCCTCATCATCGCCACCGACGACATCAGGACCCTACTTGACAATGGCGAAACCACGGCCCTCATCCTCCTGGACCTCTTAGCCGCCTTCGACACCATCTGCCACTACCCCCTACACACACGCCTCAACGTTGCAGGGATCTGCAACAGAGCCCTGGACTGGATCACTGCCTTCCTCACCAGCAGAACCCAGAGGGTCCGCCTCCCTCCATTCTGCTCTGAAGCTACCAAGATCATCGGTGGCGTACCCCAGGAATCGTACCTCAGCCCGACCCTCTTTAACATTTACATGGCTCCGCTCGCAAACATCGTCTGATCACACAACCTCAACATCGTCTCATACGCCGATGACACCCAGCTGATCCTCTCCCTCACCAAGAACCCCGCCACCGACAAAACCAACCTCCACGAAGGAATGAAGGCCATCGCCGAATAGATGCAGAACAGCTGCCTGAAACTGAATTCTGACAAAACCGAGGTCCTCATCCTCGGCTCCACCCCCTCCGTCTAGGATGACTTCTGGTGGCCTGCCACACTGGGAACCGCACCAGCACCTACCAACCACGCACGCAACCTGGGGTTCATCCTGGATGCATCGCTATCAATGACCCAGCAAGTCAACGCTGTCTCTTCCTCCTGCTTCAACACCCTCCGCATGCTTCGAAAGATCTACAAATGGATCTCCACCGGAACCAGAAGGACTGTCACCCAAGCCCTCGTATGCAGCAGAATGGACTACGGCAACGCCCTCTACACAGGAACCACGGCCAAGCTCCAGAAAAGACTGCAACGCATACAGAACGCCTCCGCACGCCTCATCCTGAACATCCCCCGCCACAGCCACATCACAGCCCACCTGAGAGACCTGCACTGGCTCCCCATCAACAAGAGAATCCCGTTCAAGCTCCTCACCCACACTCACAAAGCACTGCACAATACCGGACCAGAATACCTCAACAGACAACTCTCCTTCTACACCCCGACTGTCAAGGAGACCAGATCCTCGGGGCTTGCGCATGTTCCCAACATGTCCATCTCTTGGTAGCTCCAAACTCCACTAATTATATAACACAGAGTTAAAGAATGGCCAAGTGGGGGAATGGGTTTTGGGTTGGGAACAGCGGGGAAGGAGACCTGTGGAAGCAAGAGTTAAACAACACAATTGCAAGATTAATCACAATGACTTTAAATAAGCTTTGTTTCAAATAACACTTATACTGAAAACATGAATGGCCTAAAGCTTCACTATAACTAGGCCTCAGAAATCTGGGTATCTGGAAATCAAGAAGGATTATGCAAACTGTCATAGGAGCGTTTTTTTAGAATAACATCTTATGCTCTGAACACTGAATAACACTCTGTTGGATCGGGGTTTCAAGAATAATATGAACATTGAATAACACTGTTGAATCTGGGATTCAAGAATACTATGAACATTGGATAACACTCTATTGAATCTGAGTTTCAAGAATACTATGAGCATTCCAGAATTAACAATCATATTTTGAACAATGAACGCTCTCCAAATAGTTATTATAATAATCACTGCATTGTAATAAGAATCAAAGAGCACATGTTTTTTTCGCTACATGAATGAACTGTACTAGAACCATGAATAACACGGCTACGTCACTCTCTGATTAATAGTTCCAAGACTCAAATGTTCAGGAAATATTATGCACCTTAATCAAAACTGCAAATCTGGACTTCAATGTCTAGAAATGATCGCACACTCTGCCGATCTGTATTTCACAAGTTAAACACCAGGAATGAATCGCGCACACTGTTGCCGATTCGAGCATCTAGAGTCAAATGCAATGAAACGATTGCGCGCACTGCCGATCTGTAATTCAAGAGTTGAATGTCTGGAATGAATTGCGCACAATGTTGCTGTTTCGATTATCAAGAACCAAATGCCATGAAATGATCGCCCACACTGCCGATCTGAATGCCAAGAAGTAAATGCCAGGAAAGAATTGCGCACACTGTTCCCGATTCTGACTTCACGATACAAATGCCATGAAATGATCGCGCGCACTGCCGATCTGAATGCCAAGAAATAAATGCCAGGAATGAATCGCCCACACTGTTGCCGATTCGGAATATATGATCCAAATGTCATGAAATGATCGCACACACTGCCGATCTAAATGCCAAGAAGGTAATGCCAGGAATGAATCGCTTACACTGTTGCCGATTCGGAATTCACGATACAAATGCCATGAAAACAATCGCACATGCGATTTCAAATTTAGGCCCAAAACTCAAATGTCACTGGAAAACAGAGTCGGGGCCTAACCTGTCCTCCGTCTTACCGCCCTGCTTGAAGATCACCAAATAAACGAGGGCAGGCCTGGAATTGACTGGATAGGCCTCTGGGACAGAAACTCTGGATAATGCTGCTGCTCTGCACCGGGACCTCTGAATAGTGAGCATGTGGAGCTGGGCTGGCTCCCTTATATAGAGCCAAGCCCCGCCCACGAGCCACACCCAACCATGCTGCAAGAAAGGCTTCTAGAAAGTCTTAGAATAAAGGACCACACTGTGTAGTCCTGCAAACAAGCCTTGCAAATGAACAATGAACTACAAACAGCATTAATGACCTTTCAAGGTAAAAGCTCTGCAATGCAAAAGGTTAACATACTGCTTATAAACACAATGTATGAAATATGCCCTTGCAGAAGGACTGGGTTTTTGCATTTATGTCGCCCGTAGAGCGCGCACTGTCCTGATGTTGACACCGACCCGCCAGCTTTGCTGCGCTGACCTTGCCCTCGCCACCGTTCCACGCATCCACAGAACAACCGCCGGTGGCAGATCGTTCTCTGACCTCGCTGCCAAGACGTGGAACACTCTTCCTATCCACCTGCGACTGACACAGGACCTGCTAACCTTCAGGAGACACCTCAAGACCTGGCTGTTCGAGCAGTAGCAGCACCCCCCCTTCAGCGCCTTGAGACCCTCATGGGTGAGTAGTGTGCTTTACAAATACTATGATTGATTGATTAATTGGAAACACCACCAACAAGCCTTGGCAAAGACAAGAGTTGCAGAAGAGATGTGGCAGAATTACTGGGGACCAGGAAGGTCTGAAGGGACTCAACCCAAGGAGGGGAGTCCCAGGCAACCCCCAGAAGTCAGGAGAGCAAGAAGTCGTGGATGCAGCCCCCACAGGCAACTCACAGGCAGCAGGTACAGGAGTCGCAGTGAGGCCCACTCAGCACACTTGGAAAGGAGTCCCACGTCGCTGGAGCAGCAGGCAGGAGACCACACATTGCAGGGAAGAGTGCTGGAGGCTGGGGCTACACGGAGCCTGAAGATCCCTTGGAAGGAACGCCAACCAGCCTTGGTAGCTGCAAGAGTCGCGGTGCACAGGGGTACCATTCTGCAAGGAGAGGCAAAGACTCACCACTGCCAAAGTTGAAGAGCTGGTAGAGGGGACCAAGGGGACCACTCAAGACCACCACCTGTGTTGCTGGATCCATGCAGAGTTGCAGGAGAGAGGACCCACGCAGCTGGTCGTCGCTGCAGTTGGTGCCTGAGGATGCAGGGAGTGACTCCTTCACTCCAAGGGAGATTCCTTCTTGCTTCTTAGTGCAGACTGAAGACTTGCCACCCTCAGAGGATGCACAACTGAGGAAATGTTGCAGTTGCTGGAAGGAGCCGGAGAAACAATGTTGCAGAGCGGAGTCATTGCTGGAGCTGCAGATTGTAGGTTCCTGTGAAGTCCAGTTGCGGTTCCAGTGGCCAGAACTTGAAGTAACCTTTGCAGAGGAGTCCTGCTGGACTCTTCCATGTCGAATCTGAGGACCCACCCAAGAGGGAGACACCACATAGCCCTAAATGGGGGTTAGTCACCTAGCAGGGTAACCACCTATCAGGAGGGGGCTGTAACATCACCTGCCTGACCTGGACACTCAGATGCTCCCAGAGGCCTCTGCATATCTTGGATTCAAGATGACAGAATCAAGTGGGCACCTGGAGAAGCTCTGGGCACCACCCCTGGGGTGGTGCTGGAAAGGGGAGTGGTTACTCCCCTTTCCATTGTCCAATTTCGCAACAGAGCAGGGTCTGGAGATCCCTGAACTGGTGCACACTGGTTTATGCAAGGAGTGCACCAAATGTGCCCTTCAAAGCACAGCAGTGCCTTGGGAAGGCTACCCCTTTCAAGCCATGTAACATCTATTTCCAAAGGGAGAGGGTGTTGCCTCCCTCTCCCAAAGGAAATCCTTTGTTCTGCCTTCCTGGGCTTTAGGTGTTCAAGGAGCAGGAGGGCAGAAACCCGTCTGTAGGATGGTAGCAGTGCGGGCTGCCCAGGAAAACCCTGCAAACTGATAGGAGCAAAGCTGGTGGCCCTCTAAGGAGCCCCCAGAGTCCAGGGAATCATACAACCAATACTGGCTACAGTATTGGGGTATGATTCTGATATGTTTGATACCAAACATGCCTAGGTTCGGAGTTACCATTAAGTAGCTGGACATAGATAGTGACCTATGTTAGTACACGGCTAAAATAGCTTCCCCGTACTCAGAAAGTCCAGGAAAATGGAGCTGGAGTTTGTGGGGGCACCTCTGCTCATGCAGGGGTGCCCTTACTCACAGGTACTTGCACCCTGCCGTCTGGGCTAGGAGGGCCTGCAATAGGGGTGACTTACAGTGACCTGGTGCCGTGACCTGTAGTGAAAGGGTGCAGGCCTGCAGGCACATTTTGCATGGGCTCCCATGGGTGGCATAATACATGCTGTATCCCATGGGGAACCCCTGGTACCCCAATGCCCTGGATACCATATACTAGAGACTTACATTGGGGCACCAGTATGCCAATTGTGGGGTGTGCGAAGTCAGGGACAACTAAATTTAGAGGGAGAGAGCACAGTCACCGGGGTCCTGGTTTGCAGGATCCCAGTGAACACAAGCAAAACACACTGACAGCAGGCAAAGAGTGAGGGTAACCATAACAAAAAGAGGGTACTTTCCTACATTATTGATTAAATCTCCACCATTTCTGCTGATTCAGCTTTTGTTGCTCACAGAGATTCAATGTCCACTGCTCCTGCTGATTCAGCTCCTGCTGTTCTCAGTGATTCAATGTCCACAGCTTCCGCTGCTCCTACAGACTCAGGGCCAGATTTAAAGATTTAAGAAAAGTATCACTGCATCCAGTGCAGCAACACTTTTCGTGCGCCCAACCTAAAGCCACCATGTGCGCGCTGTATCTAAGATACGGCGCACCATGGCTGTAGTTAGGGAGGTAACATCAAATTTGTTGGTGCTATTTCAGAGCTTTGCAGGATTAGCGAAAGAAATATTGGCTCTAGCCCTCAAAGCCCATTGAGGCCCATTGTAAACAACGGTGTGCCTCCTTTTAATGCCTGGTCGGAGCAGGGGTTTAAAGTGCCGAAAAAATGACGCAAATAAATTTATTTGCGCCATTGTTTTGGCTCCTCTAAGGGGGAACGCCCCCTTTCAATGCATTATGCCTGGCTGAGGGATAATGTAGCGCAAAGGGTTACAAAGTGGTGCAATGCATGCGTTGCATCAGTTTGTAAATTTGGTGCTGCGATTTTGGCCTTGTTGGGCCACATTAGCTTAAAAAGAAATGATGCTAATGTGGAGCAAGGAGGCGCTAGGGGCTCTTAAATCTGCCACTGATTGATTAAACCCAGATCTGTGACTGGGGTGAATGTTTGATTTAGTCTACATTCCGTCCATCAACTGTTCTTTTTGCATTTGTCGCCCCAAGTGGGAAGGGTATGCCCAGACGTGGGTCCCGTGCTCACTATGCCACCAGATTCAAGCTAGCCTGGCTGATGAGGGGTGATACCCTGAAACTGGTCCCAGGATGCTTGTTTCTGGTCCAGGGAGGACCTGGCCTGGCAGTTCGGGTTGGACTGCTCCCAAGGGGAACAGGGTCAAGACTGATTTGCATATGGCTGGGTCCAAACTGGGGTGGCATGGTGAGCAAAAAAACTGATGGATTAAACCCAGATCTGTGACTGGGGCTGAATGTTTGATTTAGTCTACATTCCATTAATCAACTGTTCTTTTTGCTTCTGCTGATTCAGCCACTGCTGCTGCAAGGGATTCAGCGTCTGCTGTTCAAGGATATTCAGCTTCTGCTTTCCATACTGATTCATTGTCCACTGCTACAGCTGATTCAGCTTCTTCCTTTCCAAGTTCTCTGCTTCCGCTGCTTCTTGAAATATATTTTCCTCCCAGCAAATCATCTTCCGCAGCTCCTGGTGATTAAATGTCCACTGCTCCTGCTGATTCAGATTTTGCTGCTTCTGCTCATTCAGCTTCTGTTGCTGCATGGGATTCAGCTCCTGCTGTTCCTGCTGACTCTGTTTCTTTTGTTCCAGGCAATTCAACTTCTGTTGATTCAGCTTCTCCTTCTCCTAGTGATTCAATGTCTGTGGTTCCTCCTGATTCATCTTCTGTTGCTTCTGCTGATTCTGTGTTTGCTGCTTCAGTTGATTCAGCTTCTTTTGCTCCTGTCAATTCAAAATCCACTGCTTCTTCTGATTCAGCTTCTGCTACTTCCGGCGATTCAATAACCACTGCTTCTGCTGATTCAGCTTCTGCTGCTCCTGGTGATCCAATGTCCACTGCTTCTGCTGATTCAGCTTCTGCTACATACTGTGATTCAATAACCACTGCTCCTGCTGATTCAGCTTCTGCTACTTCCAGTGATTCAATAACCACTGCTTCTGCTGATTCAGCTTCTGCTGCTCCTGGTGATCCAATGTCCACCGCTTCTGCTGATTCAGCTTCTGCTACATCCGGTGATTCAATAACCGCTGCTTCTGCCGATTCAGCTTCTGCTACTTCCGGTGATTCAATAACCATTGCTTCTGCTGATTCAGCTTCTGCTGCTCCTGGTGATCCAATGTCCATCGCTTCTGCTGATTCAGCTTCTGCTACTTCCGGTGATTCAATAACCATTGCTTCTGCTGATTCAGCTTCTGCTGCTCCTGGTGATCCAATGTCCATCGCTTCTGCGGATTCAGCTTCTGCTACTTCCGGTGATTCAATAACCACTGCTTCTGCTGATTCAGCTTCTGCTGCTCCTGGTGATCCAATGTCCACCGCTTCTGCTGAGTCATCGTCTGCTGCACCCAGTGATTCAATGTCCACTGCTTCTGCTGCTCCTGGTGATTCAATGTCCACTGCTTCTGATGATGCAACTTAGGTTGCTTTAAGTGATTCACTTTCGGCTGCCCCTAGTAACTCAATGTCCACTGCTTATGCTGTTTCAAATTCTCTTGCCACTAATGATCCAGCTTCTGGTGCACCTGGCAATTAAGCTGCTCTTGCCCCTGATGAACCACGACCAAACTCCAGAAAAGACTGCAACACATCCAGAATGCCTCCGCACGCCTCATCCTGGACGTCCCCCGCCACTGCCACATCACAGCCCACCTGAGAGACCTGCACTGGCTCCCTGTCAACAAGAGAATCACCTTCAAACTCCTCACCCATTCTCGCACCTCGCCGCCAAGACGTGGAACACTCTTTCCACCCACCTGCGTCATACACAGAACCTACTTACCTTCAGGAGACATCTCAAGACTTGGCTGTTCGAGCAGTAGCAGCCCCCTCCCCCCCAGCGTCTTGAGACCCTGCCGGGTGAGTAGTGCTCTTTACAAATTCCCTGATTGATTGATTGGCTATCTATTGCGGCTCCTCATGATGCATACAAATCTAGTTCTTCTGCTCCAGGCGTTTCACGATCCTCCGCTCCAGGCGATTTCTCTTCTGCTGCTCCCGGTGATTCAATATCCTTCACTGCTGGCTATTGGGTCTGTTCCTTCTGGAGATTCAATATCTATTGCTCCTTGCACATGCCCACACTCTCCTTGGAGTGTCCACCAGTGCTGACCCTTGGTGGCCCATCTTCTGCGGCCCGTCCTCTGCTACCCAGACTAGTATCTCTCTTTGTTCCATCCGTCTTGTCCCCAGCTTCACTTGGCTGGAAGAAGGCCTGCTTCCCATGGGCTCACTTTGGGGACCAAGGTGTCTACTCTTCATGCTGTGCTCTGTGGACATCTCCCCGGGTCAGAGTGATCTTCTCTTCCCTTCCTGAATCTTCTAGTGACCGGTATACCCTATACCTCGCAGCCGGAGACCACCCAGCCATCTGTCCCTGCAAGCACTCACTCTCTGTGCTCATGTTAGCACGTCTGACCTTAATAAGTAAACTTACAAGGGGACGTGAACTGGTCGATGAGACTTTTGACTCACAATTAAGATGTTCTTACCATAGCTCCAGCACATGCGGATCGATAATCAATAACCAGTGCACAACATCAATAATCAACAACGATCAATAACAGTTATAATCAATGGAGTCAGTAATTGTCACGCACCATGACCTTTCAGTCATGAATAACCACACCTTTTAGTAAAAGTTAGAATATTTATTTCTCTATATTAACAATGCTAAAGTCATGTAGATTAATTTCAAAATCAAATGAAACACATACAGAAACAACACTGGTTGTCCAAAGCGGTGGAAAGCTTGAACTACAACACATTCTAAGGTTACGGTACAAATTAATAACATAGTCAACCTCGTCAAAGTGATTACATACATTCGAAGTCAGCAGAGAAAATCATCAAACATTATTCTATATTAGCAGACTAGTGAGGATCCTTACCTAACATCAGATTAGCATCAGCATGTTGGGCTTCATGCAAAACAATTTAGTAACACCAATTTGGAAAAACATCTAACTATGGCTCTATCAAAACCATGCAGTTGGTGCCTAGAAAGGAAAAGCAAATATGCATAACAGTCAACAGTCTAATTCATTATACCTATCCTCAGTGTGAATCAGCAAGCAGAGTCAGTCTTCGCCCTCAGGACATCAGTCGATCATCAAGGCATCAGGATTCCGCATCAAAGTTCAGAAAATGCAAAGTCTTTAAGCAGTAAAGTTAAGCACTTCTCTTGTCAGGAAGCACAAGGAGCATTGACCTTTTTGCCCGCAAGAAAATGGGCAATGACGGTGTCTTCTCTCTGTGCAGTGTTGTTAAATCAAAACTACTAAACTATATCTCAAATCCCTATTGGTCAGTTAATTGCATGTTCACACTTTGTCCAATAAAACTAGAATTCTAAATCTATGAATTCTACCATTACTCCGTTCACATGTCATTGATTGCTTGTCCTGCAATGTCCTCGTCATTCGGCTTGTCTGATAACAGTATTGTTGCAGCTTCCACTCCAGTCAATATCTCCATTGTTCTCCTCCTCAGAAAGTCAGTCTCACACACATTACACACAAAATGCTACATTAGCAAGAACAGCATCTTCTATCAGTCAGTTCTCATGAGAACCTTCAGTTATGAGCAAGTTTTAAACAATGCAAAGTGGAATATCACTGTTTAATTCTCTAGGACAGCCATTTATTAAACATTAAGAAATACAGCTTTGACATGAGGCCTGGCAAGTAGGCCAAGACTTCTGCTAAGTTAAGGCTTACAATTAATAAAGCTAGGATTTAATGCATAACCTTTATTATGACATATTACTACATTAGTCAAACATATATTCAACATTTCACAATATTAACTACTAGTAAAGTACACTTTGTGAATGTTGGTGGCCACTCATCGTAATCACATTTTTAAATACGTGTATTATTTTTCCACTTTATTATATTTTCTACACAAACTATTTATTCAGAATACATGAACACTCATTAATAATTTGTATTAATACACCTGCACTAGCACTTATCTGGCAGCTCCACTGACATATTGGAAGCAGATATCTTTCATAAAATACAAGCAAAACCACATGGTAACTTTTACGTATTCTTCCTTCCATCGTAATCCCACGTCCAGTATCATGACGTCATCTGTTTGCCAGCCAGTCACATGCTCCGTCGCTCAGACTCTCCATTTACAAGAAACACTCCATTTGCTGAGGTTTGTATGTCACAGTATCAAGCTCAATACTATGGACCTGCACATACATCGACTTCACAGTATCACTATTTTGTCAAGGTACGCATGCATAGAGAAGTATAGATTTACTGTTCTAACTCAGCATCTAAAAATGCAGTGGTAGTCGATATTGTGGAGTCGAGATAAGTGTGGGTAGATAATAAAACTTTGATACTGTGATGCCCCACCTTGCTGAGATTTACGCTTCTTTTGTGTGCTGTGGTTCCTGGAGTCTCTCTCCTCCTCCTCTTTGAGGCTAAGACACAAGCCACTTCAAGGTGCTTTGGTTCCTACAGTCTCTCTCCTGAACCTCTTTGAGGGTGAGACATAAGCCTCTTCTGTGTACTGTGGTTCCCAGAGTCTCTCCCCTCCACCTCTTTGGGGGTGAGACATAAGCCTCTTCTATTTGCTGTGGTTCCTGGAGTCACTCTCCTCCACCTCTTTCAGGGTGAGACATAAGCCTCTTTTCTGTGTGCTGTTGTTCCTGGAGTCTATCCCCTCCACCTCTTTGAGGGTGAGACATAAGCCTCTTCTGTGTGCTGTGGTTCCCAGAGTCTTTCCCTCCACCTCTATGAAAGTGAGACATAAACCACTTCTGTGTCCTCTGGTTCCTGGGGTCTCTCTCCTCCACCCCTTTGAGGGTGAGTCATAAACCTCTTCTGTGTGCTGTGGCTTCTGGAGTCTTTCTACTCCACCTCCTTGAGGGTGAGGCATAAGTCTCTTCTGTGTCCTGTGGTTCTTGGAGTCTCTCTCCTCTACCGCTTTGAGGGTGAGACATAAGCCTCTTCTGTGTGCTGTGGTTCCTGGAGTCTCCCCCCACATCTTTGAGGGTGAGACATAAGCCTCTTCTGTGTGCTGTGGTTCCTGGAGTCTATCCTCCACCTCTTTGCGGGTGAGCTGCAAGCCTCTTCTATTTGCTGTGGTTCCCAGAGTCTCTCTCTTCCACCCCTTTGAGGGTGAGACATAAGCCTCTTCTGTGTGATATGGTTCCTTGAGTCTATCCTCCTCCTCTTTGATGGTGAGACATAAGCCTCTCTGCAGTCCTGTGGTTCCTGGAGTCTGTCCACTCTACCCATCTGAAGGTGAGACATAAGCCTCTGCTGTGTGACATGGTTCCTGGAGTCTATCCTCCTCCTCCTTGAGGGTGAGACATAAGCCTCTTCTGTGTCCTGTGGTTCCTGGAGTCTCTCCGCTCCACCTCTTTGAAGGTGAAACATAAGCCTCTTCTGTGTGCTGTGGTTCCTGGAGTCTATCCTCCACCTCTTTGAGGGTGAGGGTGAGACATAAGCCTCTCCTGTGTCCTGTGGTTCCTGGAGTCTCTCTCCTCCACCTCTTTGAGGGTGAGACATAAGCCTGTTCTGGGTGTTGTGGTTCCTGGAGTCTCTCCCCCTACCTCTTTGAGGGTGAGACATAAGCCTCTCTGCAGTCCTGTGGTTCCTGGAGTCTGTCCACTCTACCTCTTTGAAGGTGAGACATAAGCCTCTTCTGTGTGCTGTGGTTCCTGGACTCTATCCTCCTCCTCTCTGAGGGTGAGGCATAAGCCTCTTTCGTGTGCTGTGGTTCCTGGAGTCTATCCTTCACCTCTTTGCGGGTGAGCCACAAGCCTTTCCTGTTTGCTGTGGTTCCCAGTGTGGTTCCCAGAGTCTCTCTCCTCCACCCCTTTGAGGGTGAGTCAGAAGCCCCTTTGGTGTGCTGTGGTTCCTAGTCTCTCCCCTCCACCTCTTTAAGGCTGAAACATAAGCCTCTTCTGTGTGCTGTGGTTCCTGGAGTCTATCCTCCACCTCTTTGAGGGTGAGACATAAGCCTCTTCTGTGTGATATGGTTCCTGGAGTCTATCCTCCTCCTCTTTGAGGGTGAGACATAAGCCTCTCCTGTGTCCTATGGTTCCTGGAGTCTCTCTCCTCCACCTCTTTGAGGGTGAGACATAAGCCTCTCTGCAGTCCTGTGGTTCCTGGAGTCCGTCCACTCTAACTCTTTGAAGCCGCCTGAAATTAAACTCCGACAAGACGGAAGTCCTCATCCTCGGACGCAACCCCTCGGCCTGGGATGACTCCTGGTGGCCCACCGCGCTGGGACCCCCTCCCCTACTCCAGCCAACCACGCACGCAACCTCGGCTTCATCCTCGACTCCGTCCTCACCATGTCCAAACAGGTCAACGCAGTCTCCTCCTCCTGCTTCAACACCCTCCGCATGCTCCGCAGAATCTACAAATGGATCCCGACGGAAACCAGAAAAACAGTGACCCAGGACCTCCTCAGTAGCAGACTTGACTACTGCAATGCACTCTACACAGGCATCCCAGCAAAAGACATCCAACGACTCCAACGCATCCAGAACGCCTCCGCCCGCTTGATCCTCGACGTACCCCGCCGATGCCACATCTCCCACCACCTGAAGGACCTCCACTGGCTCCCTGTGGACAAGAGGATCACCTTTAAACTCCTCACCCACACGCACAAAGCACTACACAACGCCGGACCCGCCTACCTGAACAACAGACTCAACTTCTACGTCCCATCCCGCCAACTCCGCTCTGCCAACCTCTCCCTCGCCATCGTTCCCCGATTCCAACGCAAGACCTCCGGCGGCAGATCCTTCTCCTATCTCGCTGCCAAGACCTGGAACTCCCTCCCGACCCCCCTGCGCCAGACCCAGGATCTCCTCACCTTCAGGAGACTCCTCAAGACCTGGCTCTTCGACCAATAGCAGCTACCCCCCCCCCCCCTCCCCTCAGCGCCTTGAAACCCTAACGGGTACGTAGCGCGCTTTAGAAATTCAATGATTGATTGATTGATTGATTGAAGGTGAGACATAAGCCTCTGCTGTGTAACATGGTTCCTGGAGTCTATCCTCCTCCTCTTTGAGGGTGATGGTGAGACATATGCCTCTTCTGTGTGCTGTGGTTCCTGGAGTCTCTCCCCTCCACATCTTTGAGGGTGAGACATAAGCCTCTTCTGTGTGCTGTGGTTCCCGGAGTCTCTCTCCTCCACCTCTTTGAGGGTGAGACGTAAGCTTCTTCTGTGTCCTGTGGTTCCTGGAGTCTCTCCCCTCCACCTCTTTGAAGGTGAGACATAAGCCTCTTCTGTGTGATATGGTTCCTGGAGTCAATCCTCCTCCTCTTTGCGGGTGAGCCACAAGCCTCTCCTGTTTGCTGTGGTTCCCAGTGTGGTTCCCAGAGTCTCTCTCCTCCACCCCTTTGAGAGTGAGTCAGAAGCCTCTTTGATGTGCTGTGGTTCCTAGAGTCTCTCCCCTCCACCTCTTTAAGGCTGAAACATAAGCCTCTTCTGTGTGATATGGTTCCTGGAGTCTATCCTCCTCCTCTTTGAGGGTGAGACATAAGCTTCTTTTTTGTGTGCGGTGGTTCCTGGAGTCCCTACCCTTCATCTCTTTCAGGGTGAGACATAAGCTTCTTCTGTGTGCTGAGGTTCCTGGAGTCTATCCTCCACCTCTTTGCGGGCAAGCTACAAGCCTCTCCTGTTTGTTGTGGTTCCCAGAGTCTCTCTCCTCCACGCCTTTGAGGGTGAGACATGAGCCTCTTCTGTGTATTGTGGTTCCTGAAGTCTCTCTCCTCCACCTCTTTGAGGGTGAGACATATGCCTCTTCTGTGTGCTGTGGTGCCCGGAGTCTCTTTCTTCCACCTCTGTGAGGGTGAGAGATAAGCCTCTTCTGTGTGCTGTGGTTCCTGGAGTCTATCCTCCTCCTCTTTGAGGGTGACATAAGCCTCTTCTGTGTGCTGTGGTTCCTGTAGTCTATCCTCCTCCTCTTTGAGGGTGAGACATAAGCCTCTTCGGTGTGCTGTGGTTCCTGGAGTCTCTCCTTCACCTCTTTGCGGGTGAGCCACAAGCCTCTCCTATTTGCTGTGGTTCCCAGAGTCTCTCTCCTCCACCCCTTTGAGGGTGAGACATAAGCCTATTCTGTGTGCTGTGGTTCCCGGAATCTCTCCCCTCCACCTCTTTGAGGGTGAGGGTGAGACATGAGCCTCTTCTGTGTATTGTGGTTCCTGAAGTCTCTCTCCTCCACCTCTTTGAGGGTGAGACATATGCCTCTTCTGTGTGCTGTGGTTCCTGGAGTCTCTCCCCTCCACCTCTTTGAGGGTGAGACATAAGCTTCTTCTGAGTCCTGTGGTTCCTGGAGTCTCCCTCCTCCACCTCTTTGAGGGTGAGACATAAGCCTATTCTGTGTGCTGTGGTTCCCAGAATCTCTCCTCTCCACCTCTTTGAGGGTGAGGGTGAGACATATGTCTCTTCTGTGTGCTGTGGTTCCCGGAGTCTCTCTCCTCCACCTCTTTGAGAGTGAGACATAAGTCTCTTCTGTATGCTGTGGTGCCCGGAGTCTCTTTCGTCCACCTCTGTGAGGGTGAGAGATAAGCCTCTTCTGTGTGCTGTGGTTCCTGGAGTCTATCCTACTCCTCTTTGAGGGTGACATAAGCCTCTTCTGTGTGCTGTGGTTCCTGGAGTCTATACTCCTCTTTAAGGGTGAGACATAAGCCTCTTCTGTGTGCTGTGGATCCTGGAGGCTCTCTCCTCCACCTCTTTGAGGATGAGACATAAGCCTCTTCTGTGTGCTGTGGTTCCTGGAGTCTATACTCCTCTTTGAGGGTGAGACATAAGGCTCTTCTGTGTGCTGTGGTTCCCGGAGTCTCTCGCCTCCACCTCTTCGAGGATGAGACATAAGCCTCTTCTGTGTGCTGTGGTTCCTGGAGCCTCTCTCCTCCATCTGTTTGAGGATGAGACATAAGCCTATTCTGTGTGCTGTGGTTCCCAGAATCTCTCCTCTCCACCTCTTTGAGGGTGAGGGTGAGACATATGTCTCTTCTGTGTGCTGTGGTTCCCGGAGTGTCTCTCCTCCACCTCTTTGAGAGTGAGACATAAGTCTCTTCTGTATGCTGTGGTGCCCGGAGTCTCTTTCTTCCACCTCTGTGAGGGTGAGAGATAAGCCTCTTCTGTGTGCTGTGTTTCCTGGAGTCTATCCTACTCCTCTTTGAGGGTGACATAAGCCTCTTCTGTGTGCTGTGGTTCCTGGAGTCTATACTCCTCTTTAAGGGTGAGACATAAGCCTCTTCTGTGTGCTGTGGATCCTGGAGGCTCTCTCCTCCACCTCTTTGAGGATGAGACATAAGCCTCTTCTGTGTGCTGTGGTTCCTGTAGTCTTTACTCCTCTTTGAGGGTGAGACATAAGGCTCTTCTGTGTGCTGTGGTTCCCGGAGTCTCTCGCCTCCACCTCTTTGAGGATGAGACATAAGCCTCTTCTGTGTGCTGTGGTTCCTGGAGCCTCTCTCCTCCATCTCTTTGAGGATGATACATAAGCCTCTTCTGTGTGCTGTGGTTCCTGGAGTCTATCCTCCTCCTCTTTGAGGGTGACATAAGCCTCTTCTGTGTGATGTGGTTTCTGGAGTCACTCTCCTCCACCTTCAGTCTGGCTGAGTTTGAGCCCTATCCCCTCAATTCCCTGATCTCTGCACTGCCCATTCAGTGCTAGTGCCTTCAGCACAGACACTTCAGTTCCCACAATTGGTTCCATTGTTACAGCTTCACACATTGAGCATTTATTGAACTGTATTAGAGTGCAATAATGGGTTTATTGACATATACTCAGGTCCACTGGAATTATGCGCCAGGGGAGCAACAAAGTATGCAGCAGTGTTAAGTAAATTATGCAACAAGAAAAGGCAAAATATGCGGCATTATGCAGCACATTTTGTGATAGTGTTACTTCATTATGTCTGGGTATTAGTTGCACCACATTAGTACCAGTTTAACACCCAAATATAGCAATAAGATACAGAACAGTGACAAAACAACCTTTGCAAAGGGCCTTCACTTTGCAGAAACTTGTGTTGTGTTGCTGCATTTTAGTAACTTTTGAACCTTTTGAGCTAGAAGTAAATTGTGTTTGTTAAAGTCTACAGATTATGCAGCAGATGGTTAATTATGTGGCATATGTGGTAATTATGCAAAAATCGTTGCACAATCGCATACTTTTAGTCGCCTTGTATATACTATATTGGGAATAAGAGATAGTGTGTCAGGAGATGTGAACAGCGCCTTTGGGTCTCTGTTCACAGTCTGTCTGAGCAGGCCTCGAAAAATCTAATTGTACACTCCTATGGCGGAAGATTTTATCAGGTTGAACTATTTTTAGGACCAACTGGTCCCTTCTGGTGAGCAACTTGAGCTGGAAAGGAACAGGTGTTCTTTTCATTCAGAAAATGAATAAGCAATAAAGATGCATTTAAATATTGTTTTATCTTGACACATTTGCTGTCTGTTCAGGGACAGAGGTCAAATGGCAGTTTGTCTTTTTACTAAGTGCTGCTTATCTTACCCTGAAAATTAGTGTTTACTTTTTTCTTTTGCTACAGTTAGAGGATTTTGTAAAGTGAGCTGCCCGACAATCATTGTGAAAGTAAAGGCTGTCATTTTTTTCTAACACAACATTTAAATAGCTCGTAAATAAATAGTAAATAATATTAATAATATATTAAAAAATATATTAGGAATTACAAATGCACTTTTTTGTAATTCAGAAGTGTGATACAAAGATTTAAATAGGAGCAAAACAAATCAGAACACTTTACTTGGTGATGTGCAATTGACAAATATTTGCAGAAACTCGATTTCCAAACATTAGTCTTTGTAAACCATGTAGCTTTATCAGGAAAATTGCACATCACTTGGGCATTTTGTGGCTAGTTTTGAACCATGATTAGAGAAACATTCTTGCCCCCCACCACGACAATGCTGTTAATGAACTAAGAGGAAGTCAAGGGTCGTGTGCATCCTGTATGTGGCTAGATTTGTATTATATATGGAGCAAACATTTAGTCCATTAAGCAAGAGTGTTTTTGTACAGCAGTCATGCTGCACTAACATACTTAGAGGTGCTGTCATATGTGATAATGAAGAAAATGGGCGGCTCAGTGAATTAAATTATGTGCCAAGATTTACATCATGTGCAAGCAGTTTAAGAGCATTACAGTTAGGTTGATAAGATTCTTTAAATCACTAGACCTGCAGGTCTGTCAACATTTTTGTGATATGAACACAGCCGAGCCAGGAAGAGATATGCAGAGCGGCCCACTGGACGGCTGGAGCATGGACACACTCTAGTTAGGACCCAGAAGTGAGTTGAAAATAGTAAGTAAATGGTTATGACCCCAGTGCCTTAATCATAGCAGAATTATCAGGAAATGAGCTTGGATTGATGGTAAAGACGTGAAAGGTCCTGAAATATATTGCAGTCGCGGAGAGACTGGTGGTGACTTAAGAGACACTGGCCTAAGTCTGTAAATGAAGGAAGGAAGCAGGTAAAAACATAGTGAGACAAGGCTGAGACAGAACATGCAGGACACAGACTGACAGTCCCAGAATAGCTCTGCGGTGTAACCATGGCAACAGACAACGCACGAGCCTCTTCACTGTGGAGAAGGCAGTCCCACACCCATGTCTTGGAGAGAAACATTTCCTTTTACTGTGTCCTTGAGCTCTGTAAATACTCTAGAGGATGGAATGCTAATTTTCAGGTATTTACAATTGAATGAAAACCGTAGGAATTTCAGTGTTTCTCTCGATCACCCGTTAGATATTTTGCTATATTTTTTCCATCCTAAGAGGCTCTAACTGTCTCTTTTCAACTTTTTTAGACTAACAATTCTGCAAAATATTAGGTCTGGGTGGAGTTTGCGGGGCTCCGAGACACTCCACGAAGTGACCGAAAGACTCTGCTGCACTACGTGGAGTTCTGCAAGCAGGGGATTGCGGTAAGTCACTCTGTTTGCGCTAATTTTTAGCACCGGATGTTTGTCCCGCGCTGAATAATCAGTGCAAACTGCACCACGCGCAGCGCAAGAGGACGCTGCTTCTTTTCTGGTGCTCAAGTAGATTTTCTACTCGAGCGGCACCTTCCTCAATGCGAATGGAAAGTTTCTCAATGCAAGTGGTAGCGACCATCTGCGACCACCCGTGTTGAGAAATCCCGCTGGGAGGTGGTCTGAGTAAGATTTTCCTTGCTCGCGTCCGTCAACGTTAAGCGATCGCGAATGAGGAAAAAATCTCAGTATGCGGAGCTTTTCGGAACTCCACGCTCTAAGCGGAGTGGGAAAAACTCTGCGAGGGGAGCGGAGTTCACTACCCTCCCCTACAAAATATACATATAGCAAGCTTTGGCTCCACCCAGACATGTAATTCTCTCTTGCATCATGATATAGGCTATTTGAGGTATCTTCCTACCTCATACAGAGTGAATTCTTTAAAACGGAAGAGGGACGAATTCAAATGGTTACCTAATGTGAATGTTTTTTTTATTTTTACCTGCAAAAAACATTTCTTTGATCTTTTAGTCAAGACTCAAAATGCAAGTCAGAAATATTGGCTTTGCCAATCCTTCTCCCATTTGCAGGCTTACAGCCAATTGTAATTAAATTTGCTGCCTTTTCAACACTTCTCCCATTGTACATCTTAAATTTCTTTTTACTGCTTACTTACATCAGCGATACTTTGGCAGCAAATTCTATTTTTCATCTATCTTAAGCAACTTGAAGCATCCTTCTACCAGCGCTACAAGGCAACCCAGAGCGCCTGTCTGGTCTGGACGGGAAGGTTTCTTATAGTTGTGGGAGATCCTGATTGAGAATAATACAGGACCCAATATCAGAGCCAGATATGTTGCCTTTTGTTGGGAGACAGGTCAAATTAAGCTTGAAATCCTACAATAATGGAGACCTCTCCAATTTCCAGCACAGTAGAGAAGGGACTTTGTCAAAGGAACTGGTGCCCAAATATACTTGAAGTGCTAGACATCAGAGTAACATATAGGGGACTGGTGAACGAGCTGTATGCTGCTGTGATGAAGAGTCGTGAACACTTTAGAGAGGCTGGAGAAGATACTCGATATATAGCTTGAGAAGACACACGGTCTAAATTTGGGGGCAGTGATAACAGTGGAATATTGAGATGAAGGCGCTAGTTGCTCATTCCAAGTTCTTACACTGGTGGCATTAAACTCCAAGCCAAGAATCGATGCCCTGAACGTCAAACCCAAGTGCTGTTGCTACCTGGAATCCAACTTGCGTTAATTGCAGGTGAGACATAGCACACTCCACAGAAACTGCTCAACTTTGGGAATCCACTGAGATTCATCCTGGAATAAGCTGGATTAGGTATTGGAAACAGGATTGAGAGACTTCTGAGAACATGCTCGCTTCACATCTTCTCACAAACACCCCCAGGGCAACATGACGCACTGAGGTGGGTAGGAGTAGCTTAGGACCTTCTGAGGGGGGGCATGGTGGCAGACTCAAAGGAGGGCACATCGTGGACCGGAATGAGCCAAAGGGCACCTTATGTCACTGGATCAAGAGAGCACCTTTGCGCCAGCCTCGAATACTTGTATGAAGTTTCTTAAGAGTAGTCGACAGGAGACAAGTGAGTCAGTGAAGGACCCCATGCAGAAGGCCATGAAAGGCACATGTCTGGAAGCGCAAAGAGGGTACCTAAATAGGTATAATACCTATACCTATAATAATAAACCTCAGCATGTCCCTGAGAGATGAATGGAGGCATCAACTTCAGTTAGGAGTAGATAGGAATAGAAGACGCTACCCCTGGTTTATGGTTTGGTGCTGCCGCGAGGCTGGCGCTGCCCATGCTATCCGATGACTCACTCATCAAACGGAAGGGACAGGGACCTAAAGGGGCATATCATCTTGCTGGTCTGCCCTACGCTAATGCGAAAGGGCAGGAATGCACCGTATTTACGAAATATGGTGCATTTCTGTCCTTTCTTCCTGCGCTGCTGCACAATTTGCTGCCTGGCACCAATGCAGGCACCCTTCCACCATGGTGCAAGGGTACCTGCGTTGCATGCAGGATTGTTTTTGTGCAGGAAAGTGCACCTTCCTTCTAAAAACAATCCCAAGAGGCGTTTTCCTCTTCCTATGTGTGCTGCAAAATGCAGCACACATGGAAAGAGGAAAAACAAGGAGAAATGAAGCTATTTCTCATCGTTATGCAGTACCAGGAAGGCACAGTAGTTTGGCACATTCCCTGGTTTGCAATTTGTGCTGCATTGTGTTTCTCCACCTTAAGGTGGTCTTGCGTGAATTCATAAATCTGTCTTAAGCGTTGCGTCGCGCTTGCACCACATTGCGTGATGCAAGAGTGATGCAACCGGGGCCATAAAAATGGCCCAAAGTGTGCAGGACTCCATGAGTCCCCTTTACTTTTTGCACTTTACCTTTCTTGCCATTCCTCTAACCCCTGGCAGCAAATAGGCTGTTTGGTAGTAAAGAGTAGTTCAAGGGTCAATCTATTGATGTCATCGGGGGGGTGAAAGAAAAAGTGAAGCGATTTCCGCTCCCTCTATTGTTTGTTGAAACGGCATCTTCCTGCCAGTTATTCTAAGGTCCTAGCCATGTCCTCACTGAGCTGTAACTAAATACTCTGCATATTGTCATTGAAGATCTCCTCTTTGAAAAAAAAAACTCATTAAAAAGCATCATTAAAAAAACACATTTGCAGAGCTATTCCCCCTACTACACAGCAATTTACAATTGTTATCATCACATCCTACATCCTTTCTAAATCATGATTAGCACATCCGGCTTCCTGAAAGATTACTTACCAGTAGTCTTCATTACACAGAATCTGACTCTCGCTTGCCACATTTTTTACTTCATGAGGAATAGGCAGGCCTGCGCCATCTTGTGCAACAAAAAGGCCACTGCAGCCAGCTGCCTTATGGCACCACTATAAGAAGCCACAAGGGGGCACCATCTACAACAAATTGATTCAAAATTATCTCGTTTGTGGAAAAAAGTACCCAAATAATAAAATGTGTTTGCTCCCTGGGGCTTCAGAAATACCTGAAACTGAACAGCTATACCCTATTATAAACAAATTGGAGTTGTTGCAAAATTTGATGCCTACATTTTCACATGCTTTTGAAATTGATAATACGTGTTATACTCCTAATGTAGCCTAGACAATGTACAAATGTTTTTCCATGCATAGTGCTCTGACATCTCTTGGGATAATATCCATGCTAGAAAAAAAGTAAAAGAAATAATTAGATGACATTATTCCTTCCTATTCCACATTTACATTGTTTATGAGGCCCGGAAATATATATTTAATTAATTGCCTGGCCTGGCCTCTGTTGAATGGTCGTAAGGAGTGGCTTTTGTGATGTGCCCAGGTAATCAGGCACGATGTGTTGGTACAAGGAGATGTAACCAATTTGATGATAAAATGAGCAAAGTAGATACATTTGGATGAGTGTAAACAGCCAATGTCTGGTTTGATGACACCTTGGACACTGTAGGAAATGGATAGCAGATGAGGGCCCCAGTGAAGGCAGATGCGATAGCTGGGACTTCTGACCTAAATGGTTAAACTGAAAGGCCTGGTGGAGGAATGTCCCTAAGGCGAATTGGCAGCCGGGGAATTTATCAGTGTCGGTCGAGTCGATGCATTGAGTTTTATGTTCGGTGAAGGCTCTTGTGCCGATACACATGGGCCTGGATTTGGTAAGACTGTGCAGTCACAAAGTGATGCACAGTGATGCGCTGGTATTTACTTTCCAGCACAAAACGTGATTTGCACTGTAAAGGTGCCCCCTTCTCACCACAAAAAAGCACTTTGGACTGCTTTGTGACACTTTGCATCTGGGAGGCATTACTGCGTGTTACTTGGATGGATTTGCGCACTTTTGGAGCTGCTAAGCTTGATTGTGCTTTGCATCACAAAATAATACATCCTTGAAGCAGGCATTAACATGGGGAACCATTTTCATAAAAAACACACACATTGCATGTGTACTGCAGTATACACTACACATGTGCTCTGTGCTGTATTCTCCCCTTTGCGTAGCGATGCAAATTTGGATACTACACTGTGTGAAACATTAGTAAATCTGCCCCACATGTTTTAGCATACATTTAACAGAGTTTTGCTTCATCTAGTCATCTGCTGATAGATTTCTTGTCATGGATGGAAATCCTGTGCCTTCAAACTCTTTAGAAGCTCTGTGAGGAACTTCTCTGTATTGTCCTGGACCTGCTAAAGGGACCCTTAACCACCCTTCTTGGGGTCAGTCCCAGATACAGTTTTGGACACTCTGGTGCTCATATGCTTCAAGCCACTTGTCTATGTCATCTCTCACCCAAAAAATAGGCACCAGGTCCTTGGGGATATAGGGCCTGATTCTTACCTTGGCGGTCGGCGGAGAGGAGGCGGTCGGACCGCAAACAGACCGGCGGTCCAAAAAATGGCATTCTGACCGCGGCGGTCACCGCCGCGATCGACCGCCACTTCCCCACTCCGACCGCCACGGCGGTCATGACCGACGGGCTGGAGTTCGCACACTCCGGCCCGGCGGTCGACCCAAGACCGCCAACCGTATCATGACCCTGCTTACCGCCGCGGTTTTTGGCAGTCGGGAACCGCCATGCGAACCATGGCGGTAGGCACTATCGGGGCCAGGGAATTCCTTCCCTGGCACTGATAGGGGTCTCCCCCACCCCCCACTGCCCCCCACGAGTCCTCCCCCCACACCCTCCACCCCCCTGCCACCCCCCAGAGGTGGTACGAACCCCCTGCCCCCCCACCCCGACATGCACATACACGCACCCCGACATGCACGCACCCCCAACATGCACATATGCACACCCCCTACACACACACATACACAACGGGGCACATACCCGCACACATACATGCCGACATGCGCACCCGCCGAACTACACACATTGCCCAAAGGCACAGCAGCACCCCCCGCCCGCATGCACGCACTCACACACCCCCTCTACACACCCCCATGCACGCACACATCACACAACACCCCCCCACCCCCTCCCCTCACGGACGATCAACTTACCTTGTGCGTTGGTCCTCCGGGAGGCGACGGGAGCCATAGGGACGTGACCGCCAACAGAAGACCGCCAACAGAAGACCGCCACACAGAAATGTGGGTCGTAATTCTGGGGGCGGTGTTCTGCTGGCGTGGCGGTGGAGGTTGACCAGTCTCCACTTTCCCGCCGACCGCCAGTGTGGCTGCTGGCGGTATTCCGGCGGAACGCTCCCAGCGGTCGGAATACGCGCAGCGGCATACCGCCGCGGTCGGCGGTCTTTACCGCGGCGGTAACTCGGCGGTCTTGCGAAAAGACCGCCAAGGTCAGAATCAGGCCCATAGACTCTTTCACCTTTCGTAGGCACTTCAATGTCGCTGCCACCAGCATCACTGAACTGAGAGACCAATTAAAAATAAAAATAGAATTTAACAAAATCTAAAGTGGATTTTGATGTCAGATTACAGAAAGGGATTTGGGGTTTTAACTCAAATCACTGACTGGTACTGCAAAACACTAGTCCTGCATACCACTGCTGAACACTAATATAGGAAATATGAGTATTAGTTGCGAGGAGTGAACACCCACCTCAAGTAATAATCACAATCCTTGTCACGGTGAGCTATCCAAGTCACCAAATTAGCCGGAGTTCAACCCTCTGGCAGCTCAGGCACGGAGCAGACATGCTTAACTTAGGGAATTGTGTAAGGTATTTCTGTAGCACTGAAATAGTAATAAAGGTGAAATGCAAAGCAATCAAAATCCAAACACAGATTAGAAAAATACAATAGAGTAAATGTTAATAAACAAAATGACACCAAAATGTCAAAAATCCAAAGCGGTGAACCGGAGATCTGAATTTTTACAGTAGAAATCGCGCCAAGAAGCACAAAGTGTCAATAATAGTCAATAGTTGCGGAAGAGCAGCACCTACGAGCCATTTGATGCTGATTGTGATGAAGCGCAGGTCAGATACACCAACCTGGTGTATCCGCTCGCCATCACTCCGCAATACAGGTGGACTAGCGTCATACATTTTTTTTTTAAAACAGCGAGTCAGGAGTTATTGCGGTTATTATCACTTCTTCATCCTGGGAGGAGTGAAGCAAATTACCCCTGAGGAGGAGTGCAATAGCTACTCTGCTTGACTCTTGTGCATGCTCCATCATATTCTGAAATGTCTCATTTTGCAAACCAGAGTAACTCATGGATTGACTGTTCCCCAGCCCTACTAGGTGTCAGCGACCCTAGTCTTGTTCTAAAGTCTCTCCAGTTTCCAGTTGCTGTGACTGACTCTGCCCAGACCTTTTGGCCTCTCAGAATCCTCATTTTGTCCTGAAATCTTTGCAGTTATCGACAGGCCTACCTGCTTACAAACAACTGAGAGGTTCCCTTGACTGGCCTGGTAGTGTTTGTGTGCCGTCTGCGGAGAAGTACATAGAGTCAGGCCACTCCCTCAGTCTGCCTATGTGTAATCTTCACCTTACCTTTGAGGGTTACCTGCTCAACCTATGAGAGGCCCGAGCTTGCCCTCCATTCACCATTGTACTGCATTGTGCTTACACTTACATAGCACTTCAAATACTTGGTGAGACACCAAAGTCCCTTTATGGACAGGAAGCATTTCCTACATGCATATACTATGGGTGGAAGAGTGTGTGTTTGCCATGTGGCCTCTGTGAGCAGTGAGACAAAGAACGGATCCTGGTATGGAAACTCTCTGCCCAGTCCAGTGGAACACCCACACCTCCTGGCCCATATGTTGTGTTGCTTGAAGCCAGGGCATCTGTTCCAGGGACCAACAGATGAACACCTGAGCCCCTGAGGGTTGGGCCTGAAGATGGTCTGTGGCCTACAGTGGACGGTGCAAGAAATGTGAGGGCATGCTCATAGCTGCCAAGTGTGAGAAAGTAGCCTCTTTCTAGTATGCTTACCCCCACTTTTGGCCTGTTTGTGAGTGTGTGTCAGTGTGTTTTTACTGTGTCACTGGGATCCTGCTAGCCAGGACCCCCAGTGCTTATAAATAAAAACCTATATGTCAGTGTGTTTTGCCTGTCTCACTGGGATCCTGCTAGCCAGGACCCCAGTGCTTGTAGTTTGTGGCCTAATGTGTATGCCTGTGTACTGCCTAACTGTGTCACTGAGGCTCTGCTAATCAGAACCTCAGTGCTTATGCTCTCTCTGCTTTTAAATTTGTCACTGTAGGCCAGTGACTTTATTTACCAATTTCAATTGGCACACTGGACCCCCCTTATAAGTCCCTAGTATATGGTACCTAATAACCCAGGGCATTGGGGTTCCAGGAGATCCATATGGGCTGCAGCATTTCTTTTGCCACCCATAGGGAGCTCAGACAAACCCTTACACAGGCCTGCCACTGCAGCCTGCATGAAATAACGCACACGTTATTTCACAGCCATTTTCAATGCACTTAAGTAACTTATAAGTCACCTATATGTCTAACCGTCACAAGCTGAAGGTTAGGTGCAAAGTTACTGAATGTGAGGGCACCCTTGCACTAGCAAAGGTGCCCCCATATAGTTCAGGGCCATTTCCCCGGACTTTGTGAGTGCGGGGACACCATTACACGTGTGCACTACATATAGGTCAATACCTATATGTAGCTTCACAATGGTAGCTCCGAATATGACCATGTAACATGTCTAGGATCATGGAATTGTCCCACCATTCCAAATCTGGTATTGGGGAGCCAATTCCATGCATCCCCGGGGCTCCACTATGGACCCTGGGTACTGCCAAACCAGCTCTCTGGGGATTTCTCTGCAGCTACCGCTGCTGCCACCCCACAGACAGGTTTCTGCCCCCCTGGGGTCTGGGCAGCCCAGTCCCAGGAAGGCAGAACAAAGCATTTCCTCTGAGAGCAGGGTGTTACACCCTCTCTCTTTGGAAATAGGTGTTAAAGGCTGGGGAGGGGTAGCCTCTCCCAGCCTCTGGAAATGCTTTGAAGGGCACAGATTGTGGCGTCCTTGCATAAGCCAGTCTACATCGGTATAAGGAACCCCCAGTCCAAGCTCTGGCGTGAAACTGGACAAAGGAAAGGGGAGTGACCACTCCCCTGTCCATCACCACCCCGGTGGTGCCCAGAGCTCCTCCAGTGTGTCCTAGACTTCAGCCATCTTGCTTTGCAAGGTGTGGGGGCACTCTGGAGGCCTCTGAGTGGCCAGTGCCAGCAGGTGATGTCAGAGACCCCTCCTGATAGGTCCTAAGCTGATAAGGTAGCCAATCCCCCTCTCAGGGCTATTTAGGGTCTCTCCTGTGGGTTTTCTTCAGATTCTGCTTGCAAGTTTCCTTAAGGAATCCTCTGCAACAACTTCTGACTCTTCTGACCTCGGATCAACCACAGCCTGCTCCAAGAAACGCTGTAACTGCAACAAAGTGTCTACAAGAGACACTTTTCTTCAGCAACCTCAGCTCCAAGTCAGCAACTGCAACGGTTTCTACACTGTGCATGCTCTGGGGACTCCCTCTCTCCATCCTGCACCAGAAGGACCAAAGAAATCTCCAGTGGAGTGACAGAGCAGGCACCTTCCAAGACGATGACCAGTACCCTGGGACTCCTTTCACAGTGACGAGCGTGCTCCTAAGGGCACAGAGGGTAGACATCATCAACATAGACTCTCCTGAGGTCCTGCTGATGCAGGTTGGAAGAGGTAAGACCTTGCCTTCCCTGAGAGTGACGGTACCCCTGTGTACTGCGTCTTCTTCACCTCCTGAGGCCTCTGTGCACTCTTTGCAAAATTCCTTCGTGCACAGCCTGGCCCAGGTCCCAAGCACTCCATCCTGTGATACTCAACTCACTGAGTTGTTCTCCGGCGGTGTGGGACCTTCTTTTGTTGTGCTGCATCAACCGCATTTTGCACCTCCTTTGTCCCCGGATCCTGCGACTCCTGGGGGGGCTGGCTGGCATCCTGAGGGCTCTCTAAAGTGCTGAGAGCCCCCTCTTCCTCCTCACACAGAGCTGAGGCCTCCAGGTCCCTCCTAAACTTCAGCCCTACAAGAACTGTCCTACAACTGAGACCACAGCCTGGAGGTTTTCCTACTTTTGAGATGTTTTCCTCCTGGTGCTGTCAGGCGCTACTCTACAGAAGTCATCCTCTCTGTCACCCGGGACAGGCAGTGTGTCTCCTAGAAGGCTTCACCCTTTCAGCAGAGCGTCTAAGAAAGAGATGAAGACCAAGCACTAAGTTCGGCCCAGGCTTGCACCATTACTGACTAGAGATGATTCCTTCATGGAGAGGTCAAGGAACGAATGGGCATGCCATGCATTATGCATAGCCACTTCCTAACCTCTGGTAGTATTCCTGCCCCCCACATAAGACTAAGAATGGAAAATCCACTATCCTCGCAGATTATGTTTTACCATACGAGACATTTACAATTTTGCGAATTAGGATGTAAAATTTAGAATATTTGTGTTTTCAGAGGGGTTTTTAATATTTCTGCCATTGGTACATATACATGCAAAAACCTAGTTTTGAACCAGGTGCTGTGAAGTAAAAATCCTTTACAACAATGAGCAAAGCCATCATATTCTCTGTTTCAAGATGTACCAAAGCTAAGCAAACAAATCTCACACTTCTGTGAGGGCCAGCCTTTGCCCACATTTATTCACAGTAATATACATTAATCATTGATTTCAAAAAAATTCTTAAAAGTTTAGCTAAAATCTAGCGGTCTCTACTTCTGTTTCTGAATCTAGGTAATTCAGTTGTGTGTTTCATATGAACGTGTTTCTATATTCAATATTATTTATTTTTTATAAAGTTTTAGCAGCGTAATTTTCACCCTCAGAAGCAAAGCCAGAGTGTTTCACAAATTTGCCCTTACATGTGATATACCATAGAAAGCAGGTACATACATCAGGCAGCAGGTCAAGTGTTGTCTATTCTCCATAGAGGGGAGGTAACATTCAGGTTAGCCTGAGCTTAAATCAAACGGTAGCCACCAAGGGCCAGAGTTATCATAATTTGACGCAGCACAAAGCAAGCACCAACATGCTGCCCTGCATCAAACGAAGAGAGCAGAAATATGCAATATACTAACATGGCGCATTCCTCCCCTCCCTCTGTGCTGGCGCGCCCAGGCACCATTCCGTCATGGTGCAAGGACGTCTGCGTGGTGGGCAGGATCATTTTTGTGCAGGAAGGGGCATCTTCCTGCACAAAAACTGTCCTTCGAGGCGTCTTGCTCTTTCTATGTGTGCTGCAGAATGAAACACACTTAGAAAGAGGAAAAATGAGGAGCTATAAAGATATTTCCCCTGGTTCTGCCTCCATTGGGAAGGCGGAGCACTTTAAAGCATTCCCAGGTTTACCTGTCTTGGAAAATCTGGGATTGCTTTAAAATCCATGGGTGGATGTGTGGGAACCCCCACTCTCCATCCATGTAACGCCTTCCCAGGGTGCAGTAACTCAAGGCAGGGACTTGAACCGCCTTGTGTTACTCCACATTTACCAAGGCATGCAGGGGAACGCAAGGTGACCGTGCGTGGCTTGATACATCTGACTAAAGGAATGCGTTGCCCTTGCGTCACCCTGTGGGATGCAAGGGCAACACAATCTTATGATAAATTCTGGCCCAAGTGTTTGTTTAGAATAGTCTTGAACAATGAAAAAGCGGCAGCCATGTTATGTTCATTTGGAGCAACTTCCAGGTTTTTCTTGAGTTTGCCTGAAAAGATGCATTTCAGGTTGATTTTGTTCTTGTTGATGGGAAGGTCCAGGCATAGGTAGTCCTCCACTCTTGTACCTCTGCTTTCTCTGGACATGGTAAATATATGTGGCTCATATTTTGAAAAATCCAAGTGTAAGGCCTTGTATGTGATGCAAAGAGCCTCCAATATTTCGGCCATCTTGTGATATCTGTTGCTCATGGTCAGCTGGCCAGCAGGTTATGCGACTGTTGAGAAATCCCTACTGTGCCATCCCTACACACCACCACAGTGAGTTGTCCATGAGTTTGTGCTTGTCTGTGGTGAGATTTTCTAAACTTGTGTCTCTTCAGCGAATGGAAAGTGCCTGCACTGAGCTTTCACTTCCGCATTTGGTCACGAAGGGCACCTCATTTCCGCCTTCATGTGTCAGCTGCCTGCCATGTGTACTGGGGCTGGACTGGGAAGTAGAAAACAGGCCTGAAACTGTGTCCCTACCAGTCTACTAGTGACGAGTGAGTATAGCGAGTGAGTCCGGCCGTCTCCAAGAGGATGTGAGAGCACAACCGATATACAATGTGTACAAGAAAAGTGTGCTCAGGGCCGGCCTTAGCGCTGGTGGTGCCCGGTGTGGCAATCTTTTTTGGGGCCCTCCCTCATGACCTCCTCCTCCATCACTCCCACCTGGCAAAACTGCCCCTCATCTCTCCATTGACCCTGTCTCACATACATTTTCATTTGGTTTAAAGCACTGGTGAAGGCTGGCTTTACTGATCCACTCATCTATGCACATAAAATACAGACCTGTTCTTTGCAGCAGGCGTATTAACCCTTTGCACTACTTTGATGTATAGTAAGAACAGCCACTAGATTGATCTCTCTCTAGCAGGAACATTATTCACAAGAGTTATCTTGACATTTTTATTGCTGCCTGAAAGCTGGACACACAAGGAACTCTGCAGCAGGTGATTTTAAATTGTAAGTTATTGCTAAAGACAGTGCCCCCCGAAGGTCAGTCCCCTCCCTCCAGGTCAGCACCCAGTGCGGCCGCACTGGTTGCACTGCCCTAAGCCCAGCCCTGAGAGTGCTTGTTCCCTCAGGATTGTTTGCCGGACTGTACAGCCCCACCACCACTACAAAAAGCCCCCTTCTTCTCATCTACCAGGGCTTTCCCTGTGTCCCATATGACCAGCCCGGCCCTGCTGTGAGCGGGCGATAAGTCCAGGGTAGGTGGCAGTGTTTTCAGTTTGCTTTGTGGTTCTTTCAAGAACCCCCACACATTTTCACAGCATTTGGATCACCAGGGCACTGTTCCTACAATTGGAAGGCAAAAAGTACAGATCTGGTGACGGCTTACTAATGTTTGCGCAGGTGTATATCTCCCGCCCACGCCCACTGCAGACCAGGGCTGTGAGTCCCATCAATGAAGACTAGACTGTGCTCTGTGGCTTGGGATGAAATGTAGGGGTGAAGGAGGCAACATTTGCTGTGCTATAAGGGAAATAGTTGGTTGACTGCAACCCCTCTGCTTTTCCGCAGCATAAACAGATGGAGAGGATTTGTGATTGAGGCTGCTATGCGCTCCATCCTCAATTGCTTGAAAATGACTTGAATCAATAAAAGTAGACCTAGGCAGCACATCACTGCCCACAGGACCAGCAGTGCCAGAGCAATTTTCAGCCAGGTGGTGATGTACAAATCCGCTCTGGCCACATGTGTAAGGAAAAGAGTGTAAGAGTGTAAGTGAGGGATCCCATTGGCGGTGGGTGAGCCGTCAGTGAGGGATCCCATTGGCGGTGGGTGAGCCGTCAGTGAGGGATCCCATTGGAGGTGGGTGAGCTGTAAGTGAGGGATCCCATTGGAGGTGGGTGAGCTGTAAGTGAGGGATCCCATTGGAGGTGGGTGAGCTGTCAGTGAGGGATCCCATTAGAGGTGGGTGAGCCGTCAGTGAGGGATCCCATTGGCGGTGGGTGAACTGTAAGTGAGGGATCCCATTGGAGGTGGGTGAGCCGTCAGTGAGGGATCCCATTGGAGGTGGGTGAGCCGTCAGTGAGGGATCCCATTGGAGGTGGGTGAACTGTAAGTGAGGGATCCCATTGGCGGTGGGTGAGCTGTCAGTGAGGGATCCCATTGGAGGTGGGTGAGGCGTCAGTGATGGATCCCATTGGAGGTGGGTGAGCTGTCAGTGAGGGATCCCATTGGAGATGGGTGAACTGTAAGTGAGGGATCCCATTGGAGGTGGGTGAGCCGTCAGTGAGGGATCCCATTGGCGGTGGGTGAGCCGTCAGTGAGGGATCCCATTGGAGGTGGGTGAGCCGTCAGTGAGGGATCCCATTGGAGGTGGGTGAACTGTAAGTGAGGGATCCCATTGGAGGTGGGTGAACTGTAAGTGAGGGATCCCATTGGAGGTGGGTGAGCTGTCAGTGAGGGATCCCATTGGAGGGGGGTGAGCTGTCAGTGAGGGATCCCATTGGAGGTGGGTGAGCCGTCAGTGAGGGATCCCATTGGCGGTGGGTGAGCCGTCAGTGAGGGATCCCATTGGAGGTGGGTGAGCCGTCAGTGAGGGATCCCATTGGAGGTGGGTGAACTGTAAGTAAGGGATCCCATTGGAGGTGGGTGAACTGTAAGTGAGGGATCCCATTGGAGGTGGGTGAGCTGTCAGTGAGGGATCCCATTGGAGGTGGGTGAGCCGTCAGTGAGGGATCCCATTGGAGATGGGTGAACTGTAAGTGAGGGATCCCATTGGAGGTGGGTGAGCCGTCAGTGAGGGATCCCATTGGCGGTGGGTGAGCCGTCAGTGAGGGATCCCATTGGAGGTGGGTGAGCCGTCAGTGAGGGATCCCATTGGAGGTGGGTGAACTGTAAGTGAGGGATCCCATTGGAGGTGGGTGAACTGTAAGTGAGGGATCCCATTGGAGGTGGGTGAGCTGTCAGTGAGGGATCCCATTGGAGGGGGGTGAGCTGTCAGTGAGGGATCCCATTGGAGGTGGGTGAACCGTAAGTGAGGGATCCCATTGGCGGTGGGTGAGCCGTCAGTGAGGGATCCCATAGGAGGTGGGTGAACTGAAAGTGAGGGATCCCATTGGAGGTGGGTGAGCTGTAAGTGAGGGATCCCATTGGCGGTGGGTGAGCTGTCAGTGAGGGATCCCATTGGCGGTGGGTGAGCTGTCAGTGAGGGATCCCATTGGAGGTGGGTGAACTGTAAGTGAGGGATCCCATTGGAGGTGGGTGAGCTGTCAGTGAGGGATCCCAGTGGAGGTGGGTGAACCGTAAGTGAGGGATCCCATTGGCGGTGGGTGAGCTGTCAGTGAGGGATCCCATTGGAGGTGGGTGAACTGTAAGTGAGGGATCCCATTGGAGGTGGGTGAGCTGTCAGTGAGGGATCCCATTGGAGGTGGGTGAACCGTAAGTGAGGGATCCCATTGGCGGTGGGTGAGCTGTCAGTGAGGGATCCCATTGGAGGTGGGTGAACTGTAAGTGAGGGATCCCATTGGAGGTGGCTTAGCTCCAGGTCCTCTTGAACCTTCCAGCCCACAACATACTGGAGCTTTCACATGCCTTCTGTCTATCCCTATGCTCTAACCCTGTGCACAAAGAAGTAAAAACAAGGCAGCGATCTCTGATTATAAAAATGGGAGAGTGAAAGAGAAACCCATCTAGTGGCTGAACTGCACAATGTGAAACCAGAAAACCTGGGATCAATCCCAGCTTCCTTGCTTGACAAAACTGTGTGATCCTCAACAAATATTTTATTTCACTGAGACTCCTTTATCTTTATTTTCTCATGTGAGAGCACCTTCAAATATGTGAGCTCAGGCTGTGACCTGTACAAATACCTCTTATGTTTGATTTAACAGACAATAATGCTGCTCAATGTATAATAATAATTTAGGCCACATGTAGACTATATATTACAATTGAATTGCCTCTTAGTTCACTAGTGGCTTTATCGTCATGATTGAGGGTAGGTATCAATGTTTTTAAGTTGATGTTTAAAAATTTATATTTTAAATAAATGCCTCTCAACGTAGTGATTTAGGGCCAGATGTAGGTAGGAAAAAAATAGCGAGTCGGAAATTGCAATTCAATGCGAATCGTAATTTCCGACTCGCAAAATGGGATCCAAGAAAAAAGTGTGACACCAATTTGCGACTCGCAAATGATGTCGCACCGCATTTTGCGAGTTCGCTTCTAGAGAGGTCGCAATTTGCAAGTAGGGTGTTGCAAATTGCAACTGGCCCGCAAATTGCCTGCAGGTGCAGCACAATAGTTTGGAAATTCACTTCCTGGCTCTTGGTGATGACATCAGAACCAGGAAGTCATCAAATACACCTGGGAGGAGGGAGGACCACACCCTTTTCAAACTGCTGTGCAACACCCAGGAGAGAGGACCTGCTGCTACAATGGAGGAAACAGGCACTGCTGGGAGAAGAAGAAAACTGAAGTTTTCTGACAAAGAACTGGAGGTGCTCACAGAGGAATGCTGCCAGCACCATGACAAACTGTTTGGGAAAGCAGCCCTGAGTGTCCCAGACACAGAAAAAAAGATTTGGCAGCAAATCCAGGACCGGATTAATGCCATAGGGGTGAGCCACCGCACCCTGGATGAAATCAAGAAAAGGTGGTATGACCTGCGCTCCAGGACAAAGGAGTGGGTAGCAGAGCGGCTGAGAGAAATGAGGGGCACCGGAGGAGGCCCATCCACCGTCCCACCACCCACAGCCATGGAAGCAATGGTGGAGCAGACCCTGGAGCCTGAGGCCGTACTCGGAATGGGAGAGGTGGACAGTTCTGCGCCAGGGACATCCAAAAGTGAGTACTATGAGATATGCATTCACACCTACAAATGCAGTACCCACACTCTCCCAGTACACAGCAGCAGGCACAACCAGACTAGCTCTATTCCAGTCTAGCAACCACTAGAATGTTGCATTATGGGCAATGTAGTACAGTAGTCAGCATATAGGCAAATGTTTATTATGAGGCATAAAACAGATGTGAGAGACTGACAGTGTATTCCGTATGTCACACAGGTCTCCCACAAGACACCTCCAGCAGCGACAACAGGCAGGGAGGAGACAACAGGCCAGAGACAGTGCAGGAGGCCGCAGCAGAAATTCCTGGGCCCAGCAGGACACCACCAGAGTCCTCTCAGGAACAAGAGCAGGAAATGGGGGAAGCTGATACGACCCCTGGCCCTAGCCCCTCAGCAAGTCGTCCAGAGCCGCAGCACGACAAAGGCGCAGACACAGACGCAGAGTACTGGCAGTGCCCCAGGAGGAGATAGGGGAGGCAGGAATTGCAGGAATAGAGGCATCCCTCCTTAACGGTCAGCGCCTGCAAAACAGACAATTGAGGTCAATCTCAAGTACATTGCACAGGATGGAGAGCAACATGACCACTGGCCTGGCTGAAGTGAACACGCAGTTTACTAGACTGAATAAAAATGTGGGGGATCTCACCCAGGCCATCTGCCAACTTGTGACGGAACTGGTGGCAGACAGACAGAGCGCAAGGCGCAGGGAGCGCCACACAGTGGCACGCTTCGACCGCATGGCAGCTTCAATTGGGCGTCTTGCAACAAACACTACTGGCCTGTCTAGACGGACAGTGAGTTTACAGGCGGAACTTGGCCACTTTGAGGGGGATGTGGCATGTGGACTTGGCTGCATCAGCCATGCGGTGGACTTGATGGAAGCCAGGCAGGTGGCAAGGGGCACAGGTGAGACCCCTCAGGACAGTGAGGAGGGGTCCACAATAAGTAGTGTGTCTGCCAGTGACTCACGTGTGCTAAGAAGTGCAAGTGCACGGCGGGGGTCTGCTGACCCACCTGGGATGAGCCATGCTGGGCGCACAAGGAGGAGGGTGTAAGCCATCAGACAGCATGAGTCATGAGGCACATGATGTTAATGTTTCCTCATTAGATTTGGACATGTACAGACTTCAACGGACAGCACTTTTCCTTCATCATTTAGTTTACTAATAAAAAGGTTTTGTGTGTTCCACTACACAACTGGGCTCTGTTTGTCTGACATCAGTGAGTGTGGTGACAGTTGCCACGTACCTGCCAAGGTAATTGGGTTGCAATGTGGTCCCGTCTCTGTCTGCCTTGATTTGCGATCCTTCTATCCCCAGGCTGTCGGTGTGGTAGCTCTTGCTCCTCATCCTCCTAATCTGTGTCTTCGGGGGTGAGATGTAGCCCACGTCTGGTGGCAATGTTGTGTAGGATTGCGCAGGCGGCAACAATCTTGAATGCTGTTTCTGGGGCATACTGGAGCGCACCTCCACTTTTGTGGAGGCACCTGAATCTTGCCTTTAACAATCCAAAGGTCCTCTCGATGACAGTTCTGGTCCGCCGATGTGCACTGTTATATTGCCTCTCGTTCTGATTGCCAGGTGTTAGGTAGGGGGTGAGTATCCATGGTCTTAGAGCATATGCACTGTCACCTGTTTGCAAAAATAGGCAATGTTAGCAGGGCATGGATGGTTTCTACAGTGACCTGTGTGTATGGCTTCAGGGTGTATTCACCAATACCTAATAGATATCCATCTCCAAACTCCCCACGTTCTAGGCGTTGGTGTATCCCACTGTGCCTGAATATGTATGAGTCATGTGTACTCCCTGGAAATTTAGCTACAATGTCTGTAATGACATTATGGGCATCACATGCCACCTGGATGTTCAGTGAGTGGGTACACTTCTGAGTGCGGAACACATATTCCAGATTTGCAGGAGGGCATATTTGTATATGTGTCCCGTCTACACCCCCTATTACATGGGGGAAGTTGGCAATCCTGTAGAATTCCAACTTGGTGCTGTTGATTTCTGCCTCTTTCCTGGGTAGGTATATGTATCTGGACATGTGTGTGAGTATGGCATCTAGGAAACATCTGAAGAATCGTGAGAGTGCACTGTGGGATACCCCACCTGCCACGGCAATCACCCCCTTATAGCTACCCGAGGCCAAGAGGTGCAGTGAGCATAGCACTTGCACATGTGTGGGGATGGCGCTGCCGCGCACAGTCTGGCGTTGAAGCTGCGGATTGAGTAGTTCTATTAAATCTAAGATTGCAGCACTGCTCAGTCTGTATTTCTCATAAATCTCCTCCTCAGTTTGTTGGAATAGTGTCTGCCTGGTTCGGTATATCCTCTTCTGTCTCTGCCTCCTCCTCCTCTGCTGGGCGGCGTGGACTCTCCTCCTCCATGCTATCACATACAGTTCAGCCATTTTGAGTAACCCAGGTGCCTTCTGGGTCTCCTTTTATACTTTGGTTCTGGTTACCACCTGCTCTGAATCAGTGGAAATCTGGATGTGCAAAATGGGCTTTTTGCGACTAATTGCAATTTGCGACTGGCTTTTTCATATGGTTTGCGACTTGCAAATTGCGACTTCCTGTTTGTGGGACAAGGAGTACCTGTACTTCTATATTTCCATTTCAAGCACTGTGCAACCTTAAATTGATGCCGCCAGGACTTTAAGTGGGCCGGGTCCTGCTGGTGCTCAGCATCAGCAGTTCTAAAAAGCAGGCACTGAGACGGGTCTCTATCGGACTTTCCACTTTTGCCCTCACCTTTTGGTTCTTAATATAAGAAGGTGACAGTTCTGGTCTGAAGGTCTGCCCGCTGCTTCCTGGTATCGACATGAAAATAGAGAACAGACAGCGTCCCCAAAACGCGTGTTGATATAGAGAGGTTTATTTCAGTTGCAACAAATGGGAACTCATTTGTGTAAATCGTAAAATGACTGGGGAGTAAATATAAATGCATAGCGCGTTTGCATGATTATACACTTTTCAATGCAATAAAAAAATTACGTTTCTACAAAGACGGAACACGGTTACTTCAGCTAGAAAGAAAATACCTTACTAAATAGTTTTTGCTTGTGGAAATACTGAAACTAACGTACATGGCTAGAGAAGGGAGCAAGGCCCTGCTGCGTGAACAATAAAAAAAAAAATACTAATAACAGACTGAGAAATATACGGGAATTTTTGTGACCATCAACATGAAAGAATAGAACTAACACAAAAGAAAATGTATGAAAATGGTAATGTCAATTTTGTTTAGGTAGGACAACACACATCGTGTTCTGGATAATTTGAAAAATAAAAGCATATAGGTCAATAGTATTACATCACTAGGCATCTTTTCATGGCGCACCTCCAAGCTGTATTTCAGGTCAATCTCCTGATGCACTATGGCATGGTATTCATTGATTTTGGGCGTTTAAAAGACGCATAGCTTTTATTTTGGGCATTTAAAAGACGCAGACGCAGACGCAGTGCCAAGTGGCCACTTTAGACTGAGCTTTCCAATGTTACTTGTTGCGTGATATATCTGGGTGCAATGACAGAAGCAGCAAAATACCAGCCGGCGGCACACTATGCTAAGCACAGAATTTCAGCTTATGTGTTTTTAAACCACACCCTTAATTACATTGGCCACACCCCTTTGAGAGAATTAGCATTTTTTTCATCCAACTTTAAGCCCTGGGTGTGGCACTAGAATCTCTCCACTTCCAAGAGATGCCAATCCAGTCACTAAACTGAGCACTTTTGGAAATGGCCCTTTTTGAAGAGTTATGCCCAAACTTTTTGCCTTCTTACTCCTATTTCTTCTGATTTGTTTTTGCTGGTTAATTGTCTCTGCCCACTTTACCACTGCAGATCAGTGCTCCTTATGTAAATTGTATTGGTGATTGGTTTATCCATGATTGGCCTTTCTGATTTACTAACAAGTCCCTAGTAAAGTACACTATGTGTGCCCAGGGCCTGTAAATCAAATGCTACTAGTGGGCCTGCAGCACTGATTGGGCCACCGACATGAGTAGTCCTGTAAACATGTCTCAGACCTGCTCTGCAGGGTCTGTGTGTGCAGGCCTGCACTGTCAATTCGACCTGCAAGTGTACCCACTTGCCAGGCCCAAACCTTTACTTTTACTATATGTGAGACACCCCTAAGATAGGCCCTAGGTAGCACCATGGGCAGGGTGGAGTGTATGTTAAAGGTAGGACATGTACTGATGTGTTTTACATGTCCTGAATGAAATACTGCCAAATTCAGTTTTCACTGTTGCAAGGCATACCCCTCCCATAGGTCAACATGGGAGCTGTCTCTAAATATATTTTAAGTGCAGTTTCCCATTGAGAGCAGATAGAGATGTGGAGTTTGGGGTCTCTGAACTCACAATTTAAAAATACACCTTTTGATAAAGTTGTCAGTTTGAAAGTGCCACTTTTAGAAAGGGGGCATTTTCTTGCTTAAACCATTCCATGCCTCTGCCTGCTTGTGTATTCCACGTCTGGGTCAGACTGACAGTTGGGCTGTTGTGAATTCCCTCTAGGTAGGCACACAAAGGGAGCTGAGGTGTGTCCTGCATATCCTGATGAGTCTCCTGGGCTAGAAAGGGGAAGGAGGAGCTGACACTTTAACCTGAACGGTCTGTGTCTGTCTTCACACAATGCAGTCTCCGACCCCCTGGAGTGTGCCTGGAGCCAGGCCTGGGCGAGGCAGGATCTTGTGAACAACAGAGACTTTCCTTTGAAGTCTGCCTACTTTAAAGTCAGAAAAGGTATAAATAGTGGACCCCAAACCCCAGACTTTTAGAACACTTCTGGATCAAGAGGAACCTCTGCCAAGGAGAAGAGCTGAAGAGTAGTACTGTCCCTTCGCTGTGTGTGCTTTGCTGGGTAGGGCTACAGTAACAGCTTCTGCTTTAAAGAGAGCAAAGACTGGACTTTGCTGTGTATCCTGCTTGTGAAGTTTCTCCAAGGGCTTGGAGTAGAGATTGCCTCCTGTTGGAAGTCTCAGGGGATATCAAAGACTTCAGTTTCATCTGCCTACAGCACTGGAAACTTTGTTTTGAGCTACAACAGAAGAAAAACCACTGCAACACCTTCAACAATGCCGCTGACTGCACAATGACCTGACAACGCCACACAGAGCCATGCCCCATGTCGCACTGTAACCCTGGTCTGACCGATGCCGCCACCTGATGCACCGAGCCACTGCTTGCACCATGACTTGTGGGCCCCGCACTTCGCATCACCTTGCTCAAACCACAGCCTTGACATCCCTGATGACGCTGCTTCACACTGACACTGACGCCGCTGCCTGCACCATGGCCTGTGGACACCACTCGTGAGGTACACGAAGCACTGTCCCGCACCGCAGCCACGGTCCACCGACGCCAGCGCCATCAATTCCAATATCGTCAACAGATGTCCCTGTCTGCACCATGACCCGTGGATGCCACACGGAGCACGCGCCACGTCATACCACCGCCTACCGACGACAGCGCTTCAGCGACAACGACGCTGCTGCCTGCAAAGTGATCTGGAGACACTGCACGTCGCACCGCCCTGCTTCACATAGCAACCATGGTCTCACCAACGTGGCAGGATGCCGTCAGTTGGCGGATGCCTGCACCGTGACCTGTGGGCACCGTATGTCACACTGTCCCACTTCGCACCGCAGCCCTGACGCCATCAACGCCAGCGCTCCTGACTTTGTCATCAGCCTGGAGTTCGATCTGCAACGCGTGTGAGTTCAAGGGCCCGACGACCCCCGCACCGACCTCTAGAACCGACGCCCGCGACGCCGCACCATTTTAATGATATTTTTCACAGTTTAGAATTAGGCACTGCCATATAGTGGCACCAGACAGAATTCACCATTTCTTCAATGTTAAATAGATAAAGATTTCTACTGATCACAGCCTAACATTCCTAAACAAAACTCACTCTGTGCAACTCTATTTGTAGGTGGAGCACGCAAGTGCTCTGACGTGTTGTAAGTTATCTGTGAGCTTTTAACCATGCCCACTGCAAGCCCATCACTATCACTCGTTCATGGGCTTGTCTTTCAAAAATCCTTTAGCATCATTGGTAAATGCTTTACATTTGTCCCTCCTTGGGGCGATGTTGTTAACGCCTTGGCCATCGACCCTGTTACATTGATAATTGCACGTTTGCTGATATGTTTGACTGCAAGCAAACTTCTTTTTCCTTTTGTGTCTCTCCTTTGCGCTCACGCTCATGGCGGCCGTGACGCTTTGAATTGGCTTTCTTATGTCAACTATTTTACTTTTTATTTTCAATTTATGTAGCAAGAAAAGTCCAGTTAGGAATTTACAATGTTAATAGCTCTACCTTGAGCAAGGGAGAGACCCATTGTATTGCATATGCTTGTTGATTTTGATTTTGTAGTCACTTGGCATTTGGGCCCCACTGATGTTATTTCTAGGGGCACCATTTAGGCCTTTGTGGTCTTGTGAAGTGTTCAGTCTACGATTTGTCTGTTAATAGATCTCTACTCGCTGTTATTGAGTACCATGACTTCTGTATCCCCCGAGACCCACCCCGAGTGCCAGATCATCCACATGGCCAAGGAGAGTACCCGTGCACTGAGGTGCATCTGCCAAGCTCATGCTAGGTAATTGTAATAGCATCTACATAGCGCTTACTACCTCTGACAAGGTATGTGCAACATTGAGGACAGGTGCTAATCCGCTGACAGCGAGGGTTAGCTTGGCCATGTATAAATGAAGAGCAACAGAACTGAATCCTGATTTGCACACTGAGGAATAGTTACTTGTATATTCATAGTGCTATGATGTCCCAGCCTGCAGCTGAGAAGGCACTACAAATATGAAAGTTCCCATTTTAAAATTGCATTACAAGCAGTATGTGTCACTCGAACTGCCACAGATTTGGCTGTACAGTGTCACTCATAAGTACACTGAAACCGTGCAAATGTCACAGAAAAGCAATATGAAAAAGGGTCAGCTACGTTTTGCTCGGGAGAAAGTGTCACTAATAGTCGGTGAAATATTACTCATAATTACACTGAAATTATGAAAATGTCACACATAGGAAACTGAAACTTTGGCAGCTATGTACTGTACTTAAAATGGCGTAAAAATGTGCTCCTCTTCCAAGGAAGGTGACACCACGCAAGATGAGTGAGTTAACGCATGTGCATTGCGGAGCTGGTATTCTGTGGTGTGTGTAGAGTCCAGCTGGACTCATTCTAGTCTTTCTGCCAGCCACTCTGCTGAGGGCTGGTCTTACATATGTAACACACACCCACCCAACACAGGCGTCACCAGTCAGGTGACCCTGCCAATAAAAGGGGCCGGGCGCACGTGCCTGAGGCCAGTCTAATACCACCCTACCACCGTGTCTGCGTCACCTCATTTTACCAGCATGAGGGCCTAGGGCCCCACATTACATTGGCGACGAGGGTGGGATCTGAAACCCCACGTGGTCGCAGACATGGACTCAACAGCAACTCGATGAAGAGGAGAAGTGAGGCCGTCGCAGCCCCAGCTCCATTGGTGCCAAAGAAGGGGGTGAGTGCTGTCGATCACAGCTTCCCGCAGCGCTGCCAAAAGGCCATCGGGCACCGAGCATAAAGAAAAGGGGCCGTTTTCTTTTTTTCTTTTCCATGTAAAGTGGCGCTGTCGCGCGCCGTGCACAGTGAAGAGAAGAGGTGCCCAATTGTGCCGGGCTGTCGCCCCTTTTAATTTTAATTCGGGGTGCCCTCGCACAACGAAGAAAATATGCCCAGGGCCACCCCCACCCCGAAAAATGCCACCAAGACGGCCCACAGCACAAAGGAAGGCTGCCCCGGCCAAAAACGAAACTGAAAGTGCATCGGTGCAGACACGCACCGAAAACACTGAAATAACATGGTGCAGACACGCACCAGATGCCCAGGGCCGCACCCCCACCTCCCAACAAACCAGTAAAGAAGTGAGGTGCTCACACGCAGCTATGGAAAAAAAACAGTGCCCGGAGCGCCCCCACGCCCCCCTCACTGACATTGGTGCCATCTGCATGCCTCTTCAAACGAGGCTGTGCAGGTTGAAAAAAAAAATTGGAAAGAAAGGAAAAAAAAACATAGAGAAGAGAAAAGGGAGAGAAGATAGAAAAAGATAAAATTGCACTTACCTGCAGCCCCCACGAGCATGACGGAGTCCTCCCGGCAGCACGCCCTCCTCACCGGCATCTGTTGAAATAAACGACGCCGGTAACAGGAAAGACTGTCTTGAAGCTAGAAAAAAAAGTGCAATACTGGCATCCAGTGGCCAGAGTTGGTATTGCACCCTATTTCTGTTTTAAAGGGAAAACAAGCTTGGGTGAAGGCAAGTTTACAGCAGCACCTTCAGAAAGTGACTGCTCCAAACCAAGAGTGCGCCCATGGACAGAAACGGCGCAGAAGACAGAAACGCCGAGGAAAAAGGAAGCGGCACGGGCGACGCTGGAAAAGGGAAGAAGAAGACTGCAGCTGTCCCAGTCAAGCTGCAACAGTGAGAAACGGACGTAAGTGCCACGTGAGGTACGAAGAGAGCGCGCATGGTCTGCGCAGCCCCTGGCGGCCGTCCGCCGCCACCGCCGAAAGAACGCCACATGCCCCAGCAATGATGGACATCACCGCAGGACAAGAAAGGGACATGCCAGGCGTTGCCACAGGACGCCCAGAAAAAAAAAGAGACTGACACGTGCGCAGCGTGCACAGAGAGCTGCGCCAGAGAATGTGACGACATGGGTAAAGTCTGTGAAGATGGAGAGAGTACCCGAGAGCGTGACGTAACGCACGGGACAAGAGGCCATGTCAGCTGGCCGCACAGCGACGGAAGATGGACACTGTTGGCCCATCAGTGAGCAGGTCATCTGAACTGACCGACCCTGCCAGAGCAGATGGCAGGAGTGAGCGCCGAAACAGCGCAGCCTCGAGGAGCAAGAGTGGCGCCCTCGAGTGAAGAGAAGGAGGAAGAGAGCGGGGACCCTCCTGCCAGAGAGAGGTCCACCAAGAGGATCCGGGAACGGACCAGACCGGGAGAGGTCTGCCTGAAGAGCAGATCATGTCCTACCCGCAGGACTCAGCCTGTGAGAGGCTGCGACCGAGCAAGATGCACCAGAGGAGGTGCAGTGATAGGTCCATGTGACGCAGCATGCAACCTGTGGCACAACGCCACGTCGAGGACAAAGAGGAAGATGTACCAGCAGAGGTGCATCGCAAGGTCCATGTGCCGCAACATGTGACCTGTGGCATGACGCCACACCAAGGAGAAGAGAGAGTGGCACGAAGCCAACAAGAAATGAGGAGAGGAGTGTGACAGACCGGTCACACCACAGATCAACTCCATCGCAGGTGTGAAAGTGGAAGGAAGTAGAGTGACACAACTGAGGACTCGTGCGAGCAGATGAGGAGGCACCCATCAGTACAAGACAGTCACCGGGGTGAGCAGACGTCACTGAAGACAGCGATGCGGTGGTCCCCCACGCTTCCCAGTACGACCGTCCTGTCACCTGTCACCGGCTGCTTGGCTGTGATGGCATCCCTGACGCCGACTGCACAGGCCACACAAGACCCGCCGTGGCCACTATGTCCATCAAGTGGTCCTTCCGCTGACAAAGCCGCCACCACCTGTTTGATCTGCAAAACGATGAAAAAAAAAAAACATCATCATCATGATGAGGTGCATCGCCCAATCATCGAAGGAGGAGCACAGCACCACCTGAGTGGAGACAGTCAGCAACAAGAACCGATGCTGACAAGGCATGTCTGGCAACGTAGAAACTTATCACCTGAACACTTGCCATGAGCTCCGTGAACCAGACGCCTGCCGGTGAGAGCAGACCAGATCATTTGGACCATCCACCCTTGGGGTTGCACAAGACTAGGTCGTGGCCCTGTTGGGAGTTCAGAGAGACTCCTTTGGCGTGGCCGACGTTGGCCCGCACAGCCCACGCAGTCCCGCCGCAATCCAGGGACAAGGGCCTCCAACGAATTCCTGTGAGAGCGGAAACTCGCTGAGAGAGAATGCATCTGAGACAGCTCCACGTCAGGCATCCGGAAGCACGGAGGTCTCATATCGAGAGACTGGTCACCTGAAGACTTTGCACCGTGGCCAGAGCACCTAAATCCGGCTGGCTCGAGCAAGCGGACCCTGCATCAACAACCCTTGTGGCTCCATGCGAGACTAGGATGTGGTCCTGTAGGCTGTTCCTCTGAGACGTCTTTGCTGGGCCTGAGATAGGCAAGCACAGTCCACACAGTCCTGTGGAAGCCCGCAAAAGGGCCTCGAGGAGACTCCTGCTTGATGGAGGTCTGGCACGAGAGGGAAGACTGCCGCTGCTCTGCCGCTGGACTCCCAGGCGCCCCAGTCCGTCACGTCATCTGCAGTCTTAGGAGGTAGACAATCTCCAGAGTCAGAATGCCGTCCAGAACTGTGTACAGTGGACTCCCCACTGCTCCAGATGCACCCGCATCAGAAACTGTAAATAGACTTTGACCACATGAGCCCAGGCAGGACCCGATCAACAATATCCAGCGAACTGTGAGGTCGTGGACAAGCAACTGAAGTATCTGGACTTCATACACACCGTGTTCGTGCCCAGCTGTACCTGGTTAAATTATGGACTCGTGTGGAGGTGTCCGGGTGCTCCCAGCTGCACCATGTCCACTGCAATTCTGCAGTCTGCCTTTTCGAGGCCGAGAGACTGATTGTGGTGCTTTGTTATTGTTTCTTTTACAGGTTGGACTTTTGTTTGGTTCCTCAATAAAGTTTGGGAGGGATGTAGAGTCCAGCTGGACTCATTCTAGTCTTTCTGCCAGCCACTCTGCTGAGGGCTGGTCTTACATATGTAACACACACCCACCCAACACAGGCGTCACCAGTCAGGTGACCCTGCCAATAAAAGGGGCCGGGCGCACGTGCCTGAGGCCAGTCTAATACCACCCTACCACCGTGTCTGCGTCACCTCATTTTACCAGCATGAGGGCCTAGGGCCCCACATTACATTGGCGACGAGGGTGGGATCTGAAACCCCACGTGGTCGCAGACATGGACTCAACAGCAACTCGATGAAGAGGAGAAGTGAGGCCGTCGCAGCCCCAGCTCCATTGGTGCCAAAGAAGGGGGTGAGTGCTGTCGATCACAGCTTCCCGCAGCGCTGCCAAAAGGCCATCGGGCACCGAGCATAAAGAAAAGGGGCCGTTTTCTTTTTTTCTTTTCCATGTAAAGTGGCGCTGTCGCGCGCCGTGCACAGTGAAGAGAAGAGGTGCCCAATTGTGCCGGGCTGTCGCCCCTTTTAATTTTAATTCGGGGTGCCCTCGCACAACGAAGAAAATATGCCCAGGGCCACCCCCACCCCGAAAAATGCCACCAAGACGGCCCACAGCACAAAGGAAGGCTGCCCCGGCCAAAAACGAAACTGAAAGTGCATTGGTGCAGACACGCACCGAAAACACTGAAATAACATGGTGCAGACACGCACCAGATGCCCAGGGCCGCGCCCCCACCTCCCAACAAACCTGTAAAGAAGTGAGGTGCTCACACGCAGCTATGGAAAAAAAACAGTGCCCGGAGCGCCCCCACGCCCCCCTCACTGACATTGGTGCCATCTGCATGCCTCTTCAAACGAGGCTGTGCAGGTTGAAAAAAAAAATTGGAAAGAAAGGAAAAAAAAACATAGAGAAGAGAAAAGGGAGAGAAGATAGAAAAAGATAAAATTGCACTTGCCTGCAGCCCCCACCAGCATGACGGAGTCCTCCCGGCAGCACGCCCTCCTCACCGGCATCTCTTGAAATAAACGACGCCGGTAACAGGAAAGACTGTCTTGAAGCTAGAAAAAAAAGTGCAATACTGGCGTCCAGTGGCCAGAGTTGGTATTGCACCCTATTTCTGTTTTAAAGGGAAAACAAGCTTGGATGAAGGCAAGTTTACAGCAGCACCTTCAGAAAGTGACTGCTCCAAACCAAGAGTGCGCCCATGGACAGAAACGGCGCAGAAGACGGAAACGCCGAGGAAGAAGGAAGCGGCACGGGCGACGCTGGAAAAGGGAAGAAGAAGACTGCAGCTGTCCCAGTCAAGCTGCAACAGTGAGAAACGGACGTAAGTGCCACGTGAGGTACGAAGAGAGCGCGCATGGTCTGCGCAGCCCCTGGCGGCCGTCCGCCGCCACCGCCGAAAGAACACCACATGCCCCAGCAATGATGGACATCACCGCAGGACAAGAAAGGGACATGCCAGGCGTTGCCACAGGACACCCAGAAAAAAAAAGAGACTGACACGTGCGCAGCGTGCACAGAGAGCTGCGCCAGAGAATGTGACGACATGGGTAAAGTCCGTGAAGATGGAGAGAGTACCCGAGAGCGTGACGTAACGCACGGGACAAGAGGCCATGTCAGCTGGCCGCACAGCGACGGAAGATGGACACTGTTGGCCCATCAGTGAGCAGGTCATCTGAACTGACCGACCCTGCCAGAGCAGATGGCAGGAGTGAGCGCCGAAACAGCGCAGCCTCGAGGAGCAAGAGTGGCGCCCTCGAGTGAAGAGAAGGAGGAAGAGACCGGGGACCCTCCTGCCAGAGAGAGGTCCACCAAGAGGATCCGGGAACGGACCAGACCGGGAGAGGTCTGCCTGAAGAGCAGATCATGTCCTACCCGCAGGACTCAGCCTGTGAGAGGCTGCGACCGAGCAAGATGCACCAGAGGAGGTGCAGTGATAGGTCCATGTGACGCAGCATGCAACCTGTGGCACAACGCCACGTCGAGGACAAAGAGGAAGATGTACCAGCAGAGGTGCAGCGCAAGGTCCATGTGCCGCAACATGTGACCTGTGGCACGACGCCACACCAAGGAGAAGAGAGAGTGGCACGAAGCCAACAAGAAATGAGGAGAGGAGTGTGACAGAGCGGTCACACCACAGATCAACTCCATCGCAGGTGTGAAAGTGGAAGGAAGTAGAGTGACACAACTGAGGACTCGTGCGAGCAGATGAGGAGGCACCCATCAGTACAAGACAGTCACCGGGGTGAGCAGACGTCACTGAAGATAGCGATGCGGTGGTCCCCCACGCTTCCCAGTACGACCGTCCTGTCACCTGTCACCGGCTGCTTGGCTGTGATGGCATCCCTGACGCCGACTGCACAGGCCACACAAGACCCGCCGTGGCCACTATGTCCATCAAGTGGTCCTTCCGCTGACAAAGCCGCCACCACCTGTTTGATCTGCAAAACGATGAAAAAAAAAAACATCATCATCATGATGAGGTGCATCGCCCAATCATCGAAGGAGGAGCACAGCACCACCTGAGTGGAGACAGTCAGCAACAAGAACCGATGCTGACAAGGCATGTCTGGCAACGTAGAAACTTATCACCTGAACACTTGCCATGAGCTCCGTGAACCAGACGCCTGCCGGTGAGAGCAGACCAGATCATTTGGACCATCCACCCTTGGGGTTGCACAAGACTAGGTCGTGGCCCTGTTGGGAGTTCAGAGAGACTCCTTTGGCGTGGTCGACGTTGGCCCGCACAGCCCACGCAGTCCCGCCGCAATCCAGGGACAAGGGCCTCCAACGAATTCCTGTGAGAGCGGAAACTCGCTGAGAGAGAATGCATCTGAGACAGCTCCACGTCAGGCATCCGGAAGCACGGAGGTCTCATATCGAGAGACTGGTCACCTGAAGACTTTGCACCGTGGCCAGAGCACCTAAATCCGGCTGGCTCGAGCAAGCGGACCCTGCATCAACAACCCTTGTGGCTCCATGCGAGACTAGGATGTGGTCCTGTAGGCTGTTCCTCTGAGACGTCTTTGCTGGGCCTGAGATAGGCAAGCACAGTCCACACAGTCCTGTGGAAGCCCGCAAAAGGGCCTCGAGGAGACTCCTGCTTGATGGAGGTCTGGCACGAGAGGGAAGACTGCCGCTGCTCTGCCGCTGGACTCCCAGGCGCCCCAGTCCGTCACGTCATCTGCAGTCTTAGGAGGTAGACAATCTCCAGAGTCAGAATGCCGTCCAGAACTGTGTACAGTGGACTCCCCACTGCTCCAGATGCACCCGCATCAGAAACTGTAAATAGACTTTGACCACATGAGCCCAGGCAGGACCCGATCAACAATATCCAGCGAACTGTGAGGTCGTGGACAAGCAACTGAAGTATCTGGACTTCATACACACCGTGTTCGTGCCCAGCTGTACCTGGTTAAATTATGGACTCGTGTGGAGGTGTCCGGGTGCTCCCAGCTGCACCATGTCCACTGCAATTCTGCAGTCTGCCTTTTCGAGGCCGAGAGACTGATTGTGGTGCTTTGTTATTGTTTCTTTTACAGGTTGGACTTTTGTTTGGTTCCTCAATAAAGTTTGGGAGGGATGTAGAGTCCAGCTGGACTCATTCTAGTCTTTCTGCCAGCCACTCTGCTGAGGGCTGGTCTTACATATGTAACACACACCCACCCAACACAGGCGTCACCAGTCAGGTGACCCTGCCAATAAAAGGGGCCGGGCGCACGTGCCTGAGGCCAGTCTAATACCACCCTACCACCGTGTCTGCGTCACCTCATTTTACCAGCATGAGGGCCTAGGGCCCCACATTACAGTGTGCTCTTGTGCAAATGTCCCGCCTCAGGGGATTCAGTGCAATCAGCAGAGACGCACTATTTATTTGTCACACTTGTTTTCCGAAAGTCGTCCTACATGATGCAGTTTTTTTCATGACATTTGCGCTGCTCAGATTTTAACCATTAGGTGGCGGTGTCGCCGCACGTTTGGGCCATTTCTTTTAGGCACGCTCTGAGCAGGTGAGCCTGTGCTCATCTAAAACTCATACTGATGCTTTAAACCCGAGCTGTGGGGGAACAATAAGTCCCCAAGCAGTACTGCTGCGTCATTTCCGGGGCACTCGGAAAGAGCTCCCTAAGCTCAACCCCAACAGGTCTGATTGGCAGATGTTAAAGAACTCTGGCCCAGAGTTACTAATAATGCTCGAAAAAAGTGACGGCAAATTGTGCAGTGGATTATGTGCCCAACATCTGAGTTTGAAAACTGTCCTATGAGCTGTAAAGTCAACTCACAGAATCGTCCAAGATCGACCTTCCTAATCAATGTGGGGTTGGCTATAAACACAGGGGGACAGAGGTCTGCAGGCAGTGCTTGATTTGTAAATAAAAAAGTGCCAGTGCCTGTTGAGTCGCGAGCTAGGCCGCTTCGTGTCTCAAACGATATGTCTGCAACAATTAACCAGTCTGGGACACTCCTGCGTAGTTACTGGATGCGAGAGAGAACTCCCCGGACCCTTTAAATAAACTCCGGTTGCGTCACCGGACAAACCACTTTAATAATCCACTGCAGGGGAGATTAGCTTCATCTCCCTTCAATAGTGGGGGGTCATGGGTGGGCCCATGACCAAACATAACATTCCTCCTTTACCCAAAACAAAAGAAACCACAAAACACATTTTTAAATGACTTATAATGATAACACAGTGTTCATCCAGAACGTGACATATAGAAGACATTCTTTATATGATCAGTCTACCACAAATCCTTTCAACCTTGTGGAACGTGACGGGTGTAGCTGTAAACTAGAACGATCTAACCCTTACCTTGATGTTGTTGAGCCAACTGGTACCAGGTCAGGTACCTCAGGCTCTGAGACTTGGTGACGCTCGGAGTTCTGCACATCTGTGCTCTGTGGACCAAAGGATAAAAGGTTACCGGCAGCTAACCCTTGACTCTGAGATGTGGAATCACCTTCACCATGATCTACACTTCCTCCATCGTCTGAACCGGCTGATGATACCTCTCCAGTCCTTGTCACACCACAGTCGGGCATACGAACCACTTTGAAAAACGAAATGTTCCTCATGCCAGTCTCGTGGTTCCTCCGGGCAGTGATCATGGTGCCTTTTATGCCACTAACCACCCATGGATCCTTCTCGAAAGGTAGCACAAATTTGCTTCCCCCTCTCCTGCTTCTTACAAGAACCAGATCCCCTATGTGGATAACTCGCTTCTTTGCTCTCCTTTTTCTTGACATCTTGTCATTCCCGTCCTTCCTTTGTGACGGCGCCTTCCCCACACGATTATGGAGTTCGGATTGTTCCTGAACATGAGCAATGTTATCTCGTACACTTCGATTTATGCATAGAGAACTATTCTCACCAGTGGTGGCATGAGGAGTAAGTCGATACTCCCGCAAGAAGGCATATACAGCACAGTCCACATTGTGACCACCAGCGACGGCGATCCGTAGCACTTTGTTGAGAGTCCTCATGACGCGTTCCACTTCTCCATTAGCCTGAGGCCAATGAGGGGCGATCTTTTTATGAACAATTCCTCGAGACTGCAGGTACTCAGCAAACTCTTGGCTCAAAAACAGGGGTCCATTATCAGTGCGTATCTCCTGTAATAACCCATGGGTGGCCATAATCTTCTCGAGACAAAGAATGATCTGAGAAGCTGTGGTGGATTCCACAATGTCAACCTCGCGATACTTTGAGAAATCGTCTATCACTACAAATGTGTGACGCCCGTCTGGCAGACTCCCGAAATCAGCACTGGCTTGAAACCACGGGATAGGATGGATAGGCTCGGTAAGAATTGGTGAGGGATATTCGGCTGGACCAACCGCTTGACACATCCTACATTGACGCACTACTCTTTCGACGTGGTCATCAAGTTCTGGAAGCCACACCTTACTTCTCAATCTGGGCTTTGTCTTAACCATTCCTTGGTGGGAGGCATGGGCCAGCTCCACTACTGGATTTTGTAATGAGATCGGAATCACCAGCCGGTGTCCTCTGAGCAGACGTCTTTCGGGAGATACAGCCAGCTCTTGTCTGACCTTGTGCAACGAGGATAGCATCATCTGGGCCTCTGCTATCCTGAAAGTCACATTTTGAAGCACATGATGCCATTGGCCGGAAACGACGGCCGACATCACCAACTGCAGACACTCATCGCCATCCGTGGCTACCTTGATTTCGTCAAGTAAAAGAGGCAGCGGTCGAGAGCTTTCCATGATCAATCTTACGTACTCCTCTACCTCGTCTGCATCTGTGACCTCTCGAGGAGTAGCAGGTCGGGCATGTCGTGACAAGTAGTCAGCAGGATTCAAAGAGCCAGGTCGATATACCACCTGAAAACGATAATCTTGCAATTGCAAAATTTCACTTTTCTATTCGTGGCGGGGGTTTGGAAGGGGATCCATTAAACAAAGGTATCAGGGGTTTATGATCAGGGTGCACTACAAACGGCTGACCATACAGATAGAGGTGAAAGTGCCTGCAGCCCCAGTGCACCGCAATGGCCTCCTTCTCAATTTGAGAATAATGTTGCTCAGTCTCTGTCGAAGCACGGCTGGCAAAGGCCACAGGAGCCCATTCCCCATCCAGTTGTTTTTGTGCCAAACTGCTCCCAACCCAGTGGGGCTAGCATCAACGGATAGCTCCGACTCCTTCTGAGGAGCGAAATATACCAGAGTGGTGTGTTCAGACAATGCTGACTTGGTAGCTTGGAATGCAGCATCTTGTTCAGGTCCCCACTCCCATACCGCATTGGCCTTTATGAGGTCTCTAAGAGGAGCCGTAACGGCTGTCAGGTTTTTGATAAAACGCCCACAGTAATTTATCTTGCCCAAATAGCTACAAACACCAGACACATTGGTGGGAGCCGTAGCAGACTGAGGGCCTCATTACAACCTCGGCGGTCTTTCAAAAAGACCGCCGAGGCTGCGGGAGCCAGAATACCGCCATTGCCGGCGGTATTGCTGGCTCCCTATTATGACTTTTCCGCTGGGCCAGCGGACGGTAACAGTGTTACCGTTCGCTGGCCCAGCGGAAAAGTCACATCAACATTGCTGCCTGCTCGTAATAGAGCCGGCGGCAATGCTGATGTGCAGCGGGTGCAGTAGCACCCGTCACGCATTTCACTGCCCGAAATTCGGGCAGTGAAATGCGCGACGGGGCTATGCCTGGGGGCCCCTGCACTGACCATGCCAAGTGCATGGGCAGTGCAGGGGCCCCCAGGGGCACCTAAGTCCCCTTACCGCCAGCCTTTCCATGGCGGTGTTTACCGCCACGGACAGGCTGGCGGTCTGGGACTCATAATCCCCAGGGCTTTATGACCGCCAGGCAGAAGCCTGGTGGTATGTTGGAGGGGCCGGCGGTATGGCCGTGGCTATTGCACCACGGTCATAATAGCTGGCGGAACACCACCAGCCTGTTGGCGGTGTTACCGTCAGCTTACCGCCGGCCGCCAGGGTCGTAATGACCCCCTGAATGTCTTTTACTTTGGCAGGATCAGGCATGACTCCTTCCCCGAGAATCGATAACCAAAATATGCCACTTCCGTCTGCAAAAAGGAACACTTGTCTCTGTGAAGAGTTAGGCCATGTTCTTAAAGTCTATGGAAGGTCACTCTGAGCTGAAGAAGATGCGACTCTATGATCGGAGCATGCACAAGTGTGTCATCGCTGACATTGATGACTCCAGGTAGACCAGCAAGCACCCCACGAATGGTGTCCTGAAACACCTCTGCGGCGCTGGAGATCCCAAAGCTCAAACGCTTATACCTTCTGAGACCCACATGAGTGGAGAAAGTTGTTATGCCTCTGGAGTCAGGATGTAACATGAGCTGATGGTATCCAGCCCGCAGGTCCAACTTCGAGAACCACCTTGACCCTGCAACCTCCGCAACTATGTCATCCACAGTAGGTGTTAGATGACGTTCCGCTTAATGGTGACATTCGGCAGGCGCATGTCGACACAGATCCTCACCTCTCCTGGTTGTTTGGGTTTCCTGGCAATCACAATGGGTGACACCCACGGAGTGGGACCGTAGACCTTCTCTGTTACGTCAGCCTGCTCAAGCTTTCTGAGCTCTTCCTCCCGCTTTGGTCGCAGATGGAAGGCAACTCGGCGATGTTTTAATGCTACAGGCTGTATGGACTTATCGATGTGCAGACATAGCATGCGGTCCTTCAGACAACCAATCCCTTCGAATAACTGCCCAAACTCAGTTAACAGACTCTCTACGGTTTCGAGGTGGACACTGAAAGCAAAAGAAATGAGACTGAGTTGCTCTGCCTTCTGGCAGCTCAGTAGCATGTCAGATCCCATTTTTTTACAAACACTCTGGTTTACACAGCATTCTCCTCATGAGACAGTGTAGTGGTGAAAACACCTGCCAAAGGCAGTGGCTGCGACGACCCAAAGGCATACACCTGAGTCGCAACTTAGGTTGAATGGGAAGACCTTTCAACAATGATTGCACCAGTATATTAATGGAAGCACCAGTGTCAATCAGCGCATCAATCTTTTGGCATGCATGAAAAACAGGACACTGTGGTACACGCTTCCGAGGATGCCCACCAGGTTGCAGAGCATGTATCACGTGGACAGTCCCTTCTTTTTCTTCATTGTTATCCAGATCATCATCTTCTCCTGTTACAACGGGTGGTTGCACTAAGTTGATGGCTTTGGACTTCTGTGACTTTGGTCGTACAGCTGACTGGCATACCTTGGCAAAATTATTCAATTTATTGCCGCTTGAACATTTCTTGCCTTCCACAGGACACATGCCTTGATGCGGGAATGGACCCCCGCAGGAAAAACAGGTTTGTGAAGATGCGGTAACCTTTTGCCGGTTTTTCTTTCTTTCCGTGGCTGTTGTGGTGATGGCATTCACTGGCTCAACTTTGTCCTGGGTTTGCAACGCTGCTTCCATATGAGTCGCACGTACTTTAGACAGCTCCTTGGATCTGCCCATCGTGAGGATGTTTGCCATTGACATGCCAGGTACCTGCAATATGTTCTCCCTCAGTTTTACAGATGCACATCCCTGTATGAATTGCGCACAGATCTCATCTTCCACATCCAACAACATACAGGTGCGGGCCAGTTCTTTTAACCTGGCATAAAAGGTGTCAACTGATTCATTTGGGAGTTGTCTGGCCTGCCTTAGCAAGAAACGCTCATAGTTCGGAATCGCTAAAGGTTCGAAATGAGCTGTCAGCGCCTGTTTTAATGACTGGTAGGTAAAAGGTGGACCCTCTTCTACCACCGACCGTCCAAGTTTATGAATAGCTGCACCTCCTAAGTGTAGGAGCATGGGGCGGCGCCTCTCATTGTCCAGTGCCGTTGCCGCAAAGTAGGTTTCCAACCTGTCCACCCACTCCTTCCACAGAGCTGCTTGAGCGGAAGGAGGACCCTCCATGACAAAAGGTTCCAAAGCCGGGACTGACAACATGACTTCAATGCGGGCCTGTGACGTAATAACACTCTTCCACCTGTGGTGTGCGCGTGACTGGATCGCCTAGACGTCGTCTCCTGCAGTTGGAAGGCTTTCTGTTACATCCACAACAATGCACAGCGAGCTCCCTTGTAGATCTGCATGTGCGTGGCGTTCCTTGCAACTTCAGGCCATATACATCTGTGAATGGTGCTTATGTGACATTGAGACACTGATGTGGACCACGCCACCCGTGTGTCTGCAGACAAGTCTGTGTCCTCCCAGAAACGATGTTGCTGTTTGTAATGTATTTTGTTTCCTTTTATTGATTTTTTTTTATTGTCCTCCCCTTTTGTTTGTTAGCAGGGTTCCAAAGATCCTGTAGACCAGTGGTTCCCAACCTTTTGATTTCTGTGGACCCCCACTTTAACATTAATGGAACCCAGGGACCCCCAATGAATCATCATGGGAATCCGGGGACCCCCGCCTGAGTCATTACTGGAAGCTGGGAACCTAATTTGTCAATATTTGTTAATATCTTTTAATTTTCTAGGCTCTCGCGGACCCCCAGGGGTCCCTGGACCACAGGTTGGGAACCACTGCTGTAGACTACAGTGTGCTGATACAGATCAGGCACACCAGCTGTACCAGAGTCCGTCTGGGTAGCGTCTTGTCTTTTGCACGATGAACGCGTGCACAGAATGAAACAGGGAGGCTCCCACGCCCCTAGCGCCGCTCACCTCAGGAATTTCCTCCTGGAGGCTGGTTGCTCCAGCAACAGCCGGGGATGCGCCTCGCACGCATGTATTCAAGTAGCACAGCCGACACCACTATCGAGCCGGTGCTCACTGACAAAAGGAGCGTCAAGGCACACACGTGGCCACAGAACAGGCAGGGGCCGCGGAGAGCCTAACAACGGCCACAGGCAGCGCACGCCAGCAGGTGAGGGCGCAAGGGGTGCCGGAAAATAGGATCTCCTCTGCTCGTCGCCAATTTGTTGAGTCGCGAGCTAGGCCGCTTCATGACTCAAACGATATGTATGCAACAATTAACCAGTCTGGGACACTCCTCTGTAGTTACTGGACGCGAGGGAGAACTCCCTGGTCCGTTTTATTAACTCCGGTTACGTCACTGGCCAAACCACTTTAATAATCCACTTTAGGGGAGATTAGCTTTATCTCCCTTCGACAGTGAGCATCATGGGTGGGCCCATGACCAAACATAACAGTTCCCAAAGCCCTTCTCTGAAACACGCAGGTGCTGCAAAATCCTGAAGCCATGTCGGGCCTCTTCAATCCATTTACAGTCACTCCCTGCCCCTTCAGCTCACTCTTGCAGCTTTCTCCTTTCTCCTCTTGTGAAGCTTTTTCGTGTTTCTCTTTCGTTGTCTTTCCAAATGTGTCTTTTGCTCAGAGTAAATGCTTGAGGCCGAAAAATAAGTGTCACCCCCCAAAAATATGTGCCCCCGGAAACCACCAGTTCAAATTAAGCACTGTCTGCAAGGGGCAGCAGACCACCAGCCCTGTGTTGGCATTCCCAAACAAAATGTTTATTTTAATGTTTCTCCAGTTCCTTAAAGAAACCACTATGGCTTTAAAAAAACATAAAGGCTTCCTGTTTGGGAAAACACCAGTGGACCGTTCCCCCACACACCCTGAGGCGGTCAGTGTGATTCCCAGAGCAGAAGGGGTGCCAAGGAGACTTATTTGCCTTTTGTGAATCAGTTACAACCACCTTTGAGGGGTCGGTAACTGGTCTGTGGTTTGCAGCTGGAACTGTGGTCACAAACCATTGATACTTACTTTATCAAACCGCAGTGTAAAAAGAACACACCCTTCCAAATTGTGATTCAGTGTGGCAGAAACTCCAGTACCAAACCTGTATTCAGTATGGGGCGCAAAACCCATTTTATTAGTCAGAAAAAAAATTCAGACTCGTAAAATGGGTTTTGCACAATAGAAATAGACATGTTGCAGCCGAATACCCTGTGATTTTGAGAATCGCAGGATTTGCGATTGCAAAATTGCTTTGAACATCTGACCCTCTGCAGATTATATGAATAGTTCTGCCACATTTGTGGGACCCCTCTATTTGCCCCACAGCCACCACAGCCAGTCTTCGTAAACTAGCCTTACTTTTTCACTTAACAAGAAGGGAAACACAGGAATGTTATGACATATCCAGCTTTTAGGACCAGGGAAGGAGTGATGCACTGCAAGCAAGAATGAGTTACTGTGGAGAGAGTGATCGAACACACCAGCTGCTGGGACGGGTTTAACACATCACATTCAGAAGGGGAGTTGCTGACCATAAAGATTAGTGGGTTTATCAACTGCTGGACAGGCTGGTTTGTAGCCTGCTGGTCACATTTGATAAACTAGCCAGGGCACACTCAGCCTTTCATCTTTCCAAGGTCGATCGAATGAACATTTAAGACTGTTAAAGTGACTGAAGGCAGCTCTGTTTGTGGTGGGTCAAAGGAATGAAATTTACATATTAAGGTAAGAGTATGGTCTTGGAGAAAGTTTAGTATATAAGAGCTGCAGTCTGATGGGAGAGGAGTCTCTGAAAAGAATAGGAGGAGGTTAATTTGCAGAGGTGTGTTAAATGTTCGCAGGGTTATGTATTAAAGAGGAGCTGCCACATGCACCTTTTATTATGGTAAACATTACAATGCTAAACATTCTCAGGAGTGACTCATGAACACTGAGCATTAAGGACCATGGTTTTGGTTTGGTTTAGCAGCTTTAATAATTAGAATGCCCATATAAATTATATATATATGTTTTGGCCAGGTGAAACACTCCCCGCGCGCACAGCACCACGGAGCTGTGCCTGTGTCTCCCCCTCCCCACCCTCGCTGCTCCAAGGGATCGAGGCCCTCCTGGACCCGATCCGCCCTGGTGCCTGGTAAGCGCTAGAGCGCTTCTCATCTTCTTTGTCTCTCTGTCCATCTCTTTTGCATTTCTTGTTCTGGTTGCTTCTGCTTTTTCACTTTTTCTGCTTTTGCTCTTTTTTCTACTTTTTTCACTTTTTCTGCTTTTTCTCTTTTTTTCTACTTTCTCTCTTTTTCTGCCCCCCCATTTTGCTCCTTTTCCCACTCTCCCTTTGCTCCCCCCGCACCACCATTCGCCCGCGCCTCCCGCCTCCCAGCTGCTCCTCCCTCCCCCCTCACTTCTTAATGGCGGTCGCTGCACAACTGCACAGCGGGCGTGCCACTGGCGGGCAGCGGGCGCGCCAGACGCAAGCCTGTCTGCGCCCGTCTGGACCGCGCCCAGCGCCAGGACCCCTGAACCCCGCAACAGCCACACCGCCAGCCTCCGCTACGACGCCAGCACCCTCTTCGCACTCAACATCGGTCGAGACACCACCTGCTTCCAGGCCACTCCGAAAAGCACACACGGACCCTTCTCCTGCCGCAACTGCAGCTTCACCTGCGTCAGAGCCTATAAACCTCCCAGGACCAAGACCAACCACCTCCACTGCATACTCCTCAACACTCGCTCCGCACGTAAGCACACCATCGAGCTCTGGGACCTGCTCAACACCACTGCCCCCGACGTAGTCTTCCTGACCGAAACCTGGCGGAACGACTCATCAGCGCCTGACATCGCCATAGCCATCCCGGACGGGTACAAGATCTCCCGCAGAGACCGCATCAACAGAACCGGAGGAGGCATAGCCATCGTCCGCAAGGCCACCCTCGAAGTCCACACCCACCTGGACGACTCCCTCAACTCTGCCGAACTCCTACACTTTCAAATCCACACCGACCCCAACACCACCCTCAGAGGAACGCACGTCTCCAGACCTCCTGGACCCAGGGCACTGTTCAGCAACGCCATAGCCGACCTTGCCAGCACCCACGCACTTGCCTCCATGGACTACATCCTCCTCGGGGACCTGAACTTCCACCTCAAAAACAATAACGACGTCAACTCCACCACCCTGATTGACAACCTCGCCAACCTCGGCCTCAGACAACTTTTCAACACAACCACCCATGCCGCCGGTCACACTCTAGACCCCATCTTCTCCACAAGCAACCACATCACCTTCAACCGCACCACCGAACTCTACTGGACCGACCACCACTGCATCCACTTCACCTTCAAGAAACAAACCAAACACCACCACACTGAGCGACCACCCCGTCGATGTTTGAGCAAAGTCACTGAAGACCAGTTGACCAACGCCCTAGCCCAGAAACCGCCCACCGACCCTGACATCGCCGCCCACAACCTCAGGCTATGGATCGACGACTGCGCCAACCGCCTCGCACCACTCAAAAAACCCACCAACAACGAAACCAACAAGAAAGCCACCTGGTTCACCAACGACCTCCAAGCCTCCAAACGCAACTGCCGTAAACTCAAGAAAAAATGGCTCCACGAACGCACACCCGACAGCCACACAGCACTCAAGAATGCCACACGTAGTCATCACCCACTCCTCAGGCTAGCAAAGAGATCCTCCTTCAAAACCCGCCTAGAAAACAACGCCCACGACTGCAAAGAACTCTTCAACATAGTGAAGGAGCTCTCCAACCCCAGCGCCACCGTCAACGACATCCCTCCCTCCCAAGAACTGTGCGACGCCCTAGCCACTGCCTTCCACCGAAAGATCGCTGACATCCATGACAGCTTCAACACCCCTACTACCTCAAACACGCCAGTCTCCCCCTCCACGAACTCCACCCGCACCAACCGCCTGACCTCCCGGACCAGCATCAGCGACGACGAGACTCGCAAGACCATGAATTCCATCCACTCCGGATCACCGTCAGACCCGTGGCCACACCACATATACAACAAAGCAGACACAGCCATCGCACCACACCTATGGAAGGTCATCAACATCTCCTTCAAAACAGCAAGGTTCCCAGAGAGCTGGAAACATGCCGAAATCAACGCTCTACTGAAAAAACCAAAGGCGGACCCCAAAGACCTTAAGAACTTCCGGCCCATCTCCCTGCTCCCATTCCCGGCGAAGGTCATTGAGAAAATCGTCAACACACAACTTACCCAATACCTCGAAGACAACAACATCCTCGACCCCTCCCAGTCCGGATTCAGAGGGAACCACAGCACCAAGACCGCTCTCCTCGCCGCCACAGACGACATCAGAAACCAACTCGACAATGGAGAAACGTCAGCCCTCATCCTCCTAGACCTGTCAGCCGCCTTCGACACAGTCTGCCACCACACTCTGAAAATCCGCCTCCATAAAGCAGGGATCCAAGAGAAAGCCCTCCACTGGACCACATCCTTCGTCTCTGGCAGAACCCAGAGAGTCCGCCTCCCCCCTTTCCAATCCGAAGCCACCAACATCATCTGCGGCGTACCCCAGGGCTCATCCCTCAGCCCGACGCTGTTCAACATCTACATGGCCACCCTCGCACAAGTGGCCCGCCAACACAACCTCAACATCATCTCCTACGCCGACGACACGCAACTCATCCTCTCCCTCACCAAGGACCCACACACTGCCAAAACCAACCTCCACGAGGGCATGAAGGCCATCGCCGACTGGATGAGAGGCAGCCGGCTGAAACTGAACTCGGACAAAACGGAGGTCCTCATCCTTGGGCCCACCCCCTCCACCTGGGACGACTCGTGGTGGCCAGCCTCGCTGGGAACCCCACCAACACCAACTGACCACGCACGCAACCTTGGCTTCATCCTCGACTCATCCCTCTCCATGTCAAAGCAGGTCAACGCCATCTTCTCCTCCTGCTACAACACCCTCTGCATGCTTCGCAGGATCTACAAATGGATCCCAACCAAAACTAGAAAAACAGTAACACAGGCCCTCGTCAGCAGCAGGCTCGACTACGGCAACGTACTCTACGCAGGCATCCCGTCCAAACACCTGCAACGCCTCCAAAACGCCTCCGCCCGACTCATCCTTAACATTCCCCGCCGCAGCCACATCACCCCCCACCTGAGAGACCTGCACTGGCTCCCCGTCGACAAGAGGATCACCTTCAAACTACTCACCCACGCACACAAAGCACTCCACAACACCGGACCAGCCTACCTTAACAACAGACTCAGCTTCTACACCCCCACCCGACAACTCCGCTCTTCCAACCTCGCCTCCATCCCCCGCATCCGACGCAAATCCTCCGGCGGCAGATCTTTCTCCTACCTCGCCGCCAAGACCTAGAATACCCTCCCGTCTGACCTAAGACAGATCCAGGACCTGCTCATCTTCAGAAGACACCTCAAGACCTGGCTCTTCGAGCAGTAGCAGCACCCCCCCCTTTTTTCTTTCCGCAGCGCCTTGAGACCCTCACGGGTATGTAGTGCGCTTTATAAATGGATTGATTGATATATATATATATATATATATATATATATATATATACACATACACAAACACACTGTAACAAGGAAACTACAGTTCCCAGAATGCAAAGCGCTGCTGGCTAAAAAGCAGGGAGTTGCTGCAGGTGTCACGGATGACATGAAGATATTTGGCAGTCATGAGAATACAGATGTAAGTTCAAGCTGCTGGGACAGCTCTGCAGCGACAACTTGTGAATACCTGGCTCCATGTTCACCTTCAAGGACTCCCTAGGTAGGCAGCAATCTGGTCCTACATGTACGGCCTCTGGAATTATGCAGCAGGGGAGCACCAAATTATGCAGCACGATTGACTAAATTGTATGGCAAGAAAAGATAAATTATGTAGCACAATTATGTGGCACAATGCGGTACATTTTTGGATGCTATTTTTTCATTATTTTGTGATTCTTACACATGGTGATACTGTCTGGGCAAAGATTTCACAGCATTAGTACAAGTTTATCAATCAAATACAGAAATAAGCTACTGAAAGATGACCAGTTAAACTTTGCAAAGGGCCTTCCACTGCATGCAAACACTTATTGACAAATTTTTTGTAACTTTTTATTAGATTGACCTAGAAAAACATTTATTTTGGTTCAAATCTGCAGAATATGCAGCAGATAATAGATTTTGTGGCAAATGAGGCAAATCCTTAACCATGCAAAAGAAGCTGCAGCCGCAGAATCGCATATTTACCGACCCTACCTAAATGTAATAAAGCACCTGTTCACTTCAGTGCCGAGAATAATTGAGAAGGATAAAGAACATGCGCATCCCTTCAAAGAGTTTGATCATACAGAAGGTAAGTGAACATTATTGGTGGCCAGGGCTAAAAACAGATAAGAAGGATATGGTAAAAATATTACATGGCTTGTAGAAAGGACACCGGGCACTATTACACAGAGTGCACTTTCTATTTTTTCGCCATGGAGCTCCTCAAAACAGGTGCGCGTGTGCAAACAGAGAAAGTGCACCCTATTACATTGAACCTGCTGCCCCAATGGTAGCCGTGAACAGCGCGTTGCACATGAAAAATGGAGCAACTGTGATGCAGCCGCTCCATGTTTCACCGTGCAGGCGGGAACCCACCTGCACTTTTATGAGGGATTAGAGATCCCCTTGCAGGTGGGTGCAGTGAGTGACTGCAAGGGGATGTCTGGGGGGTCCATAGACCCCTTCCCCCCCTCCAAAGGGCTGCCATAAAGGGAGCGCACTGACACACCTTTTAGGTGGTGCACTGTCACTCTGCCTCCTGACAGCTACTTTGCCTCTATAATGCGGCACGGGTGCAGAGGCAAAGGGATTCCCTCATTTGCATGGGGCCAGGCGCCCATGCAAATTAGGGAACACCCCACTGGTACTATATGTGCACCAGCTCTATCTGTAATACAGAAAGGGCCATACGAATGTCTGTGACTTTTTCTGTAATACCAGAGTGCCCTGTGGGTGCACAAAGCGGGCGCACATGCCCGGTGTGCCCCCCCCCCCCCCCGGGGCACCTTGCATAATATGGCTCCAGGTGATTAGGAAGAGGATTCCACTGCTGCAGTCGGTGAAGCTGGCATATACCGCAAGCTAAAAAATAGCAACAGACATCACTGGACCAAAAGTTGATTATGGAAAGATATTGTTACAGTACAGTAAGAAAAAACCAGAAAAAGGGTCAGACCCTGTTTGGGGTCCGGGGCCTTAGAGGGGTCACTGGGCCTCAAATGAGGGGATTGTCTGTTTATCACTGATGTCTCAGGACTTGGCCTACGATGCACACGAACGCCCTAGCCCCAAGTACACCCCTTTAGCACTCGACTCTCACGGCAGCGAGGGCAATCACTCAAAGGTAAACTCAGGGAGGGGGTGCTTGTGGGGCAACAGCTCAGAACTTGACCCTTCTATATTCAAAAGGATGCTCCCTGCGGGGGAAGTATAACCCTTGACTTCCGCGGCAGAAGTTCAATAAAACCCTTCTCGTAGGTAAGGTTTATTCTGTGGTTCATACCCTTTATTTAAAAGTAAACAAACTCAAATTTTCATCAAACAATGCTTACTTAATTTTCTAAACAGGTAATTCATATACTCATCATGTAGGTGCTCCTAATAAGTGACGGCGCAGTGAAAGTGAGCTAGGTGAGGTTAAAGTGCGCCAGCGATATTTACAAATATATACACGTGACCAGTGCTTGAACTGGAAAAATTAAAGTGCCGGTACTCTCCTATTAAAAGTATTGCGTTTTTCTTGAGATGTGCCAGTACTCTCCCTCTCAAAATTAAAAAGTGCCGGTACTCAGTACCGGAGAGTACCGGCCCATTTAAAGCACTGCTGTGACGTGACTGATCAGGATCTTGTGATCTTAAGTGCAGCACCCACGATAGGAGTGTCGAAAATCCCCAGTCAATTTAACAAACAGTCCACACTTTCCATTCTGTCGACGTTTCGATCCAAAACTTAAAATTAATTAGAAACGGGCCATCACCAGGACATGGTCTTATAGGAAGCACAAAACTCATTCCTGATGTGCTATTGTAAGGTGAATATGAAATAAAATGAAGGCAAAACGAATACAGTTCCGGCAACAAAGCACTTTTCCTTAACCGTGCAAGGTGAGCCATCATTGCTTCTAATTACACTGTTCCTGTAGCCTGGTTAATCAAGCAAGACCCGCTGATAAATTCAACCAAGGAGGCCCCGGTCACTGCCCGGAAACCCGGAGAGGCCTGGGAAATCTGCAGAATCCTAGGCTTTGGAATATCCATCAGTCGAACAGAGAAACACGGTCAGAAAATGTCACTATTCAAAGCGCCTTTCGCCGCAGTGGGACCCGCGAGGATGTCACTCACTTCGAAGCAAGGACCAGAGGATGCTCGGACCAGAGGCGTAGCGATGTGCGCGCTTTTATCTCTGGAGGAGTGCGCGTAAGGTGCGCGCGGTGTGCCACCCAGCGGCTGCTTGCAGTAACACAGGGCCAAGTAACTGCATCCGAACTGCACGCAACATAAAACAAACACCCTGCAAGAAACTAATTACATAAGTAGGTTCAAAAAAACTTCGGAAAAGAAATGCTTATGGAATCCTTTAAATGAAACAAATAGAAACAAATACTAGGGGTACTTAAGTACCTCAACAACAGAGAAGAAATACTAAAAGGCTTGGGAGACCTCAAGGATGTGCGAGACATATTGTGCAACTCTATTGAAAAGAACTCCAGGAAAGATGGCATTTACGACACCGCATGAGTCGCAGGCACTCGTACCTAATATTTTACAATTACATGAAAGACAAAAGGATTAGAATGTGTATAATACGCATATAAATCCTATTTCTCAATATGATCACAGGATACTTTACCAATGATTGCGCTAATATGTGGACCAATCATTGGAAACAAACATGTTACAAATTTGGTGCAACAAATGTCAGTACAGATTGTCCGTATGAGGGCTACTTGTAATCATCCACCCCAATAAATCTTGTAAAAAAGAGTCTCTTTCTACTCCTAGCCTTGATCAGTAATTAGAAAGCAATAGCAGCATTACTGTGTTCACAAGGATGCAGCTTGCCTCCAGTCTTCAAGCCAGTGCTTAATTTGTGCTTGTTGTTTCTCGTGCGGGGTACCGGCACTTATTTTTGAGGGCCAGCACTTATTTTTCTGCCTCAAGTATTTACAGCGAGCAAAAGACACATGGGGAAGACGGAGGAAGAGAAAAACGAAAAAGTGTCACAAAGGGAGAAAGCAGAAAGCTGCATGAGTGAGCTGAAGGGGCAGGGAGTGGCTGTAAATGGATTAAAGAAGCACAAGATGGCTTCGGGATTACGCTGTCTCAGTATTCCGTGCTCGCACATTTAGTTGCAGCAGCCACATGTTTAAGAGGAGGGTTTTGGGCACCGGCATGCTTTTATTTACAAATTAAGCACTGCTTCAAGCGTATTTAAACCATCTGTAATCCGTAATTAAACCATCTGTAATTGTGCCACATTTGTCCATCCAAAACAGTTCTCCTTTGCAAAGTAGGCTGGCTTTGTTCCCTCCTCGGGGACTGAGTGGGACCTTTCCGATTACTTGCCACTCCAGATTGTCATTGCTGTATTGAAGCCTTTGGTAGTGTTCCACCGAACGAGACCCAGGCAAAATGCTTCTTATGCTGACATGCTCTCAGTGCTTAATTTGAGCGGGTGGTTGCCGGTCGGTGGCACCGGCACTTATTTTTGTAGGCCAGCACTAATTTCTGCCCATAAGACATTTCCCGAGACTGATGTGGGGAAAAACAAACAAAACAAAAAACACAGAGGAAGAGAAATACAGAAAATGCGTTGCCAAGGGAGAATGCAGACACCTGTACGAGTGCGATACCTGAGCAGAGTGTGGCTCCAGTGAAGTGGAGTCAGGCCCGCGCACCCTTGCTGTTTGTGCTCTGACATTTTATAGCGCCAACCGCAGGTGTCTGAGCAGCCTTTGAGCACAGGCACTTAGAATTTTACAAATAAGGTGCTGTATGTTCTCGTGTAATTCCCGGCAAACTGTGTTATAATTGTTGCACGCAATTCCTGAAATTATGCTGTTATGCCACCCAGAGTAATTTCTAGTCCATCCAAGTAGAATTCCTATTGTGGTACGAGAACAACAGTAACTAAAAGATTGTGAACGGCTGTTGTTTGCAGCAATTGTGTATTTTAGCACTTTTTTAAAACTAAAAAATGCCATATGAGCATTTTACGTAACTTCACATATTTTTTTTTAAATTTTGCATAAAGGAAAATTGCGCAAATTTCTCAAGCAACGAACCAGAACTCACCAATCAACCCAGTACTATCCAATCAATCAGCACCCAGCCTGTGCTTTTAATTGTCAAAATAAAATACTTTAATTTACCATAACTAAATACTACAGAAATATATAAAACATTGAAATGCTAGAACACTACTAATATGCTAATATATGGGACTAAAGGAAATATGCAGTACAGGATAAAATCTAGACAGGTGCTGGTCGTGGTATGTAAAGGGAGTGGTTTCTTGAAGCTCAGTGGAACTCCCAGACAGTCTTTGTAATGTGCCATGTTACTTGGTTGCCCATGAATTTAGTCTGTGACAGTTCTCTGCCCCATATGAGGGCTTGAGTTGTGAGGGAGCCGAAATTACCTGCAGTACACAGGCAGTCTGCTCTGTCCCATTCCCGCCACCTCCAGATGTCTCGCTCTGCAGAAAGACTGCATTGGGGCAGGGGAGCTATCAAGGTGCTTGTCAGACCCAAAGAAAAACAAGCACTGGCAATGCCAATAGGTCTGGCTCGTGAATGCACACTCAAGCCAGACCTAAAAATCCATGTAGGTTAATGACAGCCCTCCTCCCATCTAAGCGGCTGCCAGAGAACATCGGGGAGCTGGATAAATAAACAAAATGATCACAGCTGTGGAGGGCAAGCACTTTTTTGTGGAAGCACACAACTTAGGCCCAGTCAAAACAGGCGCTACTGGCTCCCAACATGTGGCCTGAGCCAAAGCTCCTCTTGAGTGATATTCACATAATTCTGGGGTGCCAGTTGCACTGTCAAGCCAGACCCAAGCAAGGAACACAGCCCATCCATGGGATTCCATAGGAGAACTACTGCTGAGGCTTCAACTGGTGCTCTTAAGTCCCCAGGCAGGGTAATGGGGGTCACAGGGTCTTTGCAGTGCTCAAAGAGCTCCAGCATCAGGCAGTCCTTTGGGTCGCTCGGACCAGAAACGCACTCTGAGCTCAATTCTTCTCAACCATGGGATGTGGTTTCACTTTCTTCAGCCCTGCATTCCGAATGTCCATCATACAATCACAAGCAGATTATTTGTAACAGGGAGATGTGTTCTTGAAGGGGTGCAGTGCGCCAGGACATACTGAACCTGCTTCTGGCTCACTCTTATTGGTGCCATTTGGTTCTTTCTCCAGCAACCCACAGGTGTTTTAAGGCACGGGCAAAGTGGGCGCAGGCCCAGGGCCCCAGCCTTTCAGGGGCCCCCGATAGAGCCAGTGGGAGTCTTTGTCTGATAATTTTGAATAATTCTTAACAGATTGTTTTAAATAATGCTTTCCTTGTCTTTTTTTTATTTGGGTTGTGTGTGGAAGTCTATAAAAATAATTTTGCAGAGAAATGTTTATGTTTTTCAACACCACACAACATCCATAAACAAAGTTTCTTTTAGATCAAAACAGGACCTCATATGAAAAAGTAAGTGGGGTCACAAAGATTATTTGCAATATTTGCAATAATATTAGCGAGCTGCTGCTGTATTATAATATTGAAACCACACATCAAGATCCCTGAATATTAGATGCAACAACATTTAGAATTTGGACCAGGGTGCCTGTGTACTTTCAGCTAGGCCACGAAAGGACTCAAATTGGATCATAAATTCAAAGCTGTTTCAAACAGGGACCCACAATTTACTTCTGGCCCAGGGCCCCTGAAATCCTTAGGATGTCTCTACAGCAATGCCACCAGTCACCCCCAAGGCTAGGTCCCCGACACCCTAAGGCCAGGGAGGGGACCAAGATAATTTTCCAGGGGCCATCAGTGGCACCCTCCGGCAGAAGAGCCCACCGCAGACACCAGACAGTGCCGCTGTCATACTAGGTTTGATGTCCCCAAGATGAGTCACTCAGTGCACCTCCTCTGGGAAGCACCGCTCCAGACAGCTATGGCTGGACCCCTCTGGACAGCTGACCCTTCCCTGAAGGGAGACCTCCAGCATCGGTCTCACAGCAGGCCAGGCTGAACCCTCTGTCAAGCAGGCCCACAGCGACCCCAGCAGGTGGTTGCAGACTCCTTCGGATGAATGTTCAATACCTCTGTCATCCCATTTAGATCATTTAAATTTAGGAACAACAAAAATATTCTGGGTGGCCTGAACTAATTCATGCAGTAGGCAAGTAATTAAAGGATCTGGGGCCAGATGTAGCAAGCTTTTAGTGCCTCGCAAACTGCGAAAAACGCAGTTTGGGAGGTGCAAAAGGCCAAACGCGATGCACAACCGCAAATTGCGAGTCGGTACCGACTCGCAATTTGTGGCTGCGACTCGCAAATAGGAAGGGGTGTTCCCTTCCTATTTGCGACTGCATCGCCATGCAGAGTTGCTTTGGGACCGCGAATGCGGTCGCAAACCAACTCGCAGTTACCATCCACTTGAAGTGGATGGTAACTTATTCGCAAAAGGGAAGGGGTCCCATGGGACCCCTTCCCCTTTGTGGATGCCAAAAAAAATATTTTTCAGAGCAGGCAGTGGTCCTATGGACCACTGCCTACTCTGAAAAAACCGAAACTAAATGGTTTCGGTATTTTTTCTTTTTGCAGCACGTTTTCCTTTAAGGAAAACGGGCTGCAAAAAAAAAAAAAAAACTGCTTTATTCAAAAAGCAGTCACGGACATGGTGGTCTGCTGTCTCCAGCAGGCCACCATCCCTGTGAGTGCCTAGACCCCATAGCGAGTCGCAGAAGGTGTCTGAGACACCTTTCTGCATCTCGTATTGCGAGTTGCAATTTGCGAGTCGCTATGACTCGCAAATTGCAAGTCGCAATTTTTTACTTACCTACATCTGGCCCCTGGTCTCTAGATGTGGAAGTTCAGATGCATTATCTAAGTTTATGGTATTTCTATATTGCGAACCTAGCCTAAAGGCAGTGGAGGAGGCTGAGCTGTAGACGGTGAATGCTTTGTTGTGTAGTGTTCTTTAAAGAGGTGAATCTTCAACTTTTTCCTAAATTACAGCAGTGTTGCGTGTCCTGATGGATACAAGGATGTTGTTACAGATGCTGGGTGCACAGATGGAAAAGGTCTGCTGTATGTGTAGAAGAAACGCCATAAAATTTATGTTCATATGTCGCCATTCAGGAATCTTAATAATACTGTAAAAAGAATCTGACTTCTGCTGCAGGACAAATGAAACAGGTGTATTTTGAAGATGCTGGCGTTGTGGAGGGTATTGTTAGGGCGGGGTCACTCAGCTGTTTGCAGCGCCACCTCTCAACCTCATCAACAGAAGCATTCAGTTTTACGGCGTCGCTGCCCATGGTGCATCATTGTGTCTAAGGGACTGATTTAGGTTTCAGAAGATGGGTTACTCCATCACAACATTGTTCCCTGTGGGATTTATATTTCAGTGGACGGGATATCCGTCACCGTTGCGACTGAGTAACCCCTCCGCCGAAACCTGAATCGGGCACTACGTTTGGCAGACCCATGTGTAGCTGAGCGACAGCAGACTGCTCCCTGCAGCACTGCTCTCTGCTGTACTGACCTGTCCCGTGCCCATATCCTACTCGCCATTAACACCTTGAGGTTCTGGTGATGTATGGAGACCGCGATTGCAGCAGATTCCCACTCTCTTGCCCCAGTAGAGGAGAGGCTTGCAGAGCGTACCACTCTTATCTGTTGGTGCGTTCCAAGTAATAGGGCCCGCGCTCAGCTGCATTGGCGTTGAGTTGCAATTCAGTCCTACCTTTTCCTCGTGACATCACTTCCTGGCCTTACCTCCTGCATATGACTTTAGTATGACCCTTACTATGTGGAGGAATTGAAGAGGGAGTACCATGGCTCACAACTGTTTAGTTGAGTTTGGTGATTGTATTCTGACTCTCCACGTCTAGTGGGATTCCTGGATTGCTCCTGTTGTTCAGGCCTTCTCTGCTTCTCTCCTGCTGGTTTAGTCCTTCTTCTATTTTTCTACCTGATGTTCTGTATCTGGCTAGTGCATTCAACTATTTGGATGTATTTTTATTAAGGGTTTTTAGTAAGTGTATCTTGAACAGTCCTGTGTTTGAGGCTTAGGCTCATAAGACACTTAGATTAGGGAAAGGAACTACCTAACATGTGTTGTTGTTCCCTTGAATGGCTGTCTTTCATCTTCTCTTCTTTCCTCTTTGGGACTTTACTGGCAAGGTAAGTGGGGTTGGGGAAGGAACATATGTTATATATTTTATTTTCTTCCTCTGATCTTCCACATCTGTCATCTCAGCTTCATGGCTTCCAACCGAACATGTGTTGAGAGGATTGCAGCTTGGTAAAGGGGGCCTTTGTGCTGGGCAGCTCTTTCTGTTCACTGGTGCAGCCTGTTTTCATGACACCTCTGGGGAGGTGAGGAGTGACTCGATCACCTGTAAACTGTCTGCCTGGAAACAAATCTCCAGATGAGCATGACAACTGTTTGACATCAAGCTCACCTAGACTTCAATTCAGTAACCAAGGGGTGAGTAGAGAAATTCATTAACCACTAAAAACAGATTTAGCAATGTTTTTAAAAAAAAGCTAAATTCTCCTTCATAACCTGAGCTGAAAAGAACAGATTTTGAAAGGGGACAGATCTTTCGCTGCCACAGCTGACTCCGGACAGGGGCCCAGACCGGTGGCCAACATCCCCTAACCTGATAACTTGGGCGAGTTTTGTGTCAAAAGAGTCTTTGTCTCGGATGGATCAAACGTAAGCCAGGTAGACAGCAGATGTAAGGTGCAAGTACCTGAGCCTTTATCCCCAGAGGACAACAACTGAGATACACAATAAAATGAAACAATGTTTGATGCCAAGCATGGAGTGAAAGTACAGAAAAATAAGGAAGGAGGCGGGAATTAAAGGAAAATGTCCAGGCAAGGAATGGGGGTACATCTAAACTTTCAGGGAACAACATTTGTACTTTTAGAAGATGTGGGGTCACGGTTAGGGGTGAGGTTGGCACTGAGTAAGGGCTTTTGAGGGAGATAAAGGGCCTTAGAGTTATGTCTGTACCAACTTTTCTGTACAGTTCAGGAGTGAGAGGTGTTGTAATGCTTTGGACACGGTTACTATGTCTGGAACTGGAATGTTTCTAGTTGGATCTGTACATAGAATGTATATGTTAGAATGTGTACTGGTGGTTGGCAGCAGTACTTCGCTGAGGCACAGCTCTGTTGTGCTAATACTCAAATAAAGGAGTTTCTTCTCAACTGTAGGTTCCAGCTTCCTTCCCCTACAGCCCCCAGTCAGCCAACTACAGACGGAGCCAGTCCTGGTTGTCAACCTTAAAGGAAAAGACTGCAAAAGCCGCTTTTTCCTGATTGGCTTCAGCCAAGGTGTTTGAAAGGACTACCACCCCTGATTGGTGGACTTGTATCCACATCCCAGAAACTGGACCAGTATTAGGTCTTTGGGCCCAGCTGTGAAGGAAGCTACGGATATCCGCTTGATCGAGTTCTGGAGGATGCTAAGGACGTCAGCTTGCTCTGCGTGAACAGTACTGTACTCCTCGGGATGGAATATATCCTGTACGACCTGTTCCTGCCCAACTGGGACCGAGCGCAGCACAAGGAGTCCGTCCGCTAGTTTTGTCCAAGAAGCTTTATAAGCGAAGGAGACTCTCGATCGACATAGAGTTGAAGGCTGCCTGCCTATTCCACAACAGAAACTGAGTTTCCTGCCTGATGAATAAGGGAAGATCTCAGAGCAGGAGTCAGTCAAGTGGTTCAAAAGAGACTTTATCTCCATCTGAAGCACAGGTGAGTCAAAGACCATGAGTGACCCTGCTTTGTGGGCTTGCTCTCCCTTTACCAATAAAATAGAACAATAAAATAGAACATTGTCACTCATTTCAAAGAAATCCTGTCTATCCACATCTGGAGGCTATTGTACTGGGCAAGGACATAAAGTTCATCCTTAGCCTGGTGGGCCGTGAACAGTGCTAACTAAGGCACTCAGGTTCCAAAGACTTCAAGCCTTTCTCGGCTCTCTTTGGTTATTCTAGCTACCTTTGCCCCCTGGAGCAGGGGTCTCCAAACTTTTTAGTAAGAGGGCCACACCGCAAATTTTACAAATATTCATAGGCTGAAAAAAATCAGTTTTATAAATGAATGAATCAAATTTAAATGAATGAACAGGGTTTACTTCGTTATTTTTTTGTAATCAACACAATATGATTCAGAACAAACGAGAAAGTGTTGTGCCACATTTTAAAATTAACCATGTGCCTGGTGGACTCTCTGGTGAAATAGGTTTATTGTCCTACAAAACCAGTGATTTCCGAAATATTCTGATTTAATGTTTCCCCAGTATGCCTTGACATTCTTTAGGCTGGCCCGGATTGCTTGTCCCCAGCGCAGCAAACTCTAGAAAGTCTTCATCAGTCTCTTGCTAGCCCTCCCAACAGGCAAACAAGTGTTTTTGGCTGATTTCCTGAGGATAACAGTTGCAGATGTTTAGGGTGATAACTTCCCAAGCGTTTGCTCAAAGAACTGCGGATTTTCGCCAGCGTGATCCGTGTCATTCCAACTGTTATTCTAAACATGTGTTAGTGGGACAGAAGTCCTCTGCATACCTTTGTAAAGATCTACTGATCTGCCTGGTCTGGCTCTTATGTCCAACTTTGTCAGTTGTTGAACTTTACATCTTACAAGCTGGACGGAGGTCTTCTTCAGTCGCCGAGACATTCAACAACAGGTCCTAGATCACCCAAAGTGAACTTCCAACCAGAGAGGGGGCAGCTACTGCCATCTCTAACAAAGCTTTGAGATCCCAGGTGGTGATGGCAGAGGAGTATTGTTCAGGGGTACAGAGCTTTTTACTTACCCCTCCCTAATATCGGTGGGAAGGCTGCATACTCACCCTCCCCTATAAAGTGCCATCCAGCCCCTATAGCTGGAGTCTTTAACCCATCATTGTGTGAGATATGTGTGTAGATGTATGCATATTATACCTGTGATCAACCTGAACAGAAGGTGTCCATTGTCCAAGGCAGACTTGACAGCCTATTTGTTCCCTTGTTCAGGGTCTCTCCAGGAAAATGTATTTACATGATGGACAGGTCCATTACTAGCACAATTGCCCACTTACCTCATTTAAACTCCCCTCCCCTTATTTTTGTGTAGTGGGCTTTTGGTTGTCAATGGGGCTTCTCTGGCTGCTCTAGTCTATTCTGGGTACATATTCTGATCTCTGACACCTTCCACAGAAGGTCTGCAAGGACAAAGACCAAGAGGTTATTCATTTGAAGTGGATGAAGATTTTGAACTTTCAAATGAAATTGCAATTTAATTGTCCCAGACTTCTTGCCTTTGTCACCAAATGAGGGTAAATACTGCTCCCTTGTGACAGTACCTGCTTTTTCCTCTTTCCTTTCAGCAGACCCTTCAAACACGTGTTAGGACAGGCATTTTCTATGGGAAGAACCTTTGATGGTTGCGGCCCTAAAGGCTGAGAGTAATCTTTTGTTTTCTGGAGCATCCTTCGGCCATGTGTGCCTACCATTCTGTAGATTTCAAAAATGTTCTTAACAAGGACATTTAATGTGACTGGAAATTCGTGGCTCCTTTGTACGGTTGTTCAGGCGGAGATGTTGTCTAGTGTCAATTTAGAGGCTTCCACCTGAATCAGTAGTGTTGGTATGTATCAACTTTACAAGTAGATCTGCAGGTGACCTTGCAGGTGCCCCCAGGCACACTCTCTATTTAAGTTCATCATTCACAAAAGCAGCCAAATTACGGAATCGGGTCAAGGAAGCATGCTGCCACTAATCTCAGAAATCCACTCTTGGCAGGTCTACATAACACAGTGGGAAAGACAATTGAATGGGTGGAAGCACTAAAAAAAGAGAGATGTTCCAGGGGTCTCACGTTTTCTAGGCTGGGTTGCAGTCCTTGTCAGAGAAAAATACGAAGCAGGCAGATGGTAATACTTTGGACAAAGCTGTCTGTTTATCAGATTTCTTATGTATGACATTCCCATGGTTTCATCGTACTTGTGAGTGACATTCTACTGCACAAATGTGTGACATGATGAGTGACACTTTCTCGCCAGTAATATCAAGCAATAAAGTCCATGTGAAGACATAAATATCAGAAATTACACTTTTTGAGGAATGAAAAGCTCTAAAGGGGTATTGGCAAGCTCCAAATTCTCTGAAATGAAATGTTGTTAATTTAATAATTAGTTAATGTACTTGTGGAAGAAACCTGTGTGTAGTCTGATTATATGTTTGAATCATCATAAAATATCATAGAGGTTTAATGTGCCTGTTGCAAAGCACAAGTCACAGATTTGTATTTTGTGCTGACCGCTCATCTTGTTGCTGCTTTTGCTGTAGAGAGTCATGTGTTACCTGCAGGCCACAAGTTGTAATCCTTGAAATTTAGCTCACAGGATTATGCACCTGCATCATAGAGCTGCATGTAAACTGAAAGGCACCAGTGTAGTTGGACAGACTGTGACCACACCCATTCTATGATTCCAGTGGACAACTGACTTGGCAGCAGCCCTTTCTGCCTGTCTGCAGCTTCAAGACTCCTGCTACAAGAAGACGACTCGTCCTGCGGGACCAGCGACATCTACAAATCCCCAGAGGAATGCCTGCTTACCCTAGGACCAAGATCTCCAGAGGACAGCAGCCCTGCTCACAAAGAAACCTCCAAGAAGGACTCCAGAACCACCCTGGATCCATGAATCCTGCCCGCTCTGCACCTGACGCCCATAGCCTGTGTCCAGGTGGCCCACTGGTCCAGAGAAGGTACCCAAACAATTTGGACCTTGATTCCACCCTCAGTTGACCCCTTCTGACCAACATGATGATGCCTTCAGCCTGAATCCAGAGGACCCCCCTGACCGTGACAGGCTCTGGTGAAGATTTTCCGATTCCTAAAGGTACCCCTGCACCCTGAGCCCCCTGGCCTTGGGAAACCCAACTGACGGTCCAGCAACATACAGAAGTTAGTTTTCTTCAGTCGAACTACCTGGACAATAGCTTCAGCCTATTTGTGACCCCCGGGGTTCCCTGACTGAAAAGCATTGGGTGCCCAAGGCTATGTTTGCACCCTGCACCTGGTCACCCCTGTGCAGCTGAGGGTGTCTGTTTGGTGCTGACCTGTGCCCCTTCTGGTGCTGATTTAAACCCCCCAGGTCTGTGCCCTGAATTCACAGGTACCTACCTGCAATCTGTTTCTTTCTGAGCGCCCCCTGTTTCCATAGGAATCCATTGGGTGCCCGACTTTGACCTCTGTACCCGGCCAGGCCCGTGTTGGTGGTGGTGCACCCTTGGAGCCTTCCTAAACTTTGCCCTGTGGCCACCTTAACCCCCAAAGACTGTGATCGTACGTCGAGTACTACTACTGCACAAATGTGTGACATGATGAGTGACACTTTCTCGCCAGTAAAATCAAGCAATAAAGTCCATGTAAAAACATAAATATCAGAAACTACTATTTTTGAGGAATGAAAAGTTCTAAAGGGGTATTGGCATGCTCCAAATCTTTTGAAATGAAAGGTCACAAATTTAATTGATAGTTAATGTACTTGTGGGAGAAACCTGTGTGCAGTCTGATTACAGGTTTTAATCATCATAAAATATCATAGATGTTTAATATGCCTGTAGCAAAGCACAAATCACAGATTTGTATTTTGTGCTGACCGCTCATCTTGTTGCTGCTTTTGCTGCAGAGAGTCATGTGTTACCTGCAGGTCACAAGTTATAATCCTTGAAGTATAGCTCACTGGGTTTTGCACCGGCATCATAGAGCTGCATGTAAACTGAAAGGCATCAGTATAGTTGGACAGACTGTGATCACACCCATTCTATGAGTCTGGAATTCATTGGCAGGTAGTGACACCCAGCCCCACTGTGTGTCCCAAGTGAGGCAATCAGAAAGAAAATAATTCCATGCAGAATAACATGCCACACTCGCTGCCTGATGCACTCTGCAGTACTAGTAGCCACACAACCAGCTATGGACTGCACCATGATCGTAGGGTGGTGTAGAAACACCTGCCATGCCAGAAGAGATAAACAATCTCAAAGACTTCAGAACACACGTTGGTTTAGTCCTCTGAACTAAAATGCATTTCCATGACTGGAGTGGTAGCTTCTTCTGGGACATGAAGTGAAAGTGTATTGCTGCAGAGCTCTCGAACTACTATCACTGACCAGAAACGTTTTCAATAATCTGGCCAGTGACATGCAGCAATTGTCCCCTTTGAACTAGTCATGTGCAGGAGGCCTAGTCTTCTGGTCTCCCAAACCTCACCAACTTCTAGTGTTTCATTGTGTTTTCTCATTTGCCCATCACTTCTGTTTCCTATCTCCACACATCTCATTTTCTTTGCCCTCTGCTCTCTGATTTAATCTTATTTTGGCGGTGGTGGGTGTGTGGGTCTCTGCCAAGGAAGTACCTCATGGTACGTTTCCCAACTCTTAGCTGTTAGTTATACAGGCAAGTGAAATAAAACTGTCATTAAACATTGCACAAACTGGACCGCCCAATCAATAACATCACCTGAACACTACATTTTGTTTGCACTTCTAAGAAATGTTGATCTGAGAGATTCTAGGCAGGTTTTTGGAACGGAGCAGGAATGCAGATGAGGAGGGCCTGCGGCAGCTCCTCTCTTCTGTCACTGGGTATACAATAAATGTGCCCCAGACAAAGTAAACAAGCCTGGGATGTGATATCCAAAGCAGCTCACCTCCCTTCAACCTGGGCCTGGCTCCAACTCCAACAACTCTGCCTGGGGCAGCGAAGCAAGCTGCTAGAGTTCTGTTCCTCAAAGCTGCACCACCTCATCGCAATTCACGCATGACCTTCAAATATGCGTGACTTAGCATTTTACAGGGGTATTTAAACACTAGCATTTAAATGTTTCATAACTCCTGAAGTGTGGAAATTTACTGGGCTGTTTTGAAAATTATTTCTTATTGCATTTGTTGTTTTAAGTTCGTTTTAAAGAGGAAAAATACTTTTCTCCGTTTTTTTAAAGTAATTTTGACATGTAAGCACCAATATAATCACTAATACATTGGTAAGGTATCAGCCCTATTCTCGGGTCAAAACACGACAACGCCCATTCCTGATGTTTCCAAGTCATTTGAATATTTGTAGTCAAGTTTACTTCATTATAGTTTAAAGACTAAAAGTTCCAGAATGTAACGCCAAACCTGGAACAGATGATCTAATCACACATAGACCAGAGACTTCTTGTCCGCATCTTTTTTTTTTTTTTTTACTTTGGGCCCCACAAACTTTTGTACAAGCAAATATTTGTCATATAACATGTCTAACTGTGTTTATCTGAGGTCGAGGCGTTTAGAAAGTTTTATTTAAGCTTTTAACTCGATGTACACAAACGCATGCAGTACTCAGACTTGTAGCTCTGCTTTTCCAAAATTATCAGCCTTGCAAGCTCCAAGTTTTGGACCAGGGCCAGTCTTCTACCTGTTTTGCAGGTAGAGGATGTGCAGTTACCCTTTCCAAGATGGCGGTGCAAGCCGCCTACCTTCAGAGCGCGTCTTTCTTCTCTTGGGCGCGTTCCCTTCCCAAAATGGCGCCGTATTCCTGCAGCAGGAGTGTTTCTTCTTGCTCTATTCAGTGGTTTGTTTTGGATCGCTTAAGGCGGCTTATTGGAAGTGGGGGGATTAGTAGCTCATGTGAGGGTAACGAGCACGACCCGGTGAGCCTGACGCCTCCTCATACCCAAAGCCGCAAGTTACTGTTTAAATAAGCCACCATATTCGGGTCCCTCCGCATCCGCTGCAGCGGAGATTGAGCAGGAGCAGGCATGAGTTTGCCCTGCACCCCCCTGCTGTCACTAGTGGTACAATCCGAAAGCAGGGGGCCCTACATTCTGTAAACTAGGAAAGGGGTGGTACATCCCGGAAGTGTTACGGAGCCTACGGGGACTTCCCCCTCCTCGTTTACACATACACCTTTCCCTGAGAGAGAGTGTTCCCTTCTCCGACTGTCGGTGTGCAGGTGTTCGCTTCCCCGGCTCGTCCCTGTAAATGTACCCCCCTGCTCCGAGTGGTACAGTCCGCTAGCCCAGTGGTGTTGCGCGGAACGTCCCATTGTGAGCGCCCCGGGTGGTACAGCCCAGTGCCCCTGGCCCGTGCCCTCACCTGACCTGTGCCCGGGGTGGCCCAGCACCCCCTCCGCTCGCAGTGGTACTGCCCGGACCCTGCCTGAAGATGGCGCAGGCTCTGTCGGAGGAGGAGTTCCACCGGATGCAGGTGAGAGGGGCCGGCAGTAGTGTCAGTACGACGTCATAAAGGCTCACGTCATAGCTGCATTACGTCATGAGCATTACCTCACTGTACCCTGAGTTTAGCACGCAATGAGGATAGCATCCTCCGTGAGCGTAGCACCCCACCGTCCGTGCACCCGAGTCACCGGCCCGCTGCACCCCACGTTATTATGCAGCATGAGAACCGCATCACCACGGGCACCCCACTAACACCTTCAGGACCGCACCCCCTGCAGCTCACAAGAGCATCATTACATCACCCCACCACGAGCACAGCATGGGTGCACCAGGATCACAGCCCCTGCAGCTCACAAGAGCATTACACCATGAGCATTACATCTCCACTCCACGAGCACAGCATGGGTGCACCAGGATCACAGCCCCTGCAGCTCACAAGAGCATTACACCATGAGCATTACATCTCCCCCCCCCCCCCCACGAGCACAGCTCCATGAGTGCACTAGGATCGTAACACCAGCACAGCACTACAGCATTACCGCATGAGCATTACATCACCACACCACGAGCACAGCATGAGTGCACCAGGATCACAGCCCCTGCAGCTCACAAGAGCATTTCATCATGAGCATTGCATCTCCACACCACGAGCACAGCTCCATGAGTGCACTAGGATCATAGCACCAGCTTTACAGCATTACTGCATGAGCATTACATCACCACACCACGAGCACAGCATAAATGCATCAGTATCACAGCACCTGCACATCACCATAACATTACACCATGAGCATTACATCTCCCCACCACGAGCACATCTCCATGAGTGCACTAGGATCATAACACCAGCACAGCACTACAGCATTACCGCATGTCCATTACATCACACCACGAGCACAGCATGAGTGCACCAGGATCGCAGCCCCTGCAGCTCACAAGAGCATTACACCATGAGCATTACATCTCCCCACCACAAGCACAGCTCCATGAGTGCAGTAGGATCGTAGCACCAGCACAGCACTACAGCATGACCGCATGAGCATTACATCACCACACCACGAGCACAGCATGAGTGCACCAGGATCACAGCCCGTGCAGCTCACAAGAGCATTACACCATGAGCATTGCATCTCCCCACCACGAGCACAGCTCCATTAGTGCACTAGGATCATACCACCAGCATAGCACTACAGCATTGCCGCATGTCCATTACATCACACCACGAGCACAGCATGAGTGCACCAGGATCGCAGCCCCTGCAGCTCACAAGAGTATTACACCATGAGCATTACATCTCCACTCCACGAGCACAGCATGGGTGCACCAAGATCGCAGCCCCTGCAGCTCACAAGAGCATTACACCATGAGCATTGCATCTCCCCACCACGAGCACAGCTCCATGAGTGCACTAGGATCATAGCACCAGCACAGCACTACATCATTACCGCATGAGCATTACATCACACCACGAGCACCGCACCAGCACAACTTAATTAGTGCATCAGGATCACTGCACCTGCACATCACCCTAATATTACACCATGTGCATTACACCACCGCACCACGAGCACAGCACATCTTCATGAGTGCATCAGGATCACAGCACCTGCACATCACCATAACATTACACTGTGAGAATTACAGCACCAGACCACAAGCACAGCACTAACACACCTTCATGTGTGCAACAGGATCACAGCTCCTGCGCACCGTGATACAATTGTACTATGAGCATTACATCACCACACCTGCACCTCTTCATGAGTGCACCAGGATCAAAGCACCTGCACATCACCATAACATTACACCATGTGCTTTAAATCTCCCCGCCACTAGCAAAGCACATTTTAATGAGTGCACCAGGATCACAGCACCTGCACACCACCATAACATTACACCATGAGCTTTAAATCTCCCCGCCACTAGCAAAGCACATCTTAATGAGTGCACTAAGACCACAGCACATCACCATAACATTACACCATGAGCTCTGCACTAACACACCTTCATGAGTGCACCAGGATTACAGCTCCTACATATATTGTCTCAGTTCTTCCCCTCGTCCGCTCTTGAGTTGCTGATCTGTACCTCATCCCCATACGCCCCTCCGTGATATGCAGAAATCTAGTGCATTCCTCTTCTCTGTCGTCAGCTAAGACAGTGAGTTCCGGTTTTCTTCTGGAGGGCTCGGGTATGTGTTTTTTGATCTCACCATGTAAATTCCTCGTCGATTCTCTTACATCAGGAAACCAGACTAACTAGTTGCGGTTCATCATGCATTTTTTTGGCCTGACTATATCTATAGGGCAGAGCATGTGCTGCTTTTGGATCCCAGGCCTGCAGCAGTAATCTATAATCTGTTGGGAGAATTCTTCCTATAGTGGTGTCCGATAGAAAGTGGATTTTGCTCCAACACTTCCAGGGTCTTCCCAGGTCTGAAGTTTCACTTAGAGTGTTTGTGAGATGCAGTCCTCGGGTCCCCGTCTGACTGCCATGAGTGAACTCTATCTCGGTCTGCTGCTTGCTGTGTTCTTGGACTGGAGGAGTTGGTTCTGTTTGTCTGGTGTTTCTTTGGGTAACCTTCCATTGCAGCCCCCTGGAGACGCTGGAGTGGCACTGATGCTTACAGTGAATGTGTACCCCAGAAGTTACCAGTAACTTTTTGGTGTTAGTCTTTTGAGGCCTGAGATGAGTTAATTTCCAGGTATGGCGGCATGCGCCGACAGAAGCTGGTGGCTTACCGCTTGCCTGGGAGAGGAGATGAATGCCTTGGCCTCCTGATGGATTGTTGCTGCGGTCACCACAGGGCTCCCACTGTGGTCAGCAAGCTGGTGGGTCTTAGAAGAGCAATCCACGTTCAAAATGTCCGCTTCTCCATGCGCACACACATGGCGCCGTTTACACGCTAGTTCATTGAAGACCTTCTGAGAAAATAGCTAGGATGCACTAATGTGCTTTTTATTAAAAAAAAATATGAACAAGGAATCCTGTGAATAGAAGCAAGGCGCCTCTGTGATGTGCCCCTGAGGTACTGTAAAGTCCCAGGCAGTCACACGAGACTATCCTATAAAGGATTCCTCAAAAAAACCCATAAAATCTTTAGATCCGATTCCTCTTCCTTGGAAGGCAAAAAAGTGGTGGATGGGAATGACTAAGCCAACACTTCCTCACAAGTAGGAATTCCTCTGGGGAACATTCCATTCCATCGTTTTATCATGGCTGTGCCCCAATAGAGAAGGGCCAACAACAAGCGCTTCTCTGAAAATGCAGGCAGTTCAGTCAGCGTTTGGTGCATATTGGAAGGTAGATGTAGCGACGGGTGGAAAGGCCTGACTGAACCTGCACTTCCAATCCACCGAGAATTCCACTAAACCAGAGTTAATTTCTTCTACCTGGACAGGGAAAGGGACCAGCTACGTACGGGTCAGTCTTAGCCCCACCCCAAACTGCCAATCTGCACCCCTTCCTCAGACGAGCATCCGCACCTGCAGAACTAGTTTCTAGATGGGGAAATTTGTGGAGACAATTGCTGCCAAGAACCACATATAGCTCATAGTCGCTGTTACTTCTGCAGTAATGGACTGTGCCGGGACTTTCCAGTAGCTCTGAAGCACTTGTGATGCAGGAGTACCAGCACTTCACATCTGAATTGCCGTACATTTAGAAACAAGCAATGGCAAACCCAATTGATTTTGCCTATGCAAGTGTTGTTTGCGTTGCACAAAAGCAAGGGTGTGAAAATTGCATCACCTAGTGTATTGATTTGTTTTGATCATATTAAAAAAAAAAAAAATTCCAGCACACTTCAGACTTACAAAAGATGTGCTTCATTTGTGCTTTCTTAATTCCGATATAATCTGAAATATTTGCACAGTTTATTTACAGGCATTTAAATTGTGTTGTGTGCTAGGAAAAACCCTTTCCTTTCACACCCCGATTGTCAGATAAATTCTCTTCCTTTGAAGTCAGAGAAAGAAAAGTAAACACCAAATTCCCTCAGAAGAAAGAGCCTTATATTTGACTTCTGTCTTTGAATGCAGAGCAAATGTGACAAGCGAAGAACAGCATTTAAAGGCCTGTTTTACAGGAAGCAAGCTCTCGTGAAAGAAACGGTAAACAGGCTGTTCTCCACAGGAGTGATAGAGACATACTGGGCAGCCTAAAATAAATAAATCTAGCAAATAGAAAGAGAGCAAATGTAAGTTACAAACCAGAGTGCAAATGGTAAGCAATGGACACAATGCATTCTTAGGTCAGCTTTCAGAATGTCCCCAAGAACAGTGTGGAGAGGCTTCGGATCAGTCCTGCTGGCCTTTTAATGGGCCAGCACAAGGCTTTAGACAAAGCTATATCTTATGTTAGCAATGTAATGAACGTCTAGCACACTCATTCCAGACCGTTTATGTGTGTGGGAGGAGGCGCTGTGTATATTATTTGATGTCAAAGGTTGAGTGCCGGAGTGAGACTGAGCAGTGGGAATACATACTGTTGTGTTGGCTGAAAATGTTCAGGCAGCATTAATTATATCCTTAAAGTATCTCCTTAAATGTTTAGACAGATGTATGAACCACCCGCAATGACACAAAGAAAAAGTAATTGGTAAATGAAAATTAGTCATATATTTCTCAAACCTCATTTTGTTACCTTAATATGTCAGATACAAAATACATTTAGTCAAATAGCACCACCCACACCCTCTCATAAAATGCTATTTCCAGCATTTTTCTTGTCTGTAATGTGCTTATTGTTCTAGGCAGTGGGCCGTGGAATTATAATGACCTTCTTGTCCATGATGGTAGTAGGCAGCTCCTCCCTGTCCGCTTCCTGTGCCCACTGATTCTACCTATTCTGAACCCACACTCGCCAGACTGCCGTTGTAACACAGATCACGGTGCAGGTGCAGGTGCAGAGGCAAAGGGATCCCGTCGTTTTCATTGGGCACGCCACCATGCAATTTAGGGAGCACGTTCGAATGACTGCACTGGGGTTATATGTGCACCAGTGCCATCTGCATTACAGATGGGGCCTCACAAGCGTCTGCAGCCCTTTCTGTAATACCAAAGCCCTGTTGCGCCTCCTGCGTACTTTTTGTAATACGGCCCCTGGTATTTTCTCACACATTGTGCCCAGGTAATTTGTTATGTCATCTCCGAGATTACTGTAATAGGGAAAGTTTATGCTGTTGAGCACCTACTCTGATAAACCTAAGGGTTTTGCTGTGGTGATTCCTGTGAGACCCTGTTAAGAGTGGTTGTTTATTTTTTGCAAACTGTATTTTTATATACACGTTTGTAATTTTAAAATTGTGTGCATGATGGTTGTTAGTTTTGTATACTTAAATAGGCCTGTGTTGGGTAAGATGTAAGGCCTAGGATTAAAGCTATAGGCCTTATCGGTTCATTGGGAAAATTCATGCTAGACTTCATAGGGCTGATCTGTTTATTAAAAAAACATTATGGCAAAGCCAGTAAGTCTGACTTAAGTATTGTGAAAAACATGTGTTAAAGGCAGTAGGCTTTTAAGGATCGATTGGTATTGCACTATGCTGTGCTAAAGCCTGCAGGCAGGTATTTTGTTACATGGACTCTCACAGATTACGGTAGTAGGCAAGTCTTGCTGTATTCGTGACCCACCGGAACAAACCTTAGGGACAGAAGATGTATAAAATGATAATCTTTACCAGGCTGTTTTAGGAGAGGAATTATTTTGCTTTTCCAGCTATAATTTTGTGTACTTGTGTAATTTGATGATTGCATGCCCGACGGTTTCAGTACAATACGACCAAGTTGGTCATGGTGATAAGCTAATGATAACAGCTGTAGACCTGATTGGTGCACAAGGAAAATTATGCCAGCAGCCATCGGTTTTGTCTTTTTATTATGAAAAGTTAACCCAAAGGCAGTAGGCCTGACTTTTTTTGTGAAGACCATATGTTAAACCCAGTCAGCCTCGCTCAGTGAATTGTTATCCCTCTATGTTACAAGCTGTGGAGAGGTATTTTGTTACATGCAGTCTCACACATTACTATAGTAAGCAAGGGTTTTGGTCACCCCACTATTACAAACCCTTGAATTAGAAGATTTTCACTGTGTTGACTATTATTAACCCATGTTGAGAGGGGTTGTATATTGTTTTGCCATCTGTAATTCTGCAAATATGATATTTAATTACTGTTTGCATGATGATTGCCAGTTTATGCACACTTCACTTTGACAATCCTTACTAGGCACAAACAGGAGGTATTTTTTATTAATTTTGCCAGCTGTAATTTTGTACATATTTTTTATGTTATTATTGTATATGCGATGTTTGTCTTGTGGGAAGGCTTTTGACCAACACAGTTGGTCTCTGTTGGTCATGATGACAAGCCATTGATCAACTCTTTGGGCATGATGATTGTTTATTATGAGAACTTTTAATAAAGGCCTTAGGCTTGATATAGTGACTATGAAAAGTATGTTTAAGGCCATGGGCTTCTAATCGTGAATTATAATTACTCTATGTCAAAACCTACAGGTAGGTAATTTGTTACTTGGAATCTCACAGATTACCTTAGTATGCAAGGGGTTTTCGCTTGGATTACCCCCTCTAACCATGGGCATAGGAGATTTAGACTGTGACAATCGGTATAAATCACTCTTTGGGGAGATAGTATTTTTCTTTACAGTTTGCAAAGCAAAATACTGTCTCCCCTAAGAGGGATTTATAATTATTTTGTATGCATTTGCAATTTTATAACTGCAGGTCTGATGGATGCCTTGTGGGAAAGCTTATGCTCGGGACAGTAGGCCTGAGTGTGTTATGGTGACAAGCCAATGTTAAGAGCTGCAGGCTTAAATGGTGTGCAGGGAAACGTTGTACTAGCTGTCAGGTGCCATCTGTATATTATGAAAAGTTATGACAAAGGTAGTAGGCCTGGATTATTTATTGTGAAAAGCCTTTGTGAAAGTCAGTAAGTCTTTAACATTGGACTCTTATCACACTATGTTACAGGCTATTTACATTTTTGTTACATGTAATCTCACAGATTACCGAAGTAGGGAAGAGTTTTGGAGTTGGTCACCCACTTTGACGAACCCTGGTAGTAAAATTTCACAGTGATGATTCTAGCTAGGCGCTATTGAGATGGGTTGTTTTGCCAACTGTAATTTTGTACCTACTTGGAATTTTATTACTGTATGCCTTATGGTTACCAGCCTACCCTCTGATCATTTCAGTAGTCCTGTATTGGATATAATGTCAAGCCACTGTTAAAAGATATAGTTCATATCGGTTCAATGAGAAAAGTTTTATGTCAGGTTCCTTGTCTGTGAACTGTTCCTAATGAGAAATTATGACAGAGTAAGTAAGCCTGTCGTACTGATTATGAAAAGTGTGTTTAAGGGCAATAGACTTTAAGGTTGGATTCTTATCACACTTTGCTTAAAGCCTGTAGGCAGGTATTTTATTATAAATAATCTTACAGATTACTGTAGCAGGCAAGAGTTTTGGTGTTCATGACCCTTCCGAACAAACCATGGGGACAGAAGATTTGCACCATGGTAGTACATATTTGTAATTTTATTTTTACTATATAGCTGATGGCTGCCTCGTGGAAAAGCTTAAATTCAATACTGGAGTCCCGAGTAAGTTATGGTGGCAAACTAATGATGACAGCTGCTGGCCTGATTGGTTCAGTAGGAAAATATATTTCAGATGCCTTAGGCCTAGTCTGTTAGGAAAGGTTACTATAAAGGCAGTAACCTTGACAAATCAATTGGTAAAAGCATATGTACCCACACCCTTAAAGGGCAACAGACATTTAGGGGTGGGCTGTTATCACTCTCTATTAAAGCCTACAGTGAGGTATTTCTTTACATGAAATCTCACACATTATCTTTATAGGGACAGGATCTTGGTGTTGGCTACTGCCTCCCAAGCTGTATGGGAAGAAGATTTGCTCTGCGACGATTCTTGCTAGAATGCTTCCACCATATGATAGCAAACTGCATGGGATAATCGTTCAGTCGACAACAGGGATTGGCTGTCTCGCCCTGTGAATGATGGCATGTTGCGGTCACTTGCATATCCACAGGAAAATGAGTACACATTCATGTTCAGGCTGGTTGGTCAGTCTTGTAGCCTTTAGATGCCTGCTGCTCATTTAATCTATAGTTAGACTTCATCACCATTTTGCAATATACAAATACATTGTAAAATCTGCACGTATGTAAAATTCTTATGATTTTTACAGAAGTGTAGCAAAAATTTAAGAAAATGTCATAAAAGAAGTCTGATCTTCCTTATAACTGTCTAAGTGCAAAGCCAATAAAAGTAGGATGAGCATTAGGCCAGCTGGCTGCAGAGGTGCTCAGTTCCTCAGTTGCCTGCCTTTTACCAACTCACAGATGCAGCAGGTCCTCCTCCCATACTAGCAAGGTGCATTCTGGCTCCCTGCACATCTCCCCAGGCCCCAAGCTTCTCCTCTGCCCTTGGTGTCAGGCCCACTGCGACCCTGCTGTCCCTTGACACCCTCATGTGCTCCTTTATCTTGTGGCTCCTGTGGTCAACTTCAAACCCTCCTCCCTCATCTCCTCCTCTAATCCCAGGCCACTCATCTTTCCCCCATCGTGCCCCCCCTCACAAGTCTCCTCTGCCCTTCCCATTCACCCCCTGCTAAACTGTGCACCTTTGGAATGGGGCTTGTCAGATGCCACAGTGGACAGAGCTTCCAACCCTGGTACCAGCCCATCTCCTACTCCGAGGCGCGGTGCTGCTGCCACGCTGCAAGTTCACAGACTGTGACTAGGCAGCGTGTCCAAGAGTGACATACCAAAGACCAATCAGTATTTTTATGACAAGCACATTTTCTGCCTGTTGAAGAAATACCTCAAAGTTTGGAGATTGGGACCACAATTTTAGCATTTTGTAATGCAAAATTTACCATCCAAGACTACAAAACCCTAAGGGGGTCTGTGAAGTGTCCTGCATCCCAGGTGGCCACATCTTCTGAACTAAGACAGATCATTATGGGTTGCTCTTGTCCATAGTGTATCCATTCCAGAATGGACCACATGTTGGTCCTAAATGTGACAAACCACAATAAACTATAGCCTCTGCCTGGGGGGCACCTGCTGCTATGGTTAGTTTCTAGTGGCGTGGCACAGGCCCTCACAGTGTGTCTGGTACCGTAATGATAAATCCATGGAAAACCTGACACTCAAGTAATTCCTTTACTCCAGGGAGATTGAGTTGTGTAGAAAGTTAATTAAACCCTTGGTCTGGTATATTTTGCTCTCTATCAGAAGGTGGAGTTGCATACTGTTCAAGACCTCTGCAGGCAACGCATCATGATCATTGCAATCCAGGGTAGTCCACACAGCCTATGTTGTCTCTTGAGTCTTGTTGGGAAGTCACTATTGTACAGCCTTTTGACACTAGTGTTTTTGTTCTTGTGAACTCATCAGAAAGTCAAGCGTCCTGTTGGGGAGCATGGCCTGTTGGTCAGTTTGAGTAGGCCCAGTATGCTGTACCCTGACTCCCCAAGGGGCGGGAGCTTGTATCACAGTACTTGTTCACAAGCCCCTTCTAGTCCTCCGCATGTAGTACACAGTAGTCCTTTTGCAGTGTTTCATCGCTGTGGAAAGCCTCCTTGATAGTTCATTCTCTAGCAGTGACTTCAGGCCCCGGTGGTGGTGTCTTGAAGGCTGCACTGCTAGTTGTGTAGAAGAAAGCTCCAGCAAGTCATAGACTCAAACACTGAAACCATGTATGATAATGATGCTGTAGTAGAACGCTCGTCACTTTGGTGTTTGGACCTTCTGCTATTGCCGTGTTCTCTTTCCATCGATAACTGTAGAACGCAAGGGCAGAAGAGAGCTGGCAGATGGGTACAGATTGTTGACTGTTTGACCATCAGTTAAAGCTGAAAATAAATTTAGGAGTGTTTTCCTATCCTCACATTACTGTTTATGCATTGTATCTGTACCTAAGGTTATAATATTATCTTAAATGTCAATGAACTGTATTTGTGTGTGGCATTGGTGTTAATGCTGTGTTATGCTACTGGTAGTTAATACAGGCTGCTATTATTCTAGCCTTGCAGCGTTGACGGTCATTGCATTGCTTCCACGTTTCCAAGTTTGCCACCATAGACTGGGTGGTGATAAGGCTTTGATGATGTGTTCTAGTTCGCCTTTAAATTGGTTTGGTGGTTCCTGAGTGTATCACTTTGTTTAGAGAAAGTTGAGTCTGGAGAACTGTATCAGTGCTTACCTGTAACTTGCCTATGGCCCCTGGTAGATATAACCTAGATGTGGTGTTGCTGGCTATATGGCCTGGCAAGGAGTGTTCTGCAGAACTTGCTCTTAGAGTCTATGGCATGTGTGCACGTGCAGTGCTCTTTCTAAGGTCAGCTTGTGTTTGTAATGCAGATGTCTCGGGCGTGGTTGGTGTGTACAGGTCACATGGTGAATGGCTGTCTGACGTTTTTTGTATCATGTGGTCTGTTGGACGGTCTGTGTGGTGTATCTTCGTGATGCGTTGTGTTAGTCAATGTTATCCACGTACATAGTTCACCTCAAGAGACAGTACGTGGTGCAATTTCTGTTTTTTGTGATCGAATTGCCGCTCAAACCGTGCTAATTTCTTTGATTACACAGGTACAGTCTTTTACAGACACATGTCTGCACATTTGTTCCAGGCATAGGAATGCAGGTTTTTGTATAGGCTTAGTAGACAAAGTGTGTGTGTGAGAGAGAAAGAGTGTGTGAAGCTAGAGGAAAGCTGAGCTGTAGTGTCAGTGGTTGTACTAGCCAAATAAGATGGAAAGGAGGTTCGGAAGGACACGGTTAACGATCCAACCTAAAGAACAGGCATTTAGGTCACTGGGAAAGGCTTGAAGCAGAGAGGAACCAAGAACAAGGAAGTTTGGTAAAGTTGGCAAGGGTAAAAAGTAAAAAAAAAAAAAAAAAAAAAAAAAAAAAATGAAAATGAGAGCGAATGTGAGACTGCCATTGGAAGTGATTGAGGAACACAGGAGTTTGACCATGAAAGAAAGCTAGATATGACTGAGGTAGCCAGCACACACAAAAAGCTAGAAAAGGAGCATGGAACAAAAATGGGAATGGAAGAGGAGGTCATGCAGGGAGCTGAAGTGTAGATAGCATTGCTAAAGCAGCAAACTCAGAGCTACCACAAGGAGACGCGAGTAGGAAGCCCTTGTTCTAGCCTTCTCCAGACTGTGTGGTCACTCTTGGAGCCACACTTCCAAAGAGTCTTAAAAACTAAACAACCGAAACCAAATGTGAAGCTTTGCAATCTGATATCCATTACCTATCTCCATATGAGGATTACAATGGATAAATCCAAAATATATACCCCTTGTTCTAATAAAAACATATACACAGCTGGAGACAGCCGATAAACACAGTTTCTTTTATCCTAGCACAGGAGTCCCCAATGAGCCCTGACTCCCTGTAGCTCCACAGACATGTGTTGCTTCAAATAAAAACAACAATTAGTCGGTTAAACCAAGCGATCACTTTTGGAAAGCTTCTGAACAGAGCTGAAATGTTAAACTTATGAAACATGTGTGTCTGATAAAGACTACCAGTGAGAAACTCTGTAAATGAAGCTACGTGTGACACATGGATGGAGTACATCAAAAAGCAAAGTGACTGAGGGAACGTTTGAATTAATCTCAGCTACTGGCACTTGCACAGGATCGCACCCAATCCATCATTTTTCACCCACCATCAGTTTGGACCCAGCCATATGTAAATCAGCCTTGATCCTGCTCCTGATGGGAACAGTCCAGCCGAACTGTCAGGCCAGGTCCTTCTTGAGCAAGGATAAGATTGGTAGGAAACATACAACTCTGCACCGTCCATCATAAAACTCAGAAAGCTCCAAGATGCAGAAATGACAATAACATAAAGCACAAACTTTACCAGTACAGCCATTCCAAGCTCCACCTACCTCCCAGCAAACCCCTGAATTCCACAACACCTTCAGATCTAATTAAAGCACAACTTAGCCACAGCACCTCCTGGAAAAAAACACCCTGACTACCAATAATCAAAGCTCAGGACAACAAAATCTCAATAAGAAAGCTGATATATAACAATACAGCCATGACTACATTGCCTTCCAGATCATGCCCCATCGAAGGACCATGTGCCATATTCTTATCTCAGAGAGGTAACCATGCAGGGACCTGTGCAATCCAAACCTCCAGGCAGAAACTAAACCCACTGTTGAATTGATCAACACTGGCTTATTTTCAGACACAAACCTTGACATTCTCAACTTGATCACAGTAGTTTATAACACCCATGCCTCTCAAGCAAGTTTGAGAAACTAACTCTTTTATATAGTTTTTGAGATGCCCCCATTGTGACACAAAATCATCTGTACAATTGAATTTCAGAATACAAAGCACATTGGCTGTGGTCCACTCATAAACAGGGTGCATCAAACTCACAGATGCAGCCAAGACCTTGTTGAAACTGTACCGTCAAGTCTCACCCGTCTTATCACAGCCATGGTATACATCGATCATGGCTGCATTGCCACCTTCCCAAAGAGATTGGCTTCCCCCCATAAAACTGTGATGTACACGATTCTGCTGGCTGGATATTTAAACATAGGTAAATTACACAAAGATGGAAGTGATCTCCATGCACAGCATTAAAATAGTGAACTTTAAGGAGCAGCCTCAGATATGCACTGATCCCTTGCTACTCTCCGTCCATCCCTCTGAGGGTAATACTGACTCCCCCAAACCCCTCCCCCCCCAAAACCAATATACATGACGAGTGAACTTTAGTCAGATCCATCAAAAAAGTAAATAAGAGTGAACTTTCAGGGTAGGTACAGCGAATGCCGCAAGCTGATACCCAGAGCTCCTGATGGCTGTTAGCATCACTGACACGGGCACAGGGAGCCCCTGCTTCACACGGGCACAGGGAGCCCCTGCTTCACACGGGCACAGGGAGCCCCTGCTTCACACGGGCACAAGGAGCCCCTGCTTCACACAGGCACACGGGAGCCCCTGCTTCACACGGGCACACGAGAGCCTCCGCTTCACACAGGCACACGAGAGCCTCCGCTTCACACAGGCACACGAGAGCCTCCGCTTCACACAGGCACACGAGAGCCCCTGCTTCACACGAGAGCCCCTGCTTCACACGAGAGCCCCTGCTTCACACGGGAGCCTCTGCTTCACACGGGAGCCTCTGCTTCACACGGGAGCCTCTGCTTCACACGGGAGCCTCTGCTTCACACGGGCACAGGGAGCCCCTGCTTCACACGGGCACAGGGAGCCTCCGCTTCACACGGGCACAGGGAGCCTCCGCTTCACACGGGCACAGGGAGCCTCCGCTTCACACGGGCCCAGGGAGCCTCCGCTTCACACGGGCCCAGGGAGCCTCCGCTTCACACGGGCCCAGGGAGCCTCCGCTTCACACGGGCCCAGGGAGCCTCCGCTTCACACGGGCCCAGGGAGCCTCCGCTTCACACGGGCACAGGGAGCCTCTGCTTCACACGGGCACACGAGAGCCCCTGCTTCACACGGGAGCCTCTGCTTCACACAGGAGCCTCTGCTTCACACGGGCACAGAGAGCCTCCGCTTCACACGGGCACAGGGAGCCTCCGCTTCACACGGGCACAGGGAGCCTCCGCTTCACACGGGCACACAGGGAGCCTCCGCTTCACACGGGCACACAGGGAGCCTCCGCTTCACACTGGCACACAGGGAGCCTCCGCTTCACACAGGGAGCCTCCGCTTCACACAGGCACACAGGGAGCCTCCGCTTCACACAGGCACACAGGGAGCCTCTGCTTCACACAGGAGCCTCTGCTTCACACAGGAGCCTCTGCTTCACACGGGCACAGGGAGCCTCTGCTTCACACGGGCACAGGGAGCCTCTGCTTCACACGGGCACAGGGAGCCTCTGCTTCACACGGGCACAGGGAGCCTCTGCTTCACACGGGCACAGGGAGCCTCTGATGTACCCAGGCACAGGGAGCCCCTGCTTCACACAGGCACACAGGGAACCTCTGCTTCACACAGGCACACAGGGAGCCCCTGCTTCACACAGGCACAGAGCGCTCCTGCTTCACACGGGCACAGGGAGCCCCTGCTTCACACGGGCACACATGGAGCCTCCGCTTCACACGGGAGCCCCTGCTCCACACGGGCACAGGGAGCCCCTGCTCCACACGGGCACAGGGAGCCTCTGCTTCACACGGGCACAGGGAGCCTCTGCTTCACACGGGCACAGGGAGCCTCTGCTTCACACGGGCACAGAGAGCCTCTGCTTCACACGGGCACATGGAGCCTCTGATGTACCCAGGCAAAGGGAGCCCCTGCTTCACACAGGCACACAGGGAACATCTGCTTCACACAGGCACACAGGGAGCCCCTGCTTCACACAGGCACACAGGGAGCCCCTGCTTCACACGGGCACAGGGAGCCCCTGCTTCACACGGGCACAGGGAGCCCCTGCTTCACACGGGCACAGGGAGCCCCTGCTTCACACGGGCACACAGGGAGCCCCTGCTTCTCACGGGCACACAGGGAGCCCCTGCTTCTCACGGGCACACAGGGAGCCCCTGCTTCTCACGGGCACACAGGGAGCCCCTGCTTCACACGGGCACACGGGGAGCCCCTGCTTCACACGGGCACACGGGGAGCCCCTGCTTCACACGGGCACACGGGGAGCCCCTGCTTCTCACGGGCACAGGGGAGCCCCTGCTTCGCACAGGGGAGCCCATGCTTCACACGGGCACACGGGGAGCCCCTGCTTCACACGGGCACACGGGGAGCCCCTGCTTCACACGGGCACACGGGGAGCCCCTGCTTCACACGGGCACACGGGGAGCCCCTGCTTCTCACGGGCACAGAGCGCCCCTGCTTCTCACGGGCACAGGGGAGCCCCTGCTTCGCACAGGGGAGCCCATGCTTCACACAGGCACAGGGGAGCCCATGCTTCACACAGGCACAGGGAGCCCCTGCTTCACACGGGCACAGGGGAGCCCCTGCTTCACACGGGCACAGGGGAGCCCCTGCTTCACACGGGCACAGGGAGCCCCTGCTTCACACGGGCACACAGGGAGCCCCTGCTTCACACGGGCACACAGGGAGCCCCTGCTTCACACGGGCACACAGGGAGCCCATGCTTCACACGGGCACACGGGAGCCCATGCTTCACACGGGCACAGGGCCCCCTGCTTCACACGGGCACAGGGCCCCCTGCTTCACACGGGCACACTGGGAGCCCCTGCTTCACACGGGCACACTGGGAGCCCCTGCTTCACACGGGCACAGAGAGCCCCTGCTTCACACGGGCACACGGGAGCCCCTGCTTCACATGGGAGCCCCTGCTTCACACGGGCACAGGGAGCCCCTGCTTCACACGGGCACACGGGGAGCCCCTGCTTCACACGGGCACACGGGGAGCCCCTGCTTCACACGGGCACACGGGGAGCCCCTGCTTCACACGGGCACAGGGAGCCCCTGCTTCACACGGGCACACAGGGAGCCCCTGCTTCACACGGGCACACAGGGAGCCCCTGCTTCACACGGACACACAGGGAGCCCATGCTTCACACGGGCACACGGGAGCCCATGCTTCACACGGGCACAGGGCCCCCTGCTTCACACGGGCACAGGGCCCCCTGCTTCACACGGGCACACTGGGAGCCCCTGCTTCACACGGGCACACTGGGAGCCCCTGCTTCACACGGGCACAGAGAGCCCCTGCTTCACACGGGCACACGGGAGCCCCTGCTTCACATGGGAGCCCCTGCTTCACACGGGCACAGGGAGCCCCTGCTTCACACGGGCACACAGGGAGCCCCTGCTTCACACGGGCACACGGGGAGCCCCTGCTTCACACGGGCACACGGGGAGCCCCTGCTTCACACGGGCACACGGGGAGCCCCTGCTTCACACAGGCACACGGGGAGCCCCTGCTTCACACGGGCACACGGGGAGCCCCTGCTTCACACGGGCACACAGGGAGCCCCTGCATCACACGGGCACAGGGGAGCCCCTGCTTCGCACAGGGGAGCCCCTGCTTCACACGGGCACACAGGAGCCCCTGCTTCACACGGGCACACGGGGAGCCCCTGCTTCACACGGGGAGCCCCTGCTTCACACGGGCACAGTGCGCCCCTGCTTCACACGGGCACACGGGAGCCCATGCTTCACACGGGCACAGGGGAGCCCCTGCTTCGCACAGGGGAGCCCCTGCTTCACACAGGCACAGGGAGCCCCTGCTTCACACGGGCACAGGGGAGCCCCTGCTTCACACGGGCACACAGGGAGCCCCTGCTTCACACGGGCACACAGGGAGCCCATGCTTCACACGGGCACACGGGAGCCCATGCTTCACACGGGCACAGGGCCCCCTGCTTCACACGGGCACAGGGCCCCCTGCTTCACACGGGCACACGGGGAGCCCCTGCTTCACACGGGCACACTGGGAGCCCCTGCTTCACACGGGCACACTGGGAGCCCCTGCTTCACACGGGCACACGGGGAGCCCCTGCTTCACACTGGCACACGGGGAGCCCCTGCTTCACACGGGCACACGGGGAGCCCCTGCTTCACACGGGCACAGAGAGCCCCTGCTTCACACGGGCACACGGGAGCCCCTGCTTCACATGGGAGCCCCTGCTTCACACGGGCACACGGGGAGCCCCTGCTTCACACGGGCACAGAGAGCCCCTGCTTCACACGGGCACACGGGAGCCCCTGCTTCACATGGGAGCCCCTGCTTCACACGGGCACAGGGAGCCCCTGCTTCACACGGGCACACGGGGAGCCCCTGCTTCACACGGGCACACGGGGAGCCCCTGCTTCACACGGGCACACGGGGAGCCCCTGCTTCACACGGGCACACGGGGAGCCCCTGCATCACACGGGCACACAGGGAGCCCCTGCATCACACGGGCACAGGGGAGCCCCTGCTTCGCACAGGGGAGCCCCTGCTTCACACGGGCACACAGGAGCCCCTGCTTCACACGGGCACACGGGGAGCCCCTGCTTCACACGGGGAGCCCCTGCTTCACACGGGCACAGTGCGCCCCTGCTTCACACGGGCACACGGGAGCCCATGCTTCACACGGGCACAGGGCCCCCTGCTTCACACGGGCACACTGGGAGCCCCTGCTTCACACGGGCACACTGGGAGCCCCTGCTTCACACGGGCACACTGGGAGCCCCTGCTTCACACGGGCACACGGGGAGCCCCTGCTTCACACGGGGAGCCCCTGCTTCACACTGGCACACGGGGAGCCCCTGCTTCACACGGGCACAGGGAGCCCCTGCTTCACACGGGCACACAGGGAGCCCCTGCTTCACACGGGCACACGGGGAGCCCCTGCTTCATACAGGCACACGGGGAGCCCCTGCTTCACACGGGCACACGGGGAGCCCCTGCTTCACACGGGCACACAGGGAGCCCCTGCATCACACGGGTACAGGGGAGCCCCTGCTTCGCACAGGGGAGCCCCTGCTTCACACGGGCACAGGGGAGCCCCTGCTTCACACGGGCACAGGGGAGCCCCTGCTTCACACGGGCACACAGGAGCCCCTGCTTCACACGGGCACACGGGGAGCCCCTGCTTCACACGGGGAGCCCCTGCTTCACACGGGCACAGTGCACCCCTGCTTCACACGGGCACACGGGAGCCCATGCTTCACATGGGCACAGGGCCCCCTGCTTCACACGGGCACACGGGGAGCCCCTGCTTCACACGGGCACACGGGGAGCCCCTGCTTCACACGGGCACACGGGGAGCCCCTGCTTCACACTGGCACACGGGGAGCCCCTGCTTCACACTGGCACACGGGGAGCCCCTGCTTCACACTGGCACACGGGGAGCCCCTGCTTCACACGGGCACAGGGGAGCCCCTGCTTCACACGGGCACACGGGGAGCCCCTGCTTCACACGGGCACACGGGGAGCCCCTGCTTCACACGGGCACACGGGGAGCCCCTGCTTCACACGGGCACAGAGAGCCTCTGCTTCACACGGGCACAGGGGGCCTCTGCTTCAAACGGGCGCCTCTGCTTCACACGGGCACAGAGAGCCTCTGATGCACCCAGGCACATGGAGCCTCTGATGCACCCAGGCACATGGAGCTTCTGATGCACCCAGGCACACAGGGAGCCCCTGCTTCACACAGGCACACAGGGAGCCCCTGCTTCACACGGGCACACGGGGAGCCCCTGCTTCACACGGGCACACGGGGAGCCCCTGCTTCACACGGGCACACAGGAGCCCCTGCTTCACACGGGCACACAGGAGCCCCTGCTTCACATGGGAGCCCCTGCTTCACAGGGGCACACGGGAGCCTCTGCTTCACAGGGGCACACGGGAGCCTCTGCTTCACAGGGGCACACGGGAGCCTCTGCTTCACACGGGAGCCTCTGCTTCACACGGGAGCCTCTGCTTCACACGGGAGCCTCTGCTTCACACGGGCACACGGGAGCCTCACCTTCACACGGGAGCCTTGGCTTCACACGGGCACACGGGAGCCTTGGCTTCACACGGGCACACGGGAGCCTTGGCTTCACACGGGCACACGGGAGCCTCGGCTTCACACGGGCAAACGGGAGCCTCGGCTTCACACAGGCACACAAGAGCCTCGGCTTCACACAGGCACACGGGAGCTTCAGCTTCACACAGGCACACGGGAGCCTCGGCTTCACACGGGAGCCTCTGCTTCACACAGGCACACGGGAGCCTCGGCTTCACACAGGCACACAGGAGCCTCGGCTTCACACAGGCACACGGGAGCCTCGGCTTCACACAGGCACACGGGAGCCTCGGCTTCACACAGGCACACGGGAGCCTCTGCTTCACACAGGCACACGGGAGCCTCTGCTTCACACAGGCACACGGGAGCCTCTGCTTCACACAGGCACACGGGAGCCTCTGCTTCACACAGGCACACGGGAGCCTCTGCTTCACACAGGCACACGGGAGCCTCGGCTTCACACTGGAGCCTCGGATTCACCCGGGAGCCTCGTCTTCACACGGGCACACAGGGAGCCTTGGCTACACACGGGCACACGAGAGCCTCGGCTTCACACGGGCACACAGGGAGCCTCGGCTTCACACGGGCACACAGGGAGCCTCGGCTTCACACGGGCACACAGGGAGCCTCGGCTTCACACGGGCACACAGGGAGCCTCGGCTTCACACGGGCACACAGGGAGCCTCGGCTTCACACGGGCACACAGGGAGCCTCGGCTTCACACTGGCACACAGGAGCCTCGGCTTCACACAGGCACATATGCGCCTCTACTCCACACAGGCTCATTGGAGCCTGTGCTGATGCAGACACCCTGGAGCCTGTGCTGACACTGACACACAGGACCCTTTCCTGATGTGAGCACATAGGAGACTGTGCTGTCGGAGGCACAAAGGAGCCTGGATTATAACTGGGATGCAAGGCCGACCAATTCCCTCCTAGCTGGACACAGGGCACTGTTAAGCAGATGCAGTGGGGACTGCCACCACTTCCCCCCCCCCCCCCCCCCCTCCCTTCACCAGGCTAGGGCACAGGACGCAGTTAATGAACATGAAAGACGGAACGAGTCCCTAAAGCAAGGATACAGGATGTTTAAAAGGATGCAGAAGGGACTGGTTGATGCTGGACCCAGGGCACCGTTAACCAGGATGCAGAGGAGGGATACCATTAAAGCTGTACATGGGGCACTGTTAACCAGGACGCAGGGGGGACTGATTCCCTCAAAGATGGACACGGGGCACTGTTAACCAGGATACAGGGGTAGCTGATTCCCTCAGAGCTAGACTTCGGGGACTGTTAACCTGGATGCAGGGGGACTGATTGAAGCTGGACATAAGGTACTGTTAACCAGGATGCAGGAGGACTGATTGAAGCGAGACACATGGCACAGTTAACCAGGATGCAGGCAGGACTGATTCAAGCTGAATACAGGGAGAACTGATTGAAGCTGGACACAGGGTACTGTTAACCAGGATGCAGGGGGACTGATTGAAGCTGGACACAGGGCACTGTTAACCAGCATGCAGGAAGACTGATTGAAGCGGGACACATGGCACAGTTAACCAGGATACAGGCAGGACTACTTTAAGCTGGATACAGGGGGAACTGATGGAAGCTGGACACAGGGTACTGGTAACCAGGATGCAAGGGGACTGATTGAAGCTGGACACAGGGCACTGTTAACCAGGATGCAGGAAGACTGATTGAAGCGGGACACATGGCACAGTTAACCAGGATACAGGCAGGACTAATTTAAGCTGGATACAGGGGGAGCTGATGGAAGCTGGACACAGGGCACTTTTAACCAGGATGTAGGAGGACTGATTTGAAGCAGGACACAGGGCACTGTTAACTAGGATACAGGGGGGGCTGATGGAAGCTGGACATGAGGCACTGTTAACCAGGATGCAGGGGTTGCTGATTCCCTCAGAGCTGGACATGGGGGACTGTTAAGCTGGATGCAGGCGGACTGATTGAAGCTGAACACAGGGCCCTGTTAACCGGGATGCTATGGGGACTGATTGAAGCTGGACCCAGGGCACAGTTAACTAGGATAAAGGGGGGTCTGGTGGAAGCTGGACTAACCAGGATTCAGGGGGAACTGATTCCCTCAAAGATGGACACGGGGCACAGTTAACCAGTATGCAGGTGGACTGATTGAAGCTGGACACAGGGCACTGCTAACCAGGATGCAGGGGGCTGCTGGAAGCTGTACACGGGGCACTTTTTTTTTTTTTTTTTTTTAAATCTGTTTATTAAACTTAATACAAAACAGAATGCAAAAGTATCAGTACATTACGTATATATTGTAGGGAGAGTATCCAGTACTTCTCCATTTGTATCTTTTTTAGTTTTTGACATTTGTACATTATACTGCACAACAAAGCTGTATCTGAGTGTACTGATTTTCATAAACATTATATAACTAATAACACATTATATGAGGATTACTGTTCTAAAATATATGTATATTGGCGTCAATTATTATAGTGAAAGCAGGGATCTGTATAGGTCATAGATACTCCTCTTTTTTTTTTTCTTTTTTTTTTGTGTATGTACATTGGTATCAGAGAGTCGCATTAACAAAGTGTAGCCGCTTAGCAGATTTATAATGGGTTAGACCTGATATTACATTGGCATAAGGTAATTTACGGCAATCTCGACTGCTATGGATGGCTTTTAGTATTAACGTATCTTTAGAATTTTAAAGAGATTGCTTCAAGGTGGGTACTTGTCGTTTTTGGATTCAATTCCAACTATAAAGAGGTCCCAACTGTCAATCCTGCTCTGTGCCTGACCTCTGTGCTGTAATTGCCTTAATGTTCGAGATTCCGCCAGTGCATAATCATATAAGTCTCGTATCCAGAGGGACTGGGAGGGGGCGTTTGGGGCCTTCCAATGTGTAGCTATCAGACGTTTATATGTCACGAATGCTAAATCTATGAACCTATGCTTATGTTTATCATTTTTTGTACGATGCCGCACATTAAGCAGACAGGATTCTGGAGTAGGGGACAGTGGATGGCCTACTATGTCTGCAGATGTAGCGACTATTTGATTCCAGCCAGTATTGATCACGTGACATTCCCAAACCATATGGTAAAAGGTGGCTGCAGGGGTAGCACATCTTGGGCATATGGAATTAGCTCCTGGATATATTTTATTAATACGAGCAGGGGAAAGATATGCATGATGCATACACGGGGCACTCTTAACTAGGATGCAGGAGGGACAGATTGAAGCTGGACACAGGGCACTGTTAACTAGAATGCAGGGGGGACTGATTGAAGCTGGACACAGGGCACTGTTAACCAGGATGCAGGGGGACTGATCGAAGGTGGGCACAGGGCACTGTTAACCAGGATGCAGGGGGGGACTGATTGAAGCTGGACACAGGGCACTGTTAACCAGGATGCAGAGGGGACTGATTGAAGCTGGACACATGGCACTGTTGGGCAGGATGCAGGGGGGGACTGATTAAAGCTGGACACAGTGCACTGTTAACCAGGATGCAGGGGGGCTGATTGAAGCGGGACACAGGTAACCAGGATGCAGGAGGACTGATTAAAGCTGGACACAGGGCACTGTTAACCAGGATGCAGGGGGACTGATTGAAGCGGGACACAGGGCAATATTAACCAGGATGCAGGGGGACTGATTGAAGCTGGACACGGGCCCCTGTTAACCAGGATGCAGGGGGACTGATTGAAGCAGGACACAGGCACTGTTAACCAGGATGCAGGGGGGACTGATTGAAGCTGGAAACGGGGCACTGTTGACCAGGATGCAGAGGGACTGATTGAAGCTGGATACGGGCACAGTTAACCAGGATGCAGGGGGGGCTGTTTGAAGCTGGACACGGGGCACTGTTAACCAGGATGCTGAGGGGACTGATTGAAGCTGGACACAGGGCACTGTTAACCAGGATGCAGGGGGGACTGATTGAAGCTGGACATGGGGCACTGTTAATCAGGATGCAGGGGGACTGATTGAAGCGGGTCATGGGGCATTGTTAACCAGGATGCAGAGGGGACTGATTGAAGCTGGACACAGGGCACAGTTAACCAGGATGCAGGGGGGGGACTGATTGAAGCTGGATACGGGGCACTGTTAACCAGGATGCAGAGGGGACTGATTGAAGCTGATTGAAGCTGGACACAGGGCACTGTTAACTAGGATACAGGGGGGGCTGATGGAAGCTGGACATGAGGCACCGTTAAGCAGGATGCATTGGTAGCTGATTCCCTCAGAGCTGGACATGGGGGACTGTTAAGCTGGATGCAGGGGGACTGATTGAAGCTGGACACAGGGCACTGCTGACCAGGATGCACGGGGACTGATTGAAGCTGGACACAAGGCACTGTTGACAAGGATGCAGGGTGGACTGATTGAAGCTGGACACAGTTCATTGCTGACCAGGATACAGGGGGACTGATTGAAGCTGGACACAGGGCACTGTTGACCAGGATGCAGGGGGACTGATTGAAGCTGGACACAGTGCACTGCTGACCAGGATGCAGGGGGACTGATTGAAGCTGGACACAGGGCATTGTTTACAAGGATACAAGGGGGTCCACGACCCACAACACTCAACACAAGTCTCTGTTAACCAGAAGGCAGGATGCAGGGATCGATCTTTGCAGGACAGGGGCACAGTCACACTTTCATCTCTTGTCATGTCCAGAAGTGTGTGCATGTGATGCCAAGGGTCTCTGACTGTGCACCATCTGCATGTTTGGCATCAGGCTATGTGCATTCATCTCATGCTGAAGATATCTCCATGGGAGAGTTACCAAGTGCTGCATCGCCCCCTCCCACGAGCAGTAACACTGTGTTCTGCCTCCATCTGGCTTCGTACTGTTAGTTTTTGTCACATCCACCATTTTGGTTGTTTCATAAGGAAAGATGTCATCAGCTCTTTGTCCTTATGATCTTAAGCTTCTGAATGCTTCATCCGCGTTCTTTGTTTCAACATTTATTATTTTTCAAATTTATTTTAGGCTTTTTTTTGCAAGTGGACGTGGTTCATATAGGTGCAAACGCTGAGAAGATGCCATTTTCCAACAGATTGTTAACAATCTGTCTATTTCGTGTGGCCCACCCTTTGGGTTAGGACTGGTAATTTGGGAAGGACCCCTGAGATGCCATTTTGTGGCGGTGCGACATGTGCCGGATCCAGTGTATAGCCATTTGCGCGCAGTGTGATGTGTTGGAGCTTCGCTGTGTGGTTGCTCAAATGCTTTGTGATTTGTCCTAGCGCAAGGGTACCCGTCGCCTCTGGTCGCTGCATTACTCTGAGTGACAGCGGATGTGGTTTGTGTTTAGTTTGAGCGGTGGCGGATCGTAGCATTGAATAGCGCCAACCATCCTTATGAGAGGCGCTTGGATAGCGCGCTACACCAAGGGCCATTTGTACCAAAGCACTTTCCCATTGACACAGAATGGGTAAAACCCTTTGATCCATCTGGCCCCAAGTGTGTTGTGTGGTGAGGGTGGTATTTATTTGAGCCTGTATGGCATGGGTAATCGCAAATATTTTCCCAGGGACCAATAGTTTGGTCTGTGATGTGCCTAAGAGCTGCAATGATGCCGCCCGGTGGCCGGGGGAATTGGCGGTAAGTGTAGGCGAGGGTTATACATCTAGTGGCTGAACTGAAGAATGTGAAATCCGAAAATCTAGGATTAATCCCGGCTTTCCCACTTTTTCAAATTGTGTGATCCTGGACAATTGTTTAATTTCACTTTCCCTCCTTTTTCTTCAGTAGCACGTGTAAGAGGACCTCGAAATACATGATTTTATGGTGTCCGCTGTACAACAGCTGCTCCTGTGTTTGATTTAATAAACTATATGCTGTTCGTGTATAATAGGAACCCAGGCCACTCATAAAGTGCACATAACAACTAACTTGACTTTTTAATTTACTATTGGCATTGTTGTCAGGGTAGGGGGAGAAATTAATGTTTCTATATTCATGTATGAAAACTATCACTTTTAAATGAATACGTCTCAGTGCACTGATGTAGCAAATTGCACTAAGGTGAAAAGGCTCTGCACATGAACTACACTTCTTTTTTACACTTTGCTGCAAGATGTGTTTTAAAATTAAGGTGTTTCTAAAGTGAAGTGCAGGGCTCCCTAGTTACTTCCTTTCTTTAACACCAATTACTCTTGAAATAAATGATTGCCTGTCTATTTCATATATTTCTTTTTTATTATCAGTACGGAGTTGAGTAAACAGCTACCCAGTGCGCCTGTTGCCAGGGGGCGTATGTAAAGGTCAGGGGGGCCTCATGCGGGCCACGGGCATACTTTGAGTATCCATGCCATACGGGAAGTGATAAATGGTTGTGCGTGATCACCACCAAGGTGCGGTTATCGTGTTACAGGATGCAGCTCCTGGGGGTGGAATGGGTGAGGGTATGTGAGAGACCGACATGCAAATTATCATTACAATCCATTTTAGCCACAGGGGCAGTGGGATGCTGTGTGTCTGTACACCAAAAGGGAGGGTAATCCGAGAAGGCCCATTATTACATACAGCAACATGCGCCAGACAGAGCTGCTGTTGAATGAGTAAAAGAATACCAAAATGGCACGGATGGGAATTGGTCCTCACCAGTAACCATGCCCATTTCATTTTATTTATTTATTTTTAAAAGTCCAGGACACTGTCTACTGCTTAACAAATACATCCCATGAAGGAGAAAAGATGGGAAAGAGCAATCAAGGCTGGCAACCTTAGCGGAAACTACACAATCTTTGAAAGGCTCAGATACCACCTACTCCTGTTAGGCTGAAGGAAGCCGATATTTTGAACAGAGGTTCACGCCCAAAGCCCCTCTTGGGCTCTTGGAGGCAGATGAGCACCAGTCGGGCAAGCCCTAGTTTATTTGTAGCTCTGACAACAGCTTAGATGGACCTCCTACAGTTTGGGGGTGAGTGACAAACGCTTGAGAGGCTGCTGCTCTGACATTGAGAGTCAATTGCCTTGTGTTACCCTGCTGTCCCCACCCCTCTTTTCTTGGATCCCAGAGACTCTTGTTCTACTTTACAAAGTGAGGCAGCCTCCTGACCTGCTAGAATTTCCTGCCAGAACAACTTCCACTTCCATTATTAGTACTGAATGACATTGCAGGTAAAGACAATGTGGTGAAGAGACTTACCCTGCTTGCGTTATGCCAGCTAAAACAGCTGCAAGGCGCCTATCTGGTGGTTCTGAATTTGTTTTTAGTTGACTCTCAGCTCATCCCTGACTGTGCCTCTTCTGAAAAACACTTTTATAGACATGTTTTAGTTGAAGCGGGTTGGTATGTGCAGCTGTCTCAGTCACGGCAGGGTTGGTACCTGGTTTAGTCCGAGTGGCAGTGAGGATGGTATGTGGTCTGTGAGGATGGAATGTTCTTTACTTTTGATTGGAACTTGGGGCGGTGTGTGCTTTAGTCCCAGTGGCAGTGAGGATGGTCATCTGCCCAAGATTCTGGAGAAGGAGATCTTTAATGTATAGTCTTGGGTATATTCCTGTCCTAGTTTGCTGGATGACAACCTCTACCCGACTCTTCTTTCGTTGAAATGGAGTTTTCGAGAACCTGAAGTCCTGTTCTTCGTGTCTTTATATATGACTTGTGCTCTACCGGGGCATAGTCTCTGTTCCCCGCCTTTGCAGCGTATGTCCAGGTTTCTGAAGCTGGGAGTCAGAACTACTCATCCGCTGACGAGTTCCAGTTTTATTTGTAAGTGTAGAGGAGTTGCTGATGGCGAGTAAGTGTTTACCAGGGATAACTTCCTTCTGTCTTTAACACCCTTCAAACCCATCTCAAAACTATTGACTTCTTCAGGCTTTCCAGTGCTTTAAATCTGTGAGGGAACACACATGTTCCCTTTGCTGCACTACACTAAAATACTACTGCTAGCTACTCAAACTGCACCACCACTGCCTCGAGCCTTCGTCTCATCAGCTTCATCATGGTGCATCCAGGATTCACAGCCAAGAAGGGAGTCTTAGGTCCAACATTAGACCTTCATTCGTAATCCAGGTCGCGGTTGCTCCCTAGTGTGAGCTGCTGTTAATGAATTGTTTTGGATGCAAGGAAATACTGGAATTCACAGTTTATAGTTCCCTGATGAACTTTAATTTTCAACTCTCTATTTTTTCTTTCCGTCAGATTCAGGCTATAACCATCCTTCATCTTCTGACAGCGCGTAGCTATCTCGCCACTCACATCTAACTATGGTTTTAAGGTTCAGGACGCCTGTATAGCGCACATATTGCAAAACGTCTGATGCCCTACACACCATCCTGTATTGTCAGATCAGCTCATCTCCATTTTTCTTCTGGGTGTCTCTGCCATCTGCCTGAGCAGGTACACAGAGGGGAAAACTCATGTTTGCCTTCAAGTTCTTCTAAGCACAGGAGAGGGGGGCACTGAGCATGCTCCAGAAGGCGAGCAGTAGCTTGTGTGGACATTGCACGATTTGAATACTTTAGTTCTGCCACTGTCTGCATCAGAGGGTGATACATATACTGCGACCTTCACCGTTCTCGGCTACTATACAGTACATCTGTTCTGTGCCCATGTTTTTGGTATCCCCATAAGTCCTTGAGGGTCTCCTTTATTATTTCCTCACATCAGACGGAGCCTGTGCATAGGCTCTGAGTCTGCCCACCCTCAACAAACTCTTAGAGGGTCGGCGAGCACAGAAACCAAGAGGCGGATGTCCCCATAACAGAGCAGCAAGGACACGCTCTTGGGCGGAAGTACACCTCTCTTACTCCACAGTTGCTATCTAGTGGTCCCTGGTGGACCTGATGACTGGTGGGTGGAACTGTGGAGTTCCAATTGTATTTTTGACATTTGTCATTGATGGTCTTTCCAGCCAAAATGTATTGAGAGCTCAAGATGAGATTCATTTGATTGGTGCACCCTAAATTCTGCTCATTGTGGAGAATGAGCTGCAGTTTCCATTTGAGGAAAATGTATGTTAATTATTGTCTATTACTAAGGCCCTTGGCCACAGGCTCAGCTCGCACATATTAAACAATTAGCAAAAGATGTAAACATTAACCAGTGGCAAACCTAGGCGTGGAACAACCGAGTACTGTTTCACAGCTGCCACCCTGGAAGGGATTCACAGAGCCTCTTCTGTGTTCACTGGTGCTTTCCTCCTGCTTTCCAGGAGGAACGGAACTTGTAGAAGTAAGACACATTCGTCGAGTCAGAATGCCTGACTCCGGTTCACTGTCTTCCTTTTAGACACGGATCCTTAAACCCCATTTGTCCAAGAAGCCTCTATTCCAGGAGTAGGTTATTTACTGAACAAAGAGCTCTCCCTAAATTCAGTCCCTTTGATTTCTGTACTTCCAGTTGTTTGGCAAGTGCATTTAGTACTGTGTGCACTGAATAGGAATTTTTGAGGGAACCCCAGACCAGCAAGGGGTTCTTGGGGTTAAAGTTTTAAGTCATGTTTGAAGTGTGTATGTCTTTGGTGCAGACCTGCCATCAGCTTGGAGGTGTCTCCTGGATCAGCTGAAGGATTCAGAAGAGCCTTTGTAAGGTATTCAGGATGAGAGACATGATTCAGATTGCCATAAACATGTGAGAAACAAAGAAAGCAGTGGATGCTGATAGATGCACATTCTCCACTGTCAGTGTTATCCCTGGATCTACACTGATAGGCACAAGTAAAAGTCAATGGGGCGCGAGACTGGAGGACTTCAGAGAAGTAATAACTTCTTCGCTCAAGACTTGTACCTGTTCATATAGTAATTGTTTGTCTCCATCCTGGAGTTGGTCTTTACTGTGACTCTGGAGGAGAGTTTGTAACTTCAGCACTCTTCCCAGCCTGCTGTATTTGTAGACTGTGCTGCTGTGCAGGGAGAGGGGTCCTGTCTGGACATTACTTGTGTGTATCCTGCCGCGCAGCAGGGTAGAATTGTACTGTGTGGCGGAACTTCTATAGCACTTTATGCTCCTGTCGAGGTTCCGCAGCGCGTTCAGGATTGTAGAGAAAGTGGCCACCCCATTAGTTTTGCATGACTGGTAGATTTATTCAGCTGATTTACAGCACGCCAACATGTCACTGATGCCACATCAAAGGATGCACCTTGTAGACGTGGCTTTATAATGTAGTCTGTTCTGGATGTCGCAATGAGGTTTTGAAAGTGCTCTGGTCTTTTCGTGGTGAGCTTATATAGAGTGTGTATGTAAAGAGTGTTGACGCATTGTCAACAGCTAAGAGAGAGCCTTGGACAAAAATCATTTTACTTCAGTCTTTTATTAGTTTTTTCTGAATATACCTAAAAAATGACTAGCTCTGTTCTAAATGCTGGACATACATATCACTCCTGCAAGTATTAGAATACCCTGTGTTTGGCGTAAAAGGCTCACAGCGGGTCACGTATGCATCCTTGGAAAGGCCAAGGGGCGAGTGTTGTTCTTCAGTGTAGTGGTCAGTATACCATGATCACTAGTTATTAAGAGGTGAGATGCATGAATAGTCCCAATGTATGCGTAGAGTGCACTACCCATGAGGCGTATGTCTAAAGTCACATTGTTAGGACATGCCCACAGCCATAGCACAGAGGTTTCCATGTCTCCCTGTAGGTATCATCATTTAGCATTAGAAACACATTGTTTTAGCTGCCTCTACTTGGGTAAACAAACAGACCTTCATTCAGTGATGCATTCTGTTGATGATCCCTAATAATGACAGTTCTCTCAAAAGCCCCAGACGCCCCCTTACTTACTCTACATGGACTCGAGTGTGTAAGTTAGGAAACACCACTATTTTACAGTCTTCATGTTTAATGTTTCTCTTTGTGGTGGCCAGCCTGAGAATCGTACATCTGTCTCAGGTTATCATCCGGCTGTTGTGTCAGTCCAGTTACCGTTTTCAGAAGTGAGGTATTAGGCTGGCGTCAGGATTTAGACGTCTCTTTATGAAGTTTTCCATTTACTCCTTCAGCTCATATCCTTTCTCTTTTGGAATCCTCAGAAACTCTGAGAGCGCCTCACTTTACATTCTCCACAACCTCAACTTTGCTCTCTTTGGATAATATAGTCTGCCGCACACGGCTAATCCTTCCTGTTGTCGCTGTTTCTACCTTCCATTAAGGTCAGTTTAGTTTCCATAACAAACATCCATGATTCAAGGGAATCTCTTCCTTGTTTCAAACGCCACACGCTTACTGGCTGTATCCTCTTGTTGGAGACCTTTTCCTGTTGAGTCCTAAACTCCTGCTTTTAGTTTAGCTCTCTCTCCTCAGCCGCGTGGGCGCTACTTCAACAAGTTCTTTTTAGGCATACCCACCTTGGTACTGAAGGCGCTCAGTTGGAACCTCTTGTCCACTTCATTTGGCACTGCAGGGAAATTTCATTTTGTGTTTCAGGTTAGTGGACCTTCAACATATCCAGGCTGCGCACATTATTCACGGTCTTCAGTGACGGGTGGATTTAGGGTTACTTTTCCTGATATGGTGTTCAACCTCAAGAGCAATTAAGAGTCTTTTCCTTCCTTCGGGATGATCCAACATGTTGCCTGTCTGGTTCTCCCCTTCCCACGGTGCCCCCACACTCCCATCACCACCTGGGCTACCCATTTGTATTCCTTCTGTATTTGGGTTTGAAAATGACTGGTAGAGTGACTGCATCAGTGAGTCCCTTCCCCTAGGAGTCTGTGTTCTGCACCATCACCTGGACGTGTCCCTACCGTGGTGCGTGGCACGGGCCAAGGAGTGACTCGCGGCCGTGCACCCTGGATTCCAGTCTGCAGTAGTTTCCAATGGAGCTCCTGCTCTCTGTGTCTTACTCCTGGTCTGACCAATCCCAAGGCTTTTAGTCTAAAAAATGTTTTTGAAACTCCTGCAAGGAAACAGCTTGACACCTTGTAGTGTCTGGTGTCACAAATCCAAAGTAAGTGGGCAGCGAGCTGGCATGCAAGCTCTTATTTTCCATACATGTGAGTTTCTGTGGCCAGAATGGAGATGGAAGCTAGTTGACTATCACAGGAAAAGTCGAGCGATCAGTCGTTTTGTTTTTTCATTAGGTCGGGCGGATCTGCGGCTTTGACGGCTGGATAATGTATAGGTCTTCATGACTGATCATGAATGCCAAAGACCACGTTTGTGTGCTTGAGTTTTATGATTCTTTTTACTTTTAATCGTTCCCCTATCAATGGATCTGAGCGAATGAGACCGTCCACGATGAGGGGGAGAAGGATGTGCAATGATAGTCATTTGGGACGCCGTGGTCTCCAGAGTCTGGAACATGCCCGCTCTCTCGGGGAAATGCATGCATCGATGAATGTGTGTCTTTAATGTGCTTTGGGGCTCACTGATGACCTCAGACTCTTCTCCAGCCCTGTCGTATGCAGGCTTGTGATCCTCAAGTGGAGTTTCCTTCTATAGACTTGTTGTGAGCTCAGGCAGCCACCCTTAGTAACTAACGCATGCGACAAGGCACTGCAGACCATCGTGAAGAAATAAACAGGCAGTCTTTGGAAAGACGCACCTGCCTTCAGTTGTTCTAACAATTAGAATTGAAGGTTTCTTGTTGGACCTGTGCATTGGGCTTTGGAGAGCCCAGTTGGACAGATTGACAAATTATTTAGGTTACGCTTGAATTTCTGCTGTGACTGCCAGGACCTGCTGCTGAAACACTGTGATTCAGAGTGAATTAATTGTTTGTGGCCAGGCACCTCAGTCTCTGCTGACGCTGAGAAACCTCTTTTCAGGGTAGCTTGGTGGTAACTGTGCATTTTAATCCTCCACTTTTGGTACCTGACAGTCGTGTTCCCTGCTTAAGAGTCTGCCCTCCTGTACAGAAATGCTACTGTGATCTGTATTCAGCTACAACCTCTGTTTTTTAAATTACCTTGTGGTACTCGACACTTTATCATCCCTGGATCCCTAGATAAAGTAACTGTATTATGTGTGAGGAGAGGAGATTATTTTGCAGATTCTGTAGTGTGGAGAAGCACAGAATGTTGTGCAGCTCGTGCGCGAAATGAGGCACGAGTGGCGAAGCCCTCAATCCATCACACGCCGTCTATTCATAGACTGAGAGATTCAGTACACAGTATAAAGTGATGGAGTGTTTATGTTATCAAGAGTAGCCCAGCCTCGACTGGTGCCATCAAGAGGTTTCCTTCAGCTGGCATCTGGCCAGATGTGGCCGTCTGCACATATACTTAGGGGCGCTCTTCGGATCAGCTGCCCAAGGTATCAGTTGGAGCCAGCCTTTTGCAGGCTAGATATTGATGAACTTGTAAATGCCAATGTCTGTGATGGCAGAGTTGACTGCGGTAAGGTGCTTGCCCTCTTCTGTACGCCTGTTTCTGAAGCATTTTGACACTCCTGGGTGTCGTGCTCTTCACTACTGGACTGGTCTTCTCTTTGTTTTTTTCCATGATTATTTAAGGTGCAGGACATGTCTGACTCTCTTAGAACGATGTTGCTAAGTGAAAAGCTGCCCTGCACACTCTGGTGATTCGATGTCCTTGGTAGGGTAAGTGATCCCTGTCAGTGGCTTAGTTACCACAGGCGTTGCCAAGGGTGGCCGGGAAAGCATCCCTCTGCCATCTCACCTGTAGTCCTATGTTACGCACCCTTCCGGGCTCAGCAGTGACCTGACCCTCCTCCATCACACGTTTAATTGCCTTCTGAAGTTACAGCTTGAAACCTACAAGAGCGTGCTTGCTACAACAAGTGCAGTGACTGACTGCTCTTCATCAAGCAGACTTCTTGCCTAATTTCAGAAGACCATCAGTGCTAGGGAACTGAATTAGATCAGTCTTCAGTCATTGAGTTGGGAATTGCATCCCTCTCACAATACTGTTTTCTATGCACTTTTATTAGGACGTGGCAACATTCTTATAGAAGGGTATTACATTCCCATCAAGGGTGGTTCTTTTACTATCCTGTATTAAATGCATTAACTTTCATGTCTCCCCCCCCCCCCCCACCCCCACAAACACAAAGTCAAGAAATTTAGCGTCTCCATTTGTACTCTCTAATTTCAACAATGCGCTTTCTTGTACCTTGGAACAATTTCAGTAGCACTTCCTACTAGACCTGCTTCTTTGGTAGGCCAATCTCTTCACCTACCCGTGACCTCTTAATCCAAAGCCCTTCCAGCTAGTTTTGGGTGGGCTAATTTCTCTAGCGTACAGCATGCATGCTTTGTTCACGCAGCCTGCAGGGTCCTCCTTTTTGCTGTCCTAGAGGTGTATGCTTCTAGGTGCTAATATATGGTCTTCCTGAGCACTGCCCACCTCCGTCTTGGGTCTTTCGGCAAATCCTGGTACTAGAAGCTTCTTTGTTGGGTCTCGGATCTTAAATTATTCTCATCAGTTTGCGGTTGATCATATCCTTCCAGAACACGCACATATAGCGCGTTATACGATTCCACGGCAGGTGTGACCTGCTGTCCTTCAGCCATACTGCGAGGAGGAAGAGCTGATGTCTATGGGCACATATTCCACTACATGTTGTGATGCTGAATGCTGACTAGAAGGGAAGGCAAGTTAACTCTGGTTGAGTGATAGATAGAAATGGGTGGCACCTCTCCGTTCCAATGAGAGTATTCCTGAGGAAGGATTCTGCTTCTGCTATCTGTTTTTGTGGAATTGAAATGTTTGTTAATTGAACTTTGTCTCTTTACTGACTTTCTTTCCTTCTTCCTTGCTAGGCTCAGCTCTTGGAGCTCCGGACACATAACTACCAGCTCTCTGATACCCTGCGCAAGAATGGAGCTGGTAAGGAAACCTGTGGTCCATAGGGAACCGCAGCAAAGGGGGCTTGAAAGTTTTGGGGGCCTCTTTAACTTCACGCCTGTGTTGTTTACTTAGTGGGTTTAATTTTTTCTGTGTGTGTGTGATTGGACCCATTCTCTAAATAGGACTGATTCCCCTGTTTTCGATGAGCTGTGTGTCTACAGTGAAGCCTGAGTGCTGTGTACCAGTTGACATCTGTCTATGTACAGTACAGTGCGTTCTGCGCCTTGTGTGCTGCCGGACCAGTTTCCTTAATAGAGCATGACTTGTGGCCTCTTGGTCCAGTGCTCAGTCCGGCTGGTGCCTTGTTGTTGATGGGATCTGTTTTCTGTGCATCAGTGAGCTGTGTATCCTGCGTACATTGTGCCCTGTGTGTGGGGAGCCTTCCGTTCTGGCTGCAGAGGAATTTGTGTTAAATATGGTGGGATCATTCTTTTGTGAATGTGAGATTGCATGTTTGACCTCTGTGTTATTTGTATGGTCGCCCTGTGTTTGTGTACATCTGCATATACAGATGCCCCCAAGGTGTATTTGATGGGCCTGGGGTCATATGTGTTCTGTGTATAGCCCAGGGCCATTTCTGAGGAGGAGTGGCTGATGGCACTTGGAGCCGAGGCAGGAGGAGTGCTGCACCAACAGGTGTGGATTCTGTCCTGGCAACCATTATGTGCCAGGAAGGGCCTGGACTGGTTCACGATTGCAGCCACAGTAGGAGGCGGTGGACCTTCTCACCCCAGATGCCCCTTTTTCAGTGCATGTCTCTTCTTCAAGCAGTTCCCCATCCCTGTGTCCCTCCAGCAGAGGGATTTGCTGGATAGTGAAAAGAGACCAGGAGAGAAGGGTGGAATGAGGCTCCAGGTGGGTTAGAACTAATGAAGAGCTAGTAGTGATGGTTGCAGAGTAGGTGTGGTGTGTCTCTTTGGGGCGTGCATGAGGAGAGATGTGAGGAGGTGACTCTGAAATGAGGAGAGCCTGAGACCAGGAGTGATAGTGGAGTGCAATCGTGTGTGGGGCGATAGGGGAGTATGGGGATGAGAGAGGATGAGCGTTTGTGATAGCAACAGAGATGAGCGCGTGATAGGTCAAGGGTGGCGTAAGGTGGGGAGGCTGTGAGAGGAGGTGGGGAGGCTGTGAGAGGAGGTGGGGAGGCTGTGAGAGGAGGTGGAGAGGCTGTGAGAGGAGGTGGGGAGGTGAGGAGGCTGTGAGAGGAGGTGAAGAGGTGGGGAGGCTGTGAGGAGGTGGGGAGGCTGTGTGAGGAGGTGGGGAGGCTGTGTGAGGAGGTGGGGAGGCTGTGTGAGGAGGTGGGGAGGCTGTGAGAGGAGGTGAAGAGGTGGGGAGGCTGTGGGGAGGCTGTGTGAGGAGGTGGGGAGGCTGTGTGAGGAGGTGGGGAGGCTGTGTGAGGAGGTGGGGAGGCTGTGAGAGGAGGTGGGGAGGCTGTGAGAGGAGGTGGGGAGGCTGTGAGAGGAGGTGGGGAGGCTGTGAGAGGAGGTGGAGATGTGGGGAAGCTGTGAGAGGAGGTGGAGAGGTGGGGAGGCTGTGAAAGGAGGTGGAGAGGTGGGGAGGCTGTGAGAGGAGGTGGGGAGGCTGTGAGAGGAGGTGGGGAGGCTGTGAGAAGAAGTGGGGAGGAGGTGGAGAGGTGGGGAGGCTGAGAGAGGAGGTGGAGAGGTGGGGAGGCTGTGAGAGGAGGTGGAGAAGCTAGGAATTGAGGGTTTTAAAAACTATTATGAGAACGTGGGCGGTGCTTGGGAGGAGCTATGAAAAATTGAGTGAGTAGGGAATGATTATAAATGCTTAGAGTGATTTTGGGAGACTGAAAGAGGAGCCTGAGATGTAGAGCTTGGTGATAGAGAGATGAAGGTGCCAGTGAGGATGTGGAAGGAGAGAGTGTATGGTGGTAATGGAGAGGATTGGGTACTGGAAGGGTAAAAGGGAACCAAGTGAGAAGCTCTGAGGGGGGAGAGGGTGTGAGTGGGATCTTCAGGTGGAGGAAGGCAACCACAAGTGTAAAGAGTGTGGGTGAAGAACAGAGCGAGTCCAAAGAGCGGTAAATGTGAGCTATGGCACACATGCTGTGTTGTGTTGTATTTGCTCTGGGACTGCTTGCAAGTGCTAGGACTCTGTGTTGAGTTTGAAGCCCCCTGAAGTGTGTTCACTGTGCTCCGCGCGCCTGTGCTCTGTGTGCCTTGTGTGCTGGGTCTGATTATCCCTGTGCTCATGAGCCCAATGTCATGTGAATGGTGAGCGCCATATCCGGTGTATGAAGATCCTCTCGCAACTAGAAGCTGAGCCCCATGTTCTGAATCTGTCATGTGGTGAGCCTGTGTTGTGTATGTAGTGCAATCCGTGTCCTACGTGCAATCAGCCCTGTTCTTCCTTGTATGCACCGAACCCCATATCCTGTCTGTGAACACTCTTGCCCTTTAAAAAGCATGCCCCACGTCCTGTGCTTTGTGTGTGATGGGCCCTGTGTTCTGTATACAGCATTAAAAGTATACTGAGACTTGGGTCCTGCTCACCGTGTCACAGGACTCAAGTTGCCTGTCACGGATGAGGCCCAACAAGGCTTAAACCAATCTGGGCTCCCGTTCAGAGGGAACCTGGCGTAGGATTTAAGCTGGACTATTCCATTGGAGCAGGACCAAGGCTGATTTGTTGGGGAGTGTTTCACACGACAGGTGGTTCCACTGGTCTCGGTGGTAATCTGGGTGAGGTCTGTGGTTCAAGCCAGCTCAGTCCCTCTGAACAACAAAGGGTCCAGGAGGAGGTGAAGTGGACCTTCACTGTCTCGTCGGATGACCTCTCAGTGCAGTCAGTCCTCAGGACAAAGGCTAATGGGGAAGAAATCATCGCCATCAGAAAGGGGATCTCCATGATGCTACCTCCTGAATGAGTTACTCTAAGTACCTTAACCTCTCACCAGTGTTTAATGTTGCAGTCTGTGTTACAAAACAAGCCGGGCATCTTATAGAATTCACAAAATGGACATCTTAGACGAGGTGACCTTGTCTCGCCAGCTGGATCCCTATGGGCCAGAGCCTGCCAGTAGGTGCCCCGGGTCACAGTTTGGCTACCAGGGCCCTGCTGATAGAAGATGCTGCAAGTTGAGTAGTAACGTTGAGCCATTTCTCCTTTCAGAACTGAATACCCTTCGCCAGAGGCTGGCCTCTGTGGAGAAGGAATCAACGAAAGCCCAGAAGGTAAGATGGTCGCCCCACCTGAAGGTGGCAGAGAGGGCTCTGTTGTGAGATCTCCCTCATAATTAAGGTTTTTAACGTGTTCTTGGTTGTCCAGGTGCAACAAAGGTAGTTCTCACATCCATAGGATAAATGCGTAATGTAAAGAGTGGAGTAATGTAGTCATTCATGTAAATGACGATTTGGTTGGCTATAACTAATATCTAAATGGCGGTCCTTTCCTAGCCTTCGGCTTCCCACGAAAACATGAATCATAGGTTTGTAAGTCAGATCAGCACTGAAATGTGATCTTTTCAAAGTAATGTACAGGAACGCAATGTAAAGCAGCCTAAATGTTCAAGAGCAAATAACTTGTGAATAGTTCTTGTACCTTTGCACTTGTCTGGTTAGCAGGTAAGCAGACGAAATACTGTTTCTGCATCGAAAACGAATGAGGCAGGTTTGTTTTGTCAATGCAAACTTTAACCATAGAAACAAAAAAACAAATGCGACAAGCATTGGCAAAGGCAGTATGTGGTGAGCGCGGATGTATTGCCTTTGTGAGTGATTTAATGTTCTATTTATTATGAGGACCTGGAAGCTGCAAGGTTCTAGTGGCCAATCACTGGCCTTTTGCACTCTTGACACACTTTATATGATCGTATCATTCTGACGTGTCTGTTGGCTGTGCTGGAACGGGACAGGAGACAAGTGAAATTGGCCTCCTCTACAGCGCAAGGCACGCGCTCGCATGTACGCACATGGTGGCCATCTTTAAATTGAATAAATCCAAGGTGGCTGCCGTGCTGATGTGTTGCAAAGCAGCGGTGGCCATTTTTGCTTTTTTTTTTTAGTTTGCTGTTCTAACATGATTTATCACCTTGTCAGAAATAAAATTAATAAATAAATAGCATGCCCAGGAGCACAGAAAAGCATCCTGGGCTTTGCTGCTGCACGAGCCTAAAAAAAGAAATAAAAACGCGGTTGGTGAAATGGAGAAAAAAACCATCCGGTAGTCATGGATGAGAGGGTGGGGTGGTTGATGCATGTAGGGAGAACTTGGGATGCTGGGGCGCTCCTAATAAAAAAACAAAATGCAAAGAAAGCTATTAATGCCAATGTCAGTGTTCACATCCAAGAAATGCTGTGAGCTGAAGCCAGCATTGATGGGCATCCTTATAAGTGATACCTACACCTCCTAAATCAACCAGTGGCTGAAAGGGACTGTCCAAAAGGCCCTCTTTTATATGTGTATGTTGTGTTGTAATGTGTGTTGTGTGGTGACAGCAGCTCTCGCTAAATCTGTCTGTTGGAGAGAGCTAAGAAGGCTGATTGGGACAGACTGAGACTTATGCAGGGCAAAACACATTCCTCGTTCTACATACTTAGTAAGATGGAAATGCCTGTAGGACACACATGCATGATCAACTTCGAAATATGTCCAAGGGTAGAAGTGTAAATGATGAAAAATAAACATACCCCTGGGATAAAAAAAAAAAAAAAAATGATCATGAATGTTTGTAGGATGTAGTGAGCTGGGTGCTGTAAGGGAATAATGATGCCAGGTGACGTTTGGTAGGGATGTTGATAGACTGTAATTGAATGAATATGTAGATTTGTGTAGGAATAGTCCAGTACATAGCATTGAATAGAATTATTTATAGTTTTAAGGATTGTACGGCCCAAAGTTTGAAAGTTGGTAGAGCACCAGAGTAACAGACATACACTAAAAGTGTGTATGGCAATTAGATGACCATGTTAACACAGTGAATGAAATAAAAAAGACCCTTAGTTTATGATGGTATAACTAAAAAAAAAAAAATATTTCTGACATTAGAAACCAGGACTACAAATCACAATGCAACAATACAAACCGCTCTCAGAACCACGTTCCCTCCATGCGCTAGAAGAACGGCCATTGAGCATTAGGAATCACTGATGGTTTCTTCAATAATTCAGTAATCAAATCTTATGATAGAGTTTGGTAAATGAACACATAAAAGTGTGTGTGTTTATATCTATGTACACATAATTATTCTCAACTGAACATGGCCTATTTGACCACCTGAATAGCATTCTCTGAGCCCTTGTCCGGCTCCTCAGCAGCTGTCAGGACTTCACGAGCAACCATCTGTCACATGGGCTTGGACCTTTGCATGATCAGTCGTGTATCGCAAGTACATGGACAGGGCTAAACGCTGTTAGGGACTCGTAATTCCCTACTCGCCCTGTATCTTGAGCGATTCTTCGAGGTGATAAGTGTGAGCAACCTGTCAGCAAGGCTACAATTATACGAAAGTGTGCTACAGAGTTCAGTCGCAGGCTCTCTTGGGCCTTACTGCTCAGTCTGATCAGGCTCGCCGGTGTTGTTACTCTGGTGCGCGTCTTGGGACTGTGTTCCCCTGCGTGTGCTCTGCGCTCCCTGTATGTCATTCCATGCTCCTCACCTGTCTTGTTTGCTACCTCAGTGGACCCGGGAAACCTGCGCTTCTTAGTGTCTGGTTATGCGTAGTGTGACAATTCCAGTCCGCGCAAACAGCAGTTATGTTGGAATAGTACTTTTGAGATGAGCGGTTATTACTACATGGAGTATTTACGCCAGCGAAGGGTATTTTCTCTGTGCTGTAATTACACAATCCCAAAATCTGGAGTTTTATCCTAATCCACCAGGAAAACCCCTGAAAAATCTATTTGTGATGGGGAGGGGGGGCAGGGGGGTGTTGGAAAACACGTGGAAGACAATGTACACTGATTCTGCATGTTATGTTTCATATTGGTATGGCAGATTAGTAATATGATTAATTTTTCACAACCAATGTATACCCCCCAGAGTAATGGTTCTGACAAGGGTGTGGTAAATAACATCCACATATTCAGACCTATTCATAATCAAGGCCTATGGGGAAGTTTAGAACATCAGAATATTAAGTACTTTCCTAGCGTATAGGGGAACCAAACCTCAGGCCCTTGAAGATTCTGAGATGGTCAGCAAATCATGTATTTCTAGCAGTGCACCATGCAACAGTGCGATCTGCGATTCTCTAGCATTGGACCTTCCATAGATTTATATGCTTTCATTGTTTGCCTTCATTGAGCTGGTAGTCCCACGGTAAATTTAAAAAAGGTGGTATACGACTTCACAACACCCTCAAGCAGCACAAAGTGCGACATGAGTATAATCACCTCCTTTGACAAGACCAAACCGTAATTGTGACCTATTTACGCCAGTGGCAAAGTAAATACACCTATGTCCTTATCATAGAAAAATGTTCAACCATTCTGCAAATGAGTACGACTTTGCCTGCACTGGAAACTAAACGTTCAATGGCATGTGTGGCTGTAGATATACATGCTCTGCATACTCCTACCATCTAGTGTTGGGTTCGGAGTGTTGCAAGTTGTTTTTCTTCGAAGAGGCATTTTCAAATCATGGGATCGATTGACTCCTCTTCGGTGATCGTGCGCATGGGCATTGACTCCTTTGTTACATTATTTTCTCTGTGCCATCGGGTTTAGATGTGTGTGTCTTCGCTCCGTGTTTTGACCTGCTCTGGTTTGAAACTTTCTTTCTGTCTTCCCTTTATCAACAGTATTTTATTCTCTATCGCTTATTTCCATGTTCGCATTCATCTCCACTTGTCAGTCCAGGCACCGACCGCGCATCCTTCGGGGTGACCTCACCTGTTTCAGGCCTACTGCACCATTCGGCACGGAGGAATATGCTAAGCTGTTGGAATGGACACCATTTTGTTTCTGTCCTAGGTGCCACGCAGAATTCCCCCACACGACCAACATCTGGTGTGTAACGTTTGCCTCTCCCCCGATCACCAGAAAGCTTCATGCAACGCCTGCAAATCCTTCCTGTCGAAGAAGACCCTTTGTGACCAAAGATCGCGTTGGTTGGAGATGGCGCACAAGACTCTGGAGGACACTCCAGACCTGTTTTGTGGGGAGCACGCCCAGGAGGAGCCTTAACAAGAGGAGGCCTTCTCCATCCCGGACTCCGACTCTAATATCCAGTTGAACATCGAAAGCCACGAGGTGACATCCGAGCAGCCCACGAGTACTGTGCTCCCTCCTGTCCACCCTGTCCTCCTAAAGGCCCCTTATTGAGGTTGCCCAAAAAACTGCTGTGGCTGCCCCGCCCTCAGGCTCGGCTCCGAAAAAATCCAAGACCACAATACCGTCTTCAGCATTGACTCCACATCCTCTGTCCAAACGACCGCAATCCGGACTTCGGCGCAGAGTATTTCGACTCCGAGCCTTCCAGTTTCCACTTCTGCTTCGGTGCCAACAAAGGAGACCGACCAAACCCATTGGTGCCAAAAACAAGGGAGCCAGCTCCTTTGGAGCACAAAGACTCCAGCCACTCTTCAGCCATGCTGTCACCAGTTGAGCCTATTTTGGTGGCTATGGATGCTCAACAGCGCTGCCTCCATAGCCAGGAGTGTACCTGGCGCATTATTGCTTCCACCCACCACCCCCCAATCACATTCAAGAGGAAACTGTCCTACAAGGAGGCTTCGGACACTTCCCCACCGCCAAAGAAAGTCACTAAGGACAAGGCTGCCACCACTTCTCTCAAGCCTTCTCCTCTTCCCCCTCCTGATCCACCTTCTGCACCACTTCCACTCCCCTCTGGTCCTCATTCACCTGCCTCTCCTACTGCAGGAGATCTGACACCTCAGGGTTTCCCTTTATTTATCAGGGAGGATTTGGGTGGGACACAGCAAGACCCAGATCCAAAGGACACATATGATGCCAATCCCATGGCAAGAACAGACTCAGATTTGTACCCTGTTCGAGCCTCCCCACCAGTGGATACTACATCTACCAGCAGGTAGCAGCTCAGGCAGCCGCCTTCCACAATGTTGAGCTGCATAGGGACCCCATTGAGCTGGACTTCCTTTTCGATACCCTAACGTCCACACATAAGGAAATCCAGTTCCTCCCTTGCTCCCTGGCATGCTTCGTCTTGCAGATGAAATTTTTAAAGAACCGATCCGCTCCAAGTTTATCACTCCTAGAGTAGACAAAAAGTATAAACCTGCTCTCTCTGATCCACTATATATCAGATCCCAGGTCCCGCCAGATTCCATAGTGGCCACCACTTCATGAAAACGGGCCAATAGTCAGGCCACAGGGGATTCTCCTTTACCAGACAAGGAGAGCAAAAAGCTGGATGCTGCCGGCAAAAGGGAGGCTGCAGAGGCAGCAAATCATTGATGCATGACCAGTTCACAGGTATTGCTAGCAAAATACGACCGGGCTATTTGAGATGAAATGGAAAAGCTCATCCAATATCTTCGCAATATAGCACCGCAAAAGAGGACAAGAGACTGCTGCAGAGGAGCAAACAATCACGAATAATTTCAGCGTTGTGCCCTGGATGCTGCAGGCACAGCTGCACATAGAATAAACACCAGTATAGTAGTAAGGAGACACACCTGCCTTCGATGTTCTGGCTTCAGAGCGGAGTTCCAGCAAGCAGTGCTCAGTATGCCCTTTGACAAAGAGCATCTTTTCATCCCTCAAGTGGACTTCACCCTTGAGAAATTGAAAAAAGACACAGACACCGCAAAACCCATGGGTGTTCTTCAGTCCCCCTCAGAAAGAGGCACTTTTCCTCACTCCACATTTAGAGTAGGTTACAAATCAACAACCTCAGAGGCCTTTACCCCCCAGCCCAGACAGCCTTCAACTTCATATTCTCGAGGTTTCTTCAGTGAAGCCTATAGAGTCAATAACAACCGAGGCAGAGGTAAGAGCACCACCACCCGTATCGCTACCTCTACATCAAAACAGTGACTACCTACATCTCCACACCTGTCGGAGCACGACTTCACATTTTCATATAGAATGGGTCAACATCATCTCGGACCAATGGGTCCTTTTCATTTACCAACATGGTTGCAGTCAGGAGCTCATTTTCCCCCGTCCAAACACCCCCTCGCTGTCAGAGGCTATCCCACGAACACCTCACTCTTCTGAAACATGAGTTACAGTCTCTTCTTCTCAAAGGGTCCATTGAGCCTGTTTCATTACAACGCCAGGGAACAGGAGTGTGCTCCCTATTCTTCCTCCTCCCCACAAAGGATGTCCCTCACAGGCCTATTCTGAATTTCAGACCCTTAAACCACTGCATTCTATCAGAACATGTTCACATGATCACTCTTCAAGACGTTAGTCCCCTCCTGCAACAGGGCGACTTTATGGCGGCCCTCGATCTAAAGGACACCTACTACCATATCCCCATCCACCCTGTACATTGCAAATACCTAAGATTCATAAATGCAGGCAAACACTACTAGTTCAGGGTCCTCCCTTTCGGAGTCACCACAGCTCCTAGGGTCTTCACAAAGAGCCTAGCAGTAGCAACAGCACATCTCAGGAGACACAACGTGCATGTGTTCCCTTACCTAGACGATTGGCTTATCAAAGCCAGCACATTACTACAATGCCAACGTCACACTCGGATGACAGTGGACCTTTTGCACACGTTGGGATTCACACTCACATTCCCAAACCCCACCTCTTCAAATACAACCCTACCTAGCAGCTACTCTCAATGCAGAATTAGGGATAGCAAACCCTAATCTCGCTTGGGTTCACAATTGTCTGTCTCTTCTTCCCCTGTTTCGAGAGAATTGTATATACACACAGTCTGGACTGTTCTGCACCTGTTAGGGATGATGGCCTCCTGCATTTCCGTTGTCCCCCATGCCAGACTCCACATGCGTCTGTTCCGTCAATGGTCCCAGTCACAGGGTCACCTGGAAGATCTAGTGTCAGACCAGCATACTCCCCGCTCTCTGCAATGGTGGAACACCACCAACCTGTTCAAAGGGCGGCCTTTTCTGGACCCTTTGCCTCAGGCCATTTTGAGCACAGATGCATCACTGACGGTTTGGGGAGCTCACCTTCAAGACCTCACAGTACAGGGCATTTTGCGGTCTCACTTTCCAATCCCTACGTATCAGTTACCTCGAGCTTTAGGCAGTGTTTTTAGCCCTGAAAGGACCCTTCACCACCTCTCTCACAAGGTGGTCTTAGTCCGCATGGGCAACATGACAGTCGTGTACTATCTACAGAAACAGGGGGGACACGATCGTCCCAATTGTCACACCTCTCTCCGACAATATGGAAGTAGGCTCTCCACAACCACATTCACCTGGTGGCAGAGTATCTCCCAGAGACAGACGGCGACTTTGCAGACCTGCAGAAGGATGCAGCAACAAGTCTACGAATGGGAGCTTCACCCGCAAGTCCTTCCAAAATGCTTCCTGAAATGGGGAACCCTCAGATACACCTTTTCACCATACCAGAAAACGCAAACTGCCCAAGCTTTGCCTCCAGGTGCTCACACACTATCCAAGGGCAACACTCTATGGATGAACTGGACAGGCATATCTGAACATGCTTTTCCTCCTCTCCCTCTCATTCCATTTCTGGTTCGGAGGATCAGGCAAACATCTCACATCATGATCCTTATAGCTCCCACTTGGGAGCGTCAGCCATGGTTCACCACATGTCTGAACCTCTCAGTAGTTACTCATGAGAAGCTCCCCAACAAGCCGGACCTTCTCACTCAAAATCAAGGACAGATCAGACATCCAGACCCCAAGTCACTCAACCTTACGATATGGATCCAGAAGTCAAAGAGTTTGGTTACTTAGGGTTGCCTGCGGAATGTCTGAACATTCTCAGGGAAGCTTGTAGACTCGCAGCCAGAGCATGTTATACTGCAACATAAAAACGTTTTGCATGCTACTGCCAACCTGAAAATATTAATCCCATTAAAGCTGATGTCCAAGACACTGGTTGTTACTTTTTCCACTTACAAAAATCAAATGTAGCTTACATTTCCATTTGCTTACATCTTGCAGCTATAGCTGCATATCTACAGAACGGATAACATACTTTCTTGTTCAGAATCCCAGTCATCAAAGCTTTCATAGAAGGCCTTAAAACGGTTATTCGACCCAGAGTGTCTTCTGTACCATCCTGGAACCTCAATATTGTGCTTACCAGGCTCATTGGCCTTCCTTTTGAACCACTTCATTCATGCCCTCTTCAGTATCTTTCTTGGAAGTGGCGTTCTTAGTTGCTATCACATCACTCCGATGTTTTAGGGAGCTCCAGGCCCTCACCTTGGAAGAATTTTTCTTCCAAATTCATAGAGACAAGGTGGTCCTTCGCACAAACCCCAAGTTCCTTCCTCAAGTGGTTTCTCAATTCCATATCAACCAGACTATTGAACTACCAGTCTTCTATCCGCAGCCTGACTCAGTTGCAGGAAGAGCTCTCCCCACTTTGAATGTTAAATGTGCATTGACGTTTTACATTGACAGAAGTAAAGACTTTAGGAAAACCAAACTGCTCTTTGTAGTTTATTCTATACCTCACAAAGGCAATCCAGTATCCAAAAACAGCATAGCTAGATGGATAGTGAAATGTTTACAAACTTGTTATGCCAAGGCAAAAATACAACTTCCTGTCACTCCCAGGGCACACTGTACGAGGAAGAAGGGAGCCACTGTGGCTTTCCTTGGAAACTTACCCATAAGCTCACATTTGTGAGGCAGCTACATAGTCTACACCACATACATTTACAAAACATTATTGTGTGGACGAACTTGCAAGCCAGTGGAGACCAAGCAATACGAAGAACACTTTTCCAGTCAACTGCAACTCCCATAGGCTAGCCACTGCTTTCATGGAGAGACTGCTTTACTGTCCATGTAGAGCACAGGTATCTACGCATATGTATCTACAGCCACACATGCCATTGGACGAAAAAAGTTACTTGCCCAGTAAGCATCTGTTCGTGGCATGCAGTGCTGTAGATTCACATTCACCCTCATCCCCGTACGCCTGTGGCTGTTTCAGTTACTTTTATAATTGTATGTAGTTGTACATATATAATTACATTTGCATTGACACCTTTCTTTATACTTCCTCTACACTCCTTTTCTCACCTGCCTGCGGTAAAACAATCTAACAAAGGAGTTGATGCCCATGGGCAGTATCACCAAGAAGGAGGACTTGCATGATCCTGTAACTCAAAAATGCTTCTTTAAAGAAAAACAATCTGCAACACTCCAAACCCAACACTAGATGGCAGGAGTATGCTGAGCATGTGAATATACAGCACTACATGCTACAGACAGATGCTTACTGGGTAACATTTTGATTTCTGCACGTAGGATCTTCTTTGATAGTCATAAACATTAGGCTAATTCCCTGCTTCTTGTGGGGACCCAGTAGTACTTTAAATCCGAACATATATTTCAGAGATGGGGATGAGTTCAGCGTGTTAAAACATAGCTCCAAAGCCTATCGGAGGTCAATTTTTCCTATTTTTAATTGTCCAAAATGTAAAACCCTTTTCTCAAAACTGCATTGCAGCATCTTTATCTCTGAAGACCTGCATAATGTTGTCCACAAATGATATTGGAGTTCATTAAGTACCCTGTCCCTGGAAGAAACTAGAGGCTTCCGATTCTGTGATGTCTTACCTGTAATCATCTCTTAGTCATATCTTTTTTTTCACCTTGTGAGACTGGAACCTATAGGTGTTGATGCTCTTTTTTTTGTTAGAATTTATGACAGTAAACCCTGCATATTTATTTGTACATTAGCTTTAGATTATAACAGGCAGCGTCCAGTAGAGAAAACCAAATAAAGTGCAGTTAAGATATAGTCAAGGAATTCCCAACACATCTTACATATAATAGAGCAGATCTAACAGTGGGTAACAATGTATCGGGGTAGATGAAGCTGTCTGCACCCCGGCCTAGCTCAGCATGTGCGCACACCTCACGAGTCCTGTATCCCCTCTCATTCCGAGGGGAGTAGGGTGTCTCTTGTTTATCATTGCAGTATGCCTTAACTCGTTACCACGCCTGAGTGAATGAGGTGGGCTGCGTCCTCAGAGCTGCATGTCCTGCCAACACGAGAAGATCCTGCATCCAGTGATCAGCTGCTCTTGTATTTTCGAAATGCCCACTCTATAGTTCTGCTGAAAAATGTAAGAGATACCCTGACAAATCCCTATCGCCAGGTACTTAATAGAGCTGTCGCCGCATACCCCCGGGAAGTCTAAATTGCACATTTTGGTACCAGATGTCAAACGGAAGATCTAAGATTTACTCCAGTAATTGGACAGGTCCTATGTAGAAAACTACACCTTAGGCGAGCGACTAGATCCTGGCTCTCTGCGAAATAACAAAATGTCTGCATACAGCTGAACGAGCAGCTGGCGTGAACTAATCTGGAGCCCCCTATCTGAATGGTTCCAGTGCAGTAGCAGAAAGAATAGGGGGGAGAATGGGCAACCCTGCGTAGTACCCTTAGAGATTTTAATGGGTGCAGATAATATCCTGATCTGGGCTGTTGGGCAAGCATAGAGAAGCCTGATCCAGCCCGGAACTCTCCTGCTGTCCCCATCCCCTCAAGTCTCACAAAAACAAAGCTTCATTCTAGGGTATGTATCAGATTCCTTAGTAGCCTCTAAATATGCTGCCACTGCGCTAATGTGTGGGTGCAGCTGGTGCAGAAGGGAAGATTCAGTATAAATCTTGCCAGGATGAATCCCAGTTGGTCAAAGAGGACCATACTGTGCAGCGGTGGGAGTAGTAACTTAGCCAAGGCCCTGGCGAGAATTTTCCTGTCCATATTAACGGGGGACAAGGGCCAGTAGGATCCGGATAAGTCGCAAGATATCCCTTGCTTCAGCAGGGTCATGAGTAGGTCTTGCACAGTGTCCTCCGAGCCGTGGAATATACTGCTGTCCCTTGCTGTTATTGTAGGATGCCACTCGTGGCCCATGGAGGGTGGAGGTGTGCTAAGGCTTAGCCCGGGTGCAGACTCTCGCCGCTGCATTCCTGTCCCCTATATCTTCGTATTCTGTCATTTTATCTTGGATAACATCCTGTAGCTTGGGGTCTTGAGACTCCATGCACTGGGTCTCCAGTTTGCATAAGTATCATTCTAACTTATGTAAGTGTGCAAGGAGGGTTCTCAAAATATTGGATTGTTTGGAAGGGTAAACGCCCCTGGTGACCACTGCAAACGCCGCCCACAATATACCTGCAGATTACACCCTGAAATGTGACCTCTCTTAGTAACAGTCTTATTTAGAGTTTGGTAAACAAAAGCTCCATCAAAATGTATGGATCTCACACCTGCCGCATTACAAGTGTCATAGGCTATTGTGCACTAGCAATACAGTGGAAGGGACATCCACCATGTTTGTGATGGAGTATTCCATCTGCCAAACTCTAAATAAGGCTCTAAGTTTTCGGCCTGTGACCTGCAGATGAGACAAAGTGCTCGGTGGCAGGCACATTAACTTATTGCTCTGTGCCTGCAAACATAGGCTCTAAAATAGCTTAGTGGTTTTATGTCCCTTTACAATAAATCTAAAAGCAACTTGAAGAACACTGGTTGAAATCTGACTGTGGCCAACTTGACTTCATCTTTTGAAGGTTAATAAATGAACACTAGTGAGCTGGGTGGTGATAATGGTTGTTATGTATATTGTGAGAAGGTTGGAGACAGCTGCCATGGAAGGCGAGTTTTGTGTGTCTCTGGGTGTAGCTGGTGAGGAGCATCCTGATTTGGTCCTCAAAGGTGGTATGGCTGTACAAACCAGGTAAACGCCTTGTGTGAAAGGACCAAGTGCACTCTGGAGACCGATCTTCATAAGCTGTCATTTATTTAAATACAACACCACTTGAAAAACAAATGCATAGAAAAAGTAAGACAAAGAGTAGGAAATCATAAACGCACAAAGTGTTAAAATTGAGTGCAAAGTTGCAACGCTGGGTTCCCACAGTGCAGTCAAAACATATTGTTCACAATTGTTGCAGTGTTAACGATCACTTTAATGTTAGTAATGATGTGCTCACAATTACAAAGCTTGTGGTCCTTTCTTATAAGAAACGGAGACCAGTGGTGTGTAATGGGAGGGATTTAACTTGCAATCCTCTGCCCAAACATTATCCCAAAAACAACAAGGTGATGGAAGTAAAGCTTGAATTAATCTCAGTCACAGGTGTTTGCTCTGGAGCACATTACAAACCATCATTTTTGCCCAGTGTGCCATTCTAGACAGAGGGTAAATGCCGCCTACCACTGCGGCGACGGCCGTCAAAAGATCGTCGCCGTGGCTAACAGCCATCCGCCAAATTACGACCACAGCCGGATTTCCGCCACAAGAAGTGTGGAAATCGGCTGTGGCCATGCTGGCAGATGGTGTTAAGGTGGCGCTGCTACCACCAGCAGCGCCACGCCAGTAGACCGCCGCCAGCTGTTTCATGACATATGATACGGCCTGGCGGTGTTCTGCTGGCGGTAGCAGCGCCCCGTCCCCTGTCGGAAGACCCCCTGGATGCAGGTAAGTTGGGTTTGCGACAGGGGAGGTGGGTGGGGGTGTTGGGAGGGGTGTGCATGAATGTGTGAGTGTGTGCGTGAATGCGGATGTGTGTGTAGTGTTTTTTGCGTGTGTGTATGCATGCATGAGAATGCGTGTATGAATGGTAATGTGAATGCATGTCTGTGTGGCAGTGTGAATGTGTGTACAGATGTGTGCAAGAATGAACGGATGCGCGCGTGAATTAATGCGTGTATGCCTGTGTGAGTGACTGTGTGTATGCGTGGTGCGTGTCTGTGAGTGTGCGTGAAGGGGGGGTGGGGGAATGGAAGGAGGGTGCGTGGATGGAGGAGGGGGCTTGTCTAGGGAGTGTTTGGGGGGGTTGGTGTGCCTCCTACCAGTGACAGGGAAGGAATTCACTGTCACTGGTAGGGAGGGCCTACCGCCATGGTTTTCGTGGCGTTGTGAATGCCACGAAAACCATGGCGGTAGGCGGGGTCATTATCCTGCCGGCGGTACAGTAGCAGCCGCCGGGCTGGAGATCGTTGTCTCCGGCCCGGCGACTGCTACCGCCATGGCAGTCGGAGTGGTCCATTGGCGGGTTGGCTGCAGCCAACCCGCCAATGTCATAATGTGGCGGTATGTACCGCCGGCCTGTTGGGGGTACTACTGCCACATTATCACAGACCGCTGGAGTGGTAATGACCGCCCATAGTTTGCAAATCACTCTTAGTCCTGCGCCAGTAGGAACAGTTCAACCTGTGCTTACTCTCTAAATAGGAATGTTGTATAGCCATTTTAGTTATAGCTCCATATACGTTATTTTAGCAAACTAGGTCTGCAGCTGTGCACTTTAACCTGGATATATTTTATTCAGCTTTGTTTATTATTTTAACAATAGTCACATTTGCGGTCTTGTTTTATTTTCTATATCTAGCTGTTCTTTGCCTAGGTCTGCACTGCGTCCTTAAACAAGACATTTCTTTCACTCTGCTTTTCTCAAGGCTGCAGTAAGTTAGGTTCCCGTTAAACGTGATAACGCTTTGTCTCTAGTGTTAATAGAAACACACACATCCTTACGTAGGGACATTTTCTCAGAACATCAGCTGTTTTATTATAAAAACACTTCTGTGTCCCATACACGTTAGAGGGAGATTCCAGCCAGATGACCACGACTGTATGCTGATTGCTGAACGCTTCGCTACAGCTGCTTCTGTAGGCTACAGGCCTCTTGCTCACGTATGAGGGATGATGTCTTCCCAGGGGAACCTGAAGGGCAGAACTAGAGCTTAACATGCTGTGCTCTAATATAGCCTAGGTAGGAATTACTTTAATGATTCTAGTGACAATATGGTAGCGTTATTTTATGCTTTACTCTCCTTGTCACAATTTTAATCCTGTCATGCTTCATCGTTCTGGTTATTGCAGTACATGCTTTATTATCTAAGATGCAGTTGCTTCATTAAAACCTTATTGAAACATATTCTGCCTTATTGAAACATATATTGTCCTTGTATATGTGAGACTAATGTAACTGAGAGAAACGAATGCGATCTGAGTGACCATGATTTCCCTGAGGAGTCAATTGTGTCATGCGCTCAGCTGCCCAAACATCCCTGCTCTTGGGTGGAGATGAGTCACTGCTAGTTAGCCTGAGCAAACCCCGGATTAGGCCGACAGGTGTCACCTGTAGTGGGTTAGACTCATTCCTACACACCGCAGGTGATTCTGCAGCTCAAATCCAGTAGTCTCATTAGAATAATGAGAGCCTGCACGACAGGAACACTGGCAACTGCAGACTGGTTTGAACTTACTTAGGTCTCATCAGTAAGGTGTAGCTTGAGTCATATTGCACGTGAGCCCACGGCCCACGTCTGGACATACCCATCGCACTTATGGTGTGTACTACAAAAACAGTAGGGTGATGGAAGAAATACTTGAATTAACCGCAGCCACTTGCTCTGGGCCTTATTCCAGACCAGAACAAAACCAGTCTCTGGGTGCTTGTGACCTGGTTCATGGAGGGCCTGGCTAGGCAGTTCGGGCTGGACTGTTCCTATTAAAGCAGGGTCAAGACTAATTTGCATATGGATAGATCCAAACTGAGGTGGCATGGTGGGCAATAGAACAAAGGGTTGGAATGGTACCCCGAGTGACTGCCAGTGGTTAGACGTATTCCAAGCGTTCCTGACATTACCTTTTATGTGTTTGATGTAATGCCCTAAGAGGCCAACTGTATGCTCAGACGTGGGTTCTGTGCTCCCTGTGCCACTGGAACCACGTGACACCTGACTGAAGAGCCCCATTCAGGGCGAAGCTGGGCTTGGTTTGCATGTGTTCAGGTTAAGAGAGGACCAGGCCTGGCAGTTCACTGTGGAGTGTTCCTGTTGGAGCAGGGTCAAGATTGATTTGAATATGGCTACGTCACAACTGAGGTGGCATGGGTGGTAAAAGAACCGTTGGTTGGAATGCGGATTGCCAGTGGTTAGACTTATAGCAAGCATTCCTCCGGTCAATTTTTGTGTGTGTGACAAAAATGGCCATATTCACTTTGATCACTACTAAAACTGTGATCAAGTACTCAACATAGTTGAGCAAGATATTAACTCGATATTTCCAATGGTCTCTGTTTTTAAATCCTGGTGTAGGAGTTTCTCTGTAATTTAAAAGTTGGATCTCTCGCTACCCAAAGATGTTAGTGAGGCCTGCTCACTGGCTCCATCTTGGTACTGAAGAGGGGCAGATAGAGTTCTGACCCTCATGGAAATTGGGCTTTTTGAACGCCTTAAGGTAAAGGACACATACAACGACCATGCACAGGATCATCTGAGCTCTCGCTCCAGCTAGCAAGCACAGCAGGCAGGGGCTGGACATCTTCAGTTTCCAGCTGGGTCAGGGGAGCACCAAGTGCGGCTCGGGCAGAGCTGGAGTGGCCATTTAACTCTTCAGGCATTTCGCCAGGGGATCTGAACCTTAGGGCATGAGTCTGTTATTCTCCCCCGCGCCCTGGGGTTCATTGCAACAAGCACAGCAGAGATATAGAGAGATATATATATGTTCGATGGCATCTGTCGCTGTAGATACGCATGTTCTGCAATAGCTCGCCATCTGGTGTTGGGCCGGAGTGTTACAAGTTGTTTTTCTTCGAAGAAGTCTTTCGAGTCACGGGACCGAGTGACTCCTCCTTTTGTCTCCATTGCGCATGGGCGTCGACTCCATCTTCGATTGTTTTTTTTCCGCCATCGGGTTCGGACGTGTTCCTGTCGCTCCGAGTTTCGGAACAGAAAAAATAGTTAATTTCGGAAGATTTTCGTCGGTATTGTTGCGTTCGGGATCGGCGTACTTACATTCAACACCGCATCGAAGATCGAAGAGCTCCGGTGCCCTTCGGGGTAGTTTTTCGATCCTCCGTCGGGGCCTGGTCGGCCCGACCGCGTGCTGAGGAACGCCGATGGAACGGACCCCTTTCCGTTTCTGCCCCAAATGCCACAATAAATACCCCTACACTGAGCACAGCGAAGACACCTGCGAGGCCTGTCGTGCGTTCCGGTCCCGAAAAACACTCCGAGACCGTCGAGCCAGAAGACTTCAAATGGCGTCCGCACCGACAGCCCGACGGGAGTTCGAGGAACAGGAAGAGGAAGGTACCTTCTCGATCCAAGACTCAGACTCCGAAGGATTCGACGATACACAAACCGTGAGTAAGACGTCGAAAACCACACAAAGAAACATTTACAAGGCCCAGGGGACGCCACTGCCACCAGGCCATGGCTCAACCCATAAAATCGGTGACCGACCGTCGGCACCGAAAAAGGCCCAAACGGTGCCGAGATCGTCCGACTCCGGTCGAGACACCGGCACGCAGCCTTCTCGGGACCGAGAAAGTGCTGGAGACAAGCCTCGACACCGAGATGCCGGTGTGGACACGGCTCGACGCCGAGACAGCGGCACCGAAACAGATCGACGCCGAGAGGTTTCGGCCCCGAAAAGGAAAAAAGTCACCTCGGAGCCGAAAAAACACGCAGACAAAGTTTCGATGCCGAAACAAACTGCAAGCGACCCAGCTTCAGGCTCTTATACAGAAGAGCACTCGCTAACCTCCCAAATGCAGAAGCATAGGTTTGAGGAAGAGCTACAAGCAACTGATGCGGACCATACGCAAAAGCGTATCTTCATTCAGCAGGGGACAGGAAAAATAAGCACCCTTCCCCCCATTAGGAGAAAGAGAAGGTTGGAGTTCCAGACGGAACAAGCACCACAACCAAAAGTGGTGAAAAGAGTTACACCACCACCCTCTCCTCCGCCCGTGATTAACGTTTCACCAGCACAAACGCCATCACACTCCCCAGCTCACACCACCATGAGCCAGGGTGACCAAGACCAGGACGCATGGGACCTATACGACGCCCCAGTGTCAGATAACAGCCCAGAGGCATACCCTACAAAACCATCTCCACCAGAAGACAGCACCGCGTACTCTCAGGTGGTGGCTAGAGCAGCACAATTTCACAACGTAAGCCTCCACTCAGAACAGGTCGAGGATGATTTCTTGTTCAACACACTCTCCTCCACCCACAGCTCCTACCAAAGCCTGCCTATGCTCCCTGATATGCTCCGGCACGCAAAAGACATATTTAAGGACCCGGTCAAAAGTAGGGCAATCACACCAAGGGTGGAAAAAAAGTATAAGCCGCCTCCTACGGACCCGGCTTTCATCACAACACAGCTGCCACCAGACTCTGTTGTTGTAGGAGCAGCTAGAAAAAGGGCCAACTCTCACACATCTGGAGATGCACCACCCCCAGATAAAGAAAGCCGCAAGTTTGATGCAGCTGGTAAGAGAGTCGCAGCACAAGCTGCAAACCAGTGGCGCATCGCGAACTCCCAGGCACTACTTGCGCGCTATGACAGAGCCCACTGGGACGAGATGCAACATCTCATTGAACATCTGCCCAAAGACTTCCAAAATAGGGCAAAACAAGTGGTTGAGGAGGGACAGGCCATCTCCAACAACCAGATCCGCTCCTCCATGGACGCTGCAGATACAGCTGCACGGACAATTAATACATCTATAACTATCAGAAGGCATGCATGGCTCCGAACGTCTGGATTTAAACCAGAGATTCAACAAGCAGTTCTCAATATGCCTTTTAATGAAAAAGAACTGTTCGGTCCAGAAGTGGACACAGCGATTGAGAAACTCAAAAAAGATACGGACACTGCCAAAGCCATGGGCGCACTCTACTCCCCGCAGAGCAGAGGGAATTACAGCTCATTCCGTAAAACGCCCTTTCGAGGGGGGTTTCGGGGTCAAAGCACACAAGCCAGCACCTCACAAGCCACACCGTCCAGTTACCAAGGACAGTATAGAGGAGGTTTTCGGGGACAATATAGAGGAGGGCAATTCCCTAGAAATAGAGGAAGATTCCAAAGCCCCAAAACCCCTACTACTAAACAGTGACTCACATGTCACTCACCCCCTCCACACAACACCAGTGGGGGGACGAATAGGTCAATATTACAGAGCATGGGAGAAAATCACTACAGACACTTGGGTTCTAGCAATTATCCAACATGGTTACTGCATAGAATTTCTACAGTTCCCTCCAAACATACCACCAAAAGCACAAAATTTAACAACACACCATTCCAATCTCCTAGAGATAGAAGTGCAGGCACTATTGCAAAAGAATGCAATCGAATTAGTGCCAAACACACAAATAAACACAGGAGTTTACTCACTGTACTTTCTGATACCAAAGAAGGACAAAACGCTGAGACCAATCCTAGACCTCAGAGTAGTGAACACTTTCATCAAATCAGACCACTTCCACATGGTCACACTACAAGAAGTATTGCCATTGCTAAAGCTGCACGACTACATGGCAACTCTAGACCTCAAGGATGCTTATTTCCATATACCAATACACCCATCGCACAGGAAATACCTAAGGTTTGTATTCAAAGGAATACATTACCAATTCAAGGTACTGCCTTTCGGATTAACAACCGCACCAAGAGTCTTTACCAAATGTCTAGCGGTAGTCGCTGCACACATCAGAAGACAGCAAATACATGTGTTCCCATATCTAGACGACTGGCTAATCAAGGCCCATTCGTTAATAGAGTGCTCAAATCACACAAATCATATCATACAAACCCTCTTCAAACTAGGGTTCACCGTCAATTTCACAAAATCCAAAATTCTGCCACGCAAGGTACAACAATACCTGGGAGCCATAATAGACACATCAAAAGGAGTAGCCACTCCAAGTCCACAAAGAATTCAAAATTTCAACACCATCATACAACGCATGTATCCAACACAAAAGATACAAGCAAAGATGGTATTACAACTCCTAGGCATGATGTCATCATGCATAGCCATTGTCCCAAACGCAAGACTGCACATGAGGCCCTTACAACAATGCCTAGCATCACAGTGGTCTCAAGCACAGGGTCACCTTCTAGATCTGGTGTTAATAGACCGCCAAACTTACCTCTCGCTTCTGTGGTGGAACAACATAAATTTAAACAAGGGGCGGCCTTTCCAAGACCCAGTGCCACAATACGTAATAACAACAGATGCTTCCATGACAGGGTGGGGAGCACACCTCGATCAACACAGCATACAAGGACAATGGAACGTACATCAAACAAAACTGCATATCAATCACCTAGAACTTCTTGCAGTTTTTCAAGCACTAAAAGCTTTCCAACCAATAATAGTTCACAAATACATTCTCGTCAAAACAGACAACATGACAACAATGTATTATCTAAACAAGCAGGGAGGGACGCACTCCACGCAGTTAAGCCTGTTAGCACAAAAAATTTGGCATTGGGCAATTCACAACCAAATTCGCCTAATTGCACAGTTTATACCAGGGATACAAAATCAACTCGCAGACAATCTCTCTCGAGATCACCAACAGGTCCACGAATGGGAAATTCACCCCCAAATACTGAACACTTATTTCAAACTCTGGGGAACACCTCAGATAGACTTGTTTGCGACAAGGGAGAACGCAAAATGCCAAAACTTCGCATCCAGATACCCACACAAACAATCCCAAGGCAATGCCCTATGGATGAACTGGTCAGGGATATTTGCTTACGCTTTTCCTCCTCTCCCTCTCCTTCCTTACCTGGTAAACAAACTCAGTCAAAGCAAACTCAAACTCATATTGATAGCACCAACTTGGGCAAGGCAACCCTGGTACACAACGCTGCTAGACCTATCAGTGGTACCCTGCATCAAATTGCCCAACAGGCCAGATCTGTTGACACAGCACAACCAAAAGATCAGACACCCAGATCCAGGATCGCTGAATCTAGCAATCTGGCTCCTGAAATCCTAGAATTCGGGCACTTACAACTTACCCAAGAATGTATGGAAGTCATAAAACAAGCAAGAAGGCCATCCACCAGGCACTGCTATGCAAGTAAATGGAAGAGGTTTGTTTGCTACTGCCATATTAATCAAATACAACCATTACACACAACTCCAGAACATGTAGTGGGTTACTTGCTTCACTTACAAAAATCTAACCTAGCTTTCTCTTCCATTAAGATTCACCTTGCAGCAATATCTGCATACCTGCAGACTACCTATTCAACTTCCCTATATAAAATACCAGTCATTAAAGCATTCATGGAGGGCCTTAGGAGAATTATACCACCAAGAACACTACCTGTTCCTTCATGGAACCTAAATGTTGTCCTAACTAGACTTATGGGTCCACCTTTTGAACCCATGCACTCCTGCGACATACAGTTCCTAACCTGGAAGGTGGCATTTCTCATCGCCATTACTTCCCTGAGAAGAGTAAGCGAGATTCAGGCGTTTACTATACAGGAACCTTTTATACAACTACACAAAAATAAAGTCGTCCTAAGGACCAATCCTAAATTTTTGCCAAAGGTTATTTCACCGTTCCATCTAAATCAAACAGTGGAACTTCCGGTGTTCTTTCCACAGCCAGATACCGTAGCTGAAAGGGCACTACATACATTAGATGTCAAAAGAGCATTAATGTATTACATTGACAGAACAAAGAACATCAGAAAGACTAAACAACTCTTTATTGCATTTCAAAAACCTCATGCAGGAAACCCAATTTCAAAACAAGGTATAGCCAGATGGATAGTTAAATGCATCCAAATCTGCTACCTTAAAGCTAAACGACAGCTGCCCATTACACCAAGGGCACACTCAACCAGAAAGAAAGGTGCTACCATGGCCTTTCTAGGAAACATCCCAATGCAAGAAATATGTAAGGCAGCCACATGGTCTACGCCTCACACATTCACCAAGCATTACTGTGTAGACGTGTTATCCGCACAACAAGCCACAGTAGGTCAAGCTGTATTAAGGACATTATTTCAGACTACTTCCACTCCTACAGGCTGATCCACCGCTTTTGGGGAAATAACTGCTTACTAGTCTATTGCAGAACATGCGTATCTACAGCGACAGATGCCATCGAACTGAAAATGTCACTTACCCAGTGTACATCTGTTCGTGGCATCAGTCGCAGTAGATTCGCATGTGCCCACCCGCCTCCCCGGGAGCCTGTAGCAGTTTGGAAGTTACCTTCAATTATTTATATATGTATCATCTCAACCTTAAATAAGTGCATACTTAGTCACTCCATTGCATGGGCACTATTACTACAATTCAACTCCTACCTCACCCTCTGCGGGGAAAAACAATCGAAGATGGAGTCGACGCCCATGCGCAATGGAGACAAAAGGAGGAGTCACTCGGTCCCGTGACTCGAAAGACTTCTTCGAAGAAAAACAACTTGTAACACTCCGGCCCAACACCAGATGGCGAGCTATTGCAGAACATGCGAATCTACTGCGACTGATGCCACGAACAGATGTACACTGGGTAAGTGACATTTTCAATATAGATCAAAAGAGATGGGTGAGGAAAGGAGTGGGGCTGGTTTGAATATTTTTACCAGGTCTACAGCACTTCTTCCAGAAGTCAGGGCAATGAATGTGCTCGAGACACACACCAAATAGGGGCGAGGGGGTAGCAGGCCTCGGGCAAGGTGAGAGGGAGTTCCACAAAGCTGCAACAATCAGACGTGCATAGGAGGCAGTGCCATCACTTAGCTCACTCACACTTGTAGTGTGATCTTGGGCGGCCTTTCTCTCATCTCTGGAGAGGGATGGAGAGAACTGTTTTGCCTTTTGCCAGCTGGTGACCATGAACCTCAATTCACCAAAATGTCAGGGGTAGCGGAAGTGACTTCACGCGCCATTTCCTCTTCGCTTTTTAGTCACACATGCGTGCTTGCACATGCTCACACACACACACTCACATTAAAACACTTTCACACACAACCTGCATTTAAAAGCAATTTTTACTCACTTCAGCTGCCAGGGAGGATCATATTCCAGCTAACTGTACTCCACTGTTTATTACACTAATACGGAATAATAAAATATTATTCATTATTAGTGTAATAAATTAAGAGAAAATGAGGAAAGGGGGGCCTCGACCAACCTCATAAGCATGAGCTGCCCCTGTGCTCCTGGCACTTCTATTGTCACCTCTGAGGCCAGGGGTCGCATCTGCGACCCCTAAATGACGCCCATGGTTGGGAGAGGCCTCTCCTCTTCCCAGAGCTCTATGGTTAGAGTAGCCTTGTCCTTGTAGGACTGATGCCTTCCTGACACCAAGCGAGTGCGCTGTGGGGTATAAAGACGTTGTATGATGCTTTACAGGCAGTCCGTGGGGCAAGGGAGATAAGGACGAGGGTAGGTGTTGGGGAAACCCTGTCGTGTCTCTGGCAGTATCTGTCACCCTCCTTACGTTCAGTTTTCATACAAAGCGCAAAATGGCTCTGGTTTGCAAAGTCATATGATTAAAATAGGAAAGGGGGCTCTAGTGGTCACCCCAAAACTGTATAGTGATAGCAGCCTTCGGTTTGAATTCCTTCAGCACTGAATCAGATCGTCATCCTTCTAAGGTCGGTAAAATGAGTTCCATTGAGTTCGGTAGTAAGAGACAGTTCACGCTCTCGTTATGTCCCGTACCAAGCAGACTGCCCGCAGGTCCTCCGGCGGGAAAGCGCCTAACAGCAGCTGGCTACCCAGAAGAGCGCTTGTTTCACCGGCGGAGTTGGGAAGTTTCACCGCTGCCGGCCCGGTACCGTGGCTCCCTGCGGGATCCGCCGCCGCCAGAGGTCCACACAAACTGCCTTTCCAGCGCCTGGTGCGGGAGATCGCGCAAACTGATCTGCATTTCCAAAACATGGCCCTGCAAGAGGGCAGCGAGGCCTCCCCGGTCAGACTCTTTGAAGACACCAACCTGTACGTCAGTACGCATAGCCCTAACTCCAGGGGTGGTGTTTGGAGTGTTACTCCCCCCTAAAAAATGCTGTAAATAGTTGAGTACAAGTGCTTTCAGTTGGGTATGGTGAGGTGTCTGTCGTATTTCACCAGGATTTTTTTCCTGCACACACTGACAAAAACACAGGCTTGCTCTGGGCTGTGCTTTGAAGGCCTTAAAAAATGGTGATTAGTTTGAAAATATTGTGTTTCAAGTACCCTAAAAACCCAGGCTCCTCGCTTTCTACTGTCCCTTAAGCCCCACTCATGTCCTGCTTCTCATAAAATATGTTTTAACAAGCTGCCCCACCCCATACTGACCAAGCCACGCCCTATCCAGATGGTAGCCATTGTGCCCAAGGACCTTTACCTCGCCTTTCGTTTCCGAGGCGAGAGGGCCTAAGGGGGCTGTCGTTTAAATATATAAAAATAGTGCAGCTCGAAGCGTGTAGTGTAGAAAAATTCAAATAAAATGTAAATGTAATTTATTGCTGTTTTTTTAATCGCGCCCAGAAAGCAGTTGAGAGAGCTGGGCGGAGTTAAAGTTCAACATAACTCCTAATTAGGCCACTGCGCTGCCCTGTCCTCGGTGAAAAAGCTGAAGTATGGGCCTTTAACCTAACATAATTGACAATAAAGTTAATTGGTTAGTGCAGTGCGCTGCAGCGGCCTCTAGATGGCGCCCACTTCTGTTCCTTTTTATACCAGGCTGCTTCTTAGAGAAGGTGTAATATGCAGATACTTCTAGTGACTCTTGACAGCCACGCCAGGTGCCTCCGGGCACCGCTGTCACACCCCTGTCTGAGCTGTGGGGCAGGGATACCGCATCACACACCTGGAGGGGCAAGGAGGCCTGAGCCGGGCACACACTTGGGTAACTGCAGGAGGAGGTTCTGAGAGTTGTGCCACCCGGGGGCTTCCGCAAGTGAAATATCGGGATAAAAGGCAACTCGAAGGCGTGGGACCGGGGGAGCTGGGCGTGAGGTCGAGGGAACGGGCCGGTGCATAGAGCCAGGAGCAGCCTGAAAGGCCAGGCAGGGCTGAGGTTATAGCAAAACATTTGCTTGCACTGCCCAGATACTGTGCGCTAGAACCACAAACCCACCAGGGAAGTCAAAATGCCAGTTTATTGGAGCACCCGGGCACGGCAGCCATTTGGCAAATCTGCCGAATTTGTAGGGTGACCGAGCCCCCCCCCCCTACCCCCCCCCCCCCCCCCCCGGTGAAAACAAGAGGACCCAAGGCCGACCAGCAGCTCTAGCTACCAGGCTGCCGCGCTTCTCTGGTGTCAGGGGCCCAGTGGAGGGGCCCTGAGCGCTGCAGACCCCTGACCCTGCACGGTGTTAGAGGGGGGCACTGCATTATAAAGGAGGGAGATGTGTGGGTGTGGAGCAAGGGTCCTCCATCCTCGTGACGTGGAGGGTTTATAACCTGGAGACCTCTGCATCCTTTCCTGACCTCTCTCCCTGTCTACAAGATGTCCATCCAAGCACGGTCCCTATTACAGATAGGGCGCGCTTTTCCTGTTTGCGCCACAGCGCAACTTTAACCAGGTGCAAACAGGGACAGTGCGCCATATTATGTTTGATGTGCTGCCCCCAGGGCAGCCGCGGAGTTACACTGCCCCCAGGGCATCCGTGGAGTCACAGTGCCCCCAGGGCAGCCGCGGAGTCGCACTGCCCCCAGGGCAGCACATTCATTTTGTGGTGCACTGAAAGTGCGCCTCCTAAAGGCATGTTTGTCTCTGTGCTCACGTCGGTAATATGGCGCTGGCGCAGAGGCAGAGAAATTCCCTCATTTGCCTGGGGCCACACCCCCAAGCAAATTAGGGCACACCCTCTAATGATAGAGCTGGTGATACATGTGCGTCAGCGCTATCTGTATTACAGAAGGGACAGAAGCGCTTGGGCCCCCTTCTTTAATATCAAAGTGCTCCCAGGGTGCACAAAGCGGGCACAAACTCCTGTTGCCCCCCAGGGCACTTCTATAATACTCCCAGTAGCTGATTTTCCAAGAGAGTTGGTATTTGGACGGAGAAAACGAACACTCCTTATTGAGAATCTGTCAGGGGTCTCTGCCGTGTTTGATTCATGATAGTGGCTGACGAGGTTGGTGTGTTGAGGATGGTGTCATTTATGAATGATAGGCAGTGCAAAATCTAGGGCACCCACTCCCCACCCCTCTAAAATATACCTCTAGACCACCTTCCTTTGACCGGCCTTTGACAGCCTTTGGTCTGTAATTGTAGGGGTCATTGAAGCACTTTACATGAGCACCAGATTACATTGCACAAGGTTAGATTCCTATGTTTTTGTTAGGTGGGGGAGATTGTGCCTTACCCAGAATCACAGGGCCTCAAACCTAGTCCAAAGTCATCAGCTCCGTTCTCACACACGGTCGCCCACACTTCTATTCCTGTATAAATACAGGGCCGTCCTGCCCACACTTTGTGCCCGTCCCTCGCTGAGAAAAAGACACCCTGGCATTAGCCGTGTTTGTTAGTCCAGCTCTTGGTGCAAGGGCAACAGGATGGCGGGATTGGTGTATGTGTCGAGGAGGTATAGTGCCATGAAAAAGGAGTCGTGTGTGTTGAGGAGGTGGTGTGCCATGGGGCAGAGTAAAGGAGGAGTGTTTTCTGTGTGTTGAGGTGTAGTGCCATGGGACAGAGTAAAGAAGGAGTGGTGCGTGTGTTGAGGAGGTGGTGTGCCATGGGGCAGAGTAAAGCTGGAGTGTTTTCTGTGTGTTGAGGTGTAGTGCCATGGGACAGAGTAAAGGAGTGGTGCGTGTGTTGAGGAGGTGTACTGCCTTGGGACAGAGTAAAGGATGAGTGGTGTGTGTTGAGGAGGTGTAGTGCCTTAGGGCAGAGTAAAACAGGAGTGGTGTGTGTGTGGAGGAGGTGTAGTGCCATGGGACAGAGTAAAGAAGGAGCGGTGCGTGTGTTGAGGAGGTGTACTGCCTTGGGACAGAGTAAAGGATGAGTGGTGTGTGTGTTGAGGAGGTGTAGTGCCTTAGGGCAGAGTAAAACAGGAGTGGTGTGTGTGTGGAGGAGGTGTAGCGCCTTGGGACAGAGTAAAAGATGAGTGGTACTTGTGTTAAGAAGGTGTAGTGCCTTAGGGCAGAGTAAAGCAGGAGTGGTGTGTGTGTTGAGTAGGTGTAGTGCCTTGGGACAGAGTAAAGAAGGAGCGGTGCGTGTGTTGAGGAGGTGTAGTGCCTTGGGACAGAGTAAAGGAGGAGTGGTGTGTGTGTGTGTGTGTGTTGAGTAGGTGTAGTGCCTTGGGACAGAGTAAAGCAGGAGCGGTGCGTGAGTTGAGGTGTAGTGCCTTGGGACAGAGTAAAGGATGAGTGGTGTTTGTGTTGAGGAGGTGTAGTGCCTTGAAGCAGAGTAAAGCAGGAGTGGTGGGTGTGATGAGTAGGTATAGTGCCTTGGGGCAGAGTAAAGGAGGAGTGGTGTGTGTTTGTGTTGAGGAGGTGTAGTGCCTTGGGACAGAGTAAAGGAGGAGTGGTGTGTGTTTGTGTTGAGGAGGTGTAGTGCCTTGGGGCAGAGTAAAACAGGAGTGGTGTGTGTGTGGAGGAGGTGTAGTGCCTTGGGGCAGAGTAAAGCAGGAGCGGTGCGTGAGTTGAGGAGGTGTAGTGCCTTGGGACAGAGTAAAGGAGGAGTGGTGTTTGTGTTGAGGAGGTGTAGTGCCTTGAAGCAGAGTAAAGCAGGAGCGGTGCATGTGATGAGTAGGTGTAGTGCCTTGAGGCAGGAGTGGTGCGTGTGATGAGTAGGTATAGTGCCTTGGGGCAGAGTAAAGCAGGAGCGGTGCATGTGATGAGTAGGTGTAGTGCCTTGAGGCAGGAGCGGTGCGTGTGATGAGTAGGTGTAGTGCCTTGAGGCAGGAGTGGTGCGTGTGATGAGTAGGTATAGTGCCTTGGGGCAGAGTAAAGCAGGAGCGGTGCGTGTGTTGAGTAGGTATAGTGCCTTGGGGTAGCGAGGAATGAGAAGTGAAGCTTGCGCTCCAGATGCTGAGCTCCTGCAGCTGCCCAGAGCCTCACCCAGGCTCACTGTCTCCTTCTGAGTATTTCTTTGCTCGTGCCCTGGGGGAGGAGCCCACTTCATCTGCATCAGTCCACGTTGGCATCTTTAGTGCACTACAGAGCACAGAAGACCCATCCCTCATAACCCTTCTATACCCCGTGCACGTGACGTCTTAAGTTGGCCATCATTTTCGGATGGCTGCTGGGGGGAGAATGGGCAGAATTTACTGCTACCAGGACAGACGTGAGATCCGCAGTGCCCATCTGATACCACGCGCTTGGGCAGCCTGAAGGTGGGCACCTTTGCTTTAGTCCGCCGTCCTTGACACAGTTTGGTTAAGGTCATTTGCAGTGGGCGGGTGATGCTGCGGTCTAGCTTGAGGGCGGGCTCCATCCTCATCTGTCTCACCGGGTGTCACTGTTGCCAAGACTCACCTGAAGAGGTGCAGAAGTGAACAAGGTTCATCGTCTGGCTTTGCAGGGATTGCTCTCTGCAGTAAAGACGCACAAGGCATTTAGATGGATTTAATGTGGGCGCCTCTCATTAGATGCTTTTGCTGCTTCTCAATTGTGTGACAAACTGTGCTCTCTTTTCTCTTCCAGGCTCTGAGTAAAAGCAAGAAAGCCCAGGTAAGAAGTCTGTGAACATTTCAATGTAGCGGTGTGCTGACTGATCCAGAGTTTGCAGGGTCCCAGGTATCCTGAGAGCACTGTCAGAGTCCATGCCAGCATGGTTGGAAGAGAGCAGGCCCTAGCACTTGTAGGGAGTGAGCGAGTCCTGTGTATCCTGAGATCACTGTCACACAATCCATGTTGTAGGTGCGATTAGTAGAGAGCAGGCCCTAGCACTTGTAGGGTGTGAGTGAGTCCTATGTATCCTGAGAACACGCCACACAGTAAATGTAGGCATAGTTAGAAGAGAGCAGGCCCTAGCACTTGTAGGGTGTGAGTGAGTCCTATGTATCCTGAGAACACGCCACACAGTAAATGTAGGCATAGTTAGAAGAGAGCAGGCCCTAGCACTTGTAGGGGGTGAGTGAGTCCTATGTATCCTGAGAACACGCCACACAGTAAATGTAGGCATAGTTAGAAGAGAGCAGGCCCTAGCACTTGTAGGGGGTGAGTGAGTCCTATGTATCCTGAGAACACGCCACACAGTAAATGTAGGCATAGTTAGAAGAGAGCAGGCCCTAGCACTTGTAGGGGGTGAGTGAGTCCTATGTATCCTGAGAACACGCCACACAGTAAATGTAGGCATAGTTAGAAGAGAGCAGGCCCTAGCACTTGTAGGGGGTGAGTGAGTCCTATGTATCCTGAGAACACGCCACACAGTAAATGTAGGCATAGTTAGAAGAGAGCAGGCCCTAGCACTTGTAGGGGGTGAGTGAGTCCTATGTATCCTGAGAACACGCCACACAGTAAATGTAGGCATAGTTAGAAGAGAGCAGGCCCTAGCACTTGTAGGGTGTGAGTGAGTCCTATGTATCCTGAGAACACGCCACACAGTAAATGTAGGCATAGTTAGAAGAGAGCAGGCCCTAGCACTTGTAGGGGGTGAGTGAGTCCTATGTATCCTGAGAACACGCCACACAGTAAATGTAGGCATAGTTAGAAGAGAGCAGGCCCTAGCACTTGTAGGGTGTGAGTGAGTCCTATGTATCCTGAGAACACGCCACACAGTAAATGTAGGCATAGTTAGAAGAGAGCAGGCCCTAGCACTTGTAGGGGGTGAGTGAGTCCTATGTATCCTGAGAACACGCCACACAGTAAATGTAGGCATAGTTAGAAGAGAGCAGGCCCTAGCACTTGTAGGGGGTGAGTGAGTCCTATGTATCCTGAGAACACGCCACACAGTAAATGTAGGCATAGTTAGAAGAGAGCAGGCCCTAGCACTTGTAGGGGGTGAGTGAGTCCTATGTATCCTGAGAACACGCCACACAGTAAATGTAGGCATAGTTAGAAGAGAGCAGGCCCTAGCACTTGTAGGGTGTGAGTGAGTCCTATGTATCCTGAGAACACGCCACACAGTAAATGTAGGCATAGTTAGAAGAGAGCAGGCCCTAGCACTTGTAGGGGGTGAGTGAGTCCTATGTATCCTGAGAACACGCCACACAGTAAATGTAGGCATAGTTAGAAGAGAGCAGGCCCTAGCACTTGTAGGGTGTGAGTGAGTCCTATGTATCCTGAGAACACGCCACACAGTAAATGTAGGCATAGTTAGAAGAGAGCAGGCCCTAGCACTTGTAGGGTGTGAGTGAGTCCTATGTATCCTGAGAACACGCCACACAGTAAATGTAGGCATAGTTAGAAGAGAGCAGGCCCTAGCACTTGTAGGGTGTGAGTGAGTCCTATGTATCCTGAGAACACGCCACACAGTAAATGTAGGCATAGTTAGAAGAGAGCAGGCCCTAGCACTTGTAGGGGGTGAGTGAGTCCTATGTATCCTGAGAACACGCCACACAGTAAATGTAGGCATAGTTAGAAGAGAGCAGGCCCTAGCACTTGTAGGGGGTGAGTGAGTCCTATGTATCCTGAGAACACGCCACACAGTAAATGTAGGCATAGTTAGAAGAGAGCAGGCCCTAGCACTTGTAGGGGGTGAGTGAGTCCTATGTATCCTGAGAACACGCCACACAGTAAATGTAGGCATAGTTAGAAGAGAGCAGGCCCTAGCACTTGTAGGGTGTGAGTGAGTCCTATGTATCCTGAGAACACGCCACACAGTAAATGTAGGCATAGTTAGAAGAGAGCAGGCCCTAGCACTTGTAGGGGGTGAGTGAGTCCTATGTTTCCTGAGAACACGCCACACAGTAAATGTAGGCATAGTTAGAAGAGAGCAGGCCCTAGCACTTGTAGGGGGTGAGTGAGTCCTATGTATCCTGAGAACACGCCACACAGTAAATGTAGGCATAGTTAGAAGAGAGCAGGCCCTAGCACTTGTAGGGGGTGAGTGAGTCCTATGTATCCTGAGAACACGCCACACAGTAAATGTAGGCATAGTTAGAAGAGAGCAGGCCCTAGCACTTGTAGGGGGTGAGTGAGTCCTATGTATCCTGAGAACACGCCACACAGTAAATGTAGGCATAGTTAGAAGAGAGCAGGCCCTAGCACTTGCGGGGAGTGGGAGAGGCCCGTGTATCCTCAGAGCACTGTTTCACATTCCATGTAGATGCAGGTGGAAGAGAGCAGATCCTAGCTCTTGGAGGGAGTGACAAGGTTCCATGTACCCTGAGATCACTGTCACGCATTAAATGTAGGCATAGTTAGAAGAGAGCAGATCTTACCTTTTGTAGGGAGTGGAGAGACCACTGTATCCTGAGAGCACTGATGTACAGTCCACGTAGGAGCAATTAGAGGAGAGCAGGCCCTAGCACTTGTAGGGAGTGAGAGAGGATGGACTCCGCTGTTGGGAGCCTCTCCCAAGCCTGTCACAGACACATACCTTGAAGAGTGGCGTGGATCACACCAAGGGTGTTGCAATCACACATTCACTCCTGACACAGCACAACATTGTTGATGTGGGATTGAAGCCTGGCACTGAAGGCATTTAGCCATCACAAGGAGTGACATAGCTCTGTCCAGTGATTGGTGGGGGGACTGAAAGTGGTCATTGCCTTACTTTGCACATTCACAGTGGTGGGAAGTTCACAGGCTTGAGCTGGAGACACAGCGGCAGCCTGTCCATAGATGACAACCCAGGAGTCTGCAGTGACTGCCGGGGAAGGACTGCTTATGAAATGACTGGCTTGCAGTGTCTCCACCCCTCGCCTGGGAGTTTAGACCAGCGGGGAGTAGGGCACCTCTCTTCCTTTTCCTCTTACTTCGCTCCTAAGACATGGGACGTCCTCCCTCTACACATCAGAGCCACCTCCTTACTTGAGTTCTGCAAGAAGCTGAAGGCCTGGCTCTTCAGATGAGCACCTTGGGGAACCGCACCTGCCCAAGCTCCTGGATACCCTCTTGGGTGATTAGTGCGCTATAAAAATAAATATAACATAACTTTTGATGATATTGGACACTGGAGTGCTTGCAGCTGTGCAGGATATGTACGGGTACAGCAGGTTGGACTTTCCCTTTGGTTGTAATCCTCCTTTCTCCCACAGGAAGTCGACGCCCTCCTGAGCGAGAATGAGATGCTCCAGGGGAAGCTGCACAGCCAAGAGGAGGACTTCCGGCTCCAGAACAGCACGCTCATGCAGGAGCTTTCCAAGGTAGGGCAGCAGTCACTCCTATGGGTCCCGGGATTCATCCACGATGCGAGGAGATGTGCGCTGTGAACAGAAGCCCCGCCTCACTGTGACTGACTAAGGCCATGTCATCTGTATGTAATTATGTTTTATGGGCCTTGTTTGTAATATCATTGCAATATGCCTGTTAGCTTTAAAAATGTGTAATGGACCACACCCTCTCGGGCCACATATGTGGTTACACTGCATTACTTGCTCCCATTTTTTCATGTGGTTTTGCTCGCTAAGGGCTGACTGTATGGTAACATGACCACGATTCTTCAATGAATTTATGCCGAAAAGAATGTACTCAAACAACACCCGTGTGTCATTGCTGGTGACATCACAAAACACATTCTGTGTTGATGACATCACATACTGAAACTTTGATCACTGCTGGAGACATCAAGAAACACTGTCTCTGGAAGACCTCTGTTCAACACCCTGTCTCATTGCTGAAGGCATCACAAAACACCCTGTCTCTGCATAGATGACATTCGTTAAACCAATCTGTTTCAAGGAGTTGATCTCTTAAAACTGTGTCATTGCTCATGTCTGGTTCCTGCTCACGTGCGTTAACATTCTTCAGGATCTGCCTCCAAAAATGTTTGAAGTTTGTTTTACCTTTATTAAGGTCACTGTGCAAGAGGAAATGGTATTGGATACGTTGTCTTTCCTTCCTCTTGCAGTTTTGGAGTCTGTGCTTTTGCAATCATCTCTAGGTGTGGAACCTCTCTTTCCATCAGAGTAGAAATGTTGATATCATCATTATAAGGTGACACTTGCTGTCAGTGTATATGTTTTGTGGTCACTAGCAGGCGTTTTTTGCTGTCGGCATAAATTCATCTGATCGGTAAGTTTTATATCTTGGTGTACTGTAGGTATGTTCCTTAGGAGGGTTAGAGAAAGCCCATCTCTCAGTGGTGGGCAGACGGTGACCTTTCAGAGACTTCCATTATCCCATTTATTTCCCCTCTTTCTCAATGACAGATCTGTCCACAGGTCTGTTGACCCAGATTTAGCAGTGACTGCCAGGAGTTGGGGTTAAGTGTTTGATTTGATCTCTTCATTTTATTTCCATAATATGCCTGTATTCCTTCACGGTGCAGCTGTGCTCCCAAATTGAACAGCTGGAAATGGAAAACCAACGGATGAAAGAGGGTCTGCCGGTGCCTTGTGCGCCCTCCGTGGGAAGCCCTGTGGATGGAGAGCTCCTGCGCCTTCAAGCCGAGAACACCGCCCTGCAGAAGAACATGGCAGGTAAGCCGGCCTGGTGTCTCCAAGGAAGAATTGTGCTCTTTTGGTTCTTGAGTGGTTCTGCTCCAGCCCATGCTGTAACACAGGCCAAACCTCCTGGTGCAAAGAATGATAGGAAAGTCCAATCCTGTATCTTGCTGTCTCTGTTCAGAACCACTGTCTGCATTTTTCATCTCTGGGCTCTAGCCAGCAATTAAAACTCACAAGCCACTTTAAAAGGGTAACTGGATACATTAAGTTTCAAATAAACTCATTGTATCATCATTGGATTCATGCGCTTCACAGAACGCCCCTCGTTCCGGGTGAAATAGATCCTATATGCGAAAACTGCTGGATGCACAATCCTGGGGTCACATGTGTATGTATGGACATGAATGAAGGGGTGCAGTAGTCATTAAAAAATCAGCAGACAATATTACGTGAAGCATAGAGCACTGATCGGTTAGTAGCTTTCCATGTGTGTGCAAAGATATTAGAAGATGACGATAAATAACAGAGACAGTGCACAGCCCAACTGAGGGTCCAGGATTCCAAGTCTCTCAACTGTTTTATCACCCTTTCTGCTGACATCTCTTTTCTGGCCATTTGTCACACTACCTCCAGCCAGGTGTGCCGGGCAGTAGAGAGGTCTGCACAGTGTGTTTTACTCTGAACTCGGTCTCTTAACTGTATTTCCGCATCGACAACAATGCACACTGAGGGCCGAGGGAGGCTTAGAATGGAAACACCAAGATGATGGACGTAGGAATGACTGTAGGATCCTCCCCCTCCCATTTGGGAAATGGATCTTGGGGATGGAGGGCAATTCTAAGGAGAGAAAGTCATGTGATAATACAATTTATACCATTTATAAGGCTAGGTTTGGGTTCAGCGGGGATTACCCTGAAATAAAATGAACGGCACTAATTGAATGTTCTCAAAAAGATGCAACATTGACCTAGGTCCAGAAAACAATAACAAGTGACTGAAAATAATGAAAAATAAGTCAAAAAAACTCAACACTGTAAAAAAGACCCTCACTACTGAATGAAAATATGTACACTCAAAATGGTTGCATCCAAAGTAAACACATGAAGCGCACATCTGGGCAGGGGTGTTTTCTTTTAACAGTGATCTTTGTTGGGTCTTACTGCCTCCAAACTTCACCACCACAGAGCACCTTTACACCATAGTCTTTTTTCCAAGAAAACAACAATTGTGATGGAAGGAATGCTTAAATTAATCTCAGCCACTTGCACCTGGTTAGGTTCCAGGCAATCATTTCTTGCCCTCTGTGCCAATCTAAACCGAGACCGGCCTTATGCCAGTCAGTCTTGGTCCTGCACCAAAAATATACATTGACCCTGAACTAGCAGGTGAGGTTCCTTCCAGATAGCAGCACAAGCAACTCCAGACCAGCTTTCACCTGTCTAAGTCTCTTCAGTGAGCCGTAGCTTGAGACTTATGGCACAGTAAGGATGGTACCCATGTCCGGGCATACCCATTGCAATTGGGACATCTGCAGCAAAAGAAACAAGCTGATGGTAGGAATGCTTGAATTGATCTCAGTCACTGGCTGTCTTTCGAGCCCCATTCCAGACAATCTTTTTTCGCTGACTGTGCCACTCTAGACAGAGACCCGCCTTATGCAAATCAGTCATGTCCTGCTCCGTTAGGAACAGTCCAGCCCTAATTACTAGGCCAGGTCCACTCCAGATGGAAACGTAAGCAACCTCAGGCTTGTTACGACCAATTTAGCAGCTTGGGCTGGAAGCTTCCTATTGGAGAAAGACCAAACTTCTTTGCATGTTTCTGAGACTAGTCTGAAAGGGCATGGTGGGCAATAAAACAGTGGACTATGATTTGACCTGGGTCAAGTTTCCGACCTGCCACTTTCTTGTATACTTTGTTGCGACTTCCTGAGTGTGACAGGTATGCACATACAGGAGTCCCATGCTCACTGTGCCCCTGGAAGTAAGCCGCACCTCACTGAAGAGCTCCAAAGAGGCCAAAACTGTCAGGTTGCTTGTGTTCTTGTTCAGAGAGGACCTGGCTTGGCAGCTCGGGGTGGACTGTTCCTGCTGGAGCAAAACCATGGCTGATTTGCCAAAAGCTGGGTCTAATCTGAGGTGGCATGATGGGGGAAGAATCAATGAACTAGGACGCAACCCCAAGAAAGTTCTAGTACCTGAGATTTATTGAAACATTGCATCCGATGCGTTGTTACATTCTGCAAAGTCGGTCATCCAGCATTATTTTTTCTTGAATGCTTGACTCCGTGATAGTAAGCTTTTTCATTCAAATTTCAAAGGCATTCAAGATCAAGCATGGTGTGAAACGTAGGCTTGTTGGTTCACGTCTGTTATAATGAGGGGTATTATACGAGATGGCCTTTCGAAAGAAAAGAAAGATTGTTCAGCTCTCTGAAACCAGGAGAAATTGTGCATGTCAGTGCGCTATCGGACTTCATTTCAGCTTCTAAGGGTGAATCAGTCCATGCAGTATCAGAGACGGGCCAGCTCTAAGACTTTGCAATTCATTTTTAGAAACTTGCTGCTGTCAACAGATCTTTGACCTAGAGGGATATATCAAAGGCATGCTCCATCAGTCACTTGAATCCTGCCAGTGCTCAAGAATCACTTGACACCGATGATTTATTTGGCCCCTCCATGCACAAAGAGGTGGCTGAGTTTGAGTTTCTTTGCAGGAATATGTGCTGGAAGATTGTGCTCTATAGATTCATTTTTATACTGACAAAACTGAGGTATTGATTGGATACCACCGGGGATCAGATGTTTCCAAGAGAGTTTTGAAGGATCTGTTCCCTGGATAGGAGGCGAAGGAACAGAACTGACTGTATGTTAAAGGTTAGGAGAAAGAGTTCCTGGGATGCCCCTGGCCCAGCACCTTGCCTTTCAGTGGCTTCTTCCAGTGAGGCATGTCGTCTTAAATAGATGTAATATTTTTTGCACTCTAGCTAATGCGGTCTATTTTTTTTTCTCTCAAACAATTTCATTGAGAAAGACCAGGAAGATCCCCGACTCAGCATGCTACGTCAAACACATATCTTATGAGCAGTTGACAGATTCTGTGATGTAGCACATTCTGGGTTGTTAGTTAATCGGAGTAACATGGTCCAAGCACCGGCGTTGCAGTGGCCTCTCAGTTCTTCATTCAGTCATCAGCCATGGCGTGACGCTTTGAAGTATTTCCATGCGATCCGGCCTGAGGATGAATGCTGGATTTCCTCACTTCATCCGACTGACAGTGTCGGGTTGTTAAGAGTGATTGGTTAATGGAGCACCCTTTTTGAGGTACATATGACTTAAGGTGGATCACAAAAGGGAGGATATTACCACAATATGTGGCTAGCACCTACTATGAACTTGATAAAAGTGGCTGCTCATCTTGAGGAAGGAGACTATTGCTTCTTTGTCACAGTGGAAAGACATTTCATTTCTTGACTATGTTACCTGAGGTGCTGCAAATGAGTAAAGATAACTTTACTGAAACGCAGAGGCCAAGCAGAGCGCTTAAAGGCAAACTTGCCGTACAGAATTCAGAGCATCAGAGAGGCCATGCAGAACCAGAATCTGTGATTGTTGCAATTGCTAGGAAGAGCTCGTTTAACCCTACATTACTAGGCACATTGCCTAGTGAAGAGATTAAGAGGAGAGATGCTGTGGAGAGGAAGGTTGGGCCTGAGGTAGTGCATGGTGCATTACTAATTCATCAGTGCTCCTGAATAGATATAGGTGCCCAAGTTGAGCCTTTATACATTGCCTACCTAACAAGCATAAGACGTTGGCTATCATAAATATGACCCTCCTCAGATATTGGGGTGTACAGGTAATTAATTCCTGAAGACACCACCAATGACATATTTTAATCCTGTCCAGGCTACACTAGAATAAAATAGGACGAGTGATTAGTCTGAGTCAGTTTTCTGTTTGTTTTCTGTTGTTCGTCTCTGGTCCCTGTGCCGTTATTGTTGGTTTTGTCTGATGTGCTTTTATGTTTCCCCACCCTTACTGCTCCACTCCGAAGGGGATACATTTCTCGTAGTGTGTTAGCAGGGCCCTATCATGAAGCATGCCACAAATTGTGGGTGAGGGCCGTTTTTTCTACACATAGATGTTGAACTAGTCTGGTCTCCATACAAGATATTTTTCTTGTCCTTTTTGAGAGAATATCATAAATATGCAGCAGGGAAAGATTGTTTTTTTAAGCATCTCTCCCTGCTTCTTGTACATTTATAGCAAGCCACAGGCTTGGTTTTAAGATTGCATGCATGACTGCTGGTGTTTTAGTTTAGATTCCAGCATGTGTTAATATTCCGACATTTGCTGGCCCACATTTGTTCACTCAATACTACCTCTTGAAGCATTTCACTGGAAGATACATGAGTGTTGGCGCACACTTTCTGGAGTCAAAGATATTCAGAGAAATAGTAGTAAGCCAGAGAATCCTGAGACAGTGTTATCTAGTCCAGCGTAGCAGCCATGTCGATAATACATAAAACACTGCTTTGCTACTGGTGCACAGCAGGTTAATATAAGTAAGCTGTTTGCCATAGAAGCAAGTTACCTTTGTCAATGATTTTGCAGCTTGAAATTAGTACAGATTCATTGACAACCCTCTTCCCACCTCCTTGAAGAGGAAGGGTAGCAAACAAGATTGTTTCTATAGTTGTTCTTAATAATACACTCATAACCAAACAGTTCGTTCTGTGTCAGGGGAAAAATACTTTTTAGATGTGTATCCAAGGTGTGGGCTGCTGTGCATTCCAGGTCTGCCTGTACAGGGCTCGTAAAAGTGTTATTTGATCAGGCCGAGCTATTTTTAATACTTACTGGTCCCTTCTGGCGAGTTGACACTGAACGGGTGTTCTGTTCAGTCGAAAAGTGGAGGGGCAATAAAAGATGCCTTTAAATCTTGTTCTTATGTCACAATTGTTCTGTATTCACAGACAGAAGTCAAAAGACAGTTTTTCTTACAATTAATTTTCCTTCTGACAGTAGAGTTCCAGGACTTTGTAAAATGAACTGTGTGACCTGCTGCTTAGAATGTAAAATACAAGTATATAGGGTGTCAGGTTTTTCCTAACACACAACATTTAAATGACTAAGTCAACTGTGCAAACATTTCAAAATATATTTCAGTAGTTGTGAAAGCCCTTTTTCATATTTTTGTGTGATGAAAAAATATTTTTAATAGGATGAAAACAAATCAGAATACTTTACATGTTGATGTTCAAAGGATATGTTTTGTGAAACCCAATTTTCACAGATTGTTAATACACTATATAGTTTTATCAGTGAAACTGCAAGTTAGTGGAGAGGTTTTTGGACATTTTTTGGGAAAGTTACTGTGTGTTGTTGACAATATGTTACCACATCATGGTTTAGTAATACATTTATTAAAATGGAGTGTTTAAACAAACTGAGAAATACTCCTGCCCTGATGGCAATGTTGTTAGTAAACTAAACGAAGTCCTAGGTTATGTGGGCTAGACCTGATGTGTATGTGGGCCAGACTCTTGTGATGCATGCAGCGAACTTTAGTCTACCTTAGCAAACAAAAGAGGTTTTTTTTTGTACTGCAGAATTGCTGAGCTCACATATTTGAAGGTGCAATAATATGTGAGAATTAAGAAAAAGGTGACTCTATAAACTATTTGCCTAGGATCACACAATTTGAGACCCGTTTACAGGTCAAGTACGTTACAGTTAGGTCGAGTAGATTATTTAAGTTACTTGACCTGAAGGTCTAGTAACATTTTTATGATTTTTCAAGGCCTGCTGTATTAAATTACCATAGTTATGAAATTTAAGCAAACAAGATGGTATTCTGAGCCCAAACACTAAACATGGGATTTCAAATCTATGAAAAGTTCATGCTGCAAAACCAATGATACAGGTAAGTAACTTGTTTCTTTCTTGCTGTGGGGTTCTCACAGACATCATGGGTGCGTCCAACCAATACTATGAATTCGTGAAAGGTACCTATGCCAAAGAATAATAGTTTCAAGTAAATAATGTGTCTGCTACAAGCAATGCAAAACAAAACCCTGACATGGCTTGTTCAAGAGTGATATTCATGTATTCATTGCATCTTGGAAGAAAGCGTAACCTTTCTTGGACACTTCATCGTTGAGCGGTCTAACGCCACTTTTGTTGGACTCCTTTAATGGTCGGCTGTTGTAGTCCTCTTGAACAGCTGCGTCTTACAGAAGAATATGAACGTGTGACAGATTTTATCCAGATACATGTTGTGGTGCTGTGTGTGCTGGACCCTATTAGCACAGTCTGTAAACAAAAGAGGGGTCTAGTTTTAGGTTCACTGCCTCTTTGTCTGTGGGCTCTCTTGCATTGTGCCCATACTCTTTAGATTCAATACTATATGCATTTTAGCAGTGAGAGTGTTTTATTTGGAATCACAATCTCACTGTTTTATTTTATGTTTGTCTCCTGTGTTCATAGCGCTGCAGGAGCGGTGCGAGAAAGAAATGGCTGCTCGAAAGCAAGTGGAGGGGAAATCAAACGGACATAGGTCATCCCTTAGCGATGTCCTCAGTGACATGACGCTGGATGGCCATATTATTGGAGATGCAGAGACTCAGGAAGATGGTTGCCCGCTGGAGTTGAGCACGTCTGAAAAGAATCTGGTAAGGTATCTGCTTCTGAGGGCTTATTCTTTCTGACAATGTCATTCACTTAATAATAATTGTTATAGCCAGGATTTATTGGACTTGAATACAAGAGTAGGCCAGAGATCTTCCTTCTCATTCATTATCTACCGGCTCGTGTCATGGTTCTTCTTTCTTGGCCAACTCCCCTGGTTATCATGTGAGGGGCACTGAGTCCACCCTACTGTGTACTTAATATGTGCGGAAAAAGGACATCTCTTTCCCCATTTTTGTACTCTATCCCCAGTCAGTCTTCGACCTCCCTGTGGGAATTCCAGCTAAGAGGGAAATAGTTATTAGTATTCATCCCCTGGTGTTCTTTTGCCTCTAAGGAAGTAGGAATGAAGTTCAGCATCTATTACCATGAGTCAGGTGGTGAAACATTTGTTGCGTCACTGCTACCCCTTCCAAAGCAATTTGTGCCTTAGCTCAGAACTTGATGAAGTCTTCTGTGAGTAGCTGTTGGTCTAATAGGTGTCGTTGGCCTCATGACTGTGCTGACTGACTCTGAAACCTTCCACCCCCTGGCTGACGGGAATGTAACGAGACATAGCTCATCACAACCAGTGGAAGACGTCAAAGCCAGTTTTCATGTCTGGAAGCTTATCACCATTGAGGGATGCATAACCCCAGTGTGAGTGAAAGGCATTAGAGGATTATGGGGTAGTCAGGTGTTATAAATAATTGAAGATTGAGAAGGAATCCCTAAAAACATTGTCCAGTACGATTCTACTGCATGGACAATGTTGAAAAGCCTCATGGCTTTTACAGGCCACTTCACCCGATGTTGTTCACAGGTGTATCCAAATGGCCGCAAAACTGCTTTCATGGCTCTTTCAGGGTGGAAACACATGAACCCCGTAGTACGTATTTGGTGTTTGCTGTATCATTGTTGAAACATTTCCATGAGCCATTTAGGGAATGATCTTCACATGAGCAAGCATTGGGGTCTCTGGGCCTCCTCCAGAAATGAAATACAGAGAACAATATTGTGGGGTACATCTGGTTCCATGATTGGTTTTTATTGCAGCTGCACAGAGGTAAAGAGAATGTAGACGATGGTCCACCGACTATTCAATCCTTTGTCTTACGTCACAAGGGGATAACATTTAGGAACATTTATTATGTGGGATGCTGCCTGAGAAGACACTGAGCTCACAACATGGCCTTAAGTTCATATTTCAGCCTGTTTATTTTGAAAAAGTCCAGCACTGAAATATTTTTTTGTTCTTCTAGGAAGAGCATGGACGTCTGCAGTCAGAGCAGAGGTTGAAGGAATTGGAAGGTGAGTGCAGTTTTCTGAAACTTTGAGTAAGTGACAGTAAATCAGAGAGTGAAAGTACTGTGTCAGAAGGATTCATCAAGTGTGGCTAACTGAAGAAATGAAGGTACTGCACCTTTAGATGACAGGTGATCTTTCAGAAGCCTGTAAGAAATTCAATTTTTGCAGCATAAAAGGTTCACCTGTTAGCATTCCTCTACCTCTAGCTTGTCAGTGTCATCAGTAGAGGTAATCAGAAATCCCCAAACCCCTGTTGGTAACAGTGTCATTCGGGGACTGTTTTAACCTGCCTTCACAGCCACTTCTGAAAATTGCTTAGATTGCTTTTTTTCAGTCAGTTGTTAAATTCTGTCTTATGGTACACTATGGATTTTATTTAAGGGATCACAATGAATAGAGGTAGGAATTATATTTAATGTTTGTTAATATTGGCTCTTTCTAGTTTTTTTTATTTTTTTAATTTGGGTAGAACAGATTCAGTTTTGAGGTTTGAAATGATGCCTCAAGAAAGGTGAAAAGCTCGGACATGTACAGTGGGTGTACCTAGTGACTTCCACCTGATCACGGTGCTGATGGCGCCCAGCAGTGCCTTGTTGTGCCAACCATAGACTCTCCAAGTTGAAGGAAGTCGTCAGGTTGAATGATTAGATAATGACAGCCTAAGAGGCTGTGTCAGTGTGTTTGCTTCCATAAGAATGGGGAAACATTTGTTGCGTCCCCGCTACCCCTTCCAAGGCAATTTGTGCCTCAGCTCAGATCTTTGTGTTGATGCAGTCTTCTGTCGTAGGCCTCATAACTGACTCTGAAACCTTCCATCCCCTGGCAGACAGGGATGTAATGAGACATAGCTCAACACAACCAGTGGAAGATCTCAAAGCTAGCGTTCATGTCTGGAAGTTTATCACCATTGAGGTAAGGATAACCCCAGTGTGAGTGAAAGGGATTAGAGGATAAAGACGTAGGCAGATATTTTAAAGAATTATAGATTTAGAAAGAATCCATCAAAAAAAGTGTTCAGAATGATTCTACTGCATGGACAATATTAAAAAGACTCATGGCGTTTACAATATGATGACATGATGTTGTTGACAGGTGTATCTTCATTTTTGAAAGTTTTCATTGAGGCATATTGAGTATGTGCTTCACACGAGCAAGCTTAAAGATCTCCGGCCTCCTACAGAAATGAAATTCAGACCACTGTACTGTAGGGGGGTCGCCTGGTCCCTTGATTGGTTATTGGTGCAGCTGCACAGAGGTATCTTTTGAAAAATGACACAGGATTGTTGGTCTGACAGAGCCAGCAAGAGAAATTGGGAATAAATATATGCATTTTGATCTTTTTTTGTGAACAGCTTGTATGTGTGTATTGATGGTGATCTATAATAATCAAATGTAGGATGAAGTAGTTAAACTGCTAAAAAGCGTTATCAAAGAGCAATCCAACACAAGCAGAATACAAGCCCCTTGTTTGGGCTCATGCGACCGTCTGAGTTTAATGGGCAATATCGGTTGGAGATAATGTCATTTACAACTAGTGTGCCACCTCGCTTTGGGCAACTAGATTCTTCAGGGAAATTGAAGTTGTATAGCCAACGTTTCCTCAATGTGGAGACAGTAGTTAGAAATTAAGATACCTTAGGATTAACAATAAATGAATAAGAATAAACCTGAATGTCAGGTCTAGCTTGCCTAAGAAGGATAGATCTTAGTTTACATGTAAGTAATATAGAATAGGTAAAATTAAAATGTACACCAAATCCACAGACGTTGCTAGTACCGTCTGAAACCTAGACATGAATCCAGTATTTTGTCCTGCCAGTCAGTGGTGCCGAGGTGAGGCTAGAAATATCATGTGTCAAATTTAAATTTGATTTGTTAGCCTCCTGCCTTAGTTCTAAGTTCCAAAGTAGGTCAGGATCTCAAAAGAATGGGTTTTAAATGAATAGGGCTACCAGGTTTCTGATAGCTTGGTCTGATGCTCTGCTTCTAGTCAGTGGAAGGGGAGTAGTTATGGCTCCAAGTGGTCAAAGGTTAGATGCAGGAAGACTCAGTAATAAATGAGGGATGTGAGCTCCCTGAATAAAAACTGCTCTGGGCTTCTCACCTTTAGAGGCTAAAATCTCATTAATGGCTGGGGTTACCTAGAAATTTCACTAGAGAAACCCTCTTGTACTTGTACACTAATGATGTAGAAGTGGCAGTAGTTAACTTGACTTAGTGTTAGGGTCCAATATGCCTTTAAGTGCTGGTGAGATGTGATAAACCAGACGACCAATTCCGAGCCAAGGGAATCATGCTGGAACCTAGACAGCTGGAAGGGGAAAATCTCCCACGTTTCTCTTGAGCTTCAGTGAACAGTAAGGTGACCCTTAAGTTGTATTGGTCCAGGACAGGTTTGGGACAGTGCTGTCTTACTGCTTTCATGGGTTCTGTAAGATTTCCTGCATCTTTCTCAGGTTTCTGGTTGAATGTAGCTTGCTGAGCGTCAAGATTTCATAGAGTTTCATTGGTGGCTCAGTCAGTTCCTCGAAGTGTTCTCCTCTGTACTTCAGGCAGTTGGGTCTGGCTGACATCTTGCTGGTAAGCGGACAGCTTCTGTACACAGGCATCTTCTTCTAATCACAAGCACAGGTGGATTTCAAGCGGATTTCCAACCTAGTGTTGCTCCCAACTATTTAATGGGCACCACAATGTTAATAACATTAAAACTGTGTTAGAGCATTCATTACTGCACAGGTTTGTAGTTCTAAAGTGCTGTAAGTAAAGTTGTACCTATCTCCTGTCACAGCTTTTTCAGAAATTTGCTTGGAGGTCGCCCATGCTTGTGGGCTGTATTAGCTATGTTAGCCTCCGCCTGTCAGTAGCCTGTACATAGAAATGCTCATTGGATTTGGACCATTTACTTTTTCATGTCTGTAGGTTGTTCTGCTTCACTTCAAACTAAGAGGAAACAAGGCTAAAGAGTGCAAAGAATGCAGCACTCTTAGTCTGAGTAGTGAAGTTATTAAGGCACTTTCCAGGTCTCAAACAAAAGTATTCAAAAATATTAACATGAGCATTTAACTTGAATGCAGCAAAACACGTGCCGATACAAAAATGATCACAGCAGTTGAATAATAATACGCAGAAAAAAGTGCAATATATTTACAATTAATATGTATGAGTGAATATATATGTTCGATGGCATGTGTAGCTGTAGATACACATGCTTTGCATAAGGCAGCCATCCAGTGTTGGGCTCAGAGTGTTAAAAGTTGTTTTTCTTATAAGAAGGTTTTCGAGTCACGAGATCGAGTGACTCCTCCTCTCGGTGATAGTGCATATGGGCATTGAGTCCTTCGTTAGATTATTTTCCTGCAGGAGGGTGAAGTAAGGATTGTTGAAATGTATATGTACATATGTATGTAGTGAAGAGAAAAGATGTCCATGCAATGTATATACATATTTACAAATAAAATACTACAACAGCCACAGGCTTCCGGGGAGAAGGGAGGGCGCATGTGAATCTACAGCACTACATGCCACCAACAGATATCTACTGGGTAAGTAACATTTTCTATAGTTATGCATGCACACAGCAAAACTAGGTAATTGAGAAATAAAAATGCATCACCATGGGGATTGAATCCAACATCATCCTTGTCCTTGCCAACGTCAAGCTGTGAAACCCTGGACAGCTGAGACAGGAGAAATATTACCCAATGGGACTCTGATTTTTTTCAAGCAGTGCGTTCACCCTCAAAATGAGTTCCCTCTGCATCAGTGCCAAGTGTTCCTGCCTTATATACATTAAATAAACCCAAGGGGAAGGTTCTGGCAACCTTCCCCCTCCATTTGAGTAAGTTGTGAAATTCAAGCGCTGGATGTACTTGGTCCGTGTTAAAAACACACAAAAGAACTGGCCAGATCCCAGGGTGCATTTCCAAGACAGAGCCATACCCTTCTCTGCTATAAACATTCTCATGCTTGTTCACTCTTATCATTGTTGCATCCCCCATGATATGTTCCCATCTCTGGTGAGAAGTGCAAAAACACGTTCAATGTAGAAAACAAGCTGAGCATGTAAAAATACCTGCGCCACCGATGTGACTGCATTTGAAGCTAAGCACAAAATGGAGTCAGTGGTCAAGATGGAATCGGTGGTTACATACAGATAGCATTACATATGTGTGGTGTTGTGCGGCTGGTACATCAGGACCTCCTTAAGAAACACTGCAGTCACCTGCTGACATTGAAAAGAATAACCTTTCATAGAGCAAACATTTAACAACTTGTTTTCATATTGATGATCTGCACAAGTGCCTTTCCTAGACCTTATGCATTGAAATTAGGAAGAGAACATAGAACCAGATTAAATTGGCTGCAGGTCTTGGAAACATCAGGCCTTATTGTCATTATCTTCACAGATACTGGATTTCCTAATACTAAGGCCAGCCAAGACAACAGTTTTTTTCCTTCATTGTGATAGAGAGAATCGGTATAACGTTCGAGTTTTCATGGAGAAGGAAACCTTGCTTGCCGTCAGACCTTGAGTAATGTCTAACGTCTTTGCAGTCGTGCAGCTGCAGCTGTTAATTCCAGATAACTTCTCTGTAGCTTCTGGTCATAAGGTTCCAATTTAAGGATTAAACCAAAGCAATTAAGGGCCTGATCTAGATTTCGTGGAGGGGAACACTCCGTCACAAACGTGACAGGTATACCGTCTGCCGTATTACGGTCCCATTATATCCTATGGAGATCGTAATATGGCAGACGAGATACCCGTCACGTTTGTCACAGGGTATTCCATCTGCCGGGATCCAATCAGACCCTAAATGTCTATCGCCCATTGATGTGGAAAATCTGAGGATGAACAATTGGAGAAGACCATGGCTTAAAAAACTCTCTTAGCAAAATATTGCCTTCAGTTCTTGGTAAGACACTGGTAAAGTGGGTGGACCTTCAGTGGCTTCAAATACCATCCCAGGCAGATGAACGCTCTCTATAAGGGTTTTTTTGTATTCTTTTTGGTTCAGCCTGTGTTTGTCTTCCAGTGAACGCAGCAGTTATGTCTAAACCCCAGAGATGTGCTGTGATGTCAGAGGGTGCCCAAAGCATAGGCTTTCCTCTAAGTGGAAGTGATTACTACCCTCCCAACCCAGGCATCGTCATAAATAACTGTGGTTGCAGAGAAATTCTAGTGCAGGGGTGCAAACTGTTTGTCCGTACCTCTGTGAGGAACCTGCCTACTGGATCTTCCCCGAAAAGGTCAGTTTAGGCCCCATAGTTAGGGTCCCGTGCAGGTCAGTGAGCTGCTTTGCCACCACTTAGCTCCACCGGTAATTGAAGCCCCTCTGTCCCTGAACTCTGACCTCTGTCAGTAGTTCGAGGACCTCCTCCATCCGCAGGCTTCTGCCTGCGCCTCATCCCTGGGGTCTAGTGGGAGAGCTCTGCTCTTCTGCTGGACTGCCCTCTGCCTCTTTTTTTCTTTTTTCGTCTTTTTTCCTTTGTGTTCTGTTTTTGTGTGCCTTTCGCTTTCTGCTTCCTTCTGTCTTTTCCTCGTTTCTGTTGTCTCTTGCTTCTTCTCTCTCTCCTCTTATTCTCTCTCCCTGCCTCTGCTGCCCCCGTGGACCCTCCCCCTCCTCTCTCTCATTCTCTCTGCCTGCCTCTGCTGTCCTGCGGCCCTGCTTCCATTTTTTGTGCTGTTTCCTGCTCCTGCCTCCCAGCTGTCCTCTCCTCTCCCCCTACTTAATGGCAGACGCGCCACTGGCGCACCTAAGGCAAGGACCCCTGGTCCTCCCACCCACCACCACTCGTCTGCAGCACTCAACCCAGAACACAACAACAACTGCAAGCAAGAATCACCAGGCAACATCAAGAGACCCTTCACCTGTCGCCACTGCAAATTCACCAGCCTCCGTCACTCAAGCCCTCCCCTGAAGACCCACAAAACAGAACACAACCTCAGATGTATCCTGATCAACACTCGCTCCATTTACAGGCATGCCTTTGAACTCTGGAACCTCATTGACACCACATCCCCAGACGTCGCCTTCCTCACAGAAACCTGGCTTAAACCCTCTTCAGCTCCAGACATCGCCATCCCAGACGGCTACAAGATCATCCGCAAAAACCGCACAAACTTCCCTGGGGGAGGCATCGCCATCGTCCACAAAGACTCCCTACGCCTCTCCACCAGCACCGAAGACTCCACAACCAACATGGAACTCCTTCACTTCCAGATTAGAACCAACCCTAACACCACTCTGCGAGCCACCCTCATCTACATGCTCACGCCCCCGTTCTGGGACACCTTCACTAACATCGCCACCACCCACGTGCTTGCTTCCAAGGACTACATAATCCTCGGGGACCTCAACTTCCACCTGGAGAACGCCAGTGACAACAACTCCACAACGCTGTTCGAAAACCTCGCCAACCTCGCAACTCAAGCAACTCATCACCTCGCCCACCCACTCTGCCCCACACACACTCTACCACATCTTCACTGCCAGCATCCACATCTCCATTAGTCACATCACGAACTCCAATGGACCGACCACCACTCTATCCACTTTACCATCAGCAAATCCCCCTGACTGACATCCCGCTCACCTACGACCCCGCAGGAGCTGGAACAAGATTACCAAGGACCAGCTAGTCACCAGCCTCAATAATTCACCCCCCCGTCCCCCCTCTACAGACAACCTCAACAGTAACACAGCTGCCCAGGACCTCATCAGCTGGATCTCAGACTGCGCCAACACCTTAGCCCCCATCAATAAACCCACCAACAGACGCTCATCTAGGAAAGATGGTTCACCCCAGCCCTCAAGGAGTCCAAACAAAACTTCAGACGCCTGAAAAGGAAATGGCGCACCAACAAGTCCCCCACCAACCACGAAGCCTTCAAAAAAGCCTTAAACACACGCCACCGACTCATCAGGGCCACCAAGAGAAATGCTTTCTAGGAACGCATCAACAACAACGCACACAACAGCAAAGAACTCTTCACGATCATCAGCGAACTGACCAACCCCAGAGCGAACTCCACGGACATCCTCCCATCACCATAACTCTGCAACAACCTCTCCACCTACTTCCACCGCAAGATAGCAGACAGTCTTCCAACCCAGGACCATCCCACGCCCAACACCATTATAGCCTCCACCGAAGCTCCACCGAACCCCACCACCTACTCTGTTGGGCCAACATCTTCCATGAGGAAACCCTCAACATCATGAACTCCATCCACTCTGGCTTTCCCTCCGATCCCTGCCCCCACCACATCTTCAACAAAGCAAGTAGCACCATTGCACCCAAGCTCTGGCACCTCATCAACAGCTCCTTCGAAACCGCGACCTTCCCAGAAATCTGGAAACACAGCAAAATCAAGCCCTTACTGAAGAAACCAACCGCAGACCCAGACCACCTCAAGAACTTCCGGTCCATCTCTCTACTCCCCTTCCCAGCCAAGGTCATCAAAAAGGCTTTCAACAGACAACTCACCAAACACATCGAACTCTACAGCATCCTTGACCCCTCTCAGTCTGGCTTCCGGTCCAACCACTGCACCGAGACCGCTCTCCTCGCCATTCGCATCCTCCTAGACGGGTGAGGCTGCAGCTCTCATCCTCCTCAACCTGTCCGCCGCCTTCTACGCCGGCATCTGAGACAAGGCACTAGAATGGATCACCTCCTTCCTCTCCAACAGAACCCAAAAAGTCCAATTCTCATCCCTCGCTCTACTCAGAGGCCACCAAGATCATCTGCGGCATCCCACTGAGCCCCACTCTCTTTAACCTCTACATGGTCCCCCCCCTAGATACCATCGCCAGACACCACACACTCAACATCATCTCATACGCAGACGACACACAGCTAACCATCTCCCTCACCAACGACCCGCACACAACCAAAGCCAACTACCACAACGGAATGAAGGCAGTTGCCTCCTGGATGAAGGATAGCTGCCTCAAGCTAAAAACCGAAACAGAAGTCCTCATCATCGGCAACAACCCCTCAGCGTAGGACATCTCATGGTGGCCCACGGCCCTCAGAAGCGCTCCGGCCCCCACTGACCACACCCGCAACCTTGGATTCATCCTGGACTCATCACTCTCGATGAACTGTCAAGTCAGCGCAGTCTCCTCCACCTGTTTCAACACCATGTGCATGCTTCGGAAGATCTTCAAATGGATCTCTACCGAAACCAAAAGGCCCTCGTCAGCAGCCTCTTGAACTACGGCAACGCACTCTACTCCGAAACCACCACCAAGGTACAAACGCATCTAGAACGCCTCTGCCCGTCTCAAGAACGCCCCCAAACACAGCCACACCTCCGCCCTACTGAGGGACCTGCACTGGCTCCCAGTAGACAAGAGAATTACATTCAGACTTCTCACGCACAAATACAAAGTCCTCCACAACGCCGGACCAGAATACCTCAACCACAGACTCCACTTCTACACGCCTACCAGGCACCTCCACTCCTCGGACCTCGCTAATGCATCAGGAAGGTCACAGCCGGAGGAAGGTCTTTCTCCCACCACGCCGCCAAGACCTGGAACTCCCTCCCTATCTACCTCAGAAGATCCCCCACCCTTTCACGATTCAAAAAGGATCTCAAAACTTGGCTCTTCACCTGATCCCCTCTGACTTTCACTTACCTCTCCCCCCCCTCCTCAGCCCAGCGCCTTGAGACCCTAATGGGTGAATAGCCGCGCTTTACAAGTACTTGATTGATTGATTGGTCATTTCTGGAACACATAAGAATAATGGATGTTGTGTGTGTGTGTGTGATTTGTTGTTCGTGAGTGAGCTGGTGAAGGGTGGGTTTCATTCAGACCCAGTGTGCTTGTGTGTTGCACAAAGTGTGAACTAGTGACATCCTACCCTTTGTGTACCCAAACTGAGCATTTATGAATGGGTTGAGGTGTCTGGGACATTTTGTTTATTCGGACTAGGTTTCCCCAGCCCTCTGGGGGCTTTGGAGCCCTCAGCCTCCACTTTGGAGGCAAATATAACCCCATGGCTAAATGTACCTGCAGAAACTCACCAGTTACCCTTTTACAACAGAATCAGAAATAATAGATGCAATTGTATTTGTGCTTGTTGTTACTACATTTCAGCATTTAGTCATCTGTTTTATCATGAGCTTTTATTTGGTTAAACATTAGTAAGCAGATGTTAAGCTCAACTCATAATTGTTGCAGGGCTACAAACAGTCGCAAAAATCCCTAGTGCTTTTTTTTGTGTTTTAGCAATCCTTCTTGCAAATTAGAGCCCATGTGACGAAAAGATTTCACTAGCTTGTGGTTTGCTTGGCAAGTGGTACTCCCATTATGTGTGCAGGTTTTGTTGCTAAAGATTTCTGATGTATATGCCTAATCACAGATTCTTCACCTTTAGACTATCCTCTGGCGTCTATCTGGATCTACATGACTTTTGAGCATAGACTCCTCTCTGCCCGGCAAGTGACAGCTGGAGGCATGGGTATAAGCCACCCAAGCACCCTAATGTCATGTTCTTTCTTTCCGCAGCATTATATATCTGAATCCGGAGCTAGTTTGTAACTTTTTCTGTTCAGTTGTTGAGTATTTTTCTCACAAAATATCTTTTGACTGCACAAGGGAACATGTCCTCTTCTAAAACCCTACAGAGTTTCTACCTTGAAGGGACTGTCGCACGCAGATGTCTCTGACAGATCAACACAAGATGTGTCTCAAGTGTTTTGGTTTGAGCCAGAAATCCAAGTTGTGTGAGGAGTGTGCATTTATGCATCGTAAGGTGATCCAGGAGCAAAAAGCCAAGCTGTACGTTGCCGAACACTGCTTGAGTCCCTTTTGCAGTCAATGGCATGGGCACGTTCCTGCTCCCAGGCCGTTCAAGGTCCAAGTCTTTGGATAAGTAATAGTATAAAAAGAAACTTAGGAGGTCCAAGCGGGCCTCATCTCAGCCTCCCCACTCTTTTTCTGAGAAGTGAAGTTGTGAGGATATCAGGGCACCTCTAGTTCATGTTCTCCAGTGAGGAACCAACTAGGCCGCTGATCCTGATGCACCCCAAATTTCCAGAGCTGCTGGCAACAAATTGAGGCATTTGAGAAAGTCATGCAATGAATCTTTGACACCTTCCCACTGCCTGTGGTGCTTTTGGGATCCGCTGATCTACAGAGGTCTCCAGTTTGGGTTACCATCAACGGGCTCAACCTAAGTGCTGTATATGCCTCCTGAACCCGTTTCAGTTCCACTCTGATTCTCCAGCTGACTTCACGTGTGGCACACAATACACACCCGTTCCTGCACATCAGCGCCAGCCCTGACTCCTCTGACACCAGAGGTGGATACCAGTACTGTTCTCCTGTCTGACTCTGAACCAAGTCTATTTTGACCTTGGCCGAAGTCGCTCCCCAGCACAGTTCCGATGCTGTCGACCCCTGGACATTCTGACTCTGATTAAACTGTGCTTTGCCTAGGACCCAGCCTCCAGTCTCCAACAACTTTCAGATCCGACTCTGCGAAAAGTCAACCAGCTTTTGGTGGTGATGGGGGTGAATTTCCTCCACAATATGTGGCTGCATGGCACATACGTACCCACTTTAAAAAAAACTAGTACTATATACCTTTTATATATGCATGTTTGATTAATGGTGTTAATTATGGATGTTCTAGGGCTTGGTCTTGGAGAATCGAGTATTTATATTGTTTTAGAATTCTACGATGATTTTAACTGTTTTATTCACATGATCTATTTTTGTAATTTTTATAGCTGTATGCTTTGATGGTTTATGACTGAAAAAAGCTTGAATGACAATTTTTTGGGATCTACAGGAGGCCAGTGAATTTGGCACTTTGCCTGTTATGGGGCTGGGTTCTCCACCTGTCCCCTTCAACGGAGGAGCCCACCCCATTCACCAGTCATCAGACAAGAGGCTGAAGGCCTGGACTTGCAATTACCATCTGTTGAGGTAAAAACCAACATCGTCACTGAAGTTTTACAACCTGGTAGACCTCGCCTAACCTTTGCTGCCGTTCAATGAAGCCTGACTGACACCTTCATGGGTATTTGGCTAAACCTTGCCCCAGCCCACTTGTGAAAAGACAGGTGGCACGTCGCCACAGACCAGCTCTAGGTGACCCTGCCTCCCTCATGCAACAGCCTACTACTGAGAGCCTGGTAGTTAGACATCCACTAGTGGGATTAATCCAGATATTTTCCCTAGATGCCCCAGGCAAAGAGTTGAAACAAATTGAGACATTCGGAAAGAGGGTAGCCTCACTCTTTCGTCAACAACAACACCTGTTTCCTGGGTAGATACTCCCATTCATTACAGGACAAGGTCCCAGTAATCTTGCCAGCAGTCCCAGAGGAATTCTGTGTGAACATGGTGCAGACCTTTCAGGATGGTCAGGATGCGGCCAAATATGTCATACAGTTAGGCTTGGGCCTGACCAACTGTGTAGGCAGAGCAGTCAGAACTAGTGTGGTGCTCCGATGGTTTCCAACAGTGAGTATGTCTTTTGACAGGCCTCGCCTATTTGGCGAAAAGGCAAACACTGACCTTGAGTGCGTTAAAGAGAATAAAGCCACTGCACACTCCTTCTGTCTCTCAACACACGCAAGGCAGTCTACTCAACAATTGTGCCCCTTCGGAGGCATTTCTACGTGTTGTACTTACAGTCATTATCAGGTCCCACCAACCCAAGAAGGGGCACCCCAATCCTTTTGGGGTCTGGTATCCTGCGAATAGCTTTAAGGCTGCGTTAAGACCCTTATAAACAGTGAACTTCTAAGTCTCTAGCCCCTCCAACAGCAGCCTCCAAGCTTCTTTAGTTTGCCCCTAGTGGCATATGACCACCCTGTGGAAGGCAAATTCACTCATTTTCTCCAGGAGCGGCAAGCCATAACATCCAACAAGTGGATCCTACAAATAGTCCAGCAGGCTACGCCTGGCCATTCCTTTCTGTTCCACCGTCTACACCGGAGCAGCTTTTGGAGTTCCATTTGACCCTTTTCCTACAGGAAGCTCTGGCCGTTTTGGCGAAAGGAATTATAAAGTGTCCCAGCATTGGAGAACAGAACTGTGTGTTTCCTGTTATTTCTTACTGCCGAAATAGGGTGGAAGCCTTGTCCTATTTCAGTTCTCCAACTTCTCAGTTTCTCCCTGCCAAAGGGCAAATTCACAATGCTCACATTCTATCTGCCCTGATTCAAGGAGAATGGATCGTAGCGTTGGACCCGCAGTTCGCCTATTTCCATGTTCCCGTCCTGCAGGCCTAAAGGCAGTACTTGCGGTTCAAGGTGGGCTACAAGCATTTTCAGTTGGCTCTGCTTCCTTTTGGCCTCCTCAGTGCACCTCAGGTTTTCCCGAAGGTGATGACGTTGGTCAGAGGTCGGGTGTTCGAGTCTTCCCCCCCCCACCTCGACAACTGGAGGTTGAAGGCAGACTCACCACAGTCAGTTGTAGACCACCTCCAGGAGACAGCAAACCTCTTTATATCATTGGGTTTATATTTAACGGGTCAAAGTAACACCTGACTGCTCCGCGGAGGTTCCCTTTCATCAGAGGCATTCTGAATACAGTGCATTACCTGCCTTCCCTCTGGGACAGAGTCCAGGACATTCAGGATATGATCCCCATGTTTTTGTCTCGGTCTTTTGTGTCAGTGAGGTTGGCTCTGAGGCTTCATGGAAAATTGGCCTCTTGCTTACTCCTCATTGATCGTGCCAGGTGGCATATGGGGCTCTGTAATGGGGTCTGAAGTCTCAGTGGGCCCGACACCAGGGGACTCTGTCATATTCCAGCCAGGTTTTTGAGGAGACTGCAAAAGATCTGCAGTGGTGGCTGCTTGACTGCCTTTGGGCCAGTAGCAGATCCCTTTTCCTACCCCACTCAACTGAAGGTGATTACAGGCACGTCACTGGATTGGAAAGGTGAAGATCAGAGGACTTTAGTCTCAGGCAGAAACCTGCTTCCACATCAGCCTGTTGGAGTTTCAAGCCATTTGCTTGGTGTTGAAAGCCTTTCTGCCGTCCATCGGCAGGTGGGGGTGCTTGTTCAGGCCCTAACCGCCACCATGTGGTATTCCAACAAACAAGCAGGGTGAACTGGGTCCTTGGCCTCGATCCAGAAGGCCTTGTGCATTTGGAACTGGCTGAATCTTCAGGACATTTTAATAACTGTGCACCACCTGGCAGGATCTTAACTACGAGCGCAGATTAACTCAGCCATCTATGCCTAGCAAATTTCAAGTGACAATTACATCTGTAAGTGACACGTTGTTTCTTCCAGCAATGGGGAATCCCTGGCCCAGCCTCTTTGCCACCATTGAGAACGAGCACTATCATCACTTCTGTGCGTTTGAGTTTCCCAGAATATTCTCTCTAGGACCACAGGACTTCAGTATGCCTTCTTGCCACTAACTCTCCTGCCCCATTTTCTGAAGAAGATTGTGAATGATTGGGCCCAAGTCATCTTAGTGGCTCTGGATTGGGAGTTTGGTACCTAAAACATCTGGGCATGAACATCTGTCCTATGATCAGGCTCTGGCTTTGAGGGGATGTTATGTTTCATCAGCAGGTCGGGGTCTTGCACCTGGGCCTACACATTCTACACATCTATACGTTGTGATTAAGCAGCAACAGTCGACTGCATTTGATCTCCCTTCTGAAGTAACGGATGTCGGTGGTGCTGCATGGAGAATGTATGAAAGTTTTGTAAGGTGTGAAACAACAGCTGTCCCGGTTCCTGGATGTTTTGGAAAGGAAACATAGAGACCTGGAGGAGTGTATGATTGAAAAGCCACAGAGGTTGCCTGAAAGGAAAGAGTGTTAGCGAGAGCTCCTAGAGACTTGGGACAATTTAAATACATTTGTCCCTCAAGCCACAGACAGTGGGCCCACATGGAGGGAAACTGGGCTAGTAGATTGCTCACCACGCTCCTCCTTAACAAAACGCATAGCCCTCCAATGGAGGGGAGTGGGAGAGGGGGTGGGACAGGGGAGTCCACGTTACCTGGGATCAGATGGTGTGTACACAGCAGGGTATAACTGAAGTCTTTGCGTATACCAAAAAAAAAGTAACAGATGTCATCCTTGTTGCCGGATGTCCTGTCTACACAGTCTGTGCATGCAGGACACCAGGAAACGTTTGTGACACCAATAATATGGACCTGTTGGAGGCCAAAATGCCACGTGGTGTTGTGTGTTTTTTTCTTTGTTCCAGGACGGAGTTGCAGTGGGCACAGTTAAAGGTTTTCAGTATGACCTTTTTGCTTTGTGTTTACTGGACCAACCATCTTTCTTCAGATCACCTGTTGTGATGCAACTAAACTCAAAGGTTTAAGCTACGTATTTCCTTCTCAGACCTTGTGTGATGCCTCCACGGGACTTTAATTTGGTCCTTACTTTTCTCATTTGTACCCCTTTCCAGCCGTTGCATAGCTGTCCTCTGTTTCCTGACCCTGAAGGTGGTCTTTCCCATTGTGATACCTCCAGCTCATCCTTTGAGTGAGCTTCAAGCTCTGTCAGGACTGACAGTACAGTCTATGTGCCACTCCACCTGTAACTTCAGGGGAGAAGGTGGGGTCAGTGCAAAGGTGCATGACGCCACCTACCGGCATGCAGGAGCTACGCTGAAAAATCCTCAGGATCCTTTCTGGTGCCTGGGGACATTCTAAAAGTGGGGATTCTGCTGTTAGAGGATTTACTAGAAAGAGCATTACTGAAAGCAAGTAACTTGTTCATTTAACCACAATGTCTGTTTCCCTGTATTTGCTTTTTGTGTAGAAGTCCGACTGAAATGGGAGATGGAAAAAGAAGAGAAGAGATTGCTGAAGGAACAGTTGCAGACACTGGAGGTAAGGTTTGGGCATGCACGTGTGATCAAAAGCTTTGCATTCATTTAATTCCGTGTCCTTTTGCAGCATCTGTGAGGTGTTTTGCTGAACTGAATGTTATGTGACAAGACTGTGATCTCTGCACATCAGTGGATGGCTCTTTGACACTGCACTGGGATCTTTGATTTGCCTTTCTAGCTGTAGACAGGGACTCCTATTCCTTGAATCCTTAGGTTGTATGGTTATCCTGGATATTTCTTGCTGCAGATTCATCCACTTTGAACCCTCCCAAGTCATCAAACTAGGGGCCATATGAACGAACACATTTTCCCATAGACACAGAATGGGTAAAACCCTTTGATACATCTGGCCCTAGATCCACAAACATTCTCAGTAGCCCCATTTGTTGGCTTCAGTTACTGTTGCGCTTGGTGTCATCAAAATGACTTGGTGCATCGATGTAGGTGCCACCTGTGCCTAGACCTCCAATTCCCTTTTCCATGCACCACAGACGCATGGGTTTGTTTTTGCAGATTTCCAGCTGTGTTTTCTCCATATTTTTCTTGAGAAACTGATTTTCTTATGGTGACTAGCATATCTCAAACACTCCGAGACCACTTCAGCACTTATTATAGTTTTACAGAAATGTACAATCCCCTCTCCTTCCACCCATCTCCTTCCCATACCCTTCTGCCCCTCCTCAAGGTATGATGCACATTTCTATGTTGGGATTTGGTTCCTCCCTTGTGGGCATGGAAGTGGCCAGTGTGTACAGCTGCCTCACATGATTGAAAGCCAGCAACTCTAGCCAGAGGATGACTTTACGCTGTTTGGAGGTGAGATGACACCATCGCCGCTACCAATGCTGCATGTTTAGGACAAAATGTCTGTGACAAGACATTCAGTATTTCAATATTGATATCTTTACACATGGCTGTGACGCTGGTGTGCATCTACAATGAAGACTTCAGTAACAGATCCCTCTCTGAGAATTGCAAAAAGGAGTAATTTCAGAATAAACTACTTAATGAAAGTGTGGTAAACAGGAAGACTGAAAGATGAGGATTGCGTGGGCACCTCTGCCAGAAATAGCACTTTCCAAATGCAAGTATCTTGTTTATTCATCCAAGAAGACAGCGAGCCATTATGTCAATTGTGACAATAGCTTATTTAAGCCCTAATAAGGGAAAACAAAATAATCACAGACAGTAGACCCAGTTACCACAATCATCTGTTACCTATGCTTTGAATAGAAACACAGAGGTGTAAGAGTACCTGCTTGGTTCTGAGAAGTGCAGGTACTTTCCCATTAAATGTATTGCAACAGTGCTGAGAAGTGCAGGTACTCTCCCATTAGATGTACTGCAGCAGTGCTGAGAAGTGTTGGTACTCTCCCACTAAATGTAGTGCAGCAGTGCTTAGAAGTGCAGGTACTCTCCCATTAAATGTACTGCAGCAGTGCTGAGAAGTGCTGGTACTCTCCCACTAAATGTAGTGCAGCAGTGCTTAGAAGTGCAGGTACTCTCCCATTAAATGTACTGCAGCAGTGCTGAGGAGTGCAGTTACTCTCCCTGTTAAATTATAGAAGTGCAGATAGTCAGTACTGGACTGTACCTGCACATTTAAAGCAGTGGCTGTTGCTTTGAGTTAGCATCTTTCATGAAGGAAATGTTGGCCTGTTAAAATGAGAAACAGTACAGAAAACCAGAAGATTACAATTTCAGTGCTGCAGAATGACCCCAGCATTATTCTAGGACATAGAGGATTAAATCATAAGTTCTATATCTTGTAAAAAGAAGAGCTATATTTTACAGTGTTCTTGATGAGACATATTGCATTTAGGAGAACATAAATACATCCCTCTTTAGATGAGAGTATTTCCTCTTCAAATGAGACTCACTTCCTTCTTCAGACGAGTCATAATATTAACTTCTTTGGGCATTGTTAAATCCTTCCCTGGAAGCCCCCTACTCCGCTGGTTAGCTGAGGCCATGTTCTTTCCACATCTTATATTCTGTCCTTGGGCAAATTTCCTTTTATCTACGAGCCAGGCTTCCCACAAAATACAAACCTACTTCATTCTATAGATGGGGTCTATAACTCGCCTCTTTTTTTTTAATACATCTCTTTATTGGCATTTCGGCAAGAACATTACAATGCAATCGTTAGGATTCAGGAAATGGAGAGCCTTTCACGTAGGTAGTCCCTTTGCCCACCATCAACATTCACTACTGTGGTGACAAATGCCTCCACTTTAGTATGGGGTGCATATTTAGAGGAACTGGGAATCAAAGGCCTCTGATCTTCAGACAAACAAAGATTACACACCAGTTTATTCGAATTGTGTGCACCTCCACTGAATGCCTTCCTGCCCTCTTTTCACGCTTGATCTGACAGACAACATATCCGTGATGTTGTGTGTGAAAACACAGGGAGGCTTAGGTTCTCATAATCTTTTTTGAGAAGCTTGGATCCCGTGGGTCTGGGTTCAGATATGAGGCCAGGTTCCTTAAACACAAGAACCAACAACTTGAGTTCATGTCAACTTTCGACCTGTATTGGTATCTCCACCAAGAGGTGGGTCAGGACATCTTTTTGCTGAGTGGGGACTGTAGGAAGTTGGCTCTGTACATACTATCTCAAAGAGAGAGATAGCATGCACAGAGTCCAAGGGTTCCCGTGAGAGGTTGATAGTGGCAAAATAAGATCATTATAATGCTCTATTTTGTGGTAGTGTGGACGAGCAGTAGGCTTATCACATGGTAGTGTTAAGCATTTGTTGTACACACACAGGCAGTAAATGAGGAACACACACTCAAAGACTTAACTCCAGGCCAATAGGTTTTTATATAGAAAAATATTATTTGCTTAATTTATGTTTGAACCACAAGATTCAGACTTCAAGTAAATACATAAATTGTAAGGTACTGGGCATAGGTAAGTATGGAACTTTGAATTAAAACAGTAATGTACACAGTTTTGTCAAAAATGGCAATAAGCTATTTTAAAAGTGGACACTGCAAAAATCAACAGTTCATGGGGGAGGTAGGTACAAGTTAGTTTAGCAGGTAAGTAAAGCACTTGCAAGTACAGTCTCCGGGGCATAGGCAGCCCACCGTTTTGGGGGCGGGGGTGGTGGTGGGGGTTTCAAGTCATCCCCAAACACCCAGTACCAGCAACACAGGGCCGTTCAGGTGCAGAGGTCAGAGTAGGGCCCAAATAACATAGGCACCTATGGAGACTAGAGGTGCTCCGGTTCCAGTCTGCTAGCAGGTAAGTATCTGCTTCCTCGGGGAGCAGACCAGGGGGAGTTTGTAAAGTACTTGGGTGGGGTCATCAACAGGCACACAAAATACACCCTCCGCGGCACAGGGGCAGCCAGGTGCAGTGTGCAAAGTAAGGGTTGGGTTTTAGATTGAAATCTGTGGAGAGACCCGGGGGTCACTCTAGCAATGCAAGCAGGGCACAGGGGGGCATCTTAGGCCAGCCACCGGCTTGGCAACGATGAGGGCCGCCTGTTGGTCACTCCTGCACTGGTAGTTGGTTTCTCTCGGGCCTGGGGGCTGCGGGTGCAGCGCTTCTTCCAGGCGTCGGGTTCTTTATTACTGGGCAGTCGCGGTCAAGGGGAACCTCTGGATTCTCTCTGCAGGCATCACTGGGGGTGTAGGGAGGTCGTCTCCGGGTGTCCACATCGTTGGAGCCGCCTAGGGGTGCACTCTGCAGTGTTGGTTCTTCTGGACACAAGCCGGGGGTGTCGGGTGCAGAGTGTTGGGGACTCACGCTTCCGGAGTGAGGCTGGAGTCCCTTTAAAGTTGGTTTCTTCTTGGTTGTTTGGACAGAGCTGCTGTCCTCTGGAGTTTCTTGGTCCTTAGGGTTGCAGGGAAGTCCTTTGAGTCGGCAGAGGTCACTCGTCCTGCTGGATACGTCGCTGTTGCAGGTTCTTTGAGTGTGAAGACAGGCCGGTAAGGCTAGGGCATAGTCAGTTGTTTTCTCTGTCGTCTCTGCAGGGCTTTCAGGTCAGCAGTCCTTCTTGTTGTTTCAGGTCGTCAGGAATCTAAAGTCCTGGGTAAATACTGAATTTAGGGATGTGTTGGGGCTGGAGGGCAGTAGCCAATGGCTACTGTCCTTGAGGGTAGCTACACCCTCCTTGTGCCTCCTCCCTTTGGGGAGGGGGGCACATCCCTATTCCTTTTGGGGGAATCCTCCAAAACAAGATGGAGGATTTTCCAAAGAGGGGGTCACTTAAGCTCTGGTCTCCTTAGGGGTGGACCTGGCTGAGGGGGTGACTCCTCCTTGTTTTTCTCATTATCTCCTCCGGACTTGTGGGGGTTGTGCCCGGGGGCAGGCATCTCCACTAGCTGGAGTGACCTGGGGCATTGTAACAAGAAGCCTGAGCCTTTGAGGCTCACTTCTAGGTGTTACAGTTCCTGCAGGGGGGAGGTGTGAAGCACCTCCACCCAGAGCAGGCTTTGTTTCTGGCCCCAGAGAACACAAAGGCTCTCACCCCAGAAGGTCAGAAACTCGTCCCTCAGTGGCAGGCTGGCACAGACCAGTCAGTCCTTCACTGAAGGATTGGGTAAAATACAGGGGACATCTCTAAGATGCCCTCTGTGTGCATTTTGTAATAAATGCAGCACTGGTATCAGTGTGGGTTTATTATTCTGAGAAGTTTGATACCAAACTTCCCAGTATTCCGTGTAGCCATTATGGAGCTGTGTAGTTCGTTTTGACAAACTACCAGACCATATACTTAATATGGCCACACTACTTACAATGTCTAAGAATGGACTTAGACATTGTAGGGACATAGTGCTCATGCAGCAATGCCCTCACCTGTGGTATAGTGCACCCTACCTTAGGGCTGTAAGGCGTGCTAGAGGGGTGACTTACCTATGCCACAGGCAGCATTTTGTGTGCATGGCATCCTGAGGGGGATGCCATGTCGACTTTGCCTTTTTCTCCCCCCAACACACACAATCTGCAATGGCAGTGTGCATGTGTTAGGTGAGGGGTCCCTTAGGGTGGCACAACATATGCTGCAGCCCTTAGGGACCTTCCCTGGTCACAGGGCCCTTGGTACCACTGGTACTTTTTACAGGGGACTTATCTGTGTGCCAGGGGTGTGTCAATTGTGGAAACAATGGTACATTTTTTGTGAAAGAACACTGGTGCTGGGGCCTAGTTAGCAGGATCCCAGCACACTTCTCAGTCACGTCAGCATCAATATCAGGCAAAAGGTGGGGAGGTAACTGCAACAAGGAGCCATTTTCCTACAGGAAACCCTCAGGTGGATCTTCTCACCAGACACAAGAGCATAGATGCCCATTGTTATGTGCCCTGCAGTTTTCTGTGGTGATGTTTGTTTATGTGGAATTTTCCACTGCACTGTGCGTTTATGCCTATACCCTTCATTATTTAAATGCTGAGCAAGCTACTCCGAGATAGGGCATAAGAGATTCTGGTTGCTCTGGATTGGCCGAGAAAGATGTTCTCTGCAAACCTTTGAAGACATTCCCTGTGTCCCCACACCTCAGCTCCTACATAGAGCCAACATCTTCTCGCAGTCAGCAGGGCAGGTCCCACATCTCAGCCTCCAGGTCTTCCACGTTGTGCGTGGAGACTAGAAGAGGAGGGGCAAGGGGGAGAAGAGTTCTTTTCATTTTCTGCCAGAGGCGATCAGTGCATCCCTTTTGGTGTCTCCCCTCCATATCCATCAAGCCTGATGAAGGTGGAACCCTTTTTCTGCCTGGTGTGTGAATGAGAGTATTGACCTTCACAAGGCAGATCCTCCTGATGTGTTGTGCTTTATGCTTTCATTGGTCCACCAAGGTTTTGCAGTGGACACAGTTAAAGGCAGTGGGGCCTATTCACATTGATAACTTTACACATCCCTGCCTCCATTGTTTAATATGGGAGGTTGTTGAGGTACCAGTGGTTGGCCATGTGTGGTACTGGACTTACTCCAGGCCTGAATTAGAGTACATTTACTACTGTCTAAGGCATATTTCCAGGACTCCCACATAGTGGTGAAAATTCTCTCAGCAGTGACTGTCATTTGTAGATGTCAGCAAAAAGATTTTGGCACTATTGTGCTCCCAGCAGCGGACAAACCTCTCCCATCCTTGCAGAGAACTCAAAATACGACAGATGAGGCATGCTTTGGATGGAAATTCTGTAAACCAAGCCGCTAATCATAGCAGCCTTGGACTGCTGCCCCGCTGCCCTGCTGCCCCACCGCTCGAGAAGTAGCAGCAGGCGAAGGGGGAACATGAACGAGGCTATGATAAGCATTGAAGACATTTTACAAAGCTTTGCCTTTGCTGGAATGATGTAACTCATATGGCCATGGAAGCAACTCTTTAATTGAATGATAGAATCATTTGACTGATTACTTTGGAAAGACAAGTACCGCTCCTCTGAATGCCGCTCTCAGAACCTTGAAGCTTGAGATGAGCTGAATAGAAGCTCTTGGAGCGCAGGTTAGAGTGGAGGTTTGCAGCGATGCCTAGCCTCATTAAAGTTGCAATTGAATGTCACCTTTTGTTCACATTCTCATCAAACTTTAATTGAATCACATAGTTGGACCATTTCCAGCTTCTCTCCTGGAAAAATGCAGCTATTTAAATTCATAGAAACGATGAGTTGTTGCACTTGGATAATGACAGATGCTTAGCCCTCCATGTTCTGTGGCCTTAATATGTATCCCTCCCCCTTGAGAAGAAAAGAAGCTTGGCTTTCAGGAAAATAAAAGCATTTATTTACTTTAATAAAGAGACAGAACAAACTGAATTGATGTGTTATTGAATACAGAAAACATTGCAAACTTAGAACAACGACAGAGCATATGCACAGGGGAACAAAGAGGGATTGATTATGGGATGTTGATTTCGGAGTCCGCTAACTATTGAGAGCAGATCGCGGGGTAGAAGATTTGTCTCTAAGAGATTACAGCAGAAGGGGATTGAAAAATAGAGCGATTGTGAGAGTAGTGTACAAGCAATGCACGAACAGCCTGGATGGGAGCAGGAGCAGGCGAGAAATTGGAAAACTTTGCTGGCACTGAAATATATCCGGGAAGGAGGGTGTGATGGGGGTGTTGAAGAGTCCAGTCAATGAACCGAGAAATGCACTTCTTTACCCAGTCCAGCATCAACAACAATAAGGGTTCCTGAATGTCGCTTTATTTGATGGTGCCTGGTGGTTCTTGCCCTCCAGAATGTCCCTTTGTTTGAGAGTCACTGGCTGTGTTTTAGATTGCTGAGCGTTCTTTTGATTTGATGGGGCCTGAAGGAGTCTTGTATTTCACACTGTCCATTTTTTTAAGGTCCAGGGTGGAGTTTTCCTTTCTACAATCATTTGATAGTGCTTGAGCAGGTTTTGAATTCAAGAGTTTGTATTTGCTTGTTTTATACCGCTGAGTTTTGCATTTTGGAATGTCTTCTTGGAGATGCCCGAGTGGGTTTTGGATTCCAGAATGTTTCTTTGTTTGATCTCTTAGTAGGTTTTGGATGCCAAAATTCCATCTGATTGGAATATGCCAGTAGTTTGGATTATGGAATGCCTTTGTTGATGGCTGAGTTGGTTTTGGATCCCAAAATGCCCCATTTTTTTGTGCTGGATTTTGGATCGCTGAAGATGCTTGATATCTGTTGGCTCACCAAAATGTTCCTTTGTTCCATGTCTAGTTATTTTTTGTGTCCTGGAATGTCCATGGAACCTGATTGGGTTTTGTTTTCCAGCAAGCCTGTTTGCTGGATGGCACCTGCTTTGGATTAGGATTCCAGAACCTCCATTTGTTTAGTGGCGTCTGGTTGGGCTTTGGAACCCCTTCTGACATCATGCTCCCTATAGACATTGAAAACGTAAGCCCTAAGTTTGTAAGTGGTTACTAAACAGTATTGGGAGTCATTGGTGTTGAGAAACAGATTTGAAACCGAGGTATTGGCAACAGAAAGATGTTAAAATCCTTTTGAGACCTCATATTAATAAGCAGTAGGGACCAGCTTGTTTTTAATTGGTTGAACCCCTGGATGTGGCCCCTTGGAAAACATCAACTCAAACAAGAGTTAGTAGAAAATTACCAAGAAGCAGTGGCAGGTCTTAAAAATATGAAAATGTGCCAGGAGACTTGCATTCCCCCGAATGTTGCCATTGGCTTTGTGGTTTGTAACTCTGGTTTTCTTGATTTCTATTGGTTGCCTTTATTTACTTTAGTCTCTCCAGGTTCAGTTCCTCCCTCCCTTTGCCGAAATAGCGTTTTCTGGATCCTTGTACAAACTTGTTTTCTGTAAATAGGCCTTTAAATCTTGTTTCTTATCTTGTCACGTTTGTGGGCATTTAAAGACAGAGGTCAGCTGTCCAGCTGTGTCTTCCAGGGAGTTTGGTGTTTACTTTACAGGGAAGAGGAATGCGGATTCCTTTCCTAACGGAGCCTGCTCGGAGACCCCCCCACAGGCGCTCAGAAATGGCATGGTAAATTACACACGTCTGGAGGACCGCAGCGGAGACTTCTGTGCTTGCTCAAAGCGCCTGCAGTGCTGTGGACACAGTAATGTGTTTTTTTTCCATGTGATATTTTTTCTTCTGCTCACTGAGAGGGAGGGGACGTCTCGTTCCTCCAAGCCAAACTTTAAATGGGGCTCAACCTTTAGAGCTCGAGTCACGAGACGTGTAACACCGACGTGCGCCTGCCTCCTACTTCAGTGATGGGGATGTCTGAGCAGTCAGAGGGGCGGCCCCTTGTGTGGTGGTTCACCTTCGCTGCTCAGAGCTTGTGTGTTTCTGTCTGCTAGTGCTGTGCGTGTATTTAGGGGGCCCCAATTATGACACTAACCAAGGCTTATGCTGCGGCAAATAGGAAACACTGGAGCTGAGCTAGACAGGACTGAACGTTTACTATGGATAATGTTTACATAAAGTCCACACGTTATCTTTTGTGTGCTGTGTACCTTTATCAGTAAAACTGTGTCTGTGCCATTTCAGCGGAAGATGTGCGTGGTCACACCATGCATACTCCATTTTACCCCTCTCCGCTCTACTCTGCACCACTCTACACTGCGTCACTTGAATGTACTCTGCACCACTCCACACTGCGTCACTGCACGGAACTCTGCACCACGCCACTCTACACCACTTCACACCCCTCTATTCTATGCTAATGCACTCTACTCTACACTACTGTACTGTGCGTCACTGCACTCTGCGCCATTCCACTAAATGTCACTCTACACCACTCTACACTGCGTCACTGCACTGTACTCGTACCACTCCACACGGCGTCACTGCACTGTACTCTGCACCACGCCACTCTACACCACTTCACACCCCTCTATTCTAAGCTAATGCACTCTACCCTACACTACTCTACTATGCGTCACTGCACTCTGTGCCATTCCTCTAAATGCCACTCTACTCTGCACCACTCCACACTGCGTCACTGCACTCTACTCTGCACCACTCCACACTGCGTCACTGCACGGAACTCTGCACCACGCCACTCTACACCACTTCACACCCCTCTATTCTAAGCTAATGCACTCTACCCTACTCTACTCTACTATGCGTCACTGCACTCTGTGCCATTCCTCTAAATGCCACTCTACTCTGCACCACTCCACACTGCGTCACTACACTCTACTCTGCACCACTCCACACTGCGTCACTGCACTGTACTCTGCACCACGCCACTCTACACCACTTCACACCCCTCTATTCTAAGCTAATGCACTCTACCCTACTCTACTCTACTATGCGTCACTGCACTCTGTGCCATTCCTCTAAATGCCACTCTACTCTGCACCACTCCACACTGCGTCACTACACTCTACTCTGCACCACTCCACACTGCGTCACTGCACGGAACTCTGCACCACGCCACTCTACACCACTTCACACCCCTCTATTCTATGCTAATGCACTCTACCCTACACTACTGTACTGTGCGTCACTGCACTCTGCGCCATTCCACTAAATGTCACTCTACACCACTCTACACTGCGTCACTGCACTGTACTCGTACCACTCCACACGGCGTCACTGCACTGTACTCTGCACCACGCCACTCTACACCACTTCACACCCCTCTATTCTAAGCTAATGCACTCTACCCTACTCTACTCTACTATGCGTCACTGCACTCTGTGCCATTCCTCTAAATGCCACTCTACTCTGCACCACTCCACACTGCATCACTGCACTCTACTCTGCACCACTCCACACTGCGTCACTGCACGGAACTCTGCACCACGCCACTCTACACCACTTCACACCCCTCTATTCTATGCTAATGCACTCTACCCTACACTACTGTACTGTGCGTCACTGCACTCTGCGCCATTCCACTAAATGCCACTCTACACTGCGTCACTGCACTGTACTCGTACAACTCCACACGGCGTCACTGCACTGTACTCTGCACCACGCCACTCTACACCACTTCACACCCCTCTATTCTAAGCTAATGCACTCTACCCTACACTACTCTACTATGCGTCACTGCACTCTGTGCCATTCCTCTAAATGCCACTCTACTCTGCACCACTCCACACTGCGTCACTGCACTCTACTCTGCACCACTCCACACTGCGTCACTGCACGGAACTCTGCACCACGCCACTCTACACCACTTCACACCCCTCTATTCTATGCTAAAGCACTCTACCCTACACTACTGTACTGTGCGTCACTGCACTCTGCGCCATTCCACTAAATGCCACTCTACACCACTCTACACTGCGTCACTGCACTGTACTCGTACCACTCCACATGACGTCACTGCACTGTACTCTGCACCACGCTACTCTACACCACTTCACACCCCTCTATTCTAAGCTAATGCACTCTACCCTACACTACTCTACTATGCGTCACTGCACTCTGTGCCATTCCTCTAAATGCCACTCTACTCTGCACCACTCCACACTGCGTCACTGCACTCTACTCTGCACCACTCCACACTGCGTCACTGCACTCTACTCTGCACCACTCCACACTGCGTCACTGCACTGTACTCTGCACCAATACACACGGCGTCACTGCACTGCACTCTGCACCAATACACACGGCGTCACTGCACTGCACTCTGCACCACTCCACTCTACACCACTTCACACACCAATTCTAAGCTAATGCACTCTACCCTACACTACTCTACTATGGGTCACTGCACTCTGTGCCATTCCTCTAAATGCCACTCTACTCTGCACCACTCCACACTGCGTCACTGCACTGTACTCTGCACCACTCCACACTGCGTCACTGCACTGTACTCTGCACCAATACACACGGCGTCACTGCACTGTACTCTGCACCAAGCCACTCTACACCACTTTACACCCCTCTATTCTATGCTAATGCACTCTACCCTACACTACTCTACTGTGCGTCACTGCACTCTGCGCCATTCCACTAAATGCCACTCTACTCTGCACTGTACTCTGCACCACGCCACTCTACACCACTTCCCACCCCTCTATTCTATGCTAATGCACTCTACTCTACACTACTCTACTGTGCGTCACTGCACTCTGCGCCATTCCACTAAATGCCACTCTACTTGCACCACTCTACACTGCGACACTGCACTGTACTCTGCACCACCCCACTCTACACCACTTCACACCCCTCTATTCTATGCTGATGCACTCTACCCTACACTACTCTACTGTGCGTCACTGCACTCTGCGCCATTCCACTAAATGCCACTGTACTCTGCAGCACTCCGCACTGCACTGTACTCTACACCACGCCACTCTACACCACTTCACACCCCTCTATTCTATGCTGATGCACTCTACCCTACACTACTCTACTGTGCGTCACTGCACTCTGCGCCATTCCACTAAATGCCACTGTACTCTGCACCACTCCACACTGCGTCACTGCACTGTACTCTACACCACGCCACTCTACACCACTTCACACCCCTCTATTCTATGCTGATGCACTCTACCCTACACCACTGTGTGTCACTGCACTCTACTCTGCACCACTCCACACTGTCACTGCACTGTACTCTGCACCACTCCACACTGCGTCACTGTGCTCAGCACCACGCCACTCTACACCACTTCACACCCCTCTATTCTACGCTAATGCACTCTACCCTACACCACTGTGTGTCACTGCACTCTGCGCCTTTCCACTAAATGCCACTCTACTGTGCATCACTGCACTCTTCGTTACTGCACTCTCCCCCAATACACACTGCTCCGTACCACTTCACTCTAGGCCAGTGCTCTATATGCCAGTCCACTCTGATCTGTTCTGCGCTCTACGCCACGATTCTCTACTGTGCACCACTCCACTCTGAAAGAATCTACTCTGCGCCACTTCACTCAGCGACAGTTCACTCAACTCTGCGCCACTGCCGTCTACTCAGCACTGCATGCCAATGCACTCTACGCCAATCTACTCTGCATCACTGCACTCTATGCCACTATACTCTACTCTGCAGCACTTTACACCATGCACGCTACGCCAGTTTACTCTACATCACTGCACTCTATGCCTCTCTTCTGCTCTGCACCACTGTACCCTAGGCCACTGCTCTGTATGCCATTCTACTCTGTACCACTCTACACCACTACACTCCATGCCAATACACTCTGCCTCCCTCTATAATGCACTCTGCGCCCCTGCATGCTGCACTACTCTACTCTGTGCCACTGCACTCTACTCTGCACCACCCTACTCAGCACCACTGCACTCTACTCCGCACCATTCACCTACATTCTGCACCACTGCAATGTAGGGCACTACTCTAAATAGCTCTGCTGTACCCAATGCACTCTACACCAATCCACTCTAACCCACTCTGCGGCACTGCACTCTTTGCCAATACGCTCTAAACCAATGTAATCTGCTCCACTATACTCTACTCTTCAACACTTTACTCCACTGCACTCTACACCTTTACACTCTGCGTCACTTTAGTCTGCACCACTCTATGCCATGACTCTCTATGCTACTGCACTCTCCACTACCCTACTCTGCAACACTGAACTCTCCACACTCTGCTCTGCACCACTCTGTGCCCCTGCACTCTACAAAACTCTATAGCGCTGCAAGCAACGCTACTTCACTCTATCCTTCGACACATTACTGCACACTGCTCCACACCACTACTCCTCTCTACGTCACTCCGCTCCACTGACATTCTATGGCACTTCACTGCATGCCACTAGACTCTGCATCACTCCACTCCACGGTATTCCACTCTGACGCTCTTTTCCGTTAAACTCTACTCCACTCGATGACACTGTACTCTACGCCACCCCACTCTACAACACTCCACTCTACAACACTACCTTCTACAACACTACCCCACTCTTGACGCTGTACGCAAATCCTTCAAGCTACTCCATGCCACTTAACTCCACTCTAGTCTGCGACACTCTACTAAGATCAGTTTTTATTTAAATAGGTCATTTTTTTCTTAGGCAGGCTGTATTCTTCAAGGCTCCCACAACCACTCTTATCACAGTCGGCAGCATCACATTTTCTATTTCTTGTCCCAGTGGAGTGTTAAAAACACTGACCCATTTCTTGAATTGTTATGGCACTGTCAATAGTGCAGTCCCTTGTTAGAAATTCTTGTATTTCAAGAACACTGCTAACTGACACTTTTCTGTTTCAACTCTGGCAGATTATGTCTTTCTAATTCAATATAACACAAGCTTTATTCGGTCATAAACCATCAAAGCAAAAAAGACAAAACGTTGTTCATATAATTACATATACAATAAAATTCAATAAAAAAAGAAATAAATAGCAAGCAATAAGAACATCATTCATTATTAACAGTAAAACCAATAAAATCTGTCAGTGCATATCCCAAAGCGTGCCTAATTATAAACTACAACAGTTTTAAAAAATGAATTTGTATATACCATGCAGCCTCAAGAAACGTACTAACTGTATGGATCAGAATAACAGAAGTATCGCTCTTTAAGATCATAAGGGCTGTAGCAATTGCTTAGATCCCAACATCTGACAAACTGGACGAATCCACTTACGATGGGGAAGGGTATACGCTGTACAGAAGAACATAAAATGTTCAGCTGTTTCGAAAGCAGTTTTACAGCATGGACATAGTCTAAGTGTCGGCGATGGCCTCCGACTATTAACAAAAGACAATAGTGGTAAACACCCATAACGAAAGCGAACGTACAAGCTCTTCCCCAAAATATTAGGGATGAGATCTAAAAAAGGCTCAAACTCAGGATACCATTTAAGACCAAGAAAAGTATTGGTCAATCGTCCGTATGATGAGCCAAGAAGGTAATTGTTCCTAACATAGGACCAATATACTTGTTTCAAGGACAATTTATGGGCCTTCTCTAAATCCTGTGGATTCTCCCAATAGTTCCCGAGCCCCAGGATACAAAACCACTTAAAAACATGTCTGAACCATGGGATTGATGTTACATTGGATCTTTTTAAAAGATCAAGGCGAGAGTCACTGTAAACAACGAGCTGGGGGGTCGTCCAAATTCTTACCCAAAAGAGTAATGGTTTTAAAGCTATCATATCAGAGATACGATTAAAACCAAGATCTAAAAAGATAGGGATCAAGGGAGTGCTACCTGGGCACGCAAGTAATGCTCTGGCAAAATTGTTCTCACCCCGCTAATTTAAAAGTCTTATAAGAGCCCCACACTGTAGCGCCACAAATAGCGGCATTCTGTGCATTAGCTAAATAAATCTTTATAGCCGGGGAAACCACTTTTGTAGTTATACTCTTATAAAAGCGCATAATAGCCCCCGATCTATGTTGAAGAAGGGACACACTCTTGTTAATCTGTTCATCCGAGAGCAGTTTATTAGAAATCCTCACACCCAGGTAATCTATTGAGCTTACTTCCCCCAGAGGTGCCCCAGCTAAAGTAATAGTACATCTTGACCAATTATTTTGCGGTACTATATTTCTTCTTCATCCCTAACCTTTCTTTATCACTTTGGAGTGTGGTGGGATTTTGCATCAGCCCCTAGCCATTTTTTTATGCAGTTTCTCCATTTTGCAGCCTATAGGGGGATGACTCTTCTTGGCAAGGGATGGTGATGTCAGTGGTAAAATTGGGGAATCTTTGTAGAGAACGGATAGATCAGTCGTAATGGAAGGTTCTTCTTACCATATGGGGGATAATGACAAAATAGAAGAAAAAAACACAATCTCTCCGGATTCAAAAGGGCCACATGTTGAATGAATGCAGCTTGAATAGCTATTCTAAAATACATCCCTCTATTCTGATATGTCTGAAAATTATAATTGCTACTAATCTAAAAAGACATATTTAACTTATACTAGAATTTTTGTACCATAAACCGCCCCAAGAAAGCAAGGCGCAGCTTTTAAGGGAAGAGGTGATGTATTTCAAATCAAATTTTGTATGCCCACTCAAGACACGTTTTGCACATGAAATATGTGCACCTTTGAAACAGCTGGGGTTTGAATTAGTAGTATGTACCACTCAATGGATATATGTTAGAGGGGCCACAATTTAGTTTCTAAAGACAGTATAATCAAATTGAACATTGTCAAATCAGCCGCAGACAGTCAAGGGCTTCAGCAGCACTTGTGTACTGCTCAAGATTGTATTAATTCAATACTACCTCATATTGAAACATGGTAGAGTCCCAAATGTAACCATTTTGAAGTAGAAGTCACCATCACTTGCAAGAGCGGAACCGTAAACATGAGACTCCTTTTAAGATTCTGGGTCCCTTTCAGTTTGCCATTTTAATAACCCTCACTGTCATGTAATAATAATGTTCGATCTAGTTCACATTTAAAATAGGAATTAGCTCTGTCTTGATCTATTGCAAAAACTAATATTGAATGCATTAATTGTAATTAAATACTTGAAAATCGAAGTAAATATTGAATTAATTGCATGTATTTACAATTCGATTTATTATCTGAGTGTTTTGTAGAATCTGTTACATTTCTTATTTACGGATGTCCTGAAGCACCTCTTCTCCTCATCCCATCCAACACAGCACTCTACTGTATCTCAGCTCACCTCATAACTCTTACACAACCAAGACTACCATTGAACACTTCATCTACCGACTACCCATGGATGACTACATCCACAGCGATTTCACTAAAGGTGCGTCTTTCACCACCTTTGCCAATAGACACAGAAGGCATCTCCGGAACATGAGCCACTTACATGTACCATAACTAATACCATAATTGAGCATCACCTCTGCTGCCCCTTGATTAAAATGGCTAGACCCAATCTGTGTAGCCTGGACCTACCACTATACCATCCTGGTTGACATGGTGCTCCACTCACGTCAGTCAGAGGTAACACAATCCTCTTCTAGAATAGTCAGAAAAGCCCCCTTGAACACTGTATGACACACACTCATTGCATTCACAGCCCCCTCCACATCTGACACCAACACCCTGCTAAACACACTTCACGTAACTGACCTTCCCAAAGGTGACCTTCAGGCATCACCCTGTACCAAAATCCTCAAACACAAGCCATGCACATCCTAGCACACTGATGATTTGGATGCCAAATAATCAGTTATTTGTAAATAAAAGATATGGCGGAAAACCTATCCCACCCCTCCCACAAAAACAACTCTGTAATACACTGAAAATAGTCTGCACAAGAGAGAAACATAACATGATCAAGACTGAGGGCCCGATTTAGAACTTGGCGGACAAGTTACTCCATCATAATGGTGACTGATAGCCCATCTGCCGAAATTTAAACCCCATAGCATATAATGGGATTCAGATTTTGGCGGGTGGAATGTCCGTCCCCGTTGTCACAGAGTAACCCGTTCGCCGAGTTCTTTATCCGGCCCTAAATCTTTTCATAGATATTGCATCTCTGGCTTGTCCAAGGCGCTTCTGAAAGTGGCCAGTACGTCATCAACTCACTGCCAAGATCCCCTCTTAGTACAAAGATAAACCAACACCATTAACCATTAAAAGGAACACCACTGGATGAGACACAAGCCTCATTGACTGCCGCACTCCAATTCATATTTCCCCACCATTCTTGACAGCCCCAACACTCATTCGAACCCCTGAACATTAGTTCTCTTAAGCATCAGCAATTCCATAGAAGCCAGTTACCATGTCAGAGCCACAGTACCTTTCTCCGTCGTAAAATCACTTTATTGAAATGTTCTTGTCCCTTTTGCAATTTCCTGCGCTCCTTAATCATGAATAGGACCTTCTCCTCCCAAAAACATATATGATATCTTCTCCAAATTCTGAGAAGAACTTGAGGTTAATCAGGATGAACTATCCAACCAGTGCGCCAACCAGCCATGATGGGTAATACCCCACAGAACGCCTGCTGCAACCCTTCAAAACCATATCATCCATCTGCAGATCTTTCACTCTGAACTGCAACCTTACAGATGGCAGCGATGGCACAGGTTCAGAGCCACGTACGAGATCCCAGTCTCCTTGTGCTCCTGTACGACGAGTTTCACTTTCTACAGAGAATTACCAGGCCCTCCTTTCTCACACCACTGAGGAATGATTCCTCTATTTCTGTCTTATGTAGACACCAAACCATGCACAAGGGCTTTTATATTTCTATGTTCTCCTTGTGGTCAACAGCATCCCATAGAGTTCAGTTATGCCTCGTGTGATCTTTAAATGGAGCTTATTACCCTTCTACCCAACCAAAACATTTCCGTTCAGAAACCACTGCCGTCCAGTTGTCACTTAAGGTTTATTCTTCTGTTGACGTCTAGTGAGAAACAGCACCCGTTACCTTCATCTGGGCACCGCTGTCCGTCATCTCTCTGAATTGAACCCCAGGACATGGAGCTCATCCTCCGTGATGGCTCAGCCCACCTCTGGCATCGTCATGGAGGCTTCTCCCCCTCTTGTTTTATACAATTGCTTGGTTTCCATGTAGATTCCAGTTGATTTTTTTCTCTCTTTCTTTCTAGAGTTCAAAACAATTTGACTTGAGTCGTCTCCAGGAAGAGCTGACCAGGGTAAGGGGGTTTTGTGCCCTGGGATCACAATGAAGTTAAGTGGTGGGAACAGTCGGTAGCAGGCCTTTAACACACAGTGACAAGGAGGCTGCTGCACATTTGACTAAGCTGCCTTAAAAATCTTGTTCTGCTGCCACTCCTGTTTCTTTCTCCTGTTAAAATTGGAACGTAGGAGTTACTCAATCTCTTTGTTATTGGTATCCATCTTGTATTGGAAAATCATTTATGCTCAAGTCCAGCACTTTTACTAGAGAAGCCTGTAACTGGACCGGCCTACAGCAGTGTTAGTCTGATTTTGGAGAAATATCTTGGGAAGAGCCGGCATGTGCACCTGAGCATCAGGGAAGCGAGGCAGTATTGTGGCTAGCGGGGTACTAGTAAGGGGCTAGGGGGCTTCACGTACTGTTGCAATGGAGGCGTTCTTAGCACTAGAGCCAGGTGCACCTGCCGTAGAGCCGTAACTCTGAAACCCCAGCGTCATTGTTTTGTTTTATCCCCACAGGTTGGTGAGAAGCTGCGGAAGAAGCAGGAAAGGTGGGTGTCTTTGGTTCTCGAGGGGCACGGTGGTGGCAGAGGGAATGACTCTGTGGCCGTCGAAAGGAAACATTCTGGGACTGATTCCAAAACGCCTGGTACAGATGGCGCTGAGGTGCTAGGTCCAGCATTAGCATTCCTGGTGATCATGCTCCTATACTGAGGAATTATAACTTTTTAGGCCCATAAGGGGAAGGAACATGCGGGTCACAGAATTACTGATCCCTTCCCCATGTGTTTTCTTGAAATCTGGGCTGGTTTCAAGTCATAAATTGTACTTGCAGTCATCAGAATAGAGTTTGTGAGTAGAAATGGAGCAGTACTTACTGAGTGTGAATCTGAGCCCAGTAACCTGGTAATTGTACTTGGAGGTATCTTGTGCAGAGGTATAGTTGTTATCTGTCTCTTTTGTGTTCTTTTCGTTACACCTGCATTCACCGGACCACTGCTCGTCAACCCTACAGCTCAAAGGTTTCCAGCTAGATGCACAAATTTGGGGTTCTGAAATTTCAATATCTGAGATGTGGCAAGTGTTTTATAAGGGTATCTGGACATGAAACTCGGGTTCCTCGATCCCTAAATGTGTGCCCAGCACTGTACAACATGCCTCCCTGAGTCTTGGGATCCATCTGTGCAGAACGGCAGCCATTCAAGGGAGCATTAGAGAGGGGTCTCCAACCTTTTTTTGTAGTAAAAGCTACTTATGTTGACGAAAATCATCCAGAGCTACGAATATTAGAATTTTATTGCTGACCACATCAGTCAAGTTTATATGTTTTGTTTTAAATATAAATGTTTCAGTTTTGGAGGCTGGGCTACACACAGGTGAGCTACTTATGAATAGCTCGAGAGCTAATAGTAACTCACTAGCTACTCGTTGGACACCCCTGGTAAAGTGTTTGACTCTGGATGAGACATAAAAGCTACTCCCAGTTATCTTCTTAGCCAAAAACAGAAGCACATATATTATAGGGTAAGATGTGCCACCTTGTCCGGAGGGGGGGATGTTTTCCGTCAGGAACAATACTCTTGATGAATAGGTGGCACTTCTTAACTGAGTTTGTTTAAAACACGGGTGAGACAGGGGCACATCTTTAGTAGAGATCATAATCTGATGGCCATTTGGCACATCTTTATTAGAGCTCTTTATAAAGAGATATACAGGTGGTACCCTTGGAGATTGTAAAAAGTCAGTAAGCTGGGAGCAGATCTTACTAGAGCTCTTTATAAACAGATGCAACCTTGGCACATCTTGGTGCTCGTTATAATTAAGTGTGACAGTACTTCATCTTTTTTGAGCTTATTATAAACAGATGACATAGTCCCACATACCTAGAGTAGTCTGTGATAAAAAGATTAAACAAGTCTTAGAAAGAGCTCTAGCGAAGTAGATGAGATGTTGGCACATCTCAAAATTAGAAGGTGGCACATCTTGTAAAACGCTTTGTCTGCACATCTTGTAAAGAGCTCCACTGACACCGATGCGAAGGCGGCTGAAAATAAGGTGGCTTGTCTTGCAAACATCTTGTCACAGTCAGATGCTAGAATGTAGATCTTCCAGAAATAATTATAAGGAGGCAAGCTCGCTGCAAATTTTTACCAGCTCTAAATAGACGAGCAAGTGGCACCTCTTAGAGTTTGTTACCAGTTCAGAAGGTAACAGCTGCTATTGGAGCTCTACAGAAAAATGAGAATGTGGCACCTCTAAAATAGGGTTAGTAATTGGATGAGAAGATGCCCCATCGTATTAGGAAGTTTTATAAACATAGCAATGGGGCACCTTTTCTGTAGGGTTAATTAAAAACAACTGAGAAGGAGTCGCATCTAATATAGAGACTGTGGTAACTGGATAAGAAGGCGACAAGTCTCATAATTAGATTCTATTCATCATATAAGAAGATGGCACTTCTTACACAAAGCACTGTCAACAGATGAGGAAGAGGGTACAAGGTTGTGGTAATCACTTGAGAAGGTGCATACGTTAGGAAGAACTCATTATAGTCAAATGACAAGTTGGCTTATCTCAAACAGAGCGTGTGAAAACCTGACTAGAAAATCTGCATGTTTTGTATGGAGCTTGGTGTAATCTGATAGCAGACTGACATGTTTTCTATTGTCTCTGATAAAATGAGAAGATAATGTGGCCTAACATATGGAGAGCTTGTGATAAACAGATGAGAAGGTTGGATCTCTTGAATCTAGACTTCCTGACCTCACTTGTGCACAGCTGCTGTAGAATGTGTGACTGTGATTTGCTTGCATCCTGAAAAATCATCATTTTCTTTTTTGCATCTTGTCTCTGCCACCCTTCCTGCAGCTTTCTGCGATTACAGACTGAAAAGGAGACTCTCTACAATGACAGCCGGTAAGAATGGATGATCCAACAGCTCATGCATTATGCCAGTGTCCAATTGCATGTTTTAAATTATAATGTTTGAATCCATGTGTACTTGGGGACAGTGTGGCTGTTATCAACCTCAACCAGTTTAGAAAATAGAAGAACAGGTAAGTCAATGTATCAGTGGTCTTGGATTTGTATGCCACAGTGATCTTTCAAGGGTGTGGAATTTAATAAAATATCTACTTGTCCACAGGACATGTTCCTTCATAAATCTACTAGTCCTGTAAAAAAATCTATCTGTCCCTTTGGTGACATGTAGAGTGACAATCTCAATATATGAGTTCTGATAGCCTCTCTGATTATGCCAAGGATAATACTATAGTAGGGCTTGAATACCAGCAATTTCCTTATTTTGCCGCCTTTCTGCAGATCTACATACTGGGTCTGAAGGCAGCAGTAAGCACAAGTTCCAGGGTTGGAATGCCCTTTTGAGTCTATGCAAACCTACTGACTTGCACGTTCTATGGGTTTTCACAAGCTCTTCCCTAATCTTTTCCCATATTGGGAAAGGCTGGAAATTTACTCCTGACAAGGGCAGAGGTAAAACATATTCCAGGGTTGTGGAAAAAAGTGGTTGTAGGCAGTGCTTTAGATGGAAATATGGAAGTGCAGGTACTCACTGTTTAGAGTTCCTATTTGCTCCTGAGAAGTGCTGGTACTCTTCCATTAAATATATTCTAGCTTTGCATAGACGGGCAGATACTCTCCTTTTCACCTTGGAGAAGTGCTGGTACTCGGTACCGGACAGTTCCTGCCCATTTAAAGCACTGGTTGGAGGGAAAGTGAACTTGCAAACACAAATAAACATAAAAGCCCGTTGTCCTTGACCCCAAACAAAATGCACATATTGTTTGGGGTCAAGGACAACAAGTTTCATGTTTATTTTGTCCTTGGGACAAGTAGGCCCAACCCCCTGCAGCACAAACCCTTTGGCTGACAGTTTACAGTACTACGTTATGGAGCAGGGAAGGGAACTGTCTGCAGTTGAAGTAATAGTTGTCTCTGTATGCTAATACTGGTCAAGTTTGTGTTTATGGTTCATTAATGCAAAGCCTTAATTATTAGGATAAGTGCGCTAAATACTTGATGGAAGCTTGGACTGTAGAACTGTCTGAGTAAAAAATGGGTATACACATTTGCAAAGTTTAGCAGTATGAGGTTACGTGTAATGCTCCCAGAATGCTCTCTGATTAGATGTTAATATTTGCAGAAGCCTGAAAGCAAGATTGAAAATTGTTTGCTTACAAAATATATCGATCACAAAAAAATACAACTAGGAAAACAAAGGTTTTGCTAAATTGCTGTGAAATTTTAGGTACCGTTTCTTTGAAGCATCATTCAGTGAAAGGTTTTGATGCATGCTAGTATTTCCAAAAATATTCATAACGGAAAATAAGTGAAACCAATTTCAACATGATTATGAGAAGCATGAAAATAAACAAGCACTGGCAAAGCCATTTGGTGGTCAGTCTTTTGGTTTTGTCAATGCGCGACTTATTTTGAAATGGTTTTTGTAAAATGTTATTGTTGAGGGAGCTGTCTGACACTCACCATTGTAACAAACATTGGCAAAAAGCAAGAATATTTTTTGGTCTCAAAAAGCACACATTGCCTTGGTTGTTTGTGGCATCGAACAAAACTGCGTTGTGTGCAGATATGCTCTTTGTGAAAGAGCAGATTGCTATCATTCACAGTGAAGCCAGCCAGTAGATGAATAGAGAGAAAGATGGATTTTTTTTAAATTAAAAACAAAAGGGCTTGGTTAATGCCAGATGTAATTAGGGGACCAATTGTTAAAGTCATCTAAGTGCACCAATGGTATACGTCTTTGTATTACTGCAGATTTACATACTTCATGAATTTACAAAAATTTGCGAAAGTAGACCAGAAAATCGTACTCCTAGGAAATATTTGTGACCTGCATTTTAGATTTGCTCATGCAAAAATATGTTGAGTGTTTGCAAGATCACTTCCTCTCCAACCAGTGCTTTAAATGGGGAGGTACTGTCCGGTAGTGAGAACCTGCACTTCTCCAAAGTGAACGGGAGAGTAGCTGCACTTCTATACAAAGCTGCAATATATGTAATGGGAGAGTACCAGCACTTCTCAGAAGCAAACAGGTGCTCTAGACAATGAGTACCTGCACTTCCATCTTTCCAGTTAAAGCGCTGCCTCCAACCACTTTTTGCCCAACGCTGGAATACGTTTTACCTCTGCCCTTGACGGGAGTACATTTCCAACCTTTCCCAGTATGGGAACAGATTAGGGAAGGTTTTGTAAATACCCATAAAACATGCAAGGTAGTAGGTTTGCACCAACTCAAAAGGGAATTCCAACCCTAGAGCTTTTGCTAACCGCTGACTCCAGACCCAGTATGTAGATCTGCAGAAAGGTGGCGAAATAAGGAAATTGCTAGTATTCAAGCCCTAATATAGTATTATCCCTTGGATAATCAGAGAGGCTGCTATCAGAGCTCTTGTATAATGAGATTGCCGCCATAATGTGCTGCCACTCTGCATGTCACCAAAGGGACAAGTAGATTTTTTTTTACTGGACTAGTAGATTTATGAAGGAACATGTCCTATGGACAAGTTCAAATTTTATTAAATTCCACACCCCTGCACACTTAACATAGACCCATGTGCCAGTGATGACAACTGAAAACCAGTAAAATGACCTTCCAGAGCTGAGCGTACTATCCTCTTTTCTGCTGGACCTTGTGTGCCTTTGCCGTATGATTGTCTGTCCTCGAGAGCTCCCCTAATTAATTTCAGTGCAGGGCCATGTAAAAGCAACTACATTCTGTCCTGGGGTATCCTGTGCATTTGTAACTGGCAAACCTTTCATGGCCTGTTTATGCTTTGCACCCTTTGTTCTAGGACTAAAATTGATGAGATTCAGCAGCGGAAAGAGGAGGAAGTAAAGTCCTTGAACCTCAGAAATCAGAAACTTCAGCAAGATCTGCAGGCTGTTCACCAGGTTAGTGCTGGTCTGCGTGTCCTTCCTCATACGGTTGGGATATGCAAGCATGCTGAAGGAAGCAATGCAAGGTTTCGCTTTACAGTGTGGCCTTCACATAAACTGCTCAAAATCTTTTGTCTTTTACGGTCGACTGTGTGACAGGGGATATCCCAAGGCACACAGCAATGTTTTCCAGATCTTTAATCAGGGCTGCGGACTTGTTGCAAAGAGCCTTGTTGTTCATTGAACTTGTACATAATGTGGAGAAACTTCCAAGACATATTGGCCAACTTTTACCCCTCTAAAATCAGTGCTGAAGATTCCTCAGATGCAGTTATGTTCTTCTGCCAGTCTATGCTCAGTGCTGATGACTACCTGAGGCACAGATCTTCACTTCTGCGACTCTATCCTCTCTGTGTAGAACACCCAGCTCCAATTTTGCCAGTCTTTGCTCACTGTGAGATAACTTCCTTGAGCACGACCCTGCTCCTCTACAACTCTACTTGGTGTAGGGAAACGCCCATAGAAATACACTCTTTCCCATCTGGAAGCAGTTCTGACCCCCCCCCCCCCCCCCTCCACATCTCCCAAGAAACAACACCCACTGCCACTTTTCTCTAGTTATTGTTTATGGAGTCCTCCACTTCTGTTCCCTCCTCCGGGTGGGACACTACCCATGCACACCCCTCCTCTGTTGCCACTCTCACTTTTAGCTGAAAGAGATGTGAGGAGCACCCACCCACTTCCAGTACAGTCATGTGAGTGCCAGGGAGCAGGCACACCATCTCACCACTTCTTATTTGTTTTTACCTCCAGCACACCATTGCTTTATTGCCATTCATTTCTCTGAGCCAGGAGACTGTATGTATGTCTACCTCTCTTTTCAGTGCCAGGGACATCTTTATGCAGCTTCTACCCCTCTTTTCTTAACACTAGGAGACTCTACGGATACACCCTTTCACTGCTTCTACGCCTCCCTCTGCTACACCATCTCACCACTTCTACGCCTCCCTTCTTTGTACTAGGGGGCTCCGCGGACACCGCTTCTCACCACATCGAACCCTCACTTCTCGATACTAGAGGGGAATCTGCACACACACCATCTCAACACTTCCACTCCTCCCTTCTCAGTCCTAGGGCACTCTGCAGATAAACGATCTCCCTGCGTCCACCCCTTCCTTTGATTCACTGTCCCACACTTACAATCCCCCACCCGTTCTCAGTCCTAGGTGATGCTGCAGATACACCATCTTTCTGCATCCATCCCGTTCTTCGATACCCCATTTCACTGCTTCTGCCCCTCCCTTCTCAGTACTAGGCGCTCCGCAGACACATCATCTCACCACTTCTAGCCCTCCCTTTGTGGACCCTCTCGCCATTCCTCCCTGTCCTTCTCCCCACCAGGGGACCACGCAGATTCCACATCTCACCACTTCTGCACCTCCCTATCTCCTCAGCAATGGACACGTCACAAACTCACCTTCCGTTTCCCCTCAGGGAAATGAGATAACAGCTTGCTCTTGACTCTTCTGGTCTGGGGTTTTTGTAATGCTTCTAGACCAGAGCACAGTCTGAGAATTGTCGGTGATCTTACGGTTGCCTTGGGATTGTGAAATTCTGAGCTGGGAGATGTTCAGATGGATTCAGACTGGAGCAGTTTTGGAGGGACAGAGGCACAAGGACCTTAACGTTTTCATGGCATGCATTACAGATTGGGGTGATAGGGAGCATTTGTGGGGGGGGGGGGGGTAGGTTGTTTTCATGCTGGGTGTACTGAGATAGGATTAGTTGGGTTTAAGAGCAAGGCGCATCGTCCAGGTCAGGGGAATCGGATATTCTGGTGAGCACCAGGCAGTGATCAGACACTGAGGTTCAGAATCTATTACGAGCCACATACTGGTAGAGTTGAGTTATAGCATGATGAGTGCAGTTCAGGAAGGGTGGGAGCTAGTTAAAGGGATGGCATTTGACTGACCTGTTTTTGAGCACCATATAGGTTGGGTGTGATCTCTGGGGTGTGGCTGCTGGTTAGGTCATTCTGCAGCTTGGTGGAGGCATTTGCTTGGTGTCAGGGCTGTGTTTCGGGTTTCTATGTTGAGCACTCTGCAAAGTGTGTGGCAGTAATAAAGGGTTCGATGGCATCTGTCGCTGTAGATACGCATGTTTTGCATAGCTCGCCATCTGGTGTTGGTTCGGAGTGTTACAAGTTGTTTTTCTTCGAAGAAGTCTTTCGAGTCACGGGACCGAGTGACTCCTCCTTTTGTCTCCATTGCGCATGGGCGTCGACTCCATCTTCGATTGTTTTTTTTCTGCCATCGGGTTCGGACGTGTTCCTGTCGCTCCGAGTTTCGGAACGGAAAGATACCTAAATTTCGGAAGATTTTCATCGGTATTGTTGCATTCGGGATCGGCGTAGTTAGATTCAACACCGTATCGAAGATCGAAGAGCTCCGGTGCCCTTCGGGGTAGTTTTCGATCCCCCGTCGGGGCCTGGTCGGCCCGACCGCGTGTAGAAGAACGCCGATGGAACGGACCCCGTTCCGTTTCTGTCCCAAATGCCACAACAAATACCCCTATACAGACCAACACTTGGTCTGTAACCTGTGCCTGTCACCTGAGCACAGTGAAGACACTTGTGAGGCCTGTCGTGCTTTCCGGTCCCGAAAAACACTCCGAGACCGTCGAGCCAGAAGACTTCAAATGGCGTCCACACCGACAGCCCACCGAGAGTTCGAGGAACAAGAAGAGGAAGGAACCTTTTCGATCCACGAATCGGACTCCGAGGAATTCGACGATCCACGAACCGTGAGTAAGACGTCGAAAACCATTCAGAAGAAGATTGACAAGGCCCAGGGGACGCCACTGCCATCAGGCCATGGCTCGACCCATAAATTCGGTGACCGACCGTCGGCACCGAAAAAGGCCCAAACAGTGCCGAGACCGTCCGACTCCGGTCGAGACACCGGCACGCAGCCTTCTCGGGACCGAGAAAGTGCTGGAGACAAGCATCGACACCGAGATAGTGGTGTAGACACGGCTCGACGCCGAGACAGCGGCACCGACGAAGATCGACGCCGAGAGGTTTCGACTCCGAAAAAGAAAAAAGTCACCTCGGAGCCGAAAAAAGATGCAGATAGGGTTTCAGTGCCAAAACAACCTGCAACCGACCCAGTTTTAGGCTCTTATACAGAAGAGCAATCACTGACCTCCCAAATGCGAAAGCATAGGTTTGAGGAAGAGCTGCAATCCACCGATGTAGACCATACGCAGAAACGTATTTTTATACAGCAGGGGACAGGAAAGATAAGCACCCTTCCCCCTATTAGGAGAAAGAGAAGACTGGAATTTCAAACTGACCAAACACCACAAACAAAAGTGGTGAAAAAGGTTACTCCGCCACCCTCTCCTCCACCTGTAATTCACGTCTCACCAGCACAAACTCCATCACATTCCCCGGCTCACACCACCATGAGCCAGGGTGACCAGGATCAGGACGCATGGGACTTATACGATGCCCCTGTGTCAGATAACAGTCCGGAGGCATACCCTACAAAGCCATCACCACCAGAAGACAGCACTGCATATTCTCAGGTGGTGGCTAGAGCAGCACAATTCCACAATGTAAGCCTCCACTCAGAACAAGTCGAGGATGACTTTCTATTCAACACCCTCTCCTCCACCCACAGCTCCTACCAAAGCCTACCTATGCTCCCTGGTATGCTTCGGCACGCAAAAGACATCTTTAAGGAGCCGGTCAAAAGTAGGGAAATCACACCAAGGGTGGAAAAAAAGTATAAGGCGCCTCCTACGGACCCTGTTTTCATCACTTCACAGCTGCCCCCAGATTCGGTCGTTGTAGGAGCAGCTAGGAAAAGGGCCAACTCCCACACATCTGGGGATGCACCACCCCCAGATAAGGAAAGCCGCAAGTTCGATGCAGCTGGAAAGAGAGTCGCAGCACAAGCTGCAAACCAGTGGCGCATCGCTAACTCCCAGGCACTACTTGCGCGCTACGACAGAGCCCATTGGGATGAGATGCAACACCTCATTGAACATCTACCCAAAGACCTGCAGAAGAGGGCAAAGCAAGTGGTTGAGGAAGGACAGAACATTTCAAACAACCAAATACGCTCCTCCATGGACGCAGCAGACACAGCTGCAAGAACAATTAATACATCTGTGACCATCAGAAGGCATGCATGGCTACGTACGTCTGGGTTTAAACCAGAGATTCAGCAGGCAGTTCTCAATATGCCATTCAACGAAAAAGAACTGTTCGGTCCAGAAGTGGACACGGCGATTGAGAAACTTTAAAAAGACACAGACACTGCTAAAGCCATGGGCACACTCTACTCCCCGCAGAGCAGAGGAAATTACAGCACCTTCTGCAAAACACCCTTTAGAGGGGGGTTTCGGGGTCAGGCCACACAAGCCAGCACCTCACAGGCAACACCGTCCAGTTACCAGGGACAGTACAGGGGAGGCTTTCGGGGTCAATATAGAGGAGGGCAATTCCCTAGGAATAGGGGAAAATTTCAAAGCCCCAAAACCCCTACAACTAAGCAGTGACTCACATGTCACTCACCCCCTCCATACAACACCAGTGGGGGGAAGAATAAGTCACTATTACAAAGCATGGCAGGAAATCACTACAGACACTTGGGTTCTAGCAATTATCCAACATGGTTATTGCATAGAATTTCTACAATTCCCTCCAAACATACCACCAAGAGCACAAAATTTATCAAAACAGCATTCCGAGCTCCTGGAGATAGAAGTTCAAGCACTATTGCAAAAGAATGCAATCGAGTTAGTACCAAACACACAAATAAACACAGGAGTTTATTCACTGTACTTCTTGATACCAAAGAAGGACAAGACGCTGAGACCAATCCTCGACCTCAGAATACTAAATACATACATCAAATCAGACCACTTTCACATGGTCACACTACAAGAAGTGTTACCATTGCTCAAACTACACGACTACATGACAACCTTAGACCTCAAAGACGCGTATTTCCATATACCAATACATCCATCGCACAGGAAATACCTAAGGTTTGTATTCAAAGGAATACATTACCAATTCAAGGTACTGCCTTTCGGTTTAACAACCGCACCAAGAGTCTTTACCAAATGTCTAGCAGTAGTGGCTGCACACATCAGAAGGCAGCAAATACATGTATTCCCGTATCTAGACGACTGGCTAATCAAAACCCATTCGTTAACAAAGTGCTCACACCACACAAATCAAATCATAAAAACCCTCTACAAACTAGGGTTCACCGTCAACTTCGCAAAATCCAACATTCTGCCGTGCAAGGTACAACAATACCTAGGAGCCATAATAAACACAACAAACGGAGTAGCCACTCCAAGTCCACAAAGAATTCAAAATCTCAACAACATCATACAACGCATGTATCCAACACAAAAAATACAAGCAAAGATGATATTACAACTCCTAGGCATGATGTCTTCATGCATAGCCATTGTCCCAAACGCAAGACTGCACATGAGGCCCTTACAACAGTGCCTAGCATCACAGTGGTCACAAGCACAGGGTCACCTTCTAGATCTGGTGTTAATAGACCGCCAAACTTACCTCTCGCTTCTATGGTGGAACAATATAAATTTAAACAAAGGGCGGCCTTTCCAAGACCCAGTGCCACAATACGTAATAACAACAGATGCTTCCATGACAGGGTGGGGAGCACACCTCGATCAACACAGCATACAAGGACAATGGAACGTACATCAAACAAAACTGCATATAAATCACCTAGAACTGCTAGCAGTTTTTCAAGCACTAAAAGCTTTCCAACCAATAATAGTTCACAAATACATTCTCGTCAAAACAGACAACATGACAACAATGTATTATCTAAACAAGCAAGGGGGGACACACTCAACGCAGTTGAGCCTGCTGGCACAAAAAATATGGCATTGGGCAATTCACAACCAAATTCGCCTAATAGCACAATTTATCCCAGGGATTCAGAATCAACTCGCAGACAATCTCTCTCGAGATCACCAACAGGTCCACAAATGGGAAATTCACCCCCAAATTCTAAACACTTACTTCAAGCTCTGGGGAACACCTCAAATAGACTTGTTTGCGACAAAAGAGAACGCAAAATGCCAAAACTTCGCATCCAGATACCCACACAAGCAGTCCCAGGGCAATGCCCTATGGATGAACTGGTCAGGGATATTTGCTTACGCTTTTCCTCCTCTCCCTCTCCTTCCTTATCTGGTAAACAAACTCAGTCAAAACAAACTCAAACTCATATTAATAGCACCAACTTGGGCAAGGCAACCCTGGTACACAACGCTGCTAGATCTATCAGTAGTACCCCACATCAAATTGCCCAACAGGCCGGATCTGTTAACACAACACAACCAACAGATCAGACACCCAGATCCAGCATCGCTGAATCTAGCAATCTGGCTCCTGAAATCCTAGAATTCGGACACTTACAACTTACCCAAGAGTGTATGGAAGTCATAAAGCAAGCCAGAAGACCATCCACCAGGCACTGCTATGCAAGTAAATGGAAGAGGTTTGTTTGCTACTGCCATATTAATCAAATCCAACCATTACACGCAACTCCAAAAGACGTAGTGGGTTACTTGCTTCACTTACAAAAATCTCACCTAGCTTTCTCTTCCATTAAAATACACCTTGCAGCAATATCTGCATACCTGCAGACTACTTATTCAACTTCCCTATATAGGATACCAGTCATTAAAACATTCATGGAGGGCCTTAAAAGAATTATACCTCCAAGATCACCACCTGTTCCTTCATGGAACCTAAATGTGGTCTTAACTAGACTTATGGGTCCACCTTTTGAACCCATGCACTCCTGCGAAATACAGTTCCTAACCTGGAAGGTTGCATTTCTCATCGCCATTACTTCTCTAAGAAGAGTAAGCGAGATTCAGGTGTTTACAATACAAGAACCTTTTATACAACTACACAAAAATAAGGTCGTCCTAAGGACTAATCCTAAATTTTTACCAAAGGTTATTTCACCGTTCCATCTAAATCAAACAGTGGAACTTCCAGTGTTCTTCCCACAGCCAGATTCCGTAGCTGAGAGGGCACTACATACATTAGATGTCAAAAGAGCATTAATGTATTACATTGACAGAACAAAGAACATCAGAAAGACTAAGCAACTATTTATTGCATTTCAAAAACCTCATGCAGGAAACCCAATATCAAAACAAGGTATAGCCAGATGGATAGTTAAATGCATCCAAATCTGCTACCTTAAAGCTAAACGACAGCTGCCCATTACACCAAGGGCACACTCAACCAGAAAGAAAGGTGCTACCATGGCCTTTCTAGGAAACATCCCAATGCAAGAAATATGTAAGGCAGCCACATGGTCTACGCCTCACACATTCACCAAGCACTACTGTGTAGACGTGCTATCCGCACAACAAGCCACAGTAGGTCAAGCCGTATTGAGAACATTGTTTCAGACTACTTCCACTCCTACGGGCTGAGCCACCGCTTTTGGGGAGATAACTGCTTACTAGTCTATGCAAAACATGCGTATCTACAGCGACAGATGCCATCGAACTGAAAATGTCACTTACCCAGTGTACATCTGTTCGTGGCATCAGTCGCTGTAGATTCGCATGTGCCCACCCGCCTCCCCGGGAGCCTGTAGCAGTTCGGAAGTTACCTTCAACTATTTGTATATATATCATTTTTAACCTTCAATAGGTACATACTTAGTCACTCCATTGCATGGGCACTATTACTAAAATACAACTCCTACCTCACCCTCTGCGGGGAAAAACAATCGAAGATGGAGTCGACGCCCATGCGCAATGGAGACAAAAGGAGGAGTCACTCGGTCCCGTGACTCGAAAGACTTCTTCGAAGAAAAACAACTTGTAACACTCCGACCCAACACCAGATGGCGAGCTATGCAAAACATGCGAATCTACAGCGACTGATGCCACGAACAGATGTACACTGGGTAAGTGACATTTTCATTATGGATTGGCGATTGCATTGGAGGCAGCATGCACAGTGGATGGACGCTCTTTGAGGTCCTGACTTTGGACTGGATTTTCTGCTTTTGAGCACAGGAATGGGTTGGCGCAGTTGTACGTAGGTGCTTTGTGGCTGGAGCTTCTGAGTCACAGCAGAAGGTAAAGGTCCATCAGCCTGAGAAACATTCTTTCATCTTGTATTCTTCACAGGATGTTGCTGACCTGAAGGGGCAGTTGCAGAACCAGAGGAAGGAGCATGAGGTCGCCCAGCAGGCTCTGCAGGAGCAGGTAAGGACCCCTCACACATAGTGCAGGAATGGGGCTTCACGCGTCACCTGCTCATTCATTCCCCTCCTTCACGTACACAATCACCACACTATCTGCATGTTTTCTTATGAATCTTAGAGGCTGCAGGGAGCAACACTACTCCAAATCTGTCTCCATACTACCCATCCCTGGCCATTGCCTTCCCTTATAGTAGATCTTTTTCCATCTCATTGCATAATCTCACCCGGACAGTTCATTATTTGAGAATATACATTTCTAGCCCAGCATGTCTGTGCTGAATACTTCTTCTTCCCTTTCCTTCTTTCCAAACATGGATTTTCTATTTCTATGTCTGCTTCTCTCTTTCTCTTATTTTTTTTATATTTTTCTGTTTTCTCCCTCCCTGTTTTTTTTTTTTTTCTTCCAAACCTTCCTTCTCGACTTGGCCTCTGTGCCCCGGAGCAGGTAGCTTGTCAAAGTGCTGTGAGCCAAGAACAGGTGGAGAGCATCCTCTCTGAAAATGATGCCCTGCGCACGAACCTGGCAGCTTTAGAACAGGTACTGGTACCTAGGTGGATGCAGGGTCTGTTGGGATGGCGGGGAGAGCAGAGGCCTCCTATAGATGTGTGTGAACAGTACTGTGGCTGGGGGTCTGCCAATCACGTTGTTTGGCATGTTGATCCCTTCAGGTGTTCGAAAAGGACTAGCGATTCTCAAAGTTTCAATGTCAAGACAATCTGAATTTCATTAAGGACACAGAGGCTAACATGCGTAAATCCTTTTAATGCTACTCCTATGCAACACTTGAAAGTACATTACATCACAAAACCTAAACAATCTAGAATGACACCATAGCCACTAATAAAAGGTCCTTGCTTTGAACAAACATCCTCTTTATAATGCGTGACGTGGCCGGCAACTTGAAATCTTCTGTTGGTAAAGATAAGCATGAACATCAGACTGGGCATCAAAATGCTCATGAGGATGGCTTTACTGAGAATTGTCTGTAAACAAAGGAAATAATCAAAACAGGATATCAGGCAGAAAAAATATATACAGAATACACTTTGTCAGCCTAAAATAACTTCTTACAAATGAATAAATATCAAATCTCTATAATTGTTTGATTCATTTATGAATAATAATTTTGCACACCTCCTCCTTCTGTTTTTCTTTTTGGTACAAAGGGATGAGGAGAAGGGATAATGTTAGTCCCCATGTCCTTAATGAAATTCAGATTATTTTTTCATTGAAATTTTGAGAACCGCTATTTTATTACATGACCGTAGGCTACCATTATGAATGTTGGTAGTTCTCCAACACAGCTTTAGACATGTGCTCTGTAGGATTAAAGTATTGTTTTGCGAAAGTAGCAACGTTGCCCTAATCAGTCACTTTCATAATATCCTCAAGTCTCGCACCCTTGTAGAAGGCTTGACTGGACATAGCGTCCCTGAAGGAATGTGCTTTAAATTTTTGTAAATCCACACCAGCCTCTTGCATGATACATTTCGCCCATCGTGCAATAGTGGCTGTTGAAACTGCATGAAACGGTTTAACAAACAAAATTAGCAACTGATGGACACCTTCATGTGTAAACTCCAACATACGAGCATCATATTCCTTCATACACTCAACAACCCACAACATTTCGTGTGTGTTAAACGTTTGGTAGGAGATTGGTTCGGACATTGCCTTTGTTCTTTCGGAGACGTCAAAGATGACCCCTGAAAGGGACGTAAATTCTATTACTCACCTCTAAAGCCTTGACATCTGAGATCCTGTGACAAGAAATTAAACATAATAAACATGCCAGTTTCATAGAAAGGATTTTAGCTTCCAGATACCTATTAACTGGCCTGCATGAAAACAACGAGAGTACTAAGTTTACATCCCAAAGAGTCTTCTTAATCTAATGCTCTTGAGTACACTGCAAACCAAAAACATTTTCCCCACGCTCTTAATTAACCAAACTTTGGCCGGCAGACATTGTGGATCTGTAACAGTTAATTGTTCCGCAACCTAGACCCTTATCAAATTGAATTGCTAGAAAATTAACCACTTTGGTTATAGTAGCCTCAACTGGACCAAAGTCCCTTTCCAGGCACCAACGAACCCAGATTTTCCAGATTCCTTTATATCTGTATATAGTTCCTTTAGCCCAAGACTCTTCGAGGAGCTCTGCAGCTCTTCCCGAAAGGCCTGACATCTCCCCAGATCGCCTGACACTTTCCAGGCAAGAAGGTTCAAAGTCCTCGTCTGAACTAAAGGATGTTTTCTTCCATCTACGTCTTTTAGTAGATCCTCCATGGAAGGGAGAAGGAATGGAATGTCGCAAGCGAGTTCCAGAGTCATCGGGAACCACGCTTGTGAGCTCCAAAATGAAGTTATCAGAATAAGGGAGCAGCTCTCTAACCTCACCTTCTGAATGACCCTCTGAATCATTGTGAAAGGAGGGAAAGCGTAACCTTTCATCCCTTTCCAAGTCTGAAGGAATGCATTGACTGCCAGCGCACCTGAGTCCGACATCCAACTGTAATACCTGTCCAGATGAAATGTTAGTCTGCTGGCAAAGAGAGCTATCTCTAGCAGACCCCAAATGCGCGATATTTCCTCGAAGCATGCTTTTTTAGTTTCCAATCACTGTAGTCTTTTAAGAACCTTGAATTCTGATCCACAGGAACATTCGTTTTCCCAGGCAGATATTCTGCTCTTAGAGTGATCTTGTGCTCCATACAAAAAAAGCCAAAGATTATTTGCTACAATAAGCTAGATCCATGGATCTGGTACCTCCCAATGGATTGATGTAAGCTACTGCAGAGACATTGTCCATTTTCAAAAGCACTGCTCTGCATTGTAAATAATTTTTGAAACTCATTAGAGCCTAATGTCCCACAGTCAATTCTAAATAATTTATATGATTTAGCCTTCTGAGTTTGACCATAATCCACCAGTCCGGTGAGAACCCAGACTTGCACTCCAGCCAGTCATACTTGCATCCGATTCCAGCACCAAGTCTGGTGAACAACCAAAAATTGCCGGGCCATTCCAAGCATCCAAATTCTTCAGCCAGCAGTTCAAGTCCTCTCTCGCTGCCTGAGCTAGAGAAACCTGGTCCCCGTACCAAAGGTCTGAACGGAGGGCTTTCCTTTTTATCCACTGTAATGCACTGTAGTTCAGCGGACCTGGTAAGATAGCTTGGATGAACACAATATCCCCAAAGCCTTGCCAGTACTCTTAGGTTTGGTTTAAGGAGTCCCAACTGAGGACATATATCTTATTTTTTTCCTGATCTTCCTGACCTTTTTTGGGGGAAGGAGAAGAATGACTTTTACAGTGTTTATAGTAAAGCCTAGGAGCTTGTTTACTATAAATCCCAAATTCTCCGCTAGGGATATGACCAAGTTCAAGTCTTTTAATGTCTGTCCATAGCTTTGGGGTAATATCAAAATGAATGCTGTTTAGGTAGATGATCATTCGGACGCCCCTCTCCCTTAGATAGGAGGTCACTGGTCTCTACTTTGGTATGGCACCAAGGAGATGAAGACAGTCCGAATGGCAGAGGACAAAACTGATAGACGGTTTGCCAAATGAGCTGAAGGTAGGGCTGGGATTCCAATGCCATGGGAATAGTGAAGGATGCTTCTTTTAGGTCTAAATTCACCATCCAGTAGGGTGACCAGACGTCCCGGATTTCCCTGGGTTTTTAGAGGACTGTCCCGGTGTCCCGACGCTTCTCTTAATTTTAAATAAATGTCCTGGTTTTTAGGACAAAGGTCAGATCATTAAATAAATGTCCCGGTTTTTGGGACAAAGGTCAGATTATCTAGGGAAGCATAAGTTAAAGACGCCTACAAAGTATGAAATAATTAAAGTAATGTTTCTGTTACTGTCAGGCAAAACAGTCCCCTGTCTGCTCCCAGCAGACACACATATGTATAGGCACACATTCACAAAGCTACGCCAAACAAAACGGGACAGGCCAGATATAAAAGTTAGAGTAAAGTCTAAAGTCCTTCTTTTATGTCTGACCTGTCCCGGTTTTTGCTCCTCAAAATCTGGTCACCCTACCATTCAGCCGTCTTTGAGTAATAAATCCCATAGGAGATGGACACCCTCCATTTTGAAGTGCCTGTAGACTAAGAACCTGTTTATTACCTTAGATTTAGCACCCGTCTCCATCCCTTGTCTTTCTTTTCTACCAAAAACAGAAACTAGAGAAAAGCCTGTTTTCTAGGTTGACCTCTTGAACGGCCCCTTTTAAAAACATGGACGCCACTTTTCTACAATAACCTGTTGATCTTTCTGGACTTCCAGCTCCCTCACATTGAATGGTTGATGGGGAGTCTCCCAAAATTCTATTTTGAAACCTTGGATAGTTTGTAACACCCATGGGTCCTAAGCGATTGATCCCCAGTTTTTTTGGAAAAATGTGAGGCGTCCCCCCACTTTCTTGGGAAGAGAAAGAAGAGGCTTGAAGACACGCACCTTGGAGAGGGGGAGTTTGTCCACAACCTTTGCCTTCTCTACCTCTGTGAAATCGTCCTTTCTGTAGGAAGAAGTTTGGTTGGATGCTGGTTTGGTATCACCTGCCATATCCTCCTCTTGTTCTGGACAAATTAAAATGTGACCTTTGTGGGTATCGGCTGGCAGAAAGTCCCCTTCTGCCGGCTCTGCCAAAAATTGGGTCAAATACCTTGTGCATGTTAGACTAGGCTTTATCTAGCGCCATGAACGTGGCCACATATTTTTCTAAGTTCTTGACCATGTTCTCACCAAAGAGTAAACTCTTAGGATTTTCTGAGCTTTTCTTCTCTGCCATGTCTCTGAGTTTTGTATTAATCTTGAGAAGCACTGCCTTGCACCTTTCGACGTTAAGGGCAGCATTGGCATTTCCCACCAGGGCCATGGCTCGTTGACTCCAACCACGCAGGAGATCCAGGTCTACCGGAAGTCCTTTAGGGTAGGCTTCCTCTGACATACCGATTATCCTTGACAACGGACCTACAAAGTCCAGTAGAGGATCTTGGCAGAGTTAAGGGACCTCTCAAGGCCTGTCCTTGGGTCTAGTCCCATTATGAAGAGAAATGTGATCAGCTCAGGATCATGATTTGATGTAAGGCAAACTTTTTCATCAATCACCAAACGTACGCATTCGGTTGCAAGCAGATTGCGTCCCTCTTTATCTAGTGGGTTCTTAATCCACTTTTTGAAATAGAATTGCCCACATGTTCCATGGGCCACCAGTCAGAGCTCCACGGATGTCTTATGTTTTCTGGAGAGCATCTCCTCTCCCATTGGGTTTTTAATTTTATATATATATATATATTTTTTTTTGCTAGATGGGGATGATGGCTTGTTAAAAATACCATCAGTATCCAATATTCTTGATCCAAATCAAAAATGTATTCTTCATACGTGTTCTCATCAGGGTCCTGATCCCCAAACTCTAGGTCTAGGGTTCCAATCTGTTCTGTGCCGCAAGGGTCACCCAATCTTTTGGTGCCGCGAAGGTCACCACTCCTTTGTGAGGAGCTTGGACCTTCAATCTTACCGAAGGTGTTTAGACCTTCCATCACAGTAGAGGGTAAAAGCTCTTTGTTCAAGTGTTTCATTTTTCTCCTCTTTTTACCTTTTTATATTAAATGTAGATAATTTAATAATAATAGCAACGTAAATATGAAATATCTAATATTTAAGTTGTATTTTGGAGCTTCCTTGTTAAGAGATATTTGAGAGGCAGAAGAGAGCTGAGCTCAAAATATGTAGAGGCAAAATATCTGAAATTTAAAATAAATTATGAACGCCCAGCAATGCAGGCTCTCTGAGCCTTACTGTCTTGTGCTCTCCGATCAGCTGAGACGAAGCAAACTGCATCTGTCAGTTGTGACGGTGTCAGTCCGCACTACCATACTCGCATTGAATAAAATGGTCTTGATCCCAATCCGAGATGGCCGCTGTTTTCGCGATAACTAGGGAGAACAGGGCCGCGTCTACCGGGGGGCAGATTGCAAAGAGCGCCCGTGCAGAGGGGTGACTCCTAAAAATATGCTCGTTTTAGCACTGACTGTTGTTTGCGGACTCCCACGATCATGTCGAGGGGTATGCGGTGGTTCCAGCATTAATTTTGAAGAAGTTACAGGTGCTCGAAGCGCCATGGTTTGTTGTACACGTCTCCATAGATTAGAGGTAGAAATAGCATATCAAGAGGGTACAAAGAGGACTCGAGTTGTAATAATGCAGAGAAAGAAACAGTGCTGCTTATCTGGTCGAGGAGCAGCGTTCAGAAGAGGATGTTTGTTCCAAGCATGGGCCTTTTACTAGCTGCGATGGTGTTGTTCTACATTGTTTAGCAGTTGTGATGTGATGTACTTTCATGTGCTGCATAGGAGAGGCATTAACAGGAGTTATGCATAATGGTAGCCTACGGTCCTGTAATTAAATTGTGTGAATATTAAGATACCACAGGAACAAATACAAAACGATGAAAGGTGTGCCTCACTTCATTATGTAAGAAAAAAGGACAAAGAACTTTTAAACAATGTACTTTTTCAAAAATCTAAAAAAAAAAAAAAACATTTGACATTATTTCATTACATCGATTTAAAAAGGTGTGAAGGGTTAATACCAGGGTTCGATTACGGGCTATAAAATTGGTCTTCGGGTTAATGATGGTGTTAGTGTCAGGGTAATATCAGTGGTGTGGGTTAATATTGTAGTAAGGGTTGGGGTCAGGATTAACGTCACATTTATGGTAACCAGACATTATTAATTATGGGTTTGTCATTATTGTGAGCCTAATGTAACATGAAAAAACTGTCATTATTAGTTCTTCGTTTTGTATTCATCATTGTATTAGTGATGTTGTTCTTCATTTTAACATAATTAATTTTAATTAAAACATATTAGGACATTTGCAACCAACTGCAGCCAGGGCAACAATAAATATCTCCCTTCATGCATCTGGGAGTGGTCCCCCTCTTTCTCTACTTCTACATCACTTCAGTCCTTCTCCCCATCTTCTTGGAGCAGCTTTCAGAAGAAGCTTTTTGGTTGCATTCAGTGTTCGGGCAATAGCTTGTAACATACTAACACGAAGCACAAAATACCACATACATTTAAATAACAGTTACCACGCAAAATCAGAAATTACACAAAGCTTAAGAAACCTATTTCCGCTTCTCCAACACTCGCCCCTAAATCCATTCCACGCACTAAGGCGCAGCCATGGGAACACATCACTTTTTTCTAGAAACCTTCGACAGTGACCCATGTGTTCATTACTCTCATGTGTCCACTCGGATCTGCTCATAAGGTTTATGCCTCTGTTGTCATGTTCCACTGTTAGAATTGGAATGTCCACTGCACAGTTTTATAGACGTGCATTCGTACCTGGAGTAAACACAACGTTAGTCTACGCTAGGATCTTGATTTGATTTGCTTTTTAAAATATTTAGCCAGCATACACATCAGTCATGTGCACTCTGACGCCCAGGCTGTGTAAATGTTTTTGAGATCCAGAGCTTGGCTCTATCATCTACAGGGACTCACCAAGCACATTTCCCAAAGCATGGGACTGCTGTCTAGGTCCCAGGAGGTAACCATGGATCAGTGGTGGCAGAATGCTGTTTTCCTGACTTGTAATACAGGACAGGCCTTTTCCTGTACTTGAAGAGTGAGATGCCTACTGGCCCCCATCAGGTAAATTGCTGCTACCATATGCCCAGACCCTTCGTTGGCATGAGTAAGGCTTGTCTGCAGAGGGAGTGTACTTGGTAATGGGTATTGCCACTCCATGTTGAATGCAAGTGTGTGACTGAGGCATTGCATCCATTGAAGATCACACCTGGAAAAGCATTATACAGGCGGAAGCACATCCTGTCCAGGCTGGTGGGTGTACCGGTTTGTGTTTAGTATCCAACAGTAAAGCGTGGAAGGAAGAATATGGGGCTGCTTTAGCTATTGAGCAGTGGTCTGAATTTTCTCTCTCAGAGCACCGCCTTAGGGCTTCGTGGAGGGGGTGGGACGGTAGAAAGAATGGTCTTCTTTCTTGTGCACACTGAGTCATCCCGGCAGGGCTGGCCCTGTTGTCTGTCCCAGAGACGCTACTCCCAAAGATGAACAGAACCCAAGCGCAAGATGATTGCACCCATGTTTTGGGTGAACCTTTGTAAGATTCTCCTTGTCTCATTGTGCTGTGAAAACTTTGACCTGAATTAAAGGAATATGTTGGATACCAACGCCCAGAACATATTGTTTGGGGTCAAGGACAACAAGTTTTCATGTCTATTTTGTCCTTGGGACAAGTGAGCTCAACCCCCTCCAGCACAAACCTCTTTTGCTGCCAGTTCAGAGTACCACATTATGGGTCAGAGAAGGGCATTGCCAGCAGTTAAGGTAATATCTGTGCCATATGTTAATGCTGTTCAAACATCTTTATGGCTCATTAATGCAAATCCTATACTATTAGGGTGAGCTCTCTAAGGAAGTGTTTTAAGTTTCAGACTGCACTGCTGATAGTGGTTCTAGTATAAAAATGTATGCATACGTTTGCAAAGTTTAACAATATGAGACTACGTATAGTGCTCCCATAATGCACTCTGATTAAATGCACATATTAGCAGAATTGTGAAGGCAGGATTCATGATTCTTTGCTTTCAAAATAAATTGTTCACAAAAAATGCAACTAAAACAAAATGTTTGCTAAACTACTGTGAAACTTTAGGTGCCATTTCTGTGAAGCATCGTTAAGTAAAATGTGTTGATGCATGCCAGTATTTCCCCAAAATATTCATAATGGAAAATCAAGCTGGCAAGTTTCAAAAGGACTATGGGAAACATGAAATTCCTGTGCGCAGGCAAGAAATGGAAATGTCTGCACAAGCCTCTGGTTGATGGTCCCCTTTTCACTGGATTTTGACCAGTATGATTACTGTAGCTAACTCCCAATGCCAAGTTCCCCTTCCCAGAGGATAATACCAACCCCTACTGGTTCAGGGCTGTGTTTGAGGGGTGCCGATTTTGCTTGTGCTGTCCCAAAGTGGCATAAGGGGTTGAAATACTAGCAGAGGATACAGGAACTCTCTTGGTATCTGTAAGTGTCATTGAGGTCAAGAAATCCAAGCTAAACCTGCTGAAATATGTTGTCTGTGCTAGACCTACAAAGGTGATAGAACAGCACTGATTTTAGATGCCTTTAGTTTCCCCCTTCAATCACAGATGCTGATATCAGCAGCTAATTGAATGCTTGCCCGCTGTTTAAAGGGAGAGGCATAGAGATGTGCCTGTCCCATTTAAATAACAGGTACAGAAATACCAAGCATGCTTTAATATGTGTAGAAATTGTGAAAGCAAGTGCCTCTTCCTGTCTTGGAGTATTTAGTCCAGAGATCTCTGTATTTGGATTTGTAACCACCCCTGATGTGGAGTGTCTTAATTGTTGCATGTTAATATATTTGTGCATCTGATGGTCACTCTTAAGTACTCATAAATCTGTCCTACACATGAGCTAGAAAGTGCTGTTCTGTAGTTACACATGAGTCAGCCTATGGTTAGGAGTTATGTTTCAGAAAACTTTGGCTCTAAGGGCATTGCTTCCCTCTGGGGCTTGATTTGGGCCGACTTTTGATAATGATCATGTCCATAGTCCAACTGATTTCCAGTAAAGGAATTTAAAAAGTGATCAAGTGATGAAGATGGAGGGACACTGGGCCAAACTCTATTCTGAGCCAGACGTGAGTACCACAGCGACCTCAAGGTCAGAGGAAAACAAATCACTCCAAGAACCTTGTAACCCAAAAAGTTGTCACACCAAAGAAGAACCACCTGTGATACCTCCAGGACTATAAGTCAAAAAGGATTGTTTAAACCACCCTTGGCAACCTCTTCCAGTATATTTAGCTACCAAGATATAGTTATGAAGGATGAATACATTCCTTTTTAGACTTGGATCAGCAGATATGGACATCCTTTGTGTCTGACCTAGGTGGTGGACATTGCAGGATCACCATTACATCAACAATGGGCAGTACTGCGGTTCCTCAACCCCAGTTGAGTATCTCGTGGACTGCTGGGTGGCATAGTCTCACTGCTCAGGGCATGTCCAGACTAAAGACCAGCCTGGAGTGCGAATGACAACCACACAGAAGTTACGCTCCTGGGACAGAGTTGTCTATCCTTACCCTGCTGTACAGGCCATAGAGAGATTACATCAGGAAAGGGAGTCAGGCTAGGTGTTTTTTTTTTTTAAAATGTCTGTTTAAGTCTAGGGGCGTGTTCAGAAATGATCTGACATTCCCTCTTGTCTTTTCAGTATCTTGTATATGGCAAGTTGTGGAGCATAACAGAGCTCATCATTCATTTTGTAGGCAGAGGGCTTGGGGAGAGTCCTTTGTTCTGCTGTACCCTGGAAAAAGCATCTGGCCCTTTCTTTAACCCCTTCAATACAGTGTTTTTAGAAAACTACTGATGTCTTATGTCTGAGTTTGATAATCAGCTCGTCATGTAATTTGAGCGCAAGGTTCTATGGGTAAGACATGCATACGTGTATCACGTGGTTAGATATTAAATCGTGTGAGTTTATGTTTTATGTGTTTTTGATTATAGTTTCCTATTTTCTTTATCCATCTGTCTTTAGATCCAGACTTCAAAGACTCAGGAGATGAATCTTCTCCGGGAGCAGGGCATGTCACTGACCGCAGAGCTGCAGCAGCGGCAGGCTGACCATGAGGCCCTGATGGCTCAGCGGGATGATCTGAACACACAGCTCCAGGTATCTGATGGAGTCATAGAAGTGTCCTAGATTAGTGTGCCTGGAATAATTGCCTGACTCGTGCCAGATCCTACGTCTTAAGTTGTTGCTTATTAGAATGCTATTTCAATCATATAATTGTATAATAATGAATTCTGTACTTTATTGTTCTTTTATGAATATTTTTTAATGATAGAATAAAGACTGACATCCAAGAGAATTGTAAATCACAACTCTTTAGAGGCCTGGAACATTTGAATTTCAATGTGGTTGGAACAGCACCGTTTTGTGAGAGCCACACCTCATGGCAGTATTATAAACAAGTTGGTTATCTCAAAGAGGATTCCATTGCAATACCTTATGCTACTAGGCAGGTTTCTGGAACAGACTTCTAAGCACACCCTTAAACACTTCATTCAAGGTTGATGAGCCTGTATTAACAGTATATCATTTGCTTCTGCAAGTACAATGGGCCTCTGGCTAGAAATGTAAACCCCCCTCACCCCCTGGTGTTCTCAGCCGTGATGTGTTGGGTGTTATCAAGCTGCTAGAGATGCCCTTTGTAAGGAAGGCCAAGAACTCGGACATCTGAATCTCCCAATGAAATGCTGGGTGGTATCCCGGAGACAGGGGTCCAGGGCTGCAAGGCCTGTTTGCCATGGCCCACCTGGGCAGTCTGTTTTTGTATTTACATCAGTTTTTAGCACTTGAGATTGGAACGCAGGGTTTGTGAATCAAGGGCAATCATTGTCGATTGTCGTCATTAACGCATTTAGTGTGCAGTGTTGGAGTGGAGCTTAACGTGGCAGTACGTGGACCACTGAGGACATGCATTTTCCACTGTGGCATCTATTGTTGCCCAGAGAAGGGCGGGAATAACTGACCCGCTGAGGCCTGTCTGTCTCTTTCTTTGCGTGGACCTGCTGATGCAGTGCCCAGCACTGGAGTACTTCAGAGTTGATATTTAGTGCTTTGACTTGTTGAGCAGGATTCACTGCTTCTGTGAGAGCTTTGGACTGTAACAGTTAGGCTCTTATTGATTGTCAGTATTAGAAGGAGGTTAACATGGGGCTGTGGGGGAATTTCTGGACCCCTGAAAACTGACTAAGCTTTGGTGTCATATGAGATTGACAATAGAATTGAGCTACGGTCTTATCAGAAGCATGAGTTGTCCTCTCATACTTGGAACACCATGAAGTACATGTACAGAACCACATAAATATCTAGAGAACGTCCAAAGTATCCGTGAAAAAGCAACACTGGACTTCTGCTGGTGCAAGAGAAATGGCTGATAATGGCTATCGGAGTGCCCTTCCCTTGGTAACCTATACTCCATCCTTGCCTGCATGCCAGTTTTTGAAATAAGCATTTTACTTTGGAGAAAGCACTAATGTTGTTTCTTGGCTCCAATGATCTTCTACTTGGCGGTCTGGAAAAAGCCAGGAAAGATGTTAATTGTACTATGTCTCTCTTTAGCTTCTCTGCCTAATCCTGCCCTTTTGAGGAACAGTGACCTCTCCTCTGAGACACAGAAGGCCGAGCCTCTTGCAGAACCTCCAAGGGGAATGGGACATCCTTAACACTTTTCCCACTAAGCTAATCGACAAAACTCACGGATGCTGATAAATTAAGTTTACAAACTCGCTTTTAGATGTTTCGTTTGCAAGTTATGAATATTTGTGAATACATGTTTATATTTATTTGAGGTAATGTTTTAATTGGGCCTGTAGGCCCTACGTTGGAGCCCTGGCCACACAAAACAAAGACACGTTGTAGCTCTGTAGCTTTGTTACTGTCTAACTCTTTTTAAAGATCTGTGGTAGCCTTTCAGAAGCTCATAGTAGCTTCTAACTCATTATATGATGGTGAGGCACCCTTTCTTCGGGGGTTTAAAGGAGAAGTTCCTCTGCTGTACACATCAAGTTTGCGATACGGGGGTCGCCCACTGGTATTAATAATGTGCCTGACTGCAGTGAAGAAATCTGTCTTTTGAACTGAAACATATGCAGCATTGGACAAAAATACACCAGCCCAGGGCTTCTGCTGGGTTCAGCTAGGCCGCAGTCTTGGGGGTGGAGTAATAGGCAGGGGCAATATAAGTGGGGATTGAGAGGAAATCCCTGGGACCTTTAGCCATCTTCTTCCAAAGGTTGAAGACAACATTAATTTTATGTCTACAGATTAGTAATCATACCAGATCAATCCATAAATTGACCAAATTAGTGACAGTCAAATTTACCTTCCTTGTTACTGCCAGTGGAAGGACCTCTTTCTTTCAAGTACTTTTGGGGTCCCTCTTGTGTGTTTGGCCATTGTGGTCTCATTTTCTTTAACTTCTGTCTTCTCTTTCTGCAGGAGTCTCTTCGAGCAAACACTCGTCTCTCGGAGCAGCTGCAGGAGCTCGGGCAGGAGAAGGAGCGGCTGCTACAGGATTTGGATGAGGCTAGAAAGGTACTGTTGTTCACTACTAGCATCCCAGGCCCACAAAATGGTGCACTCGAATTCAGTAACCAAGTTTTACTCCCTTAAAGGCACTTGGCTCTCCAAAAGTAGTGAAGCCGAGCAGCCATTGTTTCTGTGGTAATTGGTAGGGGTTAAGAACTCAGATCTAGTAAGACACAGTAAATAGCACAAAATATGGGCTCACGCAGGAGCCATGAGATTGTTACTCTCAATCTAGCAAACATCACCAAGAAGTGACCATACTTCACTTGAAGCTGGGGAGCAGCAGCAAACACTTTCCAATATGATACTGCACCACTCCTAACCACCCAAATTGAGGCCATTTATGTCCCTTACCCAACTCCTGAATGCCACATTGGTTTTTCTCAGGACTTGTATTTGTGGAAAATTGGCTCTGCCAGTGCCTGACAAGGATTATGGCCACACAGGGGATGTGATTTGGAAGCTGATAACCTCCTTCCGAATGATAACACTGACGTTGGCTTATATTTAGACTTGGAAAACTTTTTCTGGACACTGCTCCAGAAGGGGACATCCCTTTCCCTTCTGGCCACATCCCAGAGACAGTCTCCTCATTTATGACTTTAGTGCATGAAGAAGGTGAAATTAGCCTTGCCCTCTGCAGGTTGAGATCTTGCAAGCCACCTCATCAGTAGCAGAATGCTTCCATTCTATAAGTCCTCTCTTGCACTCTGCCATGGCTGCATAGGAGAAATTGCTTTTTGGGCCAGCAGTTGGCAGACAGGTTGCCAGGCAACAAATGGCCTTCTCCGGGTGACTCCCACTGTTAGTTGTCTCTCTCATCACTGGAAATCTGGTCGTTGAAATGCCCTCCTTGAAGCAGATAACTAATGCCTTCCACATTGCGTCTCCCGATAGAGACAAAGAAGCTTGAATCGGTGGGCTGAAAAGTATTTGTTTTGGCCGCACTTGACCTGGAATCCCACAGGTGAGTCCATACAAACTGGGGTGTGAGCTTGTGGAATCTGAGTCCATAGACACGTGTGTGTGAACTCCTAGAGACCCACCTGGGAAAATGTGTCTGCGGTCCTGTACCAACCTAATTGTGAGTCCATGGAATCCTTGCTGCAAGTTCCGGGAAACTTGCTTGAGCATTTAGATCCAAGATCCCTTGCAAAGAAATGTGTGAGACATCAATGAAAAATAGCACGCAGGACTGCAGCATCCTGCAGTGTTTCAAGCTTACGAAAACCAGCAGTTTTAGATCTTGTGAACTAGTGTGCAAACATGCATACATCACTGTGTGTGTGTGCAAACGTGTGCTTGACACATGAGTACTTCAGTGTGAGCACATACAAAATGGTGTGTTATCCAGGTTTTTGCATCATTCGCCTTTTCTTGAGTGTGTCTCGGACTAGCTGAAAAACTCAACAAGTCTCTCTGATAATGCACCTCACACCTAACTGCAGCACCCCCATATGTTGCAGTACTTATATAGTGCTGCCTGTTCACGTGATCTATAGCATCCACTGCAGGTCCTTTTTTTAAAATCCAGACCTAGCACTGAAACCATCCCTCCATCCAGTCCTGCAGCCTTTCATGCATTTTCAGCACTGAAACACCCACCCACCTATGTCAGCGTAACTTTATTCTGACCTGCAACACCCCCTGCTTTTCTGGCACTGAGATGAACAAGTAGCTGATCACATTGTTGCTTGGCAAACAATCCTGCTATTTCAGTTGTGAAAGTTACTCTGTGCTGTGTATGACAATACATTGACTATTACTTTTAAACAAAAAGTTGCACACATTTATTGTTACAGAGTGATTCATATTTGGTTGTGTATATGTTGATTTCTAACTGCAAATATTATGTTGATTGATATCTTTCTATTCTTCAACATTGGATCTTTATATATACTCACGTGGTTGAATATTTCATGTTGTGCTAGGACCCCGTGGTGACCAATGTTCAGTAGCAGTGTACCTGTATAGAAAACAACATTGGAAAAACCTTAGATCACCTGCTCACTTCCCTGTCTGAACAGAACTCTGGCCAATAAGAGGGATGGGCTCCCTTCTCTACTCCCCTCATAGGCTGCAGCTGCCATATATTTTACAGAGCATCTCCATGAACAGAACGCTCAAGAGCTCTGCTCCACTTTCCTTGGGAAAGACTTTTTTAGTACTTTCAGAAAAGGAGTTTATACATTGATGTTGCTGTGAGAAGGTAGCCTCTTTCTAGCCTTGTTACCCCCACTTTTGGCCTGTTTGTGAGTGTATGTCAGGGTGTTTGTCACTGTTTTCACTGTCTCACTGGGATCCTGATAGCCAGGCCTCAGTGCTCATAGTGAAAACACTATGTTTTCAGTATGTTTGTTATGTGTCACTGGGATCCTGCTAGTCAGGACCCCAGTGCTCATAAGGTTGTGGCCTATATGTATGTGTCACTGGGACCCTGTCACACAGGACCCCAGTGCTCATAGGTGTGCATGTATGTGTTCCCTGTGTGGTGCCTAACTGTCTCACTGAGGCTCTGCTAACCAGAACCTCAGTGGTTATGCTCTCTCATTACTTTCAAATTGTCACTAACAGGCTAGTGACCATTTTTACCAATTTACATTGGCTTACTGGAACACCCTTATAATTCCCTAGTATATGGTACTGAGGTACCCAGGGTATTGGGGTTCCAGGAGATCCCTATGGGCTGCAGCATTTATTTTGCCACCCATAGGGAGCTCTGACAATTCTTACACAGGCCTGCCACTGCAGCCTCAGTGAAATAACGTCCACGTTATTTCACAGCCATTTTACACTGCACATAAGTAACTTATAAGTCACCTATATGTCTAACCTTTACCTGGTAAAGGTTAGGGGCAAAGTTACTTAGTGTGTGGGCACCCTGGCACTAGCCAAGGTGCCCCCACATTGTTCAGAGCCAATTCACTGAACTTTGTGAGTGCGGGGACACCATTACACGCGTGCACTACATATAGGTCACTACCTATATGTAGCTTCACAATGGTAACTCCGAATATGGCCATGTAACATGTCTATGATCATGGAATTGCCCCCTCTATGCCATCCTAGCATAGTTGGCACAATCCCATGATCCCAGTGGTCTGTAGAACAGACCCTGGTACTGCCAAACTGCCCTTCCTGGGGTTTCACTGCAGCTGCTGCTGCTGCTGCCAACCCCTCAGACAGGCATCTGCCCTCCTGGGGTCCAGCCAGGCCTGGCCCAGGATGGCAGAACAAAGAACTTCCTCTGAGAGAGGGTGTGACACCCTCTCCCTTTGGAAAATGGTGTGAAGGCAGGGGAGGAGTAGCCTCCCCCAGCCTCTGGAAATGCTTTGTTGGGCACAGAGGTGCCCAATTCTGCATAAGCCAGTCTACACCGGTTCAGGGACCCCTTAGCCCCTGCTCTGGCGCGAAACTGGACAAAGGAAAGGGGAGTGACCACTCCCCTGACCTGCACCTCCCCTGGGAGGTGTCCAGAGCTCCTCCAGTGTGCTCCAGACCTCTGCCATCTTGGAAACAGAGGTGCTGCTGGCACACTGGACTGCTCTGAGTGGCCAGTGCCACCAGGTGACGTCAGAGACTCCTGCTGATAGGCTCCTTCAGGTGTTAGTAGCCTATCCTCTCTCCTAGGTAGCCAAACCCTCTTTTCTGGCTATTTAGGGTCTCTGTCTCTGGGGAAACTTTAGATAACGAATGCAAGAGCTCATCCGAGTTCCTCTGCATCTCTCTCTTCACCTTCTGATAAGGAAACGACTGCTGACCGCGCTGGAAGCCTGCAAACCTGCAACATAGTAGCAAAGACGACTACTGCAACTCTGTAACGCTGATCCTGCCGCCTTCTCGACTGTTTTCCGGCTTGTGCATGCTGTGGGGGTAGCCTGCCTCCTCTCTGCACCAGAAGCTCCGAAGAAATCTCCCGTGGGTCGACGGAATCTTCCCCCTGCAACCGCAGGCACCAAAAAGCTGCATTACCGGTCCCTTGGGTCTCCTCTCAGCACGACGAGCGAGGTCCCTCGAATCCAGCGACTCTGTCCAAGTGACCCCCACAGTCCAGTGACTCTTCAGTCCAAGTTTGGTGGAGGTAAGTCCTTGCCTCACCTCGCTGGGCTGCATTGCTGGGAACCGCGACTTTGCAGCTACTCCGGCCCCTGTGCACTTCCGGCGGAAATCCTTTGTGCACAGCCAAGCCTGGGTCCATGGCACTCTAACCTGCATTGCACGACTTTCTAAGTTGGTCTCCGGCGACGTGGGACTCCTTTGTGCAACTTCGGCGAGCACTGTTTCACACATCTTCGTAGTGCCTGTTTCTGGCACTTCTCCGGGTGCTACCTGCTTCAGTGAGGGCTCTTTGTCTTGCTCGACGTCCCTTCTCTCTTCAGGTCCAATTTGCGACCTCCTGGTCCCTCCTGGGCCCCAGCAGTGTCCAAAAACGCCAAACGCACGATTTGCGTGTAGCAAGGCTTGTTGGCGTCCTTCCGGCGGGAAAACACTTCTGCACGACTCTCCAAGGCGAGAGGGATCCGTCCACCAAAGGGGAAGTCTCTAGCCCTTTTCGTTCCTGCAGAAACCTCAGCTTATTCTGTCCAGTCGAAGCTTCTTTGCACCCGCAGCTGGCATTTCCTGGGCATCTGCCCATCTCCGACTTGCTTGTGACTTTTGGACTTGGTCCCCTTGTTCCACAGGTACCCTAGATTGGAAATCCACAGTTGTTGCATTGCTGGTTTGTGTCTTTCCTGCATTATTCCTCTAACACGACTCTTTTGTCCTTAGGGGAACTTTAGTGCACTTTGCACTCACTTTTCAGGGTCTTGGGGAGGGTTATTTTTCTAACTCTCACTATTTTCTAATAGTCCCAGCGACCCTCTACAAGGTCACATAGGTTTGGGGTCCATTCGTGGTTCGCATTCCACTTTTGGAGTATATGGTTTGTGTTGCCCCTATCCCTATGTTCCCCCATTGCATCCTATTGTAACTATACATTGTTTGCACTTTTTCTAAGACTATACTGCATATTTTTGCTATTGTGTATATATATCTTGTGTATATTTCCTATCCTCTCACTGAGGGTACACTCTAAGATACTTTGGCATACTGTCATAAAAATAAAGTACCTTTATTTTTAGTATAACTGTGTATTGTGTTTTCTTATGATATTGTGCATATGACACTAAGTGGTACTGTAGTAGCTTCACACGTCTCCTAGTTCAGCCTAAGCTGCTCTGCTAAGCTACCATTATCTATCAGCCTAAGTTGCTAGACACCCTATACACTAGTAAGGGATAACTGGGCATGGTGCAAGGTGCAAGTACCCCTTGGTACTCACTACAAGCCAGTCCAGCCTCCTACATTGGTTGTGCAGTGGTGGGATAAGTGCTTGAGACTACTTACCACTCTTGTCATTGTACTTTTCATAAGAGAAAAATATACAAAACAAGGTCAGTGTATATACACATAGCCAAAAAGTTTTGCATTTTCCTCTTTTCACTCTTTTCTAAGTGCTGAAAAGTACTTCTAAAAACTTTCAAAAAGTTCTTAAAAGTTTAAAAAAGTTTTTTTTCTGTCTTTCCAAAAAGTTCTGAAAACTTTTGTCTCTTTCTCTATCACTTTAACTCTCTCTAAAAAATGTCTGGCACAGGCCAAAGTGTTGATCTGTCCAAACTTGCATATGACAACCTTAGCTGGAAAAGAGCAAGGAGTCTCTGTATAGAGAGAGGTTTGAGTGTAGGGAAGAATCCTGCCTTGGAACTGTTAATTAACATGCTTAGAGAACAGGATAAGGCCAGAGGTGGCCCATCTGTTGAAAAAGTACCTAATAGTACCCAATCTGATTCAGGGACTCCCCCAGGAAAAGATTCAGGAAAGAAACTTCCTAGCCTGCCCATTACTAGACAATCTAGCATAGATGGTAATGATGATGAGCCACACCAAAGAAATAGTGTTGTCTCACATCATAGCAAAAGCATTTATTCTCACCATACTGGTAGTAATGTTTCTGTAAACCAAGCTGTTAAGTTGGCTTCTGTAAGGGACAGGTCTCCTTCTGTTCATTCCCATCATAGCTCTGTTTCTAGAAATGTCCCTCCCACCAACCCTGATGACAGAATGTTAGAGAGGGAACTCAATAAGTTGAGGGTGGAACAAACCAGACTGAAGCTTAAAAAGCAACAGCTGGATTTGGATAGACAGTCTTTTGAATTAGAGAAGGAAAGACAGAAGTTGGGTTTAGATACCCATGGTGGCAGCAGCAGTATTCCCCATAGTCATCCTGCAAAAGAGCATGATTCCAGGAATCTGCACAAGATAGTTCCCCCTTATAAGGAGGGGGATGACATTAACAAGTGGTTTGCTGCACTTGAGAGGGCCTGTGTTGTACAGGATGTCCCTCAAAGGCAGTGGGCTGCTATCCTATGGCTATCATTTAGTGGAAAAGGTAGGGATAGGCTCCTTACTGTGAAAGAAAATGATGCCAATAATTTTACAGTTCTTAAGAATGCACTCCTGGATGGTTATGGCTTAACCACTGAACAGTACAGGATAAAGTTCAGAGAGACCAAAAAGGAGTCTTCACAAGACTGGGTTGATTTAATTGACCATTCAGTGAAGGCCTTGGAGGGGTGGTTACATGGCAGTAAAGTTACTGATTATGAAAGCCTGTATAACACAATCCTGAGAGAGCATATACTTAATAATTGTGTGTCTGATTTGTTGCACCAGTACCTGGTAGACTCTGATCTGACCTCTCCCCAAGAATTGGGAAAGAAGGCAGACAAATGGGTCAGAACAAGGGTGAACAGAAAAGTTCATACAGGGGGTGACAAAGATGGCAATAAGAAGAAAGATGGTGAAAAATCTCAAGATAAGCATGGGGATAAGGGTAAAACCAAAGATCCCACTTCAAATCTTAAACACTCTTCAGAGGGTGGGGATAAAACAAATTCTTCCTCTTCTTCCCAACCTGCACACATTAAAAAGCCTTGGTGCTTTGTGTGTAAAAACAGAGGCCATAGGCCAGGGGATAAGTCCTGTCCAGGTAAACCCCCTGAGCCTACCACCACTAATACATCAAGCTCTAGTGCTCCTAGCAGTAGTGGTACTAGTGGTGGGACTGCTGGCAACAGTCAAGCAAAGGGTGTAGTTGGGTTCACTTATGGGTCCATAGTGGAAACTGATGTCATCAGTCCCAAGACAGTTTCTGTCACACCTAGTGGCATTGGCCTTGCCACACTGGCTGCTTGTCCCCTTACAATGGATAAGTACAGGCAGACAGTTTCAATAAATGGTGTTGAGGCCTTGGCCTACAGGGACACAGGTGCCAGTTTCACTTTGGTGACTGAAAACCTAGTGCCTCCTGAACAACACATCATTGGACAACAGTATAAGATTATTGATGTCCATAACTCCACTAAGTTTCTTCCCTTAGCTATAATTCAGTTTAGTTGGGGTGGAGTTACTGGCCCTAAGCAGGTGGTGGTATCACCTAGCTTACCTGTAGACTGTCTCTTAGGTAATGACCTAGAGGCCTCAGGTTGGGCTGATGTAGAGTTTTATGCCCATGCAGCCATGCTGGGCATCCCTGAGGAATTGTTCCCTCTCATTTCAAGTGAAATGAAAAAGCAAAGGAGAGAATGCCTGAAAACTCAGGATCCCTCTCCATCAACAGGTAAAAAGGGTATCACAGTATCCCCTAACCACCCTACCATTCAGGATACTATTCCTGTGGTGGGAGAAACCTCTCCTGGGGTGGCACCTGTTCCAAGGGAATCATCAGCTGGCAAAGCTGGACTCCCTGAGGTGGAAGTACCTCTCTGTGGGATAACTAACATTGGTGAGAAAAACAGCACCATTTTAGTTAACATGGAGCATCCCTCCAACCCTCCCAGAGAAACTTTAGTGCAGAAACCCTGCACTACCTCACAACACTTAGGACAGCATCCCTGCCCTAGTGTGGAGCTCATAGGACAGCATCCCTGCCCTGCTCCAACTCAAGAGAAACAGCATCCCTGTTCTCTCTTCCAGCCAGATGGACAAAGTTTTTGCCCAGCTATGGCTTTTCTGAGACAGCATCCCTGTCTGGCATTTCCATCACTACAAATAGGTTCAGTGGACAATTCCCACTGCTCTAAACTAAAACTTACTGATAGAAACTCTGAAAATACATCTTCACATTGTTGCTTAGCTAAAAAACTTCTAACAGGGTGGTTTACATCCCCACAGGGAAGTAACCATATAGTGGATGATAAAGGGAGTAACCAGTCTATTGCAGAGCTACTCTCTACTTATCACCACTTAGACAATAAAGTCTCAACTGGCCAAGGTTAGCCTTATTGTCCTTCGTTTGGGGGGGGGTTGTGTGAGAAGGTAGCCTCTTTCTAGCCTTGTTACCCCCACTTTTGGCCTGTTTGTGAGTGTATGTCAGGGTGTTTGTCACTGTTTTCACTGTCTCACTGGGATCCTGATAGCCAGGCCTCAGTGCTCATAGTGAAAACACTATGTTTTCAGTATGTTTGTTATGTGTCACTGGGATCCTGCTAGTCAGGACCCCAGTGCTCATAAGGTTGTGGCCTATATGTATGTGTCACTGGGACCCTGTCACACAGGACCCCAGTGCTCATAGGTGTGCATGTATGTGTTCCCTGTGTGGTGCCTAACTGTCTCACTGAGGCTCTGCTAACCAGAACCTCAGTGGTTATGCTCTCTCATTACTTTCAAATTGTCACTAACAGGCTAGTGACCATTTTTACCAATTTACATTGGCTTACTGGAACACCCTTATAATTCCCTAGTATATGGTACTGAGGTACCCAGGGTATTGGGGTTCCAGGAGATCCCTATGGGCTGCAGCATTTCTTTTGCCACCCATAGGGAGCTCTGACAATTCTTACACAGGCCTGCCACTGCAGCCTCAGTGAAATAACGTCCACGTTATTTCACAGCCATTTTACACTGCACATAAGTAACTTATAAGTCACCTATATGTCTAACCTTTACCTGGTAAAGGTTAGGGGCAAAGTTACTTAGTGTGTGGGCACCCTGGCACTAGTCAAGGTGCCCCCACATTGTTCAGAGCCAATTCACTGAACTTTGTGAGTGCGGGGACACCATTACATGCGTGCACTACATATAGGTCACTACCTATATGTAGCTTCACAATGGTAACTCCGAATATGGTCATGTAACATGTCTATGATCATGGAATTGCCCCCTCTATGCCATCCTAGCATAGTTGGCACAATCCCATGATCCCAGTGGTCTGTAGAACAGACCCTGGTACTGCCAAACTGCCCTTCCTGGGGTTTCACTGCAGCTGCTGCTGCTGCCAACCCCTCAGACAGGCATCTTCCCTCCTGGGGTCCAGCCAGGCCTGGCCCAGGATGGCAGAACAAAGAACTTCCTCTGAGAGAGGGTGTGACACCCTCTCCCTTTGGAAAATGGTGTGAAGGCAGGGGAGGAGTAGCCTCCCCCAGCCTCTGGAAATGCTTTGTTGGGCACAGAGGTGCCCAATTCTGCATAAGCCAGTCTACACCGGTTCAGGGACCCCTTAGCCCCTGCTCTGGCGCGAAACTGGACAAAGGAAAGGGGAGTGACCACTCCCCTGACCTGCACCTCCCCTGGGAGGTGTCCAGAGCTCCTCCAGTGTGCTCCAGACCTCTGCCATCTTGGAAACAGAGGTGCTGCTGGCACACTGGACTGCTCTGAGTGGCCAGTGCCACCAGGTGACGTCAGAGACTCCTGCTGATAGGCTCCTTCAGGTGTTAGTAGCCTATCCTCTCTCCTAGGTAGCCAAACCCTCTTTTCTGGCTATTTAGGGTCTCTGTCTCTGGGGAAACTTTAGATAACGAATGCAAGAGCTCATCCGAGTTCCTCTGCATCTCTCTCTTCACCTTCTGATAAGGAAACGACTGCTGACCGCGCTGGAAGCCTGCAAACCTGCAACATAGTAGCAAAGACGACTACTGCAACTCTGTAACGCTGATCCTGCCGCCTTCTCGACTGTTTTCCGGCTTGTGCATGCTGTGGGGGTAGCCTGCCTCCTCTCTGCACCAGAAGCTCCGAAGAAATCTCCCGTGGGTCGACGGAATCTTCCCCCTGCAACCGCAGGCACCAAAAAGCTGCATTACCGGTCCCTTGGGTCTCCTCTCAGCACGACGAGCGAGGTCCCTCGAATCCAGCGACTCTGTCCAAGTGACCCCCACAGTCCAGTGACTCTTCAGCCCAAGTTTGGTGGAGGTAAGTCCTTGCCTCACCTCGCTGGGCTGCATTGCTGGGAACCGCGACTTTGCAGCTACTCCGGCCCCTGTGCACTTCCGGCGGAAATCCTTTGTGCACAGCCAAGCCTGGGTCCATGGCACTCTAACCTGCATTGCACGACTTTCTAAGTTGGTCTCCGGCGACGTGGGACTCCTTTGTGCAACTTCGGCGAGCACTGTTTCACACATCTTCGTAGTGCCTGTTTCTGGCACTTCTCCGGGTGCTACCTGCTTCAGTGAGGGCTCTTTGTCTTGCTCGACGTCCCTTCTCTCTTCAGGTCCAATTTGCGACCTCCTGGTCCCTCCTGGGCCCCAGCAGCGTCCAAAAACGCCAAACGCACGATTTGCGTGTAGCAAGGCTTGTTGGCGTCCTTCCGGCGGGAAAACACTTCTGCACGACTCTCCAAGGCGAGAGGGATCCGTCCACCAAAGGGGAAGTCTCTAGCCCTTTTCGTTCCTGCAGAAACCTCAGCTTATTCTGTCCAGTCGAAGCTTCTTTGCACCCGCAGCTGGCATTTCCTGGGCATCTGCCCATCTCCGACTTGCTTGTGACTTTTGGACTTGGTCCCCTTGTTCCACAGGTACCCTAGATTGGAAATCCACAGTTGTTGCATTGCTGGTTTGTGTCTTTCCTGCATTATTCCTCTAACACAACTCTTTTGTCCTTAGGGGAACTTTAGTGCACTTTGCACTCACTTTTCAGGGTCTTGGGGAGGGTTATTTTTCTAACTCTCACTATTTTCTAATAGTCCCAGCGACCCTCTACAAGGTCACATAGGTTTGGGGTCCATTCGTGGTTCGCATTCCACTTTTGGAGTATATGGTTTGTGTTGCCCCTATCCCTATGTTCCCCCATTGCATCCTATTGTAACTATACATTGTTTGCACTTTTTCTAAGACTATACTGCATATTTTTGCTATTGTGTATATATATCTTGTGTATATTTCCTATCCTCTCACTGAGGGTACACTCTAAGATACTTTGGCATACTGTCATAAAAATAAAGTACCTTTATTTTTAGTATAACTGTGTATTGTGTTTTCTTATGATATTGTGCATATGACACTAAGTGGTACTGTAGTAGCTTCACACGTCTCCTAGTTCAGCCTAAGCTGCTCTGCTAAGCTACCATTATCTATCAGCCTAAGTTGCTAGACACCCTATACACTAATAAGGGATAACTGGGCATGGTGCAAGGTGCAAGTACCCCTTGGTACTCACTACAAGCCAGTCCAGCCTCCTACAGTTGCTCATTATGTATCAACTGTGACAGAAAGAACATCAAAAGTATCTCTTTCCAAGAGATGTGACAAATGTGGTGAAAGGAAGAAATACAAGAGTGACAGGTATTCCCCTTGTGTAATTTCAGAGGAGTTCCAAAGGGGACAGTGTAAATCCTTGACAATTTGCAATCATCCTTTTTACACCAAGTGAAAACAGATTCTGCAGTGTTAGCGCCTTTACCGAAGACGTTATGCTTGTCCACCTGCGCTATGCACATATCCACCGTATGAAGTGTAAAAGTAGGTTTCCATGGGTGAGAGAGTCTGTGTGCTGGCTGACAGTTTTATGAGGATCCCAATGCATCAGCATTTTTGTACATGTATAGCCGCCAATTAGAGTTTGCGATGGGGCTGTTCGTCAAACATTTGTCAGAGGAAGACTAGCGCCTAACTAAGGTCCTACTAAAGTGAAAAAAAGAAGATGACACCCTCTGTCTCGTGATACTGCAATGGATTCATCTAAAGTTGTTTTTAAACAGATGGATGGTACTACTGTTATGAAGCAATACGGATGTTTGAGCTCTTCAGGCCTAAAGTGCTGGCCTGTATTATAGACATGGCATTTAATGGTAACTTTGTCTTTGACAAGAAAGTGGTTGATAGTGCTTCAAACCATCAGTACAAATACAGGCACTGCAAGGTCATAGGGTGCATTGAAGTGGCCATACTCAGGCTACAGGAAATGTTATCAAATATTTTTTCTTTATAACAACTTTTATCAAACAAGGCGATCTGGTCCTCTACAGGATTACTACCAGTTTCATCTGCAACTCAGAGGCCACCTTGTAGGTTGAACCAGAGACACACAGGAGGCTACTTTTCTTGCCAGAATCTCAACAAATAACCTGACTTCTTCAGACTTTCACCCACCTGGTTGACCCTCCCTGCTGGGGGGAGGTTGCAGTTTATTTAAGAAGCCTGACAGGTAATTACATCTGGCAAATGGGTTCTGGACATAGTAAAGATGGGACAAATTCAGAATCTATGCAGATCATCCACTGTAAAAAGAGATTCACAACTTTCTCTTAGAGGTATAGAGAAGCAATACAATTATTTTCCAAAGGAGCTATAGATTTCATAACAAAGGGTCAGAGACAGCAATGATTTTATTTAAGATTTTTCTTATGGTGTTAGAAAGTTTGTAGATTGGCGTCTGTATCTGTCATCTTAACCTAACTTTGAGGATTGGCTCGTCAAAACTCCTTCTTATGTTCATGACTGCAAAGCTGTTCAGAACGCAGCGTCACTCAATGCTGCACTAGGTCTTGCAACAAGTATAAAGAAATCAACTCTGTTCCCATTGAACAATTTAGTTTTCATCCAAACAGAAATAGTCACACATTGGATGAAGGGGAAGGGGTTTCCAACAAAGTAGAGATGTCAAACACCAACAAATAGCTTTTCTGCCCATACACAAGACATAGTGAATGTGAGAAAACTAAAGATGTTATTGGGTTGCATGTTGTCATTCATTCTGTTGATTCCTCAATGCTTTCTACAGAGGAGCCCAATTCTAGAGGAACTAAATGAACAGTGATGCCGGAAGGAGGAGATTGGGTCGATAAAATCAACATAACAAAAATAATGCAGATTCACAAAGTTGGTGGGCAAAGAAGGACAATATATTAGATGGTCAGCTGCTAATTCAGTCAGATGTTTAATATTCTTGCCAAAAGATGTCTCTCACCTTGCAAAAGGGGCTCATTTCAGCAACTGGCATGTAAGCAGAAGATGGTTTCTATTGGAATCCAGACTTTACTTCAGTCTATTTAAGCACAGGGCAGTGAGATGAGTTCTTAATGCCTTTCTCTTCCATGTGAGAGACTCTTGAGTGTTAATACGAATAGACAACACCAAACGATGTACTACATCTGTAAATGTTGAAACGGGCAAGATGATTCCTGTTAAACCCAGTAACTCTGGTTTTGGGTCATAGGAAAACAATGTAGATCCACAGGCAGAGTATGTGCCAGGCCTGGAGAATGTGTGTGCAGATGTTCTCTGATGTTAGGCACTCACAAATGGGAATTGGACAGTGTGAAGCTGTATCTTATCTTCAATTGACGGGGGACCTCTTGATTGGGTCGTATTTGCAACTCATCGCAACAGCAGATTGTAGGAGGCTGGACTGGCTTGTAGTGAGTACCAAGGGGTACTTGCACCTTGCACCAGGCCCAGTTATCCCTTATTAGTGTATAGGGTGTCTAGCAGCTTAGGCTGATAGATAATGGTAGCTTAGCAGAGCAGCTTAGGCTGAACTAGGAGACGTGTGAAGCTACTACAGTACCACTTAGTGTCATATGCACAATATCCATAAGAAAACACAATATACAGTTATACTAAAAATAAAGGTACTTTATTTTTATGACAATATGCCAAAGTATCTTAGAGTGTACCCTCAGTGAGAGGATAGGAAATATACACAAGATATATATACACAATAGCAAAAATATGCAGTATAGTCTTAGAAAACAGTGCAAACAATGTATAGTTACAATAGGATGCAATGGGGAAACATAGGGATAGGGCAACACAAACCATATACTCCAAAAGTGGAATGCGAACCACGAATGGACCCCAAACCTATGTGACCTTGTAGAGGGTCGCTGGGACTATTAGAAAATAGTGAGAGTTAGAAAAATAACCCTCCCCAAGACCCTGAAAAGTGAGTGCAAAGTGCACTAAAGTTCCCCTAAGGACAAAAGAGTTGTGTTAGAGGAATAATGCAGGAAAGACACAAACCAGCAATGCAACAACTGTGGATTTCCAATCTAGGGTACCTGTGGAACAAGGGGACCAAGTCCAAAAGTCACAAGCAAGTCGGAGATGGGCAGATGCCCAGGAAATGCCAGCTGCGGGTGCAAAGAAGCTTCGACTGGACAGAAGAAGCTGAGGTTTCTGCAGGAACGAAAAGGGCTAGAGACTTCCCCTTTGGTGGACGGATCCCTCTCGCCTTGGAGAGTCGTGCAGAAGTGTTTTCCCGCCGAAAGGACGCCAACAAGCCTTGCTAGGCGCAAATCGTGCGTTTGGCGTTTTTGGACGCTGCTGGGGCCCAGGAGGGACCAGGAGGTCGCAAATTGGACCTGAAGAGAGAGGGGACGTCGAGCAAGACAAAGAGCCCTCACTGAAGCAGGTAGCACCCGGAGAAGTGCCAGAAACAGGCACTACGAGGATGCGTGAAACGGTGCTCGCCGAAGTTGCACCAAGGAGTCCCACGTCGCCGGAGACCAACTTAGAAAGTCGTGCAATGCAGGTTAGAGTGCCGTGGACCCAGGCTTGGCTGTGCACAAAGGATTTCCGCCGGAAGTGCACAGGGGCCGGAGTAGCTTGCAAAGTCGCGGTTCCCAGCAATGCAGCCCAGCGAGGTGAGGCAAGGACTTACCTCCACCAAACTTGGGCTGAAGAGTCACTGGACTGTGGGGGTCACTTGGACTGAGTCGCTGGATTCGAGGGACCTCGCTCGTCGTGCTGAGAGGAGACCCAAGGGACCGGTAATGCAGCTTTTTGGTGCCTGCGGTTGCAGGGGGAAGATTCCGTCGACCCACGGGAGATTTCTTCGGAGCTTCTGGTGCAGAGAGGAGGCAGGCTACCCCCACAGCATGCACAAGCAGGAAAACAGTCGAGAAGGCGGCAGGATCAGCGTTACAGAGTTGCAGTAGTCGTCTTTGCTACTATGTTGCAGGTTTGCAGGCTTCCAGCGCGGTCAGCGGTCGTTTCCTTATCAGAAGGTGAAGAGGGAGATGCAGAGGAACTCGGATGAGCTCTTGCATTCGTTATCTAAAGTTTCCCCAGAGACAGAGACCCTAAATAGCCAGAAAAGAGGGTTTGGCTACCTAGGAGAGAGGATAGGCTACTAACACCTGAAGGAGCCTATCAGCAGGAGTCTCTGACGTCACCTGGTGGCACTGGCCACTCAGAGCAGTCCAGTGTGCCAGCAGCACCTCTGTTTCCAAGATGGCAGAGGTCTGGAGCACACTGGAGGAGCTCTGGACACCTCCCAGGGGAGGTGCAGGTCAGGGGAGTGGTCACTCCCCTTTCCTTTGTCCAGTTTCGCGCCAGAGCAGGGGCTAAGGGGTCCCTGAACCGGTGTAGACTGGCTTATGCAGAATTGGGCACATCTGTGCCCAAGAAAGCATTTCCAGAGGCTGGGGGAGGCTACTCCTCCCCTGCCTTCACACCATTTTCCAAAGGGAGAGGGTGTCACACCCTCTCTCAGAGGAAGTTCTTTGTTCTGCCATCCTGGGCCAGGCCTGGCTGGACCCCAGGAGGGCAGCTGCCTGTCTGAGGGGTTGGCAGCAGCAGCAGCTGCAGTGAAACCCCAGGAAGGGCAGTTTGGCAGTACCAGGGTCTGTGCTACAGACCACTGGGATCATGGGATTGTGCCAACTATGCCAGGATGGTATAGAGGGGGCAATTCCATGACCATAGACATGTTACATGGCCATATTCGGAGTTACCATGGTGAAGCTACATATAGGTAGTGACCTATATGTAGTGCACGCGTGTAATGGTGTCCCCGCACTCACAAAGTTCAGGGAATTGGCTCTGAACAATGTGGGGGCACCTTGGCTAGTGCCAGGGTGCCCTCACCCTAAGTGACTTTGCACCTAACCTTTACCAGGTAAAGGTTAGACATATAGGTGACTTATAAGTTACTTAAGTGCAGTGTAAAATGGCTGTGAAATAACGTGGACGTTATTTCACTCAGGCTGCAGTGGCAGGCCTGTGTAAGAATTGTCAGAGCTCCCTATGGGTGGCAAAAGAAATGCTGCAGCCCATAGGGATCTCCTGGAACCCCAATACCCTGGGTACCTCAGTACCATATACTAGGGAATTATAAGGGTGTTCCAGTAAGCCAATGTAAATTGGTAAAAATGGTCACTAGCCTGTCAGTGACAATTTGGAAAGAAATGAGAGAGCATAACCACTGAGGTTCTGATTAGCAGAGCCTCAGTGAGACAGTTAGTCACTACACAGGTAACACATTCAGGCACACTTATGAACACTGGGGCCCTGGGTTACCAGGGTCCCAGTGACACATAGAACTAAAACAACATATATACAGTGAAAAATGGGGGTAACATGCCAGGCAAGATGGTACTTTCCTACACAACCCCCCCCCCCCCAAACGAAGGACAATAAGACTAGCCATGACCTGATGAGTCTTCATTGTCTAAGTGGAAATATCTGGAGAGTCCATCTGCATTGGAGTGGCTACTCCCAGGTCTATGTTCCACTGTATAGTCCATTCCCTGTAGGGATATGGACCACCTCAACAATTTAGGATTTTCACCTTTCATTTGTTTTAGCCAAAGTAGAGGTTTGTGGTCTGTCTGAACAATGAAGTGAGTGCCAAACAGGTATGGCCTTAACTTCTTCAGAGCCCAGACCACAGCAAAGGCCTCCCTCTCAATGGCAGACCAACGCTTTTCTCTAGGGGTCAACCTTCTACTAATAAAAGCAACAGGTTGATCCTGGCCCTCAGAATTAAGTTGTGATAGGACTGCCCCTACTCCTAATTCAGATGCATCAGTTTGGACATAGAATTTTTTAGAGTAACAAGGGCTTTTCAGGACAGGTGCAGAGCACATGGCCTGCTTCAGCTCCTCAAAAGCTTTCTGACAGCTTGCTGTCCATAATACCTTTTTAGGCATTTTCTTGGATGTGAGGTCATTAAGAGGGGCTGCAATGGAGCCATAGTTCTTAATGAACCTCCTGTAATACCCAGTGAGGCCTAGGAAGGCTCTCACCTGAGTCTGAGTGGTAGGGGGAACCCAATCAATAATAGTTTGGATTTTCCCCTGAAGTGGTGCAATCTGTTCCCCACCAACAAGGTGTCCCAGATAAACCACCTTACCCTGCCCTATCTGGCACTTTGAAGCCTTGATAGTGAGGCCTGCCTTTTGCAGAGTCTCCAAAACTTTCCATAGGTGGACCAGGTGATCATCCCAGCTGGAGCTAAAGACAGCTATATCGTCCAAATATGCTGCACTGAAAGCTTCCAGCCCTTGCAGGACTGTGTTCACCAACCTCTGAAAAGTGGCAGGTGCATTTTTCAAACCAAAAGGCATTACAGTAAACTGGTAATGTCCTCCAATGGTAGAAAATGCAGTCTTAGGTTTAGCATCTTCTGACAATTTGATCTGCCAATACCCTGCAGTCAAATCAAAAGTGCTTAGATACTTGGCAGATGCCAGTGTATCTATGAGCTCATCTGCCCTGGGTATAGGGTGAGCATCAGTTTTGGTTACCAAGTTGAGACCTCTATAGTCTACACAAAACCTCATTTCCTTCTTTCCATCTTTAGAATTGGGTTTTGGTACCAGTACCACAGGAGAAGCCCATGGACTGTCAGAGTGCTCAACCACTCCTAGTTCCAACATTTTCTGAACTTCTTGCTTTATGCAGTCCCTGACATGGTCAGGCTGCCTATAGATCTTACTTTTGACAGGTAAACTGTCTCCAGTATCTATAGTGTGCTCACACCAAGAAGTGGTACCTGGCACAGTAGAGAAGAGTTCAGAGAATTGTCCTAGGAGATTTATGCAATTGTCTTTCTGCTCAGCAGTAAGACAATCAGCCAAAACTACACCTTCCACAAGAGCATCTTGTTCTGTGGAAGAGAAGAGATCAGGTAGAGGATCACTGTCTTCTTCCTGTCCCTCATCAGTTGCCATGAGCAGGGTGAGATCAGCCCTGTCATAGTAGGGTTTCAGGCGGTTGACATGGAGCACCCTAAGGGGACTCCTGGCAGTGCCTAAGTCAACCAAGTAGGTGACTTCACCCTTCTTTTCAACAATTGTGTGGGGTCCACTCCATTTATCTTGGAGTGCTCTTGGGGCCACAGGCTCCAAGACCCACACTTTCTGCCCTGGTTGGTACTGAACCAAAACAGCCTTCTGATCATGCCATTGCTTCTGGAGCTCTTGGCTGGCCTGAAGGTTTTTACTGGCCTTTTTCATGTACTCAGCCATCCTTGATCTGAGGCCAAGTACATAATCCACAATATCCTGCTTAGGAGCTTTTAAAGGTTGTTCCCAACCCTCCTTTACAAGTGTGAGTGGACCCCTAACAGGGTGTCCAAAAAGAAGTTCAAAGGGGCTGAAGCCCACTCCTTTCTGGGGTACCTCCCTGTAGGCAAAAAGGAGGCATGGTAGAAGGATATCCCATCTCCTGCGGAGTTTTTCAGGGAGACCCATAATCATGCCTTTGAGAGTTTTATTAAATCTCTCCACCAGTCCATTTGTTTGTGGATGATAGGGTGTTGTGAACTTGTAAGTTACACCACACTCCTTCCACATGGCCTTTAAGTATGCAGACATGAAATTGCTTCCTCTGTCTGATACTACTTCCTTTGGGAAGCCCACCCTGGAAAATATTCCCAGGAGGGCCTTTGCCACTGCAGGAGCTGTAGTGGTCCTTAAAGGAATTGCTTCAGGATATCTTGTGGCATGGTCCACTACCACTAAGATAAACCTATTGCCTGAAGCAGTAGGAGGGTCAAGGGGGCCAACTATGTCAACCCCTACCCTTTCAAAGGGAACCCCAACCACAGGCAGTGGGATAAGGGGTGCCTTTGGAGTGCCACCTGTCTTGCCACTGGCTTGACAGGTTTCACAGGACTTACAAAATTCCTTTGTGTCCTCAGACATCCTAGGCCAATGAAACAATGGTACCAATCTGTCCCAAGTTTTCATTTGACCCAGGTGCCCAGCTAGGGGAATGTCATGTGCCAGTGTTAGGAGGAACTTTCTGTACTCCTGAGGAATCACTAATCTCCTGGCAGCTCCAGGTTTAGGATCCCTATGCTCAGTGTACAAGAGGTTGTCCTCCCAGTAAACTCTGTGAGAGTCACTGACATCCCCATTAGCCTGTTTGACAGCTTGCTGTCTGAGACCCTCTAATGTGGGACAGGTTTGCTGTGCCACACTCAGCTCCTCTCTGGCAGGCCCCCCTTCACCCAAAAGCTCAGCAGTGTCTGCTTCCAGCTCCTCTGGTGTAGGTTCTGCACAGGGAGGGAATTCTTCTTCCTCAGAAGTAGAATCCACTGTAGAGGGAGGGATAGTAGGAAGTGTTTTGCTTCTACTAGCCCTAGCTTTAGGGAGCACTTGGTCCATTGTTCCAGGATCCAAGTTTCCCTGTCCTTTTTGCTTTTTGGCCTGAGCCCTTGTCAAAGCAAAAATATGCCCTGGGATGCCCAGCATTGCTGCATGGGCCTCCAACTCCACATCTGACCAAGCTGATGTCTCCAAATCATTCCCTAATAGACAGTCTACAGGTAAATCTGAAGCTACCACAACTTTCTTTGGACCAGTTACCCCCCCCCAGTTGAGATTTACAACAGCCATGGGGTGGCTTTGTGTTATGTTGTGAGCATCGGTTACTTGGTACTGGTGTCCAAGTATGTGTTGTTCAGGGTGCACCAGTTTCTCAATCACCATTGTGACACTGGCACCTGTGTCCCTGTAGGCCTGGACCTCAACACCATTTATTAGGGTTAGTTGCTTGTACTTCTCCAAGTTATGGGGGCAAGCAACCAAAGTGGCTAAATCAATAGCCCCTTCAGAGACTAAAGTAGCCTCTGTGGTCTCCCTAATCAGACCAACCCCAACTAAATTACCAAAAGTGAGCCCAGCTACTCCCTTGGATTGGCTATTAGTAGGTTTGCTCCCACCACCACTGCTATTAGTAGGGACACTAGGTGTAGCAGTAGGGGTTGTAGTGGTAGGAGCTGTGGTGCCTTTCTTTGGACAACTGGGATCTGTTGTCCAATGGCCTTTTATTTTACATAAATAGCACCATGGTTTCTTTTCCTTGTTCTGATTAAAGGAGGATTTGGACCCACCACCCCCACCAGAGTGTTTTTGTGGGCCTGATGAAGACTCATTTTTAGATTTGTCCCCACCCTTGTCAGAAGACTTACCATCCTTCTTTTTGTTGCCATCTTTGTCACCCCCTGTATGAACTTTTCTGTTCACTCTTGTTCTGACCCATTTGTCTGCCTTCTTTCCCAATTCTTGGGGAGAGGTCAGATCAGAGTCCACCAAGTACTGGTGCAACAAATCAGACACACAATTATTAAGAATATGCTCTCTCAGGATTAAGTTATACAGGCTGTCATAATCAGTAACTTTACTGCCATGTAACCACCCCTCCAAGGCCTTCACTGCCTGGTCAATGAAATCAACCCAGTCTTGTGAAGACTCCTTTTTGGTCTCTCTGAACTTTATCCTGTACTGTTCAGTGGTTAAGCCATAACCATCCAGGAGTGCATTCTTAAGAACTTGGAAATTATTGGCATCATTTTCTTTCACAGTAAGGAGCCTATCCCTACCTTTTCCACTAAATGATAGCCATAGGATAGCAGCCCACTGCCTTTGAGGGACATCCTGTACAACACAGGCCCTCTCAAGTGCAGCAAACCACTTGTTAATGTCATCCCCCTCCTTATAAGGGGGAACTATCTTGTGCAGATTCCTGGAATCATGCTCTTTTGCAGGATGACTATGGGGAATACTGCTGCTGCCACCATGGGTATCTAAACCCAACTTCTGTCTTTCCTTCTCTAATTCAAAAGACTGTCTATCCAAATCCAGCTGTTGCTTTTTAAGCTTCAGTCTGGTTTGTTCCACCCTCAACTTATTGAGTTCCCTCTCTAACATTCTGTCATCAGGGTTGGTGGGAGGGACATTTCTAGAAACAGAGCTATGATGGGAATGAACAGAAGGAGACCTGTCCCTTACAGAAGGCACCCTAACAGCTTGGTTTACAGACACATTACTACCAGTATGGTGAGAATAAATGCTTTTGCTGTGATGTGAGACAACACTATTTATTTGGTGTGGCTCATCATCATTACCATCTATGCTAGATTGTCTAGTAATGGGCAGGCTAGGAAGTTTCTTTCCTGAATCTTTTCCTGGTGGAGTCCCTGAATCAGATTGGGAACTATTAGGTACTTTTTCAACAGTTGGGGCACCTATGGCCTTATTCTGTTCTCTAAGCATGTTAAGTAACAGTTCCAAGGAAGGATTCTTCCCTACACTCAAACCTCTCTCTATACAGAGACTCCTTGCTCTTTTCCAGCTAAGGTTGTCATATGCAAGTTTGGACAGATCAACACTTTGGCCTGTGCCAGACATTTTTTAGAGATAGTTAAAGTGATAGAGAAAGAGACAAAAGTTTTCAGAACTTTTTGGAAAGACAGAAAAAAAACTTTTTAAACTTTTAAGAACTTTTTGAAAGTTTAGGAGTACTTTTCAGCACTTAGAAAAGAGTGAAAAGAGGAAATGCAAAACTTTTTGGCTATGTGTATATACACTGACCTTGTTTTGTATATTTTTCTCTTATGAAAAGTACAATGACAAGAGTGGTAAGTAGTCTCAAGCACTTATCCCACCACTGCACAACCAATGTAGGAGGCTGGACTGGCTTGTAGTGAGTACCAAGGGGTACTTGCACCTTGCACCAGGCCCAGTTATCCCTTATTAGTGTATAGGGTGTCTAGCAGCTTAGGCTGATAGATAATGGTAGCTTAGCAGAGCAGCTTAGGCTGAACTAGGAGACGTGTGAAGCTACTACAGTACCACTTAGTGTCATATGCACAATATCATAAGAAAACACAATATACAGTTATACTAAAAATAAAGGTACTTTATTTTTATGACAATATGCCAAAGTATCTTAGAGTGTACCCTCAGTGAGAGGATGGAAATATACACAAGATATATATACACAATAGCAAAAATATGCAGTATAGTCTTAGAAAACAGTGCAAACAATGTATAGTTACAATAGGATGCAATGGGGAAACATAGGGATAGGGGCAACACAAACCATATACTCCAAAAGTGGAATGCGAACCACGAATGGACCCCAAACCTATGTGACCTTGTAGAGGGTCGCTGGGACTATTAGAAAATAGTGAGAGTTAGAAAAATAACCCTCCCCAAGACCCTGAAAAGTGAGTGCAAAGTGCACTAAAGTTCCCCTAAGGACAAAGAAGTCGTGTTAGAGGAATAATGCAGGAAAGACACAAACCAGCAATGCAACAACTGTGGATTTCCAATCTAGGGTACCTGTGGAACAAGGGGACCAAGTCCAAAAGTCACAAGCAAGTCGGAGATGGGCAGATTCCCAGGAAATGCCAGCTGCGGGTGCAAAGAAGCTTCGACTGGACAGAAGAAGCTGAGGTTTCTGCAGGAACGAAAAGGGCTAGAGACTTCCCCTTTGGTGGACGGATCCCTCTCGCCTTGGAGAGTCGTGCAGAAGTGTTTTCCCGCCGAAAGGACGCCAACAAGCCTTGCTAGGTGCAAATCGTGCGTTTGGCGTTTTTGGACGCTGCTGGGGCCCAGGAGGGACCAGGAGGTCGCAAATTGGACCTGAAGAGAGAGGGGACGTCGAGCAAGACAAAGAGCCCTCACTGAAGCAGGTAGCACCCGGAGAAGTGCCAGAAACAGGCACTACGGGGATGCGTGAAACGGTGCTCGCCGAAGTTGCACCAAGGAGTCCCACGTCGCCGGAGACCAACTTAGAAAGTCGTGCAATGCAGGTTAGAGTGCCGTGGACCCAGGCTTGGCTGTGCACAAAGGATTTCCGCCGGAAGTGCACAGGGGCCGGAGTAGCTTGCAAAGTCGCGGTTCCCAGCAATGCAGCCCAGCGAGGTGAGGCAAGGACTTACCTCCACCAAACTTGGGCTGAAGAGTCACTGGACTGTGGGGGTCACTTGGACTGAGTCGCTGGATTCGAGGGACCTCGCTCGTCGTGCTGAGAGGAGACCCAAGGGACCGGTAATGCAGCTTTTTGGTGCCTGCGGTTGCAGGGGGAAGATTCCGTCGACCCACGGGAGATTTCTTCGGAGCTTCTGGTGCAGAGAGGAGGCAGGCTACCCCCACAGCATGCACAAGCAGGAAAACAGTCGAGAAGGCGGCAGGATCAGCGTTACAGAGTTGCAGTAGTCGTCTTTGCTACTATGTTGCAGGTTTGCAGGCTTCCAGCGTGGTCAGCGGTCGTTTCCTTATCAGAAGGTGAAGAGGGAGATGCAGAGGAACTCGGATGAGCTCTTGCATTCGTTATCTAAAGTTTCCCCAGAGACAGAGACCCTAAATAGCCAGAAAAGAGGGTTTGGCTACCTAGGAGAGAGGATAGGCTACTAACACCTGAAGGAGCCTATCAGCAGGAGTCTCTGACGTCACCTGGTGGCACTGGCCACTCAGAGCAGTCCAGTGTGCCAGCAGCACCTCTGTTTCCAAGATGGCAGAGGTCTGGAGCACACTGGAGGAGCTCTGGACACCTCCCAGGGGAGGTGCAGGTCAGGGGAGTGGTCACTCCCCTTTCCTTTGTCCAGTTTCGCGCCAGAGCAGGGGCTAAGGGGTCCCTGAACCGGTGTAGACTGGCTTATGCAGAATTGGGCACATCTGTGCCCAAGAAAGCATTTCCAGAGGCTGGGGGAGGCTACTCCTCCCCTGCCTTCACACCATTTTCCAAAGGGAGAGGGTGTCACACCCTCTCTCAGAGGAAGTTCTTTGTTCTGCCATCCTGGGCCAGGCCTGGCTGGACCCCAGGAGGGCAGCTGCCTGTCTGAGGGGTTGGCAGCAGCAGCAGCTGCAGTGAAACCCCAGGAAGGGCAGTTTGGCAGTACCAGGGTCTGTGCTACAGACCACTGGGATCATGGGATTGTGCCAACTATGCCAGGATGGTATAGAGGGGGCAATTCCATGACCATAGACATGTTACATGGCCATATTCGGAGTTACCATGGTGAAGCTACATATAGGTAGTGACCTATATGTAGTGCACGCGTGTAATGGTGTCCCCGCACTCACAAAGTTCAGGGAATTGGCTCTGAACAATGTGGGGGCACCTTGGCTAGTGCCAGGGTGCCCTCACCCTAAGTGACTTTGCACCTAACCTTTACCAGGTAAAGGTTAGACATATAGGTGACTTATAAGTTACTTAAGTGCAGTGTAAAATGGCTGTGAAATAACGTGGACGTTATTTCACTCAGGCTGCAGTGGCAGGCCTGTGTAAGAATTGTCAGAGCTCCCTATGGGTGGCAAAAGAAATGCTGCAGCCCATAGGGATCTCCTGGAACCCCAATACCCTGGGTACCTCAGTACCATATACTAGGGAATTATAAGGGTGTTCCAGTAAGCCAATGTAAATTGGTAAAAATGGTCACTAGCCTGTCAGTGACAATTTGGAAAGAAATGAGAGAGCATAACCACTGAGGTTCTGATTAGCAGAGCCTCAGTGAGACAGTTAGTCACTACACAGGTAACACATTCAGGCACACTTATGAACACTGGGGCCCTGGGTTACCAGGGTCCCAGTGACACATAGAACTAAAACAACATATATACAGTGAAAAATGGGGGTAACATGCCAGGCAAGATGGTACTTTCCTACACAACCCCCCCCCCCCCCAAACGAAGGACAATAAGACTAGCCATGACCTGATGAGTCTTCATTGTCTAAGTGGAAATATCTGGAGAGTCCATCTGCATTGGAGTGGCTACTCCCAGGTCTATGTTCCACTGTATAGTCCATTCCCTGTAGGGATATGGACCACCTCAACAATTTAGGATTTTCACCTTTCATTTGTTTTAGCCAAAGTAGAGGTTTGTGGTCTGTCTGAACAATGAAGTGAGTGCCAAACAGGTATGGCCTTAACTTCTTCAGAGCCCAGACCACAGCAAAGGCCTCCCTCTCAATGGCAGACCAACGCTTTTCTCTAGGGGTCAACCTTCTACTAATAAAAGCAACAGGTTGATCCTGGCCCTCAGAATTAAGTTGTGATAGGACTGCCCCTACTCCTAATTCAGATGCATCAGTTTGGACATAGAATTTTTTAGAGTAACAAGGGCTTTTCAGGACAGGTGCAGAGCACATGGCCTGCTTCAGCTCCTCAAAAGCTTTCTGACAGCTTGCTGTCCATAATACCTTTTTAGGCATTTTCTTGGATGTGAGGTCATTAAGAGGGGCTGCAATGGAGCCATAGTTCTTAATGAACCTCCTGTAATACCCAGTGAGGCCTAGGAAGGCTCTCACCTGAGTCTGAGTGGTAGGGGGAACCCAATCAATAATAGTTTGGATTTTCCCCTGAAGTGGTGCAATCTGTTCCCCACCAACAAGGTGTCCCAGATAAACCACCTTACCCTGCCCTATCTGGCACTTTGAAGCCTTGATAGTGAGGCCTGCCTTTTGCAGAGTCTCCAAAACTTTCCATAGGTGGACCAGGTGATCATCCCAGCTGGAGCTAAAGACAGCTATATCGTCCAAATATGCTGCACTGAAAGCTTCCAGCCCTTGCAGGACTGTGTTCACCAACCTCTGAAAAGTGGCAGGTGCATTTTTCAAACCAAAAGGCATTACAGTAAACTGGTAATGTCCTCCAATGGTAGAAAATGCAGTCTTAGGTTTAGCATCTTCTGACAATTTGATCTGCCAATACCCTGCAGTCAAATCAAAAGTGCTTAGATACTTGGCAGATGCCAGTGTATCTATGAGCTCATCTGCCCTGGGTATAGGGTGAGCATCAGTTTTGGTTACCAAGTTGAGACCTCTATAGTCTACACAAAACCTCATTTCCTTCTTTCCATCTTTAGAATTGGGTTTTGGTACCAGTACCACAGGAGAAGCCCATGGACTGTCAGAGTGCTCAACCACTCCTAGTTCCAACATTTTCTGAACTTCTTGCTTTATGCAGTCCCTGACATGGTCAGGCTGCCTATAGATCTTACTTTTGACAGGTAAACTGTCTCCAGTATCTATAGTGTGCTCACACCAAGAAGTGGTACCTGGCACAGTAGAGAAGAGTTCAGAGAATTGTCCTAGGAGATTTATGCAATTGTCTTTCTGCTCAGCAGTAAGACAATCAGCCAAAACTACACCTTCCACAAGAGCATCTTGTTCTGTGGAAGAGAAGAGATCAGGTAGAGGATCACTGTCTTCTTCCTGTCCCTCATCAGTTGCCATGAGCAGGGTGAGATCAGCCCTGTCATAGTAGGGTTTCAGGCGGTTGACATGGAGCACCCTAAGGGGACTCCTGGCAGTGCCTAAGTCAACCAAGTAGGTGACTTCACCCTTCTTTTCAACAATTGTGTGGGGTCCACTCCATTTATCTTGGAGTGCTCTTGGGGCCACAGGCTCCAAGACCCACACTTTCTGCCCTGGTTGGTACTGAACCAAAACAGCCTTCTGATCATGCCATTGCTTCTGGAGCTCTTGGCTGGCCTGAAGGTTTTTACTGGCCTTTTTCATGTACTCAGCCATCCTTGATCTGAGGCCAAGTACATAATCCACAATATCCTGCTTAGGAGCTTTTAAAGGTTGTTCCCAACCCTCCTTTACAAGTGTGAGTGGACCCCTAACAGGGTGTCCAAAAAGAAGTTCAAAGGGGCTGAAGCCCACTCCTTTCTGGGGTACCTCCCTGTAGGCAAAAAGGAGGCATGGTAGAAGGATATCCCATCTCCTGCGGAGTTTTTCAGGGAGACCCATAATCATGCCTTTGAGAGTTTTATTAAATCTCTCCACCAGTCCATTTGTTTGTGGATGATAGGGTGTTGTGAACTTGTAAGTTACACCACACTCCTTCCACATGGCCTTTAAGTATGCAGACATGAAATTGCTTCCTCTGTCTGATACTACTTCCTTTGGGAAGCCCACCCTGGAAAATATTCCCAGGAGGGCCTTTGCCACTGCAGGAGCTGTAGTGGTCCTTAAAGGAATTGCTTCAGGATATCTTGTGGCATGGTCCACTACCACTAAGATAAACCTATTGCCTGAAGCAGTAGGAGGGTCAAGGGGGCCAACTATGTCAACCCCTACCCTTTCAAAGGGAACCCCAACCACAGGCAGTGGGATAAGGGGTGCCTTTGGAGTGCCACCTGTCTTGCCACTGGCTTGACAGGTTTCACAGGACTTACAAAATTCCTTTGTGTCCTCAGACATCCTAGGCCAATGAAACAATGGTACCAATCTGTCCCAAGTTTTCATTTGACCCAGGTGCCCAGCTAGGGGAATGTCATGTGCCAGTGTTAGGAGGAACTTTCTGTACTCCTGAGGAATCACTAATCTCCTGGCAGCTCCAGGTTTAGGATCCCTATGCTCAGTGTACAAGAGGTTGTCCTCCCAGTAAACTCTGTGAGAGTCACTGACATCCCCATTAGCCTGTTTGACAGCTTGCTGTCTGAGACCCTCTAATGTGGGACAGGTTTGCTGTGCCACACTCAGCTCCTCTCTGGCAGGCCCCCCTTCACCCAAAAGCTCAGCAGTGTCTGCTTCCAGCTCCTCTGGTGTAGGTTCTGCACAGGGAGGGAATTCTTCTTCCTCAGAAGTAGAATCCACTGTAGAGGGAGGGATAGTAGGAAGTGTTTTGCTTCTACTAGCCCTAGCTTTAGGGAGCACTTGGTCCATTGTTCCAGGATCCAAGTTTCCCTGTCCTTTTTGCTTTTTGGCCTGAGCCCTTGTCAAAGCAAAAATATGCCCTGGGATGCCCAGCATTGCTGCATGGGCCTCCAACTCCACATCTGACCAAGCTGATGTCTCCAAATCATTCCCTAATAGACAGTCTACAGGTAAATCTGAAGCTACCACAACTTTCTTTGGACCAGTTACCCCCCCCCAGTTGAGATTTACAACAGCCATGGGGTGGCTTTGTGTTATGTTGTGAGCATCGGTTACTTGGTACTGGTGTCCAAGTATGTGTTGTTCAGGGTGCACCAGTTTCTCAATCACCATTGTGACACTGGCACCTGTGTCCCTGTAGGCCTGGACCTCAACACCATTTATTAGGGTTAGTTGCTTGTACTTCTCCAAGTTATGGGGGCAAGCAACCAAAGTGGCTAAATCAATAGCCCCTTCAGAGACTAAAGTAGCCTCTGTGGTCTCCCTAATCAGACCAACCCCAACTAAATTACCAAAAGTGAGCCCAGCTACTCCCTTGGATTGGCTATTAGTAGGTTTGCTCCCACCACCACTGCTATTAGTAGGGACACTAGGTGTAGCAGTAGGGGTTGTAGTGGTAGGAGCTGTGGTGCCTTTCTTTGGACAACTGGGATCTGTTGTCCAATGGCCTTTTATTTTACATAAATAGCACCATGGTTTCTTTTCCTTGTTCTGATTAAAGGAGGATTTGGACCCACCACCCCCACCAGAGTGTTTTTGTGGGCCTGATGAAGACTCATTTTTAGATTTGTCCCCACCCTTGTCAGAAGACTTACCATCCTTCTTTTTGTTGCCATCTTTGTCACCCCCTGTATGAACTTTTCTGTTCACTCTTGTTCTGACCCATTTGTCTGCCTTCTTTCCCAATTCTTGGGGAGAGGTCAGATCAGAGTCCACCAAGTACTGGTGCAACAAATCAGACACACAATTATTAAGAATATGCTCTCTCAGGATTAAGTTATACAGGCTGTCATAATCAGTAACTTTACTGCCATGTAACCACCCCTCCAAGGCCTTCACTGCCTGGTCAATGAAATCAACCCAGTCTTGTGAAGACTCCTTTTTGGTCTCTCTGAACTTTATCCTGTACTGTTCAGTGGTTAAGCCATAACCATCCAGGAGTGCATTCTTAAGAACTTGGAAATTATTGGCATCATTTTCTTTCACAGTAAGGAGCCTATCCCTACCTTTTCCACTAAATGATAGCCATAGGATAGCAGCCCACTGCCTTTGAGGGACATCCTGTACAACACAGGCCCTCTCAAGTGCAGCAAACCACTTGTTAATGTCATCCCCCTCCTTATAAGGGGGAACTATCTTGTGCAGATTCCTGGAATCATGCTCTTTTGCAGGATGACTATGGGGAATACTGCTGCTGCCACCATGGGTATCTAAACCCAACTTCTGTCTTTCCTTCTCTAATTCAAAAGACTGTCTATCCAAATCCAGCTGTTGCTTTTTAAGCTTCAGTCTGGTTTGTTCCACCCTCAACTTATTGAGTTCCCTCTCTAACATTCTGTCATCAGGGTTGGTGGGAGGGACATTTCTAGAAACAGAGCTATGATGGGAATGAACAGAAGGAGACCTGTCCCTTACAGAAGGCACCCTAACAGCTTGGTTTACAGACACATTACTACCAGTATGGTGAGAATAAATGCTTTTGCTGTGATGTGAGACAACACTATTTATTTGGTGTGGCTCATCATCATTACCATCTATGCTAGATTGTCTAGTAATGGGCAGGCTAGGAAGTTTCTTTCCTGAATCTTTTCCTGGTGGAGTCCCTGAATCAGATTGGGAACTATTAGGTACTTTTTCAACAGTTGGGGCACCTATGGCCTTATTCTGTTCTCTAAGCATGTTAAGTAACAGTTCCAAGGAAGGATTCTTCCCTACACTCAAACCTCTCTCTATACAGAGACTCCTTGCTCTTTTCCAGCTAAGGTTGTCATATGCAAGTTTGGACAGATCAACACTTTGGCCTGTGCCAGACATTTTTTAGAGAGAGTTAAAGTGATAGAGAAAGAGACAAAAGTTTTCAGAACTTTTTGGAAAGACAGAAAAAAAACTTTTTAAACTTTTAAGAACTTTTTGAAAGTTTAGGAGTACTTTTCAGCACTTAGAAAAGAGTGAAAAGAGGAAATGCAAAACTTTTTGGCTATGTGTATATACACTGACCTTGTTTTGTATATTTTTCTCTTATGAAAAGTACAATGACAAGAGTGGTAAGTAGTCTCAAGCACTTATCCCACCACTGCACAACCAATGTAGGAGGCTGGACTGGCTTGTAGTGAGTACCAAGGGGTACTTGCACCTTGCACCAGGCCCAGTTATCCCTTATTAGTGTATAGGGTGTCTAGCAGCTTAGGCTGATAGATAATGGTAGCTTAGCAGAGCAGCTTAGGCTGAACTAGGAGACGTGTGAAGCTACTACAGTACCACTTAGTGTCATATGCACAATATCATAAGAAAACACAATATACAGTTATACTAAAAATAAAGGTACTTTATTTTTATGACAATATGCCAAAGTATCTTAGAGTGTACCCTCAGTGAGAGGATGGAAATATACACAAGATATATATACACAATAGCAAAAATATGCAGTATAGTCTTAGAAAACAGTGCAAACAATGTATAGTTACAATAGGATGCAATGGGGAAACATAGGGATAGGGGCAACACAAACCATATACTCCAAAAGTGGAATGCGAACCACGAATGGACCCCAAACCTATGTGACCTTGTAGAGGGTCGCTGGGACTATTAGAAAATAGTGAGAGTTAGAAAAATAACCCTCCCCAAGACCCTGAAAAGTGAGTGCAAAGTGCACTAAAGTTCCCCTAAGGACAAAGAAGTCGTGTTAGAGGAATAATGCAGGAAAGACACAAACCAGCAATGCAACAACTGTGGATTTCCAATCTAGGGTACCTGTGGAACAAGGGGACCAAGTCCAAAAGTCACAAGCAAGTCGGAGATGGGCAGATTCCCAGGAAATGCCAGCTGCGGGTGCAAAGAAGCTTCGACTGGACAGAAGAAGCTGAGGTTTCTGCAGGAACGAAAAGGGCTAGAGACTTCCCCTTTGGTGGACGGATCCCTCTCGCCTTGGAGAGTCGTGCAGAAGTGTTTTCCCGCCGAAAGGACGCCAACAAGCCTTGCTAGGTGCAAATCGTGCGTTTGGCGTTTTTGGACGCTGCTGGGGCCCAGGAGGGACCAGGAGGTCGCAAATTGGACCTGAAGAGAGAGGGGACGTCGAGCAAGACAAAGAGCCCTCACTGAAGCAGGTAGCACCCGGAGAAGTGCCAGAAACAGGCACTACGGGGATGCGTGAAACGGTGCTCGCCGAAGTTGCACCAAGGAGTCCCACGTCGCCGGAGACCAACTTAGAAAGTCGTGCAATGCAGGTTAGAGTGCCGTGGACCCAGGCTTGGCTGTGCACAAAGGATTTCCGCCGGAAGTGCACAGGGGCCGGAGTAGCTTGCAAAGTCGCGGTTCCCAGCAATGCAGCCCAGCGAGGTGAGGCAAGGACTTACCTCCACCAAACTTGGGCTGAAGAGTCACTGGACTGTGGGGGTCACTTGGACTGAGTCGCTGGATTCGAGGGACCTCGCTCGTCGTGCTGAGAGGAGACCCAAGGGACCGGTAATGCAGCTTTTTGGTGCCTGCGGTTGCAGGGGGAAGATTCCGTCGACCCACGGGAGATTTCTTCGGAGCTTCTGGTGCAGAGAGGAGGCAGGCTACCCCCACAGCATGCACAAGCAGGAAAACAGTCGAGAAGGCGGCAGGATCAGCGTTACAGAGTTGCAGTAGTCGTCTTTGCTACTATGTTGCAGGTTTGCAGGCTTCCAGCGTGGTCAGCGGTCGTTTCCTTATCAGAAGGTGAAGAGGGAGATGCAGAGGAACTCGGATGAGCTCTTGCATTCGTTATCTAAAGTTTCCCCAGAGACAGAGACCCTAAATAGCCAGAAAAGAGGGTTTGGCTACCTAGGAGAGAGGATAGGCTACTAACACCTGAAGGAGCCTATCAGCAGGAGTCTCTGACGTCACCTGGTGGCACTGGCCACTCAGAGCAGTCCAGTGTGCCAGCAGCACCTCTGTTTCCAAGATGGCAGAGGTCTGGAGCACACTGGAGGAGCTCTGGACACCTCCCAGGGGAGGTGCAGGTCAGGGGAGTGGTCACTCCCCTTTCCTTTGTCCAGTTTCGCGCCAGAGCAGGGGCTAAGGGGTCCCTGAACCGGTGTAGACTGGCTTATGCAGAATTGGGCACATCTGTGCCCAAGAAAGCATTTCCAGAGGCTGGGGGAGGCTACTCCTCCCCTGCCTTCACACCATTTTCCAAAGGGAGAGGGTGTCACACCCTCTCTCAGAGGAAGTTCTTTGTTCTGCCATCCTGGGCCAGGCCTGGCTGGACCCCAGGAGGGCAGCTGCCTGTCTGAGGGGTTGGCAGCAGCAGCAGCTGCAGTGAAACCCCAGGAAGGGCAGTTTGGCAGTACCAGGGTCTGTGCTACAGACCACTGGGATCATGGGATTGTGCCAACTATGCCAGGATGGTATAGAGGGGGCAATTCCATGACCATAGACATGTTACATGGCCATATTCGGAGTTACCATGGTGAAGCTACATATAGGTAGTGACCTATATGTAGTGCACGCGTGTAATGGTGTCCCCGCACTCACAAAGTTCAGGGAATTGGCTCTGAACAATGTGGGGGCACCTTGGCTAGTGCCAGGGTGCCCTCACCCTAAGTGACTTTGCACCTAACCTTTACCAGGTAAAGGTTAGACATATAGGTGACTTATAAGTTACTTAAGTGCAGTGTAAAATGGCTGTGAAATAACGTGGACGTTATTTCACTCAGGCTGCAGTGGCAGGCCTGTGTAAGAATTGTCAGAGCTCCCTATGGGTGGCAAAAGAAATGCTGCAGCCCATAGGGATCTCCTGGAACCCCAATACCCTGGGTACCTCAGTACCATATACTAGGGAATTATAAGGGTGTTCCAGTAAGCCAATGTAAATTGGTAAAAATGGTCACTAGCCTGTCAGTGACAATTTGGAAAGAAATGAGAGAGCATAACCACTGAGGTTCTGATTAGCAGAGCCTCAGTGAGACAGTTAGTCACTACACAGGTAACACATTCAGGCACACTTATGAACACTGGGGCCCTGGGTTACCAGGGTCCCAGTGACACATAGAACTAAAACAACATATATACAGTGAAAAATGGGGGTAACATGCCAGGCAAGATGGTACTTTCCTACACAACCCCCCCCCCCCCCAAACGAAGGACAATAAGACTAGCCATGACCTGATGAGTCTTCATTGTCTAAGTGGAAATATCTGGAGAGTCCATCTGCATTGGAGTGGCTACTCCCAGGTCTATGTTCCACTGTATAGTCCATTCCCTGTAGGGATATGGACCACCTCAACAATTTAGGATTTTCACCTTTCATTTGTTTTAGCCAAAGTAGAGGTTTGTGGTCTGTCTGAACAATGAAGTGAGTGCCAAACAGGTATGGCCTTAACTTCTTCAGAGCCCAGACCACAGCAAAGGCCTCCCTCTCAATGGCAGACCAACGCTTTTCTCTAGGGGTCAACCTTCTACTAATAAAAGCAACAGGTTGATCCTGGCCCTCAGAATTAAGTTGTGATAGGACTGCCCCTACTCCTAATTCAGATGCATCAGTTTGGACATAGAATTTTTTAGAGTAACAAGGGCTTTTCAGGACAGGTGCAGAGCACATGGCCTGCTTCAGCTCCTCAAAAGCTTTCTGACAGCTTGCTGTCCATAATACCTTTTTAGGCATTTTCTTGGATGTGAGGTCATTAAGAGGGGCTGCAATGGAGCCATAGTTCTTAATGAACCTCCTGTAATACCCAGTGAGGCCTAGGAAGGCTCTCACCTGAGTCTGAGTGGTAGGGGGAACCCAATCAATAATAGTTTGGATTTTCCCCTGAAGTGGTGCAATCTGTTCCCCACCAACAAGGTGTCCCAGATAAACCACCTTACCCTGCCCTATCTGGCACTTTGAAGCCTTGATAGTGAGGCCTGCCTTTTGCAGAGTCTCCAAAACTTTCCATAGGTGGACCAGGTGATCATCCCAGCTGGAGCTAAAGACAGCTATATCGTCCAAATATGCTGCACTGAAAGCTTCCAGCCCTTGCAGGACTGTGTTCACCAACCTCTGAAAAGTGGCAGGTGCATTTTTCAAACCAAAAGGCATTACAGTAAACTGGTAATGTCCTCCAATGGTAGAAAATGCAGTCTTAGGTTTAGCATCTTCTGACAATTTGATCTGCCAATACCCTGCAGTCAAATCAAAAGTGCTTAGATACTTGGCAGATGCCAGTGTATCTATGAGCTCATCTGCCCTGGGTATAGGGTGAGCATCAGTTTTGGTTACCAAGTTGAGACCTCTATAGTCTACACAAAACCTCATTTCCTTCTTTCCATCTTTAGAATTGGGTTTTGGTACCAGTACCACAGGAGAAGCCCATGGACTGTCAGAGTGCTCAACCACTCCTAGTTCCAACATTTTCTGAACTTCTTGCTTTATGCAGTCCCTGACATGGTCAGGCTGCCTATAGATCTTACTTTTGACAGGTAAACTGTCTCCAGTATCTATAGTGTGCTCACACCAAGAAGTGGTACCTGGCACAGTAGAGAAGAGTTCAGAGAATTGTCCTAGGAGATTTATGCAATTGTCTTTCTGCTCAGCAGTAAGACAATCAGCCAAAACTACACCTTCCACAAGAGCATCTTGTTCTGTGGAAGAGAAGAGATCAGGTAGAGGATCACTGTCTTCTTCCTGTCCCTCATCAGTTGCCATGAGCAGGGTGAGATCAGCCCTGTCATAGTAGGGTTTCAGGCGGTTGACATGGAGCACCCTAAGGGGACTCCTGGCAGTGCCTAAGTCAACCAAGTAGGTGACTTCACCCTTCTTTTCAACAATTGTGTGGGGTCCACTCCATTTATCTTGGAGTGCTCTTGGGGCCACAGGCTCCAAGACCCACACTTTCTGCCCTGGTTGGTACTGAACCAAAACAGCCTTCTGATCATGCCATTGCTTCTGGAGCTCTTGGCTGGCCTGAAGGTTTTTACTGGCCTTTTTCATGTACTCAGCCATCCTTGATCTGAGGCCAAGTACATAATCCACAATATCCTGCTTAGGAGCTTTTAAAGGTTGTTCCCAACCCTCCTTTACAAGTGTGAGTGGACCCCTAACAGGGTGTCCAAAAAGAAGTTCAAAGGGGCTGAAGCCCACTCCTTTCTGGGGTACCTCCCTGTAGGCAAAAAGGAGGCATGGTAGAAGGATATCCCATCTCCTGCGGAGTTTTTCAGGGAGACCCATAATCATGCCTTTGAGAGTTTTATTAAATCTCTCCACCAGTCCATTTGTTTGTGGATGATAGGGTGTTGTGAACTTGTAAGTTACACCACACTCCTTCCACATGGCCTTTAAGTATGCAGACATGAAATTGCTTCCTCTGTCTGATACTACTTCCTTTGGGAAGCCCACCCTGGAAAATATTCCCAGGAGGGCCTTTGCCACTGCAGGAGCTGTAGTGGTCCTTAAAGGAATTGCTTCAGGATATCTTGTGGCATGGTCCACTACCACTAAGATAAACCTATTGCCTGAAGCAGTAGGAGGGTCAAGGGGGCCAACTATGTCAACCCCTACCCTTTCAAAGGGAACCCCAACCACAGGCAGTGGGATAAGGGGTGCCTTTGGAGTGCCACCTGTCTTGCCACTGGCTTGACAGGTTTCACAGGACTTACAAAATTCCTTTGTGTCCTCAGACATCCTAGGCCAATGAAACAATGGTACCAATCTGTCCCAAGTTTTCATTTGACCCAGGTGCCCAGCTAGGGGAATGTCATGTGCCAGTGTTAGGAGGAACTTTCTGTACTCCTGAGGAATCACTAATCTCCTGGCAGCTCCAGGTTTAGGATCCCTATGCTCAGTGTACAAGAGGTTGTCCTCCCAGTAAACTCTGTGAGAGTCACTGACATCCCCATTAGCCTGTTTGACAGCTTGCTGTCTGAGACCCTCTAATGTGGGACAGGTTTGCTGTGCCACACTCAGCTCCTCTCTGGCAGGCCCCCCTTCACCCAAAAGCTCAGCAGTGTCTGCTTCCAGCTCCTCTGGTGTAGGTTCTGCACAGGGAGGGAATTCTTCTTCCTCAGAAGTAGAATCCACTGTAGAGGGAGGGATAGTAGGAAGTGTTTTGCTTCTACTAGCCCTAGCTTTAGGGAGCACTTGGTCCATTGTTCCAGGATCCAAGTTTCCCTGTCCTTTTTGCTTTTTGGCCTGAGCCCTTGTCAAAGCAAAAATATGCCCTGGGATGCCCAGCATTGCTGCATGGGCCTCCAACTCCACATCTGACCAAGCTGATGTCTCCAAATCATTCCCTAATAGACAGTCTACAGGTAAATCTGAAGCTACCACAACTTTCTTTGGACCAGTTACCCCCCCCCAGTTGAGATTTACAACAGCCATGGGGTGGCTTTGTGTTATGTTGTGAGCATCGGTTACTTGGTACTGGTGTCCAAGTATGTGTTGTTCAGGGTGCACCAGTTTCTCAATCACCATTGTGACACTGGCACCTGTGTCCCTGTAGGCCTGGACCTCAACACCATTTATTAGGGTTAGTTGCTTGTACTTCTCCAAGTTATGGGGGCAAGCAACCAAAGTGGCTAAATCAATAGCCCCTTCAGAGACTAAAGTAGCCTCTGTGGTCTCCCTAATCAGACCAACCCCAACTAAATTACCAAAAGTGAGCCCAGCTACTCCCTTGGATTGGCTATTAGTAGGTTTGCTCCCACCACCACTGCTATTAGTAGGGACACTAGGTGTAGCAGTAGGGGTTGTAGTGGTAGGAGCTGTGGTGCCTTTCTTTGGACAACTGGGATCTGTTGTCCAATGGCCTTTTATTTTACATAAATAGCACCATGGTTTCTTTTCCTTGTTCTGATTAAAGGAGGATTTGGACCCACCACCCCCACCAGAGTGTTTTTGTGGGCCTGATGAAGACTCATTTTTAGATTTGTCCCCACCCTTGTCAGAAGACTTACCATCCTTCTTTTTGTTGCCATCTTTGTCACCCCCTGTATGAACTTTTCTGTTCACTCTTGTTCTGACCCATTTGTCTGCCTTCTTTCCCAATTCTTGGGGAGAGGTCAGATCAGAGTCCACCAAGTACTGGTGCAACAAATCAGACACACAATTATTAAGAATATGCTCTCTCAGGATTAAGTTATACAGGCTGTCATAATCAGTAACTTTACTGCCATGTAACCACCCCTCCAAGGCCTTCACTGCCTGGTCAATGAAATCAACCCAGTCTTGTGAAGACTCCTTTTTGGTCTCTCTGAACTTTATCCTGTACTGTTCAGTGGTTAAGCCATAACCATCCAGGAGTGCATTCTTAAGAACTTGGAAATTATTGGCATCATTTTCTTTCACAGTAAGGAGCCTATCCCTACCTTTTCCACTAAATGATAGCCATAGGATAGCAGCCCACTGCCTTTGAGGGACATCCTGTACAACACAGGCCCTCTCAAGTGCAGCAAACCACTTGTTAATGTCATCCCCCTCCTTATAAGGGGGAACTATCTTGTGCAGATTCCTGGAATCATGCTCTTTTGCAGGATGACTATGGGGAATACTGCTGCTGCCACCATGGGTATCTAAACCCAACTTCTGTCTTTCCTTCTCTAATTCAAAAGACTGTCTATCCAAATCCAGCTGTTGCTTTTTAAGCTTCAGTCTGGTTTGTTCCACCCTCAACTTATTGAGTTCCCTCTCTAACATTCTGTCATCAGGGTTGGTGGGAGGGACATTTCTAGAAACAGAGCTATGATGGGAATGAACAGAAGGAGACCTGTCCCTTACAGAAGGCACCCTAACAGCTTGGTTTACAGACACATTACTACCAGTATGGTGAGAATAAATGCTTTTGCTGTGATGTGAGACAACACTATTTATTTGGTGTGGCTCATCATCATTACCATCTATGCTAGATTGTCTAGTAATGGGCAGGCTAGGAAGTTTCTTTCCTGAATCTTTTCCTGGTGGAGTCCCTGAATCAGATTGGGAACTATTAGGTACTTTTTCAACAGTTGGGGCACCTATGGCCTTATTCTGTTCTCTAAGCATGTTAAGTAACAGTTCCAAGGAAGGATTCTTCCCTACACTCAAACCTCTCTCTATACAGAGACTCCTTGCTCTTTTCCAGCTAAGGTTGTCATATGCAAGTTTGGACAGATCAACACTTTGGCCTGTGCCAGACATTTTTTAGAGAGAGTTAAAGTGATAGAGAAAGAGACAAAAGTTTTCAGAACTTTTTGGAAAGACAGAAAAAAAACTTTTTAAACTTTTAAGAACTTTTTGAAAGTTTAGGAGTACTTTTCAGCACTTAGAAAAGAGTGAAAAGAGGAAATGCAAAACTTTTTGGCTATGTGTATATACACTGACCTTGTTTTGTATATTTTTCTCTTATGAAAAGTACAATGACAAGAGTGGTAAGTAGTCTCAAGCACTTATCCCACCACTGCACAACCAATGTAGGAGGCTGGACTGGCTTGTAGTGAGTACCAAGGGGTACTTGCACCTTGCACCAGGCCCAGTTATCCCTTATTAGTGTATAGGGTGTCTAGCAGCTTAGGCTGATAGATAATGGTAGCTTAGCAGAGCAGCTTAGGCTGAACTAGGAGACGTGTGAAGCTACTACAGTACCACTTAGTGTCATATGCACAATATCATAAGAAAACACAATATACAGTTATACTAAAAATAAAGGTACTTTATTTTTATGACAATATGCCAAAGTATCTTAGAGTGTACCCTCAGTGAGAGGATGGAAATATACACAAGATATATATACACAATAGCAAAAATATGCAGTATAGTCTTAGAAAACAGTGCAAACAATGTATAGTTACAATAGGATGCAATGGGGAAACATAGGGATAGGGGCAACACAAACCATATACTCCAAAAGTGGAATGCGAACCACGAATGGACCCCAAACCTATGTGACCTTGTAGAGGGTCGCTGGGACTATTAGAAAATAGTGAGAGTTAGAAAAATAACCCTCCCCAAGACCCTGAAAAGTGAGTGCAAAGTGCACTAAAGTTCCCCTAAGGACAAAGAAGTCGTGTTAGAGGAATAATGCAGGAAAGACACAAACCAGCAATGCAACAACTGTGGATTTCCAATCTAGGGTACCTGTGGAACAAGGGGACCAAGTCCAAAAGTCACAAGCAAGTCGGAGATGGGCAGATTCCCAGGAAATGCCAGCTGCGGGTGCAAAGAAGCTTCGACTGGACAGAAGAAGCTGAGGTTTCTGCAGGAACGAAAAGGGCTAGAGACTTCCCCTTTGGTGGACGGATCCCTCTCGCCTTGGAGAGTCGTGCAGAAGTGTTTTCCCGCCGAAAGGACGCCAACAAGCCTTGCTAGGTGCAAATCGTGCGTTTGGCGTTTTTGGACGCTGCTGGGGCCCAGGAGGGACCAGGAGGTCGCAAATTGGACCTGAAGAGAGAGGGGACGTCGAGCAAGACAAAGAGCCCTCACTGAAGCAGGTAGCACCCGGAGAAGTGCCAGAAACAGGCACTACGGGGATGCGTGAAACGGTGCTCGCCGAAGTTGCACCAAGGAGTCCCACGTCGCCGGAGACCAACTTAGAAAGTCGTGCAATGCAGGTTAGAGTGCCGTGGACCCAGGCTTGGCTGTGCACAAAGGATTTCCGCCGGAAGTGCACAGGGGCCGGAGTAGCTTGCAAAGTCGCGGTTCCCAGCAATGCAGCCCAGCGAGGTGAGGCAAGGACTTACCTCCACCAAACTTGGGCTGAAGAGTCACTGGACTGTGGGGGTCACTTGGACTGAGTCGCTGGATTCGAGGGACCTCGCTCGTCGTGCTGAGAGGAGACCCAAGGGACCGGTAATGCAGCTTTTTGGTGCCTGCGGTTGCAGGGGGAAGATTCCGTCGACCCACGGGAGATTTCTTCGGAGCTTCTGGTGCAGAGAGGAGGCAGGCTACCCCCACAGCATGCACAAGCAGGAAAACAGTCGAGAAGGCGGCAGGATCAGCGTTACAGAGTTGCAGTAGTCGTCTTTGCTACTATGTTGCAGGTTTGCAGGCTTCCAGCGTGGTCAGCGGTCGTTTCCTTATCAGAAGGTGAAGAGGGAGATGCAGAGGAACTCGGATGAGCTCTTGCATTCGTTATCTAAAGTTTCCCCAGAGACAGAGACCCTAAATAGCCAGAAAAGAGGGTTTGGCTACCTAGGAGAGAGGATAGGCTACTAACACCTGAAGGAGCCTATCAGCAGGAGTCTCTGACGTCACCTGGTGGCACTGGCCACTCAGAGCAGTCCAGTGTGCCAGCAGCACCTCTGTTTCCAAGATGGCAGAGGTCTGGAGCACACTGGAGGAGCTCTGGACACCTCCCAGGGGAGGTGCAGGTCAGGGGAGTGGTCACTCCCCTCTCCTTTGTCCAGTTTCGCGCCAGAGCAGGGGCTAAGGGGTCCCTGAACCGGTGTAGACTGGCTGATGCAGAATTGGGCACATCTGTGCCCAAGAAAGCATTTCCAGAGGCTGGGGGAGGCTTCTCCTCCCCTGCCTTCACACCATTTTCCAAAGGGAGAGGGTGTCACACCCTCTCTCAGAGGAAGTTCTTTGTTCTGCCATCCTGGGCCAGGCCTGGCTGGACCCCAGGAGGGCAGCTGCCTGTCTGAGGGGTTGGCAGCAGCAGCAGCTGCAGTGAAACCCCAGGAAGGGCAGTTTGGCAGTACCAGGGTCTGTGCTACAGACCACTGGGATCATGGGATTGTGCCAACTATGCCAGGATGGTATAGAGGGGGCAATTCCATGATCATAGACATGTTACATGGCCATATTCGGAGTTACCATGGTGAAGCTACATATAGGTAGTGACCTATATGTAGTGCATGCGTGTAATGGTGTCCCCGCACTCACAAAGTTCAGGGAATTGGCTCTGAACAATGTGGGGGCACCTTGGCTAGTGCCAGGGTGCCCTCACACTAAGTAACTTTGCACCTAACCTTTACCAGGTAAAGGTTAGACATATAGGTGACTTATAAGTTACTTAAGTGCAGTGTAAAATGGCTGTGAAATAACGTGGACGTTATTTCACTCAGGCTGCAGTGGCAGGCCTGTGTAAGAATTGTCAGAGCTCCCTATGGGTGGCAAAAGAAATGCTGCAGCCCATAGGGATCTCCTGGAACCCCAATACCCTGGGTACCTCAGTACCATATACTAGGGAATTATAAGGGTGTTCCAGTAAGCCAATGTAAATTGGTAAAAATGGTCACTAGCCTGTCAGTGACAATTTGGAAAGAAATGAGAGAGCATAACCACTGAGGTTCTGATTAGCAGAGCCTCAGTGAGACAGTTAGTCACTACACAGGTAACACATTCAGGCACACTTATGAGCACTGGGGCCCTGGGTTACCAGGGTCCCAGTGACACATAGAACTAAAACAACATATATACAGTGAAAAATGGGGGTAACATGCCAGGCAAGATGGTACTTTCCTACACAGATGTCCGTTTTTGGATGGCCTTGTCCAGGTTTTAAAGGGAAAGCATTCTCAATGAGTTGGAAGGGCAAATTGATCTGCTGCTTCCTTCCAAATCCCTTAGTGGCCTGAGTTCTCTGCAAAGTTAGGCTATTATCATGTAAATTCTTAATAGGTGCTCCAGGGTGACCAAAGCAACACTATTCCTCAGAACTTTGGAAAACGCCTATCAAGACTCTGTTGCAGTTCAAGACAAACCTTCCTCTGGCAGAGCACAATGCTCTGAGTTCAGATCTTAATCTTCGTTCCTCACACCTCACAACTAGGATCTTTAAGCATTAGAATCAAGTGTTGTGGACATTCCGAAGGAGTGATGGGAGATATTACAGGCAGTGTGCGCACCTCCCACTCCGAAATCCTATAGAATTAAATGAAAAAGGTTACACAGCTGGACTCTTTCCAAGAATATAGATCCATTACCAGTCTGTTCACCATTTTTTGTCATTTTCTGCCTCTAAAAAAATCAAGACTGCATTAATGAACAATTAGAGTACATTTGATAGCTGTCTCACGCTATTTTAGAAGACCAGACATGCGTTCTCTATTTTCAACAAGCGGGTTAAAAATCATGAAATGCCTTTTTAGATATTTCCTGCCCATGACTAGAATTTCACTTTCATGGGAAATAAATACAATTCTGGAGACATTAATGAAGCCTCCATTTGATCTTACCTACATGTACAGCTCAGCCTTTTCCTGCAAGATGGCCTTTTTAATGCCTATTACTTTGGCAGGATGAGTTGGTGAGGTTCATGCTGTCCAGAAGAGAACCATATGTTCGATGGCATCTGTCGCTGTAGATACGCATGTTTTGCAATAGCTCGCCATCTGGTGTTGGGCGGGAGTGTTACAAGTTGTTTTTCTTCGAAGAAGTCTTTCGAGTCACTGGACCGAGTGACTCCTCCTTTTGTCTCCATTGCGCATGGGCGTCGACTCCATCTTCGATTGTTTTTTTTCCGCCATCGGGTTCGGACGTGTTCCTGTCGCTCCGAGTTTTGGAACGGAAAATTAGCTAATTTCGGAAGATTTTCGTCGGTATTGTTGCGTTCGGGATCGACGTACTTAGATTCAACACCGCATCGAAGATCGAAGAGCTCCGGTGCCCTTCGGGGTAGTTTTTCGATCCCCCGTCGGGGCCTGGTCGGCCCGACCGCGTGCTGAAGAACGCCGATGGAACGGTCCCTGTTCCGTTTCTGCCCCAAACACCAAGGGTGGAAAAAAAGTATAAGGCGCCTCCTACAGACCCGGTTTTCATCACTACACAGCTGCCACCAGACTCTGTCGTTGTAGGAACAGCTAGGAAAAGGGCCAACTCTCACACATCTGGAGATGCACCACCCCCAGATAAAGAAAGCCGCAAGTTCGATGCAGCTGGTAAGAGTCGCAGCACAAGCTGCAAACCAGTGGCGCATCGCGAACTCCCAGGCACTACTTGCGCGCTATGACAGAGCCCACTGGGACGAGATGCAACATCTCATTGAACATCTGCCCAAGGACTTACAAAATAGGGCAAAACAAGTGGTTGAGGAGGGACAGACCATTTCCAACAACCAGATCCGCTCCTCCATGGACGCTGCAGATACAGCTGCACGGACAATTAATACATCTGTAACTATCAGAAGGCATGCATGGCTCCGAACGTCTGGATTTAAACCAGAGATTCAACAAGCAGTTCTCAATATGCCTTTTAATGAAAAAGAACTGTTCGGTCCAGAAGTGGACACAGCGATTGAGAAACTCAAAAAAGATACGGACACTGCCAAAGCCATGGGCGCACTCTACTCCCCGCAGAGCAGAGGGAATTACAGCACATTCCGTAAAACACCCTTTCGAGGGGGTTTTCGGGGTCAGAGCACACAAGCCAGCACCTCACAAGCAACACCGTCCAGTTACCAGGGACAGTATAGAGGAGGTTTTCGGGGACAATATAGAGGAGGGCAATTCCCTAGAAATAGAGGAAGATTTCAGAGCCCCAAAACCCCTACTACTAAACAGTGACTCACATGTCACTCACCCCCTCCACACAACACCAGTGGGGGGAAGAATAAGTCATTATTACAAAGCATGGGAGGAAATCACTACAGACACTTGGGTTCTAGCAATTATCCAACATGGTTATTGCATAGAATTTCTACAATTTCCCTCCAAACATACCACCAAAAGCACAAAATTTGACAACACACCATTCCAATCTCCTGGAGATAGAAGTGCAGGCACTATTGCAAAAGAATGCAATCGAATTAGTGCCAAACACACAAATAAACACAGGAGTTTACTCACTGTACTTTCTGATACCAAAGAAGGACAAAACGCTGAGACCAATCCTAGACCTCAGAGTAGTGAACACTTTCATCAAATCAGACCACTTTCACATGGTCACACTACAAGAAGTATTGCCATTGCTAAAACTACACGACTACATGGCAACTTTAGACCTCAAGGATGCTTATTTCCATATACCAATACACCCATCGCACAGGAAATACCTAAGGTTTGTATTCAAGGGAATACATTACCAATTCAAGGTACTGCCTTTCGGATTAACAACCGCACCAAGAGTCTTTACCAAGTGTCTAGCGGTAGTCGCTGCACACATAAGAAGGCAGCAAATACATGTGTTCCCATATCTAGACGACTGGCTAATCAAGGCCCATTCGTTAATACAGTGCTCAAATCACACAAATCATATCATACAAACCCTCTTCATACTAGGGTTCACCGTCAATTTCACAAAATCCAAAATTCTGCCGCGCAAGGTACAACAATACCTAGGAGCCATAATAGACGCATCAAAAGGAGTAGCCACTCCAAGTCCCCAAAGAATTCAAAATTTCAACACCATCATACAACGCATGTATCCCACAGAAAGGATACACGCAAAGATGGTACTACAACTCCTAGGCATGATGTCTTCATGCATAGCCATTGTCCCAAACGCAAGACTGCACATGAGGCCCTTACAACAGTGCCTAGCATCACAATGGTCACAAGCACAGGGTCACCTTCTAGATCTGGTGTTAATAGACCGCCAAACTTACCTCTCGCTTCTGTGGTGGAACAACATAAATTTAAACAAAGGGCGGCCTTTCCAAGACCCAGTGCCACAATACGTAATAACAACAGATGCTTCCATGACAGGGTGGGGAGCACACCTCGATCAACACAGCATACAAGGACAATGGAACGTACATCAAACAAAACTGCATATAAATCACCTAGAACTTCTAGCAGTTTTTCAAGCACTAAAAGCTTTCCAACCAATGATAGTTCACAAATACATTCTCGTCAAAACAGACAACATGACAACAATGTATTATCTAAACAAGCAAGGGGGGACGCACTCCACGCAGTTAAGCCTGCTAGCACAAAAGATTTGGCGTTGGGCAATTCACAACCAAATTCGCCTAATAGCACAATTTATACCAGGGATCCAAAATCAACTCGCAGACAATCTCTCTCGAGATCACCAACAGGTCCACGAATGGGAAATTCACCCCCAAATCCTGAACACTTATTTCAAACTCTGGGGAACACCTCAGATAGACTTGTTTGCGACAAGGGAGAACGCAAAATGCCAAAACTTCGCATCCAGATACCCACACAAACAGTCCCAAGGCAATGCCCTATGGATGAACTGGTCAGGGATATTTGCTTACGCTTTTCCTCCTCTCCCTCTCCTTCCTTACCTGGTAAACAAACTCAGTCAAAACAAACTCAAACTCATATTGATAGCACCAACTTGGGCAAGGCAACCCTGGTACACAACGCTGCTAGACCTATCAGTAGTACCCTGCATCAAATTGCCCAACAGGCCAGATCTGTTGACACAGCACAACCAAAAGATCAGACACCCAGATCCAGCATCGCTGAATCTAGCAATCTGGCTCCTGAAATCCTAGAATTCGGGCACTTACAACTTACCCAAGAATGTATGGAAGTCATAAAACAAGCCAGAAGGCCATCCACCAGGCACTGCTATGCAAGTAAATGGAAGAGGTTTGTTTGCTACTGCCATATTAATCAAATACAACCATTACACACAACTCCAGAACATGTAGTGGGTTACTTGCTTCACTTACAAAAATCTAACCTGGCTTTCTCTTCCATTAAAATACACCTTGCAGCAATATCTGCATACCTGCAGACTACCTATTCAACTTCCCTATATAAGATACCAGTCATTAAAGCATTCATGGAGGGCCTTAGGAGAATTATACCACCAAGAACACCTCCTGTTCCTTCATGGAACCTAAATGTTGTCCTAACTAGACTTATGGGTCCACCTTTTGAACCCATGCACTCCTGCGAAATACAGTTCCTAACATGGAAGGTGGCATTTCTCATCGCCATTACTTCCCTAAGAAGAGTAAGCGAGATTCAAGCGTTTACAATACAGGAACCTTTTATACAAGTACACAAGAATAAGGTCGTCCTAAGGACCAATCCTAAATTTTTGCCAAAGGTTATTTCACCGTTCCATCTAAATCAAACAGTGGAACTTCCAGTGTTCTTTCCACAGCCAGATACCGTAGCTGAAAGGGCACTACATACATTAGATGTCAAAAGAGCATTAATGTATTACATTGACAGAACAAAAAACATCAGAAAGACTAAACAACTATTTATTGCATTTCAAAAACCTCATGCAGGAAACCCAATATCAAAACAAGGTATAGCCAGATGGATAGTTAAATGCATCCAAATCTGCTACCTTAAAGCTAAACGACAGCTGCCCATTACACCAAGGGCACACTCAACCAGAAAGAAAGGTGCTACCATGGCCTTTCTAGGAAACATCCCAATGCAAGAAATATGTAAGGCAGCCACATGGTCTACGCCTCACACATTCACCAAGCACTACTGTGTAGACGTGTTATCCGCACAACAAGCCACAGTAGGTCAAGCCGTATTAAGAACATTATTTCAGACTACTTCCACTCCTACAGGCTGATCCACCGCTTTTGGGGAGATAACTGCTTACTAGTCTATGCAAAACATGCGTATCTACAGCGACAGATGCCATTGAACTGAAAATGTCACTTACCCAGTGTACATCTGTTCGTGGCATCAGTCGCAGTAGATTCGCATGTGCCCACCCGCCTCCCCGGGAGCCTGTAGCAGTTTGGAAGTTACCTTCAATTATTTATATATGTATCATCTCAACCTTAAATAGGTGCATACTTAGTCACTCCATTGCATGGGCACTATTACTACAATTCAACTCCTACCTCACCCTCTGCGGGGAAAAACAATCGAAGATGGAGTCGACGCCCATGCGCAATGGAGACAAAAGGAGGAGTCACTCGGTCCCGTGACTCGAAAGACTTCTTCGAAGAAAAACAACTTGTAACACTCCGGCCCAACACCAGATGGCGAGCTATTGCAAAACATGCGAATCTACTGCGACTGATGCCACGAACAGATGTACACTGGGTAAGTGACATTTTCATTACATTTTTACAGAGACAAAATAGTTCTCAGAACTAACCTTGGATTCTTCCCAAAGTTACCTTCTTCTTTTCATATGAATAAAGAGATGGCACTACTAACCTTTTTTTCTAAATCCTATAAAGGTGGTTGGGAGGTTATTACATTCCCTAGCTATCAAGAGATACTTGAAATTTTATAATCAGCGGACTGAGCATTTTCAGAAGACTGAAGAACTCGTCGTAGCCTTTTGTCATATTAATAGAGGAAGCCAGTTAACGAAACAAGGACTTGCAAAATGTTTTTTTTGTTTATTATGCTAGCTCGTCTGACAGTGAACAGACCTATCAGTGGTAGAATCCGAGTGTGTCCTGCTAGAAGAATGGTGGGTAACGTGCCTTTGTTTGCTTAGGAACATATGTGATGCTATGAGTGAAAGTCAAACCATGTATTTTCCAGACATTGCTACACTGAGAGCAAGTCAAAAGCGGAAACAACAGTGAGACAGTAGTTGTTGGCAGAAGGTGGGCTTTATTCACTCCTTCGTAGGTGTTTGTTCGTAACGTGTACTGCATTTGGAGGCTAGATTCAAGCATGTGAATCTATGAAAGATCCAATGCTGAAGAATATATAACAATACTTACAGTTTACTCCAAATCTTCAGCATTGGTATCTTTCCTAAATTCACATGCCACCCTCCCCCTCCCCTTCTGCTTAATAAGACTGACATATCGATTTCCAAAGGTCGACGAGCTTAGCAAGCTTAGACACATCTGGCAATTAGGGTGTTTGAGGTGAGCAGATATGGGTTCCTGTACCTCTGATCAGCTCATATAAGGAGGTGAATTGGTTATATATGTGTATGGTTTGTGTACAAGTATACTGCTATTGAACATTAGTTACCAAAGATTCTCAGCCTGACGATGGGGACTTTTTGAACATGTGAATGTATGAAAGATACGTAGGCTGAAGAATTGGCTTTAGAGATAAGTAACTTTTTACTTTCTGGAAATCAAGTACTTAGAGGTTGTTTAAGAAGATAATATTAACTGGGCAATATTAGGACTGCATCAAGGGTTATTTTATGTCTATGAAAGCAGTTTCTCCAGGCTTCCTCTCCTTGAGTCTGCCTTCCCTGATAGGTAGCTTGGTTGGTCAGTGCATCTGCTGTAGAGCTCTGGATGAATTTTGCAAGACAGGATTAGATTCCTGTTTGGCCAGTCCAACTTCTTATCTTTTTTGAGGTCACTATTGTAAGTACATTCACATAGTGTATAACGTAATACAATGACACATTATGTGGGCTTGTAGCTTTCAGGGGTCAATAGTGCCCCTTTGCTGTGCCCTGCAGAAGCTCACTCTTTAAATCCTTTTTTGCCTCTGGCAAGGTATTGCACTCCGCTGCTTCTAGTTAGGTTAGTGATAAAGAAATACCTTATAAATATACACACATATGTGGTCAAAAGCACTACATAAAAGTGTCCTAATAGTTCCCTCTTCTTGCTCAAGAGTGCGGATAAGCGGAAGGCTATGCTGGATGAGATGGCCATTGAGATGCAGCAGGAAAAGACGAGACACAAGGAGGACTTGGGTAACGTGAAGCTGCATCACGAGAAAGAGGTGCTGGGAATCCGTGCCAAGTACGAGAAGGAGCTGCGCGAGCTGCATGAGGAGAAGAACCGCGGTGAAGAGGACCTGAGGGGCCAGCTGAGGGACGAGAAGGTATGTGGAAGTCTGAGGAGTCAGCTGAACATTATGAAGTACAGGGAGCGCAGCGATAGATGGTACACTCAGGATGGGAATGTACAAGGTGACAAAGAGACTTAACAGGTAAGCTCAGAATGAAAAAGTGTGGGAAGGTGATACCAGAAATCCAACTGGTTGGCGAGAAGGTACAGTGAGAGGGGGCAGCTAAGGGTGAGAAGGATCAATAAGGAGGGACTCGAGGGTGCCAGCGCAGGACGAGAAGGTGCAGAGATGTGGAAGAATTCAAAGGGAAGCTCGGAGTGAGAAGATGCCAAGAGGATAGGCTGACAGGAAATGTCAGAGGGAGAGAAGGTGCTGAGAGAAAACTTTGAGCGGCAGCTCATGGTGAAGAGGTACATGAAGGAAAGATTTATGGATAGGTTAGCATGGAAGGCAGGGGTCAGATGAGGGTCAAACTTTCTATGGAGGAGATTGCAGGCCTAGATGATTGTGAAAAGACGTGGGATTGAAAGACTGAAGGACCTGCAGATGCATAAAAATGTGCAGAGAGCACAAGCTGAGGGCCCAGATCAATCAATCAATCAATCAAATCATTTCTTAAGAGCACTACTCACCTGGTAGGGTCTCAAGGCACAGGGGGAGGGCGGTTACTGTTCGAAAAGCCATGTTTTTAGGTGCCTTCTGAAGGTTAGGAGGTCCTGGGTCTTGCATAGGTTGGTGGGGAGGGAGTTCCAGGTCTTGGCGGTGAGGTGGGAGAAGGATCTGCCACCGGAGGTGGTGCGTTGGATGCGGGGGACTGTAGCTAAGGCGAGGTCGGCGGTGCTGCCGAGTTGGTATGTGGAAGTTGTCTCATTTGTTGAAGTAGGCCGGTCCAGTGTCGTGGAGGGCTTTGTGAGTGTGGACGAGGATTTTGAAAATTATCCTTTTGTTGATGGGCAGCCAGTGTAGGGATCTGAGGTGGGTGGATATGTGTTCGTGGTGAGGGAGGTTGAGGGTGAGACGTGTGGCTGCGTTCTGGGTTCGCTGGAGTTTTCTTTGAAGTTTGGCTGTGGTCCCTGCATAGAGGGCATTGCCGTAGTCCAGTCTGCTGCTTATGAGGGCGTGGGTGACTGTTTTTCTTGTTTCTAAAGGGATCCATTTGAAAGTCTTGCGTAGCATGCGAAGGGTGTTGAAGCAGGAGGATGATATGGTGTTGATTTGCTGGGTCATGGAGAGAGACGAGTCCAGTATGATGCCATGGTTGCGTGCATGGGTAGTGGGTGCTGAGGGTGGTCTGAGGGTGGTGGGCCACCAGGAGTCGTTCCAAGCTGTCTTGTTGGGGCCAAAGATGATGATCTCTGTTTTGTCTGAGTTCAATTTGAGGTGGCTTGCTGTCGTCCATTTGGTGATGTCGAGGAGTCCGGCATGCAGGTGGTTCTTGGCGGAGGCTGTGTTCCTAGTGAGGGAGATGATGAGCTGGGTGTCGTCAGCGTATGAAATGATGGTGATGCCGTGGGGGCGGAGGATGTTGACGAGAGGAGCCATGTAGATGTTGAAGAGGGTGGGGCTGAGGGAGGATCCTTGGGGGACCCCACAGATGATCTTGGTGGCTGTAGACCGGAAAGGAGGGAGGCAAACTCTTTGGGTTCTTTCGGAGAGGAAGGAGGTGAGCCAGTCCAGGGCTTTGTGGCGATCAGAGTGAAATGTTGCTGGGAAGAGAAACTGAGTGGATGGCTCAGAGTTAGAAAGTATGGGTCTGACAGACAAGGGTTCAACTGAGGGGCAAGTGGGGGTACGGGAAGCAGAGACTATGGGGTAGTTTGGTTAGAGAAGGTGGATAGAAGATGGTCTGAGGGACAAGCTCAGGGTGAGAATGCATGGAGGATAAACAAAGGGATAGGTTAGGATGAGGTGGTGCTGGGTCGTGTGGCAGCTCAGAGGAGGGACGTGTAGGAAAGGGGGGACAGTCCAGATTATGATAAGGTACAGGAAGGAAAGATTTGGGGTCAGCTGGAGGGCAAGAAAGAAAGTACAAGGAGGAAACCTGAGGGGGCAGCTCACAGTGAGAAGGTGATGGGATGTGGAGGAGAATCAGGGCCCCGCTCATAGTGCAGGGAGGATGGATTCAGACATAAGCCAGGATTGGATGGTGCAGCTGGGTCATGATAGAGGGAGTCACAGCTCAGGATGAAAAGGTGTATGGAGGAGAGCGCGAGGGGTCAGCTCAGTGTGAGAGGATGCAGGGACCTAGTGGAGAAACTGAGGAGCAGCTCAAGGTTGGAGAGAACAGGGACAAGATGCTAATGGCCCAAGTCAAAGAGAAAACGTGCAGGAAAGAGATAGTGTGGGGCCAGATCAGTTAGAGAGCACGGTGGAGAGACAAGGTGCTGATATCTGGTTGATATTACACAGGTAAGAGATGTTATCAGATAGCCTGGTGTTAGAATGTCTGGAGAGGAGAAACTGTAATAAAGTTCAAGTAAGAAAGCATGTGGAATGAAGAACGAGAACTAAAGCAGGGGGAGAAAGTACAGGGAGCACAGACTGACCAATTCAAAGCGACAGAGGGCCAGCTGAATGCTGAGAAGGTAAACGGAAAACGATTGAAGGCCAGCTGTAAAGTGAGAAGGTACAGTGAGGGGAAAGCAAGGGCCTGGTTAAGAATGTAGCACTGGTACGGTGCAATAGGTAAGGGGCAACTCAAGGGGGTGGGCAAGTGGAGGCAATGGGCACTGGGAAGCTTTGTCCAGTAACTGTTGGCTTAGACTCTAAATTGAGCTGCTGGTGCCACTCCATCTCGAGGTGAGCATCACTGTGCCATCAGGATTGAAGGTGCATGGAAAGTATGGGAGGCCACTGCAGAAGGGACGGTTCTAAAGCACCAGCTGGGCTGGTGGAGTTGGTGTGGGGCATCATGCTCTACTGCTGACCCTGCTGCAAAAGCTCTGGGAATGTTTTACACCATAGAGTTCTCGACTTAACATCATGACACTTTTCACTTAACACTGCACCCAGATCCTAAAATAGGTTGCTGCATTGTCTGCTAAGACGGTTGCCTGACTTTTATCTTCCCTTCCATTACTTTATTGCAGGCACGTAGCCGAGAGTTGGAGAGCCTACAGCAGACGGTGGAGGAGCTCCGTCTGCAGATTCAGTCTCTGGAGGGTGCCAAGGGATGGTTTGAGCGGCGGCTTCGGGAGGCAGAGGTGGGCCATCTTCCCTTGATAGCCAGATGTGTGCTTTAAATGTTCTTTACCTGGTTCTCTTCTAACAATCTGACACACTCCTTACTCTTCTGATGTCTGGTAAGCAGGATTTATAACCATTATGTTACATTGCTTAATCTGCAGTACATTTGCTTGTTGGTGAATATGGGGCATTATAATCAGTCATTTCTTTTTTTTCAAGTGATATGATCCCAGCGTTATGATCGTGGCTACTTGCTTTTGGATTTTGTAGGATCATTTCAGAGTGTTAAACTTCAGTAAACTGATGGTCTGAGCTCTGTGTAATGTAAGTTCACCTAGATGACAATTTGCTATTTTAGGTCTCGGGTGCTCACAAGAAATGACAAATAATTTCAAGTATTAGGTCTCCTCTAAAGAGATGTCATTCATGGTATCTTGCTTAAACTGATGCAGTAGCGGGAGCCAAGTGTTTTTCATTTTCTCTGAATTTTGTTTGTGGCATCTGTTGGATGCATTGAGTGAAGGGGTGCAGAATATTTATAAAACACTTTCCAGTTAGGGAGCTCGAAATATACTTTGAGTCTAGTAGTTTTAAGAACATGTATGGTGTTAGATCCAGTTTCCTGTGCACCAGGGCACTCAGGGGCCACCCTGCTCCAATCGCATCAACTGGAGTGTCCCCTACTGGTGCCCTGGGGCCTCAGGGTAGACCCAAATCTAGTTAACCAAGTACCCCTCTCCAGCACTTGCTGTCTCAGGATAATGAACAGAGCAGTCCACGGCTTACTCAAGGAGCTGAGGTGGGTTTAGACATTCAAAATACAGGGTACACTGTACTACAAGCTAATAAGATCAATTTCTAGTCAGTGCTTTACTTTTTAAAAAGAAAAGTACTTTAATACACATAAGAGAAATATACTACACATAAAACTAGGATAAACAGTGAAAACCAGACATCTCCACAACCCTCTGGGCTAGAGTTCTGCCCTCAAACAGTAATATAGCTCCTAGACGCTAAACACTGTACAAACACAATTAGCATGTAGACACACAATTAGCATTGCATATTACAGACCATGTTGCACAGGATTGCTGTTGTTCGCTAGAGCCATGATACCAATCCTTGTATGGCAATGGTGTAGTTTCAGCATTTGATGTGAAGTCAAATGTTCCAGATTAGCCCCAGAACCCACCACCTACAGAACAGATGTGCCCTCCCATCCTTAGCAAGTACACCGCTCCAGTGGCGTCAGGGATCTGATCATAGGTGCCTGATGTCTTGGCACAGTTTACAGGAGTCCCACTAGACCAGTAGCCACTGGCTAGCTGTAGGAGGGTATTAGCTGGCCAAAGTGCCAGTACACTCTTGTACCCCCATGTATCACAAAGAGAAAGGTAGGGGGCCTGTACCACAGGACACCCTTCCCCAGCTACAGATTGTAACTGTAAGTATTACAGGCTCCAACCGCATGGGGGAGGGGTCTGGGCAAAGTTATCTCACCTTCAAAGTATTGGTGGAATCAAGCTTCCCCCTGTCCCTCTTTCTCTGTTGATGTGCTGCAAGCTTCGTTATCTTGAGCAGCTGTTTGCAATTTCCTTGTCTTACAAGCCGATGCTGATGTGCTTGACACTCCTCACAAACAGCTGGACCCCTGCTTCTGCATTCAGGCTGTTGATCGATCTTTTTGCTCTTTCACAGCTGGCATATCCCTTCACAGTAGAATCCATCCATCACAGAGAAAACTCTCAAGTTCAGACGCGGTGAGGAAGCTTCCTTGCCTTTGCACTGCGGGCCCACAGCTGACTTCTGTAAACGCTTGTTACAACCGAAGACCAGTCTTGAACAACCACTGACCATGCAGACCAGACTTTTATCAGCTCTGCATGATAGGCTGATCCAATCAGAGGGTCTGCTGTGTTTGAATCCTGGGTGCCCCTCCAATCATGAGGCCTATCTCTGTCATGATGACTGCATGTATAATACATATATAGGATGAGTTACTGGGCTTCAGGATGGGCTCTTGGAATCAGCCTGGGTTATTCCTCAGAGAGGAATTTTCATTAACTCCAGACCAGGAGGCACTGACCATTACTGAAAAAATAAAGAGAGGGTCCCTCCTAGCAGTTACTGCAACTAAACACAGATAAGAGCAAGTGTCTACCCCAGCCCAACAAGCTTCTCCAAGGAATCTGGAGGGGCACGGGGGAGCTGGAATTGGATTGTCAAGCAGAACAGCTCAACTCAAATTAAACACAATAGCGCACCTCACCATTCACACCTAGGGAACCTACTGGCTCTCAAACACACAACCCAGGTAGACAAAGGCAACAGGACCACAGGCAAAGCAGACTGCACAGACTTGATCAGGAGGGTGGCTAGTACTCCCCCCCCCTCCCATCATACCCTCCTCTCCCCCCCACCAAGGGTACAAGGACACAGGTATCCCTGACTTTAGATTTATTGCTGCCACCACTGTCAGTCTACCACCGCCTTGGTAGAGAGGTCAGTAGCCGCTCTGTGTGAAATAGGGGTGCACTATGCATGTTGCCCCCCCCCCCCTAACCTCAAAGCTAAGGTTTAGGGTCACAGACCATGTAAACATGGAGATTCTCAGTAGACATACATGTTTTTCATAGATATTTTGATTCCTTTGTTAAGGAACTGGATCAGGCTGTGTTTGTTTTTGCATCTTTCCTTGGACAGGGTGAAGGGCTGCAGCTGCTCCCTCATAAAGTCTGGATAAAGAGATTAAGACCTCTGGTGATTAGGTAGGAACTTTGGAGCAACTGGCCTCCTCCTGTACCTGCTTTGGTTGTGACAGATCTGTAGATCTCATTGCACATAATATTATCATATTTGTATTGGAAGATTACTTCATGCTTGGCGGGCACAAGGTGGCAGCTGGACAAGCAGGACAAACCACATCAAAGTGTAAGTCTTCAGCCATAAACACTGGGGGGTTCAGCAGCAGGCACTTTCAACCTCAGTGTGCCATAACATCACTTATCCGCTCTTTGATGTGCGAAAACCATCCCTTTTTCAACCTAGAGGTATTTTGACAATGCAAGCCATGGACTACCGGTTGTCTCTGTTAATTCTTACGGCTTCATTTCCATGTTTCCTTTGTGTCCTATCTTGTTTTACTCTGGGAAAGGTTACACAGCTTACAAATTCCTGTAGCTTTAATATCAGATCCTGCTGCTCTTGCAAAAGGTGTGCACCACCTCTGGACAGGATTTGGAGAGTTCTGTCTGACTGAGATGGTGGAAGTGCATCAGGGTCTGGCCTTTACAGTAAACAGACAATTACATCTTGTGAGCCATCAAGACGTTGTCAGCTAAGACCTTCCCTTCAGTTCACCCTGGCAGGCAAAATACTGGACACCTGTGGGAGGAATGGTTTCGCTTCAGAGTGTCTGGCATGGAATGAGAGTAATTATCGATTGCCCCTTTAACATTTTTTTCTATTGCCTTGGGGAATGGCTAAAATGAGCACTGCTTACCCGTCAAAGCGCACTCAGAAGGTGCTTTGGAGCACTTTTTATCTGATAATATTAAAGTTACCGAACCTGCATTGCACTCCACGCTTGATTGTGCTGGTACCACAGCATGTGGATTGGGCACAGAGGTGTTGCTGAGAGGGCCTGCCTTGATGCGCTGCTAAGGTTTATTGATGAAGAGAGCTGTTTATTGCACATAAGAGTGTGAGGTTCTGCTGCCCATGGGTAGTTTAGGAACTTCAGTTAGCACAGCAGTCTGTTCCCGTGTAGATGGCCTGCAGCTGATCAAAAGTTGACACCAGACATCAGGGTAAGTTTGACTTTGTTGTCTGTAAACTATGTCAGTGGCCTGACATAACTTGGCATCACTGCACATGTGCCATTCGACCTGCAGGCATATCTTACCCATAGTTTGGAACCTCACAAAGTACTTTATTTTTCTGTTTTGGACATGAATGAACAGGATTTTCCTGTTCACGTGGCTACGTTTTCTATTTACTTGTTACCTTAAGAGGGGGTGCAGGGGAATCCTTGGACTCTGCACAGCAGGTTGGAAGAACTTGTGAGCGGCAACTTAAATGTTTGAACTGTCCCTCATTCACCTGAAAAAGCTGATCCTGCTGCAGAATATAATTTAGGGTAGAGACGTAGTTAGCTGATCGCTCTGCCCCTGACCTAGATATTTTGTAACCAGGTGGCTGTCCACCCTTTGTGAGATTTGAAGGCACCAGGGGCAGGCTAGCTGTTATTTACTGGAAAATATACTGATTCCAAGGCTCAATATTTGTCATATGAATATCTAGGTGTTTAAGCTATACTATCTGCTACCAAATTGGTGAGTCCCTTTATTGTATTCACCCACCCCAATAATAAAATAAGTTTATTCAACAATCTCTTCTACTTGATAAGACCCGCTCTTGTGAAAGATATCGAGAGGCTTTCTGAAGATGATTTTAGTTGGTTGTTGTAATCCCTCCTGTGAAGCCTAACTGCAAGACTTTCTTACCCTGCGTGAGCTAAGATAATTCTGGCTGTTTTATATAAGCGATGTGGGTTGTACATTGGCCCGAAATGTTACTTGTGTGACTGATGCTTTGGACCGGTCAGTGCCTGGGTTAGTATCTATTTTTTCCTTTTTTGGGACTGGAGCTTAAAGGCCATTCCACAAACCTCATGTTAGTTAACCTTTGAGGATTATTTGTCTATTTCACATCCCTTTCGCCCCCTACTTTGAAGAGCATCTGAGTTTTGGTTAAAACACACCTGGTTTAAGAACCATTTCTTGAGGGGTTGTTCAGTTTTGTGTTTGGCAGCTTTGGTGGAAGCTTTAAAGAGCTGGTCCCTTTCACTCCAAAACTGATGCACAGCATGTAGGGGCTCTGCAGTATGCTCATTTCATCATTATATTCGATAGCACAATGGTTGTCCTTCAACACTCATAGAAGGCTTTAGAAAATGACATTATTTGTAACAAATGGTAGTCAGCCCATTGAACACCAAAGTAGCAAGCAGTAGCTAGGCGGAGCCACGGCGCACTCATCGGCTTCTGCGCACTTGCATCAAGTCACAGTTGATGTGGAGCCAGCAAGCTGGCGCACGAAAGTGGTGATCTAAGATGGAGGGAGTTTTCCTCTTTGTGTATGACTACTGGACCCATCTCTCTTTCTCCTTTTTATAATTATTTGGAAATATGTTTCAATAAAAATTCGACTTCAGAGTTACAGAGGAACAGAGAAGTTCACAGAAAAACCTGATATGTGAATATCAACATGCAAAGACGAGTCACAAAATTCATGGTCTTGATACATAGGCAAGGCAATGTATATTCTGTGTTTGTTTTGGGAATGTGATTTTACCACTACTTAATCAAGTTTCAAAGAAACACTGTAAAATAAATGTCATGCAGTGCAGAACTATTGTACCTTAGTGAAAGGAAGTATCCTGAATTTGTCCTGAATCCTTACGCTACGAACCATTCTCAGACACACAACTATTAGTAGTTTTGTCTTTATGAGATTCACGCAGTTTCAGTTACTGGCATTTTAACAATTTCATAGTTATATGGATCTTAACAGTGACACCTGTAGTTTGTGTGTTCAGGGACTCAAGAGGCTGTCTCACACATTGGCTTGCCTATGTTCAGCCTTGTTCGAAGAGAGAAGATGCTGGCTGGATCGTGAATTTATCACAGTCGGAGGGCGTAATCCAAAGAAAGCTCTATCTTCAGTTTCAGTGACAACTCAATGACGTTGACAGGGAAATTTGTAAACATGTTTGAAGCTGTATTTCAAAAGCTATTGGAATGTTAATGTTCTGGTCATTTTAGAGACACTTTTATATAACCTTTTTAAGCCTCTGTTCGTGGGGCCATGAATTTGCAAACATTTTACTGTGCAAATTTTCCGTAGGTTTACTACTACTGCCACCCCCAACTCCTATTGTTGCTCAGAATTTCTCCATCAATTCTGCAAAACCTGGAACCTACCTCCTTAGACCCAAGTATTATCTCCCATGGAGACTGTTTGCCCCTATGAAGAACTCAATGCCATATACACCGGCATCTACTTGGAAGACTGTTGTACCTCAAAATGAACCTGTCCCATCTTAGGCTCTATCTACTGAGTGGATTCCTACAACCTAAAATGAGTCTTTACAACTCCATTTCCTGCGTAGTCTGATGACTCCCGTGGTGAGTCCCTACAACGTCTGACCCAAACCATGCTTCTTTAAACTGAGCTTTCTTTTTTCTGCCTATGCTGCCGTCTCCCAAAACCAACCCCTACAGGGTTACTTCCAAGCTTTGCATCTCCTTTGTAGATGTTTGTACACCAGAACGGGCCAAGCCACCTTAAACTACCTAACTGTGCATCTCGCGAGAGGTCTGTTGCCCTCTGGACAGCCTTACCAGAATAAACCCAAGCTCAGCATGTTCTGTGAGGGCTGTTGTCCCTCTAGATAGAAAGTGTCCCTGGGTGTGCCCCTTCCACTGTGTAGATATTCATATACAGCCTACCGTAGAGGAAGATTTGGAGAGGGCACCTCAAGCTATCAGGCCTACTTCCTTAGCCCTCCCATCTTTCCATATGACTTCCATCATTAAAATCAACTGCTAAGATTATCTAACACTCGCCCTTCTCTTTTTCTCTCCGCAGGAAACAATTGAGAAGAACCAGGGTGAGCACGCAGAAAACGTCCAACACATCAAGGATCTGCACACGCTGGACTTGCAGGTAAAGTCCGTCTCAGTGACATGGACTGGAATCTGTGGGTGGGAGTACTGCTTTGTGGCAGTGTGTTTGTAAGCAGGTAATGAGCATCTTTCTGGGACAACTCAGTAGGCCCCTGTTTCTTCCTGTCTTAACCACCTCAGCTGTGGTCTTGTGCACAATATCCTAACATCAGAAAAAGAACTCCAGCCCTGGCCTTTAGTGTTGGACACCCTAGCATTCTAAATCAGGATTTCTCTAGCCGTAGCCTGTAGTGTAAAACACAATGACACTTAAATCCCCCAGCCCTGGCATGTAGTGCAGAACACTGTTGTCCTGAAGGCGGGGAAAACCTCCAGAAAATGACATGTTGTACCTGATGTCACCGTAGCCCTCAAAGACGACTATAATTCTAGCTGGACCTGTTGTGTACAACACCACAGCGCTCCAAGAACTCAATCCCACTAGCCCTTGCAGGCACAATAATACTCTAGGCAGCAATCCCCACAGTCCTGTCCTATGGTGTAGAACACATTGCTCTCAAAACTGTCCCACTCTTCATCCCTGGGCTGCAGTTTGGGGCACTAGTTCCCAACGCAGACACCAGCTCTAGCCTCTAGTGTAGGAGAAGTCGTCTCCAGTTGCTACTTTCATTCCTTCAGTAATTCAGCACATTGTAACCATTAACAAAGAATCTACTTAGTTATTTCTGAAGCACTCAAGGACAGGTACTTCAGTCTCCTCCAGAGCACATTTGAGACAGTTACTTCTGTTCACCTACACTGTCTGTATATCGTAGGATTACCGCTACAGCAGGACCCGCAGTGGCTTCAGTGCTGAGCTCCGCTCTGCCTGGTGTGTGGAGTGATGACATTTAAGAGAAAGAAGACCAAGGGACTAGAGCGTGGTGAAACTCAAGTAATTTTCACCCCTTCTTTCCCTCTTGTGCTGCAGAGAAAGGATCAGGATATCGAGAGCGTAAAGATGCAGTTGGCAGAGGCGCAGCGACAGAATGATGAGCACCAGGAGACGATGAACCGCCTGCGTCAGGTGAGGCTGGAGCACCACAGCATCTCATGCACACCCCTTGTTTGATGGCAAAAGACAACATGATCACAACTCACTTTAGAAAGCTCAGTTATGGGCACTGTGGATATGCAGCCCCTTCCTTCTCCAGCCGTAGACGTTCCTGCATTGTGATGGTTGGATGCATGGATAGATGTTTCTAAACTTCAGTGCATTTGCTGCTTTTTTTGTAGAGTGGAGCTCCTGCTTCATTGTGCATCTGAATTATTGTTGGGTTTCTGAACATAGAACAGATTGGCTGTGGTGGGGGAGGGGCATTTACAACCACTGCAGTTGTAAGTAGAGCCACTAGAGGAAGCCCAAGCACATTGCATCCTTCAGCCTGATGTCCAAAAGTAATGTAGCAGCTTCACCAGATTGTTATAACCGCAGCAGCTAAGGCACAATGTTCCCTGCTTCATTGGGATGGGTGTGGGTTATGTTCCCTGGGCAGGGGCAAGGGATTTTGTGAAGCCAGCTCTCCTATAAATATTCCTCTTACAGAAACTAAGTGATAACAGGATACACAACTTCGCCACAAATACCATTTTTTCTTGTTTTCAGGAAATAAAGGACACAGTTGATGGTCAGAGGATTCTTGAAAAAAAAGGCAGCGCTGCAGTGAGTAAGGGGGTTCTGTGGCATTTGTTACGTTTTTTTATGTTTTATTCAAGTAAATCATCCAAAGAGATATCCTAAGATAAGTTACATTGACAATACATAAATAGACAAGGTTTGCATGTATCCATACAGCATGACATATTACAAATACAAAAAAAGAGGTGAACCTGGTAAGCAAAGAGTTTAGTTAACGATAGATCATGAAAAAAGTTACTATAAACCGAGACATGGATTAAAGACTCAGTAGTTGTCTTACTGCTGTACCAGCTGCTGCTATGAGCAGTCTTGCCACCATCATTCTGGAGAGTAGCAGACCCTTGATATGCTCTTCCTTCAGTGCAGTCATGGTAGTAGCAACAAACGCAGTTAGGTTCCTATCCAGACACCTATGTAGGCAGATGAAAATGTATTGAATTTTTATTTGTGTTGAAAATATAGGCACTCTGGCTACAGCCAAGTCCTGGCATCTGGGGCTGAAAAGCTGCTGGTTGTACCAACCAGTCAAGGTTTGTCTCTTTGCCAGGCTTTATATAAGACATGTTTATTCCTGTAGTATTGTAATTTGCACTTAACTATATCGGTAGCACTATGCGTCATCTTCAAAGACTTTGCCCAGATGCCAGAAGTGACTGGACGATGTAACAAGTTAGACTATTTCTCCACTTGTGTTTCTGAGTCCACTAGCAGAGATCTCTGAAAAGCAGTATACCCTGTCAGTGCCTAGCTGGGAAGCATTATGAACAAAATCAGCAGTGTCTGGTGCTGGAAAGGTTCAGCTCTTGTCTGAGTTGGTTTGAGAGAAATGTCCCAGATTTGGAAAACGGGTTTCTTGCAAAACCATATTGTTTTGAGATGTCTTAACTTTTGATGCGCATTCCTTGAGTATAATTGATTGACAGATTACAAGGAGTTTCCCCACAGTGACTGGGCTGAATTTGAAAAAAGATATACGAGCTGGAACCCTCCGTAACACCATCCATTAATGAATCCTTGGAACCTTCTGGATCCTTTACATCTGTCTACATATTCCAGCAACGAAATGTTGGAGGCAGCTCAGTTCTGCTGGCTAAGGCGTTGGCCCGGCCAGGTGGAGCGGGCTACTCCTGTCTGGCATGGTCATGTATACCCGCTAGCTCACCTGTGCCCACCCTTGGGTAGCTTGGCACATAGCAGTCAGGCTTATCCCAGAGGCAGTGTGTAAAGCAACAGCACAGCTCATTCCCACAGTACCCCAGCTCATGCCCCCAAAAAGAGACTTCACACAGGTTGTATTTATAGAAAACTTGTATTTAACACACACACACACATGATCAACACAGTTAATTTACAATGTGATCTCCGCCTATAGGTCAGTGAGCATACGGTGCATAATAATAGACACTGTAAGCATAGGAGTGAATCTCCATGAACCAAGCGACACATGATAATAGGCTCCACTGCCTTAAACATTAATCACTGTATGTACATTTGGAGTAAACACACCTTTCCTCCCGCACCCCCATAAGGTGCCCACCCGCTGTCAGCACTGTGCCCAACCTCACGTCCCCCATAATCAATGTAACACGTGTAAATCGGGGTGTCCCTCGGGCTGGCAATAACAGGAAAAAATGTATATCACAATACTCACGCTCTCCCACCAAGACCCATGGCCTCCGCTGCGCAGGTAAAGTGACACATCAATCCTAGGACATCCCTGCCCGAACCAGAGTACCCAGCAATACCACGGCGCTGCCCCGGCACTCACTCGTTCTCACTCGCTCACATCAACCCCATGCCTAGGCACAGGGCCTGGGTATCAGTTGGCACAGGTGCACACATTCTCGTATTCACTTGCTTCTTGCACCCTAATGCCATGCCTGATAACTAGCGAGTGGATGCCTTTCCGCTTTCAGACTCTGTGTCCCAATCCGCCCTCCACCTACCACCCAGCACTCCAGTTGCCCTCAACCCGCCGCAACCCCCAGAATATTGTACTTTCCCCTGGATACCAAGCCCCTCCGGCCCGGCTCACACTCCCCAGGTGTTAGCATTAACGTGGGAGACAGGCAAAACAAAGGCCAGTGGACAAACAAGGCGGAGACGTTCAGACTCCAGCCAGGAGGTTCGCTCAGAGTTCTACAAAGCAAGGGGGGAGGGTCCCTGGGCTCACCACCAGACTCTGAAGCACCCAGCCCCTCCAGACGATCTAATGGTACAAAATAGTAACAGAGTCCAACACCTTCTAATGGGGAGACTCTCTTAGGGCGCCCCAGACAGTTCAGATTGTACACAAGTTACCAGGTCCGTGCCTCCGGACTGGAGACACCTTCTCTGTTACCCAGGAACCTCCATTGCCCCCCCCAGACAGATTTGATCCAATGTAGAAAGTGCTCAGTGCCATGTCCCCACACAAGAGAGGGCACTACTCAGGGATACGATGACCGGGGGTTTTCTGAGGCACATGGTGGTTCCAACCAACTCCTGATTTCCCGTACCCCTCTGGATTAAGGTACTCCGTCCAGTACACTGTGACCTTAGCCGTACTGGACTCTCACTCTGGACAAACACACTAGATGCAAGTTTCGCTGGGCTGCACTGGGCCACATGCAACACTCCTCAGGTGTACCCAGGCCTCTCAGGGACCCAGCCTGTGAACAGGCAGAGCATACAATGAGCATTCAGTCGAGGTTTCACACAAGAGCAATGCTTCCCACTCGACCTCCGCGAAGCCCCAGCAGGGTTCCACAATACTGATCTGTTCACTTCACAAGCCATCTCTGGGTGCAGTGCTCCTCACTTTCGAGGGCCACACCCCAGTTGTGCATGTAGTGCTTTGCTACCCCGCAACTCATGCGCCCAGTCTCCAGACTTCCTCCTTAGACCACATGCACACTTCTCTTGCTAGGTGGAATCCGGCACAGTGTACACACAGCAGAGGACACCGCTCTTCAGATATTACCAATTACAATATAAGTCTTCCTCCAGAGGTCTTTACTGTCCTAGACACCTCTGCCGAAAACAGGGGGCAAACCAACCTGCCCTTGGAAAGCCACTCTCAGTGTGCCACACTGCAGCAAGCAATCAGCCATAGGCCAGTCTATTATTCTGGAATGATGCGAGGATCCCTTCCTTGGACAGTTATCCTCCTGGGCACCCAGATTCCAACCCCAGTTTGCTGACACAGTCCAGCCGCAGAGGTGTACCGCGTATCCATAGGTTGTACTCGGGGAGTTGCAGACGTTGAGTACCCCTTTTTATATTAGGTAAATGCTTTGACGTAGGGGTGGGCTATACGGTATTCCTTTGAACCACAGATGTCTCCCCTAAATTTCATCCCTGTCGGCCCTGGTGTCTTAGAATGCAGATCTGTATCTTTATGGGTGCCAGGCTCTGGTTCCAGGAGGCCAAATGTCCCAACCTCTTCCCCCATCTATATGACCTGGCCACAAATGGCAGGGATCTGTTATTCTGGATGCCAGAGTTTTTATAGCAGTCATCTGGGTAATGCGTAGATGTGCTCTTCCCCTGGGCCTGATGGAATGAGCCCTAATTTACAGGGCACCAGACCCAGTCCTGTCCTAGAAATGGCTACTTCCCCGAAGTGGCACTTCTTGGGCAGTGATGACAAAACTACTGATAACAAGGGTGCGGGTTTGTCATCCCAAGTTCAACAATGCCAAACCGTATGAGGTTGCTCCCCTGCAATCCATTAGTACAGCTGGACTTAAAAAGCCTCAGCTTCCCATAGCACTATATGGGTAGAGCAACTACATGGGTAGTGTGAACACTCATGGGTGTTCGGCACTTCCCAGGCATGCATGCCCTGGCACACGCATCCTCCTGCTAACACAGGTGACATTTGGCTAGGGCCGTCAACATGCTGCTTCTGCACCACATGCTCTGCTCCTATTAGGAAATACCCAAGCGTGAATGTGAGCACCATGGTCACAGTGGCCATGTGCACCCTCCTATCGGAACCATTCTGCTGGGCCGTGATCAGGCAAGCCCAGGGTACAGAGAGGCTAACCCCCATCCATACCTGGCGCCGCCCGGGTACGCTAACCTCGTACCTAGGCATCAGGGCCAGTGTCAATCTGTATGGATGGCGTGTGCCCTTTCACTCTGCATTGCGAGATGGAAGGACTCTGAGTCCTAGGCTCCTGAACGTATGGTGCCCCGATGCAGCTTTATGCATCGACTGGGCCTCCATCTCAAACTCTCCACCCCTGTGCTTCAGGGAGTCTCTCTCCCCTCCCCCCCCGCGCCGGATTTCAAAGACACAGTTGAATGCCTTATCAGGGCTAGAAGGGTACCAGGCCCCCATACGTAAGCGCGGTCTCCGCATTTGGGGAGCACCTGCGCTTGGCCCCCCCACGCCCACACAGGGGGTCGAGCCCTGCAGCCACATATCCAGGATCTGGCTGCCCCCTTGGGGTACCGGCCGGCTTCCCTCCAATAAGGGACCCTCTTTTAGGAGGCCTCCCCTACCTGGGCACATCCTCTGGGATGTACCTGTCTGGCTCAACCTCACCCTCAGACCTCTCTATCGGGTCCCTCTGGGGATGAGGTAGGGCCCTCTCAGGGGTGGCTCCCCTTCGAGGGGTACTCATCCTGAGCGCAGTGCCTGCAGGCCTTCTCTATCAGGCCACGGATGAGGTTACAAGTGTTGCCAACAGGGGAAGTGTAGGTGCCCATACTTCTCGCTACCAGGGTCACCCACCCTCCTCCCATGTATCTAGTATACCAGTCCTGCAGGGTTAACGAGTGCGGTGCCTGCCCCATTCTTCTCCCTCCACCACCTCTTCCTCCTACAGGTAGGGTGGGGGACACGTGTCTCCTGTGTTAGAAAATGGTGATGTGTCCAGAATCCTGAGGCCCAACACGGCGAGACAGCACAGTCAGGGGGAAAAAAAGCTAAAAGTTTCAGGATTTCTTTCTCAGGAGAGACACGTCCAACACCAAGACAATCATCTCAAACTGAAAGTGTCTTTGAAGGCACTGGGTGTTTTGATACTTTGTAAGATATCATGATTAGGAAGTATCTGTTGGGATGGGAAAGTCCCTCACATGATGAAGTACGTGCACCCTTGCCCTGAGTGTCCCAGCCGCAATGGTATCTGGCTCACTGGTGCTGATATTTTGAGTCATAGGAGAACATGGATCATGTGTGTGTGGCATGTCAATGGCCTGGCGCACAGATTGCATCTTGTTGGACTGGGAGGGGCACCCACATCTCTACCCTCATGGTGGTGAAAGGCTACTGCATTCGCCAGAAGTTAAATAGCACAGTCGCATTGGAGGCAGCATCCCGTGTAGTGATCAGTGGGGCCTTTTTACCAGTGTCACTGGAGCGAGTCCTACAGGCCTACTCATCTGTGGTTCTGCTGCTCTGTTCTTAACTCACCGTAGCCCTGTACCAAGTTAGTATGTAGCACTGCGCAGCATGCATGCGGTTGCATGTATGTGCTAGGTGTATGTGTTCCTGTGTGTGGTACACGACATGGAAGACTTTAGGTTCCATTTTTGGAGGCCCAGACCTGACTGGAGAATTGCTGCATTTCTGTGAGCTGGGTGGGGCACACACTGGAGGAAGAACAGTCTGTCTTTTCTGTCACTTGAAAGGGTGCTCTTTGGTTCACGGATAGGACACTGTAAAGGGGCCTGGGCACATCTCAGGAAGGCAATGGGGCAGCTAAGGAAATCCTAAAGAGTAGGGCTGGGGCCCTTTGATAACCCATTGATGCCATAGAGTGCATGACTGCTGTGCTGATCAGGCTGTAGCCCAAGTACGGAGTAAAGTCTGCGACCCTGTATGCCAGAGGGGCCATCTTGAGGAGTGCATCACTGTTGTGGTGATTGACCTTGTGTGGAATAAGTTGGCGACTCCGGGTGCCACAGGGTGGACCGCAGTGAAGAGCAAAGGTCATCACCTGGTTCTGCTGATGCCGAGAGGGAGGGCCGCTGTGGTGACCTGTGAGTGCCCGAGCAGCAACTGAAGCATCGGAATCTGAGCAATTGCTCTCCTACATGTGCGAGAGATTAGAGGAACTTATTGCATCATCGGAGAGAGCGCCATAGATGACCAGCTTCTGCCCCTACAAAGCTGAGAGTGCTACTAGCCGCCAGCAGCCTCTGTAGACCTCTGTGACATCTAAGCACGGAACACTCCCGGGGATTCCGATGGAGCAAGCCTGGCATGAGCAGGCACAACTGATCATGGGGTCGAAGAGCCATGGGGAACTTGTTCTGCCTCATAGCACTGTGGGCGCTGGAACACTTATGACTTTAGAAGATTCCAAAGGGAACTCCTTACATTCGGACTTCTGGTGGGTCCTAATCTGAATGTCACCTATCATGAATGAGGAATAACCACTACCAATGGAGCGAGAGAAGTGGATTTAGGGATTTTCCTGTCTTGCACCATTGTACTGTGTATTGTTTGTGTGTGCTATATTTTACTTTGTGTTCATACATAAATAATCCTTTTTCATAAAAGCAAGTATTTGGCTGGATAATTGTTTAATGCTACTGTTGAACATATTTTGAGTTGTGAGCCTGTGTTCACCCCCTGCAGTCTACCTCCCCCAAGATGCCTTGAACTGCTTGACCAATGCTACTTCTGAAAATCAAGTACTGAAGGGGTACTCTGACCAGTTGCTCAGAATTCCTAGTAGGATTGGTCCAGTGGCATCAAGCATAAAAGGCCTCAACCCCCACAGTGGGGACCAGTAGCATCTGCTTGACCCTTGGCTCATCAAAAAGGGGTTCCGACCGTATTAAAAAAGCTGTACATACATACATAAACAAAGAAACAAACTGGTGCACATCATTTCATTGATATGGCCAGTCTTTCCCCAAGTAGTAAAATCCAGAAGGTTTTTATTTTTTACTTTCAATATTTATATAGGGTGTACTTTGCCAATCTGTGAGTGGAGCCCGTTATGCATAAGAATGGAATAGAACATATTTGTCGTTAGGTTTTTCGAGATTTATAGTCGCCGGTATTGAGTCTGATTTTTCATGTAGGTGGCTCCATAGCGTTAGAGCATGATAGCATCTTCCCTAGCAACCTTAGCTCATGAGTAGCTTCCTGTTGTTTCCTGCACTTCTTGCATCTGTGTGATGTTATTCAGGATCCTATGGCCCCTTATGTATTTGTATATGAAACAAAACACACAAGCCACCAACTACTGCACCCCTCCTGCCCCCCACTCCCATCAGGCGTGTCACCTTGTTTGGTAAGATGGATTTTGTTTCCCTGAGTGATCAGGGATCCAATTGTTGGTCCAGCACCTGGTGCCCCTCTGCAGCATAGAAATGGTACAGTGCCTTTGTAACTATGCCTGAGACTCTGTAAAAGAGGTGTGGAGTTATACTCCAGATCCAGGGATCCTCGTTTGTTCATAATGCTAGGTGACCCGCACCATCCAGTCACAAAGCTGGGCATTTGTTAACGCTGTGCCACACTCACCCATACTGTGATAACACTGCACTAGCCATACATGTACATCAAATACTCTTCTCCTTATCAGAGGCTTTGCAGCCTGTTTAGTGGGTGAGGGGGGCGTCAGGTGGAAGTCCCATGTACAGGTTGAAAAGAAAATTTAAAGGGCATAGGGAAACACAAAATTGATTTTAAATATTCTTTCAGAATATGGTTAGGAGGGGAGGAAGGCACTGATGCACAATCTGTAAAAGTAACTGACTTGTTTTGTGGATGCATGGAAGCTCGCCTTATGAGGGTAGGAATGCAGAACTTATGCCATCTGTCTGAAGGCCGGCTGCTTGTGTTACTTTTTTGCTTAGACATTTTAGCAGATTCGTCACTAGCCGTATCTTGAACACTCAAGCTGACTCATAGGTGATTGTGATGGGTTAGCACAGTGATTATAAGTGTGCGGTAGGAAACGATCCAGCCAATCCAAAACACGCTCCCAGTTTTGAAGAAAAGGTAAGCCTTTTTTGGGAAGTAAATGACATGGAAATATCCACTGCTACTACCCTCTGGGAGCCATTGTAGGGACTTGCAGAGCTGGCAGAAGCATCCTTCTGAGCTGTTCCTTACCCCTGGGTGAAATGGGGTTTTTCTCCTCTGCTGAGGCTCAAACAACCTCAGATGTAGCCCGGTTAACTGCAGACGTCTCTTCAGTGTGCACTAACATGTAAATGGTCAGACATTGCCCTAGGTGCTAACCAAAGCAGATGGCCTTTGCGTCAATTCAGGTGCAACGTTCTAGGAATGCAAAAAAGTCATTGTTAACCAAGAGAGAGTAAAAGGCAGCCAGGAAGAGTGGAGAATCAACTGATATTGAGTCTGCAGGAGTATTACCTCTGATCTTTATTTCATGACTCATAAAGAAGATGGAGTGTGAAAGAAAACAAATTCCTATAGACAATTGTCAGTCTTCTGGAGTAACTGCAAACTTCATTGCCACATGCTGGCTCCTACTGTGGATTGTCTGTAGAAAGTAGGGATGAATTCAGTTGGAATTAGTTCTCATCAAGGGAAGTTTTTCATCAGTGGGCCTGATGGGTATTGATTGACATCGGCTGATGACAGGCTCCGCAAGGCTTGAATCCTGTCTTTCGAGATGACATATTCCCATCAGACCAGGAGGAAATACTCAAAAACGTTTGACAAAATGTTTTTAAAAATCCAGTCAAAAAGTGAGGAGGTAGCTTTTCTCTGGTTCAGTGCTGGCCGGTGTGAAAAGAAAAGAACTGATGTCAGCGCACCCAGGTGGCACCTGTAAAGGTACTGGGGCATCACTTCCGGAACAGACAACGCCAGCGACGCACACGGAGCCAATTGACGCCACCTGCCGCTGCGCAGGGGTACTGCTCCTGAAAACTCTTCTGGATCCAGTCTGACGTCTGGGAAATTCAAAGGTAAAGAATTTGTGGCTAGGTGTAGTCTCTACCAGTTAAGGTGTTACCGTAGGTAAGTAACCTGTTCAATACTTCTGTTGAGCTGAACTTGAAGAGTGTTTTCTGGCGTTTGGAGCTAACAAGCCCAACAACAACTGTGCCTAAGCTGCAAAATCATGTGGGTTTGCATTGACCCTGATCAGAAGTGCTTATTGCTCTATAGTGTTTGTCTGCAGATTAGAAACGCATCCACTGCACATGGAGGTTGTCAGCACCAACCAGAACAAACTCGGAATTTTTTTTGCCCCCAAGCTATCCCTAAAAATTAGGATCAGCCCTGCGCCCACCTGATCAGGCTGACCAGGTCACCACAACAAGTTGTAGTGAGCACCCTGGAGATGTGACCTGCTTGGTTAGCATAGTCTGCTTGCACCAGTGACCCAGTGCCCACTCCCCATTCCTGTGCAGCACACCCCATCCTCACATGGTGCCGGTTCCATGTCTGTGACTCTCCCATCTGTGCTGTAAGAGCAAAACAATCTGTTACCAGTATATCAGATTCAGAAATTGGAAGCTGTGATTGTCTTTTATATTGTTCCAGTGTTACCGTTAGCTCCCTAAGCCTACCTGAATTGGTCCCCTTGATAGCCCGGTCTGCTGTACTTTTCTTCCCAGGGAACCTGGCAGTGTCTCAGTCCATTAGAGGTGCTTGATGGTTGCAAGGTGGTGGCAGCTAGTTGGTATTACTGGAGTACAAATCTTTTAATTGAATTGCTAGAGTGAACGGTTCATTTGGGCCATCCCATGTAAAATCTGACCCGTCCTTACCTCCCCTAAGGTGAAATAGAATTTCTGGGCTTAGCGTAGTACCTGTCTTACTCTTTATGCCTCCATGGCAGGCCTGAATAGAAGCGGGCCTTCTGAGTGGAGAAGGTTTGAATGTCGAAGAAAGCTTGCGCTTGAGGTGACTCTTACTTCTTGCCAATGACCCAAAGTGAGATGTCGAGTCTCCATCCAGACAATAGTTTAATTTAATAAAATCAATATAAAGTAGGTTTAGGATTAAAGTTAGAATTAAGCTTTAATAAAAATAATAATTTAATCTAAGTTTGGGGTGGGAAGAAGTTGGGAATAGTACAGGTACAAAGTATCCTATTTTAATTAAAACTACAATTTGATTCATCCTAGGTTAATGGTAGGGGCTGGTAATAATGGAATTTAATGGAATTAAGTTAAGTGAAAAATAAGGTTAGCGCTTTGTGAAAGGTTAGGGGTATTTCGGGTTGGCTGAAGGGAATGTGGAGAACAAAAGCTGCAGGAGCGAAACGTAGACATAATAAAAACACGCAGCGCTCCCACAACAAGGCTTGCCTCCTGTGCTCCTGATTTCACTTTGTACGGTAGTGAACATGTGCCAGAGGTGTGGAAGTGGTGTAACACGGTACTCAAGCTAGGCCTGCATTATGACTCAATAACAGTGACAACGGCCTCCTCCCTGCAGACTCTGCTGGAGAAGCTCGGGTTAGTGCCATCAGCTCTGTGTGCCCGGGTATTGCACTCCAAGCAGCAGGCTCTAATGTGCGTTATACATTCCCAGAATGAGCTGTAATTGTGCACTTCATATGTTATTGAAAGCAGATGATTCACTTTGAGCTCATATCATGTACATAAGAGGAGATTCACAAATCCTTTACCCTGAGGGATATCGCTGTTGCCTCAGAGCTTAAAATGTGCATACCCTCAGCGTTAATGCTGCCGTCTGAGAGCCAACGCACATATATTCTGAAGGTTATATATCCTGAGAGTTAGTTCTGCTGCCTTGACTGAGTTACAATATGTAACCTGAGTGATTGCTGTCCTTGCTAGGAAGAAAGCCCTCATCTTGTGCTATAGTAACAACAACTCTCCTGTCTGTGAGTCGCAGCATTCCCCTTACAGATGGTCGTGTTGTCTGATGTGAGAGCCTCTGACGTGTGTTAAATAATTCACACGTTTTCTGATTGAAGGATAAGCCTGACCACCTTTGATGAAGTTAGGTACCAGGACAAGTGGTGCAGTAGTAACTGCACAGACAAAAAGATGTGTTCTGCACATGCGCAGGAAGGCGTTGCACTGCTCCCTAGAGTTCTGTTTCAGTCCGGTGTTCTTTCGTGTGCTTACAACTGATCTCTGGCTCTCCACTCAGGCTGCATGTCTCGTGGTTCATGTCCGCTAATTCTGCGACTCTGCATCAGCTGAGAAAGATGGCCCCATTACTGGAAGAGTCGTACAGTGAAATGAGGACTCTCCACTGCGGCTGCTGCGTGTGATGTATTGCCACCGCCAGGCCCTATATTTATTGCAGCTAGGCCGCCTCTCCTGTATTGCTCCCTAGGGTGCAGGACTGCACAGCATACTAATTGCAGCTTTCCCACCACTGAGGGAATAGTCCCCAGTGCAGTAGAAAAGAACTAGACAGGGAACAATGTGACACATGATGATCTGTGTGCACACCACAAACATCCCCCCTCCAGAGCATTTCTGTGCCTTCATCATCCTCTGCCAGCATGCTCCTTCATGGGCTTGCCAGCATTCAAGTGATCTACTGCCCTAAGGGAAGCTTTGTTTACACATGAGCCATTTCCTGAAATATCCTCAGGTGGCAGACTGGATGTTAAAGCCTTTACACTAGGCCTAGTTCCAGGTCCTGCTCTGAATGGGGAAAAAGAACTGAGATAAACCAGTTCCTTGGACTGATCTCTCTTATTTCAAGTGGCCCTCAGTCACTTCAAAAATAAAATCTGTAGAGGCAGTTAACTTTTCTCTTTGCATACCTCACTTTTTGAAGCATTTTTATTTAATTTCCAGGTGGGGTGGTAGCAGTGGGATTAGCTGGGGGACTAAAGGCAGCTTTCCGAGGAAACTAGAGGAGGTATCCCATTGTACTGTCTTCAAGGCCCCTGGTCTGACATCCAGGTTAATTCTGATTGCACTAGCACATCACCAATGGGATTATATGGCTCCACCCAATGCCGTTGGTGTTAGTTGTGCTACTGATGCTAGGATCCAACAGTCGTCCCATTCTGTCCTTTTTTTTCTTCAGTATTTGGCAGTAATTCTAGTTTCTGATGGATACAACTACCTGTGGATTCCTCACCTAATGAATACTCCCATGGCGCCAGCATTCGACGGAAATCTTCTTACTAGTCTCTGCACGTCGACGAGGACGTCACTCTAGCCCACGCGACGCCGTCTGACGTCATACAGGCAATAAGAAGTCCTCGACGACGTGCCGACGTCAGTTCCCTTTTTTCCGTGCATTCGAAACGGTTATCTTCAAGGGAGCAACTGTTACTTTTGTGGTTACAGTGTATTTTCGCTGCGTAGTCTTTCGCTGTGGTAATAATGTCGCAGAGAAAGTCTGGATTCAAGCCTTGTCGTGAGTGTGGAGGCAAGATGTCAGTGACGGATCCTCATTCCGACTGCCTTTGGTGTTTGAGCTCCGACCACGACGTCTCGACTTGTGATTCATGCCAGCACATGAATCCAAAGGCCCTCAAGGAACGTGAGGCGAAGCTGTTTATGGCGAAATCGAAGGAGAAGCATCACAAGAAGTCTTCTTCGCCAAGACATCGGCGTCATCGAGACTCCCGGCGCCGTAGAGAATCTCGGCGTCATTCAAAGGAGACTCGTTCCAGGTCTTCGGATCAGCGCCGAAGGACATGGGAGATCAGTCCCACGGTTACGCCGCATCCTTCGACGCCGTTGCCCTCTCCGGTGTCTCCGACTCCACCTGGACAGGCGTCGGTGATTGAGGTATTGGAGCCTCAGGTGTTATCTCCGGCGTCGCAGACATCGAGGCCGGCGTCGCCTCCGAGACAGGCACCCCAGTATCCGGATTTTCCCACCCCTGGAGCCGATAGTTCCGCATTCTTGAATGCGATGTATGCCATCTTCCAGCAGATGGCTCCAGGGGGTGCTCCGGCTGGGCCTTTGGCCTTTTCATTGGGTGATCCTGCGCCTCTTCGGCCGGCACCCTTTATGCCCTTTCTCCCTTTTGGGAACGTGGGCTCGGCGCCGGTGTCGGCGCCGGTGGCCGCTCCGGTGGCTTCAGAGGGATTGGCCCCGGGGATTTCCATCCCGTCGACGTCGGGATTTCGGCCTGTGACTCCGGTGGGTCCATCTGCTTCGACTGCTCTTTCGTCGGCGCCGAAGTTACCTGTGGCGCCGGACGCGGCGTCAGTGGCTTCTGTAGATCGGCGCCGATCTTCGACTTCGGCGGAGGCATTGTCGACTCCGCGTATTGAACAACGGCTTCATTCGAGGAGACGTGCTCTCCGTGTATTAGAGGAGCAGGAGTACCAACGAGCCCTGGAGGAAGGAGAGCTAGAGGACTCGGGTGATGGGCTGCGTGGTCTGGAGTCGGCCAGTGGGCTGGACACTTCCCCTGAGTGTGACCTTTCGTCCCCGGGAGAATATACTGAGGAGGCTGCTTCCTTTCACGCAGTGGTACGGAAGGCAGCTAGTTTTTTGGACCTGCCTTTGCCGGTGGTGGAGGCTAAACAAAACCTTCTAACAGAGGTGCTACATCCGGCCTCAGCTGCGGCGGAGCCTCTTTTGCCATTTAATGACACTCTGCTGGATCCGGTGTTAGAGGTGTGGAAGAGGCCGGCATCTTCCCCAGCAGTTCACAGAGCCGTGGCCAGGAGGTATCGGGCGGCTCCAACTGACCCTGGTTTTCTGTCTAGGCACCCTACGCCGGAGAGCTTGGTGGTGCAGGCCTCCTGTTCATCCAAGTCAGCGCCTGGTTCTTTCCCGACGGTGCCTGGGGACAGAGATTCAAAGAAACTGGAGGCGCAGTCCAAGAAGATTTTTTCGTCCTGCAGTCTGGCGTTGAAGGCCACCAACGCAACCTGTATCCTGGGGAGGTATATTCATGCTCTGATGGATGACATTTCCTCATCGTTTACAGAGCTTCCCCAGGGTCTTTTGGATGTTGTTTCAAATGCCCAGGCTGCTGCGACCCAGATTATCCAGACTGGACTGGATACGACCGACTCGGTAGCCAGAGCAATGGGCACAACTGTGGTGGCAAGGAGGCAGGCCTGGCTCCGTAACTCGGGCTTTTCTGCGGATGTACAGTCCACATTGTTGGATCTCCCGTTTGATGGGGACAAACTGTTTGGAGCCAAGGCTGATTCGGCCTTGGAACGTTTTAAGGAGAGCAGGGCCACGGCTAAGTCGTTAGGGCTCCAAGCTCCTTCTTCCACGGCCTCTTCCAGATTTTTCAGGAGGTTTCGTGGATTTGGGCGTGGCTCTTCCTCCTCTTCCTTTCGGGGAAGATATCAGCAACCTGCCTCTTCCCATCCCTATAGATCTTTTAGAGGGAGAGGTAGGGTCCGCACCAGAGGAGCCTCTCAGCAGCACTCTGCCTCTTCCTCATCCTCTGGCGGGGTGCAGCAGGGGAAGCAGCCTTAGGCTTCCACCATTTCCCACTCACTCCTCTCCTGTAGGGGGAAGATTACAGCATTTTCTCACCAAATGGAAGACTGTTACAACGGACACTTGGGTTCTCAGTATTGTGGGAAAAGGCTACACCCTTCCCTTTCGGGAGTTCCCGCCCCGCCCTTCTTATTGTTCAGAAGAACACCTCCTGTTGCTAGAACAGGAGGTACAAGCCCTCCTTTCAAAGGGCGCGGTGGAGTTGGTCCCAGAGCAGGAAAGGGGTCGAGGATGTTATTCAAGGTATTTCCTGATTCCCAAGAAGGATGGTCGTTTGAGACCAATCCTGGACCTGAGGATCTTGAATTGGTTCCTCAAGCAGGAAAAGTTCAAGATGCTGACCCTAGCACAGGTGCTTTTGGCGTTGAACAAGGAAGACTGGATGGTGTCTGTCGACTTGCAGGATGCTTACTTTCATATCCCGATACTCAAGTCACACAGGAAGTATCTCCGGTTTGTGGTGGGATCGCAGCACTATCAGTTTGCGGTCCTTCCGTTTGGTCTTACTTCAGCACCTCGAGTCTTCACGAAGGTGATGTCGGTGGTTGCGGCAGAGCTCAGAAGGAAGGGGATAGCAGTATTCCCTTACTTGGACGACTGGTTGATCAAAGCCAAGTCCCCGGAGCTTGTGTCGCATCATCTGCAGTCAACAACCCAGTTGTTGTTCGACCTGGGTTTTTCGGTGAACGAGCCCAAATCTCACCTAGAGCCCTCTCAGCGCCTCCTGTTCATAGGGGCAGTACTGGATACAACATTGGGTCGGGCCTTTCCTCCGCCTCAGCGGATTCAAGATATTCAGGATTTGGTTCCAATGTTTCGAAATGGAGCGGTAGTTCCAGTCCTCAAGGTCCTTCGTCTGCTCGGTCTGTTTGCCTCCTGCATTCTGTTGGTCACGCATGCTCGCTGGCACATAAGGGCTCTTCAGTGGTGCCTCCGAAGGCAGTGGTCTCAACACAAAGGGGATCTAGAGAGTACTGTCAAGATCTCCAGAGATGCTGCTGTGGATTTGAAGTGGTGGATTGCAAGCAACAATCTTTCACAAGGAAAGCCGTTCCAGCAGTCGCCACAAGTGGCAACAGTCATAACGGATGCTTCCACTCTAGGGTGGGGAGCTCATCTGGGGGATCTGGAGATCAAAGGCCTTTGGTCTCCAGAGGAACAGATGTTTCACATCAATCTGTTAGAGTTACGGGCTGTACGTCTGGCTCTCAAGGCCTTCCTCCCTTCCCTTCGTGGTCAGTCGGTACAGGTCCTAACGGACAATACTACCACGATGTGGTACATAAACAAGCAGGGAGGAGTGGGGTCGTACCTTCTCTGCAGAGAAGCTCTTCGACTATGGTCCTGGGCAAAGTACCATCAGATTTGCTTGATAGCAAACCATCTGGCCGGAGTCTTGAACGTGCGTGCGGACAGTCTCAGTCGCCAATTCTCGGCAGACCACGAGTGGCGTCTCCATCCAGATCAAGTCCGTTTAATCTTCCAGAGGTGGGGGTTTCCTCGGGTAGATCTGTTTGCCACTCGAGAGAACGCGCATTGTCCGTTATTCTGCAGCCTCCAGTATCCGATGCAGGGAGCGTTGGGGGACGCGTTTCAAATAACCTGGTGCGGCCAGTTGCTTTACGCGTTTCCTCCCATACCCTTGATTCCTCGAGTATTGAGGAAGATTCGCCAGGACCGGGCTCTAGTCATCCTAATAGCTCCGGATTGGCCAAGGAGGGTATGGTACTCCGACCTTCTCCAACTCTCAATGTGCCCTCCGCTCCGTCTCCCTTTCAGGGCAGACCTCCTCTCGCAGTCGCAGGGGCAGGTTTTACACCCCAACCTCCAGAGTCTGCACCTACATGCCTGGAGATTGAACGGGGCAACCTGAGTTCCTTCTCTCTCCCGCCTGAGGTAGTGGATGTTATATTAGCGGCCAGGCGACACTCCACTAAATCTATCTACGCTAATAGATGGTCTAAATTTGTTGCGTGGTGTGGAGAGAGGCAGATTGATCCTTTGCATGCTCATCTATCGGACGTTTTGTCTTTTGCTCTGTCTCTAGCGCAGAAAGGTTGTGCAGTGGCTACCATTAAGGGTTATTTATCGGCCTTGTCAGCCTTCATATGTCTTCCAGACCAACCATCTTTATTTAAATCCCCTATTGTTATCAGATTCTTGAAAGGTCTTCTAAATAAATATCCTCCAAAGCCATTCGTTATGCCGCAATGGGATTTGTCCTTGGTCCTGACTTTCCTTATGGGGTCCCCTTTTGAACCTATGCATTCTTGCCCCTTAAGGTATTTGGTTTTAAAAACAGTCTTCCTGATAGCTATAACATCAGCAAGGAGAGTGAGTGAGTTGCAGGCCTTATCAGTAAAGCCCCCTTATACAACTTTTTATGGGGATAAGGTGGTGTTGAGGACCAAGGCTGCTTTCCTCCCGAAGGTTGTTTCACCTTTCCATTTGGCTCAGGCAATTACTTTGTCCACGTTCTATCCTCCGCCTCATCCTTCCAAAGAGGAAGAAAGACTGCACCGTCTGGACCCAAAGAGGGCGTTGAGCTTTTTTATTGATAGAACAAAGGATTTCAGGCTGGAGGATCAGCTGTTTATTGGATACGTGGGCAAGAGGAGAGGAAAGGCAGTCCACAAGAGAACACTATCCAGGTGGGTTGTTCTTTGCATTAAAATCTGTTACTCTTTGGCAAAGAAGGATCCTCCTGAGGGCATTAGAGCTCATTCCACCAGAGCTAAGTCGGCCACTTCGGCCTTGGCCAGAGGTGTTCCTGTGGTCGACATCTGCAAGGCCGCAACTTGGTCGTCCCTTCACACTTTTGCAAAACATTACTGTTTGGATTCTGAGGTTAGAAGGGACGGCCATTTTGCACGGTCAGTGCTGCAGGATTTCTTGGTTTGACCATTTAGGCACCCACCGCCGGGCGTGGTACTGCTTTGGGACTCTATTCATTAGCTGAGGAATCCACAGGTAGTTGTATCCATCAGAAGAACGAGTTACTTACCTTCGGTAACGACTTTTCTGGTGGATACATTAGCTACCTGTGGATTCCTCACGGTCCCACCCGCCTCCCCGTTGCCTTTCTGGTCTTACCAAGTAATCCTTGAGTACGCTCCTCTTGGTCTTCGAGGGTGCAATAGATGTTGTATATAATATATTTATATATGTATATATGTATATATCTTTGTGTATATACTTGATGTGTATATATATTTTAAAGAGAGAGAGTTATATATATATAAAAGATTTACAGTTATTCATGCAATGTTGTGTATTTTTACAATGTTATGGGATGTTGCCTTGCTCTTTCATTGCATTGCCTGGTTGTTCTCATGCACGTAAAAAATGATTGGTACTGACGTCGGCACGTCGTCGAGGACTTCTTATTGCCTGTATGACGTCAGACGGCGTCACGTGGGCTAGAGTGACGTCCTCGTCGACGTGCAGAGACTAGTAAGAAGATTTCCGTCGAATGCTGGCGCCATGGGAGTATTCATTAGGTGAGGAATCCACAGGTAGCTAATGTATCCACCAGAAAAGTCGTTACCGAAGGTAAGTAACTCGTTCGTTTTTCTTTTTTTGCATCTGTTAAATAATGCAGCCTAATTTTGGTTTCAGGCAAAGTGTCAAATGCAGAAGTGGGATGTTGGTAACTGTAACAGGAATTACAAGACTGAACACAAGTCAAATAATGGTGGTGTCTATTTTCTTTATTGGGCACCCGATATTATAGTATAAGGGGCTGACGTTTGTGAAACATAAGCTATCGAAACCAATCACGACTCTTCACAGAGTTGTATCACTGCTGTCTTCTCGTTTGTCACTCTGGAGATTTTCTTTCTCCTCGTCTCCCTTGCTCTCAAGTCTTCTCTGTGTACCACCGACGACCCTTATGAAAATAGAACAGACTGAGAATCAAGTCTAATTTTTACTCATCTCCCCTTTGCCAACTGCTAGTGCAGTGCTCGGGACAACATTTTTGGGAAGTCTGTGTCTCCCAGCCCACCTGGTGACCCCAAACCAGACCTCTTGAGCTCTTACAAAGCCCTTCCTACCACATAGCGTCACCATAAGCCCTTTGATGCCATTCTGTAATTGAGTAAAGCATCACTTACCTGGTGCCATGGCCCCGAACCTGGGCCGCAACGGTCGGGACCACAGTACCTTCTTCCCTCAGGTCAACGGGTGCACAGGGTTGAACCTGTCATCCGTTCTCGTCAGTTCCACTCCACTCTTGATCACTCCGTGCTAACTCCCCTCAGTCGTCTCCAAAGAAGACAGCCAAGCCGTCAGCCCGTGTTGTGCTCTACCTCTTCACATGTCACCTTATCTCCGCTGTCCTCGCCGTCACGCTGCTCTCCTAGTCCTCCCCTGACTTTGTATTCCGTGTGGGCAGCAACTTCCCTGGTCGGATTCCAACGTGCTGATTGAAGTCTACTGCTGCACACTCCCTATTTTGACGGGAACTTGTGGCTGCCATCTTGGAATTTCCACAATTCTCCCACAGTCCCTTCCATAGCAACTACTTCACATGATAGATGTTTGTCGTGTCTAGGACTCACCGCGATTCCAAGACCCGTTCATCATAGTACCAAATGCATGCTGAAACTCAGAGGAGAAGGAATGCTAACCTAAGTGCAATTTCAAACTATATTTCAAGAATGATGAGAAGAGGGATTCTCCCGCCTCTCCTGATCCCTGAGAGGAATACAAAGAAAAGGAAGCACCTTAAGTGGTTCTGAGCACTAGTAGAAGTAGTTCCACAGGGTTGAGTCTCTGAGACCTAAATGTTTAATGCTTGGCAAATTTCAGGAATCTTTGGTGTTAGACCTGATATGTGGAGGTAGTGATTCTCCCAAAGTATTTCCCCTTTCTCTAGGATGTTTTGCTGGATCTCACAAAGGGCCCACTGGTCTTGGGCACTTTCTGACAGGAAGTACAGTGTGAAAGTACTGTTGCCATCCTTCCATCCACCTGGAAGCATCACTGGCCCGGGAGTGCATACTTGCCCCGGGTGGTTTTCCTCTATAGGTAATGAAGCTGGCCTCTCTTGCCAGGGTATTCTAATATTGGAACTGAACCTGGTAGATCAGGCCAGTACTTGCGCACTTACACGGTCGCATTAATAAAAGTGTCCCGCCTGGCAGGCGTGGGTGTACACCAGGGCATACGTGCCCCAGGGAGTGCCAAATACTCATGTGTGTTTGCGCTACCTATGAGAGCTGCTCTGCCCATTAGGTAACTTGGGAGAATGGATCTTATTAAGTCTGCTTTCAATAGCAGATTGCAGGGGAGCAGCCTCATGATGTTTAGTATCATTGGATTCAGAATGGCAAACCCCTTCTTATGGTAACGGTGGTTTTGTCATCGATGCCCTAGAAATGCCACTTCTAGGAAGTGGGCATTTCTAGGTTCTGAAAGGGTTCTGGTGTCTTGTAAATTAGGCTTCATTCCACTGGTCACAGGGGAAGAGCACATCTGTGCATTCCTCAGGTGCCCGCTATAAAACTTGGGCATCCAGAACGACAGGTCCCTGCCATTTGGGGCGTAGATAGATAGGTTGGTGGGAGAGGTTTTTGACACTTGGCCTCTCCGAGCCAGAGCATGGCCCCACTAAAGATAAAGATCTGCATTGCAGAGCATCAGTGTGGACAGGGAGGAAATTTAGGGGAGGCATTTGTGGTTCCAAGCAGAACCCTTTGAACCACCCCAACTTGAAAGGAACCATCCAGTATAACTAAGGGTACTCAACGTCTTCAAGGCAGAGTAACATTTACAGGGATGAGGGACCGGTGCTGCTGGGCCACGTGGGCACACTGCCAGAGGAATCTGTTGTGCCAAGGAGGATAACTATTATCCACGCTCCCTTCCTGCTTAAAGACTGGCCTGGGGCTAATTGTCTGCTGCTGTGTAGCATCCTGAAGTGTACTCTCCAAGGGAAGGTTGGCTTGCCCCGTTCTCTGAGAAGGTCTCAGGAACATCCAAGACCTCCCGAGAGGAGCTTACATTGACGACCGTGCTGCGCCTACATCATATGCTGGGCTTCATCTGGCTGCAGTGGCAATAGAATGGCCTAAGTATTGTGTCTGGAGACCGGAATTGCCTGGTGCGGAGCTTGCCAAGGACTGCCAGCACTTCAGGTGAGTGCCTCTTCATCATGGGGGCCACTGCATGCTGAAACATCTTGGTGGTGTGAACAGGATCACCCTATGCAGGGCCCCATGAGACCGCTATTGTCGAGTGTGTCGCATTTCTCTTTCTGTGAGCCTCAGCTGCACGCTCATTACGTGAAGTACCCTGTTCATTGTTTGCGACCCTCGGGGAGGGGGGCAACCTGAGTTGTGCTGTACTTGGCCTCCTACGACACGGCTGAACTAGTGTTGAAGTGTGTGACCTGGGAGTCTGGTGTGACTAACGTTATTGCATACTACACAGTGTGCCTCATATCAGGCAGGTATGGAAACCAAGTTCTGAGTATGACTGGATGATCTAGTGCAACTCAGGTCATCGTGTGCTAGATGTTGTGCCTTCCAGAGGGGTGTGGGATTTACACCCTTCGTGGAAAAGTCCGGGATTGTCTGAGTAGTTCAAGTTATCACGGATCAGACTGGTGCCTCTTTCGGATGAGATACTATCTTGGGAGTTGCCTTGTGAATGAACGTACGGTCAGGGCAACTCAGCTCATCGGACCCCTGATGTTGTGCCTCCTTTCTGTGGAGGTCCGGCACTGAGCACATTTCACGTGGGTTCATATCCTCCTGGCGTCACTTGAGTCTTCCTGCCCCTGACGCAGCATCTCCTGGTACAGGAGGTGTGGGCCTAGTAATTTGTCGTATGCAACTGGAAGTGTTGTGGGTGACTCAAGTCAACAAGACCTGATGGCGCCTCTCTGTTCCAGAGGTGCTGAGATTGGTAACTATTAAATAACATCGGACTGTCTGGCTGGGCTGGGCATCTCGGTGTCTAACAGCTCTGAGTTAACCTCCTGTGGGGAGCCCGAACATCTCCTTACAAATTGTTTACCGGCTGTTGTCTTTCCTTTTCCCCCACCTTAACCCCAGAACCCTGCGAAGTGTGACTTAGCTGCGAGTGGCCTAATAACTAGAGAAAGGTTGATGCACTCTTTGGTTCGTGGTGGGGCAGGAGAACTGAAGAGGGTTGGTGGTTGGAAGTTAGTTGGGAACCCAATGTACTTGCAGACACAGTGGCATCCACTATCCAGATATCAGGGCACCACATTAGGGTGCTGTGAGTGAGTGAGTGTGTGCGAGTGACTTGGTGCATGCACCAACTGATACCCGTGGCACTGCACGACTATGCAGAGTAGATGTGCCTGAGTGCGGGTGCATGTGAAGGCAGAACCATGGTGCTGCTGGTCACATTTATCCTGTGAGGGAGTATTTACAGTTGGCGTTATGTCATACTAGTGCGACCTAGGCCTCAGTGTTATGTCAAAGTGTTGTAAACCTTGCATGTACATTTTGCTGTCAATGTTGGGAACCGGGGTGCACCCTGAATTTGTGTGTTACATTGATTGTGGGGAATTCAAGGGTGTGGTCTCGTGCGGACACGTTTGGCACCTTATGTGGGTGTGCGGAGGGAATGTAGTGTTTTCTCATGTGTACTTACAGTAGCTTGTGTCTAACACAATTGGGCCTCATATTGTGACTTCTATTGCCAATTGCTTTATAGGCCCAGAGTTACATTATACTCCTGCTGTGTTGACAATGTGTCTGTTGAATACAATCTTTTTATACATACACTGTGTGTATAGTCTCATTTGTGCCACTCAGCGTGGTTGTAGCGGGGAAGTGCTGTGTCTTTGTTTTACACATTGCCTTTGTTGCCAAACTACCCAAGGGTGAGCACAGGTTATACAGTGAGTGTAATCACCCACCCTTGACAGGAGTGGCGGGTTCTGGCTATCTAGGACCTTGCCTCAGCCAACCAGAACGTGCCACCTCCAACACATGGTCCTTCTGCATTACTCCATGCTTGGATGCCAGAGCAGATTCCCACTCTTGTTGTAAGACCCCGTGGTTTTGATGCCATGCAAAAGTAAACCTTCTAAGCCCTTGCTGTCTGTCAGTGTTTTTTATTGCTGCACCTTCCATACCATTTATCAGCAGCATTTTAAGCTGTTCTGATTGAGTGAATACCTCTGGTCCTGGAAGTGCTTAAAAAGCCAAAGAATTGCAGAGACTGTCTCGTCTCATGCTGTCTACAGGTGGACATCTGTGGTCTTTATCTGTTGCAGAGACACAACTCCACATCAGCCTGTTGCAGCCCGTTGGTTCTCGTTGAAAGCCCTCCTGCCTTACATCAATGAGAGCGTGCTTAAGGTCCTAATGGACAGCACATAGTATTGCAACAAGCAGAAAGGAGTGTGGGGTTCTGGATGTGGCTGTGTGCTTAATTACCGGGGCATCTTCCTGATCATACTGCACCTAGCATGAACTTTAAATTGCAGGGATGACAAACTTAAGTGGCAGTGCCAAGCAGATCACAAATGGCAGCTGCACCTGGAGGTGGCATAGGTCACCTTCCAGCATTGGGGAGAGTCCCTGCTTAATCTCCTTGCCACTGCTGAGAACATGCATTGTCAACACTTTTGCGTGGTACAGTTTCAAGAAGGTTCTTTTTGGAGATTCAGTCTGTCTAGAATGGAGCATGGTAGGACCCCTGTATGCCTTCCCATGGCTGCCTCTCCTGCCTCAAGTTCTGAAGAAGGTCAAGTATGACCGGATCCCAGGCATCCTAACGGCTCTGGATTGGGCCAGGAGAGTGTGGTACCAGGAACTTTTAATCATGACAATTTGACCTCCGATCAGCCTGCTACTGTAAGAGGACCTTTTGTCATGGGAGCAGAGCAAGGTCTTTCACCCTGCCCTGCTCTATACCTACATGCATGGAGATCAAATGGCGGCAGTTGACTGCATTGATCTCTCTCCGAAATAATGAAAGCCTTCCCGGTGAACGGGTGTCCTTCTACAAATTATGTTTACGTTGGATGCTGGGACAATATTGTGGCTTTGTGTTTTTCTTTAACCTGTTACACAGCAAACAGTAAGAGATCCAACAGTTTAGTTTACGTTTGGCTCAGCTAGGACTTGCTGTGGGCACTTAAAGATTTTTTGTCTGCCCTTTTGGTCCTTTTGAGTTTACTGCACCAACTGTTCTTGATCAAATCACCTGTTGTGATGCATTTTCTCAAAGGGTTTTTCCACATGTTTCCTGCTACACCTTTTGTGATGCCACAGTGACACCTCAGTGTGGTCCTTACTCTCCTTGTGTCTACTCCTTTTCAGCTGTTGCAGAGTTGTCTCCTGACACTGGAGGCAGTCTTTCTCTATAACCTCAGCATGTCACATTAGTACGCGTCAAGCTCGGCCAGTCCATTTGAGACATAATGGAGTGGCCTTCCTCCAGAAATTTGTGACTCTATTCAGTGTCCGGCAGACTTTCATTGCATTCTTTACCACAGCTGAACCCTCTAAAGGGGAGGAGAGACTCCATCATTTGGATTCCCAAAAGAGAGACAAGCTTCTACATCAATCAAACCAAGGACCATAGTGTGATGGATCAGTTTTCTGTGGGGTTCTCCGTGGCAAAGTGGAGGAGGAATGTCCCTTGTCCAGATAGTCTTCTGCATTAAGATCTGTGACATGATGGCGAAAAAGCAGCCTCCGGAAAGGTTCAGTGCCCATTCCACAGGGCCAAGGCTGCTAATACTGTATTAACATGCAGAGTGGCTGTTATCAGAATTTGTCATGCTGCAACGTGGGCATCAGTGCATACGTTCATGGAGCACTTCTACCTTGACAACCAGGTCTGACGGTAAGGAGCTTTTGGTTGTTTGGTCTTGCAGGACTTTTTGGTCTTAGTCATTCCACGGACCCACCACCGGTGGAGGCACTGCTTTGGTATGTATTCTACAGATGAGGAATCTGAGGTTAAGGGTCCATCAAAAGAACTTAGCTTCAATAACACTATTTCTGGTGTGTACTCTATTTAACCACAGACTCCTCACTGCCCTCACGCGTCCCCGTTCTGTGGAATACACTCTTTTCCATCTAAAAAGATCCCAAGTTAGAGATCTGCACACTGGCAAGAACAGTTCGCTTTTGGGCTCAGTGTCCGAAAGCACGGACAATGTACAAAAAGAAACTGACATCAGTGTGGTTGGGTGGCATCTGTATGCTGCACCATTTGTCACTTCAAGAGCTGAGCAAAGTCAATGTAGAGCTGCATCATGCCACCAGCCTGCGTGCAGGGGCTATGTTGAAAATATTTCCAGCTCCAGTATGGCATCTAGGGATATTCTACAGGTGAGTGATCTGCCTGTTGAGTATCCACTACAAAGTGTTCCAAAAACTAAATAATATATTCCTCTTGTCTTTTTGTGGATTCTTGGTGAAGTAAATTAGAGTTCAGCATAAGCTGTTATCCACTAGGAATAGTGCTCATCAATACAAGATCATAAGTGTATTCCAAAACAGAAACCTAATGTCCTAGCTTTTGTCCAGCTTTATGGAGATGTGAGAATAAGGTAATTCAGGGAGGTAAAAATTAAGTAGGTTAGGGCACCAGGTTTACAACCCTGTTTTTAAAGTATTTTGAGCGGATATCCTGTCAGAAACACCACCTTAATTATTCATTTCAGGCTGTACCCAGGGGCCCTTGTGTAAGGTCTTGAAGCAATAAAAGCTTCTGGACAGAGTTGAGCTGAGCTAATATATGCCAGTCTTCCGCTCTCTGTCATATGAAAGGTGCTAGTAGAGTCAGTTTCACAACTACATAACCTCCTGCTTGGCTGAATTTTTCATCTTGTTCGTTACCACTATTCTAGCTACTCACCCCTTCCCTAAAGCACGTGTGTGCCTGGAAGCACACCTTTCCTATTACCACATTTCATTATTAAATGCAAGAATTGTTTGTCCAAGAAGATCTTCCTTCCTATATCAAGTAAAGCCATCCCAGGATAGTTTTTTGCCTCTTTCAGCACCCACTTTATGAATGAACACAAGTTTATCACACTTTAAGAACAATGAAAGAAAGGTGGTTGATGCTATTAGGTCTGCCCACCCATAGATATAATGAAAGGCTAGTTAGTCCACAAATATAGTATTAGGGTGCTAAATCCGGTATGACACCCAACCACCTAGGTGTCCAATGCACTGCTCTTAACAAAATTATGAGCTGTGCTGAAGAATACATTGAACACAATATGTGCCAGAGCACACCAGGTAAAGTCCAAAAAATAAATGGCACAGTCCATAAAGAAATACGTCTTCTTCTTCCAAGGAATAAACTTTAATTCTGATGAAAATGAGAATAACAGAACAGCCAACACGTGTTTCGTCCAAAGGACTTTTTCAAGGCGAATTTGACTGTATGAGGATGAAGTCAAACGCATAAAAGTAGATAAATCAAAATCCAGAAAAGAAAAGGTGGCGTTTGGAAGTAGTAATGAACCAGCATAAGACTGAAGCGTGATTTCACGAGAGGATGCTCAGGGCATCAATATATGAAAAACATAATCAAAGAGTGTTATGATGCAAGTACGTCTGAGTGCTTCGATAGTTAACCGCGTAACTATCGAAGCACTCAGACGTACTTGCATCATAACGCTCTTTATGGGCTTATCATGAACTTCTACTTTTGATTATGTTTTTCATATATTGATGCCCTGAGCATCTGCTCGTGAAATCACGCTTCAGTCTTATGCTGGTTCATTACTACTTCCAAACGGCACCTTTTCTTAGCTGGATTTTGATTTATCTACTTTTATGCGTTTGATTTCATCCTCGTACAGTCAAATTCGCATGGAAAAAGTCCTTTGGACAAAACACATGTTGGCTGTTCTGTTATTCTCATTTTCATCAGAATTAAAGTGTATTCCTTGGAAGAAGAAGTATGCTTTATGGACTGTGCCATTTATTTTTGGGACTTTACTTTGGTGTGCTCTGGTATATGTTGTGTACAAGTTTGTCACACGCCAAGATTTTAGCACGTCACCCTTCTGAAAGTCTCACCTAAATACAGGTAAAGTGCCTTTGCCTAGAACAGAGAGTTAGACCACCTCCGGGCTTCCATTAGGAGTCTAGATTATTTTATACTTACTGTGTTGGACCTGGAGCTCTATATGCATTCATACTTCCAGTCTCTTTCATTTGGACTCGAAGCTCTGAATGCAATCATACTTACTATCTATTCCATTAGGAATAGATTCATTCATACTTAAAACCTCCTTATTTTAGGACTAAGCGCTCTAGATAAATTAATACTTTGTTCCTTAGTTGTGGGCACAAGGGAATACTCCATCACAAACCTGACCGATATCCCGTCCGCCGTATTACGATCCCATTAAATCCTATGGAGATTGTAATATGGTGGATGGGATAACCTCAGGTTTGTGACAGAGTATTCCCTCCGCCAAGATCTAAATCAGGCCCTTAGTCAGTTATTTTAGGGCTAGGAATTTTAGATGCATTCACACTCTCAAACCATTCCGCTGGGGCTCTCTAGATGCATTCACACTCTCAAACCATTCCACCGGGGCTCTCCAGATGCATTCACACTCTCAAACCATTCCACCGGGGCTCTCCAGATGCATTCACACTCTCAAACCATTCCACTGGGGCTAGGCTCTCTAGATGCATTCACACCCCCAAACCATTCCACTGGGGCTAGGCTCTCTAGATGCATTCACACTCTCAAACCATTCCGCTGGGGCTAGGCTCTCTAGATGCATTCACACTCTCAAACCATTCCACTGGAGCTAGGCCCTCTAGATGCATTCATACTCTCAAACCATTCCACTGGGGCTAGGCCCTCTAGATGCATTCACACTCTCAAACCATTCCACTGGGACGAGGCTCTCCAGATGCATTCACACCCCCAAACCATTCCACTGGGGCTAGGCTCTCTAGATGCATTCACACTCTCAAACCATTCCACTGGAGGTAGGCTCTGTAGATGCATTCACACTCTCAAACCATTCCACTGGGGCGAGGCTCTCCAGATGCATTCACACCCCCAAACCATTCCTCTGGAGCTAGGCTCTCCAGGTGCATTCACACTCTCAAACCATTCCACTGGGGCTCTCCAGATGCATTCACACTCTCAAACCATTCCACTGGGACGAGACTCTCCAGATGCATTCACACTCTCAAACCATTCCACTGGGACGAGGCTCTCCAGATGCATTCACACTCTCAAACCATTCCACTGGGACGAGGCTCTCCAGATGCATTCACACTCTCAAACCATTCCACTGGGGCTAGGCTCTCTAGATGCATTCACACTCTCAAACCATTCCACTGGGGCTAGGCTCTCTAGATGCATTCACACTCTCAAACCATTCCATTGGGGCTAGGCTCTGTAGATGCATTCACACTCTCAAACCATTCCACTGGGGCTAGGCTCTCTAGATGCATTCACACTCTCAAACCATTCCACTGGGGCTAGGCTCTCCAGATGCATTCACACCCTCAAACCATTCCGCTGGGGCTAGGCTCTCTAGATGCATTCATACTCTCAAACCATTCCACCGGGGCAGGGCTCTCTAGATGCATTCACACTCTCAAACCATTCCACTGGGGCTAGGCTCTCCAGATGCATTCACACCCCCAAACCATTCCACTGGGGCTAGGCTCTCTAGATGCATTCACACTCTCAAACCATTCAACTGGGGCTACGCTCTCTAGATGCATTCACACTCTCAAACCAGTCCACTGGGGCTAGGCTCTCTAGATGCATTCACACTCTCAAACCATTCCACTGGGGCTAGGCTCTCTAGATGCCTTCACACTCTCAAACCATTCCACTGGGGCTAGGCTCTTTAGATGCATTCACACCCCCAAACCATTCCACTGGGGCTAGGCTCTCCAGATGCATTCACACTCTAAAACCATTCCACTGGAGCTAGGCTCTCTAGATGCATTCACACCCCCAAACCATTCCACTGGGACGAGGCTCTCCAGATGCATTCACACTCTCAAACCATTCCACTGGAGCTAGGCTCTCTAGATGCATTCACACTCTCAAACCATTCCACTGGGGCTAGGCTCTCTAGATGCATTCACACCCCCAAACCATTCCACTGGGGCTAGGCTCTCTAGATGCATTCACACTCTCAAACCATTCAACTGGGGCTACGCTCTCTAGATGCATTCACACTCTCAAACCATTCCACTGGGGCTAGGCTCTCTAGATGCATTCACACTCTCAAACCATTCCACTGGGGCTAGGCTCTGTAGATGCATTCACACCCCCAAACCATTCCACTGGGGCTAGGCTCTCCAGATGCATTCACACTCTAAAACCATTCCACTGGGGCTAGGCTCTCTAGATGCATTCACACTCTCCAACCATTCCACTGGGGCTAGGCTCTCTAGATGCATTCACACTCTCAAACCATTCCACTGGGGCTAGGCTCTCCAGATGCATTCACACTCTCAAACCATTCCACTGGGGCTAGGCCCTCTAGATGCATTCACACTCTCAAACCATTCCACTGGAGCTAGGCTCTCCAGATGCATTCACACTCTCAAACCATTCCACTGGGACGAGGCTCTCCAGATGCATTCACACTCTCAAACCATTCCACTGGAGCTAGGCTCTCTAGATGCATTGACACCCCCAAACCATTCCACTGGGGCTAGGCTCTCTAGATGCATTCACACTCTCAAACCATTCCACTGGGGCTAGGCTCTCTAGATGCATTCGCACTCTCAAACCATTCCACTGGGGCTAGGCTCTCCAGATGCATTCACACCCCCAAACCATTCCACTGGGGCTAGACTCTCTAGATGCATTCACACTCTAAAACCATTCCACTGGGGCTAGGCTCTCTAGATGCATTCACACTCTCAAACCATTCCACTGAGGCTAGGCTCTCCAGATGCATTCACACTCTCAAACCATTCCACTGGGGCTAGGCCCTCTAGATGCATTCACACTCTCAAACCATTCCACTGGGGCTAGGCCCTCTAGATGCATTCACACTCTCAAACCATTCCACTGGAGCTAGGCTCTCCAGATGCATTCACACTCTCAAACCATTCCACTGGGACGAGGCTCTCCAGATGCATTCACACTCTCAAACCATTCCACTGGAGCTAGGCTCTCTAGATGCATTCACACCCCCAAACCATTCCACTGGGGCTAGGCTCTCTAGATGCATTCACACTCTCAAACCATTCCACTGGGGCTAGGCTCTCTAGATGCATTCACACTCTCAAACCATTCCACTGGGGCTAGGCTCTGTAGATGCATTCACACCCCCAAACCATTCCACTGGGGCTAGGCTCTCCAGATGCATTCACACTCTAAAACCATTCCACTGGGGCTAGGCTCTCTAGATGCATTCACACTCTAAAACCATTCCACTGGGGCTAGGCTCTCCAGATGCATTCACACTCTCAAACCATTCCACTGGGGCTAGGCCCTCTAGATGCATTCACACTCTCAAACCATTCCACTGGAGCTAGGCTCTCCAGATGCATTCACACTCTCAAACCATTCCACTGGGACAAGGCTCTCCAGATGCATTCACACTCTCAAACCATTCCACTGGAGCTAGGCTCTCTAGATGCATTCACACCCCCAAACCATTCCACTGGGGCTAGGCTCTCCAGATGCATTCACACTCTAAAACCATTCCACTGGGGCTAGGCTCTCTAGATGCATTCACACTCTCAAACCATTCCACTGGGGCTAGGCTCTCTAGATGCATTCACACTCTCAAACCATTCCACTGGGGCTAGGCTCTTTAGATGCATTCACACTCACAAACCATTTCACTGGGGCTAGGCTCTCTAGCTGCATTCACACTCTCAAACCATTCCACTTGGGCGAGTCTCTATAGATGCATTCACACTCTCAAACCATTCCACTGGGATTAGGCTCTCTAGATGCATTCACACTCTCAAACCATTCCACTGGGGCTCTCCAGATGCATTCACACTCTCAAACCATTCCACTGGGACGAGGCTCTCCAGATGCATTCACACTCTCAAACCATTCCACTGGGGCGAGGCTCTCCAGATGCATTCACACTCTCAAACCATTCCACTGGGGCTAGGCTCTCTAGATGCATTCACACTCTGAAACCATTCCACTGGGGCTAGGCTCTCTAGATGCATTCACACTCCCAAACCATTCCACTGGGGCTAGGCTCTCTAGATGCATTCACACTCTCAAACCATTCCACTGGGGCTAGGCTCTCTAGATGCATTCACACTCTCAAACCATTCCACTGGGACGAGGCTCTCCAGATGCATTCACACTCTCAAACCATTCCACTGGGGCTAGGCTCTCCAGATGCATTCACACTCTCAAACCATTCCACTGGGACGAGGCTCTCCAGATGCATTCACACTCTCAAACCATTCCACTGGGGCTAGACTCTCTAGATGCATTCACACTCTCAAACCATTCCACTGGGGCTAGCCTCTGTAGATGCATTCACACTCTCAAACCATTCCACTGGAGCTAGGCTCTCTAGATGCATTCACACCCCCAAACCATTCCACTGGGGCTAGGCTCTCTAGATGCATTCACACTCTCAAACCATTACACTGGGGCTAGGCCCTCTAGATGCATTCATACTCTCAAACCATTCCACTGGGGTTAGGCTCTCTAGATGCATTCACACTCTCAAACCATTCCACTGGGGCTAGGCCCTCTAGATGCATTCATACTCTCAAACCATTCCACTGGGGCTAGGCTCTCTAAATGCATTCACACTCTCAAACCATTCCACTGGGGCGAGACTCTCTAGATGCATTCACACTCTCAAACCATTCCACTGGGGCGAGTCTCTCTAGATGCATTCACACTCTCAAACAATTCCACTGGGGCTAGGCTCTCTAGATGCATTCACACTCTCAAACCATTCCACTGGGATTAGGCTCTCTAGATGCATTCACACTCTCAAACCATTCCACTGGGGCTCTCCAGATGCATTCACACTCTCAAACCATTCCACTGGGACGAGGCTCTCCAGATGCATTCACACTCTCAAACCATTCCACTGGGGCGAGGCTCTCCAGATGCATTCACACTCTCAAACCATTCCACTGGGGCTAGGCTCTCTAGATGCATTCACACTCTGAAACCATTCCACTGGGGCTAGGCTCTCTAGATGCATTCACACTCCCAAACCATTCCACTGGGGCTAGGCTCTCTAGATGCATTCACACTCTCAAACCATTCCACTGGGGCTAGGCTCTCTAGATGCATTCACACTCTCAAACCATTCCACTGGGACGAGGCTCTCCAGATGCATTCACACTCTCAAACCATTCCACTGGGGCTAGGCTCTCCAGATGCATTCACACTCTCAAACCATTCCACTGGGACGAGGCTCTCCAGATGCATTCACACTCTCAAACCATTCCACTGGGGCTAGACTCTCTAGATGCATTCACACTCTCAAACCATTCCACTGGGGCTAGCCTCTGTAGATGCATTCACACTCTCAAACCATTCCACTGGAGCTAGGCTCTCTAGATGCATTCACACCCCCAAACCATTCCACTGGGGCTAGGCTCTCTAGATGCATTCACACTCTCAAACCATTACACTGGGGCTAGGCCCTCTAGATGCATTCATACTCTCAAACCATTCCACTGGGGTTAGGCTCTCTAGATGCATTCACACTCTCAAACCATTCCACTGGGGCTAGGCCCTCTAGATGCATTCATACTCTCAAACCATTCCACTGGGGCTAGGCTCTCTAAATGCATTCACACTCTCAAACCATTCCACTGGGGCGAGACTCTCTAGATGCATTCACACTCTCAAACCATTCCACTGGGGCGAGTCTCTCTAGATGCATTCACACTCTCAAACAATTCCACTGGGGCTAGGCTCTCTAGCTGCATTCACACTCTCAAACCATTCCACTGGGGCTAGGCTCTCTAGATGCATACACACCCCCAAACCATTCCACTGGGGTTAGGCTCTGTAGATGCATTCACACTCTCAAACCATTCCACTGGGGCTAGGCTCTCTAGCTGCATTCACACTCTCAAACCATTCCTCTGGGGCTAGGCTCTCTAGATGCATTCACACCCCCAAACCATTCCACTGGGGTTAGGCTCTGTAGATGCATTCACACTCTCAAACCATTCCATTGGGGCTAGGCTCTCTAGATGCATTCACACTCTCAAACCATTCCATTGGGGCTGGGCTCTCTAGATGCATTCCTACTTACAGTCCTTTTCATTAGGACTAGAAGCTCTTGATGCATTCACACTCTCAAACCATTCCACTGGGACGAGGCTCTCCAGATGCATTCACACTCTCAAACCATTCCACTGGGGCTAGGCTCTCCAGATGCATTCACACTCTCAAACCATTCCACTGGGACGAGGCTCTCCAGATGCATTCACACTCTCAAACCATTCCACTGGGGCTAGACTCTCTAGATGCATTCACACTCTCAAACCATTCCACTGGGGCTAGCCTCTGTAGATGCATTCACACTCTCAAACCATTCCACTGGAGCTAGGCTCTCTAGATGCATTCACACCCCCAAACCATTCCACTGGGGCTAGGCTCTCTAGATGCATTCACACTCTCAAACCATTCCACTGGGGCTAGGCCCTCTAGATGCATTCATACTCTCAAACCATTCCACTGGGGTTAGGCTCTCTAGATGCATTCACACTCTCAAACCATTCCACTGGGGCTAGGCCCTCTAGATGCATTCATACTCTCAAACCATTCCACTGGGGCTAGGCTCTCTAAATGCATTCACACTCTCAAACCATTCCACTGGGGCGAGACTCTCTAGATGCATTCACACTCTCAAACCATTCCACTGGGGCGAGTCTCTCTAGATGCATTCACACTCTCAAACCATTCCACTGGGGCTAGGCTCTCTAGCTGCATTCACACTCTCAAACCATTCCACTGGGGCTAGGCTCTCTAGATGCATTCACACCCCCAAACCATTCCACTGGGGTTAGGCTCTGTAGATGCATTCACACTCTCAAACCATTCCACTGGGGCTAGGCTCTCTAGCTGCATTCACACTCTCAAACCATTCCACTGGGGCTAGGCTCTCTAGATGCATTCACACCCCCAAACCATTCCACTGGGGTTAGGCTCTGTAGATGCATTCACACTCTCAAACCATTCCATTGGGGCTAGGCTCTCTAGATGCATTCACACTCTCAAACCATTCCATTGGGGCTGGGCTCTCTAGATGCATTCACACTCTCAAACCATTCCACTGGGGCGAGTCTCTCTAGATGCATTCACACTCTCAAACCATTCCACTGGGGCTAGGCTCTCTAGCTGCATTCACACTCTCAAACCATTCCACTGGGGCTAGGCTCTCTAGATGCATTCACACCCCCAAACCATTCCACTGGGGTTAGGCTCTGTAGATGCATTCACACTCTCAAACCATTCCACTGGGGCTAGGCTCTCTAGCTGCATTCACACTCTCAAACCATTCCACTGGGGCTAGGCTCTCTAGATGCATTCACACCCCCCAAACCATTCCACTGGGGTTAGGCTCTGTAGATGCATTCACACTCTCAAACCATTCCATTGGAGCTAGGCTCTCTAGATGCATTCACACTCTCAAACCATTCCATTGGGGCTGGGCTCTCTAGATGCATTCCTACTTACAGTCCTTTTCATTAGGACTAGAAGCTCTTGATGCATTCATAATTACAATCTATTCCACTAGACCTGGAGTTTTAGATTTGTTCATATTTCTAACTATTCCATTAGACGCTGGAGCTGTAGGTGCCTTCCTACTTCCAGTCTGTGATTTTACGTCTAAAACAATATCCATGATTCATGCATTCTCGCAGTGTGGTCCACTGGGACAGGTACTCTAATTTCATTCACACCTCTAACCAGTTTCCTTTTGTCAGGTTGCCAGCTCAGAACAGGGGGTTCCTCTGTCATGTGGCTGCATAGATTGCAAGTGTGGTTTCTTCGGCTAACTCTCAAATCCCTTTGGATTTTACCATCCAAGCTGGCTACCGGGTTCCAAAATTGTGTATTGTTGTTGGTTTTAACTGCATCCAGTAAGTACACCCTCTGCTGATCCTTTTTTTATTATTTTGTGTGGTAGCAGTGCAGACCCAAGATTCCCTAAATCTTTGGATCACTGTATGCTTATAGCTTTCATTAATCAAGGATTTATTTAGTGATTTGATGCTTTTCTGAAAGTTAGCTTTTGGCCTGCTATAATCTGATGTGAACCAAAGCGCTGATTATGTACATATTCAGAGTTAAAACAATTTTATTCAGTTTATGTAGGAGAAACATTGTTAGGAATATAGCTTTAAACTGATTCACACAGATTGTCTCAAAAAATCAAACGTCTGTCCTGCATACTCAGAAAATAATCTAATTCTGTCTACTCACAAAGATAAGTCCTTCAAATTAGCTGCTGCCCCTGCCCATTTAAGGGTCAGTTTACCAATCGCTTCCTCCATAGTGACCTTCTTGAATGTAGTTATGCTAGCAACCATAGTTAAATTCCTGTTGAGCAACTGTGGGAGATGTTTAGGTAGAATGCTTTCCAACACTGAATGTTGACTGTTGGACACACATTCCTAATAACTGCATGGTCTTAAGAGCAGTGAACCTTCAGTACTGAGTTATGCTACTCAAGGAGGGATCATTGGGTTTCTTTACTAAGAGCAGCAGTGGCTAATTATCATCACTCACTGAATGGTCTGCTTGAGCTCCTTGGGAGTGAATCAATACCCCTTACTACTTTTATTAGACCCTCCTAAAGGTAGGCACCCTGATTCACCCATTCTTTAAGGACGGTGCACTGAGGATTGTCAACCTCTCCAGCATTTGTGACCAATACTGCTTCTCGCTCAGCCTTCTGCTACATCTTGACTTTTTGTTATAAATGATCAGCCCTCCTTTAAAACCTTCACAACCCCTATTTTTTTATAACCACCAGTTAAATATGCTTCTCTTTCCGTACATTTGCTAGTATCTCATCACATCTGCCTTCATTTCTAATAGATTTCAAAAACATATCCTCTGCATTACATGTCATTTTCTTAAATGGTACAAGTTGGAGGTGGTAGGGGGGAAGGTATATCTAATGCTGCTTAAGAGGTTCATTATCTTTCTTGCCCTATTGAACAAAACTGAAGCAGACCTTTGAGAAACGCTCTCACTGTGCCTCTTTGTAAAGCTAACTAGTGATATTAGAATTGGACTCAGTGTCTTTCACAGGGAAAAGCAGTCTATGGTATTATTGCGTCTCTGTATTGTCGTTATATATACCTGGGACAGATCCTCACTGGCTAAGCAAGGAGGACTTGCCTTTCCAAGTTTGAAATTATTACACATAGTGCCTTCTGATTCTACATGCATAATTCCTAAGAAACCGTAATTATTTTCTGCATTAAAAAAGGAAAACATTGTGGTATGCTTCATGTGCAACTTTGTGGGCTCAGTCAGTGCTAAATTTATATTAAAATATTCCTTCTTTGACATTCCTAGCCCTCACTTGTGTGTTGTTATAATTTATGAAGTAAAATCTCTATTGTATGTTATACATTTCCCGCCTCAGTTGCAGAAAATGTATTTGCATTTCCATTTTAGCTGAAAAACTAGTTTAAAAAAGTAAACTTTTATTGAATGGAAATTAGTTTTTCATATTAATCCAACATCATTGGGGTGTATCTTTATATTGTTGGTATCACAATGGATCTCAACTTTGTTGATGGCACCGTGCATCTCGCCTTTATTAGTTGTGTGATGCAGCTCTCCTTTTTTGGTAGCTTGAGACATCTGGTCTTCTTAGACCCTCCTAAAGGAAGGCATCCTGATTTATCTATTCTTTAAGGACAGTGCACTGGAGATTGTCAGCCTCCTCCACATTTGTGACCAATCCTGTTTCTTGATCAGCCTGAGGCTCTTGTGTTACATCTGGAGATTTTATTATAAGTGGTCAGCCCTCCTTTAAAACCTTCACAAACCCTATTTTGTGGTGCATCTCACCATTGTTAGTAGTGTGATTAATTCACCTTCAATGGTAGTGTGACATATGCCATCTTTGTTGGTAGCATAGTGCATTCAGAGTTTATTAATAGTGTGGTACATTGCTTCTTTGATGGTAGCCTGATGCATTTCTCCTTTGTTAGTTGTGTGGTGCATTGCTCCTTTGGTAGTATTGTTCATCTGACCATTGTTTGTACTGTGGTACGGTTCACAATTGACGGTAGTGTGCGGTAACCCATCTTTGTTGGTAGCATGTTGCATCCACCCTTTATTAGTAGTGTGGCGCATCTTGCTGAGGTTCTTCATGTGCTATATCTCGACTGTTGGTAGCATGCTTCATTTTTTTTGTTTTTTTGCTTTAATCTTTTTATTTCATTTTCAAAGAGAAAATACTAATACATTTCATGTACGTCAGTTACTGTATGGGGGTTAGAGTTACAACATCCGCGGCGTATTATTTCTGTGTTCCTTTGCCTTTCAGTCCTTTTGGTTGGTTGTAATACCAATCTCTATTAGCAGTTAGGATATGGTATCAGGGCTGAGGTGATGGTATAGTAGGATTGCGATGTATTACATGCCGCCAGTTTATGGGGCAGTTATCAGTGTGAGAAAGAGAATATATCATTGCATCTTTTCAATAGGTGGCTGTCGCACATCGCATAATAAAGAAGTTAAGATTCAGCGTAAATTTCAACATACCAAGAACTTTGGCTAGAGCCTGATCCCCGGTCACCCACTCCACCCTTCTCCTCCCATAACCATTACATCTACGCTCAGTCATTCAATCGAAGCACACCGGCGCGCCACCGCAAGGCCCCATGTCGCTTGTCCTGCCCAGCCCCACCTCCAGAGAGGGGGGAGAGCCCTCATGCCACCCAACCGGGGCAATATCGATCCACCACTCCTCTGTTGGTGGCATCCTTCACATTGCACTTGGTGGCAGCATGATGCGTTTTGGACTTCTTGCTGAATCTCCACCTTTGTTGGTAGGATGATGCATTTGAACTTCGTTGGTATTATGGTGTATCTCTCCTTTGTTGGTAAGTTGATACATCTGAACTTTGTTGGTAGCCTGCTTCATCTCTCCGTTGAAGCATCCTGCATCTCACTATTGTTAGTAGCATGATGCATTTCACTTTTGTAGTATGGTGTGTACATCACCTATGGTTTTATGGTGCATCCAGGATTAATGAGTAGTTTAGTGTGTATTGTAGTAGTCTATCATGTGGTATGCCTTTGTTGTTAGCATGCTTCATCTTGGGTTTGTTGGTGACTTGGTGCATCTCACCTCTGTTGGTAGCTTGTTTTAGCTTTCTACTGTTGGTAACATGGTCCTTTTCTTCTTTCTTGGTAGCTTGGAGTGAGTCTGCAAGGTTTTACTTTGAAGAGTGTCTGATTAAGAGATATCTGTGGTACTGCAGTGGGGTGTTGTGGTATTGCAGGCCAACATGAAGTGATTCTATGGAGTGGTCACGGCAGACAGAAGAGAGACAATGAAGCTGAAACCACTTGACAGCTGCACTACGTCTACCTCGCCAAGCTCATCATGTTACCAGGTCATAACTAGCAATGAAGTAATTTGCAGGCCAGCAGAAAGCTGAAGGAAGCAGTTTCATGCTGTGCCAGATGTTTTGTTAGCATTCCACTAACCTAATATTGAGCAGTCTGAGGCTTGTTGGCAGATCTCTCTACGCACTCCTTCTGAGTGTATAGTGTACTGGATGTGGGTTTACTGGATCCCGACCCTCATGGTTAGGTTAAGCGGGAGGAAAGACGGGCCCACCCGCAAGACAGTGACTGAAGGAACCATGTTGCCCTGCTTATTCCCCATGAAGAGGTCCTCTGACCATGACACTCAGGACCCATGGGTGATAGTGGTTTTACTCTTGTGGGAGAAGTTACTGGTTGCTAGAAGGTGCTTTGAGGCACATTGCAAGTGCATAGGTGCTTGCAAAATTCAATTCACACATTCTTACTTAGCACATAGATACCAAAAGGCCTCCCAGCACTACACAGACATTGCAGGTCACCAGCCACACCGAAAGGACTAGGTCCTAAACAACCAGGTTTTCAAAGCTTTGAGAAAGGACACTTCCTGGTCAAGTTGGCGTAGCTCTAACGGTAAACTGTTCCATAGTTTAGGTGCCAGTTAGATCATAGAACGACCTCCCCACCGGGAGCTATAAAGATCTAAGAGACCTGCGGGGGATGTAAAGTGAAGTCAAAGATCTTAATTAAAAATAATTAATCTGTATCTTCTTAAGGCCTTTATATGTCACTTAGAGCATAGGTAATGGCTCCCCCTGTTTGCATAGCTGCTGAGGGCAGAAAGATGCCTCCTCAGTCCAGGTTCTGTACACCTCTGTCTCTGCACACCACATGCATTTTCCCATGTTGATTTAATGACCCTGGCCGTGCACATTGTTATATTTGTGACCCGCTTTTTCTTGGGGGAGAAGCATATGTCAGGACAGACTTTCTAATACTTACATTTTCCTGCAGACTCTTCACTTTATGAATTATCGTTCTAGGATTCATACTGATCCGGGGAAAACTTTTCCCCAGCATTCTCTGCAGCACTGCCATGTGTCTCCAGCCGTTGCTCCAAGTCTTGGCACATTCAGCACCAAACTATAGTATGAACCTGCCGGGATGCTGGCTGTAGTTCCTGTTTAGCTTTGCCTCATCGACATGGGTTTAGCGCTCATTTCAACAGCAACTATGTTGGATGTTTTTTCCAAAAATGTCAGGCTTTAACTCTTGTTGCAGGTGCCACAAGATGCTTTTCCTTTCAAATCCACATTATACCTGCATATGATTTCTGGGATAGGACGACAACATAGTGGCCAGCGATTCTTATGCTGTTTGGGATGGGAAAGTCAAGTTCTTTTTGCCTAAGACTCTGAGTAAGATGTGAAATCTATTCTCTTTGCCCCCAGGTACGTCCCCTGGATGGGAAACATCTCCTAAAATATCTTACTACAAAAGGTACAAAAAAGACCATAGGAAGGAGATGTCCTTTTCTTCTTGGAGAAAATTATCCTGCTTTCAGGCCTTTCAGAATCCCAATGAGTTCCTCAAAGTTGGATTCTTCTGAAAAAGATGAGACCAAGGTTTTCAGGCCCATCGGCTGACGCTGTGCAGATTGAGGCTTTCTGGATAGCAATGCTGGATCTGTTCAAGACTGCCTCTCTACCATCTAGGCCACCACCCAAGGAGTAGCACTTTTCTGCGGGCCTGGCACCAAAGCTGTTCCTCCATTGGTTGTGGCCCTGACACCCAAGAAGTTCAGGCCTGCCAAGGCCCTGACCCCCGGTTCAATCTCATTCAGCGCAGATGCAGTTGTCACCCACAGAGCTGACTATGGTGCTTCTATCAGAAGTCATTATTTGTGAGAGATAAGATTAAGGTGAACTTTAGTGATGTTCCCCTAGCAGAGCACCTTCCTAGGGCCCAGAGTTTCGCCCACATGAAGGAGGAGTTCAGCTCCCACTCCAACGCCCTTGCAGTGCTTGATGCGAACTAGGACTGCACAGAATACAATGATTTGGATGCTGATAACCTCCTTCTAATAGAGATGCTGGCCTGTATCAGGACTTAAAAAATTTGAGTGGCATTAACACTTCACTAGGGGGGAGCAAACTTTACCCCTGTTCAGAAATAAATCATGATTTACAGCTGTGGTATGAGAGGCAGCTAAAGCCATAAAATTCACCCAATCTTCTGTAGAGACGAAGTCTAATATTTTGACTAAGGTTTTGCAACCCTCTTCTTCAGTAGTGGTGCCCTTGTACCCACTGATTGAGGCTGTCTTAGATCTTGTGTGGTTGATGAGTAAGTAAGCCCCTTTTCAGGTGCAGATAGCATGAGTAGAACACTTACTTTTGGTCTTCTCACCAGTTATGGAAAGTCTAGCAGCTCAAACTCCCTTCTCAAAGAAAAGCCCACATGCCTTTCCCACTGCACCTCTTGATAGAGTTAAATATACATGATTCTTTGGGCAGGAAAGTATTCACTTCTGGGGCTTGGGATTTCTCACTGCTAATGCCACCTGTCTCATGCCACACTACATAAAAGGCTATTTATAGCTCATTCTGGTTGCTTCATATTGGGTGAGGAGGATCTGATAGCCGCTGTATTACCACTGCACAAAAGCAAACCTGCTATTGCAGCAGGATGGTCCGATACACTACCCAAATCCTAAAATTCTGCACGCTGAACGCGTGGAGTTTGAGAAGTACAAATTAGAATCTTTTTTGTCTTTTCAAGTAGACCTCATGCTGGCAGGCTGTAAACCTGCTATCAAATCAATCTTTGTGGATTGCTTGAAAGCCTCAAACACCCCCCAAAATCTCTAATTTCTGACATCTTGCACTTTTCATTGTCCCTTCTACAAAAGGGTCTGGTTGTAGCTACGATTAGCAGCAATCTGTATACCTTGTTTACTTTCATATGTGTCTTGCTGATCAAACTCTACACGGTTCTTCTGGTTCCCAACATCTGCAGGGGGCGGCTACGTGATCAACCTTGTGTGTTTGCTTCACATATCAGGCATACACTGATGGGTAATTTGCCCAACCTTAATTGCATGAATTTATTGCTTAACCAGCACTAATAATTCCCACCTCCAGAACGTATTGCTTTAAGACTCCTAAATAAGCTGAGGAATTTGGTGGAAGATGTATTCCTCAGGAGAAAAAATTACTTAACCATTAACGATTTATCTGGTTGCTACATAACCTTCCTACAAATTATTCCCTTTCAGTGTTCCTTACATGTAACCCAGGTCCTGTGGTGTTAGTGTGACTCAAAGCTCTCCCAGGCCAGGGTAGCAAGAACCTTCCCTAGTTTGGAAAGATAGCAAGGACTCTCCCCAGACACAGGTAGCAAAGGAACCTCCTCATTCAAGGAAGAAGTTTGTAGGGTCAGGATCCAGCTTTGACAGCTTCCATCCAGGTGCAACTGTGCCCCCATCGCCGTATACAGACCACTAATGAAATGGAAAACTGATTGCAATGAAATGGGCTTATACTGCAGGCTTCACGTTAGGAATATGAATAAGCTCCGCAACACTCAATAAGAACAAGAAGACATGTCAAGGCTTTCGTTAGTTGCAACGATTGCATTGTCGGATATTGACATTTTGATATAAGCTAGACTGTAATGAATCGAACGTTTAGTCATTGACAGCCATTAAAAACTTTAATGCTTCCCCCATGACAGACTCCTGCATGATGCCATGAAGCAATGTCTTGTCAGTCATTCATCCAGACCTATGGGATGTTCGAGCATGTCGGAGCAGGCTGGTCCTGATCTCTTAAGGTGGGAAGTCCTCCTCCCTCACTCACTGTCTTCTCAATTGGATTTTCAGCTGAAGGACCTGAAGCGGCAGCTGCAGCTGGAGCGCAAGCGAGCTGATAAGCTTCAGGAGCGCCTGCAGGAGATCCTGACGAACAGCAAGACACGCACAGGTATGTGGGCCAATGTAGCAGTTCTCTCTCCTAAACACAGCTTCTGTTTCCAGGTGTAGCTCGAATGATCAGTCAAGCAAGCTTTACCATGTGCTTTAGTAGGTAGAGTAGATAGAGTAGTAGGTTGCATTACAGTTCCCCATGGTGTGGATGAAACACCTGCTCATAGCTATCAAAGAGGTTCATACCTCAGCGCTGGGACACCCCCAGGAGTAGCCATGCGCTCTACAAAGCATCATCAGTCATTCATACTGCAGTAATTGAAATCAGGGATGCCGAACCACCTGCATAAACTTGGGTTTCTAGCTCAGATACAAGCTGAACATGATCATTAATCATTCCAGCCTGGAGACTTTTGATTTGATTTTGTCTGCAAAATTAACTGTGTTCTTTATGTAGTAATGATGTGTTGGCACGTTGTGTGCCCTGCAACTAGTACCCCCAGGGAATGCTTACCAGCACTGAAGGACTGTGCCTGGGGCCTGCGGCACAGGTTCTCCTACATTTAACTCTGCTATGATTCACGTCTTATTGTGAGAAGCCTTGGTTGTCTAAATAGAGCTATGACTAATATGCAGCCACATTGTCTATTCAGGTCTGGTTATGGAAAAGGCATTGTTAGTGCTGGAGGAAGAGGCAACGCCGCCTTTAACCCACGCCTAATGGCTGACGTGGAATTTTATCAATATCCTATATCCAACAGGACACAGGAACTATTTCTGTATAGGACATACTGTTGTTGTGGTTTTCACAGATCCAAAGATTGGCCGACAACATCTATAGTTGTTGAAGTGGTTGTACTGGGTACTGAAGTATTTTAAAGTGATTGTTTTCATGTATTTTATTACTTTATATTGTTACTTTGTTATGGTTTTGATGTGTTATGGCTGCTCAAATTGTATCTTGACCACAAATGCTACGTGGGGATGAAACCATGCATTGGAAGCCAAGGAAAAAATATTTATGACTTATTTAATAGCTCTAGGAAGGGGAAAGGGTTTGCAGTCTTTGGAAGCATGTTGCTGTCTTATGTAATTTAGGGGTTGAATGCAGGCTGGCTTATGAAGAACTACTTAGGATACAAGTGGGTGATGGGCAGTGGGACCCTGCAGATGTAAAAGAGTCGTCATTGGAGGTCCTTTAGAAGCATTTACCACTCAAAGTTGAATGTTTGGGAAAGACACATTTTTATGTGGGTCTAAGGACAAGATGGCAAGTGGTGGGGATACCTTGTGCAGAGTTTAATGTGAGTGTGGTGCTCTAACTGATTTGTTAATGAGGGATGAATTGGTAAGGAGTGACGCTAATCCTGGGCCTCATAATAATGTAGATATTAGCAGCATTCTTTGAAAGGTGAGAATTGTGAGCCAGTGTAGAGAGAGTTAAACAGAAAACCTGGGTCATAGCAAAGGGAGAGAAAGCGGTAATAGTGGTAGCCAGATAGGTCTGGTAGGTAACTGCGAAGGGAAATGTTACAGGTGGGATTACATAAATGTAGAGCTTGTAGCAGCATGGTCTTTTGAAGAATTAAATACATTCTGTAGAACATTTGCAAGAAAAGGACATTTTCCATGAGCATGCACAGGAAAAGATATCAGGGGTTTGAAGTAAGTCAGACACATATGTAGGAACATTGACGATGTGCTGTCACAAGTGGAATTCCCCAGACATTTAATTAAGTGGCACTGCAGTGTTAAAATAAATGGGGGGATGGTCCCAGTGTTCATGATTTCCATCAATGCTTACACACTGGTTGAGAGAGAACCCTTTAGTAAAGGTCTGAACGGAAAAATGGAAGAATTGATCCCTACTGAACTATACACAGATTTGTGTTGTAGACCATTTAGTGACCTTTTTGAAAGAAAGGAATGAATATTGAATTTAAGGGAGAGAGAATTGAAGGTAAAGTATAGCCAGATGTCTTGGTCTTATAATACTAAAAAGATCTCAATTTCAACTAGATCCCAGTGCTCTCAACTCTGTCATGATAATGGGACGGTCACCACAAGAATATACATTTTTGTCGAATTCCCCAAGGCCTTTTTACAGTCACTGGTCTTGGTTACGAGTGGACTGGAAAATTGTGATCCTTGCACAAGACCTATTTGTGCAGGTTCCACAGTTAATCATGGTCCATTATTTATCACATCAGGTAATTACTGGGTGTGATAAAGATTGCATCCCCCATTAAATGTAAGCAGATCAAACCTAATGGCACTTATGGGGTGGAAAGGTCTAATAAGTACCAGTCCATTGGGAATTTGGTACTGTAAGCAGTAGAATTTGCATGTTATGTCCATTATCATGGCAAAACTATGGAAAAGCGGAATTTATTGTACCTATTAAATTCACAACCTAGTGGTATCATGATTTAACGGGTACAATAAATTCCAATTACCCATCGAGCATCTGTTCTCAAGCATTATGTCTTTTCAAGTGTTTTAGTCCCAGCATAGATAAAGTACAAAAGCTGTATCTGTGTTACATAGAGGAAGTCTGGAATGACATTTGATGAGGGTGACTTTAGAGAATAGTGTCAGTCCCTGATTGTAACGGGCAGGTATTGAATGTACTAAGTTGAGTTGAAGTTTTAATACATATTCTTACACTACTGAGAAGCTACTGCTTTTATAAAATGACTTTTGGGTTGACATCAACTGCAGCTGTGTTTTAGAAATTTGTGCAAAGTATATTTAAGGACATTAGTATTGTATTGTGCTTTTAGCATTGACTGTTTGATCAACAGGGAAATTGCAAAGAACAGTTTGAGGTTCTGTGTGAAGTAATGGGTCTGAAGGACTGTGGAATGGCAATAAAATGGGTCAGTTAGGAGTGGTGGAAGTTTGACATCTGTGTGTTGTCTTTTCAGAAACCTGAAACAATCCTAAAGCTTGGGTGGTTGGTGCAATCATAAATGCACCAAGCCCAAAGAAGAATGACAGTGAAGGTCTCTAAGACTTGCTGAATATTGCCAAACTTAACTTCTTAGCACAGCTCCAACACGTTCTGGCACTCAGGGCAGGACATCTCTCTGGTGCGAGCACCAAAGAGATTTCCTTTCGTTTATTGCAGCCTCTGGAGCTGGTGAAGCAGATACCCCTGCTGACCTGACGCACTGGAGTAATTTCAGAGAAAGTGAATGAGCCGATCAGCTCATTTCACTTTCACTGCATCGGTGCTCAGGGGCATTTTTAAGCCCCCCCCCCCAGTACTGATGCAGAGGTATTGTTGGAAGGAGAGAATCCCCTCTTTCCGGTGGTACCTTTCCTTAGTGGATCTGTGCTTGGAATCACCACAGGAGAGCAGGGATCCACCCACTAGACACCAGGGACTATCTTTTTGAGGGGGGGATTGACCCCTCCACCCACAGTGGGCTAGTGCGCCTCCTCTACCCAGGCCCAAAAGTCTTTCTGCCCCTTCCCCGTGGGGACAGACTTGAGGTTCTTACGTCGAATCTGCACCCCCAAAGGGGGTAGAAAGCTCACTAGACACCAGGGATTTTTTTTTGGTTTATGGCAAAATAGGTAGGGTGGCCCTCCCAGGTTTTTGGCCTAGACCCAACCTACCCAAACAACCCACAGCAGTCTTTTTATCCCCCTCCCCCGTCAGGGGCAGGTAGGTGTTTTCCTCCAATCTGCCCTTGGTGGTGAAGCACAAAGCCAGGTAGACCATCAGACAGTGTATTTGGAGGGGGAGCACCCCCTGACAATAGGCTAATGTTCCCCACAGGCTCAAAAGTCTCTGTGCACCACCCCAACCTCCACACCTACACCTTTTGCCTGGGCAGATTGGAGGTTGTTACCTCCAGTCTGTTCCTGGGAGGGCAGAAAGCCCACAGGACACTAGGGTTTTTTTGTGAAGAAATTGATTGGGGCAGCCCTCTGAGGCATTGCGCTAACTCCACCCCTCAAATGACCCACAACAGTTCCTTCGAATGACAGCCCTCCTTGCCCCCTTCCCTTCTTTAACTCTAGTCTGCCCCAGTGGTAGGGGCAGAAATCCTCCAGGGAGTTAGTTTTGTTACAATCTGGCCTACCCTCCACCTCCAATATGACCCCAACAGTCGTTCAGTCCCCCTGAGGAGTAAAGCATTCCCTCTGTTTGGGAAGAAGGGAAATATTGATTTGGGATTTTTTTCTTGTATTCACATATGGGTAGCAGAGTTGGGCTAAGTCCTAATATCGTTCTACTTCTATGCTTAGTGGCTGCACTTTTTGGATTTGGTTGAGCTGCCACTTGGGGTAATCAACCAAATCTAGGTATTTCTGAAAACTAAACACATGGGGAGTCCAAGATGGTGTGCTTTGTGTGGATCACCTCACATTTTCTTACACTCTAAGGGCCTGATTTAAAGTTTGACAGAGGGGGTTATTCCGTCACAAATGTGACTGATATCCCATCCACTGTATTACGATCACTTAATAGCCTATGGAGATTTTAATACGACGGACAGGATATCCGTCACATTTGTCACGTAGTAACCTGTCCACCAAACACTAAATCAGGCCCAAAATTCCTACCACTTTGCCCACTTGTCCTGATAAACATTCTTCCCCACTTGTGTGACTTGGCCTAGTGCCCTGAATAGGCAAAAATGAAACCTAAGTCAATGAGAGCCACTCTGCGAAAGTCCCATGTGCTTAGAAGATGCATAAGTGTGGTGCTATACCAGATGCGAGCTGTTGTTGTTCGATGTTTTGACTTACGTACATTGATGTAAAAATAAAGTATGTCCTCCTATGACTCTATGGTTTTACCTTTTAAGCCATATCTGACCTTCCTGTTGCCCTAAGAGCTAATAAACCTAAACTTGTGTGACAAATAACACACACAGAGATTTCAGTGGCATCGTTTTTCATGCAAGAATTCAGAAATAACACTCAGTGCTCTGAAATGCCTGATATTACACAGGCACTATAAAAAAGGGAAGGAAAGAGAGAGGGTTGTCTCAATTTAATAAGACTATAAGCAGTAACGCTGGGGGTTCAGGAGTGAGGATCTGCCACATACAGCAAAAGATTGTCCACATATAAGATACACCTGCCATCCCATCGCACCACGGTCCCCTAACCAGTGTATATTTTATCACCCAATGTGCTATCAGTTCCAGTGTTAGAGCAAAGAGCAACGGGGACAAAGGACACCCTTGCTCTGCCTCGCATCTCCCTGGTTGAATAGTGGGAATAACTTGCCATTAACCTTCACACTGACCCTTAGGGCCCAGTATAGAAGTGTTACTCATGAGGAAAACTTCAGTTCCTTCTGCCTAAATATCGCAAACATAAAGGACAATTTGACCAAATCAAATTCCTTTTTGGCATCAAGATATAACAGGATTATCAATTCCTTTACTGTCATGCCACGTTCCAGACATTGTAGTCTACATCAGTTGTGTTTTGTTAATCTACGTTGCATGAATCAGGACTGATTTGATGGATCCGTCCTCTGGCCTCCTCATGCATTCAGTTGCTAACAACTTTGTAAACTTTTTGCCTTGAAATTTAGAAGGGATGTAGGCCTAACTGCAGATTCCTCAGATAGTTTCCCGTCCTTATGAATCACTGTTATGGTAGCCTTGTCAAGATATGCCATCAGATACCTCAGCAAACTAGTCTCCTCAAACATATGCACGATACACTCCAACAGCTTATTAGAGAATCACTTCTGTATCTTTTCGAGAAACGTATGTGGGCACTGACTCTCCCCCTATAAGTTATCTGTGTAGTTGCCTTTTGTATTTCAACCACTGCCACAGCCAATTCCAGAGCCTGTTCCCACACCTCCTACATCCATCTACTGGCTCCCACCATACCCTGAACTTAGTATTGACATCTGGGTTGATTGTTCCAAAATACTCCTTTTTCAGACACAAAGTATCCCCTTATCTAGGGCTATGCACATGGGGAATGAACAGATAATCCAGCCTAGAAAGTGAGTAGTTAGCATTTGATCAAAGACAATATTCTGTGTCCTCTGTCTGTGAATCCTTCCAGAGGTCTGCCAAGCCAAAGCCCCTTAGAAATGCTTCTGACTTGCACTCCCATCTACCTTCAGGATCATTGTCAAATTAAAATCCCACCCTATGATCAGAGTCATCTGCTACATATGCATTAATATTGCACCCAGCCTGTCTGGGGGTAGTTGCCTTAAGTCTAGACGGTTAGTAAACAGACAGTACCACCACCTGTTTTCCATCCCACGTGCCCACCACAGCTGCATGGGAACCCAATGTATTCAACAAAGTGTGCTGTACCTGAAAGGGAACAGATTTTCAAATCGATGTTACAACACCTCTGGAACCTGTAGTGAAACCAGCATGGATTACAAGTCTACATTTTCATTGTCTAATAAAGTTACATCTGATATAGACATCTAGCTGCAGATTCCTTACTTTAAAATCTTCCTAGGGAGTGAGATTGGATCTGGAAGCATTTTTTCCCCAGCCCGTCTGCACGTTGTCCATCGGAGGCGATGTCAACGGAGTCCATTTAACCTCCTTTCTGATGTCAGTTCCTTCTTCTCCGTGCTTGCAATTTGGATCCAGTCACGGTTTATTAGGCCGTTTTTGGCCTACTTCGATGTCTTTGTCAACTGAACAGTTGCTTTTCTCTGTCGATGTCTTCAGGGTTTAAACCCTGTGGGTCCTGTCAACGACACACATTGGCCACGGACCCCCACTCAGTTTGTATGTGGTGCCTGGATGAGCACCACGACTCCGTAGAGTGCGACTCCTGTTGTCAACTTCGGCCAAAGGCACTGCAGGAACATCATATGAAGCTTATGGCGGCGTGGCTGTCTGAGCCGTCTCAGACTTCTCATCAACCTCATTCTCCTCCTTGTACTAAGATCCGTTCCCGGGCCCGTTCAAGGAGTCGTTCTTGTGGATGTCATTCTCCTTCGGCTTCATGCAGTAAGTCACAACGCAAGCAGTCGAAGTCACAGCAGTTGCCAACTTCACTGCGTACGGCCTCCTACCATTCCTCAGATGAGGAGTCAAGGATGGAGTCTACACCGCGTTTCCCTTCCTGTCAAGGGGTGACTGTCCCAGATGCGTGAATTTTATGAATAACTTCTCGCTATCTTTGGGAAATCACCTTCCCCCGGACTGCCTCTGGGCTCAAAGGAAATTCAAGATGCCTCGACTGTGTCCCCGCCAACAGCTTCGCCCTCAGCTTCAGTTAGGGATTTGGCTTCAGCTTCTGAAGCCGATACGGCACCGGTGCACAGCCCTTCGGGGGTTCCCACCTTCGGCACTGGTGTCCGATCAGCTAACTTTGGCAAAGCTGAATGAAGTTGTGCCCCTCTCCCCTTCCGACATCAGGTGCGGCTCGTTTATACCAGTCATACTCTCTCTGTTTTCTAGGGAGTCGCCTCATGTTTGTCCTTCCGAGGAACATGGTTTTGAAGGTGCTGTGAAAGAGTTGGGGTATTCACATGGTGCTCAGCCTGCTAAGGAGGCCTGTTGGTTGGCTCATTTAGGAGCAGCTAGTGGCCTGGACTCATCTCCAGTCTTGGGCCTCTTTTCCCCACCTGGCCTTGCTACGGAGGCGAGTTACTCTCTAGGTGAAATGTTAAGGAGAGTTGCTGAAGTTATAGATCTGACACGTCCCTCTGTGGAATTGGCTACTGATCCTCTGATAGGTGTCCCCCGTCACGGACAAACGGGTTGAGGCAGTAATGCCTTACAGTGAAGCCCTACATAAAATTTTGTAAGGGGATTGGACGCAGCCTGATAAAGGGGCCCCTGGTGATTGGTCTGTATCTCATAGGCACCGCCCAGCCCCTGGTGATCCGGCCCACCTTCTGTGACATCCTACTCCTCGCAGTTTGGAAGTGCAGGCTGTTTCCACAACACTTGATATCGACTCTCTCCCTCATGTTCCATCTGATAGAGATTGCAGAAAACTTGACACTTGTATTTTCTCCTCCACTAGTTCTGATCTGTGCTCTCTTAATACGTCTTGCATTCTTAGACGTTTTTCCCATTCACTTTGGGACTCATTAGATTGCTTCTTGCCATCGTTACCAGATGATACCCGGACTAATCTTGCCCCTTTGTTCCGAGATGGCCAGCAGGCAGCTAAATTACTCATTTATATATAGATACCACTTATTCTGTGTGTCAGGCCATTGACTCTTCAGTAGCATTACATTGCTTCACCGTGCTGGATTTTCAGAGGCTGTTCAAGCACCTTTGATTGACATACCCTTTGATGGTGCCCATTTATTCGGCGCACATGCTGACTGTGCTTTGAGATGTTTTAGCGACAGTTGGAGTGGAACAGCAAAATAGCCATATTCATCAATATACTTTGCCTAGCCATTTCCTCCCATACTGGTTTATGTGTGAGACACTGATAGCACCCAGTGGGGTGTTCCTGCCTTGTGCAGGAATTATTCGTTCTTATAGTGTCAATGACAGGTTATTGTGTTTTTTTTTAGCCTCACTGGGGGCGTATATTGCTTAGGACCCTCTGGGGGTTTTCATGCCTGATGCTTCCCAGCAACTTTCTTAGTGGTGTTTTGATAGCATTGTGCGGATGCACTGTTGCTTTGGTCCCCGTTTTACAATAGGTGGGACAGAAGTGGTAGATTTCCACTCCAGGCTTGTTGGGGACAGCTCTTCAGTGGGATTTTCTTTTTTTTTTTTTTTTTAAATGATACCTGACATACAGGTGTATATATATATATATATATATATATATATATATATATATATATATATATATATATATGCGCTCCAGGGAAGTCTCAGTATTATTATTAACCTTCTGACAAGGGAGTGTATTTAAATACACCTGGTATTAATCATGGTTATTGTGTAGAAGAGTTTCTTTTACTTCTATGTTGTATTTGTGTGACGTTCATTAGCAGAATGATATTCCATTGATGGGATTATACCCCATTGATGATTTCTGTCTCAAAAAGAGCTTCTTGTGTTTTCTAAGAAGGTTGATTGTGAACTTCGTTATTCGTTTAAAAGGTCTATTTTTACCCTTGCTATGTATATTATGTTTGAGTGATGCATGACATTACTTATCATTCATAGTAAAAGTTCTCTAAATTTGCTGGATTTAGTACATTGTACACCAGAAGGTTATTGTCTTGTGAGCCTTAAGACACTATGTGTTTTTGTTCTTGTTTTTGGGGTTCTGTCATATAGCCATTACAATTTGGTGGCTGTAATATACCTTCGTGTAGGCATTGTTGGTTTATGCATGTTGTTCAAACATTATTGTTTCATTTTCCTAGGATTATGTCACGCTTTTATATGTCTACAAGGAGACGTAGTCTCTCGATCGATTTTATTTATTCTGTTGTGAAGAGTGCTTAATATTCTGGACTCTGTAGGGACCGTTAAAGCGCTTTTGCATGTTACTTAAGATATCCTGCTTTTCAGAAGAAAATGTCCCTTTAATGGTGTACCTTTTCTTCTCTGCGGAGATGTTCATATAAGTTTGTACATGAGGGGAGTAGGTGTTTGCCGCATAACTTTTACTTTTTCTAGAAGACTTTTATTACTATATTAAAGAATCAGTGCTCCTCTGTGTGACAAATGAATAAATCCAGTATTTGTAAAGCGCTGCAAATCACCTGCGAGGGTCGCAAGGCTCTACATTTTTGCTAGAAATTGTCGTTATTCAACTAATTCTGGTTGTTGTTAGTTTGGGTTTACACTTGAAGGAGTGTTGTACATAGATGGAATTTACAACCTTAGTTGGATTCCTTTTGTTATTGAACCCTTTAAATTCTCTGGGTTAAATATAGGAGACCTTTTCTAGATTATCTGTAGTAAGGTCTTTATTCATTTAGTAGCAGGTACTAACCTTGGTTTACACCGGGTTATCAAGGTTCTTTTCCAAACATATTATCTTGTTCAACCTTATACTACTATTAAGGTGTAAATATATTTTAATATGCTATTGCTTGATGGCAGTGTACAGGCAGTTTGTATTACTTTGTCAGTTTGGATGGCTGTCGCTTTCGTAAGTGGTATTGTGTCCACCATAGGTTCCATACTATTGTATCAGTCTGGTCTGACTGATTGCTCAACTTCATTTTTGTATCTATAATTAATAACTTACTTTTATTAGCACAGAGATGTTTGATTGTTTTTGTCCTAGAGGTATTTGTATAATCTATAGTTAAGTTTCCTACACTAATAGTTGCTATTGTTGTATTCAGCTTTTTAAGAGGCCTTTTTAGATGCTTCATCCATGGAAGATGGACCTTTCACTTTATTTTTTTTATAGAAGAGGTCTGGCTAGGATAGAATTTAATATGGCAATGAGGTATTGTTCAGTGGCACAGCCTGATGATGTATATTTCACAAGTATCGAACATGCATACGAGCAAATGAATTCATTTCATAGGGTAATTTGTCAAAATTGTCCTACTGTTATGGGTAACGTTATCCCCTTGCTTTCGATATCTTTGTGATTTTTTTAATACTGTCGTCTTTTATCCAGTTCTTATGGCTGGGTCTGGTGGCTTAGTGGACTAATGCATCCACTGTAGGGGCCTGTGTTTGACCTCATGGTCACAGGTTTAAATCCCGGCAGGCCCACTCAGCCTTTCATCCATAATTCTGAGGTGGATAAAATGAGTACCATTGAGTTGAGTAACAATAAACATCTGTTATTCAGCGCCAAGAGGCCTATGAGTGAACGTGCGCTTTACAAATACTCATGTTATGTTATGGGGGTGAGCATGCATGGGTTCGGATCTCATTAAGGGAGCAAGTAGTTTTATATTCATATTGATTGGGTAGTTTCTGACACACATTTGTCATATTAACATGGATAATTCCTGTTTTTTTAAATGTCTTATGACTCTATTCACCTGTGGTTCCTTCCACAGGGTGTTATGTTGTAGACTATGTTACTTCTCCCCTAATTTATTACGTATGTCCAGTCTTTTTCTCTTGTTCTTGACCAGTTTGGGTATACTTAGGAACTTTTTAATGGTCTCAGTTCGCAGTCCCTCCTCTGGAGGCAGTATGACTTTGGTATCTGATTTTAAAGTAAGTAATCTGCCAGATGTCTCTATCAGAGTTACTTACCTTCAGTAACGCAGTTATCTGGTAGATACAGGGTCTAGCCATAGATTCCTTAACAACCCTCCCATCCTCCTGGCTTTGCGAAATTAGTCCTTTTTTGTCTCAAATATTTCATTATGGAAATTCATATTCTGAATTGAGAATTCAGTTACTATTTGATACAAGGGTGTCTTTTATTTTAGCACTCTGTTTCAATAGGCATTTTCTATATGTTGCTCCACGTTTTGAGCATGTAAAAACAATCACAGAAGAATGACATCTGAGAGGAGGTTACATGGACTCCGTTGACTTCGCATCCAGTGGACAGTGTCAGTGTGGAGTCATGCGACGCCCTCTTCTGATGTGCAGACGTGCTGGGGAAAAAGGTTTCCTGATTCAGTCTTGCGCCCTGGGAAGATTCTAAAGGAAGGACTCTGCGGCTAGACCCTGTCTTTACCAGATAATACATTATCGAAAGTAGCTAACTAGTTAATTTGGTGTCAGCCAGAAAGGTTTCCTGTAATATGGTGTCAGGCTTATGTCATAGCAACCTCTTTACTTCAACCATTCTATTGATCCTATTCCCTAAGCTATTAAAATTCTGGGTTAGAAATTTCAGTCTACCACTCACTCCATGCATTCAGTTATTTGCATATATATCAGAATCTTTACTAGGGCTGAATTTCCTGTGGCACTGCCCATTCATTTGAGTAAAGCATCTTGTCTACAATAAACTTCAACATAACATCTGCAGAACACACTGGCAGCTGGTAGCATTTCCTGATGGTGAAGCACACATGTGCTCTTGTTAGCAGCATCTGATGATTCTGTTACTCTTAGTATGGAAGCAGTGAGGGCACACCTACCTATTGTTTTTGGTATAATCAAATTAATAAACTTACATTTGTCTGTGTGGTGTATCTCGGTACATTATACCCATCTGTAGTTAGGATTAGATGGACATCAGATATCTATTAAAATGTAAATCTCTACTTGCTTTTTCGCATCATTGTACTTTAAAAAAAGGAAGTGCCTAAGACTTTGGTCTCAGAGTTCAGTTTATGGCAAGCAGGATGTTTTGGGTCCTGTGTAAATTAGGCAGTATATTAAATAGGCCACAAGTCAGTGGATTAGTCAAGTATATCAAATGGTAACAGTATTCGGACAGCATTGTCATGAACTGCCATGGAAACCTATCTATGACGTTATTTGGGTCTGTAGGACCACTCGTAGTGTTACAGGGGCCACTTTTTACTTAATTGAAAGGCAAAGGGACTGGTGGCCAGCTTAGTACTGAACTGGTAGGAAAGTTTCACCCTGTAGTAGTAGAAAGGGAGTCGATCTTGGGGAAGGTGAGGGAAACAGGAGGTGTCCAGTAGCAAGTTCTTCACAGTACAAGTGTAGGCGGGGAGTGTCTGCGGTTTCCTGTGGTAGGGGGTATTAAGCCATGAGATGTGTTCGCTTTTGGTACATAGCTTATGAGTGTAGGAGAGGAGCACTTAAGTAGTGTCATTACAGTGAGCCTGCAAGACCACACAGATAACTGGGTGCGAAAAACATACTATGGGCTTACCAAGAACATTCAGGAGGTTTGAGCCTGCCCATTGCTTAGCATTGGTTGGCTTTCCTGTCACTCATTTGCCTGCTTCTCAGTCATGGCCCAGCTTGCCAGGCATGTGTTTGTTCCTTCCATGGAGCATAGCCTCTTTACCAACTCTTCTGATAGGCTGGCTCCAGTGCTTCCATTGCTTGCTTTTCAAGCACTACTTTTTCCTTTTGTCTTAAGCACTCCATAAGAGTGCATGTGTTTTCCTTCTCTCTACCTCGTGTACTTGTGTGCTCTCTACTGCCTCTGTGCGTATGCCTGCCCCTCCATTTTATACTTGGTCTCATGTACTTTACCTTGTTGCTTTCTCACCTGTGTGCTTCTCCTCTGCCCACTTCATGTTGCTCTTTTTCCCTTTGCGTCTCCAACTCCACCCTTCTGGTTGCTTCCCCCCACCTGCGCCCTCTATCTCAGTCCCCCAGTGCTTATCCTCTTATTCCCCCACAGAAATTCCCCCATGCTCTCCTGCACTCTCGCCTTCCACCCCTCCCCAGTGCTTTGCCTCCCACCCACATCCTTGTTGTTGATCCCGCCCATTTTGCTCCCCCCGCCCCAACCGGTTCCCTCTGTGTTGTTTCCAGACCCAGGCCTTCTGTTTTGCTACTCCTTCACCTGCACTCTCCTTGCAGCTATCCCCACCGTGCTTCAAAAAGATTTTTTGCTGCTACTTATATATTTATCATTTAACTGATCCATCTCAGTAAATTTAAAAAATAGCTTCCATCATTCTGTAGGCACGTGCATGGATGGTGGTTACAAAGGGGTTAGATATGGAGATTCTTCTGTTTCTAAGGGCTGCAAATTGCCTCTGTTACTATTACCCAGCTTAATGGTACTCCTGTTTCTGGCCACTGACGTTTGGAAGAGTGAGTGGGCCTTGCCAGGATGCAGTCTTGCAACTTGCAGATTACTGTATGTTTCAGTGTCGAGCTTTGAACTCACCGAACCATCTTGCCAGTAGACAACTGAGACATCCTGCAGTTGGTAGAGAGGTAGATTGCTTTTGTGTCCGGGTGATAGACAAAGAATTCCATTCTTCCTTTGCAAGGGGAGATTGATCTTGCCACAGTCTGACCTTTCTGTGCACTGTGCTACCAGCCTCCACTAGGAGGTGCTGTTTGACAAACCATGGACGCTCGAGGTTAATGCTGTAGATCTCACTGGATGCTTTCACTTTAGATCAGTATCAGCTTGGTGTAGAGAGGAAATGGTAAGGAGTCAAAGGGATGGAAGACTGCAGTACTATCAGCATGTTCTGCAGAAGTAGAGACTGACTGTCTTATGTTCTCTGGAGAACTCCCTTAATCTAGATCCCATTAACATCCCTATTGAAGCAGCCGGATCCCTTATAGAGGAAGCATTGGCCGGTTCCCCTTTTCGGGGTGCAGTCGAGTGGGTAGGTACTCCACAGCGCTTCCCCATATTGAAGTTTGCAAGCTTGTGAAGGGCCTATCAACTTTTAGCAGTGAGTCAGACAGATTCCTGATTGCCCATATGAGGCCACTTATTTATATTTTTGTACTTTTCACGTTTTTCACTGAACCACTGTAATAGCGAGGATACATCACAGGAATACTTGACGAAACACACAAGTCCGAACTCCCAGGTTAGATTAGGCCCTTAAACAAGGTCCTGATGAAGTGCCATTGACTCGCAGGGACAGATAAGGCACGAAACGTGTAGACCCTGCTTTAAGAACCAAAGATCCCTTATTCCCTTTAGTGGTTCTTAGTCTTGTTTTTATTCTTGGCATGGGATTTCTCTGAATAATAGGCACTGACATCTGTTTACCCATTGAATCTCACATCCCAATCTACCACTTCTCTCTCAGAGCTATGCACAGGACAATACTCATCTGTTTAAAATTGAACAGTTAGAGAAAAAGATCACTGACAATGAGCCCCCTTGAAGGGACCCACTGAGCATTGCAGCACCCACCCAGCGAGGAGCACAGCCCGATGATGAAACATGTCACTACGGTAGGTCAGGCTCTGTGCTTCCTAAAAAAGCATACCTTTAATGTCAGACCAGCAGCAGTGTTGTGTTGACTAACCCACGAAACAGCAGGCTCATATCAAATAATTGTGATCCCCTACAAGAACATCCTCTTCACCAGAGCAAAATGTATGCCCTAAGGAACGGCCCTTCCACGAAAGCAACAGATAGGCTGCTGTCCTTCTAGAGGTTCTGTCTTGATGTTAGCGGCCTATTGAATCCTGCTAGTCCCCCAGAGGTTTCCCAGTTTTTAATAAGCTGTCAATCTCACAGGGTTTGTCAGTCTCTTATAAGTTGCCCACCTCTAAAGGGTGCCTGTTCCCCAGAAGACTACCAGTCTCTTATAAGCTGCCTTCTCTGAAGACTGGCAGTTTCCACAAGGTTGCCAGTTTCTTATAAACTCCTGCACGAGTATCCTCTGTATATGGACCTGTATACACGCTCCTGCATGAGTATCCTCAGTATATCGACTTCAATGCGCTCTCCTGCACTAGTATATTCTGTAAATGGACTTCAATACACGCTCCTGCACCAATATCCTCTGTGTGTGAACTTCAGGACAAGCTCCTGCAGAAGTATTCTCTCTATACGGACCTCTATACACGCTCCTGCACTAGTATATGTCCTTCAATGCATGCTCCTGCACTAGAGACCTCTGTACACACTTTTGCACTAGTATTCTCTATATGTGGACCTCCGTACATGCTCCTGCACTAGTATCCTCTGTGTGTGACGCTCAGTACACACTCCGGCACCAGTATGCTCTGTATAAGTACCGCTATGCACGCTCCTGCACTAATATCTTCTGCATATGGACCTCAATACAAGCCCCTGCACTAGTATCCTCTGTATGTGGACCTCCGTACATGCTTCTGCACTGATATCCTCTGTATGTGGACCTCACAGAAAGCCAGCGAGAGCTGTGTAATTCCTGGTATTGGAATAATGGGGCACTGCAGGTTAGGTTTGAGGTGCAGAGATGTATGTGGGCTGCAGTACTGGAATAGTAACGGGCACACAAGGTCAGAAGTGAGGTATGTTAATGGGGCTATGTGTGGAGCCTAGTATTGGCGTGCCAGTGTTGCCGAGTGTTAACATGGAGGCCCCCTGGTATTCCAGCACGGGGCTGGGAACTAGCTCTGCCTATACCCTCAATCCTGATCTGAAGGGCCCCAATATTGCTGCATTTGGCTTCACATACAACTCTGCTAATACACCTCCTGCTGCTCTGCAGCGCCCCCTGCTGTTCCACACTGACTTCTGTTTGAGGACATGGGGGAGCCAATTAAATCTAATCTTAGCTGCCAGCTTTATTTAGGAGAGTCTGTTTCAACAATCTCAGTCTGTTCTTTCCTTTACTCTGTTTACTCTCAATGTTTTCTTCCTCCCCCACTTTTCTCTTTCCAGCTCTTAAAATCCACACATTAACAGTTTTGCTCTTTCTTTCTACTGTTTATTTCTACTCATCTTCCTTTTTTAGGGTCGAGCCTGCGTCGCAAAGCGAGACGCTTTAGTTACTAAAAAGGGCTCGGAGCCCCATCCACCTCACGTCATTGGTTCATGGGCTTGCCTGTTAGAATCTGCTTGATTTCATTAGTGGAAGGCATGCATACGTCATGCCTTTTTCGGTGGATAGCCCTCCTCGAGCGCATCAACCAAGTACAGAAAACATGCGAGGCTCGCTGTTTTCTGTCCGGCCCTTGGACTCCTTTTTCTTTCTTTTCCCAGCGTGATCTCGCTTGGCAGAAGTTGAGCGCTTTCCATAATATCGACCCTGTGACACAGTTAATTGCACTTTTCCGGTTAGTACATAAATGCACTTTTGCCGATAGGTTTCATTACCAGTGAAAAGTCGGGTTAGGAGTTTACAACGCTGTCAGCTCTAACACGAGCAAACACGAGACCCGTTGCATTGCAAATGCTTGTTTTATTTCTCTCTTTCTCTTGCAACCTCCTTTTCAAACTCACAAGACCTTGGTTGTTACTCCAGTATTGGAATTTTCATTGATTCACATGCTTGAATACTTCCTCGTCGTCGAGATGGGAGTCCCCGGTGGAATATAAAAACTAGGCCTGAAAATGTATGCACACAATACATGGACTGGGCCTCAATAGAATAACCCATCATAGTCGTTTTGTAAAATAGACCCAAACTCAAACCTGAACCAATCAGATTGCCTCACCCCTCTAGAACCTCCTGCGAGGAGCTGCCTTCCCTCAGAATTTCCAGCGCACGTTGTGCTGAGGAGTCTCCTTTGAGCTCTGCTAAAGATTTTCTTTCAGAAGATCTGTTTCTACAGCTTTTGGACATTTCTGTCTACTCTGGTGATTCAAACTGGCTGCCATGTCAGAGACACTAAAGTAAGGCCTTTTCAGATCCTGTGCCATGTATAAAGAAAAGGTTATATGTGGAGGATACACATTAGGAGTGTATTTACTGCCTGTACCCCAGCCACAAGACTAAGGACTGCAAAATCTGCAGAAAAGTTTCTACAAAGATCCTGAAGGACAGGGAGGGTCGCCTTCTGTTGTGGCTTCAAAGAGGTAAGACTGAACACTCTGCCTCAGATGAGGACAGTGCCTCTTCTTCTATTTCTGTCCTTAAAACACCTGTGAAAAGAAAACAGGAAAGTTCTGAGGTTCAAGAGCCACCTAGAAAAATGGCACAAAAGACAGCAAGGGATCATGGCTCTCTGCAGAAGAAGAAAGTGGGTGCAGAATCCTTCAAGAAAACAAAGAAAACTGCTTCAGAGCCAGCTCCTCCTCCTCCTAAAGTTCATCACAAGTTTAAGAAGCTTAGCTCAGTACTGTCGACTATGCCATCATTGTTGATACCCTTGTCGACGACTGTTTCATCGGTGACGCCGGTGGTGGTAACTATCTCCATCTCAACGGCAGCGGCTGCAGGATCCTCGTCGACGGGGCGCCCCATCTTGTCGACGCTTTTCTCGCCGACGAAACTTCCAGCGACTATTGATCTTACCACACTTCTGTCGACGACACCCCCGTCGACAATGCCCTCGTCGACGATGATTCCGACAACGCCTCCGTCAACGACGCTCTCGGCGGTTCAACCGTCGTCGGCTACAATGTTTCCAGCAACGACGATATCGCCGACGCCTTCGTCCACAACAGCTGGTTTCTTGTCTTCAACGCCAAGAATGTTTCCAGCGAAGAGGCAAAGACCATCTACGTTGCCTTTGAGTCAATCTGCGCAACATACTCTGCTTAAAAGGCTCTCAAAGGCTCGTTTGACACCTTCTGTCATGTCACAAAGCAAAGTTTCAAGGCTTTTGCCATCTAGGTTTTTGGATGGCGATGATGATGACTCAGATCAGGATGCAATGTTTGGAGTAGCAAGAAGTTCTTCGCAGCTGCCCCTAGAATGCCAGGAGTACTCGAATGACGATTCGTATTATGACCAGCAGTATTATGACCCAGTACCACAACAACAGGGAGCAGTATCGTTGCCCTCCAGTCTTGTGTCCGAGCTCCAGGCTATGCTGGCAGATTGGAGAGCGATTCTACCCTCAGCTGGGGAAGGACCCCACGCCAGTAGTCACTGCACCAGCTACTCCGGCACCTCTGCCAGTTTTTCCTGCGACGCCACAAATTCCTCTTCAGGCTCCACAGGTTCAGGCCTCTTCGGGTGAAGCGGCAGAGGAAGGGGAGGTTCTCTCAAACCAGGACGAATAGGATGAGTATGTACTCCCAGCACCCCCTTCCCCGGAGCCATTAGCAGTTGAATCTCCTCCTGAGGATATTGGCTCTTTCAATAACCTCTTGGAAAAAGCTACGACGAGGTTTGAGCTGCAGGTGCCATCTACACAGCAGGACTGCTTTCTATATGATTTCAAAAAGCCACACATAAAATCAGTCAGGGCTATATCGATTATTGACCATGTTTGGAATCAAGGGCTTAAGATAATGAAGAACCCAGCAACAGTGCCAGCGGTGTTACCAAAGCTAGACAGAAAGTATAAGACGACAGAGGACGCTCCTGCGTGCCTGGTGGGTCACCCAAAACCAGACTCCGTGGTTTCCCAGGCTGCCCAGAGACTCTCCAAGAACCCTTCAGCGCCTTTATCGGCTCCTCCTGACAAGGATGGAAGGCGCCTGGACAATATCGGGAAGAGGTTCTCTTCTATGTCGGCAATTGTATTCTGTGCTGCAAATTCCTTGGCATTATTGGGCTGGTACGACAGGCAGCTGTGGTCCGACATCTCGCACTCTGTGGATGATCTTCCAGATTCCAGCAAGTCAGAAGCTAAAAAGATCCTTATGAAGGGTCAGCAAACCTCTGCAGAGTTGATTGACTGCGCCCTGGACGTTGCATCCATGGGATTTCGGCTTCTGGCTGGTTCAGCCATCTTGAGGCACCAGGGATGGCTTAAAGCCACAAATTTCAGGCCGGATGTCCAAACAAAGATCCTGGACCTCCCGCACAATGGCAAAGACCTGTTCGGCAAGCATGTCGACGATGCTCTTCAGGCGATTAAGGCTGATACTGATACTACCAAGTCTTTGGGATCCCTACATTACAAGCGCACTCCCTTTTGGGGAGCCTGGGGTAGAGGCCACTCCTCCTTTCGAGGTGGCTACCAGTCTTTTCAATATCCAACCTACTCCTCCCAGTATCAGTCATCCAGACCCCAGTACCATCAAAGACAGCCTCCGGCAGTGGCATACAGCAGACCTCCTCCTAGAGGAAGATCGGGACGACAGTCCAAGGACGCCTCACGTAAGCAATGACAACCTCCAGGGGCCGGCTACCCCTCCCTCCTTGACTCGTCACCTGCAACGTTGGAGGCAGATCACAAGCGACAAATGGGTTCTGGATATCATAACTTATGGTCACCTGCTAGAGTTCACTTGCAGGCCTCCTGAAACTCCACCTTCCCTGGACCATCAACAACATCTACATCTTCTCCTTCTAGAGATAAGAGGGCATGTTATCCAAAGGAGCGATAGAGGTAGTCCCCTCTTCGCAACAAGGAAGCGGCTTTTATTCTCGATTCTTCCTCATCAGAAAGAAGTCCCGTTTGTGGAGGCCCATCCTGGATCTGAGGCAGCTCAACAAATATCTCAAGAGGCAATCCTTTCGTATGGTAACTTTGAAGGATGTCCTACAGCTTCTCAACAGAGATGATTTCATGGCTTCCCTAAATCTGCAGAATGTGTATTTCCATGTACCCATTCACCCCAAACACAGACATTTTTTGAGATTCAAGGTAGCCGGCCAGCACTTTCAATTCAAAGTGTTACCCTTCGGACTCAAATCTGCCCCCCGGATTTTCACAAAATGCTTAGCCCCAGTTGGTGCATATCTGAGATTCCTCAAACACAAGATATTCCCATATCTGGATGATTGGTTGCTAAAGGCTCCAAACATCTCTACCCTACACCGCTCTCTCAGGACCATGTTACGTCTCTTCCAGCAACTAGGTCTCACTCTCAACAGAGACAAGTCACAGCTTCAACCTACCAGAAGGATAGTGTTTCTGGGTGTTATATTGGACACAACTCTTGTAAAAGCCTCCCCTGCTGAAGAACGTCAACTCAAGCTTCTGACCCTGGCAGACTCAGTTCGAAGAAATAAGTCTCTTTCAGTTCAGAGGTTCAAGTCATTACTGGGGATGATGTCCTCCTGTATCAACCTAGTCCTGCACTGTCGCCTTCGGATGCGCCCTCTTCAGGAAGAGCTCGACAAACAGTGGAAGCAGACACAAGGGTCCTTCGGGGACAACATTCAGATAACAACAAGGATGGTCGACTCTCTCCATTGGTGGTCAACACCTGCAAACATCTCAGAAGGTCTGGAGTTCCTGAATCAGATCCCTCCATTTACGATCACGACGGAGGCTTCAATGGAGGGGAGGGGAGCACGTCTCCAAGATCTGCAAGTCAGTGGCAGGTGGCCCCATTCTCATGCGACGCTGCACATAAACCTCCTCGAACTCAGAGCTGTGTTCCTTGCACTACAAGCTTTTCTGCTGAGAATCTGAGGTTCATTGGTGCTTGTCCGGACAGGCAATATGACCCCCATGCCCTATATAAACAAGCAAGACGGAACTCGGTCTCACGTGCTTTCCACAGAAGCTCAAGTCATCGGGACCTGGTGCATTCAGAATTCGGTGCACATATGGGCAGAACATCTTCCGGGAGTCAGCAACACCACAGCAGACTCACTAAGCAGGCTCAGCACATCTTCACACAAGTGGGAGCTGAAGCAGACAACGCTGGAGGGAGTATTTTGCAAGTGGGGAACACCGGACCTGGACCTCTTCGCTACGACTCAAACCGCAAAATGCCGGTTTTATGCAAGCTGGCATCCCCAACCAGGGTCGTGGGGCAATGCCCTTTCGATAGCATGGTCAGGGATTTATTGCTTAAGCGTTTCCTCCGATACCCCTTCTTCCACGGGTCATCAGGAAGATCAAATCGGAGCCCTGACAGATAATTCTAATTGCTCCAGCCTGGCCACGTCAGCTGTGGTACACAGAGCTTCTGTTGCTGTCTTCTTGTCCTCCCATCAGGTTAGCACCCATACCGGACCTGCTCACCATCAGCCAGGGCCAAGTGAGGCATCCGGATCCCAAGCATCTCAGATTATGTGCATGGCTCCTGAGTTCAATGAATTCGGCCATCTAGATATTCCCGTTGACTGTCAAACAGTTTTGGCCAAAGCACGTGCAAATAGTACCAATAAGACGTATACCTTAAAATGGAAGTGGTTTTGTTTATGGTGTACTACGAGTAACATTCATCTGCTTACATCTGCTCCAGGGCAGGTCTTGCCGTACCTTCCCCACCTGGCGAGGTCTGGTCTCGCGCATGCATTCATTAAGGTTCACTTAGCTGCCATCTCCAGGTATAGACGACTATTCAAAGGAACGTCCCTCTGGTCTCATCAGCTTGTCAAGCAGTTTATGAATGGGTTGTTTCGATCCTTTCCTTCAGCCAAACGACCGCCTCCATCTTGGCACCTGAATACAGTCCTGGGTTAGTTGATGAAGGAACCATTGGAGCCTATTCATAAATCAGACATTAAGCATCGTACCTGGAAGGTAGCGCTCCTCTTAGTGTTAACATCCGCTCGCAGAGTAAGCGAGATCCAAGCCTTTACCATCCAAGAGCCTTTCATGAGGTTTACAGAGGATAAAATCATCCTACGGACAAACCCAAAATTGATTCCCAAAGTGCCGACTGATTTCCACATCAACGAGCCAGTAGTGCTAAAGACTTTCTTTCCGCGGCCTCAGACTGGGGCAGAAAGATCGCTGCATTCCTTGGACGTCAAACGATGCCTTAAATTTTATTTGCAGCGAACATCCTCGATCAGAAAGACCAATCAACTGCTTGTGGCATTCATAGCCTTTTGCCATCAGAAGGCTGGCCGACCCTTGGACACTAAGGTTTGTGCACATTCTACCTGAGCAGTGTCCACTTCTTGTGCACTTTTCTCTGGGGTATCCCTTCCAGACATCTGTTGAGCAGCCACGTGGAGGACAATGCACGCCTTTACGAAGCATTATTGCCTTGATGCTGAGATGCTCCGGGATGCTGCGGTGGGTCAAGCAGTTCTTAGACATTTGTTCAGATAAGGTGAGCTGATTGTTTCCCACCATCCGCTTCTGATATATCACATCACATTTTCTGTTAATTATTAACGTACCTTTCTTGCATATTCATGTATATCTTAAAGTTTAATTTTATTCCTTTGCATGTATCTGTCTAGTGACAATGTTCTATCTACTGCTTGCTACTCTTATTCAAGCATGTGAATCTATGAAAGTTCCAATAGTGGAGTAAGAAATAAGTTACTTACCTGTAACTGTAGTTCTCCAGTATTGGAAGCTTTCATAGATTCACATGCGGCCCTCCCGCCTCCCCGGGGGAGCTCACCTTCTCTCCTCTCAGTGTTCTGGGTTATTTCAGCACTTAGGCTCGGAAAATCTGAGGGAAGGCAGCTCCTCACAGGAGGTTCTAAAGGGGTGAGGCAATCTGATTGGTTCAGGTTTGAGTTTGGGTCCATTTACAAAACAACTATGATGGGTTATTCTATTGAGGCCTAGTCCATGTATTTTGTGCATACATTTTCAGGCCTAGTTTTAAATTCCACCGGGGACTCCCATCTCAACGACGGGAAAGTATTCAAGCGTGTGAATCTATGACATCTTCCAATACTGGAGAACTACAGTTATATGTAAGTAACTTATTTTTTTCTTTCCTTGTTTGTTCCTCTCTTTTTTCTTCATCAGGCGTTCATTCATTCACTATTTTTTTCTTTTCCCTTTCTTTGTTTTTTTCATTTGCTCTTTCCTTTGACTGTGTATGCATCCTTTCTCTTTTTTATTTTTTTTATTTTGTTATCTTTCTTCCTTACTTTCTCTGGTGTTTTTCTTATCTTTATCTGTCAATTCACGTTTTACTATAAATTCTTCTTTTCCCCTTCTATATGTGGAAGCCACAAGTTACTTGTCGGGACCAGAAGTGTCAAAATGGTTTTCCTATTCTGTGTCTGTGGGAAATATCAGTACGTGCATGCCCTGGTTCTTTTGCTGCTTGTTTCTCTCACCATCTCTTTGATTATTTTTTCCTCTTTATTTTTCGCTCGCTAGCTTCCTTCCCTTTTTCTTTTGTCTCACATGTTTGCTCTATCTCTTCTCTTAGTTGTTTTCATTTTCTCGTTCTTTCTTTCCATCTTTCTTTTATTTATTTGTGACCCCTTCTCTTTTTTCTTTTTGTCTGTTGAGATGATGAGACACATTCTCTGAGCTGATGTGCTCCAGGCTGGCAGGAGGATGTCTCTCATCTGACCCTCAGTGCAGTGTACTCTCTCTAAGATGCTTTGCTCCAGGCTGGCAGGAGGATGTCTCTCACCTGACCTTGAGAGTGGTGTGCTCTAGGGTGGCATGATGATGTCTCTCCCATGACATGAGTGCAGACAGTGCAGTGTACTCTCTCTGAGATGCTGACACAGCTCCATGCTGGCAGGAGAATGTCTCTCACCTGACCCAGAGTGCAGTGCACTTTCTCTGAGCTGCTGTGCTCCAGACTGGTAGGAGGATGTCTCCCCTGACCTGAGTGCAGACAGTGCAGTGTACTCTCTCTGAGATGCTGTGCTCCAGGCTGGCAGGAGGATGTCTCTCACCTGACCCTGAGTGCAGTGCACGCTCTCTTAGATGCTGTGCACCAGGCTGGCAGGTGGGTGCCTCTCACCTGACCATGAGTGCAGTGCACTCTCTCTGAGATGCTATGCTCAAGGCTGGCAGGAGGGTGTCTCTCACCTGACCCGAGAGCAGTGTACTCTCTCTGAGATGCTATACTCCATGCTTGGCGGGCAGGAGGATGTCTCTCACCTGAGCCTCAGCGTATTGCACTTTCTCTGAGATGATGTGCTGCAGGCAGACGGATGGATGTCTCTCCCCTGACCCTGAGTGCAATGCACTCTCTCTGAGATGCTGTGCTGCAGGCTGACAGGAGAATGTTTCTCCCCTGACCCCGAGTTCAGTGCACTCTCTCTGAGATGCTGTGCTCCAGGATTGGCTGGAATGAGGATGTCTCTTACCTGACTCTGAGTGCAGTGCACTCTACCTGAGATGCTGTGCTCCAGGTTGACAGGAGGATGTCTCTCTCCTGACCCTGAGTGCAGTGCACTCTCTCTCAGATGCCTTGCTCCAGGCTGATAGGAGGATGTCTCTCACCTGACCCTGAGTGCAGTACTCCAGGCTGGCAGGAGAATGGCTCTCACCTGACCCTGAGTGCAGTGCACTCTCTCTCTCATATGCTGTGTTCTAGGCTGGCAGGAGGATGTTTCTCACCTGGCCCTGAGTGTGGTACACTCTCTCTCAGATGCTGTGCTCCATACAGGCAGGAGGATGTCTGTCTCCTGACCCTGAGTGCAGCGCACGCTCTCTCAGATGGTGTGCTCCTGTCTTGTAGGAGGATGTCTCTCACCTGACCTCAGTACAGAGCAATCTCTCGGAGATGTTGTTCTGCAGGCAGGCAGGAGGATGTCTCTCCTCTGACCCTAAGTGCAGAACACTCTCTCTCAGATGCTGTGCTCCGGGTTGGTAGGAGGATGTCTCTCACCTGACCTCAGTACAGAGCAATCTCTCTGAGATGCTGTGCTCCAAGCTGGCAGGAGGATGTCTCTCCCCTGACCCTGAGTGCAGTGCACTTACTCTCAAATGCTGTGCTGCAGGCTGGCAGGAGGATGTCTCTCACCTGACCCTGAGTGCAGTGCACTTGCTCAGATGCTGTGCTCCAGGCTGACCGGAGGATGTCTCTCCCCTGAACCTGGCTGCAGTGCACTCTCTCTGAGGTGCTGTGCTCCAGGCTGGTAGGAGGATGTCTCTCACCTGACCCTGAGTGCAGTGCTCCAGGCTGGCAGGAGGATGTCTCTGACCTGACCCTGGGTGCAGTGCACTCTCTCTTAGATGCTGTGTTTCAGGCTGGCAGGAGGATGTCTCTCTCCTGTCCCTGAATTCAGTGCACTCTCTGAGATGCCGTGCTCCTGGCAGGTAGGAGGATGTCTCTCACCTGACCTCAGTACAGAGTAATCTCTCTGAGATGCTGTGCTCCAGGCTCACAGGAGGATGTCTCTCCAATGACCCGGAGTGCAGTGCACTTTCTCTCAGATGCTGTGCTCCAGGCTGGCAGGAGGATGTCTCTTACCTGACCCTGCGCGCAGTGCACTCTCTCTCAGATGATGTGCTCCAGGCAGATAGGAGGATGTCCCTACTCTGAACCTGACTGCAGTGCACTCTCTCAGAGATGCTGTGCTCCAGGCTGGTAGGGGGATGTCTCTCACCTGACCCTGAGTGTAGTGCTCCAGGCTGGCAGGAGGATATCTCTCACCTGACCTCAGTACAGAGCAATCGCTCTGAGATGCTGTGCTCCAGGCTGACAGGAGGATGTCTCTCCCCTGAACCTGACTGTAGTGCACTCTCTGAGGTGCTGTGCTTCAGGCTGGTAGGAGGATGTCTCTCACCTGACCCTGAGTGTAGTGCTCCAGGCTGGCAGGAGGATATCTCTCACCTGACCTCAGTACAGAGCAATCTCTCTGAGATGCTGTGCTCCAGGCTGACAGGAGGGATGTCTCTTCGCTGACCCTGAGTGCTGTGCACTCTCTCTCAGATGCTGTGCTCCAGGCTGGCAGAAGGATGTCTCTCCCCTGAGCGCAGTGCACTCTCTCTCAGATGCTGTGCTCCAGGCTGCCAGGAGGATGTCTCTCCCCTGACCCTGAGTGCAGTGCACTCTCTCTCAGATGCTGTGCTCCATGCTGCCAGGAGGATGTCTCTCACCTGACCCTGTGTGCAGTGCTCCAGGCTGGCAAGAGGATGTCTCTCTCCTGACCCCGAATACAGTGCACTCTCTCCGAGATGCTGTGCTCTAGGGTGGCAGGTGGATTTCTCTCACCTGACTCAGTACAGAGCAATCTCTCTCAGATGCTGTACTCCAGGCTGGCAGGAGGATGTCTCTCCCCAGACCCTGAGTGCAGTGCACTGTCTCTCAGATGCTGTGCTCCAGGCTGGCAGAAGGATGTCTCTCCCCAGACCCTTCTCCAGTGCACTCTCTCTGAGGTGCTGTGCTCCAGGCTGGCAGGAGGATGTCTCTCCCCAGACCCTGAGTGCAGTTCACTCTCTCTCAGATGCTGTGCTCCAGGCTGGCAGAAGGGTGTCTCTCCCCAGACCCTTCTCCAGTGCACTCTCTCTGAGGTGCCGTGCTCCAGGCTGGCAGGAGGATTTCTCTCCCCAGACCCTGAGTGCAGTGCACTCTCTCTCAGATGCTGTGCTCCAGGCTGGCAGGGTCTCACTCCCGCCTGATCCCGAGTGTCGCTGCTCTTCCTGTAAAGCAGAGGGGAGGCCGTGAGACAGATTTACATAACACTGGGGCCCGTAAATTACTTGATATAAATTTGCAGCCCCTCCTCGGGCAGCGTGCAGTGAGGGAGCGTCCTGACTCCGCGGTGCGTGAGCGCCGGCTTTATGGCTCTCCGACTCCATTATTCTTTTATTGGAATGGGGGTCGGGGGTGGGGGAGGGTGTTTGCTGCAGCATGGCTCTTATTTACTGACCTGTCCCCTGGGCCCAGAGACCACCGCATGTCCCCGGCATCTATCACCGTTCACTGCCTGCTCCTCCGGAGCCCGAGGCGGTGCAGCGCTCGGTCTGCCCACTGGGTGTCACTGGCACACTGCCTGCACCCTGTGACGTCAGTCACTGCCCTACTGTGCCCATGGTGTTCACTCCCTGCTCCCTGTGACGTCAGTCAGGGCCCTACTGTGCTCATGGTGTTCACTGCCTGCACCCTGTGACGTCAGTCACTGCCCTACTCTGCCCATGGTGTTCACTCCCTGCTCCCTGTGACGTCAGTCACTACCCTACTGTGCCCATGGTGTTCACTGCCTGCACCCTGTGACGTCAGTCACTGCCCTACTGGGCTGCCTGCTCCCTGTGACGTCAGTCACTACCCTACTGTGCCCATGGTGTTTACTGCCCGCTCCCTGTGACGTCAGTCACTACCCCACTGTGCCCATGGTGTTTACTGCCCGCTCCCTGTGACGTCAGTCACTACCCTACTGTGATCATGCTGTTCACTGCCCGCTCCCTGTGACGTCAGTCACTGCCCTACTCTGCCCATGGTGTTCACTGCCTGCACCCTGTGACGTCAGCCAGGGCCCTACTGTGCTCATGGTGTTCACTGCCCGCACCCTGTCATGTCAGTCAATGCCCTCATCTGCCCATGGTGTGCACTCCCTGTGACATCAGTCACTACCCTACTCTGCCCATGGTGTTCACTGCCCGCTCCCTGTGACGTCAGTCACTGCCCTACTGTGCGCATGGTGTTTATTGCCTGCTCCCCCTGTGACGAGTGCCCTTCTGTGCCCATAGTGTTCACTGCCTGCTCTCCCTGTGAAGTCGGTCACTGCCCTACTGTGCCCATGGTGTTCACTGCCTGCTCCCTGTGACGTCAGTCACTACCCTACTGTGCTCCTGGTGTTTACTGCCTGCTCCCCCTGTGACGTCAGTCACTACCCTACCTGCTCACTGTGACGTCAGTCAGTGCCTTACTCTGCCCATGGTGTTCACTGCCCGCACCCTGTGACGTCAGTCACTGCCCTACTGTGCTCATAGTGTTTACTGCCTGCTCCCCCTGTGACGTCAGTCACTACCCTACCTGCTCACTGTGACGTCAGTCAGTGCCTTACTCTGCCCATGGTGTTCACTGCCTACTCCCCCTGTGACGTCAGTCAGGGCCCTACTGTGCCCATGGTGTTCACTTCCTGCTCCCTGTGACGTCAGTCAGGACCCTCCTCTGCCCATGGTGTTCACTCCCTGCACCATGTGACGTCAGTCACTGCCCTGCTGTGCCCATGGTGTTTACTGCCTGCTCCCTGTGACGTCAGTCACTACCCTACTGTGCCCATGGTGTTTACTGCCCGCTCCCTGTGACGTCAGTCACTACCCCACTGTGCCCATGGTGTTTACTGCCCGCTCCCTGTGACGTCAGTCACTACCCTACTGTGATCATGCTGTTCACTGCCCGCTCCCTGTGACGTCAGTCACTGCCCTACTCTGCCCATGGTGTTCACTGCCTGCACCCTGTGACGTCAGCCAGGGCCCTACTGTGCTCATGGTGTTCACTGCCCGCACCCTGTCATGTCAGTCAATGCCCTCATCTGCCCATGGTGTGCACTCCCTGTGACATCAGTCACTACCCTACTCTGCCCATGGTGTTCACTGCCCGCTCCCTGTGACGTCAGTCACTGCCCTACTGTGCGCATGGTGTTTATTGCCTGCTCCCCCTGTGACGAGTGCCCTTCTGTGCCCATAGTGTTCACTGCCTGCTCTCCCTGTGAAGTCGGTCACTGCCCTACTGTGCCCATGGTGTTCACTGCCTGCACCCTGTGACGTCAGTCACTACCCTACTGTGCCCATGGTGTTCACTGCCTGCACCCTGTGACGTCAGTCACTGCCCTACTGGGCTGCCTGCACCCTGTGACGTCAGTCACTACCCTACTGTGCCCATGGTGTTCACTGCCTGCTCCCTGTGACGTCAGTCACTGCCCTACTGTGCTCATAGTGTTTACTGCCTGCTCCCCCTGTGACGTCAGTCACTGCCCTACTCTGCCCATGGTGTTCACTGCCCGCACCCTGTGACGTCAGTCACTGCCCTACTGTGCTCATAGTGTTTACTGCCTGCTCCCCCTGTGACGTCAGTCACTACCCTACCTGCTCACTGTGACGTCAGTCAGTGCCTTACTCTGCCCATGGTGTTCACTGCCTACTCCCCCTGTGACGTCAGTCAGGGCCCTACTGTGCCCATGGTGTTCACTTCCTGCTCCCTGTGACGTCAGTCAGGACCCTCCTCTGCCCATGGTGTTCACTCCCTGCACCATGTGACGTCAGTCACTGCCCTGCTGTGCCCATGGTGTTTACTGCCTGCTCCCTGTGACGTCAGTCACTACCCTACTGTGCCCATGGTGTTTACTGCCCGCTCCCTGTGACGTCAGTCACTACCCCACTGTGCCCATGGTGTTTACTGCCCGCTCCCTGTGACGTCAGTCACTACCCTACTGTGATCATGCTGTTCACTGCCCGCTCCCTGTGACGTCAGTCACTGCCCTACTCTGCCCATGGTGTTCACTGCCTGCACCCTGTGACGTCAGCCAGGGCCCTACTGTGCTCATGGTGTTCACTGCCCGCACCCTGTCATGTCAGTCAATGCCCTCATCTGCCCATGGTGTGCACTCCCTGTGACATCAGTCACTACCCTACTCTGCCCATGGTGTTCACTGCCCGCTCCCTGTGACGTCAGTCACTGCCCTACTGTGCGCATGGTGTTTATTGCCTGCTCCCCCTGTGACGAGTGCCCTTCTGTGCCCATAGTGTTCACTGCCTGCTCTCCCTGTGAAGTCGGTCACTGCCCTACTGTGCCCATGGTGTTCACTGCCTGCTCCCTGTGACGTCAGTCACTACCCTACTGTGCTCCTGGTGTTTACTGCCTGCTCCCCCTGTGACGTCAGTCACTACCCTACCTGCTCACTGTGACGTCAGTCAGTGCCTTACTCTGCCCATGGTGTTCACTGCCCGCACCCTTTGACGTCAGTCACTGCCCTGCTGTGCCCATGGTATTCACTGCCTGCTCCCCCTGTGACGTCGGTCAGTGCCCTACTCTGCCCATGGTGTTCACTCCCTGTGACGTCAGTCACTACCCTACTGTGCCCATGGTGTTCACTGCCCGCTCCCTGTGACGTCAGTCAGTGCCCTACTGTGCCCATAGTGTTCACTGCATGCTTCTTCTGAGAGGTCAGCCTATGCCCTACTTTGCCCCCTGGGTGCCACTTGCACACTGCCTGCTCCCTTTATGACGTCAGACCGTGCCATACTCTGCCAACTTGGTGTCACATGGCACACATCCTGCTCCCTCTCTGACGTCAGCGAGTGCCTTACTCTGCCCACGAGGTGTCACTGCCACACTGTCTGCTCCCCCTCTGATGTCACTCAGTGCCTTACTTTGCCCACCGGGTGTCACTGCCATACTGCCTGCTCCCTCTGACTTCAGCCCATGCCCTACTGTGCCCACTGGGTAGCACTGCCTGCTCCCTCTGTGACGTCAGCCAGTGCCCTTCTCTGCCCACGGGTGTCACTGGCACACTACTTGCTCTCTCTGTGACATAACCGAGTGCCCTACTCTATCCACAAGGTGTCACTGCCACTGTCAGCTTCCTCCCTGGCCTCAGCCAGTGCCCTCCCATTACAGTCACTGAACGTCACTACCAAACTGACACCTTCTTCACTGACCTCAGCCGGTGTAATACTCTGACCTCCCACTAGGTGTCCCTGCCACACTGTCTGCACCCACTGTGACCTCAGCCCATGCTGTACCAGCACTGCCCACAGGGTGCTGGCGACTGATTTACTACTGCTCTGATTGCCCTTGTGTGATGGTGAGCGGTCCTGTGCTCTGAATATCCTTATTTTATGCTGATTGGTTGTCTGCTCTGACTAGCCTTGTTTTGTCCTGATGCCCAATTGGTTGCTCTTATTAACTTGTTTGATGCTGATGACTGGTCCTTGTTTTGTGTGGATGACTGGTCCCCTGGTCCTATTAGCCTTATTTTGTGATAATGACTGTTTGGTTACACTTATTAGCCTTGTTTTGCGCTAATGATTGATTTTCTTCTCAGGTTATACTTGTTTTGTGCTGATGACTGGTCATCTGTTCTTATTATCCTTATTATCTTTTTTTTTTCTTTTTTCTTTACTGCTGATTGGTTGTCTGCTCTAATTATCCCTGTTTTGTGCTGTTGATTGGTTGTCTCCTCTGATTATATTTGTATTGTGCTGATGATTGGTTGTCAGCACTGATCATCCTCGTTTTGCGCTGATGATTGGTTGTCTGTTCTAATTATCCCTTTTTTGTGCTGTTGGTTGGTTGTCTGCTCTGATTATCCTTGTTTTGAGGTGGTAATTGGTTGTCTGGTGTGATTAGCTTAGTTTTGCGCTGATGATTGGTTGTCTGCTGTGATTATCTTTGTTTTGTACTGATGATTGGCCCGTCTGCTCCGATTATCCATGTTTTGGACTTATGATTGGTCGTCTGCTCTGATTAACATTGTTTTGTGCAGAGGGTTGGTTGTATGCTCTGATTATCCTTGTTTTGAGCTGATGATTGCTTATCTGCTGTGATTATCCTGTATCTGATAGAGACTTCTATCTGCAGATCCCTAACCTTTGAATTTTCCAGATATCAGACTGGATCCAGAAACTTTTGCTTGAGCAATACCTCTGCACGCGCCTTTGGGTGGCTCCATTTGGTTCCGCATGGTATGGTCGGTGTCGTTGGCACTGGATGTGATATCGCGCTCACCTATATAGGTAACACAGAGGCGTGTGGACATCAGTTCTCTTCTTTCTGCACCACATAGTGCTGATCCAGAGAGAGCAAACCCCGCTATCGTTTTTTGTTAAGATGATTTCGACATTTTATCAAGTATTTTTGAAAAGTGTGACACAATAACATCTAGAAAGATATGGTTCAAGCCATGTGGTGCCTGTCACCGAGCCATGTCGGTCACGGACCTTCACCTTGTCGCCTTTGGTATCTCGAACACGACCACTACTTAAAGTTATGCTTGGACTGCCAGGCTATGGCACAGAAGGCTTTGAGTGAGCAGTCCCTGAAGATGCATGCGGCCTGGACGTCGACACCATCTGGTGTGACTCCTAGGAGGTTATGGTCCCTATGGAGCAGATGGTCGCAGGACCGCTCCAGGAACCCCAAATCCTCTTCCTCCCACATAAGGTTCTCTGGGCACTCAGGGAAGAGGCACAAGAAGAAGAAAAATGTCTAAGCGGACTTTGACTTCACCTTGTCCGTCATCTGCTCTGATTAACCTTGTTTTGTGTTGATGATTGGTTGTCTGTTCTGATTATCCTTGTTTTGCGGCGATGATTGGTTGTCTGCTCCGATTATCTTTGTTTTGTACTGATGATTAGTCATCTGTTTTGATTAGGGTTGTTTTGTGCTGAGGATTGGTTGTCTGCTCTGTTTATCCTTGTATTGATGATTGGTTATCTATTCTGATTAGTCTTGTTTTGTGCTGATGATTGGTTGTCTGCTGTAATTATCCTTGTTTTGTGCAGGTGATTGGTCGTCTGTTCTGAATAGCCTTGTTTTGTGCTGAGTGTTGGTTGTCTGCTCTGATTATCCTTGTTTTGCGCTGATGATTGGTTGTTTGCGCTGAGTAGCCTTGTTTTGCGCTGATGATTGGTTATTTACTCTGATTAGCCTTGTTTTATGCTGATGATTGGTTGTTTACTCAGATTAGGCTTGTTTTGTGCTGATTATTGGTTGTTTGCACTGATAAGCCTTGTTTAGTGCTGATGACTGATCGTCTGTGCTGAAGGCCTGGCTTGTCGCCCTGTTAAGCCTGTTCTGTGCTCCTTGTTTGTGCTCCCTGTATTATTTTACTCTCCAAGAGGACTTTTCTTGTCCTTAATGTGTTGAATCGGGTTTGTTTTGTGCTCTCTATTGTCTCCTGCTCTGCGAGACAGTTTTACTATGAGCATGGCCTTCCCTTCTCGTCTGCGGAGTCTGTTGAACTCTGGATGAGGGCTCCAGTTCTGGTAGCTGGTGTTTTAGGCTCTTGGGGTAGTTTCTTGCTATTGTCAGTTTTGTTAACATGTGGTTGGACTGGCTTGTTGTCCTGTTATGCTTGTGTGGTCCTTCCCTTCTGCCCCTGGAGTCCTGGTTTTGTGTGGCTGACGTGGCCTCTTCCTCTGAAAGGTGTTGTTTGGTGCTCTTTGCTTTGTTTTGTGTGTTTGGCATGCCCCATTAAGCTTGCTTCTGTGGTCCTTCCTTGGCCAGCTACTCTTCGGTTCCCTCTTTTGTGCTCGCCACATGGTCTTCTCCATTCAGTAAAACGCAGAGTGCCTGCCAGGGCAAGGGGCACGGATTCTGGTGTCAACATGGGATATGTAAAATCCCAATTGTGGGGATTGAGGTGGGGAGCACTGCTTGTCCTGTCTGATACTGCTGCAGATGATGCTGCTTTAAAGGTTAGACCCCTGGTGAACAAATAGGAACTTGAGATGTGGAAAAAAAAGCATGTGATTGTGCTAGACATAACTTGTCTCTCTCCTTGGATGCGCAGAAGATTCATATTTCATTTGAATTGAGACACCCTGGAGAAGTTCCCTTTTGAACAAAACTTGACTGTTATTGGGTTTACATGGAAAGAAAAGAAGTTCTCCAATGAAATAAAGAGGATACAGGAATTCTGACTAACACTGTTGGACTTAGTGTTTTATTATTCTGGGAGCACCACTGGTATTGTCGTCACATGTTCAGCTGCTTAGCAGAAGTGTCTGCGGCAGCTGGTACCATATAGACTGTGCACCAGATTCAAGACTGAGGGGCAGCGTGGGGGTTGCGATTGTAGGACCCAGCTGCTATGTTGTACTGCTTGAAACCTTTTCCTCGACCTCCTCTACTCACCCCTCCATCACCTCTTCCTCATCCCTTTCCACCCTCTGTTCTAGCTCCATCACCTTTTCCCCGTGCCTTCATCTCCATTCCCTTATCCGTCGCCTCTTCCTCACTTCTTCTCCATCCCCGGTTCCTTCCTCCTCACCTCTTCATCCCTTCTACTCTATCCCATGTTTTTCTGTCACCTCTTTTCCATCATCTCTTCCTCATCCCTTCTTTTCTACCCCATCCCTTCTCCATCACCTCTTCACCTTCCCTTCTTCTCATCTCCCAGCCCTTCTCCATCACCTCTTCACCTTCCCTTCTTCTCATCTCCCAGCCCTTCTCCATCATCTCTTCACCTTCCCTTCTTCTCATCTCCCAGCCCTTCTCCATCACCTCTTCACCTTCCCTTCTTCTCATCTCCTGTCCCTTCTCCATCACCTCTTCATCTTCCCTTCTTCTCATCTTCCATCCCTTCTCCGTTACCACTCCACCTTCCCTTCTTCTCATATTTATCCCTTCTACATCACCTCTCCACCTTCCCTTCTCATCTCCCAGCCCTTCTCCATCACCTCTTTACCTTCCCTTCTCAGTCACCTCTCCACCTTCCCTTCTTCCCTTCTTCTCATGTCCCATCACCTCTCCACCTTCCCTTCTTCTCATCTTCCATCCCTTCTCATCAACTCTTCACCTTCCCTTCTTTTCATCTCCTGTCCCTTCTCCATTACCTCTCCATCACCTCTTCATCTTCCCTTCTCATCTTCCATCCCTTCTCCATCACCTCTTCACCTTCCCTTCTTCTCATCTCCCATCCCTTCTCAATCACCTTTCCACCTTCCCTTCTTCTCATCTTCCATCCCTTCTCAATCACCTTTCCACCTTCCCTTCTTCTCGTCTTCCATCCCTTCTCTCACCTCTTCACCTTCCCTTCTTCTCATCTCCCATCCCTTCTCCATCACCTCTTCATCCTCCCTTCTCATCTCCCATCCCTTCTTCATCACCTCTCCACCTTCCCTTATCATCTTCCATCCCTTCTCCATCACCTCTTCACCTTCCCTTCTTCTCATCTTTATCCCTTCTCCATCACCTCTTCACCTTCCCTTCTTATCTCCCATCCCTTCTCCATCACCTCTTCAGCTTCCCTTCTTCTCATCTTCCATCCCTTCTCCATCACCTCTCCACCTTCCCTTCTTCTCATCTTCCATCCCTTCTCTATCACCTCTTCACCTTCCCTTCTTCTCATCTCCAATCCCTTCTCCATCACCTCTTCATCCTCCCTTCTCATCTCCCATCCCTTCTTCATCACCTCTCCACCTTCCCTTATCATCTTCCATCCCTTCTCCATCACCTCTTCACCTTCCCTTCTTCTCATCTTTATCCCTTCTCCATCACCTCTTCACCTTCCCTTCTTATCTCCCATCCCTTCTCCATCACCTCTTCAGCTTCCCTTCTTCTCATCTTCCATCCCTTCTCCATCACCTCTCCACCTTCCCTTCTTCTCATCTTCCATCCCTTCTCCATCACCTCTTCGCCTTTCCTTCTTCTCATCTCCCATCCCTTCTCCATCGCCTCTCCACCTTCCCTTCTTCTCATCTTCCATCCCTTCTCCATCACCTCTCCACCTTCCCTTCTTCTCATCTTCCATCCCTTCTCCATCACCTCTTTACCTTCCCTTCTTCTCATCTCCCAGCCCTTCTCCATCACCTCTTCACCTTCCCTTCTTCTCATCTCCCAGCCCTTCTCCATCACCTCTTCACCTTCCCTTCTTCTCATCTTCCATCCCTTCTCCATCACCTCTTCAGCTTTCCTTCTTCTCATCTTCCATCCCTTCTCCATCACCTCTCCACCTTCCCTTCTTCTCATCTTCCATCCCCTCTCCATCTTCCCTTCTTCTCATATTTATCCCTTCTCCATCACCTCTTTACCTTCCCTTCTCATCTCCCAGCCCTTCTCCATCACCTCTTCACCTTCCCTTCTTCTCATCTCCCAGCCCTTCTCCATCACCTCTTCACCTTCCCTTCTTCTCATCTTCCATCCCTTCTCCATCACCTCTTCAGCTTTCCTTCTTCTCATCTTCCATCCCTTCTCAATCACCTTTCCACCTTCCCTTCTTCTCGTCTTCCATCCCTTCTCTATCACCTCTTCACCTTCCCTTCTTCTCATCTCCCATCCCTTCTCCATCACCTCTTCATCCTCCCTTCTCATCTCCCATCCCTTCTTCATCACCTCTCCACCTTCCCTTATCTTCCATCCCTTCTCCATCACCTCTTCACCTTCCCTTCTTCTCATCTTTATCCCTTCTCCATCACCTCTTCACCTTCCCTTCTTATCTCCCATCCCTTCTCCATCACCTCTTCAGCTTCCCTTCTTCTCATCTTCCATCCCTTCTCCATCACCTCTCCACCTTCCCTTCTTCTCATCTTCCATCCCTTCTCCATCACCTCTTCTCCTTTCCTTCTTCTCATCTCCCATCCCTTCTCCATCGCCTCTCCACCTTCCCTTCTTGTCATCTTCCATCCCTTCTCCATCACCTCTCCACCTTCCCTTCTTCTCATCTTCCATCCCTTCTCCATCACCTCTTTACCTTCCCTTCTTCTCATCTCCCAGCCCTTCTCCATCACCTCTTCACCTTCCCTTCTTCTCATCTCCCAGCCCTTCTCCATCACCTCTTCACCTTCCCTTCTTCTCATCTTCCATCCCTTCTCCATCACCTCTTCAGCTTTCCTTCTTCTCATCTTCCATCCCTTCTCCATCACCTCTCCACCTTCCCTTCTTCTCATCTTCCATCCCCTCTCCATCTTCCCTTCTTCTCATATTTATCCCTTCTCCATCACCTCTTTACCTTCCCTTCTTCTCATCTCCCATCCCTTCACCATCACCTCTTCACCTTCCCTTCTTCTCATCTCCCAGCCCTTCTCCATCACCTCTTCACCTTCCCTTCTTCTCATCTTCCATCCCTTCTCCATCACCTCTTCAGCTTTCCTTCTTCTCATCTTCCATCCCTTCTCCATCACCTCTTCAGCTTCCCTTCTTCTCGTCTTCCATCCCTTCTCTATCACCTCTTCACCTTCCCTTCTTCTCATCTCCCATCCCTTCTCCATCACCTCTTCATCCTCCCTTCTCATCTCCCATCCCTTCTTCATCACCTCTCGACCTTCCCTTATCATCTTCCATCCCTTCTCCATCACCTCTTCACCTTCCCTTCTTCTCATCTTTATCCCTTCTCCATCACCTCTTCACCTTCCCTTCTTATCTCCCATCCCTTCTCCATCACCTCTCCACCTTCCCTTCTTCTCATCTTCCATCCCTTCTCCATCACCTCTTCACCTTTCCTTCTTCTCATCTCCCATCCCTTCTCCATCGCCTCTCCACCTTCCCTTCTTCTCATCTTCCATCCCTTCTCCATCACCTCTCCACCTTCCCTTCTTCTCATCTTCCATCCCTTCTCCATCACCTCTTTACCTTCCCTTCTTCTCCTCTCCCAGCCCTTCTCCATCACCTCTTCACCTTCCCTTCTTCTCATCTCCCAGCCCTTCTCCATCACCTCTTCACCTTCCCTTCTTCTCATCTTCCATCCCTTCTCCATCACCTCTTCAGCTTTCCTTCTTCTCATCTTCCATCCCTTCTCCATCACCTCTCCACCTTCCCTTCTTCTCATCTTCCATCCCTCTCCATCTTCCCTTCTTCTCATATTTATCCCTTCTCCATCACCTCTTCACCTTCCCTTCTTCTCATCTCCCGTCTCTTCTCCATCACCTCTTCACCTTCCCTTCTTCTCATCTCCTGTCCCTTCTCCATCACCTCTCCCCTTCCCTTCTTCTCATCTTCCATCACCTCTTCACCTTTCGTTCTTCTCATCTCCCATTCCTCCTCATACCTCTTTCTCCTATTCTATCCCGCCTTTCTCATCCCTTCTTCCATGCCCCCTGTACTTCATCACCTTTTTTGTCTTCCCCATTCCTATTCTTCTCCATGACATCTTGCTAATCCCTTCGTCTCATCATCTATTGCTTCTCATCACTTCTTCATCCCCTATTCCATCATCTCCTCTTCACCCCTTCTTTTCCATCCCCTGTCCTTCTACATCATCTCTCCCCCATCTGTTCTCACCCATCCCTCACTTCATTGTCTCTCCCGCCCCCTCTTCCTCCTCCATTTCCCCCGGTGTAGTCGCGTTATTTGTGTGTGTTGTTTTGGTCGAGCTGGAGTCCTCCCAGAAGCTCTTGTGTCGTTCTGCCCCAGCCTTGGCATTCTGTGGGTGGCAGAATGAAAGAGCTCTCCCCACCTCCTCATCCTCGCTTCAGGATTCCAGTCCCTTTGGCCTCCTGTTCATCTCTCATCTTCCCGCACATTCCTCCCAAATGGCTTCTTTAGCAAAAGACTAATTAACGCACTTAGGTGACGTGCCGAAGAGCCCATTACTGACCTTCACCTGTGAACGCGATCGCCGCAGGCGGAAGTGGGCGGCTGGAACGAGGTGCATTGCCTGAGCTGTGTTCAGAATATCTGCAATAATGGCCCGGAGGGACCACCAGCAAACTTTACATTGTATTGTATTGTATTGTAATTGTATTTATATAGCGCTTACTACCCCTGACGAGGCGTCATAGCGCTTTTCGATGAGTAGCACGCTACTCTGGAACCCAACAACAATTAGTGATGGATTAGTATTGTTAAATAATGAGTACAGTTTTAGTATTTTGGGAATTTGAGCCGCGGATATGAGAGTTTGTTAGTTAGATTGACTGGAGTAATGGAGGGGTGGAGGAGGAAAGAAATCCAGAAATGTTAATTGGGAGCATATCCTTCATTTACTCAACCCAAAGGCTTGGGATGAGTAAAGGGGGGCGGAGGGGGAAGAGTATGTGGAAGGGTTAGGGAGAGCATAGTAGCAGGGTGAGATAAATGCAGGAGAATTTAGTAGGGTCGTGTGGGAGGTCACAGTAGTAGAGTGAGGTTTGGTGAGTTAGATGTGGAAGCGGAGGGAAGAGCTTAGGCAGAGATATTTAGGAGATGAAAGTGGTAGAAGGGATTTGGGATGAGTCAGAGTGAGAATGGAGGATAGTTTGATAGAGACATGACATATGATGATGGGTAGATAAGTGTGATAAGATGAGAGCAGGAATTCATAGTTATCTAGTATAACAACCCACCCAGGAGCCATGCAATGATCCACGAACATGCCAAGCACAGAAAAACAACATATACACATACATACACACACATATGCACATACAATACATAATTAGAACCATGGGTAAAAAAATACTTAGTCAAACAGGTTTAAAGAGTGTGTGTGTATTTTATTGTTATGACATAGTATCAATACATATTTTCTAAAGAAACTATAAATAAATAGAAATATACATATAATCTGAAAAAATATTTATCGACATAGGCATATGCAGTTCATAGTTGTTTGAATAAAGTGTTATGAAGGAAAGAGCCTTTCTGAAGACAAGAAAGTTATCTGTGGCTCTTATAGTTGGGGGTAATGAATTCCATAGTTTGGCTTCTTGGACGGAGAAGGATGTACCACCTATAGTCTTTTTCTTGTATGGTGGTGTTCTAAGGCGGGGTGCCAATCTTGAGCGGAGGGTTCTTTGTTGGATGTACTTGGTAATTTTCTTTCTGATAAAAAGCGGTCCTGTTCCATGTATAGCTTTGTGGGTGATACAAAGCAGCTTGAAAGTGCATCTTCTGGCAACGGGTAACCAGTGTAGTGCTCTCAAGGCAGGGGAGATGTGGGCTTGTGGATTTATATGTAATAGTAGCCTGGCTGCAGAATTCTGGATACGTGTGAGAAAGTAGCCTCTTTCTAGCCTTGTTACCCCCACTTTTGGCCTGTTTGTGATTGTATGTCAGGGGGTTTTCACTGTCTCACTGGGATCCTGCTGGCCAGGGCCCGGTGCTCATAGTGAAAACCCTATGTTTTCAGTATGTTTGTTATGTGTCACTGGGACCCTGCTAGTCAGGACCCCAGTGCTCATAGGTTTGTGGCCTATATGTATGTGTTCCCTGTGTGGTGCCTAACTGTCTCACTGAGGCTCTGCTAACCAGAACCTCAGTGGTTATGCTCTCTCATTTCTTTCAAATTGTCACTAACAGGCTAGTGACCAATTTTACCAATTTACATTGGCTTTCTGGAGCACCCTTATAATTCCCTAGTATATAGTACTGAGGTACCCAGGGTATTGGGGTTCCAGGAGATCCCTATGAGCTGCAGCATTTCTTTTGCCACCCATAGGGAGCTCTGACAATTCTTACACAGGCCTGCCACTGCAGCCTGAGTGAAATAACGTCCACTTTATTTCACAGCCATTTTTCACTGCACTTAAGTAACTTATGAGTCACCTATATGTCTAACCTTTACCTGGTAAAGGTTAGGTGCAAAGTTACTTAGTGTGAGGGCACCCTGGCACTAGCCAAGGTGCCCCCACATTGTTCAGGGCAAATTCCCCAGACTTTGTGAGTGCAGGGACACCATTACACGCGTACACGACATATAGGTCACTACCTATATGTAGCTTCACAATGGTAACTCCGAATATGGCCATGTAACATGTCTATGATCATGGAATTGCCCCCTCTATGCCATCCTGGCATAGTTGGCACAATCCCATGATCCCAGTGGTCTGTAGCACAGACCCTGGTACTGCCAAACTGCCTTTTCAGGGGTTTCACTGCAGCAGCTGCTGCTGCCAACCCCTCAGACAGGTTTCTGCCCCCCTGGGGTCAAGCCAGGCTTGTCCCAGGATGGCAGAACAAAGGACTTCCTCTGAGAGAGGGTGTTACACCCTCTCCCTTTGGAAAATGGTGTGAAGGCAGGGGAGGAGTAGCCTCCCCCAGCCTCTGGAAATGCTTTCTTGGGCAAAGATGTGCCCAATTCTGCATAAGCCAGTCTACACCGGTTCAGGGACCCCTTAGCCCTGCTCTGGCGCGAAAACTGGACAAAGGAAAGGGGAGTGACCACTCCCCTGACCTGCACCTACCCTGGGAGGTGTCCAGAGCTCCTCCAGTGTGCTCCAGACCTCTGCCATCTTGGAAACAGAGGTGCTGCTGGCACCCTGGACTGCTCTGAGTGGCCAGTGCCACCAGGTGACGTCAGAGACTCCTTCTGATAGGCTCCTTCAGGGGTTAGTAGCCTATCCTCTCTCCTAGGTAGCCAAACCCTCTTTTCTGGCTATTTAGGGTCTCTGTCTCTGGGGAAACTTTAGATAACGAATGCAAGAGCTCATCAGAGTTCCTCTGCATCTCTCTCTTCACCTTCTGCCAAGGAATCGACTGCTGACCGCGCTGGAAGCCTGCAAAACTGCAACATAGTAGCAAAGACGACTACTGCAACTCTGTAACGCTGATCCTGCCGCCTTCTCGACTGTTTTCCTGGTGGTGCATGCTGTGGGGGTAGTCTGCCTCCTCTCTGCACTAGAAGCTCCGAAGAAATCTCCCGTGGGTCGACGGAATCTTCCCCCTGCAACCGCAGGCACCAAAAAGCTGCATTACCGGTCCCTTGGGTCTCCTCTCAGCACGACGAGCGAGGTCCCTTGAATCCAGCAACTCTGTCCAAGTGACTCCCACAGTCCAGTGACTCTTCAGTCCAAGTTTGGTGGAGGTAAGTCCTTGCCTCCCCATGCCAGACTGCATTGTTGGAAACCGCGTCTTTTGCAACTACTCCGGCCCCTGTGCACTTCCGGCGGAAATCCTTTGTGCACAGCCAAGCCTGGGTCCACGGCACTCTAACCTGCATTGCACGACTTTCTAAGTTGGTCTCCGGCGACGTGGGACTCCTTTGTGTAACTTCGGGTGAGCACCGTTTCACGCATCCTAGTAGTGCCTGTTTCTGGCACTTCTCCGGGTGCTACCTGCTGCTGAGAGGGCTCCTTGTCTTGCTCGACGTCCCCTCTACCTCCTGGTCCAATTTGCGACCTCCTGGTCCCTCCTGGGCCATAGCAGCATCCAAAAACGCTAACCGCACGATTTGCAGCTAGCAAGGCTTGTTGCCGTTCTTTCGGCGGGAAAACACTTCTGCACGACTCTCCACGGCGAGAGGGATCCGTCCACCAAAGGGGAAGTCTCTAGCCCTTTTCGTTCCTGCAGAATCCTCAGCTTCTTCTGTCCAGGAGAAGCTTCTTTGCACCCACAGCTGGCATTTCCTTGGCATCTGCCCATCTCTGACTTGCTTGTGACTTTTGGACTTGGTCCCCTTGTTCCACAGGTACCCTAGATTGGAAATCCATCGTCGTTGCATTGTTGGTTTGTGTCTTTCCTGCATTATTCCTCTATCACGACTTCTTTGTCCTTGGGGGAACTTTAGTGCACTTTGCACTCACTTTTCAGGGTCTTGGGTTGGGCTATTTTTCTAACCCTCACTATTTTCTAATAGTCCCAGCGACCCTCTACAAGGTCACATAGGTTTGGGGTCCATTCGTGGTTCGCATTACACTTTTGGAGTATATGGTTTGTGTTGCCCCTATCCCTATGTGTCTCCATTGCATCCTATTGTAACTATACATTGTTTGCACTGTTTTCTAAGACTATACTGCATATTTTTAGTACTGTGTACATATAACTTGTGTATATTTGCTATCCTCACTCTGAGGGTACACTCTGAGATACTTTGGCATATTGTCATAAAAATAAAGTACCTTTATTTTTAGTATAACTGTGTATTGTGTTTTCTTATGATATTGTGCAAGTGACACTTGTGGTACTGTAGTAGCTTCACACGTCTCCTAGTTCAGCCTAAGCTGCTCTGCTAAGCTACCATTATCTATCAGCCTAAGCTGCTAGACACCCTATACACTAATAAGGGATACCTGGGCCTGGTGCAAGGTTGTAAGTACCCCTTGGTACTCACTACAAGCCAGTCCAGCCTCCTACAATACGTTGTAGTTTTTTCATAACAGATAGAGATGATCCATGGTAGAGGCTATTGGCATAATCCAGTTTGGACAGTACAAGCGAGATAGTAGCTTGCACCTTGTGTGGAAATCCTAGGTGGGAGAAGATGCGTTGTAAAGGCTTTAAGGTGATAAAGCTTGTGCGTGCTAATTTGTCTACTTGGGCATTCATAGTTAACTTGGAATCCATGGTGATTCCTAGGTTTTTAACTTCCTTGGATAATTGAGGAGGTGGTCCGAGATCGTCAGGCCAGACGCACAGAGGGTCATAATTTTTCCAGTCACCACATATGAGTATTTCTGTTTTGGAGGTATTTAGTTTGAGATGGCTCCAGGTCATCCACTGATCAACGGCTCTGAGGCAACTGAAGATTTGTGAGTTTTCAATGTTTTTGGGGCCTTCTAATTTAAGTAGTATTTGTGTGTCATCTGCATAGTTGTAGCATGTGAGATGGAAATCATTGATCAGTTCTGGTAAAGATATCATGTAGATGTTGAAAAGCAAAGGTGAGATGATTGACCCTTGGGGGACCCCTGCTTTTGTGAGGTAGGGTTCGGACGAGAAGGGGGGCGAGTGGATGATATTTGATCTTTTTTGAAGATAGGAAGTAATCCAGTCGAGAGCAATCCCTTGTATGCCGGCTTCGTGGAGTCTTTGAGTTAGGGTGTCATGGTCAACCGTATCAAAGGCAGCTAAGAGGTCCAAGAGAAGTAGTGCAGCAACTCCATTTCGGTCGACTGTGTTTTTAAGATCATCCCAGATTGCCATGAGTGCCGATTCAGTGCTTCTTCCTGGGCGGAATCCAGTTTGGAAGTCTGAAAGTATAGAATTGTCTTCAATGAATTGAGACATCTGGGCGAATGCTGCTCTTTCTATCAATTTGCCCAGGAAAGGTCCATTTGTGATAGGCCTGTAGTTGTCGGGGTCTTGCGGGTCTAGGTTTGTTTTCTTTAATAAAGGTCGTATGTATGCCTTTTTCAGGTCTGCAGGAAAAGTCCCTGAAGTTAAAGAGTTGTTGATGATTCTTCTTACAGGTGTGGCAGCAGAAGTAGATAGAAGGATGTTCTTGAAGATTTGTGGAGGGCAAGGGTCAGAAGGGCAACCAGAAGGTCTGCTTGCTTTGACCAAATCCATAAATTCATCCTGGGATATTTGTTTGAAGGACTGTAGAGGTTGGGATGGTTTATTCTTAAAGGGTATTTTAGGAAAGGGGTTGGTGCTGATGTTTTTCTTCTATTTTAAATAGGAGTCCAATGTGTCTGCCTTGGTTGTGTAGTGATTTGCTAATTTGTTTGTGAAATCTTGAGTAGTGGGATGACTTCCTTCCATGCATGTAGGTTTTCGAAATTCATTGAGAATTTTATAAAATTCCTCGGTTGTAGATTGAGCATTTTGAATTCTGTCTGAGTAGTATCTTTTTTTAGCTTTTTTGATTGATGATTTGTATATCCTGTTAAGTTTGTGTAGCTGCTGTTTGTCTTGACTGTTGTTTGTTTTGAGCCAGGTCCGCTGCAACTTTCTGATTTGTTGCTTTATCTTTTTAAGTTCTGTGTTTCTCCAAGGTGTTGGTTTTCTTTTGTTGTGTTTAGTTTTTCTGAGTGGTATTAGGACATCAAAAGCTTCCTGTAGCCACTCATAAAGTTTTGGTACAGAATTAATTGTATCTACATCTGTGTTTGCTGTTAGTTGTGTTTCTAAGAGATCCAAATTGAGTTTGCTCCATGGTCGATAGGTGTATGTATGTAATTAATTGTGGGGTGTGTTGATTTGTGGAGTTGTATGTCGGAAAGTTATCATATGGTGGTCTGACCAGGTGATTGGCGTGATGCTATGAATAGTAACTAGTTCAGGCTTAGCAAAAATGACATCTAGGATGTGACCAGCGATGTGTGTGGGATTGTGTACAATCTGATGTAGGTTCAATGCGAGTAGGCCAGTGGTGATAGCTTTTGGATGGGGCATATTGGGTTTGTCAAACCAAATGTTTAGATCCCCAAGAATGCATAGATTGGAGTATAGTGTAATAAGGTTTGAGACTGTGTCTAGAAAAGCATCTGGGAAAGTGGAGTTGTTAGGTGGAGGTCTGTAAAGGAGACTACTTGAATACTGTGAGTGTCTGACACACAGAGCTGTGTGGAGGAGCTGAGCGGAGGAAGAACTGAGGTGCACTGACAGAGCTGTGTGGAGGAGGACTGAGGTGCACTGACAGAGCTGTGCGAAGACTGTCCCACACACAGAGCTGGGTGGAGGAAAGACTGAGGTGCACTGACAGAGATGGGTGATGACTGACAGACAGAGCTGGGTGGCGAAAGGATTGAGGGGCATTGACAGAGCTGGGTGATGACTGTCTGACAGACAGAGCTGGGTGGAGGAAGGACTGAGGTGCATTGACAGAGCTGGTGATGACTGACAGACACAGCTGGGTGGAGAAATGACAGAGGTGCATTGACAGAGCTGGGTGATGGCTGGAGGAAGGACTAAAGTGCATTGACAGAGCTGGTGATGACTGACAGACACAGCTGGGTGGAGAAATTACAGAGGTGCATTGACAGAGCTGGGTGATGGCTGGAGGAAGGACTGAGGTGCATTGACAGAGCTGGGTGATGAATGTCTGAAAGACAGCTGGGTGGAGGAAGGACTGAGGTGCATTGATAGAGCTGGGTGATGACTGACAGCGATGTCTGGGGAAAGGACTGAGGTGCACTGACAGATGAGTGGTGACGGACACACACAGCTGGGTGGAGGAAGGACTGAGGCACACTGATAGTCAAGTGGTGACGGACTGAGGTGCATTGACAGAGCTGGGTGATGACTGTCTGACAGACAGAGCTGGGTGGAGGAAGGACTGAGGTGCATTGACAGAGCTGGGTGATGGCTGTCTGAGAGACAGAGCTGGGTGGAGGAAGGACTGAGGTGCACTGACAGAGCTGGGCGATGACAGAGCTGGGTGGTAAAAGAATTGAGGTGCATTGACAGAGCTGGGTGATGACTGTCTGACAGAGGTGGGTGGAGGACGGATTGAGGTGCACTGACAGAGCGGAGTGATGACTGTCTGACAGGCAGTGCCGGTACTCTCCCATTAAATGTACTGCAGCAGTGCTGAGAAGTGCAGGTACTCTCCCATAAAATGTACTGCAGCAGTACTGAGAAGTGCTGGTACTCGCCCATTAAATGTACTACAGCAGTGCTGAGAAGTGCCGGTACTCTCCCATTAAATGTATTGCAGCAGTGCTGAGAAGTCCAGGTACTCTCCCATTAAATGTACTGCAGCAGTGCTGAGAAGTGCAGGTACTCTCACTTTAAATGTACTGCAGCATTGCTGAGAAGTGCAGGTACTCTCCCATTAAATGTACTGCAGCAGTGCTGAGAAGTGCCGGTACTCTCCCATTAAATGTATTGCAGCAGTGCTGAGAAGTGCAGGTACTCTCTCTTTCAAATTGAGGAGGCGCAGGTATTGAGTACTGGGCAGTACATGCATTTTTAGAGCACTGGCCCTACTCTAGTGGAACAGGCCGGCCCGAAACATCAAGCCAAAGACCTCTCTGAACCGGACCACGTGCACCCAAAACGAGTTTCACCCTGATTGGGGCTCGTAAGTTGCATGTCGCTTAGACTCAGCCTCCGGTGTCCCACACTCCTCCTGAACACACCCTGGGGGCGTGCTAAGATCTCTGTGTCGTACCCTCCTCGTGAACACAGCTTGGGGGTGTTCAGTGAGGTCTCTCAGTGTGGTACACTTCTCATGAACACAGCCTGGGGGTGTGCAGCGAGGTCACCCCTCGGTGTAGTACACTCCTCATTAACACAGCCTGGGGGTTTGTGCTGTGAGGTCACTCCTCGGTGTGGTACACCCCTCGTGAACACAGACCGCGTGTGTGTAGGGAGGTTGGCCCTTGGCATGGTACACCCCTCGTGAACACAGCCCTGGTGGGGTGCAGCGAGGTCACTCCTTGTGTGGTACACCCTTCAAGGACACAGCCTGGTGGTGTGCAGCGAGGTCACTCCTCAGTGTGGTACCCCCTTCATGGACACAGCCTGGGGGTGTGCAGTGAGGTGCCACCTCGGTGTGGTACACTCCTCGTGAATGCAGCCTCGGGGTGTGCAGTGAGGTCACCCCTCAGTGTGGTACAACCTTCATGAACACAGCCTGGGTGCAGCGAGGTGACTCCTCGGTGTGGTACACCCTTCATGGACACAGCCTGGGAGTGTGCAGCGAGGTCACTCGGTGTGGTACACACCTCATTGTCACAGCCTGGTGGTGTGCAGTGAGGTCACTCCTCGTGTGGTACACCCTTCATAAACACAGCCTGGGGGTGTGCAGCGAGGTCACTCCTCAGGATGGTACACTCCTCGTGAGCACAGTCTGGGGGGGGTGCAGCGAGGTCACTCCTCAGTGTAGTACACACTTCCTGGATACATCCTGGGGGTGTGCAGTGAGGTCACCCCTCAGTGTGTTACAACCTTCATGAACACAGCCTGGGTGCAGCGAGGTGACTCCTCGGTGTGGTACACCCTTCATGGACACAGCCTGGGAGTGTGCAGCGAGGTCACTCGGTGTGGTACACCCCTCATTGTCACAGCCTGGTGGTGTGCAGTGAGGTCACTCCTCGTGTGGTACACCCTTCATAAACACAGCCTGGGGGTGTGCAGCGAGGTCACTCCTCAGGATGGTACACTCCTCGTGAGCACAGTCTGGGGGGTGTGCAGCGAGGTCACTCCTCAGTGTAGTACACACTTCCTGGATACATCCTGGGGGTGTGCAGCGAGGTCACTCCTCAGTGTGGTACATCCCTCAATGTCACAGCCTGGGGTGTACAGTGAGGAACCCCTAGGTGTGGTACACTCCTTCTGAACACAGCCTGGGGGTGTGCAGTGAGATCACTCCTCGGTGTGGTACACCCTTCATGGACACACCCTGGGGGTGTGCCGCGAGGTGACTCCTCAGTGTAGTACACACTTCCTGGACACAGCCTGGGGCTGTGCAGTGGGACTCACTCCTCAGTGGCTGGCAGTGCTCTTGAGCACTGCCTTGCAGTGAGGCTTGCCTTCTGGTGCACCCCGCATGCACAGCCTGGCAGATTGTAGTGATACTCACCGCGGAAGTCCTGCACCCCTAGAAAGAGAGTGCCGGGGTTCAGACGGCGCAGTGAGGCCCTCGCCAGGGGTCCTGCATCTCTCAGGTACGGAATGTACGGCCTGGTTACAACTTGGGCGGTTAATTCCCTCGCAGTGCACACGGGACATAATTATGAGTTTGGTTTTATTATCGGATGCGATAAATACCCCAACATTCGTTAAATTTCCACGGGTCAAATCTGCCGAAATTTTACAAGGGAAAGCATACTGTATTTACCGTGTCATAATGATTTTGTTGTAAACACGAACATCTGCATGTTATTCCCTATAAACTCATGATAGGTGTTATGTATCTACCGGATAAATAACATACCCCGGGGTATCCTTATTTATCGGGCGGTGAATATCTTTTCAATAAGTAATCAGGCCATGGTGTTCTGCATTAAACCTGGAACAGTAGTGGTGTGCCTGCCCCCGGAGCACAGGCAGTGTGCAGTGAGACTAGACCCTGGGTATTGCACAGCCGCTAACACTGCTGGGGGTGATGAAGTGACTCTCGTCCCTCTGTCCTACACTCCTTATGCCATTGCCTGCCAGTGACACTCACCCCTCTTACACTCCTTATGCCACTGCCTGGCAGTGACACTCACCCCTCTGTCCTACACTCCTTATGCCACTGCCTGCCAGTGACACTCATCCCTCTTACACTCCTTATGCCACTGCCTGGCAGTGACACTCACCCCTCTGTCTTACACTCCTTTAGACACTGTCTGGCAGTGACACTCACCCCTCTTACACTCCTTATGCCACTGCCTGGCAGTGACACTCACCCCTCTTACACTCCTTATGCCACTGCCTGGCAGTGACACTCACCCCTCTGTCTTACACTCCTTTAGACACTGCCTGGCAGTGACACTCACCCCTCTTACACTCCTTATGCCACTGCCTGGCAGTGACACTCACCCCTCTTACACTCCTTATGTCACTGCCTGCCAGTGACACTCACCCCTCTTACACTCCTTATGCCACTGCCTGGCAGTGACACTCGCCCCTCTGTCTTACACTCCTTTAGACACTGTCTGGCAGTGACACTCACCCCTCTTACACTCCTTATGTCACTGCCTGGCTGACACCCCTCTGTCTTACACTCCTTATGCCACTGCCTGCCAGTGACACTCACCCCTCTTACACTCCTTATGCCACTGCCTGGCAGTGACACTCACCCCTCTGTCTTACACTCCTTATGCCACTGCCTGCCAGTGACACTCACCCCTCTTACACTCCTTATGCCACTGCCTGGCAGTGACACTCACCCCTCTGTCTTACACTCCTTTAGACACTGTCTGGCAGTGACACTCACCCCTCTTACACTCCTTATGCCACTGCCTGGCTGACACCCCTCTGTCTTACACTCCTTATGCCACTGCCTGGCAGTGACATTTACCCCTCTGTCTTACACTCAGTCCGCTGCCTGGCGGTGACTCTCACCCCCTCTGTCTTACACTCATTAGCCCACTGCCTGGCAGTGACACTCGCCCCTCAGTCTTACACTCCTTAGCCCACTGTCTGGCAGAGACACTCACCCCCTCTGTCTTACACTCCTCATGCCAATGCCTGGCAGAGACACTCACCCCCTCTGTCTTACACTCCTCATGCCAATGCCTGGCAGAGACACTCGCCCCTCTGTCTTACACTCCTTAGGCCACTCCCTGGCAGTGACACTCGCCCCTCTGTCTAACATTCATGCCACTGCCTGGCAGTGACACTCGCTTCTCTGTCTTTCACTCCTTATGCCACTGCTTGGCAGTGACACTCACTCCTCTGCCTTACACTCCATATGCCACTGCCTGGCAGGACACTCGCTCCTCTGTCTTACACTCCTTATGCAACTGCCTGGCTGACACTCGCCCCTCTGTCTTACACTCCTTATGTCACTGCATGGCATTGCCCCTCACCCCTCTGTGTTACACTCATGCCACTGCCTGGCAGTGACACTCGCCCCTCTGTCTTACACTCATTCCACTGCCTGGCAGTGACACTCGCTTCTCTGTCTTACACTCCTTAGGTCACTGCCTGGCAGTGACACTCGCTTCTCTGTCTTCCACTCCTTAGGCCACTGCCTGGCAGTGACACTCACCCCTCTGTCTTACACTCCTCATGCCACTGCCTGAGATAGGGCACCAGTGACGGGTGGCATGAGTGCAGAGCCCATCCATTGAGATAGGGCACTTGTGATGGATGGCATGGGGGCACTGTCCAACCTTTGATATGGGCCACCTGTGACAGGTGGCAGGAGTATAATGCCCATCCTTTGAGATATGGCACCTGTGACCTGTGGCAGAGATACGTTAATTGTCTAAAAAGACAGATAGCAGAAGCAGGTGCAGTAATTTACATTTTGCAGGGCGGTCAGAGGTGGAGGCTTCTTGGCGCAGTACAAGGACGGGAGGCTGGTGGGTAGGACCGGAATAAGCTTTGTTTTTTATGTGTGTTTTTCTTTACGGACAGCCCATGTCCCATACATTTAGTTTTTTTTTTTAAACCTCCGCATTAAATACATAAATGTCCGAGCAGAGTCCTGTAAGAGTGAATGAGCTGAAACTTGAAGACAGGTAGAGTGCCCGCATGTATTGTCTCAGTGCCAGAGCTGGCCTCGCCGCACACCCCCGTGGGTCCCCGGCACTGATGCCCGTGCCAGGTTCGGCTGGCATCCCCCCTCACAGCCCCTAAAAGCTAGTCTGTAAAAGCCCCCTCCCTGCCTGCAGCGAGGGCACAGGCGAGGCCAGGTGCCTGTAATTATCCGAGTAATATGAAGTGACACAGATAGTGCAGCGGCCCTGGGGGGCGAGGGAGGGGGCAGCCGTCACTCCGAGAGGAGATGCTGGCAGGAAGCACCGGAGCTGTCCATTACCAGGATATAAGAAAAGGCAACTTCTCCCCGCTCTATTATTAATGCCAAGAAGCCAGGCCGCGCATCTTTTAAAGCGCCCCTCGTGGGATAGCGTGGCACGGAGGCCCCGGGTGCACCCGAAAAGGAGCCCGGCAGAGGGCGAGGAAGGGGACCAGAGCTGCTAATGAACAGGCGAGATGTAGGAACCCTTAAACGTGTCGCAGAGTCCACTGGGGTGCTAATGAGGCACAGCCACTGATAACGCGGAACAACCCCGGCCACTGCGTCCAGGGCCGTTCACGGGGAGGTGGGCAGTGCAGGGGCCGGGGAGCTCTGCGGGCACCGGGCGGCATGATGGGTCCGCGAGCTGCCCCCTAACTGTGCAAAGACAGAAACCGGAAGCAGGGCAGACCTTTCTATGTGGCAGGAGCGCAGGAAACCCCGGCACCACAGTGCTTGACGTTCGAAGTATGCAGCACACCTGAAGTGAGACAAATATATACATAGAGCTACTTGAAACTAAATTATGCTTTTAAATTTACAAAAAACGGAATAAACAAGCACACAGTAGAAGAGAAAGGCGTTAGTAAACAGTATTTTTAAATAATCAGTAATGCAAAAAAACAAATACAAACTTAAAACCATAGGGTTTGGTAAAAAAATAAAAGTGAACAAAAAGCAATGAAACAAAAAGGACACAAAACATCAACACTTCAAAATTAACCGAGGTGAATTTGGTTACACACAAAAACTTAATGCCAGGTAGAATAGTGATATTCTGGAAGTTTTGGTTTAAATAAACTATGCCTCTCTTGGACGGTGGTTTGAGAATACTTCTCCCTCCAATTTTATGGAAAAAAAACAACCAAAAGCGAATGTATTAGTTCATCTTGTGAAACAACCTGTAAAATAAAATATGGGTTTCAGTCTTTTGTAAGGAAACTGTATTTTTGTTGATACCTTTAACGACCATTCGTTAACATTCATTCTTCCCCTCATCACACAACGTTTGGTTTCTTATTTTGAACATACAGTCCTAGAACCAATGCATCACATTTCAGAATTCCATTTTATGATAAACTTGATCCAAATAAACGTATAAAATGGAGTCCCTCCACCAATATCATCGTCTCTCCCACCGTGATGGCCGAGATGGGCCCTAACAGGTCCACTTTGCAGCAATTGTGCAAGTCAGAGAGGACTGATGCAGTAAAAACCTTAACCTGCGATCCTCTATTCCTTCTCAGTTCCCCCCCAGCTCTGTGCACAACCGTGAATCACTCCCTCTTATGTGCAGCCTTGAATTGCTTCTTCTGCCCTGGTATGCACACGCTCTTCAGTGGGTCCCCACTACCCATAACGTATGCATTCTTGAACCCTCCCTCTCCATTTATGTACACAAGCTTGCATTATACCTTATGTACATAGTAATATTGAATCGGTCTTTATGGCTCTCAAGTGCGCACAGCGCTCTCTTGGTTCCCAGTTATGTTGGCGCTGTACAGCGACGTTCTAAGGTGTGGACACAGTGGGCTCTCGGAGGCCCCTGATAGCCAGCTCTGTTCTGCAGAGAGTCCTTCCATGACGGACTCGAATACTTCTGAAACAGATTGTTTTAAATACCGGTTTCTTTTAGTTACTATTAATGTGGGTGATGTGGGAGAGAGTATTACAGACATTTAGTGAAGAAATGTTGTTTGTTTCATGCAGCATTCATACAAAAGTTCTTTTAGATCAAAACAGGACCCCACATATGAGAAATTGTGTGTGGGGGGGGGGGGGGGGGGTCTCACAGAGATTATTGCCAGTAATATTCATGAGCTGCTGCTAAGTTACAATATCGCAAGCACAAGTCACTAACTGCAAACACATTTAGAATTTGGCCGAGTGTGTCTGTGCACCGTCAGTGACCTGGCCGAACAGGGCAAGAAAGAGCTGAAATAGGTTCATAAATTCAAAGCTGTTCCGAATAGAGACCCCTAAAATACGCTTGGCCCAAGGCCCCCAAAATCCTTAAATGTTCCTGGCGCTCTAGGGGTGTCAGTGCTCAACTGGTTTAAATCCCATAACTTCTTCTGATGTCATTGACTCCTCCAATGATCATTGCATTGTGAGAGCGGTCGTGTGCCCACCCTGCACCAGGACAGGCGCCCACATGATCAGTCCCAACAGTTGGGATAGCTCCAGAGCGCTAGGAACTGATGACTTCTCTTCAGTTTTCGCGCCCAGAGAACAGCCGTGGATCCTCTGGGACTCTGTTAGGCCATCCTTTGCTCTCAAGCGGAAGACATGTTCCTAGTAGTGTCAAAATGAATATGATTTATTTTGTTTTGAAAGATGAAGTTCATTCTTCTCTGTACATCCCCGTCAGGCGCTCAGTTGATAGTCAGACTTCACTACACTTAAGATGCATCAGGTGAAGTTTGTGGTTATGGGATGTGTTCTGGTGCGGAGTCAGAATGTCCCTGCTCTATTTTAGACTCTAATTCTGGGCCTTCTTATCAGGGAGGTCCTTCTTAAACACATTAACACATCACTTTAAACATACATTTCCTTTTAACATTGTTCTGCGAGAACCTTAGAAAGTTAAGCTTTTACATCTTTACGTTTTATTTCCTGCATTTCCTTGACGTGCTAGAGTCCACTACAACTCTGAACTGAATTTCAACAGGGATTCCTACTTTCATTTGAATTTATTCGCCCCTCTGCCAGTCATGTCTCAGGCATTTCCACCTAAACTACACATAAAGAATGAATGCGAAGTCTCCTAAATTGGAATAGGAACCCAGACCGACCACATGCACTCGTGCAGACTAAAGACGTGAAGGCATTTATTTATGTGTGTATTTCTATAGCGCCATTTCACCAAAAGGGCATACCGGCGCTGTACAGAGAACTATGAACTACACAGGCGAGCATGTCAAACTAGAGAGCATTCAAACAAAGGGCAGGCTTAGGAGGAGGAGGCAGGAAAGCCTCAGGAGTAAGGAACAGGGCAATGCAAAGAGAGACAAGAACAATGCGTTAATATTTTGTGAAACAAGCAGACTTAAGAGCCAGAGGACGGGATGGGGATGCTTGGAGTGTAGATGAGACTACATTGCACTGGCTTCTGGGGGGCATCAAAGCTGTGCAGCGTGTCCATCCTGCAGGTATCACGTGACCAGAAGAGTCTTGAATCCTTGGAAGGAGAGGATGTCTGGAGCCATTCTTACCTGAATTGGGAGTGTATTGTAGGTGGTGTGGGCAGATCCAGAGAACGCTTGTCTTTCAGTTCGCGATGTTCTGAATACAGGAGGTTCGAGCAAGAGATCAGCCTGGCTATGGTTCTTGATCCACAGGAAACTGTCACTGGATCAGATGGGTAACTAGGCCTGCCTACGCGAAACGCTTCACTTGTAATGCAGCATAGTGTGAATTTAATCCAGCCCTTGGAGGGGTTCTTTGGATTTGTCCAGTATTGAGGAGATGTGGTTGAATTCTCTTTTGTCCAAGATCAGACAAACTGGAATAAAGGACTGCATTTAGGGGAAGTGGTGAGTTACTAAAGAGTCCAGCTAGGGTGGCGTTGTCCACACCTAAGATAGACTAGGTCACAAGTGCATGAGCAACAGTGTGTAATTGATTCTTAGGGTGTAGATGCTTAATTCTTTTCCAGTGGTGCAAGTGGAAATTGGCAGATAGGGATAGTTTATTGATGTGTGGTTGGAATGAGAGGTGCTGTCAATGAGACATCCAAGAGATCCTGCAGTAGTCACAGGGATGTGCAGCCACACTCTGCCAGCATTACAATTAGGGTTGGTTCAGTGTTTGTGTAGGATTAGCTGGATATTAGCAGGAATTCGGTTTTCTTAGAGTTGAGTTTCAGGGAGTTGTCTGCCAGCCAAGTGTAAATCTTTTCCAAGCCTCCCTTGATGGATGAGATGTCGTTGTGTGGGGAGAATTCTAGGTGGAGGTGCATGCCGTCCGCAGTGACGTAGTGTGATACCTGCGTTTTCCAGTAGTTGGCTTAAGGCTTCCATGTAGAGGTTGAAGAGTGAAAGGGATAGGATTGAGCCTTCTGGGACACTACAGGTAGCAGGCCGAAGCCGGGAGGTGAAGTATCTGGGCTTTATTGTGCAGTGCAGCTCTGCCTTCTGGGCCTCACTGTGCAGTGCAGCTCTGCCTTCTGGGCCTCACTGTGCAGTGCAGCTCTGCCTTCTGGGCCTCACTGTGCAGTGCAGCTCTGCCTTCTGGGCCTCACTGTGCAGTGCAGCTCTGCCTTCTGGGCCTCACGGTGCAGTGCAGCTCTGCCTTCTGTGCCTCACTGTGCAGTGCAGCTCCTCCTTCTGGGCCTCACTGTGCAGTGCAGCTCCTCCTTCTGGGCCTCACTGTGCAGTGCAGCTCTGCCTTCTGGGCCTCATTGTGCAGTGCAGCTCTGCCTTCTGGGCCTCACTGTGCAGTGCAGTGCAGCTCCTCCTTCTGGGCTTTATTGTGCAGTGCAGCTCTGCCTTCTGGGCCTCACTGTGCAGTGCAGCTCTGCCTTCTGGGCCTCACTGTGCAGTGCAGCTCTGCCTTCTGGGCCTCACTGTGCAGTGCAGCTCCTCCTTCTGGGCCTCACTGTGCAGTGCAGCTCCTCCTTCTGGGCCTCATGGTGCAGTGCAGCTCTGCCTTCTGGGCCTCATTGTGCAGTGCAGCTCTGCCTTCTGGGCCTCACTGTGCAGTGCAGCTCTGCCTTCTGGGCCTCACTGTGCAGTGCAGCTCCTCCTTCTGGGCCTCACTGTGCAGTGCAGCTCTGCCTTCTGGGCCTCATGGTGCAGTGCAGCTCTGCCTTCTGGGCCTCACTGTGCAGTGCAGCTCTGCCTTCTGGGCCTCACTGTGCAGTGCAGCTCTGCCTTCTGGGCCTCACTGTGCAGTGCAGCTCTGCCTTCTGGGCCTCACTGTGCAGTGCAGCTCCTCCTTCTGGGCCTCATTGTGCAGTGCAGCTCCTCCTTCTGGGACTCATTGTGCAGTGCAGCTCTGCCTTCTGGGACTCACTGTGCAGTGCAGCTCTGCCTTCTGGGACTCACTGTGCTGTGCAGCTCTGCCTTCTGGGACTCACTGTGCAGTGCAGCTCCGCCTTCTGGGCCTCATTGTGCAGTGCAGCTCTGCCTTCTGGGCCTCATTGTGCAGTGCAGCTCTGCCTTCTGGGCCTCACTGTGCAGTGCAGCTCTGCCTTCTGGGCCTCACTGTGCAGTGCAGCTCCTCCTTCTGGGCCTCACTGTGCAGTGCAGCTCTGCCTTCTGGGCATCATGATGCAGTGCAGCTCCGCCTTCTGGGCCTCACTGTGCAGTGCAGCTCTGCCTTCTGGGCATCATGATGCAGTGCAGCTCCGCCTTCTGGGCCTCACTGTGCAGTGCAGCTCTGCCTTCTGGGCCTCATGGTGCAGTGCAGCTCTGCCTTCTGGGCCTCACTGTGCAGTGCAGCTCCCCCTTCTGGGCCTCATGGTGCAGTGCAGCTCTGCCTTCTGGGCCTCATTGTGCAGTGCAGCTCCGCCTTCTGGGCCTCACTGTGCAGTGCAGCTCTGCCTTCTGGGCCTCACTGTGCAGTGCAGCTCCGCCTTCTGGGCCTCACTGTGCAGTGCAGCTCTGCCTTCTGGGCCTCACTGTGCAGTGCAGCTCTGCCTTCTGGGCCTCACTGTGCAGTGCAGCTCCTCCTTCTGGGCCTCACTGTGCAGTGCAGCTCTGCCTTCTGGGCCTCACTGTGCAGTGCAGCTCTGCCTTCTGGGCCTCATTGTGCAGTGCAGCTCTGCCTTCTGGGCCTCATGGTGCAGTGCAGTTCTGCCTTCTGGGCCTCACTGTGCAGTGCAGCTCTGCCTTCTGGGCCTCACTGTGCAGTGCAGCTCTGCCTTCTGGGCCTCACTGTGCAGTGCAGCTCCTCCTTCTGGGCCTCACTGTGCAGTGCAGCTCCTCCTTCTGGGCCTCATGGTGCAGTGCAGCTCTGCCTTCTGGGCCTCACTGTGCAGTGCAGCTCTGCCTTCTGGGCCTCACTGTGCAGTGCAGCTCTGCCTTCTGGGCCTCACGGTGCAGTGCAGCTCCTCCTTCTGGGCCTCACTGTGCAGTGCAGCTCTGCCTTCTGGGCCTCACGGTGCAGTGCAGCTCTGCCTTCTGGGCCTCACTGTGCAGTGCAGCTCTGCCTTCTGGGCCTCACTGTGCAGTGCAGCTCTGCCTTCTGGGCCTCACTGTGCAGTGCAGCTCTGCCTTCTGGGCCTCACTGTGCAGTGCAGCTCTGCCTTCTGGGCCTCACTGTGCAGTGCAGCTCCTCCTTCTGGGCCTCACTGTGCAGTGCAGCTCCTCCTTCTGGGACTCATTGTGCAGTGCAGCTCTGCCTTCTGGGACTCACTGTGCAGTGCAGCTCTGCCTTCTGGGACTCACTGTGCAGTGCAGCTCTGCCTTCTGGGACTCACTGTGCAGTGCAGCTCCGCCTTCTGGGCCTCATTGTGCAGTGCAGCTCTGCCTTCTGGGCCTCATTGTGCAGTGCAGCTCTGCCTTCTGGGCCTCATTGTGCAGTGCAGCTCTGCCTTCTGGGCCTCACTGTGCAGTGCAGCTCTGCCTTCTGGGCCTCACTGTGCAGTGCAGCTCTGCCTTCTGGGCCTCACTGTGCAGTGCAGCTCCTCCTTCTGGGCCTCATTGTGCAGTGCAGCTCCTCCTTCTGGGACTCATTGTGCAGTGCAGCTCTGCCTTCTGGGACTCACTGTGCAGTGCAGCTCTGCCTTCTGGGACTCACTGTGCAGTGCAGCTCTGCCTTCTGGGACTCACTGTGCAGTGCAGCTCTGCCTTCTGGGACTCACTGTGCAGTGCAGCTCTGCCTTCTGGGACTCACTGTGCAGTGCAGCTCTGCCTTCTGGGACTCACTGTGCAGTGCAGCTCCGCCTTCTGGGCCTCATTGTGCAGTGCAGCTCCGCCTTCTGGGCCTCATTGTGCAGTGCAGCTCTGCCTTCTGGGCCTCACTGTGCAGTGCAGCTCTGCCTTCTGGGCCTCACGGTGCAGTGCAGCTCTGCCTTCTGGGCCTCACTGTGCAGTGCAGCTCCCCCTTCTGGGCCTCACGGTGCAGTGCAGCTCTGCCTTCTGGGCCTCATTGTGCAGTGCAGCTCCGCCTTCTGGGCCTCACTGTGCAGTGCAGCTCCGCCTTCTGGGCCTCACTGTGCAGTGCAGCTCCGCCTTCTGGGCCTCACTGTGCAGTGCAGCTCCGCCTTCTGGGCCTCACTGTGCAGTGCAGCTCTTCCTTCTGGGCCTCACTGTGCAGTGCAGCTCCTCCTTCTGGGCCTCACTGTGCAGTGCAGCTCTGCCTTCTGGGCCTCACTGTGCAGTGCAGCTCTGCCTTCTGGGCCTCACTGTGCAGTGCAGCTCTGCCTTCTGGGCCTCATGGTGCAGTGCAGTTCTGCCTTCTGGGCCTCACTGTGCAGTGCAGCTCTGCCTTCTGGGCCTCACTGTGCAGTGCAGCTCTGCCTTCTGGGCCTCACTGTGCAGTGCAGCTCTGCCTTCTGGGCCTCACTGTGCAGTGCAGCTCTGCCTTCTGGGCCTCACTGTGCAGTGCAGCTCCTCCTTCTGGGCCTCACTGTGCAGTGCAGCTCTGCCTTCTGGGCCTCATGGTGCAGTGCAGCTCCTCCTTCTGGGCCTCATTGTGCAGTGCAGCTCTGCCTTCTGGGCCTCATTGTGCAGTGCAGCTCTGCCTTCTGGGCCTCACTGTGCAGTGCAGCTCCTCATTCTGGGCCTCACTGTGCAGTGCAGCTCCTCCTTCTGGGCCTCACTGTGCAGTGCAGCTCCTCCTTCTGGGCCTCATGGTGTGATACATTTATGCCTTGAGGGCCTTAAGGTGCAGTGCATCAGCCACATTGCTCGTGCTCCCTTGAGGATGAAGTGATTGCAGTGAGGCTTGATCTGCTGATTGAATCAGGGCTGGGGTGATTCTGAAGGTCTCGTCGCGTGTTGCAGGAATTATGGGTAACCGTGCAGTGGTCCCTATGGATGACACCTGCTGGGCGAGTACTCCTCTCCCTCCTGTACTGGGCCTTGAATGCTCCCACATTAACTGGGCCAGCTGTGCCTCCCCTGGGCTGCTGCCCCCATGCTTCTTCTTTCCTCTTCAGGTCGGTTTAGCTGGCCGCGTCCCTTTTCCCTCCCTGGAGGTTTGGCATTAGAGGAGGCCATTTCCAGAGAAGCGCATTAATATTTGATGGCCTGATGGATCAGGAGAGGAAGCTCTGGCTGCCAGGCAAGCCTTGTCAAGGTATGAAGAGGGCTGAGCCAGCTCTCGCTTGGCTGCCAGGCCTAGTGGCCCGGCTCCTAAGCCCCGCTCCATCCCCGGACCTTCCAGGGCAGATGTATAATTCATCTTTATTTACCGCTTAACTGCTAAAGTGCTTGCACCTCCCCTCGCTTTCAGTTCCAGCCGCACTGTGCCTGTAGTGGTGGCATCTGTGCCCAAGCAACTTTCGAAAAAAGCAGGAAGTGAGTAAGGTTGCAAAACGTTCCATCGGGGGACTCCAATATCTGCCTGGACCTGGAAGTTTGAGTCGATGGGTGGATGTGTCAGCGTATGAATCGGTGTCAGTGCGTGTGTGTGACACTGAGTGGATGGCCGTAGGAGTGAAGGGATGGATTGGCGTAGAAGTGCTTGGGTGGGGCTGTGTGCTGATGGATGATTTAGTGCGAGTGGATGGATGTTTCGGTGTGTCACTGGATGGACTGGCATGAGCGCATAATGAGTGTGTCAGTGAATGAATCGCCATAGTGCATGGATGTGTTGGTGTGTTCGTGGACGGAGTGGCATGATAGTGGGTGTGTGCATTTGTGAGTTCATTAACTGGTGTACGAGTCGGTTGATGCATGCATGGCCTGGTGGACAAGTAAATGCGCTGGTATGAACGGGTGGATGTATGTGAGCGCATAGCTTGGTGTACGAGTAGATGCATTAGTGCAAGAGTGAGTGGATGCATGCTTGTGTGGGTGCAAAAACTGGTGTATGAGTCCATGCATAGTTGGGCTAGTGAGTGGATGTGTGCGTGAGTACATGGGTTTGTGTGCATGGGAAGGGAGTGGTGTATGTGAAGATGCGTCAGTGTGAAGATGGGTGCTTATGTGCATGAGTACATGGGGGCATGTGTGAGTAGATGTATTGAAATGAGAGTGGGTGGGTTTACAAGTGCATGGACTGGTGTAAAAGTAGATGCATTGGTGTGAGTGGGTGGGTGGGTGGATGTGAGAGCATGGGCTGTTATGCCACTGGATGCATTGGTGTGAGTGGGTGGGTGGATGTATGTGAGAGCATGGGCTGTTATGCCACTGGATGCATTGGTGTGAGGGTGAGGGTGAGTGTTTGTGTGAGTGAGTGCATGGACTAGTGAATGAGCGGATCCATTGGTAAGAGTGCATGGTTGGTGTACAAGTAGATGCATTGGTCTGGGAGTGGGTGGATGTATGTATGTATGGCGTATTTATAAAGTGCATTCCGACTCACAAAGAGCATTGAAACGCTGGTGTAGAAGGTGAGGGAAAAAGGGAGGGAACCAAAACCAAAGAAGCCCCCCAGATGGACAGACCGAAGGAGATAAGAAAACTTGCGTGGAAGAGCGAACCGGGAGCCAAACAAAGGCTATCTGGGGAAGAGCCAAGTTTTAACAAGTTTCCTGAACCTTAAATAACAGGATTCTTGCCGGATGTTTAAAGGCAGCGAGTTCCAGCATTTTGCAGTAGCCACAGTGAAGGCTTTGTCGCCCCATTTGGCTTTGTAAGTACGGGGGACCTGGATTCTGTAGGCCTTGGAAGACCTCAGATTTCTCTTAGGAACATGCCAACAGAGCCTGGTGGTAAGGTAGCAAAGACCAATCCCGTGAGTTGCTTTGTGAGTCAGGCAGAGTGATTTGAAAATAATACGCTGAGCCACCGGAAGCCTGTGTAGTCGTTTAAGGCTCCCACTAACTGATGCCCACCGCAAGAGTTTACGAACCGCTCTAGCAGCTGAATTCTGGAGCAGTTGCAACTTACTAACCAGAGCCTTGTCCAAATTAAGGAATAAGGCATTACAATAATTAACTTTAGACATAACCAATGCTAAAATAGCAGAGACTGTCCATTCATACTGGAGATAAGGAAACATTTTCCTAAGCATTTTAATAAGCCAGAGGCAAATCTTTAAAGTATGATTTACCTGACTTTAAAAAGATAAATGATCATCAAAGAGAATGCCCAAATTCCTACTGATAGTGGTGGGAACAGGAAGAATACCACAGTCTGAAGGGCACCAGCGGGGATTCCATGACTCTTTTGCCGACCCAAAACAGAGGATTTCGGTTTTGGTGGCATTCATTTTCAACCAGTTGGTCATCATCCAATTACTAACTTCTTGCATGCAGTTATTGAACCGATCTGCAACCTCCTCCCAGGGCTTATTAATTGGGATGATGAGCTGAGTGTCATCGGCATAGGAGGTCGGGATAAATCCTAAGGATCGGATGATATTTGCCAACGGGGCAACATACAGATTAAACAGAGTAGGACTTAAAGAACAACATGTGAGTGCATGGACTGATGTGCAAGTAGTTGCAGCAGTGTGAGCATGGGTGGATGTGTGCGTATGCATGGACTGGTGTACAAGTAAATGCATCCGTGTGAGAGTGGGTCTGTGCGTGTGAGTTGATACACTTGTGTACAAGTAGATGCATCGGTGTGGAGTGTGAGTGCATGTACTGGTGTACTGTACAAATAGATGCATTGGTGTGGAATGAGTGGATGTGTATGTTTGCATGGACAGGTGTGTGATTAATGCATCAGTGTAAGGATGTGTGTGGGTCTGTGCGTATGAGTTAATACACTGGTGTACAAGTAGATGCATTGGTGTGGAGTGTGTGTGTGTGAATGCATGTACTGGTGTACAAATAGATGCATTGGTGTGGAATGAGTGGATGTGTACATATGCATGGACAGGTGTGTGATTAATGCATCAGTGTAAGGATGTGTGCACGTGAGTGCATGGACTGGTGTACGAATAGATGCATTGTGGTGGAATGAGTGGATATGTGCATATGCATGGACTGGTGTGTGAGTAGATGCATGAGTGTGAGGATGGGTGGATGTGTGCATGTGAGTGCATGGACTGGTGTGTGAGTAGATACAGTGGTGTGGGAGGAGTGGTCTGTGCCTGTGAGTTCACGCACTGTTGTACAAGTAGATGCATCGGTGAAGGGTGAATGGATGTGTAGTGAGTGCAGGTATTGGTGTACAAATAGGTAATATTGGTGTGAGAGTGGGTGAGCGTGCATGCGTATTAACTGATGTACAATTTAATGCATTGGGGAGAAATAGGATGGATGTACGAGTGTCTGAGTGCATGGGCTGATATGTGAGTAGATGCATCGGTGTGCAGGTGGGTGTGTGCAAGTGCATGGGCTAGTGTATGAGTGGATTTACTGGTGTGAGATTGAGTGTGTGTGTGCTTGGCCTCGTATACAAGTAGATGCACCAGTTGGAGTTGATGGGTGTGTGAGTGCATGGACTTCTGTATGAGTAGATGCATCAGTGTAATTGTTTATGGATGTGTGCATTTGTGAATGCATGGACTGGTGTACTAGTAGGTGCGTTGGTGTGAGTGAGTGGATGTGTACTTGTGAGCAGTCGTGGCTCACGGGTATTACTGTGGGCTAGGCGGGGGGATTAATAACATAAAAATAAAAAAAGTACCTCTGTGCCGCCGATCCTGCATCATCTCCGGGCCAGGCAGACACAGGCTCCCAGCCTGTGCTGCGGCCAATTCTGACGCTGCTCTGAGCAGCGTCAGGATTGGCTGAGAGCGCTCAGCCAGGGTGCTTCCAGGCAGACTGGGAGCCTGTCCAGGCTCTCTTCAGCCTGACGACTGTGTTGCTGGGCTGGAGAAAGCCTACTACGCATGTGTGTCCGGCCGGCCGGCCAAACACACATGTGCTTTGAGGGAGTGCACTGTGCACTCCCCTCTGCTAGTCACCCCCAATGCCCTGCCCCTTTCACAATGAAAGGATTTGCAGCGGTTTCTGCTCCGCCATAGTGGAGGAGCCACCGCTGCATGTGAGAGCATTGACTAATGTGTCAGTAGATGCATCAGTGTAAGGGTGGCTGGGTGTCTGCACGTGGGAGTGCATGGACTGGTGTACGAACAGATGCATCGGTGTGAGAGCGAGTGGATGGGTGCTTGTGTGAGAGCATGGACACGTGTGTCAGTAGATGCATCAGTGTAAGGGTGGCTGGGTGTCTGCACGTGGGAGTGCATGGACTGGTGTACGAATAGATGCATCGTGTGGGAGTGAGTGGATGTGTGCTTGTGTGAGAGCATGGACACGTTTGTCAGTAGATGCATCAGTGTAAGGGTGACTGGGTGTCTGCATGTGTGAGTGCATGGACTGGTGTACGAACAGATGCATCGGTGTGAGAGGGAGTGGATGGGTGCTTGTGTGAGACCATGGACTACTGTGTGAGTAGATGCCACAGTGTAAAGGTGGGTGAAGTGTGAGTTCATTCGGGTATGAGTAGATGCATCCGTGTGAGACTGGCTGGGTGGAACACGTGGCTGCTGCCTGATGGGCTAAGTTCCCTCCCATGCCATGACCTCCCTACAACCTTCCACCTCACTGGGAGGAGTTGGAATGGAACGTGGGCTCCACTGCTCACTGTGCACTAGGGTGTGGTCTTGGACTTGGACTTTGAAAGGCTCAAGCTCCCCATGCCACCACAGGTTTACCAGTGACATTGCCATAGACTGCATCCCTGTCAAGGTGAGTAGAATTGCACAGGTTTTGCCTCGGGGTCTCACCGTGCTGTGGAAGGTGGGGTTTGGCTTTTAGCTGCTGCAATCCCTCCTGCTGGCTGCACAATTAAAGCTGAAGGAAGATTCACCAGTGACAGCTCATGAATTGAATGGACTGCAGTGAGTTGCATTAGAACAGTGTGCCCTGTAGTCGAGCCCTTCTATGAGTTTTGTTGTTAAATAATGTAGTTTCAGGACCTCAGCATGTCACTGAGGTTCCCAGACTGCGGGTAATCCTAGTCACCCAGATCGTTATTTAGTTTTTGACTGACTTGGGGTCTCTTTACGCCTTAGCGTTGACCAGGCCATCTGTGGCATGCAGTGTTGCATGCGTGCAGTCCCATCACCTCGTTTTCACATTGCTGCCTGAACTTTGTCCTGATAGTCTGAATCTGACCTCTTCCTGCATGTTCTTGATCAGCCTCTGATCTTGCATCTTTCTCGTCTTCCAGGGATTGAAGACTTGGTTCTCGCAGACATCAGCTCTCCGAGTCGCACGCAGACCGGCGACAGCAGTAGCGTCTCCTCCTTCAGCTACCGGGAGCTGATGAAAGAGAGCCCGGCGCCCAGCAGCAACAAGGTAAGCTAGAGTGAACCCTTGGCCCTGGTAGAAGAGGTGGGAAGGTAGAGGGAAGGAGTTATCTTTCTTGGCTGGCCTTCTGCTGGCCATACAGAGCACAGATACACCCAACCGTCTACAACATGCCTCTGCCGTGTCTGCTGCCAGGGACAGATGTCAGCTTACAGCCAGGGACAGATGTCAGCTTACAGCCAGGGACAGATGTCAGCTTACAGCCAGGGACAGATGTCACCTTACAGCGCCCCCAAGAGAGTCGTTGATACCAAACAACGTCTTCTTCTCAGGATGCTCCTGCGAGGTGAGAGCTTATCTTGGTGCTGTTGGAGCTACACAGACCTCTGCATTATGAAGGCATGGACGCCCATACTACAGAAACCACAGTTTGAGCAGCCAGAGCTCTTTCTTTACAGGAGCCGGAGAGTCTGACCACAGCCAGGCCTTCTTCCCCAAGGCGAAGCATTGTTCATGATTTGCATAGAGGTGTCCTCTCTGGTTTCTCTTCAGGGCTCGGTTGGTTGATCCTGGATATGATAATGACAACCCAGGTGGTAAACCTTGAACCCCTCTGCCTGAAGCATGACCCTCTCCACCCCAGTCCTGTACATAGAGCGTGTCTGAAAGACCCAAAGATCTCACCAGTGACTGCAAACTCAGCTGTAGAAGGCACCAGTTGGAGAATAAACTTGCGAAAGCCAGTATTCTTCAATGGCTGTCTACGTCTGCCAGAGGGAGGACGTGGTGTGTTCCATGGAGGTCAGGTGACGAGGTAAGGTCTTCACGACTTCCATCTTCACTGCAGCAGATGTGCATCCCGTGGGGTCCAACTCAGGTTTCTTTTTTCAGCCGCAGTAAAGATGTTAAGACCTGAGGCCCCAGCTCGCAGATTCCATTCCTTCCCAAATAGCCAAAGTCCTCAGACCATACCCTTAAACATGTATACCCAGGAGTGTCACGTGCCAGGGCATTTTCACCCTGTGGAGCTGTTTAGCGCCAGCTACGTCACTACATCTGCATCACAGGCAAGCAAAGATGATCACTTGTCTCTTTTATTCGGATTAGCTACACACACTAGCATCTCAGAACACCTGTACAGATGTGCAAGTGTTATCCCAGCGATCTTCATTCGGTGTTATGCTTATTGGCTCGTGACCATGGGCCACATTTGTAAGTTGACGTAAATGAGCCCCTTACCATGAAGTAGAGCGGTGTTACCCTAACATCGTCTCCTTCCTTATTCTAGTGCTAGTGGGGGCTTCTTCAGCCTCAGACCTCTGGGGGTCACGCGCTCAGTGCCCACTGTGGCCACTGTCATGGTCGCTGTAGTTTGAACACTGGGAGATATTAACACCGTTGGCGACCAAGGCCCTGCGTTAGTGTTCTGTGGGCTCCATCTCTGCATGAAAACTGTATCGCGAGATCTAGATTCCTATCTTGAAAAAAAATGACTGCTGTCCCAAAGTCGTGAATAAATGGAGTTATTTTGCAGCACTGGACAAATGTGCAGGAAAGTATTAAAGAGATAGTAATCGTGTTCTTCCCGCCCCAGAGAAGATTCACTTGTAATGAGGCTGGTATTGCTATAAAGCTACACCCCAGGACAAGAAACATTTCTTAGCTGCTTCAAACTTAAAGGACTCTAAGCAGCAGGCCCAGAAGTGGAAACGAAGGGCACATCTGGAAGATTTTACCCTGTCTTTCCTCTTTCTGCTTCTTGACAGTACCTTCATGCGTGCCCCAATCTAAACGCCTTGTGTGCCTTACCTCCAACCATATCATGGGTGAGATCTTAATGAAACTTTTAGTCATTTGATTGAAGGCACGATATATGGGTTTGATGCATTTTTTTCCTGAGGCTTACGAGACAATACCAGACCTGACACTTCCATGCAGAGACACAAGAGTATCGGAGCCATTCATTTTTACGTCCGAGCCCGATGGCGGATGAAACCAATCTAAGAGTGGACCCAAGCCCATGCACATTGTGCACTAAGGGAGGACTCACTCCACTCCTCCTTAATAAAAAACTTCTTAGTACAAAAACAACCTGAAATGTCCAGAGCGAAAAGAAGATAGCAGGAAAAAGCAAAGAAGGTGAATCTACAGCACTACACGCTACGAACAGATACTTACAGAATAAATGACCTTAAGTACAAGTGCTCATTTGTGCAACTGTGGTAGACTCGGGCCTGACAACAATGCACCCAGCTCTAAGTCCCAGCTCAGCACAAGGCTTCATCTACAGGCCTATCTGCTTACTGCAAATGGTCCCAGCAAAGCTGCTTTAAAATTGTTTAAAAAAAGGGTTCGGATCGGAAGCTCGGGTTTGTGTGCTAGAGCAGCCTCTTGTGAATCAACACAATGTGGGAAACAATGTCAGACTCGTTTACTTTTTGTGGCTTCCCTGTCAATACTTTTCGTTTTTCTCTCACCATTTCTTTTTTCAAAGCTCTGCTGTTAGTGAAGTGACAATAGACAAACATGCAATCTGTACGCCAGATGAGGCTCTTTTTTGAGGCAGCGCTTTGAAACCACATAATTCGCGTTAATGATGGTGTGTCTATTTATTATTTCCATAATTGTATGCGAAGAGCAGCCGTAAAATGTTAGCTGCGGAGTTTGATTGCTTTCTTAGCAGTCAGTTTGTTTGCGAAGATGACGGCCTCCTTGACTAATTAATAAGCTGGGTTCTTCGGAAGCCTCCCCGGGGTTGGCACCAAGACAAACATTTCAGTCTGATATCCATCCACTGATCTGGGAGCATCGAAGCACACGCGCAACTGTCTGGCGATGAAAAATGCGTTGAAAACAGCAGTTTACCATTGAAAACATATGCACCAAGAGCACATTTATTAACATAAATGAACATTTAGGTTCTGTTTTTTACAGGCTGTCAACAGTTCATTAAACTATTATTGCTTTCAACAAAGTCTTCCACGACTTACAAAATCAAACTCCAGCCCTGGAGCAGAGCTACTAGGTAAAGGGAGCCGTGCACTAGAGTTAGATGATGCATCTGTGGGCTCTGGGGGGGCGACGATGAACCCCTGGGCTCAAGGCACCATAACACTAAGGGTTTCCTACTGTGTGGACATGTACGCTGACCCTCACAGCCCCCCAAGACTCCCCCCGTCCTACCTCACCGCTCCCCTTTCCTTTCTGTTTTTTCATCGTTTGTGCATTCTCCAAAAAGCGCTGTCTTTTCTTTCCGTATTCACCCCTTTAGTGCCAGTTTAACCCAGGCCGTTTTCATATTTTGCTGCACATTTGCATATAAATGCTAAATAAATTACACCAGCTTTGCCTCCCAACAATGTATTTGTATTTTTTTAATTGTGCCTTCTTCCTTTGTTTTTTGGCCTCGATCCCCTTTGTAATACGGGGCACGCCCTCTATCTCATATTTACCAAAGACTGACACAGGGAGGGGTCTGCTGATCTGGGGGGGTTGAGGCATGCATGAGAGCCTCAGGCACCCTGGGATCTGATTCCCCGTTTCACCCTCGAAGAAAAAAGCGATGGACATGTCCTTTGTGGGTGCAGTCGGCCCAGACGATTCACGTTTTTCTGCCTCTCTTAAGGGTTTCCCTTGAATTTCTTTCCATGCACATTTACCTTATGTGGACTTCCTGAAAACCTGGCGGGCTTCGCTCCCATGGACACGGCTGTCCTGAATAATGCATTCACGAAGCCCAATTTGGCACATCTTGACTGAATCATTATGTATTTGGGATTTTGTGTTGAAGGACCACTCATGATATACTGCAATACATTATAGAGTGCCACGCAATTCTTCTTTAGTCGGGAAAACATTTGTATACCCATCAGAAATCCATGTGCCTGGTGGAACCGCTTTGCCCTGCAGAGAAATGTCTGCCACCGAAGTAAAGGCGTCTGTCTGATGCAAGAGTGCCATACAAGTTTTTATAGAATAAGGAAGGGCAGAAATAATTTTCGTAACCCTTCCCCGGCTGGGGCCAGGGGCTTGGGAGATGCTCATCTGAAAGCTGAGAGTTTCAGCTGTTGCCTTGGCAGGCACAGTGGCCGCCAGGAAGGGGCTTCAATCCTGAGGTCAGTGGTGTGGAAAGAATGGGTCAGCAGTATTAAGTCAGTGCTTGGAATTGAGACTCAAAATGCTAGCATTGCTAGGAAACAGGAGGCCCCACAATAGCAAGGAGTTTGACAAAGAATGCTTATTGACAGCCTCGAATGCTATTAAATAATATTGATCTAGAGCCTTTGCTTGGGGAATTACACTGGCCTGTATGCAAAACAGTAGCCTTCAAGGATTGTGAATCAATCAATGCAATTTTTAGAGCTGCTTGTAAAGATTCTTGTGTTTCACGTCTGACTCTTTGTTAGCTTTTACAGTTTTATATAATTACAAATAAATTAGTTATGAAATAGAAAAAAGCGGTGGACACAATTTGGCGCACACCACACAGTCTGGATAAAATATGTTGAACTCATTGAAAAATTCCATCCCAAGAACCTAGTTGATGAGAAGTAAGGAGTTCATGTTCTCTCACTCTGTTAACCCTTTCCCAGTCATATTTTCTCTGCTTTTTTAAAGTACTGACCTTTTCCATAAGAATTTTTAACTGACTAGATGTATGTTTACATTTTAGTTAGGCAAGCCACTATGAAATGCACAGAACGGTAAATATCTGTACATGTCGTCTGGAGATGTGTATGTATCTTGCGGAGTAAAGGAAATGTATTGCACTCACAAAAACACTTTACAGGGTGTAATTTTGTTTTGCACAATCCTTTGGTGCAATCTCTTTGGAATCGACAGTAACTTGTGTCACTCTGCCTGGTTTACACTTGTCAGACGGGTGCCTTGTTCCACTTGTGGTCAGATGGCAACTGCTGCTTTTGCGCAGTGCAGGAAATCTGCAGAGCGGCACATGGTGTCCGCGCAATACCTTTGCTACTTACCGCTGACTTGATTGTCATGGCCAAGATGACACCAGGTTGGCCCTACTGCACATTTTCAGCTTGGGAGTCTTTTCCTTGGCTGCTGTTCTCAGTGAGGGCTGGAGGGGCGGTGATGAGTGCACATGAAGTATTTATTCAAAGCTGCCACCTTGCGGTAAATGTGCTCCTGAACCATCCTTCGACTGATTCGGTCCCTTACACCCCCCACCCCTGCTGTGTTCTGCACTGGGGAGGAAGAGGGACTATTTGAGGAACTTATTTCATGGTGGATGTTTGGGGGTAGACAGTCAAGGTCATTTTCATTTACTGTCCACAGCGGCCGCCATGGGCATATGTGGCACCATCTCTCTCTAGTCATGGTCTCAGGCAGCACAAGGAAGCCATAGTGCCCATCAGGGACATGAAGACCAGAAGGTCAAGGATCTAAATGTTGAGGAGTCACCTTCTGAAGCTAAAGCTGGCTTCAGTGACCTCGCTTACTAGGGGAATTACGCCGGCGTATTTGCCATGACAAGTCAATGTCTGTGCTCTGTGGGTGGAGAGTCCAACCTCTATGCCCATCAGATCGTCGCCTCCCCAGCGGTAACTGCTGAAAAAGTGTACCTGCTGATGTTCACGGATGTGTGCCCTGCCCAGTACCAGCTGGACCTGGGTGTGAACCTGAGATGTGGCAGGCGATCACCCTCCTACCCAAGTAGAGGGCTGTCCAGCATCCTCAGGTATGCAGCTGTGTATGGTCTGGTTTCTCAGGAGAGAGAGAGACACACACACACACTCTCTCCCACACTCCTTCTCACACTCTCTCACTCTTACACACACTCACTCTTTCGCTGGTGAGTTGGACCCATGCCGCACCGCTTGTTGTTGGTACTCAGTTGTATTGCTGGCGCCGCTCTGGTTTACCTCCAGAGGTGAGAGGGATGTTGCAGGACCTAAGCTACCTCTCTTATAAGACAACATCTGCTCGCACAATTCCCTCAACACACTGACTTCTGCAACACCATTGCCTCATCTATTACGTTGTGCCTCATTGCGTAATTCAATTACAATATTTTTTTAAAATACATATCTACTCTGATTTCATTTAGGTTGGTGTAATTAAATATATTTAAAGTCAAGTCTACCAAACTGCCTTTACAATGAAATCATAAAAATGTTAGGGTTTTTCGGGTTTAGGGTTATGATTAGCATTAGGCCTAAAGTAAGTGTATTGTATCCATTTTAAATGTAAAAAATGCATTTATAAATAAGTGCAGTAAAAATGAATGTGTACTATTGTAACATTGTTGGGGTTTGTTAGGAACAATACTAGAGCGGCTGTATGGGTTTTGAAAAGCAAATTAATTGCATTTTATTCGGGCAATTAAATATTAGGTAACTGTTGTGTTAGGGATGGGATTAGCACTAGGGTTAGAGTAAGGAGTGCCAGACTGTCTAAAATGCATTTTAATTCATTTAATGTAATTTCAATTACTAAAGATTTAACACTATTCACAGTTAAGGTTAGTGTCAGGATTATGTTTATTTCTTAAGCTCCTTAATTTAATGTCATTTAAATTAATGTAATTAATAACATTGTTATGTGAATTTGTGGGTTAATTTGTTAGGGACAAGAACATTCATTTAAAATGAATTGCTTTAAATTAATGTAGCAATATTAGAAGTTGGGCGTAATGATACTAGTTACATTAGGGCTGAGGTGCATTATTTATTTCAGTTTAATAAAAAAAATAGCACTGAAAGGCATTTGTGACGATGTCGAGATCATAATGACTAATCCTGTCGCAATAATGGATCGAAGGATAAATATAGGACTTTGCAGAAGAGGTGACGACGGGAGAATTAAGGGTTTGTTGCTCGGAGATGGCACAGTCAAAGACCCCTTGCGTGATCTTTTTCCAGCCCATGCTCCTGTTTTTTATGCCATTCCCGAGACCTGTCAGCGGTGCCATTTGGAAAAGATGCCACTCTCCTGTATTATTTGCAGTCCTAGTTTTTTTCGCTTGTCAGTTGTCACCATCCAATACCTTTTGCCTGTGTCTGTCACCATCAGAGACTTCACCTGCTAATATCCTTTCCTGTGAGCATGCGCAGTGCTCCGCAGCCTTATGACCAGGTTCGTGCTATACCAGGCTTCTCTAAGGAGTAGCTCTCCAGCTTCCTGTGTGCAGCCCAGTCAACTAAATTAAACAGTTTTGCTTGGTTGAGTTAATATATCTGTCCCTAAATAAAGATGAAAAAGTGCATTTTCAGGATTCAAAAGCTGATGCTTGGAGAAAAGTGGTTGAACTTTCAAAATATATTGAAAGCTGATATTTGAGTGAGACAGATCAAACGAACAGGGGGATACTATCACTAATATATTTAACTTGGTCCTGGGGCATTGCTGCTATGGCTGTCATGCTTCACATAGGTAGAGGCATGTCACATTAACCAAGCATTGTTGAGATGACTGCTGGCATCCAAGCCCGATGCACTGAGGTGATGGCTGCTGATAGTCGTGCATAAACTAGCCAGTAATGGTGTCCTCTCTGGTGTGGTCCTATTACTTAATTAGCACTAGTAGCTTGGCATGGTTTTTGTGGGCCATAAGGAGCTCTTATCACAGAAGAGGATGGAGATCCCTGTGCGCTACTAACACACATACATACGCGCCTCTATCTGCATCATTTCTCTCTGTTCTCCTTTCTCGATTTCAGTCCAACACTGGGAGCCCCCAAGCCCAGCCGCAGCGCCCTGCTGACCTGTCGGACGATGAGATCTGCGAGCTTTTCCAGAGGCTGGCCGAGATCCAGCAGGAGAAGTGGATGCTGGAAGAGAAGGTAACCTGGGGTGTGATGGAAGGAGCCATGTCCAAGGGCGGTCAGAGGGAGGGCTGGCTGCGATCTGATGGGAAGAGCTGTGTCTCGGAGAGTGGGGTCCCTGGGCTGTGGTGGGCCAGATGTGACAAGAGCCTGTTCGCTGCAAGGGTGGGCTGCACGGCAGGGACAGGGTTTTGCCTGTGAGGTTAGGGGCTGGAGCCGACTGATGGAAGGAGCAGTGCTGCAGGGACCTCGGAGTGGACTCCAAAAGTAATGATTAATGAGGGCTCACTTCTCCCCTTGGAAGAGCTCTAGGAACTGCACGGTGTGTCTGAGGGTCACTTTTGAATCTGTAATGCACTGCTGCAGATACAAAACCAGAGACAGCAATAGCAGAAACTCCCACTCACAAACTGCTGCAGTCGCTCCACACCCTGGGCCCGTGCGACCTCTCATAAGGCGGCTGGCACACAGGCAACACCCCTTAGATGCATTATGTGCTAAGTTGGAGGAGGACCTCACTAGGAGGCTTAATGATGCTGAATGGGAGCACACCCTCACCCACTCCCATATGGTATCTAGGAATGTCCGCCTGAAGCTCACAAAATGTTACAATCTACCTAGGGCCTGTTCGACGTCCGTACAGATCAATGACCTCTTTCCGGGAGCGGACTCCTGTTGTACCTGCTGCAAGACAGTGGCATTGATATGCAGCGTATGCTCAGGACCTGCTCTGCACTAATGTCCTACTGGGCTACAGTTATAGATCACCTACAGCCGCTGTTGTGGCACACTAACCACCTTAGTTGAGACATCACTGTCCCTGGTCTCTACACGTGCTCTGAAAGCCGCGTGGCTATGTCCTATTTCCTCGTTTTAGCACTGACCGTAGCGCTGAGATCCAGCACACATTTGGAAAGCTGCAGCGCCACCATCAGTGATTGCAAGTGGTCGTATTCTGGACGGAGGCCGAGAGCCTCTCCTTTGCCACAAGAAGACTACAGGTCTCTGGAAATACCCTCTGATGAAGAGATGAGATCATCGAAACCTTTCGCTGCCAAGTCAAAGACTACACTTTACTTCAATAGATGTGTAACGGTGTCGTGGGGGCATTATCCCCACTCTAGTGTGTCCTGCGGGGGTACCAACCATCTCCCATAATGATTCAGCGCAAGCAATTCTCTGTTTTCTCATCACGCACTCTACACAACCTTTCATTTAGTCATTCTCTTTTCTTGTTTGACTTACCTGCTTGTAATCCTCATTGTGCTTTTTAGGTTCCTGGACACACACTGCTGAGACACAATCACATCCAATTATTGCCACACTGGTTATTGTCCCATCCTGGGGTGAAGGTTTCCTATAACTTCACATTTTGCACATCTCCCACTCTCACTCAGTGACCATGTTTTTCTATTGTTCTACTGTTGTTCTCCAACCACAGCTACATAAAGCAGTGTCATGCGTTTAGATTCTCTTGTGCTGTGCTTTTCCCTTCAGTGATGTAGCTAATGTTATCATACAAGTGGTCCAATCACAATGTTTAATGTACTGAACTGTTTGCTTTAACTGTGTTCTACATAAGTGGTTTCTGACATTTGCTAAATATCACTCTCTTGATTAGATTGCATAGCCAGTACAAGATTGCAAAATGTTCATTACTGTAATGTGAATTTAACAAAAGTTAAAAATATTTTTTTCAAAAAGGCCTGGCCTTTTGATTGCTCTCTCCTTTTTGGTGAGAAGGCAGACTTGGCCTTTGAGCGCATTAAGGATAGACGAGCCATGGTGTGCTGCTTGGACCTATCTTCCCTGCCATTTCAGCCACACCAAAAGTATTGCCTTTGCCATGCTGTCTTAGGGGCTTTCAGAATTGCCAGCAAGTTCAGCCTGCCCAGCAAACCCTTCAAACATTTCATGGCCGAGGCCACGTTACCTTTAGACCACGTGGGCCAAGGGTCATCATTGTCTTCCACCTCTCCTGCTTCTACAGCTTCAAACCCTGTATCCTTTGAGGTACACAGTAACTGTGTCTGAGGCAGTGTCCAACATTTTCTGCCAGGATGGAAGGCGATAACCTTCGGACAAGTGGGTCCTACAGATTGTCCAGCTGGAATACGCCCTGCCATTTCTTGTCACTTCACCGTGCCGTCCATCATCCTCAGAACAGCTGACAGAAGAACATCTGTCCCTCTTTCAGCAGCAAATGCAGGACCTTTTGTCCACAGGAGCCAAAGAGAGGGTCTCAACATCAGAAGTAGGCCTTGGTTGTTACTCCTGATCATTTCTGGTGCCGAAGAATAATAGGAGTAAATGTCCTAATTTAGATCTTCATCTTCTCAATGCATTCATGCGGAAAAGGAAATTCAAAATGCTCACCCTGGTCCAGGTCTGGTCTGTCCTCAACCTTGGAGACTGGATGGTAGTTTGGACCTTCTTGGAAGCTTATTTTCACATACCTGCCCTGATGGCCCACATGCGCTGTCTGTGATTCATAGTGGGGCCAAAGCCTTTTCATTTCACTGTGCTCCCCTTTGTCCTCACTAGAGACCCTAGACGTTGCATGTCATTGGAATCATTGTGGACATGTGCAGTTTTGTGTCTTCCACCCCAGAACGGAGAGTCCATGATATGCGGCCTTTGATTCTGATGTTTCACCCTCTGTTCTGGATCTCAGAGAAGATGATTTGGAGGCTGCAGAGAATGATGGCCTCTTGCATCCTGTTGCTGAACCAAGCCAAGTTGCTTATAGGGACCATGCATGGGTTCTGAAGTCCCAGTAGGTACATCAGGTGGACCTCTCCAATCACGACCTGCAGTGGTGGTTGTTGGACCGTGATTGGGTCAGTGGCAGACCCCTCTCCCTACCCCACCAAGAACTAGCAGTGGTGACTGTTGTGTTGCTTCTGAGTTAAAGCAGCCACTTGAGAGAGGTGGAGATCAGAGGTGTAGGTGCTTCTGTACAACAGCACTGCCATGTGGTACTGCAACAAACAGGGCGGGTGAGATTATAGACCCTATGCCAGGAGACCCTATGCCTCTGGGAATTGCTGGAACTGGCGGGATGGCTAAACACCAAGGCGGACAAACTAAGCCTCCAATGTCTAGTTGGTCACAAATGGCAGTTGCCTTCGGATGTGGTGCGGAGTCTCTTCTTATAACCGGGAGACCCTTGGGTAGAGTATGTACCAGAAAGAATGTTAACAAAGGTAAGTAACTTGTCCTTTTGATGTTAGTCCTGCTGCATGGAGGGTTTGGTGGATTATTGCATTGACGTTGGACCTTGTTGTCTGTTTCCTGGCAGTAAGTGCAACTGTTTGAGTTTGAGGGGATGTGGACAGATTGCTTGGCACCACCCAACTAACTTGCATCTGTGTTCAGTGTGACTTGAAGGATGGAGATGAAGTGCGGTGGACCTGCTCACATATGCAAAATGTATTTTTTTCTGCGGGATACTTCTAACTGCAGATTCTTCACCTTACAATATTCCTCAGGTGCTGACTGGATGAGGAAACTTCTTATAGCAGTGCTTCTCCGTGCATCTAAGTGGTGCTTTACGACTATGCATAGGTTTCTTTCCACCATAGAATGAAGCCACATGTAAGAGCCGGCCCTGTGCGTCAACTTCAGTTCCTTTCTGTTCGTGTCTTCACCCTGAGATACGCTTATACTTACATCAGTCTTTCACTGTCTCCCAAAACAAAGTCCAGTGTGCAAGGAAACAATGTCCCCTCCTAAAACTACAGGCTTCAAAACATGCCATGAGTGCAGAAAATAAATGTTGGCACAAAGCAGCATGTGGTGTATCTTTGGTGTTTGGGTTTGTGGCACAACTCCAAATTCTGCAATGAATGCACCCAAAGGTGATCAAGGACTTCAAAGTGAAGTTGTACGTCGCCAAGCAGAGGTCAAAGTCATCTAGTTATTCAAAGTCTAAGCAGGAACACAAGAAGGTGAAGCAGGGTTCAAACCTATCCTGCCACTCACTATAAAAGAAAGGTCACAAAGTTGTAAAGGTGCCAGTGAATCTGCCAGGTGCCAGGTAATCCAGATGTGCCCCGAGTTGCCCTGGGCATCGATAACGCCACAGCAGGTCATAGCTTTGAGGAGGCCATGCTACATATCTTTGTCACTCTTCCAGCTCCCTCTTGTACGCCTTCTGACACCAAGGATCCAATTGAGCCATCAAGTAGCATTACCACCAGTGGATCAACCTTTAACATGATCTGAACCCCTTGCACCTGTCACTTGCTCAGCAGGGACTCCAGTAAAGCCCTCCACTCTGGCTGCAAGATCCACATCAGTCCCTACCTCATCAATGCTAGTGCCGATGCCAGAAGAAAATCCAATAATAACTCCAAAGTCCAACCCTGAACTGGCACCGGCCAGTCCTCATCCAAACTGATTATGATCCAGTGCTTCACCTACAACAGACCACCACCCAGACATGATGATGGTGGGCATGATATAGTCCTCCATTATGATGTTGATGATGTCAGTCTTTACACAGACTTACAGGAAGCCAGTTATCTTGATACTTCACCTGATATAGGGCTGTAACCGCCTCCTGGGCCCCCAGCGATAAAGTGTTTAATTTGTTGTGGAAATTAGATGAGCGACTGAGTTCCTGGACCTACAAATGCCGTCACTTGAAGTCAAGACAAATGTTCTTACATACGTTTAACAACCTTGGCCAGGCTCATCTGAACCTTTGCTTCTTTTCATTGAAGGTCTTACTGACACTCTACTGGGGATTTCGTCCAAGCCCTGCTTATGCCCGCCGGACAATAGCCTGGTGGCTAGATGCCATAGACCAGCTCCTGATGCCCCTGATTGCCTTACACAGCATCCTACTCCCCAGACAGGGTGTCGAAGAGGATTGACGCCTTTGGAAAACCAATGTTCTTTGTCAGCTAGCCAAGCACTGAAGCCAGACAATGCTGTTTGTGTATTGGGCCAGTATATGTGTGCACTCTCAGACATGGCTAGCAAAAGTTTACCAGCGTCCCGAGAAGATGGTCAAGATGTGACCAAATATGTAATTCATGCTGGCTTTGATACAAGTGATGGTCTGGGGCAAGCATACCTGGATGCAATCCACAGGTTTCTTAAAAGACATACTGGCCTCCGTTATGGATATGTGTTTTGATGGCTATCTACTTTACAAGTCTTTAAGGAAAGTACAGCCACAACATGCAGTCTGAACATTTCAACCCTTCCAGACAGTTTCCTCATTAGTTCAGGAAATTGGCTTCTCAAGGGGGCTTGGCCTACCACTCTCCTCAGCCCCATCTAGCAGGCAGCATACATGTCATCCCTACATCAGACCTCTTGGGGCCCCTCCTCTGCGGCAATATGCAATATATAGGCTAGTACCTTTGTGACACCAGGCAAGTATATTCCCCAGGGGTCTGCTTTTAAAGACAATTGTGTTGTCCTCTAGATAGGCCCTAGGTCCAGAGAGTGCAGGAAGGAATCAGGAGCAACATGGAGCATCGTCCTAGCCTTCATGCAAAGAGATATTTGGGATCATCTGAGGGTCACATCAGCTACAGGTGCACTTAATGGAATTAAAATCATTCTTCCGTCCTCACTTACTGTGATACTTGTGATCAGCATTGTAAAGCCAATGTAGATCATGATCATGGATGTTAACTTTTGTTGAAAAACAAATTCACTCAGAAGTGCCCTTTTGCCAGAGATCGCTGGGCTGAACTTACATGCCGAGCGATTGGAAACTACCCTTGGTTTATGCTAATGCGTCCCAAACCTGTAATAAGCCACCAGCTAGGTCCTGAGGCCAGGGTGTCAAGGCATAGATGCTGTTGATGTGTAGAGCCCTCGTCTCTCATCATGTGTTGGCTGCACTAGTCATTACGAACTCAAAGTCATCGTGTAGACTCCTCAAAGCTCTGAGAGTGGCTTGACTCCTGTGGCCATGTTACGGACTGAGAGTATCTTTGCAGACTCTGGAGACGCAGAGCATGATTAGAATGCAGTAGCTTCATTGTGGATGGTGTGCGCCTGTGCTGATCCTGAAGATTCAAAACCTTGCTAGATATTAGTGATTCAGAACCTTGCTCGATACTAGTGGTTGCTCAATGAATGGGTGTCCACAGACTCAAGGAGACAGAGGTAGTAGCTGGACTTTGATGGCTTCTCGAGGATGGGATGGGCCTGCCTGCTCCTGGAGACTTGGAGCTTGAATAGACACAGGCGATCTCCCTCATACTCAGAAGTGTCAGAGCTCGGCTGGGCACCAGTGTCCGTGGTTTGTATAGAGTGTCTTTGTAGATCATACAGGCTTAGAGCATGCTTAGGGTCCTGTGGCAACACCATAGATGAAAGTTTGCTCTGCTGACTGCAGGAGACAGAGCCTAGCTGAACACCAGTGGTAGCACACTGGGAGGTGTGCACCTGTGTAGATTGTATCATTTTGGAATCTAGCTGGACATAGTTGGCTTTGGTTGTCACTATGGATGGAGTGTCTGTGCAGATCATGAAGGCAGGGGCATTGCTGAACACCTGAGGCCAAAATATGGATGAGTTGTGATTGTGCAGATTCAGAGGGCAGGGTCTGGCTGGACACCTGTATCCACAGTATGGATGGGTTGCCTCTGTGCAGAGTCAAAAGGCAGAGTCTGGCTGAACATCTGTGGTCACAATATGGATGGGTTGTGTCTGTGCAGATAATGACAGTAGAGTATGACTGGACACCTGTGGTTACAATATGGATGGGTTGTGTCTGTTCAGATAAGAGGGCAGAGTCTGGCTGGACATCTGTGGACACATTATGGATGGGGTGTGTCTTTGCAGCTTCAGAAGGCAGAGTCTGTTTGGACACTTGGGTGCACATATGCATGGGTTGCATCTGTGCAAATTCAGAGGGCAGAGTCTGGCTGGATACCTGTGGCCACAATATGGGTGGGTTGGGTCTAGCTAGACACCCTGTGGCTTTGCTTTGCTGGCAACTTCTTGAGGCTCAGAACAGGGATGAACAGCTGTGGCAACACTAGGTGTATGTACAGACTGGTAGGCATGGAGCATAGCCACGATTCCAGTTCTGACAATATGGACATGTGATTCCTTGGGTCCCAAAGTGGGCTGTATACTTGTTGCTTCAGTAGAGAGGGGTAGCCTGTGCAGACGTTCAGAGGCATGGACCATGGCCGGATGCAAGTGGTCTTACTGACGACATGGTGTTTTTACAGGCTTCTGAAGGGTTGCATCGTGGCTGGGCTCCAGAGGCAGCAGTATAGATGGGGTGTCTATGCAGACTTGTGGTGGTTCGATGCTTTGCTGAATTCGGCACAATAGACCCAAACGAGCATCAGCGCCTTTAGCACTTCATTGGCTACCAATCCAAAAGAGAATACAATTCAGCTCTCTCGGTTTGGTCTGTCGTGCCATGCATAAAATAGGCCCCTAGTTTAGCCAATGTCTTGTAACCCCCTATGTGCCGAAGCGTAACTTGCGATCAGAAGGTCAAAAACTACTCCTTGTCCCTTAGGTCTAGAAAGCAAGAGGTGGAGGACGTTCCTTCAGATTTCGAGCCTCCAAACTATGGAATACACTTCCTGTCCACATCAGGCTAGACACTTCTGAAGTTAGCTTCAGGAAAAAACTCAAAACCTATCTATTTAGCCAGCACTAACACTAACAGCAGAGCTTTACCAACGCTGGGAGGCCCGTTGGGTAGCCATGCACTACATAAATCACCAGAATAGAATAGAATGTCAATGCCCTCTCCTGGAGGCTAAATAGGTCTCTGTAGACTGTTGACGTCTCTGCAGGTTGACCGTCAAGGCTTTTAACATATCAGTGGCCTCTCAAGGGATCAGTGTAGAGATTCTAGAGGCTTGAAGCATGGCTGCCACTGGTAGCCTCCCTGTGACACAGTGTCTGTGCAAATTTAAAGAATCAGTGCATGGATGGGCTCTGCTAACCTCATAGTGCTTGGTTTTATATTAATCTAGTGTGGATGTATGGAGTTTTGGCACATAATCTGACTGTTTGCCTCACAGAACTTGGTTTTATAATCATTTATTTAGGAAGCCTGGAGGCTAGATGTGTGGTTGGGTTGTGAATGTTTTTATTTTAATATAGTGCTGAAACCTGGCATCTCGCCTGGCATTCTGTGATGCCCACTCTAAAGCAGGTGTCAGTGATGGCTGTAAGGCTTCCTCTCCTCCTCCATGGCTGCAGACCCATAAGTGCCTCTTAAAGGTGAACAGCTCTTTGTTATTCTGTTCTTGATTTGCAGTACAGCCTTGGCATGTAGGCAGCTTGCAGAGTGCATTACATCGTAGTGCCGGCATATCCACTGCAGATGGTCGTCCACCATAATGCTTATTCTATTGCTTTTATCCACTGTGGCTCCCCAGCACACACTGTGTTCACTGATATAGGAGAGGTGGGCTGTGAAGCACCTTCTGTGCCAGCGTAGTTGCTTGTAAATATGGCTAAAAGTCCAATAAGATCCTTCTAAATACAAGCACTTGTGGTTTACTTTAGGCACTGTGCTCCGGCATCCCTGGCAAAAGGAAGTCATTATTGGATCAACAACTTGTGCAGCCTATGTAGCTTCAGTCCCTGCCACAATACAATTCAGCCACCCTCATATAGATGCATTTCCGTGGTGAAGACTTGAGAGGATCGCTCTCTAGGCCTAATCAGTTTCTGATGTCTCAGACTCTTATCACAAACAAGCTGGACAGAGGGCAGTATACAGGGAGTGCAGAATTATTAGGCAAGTTGTATTTTTGAGGATTAATGTTATTATTGAACAACAACCATGTTCTCAATGAACCCAAAAAACTCATTAATATCAAAGCTGAATATTTTTGGAAGTAGTTTTTAGTTTGTTTTTAGTTTTAGCTATGTTAGGGGGATATCTGTGTGTGCAGGTGACTATTACTGTGCATAATTATTAGGCAACTTAACAAAAAAAAAAAATATACCCATTTCAAGTATTTATTATTACCAGTGAAACCAATATAACATCTCAACATTCAGAAATATACATTTCTGACATTCAAAAACAAAACAAAAACAAATCAGTGACCAATATAGCCACCTTTCTTTGCAAGGACACTCAAAAGCCTGCCATCCATGGATTCTGTCAGTGTTTTGATCTGTTCACCATCAACATTGCGTGCAGCAGCAACCACAGCCTCCCAGACACTGTTCAGAGAGGTGTACTGTTTTCCCTCCTTGTAAATCTCACATTTGATGATGGACCACAGGTTCTCAATGGGGTTCAGATCAGGTGAACAAGGAGGCCATGTCATTAGATTTCCTTCTTTGATACCCTTTCTTGCCAGCCACGCTGTGGAGTACTTGGACGCGTGTGATGGAGCATTGTCCTGCATGAAAATCATGTTTTTCTTGAAGGATGCAGACTTCTTCCTGTACCACTGCTTGAAGAAGGTGTCTTCCAGGAACTGGCAGTAGGACTGGGAGTTGAGCTTGACTCCATCCTCAACCCGAAAAGGCCCCACAAGCTCATCTTTGATGATACCAGCCCAAACCAGTACTCCACCTCCACCTTGCTGGCGTCTGAGTCGGACTGGAGTTCTCTGCCCTTTACCAATCCAGCCACGGGCCCATCCATCTGGCCCATCAAGACTCACTCTCATTTCATCAGTCCATAAAACCTTAGAAAAATCAGTCTTGAGATATTTATTGGCCCAGTCTTGACGTTTCAGCTTGTGTGTCTTGTTCAGTGGTGGTCGTCTTTCAGCCTTTCTTACCTTGGCCATGTCTCTGAGTATTGCACACCTTGTGCTTTTGGGCACTCCAGTGATGTTGCAGCTCTGAAATATGGCCAAACTGGTGGCAAGTGGCATCGTGGCAGCTGCACGCTTGACTTTTCTCAGTTCATGGGCAGTTATTTTGCGCCTTGGTTTTTCCACACGCTTCTTGCGACCCTGTTGACTATTTTGAATGAAACGCTTGATTGTTCGATGATCACGCTTCAGAAGCTTTGCAATTTTAAGAGTGCTGCATCCCTCTGCAAGATATCTCACTATTTTTGACTTTTCGGAGCCTGTCAAGTCCTTCTTTTGACCCATTTTGCCAAAGGAAAGGAAGTTGCCTAATAATTATGCACACCTGATATAGGGTGTTGATGTCATTAGACCACACCCCTTCTCATTACAGAGATGCACATCACCTAATATGCTTAATTGGTAGTAGGCTTTCGAGCCTATACAGCTTGGAGTAAGACAACATGCATAAAGAGGATGATGTGGTCAAAATACTCATTTGCCTAATAATTCTGCACTCCCTGTATATTCAGTTAGCCCTTAGTACTTCTGATATTAGTAGATTTAAACAAGGCAGGGGGGTTAGTCATTTGATTCTGTTCGAGCATTTCAAGTCATTTGTTTGAATTACTTTGTTTCCTCGCTAATTGTATTTTATGCCATTTGGTTCTAACTACAATCTGATAGAGACTTCTAGCTGCAGATTCCTTACCTTTGAATTCCCTGGCATCCGCTTGAAATCCTGAATCTTTTTTCTGAGCAATACCCTGCACTTGCCGACGGGTGACATCGTTCGGATCCGCCTCTGTCGTACGGCTCCGAATGGCTTTGTCAGCATCGTTGGAGCCGTCTATGACATCTCAGTCATCTTTATAGACACCACTTCGGCGCGTGTACGTCAGTTATTTTGCTTCCGCGCAGGTTAAGCGCAGGTCTGGGATAGAGCTACCCTTTGCCTTTTTTGACAAGCCTTTTTTTGGCATTTTGTCGAGGATTTTTTACATCTGTGTGAGGGCTGTGTCCTCTAGGAAAACGGGGTTAAAGCTGTGCAGCACCTGCCATCGCGCGCTGTCGGTGATGGACCCCCACAAGGGATGTCTCTGGCCCCTTGACAGGGGCCACGATTTGAAGTTGTGTTCCAACTTCCGGTCCTTGGCCCGGAAAGCTTCGAGGGAGTGGTCCCTAAAGCTCATGGCGGCCTGGCAGTCGACTTGGGTCGGTGCGACTCCCAGGAGGTCATGGTCCCGCTCAAGGAGGAGGTCGCAGAACCGCTCTAGGAGCCCCACGTCCTCTTCGTCCCACTCAAGGTCCTCGGGCACTTAGGAAAGAGGCACAAGAAGAAGAAGAAGTCCAAGTGGAATGTCGACGTTCCAAGCACAGTTCTGCAGAGCTGTTGCCAGGGCTGACTTTGCGTTTCCTCCCCCTGTCCAGGAGCCGGAGCAACCCCCACTCAATTAAAAGAATTTCATGAGGCAGTGTGCCTTGATTTTGAGTGGGCTGCCCCCTCGGGGGGTCTTCAGGCCCAGGTGGTAAGCAGCGGCCCCATCAGATTCGACGCCAGCGGATTCGGCCTCGGCGCAGTTGGGGACCCCAGGATCCGATAGCGGATCTGGACCAGCGCCAGGTTCTTACAGTCGCCCTCCTCTGGTGCCGAGCCTGACATCAACGCTTCTTCCCCACCGGCGCCTACTGGTGGTGGTGGTGGCCCCATCCTCATTCCTGATGGTCCGGAGCCAGAACAACGTTGTTTCCTACTTTGACGGTGCCGATTAGGCCTAGATCAGTGCCAAAGGCTTATTCTGAACAGCCAGGCACAGGTGAGGAGTAGAAGGGGTCTGAGGACCCTTTAGAATACGGATTGGAGCATGAACAGGACTGGTATGAGGATCTAGGGGAAGCCAGTGGACTGGATACTTCTCCAGATGCTGGCATGCTCTCACCTCCTTCTGTGGCTATGGAGGAGGGGGGCATCTTATGCTATGGTGGTGCGTAGGGCAGCTGAGGTCTTGCACCTAGAATTGCTATCAGTGCCAGTCAGGACTAATCTCCTGACGGAGGTGCTTCAGCAAGGGGTTGCTACATCAGAGCCGATGTTACCCTTCAATAAAGCCTTTACAGATGTCCTTCTGGGAATGTGGTCCAAACCCAGCACAAGGGCTCCTGTGAATAGGACAATCGGCCGCCGCCATAGACCAGCTCCAAACGACTTTAGTTTCCTCACCCAACACCCCACCCCGGAGAGCTTCGTGGTCCAAGCCTCTACTTCTGTTGGTGCCTTGCTTTACGCTGTCCCCGGATAGGGAATCCAAGAGGCTGGACCAACTTGGGAAGAAGATAATTTCTTCCTCCAGCCCGGTATTGAGGTCAGTAAAAACCTCTTGCCTTTTGGGCCGTTTTTACTATACTTAATAGGATACTGTGGCACAAGTGCTGCCCCAGGTCCTGGAGGGCATTCCGGACACTCTCACCCAGGCTGTCAAGGATCGGAGAGATGCAGCCAAGTTTACCATCGGGTGTGGCTTGGACACAACTGGCTCACTGGGCAGGGCAATTTCTTCAACAGTGGCCCTCCGACGCCACCACTGGCTTCTCGGGGATGTCCAGTCGAACTTGATGGACATGCCTTTTGATGGCACACGCCTTTTTGGTGAAAAGGCAGACTCTGCGCTTGAGAGATTCAAGGATTCTCGAGCTATGGCCAGATCTCTGGGGCTCTCAGCGCTTGTTCACCAGCAGTCTGTCTAAAGCCCCTTTCGAGACTTCGGGAGGGGCGCGGTACCACGCCAACAACATGTTAGCCACTGTCCTCCGGCTTCACAAATCTGTGCGAGGACAAGGTCGTTGTACTTTCAGACCCAGAGGGTCTAGCCAGAGGTCGGCCACCACCCAGCCCCCCCTCTTCCACAACACCCAAGCCCTCATAGTATGGTTCAGCAAGACCATGTCTGTCCAGTTGGAGGGAGGATTCAATCTCATCTCCCTCACTGGCGATCCATTACATCGGACAAATGGGTCTTACAGATCATACAGAAGGGCTGTTCCCTCCACTTCCTGTCTTTCCCTCCCTGTGTCCCTGCGGTAAAAGAATGGCTGATGGAGGATCATTTGATCTTGCTCCACGAGGAAGTTACGGCTCTCTTGGCCAAGGGAGCCATAGAAAGTGTCCCGATATCAGAAGTAGGCAGTGGTTGTTATTCCCGTTACTTTCTGATTCACAAAAAGAACAAGGGTCTTCACCCTATTTTGGATTTAAGGGACTTCAATCTCTTCCTCAAAAAGGAGAAATTCAAGATGCTCATTCTAGCTCAGGTCTAATCTGCCCTAGACCAAGGAGACTGGATGGTAGCGTTGGACTTGCAGGATGCGTATTTTTACATTCCCATCCTGTCTGCCCCAGGCGTTACTTGCGGTTCAAGGTGGGCCATGAGCACTTTCAGTTTACTTTGCTCCCCTTCGGTCTTACCAGTGCCCGTCGGGTGATCACCAAAGTGATAGGGGTGGTGGCAGCTCATCTGCGCAGGTTAGGGATTTCAGTCTTCCCCTACCTCGACAACTGGCTGTTGAAGGCTCCTATGCCCCATGCTCTCTTCACTCACCTTCAGACTACAGCGGACCTCCTGCATTCACTGGGGTTCACCATAAACGTGCTGAAGTCACACCTGACTTTCCTCTCCGAAGCTCCCTTTCATCGGAGCTGTTCTGGACACACTGCATTTTCAGGTTTAACCTCCCGAGCAGCGAGTCCAGTATATTCAGGTTATGATACCAATGTTTCTGCCTCTCTCTTGGATTTCGGTGAGACAGACTCTGAGGCTGTTGGACTCATGGCTTCCTGCATCCTGTTAGTCAAAGTTGAGGGCTCTACAGTGGGACGTGAAGTTCCAGTGGGCACCCATCAGGGAAATCTTACCGACACAGTGGAGATCTAAGAGAGAACTGCAAAAGACTTGTGGTGGTGGTTAGCGACCTGCGATTGGGTCAAAGGCAGACTCCTCTCCCTTCCCCAACAAGATCTTACAGTAGTGACAGATGTGTCACTTCTGGGATGGGGTGGCCACCTGGGAGAGGCGGAGATCAGGGGCCTCTGGTCTCCGGCAGAATCCGGGCTCCATATCAACGTATTTGAGCTCTGGGCGATCCGGCTAGCATTGAAACATTTCCTCCTGTTGTGAAAGGGAAATTAGTGCAGATGTTCAAGGTCAACACTACCGCAATGTGGTACTGCAACAAGGAGGGCAGTGTGGGGTCGTGCACCCTTTGTCAAGAGGCTCTGCGTCTCTGGACATGGCTGGAACAGCAGGGCATAACCCTGGTCGTTCAACACCTGGCAGGTTCTCTGAACGCCAGGGCGGACAAACTCAGCCATTGATTGCTAGCGGATCACAAATGGTATCTCTATCCGGAGGTGGCACAAGGACTCTTCCATCAGTGGGGAGAGCCTTGGTTAGATCTGTTCACCTCTAAGGAGAACGTGCAATGTCAGCAGTATTGCACGTTTGAGTTTTCCAAGGCGGCAATTGCTCGGCGACACTTTTCGTCACAAGTGGAATTCAGGCCTCCTAAACACATTTCCGCCCATACCGCTTCTATCAGAGTTCTCAAGAAGATGAACGACCGGGCCCAAGTCTTCTTATTGGCTCCGGATTGGAGAGTCTGGTATCCTGAGCTACTCAAAATGCCCCTTCGAGAGGATCTTCTGTTGCAGCAGCAGGGGAGGGTTCTCCACCCGAACCTGTCAACTCTGCGCCTTCATACATGGAGATCAAGCGGCGGCAGTTGATGGCTTTTGACCTTCTTCCCAAAGTCTGCAAGATTATTTTGGCAGCCCGGCGTCCCTCCACTAAGACGGTATATGCCTGCCGTTTGAAACGTTTTGTATATTATTGTACAGAAAGGTCTGTTAACCCTCTTTCTGCTTCTCTTTCTGACATTCTTCTGTCCAGGCAGTGGTGTTTGGCAGATGTGTGCAGGGATGCCTACGTTGCTGCCTGACAGCTGTCCAGGACTGGGACTCCATGAGGTAACACAATAGTTGCAGCTTTTCCTCTGGTGGATTGGGCTTGTAAGCCCTCAGGAGGTTGCTTTTTAGCCACAGCATAGCAGATTTTTATAAAGAGAATACGCTTCATTTCTGTACTGCCTGACTTTTCTTTGGTCCCACATATCTCAAAAAGAGTTGGTCATCCACCCAGAACCACAAATGCTCTTTTTGGGTCCAGCTGGTGGAGTTGCTCCTCTTCCTTGGAGGGATGCGGAGGAGCAAAGAAGGTGGGCAGGATGACAGTCTATCCCAAATGAAATGGGGCACTACCTTTTGTAGAAAAGAGGCAGGGGTACAAAGCACCACTTTGTCAGGAAACACTGTGAGAAATGGAGGCTTGGATGACAAGGCTTGCAGTTCACTCACCCTCCGGGCAGATGTTATGTCCATGAGAAAGGCTGTTTTGATGGTGAGCAGCATGAGGGGGCAGTTCTGAAGTGGGTCAAACGGAGCACACATGAGGTATGTGAGAACCAGATTTAGGTCCCAATCAGGTATAATTAAGGGGAAAGGGGGAAACATATGTGCGAGCCCTTTTAGAAACCCATTTACAATAGGGCAGTGGTTCCCAACCTGTGGTCCGGAGACCCCTGGGGGTCCGCGAAGCCTTCTCAGCGGGTCCGTGACTGCTTAGAAAATGTAAACATTTTAACAGATTACGTCCCCAGCTTTCAGTAATGACTCAGTGGGGGGTCCCCAGATTCCAATAATAGGAATCTGCAGCTAGATATAGTCTGTACCAGATAATGTTTTACCGAAGGTAAGTAACTTGTTGTCACCACACTCTAACCTGCATAATTGGGGAATAGTCACACTTGTTTCTTTTATGTATTTTGAGTCATAAAATGGTGAAGATGTATTATAACCGTCTTAAAGATGCCTGACAGAGAAGGAAGACGAGTTGTGGGTCTTGGAGAAAAAAAGGGCTGAAACAAGAAAGGCAATTGTTATAGGTAAATACATAAGTTAATTGAAAAGCCCGGTCTATAGGTAGGTGTCTTGAGAGACATAAAGGGTAAAAATATTCCTTTAGATATTGAGGGGGAGGCTTTCCAGAGTATAGGATCTGTAACTGAAAAATGTATGCCACAGAGAAGGGGACTACCGTTCATGTTAGTTGAACATAGCGCTCTTCCTATCTGATGAGAAGTGATGAGGCGTGTGTAGGAAATTGGCATGTGTATGATGGGTACCTAAGGTACTTACACCTTATACCAGGTCCAGTTATCCACTCTTAGTGAAGTGTAGGCTGTGTCTAAAAGCTAGGCTCTCTAAAGGTGGCTGTGGATGAGCAGCCAAGGTTTATCTAGGAGACATGCAAAGTTCATGCAATACCACTGTAATCACACACCACTTACACACATGAAAGAAAACACTCAGTTGTACAAAAATAAAGGTCCTTTGTTAGTTATTAGTTGTTAAACCAAACAGGCCTTTCTTATCATTGGGTATCAAAGGGCCTTGCAGGAACCAAAATGGATTCCAGAAAGATGTGATTCCACAGGAGTACTAGAAAACCACAGAGGTAATTAACACAGTACTCCCCCAGCGATCAGGAAAGCAGGAGCAAATCAATGTATTTTCCCAAGACCACCCAAGCGGTGGAAAAGAAGAAAAAGAGTACACCCACACAAGACTGCAAGAAAACCATCAGTGGATTCCGGATGAAAGAAGACCTGTTGAGAGAGGGGACCAAGTCCAAGAGACAAAGTGAAATCCAGTAGGAGTAGGAGCTACTAGAGTTCCTGATGGATGCAGAAGATGTCCCACGCTGGAGTGAAGATTGCAGGAGGGTGTTGCTGCAGGAATTCCACCAACAAGCCTTTGCAAAGGCAAACTCGCGGTTAGTGGAAAAGTGGTGCTGCGAGGGATCAGCAAGGTCCAGGAGTACTAACCCAGGAGGGAGAGACCCTCAGTGTCACAGGGAGACCACAGGAGCTGAGGCAGTACCCACAGGAGTCTCACAGGACGAGAACACAGGAGTCGCAGGAGCCCACATAGCACCACAGGAAGGGACCCCACGCCGCAGGAGAACCATGCAGAGTGCTGTGCGTCGCAGTAAGGAGTGCTGGGGACTGGAGCTGCATGTAACCTGAAGAGCCCTTGGAGTTGATGCCAACAAGCCTTGACAGCTGCAAACGTTGCGGTGCACGGGGGTCCTGTCCTGCGTGGGAAGTCAAAGGCTTACCTCCACCAAAATTGGACAGCTGGCAGAGAGGACCAAGTGGACTACTCCGGCCCACCACCTGTGATGCAGGATCCACGCAGCCCAAGATGAGGGGAGATCCACGCAGCCGGTCGTATTTTGCCACAGGTGCCTGCAGATGCAGGGGAGTGACTCCTTCACTCCAAGGGCGATTCCATCTTCTTCTTGTGCATGCTGAAGAGTTGCTGTCTTCTGAGGATGCATAGCCAGGGAAATGTTGCAAAGCTGGCAGGAGTTGTGGAAACAATGTTGCAGAAGAGTCTTCTTTGTTGATTGCAGCGTTGTCGGTTCCTGGAGGGTCCAGTCACAGTTCTAGTGACCAGAAGTGGAGGTTGCAGAGGAATTCTTCTGGAGTCTTGCAAGCGGAATCCGAGAACCTACCCCAGAGAGAGACCCTAAATAGCCCTGAAAGGAGGATTGGTCACCTAACCAGGTAAGCACATATCAGGCGGGGGCTCTGATGTCACCTACCTGGACTGGCCACTCAGATGCTCCCAGAGTTCCCTGCCAACCTTGGAAACAAGATGGCAGAACCCAGGGACCCTCTGGAGGAGCTCTGAGCACTACCCCTGGGGTTGTGATGGACAAGGGAGTGGTCACTCCCCTTTCCATTGTCCAATTTCGCACCAGAGCAGGGGCAGTGGGTCCCTAAACTAGTGTGGACCGGGTTATGCACAGAGGGCACCAAATGTGCTCTTTAAAGCATTCCAGTGGCTTGGGGAGCCTACCCCTCCCTAGCCAGTCACTATGTCCAAAGGGAGAGGGTGTTATCTCCCTCTCCCAAAGGGAATCCTTTGTTCTGCTTTCCTGGGCTTGATTAGATCAAGCAGCAGGAGGGCAGAAACCTGTCTGAGGGGTGGAAGCAGCTTGGGCTGCCCGGAAAACCCTGTAAGACTAGTGGTAGCAATGCTGGGGGTCCACTAAGGAGCCCCAAGAGTGCATGGAATCACACTTCTAATACTTGCAACAGTATTGGGGTATGAGTCCGACATGTTTGATACCAAACATGCCCAGGCTTGGAGCTACCATTATGTACCTATGTCCAGTACACACATAAAATGCCATCCCTGCACTCACTAAGTCCAGGAAAATGGTTCTGGAGTTTGTGGGGGCACCTCTGCTAGTGCAGGGGTGCCCTCATACACAGGTACCTGCACCCTGTCCTCTGGGTTGAGAGGACCTACCTTAGGGGTGACTTACATTGACCTGTAGTGAAAACGAGTGTATGCACCAGTTTCATGCAGACTGCAATGGCAGGCCTGCAGAACCCTTTGCAGGGGCTCCCCATGTGTGGCAGAATAGCTACTGTAGCTCGTAGCGATCCCCTGGAACCCCTATGCCCTGGGTACCTAGGTACCATATACTAGGTACTTACATGGGGGAACTATCATGCCAATTGTGGGAAGAAAAATTTACAGTTTACAGGAGAGAGCATAACTACAGGGGTCCTGGTTAGCAGGATCCCAGTAGACACAGTCAAACACACTGACAAAAGGCAGAAAATGGGGGTAACCATGCCAAGAAAGAGGGCCCTTTCCTGCAGCGTGAAATGTACTTTCTTTGTTTTCAGTGCAGAGCATTGTGGACAATCCATGGAATCCTAGGCGGCATCTTTCTAAAATTGGTACCCTATCAATGGCACTTGTGCACTGGGCAAGAGAGTCAAGCTCTAAAGTGACGGAAGACCACAAGACATTATGAATGTGGGAAGTTGTAGATTCCATGGCAGAGCAACAGTAATCGAGTTTTGGTTGATTTATGATTTTGTGACAGTTCCTCCTCTGTGCCTGACTTTTCCTTTGAAACTTGGCATAAGAATCAAGGCCTTTCTAATCGAAAAGTACAAGTGGCCCATCTACGGTAACTCCCAAACATCAGTAAAGTTTGGAAATAGTAGTTGAAAATCCTAAACTAATGTAGTTAAAGAGAACATAATTTAAGGATTAAAAAACACACACAAAATGAAGAAAAGCATATGCAGCGATCGGGTGTTAATTAAAAATAGACATTTGCTAGAGAAATCTAGCCACAGATTTCTTACTTTAGAATCTTCCCCAGGCGCGAGCCTGGATCCAGAAACATTTCCCCCCATAGAACGTCTGCAAGTCATGTGACTCTGTATTGCCGTCCACTGGAGTCCTTATAACACCCTCGCCAATGTCAGTTTCTTCTTTTCCACACTTGCAAGGTGGATCCGGTGACGGTTAGTCTGGCTGTTTGCTGCCTACTTCGATGTTTTCGGCGTACTGGAACAGTATGCTTTTTCCGTGTCTTTGGAGTTTAAACCAGGTGGGTCCTGTGGACGACATCTGTGGTCCCCTAAGCAGGCACCATGATGCTCAAGAGTGTGACTCCTGTCTTCAACTTCAGCCAAAGGATCTGCGGGAGTGTTGCATGAAGCTTCTGGTGGTGTGGATGTCAGAGCCATCAACAAGGTCTCCTTCTCAGACTGACATCCGTTTGTGGGGCTATTCAATGAGTTGTTCTTGTGGACGCCATTCTCCATGGACATCAAGAGGTAAGTCTTGACTCAAGTGGTCGAAGGTACGGACGTTTCCTACTTAACCGCGTACGACCTTCCACTATTCTTCAGTCGATGAGGTGAGGTCAGAGTCTACCCTGCGTCTCACTCCCTTTCCAGGAGATGGGGTGACTCTTGTCCAGATGCGTGAATATTACACTTCCCTTCACCCTGCCTTTGGTGAATCTCCTCCCTCTGGAGCACCTGTGGGTACCAAGGAGGGGTATATAGGAAGCTGACCTGGTGTGCGGTGGACAACTATGGTGTTGTCACCCTATACTAGGTCCAGGTATCCCCTATTAGTGAAGTGTAGGCAGTGTCTAGGAAGCCAGGGCTCTCTAGAGGTAGCTGTGGATGAGCTGCCAAGAACCATCTGGGAGTCATGAAAAGCTTATGCAATACCACTAAAGTACACAGCAATTTATGACACATGAAAGAACCACACAGTGTTGTAAAAATAAAGGTACTTTTGTTGCGTAGGTTCTCACTATCCTAATGAGGCTACTGGATTTGGGTGGCAGAATCACCTGAATTGTGGCGATATCAGTACAAGTCCACAACATGTGATAACTGTCGGCCTAATCCGGGTTTTTAGCTAACTAGCAGCACCTCATCTCTCCCCAAGAGCAGGGATGATTGTGGCAACCGGGCACATGACAAGAAGGACTCCTCAGGGAAATCGTCGATCAGATCTCACCCCTTTCTCCCAGGGTACATTAGTCTCACATGCAAAGACATCAGAGGCAGAATATAGTTCAGTAAGGATTTATTGAAGTAACTGCATCTTAGTTAAAATGTCATGTATTGCAATAACTGGGAGGTTAAAACACACTAAAAGAAAAAGGGTGACAAGGAGTGTGAAACATAAAAACAGTCCCACCATACTGTCACTAGGAGTGATATATATCTTTCCTATCTAAACTACGTTAGAGCACAGCATAATAAGCCTAATCTGCCCCTCAGGTTTCCCCCCTGGGAAGACATCATCTCCCATACCTGAGCAAGGCAACCTGTAGTCTAGAGAGACATCGTCCCCGTGTAGGCCAGGGGTTCGGCAGTCTAAGCAAGCAGCTGTAGTGAAGGCGATCATCAATCAGCATGCAGTTGTGGTCATCTGGCTGGAATCTCCCCTTAACGTGTATGGGAGAAAGGAGTGCTTTTATAATAAAACAATTGACATTCTAAGAAAGGGTTCCCACGTAGGAATATGTGTGTTTCTGTGAATGTTGGAGACACAGCGTACTACTTTTGCCAGCAACCCTAGCTGACGGCTAAGAACATAGGGCCTCATTATGACCCTGGCGGTACAGAACCGCCAGGGCCAACGGGGGCGGGAGCACCGCCGACAGGCCGGCGGTGCTCCCTTGGGCATTCCTACTGCGGCGGTAACGCCGCGGTCGGACCGGGACAACTGGCGGGCTCCCGCCAGTTTCCCTCTGCCCAAATGAATCCTCCAACCGCCATCCTGTTCCTGGCGGTTCGCCCGCCAGGAACAGGATGGCGGTAGGGGGTGTCGCGGGGCCCCTGGGGGCCCCTGCAGTGCCCATGCCAATGGCATGGGCACTGCAGGGGCCCCCGTAAGAGGGGCCCGCTTGTATTTCACTGTCTGCATAGCAGACAGTGAAATACGCGACGGGTGCAGTAGCACCCGTCGCACCTTCCCACTCCGCCGGCTCGATTACGAGCCGGCTTCATGGTGGGAAGGTTGTTTTCCCCTGGGCTGGCGGGCGGCCTTTCGGCGGCCGCCCGCCAGGCCAGGGGAAAACTTGGAATACCCTCTGCGGTCTCTGGACCGCGGAGCGGTATTCCTGACGCGCAACATTGACGGGCGGCCTCCGCCGCCCGTCAATGTTGGAATGAGGGCCATAATGCTTTCCTAGGCGAAAGAACAACTAGATAAAGAAAAATAAAACAACACCGAAAATGTGGCTAATGCTAGAAAAATAAAGCGATGCTGAATAAAATGTAACTGGGCTAAAGTGCGCAACGGCAGGCCTAGTTTTCTAAAATAACGTGTCTAAAATATGGCTGAAATTGCTATACGGCACTTTATTATAGTAACACAACACAAAAATACTGATAGGCAGTTCTCCCCAAGTGGAAGTAAGTACACACATTATATATACACAATAGTAATCAGAAAATAACATAAAAACTACAGGCATTGGCAATACTTAGTAAAGATAGCAAGGGCCCTGGGGGTGGGCAAAACCATATACTAAGAAAGTGGAATGCGAGATGTAGTCCCCCACTCAAGGATGTTAGAGAGGAGCTGGAAGAACTAGGGACCCCAAGAGGTGAGTACCTGAGTGACCCCCAAAGACCAGGAGTGCAGAGGTAAGTACCTGGTCTTCTCAAGGACTAACAGGAAGACTTGGAAAAGGACTGTACAAGAACAGGACCAGATAAGAAGAAACCAAAGGTGGATTCCGGTAGAAGAGGTCCACGATGGAGTGTCCAGTGTGAGCAGGAGCCACTACCCACCCTTCTGTGGATGCAGAACCAGGTCAGTGAGGGGAGAAGAAGACCATCTCTGGAGCCCAGGAGCCAAATAGGAGTCCTCGGAGCAGTGGCAATAGGGTCACACGTTGGTTGTCTGGTCGCAGATGGTCAGTGGTGCAGGAAAACCACCAGAAAGTCTTGCCAAATGCAAGAGGAACACAAGAAGTGTTGCAAGACTGAAGAGGACCAGCAAATCCCAGGGGACTCGACCCTTGGAGGGGAGTGCGAGGTGACCCTCCGCAGTCAGGTGAGCCAACAGAAGCAGTTGTAGTCCTCACAGGCAACCCACTGGGAGCAGGCACAGTAAGTCGCAGTGAGGCCCAGTCAACACCCCTGATGAGAAGTTGCAGGAGCAGCAGAGAGGAGACTGTGCTTTGCAGGAAGAAATGCTGGGGGGTGGAGCAACTCAGAGCCTGAAGATCCCTTGAAGGAGGAGCAAACAAGTCTTGGTAGCTGCAAGAGTCGTGGTGCACAGGGGTGCTGTCCTGCAAGGAGAGGCAAGGGCTTATTGTCTCCCAAGTAGACAGCGGGCAGAGAGGACCAAGGGGACCACCCCAGACTATCACCTGTGATGAACAAACGCAGTTCCAGAGGAGAGCAGATCCACACAGCAGGATGACGTTGAAGTCAGAGCAGGCACTAACTCCAAGGGAGATTCCTTCTTGCTTCTTGGTGTAGACTGAAGTCTCATTGACCCCAGAGGATGCACAGCCAGGGAAATGTTGCAGTTGCTGGAAGGAGCTGGAGAACCAATTTTGCAAAGCGACGTCGTCGCCGCAGTTGCATCTTTGTTGGTTCCTGAAGACTTCAGTTGCTGTTCCAGTGGCCAGAAGATAAAGTAAATGATGCAGAGGAGTCCTAGTGAAATCTTGTACATCGAATCTGGGGACCCATCCTCAAGGGAGTCCCTAAATAGCCCTAAAAGGGGGTTTGGTCACCTAGTAAGGTGACCACCTATCAGGGGGGGCTGTGATGTCACCTGCCTGACCTGGTCACTCAGATGCTCCCAGGGGCCTCTGCACATCTTGGTTTCAAGATGGCAGAATCAAGTGGCCCCCTGGAGGAGCTCTGGGTACCACCCCTGGGGTTGTGATGGACACTCCCCTTTGCTTTGCCCAGTTTCGCGCCAGAGCAGGGACCCGGGGTCCCTGGACTGGTGCATACTGTTTATGCAAGGAGGACACCAAATGTGCCCTTCAAAGCAAACCAGTGCAATGGAGAGGCTACCCCTCCCAATCCTTTTAACACCCATTTCCAAGGAAGAGGGTGTTGCCTCCCTCTCCCACAGCAAATCCTTTGTTCTGCCTTCCCCGGCCTGAGCTGGTCAAGCAGTAAGAGGGCAGAACACTACCTGAAGGGTGGCAGCAGTGCGGGCTGCCTAGAAAAACCTAGAAGACAGGTAGGAGCAATACTGGAGTGGCCTGTAAGGAGCCCCCAGGGTTCATGGAATCATATAACCAATACTGGCAACAGTATTGGGGTATGATGCCAACATGTTTGATACCAAACATGCCCAGGTTCAGAGTTACCATTATGGGTCCAGTACACAGGTAAAATGGCTTCCCCGCACTTACGAAGTCGATGGAGGGGTGCCCGCACACACAGTGATCTTCACCCTCCCCTCTGGACTAAGAGGGCCTACCGCAGGGGTGACTTACAGTGACCTGGTGCAGTGACCTGTGGTGAAAGAGTGCACGCACAGAGGCTGCAATGGCAGGCCTGCAGACACATTTTGCAGGGGCTCCCATGGGTGACACAATACATAACCCCTGGTGCCCCAGTGCCCTGGGTTCCTAAGTACCATATACTAGGGACTTATAAGGGGGCACCAGTATGCCAATTGTGGGGTGTGCACAATCCTAGGGAACCAAATTTAGACGGAGAGAACACAATCACTGGGGTCCTAGTTAGCAGGATCCCAGTGAAAACAGTCTAAGCACACTGATAGCAGGCAAAAAGGGGGTAACCATCCAAAAAGAGTAACTTTCCTACAGTGTGAAGTGCCTTGACTATGAGTACGCCGGAGGGTTCCCCCTCAGCTTCAGTTAGGCCTTCAGCGTCAGTTGACAAAGCCGTTACGGTGCTGGTGCACAGCCCTTCAATGTTCCCACGTTCAGCACCGGTACACGATCAGCCGACTTCAGCGACTGTGCTGGCGGTGCCAGTCGAAGCCAAATCCCTCTATCCGTCTGAAGTCGAAATCAACATTGAGGAATCAGCTTCTCGATGTCAGGAACGGTTCAACTAATGCCTTTCATCCCTTATCTTCCTCCACAAAATTCCGGCATGTTTATCCTACTGAGGGAGATGGTGGAGAGGCGGTAGAGGAGTTGAAACCTCATAGAGAGGACAGCTGGTTAACTGACCTAGCTATGGCTTGTGATTTGGATTCTTCTCCATCCTCAAGTCTCCTTTCACCCCCTGGACTTGCTACGGAGGCGAGCTCCACTTTGGGAGGCATGCTGAAAAGGGTTGCGGTAGTGTTGAATCTAACACTTCCTCCAGTGGAATTAACTTCAGATCCCCAATTGATGTCCTCCATTAAAGCCAACCAGGGGTTGAAGCAGTGATTCCTCACTGCGAAGCCCTACATGACATCTTGTTGGAGGCCTGGGCTAAGCCTGATACAGGGGCCCCTATTGACTGGACAGTCTCACTCCTCGAAGTTTGGTAGCACAGGCCGCTTTGGCCTCTCATGATATTGAGTTTCTCTCACATAGTCCAGGAGTCTAGACATCTGTGGCAGGCATGTTTATTCCTCTACAAGTTCTGTTCTACGTTCTGTGAATACTACTTGTGTTCCTGGACATCTCTCATTCTTTATGGGACTCATGAGCGAACATCTTGCCTACACTTCCGAAGAAAACAGGAGCACTATAAACAGGGCACTGTGATTCAAAACAGCCAGCAAGCATCTAAGCCATTCACTCGTTGTGGCAGGGATACTACTGACTGTGGATCCAGCTATGGCTTCCTCAGTTGTGCTACGTCGCAGTGCCTGGTTATGTACCTCAGGGTTTTCAGAGCCAGCCCTAGCCACACTGCTTGACATGCCGTTTGATGGTGCCCTTTTATTTGGTGCACAGGCAGACTCAGCTTTAAGGCGTTTTCAGCTTCAAGGCGTTGGAGCAGCAAATTAGCTTGGTTCCTCTCTACCTTTTGGCCTAGTTCATAATTCCTGTACTGACTAGTAAGGGGTTCTTTGGGCTTTCTTATTCCACAGAAGGGCCATGCTTCGGCAGGGCTGTGAGGCCTTTTCAGTTATTTAACTGTTACAACCTAATTGTGGCACTGGTGGTGTTCCTGCTTTCTGCAGGTGTGTTTTTCCTTAAATTGTTCTGGGGTGTATAGTGTCCTGGAACCCTATGGAGGTTTTCATTCCTGATGTTGAAGGCTACTTTCACTACTTGGGTAAAGTGATGACTTTCCACTTCGTTTGTCAGTAACAGCCTCTTAGAGAGTTATTGCTTTTAATGCACTTGATATAAAGGTGATATAATTTTTTTTACTTTGAAGAAAAGCTTCTGCTTAAGAGTTGTTACCCTCCTGGTATATACCATGCTCTAAGTGGATTATTTGCTTTTATGCAGTTGAGCATTTGCATATATCTTTACAGTCGGTCTTAACTTGAGGGCTATTACACTTTCATTTGAGGGTACAGAGTTCCTCCCTCGGCAGAGAGTTGTTTTTTATTACTTGTGAGAGTATGGAACTATATTAGTATCCCTTATAGGGAACTTGTAATATTAATAGTTTCTTGGGGATGTCAATATATTGTTTAACCTCTGTTCAAAGAGATTTCTTTATAAAGATTCTGCAGCACTAAGGGTGTTTGTTTTCTAAGTCCTTTTTGTACTGTCAAATAAGATAGCTGTTGATCTACATCATTTATAATGTAGGTCTACTTTTACCTGTGATATGATAGTATCAGTTTCTCTACTTTTGGTCGATGGGATACTTTAGAAGCCAGAAAGTATCTCATTGGGGCCTTAAAGACTTTTCTTGTTTGGCCTTGAAGGTTTACATTAGAGAGCCATCACAATTTGGCAGATTTTCTGCACTGTGGTGTAGGCATTGGTATGATATCGACATGTTCTTTGAATATTATTCTTTTCTTTTCCTTGCTCATATCAGTTTATCATGGGCCTTCGTTGAGGTGTGTCTCTCTCTGTAGATTCTATTGTCTGTTGTATAGAATAATTATTATTATTGACTTTTTAGGAGTTCTGCGCTTTTGCATTCAAGACTTCCTTCTTTTCGGAAGGGTTTTTCCCTCTTCAGGGGTGGTACTTCTCTATGAAGATACTTATATCTGTTGTGCTAGAGGAGGTTATATGTTAATACCTCGTTTAGGTACAACTGTATTCATCGTTTACCTGACTCTAGTTGTTGTAGGTTGGGTTCACAATTTGAGAAGTGTTGGCATAAGACTGAATATACAAAATTGGATGGATTCTTTTTATTGCATAATCTTGAAAAAATCTGTTTTTGCGTCATTGACACATTTTCTATTTTATCTGTAGATGAGTCTTATTCATTATAGGAATCACATACTCACCTTGGTTTCTGCCCCACTACCAAGCTCTGTTTCATATTTGCTGATATATTCAGCCTTTTAAAAATAAATAAATGAGAACAATAAAAAATAGATAAATATATATATTTTGTTGGTTACTGCACAGGCGTTTGTTTGTTATACTCCTATGTCAGCAAGTATTGAGAGTATCTTGATATTTTTATCATCTATAGCTACTGCTTTTCCTGGGGAAAACTACATTTATAGGCGAGCTGGTTGCTATTGTTGTCTTCAACTTTTTCTTAAATAGGGCAATTGTATGTTTTCTCTGCAAGAGATAAACATTATATGCATGTCTTACAGTTTAGGTCGGGTAGAATATACTTTTACATGGTAAGGGGTATTGCTCAAAGGCATGCTATGTTGCTCTGTGGTTCAATAGAGTAGAACATGCAGTTTCGAGCTACATATCAGAACGGATAGATTATCTTCACTGTCTCATCTGGCGATACTGTCCTGCGGTCGTGCGTAGTATTTCTTACCCATGTTTTCTTTGTCTTTATGATGTCATTGCTGTGGTCCTTTTCACAGTATTGATGGGATGTTCTTGGATGGGGTCACATCCCATTGTGGGAGCAAGTAGCTTATTATTAATTTTGCTCGCCTCTGACACCGATTGGTCATATTAACATGGATTTTCTTTATTCCATGTTTTGAATGTTTCCGACTCCTTATACGTGGGTCCTCCATGAGTTTTACATCGTGAAATATGTTAGAGCTCACCTACATTCTTATGAATGGCCAGTCTTTTTAAATTCTTTTTGACTGGTTTTGTTCCAAGAACATATTTTTAGTGGTGGCGATCATGACGTTTTTATGTCTTTTTATTGCTGTGGTTCTTTACACAGGTCTTGTACTAACGAGGATGTCTTTCCTCATAGATATTCTTTTGAATGCATTGTCTATTTCTCTTGTACTAGACCAGTTTTCATTTGGTTAGAGACTTTCAATGTTGTTGGGTCACTTCGGACGCACATTTGACAAACTAACATGGATGAGCCTGTTCCCATGTTCTTCATGTCTTAAGGTTTTATTTACCTATGGTTCCTTCCACAAGTTTGTATGTCATGAGTATATTATTACTCACCTTAATTATTATGATTGTCCGATCTTTTTCTCTTGTTCTTAACCGGTTTTATGATACTTACAGACATTTTTGAGAGGTCTCAGGTCACAGTCCCTCCTCTGGGTTACTATGACTATGGTCTCTGATTCCAAAGTAAGCCACCTGCGGCTTGATGTCTCTATCAGATGAACAAGCTACTTACCTTTGAGACCACATTATCTGGTGGAGCCAGGGTCTAGTTCATTAACGACCCTCCCATCCTCCCGCTCTCGCGAGGTGAGTCCTCTTTAGTCTTAGAAGAATTTGTTATGGAAATCAACACCTTGAATTAAATACTCAGTGAGTATTTGACACAGGAGGTCTTTTATGCTAGCACACTGTTTCAATAGGCAGTTTCTGTATGTGGCTTCACGTTTTGAGCATGGATAATAGTCACTGAAGAAACTGATGTCAGCGAGAGGGTTAAATGAACTCCACTGACGTCACAGCCGGTTGACAACGGAATAGCGTGTCTTCCGACATGCAGACATGCTATGGAGAAAAGTTTCCAGATCCAGAGTAGCGCCCGGGGAATATCCTTAAGTAAGGAATCTGTGACTAGATCCTGTCTCTACCAGATAATACATTACTGAAGGTAAGTAACCTGTTTATTAGGAAAGAATAGAAAGAGCAAATCAATTTAAGTCGATGGGAAGCAGTTGACTAGGACCTGGACATGCTTAAAGGCCAACCCACAATAGTCCGATTCAGGCTGACCTACCTGGTCAGAAATTATGGGCAACCAGGACCTAGCGATCCTTTGCGGCGATGTAACATGGTCATCCAGGGGTTGGCTGTTCATGCCAAATGTTTTAGCTTCAAACTTAGATACTTAGATACTTTTTCTAGAGGTTGGAATTCTTTACTTGATAACCCTTGAAGTAGTAGCCTTACTGGGGACCACAAGGCTGGATACTTCATTAGCGTGGTCCAGCGATTGCTGCAAACCTATGAGTGGCACACACCAAAAAAATGTAGTTGATGAGGTCCCTTCTTCTTAGGTAATCTTCACCACATAGCATAGCCCTCCTTACCTGTAGAAAAATAGTATTAAACATTTTTTCTGATGCCCCAATCAAAAGGACCGTCTTGAACACCACACCACGTGTAGCACACAACTCCCAGTCAGGGCTACAGCAGAATTTCCAGTTTCTTTTGGTTTGCTGATTTTCTTCCAAGCTATACCCCACTAAATGAGCCCTAATAAAAGTGAAACCGGTCGGGGGTGCTTGTGTTTCTGGCAGTTCAGGCTTGACTGTTTCCTTTGGAGCAGAGTCAAGCCTGATTTGCATATATCTGTGTCCAAACTGAGGTGGCACGGTGTGCAAAATGACGATGGACTGAGATCCAACCTTGAGTATTTACCAGTGGCTGAGATTAATTCAAACATTTCATCCATCACTGTTTTGTATTCTCCAGTTTTTCTTTCTGGTGGCAGAGCTTTCTCAGTCTCCAAGACCCCTTCTACACTTAGCACCAGAGCAGATGTTCCACCAGGCAGACATGTCCAGTGGCCAGGGCTTGAAATCCCTTTGTCCTTTTGGGTCAGCAAGATACCTGTTTTTTTAGCCATTGGAGCAGCCTTGCAGGTCCAGAGACTCAGTGTAAAACTGGAGACCTCCTCTCCACCGCCCTTTACCAGGCAGATCAGAACTGTTGCAGAAAACAGTAGGTAGTCATACTTACTTTTGTCTCTATAGATTTCCATTTTTATAGTGGTATTGCATTCGTTTCACAATGTGACCTTGGCATTCACAACAACGCTGAAGCAAATTGAATTCAATATTTTGCACCTCGAGTGCCTTTTACTAGTGTGATCCAGTCCCTTAATCACATAGTTGTTTTACTCTAAAGGTAAGCCAATAAGGTTTTGTGCTGCAGCCAACAAAATACAATTCTTAGCTTTCCTGACACGTTATTTTCAGCTTTCTTAAATCTCTGCCTAATTCAACCCACTCCGGCCTCTAGAGGATCAATACTTCTGCCTTCCCGCTCAAGATGGGAAAGGCTTCACTAACAACGATAGTCACTGCTGCCATTGACTAGGAAAAGAGGCATAGGAAGGGAGGAACAGACATTTTTTTAGCTCTGGTCGGCTCCCAGTGTTTGAAGTTTTGCAGTTGGCAAAACCACTTCAAAGATAATAAGTTGTGAAATACTGCAGTTCTCTGCAAGCCACAGAGAATTCCGCCAGACGAAAGGGACTAGCCATGTGCTCAGACTAGCTACACTTTAGGTAGATAATATCACAAAATTGTTGGGTGAAAGGCCTAATATGAGCAACTCAGTCTGGAACATGTTGAGGCAAAGCCCATTGGTGAAGAGACAACATCAGAGACAGGTATGTTCCAGTTTCATGAGCCATCTTGGGGAAGTCCAGTATGCAGCAAAGGATAGTTCACATAAGTGATGCTCTTCCTGGTTTCTCTCAGTTACTGACTTTTCCTGTTACATATCACTGGTGTCACATTACTGGAGCCCTGAGGGACTCCACAAGTGCTGATTGCTTTGGGTGTTGACTGGCTTGGCAGACATGAATGGGTCTGTGTAGGACGCTGGCACTGTACATACTATATCAATATGAGATATAGTATGCACAGAGTCCAGGGGTTCCCCAGAGGCTTGACAGAGGCAATAATAGATAATACTAATGCTCTATTTTGGTAGTATGGTGGAGCAGATGGGCTCATCTGAGAGTAGTGTTAAGCATTTGTTGTACACACAAGCAATAGAAGAAACACACACTCAATGACTTAACTCCAGACCAATAGGTTTTTATATAGAAAAAGATCTTTTGTTAATTTATTTCTAGAATCACTAGATTCAGTTTGCAGGTAAGGACTTTTAATGAAAGGTACTTTGTATAGGTAAGTTCAGGACTTTTAATCAAATCGACAATACACACAGTTTTCTCTAAAATGGCAAAAGGCTATTTTAAAAGTGGACACAGTGCAGTTTTCAACAGTTCCTGGGGGAGGTAAGTAAAGTACAGTTTCTGAGGTAAGTAACAAACTTACAGGTTTAGTCTACGGGGCACAGGTAGCCCACCGTTGAAGGTTCAAGATAACCCCAAGCACCCAGCAACACAGACCCAGTTAGGTGCAGAGATCAAACAAGAGCCAAAATTGGATGGGCCCTAATGGAGACAGGGGGTACTCCGGTTCTGGTCTGCTTGCAGGTAAGTACCCACGTTGTCGGAGGGCAGACCAGGGGAGTTTAGAGGAGCACTGGGGGGGCCCCAAGTAGGCACCAATTCCACAACCTCAGCAGAGGCAGAGTGCATACAGGGCGTCGAGTTTCCAATGGAACTCTATGAGGGGGGACCCAGGGGTCACTTAGGCGCAGCAGGCACAGCACAGGGGGGCTTCTCGGGCAAGCCACCAACTGGATAGGGAGGAGGGTCGCCTGCTGGTCATAGCTGCACTGGTGGTCGGTTTCTCTCAAGTCTGGGGGCTGCGGGTGCAGTGCTTCTCCAGGCGTCGGATATCTTCATCCCGGGCAGTCGCGGTTAGGGGGGTCTTCTGGATTTCCTCTGCAGGCTGTGTCGTGGACGGATGGAGAGGTCAGCCCAGGGTGGACACTCGTCGGATTTGTCTGGGGGTCCCCTCTGGCTAGCTGGTCCACCTGGACACAGGCCGTGGGTGACGGGTGCAGAGTGGTTTAGGACTCAGGCTTCTGGAGTGAGGTGGGAGTCCTTTAGAAGCAGTTTCTTCTTCTTTCTTGTTGGACAGGTCCGCTGTCCACTGGAGTTTCTTGGTCCTCTGTGATGCATGCAGTCCCCTGGAGGCTTTTCGGGGGTTGCTAGACCTGCAGAACGCGTCGCTCTTCTTTAGCAGCTTTTTGAAGCAGGAAACAGGCTGGTAGGGCTGGGGCCGAGTCAGTTGTTGTCTCCTCTTTTCTGCGGGGTTTTCAGCTCAGTAGTCGTCCTTCTTGTGAAGTCATCAGGAATCTGGTGAGCCTGTTTCAGGGAGGCCCTTAAATTCTAAATTTAGGGGCGTGTTAGTGTCAGGGGGCAGTAGCCAATGGCTACTGTCCTGGAGGGTGGCTACACCCTCCTTGTGCCCACTCCCTTTGGGGAAGGGGTCACATTCCTATCCCTATTGGTCCCTGTCCTCCAAACCAAGATGGAGGATTCTGCAGGGAGGGGGTCACCTCAGCTCTGGACCCCTTAGGGGTGGTCCTGGCTGAGGTGGTCACTCCTCCCTGTTTTCTTAATTTTCCTGACGGACTTGCCGCCAACAGTGGGGCTGTGTCGGGGAGACGGGAATCTCCACTAGCTGGAGTGCCCTGTGGGCACTGTAATCTGAGGCTTGAGCCTTTGAGGCTCACCGCCAGGTGTTACAGTTCCTGCAAGGGGAGGTGTGAAGCACCTCCACCCAGGACCGGCTTTGTTTCTGACCACAGAGTGCAAAAAGGCACTCACCCCATGTGTCAGAAACTCGTCTGACAGTGGCAGACTGGCACAGACCGGTCAGACTTACACTAGCAGTTGGGCTAACATACAAGGGGCATCTCTAAGATGCCCTCTGTGTGCATTTTTCAATAAATCCCACACTGGCATCAGTGTGGGTTTATTGTGCTGAGAGGTTTGATACCAAACTTCCCAGTATTCAGTGGAGCCATTAGGGTGCTGTGGAGTTCGCAATGACAAACTCTCAGACCATATACTTAATATTGCTACACTGCACTTACAATGTCTAAGAATCTTCTTAGACTCTGTAGGGGCAAATTGCTCATGCAGCTATGCCCTCACCTGTGGTATAGTGCACCCTTCCTTAGGGCTGTAAGGCCTGCTAGAGGGGTGACTTACCTATGCCTCAGGCAGTGGTTTGTGGGCATGGACCCTGAGAGGGGTGCCATGTCGACTTAGTCATTTTCTCCCCACCAGCACACACAAGCTGTGAGGCAGTGTGCATGTGCTGAGTGAGGGGTCCCCAGGGTGGCATAATACTTGCTGCGGCCCTTAGAGACCTTCCCTGGCCACAGGGCCCTTGGTACCATGGGTACCTTTTACAAGGGGCTTAACTGTGTGCCAGGGCTGTGCCAATTGTGGGAACAAAGCTACAGTTTTAGGGAAAGAACACTGGTACTGGGGCCTGTTTAGCAGGGTCCCAGCACACTTCCAATCAAAGCTGGCATCAACACTAGGCAAAAAGTTGGGGGGTAACCATGCCAACAGTGGCATTTTCCTACAGTCTGTTTCAAAGAAAGAGGTCAAACCAGCAAATGAAGTGGAGAACACATGGGCCCAAATGAATCAATAGCTCCTAAAAACTTGGCGATGTGTTCACACTGCAATGGAAGGCCCTTCGCAAAACGTTATCTGGTAATCTTTCAGATGCTTAATTTCTGTATTTGGTTTTTAAACCGGTGCTAACGAAGTGACATTTTTGACCAGACAATATAAGCATTCTTAAAGATTGCAAAATATTGAAGTAATACTATGAAAAAATATGCTGCATAATTTAATCAACCCTGCTGCATAATTCCAGTGGCCCTGTGTATATCATGTCTTAGAAACACCCCAAAATGTTTGTTGTTGAAGAAAAGTTATTTGTGAACTAAATACAATATCATAAAGTATAATCTGTCGAATAAGAGTAGAGTTGACGTTTCAAACCTAAGGAGTCCCACTTATGATAGGGTCATCATCAGGAAGGGTGGACCAAGCTACTTGCAAAGTTTATCTTTGTACGAGAGGAAATAAAATCAATCCATCTCTTACATATCCAGGACTAGCACCCGATGAATGTGCCCCAGTCATTGTCAGTGGTCGCAATGGATGTGCAGGGGCTGTGTGCTACCAACACCACAGATGCCTGAAAAATGTCATGATGTGTTCATTCATTATTAAGAATTCATGGAAGAGTAATATGTAAATAAACACAAAATGCTGCGTGGAAGAAATTTTAGCAGGCAGGGGGCCCGTTTTTTCTGAGCTAGAGTGTAGGGAAGTGAAAAGTTGCAGATTCTCCATTCCAGCCTAAAACATACAGCGTCAAAACTATCTGGTGTCCAGGTGCTTGCACTTAGCCAAAAACAACCCAGATGTTCTGTAAAGAGAAAGGCCTTTTGCCTTTTGTTTAAATGTTTTAGCGAAGAAAGTAAGTTATTTGTGTAATGTTTGCGTTGGTGACACAACGACCCTGTCCTGGGTGCTCAGCCACTGGAAGGTGCATATATAGGCATCTGAGACTGTTGGGCATGGTCATGAGTTGGGCATCTGAGACTGTTGGGCATCTGAGACTGTTGGGCGTGGTCATGAGTTGGGCGTGGTCATGAGTTGGGCGTGGTCATGAGTTGGGCGTGGTCATGAGTTGGGCGTGGTCATGAGTTGGGGGGGTCATGAGTTGGGCGTGGTCATGAGTTGGGCATGGTCATGAGTTGGGCATGGTCATAAGTTGACATTCACACCTTGCTCTTTGAAGCTTGATGAATCTGATGAATTGTGCAGTAGTGCAGTCGCAGGTTTGCACTTTTGAAAAAGGGTAAGCATTGCAGATTGGGAATGTGCTAAACTGTCTTTGTCCCTGAGCCCAACCCCACTTGATCTGGGCGAGTTATCTTTTTCAGTTCCTGAACCAGTGCCTCATGAGCCTGGGCACTGGTTCACGCGCTTTGCAAAAGTAGACCCAGAGCATAGCTGGAGTTAAAGCACATGAAATATCAACAGGCTTTCCACTGCGTTAGTAGAAGTGGGCGAATATTTGTGGACAGTGTAGCTCAGGCAAAGGTTACTCCTTGTGTAGATCTTTAACAAAATGCTGCTTGAAGGTGGAGAGAGATGGGGCCTGGCTGTTGTATACTGGGAAAGTAGAGCGTTGCAAGAGAAAGAATGTTTGAGAGAGGATTGGTTTCCCTTTCTGCTGGAGATCTGGGGCTTTCTGCTGGTTTCTCTGGTCTGTTCAGGTCAGATTTCCTTCTACAGTATTCCCAAACTTTTTAGACCCACGACCCAGTTTACCGAACTATAAACTTGTGTTACTCACCTAGCTTTAATGTACATGAGTGAGTGTTTTTATGTTACTGAAGCGTTATGTTGTCGCGCACTGTCATTTACAGGGTACACATTTTTCATTGAAACAGGATTTCAGTGCATGTTTACCGTGTGCGCATCACCAAGTAAAGAGTCTTGATTTGTACTGATTCTATTAAAATCCTTGTTTCCACCACACTTAATAATCACAACAAAATATGCATTGTTTTTGCTTTCTAATCTGCTGAATGTGTGCAATTCATTTACCGGTGTTTATATTCTGTTGTGTGTTGCAAAGAATTAACGCATTTCCTTTCACACTCATTGCACCCATTCAAGACTGTCACATAACTCAGTTTGTTCTCTCGGACTGCAGTGAGAGGAGTCTGCAAACACCATTTCCCGTGTTAAAAACAGTAGGGAGCCATTTGTCAGAAGACAGCCTAGCATTTGATCTCGGTCCTTGAAACGAGACATTTAAATACATCTTTATTTATTGCTTAAACTTTCGCAGCCCTCCAAAAATCGTCTCAGAACCCACAGTTTGGGCGACCCTGGCCTCGTGGGTAAGGCCTGCAGTCGGCAGAGGAAATGAGGGGGATCCCGCCAAATCTCAGTTCTGGCAGCTGTTTCTGGGCTGGATCTTGGATCTGGGATCCCGCTGACCCAGTAAAATCTGCTGAATTTTTCCTGATGTAATTTTCTGACACTGGTAGACAATCCAGCAGCGTCTGCAAGGTGTCTGCTTTCTTGTTAGAGCAGCAGCCTGCAGGCGGCGATAGGGCTTTCTTATTGTCACTCACAGGTGGCCCCAAAACAAAGGCCTGATTTAAAGAGCCGCAAGCTTATCTTTTGTTCGAGTATCACCCTGACTGGGAGCTATCTGGAGCCTAACACCTACATGGCATGAACGGAGGGAAACAAGTGCACACAGGCATGATTTGGAGGCAGATTTTTTGTTTTGTGCTTTGCTTACCCCCCATGTAAGAGATGAGCATGCACTGCAAAAATGCCAGATACACAGGTGTGTATGAGTAATTACACGAGAAACAATTTAAAAGGCACTTACTAATGTATTTTTCATTTAACTCTTTTAGAACGCTACTCATCTCACTGTAGGGTGTCGGAGTGCCCCCATCACACACAGGGAGACAATAAATAATATGTGTGTATAAATCAGTGTACATGAAATGTTACAAAAAATAATGAGGGTTATGAGGTGTTAGGGTCACATATCGTTCATGCTTGTAGATATTATATGTTGAGTGCATGGTCCGGAGAAAAAAAGTCAGGATTTAAAATGTAACAGTGATTGGGGTTGTCTGTACTAACAGGACTTTAATGTTATACTTTATTTATTCTTGCCACCCAAAGGAGCCCTTCTTTTCAAACGTACAACAGATTGAGAAAAAAAACAAGGATCTAAACCCATTACTTGCAGTTTGCATGCAGCTCCTTGATGTAAGATCATAGCTCACTGTGCTACAATATTAGGAGGATTGCAACTTAAGAACTTGAAGTAACAAAAGGATCTCAGTCAAAAGCAGTAGCCCCCTTACCTGACCATATAAGATGCAAACCTGAGATCTTCTTGTTTCACAATGTGCTTTGCAGCAGGTGCATTAATTCTATGCTACTTTATAAGTCAGCTTTGGGCAAAAGCCACAACTCTCCCACTGCTACATTACCAACCAGTTTTACACTTAATAAAGTCCCCTCACAATTACTGGGCACACGGGGATCTTTGTAGCAGGTGTCTTAATCTTCTATGATATTTGAAAATGCAGCCTCTTTGTGACCAATTAAGCCAGAAGAGATTTGCTGTCACATGTGTTTTTGTTGTGTGTGTATAAATTGACTGTTGGACTCCGCCTTTCTGGGTCGCTCCCTCGTGACTCCAGCCCCTTTCCTCAGACACACCTTGACCCCCGTGTATGGGTTTCTGGAGTAAATTTCTTCCAATTCCTGCACTGCCTGCAGTCTAATACAGTGGTTCCCAACCTGTGGTCCGGGGACCCCTGGGGGTCTGCGAAGCCTTCTCAGGAGGTCTGCGACTGCTTAGAAAATTAAATAATATCAACAGATTAGGTCCTCAGCTTTCAGTAATAACTCACTGGGGGGTCCCCGGATTCCAATAATGATTCTTTGGGGGTCCCCGGGTTCTAGTAATGATAAAATGGGGGTCCACACAAGTCAAAAGGTTGGAAACCACTAGTCTAATATACAGAGTGATTTTCCAGGGGAAGTTATCCATCCAAGGGATGTAAGTACAAGTTAAATGTGGTGATCTGAATCCAGTCTCAGTGAAAGGGTGGCGCCACAGCCTCTAAGGCCTAGTATTGTGCAGACCTGTACATTGCTGTATGCGCCTTGAAAATGTGCGATCCAACCCCCCTTCCGGAGTTATTTTGAACTGGAGAGTCCTGACTGGCTCATTCTTACGCAGGTGAAGCACCTAGAGGTGAGCAGCGCTTCGATGGCTGATGACCTGTGTCGGAAGAGCGCCATCATCGAGACCTACGTCTTTGACAGCCGGATCGGTGAGTCTCAGGGCGAGAATGCCTGTGTGTGGCAGCTGGGTTTATGAAGACACCTTCAGGTACAGGCATTCACCATTGCAGTTTCTTATTAAGTTTCCAGTTTTCATTTTTTTGCCTATTTTCACATAAAAATACAAAAAGGAAATAAGCTGTTTCCCCTTATGTTTTGATTTTTTTAAAGTGGCAAAAAATAAAGGCATACACTCTTCTTCTAGCCTCTCTCCATGCAGTCTGTCATGACTGTCAGGCAAATAGTTGAGCTCAATGACAGCATATTATTTAAACAATTGATAGTTTTTCTAAAAAATAAAATCTAAAAAAGGCTTGCGTGGTAGAGACCTACAAATTCCACTGTGCCACTGTTTTCGAGTGAGTGCATATGGCATTAAAACCCTAGAGACACTGATTGCATCTTCATGCATTAAATACAAGTGGGAATGCTCCATTTACAACTTCATTTTCACACCAAAAATAGATATTGGTAAGTAACAATATGATGAGAAAAGAATAGATGTGGACATGAATGTCTTCCATGACACACTAAAAGATGGGGAGTTCCTCAGTCGCCCCATCAAAGCCAGGACTGGATGCTGTGAGTGGTTCATAGCTCCAGCCCGTCTCCGTCCATACCTCTGACCCACAATGTGGGATGTGATTTATCTAGCAGGCTGATCTTGGACCCACTTAGACCTCACCACTAAGACATTGGGGTGGTCTCTGAAAGTTTGAGTTTAATGCACCTAAATTCCATCCATACTTAACTAGGGACTCCTTGAAGACGGTGTTGCAAAATCAAAGCTTGGCAGAAAGAGGTTTAACTGGGTCGAGCTGCGAAGGTACTATTTACAGCACAATGTCTAAGCCACAGCGAAACCCTTGAACACTCCCTGCATGATGTGTCCATCCTTCATGATCTATTCTGACCAGTGTCATATCTACAGCCCCTACTGATCGTGTATGATCTGTCTTAACCAGTGTCAAAGCTGTGGACCCCCAGCAGATCCCAGACTTCACACCATCTGCTGATCAGTGTGGGAGCCTCGTGCCTCCAGCAGACCCTATCCATCCTTAAAGATCTGTACTGACCAATGTGGAAGCATTGTGTCCCCCAGCAGACCCTATCCATACCTCATGACTTGTACTGATCAGTTTAGAACCTTAGGTCCCTCAGAAGACCCTATCTACCCTTCACGCTGTGTACTGACCATTGTATGAGACTGGGGCCCCCAGCTGACCCTATCCACATTCCATGGCCAGCACTGACCAGTCTCAGAGCCCCTGCCCCTAGTGTATTATATCCACCCTTCATGATCGGTATTAACCAATGTCAGTGCCTTACGCCCCCAGCATACCATATCCACCCTTCACCATGTGTACTGACCAGCATGGGAGCCTCTGGTCCATAGTAGACCCTCTCAGTCCTTCACAATGTGTACTGACCAGCATCAAAGGAGTAGCTCCAATAGGTGCTGCAGGTGCAGTGGCATTGGGGCCCACAGAACCTTGATGACTGCTGTATTTAACCCCCCCAACTGCATTCAAAGGGGCTATTTTCTTTGCTTTGCTCCAGGGCCCACGGCATCCTTGCTATAATACTGACCAGCATGGGAGCCTCAAGTCCCCAGCAGACCCTATCCAACCTTCACAATCTGTATAAACCAGCATGTGAGTCTCAGACCCCCGCTTACCCTATCCATCCTTCAAGATCTGTACGCACCGATGTGGGAGCATTGGACCCCAGGCTTACACTATCCACCCTTCACAATCTGTCCTGACCAGACCAGACCCTATCCACTGTGCAGATCAACTCTATTCACCCTTCGTGATCTGTAATATCTGATAGAGAATTCTAGCTGCAGATTCCGTACCTTCGAATTTCCCAGGCGTCAGACTGGATCCGTAGGATTTTTGCGTGAGCAGAACCCTTGTGCTCCAACAGGTGGTTTCTTACGGTTATGCGCGGGGCGGCATTGGCGCCAGAAGTGACATTGCAGTCACCTATATATGCGCCACCTAGGCGTGCGGACATCTGTTCTTTTCTTTCTGTGCCAGTTAGCGCGGATCTGGAGTAAGAGCTAAGCTCGGTCACATTTTGCATGGTTTTTCAATGTTTTATCGAATATTTTTTCAAGTTTGATGAGGAATGTCTTCAAGGAAAACAGGATTCAAGCCGTGTGGCACCTGTGTCCATGCCATGTCAGTTTCATACCCCCATCTGGTCTGTTTCTGATGCCTCAAACTCGACCACAACTCAGTCATGCTCGGACTGCTGGGCCATGGCACCGAAGGTTTTGAGGGAGTGATCCCTAAAGTTGCTTGCATCCCAGCAGTCAACGCCACTTAGCGTGACTCATCGTAGGTCTTGGTTCTGATCCGAGGAGAAGGTCGTAGGACCGCTCCAAGAGCCCCAAGTCATCGGGAAACTCGGTAATGAGGCATAAGAAGCACAAGAAGACTCCTCGTCCATCAGCCGACACAAGGACTTTGGAACTTTGGTGTTCCAGGCAAGGTCCCGCTGAGCCGTTGCCAGGCCCGATTCTGCACCTTCTTGCATTTCTGTGAGCCGGAGCTACCGCCACTCAGGTGAGAGAATTCCATGTGATGTATATTTGAGTGGGCCGACCTCTCCGGACCACCTTTAGGCCCTGCTTGGTCAGAGGTGGCCCCATAAGGTTCCACGCAGATGGCTCTGGTCTAATTGGGTCTCATGGATCTGAGCTAGGATTCGGACCGGCACCGGTTGTGCCAATGCAACCTTCTCCGGCACCAGTCCTGATGCCCAGGCGCCCACCAGCAGTGCCAGGTCCATTCTAATCTCCAACGACTCAGAGTCGTAACGGCTTTGCTAGACACCAACTCTGGCACCGACAGGCCCCATTGGTCCTAGCATTTTCCTGAGCATCCAGGATAGGGGAAGAGAAAAGGGAGGGGTCACTGGACCCTTTAAAATACCAGTTGGAGACATTTATGGACTGGTATGAGGAACTTGGGGATGCCAGTGGACCGGACACCTCTCCGGATACTGGTTTGCTTTCTCCCTTTACCGTGGCGGAGGAGTAGGGAACATCATATGCAATGGTGGTGAAGAAAGCAGCAGAGGTTCTCGACCTCAGACTTCCCTCTGTGGCGCTCAAGACTAACCTCTTGACAGAAGTGCTTCAGCCTGGGGCTTCCTCATCAGGACCCCTGCTCCCCTTCAACAAAGCACTGACTGATGTCCTGCTGGGAACCTGGTCCAAGCCCAGCACAGGGGGTCCTGTGAAAAGGACAGTTGCCCGCCATCGCGCCGCCTCAGGTGACCTGAGTTTCTTCACCCAACACCCCACCCCTGAGAGCTTGGTAGTCCAAGCCTCAACTTCCCATGGCGTGTTCCTTGCCGCTCCCCCGGACAGGGAATCCAAAAGGCTGGACACCATGGGAAAGAAAATGTTTTGTTCCAACAGCCTAGCGTTGCAGTCAGTGAATACTGCATTCCTTTTGGGGCGTTATTCCCACACATTGTGGGATACGGTTGCACAAGTGCTGCTACAGGTTCCGGAGGAGGCCTGGGCCATCCTATCCCAATCATTATAGCACTGGAGAGAAGCAGCAAACTTCACCATCAGGTGTGAATTGGATATGACAGACTCGCTGGGCAGAGTGGTTTCGTTGACAGTGGCTCTTAGGCGCCATGCCAGGTTGAGAACATCTGGCCTTTCGGGGGATGTCCAGGCCAACCTCATGGACACGTCCATCGATGCAATGCATCTCTTCAGAGAGAAGCCAGATTCTGTGCTTGGGCACTTTAAGGACTCTCGGACTGTGGCCAAGACCTTGGGCCTCTCAATGACCCCACGTCCCTAGTCTGCCTTTTGCCCCTTTGTGGCTATGAAAGTTGCGTGCAACTGCACCAACCCTATGCCAGCCACCTGCGCAAGCTCCCGAAGCTTTGCGTGGATGTGGACACAGTGCATTCCGACCCTGTGGGTCAAGTAGCCAGAAGTCTTCCACTGCCAAACCCCAGCAGCCTCTAAGCCCTCCTTTTCTCCTATTAAGGGATCATGGTTGTCCAGTTGGTGGGAGAATACATCATCATCTCCTCCAGTGGCAGTTCATTACATCAGACAGGTGGGTCCTGCAGATCAATCAAAGGGGCTACTCCCTCCTCTGCGACTCTTCCCCTCCACATATACCACCAACACAAGAAGAGCTGTAAGAGGATCATCTATCCTTACCTCCAGAGGAATTTACAGCTCTCTTGGCCAAGGGAACCATAGAGAGGGTTCTGACATCAGAATTAGGCATGGTTGTTATTTCCACTATTTCTGATCCCCAGAAAGAACAAAGATCTTCAACCTGTTCTAGACCTCCAAACCATCAATCTCTTCCTCAAGAAGGAGAAATTCAAGATGCTCACTTTAGCTCAGGTCTTGTCTTCCCTAGACTAAGGAGACTGGTTGGTAGCATTGGACTTGCAGGATGCATATTTCCACACCTCCATCCTGCCTGTCCACAGGCGTTGCCTGTGGTTCTCAAGAAGGTCAGGAACGACCGGAGCTAAGTCATTCTTGTGGCACCGGGGTTGGCATGGAAAGTCTGGTATCCTGAGCTTCTGAGAATGAACATCGATCCTCCAATCAGGCTGCCTCTTCGAGAGGATCTTCTGTTGCAGCAGCAGAGGAGGGTCCTCTCCCCAAACTTGCATGGAGATTGTGCGGCACCAGTTGACATTCTTTGACCTTCCTCCCGAAGTTTGCAATGTTTTTCTGGCTGCCAGACGTCCCTCCACCAAGATGGTGTACGTCTGCCATTGGCAAAAGTTTGTATTGTACAGAAAAATCTATCAACCCTCTTTCTGCCTCTCTTTCTGATATCCTTCTCTTCATTCTTACCCTTGGCCAGCAGGGCTGTGCTCTGGATACCTTTAAGGGCTATCTCACTGCTATGTCCGTCTTCTTGCGACTGCCTGACCAACGCTCGTTAAGTCCCCTATTGTAAATAGGTTTCTAAAAGGGCTCGGACATATGTTTTCCCCCTTTCCTGTTTATCATGCCTCAGTGGAACCTTAATTTGGTTCTCACTTACCTCATGTCTGCTCTCTTCGATCCTCTGCACAATTGTCCCCTCTGGCTGCTTATCATCAAAAAAGCCTTTTAGTGGTAATAACATCTGCCTGGAGGATGAGCGAGCTGCATGCTTTGTCATCCAAGCCTCTCTATTTGACGGTGTTTCTATACAAAGTGGTGGTTCGCTCTAGGGCCTCTTTCCTTTCAAAAGTGGTGACCCCATTTCATTTGTTACAGTCACCCTGCCCACCTTTTATGCTCCTCCGCATCCCTCTAATGAAGAGTATAAACTCCACCGTCTGGACCCAAAAAGAACGTTGTCGTTCTACCTTGACCGCATGAAAGAGTTCTGGGTGAATGACCAGCTGTTTGTGGGGGTTGTTGGAGCAAAGAAAGATCGGGCAGTATAGAAGCTGGGTTGTTCTCTGTATTAACATCTGCTACGCCTTGCCCAAACAACAACGTCCTGAGGACTTAAGGGCCCACTCCACAAGAGGAAAGGCTGTGACCAAGGCGTTGGTACGTGGAGTCCCAGTCCTGGACATTTGCCTGGTAGCAACGTGGCATCCCTGCACGCATTTGCCTAACACTACTGCCTGACAGTCAAGTCCGCAGAGATGGGCATTTTGCCCGTTCAGTCCTGGAGGACTTTATAGTTTAGTAAATTTGTCCGCAGCCCGCTGCCGGGTTTAGTATTGCTTGGGTATCTACTCAGAGGTAAGGAATCTGCATCTGGATGTCTCTACCAGAGGAACAAGTTACCTACCTTCAGTAATTAATTATTTGGTAGAGACAATATCTACCTGCAGATTCCTTACAGACCCAGCCATTCCTCACCGCTCTGCAGACAGATTCTAGGGTTGGGGCTGATCTCTTTCAGGGTCCTAATTTTGACACATCAGTATCAGTGCTCTTCATGGCTCTGCGCTCCTGGCGTGGTAGGTGTGAAAAGTAACTGACGTCTGCGAGTCAAGCTGGTGCATATACAAGTGACCGCGACGTCACTTCTGGCACCAACGATGCTGCGTGGAACTGAACGAAGCCACCCAATGGCACACTAGGGGACTGCTCATGCGAAAATCTTCTGGATCCAGTCTGACTCCTGCGAAGTTCAAAGGTAAGGAATCTGAAGCTAGATATTGTCTCCACCAGATAATTAGTTACCAAAGGTAAGTAACTTGTTTGACAAGTACGGGAACTTCTGACTCCATGAAGCCATTATCGTCCTTCACAATCTGTGTTAACCATAGTGGGGAGCTCGAGGCTTCACCAGACTCTAACCACTGTTCAGATCGACTCTATCCCCCCTTTGTGATGTGTACTGATCAGTGTGGAAACTTCTGGGCACAGCGCATCCTGACCAGTGTTGGAACCAGGGGCCTTTGATAGACTCCAGCCACCCTGCATGAGCCTTACTCACTGGCAGCCTTATAGGCAAAAGCAGGACAATGCAAAGGAGAATTGGCTTTATTTGCGATGTCACTCTTACATCTATTTGCTTTATTTCCGCATGGGATGTGGCACTTGGGGTGTCTAGAACTGTACTCGCCAAGACTCAAATTGCCACTGCCACACAAGATATTTTGTTGTTCTAGAGGGTAATTTTCAAAGTGTCAACCCATATAACTTGAGTGTATATGTATTTATGGCTGTCTCTTCCTGCAAAGGAATTTGATAAAGACTAGATTACTTTCAAAGCTTGCTTGCCTTGAAACCATATTTCTGATGAATATTTCTAACCACAGATTCCTCACCTTGTGAATATTGCCCAAGTATCAGACTAGACTAGACCCAGAAATGTTAAAGCACTACTCCTGCGTGCCGGTAAGTGGCATTGTGCGGCTCTGTACCAACACCATTGTACTCCGGGAATAATGAGCGGTGCCGTCTATAAGAGCCACCCATGCACGCTGGCCTCAGTTCTTTTCTTTCCACGCCTTCAGACGTGGATCTGGGACTTCTCCATGGTCTCAAGACCGATTTTTATAACAACATGTTCGATGGCATCTGTCGCTGTAGATACGCATGTTTTGCATAGCTCGCCATCTGGTGTTGGGCCGGAGTGTTACAAGTTGTTTTTCTTCGAAGAAGTCTTTCGAGTCACGGGACCGAGTGACTCCTCCTTTTGTCTCCATTGCGCATGGGCGTCGACTCCATCTTCGATTGTTTTTTTTCCGCCATCGGGTTCGGACGTGTTCCTGTCGCTCCGAGTTTCGGAACGGAAAGATAGCTAATTTCGGAAGATTTTCGTCGGTATTGTTGCGTTCGGGATCGGCGTAGTTAGATTCAACACCGCGTCTAAGATCGAAGAGCTCCGGTGCCCTTCTGGGTAATTTTTTCGATCCCCCGTCGGGGCCTGGTCGGCCCGACCGCGTGCAGAAGAACGCCGATGGAACGGACCCCGTTCCGTTTCTGTCCCTAAGGCCACAATAAATACCCCTATACAGACCAACACTTGGTCTGCAACCTGTGCCTGTCACCTGAGCACAGTGAAGACACCTGCGAGGCCTGTCGTGCGTTCCGGTCCCGAAAAACACTCCGAGACCGTCGAGCCAGAAGACTTCAGATGGCGTCCGCGCCGACAGCCCACCGGGAGTTCGAGGAACAAGAAGAGGAGGGAACCTTTTCGATCCAAGAATCGGACTCCGAAGGATTCGACGATACACAAACCGTGAGTAAGACGTCGAAAAGCACTCAGAAGAAGATTTACAAGGCCCAGGGGATGCCACTGCCACCAGGCCATGGCTCGACCCATAAATTCGGTGACCGACCGTCGGCACCGAAAAAGGCCCAAACAGTGCCGAGATCGTCCGACTCCGGTCGAGACACCGGCACGCAGCCTTCTCGGGACCGAGAAAGTGCTGGAGACAAGCATCGACACCGAGATACCGGTGTAGACACGGCTCGACGCAGAGACAACGGCACCGAAGAAGATCGACGCCGAGAGGTTTCGGCCCCGAAAAAGAAAAAAGTCACCTCGGAGCCGAAAAAAGATGCAGACAGGGTTTCGGTGCCAAAACAAACTGCAACCGACCCAGTTTCAGGCTCTTATACAGAAGAGCACTCGCTAACCTCCCAAATGCAAAAGCATAGGTTTGAGGAAGAGCTACACTCAACTGATGTAGACCATACGCAAAAGCGTATTTTCATACAGCAGGGGACAGGAAAAATAAGCACCCTTCCCCCTATTAGAAGAAAGAGAAGATTGGAGTTCCAAACTGAACAAACACCACAAACAAAAGTGGTGAAAAAAGTTACCCCACCACCCTCTCCTCCACCTGTGATTAACGTCTCACCAGCACAAACTCCATCACATTCCCCAGCTCACACCACCATGAGCCAGGGTGACCAAGATCAAGACGCATGGGACTTATACGATGCCCCAGTGTCAGATAACAGTCCGGAGGCATACCCTACGAAGCCATCTCCACCAGAGGACAGCACTGCGTATTCTCAAGTGGTGGCTAGAGCAGCACAATTTCACAATGTAAGCCTCCACTCAGAACAGGTCGAGGATGACTTTTTATTCAACACTCTCTCCTCCACCCACAGCTCCTACCAAAGCCTGCCTATGCTCCCTGGTATGCTCCGGCACGCAAAAGAAATCTTTAAGGAGCCGGTCAAAAGTAGGGCAATCACACCAAGAGTGGAAAAAAAGTATAAGGCGCCTCCTACAGACCCGGCTTTCATCACTACACAGCTGCCACCAGACTCTGTCGTTGTAGGAGCAGCTAGGAAAAGGGCCAACTCCCACACATCTGGAGATGCACCACCCCCAGATAAAGAAAGCCGCAAGTTCGATGCAGCTGGTAAGAGAGTCGCAGCACAAGCTGCAAACCAGTGGCGCATCGCTAACTCCCAGGCACTACTTACGCGCTATGACAGAGCCCATTGGGATGAGATGCAACATCTCATTGACCATCTGCCCAAGGACCTACAAAATAGGGCAAAACAAGTGGTTGAGGAGGGACAGACCATTTCCAACAACCAAATCCGCTCCTCCATGGACGCTGCAGATACAGCTGCACGGACAATTAATACATCTGTAACTATCAGAAGGCATGCATGGCTCCGAACGTTTGGATTTAAACCAGAGATTCAGCAAGCAGTTCTCAATATGCCTTTTAACGAAAAAGAACTGTTCGGTCCAGAAGTGGACACAGCGATTGAGAAACTCAAAAAAGACACGGACACTGCTAAAGCCATGGGCGCACTCTACTCCCCGCAGAGCAGAGGGAATTACAGCACATTCCGTAAAACACCCTTTAGAGGGGGGTTTCGGGGTCAGAGCACACAAGCCAGCACCTCACAGGCAACACCGTCCAGTTACCAGGGACAGTACAGAGGAGGTTTTCGGGGACAATATAGAGGAGGGCAATTCCCTAGGAATAGAGGAAAATTTCAAAGCCCCAAAACCCCTACTACTAAGCAGTAACTCACATGTCACTCACCCCCTCCACACAACACCAGTGGGGGGAAGAATAAGTCATTATTACAAAGCATGGGAGGAAATCACTACAGACACTTGGGTTCTAGCAATTATCCAACATGGTTATTGCATAGAATTTCTACAATTCCCTCCAAACATACCACCAAAAGCACAAAATTTGACAAAACATCATTCCAATCTCCTGGAGATAGAAGTGCAGGCACTATTGCAAAAGAATGCAATCGAATTAGTGCCAAACACACAAATAAACACAGGAGTTTACTCACTGTACTTTCTGATACCAAAGAAGGACAAAACGCTGAGACCAATCCTAGACCTCAGAATAGTGAACACATTCATCAAATCAGACCACTTTCACATGGTCACACTACAAGAAGTATTACCATTGCTAAAACTACACGACTACGTGACAACTTTAGACCTCAAGGACGCGTATTTCCATATACCAATACACCCATCGCACAGGAAATACCTAAGGTTTGTATTCAAAGGAATACATTACCAATTCAAGGTACTGCCTTTCGGATTAACAACCGCACCAAGAGTCTTTACCAAATGTCTAGCAGTAGTCGCTGCACACATCAGAAGGCAGCAAATACATGTGTTCCCATATCTAGACGACTGGCTAATCAAGGCCCATTCGTTAATAGAGTGCTCAAATCACACAAATCAGATCATACAAACCCTCTTCAAACTAGGGTTCACCGTCAACTTCACGAAATCCAACATTCTGCCGTGCAAGGTACAACAATACCTAGGAGCCATAATAGACACAACAAAAGGAGTAGCCACTCCAAGTCCCCAAAGAATTCAAAATTTCAACACCATCATACAACGCATGTATCCAACACAAAAGATACAAGCAAAGATGATATTACAACTCCTAGGCATGATGTCTTCATGCATAGCCATTGTCCCAAACGCAAGACTGCACATGAGGCCCTTACAACAGTGCCTAGCATCACAGTGGTCTCAAGCACAGGGTCATCTTCTAGATCTGGTGTTAATAGACCACCAAACTTACCTCTCGCTTCTGTGGTGGAACAACATAAATTTAAACAAAGGGCGGCCTTTCCAAGACCCAGTGCCACAATACATAATAACAACAGATGCTTCCATGACAGGGTGGGGAGCACACCTCGATCAACACAGCATACAAGGACAATGGAACGTACATCAAACAAAACTGCATATAAATCACCTAGAACTTCTAGCAGTTTTTCAAGCACTAAAAGCTTTCCAACCAATAATAGTTCATAAATACATTCTCGTCAAGACAGACAACATGACAACAATGTATTATCTAAACAAGCAAGGGGGGACGCACTCCACGCAGTTAAGCCTGCTAGCACAAAAAATTTGGCGTTGGGCAATTCACAACCAAATTCGCCTAATAGCACAATTTATACCAGGGATCCAAAATCAACTCGCAGACAATCTCTCTCGAGATCACCAACAGGTCCACGAATGGGAAATTCACCCCCAAATTCTGAACACCTATTTCAAACTCTGGGGAACACCTCAAATAGACTTGTTTGCGACGAAGGAGAACGCAAAATGCCAAAACTTCGCATCCAGATACCCACACAAACAGTCCCAAGGCAATGCCCTATGGATGAACTGGTCAGGGATATTTGCTTACGCTTTTCCTCCTCTCCCTCTCCTTCCTTACCTGGTAAACAAACTCAGTCAAACCAAACTCAAACTCATATTAATAGCACCAACTTGGGCAAGGCAACCTTGGTACACAACGCTGCTAGACCTATCAGTAGTACCCCACATCAAATTGCCCAACAGGCCAGATCTGTTGACACAACACAACCAAAAGATCAGACACCCAGATCCAGCATCGCTGAATCTAGCAATCTGGCTCCTGAAATCCTAGAATTCGGGCTCTTACAACTTACCCAAGAATGTATGGAAGTCATAAAGCAAGCCAGAAGGCCATCCACCAGGCACTGCTATGCAAGTAAATGGAAGAGGTTTGTTTGCTACTGCCATATTAATCAAATACAACCATTACACACAACTCCAGAACATGTAGTGGGTTACTTGCTTCACTTACAAAAATCTAACCTGGCTTTCTCTTCCATTAAAATACACCTTGCAGCAATATCTGCATACCTGCAGACTACCTATTCAACTTCCCTATATAAGATACCAGTCATTAAAGCATTCATGGAGGGCCTTAGGAGAATTATACCACCAAGAACACCACCTGTTCCTTCATGGAACCTAAATGTTGTCCTAACTAGACTTATGGGTCCACCTTTTGAACCCATGCACTCCTGCGAAATACAGTTCCTAACCTGGAAGGTTGCATTTCTCATCGCCATTACTTCCCTAAGAAGAGTAAGCGAGATTCAGGCGTTTACAATACAAGAACCTTTTATACAACTACACAAGAATAAGGTCGTCCTAAGGACTAATCCTAAATTTTTGCCAAAGGTTATTTCACCGTTCCATCTAAATCAAACAGTGGAACTTCCAGTGTTCTTTCCACAACCAGATACCGTAGCTGAAAGGGCACTACATACATTAGATGTCAAAAGAGCATTAATGTATTATATTGACAGAACAAAGAACATCAGAAAGACTAAACAACTATTTATTGCATTTCAAAAACCTCATGCAGGAAACCCAATATCAAAACAAGGTATAGCCAGATGGATAGTTAAATGCATCCAAATCTGCTACCTTAAAGCTAAACGACAGCTGCCCATTACACCAAGGGCACACTCAACCAGAAAGAAAGGTGCTACCATGGCCTTTCTAGGAAACATCCCAATGCAAGAAATATGTAAGGCAGCCACATGGTCTACGCCTCACACATTCACCAAGCACTACTGTGTAGACGTGTTATCCGCACAACAAGCCACAGTAGGTCAAGCCGTATTAAGAACATTATTTCAAACTACTTCCACTCCTACAGGCTGAGCCACCGCTTTTGGGGAGATAACTGCTTACTAGTCTATGCAAAACATGCGTATCTACAGCGACAGATGCCACCGAGCGGAAAATGTCACTTACCCAGTGTACATCTGTTCGTGGCATCAGTCGCTGTAGATTCGCATGTGCCCACCCGCCTCCCCGGGAGCCTGTAGCAGTTTGGAAGTTACCTTCAACTATTTGTATATGTATCATCTCAACCTTAAATAGGTACATACTTAGTCACTCCATTGCATGGGCACGATTACTACAATTCAACTCCTACCTCACCCTCTGCGGGGAAAAACAATCGAAGATGGAGTCGACGCCCATGCGCAATGGAGACAAAAGGAGGAGTCACTCGGTCCCGTGACTCGAAAGACTTCTTCGAAGAAAAACAACTTGTAACACTCCGGCCCAACACCAGATGGCGAGCTATGCAAAACATGCGAATCTACAGCGACTGATGCCACGAACAGATGTACACTGGGTAAGTGACATTTTCATTACCAGTGTACAAGGGAAAATGTCTCCCCCTAAAATAACAGGGTTCAAACCGTGAATGGACTGTCCCAAAGAGATATCTGTAACGGACCCTCATGAAAAGTGTCTTTGGTGCCTAGGATCAAAACCAGGTCTTGTGATTGCGCCCAGATGAATCTGAAGCCAATATGGGACCATGCTGCCAAACTTTACCTCGCCAAACTGAAGAAGACTCTACAATGTAACCGGTCGAAGTCAAGAAGAAGGTTCCCGTTCCAGCTGCAGATCTTTGTCTTGGTTGAAGTCTTCAGTTAAGTCCATGATAAAAAGCCTAAGAGGTCAAAGCTGGAATCTGCCCCTTCCTGCTACCTCTCAAAGTCCAGAGAGGGCGCACGGGTGTCACAGTGCCTCTCGGTCTGGCTCCCAATCTCCATTGGAGACGATTTTGAGTCTGGTCCCAGGGCATCCAAATTTTCCAGGCCCATCTGTGATGTTGCAGCAATTAGAGACCTTCAGTGAGGCCGTGCTGTATGTTTTTGGCACTTTAATGGTTGCCTCTGTTGCGCCTTTTGGACCCAAGTATCCGCCGGGGCCTCCAGTCGGACTTCCACTGGCAGGTCCACCGTTGGTGCTGTTTGTGCCTCTTGAATCTGTATCAGGTTCAGCACCAACTCTGGTGCCAACTTTGGTTCTAGTGCCTTCTCTCTTCTCTTGTGCTGGTTTCCTTTTCATCAATGCTAGAGGAGGGTTTGCAGGCCATTGTGCTATCTGCCTCCAAGCAGTCTCCACCACAAACTTGATTGAGATCACCCCCAACCCTGACTAGCATGCAGCCAGCAGGCACCCCTTCAGAATCTGACACCTTGACTTTACCACATTGTAAGGCCTAAACCTCAAACATTTTTTCGGCACTTATTTGGACAGTGACAATTACAATAAAGTGGTCGATTACTTCCCACAGTATGATGAGGAAAACTGGTATGAAGTACAGCAAGACACCAGTGAAATAGATACTTCTTCAGATACTGGCCTTGTGTCTCCTCGGGTCCTGCTACAGAGGAAGGCGTCTTCTTCGCAGTTGTGCTGCAAAGGGTGAATAAGTCTTAGACCTACAGCTACCCACTGTGGAAGTAAAAAGTAATATGTTGACTGAAGTGCTTCAACTTGGTCTGCCCATTACAGAGCCTCTATTGCCATTTTTATGAGGTCCTCCTTGGTACCCTCTTGGGCCAAACTGTGTTCAGGACCTGCCTGTTAAAAGAAGGTTGCTCATCGCCCTGCACCAGATGACCCAGCCTTTCTTAAACAACATTCAGAGCTTTTCTTACCACTCTGCCTCATCATGAATCGCAAAAAATAGAGATATTTGACAAATGTTTTTTCTCCTCTGCATACATTGCTTTGAAGTCCATGAATGCCTGCTGCCTTCTATGCCCCTACTCCCTCTCGGACACAGTGACACAAGCTTTCCTGCTGTTCTGGATGAACTTCTGCCATCACTTAAGCTATTCAGGATGATCACAGAGTAGCAAAATTCCTGACACTCTCTGGCTTGGACACAGCTGATTGCTTAGGTCAAGTGATGGGCACCAGTGTGGTACTTCGGTGCCACATGTGAATGAAGTCAATGGGCCTCCCTGAGAATGTCCAAGCGTCTCTGATGAATATGTCATATTACAGTTGTCGTCTTTTTGACAAGAAAGAGAATTCAGCCCTGGTGCAGTTTAAGGAGAATAGGGCCACAGCAAGTTCTTTGGGTCTTTCTGCCCCTTCCAGACAGTTCAATCAGCAATTCTGGCCTGCTCTGTGACTGTGGTTTTCAGTTTTGCCAGTTTCAGACTCCTCCACCATCCCTTTCATTCCTGAGTCCACAGCTCTCAGACACAATTGCCAAGAAAGCAGGGCCAACATGCTGCTCAGTCCCTTGCCCCTCCTGCTTCATCAGCTCCTAAACCGCTATAGTATGTCCTCACTGGCATACAGCGACCCAACTGCAGGAAGGATTCAATATTTTCTCCAGGTGTGGCAGGTTATGACTTCACACAAGTGGGTACTTCAAATTATACATTGTGGTACACCCTGCCATTTCTTTGTACCTTACTGTACCGTCCATCAACATCAGGGTGGCTGACAAAGGATCATCTGCCTGTCTTGCAGTAGAAAGTGTAGGCATTTTGGGCCATTGAGAGGATTCATGCCTGGGAATTAGGATCTGTGTGTTATTTCCACTACTTCCTGGTGCCGAAGAAGAACGGGGGCCTTTGTACTATTTTAGATCTTCATCCTCTCAACGCCTTCCTGTGGATGGACAAATTCAAGATGCTCATGCTACCCAGGGTCTGTCTGCCATAGATCGCGGAGACTCGATGGTGTTGTTGGGCCTGCAGGACGCTTATTTCCATATCCCCATTCTGCAGGCCCACGGGCGCTACTGACGTTTCACAGTGGGCCTGGAGCATTTTCAGTTTGCTGTGCTATATTTTGGCCTCACCACTGCTCCTTGGGTGATCATGAAAGTGTTGGTAGTGGTTGCAGCACACCTTCAGAGGTCAGCGGTATCGGTCTTCCCCTACCTCTTTGACTGGTTGCTGGAGGTTGGCTCAACTAAGACAGTTGACAACGGTGAACCTCCTCCCTTCATTGTGGTTAACTATTAATGTGCCAAAGTCACGCCTACCTTCGTTGCAGACACTGTGCTTGATCTGAGCTATTGTGGATGTGGTACAACTATATGCCCTTCCCCCAGAGAAGAGAATCTAGGCGAACCTAGTCCATTGAGGGTATGATCCTGATGTTTCAGCTGTGTTTCTGGATCTCAGTGCGGATGGCCCTGAAACTGCTGGGGTTGATGGCCTCCTGCATCCTGCTGATCACACATACCAAGTATACATGTGGGCTCTGTAGTTTGACCTCAAGTTCCAGTGGTTACAGCATCAGAGGAATCTTTCGGATGGTATCCAGATTTCAGAGGAGACTGCAAAAGATCTGCAGTGGTGGCTACTGGACCGCAGTTGGGTCAGAAGAATGCCATAGGGCCACTGCAAAACAAGTTGCTCAGAAATCATCTCATGTAGCAATGGTGTCAGAGGGTTCAAAGTAGCCCCCTGCAGTTGAATAGTCAAAGAGGAAGATAAACCTGACAATCCAGTTTTGGCTTCATTACACAAAGTTCCATAAATAGACAGCCGAGTGGAAATTCAGCACCACATGGCGTTCATTTATCTGATGTTGGGAAGACATTTTCCTTCTCAGTAGTGGGGAAGCCTTGAAAGTGGCTGCAGGTGCCTAGTAGATAGAAAGGAGGCAGCACAGGTGGGGGTCCTGGCTATCGTGAGGTGCCATCCCCGAAGCTTGGCGGAGTTATAGCGTGATCCTAAAGCTTGATACAACTACATCAGATAGTGGATCAGGCGAGGCCTTTGATGACACAACTGCGCTTCTTCATCCCTCAAGGAACAGTTGATTGAAATCCTGAGCAACTGTGGAGACTGGCCAGGGTCTCGCTCTGACTTGTGAGGAGCATGACGCAAAAGAAAATAATTGGGTGGCAACCCATGTTAAGTGAATGGGCTGTAAATAATTGATGTGCATTGGTGCTGATACCACCAAAAGGACAGCTCCAGCTTTCTCAGGATGGGTGTTAGCTGTACAATCAACTCACTACTGACACCTGGATCGTTCTTATAACCAACCCATCCTGTGTAATCAATAAACTTGCGACACAATTTTATCCACAAAGACGTTTTTAGTGTCATTTATTGTGTCTTGTGCATGGCGTTGTAAGGTTACCTTTACCCTCACATCCTTCAACGCTAGGGGTAGCAATGCTAAGTGTTCCAATACCTTCGGGTTGGGCCGCGCCGTATAAAACTGCAAAAAAATAAATCAGATCAGCAGACCATGCTCAACAACCCCCAACAGGCGATACATGCACATGCATGCACTCCTTGTAACAATAAGCCGCTCCCACCATTTTGACCCCACCAATATTTTGTGGAACCTGCCTCTCATGCCGCCAGCTCAGGCAGGTCTGGGCCCCACCTCCCTTGATGACGTTTCACTGCCACCCTCATCACGCCCCCTCCGCTGTTCCTGCTCACAGTGCCCTCCTTATCCTGGTGAACGCAGCACTGCCTGCCCTGCCAGGGTCTCAACCAATTAGTCAAGGCCGCTGACTGCAGCGCGAAGAGCTCTCGTTAACCTGACATAATGTTTCCAAATTAAATTGCTGGTTAAATCTCATTAGAAGGAGATGACTGCAGCAGGGCTATCTGCTGAAGAGAAAGGAAGCCAGGGTGAAGGGGTGAAGCAGTAAAGAGGGGGAGAAGAAAAGGAGGGCATGGAACAGGAATGGAGGAAGGTGGAGACAGAGAAAGCGGGCGAGAAATGAATTTATTAGAGTATGATTGAGGTCGGTGCTCTGGAAGATATGTTTGAAGTGGATACATTTGAAAAAAACATTTATAAATTGAACGACAACTTACAACTTCATTTTGATTATATTTTGGGCTCCTGTTTGGGTTCTTGACAAACTGTTCTTTTGGTACATATTATTATTGAAGGGTGTATATTTATCTTAAGTTTCAAGTTTACTTGCAATCTAATTCTCCTTTTTTCCAATGTTGTTGCATTTATTTACATATTGTGGAGGCATCTGATTACTTGTGTATGAAACTGGTATTTGGGGAAAAATAGTTTGCTACTCTTTTGTTACTGTTCTGCTATATTATTATGTATCACCAATACTTTATATTTATATACTGTTATCTGACTATTGATCATTATCTGTTTTATTTGAGAAAAAATCAATAAAGAAGTGAGATACAAAAAAAGAGATGTGTGCTCTGGGAGCCCCTGTAAGAACAAGTAGCAGTCTTTGACACCTCCCACGCTTGGGGCAGATGTTACAGCTGTTGAGCTTAGGGCAAGGAGCACACCTTACTAGTGGCAAGGATACCACCAAGGGCAACATATGTTGAGGCAAAGACCCTTGTCTTCCAGATAGCCCCTCTTACACAGAAGGTGGGATTTCCTGCCCATATTACTCATAGGTGTGAGCGTTATGATGGTGTAGAGGAGACGTTGCTAACGAGCACTAGCAAAGCCAAAGGGTCTAACCTTTCCATTGTGGGCGAAGAGCTTATAGTTTTGTCAATGAGTTTTTTCCGCAGATGGGCAATGATGCATGCTCATGGAAGGCAGCCATCCGACAATGCTTTTTTAATAGTTTAAAGATGCCTGCCAATGCATCCACAGGCGGCCATTTTTTTATTTTATTTTTTTCTTCAAAGTATAACAAAAACCTTACCAAGATGATCAATGGCACATGCTTGCTCATGCGTGGCAGCCATCTTGTGAAGATTTATTTTGTTATATTTTATTCTTAATTTTAAGGTGGCAAACTGCTGTAAAGTATCCCTGAGGACTCTGTGTTTAATTTCAGAGGTGAGTGACCAGATAGAAGTGTGTATTTGCTGGGCACTTGCTAAAATAATGAAAAATAAATTTACATGATCAGCTGGTTAAGCAGCCCTGCACCTTTGTAAGTACTAAATCTGATAGAGACATCTAGCCCCAGATTCCTTAACTTTGAATTCTTCCCCAGGCGCCAGACTGGATCCATAAGATGTCTTCCCCTGTACACCTGCGCGTCGGAAGAGAGCGCTGCTCGACTCCATACCAGTGTTGTCCACCAGATGTGGCATCGGCAGAGTCCATATAATCCCCTCTCCTACGCACCGACGTCAGTTCCTTCATTTCCGCACTTCCAACGTGGAACCAGGCGGTTGTCAGGCCGTTTTTGGCCTATCTCTACATTTTTATCGAAGGAACAGTGTTCCTTTTTTTCATATGTCTTCGGGGTTTAAGCCCTGTGGCATGCAGATATCAGTCACAGACCCGCATACTATCTGTATGTGGTGCTTGAGGAAGCACCACGACTCTGAGGAGTGTGGCTCCTGCCTTGGACCCAAGTGTCGAGAGAATGTCACATAAAGATACTGGCAGCGAAACTGACGAAGGCCCTGCATTGTCGTTGATCTTATTCAAGGTCCCGGGACGATCGCAGGACCTATCCATGCGCCATTCTCGTGAGTATCCGTTGCCTTTGACGTCGAAGGAGAAGACCTCGAAATGCAAACGGTCGAAAGCATCACGTAAGTCCTGCATCTCCGGCGCCATCTCCCCACCTTCGGCTGCACAGCTATCGCAGGAGTTCACCCCGTGACTCCCTGATTTCCCTGGAGCAAGGGCAACTCTGGCCCAGATGCAGGATTATTATGATTGCTTGCATGCATTCTTTGGGCCCCTACCATCCTCTGGTGCGCTTTCCAGACCCAAGGAGGTGAGAGGTGCCCTAACTGAATCCACGGGGAAGGTTCGCCCTTGGCGTCAAGCCGTCTGGATCCGTACTTAGATCCATGTCGGCTAAGGTACACAAAGCTTCGGGGTTCCCACCTGTGATGCCGGAGTCTGATCAGCCACCGCTAACAGTGACGTGGGCAACTCCAAACCTATCACCCTCTCGCACGCCAAGACAGCGGCGTTGGGCGCAGAGCCAGTGACGCCGATCTGTTCGGGTTCCTTCCCTCATGTTCCTACGTAGCCCCTTGCTGTTTTTCCCGGGGTCACGGGGTGACAGACTTCTGAAGGTGAAGGAGAAGATTTAGGGTTTAGGAAGCCCATGGACGAGACTGTCCAGCCTTCTCTAAGGGGATTGGCTGACAGAGCTGGTTGAGGCTAGTGGCCTTGAATCCTTGCTAGCTTCAGACCTCCTTTCACCCCCGGGCATTGCTACAGAGGGGAGCTCATCTTTTGCTGAGGTGAGGAGGAGGGCAGCTGTGGTCCTAGATTTGCAGCTCCCCTCTGTGGAGGTGACCTCTGACTCCTTCATAATAGCGCTTCACCAGGGCCAAACAGGAGTGTGAAGCACTATATGACCTCTTATTAGGGTGCCTGGGTTAAGCCTGTTACATGGGCCCTTTTGGACCAGTCCATAGCCCATAGCCACCGGCCTGCCCCAGGGGACCTGGCCTGTCTCTTCCGGCACCCAACTCCAAGATGTTTTGTAGTGCAGGCCGCTATGGCTTCCTCTGACCTCAGGGTCTTTCCTAGCATACCACCAGACAGGGAGTCCAGATGGCTGGAAACTTGTGGCAGAAATAGTTTCTCTTCAGTCAGCTCAGCCTTGCGATCCTTAAACACTGCATGTGTTCTGGGTCGTTTTTCCAATGAGTTGTGGGATTCCGTGGCACGCCTGCTAACTTCACTTCTAGAGGAGGCCTGGAGCGGACTCATCCAGACACTATAGGATGGGTGAGAAGCAGCTACATTTGCAACAAAATGTGGTATGATACCACAGACTTAGTGGGTTGAGCCATGCATAGTCAGTAGTGCCTGCACCGTCAAGTCCCGCTACAACAATCTGGTCTTTCAGGAACTGTCCAGACCACTCGGGAGGACATGCCTTTCGATGGCGTCCGCCTGTTCCGCACACATGCTGATTCTGCATTACAACTCTTTAGGGATGGTCTGGGTGGAAAAGACTCTTAAAGTTGTGTTTTGGAGTACTATCAGGCTCCTTCGCTCCCACTTTTTTCAGGTAGTTAAGGGGACATATATATTTTATATTTTATTTTTCTTATAAATAGACTCATACCAAGGTGGAGTCCTATACCTTCTGGTGGCACCGGGTGTAGTGTTTCTGCCTTGTGCAGGTGGTATTATTATTATTATTATTATTACTGTTGTTGTTGTTGTTTTTGTTGTCGTCGTCGTCGTTGTCAGATTTACATTCCCCCAATCTTGGAGGTATTTTCTTTGTAGCCCTAAGTGGGTTTAATATCTGATGGAACACGTTTCTCTTTTTCTCTGAAGAAGGGACTTGTGCTCAAGAGATATTTACCTGCTCTGCGTAGACTATCTTCCGTATGCCTGAAGGGTATTACTAAGGATTGAGTCTGGATAGCTCAGTTGGTAGAGCATCAGACATTAATTCTGAAGGTCCAGGGTTCAAGTCTCCTTTCAGGTGCTTTGTTGTTCTTACGATAATTTAACTACATTTGTGGGATTTTAGTATCCCTTGTATAGGGGGCGTATTATTATAACTTCCTGTGAGCCTTTAAATATGGTTCAGGTCTTTGCACAATAATTTAATCACAGTGAACCTTTTGTTTCCCTTGCTGTACTCTTTGGAGCATTGCTTATGCTGCTTCTGTTAAGGTCTCCTTCCGAGAGGCTCTTAATTTCTCATACAGAGAAGTGGAGCAAGTGGTAATGCCTTTCTTCATCCGTGCGTCCTAATACTTCTTTAGCCATCTGATCTCACTGTACCCCAATGGAATGGGGTCCTGCGCTGGCCTCGCATGGCACCGGTGGTACACGGGTTAAAATTCCTTATTGTATTTTCTATAGAAGGGGATTTTTTCTTCATTCTTGTATTCTGCTGGTATTTCTTGATGGTTGCATCCGGCCTACATTCATAGTCTGTGTGGGTCATGCTCATGAGGCCTACATTCATAGTCTGTGTGGGTCATGCTCATGAGGCCTACATTCATAGTCTGTGTGGGTCATGCTCATGAGGCCTACATTCATAGTCTGTGTGGATCATGCTCATGAGGCCTACATTCATAGTCTGTGTGGATCATGCTCATGAGGCCTACATTCATAGTATGTGTGGGTCATGCTCATGAGGCCTACATGCATAGTCTGTGTGGATCATGCTCATGGCACTTCTCTTGTGCCACTGATCTTGTCATTACCTGGGCTCTTTATAGTAAGGAGATGTTTGGTACTTACTTATTGCTTAGAGCAAGGTTCTGTAGCCTTGCTGTTACATGCATCTCTTATACAAGAGTACAGAAATCACCCAGGGCGGCAAGATATCTACATATTCCTTTTTAAGGCACTGGCATATAGTCATTTTCTGTATCAATGCCTTACTGCTATTTTAAGACAGACACCTGGTGGTTTACACAGGTTACTTATACAATGTGGTTCTGTCTTTCTTGGGATTATGGCGTACTGGGATTGGGTACTCCATTCAGACATAGTCTCTCTTGTCGGTTGCTTTCTCTCTATTTTACAGAGTGTCATAATATTTCTACCCCTCTGGGTTTAGTTATAATGCTTCTGCGTTCATATTAAGTTTCCGTAATTATAAGGAAATATTCACTTTTTGCTGTGTATCTCTCTCACCCTTAGGAAGATGCCCATATGCATTGGTATAGTGAAGGCAGTAAACATGCTTTGTCTTTTAATTTCTGGTGATTTTAATGTCTCTTATTTCCTGTTGGAACATTATTTCCTGTAATGACCAATTGTTGCTCTTTTATACGTTACAACTCCTTTCGTTGATGTAGCTTTTACTATGTTGTTTTTAGTTTGCAGGCTTACACTTCGTCAATGAATCAATCAATCAAGGCTCCCTTATATAGCTCAGCTAGTCATCCACGAGGGTATCCAGGCCTTTACTGCCGGTCTCAGTTGAAAAGCCAGGTCTTGAGCCCTTTTCTGAAGATGGTGAGCAAGAGATCAGTGCGGAGGTGGAGATAGAGGTGGAGGGTGTTCTGGGCTTTGGTGGAGAGATGAGAGAAAGATTGCACACCGGTGTGGCTAAGGCAAACACAAGGTACTTCTGCCAGGGCTCGTGTGCGGAGCGGAGGCTCCTGGGTGGTTGGTGGAAGTGCAGGCATTGGTTCATGTAGGGGACTCCAAGGTAGTGGAGGGCTTTGTAGACACGAGTCAGGAGTTTGAAGTCTTCTGTGGAGGTCTCTCCGGTGCTGGGCGATGTGTGTTCTTTCGGGCAGGTTGAGAACGAGTCTGGCCACTGTATTCTGAATCGTTTGGAGTCTTCATGAGTTCGATGGAGGTGCTGCATGCATTGTGTTGCTGTAGTCGAGTCGGCTGGTGAAGAGGGTCTGCGTTGCCGTCTTCCTGGTGCTGGTATGCAGCCACTTGAAGATCTTGTGCAGCGTGTGGAAGCAGGCTGAGGTGATTGCGTTGATTTGGAATTTCATGGATAGTTCACTGTCGATTATGCTGAGGTTGTGGGCGTGGTCTTTTGGGGCAGGGGTGGGTCCCAGTTCTGAATGCCACCAGGAGTCATTCCTGAGGGCTGTGTTTTTGCCGAAGATGAGGCCTTCCTGTTTGCTGAAGATGAGGACTTCCGTCCCTGGAGGACTGTGTATTTTTCATTTCGTACTTCCACCATGTCCTCTTCTGGCTGACATCACTTACTGTTGGATGTTGATGCTGACTACATGTTCTAGGCCTTCTGTGTGTTGGCCTTTATTTCACCTGTATCTTCTTATAGGTCCAAGTCATGGTCTTGTTTTTTCTATTCTAGCAAGGTTTTTTCACACCTGCTGACTTCTTTTACACTTACGATATCAGTGACCTGAGTGTGGGCTACTCAGTCCGTTAGCATTGGTTTAAATGCTTTGGCTGCCTTTACTTCACTGTGGTGTGTGATGTCCTCCACACTTTCAATCCTCTTATGTTAGCACTATCTTGCTGATTACTCGGCTTGGTCCTTATAAATAAATATATATATATATATATTATTTTTTGGGTTCACATCCTCATAGTGACGGCCTCTGGCTACAATATATATAGGTATTTTATTTTGTCGGTACATAGGCAATTCATTTTTCTTTTCCTCCTGTGTGCATTATTATACATTATAGATGATCCCAGATGTGTTCATATTATTTCTAGCAATCTTTTCTTAGGCCAAGAAGTTGATCTATACCAATAATTGTTGTTGTCGTCAAGATGTGTTCTTGGATTACACATTTTCTTGGAGTGTTTACAGAGCAGGTTCGGCTAGAATATGGCTTTTTACGGCAAAGAAGCTATGCTCGGTGGCACTGCCTGTTGACTCTGATTCCCCAGTTACCGGCTGAATATGAGTTCAGAACCCTTGGAAGCAAGTAGTTTTTCTGTTCATATTATCGGTTGTCTTTTAACACATTTTTGTCTCACTGCCATGGGTAATGCTATTCCCATGCGTTTCTATGCGTGTATGACTTTACTCGCCTGTGGTCCTTCCAACAGTTCTTATGGTGTAGAGTATGTTATTACTCATAAATTCTTAAGAGCATCCGGTCTGTTTTCTCTTGTTCTAGACAAGCTTGTTTTAGGGGCTTTAGGGGAATCAGTTTGGAGACCCACCTTTGCGAAAAGTATTACTTTAAAGGTAGGGAGTCTGTGGCTAGATGTCTCTATCAGATGAACAAGTTACTTCGGTAAAGCATTCTCTGGTAGAGACAGGATCTATCCCCATATTCTTAGCAAGCCCTCCCATCTTCCTCGCTCTGCGAGCTGGGTTCTCCTTTTATTTCAAAGATTTATTTCTTGCCATTAGTACGCCTTCATTGGGATTTCATAATTATTTGACACAAAAATGTCTCTTTTTTTTGTGCACACTGCTTCCATAGACAGTTTCTATGATTGGTTTTGCGTTTTGGCATGGAAAAAAAACACGGAAGAAACTGACATTGATGTGTCGGAGAAGGGATTATATGGACCTGGGAGCTGGGTTCTCCTTTTATTTCAAAGATTCGTTTCTTGACATTATTATTCCTTCATTGGGATTTTGTAATTATCTAACACAAAGATGTCTTTTTTTGGGCACACTATTTCCACAAAGCAGAGTCTGATTGGTTTCGCGTTTTTGGCACGGAAAATAGTCACGGAAGATACTGACATCAGTGTGTCGGAGAAGGGATTGTATGGACTCCGTTGATGTCACATCCATTAGACGACGTTGGTATGGAGTCGCGCAGAGCCTTCTTCCGACACGCAGACGTACTGGGGGAAAAAAATTCCAGCTCCAGTCTGGCACCTGGGGAAGAATTCAAAGGTAAGGAATCTGCAGCTAGATCCTGTCTTTACCAGATAATGCATTACCGAAGGTAAGTAACTTATTCACATATGTTTCGCGTGATAGTGCCGCATAAGCAGTCTACGCAATCATCAGGCATCTCTCCCAGTGCACATTCATGCAGAATTCCTGTAATTTGCCTACAACAAAGAATAAGAAATGGTACAAACCTCCTTCATTGAAGTGAAACTTTACATCCTTGACCTCCAACTTTTGCCAAATGCCAAGCCACTTGGATTCACCTTTGACATAGACCTCGGCCACCAACTTTCAGCTTCAAGGAATAAAAACAAAGACCCACCTCTCTCTTCCAAAGAAAGTTGAACTATTCAATCCAGAAAGCAATTTAAGGGTTGCTGTTTAAGCCCTCTAACTTTTGCATCTGGATGGTAGCAACCCCATGCTTCTAGCCTTTCAGGCATCCCACCTGCACCCTCAAAGGAATCCTAGGTACCACAGCACGTCTCATCCAGAGCCTGAAGAAAAGGATTGCATCCGCCCCATCCATCACTGGCTGTCGTTGCAGGCCCGCACCGCCATGGCCAGCACCCACTGTGTCATGTTGGAGAGAAGCCATGTCTGGTGGCTCTCGGTACACCTGCAGCCCAGGACACCACCAAGCTGGTGACTAAGCAGTGCAAGTAAGAACGCAGTTTCATCTCTGCCCCCAGGATCTGGAACAACTACCCGTACAGATCAGAGCCCCCCCCCCCCCCAATGCAGCTCCAGGTTTGAAAAGAGTCGAAGACTCACCTCTCCAAAGAACACCACATCAGTGCATTCCTCGCCCACACCCCAGCATCCTCTCCTATCACGAGGGCCACTGTAATTATACGGCAGGAGAGGGCCAAATTATGCGGCACGAAGTGGCAGATTTTGTAATCGTATTCATTATTTAATCATTTTTCAACTTGGTAACTATCAGGATATTGGTTGCACATCATTAGTACCAACTCTACACTCAAATATAGCAGTAAGCAAGTGAAAGGTGACCAGTCCAGCTTTCTAAAGGACCTTCCAATGCGGGGCAACACGTCTACATGTTTAGTAACGTTTAAACCGCTTGAGCTAGCAACAAGTTTTTTTTGTTAAAATCTACAGATTATGTGGCAGATGATGTATTTTATGACAAATGCGTCAAATCTATCATTCTGAGGAAATCCCCGCGTCCGCACAATCGTGTAATTCCAGTGGCCCTGCCTGTCACGTGTTGACTGTCGTTGACTCTGTACACATAACACACGTGTCCATGCATACATGCGGCTGGTCCTGGGCTGGAGAAGCGATCGCCTGTTAGCAAACACATGACATCGCCTTGTGAGGCATATCTGCCCCCAAAAGGAGTCAGACTAAGGAAGTAGATGGTTTATCATCCTCTTTCTGGAATGAGTGCTTTAGAAAGCAGGCAAGGTTGGGTGGGCTGGGCCTGTTCCTCCTCACCTAGAGCCTGCGGATGGAGACAGTCGGGCTGTCTTTCAGAATGTTTCTGCATTTCCATCAGGATCGGCCTTTCCTGTGGGCTGGATGGTGGAGCACGCGGCCTCCACCTGCAGCGCTTTTTCTGTCCCAGAAAAGCAATCGCCCCCTCGCGCGTGCAGGGTGGTCACCAACTCATCTGTCTCACGACTGGTGGCTTTTGGCGCTCCAGCAATTACTGACGGTAGCTCAGTCACCTCTGTGCTCGCTGCAGCGATCTGCCTCGTACCCACAGCCTGAAATTACTACAGGGACGACACAGGCTTTCAGTATTCCAACGTCGATAACCTGTATGCAGTTGAGTCTGGTGATATCACCGATTATCGATGAAGCACCTTTGGGTGCATCTTAAGTTCAAAGGTCATATGATTTGATAATCCTTATTACTGTTGTCAGTATTTACAATTAGTGTCGCTCTTGTAACATGGCCCTGGTTGGCTGGAAGCCGCCAGACAAGGTAACCGAGAAGAGAGCCTCACTTTCGGTTGTGGTTGAGTTGATGTTTAGGGAGGAGAGGAGAGGGGACTGAGCATGGAATACACATATAAACTGAGCTCTTGCAGAAACCAAGCTGCACCGCCCTTCATCCTCGCAGGGACCTGCTTAATCTGCGGTTTATGTCGTGGTCGCAGCGCGTTGGGGGAATTAAAGCTTCTTGCTTGGCTGTGTCCGTGTTTATGAATTTGAAAAGTTATTTGTGTGAAGTTTAGGAACCCAAAGGGATTGAATTATGAGGGCGCTTGCCCGGCAGGGCTCAGAAAGCAAGTCTCGGACATCACTCCTGAATGACATAAGCTTCGGACGTGATATCGTTCATTAAATGGGATAGGATGGGAGGTGAAATCAGTCAGTGAATGGTTAAGACGGGAGATGAAATCAGTCAATGAATGGGTAAGATGGGGGCTGAAATCAGTCAGTGAATGGGTAAGATGGGGACTGAAACCAGTCAGGGAATGGTTATGATGAGAGATAAAATCAATCAGTGAGCGGGTAAGATGGGGCTGAAATCAGTCAGTGAATGGCCAGGATGGGAGTTGATACCAGTCAGTGAACCTGGAGGTCGGATATTGATATCAGTCAATGAATGGGCACTGCAGGATGTGAGAGCGGTCAGTGAATGAGTAGGTTGGCAGGTGATATCTGTCAGTGAAAGATGCAGCTGTGTGTTGATATCAGTCACTGAATGGGGTGGGACATGTGATGAGATTAGTGAGCGATTAAGTAGGATAGGAGGTGAGATCAGTCAGTGCGTGGGTAGGACAGGAGGTGATATCAGTCAGTAAATCGTGTTGATATCATCTTGAATAGATAGCAAGAGAGGTGATAGCAGCTAGTGGGCTGAGCAGCTGGGTGTGGATATCAGTTAGTGAATAGGTAGGACGAGAAGAGATATCAGTAAAGCATCATTTTTCTGACAGTGTCTTCTAACTGCACCTTCTTGACCTTCTGAATACTTTGAGGCGTAAGACTGGAAACTTTTCCACCGCAGCATCCTCCAGCGTCACAGAGGCAGCGTGCAACGTCATGGTTCCTCGCGCGGCCGTGACGTTGGTTCTCATATAGATACGTCAGCTGCTTGCGCTCGAGCAGATCTGGAGCTTCACCTGTTGTTTGTTTTTTGACAGATTTCTTATAGATGTTGCATTTTTGTATGCAGAATGTCACCTAAGTCATCAGGTTTTAAACAGTGTATGGCTTGTTACCGACAAATGTCTTACAAATCCTAATTAAGTCATTTTGTGGTGACTTGGCTCTGGAGACATCTTGACGTCATGTTCGTCATGTGCCAAGGTGAACAAGTAGACAGGGTCGAAGTCAAGGCGGAGGGCTTGTTCTCCACCTGGAGGCCGTTTGCGAGAAAGAACTTCACTCTTATCCTGAGACCTTCGGCTGCACCGTCTCTTGCACTGTTATCTCAGGAACTTCCGTCGTAGACCTCAGTCTCCTGCGGTACCACTTCTTGCATTCTTATCCTGAGACCTTCCATCGTAGACCCTCTGTCCTCTCCAGCACCACCTCTTCCATTCTTATCCTGAGACCTTCCATCGTAGAGCCTCTGTCGCCTGCGGTACCACCTCTTCCGTTCTTATCCTGAGACCTCCCATCGAAGACCCTCTGTCCTCCTCAGCACCACCTCTTCCGTTCTTATCCTGAGACCTCCCATCGAAGAACCTCTGTCTCCTGCGGTACCACCTCTTCCGTTCTTATCCTGAGACCTCCCATCATAGACCCTCTGTCTCCTGCGGTACCACCTCTTCCGTTCTTATCCTGAGACCTCCCATCGAAGACCCTCTGTCCTCTTCAGCACCACCTCTTCCGTTCTTATCCTGAGACCTTCCATCGTAGACCCTCTGTCCTCTTCAGTACCACCTCTTCCATTCTTATCCTGAGACCTTCCATCGTAGACCCTCTGTCTCCTGCGGTACCACCTCTTCTATTCTTATCCTGAGACCTTCCATCGTAGACCCTCTGTCTCCTGCGGTACCACCTCTTCCATTCTTATCCTGAGACCTCCCATCGTAGACCCTCTGTCTCCTGCGGTACCACCTCTTCCGTTCTTATCCTGAGACCTTCCATCGTAGACCCTTTGTCTCCTGCGGTACCACCTCTTCCATTCTTATCCTGAGACCTTCCATCGTAGACCTCAGTCTCCTGCGGTACCACTTCTTGCATTCTTATCCTGAGACCTTCCATCGTAGACCCTCTGTCCTCTCCAGCACCACCTCTTCCATTCTTATCCTGAGACCTTCCATCGTAGAGCCTCTGTCGCCTGCGGTACCACCTCTTCCGTTCTTATCCTGAGACCTCCCATCGAAGACCCTCTGTCCTCCTCAGCACCACCTCTTCCGTTCTTATCCTGAGACCTCCCATCGAAGAACCTCTGTCTCCTGCGGTACCACCTCTTCCGTTCTTATCCTGAGACCTCCCATCATAGACCCTCTGTCTCCTGCGGTACCACCTCTTCCGTTCTTATCCTGAGACCTCCCATCGAAGACCCTCTGTCCTCTTCAGCACCACCTCTTCCGTTCTTATCCTGAGACCTTCCATCGTAGACCCTCTGTCTCCTGCGGTACCACCTCTTCTATTCTTATCCTGAGACCTTCCATCGTAGAGCCTCTGTCTCCTGCGGTACCACCTCTTCCATTCTTATCCTGAGACCTCCCATCGTAGACCCTCTGTCTCCTGCGGTACCACCTCTTCCATTCTTATCCTGAGACCTCCCATCGTAGACCCTCTGTCTCCTGCGGTACCACCTCTTCCGTTCTTATCCTGAGACCTTCCATCGTAGACCCTCTGTCTCCTGCGGTACCACCTCTTCCATTCTTATCCTGAGACCTTCCATCGTAGACCCTCTGTCTCCTGCGGTACCACCTCTTCCGTTCTTATCCTGAGACCTTCCATCGTAGACCCTCTGTCTCCTGCGGTACCACCTCTTCCATTCTTATCCTGAGACCTTCCATCGTAGACCCTCTGTCTCCTGCGGTACCACCTCTTCCGTTCTTATCCTGAGACCTTCCATCGTAGACCCTCTGTCTCCTGCGGTACCACCTCTTCCATTCTTATCCTGAGACCTTCCATCGTACACCCTCTGTCTCCTGCGGTACCACTTCTTGCATTCTTATCCTGAGACCTTCCACCGTAGACCCTCTGTCTCCTGCGGTACCACTTCGTGCCTTCTTATCCTGAGACCTCCCATCGAAGACCCTCTGTCCTCTCCAGCACCACCTCTTGCACTGTTACCCTGAGTCGTTCATGGTAGAGCCTATCTTCTCCGGCACCACCTCTTGCACTGTTATATTAAGAACTTCCATGGTAGACCCTCTGTCTTCTCCAGCACCACTTGCATTCTTATCCTGAGACCTTCCATCGTAGACCCTCTGTCTCCTGCGGTACCACTTCTTGCATTCTTATCCTGAGACCTTCCATCGTAGACCCTCTGTCTCCTGCGGTACCACTTCTTGCATTCTTATCCTGAGACCTTCCACCGTAGACCCTGTTTCTCCTGCGGTACCACTTCGTGCATTCTTATCCTGAGACCTTCCATCGTAGACCCTGTGTCTCCTGCGGTACCACTTCTTGCATTCTTATCCTGTGACCTTCCACCGTAGACCCTGTTTCTCCTGCGGTACCACTTCTTGCATTCCTATCCTGAGACCTTCCATCGTAGACCCTCTGTCTCCTGCGGTACCACTTCTTGCATTCTTATCCTGAGACCTTCCATCGTAGAGCCTGTGTCTCCTGCGGTACCACTTCTTGCATTCTTATCCTGAGACCTTCCATCGTAGAGCCTCTGTCCTCTCCAGCGCCACCTCTTCCGTCCTTATCCTGAGACCGTTCATGATAGAGCCTATCTTCTCCGGTACCTCCTCGTGCACTCTCCGGTACCTCCTCGTGCACTGCTGTCCCGGGACCCTCCATCTTTCGTGGCCTGGTGGCTGTGTTTGTAAACGTGGCCGGCGCTGCTCGTCGCGCACACAGCGGGCGCAGCCCCTGAAAGCGGACACTCCGAGGGAATCCAAGAGAGGTCCAAGAAGGCCAGACATATGCCATGTGGGGGTAACCACTGACTATGTGAGTGAGTTCATTAAGATTCGTTGTACCTTAGAGTATCCTCCCAGGCCCACGACGGACCCCACTGTCTGTTAGCTCGTGTGCAGCAGAAGCAGCGCCTCAAACCCACGGTGCCATCACCTGAGCCCTGGGGCAGCCGTTCAAGAGTCCCCACGGTTATGGCCAAGCGCCTTGAGGTGCCAGTGCTGGCAGCAGCCGCCCCGGTGCCGTCATCAGTGCACGCTTTGACGTGCTGTCTCGGAGTCCGGTACAGTGTAGCAGACTGGGGGGAGTCCTCTCAGTCAGTGACGTGCCCCCCCAGGCCCTCAGTCAGTGACGTGCATCCCCTCCCCCAGGTCCAAAGTCAGTGATGTGACACCCCCCCCCCCAGGCCCTCAGTCAGTGACGTGCCCCCACCCCCCGGCCCAAAGTCAGTGATGTGACCCCCCCAGGCCCTCAGTCAGTGACGTGCAAACCCCCGCCCCCCCCAACCCCCCCCCCCCCCCGGCCCGTGCTCTCAGGGCCAGTCCAGTGCGCGCAGTCAGGCGCCGTCGCCAGCATCAGGCGAAGCCACGTAGTAAAGTGAGGAAGCTGCTGAGCGGGCAAAACCTGCCCGTGACTGACATAAACACACCCCGGCTGCCCGGAGCTGTGCACGGAATGGCAGTGGGCCTGGCGGGGTGCAGGGAGCTCAGTGCTGCCTCCAAAGCCACCCGTGGGGGGGGGGGGATGATGGAGGTCTGTACACGGAATATCACTACAGAGGGCGCCGTGCTCCTTCCAAAGTCACCCATGGGCCGGGGAGTGGGGGGGGTCGGTGGGAGGGGGGAGGGGTAGGATGGAGGTCTGTACACAGAATATTGGTGCTGAGACCGTAGTGCTGCTTCCAAACCCACCCACCCATAGGAGGGGGTGGAGGGAGGGCAGGATGGAGGTCCGTACACGGAATATCAGTGCAAACAGTGTCGTGCTCCATCCGAACCCCCCCATCAGGGGTGGTGGGGGGTGCAGGATGGAGATCTGTACACGGAATATCAGTGCAGAGACCTTAGCGCTCCCTCCAAAGCCATCCATGGTGGTGGGCAGAGTGGAGGTCTGTAACTGGGGTATCGGCGGATCCTGGAGGGGAGCCTCGTGCTGCCCTATATGGCTTCTATTGCACAGCCACTCATCTTGGAGTCAGTAAATAGAATATCACTGGATCATGTTGGGGTTCAGTGTTCACTCCGCCCTAGAGGCCCCCACCTGACCTAGACAGGGTCTCATCGAACAGTCGGGCCGTCACATCACTCTGTCGATGCCCACTCCACAACTGTGTGGGGCAGTTAGTGCCTCCCCGGTTCCGTCCTAGTATTGGTTAAGCCCTGGAGCTCCTGGCCAGAAACCAGAGCATTAGTGTGAGAAGGTCGCCTCTTTCTAGCCTTGCTACCCCCACTTTTGGCCTGTTTGTGAGTGTATGTCAGGGTTTTGTCACTGTTTTCACTGTCTCACTGGGATCCTGATAGCCAGGCCTCAGTGCTCATAGTGAAAACACTATGTTTTCAGTATGTTTGTTATGTGTCACTGGGATCCTGCTGGTCAGGACCCCAGTGCTCATAAGGTTGTGGCCTATATGTATGTGTCACTGGGACCCTGTCACACAGGACCCCAGTGCTCATAGGTGTGCATGTATGTGTTCCCTGTGTGGTGCCTAACTGTCTCACTGAGGCTCTGCTAACCAGAACCTCAGTGGTTATGCTCTCTCATTACTTTCAAATTGTCACTGACAGGCTAGTGACCATTTTTTACCAATTTACATTGGCTTACTGGAACACCCTTATAATTCCCTAGTATATGGTACTGAGGTACCCAGGGTATTGGGGTTCCAGGAGATCCCTATGGACTGCAGCATTGCTTTTGCCACCCATAGGGAGCTCTGACAATTCTTACACAGGCCTGCCACTGCAGCCTGAGTGAAATAACGTCCACGTTATTTCACAGCCATTTTACACTGCACTTAAGTAACTTATAAGTCACCTATATGTCTAACCTTTACCTGGTAAAGGTTAGGTGCAAAGTTACTTAGTGTGAGGGCACCCTGGCACTAGCCAAGGTGCCCCCACATTGTTCAGAGCCAATTCACTGAACTTTGTGAGTGCAGGGACACCATTACACGCGTGCACTACATATAGGTCACTACCTATATGTAGCTTCACCATGGTAACTCCGAATATGGCCATGTAACATGTCTATGATCATGGAATTGCCCCCTCTATGCCATCCTGGCATTGTTGGTACAATTCCATGATCCCAGTGGTCTGTAGCACAGACCCTGGTACTGCCAGACTGCCCTTCCTGGGGTTTCTCTGCAGCTGCTGCTGCTGCCAACCCCTCAGACAGGCAGCTGCCCTCCTGGGGTCCAGCCAGGCCTGGCCCAGGATGGCAGAACAAAGAACTTCCTCTGAGAGAGGGTGTGACACCCTCTCCCTTTGGAAAATGGTGTGAAGGCAGGGGAGGAGTAGCCTCCCCCAGCCTCTGGAAATGCTTTGTTGGGCACAGATGTGCCCAATTCTGCATAAGCCAGTCTACACCGGTTCAGGGACCCCTTAGCCCCTGCTCTGGCGCGAAACTGGACAAAGGAAAGGGGAGTGACCACTCCCCTGACCTGCACCTCCCCTGGGAGGTGTCCAGAGCTCCTCCAGTGTGCTCCAGACCTCTGCCATCTTGGAAACAGAGGTGCTGCTGGCACACTGGACTGCTCTGAGTGGCCAGTGCCACCAGGTGACGTCAGAGACTCCTTGTGATAGGCTCCTTCAGGTGTTAGTAGCCTTTCCTCTCTCCTAGGTAGCCAAACCCTCTTTTCTGGCTATTTAGGGTCTCTGTCTCTGGGGAAACTTTAGATAACGAATGCATGAGCTCAGCCGAGTTCCTCTGCATCTCCCTCTTCACCTTCTGATAAGGAATCGACCGCTGACCGCGCTGGAAGCCTGCAAACCTGCAACATAGTAGCAAAGACGACTACTGCAACTCTGTAACGCTGATCCTGCCGCCTTCTCGACTGTTTTCCTGCTTGTGCATGCTGTGGGGGTAGTCTGCCTCCTCTCTGCACCAGAAGCTCCGAAGAAATCTCCCGTGGGTCGACGGAATCTTCCCCCTGCAACCGCAGGCACCAAAAAGCTGCATCTCCGGTCCCTTGGGTCTCCTCTCAGCACGACGAGCGAGGTCCCTCGAATCCAGCGACACCGTCCAAGTGACTCCCACAGTCCAGTGACTCTTCAGCCCGAGTTTGGTGGAGGTAAGTCCTTGCCTCACCTCGCTGGGCTGCATTGCTGGGAACCGCGACTTTGCAAGCTACTCCGGCCCCTGTGCACTTCCGGCGGAAATCCTTCGTGCACAGCCAAGCCTGGGTCCACGGCACTCTAACCTGCATTGCACGACTTTCTAAGTTGGTCTCCGGCGACGTGGGACTCCTTTGTGCAACTTCGGCGAGCACCGTTTCACGCATCCTCGTAGTGCCTGTTTCTGGCACTTCTCCGGGTGCTACCTGCTTCAGTGAGGGCTCTTTGTCTTGCTCGACGTCCTCTCTCTCTGCAGGTCCAATTTGCGACCTCCTGGTCCCTCCTGAGCCCCAGCAGCGTCCAAAAACGCCAAACGCACGATTTGCGTGTAGCAAGGCTTGTTGGCGTCCATCCGGCAGGAAAACACTTCTGCACGACTCTCCAAGGCGTGGGGGATCCATCCTCCAAAGGGGAAGTCTCTAGCCCTTGTCGTTCCTGCAGTATTCACAGTTCTTCAGCCTAGTAAGAGCTTCTTTGCACCAACCGCTGGCATTTCTTGGGCATCTCCCCATCTCCGAGCTGCTTGTGACTTTTGGACTTGGTCCCCTTGTTCCACAGGTACCCTCAGTCAGGAATCCATCGTTGTTGCATTGCTGATTTGTGTTTTCCTTGCATTTTCCCTCTAACACAACTCTTTTGTCCTTAGGGGAACTTTAGTGCACTTTGCACTCACTTTTCAGGGTCTTGGGGAGGGTTATTTTGCTAACTCTCACTATTTTCTAATAGTCCCAGCGACCCTCTACAAGGTCACATAGGTTTGGGGTCCATTCGTGGTTCGCATTCCACTTCTGGAGTATATGGTTTGTGTTGCCCCTATCCCTATGTTTCCCCATTGCATCCTATTGTAACTATACATTGTTTGCACTGTTTTCTAAGACTATACTGCATATTTTTACTATTGTGTATATATATCTTGTGTATATTTCCTATCCTCTCACTGAGGGTACACTCTAAGATACTTTGGCATATTGTCATAAAAATAAAGTACCTTTATTTTTAGTATAACTGTGTATTGTGTTTTCTTATGATATTGTGCATATGACACTAGGTGGTACTGTAGTAGCTTCACACGTCTCCTAGTTCAGCCTGAGCTGCTTTGCTAAGCTACCATTATCTATCAGCCTAAGCTGCTAGACACCCTATACACTAATAAGGGATAACTGGGCCTGGTGCAAGGTGCAAGTACCCCTTGGTACTCACTACAAGCCAGTCCAGCCTCCTACATTGGTTGTGCAGCGGTGGGATAAGTGCTTTGAGACTACTTACCACTCTTGTCATTGTACTTTTCATAAGAGAAAAATATACAAAACAAGGTCAGTGTATATACACATAGCCAAAAAGTTTTGCATTTCCTCTTTTCACTCTTTTCTAAGTGCTGAAAAGTACTTCTAAACTTTCAAAAAGTTCTTAAAAAGTTTAAAAAGTTTTTTTTTCTGTCTTTCCAAAAAGTTCTGAATTTTTTTTTATCTTTTACTATCACTTTAACTCTCTCTAAAAAATGTCTGGCACAGGCCAAAAAGTTGAACTGTCCAAACTTGCATATGATCACCTTAGCTGGAAAGGAGCAAGGAGTCTCTGCATAGAGAGAGGTTTGAGTGTAGGGAAGAATCCTTCCTTAGAACTGTTAATTAATATGCTTAGAGTACAGGATAAGGCCATAAGTGCCCAATCTGTAGAAAAAGTAGCTAATGGTTCTCAATCTGATCCAGGGACTCCCCCAGGAAAAGGTTCAGGAAAGAAACTTCTCAGCCTGCCCATTACTAGACAGTCTAGCATAGTTGGTACAGAGGTTGAATCACACCATACTGATGGTGTGCTCTCACATTATACTGGTAGCCAAGCTGTTAGGGTGCCCTCTGTAAGGGACAGGTCTCCTTCTGTTCATTCCCATCATACCTCTGTATCTAGAAATGTCCCTCCCACCCACCCTGATGACAGATTGTTAGAAAGGGAGCTCAATAGATTGAGAGTGGAACAAACCAGACTGAAGCTCAAGAAGCAACAGCTGGATTTGGATAGACAGTCTTTAGAATTAGAGAAGGAAAGACAGAAGTTGGGTTTAGATACCCATGGTGGCAGCAGCAGTATTCCCCATAGTCATCCTGCAAAAGAGCATGATTCCAGGAATCTGCACAAGATAGTTCCCCCTTATAAGGAGGGGGATGACATTAACAAGTGGTTTGCTGCACTTGAGAGGGCCTGTGCTGTACAGGATGTCCCTCAAAAGCAGTGGGCTGCTATCCTATGGCTATCATTTAGTGGAAAAGGTAGGGATAGGCTCCTTACTGTAAAAGAAAATGATGCCAATAATTTCCAAGTTCTTAAGAATGCACTCCTGGATGGTTATGGCTTAACCACTGAACAGTACAGGATGAAGTTCAGAGAGACCAAAAAGGAGTCTTCACAAGACTGGGTTGATTTTATTGACCATTCAGTGAAGGCCTTGGAGGGGTGGTTACATGGCAGTAAAGTTACTGATTATGAAAGCCTGTATAACACAATCCTGAGAGAGCATATACTTAATAATTGTGTGTCTGATTTGTTGCACCAGTACCTGGTAGACTCTGATCTGACCTCTCCCCAAGAATTGGGAAAGAAGGCAGACAAATGGGTCAGAACAAGGGTGAACAGAAAAGTTCATACAGGGGGTGACAAAGATGGCAATAAGAAGAAAGATGGTGAAAAATCTCAAGATAAGCATGGGGATAAGGGTAAAACCAAAGATCCCACTTCAAATCTTAAACACTCTTCAGAGGGTGGGGATAAAACAAATTCTTCCTCTTCTTCCCAACCTGCACACATTAAAAAGCCTTGGTGCTTTGTGTGTAAAAATAGAGGCCATAGGCCAGGGGATAAGTCCTGTCCAGGTAAACCCCCTGAGCCTACCACCACTAATACATCAAGCTCTAGTGCCCCTAGCAGTAGTGGTACTAGTGGTGGGACTGCTGGCAACAGTCAAGCAAAGGGTGTAGTTGGGTTCACTTATGGGTCCATAGTGGAAACTGATGTAATCAGTCCCAAGACAGTTTCTGTCACACCTAGTGGCATTGGCCTTGCCACACTGGCTGCTTGTCCCCTTACAATGGATAAGTACAGGCAGACAGTTTCAATAAATGGTGTTGAGGCCTTGGCCTACAGGGACACAGGTGCCAGTTTCACTTTGGTGACTGAAAACCTAGTGCACCCTGATCAACACATCATTGGACAACAGTATAAGATTATTGATGTCCATAACTCCACTAAGTTTCTTCCCTTAGCTATAATTCAGTTTAGTTGGGGTGGAGTTACTGGCCCTAAGCAGGTGGTGGTATCACCTAGCTTACCTGTAGACTGTCTCTTAGGTAATGACCTAGAGGCCTCAGGTTGGGCTGATGTAGAGTTTTATGCCCATGCAGCCATGCTGGGCATCCCTGAGGAATTGTTCCCTCTCCTTTCAAGTGAAATGAAAAAGCAAAGGAGAGAAGGCCTGAAAACTCAGGATCCCTCTCCATCAACAGGTAAAAAGGGTATCACAGTATCCCCTAACCACCCTACCATTCAGGATACCATTCCTGTGGTGGGAGAAACCTCTCCTGGGGTGGCACCTGTTCCAAGGGAATCATCAGTTGGCAAAACTGTACTCCCTGAGGTGGAAGTACCTCTCTGTGGGATAACTAACATTGGTGAGAAAAAGAGCACCATTTTAGTTAACATGGAGCATCCCTCCAACCCTCCCAGAGAAACTTTAGTGCAGAAACTCTGCACTGCCTCACAACACTTAGGACAGCATCCCTGCCCTAGTGTGGAGCTGATAGGACAGCATCCCTGCCCTGCTCCAACCCAAGAGAAACAGCATCCCTGTTCTCTCATCCAGCCACATGGACAAAGTTTTTGCCCAGCTATGGCTTTACTGAGACAGCATCCCTGTCTGGCATTTCCATCACTACAAATAGGTTCAGTGGATAATTCCCACTGCTCTAAACTAAAACTTACTGATAGAAACTCTGAAAATACATCTTCACATTGTTGCTTAGCTAAAAAACTTCAAACAGGGTGGTTTACATCCCCACAGGGAAGTAACCATATAGTGGATGATAAAGGGAGTAACCAGTCTATTGCAGAGCTACTCTCTACTTATCACCACTTAGACAATAAAGTCTCAACTGGCCAAGGTTAGCCTTATTGTCCTTCGTTTGGGGGGGGGTTGTGTGAGAAGGTAGCCTCTTTCTAGCCTTGTTACCCCCACTTTTGGCCTGTTTGTGAGTGTATGTCAGGGTTTTGTCACTGTTTTCACTGTCTCACTGGGATCCTGATAGCCAGGCCTCAGTGCTCATAGTGAAAACACTATGTTTTCAGTATGTTTGTTATGTGTCACTGGGATCCTGCTGGTCAGGACCCCAGTGCTCATAAGTTTGTGGCCTATATGTATGTGTCACTGGGACCCTGTCACACAGGACCCCAGTGCTCATAGGTGTGCATGTATATGTTCCCTGTGTGGTGCCTAACTGTCTCACTGAGGCTCTGCTAACCAGAACCTCAGTGGTTATGCTCTCTCATTACTTTCAAATTGTCACTGACAGGCTAGTGACCATTTTTTACCAATTTACATTGGCTTACTGGAACACCCTTATAATTCCCTAGTATATGGTACTGAGGTACCCAGGGTATTGGGGTTCCAGGAGATCCCTATGGACTGCAGCATTGCTTTTGCCACCCATAGGGAGCTCTGACAATTCTTACACAGGCCTGCCACTGCAGCCTGAGTGAAATAACGTCCACGTTATTTCACAGCCATTTTACACTGCACTTAAGTAACTTATAAGTCACCTATATGTCTAACCTTTACCTGGTAAAGGTTAGGTGCAAAGTTACTTAGTGTGAGGGCACCCTGGCACTAGCCAAGGTGCCCCCACATTGTTCAGAGCCAATTCACTGAACTTTGTGAGTGCAGGGACACCATTACACGCGTGCACTACATATAGGTCACTACCTATATGTAGCTTCACCATGGTAACTCCGAATATGGCCATGTAACATGTCTATGATCATGGAATTGCCCCCTCTATGCCATCCTGGCATTGTTGGTACAATTCCATGATCCCAGTGGTCTGTAGCACAGACCCTGGTACTGCCAGACTGCCCTTCCTGGGGTTTCTCTGCAGCTGCTGCTGCTGCCAACCCCTCAGACAGGCAGCTGCCCTCCTGGGGTCCAGCCAGGCCTGGCCCAGGATGGCAGAACAAAGAACTTCCTCTGAGAGAGGGTGTGACACCCTCTCCCTTTGGAAAATGGTGTGAAGGCAGGGGAGGAGTAGCCTCCCCCAGCCTCTGGAAATGCTTTGTTGGGCACAGATGTGCCCAATTCTGCATAAGCCAGTCTACACCGGTTCAGGGACCCCTTAGCCCCTGCTCTGGCGCGAAACTGGACAAAGGAAAGGGGAGTGACCACTCCCCTGACCTGCACCTCCCCTGGGAGGTGTCCAGAGCTCCTCCAGTGTGCTCCAGACCTCTGCCATCTTGGAAACAGAGGTGCTGCTGGCACACTGGACTGCTCTGAGTGGCCAGTGCCACCAGGTGACGTCAGAGACTCCTTGTGATAGGCTCCTTCAGGTGTTAGTAGCCTTTCCTCTCTCCTAGGTAGCCAAACCCTCTTTTCTGGCTATTTAGGGTCTCTGTCTCTGGGGAAACTTTAGATAACGAATGCATGAGCTCAGCCGAGTTCCTCTGCATCTCCCTCTTCACCTTCTGATAAGGAATCGACCGCTGACCGCGCTGGAAGCCTGCAAACCTGCAACATAGTAGCAAAGACGACTACTGCAACTCTGTAACGCTGATCCTGCCGCCTTCTCGACTGTTTTCCTGCTTGTGCATGCTGTGGGGGTAGTCTGCCTCCTCTCTGCACCAGAAGCTCCGAAGAAATCTCCCGTGGGTCGACGGAATCTTCCCCCTGCAACCGCAGGCACCAAAAAGCTGCATCTCCGGTCCCTTGGGTCTCCTCTCAGCACGACGAGCGAGGTCCCTCGAATCCAGCGACACCGTCCAAGTGACTCCCACAGTCCAGTGACTCTTCAGCCCGAGTTTGGTGGAGGTAAGTCCTTGCCTCACCTCGCTGGGCTGCATTGCTGGGAACCGCGACTTTGCAAGCTACTCCGGCCCCTGTGCACTTCCGGCGGAAATCCTTCGTGCACAGCCAAGCCTGGGTCCACGGCACTCTAACCTGCATTGCACGACTTTCTAAGTTGGTCTCCGGCGACGTGGGACTCCTTTGTGCAACTTCGGCGAGCACCGTTTCACGCATCCTCGTAGTGCCTGTTTCTGGCACTTCTCCGGGTGCTACCTGCTTCAGTGAGGGCTCTTTGTCTTGCTCGACGTCCTCTCTCTCTGCAGGTCCAATTTGCGACCTCCTGGTCCCTCCTGAGCCCCAGCAGCGTCCAAAAACGCCAAACGCACGATTTGCGTGTAGCAAGGCTTGTTGGCGTCCATCCGGCAGGAAAACACTTCTGCACGACTCTCCAAGGCGTGGGGGATCCATCCTCCAAAGGGGAAGTCTCTAGCCCTTGTCGTTCCTGCAGTATTCACAGTTCTTCAGCCTAGTAAGAGCTTCTTTGCACCAACCGCTGGCATTTCTTGGGCATCTCCCCATCTCCGAGCTGCTTGTGACTTTTGGACTTGGTCCCCTTGTTCCACAGGTACCCTCAGTCAGGAATCCATCGTTGTTGCATTGCTGATTTGTGTTTTCCTTGCATTTTCCCTCTAACACAACTCTTTTGTCCTTAGGGGAACTTTAGTGCACTTTGCACTCACTTTTCAGGGTCTTGGGGAGGGTTATTTTGCTAACTCTCACTATTTTCTAATAGTCCCAGCGACCCTCTACAAGGTCACATAGGTTTGGGGTCCATTCGTGGTTCGCATTCCACTTCTGGAGTATATGGTTTGTGTTGCCCCTATCCCTATGTTTCCCCATTGCATCCTATTGTAACTATACATTGTTTGCACTGTTTTCTAAGACTATACTGCATATTTTTACTATTGTGTATATATATCTTGTGTATATTTCCTATCCTCTCACTGAGGGTACACTCTAAGATACTTTGGCATATTGTCATAAAAATAAAGTACCTTTATTTTTAGTATAACTGTGTATTGTGTTTTCTTATGATATTGTGCATATGACACTAGGTGGTACTGTAGTAGCTTCACACGTCTCCTAGTTCAGCCTGAGCTGCTTTGCTAAGCTACCATTATCTATCAGCCTAAGCTGCTAGACACCCTATACACTAATAAGGGATAACTGGGCCTGGTGCAAGGTGCAAGTACCCCTTGGTACTCACTACAAGCCAGTCCAGCCTCCTACATTGGTTGTGCAGCGGTGGGATAAGTGCTTTGAGACTACTTACCACTCTTGTCATTGTACTTTTCATAAGAGAAAAATATACAAAACAAGGTCAGTGTATATACACATAGCCAAAAAGTTTTGCATTTCCTCTTTTCACTCTTTTCTAAGTGCTGAAAAGTACTTCTAAACTTTCAAAAAGTTCTTAAAAAGTTTAAAAAGTTTTTTTTTCTGTCTTTCCAAAAAGTTCTGAATTTTTTTTTATCTTTTACTATCACTTTAACTCTCTCTAAAAAATGTCTGGCACAGGCCAAAAAGTTGAACTGTCCAAACTTGCATATGATCACCTTAGCTGGAAAGGAGCAAGGAGTCTCTGCATAGAGAGAGGTTTGAGTGTAGGGAAGAATCCTTCCTTAGAACTGTTAATTAATATGCTTAGAGTACAGGATAAGGCCATAAGTGCCCAATCTGTAGAAAAAGTAGCTAATGGTTCTCAATCTGATCCAGGGACTCCCCCAGGAAAAGGTTCAGGAAAGAAACTTCTCAGCCTGCCCATTACTAGACAGTCTAGCATAGTTGGTACAGAGGTTGAATCACACCATACTGATGGTGTGCTCTCACATTATACTGGTAGCCAAGCTGTTAGGGTGCCCTCTGTAAGGGACAGGTCTCCTTCTGTTCATTCCCATCATACCTCTGTATCTAGAAATGTCCCTCCCACCCACCCTGATGACAGATTGTTAGAAAGGGAGCTCAATAGATTGAGAGTGGAACAAACCAGACTGAAGCTCAAGAAGCAACAGCTGGATTTGGATAGACAGTCTTTAGAATTAGAGAAGGAAAGACAGAAGTTGGGTTTAGATACCCATGGTGGCAGCAGCAGTATTCCCCATAGTCATCCTGCAAAAGAGCATGATTCCAGGAATCTGCACAAGATAGTTCCCCCTTATAAGGAGGGGGATGACATTAACAAGTGGTTTGCTGCACTTGAGAGGGCCTGTGCTGTACAGGATGTCCCTCAAAAGCAGTGGGCTGCTATCCTATGGCTATCATTTAGTGGAAAAGGTAGGGATAGGCTCCTTACTGTAAAAGAAAATGATGCCAATAATTTCCAAGTTCTTAAGAATGCACTCCTGGATGGTTATGGCTTAACCACTGAACAGTACAGGATGAAGTTCAGAGAGACCAAAAAGGAGTCTTCACAAGACTGGGTTGATTTTATTGACCATTCAGTGAAGGCCTTGGAGGGGTGGTTACATGGCAGTAAAGTTACTGATTATGAAAGCCTGTATAACACAATCCTGAGAGAGCATATACTTAATAATTGTGTGTCTGATTTGTTGCACCAGTACCTGGTAGACTCTGATCTGACCTCTCCCCAAGAATTGGGAAAGAAGGCAGACAAATGGGTCAGAACAAGGGTGAACAGAAAAGTTCATACAGGGGGTGACAAAGATGGCAATAAGAAGAAAGATGGTGAAAAATCTCAAGATAAGCATGGGGATAAGGGTAAAACCAAAGATCCCACTTCAAATCTTAAACACTCTTCAGAGGGTGGGGATAAAACAAATTCTTCCTCTTCTTCCCAACCTGCACACATTAAAAAGCCTTGGTGCTTTGTGTGTAAAAATAGAGGCCATAGGCCAGGGGATAAGTTCTGTCCAGGTAAACCCCCTGAGCCTACCACCACTAATACATCAAGCTCTAGTGCCCCTAGCAGTAGTGGTACTAGTGGTGGGACTGCTGGCAACAGTCAAGCAAAGGGTGTAGTTGGGTTCACTTATGGGTCCATAGTGGAAACTGATGTAATCAGTCCCAAGACAGTTTCTGTCACACCTAGTGGCATTGGCCTTGCCACACTGGCTGCTTGTCCCCTTACAATGGATAAGTACAGGCAGACAGTTTCAATAAATGGTGTTGAGGCCTTGGCCTACAGGGACACAGGTGCCAGTTTCACTTTGGTGACTGAAAACCTAGTGCACCCTGATCAACACATCATTGGACAACAGTATAAGATTATTGATGTCCATAACTCCACTAAGTTTCTTCCCTTAGCTATAATTCAGTTTAGTTGGGGTGGAGTTACTGGCCCTAAGCAGGTGGTGGTATCACCTAGCTTACCTGTAGACTGTCTCTTAGGTAATGACCTAGAGGCCTCAGGTTGGGCTGATGTAGAGTTTTATGCCCATGCAGCCATGCTGGGCATCCCTGAGGAATTGTTCCCTCTCCTTTCAAGTGAAATGAAAAAGCAAAGGAGAGAAGGCCTGAAAACTCAGGATCCCTCTCCATCAACAGGTAAAAAGGGTATCACAGTATCCCCTAACCACCCTACCATTCAGGATACCATTCCTGTGGTGGGAGAAACCTCTCCTGGGGTGGCACCTGTTCCAAGGGAATCATCAGTTGGCAAAACTGTACTCCCTGAGGTGGAAGTACCTCTCTGTGGGATAACTAACATTGGTGAGAAAAAGAGCACCATTTTAGTTAACATGGAGCATCCCTCCAACCCTCCCAGAGAAACTTTAGTGCAGAAACTCTGCACTGCCTCACAACACTTAGGACAGCATCCCTGCCCTAGTGTGGAGCTGATAGGACAGCATCCCTGCCCTGCTCCAACCCAAGAGAAACAGCATCCCTGTTCTCTCATCCAGCCACATGGACAAAGTTTTTGCCCAGCTATGGCTTTACTGAGACAGCATCCCTGTCTGGCATTTCCATCACTACAAATAGGTTCAGTGGATAATTCCCACTGCTCTAAACTAAAACTTACTGATAGAAACTCTGAAAATACATCTTCACATTGTTGCTTAGCTAAAAAACTTCAAACAGGGTGGTTTACATCCCCACAGGGAAGTAACCATATAGTGGATGATAAAGGGAGTAACCAGTCTATTGCAGGGCTACTCTCTACTTATCACCACTTAGACAATAAAGTCTCAACTGGCCAAGGTTAGCCTTATTGTCCTTCGTTTGGGGGGGGGTTGTGTGAGAAGGTAGCCTCTTTCTAGCCTTGTTACCCCCACTTTTGGCCTGTTTGTGAGTGTATGTCAGGGTTTTGTCACTGTTTTCACTGTCTCACTGGGATCCTGATAGCCAGGCCTCAGTGCTCATAGTGAAAACACTATGTTTTCAGTATGTTTGTTATGTGTCACTGGGATCCTGCTGGTCAGGACCCCAGTGCTCATAAGTTTGTGGCCTATATGTATGTGTCACTGGGACCCTGTCACACAGGACCCCAGTGCTCATAGGTGTGCATGTATATGTTCCCTGTGTGGTGCCTAACTGTCTCACTGAGGCTCTGCTAACCAGAACCTCAGTGGTTATGCTCTCTCATTACTTTCAAATTGTCACTGACAGGCTAGTGACCATTTTTTACCAATTTACATTGGCTTACTGGAACACCCTTATAATTCCCTAGTATATGGTACTGAGGTACCCAGGGTATTGGGGTTCCAGGAGATCCCTATGGACTGCAGCATTGCTTTTGCCACCCATAGGGAGCTCTGACAATTCTTACACAGGCCTGCCACTGCAGCCTGAGTGAAATAACGTCCACGTTATTTCACAGCCATTTTACACTGCACTTAAGTAACTTATAAGTCACCTATATGTCTAACCTTTACCTGGTAAAGGTTAGGTGCAAAGTTACTTAGTGTGAGGGCACCCTGGCACTAGCCAAGGTGCCCCCACATTGTTCAGAGCCAATTCACTGAACTTTGTGAGTGCAGGGACACCATTACACGCGTGCACTACATATAGGTCACTACCTATATGTAGCTTCACCATGGTAACTCCGAATATGGCCATGTAACATGTCTATGATCATGGAATTGCCCCCTCTATGCCATCCTGGCATTGTTGGTACAATTCCATGATCCCAGTGGTCTGTAGCACAGACCCTGGTACTGCCAGACTGCCCTTCCTGGGGTTTCTCTGCAGCTGCTGCTGCTGCCAACCCCTCAGACAGGCAGCTGCCCTCCTGGGGTCCAGCCAGGCCTGGCCCAGGATGGCAGAACAAAGAACTTCCTCTGAGAGAGGGTGTGACACCCTCTCCCTTTGGAAAATGGTGTGAAGGCAGGGGAGGAGTAGCCTCCCCCAGCCTCTGGAAATGCTTTGTTGGGCACAGATGTGCCCAATTCTGCATAAGCCAGTCTACACCGGTTCAGGGACCCCTTAGCCCCTGCTCTGGCGCGAAACTGGACAAAGGAAAGGGGAGTGACCACTCCCCTGACCTGCACCTCCCCTGGGAGGTGTCCAGAGCTCCTCCAGTGTGCTCCAGACCTCTGCCATCTTGGAAACAGAGGTGCTGCTGGCACACTGGACTGCTCTGAGTGGCCAGTGCCACCAGGTGACGTCAGAGACTCCTTGTGATAGGCTCCTTCAGGTGTTAGTAGCCTTTCCTCTCTCCTAGGTAGCCAAACCCTCTTTTCTGGCTATTTAGGGTCTCTGTCTCTGGGGAAACTTTAGATAACGAATGCATGAGCTCAGCCGAGTTCCTCTGCATCTCCCTCTTCACCTTCTGATAAGGAATCGACCGCTGACCGCGCTGGAAGCCTGCAAACCTGCAACATAGTAGCAAAGACGACTACTGCAACTCTGTAACGCTGATCCTGCCGCCTTCTCGACTGTTTTCCTGCTTGTGCATGCTGTGGGGGTAGTCTGCCTCCTCTCTGCACCAGAAGCTCCGAAGAAATCTCCCGTGGGTCGACGGAATCTTCCCCCTGCAACCGCAGGCACCAAAAAGCTGCATCTCCGGTCCCTTGGGTCTCCTCTCAGCACGACGAGCGAGGTCCCTCGAATCCAGCGACACCGTCCAAGTGACTCCCACAGTCCAGTGACTCTTCAGCCCGAGTTTGGTGGAGGTAAGTCCTTGCCTCACCTCGCTGGGCTGCATTGCTGGGAACCGCGACTTTGCAAGCTACTCCGGCCCCTGTGCACTTCCGGCGGAAATCCTTCGTGCACAGCCAAGCCTGGGTCCACGGCACTCTAACCTGCATTGCACGACTTTCTAAGTTGGTCTCCGGCGACGTGGGACTCCTTTGTGCAACTTCGGCGAGCACCGTTTCACGCATCCTCGTAGTGCCTGTTTCTGGCACTTCTCCGGGTGCTACCTGCTTCAGTGAGGGCTCTTTGTCTTGCTCGACGTCCCCTCTCTCTGCAGGTCCAATTTGCGACCTCCTGGTCCCTCCTGGGCCCCAGCAGCGTCCAAAAACGCCAAACGCACGATTTGCGTGTAGCAAGGCTTGTTGGCGTCCATCCGGCAGGAAAACACTTCTGCACGACTCTCCAAGGCGTGGGGGATCCATCCTCCAAAGGGGAAGTCTCTAGCCCTTGTCGTTCCTGCAGTATTCACAGTTCTTCAGCCTAGTAAGAGCTTCTTTGCACCAACCGCTGGCATTTCTTGGGCATCTGCCCATCTCCGAGCTGCTTGTGACTTTTGGACTTGGTCCCCTTGTTCCACAGGTACCCTCAGTCAGGAATCCATCGTTGTTGTATTGCTGATTTGTGTTTTCCTTGCATTTTCCCTCTAACACAACTCTTTTGTCCTTAGGGGAACTTTAGTGCACTTTGCACTCACTTTTCAGGGTCTTGGGGAGGGTTATTTTGCTAACTCTCACTATTTTCTAATAGTCCCAGCGACCCTCTACAAGGTCACATAGGTTTGGGGTCCATTCGTGGTTCGCATTCCACTTCTGGAGTATATGGTTTGTGTTGCCCCTATCCCTATGTTTCCCCATTGCATCCTATTGTAACTATACATTGTTTGCACTGTTTTCTAAGACTATACTGCATATTTTTACTATTGTGTATATATATCTTGTGTATATTTCCTATCCTCTCACTGAGGGTACACTCTAAGATACTTTGGCATATTGTCATAAAAATAAAGTACCTTTATTTTTAGTATAACTGTGTATTGTGTTTTCTTATGATATTGTGCATATGACACTAGGTGGTACTGTAGTAGCTTCACACGTCTCCTAGTTCAGCCTGAGCTGCTTTGCTAAGCTACCATTATCTATCAGCCTAAGCTGCTAGACACCCTATACACTAATAAGGGATAACTGGGCCTGGTGCAAGGTGCAAGTACCCCTTGGTACTCACTACAAGCCAGTCCAGCCTCCTACAATTAGCGATGGCGGCAGTGCTTAATTTGTGCTTGTTGTTTCCGGTGCGGAGCAGGGCACTTATATTTGTGCCTCAAGCGTTTATCGCAGCAAAAGACACATATGGGAAAAACGGAAGAATAGAAAAACGAAAAGCGTCACAATTGGGGAAATCATAAAGCTGCAAGAGTGAGTTGAAGGGGCAGGGAGTGGCTGTAAATGGATTAAAGAGGCCCGAGATGGCTTCAGGATTACGCTGCCTCAGTATTCTGTGCTCCTACATTTAAAAGCAACAGCTGCGTGTTTAAGAGGAGGGCTTTGGGCAACGGCACATTTTTATTTACAAATTAAGCACTGGATGGCGGTAACCTATGTCATGTACAGATCCGGCCTCTTGGATTGTTGGGATAGAATCTCGGCCGGTTCCCTGCACATTCTCAAGTGGGTTGGAAGCCCTACACTGCTGGTTTGCGGCGCGTTGCCAGCAAATGGCAACTTTGCCATATACGAAATATATATGTATATGAACCACGCTGCACAGCTGCCGCACTGCTGTACAACATGGCTAAATATCATTGAAAAAGCCAGTAGGTTCCATAGGCGAGACCTATTGGCTTTGCCAGCGCTTGTTTCTTAGTGCCAACCCCACAGAATATTCCCTCACTTCCCACTACTAATGGAGTCGACACACAGCGGTCTCCTTCCACCAGGACCAACACCTTTCCCCCCTCCCCCCCCACACACGCCAACTCTACACGTGCACGAAGTGTGCAGACATGACTCTTGGTAGTAACAGCTCCGTGTGATACGTGGCACTTAAGACATGTTGCCTACACAGTCTGTACAAATGGGCTGATATATGGTAGGTTCCCACTTGTAACAATAACATTAAAGCAACCAATTGCCAATTATTCTTGAGAGTCCCTTGAAATATTCAAAGAAATTTCTCCAAGAGTTATCCAGATTGAAATTTATTCAGAAGAGAAAGATCAATTCCATATTGTGCTTGATTAATTAAATCATAGGACAGAATAAACATTCAACCAGCCGACACGTGTTTCGCCCAAAGGGGTGCATTCACCTGAGCTTTCTCAAGGCATAAAGATACATATTGAACCTCAAAGGATGTCCTGAACAACCATAACACAACAACTATTCCATGTTACAGTTTTAGCCGCTAATGCGAGGAGAAACAGTCAAACGCGTCCACCGTCCAATTAGTAGCTCAGGATAATTGTCATTGAACATAAATAGCTCTTATTACAGGAAACATTGGAAACCCCAGATTTAGAGAGAGCTCACCCAGAGGGTCTGCCGCCCCTACAGGATACCACAGGAAGGTGCAAGTATCATTTCCCCGGAAGTAAGGAGTAAAGGCTGAGCACCTAGGCTGAAAGGGTTACTTACAAGGCTTTAACATGCGCACAGGAAAATAAACAGGTCCACCCCCAGGCCCCCAGAATGCCTTATCACTAAACATTTCAGTGGCGTGTGGCGGATACAGCGAAAACACCAGTGTCTTATTCAACAATTATTACTCAAGGTGATAACAGACCCTGAAAAATACAAGCTATCTTCAGAAGCGCCTGTATGCGCCAGGTTAAAAAAAAACTGTAAAAAAAACTGTAAAAGCAGACGCATTGCTCAAAGAACATAAAGTACAGAGACCCTTTACATGAATGAAGGCGTAGTTCTTATTTAATATTTATAGCGCTTAGAAGGTAGGGAGCTACCTCAGTGAACAGTCTGGCTCAAAGTGTAGGATCTCTAACAAACAAACAATGCGAGGGAGAAACCAAAACATATTCTCCTTTTTAACCAACCCTGACGCATTAGCAGCAATAAAAAAGCAAACAAGGCTCTACTGGGGGCCCATTAAATGGCTCAGCTGACTACATTACTTTACATTCAATTAAAACGAACGCACATTTAATGAATTAATTGCAGATTTTGCTGTAATTTCAATGAGGCTTTCCTTGCAGAAAAGATCTTCATCCGGCGTATGTTCTCCTCCATGGGCCCTCTTCCCAGCCACGCCTCTCCTTCCGTAGGAATAGCGACAGCTTTACAAATCCGTAGTGCAAGGACAGAAGCAAGAGGTCCCGATTCAGAGGGGTCCACAGCCCCACAAACCACGAGGAGCCAAAAGCCCACAAGAACCCCACATGCATGCCCAGTTGTCTACAATGCGCCTTTCCGGACTGTCCAGGGATTCGATATGGGGGCGCCACTGTACAACGCCCTATCACCTTGCTTCCCAGCTCCCCTCCAGTCAGCGTGGTGAGTGGACCACAGCAAAGGGTGCATGTAGCTGCCGGCATTCCGAGGAAAGGGGCGGTGATGCCCTTGAAGGGCTGGGAACCCTCAAGGATAGACCTATGCGGAACTTCCATCCAGCCAAGGCGATAGCGTGAAACCAGGGACCACCAGTAACCCTTGAACCCGTGGCCGTGCTACACTAGCCCCACAGTCTCAGCTCTAGCGGGGATGCCCGCCCATGCACGAGGCTGCGATCAGTGTGAGCCATCTGTGAGGTGTCTTCAGGCTGCCTTATGGCGTTTTCAACCAGGCATTGAGACATGCTGGGGATCATGTATTTGCTGCAAGAGCCTGCGCTTCAGCTGATTCTAACCCTCCTGCTGCTCTCAGGATTGTGGCTGCTCTTGGATCTTTCAGTTAGATTTCGCATCGAACACTTTGAATTAGATTTCTGGCTACTCTTAGAACTCTGAGTTAGGTTTGTGGATGCTCCTAGGACTTTCAGGTAGGTTTGTGGCTGTTTTCAGGGGTTTGAGTTAGGTTTCTGGCTGCTCTTAGGACTTTGAGGTAGGTTTGTGTCTGCTCTCAGTGGTTTGAGTAAAGTGGGTGGCTGCTTTCTTAGGACTTTGAGTTAGGCTCATGGCTGCTGTTAGGACTTTGAGTTAGGTTTGTGGCTGTTTTCAGGGGGTTGAGTTAGGTTTGTGGTTGCTCTTAGGATTTTTAGTTAGGTTTGTGGTTGCTTTCAGAGCTTTGAGTTAGGTTTGTGACTGCTTTCAGGGCTTTGAGTTAGGTTTGTGGCTGCTTTCAGGGCTTTGAGTTAGGTTTGTGGCTGCTCTTAGGGCTTTGAGTTAGGTTTGTGGCTGCTTTCAGGGCTTTGAGTTAGGTTTGTGGCTGCTTTCAGGACTTTGAGTTAGGTTTGTGGCTGCTTTCAGGACTTTGAGTTAGGTTTGTGGCTGCTTTCAGGGCTTTGAGTTAGGTTGGTGGCTGCTGTTGGGACTTTGAGTTAGGTTGGTGGCTGCTTTCAGGACTTTGAGTTAGGGTTTGTGGCTGCTCTTAGGGCTCTGAGTTAGGTTTGGGCTTCATTCAAGGCTTTGTGTTAGGTTTGCGGCTGCCTTCAGGGCTGTGAGTTAGGTTTGTGGCTGCTTTCAGGACTTTGAGTTAGGTTTGTGGCTGCTTTCAGGACTTTGAGTTAGGTTTGTGGCTGCTTTCAGGGCTTTGAGTTAGTTTTGTGGCTGCTGTTGGGACTTTGAGTTAGGTTGGTGGCTGCTTTCAGGACTTTGAGTTAGGTTTGTGGCTGCTCTTAGGGCTCTGAGTTAGGTTTGTGGCTGCCTTCAAGGCTTTGAGTTAGGTTTGCGGCTGCTTTCAGGACTTTGAGTTAGGCTTGTGGTTGCTCTTACAACTTTGAGTTCGTTTTGTGGCCGCTGTTGGGACTTTGAGTTAGGTTTGTGGCTGCACTTAGGCTCAGAATGAAGTAACATCCCAGCAGGGCTGGTGTTGGTTTCCGAGCAGGCGCTCTGTTCAGCCTCCTCCTAACAGCATTTGCCCACACTTACTCTGTGCCGGTGCTCAGTGCTAACTGCAGCACCTACTTCTACAACCATTGTAGTGTAATAAGGAAGGGGGGCTGAGGTGATCTGTTTCATACCTCTGACTTTCCTCTCAGGTTCTCTCTCCCCTTCCTTCCTCCTGTGCAAACCTCACTTCTTTTCTAAGCCCTTCTTCTCTCTCTTCTTGCTCCAGACCCGTTCCTCTACTCTTCACTTTAAGAACTCTCCCCATACTAATTCTCCCCTCTTCCTATATCTCACCTCCCTCTCAGATATCTTTCTATTTTCCCTTCCTCCCCTCTTTCTCTTCTTCCTTCTCTTGTTCCTTCCCCCATGTTCTTCTGTGCTCTCGTGTTTCTTCACCCAGCAGCTCCCTCATGGTTGCCCCCCTCCCCTGGCTTTTCTCAGGTCACTGTCCTCTTCCCTCGTGCGAGACCTTCCTCTGTGCCCTCAGGCAGTCAGTGTTTACATGTCAGTGTTCATTAGAGGTACCACTGCTGTCCCCAGGCCACATGTACTCTTGAACACTCCTTAGCCACGTTGCACAACCAAGAAAATCTCTTTGGGCAGTGAATCCCCCAAGGGCTGCAAATTTGCAGACAAACCTCGCCGCAGGAGGTGGAGGAGGGTGGGGAACAGAAAATAATAAGCAATGAGCTCATCGCCCAATTGGAGCTACCCGTTGTCAATCATCTACAGTTAGAATAGGTGCAGTGGCCATTAAGGGATATAAGGAAATAGGAGACCACAATACAAGTGCAAAAACGCGGGACAAATGTGCCAAACATAGATAGACCGTGCATCACATTTCATATATGTCTGCCCTGGTTTCGGATTACCCTGGGCGTAAGGTGAAGTTTACTTTTGCCTTTCAAATCAGCAGCTCACTTTCCTGATCTTCCAGGTCAAGGTGTGGCAGCATGATGTGTTCCAGAAATCAGGGTCAGTCCTTTCCTGGAGGCAGAGCCACTGCCAGTAAGGTCCTGGAGCAGTGGTTCCCAGCCTTTTGATTTCTGTGGACCACCCCTTTATCATTACTGGAACCCAGGGACCCCCCTGAATAATTATTGGAAGCTGGGGACCCCCCATTGAGTCATTACTGAAAGCTGGGGACCTAATCTATTAATATGATTTAATTTTCTAAGCAGTTGAGGACCCCCTGAGGAGGCTTCGCGGACCCCCTGAGGAGGCTTCGCGGACCCCCAGGGGTCCCCGGACCACAGGTTGGGAACCACTGTCCTAGCGAATCCATAGACATCTAAGTACAGTCTTTCTTTGAAATCAAACATTTTTCATCATTCTGTGTAGAGAGGCAGAGGAAGGACTGGTCCCAGTTCATTAATATGCTTTGTGTACCAGAATACTGTAACCACAACTCTGTCTGACAGAAATATTGTCGTGTTGGAGTTAGCAATAGAAACTCTACACCCAAGGGGACAATGTTATTGTAAATCATATTTAGGCCACAGTGTTTATGTCCGGTGATATTCTCATCGGTGATAATCTGACCACAGTCCCGGATAGTCCCCAGATATCCCCAGCTACGTCCCTTCGTTGCTTGGTTCTGCTGATAACAGAGGAAAGGCGAGCGTCGGGTGCAGTGGAGGGAAACAGACATGGCTTCCCCATGAGTCCACCGCATAATTACACCAGGGGCAGGGACTAGGGAAGAAAGAGTACTGGTTCTTTGATCCACCAGAACACAAACGCAGGGTCCCGGTAACCACCGCTTCGCAGAGACTTAAAGCTGGTGTGCTCCACGCACCCCTCTCGCCTTGCACAGTCACCTGCATGTGCACCCACACACACAACAGAGCACACCGTCCTTTTTCTCTTCTCACTCTCACTTTGCTTTTTTGAACATTCTCCTCTGTTTCTCTCTCTTTACTCATCTCTTCCTCTCCTCCCATGCTCATCCGCTTCCCTGCTCTCTCTGCTATTCCCCACTCTTCCCTCACTCCTTCCCCCACACCAATATGCTCCTCAGTAGCCCCTCTCCACAGCCCCCCAAGTCTTCCTGAAACGAGCAATAATCTTTTAGTTTATTTGCAGTAAATAAGGGCTGCCAATCTTCTGATGTGTAATTGGCACTGGTTTCAGACAGGGGTTGTGACCACTGGAGAGCGAGGAGGCACCCTCATGAGTATGGATAGGGTCGATCCTTCCTTGTTCGCTCAGTGGGCAGTGAGGGTCCTCTCCCTGTAGTTCACCTAGCATCCGCCTCATGGCACAGCATACCTCCATGACAGTTCCGGGTCCCACTTTTACGGTAGTTATTTTTGTAAATTGCTATCTGTATTTATCCATATTTACTTTTACCCAGCTTTTTGGCTTTTTCATCACACACATTTTTGATAGGTGAAAAAAAAATGTTGAAGTTTAAAAAAAATTAAGATGATCATACCTAAGACTAATGCTGCATGGAAATGAATTCTGAAATGTAGTTGCCCTCTAGGAGAAGGAAGGATCACCATTTGGGAATGTCTCATTTAGTTACAGATGAGACAAAGAAGGTGGAAGAGCAGAGATGTCGAGATGGACAGTAAGGAGTGGGTTTTGCTTGCAAAAAAGAGACATTCTTATTAAAGGCTCTCCCTGTGATACACATGGGTTTAGACATAAGCCACACAGGACAACAAAGTTAATGAAGCTCGAGGAGATACTGGGAAATTTAAGAGCGTTTAGGGAAGGGTAAAACTAAGCCTAGGTGCTTCAAGTTGGGTTTGAAGAAGACAACAGATGCCAAGGTCAGAAGGCCTCCAAATGGATGGATCAGAATTGAACAAGGTTTTCCCTGAGATTAAAATATACTTTTGTATCAGTGTTGCTCTTGAGAATATTGTTTGTGATCTAGAAGGTAACCAAAGCCAAAAATAGTTGCAAACTGGCAATGTTGGAGTCATCAAGACTAAAGAGAATCTGAGTGTCCCCCGTACAGGGAAAGACGCTTAGCTCAAAAGAACAAACGAGACAGATAAGAGGGTTGACATAGGCATTACATTTGGTGAGGCTAGAGGAACCCTGAGGTACTCCTGAAGAACCTTCAAGGAGGATGAAGCAAAAGGGGGCATATAAACAGAGTCTTTACGGCCTCTCAGAAAGTTAGCTATCCATTTCAAGGCAGTTTATCTAATGTCCAACTCTTGATTGTGATCTAAGAGAATTGAGTGTGAGACCGGATCGAAGGTAGCTCACTGATCAAGGAGAATCAGAGCAGAAGAGCCTCCTTGTTCAATAAGCAGTCAAAGGTCATCAGGCATAGAGAATAGGACAGACTCAATACCATGTTGTGGATTAAATCCGGTCTGGCAAGGGTCAAGGATTTTACCTTAATACAGTGTGAGAGTTATTCACTAATCTCCTTTTTTAGGAGTTTAATGAGGAGCAAAATAGGGTGAATGTTGCAGGTAGCTTTGGGGTCTACAGTAAGTTTCTGGAAGAGACTTCTAACCGCAGATTCCTTAACTTAGAATTTTCCAGTGGCATCACACTGGATCGGGAACATTTTGAGCTGTACCTCTTCGCTATGTGCCAGTAAGTGGTGCTGACGGCTCCACAGCAACATCGTCTCTGTCCCGTGGACGATCTTAGGCCTCTCTCTGAGCCATTTCTGTGACCAATCGTCCACAAATGCAAAGTTGTCATTAAATAAGTCAATGAAGAAGCAGAATTTGAATCCCCACTCAACTTCACCGCCCCCTTCCAAGTCCCTGGAAGGGGCAAAGGACTTTCCTTGTCCTCGTTCAGGGGGTTTCTAGGTGCCTCATTTACACCCCAACTGTGGAGCTACGTCGACTACTTTTCGCACCTCCCGGTGTTTCCTAGTGCTGGAGCGACTTGTACCCAACTTCAGACGTTTTGTGAGGCAATGGCCTGCCTCTTAGAGCAACTGACTCCCTCAGGCAAGCCTTCTGGCCTCAAGGATTTGCTAGGTTTCCATTCTGATTGCTCTCGGCGGGTCATTTCCTGATGCAGGCTGGACCCTCTGGATCTATTCCTGGCTCCAAATCGACTTCGGTCTGGAGCCTTATTCTGGCACCATCACCCTTGCTAAAGTTCAGTCCCTCAATGCTGTTACTGGAGTTGCTGCACGACAAAAGCAACCCTATTGATCTGTCAGATTCTGAGATGTGCCACAATAGCTCTGTTCGAAGTTGGGACTGGCGCCGCACCAGTCATGGCAGCCTTCAGGCTCGAGTATGGTGCCTCTATGATTTTGTGGTCCTGAGTTTGAGTATAAAGCAGAGTATGGGGCTTTTGAACCCAAGGATGACATATCTCCGTCTTTTAGTGAGGAGAATTGTTACTCCGATTTGGTCGCCCCACCTGGCCAGGCCACTAAGGAGAGTGCATCATTTGTCATGCTCATGAGGAGGGCAGCTCAGGCCCTTGATATCCAACTCCCATCAGTGGAGTATCAGTATCGCTTTCCCTTTCATTATGCCCCAGTGGGACTTGAATTTGGTTTTGACCTATCTGACATGTTCTCCCTTTGAACCCACGCATAATTGCACTCTCACACTTTTGACTCTTACGACTGTCTTCTTGGTGGCTGTTACATCAGCCCAGAGGATGAGTGAGCTTCATGCCCTCTTGGTTCACCCACTGTATACTACGTTCTACCAGGACACACATGTTCTCTGAGCACGTGCCTCTTTTCTACCTAAGGTGGTGACCCCATTTCACTTCGGTCAGACAATCACCCTTCCGACGTTCTTTGCTCACCCTCTTTCCCCCTAAGGAGGAGGAGAGGCTCCATTGTTTGGATCCAAAGAGAGGACTTAATGTTTACATCAGTCATACCAGCAAACGCAGACTTGAAAATCAGCTTTTCATTGGATTCACCGAAGCAAAGTAGGGCAAGGCTGTGCAAAAGAGGTCCTTCACTTGATGGTTCATTCTCTGCATAACAATCTGCTAAACATTAGCAAACATGCAGCCTCTGGAAGGCTTGAGGGCTCACTCCACCAGAGCCAAGGCTGCGATGACTCTGTTGGCATGCAATCGCAACACCTGCTGGGCAGCTATGTAGGCGTTCCTCCATACGTTCATGAAACACTATTGTTTGAACAGTCAGGTCGATGGAGATGGGCATTTTGCCTGCTCGGTCCTGCAGGCCTTTTTGGTTAAGGTATTTCGTAGCCCCTCCTCCGGAAAGGTTATTGTTGTGGTATCTAGCCTAAGGAAAGGAATCTACAATTAGAAGTCTCTTCAAGAAGAACAAATTACTTAGCTACAGTAATGCCTTTTCTTGTGGAAACTCTATGTAACCGATGTCGTGGAGGTGTTTTCACATCCCTTAAAAGGGCATTGTAGGATCAGAGCCTCGGAAGAGGAGCTGGAAACCCAGTCATTGCAGTGGTTCCCAGCTTGTCCTCTCTGCCACTGTGTGATTTTGGCTTCTCACTGGGTGACCCTCTGAAGGGAGCCAATACCATGTGGCATGCAGTGATACAGTGTGAGTTGGCAGGTCTGCAAATTAACTTCTCTGTTTTAAGTTCCTGAGAATACCAAGACTCCGAAGGGTTTCGGCGAAAATGTTTCGAGGTAGTAATGGAGAGAATGAAATCCAAAGTGATTTAGATCCAATAATTTACTTGATTAACAACCTCGGGAAGGAAGACCGAAAATGTAGGGGGTAGAAGAGGATAGCGTATGAGTAAATAAAGAGAGTTTAGTTCAGCAGTGTTTAGAAGAAATGTTTGGTTAGAAGAGATAAAATCACAACAGGCTCTTGGATCTACAGAGTCACACTAGATAACTGTCATGTGCTGTTTATAGTGCTCACTATAAATTCTAGGTATGTAAAAGATATTGGAGAAGATGCCTCACCCACAACTTATTGTAGCATACTTCGTCACAGATGTCTTTTCTGCACCAGAGTAGATAAGTACCACTCTGGCGGACTCAGCCTAATTGAAAGTTCTTATATGATTATTTTTCTGGACATGAGTGGGGATTCGTTATTAAAAATATCTAAGAGTAAACTCAAACAAATATTTTTATTAGTGGATACCCTTGATATGATTGAAAATGTATCCTAAGAAGGTTTACGGTGAAGTACAATGGTTCACCAGTCCTGTTTCATTCCAGCATGTTTCGACCTGTGTCCTAAGCCTATCTGGTCCACGGTCTTCTTCAGGGAGTGGCTCTTCCCTGCCTGTCTACTGCATACACTCCATGCACAACAATGAGGCGTAAGGCTCTCATGCCTGTCTTGTGTGGTCGTTTGTGGAAACCCAGCAGAAAAAGAAACATAGCAATTCAGTAATTAGACCAATTAATTGAATTTCAAGAAAAAACGACTGTGCTTAATTATGTTTTTTTTCCCATGCCAAACTGCATGATATGCACTTGTGGTTACTGCAAGCAGACAAGGTGCTTATGTAGTGCTTATTTTGTAACGTTGTAAGACACACATGTCATGCCAAACCAGCAAGACAAGATTCTCACACATACCTTTAGTTGTTAATGACTTACCATCGTCTGGGATATTATTTTGCCCTATCGTCATAACTGGGGTGCACCTCTCCTGTAGTCACACACTCTGTTTTCTGGGAGCAGAAAATCTTTCAAAAAAGAAACACACAATAGTTTCTCTATTTAAATAGTAGTAGATGGGAAATAAAACTCCTGTGACTATAACAGTACATAGCTCTCATTCCTTATAAAAAGTTCTAAATTCTCTAGAGTTCAGTAAATACAGCTTACAATTAACTTATGAGTTCAATGTATGACTACCAGTAAGAGCCTTTCATTCATAAATGAAGGTGGGTTGACCCGTTAATTCTTTTTGTACGACAAGGGGGTGCACCAATACCGAATTCTTGTGATCTCATGGTGCAATTGTATCAGTGCTGATCAAATCTCGGATGTTATGTTGAAACTATCCGAGGTCCAAAGTTGCCTTATTGCTTATGACTATTTTTTAGAACACGTACAGCCTTTACATAAATCAAGAATCCTCACGTACACGTGTCACCAAACGTTATCATAACTTGGGTGCCAAAATGCTGTCATGGTGGAGTGTTGCCTCTCAGTTAAATCCAGCTTTTTCTCTGATTAAAACAAAGCATGCAGAAGGACGTGGACAAGTTAATCGCCGTAAACCAGCTCATATACACAACATAAACAGAAATGATTTGTCTATTCATAAATTTCGATTATGGTTCTTATTAAGTTGGAACCAGTGGTCTATGTTTTGCGACAAACTGAGATGGTGCCTTTGTAGAAGAGTGAAATAGATTCAGTGCAAGGGTGAAGTGGTCTGTCTAGAGAAGGCCATAGGGAGGAAGGATAGAGATACCATTATTATTGGAGAAGATAAGGTTGTGAATATGTCTGGCAAATTGGGTAATGCCAGGAACAGGTCAGTAAAGATCAAGCAAGGTGTCTGAGACCAGGATAATAGAGTAGTCCGGGTGATTAGTTGATCAGCTCAGATTTTGAAATCACCCAACTGTAGAAATTGTGAGACAGACATTAACTAATGTAAAATAAAATCACCAGTTGGAGTTGAAGGAGGAAGAGGAATCAGATCTAATTTCTGTGAGCTGTAGAGGCCTGGTCACCAAAGGCCATGGGTTTGTGGGGGTGCTTAGTTTACTGACAAAATTGCCTGCACTAGTGGGATCAGTCAGGCGAGCCACCCACTTAGGCGACTCACTGGGTCGAGTCTGGGGCGCCTTAATTAGAAAAGATGGGCCCACCCTGCTGTGTGCTTGGGCATAGGGAATACTCCCGCAGCTAGAATTCTTGCTGATGTCCCTGAAGCTGTCAGATGAGGACACTGAGATGGCTAGATGTGGCGAGCCCATGAGCGGCACCAGAGACCCACCTGGGCCAGTTATTATTGTACACTTAAAGGGAAGTTTTTGCTGTGATGCAGGGCCTAAAGACTGATGGAGCTGCCATGGGATTGCAACTGTGGTGCTAGTTGACCCCGCTGGTGGCATAGGTACTAGGGGAGTCTGAAGGCCCGCAAGTCCTTCATTGCTTGAAAAAAGGGCAGAGCCCGCGTCCTTCAAGAAGCTGAACTTTGTGTATATTTTCGGATGCTTTGTGCATAGAGATAATTTGTTGCAGATAGCCCCTGTGGGGGTTAACCTTGATGAAAAAGGACTGCTACCTGGCACCTCTCTTTGGCCTCAGCCCTTAGGCCCGTGAGGTTTATTAAGGGCCGCTCTGTAGATGACGTGATGGGCATGATTTGCCCTGTTGGATTGTTGCCTCTGGCTCGTTTCTTCCTTGTTGGGGCTGGGTGAGGCACCCCCTGACTTTCCCCAGACCTCATAATGGAATTTCAAGAGTGAGGTTACCAGGAAGCCCAGAAGGTCGAATTTGCTGCTATCCAGCAGTTAACCAGCCGCCACAGAGCATGAAGTACCACCTGCACTGCTTCGTCAGAGCCCAGGGGCACCAGTTGGGCAGTTTAGCCACCCTTAAGGTTGTTGTGAGTAGGGCTATTAAAGTGTCCTTATTATTCCATATTAGTCTTCAGGCACCCCAAATTCCTTGCTTCATAAGCGATGTCACAGCAGATCAAGGGCTTTGGAGAGGCCATGTGGTGAATCTATGACCCTCTCCCATCTCCCTCTGGCACTCCTTCAGGGCTCCGGGATACGCAGGTGCCTCCAGGTTACAGGCCAGTGGATCCATACTCTGTGCTCTCTGTGCTCCACTTACCTGCTTTGGGTTCTGCACTTGCGTCCATGCCACTGTGGCTCCAAAATCTGCGCCACCCAAATCAATATTGATGCTTGATGCTCAAGAAGGACTTTATCCTGATTTTGATGTCTGACTCTGAGCCTAACTTGTCTCGGCCTCAACAGAGGCCATGTCTGGAATACACATTGACGTGCTCAGTCCCCATTCAATCTGATTCTGATAGAACATTACCGCTGTTGCAAAGCATCCGCAGGTGCTCTACCAGCTTTTTGGTTCAGACTCTAATCAGACTCTGCCACCATTTTGAGATGACAGTGCTGATGATGTTGATATGTTACCTCCACAATACGATAACAACAGTTTGTGTACGGGCTTGGCAGGAGGCCAGTGCGATTGATACATCTTTTGATTCCTCCCCCTGAAAAATCAACTTTATTTGCTATGGTCATTAGACATGCAGCAAAGGTCTTGGACCTACGATTTCCCTCTGTGGAGGTCAAAACTAATGTCCTTACAGAAGTCCTGCAACCTGGGCAGGCCACCTCTGAGCTCCTGTTGTCCTTTAATGAAGCCCTGACTGATACATTGATGGGCACATGAGCAAAGCCTTCTTCATACCCACCGGTAAACAGGCAGGTTGTTGGATGAGACTGGTCGTTGCTAGGTGACCCTAATTTCCTGATTCATCATCCCACTCCTGGGTCTAGTGGTTCAAACCTTTACCAGCAAGGTGAATTCCAACTCTTTTCCTTCAACCGCCCTGAACAGAGTCAAAAAGGATTCAGGCATTGGGGACTGATGTTCTCATGAGCCAGCCTAACTCTGAGGTGGGTCAGCACCGGTTGTTTGCTTGGCCGATATACGCACGGCCTTCCGGACACAGTCAGTGAGATTTTGCTGCCATTCCCTGAAGACCTTCTAGCCTACCTGGCACAAACCATTCAGGGTGGCCCTGATGCAGCTACATACCTCACCCGGTATCCTGTCCCCTTTGCCAAGAAGTCGGTACCCGTGTGGTTCTCTGTAGCCATGGGTGGATAAGATTATCCAGTTGTCTGGGGATGTCCAGGCCTCTGATATGCCATTTGACTGCTCTCACCTGTTTGGTGAAAAAGCGGATTCTGCCCTGGAATGCTTTAATGAAAGCCAAGCCATGGCACGTTCCTTGGGCCTTTCGGCTCCTACCAGGCAATTTCCTTAGCAGACCCACCCCTTTAGAGGAGTCTACATAGTATTGGCATCCAGACAATGCCGGGCCCACCCACCGTAACAGCAAGCACTCCAGTCCCTTCAGGGTAGGGCACGGGGATAAGGATTGCAGCGTGCTGGTCAATGGGAAGACCAATCGTCTCTGTCCCCCGGACCTGTGGTAGCAGCATCCAAGCCACTTTACCTTTCCCTTAGTAGTTCACGACCAGCCTGTGGGAGGCTGGATCCCCAGGGATAGCACCAGAGTAGATCAGACAAATTAGTCCTGCAAATTGTCCAGTGGGCTACACCATTTAATTCCTTTTTGACCCACTGCATCTTCCACCTTCATCAGTGCAGCTTCAAAATAATCCCCTGGCTGTCTTACTGCAGGGAGTGCAGGCCTTTTTGTCCAAAGAGGCCATAGAGTGGGTGCCTGCCTCGGAAATAGGGCCGGATATTTTTGTGCTATTTCCTGGCGCCAAAGATGGATGGAGTTTTTTATTTAACCTATTTTAGATATTTGACCTCTGAATGCCTTTCTGCGAAAGGACAAACTCAAGATGCTCGCATTGGCCCAGGATCTGTCTGCTCTGGATACATATTGTAGCCTTATGCCTATTGTGCAGTCCCACAGTCCTTACATGTTGTTCAAGGCCTGAAACAGTCCCAATTTGCTGTGCTCCCTTTAAGCCGTAGCAGTAGCCCTTGGGTCGCTACACATTTTTTGGAACCTAGGGAATAGCTGGTTTCCCCTACCTTGACTAAAGACTGTTGAAGAAGGGCTCGCCACAGTCGCAGATCAACACCTATCGACGGCGACTCTTCTTACATCTCATGATGTGCATGATCAATGTGCACAAGTCAGTCCTTTGTAGAGGCCTCCTTTAAAAAGTGCTGTCCTGAATAGGGTGCTGTCCAAGGCCTTACCTCTGTTGAAGCAAGGCAAGGACGTTTGGGCTATGATCCTGATGTTTCAGCCTCAGCCCTGGCTCTGAGAAGGTGGCACATGCGAACTCTGCAGTCTCAATTGGTGAGGCACCAGGGGAAACTGTCAGATCCCATCCAGGTTTTAGAGGAGGCTGTAAGAAATCTGCTGTTGTGGCTGCTGAACCCCAGTTGGACTAGCGGCAGAACCCTTTCCTTGTCTCAATCGTAAGGTATGCCACTGCATGGTTGGAGAGGTCATACAGAAGAGGTGGTAATTAGAGGACTCTGGTCTCCGGTAGAAACCAGACTCCACATCAGTTTTGCAGGAGTTGCGGGCCATCTGTCTGGAATTTAAAGGCTTTCCTGCTATCCATCTAGGGGAGGCTGGTGCAGTTTCTGGCACACATCACTGCCATGTTTTATTGATGGAAGCATGGCGGGTGGGGTCTTAGGTCCTGTGCCAAGAGGGTCTGCACCTCCTTAGTTGGTTGGGATATCAAGGCATAACTGTGGTTGTGAACTGCCTGGCAAGATCTTTAAATGCCAGGGTGAACAAACTCAGCAGACAGCATGTGACGGATCACAAATGGTGACTACATCTTGAGGTGGCACAGGGGTAATTCCACAGACCGAGTGAACCCTGCTTAGATCATTTTGCCGCCATTGAAAATGTGCAGTATTGAAACCACTGCATGATGCAGCTCCCAAGAAAGCTCTTTCTAGGAGCTTCATTAAGGTTAGAGTGGGGCACTGGTCTCCTGTACGCCTTTCCGCTGCTACCTCTTCTGCCCGACCTCTGAAGATGATCAGGAATAACTGGGCCCATATGATTCTTGTGGCTCTTTATTAGGCCTGGAGAGTTTGGTACCAAGAACTTCTAGGCATGACTATCTGCCCTCTGATTGGGCTACCTCTGCAGGAGGAATTTCTCTTGCAGCAGCAGGGTGCAAAAGCACAGTCTGCACCTCCATGCATGGTGATTAAGCAGTGGCTGTTGAGTCCTTTTCATCTACCTCCCAGATTTGTTGATATCATCCTAGAGCCAAACGTCCTTCCTCAAAATATGTATATGCAGGGCGCTAGGACAAGTTTGTGGCATGATGCGTTAGGCGGCAGTTAGACCTGCTGCCTGCAGAATTGCTGGATTGGTTGTTGCTGCTTTATTTTTGGCTCAGCTAGACCTTGCTCTGGGCACAGTTGAATGTTACTTGTCTACTTTTTCAGCCTTTTTGCATTTGATAGACCACCATCCTTGTTCATATAACCAGTTGTGATTCGTTTTCTAAAAGGTTTATAACATATGTTTTCACCAACACGCTTTGAAATGCCAGGCCACAGTGGGACTTAAGTTTAGTCTTCACCTTTCTGTACACCTTATGAACTAATGCACAGTTCATTGCATCTCCTCACCTTAAATGGTCTTCGTGGTGATGATAACATCCGCATGCCAGGTGAGTGGACTTTGGGCCTTCTCGGTCCAGCCTCATTATACCACCTTTCTCCAGACAAACTGGTGTTAGGGAACCAAGTGGTGTTCCTGCTGAAGGACGTTGCACTTCCTTACGGCAGACAAGCCATCACTCTTCTGATCTGCTTCAATCAATCAATCAAACATTTATAGAGCACAGCAAATCACCGGTGAGGGTCTCGAGGCGCTGGAGCTGTATGCTGCTGCATGGAGGAATGATCTTTCGAACATCCAGGTCTTTAGTTGTCTTCTGAATCGCTGGAGTGACGGTGCAGTCCTTAGGTGCAGCGGGGAGGTTGTTCCAAGCCTTGACTGGCAGGTGCGAGAAGGAGCGTCCTCCGCTGTTGGCTCGACTGATTCGTGGGGTGTCTGCTAGGAAGAGGGAAGCTGATCTGAGGTGTCCGGTCAGTTGGGGGAAGGTCAGGTGTTTGTTGATATATGTTGGTCCTTCATTGTGCAGGGTCTTGTGGGTCAGAATCTTGAACTAGCATCTATTCTGAATCTAGAGCCAGTGTAGGTTTTTTGAGATGGGTGTGATGTGGGTCTTTCTGGCGAGGTTGATAATGAGGCTTGCCGCTGAGTTCTGTATAGTCTTGAGTCTCTTCGGAAGGCGTGCTGTGATTCCTACGAAGAGTGTGTTTCTTTTGTCCAGTCTGCTGGTGATGAGGGCCTGAGTGACGGTCCTTCTGGTGTCTGCTTGGAGTCACCTGAAGATCTTGCGGAGCATGCAAAGGGTGTGGAAGCAGGAGCATGAGACTGCGTTGACTTGTTTCTTCATGGATAGCTGGCTATCCAAGATGATGGCGAGGTTGCGCGCATGGTCTGTTGGGGTGGGGGTGTGCTGAGCTCTGTGGGCCTCCATGCTTCAGTCCATGGCGAGGTGTTGTATCCAAAGATGACGGCTTCCATATTTTCAGTGTTGAGTTTGAGAGAGTTGTCCTTCATCCAGTCCGCTACGTTCATCATGCATTTGTTGAAGTTAGCTTTTGTAGTGCAGGGACCTTCGGACAGTGAGAGGATGAGCTGCGTGTCGTCAGCATAGGAGATGATGTTGAGTCTGTGTGATCTGACCATGACGGCCAGCGGGGGTGTTCATGTAGGTGTTGAAGAGGGTCGGGCTGAGGGACGATCCTTGGGGGACTCCACAGATGATCTTCTTGGGCTCTGAGGTGAACGGTTGGAGACTGATCCTTTGGGTGCTACCAGTGAAGTACAAGGTGATCCTTTTGATGGCATTTCCTTGAATCCCAATGTGGTGGAGTCTGTTGATCGGAATGTGGTGGGAGATGGTGTCAGACGCGCCCAACAGGTCCAGGAAGATGAGGGCTGCTGTTTCCCACAGTCGAGGAAGTCTCTTATGTCATCTGTGCCTGCAATCAGGGCTGTCTTGGTGCTGTTGTTAGCTCGAAATCCAGATTGGGAAGGGTCCATGAGGTTGTGGTCTTCTAGGTGTTGGGTGAATTGCTCGTTGGTTGCTTTCTCAAGAACTTTTGCTGGATAGAGGAGCAGAGAGATGGGCTGTAGTTCTTTAATTTGGCTTGGATCTTTTTTTCAGAAGGGGCCTCACTACAACGTTTTCCAGACCTCTGGGGAGGAGGCCACGGTGACAGAAGTATTCAGGACCTTCCTTCTACTTTGCTCCATCCCATCCTTTAAAAGAGGAAGTGAGGCTTTATTGTTTGGACCCCCAGAGAGCTCTCAGCTTTTACATTGATCGTATCAAGGAACATCGGCTGGACGATCTGCTCTTTATGGTTTTCTCTAGAGCAGAGAAGGGCAAGGAGTAGAGAAATGGACCATCTCATGATTGATCCTTCACTATATCGAGATCTGCTTCCCATTGTCCAAGAAACAGCCTCCAGAACGTTTGCGGGCTCACTATACCAGAGGTAAGGCTACTACCATTGCGATCGTATGCAGAGTCCCTGTCCTGGATGTTTGTTTAATAGCTGTTTAGGCACCGGTGCACATGTTACCATAGCACTTTTGCCTCAATAAGCAGGTCTTTCAAGATGGGTATTTTGCCCTCTTGGTCTTGCTGGACTTTTTTTTTAGTTTGACCCATTCCACGGACCCACGATCATGGGAGGTACTGCTTTGGTATCTCTTTACTTGGTTAAGAATCTGTGATTAGAAGTAACCACCAGGAGAACAAGTTACTTACCTTTGGTAACTCTTTTTCTGGTGGATACTCTATTTAACTGCATTTTCTTCAAAGGGTTTTTGCCTCCTCAATGTGTGGTATGGTCTTTTCCATCTAAAAAGATCTCAATTTAGGAATCTGCATACTGATTTTTCAGTTGGTCAGTCCGCTCCGCAACTAAGGGCACAGAAAGATTAATGAAAGAAACTTACCTGAGTGTGCATGCATGGTGCTTATTTGTGGCTCTGTTTGACACATCCGAGCGCAATGGCATTGTTGTGAAGTCACACATTGCAGTGCTCTAAATTTTGTGGATCCAGTATGGCACGCACCTATGGTTATTTACAAAACGAGGAATCTGCAGTTAGAGTATCCACCAGAAAGTGCATGACCGAAAGTAAGCAACCTATTGTTCAGAATACTACTGGGTGAGGGCTTTGGCTCCACTCAAATGTTGGCTACCCTGAGGAGAGGATTTGGTTGGGTAAACATTTTGCGCTTCCAATACAATAAAGTGCTTGTATTGCACGTTTTGGCTTGTAGCAAAACTTATGCTCAATGGAGAAGGACTGAGTTGGTTATGGTGAAAATTCAAAGTTCATTGTTATAGGCCTGATATTTTTATAATGAAATGTTATGAAAAGGGCAGTATGCCTGCTGTGTTCATTGTGAAAAGCATATGTTAAAGCCAATAATCATTAAAGAGTGCATTGATATTTCTGTGAATTAAAGTATACTGATAAGAATTTTGTTACATAGCATGTCACAGATTAATGTAGTATACAAGGGTTTTGTTGTTGGTTACGCCTCCCTCCCCCTGACAAACTTACTGTGGGTACAGATTTGCATTGTGAGAATCTTTCTTATTCCCCGTTGGGATAGGTAGCACTTTGTAGTATTGTAATTTTGCATATATTGGTAATTGTATGACAATCCTGATTTTTCCCTTATTGGAAAGCTTATGCTAAGCCCAGAAGGCCTGAGTTGGTTGTGGTGATAAGCCACTGATAACACATCTAAGCCTGATTGATGTGCAGGGAAAGGTTATTCCAGATGCCATAGGTCTGATCTATTTGTTATGGAAAGTTATGAAAAAGGCGGTAGGTCTGGCTTGTTCATTGTGAACAGCATAAAACCATTAGGCCTCTTATAGTGGATTGTTCCTTGCTATAGTAGGCAAGGGTTTTGATGTTGGTCACCCACTCGGACAAACTCTGGGAGAACATTTTCTCTGTGATGATTCTGGGCCTGTGTATAGTTTTGCCAACAGTAACTCTGTATATATTTGTAATTTTATCACTGTGTGCATGATGATTGCCAGTTTATGCACACTTCAGTGCGCATGTGTTGGTTATAGTGTCACACCAATAGTAAACGCTGTAGGCCTTATCAGTTCACTGGGGAAGGTTCTATCGGATCCATTAGGAGTGATTTGTTTATAATGAAAAGTTAAAACAAGCCAAGTAGGCCAGACTTACTTATTGTTAACAGCATGTGTGAAAGGCAGTAGGCTTTTAAGGATGTAGGGAGGTATTCTGTGGGCTGTGCAATATGTACGTAAGTTGTGTCTATAAACTTATACAAAATGTCAGGAAGATTACCTGAAATCCAAATCTGTCATTCAGTACTATGTTTTAGTGCAGAATGTGTCCTTGCATCAATTTTTGATGCGAGGACTAATTTTGGCTATTTATTTAGAACAAAATGAATCCTCGCTTCAACAACTGATGTAGATCTATATGGATACATAGCAGGGCCTTGGAGTCATCCTCCTTCTGCCATTGGCCCATCTGAGTGTCATTTACACTGTGATCCATCCATGACAGTGTGTACTGCCTGGGATAATGGTTCTCTCAACATCAGTCCTTGGCTATATTACCCTGTGAATAATGGCTGTTTCTGGTCCGTCTTGCTGGAAATTAATGCCCTTCAGTATCAGGGCTTGTTGGCCAGTCCTTTAGTTTTCAGTTTTTATCCCTTTTATTTCTTTGCTTCTCCTCTTCTCATTTTAATTTTTATTAAGTGGATACTACAGCTGCCTAGGCAGTACTGATAGGACGCTGGCTTTCTACTCATTTCATCTGCTGTGCGCCCATCCCATATGGCCACTTCCTGTAAACCAAGTGGCCATTATGGAATGCTGTTGCCCATAGTGTATAATTGTTTTACCATTCCAGATTCACCAACACGATTGTAAACATGGCTGTCATGCTGGAACTTTGAAACAATATTAGACTATGTACAATATCTCTCCAAGACGAACATCCGCTGCTTTATTATATCTTGGTATTGCAAGCATATGCCCACTGCGTTTATGCAAAATTGCATGTTCTTTTTTGCTACCCAAATTCTTTTAATTTATTGTGCGTATGTTGATTATTGTGTGTTTTTTGCTGTTGTGTAAGATGATGAATGCAAAAACAAGTCAGCAGATGGATGAATGGATGCACAAGTGCAAGGGAGTGAATGACTGCAAGTATGATGACTTATTGAATGCATTAACAAATAAATGACAGAAAAGGCACTTTCATTCAGAAGCCAAACCTATTGGCATTGACAGTTCATATTTTGTATAAGGGTAGGAAGTTCTGTTTTTGGCTACTTCCTGCCCATGATGGAGTTTGTGCATGGACAAAGTATTGGGGGAGTGAAGTTTGTCAGTGGGGCAAGCCTTTGAACTCCATAAAAAACATACTCCAGCAAGTATGAGAAACTAGAGATTGATTACAGATAACAGAAGTGCTCACTGTAAGTGTGCAGTTGTGTGCGGTAGTCTCCTTTTGGGAGGAGTAAGTATGCTTGTAATGCAGCCATTTCAGGCAGTGCTCTTTGCAGTGTGTCATTATAACTCTACTACTGTGCTTCTTACTTCACTAAACCATGGTTCAGCAATATCTGAAGAGCTTTGAAGCTAATCTCCCTCTGTTAAATTGCTTTACTCAAGAGTAAGACTTCATTTGTGCTGCTCTATTTGTTGGGGTTTCCCTGCCAGCCATGCCATAGTTTTATTTTTATGTCTCTGACTTGGGTAATGACCTTTTTAGAGGCCATTACTTCTGCTTGCCATGTGATTGTTCTACATGCATTATCGATAATGTGCCGTATGCATTTTTGACTAAAGATGAGGTTGTTCTTTGCATTAAGTATCTTTCCTACTTAAAGTGCTTTCCGAGTTTCACATCAATCAGTCTATCAAGCTGCCAGCATTTATTGAGCGTCCACGTAAATCAATAACAGTAAAAATGGTGCAGCCCCTGATCCTGGAAGTGCACAGGGCCACTCAAGCTCAGGGTGGAACGTTTATTGTTTGCAGTCTTTAGTACACACGGAATAGGATTAGATTTCACAATCCAGTGCATATCTCACAAGATGGTAAACCTGCCAGAAAGTAGCAAGTCACACAGACCCTCTCCCCAAATGGTGAATCCTTCAATTTTCTTTATCCTTTTTGACCTTCATAACTTGAGCATGTCATGCACATTTGGTGGTGCATATGGTTGGGAAAAACTTGGTTTATTGTCTGGCGTACCTGTTGCCACCCCTGTAGAAGTTGAGAGCCTTCTTAGTTTCAGTCTTGATTGCTCTGGATGTTTCTAAAATAAAGATACTGCCAAGGAAGTGGAGCATGCATCATAAATTGTATTTCTTTAAAATTAGTAACTTCATCAGCTATGACTACAACAATCTTTATTTTTCTCAGAAGCACCAGTGTGCTTGTGTATTATTTTACATACTTGAAGGTCAAGTTGTCCTAGGTGCTGACACTGGTACCCAGCTTTACGTGCATGTTACCCTAGTACTACAGCAGTTTTATATATCAGCCAATCCCAGGCACTGCTTCATTAGCAGCATGGCATTGTACATTGTGCTGGTTCTTCATGCATATCTGCATCTCAGTGCCTGGATAAAGCACCTACTGTAGTGTTGGAATCCAGCATCCAAGAACAGGTGACACTCCTCTGCAGTGACTAAATGCATCAAAAGCATGGTCAACCAATGGCTGCAAGCCTGAAATCTCTTGGACATATTCAATTTTTCTCATCCTGTCCACGCATAGTTATCATTGATGAGTCTAACTGTAGTACAGAAAGTGCAGAGGTCACCCCTCCTGAAACTAGGTGTTAGAGACATTCCAGCAGTCAACAAACCACCTTGAGCCTAACTGAACAATAATAAAGTATTTGGCACATTTAGACTCCCGTTGTGATTAAATGTGCAAAGGACAACATGCTCGAGTGATACAAAACAAATTAATCTTCTAGCTGCAGATTACTTACCTTTGAATTTTTCAGGCATTAGACTGGATCCTGAAGATTTTTGTGGTAGCAGTACCCTTGCATGCCGTCAGACGGCTTCATTCGGTTCCGCGAAGCGTAGTTGGCGCCGAAAGTGACGTCATGGTCATCTCTCTATAAGCTGCCTCGGCCCCTGGACATCAGTTCTTTTCTTTCCATGCCAGTTAGTGCTGATCTGGAGGAGAGCTACCCTCTGTCTCTTTTTGACAGGTTTTTCAAACATTTAGTCGAGTATTTTTCGAGTGTCGAAGTATGTCTTCAAAGAAGGCAGGTTTTTAACAGTGAGGCAGCTGTTGCTGTGACATGTCATTTACAGACCCTCATCTGGTCTGTCTGTTGTGCCTCAAGCTTGACCACAACTTGTAAGTCATGCTTGAACTGCCGGGCCATGGTACCGAATACTCTGAGAGAGTGGTCCCTAAAGATGCTTGCGATCAGTCAGTCTACACCACGTAACGGGACTCCTCTGAGATCATGAACAATGAGAAGGTTGCAGGAGCCCCAGCTTCTCTTCATCTCACTGCAGGTCATCGGGACACTCGGGTAAGAGGCAGAAGAAGCACAAGAAGTTGAAGCGTGCATCCTTCAGTTGACACAATGACTTTGGAACATCCATGTTTCAGGTAGGGTTCTGCAGAGCCATCCATTGCCAGGTCAGACTTCGAGCCTCCCTCCATTTCCAGGAGCAGAAGCAACCCCCGCTCAGGTAAGAGTGTTTGTCAAGACTATAAGCCATGTATTTGAGTGGGCCGGCCCTACCGACACGCCTTTGGTCCCCCTGGAGTCAGAGGGGACCCCATCAGGTTCCACGCTGGCAACTGCACTGGTCATGCCAGTGTGACCTTCTCCGGTACCTGTCCTGATGCTCCCGTCGCTGCTGGAGCCCACTGGCTAAACCAGCCCTATTCTCATCCTTGATGACTCGGAGTTGGAAGGGTGTCACTCAACACTGACTCTGGCTCAGACAGGGCCCATTAGTCTTAGGTTGTTGCTTGAACATTATTCTGAGCAGCCAGGCTTAGGAGGAGAATGGAAGGTGTCACTGGACCCTTTAGAATACCAGTTGGGAACATCTTTGGACTGGTATGTGGAACTTGGAAATGCCAGTGGACTGGACACACCTCCAGATACAGGTTTGCTTTCTCCCACTACCGCGGCTATGGAGGAGGGAACATGTAATGCAGTGGAGGTCCCCGACCTGAACTTCCCTCTGTGGTGGTCAAGACTAACCTCTTGACGGAAGTGCTTCAACCTGGAGCTTCCTCTTCAGAACCCCTGCTCCCTTTAAATGAATCACTGACGAAGGTACTGCTGGGAACCTGGTCCAAGCTCAGTACAGGGGCTCCTGTGAACAGGACAATTTCCAACTGCCATTGCCCCACCCCATGTAACCCAAGTTCCCTCAGCCAACTCCCCACCTCCCAGAGCCTCGTAGTCTAGGTCTTGGCTTCCCATGTTGCATTTCCTGCTGCTCCCCCAGGCAGGGAATATAAAAGGCTGGATACTTTGGGAAAGAAAATGTTTTCTTCCGCCAGCCTAACTTTGCTTTCAATTAAACCTACATGTCTTTTGGGACATTATTCCCACACTCTGTGGGATACGGTTGTGAAAGTGCTTCCACAGGTTCCGGAGGAGACCTGGGCCGTTATTTCCCAAACAGTAAAAGATAGAGAGAAATGCCGTAAAGTTCACCATTAAGTGTGGATTGGACACAACTGATTCACTGGGCAGAGCAGTTGTGTTGACAGTGTCTCTTAGACACCACGCATGGTTGAGGACATTTGGCTTTTCGAGGGATGTCCAGGCCAACCTCATGGACATGCCCTTTGATGAGACTTGTCTCTTCGGAGAGAAGGCAGACTGTGCTAGAGTGCATCAAGGACTTGTGGGCTACGGACACGTCCTTGGGCCTCTCAGTGTCCTCTTATCCCGAGTCTGCCTTTCGTGGGTATGGAAGGGGCGTGCCACCGCGCCATCCCTATGCAAGCCACCGTCCTGTTCAGGCCTACCAAGCTGTGCAAGGACGTGGACCCAGTGCATTCCGACCTAATGGGTCAGGTAGCCAGAAATCAGATGCCACCAGCCCACCGGCAGCTGCAGCCTTTAAGCCCTCCTAATCTGATTCTGCAAGACCATGAGTGCCCAGTTGGAGGGAGAATTCAATGTCATCTTCTCTACTGGCGGTCCATTACATTGTACAAATGGATCTTTCAGATCATTCGGAGGGGCTACTCCCTCCCCTTCGAATCTTCTCTTCCCCCTATACTGCCAAGACAAGAATGGCTGACAGAAGATCATCTGTCTTTACTCTGGGAGGAAGTTACAGCTTTCTTGGCCAAGTGATCTGCAGAGGATTCCATTATCAGAAGTAGGCAGTGGTTGTTATTCCTGATACTTTCTGATTCTCCTAGACAAAGGAGATTGGCTGGTAGCATTGGACTTGCAAAATGCATATTTCCATATCCTCATCCTGCGTTCCCATAGGCGTTAACCGCAGTTCAAGGTAGGCCACAAGCCATTTCAGTCTACATTGCTCCCTTTTGGCCTTGCCAGTGCACCATGGTTGTTCACCAAGGTGATGGCGGTGGTTGCAGCTCCTATGCAAAGATTAGGGGTATCGGTCTACCCCTATCTCGATGACTGGCTCTTCAAGGCAGGCTCGCTCCAGACTTGTCTCCTACCTTCAGACTACAGCGGACCTCCTGCATTTTTCTGGTGTTCACTATAAACATGCCGAAGTCACTTGTGAAGCATCAGATGCTCCCTTTCATTGGAGCAGTTCTGGACACAGTGCAGTTTCGGATAGATCTTCCAAATCAGCGAGTCCAGGATATTCAGGCTATGATACTGATGTTTCAGCCTCTGTCCTGGATTTCTGTGAGAATGACTCTGTGGATGCTGGGCCTCATGGCCTCCTGCATCCTGTTGGGGAATCATGCCAGATGGGATATGCGGGCACTGCAGTGTGACCCTGAAGTTCCAGTGGGCACAGCATCGGGGGAATCTCTCCGATATGGTCCAGATCTCGGAGGGAACTGCAAAACACTTGCAGTGGTGGTTGACAAACTGTGATTGGGGCAAAAGGCAGCCTCCTTTCACTTCCCCTACCAGATCTGACAGTAGTGACAGATGCCTCACTCCTGTCTCTGGCAGAATCCAGACTCTGCATCACTTTGCTGGAGCTCTGTGTGATTCGACTAGCATTGAAAGCATTTCTACCTTCTATCAAGGGAGGTTAGTGCTGGTGTTCATAGACAATACTACTGCCATGTGGTACTGCAAGAAGCAGAGCTGGGTGGGGTCATGGACTGTTTGTCAAGAGGCCCTGTGTCTCTGGTCATGGCTGGAATAGCAAGGCATAACCCTGGTGGTTCAACCCCTGGCAGATTCTTTGTACGTAAGGGCGGACATACTAAGCCGTGGATTTTAACGGATCATAAGTGGTGTCTCATTTCAGAGGTGGTACAAGGACTCAGCAGTGAGGAGAACCTTGGTTAGATCTGTTCGCCTCCGAAAAGAACACGCAGTGTCAGCAGTTTTGCATGTTGGAGTTTCCAAGTCGGCTATCGCTCAGAAACACTTTTCGTCCTGAGTGGAAATAAGGTCTCTTGTATGCCTTTCTGCCCATACCACTTCTGCCCAGGGTTTTCAAGAAGATCAGGAACAAATGGGCCCAAGTCATTCTTGTGGCACCAGACTGGGCACACAGATTCTGGTATCCCGAGCTCGTGAAAATGCGCATCCATCCTCTGATCATGCTGCCACTTCGGGAGGATCTTCCGTTGCAGCAGCAGGGGAGGGTCCTCCACCCAAACCTGTCAACTCTCCGCCTTCTTGCATGGAGATTGAGCGGCAGCAGTTGACAGAATTTGACCTTCCTCCTGAAGTCTGTAATGTTATTCTGGCAGCCAGGCATTCCTCCACCGCCACAGTATACACCGGCTGATGGCAAACATTTGTAAATTTTTGTACGGAAAAGTCTATCAATCCTCTTTGTGTCTCTCTGATATTCTTCTATTTATTCTTATCCTTGCCCAGCATGGCTTTGCTCTGGGTACTCTTCAGGGTTATCTTTCTGCTCCGTTTGCCTTCCTGTGGCTACCTGACCAACCCTCTTTATTCAAGTCCCCTATTGTAAATATGTTTCTCAAAAAGCTTGTACATCTGTTTCTCCCTTTGCCCTTTATCGTGCCCCAGTGGGACCTTAATTTAGTTCTCACATACCTCATGCGTGCTCCTTTTGAGCCACTGCACAATTGTCCCCTCTGGCTGCATGCCGTCAAGACAGCTTTTCTAGTGTCAGTAACATCTGCCCCGAGGTTGAGTGAGCTGCTGGCTTTACCATACAAGCTTCCCTATTTGTCTGTGTTTTGAGGGCCTCTTTCCTTCCAAAAGTGGTGTACCCATTCCATTTGGGATAATGTTACCCTGCCCACCTTTTACATTTCTCCACATCCTTTTAAAGAAGAGGAGCGACTCCAGTGTCTGGATCCAAAAAGAGCATTGTCGTTCTACCTTGACCGTACAAAAGAGTTCTGGGTGGACGATCAGCTCTTCGTGGGGTATGTCAGGCAGTGCAGACGCAAACCATTTCACGCTGGGAAGTTCTCTGTATTAAAATTTGCTACACCCTGGCCAAGAAACAGCCTCCAGAGGGCTTACGGGCCCATCCCACCAGAGGAAAGGCTCGACCACAGCATTGGCACATTGAGTCCAAGCCCTGGACAGCTGTCAAGCAGCAACAAGGATGTCCTTACACGTTAGCCAAACACTACTGCCTGGACAATCAGGTCTGCAAAGACAGGCGTTTCGCCTTTTCTGTCCTACAGGACTTCTTAGTTTACAATTTGTCCGCAGCCCACCAGCGGGATGTTATTGCTTGGGTATCTATTCAAAGACAAGGAATCAGCAGTTAAAAGTCTCTATCACATGAACAAGTTACTTACCTTCAGTAACTTATTATCTGGTAGAGACAATATCTAGGTGCAGATTCCTCCCAGACCCACCCATTCCTCCCTGCTCTGTGGACAGATTTCTAGGGTTAGGGCTGATCCTATTAAGGGCCCTAGCTTGGACACAAATAAAATGTCAGTCCACGTCATGGCTCTGCACTTCTGGGGTGTAAAGTTGTGAAAAGTAACTGACGTCCGTGCACCTGGGTGGCGCCTGTATAGGTGACCACAACGTCACTTCTGGCGCCGACAGCGACGACACGCGGAACCAAACAAAGCCACCCGATGGCGCTCAGGGGTAATCTTTTGGATCCAGTATGACACCTGGGAAATTCAAAGGTAAGGAATCTGCAGCAAGATGTTGTCTCTACCAGATAGTACGTTACCGAAGGTAAGTAACTTGTTAATCAAGATTGATGTTCCTCATTTGTAAACTATCAGGCCTACATTAAAAGTGTGTGCATGAGCTAAAAATGGTTTTACTGGTGCCCCACTTATAAGATTAAAAATGAGAGTTGAGCAGCAGACCCTGTTTCTATTTTCCATCAACATCTCACAGTGCTTGAATACTTCCAATATAGGGTCAGAGCCTTCCTCAGGAGTACACATCCTAGGTATCTCACATCAGATATGAAAGGTCCCTGATTCATAGGGCATGTCATGCAAGTACATTCAATACAACCTTTATTTTCCATCAAATGGAGCAAGAGCAGTGGAAATAACCCTTCCTCATAGAACATCTACAGCTTTGTTAAAGATAGTGCAAGCTTCCTCCTTGAGAAGACATTTACTTCTAGAGCAGCAGCTGTGCAAGCTTTTCCAGTCACAGGGCACGTACACATCAGGCAGCAGCAAAGTAAACTTCTCTCTCACACAAAAGGCAGCAGGTGCAATTTTCCATTCCTTGCAGATCAGATTCAACTTGGAAGACTAGAACTTAATTTAATTGCTCACAGACAATGTACGTTTAAGGCATGTGCAACATTTAGGTTACAAGGAGCTCTCTAGAGTGGGTGCTTAACTCGCAGATTAATATATATATTATGAGAGAGTACATACTCCAGTTCTGATACCATCCTAATTTAGGTGATATTCCACCTGCTGTCGTCCTGCTCTCACTCAGACCTGCTGTCACTGCTGTACCATCTGGAATCACATCCTGGCGTCTTTCTGCTGTCACTTCCTTTAGAACCAGCCTCTGCCATTCACATACACATCTCTTAATGAACCTTAGATCTCAGAGCCTCACCTCTCGCTATATCAATAGAGAGACCTTCCCTATTGGTGATGTGAAAAGGGGAGGTATGTGCATAGCATGTCCCATTCTGATGGTGGCTTCTAACCGCTGATTCTTCACCTTAAAAAGGTCCCAGGCGTCAACTGGAAATCTTAAGCAGTAGGTCTGCACGCTGGTAGGTGGCGTCGGTCAGCTCTGCACAGATGTCGGAAGTGCTGACATTAGTTTCTTTTGTGACTGTTTCTGCACCAAAAACACAGAGCCACGTCCCAATGGACGTTTGACGAATGTGCAGTATCTATCGCGATCTTTTACATGCAGAGCCCAGTTCGCACAATGGGGAGGATGGGAGGGTCGGTGAGGACTCTGCGGTTACATACAATCTCTACCAGAAAAAACGTTTCCAATGGTAAGTAACTTGTTCTTCTGATACATACTTCTAATCACAGGTTCCTCACCTTAGAATAAATACCAAAGCAGTACCTCTCCTGCAGTGGGTCTCCGAACTAGGCCCGAGTGCACTGGAGTGCTTTACATGAGCACCGGATAACATAACCCAAGGTCAGTTTTTGTTTTGGCATGAGGGGTTATGTGAGTTGCCCAGAGTCACAGGATGTTGAGCCGACGCAGGGACTTAAACCTGGCTCCACATTCTAAAGTTGGCAGCACTGCCAGTTGGGCCACATCTCCTCCTCCTGTTTTAAAGTACTTGTTTGGCAGACTTTCATCTTAAAGAGACAGAAAGTCAGAACTATTACTCCCCGCTTAAAGCACTGGCCAAAGCACCATCATGACCAGAAAGCATAAAGATGGCGACAATGCACCTGGCTTGGGTCTTCTGTTGTCCACCAGTGGAAGTCCTTCATGTGTTGGGGTGGTGGTTTGTATAGGTTGCCACTAATAGAGGTGTTGACCTTCCTTCTGCAGTTTCTTTCCTGTATTGTGCAGTGGGATCACGCGTCAGGAAGTGTACTCTGATATTCTTTTGAGCAAGCCTCCCTCTAGCCCACACTTACGGCTCCACTGCATGAGCGTGGCCAGAGAGTTTGAGTATCGCTTGCATGGTTCGAAACTGCATTAAGTTTAGAAAGAAGAGTAGAAGATTGGATTACTTTCAGCTGGCCAAGCATTTAAAAGAAATCTAAGAAAGGCATCGTCTGGCTGTGACACCAGCGCCTCAGAGCCTGGCGTCGGCAGTGTGTATGCTGCATTAACATCCCCAGTGCCACAGCAAAGATGTCATGTGCTCTAGGAAACCGGGGCTTCCTGTCCTCCCTTGAATAGTAAAAGACAGGCATAAGTAGGGTGAAGTTGTTCTCTCACATTCCTGAGCATTAGTGCCAGTGCACCTGTTTTTCCAGTGACAGGTAAGTGTGTACATGTTTACAAAACGTAACAATTTGAGGCTTTAATGCTTCCCTATTATTATATATATAAATACATGCATAAGCACAAGAGCAGGACTGGCAATTGTTTGGTTTCAAAATAAAGCAAGCATTAGCCCAGGCAATGGGCTAGATTTAATTTGCATGTGTTAGCACATTAGAATTAGACACATGGAGGGAGCCAGAAGGAGCAGGCGAGACGGGCTGTAGTTGCGAAGTAGTCCCTCATTCAGTTCAATGCAAGTACTGGAGTGGAGATAGAGGATACACCCAGGTAGCATGGGTGAGAAATGGATGCCCTACCGGGCTGCATCAGTGCCTGATTGACAAAGTCTCAAGCCAGTGGCTGAAGGAGGTAAGCCAATGGTTGAAAAGGGTGGACCCAAATGCCATTTTATTATTGCTTACATTGTTAGCAAAAATCCTGGTTGGCTGCTATGCTGTACCAGTCCAGACCTAAAGTGCATAGAAAAATTGCAACTTGGAAAAAAATGTTTTGCAACTTTGAATATCATTTCTCTGAGGCATTATTTAGTAAAACATATTTGATGCAGGCCAATATTTTAAATAAAATTGTAATCACGGAGACTCAGTGGTAATTCATTATTGGCAACATGCGAATAAATTAGGGCAAATGCACATGTTCGTATGTGTAATTGTGCATATTTACAGTTGTCCGAAATACAGAAGTTTTTTCAAATGTAGGCATGGAATCCTTACTCCCATCAAATATTTTGGGAATTTCATTTTTGCAGAAGGAAATATATGTACGTACATTTGCTCATGAAAAATCTGCTGAGCATTGAAATGTCACTTTCCCTATATGCCCTTCTCTCCCATATTGGAAAACATGTTACTCCTGCTCTGTCAGGATTACATTTCCAACATTTTCCAGTGACCGAAGAGATTGAAGATGAGCTGGTGAATACCCTTAAACATGTTTGTTTGTGGAGGTGGAGAGATTGAGATACCTGGGAACAAGTCTTCCTCCCTAAATATCTCCCCTCCCGCCGTCAGTAAGTAGGTTTGCTGAAAGTTGGTCAGATCTTGTTAGGATCTGTCCCTGGTGTAATGAGGCCTGGCATAATCCGAGAGGCTATTATCAAAACATTGATGATATTTGACATAATTTGTCACCTCACTGCATGACACCAAAAGGAACAAGTGGCTTTTTTTTTTACAGGGCAAGTAGATTTTTGAAGCATCCCATCCTTTGTACAGGTAGATCCTTTATAAAATTCTACAACCCTGGAACTATTCACATGGCCTCTGCTAGGCACTGCCCCTGTGATGCCTTGCACACTTCAGCCTTGCAAATCTTTCACCTTCCCTTGTCTCTGCACTGCCCAGCAAGTGTGTTTTGCACGCCAAAAAAGTTCACGGCTCACCTCACGTAGGCTCAGCATAGCCCTAAGGTGTCTTTTGCACATCAGCTTTCCACACCACTGCTCCCCTAGGCCCTACTGTGCCCAAGCCTTGCTCAACCCTAGCTCCTTGTACACACATCCTCACATCTGCACACTGACTTTCTCTGAGCACCTGCACCATGCTGGGGATAACTTATACTCCTCAGTCCTACAAATGGTTCATCATTCCCCGGTCCCTGCATTTCCAAAAGAAGTGTCTAGTGTACCTCTGGCCAGCACATGGGTGATTGACTCTGATCCCTGCACTCCTCCTGCTAGGCGTCGTGAATCCTACAGCCTAGTAACAACTCCACGTTTCTCAGTTGCCCTGCCCTATGGGTACCTGAGCCCTCCACACTGGTTGGCTTCACCAGTATCTGAATTGGCCTTGAAGATGCCTTATGCACCTCCCAGAAACACACAGTCCACCACCTCTGATCTCTGCACTCCTGTTCGATGTGTCATAAGTGCCTCTGCTTAGCACACAACTCCCCTTCTCTGTTTCCCCAACATGCTCTGTGAGCACCTTAGCCCTGGTCTTGGTTCTGTCTGCACGTTGTCCTTCGAAGTGCTGTATTCATCTTAGTTATGGACACAGCACAACCAGGCTGTGGCTGCTGAAGAAGCCTTCCCTGCAAGCAATACCCTTCAAGAAGGGTGATCTGGGTACATCATACCCGTACCCAGCTTATCTTCCTGGGTCCTGCTGTGCCCTGATAACAACTTCCCTTTTACTTGTCCCTCCACTGCCCTGGTAGGTGTGTTATGCACCCCAGCCTTGCAAACAGCTCACCTTCCTGTCCCAGCATGCTCTACCTTGATGGTTTCCTGTTTTCACATCCTCATTCTGCAGGCCAACAGATGCCATCTCTGGTTCAAGATGGTCCACAAACACTTTAAATTTGCCATGCTCTCTTTCAGGCTCACCAGTGCCCTTCGGGTGTTCATGAAGGAGAGGGTGGTGGTCACTGCCCATCTTCAGAGGTTGGGTTTTCAAGTCCTCCCTTACCTTGCTGTTGAAAGCGGGCTCTCTACAATTAGCCCAGGACTGTAGAAAAGTAGCCTTTTTCTAGCCTGGTTACCCCCACTTTGGCCTGTTTGTCAGTGTGTTTGACTGTGTCCACTGATTTACGCATGTCCTGGCATAGGTCACTACCTATGTCCAGCTACATAATGGTAACTCTGTACCTGGGCATGTTTGGTATCAAACATGTTGGAATCATACCCCAAAGCTTTTGCAAGCATTGGTTGTATGATTCCATGCACTGTGGGGGCTCCTTAGAGGACCCCCAGAATTGCCATTACAGCCTTCTTAGGTTTTCCAGGCAGCCCAAGCTGCTGCCACCTCAGAGACAGGGTTCTGCCCTCCTGTTGCTTGAAAAGCTCGAGCCCAGGAAGGCAGAACAAAGGATTTACTTTGGGAGAGGGGTCCTATACCCTCTTCCTTTGGAAATAGCTGTTACAGGCTTGGGAGGGGTAGCCTCCCCAAGCCACTGGAAATGCTTTGAAGGGCACATTTGGTGCCCTCCTTCCATAATCCAGTCTACACCGGTTCAGGGACCCCCATTCCCTGCTCTGACTCGAAACTGGACAAAGGAAAGGGGAGTGACCACTCCAGGGATGGTGCTCAGAGCTCCTCCAGAGGGTCCCTGGGTTTTGCCATCTTGGATTCCAAGTTGGCAGGGAACTCTAGGAGCATCTGAGTGGCCAGTGCCAGCAGGTGAAGTCGGAGCCCTCCCCTGATAGATACTTACCTGTTTAGGTGACTAATCCCCTTTTCAGGGCTATCTAGGGTCTCTCCTTTGGGTGGTTCTTCGGATTCGGATTGCAAGACTCCAGCAGGAATCCTCTGCATCCTCCACTTCAATTTATCGCCGAAGAAACTGCACCTGGACCCTCCAGGAACTCTACAAACTGCAACAAAGAAGCAAAGATGACTTCTGCAACATTGTATCTTCAGCTCCTGCCAGCAACTGCAACTGTTTCCTGGTCGTGCATCCTCAGAGGACAGCCTGTGTTCAGCCTGCACCAGAAGAGCAAAGGAATCTCTCTTGGGTGAAGGAGTCACTCCCCTGCTTCAGCAGGCACCTACTGCAATGACCACCAGCTGTGTGGATCTCCTCTCCTGCTGAGCTGCGTGGATCCTGCATCACGGGTGGTGGACTGAAGTGGTCCTGATGTCCTATTGTCCAACTTTGGTGGAGGTAAGAGCTTGCCTCCCCACGTAAGACAGTACCCCCGTGCACCGCGTGTTTTGCAGTTGCCAGGGCTTGTTGGCATCTTTCCACAAAGTTCTCCGTGCATCTTGCAGCTCTGGCCCCCAGCACTCTATTATGCGATGCACATCTTCGTGAGTGGTTCTCCAGTGGCCTGGGAGACTTTGTCGTAGTGCTGCGTGGGCCTCTTCTTGCACCTCCTTTGTCCCTGTGCTGTGGGACTCCTGTGCACGCTGCCTGGTCTTCTGTGGGCTCTCTGAGTTGCTTAGAGCCCCCTCTGGCTCCCCCTCTGGGTAGAGTCGACCAAGTCCCTCCTGGTCCTGGGCAGCGCCGTTTTCCACTAACCGCGAGCTTTGTGTGTGCCGAGGCTTGTTGGCAGACTCCAGCGATGCAAACCATACTGCAATCCTCCATCCAGCGTGGGACATTATCCGCACCAACCAGGAACCCGACTCCGTCTTCTTGGATGCAGCATTGACTGTTATTCTTCACCGGTGGTTCTTTTGCACCTTCATCCAGGTTAGCAGGCGCTCCTGTTCTCCCTGGACTCATCTGTGCTTCTTGGACTTGGCCCCCTTCTTCCACAGGTCTTCAGGTCCAGGAATGCACTGTTGGTGTCTTGCAGTCTCTTCTGGTTCTTGCATAATCTTCTTTCTCGTGTTTCTGTGTTTTATGGGAAAGTTACTGTTTTTTTACTCCTGCTTTCCTGGGCACTGAGGTGGGTTCTAGTACTTACCTTTGTTTTTTTCTAGTACTCCCAGCGGCCCTCTACACACTACACTTGCCTAGGTGGCATTAGAAGGCCAAAAACGCTGCACCATATTTACAAAGATGCGCAATGCATGCATTGTGCCACTTTGTAACCCTTTGCGCTACATTATGCCTGCGCCAGGCATAATGTATGCAAAGGGGGCATCCCCCCGTTAGAGGGGGCCAAAAAAATGACGCAAACAAATCTGTCAGATTTCTTTGCTTATTTTTTTTGGGGCACTTTTAAAGCCTGCTCAGAGCAGGCATTAAAAGGAGGCTTCCCTTGGTTACAATGGGCCTCTGGGTGCTTTGCAAGATTAGCATCAACATTTTTTATGCTAATTCTGCAAAGCGCTGGACAGGCGTAAAAAATTCTGACGCTAGTCCCCTAACTACCGCCATGGTGCACCAAATTTTAAATATGACTCACACATGGTGGCGTTGTGGGTGCATTAAGGGGTGCAAGAAAAGTGGCGCTGCACTGTGTGCAGCGCCACTTTTCTGAAATATGCCCCATAGTTCTTTTGCAGCATATTAACCCTCTACACTACTTTATGTTGAGTCAAAGCTGCCACTAGACAAAACTCCATCTCTCTCCCTAGCAGGAACATTAATCACAAGAGGTATCTTGACATTTTAATTGTTTCTGAAGGCTGAACGCACAAGGAACTTTTCAGCAGGTTCTTTTAAACCGCAAGTTTCGGAAGTTATTACTAAACTCGACGCCCCCCTGAGGTCAGCGCCCGGTGCAGTCGCACCGCTCGCACCGCCCAAAAGCCGGCCCTGCTTCCTTTCTTAGGGCTGTATTAGGACTTTTCTGTATACAGAGTACAATTCCATTGTTATGATTTCGCGTTTTGTTTTTATTTACGAAACAACTCTGACGTGTCATTCCCTTTATGCAAACGTTCGCACTCAGTCTCTATTCTTGATATTTCTCTGACTCTTCGTGTTCCTTTGGTTCTCACTCTCTGAACATCCATCTCATGGACTGTCTCGTTAAAGTCTTCGGAAAGTGGGAGGGCTTTGCACACGCGCCTCCCGCCTTTTCTCCAGTCTCTTTGCCTTGGTTTCCTCTCTTTTCTTTAACCCCTCTTTTTTTCTCCCCACCCCCCCCCCCCCCCGCCATTCCTTCCCCTCCTCTGATCCTTCCTCTCGCCTTCTCATGGCTATTTCCTCTGACCTTCTCTCTACATTCCAGCGCCCCTCTTCTCACTGCCCCCTATTTTGTCAGCCCTCTCTTCTCCCCATCTGCTGTTCCGTCGGCTCTGTCTCCCAGCTCCCCCACTGTACCTGTTACCTTCCCTCCGTACCCCCCTGTCCTTTCCCTCCCGCCGGTCTCACCCATCACACCATCTCTCTGCGGCCTCCTTCCCTCGCGCATGCGCCCCGCGGGCTGCTCCGCCGTTACCCTTGTTAATAAAACATGGTGGAACTTTCTCTCACCTGAATTATTTACACCTTGTGGTCACTCCCCCGCCCCTCCCCCCCTAAATGTGCTGACAGCCGCTGAACACATCCTGCCCTGCCTGTCGAGTGGTGCCGGAGGCCTCCCGTGCCTCAGATGTCGGGGGCCCGCTGGTGTCCCTGGCAGGGGTTGTGCTGGGACACCCCCACGGTGGGATGTCACTGGATAACAGGACTTCCTCAGCCGAGCTTGTGTGTGTCAAGGACATCTTAAGGATTTGGGGGACCCTGGGCCAAACGTATTCTGGGGGCCTCTCTTCGGGACAACTTTCAATTTGATCCAATGTCAGCTCTTCATGCTCCCTTTGCCCCGGTCACTGACAGCTCACAGGCACACTGGTCCAAATTCTAAAAGTGTTCACATCTAGCATTCAGGGCTAGTGAGGTGTGTTTTCAATATTGTAACACCGCAGCAGCTCACTGAAATCACTGCAGTAGAATCATGGTGACGCCCTTCCACTTCTCATATGTGAGATCCTGTCTTGATCTAAAAGTAACTTTTTTGTGGATGTTGCTTAAAATATAGAAACATTTCTCTCCAGAATGTCTGTAATAGGCTCTCTCACATCACCCACATAAAAAATAAATTCATGTGAAACAGTATTTAAAACAATCTGTTTAAGAATTATTCGAGGTGATTAGGGCAGGAATCCCTGCAGAACGGAGCTGGCACTATCAGGGCCCCCTTGAAAGGCTGGGGCCGTGGCCCAGAGCCCACTTTCCCCATGCCTTAAAACGTCTCTGCCCCCCTTTGGGGTAGTGTGTGCCCACAACTTGAGGGTGTAGTAAGAGTGTCGCACATGGGATTTCTGTTTGTGTTGGCGAATCCTCCGAGGCGGATAGTGTGGGGTCCTGTGGTCGAAGTGCATTAAAAAAAAAAAGTATGGAACTGTGATGCTGCATGCAGTGGGGATGGGGGTCAGTGACCATGGTCAAAGGTGTGACAAAAAAAATAAAATATTATGTACGTTTTTTTGGTCTTTCACCTTCAGGTAGCTACATATAAAATAGCGCATGGCTTAAATGAGAAATACATTTAAAAAGAAGTAAAGTTAATCAGAGGAAAGTGCACTATGGTACATTATGAAACCTCTATTAGTTCATGCACTGCAGAGGTCTGTGTGTAACCAGAGAGACACAGATTTAAATCTTGGTTAGTACAGTGGAGAATAGAGACTTGTGTATTTTTAGTGCTACAAGTTCTCAGCCTGTGTCAGACAGCCCTGTGAATATGTAAGTTATTATTTTAAAATTGCATTACACACAGTGTAAGATGGACTGCCACAAAATGCACAAAAATGTTACTTCCAAAATATTGTTTTTGGTAATACCCAGACAGCACATGATGCATTTTTTATATAGCTGTCCCTTAAAAGAACACACTTCACAGCTCAGCTGGTAACTCCCTTCCACCACCACTCCTAAAGTGTAAATCTTTGTCATCCCAAAGCGGCAAAGGATTCCATCAGTTAAAGCCAGTGCTGAGACTACAGCACTCTTTAGCTTTGCAGATTAATCAGTTGCTCACATTTGCATTTGTTTCAGGCAGTAGGCACACTGGCAAGAAGGCTTGTGTACTGTTCAGCTGTCTGTTCGCCTTCGCTTTCACAGCACAGGAGACTCCCTGAATGACACTCTAGCAGAAGCAATTTAATATGGGGATTGACAGTCTCGGGATGGTTTTCTTTAAAAAAAAAAGTGGGGGAACTGTTTTTCATAAATTAAAAACATGGGGGCATATTGTGCCCCTCCCATCCTGCCCACTTCGGCCCTGGGTCCTGCGTGAATGTGTGATATCACTGGATGGCCGGTTACTGGTGGGCCCTCTTCCTCAGCTGAGGTTGTGTTTGTGGACACCCCCATGTGTCGAGGAGTAGACCGTGTAGTACCTGTGCGCTGGCTACGCTTATATTGGCGGATCCTCAGATAGGACAGTGTGTGTGGACAACGGACACTGAAGTCACTGACGCACTAGTATCTCACATTCACTGGCACGTTCAGTCCATGCTTTGCACAGGGGCCACTATGAAACCTTGGTGTGCTCCCGTGGAGTTTGGGTTGCCACAAAACTGCATGCACTTTGGGTCTTGTAGGAATGGTTGGCAGTGGAGAAACAGTCTGCTGACTGCAGCTAATGCCCATAGGCTAATGTAAGAAACCCTCTCACATGGTGTCCACTGTGGTCTAGTTCTGAATGGCCAGAGGTGTAGGCAGAGCACACCCAGGCAAAAACCACCTGAGCTACCGCAGGGGAGATGGCTCCCTTTCACCGTGGAGGTCATCTGGCCTAGCTCTGGCTCATCAGATGTCTGTCTGAGCCCACATCAGTCCATCTAACCACAAAGATCTAACTTGTGTCTTTCCAGTCTTCTCACTCTGACCGGTCACTCGTGCCTGTGCTGTTTCTTCACAGACACTCGTCATGGCTCCTGAAGCTACTCGCCACTAATGCCTCTTATGTCACGGATATCAGTCCTAGCCAGGCTGCTCAGTGGCCCTCATCACGGCTGGTCACGGATATCTATCCTAGCCCAGCTCCTCACTGATGCCTTTCATGGCTCGGCTCTACACTGAGGACCTCCATGTCACCGCTGCCTGTCCTGGTCCAGCCCCACACTGATGCCTTTCATGGCTCAGCTGTACACTGAGGACCTCCATGTCACCGCTGACTGTCCTGGTCCAGCCCCACACTGATGCCTTTCATGGCTCGTCTCTACACTGAGGACCTCCATGTCACCGCTGACTGTCCTGGTCCAGCCCCACACTGATGCCTTTCATGGCTCGGCTCTACACTGAGGACCTCCATGTCACCGCTGCCTGTCCTGGTCCAGCCCCACACTGATGCCTTTCATGGCTCGGCTCTACACTGAGGACCTCCATGTCACCGCTGCCTGTCCTGGTCCAACCCCACACTGATGCCTTTCATGGCTCGGCTCTACACTGAGGACCTCCATGTCACCGCTGCCTGTCCTGGTCCAGCCCCACATGATACCTTTCATGGCTCGGCTCTACACTGAGGACCTCCATGTCACCGCTGACTGTCCTGGTCCAGCCCCACACTGATGCCTTTCATGGCTCGGCTCTACACTGAGGACCTCCATGTCACCGCTGCCTGTCCTGGTCCAGCCCCACACTGATGCCTTTCATGGCTCGGATCTACACTGAGGACCTTCATGTCACCTCTGCCTGTCCTGGTCCAGCCTCACCCTGATGCCTTTCATGGCTCAGCTGTACACTGAGGACCTCCATGTCACTGCTGCCTGTCCTGGTCCAGCCCCACCCTGATGCCTTTCATGGCTCGGCTCTGGCTTGTGACTGATGCCTGGCGCAGCTTATCACTACTGCGCTTCATGAGTGACTTACCACTGAGGCCTGTCCTTCTCCTTAATGTCGCTCCACATGATTCAGCCCGACTTGCCACTGATGTCAGTCCTGCACTGACTTCTCACTGAGGCCCATTATGATTCATCTAATGGCTAGATACTAATGTCTATCCTAGCTATCCACTGACTCCCTTCCTGGCTTGACACTGACTTGTCTCCGTCACTCTTCCTGGCTTTGATTTCCCACTTACGCACTTAATGTCTGCCTCCTGACTAGTCACTAACGCCTGTCCTAGCTTGGCTCGTCACTGATGCCTTTTTTGTCCCTGATGTCTGTCCTGGCATTTCACTGATACCCTTCTTGTCACTGACGTCTGTCCTGCCTGTCACTGTCGCCCTTCTTGCCTGATGTCTATACTGGCCTGTCACTGATGCCTGTCTTGTCACTGATGTCTTTCCAGTCACTGGTGCTCTTCTTGTCACTGATGTCTGTCCTGGCTTTTCACTGTTGTCTGCCCCAGCCTGGTTTTCCACTGATGCCCTTCTTGTGACTGATGTCTGTATTGACTTGTCACTTGTGCTCTTCTTGTCACTGATGTCTTTCCTGTCACTGATGTGTGTACTGGCCTGTCACTGATGCCTTTCTTGTCACCGATGTCTGTAATGACTTGTCACTGATGTCTGTACTGACTCGTCACTGCTGATCTTCTTGTCACTGATGTCTGTACTGACTTGTCACTGCTGATCTTGTCACTGATGTCCTTACTGGTTTTACATTGCTGCTCGTCTTGTCACTCATGTTTGTTCTGGCTTGTTACTGATGTCTGTCCCAGCCTGGCTTGTCACTGGTGCCCTTCTTGTCACAAATGTCTGTACTTGCTTGTCACTGGTGCCCTTCTTGTCACAAATGTCTGTAGTTGCTTGTCACTGGTGCTCTTCTTGTCACTGGTGTCGGTCCTGGCCTGTCACTGATGCCCTTCTTGTCACTGATGTCTGTCCTGGCCTATCATTGAAGCTCTTCTTGTCAAAGGTAGCTGTCCTGGCCTGTCACTAATGCCCTCCTTTTCACTGATGTCTGTACTGACCTGTCACTAATGCCCTTCTTGTCACTGTCTGTGCTGGCTTGGCTGGTGATTGACACCTTTCTTGTCACTGATGTCTGTCCCAGCCTGGCTTGTCATTGGTGCTCGAATTGTCACTGGTACCTGTGCAGTTTGTGACTACTGCTCTTCTTCTCACTGATGCCTGTCCTGGTCTGTCACTGGTGCTCTTATTGTCACTGTTGTCTGTTCTGGCTTGTCACTGATGCCTTTCTTGTCACTGATGTCCTTAACTGTTTTTTCATTGGTGCTTGTCTTGTCACTGATGGTGTGTCAGTGCTGCCCTTGTCATTGATGTCTGTACTGACTTGGCTGGTCATTGAGGCCCTTCCTGTCATTGATGTTGTTTCTGGCTCAGCTTGTCTCTGGTGTGCATCTTGTCACTGATGTTGCTTCTGGCTCGGCTTGTCACTGGGTCCCTTCTTGTCACTGATGTCTGTCCTCGCTTGGCTTATTATTGATGTCCTCCTTGTCACATATGCCTGCCCTTGCTCCTCACATACCCTTTTCGTTGTTCAGCTCTGACTGACACTGATGCCTTCTTGACCCAGCTCCTCACTTACGCTTTTGATGGCTTGGCTCTTGTCACATACTTTATACTGAATCCTGAGTGGCGCCCTTCATGGGCTGGCTCATCAATGATGGCCGGTTCTGCCCTGAAAATAATTTTGAGGATCCGCCGGTTGTGACCAGGCTGGTTCCCTCATACCAACATGTGGCTGAGGGCCTTCCTGTTGAATAATAATACTTGGTCTGTAGGGTTAGTGAGTAATTTGTTCAGTTAGCTATTGGCATGCCCTCCTAACAGGTATCAGAGAACACATAGAGCCTTTGAATAAGGACGTGGCTGGTCCAGGCTCTTACACAGAGAAGACTCCATCTGTTGGTATGTTTCCAGAGTGGATATGATGAGGTGGTTCAGATCGTCTTGCACTGACCACTGTGTCTAGTGGTGGATAGCAGACGTACGAGACACTGCCTTCCACCAGCACTGTCGTGGGGGTGTGCCTTGATCATAAACCAACCTGTCTGAAAAACTCTGCCAGATCTGCATATCCCGAGGACGCCAGCAGCAGTACTTCTTCGAGGATGAGGAAGGCCGTCCAGCACCTCCTGCAGTAAACCATTACTTGCCAAGAACTTCAAGAGGTCATCAGAGAAACCAGGAAGATGTTCCAGCATTTCATCCAGAAAAGATATTACCTCTGTGGTCTTTACAAGCACTCTAACACATTCAGGGATTTTTGGTTTCTGCATTTCCTGCACCAGTAACTCGTGCACAACGTGTTTTCCTTGAGGTATCCGTCACTAAAGAGTAGTGAGCTGCTGGAAAATTTTGAAGTCTGAGGATAACTTTGTTCTCTCTGTTAAATTGCCAAGCCCATCCATTTAACCATGTGTACTTTAATATTGATTGGCTGTGTTGTGGAAATACTCAGGAGGTGCATAATGACTCTTAAATATATTTTTGACTCTCAGTTTCTTACTGGAAAAAATGGATTCCATAAATGTCCATGTTAACAGTTACTCTTAGATTGAAGCCATCTGTCTTCAGTTTGCATATCTTGATTTTATTTAGACGCTTTGTAGTAGTTAGTTGTCGTTGCATTTATATAGTGCTTCTTATGGATATGTCTAACCACAGATAGAACACCTTGTGAATACCCTGTAGATGCCAGAATGGTTCTGGGGATTTTTTCTCACCAGTTCCACTGCGCATCGTTAGGTGGGGTGTGGCTCCAAGTCAGGTCCGTCCCACCCCGGATGTCAAGTCGGCACCCCTTCATAACCACCACCTCCATCCTCTGACATAAGTTCCTTTCTTTCTGCATCTTCCAACACAGATCTGGTGCTCGCTCTGTTGAGTTCTGTCAAAAATGTACAGAATTTATCTATCAAAATGTTTTTTCCAATGTGCTAGGACATATCCATTTCTAAAACTACTGGGTTCAAACTGCGCAGAGTGCCACAAACTGATAACGGTGACTGATCCTCACAATGTCTGTCTCTGGTGTCTGGGCTCCAATCACAAGCCGTTATCATGCAACAAATGTGCAAGGTTAACCTGAAAGCCACCTGGGACCATTAGGACAAGTTGTACATCGTGGAACATCAGTGGAATCCGAAAAAGACCTGTCCAGGTCGATGCGGACAGCACAGATGTGCTCTTGTTCTTCAGGCTTATTTGTGAATGCTTGTCAGCAGGACACAGGGAGAAGATTGTTGAATGACGTATCTCCCACCACATCCAGCCTTTACAGGCACAGTTAGCCTGACATACTGTTGTTTTGTCTTGAAAGCGCTAATTCATATGTTCCGTCCAACACATTTTGTGATGCCTCAACTGGACCTTAATTTGGTTCTCACTTATCTCATGTGTGCCCTGATTGAGCCACTTCAAATCTGTTCCTTCTACCTCCTCTCCCTGAAAGCCATCTTCCACGTAGCAATCACATCACGAGTGAGCTACAAGCGCTGCCTATCCAGCTACCATAGATCACCTTCCTCCCAGATAAGTGGGTCTAAAGGACAAAGGCATCATTCTTACCAAAGGTTGTCACACCAACTTTCCTCGCCCCACCTCAGCCATCTAAAGAGGAAGAAAGACTCAGTCGCCTTGGTCCTCAGAGAGCCCTGAGCTTTTATATCGATTGCACCAAGGAATATCAAGTGGGCAATCAGATCTTTGTGGGTTTCTTGTGGGGGAAAAACTGTAAAACTGTGTAGACGAGAACTACCTCCAGAAAGATAGTCTTATGCATTAGGATCTGTTATGGGCTAGCTAAGAAGCAGCCTACAGAAGGTGTTGGCGCTCATTCCACAAGTGCAAAGGCTATTACCACTGCACTGATTGCAGTGTGGCAGTCTTGGATATCTTCCAGACAGCTAAATGGGTGTCAGTTCTCATGCTCGTGAAACACTGCCGCCTAGAAAGCCAAGTCCAGCAGAAGGATGCAATTTGCCTGTTCTGTACTACAAGATTTCCTGGTCTGAACCATTCCACAGCCCCACCACCTGGGGAGGTACTGCTTGGTGAGGAATCTGAGGTTAGAAGAATCCTTCCGAAGAAAAAGTTACTTTCCGTGACACTCTTTCTGGTGGACTCTGTCTAACTGCAGATTCCTCACTGACCAACGCTCCTCTTTGTTCTGTGACATGGATTCATCTAGTCCGTGTTAATAAGATTCCAATCTAGAGATCGGCGCACTAGTACAATCTGATTTCCAATGGCCCCGCATCTAATGGCACGGACAGAAATCAGAAAGAAACCGAGGGTATAGACAACATGCAGATATACAAGTCTAGCATAAACAATCATTGTTTTGTGGTCTGTGATGGTGTATTCCCTGCCTCAGTAGCATAGCCAGATCCTGAGGGGACTGTTGTATGTCCCCAAATGGGATGCATAGAAATGGTCCTTTACTCCAAAGGGTGTTGCTTCTGGCATTCATCAGTGATTCCCACGGATCTCCAACCCCTTCTATAACGAGAGCTAATTATGTTCTATTAAACTGATTGAGAGCTACTAATACTATTAGTGTTGTAAACAATCCACATCCGACAAGATGACATTAGTGACCACTATATGCAAGGTTACTACCAGCAATCACCGCAGTGCCTCAGGCATGGTTGCAAGCAGTAATACAATAAAGGTTTTGTCCGTATCGACTGCCTCTTGTGAGTTATACATAAGTCATAGCTGTAATGCCTCTGGCACCAATGTAATACCAACCATATATTATGGAAATTCAGCCATTATTCTTCACATATCAGCGTATGAGTTCTGAAAATAAACACATTTTCATTTCAAATACATAATTTCAGTTTTGGTACATGTATGTTATTTCAATGAAGCAAAAGCTTCTAAATTAATAGGCTGGGCTGCACACAGGAGAGGTACTTATAGGAAGCTCACAAGCTACTCACAGACGCATGGATATGTCCCTTTCTACATACACAGCCGTTGAGTCCAGTTTCTGGCCAAGATCTTTACTTTGGTTTGGTTTCTTTGGAAACTCCTCATATTCGTTCATCCATCTTTGTTAGGACTGCAAGGGGAATCTTGCTGTCTTCTTGATCTGTGGATTGGAATATTATTCAATCAGATTCTTCATATCCACCTTGGCTCTTCTTCAAGCTGCTCACCTTGAAGTGCCTTATACTTTGCTCATTTACAGATACGTTTTATTTGCGAATGTCTGGCCTCATTGGGCATCCGCACACTTTCCTGGTCCCTGCTGCATGGGATATCTAGGGGAATTCAGGGCAAAAGGTCCTGAGGGTGCTGGGGTGTAGCTTTGATCCATGTGGTGGTGACATTGGGTAAAGTCCGAATGCACAGGAGATATGTAGCATGCGAACGAGGTACACGGGCTAAGTGAGTCGTGTCTAGCTATACTTTAAAAGAGGGAGGAAAGCTATGCGGGTGAAATGGGACGTACTCCCATAAAGCTGGTTCCCGGCAGGCATATGGCATCGTGCTATTGCAGCTTTGCAATCTGTGGTGTATACAGTCCTAGGTCTTCAGTGTCTCACTCCATCCCCCTCTCATTCACTTAGATGTCACGGCGATGCATGGCCAGGTGGACCGCAGCAGCATCGGCAGCGTCCTCCGAGACCTAGTCAAGCCTGGTGATGAGAACCTGCGGGAGATGAACAAGAAGTTGCAGAACATGCTGGAGGAACAGCTGACCAAGAACATGCACCTGCAGAAGGTAAGGAGCTATTGGGGCATCGGCCCACCACTGGATGGAGGTGCCTGCAGCATCCGTGCCCGAAGACGGGTCCAAGGCCACCTAACGGAGGCTACCCTGAATCCTGGTACAGAGCAGGGACTGATTTGGTGCAGTGTTTTCCATTGCAAGTAAAAGTGTCTAATTGTGCTCACTCAAAGCTTGAGCTCCTCAGATTGCACACACGCTTTGCCAGTGGATTCCACGTGTGGATCTTGACACTTTAATGTTTTGGCCTCGTTGCCTGGTTACCACAAAGGAGGCAGAATTATCAGAAAGAGAGGAATTCATGGAATAGATGACAAATAGCGCTCAAGCACAACAGCTGAACTGTAGATGTTTGCTCGCCCTTGGCTCATTGTGAGACGAGCTGGAAGCAACCGATGCATTGTATTAGGTATTTAACATTGCTAACAACATGTGTCCCTAACCTTGGTGATGTGAAACAAACATGCAAGCACTGCCTGGTACACTGACGGACAGCAAAGAGAAGCTGTGCTCTGCCCATGAAGCCACGATGTATTTTGTGCCCATTGTGCTTGGATGTATTACATGTGCGCTGTCCATGGTGCATAGATGTAGTGGTGTGCACGCTGCCCATGGTGCTTCACTGTATTATGTGTGCACATGCACACTGTCCATTGTGCTTCACTGTATTATATGTGCACATGCACGCTGTCCACGATATTTCACTGTATTTACATGTGCAGTCTGACACTGTCCACGGTATTTCACTGTATTACATGTGCGCTCTCCATGGTGCTTGGATGTAGTGGTGTGCACACTGTCCACGATATTTCAATCAATCAGGAATTTGTAAAGCCCACTACTCACCTGTGAGGGTCTCAAGATGCTGAGGGGGGGGGTGAGAAGTGGGGGGAGGTGCTGCTTCTGCTCGAACAGCCAGGTCTTCAGGAGTTTCCTGAAGGTAAGGAGGGTTTGGTCTGGTGCAGGAGGGTGGGAAGAGTGTTCCACATTTTGGCGGCGAGGTGCGAGAATGATCTACCGCCGGTTGTAGTTCTGCGGACGGGTGGGACGGTTGCGAGGTCGGTGGAGCGGAGATGCCGGGTCAGGGTGTAGAAGGAGAGTCGTCTGAGTTATTCTGGTCCGGTGTTGTGCAGTGCTTTGTGAGCGTGGGTGAGGAGTTTTGAAGGTGATTCTCTTGTTGACTGGGAGCCAGTGCAGGTTTCCCAGGTGGTCTGTGATGTGGCAGTGGCGGGGGATGTCCAGGATGATGTGTGCGGAGGCGTTCTGGATGCGTTGCAGCCTCTTCTGGAGTTTGGCTGTGGTTCCTGCGTAGAGGGCATTGCCGTAGACCAGTTTGCTGCTTACGGGGGCTTGGGTGACTGTTCTTCTGGTTTCGGTGGGTATCCATTTGTAGATCTTTCAGAGTATGTGGAGGGTGTTGAAGCAGGAGGAGGAGATGGCGTTGGCTTGCTGGGTCATGGATAATGAGGCATCCAAGATGAATCCTAGGTTGTGTGCGTGGTTGGTGGGAGTTGGAGCGGCTCGGAGAGTGGCAGGCCACCAGGAGTCATCCCCTGCAGAGGGGGTGGAGCCGAAGATGAGGACTTCCGTCTTGTCGGAATTGAGTTTGAGGCCTTCATTTCTTCATGGAGGTAGGTCTTTGCGGAGTCCTTGGTGAGGGAGATGATCAGTTGGGTGTCGTCGGCGTATGATATGATGTTGAGGTTGTGGGATCGGGCGATGTTAGCGAGCGGGGCCATGTAGGCGTTGAAGAGGGTCGGGCTGAGGGACGAATCCTGGGGTACGCTGCATATGATTTCGGTGGCCTCTGAGCAGAATGGGGGAAGGCGGACTCTGGGTTCTGCCGGTGAGATAGGAGGTGACCCAGTCCAGGGCTCTGTCGCGAATTCCTGCATTTCTGAGGCGTGAGCATAGGATGTGGTGGCAGACGGTGTCAAACACGGCCGAGAGCTCCAGGAGGATGAGGGCCGCGGTTTCGCCGTTGTCTAGTATGATTCTGATGTCGTTGGTGGCGGCGATGAGGGTGGTTTCGGTACTGTGGTTGCTGCGGAGTCCAGATTGGGAAGGGTCCAGGGTGCAGTTCTCCTTGAGGAAGCTGGTTAGTTGTGTGTTGACAGCTTTTTCAATGACTTTTGCCGGGAAGGGGAGCAGAGAGATAGGCCGGAAGTTCTTGAGGTCCTTTGGGTCTGCCTTTGTTTTTTTGAGGAGGGCGTTGATCTTGGCGCGTTTCCAGCTCTGCGGGAGGTGGCGGACTCGAAGGACCTGTTGATGATCTTCCGTAGTTGGTGTGCGATGACGGAGCTTGCTTTGTTGAGGATGTGGTAAGGGCAGGGGTCAGATGGAGAGCCGGAGTGGATGGTATTCATGATTTCGATGGTGTCGTCGTTGAGTGGGGTCCAGGAGAGCAGAAGGTTGGTCGGAGGTGAATCTGTGGTGATGGTGGTTGCCGGCGGGGTCTGGGTGCTGAAGCAGTCATGGATGTCTGCAGTCTTGCAGTGGAAGTAGGAGGCTAGGGAGTCGCAGAGGTCTTTGGATGGCGGGATGTCGTTGGCGTTGGAGCTGGGGTTGGAGAGTTCCTTCATGAGGTTGAAGAGCTCCTTGTGGCTGAGTGCGTTGCTGTTGATTCGGTCTTTGAAGGCGGTTCTCTTGGCAGCTCGGATGAGTTTGTGGTGTCTGCGGATGGTGTTTTTGAAGGCTGTGTGGTTGTACAGAGTCTGATCTTGGCGCCACTTTCTTTCGAGTCTTCTGCAGATTTGCTTAGATCCGTGGAGGCCGGTGGTAAACAAGAAGTCCTTTCTGTTGGTGCGTCTGTTGGAGGGATTCTTGATTGGGGCGAGAGAATTGGCACAGGTGTTGACACATTGCCTGAAGTTGCTGGCAGCTGCATCAGTGTCGGTGGTGTAGATGGGTGGGTTCCCGGGAGAGGGTCGCGACAAGTTGGTCTTCGGTGACCTTGTTTCACTGTATTATATGTGCACATTCATGCTGTCCACAGTATTTCACTGTATTACGTGAGCATTCATGCTGTCCATGGTGCTTGGATGTAGTGCTGTGCACACTGTCCACAGTATTTCACTGTATTACATGTGCACATTCACGGTGTCCATGGTATTTCACTGTATTACATGTGCACGTGCACTCTGTCCACGGTATTTCACTGTATTACATATGCACATCCACGCTTTCCAGGGTGCTTGGATGTAGTGGTGAGCACGCTGTCCATAGTATTTCACTGTATTATATGTGCACATGCACACTGCCCACGGTATGTCGCTGTATTATATGTGCACATTGTAAGGAAATGCCTCCTTGGCATGGTTACCCCCTGACGTTTTGCCTTGTGTTGATGCCAGTTATGATTGAAAGTGTGCTGGGACCCTGCTAACCAGGCCCCAGCACCAGTGTTCTTTCCCTAAACTGTACATTTGCACAGCCCTGGCACACAGATAAGTCCCTGGTAAATGGTACCGCTGGTACCAAGGGCCCTGATGCCAGGGAAGGTCTCTAAGGGCTGCAGCATGTCTTATGCCACCCTGGAGACCCCTCACTCAGCACATGCACACTGCCTCACAGCTTGTGTGTGCTGGTGGGGAGAAAATGACCAAGTCGACATGGCACTCCCCTTATATCATCACAGGCTCCCAGTTTATGGCAGGATCTGTCATCATCTGTCCTACTGACAGTCTATAACATCAGACAGGTGGGTTTTCCAAATGGCCTGAAAGGGCTACTCCCTCCCCTTCCTATCTACTGCTCCCTCCATGCCACCATCTCAGGATAGGCTGATGGAGGATCTTGTTTCTCTTCTCTGCAAGGAAGTTGTGTCTCTCTTGGCCAAGGGAGTCATAATGAGGGTCCTGACAATAGAAATAGGTCGTTGTTGCTATTCCCGCTACTTTCTGGTGCGGAAGAAGGATGGAGGTCTTCGTCCTATTCTAGATCTCTGACCCCTTAACTATTTCCTCAGGAAGAAGAAATTCAAAATGCACAGGTTCTGTCTGCCCTGGACTCAGGAGACTGGATGGTAGCACTGGGCTTGCAGGACAAATAATAGCATATCACTGCCCTGCCTGCGCATAGACGTGACCTGCGGTTCACAATAGCCACCTGCATTTTCAGTTTGCCGTTAAAGTTCACATAACCGTGACTGAGGTCTTACTCATAAGTTCTAACTTGAAAATACAGCATAAAAAGAATAACCACAATCATAAATAGACTAAAGTTTACGTACCCGTGTACGGAGTCTAGCCCGCGGGTCCTCGTTTGAATTGCCAAATAGGTGCATTGCAAATAAATTTCCAATGACTTATCAGTTCACTAAGGATAGTTATAAGCATTTTGTTCTAGATGGAAAACATCATACTGTTGCTAAATATTCGTAACTTTTTCTTCCACAACAGGCGCCATGTTATAATGTCAGGTTGTGCTGATTAGAATAAAACATGATGCCATAATAACATTAGTTCAGGCTATCGTCCTAGAATTTAATTTTCAATATCCGATGTCTGAAAGCAGAAACATTCAATTGTTCTATCATTCTAAACTTTCATTAATTAGCTTCTGGTAATATTTGAGCAATATTTTATATTTAAAAGGACAAACAATCCTATACTGTCTGTGTCGCTCCCATGGACAGGACCTATAGTTATTATAAAAACAGACTTTGAACAAATTACAGTCTGTGATAATAATCTCTGCTGTAGGAGTACAACTATCTTAATTATATCAATCATGAATGCAATCAAGGCCCCTCTTGTATCTTTTTTCACTTTTTGTACCGCTGACATAACATATCAGTTGTTTACAGTTTACCCCAACCTTATGGTCACTTGGAAAACAAGCATATAATAGAAGAACTAAACATGTTAATGATGGAAATGATACATTACTCCACAAAATAACGTAATTATTTGTCTATAGTGAGCCTCAGTTCAACTGCTCTTAATTTACAAATCCATATGGCTTCAAGTTGCCTTAAACGAAGATCCCTATCCCCACTTCTTCGGTCCACTCTACCAATATCAGTGCAATGAAAGTCAAGACCGGTCTTGTTGGCATTGTGTACACGTGTGTGTTAAAAGTGGATAGGTCGCATCATTATTTAGGCGAGCTCTTTAATGTTCCTGTATCGGCACCCGTACCCGTGTGGTGCTTCCCAACTATATATTTTTTTTACATTTGCATTTAATCACATGAACAACATAACTGCAATGGCAGTTTATAAAATGTCAAATCTCATACCTACTCCATTTAAAAAATAATGCTTGTTGACATTTTGTGATGGTGCGCTCTTGCATTCACATCATGCATTAAAACAAGCATTGGCAATATGTGTCATTTTTTTTTTTTGTGTAGCTTTTCAACACAATAAAGGTGCAACATGGATAGCAGCAGCACAACTTTCTCTAACATAAAGAATAAGTAAAGGACATGTGGCAGTAGGACATGACTCGATTCTCTTACACATACAGACCAGGTACTACACAAGTAGCTAAAACACTAAAGAGTGAGGGCTGCTGTACAATTTCCAGAAATATACAGGCTGTACAAAACTCCCAGAAGAAACAGCCAAACCTCTAATGAAATGAACGTAAATTCATGTTCTCATGGGATGATAAACGCTCACTTACCCAGTGTGATACTCTTCATCAGTGGGTTCCGTATCGTACACTGGGAAGCATTCACAAAAACTACTGTTCGCTGTTTGTACAGTTTCCTAGCTATGGGTTCCCTAGTTTGGGTGTGGTTATGCCACTTATGTTGACATTTTTGTTCTCCCTTTGTTGCACTGTTAGACTTATATTACATATGTATGTTGGTGAGCTAAAATGTTGCTTACCTTTGTTTCCCTGCCACAAGATTAAAGACCGGAGGGCAGCCAACAAACCTTACTTCTTTTTTCCATCTACATGTTATGGTACTCGAATATTGCCCCTGTGGAGCCAGGTGTCTTCACCTGGAATATAGGTATCTCACCTCAAGTATTGTGAAATAGTCCCTGCTTCATATGGCATGTTCACCAGCCTCAGAGAGAGGGTGAGGCGGGCGATGGGCCAGATTTCCTTAGGCCTCACAATGTGCTTTTGGCGAGGCTGTCCGATTGTGCAGCATGTTTCACAGGATGAGTCACTGTAGTTGTAACCTGCGCTATGAAACGGCTCATGCCTATGCTGCCAAACCACACTTGCAGGCTAACTGGGCATGGGAAGCAAGAGTGGATAGGCATTGAGAGTGTGAACTCCGTGTCTAACACCAAAGCATCTCCTGCCTTGCTACCTGTACCACTAGGGGAGTTATACTAAGGCAGTGACAGCCAGGTCCCATCATTCTGAGCAGCCTCATCTGTGTTACATCCTGTCTGAAAAACCAGCGCAGTGGAGGCTAAGGAAAGCAGCTCTTAACTCATCCTGGACCTCCTAACATTGTGCAAGAATCGCCAACAGCCACTTTGTTTATAGTTGAGGTGTGAAATTATTCATAAGTGTATATTGGATTGTTTCACATTAGCCACTTAGAAGGCATTGCTGTACTGAGTGGCCTGTATTGCAATTAGTTAATCACACCCTTTCTGTTGTGACAGTTTAATTTACGATTCAAGAGGCAAGGGTCACTCTGTTTGGTCAAGCCTGGAAGCCAGGACTGAAACTAGGTTTCCTCATTAGACATTTTGCGGTTTCAATCATGGATGAGTATCACATCCTTTCCCCTTCTGCCCTAATGACAACTGTATTAGGAAATGAATTACATTTTGTTGTGCTCACAGATACTTTACAAAGAAACGTCCCGGCTCTGGAAGCAAGAGGCAAGTCGGTTGTCTAGAGCAACCTATACAAGGCCTTTGTTGTTATTATTAGTGAAGGAACATTATGGTCTACTATACCATATACCTGGTTTTGTACAGTGCAATTCCTGAACTGAACTACTTCAGGGTGCTCTCAAATGTGATGATCACGGAAAAGTAGACAGAGGGAAGAAAGATAATTGCCTGCGGTCACAGTTTGGACAAGCTTCGGAAGCTGGGATTGAAATCAGAGTTGGTCAGGGCGCCGCAAGTAGTGTGTTTTCACTGGGTCCAACCAAAGCTTATTACTGATCTGTGCATGTTATGCAACTGTATTCAAAATATTCTTTGTGTTTTTATAAGCGAGAGTACCAGCATTGGAAACACACCTTTTGATAGAACAGGTGCACCTTGCCAGAAATAGTGCAAGCTTCCCAATTTTTGCGGAAAGGTTCAGCGAGGTAACATCAGTACAAATATTTCCCATCACAGAACAGGTACAGATCAAGCATCGCAAGCTTTACATCCTCGCAGAACAGGACAATATGGCAGTAACAAAGTAAGCTTCCCTCTGTCATAGTACATAGGGCATGAGTGACATGTAGGTTAGGTGCTTTTCCAAGTCAGCACCCTGAAAGTCCTGCTGCTGTCAGTTGGAGATCTGCTGTTTGTATTGACTCTTTGGTGTTTCATGTATTGAGAAGTAGCTATTAAATCATATGTCAAACCCTCGGCCTGTCTGACAGATCATGACAGGTGTTGATCTGTCCCACGAAGGGGAGTGACCAACACTAGACGGTGAAACATGCCTCGTTATCGGTGTCAACAAATGCTAAATTGGCGTAAAGAGTCCGATCAGACTTTAGCATCTTCTGCAGATGTTTGAGTCTTGTGAAATTGTTGATTGGCAAGCAAGGTAGAGAGGCCCAAAAGGACCTATGCAGAATCTCCAGTATGAACATGTGTCAAGTAGATTGTGTCACACTGCCACCGCACCATGGCAGGGCTTCAGCCTCAACAGAACAACATTTACCACTTACTCTGATCAAGAAAGGCTTGGAATATTGGAAACCACTCTTGGCTCCAATGCCAAGATTAGTAACGGGCCAGTAGGAACACTTTGGGCTGGGCAAGTTCTTAATAAGGGAATGACTGTTCCCCTTGTAATTTGATAAACCACTCCATAAGGGGACAATTTACGATTCTATAGAAAAGGGGCACGGAAATCATTGCACCTTTTTTTTATCAGCCAGGTTGGTCCTACTCCAAAAGGGAGTCAGTAGGTTGAAATTGATTTTGGACAAAAGGTTGTTGATGTTACACACAGAGATTGACATTTCGTATATTGCATGGGCCAGGCTGGCTGTCTGACCCGGGGGCACGTGGGACAGCTGGCTTTATGACACCCTAGGACATGGACGGTGACCAGCTGGGTCAGTGAAACCTGGCGCACGGCCAGCTGGGTCTCTGACGCCCTGTTGTAGGCTCTTGTTAGGCTACTGAGACCCCAGCACATGGACTGCAGTGCAGGGAGGTCTGTGATACCACTGCTGATGGACCAGGTCCAGCCATCTCTCTGACGCAACAGGACACAAAACCCCGCGCTGCTGTGGCTGGTCAGCACGTGGCCCAGACTTGAGTGGTGTTGCCTCGTGACCGGTCACTGCATGGCCAAGTTGGATCAGATACCCCAGGACTTTGACGCTCCAACATCCAGGCCCACAGTCAGTCTGGAGCCTTGCCCGGGTCCTGGTGGCTTAACACCGGCACATTCCCTAGGCCTTGCTAGGCCAGTGGCACCATAACACATGGGGCTGTTCTGTGAGGGCACATGCCCTGTCTACTTTCTTCTACTATTCCCATATCCCCGTCCCTCCCCTCTCCCCTACCTGTTTTCTGTCCTTTGATATGCACTGTCTCTTGCACTCTATCTCTCTCACTCAGCCTATTTGTTACCCTTCGTTCCCTGACCTCTCTTTTCTGCACCTCCTGTTCCCTCTGCCTGCCTCTCTTCGTCTTCTGTTTGCTTCTCCTCAACCTCTACCTTCCCCTCCCCTTAGCACCCTCGTCTCTCTCCTCATGTCCCCATTCATCCTTGCTCTCCCCTCGCCCTCATGCTTCTTGTCTTTCCCTTTCGACCCCCTCTCTCCTTTTTTCCCTATTTGCCTCTCTTCTCCCCATCTTCCTCACCTGCATGAACCACTCCCTTCTTCTTGTTCCTCCCCTTCCGCCTGTCGGCCTTTCCTCCTCTTCCCCTCGTCCCCGTTTTCCCTGCTTCTCCCTTCCTTCCTCTTCTAGTTCTCAGACCTTTACCCACCTTCCTTTCCCTATCGCGGCCTCCCCTCTTGCCACTCCTCATCACCCCGCCTTCCCTGCCACTGCGCTATTCCTCATTCCTGGCTCTACCTCTCTCCCCAGGTGCTTCTCCTCTTCCTCCCACCTGCCCTCCTTAGCCGCCCTTTCCGTCTCTGCCCAGCTCTCCCCAGATGCATCTCCTTTCCCTCCTTCTGCTCATTCTCCTACCTGCATCTGTTGCTTCCCTGCCTCCCCGCCTTTTCCCCCAGCTGTCCCCGCCTCTTGCCCCACCTGCCCCGCCTCTTCCCCCACCTGCCCCGCCTCTTGCCCCACCTGCCCCGCCTCTTCCCCCACTTGCCCCGCCTCTTCCCCCACTTGTCCCAGCTCTTGCCCCACCTGCAAGCCCCTCCTCATCTTCCACTCCCTGCCTCCCCATCTGCCCCACCTGCCTTTCTACCATATCCCCCTACGTCGCCTTCTACCCAAACCACCACCTGCCCCTTCCCTCCTCTTCTCTCCCCCCAGCAGCCCCTCTGCTTCTACCTCTCCTGCCCCCGTACGGTTCCTTCACAGGTCTTCCCCTCCCCCCCCTGCATGTAGCTCCTACCTTTCCTCCTTCCGGGCACTAGCCCTCTTCTGCCCGTCTTCCTCCTCACTTAGCACTGTCAGTGGCGGGCGCTGGGAGTGTGTTGAGCACCTTCGGGCTCTCCTAATGACCCATCTCCAGGATGGTTGCTAAAGCCCTCTTCAGCATCTTCGCGCCTTTTGTAAACCTACCGACCTGTCCTTTTGCGAGAGTTCCGCTTCTTTAATGCTTTAAAGCGGCAGCTTTCCCTTCTCAAAAACCCACCTCGAGCCCTGCTCCTTTATCTTTAAACTGCTCGTTTAACTTTAAACTGATCTCCCTGCTTTCCGTGTTGGCAAAGATTCTGAAGGAGATGTTGGGCATTTTCTTCAGGGGTTTCTGGAAGGGTAATCACTATGCAAACTCAAAATAGTCAGGGCTCCTTCCTTCCGGAACCAAGGCTGCCCCCTGGGGCTTTGGGGTGATGCAGTCAGTGCGTGAACTCTCTCCTGGCGATGTGGCATCTCTCTGCTGCCTTGCCCTCCATCCCGTGGTTTCAGGTGGGATGGCTCCGTGGCACAGTCAGCCTGCTTGTGTTCCTTAGTATCACATAGGACACGGAGGGTTAATGCGACGTCCCAGAGTCACAAGAGGGCTCCCCTTCCTGTGGGGTTCCTCGTGGCCGCTCCCTTGCCCTCGTGCGGTCTAACATGTACCTGGCCCCACTCTTCACAAGCTTTTAATGCCAGTCGGTGCCCACACAGTCCTATGCTGACTCAGTGACAGCACATCAGAAAGGCATTCAGCAAGCCTGTTTCCGGACCAGCCAGAATATTTTGCAGTTCATGCAGTTCGGACTGGGGAACCAAAAGCTGCCCTGGCAGAAATTATGAAACCAGCCCTTCTCCCTTTGTCTCCTCGGGCTACCTCTCGCTTTCCATCCATCCATTCTCTCCTTCTGTCTACTCTTTCATGCTCTCTGATCACACTCTGGGCCTGATTTATATATAGGAAATAATGGGATTTATGTTTCGGGGTACGCGATATCCGCTAAAATCTAAATCAGGCGCTGTGTAGTGTATCCCCACCTGCCCCTCACTCTGTCTCTCTCTTGAAGCTGCCTCCTGTGCCTGCTGCGGGCATGCTTGGTAGCTGGGCACAATGAAAGCGGCACCCGGAGCAGACCTGGGCATTTAAAACGGGTCCGCAAGGACTCCAACCCCCTAGGGAAACGCCCATCGGAATCACAGGACAGCCCAGCCCTGCAGTTCATTAGCTCTGTAGCTGGAAACAAAAAAAAGTGAAGCTGAGAGGGATATCTCCCCAGCTCTTTTTGTTTAACAAAATATGACAGTAGAAACGATCAAACATCGAGAGTGATTTTAGAAGCAAATATGCTGCTCACACACCTGACCAGAGCGGTTATAGGCCGAATGAACAAGCTCCAGACACTCATATACTACTCTGCGCCCCCATCAGGCTTTGGTGGTGGGCGCTGCTGGGGGCTCCTGCTTAGATAATTGCAGCGCGTTATCCTCTGCTCTGCCTGCAACTCAGAGCAACAGTGGTAAACTTTATTTGTGTCAATTACTTAAAATTGATACAAGTGTGCACAGTAAGTCCTAAAATAGCGATAGAAAAAAGCATCAATCTAAAAATGTCCAAACATTAAAACTAAAGTTTATAAAAGCAAATAATTATTTAAAACAGTTTATACGACAACACTGTAAGTAGTCGGCACATTTTTGTCCTTTGTTCTCAGATTACAACTCGGAGTGCAAAGCCCTAAGGATGCTCTGAACCTAGGCCAGAAAAACCAGGATCACTTCACAGCAGTCAGCAAATCTACAGAGACGGCTTAGTATGTCAGTTCATGGACAATTTTCCACATCTTATCCCACAATCATATCAATGTGTACGGTCCCTGCAGACCTCTGAGCAGTGTACAGATATGATAGAAGGACGTGAATGAGCTATTCTACGAAGCAGACGCATTATCTTATATCTAGGTCGTACTTGCTGGAAATCACTCCTGCTCTAGGTGGAGTCGTGGACATCCTCCAGGAAGTCCTTGAAGGCCTCACTGTGTCCAGCGTGTAGAAATAAAGTACACTCGAGAGTCCGACCAAGATGCATCCCCCAGGAAGTCCTTGGAGGACTCGCCGTGTCCAGCATGTAGACATGAAGTACACTCGAGTCCCACCAAGAGACCTGCATCTTCTCTTGTCCCTCTATCTTTCTTTCCTCGTTTTCCTTCTACTTCCCTTCTCCTTCTCCTCTCCTAATCTCTCTTTCTACCTGTCTCTTTTCCTCTTCCTTCATCCTGCCACACATCCCATCCTTTTTCCTCCTCTGCCCCACCAAACTCTACCCTTCCTCCCTTGACGTCCTGTTCCTCTTCAAGCTTTTTTCCACTCCATTTCCGCATCCCTGCCTCTCGTCTTCTGCCTCTTCTCCTTGGACTTTCCTTCCTATTTGCCTCCTCCTTTTACATTAATCTTCTCCCTGCCTGTTTCATTTTCCCTCTAAATACCTCTCCTTCTATTCCCCTGCTCCTCCTTGCCTTCCTCTCCTCTTCCCCTACCTCTTCCCTCCTCCCCTACCTCTCCACTCTTCCCCCACCTCTCCCCTCCCCCTACCTCTCCTCTCCCCTACCTTGCCTCCTCTTCCCCTACTTCTCTTCCTCTTCCCATACCTCTCCTCCTCTTCCCCTACCTGTCCTCTCCCCTACATTTCCTCCTCTTCCCCTACCTCTCCTCCTCTCCCCCTAACTCTCTTCCTCTCCTCCCCCTCCATTACCTTTCCTCCTCCTCCTCCCCCCACCACTTCTCTCCTCCTCTTCCCCTACCTGTCCCCCTCCCTCTCCTCCTATTCCCCTACCTCACCTCTCATTCCCCTACCTCACCTCTCCTCTTACCTGTCCCCCTACCTCTTCCCCTCTTCCCCTACATATCCTCCTCTTCCCCTACCTCACCTCTCCTCCTCTCCTCCTACCTCACCACCTCCTCTTCCCTTACCTGTCCTCTCACTTACCTCTCCTCCTCTTCCCCTACCTGTCCTCCTCTTCCCCTACATCTCCTCCTCTTCCCCTACCTCACCTTTCCTCCTCTTCCCCTGCCTGTCCTCTCACTCACCTCTCCTCCTCTTCCCCTACCGGGGGATGTCCAGTCGAACTTAATGGACATGCCTTTCGATGGCTCACACCTTTTTGGTGAGAAGGCAGACTGCGCTTGAGAGGTTCAAGGATTTTCGAGCTACGGCCAGATCCTTGGGCGTCTCAACGCCGGTTTGCCAGCAGTCTGCCTATCGCCCCTTTCGTGGCTTCGGGAGGGGCGCGGTACTACGGCAACCTCAGGTTAGCCACTGTCCTGCGGCTTCACAGCATCCCGTGAGAGGACAAGGTTGTGGTACCTTCAGACCCAGAGGGTCTAGCCAGAGGTCGTCCACCACTCATCCCCCCTTCTTCAGCAACGCCCAACCCCACCTATTATGGCTGTGCAAGACCATGTCCACCCAGTTGGAGGGAGGATTACATTTCATCTCCCTCACTGGCAGTCCATAACATCGGACAAATGGGTCTTGCAGATAATTCCAGTCTTTCCCTCCCTCTATCCCTCCGGTAAAAGAACGGCTGATTGAGGATCATTTGAGCTTACTCCGCGAGGAAGTTACTGCTCTCTTGGCCAAGGGAGCTATAGAATGGGTCCCAATGTCAGAAGTAGGCAGTGGTTGTTATTCCCGCTACTTTCTGATCCCAAAAGAGAACAAGGGCCTTCTCCCTATTCTGGATTTAAGGGATGTCAATCCCTTCCTCAAAAAGGAGAAATTCAAGATGCTCACTCTTGCTTAGGTCTTGTCTGCCCTGGACCAAGGAGACTGGATGGTAGCGTTGGACTTGCAGGATGCGTATTTTCACATCCCCATCCTGCCAGCCCACAGGCATTACTTGCGGTTAAGTTGGGCCATGAGCACTTTCAGTTTACCGTGCTCCCCTTCTGTCTCACCAGTGCCCCTCGGGTGTTCACCAAGGTGATTGTGGTGGTGGCAGCTCATCTGCGCAAGTTAGGGATTTCAGTCTTACCTACCTAGACGACTGGCTGTTGAAGGCTCCAACGCCCCAGGCTCTCGTCACCCATCTCCAGACGACGGCGGACCTCCTGCATTCGCTATGTTCACTATAAATGTGCCGATGTCACACCTGACTCCCTCTCAGAAGCTCCCTTTCATCTGAGCTGAACAGGATACAGTGCAGTTTCAGGTTTATCCCCCAGAGCAACAAGTCCAGGATATTCAGATTATGAGACCGATGTTTTGGCCTCTGTCCTGGGTTTCGGTGTGACAGACTCTGAGGCTGTTGGGACTCATGGCTTCCTGCATCCTATTAGTCAGACATGCCAAATGGCATATGAGGGCTCTGCACTGTGACCTGAAGTTCCAATGTGCACAGTATCAGGGAAATCTTACAGACACGGTTCAGATATCGGCGGGAACTGCAAAAGATCTGCAGTGGTGGTTACTGAACTGCGATTGGGTCAAAGGCAGACTCCTCTCCTTTCCCCAACCAGATCTCACAGTAGTGGCAGTTGCATCACTCCTGGGATGGGGCAGCCATCTGGGAGAGGCAGAGATCAGAGGTATACGGTTTCTGGCAGAAGCAGGTCTCCATATAAAAATATTGGAGCTCCGAGCAATCCGACTGGCATTGAAGGCATTTCTTCCTGTTGTGAAAGGGAAGATATTGCAGGTGTTCACGGACAACACTACCACAAGGTGGTACTGCAACAAGCAGGGTAGTGTGGGGTCGTGGAACCTTTATCAAGAGGCTCTGCGTCTCTGGACATGACTGGAACAGCAGGGCATAGCCCTGGTGATTCAACACTTGGCAGGATTTCTGAATGCGAGGGCAGACAAACTCAGTCGGCGATGCCTAGCTTATCGCAAATGGTATCTCCATCCGGAGGTGGACTCTTTCAGGAGTGGGGAGAGCCTTGGTTAGATCTGTTTGTCTCAGAAGAGAACGCGCAATGTCATCAGAATTGCGCGTTGGAGTTTCCAAGGCAGCTATCGCAGGCAATGCTTTTTGTCGCAAGTGGAGTTCAGGCCTCCTGTACGCCTTTCCGCCCATACCACTTCTGCCCAGAGTTCTCAAGAAGATCAAGAACGACTGGGCCCAAGTCATCTTAGTGGCTCCGGATTAGGCACAGAGAGTCTGGTATCCAGAGCTTCTAAAAATGAGCATCAATCCTCCAGTCAGGTTGCCCCTTAGAGAGGATCTTCTGTTGCAACAGCAGGGGAAGGTTCTTCACCCGAACCTGTCAACTCTGCGACTTCATGGGTGGAGATTGAGCAGCAGCAGTTGATGGTTTGTGACCTCTCTCCCGAAGTCTGTAATGTCATTGTGGCAGCCAGGCGTCCCTCTACCACGATGGTTACGCCTGCCGTTGGAGGTCTATTGATCCTCTTTCTTCTTCTCTCTCTAATATCCTTCTTTTTATTCTGACACTCTCTCAACAGGGTTCCACCTTAGGGACTCTGAAGGGCTATCTTTCTGCCTTATTTATTGTCTTTTCTTCAGTTGCCTGATCAACAATCTTTGTTTAAATCTCCTATTGTACCAAGATTCCTAAAAGGGCTTGTACATATGTTTCTATCTACGCCCTTTGTTATGCCCCAGTGAGACCTTAATCTGGTGCTTACATTTCTCATGTATGCTCCTCTTGATCCTTTATATAATTGTCATCTCCGACGGCACACTATCAAGACAGCCTTCTTGGTGACGATCACATCTGCCAGGAGGGTAGGTGAGATGCAGGCTTTATCATCAAAACTGCAGTATCTCACGGCATATCCTGATAAGGTGGTTCTCAGAACTCGTGCCTCTTTCCACCCCAAGGTGGTGACCCCTTTCCATCTGAGTCAGAACATCACCCTGCCCACCTTCTTTGCTCCACCCCATCCCTCTAAGGAAGAGGAGCGACTCCACCATCTGGACCCAAAAAGAGCATTGTTGTTCTACCTTGACAGCACAAAAGCGTTCCGGGTGGATGACCAACTCTTTGTGGGGTACATTGGTGCAAAGAAGGGTCGGGCAGTTCGGAAACTAACCATTTCGCGCTGGGTCGTTCTCTGCATCAAGATCTGCTACGCATTGGCTAAGAAGCAGCCTCCTGAGGGCTTAAGAGCTCACTCTACAAGAGGAAAAGCTGCTACCACGGCGTTAGCTCGAGGCGTACCGGTCCTAGATATCTGTCAGGCGGCAACGTGGGCCTCCTTGCACACATTTGCAAAACACTGCTGCCTGGATAGCCAAGTGAGGAGAGATAGGCATTTTGCTTGCTTGGTCCTACAGGACTTTCTTGTATAAAGTATATGTCCGCAGCCCACCGCCATGAGATTATGGCTTGGATATCTATTCTAAGGTAAGGAATCTGCAGCTAGAAGTCTCTATCAGATGAACAAGTTACTTACCTTTGGTAATGAATTATCTGGTAGAGACTCTATCTAGCTGCAGCTTCCTTACACCCACCTATGCCTCCCCGCTCTGCGGATATATTATGTAGTTTAGATATTAACTTTTTTTTTCTTTTTGAAGGGCTTGTCATTTCGCACAGACAAACATAGAAAGTTGGTTCTTCCATAACCCTGCGCTTCTGGCGTGGGAAATTGTGGAAAAGAACTGAGGTATGCAAGCCGGGGTAGTGCCCATATAGAAGACAGTTACGTCACAGACGGCTCCAACGACGCTGACGATGCCACCAGACGGCGCGCGCAGGGTACTGCTCAGCAGAAAAATTCAGGATTCAAAGCTGACGTCAGGGAATTCTAAGGTAAGGAATCTGCAGGTAGATAGTTTCTACCAGATAATTCTTTACCGAAGGTAAGTAACTTGTTCGTTATGCCCACTGGGCCTCCTCATGATGCCCAAAAGCCCTTTGTAGAACAACTGGTTGTCCTCTGTGTAATGACTGCTGGGCCACAAGGTAATAAGTACTGGACCTTCTTAGATTGACCAGCTGGGTTCTGTAATTTGCCTGCCAGGTTTAAGGTAATGGTGGCAGTGCACAGCTTTGTAACCCATACCGCTCTCTCAAATAGAGCTGTGAATCTTATTGGAAGATTGCTTCTCTTTCTGTGAGTGGCCCAATACAGAATGATTCGTCTCCCATGTAAATATTGTTGAAGGGTCTCTGAAATGCCAAACACCCATGGCATAAACTTCTCACCCTCAAGTTGGAAACCAAGGAAAGAAAACCTTTAGCCTTAAATAAAGCGTGGTCCTGGCTTCCTCCCAACGTTTGGTGCCCTCAGTTTTAATAACTGTATGTTTCTGACCAGCTGCCTGGCGTCCTGTCGGCAGGGGTTGCTGTGAGTAACGCAGAGGTCTATGTTATGCCACTGTCATTGGGCGATTATTTTATTTCCAACTTAATGTGGAAAACACTTGCTGAAAGAATAAATTCAATACTTTGGCATTGGGAAAAGGACTGTCTTTCTTTGCCAACATTATCAAAGAAAATATAGGAGCACAAAAGAAAATGTATGAAACTAAAATTTCTGTGGTTTTGGAAGTAGGTTAAAATGTTTACCATTTATCTTCATTAATTATATAGAAGGCTTTCTATGTAAAACATATCTGACTAAGCCCTGCAGTTTCCCAGTTGTAGCTTTATGTTTAGAGCTATTACAAAATAATGGAGCAACCCAAAAAGGCCGTAGGTCCTGGGTACAATGCGGTACAAACAACCAAATGTTCCTAACGGGAAATCAAAAGGAGGAAAAACTAATTCCCACACAGTATACAATTCAGTGATACTATTGCGATCCTACAAGGTGATCAACAAAAAGATGAAGGAGGGGGGATGGGGAGGAGAGAGAGTAAGAAACAATACAACAAAGGAGGCAGAATATATGCAAAACAATTCAGATTTTATTAAAGATCAGTAATATATACATAGAATACAATGATTGCTCCATTATGTGCCAAAAAGTGATGGAAAAGGTGTTTGTGCAAAAGTGATGGGAGGTTGAGAAAATACCATCAATAAACCATTAAAGTTCTATTAGCAGTTCTTGCAGACAATTGCATAAAGCCTGACTGTAGTCAATGTAAATAAACAAATGATCATCCAAAGAGTAGAGGTGGGTGCTTGAGTCACTATGCTTCCTCTCTGAGGGTATTGGTTCAGTACAGGCTGAAATAAAGAGGTTGTCGATGTTTCAACCCAAAAGAGGGAGAGGCAATTAGAACCTTATATGCGGTTCTTCATCAAGACAGAACAAGAAAAAGGGGCAACCTGGACTTGTGCACTGTCTGTCCAAGGCTTGGATAAATGAAATATATTGCCAGCGAAGGCTCGGGGGCACCTTGTTTGTGCCGAATGTATCTAATGAGCTATGTAAAAAAAACAATTAGTAGACTTTCTGGAGTGTGCTCTCAAAAAATAAGATCTCTCTTAAGAGACCTTAAGTCTGTGCGAGAAAGACAAATCACTAAGTTCAAAGGTGGGAGAGCTCTTCATGTGTTAAACAAATGCTCTGGATACGTTGTATCACTGTCTTCCTCTCAGTAGCATCACTTCCCACCCACTCATTGTCCGTGGTGCTTCTTCCCACCCACCTGTCCCTTGTCCGAATAGATTCTAGCCCTTCCACCCGCCTGTTGTCCGTGTAGATTCTAGCCCTTCCACCCGCCTGTTGTCCGTGTAGATTCTAGCCCTTCCACCCGCCTGTTGTCCTTGTAGATTCTAGCCCTGCCACCTTCCTGTTGTCCTTGTAGATTCTAGCCCTGCCACCTGCCTGTTGTCCTTGTAGATTCTAGCCCTGCCACCTGCCTGTTGTCCTTGTAGATTCTAGCCCTGCCACCTTCCTGTTGTCCTTGTAGATTCTAGCCCTTCCACCCGCCTGTTGTCCTTGTAGATTCTAGCCCTTCCACCCGCCTGTTGTCCTTGTAGATTCTAGCCCTGCCACCTGCCTGTTGTCCGTGTAGATTCTAGCCCTTCCACCCGCCTGTTGTCCTTGTAGATTCTAGCCCTTCCACCCGCCTGTTGTCCTTGTAGATTCTAGCCCTGCCACCCGCCTCTTGTCCTTGTAGATTCTAGCCCTGCCACCTGCCTGTTGTCGGTGTAGATTCTAGCCCTTCCACCCGCCTGTTATCCGTGTAGATTCTAGCCCTTCCACCCGCCTGTTGTCCGTGTAGATTCTAGCCCTTCCACCCGCCTGTTGTCCGTGTAGATTCTATCCCTTCCACCCGGCTGTTGTCCGTGTAGGTTCTATCCCTTTCACGGGCCTGTTGTCCGTGTAGATCTATCCCTTTCACCTCCCCTTTCCCTGTGTTGCCCCCACCCACCAGAAGAATAAAAAGCTACAGATAAAGGCTTTTAACTACCGATTCCTCACCTTTTAAATATCCCCAGGCGTTAGACTGGTTTTAGAAACCTTTGGCTAGCAATTCTCCCTCGCGCAACAGGTAGTCGGTCTTCCTTTGGTGCTCCATCCCAGCGGATGTACTATCAAGGCCAGTAAATATACACCGGCTGCTCACTCTAGCATCAGATCCTTTCTTTCCGCACCAACCGACGCAGATCCAGAGCTTCAATCGTCAGTTGACCGATTACAATTTAACTGAATATCATTTTCTCATAAGTGTGCAGAGATGCAACCTAAAAAACCGTGCTTGGCCTGTACCAAGCAGATGTCCTTACTGATCCACACAGCGCTTGCCTTCTCGTGTCCTGGAGTCCACCACATTTCGAAGTTGTGTTTGTGGTGCACCAAGATGAACAAGGCGGCCATCGGTGAACATGAGACGAAGTTTGCTATTGCACAACTTAAGAAGCTGAAGCCCAGTTGTGTGACGTCGAAGGAGTAACATTTTTGTTTGAAGCAAAGGGCTTGCTCTCGTTCCCGACATCCGCTTCATAGCGCTTTTTTTTTTTACCATCCCATTCTTTCCCTCCTGTGGGTGAAGAACGTTCCCTAAGTTGTCCATGTTGCCCATCTCAAGAAAAAAAAAAGCGTTAAGACACACCCAGTGCTGGCGGCGTCATAACGCTTTTTCAGACTTTTAGCCATCCAACACAACATGGCTTAAAGGCATTGCCAAATCAAATAGGTCTCATATATGTAAAACCTATTGGCTTTGGCCAATGCTTGTTGAAATATTGGTAGCACGTTTTTGTAACCTCACCCACTTCGAAGTGAATTGCATTTGTCTTTCCCTAAAACAAGCTATGTTTAACCGCTTCAATATTATAACACCTAATGTTTCTACCTGGGATGAATAAAGTTATCCAAAGAGGAGTTATTAGGATTTACCTCTAAAATAATACTGAATAAGGCATTTTATCTAATTAAAATAGTACACAATTTTGCAAAGGACAGTCTTCATTGTATGAATATTCCTAGGTGCGCATTGGGAGCAAGAAATGCAGCGACATGATATATTCATAAATATTTATATCTCATTTGTGAAGGTTACACATGAGTATTTTTAAAATTCAAACTAGGTAAATTATTGACATTCCACAAACGGCATTAGTGGAAAAAACAGAATTGTAATCTTTGTAGGAAAGGTGTCCAGGATGTAGCTCATGTTTTATTGACTAGTTAGGTTTGTTGAGTCATACATATGCTAGGCCAATTTTGTAAAGAAATCTTTATGGTATCTATAGTGGATGTTTAAACCCATCCGGCTGTGCAACATACGCGCTATGAATTGTAGTATTTTAATGCATTTTTAGCAGTGTGACCTATTATAAAGGAATATTTTCGTTTTCTTTCATGTCTTCAGTGGGAGACAGTGTTTCATTTTTCAGTAATAATAAATAAACCATAAAACGGTGACTGCTGCTGCTGGAGCCTCGGGGTAATTGTGGAGATCTGTGTTTTAAGCACTAGCTTTCCTGCAGGTGTGTGTGGGTGTGCCTGTGGGACCAGAGGTCTGCAGCAGGCCTACTCTTAGCTTAGCACCGCCCATGCTATGTGTTTGGTGCTCAGGTGGAAGTCAGCGTTGCATCCTCCGGGGAGAAAGGGTGATGCATGAGTGGATGGAGTAATGGGCACTTGGGTGGCGGGTGGCACCCCTGTCCTTTGATTGACTGACCATGTGTTCCTTCCAATTGAAGTTAACTTCAGATGGTCTCTGAACATTGCTAAAGAGCAGTCTAGGGCGCCGCCCACGGGCAGCTGTGTGCAGCATCTGCCCTGCCCTCCCCTCCACGGGCAGCAGCAAGCTTTCATCACTAAAGGAAAGTCCCTTGGTGGTGCATGGCTCCCAGCATGTCTGGGGGGGGGGGGTCTAAGGACTGGACGCTGGTGGTGCACTGCTCCCAGCATGTCTGGTGGGGGATCTAAGGACTGGACGCTGGTGGTGCATGGCTCCCAGCAGGTCTGGGGGGGGATCTAAGGACTGGACGCTGGTGGTGCACGGCTCCCAGCATGTCTGGGGGGGGATCTAAGGACTGGACGCTGGTGGTGCACGGCTCCCAGCATGTCTGGGGGGGGGGGGGGGTCTAAGGACTGGACGCTGGTGGTGCATGGCTCCCAGCACGTCTGGGGGGGGTCTAAGGACTGGACGCTGGTGGTGCATGGCTCCCAGCACGTCTGGGGGGGGGTCTAAGGACTGGACGCTGGTGGTGCATGGCTCCCAGCACGTCTGGGGGGGGATCTAAGGACTGGACGCTGGTGGTGCACGGCTCCCAGCATGTCTGGGGGGGGATCTAAGGACTGGACGCTGGTGGTGCATGGCTCCCAGCATGTCTGGGGGGGGGGGGGGGTCTAAGGACTGGACGCTCTCTATGCAAAGAGAAAAGATGCACAGAGTTGTCAGGCAGAGTTTCTTGGGGGACAGTAGGACGGTGGTGCGGAGGGAGTCTGTAGTGCAAAGGGTACCAGTCCAGTGTCAGATCCTGGGCACGTGGTGTAAAGCGTTGTGTCGTGGATTGGAAGGTGGCGCCCCCACCAGCTCGCAGGTTTCGTTTTTGCCTATTGAGCTAGCACCTCGATTACGTGTTGTACGTGGACGGTAGAGAGAGATGGGGCCCCTTTGCCCATGCTGGACTAAGGTGAGCAGATGCCCAGCCAGTGTGGCTTAGCCACTGGCACTGAAAGAGTAGGGCCCATACACAAGTGCCCCTGTGGGTGCTGTAGCCAGGGGTCCGGTGAGCTGTGGTTGCCTTTCTTACATTCTGTCCTTTCTGAGGCGTGCACCCTGCCGGGTCAGGAGTGTGGATCCTTCTTGGGAAGATCCAGGATCAAGAAGGTCCCTGATACTGTTGACAAGGATATGTTGTGCCCCGTAGTACCCCTCGCACAAGTGTGCCACCCCGTACCAACGGGTAGACGAGTGCAGTCTGACGAGAAATTTTCATTGCACACGTGGGAAAGCAAATCCCCATATGACTATATCACATACATGTGCTCTGAATTTAAAGATTGCTTACGATTTTGGTTGCAGGGAACGTACAATTTCAGAGCAGACCTGCAGCATGTCTAAAATTGGTCTAGAAGGCAGTTACTTTTCAATTTTACAGGGGATTCATTCTGGGCAGGGTTTCTATCAGAAATAAAGCATTGAAAGCCAGTTTGCAAGAGATTCTACCCTTGCATTTAAATTGTCAGGCAAGTGAAATTCCTGGTTTGTTATTACCACTGGTTGCATCTCACTCGTTAGGAAGACTCTTTGAGCAGACTGTGTTTGTCATCTTTTCTGCTCACTCGTGCACCTAATTTGGGATTTCTGTCCCCTTTTGATAGTGCTGGCTGACGGCTTCCCAATTGTGTGGCCTCAGATGGCCCCTCTATATTCCCACCGCAGATGTTTTAGGCAAGACGATGGATCGCCTGCCTGCGATAAGCACAGCTGTTTGTGCTCCTGCCATTGGGAAGCCCTCTAAAAGTCACGTTGTTACTGCCCGCTACATAGTGCTTATTTTGAGCCAGTGCTTTCAGGTGCTGGGCACTGGCATTAATTATCAACATTAGCACTTATGACGTTCTGACACACAGTGGCGATTACTGTCTAATTAAAATAGGAACACAACAGTTAATAATTAAATATACATTAAGAATGAACAAGCCATTCTTATATTTTTTTGGTCCTGCAATAGCCTGAATTGTCACACTTGTAGGTGTGTTAGTGCTGTTACTGGCAGCGCTGACAGGGACAGTGGGTGGTGCAAGGTACAGTGGCCTCCTGACGAGGACCCTGGCAGTTATTTATTTTTATTAAACAAATGAAACACATTTACATCTTACACTGTAGTAGCACGGGCTAGATTTTGTGCACAACGGTGGGCGCAAGGCCTTGCTATTCAGCACAGGAGAGGTTTACGGGTCAGTTTTGTAAGAATAAGACGAGTTGCAAGGCTGAAGAGGACCAGCAAGGCCCAGGGGACTCGACCCAAGGAGGGGATTCTGGGGTGACTCTCAGCAGTGGGGAGAGTCACAAGAAGAGGTTGTAGCCCCGACAGGCATCCCACTGGCAGCAGGCACAGCAGTTGCAGTGAGGCTCACTCAGCACACTTGAAGATGAGTCCCATGTCGCTGAAGCAGCAGAGAGGAGACTGTGCTTGGCAGGGAGAAGTGCCTGGGGCCGGGGCTACACAAAGCCTGACGATCTCTTGGAGCAGGAGCAAACAAGCCTTAGTAGCTGCAAGAGTCATGGTGCACAGGGGTGCTGTCCTGGAAAGAGAGGCAATGGCTTACCGTCTCCCAAGTTGAACAGCTGGCAGAGAGGACCCCAGACTACCACTTGTGATGCAGGATCCACGCAGTTCCGGAGGAGATCAGATCCACGCAGCCGGTCGTTGTTGCAGTTGGTGCCTGCAGATGCTGGGAAGTGACTCCTTCATTCCAAAGGAGATTCCTTCTTACTTCTTGGTGCAGGCTGAAGTCTCGTCGACCTCAGAGGATGCACAGCTGGGGAGATGTTGCAGTTTCTGGAAGGAGCTGGAGAAACAATGTTGCAAAGCAGAGTTGTCGCTGAACTTGTAGATTGTTGGTTCCTGTAGAGTCCAGTTGCGGTTACAGTGGCCAGCAGATGAACTAAATGTTGCAGAAGAGTCCTGCTGGAATCTTGCACATCAAATCTGAGGACCCACCCAAGAGGGAGACCCTAAATAGTCCAGGAAGGGGGATTGGTCACCTACCAGGGTGACCACCTATTGGGAGGGTGCTGTGACGTCACGTACCTCATCTGGCTACTCAGATGCTCCCAGGGGCTTCTTCACATCTTGGATTCAAGATGGCAGAACCAAGTGGCCACATGAAGGAGCACTGGGCGCCACCCCTGGGGTGGTGATGGACAGGGGAGTGGTCACTCCCCTTTCCTTTGTCCAGTTTCGCGTCAGAGCAGGGACAGAGGGTCCCTGGACTGGTGCAAACCAGTTTATGCAAGGCGGGCACAAAATGTGCCCTTCAAAGCAAAGCCAGTGGCTTGAGGAGGCTACCCCTCCCAAGCCAGTCACACCTATTTCCAAAGGGAGAGGGTGTTACCTCCCTCCTCCAAAGGAAATCCTTTGTTCTGCCTTCCCCTGCTTGAGCTGGTCAAGAAGCAGGAGGGCAGAACCCTGTCTGTGGGGTGGGTGCAGCGTAGGTTGCCTGGAAACCCCCTGAAGACTGGTGGGAACAATATTGGGGGTCCTCTAAGCAGTCCCCCAAAGTGCATGGAATCATACAACCAATACTGGTAACAGTATTGGGGTATGAATCTGACATGTTTGATACCAAACATGCCTGGGTTCAGAGTTACCATTATGTAACTGGACATAGGTCCTGTGTCCAGTAAACGGGTAAATGGCTTCCCTGCACTTACAAAGTCCAGTACAATGGATCTGGAGTTCGTAGGGGCACCTCTGCTCAAGCAGGGGGTGCCCTCACACACAGGTACCTTCACCCTGCCCTCTGGGCTACGAGGGCCTGCCATTGGGGTGACTTACAGTGACCAGGTGCAGTGACCTGTAGTGAAAAGGGTGCATGCACCTTTTCACGCAGACTGCAATGGCAGGCCTGCAGACACATTTTGCATGGGCTCCCATGGGTGGCACAATACATGCTGCAGCCCATGGGGAAGCCCTGGTGCCCCAATACCCTGGGTACCTAGGTACCATATACCATAGACTTATATGGGGGCACCAGTATGCCAATTGTGCAGTGTGCAAAGTCCTAGGCAACCACATTTAGAGAGAGAGAGAGCACAATCACTGGGGTCCTGGTTAGCAGTCAAAGCACACTGACAGCAGGCAAAAAGTGGGGGTAACCATGCCAAAAAGAGGGTACTTTCCTACAAATTTCTTCTCGTATAACAAGCGAGGGATCATTGACCTCAGAGGATGCACAGCTGGGGAAATGTTGCAGTTTCTGGAAGGAGCTGGAGAAACAATGTTGCAAAGCAGAGTTGTCGCTGAACTTGTAGATTGTTGGTTCCTGTAGAGTCCAGTTGCGGTTACAGTGGCCAGCAGATGAACTAAATGTTGCAGAAGAGTCCTGCTGGAATCTTGCACATCAAATCTGAGGACCCACCCAAGAGGGAGACCCTAAATAGTCCAGGAAGGGGGATTGGTCACCTACCAGGGTGACCACCTATTGGGAGGGTGCTGTGACGTCACGTACCTCATCTGGCTACTCAGATGCTCCCAGGGGCTTCTTCACATCTTGGATTCAAGATGGCAGAACCAAGTGGCCACATGAAGGAGCACTGGGCGCCACCCCTGGGGTGGTGATGGACAGGGGAGTGGTCACTCCCCTTTCCTTTGTCCAGTTTCGCGTCAGAGCAGGGACAGAGGGTCCCTGGACTGGTGCAAACCAGTTTATGCAAGGCGGGCACAAAATGTGCCCTTCAAAGCAAAGCCAGTGGCTTGAGGAGGCTACCCCTCCCAAGCCAGTCACACCTATTTCCAAAGGGAGAGGGTGTTACCTCCCTCCTCCAAAGGAAATCCTTTGTTCTGCCTTCCCCTGCTTGAGCTGGTCAAGAAGCAGGAGGGCAGAACCCTGTCTGTGGGGTGGGTGCAGCGTAGGTTGCCTGGAAACCCCCTGAAGACTGGTGGGAACAATATTGGGGGTCCTCTAAGCAGTCCCCCAAAGTGCATGGAATCATACAACCAATACTGGTAACAGTATTGGGGTATGAATCTGACATGTTTGATACCAAACATGCCTGGGTTCAGAGTTACCATTATGTAACTGGACATAGGTCCTGTGTCCAGTAAACGGGTAAATGGCTTCCCTGCACTTACAAAGTCCAGTACAATGGATCTGGAGTTCGTAGGGGCACCTCTGCTCAAGCAGGGGGTGCCCTCACACACAGGTACCTTCACCCTGCCCTCTGGGCTACGAGGGCCTGCCATTGGGGTGACTTACAGTGACCAGGTGCAGTGACCTGTAGTGAAAAGGGTGCATGCACCTTTTCACGCAGACTGCAATGGCAGGCCTGCAGACACATTTTGCATGGGCTCCCATGGGTGGCACAATACATGCTGCAGCCCATGGGGAAGCCCTGGTGCCCCAATACCCTGGGTACCTAGGTACCATATACCATAGACTTATATGGGGGCACCAGTATGCCAATTGTGCAGTGTGCAAAGTCCTAGGCAACCACATTTAGAGAGAGAGAGAGCACAATCACTGGGGTCCTGGTTAGCAGTCAAAGCACACTGACAGCAGGCAAAAAGTGGGGGTAACCATGCCAAAAAGAGGGTACTTTCCTACAAATTTCTTCTCGTATAACAAGCGAGGGATCATTGAACCTGCTAATATTTCTGACATTTATAATGCTATCCAGCATTTACCACCCTTGTCAACCAAACAAAACTGGGCATTTCTAGTCAAGACTTATTGTGATGCTCCATCCCACCTTTAACGCACCTCTGATTACTAGGCTTGAGGTACCCACCTTTTGACTTTATGCGTGGCCGAGTACATCCCTCAGTAGCTTTAGTACTTGTAGTAGCATCCTTATCAGTTAAACATGCTTATTACTTTGCTCTTTGAGAACCTGGACGTATTGCAACTTTTCTTTGCATCTTCACCCCCTGCTTTGTAATGCACTCACTGGATGTATTCCTAGGATGCAGAATATTTAAGCTGAACGAGTTGTCCATCACTGCTTTTTTTCTTTTTTATAGAAGCTATTTTCAGCAATGAGTGAGTTCCCCATTTTTCAGGACACCCTGTTTTCTTTACTTGAACTAACAACACTGGAGTTACCTTACTTCTACTAGGCCAGTTAACCCCTCCAATCGCCTTTTGCTGAAGAGAGATTTTGGGTTCCTCTGACATCTGGTGGGTCTAGAACAGTAGGTCTTAAATGGAAAGGAGCCACTAGCCTCAGGGATCTACCAAGTACATTCATGCACAAGATGAGAAGGGAGAAAATAATGCTGTTTTTTCTCACCTCTCTTCAGCTCCCCTCTTTCCCAGTCACAAATTGAGAAAAAGGCTGGCCTCAGTGTTGATCCTGACTGGGCTTATCCTACTGGCTGCTCCTTGTCAACCTGTCTTCTCACTTCCCACAAAGGTTCAAAACAAAGACAACACACTTCCAACCACACATCCTACATGGTGTAGCGTGCTACTCATGTAGGTAAGTGCTTCAGTGCCCCACATATGGTTAGTAAGCGCTCTACAATACAGTATTCAGTCTCGTTCCCCTGCTAGGTCAGGCTGCTGTTGTGGGAAGGCGGCGTCCAACATTTTGGTGAGCTATGATTACCTCTGCTCCTGGAACCCCCTACCATATACTCCACGTGCAGTCCCCTGCATGGTGTCTCTCATGCTTGTGTTGGTACAAATGGGATTGGAGTCAGTGGATTATTGGTAAAACAGAATGTGTTTGGGGCTTTTGATGCCTTCTGTTTGTCCCCTTTCTATCCAGCATTCTCTAGGGGGCTCACCTGTATCCTCTTCCACTTCTTTCCCTTTTATGGCACTCCACTTCTGTTTTACACTGGCAATGAATGTATTTTCATGTAGCACTTCCTACAACAGTATTCGAGTTATATGTTATTGAGATAAGGTGTTACTATTACATAATTTAATGCTATTCAGTACACCAAACTTGCTCGAAAGCTGAGCTAGCCTTGCCAGAATTTAGAGTTATGATTTGGAGATTTACAAATACAAGAGGAAAGCAATAAAGCGAGCCTTCTTACCAGCGGCTTTCTCGTGGAACACCCTATCCCGTGCCCTGCTGCCATTGTACAGGCCTTCTCCTCTGGCTACTGAAGCCAGGTCACGTCGCCATTTTTTAGTCATTCACTTATCCTGTATGCCATACCCTGGAGGCCATTCCACCGCCTCTCCTTTAGGCAGCCTTGCACCATAACACTACACCTGCAGTGCATTTGCAAGCAGCACCAGTACTTACCACTATAATCCATTAACCTATGTCCTTGAATCCAGGCAGGTCAATTCCTTGCAACAAATCCTTTGTGTACTCATTACCCTGCAGTGGATAGAACCTCCGGAGAGGAGCCCAGTACTCATGTTTCGGTCTATGCAGCAAGGTCTTGGGTTTATTTCCAAAGTTTGATCCGCGGAGAACCCCCACACATATTTCGGTGAGATCAGACTAGGACTGCTGTTCCTCTGTATGTAAGGCCTGATACTGCTCACCAGTTAACCATGACCTGTTGTCCTGCTGTGGTTAAATATCGAACAGGAAGGTCCGGTGGGGGCACTGAAACCACTTGTCCTGAATGGGTAGGGCCTTCTAGCGATGAGCACAGCTGGAGAGTAATGACCTGAGCCAAAGGTCTGAACTGAGGTCAAATAAAAATTGTGTGTAGGTTCAGGAAGTTGTTTCTCACACTGTACCCCGAGTATCCACTTCTGGGAATGGGGCAAACCAAGGCCGCTCCAGTAAATTATAGGCCGGCCCATTAAACTGGTAACAGCTTTAAAAGAATATGACTCTTTATCTCAATAGTTAGACCCCCCTTGAGTTCTCATCAATTAGTCCAGTTAGAGAAAATGAAGGAACCGGCGGAGCCCACCTGTAGCGAAGCACATGAACTTGAATGGGGTGGACCGAAATGCTCCTAGCATGTGCCTAGGGGCCTAGCATGGTCAGTAAGATTGAGGGGATGTGAGCTTCAGATTTCCCAACAATCAGGCTGGCATATAATGTTAAAATATATTATACAACAAGCAGGGCGCATGCGAGGGGCTTAAAAGGCAGTGGGAAGGGGGAAGAATGTGGATTGGTAGGAGTACTAAGTGAGAGAAACACAATATTTTGTAAAATAATCAACATTTTTAGAGCATTCAAAACAGAGGAGTGTGTATGTGCGTTTTTTTCCTCTGTGTGTGTGTGTGTATGCAAAAATCCCATGTGAAATCCGACAGACACCTCACCATACCCGACTATTCTTGTCCAACTATTCTTCAGAAAATACACTTATTGGGAGGGGCGGGGTGTAACACCCCCTCTGAAGCTACGCCCCTGCATGTGCAGAGACACAGATGTGGCTGGATAGCTACAAAATTCAATCTCTGGATAGGCAGAGTTAAACCTTTGACTCCTAGACTTAGTTCTACCACTGCAGTGGATTCCCATTTGGAAAGCAGGTGGAGATAGCACCTCTTTGAGGTGGAGGCAACCAGCTACACTGCTCCATGTGGAAGCGCGGGTGGCGCGACCACTGTTGAATTCATTCCACAGCGGGGTTAAACTGGATAGCTGCGATAGAAACACAGGGGCGGAGGAGAGCTGGAGGAGGGAGAACTGTTGCCTCGGTTTACTGCACTTGAGTAAGCCATCTTGGACAAGACGAGGGTCACACAGCGAATACCAGCTCTCAGCCTGCAGAACTCTGAGCTGCTTTAAGCTGAAGTTGACGTGGACAGCGATACCGGGCAGAGAGGCGAAATTAGGCGCTAGAGAGGCTTCTGTCAGAGGAAAGAGCTCTGCAAACAGAGCCTGCCTGTGGGCATCTAGGCTGAGTGTCCATCTGCGAGCAGAGCCTTAAATAAAGCATGCCCAGAGGGTACCGAGCCTGGCATACTTTCCTTCTTCCCAGACTTTTAGCCTTATTTCTCTTTCCCATACATGGACTGTGGCGGTGAAAAGGATTGTCCAGCAGAGCTCTCACCTTCTACAAAAAAGAGAATGATTGCTACATTCACTCTATGTGAATTGAATGCATTTCACTGTGCCCCTCTAAGGTGAATGAATTGCAATCACTATTACGTTCAGTTTGTCCATGAATAGTAATGACTACATTAAGTGTCCCTCAGTGGCGAATGAATGTCAATGACTACATTCACTTTGTCCCTCCAAGTGAATGAACGCAGAGAACTACATTCATTGTGTCACTAAGGTGAATGAATAGCAATGACTGCGTTCACTTTGTCCCTTTAAGGTGAATGAGCAGCAATGACTACGTTCAGTTTGTCCCTCTGAGATGAATGAATAGCAGTGACTGCATTCATTTTGTCCCTCCAGCGTGAATGAATAGCAAACACTGTAAACTGTTGGATACTTGTAATCACAGATTCCTCGCCCATGGAATATTCCCCAGGCTTCGAACCGCATCCAGAAGTTTTAATAACCTTGCTCCCACATGCTGCTCGTCATGTGCAGCTCCACGTTGGCCTTCTTCCGCTCTGAAGTGTCGCAGCGGGCTACTTCTAAGCACTACCTCTACGTTCTGATGTTGTTTCCTTTCTTTCTGCACCTTCATATCCAGATCCGGAACACCGATCGCTATTGTCAATGCCTGATTCTTTTTTCAATTCTTTTCAGTGCACAACAGAACAATGTCCCCACGAGCACTACATTCAAACTATGACTTGTCTGTCAGGTGCAGATGTTGGAGATGGACCCACATGATGCATGTCTCTTGTATTTCTGCTCGGGCAGGACTCCAAGTTGTGTGAGAAATGGGCCCTTATGTACTCAAAGGAGATCTGGGATTGTGGAGCAATGCTGTACGGCGTCGAGCATCAAAAGAAGTCCCAGCCTTCATGCAGGTCCCATTCCCAGGTCGAAGACGTGGAATCCTTCCCGCTCTCAAGGCCTCTCCCACAACATGTGCTCATCGAACTCATCCAGTAGTTTAAGAAGTCAGAGTGGAGCTCAACCCCATTCCACCACTCAGTCCACAGAGAAGTCAGGAGAATGTCAGTGTTCAAACTGATCCTGCTCCACATCGCAGAGCTGATTCCCCAACTTTTCTTGTTTCACCCTGAATTTCCTGGGCCATCGGCAACACTTCAGGAGGTCTAGGCCTTTATGGAGGGCATGTGTTGTATTTTTGGCACTGTTCGAATTCTGCTGACATGCCTTCCGGTCCCAAGGACCTGCAGCGGAATCCACTTGGTTTCCTGATGGCAGATCCATCCTCAGCACTGTCTGTCTCCCTCGAACCCGCCTCGGATTCCGTACCAACTCCTGTGCTGAACCTTCTTTGGGTATCACACCAACTCCGGGGCTGGCATCTTTTCCAGCTCCACTATCTATTCTGGTCCCATCTCCACTGATGTCAGTCCTAACATTACCTGCGCTGGAGGTCAAGCCGCTGCTGACTCCGCAGTCTGACCTCAAGCCCAATCTGCTTCAACGCTGACCGTGGGGGCACTCCACTCAAGCATACCCAATTCCAGTACACAGTGATTCTGACAAATCTCTTCCCTTGCCACAAGGCCTTCATTAGAGGCTTCATCAACTTTGTGGTTCGGACTCTGTTGAACTGGACAATGATGATGGGAATGGCTTACCCCCACACCATGATGATAACATTTACATTAACCTGCAGGAGAGCAATGGTCTGGATACCTACCCGGACACAAGGTTGGAGTCATCCTGTGGGCCATCTACAGAAGAGAGAGCATCCTTTGCTCTCTTGATTAAGCATGCAGTTGCAATATTGGGCCTACATCTCTCTTGAGTGGAAGTCAAGACAACTGGCCATATGGAGTTTTTGCAGCTGGGACTAGCTTCATTTTAGCCCTTACTTCCATTAATAAAGCCCTGACTGACACCCTTATAGGTACCTGGGAGAAGGCCTGCTTTTGGCCATCAGTGAATCGGCAGGTGACCAGACATTGCAGACCAGCACTGGGCGATCCAGAATTTTACACTGCAACTGACTCTGGAGAGTTTGGTAGTGAAGGCGTCCACCTGCAAAGTTAACCATAATGCATTTCCTATGACCCACCCCACCCCAACCCTCACCCCCAGATAGGGAGTTGAAATGGTTTGAGGCGTTTGGTGAGCAGATGTTTTTCTCCTCCGTATGCCTATTAGGCCACTATGCACACACTCTTTGGGACTTGAGTAGTAAGGTATTGCTGACGGTTCTGGAGACGTTTTGGGTCTTTTGGCTAAAACCATTGAGGACGGTCATGATGCAGCCAAGTATGTATTTAGAGCTGGCCTGGATACTAGTAACTGCTTGGGCCAGGCGATGGGAGGCAGAATCAGATATTTTCTTCCATGGTGGCAGAGGACATTAGTTTGTCTTTTCCGAGTGCCATAGAAGGGCAGAGGCTCTCATTCTATTTTGGACCTTCACCCTCTGAATGCTTACTCTGGAGAAACAAATTTGAAATGCTGACTCTGGCTCACTTTCTGTTTGCCCTGGATCCGGTCTACCGGATTGCCTTGGACCTACAGGATTTGTACTTTCATGTGCCTGGCCTGTAGTCATGCAAACGTTACCTGCGGCCAGGAGCAATTTGTTTGCCATGCTCTCCTTTGGCCTTGGGTGTTCACAAATGTAATGGCAGTGATCACTGCCCATCTTTGGGATACCAGTTTGCCACTATCTTGACGACTGGCTGATGAAGATGGGCTTGCCACAATCATTCGTGGACCACCTCCAGACAACTACGAATTGCTTGGAAGTGTTGGGTTTCTTAATCAACGAGACAAAGTCACACCTGACTACCTGACTACTTCGCAAAGGCTTCCTTTTATAAAGGGGGTTGTTGCTTTGTTGCAACAAACATATCAGCCTAGGTTCAGGATGTCTCCATGAGCAACTCTGACACTTCTGCGCATGCTGCTCTTAAGCATCCTACGTGTCCAATTTGCCAGGCAGAATATGCTGGTTCTTCAGAGGGGTCTGATATTTCAGTGGGCATGATGGCATTCAGGTTTCAGAGGAGACCTCACAAGATCTGCAGTGGTGTCTGCTCTACTGCAACCTGACCAGCGGCAAACCCCTCTCCCTTGCCCTCCCAGAGCTGACATGGTGATGGATGCATCTCTGCTGGACTGTGGGGGTTATCTAGGAGAATAGAAAATCCAAGTACTCTGGCAGAAACCCGGCTCCACATACTTTTATTGGAGCGTAGACCATTTACCTGGTGTTGAATGCCTTGCAACTGTCGAAAAAGGTAAGGCCGGTTCAGGCTGTCACAGACACCACCACTATGTGGTACTACAACAAGCAGGGCAGAGTGCAGGCCTGTGCCAAGGGGAATTGCACCTCCTTAAGCTGGCTGGAGTGTTGGGGCATTTTTCTGATTGTGAACTATCTGACAGGATCTTTGAACACCTGGGCTGACAAGCTCAGCCGATGGCAGTTGCTGGATTATGAATGGCAGTTACATCCAGAGGTAGAGCAGGAAATCTTCTGACAGTGGGGAGAGCTTTGACTGGATCTTTTTGCCACTGTCAAGAACATTCAATGTCAAGACTTCTGCGTGCTGGAGTTACCAAGAATGCTCTTGTTAAGAGTTGCATTTAAGCTAAACTGGATCAGGAGGCTCCTGCACGCCTGATTTCTCAAGAGGTTGAAGAAAGACTGGGCCTAAGTCATCCTACTGGCTCCAGTTTGGTCCAGGAGAGTGAGGTAACCAGAACCTATAGGCATGAGCATTTGTCCTCCAATCAGGCTACCTTTTTGGAAGCATTGTCTGTCGCAGCAGCAAGACAGGGCTCTGACCCCAAACCTGTGCAATCAACCTCTCCAGGAGTGGGAATTGAGTGGTGACAGTTGATTGCATTAGATGTGCCCCCCTGTGGTTGTGGTGTTTGTGGATGTCACCCTCACATCCAGGTGTCCTGCTACAAAGTCCATCCTTGCTAGATGCAGTGTCTTGTTGTGGTGTTCACAAGCCAAACTGTCAGATCTACTACTGTTTGTTTTGTTCTTCACTCAGCAATATATTGCAGTGGGCACTCTTGAAGTCTGTCAGCCCTTTCCACTTTTTTGCATTTTCAAGACTAACCGCCCTTATTTAAATCACCTATTGTTATGTGGTTTATTAAAGATTTGACATGTGTTCTCTTCTGAACCATTTGTGATGCCACAGTTGGCTCATAGTTTGGTCCTGACTTTTATGTGTACGCCCTTCAAACCCATACACAGCCGCCTGCTGTGGCTTCTCACGCTCAAGTCTTTCTCCTTGCGATCATTTCAGCTCAACCTGTGAGTGAGCTCCAGGCTCTATCCATGCAGCTACCCTGCACCACCGTTTTCCTCAGACACGCTGATGACGAGCACCAGGATGGCCTTCTTGCTGAAAGTTGTGGCTCCGTTTCCATTGGGCAATCCACCACCCTCCTAATAATCTTTGCTCTAACGCACCCCTTCGAAAGAGCAGGAGAGACTGCACTGACTGGATCCTAGGAGAGCTCTAAGCATTTATATTAATCGCAACAAGGTCCATCAAGTAGACAATCAGCTCCTTGTGGGATTCTGTGGACCAAAGAAAGGAAAGGTGGTGCAAAAAAGGACTCGGTCACAGAGGATAGTCCTCAACACTTAGACCTGCTAAGCAATTGGCCAAGAAGAAGCCTTGGAAAGGGCTGAGAGCAAGGCTTCTACCATTGTATTGGTGTGTGGAATACCTGGTCTTGACACCTGCCAAGCCTCAATGTAGGTGTCCGTGCATATGTTCACCAAGCCCTACTGCCTTGACTGTTGTTCTGACAGGAAGGGCATTTTGCCTGACCTTTTGTTCTGAGCCTACTCCACACATCCTCCACCTTGGGGAGGCACTGCTTTCCCGTCTATTCTAAAGGAGACGAATCCAGGGTTATAAGTTCAGAAGAACAAGTTGGGTACCTTTGGTAACCCTATTGCTGGTGGTTACTAACTATCTAACTTAAGATTTGTCACTGCGCCCCATTACCATCTTCTGTGGCATAGTTTCTTTCATTTAAAAAAGTTCCAATTTAGAGATCTGCACACTGGCACCTCTGATTGGTTTGTGCTCTATGTCCAAGAGTGCAGAAAGAGTGAAGTAAGAAACTGACATCTGCATGCAGTGGGGGAGCGTACATATTGCTGCTCTGCCCCATCACTTTGGGGTGAAACTAGGCCAGCATGGAACCACATAATGTCACCTAGGGGTCCGTGAGAGCACTGCTATTTTAATTTTCGGATCCAGTCTATTGCCTGAGAAATATTCCAAAGCAAGGAATCTACTGTTAAATAAGGTATCCCCTGGAAAAAGCAATTACAGCATTGACTGAGAACTTGTATGGTGAGTGACTAAAAATTAACAAAGAATGAGTGTCAGTTACCACATTACTTGCCTTGCTATGGGTTAAATGAGTAGCTATAGCCCTAATCACTGTATACATCTGATGTGAATGACTGGCATTCATCACCTTTAATGTGTCCATGATTCTAAGCAGAATGGACAATAAGTAACACTTTTTCTATGTTCTATGTTGAATGTTCATGACAACAAACCGATTCATTAGATGTTCCACAACAATTCTGAGTCTCTATTGTAGGAAGCTACCTCTGTATATACTATATCAAAAGGAGGTATAGTGTGCACAGAGTCCATTGTAGGCTCAACAGAGGCTAAAGTAGATCATACTAATGCTCTCTTTTGTGGTACTGTGGTCAAGCAGTTAGGATTATCAGAGGGTAGTGAAAGCATTTGTTTTACACATACATTCAAGAAATGAGGCACACACTCAATGACAAACTCCAGGCCAATGTTTTTATATAGCAAAAATATATTTTGTTAACTTTATTTCTAGAACTCAAAGGATCTTTGTTGCAGGTAAGTACAGTTGTAAGTTTGTATCAAGCTTATATATCAAATGTACTTTGCTTAGGTTTTTGCAGATAAAACCGTTTACAAGTAAGTAACACTTTTCAATTTCAAAAAAGACACTGCAATTTCTCATAGGAACCAATGCAGCCCTAGAGGAGAAAAAGTGTTAGCACAGTAAACAGGTAAGTACTCGACTTACGATCCCAATCTTCGGAGGTTAGGATGTTTACAGGTCAAAGTTCAAGTTGACTGCAAAAGTGCACCACCAGCAACACAGGGCTGGCCGGGTGCAGAGGTCAAAGTTGGTGTCAGGTTTTCAATGGAATCCTATGAGGACTGGGGGCACTTGGAAAGAAGCAGGTTGCAGGTAAGTACCCACGACTTCAGGGCAGAGACCTGGGGGATTTAGATGAGCGTTGGGGAGCCGCAGGTCAGCACCAAACACACATCTTCACTGGCACAGAGGCGGCCGGGTGCAGGGTGCAAACACAGCGTCGGGCACCCAATGCTTTTCAATGGCGGAACATTGGGGATCACATAGATGCTGCAGGCTGCATCCGGGTGGTAGGTCCAGGAAAACCAAAGGCTTAAGGCTGTAAGTCCTGCTAGAGGGGTGACTTACCTATGCCACAGGCAGTGGTTGGTAGGCATGGCACCCAGAGAGGGATGCCATGTCAAATTTACCTTTTGCTCCCCACCAGCACACACAAGGTGCAATGACAGTGTGCGTGTGCTTGGTGAGGGGTCCCTTAGGTTGGCATAATACATGCCACAGCCCTTAGGGACCATCCCTGCCCACAGAGCCCTTGGTACAGCTGGTACTTTTTACTAGGGTCTTGGCTGTCTGCCAATTATGGAAACAATGGACTAGCTTAGGGAAAGAATACTGGTGCTGGGGCCCGGATAGCAGGATCCCAGCACACACTAAGTCAAGTCAGTATCAATATCAGGCTAAAGTGGGGTTAACCATGCCAAAACAGACACTATTCTACATCTATAATGAACTGCCACAATAATGTGTGCAGTATATTGAGCACCACTGTGTCGCAAAAGTAAGTATATATTGGTAAGTTGAGATTTACTATTGTTATTAATAGTATTATTAATTCCTTTTGGTATGTAACGCAAAATGTTGCAAAGCTCCGGGCACTGTGCAACTTTCAACCTGTGATGTGGCCTGATGTTTCTGTTTATCAGACTGTGTTGTACTCATGGTGGGACATTCGCCCCCTGTCTGTATCAGATTGTCAACTCTCTAAAACCATGTGCCACACACTACAAATGTGCTGCCTTCAGCACTGGCCTGAAACCTACAGCCCCAGTCTGTGTTGCATCTAGGTAATGTGCTTCTTTCAGCATGGTTGTGGCATGACGCATCCTGTATTGCTTAAACTTACCTTACCTTTGAATTTCCCCAGGTGTCAGATTGGATATGGAGGATTTTTCGTGAGCAGTACCCGTGCACGGCAATAGGTGGCGTCGATCGGCTCCATGCGGCATCTTGGCGCGCTGACATCAGTTCTTTTCTTTCCGAACCACTCAGTTTTGATCCGTAGAAGAGCTTACCCCTCTGTCTTTTTTTTTCTTTTTTTTTTTTCGAAGTTTTGTTTGAGGTCTTCGATGAAGACAAGTTTTAAAATGTGTGGCACGTGTCACTGTTTAATGTCTGTTACGGATCAGCACCTCATGTGTCTGTGGTGTCTGGAGAGTGACCACAATTCTAAGTTGTGCTCTGACTGCCGGGCCATGGCACCGAAGGCTTTGAGGGAGCAATCCCTAAATCTGCTAGCAGCCAGCAGGTGAGTCTGCGTCACGCAATTCTTCTGAGGTCTCAGTCCCGGTCGAGAGGAAGGTACCAGGACCACTCCAGGAGCCCCAGGTCGTCTTCATCCCACTCAAAATCTTTGGGACACTCTGGTAAGAGGCACAAAAAAAACAGAAGAAATCAAAGTGTGCTTCAACTTCTCCTCGTGCGTCAGCTGGCGCGACGAAGGAACATCAGCATTCGAGGCACAGCTCTTCCGAGCCTACTCCAGGGTTGACTCCGAACCTCCCCGCTTTTCTTGGAGCCAGAGTAACCTGTGTTCAACTCAAGGAGTTATACGAGGCCATGCACTTCTCCCTTTTGCTAGCCAACCCCTCTGGAGCACCTTCGGGCCCCACTGGGTGAGGGGAGGGCCATCTGGTTCCGCACCAACGGCTCCAAACCTCAGATGGGCCTCCATGGATCCGATCATGGATTCGGACCGGCGCCGGTCATGCCAATTTGACCTTCGCTGAAGCCGATGTTCCCAACGCCTCTGGTACCAGCCCCATTTGAATCCCTGAATCTGAAATGAGCCAGAACAGAGTCGACTGAGACAAATTCCAGTGCAGGAAGGAGCCATGTGTCCAAAGTTGGTGTCTCAGCTTTATTCTGAAGGCCTCAGGGAAGAATGAGAGGGGTCACTGGACCCTTTAAAGTACCAGTCAGAAGTTCAGGATTTGGACTGATGTGAGGAGCTGGATGATGCCAGTGGCCTGGACACATCTCCAGATGTCGGCATGCTTTCTTCCCCTACCGTGGCTGTGGGGGAGGGAGCTGCATATGCTATGGTGGTGAAAAGGGTGGCTGAAGACCTGGACCTCGAGATACCCTCGGTGGCAGTCAAGACTAACCTCTTGACAGAAGTGCTAAAGCCAGGAGAACCCCTGCTCCCTTTCAATGAAGCACTGACGGTTCCTTCTGGGAACCTGGTCTAAGCCCAGCACAGGGGCTCCTGTGAATAGGACGATTGTTCGCTGCCATCGCCCAGCACCCGAAGGCTCAAACTTCCCTACTGAACACCCCACCCCAGAGAGTTTGCTTCTACCTCCCATAGCGTGTTCCCTGCCGCACCCCCAGACAGGGAATCCAAGAGGCTGGATAGCTTTGGAAAGAACATGTTTTCTTCCACCTTGCGTCGTGGTCATTGAACACCGCATGTTTATTGGGCCACTGTTCCTACGCACTCTGGGACACTGTTGCGCAGGTGCTCCCACAGGTTCCGGAGCAGGCCCGGGCCATTATCTCGCAAACAGTTAAGGACGGGAGAAACTTGGCAAAGTTCACTATTTGCTGTGGTTTAAACATGACCAACTCTTTAGGCAGACACCACGCCTGGCTCGGGATGTCCAGGCTTCCCTCATGGACATGCCTTTTGATGGCAACAGTCTCTTCAGTAGCATCAGGGGAATCTCTCTGACGTGGCCCAGATCTCAGAGGGAACTACAAGGGATCTGCAGTGGTGGTTGACGAACTGCAATTGGGTCAGAAGCAGACCCCCTCCCTTCCCCAACCAGATCTCACAGTAGTGACAGATAAATCACTCTGGGATAGGGTGGCCATCTGGGAGAGGTGGAGATCACAGGTCTCGGCCGAATCCGGACTCCATATCAACTTGTTAATGCTCCAGGCGATCCCACTGGCATTGAAAGCCTTTCTACCCTCCATCAAGGGAAAGCTATTGCCATTGTTCACGAACGACACAACCGCCATGTGGTACTACAACAAACAGGGCTGCGTGAGGTCGTGGACCCTTAGTTAAGAGGCCCTGTGTCTCTGGACATGGCTGGAACAGCACGGGATATCCCTTGTGGTTCAACATCTGGCAGGATCCCTGAATACCAGAGCAGAAGGACTCAGCCGCAGAAGCCCAGCAGATCACGAGTGCTGTCTCCATCCAGAAGTGGCCCAAGGTCTCTTTCAGCAGTGGGAGAGCCTTGGTTAGATCTGTTTGCCTCCACATACAATGCGCAATGTCAGCAGTTTTGTGCGCTGGAGTTTCCAAGGCAGCTTTTGCTTGGAGATGCTTTCATCTTCAGTGGCTCAGGCCTGTACGCCTTTCCACCCATACCACTCCTGCCCAGAGTTCTCAAGAAGATCAGGAACAAAGGGGCCCAAGTCATACTAGTGGCTCCGGACGGGGCATGGAGAGTCAGTTATCCCAAGCTTCTGAACATTAGCAGTGATTCTCCGATCAGGCTGCCCCTTCGAGAGGATCGTCTGTTGCAGCATTAGGGGACAAACCTGTCAACACTCTGCCTTCTTGCGTGGCGATTGAGGGGCGACAGCTGACAGCTTTAAACCTTCCTTCCGAAGTCTGCAATGTTATTCTGGCAGCCAGATGTCTCTCCATCAAAACGTATACACCTGCCAATGGAAGGAATTTGTATTATATTGTACAGAAATGTCTATTGGCTCGCTTTCTACTTCCCTTTCAGATCTCCTTTTTATTCTTACCCCTGCCCAGCAGGGCTCTGCTTTGGGTACTCTGAAGGGTTATATTTCTGCCCTGTCTGCCTTCCTGTGGCTGCCTGACCAACTCTTTTTATTTAAATCCCTTATTGTAAGTAGATTTCTGAAGGGTCTTGTACATGTTTCCTCCTCCTTTCATTATGCCTCATTAGAACCTTAATTTGGTCCTCTCATTTTTGATGTCTGCTCCTTTCGAGCTTCTTCAATATTGTCCCCTCTGGCTGCTCATGATCAAAATAGCATTTCTTGTGGCAATTACATCTGCCCGAAGTGTGAGTGAGCTGCAGTTTTTATCATCCAAGCCGCCATTTTTCGAGACAAACTGGTGTTTCGCACTAGGGCCTCTTTCCTCCCAAAAGTAGTAACACCATTTCATGTGGGCAAATATGTCCCCCTGCTCACTTTTTACACTCCTCCACAACCCTAAGAGAAGAGGAGTGACTCCACAGTCTGAACCCAAAAAGAGCATTGTCATTCTATACCGCACACAAGAGATCCGGGTGGACGACCAACTTTTCGTGTGGTTTGTTGGGGCGACGAAAGGTCAGGCAGTGCAAAAATGAACCATCTCTTGATGGGTCATCCTCTGCATCAAAATCAGCTACACATTGGCCAAGGAGCAAACCCCTGAGGGCTTGGGAGCTCATTCCACCAGAGCCAAAGCTGCGACCACTGCGTTATCACGTGGAGTTCCAGTCCCGGACATCTGCCAGATAGCAACATGGGCTTCCCTGCATATGTTCACCAAACACTACTGCCTGCACAGTCAGGTCTGCAGGGAATGGCATTTTGCCCGTCGGTCCTGCAGTACTTCCTAGTTTAAATTTGTCAGCAGTCCCTCAATTGGGGACTGTACTACTTGGATATCTATTCAGAGGTAAGGAATCTGTGTCTAGAAGTCTCTATCCAATAAACCAGTTACTTACCTTCAGTAATACCTTATCTTGTAGAGACAATGGCCCTCATTACGACTTTGGCGGTCTTTATACAAGACCCCCAAAGCGCGGGCGCCAGAAGACCACCAGTGCTGGCGGTCTTCCGACCACCATATTACAAGTACTGCAGGATTTCCGTCACATTTTGGGCGGAAATCCTCCAGTGATCGTGCTGGCGGTCGGAGGCGCATGGGCGGTTCCACCAGTGGCCCCGACCCGCCAGAAGGACTCCACCAGCCGTATTATGACCTGTAATAAGGCCTGGGTGTGTCCTAATGGCGGGGCGCTGCCGGCGGTGGAAGCTGTTCTCTGCTTGATGACCTCCTCGCCGGACAAGGTAAGTCGATCGTCCGACAGGGGAGGGAGGTGTGGTGGGTGCGTGTGAGGGTGTTGTCTGCATGTGTGAATGTAAGTGTGTATGGGTGTGTGTATGTGTGTATGATTGTTGAAGTGAGTGCGTGTAAGGATGCTTGTGAGTGAGTGCTTATATGGATGCTTGTGAGTGAATGCATGTATGGATGCTTGTGAGTGTATGTGTGTATGTAAGTGTTGGTGAATGAGCGGGGTGCCTGTGGGTGTCTGTATGCGGGGTGGGGGAAGGAGAATGCTGTACTGGTGGGGGGGGGGAGGGTGCTGTACTGGTAGGGGGGTGCTGTTCTGGTAGGGGGTTTGGGGGTTTTGGTATGGAGGGGGGTTGGGAGGGGTATTGGGCTTGCAGGGGTGGGGGAGTCATCTGCCTCTGACAGGAATGACATTTCCTGTCACCAGTAGCCTTTCTGCCAGGGTTTTTGTTGCGGAGCTACTGCCGCGGAAACCCTGGTGGAAAGCTGACTCCTAATACCAGTGGTGGTCTTCATTGGACCGCCGGATCGGAGATACTAACCTCAGGCCCCGTGGGTCCAACCGCCCTGGCGGGGATGTGGCGGGTTGGCAGAGACCAACGGTGAGACCGCCACCGTGGACCGCCAGGGTCATAATGATGGCCAAAATCTAGCAGTGGATACTTTACCGACCAACCCGTCCTTCCAGCTCTGTGGACGCATTTCTAGGGTTAGGGATGACCCCTTTCAGGGCTCTTGTTTGGACACACCAGTGTCAGTGCACTTCTTGGCTCCGATGTCCAGGCGTCGAAAGTCGTGAACAGTAAATGACATCAGCGTGCCAAGGTGGCCTGAAACCTACAACCCCATTCTGTGTTGCATCTAGGTAATGTGCTTCTTTCAGCACGGTTGTGGCATGACACATCCGTAGACTATGCTGGCGATGCCGCGTGGAACCGATTGATACCTCCTACTGGCACACAGGGTACTGCTCACTAATAATATTCCTGATCCAGTCTGACACCTGGGAAAATTCAAAGGTAAGAAATCTGTGGCTAGAAATTGTCTCTACTGGACAAGGCATTACTGAAGGTAAGTAGCTTGTTTGTTGCCGCGGGAAGAAACAGATCTGTTCGGTGTGCAGTGTCTGTTCTGGGAAGACGTGAGTAGCTCATGTTTTGCTCCTGATAATATGGAATTGTGGCAGACTGCGCATTGCGAGGTGTTTACATCATTTTGCTGGTCACAGTTTATGCCTGTGTGGTCCCTTCCGGTTGGTATGCTGATGTTTGTCTCCTCTTTCGTTGCAGGACCTCGAGGTGCTTTCCCAGGAGATCGTGCGGCTCAGCAAGGAGTGTGTGCCCAGTCCTGAGAGCGGCCCGGGCCCCGCCACCAGCAGCTGAGGTTCTCCATCCTTGACCTGGAGGCCGAGTTGAACTCTTGGTGTTCATGGCAGGGCATGGTGTCAGTGGCTCCCTTTCCATCCAGGTTCCATCGGTGGCACCAGCGGCCCTGCCCACTCCGGACGCTGCTTCTTCTCTTCTGCCTAGTGTTTGTGGCCAGTGAGAGGACATAGCCCCCTCTCTCATCCTGCTCCACGCCCCCGCCTGGCCACCCCATGGGGCATCTCTTTCTGCATGGTGGAGGCTCCTGTCCACCTACTGGGGCCTTGTGGGTGAACGTAGAAGTCGCTGGGGGGTTTGTGGGCACGCCGTGTACTTCTGCTCCTGCCACCTGTGCCCTCAGTCATGGCAGCTTGAGCTGGAGGAGGGCACGAGCTGGCTACTGTTTTTATAAGATGGGACCCGTTACTGAAGACTTTGGACCAAAGGCTTGTGAGCCGTGAGGGCGTGCTTCTCCTAGGGCAGCTGCAGTATGTCTCCGGTGGTACCTGGGCTGTTCCATGCACGGACTGTGGGGACGGGCTCGTTTAATGTTCTTAATCTTACCCGTGCTTCTGTAGATCTCCCTTTAATGCCCAGGGCAGTCACCTGAACGCCCACAACAAATTCACATAGGAAAAGGTTTCTGTACGAGACTCCCCGCTGGCAATGCGTCCCTAGGCACGCTGAGAACTAAGGGGGTTATTACAACTTTGGAGGAGGTGTTAATCCGTCCCAAAAGTGACGGTAAAGTGACGGATATACCACCAGCCGTATTACGAGTTCCATAGGATATAATGGACCTGTAATACGGCTGGTGGTATATCCGTCATTTTACCGTCACTTTTGGGACGGATTAACACCTCCTCCAAAGTTGTAATAACTCCCTAAGTTATTTCTCTAGGGAATCCACCGCATGGGCCTAGCAGTGCTGTGGAACCACACAGGGGAGGTGTTCGGCCACAACGTGGCCTGGGCCTCTATGCTTCTCTTCTGCATAAAAAGCTTCTCTTCAGGATGTGAGACACTTCTGGTTAACTTCACTGCCTCTGAGCTGCAGGTTGGATTCATGGCAGCTCGCTCTGTCCGCCCGGCTGCAGGTGGAGATGAAGCAGGAGTGTGGTGTGTCTGGGTTCGCCATGGCGGGTTAGTGTGTGTGTGGGGGTTTGGGTGCGCGTGGAACACCCGCTCAGTGGGTTCACGTTTCAGGTTCTACCTGTGGCCGGTTGTATGCCCTCCTGCCTTTTATTGAATGTCTGGGTTTTTAGCTGGGCGCTTGTGTGTCACTGCCCCGGCGTCTTACCTACAAATGCTGTGTATTATCACTTAGGATGGGGAGCGCCTGCTCTTGCATCAGTGTGCTTCTGCGGGTTCTGTGCCGGTAGCAGTCACGCTGCTTCTATTTGTTTAGGTTGCATGTGATGTCTTTGGGTGTCTGTGCTCTGTGCTTCAGATTTTCTTTGTTTCACATTGTCAAGTGGGACCTGTCTGTGACGGATGTTTTACTGCGGTTCCGGACACCCTGGTCGCTGTATAGTTGTTTTGTTTTTTGCTGTCTCTGAGGCTGGGTTGGTTTGCCTGATTGTTTTGGGGGTTCTGTTTGTGTTTCTGCGTGACTGCATTTATGTGTGTGCTTATCTTGTGTGTGCGAGAGACTGGATTTATTTCAGTGGATCATCTGTTTTTTCCGTAGTGTCACTTGTATGCGTCTTCTAGTATGTTTTAGACTAGGGTTATAAAGGATGTATTTTGAGCCTGGGGATTGCTGCAAGTGTCAGACAGTGTGTGTGCGCTTGTAGCGAACTGTGTGATTGGCGGGTCAGTGAATGGGTGTATATTTCTGGCGATGCCTGTGGCCAGTTGCCTACACGTGTTGCGTAGGTGATGCTTGGTGCAGCGTACGAGTGCCTAGTTACTTGGAGATTTCTCCTGTGATTACCGCTCGGTCTCTGCTTCATGGGGAGGGGTTTGTGTGGCTGTGGTCTGGTGATTAAGGCTTAATCTGTTTGTGATGTCACGATGAAAGTGGAGAATTGTCAAAAGCCCACACACCCATTAAATAATGGAATGATATGTTGCAGAAATTAGCTCGGTGGCGCTGCAGAGTTCAGATCGTTATATACAAAGCAGTCCCTTCTTTCATCACCTGAGTGCATGCATCGTCCATGTCCTCATTACTTGCCTTGTGCCTAGTCTGGTTGCATGTGTTTTACCCACTCCGGCCGGGGTACATTTCAAGCCTGAAAATGCACCGTCTTTGTCCTAAATACACAAATCATTGTATTGCTTGCCTGATTACACGCTGGCCTGGTTGCATGTATCATATTAAATCGCAAAATGCACGCTGTAGCTGATCTAACTGCATGCATGTTACTTGCCTTGGTCTAATTACGTGCAGCCTACCTGGCCTGATTATGTGCCTCAAACTTTGCCTGGTTGATTGCATCATGCTTCTCCCAGTTACATGCATCATACCTGGTCTTATTACGTGATTTGTACCTGGCCTGACTACAGGCATGAGGTCTGACCCTATGTATCAGACCTTACCTGACTGCAAGCATCTTTCCTGCTGTACCTTCATTACATGCATTGTATATGACTTGATTGTATGCATTACATGCATCATACCTGAACCAATTGCCACGGTTGATCCTGTCCTCAATACAAGCATCAGACCAGAGCAGATGCACTGACCTTTCCTCCTTACATGCATCATACCTCCACCATTGCGTTCATTGATCCTACCCTTGTTACATGCATCACACATAGTTAACCGCATGCATCATATTTAGCAAGACTCTGTACCTTGTATTTTCCTTGAATTCCTGCATCTAACGGACCAGATAAGAGTCATCAAACACGGCCTGAGGCTGACCAGACAGCACCCATATTCCTGAGCTTGTGACAAGCATGTGCGTCAATGAGAGCATCTCCAGGGCTTGTGTGAGAACATGCCAGTTGCAGTGCATGCTGCGTTCTGATCTGGAGCTGCCGGAATCGAGTTCAGATCACAATGAGTTGAGTCATTTGGCATGGGTGCCTCTGCTGCTAGTTTGTATGTGCTGCCAAGAATATATTTTGGAGTATCTAGCCTGTTATTTTATTGGTGTGTATCTGCTGTGATTGTACGTGTGGGATTTCCAGGTTCTTTCTTCTAGGTCGATTTCCAGATTCAGCCATTGTTTGATGTTGAGTGTGTGGCGTCTGTTTGTGGGCATGTGTGATCCCGGCTACTGAGCTCACTGGCCAATCTGACTTCCAATCCACAGCTCTTGCAACCCTCCACATCTTTCCCAAGTGATGGACAAATGCATGACACCACCTTGTTTTTCCAAGCACAGTCACCTCATGTTCTTGACAGCTAGTGTTGGCCAGGACATCCAGATCTTGAGAGTTCCTGGTCTTTGCCAAGAAGTGGGCAAATGCAGAACACTGATTCGTTACTCAAGTAAAGCTGCTTCATGTGCCTTTCTTAGGAGCACATGGGTTTAGGCAGGAGGCGAGCAAATGCATGGCACCGACTTGTTAGTCAAGCAGAATCACTTCATGTCCACTTCTTGTGATCCCAGGTCGCTCCCACTGCACTGGGGCAGGGTGTCAGGCCACCAGATAGACTGTTGCAGTAGATTAGGAGGTGAGATCCTTTTTACATTTTTGAATTGTGGCCGATGCACAAGGCCTTGGGAGGATCGCAGACATTGCATCTTCAGCTCCAACAGTGGCAGATGTTTGCTTCACCTCTGGGACCCATTTCCCATCTAATGAGCTGCCTCTGCTTCGGTTCAACTGTACCCTGTGGAAGTCTCCTCTCTGCGGGGTGGAAAGCTGAGTCATCAGCTGGTTTTCTTTTTTGCAATTTTGGGTCTTGCATAAAATCAACTCTACCGTCCACATCACATCAACCATTTATTTTCACACAATGGCCTCTGTTCTCTGAGGTTTTGCCACAAAACCGTTTTCTACCTTTCATTTCCTATCTCATATCACCAACAAGTTGTTTGCGTTAGCTGAGTGATGTTCCAAAGAATCAGTCTCTAGGCCCTGCATGGCATCGCACGCGATGTGTTGTTTTACAGGCAACAGAACTGTGTTTTGGTAATGTTGTGTGGTGAATGTAAATAATTCTTGTTCTAGATACTTGGAGACACTTATTTGTTTAGATGATCAGGGAATGGAGACAGATTTTTGTGTTCTTCAGAATGTTGTAAAAATGGAAACGCTTCAGTTCGTTCAGAGAAGGTGGAGGGTCTTCTACTGTCATACAAAAACTGGAAAAGGTTCTGTTATGTCATGTAGCGAATGGAAACAGTGCTTCTGGGGTGCCTCAAAGACAATGGGAATCGTTCTTCTGCTCTGCCACAAAGACAATGGAAACAGTTATTCCAGGGTGCCTCAAAGATAATGGAAACAGCTCTCCTGATGTGCAGCAAAGACAATGGAAACAGTTCTCTGCATTGTAAAAATAATGTAATCAATTATTTTACGTTGTACAGGAAACAGAGACTTTAATTTAATTATTTAGTACTCCTAAGGGAAGCAGCACTGGTTACGACATAAAGATTGGAAACCGTTTTTACTGTAAGCTGTACACACAATGGAAGCCGTCTTCGCTTAAGCTGCACAGAGGCAGAAGTAGTTTTTCTGTTTTGCCACACGGAGAATGGAGACATCTCTGATTAAGTCATAAGAAAAAGAAACAGTTCTTCAGTTATGATGTACATAGAATGGAAACAGTTCTTCAGTTATTACTTACATCGAATGGGAACAGTTCTTCAGTTATGACGTACATAGAATGGAAACAGTTAATCAGTTATGACATACATAGAATGGAAACAGTTCTGTTATGTTGTCCGGAGCGTGTAAACTGTTTTTAGGTTTAGACATGTAAAGAGTATAATATAAAGAGTAGAAGCAAATCTTGGCTATGTTTTATGGAGAATGAAACAGTTTTTCAATTATGTCGTACAGACAATTGGAACAGTTCTTTGAATACGTTCTGCAAGCAAAGAAAATGATTACTCCGTGAAATGGTACAGGGAAATTTCCTGAACGATATCTTTTAGAAATCATGCTAGTTCATGTATGACATCACAAGCAAATTATTGGGCAGCCCTGAAAAGGTTATCATTGTCCGACAACTGAATGGCTTATATTCCTTGCACAATATCACCAATAAATGTTCCTTCTATGTACAGCATCACTGAGAAGTGGTTCCATTACTCTGACTTCACCTAGAAACTGTCTCTGTTCCCGACATGACAACACAAAACATAGAATTACAAATCGATAACAGCGAATTACAGGGATGTTTCTCATTGAGGGGTCCTGTGCTGTCACCCAGAGCCTTGAGGTGAAAAACAACTTTGTTACTCACTTGCATAATTTTGCTACACGTGCCCCCCCCTCCCCTTTTCCCCCGCATCATCTCTTCCTGCTTTCAATGGTCATCGGAGTACTTGGATAGCCATGCGTGGCAGTCTCTCCTGCTTGTCCCAATTGTAAAGCGAAAGAATAACTCGCCGCCAGCTACACCCACCACCTTCTGTGCCATCTCATGCCCTTCCTCAGCTGTATCTGCTCCTTACCCTCAAAGCACAGAGCTGTTGCTGTGCTGCCAGGTTCCTAAAGAGGCCTGTCAGAACAGACACTTGCTATCTCATGCCAGTGACTAACCATTCTCACATTCTCGCTTGTGCCTCTGTGAGAGCCATACATAACATTCCTTCTGACGTCTCCATGAAATAGTCCTCTCCCTCTATGGCATCACCGAAAAGCTGTTGAATGAATGGGTGACTTTCTTTTCACAAAACCTATTACTTTCAAAGCATTAACATTCCCTCCAGGAGATAACTAACATAGTTTTGGTTCCCTATAGTCCATGGTTTCCGTGCCCTTTATGACAACAATGATGCACAGGTGTCATTCCCCAAGAGATGTAGTCCATACGTGCTTTGCTTTCCCTAAATCACACCACTGGTTTGCACTGCCTGTATTGACATATCCAGTAAATGGTGTCCCTTCCCTGAGTGACATCAATAGTTTCCACTCCCTGTGTGACATCATTGATGGACGTCATCAGCGAGTAATAAGACGTCATCAGCGAGTAGTTTCCATTCTTTCTGACGTCATTGATAACCTCATCCATTACTTCTGTCATCCGTGATAAATGGCTTCCATTCCTCCGGGGTCAGCAGTGAATGGTTTGCATTCCCTTGATGAGAGCATCCATACGTTATTTGCATCACCTGCGTGACATCACATAGAGGTCCTTTCCGTGACGTCATCAACAAACCCCAGTTGCACGTGCCTTGCTTGCTTTCCCCACCGCTGACTCTACCTAAGCCAATGTAGTTTCCTCCCCTTGATTGGCACCTGAAGCCTGTAGAAACCCCTTGCTATTCGGCAGGACTGTTGGCTGTACAGCCAGGAGTGAGATGAATGTAACACGAGGTTCATTCCCGTACTCGACTAGAAGCGTGGCTTAAGGACCAGGTTCTGAAGACCCTCCAAGACTGGACAGTTGGTGCAGCGATCCTTGCTGTTCGCCCTCTCTTCATGTCGTGCTACTGGTACTTTACCTGAGCACACGCCTATAGCATGTGGGCACAACATAAGGACGATTATTCAGACCTCAGAGTCCCCGGAGAACAATGCTGTCCCCCAGGGGCCCGTCAGAGGTCTGTGAGACATGTCAGACACACTGCGGCGGCACAGGCTTCCGACAGACTGCCGACGGGACACTGTATCCCTGTCTAGGGGGCGCTGACAAGGTTTGCTTCTTTCTGTTCTTTTGAGATCTGATAGAGACTTCTAGCTGCAGATTCCATACCATTGAATTCCCTAGCACGCTGATCCGAATTACACCACCCGACGGCGCACGCAGGGAAGTGCTCAGTAAAACATTCCGGATTCGAAGCTGATGCCAGGGAATTCAAAGGTAACGAATCTGCAGCTAGAGCTTTGCCCCAAAAACCGGGACATTTATTGAAAATGAACAAAAGCGTCGGGACACCAGGACAGTCCTCTGAAAACCTGGACTGTCCAGGCAAATCCGGGACGTCTGGTCACCCTATGATGCTCCATTCTTTTATTTGAGTACCAGCTCACTTTACCATCAGTCACTCCGTGCCTGCACATGTGAGGCGAAATGTCTGCCACCCCGGGGTGAGCCTGGACACTGGGCGCCAGTATGAAGACCAAACTATAAGTTAGCCTCCATCCGAAGAGGGAGCCGGGCACTAGGGAGAAACATCCGCAGGCTATGGGCAGCTTCGGAGCTACTAGGCGACACAAGCTTGCTTTGAGTGTTTTCTGTTACATGGGTCCCTCCCCCTCCTACGTGTTGCGCCTTATCACTGCCTGCCAGTGCCCCCAGGAGAGGGGAGGACCTCCTCCTTTACAAGTACCCCCACAGTCGTGAATTTGCTTCGATGTCTGACCACAAATCCCAGGCCTCTACTCGCAGCCCTCCGATGTCTGACCTTCGACAAGAACCCAGCCCCGCGGGTCTGTATGTACATATGTAATAACCAGGGGGTGGGGGCAGCTGTCTTCGGTGTGACAAAAAAGCAGTAACTTCATAATAATATTTATAACTGGTCCGCGCAGGGGCTGGGGCCCGGGGACACCAGAGGATATCGAGGGAGAGATTTTGTTTTTTGCAGATTGGTTTCTCTGGACTTAAAAGCTCAATGCTTTTTGCACTCGTAAGTGCCCCTCCCATGAATTTGTAAGTTATGATGTGAGGGTCTCCGTTCCTCCGGTGGGTGGGTGGGCTAGCGGGTGAGGTAAAGCAACGGTTCGGTCCCCGAGGACTATATTTAATATAACCGTGTATTGTAATAATGATGTATGTACAATTATTGAACTGATTACAATGAACTCAGGCCTGCGTCTCTGTGTCTTTCATGTGTGCTAAAGAGATTAATGCAGCGCTCAGTGTTCAGTTCTGGTGCCTACACAGAATCTTATCCTGCAGGCTGACTCTGTCTTTCAATGGTCAATAAAAAGAAAGTTCAGTTTCTAATGTGGAAACTGTACAGAAACCACAGTTCTGATAGAGTTTTAACAGCAGATTCCTGACTTTTTGAATACTCCCCCAGGCGTCAGAATTGATCCGGAAATATTTCAGCAGTACCTCTGCGTGCCTATAGGTTGTGCTGTATGGCTCAACACTGACATTCCTTTCTGTAAATGAAGTGTGAGGCCCATATAGGCATCACTCCCATGTGTTTACGGCAGTTCCTTTCTTTCTGCAGCACCAGATGAGGATTCGGAGCTACCTCTTGTCTGTTTCAGGACCTAAACTCCATCAGAAAATTTGTTTTACACAGTGCAATGGACATGTCACCTCCTTTGTAAACCTTGTAAGGACAAATGCTTGTAATAGATCCTCATCAGTTTTGCCTGTGATGCTTAGGGTCAAGCCGCAAACTCTTATGACCTACAGTGACTGTGCGTCAGTGAACCTGAATGCCATACAAGACAGTGAGGTGGAAATTCTATGTAGCCATGCACCTTTGACACCGGTCTAAAACGAAGGGTTGGACCTGTTCCCAGTCAAGAAGTCACAGGAGGCATTCTAGAGGTCAGTCATTGTTGTGCTTCAAGTTTTTGTGTATGTCGTAGAAAAAAATTAAAAAACCCAAGCAGGACTCTGCCCTTTCCTGCCACTCACATTCTTCTGAGGAGGCACAGGGGCATCACCATGTCTCTCGATCTCACTCTCGAAGTCGATAGACAAGAGAGCCTATCCAGCAACTTGTCTTGGCTCAACCCGAGCTTCTGAGACAGATTGAAAAGTTCTGCAAGGCTATGCTCTAACTTCAGATCCTTTCCAAATCCCTCTGGTGTGTCTTCATTCCCCAAGGAGCGGAAAGGCCCTCCATCTGTGGTATCAGTTGCAAGTTTTCTCTTGGCGCCAGTTCGACCCTTCATATTCACCACTGGGCTTCCTCTAGCTCCCATTCTGCCTCCATCTGAAGTGCCACACCGGTCCCCAGAACCCCAACATTGATGCCAATTCCTTCTGATAAATACTTCTAGCTGAATATTGCCCACCTTTTTTAATATTCCCCAGGCATCAGACTGAATCTGGACACTTTCCAGCGGTACCTCTGTGTGCCGGTATGTGGCATCATAGGGCTCAGCATTGATGGTGTTCTGGTCCAGAAATGGCATGCAGTGCGTATTGACACTTCCGCAATCTGATGTCAGTTCCTTTCTTTCTGCACTACCAGATGCGGATCCGGAGCTACTTCTTGTTTCTTCGAGACTCTTGCCTTAATCAAAAAAATAAATTTGTTTTACAGTGGGAAAGAGACATGTTATTCCCAAAACATGTTTTAAGCCTTGGAAGGACTGCTGCTAGAAATATTTCTGATAGACACTTCTAATCACAAATTCCTCACCTTAGAATATTTCCCAGGCGTCAGACTGGATCTGGAAAATCTTGACCAGTACCTCTGTATGCCAGTAGGTGGCGTCGATCAGCTTTGGGTCAGCCACTTCAGAAGTGGCATGCTTCGTGACCATATAGGCCCATCCCAACACACACATCAGTTCCTTACTTTCCACGCCAACAGCGCAGATCCTCCTTTGGTCATTTTTTGATCACTTTATTCAACTGTCACAATATTGAACCTTCCTAAGCATACACCAGGGACACGCTGCAAATACAAGGTCTCATGTGAGCAACAACTGCTGTAGTTCTCTGAGCTCAGTTACACCTGAAGCCTGTGGTGGTTCACCTCCTACCTCATTGGGGACTAGAATCACAGGAGACTAATTTGAGGAATTCTTGCAATTTCCATGACTTAGTGGGATGGATTATTGAACACCTAGAGAGGGTTATTCCTCTAGCCCCTCTTGTTCAATTAATGCTCACCACAGATGCCAGCCATTTGTGGTGGAAAGCCACAGTGGAGGGCCAAAGTTTGCAGTGTAGTGGGCCTCAGAGAACAATTCTTCAGTACTCCTACTGCAGAGAACTCTCAGAAATCCATTACACTCTGTTAGGGTTTGTTCCTCTTCCTCAAGCCCGAGCAGTTCAGATGGATACTTCTAACTGCAACTTCCTCACCTTTAGAATATTCCCAGATGCCAGACTAGATCTGGAGGTTTTAAACAGCATTGCTCCCACGTAACAGGTAGTGTCATGCAGCTCCACGTCAAGTTAATTTTGCTCCAGAAGTGACGAAAGGAGCAGCATACAAGTGCTACCCCTGTGTGCTGTTGTCAGTTCCTTTCTTGCTGCGCATTTGTAGGCAGATCTGAAGCTCGCTCCCAAAACTTTTGAAATCAAAGTATCTGATACAGACATCTAGCCACAAATTCCTTACTTTAGAATCCTTCCCAGCTGCCAGACTAGATCTGGAAACCCTTTTCCACAGCACGTCTACATGGCGGTAGAGAGCGTTGCGGATAGCCCCTTCAATGATCCGCCAATGTTAGTTCCTTCTTTTCCACGCTTACAACCTGGATCCGGAGACATTAGGAGACTGTGTTTTAGGCCCATCTCGACGTTTCGTCGAGGACACAGTGTGCATTTTTTCATGAAATGTCTTCAGGATTTAAGCCCTGTGGATCTTGTGGCAGGCAGATGTTGGTCACAGATCCATGTACTATTTGTATGTGGTGCCTGGAGAACACCACAAATCCAAGGATTGTGGTTCCCAAGGCATAGAGAGACCATCAAATGAAAATTCTGGTGGTGAGACTAGCAGAGGTCATACACCGTTGTCGGTCCCCCTTGACATCAAAGGAGACTCCAAGGCAAAAATTATCTAAACCATTGCGTAAGTCAGGCGTCTCTGATTCTCTCTCCCAGCGTTTGGTTGCGAAGACTACAAAAGAGTTCAACCCACGCCTCCTTGAATTCTCTGGAGCCTGGTCAACTCTGGCCCAGATAACGGATTATTATACATCCCTCCATGAAATCTCTGGGCCACAGCCTCTCTCTGGTGCGCTTTGTAGTCCCAAGGAGACTAGAGGTGTCCTAAATGAATCTGCGCCAGCGAGTTCGCCCTCAGTTTCAGTTAGGCCCTCTGGATCTGTTATCGGATCTGTACCGATGACAGTGCACAGACCTTCGGGACTCCAACCTGCGACGTCGGAGTCTGGTCAGCCACTGACATCAGTGGCATGATCAATGGCAAACCCATTACTCTTTCAGATGCCGAAACGACACCACAACAGTACCAGACGGCATCAGCTGCGGTACCAGTGGGGCTGACCGGCTCAGACACATTTCATTCCCTTTATACACAACCCCTCACTGTCTTTCCTATGGGAGCACACAGCTTTGGCGGTGAAGGAGAGGATATAGGGTGTCAAAAGCCTTCGAACAACACTGTCCAGCCTCCTTTAGAAGGAAATTAGCTGACAGAAGCAGAATTCATCTCAGTTGTGTCACTCTCTCTGGAAAGTTGCAAAGACAACAGGGTGCCTACTGGTCTCACCGTCAGTCCCCCGGTCACGGAGCAGGTGCCGCAACTGATCCCAGAGCACCCTGAGTTTCTGAATACTCCTCGATGTTGCAACAGATTGAGGCATTTAGAGGCCATCTTGTGAATTTTCTGCATCCTACCTGCAAGCCTTATAGTGCCAAGAATTCTTGGAGGCCTCCAGTCGGGTTCCTACCAGCTGTTCTGCCTCTAGGCCATCTGCACTTCCACAACCCACCTCAGGCTTTACTAAGACGCCAGTACTGACTTCTATTGCAGTAGCAAAATCCATGACAGTCCTTGCAACATTGATGCTAACACTACCTCTGCCAGAGGACGGCTCTGTTCATATACCCCTCTCTGAGTCCGAGCAGAAATCCATCTCGACCCCAACGGAGGTTGCGTCTCAACACCATATGGACAAACCCAGCCCAAGTTCAATCAGACTCAAGACAGAACCATGCCTTTGCCTAAGAGCCACCCAGTGTTCTAACAACTTCTCATTTCATACTCTTATCAGAGCCAACTAGCCTTTAAGAATGACAATGTTGATGAGGGGAATTATTTCCTCCAATATTATGATGATTATATATCGATTTGCCGGAGGACAGTGGTTTGCACACTTGCCCATCCACTGGGTTGTGCTCTTCCCCTGGACCACCATCAGGAGAGAGTGCCTCCTTAGCCATGGTACTGAGACACGCAGCGGAGTTCTTCAGTTTACAACTGCCAATTATCGAAGTTAAAACCAACATACTAACAGAAGTTTTGCACCTGGGGCAAACTTCATTTGAAGCATTACTTCCATTTAATGAAACACTGACTGGCACCCTTACAAGCACCTGGTGTAAGCCCTATTCCTGTCCAAAAGTGAACAGGGAGGTTGTCAAATGCCACAGGCTGGTGCTGAGCGAACCTGATTTCCTAATGCAGCAACCTACAACAGAGAAATTGTGGTTCAAGCTTTCATCAGAAGGGTGAATCCCATTCACTCTTCACTACTCCTGATGGAGTCGAAAAGTTTGAAACATTTGGTAAGCTGCTCTCCAGTCAGTCAGTGCCACCTGCTTGCTGGAGAGATATACCCATGCTCCATTAGACATGTTTGGCAAGATCTTGACTGCAGTTCCCGAGGATCTTTGAGCCAATTTGGCTCAAACCATCCATAATAGGCAGGACACCTCAAAGTACATCATCCACTCCAGACTGGATACTACAGGCTGCTTGGGCGGAGCAGTTGGCACTAGAGTGGTGCATCATTGGGACACGTAGATGAGATCCACAGGCTCCTTTAGGGATATGAAAGCCTTTTTAATGGACATGGTTTTTGATGGTCTGTTTGGTGAGAAAGCCGATTCAGCATTGGAACGTTTTAAAGAAAGCTGAGCAAATGGCTCATTCCCTAGGACTTTCTACCCCTGCAAGCCAGTATCCTCAACAGTGCTTCCCATTTTGAGGCTAATCCAGAGGGTTGATGACCTGCCTCTGCAACAGCTACTCAAGTCCTTTTGGGCTCAGAGTTAGAAATCAAGAATACAACACCAAAGCCACCAGGAGCAGCAAACTTTCCAGTCCTTCACACTTGCAGCATCAGCCTTCAAGCCACTTTAGTTTGCCTTTAAGTTACATAACCTCCCTGTTGGAGGCAGAAGAAAATAAGTTACTTACCTGTAACTGTGGTTCTCCAGTATTGGTATCTTTCATAGATTCACGCGCTTGAATCATTCCCCGTCGTTGAAATGGGAGTCCCACAGTACATAGAAAGCAGTAAAAAAGAAATTGTCTTTTTTCTGTCTGTTTTTTTAATTTTTTTCATTGTATTCAGTGGCAAAATACATCCACTTTCCTAGCTTATTAGCTTCATTAGGAAAGGCCCAAAGTTCAGCCAATCAGGCGAGACCACCCCTTTAGAACCCTCAGCACAGAGACTCAGTCTCTCAGATTTTCCCACACTAGTGACTTCAAGAGAGACGAGAGGTGAGCCTCCATGGGGAGGAGGGTGGGTCGCATGTGAATCTATGAAAGATACCAATACTGGAGAACCACAATTACAGGTAAGTAACTTATTTTCTTCTCCAATATTGAGGTATCTTTCATAGATTCACAGGCTTGAATCAGAATAGTCAGCAGTACAAGAAGATGTTAAGTTCTGCAACTATCAGAAAACATCTTTCTTTACATTTCTTTATATAGTAACTTATATAGGTAGTTGGATATCCTATTCAATACCTAAAAACATACACATACATCTACTTTATCTATATATAAGATAAATATCAGTGTGGAAATAGCATTCGAGGATGGTGGGTAAAGAAGATTATTGGCTCACCTTATGCAAATAAATTACGCAACACTGCTTGTCCTACCGCGGCATCCATCCTGTCAACAGCATCCAGGCAGTAGTGTTGAGTAAAGGTGTGGGCGCGCGTCCACGTTGCCGCTCTGCAAATCTGGTTCAGAGGCACTCCTGCGAAGAGAGCTGCTGACGTAGACACCGCTCTAGTGGAATGTGGCTTGACATTGGTTGATAGCAGTCTTCCCGCTAGCTGATGACAGAATTGTATGGCAGAAGAGATCCCGCGTGCTATGGTTTGTTTGGAAACAGCATTGCCATTAGTGACTAGGCCATAGCTAATAAACAGCTGATCAGCTTTACGAAAGCTGGTAGTCCTTTGTATGTAGAATTTCAGACATCGTTTAATGTCTAGGGAATGTAATGCTCGCTCTGCTGGAGTGCGAGGATTCGGAAAAAACGTTTTCAAAACCACTGACTCATTCAAATGAAAGTTCGAAGGAACCTTGGGAATGAAGTTTGGGTTAGTTCTCAGAATTACCATACCTGATTTAAATTGCAGAAAGGGTGGTGAGACTGTGAATGCTTGAATGTCGCTAACCCTCTTCGTGGAGGTGAGAGCCAGAAGGAGAGCCGTTTTCCAAGAGATGTATTTCAGGTCTGCTTTGTGAATAGGCTCAAATGGATGCTTCATCAATTGGGACAGCACAATATTCAGATGCCAGGAAGGTGGAGGACGCTGAATCGGAGAAAACATCCTGAGAACAAGCCTTTTAGAAATTGTTTTATTATCCTGGATGACCATAAAGATGGTAATACTGCCGTCCGGCGGAAACGAGATATGGCAGCTAGGTGGACCTTGATAGACGAATGGGAGAGACCTGAGTTCGCTAAGTGTAAAAGGTATGGAAGAATCTGTTCTGGAGAAGACTTCAGAGGATGAACATTAGAAGTTAAGCACCATATGCAGAATCTCTTCCACTTGAGTTTGTACGTCTTATTTGTAGACTGGGCTCTGGCACAGGCAAGCACTTCTCGACAGTCTGAAGGAATATATCTATGCCGTCAAACTGACAGAATTCAGGAACCAGGCCGATAATCGAAGTAAAGTTGGGTGGGTATGACGTACCTGCCCCTTATTCGTCGTTAGCAAGTCTGGTGTTGGTCTGAGCTGCATGTGAGGCTGTTCAGGGAGTAGTAGAAGCTCAGTGAAGCAAAACTGGCACAGCCATTTGGGAGCGATCAATAGAAGTCGGCATGGTTCCCTCTTCATCTTCTGCAGAAGTCTCGGGATGAGCGGGGGAAAAGCGTAGGCATAAATCCCGGACCATTTGATCAAAAACGCATTCCCCTTTGTCCCTCTCTGCGGTTGCCAGCTTGCAAAGTGTTGGCATTTTTTGTTCTCTCTTGTCGCAAACCGATCCAGACTGGGTTTGCTCCAACGATGAAAGAGGCGGTCGAGAATTGTCTGGTTGAGTTCCCATTTGTGACAGGTGGTTCGAGTTCTGCTTAAGGCATCAGGCCAAGTATTGGAAACGCTCAGAAGATGTTCCGCTCTGATTGATATCTGATGCCGAAGAACCCAATGCCATAGTTCCTGTGCCTGTAGAGACAGCGCCCGTGATCTTGTACTCCCCTGCTTGTTGAGGTAATGCATGACTGCGGTGTTGTTGGTTTTTATCAACACCGAGGAACCTTTGATCTTGATGAGGAAGGCCTTGAGCGCCAAGGAAACTGCTTTTAATTCTAATATGTTTGTGTGGAGAGCTGATTCCTGTGTGGGCCATCTTCCTTTCACTGATAGGTCCTGTAAATGTGCGCCCCATCCCGCCAAGGACGCATCCGTTGTTATAATGTGTACTGGTTTGTCTTTCAGGAAGGACAGACCTTCCGAGATGAGAGGTGTGTCCTTCCACCACTTTAGGGCTTGCCTCGCTGGTGGAGTTACGTGAACGACATCGTCGAAAGATCCTTCTATTTGCTTCCATTGAATGTCCAATTGTTGCTGAAGTGTTCTCATGTGGAGGCAACAGTTTGCTATCAACGGAATGCACGAAGAAAGCATCCCCAGAAAAGACTTGTAAGTCTGGACAGAAGTGGACTTTCTTCTACTGAGACTGGTCACTAGATCTTGAAGTCTTTTCCGTCTGTCGTGCGAACAAAAGCTCTCGCTTGCTCCGTGTCCAAGACGGCTCCTAGAAAGGTGATGTTCTGCGGAGGGTCTAGACGAGACTTTGGGTAATTGACTGATGTCTTGAAGAGAGATAAGCGTGTCCTTGTGTCCCTAGCCGCTTTTAACACTGTTCGCGCTTTTATTAGCCAGTTATCTAAATATGCGAACACCTGAATCCCTCGCTGCCTGAAGTAGGCTGCAACTGGTGCCAAGACCTTGGTGAAAACTCTTGGGGCCGATATGAGGCCAAAGGGTAACACTCTGAACTGATAATGGGTGCCTGCAACCTTGAACCGTAAGAATTTCCTGTGACTGGGGTGAATGGGGATGTGGAAATACACGTCCTGGAGATCCAAGGACGCCATGAAATCTCCTTGGTTGAGAAAGCGTAGGACATCTTGAAGGGAGATCATGCAAAATGATTGCTTTTTCAGGTATTTGTTCAGAGAGCGAAGGTCTAAAATAGGTCTCCAGTCTCCTGTCTTTTTCTGTATAAGGATGAAACGAGAGTAGAAGCCTTCTCCCCTCTGATTCTTGGTACGATCGCTATTGCTCCCTTGTCTATCAAGATGGCAATCTGCGCTAGGAGTTCCTTTAGATGGGCAGGTGGGGGTCCTTTTGGTGGTGCGTGAGGGGGAGGCTGATTGAATTCTAGTGTGTGTCCCTTGCTGACAATATCGAGGACCCATTTGTCTGATGTAATCTGGGACCACTGGTGAAGGAAATTGGAAATTCTGCCCCCTATCAGAGTATTGGGATAGGATTTGGGTGCAGGCAACTGATGAAGGTCTGTGTTTTCTTGCTGCTTCTTTGGCCTTGTAAGCAGATTTTCCTCTTGAAGTTTGCCGGAAGTATGTAGATGGTGGTTGTCAATAAGTATGCGGCTGCTGTTGACCAATGGTGGAACAAAATTGGCCTTAGTAGGATGAATAATGACTGTACTGGTGCGAGCCGCATCTGTAAGAATAGAGCCCTCTTCCTCTCGCTCTTCGAAAGGGCTGTTTTCTTAATTGTAATGTACCCGGGGATCTGGCTGTTTCGGTGTCTGTTTTAATGGACTGCAAATCATCATCAACATGCTTACCGAATAATAGTTCACCATCATAGGGCATGTCTAAGATCTTTAACTGCACCTCTGGGCGAAACGATGTAGCCTTCCGCCACCCCTTACGTCTGAGTACAGCAGCCCCGGCTAACTGGCGAAAACCCGTAGACAAGACATCGATGGCACAATCTATAATCTCAGCTGAGATCTTCTCACCCTCCTGTAATATCTTGCGCGCCTCCGCTCTACTATCCTCAGGCAGTAGGTCTATAAACTGTGATATGTCTGACCACATTTGACAGTTGTATCTTCCCAGGATTGCCAGGGAATTCGCTGCTCTGATCATGGTGGCCGCCATAGTCAAACATTTCTTGCCAATTGAATCTAACAGCCGCCCCTCCTTGTCTGGGGGCGCAGTCAAAGGTGAAGACGGATTCCTGGACCTTCGCTGAACTGCCTGGGATATCACGGAGTCCGGCTTAGGGTGACTAACCAAGCAGGCTGGTGAGTTATCTGGTGCCTTGTATTTCTTTTCGAGCCTTAGTAGCACCGCTGGTATTGAAGACGGGGTCTGCATGACCTTAAGCCCTTCTTCCCAAATAAAGTCAACAATAGGTATTGCTCTCGCTGACTTTCTAGTGTCCTCCTTGAAATCATAGAGGAAACAGTCTGACTGCTTGGATGTTATTGGCAGTTGAAATCTTTTTGCTGCTCTCTCCATTACACTGTGGAAACCACCAATGTCTTGCGGTGGAGAGTTGACCGGTGGTGGCGTAGAAGGGGATGGCGTCTGAATCTGATATTCATCCTATTCCTGGATCAGTGAGTCCGAGTCTTGCATTTTGCCTTCCTCTTGTTTGTCATCCGACGAAGGTGGATCAATAGCCTGGCCAGATGACGGGTCTGGGATGGGTCACATAGAATCCGATGGCTGATTGGGATTGCTCAGCGGTGTGGGAGGAGGTTCACCGGAGTAGTCGAGCCAGGTGGAGGAAATCTAGTATAATAATCTTGCATCCTGTGCTGAAGGTTGGCAATCAAGGAGACAGGCATCTGGATAGTTTGTTCCTGTTGCAACTCCTGAGGTTCTGTGTGACTCTGCCCCTGTTGTCCTAAATAGAGTTGTTCACTCTCCTCCTCATCATCTTCCTCCTGACTTTTAATGGGCAAGTCTGAAGGGCTACGTGCCACCAGGAAAAGCCCATCATCTGAATATGATTCGTCCTCTTCCTCATCATCAGCAAACAGATGTGGGGGTGCTGGCAATACCTTACTAGGTGATGTATGAGAAGGCAAAAGGTGAGTAGATTTACTTCTTAGAGGTAAGAAAGGAGATCCTCCATATTGTTTGTTTGAAGACTCCGAAATTTGAGCCGTCAACGGAGCTGCCGTCGACGGTGCGGGCGTCAACGGAGCTGCCGTCGATGGTGTTGTCAACGGAGCTGGGGTCATCGGAGATGTTGTCGACAGCATAGTAGATCTTCGTGCCGTCGTCGATGCAACCGTCAGTGGAATCATCGACGATGAGCTTTGCAGCTTACTCGTTGATGTCGACGGTGTGTGCATCAACGATAGAGACCTCACCTTCTTCCCTGTCGACGGTCTCTTTGAAATCTTGATGGTCTAAGCAGGTGAGGGACCGTACTTTAAACTCACCGACGTTATAGAAGCTGACAACGGCAAAGAAGTCATAATCATTGGCGACGACGGAGCTGTAAATGTGGCCGTCGATGAAGCAAAGCCTTTCGTCCACGATGCGGCCGTCGACGGTGTGGAAATCATGGATGTCAATGGTGGTAGGGAACTTGAAGATTTTTTTAACTTCTTTGATGTGGTAGCTGGAGTAGATGGCTCAGAACGAACCTTACTACCATGTTCCCTGGAAGTTGAGGGATGTTCCTCAGCTCTCTCCTTGAACACATGCAGCTTCTTGGCTGACTAACTGGTTTTGGGGGAGGAGCTCTCCACAGACCTCTTCCTTTTTCTTGAGGCCACTGAAGCATCACTTTCCTTCTCCTCAGACAAAGACTCTCTGGACTTCCGCTTTTGTAGCCAAAGCAGGAGCCTGGCTTCTCTGTCTCTGAGAGTCTTACTGGGAAATGTTCTGCAGATCTTGCAATCCTTCACTTGCAATCCTTCACTTTATGTTCAGGATGGAGACAGTAGATACAGTCCTTGTGAGGGTCTTCACAATGAAGCCTTAATTTCCCACAGGTAGCGCAAGGTCTAAATAAACCTTTTTTAGCTGCAGACATGACGGAGAAAGAACTACAGCCAACCTTGGAATGAAAAAGCTGAATAATATCTCCTGAAGAGAAAGTAAACTGAGCAGAGCTCAGGGAGACTTCTTTACACACGACGTGCGGTAGAAAATCTGAGAGACAGCCTCTGTGCTGAGTGTTCTAAAGGGGTGGTCTCGCCTGACTGGCTGAACTTTGGGCCTTTCCTAATGAAGCTAATAAGCTAGGAAAGTGGGTGTATTTTTGCCATTGACTACAATGAAAAGGAAAAAAAAGAGAAAAAAGACAATTTCTTTTTTACTGCTTTCTATGTACCATGGGACTCCCCTTCGACGACGGGGAATGATTTGCGCATGTGAATCTATGAAAGATACCCCAATACTGGAGATTCAGATATTTCCTCCAAGAGTGGCAAAATATAACATCCAACACTTGGGTCTTTCAGATCGTTCAACAAGGTTATGCCTTGCCACATTCCTTTTTTCCTGCTGCATCTTCCACCCATGTCAGAATATCATTCAGAGGGGCACCTGTCCATCTTGCTCCAAGACGTGCAGGCTCCTTTGACCATAGGAGCCATAGAGAGGGTCCTAATCCAAGAAACAGGGGCTGGTGGTTACTCTTACCATTTCCTCGTGCCAAACGGAGGCTTGCATCCTATTTTATATCTCCACCCTTTGAATGCCTTCTTGTGGAAGGACAAATACAAGATGCTTACATCGATTTAGGTGACTAGATGGTGGTTTTGGACCTGTAGGATGCCTACTTTCCAGCAGCCCTGTGGGCCCTACTTGCACTTCAAGCTTGTCCAGGAGCATTTTCAATTTGCTCTGGTTGTCTTCATCCTCACCAGTGCTCCTTGGTTGTTCATGAAGGTGTTAGCAGTGGTCACAGCACACATTTGATGTCCAGGATTCCAGTTTTGCAGCATGAATCCTTTTCTGGTTTCACAGGCAGTGCATCTGTTCCCCCATCTAATGGTTGGGCTGGGAATCTTGTTTTGTCTCTCTTCTTTTTTTTTTCCTTACTTTTGGGCATCGTTGACTACCTTTTGGTGGCAACTCATTCCCTGTGTGACATCAGACATGCACCTGGAAGTTCCTGTGCATGGTCGCCATCTTCAGAATCTTTTTTCCACCATTTGGTATGGAGGAGCTCTGAAGAATTTCTTTAGAAGTTGTTACCACTGAGAAACAGTAAAGATCACCAGGAACCATATCAGTCAATGGATGAAGAAGGGAAGCCTTTTTGAGCCCATCGGGGGCCCTGCTGGTCAGTGCAACATGGTCTGAGGATGCAGAGGCATGGAGCACACCCCCTTTAAATTTTAATTTTGCTCCAACTGCCATCAGAAGTTCACACACAGGGACCCCCACAAGTTGTGCAAAACGTGCCTCTCCAAGAACCACAGCGCCAAAGCCAGCAAAAAATGTGTGCTAAAGACCTTAAAAGCAAGACTGAAAACAGTGATTGGCGCACAAGAGGAACCAGGAGTCCCTAAAGGAGTTAGGTCTCCAGGGAAGATGAGGGGAATGTCAAGGAGGCTGAGGCAGCAGATGGCAGGAGTCAGAGACCGAAGAGAATGTCATCAACGACAAAAGTATGAAGGCTTCGAGGAGAGAAGCAAGAGACGGCAAGAAGGCCAAACGGCAGAAGCTAACCAAGGAGTCAAAAAGCATTGACTCTACACCCTCGATAACTACCTCAGTATTATAACAGTTGACAACCGAAGATCATCACAAACCTAAAGAGCTGCATGGAACCAGAACAAACAGCACCAATGGGGGTGACCCTTCGAGCCAACCTGGTCCCCATCTAGCACAAGAGTAGGGATGAAGGAGAAGGATAGAGAGCAAAAGCCCAAATAGCAGGCATTCTTCAAGAGGAAGGCTATTACGACCTCAGAGGCCAAAAAATTGTTTGAGGTCAAGCAGAAGAAACGCCTGCTTGAAGTGAGATGGTAGCTCTCCTGCTATGAAAGGAGTATGATGACTGCTTGAAAGGATTCCACAACCCTTTGAGACCCGTTGAGTCAAGTCATTTGGGAAACGATCAGCCAGATATTGAGGCGCACTCAACCCTGGAAAGAGGAACAGGAGGAACTCTTTGACTACATAAAGTAAGAATCTGAAACACTCAAAGGCTAGGGGCTGCTTGGCAGTATGTGACAGAATCTCAACACTGAATCCTCTAAAGAGGGCGTGGACAACTACCCCCGATGTCCTTGCCTCCAAGCGACCTGTAAATGTACAATGGACTCAAAACACTGATGTTATCCCAGAAGGTAAGCCTCTACCTGCTTATCATCCTGGACCAAGGTAAAGAGGTGTTCCAGGAGCCAGCCCCAGCAAGGACTGTTACCCCGTGGGTGGAGAAGAAATACAAACATTCCACACAAGACTCCTAGCACATCAAGGGAAAGGTACCAGTAGACTCAATTATAGTGGCAACAGCCAGGAAAAGGAACAATGCACCCACATGTACTGGGCCCCAACCAGAAAAGGAGCGCAAGAAAATGGATCGGTTGGAAGAAAGATTGAAAGAGAAGCGGCCACGCAATGGAGAAGAAAACAAGTTACTTACCTGTAACTACAGTTATCCAATATTGGTATGCCTAGGAGCGACTTGAACAGTTGTAATGAAACGGACCTTCTTCTTGAGATTCTGACAGCCAAGTTGGCTAGTTTCTGCTGCCATGCCTGTGTGAGGTACGCTTTGCTCTCAATGGTGTCGAGTTATGCACCCAAAAAGATTATCCTGCGTGTGGGAAGAGTGACTGATTTCTGGAAATTCACTGTTAGCCCCAAACTGCGAAATAGTTCTAGGCAGACGTTGGTAGCCTTGGACGCTAGCTGCGATGTAAGAGCTGTGATCAGCCAGTCGTCCAGGCATGGCAAGACTTGAAAACCCCTGTTGTGGAGAAAGCCTGCCACTGGGGCAAGACATTTTGTAAAAATTTGTGGCACTGACTTCAAGCCGAATGGGAGGACCTTGAATTGATAATGGGCACCGGCCACAGTGAAGCGGAGATTGGAAAGAACCAGGAATAGAACCCGAGCACTCTGTGCTGCACCGGAAACTCCTCTATCGCTCCTTTGGTGAGCATCAGGAAAACCTCCTGCTGAAGCAAGTGAAGATGGAGTGGTTTGGATTTTCCTGGCGGATGGTGTGGTGGTTTGGGTATACATTCCAGCGTATGACCTCGAGCCACTATATCCAGCACCCATTTGTCCGAAGTTATGCTTTTCCAATTCTGGAGGTAATTGGAGATGTTCGCTCCCACTTGATGTTCCTGTGAATACTGTGGAAGCTTAGCCGGTGTGGGACAAGAATCATTGCTTTGGAGGCTGATCCCGGGTTTGGGAACTCTGCTTTCTCCTTCCTCCCTGTCTAACGTAGGAGGCGGTGGATGGTTGTCTATATTGCTGTTGATAGGTTGGTCTATATCGAGGATGTTGATACTGCCTGTGATAGGAGCCTCAAAATGCTGAAAACCCCCTACCCCTTGCACCCCGAAAAGGGCTGCTTTCGGTACTGCAAAGTACCAAGGGACGGAGCAGTGTCCGTGTCAGCCTTGATGGCCTGTAATGCGTCGTCTACATGTTTACCAAAGAGAGACTCTCCGTCGTACGGCATGTCTAGAATTCTGGACTCTACCTCTGGTCTCAAAGAGGTCGCCTTTAACCAAGCTTGGCGGCGTAACACAGCTGCTCCCGCCAGCTGGCGATAACCCATGGAAGCTATATCCAGGACGCAGTCAATTATTTCTTCAGACGTACGCTCTCCTTCCTGAAGGATCTTTCGTGCCTTGCTCCCCGGAATGAGATCCATGAAGGCATTCATATCTGACCACATCTGGCGATCGTAGCGACCCAAAATCGCCAGGGAATTGGCTGCCCGAACAGTTATGGCCAACATGGACGAGAATCTTTTGCCCACATTATCCAGTCTTCATCCTTTCCTATCAGGAGGAGTAGATATAGGCGTTGACTGGTTCTTAGGACGCCTTTGGGCAGCCTGGGAGATGACGGAGTCTGGTCTTGGATGCCCTGTCAAACACGCCGAAGAGTCCTGTGTCGCTTTATACTTTGTCAAGCTTCTGTGGAACTGGTGGAACAGTCGCCGGGTTCTGCATGATCTTGATACCCTTACTCCAAATGAAGTCTATGATAGGAATGGCCCTCAGACTTTCTTGCTTGCTCCTTGAAGCCAGGGAGACCGACGTTGGCAAGTGAAAACTTGTGGCCGCCCTATCCATCAAGTTGTGAAACCCACCTATATCCTCCGGTGGAGAATCTGAAGGACAAGGAGGTGGTGGGTTGATATTCGTCCCATTCCTCACTAGGATGCTGTGGTGTTGACATTTCACCTTCTTCTTCATCCCCAGACGTCGAAACCTCATCTCTAGGGGGAGCAGCTAATGTAGAATGTGGAGTCATCCTAGGAGTTGCTGGAGGTGGAGGTATATTCCTTGGTGTAACAGGAGAGGTTGGAAGAGGCAGTTGCACCTTCGCTGCAGCTGGGAACCTCCTCTTATAATCCTGCAACATTGACTGCAAGTCCTGGATCAAGGAGGCAGGCATCTGTACAGTGTCTCTTGGCTGAGGCGGAGGTTCGTAATAGCATCCCTTATGAGAGTAATAGGGCTGGTATTGATCGTATTCATCATCTTCCTCCTGACACTTAACATGCAACTGGGATGGGCTGCATGCATCACTAAATGGGCCCTCATCTGACTTTTCCCGGTCCAGCAGATGACTAGGCAGCAAGGTTGGTGAAGTATCCTGAGGATATATCGTAGACTTAGACATTACTGTGATCTTAACTGTAGCGCGAAGATCAGGAGAACCAGAAGAAATAGGAATGACATCCTGGCTCACAGCTACCGTTGGCATCGTCGATGGTGTCGACGACGATGGTCCCGTCGACGGAACTGATGTCAGGGACGATTTTTCCATCAACAACGATCTCGTCGTCGGTGGTGTCATCAATGTTGGCCTCGTCAACGGTGGTTTCGCCGACAGTGTCCTCGTCGACTGTGATGCCGCCGACGGTACTCTCGTCGATGCTGTTGCAGTCAACGGTATTTTCATCGATGATGTCGTCAACGACGATGTTCTCGTCGACGATGGTGTCAACGTTACCTTCAGAGGCGAAGTCTTTTCTGGAGCCTTCCTCGATGGTGGTCTAAATGAAGGAATCAGAGCTTTGACCACGGACGTCAACGTAGTCATAGTCGACGACGGTCTCGTCGACGAGGTGGTGGAGACAGTAGATGTGAAAACCGTTGTCGTCACTGTCGTCGACAGTGGTGTCGTCGTCGACTTTAGGTTGATAGATACCCTTCTAGAGGTGGAATGCTCAGATGAAGGAGAACGGTGTGATGACTCCTTCTTTCGACGAGGAGAGGATGGCTCAGATGAAATTGAGCCTTGTACGCCTTTAGCACCTTCTTTATGATGCATTTTCTGACGCTTCCTGGATCTTTTAGCCTGTCCCAGGTCCTCAGATCTGGACCTTTCATGTGGCCTTTCTGACTCACTCTCCTCACCTGAAGTACAGGATTTTGCCTGTAACCATGTCAAAAGCCTACCCTCTCTGTCTCTAAGAGTTTTTGCAGAGAAAGTGTGGCATATCTTGCAGTCTTTCACCTGGTGTTCTGTATATACGCAGTTTTTATGTGGATCATCCACATGCAGCCTTTTCTTGCCACAGGTCTTACAAGGGCAGAAAAGGCCTTTCCTAGAAGAATCTGACATTTTCTGAAGTATTCTGAGAGAAAATCTTTCTGAATAAATGGACAAACTGAGCAGAGTTCAGGGAGAGTCCCTTCAAAGAACGTGTGGTAGAATATCTGAGGGAAAGAGCCTCTCTGGAGAGTATTCTAGAGGGTGCTGGTGTCTGATTGGCTAGGAGCCAAGTTTGGGTCCTTTCACAAAAGGACACAGATAGGTTATATGAGTCATTGGATTAGCATTATAGCCTATGGAATTTTGTTTTGGTGTTTATTGCTTTTCATGTACCGTGGGATTCCGACTTCGACGGCGGGGATGATTCAGGCATGTGAATTTATGAAAGATCCAGTACTGGATAACTGCAAATTCAAACTCACTTCTCAACTGCTATGGCCACCAACAGTGGGAGGAGATGGAGGACCTCATGATGGTATTCGGGAAGGGTTTAAAAAGAGGGACAAGGCAGTGATCGAGGAGGGCAAAAACATTGCCAACTCCTGCCTCAAGTCAGTGTTGGATGCAGAAGACATTGCCAGCAAGCAGATGTAAACAGGTACCACCCTCAGAAGATATGCATGATTAAGGGTCTCTGGGTGTAGGCATCCGTAATCAGCATGCTTCTCACTGGGAAAGCCCTCTTCAGAACAGCTGTGGACGAGGTGCTACAGCAAATAAAGAAGGATAACGATGGTGCCAAAGCAATAGGATAATTGCGGTTCAGGGAACTCCTTCAGGAAAGAAGGGATGCCCACTAGGAGACCAGCAGGCAGGGGAGGATTCCCACCAGCCTCACAACAACACAGACAGCTAGTTGCACACCAGCTCTCACAACAGTGGCAACACCTGTAGAGCCAACCCTTTCACAGGAAACCAAGAGGGAGCCCTCAAGAGTTGTTGGTCCAAGCAAATAAGTGACTCTCTTTGTGCACAACATTACAACATTGGAGTGGAGAATTGGCAGGTTCCTGTAGAAGTGGAGGGAAACCTCCTCTCACAACTGGATATTAAACATAAAAAAGAACGGTTACTGCATAGAACTCATCAAAACACCGCCATCCGTTCCCCCAAAGAAAAGACTATTAAGGAAACAAGAACTCATACATCTACAGTAGGAAGTCCGAGCGCATCAAAGACAGAGCCACAGAAAAAGTCCCTCTGTAGGAGACAGGATGAGGTATCTACTTGCCATACTTACTAGTACCCAAATAAGATCTAATACAGAGACTAAAACAAGACCTCCAATATATAAACAAGTTCATACAAACACAGCACTTCAAGTTGATAGTGATACAAGAGGTATTCCCACTCCTAAAGAGGCGAGATTACATAGCCACCATAGACATAAAGGGGGCCTATTTGCACATATCAATAAAACAAAGGCACAAATTGTATGTCAGATTCATCTTAGACAAGGTACACTATCAGTTCAGAGTTCTACCCTTCAGAATAAAATCAGCTCCAAGAGTATTCACAAAGTGCCTGGCAGCCGTAGCCACACATCTGAGCAGACTGGGTATACATGTCTACCCTTACCCTGGACATCTGTCTAGTGAAAGTAAGAACATGGCAAAAGTGTCAAGTCACACAAACTGTCATCTCCATGCTGCAACAGCTAGGCCTCACCATAAACCACTAAAAATCATCTCCACGCCAGAGCAGGAGAAGGTGCTCCTGGGGGACAACATGAAACTCGAGGACAGAACACGCACGCCCAATACAAGGAGAGCAAAGGCAATACAGAGCAGACTCACCGGAAGGGTCAGTCTCTGACAGTGAGGACTATTATGAAATTGTTGAACATGATGGCATTGTCCATCCTATGCATACCACATGTAAAACTGCATATGCAACCTATACAGGAATGGCTCTGCAACAGATGGTCACAGGTCACGGGAAGCTGGGGAGATTTAGTGGTTGTCACTGTAAAGGTTTGGGAACACGTGGAATGGTAGAACACAAGGAATGTGACAATGGGAAAAGCTTTCAAACTACCAGCTCCCACTGTGACCATGACAACAAATGCATCCCACAAGGGCTGAGGAGCACACATTGACAACCTAAAGGTCCGGGGCTTCTAGAGCTCAGTGGACACAGTGAAACACAAACCTACTGGCACTCAAGACGGCTTTCTTAGAATTGAAGAATATGTAAAAGAATGGACAGTGGGTGTTCCAGATGGAGGACACAACAACAATGTTCTAGCTCAACAAATGGGGGTAACCAAGGCTTTCCTACTATCAAAATCAGCACAGGAAAATGGAAGTGAGCATTCCCAATGAAACACGACTCAGGTGGCGATATATTTCCAAGGAGACTAAAACACAGAAGCAGACAAACTAAGCAGACCGGCAAACTTCTACCGTGAGTGGGAAATAAAACAAGGTACTGTATGACACTGTCAGACAGTGGGGCACTCCAAGCATAGATAATACCACAGAATGTAAAAATGGCAAGGTGGTGTGTCCAGATGTCCACACCATCAGTCCAAAGGGAATGCCCTGTTGATAAACTGGTCAGGGAGATTTGCATGCGCCTTTCCACCAACTGCCCTGATCCCAAGAGTACTGGACAATTCAAAAAATCTAGGATGCCACTCATACTCATCGCTCAACAATGGGCCAGACAGACATGATATTCAGAATTACCAGAGACGTCCAGGTGACTGGTCACACCCTTAAGGGCATTGAAGGATTTATGATTTATGCGCCCTCGGAACCAGCCAAACTCAATTTGGCTGTATAGCTCTTGAATTCGGCCACCTTCAACTTCCCCCTAGGACAATGGAATTCCTTAGGGAAGCAAGAAGAACAGGGACACAGAAGTGTTATACTGCCGATTGGATCAGATATATCCATTGGTGCAGGGACCATGAGAAACTAAAAACAAGGACAGAGCACTGCAAGGTATTACCATATCTCACCCACTTGCTGGACAATGGCCTGACTTGTGCTTCACTGAAGGTCCATTTGTCCGCCGGTTACCTACACTAGAGGAACGGGAAACAGCTTCTTCACATTACCTGTGGTAAAAAGATTCCTGGAAAGATCAAAGAAGGTGGCACTACCAAGAGCAGCACCAACACAAATGTGGAACTTGAACATAATACTCACACACCTGATGGCAGGACCATTTGAACCTATGCACAAGGCAGAACTGAAGTTTCTAACCCTCAAAACTGCCTTCCTAGTGGGGATCACATCACTGCGCAGGTGAGCGAGCTGCAAGAACTCACTACCCTTGAACTTTACCTTCAGATCCACAAGGACAAGGTAATGCTAAGAACAAACCTACAGTTCTACCCAGTGTAGTATCACAATTTTATGTCAACCAGTTCATCTAACTACTGGCCTTCCTCTGAGAACCAAAAACCCAGGCCAAAAGGTACTAGAAAAATGCAACTTTGAAAAATGTGCTCTGGGGGTCCCCATATGTGGGCATGACTATTAAGTGTATATGATTATCAATGGAGGTATCCTTTGCGAGGACAAAGGACTGTGGTCTCTTGCAGAGAATTGTCTTCACACCAACCTGTTGAAGTTGCGGGCTAGTCGTCTAGCATAGGAGGCTGGTTCAGGTTCTCAAAGATAACACCTCCGCTTTGTGGTACTTCAACAATCAGGGCGAAATGGGATTCTGGGTCTTATGCCAGAAGGCACTTCGTTGTTGGAGCGCTAGGATATCCCTAGTCATGAACCATGATCTTCAAATGCATGGCAGTGGCATCTCTGTTACACTTTCTGGTGAATCTGCACCCCCTTCAGTATCCCAATCTCTCATTTTGGGCTCTTCTCCACCTTCACTTCACAGCTTTTAGGGTGCGCAACTTGCATGCCAAATGTCCCAACACACACCACAAACGCAGGGGGAGTTGTAGGGTCCAGTTGTGAGAGAATTTAGAAAAAGTGCCTTGACCATTTTACACATCTCATCTTCCACCAACCATCAGTTTTGTCTTGTAATGTATGGTAACCATACTAATAGAAAATAGGTCTAGCCAGAAAGATGAATGAAAGGGTAGGACAATAAACCTGTCTGCACACTGTGGGGGACATTTATCTTCAGAAATCAAAAAACAAATTAAACACACTAGGAAACTGTGTAGGACTGCCTCTCTTGTTCTTCAGCTTTCTCTGTGGGCAATATATTCCAAGCAGTCTGCAATAAACTGTTTTCATTATCAATAAAACATCATTGTCCAAGACATCAAACAGAAGACCTCATGTTTTCACCCCTAGAAAGTCTTAATTGGATCAATGCACACCCCAGCAAGCACGGTTCCTAAACTTTGCCTTCACACATCTCTCTGCCACTGCCATTTAGGTCCCTTTCTTGATGTCATTTCACCTGGTTACACCCTCCCCCACCTCAGAAATGCAAACACCCTAGTCCCAAAATTCACACACTTCATAAACCAGACAAAGGAGGTACATCTACATAATAGACCTCTTATTCTCTATCACTGGGAATGTAAATACAGGTCTCTAATCAGCTTCTCAAAGCAGTTAAAGACATATGCAGTGACTTCAATGCAATTATGTACACACAGTACACAGCCACGCCTCCTTTTTCTCACAACTGCACACTCCCACTAGTTCAGTTTATGTGCCTGGATGTGGTTCTCTCAAAACCAGCCTTTAAAATGAGCTTCTAAGCCAACATGCTTTTTGTGTTACCTTTTTTCTTCTTTCTCTTTACCTTTCTAGCCCAATCAGCTTTTGCCAAATTATTTTTGGGTCAATTCATACGTGTGGTGCCAAACAGTTTCTAACAGCCGACCCACACACGTACTGATGGTTCTTTTTTTATGCTGCTATCCGTTCAGCCTGAACTCTGAGCAGAAAGTTATATAACTTTAGCCATAGTTCTGAATTGTAGGATTCTTCATTGAAGTCATAAGCTTAGAATAATTTTGTGCTGCCTGTGCGGACCCAAGGACACCTTCTTCAACATATCTTTAGATTTTAATAAATGTTTTAAGTGTTCATCACTTGGCTCATTTTCTTCATAGTTGTAGTGTAGACTATCAGTGATGTATTTTTCTTTGAAATGCAGTAGCAGTGAAGTACAAGTAATAGCGAGAAAAAAGGCCTTTTTAAGATCTGCAACACATTGTCAAAGAAAAAAAGGCTGTCCCTGACATAGGTAGCATGAGAGGGAAAAAAACATCTGATAGGTTGATACTGAAAGCTTGAAAAAAGGTCTGTACCTTTAACGGTCCTTGAGAGACCTCTTCCCTGAATGTACTGAAGTGTCAGTTTGCCTGAGAGAGTCAGTTCTTTTTTAAGGGATCCATAGGATATTGATTTGTCTGACAGCCGGGGAGGAGGGAGTGTGTTTATGACTTCAATGAAGATTCCTACAATGCAGAATTGTGGCTTTAGGTATGTAACTTTTCCTTCTGCTTCGTAGGATCTACATTGACAGTCATAAACTTAGAGTGGAATAGCAATCTAACATAGAACCTCCTGACGCGGCTGTCAGTAATTATATACTATGAGTCCGCAAATTAATGACTTGTGAACAAATGATGAAAAAAACTACAACTTGTATGTAGGAGGACAAGATAGATTATTTGAAGAGGTTTTTAGTCTTTCTTGTCCAACTCAAAAATCAGCTAGAGCATTAGTGTCTAGGCAGCAGTGTTTTGTGAATGTGTGTAAAGACCTCCAAGTAGCTGCCTGTATAGGGTCAGTGTCTCTCTCATCCAAGCCATGGTGGCGGCTTTTCCTCTAGTTGAGTGGGCTTTAGGCTTATTTGGTACCTTTTCTTATAGAGCTATAGTTTATAAATAGGTGAGTAGAGTTCCTCATGGATTTTGTTGTGTCTAAATAAAACCGTAGGGCTCTTTTAAGAACTAGGGAATGTAGTGCTCTCTCTGCAGTAGATGTGAGATTTGGTAAAAAAGGTAGGTAGTCTGACAGGCTCATTGAGATGGAACTCTGATTCTACTTTGGGTATAAAAAAAGAACTACTACCCTGTTATGGTGAAAAACTGTGATGGGTTCTACTGAAGAGAGAGCCTGCAATTCACTAACTCTTTGAGCTGAGGTGACTGCAACTAGAAAAGCCGTTTTCCATGATGTGACAGGGAGTCACCTTGGGTTGCGGAGCTAAACGGGCTGGGGATCCCCAACTCGTCTGTCCTGTTCCCAAGGGGGAGGAGCAAGGGAATCACGTTGGTACGCATCAGGGAGTGTACCGACGTGGGAAAAGGTGAAAAGAAGACGGACGAGGAGTACTGGGGGAGACCGGGCGCCGGCTCAAGCGTACTGGAAGGAAGACAGCACAGCAAAGGAGGAAGCTAGCGCCAACGAGATGACGAAGGGAAAACTTCACCAGCAAGTGGGACGACAGATGAGCATGAGAAACAGCGGAACAGAAGGAGAAGGATGCACCGAAACAGGAAAACTCTGGAGGTATGAAGGGGCCTGCCGCATCCGCGGAGGGACATGGCTTGTCCAGGTACGTGACAGCTTACGCAGTAGAATATCTCCGATATTAAGGAGAGTAGGGATTGGAGGGTGGAAGGTGCTGGGAATCAGGGGCACGCTGGACTAGGCAAGGTCAACCCTAACCTCGTAGTACACACTAACTCACGGGGACCCCCAGATGCTCACAAACTTGTTGTTTTGGTGAATATGGTGTGGCTTGAGAGCCAGGACACAAGTCTGGTGACAGTCTACATTTGGTGGTGCACAAAGAACCCCCTCACACACAAAGCCCCTTCCTCTTTGCATGCACGAGCATTAAAAAAAGGAACACTAAACTGACCTCGTCCTTTGTCTTCTTACTCTCCCTGAGCCCACGTGCCGGACGTTGCTGAGGGCGTAAGAAGACCATGGAGAAGAGAAGATACCAAATTAGAAAAGCACGAAACAAGGGAAGGACTACAGAAGAAAACAAGTTACTTACCTGCAACTACAGTTATTCAGTATTGGTATCTTTAATAAATTCACATGCTTGAATCATCCCTGTCGTCGAAGTGGGAGTCCATGTTACATGAAAAGCAGTAATCACCCCAAAAAATGTCCATAGGCTGTAATGGTAACCCAAATCACTCTTATAGCCTAGCTTAGTCCTTTTGTGAAAAGGACCCAAACCTGGCTGCTGGCCAATCAGGCACCAGCACCCTCTAGAATACTCTCCAGAGAGGCTCTTTCCCTCAGATTTTCTAGCACAAGAGTGACGACTGTGACCTGCAAAGGAAATGCAAGCGTCTAAGGGGAGGAGGGTGGGGCGCATGTGAATTTATGAAATATACCAATACTGGATAACTGTAGTTACAGGTAAGTAACTTGTTTTCTTACCCAGTATTGGATCTTTCATAAATTCACATGCTTGAATCTGAATAGCCAGCAGTACTCTTAATAAACGTCATGCCCGCCGTGGATGGTGGGTGAAGCATAGAAATCCTCTTAAACATATTACCAAATAACAAGCTTATAAAACTTGTATTATGAGGATAAAACAAATATACATATATACATATAACGATGTATTGATATCATATTGCATAGCAACTATAGACTATTGCATATAGAATTGTGTCTACATATCCATTGTTGTCATATAGGGGGTGATTCTGAATTCCGCCCCCATTATACCGCTCCGCGGTCAGAAGACCGCGGAGGGTATTATGAGTTTTTCCCTGGGCTGGCGGGCGGTCTCCAAAAGACCGCCCGCCAGCCCAGGGAAAAACTCCCTTCCCACGAGGATGCCGGCTCGTAATCGAGCCGGCGGAGTGGGAAGGTGCGACGGGTGCAGTGGCACCCGTCGCGTATTTCAGTGTCTGCAAGGCAGACACTGAAATACTTTGCGGGGCCCTCTTACGGGGGCCCCTGCCGTGCCCATGCCATTGGCATGGGCACAGCAGGGGCCCCGCGACCCCCCCTACCGCCATCCTGTTCATGGCGGCTTTCCCGCCATGAACAGGATGGCGGTAGGGGGGGTCAGAATCCTCATGGCGGCGGAGCGCGCTCCGCCGCCATGAAGGATTCCCCCGAGCAGCGGTAAGTCGGCGGGAGCCCGCCGACTTGCCGCTTCTGACCGCGGCTGAACCGCCGCGGTCAGAATGCTCGTGGGAGCACCGCCAGCCTGTTGGCGGTGCTCCCGTGGTCGGTGGCCGCCAGGGTCAGAATGACCCCCATAGTCTCCAGGGTTCAAAAGGTGTAGGATATCCGACAGCGTGATCATACGAAAGGATTGTTTCCATAGGAACTTGTTCAGCTTTCTGAGATCTAGGATAGGTCTCCATTCCCCTGACCTCTTCCTTATGAGAAAGAACCAAGACTAGAACCCGAGTCCTCTCTGCTGAGCCAGAACCTCCTCTATCGCTCCCTTGGCGAGCATCAGGAACACCTCCTGCTGAAGCAGACGAAGATGGAGTGGTTTGGATTTTCCTGGCTGATGGTGTGGTGGTTTTTGTATAAATTCCAACATATGACCTCGAGCCACTATATCCAGCACCCGTTTGTCCTATGTTATGCTTTTCCAATTCTAGAGGTAATTGGAGATGTTCGCTCCCACTTGATGGTTCAGTAAATAGCGGGGAAGGGTAGCTGGTGCCTGATAAGAATCATTGTTTTCGAGGTTGATCACGGGTGTGGGAACTCTGTTTTCTCCTTCCTCCCTGTCTGGCGTATGAGGCGGTGGATGGTTGCCTATACTGTTGCTGATAGGCCGGTCTATATTCAGGCTGTTGATACTGCCTGTGGTAGGAACCTCGAAATGTCGTAAACCCTCTTCCCCTTGCACCCCGAAAGAGCTGCTTCCGGTACTACAAAGTACCCAGGGACCGAGCAGTATCTGTGTCAGCCTTGATGGCCTGCAATGCGTCGTCTATGTGCTTGCCGAAGAGAGATTCTCCGTCGTACGGCATGTCAAGAATTCTGGACTGTACCTCTGGTCCGAAAGAGGTGGCTTTCAACCAACCTTGGTGGCGTAAGACCGCAGCTCCCGCCAATTGGCGAAAGCCGGTGGAGGGTATATCCAGGGTGCAGTCAATTATCTCTTCAGACATACGCTCTTCTTCTTGAGGGATCTTCTGTGCCTCTGCTTGTTTGCTCTCCGGAATGAGGTCCATGAAAGCCTGCATATCCGACCACATTTGTCGATCATATCAACCCAAAATCGCTAGGGAATTTGCTGCTCGAACAGTTATGGCCGACATGGACGAGAATCTTTTGCCCACATTTTCTAATCTCCTTCCTTCTCTATCAGGAGCAGTAGATATAGGTGCTGACAGGTTCTTAGAATACCTTTGAGCCGCTTGAGAGATGACAGAGTCTGGTTTTGGATGGCCAGTCAAACATGCCGGAGAATCCTGAGTTGCCCTATATTTCTTTTCGAGCTTCTGTGGCACTGGTGGAACTGTTGCCGGGTTCTGCATGATCTTGATCCCCTCGCTCCATATTAAGTCAATGATAGGGATGGCCCTCACAGACTTCCTTTCTTGTTCCTTAAAGTCATGGAGGAAGCATTCAGATTGCGAGACCGATGTTGGCAAGTGGAAACACGTGACCGCCCTATCCATTAAATTGTGAAAACCACCTATATCCTCCGGTGGAGAATCTGAAGGACGAGGAGGTGGTGGAGATGGAGTAGGGGCTAGATAGTCATCCCATTCCTCATTAAGATGTTGTGGCGTTGATATTTCACCTTCTTCCTCTTCTTCCCCAGATGTTGAAACCTCATCTCTAGGGGGAGCGGCTAACACAGATTGCGGAGTCATCCTAGGAGTAGCTGGAGGTGGAGGTACAGTCCTTGGTGTAACAGGAGAAGTTGGAGGCAGCGGTTGTTCCTCCGCTGCAGCTGGGAACCTCCTCCTATAATCCTGCAACATTGTCTGCAAGTCCTGAATCAAGGAGGCAGGCATCTGGAGAGTGTCTCTTGGTTAAGGCGGAGGTTGATAATAGCGCCCCTGATGAGAGTAGTAAGGCTGATATTGATCATACTCATCATCGTCTTCCTGATATTTGACGTGCAACTGGGATGGGCTGTGTGCATCCCCAAATGGACCCTCATCTGACTCTTCCCAGTCCAGCAGATGACTAGGTAGCAAAGTTGTCACCTTACTTGGTGAAGTATCCCGAGGATAGATCGTCGATCTGGCCATTGCTGTGATTTTAACTGTGGCTCGAAGATCAGGAGACCCAGAAGAACTAGGAATAACATCCATTTGACTCACAGCCACCATTGGCATCGTCAATGGTGTCGACGACAATGGTCCCGTCGACGGCACTGATATTGTGGATGATTTTTCTATCAACAACGGTGGTCTCATCGACGACGGCCTCGTTGACGGTGTCCTCGTCGACGGTGATGTAGCCGACGGAGCTCTCGTCGGTGGTGTTGCAGTCGACGGGACTTTCGTAGACGATGTCAACAACGATGTTCTTGTCGACGAAGGAGTCAACGTTGACTTGAGCGACAAAGTATTTTCTGGAGGCTTCGTCGACGGTGCTTTAATGGAAGTAATAGGAGCCTTTACCACGGACGTCGACGTAGTCATAGCCGACGACGGTCTCGTCAACGAGGTGGTGGAGACGGTAGATGTGAACACCGTCATCGTCGTCACTGTCGTCGACGTTGGTGTTGATGTCGACTTGATTTTGATAGACACCTTTCTAGAGGTAGAAGGCTCAGATGAAGGAGAACGGTGAGATGACTCCTTTCGTCAAGGAGAGGATGGCTCAGATGAAATTGAGCCCTGTACGCCTTTTGCACCTTCTTTATGATGCATTTTTACTTCAGTCTACGACCCCTAAACTGACGGACTGGTTGAGAGGTACAACAAAACCATCAAAACCCTGCTAAAAAAGACAATATCAGAATCAGGAAGGTACTGGGAGAAAAAACTATAGCTGGTTTTGTATGCCATTAGAACAAGTGTTCAGCCATCAACCAGACACTGTCCTTTCGAGCTAGTCTTCAGCAGACAACCAAGGACTCTCCTAGATATGGCAGCAGAGCAATGGGAGGAAAAGGAGGAGGAAGCCTGAGCTATCCTTGACTACACCCAACAGTTGAGAGAGAACCCACATACGACATGGGAGGATGTGAGGGTAAACTTAGAAGGAAAACAAGAAAAACAGACGAAACGTTATGATGTAGGAAAAAAAAAAAGATAATCAGATAGGTAGTAAGGTCCTGGTTCAGTTATTATCCCCGGAAAACAAGCTGCTAGCTAAGTGGCAGAGCCCATGTAGAGGTTGTAGAAAAAGTTACCCCGGATCAAAATCCCACACACCCCCAGGAAAAGCAAGATCTATCATGTCAATCTCCTCAAAGTCTGGGAGGAGGATGAATCCCTACCATCTGGGGATAGCTCAATCCTCCTCATAATCAAGACAAAACCCTTAGAAATACTTCTGCTTCCCTTTCCTGGAGAAGAGGAAGCGATCTTACCCAAATTAGGCCCCGATCTGTCAGAGAAAAAGAGAACACAAATAATAAATCTTATCACGAGACTCAAAGGAGTCTTCTCAAAGTCCCCAAGGAAAACCACTTTAATACAACATCACGTCAAAACGGAGGGAGGGAAAACGGTACATCAAAAACAATATTGTATCCAAGAGGCCAGGAGACAGTTGGTAGAAAAAGAAGTACAGGAAATGTTGAAGGCCGGTATAATAGAACCATCAAATAGCCCCTAGTGTTCCCCGATAGTCTAAGTACCAAAACCAAACGGGTCTAATCGGTTCTATATAGACTTTTGCCAACTAAATGGTATATCCTGTTTTGACACGTATCCAATGCCCCATGTGGAAGAGCTCATCAAACGACTAGGTGAAGCACTGTATCTCTCTACCTTAGACCTCACCAAGGGTTAATGGCAAATACACCTGAATCCCATGGACAAAGAGAAAACAGTGTTTTCTACACCTTCAGGTCTTTATCAGTTCACGGTGTTGCCTTTTGGGTTGCACGGGCCCCAGCCACCTTTCAGCGCCTCACGGACGTAATACTAAGGCCCCATCGGGAGTACACAGCGGCCTACCTTGATGATATTGTCATCTACAGTTGGACCTGGAACCAACACCTAGAACAATTGTCTTCGGTTCTACAATCCCTAAAGGAAGCAGGCCTAACAGCTAACCCGCAAAAATGTAGCATTGCCAGGAGTTCAATTAACTATCTAGGGTACCTTATAGAGAAGGGCCATAGATGGCCCCAAATGGATAAAGCTGAGGCTATCAGAAAGATACCAACACCCAAAATAAAAGGCGACATACAATCGTTCTTGTTTATAGTGGGATTCTATAGGCGGTTTATTCCACATTATTCTACCCAGGCAGCCCCACTAATAGACCTACTAGAGAACAATCAACCAAATAAGCTAGCCAGCTTGACAGGGCCCCAATACAACAGCTATCAAAGACTAAAAGAGTTATTGGTCACCAATCCTGTTTTACGATGCCCCGACTTCAATTCCTTCTACAGACCGATCCCTCCGATCAAGGATTAGGTGCCATCCCTTCACAGAACGATGAGGAAGGACCACCATCACAACCCATAGTATACATCAGCAGAAAACTACTACCTCAGGAGAACTATGCAACCCTGGAAAAAGAATGCCTGGCCATAAAGTGGGCTGTCGAAGCCCTACAATATTACCTGCTGTGCTGACCCTTCACGTTACTTACGGATCACGCCCCTTGGACTTGGCTGGCCCGTCATAAGGATACCAACCAGAGAGTGCTATAGTGGTTTTTATCCCTCCACCCATTTGTGTTTCAGGTACGTCACACGCCTGTTATCACGCTGGCCAATGCTGATTTCCTCTCGAGGTATCCAGTACACAATTGGCTGAATCAGCCACTCACTGGGATGAGCGAATGTGACAGGGAGTCATCTTGGGTTGCGGAGCTAAACAGGCTGAAGAGCCCTTCCCATCTGTCCTGTCCCCCACAGGGCCGAGTGAGAGAATCACATCAGTATGCATCAGGGAGCGTACCTACGTGGGAGAAGGTGAAAAGAAGACAGAGGAGGAGCACCAGGGGAGGGAGGATGTCAGCTCAAGCATACCGGAAGGAAGAAGGCACAGCAAAGGAGGAAGCCAGTGCCAAAGAGATGACGAAGGGAAGACTTCACTGGCAAGCACGACAATAAAGACGAGCAAGAGAAACAGCGGAAGAAGAAGGACGCACCGAAATGGGAAACCTCAGGAGACGTGAAGGGGCCCTCCGTGTCCCAGGAGGGACGTGGCTTGTCCAGGTACGTGACCGCTTACGTGGTCGAATATCTCTGATATTGGAGGAGGGAAGGTGCAGGGATCAGGGGCCTGCCGGACTAGGCTAGGAGGTCAACCCTAACCTCATAGTACACACTAACTCACGGGGACCCCCCTATGCTCACAAAGGTGTCGTTTGGGTGAATACAGTGTGGCTTGAGAACCAGGACACAAGTGTGGTGACAGTCTATATTTGGTGACGCACAAAGAATCCTCTCACACACAAAACTCTTCCCTTTTTGCATGCACAACGAGAATTTAAAAAAGGAACACTTACCTGACCACATCCTTTGTCTTCTTATTCTCCCTGAGCCCATGTGCCAGACATTGCTGAGGGTGTAAGAAGACCCTGGAGAAGAGAAGACACCAAATTAGAAAAGTACAAATCAAGGAAAGAACTACAGAATGGACAGACCACAGACATTTATGTTTGAATCCCTGTGAAATTAACAGACTATATAGGTTATTTACTTTTACCACCCACCTGACCGGACTGAGTCTACAGTAGAATCCTAGAATACTGTGTCCTCCGTGGCAACCCTATCACACATGACAAGTGTTATAGAGTTGCCTTATGGATAGGTTCAAAGGGATGACCCATTAGCTTTGATGATACTACATTCAGTTCCCAAGAATGTGAAGGTCTTTTGCTTGGTGGGAAGACCTTCTTGAGTCCTTCTAGGAGATCTTTGACTACTGGAATCTTGAAGAAAAATTGTTATGGTGGACTGTTTCTACAGGCCGCAATAGCTGCTAGATGAACCTTAATTTAGGAGAATCGATAGCCTGATTTGGCTAAATGTTATAAATATGATAGAATGATATTCTCCTGTACAGTAATGGGATTATAGTTTCTATCTCTACACCTTAAGCAGAAACATTTCCATTTAAATGCATAGCATGCTCTTGTGGATGGACGTTTATCTTTTTTCAAAATGTTCATGCATTCTGTAGGGAGATTCAGATGACAGTACTGGGTGATCTTAGGAACCATGCTGCCAAATTTAATATCTGGATCATTGGATGTAGAATCTTGCCCTGGCATTTGGAGAGGAGGTCTGGTCTGAGTGGTAGCCGTTTGCGATGGACTATGGATAACTGAAGGAGATCTGTGTAACACCACTGCCCCAGCCAATCTGGAGCTATCAGAATCATTGTGATGCAAGATGTGATTAGTACCTGGATTACTGTCGGAATCAGCAGAATTGGTGGAAAGGTGTACACAAATGGAGTTGACCAGTTTATCAAAAGGGCATTACCCAGAGACTTTGATTCCACAGACCTGGATGTGTAGTCTCAGCATTTTTTGTTTTGTGCGGTGGCGAACAAGTCTAATGTTGGCATGCCCCAGTCTTTGAAGATGCTTTCTACCACCTCGTCGTTGAGGACCCATTTGTTGTCGTTGTGGTGATGGCTGAGAAAATCCGCTTCTAAATTTTGTACTCCATGTATGTGAAAGCGGTGATGGAAAGTACTCTTGCCAGGGCCCAGTGCCACATCATTTGGGCTTTAAGTGAAAGTTGTCTTGACCTTGTTTGTTTATATAGAACATTGAAGTGATGTCTGTCTGAATCAGGAGGTCTTTATATAGGAAGGCTGGAAGGAAGGTTTTGAGAGCTAAGTGAACAGCTTTCAGTTCCAACAAATTGATGTGATTTTTTTTTTCTTTTCAAGACCAGGCTCTTGGATCATCAGATGTTTCATATGAGCGCCCCAGCCTGTCAAAGGGGTGTCTGTGACAATTGTTTGAGTTGGTATTGGCTTCTGGAAAGGAACTCCCGCTAGGACATTGTACAAGTTGGTCCACCATTTGAGAGACTGAGGACCGCTGGACGTCAGAATAATTCGATCTTCCCAGAGGCCTGTTTGTTGTGACCACTGATCTTCCACGCAGATTTGAAGAGGTCTCATAAACAGACATGCATTTGGGACTATTGAAATTCATGATGCCATTGACCCCAGCAAAGACGCTACTTGTCTTACCTTCAGTTTGAACTGAATTAGGAGATGTTCACACTTCGTTTGTATAGATAACACTCTTTTTTCAGAAGGAAACACCTATCCTGTTGGGTGTCCAATGCTGCCCCCAGAAAATTGAGATACTGTACCGGTGTTGATATTGGTTTCTCTGATTTGGCTTGTACACCTAGTGATGCTAGGAGAGATGTTGTCAGGGTGTAGGCTTGTTTTGCTTTGTGTAAAGAGCTTGCCCATATTAGCCAGTTGTCCATAAATGGCTATACAGAGACACATTTTTATAAATTTGTTGAGCAATCTGAGATCTAGTTTAGGCCGAAATTGGGTTGATGTTTATTTTGAAATAGACAATATGTTGAGTATACTCCTAAATTCCTTTGATGTTGATGAACTTTCTGTTGTCTTTTTCTCCAATAAAAGAGATGTTGCTTGTTTGAGTATGTGCAAACGGGTTGTAGTGACTTGTTTTGAAGGGACTGGTGGTGGAGTATTTGAAAAGCAAAGACCATAGCCCTGCCGAATGATGGCAAATACCCATTTGTCTGTTGTTATTCTTCTCCACTCTTCCAGGAAAGATTGCACCGCTCCCCCCACAGGAATGGGTTACAGTGGAGGGGATGGAGACTTCTCATTGTTTTGACTGAGAATCCTTGCCTTTGGTGCGTGAAAACGTATGTGGAGGAGATTTTTTCCTCTAGTATCTGCTTTGGAATGATCTTTGCAGTTGCCTTTGTGGTTGGTAATGGTACGGCCATCTAGGGGTTTAAACCCTACGATAGTAAGCACAGTTTTCTCTGTATTTAAATTGCTACAAAACCTTATTTTGTTCTACTAAACTGACAGCCTTGAGTGTTTCTACCTCATTTATCATGCAGAGCATTTCCTCCTTTGTGTGTTGACCGAATAGGGAGGATCCAGAGAATGGTAAGTCTGCGATTTTTAATTGCGCATCAGTTTTTAACGATGAGAGTCTTAGCCAAGATCTGCGTTGAAGAGAAATCCCATAAGAGAACTCAGGGGTGGATAGCTCCACCAAATCCACTGCAGCGCTGATATATTGATTAGATATTAGAAAGCCCTCTCTGATCATCTCAAAATAATCAGGTTGACGATGGGTAGGTAGATCATCCATGAATGATTTTATACTCTCCTAAATTTCTCAACAGTACCTTCCCATTAAGGCTGTGGAATTAGCATTGCATAGGAAGGTGGCCTCTGTGCCACACATTTTGTTTTTAATGGCACCCATCCTTTTACTCTTGCGGTCTGGTGGGGCTGTTGTTTCCAGAGCAGATGCATGTCTTCTTTTTACAGCCTTCACAATTACTGAATCCGGTTTCAGATCTCACTTGAGGAAGTCTGGATCCTGTTGAGGGAGATATATATATTTTAAGTAGCCTCAGAGTTGCTGGCTTAACTGTAGCCAAATTTAATAATTTTTCCTGGGATATGTCGATGAGACCTGGTAGCATCTGAAGAGGTCAAAGTGCTGGGTTGCAGAGTCTCTAATATGACCGACAAGGATGGTTGAGGGGTGTCCATTTGAACATTTAATTTAAAGGCTCCCCTTAGTAGAGCATCTTGAAACGTTAGGATGTCATCCACCGGTAAAACCCTACTTGGAGACTGTGCTGGAGAAGTCAAGGTATAAGAGGTAGTACTAGATTCGGGTGATCTGGACCTTGGGGATGACAAGTAGATCTTGCAAGTGTTGCTTTGACTGGTGATGTCGCCTTCCATTTTCTGTTTGGGGACATAAAGGTAGCTTTGGTACATTGTCTTACCGGAGAGAGATCTAGCAGTTCTACATGAACCTGTAGAGGGTCCTCCGGTGGTATTATGGGATGTATCTGAGGCAGGCTTACATCTTGTTCAGGTGATGGAGAATCAGAGCGTTGTGAGGAGCTTGACCAGTGAGATGAGGACAAAGACATTTCTTTATGAAAAAACGTTCAACGTCGATTGAGGTGTCATTGATTTCAAGATCTTTTAGGCATAGCTATACCTCTAGGCGGTGACATATGTCTCTTCAAAGTCGAGTGGGTATCAGGATTAGACATCAAGTATTGCGTTGAACTGTGAGATTTTGATGTTGACAATAGTGTTATCAATGGCAATCAATTGCAGTCCATGAGATCTTGACGTTGATCGCGATTGTGCAAGTGCCACCGTGAGGGTTCTCGGCGTTAAGGTGAGTCCCGCTGCCAATCTTGACATCAAACAGTGAGGGCATTGGTGTCCCATTGATGTTGAGCCTTGTCTGGAAGGCGAACAGAATGGTGGCAAACCTTTTTTTTTGGCAAAAGCGAAGGTTTTGACTTTGAAGCATGCCGTCAATGAGAATATTCGTGGTGGCAGTGTTGGAAGGGAGAGCTTTTGGAAGCAGATCTCCTTTTGGGGGAGTCTAGCTGCTTTTTGCTTCTTCTGAGGAGAGAGATGTGATTAAATTCTCTCCATTGTCTTCCTTTTCTTCCTCTCTTGTTCTTCTTTCATGTCTTCCATCCAGCCACACAGTCTGATACCGTCTCTGAGAATTATTTCTGACTTTTTTTTTGTTTTTATACAGACGTCACAGCCCTTAGTGATATGTTGAGGTGATAAACATACCACACACACATTGTGGGCACCTGAAGATGCTTTTTTCCTGCCACACAAAGGGTACTTTGTGAAGAGAGCTGTCATCTTGACTAGAAAATTATCTTCCACAAACAGGAAAAAAGGGTAAAATTGTTCTACGTGACAGAACAAGTGTAGAAATGTCAAGTTAAAAGCGCAGAGACATTTTTGTCTCACAGATAGTGAAAAAAAAAATCACCTGAAGTGTTCAGAGATCATGCTTGAAGGAGCTGGGAAAGAAACTGACTTTCTCAGGTAAACTGTCACTGCAGTGTATTCTGGGAAGGGGTCTCTCAAGGGCTATTAAAGGTACAGGCCTTATGTTCAAACTTTCAGTATCATCCTATCAGACTGTTTTTTCTCTCCTGCTGCCTATGTTTTGCTGGACATAGCTGGAGGCACTATAACAATGTGTTGCAGATCTTAAAAATACATTTTTCTCACTATTACTCTGCAACAGCATTTCAAGGAAAAATATATCACTGATAGTCTACGCTGCAACAAAATGATTCCAGTGATGAACATTATTAAGACATTTTATAAAATCTAAAGATATGTTGAAGAAGGTGTTCTGGGGTCAGCGCAAGAGGTACAGATGAAGCACTGAGGCGAGGAGTGGTACCAAACAACCCCAGTCCTGTGCTAAGAGCTGGCATCCAGGGAGCTATCTCTTACAACATGAAGATCATCTATCGAAGGCACATGCCACTGTTGTACGTAACCTCAGGCAGGGTGAAGTCAGAGTCCTATTTCCACCTTTCACCCCATAACAGACCTGTTCCAGCTAGACACCTGAGTAGATGAGACACTACCATGTTGCAGACATGACCCCCCCCCCCAACAGAACAAATCTGAAGAGAATTGGATGCTTGCTAGTATCCAGGAAGCACAAAAGAAGCAGCAGCACAGTTCTCAAGTCGTGATTATAGAGTGCTACGACAGCTAGATGGTTGTCAGTTCCTTCCTATGCCTCAAGGAAGGTAGCTTTGAAATACTTGCTCTGGTCCCTGACCATTCCAGGAGGGCACGAGTGCTTCTCCCAGTAGTTTTGGGACCAGAATATGCAGCAACCTCATAAGGCTGTCATCTCCATAGGCATAATCAGTAATGGAATCTCGTGTGCGATCCTTCTATCATTGACAGTCAAACTCCAGAACCATCGGACCACAGGGTGGTTCGTTCAACTCAAGTCAGGGAGTTCAACATTCTCCTTGTGGTCTGGCGGGGTCCCTCTACCCTGAGGGACCACAGTGGACATTTTTATGAGGGAACCTCTACCCAAAAGAGGGTAGTTTTACCGATTCAGAATTGGACATCAGTACAAATTCAGATGGCAAGAGAATCACGAGGAAGTATTTATACCGTTTTAAAGAGTCCTTTCTGGTCCTTCCATAGAAACTCTGGCCCCCAACGTAAAAAGAGGCCTTCCATGTTCTGCTGGCTTTGGTCCCCACCCGAACTGAACTCACTGTTTCATACAGTGCAAGTTCTGAAACAAGCTCAGAAGACAAGGAAGATACCCTTGCCCAAGTCTATGACTAAAGATGCTCACGTGTAATTGTGACCCTAGGTTACATCCAAGTGCCCTACAACTCAATCAGTGGGTGTGATAGTGCCTTGAACTGTAAATGGGTGTCCTACAACATAGGCATGTAGGTTAGGTCCTCGGCTGACTAAGACAGCTATATTCTGATGCACCCTGGGTAGCTATGGGTTATAGCTATGGCATAAACAGTACCATTCTTCCACCTTGCTGTGGTACCACTTATACGAGGAATACAGAATTAAAATGAATCTCACTAATGGGGATGTCAAACGGATCATGTTCATGTCTGCGGTACAAATTGGTATTGATCTCTTCACAATATTTGACTCTACGTGAGATGCCAGATGTGTCTGAAGCATTTTGATTTGCAACCATTTGAGGGATGAGATGTTTCAGTATGTCTAGGTGATGACTGGCTGTGAAACCTAAATCACTGAACTCAACCTAGTCAGTACCAGCCAGGCTATAGGCTTCCTTCTAGTCAGTATTCCAAGGCACAGACTACTTTTCATCCAAAACATTCCTAATTTCTCTGTTCCTTTTCCTCCCAGGTAGGTCATTACATTGGAAGTGAAAGAGAAATTACTCATTTCACTTTCTTTGCATTGGTGCTCAGAAACAAATATCAGCCCTCCAAGCACAGATTTACATGGGGGAGATAGTGTTGGTAAGAGGAGAATCTCTCCTTTCCAACAGTATCTCTCCTAGTGGATCCCGGCTTGGGGATTGCTGTAGGAGAGCGATCCTCAAGCAGGGACTCAACTACTAAACACCAGCCCATAGTTTTGGAGAGGAAGAAGTGACTGCTTTGGCAATGGACTAGTACTTCCCAACCCAAAATTATTTGGGCACACCTGGGGGCAGATAGGAGGTTATTTCCTCCAGTCTGCCCCTCATGGGAGCAGGCAGGAAGCCCACTAGATCCCAGGGTGTTGGGTGTTTTTTAAATTTTAAAACAGGGAGGGAAAGGAGAGGAGATGGGGTCGGCCCGCCTAAGTATCAGGCTGATCCTCCACTTCACAAATTACCTATAACTGTCTTTTAGCCCTTTCTGGGGGCAGCCAAGAGGTGTTTACCTCAGTGTATCGCTGGGTGGGGGTAGAAAGCCCACTAGACCCTAGGGAGTTACTTTGTAAGGGGAGGAACAGCCCTCTTGGCAATGGGCTAGTGCTCCCCCTGCCAACACAGCCACAAATGTCTCCACTTGACGTTGAGGAAACTGAGGAGTACCAACTTGCTCGCTGTGAGGAATGCTGGTTCATTGGTGAGAACCCATATGACATCAAGGAGAAGGAGACCACCGATCTTGAGCCATCAATCGATGTCTAGTTTACAGAAATATCTTGGTATGTTTCCCTGGGTGGCCACTGGGCCCAAATACTGCAGCAACCCCCACTGCCAAATCATGTAAGGCTTTTGATATGAAATGTTTATGTCTCCGCATTGAGTTTAGTTTTTTTTGGCCCTTGCCTGTTGCAGGGATCCATGGATGACAGAGACAGAAACTGAAAGTTGATGCCTGGTGACAGATTGACAAAACGACCGGCAGCATGGGTCAGCATGGCTCGTCGTGATCCTGAGGTGTTGGCAGTTTTAGCTTCAGACAGGGATGACCACCCATCAAGAATCACATGCATGGTGCCATGATATATAACGCAGGAAAAAAGGACTGGTAAGCACTGAAACCCAAGAGGCCATGTTTGTGTGCTTGTAACACCTATAGTTACCTATAGTTAGTCTCATGGGCAAGGACAGACAATCTTCTAAACATCGGAAAATTGTCAAACTTACCAAAACAGTGGCGCATATCTCAGAAGTTGTCATGGAGGCAGGGGGTGGGGTGGGGTATCTAAAAGAAGCACTTGAGGGCAGGAATGGGAAAGTAGGTTCGGATGTGATCAGGGCCGGCTTCAGGGTGGTCCGATTGGTGCAGCCGCTCCTGGCGTGGACCTCAGGAGAGGTGCTGTATTTAGAAATAACTTTTGTTTTTAAAAGCACTTGCTGTTTCCTTGTGTCCAGCAGTTTTCAGGCAACAATAAAAATGTCAAGATAATGCAGGTGAATAATGTTTCTGCTGGTGAGATGAAGTTTTATCTAGTGGAAGTTGCACAAAGGGTTAATATGCCTGCTGCAAAGAATATGTACCATGCAGATCACAAAACGGTATTCCTCATTGTTTTGTGTACCATTTTCAATGGGATGATTTACACATGCAAGATTCATTGCCTCCGTATAATTTGTGGGTGATGTAAAGCGCTCTGACCCCCTAGTGTTGGTATGAGCAGCAAAATAAAACAAAAGAAATGAATGTGAGAAAGGGACTGTGCGAAGATAGGTGGCAATATAGGAAGGTGGTAGTGAGGGAATCCATGGAGATGAAGGTTAATAGGGGTAGGGGTGCCAAAAAAAGATTGTCGCACCAGGCCCCTCTAACTCTAAAGCTGTCCTTGGACTTGATGCTTCTATATCAAGAGCTCAAAATGTGGCAGAGAAACTGACAGGCAGAGAGGAGCAAATAACCAAGCTGGAAGATAATGTTCAGGAACTTAGTAATACAGTAACTTAGCTGATACAGGCCTCCAGAGACCTGACACTCCAACCGGATGATGCAAAAGGATGTTCCCGAAGAACCAACCTCCGTTTCATCGGATTTCCAGAGAGAGTGGAGGAAGAGATCCTATAGAGTTGCTGAAAAACTGGCTGGTCTCTGGTATGGGGGAAAACAACTTCTCCCTCTGCTTTATCATAGAAAGGGCACTTAGAGCGGTGGTGGTGCGACTGCCTTGGAACGTCCCCACAAGGCCAATGATTGCTTGATTTCTTAACCACTAGGTTAGAGATACGATACTCCGAGAATCAAGACTAAAAGGAGAAGTACGCTTCAAGTCAAACAAAGTAGTAATATTTTCAGACTACATGAAAGCATTAAAGAAGCAACAGAAAACCTATGACCAGGTGAAACAGAAGCTGAGAGCCTTTGGACTTGAATACATTAATTTTCTTTGCTAATCTGAAAGTAATATACTAAGCAAAAGTCTACTTCTTTGATCAGGACGCATTGCCAATTGAAGAGAGCCTTGGGATGTGGGAAAACCAGACTTGAGATAGAGGCCCAACAATGCTGGCCCTGCTGGGGGGGGGGGGGCAACAAACAAAGGATACCTTGTCAGCAAGGAATACAATCTATGAGCAGATAAGTAAAGTTAAGATCATTCAGACCAGAGCAAGAGAGAGGGTGATCAGGTATGGAAACACCAGATACAGATGGAGAATCCTGTACAAGAGTAGATTTGCTACAAAGGTGACTCCAGATTGGTTGATGGTGCAGGATTAGGAGTTAAGTGATGGAGACCAAAACAACTGAGCAGGGGACGGGATTTATTTGATTTCCTTCATCAATCCATCACCAGTCAAGTGATAATGGTCATAATCTGCCACATGTTTGACAATAGCATATTTGTCAAGTTGTCCATATTTGGTGGCTGTTATCTTCTGTTAATGGTATTCACCCGCCTAACAAACAAAATGTCTTCATAGACTAATGGGGTTAACCCCCTTTTAAACGTTGAACACCCTCCAAAGACAAGTACCTACTCTAGTCACCTTAATGTCATAACCATCTTACAAAACTTCAAATAACCTGTAATTGTAAGTCAAGAGGTTGGCAGGTATGCATTTAGCACTGATAAGACAAGTTATGCCAGGCCATCTGGACAACTTTCTGTAGTTTGCTAAAACACACTACACACATTCCTGAGATGAGCACAATAGCACACAACTTTAGAATCAAGCTAACAATCCCAGTGTAAGTTAAACCACCAGTAAGTGCCCACCCCAACATTGTGCATTATTCAACAGTTTGTAATGCCATAAAATCTTCATCAAAGTTCTAGAAATAAACATCCACACCTTAGCAAGGTCCTTGTTAGACAGAATTTGTGCACAGCACTGTATTTCAACTAATTAATGTGCAGTCACTTAGACATCCACTAGTGGATAATCTATTGTAAACAGGTGTTTTGGCTTTTCTCACAGATTTTTTGCAACAGTCATCTGCTTTAAGCCACAACTTATTTTGAAAAATGCCTTTGCAACCCAAATCAGGTGCACTCAGCCTCTAATTTGTTTAACATGGAATACTATTTGTTCCGCAAACTTTACTGGTTTGTAAATTGTGGACCAAATAGCTTTAGCCATGCAAAACCACACGTGCCTCCAGAGCTTACGCTATTCCTTTTCTATGCACGCATATGAGTGCACACAGTAACCCTGTGCTGTATATGACTATTATGTTATCAGTGATGTCATCAATTATTTTATGCAAGTTGCCACCAGTGATATATTTAACGTCATAAGTGATGCAATATGTGAGGTCATAAGCAGTGGATGGTGGGGGCACAAGTGACTGTTACTGCACTAAGCTATAACTGGCAAATTTGAAGTATTTTTCAATTTTTAAACATTAGTTCTTATCTTTTTTCAAAACCTAATTATAACATCACTTTAACTTTTGTTTTTTTCAGCAAATTTCTGGATTTTTCTGTAAACCATTCCGCAGCAGTGCAATCTTTCCTCACTCACAGAACAGGTCAACACAGACAGCAGCAGTGCAAGCATCACTCTCATGTAGAGCAGGTCAGCACAGCAGCAGCAGCACCACTGCATCATTTGTATTCAGACAGGTAAAGCATGAGCAGCAGCAGTACAACTATCACTATTACGCAGAATTTGTCAGCACAGCCAGCAGCAGTGCAAGAGTCAATCACATGCAGAATAAATAAAAGCATGGACAGCAGCAATGCAAGGGTCACATGCAGAATAGGCAAAGCATCTTCAGCAGCAGTGAAAGTGTCACATACAAAACAAGTCAGCACAGGCAGCAGCAGTGCAACTATCACTCACAAGCAGAACAGGTAAAGCATGGGCAGCAACAGTGCAAGCATCACTCAGACGCAGGATAGGTCAGCACAGGCAGGCAGTGCATGTGTCACTAAGATGCAGAACAAGTAGAGCACAGGTAAGCATCATTCAGACGCAGAATATGTCACCACAGGCAGATAATTTGGGCCCGGTCATTTCTGATCTTCTTGAGAACTCTGGGCAGGGGAGCATGGGTGGAAAGGCACGCAGGGGGCCTGAGCTCCACTTGTGACAAAAAGCATCTCTGAGTGAGAGCTGCTTTGGAAACTCTGGAGTGCTGAACTGCTGACATTGCACATTCTCCGCTGCGGCAAACAGATCTAACCAAGGCTCTCTCCACTGCTGAAAGAGACCTTGCACCACCCCTGGATGGAGACACCATTTATGATCTGCTAGGCATCTTCAGCTGAGTTCATCCACCCTGGCGTTCAGAGAGCCCACCAGGTGGTGAACCACCAGGGATATACCCTGATGTTCCACACTCCTCCAGAGAAAAGAGTCCACGACCCCATCCTGTCTTGTTTGTTGCAGTACCACATGGTGTGATTTGTCTGTAATCGCCTGCACTAGTCTTTCTTTGCTGGAGGGTAGAAAAGCTTTTAATGCCACTCAGATTGCCCAGAGCTCCAGAAAGCTGACGTGGAGTCAGGATTCTTCTGGAGACCAGAGGCGTCTGATCTCCACCTCTCCCAGATGGCCACCCCATCCCAGGACTGATGCATCTATCACCACTGTCATATCTAGTTGGGGAAGTTTGCCGTTGACCCAAACGTGGTTCATGAACCACCAATGCAGATCTTCTGCAGTTCCCTCTGAGAACTGGATTATACTGAAGAGATTCCTCTGATGCGGAACCCACTGGAATTTCAGGTCCCACTGCAGAGCCCACATATGCCAGTGAGCATGTGTCACAAGCAGAAGGCCAGTCTAAACGAACTCCAAAATGAAGGCTGAAACATTGCTATCATAGCCTGAATATTCTAGACTCACCTTTACCGGCGGATAGGCCAGAAACCGCACTCTGTCCAGAACAGCTCCAATGAAATGCAGCATCTGAGAGGGAGTGAGGTGTGACTTTGGCATGTTGATAGTGAACCCCAGTGAGTGCAGAAGGTCTGCCATAGACTGAAGATGGAAGAGCCTGGGGCAAGCCTGCCTTCAACAGCCAGTCGCTGAGAATGGGGAAGACTGTCACCCCAATCTCTGCCGATGTACTGCAACTACCACCATCACCTTGTTGAAAACCGAGGAGCGAAGGTAAGGCCAAAAGGGAGCACGTCAAACTGAAAGTGCTCGTGGCGTACCGTGAACAGGAGGTAACACCTATGGGTGGGCAGAACGGGAATGTGGAAGTATGCATCCTGAAAATCGAATGCTACCATTGAGTCTCCTGGTCTAGGGCAGACAGGACTTGTCTGATGTTATTGACCTCCAGTGGGGCAGGTACTGGTGTATTCTTCCTCCCACTGGGTGCCCATGATGGTAAGAGGGCAAGTTAAAGGGGTTTGGAGGCTGTGGCTGCCAGGGGGTGGTGGACTGGCCTGACATCTGGCTGCCTGACTCATGGGGTCTGTGGGTATCACGTCCTCTGTCACACACAGGCTGGGAAGCTTGTGCGCTGTGGTGGCTGGGTGGGTAAAGACGTGGCTGGAAGCTCCTCCTGTGTCCACGAAAGGGGTGAAAGGCAGACTAGATTTAGCTAAGGGCCGTGGAAAGACCTATGGACCTGGCCATAGCCCTGCTATCCTTAAAGCGCTCCAGCCCTGAGTCCGCCTTGTCTCAAAAGACACAAGAGCCATTAAAGTGCATGTCCATAAGCGACGCATGGACATCCCCAGAAAAGGCAGTTGTTCTCAGCCAAGCGTGGCGTCATAAGGCCATCAACAAAGAAAACTCCCTGCCTAGCAAGTCAATTGTGTCCAGCCCACATTGGATTGTGAACTTGGCTGCATCTCTCCTGTTTGTGCGAGCTTGGGAAAGTATGGCCTGGGCCTCATCCAGGACCATGGGCAGCACTTGCGCAACTGAATCCCACAAAGCATGCGAGTAACAGCCAAAAAGGTGTTCAGGTATTGCAGTGCCAGGCCTTTGGAAGGAAACATTTTCTTTTCTCAAGTGCCCAGCCTCTTGTATTCTCTATCCATTGAAGTGGTAGGGAATGCACTAGGATTTACACAGAAGGTAGAGGCTTGGACCACCAGCCTCTATGGGGTAGGATCTTGTGTGAGGAAACTTGAGTCCCTTGGGATGGTGCAGGGTGGAGTGGGATGGTGGGGAATCATCTTGTTCACAGGAGCCCCTGTGCAGGGTTTGGACTAAGTCCCAAGCAGGACGTCCATGAGGGCTTCATTAAATGGGAGAAATGGTTTCGAGGGAGTTACTCACGACTGAAGCAACTCTATCAAGACTTTAGTCTTGACCGCCGTTGAGGGTAGGCTAAGGTCCAGGACCTATGCTGTCCTCACCACCATAGCAAAAGAGGCTCCTTCCACCATAGCCGCGGTAGGAGGAGAGACCATGCCAGTATCTTGTGAAGTGTCAGGTCCACTGGCGTCTGCTAATTCCTCACACCAGTCCATGCTAAGGTCTAGGGGCTGGTATTCTTCAGGGTCCAGCGACCCCTCCCAATCCTCTCTGAGTCCCAGTCCATAAGAATAGGATTCGGAACTGGACGGCATTGCTCTAGTAGTCGCCGGAGCTGGCATCTAATGATGCCCCTCTGGGTCCCTGTTGGAGTCAGGGATGAGAACGAGGATGGCTGGGAGCCTCAGGACCTGCACCGGGGAAGGTAAAGGTTACAGTGGTATAACCGGTGCCGTCCGGATCCATCTGTGGATCCAAGGGCCCTGACTGGATCCAGGGACGGAACTGCTGGCAGAGAACCAGTGGGGGCCCCTGTCGAACCTATGGGGCCCGAAGGTGCACCAACGGGAATCAGCCACCTAAATATGAGGTGCATGGCCTCAGAGAACTCATGAAGTTGGGTGGGGGCTCACTCCAGCTCCCGTAAACTAGGAACCTTTCAACTTCGTTTTTTCTTTTTCTTGTGGGACAGTCTTTGAATGCGATGAGGATCTTGGGCTCTGCAGTCAATCCTAGGGCCTTTCCTCTAGGCTGGGATGGAGACTATTGAGCTGCAAAGAGCTTGAGGAGGCGCTCCCTCAAGGCCTTGGGGTGCACTGCAGTGTCAGGAATCCCTAGGTGCCTCCTACGTTATCTGTCAGCATCCCCAGGGATTACAGTTAAATCTTATCTCTGTTCTTGGTTAAACCTTCATGTTTCTAAGTAAACATAATGTGCTGTGTTACACAATTGGTTTTATCAATGCTTGTTTGCTAATGTGAGCAGGTGTAGACATGTGCTTCTAATTGGGCGTGGTGACTCATCTTACCTGCTTAACTGCTTTCCTGATTTGCTATAAATAGCAGAGTAAAGCATGCCTCCCTGCTTGGCTGTTTTACTTCCTGATCTCAGCATCTGACTTGGCAGTCCATCCCCTGCTGTCATCCTCGTATTCAGGACTTTTGAGACAATTATTTTCTTCGTTCCTGTACCAGCTGACTCCAGGCATTTCTCCAGCACACCGGAAAAGACTGCAGCTAAGTGACTAGTATTCTCCAGGGAGTTTGTTCTTTGAGCGCTGCGCTTTCGTAGAACAGCTGGTGTATTTCAGACCTCATATTTTGGCAGAGAGCTTATCTTGAAGAGACAAATGCATTTCTGAACATTCTACGTTATTATTGTAGTTATTTGCCTAAATGTGCTTCAGCAAATCTGTTTGAGCTCAATTACTACAAAAAGTGACAGTGCAATTTTAAAAGAGCATTTACATGACTTTTCTTTCTCTAATAGCATAACTCTTGTATTTAAATTGTGTCATTCATGCCTGTGTTTCTGGTCTGAGGAATTTGCTTTTTGAAGGGTTTTTCACACGTAGTGAAATCAAACCGAACTGTGCCACCCTAACTGTTTGAACCCAGAGTGGACATTTGTATTTCTTGGATTGTTTTTGTTCCTTTTAGTTTAACCCTATGCATGCAGGAAAGTTATATGTGATATAATTAATGCCCTTGTTTGTCTTTCTTGTGCATGATAAGTGCAACCACAGTTCTAATTGTAGTGTGCAACAGTGAATCTCTGTGAAGCGAGCCCTAGTGTCGCAGTACTTATTGTTATGGTACGCAGTTTGGGTTTTTGGTAATGCAGTTAGTAATTGTGCCAACAGTTATTATTATCCAAGAAAAGTGCTGGAGCATCCCGATGTTCTTCTACCACTCCCGTGCCCATATCTGAAAGAGAGATTCAGTTTCAAGGAAGTGCACTAACTCTACTTTCACTCTGTCAACAACGACCTGCCCCCCCCCCCCAAGGATACCGGGTGCCTGGCTGGACCGGCAAGATGTGGCAGTGTTTTGTCTCTTTCTCTTCCACTCCCCCTTTCCTTTTGGGACACCTGCCAGGGTTTCTGTGTCCACCAGGAAGTGCCGAGAGGTGTTCCAGGAGGTCGGGAGCATACCATCGCCCCTGCAGACATCCTGCTCTTCAGGAGAGTGGCCCCATCTCGACAGGCAGGGCAGTTGGTGCAGGCCTTCGCATTGTGGTTGCACTCGAGGCACCAGAGGCAAACAAACTGCTGTTCTGTTACTGGCATCTGTTGGTGACAGGTGCCACAGGGTTTACAGCCAGCCTTTCTAGTTGGCATCCTGCCACACCAGATCATCTCAAAAAAGGCTTTGACCCAAAAAAAAAAAAAGGTCAAAAAATGACTGGTGTAGCTCTCTCTGGATCTGCGATACCTGGTGCAGAAGGAAAAGAACTGACGTCGGCATACTGGGGTGGTGCCTATATAAGCAACACGTACATCACTTCCGGCACAGATGATGCTGATGACACCACACGGAGGCGAACAACGCCATCTACCGGAATGCAGGGGCACTGCTCACTAAAAATTTCCAAATCTGATAAGAGACTTCTAGTTGCAGATTACTTACCTTTTGAATTCCCCCAGGCGTCAGACTGAATCCGGAGACTTTTTCTTCAAGCAGTGCCCTCTGCACGCAGTCAGGTGGCATCGGTGAACTCTAGTGCGTCGGTGGCATTTTGTTTGCCGTGATGATGTTGTGGTTGTATATAGGCACCACCCCAGTTCTTTTCTTTCCGCGCCAGGCTACTCCCTCCCTTTCGAGTCTTCTCCTCCAGCCATGCCACCTTCATTCGACCACATATCCGAGGATCACATGGCACTTCTCCGTGAGGAAGTCAAAGCTCTTTTGGCCAAAGGAGCTAAAGAGAGGGTCCCTGCATCAGAAGTAGGTCATGGTTGTTGTTCCCACTACTTTCTGGTGCCAAAGAAGGACAAGGGCTTTCATCCTATCTTAGCTCTTCGGTCCTTCAATCTTTTGCTCAAAAAGGAGAAGTTCAAGATACTGACATTGGCTCAGGTCTTATCTGCCCTGGACCCAGGAGACTGAATAGTATCGTTGGACTTGCAGGACGCATACTTCTACATCCCCGTCTTGCCAGCCAACAGACGTTACCTAAGATTTGTGGTAGGCCACAAGCACTTTCAGTTAACTGTGCTCCCCTTTGGCCTTACCTGCGTCCCTCAGGTGTTCACAAAGGTGATGGTAGTAGTTGCAGCTCATCTGCACAGGTTAGAGGTCCCAGCCTTCCCCTACCTCGACAAATGGCTGTTGAACGCAGATACACCCCAGAAAGTCATCTCCCACCTCCAGACTACGGCGAACCTCTTGCATTCGCTGGGGTTCACTATAAACATGTCGAAGTCACACCTGGCTCCTTCTCAGGAGCTCCCTTTCATAGGAGCTGTTCTGGACACAGTGCAGTTTTGGGCTTATCCTCCTGAAAAGCGAGTCCAGGATATTCAGGCTATGATACCGATGTTTCAGCCTTTGTCCTGGATTTTGGTGAGAATGACTGAGGCTCCTGGGCCTCATGGCCTCCTGCATCCTGCTGGTTCCAAAGGCCAGATGGCATATGCGGGCTCTGCAGTGGGAACTGAAGTTCAAGTGGGCACAGCATCAGGGGAGACTCTCCGACAAAGTCCAAATCTCGGAAGGAACTGTGAAAGATCTTCAGTGGTGGCTAACGAATCAAGATTGGATCAAGGGAAGATCCCTCTCCTTTCCCCAACACAGACCTCACAGTAGTGACAGATGCGTCTCAAGTGGAGCTCAAGCCTCCTGTACACCTTTCCGCCCGTACCACTTCTACCCAGAGTTCTGAAGAAGATCAGGCAAGACTGAGCCCAAGGTGTTCCGGTGGCACTGGACTGGGCATGAATATTCTGGTATCCCTAGCTCTTGAGCATGGCCGTAGCTCCTCCGATAAGGCTGCCCATTCGGGAGGATCTTCTGTTGCAGCAGCAGGAGAGGGTCATCCACCCAAACCTGTCCACTCTCTGCCTCCCTGCGTGGAGATTGAGCGGCGACAGTTGATGGCTTTTGACCTTCAACCTGAAGTCTGTAACGTCATCATGGCAGCCAGGCGTCCTCCACCAAAACAGTACACGCCTGTCGTTGGAAAAAGTTTGTGGCATGGTGTTTCAACAAATCTGTTGGTCCTCTCTCTGCACCTCTTTCTGAAGTTCTGCTCTTTGTTCTCTCTCTTGCTCAACAGGGCTCTACCTTGGGCACCCCAAGGGCTATCTTTCTGCTATCGCTGCCTGCCGGAGACTACCTGACCAACTTTCTTTATTCAAATCTCCCACTGTAGGGAGGTTTCTTAAAGGCCTCACACATCTCTTCCCACCTATCCCATTTATCATGCCCCAACAGGATTTTAATTTAGTCCTCACATATCTGATGTGCACTCCATTTGAGCTGCTTTGTAGCTGCCCTTTACGGCTCCTAACCATCAAGACTGCCTTCTTGTTTGCCATTACCTCTGCTCGCAGGGTAATTGAGCTACAAGTTCTATCACCTAAACCACCTTTTCTGGCAGAACACCCTGACAAAGTGGTACTCCGCACTAGGGCTTCTTTTCTCCCTAAAGAGGTAACACCCTTCCATGTAGGTCAATCTATCACCTTGCCTACTCTTTACCCACCCCCACATCCCTCACATGAGGAGGAGAGACTCTACCGCCTGAATCCAAAAAGAGCGTTGGTGTTCTAACTTGATCGTACTAAAGACTTCCGGGTGATTGATCAACTCTTTGTGGGATATGTGGGGGTGAAGAAAGGGAAGGCGGTGCAAAAGAGAACCATTTCACGATAGGTCCTCCTATGCATCAAAATGTGCTACGCTTTGGCAAAGAAGCAACCTCCTGAGGGCTTGCGAGCTCACTGAACTAGAGCAACTGCAGCTACTACAGCATTAGCACGAGACGTTCCAGTCCTGGTTATCTATCAGGCTACCAAGTGGGTATCCTCGCACACGTTCACCAAGCACTACTGCCTGGACAGTCAGGTCTGTAGGGACGGCTACTTTGGTAATTCAGACCTAAAGGAATTCCTGGTGTGATCTTGGTTCGCAGCCCACCTCCAGGGATGGTATTTCTCGGGTATCTATTCAAAAGGTAAGGAATCTGCAACTAGAAGTCTCTATCAGTTGTACAAGTTACATACTTTCAGTAATTATATATCTGGTAGAGACATATTCTAATTGCAGATTCCTTACCGACCCGCCAATCCTCCCAGCTCTGCGAACTGATTACTAGGGGCAGGAACTTTACTTAAAGGGCCCCAGCTTTGGCGCACCACTATCGCTGTTCTTCATGGCTCCGCACTTCTGCCGTGGAAAGTCATGAAAAGAAACTGACGTCAGCACACCGGGGTGGCGCCTATATACGACCGCGACATCATCACGGCGAACACGATGCCACTGACGCCCGCTGAGTCAACCGATGCCACCTATCAGCGCGCAGAGGTAATGCTCGAAGAAAAAATCTCCAGATCCAGTCTGACGCCTGGGGGAATTCAAAAGGTAAGGAATCTGCAACTAGAATATGTCTCTTCCAGATATATCGTTACCAAAGGTAAGTATCTTGTACATCTAGTCTGACGCCTGGGGATAATTCTAAGGTAAGGAATCTGCAGCTAGAAGTCTCTCTCAAATAATCACATGCAGAAAAAGTAAAGCATGCCAGCAGCAGTGTAAGGATCATGCAGAATAGGTGAAGCACCGGCAGTAGTCGCTCACCTGCAGACCAAGCCGGCACATGCAGCTGCAATGTGTCCCTCACCTGCAGAAAAGGTAAAGCATGGGAAGCAACAGTGCAAGCTTCACTCCAGTGGAGAATAGGTCAGCACAGGCAGGCAGTGTGTGTGGCACTCACATGCAGAAGAAGTAAAGCATCGTAAGCAACAGTGCAAGCATCACTCAGTCGCAGAATAGTTCAGCACATGCAGAACAAATAAAGCATGGGAAGCAACAGTGCAAGCATCACTCAGACGCAGGATCGGTCTGCACAGGCAGCAGCACTGTGTTTCTCACAAGCAGAACAGGTAAAGCACGGGAAGCAACAGTGCAAGCACCACTCAGACGCAGAACAGGTCAGCACAGGCAGCGGCACTGCAGGTGTGACTCACATGCAGAACAGGTAATGCATGGGAAGCAACAGTGCAAGCATTACTCAGACGCAGAATTAGTCAGCACGGGCAGGCACTGCAGGTGTCACTCACATGCAGAAGAGGTAAAGCACGGGAAGCAACGGTGCAAGCATTACTCAGACGCAGAACAGGTCAGAAGAGGCAGGCAGTGCAGGTGTCACTCAGATGCAGAACAGGTAATGCATGGGAAGCAACAGTGCAAGCATTACTCAGATGCAGAATTAGTCAGCACGGGCAGGCAGTGCAGGTGTCACTCACATGCAGAATGGGTAATGCATGGGAAGCAACAGTGCAAGCATTACTCAGATACAGAATTAGTCAGCACGGGCAGGCACTGCAGGTGTCACTCACATGCAGAATGGGTAATGCATGGGAAGCAACAGTGCAAGCATTACTCAGACGCAGAACAGGTCAGCACAGGCAGGCAGTGCAGGTGTCACTCACATGCAGAACAGGTAAAGCACGGGAAGCAACAGTGCAAGCATCACTCAGACGCAGAACAGGTCAGAAGAGGCAGGCAGTGCAGGTGTCACTCAGATGCAGAACAGGTAAAGCACGGGAAGCAACGGTGCAAGCATTACTCAGACGCAGAACAGGTCAGAAGAGGCAGGCAGTGCAGGTGTCACTCAGATGCAGAACAGGTAATGCATGGGAAGCAACAGTGCAAGCATTAATCAGATGCAGAATTAGTCAGCACGGGCAGGCAGTGCAGGTGTCACTCACATGCAGAATGGGTAATGCATGGGAAGCAACAGTGCAAGCATTACTCAGATGCAGAATTAGTCAGCACGGGCAGGCACTGCAGGTGTCACTCACATGCAGAACAGGTAAAGCACGGGAAGCAACAGTGCAAGCATTACTCAGACGCAGAACAGGTCAGAAGAGGCAGGCAGTGCAGGTGTCACTCAGATGCAGAACAGGTAATGCATGGGAAGCAACAGTGCAAGCATTACTCAGACGGAGGACAGGGCAGCACAGGCAGCGGCACTGCAGGTGTGACTCACATGCAGAACAGGTAAAGCACGGGAAGCAACAGTGCAAGCATCACTCAGACGGAGGACAGGGCAGCGCAGGCAGTGCATGTGCCACTCACGTGCAGAGCAAGTCAAGCATGGGCAGCAGAAGTGCATGCCTCAGATACAACACAGCACTGTTTCTGTGACAAATAGCGTGCAATTATATAGACAGATACAACGCTGATTACTTCGGGCCTAATGTCAGCACTATGGATTCCCCACAGAAGGTGTCATTGATTACAAGTCGGGCGCTGCTGCGTTTTCACCGGAAGATGTCGATAATTACTGCGAACCTGCGGGACGACGGAAGTCCCCCGGATGGTTATGTATGGACGGGTCCTACATGTAGCGGCCGCAGCCGCCTCTGCGGCGTTTTTCACCCAGTCTTAGCTTTCGTGAACGGCGTATTTGTAAAAAATATCCACGTCCCAGCTCCTAGTGCTGTACCATAAAAATCAATGCAGAAGAACGCGCTGCCACAGGAACACGTCCTGTCGGCGAAGGTGCGGATGGAGAGGCGCGCAAATAAACAGTTCCATAAAACCCGCGAAGCCTGATTACAAGCAGCAGAACACGCGGGCTTCCCCCGGGGTGGGGGCATGCAACATACCCGGCGAGAATTGTTTACAACACCAGAGCCACAGCAGCGTGCATTTATTACACGAAATGCAATATTGCACGCTTAGCACGTGCACGCGGCCCGGGAAGCACAGATCAGAGCGGCGAGAGCCTCGGCTGCAGACGACCGACAGCACAGACTCCATCAACCACCGAGCACGAGGAACCCGCGGGTCACATGAAGGAGGAGCGAGCGATGCTCCGCAGCTCATGACAACAGCAGCGACAGCATCATCTGTGCACCAGACACAGGAAGGCCCACAGGCTGCATGGAGTGCACATCACAGCACACAGCACATGCAAACCACAGAGGAGCGCATCGAGTGTGTCAACTACACACCAACGGCATACGATGTCAGTAAGTGCATCGACTACAGACCACAGCCACTGGAATTATGCGGTTGTGCGGCCGAAGCGATTTTCGCATAATTACAGATTTGCCACATATTCCATCACCTGCCACATAATCTGCAGATTTTAATTACAAAAATGTTTGTAGCACAAGCAGTTCAAACGTTACTAAAAGGCAGCACAAAACAATGAAGCAATATTATCACAAAATGTGCCGAATTACACCGCATAGGTTTCGTTTTCCTGCCGCTTAATTTGGGCCTCCCTTGCCACATACTTCCAGTGGTCGTGACCATAGATTATAGCACTAATTGCATTACCTACAGACCACATATTAGACTACTTCAGCTACAGACCAGACTAAACCACAAATTAAATTAAATATGAAGCACTTCTCATCCCATGGTGCAGGACATAGAAACCACAGACTAGCAGTGACTGCAAAAACTGCAAGCCACAGCCTGTGGCAACCCACGCTCAGAGGAAACCCCATACTGGAGAAAAAGTAGTGCAGTCCATACAGCATGGCGAAGACCTAAAGAGAATGGGCCATTGCTCTTTGCTGACGACACAGTCCTCTTAGCTGGACTTAAAATGCTCTCCAGGTGCTCTCAGGCACCTTTGCTGACTTTGGAGGTCATGGTTATTAGCTGTGCAAAAAAAGGTAGTGGTGATGGGTCCGAGGTACCCCGGTATGGTTCTAGGAGAAAGCTAATCCTTTCATCACCTTGGTTTTGGGTGTAGAAAACCTGGGGGCATATTTTGTCATACGTCCATACGGCGTAACGCAGCAAACTACCTTGCTGCACGAAGGGGCAGGGATGCGCCGTATTTAACATCATGAAGTGCATTCCTGTCCTTTCCTTGTGCTGGCACATTTCTGTCTACCTAGCGCTAACGCAGGCACTCCTGCACCACGTGCAAGGGTGCCTGCGGAGTAAACAGGATTGTTTTTGTGCAGGAAGGGACGCCTTCCTGCACAAAAACAATCCTGAGAGGCATTTTCCTCTTTCTATACGTGCCGCAGGATGCAGCACACATAGAAAGAGGAAGTAATAGGGAGAAATAAAGAATATTTCTCCATGTTCGCCTCCCTTGGAGAGGCGTAGCATTTTGATGCATACCCATGTCTACCGCTAATGGTAAATCTGGGAATGCGCCAAAATCCATGGTTGGAAGACTGGGAACACCCACACTCTACCCATGGGACACACCCCTGGGGCAGAGTAACGCAAGGCAGTGGCTCCCACTGCCTTGCGTTACTCTAGATTTATCAAGCCATGCAGGACCAGTCAAGGTGGTCTTGCGTGGCTTGACAAATGTGAACTTAGTGTTGCGTCATCCTTGCGTAGGGCAAGGCAACACTATGCTCAATATGGGCCATGGTCTTTAATGGGGTAATTATCTGTTAGATCTAAATTCCTGCTGCTGATACAGTTGGTGCATTTTGAGGCTTAATCATTGCTTTGACAGTGTATCAAGACAGTGGGTAGCAGCGGGATACATGTGATGGAATTGTGGCAAGTCACATTTCTTTGCCCAATTTTGAAAGCGAATACATTGTAGCAGAGCCTCCTTCACCTACATCAAGGCAGGCTGCTAATCCTATTTGGGTGTAATTGGTGGCCCACAGTGTCAATTTACAGGAAGCCATTTAACACTTTTGCTTTGAGTTTCATTCTTTCTTACCCCACATATTTTGTTCTTCCAAACATATCTTGTGGCGGTGCTTACCTTTTCCAGGGACATAACCTGCTGTTTTTTAAGTATATAGCATCCACATTTTGGATTTGAGAACAAGGGCATATCTGGACTATGTTATGCCACTGATTGAGGAGAGAAGTGGCTGTACTAAACAAGCATTGGCAAAGTCAATAAGTCTCACCTTTACAAGTATTGGCTTTGCCAATGTGTTTAGGGCATGTTCACCTGAGTGGCTGCTGTTCAGCTTGGCTAAACGTTAGTGGCATAGAGGAAAGTGGCTTGGAGTGTTGTAGAGTGGAATGGTGAAGAGTGGAGTGGCAGAGAGTGTCTTGTATTGGAGTGGCATACTTTGGAGTAGCATAGGGTGGCATACACTGGAGTGGCATAGAGTAGAGTGGACTTGTGTAAAGTGCATTAGCATAGATTGTTGCACAGTATAGTGGCATAGAGTGTACTGAGTGCAGTGGCATTGAATTCAGCAGCGTACAATGCAGTGTCGTAGAATGCAGTGACAGATTAGCGTGGTTCATAGTAAAGTGGAGTGGCATAGAGTAGAGTGACATAGAGTAGAGTGCAGTGCCATGGAGTAGTATAGAGGGGAGTGGCAGAGTAGAGTCGATTGACGTAGAGTTCAGCAGCATAAAGTGGTGCAGAGTAGAGAATAGTGCCATAGAGTGCAGTGGCGTACAGTGGAGTAGTCCAGAGTAGAGTGGGATAGGGTTCAGTAGCAGAGAGTGCAGTGATGCAGAGTAGAGGGTCAGAGTGCAGGTGGTGTAGATTGGAGTTGAGTGGCGTAGAGAGCAGTGTGTAGAGTACAGTGATGCAAAGTAGAGAGCAGTTGTGTAGAGTGCCTTGGCGTATACTGCAGTGGTTAAGAGCTGACTGGCGTAGACTGCAGTGGCATAGAGTAGACTGATTCAGAGTAGAGTGAAATGGCACAGAGTGGAGTGGTGCTAGGTAGCATGCAGTTGTGTAAAGTGGCTAGACTGTAATGGCAAAGAGTAAAGTGGTGTAGAGTGCAGTGGCATAAACTGCAGCGGTGCAGAGTCGATTAGAGTGGCATACAGTCGTTTGGCATAGAGTGCGGGCATACAGTTGAGTGTTACTGGGTAAAGTGAATTGGCGTATAGTGCTGTGTTGTAGAGTGGAGTAGAGAGCATTGATGATGAGTGGAGTTGTGCAGAGTAGTATGGTGTGGCCTAGACTGGAGTGGTGTAGAGCAGAGTGCTACAGAGTAGAGAAGAGAGGTGTAGTGTGAAGTGGTATGCAGTGGCATAGAGTGGAGTGGTGCAGAGTGCAGTGGTGTGGAATGGTGCAGAGTAGAGTGCAGTAGTGTGGAGTGGTGTAGAGTGGAGTATTCATGGTGTGGTAGCACACTGCCATTACAGACAACACATTCTCAATTGAAACAGCATTTATAGTTGCACAGATGTTGTTTTACTAATAAAACTACACAGTGCACGACCAAAATGTGGAAATCGCATCACCTAGTTTAATGATTTGTTTTGATCATATTAAAGTATTTGTCTCCAACACACTTCAGAAAAACATGCTTTATTTGTGCATTCATTATTCTTATATATTCTGAAATACTTACACATTTCATTTAAACTTTGTTGTGTGCCAGAAAAATACTCTTTACTCCCCCTCAGTATCCAGCAAGATTGTCACATAAATCCTCTCACTTTGAAGTTGGGGAAAGAAAAGTAAACAAGCGCTTTTGGAAGATATCGCCCAACATTTGACCTCTGTCTTTGCATGCACAGCAAATGTGACAAGATAAGAACAAGATTTAAAGGCCTGTTAACAGAAAGTGAGTTTGTAGAAAGATACAAAAAACACTGCTTAGACAATGAGAGGGACAAACGGAACCTGGAGATCCTAAAGCAAAAAAAGCCAGCAAATGGAAATCCAGACAGTGTAAGTTATAAAACACAAAGCCAATGGTAATCAACAAGTGCCATGGATTCGTAGGTCAACTCTGTGAAAGTCCGCGAGTTGTCTTTAGCAAAGCAGACAGCTGTGCTGTCTGGTAGGCTGCGACCTAAAAAAGTGTGCTGGGGAGGCAGGGGAGATCATGTGTAAAGGGGCTGCTTCTTTCAAACTGGGATCTGCTTATTAGAGCATGGGTGTGAAGTGGAGTTGTGAGCACTGCCTAGATATAATGCCCCCTTTATTGGAATGGTTGTATATGAAGTCAGAGTGGGGAGGGTTGAGGAGGGCCCATGGGGTAGGTGTGGGATTCCTGAGCCTTTCCCATCTCTGTGCAAAGGGGAAGGCTTGATTTAAGTCTAATCCCAAGCCAGAGGCCACATATTTGATGAAAACACAGTTTCTTGAAACCTTGGTGCATGGCATCCTGTTATATCCTGTGTAGCCAACGTCCAAGAATAACATGGCTATCGCCACAACCTGTATTAATTAGTTCCATTTATTCCAAAAAGTGAATGTTGTATACAAGGCATTGCTTTTATTACCCTTTTAACTTTTTGGGCCGACTTTTTATGTAGTTGATGTACTTACCTTTCTATTGTAATAACAGTGTTTAATAATGAGGAAGATGAATATGATGATGACTTTCTTGGGAAAAAACACTATCTTCTAATGGCACATGAGACACACGGTGCATGCAATGACATCAATGGAGGAAGCCCGATCTTCACTACAGCGCCATATCCCTGTATCCCTCCAGAGTAGAGAGGCCCTGCTCCCCATTTCTAAGGAGATGGGTTAGTCTGGCTTTTGCTGTTCAAGGTCTGGCTGAGTGGAGGTTCCAAACAGCGTAACCCCAACTCCTTCAGCCCCCGACTGTGATCACCGCTTCTCAGCCCTTTTTCAGACTTTTTGTCTAAGAGAAACTAATGGGTAAGCTCCCCCATATCATTCTGAGCTTGTCACTTTTAAGCACACCTTTTCGTGAAAGGTGTCTTTTTCACCGCTGCGGGAGCTCGATTCATGCAAGGTGACAATGTTTGAATGCACTTTTTTTTAATTTTTGCAAAACAACCCCAATTATCTCCCAAAGCGGTGGGTTGAGATTCAAAAATGAAAAATCAATGTCCCTCCTGCACTGGGAGTTTTTCCCATAACATTAAGGGCAATGATTATTTTTTCGTGCTCAGGGACAATAAGCTTTGGTGGGCAAGGTCAGGGAAACCACAAATGACATGGCTTCAGAAGACCTTCCCAAACTAGAGAGGGTCTTTCAACATTTTATCTGTCACTAGATATCCAACTTTGAGGGATTCCTCGATGGCAGAGACGAAGATAGCTCCACGGTCCAGAAAACTGCTCTCCGCATCATCCTACATGAGGTGGGTGATGCGCCTGCCAGTTTTTGGAGCCTACCCAATTAACGCCAACCTCGAAACGAAGCCTTAAATCGCCAAGGGAGTTCACAGGTCGGTCTCTGCCTATCAGTGTATCACTTCATATCTCATTCGGCTCTTAGGAGGGTGGCATGTAGACATGTGAAAGTGATCTGCATGGGGGCTAATTTGTGAATAAAATACTGGAACCATGGTAGATCATGTTATAGAAATGGTGGATTTCTGGGCAAATAATTTGCATGACTAATAAACGTACACATCTTGATAACAGAAAGAAAACCATTTTTATTAGGTAGAGTTCTAGTTAGAAAATCCAACCAACCAGTTTCATGAGAACAGTAACACCAAAAATGTTACTCAAAGCACTGGTATCCACATGCTGACTGACCCTCACTCTTAGGGGCCTATGTATAACCCTTTGCGCTACATTTTGCCTGCGCCAGGCATAATGAATGCAAAGGGTGAGTTCCCCCGTTAGGGGAGCTGATAAAAGGTACAAGGAAATCTATGAGATTCCCTAGCGCCATTTATTACGGTACTTCTTATTCCTGCTCAAGAATAGGCATTAAAAGGGGGCTTCCATTCTTTAGAATGGGCCCCTATGTACTCTGCAGGAGTAGCGCAAATATTTTGCCGCTACTCCTGCAGAGAACATCAAGAGTGTCATAAAAAACGTCACTATTGCCTCCTACCCTGCGCCGTGGTGCGCCATATTTTAAATACGGCACACACATGGTGGCAGTAGGGGGGTGCCAAGGGGTGCAGAGAAAGTGGCGCTGCACATTCAGAAGCCCATGAAAGGTTTTCCAGAACTGAGACTGAAACTAGGACTGTGATATGAAATAACTGAAAACAAAGCATACAGGCATAGTACTGTGATTACAGATGTTCTTAGGATCAATAGATTTATGTAGGCCAGGGGTGTTTAACCTTTTTAAGTAGTTACATTTTTTTTTTTTACCAGATGCCTGGCCGGCACCACAGAAGTGATTTAACATAAAGTGATGTCACATGACTTCTACTACAAGGACATTACAGTTAGTGACACTGCAGGCAGTGGAAATTAAAAGGGTCGAGAAGACTCAATATAACAAGCATTGGTAATGCCAACTGGTGTGGCTTATAAATGAAGGTGCCTTCATGTGTCACTAATTTGTTCAGGTCCTCAATATGTCATCATACACGTGCTCATTCGCTCTTCTTTGCATCCATCCATCAATCCACTGACTCATTCTTGCATTCTCCTTCTGACACCTCAGTAAAACATACACAAACTCAATATGTATGCAAGATAAATTACAAGAATAAAAGTAGAATATGAAAACATGCTGAGGTCTAAACACAGCAGTAATATACTTGCAATAACAAAACTAAACATTACGGTTGTTGTCCATTTTGTAGTGGTATTGTACAGACCGTATCGTTATTTGGAAGTTCCAGCATGGCCGCCATGTTTAGAACCAATGTGTTAGCCATCTTGAAACGGTAAAACAATAATACACCATGGACAACAGCATTCCATAATGGTCACCTGGTTTAGAGGAAGTGACCAAGGGGGATGCAGCGCACTGTAGATTAAATGAGCTGCAAGCAAGGATAGCTGTTGTATGCACTTAAGAAAAATTAGGAGAAGCAAAGAAATAAAAGAGGAACTATAAACCAAGGACATGGAAATCTAAAAGACAGGCCAACCAGCCCTGACATTGAAACACATACATTTTCAGATAGTTGCGCACATGTGATCACAAAATGCAATAATTAACAGGGCAAAGCAACCAAAGGAGGATGTGGACGGAACTGTTACCATGTGCATTACATTGTCATTGATCAAAGCAGAGTGTTAATGACAGACCAAATCACCCTCTATCTATAAGGATGTATGTATTGTTTATGATTTTTTTATTCGAAGATCAAGGTTGACAGCAAAGCCTGTCAAGCCATCTTAAGAAATTGTAGCAAGAATTATTACAGTGCAAATCTTCTACCCCTAGGGTTTGTCAACGAGGGTAATCAACACCAATAATTATTTCCTACAAAGATTTTAAGCGACATTTAATCTAAAAAAAAAAAAAAAAAAAAATCTCGATGTCTGGCTTTAGCTTAGTACAAAAATAACCCCCTCAATAAGGATTAACTGTCTTTAACATATGTGTGTTATATAATAAACAAGTATTAGCAAAGCCAATACGTCAAGCCTTTCAGACCTTTTGGCTTTGCCATTGCCTTTTGTCGATATTGTACAGCTCCGGCAAAAGATGTGCAGCATGGACAAAAAGGACAAAAGACAAAAAATGGAAAAATAAAAGGAGCAATGTCCAGCCATGCAGACGTACACACATGATAACCGTATAGAGGAATGAGGCTGAAGGCCGAGTTCCTTCATAAGGTTATGGAACTCTGAGGTGACTTGCAATATCCATATCCTGTATGCCAGAGTGTACTATATCCCAAAAATACATGGTCACACTATCAGCTTTCCCACAAAACACTTAAAACTTTGGTGCATTGCTCTTTCATATGAAAGAGCGAGTATGTAGATTTCTCTGTCTAAGGAGTGCAACAAATGAAAATAAGTTAATTACCAGTAACTATAGTTCTCCAGTATTTGAATCTTTCATAGATTCACATGCTTGATTCATTCCCCGTCATCAAGATGGGAGTCCCCTGTACCTTAGAAAAGATAATGGGCCTCATTATGACCCTGGCGGGCGGCGGAGGCCGCCCGCCAGGATCCCGCCCTCCAAATTACCGCGCCGCGGTCAAAAGACCGCGGCGGGTATTACGAGTTTTCCCCTGGGCTGGCGGGCGGTTCCAGTAAAACCGCCCGCCAGCCCAGGGGAAAACGACCTTCCCACGAGGATGCCGGCTCGTAATCGAGCCGGCGGAGTGGGAAGGTGCGACGGGTGCAGTGGCACCCGTCGCGTATTTCAGTGTCTGCAAGGCAGACACTGAAATACTTTTCGGGGCCCTCTTACGGGGGCCCCTGCCGTGCCCATGCCATTGGCATGGGCACGGCAGGGGCCCCCAGGGGCCCCGCGACCCCCCCTACCGCCATCCTGTTCATGGCGGCTTTCCCGCCATGAACTGGATGGCGGTAGGGGGGGTCAGAATCCTCATGGCTGCGGAGCGCGCTCCGCAGCCATGGAGGATTCCAAAGAGCAGCGGAAAGTCAGCGGGAGACCGCTGACTTTCCGCTTCTGACCGCGGCTGAACCGCCGCGGTCAGAATGCTCATTGGAGCACCGCCAGCCTGTTGGCGGTGCTCCCGTGGTCGGTGGCCCTGGCGGCCACCGGCCGCCAGGGTCAGAATGACCCTCAATGTCTCCAGAGACAATCATAGAGGCCTAATGTCTTATTCTTAAGTAATCTATCCAAGTCACTATGTAAAAAAAGGACTAAACTTTAGAGTCCACCAATCAGAAGACCCCACCCTCTAGAACCCTCCTGAGAGAAGCTCCAGCCCCTCAGATATTCTAAGATCTAGTGTGTATCATTAAAATAAATTATTGAGAGGTAAGGTGAGCTTCTCTGGGGAGGCGGGTGAGTTGCATGTGAATCTATGAAAGATTCCACTACTGGAGAACTACAGTTACAGATAAGTAACTTATTTTCTTATTCCAGTATTAGAACTTTCATAGATTCACATGCTTTATTCAGACTGCGAAGAAGTATTCATGGCACACTGCATTGTCAGTAAATTAGGAGAATTGTTGGAAGATACCTATTTCATCTGATAGAGTACTTAAGTATTCTAACGTAAAAATGCTCTCACTTATAAATACATCTGTACAATTATTTATCTCTGTAAACAATTATACATACATTTAAAAAGATGAAAGTAAAGCAAACCATCAAAATATGCAATGTGCAGAACCAGAAAACAAGGAAGTTAGAGTTAACCCACCTTTATTGGAAAAGATGCTGCAGGACCGCCTGGCATACAGCCACACCACCTTGAGGTATCGCATCCAGAGAGTAATGTCTTGTAAACGTGTGCGTACTCTTCCAGATAGCCGGTCTGCAAATGTCTTGTAGAGGTACACCTGCGAATAATGCAATCGATGTTGAGACAGATCTTGTTGAATGGGCACGTACTGAAGTTTGTAAAGGTCTGCCAGCTGCCCGGTGACAACATTTTATAGCAGCTACTATCCATCTTGCTATGCCTTGTTCCAAAATGGGTTGGACTTTTCAAGGAGCGCTATAAGCAACAAATAATTGTTTCGACTTGCAAAAGTGTTTTGTGTTCTCCAAATAAAACTTAATACATCTTTTTATGTCCAACGAGTGAAGAGCCCTTTCTGCTGGAGATGATGGATTTGGGAAGAAAGTTTCAAGATCAAAGGCTCATTAATGTGGAAGTCTGATGGTACTGTGGGAACAAACTTTGGGTTTGTGCAACGGGTTACCCTCTCATCTTTAAATTGAAGGAAAGGCTCTGGAATCATAAGGTCCTGGATCTCGCTGATGCGTCTACCAGAAGTAAGAGCCACCAGAAGAGCAACTTTCCATCATAAGTGTTTCAATTCTGCTTTGTGAATGGTTCGAATAAATGTCTCATTTCTTTTTATCCATATTTTATTGTGATTTTCATTTTCATTTTCAATCAGACAGTAGGCAAATATTCTAAACATCTCACAATTCGAATAGATGTCTCATGAGCTGAGAAAGTACCATGTTGATTTGCCAAGAAGGCGTGGGAGGTCTTACTGACGGGAAAACTAAGCAATCATTTGAAAAACTGTTTTATTAACCTGGAGGTCCATAAAAAAGGAGATGTTGGGGAACGTCTGAAACAAGATATGGCCACCAGATGCTCTCTAATAAATGCATGAGCTAATCCTGAAGATGCCAGATGCAGGAAATGGGGCAATATCTCTTCTGGTGCTGACAATAGTGAGTTTATCTGTTCTTTCTGACACCATGAACAAAACCTCTTCCACTTCAAAGAGTAAGTCTTGTTTGTGCTATCAGCCCTGGCGTTTGAGAGTATTTTTCTACATTCTGGGTGAATATTTAAGTGGGCAAACTCATTGTGTTCAGGAGCCAAGGTGATAATTTCAGTGATTTGGGGTCCGGATGTAGGTCTTGACCCTCGTTCATCGCTAGCAGATATGCAGTTCTGAGAACCAATGCTGGCGAAGCCAATATGGGGCTATCAGGATTAGTCTGAAACGTTCTCTCTTGATTTTCGCAAGCACTCTTGAAATCAGGGGAATAGCTGGAAAAGCGTAGGCAAATATTCTGCACCATGCCCTTGAAAATGCATTCTCCCATGACCCTGGATGGCGATTCCAGCTTGCGCAGAAGTGGCATTTGGTGTTCTGCGGGGTTGCGAAGAGATCTGGGTTGGGTTTGCCCCATTTTTCGGAGACTTGGTCAAGAGCTTCTTGATTCGGTTCCCACTCGTGGCAGGATGATGTTAGTCTGCTGAGGGTGTCTGCTGTCTCATTCTGTCTTCCTGGTAGGCGTTCTGCACTTAAACTCACCCCATTTTGAATGGCCCAATTCCAAATATTTTGAGATTCTCAAGATAGGAGAAGAGACTTTGTTCCTCCCTGCTTGTTCAAGTAATGCATTGTTGTTGTATTCTCTGTCCTTATGAGAACAGCAGATTGTTTTATTCTGGGGAGGAAAGCTTGTAGAGCCAGAAATACTGCTTTGAGCTCTAAGAAGTTGATGTGACATTTTTTAAGAGAGCTTTTCCACCTTCCGCTGACCTGTAGGTCTTGTAGATATGCCCCCTCCCTTCCAGAGAGGCGTCCGTGGTAATGACCAGTGGGGATCATTGAAGTAGAAAAGGAAGGCCTTTCGCAATGTTTGATTGTTTTGTTCACCAGTGGAGTGCTTCGATCATGTGTGGAGTCACTATGATAATGTCGTTGAATGACCTTCTCTTTTGTATCCATTGGAGGCCTAATTCCTCCTGTAGGGGGCGCATTCTTAAAGGGCAAAATGGAATTAGCTGAATGCAAGATGGCATCATCCCCAATAGAGACTTGTAACTGCATACTGCAAGAAACTGTTTTCTTTGAACCCAGGTTGCTAAGGGCATGAGTTTGGTTTGTCTTTTCAGTGTGGGAAAGGCCTTGTCTTTGATTGTGTCTATGTCGCTCCTAAGAAAGTGGTTAGTCTTTCTGGCAAGATCTTTGATTTGTTCCAATTTAGAATGAGACCCAGCTCGTCGAATAATTCCATGCCAGCTTTTGCTGAGTTTTGAGCTGCCCGGCTCAATTGTGCTTTTACAAGGCACTCATCTAAATATGGAAATATTTGGTACTTTTGCTTCCTCAACCAAGCTGCTACCAGAGCCAGACACTTCGTGAATATTCTGGGGGCTGATTTCAGGCCGAAAGGAAGAACCCTGAACTGGAAATTGCTGCCGGCTACTGTAAACTGAAGGAATTTTCTTTGGGCAGGCGAGATTGGGATATGAAAGTATGCGTCCTGTCGATCCAGAGTTGCCATAAAGTCTCTGTGATTCAGATGAAGGAGAATGTCCTGCAACGTGACCATGCGAAAGGTTTGACGCTTGAGGTATTTGTTGGGATCTCTGCGGTCGAGGATGGGACGCCATTCTTTTCAGTTCATGTGCATTAGAAAGAAACAGGAGTAGAATCCTCTCCCTTTTTCTGAAGAAGGGACTTTTTCTATTGCTCCCTTCCTTAGCATGGTCTTGACCTCAAGCTTGAGCTGTTTTTTAATAGATGTATGTGGAGGGTGTGATGGAATCTGGGTGAACTCTAAGGTGTGGCCGAATTGAATTATTTTTAATACCCACTAGTCCGATGTTATTTCTTGCCATTTTTTAAAGAAGTGGGACATTCTTCCCCCTATTTTTAGAATTGGTGGTGAGGAGGTCGCTGGAGCCTGAAACTGGTCATTGGTGACAACCTGTCTATTTCCCATTGTCATTGGCGACAACCTGTCTATTTCCCATTGACGTGCTCTACACCTAGAAGGAGGCCTTGCGTAGGCCAATTGGGGTGGTTGCCTTTGTGAATATTGCATACAGAACTGCTGAGTTGCGTAGGAGGGTTAATGAGGGTGTTTAAAACCCCCTCTATAAGGGGATAGTCCTCGCCCTCTGGAACCACGAAAAGCCACATTTTTAAACTGAAGGGTACCCATTGATCTGGTCATGTCTGTGTTAGTTTTAATCACTTGTAGGGCTTCATCTATGTGTATGCCAAAGACAGCCTCACCATCAAATGGAAGGTCCAATATCTTAATCTGCACCTCTGGTCGAAAAATAGTAGCTTTAAGCCAGCTTTGTCTACGGAGGACCACTGCACCTGCTGGTTGTCTAAAAGCGGTGGGAGCAATATCCACTGTGCAGTCAATGATCTCCGCCGAGGTGTGCTCTCCTTTTAACAAGATCTTTTTTGCTTCCGCCTTTGAGTCTTCCTGAAGCTGGTCCACATATGGAGCAATATCCGCTCATAATTGTCTCTCATACCTACCCAAGACAGCTAAGGAGTTTGCTGCTCTCACCATAAGCTCAGATATGGAGGAAAATATTTTTCCAATGTTGTCTAGCCTTCTTCCTTCCTTGTCTGGAGGTGCTGCAATTGGTGTTGACGGATCCTTTGAACGTCTCTGTGCCCCGAGTTATTACTGTATCCGGTTTCAGATGGCCAATTAGACATGCTACAACGTCTTCTGGGGCTTTATACTTCTTGTCTAGTCTTGGCAAGACGGCAGTTACTGTGGCCGGTTTCTTCATCACCTTTAAACCTTCTTCCCAGATGTAACTCACTATAGACATGGATTGTACACACTTTTGAAAAGGCTCCTTAAAACACAGAGGAAACAATCCATTTGTTTAGTTGGCATGTGGAGCGCAAATCTCTTTGCCGCTTTTTCAAGCAAATTATGGAAACCCCCAATGTCTGCTGGGGGTGAATCCACAGGAGTAGGGGATGGAGTTTGTGGGGTTGGGATTAGGTAGTTATCCCATTCTTTCTGTGTGTCCTGAAGTTCTCTTTCCTCTCTCTCCTCCTCAGAGGAATCTGTTTCCTGTGGAAATGTTTTCTGCGGGGTACTCCTGGCTGATCTGGGTAAAGAGGTAGGTCTTGGTGCTGGAGTGGAAGGATGAGGTGGGGGCGGTGGAGGTTCCTTTGGAATTGTTTCCAACTGTGGTGTTAACGGAAACTTCCTTTTGTAATCTGACAACACAATTTGGAGGTCAGTAACAAGGGAACTTGGAATACCCACCACATCCTCTTGTTGGTATCGCTGAGGAGTATAATATTGTCGATCATACTCTTGGTCATATTCCTCTTTTTCTTCCTGATATTTGACCTGGAGCTGCGAAGGACTATGAGCCACTGCAAATGGCCCAGCTTCATCCGAATCTTCTTTCAAGAGATGGGCTAGGAGTAAGGGTGTGATCTAACTTGGAGACGTGTTGTGTGGTGTTAACTCATCACTTCTGTTTGAAGACTGATTTTTTCTTCTAGTCGACGGTGCCATCAGCAAAGTCATTGACAAAGTTGTCCTTGTATGTAAAGGGTCGACATTGGTCGTCAGTGACGGTGTCGTCGATGATGTCGTCGTCAATGGGATGATCATCGACGATGGTGTCATCAGTGCTGTCGTCGTCGACGTCAATCTTACCTTCAAGCGTCGATGGTCTAGTTTCGGATACTGTTGATGTAGACTTCGTCGTCGAGCAAGAGGCAATAGTTGAGAGGCTGGAAACATTGGATATTGTCGTCGCTAATGAAATCGCCATATATGTCTTTGTCGACGATGGTGTCGACGACGATTACCTAGTCGACTGTGGAATTGCAGTCGATGGTCTGTCAGCTGGAGGAGCTAAAGAAGGTTTTTTAAATGGATAAATTACCTTTGGTGGCGGTGTCGATCGTTCTAAACAAAACTGAGAAACCTTTTTTGAAGTAAAAGGCCGGTCTTTTCTTTCTGATTTTGAAGAGGAAGGCTTCCCTCCATGAGGTGATGTTGAAAGGCCGCGGCCTTTACTAGACCCCTGAGTGGTCTTTTAAAAATTTTTAGAAGGCTGTTCTGAACCCTTCTCGGAATGAGGGGATCTTTCTCTCTTTTGAGACCTTTTGGAAGACCAAGAAGACTCCTCACTGTCCAAATCTGAGACAGGCTTTTTTCTAGTTTTAAGCTCCTGCAGCCATATTAGTAGTCTTCCCTCTCCATCCTTCAGTGTTTTGGAAGAAAAACATACCTTACATTCTTTAGCAGAATGATCAGGATAGAGGCAGTATATGCAGTCTCTATGTGGGTCTTCAGAGTGAAGTCTTTTTTTCCACAAGATTTGAAGGCTCTGAAGAGACTTTTTCTCTCTTTGTCAGACATTATGAAGATAAGGTCAGTCCAGAGGTATTCTGAGCGTCAAAACACTCTAGGACAATTGTGTATGTATGATCTGTAGTGGTAAAATCTATTCCAAACTGGAAAAAAGTGAGCAGAGATCATTGGAGACTCCCTAGCAGGGCGTGTAGTAGAAAATCTGAGGGACTGGGGCTTTTACTCAGGAGGGTTCTAGATGGTGGGGTCTTCTGATTGGTGGACTCTAATGTTTAGTCCTTTTCTACATAATGGCTTGGATAGATTACTTAAGAATAAGGCATTAGGCCTCTATGTTTATGTCTATGGAGACATTAACTTTTCTAAGGTACTCCCATCTCAACAACGGGGAATGGTTCAAGCCTGTGAATCTATGAAAGTTGTTACTGTAAGCTATTAAAATAGAGCAGAAGAAATAAAAGCAATCTTCAGTTTGTTGCTTTAAGCATGCTATGAAACCTGACCTGCCTTTCAGCTTGGCTGCTGGTTCCGGCAGCAGGCATTGTGAAGCAAGAACTCTACCTTGCTAACCTTATCTACGAAACAGCAGCTGACATGGTGTTTCGACAACAAGCCTTTTTCAAGGCTTACATATCGATGTACAAACCTATATTCTTGCAGTACTCTATACTAGAATAAAGGCAAAAAGTCTAGGACATTACTAATAACCGACCAATCCCCATGTGGTAATGGAGGCCGTATTGTGCCTTACATGTATGGTTTAGTTCTAAAACAAGGTAAGGAATACAAGCCGAGCCCGACAAGGTAACAGTGTGATAGTAGAAGCCATGATATGCCTCAAGCATTAAGTCCGGATGGAAGGACAGACTGACTCCTTACCTTGTTTTGGAACTGAACCATTTATGTTTTGCTACATGTGATTTTCCACCCATAGCTTAACATTGTAGAGTTTGAGGCTCCTGTTTCAAAACTGTTATTCAAAGTATTTTTGCTTTCATTCTAAACTTAACATCTCCAAAAGTACTTACTGTAGGAAAATGCCACTGTTGGCATGGTTACCCCCTAACTTTTTGCCTTTTGTTGATGCTAGTTATGATTGAAAGTGTGCTGGGATCCTGCTAACCAGGCCCCAGCACCAATGTTCTTTCCCTAAACTGTACCTTTGTCTCCACAATTGGCACACCCCTGGCACACAGGTATGTCCCTTGTAAATGGTAACCCTGGTACCAAGGGCCCTGTGGCCAGGGAAGGTCTCTAAGGGCTGCAGCATGTCATATGCCACCCTGGGGACCTCTCACTCAACACATGCACACTGCCTCACAGCTTGTGTGTGCTGGTGGGGAGAAAGAGACTACATCGACATGGCACTCCCCTCAGAGTGCCATGCCCACAACCCGCTGCCTGTGGCATAGGTAAGTCACCCCTCTAGCAGGCCTTACAGCCCTAAGGCAGGGTGCACTATACTACAGGTGAGGGCATAGCTGCATGATCACTATGCCCCTGCAGTGTCTAAGCCAATTCTTAGACATTGTAAGTGCAGGATAGCCATAAAGAGTATATGGTCTGGGAGTTTGTCAAACACGAACTCCACAGTTCCATAATGGCTACACTGAATTCTGGGAAGTTTGGTATCAAACTTCTCAGCACAATAAATCCACACTGCTGCCAGTGTGGGATTTATTGAGAAATGCACACAGAGGGCATCTTAGAGATGCCCCCTGTATACCAGCCCAACCACTAGTGCTAGGCTGACCAGTTTCTGCCATTCTGCAACATCCAGAAGGGTTTCTGGCCACATGGGGTGATTACCTTTGTGCACTCTGTGACCAGGAACAAAGCCTGTACTGGGTGGAGGTGCTTCACACCTCCCCCTGCAGGAACTGTAATACTTGGCGGTGAGCCTCAAAGGCTCAAGCCTGGTGTTACAGCGCCCCAAGGCACTCCAGCTAGTGGAGATGCCTGCCCCCCGGACACAGCCCCCACTTTTGGTGACAAGTCCGGAGGAGTTAATGAGAAAAACAAGTAGGAGTCACCTTCCAGCCAAGGCAGCCCCTAAGGTGTCCTGAGCTGAGGTGACCCCTGCCTTAGAAAATCCTCCATCTTGCTTTGGAGACCTCCCTGCACCCCCACAGCGATGCCTGCAGACAGAGTCCAGAGGCTCCCTATGACCGCGACTGCCAGGTAACAAAGAACCCGATGCCTGGAAGAAGCACTGCACCCGCAGCCCCCAAGCCCGAGAGAAACCAACTACTGGTGCAGGAGTGACCAGCAGGCGGCCCTCATCATTGCCTAGTCAGTGGCTGGCCCGAGAAGTCCCCCTGTGCCCTGCTGGCATCGCCAGAGTGACCCCCGGGTCTCCCCTAATTGTTTTCTATCTAAAAACCGACACCTACTTTGCACACTGCACCCGGCCGCCCCGGTGCTGCTGAGGGTGTGTTTTGTGTGCCTGTTTGTGACCTCCCCCCAGTGCTTTACCAAACCCACCTGGTCTGCTCCCCGAGGACGTAGGTACTTACTTGCCAGCAGACCGGAACCGGAGCACCCCTGGTCTCCATAGGCACCTATGTTATTTGGGCCCTACTTTGACCTTTGCACCTGACCGTCCCTCTGTTGCTGATGCTGGGTGTTTGGAGTTGACTTGAACCCCCAACGGTGGGCTGCCAATGCCCCTGAGACTGAACTTGTAAGTGCCTTACTTACCTGCTAAACTAACTTGTACTTACCTCCCCCAAGAACTGTTGATTTTTGCAATTTCCACCTTTAAAATAGCTTATTGCCATTTTTGCCAAAACTGTGTACATTACTGTTTTAATTCAAAGTTCCATATTTACCTATGCCAAGTACCTTACAATTTATGTGTTTACTTGAATTCTTAATCTTGTGGTTGTAAAATAAATTAAGAAAATAATATTTTTCTATATAAAAACCTATTGGCCTGGATTTGTCTCTGAGTGTGTGTTCCCATTTATTGCCTGTGTGTGTACAACAAATGCTTAACACTACCCTCTGATAAGCCTACTGCTCGACCACACTACCACAAAATAGAGCATTAGAATTATCTAATTTTGCCACTATCAACCTCTAAGGGGAATCCTTGGACTCTGTGCACACTATCTCTCACTTTGAGATAGTATATACAGAGCCAACTTCCTACACTTACCTAATTCTGATGATCTTGGTGACTAAAATTATATAAAAATTTGTGGTGTTTTTATAAATTGGTCTAGGATTTCTTTTTGAGTGTGTGTACCATTTATTGACTCTGTATGCAACAAATGCTTAACACTCCCCTCTAATAAGCCTAAGGTGCTCGACCACACTACCACAAACAGAGAACTTGGGATTATTAAAGTAAGCCCTGTAAACCAAATAGGGGTCGTCTGGACATTTTTGCATGGTGTGTCCTTACATTGGCCCACTACATAAAAAGCCAGCTGCCTACACACACACACACACAATTCCCCCAGGTCGCAAAAAAAGGTGTCCTGTTTTAAAAATGTTCAGCAGTTTAAGTAAATTTCACAGACACAGCAATACAACTTTAAAAATGGCGGCAATTACTATGTGGATTAATTAGTTTGTTTTAGCAGCATTTAACAAATTCACAACACAGCCATACAAGATTTTTTTTAAATGGCACCAATTGCTATGTGATTAATTCACTAATTTTATCAGCATTTAGAAAAGTGCATAGTGCTTAGCATGGAGCGCATGCAGTCAAATACAGGGTAATGTGTAGTGTCCAGCAGTCACGTCTGCAGGCCTGCACATAAGGAGTGATTAGACCAGACCCTGTCTCCTGAGTGCCCGACTAGAGCGTCAACCTCGTGGAAGATGAATGCTTCCCAAGGTTGTGAGGGGAGAGGAGAGCACCACCAAAAATAGGGAATGTCGTTTCTAAAAAGCATTAGACTAAGAAGGCCCCCCCAGAGCAAGATATCAAACCCTTTTGGATGTTAATCTGGTACTCTTTCCTACTCTCAAACTGGCGAACTAACAGGTATCTAGAGACTAAAAAACTTTCTATGAAACTGGCCTGCCTATTATGTTTAATTTCTTGTTGCAGAGTTTCCGATTTAAAGGCATTGGAGTTGAGTAATAGAATTTACAATCCTTTTTGGGTCCCATTTGATATCACTAGAAGAACAAAGACTATGTCTGACACAATTTTCTATCCAAGATTCACTGCATACAAAAAGTTATGCATTGTTTCTCGTATTCTATCGTATTCTATTTTCTCGTATTTCTCGCATTGTATCTTGATTCTCGTATGCTTCAATTTAGGCCCGTTGGCGTCACCCAGCTATTAATCTCATTTGTCAAACCATTCCATGTGATTACTACTACTACTATTGCTAGACGGGTGAAGTGTATTATGCAGGTGGCAGGTGTGGATTTACAAATATTCCAAGCCCATTCCTAAAGAGGGGCAATGGCCGGTCAAGCCCTATTGAAAGGTGCAAGACTTGAGGATATCATGAAAGCAGCTGATTGGGCTAATGCTTCTAATTTTGCCAGGTTTTCCTGAAAACCTATTGAACACAAGCCGAACGCTGTGTTCGAGAACTACCAACATGCATAATGGAGGCCTCCGGTCTTGTAATGAAATAGCGATTCTCAAAGTTTTAATGTCAAGAGAATCTGAATTTCATTAAGGACACGGAGGCTGACACTATCCCTCCCTCTCCTCCCCATAAAAAGTTTTAAAAAAGGGAAAAGGGAAAAGATATATATGATTTTAGTTCATTGATACATGTTTAATATAATTGTTAACATTTTATGGTGTTATTCCGCGCCAAAACTCTCATGTCATAGTCTACCATTTTTTCAGATAATCAGTAATGGAATGAAGTTCATGAGCAGCCTCTTTGAAGAACAAGTTTGATATTTACCTATAAAAGCTCCAAGTTACCTCTGACGTCACAGAATTCAAAAGAGGATGATTGTTCCATGCCTGGGCCCTTTCTCTGTTGGTATGGTGCTGTTCTGGATGTACTATTGAGTGCTCCGGGAGTGGCATTAAAAGGACTTATGCATAATGTCAGTCTCCGTGTCCTTAATGAAATTCCGATTCTCTTGACATTTTGAGAATCGCTATTCTCAACCAGGTGGGAAGGATGGAGAGGAGAATGTCAGAGAAAACTCCAGTCTGTGGGAATGAAAGACTTTTGAAAGGTATCCTGTGTGCTTAATACAGACTCTGAAACTCTGATTTTAATACGCCGATGTGGGGGCTTTGGGGTGGGAAGGATACAATAAAAACGATAAGAGTGGTAAATGAAATAAAAGTCAAAGATGAGCCAGGTGACATGATCCTTCAAGATTGGATAGTCATTGTTGGGAGGTCACTGCAGGCAGCGTAGCATCTCCCAAGGAGATCATGAACAGGAAGTGAGTCTATTAGATAGCTGTATTAAAGGACGGGCCCCACATAGCAGACGATGACGATGGAACATATTTTTGGTGACTGCATTCACTTGGGTATGAAGGGAGGCCACAACCGGACCGAACCCACGTGTTAAGTCCAGTGCTTAATTTGTAAATAAAGAGGTGCCGGTGCTCAAAGCCCTTCTGTTAAACACGAGACTGCTTTAATTAAATCTGCCAACACTGAATACTGAGGCAGCGTAATCCTGAAGTCACCTCGGGCCTCTTCAATCCATTTACGGCCACCCCTGCCCCTTCAGCTCATCCTGCAACTTTCTACTTTCTCCCTTTATGACGCTTTTTAGTTTTCCCTTCTTTCACACATGTGTCTTTTGCTCGCAGCAAATGCTTGAGGCTGAAAAATAAGCCCCGGCCCTCACAATTAAGTGCCGGTGCTCAGCACCGGAAACAACAAGCACAAATTAAGCCCTGGTTATGTCCCCTCTACACAGTAAAGGGAGGGAGTCCCAGCCTGAGTCCGGCAGGGAGGAGATGGCCTTGCATAACTGGGCTCACAAGCAGGATTTCTGTCCTCGCACCACGCGGCAGAGCCATTTGTGGAGGTTCCGTCGCGATATGTGCAGAAGAAAATTAATTTCATTGGATCGGCTTTTCAGAGCGAGGCATCAAACAGCAGAGCGGCTTCATGCGGGACCCGCAGGGCTGCGCGGCGCTTGAAAGAAATTAAGCTTGTTACGTTGATAGAGCAAATAATTGCTTGTGTGTTCTGATGATGGGGAGGCGACATCGCGTGGAACAGTGTGGGCCCGCTGGAGGAACACTTCCAAGGGAGGCCTTGGGAGACTCGGCTCTTCCCTGCCGTCCACGTCCCAGTAATCAGCGCATGTAAATAGGGCAGTGCGCGAGGAACCCCCTCCCTCGGCCTCCAGGACATGGCATGATTTGTGGGATATTTAAGGTGATAAATTGGATCTGAGAGGAATACATTTGCTTAACGGCCTAATGACAGGAAAGGTTTTCCTCGGAGCATCACTTTTAGTGGACTTGAATTCTTTCATAATGAACCTGGCTGAAGGCAAAAGAATCCGAACATAACAATTGCATAGGATGTAAGGAGGCAGTGGGCACAACTATGCATTTGTTTATTTCAGATTTGGAAATCGCTTTATGGCTCTTCCCAGACAGTCCTATGCATCTACTCTCAAGTGTCTGGGCAGCAGAGTCGGACTGGCCTATAGGTCAATCTGGCAGTGGCTGACGGGCTGCTAAGACAGGTCAGTGCATGGCTGTTTGTGACTGTGGGCCTGATTTAGGGACTGCTGGGATATATATGTGGAGCTGAGCTTAACACAGGTGCTTCAGAAATCAAGAACTGCTGTTCAAGGCCTTGTATCATCGCATCTGGATGGATGTAATTCCCTACTCCATGGCCTCAATGACTCCACACTGGAACTCCTTCAGGGCATCCTACACACTGAAGCAGCCTCATCCAGGATCAGCACAAACACAATCTCATCTCCCCTATTCCGGTAAATCTGCATGGGCTCCACCTGCCGCCCACGCCATCTTCAAAACCAGCTGCACCCATTGCAAAGCAACCAAAACAAGCATTGACTTTTATATTGCAGGTAAGCTCCCCATCTCTGGTGGTTCTCAGCACACACAACCAGGTCACCATTAGACTGCAGACTACGAAGTGTAAAAAAAAAAGAAAAAGACAACAGGCCTTGTCCATCTGTGCATTCAGGATCTGGAATACCACCCCAAAGACTGCTCCCGCACTGCTCCATTTTGAGAAAGAGTAGAAGACCTGTGTCTTTAAAGAGCACTACATCACAATGCATTAACCGTCCACATCTTGGCTTCCTCTACTATGACTTGCTGACTTTAAGCTTGCTTTCACCATGTATTGCACTAGGCTGCCTTTTGGCTAGGTTTGTGTGACATGTATGCATGCATATACATACATACAATTTAAATCATCCAAGGTACGATTGCAAATGCACTGCCTGTGAAGAAGAGTATTGTTCTTCCCTAAACCCCTCCCATACTACCTCAGCCTCAGAGTTGCATTAGTTTCACTCTTTTACTCATGACCATGAAGGCCCTTGGGCTGAGAGTATTCTAGGAAGGTGAACAGACACACCACCAAAACTTACCTATAGGATGCAGGCAGTGTCAAGAAATATTGAATATTTAATGATGAGTGTGGATTTGTGAACTTTGGTTGAGGACATGGAAGTTCTGACAAACTAAAACATTTGAGGAAAATGTGTGGCGGGATTGTTGGGGTCCAGTAAGTCAACAGTCTTGTCACACGCTATTATTTCAACCCCTTGTGTCATCGAACCTTACCTTAGGTATATGATGATTACCTAAGCAAGGGTTTCCCTGACTCGATTCAAGCACAAAGTGGGTACTCCATATTGTTGCAATAAAATCACACCTCGAAGCACATTGCACTTTAATTTGTAAACTTTATACAGGCCAGAGGAAGAGATACTTATTACCAATCCTCTGGGTGGCCAACCTGCCGTAGTGCCGCTTGGCCCTGATCTTTTTAGCGATGCTCCTTTCACCCTTTATTGCTGCATCATTCAGTCATTTATCCAGGCTGCTGTTAAGATTTTGAAATTATCTGTCTGCAGTGCACCCTTTTAAATTGTCTTGAATATTTTAACTGTAATAAGTATTTTTGTAACCCAATTCTGCTCTTATAATGTGCCTTTTTGTGTGTGTATGGTCATCCAGGTAATTGATCAGCTAGGCGGCCAACGGAACTAAGGGCCAGATGTAGCAAAGGGTTTTACCCATTCTGTGTCTATGGGAAAATGTGTTTGTACATATGGCCCAAATAGTGTAAGACACATGATTCAGGCTTTGTGTTGAAAGAAGCACAATGCACTTTGCTCTGTAAATGCACACAGGCATGATAAAGAGATACTATTAATTCTTTGTGCATCTTAAATGGAATAATTGTTGCTGGTCCTGATTATTTTTAAAAATGTTTCTTCAACCCATATATTGTTGTAATGATTAAGCCAATACATAGGCCGCTGCTAAAATATATGATGGTTTGTTTTTACCATATTTCATACCTGTTTAAAACTCAGTGTGTCGTTGTAATGTGTTGTTGTTATCTGTTTTCTTTTCTGACTAGAATTGGCCGAATAAAGATATTTTTGATTTGAGGAAAGCACCAGGCCTCTACAGAGCGCCAGCGGACCGTTTCAGGATTAAAACAGAACTTTGGGATTTATACATTTTCAAATTAGTCAATTTATTTTTGCTCATGGGGTGGCTTCTACCTTACGCCTTGGGGCTGAAATTATCCCTTCAAAAAGAAGAACAGAAATGTGCTAAAAACTGAAGACGCAACAGCCTGCCAAAACTCATGGGGACCCAGATGCTACGCTGATTGGACTCCTATGGAGAACAGTTGCATTATTTCACACCTGCCATCAGGTCTCAAGAGCTGCAAAGGTAGGGTTGAGCCGGATTTGTGCCTCTAGATCATCATCTTGAAGCATGTGGTGACCTACGGGCCCTGTTGTGGTAAATGTATGCTAAGGGCAGGAAGGGGGAAAAGGCTCAAACAATCAGACAGAACAGACCTCAGAGTTATGCGGTGCCTTCCCCTTGGCACTCACAAATATATGCAACATAGGCACACTAGGTCCTTTATCAAGATTTGCCTGTAACACTTGAAGTGGACAAGAGGGATAGTTACTATGCCGATGTAAATCCATGAAGATGATTTATTAAACTGAGCACATATGGGCCTTTAACTGTTTAAACAAACTAATGAAATAGGTTCCTCCTGTAAACTGATATTCCTGATATGGGTAGTAATACATATGTGAAGTACACATTTTATGAAATTTTGATGATTAGATAATGTATTGGCCCTGACGAAGGCACTTTGATATGGCGAAATATGTGTTAGCGCTTTTATTTGTTCAAGCATAAAAGAAAATAGAGATACTACAATCAATAAAGATCCTCTTTCTGTTCTCTTAATGAAGAGTCAAGTTACTCAAATTAAAGCAGAGAATTACTGGATAATATTCTATATAAAGCATTGGTTTACTACTTCCCTGAAGACCTAAGACCTAATCTGCCTGTCTTGTGTAAGATGTATGTTGATCTTCTAACAGCCTAAAACAAGGCTGATCGAGGGAAGTTATGAGCAGGGGCGACTTCTTCACAATGGCGAAGAAGCATCGCCCCTCTGGCTAAGAGCCAGCAGCAAAAAAATAAAGCAATGGTTTGTGATCTTATTTTTCTGCTGCTGGCTCAGCTAGCGGGTGAGGGAGGGGAGGGACTGGTCCATGGGAGAGAGAGGAGCGGAGTGGAGTCAGGGCACTAAGTGCACATGTCAGTTTGGCCAGCCGTCTCAAGCCGGCCAAACTGACATGCGCACTTAGGTTTTGCCAACCCAGCTGTGTTGCACAGCTGGGTTGGAGAAACTACACAGACTCCCACGCAGTGTCTGAACAGCAGAACTAGCTGCACAGACCAATCCTGGCGCTGCTCTCATGCTACCTATAGCATAAGTGCAGCACCAGGATTCTGTGGGGAGCCTGTGCTGGTGTCCAGGGACTGCTGGGACACCAAACCATAAGAAGAGGAGCAACACGGCCAGCAGCATCAGAAAAAGGTACGTTTATTTATTTTTTATTATTTTTGTTTATTTCTCCCGCCCCTTCCCTTGAGATTTGCGCTGGCCGCCGGTTGGTTATGAGAAATCCTGGAAAAGCATGGGGTAGATCAAAGAATGGTTAAGGTGACTGTGTTGATGAACCAAGACTATTTTCCTGTGGTGATGTCCCTGAAGTAGGAAGAATGTGCTGAGGATTTTCCCATGGAGCATGGTGTTCAATGATAGTGCCTTCTAACACCACTTTGTTTACCACTGGGGGCTGTGGCAGATGGTGGTGCTCCTAAAAGGTCCGGGAGGAGATTACTGTTCTATGAACTCATTCTTTAAAAGGAGTCTGGGGATTTGTGCACAATGAAAAGTCTGCTTATTGATATTAACCTGCACAAAACCATGGTTATGATGATTAACCTATTATGACCTAATATTCCCATTTTCAAGAATGCTGTAAAACACCTGGACATGGTTGATATGATCTATTACTTATGTGAGCAAAACGTATGCAGCAGGCAGTGTGGAGCAATCCCTGGTGTCAACAAAGAATTTGACTGAATGCAGCTACTGAGACACAAGAGAACTAAAGAGCACAGACACTCTTATCTATACACCACGGTCGCAGCTACGTGGAAAACATAATTGCAGAGCATTGTTAGTGTTGAAAAGCAACTTCTTGAGAAGGGTAAATGTGCCTATCAGGACCTCACTGGTCCTCCTTATTTTACAACTGTGCCACAAAGATGTTCCCTCACATTTTCATCTGAAACCCTAAAGAGCAGATGTATCAAAGTATCACACAATGCAACACAGCATGACAACTTGCTTCACTGCACTGCGTGACAGGGAGAAATAAGGAATGCACACATCTACTAAGATACGATGCATTTCTGCTCTCTCCCTGAGCTGGTGCACTGAGTGCTGCCTAGCATCAACACAGGCACTCTTGCTCCACAGTGCAAGGGTGTCTGCATTACTGGCAGGATTGTCTTTGGACACCTTTTAGCACAAAAATAACCCTTAGAGGCATGTTCCTCTTTCTATGTGTGCTACACGATGCACCCCATATAGAAACAGGAAATAGCGAGGATAAATTAATATATTTCTCCTCGTTATGTCCCAGCTGGGAGGTGCACTATTTTGACACAATCTAAGGTTTACTACCCATATTAAATTCAGAATCCTTTCAAAATCTATAAGTGGATGCATTGGAACACCTATGCTACACCCATGGAACTCCTTCCTAACACAGAGTAAGACAAAGTAGTAATTTGCGCTACTTTCCATTACTCTGGATTTACTAAGCAATGCAGGGTCACGCAAGGTGGATTGCATGGCTTAATAAATATCAATCTGATAGAGACTTCTAGCTGCAGCTTCCTTACCTTAGAATTCCCTGGCGTCAGCTTAGAATCCGGAGTTTTTTGTGAGCAGTACCCTGCGCGCGCGCCGTCGGACGGCGTCGTTCGGATCCGCGTGCGTCGACCAGCTCCGCGTGCGTCGTCAGCGTCGTTGGAGTCGTCTATGACGTCACGGTTGTCTATATAGACGCCGTCTCGGCGTGCGTACGTCAGTTCTTTTCCTTCCGCGCCGGTTAAGCGCAGTTTCGGAAAGAGCTACCCTGCTTCGGCGGTTTGTCGACGCTTTTTTGACTGTTTGGAGTCATGTCTTCGAGAAAGACATGATTCAAGCCGTGTGGTGCGTGTCATCGCACCATGTCGGTGATGGATCCGCACCGAGTTTGTCTTTGGTGCTTGGACAAGGACCACGATTCCACCTCGTGCTCCGATTGTCGGGCCATGGCGCCGAAGGCCTTGAGGGAGAGATCCCTTAAGCTTCTTGCGGCCCGACATTCGTCTTCGGTCGGCGCGACTCCGCGGAGGTCACGGTCCCGCAGTAGGAGGAGGTCGCGGCACCGCTGCCATGCGTGAAATAAGGGCAATATAAGGGCTTAGTAAATCTGGCCCTTAGTTTTTTGCGTATGTATTTGAGTGGGCCTAAAGTTGGAGCCCTACTATGGCAACATCTAACATCTAATATGTAGCATCCCATGGTTTAAGAATGTTAAATGTGTGCTTATCTGACTAACTTCCTTCGCTCGTACTTGCTTCACAGAAGAATCCTTTCCTGCCTGCGCAACTCTCTCTGAACACGCTTTTCCAGAATTGTTAGCAGCAATTTCTTGTCTTACGCTCTATATGGACATTGTTCAGATCTTCTGAGAGCAGCCTCTCTGGTTGAGGAGCTTGCTCGATGAAGCCTGTGTGGTGAGCTTGCCAGCTTTAAGTTGCTGCCAAGCCTGACAGAAACTTGCTCTGAGGAGCCCATGGGCTGATGGAGCTGAGAAGAGCAAAAGCACAGAGGGAGACATTGAAAGAGACTACAAAACGGGGTTTCATTCAGTGGAACAATTGATGAAGACATTTGTGACTTGTGCAAGCGACCCTGAAGACAGAGGTGCTGATTTAGATCTCAGTGGAGGAGAATACTCTGTCACAAATGTGACGGATATCCTATCCACCGTATTACAATCCCATTCTATCCTATAGAGATCGTAATATGGCGGACCGGATAGCTGTCAAATTTGTAACAGAGTATTCCCTCCGCCAAGATCTAAATCAGCTCCTTACACTTTTTTGAACTGCAGAGGCCATCCATATTGAGCCAGTATCCAAGAAAGGCCCAGCACAAGGAACTGCCACTGAGCCACAAGAGGAAATGCACCCAGTTAGAGATTTAGGGACAGAAATGCTAAGAGCCCTACGTTGCCTGCAACCGTAATAAGTCACATCTTAACCAGCCGTCCCTCACTGCCTTACTGTTTGAGACTACTTTGCCAGAGCTTGACTGCATCCAAGCTGCTTTGAGTCAAACACAAAATTATATGCTCTTGTTTCCTACCAAATGTCTCCAAACATTTTAACCAGCTATTCAATTTCTTTGTGCCAAAGCTGGAACGTGCATTTTCAAATCCACAAACTCAACATCATTTCAGTGGGTGAAACAGAGTTCAACCCACCAACTCAACTACAACTCTAGATTATTTTGTTTTAGCCAATTTTTTATTCTGGATTATTTGTGATATTTTTACAATATCAATCTGGCTGCATTTGTATATTTTCCCATTTTCTGTGACTCGACTTGCCTTAATAAACTTTTACCATTTATCTGAGTTGCTTTAGACCTTTCATTTGTTTATACTTCATTTTGTGAGCAGGGTTTGCACTCACAGTACACACACTTTCACTGAGCAAGGCCCTGCTGCTTTGGCCAATCTACTAAGGATGAAACAAAGATTAATTACAGAAACCAGGCTAACTCTGTGGTAGACAAGTCATAGTTCACATTAATACTGTGGCCTATCACTACCCCAGCCTAATATTCTGATTGGCTAATAGAATGCACAGAATAAAACATGCACCCATGGATGCAGAACGCAGAATATATTAGTTTAGCAAACGTTGATAAACAGGTGTGGCTTTTGAATATCGAAACAACATCGATGGGGCACAATATGTAGGACAACATATTGACAGTTAAGTAATTCTGGACTTCCTATAAGGAACTCCACACATATGTCCCTGGTGTATATATATCTTCAAGGGACAGAGATGCAGAGTTAGGAATACTACATTTATACCTCCCTACATGCAGTTACCTTTTGATACGTTGTCCTTTGATAGTCTGTCTTTGATATCCTTGTACCACAATATTGTTGGTGTCAATATTCAGTAATTCAACTGATAAATATTTTAAACGCCAATGAATGAATGAATGAATGGACGAAGAGCATTGTATGCCATGCAGCAACCTCAACAGGTATCCAAGCACTATCAGTAAGGATTATTAGGCAGAAAACATACACAGTTTAACCCTGCATTGAACCTTTACACCTGGGCTGTTCTGCAGGTTTCCCCAGCCACCTGCTGCTAAGTCAAGCAAACTGATTACCTCCAACAGGTTAGCATCTAAAATCCCCCAAAAGATTAGCTGTCTGTCTGGTAATCAGAAGACAATCCTCTTTCTGCCTGCAAACCATGAGCTAAGCGCAACCCTGTCTCCTAACTAGGAGCCAAGTCTCACCCTGCTTGCTGATCAGCACTCATGGCTCAACCCTACCTGGTAACTAGGAGCCAAAAATCCAACTGCCGGTTAATCATGGACCAAGGCTTGCCCTGCCTATCAGTGGCGAGCCAAGCTTCACAACCTGCTAACCAGGAGCCAAGTACGTCCTAGCGCCGCCTGTCAACCAGGAGGGGTTTCGGGGCAGACACCTGTTATTGAGCTCCCACTGTAACAATGAGAGTCTTCTATCACTGTTTTTCTGTTACTTTAGCTACTGCCGGACCCTTCACTCAGTACCAAGTACACCTCTTTAGCACTTGTCCCTGACGGTGGCGAAGTCCAACAGGGTTACTCAGGGATGGGGCGTGGGCGTAGAAGTTCAGTACTTAAGAGCCATGACAGTGATTAAAATCACTGCAAAGCCAGTACTTTAACATAAAAGAAAAATTACTTTACTTCCGGGCACACAAAGCAATGCTGTACTCAAAAGGTCAGAGGGCAAATGTGCAGCGCAGAGTTGTCATGGTAACAACCACCGTGTGACAGGACTAGCTAATATTAGTGGCTGCTAGTCTCTTCCTAACATGCTGTGAAATGTAAGTCTGTGCAAGCTAGGGCCTATTGCCTTCCTGGGAAAATGACTGACACAGGTCTTCAGCCCGCCCACCCCCACCACAGGAAATATGGCTAGATTTGTGGTGGCGCCTAATGGTCCCTGAAGTCACCGTCCTCCCAGAGCGCTGATATTTGAACGCTACCTTATTTTTTCAGTCCATGGTAGGTCGGCTTGTTTCTAGCAGCTGAGGGAAGGGCTGTGCAGCTCCCAGTGGTATGCGGTATGCTACAGCCATCAGCAATGGTCACTCTGACTTGGCCGCAGACTGGCCGTAGCTGCTTCTGGCTCTAGCTCAACACCTTGCATGCAGAAACTGCTTTGGATGATGAGGCAGAATGGTGTGCAGACAGCTGAAATGGACACTCTCTGCTGACACCACTTAGGATCTTCTCTAGGGCGAAACACAAACCCACCACTAAATCAAAGTGAAGAGCATTTCCCGGTTCGCAGCGATGATCCAATGGAGGTCGATGTAACCACCTACTGCAGCGTGCAGCCTTGATTTAGCACCATCCTTCGGCTCCTTTTCAAATCATGGCCAAAATGTGATCACAATTCCATGGCAGTGGAGACCCTACTATTGCTCTTGACACAGCACTGAGCAATTCTCCTTTTCTAGGTCAACTCTTCTTTACGCAAGAGTACCTCCAGCACCTCTCTTCAGCATTCAGTCAGCTCCATCCCTCAAGGCATGAATGACTGGACAGCATTTTTAAAGCGTGCTTTTATGCCAAGAAAGGGGTGTCCTCTCACTATGATAATTATCATATGGCACGTGTGCTACAACTGTTTAAACAGCCAAGTTTTTAAAGAAGCACAGTAATCAGGAATCAACCTAAGTCCAACTGGCACGGATTTTCAGATCTTAGCTGTGCAGAAAAAAAGAGTGTACCCGGGTATGACAGCGTCTAAATTTAGATGCCTAAAGTTTTCTAGTGCTGTAAAAATGCACAGTGCCAGCTGAGGAGTAAAGGCAAATCTTCCTCGAGAGATAGATCGGACCCTTTCCTTTTATCACTTTAAACGTTAGGCAAAGAGCCATAAAAGTGGATCTCTGCTGGATACAGAGGCAATGAAGAGAAGGTAGAAAAGGTTTTACCAAGATCCTTTGGGAAAGATTTAGGATGACCCGTGCTGCTGCATTCTTAACCAGCTGAGGCCTGTCCAAGAGAAAAGAGGGCCCACGTAAAGAGAACTGACATAGTCTAGTCGAGATTAAATAAGAGCCTGGACCATAGTTTTCCAGGCTGAGGTGGGCAGGTATGGCAACATTTTGTGTAATGCATGAAGCATCGCAAAACACTTGGTGGCAACTGATGTGATACGAGGTGCAAGTAGGAGATCAGTATCAAATGCCACTTCCAGGTTTCTGGTTCGGGAAGGGAAGATGGTAATGAACCCAACTCATCCGGCCACAACTTTAGGTTCCAAGTGGGACAGTTAGCTCCATGAAGTAAGATTTCAGTTTTTCCAGCATTAGCTTCAGGGAGCTGTGGTTCATCCTTTCTACGATGGCTAGCTTGAAGGCAGAAAGAGCTGTCCTGCATTTCCTGTTTAGAGATGGAGAAAGTAACCCAATATTGTCCGCGTATGTCATGCAAAAAAAGCCAAAGGATTTTATCAACACACCCTATGGTGAAAGTCTGATTTAAAGTAGGAAAATAAAACACAGTTCGATCTTCCACCCAGAAAGGACGTAATCCAGTCTAATGCCAGACTTGATATTCAGATGTTCCCTAACCTTTCTAAAAGTATTGGCTGAGCAACAGTATTAAATGCAGTGGAGAGGTCCAGTAGGACCAAGGGCGCAGATCCTCCCTGGTCCTCTGCTAGTGGAAGGAGGGCAGTCTCTGTACTATTGATAGGTGTGAGCCTGGATTTAGCTTCGTCAAGTAGCTAGTTCCTTTCCATATAGTAGGTGAGTTGAAGATTGACATGGCTTCCAATTAGTTAAGTTAAAGATGTGAGCAAAGATATATGCCTATAGTTCTCCAAAATGGCCAAGTATATAGATGGCTTTTTAGGCAAAAGTACTATGAAAGCATGCTTCCAGCAAGAAGGAAGGGAAGCAGTGGCCAAAGTTTATTACACATTTTGACTAGGTTGAGTGCCACTTAGTCCTTTACTAGGGCCACAACCCATGGAGGACATGGGTCGATTAGCTAACCTGATTTAATTCAGGACAGCCGAGAATCAAGACTTTCTAAAGTGAGTGGGGAGAACTCTGACAGCTCTGGGCTAAATGCAGAAGTTGTGCTTAAACCATGAGGACTACCGTTATCAATATCTGACTGAAAAGAGGTCTATATGTTTACTATTTTATCCTTAAAGAATCCTGTCAACGTATTACAGAGTTCTTGGGAATTAATTTTGGAAGTGGAAGAGACGGCTGGAGATAAGAAGCTCTTCAAAATGGAGAACACCACTCTTGAGGGATTATTGGCATGTTCAACCCTACCCAGGAGTTTCAAATATTATGATGCTAGTTAGTAACAGCCTTATGGTCTACTACTTAGGACCGGTCTGCTGTCTGTCGTCCATTGACGTTCAAGAGCTTTGCAGCATAGTTTCATCACCTTACATTCTACTGAATACCATGGGGCCGAGGGTTTGGCTCTATAGGATGTAATGTTTTGGAATGGAGCCATTTTATCTAAAGTAGATAGCTAATCATTAGATGTCAATACATCTTGGAATAAAGACACGGTAAAGTCCCAATCGGTACGTAGTATGTAAGGCAGAAGTGAATTTCTTTAGTAAAATTATGCTAAGGTCTTTTCCACTTATTTTGTGGTCCGAGAGCTAGAAAGTTAGGTCTTGGAGAAAGTGGCACGCTAAACGGGATCAGAAAAGTATCCAACCAGCTCAACGGTAACGGAGGGCTAGTAAAGCAGTATCTAGAGATGTAATAATAACATCTAGAAAATGACCTGTTCTTGATCCCGAACCTGCATAAGAGAAGTTGTCAGTTACTGACCCCCAAACATGGAGTGCTAAAGAGTTTCTTGGAGTCCACTGATGTGGATTCTGCCTAATTAGAAATCATAGCACAATGGGTGGCGGTTTCTGCCCCACTGAGGGGGTTAACCCCTTGATCTTTTCTAGTGCATGTAATCACAGCAAATATATTGGGATCTGTAGAATCTCGTCCTTTCTTCCTAGTCAACTGCTTTTGAGGTCTCTGCTTCCTCCTTCACTTCTTCCATTTACTCATTGGTTAGGGAATGAAAGAGGAAAGAACCAGAAAATTGAAGATTTAAAATCTTTGACTGTGCATCTGGGTTGAACGATGTCAGATGTCAGTCTCATCCAGGAAGCACATCTCACTAAAACTCAGTGACAAAACTGAGTGTCCGCTAAATCCACATAATCAATGGAAGCATTGATTACGTGATTTGACACTAGCTAGTAGTCGCGGCTCGCGGGAGGAAAAAGGGGCGGGGCAGCGCGGCACGTAGCGGTGAGGGTGCACAAAAAAATAAACTAAAATAAAAATGAACCTTACCTTTTTTCCTGTGCCGCTCCATTCGCTCTGCTCCTTCGTCGCAGGCTGCAGGAAGGCACAGGCTCTCAGTCTGCCCTCCGGCCGAACCTGACGCTGCTCAAAGCAGCATCAGGATTGGCTGGGAGTGCCCAGCCAGGGTGCTTTCAGGCAGACTGGGAGCCTGTGCAGGCTCTCTTCAGCCCAGCAACTAGGTTGCTGGGCTGGAGAGAATCCTGTGCGCATGTGTGTTTGGCCAGCCCCAGACTGAACTTACTAGCACCTCTAGTAAGCACATCACAGAATGTGGTTATATCATCCACAAGCGAGGTGTGTAAAGGTGAAGTCGGTGGAGACATTGGAGTTTAGGTGTAACAAGAGCCAGAACAATTATGCTACGAAGGAGAATCTGGTGATAGTGAGTAACAGACTAGTGTTCTCCTGTGTTACTTTTTCCTGAGATGTATTTAAAGGACTGCTGGGTGACTCAGTGAATGTCACAGGTACAGGTATGTCTTGAAGTGGTAACACAGATGTATTCCTCTGTACCACCACTGGCTTTGGAGGGATGTTAGAAGGTGGTTCTTGTAAAGGATCAGATGCAAAAGTAGTCATTTTGGGAATGTTGGGAGGCAGTGGGGATGCTGGGGAACAAAAAGACAATTGTGCTGAAGGAGATCTTGACAGAAGAGTGACAGAAACATGTCTTGCAGTTGATTTTACTGAAGGACTGTATATCGACGTCTACCTGGAATGTCCTGAAGGCAATCTCTTTGATGTCAAGCATCTCTACGGCAGTGTTCAAATCAATATCAATGGTCACATCCCTGCTAACAATATTCTTTATTTAAACACTTTTTATTGAATTTTATCATTCATGCAAATCAACAAGTTGAGAGACCCACTCCGAATTAACATCAGTATTTGTCATATCAACATGGTAGAATGTGCATTGTCCAAGGACCTAGATTGGCATGAACATATATGAGAATAAAACTGAGCTATGGTAATATCCAGGGCAGCTGGTCATGTATGTCATCGTTTAACTTTCTCGGTTGATCAATACAATACAAAAACTGTGTTACTCCTAACAAATTCCCCTGCTCACCCTCCTGTTCTGGCACCTTGTATCTATCAACCGTTACGGTGTCGGTTCTCAGCCTAGTGTTGGAAGGAGTGACCCTAGTGGATCATTCAGGCATATTCTGTCTTTCTCCCATTGTGTGCCCGGGTATCATATTGCGTGGGGAGCCCTCTGCTCTTGCTTGTAGGAACCCACTTGTGTCTTAGTTACTGGGTAGGAGGTTCAGTGCCTGGGGGCAGGGGTTGTCTGTGTTCTCTAGAGATTGTAGCAGGGTATCCCAGGCCCTCGCTCCCTCAACAGTGCCCTAGCTGCGCTTGGCATTGCGATATTTCACTATGCCCTCATTTCTCTCCCACTTCAGCAGTTCCTATCCCCAGGTCATGTATTTGGGGGTCTCGTGGCCTTCCAATTTCAGTTGATTTCCCTTTTGGCTAGGAGGAATGCTACGTCGTGAAACTTATTAGAGATTTTTGTCTTGGCCGTGTGAGGGTACCAACTCAGCAGGCAATACCTAGGTTCACAGGGTATGTCTCATTCAATCACCTCAGTTAGCGTTCTGTAATTGGTCCCCAGTATTCCGTTAAGTATGCACAACTCCAGTGCATGTGAAAAAAATCCACAGCCCTTCCCTGCATCTCGGGCATTTGGCATCTACCAGTCCAAAATGGCAACAGAGTTTCCCTGGGTAAGTTATGCCCTATGGAGCACATAGAAGTAAATACATTTAAATCTAGCATTCCTGGATACTTTGGGTGTGCGTACAAATATGCCTTCCCATGCCTTGCCAGTGATTGGGATCTCCAATCATCCTCACATTTTTACCTAAATGGTGCCAGGGGTGGTATAAATTCTCCCCATATTCTCTTGTAAAGACAGGTTAACACTTTGTAAGTGCATGTTGTGCTCGTCAGATATTGACACACACCAGATTTAAGCGGGTCTGTCTGCCCCTGTTTCCAGTGTTTACTGACCGCCCTTTTAACCACCCCATGCAACAGAAAATGGGCTTGGGGGAATCTGTAGCTTGCGCAAAAGTCCTCAAAAGGTAGGAAGGCATCTGCCTCATATAGAGCTCCTATATTGGTTGCTCCCACCTCCATTCAGTCCAAGATCCCTCTCCAATCTTCCCCATTGGGTAATTCCGCTAAAAAATGATGCAGGATATCCAGAGAATAGGATATTGATCATCCAGACCAAGGGATTCACCGCAGCCAGCAGTGGCACAGCACGTTCAGTTCTGCAGAGCCAGTGGTGGGAGGGGATTGAAGGGGAGTAATTTTTTTATCTGGGCAGGGAGGTCCTGAGTGAAGGGGCCCACCTCCCTGCCAGGTGTCATTCGGTATACTATCCGCTGAGTCAACCACTGTAGTTGTCCCACAGATAGTAGGACTCAAAGTCAGGGATGGCCATTCCGCCATCCGTTATTGGTTGCTGAAGTGTGCTCAAGGCCATTCTTAATCAAACAGAGCCCCACAAAAAGCCTATAATCAAAGAATTCAGGCCCACATTTTTACTTTTTGACGCAAACCAGTGCTGGTTTGCGTCAACAAATTTACCGCCGGCTAACGCCATTCCAACGCACAGGCTGGCACCGTATTTATGAATTGATGTTAGCTGGCGCTGCGGCCTGGTTAGAGTAAAAAAAAAATAACTCTAACCGGGCAACGCAGGCGCTGGGAAGAATGGGGGCTGTGCGTCAAAAAATGGTGCAAGTCAGGTTAGAGTAAAAAATCATGGCTCTAACCGGACTTGCGAATTTTTTGACGCACAACCCCCAATGAAATTACTCCTGTGTTAGGAAAGACAGGAGTCATGCCCCCCTGCCCAATGGCCATGCCCAGGGGACTTCTGTCATTGGGCACAGCGGCATGTAGGGGGGCCCAAGTTAGGCCCCACTATGCCTCTTAAAAAAAACAAGAAATGACTTACCTCTACTTACCTGTACTTACCTGGGATGGGTCCCCCCATTCATGGGTGTCCTCCAGGGGTGGGCGAGGGTGGCAGGGGGGTGTCTCTGGGGGCAGGGAAGGGCACCTGTGGACAGCTTCCATGGTCAGAGACCATGGAAATGAGCCCACAGGTCCCTTAACGCCTGCCCTCACCCAGGCGTTAAAAAATGGCACAAATCAGGCTGTGCGCCATTTTTTAGGCCCACCCCCTCTTGTGCGTCAGAATGACACAGGAGTATAAATAAGGTGCACATGCCTTAAAGTCATTTTTTGGGCGGGAACGCCTACCTTGCATGTCATTAACGCAAGGCGGTTTCACGCATCCAGAAAATGACGCCCACTGCTGAATTCTGACGTTCGCAGGGTCGGGCGTCAAAGTATAAATATGGTGTTAGGTTTGCGACAAATTTGCGTCAAAGATTTTGACGCAAATTCGGCGCAAACAAAGTATTAATATGCCCCTCAGTTCTCTGAAAAACGCTTCAGAGATTCAGTGCGGGAGGGTGATGAAAAAAAATAGTGAAGAAGTGGCAAGGCTATCATTTTCAATAGAGCTCCCCAGCCAGTCATAGATAAGGGTAGTGAGCTTCAAAAGGCCATACTACTGCCAAGTCACCGCAAGGTCCATCTCACGTTTCCCTCCAGAAGGTCCAGGGAGTCATGGTATATGTGCAATCCCAAATAATGTGATGTGGTTCCCATTGCAGAGTGCCAATATCAGAGGGGGCCAATCTTTTGGCCTCAGTAGGGAACAGGCTAGACTTTTGTCAATTCCCTTTGAGTCCTGAAAGAGAACCAAATTGGTCTACAGACTCCTCACCCCTCGCAGAGCTCCATCTATGTCCCCTAGGAACAAAAGGAGATCATCTACATAGAGTGCAATATATTGGTCATGCTCCCAGTGCATAAGCCTCGCCCGTGCAGGCATGACAAGCGAGAGGCTCTATGGCGAGAGAAAAAAGAAGGGGTGATAACAGGCAGCCCTGCCATGTTCCCCTTTCCACTACAAAACTTTCAGAGATGATCCTGCCCGTGCGGACTCCCACCCGCAGTGCTGTATAAAACCACTGGTTCCAAGCCACAAAGTTCTCTCGTAGCCCAAAGTGAAGTAGTATTTTGTAGAGATAAACCCATTCTAAGCTATCAAAAGCTTTTTCAAAATCTACAGCAAGGATCACCACGCTGTTCTTATCACAGGTGGTTGCCTCCAGAATCGAGAATAATCTACGGATATTGATAGCCGTATTGCGGCCTGGTATAAACCCTGCCTGATCACAATGGACCAAGGAAGGAATGTGTCAGAGCAGGCGGGTGGCTAAGATCCTGCTAATTATTTTATAATCCATACTCGGCATCAAAAGTGGACGATAAGCTGTAATATCCGTAGCGGGATTCCTCTGTTTTACGAGGGGAATAATGAGTGCTTCCCGAGTAGAGGGAACCTTGTTCATTTTGCCTCTTCATAAAGGGCAACCCTCGGTAACAATATTCTTGGCATCTATACATTTGGGCCCATATTTATACTTTTTTTAGCGCTGCATTTGTGTTATTTTCTGACGCAAAATCGGCGCAAACTTGCAAAACACAATTGTATTTTGTACGTTTGCGCCGATTTTGCGTCAAAAAACGACGCACATGCGGCGCTAAAAAAGTATAAATATGGGCCTTGATGTCAATAGTCCTGATGTCGACGTCTCCACCATTGTTATGTGTCTCTTCAACATCGAAGACCTTGACCAAGTCAGTTCCGATGCTTGTATCAATGTCAACATAGCTCCCATGATCGTCAGGAGAGCCTGGAATGAAGGTGGCAATGTTTACGTTGCCTTTTCAACTGGATCTACCTTCTCTTGAGTCTTTGCTAGGTGAATGCACAAGCACAGTAATGGAACCCTCATCTCCTTACTGCTGTTGCTGTTTTAGCTCTCTAGTTGATATTTCAGGTCCTCCAACTGTCCTCTCGGGCAAATCCCTTCTCGGTCCTTAATTTTAGTTTTTGTCATTTTCTGGTTACTGAGTGGGTAGGTAATAAACAGACCACACATACAGAATGTGGGTCTGTGGCAGCTGTCTGCCTCCCACAGGAGGGACCATTCAAGTGAAGACATATAAAAAGAAGTTTTACAAAAACAGATGATACAAATTGTGAAACGACATATAAAATACTGAATAAAAACGTGAAGATTTGAGGAGTCAAACCTTAAAAAATGAGAAAATATTAACTGAGAACGTGAGACAAAGTGCTAGTACATGGCTTCTGAAAGCTCCTGACTGTCTAAAACAGCAGTATACTTATTTTGACCTCAGACTCTTAACCCAGCAAACGCCATCTCCCTTCATTTTATCTCTACTATAATGGACAGTTTAAAGTACCATCCTTTGAGGTCCTGCATCATTTTTCAGATAGATACTGCAATGTAGACTTTGCAATGGTATCTCAGACAGAGGAAAACACAGTAAATTCCACTTGCTTTATTATATGAAGATGACACATTTATTGGATTTACTGAATATATCCACCTCCATTCACAGCGTATATCTTTGAATTGATCTGACAGAAGTGTTTCGGGGTCCCTGCACAGAGGCAGGAATTATTCTATGTTCATAGCTATCAGTTTCAAACCTACGATGCAGAGCTGTTCATTACAGAGGCCCTGTGGCACCCCTGCTGCCGCTGGAGAGGATAAACTGCATATTGCCTGACTCAGGCAACAGTATAGCCAGAGTAACAGACTGCAGCTCAATCTCGAGGCAGCCAGGCTCTCTTGCCACTGTAAAAATGAACCTACCCTTCTTGACGTTGATGCTTGTTAAACATCATGATTAAGGGAAGATGGTATTCTAAGATCATTGCCTTGTGATGTGTAGTCTCTACAACAATGTCACATTCACTTTGGCCCACAAAGACACTCCAGTTGTCATAGTGCTCACAAAAAAGCCCCTTTTCACAAAAGGCAAGATGAGTGACATCAAGTTTGTAATGGCTAGTGGGGCTTGGCAAATCTTAGGGGTGGTGGCGTCCCATTCAGACTGTCTCTACCCGTGATAGAGGAGATCAATACAAGTTTTATTTTGGCTTAGAGGCACTTCTATTAGAGGTACACCCCCAAGACATCAACAGGCCTGTGCGTGCAGATCTAGCAGGAGAAAAGGTTTGTCGTTTGGCGATATTTTCAAACAACAGAAGGTAGGATATAATTTCATACAGAGAGCAGCGGCTGCACTCAAGGACAGGACTAGTACAGGTAGGCATTTTGATATTTACCCATTCCACATCCATGACGTATCCCACCATAGCATGTATGGAGAATGGATCAGTAATTGGAGGCAAGAGAAGTATCTTGCACAGCCTTGAACCTGCAAGAGTCTGTGCATCCAAGGGAGAAAAACCCGGACAGCTGAATGTCTCCCAGTCCAGGAAAGGGTCAAACCCGCATTTAGCTCCCGCCACAATTCAGGGGGAGCGAGGCTTATCCAGGTGAGTGCCAGGATCCGCGGGTGGTAGCCATGAACGTCAATTCAACAAAATGCCACGGGTAGCAGGGGTGACATCACAGGCAATTTAACCTTTATTTTCACTCACACATGCATGCTTACACCTACACACACATTCACACACATACACACACTCACTCTCACATAAACACCCTCTCACCCGCAAGCACACACATAACATACATTAAAAATATTTTTTACTTACCTCGGACTTCCAGGGAGGGTGATATTACAGCAAATCGTAATTCATTCTTTGTTACACTAATATTAACTAATACAAAATGATTCACTATTAGTGTAATGAAAAATTGACAGAAAACAAGGCAAGTGAAGCTGCCAGGTGTTGCAAAGGCAGTGCCAGGGGTCGCATGGGGCAAGCCAGAGGTCGCAGCTGTGACTCTGGCGACCCCAGATTGACAGCCATGGTGGTTGAGCAGAAGAGCACACAAACCTTGTAAAGGGGGAGAGGAGGACTATTAAGAAAACACCCCACAAAAGTGACAGAAAAGGAAACTGGAGTGTGCGCTAAACAGGCCTTCCTTGGGAATCAAGGATGTAAAGTAGTCTCAAGAAAGCAACCAGTATTCAAGTACTTTTTTCTTTATTTTTATTTTTTGTTTATTTTACAACTAACCTGAAGTCGTAGACTCTCGTGGAGCGGCAGGGAGAGGCAAAGGGCAAGAAAAAATGTGGATAAAATCATTAACGAGAGAGAGAGAGAGAGAGAGACAGAGAGAGACAGTGGGAGAGAGAGAGAGAGAGAGAGAGACAGAGAACTTGAAACACTATTCCTCATTGTTGGAAGGAAGGCAATATAAGGGGCTGTGAAAATAAGGGTCTAGAGCAGAGATGCTAGCAAGGTTGAGAAGAATACCAGTAAGACCTAAGAGACGTTTATATGAAGAGGACAGGGGAAGAAAGATAGAGAAAGGGGAATCTACTAACCTAATACCTCGGCCTTGCTCTTCAGAGTGTGGAAGCCTCCGTGTTCAGTTCAACTTGGAATACCTGGAGGGAAAGAGAAGTTGGCCTTTATATTGCAACTCAGAAGAGTAACGAGACAAAAAGCCCCAACATTATGCCGAGGCTTAATGACTGGCAGAAATGTATTAAATTATTTACTTATTAACTTGAATGATTTCTCCTTTTCTTCTTCACCCAACCGCCTACCCCTCCCGTGTATCCTTGTGGAATCTTAAAACATGCAGTCACAATCTGTGTAAAGTACTCCAGAAATGACACAGCATGCAATCCTGAATTCCCAGAAGGAAGTCTTTGAGCCTGCTGATGGAATTATTGGGCGGTTGGTCAGAATTCAGCAAAAGCTGAGCGGTGTCAACATATGAGCTGTTAAAACTATAGTATCTTACTAGGCTACAAAAGGTTTGTATGTAGAACTTACACAGGCTGGGACTTAAAGCTTATCCTGGGGCAGACCATAGGATAGAATAGTTTATAGGAGAATGAAAACAAGAAGTAAACTAAGAAAGTGCCTGCTATTTAGATCCAATTGTGCCCAACAAGTAAAGCAATAGGTCATGATTATCTGTGTAAAGAGCTGCGAAGACGTCTAACAACAGAATCTCTCTGCAGATGCCGTTATCTTGCCATGCCCTGAGCTGCTCCCAAACCCCAGCTAACATCACATCAGTCACATGGTTCCTCCTGAACCTTTCATGATGCTTGTCAAGAATGTGTCTCTTATTTAGGAAATTGGTAAGTCAGATCGCCAGATACTTCTCAACCCCTTCAGACATTAACAGTAGTAAAGTTATGGCCCTAAAGTTTAAGTTCCTTAATGTTAAGACCTTGTCATTTTAACAGGGGTTTCACTGTCCCATGTTTAAGTTCTGGAACCAACACTGACTTCAACGTTGTGCTAAAAGCACTGAGGATATGAGTTTCCATCGCAGGGAAAGGTTCCTCAAAAACCTTGCTGGGGCATTGATCATCTGTAAAGCAAGATTACATTGACATCAGAACGTATTTTTAAATTGCATGGTTTAATAAAATAAGCTGTTGAATGGCTGAGCTTTCAGAAAGACATGAGAGGGTGGGCATCCACCATAGCCTGTTTATTTACCTGATTAGAGTAATGGGCCCTTTCAAGCTCCTATATCATAAGATCATCATTTATGTTCGCAGTATTACAGAAGGACATCTCCACTACTTGTTGCAGTGTTCCTGAGCGGCAGAGTAATACATTAAGCTTTATTTCGGCTGTAAGCCATAAAAGCAACCTACATACATTAAAATGGCAAAAATACATATTATCCTAAAAAGAACATATTTACAACTCATAAAATCATGAATAAATAAATCGCAACTCATAGGGATCACTAGATAGATTTTTAAAATACCCCATGGGTATAATCACTAGCAGTTCATTTTATAAATGTAGGTTCTTGGCAGCAGTACCCATTCTTTTTCAGGCAAAGTGCCTCTTCTAGGTACCAACTATAGTGATTGTGCACTTGCTGTAGGTCTGGGGCTGCTACTATGCTAGTATAAACAGTATTTTGCAACCGCAGTGCAGGAATTGCTATCAGCAGGATGAAAAGTCTTGTTAGATCTCACAATCCAAGCACAACATAGATACTTGGCTCCTGCAAACACTACCTTTTCACTGGTATCACTTGTTAGTATACGAAGTGTCTCCCTGCAGTTCAAAGTGCAAAGGAGCCTACATAGGGGAATAATCTATTTCCTCCTGGGCTTTGAGTACCTTGGACAGAAAAAAACAAAATGTGCCAGGGACTCTATTTCCGTTGGGCAATAAGGGCAAGAACTAGTCGCACAGCTACCTTTTTTCCATCTAGAGGTAACAGAGTTCAATGGCAAAGTTCCTAGTCTAAATTTAATAAGCAGGTTTTTGGCCTGTGCCGGGTATTTGCTGTCCATGTAATATTCAAACTTGGGTGAGCCCTTGAATAGAAATTGCTCTGTTCTACTGCCTGTTGTCTGGGCTGGCCAAATCTGAGTTAGTACCGGCTCCCAGTAAAGTCGCTTAATGCGCAGTGCCCGTACCTCTTGTTATACTTTGTGGACACCTCCATACCTCCTCTATTTTGATCCAGTGGCACAAATTCTTGATATATTTAAGCCATGGAGTTGATACCGTTTTGTCGATAGATAATAACTCTGACATGGTTGCTCTATAGGGACCCAAGTGCTCAGAAGACCAAAGTCGCACCCAATATAAAAGCAGTTTCAGGGCGATTACACAGTGTATTTGATTTAAAGCCAAATCACATCTGAGTGGAATAAGGAGTGTGCTAACAGGTAGGTGTAACAAAGAGCGTAAGAATTTGTTTTCAGTCAGAGTTAGCCTGTGTGAGTTGTAATGGCCCAAAAGCTCTGCACCATAGATTGCAGCTTTCACTGCTGCAGCCCTATACACCATAAGGGCTGGGGAGAGAGACCCTCCTTTTGAGTTCTTGATTTTCCTTCCAATTAGCACTGACAGCTGCTGAAGGATGGCGGAGCTTTTTTCTGTTTGCGGAGTCCAAAGTAGATTATCTGTTAATCTTATGCCCAAGTAATCAAATTGCCTAACCTGTTCAATAGAGACACGCCCAATAGCATTTTTCCTCTAAAGGATTTATGCGGATTTATAGCCACGAACTTTGATTTCCCTGGGTTAATTACTAGCCCCCTCTCTTCACAAAATGCAGCAAATGAATCTAATTTGCTGTGTAGTCCCATCGGAGTTCTTGATATGAGCAAAGTGTCATCAGTGAACATGAGTATAGGTACAGGTATTCCCTTTAGCTTGGGAGCGTCATGGTTGCACTGAGCCAGCTGGTCCACTGCACCATTAATATAAAGGCGAAACAAAGTAGGGGCCAAAACACACCCCTGTCTAACCCCCCTCGCAATAGGGATTGGGGTAGTAAGGTCACCCCCCTGGGTCCACCTGACTCTTGAATAGGTGTCCTCATGCAGATATCTCGTTAGCCTTAGGAGGTCACTATCCAATCAATAGGAGTCGAAGACTCTCCAAAGAAACTCCTATGGGACTAGGTCAAATGCCGCCCTCAGGTCAATGAAGGCGACATAAAGATGGTCTTGTTTTAGCGTTAGATACTTCCAGCATAGTGATTTAAACCTGATCACTTGATCCACTGTACTAACCCATTTCTTGAATCCAGCCTGCCAATCAACAAGTATCTGGTGGTGGTCAATCCACAAGTGCAACCTGGTCAAGACCTGTTTACAAAAAACATTTTGACTGATGTGAATTAAGCTTATTGGTCTATAGTTCCTTGGAGAGTCTCTGTCCCCCTTTTTGGAGATTGGGACTATCCCCGCCACGTAGGGGGATACTTTTCTCCCCTCAGAATGGCATTACTTAAGGTTTTTAAATATAGTGGCCAGACCTCGAGTTGTGAGAGGTACAGGTCAACCAGTATGCCATCTGGGCCCAGGGCCTTTCCCTTATGTAATGTTTTCAGTGCCTGGGTAGTTTCCTCCAGGGTAGGGCTAGCCAGATCAAAGCCAAAGGGGCCAAGTTTGTTGTCCAGAAGATTACTAGTGGTGCCCTTGAATGTTAATGGAAGTGCCTTGTCGCTATATCTTTCCCTATAATGCTCTTCAAAATGGTTCACCCATCTTTCAGGCTGAATGGCTGGATCACTCTCAGAGTTAGGGGAATCTTTCCTATCTGTCACCAGCTCTCAAAATTGTTTTCTCAAAGGGCTGTAGTTAGACTGTCCCTTTGGTCGCTTTCCCACCTTTTCTTGGCATCTCTTAGTGTTTTTCTATAAAGGCCTCTCGCAACCTTTATCTCTACTGTATTCCTCTTATCCAACGCTCCCATAAGCTGGGACTTTGCCAGCTGACATGTCTTTGAGAACCACCTCAGAGGTTTATAAGTGGCTGTCCCTCTACGGCTTGCTACCATAAATAGAGGTCTCAATCGATCCATCAAACTGCAATGCAGCTGGACAAAGTTAACCAATGAAGAATAAGACCAGGAGGGATAAACTCTCTATAACCCTAGAATAAATTTTGGTCTGGACCTTCGTATCGTTTACCACCGCTGCCCACCTTAGGTTCTTCTTGTAATTGGTTACCTTGTTGTTACTGGCCATTACCCAAGGAGACAATCCATTGTTTTTAAATAGAGATTCTGCAAAGACTGCGCAAAGGGCTTAATGGTCGCTGTCGGCTCTCGGGATCACGGTCATGTCGATAAATGATGGCCAGAGCATTTGGTCTAAAAAAATGTTATCTAGGTGACTCAAGAAGGTTTCATTTTTAAACGTGGGTGCAGCCGGAGCGTCTGATCTTGTGTTCCTATTTACCTGCCTTAACGCCATACTAATAATTAAGTTCTCCAATTGGGCCGCAACCCCCATGAGTCTACGTGTCCCACCTGCACTGGTCCTAATCTACCCAGCGGTTCTGCGTAGCAATGTGTCAACAATGGGTGATCTTCATTGTATTTCAATTGGGTATTGCAATCCCCAGCCACCATTATTCGTGTTCTCCCGGGCAGCTGTGACAACGTGTCTGCAATCTAATCCACCATGGGGATTTGGATGCTTAGGGGGGGCAGGTCTGCTATTGCTGGTAATTACCTATACCTTTGGAAATAAGTCCTGCTTTAGCCAAATTGCTAAGCCTCCTGATGCACGTCCTGACGAAGAGGGGTGTGCTAACTTGTAAAAAGTCAGGTACCCCACTCTATGTACTGCCTGTAGTGCCCAGGTTCCCTGCATCAGGATTATGAGGTGCTGGTCTATAAAGTTGCACCATTCTGGGTCACTTAACTTTGTTCTTAGGCCCGCCACATTCCATGAAAGGAACTTGTTTGAATCACCATCACTTGTTTCCAATCCCACCCCCTTGTGTGGAATGGTACTGTATAGTCTCTCTTCCATGACCCAATATTCATCGAGGAGCTCTTGACAGTTTGGTTCCCCCCTTCCTTTCTGTTCACTGAAGGCCAGACAGGTGTAGGATTAACCAGGTTATTACTGCTGGCCAAATGATTTCCTACCATGGCTAGCTGTTACACCCCTTGTCAATCAACATCTGATGTGACCCCAGTGATCTCAGGTTAGCACAATTAGGAATTTGTGGGGGGGGGACTTCTGTCATTAAGCATGTCTCTGCAGACTGTAGGCACTGGAGGGATGTTTAATTTAACCCTTTTCTGTGGCACCATTTGGGGCCTACATCTTTGCTCAAGAGATAATAGACCATCTACTATCTCTTGATTTGCTTGTTTCAACCCTATGCAGTCCTGCCCTAAATCTGTGCCTTTAATCCTTGCAGCGTACCTTGTGTCCTCTCTTATCACAGATCTACATTCCCTTGTCTTCCTGATCCAATTAATTACTTTGTTTATGAGTGAATCCCGGGATTCTCTATAACCAGGGATTAATTTTGGGATGTTTGTCAGGTACAGATCGTACTGCCTTCCCACTTTGTGGAGCTGAAAGGGTCTCCCTATTTTTTTCCTCAAAGACCCTGCACCTTGTGCTACCTCCAACAATCTGTTCTTTCTTTCCTGCTAAATTGAGGCAAGGTAATTTTGACATTACTAATGTTGGATGTCTCATAGGGTACTGTTCCCCGGGTGTACTAATGTTAGCTGTATTTGCAAGCCCCTTTCCACATTCTATGTTGCCATGTTTATTGTAAGATTGGGTGGAGGGTGCAGATGTCTGTGCAAGATCTAACAAGGGGGGATGATCTTTCTAGCTTCTCTACTGTAGCTATCAATCAATCCAATTTCTCATTCAACATTTTTCCTAGGGTGCTCATATGATCGCGCAAGTCCTTGATTTACCCCCTCAAATGGTCTACCTGCGCCCTGATGGAGGCGTCACCCTTTGTCCCCCATCTTTATTGGCCTCAATCATTTTAACAGATTTGCAAGAGTCCCTTCCAGAGTCCTCTAGAGGTGCAAAGCGAAGGGAACACTCTACGGAGAACTCTGTTGAAGACAGCAGTCTTTCCTGGACAGGTTGAAAGAAGGTCAAGGGGATTGCTGTAGCAGGGCCCTCCTCTGTGTGGCCCCCTGGTTGGTTTCCCTTGATGTCTTTAGGAACCTGGTTTCGTTTGTCAGCTTTTTTAAGGTAGGACTTAATGTCTTTTCCAAATGGCTCAATCCAACTCCCCCCCCCTCACCATGATCTTTCGCCTTTGGAGCTAGCAAGCTTTCTACTTCCTCAATTAGATCGTCAATTTGGGCCATAGTACAGTTCTCCGTGGAGTGTCTGGGGAATTTTCTAGCCCCTCCCAGCCCTGAGGTTTTATCACAAGCTTTCCTCTTAACCATCCCTTCTAGATTTACCTGGAGCCCTGCAGCTTCTAAAGACTTCAACAGACTGTGGAGAGATTTTTAATGAAGTTACCAAGGGAACTTTAAGCTCTGGTTGTAAAGCGTTGCAACTCAAGGGGGAAGAGAGGGCAGTCGGGAGTAAAAACCAAGAGGGAGGGCCCTGCCCTGCCTCTTCCTGGCACTGATGGGAGCAGATGGGCCTGCCCTTGGCCCGGCTTCGTCTGGACCTGTCCCGCGCCACGGGTAGACAAGCAGCGCTTTATGGCGCGCAGTGCAGGTCTCCTCCCCCTTGTTGACGGCGCCTCCTGGCGCGATGCAGTGTGGGGCCAAGAGTCCCTGTCAGGCAACGAGTCTGTAGCGTCCTGCGCCGCGTGTGGACTATCGTCGCTTTATGCCGTGCAGTGCAGTCTGTAGCGTCCCGCGCCGCGGGTGGACAGGTGGCGGTTTATGGCACGCAGTGCAGGTCTCCTCCCCCTTGTTGACGGCGCCTCCTGGCACGATGCAGTGTGGGGTCAAGAGTGCCCCTCAGGCAAGGGGTCTGTAGCGTCCCACACCGTGGGTGGACAAACAGCGCTTTATGGCGCGCAGTGCAGGTCTCCTCCCCTTTGTTGACGGCGCCTCCTGGCGCGATGCAGAGTGGGGCCAAGAGCCCACCTCAGGCAATGAGTCTGTAGTATCCCTGCTGCGGCGGCTGCACGTTCTTCCCGTCCGTTCCTCTCAGTGAGCAGCATCCAGACTAGGAGCACCTGCTAAATCCCTGTGACCCATACGAACGCAACTGTTGTTGTGTACTAGACTTCCGTCAACGAGAGCCATCCGGCCTGTACCCTTCATCAGGCGGAGACATCTGTAGCAGTACTGTAGTACAGTATGACAGCAGCCAATCATCGCCGAGTGGATGAGAAACAGCCGCCTGAAATTAAACTCCGACAAGACGGAGGTCCTCATCCTCGGACGCACCCCCTCGGCCTGGGACGACTCCTGGTGGCCCACCGCGCTGGGAGCCCCCCCTACACCAGCCAACCACGCACGCAACCTCGGCTTCATCCTCGACTCCGCTCTCACCATGTCCAAACAGGTCAACGCAGTCTCCTCCTCCTGCTTCAACACCCTCCGCATGCTCCGTAGAATCTACAAGTGGATCCTGACGGAAACCAGAAAAACAGTGACCCAGGCCCTCGTCAGTAGCAGACTTGACTACGGCAATGCACTCTACACAGGCATCCCAGCAAAAGACATCCAACGACTCCAACGCATCCAGAACGCCTCCGCCAGCTTGATCCTCGACGTACCCCGCTGATGCCATATCTCCCACCACCTGAAGGACCTCCACTGGCTCCCCGTGGACAAGAGGATCACCTTTAAACTCCTCACCCACGCGCACAAAGCACTCCACAACGCCGGACCCGCCTACCTGAACAACAGACTCAACTTCTACGTCCCCTCCCGCCAACTCCGCTCTGCCAACCTCTCCCTCGCCATCGTTCCCCGATTCCAACGCAAGACCTCCGGCGGCAGATCCTTCTCCTACCTCGCCGCCAAGACCTGGAACTCCCTCCCGACCCCCCTGCACCAGACCCGGGACCTCCTCACCTTCAGGAGACTCCTCAAGACCTGGCTCTTCGACCAATAGCAGCTAACCCCCCTCCCCTCAGCGCCTTGAAACCCTAACGGGTACGTAGCGCGCTTTAGAAATGTATTGATTGATTGATAATTCTAAATAAACCTCTGGGTATATATGGATTCTCCACCACCCAATGTAGAATAAAGGAAGTGTTTTGACTCTTTAAGAAGAGCTTTATATTCCTATGTTCCTCCAGAACAGCCCTAAACTCCTCTACGATTTGTGAGTTCCCTCTACCTTGCCTGCACTCTCTTTGTCCAAGATCAAGACTTTTCTTTCTAGGATTAGGTGTATTTCATTTAGAACAGGGACTTGATGGTTTAGTGCCGGTTAATCTCTTGAATAATAATATATCAATCCAGAACCAAGCTACTCTGCAAGATGGCTTGAGAACGTGAATCATGTTCAAAGCAGAGGTTCGAGCTTTTTACTGACATTGTTTTTACCGCTTTTGTTGTCTTTGAAGACAAAGGGGGTCATTCTGACCCCCGCGGGCGGCGGGAGCCGCCCGCCTGGAGGGAGCCGCCATTCTGGCTTTCCCGCTGGGCTGGCGGGCGACCGCCAGAAGGCCGCCCGCCCAGCCCAGCGGGAAACCCCTCCCCACGAGGAAGCCGGCTCCGAATGGAGCCGGCGGAGTGGGTAGGTGCGACGGGTGCAGTGGCACCCGTCGCGTATATCAGTGTCTGCAAAGCAGACACTTAAATACAAAGTGGGGCCCTCTTATGAGGGCCCCTGCAGTGCCCATGCCAGTGGCATGGGCACTGCAGGGGCCCCCAGGGGCCCCACAACACCCCTCACCGCCATCCTGTTCCTGGCGGTCAGAACCGCCAGGAACAGGATGGCGGTGAGGGGGTCGGAATCCCCCATGGCGGCGCAGCAAGCTGCGCCGCCATGGGGGATTCCCAGGGCAGCGGAAAACCGACGGGAGACCGCCGGTTTTCCTGGTCTGACCGCGGCCAAACCGCCGCGGTCAGAATGCCCTGCGGGGCACCGCCAGCCTGTTGGCGGTGCTCCCGCATCCCCGGCGGTCCTTGACCGCCGGGGTCGGAATGACCCCCAAAGTGTGCAGTACAAGAAGTGCAACCAGCTGTTGGAATAACTAATAGCAAGGGCGGGTGTTTTTTTATGCAGTGAGGATACCTACAATACAGAGCTAGGAATCCCAGTAATATTTCCTACTACATCAAATGATCCTCACTAATATCCAAAAATGTAGATTTGAAAACCAAGCTTATACCTTAACCAGTGATTATCAATAATCAACAGCAAAACACAACAAAGGTTGTAGTAAACTCTGGGAGCAACAGCTTCAGTCACAGAGCTTTGTAACGCTGCTTTTTAGACTAAAGCATCACCTATAAAACCTCCACCCAAAGAGAAATGCTTAGTGAAAGTATGAATAGATTCTAAATAAGTGCCTTACATATTTATGATGAAGAGGCATTCCTTAACCAGGCAGTGGCAGCCACCTTCCCTCATGTAAAATGAGCTCTGCGTTTGCCATGGAGGTGCTTGTTGACTGATTGATAATAACAGGCAATACATGAGACTTTCCATCTTACAAAGGATTGCTTGGAGGATGCCATGCTAATATGGCGAAGACCATAAGTGACAAATAGTAGGTGGTTTTTAGGTAAGTCTCTTGTCTTTTCTAAATAAAATCTCAAGACTCTTCTGGCATCAGGAGAGTGGAGAGATTTTTCTACTGGAGGGGGGATTATTGAAGAACATCAGCAGAGAGATAGATTGATGTGAATACTTTAGGAAGAAACGAAGAAAGAGTCCTTAAATGTACAATGTACCCCATATTGAAGAAAACATGTGTAATGTTCTAATGTCGAAAGAGCTTGAAGCTTGTTAAATCTCCTGGAAGATGTAGCTGCTACTAAGAAAGCTACTTTCTGGGTAAAGTACTGCATTTAGGTCTTAATATCAAAAAGAGGAGGCATCAATTTAGAAAGAACCAAATTAAGTTTCAGTGAAGGAGAAGTCTGCAGTCTCAGAAGGAATGTCTTCTTTAAACCCCCCAAAAAGTCCTTTATTACAAGAGTTGTGCAGGAGGATATTTGAGTATACCAATTAACCTTTATAAATGAAAACTGAAGGTTTGATCTAGGCTGGTGAAGGAGGTAAGGAATGGCTGCATCATTTTGATAGGAAATCAGGCTGTGAAGATTTTTAAGGCATCGAATAATAAATCTTTTCAATTTAATGGCTTATGAATTTCAGGTAGAGAGACATATGGCATCATTTGGAATGTTAATACAATCCTAGTAAGTTCAGATGTCCGTACTGCACAACTTCAGAAACTAATGCAGTCACATTCAAGGATTGCAAATTGAGGGAATGTAGTTTCCCGTGCGTCCTGGACAACAGGTTTGGTTTGCATGGTAGGTTCCTTTGAGTTCTCATGGACATATGGTGAAGCTCTGGAAACAACCACTGTCTCAAACACTCTAGGGCAATGTGCATCACTGTTGTGTTTGGCATTTAATCATCATTAAGACTAATGGGATCAGCAGGATCAGAGGAAAGGCACGGAGAAATGTGTTGGACCAGTTCGTCAAAAGGGCATTGCCCATCGATCCCAGTTTTTGGAACCTGGTTATAAACAGGTCTACCTCAGGTTACTCCAGTCAGGGGTGAGGAATTCCTATAGCCTGATACCCAGGACTTATTGTTTAGGGTCAAGGACAACAAGTTTTCATTTTTATTTTATCTGTTGGGCCAAGTAGGCTCAAACCCCTGCAGCACAATCTCTTTGGCAGCCTGTTTACAGTACTACAGTATGGATCTGTGACAGGGCATTGCCTGCAGTTATGTTAAGATCTGTAGTGATAAGTTCATGCTGTTCAGGTTCATTAATACAAATCCTTTATTGTTAGGATGAGTACTGTTAGGAAATGCTGTAGGCTTGGACTGCACTACTGATAGTGGTTAAATTATAAAAATGTGTGCACATGTTTGCAAAATTAACAATAAGGGGCTATGTATAATGCTCTGATAATGCTCTCTCATTATATGCAAATAGTTGCATATGCTAAAAGCTAGACTGAATAGTCTTTGCTTTAAAAATAAAATGTTAACAAAAAATGCAACTATAAAAAAAATTGCTAAACTGCTGTGGAATTGTAAGTACCTTTACTTGAAGCATCATTAAGTGAAACTTGTTTGATTCTTCCTAGTATTTCCAAAAAGTATTCATTAGGGAAAATCAGTGTAAAATGAGTTTCGACAAGATTATGGGAAACATGAAAATAAACACTGGTAAAGTCAAAAGGTCTGGCAATGGTGATCAGCCTTTTGGTTTTGTCAATGCATGTTTTGTTTTGACATGGCTTATTGTTGTGGGAGCTGTCAGACCCTAGATTAGATAGATAGATAGATAGATAGATAGATAGATAGATAGATAGATAGATAGATAGATAGATAGATAGAGAGATAGATAGATAGATAGATAGATAGATAGATAGATAGATAGATAGATAGATAGATAGATTATTAATGAAAACAAAAGGTCTTGGTTAATGCCTAACCTAACTAGGGCCCCAGTTCTTATAGAAAAGTCACAAAAGTGCATCCAAGGTGTATGTCCTTGCATTAGTGCAGATTTACAACTTTCATGAATTCACAATAATTTCCAGAAGAGGGACTAGAAATCATACTCCTTAAAACTATTTATGATATTTAGCTTGAGCTAATATGCATATGTAGATTTGCTCAGCGTTTGCAATTTCACTTTCCCTCCAACCCCTTTTTCGCCACCCTGTAAGAAGTTTTACTTTTGCCCTTGTCAGAACATTTCTAACCTTTGTCAGATTAGATCAGATTAGAGAAGAGCTGGTGAAAACCCTCGAACATGCAAGTTTGTAGGTTTGCACAGACACAAAAAAGCATAAAACGTCATTCCAAACATGGAACTACCACTTCCCGCTAGTTCCATCCTAGTATTTAAATCTGCAAAAAAGGTGGCAAAATAAGGGAATTGCTAGCATCCAAAACCTGCAATACTGTGAACCCTGGCATAATCAGAGAGGCTACTATTAGAGGTCTTATCTTTTGACAGACCGGCGAAGCCGCTGCAGCCAGCAGACCGCCAGTGCTGGCTGTCAGAAGATCGCCAAATTACGAGTGCTGGCTGCTTTTTGTCATTATTGAGGGAGAAAGCAGCCAGCAGTCGTGCTGGCGGTCTGCACTGCAGAGGCGGTTCCCTCGCCGGCACCGCCATGCCAGCAGGACTCCGCCCACCATATTACGAGCCGTAATACGGCTTGGCGGAGTCCTGCTGGCGTGGTGATGGTGGTGAGGGAAGACCGCCAGGACCCATCCCTCCTGGACATCCTCCTCAATGGAAGAGATAAGTGGGCGTTCGAAAGGGGGTGGGAGTCTGTGGTGTGTTTGGGTGCATGTGTGCATGTTTGCGGAGGGGGTGCTGAATGTGTGCGTGTCTGCCAGTGTATGTGTATGTATGTGTGCGTGTATGGGGGTGTCTGTATGGATGAATGCGAGTGAGTGGGGGTGTCTGTGTTGATGAATGTGAGTGGGGGTGTCTGAGTGCATGTATGCGTATGCTGACTGGGTGTGTATGTGAATGCATGCATGCGTGAAGGGGTGGGGGGGTTCTTGTGAGTGTGTGGACGGGTGGGGTGGTGTGTGCATGTGTGGGGACGTGTGTGTGTTTGTGTGTGCCGGTGACAGGAATGAAGAGGATTCTTGTCACCGGGTGCGTAACCACCAGGGTTTTCGTGGCGGGGTGACCACCACGGAAACCCTGGCGGTGTGGAACCTCATAACCCGAACGGCAGGCTGAGGCCTGCCGCCGGGTTTGAGGTGCTCCCCGCCAGCCACAGCTGTGTGACTGCACCGCCGGGCCAGGCGGGCTCTGGAGGCTTGGCATCTGCCAAGCCCCACAACTCGCAATGTGGCAGTCCATACCGCCAGCTTCGCGGCGGTAGGCCCCCCACGGCCTCATGACTGCCAGTCTCGTAATGAGGGCCTATGTACAGGTAATGAGATTTGCCTACTGCGAACCTAAGGAATTTACTATTCTTTTTCACCACTGGAATGTGGACATAAGCCTCTTAAAAGTCCACAGAGCACCTCCAGCCCTTTTTCCTGAGGTGCGGGTATATGTGGTACAGAGCTAACTTTATTATTGTTTTTGATCCATTTGTTGGCTTATCTCAGATCCAGAATCAGTCTGAATTCCTTTTTGTGACTTTTTTGGGAACCAAAAACTACTGTGAATAGATTACTTTTCCTCTGAGTAGAACAGAGTAAGCCTGAGGAACAGGCTGTAGTCTACATTTTTAAGAGATGTAGCTTTCATTCTCAGTACCGGGCTGATGTTTTGGCTTAAGGTTTGGAGTGACTGATGGAGAAAGGGGATTTGAATTGAAACAAGTAACCATTCGTGGGACCCAACTGTCAGTTGTTAGCTTTTGATTTGAAACACTCCCTTCTACTGGAATGGTGAACAAAGAACAGGATTTGGGGGGAGTCATTGCCTGGAATGAAAATGGGATTTTCCAAAAGAGGTGGTACACTGTTGTTGTTGACCTGTACCTCTGCCAAGTCATCAATGGCATGATGGTTGTTGTTGTTGTGGCTGTGGCTGGCAGGACTAGTGGGGAGATTAAATCCTCTACTTCTGATGGTAACTGTGATCCCTGCACCTTTACTGAGATCTGAAGAATTTATTTTTCTCCTCCAAGTCTACTGCTTTCTAAATGTTTGCCTCCTTTTACATTTTTTCTGCTTCATCATCCACATAAGAAAAAGAGAGAATGGACTTGGTGAATGAGTGAGAAGTTCATGATCTTTAATACAGCATCAAGATTCAGATATGTTAGAAGTAGCCAAGATGTACGCCGGAGTGAAATGTCATGACAACATTTGGTGAAGGCTAGATCTCTAGACTCAGTAGAAGCAATGATTTTTGGGTTTAAAACTAATTGTTCCTCCTGTATAAGATCTAAAAGGTCCTGTCCCTGGCCTCTTGGGAGCTTATCTGGGAAGGTGGCCAGGGTCTCACATAAGGCTGTCATAACACCCTAGAAGGACAGTGGCACTAGCCGTTTTTAGTGCAGGAGCTGCAAAAACACAAACAATACGGCCTTAATTTGTTAACTCTCTCAACCCTATGGCACTGATATGTCTAAGGCAGATGCATGTCTCTTCCTGAGGCCCAATTCAGATTTAGGATATTTTCTCAAATACACTGGTTCTTGAACAGAAGGCGTATACTTATTTAGTAGTCACAAAGTTGCCATTTTGGTTGTGGTTGAAGAGAGGATTTTTTCTCAGCAGGTTCTGCAAGTCCAGTAAACAAAAGCAAGAGTTGCCTTGGAGTTGATCAAGGTTGAAATGACTCCATGGTGACAAACGGTGGAATTTCCCTTTGGAAGCACACCCTGGAATGTAGAGATGTCATGCATGGGTGAAAATCTTGTCGGTGCACACGCTAGTGACATAGACATGTATGATGTGGGGTAATGGTTCACCTTTGTTGTACAGAAAGGCATACTGAAAGGGCTCTTTAGAAGTATGTCCATCTCCTACAGGGGAAGATGGTTACACTGGGGGACTTTGTTGAAAGAACCTCAGAACAAAACCACTGATCTGCAACTTAAATAGCAGTTAGAGAAACTTTATCACACATCAAGGCACTGACCAGCTCTTCAGATGAGGCTAAGGATGGATTGTTAAAAGATGTTACTCAAAATATCCCTAAGCAGGTTGCTGGAGAAATACATGCCTGTAATTGCAAATTTGAAGAGAGTCATTAATAGAAAAAGAGAGGCAAGCAAAGACCTCCCTTCAACCCAAACCTTTTACTGACATAACAATACCTGAGGAACTGGCAAATTTGTAATCCTAAAGAATAAGTTACTTACCTTCGGTAACGCTTTTTCTGGTGGATACATTAACTACCTGTGGATTCCTCACCTAAAGAATTCTCCCCCTCGCGCCAGCTTCGACGGAAATTTTCTTCTAGCTCTGCACATCGACGATGACGTCACAATTGCCCGACTCCACGCGACGCCGTATGATGTCATCCAGGCAATAAGAAGCCCTCGTCGACGTGCAGACGTCAGTTATCACCATTGTTTTACGTGCCTTTGAGGCAAACAGGTGAACATTGACCTTGAAGAGAACATAATCACATCAAATGAAGTGAAAACGCAACATTTATTACAATAAAAATAAAAAGAAACTAACGGCAATAACTGTTCCATATGGAAACAAATATGTCAGTCAAGTTCAATCATGTTTCCTTGAATTATCTAAACCAGAGACAGAAATGCATATATACATGCCATAACTATATACATGATCTAAGCATATACATATATACAAGACAACGGTGCTCACCCATGGATTTTGTGGTACGACCAGTCAGGCAACGGGGAGGCGGTGGGACCGTGAGGAATCCAGAGGTAGTTAATGTATCCACCAGAAAAAGCGTTACCGAAGGTAAGTAACTTATTCTTCTGATGGATAAACCTACCTGTGGATTCCTCACCTAAAGAATAGAGTCCCAAAGCAGTACTACCTCCGGAGGTGGGTGCCTGAATGGTCAAACCAAGAAATCCTGCAGCACTGAGCGTGCAAAATGGCCATCCCTCCTAACCTCAGAATCCAAACAATAATGTTTGACAAAAGTATGAAGGGATGCCCAAGTTGCCCCCTTGCAGATGTCAACCACAGGAACACCTCTAGCTAAAGCCGAAGAAGCAGCCTTAGCCCTGGTGGAATGAGCACGAAGCCCCACAGGTGGTTCTTTCTTCGCTAAGGAATAACAAAGCTTGATACAGAGAATGACCCACCTGGATAGCGTTCTCTTGTGGACTGCTCTGCCTTTCCTCTTCCCCACGTATCCAACGAAGAGCTGATCATCTTGCCTGAACTCCCTCGTACTGTCGACAAAGAAGCTCAATGCTCTTCGTGGATCCAGTCGGTGGAGCCTCTCTTCCTCCTTGGATGGATGAGGCGGAGGGTAAAAGGAAGAGAGAATAGTAGACTGCCCCAAGTGAAAGCGTGGAACAACCTTCGGGAGGAAAGCCGCCTTGATCCTTAACACCACTTTGTCTCTAAAGAAGGAAAGGTATGGAGACTCTACACTAAGAGCCTGAAGCTCACTTACTCTTCTGGCCGATGTTATGGCTACCAGAAATACAGTCTTAAAGACCAGCAAACGCAAAGAACAAGAGTGCATTGGCTCAAATGGCGAACGCATTAGAAATGTTAATACCAAGTTAAGATCCCACTGTGGCATAACAAACGGAGTGGGCGGAAACCTATTAGTGAGACCCTTAACGAACCTCAAAACAAGTGGAGATTTAAACTAGAAGGGTTGAACTGGGAGGCACAGAAAAGCCAACAGTGCTGATAAATAGCCCTTAACTGTGGCAACTGCACAACCCTTCTGTGCCAAGGAAAGAGCAAATAATAATATATCAGACAAGCGAGCCTTTAAAGGATTAATTTGATTCTCTCCACACAAACGTACAAATCTAGCCCACCTACTTGCATAGATAGATTTGGTGGAGTGTCGCCTTGCCGATAAAATAACATCCACCACTTCCGGCGGGAGAGAAAAAGCACTCAGATTGCCCGGTTCAATCTCCAGGCATGAAGGTGCAGACTCTGGAGGTGGGGGTGTAGAATCTGCCCCTGCGACTGTGAGAGGAGGTCTACCCTGTAAGGGAGACGGAGCGGAGGGCACAGAGAGAGTTGGAGAAGGTCCGAATACCACACCCTTCTCGGCCAAGCCGGGGCTATCAAGATGACCTGAGCCCCGTCTTGTCGGATCTTACTCAGAACTCGAGGAATTATGGGTATGGGAGAAAACGCGCAAAGCAACTGACCCTTCCAGGATATCTGAAACGCATCCCCCAAAGCTCCTTGCACCGAATACTGGAGGCTGCAAAACAATGGGCACTGCGCGTTCTCCTGAGTAGCAAACAGATCTATCCTCAGACACCCCCACATCTGGAAGATGTAAAGAAACAGATCCGGATGAAGACGCCACTCGTGGTCAACCGAAATGCGGTGACTGAGAACATCCGCACGTACATTCAGAACTCCGGCCAAATTACTTACTACCAAGCAAATCTGGTGATCCTAAAGCCAGGACCAGAGTTGAAGAGCTTCTCTGCAGAGAAGATACAACCCCACTCCTCCCTGCTTGTTTATATACCACATCGCGGTAGTGTTGTCCGTCAGAACCTGGACTGACTGACTGCGAAGGGAAGGGAGAAAGGCCTTGAGTGCCAGACGTACAGCCCGCAACTCTAACAGATTGATGTGAAACCTCTGTTCTACTGGAGACCAAAGGCCTTTGATCTCCAGGTCCCCCAGATGAGCTCCCCACCCTAGAGTGGAAGCATCCGTTACAACTGTGGCCACTGGCGGAGGCAGCGAGAACGGCCTTCCTTGCGACAGGTTGCCGACTGCAGCCCACCACTGAAGATCCACTGCAGTGTCTCTGGAGATCCTGATCGAATCCTCAAGATTTCCTTTGTGCTGAAACCACTGCCTGCGGACGCACCACTGAATAGCCCTCATGTGCCAGCGTGCATTAGGTGACCAGCAGTATGCAAGAAGCAAAAAGACCGAGCAGACGTAGGACCTTGAGGACTGGAACTACCCCTCCATTTCGAAACATTGGAATCAACGCCTGAATGCCCTGAACCCGCGGGGGCGGAGGAAAGGCCCGATTCAATGTTGTGTCCAGTACTGCCCCTATGAACAGGAGGCGTTACGAGGGCTCCAGGTGAGATTTGGGCACATTGATCGAAAATCCCAGGTCAAACAACAACTGAGTTGTCGACTGCAGGTGAAGCCGCACGAGCCCTGGAGTCTTGGCATTGATCAACCAATCGTCCAGATAGGGAAACACCGCTATCCCTCTTCTTCTGAGCTCTGCCGCAACCACTGCCATCACCTTTGTGAAGACTCGAGGTGCTGAAGTAAGACCAAACGGGAGGACCGCAAACTGATAATGCTGCGACCCCACCACAAACCGGAGATACTTCCTGTGCGATTTAAGGATCGGAATATGGAAGTACGCATCCTGCAAATCGACAGACACCATCCAATCTCCTTCGTTCAACGCCAAAAGAACCTGTGATAGGGTCAGCATCTTGAACTTTTCCTGCTTGAGGAACCAATTCAAAATCCTCAGGTCCAAGATTGGTCTCAACCGACCATCTTTTTTGGGGATCAGGAAGTATCTTGAATAACAGCCCTGACCCCTCTCCTGCTCCGGGACCAACTCCACTGCGCCCTTTGACAATAGGGATAACACCTCCAGTTGCAGTAACAGAAGATGGTCTTCCGAACAGAAGGATGGGCGGGGAGGGAAGGGAGGAGGGAACTCCCGAAAGGGAAGAGCCTACCCCTTCTTCACAATGTCGATGACCCAGGAGTCTGATGTTATAAACTCCCACATGGGAAGAAATTGGGCAAGTCTCCCCCCTACCGGAGACACGTGAACAGGGAGTGGTGGAGGACTAAGGCTGCTTTCCTTGCTGCACCCCTCCTGAGGAAGAGGAAGAGTTAGAGTGCTGCTGGGTGGCCCCTCTCGTACGTACTCTACCCCTGCCCCTGAAGGATCCGTAAGGCAGAGATCTTGCAGATTGCTGTGGCGCCTGGAACCTTCCACGAAAGGAGGAGCCACGGCCAAAACCCCTAAACTTCCTATAGGATCTGAAAGTAGAGGAAGTGGCTGCCTGAAGTCCCAACGACTTTGCTGCCGCTCTGCTCTCTTTGAAACGCTCAAGGGCAGAATCTGCTTTTGTCCCAAAGAGCTTTTCTCCGTCAAAAGGCAGGTCCAGGAGTGTAGCTTGCACATCCGGGGAGAAACCTGATGAACGCAGCCAAGCCTGACGCCTCAACACTATGGATGTACCCGTAGCTCTTGCCATGGAGTCCGAGGTGTCCAACCCAGACTGTATCACCTGGGTGGCCGCCGCCTGAGCGTCCGTTAATAGATGCAACACCTCTTGTGGTAATTCAGGATGACCCTTTGCCTCCTCCATAAGGGCATGAATGTAACGCCCCAAAATGCAAGTTGCATTGGTCGATTTCAAGGCCATGCTGCACGAAGAAAAGGCCTTCTTTGCTACCTGGTCTATTTTCTTAGACTCCCTGTCCACAGGGGTCCCGAGGAACGAACCAGGAGCTGACCGGGAGGAGCACGATGCCTGAACAACCAAACTCTCCGGAGTTGGATGTTTGGAGAGAAAGTCTGGGTCACCTGGAGCCGCACAATAGCGTCTCGCTACCGCCCTGTTGACAGCTGTAGAAGTCACTGGCTTCCTCCAAATATCTTTAATGGAGTCCAAGAGAGCCTCATTGAAGGGCAAGAGAGGCTCCGTCACTACGAAGCCAGATACAGCACTTCAGTCAGAAGGTTTCTTTTCATCTCTGCAGCAGGAAGAGGAAGATCCAAAAAGTCTGCAACCTTCCTTATTACCACATGAAAAGATGCAGCTTCTTCCGTATACTCCCCTGGGGAAGCTAAATCCCATTCAGGGAAAGTGTCAATGCCACTTGCTGTGTCCAAGCCTTGGAAATCACCTGAAGGCTCCAAGATTTCGCCTTCCTCCAAATGCTGCCTGCTGTATTCCTCTCCCTCCAGGAGGTGTAATGCTAATCTCCGGGATCGGAGCCTGAATTCGAGTCCCGGCGTCGATAAGGCGTCGGCCGACGCCGAAGATCTTCGCCGGCGCCGCTATTCGGATCCATCCGACGCCGGACCCTCCGGCGCCACAGGCAACTTGACTGCAGACTGGATCTGTGGAGAATCCACCGGCGCCGGGGCGGCAGACATTGTAGGCGTCACAGGCCTCCTGGGTGACGCCAAAGGCATCGGTGCCGAAGCGGCTACAGAGGGCAGAAATGGCATTAAGGGTGTTGGCTTGTAAGAAGCCGAAGCACCTAAGTTAAAAGCCAAAGGGCCTGACGGACACGCATGTCCTCCACCAGGTGCCATGGTGGAAAAGATATTGAACATAGCATTTAAAAAAGCCGCAAGATCCATACCCGGTGCCGGGAAAGCAGGATAAGCTGGCGGAGCTGGCGCCGGCATAGAGGCCGATGATGGACCAGGCATCTCCTGCTCCGGAGAAGCCGCCGGTTCCTGTTGAGGCTCGACTTCAAACACCGACAAGGGTGAAGTCGGAGAAGCTGGAGTCGTTGGAGGCGGAGGAGTGATGGTCGGGCTAACCTCCCACGTCGGACGGCGCCGAACTGATGGAGATCTGGATCTGGACCAGTCCCTGCTCGATCGGCGGCGAGAGTCGTGACTACGCCGAGAGTCCCCATGGCGACAATGAGTCTTTGAAGATTTCGAAGAAGACTCTCTACGATTACGCCTTTCTTTCCTTTTCTTAGAACAGGCTAAGAATAATTTTGCCTCTCTCTCCTTAAGTGCCTTAGGGTTCATGCGTTGACACGAACTGCATGACTCAACCTCATGGTCGGAACTAAGGCACCATAAACAATTTTCATGGGGGTCAGTGACCGACATCCGACCCCCACACTGGTTACAAGGCTTAAAGCCAGATTTCCTTGGCTGTGACATAGTAACACCAAAGTGCAACTGTAGCTCCCTGTTAGCCTCGAAGAAAAACCGTTACTCGAAGGCACGGAAAAAAGGGAACTGACGTCTGCTCGTCGACGAGGGCTTCTTATTGCCTGGATGACGTCATACGGCGTCACGTGGACTCGGGCAACTGTGACGTCATCGTCGACGTGCAGAGCTAGAAGAAAATTTCCGTCGAAGCTGGTGCGAGGGGGAGAATTCTTTAGGTGAGGAATCCACAGGTAGGTTTATCCATCAGAACAGTTTTTACTGTACAACAATAACCACCCTCCGAAACACATTCTGACATTTAGCAGTCTTCATAACATAATAACACTAGAAAATAGCTACATTCGGATGGTGGATGGTACGTTTGAAAATCTAGCTGATCCATTCACCCACATTTAGTAAAATTAATAACACTAATGTTCCCCATGTTTACAGTTCACCCTAAAATAATCTTATACAAATAACAGATTATTGAGTGACATCAAGGGGAAAAACAACAAAATGAAAAAGGAATAATTCACTTTGAATTAGCAACGATTACAGTAAAAAAAAAGTCTATCCTTACACCCAAAGTCAGGGATTTTCCTTCCATTTTACCCAGGCAATCTAGAGAAATATACAGAAAACGAAGGAAAACTATATATCTGACAATAAACTACAGTTCAAAATTTAACAAAAAATTGCATTTGTTTTTGTTCCCCCTGAACAAGTAGATCATTTTACACAGCAATTATCCCATCTAAATGTTTTCTAAAACTGAAGAAAACAAGGCACCTTTATTAAATTATTTTGAAGAAACACAGATTGGCCATTTAAACAGGATGGGTCACATAAGAGTGTCAATAGTCCATATAGATTGATGGAACTGCTACCCGGCCTGTTTAGGCGGTGGAGCAAAAATTTATAATGCCGCAGAGAGGTGGCTTAACTCTTTTTCTTCCTCTTTTGGAAAAACTCACAGAGGTTATAATCATTTCCTGGAAATTCTGAAAAAGGAACAATGTTTCCAAAAGAAAAAACAACAGCACAATCTTTTTAGGCAGTTTTCAAGCCAGAGTAAGCAAACAATTTAAAGAAATGAATGAAAATCTACTTTAAAAGGTTTATAATTCGGCATGTTTGGAGGTGCAGGCTGCCTAGAAAATATTGCTTATTTAGCACATTACTAAGGACAGACTAACATTTTCCTTACTCACCTGCCTTGCCCTGTGACCATAACTAGCAAACAATCCCTTCACATCCCCAAACCTCCTAGCATTTTGTTTTGTTATCACCTCTACTCCAGAGTTATCAAATTGACCAATATCCTCAGAGCAATCCATTCCAAAATTCAAAAAATTATACAATATCCAATCAATATAAAAAACAACCCAGAAAAAAGCCAAAAAGGGAAACATGATAAACAGAGTGCCTGTTTCAGTTAAAATTGAAAACAAGCTTACATCATTTTTTAAGTGTCTCCAATCCATTGACAGGGTGGAGGCTGCCAAAACCCAATATAAAGTCTAGTAAATCAATAGATTAAAAAAAAAAAGCTCCATTACAAATGGAGACATGGAGATAGGGGAAATCGAGTCAGATTTTAAACCCTGCCCCCTCCTACACGCCAATGCCAGAGTGTAAAACATCTTGCAATAGCCAATGGGACAAACATATTCGAGATCAAAAACAATAATAAATTAGTCGAAGAATACAGTAGTTTATCTCTCTAGTCTATTACTATTTTGTTTCTTTAAAAAGAAAGTTCCTATCAATCAAATCAATCAAAAAAATTTATAAAACGCTCTACTCACCTGTGAGGGTCTCAAGGCGCTTGGGGGGGGTGAGGGGGCAGGAGGGTCACTGTTCGAACAGCCATGTTTTGAGGTTCTTTCTGAAGAGCAGGAGGTCTTTGGTTTTTCGGAGGTTGGTGGGGAGGGAGTTTCAGGTTTTAGGGGCGAGGAAGGAGAAGGACCTGCCTCCTGTGGTGGTGTGTTGGATGCGGGAGGCTGTGGCTAGGGTGAGGTTGGCTGATCGGAGGTTGCAGGTGGGAGTGTGAAAGTTCACTCTTTCGTTGAGGTATGTAGGGCCGGTGTTGTGGAGATATTTGTGTGCGTGGGTGAGGATCTTGAATGTGATTCTCTTGTTTATGGGGAGCCAATGAAGGGTTTTGAGGTGTGGTGAGATTCCTTCGTGGAGGGGGAGACCAAGGACGAGGCGCGCAGCTGTGTTCTGGATTCTCTGGAGTTTGCATGTGAGTTTGAGTGTGGTGCCGGCGTAGAGGGCGTTACCGTAGTCTAGTCTGCTGCTGATGAGTGCATGGGTGACTGTCTTCCTGGTCTCTGGGGGAATCCATTTGAAGGATTTTTTTAGAGTGCAGAGTGTGAGGAAGCAGGAGGAGGTAAGAGCATTGATTTGCTGTGTCATGGAGAGGGAGGGGTCCAGGATGATGCAGAGGTTGCGTGAGTGGTTTGCGGAGGTGGGTGCGGGTCCTAGGGCGGTGGGCCACCAGGAGTTGTCCCATATGGTTTTGTTGGGGCCGAAGATGATGATCTCGGTTTTGTTGGAGTTAAGCTTGAGGTGGTTTGTTGTCATCCAGTTGGCGTGTCGAGGAGAGCTGCGTGTAGGTTGGTTTTGGCGGTGGTGGGGTTGCGGGTGAGGGAGAGGATGAGTTGGGTGTCATCTGCGTAGGAGAGGATACTGATTCCGTGTGATCGGAGGATGTTAGCTAGGGGGATCATGTAAATGTTGAAGAGTGTGGGGCTGAGAGAGGACCCTTGGGGGACTCCGCAGATGATCTTGGTGGTGGTGGAGTGGAAAGGTGGGAGGCGGACTCTCTGGGTCCGGTCAGTGAGGAAGGAGGTGAGCCAGTCTAAGGCTTTGTGGCGAATTCCTATGCTGTGGAGATGTGTGCGGAATGTGTGGTGGCAGACAGTATCAAAGGCTGCGGAGAGGTCTAGGAGGATGAGTGCGACGGTCTCGCCTTTGTCGACTTTGGTCCTAATGTCGTCAGTGCATGAGATGAGGGCGGTTTCCGTGCTGTGGTTCTTGAGGAACCCAGACTGAGAGGGGTCAAGAGTGTTGTTTTCTTCGAGGTAGTGGGATAGGCAGGTGTTGACTAGTTTCTCTGCAACCTTGGCGGGGAAGGGGAGGAGGGAGATGGGGCGATAGTTGGAGAGGATCTCTGGGTCGGCTTTGTTTTTTTTTAGGAGAGCGGTGATTTCCGCGTGCTTCCAGGGGTCTGGGTAGGTGGCGGAGTCAAAGGAGGAGTTGATTATGTCGCGGAGTATGGGGGTGTTGGTTGGGCTGGCTTTGTTGTAGGTGCGATGTGGGCAGGGGTCGGAGGGGGATCCGGAGCGGATGGAGTTCATGGTTTTTTCGGTTTCTTCATGTGTGGTGGGGGTCCAGGTGGTGAGTGTGGTGGGGGATCATGAGTGGGGGTTGAGTTGGGTGAGTGAGGGGTGGGTGTGGTGGGTGGGTGTGGTATGAAGCTGTTGTGGATGTCCAGGATTTTGTGGTGGAAGTGGTTGGAGAGGGCGTCACATAGGGGTGTGTGTGTGAAGGGTCTATGTTGCTGGCTTTGGGTTTGGCTAGTTCTCCCAGAGAAAAGAAAAAACCCTTGGTCCAGTTGGCACTTTTTCCAACAACCTGTATAGTGAAAACAATGAATATAACAAAACCTACCATACTACAACAATTAATAATATCTAAGATGACCTCTTTAACCCTTCCCTAACAATGAAAGTACCCAAAAGCTCTAGAAATAGTTAGAAACTAGTTAGAAAGTAAGGATATGACTGAGAGTTTGGTGGACAAGTACTCAGTTACAAACGTGAAGGATTTCCTGCCTGCCATATTGCATATAATACACTTGTTACATGGCTGACGGATATCCTTCATATTTGTGAGAAAGTACCCATTCACCAAAATTTAAACCAGGCACCAAGTTTCTTACCTCTCCGACGCTGCACAATACCTCTCACCTTGACCACATTGTTCCACTTTAAGAAACATACGTGGCAACTAGGAAACAGAAAAAATAGCACCAATAAAAAAATACTTTTTTTTTTACAGGATTCAACGAAAGCCTGTTGGGGAAAAACAGTTGTTATTTATTGTTATTAAAAATGTACACATAATTTAAAAAGTCTCTTAATATTGCTCTGGGTAGCATTCCAAACCATTTTCTTTTGCTTACCATGTCACCTCAGAGCAGACCTAGCAATATGCAGCTCGGTCTTGGTCCTCCTCCCATAGGAAGAGTCCAGCTCAAACTGCCAAGCCAGGTTGTCCCTGAATCGGAACACAAACAACCTGGTTTCGGCATGATGTGCCTCTTCAGTCAGGTGAAGCTTGGTTCCAGCTGCACCAAATAAAAAAAAAAACTAAAAAAAATAAATACCCATCCTATAAAAAAAATACCCAAGCACATAAAAAAAGCGTGTCAGCCCCAACAAATACTGGGCCCATACAACCCTTCAATCCCTCCCCTAAAACTTACAGCACTACATTAAAAATGTTTAAACAAATAAATACCCACACCCCCAAAAATACCCACCCAGCATAGGTGGCCCTTACCCAATCCATCCTTGAACCCTAAAAACATCCTTTCAGTCCCTTCCCACCCCCTTTCTCTGTACTCTATAAAAACCCTTAAAACTTCTTACCCAAACCCATCCTTGAACCATAAAAACCCCTTACAACCCCTTCCACGACCTATCCCTGAACCCTAAAAAACCTTTATGGTCCCCTACCCTAACCCATCCCCGAACCCTAAAAACCCCGTAGAGCTCGGTACCTCAACCCATTTCTGAGACCTATAAAACACTTACAGTCCCTTGTTCTATCCCATTCCTGAACCCGAAAAACCCATTACTGATGACCATAAAAAGACATTTACAACCTCTTACCCCAAACTATTCCTGAACCCTAAAAAAACATTACAGCTTCTTAACACAACCCATTCCGAACCCTAAAAACTCCTTACCACAAAACTTAAACCTGAATACTTACCAATCCAAAGTAACGACGCACATTCTAAAGTTACTGTAAAGTAATTACATTGTCGGAAAGGTGCACAAAGTAATGACTGAGAGCTACCATTAGCAGAATCCTAAATCCAAGACAGGGACAGTAGCCCACTCTCAGTCAATCGAGGGCACTCCTTGTGCGCCCCTGCTGGTCATAGGATTTCATTCATGCCAAGGGACAGGCCTAGGCCTTCGGACAGAGACAAGACCAGCGCGAGGCTGGAACCAAAATAAACACAACCATTGGCAAAGCCAATTGGCTGCACCTTTGGACCTTATTCGCTTTGCCAATTGCTGAACAGCATTGTCAAAATATATATTTTTAAAATGTGCAGTGGCGACCACGTCATCCCACTGATGCATGCATTCGTGCAATTAAAATTAAAAAAATATGTTTTTGTGCAAAAGCTTAATTAAAAAAAAAGACAGCAGCTTTTGGAGGGGAGTGGGGCAACGGAAGAGCAGGTTGGGGGATGCAGGGGAAAAGCAGCAAACAGAAGGCGAAGTGGAAAAACATAAGTGGAAACATTAAAAAACACAAAAGCACATGGACAAGAAAGGGAGAGCAACACAGACCGTGGAGTAGGGGAGAGAAGCACATGGATTGAAGAAGGAAAGGGAGGAGGGAGAGAACCAAACATGGGAGACAGCTGGAAAACACGTACTTGAGTAGAGGTCCTAATCAAAAAGAAAAATCAGTTCCCTAAAAGTGACCAGTAGAAGGACACAAGTAAAGAGTAAATGCCCAGGGGAGGAACAAACACAAGGTGGGCAAGCCAAATTATCAAATGAGAAGCATGTAATAAGCGTGACAATAATGCTAACCAATGGACAGGCTTTAAGCCCACTGTAAAATATTGGTAAGCTGACTAAAGGAGTTTTGCAAACAGACAGTGTGCATTGACTGGTAGATTCGACCACACCAGGATACCAGATACTCGCAGTTGGGCACTCAGGGCGGGGGGAAATGACTGTAAACCAAGCAAGGGATATGCCGTTCCCAACATATGGGTATTGAAATTTTGGTCACTCACTGGAGTTACCTCTTCTATAGTGGACCCAGGCGTACTGTTATAATGTTTAACAATCTCATTGTAGTTGGAAGAAGTTGGTGTGTTCGATAAAGGATGACGTATCGGGCAGGTTATATTTGTAGCCATATGGAATCAAGCTTCTGTCGACTCTTCAATACAAAGGTTCATTGTGTACTACTCTATCCTAATAACAAGACAGAAATTAATACAGCACCACCTTGGTCTTGGGGCATTATACATTAAAGGCCATCCAAAGATGTGGACTCTAGTGAACTGATACAAGATGGCTTATAACACCAGAGAGGCTCGTCGCCGTTTCTTGTACGGGGCCAATGAACCAGAGAATAGATTCCGACCAGTATGATTTTGCAACCTTTCCTACAGAAGAACAGTACGAAGTTAAGAGAATCTGCTGCAACCTAGTCTGGTCCTTTCGGCGTTTGGTACAAGTTACTGGGATGGCTCCTGTTGAACTGACCAGAATCTTTGCTGAACTGTGTTAAAGTTTTGTGAATTTAGAGAATCTATATATGATCCTTTAAGACCTTGGCTTCCCCTCCTACCTAGATCTGAAATAAAGAAAGGACAACGTAAAAGATCTCTAAATAAATAAGGTTTTCTGCTTGGGCAAGACAGACTGGCGTAACAACAATACTAGTAGTAACAATAGTGCTACTAATAACAACAAAAAAAGACAGATTAACAAGTGCTAAAGTGCAGGTGCTGTTTCTGCCGATTTGCAGATTACACACAGATCCCTGCAGCAGTAGCTCTACCACTATTAATGCCCGCTTCCCAGTGGTACGAGTCTCCCAGTCTGTGACAGTGAGGGGAGGACAGATGACTCCTTGCGGGGGCCTATTGGATCTTCGGTCCAGAGCTCCAGGTCTCCTCGTTGCTGGGAAGTGTGAGAACCCTACTCGCAGTTCAGGAAGTGATCACCCGGGTGTGATACACAATCTAGCATAGTGTGCACAATTTCTAGCAAAAGAAGAGTCGACTCAATTAATACAAAGCTCTATTTAAGTTTAAAAATAAGCTAGGAAGCAGGTGACACACAAGGGGTTAATAGATGCTACCCGGCTTTAGAACCTCAAGCTTTGATGAAGATGCAGCCATGTAAGCATCCTATCTCCGGAATCCTTAGCAGCATCCAGGCTTTAGTCCATGTCCGTAGCCTGGAATGTATGTTTTTGAAGAAGGCACGACAGCAACTAACAATGTAGAAGGTGAAACTATAGTGGGATCTATCCCTAATATATTCGGATAATTAGTGACAAATCCTGCTTTTCGGAGTACACTCGAGAAATAACTTTGTGTCCAACGTGATAGAAGGTGAATACAGCATTAGAGTCACTTTTAGAGTACTTTGAGGACGGGAATGAGGAAGTAAGGACACTAAAGGCTGCCATGGGAGGCCATCTAAGGGGAAGGCACAGTGCTAAATTAATGGGAAAAAAAGAAATACAACTTACAGAATCCTGAAGTTTTTCTTCGGAGCCCAACCTCCAACCCTGCTAAAACCAGAGCTGCTGAATACCAAGGCTGGCTGTGCTTGACTCCACCTCGTGCCACTTTCTTCCACTACCCTACACTTACTGCCTCTCGCTCGTGGGGGTCCTTTCTATCCAGATCACTGTTTTTTGTTTTTTTTTCTCCTTCTCCTTCTTCTGCTTTGCTCTCTTGCTTTATGCCAAAGTCTGAAGGTAAAACATAAGTCCTGGTCATCAATATTAAGTGCTGGTGGGTCCCAGTGATAATCTCTGGCACAAATGAAGCTCTTGGAAGAGAACAGTAGTTTAAGGGTTGTGTTTCGTGATTGTTTTAAGCGGTTCTCGTGATTGGATGTTAGTGCCTGAAAAAAGGCCTGTCTGAAGCTTTTGTGAAGCCTAAAGCAAAAACATTTGTGGGTGCAAGTTTGTCTTGTAATTCAAGGAGCACCTCATAATTAGAAGATAAACATATGCCTGGGAAACAGAAAACACAGCTGTTGTCACCACCCAGTGGGATAGTCGTGTCGGATCATCAGGTCAGGTCTGGTTTTATTGTTTAAATATATTTTGTACAGCTGAGTAGGGCTTCAGAAGGTACGGAGCACGGGCGAAACACCCCAGCTGCCCTCCCTCCGGTGATGACTCCAAGGACAGCCCTTGTCTCTATGTTCATTCAGCAAACACCGGTCCCAGCAATACCCACCAGCAAAGCATTGATTCCTGTGGCAACACACTGCATGCCCACCTAGCAGAGCTTTTATGTGTGTGCCGGTCTCGCTGTATCCTTGCAACAGAGCTATTGTTCCTATGCCATTCACAGTTATGCACATTCATCAAGGCTTTCTTTCCTTCCTACACTAGTCTTGAGTTGTTTGAGAGAGCTCATACAGTGCCAGTTCCTGCTATGGTAACAATTCCCTGGAGATGACAAAGCCTCTGTTGTCAATGACCTGTGTTGGTATTAGCTCCAGTAACAATTTCCTGAAATGGACTTGCGCCATCTTCTTTTAATTCTGAACTTATGATACATGTTTCAAAGAACACCTCATCCTGCACTCAGAAGAGAAGCCCAACCCTCGCAGACTTGCTGCGGACTTAAATTTCATCACCATAATTTCACCTGGAAAATAATAAAAAGGCAGAAAAGAAACAAAGGAGGAGAAACCTAATGACAGGAAATAAAAAAGATGTCAGAACACATTTCAGGGGGGTCAAGGGCATGCAGAGGTTACTCGGCCCAACTGTGGTGGTTGAGGCCTTTTACTCCTGATGTCCTGGGGCCCGACCTACTATGGATTATGCTCAGCTGGCCAAGGACCCCATCTGCACATGACACTCAGTCGTGGCTGTGGTCAAGCAGTCATGGCTCCATGGGGGGGCTGGATGTAGATAAAGGTCACTTGACGACTCATAACTCAAAGTGCAAACAGTACAAACAATAAAGCGATGTCCAGCGAAATATTTGCTTTTATAAGAAAATTAGTGTTTGATTTCCAACTGTACATATGCAATAAAGTACAACATTCAGAAGCAACAACACAATACCCCCTTGAGGTTGGGCCACTAGTAGTTATCTGGTAAATCTCTGTACCACCCTCCTTTGTGTAACATTTTTGGTGTTATTCACCATTCAATGGTGGCCACATCCAGGGAATGCAAACCATTAGGCCATACTCAAGAGTTCTCCCTTTTAATCTTTAGAAATTAGTTAGAAGTGTCTATGGTGCCACAGCACTGTTAGTCTCAAGTCCCCAGAGGCCCCAAAGGCCTGGTTTCAGTCTTACCCACTCCGGTAGTATGCCTGTGTTATACAGTGCAGCAAGAGCTCTCTCCTTGCGCGCTCTGAAGTCCGGATCCTGTATGATGAGGTTGGGCTGCTCACAATTGAAACAGCATCACCCAGTGGTGCAGGCTCTCCCTGGCAAGCAGCACTGGCGGTCAGTTTCCTGTGACTGTACCTGCTCCCACTTAGCAGGTACAAAAGGTAGTTGCTCTTTCCCTAACAAAGGGTGTGGGGGGGGGGGGAGGGGGTTCTGACTCCCAACTGAAGCTCTGGCAAGGGTGCAATATCCTTAGCAGCGACCTGCGATCCACAGGGAATGAGCCAAGTGCAGTTGGCAGGCTAGGCTCACTGGTCATGGCAGTAATCCTCTCATCCGGGCTACAACCTGAACATCTGGCCACTATGATATTGCCAGCCCCTTTTGGCATACAGGGTTGCTGCATTGCTCACTATTGGGCACAAACTCTTCTGTGCGAGCGCCCTTAATATGGAGTACAAACGTTTCACACTGCGGTCTGATTAAGTTCATTAGTGGCCCCTTCCAGCACACGGAGTCAGTGCAAGCCTGGTGCTTCCCGCACTGTGTGCATCACACAGCTGAGATCATGATGTCCCTCTCCTGGCATACGGGGCTCGTCCAACTGTTCCTGCACACAGACAACGACCTGATCAGTGTACAGCCACTTTCCTCCTCTCCTCACACTTTGCTCAAGGATTCCTCTTGGTAAGTCTCCATACTGAATCTTGCTCCCTCCAACACTCTCTTCCTCCTCACAGGGCACTGTGGTCTTGGCAAGCAGGCAAGCGATGGTGATTCAGACTCCAGGCCAGGTGATCTTGGTTTCATTGTGTGATGTCCCCTCACTCAACAAGGGGGCAAGGAGACCTTGACCACCCCCCCCCACACACACACAAACACCTCCTTTCATGGTAACAGGCGGAATTCTTGCAGAACTTCCTCTCCTCAAAAAGCCTGTCAGGCTGCTTGGCAGACAACACATTTTTGGAGCCTCAACCTCCCATTCCTATAGTTCTTTTATAGACAACTAATGTGATTTAGGGTCTGGGTCTTGAAAGATTTATGTTGGGGTTCTGCTTCTTTTGAAGTGGGCACTTTTCCTTGTCATCTTTCTTCCTGAAAGAGGTCTGCCACAGCAGGCACAACTCCAAAGGTGATTGTCCCGCCACACAATTCATGGGAGTGACCAGAGTTCACACCTGGATGTCAGCCACAGTGATAAGTGCAACAAAAGGTTAATTGCAGACCCCCAGCCCTACTTCTTATGATTCCCTTTTCAGTCTAATTTCCCTTCCTGAGATGTGTACGGGGCCCTTCAGTGTGATCTATCACTGAATCATAGAGCAGTCTTTGGAAATGTAAATTAAGTCTCTTCCTTTTCCCTCGGTGTGACCCCACACCCCAATCACAGGAATGCAACAATATACAAATGTTCCTGGGGGTATTTCTCGCCTTCTCGTGTCATCAACTGGAAGGCCCAGGCTGCAGGCGTACTCACTCTTTGTATATTCATAGCACACTTTCTGTTTAGCACTAATACTGCTATGCATGTAGCCTCATGTGTACACATGCATTCAGTACACATGTTCAATCTGTATGCACTCCTTCAGCACTGAAACTTTTCAATCTATAAACAGTGTTTTATTTCAAAACATGTACATTATCAGCACACACACTCACCAATTGCATGCTGCTGAACACTTCACCCTTCATATATTGTACTTCACGCAGGCATGCATGCACCCAGCACGTGCTGTCCCTGGCCACGCACGACACAACACTACATCTCTGGGGTAATTTATTCCTCTCACTAACCATACATGTACTGCACAGTACTGCTCCATCCTTAACTCCCGGTAATTAACACTATTATGTAGCACTTTGTGCGCCCCTTCCAAGAATGCAATCCGTGGGACAGGCCCAGTGGCGGCCGGCAGCTTTGGGAGGGGGGCGGGCGGGGCACACACACACAAACACACACAAACACACAGACTCATTCTTTCACACACAGACACGCACGCTCATCCATTAACAACACTCATTCCATTCAAACATGCACGCACGCACCAAACATTCATTTTACAAGATCACACACATTCATTCTTTCACACACGCACGCACGCACATCCATTAACAACACTCATTCCATTCAAACATGCACGCACGCACCATTCATTTTACAAAATCACACACATTCATTCTTTCACACACACGCACGCACATCCATTAACAACACTCATTCCATTCAAACATGCACGCACGCACCAAACATTAATTTTACAAGATCACACACATTCATTCTTTCACACACACACATGCACGCACGCACATCCATTAAGAACACTCATAACACTCAAACATGCACACACGCACCTAACATTCAATGTAAAACATAACACACATACATACACACACACACTTACCTTTAGCCTCCAGGTCCCAGGAGGGTTGGGACTGCTGCCTTCCCTCATTGGCTGACCTGAGGTCAGCTAGTGAGGGAAGGCAGCAGTCCCAGCCTCCTCACAGAGTGGGATGGGGTCAGTGAGACTGCTGACCCCACCCCACTCTGTGACGAAGTGTCACTGATTGACACTCGGCCTGGGCGCTTCAGGGCTTAAACTGAAGCGCCCAGGGAGAGTGTCAATTGGTGACGCTTTCCTCGTCACCCAGGGGAGGGCCTCGAGGCACCTTTGCTGGGCCGAGGAGGTCATGCCCATAGGAGCTGTGATCTCCTCAGCCCAGCAAAGTTCAGCTCAGGCAGCCAGGAGTCTGCGCAAATCGCACATGTCTGCTCCTGGCTGCCTGACCTGAACATGAAGAGTGTCTGTCAGGCTGACCTTTGTTCAGCCTGACAGACACTCTTCATGGGGTGGGGGGGCGTGGCCCCTCCGCCCTAAACGACGGGCCGCCACTGAACAGGCCTATGACACGGTGCACACACATGATCAGTCTTCAACTAAGACAAAAAAATGGCATTAGGGATCCAAACAAAAGTACAGTTGGGAAATCAGGTAAGAGGTACAAATCTCTTCCTATGCAGAGGAATTTTCCGTCCGAACAGAAGAGAAATAAGTGACGATTAGCAAAAGTGAGCTAAAGAGACAAGAAGTGTAGAAGGGTGGAAGAAAGGCGTAAAGTGGATTAAAAAATAGGCTGCCTTAGTATTCAGCAGCACCTGCATTCGGCACAGCTGGAGACAGACTCGTAAGCCCACTATAATACCACTCCATACACTTTGTAATTATTGGGAGTCATGCCCCCTAAACATATTTTCATCGCAATAGCCCTGCAGGTCAGGAATAAGACGCCTTGTCAGAGCTGAGTGTGGGTCGCACTGCTGGAACAGCAGGTTCTGGAGGTCAGGATTAGGTTTCCTTAGAAGATTTGTTTGGAGGGGCCGGATGTGTATGTGTCCTAGAATAGCAGCAGGTGCTGACAGTCAGCATTGTAGTGCACTGGCAGAGTGGTGTGTGGGTTTAGAGCAGGCACAGCAAGTGATGCGAGAAGTATATATGGATCCTCACTTCATGATGGCATAAGAGCTACTGCGGGACACTGGCAATCAATCAATCACTCAGGGATTTGTAAAGCACGGCTACTCACCTGTGAGGGTCTTAAGGTGCTGGGGGAAGCAGTGGGGGTGCTGAGGATCAGTCGAAGAGCCAGGTCTTGAGGTCCTTCCTGAACTGTGACAAGGTGGGAGATTGCCTGAGGTTGATGTTCTAGGTCTTAGCGGCCATGTGGGAGAAGGATCTTCCTCTGGCTGTGGATTTCCAGATGTGGGGGACATTGGCGAGGGCCTGGTCGGCAGAGCGGAGTTGTCTGGCAGGAGTGTAGAAGGAGAATCTGTGGTTGAGGTAGGATGGTCCGTCGTTGTGTAGGGCCTTGTAGGCGTGGGCCAGGAGCTTGAAGGTGATTCTCTTGTCCATAGGTAGCTAGTGTAGCTCTCATAGAAGGGCAGAGGTGTGGCTGTGTTGTGGGGCGCCTTTGATGAGACGGGCAGAGGCGTTCTGGATGCGTTGTAGTCTTTTCCTGGGTCTTGGCGGTGGTTCTGGTGTAGAGTGCACTGCCGTAGTCGAGGCGGCTGCTGACAAGGGCCTGGGTGACTGTCCTTCCGGCTTTGGAGGGGATCCACACTCGGACCTGTGCGTGGGATAATTGCAGGGACAGCAGGGGATGCTACTAGAACGTATGGTTCACGTCTTAGTGGTAGCATAACAGCGGGTGCGGGACACTGGCTGACTTGCGTGTGGGCCTTCTGCAGGAACAGCAGGGGATGCAAAATGTACCTATGTGGCCTGTCTCAGTGTATGGATTCCAGTGGGTGTGGGTCACCTACTGAGCTACATGCGGGCCTACTCCAAGACCTGCAGGGGAATGAGAGAAGTACCCATGGGTCCTCTCAGTGATAGAGTGTGGGCCACTGGATACCCGCAGTGTGGGTGTACCACAGGCACTGCACGGGTGCTGGAAGTCTTCACTGTGATATTTTGTTAAAGTTGTCCATGGGTCTTGTCTGAGCGCTGAAATAGCGGTGAGAGATCCTGAGAGCGTGGCACGTGGTCTCATTACTGTCAGCTTCCCTAACAGGGGCCAGGGGCCGGCCTGCCCTGCTCATCTCTGCTGGGAACAACAGACCCGTGCAGCTGAGAGAAACCAGGCGGCCTAATAGCCCTTCCCATCAACCCGGTTCGGAGAAGACGGAAGGATGGATGAGCTGCCTGTCGTAATCGTGGTAAACAAAGTGCTCTGCGTACACAAGGGACTCCCAAAGCCGGGGGGCGAGCCGAGGATCCCCCACCGGCCACGAGGGAAGCGCGTGGATCACCGAGGCCTGCTCAGCATGCAGAGACCTCCTGCTCTCACTCGACCGAAATCGATAACTTCCTCGGCCATTATCTGAAAGCGAAGGATCAGCAGAACGCAGAGGGCACGGACTACAGCCTCCACTTGCATATGTGCGGACAGCCCATCACGTGCTCGTGCGCCCCGGTGCATGCGTGCACACAGCCTCGTCTTCAAGCTTCGACTTCCGGCCCCGCGAAACAGAATGTGGCAAGCAAGACCCCCAAACGTACCGCACCCAGCTCGTTAATACAAGCGCACGGGAATGCATACCGCTCGGGGCCCCGCAGAAGCACATAGGCACACTCAGCAGGGTCAGCAGCCCCCACCCATCCGTGCCATGGATTTGCATCAAACACGGAAGACTAGCCAATGTCGTACCCGGGTTGCCATGCTATTCTATGCACTTTGACTTTCGATGACTTCGTTGCTTGACCTCTTGTCCAAGTACAACAGCCTCCCCTCCCATTCACTCACAAAGGGCAAGCAATAGAAATAACAGGAAGTTAGTTAGCATGACTCTAAAGCAAACTTCATGTAATCCATTTCGTTTGCGGACATAATAATACATTCCCCATAATTTACGCAAAAACACGATCCAGCTTTTTGCACAATTTTTTGAGAGAAATGCAACCGTGGGTTCATTTTTAGTCGCAAGGGCGCATTTTATGCTAAAAATGCGCAAACTCGCAGCATCTGCTTGTGCTCTGTTTGGTTCCCATGTTGTGTCAAAATCATTTTTATTCTAACAAGCGTAAGAAGAAATACTGTGAATTACTTAAGATTGCGCCAGTGCAAATTCAATTTCGCTCAGACATACTGTTGACTTTAATACAATTATTTCCAATGTCCAACGTTTCAAAACAGCACGTCTGTAGTAATATACGTATAAAGCAAAACTACACATACTTATTTGTGCCTATTCACAGGCATATACTGTGCTGCCAAGGCCTGGGTGGACGTTTGGTAGTGTGGCACTTGAAGTCCAGAGTCAGCTTTAAACCAAAGTGGTAATCCAACTGCCAGCCTGTCCGAGGACCAAGCACTCAGTTCTCGCCCTCGTTAATGTCTAGCCTTATCCCCTCTGGAAGGATCTGGTGTGGTGGAGGAGGATGTTGTATTGTGAGAAAGGTGCGATAGGGTGTCATGGTCCACTCAGTCCTTTGGGCAACCTCCCTTTTCCTAGTCTCGTATCTTTTTGGTATCAACATAAAGGGGCAGAGCAGTGGGTTACAGCCGCAAGGAGGCCCTTTTTGAATAAAAATATGCGAAATGCTTAGCAGACTTTCTGTGGTGTGTTTTTTTTTTTATAAAGTGTGAGTGTGACCTGCAGTGGCTGTTTACCTGGATCTATGTGACAATCTCAAATTCCACAACCCATAAACCATTACCACTACCCCATTGCTAAGCACCCATTACTACAACTCCATTTTTTTTTTGTCACAACAGTTTTTCGATTGCATGCACAACCTTCCACAGTCACCTTTCTCAACATATTCCTCCTCTAGTCACAGCAAGCCCCATTCCCCTCCACCAAAATAGTGGCTGTATGGTAATGGGGTAATGGTGTTGTGGGTATGACTTTATTGGCGAAACGTGAGATTTTCTCTGTATGTTGATTTCTCTTGTTATGAGTCTCCAAATTATCCCGTCAATTCAATACATTTCAGCATAAAGTTTACGTAAGACCTACACTTTTATGTCAGATGTGAGGACATCTCAACAGTTCAGAACTCTGGAAGGCAGAGAGTGGTGCGGCAGGTAGTGAAGTGATGGGGTGTGGCATTCTGCTGGTGGATTGTTAGAAAATGATGCTTCTTATGTCACGCTCAATGCTTTAGGCCACTCCGCAAAATAAATAACAATGTGGATCTCTTTGGGAGTTCCTTCCTTTTCATTAATCTTAAAGCACTGTCTGAAACAGTGCACCTTTAATGAGAAGGTGTGGGCTTTTTCTGGGGTAGAGGGCATTGCTAGTTGGTAACAAATGAGGCACATCATGGGCACAGTGTCACATTGTCTGATTAATTCACTGAGTGGCCACAGTATAAATTATTGGCCTTTTTTTACGGTAGTGGAGCGTGCTGTTTTAATTTCCTTGTGGCTAGTGACTGTCACTACGAGGTAAATTAGTTTGTTTCATGAAGTTGTCTGTCTTCAAGAGTGGTGTCTTTTGTGTATCTCCATTAATTATTGTGGTCCTGAAGATAGTCTTGTGGATTTACACCGTGTGAGATCGAAAAGTCGACAAGCAGCCCATTTCTCTAGAGAGTGGACCTCTGGTACAATAAAAAACGAAAAGGAGCAGCAGTGTGAAGCTTTATTGGACAACACACTTATTATACAATTTCACTATCATTGATCCCCATCATTTACCTTCAATTAAGTTTAATATATTTTGCTGCATTTATAAGCATATACTCCTGTCTAAGTAATTACTCATCATGTTGTTTTATCAGATTAATATCAGTAATTCATGTACAATGTCACCTAAAAACATCCTTAACTGACTTAAATGTTATTTTGTTTTATTTGATTGATTACCTTGTTGGCAGATTACCTTAGTAATAGTTAAATACCCAAACCCACAAGGGAATATTGGGTTGTCCTCTTATACATAATACAATTTCTTTTGGAGCACCACTGAGTCGGTAAACAAAGTTAGAAACCTGGGCATTATTTTGAGGAAAAACCTTTTCTTTTTATTTTGCTTATCACTAATTTCTAACTACTTTCTGAGGCTCCCAAGCATCAATTCTTTGTATTCTTTGCCTCATGACAGAACATTATTCCATTACTGCCCTTTGATGCTAAGAAAACTGCCACTCTAGCAGTTATTTTTTCCTAAGTAATATTGATGAAAGTATTGGACTTTGGAGAGGTGAGATTAACTATTCTCACTCCAACCTAACCAATAGTAGGGAAAACATTGGTCTACTTGGATGGGTCAGGTTTACTAGTCCCACTCCAGCCTAAACAATAGTAGGGAAGGTCTTAGACTTTGGAGGGGTCCGATTTACTATTCTCTGTCCAACCTAAGCAACAGTGGAGAAAAAAACAATAGACTTTGTAGGGGTTGGATTTACTATTCCTACTCCAACTTAAGCACTAGTATGGAAAGGGCATGACTATTCTCACTCCAACGTAAGAAACAGTATGGAAAGCTTTGGACTTTGGAACAGTCAGATTTACTATTCCATATCCAATCTAAGCAACATTGGTGAAAGTGCTAGATCCCAAACCACTTACTATTCCCACTCTAACAGAAACAACAGTAGGGAAAGCATTTGACTTTGGAGACGTCAGATTTAATGTTTAACCTAAGAAACAGTAGGGGAAGCGTTTCATTTTGGAAACTAAACCAACATTAGGGAAAGTGTTGGAAAAAAATTATAAAAACTATTATAAAATATTTTATTAAACACCATTAGAATTTATAGAAAATATCAAATCAATATATGTTTTTTTAAACTACACTAATTTATATATAAAAATAATCTTATAATTTGCTAAAACAAATACATTACAACAAATGTACTTATTAAAAACATTACCAATTTAAACATTATTTACTGGTTAAAAACACTAAAAGAATTAAGGTAAAACACTTAAGATCCTACTCCCATACCATTCCAACAACCGGCAAAAATATGAAATGATGCTTAAAGAAATAAATTAATCACAACAAATTTAAAAAAAAGAAGAGAGCAAATCTTTAAAAAAACAAAAACCCATTAAAATAAAGAAAAACAATTACATTTAATAAAAAATACATAATTTACAATGCAACTAACCAATTAAAATAAAAGATAGCCATTTACAAAAAACATTAAATTAATCAAATACAAATACATAACTAATAACAATTCAATTAACCAATTGAAAACAAAATTTAACAACAATTAAAAAGATATAAACTAAATAATAGAATATTTAAATAATTGGCACAATTACTGCCTTAAATAACCAATTGCATTTAACAAATTGTAAAACAAAGGCTAAACATTTTAACATATGTATTGAAATATTTTCCCACTATACTCCGCTACAAACCCAACAACCCACCAATAATGAAAAAAATCAAAATAACAATATACATGCAACTGATAATAACATTAATATCTTAAAACAAACAAAATAATAACACACAAAACTATACAAAAAGTATATTATGTGTGTATGTGCATGGAATGTTTCATGGATAAATTATCCTTAAAACAGATAATCATGAAATGTATCTGTCAGGGTACAAGAGCTGCATATCATCAGCTTTCCTCCCATAGAGAAAGCTTGTATTTTCCTTTGATTGTAGACTTGGACACGCAATGAGCATCTGCTGGGGACTGCCACAAAGCATCTAGGCCTGTACTATATAGCATACCTTTGAAATAAGCTATCCATGAGAGTTTTGCATAATGGTTTAAGGGCAACATTTCCTCAAGGGTTTGCCTGCAAAGACATAACTCCTCAGCAACAGTCTGCGCCAGTACAAAAGTGTTTTATATATAACCTGAGTATGCAGTTCCTACCAGACAGAAAGGGGGGGGATAAAAAAGGGAGATTGGGTAAGCACCACAGGAACAGATGAGAGTCCATAACTATAGGAAATTGAGCCCTCACACATCCAAATGGGTGTCATGCTTCCTTGTCAGACCGGCACTGCAATGCTTGAAGGCCACCCTCAAGGGGGCTCTTTGTCGGAGATCTTTTTTCCAATGTCGTATGTGAAGTATGAGTGTAGGGCCTGTTGCTTAGATTGGTGCGTCAGTGAAAATGTGAAAATAAGCATGATCTAAAATTGGCTTAGTCAATCATGAGATTTCAATCAATCATGAGATTTATAGAGCGCACTACTCACCTGTTAGGGTCTCAAGGCGCTGGGGGGGGAGCTACTGGTCGAAGAGCCAGGTCTTGAGGCGTTTCCTGAATGTCAGGAGGTCCTGGGTCTGGCGTAGGTGGAGCGGTAGGGAGTTCCAGGTCTTGGCGGCGAGGTGAGAAAAGGATCTTCCTCCGGCAGTGGTGCGGCGGATGCGTGGGACGGAGGCGAGGGCGAGGCTGGCGGAGCAAAGATGGCGGGTGGGAGTGTGGAAGGTGAGTCTGTCGTTGAGGTAGGCTGGGTCTGTGTTGTGGAGGGCTTTGTGTGCGTGGGTGAGGAGATTGAAGGTGATCCTCTTCGATACGGGTAGCCAGTGTAGGTCTCTGAGGTGGGGTGAGATGTGGTTGCGGCGTGGGACGTCCAGAATGAGGTGGGCAGATGCGTTTTGGATTCGTTGCAGCTTCGTCTGGAGTTTGGTCGTTGTTCCAGCATATAGTGCGTTTCTGTAGTCCAAACGGCTGCTGACCAGGGTGTGGGTGACCGTTTTCCTTGTTTCCACAGGAATCCACTTGAATACCTTACAGAGCATGCGAAGAGTGTTGTAGCAGGAGGAGGAGATTGTGTTAACCTGCTGAGTCATGATGAGTGTAGAGTCCAGGATGAATCCAAGGTTGCGTGCATGGGTGGTGGGCGAGGGTGCGGTTCCTAGGGAGGTGGGCCACCAGGAGTCGTTCCATGCTGAGGGGTCAGTGCCGAAGATGAGGATCTCTGTTTTATCTGTGTTTAACTTGAGGCAGCTTGATTCCATCCAACTGGCGATGGCGTGAAGTCCATTGTGGAGGTTGGTTTTGGCAGTTGTAGGGTCTTTCGTGAGGGAGAGGATCAGCTGGGTGTCGTCTGCGTAGGATACTATGTTGATGTGGTGGGTTCGTGCGATGTTGGCGAGTGGGGCCATGTAGACGTTGAACAGCGTTGGGCTGAGGGAGGATCCTTGGGGGACGCCACAGATGATCTTGGAGGCTTCGGACAAGAATGGTGGAAGGCAGATTCTCTGTGTTCTGCTGGCGAGAAATGACAAAATCCAGTCGAGAGCCTTGTCGAGAGCTCAGTCCTCTTACTGTGGTTTTATTAATAGGTGTCTCCACTCGTCAAGTTAAAAGCATGATGGCTATCACCAGATGCTATGATCTATGATAGATATTTAAAAGTCAACATGTTTCTTGCCTCAAATAAGTCAATAATGATCAGTTGGCACATTTTCATGACCAATATTGCCCTAATCTACACAGTGGCTGAAATCTGGCTGAAAAAGGAGAAATACAGTGTCAAACATTACGGTGCTTAAATAGGGGACATGCTTTATAAGGAACCTGTAGTGTCATCATTCAACCCACTCAATTGAGTTGATAGACGAAAAATTAAATTCTGCTCCCTTCTGAATAGGGTGTCCTGGTTAATATGTATGTGTGCCTTCAAGATCGTCCACCGGACATCATCAGGGGAATGTCCCTCAGTCACAAAGTGAGTACACATCTTGGTGGTTGTTCTTTTACACCAGATGTTACTCCGGTGTTCCATGATTCATGTTTTGACTGGTGTTGTTGTAATCCTCATATACCTCTTATTACAGGGACATGTGACCACATATAGACAGTTTCTTGTACTGCAGTTCGTGTGGGCTGTTTGTTACCAAGTAAATGTGTCTGTGAGTTTGATCTCTTTTGTTGCATTCGTAAAGACACAAACTAAACATGACCCACAAGCTGCTGAATAATTGATAGGATACATGCCTAGGTCAGTTAACGGGTAAATGAGGAGCGCTCTGTGGAAGATTTAATAAAGGTTGAAAACGTTTGTTCAACCACCGCTAGACTCCTTGACATATCTCCAGAATACAGAGCCTTGATGTTACATATTTCTAATGCTGGTGAAACATTTTTGTTGTTGTTTTCAATTTCAAGTTTTAAAATTTAAACCTATGGTATAAAGAATATTATTCCAAATGTTATTTTCTAGATTTCATTTAAATTCCACCATACCAATGTTGTTTTATAGATTTCATTTCGTTTCCACCATACTCATTACTACCAACAGAGAAATACTAAGGTGTTTATTCAATGGTTCACTCAGAAAGGAGAGTTCAGATCTGTCATCAACCTGAAACTCTTGAATCACTGGGTATTACACGTACCATTTAGAATGACTTTCCTTCAACAAATAATCTTAATGATTTGTCCAGAAGATTTTCTATCATCTCAGCATCTCCAGGACACCCAGTCCTATATCCCTCTCCATCCAAGAGCCTGGAAATATCCCTGATTCACAAAGTACGATCACCACTTTCAAGTAGAGGAATTGCCATTTGATTTAAAACTACTCCTTGTTTATTCACCAAAACAGTGGCCTCTATACAGGATAAACTACATCACGAGGGTCAGGATGTCTTCTTGTACACCGACGACTGACAGATTGACCCCTTGTCACCGTATCAGGCTAAAGAAGTGGCAAGGAGAATTTGCATCAATCTTTAGTCTGATGATCAATTCTAAGACGTCAAAGTTGATTCCAACACAAACTTTGGAGTTCACAAGAACACTTTACAGGACAGATCTGTGAAAATACCTTAGAGAAGGAGGCAAGTAATACATTGTTCACTTTGTTTCCTTCTTGGTTGCAATCTGGCTCCAGTCTGGTCATGGCCAAAAGTGCTAGGGCACATGGCATCTACAATGATTCTGGTATTATGGGCATTCATCATTTGAAGCCATCACTCCATCACCTCTTGAAGCATTAAGGATCCAATTACAAAACAATACAAGATGCAGTTGCATCTACTAGCCTGTCGTCAGTTACAGCTTCACTGGAAATTCTGCACATCCATTTTACAAAAGGGAATATAGCTAGCTTTTCCAGCACATTTAATGCTGACAACAGATGCCAGCACATTGAGATGGGGTGCCTCTTAAGCCTCTCAAGAAGACCAAGGCTGATGAACCAAAGCAGATTCTCTATGTTCCTCTAACTCAGAGGTCTTCAAACTTTTTGATGCCGGGACCCCCTCTTAAACATTTTTAGGTGTAAGGACCCCCTTCTGATAACAATTTCTAAAACCTGGTACTCCTCATCATCAACAACAATAATAAACGTCAACGTCCCCCTTTCCCACAGCAAATCATTTTTACTGTGAGGAAATAATATTAAACAGTGTTTAGCAAACCACAGGTCAGTGGGTGTGGTCAATGGTGTGGCTAAAATCAAAGGTACTCATTTATGAGGATTTGGCATAGGACAGTGCCACAAGTCTTCTTGCTACACGGCCCCACGCCAATACAAAAGGGCAGGAATGCACCATATTTATGAAACACAGTGCATTCCTGTCCTTTCCCCATGCGCTGGCGCACAATTATTGCCTAGCGCCAATATAGGCAGGATAGTATTTGTGCAGGAAGGGGCACCTTCCTGCACAAAAACAACCCAGAGAGACATTGTACCTCTTTCTATATGTGCGGCAGAACGCAACACACATGGAAAGAGGAAAAAACAAGGAGAAATGAAAACATTTCTCCTCATTATGCCTGCTCTGGGGAGGCGTAAGGTTTTGGCACTGCTCCAGTTTATGTGATTTTGTAAATCTGGGGCAGCGTCAAAATCCATGCGTGTTGCATGGGAACACCCACCACTACTCCCATGGAACGCCTCCTCGACGCAAAGTAAGGCAATGCAGCAGCTTGCGCTGCTTTGCCTTTCTCCATATCTACAAGGCCATTCAAAGCCACTCAGGGAGGCTTTGCGTCACCTCATAGGTATGATTGAGAGGCTTGTGCCACTGGAGCATCCAAAAAAGTGATGTTCCAGCAGCGCAAGCCTCTCATAAACAAACCCAAAATATTCTCTAAGTTTTTTTTAGGTCTTTCACTGTCAGGTAGTTACATATAAAATAACAGCCAGCTTAAATGAAAAATAAATAAAAGAAAGTTGTTACTCATTGGTAAATGCACTGTAGTGCATTATGAAACTTCTATTAGTTAATGCACTGCAGAGGTCTGCGTGTAACCAGAGAGCGACAGAACTAAATCTTGGTTAGTGCAGTGGAGAATAGTGACTTCTGTATTTTTAGTGTCACGAGGTCACAGCCTGTGTCAGAAAGCACTGTGAATATGTAGGGCATTATTTTATACTTGCATTACACTCAGTATAAGATAGGCCACTACAAAAAGGTTTATGCTAAAACTGTGGTTCCAAAATGTAGATTTAAGTAATATCAGAGCATATGCAATACCTTTTTTTTAAATAGCTGTCCCTTCAACACCTCCAGGTGAAGTAAGCACTGTGGAAATACAATGACAATTAAAAGCACGCACTTCACAGCACAGTTGTTAACTCTTTGCACTACCCTCAAAAAGAATAAATATTTGTCGTCGCAAAGCTTTGAGTGATTCGATCATTTAAAGCTGCTCCCAAGCACCCTTTACATTTACAGATGAGCTCGTAGAGCACATTTGCAATTTATTCAGGAAGCAGACGCCCTGGGAAGGCCTCCTTAGCTGTCTGTGCGGCTTTCACAGCACAGGAGACTCAAAGTTCAGCGGAGGCTTTTTGAGGATCGGCTGGGGGCATGCGCGACCCCCTTTCCAGGACTCCACGGCCCCCCTGGGGGTCGCGACCCCCAGATTGAAGACCTCTGCCCCAACTGGAGGGATCTATAAGTAATTTAGAAGGGGTTTCCAGCTTTTTCTCTGCTAATGCAGAGATGCAGTGGCACATGCAGCCAACACTGTGGCTAAAGTGTATATCAACAGATGGACGAGGAAGCATTAAACCATGGGCATTGAGTGTGGTGGCAGTTAATATCTTTCAGTGGGCAGATAAACACCTTACTATTTTGACAGTGGTGTACAAACAGGGGCACAGCTAGACCCAAACTTCAGTTGGGAGTTAGAAGGGGGGGTTTAGTACTTCAAGCCACAGTGGCGGGGCTACCAAGTCACGCAATCTGGATAGGGACATCCTCAGCACCAATAAGAGAGCACACATTAAACCTAGACATATTGGCAAACAGCATTTCTGCATGCCTGTATTTTCATGCTTCAGCACATTACAGCTAGATCTATTGGCTTTGCCAATAATTTCCACTCAGACACTAAGCACTTCTGGAGCTTCAAGAGCATTCACGACACCAGCGAGCATCCAGTGTCTGGAAGATGGTTGTCAGCAAGCGTGTCTTGTGCATGTGTACATTTCTTTTACATAGAAAAGAACGCACTGTAGCCTGTGCCGACAGTGCGCATTTCGAGGGTGCTGTTGTACTATGGTATTGGCCTCAGCTCCCTTAAGGGAGCCAAGGCCAATACTATAGTCAGCCTGGCGGGAACGTTGTAATACAATGTTCCCACCGGTCAGCCCAGTGGGAACACTGTAATATGACAGGGGGTGAGGGCGCTGGCAGCAACATTCCTGCGGCTTTGGCTGTCCCGTGGCGAGGCCGTCAAAGTCGTAATGTCCGCCTTAGTCACTACACCACATCTTCTTCCTTAGTTGATGTAATAAAATATTCAAAAAAGGTTAAGGTTTTAAAATGCTCTCAAGGTTCACTTTCACCAAACCTTGTGAACACCTATATTCTTTTGATATTTTCCCATGGCGTTATGTTGTGTTCCACATGATGTCTAGTGAGTAGACTGAATGCAAATTATTGTGGTACGTAGTTATTATACAGTGATCACACCTTGATTACGATGTCTCTCATTTAAGGTTCAGTTATGTCTATGTGCATATGCACTCAGGCTTAAAGTATAATGTGATATATAACAAATATTTATGTAGATCTATGCAGTGTAATGATTTTTTATTAGTGATGCATCTCCTTTGTACCCATCAGGGTGGAACATGGGCCAAATGATGAGTAACATTTTTCTATCATTTAAAATGGTATGAAAGGGTTGATTAATATTTTTCCAGTCTTTGGCACTACAATCCTTTCTAGAAATAGCTATACCCTGCTGTATGAGGAAAGCACAAATATTGCAAATTACAACTATAAAGCCAGTTTCTGTTTGAGAGTTGCAGGTTAAATATCTTTCATGAAAATACAGGTACCTGCCAAGGCCAAATTTGCCCTTAGTCTCACTTTCTTTTTCTCTGAATGAAAGAGGGTTGGCTAAAGATGCCAAAATTTAAATGTGTGTATGCTGCACCAGAAATTCATTATGCTAAATAATGTGGTCAGCCATGCTTATGAAGAAGCGGAAACTGTGTAAAAATTAGATTAAATCATGTTATGGAGCATCAACAGCACAAGACTCACTGCTGCAGGATTAGTGTGAGTGATATGATAATAACCAACCTGAGACCTGGGCATAGACCCTTGTGTGTAGGAAGGTGTTAGCATACCCGTGAACCCGCTACCCCCTCTCACTGGGATGCTGTTGCTCCAGATGATGGAGCACCTGCACTCCCTGCCAGTGACGACCTCATGTTCTTCCATCCGTACTGATGCTGATGAGCTTTCACAGGAAGATGAAGGAATAGCTAGCAGTTGTTAAAGCTGAATTCATTACTAATACATTTGCATTGATTAATAGTTAAGAATTTACATGAATTAGACTAACACAGTGAAAATAGTGTGTCTTGGAAAAGGTGCCCACTTGAGTGGCCATCATTTTCTGTACAACATTAATAAAGAATTTGAATTTATAGTTTTAATAATGTGCACATATAGAATGAACTGATTAATGGATCATACCAATGTATTAATGATATGTATTTGCTCAAATACATTAAGCACAGAGTAATAATGAGATTTTGGGCCTAGTCGACAGGGCCTCGTGTTTAGCTTCATGCCATAAAATACATTTCGCAGAGAATTAACACTTGTTCATTGTTCATGCAGAGCTGACCAAATAGATTTGTAACCTTGCAATGTTAAACAAGTAGACGTCTTAAACTTTCTTGTGATAACTGTCTGCTGAAATGTAGGATACTACATATGGATACAATTGTTACCTTGATGCATGAGAAACCAATGATCCCAGGCCTTAACAAAGACTTCACTGACTGGAGCTACGATTGCAACAAAAAGTTACTTGATGAAACTGGTGATGGGAACTGGAGAAGAGGAGCCAACAGTCGACGTGTGAAAGACTGTCTAGTTATATCATAGATTTAGAGATTAATGTTTATTGGTTCTAATGTGAACATACAATATTCTGACCAATGGTGACATGAGAAAGTGCTTTATGGATTTTTAGTTTTACACCACCTTCGTTGGAGAAGGAGTTAGTTAGTCTTGTTCTGGTCCCGTGCGAGGAGCATACCAGTTCCTGATGTTTTCCTCCTTACTTTAGCTTATGGCTTAATTGTAAACGCTATTGGTGTTGTTTCTCAGCTTGATGCCCTTTCTTAGTTGGTTCAGTTAACTTAGAGCCCAACCGTGGCTGAACCAATTCCTTTCACTGTCCTTTGCTGAAGCTGGCCAGACAGATGTCCAACTGATGAAGAAAACACAGCTTGCTGATTCATTCAGGAGAGGTATGACAAAATGCTATTGTTTCTGTTATAGATTTTATTTTTTGTTTCCTTTTATGTACCAACTTCTACTTTGATAGAGCCCTAGTTAGATATTTTCCAAATGAACTTTTGACTAAAATGACTTTTGCAAGGAGCCCAAACATGCTATTCTAATTGGAGGGTTAGTTAGTATGCCACGTCTTAACAAACGTTATTAACAAAGAATTGATTTTCTTTACCTGTTGAATCTAGATGTATGCTATCTCTATTGTACAGTTACTGTTCCTATTGATTTGTATTGTAACCCTTGAATCTTTAGTGATAAATGCTTTGGTTAGATTGAGATTCTTTCGCCTCTTTGGCCCGCCTGTGTTGTTTGTATATGTCTATCATTTGGTTTTAAGATGAATTTACATGATATTCGCATTGTTAATCTAGGGAAATAAACTTTCTAATTTTACTAAAAGGTGTGGTTATTCCTGGCCACATGGGTCATTGTGTTTGAAGATTAATGACTCAACGTTTCTGGTAACTGATTTGTTGAACATGTTGTGTTGTTGCTGGTTAAAATATGGGTAAAGATTTATGCATGGTGGAATCACTCTAGGCGTAGTCAAAAGGTCCATCGAACCTCTAACGCGTCTCCTTATAAATATATTATCAGAGACTAAATAAGGCCAGACTCGCTCACAGAGTCTATGCGAGTGCTCAGACCTTTTGCCTGCTGTACCATGATTGGAGCCTGAGGCTGCTGAAGGAAATCCCTCCTCCTGTGCCATTCCAATTGACCTATTCTCATAGGCTTTATGCTTCACATATCCATCCACTCAATTTGGGGTTTGCCTACTGCAATCAAACCCGAAGAGCTGGTAACAGAAGGACTGACAACTGGATCACCAGCGAATGACAGCACTGTGCATGATAGCCTGAAGAAGCAGGGCACTAGCATGAGTTATACCCACTGACAGCAGTACTCAGAGTGAAAGCAGCAGAAACTGACAGTATATTATACGTGCACAGCTTCACCCCCGCAGTGCTTGGTTTGTTAAAAAAAAACATAAGTGCTGTTTGCCAAAATGTTTCCTGGCACCTGCACCGTCCACAACTAGCAGTGCCATCAGTTATAGTCAGATTTCTGGTGAAGAAGGGAACAAAAGTAATAGGTGAAATGTGGAGTAACGCTTGACTTCACATAATTTAATTCTGCCTGTTCACATGTCACTCACTCTGCCAAATCCCATTTCACCCGTTTTCTCTTCTCTTCCCATCTCAGCCACATTCTCCTTTAATTTTTGTTCCTCTCTTTCATCCCTTCTTATTCTCTATGTTCCTTCTCTTCTTTGTTACTATTTTCAATCTTGTCTTTCTGTCACTCTTTTTTCACAATTTATGTCCTCAGTCCCTTCCCTCTCGCTCTCATCTTCCCTCCTACCTTCTCCTCCTGACTCCCTATCAGAGAGAGGCTATGTCAGCTGCTAATAATTCCGACAACTGGTGACTTGTGTCTCAGTCCTTACAGAAGCTCAAGTTTCACATTGCTGCAATAAATGCTGAAAGAGCTGATATCTGCTTGTGAACTGGCTCAACATAATCTATGAATCAACTCAACATTTTGTGTGCAGAGGCTCAGCTATGTGTATACAGGGACTCTGCTCTGCTTCAGTGGAAGAAAGTAACTGTCTACAAAAAAACTCAGCATTATATCTGGAGAAGCTCAGCTTCAAAGTTGCATAAATTGTGCAGTATCTGTGCAGGGGTTCAGAACTATGTATGCAGGGACTCAGCTGTAGTGTTACGGCCAGGGCTGCCAACTTTAGAACTGAGAAACCAGGTTTGAGTCTCGGCGTCAGCCCAACATCCCCAGATTCTGGGCCAATCCCTTAATCTGCCCATGCCAAAAAAATGAATGTGACCATGTGTAATGCCACTGGCTCTCCTGTAAAGCACTCCATTACTTTCAGGTTGAGTTTGTGCTATATAAAAGTATGAAAAAAAAGGTAAACTCTATCTGTGAATAAGCGCTACTCTTAAAGAGGACGGTGTCTGTTTATTATAAATTCCTAATCTCTCTGCATGTGCAGGAACTAACTTTATCTGTGCAGGAACTCACTCATGTTTTCTAGGTATTCCGGCTCATCTCTAGAAGTGCAACTGACTACAGTTTTGGGTACTGGGAGTAGGAAAAAAAAAAGTGGTATACGGAGCGCGTGGCGACAGGGACAGAGAGTATTATGAAAGTATGAACAATCCGGAAGCCCAGGTAACTGCCTATTGACAATAAAAGTCAAAATGCACTGCAGTACACAGGAAAGAAAAGGCAGACATAGGCAGAACTAATATTAACTAATATGAACAAAGGGGGCTCCGTGTTGCAGCCACTAGCATTTAAGCAAGGGCCGGCTGGAGGAAGGTGGTGGTGCTCAATGGCAGTTCTTGCCATCATGTGTAAAAATTTAAACTTTCAGCAATGCCAAAGAGCGAGCAACAAAGGCTGTGAAAATAGTACCCCTGAAAGGTCAGGTGAGTTCCAGATTTGGCTCCAATTATTACCCTATGGAGAGGTAGTAGAGCAGCGGTCTGCAGGTAGCTGCAGTTTGGATGCTACAGTAGCAATAGTAGCTATATTTTGGCCAATAGGTGCTTTTTAACAATGCCTAGGGGTGATTTCGGAGATGCTCTAGCACCAGGGAACCAAGATTTGGCCAGGTTACCCAGGTCCATTTTCCAAAGGGTGTCAAGGGCATCCAATTCTGGGTCACTCTGGAAAGATTTAGGGTCTAACTTACTGGTTATCCTACCGCGGCTCCCCTGGTATGAGGGAGTGGCTAAGTTCTCCTTCCCCAGTACTAAGTGAGGGTTATAGTGCAAAGTTTGGGGTATCAAATCACTTTCCTTGGGGATGGTGCTGGAAAAGCCAGCCCGGTGGATAACAATCATTTTGAGAATTTTATTTCAGACAGAAAATGTTATGTCTCGCCTTCTATAGATATGGATGTTCAATATGCATTGCATACATATTTTGAAGTGTGCCAATATCAAGACATTTTATTTATGTGTCTTTAGGAAAATAAATATGGCCAGAGAATGTTTAATTCTCAAAACCAAGTGTTGTGGCCTCAGGCTACCTCATTGAATGGGGGATGGGGCTGGTTTAGCGCATTCGCCCAGATGTCATTCACCCTGAGCCTCGGAGAGTCCCTCACGTGTTCTATTGTGAACTGTTTTCGCTGGAACCAAGTTGATGCTGTTGGTAAAAAATTCTGGACTGCCTGACGGACACTGAATCACTGCAATACCATTTTAAAAAGAAAATAATGTTCTCCTTTTTTTGAATGTATATCGCGCTTGCTGCCCTTGTCAAGGGTAGTAAGGGCTATATAAATTCAATTACATACAAACAGGGTCACTGGAATTATACAACATGGGAGAGTAAATTATGTGGCAGGGTTGAGTAAATTATCAGACAGGAAAAGCCAAATTATGCAGCGTAATGTGGCACATTTTGTGACACTATTACTTCATTAGTTTGTCTTTTTTTACACTATCATTGTGAAGCCATTAGTTGCACCTCATTAATACCAGCGTAACGCCCAAATAAAGCCATAAGCTACAGGGAGGTGGCCAGTAAAGCTTTGCAAGGGGTCTTCCAGTCCCCAGTAACGTGTTGCTGCGTATTTAGTAACTTTTGTAGCGTTTGGGCTAGAAATAATTTTTTTGCTTAAATCTGCAGATTATGCAGCAGACAATTGATTATGTGGCAAAAGCGGTAAATCTATGGTCATGTGAAAAGTGCTACTGGCCATACAATCACATAATTCCAGTAACCTCACAAACAATATAAGTTGTTCTTTGTACCTTCACTTCTTGCAAACACTCAGGTTAACATTCAGGCTGGGAACAGGACAAAGATCGCCTTCCAAGTGCAAACGCTGCGTCTCTCATCACAATGTCAATATGTAATCTTTGTCTCAATGAGGAATGCTAAAGCACAAGGCATGTGCAGTGAAAGCCCTCACCATGGGCTCTGTGAACTAGCATTTTATAAATAACAGCTGACCACCACCTCTCCTTTCAAGGCACTTTCCAGCAGGAAGAAAAGCAGAACGTGTCGCTCTTAAAAAAGAAACTGTTTTCTCCCAAGCCAGCTTCCCAAGCAGTGACCTGCCCAGGATTTACCTGAGAAGCGGCAGTCCGGGCTACAAGCACAGGATGGGGCGGGAGACTGAAGCCCTTTTAACCCAATGCGCGTTGCTCGCCTGTGTACAAAATCTGAGAGTGGATTGTTTCAGTAGGATATTTCAATCCTCATAAGACATGAGCATTTCGGAACAAAAATACTATATCTGCAGGAAGTGTGGGACTCGATGCACAGATCTCTTTTCAACAAGAGACAGCTAAATAGTTCTCAGATTCTGTTCACATTTCTCAGATGGTATGGCTTCCGGTAGAGGTCTTTTTTATTTACGTGGCCCAGAGGTTTTCTGTGGTCTTTTTCAACTTCTGCACTACCAAAAGTAGTTCTCAAGATTGGACTTGAAAAGGCAAAGGTTCTTCTTGTGGCGCCTTAATTGCCTCATCACGTATGCTTCCTACTTTGATGGACTTATCTGTAAGCACACCGTGGATGTTTCCTCTAGATCCTTCCCGTTGCAGTCATTTGTTTTCTTATCTGACATTGTCACGTCCCCTCTTAGTGGTTTGGTAACTGAACGGTCACACCTACAAGAATTTGGTCGAACTTCAGAAGTTCCTGAGACAATCCACTAGTTTAAAAGGACTTCTACTTGGAGAGGATTTATTCTTTAATGGTGTTCTCTTCCATCCTAGAATTCCTCTCATGGACTACATCCTTTATCTTGCCCTCCTCTAAAGGTCCTAGGGTTACTTTTGGAGGGTTTTGGTTTAGGTTTATCAGAGGACACTTTAAAGGTACAGTTTTGGTTTAGGTTTATCAGAGGACACTTTAAAGGTACAGTAGTCTGCAATTACACCATTCAGAGAGCCTGGTGGAAATTTGAATAACAATTCCTTTCTGATAGAGACTTCTAGCCGCAAATTCCCATCTATTGTATATTTCCCAGGCGTCAGACTGGATCTGGAAACTATTCAGCAGTACTTCTGCGTAAATGATAGGTGGTGCATTGCAGCTCCTCACTGACTCACTTCCGCTCTGGAAATGATCTGTGGGTCCTAGATAGGTGCTACTTCCACTACTCCTTCCTTTCTGCACCCCAAGAGGCAGATCCAGACCTCCCTCTCTTCTCTATGAGACATTTACCTCAATACTTAACATGAAATTTCTACAGTGTGCAAGGGACGTCACCACCTAAAACAATAGGTTTCAAGCCCTGCAGGGACTGTCGCAAACAAATGTCTCTAACAGATCCTCATCAGGTGTGCCTGTAGTGTGTGGAATTGAGTCACGACTCCAAGGACTGCATGTTGATAAACCCGAAGGCCGTCAGGGAACACAAGGCAACATTTTAAGTTGCAAGCATAAGAAGACTCCATGCCAGGACTATTTCGAGTCCCACTCTGCGCCCAAGACCTGCTCTGCTCTCAGTCTCCTTCCTGGAGTCGATAAAGCCGCACCAGTTGTTAGTATTCATCACACTCCAAGTCCTCAAGTAAGTGTAAGAAACTCTAGAACTCAAAACAGTATTCCGCTCTTTCTCGCCACTCACATTCGCATGAGCAAGACGGGGTGGTGCCACCTTTCTCAACCTCGTTCATAAGCTGGCTGAGTTGAGCTGATCCTGCAACTAGTTCTCGTACAACCCGAGTTTTCTGGGGCATTCAGCAACACCACATCAGATCAAAGAATTACACCCAGCCATGCTCTGGCTTTTTAGATCCCTACTGACTCCCTCAGGGGTGCATTTGGGCCCCAAAGAAGCCAAGAAGTTTCTACTTGGGATACAACCTGTGGTTTGACCTCAGCACCAGTTGGACCCTCTGCACTTGACTTTTCTCTGACTCCATTGCCATCATCATAACGCATGGCACCACTAGGCACATCAACGCCAATGCAGAATTCACCATCTGAAGAAGCATCTCAGATTGTCCTCTCCAATACTGTCCGACCTCGCCCAACATCACATGCAAATCCACCCAAGGGGACGCTTTCCCCACCTGAATTTCAACAGGCTCGACAACAGTCTTCTCATTTCCTTTTTGGGACTGATTCAGATAATGATTGTGTGATGAGTTTGCTCAGCCCTATTTAGATGGCAGCTGATACCATGACTTACAGGAGGTTAGTGGACTCAATACCTCCCCGGAAAAAGTTTTTTTTACCCCTTAACCAGCCACAGAAGAATCCACTTCTAATGCCATGGTAATGAGTAGGGCTGCCAAAGTTCTGACACAAGTCCTCCAACCCAGGCAAACGCCTTCTGAGCTCCTTCTTCCCTTTAATGGGGCCTTATTGTGGGCTTGGGCCAAATCTTGCTCTGGCCTCCCAGTCATTAAACAAATTGCCAGGTGCCACCGCCCCGGCCCCTGGCGACTTGGCTTTTCTCTTGCAACACCCCTCGGCAAAAAAGCCTATTGGTGCAAGCTTCCACCAGCTGCTCTAATCCAAACATATTTCCCACCACCCCCCTCTCTAGGAGAGTGGAAACATTCACCAAACGTATTTTTTCTTCACCAGATCGGCCCTCCGATAGATTAGTACCAGCTGTTTGTTGAGACGCTGCTCACACGTCCTTTGGGATTCTGTTGCACAAGCCCTAACTGGTGTGCCGAAGACTTTGCCATGGACTATCTCAGGCAATTCAGAATAGTTGTGATGCTGCCAAGTTCACGATTTATTGGGCATGGACACCACTGATTGCTTTGAGCTGGCTATTGACCACCATGCGTGGCTGCAGTTGACTGCGTTCTCCAGCAATGCCCAGTCCTCCCTGATGGACAGGCCTTTTGAGGGGTCTCACCTGTCAAAGGAAAAAGCTGATTCCACTCATGAGCACTTTCTGCAGACCAGGGCTACCGCTCGCTACCTGGGCCTTTCTGCTGAACCTCCCCAACCACAACTGTTCCACCGCTCCTTTCTCAGCTTTAGCCAAAGCATCTCTTACTCCCAACAACCCATCCCACCCCAAAAGGGAACCCAGCAGCTTTGCACTGCCACCATGGCATATGTCAGCATGCTGCCTAGAATACTGCCTCCACTGACCCCCACCTGCCGAACCTCCTTAGCGTGCTTTTGCAGGGGCATAGCAACCCAGTAGGAGGCAGTATCCACTGATTCTTACCAGGCTGGCAAGTGATCACGTCATAAAGGTGGGTCGTACAGATAGTTTGCAACGGATATGCCTTGATCTTTCTTTCTTCTGCACTGCATTTTCCACCGTCCCTTTAGTGATTGATGGAGAAGTACCTGTCCATATTGCGGCAGCAAGTGTAAGCCCTTTTTGCCAAAGGAGTTGACAAGTGGGTACCAATGCCAGAAGTAGGATGTGGTTGCTACTCCCAGGAGCCCAGGAAGGACAGAGCCCGTTGGCTTATTTTAGAGCTGCAACTTCTGAATGCCTTCCCCTGGAAGGAGAAATTTGAAATGCTTACCCTGCCCAGGTCTCTGCTGCCCTTGACGCTGGACAGTGGATGATAGTGTTGAACCTGCGGGATGCTTATTTCCATATTCCCATTCTGCTGGCTCATTGGCACTACCTGCCATTCGTGGTGAGGGATGAACAGTTTCAGTTTGCTGTGCTTCCCTTTGGTCTGAGTAGTGCACCTTGGGTGCTCAAGAAAATGATGGCTATGGCGGCAGAACACCTTCAGAGGTCATGTGCCTGTCTTTCCCTACCTCGATGATTGGTTGTTGAATTCAAACTCACCCCTAAGCAAGACTCCTGTCATCTTTGGTGTTCCCCATCAACATGCTGAGACTCCTTTTCAGATGCTCTCCTTATTCACAGCCATTCTGGACACAGTTCGGTTTTGTGCCTTTCACCTAAGAAAGAGAGTCAAAGACATTAAGGCTGTGCTCACGATCTTTCATCCTTGGGCCTGGAGTTCAGTGAGGTAGACTCTGAGGCTGCTCAGCTGATGGCCTCCTGCATCCTGCAGGTCGAGCACACTAGGTAGCATATGCAGGCTCTGCAGTGGTGTCTGATGTCCCAGTGGGCTTAACATCAGGGGAACCTCTCTGACCACATTCAGATTTTGGAACAAACCACAAAAATCCTGCAGAGGTGGTTATGGGACTGTGATTGGGTCAGTTGCAGACCCCTCAACCTCCCTACCCAGAGATGACATTGGTGAATGATGCATCGCTTCTGGGTTTGGGTGACCATCTTGGGGAGGTTGAGGTCAGAGTCCTTTGATCTCTGGCAGAGACCCAGCTCCACGTCAACCTTTTGGAGCACAGGCCTATCCACTTGGCATTGAAAGCCTTCCTGCAGTCCATCAAGGGAAGGCTGGTACAGGTGTTTACAAGCAACACTACCTCCATGTGGTATTGCACCAAACAGAATGGCGTGGAATCACGGATCCTGTGCTGGGAGCCGTTGACAGGATAATTGAATTCCAGGGAAGACAAGCTCAGCCTTTGATGCCTAGCGGATCAAGAATGGCACCTCTACCCAGAGGTGGCACAAGGTTGATTCTGTGAATGGGGGAGGGGAGAACCTTGGCTCAGTCTGTTCGCCACCACAGAGAATTCGCAATACCAGCAGTTGTGCATGTTGGAGTTTCCAAGGCTTCTCTCTCTCTCTCTCTCTCTCTCTTTCTCTCTCTCTCTTTCTCTCTCAAAAACGAGTTCTGCCTCAAGTGAAACCTTTCCTCCAATACCACTCCTGCCTGGTGTCCTCAAGAAGATCAGGACAGACTGGACCCAAGTCATCCTATTCACTCTGGATTGGGCAAGGAGAGTGTGGTATTCAGAAATCCTAGGCTTGAGCATATGTCCTCCGAACAGGCTGCCTCTCTGGGAGGACCTGCTGTTGCAGCAACAGGGCAGGGTTTTGCATCTGGGCCTTCACAATCTCCACCTTCATGCATGGAGATTGAGCACCAACAGCTGAACACCTCCAGAGTTGGTTGATGTCACCTTGGCAGCGAGGCATCCCTCAACAAAAAGAATACACTTCTGTCAGTGGGACAAAGTTGTGGCTCTGTGAAGCACATGACAGATTGACCACTCTCAAGGCCAAGTTATCTGACATAGTGTTATTTGATCTGGATCTTGCAAAGCAAGGAGTTGCTTTCGGCATCGTTAATGGTTTTGTTTCTGCACTTTTGGCCATCTTAAGATTGCCAAATCAGCCCTTGTCCTTTAGGTCTCAAGTTGTGATGCGATTTTTAAGAGGGTGGCAACACATTTCCCTCTTCCCCCTTTGTCATGACCATCATCTGGTCCTGGCTTATCTGACTGTGCTCTGTTTGAGTAAATTAACAGCTGTCTTTTACAGCTCCTTACTGTCAAGACTGTGCCCCTTATTGCCATCACCTCAGAAGAGCCTGAGAGTGAGCTTCAGGCTCTTTGGGTCAATCTGCCATATATTTCCTTCTTTCCAGACAAACTGGTTCTGCGGACCCCAGCGTCCTTCCTGACAAAAGTAATTATGCCATTCTATGTCGGTCAAACCATCACTCTGCTGGCTTTCTATGCTCCACCTCACCACTCTAAGAAGAAGGAGAGTCTTCATCCGTTGAAACCTAAGAGAGTGTTGAGCTTCTACATAGATCGTACCAAAGACCACTGGGAAGACCATCAGCTTTTTATGGGGTTCATTGATGTGAATAAAAGGCAAGGCACTTCCGAAGATAACAATCTCCTTCTGAATCGTGCTCTGTATTACGAACTGCTACACAATGGCAAAGAAGCAGCCCCCCATGCTCATTTTACCAAGGGCAAAGTTGCTACCACTGCATTGACACTCAGAGTCCCTGTCCGAGAAATTTGACAGGTAGCTACATGGGCATCCCTCCATATGTTCAAGATGCATTTTTGCCTGGATAGTCAAGTTAACCAAGTAGGGAATTTCGCCAGCTTCGTCCTGCAGGACTTTCTGGTTTGAGTCTATCCAGAGACCCAACTCCAAAAGAGTATTGCTTTGGTATTTATTCAAAAGGTGAGGAATCTGCAGCTAGAAGTCTCTAGCATAAGAACAAGTTCCTTAAACTGGGTACTGCTCTTTCTGGTAGAGACTCTGTCTAGCTTCAGATTCCTCACCGACCCTCCCATCTTTCCCGTTCTGTGGCTAGACTTTATCCCCTAACAAGATCCCAAGTCCAGGAATCTTACAAATTTGCATTTGAGGCTCTGCATCTGGGGGCGTAGATAGTCCTGAAAGCAACTGATGTCAGCATGTGGCAGTGCTACCTATATAGACACCGAATCTCATATTTGGAGGGGAACTGTGCCAGTGTGGAGCTGCAAGGCTCCACCTTGCAGTACGCAGAGGTGCTCCTGAAAGTTTCCAGGTCTAGTCTGATGCCTGGTTAATATTCAAAATGTGAAGAATCTGCGGCCAGATAGGGTCTCTATCATAAAGGGTATTACTAAAGGTAAATAACTTGTTCTTTTGGCTTATATGGTTTTGAAAGCTACCATTTTGTTAAATCCACCTCAGAGAGCTTTCTTTTCTCCACAGGATTTGCCTCTCATGTTGAGGGTTCTGCAGAATCTACCATTTGAAGCCCTTTCATCTTTATCAATAGACCTTGGAAGTTTTATTTCTGGTGGCCATCAAATCTTTATGATGGTTAGGGTTTTTGGGATCCCTAGTTATTCTCCCACATTTATGTCAGAATTCTACCTACATCTTTAATTGTTTAATCTGGCCCTAATTTACTTCCACAAATATTGTATTTTGCCAATTGGGACAGAAAGTAGTTATTCTGGATATTCAAATAAAGGAAATTAGTATATATGTTTGCATACTTTAGGTGTATGTAATAGTGCTCTGTAAAATTTAAAATTAACTGCTGTGTTTTGGAAATGTGATTCCTTCTTTTTCACTTTTGGAACAAGGAAAACACCAATGAAGCTAGCTACAGCTTCTCTTAGCAGACAGACACACTCATTGATCATTCAGGCTTAATAGATCTCAAAAATTCCTTTACCTCCATTTGAGCAAGGTGAAGCCACATGGGGAGGCTACTTCATGGGCCACAGGCCCTTGGATTCCTTTCCTAGATCTTTTTAGAGTGGCAACTTGGCCCTCTTCTTTTACATTTCTCATTCATTATCATAAGATTTTTCATTGCTGAGTCTTTAGTGATATACCCTGGGTTTGCACTGCACTTCTGTATTTGCTTCTTCAACTTGTGAGCTAGGATATGTGCTCAATATTAACCTCTCCACCGCTACTGATGTGAGCTCCACGTCCACAACAAAATACATTGGGCACTGTGGATATTGAGGTCATCCCACTACAGGGACTCCCTGTAGGATGCTGGACTGGCTTGTAGTGAGTACCTAGGGGTACTTGCACCTTGCACCAGGCCCAGTTATCCCTTATTAGTGTATAGGGTGTCTAGCAGCATAGGCTGATAGATAAAGGTAGCTTAGCAGAGCAGCTTAGGCTGAACTAGGAGACTAGTGAAGCTCCTACAGTACCACTTAGTGTCATATGCACAATATCATAAGAAAACACAATACACAGATATACTAAAAATAAAGGTACTTTATTTTTATGACAATATGCCAAAAGTATCTCAGTGAGTACCCTCAGTATGAGGATAGCAAATATACACAAGATATATGTACACAATACCAAAATATGCAGTAATAGTATTAGAAAACAGTGCAAACAATGTATAGTTACAATAGGATGCAATGGAGACACATAGGGATAGGGGCAACACAAACCATATACTCCAAAAGTGGAATGCGAACCACGAATGGACCCCAAACCTATGTGACCTTGTAGAGGGTCGCTGGGACTATTAGAAAATAGTAGGGTTAGAAAAGTAGCCCACCCCAAGACCCTGAAAAGTGAGTGCAAAGTGCACTAAAGTTCCCCAAAGGACTTAGAAGTCGTGATAGGGGAATTCTGCAGGAAAGACACAAACCAACAATGCAACAACGATGGATTTCCAGTTGAGGGTACCTGTGGAACAAGGGGACCAAGTCCAAAAGTCACAAGCAAGTCGGAGATGGGCAGATGCCCAGGAAATGCCAGCTGTGGGTGCAAAGATGCTGCTACTGGACAGTAGAAGCGTAGGTTTCTGCAAGAACGACAAGGGCTAGAGACTTCCCCTTTGGAAGACGGATCCCTCACGCTGTGGAGAGTCGTGCAGAAGTATTTTCCCGCCAAAAGACCGCCAACAAGCCTTGCTAGCTGCAAATCGTGCGGTAAGGGTTTTTGGATGCTGCTGTGGTCCAGGAGGGACCAGGATGTCGCAAATTGCGTCAGGGGACAGAGGGGACGTCGAGCAAGACAAGGAGCCCTCTCAGCAGCAGGCAGCACCCGCAGAAGTGCCAGAAACAGGCACTACGAGGATGCATGAAACGGTGCTCACCCGAAGTCGCACAAAGGAGTCCCACGTCGCCGGAGAACAACTTAGGAGGTCGTGCAATGCAGGTTAGAGTGCCGTGGACCCAGGCTGGACTGTGCACAAAGGATTTCCGCCGGAAGTGCACGGAGGCCGGAGTAGCTGCAAAAGTCGCGGTTTCCAGCAATGCAGTCTGGCGTGGGGAGGCAAGGACTTACCTCCACCAATCTTGGACTGAAGAGTCACTGGACTGTGGGAGTCACTTGGACAGAGTTGCTGGATTCAAGGGACCTCGCTCGTCGTGCTGAGAGGAGACCCAAGGTACTGGTGATGCAGTTCTTTGGTGCCTGCGGTTGCAGGGGGACGATTCCGTCGACCCACTGGAGATTTCTTCGGAGCTTCTAGTGCAGAGAGGAGGCAGACTACCCCCACAGCATGCACCACCAGGAAAACAGTCGAGAAGGCGGCAGGATCAGCGTTACAGAGTTGCAGTAGTCGTCTTTGCTACTATGTTGCAGTTTTGCAGGCTTCCAGCGCGGTCAGCAGTCGATTCCTTGGCAGAAGGTGAAGAGAGAGATGCAGAGGAACTCGGATGAGCTCTTGCATTCGTTATCTAAGGAATCCCAAGAGACAGAGACCCTAAATAGCCAGAAAAGAGGGTTTGGCTACCTAGGAGAGAGGATAGGCTAGCAACACCTGAAGGAGCCTATCACAAGGAGTCTCTGACGTCACCTGGTGGCACTGGCCACTCAGAGCAGTCCAGTGTGCCAGCAGCACCTCTGTTTCCAAGATGGCAGAGGTCTGGAGCACACTGGAGGAGCTCTGGGCACCTCCCAGGGGAGGTACAGGTCAGGGGAGTGGTCACTCCCCTTTCCTTTGTCCAGTTTCGCGCCAGAGCAGGGCTAAGGGGTCCCTGAACCGGTGTAGACTGGCTTATGCAGAAATGGGCACCAAATGTGCCCATGAAAGCATTTCCAGAGGCTGGGGGAGGCTACTCCTCCCCTGCCTTCACACCATTTTCCAAAGGGAGAGGATGTAACACCCTCTCTCACAGGAAGTCCTTTGTTCTGCCATCCTGGGCCAGGCCTGGCTGGACCCCAGGAGGGCAGATGCCTGTCTGAGGGGTTGGCAGCAGCAGCAGCTGCAGTGAAACCCCGGGAAAGGCAGTTTGGCAGTACCAGGGTCTGTGCTACAGACCACTGGGATCATGGTATTGTGCCAACTATGCCAGGATGGTATAGAGGGGGCAATTCCATGATCATAGACATATTACATGGCCATATTCGGAGTTACCATTGTGAAGCTACATATAGGTAGTGACCTATATGTAGTGCACGCGTGTAATGGTGTCCCCGCACTCACAAAGTCCGGGGAATTGGCCCTGAACAATGTGGGGGCACCTTGGCTAGTGCCAGGGTGCCCTCACACTAAGTAACTTAGCACCCAACCTTTACCAGGTAAAGGTTAGACATATAGGTGACTTATAAGTTACTTAAGTGCAGTGTAAAATGGCTGTGAAATAACGTGGACGTTATTTCACTCAGGCTGCAGTGGCAGGCCTGTGTAAGAATTGTCAGAGCTCCCTATGGGTGGCAAAAGAAATGCTGCAGCCCATAGGGATCTCCTGGAACCCCAATACCCTGGGTACCTCAGTACCATATACTAGGGAATTATAAGGGTGTTCCAGTAAGCCAATGTAAATTGGTAAAATTGGTCACTAGCCTGTTAGTAACAATTTGAAAGAAATGACAGAGCATAACCACTGAGGTTCTGATTAGCAGAGCCTCAGTGAGACAGTTAGTCATAACACAGGTAACACATTCAGGCACACTTATGAGCACTGGGGCCCTGACTAGCAGGGTCCCAGTGACACATACAACTAAAACAACATATATACAGTGAAAAATGGGGGTAACATGCCAGGCAAGATGGTACTTTCCTACACTCCCTTTTTTACTTCTTCAGTTCAGGCTGCTGAGGAAGAGATTTCCCTGAGTGTGATTTTAGCCAAAATTTGAGGTTTGCAGAGAATTATGGGTACAAAAATGTAGTGGGATCCACCTAAGTCACACCACCCTGGACCTCCCTGGGTACCTATTGTTCAGAAGTGTTTGGGGTTGGTAGGCTTCCCTGGTTAGCGGTTGAACCCAGGCCTAAATTTCATAGCTACCCACATCACCAAAACTGGATGTTTTTCATGTCAAACAATGAATGCCTCCATGTTGCTTTTTGGAGGCTTTCCTGTTGCGGACACTAGGCCCAGTTATACAAGTGGGGTACTGTTTTCATCAAGAGACATGTGAGAATGCTGGATGGTAGGAATTTTGTGGATCTCCTTAGATTCCAGAACTTTCTGTTTATGAGGAAATGTGTGATTTTAGCCAAAGTTTGTTTGGATAAAAAATGTAGTTGTATCCATCCAAGTCACATCACACTGGACTCCTCTGGGTGTCTAGTTTCCAGAAACATCTGGGTTTAGAAGGATTCCCCCTGTGACACCCAAACCTAAATTCCACAGCTACCTACATTGCCAAGAATAGTTCGTTTTTTTATGTCTAAAATGTTAAATCGTCAAGTTGTGCTTTGGGGCCTTTCCTGTTGTGGACGACAGGCCCATCTACACAAATGTGGTACAATTTTTAATGGGAGAAGTGTGGGAACACAGAATAGTAGAACATTTATTATTACCAATGGATATTTCCCCATTTTTGGTTTCCAAATTTAAGGCAGTGTGCAAGAAGCAACACATTCTGCATATTGCTTTCTGAATCACGATGTTATTGGTAACTCCAAATTCAGAGCTGTACAAATCCCCACTATTTCTAAACTTAGTATCTTGTGAGCGTTTAAAAAATATGTAGGTTCCTTTCATGCCCATTTTGACTGATTGTATTTTACCATATGATTAGCTGCATGTTTAGCGCACAAGATGCAGCACAGTTTTTAGGTCTGGGTATTGCGTGTTTTTGGAAAATCAGCAAACATTGTGTGTCCCTGCCACTAGAAAGGTTTCCTGGGTGTAGCTGTATAAAACTTTTGTAAATTGGCAACCGGGGCAAAAAATTACAAATGAAAAATGATTACCAATTGCTATTTTTTTCCCACTGATAGTAATAATTTTTTTATGCTGCCAATTCGTTTCTTTGGGAAGTCTTGAGTGATCTACACAAATTAACACATGCAGACTTGTCTACTTTTCAGAAATTCACAGCTTTGCAGGTTCACCCGTGGGTTTCCCACCTGTTTCCATCACAAATTGCAAGTAGGTGGAAACCACAAAATAATAAGAAAAATAGACTACTAGTTAGAAAAATACAAAAAATGTGATAAAAAAGTGGTTTTCTTTTACAACTCTGCTTGTTCCTGAAAGCAGGTAAGATGGTGATCTTTGCATAGCAAAAATTTTGTTGATACCATTTTTAGAAAACAAATATGCTTTCTTGTGTTGCATTTTTTTTTCATATTTCTGACACAAAAATACGATTTTTCTTTAGTTTGTCTATTTTCTTGGTTTCTTCCTGAGGAAATCACAAACCCCAAGTCACTTTAGAATCCTGGAGATGTGGACAAAAAAGGAGACAGATTTCGCATGGACACCTTTTTGTGGAAAAACATTATAAATGCCTAAGCACAACAAAAAAATAGGTCAGCACCATGGGGGATTCCCTTTGTAGTCGAGGGGTTAAGGAATAGTACGAGGAAAAAGGAAAGAAAGTAGAGGTAATGTGTGGATTACTTTTAGTAATCCTGATTACTTTTCCTCCATTTTTTATTCTTCCTATTCTTTGCCTACCCTCCCTCCCTCGTCTAATTGGTTGAAAGAGAGAGAGGATGGGTATAATTGGCTTCTGCAGGAAGTGCACTGCGTATGTTGTCCTACAGGGGTTCCTCCCAGGTAATAAACAAAGAAGTAGGGCTACTTGGGTAAGCTCGGGAGGTCCACGCATTGTCACCTCCGGTCTGAAACTACATTTTTGCTACCTTCACTTCTTTTTCTTCAATACAGCCCGCCTTAGCACGGCAGAGAATCCTCCACGTCCACCCCTTGACAGAAGAGAGAAAGAAAGAAAATATATTCGACTAAAGAGGTGGCATTTGTTCCAAAACATTTTGGGAAAATCTAATCGGAGAAAGTTAGAAGAAGAAAAAGACGTTTAAGATTTTCTAAGGCCACGAATTAATTAACAACACATGGGGCATGGGGCACAGTTTGGAAGAGGAGCGCTAGTGAGCAAAACGTTGAAAAGATAAAAACACACTCCGTGTAACTTATGTCAGAAATCCAGAAAGTAAAAGAGCGTGACAGACAACAGAATAAATAAGGAACAGAGAAAAGAGTGGACATAACATAGGAACGAATAAAGATTAGGAGGTAAGAGGTGTAAAAGAAGATAGCTATGGCAGTCTGTCATCTGATAAACGTCATCTCTGTAACCTTTACAGAACAGCAAAGACAATGCAACACAGTGAATGGTTGACACCAGTGAATGGGGAAAGGGCAGGACCAGACATCAGTCCCAAGGAAATCCAACACTTTGTATCTATTTAAATGTGCAACGCTTTGCAACAGAATAATGAGACTTCAATTTGAGCACTTGATAACTCTTTAGTCAAATTGGGCAGCCACTGGTCCGTGAAAAAATCCTGACACCAATAAGCGACTTTCAGCTCCTGGCTCACAAATACCTATTTGGACCCATAAAGTCAGAAACTGGGTAAATCGGTTCAAGAAAAACATAGAAACATGTATGGAAATAGGGAGCACCCAATACTTTAGACCAGGGGTCCCCAACCTTTTCTGTAGGACGAGCTACTTATGTTGAATAAAAATGATCCTAGGTTACTAATAATATTAGTGTTGTATTAGTGACCACAACAGACAAGAGTACATTTAGTGGCAACCATGTGCATGATTATCAGCTACTCAAAAGGCCTGGTTGCTAGCCATAATATTAAAAAAAGGCTTTGTCAATGCAGAATGCCTCTAATAGATAACAGTACCCCTGAAACCAAAGTAATAATATTAGTAATAAGTCTCTTCAACACCAAATGAGTTATCATTCAAAAATCAAAGTTAAGTATATTTGTGAAATGTATTCATGTTTTCTCAAATATCAGCTTATAAATTATGAAAACACACATATTTTCATCTCAAATGCACACTTTTCAGATTTGATATACATATATATTAATTCAGACAAAAAAGGCTTCTAATTTAGCATGCTGTGCTGCACACCGGAGAGCTACTTATAGGTAGCTGGAGAGTTACCAGTAGCTCACGAGCTACTCCTTGAAAAAGAGTGCTTTAGACTTTTCTGTCTGAGAGTCACCCTTCGCTGATTGACACCTCTGCTAGCTGAGGAAGACCAGAGCTTCCTGCTAAATGACCACACAATTATGGCCTGATTACGGCTTCGGCAGTCTTGGGACCATCATACCGTCTTTGGTAGTCCGATCGCCGCCTCCTCGGTGGTCTGACCACCCAATTATGATCTGTGTAGTCAGACCGGCACAAGACCACTGCCATAGCCGACATTGGAGCTGCCGCTGCGGTAGGGAAAGCTGCAGTCAATGGCGGCTGTGCCAGCATTGGCACCGCTGTGTGTATTATGACCTGCCTTTCCGCTAACCTTTTAATGGCGGGGAGACTGCCATGAAAAGGTCGGGGGAAAGACAGGAAAGGGCCACAAAAAGGGCCTCAGGGTGAAAAATCTCAGGTGAATTGTGGCCAGGGCCCATGTTGTTCTTGCCTATGCCTGCAATGTTGGTGTGCGCACTGTTTGCCATGCATGACATGGTGCATGGAAACAGTGCACCCTACTGTTCTGGAGGCGCAGCAGTGTAGCCGGCATTGGCTTCAGGCTCTCTCCTAGAGCCGAAACATGCAGCCGCCTTGACTGCGCCGCCGACACACCGTCAGCTCCGAGGGAATGTTGTAATGTGGTGGTTGGGATGCTTCCAGCTTGGTGCCATGCTCCCGGCTGCTGCGGGCTGGCGGTGTGTCCGCCAAAGGCGTAATTGGCCACTAAATTCCTTCAAAGGGGTCGCTACTTGCTGTGGAACACAAATTATGTCAATGTTTAGGCATTAATTACTCAAAATAAACCTCACCTAGTCTAAAGACCATCTTTATGGCTGATACATATTGGCACTTCGAAGAAAACACTTTTCATTCCCAGGTTTAAGATGTAATTTTCGCATTAGTAAGGGAACTGAACTGAATGTCACAGAAGCACATGAAATTACAAAGCATAAACTCACAAAGAATTGATCATCTGTCAAAACGTAACTAACACTTGTGGCTTTGAATCAGGGCTGTGAAGGAGAGCGCTTTGGCCTTCACGATTCTGAAAAGAATGATCAGAATTTGTTATTCATGATCTGTTGAATAGGTGAAATCATTTTTATAAGAATTATGGCTGCACAATATACTCACAATTATTCTAAACGGTTTCCTGTCGGTAAGGGTTGAAAATACACGAGGTAGACTAAGGGGGTAGTGACTATCAACCACGGGGGTATTGTATAAGCTTGGGGCACCTTACACTTAAGTGCTTGCAGTGGGTCTCTTTGCATCCAAATAGATTAACTCTAACACTGTGAACATGGTAAAATACATTTCACCAGGCCGTCCGTTGTCATTCTCTCTCTCTCTCTTTTTCACCTCAGTCTCTTGTGGCCGGGCCCACGATCGGACTAAGGTGCACCACTCGTGCTCATGGGAGCTTGAGATGGGCCTTGTTCAATTACTCGCATTTTTTGTTGCGCACACAAACACCATTCAGGGGCATAGCTGCAGGCTGTGGGGGAGAGTGTTACACGCCCTAATAAATGTGTTTTCTGATCAACAGTGAGATGTCAGTCTGATGTCACCAGGAATTTTTACATACACACAGACAGAAACACACACATTATCCCTCTGTTTTGAAAGTCCTCAAAAAATATTGGTTATTTTACAAAATATTAGTCCTCATCACGGGTGTGGCGGTGTCACCGCCGACAGGCCAGCAGTGAATACTGCCAAATTTGGAGTTTGGCAGTTTGGCCATAGCCAAACCGCTGAGCCTGCACTGCCACATGAGCACCTCCAGCACGGCGAAAGGCGTGATACCGCTAGTGGTATCACAAGGCAGGAGACCGCAATAATTTTTCCGCCTGTCACACCGCCAGAAAAAGCTGGCGGTCTTGCACACACATCTACATACCCACACACATGCACTCACACACTTCTACATTCAAACACACCCCCACTCACCCATGCAAACGCGACATACACCCATTCACACTGACAAACACAAACACCACCTACATGCACGCATTCACTCCCCCATGGGCATACATTCACACACAAACACACCCCTACACCGCATACATAGGCTTACCCGCTCTCCCCGTCCACTGACACACATGAGCCCGCTCTCCCCGTTCACTCACACAATCAGGTACCCACCTCCCCATTCACTCACACAGACACGCTCCCCCGTCCTCCGTTCACTAACACAAACACGCACCCCCTCCCAATTCACTTACATACACATGCACACGCATACACGCACTCACCCCTTCCATCTGCTCAATCGCCCTCAATCGCTCACACCCACACACGCACTCATGCACTCACCCCCCTCCCCAGCCACAAACACTCACACACATCCCTCCCCGTCCACAATCACTCACACACACAGACATGCACCGACAAACACCCCTCCTCCCCTGCATTCTTGACATTCACACACGCACTCACACACGCACACACCCCTGTCGGACGAGCCACTTACCTCGTCTGTCGAGGAGATCGTCCGAGAGGGGATGGATCCTGGCGCTTCCACCACTGGCAGTGCCAAGTCACCTGGACTCTGCCACACCGTATTACGGGTTGTAATACGGTGTGCGGTCTCTTTTTGGTGTGGCAGTACCGGTGGCGGTACCGCCTCTGCACCGCCGACTGCCAACACGACTGGTCTCGGAATTCCACCTGATTTTGGGTGGAATTTGGAAATCAGTCGTATTAGGGCGGTCTTAAGACTGCCAGCACTGGCGGTATTTTGGTGCTGGCGGCTTCAGGGGTCATTGGAAAAGACCGCCAAAGTCGTGATGAGGGCCATTGTGTTTTCTCTGTTAGTACTCCAACTAATCGGCATTCCTCTCCCCAACCATGCACCCTGCTTGTCATATAATGTATTCTAACATTATATGCCAGCCTCATTGTCGAAAAATCCTTACTGCAATTATAGTTTGTGCACAGCCTCACACATCACACCGCAAGGTATGCATCTCATATCATGAATAGCACCCAAGTGGTGTTAACGCAGGGCATATCAACATTTCCCACATAGGCTCAAACCAAAATTACACCCTTCCTGCCACGCACCCTACACAGTGTAGCTTGAGATGCGTGTGGGTAAGCACTACGATGCCCCACACTGCATTAGTAAGCACTATACAAATGATGCAATATCAATTTCTGACATCTCAGAATTGTGGGCAGGTGTATGGAGTGTCCCAGTACTAAAGGTACCAAGGCTTCCCAGTTCTAAATCCAGCAGTCTCTGCAAGCTGTTAACTCATCTCCCTTGTGTTTGTAAGCAATGGCACTCAAGAGTGGTACCTCAGTCAGCTTCATAGGCGAGGAGAATCCATCCTGTTGTAGCATGCTTTGCAATTGAAGGTTGTGGCAAAACCGGAAGGACTGGCTTTAATGTAAGATTGCATGCATGCATAATTTGTGCATGTCTGTGTTGGCTTTAACGTGGTCACACAAACAAAGACGTATACAAGAGATGTTTGCCTGCAAGAGCACATTAAAGTCAGGCCATGTAAGGCCTTTTTTTAGGTTGAGTATAGCAGCGTGTAAGCGCTGCTTTTCCGACTTGTTGGTATCTGTGTGGGCTTTTAACCACACCCACCACTTTCACTTGTTCGTGGGCTTGCCTTTCAAAAATCCTTTGTTATAATTGGTAAATGATTTACATTTGTCCCTCCTTAGGGCAATTTTGTTACTGCCTTGGACACCAACCCTGTTTCATGGATACTTGCACGTTTGCCAATTGGTAAGACTGAGAGCGAACTTCTTTTTCCTTTTGTGTCTCTCCTTTGCACTCATGCTCATGGCAGCCATGGCGCTTTGAATCGGCTTGCTTATGTCAACTGTTTTACTTTTCATTTCAAACTATGTGGCAAGAAAAGTCCTGTTAGGAATTTACAATCTTAATAGCTCTCATTATTATTTTATTAGACGAGGTCCTTGGCCAACATCTGCCATCAGAAAGGCCGTGCTTGAATTTACCCTGTTGACAGGAGCTCGTCCAGCACAGATCTAGGAGCAGATGCTTCAATCCCCTGGATGACCACCGCACACTGGGCGGCTCTGGTCAAACTTTTACACAGATCACAGCTGGTATAGGACTCAGCAACTTGAGAACGTACATCTATGGCTGCACACTGGTTCTGGTTTATTAAGGGTGTCAATGTCACTGGGAGGGCCGCCTATCGACAGGGACATCTTAAGGTTTTCAGGGGCCCTGGGGCAAACGTAATTTGGGAGCCCTGTTCAGCGCTGCTTTGAATTAATTATGAGCCAGTTTCAGCTCTTTCATGCCCTCATTGGGCAGGAAACTGACAGTGCACAGGCACGCTTGGCTAAATTCTAAATGCATTTACATCTAATATTCAGGGATAGTGACTTGTATTTTCAATACTGTAACAGCAGCAGCTCGCTGATATGATTGCACGTAATCCTTGACACCTTACCATTTCTCATTTGTGAGGCCTGGGTTCCATCTAATAAAACTTCATGTATGTTGTATTGTGCGTAAAAAAAGTATCTGCAAGATGTCTGTATAAGGCTCTCATACATCAACGACATTAAAAATAAGTTAAAGGAAATGGTATTTAAAACAATTTGTTAAGAATTATTGAAGGTCATCAGCTTAAGACTGCAGAATAGATCTGGCTCTATCAGGGGCCTCCAGAAAGACTGGAGCCCTAGGCCAGGGTCCACTTTGCCTGTTGCCTCAAAACCTCTCTGCCTATCCAAGGTTTGTGAATCTGGACGGCTTACAACAGGAGGGATGAACTGCCCCGTTTATAGAACTCTACTTAAAGCACCCAGGGCCAGCACCCTTATCTCCATAGTTCAGCAGGCTCCTGAGAGGCTGCCCCGTCACTGTTCACTGATACCTCTTTGTCCAGTTCAAGGAAACTCCTTAAGACTTGGCTATTTGGCCGCAAATTGGTGTACCTGTCCACGGTGCACCAGGTGCAGTGCCACCGGGAGCCAGACCAGCAGGGGACCTGGGGACCCTAAATAAGGATGTCAAATGGGGACTTCAGGGGCCGTTTTTAGGCAATTATAATATAACAAGTCTCTGAGTGGTGCTAATTTCACTACTACCGCCACCATTATGAAGCATATACTTCCTCCCTCAGAAAAGCCCTCCCTGCTATCCTTAGAATGCGTTCTCCCACAGAACCTAGCTCCCTAAGCAGGTTCTGTGTACGGACAAGCATGGTTTCCTCCTTCTCCGCTTTTATAACTGCCTGAAGCACTTCCAATGTCATCATTTCTCAGGTGATTTTATGGCCACGGAAAACGGGAACAAATGACCAAGGCGAAAGGGAATGGCGAGTATCGATCCTTTCACCTCCCCCAGCCGTGGGACTTGGAAGATGAAGTGATGCTCCCTGCCACTGTGAAACAGATCCAGGTTAGCCACGGGGTATTTTTATCCCGTGTTTACTGATTGATAATCGTGTTCTTAAATTAGCAGCAAGATACACCACCAGCAGACTTTCCGGAACAAGGCTGCCTAGGATTTCATCGAGGTTAAGCGGATAAATTGCATGCCTGCCTGGTACGGCGGAGCACTGCGCATCCCTCAGATGTGCTGCAGGAATTCATCATGCAGAGGGTTTCTGGCGGAAGGGGGGCGCTGGCCGCCGAGTTTAGCCTAGTGAGAATTCTGCCGGATGTTAAATTGAGATATTCTTTATTAAGCCAATATAAATCATGCAAAAAAAGTCATTTATAGAGCAGCGAACTGATTAAATAGCTCGGTGAGCGGAGGGCCTGCAGGAAAGATGTGCGCCGAATCCGCAGATCACGGGTTTGAGGGCAGGCAGAGCCGACGCAGTCTTCTTTTCTCCAAGTTCACTAAAGTGAATATTGTTGAGTGATAAAATCATATATTACCTAAGCGAGCCAGGGGACATTTTAGTACGCGCTGTTTTAGAAAAGATCCATAGTAATATTGTTATTTAATCAATGAATTCTGCCACTGGGGACGCTGCCAAGCCAATAAGGGGCAGTAGGAATATTTTTCATTAGGAACAACTGATAGACCCCACACCCCCTAAAACAAAACGAGCCTTGTTGTTGTCAAAAATGAACTCTGTCCCTAAGAATGCCTTTTTATAATCTCTGAATTTGCAGAGATGCTCTTTCTGGACAGTTTTGCAGTCTGCTAAATTAATAAATAACAGTGCAGATTTAATTCCTAAAGGATTTCAGTATGAGATATTTCGGAGTGCATTTTCTTTTATGGAGTCTTTTGAGTCTTAGTTAAACTTATGCACATCTCTAAAGATCCAACAAGCTGATGGTAAAATTTTGATTGAGGCGTGCAGCCCTAAAAGGAAATCTGAAAACGTCTGCACAAACTAGTGTCACCAAAGACATGTAGGAGTGGTGATGAGTCGGTCACATGTCAATCTTGATCCTGATTTCATTGGCTCTGCCCACGCTATGTTTCCATTTACCACACGGTAGCACTTGAATACAATTCATACTCACAATAACTCATTTGAGAACTTCAAAACGACTTGTGTGAAATGGGTTAAGGTGACAACAGGGTGGGGTGGGGAATAAAGCCCCCTCCATACGCAACTCTTAATCCCTTAAAGAGCATAATTTCCAGTTTTGTGCATCCCCATTTTAGTGCTGGGATGCTAACTTTACATTTTCCTGCTAAGTTGTGGCCTACACTCCTCCCACCATTGGACTCTGGTTTCCATGCCCTGAGACGATAGGCGAGGGAGGAATAACAATACGTTGGCTGACCACCAAGGTCTGCTGTTTTTTTTTTTTTTTTTTAAGCTAGACTCCCGAAGCGCGGGTGCCTCTTCTGAAAATATAACAAATGACCCTTATGTATCAGTAGTGTTTTTTCTCAAGCATGTAGGGAATATTTGTATACTTTTTCTTTTTAGGATGGCCAGGATCGTGATGGGGATTGGGACAGAAACAACACTAGAACTTATAGTGTCGAAGGGCGTGGCAGATAACCCAAAGAAAGGTGGTCACTTTGATGCCATTAACATGTTCATTGAGGCTGCATAAAGGTTTTCACAATGGCAGAGCCTACAACGACTCAACCATCTGAATATATGTATCTGAATGAAGCAACATAATTTGAGGGACATTTTGAACAACTCTGAATGAGGCCACAAGTCTGTGTGGCACTTACATGTTTCCAATAGTGGCTGTTGCAAGAATTCTTCAAGAAGAAAGGATTTAGCAAGATTTATAGTTTAATCTATTTGCTTAAGCTTTTGTTCTTTTAAGATTATTTTAATTCCTCTGTCCTTTCCTTAATTTTTTTTTTTATATGGAGTCAAAATGTTTCTTTCAAATCAGTTATATTTTACATAGAGCACATCCAACACGTTTGAAGGTGTTACTCCCTTTTTCTGGGCTATGCAAGGCCATCATGAATGACACTTCTAATGGTTGTTGAAATAGTTCTATTATCTTTCACTAACCTGTCAGCAATATACATTCATAATTTACAATCACAAGAATATGTCACATCATATTATTTTCTGTCTCGAGTAGTTGACCCAATCAATACATTTTTAAGGTACCATTTAAAATGAATATGCTAAAAGTCATACATGAAGGCCAGAGTAGGTATCAAATCATGGGTCATCTAATTAATATTCATATTCAGGATCTGTTTTGTGTTTATGAACGTTTAAAAATGCACAATTGCATGAGGAGTTATCTTAGGTATAATCTAACTATTTCGATGGGTCGAGAACTATGGAAAGTGTACCATTATAATGCTCTTAGGTCTGGATAATAAACTTGTGATTAGGTAGCCAGTGCAGAAATACGGAGAACCAATTCTCTTATTAGTGTAAAATATAAATGTTTTATATTACCTTGAAATTGCAAAATGTATACTTAAAAAGGCATATAACATCAATATCGGCCACCGGCCATGATAAGATGTATATGTATCTTATTGCAGGCAGAAAGGATCATATTGAATACCCATTAGGATGGATTTAATCATGTTAAATTATATCAAGATATTGTAGTGCCTAGTCTCGCAGAAACACAAGTTTATCTTTTGTTTGTTCAGTTAAGAGCATGTATTTTTTTCACAAAGCCATCATACAGTGGTGCGTGGTACCGGTCAAAAGATGCTGATATAAGTATTGGATTAGGATGTTAAACCAGAAATTCATCAGAGCCAGCTGAAAGTAACTTGCCACATTTTAGTAGTTCGATGAAGCCTAAAATAAACTATGTAAAGAAAAATATGTCCATTATATTAAAGGTCACTCCATTTTGGATTTCTTAAGGAAAATATAGTGTGTCTATTGTCCTAATGATTTCACTTTAGAGTGAATTTCAATTTCAACTTTAGAGACAAAAAGTGCACCAGACTTTAAATGTTGAGCCTGCAGCCATTTTACTACCTCAGTACAGTCTAACATGAATAGTGAAAGAAGTACAGTTTGGGGTTCTGAGCTGGCTACTGTGGTTTATAAAAACAAAACATGGCTTAATTAATGGTGTCTGTAAACACAACTTCCTTAAAAAAAATCAAATGTATTGGAAAACAGTCTCAAACATGACTTTTCTCTTGATAAATCAGACAGTTGATGTTGAGTTCACTCGAAATTAACCAATAGACTATTTGGCCATGTTAAAAATGGGGTCTCTAGTTGGCAGTCGGTTTGCACCCTGTCCAAGTAGGGACCCTCACTCTAATCAGGATAAGGGAGATACCCTCTCAGATAACCCCTGCTCACCCCCTTGGTAGCTTGGAACAAGCAGTCAGGCTTATCTCAGAAGCAATGTGTAAAGCATTCGCACATAACACACAGTAATAAGTAAAAACACTACAAAAGGACACCACACCAGTTTTAGAAAAATAGCCAATATTTATCTATAGAAAACAAGACCAAATACGATAAAATAAATCCAACATACAGTAATAAAAATATGAATGCTGCAAGATGTACTTAATACAGTTCCTTGAAGTCGATAACTCCACCTGGGGCTATCATGGCGTCGTGAACAACAAAACCAAAAGTTCAGGCTTGCCTCGGCGTCGCGGGCCAGCTGCGGTGTCGGGAAGACCCACAAACAGTACCTTGGATTCGCAGGGCGTCGTGATCCTCGCGGTGAGCTCCGGAGAGCGGCGTCGCTGGTGTCGGTTCCGGAGTCGGTGCAGGAGTCGTCGGGCCCTTGAAGTCACGCACCTCGGGGATCGAACTCCGGGCTGATGAAATCAGGTGCGCTGGCGTGGATGGCGTCAGGGCTGTGGTGCGAAGCGGGACGATGCGAAGTGCGGTGCCCACTGGTCACGGTGCAAGCAGCGGCTCGGTGACGGCATCCAGCGGCGTCAGTGAGACCAGGGCTGCGGTGTGAAGCAGGGTGGTGCAATTGCGGTGTCCACAGGTCACGGTGCAGGCAGCGGCGTTGTCATTGCAGAATCGCTGTCATCGGTAAGCCCAACCCAGCGGTGCGGGACAGGACGGTGCTTCGTGACCCTCACGAGCGGTGTCCACAGGCCATGGTGCGGGCAAGGATGCCTGGTGACGACACTGTAGCCGATGGTGCTGGCGTCGGTGGACCGGGGCTGCGGCGCGGGACGGTGCTTTGTGTACCTCACGAGTGGTGTCCACAGGCCACGGTGCAGGCAGCGGCGCTGGTGTCAGCAGGAGCGGCGTCGTCGGGGATGCCCAGGCTGCGGTATGATCAGGCGATGCCGGAGTGCGGGGCCCACAGGTCGCGGTGCGAGCAGCGGCTCCGTGAAGTCGTCCAATGATGGCGTCGGGGAGACCAGGGTTGCGGTGCGAAGCAAGACAATGCGACTCCGTGTGGCGTCGGCAGGTCACGGTGCAGGCCAGCGGTGTCGTTGGTGGCGTCACAGTGCTTTCTCCTCTTGAACAGCACAAAACACACTGTTCCCAGTGCTGCAGGTCGAGGAAACTAAAGTCTTTAGTGTCCCGGAGACTTCCAATAGGAGGTAAGCTCTACTCCAAGCCCTTGGAGAATTTTCTCAAGCCGGACACACAGCAAAGTTCACCCTTTGCACTCTTTTCAGGCAGAAGCAGCAACTGCATGCCAGTCCACAAAGCAACACAGCAAAGGAACAGTATTCCTCCTTCAGGTCTTCAGCTCTTCTCTTGGGCAGAGGTTCCTCTTGATTCCAGAAAGATTCTAAAAGTCTGGGGTTTTGGGTCTGCTTCTTATACCCAGTACTGCATTTGAAGTTTCCAAACTTCAAAGCAAAGTCTCAAGTGTTTTCAAAATCCTTCCTTGTCCAGGCCAGGCCCCTGACACTCACCAGGGGGTCGGAGACAGCACTGTGTGAGGGCAGGCACAGTCCTTTCAGGTGTGAGTGACCACTCTTCCCCTCTCCTCCAGCACAGATGGCTAATCAAGATATGCAGGCTACACCCCAGCCCCCTTTGTGTCACTGTCTAGAGGAGAGGTGTGAACAGCCCAACTGTCAAACTGACCCATACAGGGAATCCACAAACAGGCAGAGTCACAGAATGGATTAAGCAAGAAAATGCCTACTTTCTAAAAGTGCCATTTTCAAATGCACAATCTTAAAATCAACTTTACTAAAAGATGTATTTTTAAATTGTGAGCTCAGAGACCCCAAACTCCCACATGTCCATCCGCTCCCAAAGGGAATCTACACTTTAATCAGATTTAAAAGGTTGCCCCCATGTTAATCTATGAGAGGGACAGGCCTTGCAACAGTGAAAAACGAATTTAGCAATATTTCACTGTCATGACATATAAAACACATTACTATATGTCCTACCTTAACCATACACTGCACCCTGCCCTTGGGGCTTCCTAGGGCCTACCTTAGGGGTGCCTTACATGTAAGAAAAGGTAAGGTTTAGGCCTGGCAAGTGGGTACACTTGCCAAGTCGAAGTTACAGTCAAAACTGCACACACAGACACTGCAGTGGCAGATCTGAGATATGATTACAGAGCTACTTATGTGGGTGGCACAACCAGTGCTGCAGGCCCACTAGTAGCATTTGATTTACAGGCCCTAGGCACCTCTAGTGCACTTTACTAGGGGCTTACCAGTAAATCAAATATACCAATCATGGATAAATCAATCAACAGTACAATTTCTATAGGGAGCAGTTGCACTTTAGCACTGATTAGCAGTGGTAAAGTGTGCAGACACAATAAACCAGCAAAAACAGACCTGAAAAAATAGGAGGAAGAAGGCAAAAAGTTTGCGGATAACCCTGCAAAAAGGGCCATTTCCAACAGGCCACGAGAGCGCAGCTCACAGAGCCTGTAGAATTTAGAGACTTCCTAATATATTTAAATGAACCTCAGTTTGAAGTCCCTATAATTTAGTCATATGTCTAGGGTGCTTTGGATTGGGTTTTTAAACAAAAACTCTAGAGAACACCTCAGAGCTGTACACAATAATCAATCAATGACCTCTAACACAGGACACAATATGCCATAAGTAACCTTTAAAAGTAGCAGCAATACTATAAGTGAGAAAATGGCAAACAGAAACAATACTCTTGATGGGACTTCTGGTACTTAGCATAACTATCCAGATAAGGCCTCTAGAAATTGCCAAAGATCAACAGAACTGGGCACAATCATTCTCATGAGTCTTTGAAAAATGGGCACAATAATCCACAAGGGCCACCATAACTGGGTACAGTACTTTAGATGGGACCATCATAAATGGACACAATACTCCGGACGTAGCCTCCAGAATTACACACTATGCTCCAGATGTGGTCTCCAGAAATGAACACAATACACCAGATGCGGCCTCCAGATAGGGACACAATTTTCCAGATAATGCATATAAAAACAGACTCAACACACAAGAGAAGGGCTGTGGATTGAACACACTAAATGCAGCATAAAGTACTTAACAAAGCAGTCTTCAGAAAATATTAAAGACAGCCTTCACAACTGGCTAGCGCCCTTCAGATACAGCCTTGGGAACTGGAGACAATATGCCAGATAATGCCTTGTCAGTGATGTTTATACTGTACAGTGACCTTCTTTTGTTGCAAGTTATATCTATTCCTTCTCCTCTCAAAATTCTGCTTGCACTCCAAGAAATCTTCCAGGCTATTGATCCACTGGGAGGCCATTTTTTAATAAGAAAATTAAATTCAATGATGCACAGCGGCTCATGATCTGTCCCTCTTCTGTGAGTACAGTGGAATCCTGCACACCTTCTGCTGCACGTGATGTACCTGTTGTGTGTGTAAAGAAGGGTAACCTGAAACTGCCCATGCTGTGGCACTGTGTGTGTTAGCGCAGCTTGGGGAAATATTTTACTACACAAAAGGCAAGGACTACTGGCTTTGTCAATGCTGTTTGTCTTTTTTCATGTCATCTTTACCTGTGTCATAACTAGGGTTGCCATATTACCGGTTTTCCAGTGGCACCAGTGGTATTTTGATGTCCCGGCTGGTACAAAAATAAGCAAAATCATCTACAGCCGGTAGTTTTACCTTTTATCTTTCCACACTTCAAGCAGTAGATATAAATAGAAATAGGACATAAGCAGATATACATAGGAAGTGCTTTTAATTGTGTTTTAGATCTGTGTTAATAATCCATGACTAACAATTAAAGTAAAGAAAGAAAGGTCATGTCACAGATGAATACACAAAATTTTGTTTACAGTCCTATTTAGTATCACCTTCGAACCTCTGCAAGCTCTTAAAAGAACAACAAACAGCCGGTATTGTTTGCCTTGAAAGGTGGCAATCCTACTCATAACTGAATTCTTCTACTTATACAGTTTCTTCCTTCTTTCTTGGTTTCTTTCACCTCTATCCTCATGCTTCCTTACCTCCCTTTTTTGCTTTTCGTTTAATTACTTTTGCCTTCGCTGATTCATCCTCTCCTCCTTTCCTGTTCTTCCTTCATGTTTATTTTCCCCCTCCTTTGCTCAATTTACTTTCCTATTATCTTTTCCAAAGCCTCTACTAATCTTGTCTTTCGTCATTTTTCTTATCAATTGTCTTTGCTCGCCCTTTGTGTTCTCTTTCCCCAGCACAAGAGCTATTGGTCATCTTTTGCCAGAGGCCTGCTGTGGCCGAGGTCTGACCTTTGGGGAGCCACGGTACATGCAATGTGAACCATGAACTGCATATTGAGTCTTTTAGTGCCATGGGTAATTTATAAATGTTGCGTATGTGCCCACCAGCTGATCCGGACAGTTTGTTGAACAAAACCGCTTCTCCACACAGAATTACCACACGGTGAAAAAAAAAAACGCCGTCAGATTGCCGCCATTTTTACTGCACATGCGCAAGGGGCGGAGTTGGGAACCCGAGCCCGCGCGTGGCACCCCACAGAGGCCGGTTTGGACTTTCCGCCTGTCATTCACGGGCCGATCCACCAATAGAACGCTGCCTAGGTCGGCGAGGGGGCGGATCGTGCGAGGAGTGTCGACACTTCAGGCGCGTCCGTGGACGCAGGACGGAAGGTAGGGGCACTGTGCAAAATGTAAAGTTAATGTCTATAGCGCGTACTACACCTGTCGAGGCCCGTGAACCTCACTTCTGTGCCACAGGGGATCCTGGAAGTGCGGCTGACACGGACGATGGCGCTTAGGGGAAAACTCCAGGTCATTCTGCGCCGGGAAGGCCCCTCGCAGCCGGGCCCTCCGTGTGGACCCAGCGCAGTCATTAAGGGAGCCTTTGGTTTTGGTGTTCCAGTGGAGGGCATGTGCGTCAGTTCACTAGAATGCCAGGGGAAGCGGAAGTGACATCACACGCCATTTTACTTTGACTCACGCACACGCTTACACATAGCATTCCCAATCTCTCTCTTAAACAAACTCTTACCGGCAAGCATGCGTACAACCAACGTTTAAAGCCATTTTTACTTAACTTAGTTGCCAGATGGGGTCATATTACATTTAATTGCACTCATTTTTTAATTACACAAATATTGAATACAGTTATTCACTATTTAGGTAATAACAAAATCAATAGACAATGAGGACAGTGGAGCCACACAGACGTTCATAAGGACTAGCTTCCCCTGTGTACCTGGCGCTCATTTTAGTCACATGCAATGCAGGGGTGCAACTGTGACCTGTAGCGACCCTTAAATGAAGTCCATGGTAGAGAGCCTGGGCAGTCCCAGCGGAAACCATGTGTGATTTTGCTGCCATCCTAAGTGTGCATTCTGTGTCCCCTCATTTAATTTTGAAGAAGGACCCATGTTCACTGCATTACACCACAGACTCTTGGTCCCTCTCACCCCCCCCCCCCAATTCAATGAATCCTCGCACATTGTTCATAGGCCTTATAGCACACCTCTGGAAAAAGGCCTACACATCTCCACACCAGTCTTCTGAAGGACATGCAGCACAATCCATATACTGAGGGCTAGGGCCTAAGAGTGTCTCTGGTATGTTTTATGAGCCAAGGCCAACATTTTGACTAAAAACGTTGGCCCGACTTTATTTTTCGATCTCTGAGATAATAAAAGCACATCACACATAAATATTACACATACATGAGTATACATACAATCCTCCTAAAAATGGTTCACAGATATAAATGTATAATACAGAAAGGTCCACCACGTCTGTCTGCCACCCCCTCCATCCTTTCATTATTATGAGATCTAAATTAGTACCTTAATGTAGAATAGTAGTAATAATGCCTACTATTAAGACCTCTAACGGCAGTACACATACAATAAGGTATAAATATTGTTTCTCAATTATACCTCATGTTCTTTTTCAAGCAGTTGAGAATGTGTTCATAAAAGGGCAAACAGCCTTGTAAGCTATGTAAACCTATCTCACTCTTTTTTATTGTACAAAGAGGGTATTTTAATTTAGTTATATAACATCAACAAGTTTGTCATATGCTCCTGAAAACTGTAACATGCTTCATGCACAATTAGATAGCTCAGGAGGATTGAGCCTCTGCTGAAAACTTTGTAACACGCTAGTTAATGTTTCAGTTATCATTGCTTTTGTGTTTATACACCTGTTGCAGAAATGATAACTAGAAGGTTACATGTTTCTTTCACGATATGAAATTAAGCCAGTCTTCTCCACTTGATGCACATATGTGTGCAGCCTATATGGTGCACTTTGCTACACCAGTAAGTGAGATATGTGATCTTATATATCTGCGGCCAGTTCCAATCCCAATGCTGGCTGATCAGAGGTGTCTTTGTGGGATCTGCAAATGTTGTGCCAGCACAGATAGCTCAACATGTTACTATGCCTTCACAATCCAGTTTACCCTTCCCATTGTGGCTCATGTGACATCTACAAGAGTTCCACTTGTAGACTGCAAGTAACAAGTTCCTGTCCTGTTTAAATTCTCAACAGCTTAGCTTGTCTGCACACATCTATGTATAAGATGTCAAGTATGGGTTTGCATCCCTGCTGGACCAAGTTGGCCCTTCACCATTTTATTGTCAACAAAATTCATAGGTTTGGTAACACTGATACCAGTATTTTGAATTGGGAGCTAGAACTTGAGCAGGATGAGTTCAAATTAACAAACACTAGTTGGAAATTCTGTGTCTCTTGTTAAAAAGTAATTTTAGTTATTGGTTATATAATTAGATACCAGTGATGAGAATTATTTTCTGAGGAATACTTCACCACTGTACATGTGGAAAATAGTTGTCCATGATGCCCAAAGCCATTGTGAAAGATTTCACCTCACCGTCAGCTGCCTTTACCTTGTTGCAGGGCCTCTGCAACAATCTCAATTCTTCAGCAACAAAATCACCGATGTTTACATCAACTTCAGCTTGCATCTGGACCCAACCAATTTCATCCAAAGAACCAGTATTAACCATTTGGCCCGTCATCACCCTGGAAGAAACCACCAGTGAGACACTACTCATTCTCTACCACACAAACAAGACACCCTGTACCCAGATCAAGTTTAATGCATGCATGACTGAAACAACCCACTGGACGAAGACCAGCTGTCTAAAGCTGAACGTCAACAAGATCAAAATCTTGAGCTTCATGAAGATCATATCTCAGTGGGACTCCCGTTGTTGGCCAACAGAGCTAGGGCTGACAGTGCCCAAAACCCTTGGACCATCATCAATAGGAAACTTAATATGACCTCCCAAATCAATGTCATCACTGCCTCATGATTCCATACCCTGAAGATGCTGAGGAAGATTTTCAAACAGCTTTCAACCAGCACATGGAAAAAAAAATCACAAATGAGCACAATTCAAACTCCTCACCCACACATTTAAGGTACTACATAACACTGGCCCAGCATACTTCAACAATTGCATCTACTTTAACAAACCTTCCAGACACCTCCACTCATCTGTATTCCTACTTGCGCAAATCCCACATTTACAGAAAACCAGATCCAGCAGTTGAGCCTTCTCCTACATCTCTCCTAAAGCATGGATCAACCTGCCTCTACCCATGAGCCTCCTCCTCACTTCTTGAATTCCACAAGAAGCTGAAGACCTCCTGGCTTTTCTTGTAGTCCCAGTAGGCCCTAGTTGGGTCTAGACTCGCACTTGCTCTGCACCAAGATACCGTACCGAGTAATAGTGAACTCTACAAATCTGTATAACATGTATATGTTGAATGTTTGGAACTGCTGATCCTTAAAAATGGGATTCTGAGGCTTGAGATACCGCTGAATGAACTGGTGCTAAACAGAACTTGGAGAGGAGTTTAGGGTACCAAAGATAGTTATCACATCCACAGTGAAAGCTTACCAGAGATTGCAAGTGCTCAGAAGAAGACAGCTGCAACTGGCAGGGAGCATCATGCGTGAACGGCAGCAACCGGATAGCGGAGTTCTGCATTTGAGAAAATATGTTACACTTGAATTACTCTTTGTGTACCAATTCAGCTTAATAGGTCATTGGAAACGAGGATGCTCAGCCCCTATTAATGATCTGCATTAACATAAAGAAAAAAAACATTTGTTTCAAATTTGCCTGCAGACATTCACTGGCAGTCACATTTGACCTGATGTTCTGTTATCCTTTTGCCATTTGTCATGCAGTTCATGTAGATGACCTCAAAGAGATCCTTTGCCTCTGCTATCTCCCTGTCACTGCTGCATCATGGCTGGGCATTGTGATGAATTAGAACACTGTTCTCTTGCCCAGCTTGCTGCATATCTTTCTGTGGCTCCTGTAAAAAAATAAAGGTGAATTTAGAAACATCTGGACAAGATTGAAATGTAATTTGATGGAGTGGGGGGTTTAGACCTTGCGATAAAGGCATTTTTTAAAGATCACTATTTTTTCAAGTTGTTAACTTCTGTCTGGCCTGACAAGCACAAAACATATAATGTTGTCAGTAGAATTAAACATTTCTCATTTTGCAATCATGTCTCCTGAGAAACAATCCTAAAGTCTATTGTAACATCTTGGGGAAAGAGAAGAAACCTGCCTTTCCACCTGCCCCAGGCTGTGACTGGATTGTAGACTGTAATGTCCAGAGGGTGTCAGTGTACACACCAACGGCATCATTTTCTTTGTTCCTAAAACAGGTTTACATTTTTGTCAATGTCATTTGTCAGCTCTTGTTGGAGAACGAGAATCCTTCTAATAGCCACACTCCAAACATAGGCCAGGCTGATTGTGGTATCTAAAGAGAAGCACCTATGTGCTTTACAAGTAATAAAGACATTAAAATTAAAACAATAGTTATGATGTAAGGGAGAAGAGAATGAAGTCTGTAAAATGCTTGTTATTCACACAGTGGTTTTATGTAAAGAGCTCATGTGTATTACAAGCTAAATTGTTATCACATCTGCTCACAGACTGCATCATTCTGGGTTGTTAAGAGGAGCAAGGCATCCTATTAATGCTTTGTTGCCTGTGTCAAGATTTGTAAAGATATTTAGGCCCTCATTACAACCCTGGCGGTCGGTGTTAAAGCGGCAGTTATACCACCAACAGGCCAGCGGTAACAAAAATGGAATCATGACCACGGCGGAAACCGCCAACAGATACAGCCACTTTAACACTCCGACCACCACGGCGGTAGCAACAAACACCGCAGCGGTAACCGCCAACAGCCAGGCGGAAGACAATGTACCGCCAACCCCATTACAACCTGCCCATCTGCCAGCTTTTCCGGGGCGGTACCAACGCTATCAAAAGCACGGCGGAAACCGTACTTTGAAGGGAAACCACTCACCTCTCGACACTCAATGAAGAAGCAGGACGCCATGGAACCCGAGCTGCAGGTCCTCCCCATGCTGATGTATCTGCTCATATACCAGGAGTACCAAGGCAGCGATGACGGACACAGTGAGTACTGCACCTAGCACATAGCGGAGGGGTGGAGAAAAAAGAGAGTGACACACACACGCAACACCCCCTCCCCCAACACCATACACACAAACACATGCAACAACATTACATATACACCCCGTAACCCTCAGGAATAACGCAAGGGCAAAAGTAACTGAGTCAAATGTTTTATTAGAAATAGTTAAAAATACGAGAATAATTCAAAAATCAAAAATACCATCCTGGAAAGAATTGAATTAGATCAAGAAAGCTATCGGGTTCGGTTCAGACAAATCAAGTGGGCCTCTCAAGAGAACCCTCGTACATTGTACTACAGAGTACAACATGCAGCGGGAAAATGGCTCAATCCAACAGAAACATCTAAAGACACTATGGCCCTCGTTATGAACATGGCGGTCCGTTCCGCACCTCTGGCGGTGGCGGTAGGAACCGCCAACAGAGGAGCGGTCCGGACCGCCAAATAATGAATCAAACGAAACTCACGCATCCCGCGCACCACCCACTGCCAGGAAAGAAGTCCCGCTGACGACGGCAGAGTCCGCCCATAGGCCGTTGGAAAGACCCAACCCACCCATCAAATTATGAACCACCGCCACCCAAAGCCAGGCGGAAAAGAAACAAATAGAAGGAAACACTCACCAGAGTTCCACAAAACGTGCAGCAGCAGCCATGGACAGACAGTTGCAAATCATGCCAGATTTGCTCCTTGCCATATATCTACACGACCGAGACTGCCGACGAAGACGACGACGGTAAGTACCGCAACCTACGACACAATGGAGGAAAGAGCAAACTTACACACCCACCCACTCCACCCACCCCGCAAAGCCCCCCAACCCTTCCTAGCAGCACAAGTCAGACACCCCACACCAAGAGGGACGTACCCGACCGAGGCCACTGCAACTTGGCCATAGTATATACAATAGCCCCATGCCCATAAAATATTTAAACAAACACCAGGGTGGAACTGCGTGCAGCCCAAACACAGGCCACACTGAAACTTTATTATATAGCTCAGTGAGCTAAATGATGCCAACAGGGTCAATGGCCAATGGCCAGTCTATAAAAAGTCAATTGTCCTTGGCCACAACTGGCCACACCTGACTCCCACAAGTGCTGGGTACTCCACTGAACAGGGCACCATATAGGGATCCAGGCACCTCACGGAAGGGGGGGGTGGGGATTTACGACTGGGTGGGACTTAGACTTGCGTGAGGAGGTTGGAGGATGGGCGGGCTTCTCCTTTGAAGGGGGTGGGGGGTATTTGGCTCAGGCGGAGCAGGATGCCTTAGGCTCTGAGCGGGCCTTCTTCCTCACTAGAGAAGGGGCACGGGAATGGGAAGGCTGGACCGGGGTGGGCTGCGATGTTGAAGGAGCGGAAAGGGCAAGGAGGTGGGCACGTTTCGGGACAAGACGGGGTGGGCCAGTGGGTTCGAACAGGTCTGCACGGGAGAGGAAAAGTTTCTTGGGAGCAATTGGGGTGGCCGTGGATGAGGGCATGGGAGTGGAGGCAGAGGGAGTTGATGTATGGGGTGTAGGTGTGCATGTAGTGGGTGCCGGTGACTGATCAGTATGCTGTGGTGTGGTGGATGTCTGATGGGTGGGTGTCTTGTTGCATTTGAGTGTTTTGGGAGGTGGACACAGTGGGAGAAGACAGACAGCTAGTGTGGATGTATGTTGGGTGGGTGTCTGCAAGTCGGGTGAGTGTGCTGCATGTGTCAACTACAGTGGAGGTGGTGTGGTGTATGGGGTGCATATATGGCTGTCTGCTATTGTGGTGAGTGCAGGAAGAGGAGCAGTAACAGTGAGTGAAGGTGCAGTGCATGAGGGTGTGGATGTAGAGGGGACAGACGGAGGCAGAAGAGGCAGGAACACTGGGGGAAGTGGGCGTTGTTGTGTGTGCAGGTGTCTGTTGGCTGTGTGAATGCTTGTGGTATGATGTGTGGTGCTTGTGTTTGGAAGTGTGCTTCTTGTGTGTTGATGTGCCTGTAAGCGGGTCTGATTGTGTGCTTTGGATGGGTGAAGGGAGTGGGGTGCTGGAAGGGGTAGAGGAGGTTGGAGGTGGGACGGAATGGCCAGGGAAACTGGCTGCTGTCAAAGAGGAGGCCAGAGCCTGAAAAGATCTCTGTAGGGCAGACACGGCACTGTGAATGCCATCCAAATAGGCATTTGTCTGCTTCACCTCTGATGCTAGCCCCTGGATGGCATTGGCAATGGTTGTCTGCCCTACAGAGATGGTTCTCAGGAGGTCAATAGCCTCCTCAGCAGGGCTGACTAGGGCAGGGGAGGAGGTGCCGGGGGCGAAGGAGACTCCCACCTTTCTGGGTGGGCTGGCACGGGCAACTCGGTGGGGAGCAGAAGGGAGGGCGCTGATGGTATGGGGGGTGGCGGAAGATCTCACGGTCGTGGTTTGTACACTAGTGTCCGCCACCGCCGGAGGACCCCCATCGGAGGAGGTTTCAGAGTCCCTACTTCCTGTGGTAGTAGTCTCCTCGGTGGAAGTCCCCTCGCCCTCCCACCCACTGGTCCCCTGGGCGTCCGTTGTCTCTGCCTCGGAGGAGTCGTGGGCCACTGCCTCCGCACTTGCCGGTGCCTCAGCTCCCTCGCCTGATGTTGATGCTGTAGCAGACAAACACAAGAGAACAGGGATGGGGAGACAAAACAGGAGAGACACTTGTAAGTAGCTGAATGCTGATACACAATGCCCAGACATACACCTACCCAGCAGACACACCCAACAGGCAGCACTGTGCACTAGGCCCATGACCATGTCCCTGACTACTGAGCAGTATACTGACCTACACTCATATCCTGTAATTGTATTGGAGCTGAGGTAGGTGAAACCTGACAGGGACACCCCTACACTCTTTGGGGAGGTGACAGTAGCTGGACAACAGTCAAAATCCCTGCTCTAAGCACCCTGAGCCCTATCGCACACACACTCATCCTTCCAGGCTGAAGTATGGGCTGTGAGTACTCACCCCCTTGTGACTGCTGTGCAGCCTTCAAGCGCCCATCCTGGTCTGGGTACGCCGCCACCAGGATCCTTCGCATGAGGGGGGTCAGTGCCTGCGGGCACCCCCTCCACGTTGGGAGGGCTTCCCCAGCTGGGCCTCAGTGACCTTCCGCGCCCAGCGCCGCAGGTCCTCCCACCTCTTTCGACAGTGGGTGCTCCGCCGGTTGTAGACCACCAGGGTCCGTACCTCCTTGGCGATGGCATGCCAATGTGCCCTCTTCTGATGGGTGTTGACCTAGTAGGGAGACACAGAAATGGAACACAGAGGTCAGGCACCTGCACAATGGCAACAGCTGGCAGATTGTCAGACATGGGACAGACAGTACTCCCAGACATGCAGGACAGTGGCACGCAGCATTCCATACACCAAGCCCCATCCTGGCTCACAGGAGCCCACATCTGAGCAATCCACTCCATCCATCACTCACACAGTGCCCCCCAAATCCGGACTCACCTGTACCTCTGGCCGGCCGTAGAGTCTGCCGTACAGGGGCAGGACCCCTTCCACCAGTTTCTCCAGTTCTTCCTGGGTGAAGGCCGGGGCCCTTTCCCCTGCACCACGTGGAACATCCATAGCCAGAGGCAGGCCACAGAAGTACACAGAGTGGAGTACTTGTCTGCACAGGATCAGGGAGTCAAGTGATAAACGATGACAAACGCGCATACATTCCGCAGCGGTATGCACCGTCACCGCCGGCGGGGATCATGATATGCCAGGATTCCCCATTGGCATCCATGTTATCCAATGAGGGTGCGAACAGCGGTCAACACCGCCGTACGCTGTGACGTCAACCGCTAGCGTTGGTCCCTTCCACAACGAAAGGGCAGAACTACATTGAGCAGACATTTTGCCATCACCTACGCATCTTGAAATTCATAATACTCACAATGCTGGGCCTACTAGCCATATGAAGCACCTAGGGCTCTATCCATTGAGTATATAATCACACATGATTTACTCCGTTCCCTCTTAGTGATGTACATATACATCTATCAGGTTGCAGTTATTGTACAGACACTACTTTGAAGAATGCAGTGAATGTATGTAGCAAATATGACTGTGTATGTGTGCACATGACTCCTTTTTCTTACCCCTCACAGGTACCGACCCTTGTGGCGAGGAAGGGCACTATCAGTGTACAGACCACTTGTGGATATGGGGACCATGGTGGAGCGTCAGATCATAATCACCTACAGACTCACATTTGCAACTATTCAGGACCTATGTGTATTACTGTATCCTGCACTGACTCCCGGAAATCGTAATCAGCATGCCATTCCAACTGAGGTGCAGGTGCTCTCCGCACTCCATTTCCTGGCCACAGGCTCTTTTCAAGTGACAGTGGGCATGGGTGCTGGTTTCTCACAGCCAATGTTCAGTCAAGTACTGACAAGATTTCTGAATGCATTTGTACAACATCTGCAATCCTATGTGCGATTCCCCCAAAGTGCTGACCTACCTGCCATCAAGTCTGACTTCTATGCCTTTGCAAACATTCACTATGTTATTGGTGCCATCGATGGCACCCACATACCCATCATGCCCCCAAGAGTGAGTGAAGAGGTGTACAGAAACAGGAAGAACTTTCACTCCATGAACATCCAATTGGTATGTATTGCAGACCAGTACATATCCCATGTGAATGCCATGTTTCCGGGTTCTGTCCGTGATTCATTTGTTTTGAGGAACAGTAGTGTGCCACAGAAGATGGAACAACTACAAGAGGACAGAGGGTGGATCATAGGTAAGTTTGCCTGTCACTAACTGACACATTGCAGAAAACCAGCCTGTCTGACTAAGGACATTACAATGACGAATCTGTATTGACCATTTCTCTAGGTGATTCTGGCAATCCAAACTTGCGTTGGCTCCTGACACCAGTGAGGAATCCCAGGACGGATGAAGAGAGGAAATACAATGAGGCTCATGGACGTACTAGGAGGGTGATAGAGCGTACTATAGGTCTCCTGAAGGCTAGATTCCGGTGCCTATATATCTCTGGGGGTTCCCTGGCCTATGGGCCTGATAAGGTGTGTAGAGTAGTCGTGGCCTGCTGCATGCTGCACAACGTGGCCGTGAGACATTCAGTCCCCCTTTTGGAGGTGGAGGGTGCTCCAGGTCCTGATCAGTTACCTCAGAGAGGTGAGGAGAGTGATGATGAAGATGAGGAAGGGGAAGCTGTCAATTCCAGGAACCAACTGATACAACTCTACTTCCAATAACTGTGTAGGACTTCAGCCTGTAAATGTGGTTAGTGACTGATACTGTAAGTGTGCCATGTCATGTAGGAGGAATTGGTCATGATAGGCAAGACACGGACCTCTTCAGCATGGTACTGACATACAATATATGCATTCCCTTCTTGACTAATTTCAAACACACATTACCACCACCATGCACAAATTGACAATAAAATTGATCCCTGCCTGTTGCATCCATACTCCACTTTGTTCAACATTGAAGACGGGACAGTGTTACAGGTGAGATATGTTGTTTATTGGTGGAATACAGTGAAATGTGCTATGTACAGTGATGGAAGTCGTAATGGTTGGGTGTTCTCCAAACCGACTTGGTGGCAGGCCTGTTTGATGTCATAGGTGGGTCCTATTTGTAGTTTAGTACTTTAGCCCTCAGCTAAGTGCAGTTGGTGAATGGGTGGGATGGTTGCTTGGCAGTAGTAGCAGTGTCAATTGTTGGAGGGGGGCTTGTTCTTAGCTGGGTTTCCAGTGCTATATCTTGGCCTGAGACTACGTTTGGGTGCCTGCTGTGGAGCTCTTGGAGTGGCATGGTTGGGCCTTGTGATTCCTTGGAGGGTATTTCCTGTGCTGTTTCAGCTGCTTGGGTCATCTGTTGCTGGTTGTCCAGGGCTGTTGTGGGGGCCTCTTGCCCGGTGTGGGTGTCTGAGTGTTTGTTGACCAACTGCAGCAGTGCTCCAGCAATGATGGCCATTGTGGCATTGTGTTCTTTCCACTGCTCCATGGCCTGTTGGTGTTGTTCCAGCTGCATCCTCTGACTTTGCTCCAGGGTGGATACAATCTGAGCCAACCTGTCTTGGGTATGTTGGTAGGCCCCCAATACCTCTGCAATGACGTCCTGGGCTGCTGCATCTATCCGGTGCCCTACCCCCTGACCCACTGGGGCCCTTGACCTTGCCCTGGGCCCCTGTGCATGTGTCCCCTGCGCAGGTCTAGACGTGCCACTAGTACTGGGGCCCTCATCTTCCTGCATGTTGGGGGTGGGAGACTGTGGCCTCTGTAGCTGTGTTCCACCTGTTTGTGCCCTAGGTCTACTGGTGTGGGTACGCCTCCCTTGGCCTGCTGGTCTTGACTGGGTGTTAGGGGTGACAGTGCTTTCCTGGGTGGGGCTGCTGCATGGTGAGCACCCAGGGCTGTGTGAGGGGCCAGCCTGCTCATCAGTGTCCAGGTATCCTTCACCAGTGTCCAGTAATGTGCCTCTGTCTCACTGGAGTGCTGTGGCACTCCTTGTCCCCTCCTTAGGGTTGCATGGGTGGTGGTGTCTGTTGGGGGACATAGAAATGTATGTTACATAGGCATGAGGGTTTGAGGTGTACTGAACTGTGCAATTTTGTGCTGGTGTGCCTTTCATTGGCCTTCCGGGGTGCCTTTGTGACGTGGACATTGCATTTAGTGGCAGTGGTGGGGTTATATTGTGGTGGGGGTTATTATTCCATTGTGGGTACTTGCAGGGGTGGGTGGCTGGCTGTGCACAGCGGGAGTGATGTGGGCCTGGTAGTGAGTTGTGGGGGATGCAGGGTGGTGGATGTGGTGGGTAATGGCTGGATGGGGTGTGGGTGGGGTGGGGTGGTGCATGTATTACAGGTATGGTGTATATAGGGTAATTGTAGATGACTTACCCGAGTCCATTCCTCCAGTGAGTCCCTCTGGGTGCAGGATGGCGAGTACCTTCTCCTCCCAGTTGGTGTAGTCGGGTGGTGTGGGTGGCAGTCCTCCCCCAGTCTTCTGCACTGCGATGTGGTGCCTGGATACCATGGCCCGGACCTTCCCCCGCAGGTCGTTCCATCTCTTACGGATGTCGTCCCTGGTGCATGGATTGTGTCCCACTGCATTCACCCTGTTCACAATGGTCTGCCACAGCTCCATTTTCCGGGCGATGGGTGTGTGCTGCACCTCGGACCCGAATATTTGTGGCTCCACTTTTAGGATCTCGTCCATCATGGTCCTTAGCTCCCTTTCGGTGAAGTGTGGATTTTTTAAGGGGGACATGGTGAGGGTGATGGATGACGTCTGGACTGGGGATGGGGTTTGGGTGCTCCTGTGTGGGTCGCTATGCGTGTCCTGTCTGCTGGCGTTCTCTGTCTGGCTCTGGTGCTCTCCGTCTTCTGGTCCTGGTTTTGTTGCAAGGGATTGTGGGGTGTGTCTGGGGGTGTTTTATAGTGTTCTGGATGTGTGTCAGGTGTGTGGGTGCTAAGCCTAGCCAATGTGTGCACTGGTTGCTGCTGGGCCCACTTGCCGCCCGTGGCGGGCGCAGCCACCAATGGTTGTCCGGCCTCCACTGTCCGCCAAGGTGATTTGTGCATCATTATTTGGAGGGCGGGATGTGGGTGTGCTTGGTGGGGGGGGGGGACGATTCCCGCCGACAGGCTTCTGGCGGGGAATGGTGGTCTGGGAATTTTTGGCGCGGTTGGGTTTTTCGATCATTATATGGCAGGTTTCCATTCGCTGCCGCCACGGCAGTCTTTCCCGCTATGTTCATAATGACTGCCTATGTTTGATACCGTAGTGTTAGAACAGTATTTAGGTGCCCTTCCTCCATCCACTAGAAACTGGATTTGACAGCATCCAAATCTCACTAACACAACTGCTGTTGAGTTAGCATGCGATTTTGATCGAGCCCCAGAATTCAGGAGTACTACCACCAAGTTTACTCCTCCCGCCAGCAAGGGTTCCAACCCTAAACCACTGTTCGTAAAACCCAAGCCCTAGCTCGGAAAGACCTAGTGGTTTCCGTGGCCCACCAAGAGACTTTAGTGCGGGACCCCAATGCTTTCACTGCGCTGAGTGGGGCCATATAGCCAGACACTGCACCCTTAAGAAAGAACCAGAAGAGTCGATGGAAATAGGTCTGGCAAAGGGACGAGTCCTATGGGCTGGCTCAGGAAAAGTGAAATATACTATACCCATAAGAGTTTATAATGAAAGAAGGGTCATACTTGTGGATTCAGGATGTAATCAGAGTGTAGTCAACAAAACATACATCCAACCTGAACAGTGGGACAAAGGAGCGATTGTCTTAATAACTTGCGTCCACGGAGATGAAAAGCTTTATCCAGTAGCTATTGTAAATATTAATTGGAGAGGCCAAGAGGAGCACCTCACTGTAGGGGTAATACCCGATTTAGGAGAAGATCTGATCATTGGGACAGATTATGTAGCTTTCCCAGAGCTCTTAGAAAGCCTCAAGCCACAGAACCCCACAGAGAACTGTTGGAAAGAAGCACCCTTCGTATCAGACAGAATAAAAGGGACTCAGCCCAGAGAAAAGCTCACAAAATCACAAAAAAGAGAGATTAGTAAACGATACATGATGACATCCTCTCCTGCTGAATCCCCGAAATCCGTCCTATCTGTGACCAGTCAGTTTCGACAATCTCAAAAAGAAGACCCAACTCTGAGAAACGCCTGGAAGGTAGCCCTAACTCCTGCAAACCAGTCAGTAGGTCCTACATTCCAACTTAAAAACGACTTGCTGTGTAGACAATGTCTGAACTCCGATGCCCAGTAGGTGGTCCATCAGCCATTTCGGGATCAGGTATTGCATTAGCACATGGGGATAACGGTGAGGGACATCTAGGGAGAGAAAAAACTGAAGAATCTATCACAAAAAGATTCTATTGGCTGGGGATATATGGGGATATTAGGAAACATTGCTAGGCCTGTCCCCGATGCCAACTCATTAATCCATCCTACGATTATAAGGCCCCCCTCCATCCTTTGCCGATTATCGAGGTACCGTTTACACGAGTTGGTGTGGACCTAGTAGGTCCCTTAACCCCCTCAGTAAATGACCATCAGTACTTACTTGTTTTGGTTGATTATGCCACCTGTTATCCTAAGGCTATTCCCATTGCTTGTATGACCACCAAAACAATAGCCCAGGCTACGATAGAATTCTTCTCTAGAGTGGGGTTTCCAAAAGAAATATTGACAGATCAAGGGACCCCGTTTATGTCCCACTTAATGGCAGAGGTATGTCAGATATTGGGAATCTAGCAGATTCGAACATCTGTATATCATCCCCAGACTGATGGTTTAGTAGAGCGGTATAACTAAACAATTAAAAACCTCCTACGGAAGTCCATTAATGAGTCAGGGAAGAACTGGGAGAAAAAATTGCCCTTCGTTCTCTATGCCCTCCGTACCCATATCCAGTCGTCCACAGGGCATAGTCCATTTGAGCTCCTCTTTGGACGTCAACCGCGCACCTTGATAGATATGCTTATGGAGCAGTGGGAAGAAGTAGACGAAGAAAGCAAGGATGTGCTCAGTTATGCGAAAGAATTAAAAGAAACACTACACAATGTATGGGAAGCTGCTCACACATGTCTAAAAAATGCTCAAGAAACCCAAAAGAGGTATTTTGACAAAACCTGTCGATCCAGAACCCTAGATGTAGGGCAGAAGGTCTTGGTATTATTACCAAGCACAGAGAATAAGCTACTAGCCCAGTGGCAAGGTCCCTTTACGGTCCTGGAACAGGTCACTCCTGTTACTTATAAGCTAGAAATTCCCAATGGGAGAGAGCAGATATACCACCTTAACCTCCTTAAACTGTGGCATGAAGCAGATGATACCTGCCGTATATTCTTAGTCAGTACCGGATCTGTAGACGATCTACGCCTGTACCCCTTGGGAACACAAGAAAAAACAAAAGGAAGACCCCAAATAGGTACATGTCTTTCCCTTCTGCAGAGAACACACTTAACAAAGTTAGTAGATAACAACTTAGACGTTTTTTCAAAAATCCCAGGGAAAACCCATTTAATATATCACCACATACGAACAATAGGGGACAAGATAGCTAGACAAAGCCGTATCGGATACCTGAGGCTGGACGGAACATAGAACAAGAAGTAGAAGAGATGTTGCAGGCAGTTATCATTGAGCGATCCTCCAGTCCTTGGTGCTCTCCCATTGTACTAGTGCCAAAACCAGATGGTACGGTTAGATTCTGCATTGACTTTCACCAAGTAAATGCTCTTTCTCACTTCGACACTTACCCAATGCCCAGAATTGATGATTTGTTAGAACGCCTAGGGAAAGCCAAGTACATGACCACATTGGACCTTACAAAAGGGTTTTGGCAAATACCCTTAAAAGAAGAAGACAAAGAAAAAAAGCATTTTCCACCCACCTCAGGTCTTTATCACTTTAAAGTCCTTCCTTTTGGTCTCCATGGCGCCCCAGCAACCTTCCAACTGTTGATAGATTTGGTACTTCGACCCTTTCAAACATATGCAGCCTACTTAGATGACATCATCATCTATAGTGAATCATGGATCATGGAAAGAACACATATCCCACTTGACCAATATCTTATCTGCCCTTAGAGATGCAGGCCTTACGGCGCACCCAGATAAATGTAAACTTGGATATGACTCCATTAATTACCTGGGCTATGTAATAGGTCAAGGAACAGTTAAAGCCCAGCTGGAAAAAGTGCAGGCCATCACCCAGATTCCATTTCCCAGAAAAAAAAGGATGTCAGGGCCTTCTTGGGGATGGTTGGATACTACCGAAGGTTCATCCCTCATTTTTCCAAATTTCAGCTCCCCTCACCGCGCTGTTAGCGAAAAACAAACCCAACCAAATCACTCATCTGCCTGAGATAGAGAAAGCCCGCTTCGAGCTCTTGAAACATCTCCTCACTATCAAGCCTGTGTTCAGGTGTCCTGATTTTCAGCAGCCTTTCCAGGTACAGACTGATGCCTCGGACCAAGGCCTCGGGCTGTTCTTTCCCAAGCTGATGACCATGGGCTCCTCCACACTATAGTATTCCTGAGCCGTAAACTCTTGCCCCGGGAGCAGCATTACCCTACCTTGGAAAAGGAATGCTTAGCGATTAAGTGGGCCATTGAGTCCTTGCTTTACTATTTGGCGGGTCGGACCTTTACCTTGTTTACCGACCATTCTCCCTTGACCTGGTTGGTGAGACATAAAGACTCTAATGCTCGGGTTCTCCATTAGTTTTTATCCATGCAATCCTTTTCCTTTCAGGTTTGGCACTCGCTTGGCTCTCTTCTTGGCAATGCTGATTACCTTTCCCGGTATCCGGCTGACCTGTGTCCATAAAGAAGGAACAACATTTTTTGACCTTCAGGGGGTTAGTAAAACCTTGTCTCTTCCCTCACCAAGCTTCTTTTTTCTTGAGTTTCTTTTTGGCTCTCAGTCACTTACTCTTCTCGTACTTAGCGCTTCGGTGCCACGGCCGGAATGCGCTTTATGCATACCAAATACAAATACAAAATACAAATACATATATTTTTTTTAAATCTTGTGCCCGTAAACATCAAGACTTTAGTTTTTCTCATGTTTATCTTTAAGAAATGCCTTTCTGCATATTTTTGAAAGCTTTTCAGATGTTTTTGTTGGCCCTTTAATGTGAGATCTAAAATTACAAGATTGTCTGTGTATACCAGAAAAGCAATATTTTGACACCATATTCTTGGAGCATTGCCCTCTTATGTAGAAAAGCCAATGGCAAATTATGGATATAATGAAAACAATAGAGGAGCAATCAAGCACCCTTGCTTTCATTTTTAGCAGGAATTCTGGTTGAAAGTCTAATTTATCTGGCTAAAAGGACATGACACCAGGTTGAAGAGTGCAACTTACTGGAATAAGTTATAAAGCATTCCTAAGCTTTGCATTTTTGTTCGATCATGTTGATCTGACTACTAAAAGCTGCATAATCCAATTTTTTATAGATGGAAACTTATTTTTTCAAAGTTATTTGAAGCATGGCAATGTATTCCAATGTTGAGCTATTGACCTTAAAACCTGTTTGGTTATTAGGAATTATCTCATTTGTAAACTACCCAGCTTCAGAGCTGCTCCGAGATACTTTTAGCAAACACTGTCCTAACTGAAGCCCAGTAAGGTTATCTGTCTGTAATTTTTGGAAGACTTCAAGAGCCCTTTTATGCATTAGAACGACAATGCTCTTGGTCGAAGATTTGTAAATACTCCTTTTACATAGCAATATTTAAACAGGGGACATAAAAATGTGGACCAGAGCGACGTTTCTCTTTTTATACCAGAAATAGGAATTTTATTTGTTCCCATTGCTCCTGATGATCTGACTCCAAGAATAAAGCCCTTCATCTGTTCAGTTGTGGTAGTACAATAAATGCTGTCTGTCTCTGGAAGGAAATACTCAAAAAGAGTAAAACAGGCTGTATCAATAGAATTAGGAGCACAAAACTCAAAGAGATATTCAACTTGCTCTCAATTGCTACTTTGGTTTGTGATTGATTCAACACTTTTAACACACAATTCTGCATTGGTATTTCTGCACCTTCTAGCATTTTTTGTAATAGTAGCCTTCCAAAGTTCAATCCATTTATGGGTTGACTGAAACATTTTAAGAGAGATGTTTGGTCTAATTCGTCTCCTTTTCAGAAGGCGAGCTATTTTTTCTCTTTCTGAAGAGAAATATAAGAATTGGTTTCACTAAACATTTGCTCCATTTAGGTGTATTGTGTGCAGTGCTGTTGAGTTTCAGATAATTGAAGTGTGACTGCCACAGTATTATTGAAATTAAAATAAGTAAATAAATCTGGTGAATAAGTAGTGAATGTGTACTAGTCTGACAACACATCAAATCAGGAGTTTTACATTGGATTTGAAGGCAGCAGTAAAAGGCTTTTCCCCTTTCCTAGCAGGACCAAAATCCACAAATAAAGGGGGTCATTCTAACCCTGGCGGTCCAAGAACGCCAGGGCTAAAATGACGGGGGCACCGCCAACAGGCTGGCGGTGCCCCGCTGGGCATTCTGACCGCGGCGGTTTGACCGCAGTCAGAAGTGGAAAACCGGCGGTCTCCCGCCGGTTTTCCGCTGCCCATTTGAATCCTCCATGGCGGCGTAGCTCGCTGCACCGCCATGGGGATTCTGACAGCCCATACCGCCATCCTGTTCCTGGCGGTTCGTCCGCCAGGAACAGGATGGCGGTATGGGTTGTCGTGGGGCCCCTGGGGGCCCCACAAAGAATTTCACTGTCTGCATTGCAGACAGTGAAATTCGCGACGGGTGCCACTGCACCCGTCGCACCTTCTCACTCCGCCGGCTCCATTCGGAGCCGGCGTCCTCGTGCGAAGGTAGTTTTGCACTGGGCTGGCGGGCGGCCTTTTGGCAGTCGCCCGCCAGCCCAGTGCAAAACCCAGAATACCCTCAGCGGTCTTCCGACCGCAGAGCGGTATTTTGGAGGGGGAAGTCTGGCGGGTGGCCTCCGCCGCCCGCCAGACTTAGAATCACCCCCAAAGTGTCCCCTCAGAGTCCTCAAGCTTCTCTGGCGCCTTCAGTCTTCGAGGTGGTTGAGCCTCAGGAGAGTCCTCGCTTTTCGCCTGGAGCGCAGTCGGGCGGTCCGGATCCGGCTCCGGCGCCATAGGAGGAACAGGGGTATCCAGCCTTCCCGGCTCAGGGCGCAGACACGGCGGCATTTTTAAATGCCATGATCAACGCCTTCAATTCTGTGGCCCCTGGTGGTGCACCGGCTGGTCCCACAGGTCCTTTGGCCTTTTCAGTAGGCGCTTGGCTCCATATGGACCGGCACCGTTTATGCCCTTTTGCCCTGCGGAGGGTGTTGGTCCAGCGACGATACCGTTGGTGTCGACCGGAAGACCTTTGACGCCGGTGACATCACCTGCGAGACCAATGGTGCCGATGATGTCGCCCCATACTCATTCGACGCCGGTGTAGCGGGCCCGTGTGCCCTTGGTGCCGATGGATTCGGTTCCGGCATCGGATGGATCCGTAGAGCGGGGTATGTCTCCTGGTCCACGTCAGCTGAGATCTTCGACGTTGGTGAATTCCATGTCGATGCCGAGAATAGAGGCCTGGTTAAGGTCAAGAAAAAAAGCTCTCAGACTTTTAGAGGAGCAAGAGTATCAGAGGCAACTCCTGGAGGAAGGAGAAATTGCTGAGCCCCTGGGGGACTATCAGGGTTTGGACTCTGCAAGTGGACTAGATCCGGAGAGTTTGGTGGTACAGGCTTCATGCTCGTCTCATTCGGCTCCTGGTTCCTTCCCTGGCACGCCTTCAGACAGGGAATCCAAGAGGATGGAACAGTCTGCAAAAAGACCTTTTCTTCATGTAGCATGGCCCTCAAATCTGCCAATGCGACTTGTGTTTTGGGCAGATACATACATGCTCTGATGGACGCGGCCAAGGCTGTGCTGCCTGATCTGCCTTTGGAGATGCAGGGACTCCTGTTGCATGCTCAGGCTGCTGCTACGCAAGTTATTCAGTCGGATCTGGACACCACAGACTCTGTGGCCAGAGCGATGGGCACTTCCATTGTCACCAGAAGACATGCTTGGTTGAGGTCGTCTGGGTTCTCGACGGATGTCCAGAGGACCCTCTTGGACCTGCCCTTTGATGGGGACAAATTGTTTGGGGCTAAAGCTGACTCTGCATTAGAGCGCTTTAAAGAGAGTAGGGCTACTGCCAAGTCCTCTGGCCTGCAGGCTTCCACTGCCACCCTATTCAGAGCCTTTAGGAGGTTTAGGGGGTTCAGATGAGGAGCTTCCTTTCCTGGGAGACCCCAACCGGCAGGCCAGCAACCTTCAAGTCTGCCCTATAGATCCTATAGAGGGCTGGTTAGAGTCAGAACAAGAGGGGTCACCCAGCAGCACTTCGCCTCATCCTCTTCCTCCAGGGGGGGTAGGGGGTGCAGCAAGGAAAGCAGCCTTAGTTCTCCGCCCATTACGTCTCATGTTTCTCCTGTAGGGGGAAGGTTATTTCATTTTCTCCGCACGTGGGCGTTAATCACATCGGACTCCTGGGTCCTCAGTAGTGTGGGGAAAGGCTATGCCCTTCCTTTTCGGGAGTTTCCCCCTCCCATCCCTCCCTGACCATCCTTTTGCACAGAAGATCATCTCCTGTTTTGTTACAGCAGGAAGTTCTAGTCCTTTTACCAAAAGGTACAGTGGAGTTGGTTCCAGAGCAGGAAAGGGGTCAGGGTTGTTATTCAAAATATTTCCTGAACCCCAAGAAGGATGGCTGTTTGAGGCCTATCCTGGACCTGAGGGTTTTGAATTGGTTCCTCAAACAGGAGAAATTCAAAATGTTGACCCTAGCGCAGGTGCTTCAGGCGTTGAACAAAGAGGATTGGATGGTGTCGGTCGACTTGCAGGATGCTTACTTTCATATCCCTATTCTCAAGTCGCACAGGGAGTATCTCCGGTTTGTGGTGGGGTCGCAACACTACCAGTTTGCAGTCCTTCCATTTGGTCTTACTTCAGCACCTCAAGTCTTCACAAAGGTGATGGCGGTGGTTGCAGCAAGTCTCAGGAGGAAGGCAATAGCTGTATTCCCTTACCTGGACGATTGGTTGATCAAAGCCAAGTCTCCAGAGCTCGTGTTGCATCACCTGCGGATGACAACCCAGTTGTTGTTTGATATGGGCTTTTCGTAAATGTGCCCAAATCTCACCTGGAGCCCTCTCAGCGCCTCTTGTTCATAGGGGGAGTACTGGACACAACGTTGGATCGGGCCTTTCCTCCGCCTCAGCGTATTCAGGACATTCAGGCATTGATTCCAATGTTTCGAAATGGAGCGGTTGTTCCAGTCCTCAAGGTCCTACATCTGCTTGGTCTGTTCGCTTCTTGCATTCTGTTGGTCACTCATGCACGCTGGCATATGAGGGCTCTTCAGTGGTGCCTCCGCAGGCAGTGGTTTCAGCACAAAGGGGATCTCGAGGAGTCGATAACGATCTCCAGAGACAATGCAGCAGACCTGCAATGGTGGGCTGTGAACGGCAACCTTTTCCAAGGAAGGCCGTTTTCACTACCGCCTCCAGAGGCCACGGTTATAACAGATGCCTCCACTCTGGGGTGGGGAGCTCATCTGGGGGACCTGGAGGTCAAAGGTCGTTGGTCTACATTGGAACAGATGTTTCATATCAATCTCTTGGAATTGCGGGCGATATATCTGGCTCTCAAGGCCTTCCTCCCTTCCCTTCGTGGTCAGTCGGTCCAAGTCCTGACCAACAACACTACCGTGATGTGGTATATAAACAAGCAGGGAGGAGTAGGGTCGTGCCTTCTCTGCAGAGAGGCTTTGTTGCTCTGGTCCTGGGCTCAGGACCATCGGATTTGCTTAGTAGCAAACCATCTGGCCGGAGTTCTGAACGTGCGCGCGGACAGTCTCAGTCGGCGTTTCTCGGCCGATCACGGGTGGCGGCTCCATCCAGACCTGATCCGTTACATCTTTCAGATGTGAGGGTTTCCTCAGGTAGACCTGTTTGCCACTCGGGAGAACGTGCACTGGCTGTCGTTCTGCAGCCTCCAGTATCTGGTGCAAGGAGATTTGGGGAGCGCGTTTCAGATGTCCTGGAACGGCCAGTTGCTTTACTCGTTTCCCCCCATACCCTTGATTCCTCAGTTTCTGAGGAAGATTCACAAAGACCGGGCTATTTATCTACACTGTCGGCCCTTTCTGTGCCTTCCTGACCAACCTTCCTTGTTTACGTCCACTATAGTTGTAAGGTTCTTAAAAGGACTGACTAATAGGTTTCTCCCACTCCTTTTGTTATGCCTCAGTGGATTTGAATTTGGTTCTCACTTTTCTGATGTTTTCACTGTTTGAACCTTTACAGTCTTTTGGTTTTAAAGACAGTGTTCCTCACAGCCATCACGTCTGCTAGGCGTGTGAGTGAGCTTCAGGCTGTTAGTGTTAAACCCCCTTTCACATCTTTTCATGCAGACAAGGTGGTGCTGAGAACCAGGGCGGCTCTCCTACCAAAGGTAGTTACTCCCTTTCATATGGGGCAATCCATCACACTCTCGTCCTTTTACCCTCGTCCCCATCCATCGAAAAAGGAGGAGAGACTGCATCGGCCTCACCCAAGGAGGGCTTTAAGCTTTTATATTGAAAGGACCAGAGAATTTCGAGTGGACGATGAACTCTTCATTGGCTATGTGGGGAAGAGGAAAGGCAAGGCCGTCCATGAAAGAACGCTCTCCAGGTGGGTCATTCTTTGTATTAAAATATGTTATTCTTTGGCAAACAAGGATCCTCCTGTTGGAATCAGGACCCATTCCACCAGGGCTAAGTCTGCCACTTCAGCCTTGGCCAGGGGTGTTCCAGTGGCTGACATTTGTAAGGCCGCAACTTGGGCTTCCCTCCATACTTTCGCTAAGCATTATTGCTTGGATGTGGAGGTTGGGGGGTGGCCATTTTGCACGGTCGGTGCTGCAGGTTTTCTTGGTGTGACCACTCAGGCACCCACCTCCGAGTGCGGTACTGCTTTGGGACTCTATCCATAAGGTGAGGAATCCACAGGTAGTTGTATCCATCAGAAGAACAGGTTACTTACCTTCAGTAATGCTTTTTCTGGTGGATATACTAACTAACTGTGGATTCCTCAAGGTCCCACCCGCCTCCCCGTTCCCTGTCTGGTCATACCAAGTTTTCTTTGGGTGAATATGTATATATTATTATTATTATATATATGATATATATTTGTTTTTACTATTTATATTTGAATAAATATTATGTAATATATTTGATTAATGTATTTATGTTGAGTATGTGATGTCAGTAATCACCTGTTCGCCTCAAAGGCACGTAAATTTGTTTGAAAACTGCCGTCAGTACGCCGACGAGGACCTCTTATTGCCACAATGACATCAGACAGAGTAGCGTGGGAGTCGGGAATTGTGACGTCCTCGTCGACATAGAGAGCTGGGAAGAAAAAAATTCTGTCGAATTCTGGCGCATTGGGAGAATTCATAAGGTGAGGAATCCTCAGGTAGCTAGCTAGTGTATCCACCAGAAGAAAGCGTTACCGAAGGTAAGTAACATGTTCGTTTAGGAGGTGTGTATATCTGACGTTCAAAGAATCCATCATGGGTGAAGGAAAGTTATAGATAAGTGCTTTCAAGTCTGGGTTTAGAGCGATAGAGATTATTGAGGAAGATAATATTGTTACCTGGCTTCACATTCGTGTTGTCTGGAAGAGATAGCCCATATAGCAGGAGGGATGGATTGTTGAGATGAAAGCCTTGTTGGGGGGGGGGCAATCCAAATAGACCTGCAGGAATAACTTCACCCAGTTGCATCTTGTAGAAATTCTCTATCACATGCCTTCCCTTGCCCCGTCATTTCTTTTGATATCCCACAATGCATTCACTAAATCTCTGACCTCCTTCCATAAGGCTGCCTTCTGAGTTCCACTGAGGGTGAATGGAGGCAGACCATGTAGTTGTTTGTAGTATTTTACCACAACACATACTACAAGGGCTGTCTCCTTCTCAGTAACATTTCTCTTTCTCTTGTGGCCTGAATGCCAACAGACCCGATTCAGGAAGATTCACAGTTTTTTAAGACAAAATGGCTTTATTTTAGCTATTCTCTGTCTAAAATTGCCCCTGCTTCAGAACAAGTGAATGTGAAAAGTACGTTCACCCTTTTTTATTTTTTACAAAATCTCCCACTTTCCTGTTCTAAAATGTTGATTTGTATGTTGTAGTGACTGATGGTCTGCATGGTACTGCCTGAAGGTGGTGGGCTGGAGGATTCAGATGACAACAAAGAGGCATAAGCAGATCGTTCGGTGTGGGCAGTATTTATGTGGTTGTAAGGGAATGTGTGCCTGCTGTGTCAAATTGTTTTCAGATGTATGTAAGTTTCCTGTTTACTTCCATGCGGAGGTCTCCTTTTCACTACCATACTGAGGTCTCTGCCCACCCAGTGAGGACCAAGAAAAATTGGGGTCCCAAAACATCAAACTCCCATTTTATGGTTGCATCGGTCAGACTGTTCTGCTTGATGGGTTGTGTAGTATTGTGGTTTATCCAAAGATAAGCAACACCCAGAGCCAACAATTGAGCTGCAACTTACAAAGTTAATTTTTTTATTGTGTACCGACTATGCATCCATTCATATGGTAAAATCTAGTGAATGAAAAATGAGTATGAAGGAAACTTTTGCATTTTTTAAATGTGCCCAAAGTAATCAGTTTAGAATAATGCTTATTCGCTCAACTCTCAATTTGGTGTTACCCACACAATCGTAATTCAGAGGTCATTTTGCAAAAAATGTGTTCTTTATTGTATACTGTCTTATATTTGGAAGATAAAACTGGAGAGCAATATAATAGATAAAAATAGTTCTATCATTATGGGTTTTCACACTTCTCCCGATTAAAATAGTCTCCCACTTGTGTGACTAGGGCTAGTGCCTACTGTAGGGAAGGCCCCACAACGCAACGAGGAAATCATCCCATACCTGCCTTTCAAATTGACCCATTCTGTTGATGTGGGTACCTGGGGTATTTGTGTCTGGGCTTGGGCGTCACCCTGGGAAACATACCAACCCCAGACATTTCTGAAAAATAAGCACACATGGGGGTCCAGTGTGTTGTGACTTCCTTAGAATCTGCTATGTTCCCTTATCCAAAATGATCTGCAGACGTCAAAAAATTGGCTAAAATCATGGCTTTTCCTCACATTTCTGTGAGAGAAGGTTCCCGAATCTGTGAGGAGACACACAATTCCTACCATTTAGCATATCCACACCTTTCCTGATAAAAATGGTACCCCTGTAGTGTGGCTGGGGTTATTGCCCATGACTGCAACTGGTCAAAGCTTGGACCATGCAATGTCAATGTGGTGTCAGTGAGGTCTTCACATGGATATAGTTGTGATATAGTCCAATGATGTGTTAGGTCTACCCACACAAGAGGGTACCAATTTAATTGAGAGAAGTCTGGGAATGCCAAGACTTAAAATTTCGGCCATTGTGTGGAAGTATTTGAGTTTTTAGTGACATTACATGGGAAAAATAGCCATTTGTTTGCCCTTACTTTGATGTTTGCAGAGCATTCTGGATAAGACATAAGACAGCTTTCTGAAATCCACTAAAGCCTCACCACCCTGGATTCTCCTAGGTTTCAGAAATCCCCAGGGTTGGAAAGGTTCAGTGGTGGCCAGCTGACACATAGCCCAATTAGTGTAGTCATTCACCATGACTAGTGAGAGGAAATTGGAATGATTTCAGATGCAGTTCTAGGGGGGTTAGGAGCAGAAATATTGTCTGGTACCTGGTGCTGGAGACCGATGACAAGCTCGTCTAGTACCCCCACCTCCATTTCTTTTTCTTTTTCCTCACTTTTTATCCCTGGTAGTATGGTGGGCTTTCATTCCCACTTTCCTCTGTAGTATAGAGGTTTAAGACCTATTTTCTTTAAAATATTTATTCTGAAAAACATGTCAGGCCTACAGCCTTTGTTGTAATTTTTTTAATAAACAGATGAGACCCATGCCATTTTACCCAATGAACCAATGAGGCCCTCAAGCTAGAAAGATTAGTGAATCTATAAACAGTTGCATTCTAGTTGAAAACTGCTAAAATGCCTTTATCTATGTACAAAAGTCCATGTGGAAGTCTTTTTGTGATACACATAAATACTGAATCCATAATTTACCAGCTCAGAATAGTAATTCTTTATTTTATATTTCCAAATAAGGCATTGCTATTTAAACGTACTAAGGATTTGCAATATGAGACTGTAGAAAACACACTACACACTACATACACACTATGAACCTTTGCCATTCCACCACAACACAGCATTTACATGCAGAAATCGTACAATGCCATACATCCTAAATACAACATACACTATTGATACTACACCCTCATACAACATAACCATAACTACCAACACAATTGCCCACTCATCTACACAAACATGCACAAAAGCACACCTACACACATCACAACAACCAGAACTAAACAACCACACCCGCCTGAATGTTGCACACAGCACATCACACACCCAAACATACACAACAACCACCAGACCCACATACAAGTGGCACGCATACAGACACAAACACATCACCCCCTCAAGCTCCCTCTGCCTCAACCACCAAATCCACTCACACCCCTCTTACCCTTACTTCACCTATCCAATTCTAAGGCTAGCTTGCCTTCACTCCTTCCACACGTGCTCCCACTCCTCCCAATTAAAAGCCATCAGGTGCCTGAGCTGTGCCCAATAGAGTCCCCTTCCTCAGGAGGAAGCTACCACAGGACAATAGGCAGGAGATATGTGAAGGGCATTAAATGCAGGAGAAAGTGTATCTACACAACATTGTTCACTGACACATATGTCACACATTGCCAGAATAGTGTACATTGAGAGAAGTAGTACATGGAGGGATACTTGAGTGCAACTTTCACAAAGTTTGTTCTACATTGCTCATTCCTGTACAGTTTAATGTGTCAATGGATTGTAAGTAATGCAACAGTGAGAGACATATTCTGACTGACATCCTTTATTGGAAATACAACATCTCACTGACATGTCGCATTGCAAAGTAAAGACGTTGACATTGCTGACAGTTGTGAATACTTACACTCCCCCTCCAAAAAAATGGATCAACAATAGGTATTTGCACAGCTGTGTGACAATAACTTACTGACACATCTAGTGCAAACACATATGCAGTACACAAGTCTTTTTAATTTTTGTTGTAAGACGTATGTATGTCAATGCACGGGTCTCAAACTACTGTTTTAGTGACAAGTCAATTCTAACTGGTACTATGGACTGCTTACCTTAGAGTCTGGCGATGATGGGGTTGTTTTTCTTTGTGGGCAAGTGAAAGCAGCAACGGCAGGACTTATTCTGTCAGGTTCGAGTGGAAACAGGATAAAAGATAGGTTTTTACCTTATTTCCCTACCAATCTGCCAATTCAGGTGTGGCGGTTTCCCTGCCACAGTTGCCTTGGTGGGAAGGCACGTTGCGATTGGCTTGGCAGGACGACTGGTTGAAATCCTGCCGCCAGCCGCTATTTCCAGTGGTGCCGTCAACGTGGGTTTAGATTCCTGGTGGAGTCAGTGGGACTGAGGCGGTATTTCGTCTATGGTCCCGCTGACATCTAAATAGAGCGGGTGGACCGGCAAGGCGGCGGACAGATTTCTCAACTGAAAACTGATGGAGGGACTGATTCCACCAGCATCTAAACCAGGTCCTAAATTGTCTTATCTCTGCCTTTAAAAAACTACAAAAATGTTTCAAAGTTATTGCCTGCTTAGATTTAAAAATCTGATTTAATAGTGAAATCAGATTTTTTATACCTTCAGCAGAACCTTATGCAGAAAAGTAACTTTAGAAAATATACTTTATGCTCCCTGAGCCAGAACTAATTTGAAACCTTATCACACTTCTAGAGCATGAATATACATCCTTGGCTTGACAAGTTGAATACCCTGGATCAGACAACAGTCGCCTTCCTCCTGAGCTCCTGAAAAGCTAATAGGTGTTAATTGCTGACTACCTACAAGCACGGGTGGCAGAACAAAGCAAAGCTTTACCTCTTTTACTTGAAGATGCCAATGTGGCTTTTCCTGTTCATTCCCAGGAACCCTCCAGACAGCGAACCCCAGTCACAGTAGGAGGGAAGACAGTTTCCCCTCTCTATGTTGGGAGGAGAGCTCACCTAACTAGGGTAATGGCTTAGGAACTGAAGACATGCCTACCTGATGTCAGCTGGGTGTCGCTATCTTCAACATGGGCTTCTCAGTATTCTTATAGAAAGGCAAAGTGCTGCAAAACTAGAGTGGGTGAATGCAAGAATATCGTTTGGATGGTTAGTAGAATTTCTCCAATCACTGGCTTGTGCACAGGATAAATATGGCACTTTCACCACCACCTAAACAGAACAGACCATTCCTGAAGGAGCATCATCACCTGTGTTGTCGAGCACTTGGAGTAGTGTGTCCTCTTGCAGTTTGTTCCCATCAGAGCTTGAGGACAGGAATGCTAAAAGGATTTTAAAATCTAAATTGCCCATCCTTGCCGCATATAAGAAAAGGGCTGCCTTGGACGTAGAGGAGAAAAGGGTGGAAGCTACTTTGCCTACTAATGTGAAGAAGGATAATTGTGCACTTCAGGAGAAAAAAAGCCTAGATGACCTGACTGTTGAGGAGAGGAAGACAGTGATTGCTGTGGCTGGCACCTGAGACCAAGATGTCAGCTGCTCCCTTGGCTGCGGAGGAGAAACAAGCAGCAGAAGCCCTCATAGTTAGGGCACATGGTTGGCCCTAGAGGCAGCAGAGCAGGTTTGATACCAAACCATGAAGGCTGCTCTTATTCTCATCTTTGGTCTCACTTCCAAGTAATATCGTTTGCAAAAGGTTAAAAATGGGAATACTGTAGGGCCCCAAACTTCCGACAAGGGAAAAGAGTCGCTACCTAATTCAGGTAAGCAGTAAGGCGGGAACCCCGGGAAAATGATGTCCTTTGAGAGACATTAGTCAGGACACAAGAAGGTAGATTTCTCATGCTATAGGAGGCATTTACTAATGGGAACTCTTCAGAAGGCAGCTAGTGTAACACTAAGGAGAGGTGAATTTCCAGTAGAAGATAAAGCAAGCCCTGGTGTCCTTTTGTTGTGAGGTGAACCCAAAAGATTACGTTTTAATGTCAGAAAGTTCTAGGACTTAATTCCACTGGCTCACAAAGAATGGTGTTGCTGTTGCTGTTCTACGTGATACAAGTAATTGTCAGACCCTAGTGGCACTAGTTTTAGGGTACAGAGAACCAAGAAGAAAGTAAAAGAAAGGCGGCAAGTGCCATCCACAGTGGGATGACCAGTGAGTCAGTTGTTATTTCCCAGGAGAGGACCCGAAGACTGGTCTTGTGAGGCCACTTCTGCCTGAAGGTGCTGCATGTACTGTCACTGAGACAGGCGATAGGAAGCCTGGACGGATTAGACATGCGTGTGGCAAAAACAGTGTGTCACCATTGATGTGATCTGGGTGTCTGCACTACACGTCATGGACTGCCAGGTAAGTGTGCCATCGCAGGGTACAGACACTGACCTGAAGGGCTAGTCTCAGATTGTGGCTGTGAGAGTTGTAGGATGGTGCCTGCAGCCTGAAGTTGTAACCCTCGCTCTGAAAGCTGTAGGAGGTCTGAGATTCTTCAGGGAAGTTCATGTGCCAGTGACTTATGAGTGGAAGTGTTTGCCAAACAAGAACAATGTCAGAGGTTGCCTACAATGCCCTCCCCAGAAACTGCCAAGGACCCTTGTGTGGGCCAGGTGGTGACAGGTCAACAGGGCATCTTAGGTCCTCTGCCTAACTTTGGCCTGGAGGGCTTGGCACGCGGACGTATGGTTCATCATGAGTGTGATGAAAGGGTGTGATCGGAGTGAATGGCCAGTGATCCGGTGGAGTGGCTGATAACATTATAGGTGTTAGTTGTTTCTGCCTGTTGACTGTCTTAGTGGGCTGAGCTGACCATTGGTTGGGGATAAAGATCTGACCCAGGATGCAGAATGGGCTAGCATACTGGGATGTCTCAATTAGTAGACTATGGTTAGTCATATTACAGGCGGGGCTGCAAGTAAGGAGAAGTGTTCCCTTGGATAAGATTAGTTGCTATGGTAGATTTTGACAGAGTGGTACTAGTGGGTCCTGAGGTTCATGGAATAGAGAAGTACCGCTGCAGAGGTTGCATATTGACCTTTTTCTATCACATGAGCAGGGTAATCAATCATTTTATTAGTCTACCCTAGTTCTCATCTGGAAATGGCCTGTGTAGCAAATCAGCCTTTACTGCATGGTCACCAAAGAATGTTGACCTTTTTCTGGACCCTCTTTTTGCTAGCCCTAGGACTGTGTACACGCTACCACAACTAAACAGTAGTAAAATGCCTGTGCTTTCCCTCTAAAATATGTGCTGCACATTGAAAGTCTCTGTTTTACCTCTTTACTTCCCTATAAGTCCATTGTAATCAATCCTAAAGTGCACCTATTGTATGCAGAGTTAAATGTCATATGTAGGCTGCATTTACACCACTTTCATATATGGCACAACATGTCTCTCAGGAGCATCACTGAGATATTTCCTGCTTAATTTTCAAAATTTGATTTAATAGTGAAACCAGATTTTTGATAATGTAAGCAGAAAAGTAACTTTATAAAAATGTTCTTTAGTGTGCATAAGCCAGAACTGGCATAGACCAGTTTTACCACTCATCACTCTTCCAGAACTGGAATATACATCATTGGCTGAAAGAATTGATGACCCTGGATCAGACAACTGTGGCCTGCCTCTGAGCCCCAGAGGGGCCAGTGGATGTTACCTGCTGACCACTTAGAAGGAATTAGCTATTTGGGATTGGACAAGGACAGGTGGCAGAACAAAGAACATCTTTAGAATTTCCTCCGCTGGCATGGGGCTGCCAAGGATGGTTTGTCCTGTTCATTCCCAGGCCACATCTAGGCAGCAAGGCCCCAGTCAAAGTAGGAGGGAAAACAGGTTTTGCCTCTGTAGGTGGGAGGAGGTCTCACCTAAAATGGGGACTTTCTTACGAGCTGAACATGCCTGTATACTGGAAACTGTGTGTCTCCATCTTGAAACAGTGGCCCCAGAGTATTTTAGTGAGGCAGAGAGAAAATCCTGCAAAAGGAACTAGGTGGGCTGCGAGAAAATACGATTTGGTGGAGACTTCTCCAGTCCCTAGCTAGTGCAAAGGATAAATATGACATTTCCACCAAAACCTACTCAAAATAGTCCTGGACCTGGGAAGACTACATCTGAAGAAGGTGGCACTGTTGGAAGGTGGCACCGACTCCTGGAAAAAAGAGGACTCAAGGACCCGTAACTCCTGCTGATGCACAGGGATGGAATTGCACTTTAATGGTCAAGTGGATTGTGTTCTGTTTTCCTGCTTCAGGCACATGAACTTTAGAAAGACAACTGATCTCACGAAGGTACCGCTGACCACTGAGGACTGGACCCTTCAGTAGACTTTGGCCCTCATTAGAACCCTGGCGGTCGGTGTTAAAGCGGCGGTAACACCGTCAACAGGCCGGCGGTAAACAAAAAGGGAATCATGACCACGGCTGAGACCGCCAACACAAACAGCCACTTTAACACTCCGACCGCCACGGCGGTAGCAACAAACACCGCAGCGGTAACCGCCAACAGCTAGGCAGAAGACAATGTACCGCCCAGCGCAACCCGCCAATCCGCCAGCTTTTCCGGGGCAGTACCAACGCCATCAAAAGCACGGCAGAAACGGGACTTGGAAGGGAAACCACTCACCTCTCGACACTCAACGAAGAACCAGGACGCTATGGAGCCAGAGCTGTAGGTCCTGCCCATGCTGGTCTACGTCCTCATCTACCAGGAATACGGAAGGCGCGGTGACGACCACGGTGAGTACTGCACCTAGTACACAGGGGAGGGGGGGAGGAAAAAGAGAGTGACACACACACGCAACACCCCACCCCCCCACCCCCACCCTTACCCACAACACCATACACACAAACACATGCATCAAAATTACATTTACACCCCGTAACCCCCTGGAAGAACGCAAGAACAAAAGGAATTGATTTAAACAGTGATATTTTTTAAATAGGCAGATATACGTAATAAATAGAAAAGCAGAATTTACAAAAATATATAATATGTACATAAGACGGTACATTGTCCATTCTAAATGTCCGTGGGCCACTGGGCCAAAAATCAGGGGCCAAGCCCACACTTGACTCCTGCCTCAATACGGAGAGAACACTGCAGGGGCATCAGGTCTAAAACACACAGGCACCTCGGGGGGATGGGGAAGGGGGGGCACCTCAGCCGGAAGATGGAATAACGCCACTGCTCCTCGAGGGGGATCCATGTGCACTGCTTGGTCCTGGGGAGTGCAAAGCCACAGTCTCACCAGTCTCTCAAGTGGGTGCATTGCCCACTGCTTGGTCCTGGGGAGTGCAAAGCCACAGTCTCAAAAGTCTCTCTAGTGGGTGGTTTGCCCACTGCTTGGTCCTGGGGAGAGCAAATCCACAGTCTCACAAGTCTCTCTAGCGGGTGGGTTGCCCACTGCTTGGTCCTGGGGAGTGCAAAGCCACAGTTTTCCAACTCACCTCTCGATACTCAAGGAAGAACCAGGATGCCATGGAGCCCGAGATGCAGGTCTTCCCCATGCTGGTGTATCTGCTCATACACCAGGAGCACCAACGCCGGCGACGACCACCACAGTGAGTACTGCACCTAGCACACAGGGGAGGGGGGGGAGGAAAAGAGAGTGACACACACACGCAACATACAACACCCCAACCCCCACCCTCACCCCCAACACCATACACACAAACACATGCAACAACATTACATATACACTCCGTAACCCTCAGGAATAATGCATGAACAAAAGGAATAGAGTCAAATTAGTGTAATATTAGAAATAGTTAGAAATACATTCACAAATCAAAAACGGTATTTACAATATATACAAAAGGCGGGACAATGCCCACTCAAAATGTCCGTGGCACACTGGGCCAGAACACATAGGCCAAGCCCACACTTTACTCCTGCCCCAATACAGAGAGGACACTGTAGGGGCATCAGGTCGAAAACACACAGGCACCTCAGGGGGACAGGGAAGGGGGGAGCACCTCAGCCGGAAGATGGTACAACGCCACTGCTCCTGGAGGGGGCTCCATGCCGACTGCTTGGTCCTGGGGAGTGCAAGGCCACAGTCTCTCAAGTGGGTGCTTTGCCCACTGCTTGGTCCTGGGGAGTGCAAAGCCACAGTCTCTGAAGTGGGTGGTTGCCCACTGCTTTTGTCCTGGGGAGTGCAAGGCCACAGTCTCTCAAGTGGATTCCTTCTTCCACTGGTTCTGGAGGGGGCTTTGTGCCCAGTGTGCTTCATCCTGCCAAGGATAGGGTGAGTGGATGCCTTCTTCAACTGGTTCTGGAGGGGGCTTTGTGCCCAGTGTGCTTCATCCAGCCAAGGATAGGATGAGTGCATGCCTTCTTCCACTGGTTCTGAAGGGGGCTTTGTGCCCATTGATGCAGCACATGGGGGGTGCAAGGGTGTCAGACCCACACGATTTTCTGTGGGCAGGATGCATGACACACCATGGAGGCAGGACTATAGTCCATCCGCCGGCGGGGACGGCTGGATAGTGGTTGCAGTGCCGGTGCAGTTGTCGGTGCTGCCAGTGGTGGGGGGAGGCTCCAGCCCTTCCCCTGCAGCCTCGGACGGCTGCCCACTGGGGCTGCTGCTGCTGGCAGTGGTGCTGCTTGCGGCGGTGCAGGTGGCGGTGCTTGCGGTGATGCAAATGGCGGTGCTGGCTGCTGTGCAGGTGTCGGTGCTGCCAGTGGTGGGGGGAGGCGCCAGCCCTTCCCCTTCAGCCTCGGATGGCTGCCCGCTGGGGTTGCTGCTGCTGGCAGTGGTTTAGCTTGCGGCGGTGCAGGTGGCGGTGCTTGCAGCGGTACAGGAGTCGGTGCTGGCCTCGGTGCAGGTGTTGTTGCTGCCAGTGGTGGGGGGAGGCTCCAGCCCTTCCCCTGCAGCCTCGGACGGCTGCCCACTGGGGCTACTGCTGCTGGCAGTGGTGCTGCTTGCGGCGGTGCAGGTGGTGGTGCTTGTGGCGGTGCAGGTGGCAGTGCTGGGTGCGGTGCAGGTATCGGTGCTGCCAGTGGTGGGGGGAGGCTCCAGCCCTTCCCCTGCCGCCCTGGATGGCTGAAGTGCCCTGGCTGGTGTTCTGTGCCTCTTCCTGCCCTTGGCAGATTGTGGTGCCTCTTTGCTTCTGCCAGCTGGCGTCTTTGCCTTGGCCTTGCTGGCTGGTTGTGCCTCCTTCTCCTTGCTGGATGCTGTCCCCTTTTTGCCCTTGCCAGGTGGCGGAACCTTCTTGGCCTTGGCAGGTGTTGGAGGCACACTGGCTGGGCTGCCGGGTGCCTCCTTAGAGCATCTCAGAGCTGCAGAAACCACAGCGGACGTGGACTTGGTGGCTGAGGTGCTGGGCTAGGTTCTGGCCACCCTAGCCAGAGGTGAAGGACGGGGGTGAGTAGGGAAGAGGTCAATGTTGGCTAGGAAAAGCTTTTTAGTGACATTGGGGTGGGAAGAGGGTGAAGGTTTGGGAGTGGAGGAAGAGGGAGTGGTTGTAGGAGGTGTCAGTCTGCTGTGTTTGGGTGCAGGTGCATGAGCTGGATGCTGTTGTGAGGTGGATGGCCGTTGTGTGGGTGTGTGCTTGCGTTTGTGTACTTTGGGAGGAGGGGTCACAGACACAGTGGGAGAGGAAAGAGGGGACATGTTCATGGATATGGGGGTGGTGACTGACAGTGAGGGGCGTGTAGTGATAGGCGTGCTGGTGATGGAGGTAGTGAATGAGGATGTAGTGTATGCAGGTGTGAGTGGAAGGGATGTGGATGACAAGGAGGAGAGGGACACAGTAGAGGCAGTGGATGTTGGTGTGTCTGCATTGGGATGGTGCTTGTGTGAGTGCCTGTGAGATGAAGTGTGGTGCTTGTGTTTGCCTGAGCCACTTCTGTGTGTTGATTTGGGTGAATGCTGGTCTGAAGGTGTGCTTGGGATAGGTTGGGGTTGAGGGGATTGGGACTGGGTAGAGGACGTTGGAGGGGGGAGGCTGGATACAGGGACAATGGCTGCCATCAGTGCGAAGGCCAGAGCCTGAAATGCTCTCTGTTGGGCCACCACGCCAGAGTGAATGCCCTCCAGGTATGCATTTATTTGTTGCAAATGCCTTTCGACACCCTGGATGGCATTCAGTATGGTTGACTGCCCAACAGTGAGGGATCTCAATAGCCTCCTCACTGAGGGCAGCAGGGCTGACTGGGGCAGGGCCTGAGGTGCCTGGAGCAAAGGAGATGCCCACCCACCTGGGTGAGCGGGCATGGGAAACAGGCTGAGGGGCTGCTGGGAGGGTGGTGCTGGAAGATGAAATAACGCCACTGCTCCTCGAGGGGGATCCATGCGCACTGCTTGGTCCTGGGGAGTGCAAAGCCACAGTCTCACAAGTCTCTCAAGTGGGTGCATTTCCCACTGCTTGGTCCTGGGGAGTGCAAAGCCACAGTCTCACAAGTCTCTCTAGTGGGTGGTTTGCCCACTGCTTGGTCCTGGGGAGTGCAAAGCCACTATCTCACAAGTCTCTCTAGTGGGTGGTTTGCCCACTGCTTGGTCCTGGTGAGTGCAAAGCCACAGTTTTCCAACTCACCTCTCGACACTCAAGGAAGAACCAGGATGCCATGGAGCCCGAGCTGCAGGTCTTCCCCATGCTGGTGTATCTGCTCATACACCAGGAGCACCAATGCCGGCGACGACTACCACGGTGAGCACTGCACCTAGCACACAGGGGATGGGGGGAGGAAAAGAGAGTGACACACACACATGCAACATACAACACCCCCACCCCACCCTCACCCCCAACACCATACACACAAACACATGCAACATTACATATACACCCCGTAACCCTCAGGAATAACGCATGGACAAAAGGAATAGAGTCAAATGAGTGTAATATTAGAAATAGTTGTAAATACTGTTTTTGATTTGTGAACGTATTTCTAATATATACAATATATACAAAAGGCAGGACAATGACCACTCAAAATGTCCGTGGCCCACTGGGCCAAAACACATAGGCCAAGCCCACACTTTACTCCTGCCTCAATACGGAGAGAACACTGTAGAGGCATCAGTGGTGGGGGGAGGCTCCAGCCCTTCCCCTGCAGCCTTGGATGGCTGCCCACTGGGGCTGCTGCTGCTGGCAGTGGTGCTGCTTGCGGCGGTGCAGGTGGCGGTGCTTGCGGCGGTAAAGGTGGCGGTGCTGCCCGCGTTGCAGGTGTCGGTGCTGCCAGTGGTGGGGGAGGCTCCAGCCCTTCCCTTGCAGCCTCGGACGGCTGCCCACTGGGGCTGCTGCTGCTGGCAGTGGTGCTGCTTGCGGCGGTGCAGGTGGTGGTGCTGGGCGCTGGGCAGGTGTCGGTGCTGCCAGTGGTGGGGGGAGGCTCCAGCCCTTCCCCTGCAGCCTCGGACGGCTGAAGTGCCCTGGCTGGTGTTCTGTGCCCCTTCCTGCCCTTGGCAGATCGTGATGCCTCCTTGCTTCTGCCAGCTGGCGTCTTTGCCTTGGCCTTGCTGGCTGGTTGTGCCTCCTTCTCCTTGCTGGATGCTGTCCCCTTTTTGCCCTTGCCAGGTGGCGGAACCTTCTTGGCCTTGGCAGGTGTTGGTGGCACACTGGCTGGGCTGACAGGTGCCTCCTTAGAGCCTCTTAGAGCTGCAGAAACCACAGCGGACGTGGACTTGGTGGCTGAGGTGCTGGGCTGGGTTCTGGCCACCCTAGCCTGAGGTGAAGGACGGGGGGGAGGGGTAGGGAAGAGGTCAATGTTGGCTAGGAAAAGCTTTTTAGTGACATTGGGGTGGGAAGAGGGTGAAGGTTTGGGAGTGGAGGAAGAGGGAGTGGTTGTAGGAGGTGTCAGTTTGCTGTGTTTGGGTGCCGGTGCATGAGCTGGATGCTGTTGTGAGATGGATGGCTGTTGGGTGGGTGTGTGCTTGCATTTGTGTACTTTGGGAGGAGGGGTCACAGACACAGTGGGAGAGGACACAGGGGACATGTGCATGGATGTGGGGGTGGTGACTGCCAGTGAGGGGTGTGTAGTGATAGGCGTGCTGGTGATGGAGGTAGTGAATGAGGATGTAGTGCATGCAGGTGTGAGTGGAGGGGAGGTGGACGAGGAGGAGGAGAGGGACACAGTAGAGGCAGTGGATGTTGGTGTGTCTGCATGGGGATGGTGCTTGTGTGAGTGCCTGTGAGATGAAGTGTGGTGCTTGTGTTTGCCTGAGCCACCTCTGTGTGTTGATTTGGGTGAATGCTGGTCTGAAGGTGTGCTTGGGATAGGTTGGGATTGAGGGGATTGAGACTGGGTAGAGGAAGTTGGAGGGGGGAGGCTGGATTCAGGGACAATGGCTGCCATCAGTGCGAAGTCCAGAGCCTGAAATGCTCTCTGTTGGGCCACCACGCCAGAGTGAATGCCCTCCAGGTATGCATTTGTTTGCTGCAAATGCCTTTCGACACCCTGGATGGCATTCAGTATGGTTGACTGCACAACAGTGAGGGATCTCAGGAGGTCAATAGCCTCCTCACTGAGGGCAGCAGGGCTGACTGGGGCAGGGCCTGAGGTGCGTGGAGCAAAGGAGATGCCACCCACCTGGGTGAGCGGGCATGGGAAACTGAGGGGCTGCTGGGAGGGTGGTGCTGGTACGTGGGTGGTGGCTGTACCTATTGCTGGGGTGGGCACAGAGTTGTCCGCTATCGCCAGGAGCTTCCATCAGAGGAGTCACGCTCTGTAGTGTCCCCTCTGTCGTGGTGCGCCCCTCGCCCTCCGTCCCACTGGTGCCCTCACCGTTGGTGGATTCGGCCTCCAGGCCTATGTGGGATGCAGCTCCCTCCGTCACTGGTGTCTCTGCTCCTCCGCCAGATGATGCTAATGCACACAAGGGCAGGGTGACAAAACAAGAAAAGGGAGGAGAGACAGAGGATACACTTGGCCAATGCCAGCAACAACACTACTGTTGGGGTACACAACACACAGGGATCAGCCCTATGCACTAGGCCAAGCACTACCAGTTACAAAGCTAGCCACCAGCCCATGGGGTACATTGCCCAATGCCATTGGCTGCACACCTGAAACCAACAGGACCCTGCCCAGTAGTAGATGCTCACTAACACTATTGGGGTTGGAGTGCTTCAGAGCCTGCCCAAGAAGGGACCTACCCTGCCAGTTCGCCCTGGCCTAGGGGCACCCACAGCCCACATCCCCCACCCAGGTACAACCTTAACGCGTGCAAAGTCATGATTCAGTATCTGTACTCACCTCCTTGTGGCTGCTGTGATGCCTTCAAGCGCCCATCCAACTCCGGATAGGCAACCGCCAGGATGCGGAACATCAGGGGGGTCAAGGTACGACGGGCACCCCTTCCTCGTTGGGAGGCCAGCCCCAGCTGGGCCTCCGCCGTCTTCCTTGCCCAGCAGCGCAGGTCCTCCCACCGTTTGTGGCAGTGGGTGTTCCGCCTGTCCAAGACCCCCAGGGTTCGCACCTCCTTGGTGATGGTACGCCAAATACCCTTTTTCTGATGGGAGCTGACCTGCAGGAAAATATGCATAGAAAAAAGGGATTAGTCATACCGTCCGGACTGTTACACTCATGGCCAACAATATCCCTCCCATCCCCTTACGCACAGACATTGACCACCAGACATGCAGCACTCTGCCCAGCACCCCTCAACCCCCCTACACGAGGCTTACACAAAAAGCAATCCATACATTCAAGGCCCACGCATCATGCTCACAGTGTACTCACCTGTTTGTCTGGAGGACCATAGAGTAAAGTGTACTGGGGTAGGACCTCATCCACCAGTCTCTCGAACTCCTACGAAGTGAAGGCGGGGACCCTTTCCCCAGACACTTGATCCATTGTCACTTCCAGACACAGGTCATAGCAGCACTTGCAGTGTAGGTCCTCTCCTGTTGAAGGTCAGGTAGCAAGTGAGTGAACAGATAGAAAATGGCAGTCACGTCTGCGGCGGTGCGTACCGTCACCGCCGGCGTACATCGGCATTGGCTCCTGGAACCGATAGGGCCCAATGATAACCAATGCGAAGTTGCGCAGTGGCCGTCAACCGCCGACAGCAACGGCACACAACGCCAGCGGAATTACCTAATTTCCACTTGTCTCTCCTCACAGGTCAGGCAGCCGCCATTTCAGGGGGGCACAGGCCATGGCACCTAACTGCCTCACAGCAGACATTGGCACATCAACTGACTTTCGTATTCTTATACTGTTTCTGTAAATGAAGAAATGCATTTTTATTTTCACATATGTGTGAATATGACCCTCTGCTCACTGTTTTCCACCCTAGAGTTCAACTGCTGAGGATGAATAGGAGATGGCGACATCCCCCCGTGTACAGACCCCTGGTGGACCTGACGACAAGGGAGGACAGGCACATTATCCTTACCTACAGACTTGATAGGGCCACAATCCAAGAACTGTGTGCCCAATTGGAGCCAGGCCTGATTTCGGCTGCCTGCCAGCCCACACGTATCCCCCCTCCAGTGCAGGTCCTGTCAGTGCTCCATTTCCTGCCAAGTGGTTCCTTTCAAGCAACAGTGGCCATGGCATTAGGGATGTCTCAGTCAATGTTCTCCAACCTGTTGACCAGAGTGTTGTCTTGCCTGCTGAAACACATGTGTAGCTACATTGTATTTCCCCAGGTGGAGGATTTGGCTACAGTGAAGTCTGACTTTTATGCCCTGGGACATATCCCCAACATCATTGGTGCCATTAATGGTACACATGTAGCATTTGCCCCCCCCCCCTTGAAAAAATGAACAAGTGTTCAGGAATAGAAAAAGCTTTCACTCTCTGAATGTGCAGATGGTGTGTTCGGCGGACCAGTACATCTCCCATGTGAATGCCAAGTATCCTGACTCTGTGCATGATGCCTTTATCTTGAGGAATAGCAGCATTCCATATGTGATGTCTCAACTCCAAAGGCACCGGGTGTGGCTAATAGGTGAGCCCGTGGTCCCCACCCAGTTGATTTAGGTATATGGGTGTGGGGTTGTCCCTAAGGGTGAGTGTGTGTCTAACAGGTACCCCTCGATATTTGCAGGTGACTCTGGTTACCCCAACCTCGCATGGCTACTGACCCCAGTGAGGAATGCCAGGACAAGGGCAGAGGAACGTTACAATGAGGCACATGGGAGAACAAGGAGGATAATTGAAAGAACCTTTGGCCTCCTGAAGGCCAGATTCTGGTGCCTCCATCTGACAGGTGGATCCCTGTACTACTCACCCATGAAGGTGTGCCAGATCATCGTTGCATGTTGCATGTTGCGTAACCTGGCCTTAAGACGCCAGGTGCCTTTTCTACAGGAGGATGAGCCTGGAGATGGTCTTGTGGCAGCAGTGGAGCCTGTGGACAGTGAGGAAGAGGAGGCAGAGGAATAAGATGTGGACAACAGAAGTTCACTCATTCAACAGTACTTCCAGTGACACACAGGCAAGACACTGTAACTCCACTTTCCATTGCAGTTTTGTGTTACACATTGGACATGGCAGCCTGATTTCCCTATGTGTATGGCCACTTACTTTACCCTTTGGCATCTCTATTTTCAGATCTCTGTTCCCCCCTCTGGCTCTTGGTGTGTTTATTGCTGCCCACTACAGGTCATACCTATGTATATATAACTGTACATATGAATTGCAAAGTCTACAGCTTGTTATACTAATACATATTTCAATCATTTGACAGACTCCATACTTGTTTTTGTTCCAAGGGTGTTTATTTAAATGGTAATAAGTAGTTGGGGGTGTGCAATGGGCTGGGGTGATGGTGGAGGAATGTCCAGGGTAGAGTCCACTCTATTTGTATCACAGGTGCAATGTCCAAGGGGGCATAGGAAGTGGAGCAATGGCAGTTCAAGGTGGACAGGGTGACGGTGGGACATAAGGGTGACATTCAGGTGAGTCTTAATTCCTGGCGGGGGTCTTGGCAATGTTCTATGGCTTCTGCCTGGATCGCAGGGACCGTTTGCGGGGTGGTTCTCCTTCTGCAGGGGGTGGTGTGCTGGTGGCCTGTTGGTCCTGTGGTGGGGCCTCCTGTCCACTAGCGCTGGTGGAGGGCTGTTCTTCAGTGTGGCTAGTGTCAGAGGCCGTTGGTGTGCCACTGCCTCCCTCATGGTGTTGGCCATATCAGCCAGCACCCCTGCAATGTGACCAGGATGGTGTGGATGTGTTTGAGGTCCTCCCTGATCCCCAGGTACTGTCCCTCCTGCAGCCGCTGGGTCTCCTGCAACTTGTACAGTATCTGGCCCAAGGTCTTCTGGGAATGGTGGTATGCTCCCAGGATCCCTGCAAGTGCCTCGTGGAGAGTGGGTTCCCTGGGCCTTTCCTCCCCCTGTCGCACAGCAGTCCTCCCAGCTTCCCCGTTGTCCTGTGCCTCTGTCCCCTGAACCGTGTGCCCCCTGCCACTGACCCCAGGTGTCTGATTGTCTTGGGTTTGTGGGGTTGCCTGGGGTCCCTGTAGTGGTGGACACACTGCTGATTGACGTGTCCTGGGAACAGAGGGATGGGCCCGCTGGGTGGGTGCTGTGCTGGTGTTTCCTGAGGGGGGAGGCTCTGTGGTGGGTTGGGGCTGTGGCAGGGTAACCGACTGTCCAGAGGTCCTTGGTGGGCCAGGTTGGTCATCGTGATCCAGGCGTGCAGAGCTGCTGTCATCACTGTGGGCCTCTTCTGGGGGGGGGGCTGGATGTTGGTGGCACCTCCTCCACGGTGACGTTGAGTGGGGGTCCTGTGGGGATGTAAATGCAGTGTTATTGTATCTGCGTATGCCATCTTGTGCGTGGATATGTTTCCCTCTATGGTTGTTATTAGCAAGGCATGTTTGGGTTGTGTGAGATGTTATTGGTTTGGCTAAGTGATTGTCACTAGTGTGCATGCTGTGGTGATGGGTGTCCATGCAGGTCTGTGATGGGTGTCTATGCATTGGTGTTGCATGCAGGGCTTGGTATTGCGATGGGTGGGTTGTGATAGTGGGGTATATGTGAGGTGGTGGAGTGATGGGCGTGAGGTTAGGGGTAGGAGTTTGTGATTGCATGCACGTATGGTGGGAGATACAGTAGTAAAGATTTGACTTACATGTTGTTAGTTGTTGGGGAGGAGGTGGGGGTCCACCACCAGTCCTCTGTACGGCTACCTGGTGTCTTGCAACCACGGAACGCACCTTCTCCCGTAGGTCGGTCCACCTCTTCCTGATGTCATCCCTTGTTCTGGGGTGCTGTCCCACGGTGTTGACCCTGTCCACGACTCTCGCCATATCTCCATCTTCCTTGCAATGGATGTCTGTTGCACCTGTGATCCGAATAGCTGTGGCTCTACCCGGATGATTTCCTCCACCATGACCCTTAGCTACTCCTCTGAGAACCTGGGGTGTCTTTGTGGTGCCATGGGTGTAGTGTGAGTGGTATGTGTGAGGGTGTGTGGGGTGATGTGTTGGGGTGTGTGGTGTGAGGTGCGTGGATGGTGTATGGGTGATGGTGTTATGTGGCTCTGATTTAGGGGGTGCTCCTGGTTTGTCTCTCTCTCAGTTGGCAATATTTTTTTAATTGTAAGGGGTTGTGGGTAATGTGGGTGTGTGTTTTATATTGGATTCGGTGTGTAGGTGTGGTGTGTGTATGTGTGTCAGGTGTGTATGGCTTGGATTGTCCAATGTGGTGTAGTTTTGTTAGTGTGTGTGTATTTTGAGTGTGGCGGTGTGTGCCGCCAACGGTTTATCGCAGTTGAATGGCCACGGCGGTGATTCGTGGGCCATGATGCTGTGGGCATATTTCTGTTGGCGTAACGGTGTGAGTTTTGGTACCGCCAGTTTATCACTGACCTTTGGTCTGGCGGACTTGTGAGGGTGTCTGTACAGTGGTGGATTTCACCGTGTGGGTCATAATACCCGTAACGGTATACCGCCACAGTCAAGGTATGTTGGCGGCCGTCAGCACAGTGGTCGGCGGCATTTACCACCAGGGTTGTAATGAGGGCCTTTGTGTCTTGAAGCCTGCCCTGGGGTTCTAGTGCTGCACACTGATTAGGAGGAACTTTCCCAGAACTCTGAAAAAGTTGTGATTAGGATTTAGAAGATAAGATACTCTGGCGGTCATTACAACATTGGCGGTAAAAGCCGCTTACCGCCGTGCAGAAGACCGCCAACACACCGCCGCGGAAAACCGCCACAGCTATTATGACCCACAGCACGGAATCCGCCAAAATTCAGACACCCACACAAGTCCGCCACACCAAAGGTCAGTGATAAACTGGCGAAAACAAAACCTCCATCCGTCACGCCAACAGAAATACGCCCACACTATCACGACCCACGAATCCACTTTGCGGTACACACCGCCGCGCTCAAAATACACACACTCTTACAAAACACAGCCACATTGGACAATTCGAAATACACACACCTGATACACATACACACACCACTCCCACACACCCATTACAATATATAACACACACCCACATCACCCACAAACCCCTACGACCAAAATTCACGAACGAAGGCCAGAGAGAGACACCACCATTAACAAGACTAGCATCCACAGGCACACAACACCATCACCCACATAACTTCCACGCACCTCACACTACACACCACTACATATCAGCACACTTATCGCCCCACACATCACCTACATCACCTCATGGCACGGCAAAGACACCCCAGGTTCTCGGAGGAGGAGCTCAAGGTCATGGTGGAGGAAATCGTCCGGGTAGAGCCACAGCTATTCGGATCACAGGTGCAGCACACCTCAATTGCTAGGAAGATGGAGCTATGGCGAAGAATAGTGGATAGGGTCAACGCAGTGGGACAGCACCCAAGAAAAATTGGGAGGACGTCAGGAAGAGGTGGAACGACCTACGGGGGAAGGTGCGTTCCGTGGTCTCAAGACACCACCTTGCGGTTCAGCAGACTGGCGGCGGACCCCCACCTCCTCCCCCACAACTAACAACATGGGAGGAGCAGGTCTTGGCGATTCTGCATCCTGAGGTCCTCGCAGGAGTAGGTGGAGGAATGGACTCTGGTAAGTCAAATCTTAACTATTACATCCCCCACCCTACCTGCATGCCAGCACATACACAGTCCCTACATCACAACCCACCCATCCCAACACCAAGCCCTGCATGCAACAACAACGCATGGACACACATCACTAAAGCATGGCCACTGCACATACCCATACAGGGAGTGCAGAATTATTAGGCAAGTTGTATTTTTGAGGATTAATTTTATTATTGAACAACAACCATGTTCTCAATGAACCCAAAAAACTCATTAATATCAAAGCTGAATATATTTGGAAGTAGTTTTTAGTTTGTTTTTAGTTTTAGCTATGTTAGGGGGATATCTGTGTGTGCAGGTGACTATTACTGTGCATAATTATTAGGCAACTTAACAAAAAAAAATATATACCCATTTCAATTATTTATTATTACCAGTGAAACCAATATAACATCTCAACATTCAGAAATATACATTTCTGACATTCAAAAACAAAACAAAAACAAATCAGTGACCAATATAGCCACCTTTCTTTGCAAGGACACTCAAAAGCCTGCCATCCATGGATTCTGTCAGTGTTTTGATCTGTTCACCATCAACATTGCGTGCAGCAGCAACCACAGCCTCCCAGACACTGTTCAGAGAGGTGTACTGTTTTCCCTCCTTGTAAATCTCACATTTGATGATGGACCACAGGTTCTCAATGGGGTTCAGATCAGGTGAACAAGGAGGCCATGTCATTAGATTTCCTTCTTTTATACCCTTTCTTGCCAGCCACGCTGTGGAGTACTTGGACGCGTGTGATGGAGCATTGTCCTGCATGAAAATCATGTTTTTCTTGAAGGATGCAGACTTCTTCCTGTACCACTGCTTGAAGAAGGTGTCTTCCAGGAACTGGCAGAAGGACTGGGAGTTGGGCTTGACTCCATCCTCAACCCGAAAAGGCCCCACAAGCTCATCTTTGATGATACCAGCCCAAACCAGTACTCCACCTCCACCTTGCTGGCGTCTGAGTCGGACTGGAGCTCTCTGCCCTTTACCAATCCAGCCACGGGCCCATCCATCTGGCCCATCAAGACTCACTCTCATTTCATCAGTCCATAAAACCTTAGAAAAATCAGTCTTGAGATATTTCTTGGCCCAGTCTTGACGTTTCAGCTTGTGTGTCTTGTTCAGTGGTGGTCGTCTTTCAGCCTTTCTTACCTTGGCCATGTCTCTGAGTATTGCACACCTTGTGCTTTTGGGCACTCCAGTGATGTTGCAGCTCTGAAATATGGCCAAACTGGTGGCAAGTGGCATCGTGGCAGCTGCACGCTTGACTTTTCTCAGTTCATGGGCAGTTATTTTGCGCCTTGGTTTTTTCACACGCTTCTTGCGACCCTGTTGACTATTTTGAATGAAACGCTTGATTGTTCAATGATCACGCTTCAGAAGCTTTGCAATTTTAAGAGTGCTGCATCCCTCTGCAAGATATCTCACTATTTTTGACTTTTCTGAGCCTGTCAAGTCCTTCTTTTGACCCATTTTGCCAAAGGAAAGGAAGTTGCCTAATAATTATGCACACCTGATATAGGGTGTTGATGTCATTAGACCACACCCCTTCTCATTACAGAGATGCACATCACCTAATATGCTTAATTGGTAGTAGGCTTTCGAGCCTATACAGCTTGGAGTAAGACAACATGCATAAAGAGGATGATGTGGTCAAAATACTCATTTACCTAATAATTCTGCACTCCCTGTACACCCCCCTAAACCATCATCACACAAGGTCCCACACAGGAATGCAAGCACTGGGGTACACGGTCACCCACCCATTGCACACCATGGCACACACAGATGCAATAAACATCCTTTTATACCCCTGCAGGACCCCTACCCAACGTCACCGGACAGGAGGGTCCACACATGTCCACACCACCAACAAAGAGGCCCACAGTGATGACAGCACCTCTGTCCAACTGGATCTAGATGACAGCCCGGCCCATCGGGGACATCTGGACAGTCACAGGCCACCACAGAGCTTCCCCCCTCTGGAAACACCAGCACAGAACCCACCCAGCGGGCCTATACCTACGTCCCCAGGACTCGTCGATCAGCAGTGTGTCCACCACTACAGGGAACCCAGGCTAACCCACCACCCCAACAACAACAGGGACCTGGGGGCAGTGGTAGTGGGCACACGGTCCAGGGGACGGAGGCCCAGGAACACAGGGGAACTGGGATGGCTGCTGTGTGACAGGGGGCGGACAGGCCCAGGGAACCCACTCTCCACGAGGCCCTCTCCTCCATCATGGGAGCCTACCACCACTCCCAGGAGACGATGGCAACGGAACTGGCCAAGTTTCAGGAGACCCAGCGCCTGCAGGAGGAACAGTATATGGGCTTCAGGGAGGAACTCAGAACCATCAATTCCACCCTGGGCATCATCGTAGGGGTGCTGGAGGAAGTACTCAACACCAGGAGGGACACTGTATCACTACAAGGGGCCCCTGACACTAGCATGGACGATGAACTGCCCACCACCTCCGCCGGTGCTAGTGGACAGGAGGCACCGCCACAGGACCACCACACCAGCACCCCACCCCCTGCAGAGGGAGAACCACCTCGCAAACGGTCCCTGAGATCCAGGAACAAGACAGAGAACGATGCCAAGACCCCCGCCAAGAAATGAGACCACCCTGATTGTCATCCTACTGTCCCACTTTGTCACCCTGTCCATACTTAAACTGCCCCAGCTCCACTTCCTATGCCAATTTGGGCAATGCACCTGTGAGACTAATAGACTGGACTCTGCTATGGACATTCCTCCGCCATTACCCCTCACCATGTTGCTACCCCCTCCAATTTTGAGCACTAAAATAAACACTCTTAAAGCACAAAACAATCTGGAGTCAGTCTGTGATTTCGGAATACTGTATTAGCAATTACTGTGGCAAAAAGCTCTTTCACTTGTAATGTCAACATACCTATGTCACACAGCTCTAGTCCATGAGGAATCAAAGCAGATGTCACACTGTGGGACCCAGATCTGTGAAATCGTAAGGGAAAGTGACAACTCAGTGACCATACACTGGGTGAAAACGACAGACAGTAGAGAGGTAGTAGTGTTTAAGTACATGTAGTAGGCAGGTTTGTATTCTTACCTGTGTTTCACTGGAAATATTGCTGGATCACTGAGTCCCTGTTGTCCATGTCTTCTTCTTCTGCTTCCTCGTCTTCACTGTCCACAGGCTCCACAGCTGCAACAACACCGCCATCTGGACCATCCTCCTGCAGAAAAGGCACCTGTCGTCGCAAAGCCAAGTTGTGAAGCATACAGCAGGCCACGATTATCTGGCACACCTTCTTTGGTGAGTAGAATAGGGATCCACCTGTCATATGGAGGCACCTGAACCTGGCCTTCAGGAGGCCGAAGGTCCGCTTGATCACCCTCCTAGTTCGCCCATGGGCCTCATTGTAGCGTTCCTCTGCCCTTGTCCTGGGATTCCTCACTGGGGTCAGTAGCCATGACAGGTTGGGGTAACCATAGTCACCTGCAAATGGCGAGGGACAACTGTTAGACACACACTAACCTGGAGGGATATCCCCAGACCCAGACAACCATTCCCACTGACTAGCTTCCAGGTGCTCACCTAATAGCCACACAAGGTGCCTCTGGAGTTGACCCCTCACATAAGGGATGCTGCTATTCCGCAGGATGTAGGCGTCATGCACTGAGCCAGGGAACTTGGCATTCACATGGGAGATGTACTGGTCGGCCAAACAATACCATCTGTATATTCATCGAATGATAACTCTTCCGGTTTCTGTACACCTGTTCACTCCTGTGGGGGGGGTCCAAAGCCACATGGGTCCCATCAATGGCACCTATGATGTTGGGGATATGTCCCAGGGCATAGAAATCACCTTTCGCTGTAGGCAAATCCTCCACCTGAGGGAAAACGATGTAGCTGCGCATGTGTTTCAGCAGGGCAGACAACACTCTGGACAACACGTTGGAAAACATGGGCAGGGACATCCCTGATGCTATGGCCACTGTTGTTTGAAATGACCCACTTGCAAGGAAATGGAGTACTAACAGCACCTGCACTTGAGGGGGGATTCCTGTGGGATGGCGGATAGCTGACATCAGGTCTGGCTCCAACTGGGTACACAGTTCCTTGATTGTGGCACGGTCAAGCCTGTATGTGATGATCACGTCTTTCCTCCATTGTCGACAGGTCCACCAACGGTCGGTACACCGGAGGATGCTGCCATCTCCTCACATGTCCCAGCGGACAGTGCCTATGAAGGACAACAACGAGCACAGAGTCAAACAACTCAGAGGTACATACCCACAGCTTACACAGAACACCAATCATAATCTAAAAAGTGGCCTGTATGTGTGTTGAGTCTAGGCCTAGGTATGTGTGACGTAGTAAAAAATGAAGCCATGTGGGTCCCTGAAATGGCGGCTGCCTGACCTCTAAAGTGGGACAATGGGATGTGAGGTAACTGCGCTGGCGTTGTACACCATTGCGGTAGGCGGTCGAAGACCGCGGCGCAATGCTGCATTGGTTAACATTGGACCCTATGGGTCCCAGGAGCCAATGACGATGTACGCCAGCGGTGATGGTACGCACCGCCGCGGACGTGACCGCCATTCTCTATCTGTTCAATCACTCGATACCTGATCTTCGACAGGAGAGGACCTACACTGCATGTGCTGCTGTAACCTCGGTCTGGAAGAGACAATGGCTCGTGCGACTGGGGAAAGGGCCCCTGCCTTCACATCGGAGGAGTTGGAGAAACTCGTGGATGGGGTCCTCCCCCAGTACACGCTACTCTACGGTCCTCCAGACAAACAGGTAAGTACACTGGGAGCATGCTGTATGGGCTATGCCTGTGTGGAGAGGGGTGGATGTAAGAAGGAAGGGGGGAGAGTGCGGCATGCATGAAACGACGGTGAGTGCAAGTGCCACATGGCAAGGGTAGGGATGGGGGCCAATCACTTTCACTGTGCAGTTGGTAATAAGTTTCTCTTCCCCCTGTACAACTCATGTACGTCAGCGCCCACCAGAAAAAATATATTTGGCGTGCCATCGCCAAGGACGTCCGGACCCTGGGGATCTACCACAGACGGAGCACCCACTGCCGGAAAAGATGGGAGGACATTCGCCGCTGGAGCAAGAAGACGGCGGAGGCTCAGCTGGAGATGGCCTCCCAACGTGGGAGGTGTGCCCGTCGCACCATGACCCCCCTGATGTTCAGGATCCTGGCGGTGGCGTACCCGGAGTTGGATGGGCACTTGAGGGCATAACAGCAGCCACAAGGGGGTGAGTACACTCTCATTCAGCTGAATTTGCTCGCAGTGGAGGGGTCTGGGTGGGGGAGGTGGGCTGTGGGTTTCCCTAGGCCAGGGCGAGTTCCGTAGGCAAGGTCCCTCCGTAAGGCAGTCCATGTGGCACCCCACCGCACCTCTGTAGAGTGCCAAGTACACCTAGTCATGCCCCTGTGTCATCCATGTGTGCAGATGTCGTCCATAGCCTAGTAGGCCATTTCCCAGGAATTGAACAGTAGAGCCCAAGAGTGCGGCGCAGTGCAGGGGGCTTCTGTGTCTGTAGTGTCCGCCAACGGTAGCGGTAATGATTGCACTCAACATGTCTTTCTTCTGTCGTCCCCCCCCTTTTTGTGGTCTCCCTGAGGCGGAGGAGCAGTGGCACTGGAGCACGAGGGGGCTGCATCCCACATGGCCATGGAGGGCCACACTACGGAATCGGACTTCACCAGTGGGACGGAGGGCGAGGGGAGCTCCACGGCGGGGACAGGAGCTGAGACCAGTGACACGGACTCGTCCTCTGATGGGAGCTCCCTTGTGGTGGCGGCAACATCTGTGCCCCCCCCCCCCATCTACAGGTACAGCCGCCACCCCCCCTTCCAGCACCGCCCTCCCAGCAGCCCCTCAGCCTTTGCCCCATGCCCGCTCACCCGGGAGGGTGGGCATCACCTTCGCCCCAGGCACCTCAGGCCCTGCCTCAGTCACCCCTGCTGCCCTCAGTGAGGAGGCCATTGACCTCCTCAGGTCCCTCACTGTTGGGCAGTCTACCATTTTGAATGCCATCCAGGGTGTAGAAAGGCAGTTGCAACAAACAAATGCATTCCTGGAGGGCATTCATTCTGGTCAGGGTGCCCTTCAGCGAGCTTTTCAGACTCTGGCCTCAGCACTGATGGCAGCAATTGTCCCTGTCTCTAGCCTCCCCCCTCCAACTTCCTCCACCCAGACCCAATCCCCTGTACCCCAGCCTATCCCAAGCACACCTCTAGACCAGCATGCACACACGTCAACACACAAGGGAAGCTCTGGCAAACAGAAGCACCACACATCCCACAGGCACTCACGCAAGCATTAGACACATGCAGACACACCAACATCCACTGCCTCCACTGTGTCCCCCTCCTCCTCGTCTCTCTCCTCCCTCCCAGTCTCGTCTACACTCACACCTGCATGCACTACCTCTACAGCCACTACTACCATCACCAGCACACCCACCACCACACCCCGCTCACGTGCAGTCACCACCCCCACTACCATTCACACGTCCCCTGTGTCCTCTCCCAGTGTGTCTGTGACGCCCCCTCCCAAGATTCACAAACGCAGGCACCCACCCACCCAACAGCCATCCACCTCACGACAGCCTCCAGGGCATGCACCTTCACCCAAAGTCAGCAAACGAATACCTCCTACAACCACAACCTCTTCCTCCACTCCCAAACCCCCTCCAGCTACCCGTCCCAGTGTCTCCAAGAAACTTTTCCTGTCTAACCTTGACCTCTTTCCCACACCTCCCACACCCCGTCCGTCTCCTAGGTCCTGAACTAGCACCTCAGCCACAACATCTCCGGGACCAGTGGTGCCTGTAGTCACCGGAATCTGGAGTGCACCGGCCACCAGGGCAGCCAGTGTGGCACGGAGCCACAGCACAGACAGTCCCCCACCTGTGAGGCATCAGAAGTTGGCCAGTGCCCGGCGGGAGAGGGGGAAGACTCCAGCCACCAAAGCCGCTCCCAGGGGTCCAGGTGGGAGTGTGGAGTCAGCTGCGACACCTTCCAAGGTGGGGAAGGGGCACAAGAAACTCAGCAAGTCTGGGAAGAGCAGCACGGCGGAGAAGACCACCATCATCCCCACTGCCCAGGAGCCCACCGCCACCAGCCCTGCTGCCCAGGAGGCCACCACCAGCACCAGCCCTGCTGCCCAGGAGGCCACCGCCACCAGCCCAGCTGCCCAGGAGGCCACCGCCAGCACCAGCCCTGCTTCCCAGGAGGCCACCGCCAGCACCAGCCCTGCTTCCCAGGAGGCCACCAGCACAGCTGCCCAGGAGGCCACCGCCAGCACCAGCCCTGCTGCCCAGGAGGCCATCGCCAGCACCAGCCCTGCTGCCCAGGAGGCCACCGCCACCAGCCCTGCTGCCCAGGAGGTGACCGCCATCATCCCCGCTGGGCCAGAGAGGACCGCCAGCACAAGCCCCACTGGGCCATGAAGGACCGCCAGCACAAGCCCCGCTAGGCCAGAGAGGATCGCCAGCACAAGCCGTGCTGGGCCAGAGAGAACCGCCAGCACAAGCCCCGCTGGGCCAGGAAGGCCCGCCAGCAGCTGAGTCACTGCAAAGGAGCCCGCCGCTCCAAGCACCGCTGAACAGGGCACCGCCGTCTCAAGCACCGCTGAACAGGGCACCGCCGTCTCAAGCACCGCTGAACTGGGCACTGCCGTCTCAAGCACCGCTGAACAGGGCACCGCCATCTCAAGCACCACTGAACAGGGCATCGCCGTCTCAAGCACCGCTGAACAGGGCACCGCCGAACTGGGCACCGCCGTCTCAAGCACCGCTGAACTGGGCACCGCCGTCTCAAGCACCGCTGAACTGGGCACTACCGTCTCAAGCACCGCTGAACTGGCCACTGCCGTCTCAAGCAACGCTGGCCCATGAGCGCCAAGGGCACTGACGCTACTGAGTCCGTCACGGGCATGATGAAGCACTCTGGGCACCATGCCCCCTCCAGAACCAGTGGAGAGATCCATCCACTACCTCTGTCCTTAGCAGGATGAAGCACTCTGGGCACCATGCCCCCTCCAGAACCAGTGGTGAGATCCATCCACTACCTTTGTCCTTAGCAGGATGAAGCACTCTGGGCACAATGCCCCCTCCAGAACCAGTGGAGAGATCCATCCACTACCTCTGTCCTTAGGAGGATGAAGCACTCTGGGCACAAGGCCCCCTCCAGAACCAGTGGAGAGATACATCCACTTGATAGACTGTGGCTTTGCACTCCCCAGGATAAAGCAGTGGGCAACCCACCCACTGTATAGACTTGAGAGACTGTGGCTTTGCACTCCCCAGGATTGAACAGTGGGCAACCCACCCACTGTAGAGACATGAGAGACTGTGGCTTTTCACTCCCCAGGATATGGCAGTGGGCAACCCACCCACTGTAGAGACTTGAGAGACTGTGGCTTTGCACTCCCCAGGATGGAACAGTGGGCAACCTACCCACTGTAGAGACTTGGAAGACTGTGGCTTTGCACTCCCCAGGATTGAACAGTGGGCATGTGGCCCCCTCGTGGATTTGGCGTCGTGCACTCAAGCGGCTGAGGTGCCCCCCCTTTCCCTCCCCCTGAGGTGCCTGTTTTGTTGCTCTCTGATGCCCCTGCAGTGTTCTCTCCGTCATGGTCGGGGATCTTGTGTGGGCCTCGCCCATACCGTGTGGGCCCAGTGTTCCACGGACTTAATTGGAGCACTACCTGGACTACTATGCTTGGTGTATATTTTGTTAATGGTGTATATATATATTTTTGTGTACTTGCTTTTAATATATTACAATGGTTACACTCATTTCCTTTGGTCTTTGCATTCTTCCGGGGTGGTTGGGGGTGTAACTGTGATGTATCATGCTGTATTAGAGTGTGTGTTGTAGTGGGTGAGGGAGGGGGTGGGGGTGTTGCGTGTGTGTGTCCCTGTTTTTTCCCTCCCCTGTGTCGTAGGTGCAGTACTCACCGTGGTCTTCACCGCCGGCGTTCGTGCTCCTAGTAGAGGAGCAGGAAGACTATCGCAGAGAGAATTTGGAGTTCCGGATCCATGGTGTCCTCGTTCCTCGTGGGGTGTGTAGAGGTGAGCGTTTTCCCTTCGGAATCTTGTTTCCGCCGTGGTTTTATCCGCGGTGAATCCGCCCCGGAAAAGGTGGCGGATTGGTAGGTTGTGATACTGTGGATGGTACTTAGTCTCCCACCTGTCTGTTGGCGGTGACCGCCGCGCTGTTTGTTTGTACCGCCGTGGCGGCCAGAGTGTTAAAGTGGCTGTCTTTGTTGGCGGTTTCCTCCACGGTCGTAATTGCAAAATTGTTACCACCGGCCTGTTGGCGGTCTTACCGCCGCTTTAACACCGACCGCCAGGGTTGTAATGACCACCTCTGTCACAAATAGGCACATGTCCCATCTACTGTTCTACAAGCGCATTATAGTCTGTGCTAGTTATAACATGGTGAACAAGATATCCGCCACATTTTGATTAGGTATCCCAACCACCATACTGCTAAATAAGACACTTAGGGGGTGATTCTTACCTTGGCGGGTGGCGGAGGCCGCCCGCCAAAGTACCCCCGCCAGAACACCGCACCGCGGTCGTCAGACCGCTGCGGTGATTCTGGGTTTTCCACTGGGCTGGCGGGCGACCGCCAAAAGGCCACCCGCCAGCCCAGTGGAAAACAACCTTCCCACGAGGACGCCGGCTCTGAATGGAGCCGGCGGAGTGGGAAGGTGCGACGGGTGCAGTTGCACCCGTCGCGAATTTCACTGTCTGCAATGCAGACAGTGAAATTCAAAGTGGGGCCCTCTTACGGGGGCCCCTGCAGTGCCCATGCCATTGGCATGGGCACAGCAGGGGCCCCCAGGGGCCCCACGACACCCCATACCGCCATCCTGTTCCTGGCGGCAGAGCCGCCAGGAACAGGATGGCGTAATGGGGTGTCAGAATCCCCATGGCGGCGCAGCGAGCTGCGCCGCCATGGCGAATTCTTTTGGGCAGCGGAAAACCGGCGGGAGACCGCCGGTTTTCCACTTCTGACCGCGGCCAAACCGCCGCGGTCAGAATGCCCTGCGGGGCACCGCCAGCCTGTTGGCGGTGCTCCCGCCAACCCTGGCCGCGGCGGTCCATGACTGCCGGGGTCAGAATGACCCCCTTAGACCCTGATTACGAGTTGCTTGTTATATTGCAACCTGTGCGTAATCCCCTGTTTATTCATGGGTCAGAATTACATGTTTGAAGGTATTTAACAGCCAATAATTATCAATTTTTGTATTTACTGTATCATGCAGATTTTAGTCCATAAAACACCAAAATTCATACATTATCCCCCTGTAACTCTTAATAGATGTTATTTATTGCACCCGATAAATAACATACCCCATGGTATTGTTATTTATCAGGGACAATATATAACACCTAAACTAGTAATAAGTTCCTCAGTCATTTTTTTTTCTTACCTCCGGAGGACTGGGATGAGGTGCTGAAATGTACCCCAGTAAACAAGAAATCCAGGTTTATTCGCTCAGAACTTCTGCCAATCTGACAATTGGTTCATCAAGAACTTGCTGCATAGGTATTTGGCGTCATGGAGCCCTGCCATGCTACAGGTTACAGCCTTACCTTGCTGGAGTATTTTGACTTTAAAAAAGTGACTTAGTTGTGCCTAGGTCCCGGTCATCCATGAACTGAGATTTTTGATTGGCGCATTACTTTTTCTTGGCACTTTTGGTCATAAAGCTATTTTGATGATCTTGGTGTCTTTATTCTATTTATTTAAATTGCTTTGATAATTTTATTTTGTTGTGTTTTGTACTTTAAAATTGCTGATAGTGCCGGAACTTAGCATGCAGTTCTCTAGGGACTACATTCTGCTTGTGCAGTACTACAAGAGGTTGAACAAAAATTCTCTCAGAAGTGTGTTTTGACCTTACCAGAGTTAGTTTATTTAGTTGATAGGGAAGCCTTCGCCGAAATTCTAACAGTGACCTGTTGCAGGTGGCCATTTAACACATGCAGCTCATCACCAAGTGGTAAATTGCTCTAGAAATCATCTGAGTACCCCACAATGGCAACTTTGTATATGTTGACAAAGGGGGATGCAGGTAGAGGTTGGACTGCAGAAGAGGAAAAAGAGATAGGAAATGATTTTATTGTTGAAATTACACTCTCAAAAGACAGAGAAGGAGATTTATGCTGAGTATAGAATTGGTAGCCTGGTAAATATGGACCTCATTAATGAACTACTCCCAAAGAAGAAGACATTTTACAAAGCCAGGCAATACCTATTCATGTTCAGGTACTATGCTCACTTCTCCTCCTGCCCACAAGTAGTTACCAGCATGTCGCTGCAGCAGCCAGTGGTGTTTCCCAAAGTCCATTACCTAGTATTTTTGTAGAGTTGAGTGGCATAGGGTGTCATGGAGTAGAGTGGTATAGAGTGGAGTGGATTAAAGTGTTGTAGAGTGGAGTGGCATAAAGTGTTGTGGAGTGTCGTAGAAAGGATAGAGTGGAGTGGCGTAAAGTGGAGTACAGTGTTGTAGAGTGAAGTAGAGTCGGGTTGCTTAGAGAGGAGTAGAGTGGAGTGGCATAGAATGAAGTAATGTCATACAGTGGCGTGGCGAAGGGATGAGTGGCGCAGAGTGGAGTAGTGTGTTGAGGAGTGGCGTTAAGTGTCATAGTGAAGTGGCGAACACTGGAGTAAAGTGGAGTGGCATAGAGTGGAGTAAAGTGGCGTAGAGTGGAGTGGCGCAGTGTGGAGTAGTGTGTTTTAGGCTGGAATGGCGTAGAGTGTCATAGAGTGGAGTGGCGTAGAGTGGAGTTGCATAGAGTGGAATAAAATTTCATGGAGTGTCGTAGAGTGGAGTCATGTAGAGTGGACATACTCATGGTGTGGTAGTGCACTGCCATTACAAGCGATGCATTTTCAACTGAAATTCCCTTCATATTTGCACAGACATACAGTTTACTGATACACCAATGTTTAGCAGTGGGCGAAATGCCTTCCTACGGAAGCTTTCAGCATGTCCCCCCAATGTCTTTGCAACTAGACAGCTGTGCTGTGTGGTAGGCTTCGATCTAAAAAGGTGGATGGGCAAATAAAAAAATGAAGTGACAGTGGTTGAGGGGACCAATGGGGGTGGAGGGGGGACCCCATAAAATGTAAATACAGGGACTGGCGAGCATTTCACCGCGGGAACTTTCTGGCATGGAACACGCATCAGCTACCTTCTCGCGGTGCAGAATCCTAGGCTCATCACGTGTTAATCTCGAGTTTATGATAGTTATCCTCAAAACTCCCTTTCACTTGACACTGTCGCTTGTGATTTCCTAGTGCTGACCAAGTGGTCGACGCCTTTAAGGCTGCGTCTCGTTGATTATTGTCATGGTTGCTTCAAGCTATTGCATCGACTGCACAATGCCAAGTATGAGCGTTTCAATAAAATTACAAAAAATGAACTGCTAAGATCCTTCAATAATCAGCATCAGTATGGCCTGTAGAATTGGTTCTAATGTTACTGTTAGTACACGGGTTTTATTTCTGTGGTGGGGTATGGGCTAGAACAGGTGCTAAGACCATCTGGGTTTCTCTGACGCGCCTAATTTTATCTGCCCTACATTTCCTAGCTGTAAATAAAGACCCTTTCTTTTCAGAAGAATAACTCTGGCTGGCCGTTGGTTTTATTTTATTCTGTGTGATTACTGTGTCAGACTCAGCTCCAACCCTCCTACCGCCGCCTACAGTAAGTCTTGAAGAGCCCTTGGAGATTAAAAGTACTTGATTATCCTTCGGGAGCACGATGGTGCCTGAGTCCTAAGACACCACCCACACTTCCCTGTAACCTCTGTTTGACACCACCCCGACGAAAGGCCCAGGCATCGTACCAGATAGCTCAGATTTATACCGTGCTTGCAGTGCTTAGTTTGTAAATAAATAGGTGCCGGTGCCCAAAGCTCTCCGTTGAAACACGCGGCTGCTTCAATGAAATGTGCTGCACAGAATACTGAGGCGATGGAACGCTAAAGCCACCTCGGGCCTCTTTAATCCATTTACGGCCACCCCCTGCAACTTCAGCTCGCTCTTGCAGCTTTCTGCTTTCTCCATTTGTGACGCTTGTCTGTCTTTCTCTTATTCAGTCTTTCCAATATGTGTCTTTTACTCACTGTAAATCCCCGATGCAAAAAAATAAGTGCCGGTGACCCCCCACCTGCAACCACCAGCACAAGTTAAGTCCTGCATGCTTCTGTACACGATATCGCTGCCCAGTTTATGCAGAAAAACAGTTGCGGGGCATGGTGCTCGAGAAGAAGGCAGTGTTCTGTTGCTTTCGCCTGTGAAATTGTGCGAACTACTGTCCCTTACCGAATGTCTCCTCCATTTCCCTCCGAGTGAGATGTTTTCTGCTCATTATGATGTATTGCCACCCTCTCCATCCGATATATGGAACCTCTCTCACCTATAAATCCACTTGCTTGGCAGTTAAAATAGTTTGAAATATGGCTGTCATTAAATACCGGTGAACTCTGGCATGGTAAACCGGGCCTGGTTCTAGGAATTTGTATCTGGATGGGCCGAAGGTGCCTTTGGGTGGGCCAATGCGGTCCAATTCATGTAAGTTCTGGAGGTAGCCTAAAATCCTTTGAATAGCACTTTGATGTCGATTCAGCAAAATGTCAGGGGTAGAGGAAAGGACGTCACACATCCTTGACTTTAATTACATCACAGGCAGTGACAACATCGGACCTTTGACCATCAATCTTCACGCAGAGTAAGGTCATATGACCTTAACCATGTTTTATACCACAAACGGTAATTATTTGATAGTATTCCTACTGTATACTGCAATGAGAAATGTATTGCTAAATCATATGGAGAGAAAAGATTGATTTAAATAAAACAATAGTAGTTTTGTGCACGTGTTTTAATTGATGAAAATTTGACCATGTATTGAATATGAACTATATAATTGGCCAAAATTATTCTTTACTCTTAATACATTTTTATTTAAAATCACCTGCAAGGTTCTATCACTCATGTAAAGCACAGAGATGAACGTTTTATTCAGACACCCACGTTTTCATGTATTCACATAATGAAACCACACAACAAATTGTTTAAAACGTTTATTCTTTAGATTTTATTTATTTACTAGGAAGAGTGCATACTACACTGCTGAATTTATTAATTAACAAAATCTAACATGTAAAATAACAGTCTCAGTGGAAGCTGCAAAGAGTAAACTGTGCTTATAAAGACACTGTTTGCCTGCTGTTCTTGTGGTCATGGCTGGTGATTTTTTAAAGTGGTGAGCCCAAGCCCTAGTACTTGCCCTGAATTGTAGAGAGTGAAGTGAGTGAGCCTGACATCTTCTAGGTAGGTTTCCACGGATCTATCCTGATCAACATTTTGAGAACATGTTACCGATATTACATTTTAAAACAGGGTTTTCAGGTGTATCTGCTAAAACTCTGTAGGGTCTGCACTTGTTAAATATTCAAGTCTTTCATGATGTGCCAGGTCAATTTAACCTGATGCTCCCAAGAATTCACCCCATTTTTCCAAAATGTGGTAGAGGTGCTCCCATATGACAAAAAGTGCCTCTATTGTGCCAGATACGGCATATTGTCAGGAGTGCTCCACATACGCCATAAGTGACCCTTACAAATTACATACAATATCCCACTGCCAGAATTTTGCCATTAGTGCCACCCATAAACTGTGTGTGATCCTGTTGTCAAAAATGATCTTGAGTATGTCAGAGCCAGCACTTTGTCATAATTGCCCCTTCCTATATACCATGGTTGTCCTCCTTTATGCCAAAAATTACTTTCAAAGTGCCAGCATTTTGACATAGATGGCCCCTATGCAAAGAATTGTCCTCAGTATGCCAACAATTTTCCAACATTACACCAACGCTACAAATTACATCCAGTATGCCAATGCCAGCATTTTGTCATAGGTGTCCTCAGATGCTAAATATAACGTCCAGTGTGCCCTTGTTTGCTAGCATTTCTTCACAGGTGCTTGTCATACAAAGAACTGCCTCCAGTATGCCAGCGCCAGAATATTTCCATGGGTGACTCTAAATCAAAAATTACCTTCAGTATGCCAGGGTCAAGGGCAAACTTAGGAGCATAACACAACATTTGAACTCATGCTCACTTTATATTCTCTCATTCACAATCATACTCTCAGTCATTCTCACTAACTTGCACTCATTCATTCTCAAAGTTGTGTCTGCTCTCTGCCACTCGCTCTCACTCATTCTAGTTCATACTCGTACTCATTCATTCTCACCCCGCATACTTTCACTTTTCACAGTTACTCTTTCTCACTCATATATTCATTCACTGACTGTAAGGAAATGCCTCCTTGGCATGGTTACCCCCTGACTTTTTGCCTTTGCTGATGCCAAGTTATGATTTGAAAGTGTGCTGGGACCCTGCTAACCAGGCCCCAGCACCAGTGCTCTTTCCCTAAACTGTACCTTTGTCTCCACAATTGGCAAACCCTGGCACCCAGGTAAGTCCCTTGTAACTGGTACCCCTGGTACCAAGGTCCCTGATGCCAGGGAAGGTCTCTAAGGGCTGCAGCATGTCTTATGCCATCCTAGGGACCCTCACTCAGCACATACACACTGCTTCTCAGCTTGTCTGTGGTGGTGCGGAGAAAATGACTAAATCGGCATGGCAATCCCCTCAGAGTGCCATACCAACCTCACACTGCCTGTGGCATAGGTAAGTCACCCCTCTAGCAGGCCTTACAGCCCTAAGGCAGGGTGCACTATACCACAGGTGAGGGCATAAGTGCATGAGCACTATGCCCCTACAGTGTCTAAGCAAAACCGTAGACATTGTAAGTGCAGGGTAGCCATAAGAGTATATGGTCTGGGAGTCTGTCAGACACGTACTCCACAGCACCATTATGGCTACACGGAAAACTGGGAAGTTTGGTATCAAACTTCTCAGCACAATAAATGCACAGTGATGCCAGTGTGCAATTTATTGTAAAATACACCCAGAGGGCATCTTAGAGATACCCCCTGAAAACATACCCGACATCCAGTGTGGGCTGACTAGTTTTTGCCAGCCAGCCACACACCAGACATGTTGCTGGCCACATGGGGAGAGTGCCTTTGTCACTCTGTGGCCAGGAACAAAGCCTGTACCGGGTGGAGTGCTTCTCACCTCCCCCTGCAGGAACTGTAACACCTGGCGGTGAGCCTCAAAGGCTCACCCCCTTTGTTACAGCGCCACAAGGCATCCCAGCTAGTGGAGATGCCCGCCCCTCCGGCCAGTGCCCCCACTTTTGGCAGCAAGGCTGGAGGAGATAATGAGGAAAACAAGGAGGAGTCACCCCCCTGTCAGGACAGCCCCTAAGGTGTCCTGAGCTGAGGTGACTCTTACCTTTAGAAATCCTCCATCTTGCAGAAGGAGGATTCCCCCAATAGGATAAGGGATGTGCCCCCCTCCCCATAGGGAGGAGGCACAAAGAGGGTGTAGCCACCCTCAGGGCCAGTAGCCATTGGCTACTGCCCTCCCAGACCTCAACACACCCCTAAATTCAGTATTTAGGTGCCCCCAGAACCAAGGAAGACAGATTCCTGCAACTTAAAGAGGAAGAAGGACTGCTGACCTGAAGCCCTGCAGTGAAGACGGAGACAACAACTGATTTGGCGCCAGCCCCACCGGCCAGTCTCCCTACTTCGAAGAAAACTGCAACAGTGACGCATCCAACAGGGTCCAGCGACCTCTGAAGCCTCAGAGGACTACCCTGCATCTAAAGGACCAAGAAGCTCCCGAGAACAGCAGCCCTGTTCAAGAAATTGCAACTTTCTGCAACAAAATGTTGCTTCTTTGTTGCAGAAAGTTGCAGTTTCTTGAACAGGGCCGTGTTGGATGTGTCGCTGTTGCAGTTTTCTTCGAAGTAGGGAGACAGGCCGGTGGGGCTGGGGCCAAATCAGTTGTCGTCTCCGTCTTCACTGCAGGGCTTCAGGTCAGCAGTCCTTCTTCTTCGTTAGGTTGCAGGAATCTGTCTTCCTCGGCTCTGGGGGGGGCCTAAATACTGAATTTAGGGGTGTGTTGAGGTCTGGAAGGGCAGTAGGCAATGGCTACTATCCTTGAGGGTGGCTACACCCTTTTGTGCCTCCTCCCTGTGGGGAGGGGGGCACATCCCTAATCCTATTGGGGGAATCCTCCTTCTGCAAGATGGAGGATTTCTAAAGGTAAGAGTCACCTCAGCTCAGGACACCTTAGGGGCTGTCCTGACTGGGGGGTGACTCCTCCTTGTTTTCCTCATTATCTCCTCCAGCCTTGCTGCCAAAAGTGGGGGCACTGGCCGGAGGGGTGGGCATCTCCACTAGCTGGGATGCCCTGTGGCGCTGTAACAAAGGGGGTCGGAGGGGCAGGCATCTCCACTAGCTGGGATGCCCTGTGGCGCTGTAACAAAGGGGGTGAGCCTTTGAGGCTCACCGCCAGGTGTTACAGTTCCTGCAGGGGGAGGTGAGAAGCACCTCCACCCAGTACAGGCTTTGTTCCTGGCCACAGAGTGACAAAGGCACTCTTCCCATGTGGCCAGCAACATGTCTGGTGTGTGGCAGGCTGGCAGAAACTAGTCAGCCCACACTGGAAGTCAGGTATGTTTTTAGGAGGCATCTCTAAGATGCCCTCTGGGTGTATTTTACAATACATTGCACACTGGCATCACTGTGCATTTATTGTGCTGAGAAGTTTGATACCAAACTTCCCAGTTTTCACTGTAGCCATTATGGTGCTGTGGAGTTTGTGTTTGACAGACTCCCAGACCATATACTCTTATGGCTACCCTGCACTTACAATGTCTAAGGTTTTTCTTAGACACTGTAGGGGCATAGTGCTCATGCACATATTCCCTCACCTGTGGTATAGTGCACCCTGCCTTAGGGCTGTAAGGCCTGCTAGAGGGGTGACTTACCTATGCCACAGGCAGTGCGAGGTTGGCATGGTAATCTGAGGGGAGTGCCATGTCGACTTAGTCATTTTCTCCCCACCAGCACACACAAGCTGAGAAGCAGTGTGTATGTGCTGAGTGAGGGGTCCCTAGGGTGGCATAAGACATGCTGCAGCTCTTAGAGACCTTCCCTGGCATCAGGGCCCTTGGTACCAGGGGTACCAGTTACAAGGGACTTACCTGGGTGCCATGGTTGTGCCAATTGTGGAGACAAAGGTACAGTTTAGGGAAAGAACACTGGTGCTGCGGCCTGGTTAGCAGGGTCCCAGCACACTTTCAAATCATAACTTGGCATCAGCAAAGGCAAAAAGTCAGGGGGTAACCATGCCAAGCTGGCATTTCCTTACATTGACTAATGCATACTAGCTGACACTTAGTGGCACATTGACTAAACAAAATAGCAACATGCAGCACAGCAACCAAAGCTGCAATGCTGCACAAAGGGAACACAGCATTGTAGCGCCATATCTACTAAGATATGCCAACAATGCTCTTTTCTTTAGCACTCTTGCACAGACTGCCTAGCAGCATGCACACATTCCTTTCCACAGTGATGCAAGGGTATGTGCATGATGCCTAGCATAACTTTTGCACTTGATGGTTAACCTTCCAGTACAAAGTACAAAATACTGTGTCTGTAACTTTAAAACTTTTAACACCCTGGATGTTTGCTGTATAGTGCAGCACGCATGCAGCATGTAAAACGTTAAAATGAATTAGAACATTTCTCCAAACTAAGACCTGCTTCAAGAAGGTGTTAATTTTTTGGGGCAAAGCCCTGTCTATGGACAGGACCTTGCATCAAAAACCCTAGGCTGTAAAGTGGGAATGCCCGTATAGCACCCATGTCATTCTCACCTGGTACAAAGTAGCACAACGCATCACAAAGGATTATTTGTGCTACACTGAGGTTATTTTGTAATGTAAAGAACGTTTTGCACTGGAAGGCATATAGGTTATCAAGACTTTGTAGCAGTTTGAATCACTTTACATGCCTTTTCACTGGCGCAAAGTCTTGAAATACATTGTCAGAATCCCACACAGAAACAGGCATAATTGAGGTTCAGAAGGACCCTCACAGCCCTGGACTCTGATGCCACTGCACCTTTGGCAGGTAACACCCTGTCACAACGCCCCTATTATACACCCCACAACTGTAGCTTGCCTCTGACACAAACTAGAGTTGCCACAAGGCAACTTTCTTCCAACATGATTAATTCAATGTCTCAACCAGTACAAAATATAATTAGTCACTTAAAGCAGACATTTATCCCCTATTCAGTATATACTTAAAAAGTATTTAGAATAACAAGGCACTTTAAAATGTGTTCTAGAGGTTCCTCAATGACCACCGACTACGGTTGCCACCTGGCAGGTTTTTTTCCGGCACCACTAATATTTAAATAAATAACCCAAATGGTGCAAAATCACCTAACAATGGCATTTTTAGCCCTTATCTGTACATACTTTAAACAGCAAATATAAATGTAAAACACTTTTAAAATTATTCGAGTGCTGCAAATATTCCTGACAAATAATGTAAATACAGACAGAAAAATCATGTTACAAATGAGTACATTCTATTTTATTCGTAGTCCTATTTAGTATCATGTACAAGCCTTTGCATACTCTTAAAACTACAACAATGGCTGTTTTTATGGGGGGAAATGTGTCAGCCCTAGCTATGACTGATAATTAACGTAAAATAAATGAAAAAGTATTACAGGATTTGGCCGTCCACATGGAGGAAGCATTTCTCAGGTGCGTTCTCCATGTCCACTTCTGCCAATTGGGAGGGCCAAAGGTCATATTTGTGTGGGCCTGGCCCGCCCGCTAGAACCATGCCTGTGTTAAACACAAATCTGTATACCTGCAGGCCTGTGTTTTCAGTTCAACCGTCAGCGACGTCTCCCCAGTGTGGGTTTCAGATGATGGAAATTATTTTCAGCTCCGTTTAGCACTCTTTGTTTATCTGCAGCCAAGAAGTGCACGTTAGGCAACCTCTTCGTGTTCCAGTACTTTTGAGTTAAACTACTGTTTGCAGAAGAAGGCCGTTTCCTTTTATCTGTAGGTTACAAAAAGAGAGTTTTGCCGACGCAGGAAGAGCACTTGGGATCTATTGTGTATAAATCAAGCATCTGCCTCCGCAAGGTGCCTTGAGCTCGCATCTTGTCAGCACCTTAGGAAACAGTATTACATAGTTCTCACAAAGGACGTAGAGTGTTGTCTTTTCACGGATAGGTTCTCCTTGCCCCGAAACCAGCCGCACAATCTTTCCAAGCAGGCCAGTTTCCTAGAGGCCATAACACTGAACTCTGTGAAAACCACTCTAATACATCTCGTTTAAAACTCTTGCCATGCCAGCAAGTCGCACTGAATTATACAAAAACTGGTGAATGGAATGCTTGAATTAATCTCAGCCACTAATTAGTCGTGGCCGCTTCTCAGAACATCCTTATTTTGTATTCTTTGCCACCTTAGTTTTGGACTCAAATCAGCCTTGGCCCTGCTCCAGTAGCAACAGTCTAGCCCAAACTGCCAGGCTAGGCCTTAGGGACATCCAAGCATTCCATCCATCACTTTTTTGTATACTTCGGTGACATGGAAGAGAGGACCTGTTGAGATATAGGAGACCCATATGCTGACATGGAAGTGAAGGTTCTGCTGACACCAATTAGAGGTCTGCTACCACACAAGGAGTTACTGACAGACATGCAAAAGATCCTGGCGAAACACCGGTGACTGAAAGGGAAGGTTCTGGTGGTACTCAGTAGATATGTGCTAAATTTCCAGGAGTGATCTGCAGACATGCAATTAATTGATTTGCTGATGTGCAAGAGAGGGTCTTCCAAAACACAATAGAAAGGGAAGTTCTCTTCCAGGGGATCCTCATCAATAGTCATAAGCACTGAATATTCCCGCCCACGTGCGGGGACTCCGGAGCACATGCAAAACACACATGTACATTATTATATGTATATGTAAGCATACAATTCTATATAGAATTTTAATACATATATCCATCATATACAAGTGTCTACACATCTATGCAGTCTGTGTTGAAAATAAGCGAAAACGCCCTATTTTAGTAACGTTTTTCTTTAATAAACTGGTAAACCAGAAAAGAGAGGCATAAAGTGCAAAAGCAATCTTTTATTAGAGAGAAAAACTGTAATGAAATGCGAAGGCTTTGTTAGCCAATAGGCTGCATCTAAATTAACATAGCAGAACAAATAAACTGGTACTGTGCCTTTAAGGCCTCCAGGACCTCCAGTATCCCACCGTGAACCAGAGGTGAGAGTGAGGTGATAGTTGGGTTATAGTTAGGTCAGTCCTTTTTTCCGGCTCCTTCAGTTAGTTGAGCTCTCATTTTCTGGTCTTTTTACAAGAAAGACTCAATTTAAACCACATTTTCAAGACTTTACTCAGCATCTTTCTACTTTCTGAATACAATTAGACATTTTCCTGACAGGAATTTTATTATATTCCTGTAAAAAAATGCCAGCCCTTTTTGTCAACTGCCGTGCCTGTGACAAAAAGAAAGCTCAGGGTGACCCTCACTCAGTTTGAATTGTGTGTCTGCCTGAAAGCTACTGTCCTAAGACCTGCACACATTGCCAGAACCTTTCAAGACGAACCTTGAAAGACATAGAAAGGATTTATCTTCATGGCTTGCAAGAGAGGGAAAAACATCAGGCGTATCCAGATCTACCTCTCTTCATAAGAATGTCTTAAGGATAAAAACGCAGACAAAATTGAAAAATGTCAACGAGATCTCCCTCTGCAGGAAGGAAAATATCTCTTTGTTCACCATCTGCAGCAGCATCAACTTTAACAGTTTCATCATTGTCGCATCAGCCGACGTCGAGTAACACACCTCCATCAACGGCGACACACATTACATAGAGGGACATAACGCCAAAAGAGAGTGCACATTGCTGTTCATCAACGTCAAGAAAAGTCTCCGTCGGCAGTCACTCACCGCTCGATGTCGAGACAGCACCATCATGCTGAGACTCCTTCGAGGGTGCATCACTGCCCATTGTCGTTGAGGCAACACTCAGCGACGAATACCGCGTCTTCAACCACGGTTCAACGATCATCGACATCAAGGCAAAAATCTATTTCTCAGTCGACGGCAACGAGGTGCCGTTCAGTGTCGAGACACACTTCACCTGTGCCATCACACTCGACATCAAGGTATCACTGGACGTGGAGACAAGGATGTTCATATTCTCCGCCAAGGACAATACAACATCGTTCGATGTCAAGAGACCGCTCACCGGCAAGGACTTACTCACCTACTAGACCTCTATCGACGTCAGTAACCCAAACTACGACCAGGCATGATTCACCTGCACCCAAAACTATAGAAAGTAGATCTTCTCTGGCATCCTCAAGAGCTTCCTCCCATTCAGCCACAGGAGGACAGTTATCTCCAGTTAATCTGTCACCAAGGTGGCTAGAAAGCCTTCGTAAGGGCCCAGACCCACTCATTCTGGACTCACAATATTCACAAATGTATTCACCAACACATTCGCCCCCAAGGACACTGTCCCCAATGCCTCAGACACATAAGACTGGTTGTACAACAACACCTGACTCTACAGTTCATTCTGGACTACAAAGAACAGACAGGACTCCTCAGTCACGCACAAGGAGCAGAACACCTCAAAGATCTAGAGCAAGATCACACTCTCCTACCAGGAGATTTTAGAGCTCTCAATTACGTAATTGAAGATGCAGATCATCTTCCTGGTCTTCCAATACTACGCCATCTATAAACAACTATTTGTCCACTCTAATAGACACTCCCCCGGCGAGAGTGTCCTCGGTGGATGACATTAACACCTTTAATGACGAGATGGTCAGAGGAGCTCATTTTAAATATTGACATTCCTGAACCCACATCGTCACCTGTAATTTTTTTAACTCTGCACCATCGGTCATCTTCGAGACAGCTCCTCCCTTTGGTTGCAGGACTCCTACAACCAGTAATAGACACTTTCCTCATACCAGCATCTATATGTGCAGCTCCGACAAGAATCCTGAAAAAATATAATGCCCCATATCAAAACCTATAATTTCTAAGAACCGATCCACCTCCTGACTCTGTCATCCTAGCTGCCGCCAGGAAGACTCATTCAGTTGCTTCCTCATAAACGGTACCACCAGATAAAAAAAGCAAACACCTGGACTCATTGGGGAGAAAAATGTGCAGCACTTCAGCTTCCTTCATGAAGGTATCAAGCGCATCTGCAGCTTCCTTCATGAAGATATCTAGCGCATCTGTGCTTTTAGGGAGATAAGATAGATATCTCTGAGATTCTCTATCCAAATTCGTTGAAAAATACATTTGCAAGGAAAAATTCAGAATTCTTGCCCTCCCATCAGATCTAACCCCAGCTCCATCGGAGAGGGCTCTATGTGTTCCATCGATCTGCAGGATGCCTGCTTTCACACCCCAGTAGCAGAGAAACACCGGAAATTCCTGCTCTTTATGGTCTGATCCAAACACTACCAGTACAAAGTAGTACCCTTTGGTCTGAAGTCAGCCTCTTGCATGTTCTCCAAGTGCCTAGCAGTAGTGGCAGCACACCTGCGGAGGAAAAAGAACTTCATTTACCTGTACCTCGACGATTGACTACTGAAAAGCAGCTCGCCAACTCAGACAATGCAAAATTCCCAAATCAGTCTGAATACCTTCAAAAATCTCGGTCTTCAAGTCAATCTAGAAAAGTCCATACAGTCTGGTTCTATTTCTTAGGAGCAACATTGGATACAAATCTCGCAAAAGTATACCCTTCGGAGGAGAGACTTTTATAGCACATAAGTCTCATGACATCCTTCACACTCTGCAACCAACGGCCAGACAAATAGCCTCACTTCTGGGTTCCATGCCCTCCTGCATCTTCATTGTTCCCAGTGCCAGATTACACATAAGAACACTAAGAGAATCTGAAGAATCAATGGAGTCAATTCACAGACAAGTAGGACGACAGATTGACTCGGTCACCAGCAGCAAGGAACTCAATACTGTGGTGGCTCATCAACAGCATCTGTTAATAGGAGTCAGTTTTCACCAGGGCATTCATACTCACACTCTTGTAACAGATGCATCTCTTCAGGGCTGGGGGGCTCAAATGGGCTCCCTCTACACTCAGGGATTGTGGTCGGACAAAGAGTAGCAATACCACATCAACTTGCCAGAGCTGCGGGCAGTTCATCTAGCCCTCAAGTCCTTTTACTCATCTATACAGAACAGCTCTCTCCTGGTCCAAACTGACAACATGACCACAATGTACTATCTGAAGAAGCAGGGGGCCCACTCGATCTCGCCCCCTATCTCAGGAAGCACAGACCATTTGGCATTGTCTAATAGCAAGGGAGTTGTCAATCACAGCTATTTACCTCCCAGGAGTCTAGAACACACAAGCGGACTCTTTCAGCTGAAGATTTTCCAACTTGCACCACTGGGTACTTCACAACGACATTGTGCAAGAAATTTTTCAAGAATGGGGGTATCCTCAAATAGACCTGTTTCCAAACGAAGACAACAAAAATGCTCAAACTTTGCATCCAGGTCCTGCCGTCCAGGAACAAAGGGGAATGCCCTGTTGCTAGACTTGTCAGGGACATTTCTATACGCTTTTCCATCCATTCCCCTGACAGAGCCGGTACCAGAATAACACTAATAGCCCCAGAAGGGCCCTGTCAAGGGTGGTACACAGATCTTTTCCATCTATCAGAAAAGCCACACAGGAGACTGCCTTGCAGGCCAAATCTTCTTCACAAGCTTGACGGGAAGATATTCCATCCCAACCTTCCCTCACATAGCTTGACAGCATGACTCCTGAATTTCTGCAATATGGTCATCTAGATCTCTCACAGAAATGCTTGAACATTCTCAAGGAGTCTAAAGGACCTTCAACATGACGTTCCTATTCATTCAAGTGTAAAAGATTTTACATGTGGCGTATCCGGAATGACTTGCATCAAATTCTGGGGCAGGAGGATGTCATACTACCCTACCTCCTTCACTTAGCAAAATCAGGTTTGCAGTTTTTGTTGATTAAGGTACATCTTGCAGCTATCGAAATTCACCCTCTCAGACATCATTCTTTAGAATGCCTGTGTTTAAAGATTTTCTAGAGGGCTTAAGAAAAGTTTTCTCCCCTGTTTGTACACCTTTCCCTCCTTGGAAATTGAATGTGGTTTTGTCAAAAGTCATGGGTCCTCCCTTTGAACCTACAGATAAGGCCTCTTTGCAACATCTTACATGGAAGACATCTTTCTTGTTGCTATCACCTCAGCATGCAGAGTCAACAAAATTCAGGCTCTCTGTGCAAAAGAACCCTGCACAGTATTCCATGATAATAGGGTGGTAATGAGGACCTACTCTGGTTTCCTCCCTAAAGTGGTATCTGATTTTCACATTAACCAGACTATCTCACTTCCAACACTCTTTCGTAAACCAACTACACCAGCAGAAAGAACTTTACATTCTTTAGATCCGAAAAGAGTACTAACATTTTATCTCAATAAGACTAAAGATATCAGATAGCCTGATCTTTTGTTTGTGTACCATGACCCTATGAGAACAGGCATAGCTGCCTCAAAACAAACCATTTTCAGGTGGATAGTCTTATGTATTGTATTTATCCTCCATTTGGCTAACAAACAATCGTCCGCCAAGCCTAAAACCCACTCTAAAACGGGCAAGGCGGCGACAACAGCCCTTGTGAAAAATGTTCCCATCTCCAAAATCTGCAAAGCCGCAACATGGAGATCGGTGCATACTTTCACAAGGCATTATTGTCTAGATTTCGATACTAAGACCGACACTCAAGTGGGTCACACCTCCTTAAGAAATGTATTTAAATAAACTGGTCAACTGGTTTTGTTTACCTGGGTGTGGTATGGGCTTAATAATCTATTCAGTGGTTATGATTATTGATGAGGATTCCCTGAAAGAGAAGGATAACTTTGTTACCTGTAATCCTAGTTCTCTTCCAGGAGAATCCTCATCAGAGTCATAAACAGCCCGCCCACCTCCCCGGACAAATTTGATACACAGCAATTTATACTTGTTGGTTTTCTACTCTTCTTATCACCGTAAAAAAGTACTCTGGGGCATGGTGGGATATTGAGGTTCTGGAGGCCTTACAGGCACTGTGCCAGTTTATTTGTTCTGCTATGTTGATTTAGATGCAGCCTATTGGCTAACAATGCCTTTACATTTCATTAGAGTTTTCCTCTCTAATAAAATATTGCTTTTGCATTTTATGCCTCTCTTTTCTGCTTTACAGAAATTCTTAACTCTGGTTTTCATGTTTATTAGAGAAAACCTTTACTAAAGTGAGGCATTTTAGCCTATTTTCAAAATAGGTTACATAGATGTGTAGACACGTGTTTATAATGGATATTTGTATTAAAATTCTAGATAGAATTTTATGCTTACATATACATATAATAATAATGTATATACATGTGTGTTTTGTATGTGCTCTGGGATCCCCACACGTGAGCGTGAGTATGCAGTGCTTATGACTTTGATGAGGATTCCCCTGGAAGAAAACTAGGATTACAGGTAAGTAACATATCCTTTTTGGTAGTAGCCAAAGGGCATCTACTGATACACCAGGAGTAATCTGCTGACGTGCAATAGATCGACCTGCTGACATACAAGAGCAGGCCTGCTGGAACTCAGATGACTGGAAGGAAAGGTTCTGCAGGCAGCCAGTACAGATCTGCTGATGCATGGGGAGTTATCTAGTGGCAGGTAAGAGAGGGCGTTCCGAAATACAGGCTACTAATGTGCTGACACAAGATCTGCTGACATATCTGAAGTGATCTGCTGAGATTCGATAGATTGACCTGCCCACATGCAAGAGACTGGAACACAGAAGACCGATGGGGTAACATGAAAGGAATGGTTTTGCTGGCACCCAACAGAGATCTGCTGACTCCTTGGGAGTGATCTGCTGACGTGCAGGAGAGAGACATGCTGAAACACAGGAGACTAAAAGGGGGGTTTTGGTGGTACCCGTTAGAGCTCTTGTGATACACTAGGAGTGATCTGCTGACATGACAAGATACAACCAGTTAAACACAGGAAACTGAAGGGAAGGATTCTTCTGGCACCCAGTAGAGATTTCCTTACACACTGGGAGTGACATTCTATAGATTGAACAGCTGACATGCAAAAGACGGCCTGGTGAAACACAGTAGAATGAATTCAACAGTTATGCTGTCACCCAGTAAAGATCTGCTGACACACCTGTAATAATCTGCTGATATGCAACAGATAGCCCCCGGACATGCAAGAGAGGGTGGCTGAAACACAAAGTCCGAAAGGGGGTATTCTGGTGGTATCCATTGAGATCTGCTAACACACCGAGAGTTATCTGCTGGCATGCATTGAATTGACCTGCTGACATGCAGGAGAGTGGCCTGTTAACATGCAATGCAGTGGCCTGCCACAAAGCAGAAACGCAGTGGTCCTTAGGTCCTCCCGCACATTGGTGAATATATAGACTGCACTGTTTTCAGTGTTTTTTTGTGGATTTCATTTGTGTTTTCTCAGCGTTTTTCAAACATTTAAAAATCAGTGCTTATCAGTGTTTATTCTGCTCCCTAACCTTCAAAATAGACAAAAACTGCTTTATTTTTCCCAGTGTTTATAAAGCACACTTTATTTTTGCAGTGATTGTTATAAGGCACATATTTAATATAAAGGTGAAGTAATGAGGAGTATGTAGTGTCTTCCCATTGCTAGTTTGTCCAATGGACTTACATTACACTGTTTTAGTCATAGAAAGTCTGTGTATTACACTTAAATGTCATTACTGTCTGCCTCATCTTATGACCTCTTATACTCTATTAGAACTCTGCTTGGTTTACAGGGCTATAAATGGATTTTAAAAGTAAGAGCGCTGTACTCAAATATTGGAATAAACAAATCCCTGGATACAGTTGAAGGTCCTTCACCTAATCCTTATTGAATAGTATTACATTATATCAATCATAATTTATAGGGTTGGTAAAACCTGCCAAGAGCATAATACCTCGTGAAACCTTGTATAACTTTAAATTTGCACCAGATTAATTTGTAGCCATTTTTTCTAAGGCAAATGAAAGTTGAAGTTTTTAGCATGCTCACTACTGCTTTAAGATAAGTTATAAACAACCCACCCTCTTCCCTGACTGTGTACGCATATGAGTTACAGTTGCTCGTTATTGATAGTCTTCGTGATGTACATTTTAAACGGAGGTAAATATTCTGAGGCAGACACTCGTAGTTTCTCTAAGGAGCAATTTCAGAAAGACTACGGACCTTAGGGTTTAGTGGACAAGGTACTCTTTCAAAACTTGACGGATGCCTGATCCACCATTGCAAGCAGTGCATTGTCTGTAGTACACTTGTAATATGAACATCTACCATGTTTTGATGCAGGCTGAAGGTAGGAAGCAGGCTACAGTATGACCAATGTATATCTGCTTACTGAAGTTAGTAAAGCTACAGTGTCTTAAATCTAAATAGGAAGAAAAACAGTCTTAGACTATAGTACTTGTTAGGTTGATATCTAATAGAAAGATTTTCCAGGTTATACGAAACAATTTAAAAGGCTGCATAGCCAGTCAATTAAATAGGCCATAGAAGGTATGGATTCATGTGCAGCCATTTAATTTAAAGGTACATACTAACTATTTATCTGATTTTTCCCCTTTAGTCACTTTCCCAGAACTTCACGTTTGTGTGGAGCAATTTGGAAATGACAAGCCTGGCTGAGATTGGAACAGTAATGACAACATTTCTGCCGCTTTCCTTGCCCATCCGATACTCTGCATCAGAAATATTGTTTACTCTTTTTCTCTGTTGCAAAACGCTGTTCTTGCTGCCTTGCAACATCCTTCACAACAGTTGAAGTAGAGCCTGCTGCTTCTACATCAGTAAGACCATCAATAACGGGCAACTGAAAGTCAAGGAAGCACATTAGTCTTCCCATGGTAATCTGACAATAGACAATTTGGGGGTCATTCTGACCCTGGCGGCCGGTGACCGCCAGGGTCACCGACCACGGGAGCACCGCCAACAGGCTGGCGGTGCTCCCGAGGGCATTCTGACCGCGGCGGTTCAGCCGTGGTCAGAAAGGGTAAACCGGCGGTCTCCCGCCGGTTTACCGCTGCCCCAATGAATCCTCCATGGCGGCGGAGCGCGCTCCGCCGCCATGGGGATTTAGACACCCCCTATCGCCATCCTGTTCATGGCGGGAAACCCGCCATGAACAGGATGGCGGTAGGGGGTGCCGCGGGGCCCCTGGGGGCCCCTGCAGTGCCCATGCCAATGGCATGGGCACTGCAGGGGCCCCCGTAAGAGGGCCCGCAAAGTATTTCAGTGTCTGCTTTGCAGACACTGAAATACGCGACGGGTGCAACTGCACCCGTCGCACCCCTGCAACTACGCCGGCTCAATTCTGAGCCGGCGTCCTCGTTGCAGGGGCATTTCTGCTGGGCCGGCGGGCGCTCTTTTGGAGAGCGCCCGCCGGCCCAGCGGAAATGTCTGAATGGCCGCCGCGGTCTTTTGACCGCGGTGCGGTCATTCGGCGGCGGAACCTTGGCGGACGGCCTCCGCCGTCCGCCAAGGTCTGAATCACCCCCTTTATGCCTTGTATGTTGTCAACTGGATCAGATGGACAGACAACCTGTGTGAGTTTTACAACTCCCATTATATGGTTGAAATATCTGATCATTTTTATTCAGTCAACCCATGTACTTGTACTGAAGTGTACAGTGGGGCTTGTGTACTTCTGCCACCTGACACCCGCCTGTGACCAGAGAAATGCTCCATCATTGTAATTAGCATATATACTTGCCACCTATCTGGGAATTTAATAGTTAGCAGTTCGTTCAGACGCACTCATATGGCCTTTTTGGAGCTTCCTGAAAGAAGGGTCTGAGAGAACATTTGCAGTTTTACAGTGACTCAAAATTGTACCACAAGTCACAGTGCCATCATTGTATGGCTCCCTTCCCAGTATATACTCTCAGAAGGTACACATACCAACTGGAGGTCTCACACATAATGCACATCTTAATGCTGTAAAGAGGTATTTTGCTTGATATGTACAGCCCAAACACAGCTGCCCTTTTTTATAGGACCAGTGACTCATCGACTGCTATATTCTTCCCAGTAGTATACTTGTGGAAACTTGGCAGACAAATGTTCTGCGGCAGGCCAAATTTTTAACAGCATGGTTAAGCTGGTCCCAGGTACTACAGCAGAGTCATCATTGAAATGCAGACTACACTGCAGAATCAAAGTATAATCTATGGTCATGACCAACTAGAAGGTAGGTGTTGTCAAAACCATGCAGCTATACCAGTAAGACTGTACTGTTGGTTTGTGCATTACTCCCATGAGGTGTGTAAAGCCCAGAACTTTTTTTCATCTCCCCACTTGAAGTGACAGCCCACAGTTGTGCTCTGGAATGAGAGTGCCTTCATGCTGTCTCAGAAATTGTTTCGTATTCTTATTTGTTTTTGGGTACAATTTCCTCAAAAAACACATGGTCCACAAAACGATGAAAGTAGTCAACGGGCAAAAGATATGTTGTATTCACTTTACTTTCAGTATGTGCAGGAAATCTGTTAGATAGCTGCCAAATTAGCACTCTCCCTGTGCACTATGTGGTGGTACCTGCCTTCACTGCAGATTGAAGTACACTGCCAGTATCTGTCAGCTGTGCAGTTTGTGGTTGAGAGGGGCGATCACAGCTGCCATGGCAATTTTCTTCTAAATCATCGGAAGACGAGTCATCGTCACATGCATGCAAGTCCATCTGAAAAATCACTTCCAGATTCTGATCCATGATCCTATCCCTCAGGATCAGAATCTGCTTCAACTCTCCTCCATTATTTTAGTTAAGGCCCTGCAACAGTCATCCATAGGGATGCCATACGTTCTTCCTTAAATACTCTATCCTAGGAAGAATGCAGAGATACTTGTAGACATGCTAATGCACCGAGGATTCTGTGGGTGTTAGGAGTTAGGAGTGAGAATGCAGTGCAGTACTGTACAGGTCAAGAGCGTAGCCCAACAGTAGCACCGAAAACAGTTGAATCAATAAAGGAATCACATCTTAGCTGTCCCAAATCTCCGAACCCCACCATGGGCAAAATAACCTTCAAGACAAAAAAATATGTTACCTTTCAGCAAACACAATAAGGCAAACTACAACACAATTACACATTTTACTTTACTCTCCTACTGCCCAGTCGGCACCCCTTTGAAAGGAAAATGTTGAAAACGAATTATGCCCCCCAGCCAATCATCCCACACACCCATCTGCTTCAAATCCCATAAATTCATGGTTTGGGCACATTTTTATTTGTTGGGGGAGCTGCTGGGCCCTCAGGAGTCTGAAAGCAAAAATATGTTTTGGTCTCAAAAACACATATTGCCGAAGGGGTCCTTTGAAGTGAAGGGAACTATTGTGTGCTTTTGAAATGATGTACAGTAATATAAATTAAGGCAAACATGCATGTGATTTAGAGTAGAGGGAACTGCAAGCGAGAATTACACAGACAATGGGCCTGGACCTTCAAAAACAACCTCTAAGGGAAATTCCAGATAGGCTAAATGGCCTCTCCACCCACTTTCCCCCAACTCTTCTGATCATGGAGGACGTTGAACTTGCTCTCTAATTCGAAGCAGTACACCCTTTAGAAAGTTCACCAAAATCACTGCTAGTAGCCTTCATCTTCTTCAAACAATCAAATCCAATCGACTTTGTTTGTGCTCCTCCTTTTGGGAGCCCTTATTTGATTTTTTTTCAGAGCCTCGGCATTTGCTGCATCTTGAAAAGGTGAAGCAGCTTCGGATACTCAGGGGATTTCCCGGCTCTGACAGCGTGTTTATGGTTGATGTGCTGAGAGCTGCCAGTTCAGAATGCCCTGGCACGGAAATGCAGCGGTGCCAGTTCAGAGTGCCTGGCACAGGGAGGAATGCTGCGCGCTTCATTTATGCATCCTCGTCATTAATGCAGGGCCGTCAGCAGCACCAGCTGCTGAATAAGAAGATGGAAAATCTTGGCCCCTCTGACCAGACCGGGCATTATGCACTGGGTTTCGGGTTACAGGAACGCCGCCCAGCGTTGTGCGCAGTACGTGGATCGGGGCGCGCCCTGTTTCTTTTTATAATCACGGCTATCCCCGCGCTGACTCACAGCACAAGCCTTCGAAGTCCTCAACCCTTTGTGCGGGGACCTTTCCGTGGGCGCAGCCCATATCTAAATCGAGCAATAGAAAACGGGCAGGAGGTGTTGCCTAGGGACGAAAGCACTGGTGGGTGCTATGGTGAAGTTGAACCAGAAGGGGCTATGTGCTACAGGCGACAGCTGTACAACTAAGAAACACTCCCTGCACGAGGACAAGACACTCTCCGCGTGTCAGCGGACCACTGTCCCCGCTGCACATCCGCAGACATATTTACCTGCACCCATGCAGACGACTCACCTGCCAGTCACGTTCGCTGCCTGTCAACCAAGGGCCACTGTCTCAGGCTATCAGCCGGGCGTTCTGCCTCCATGTTTGCCGACGGCTCGTCGTGGATGTCAGCAGGCCACTTTGCCTTTGTAGACAAATATCATTCACCAAGCATGTCAGCAGACCCCTCGGTACTGGCATGTCAGCACACCACACTCACAAAATATCAGCAGGCTCCCTCTACCAGAATATCGGCAGGACACTATGCCTGCATGTCAGCAGACACCTCTCTCTCCCTGCATGTCAGCAGACACCTCTCTCTCCCTGCATGTCAGCAGACACCTCTCTCTCCCTGCATGTCAGCAGACTCCTTTCCCTGCATATCAGCAGATTCATCTTCCTGCTTATCACCAGGCTCTTCTCCAGGCACATCAGAAAGCTCGTTTCCCAGCATGTCAGCAGGGCACGGTACCTGCATTTCTGACATCCTCTATCCCAATATGTCAGCAGGCAGATTCTATCAGTGCATGTAAGCGGAATGCTATATGAGCAAGCCCTTTCTTTAGAGGCCTGCTGCATGTTATTAGGAACAGCATATCTCCCTGCATTCAACCAGGCCTTTCAGCTGATAACTCACAATCAAATCCTCAGATCTCAGAAAGCAACATTTCCTTGCTGTATTCCAGAAGGTTTCTTCACTGGCATATCAGTGGGTCCGGCTTTCTGCACGCCAGTAGCCTATTCCTCTAGCACCCACGACTACTCTCTTATATCAACAGGCCATTCTCCCAGAATGTCAGCAGGCATTTGACCACTTTCCTTTCATGTCAGTAGGGCATTCCTCTTTTTGCAGAAGGTAAATGTTACATATGATGACATATGTAACTTGTTGAAATCCAAGGAGGGAATGTGGCTTGCACACGTACACCTTGGGAAAGGTGTGCTCTAGGTAGGGGGATTGGCCTAGTGTCCTGTATGGACAGGCTTGATGGCATGCGCGCGAGAGAGACTGGCTGAAACAAAGATGCATGTCCACACATTTCAGGGAGTCACTTGATGACATCTAGAGTGGTGTCTTTCTAATTCTTATGGGAGTGACTTGGTATCTTGAAGAGTGAACAGTTTATATGTCAGGATTCCGATCCTTCCCCTTCCAAGGGACTGATTATACGGGGAGAATTTGGGTGGGGAACAAAATGAAGGACTTGGATTACAAGAACATACTCACTAATAATATAAACCTTGAAGTTTTTTTTTTTAATTCCGTGGTGATCCAAACATAGTGCAGGGACAGCATTTGTAAGGATTTTATGTATTCATGTATCAGTCCCCTCATAACCTCTATTGAGTACTGGACTGCCTCATGGTGACGTTCTTCCCACTCTCTCTGCAAGGGTAGGGATAACTGACACCAATAGTGTTGCTACACAAGTCTGCAGGTCTCTGTGTAGTAACACTGCTTAGCTCAAAAGTGTGCATAATGATTTTCGCTTCGGCATAAGAGCCAGAACTCTTGCACAAAATGATGCTACTGCAAGAGTAGACGACTCATTTCTTCATTCCTGTCATTTTGCTGGTCCTTGCCAGCACAGGAAAACATCCCGTCTGCTCCCTATGCTCGAAGTGTGTGTAAATGTTTGACCTGACAAGTCCTCTGTAATTTGAGGACACAAGGTTGACAAAACCTCATATGAGAAATATCTGAACTTGCCATAAGAAGTCTGAAGGACGATGGGAGCACTTGAACTCCAGCTAATCTCTGCAAAAACATAGCCTAGCTGACCAACCTGACTTGTGCTGCTAAAATTTAAAGTCTGAAAAGTCCCTCCAGTGCAAGTTCTCCAGTCACATCTGGAGGGATGAAGCCATTTGGTTCTATCCCTCCATCATCACTCGGTCACCCTGAGTGTGCTTTAGAAAACTGACACAAGAAGATGGAGGCTGCAGTAGGGTCCAATGACCTTGCATCGAGCATCCATGGCGGAAAGGCACCATCTTACCTGGAGATGTTTGCTGCAAACTCCAACTCTTCGGACACTTGCATTCAGTCTTTTTCTGATTTGATAACACTGACTCCCATAGGCTTGTATTTTAAAGATATCTACCATTTCAACAGTTAAACCTATTTTTCAACAGTTTCACTTTCCCATTTTGTTTTGTGGGGATTAGCGAATAATGTTACTTTTTATTAAACTTTTTTTTTTAGCTTGCAGACTTCATTATTTTCACATTGTTTTTTGTGGTTTTCTTCTCTTTGCACAACCCAGCTCCTCCATCTGAATACATTTTGACACCACCCCACACTGCTTATAGGTTAATGAAGAAGACTTGGAAAAGTGTTTTGCTCTCTTCTGTGAGATCATCCATAGCTATAGCAGTGTTGGGCCACTCCCCCTCTCCCTCACCCCGTGCATTCGAGTATTTCTTACTGTACTCTAGACTTCTGTATGTATCCCAGGTATTAACAAATAACCGCTAGAGAGACCAATTAAAGCCCCGTTTGTAGTATTGAATGAAAGGATTTACCTCTGGATGACCGATTAATCCTAATAAAGTACTTTTTCTAACTTGCTCTTTGACAAGGCAAGAGCTCTGAGATATTTTTACTTAGCACCTAAAATATGGAGCTAGCAGAGTTTGGTCACCGGTATCACTCAAAGGAAGAAAATGTGACAAGCGCACACCGGCTAGTGTGTTTATGATGTCACACAGCCAATACAGCACAGTGGACTGTGCTGCTTAGTACAGGCCCTCACAGAGCCGAGCTCTATGAATTCAGGATGGGACTGAGTTCCCCGACCCATCATCATAGATGCTTGCAGTGCACTTGCCCATCACGAAAAAAATAGGTGAGGAGAATGGACCGCCTCTGTGACAGAAATGAACAAACCAGGCATTGGTCACTTCTATTTTATATGAGGGCAATCGTTATTGATTTTCAAGAGCACTTAATATCTCCGCCTTTTCGCCTTTGCACAAGAACTCTGGCCACTTTTCAATAAAGAAGAATCTAATTTCAAACCTAATACAAGTAGCCTATAAGGCACTAATTGCCTTTTATAATGGTCAATAATTATTTTATAATCGTTTAGAAAACCTATGCTGCAGTTTAAAAACAAGTCACTAACCCTATTTTAATAAGAAAGGAAATAAAATCGAGAATAGTTATATAGGTCACGTTAGCATAAAATAAGGTGTCTTCGAGCTACAACTTTAAAAAAGCCAGCGTTCCTCTGGATCCTAGATTGCAGTGTCATTTAACACCTCACTTTATTTTTCTGCTCTCTAAATAAGTGATCTTTCAACTCTTTTCTTTGCCTGTAGGCTTCTTGGGCTTGTAATTTCTATTTAGAAAGTACGTGTTCCTCATTTGACATCCTTTAAAGGATTATCTGTCCACTCGAAGTTTCTACTTAAAGAAAGTGTTTTTCTCTTTTTTCATTCCCTGTTTGTTTTTCATTTTTTTTCTTTTTCATGTCCTCCTGCTGGTATTTATGGTAAACATGACGCCTATGGAAGCTGACATGCACATTAAGATGGCCAGGCCCTTCACATGCTGAGACTCAGGTGTCCAAAATGCCCAGGGGGGAAATGCCTTCAGGTACCCAAATGGGACTCTCCGAAAAGGAATTTCTATCTGTCACCAATTGACTTTGGATCGCTAGCACTTTAACATCAATGATTATCAGACATTCTGCTCCATACTTAGTTCTGATGTGTCTTGAGATGCTTCTCAATATTGAAGGGGTTGACACTGTGAAGTATATTGGAGTATCTTTCACCGTCAACTGCTCTGACAAGGGTTTCGATGTTAAAATTGTTGACTGAGGCTCTAGCTCTCACAGACCATGCCAATGAATCACTTAATTTTAAAAACCTTTTTCAAACCGAGATACTCTTTTCCCATGTCTCACACAGTCACCCGAAATAAATACTTCACTGGTTTATTTTGTGTATATCAGCTCTCTGGACCCTTTCTTATTCTTATGCTTTGCCTTACCGCGATCTTTCAGCAATAAGAGATGCACATGATTTTTTTAGACTCTTTAGGCCAGAGATAGTCCATTACCTTTGGTGCCTCTGGACGTGAGACTGCTAACTAAAGGCAGCCTTGTAAACCAGCACCTGCAAAACCACTTAGGGACATCCAAGAGAAGAAATGCAGCGCCTGTGACTCTCTGTTATTACACAAATACCCTTCAATATGCTCATTATTTCTGAGGTCAAGAGGGAAACGTGGCACTTCTTTTTCTGTGCCTACAAATACAAACAGCTATCACATGATTTGAACATCCTCTTAACTTTATGACAAACCTGAATTAAACATTCTGTATCTGTCTTGCACAGACTTCTTGCTGTCAGGGTCACATGTTGGTGGTAAACAGGCTGTACGGATACCAAGTCTGAGCAGAGAGCAGAAAATAATGAATCTGCACCGCTTGTCATGATTTGTTTTAGCAGGTTTCTAAGCCTACAAGTTCAAACCCTATTCGTACTTAGGAAAAACCAGAACCTCATATTCCAGAAAGGTCCCCCTTTCCGAAGAAAGGTATTGGTAGGGACTGTCCATTTAAGTTTAAAACAGTGACATACATCCTATTCTCCTTTCGGAAGAGCACCACGGTGGAGTAATATTTCACTCCATTTGCAACAGAGAGAAACTAGAAGAAACAACTAAATGCGCAATATCTCACAACCAGTTCTGCTTTCAAGTAAATTTAAGAGTTCTCCTCATACATTTCTTTGCAAGCATGCTGTAATCTCTTCACCTGGAACAAACGGCGTGTGTGTTTCAAGACAAAGTGGCCAAGTATACAAAACTATCAGGCTAGCACTAACCTAGTGTGCACCATTATTAGAAGCAATGTTCTTTTCCATCTCTCATCATACCCACTAATGGCTACATGCACTAAGACAACAGAGCCAGTGGTAGAGTGGGGAAATGGGAATGAAATACAACAGAAAAGACACACAGGAATCCACACTCTGCCTCACTAAGGGTCAAGAAGGTGTGCATGTTGTTGTGGGTCTCTACAAGACACAGATATGCCTTAAGTAACCTATCCTTGTAACTCTGAATATTACTTTTAATTGAGAAGTGGTATAACTTAGACAAATCTCTCTGCAAGCAACTGTAAATGGTTAGACAGGTAACTGGATTTTCCTAAAATGTTAAACATACATGTCTTGTTAAATACAGATATACTTACAAATTCCCCCAATTTTTGTATAACTGCCTCAAGCTGTGTCACTATACAACTTTTTTTGTGGAAGTTTAGTATAGTATCTACTTCTGTAGATCTGCAAAATAAGGAACATCATTTCCAGCATGTCATTCCACACAGATAGGCCCTCATTACGGGTTTGGCGGGCGGCCTTGGTGTGAGCAGAACACCGCCGGCCCTATTACAGGTTCACCTGCCCTGCAGTGAACAGGGCTTTCACATTGCAGCTGGCTCGTAATCGAGCCGGCGGCAATGTGGCAGGTGCAGTAGCACCCGTTGTGCATTCCATTGCCCGTAATTCGGGCAGTGGAATGCGTGACTGGGCTGCACATGGGGGCCCCTTCACTGCCCATGCCAAGTGCATGGGCAGTCCAGGGACCCCCCGACACCCACATTCCACCAGCCTTTCCATGCCAGTGTAACCACCATGGAAAGCCTGTTGGTATGGGGACTCGTAATCCCCAGGGCATCGCTGCTTGCAGTTCTGCCCTTGCAGATAAACCCCCGGGACCAACCTGGTGGTGTCAGAGGTCCAACCGTGGCGGCTCCGCCATGGTCGTAATATGGCAGTTCCACCGCCGGCCCGTTGGCGTTCGGACCGCCACCACATGTCTGGCGGTCAGTAGACTGCCAGACTCGTAATGAGGCTCTTTGTGATAAATGCTCAGATTGGAAATATAATATTATACACTATGTACGAATATTATACACTATGTACGTTTGAAATGTCTTCCTAAGAATCTGTGCTGTCCTGTCACAGAATCTCTTTACAGAGCACAGAACTCAAGTCTTTAGATTTCTACCCTTTGCATAAAGAACAACTTCAGAATCCTCTGTAAAACTATCATCTGTGTAGTGAGGTCTTGCTGCAGAAACATTGTAGCACAACTCATAACAAGAATGTCAAGCATCATAATGAAAGATTTTGTTGAATTTCCAAGGTGCCATCACCTCTATAGGTGCGCTTGCATCCGTGCTCCAGTGGGAAACATAGTTCACTGCTGGTTCTGTTCTTCATGACGCGTACCTAATGCATGCACTGCCTGAATCCAGGCAACCTTCTCACTCCAAAATGACAACCAGCCTTTTCTTTGCTGAAAGGCATTCAGTGTGGATGGCCTCAAGGTATTATTTCATTGCACTCAAACCAAGCTAGGTTGAAAGAGGCACCACCACTTGTACGTCCTGATACAAAGCATCACAGAAGTAAGCAACTCTGCTTGTGCTACGTCCGGCTGAAAAAGAACGGACACAGTCAACAGTACAAATTAGTAAAAAGGAGTTTGGCTGCTCGCCCTACACCTCTTTTGGGGTCAAAGGAAGGAGAAGGCTGGCTATGCTTCATAGACCTTCAAGAGGTCTGCTTCCAGATCAGCATCACACTGATGCTTGCAGTAACCACCCACTAGGTGATTATTCATTTATACAAGTATTTTGTAGGATAGATCTAGGTATAGTGGCAGGGCAGCCCCTTCCAGATAACTTTAATATATTAAATCACAGTAATAACATTGGGGCTAACTGGGTAAAGGTTGAGATGAACCAGTGAGACTTACAAGTCTAAACATAAATCAAAGAAGGGTAGCATTGAAAACGAGAACTGAAGGGGCAGGTCATCTTAGATTTGTGTCATGTGCTTGGCTTCTGTTCTTTTCAGATGTATTCTGTGAGAGACTCCCAGAGTCTTAGGATAAAAGCAGAGCATGAGTATTTAATGTTTTCCTCTTTTTACTTATGAAGAACTCCAGAGTGAGAACTCCGACGATACTGAGATTAGTGTAGAGACAAGTAAGTTGTTCTTGGCTGAAGGCTTTGAAAGTTTAAACATTTCTCCAGAAAGTTACCCAATTATCTAGTGAGACTGGATGAAGACCCTTGAGGATAGGAGTTATGTGGTCAGCTTTTATTTTTTTGCTCTAGTTATACTTCTGTTTGGAATATAAATTTAGTGGGGGCAAATTAGGTCTGCTTTTAAGGGTTTTGTCACTCCGTGTATGAGATAGAACTAAGGGTTGCACCACATTTTAACCTTTTTAGTTTGTATCAGTAATTTTGCTTTGCATTGGAAAACAGCTTTCATTATTTTAACAATATGAAGGTGTGGGTGCGACTCTAGAAAGAAATCAAAGGACCTGGCAGTAGGGACGATTTTGAGGGTAAAGTTAAGGAACGTTTATGGAGTTGCACCGACCTAATCAAATGAAAAGCTATTGTAATACTTTTAGAAACAAGAGACAGAAACAAAACATCTTAATAATGAATACTCCGTATTCTGTTGCATAAATACTCCTAATGATTATGGCAAAACAAAGCATATTCTAATTTACAAATCTTTTTTTTCTCTAATATTTTCATTGGTTTTTGAAATTCAGTACCCAGCTGACATAAGTAAAAGTCTATAACATAACAGAAGACAGTGCAGAAGGGGATCAATTCACCAGTTATCAGCACAGAATACAATAATGCCGATCTGAATGTACATTGAGAATTAAAAGCAACTGGGCAAGCACAGTCAGTTACATATTTAGGCGTATTAGTTCTGAGCGGGCAGCACTGCAGTTGCATCATCTTTAGTATCTAGTTTGGGGTATGCAATCCAGGCACCCATATCTTTTGAAATTTACACAAACAACCTCTACTTTGTTTTATACGTGACCAGTTCTGCTGCCATGTACATGTCCATCACCATCTTCCATTATCTTATAGTTGGTGACTCAGAAGGCTCCCCAGTACTTGGCCAGATCCTTTTTTTGCAATCATCAAGCCCAGATTACAAAACAACAGTTTTGCTTTGGGGCGATCCACATCTCTGGGGATATCCAAAAGGATATACAGGGAGTGCAGAATTATTAGGCAAATGAGTATTTTGACCACATCATCCTCTTTATGCATGTTGTCTGACTCCAAGCTGTATAGGCTCGAAAGCCTACTACCAATTAAGCATATTAGGTGATGTGCATCTCTGTAATGAGAAGGGGTGTGGTCTAATGACATCAACACCCTATATCAGGTGTGCATAATTATTAGGCAACTTCCTTTCCTTTGGCAAAATGGGTCAAAAGAAGGACTTGACAGGCTCAGAAAAGTCAAAAATAGTGAGATATCTTGCAGGGGGATGCAGCACTCTTAAAATTGCAAAGCTTCTGAAGCGTGATCATCGAACAATCAAGCGTTTCATTCAAAATAGTCAACAGGGTCGCAAGAAGCGTGTGGAAAAACCAAGGCGCAAAATAACTGCCCATGAACTGAGAAAAGTCAAGCGTGCAGCTGCCACGATGCCACTTGCCACCAGTTTGGCCATATTTCAGAGCTGCAATGTCACTGGAGTGCCCAAAAGCACAAGGTGTGCAATACTCAGAGACATGGCCAAGGTAAGAAAGGCTGAAAGACGACCACCACTGAACAAGACACACAAGCTGAAACGTCAAGACTGGGCCAAGAAATATCTCAAGACTGATTTTTCTAAGGTTTTATGGACTGATGAAATGAGAGTGAGTCTTGATGGGCCAGATGGATGGGCCCGTGGCTGGATTGGTAAAGGGCAAAGAGCTCCAGTCCGACTCAGACGCCAGCAAGGTGGAGGTGGAGTACTGGTTTGGGCTGGTATCATCAAAGATGAGCTTGTTGGGCCTTTTCGGGTTGAGGATGGAGTCAAGCTCAACTCCCAGTCCTACTGCCAGTTCCTGAAAGACACCTTCTTCAAGCAGTGGTACAGGAAGAAGTCTGCATCCTTCAAGAAAAACATGATTTTCATGCAGGATAATGCTCCATCACACGCGTCCAAGTACTCCACAGCGTGGCTGGCAAGAAAGGGTATAAAAGAAGGAAATCTAATGACATGGCCTCCTTGTTCACCTGATCTGAACCCCATTGAGAACCTGTGGTCCATCATCAAATGTGAGATTTACAAGGAGGGAAAACAGTACACCTCTCTGAACAGTGTCTGGGAGGCTGTGGTTGCTGCTGCACGCAATGTTGATGGTGAACAGATCAAAACACTGACAGAATCCATGGATGGCAGGCTTTTGAGTGTCCTTGCAAAGAAAGGTGGCTATATTGGTCACTGATTTGTTTTTGTTTTGTTTTTGAATGTCAGAAATGTATATTTGTGAATGTTGAGATGTTATATTGGTTTCACTGGTAATAATAAATCATTGAAATGGGTATATATTTTTTTTTGTTAAGTTGCCTAATAATTATGCACAGTAATAGTCACCTGCACACACAGATATCCCCCTAACATAGCTAAAACTAAAAACAAACTAAAAACTACTTCCAAAAATATTCAGCTTTGATATTAATGAGTTTTTTGGGTTCATTGAGAACATGGTTGTTGTTCAATAATAAAATTAATCCTCAAAAATACAACTTGCCTAATAATTCTGCACTCCCTGTATTTGGGATCTTCCGGTAGTGTTGCTTCTTCTCTCTTGCCCAGTTCGGTTAATAATTTTTGCCAAATGGAGTGTATGACCAAGCAGGTCCAAATTGTATGAAAGAAATCTCCCCGTTGTCTCCTGAATTTCAGGCAATCATAAGACGCCGCTTTCCCCATCAAATACAAGCATGCTGTGTCGTAAAGGATCCGGTGAAGGACCTTGAGTTGAATAAGTCTCAGTCTAGACTTAATCACTACTTCCCTGGGGAACATTAAGGTGGCCTCCCAGTCTGTGTCTTCCAGTTCACCTATTTCAGCCTCCCACGTGAGTCCTATTTTCTTTAGAGTTTCAGGCATATTATTATTTACGGTTCTACACACAAGCCCGCTTTCTCTGTTATCTCCCCATCAAGAGTTTAACCTCCAGAGGTGCATACTCTGGGAGGTCTGTGGCTATCGACTCCGCTTTACAGGCATGTTTAAATTGAAGGTATTTAAAATATTGTGTTTATTGAAGTTAATGTTCACTCTGGAGGGAGGCAAACAACATGAGGGAACCCCCTTACAGTAAACCACACAGCTTAGAGATACCAATGCGGTCCCACTCAGTAAACCTCTTCAACTTTCCAATCTCCTTGAGGCTGTTCCCTATCCAGAGTGGAGTTTCTTGGGTGATTTTCTTCGCCCATCCTAGGCATTTATTCATCATTCACGTAGGTTGCAGGCAGGAAACTCCCCTTTCTCTTCCAGGGGATCCTCATCAATAGTCATAAACATTGAATATTCCCGCCCTTGTGCGGGGACCCCGGAGCATATATAAAATACACACATATTATACAGGTGTAAAACAGCAATGCAGGCTATAATGTTAAAACAGGCTAAAATGCTTTATTTCTATGAAGTTTTTTTTGTTGTTTTTTTTTTATATTATAAAACTACCATAGAGAATAAATATCTACGCAAGCCCCCAAAACTGGGCTTAGGGAAGCAAGCAGCAGTAAACTCTAGAGAAAAAGAGAAAAAACTGCATTGAAAAACAATGGAGCATTCTTAGCCAATAGGCTGCATGCAGGTTAACACAGGAGAACCATAAAAACGTTGGCACCGTGCCTTTAAGACCCTGAGCACCTCCAGTATCCCACCATGCCTCAGGGGTGAAGGAAAGGTGACAGTTGGTTCACAGTTAGGTCAGTTCTTTTTTCCGGCTTCTTCTGAGAGGATCCTGGAGCATTGAGCTCTCAGTTTTTCTGAGTTTTTCTCAGAAAAATTCTTTAAAAAAGCGTTTTTTCACTTTTCATTCGACAAATAACATCTTTGTCTGAGCTAGGCAGTTTTTTCCTGACAGAAAAATGCCTTCACTTTTTGTCAAATGCCCTGCTTGTGGGAAGAAGAAGGCCCAGTCAGATCCCCACTCTCTGTGTATAGTGTGCCTGCCTCAGAGTCACTGCCCTGACACTTGTAAGTACTGCAAGAATATGTCTAAGAGGACTCTGAAAGACAGAGAGAAGATCCGGCTACATGGGCTTCAGGAGAGGCAAAGAACTTCGTCCTCCTCACTTCCCAGACAACCAGCAGGCCATTCTCAGGAGAGAATGGCTCGGTCGACGTCAGCAGGTAGGAAAGTACCTGTTTGTTCCCCGTCGACGTCGTCGCTACCACCGTCTCACCGGCATAGATCGCCGTAGACGGCGACACATCCGACGTCGAAGGAAACGGCGTCGAGGGAACATCATCGCAGGGGCAGGTCTCCGTCGACGGCAGCCCGCCGATCGACGTCGAGCCATCGCCGGCGTGCCCGGTCGCCGCCAAAGGCTGTGCGCCCCCCGACGTCAGGACACACGACGTCGAAATCACCACGATGGCATGAGAGACATCCGCCGTCGACCTCCCACCGCTCCACGTCGAGGCACACGACGGCGAGCAGGTCGAGGTCCAAGGATCGCCGTTCGACGTCAAGGCACTCTGCGTCGAGGCACTCAACGTCGAGACAAGAGCAACCGGCTGGGCGCCCTTCGACGTCGACACAGCCATCGACGTCGACACAGGTTTTACCTGTCCCACAGGGAGCAGAACATCGCCCCACGCCAGACAAGGCCGCGCCATCTCCAGTGGTCTCCATACCGAGCGACTCTTCTCGGTCAAGAGGGGCATCATCTGGGCATGTCTCGCCCATCAATCTATCTCCGAGATGGCTGGAGAGCCTTAACAGACCAGCGGCCTCCCCAGATTCGCAATATTGCGAATGTATTCACCTACTGCCTCCCTGCCAAGAACGCCATCACCGACAGCCAGGGCAGGACGGACTCGTTCTGCTCCTCGCCAACCGGCCGCGAGGCCTAGGCGCTCTGCTACAGCGTCTCGCAGCAGGTCTCGTTCTCAACGAAGATCCAGGTCTCGTTCAAGAAGAAGATCACCCTCTTGGTCTTCATCAGGTTCATCTGTGGGGCGTTACTCACCCACCCTAACAGATTCACCACCTGCTAGAGTCTCACCGGTGGATGACATTACCACGTTTAACGAGGTGCTGCTAAGAGGAGCGCAGAAACTCAACATAGAGGTTCCAGAGCCATCTACCTCCTCATCAGTCATCTTTGAGACTCTACAACAGAGATCAGCATCAAAAAAGCTGCTGCCTCTAGTGCCTGGTTTGTTGCAGCCAACCATGGACACTTTTCTGGCCCCAGCCTCGCTTAAATCTGCCCCGGCTAGGATTCTCAAAAAATACAAGGCTCCCGAACAGGACCCTTTGTTCCTCAGGAAGGATCCGCCACCGGACTCGGTTATAATAGCTGCCGCCCGAAAGACCCACTCGGTGGCATCTTCATCCACGGTACCCCCGGATAAAGAGAGCAGGCATCTAGACTCTCTGGGGAGAAAGATATGCGGGACGGCGGCTTCGGCAATGAAAGTCTCCAGTGCTTCTGCGCTCCTGGGCAGGTATGATCGTTCTCTGTGGGACTCTCTCAGTAGATTCACAGAAAAATTGCCCAGAGAGGTCAGACAAGATTTCCAGGAGATACTGCAAGAAGGATGCCTGGTATCCAACCAGGTTATCAGCGCGGCAGCAGATGGGGCGGATTTAGCTGCTCATGGGTACGCACATGGAATCTGTGCAAGGAGATCTTCCTGGCTGAGACTCACTGGTTTGAAACAGGAAGCACAACAACACATCCTGAATCTCCCATTCGCCGGGAACTCTCTATTCGGTGCCCATGCAGACGAAGAAATGGCCCGCATGAAGACCGAGGTGGATACCATGAGGGCAGTGGGCCTGGAAAGAAAGAAAGATTTCAGGCGGAGGTACAGGCCGTATGACAGGCGCCCTTTCCAGCAGAGGGTTCAAACCCCTCATTTGTCTCAAAGGTCACAGCAACGACAGGGACGCCCTCTTTTTCAACGGAGAAACACAAGGGAGCGAGGGTCAAGTAGACCTCAACAGTCCACTCCGAAAGCACCCACCAAGCAATGAAATCTCGCTTCCCTCGACACTGTACACCACTCCGGTGGGGGGAAGTATTACAGCTTATCTTCACGAGTGGCACTCTATCACAAGAGACAAATGGGTGCTCAATATTGTCGAACATGGCTATTCTCTTCTTTTCAAACAGCCTCCACCACACTTGCCACCAACCAAAGACAATCCATCTCATCTCAGCTTGCTACGCAAGGAGGCTCTCGCCCTCCTAAAAAAGAATGCCATAGAAAAGGTTCCACCTGCACGCAGAGGACAGGGGGTCTACTCCCGTTACTTTCTGGTGGCGAAGAAGGGTCGAGAGGGCGTTTTCAGGCCAATTCTGGACCTACGGCTGCTGAACAAATACATAAGGAAACAGAAGTTCAGGATGCTAGCGCTTCACCAGATTTTCTCTCAACTACATCAGGGAGACTGGATGTGCTCCATCGACCTGCAGGATGCTTACTTTCACATCCCAATAGCTCCCAAACATCGAAAATTCCTGCGCTTCCGAGTAGCGTTACAGCATTACCAGTTCAGAGTTCTACCCTTTGGCCTGAAATCTGCCCCAAGAGTTTTCTCGAAATGTATGGCAGTGGTGGCGGCGCATCTTCGAAAACAAAGGATATACATATATCCATACCTAGACGACTGGCTACTGAAGGCTTCTTCTCCGGAGCAGGCGAGAAGCCATCGGGACATTGTACTCGGAGTTTGCGAAGCTCTAGGTCTTCAGGTCAATTACCAAAAGTCAACCTTGATTCCAACACAGAATCTTCACTACCTGGGAGCTATCATAAACACAGAACTCCAAAAAGTGTATCCTTCGGAGGAACGACTATCCTCAATAGGCAGGAAGTGTCAGGACCTGTTGAGAGCCAACGCACCTACGGCACGTCAGGTGACATCGCTGCTGGGCTCCATGGCATCATGCATTTTTATTGTCCCAAATGCCAGACTCCACATGAGACCCCTCCAAGAGGCATTGGAGACCAACTGGAGCCAAAGGACAGGTCGCTGGGAGGACACGGTGCAGTTACCGGCGGTAGCACTTCAGTCATTGAGATGGTGGATGCACAAACCTCACCTGTCAGTGGGTGCTCCGTTTCACCAGGTGTTTCCATCCGACACCCTAGTAACGGATGCGTCTCTTCAGGGATGGGGGGCTCATCTGGGTCCTTTTCAAGCGCAGGGTCTGTGGTCAGACAAGGAAAAGCATTACCACATCAATCTGCTGGAACTCAGAGCGGTCCATCTGGCTCTCAAGTCTTTCATACCACTATTTCAGGGGAAAACGCTCTTAATACAGACGGACAATACAACCACGATGTATTACTTGAATAAACAAGGGGGAACGAGATCCCTACCCCTATCGCGAGAGTCCCAAGCGATATGGCATTGGGTCCTGGCCAGAGGAATGTCAATTACAGCGGTGCACCTGCCAGGTCAGCAGAACGTGGAAGCAGATTTTCTGAGCAGACACCTAGAGGACGCTCACGATTGGGTCCTACACGGCGAAGTCGCAGAATACATCTTCGCGCAATGGGGTCGGCCTCAACTGGATCTCTTCGCAGACGAAGTAAACAAGAAATGCCCAGACTTCGCATCCAGGTTCTACCGTCCGGGATCTCGAAGGAATGCCCTGTTGATCGACTGGTCAGGGATATTTCTCTACGCTTTTCCGCCGATTCCCCTCATTCCGGCAGTGATCAGCAAACTTTACAGATCCAGGACCAGAATGATTCTTATAGCGCCACAATGGCCCCGTCAATTCTGGTACACAGATCTCCTCAACCTGTCGGAAAAACCTCACAGGAGGCTGCCGTGCAGACCGGATCTTCTGAGCAGAATAGAGGGCAGAATTCTACATCCCAACCTACCCTCTCTGAGCTTAACAGCATGGCTCCTGAATTCCTGCAGTATGGGCACCTAGGGCTCTCACAGGAGTGCATGAACATCTTGAAAGAGTCCAAACGGCCTTCCACGCGGCGTTCTTACGCTTTTAAGTGGAAGAGATTCTACATATGGTGCTGTCAGCAAGGTCATAATCCCATACGGGCTCAGGAGGATGTCATACTGTCCTATTTGCTTCATCTAGCGAAGTCCGGTCTGCAGGTATCATCTATTAAGGTACATTTGTCTGCTATTACAGCCTATCGCAAGTCACCTTCTCAGGAATCCTTCTTTACGAAACCTGTAGTCAAGGATTTCTTAGAAGGTTTGAAGAAAGTTTTTCCGCCCATTCGGAGACCTTCTCCTCCATGGGAACTGAACATAGTCTTGGCAAAACTTATGGGCCCTCCTTTTGAGCCTATACATAAGGCCTCTTTACAACACCTTACATGGAAGACGGCTTTTCTAGTGGCCATTACTTCAGCGAGGAGGGTCAGTGAAATCCAGGCCTTGTCTTCCAAAGAACCGTACACGGTTTTTCATGACAATAGAGTGGTTCTACGAACTCACCCATCTTTCCTTCCGAAGGTGGTGTCAGAATTCCATATCAATCAGACCATATCTTTACCGACTTTCTTTCCCAATCCGGAGACTCCGGCAGAGAAAGCATTGCACTCCTTAGACTTGAAAAGAGTGCTGAAATTTTATCTGGATAAGACAAAATCGATTAGACACTCTAACCGCTTGTTTATAAACTATGGTCATTTGAGGACAGAAGAGGCAGCATCTAAACGAACAATATCAAGATGGATAGTTTCTTGTATTGTTAATACTTACCAGCTAGCTAATAAACAATTACTAGCGCGGCCTAGAGCGCATTCCACAAGGGGAAAAGCGGCTACTACTGCCCTCCTTAACAATGTTCCGATATCTGAGATTTGTAAGGCTGCTACATGGAAGTCTGTCCATACGTTTACTAGACATTACTGTTTAGACTCAGATGCAAGAGCGGATGCCCAAGTGGGGCAGGCCTCTCTAAGAAATCTATTTGCGTAATACCTATCTATTCCTGCACTTCTATCGGACAGTCCGCTGGATTTAGGGATAGGCTTGCTAATCTATTCAATGTTTATGACTATTGATGAGGATCCCCTGGAAGAGAAGGATAAGTTACTTACCTGTAAATCCTAGTTCTCTTCCAGGGGTATCCTCATCAAAGTCATAAACAACCCACCCTCCTCCCCGGACGCACGTCTCCTAGAAGTGCAGGACAGACTGTATTTTGAATCAGTTACACAGATTGTCACCGTAAAAAGAACTGACCTAACTGTGAACCAACTGTCACCTTTCCTTCACCCCTGAGGCATGGTGGGATACTGGAGGTGCTCAGGGTCTTAAAGGCACGGTGCCAAAGTTTTTATGGTTCTCCTGTGTTAACCTGCATGCAGCCTATTGGCTAAGAATGCTCCATTGTTTTTCAATGCAGTTTTTTCTCTTTTTCTCTAGAGTTTACTGCTGCTTGCTTCCCTAAGCCCAGTTTTGGGGGCTTGCGTAGATATTTATTCTCTATGGTAGTTTTATAATATAAAAAAAAAAAAAAAAAAAAAAAAACTTCATAGAAATAAAGCATTTTAGCCTGTTTTAACATTATAGCCTGCATTGCTGTTTTACACATGTATAATATGTGTGTATTTTATATATGCTCCGGGGTCCCCGCACAAGGGCGGGAATATTCAATGTTTATGACTTTGATGAGGATACCCCTGGAAGAGAACTAGGATTTACAGGTAAGTAACTTATCCTTCCCTTACCACCATAAAGATAGCGGAGATAAGTTTGATTCAAGAACTGTGTTCTCTCCAAAGCATAGGTCAGGTGATCCCTCTCTGCATGTCTCCAATCATTCATTGCAATCAAATGGGAGGCACAGTAATAGACCCTAAACATCCAGAAGCACTATTCCTCTATTATTGATGTTTTGTTGCATAGGACTATTCTAGGGTGTGCCTCATTCCATAACTTTTTCCGGAGTTCACTGTCAATTTTGGAGAAAACCTCATGCTGTACTCTATAGTAAGAATTCTGAAGGGCATATTTCAAAATCTGTAGGGTAACCATCTTAAACATAGCTGCCCTACAAAGTATTGTGAGGGGTAAGGCTCTCCATCGAGTAGTATCTGCATGAAACTGTCAGCATTTAGTTCTATGCTTCTTCCAGGGTCTGATGTTGCACTGATAACTAATGACCAGAAGCCCTCTCCAGTCATTCTTAGCCTCAGAGCAAGTCCCATCATATCAGTGTGGTTAGCTTTTGAGCAGGACCAATTTGTCCCAGTTAATGGCATGCCCAGAATGAGCACTATAGCTTTTAAATGTCCGAAGCTTTGCAGGAATGGAGTCCCATGAGTGGGCAAGATATAGGAGGATGTTGTCTGCATATAGTGACATTATTTCTTCTGCAATCTTGGACCCACCTTCTCAAATCCTACTTTGACCGGATGGGCACGGACTAGACATAGTAGGGGTTCTAATATTAGGGCAAACAGGAGGGGCAAGTGTGGGTAACCTTATCGGGTTCCCCTCATAATGAGAACCTCTGCTAATTGCACCCCATTAACTTGTATTGCCGCAGTGGGGTCTTAGTATAGCAACTCTACCAAAGCCAGAAACCTCTGCCCAAAGCCCGTCTTCCTCAGGGCTTGCATCATAAAAGGCCAATGAACAGCATCAAAGGCCTTTTCTACATCTAGGTAGACAAACATGTAAGGTCTGGATGGAACTCGACCTCTGTTATCCAATTATTAAGTCTGCAGAGATTACCCCTAGTAGAGTGCTTTAGCACAAAACCAGACTGATCATTATGGATGGGGGGGAAATGACTCCGGTGAGTCTGGTGGCAAGAACAGTGGCCAAGACCTGGGTTTCAATATTAAGGAGTGAGATTGGACAGTAAGATCTGCACTGGTGGGTAGTTTTCCTGCTTTATTTATCACCACTGTTGTGGTTTATGCAGATCAGGTGGAAGGGTGCCTTCTTGTAGGGTTGTCACGTAGAGTTTATGCATATAGGGCGCCAACAAGTCTATCTGTTTTTTTTTAAACATTCATTTTGGAGACTAAAGGGCAGGTGGTCTTGTCTGGGTTCAATTTGGCCATTGCCGCCCGCACTTCAGTGAGAGAGATCTCATCTTTCAGGGTCAGTCTGTCTGCAGCAGAGATGGTTGGCAGGACTATTGCACTCAAGTATCCCTCAATTTGGTGTTGACCTGCCAAGTGAGTGGTCTGTATAAAGGGCCTCACAGAAACATGCAAATTCCTCTGTTATCTCTTTATGTGTTGTATAAATATTTCCATCCCGCCCTTTTATTTGGTGCATCTATGACGCTTCCTCTCTTGTCGGCTCAACCATGCTAACAACTTACCTCCCTTATCACCTGTATCATAAAGGTGATGCGTGACCAAAAGAAGGGTGCATGCTTCATTAGTCGCCAGTTATCTATATTCTGTTTCGAAGAAATAGGTTTTGTTCTGGAAGATCGCCTTCTATTTGGCAGGAAAGAGAAGCATATATTGGAGCTGCAGTGCCTGGAGTGTTACCTTGGCAGCATCAAAAGTGCGGCGCTGCTTGTGTATCTCTCGGAAATAGTCAGGGCAGAGCATAATAGATGAGGAGTCATACTTAAGCGTGTCAAGTTGGCCAGCTTTTTTAAGAATCCCATTGCAATCATGAAAGTTTAGAAATTGTGCAATGAAGGCTCTCGGGGAGCGCCCGGAGGTAGTTTGTTGTTAATGCCCTATGGGCCCCATATTACAAAGCAGGTGGAAAAGTTAATAGCGATAAAGTGGTCACGGAGCTATTTGTCTAGGATTTCAGGTGTACTGGATGCCTCCACTCCTTCAGGGAAGCCTACGAATCGTATGTTGTTGCGCCTTGCACAATTTTCAGTGTCATCTATCCTCCAAAGTAGATGTTTAGTAATTGATCTTATGGTTGTCAAGTCTTTCCCCTGTGAGTGAGTGGTGTCCTCTAGTTCCGAGATCCTATCTTCTGTTGCCGTCACTCTGTCCTCTACAGTCTGGAGATCTTGTCTCAACAATTAGATTTCTGCTGCTACTTCCCTCTCTTTAGTTTCTAGGGCTATCCTGGATTGCTGCCAGTAATGCTGTATTGTCTGACGATGCATCTCCTGCGTCTTCTGTGTCTTCTGAGGTGGGGACCTCTATAGCCTTGGTTTATCTAACAGTCTTACCCTGTCTGGGGGATTTGGGGTCCTTATCCTTGGCCATGGTGTAGGTGGCAGCTATGGCGATCCCCCTGCCCCTTCGCCCACCACCACCCGTACTCGATGACGTGGTAGGCTTGGGCATCAGCCCAGGATCCCAGCACCAGGTTACTTAGGTCCGTGATGGTGAGATGGCAGGAGAGAGGGGTCCACCGGATGGAAACGCCTACTGCGGTCCTGCCATCAGCAATATATAACCTCCCACCCAACAAATCCTCCACGGGAGATGTTGCCTGCTGGTTTTGATATGTTCATATCCTTTGTGCACTGACCGTTCAGTTTCGATTGCCCTCAATGTTCAGTGCAAGCCTCAACATGCAGGGGTACTCCTCCCAGGCAGTCCGGGCTCTGGCGTGTCACTGCGCATCGCAGCAGGTCCCAAGCAGTAAACAGGGGTGAGAAAGGGGCAGGGGTTTGACACTGGTTGAATTGCCCCCCCAAAGATGTCTCAGAGTATCTGCTGTGTGTCCCAGCGGTCTTGGTCAGATCAGCCGCTTAGGCCCTGCACCGTCCTGAGATGCCCCAGAACTCACCGCATTATTTAGGGGTCTTAACCAGTCCCTCCGCTCACCAAGTCCTGCTGTGACTGTGTCTGACCATGCACAAGCCTTCTATCATATGGTGTGGTTCAGGAGCCACCAGGTCAGCACTCTCTGCACTCTGATGTGTTCTTCCCCGCCGTGTCTCCACACAGGTGGGCGTTGGTTGGCTGTGTAACTGTGCCTCTGCTCCAGTTTGGGCCGGAGGAACATAGGGCGCGCAGTCCTCAATCCACCAGTTTTGCTCAGTTTTCTGCCGACCCCAGGCTAGCTGACGCCAGCTCAGTAGCTTATAGATGGGCGCCGGCTCAGGCAAGTGCCATCTTTATCAATCCGCGATGCTTCAGACTGATTTTCGCCTCTGTAGGGCCTCAGAGTCTTCCCCCTGTGGGGTTGGTTACCTTTCTGGAGTAAAATAGACAGAAATTGTGGGGTGATGGGACTAAGGGTCAGAATTGAGACAGGAGCTCAGCTCAGGCACGACTAGCCTGCCAACTTGTCGACCACAACCCTAATTTACTAATCTTAGCCATTTTATTTGTCATTGTCCAAAAGTGGACAGTGTACGGAATTTCCATTGGGTGGTTGTTAAAGAGCTGGCAAGCAAAGGTGCATTAATAAAACATAATTTGCCACAATACATAATAAGTAATAAAACATAATTTGTCCATGTTGTTAGCATATTTTCTTCTTTTGCAAGACAATGAAAAATTGCTTTGAAGACAGTGTATTATGAACTTCAAGTTTCATACTTAAGAAACAGAAAATGATATCCCATAATTTGGGCATTCGCACAGAATGTGCTTCCAATTCCCTATGGAATTATTAACATTTCAGGGAGACTAAAGAACGCTGGGAAGAGAATTTATTAAGTTTCAGAGACCAGTGATACAGCATCAATTTGTTAACAAATACCATTCAAGGGAAATTAGGACTTTAAAGTGTAATGTAAGTAAATGCGTTATTTTAGGCCAATCAGCATCTTTAAGGATTTTTCCCATTGAATTGAACCATTTTATCTGAATGTGGTAACTTCAGAAATGAGATCAGCTGACAGTTTTTGTACCAATATCCCATAACTAGCGAGTCGGATCGTAGTTTGTATAACCTGGGGAAATGAAAGGTGTTTAACTAAGGCTAAAAATGAAGCCTCCAATGTCTCAAGTTGTTGGAAAACCAAAATGACTCACGGAATTGTTGAAAAACAGGTTTCCTATTTTCCCAACACCCAAAGGGGCCCAGCATTGAACTGACTTGGGTATTGCTACCAGCTAGAATTAAATCAATATACATTTAGGGGAGTCTTGCATAAATATTAGGAATGTGGAGCGCTGTGTTGAGCTGAATTTTATTCTCACTGAAAATGTTAGGAGCCCTATTACATACCTTTTGGGTACTTTCCCTAACTGGTTGAACAAAGATTGAATATACAATTTTTTTTAAATGTATGTGATATAGTGACACTGCCATTGAGGTCAGCATTCATCTGAAACCTGATTTGGATTGCCACAGAAGCCTGTTAATATAAACAAACATAAGGGAGGCCCTATGATCTTTAGTAAGTTTGAGAATTTTCATTGAAATTTTTGTTTTTTGTTGGCCCAAATAAAACTTTAAAAAGACTGTAAATTTTGGTAAACAACATATTTGTTTAATAACAAGTAAAAGTAAAAAATAAAAACAAAATCTGTGGTAAGACTGACATTTTAGTCAAGGAGATGCAGCCAATTATAGACAATGGAAGCCTGTACCATTTAAAAATAGCATTTCAACAGCCTTTTTGTCTTAACCGTGAGTGGGACATAAATATTATCATAAAAGTCTTGGAGATCTTCCAGATAATATTCCCTTGTATACCTTAGGGCCAGAATTACAATGATTCCGTGTTACAGAAGGAGTCTGTTTTGTTGAAGTATTAATTAAATAATAGTACTTCAGTTTTGGACTCATTAAGGCAGTACTCCACCCCTCACCCTTCAACCCCCAAACCTAGTATACTGTCTGAAGACAATGTGGACCAATTTTGTCAGGTCCTGCTGCCTCATGAAAGGTCAGAATGTGGTGGATATACTGAATGCCAAGGGTTTGAAAAACAATATAATTTGGCACACAGGAAATTTGGATGTCAAAAGAATTAGAAATAAAAATTCCCAGCTTACCGGGTCAAAAGGCTACTCTGAATGTAGCAGAACAACCACAGTTGGGGTGGAAGAGATCTAAAGCTTCAGCAGAAAGGTATGTTTTTTTGCTGCAATATTGTGTCTAGGCAGGAAACCACTTTAATCACTGTGGATTGAAGTAGGGGGCTAACTGTAGTAATCGATTAGTGATGACTTAAGCCAGAATTATATAATCAGCACCATTGCCACCAAAGAATAAACGATTTGTAAGGGTTGTAAGAGAAGGGATAAGCTCAGAAGCAAACATTTTATCACACTTAATACTAAACTGTCTTCCCCAGGGGCTTTTTTTTGCTAACCAATTGCAATGTATAGCGGTCCTCATCTTCCCTTGTAGGATTAGTGCAATTGTGTAGGGCTGGAGGAGGAAAGTATTGGTAATGGGAAATGAGATAAAAATGAATTATACCCCTCTTTGAGCAGGGGTTAGTCCTTTTCATAAATTGACTGGTAGTGAATAAAAAATGAAGAAATAAAATGTTTCTTGATCATGGGTCATAGTCTTAGTATCTTGTTGGTTAAACTGATGTTACTGTGTTTTTACTGGCTGTTAGTTAGACTTGTGCTTTTTGTTATTAAATATTTGATTATTTATTAGGTCTTTTTGAATTAAATATTCTTTTAAAGATGTCATAATAGAATCTAGTTCAGCCAGGGGAGTGGCAGAGGAAGCTTTGATTCTCTTGATGTACAGACAGGATATCCAGAATATCAGATGCTTTTTGTGCAATTAAATGCACCAGCATTGTTGCTTTGAATGCATCCCGCAGGATAGAGGGGATCAGTTGTGTTGTTATTATCTTATGTCATAATCTTGCTTTTCAGGTTTAAGACAAAGGACTTCTCAAGTAACTAAATGTGCTGGAATAATGTTCGAATTGGAGTGATACAAGAGAGTGGTCAGAAAAGGCAGTAGGAGAGCTCCAGGTTGTAACGAAGAAACTAAAATATGGTCAGTGTGGAAGGCAGCTTTAAACCTAATGGAAAAACTGGAATAAAACCGCTTGTTAAGGTGGTCTCTACTCCAGGGTCCCAACATGCCCAGAAAAATCATAAAGATCTGTAGCATCTGTAGTCTTACCTTTAGATCAAACATGCCCAGGACTAGCAGAATCAGGTACAATATTTGGAAGTAAATTAAAGCCCCCTTGTAAGAAATTGGGTTACTGGTTGAGGGGGTGAAACCCTACTAAAGCAGCAACCACAATTCTTGTCAGGGTAGAACACGAGCAAAACACAAATTAACCTCTGCTTAACCCTTTGTTAGCTTTGGACAAAAGCAGTCAGGTTTAACTAAGCGGCAAAATGTAAAGTGTTTATGCAGCCCATCAACAGAAATAAAATGAAAACATAGAACAAGAAAAATCACACATCAATTTAGTAAATACAGTAAAGTGTAATAAATTATTTGACACCAAAACGACAAAAATCCAGTCAGTAGAACTCGAGATATGCAATTTTAAAGATTTAGATAAAACTAGTGGTTAAAAACACAAAGCGCCAACTGTGGTAATCTGATCATGCTGGACTGAGACAAAGTCACAAGTTCAGGCTGACTGTGGTGGAGTGTGAGATGGATTCAGGGACCAAAATTGGACCCCTATACAAAGTACCTTAAATCCTGGTTGCAGAGCATTGCAAGGTCCCATGTTGAAGATGTGTTGCGCAGCCGTGTTCCTAGGAACTGCGCAGTGCGATGCTGACTCCTGCTTTGAGGAAGTGTTGCTCAGTGGCAGTTCTGAGGAGCTTCAGCTCTGTGATGCAAGGTCCTGCATCAATGATACGTCATACATCGGCTGTTCCAAGGAGCTGCAGGGCTGCATGGCGAGGTCCGACGTCGAGAATGCGTTGCACAACTGCTGTTCAGAAGAGCTGCAAGTGTCAGGGATGTTTAGTGCAGCTGCGGTTTGGAAGCAAAGCTGCAAGGAGATTTGTTGTGCTGCACTGGTTCTGCTCAAGACCACAGCTGGGCTGTCACCGCCAGGCCCACTTCCAAGGGTCCAGGACTGGGTTGGCACCACTTGGGGGGGTGCAAGGCGCACAGCAGACATAGTCCAGGAGCGGGATTCAGGGCAGTTGAAGGCTCTCCTCAGGAGGCCAGTCCAATAGTCCTTGGAGTTACTCTGGTGGTCCTGGGTTGAAGATGCAGGTCTAGCCCTTCCCAGGCAGCAGGGCTTCAGAGTAGGAGGGCAGCAGAGTAGAATTCTCTCCTGCAGCAGAGCAGCCCTCCTTCTAGCCTTTCACAGGTCCAGAGGTGTACTGAAGAGTTAGGTCTGAGGGTCCAATATTTATACTTGGTGCAAGTTTTGAAATAGGAGAAGGTTCTTGAGGTTTCCACCCCAGAGGTGTTTGGATTTGTATGCCTCCCTACATTGGCCCCAGTTTGTCTGGGGGCACAGAAGACTAGTGTGGAACCTGTTATGAGTGTGCTGAGTCAGAGCCTTTGTGATGTTTATGCAAGTGTGGTAGGTGACAGTTCCTCTTCCCTGTCAAAGTCAGAGATGGACCATCCTGCCAACAACTATCCCCATTTTGTCTCCCTGTCTGGGAGCAATACCCAAAGGTCAACTGCCAGCTACTCCTAGTCATGTGACCCAGGATATATGCTTCAGGCACCACATGACTGGGACAAGAAAATTGCAACTTTCTAAACGTGGTATTTTCAGAATTCTGACTTAAAATCTAACTTTACCAGTAAAGAGGGTTTTAAATTCCAATTATTTGGATACCAAACCCAAAATTGGTACCTTCTCCCAATTCAAAGTTATCTCTTATTAATTGTAATAAGGTAAGTCAGTGTCATCCCATCAAAGAGGTAGGCCTTGCAGTATTGAAAAAGAATTTGAGGAGTTTCTCACTTCAAGGACATGTAAAACATAAGCGTACATGACCAACTTCTTAAATACACTGCACCCAACCCTCTGGAGAGTGTAAAGGCTATCTTGGGGGTGACTTACATGTACCAAAAGGAAGGTTTAGGCCTGGAAAAATGTTTATTTTGCCACGTTGAAATGGTCATTTAAAACTGCACACACAGGCTGCAATGGCAGGCCAGAGACAAGTTTGATAGGCTACTCTAATGGGTGGCACAGTCACTGCTTCAGGCCTACTAGTAGTATTTCTACAAGCCTTGGGTACAGGTAGTTCCACTGTACCGGGGACTTATACGTTTATTAAATGTGCCAATTGGGAGTAAGCCAATGTTACCACGTTTTAGGGAGGGAATAATTGCACTTCACTGCTGGTTAACAGTGGCAAAGTGCACAGAGTCCGAGGGCAAACAAAAGCGGGATCCGTAAAAATGAAGAGTTAGGCACCCTGAGGCTCACAGGTTTAATACTCCTACTATACAAACCCAGCCAGGTAGCTGTGCTAGTTGTCAAACCTAACCCCCTTAGAGAGAAGTTCATCAGATGCAAGACCAAAATAAGACACAGTGGGGGTCATTCTGACCCCGGCGGTAAAAACCGCCGGGGCCGGGGTCGGCGGTAGCACCGCCAACAGGCTGGCGGTGCTCCGCCGGGCATTCTGACCGCGGCGGTACAGCCGCGGCCAGAAGCGGAAAGCCGGCGGTGTACCGCAGACTTTCCGCTGCCCATGGGAATCCGCCATGGCGGCGCAGCTTGCTGCGCCGCCATGGGGATTCCGACCCCCTCACCGCCATCCTGTTCCTGGCGGTTCCGCCCGCCAGGAACAGGATGGCGGTGAGGGGTGTCGTGGGGCCCCTGGGGGCCCCTGCAGTGCCCATGCCAATGGCATGGGCACTGCAGGGGCCCCCGTAAGAGGGCCCCACTTTGTATTTCAGTGTCTGCTTTGCAGACACTGAAATACGCGACGGGTGCCACTGCACCCGTCGCACATCCTCCACTCCGCCGGCTCCATTCGGAGCCGGCATCCTCATGGAGGGGTGTTTCCCACTGGGCTGGCGGGCGGCCTTTTGGCGGTCGCCCGCCAGCCCAGTGGGAAACCCAGAATACCCGCGGCGGTCTTTTGACCGCGCAGCGGTATTCTGGCGGTTCCCTCCAGGCGGGCGGCTCCCGCCGCCCGCCGGGGTCAGAATGACCCCCTAAGTGAGTATTTGAGAGGTCTATCAAGGCGGGTATGCAAATGTTTATCCATTCAGAAATTGCTGTGCTCTTGTCCTTATTATTTAGGCCTTTCACATTGAGTCTATCAATTTGGAGTACCCCAAATTATCTGATTGGAGAAGAAAAAAAAACAAGCAGTACAACCATATGAAATGTATAAGAAAGTTCTGAGCTCACATTTTTCCTCTTTTTTAACCCCACTAACACCCCTTAGTTGTGGGGAAACCACCCACCCCACTTGAGTCCAAACATCCACCACTTATATCCCAAAAGAAAAGAGACAATTCTACTGCTCAGGCTATGCGACAATTCCTGTGATCCAAATGCCACTCCACCATATCACCTTTAGGTGCTCTAATGTTGCACCTATGCAAGGGACCAAGCCCTACCAAGAGGCAGATCCACCTAATATTGTTCGACAGACATAAAAAAAAACAAAAAAAGCGCATGCATATAAAAAGCTTGCCTATCTGTGAGTGTATGTTAGTACTTTTGATGCTTCCTAAATGAAGCATTGACCTGTTCAATTTCAGCAAGCACGTTTTGGGTAGAGGAAAGTTATGAAACCGATTTGCGTATACTACCTTAAGTTTGGCTGGTTGCAGAAGAAGTGTCTGTCTGCCTTGATCCTTCTAATTGGGCACCCATTTTCTTCTGGATGTATTGTTTCGTAGGAAGTATAGTAATAGACTGTGGAACAGTACTCATCGTCAACCTGAATCATTTTTTTCCCAAATGGCTTTAATGAAGATTGATTTTTTAATCGTAGAAGCTTTGAAGGTAATAAGAATGGTCAGGGATGTGGAATTTAATAAAACATCTACTTGTGCATGGGACAGTTTGCTTCTTAAATCTACTTGTCTTGTAAACAAATCTACTTGCCCCTTTGGTGCCATGCCTTACGTCAACAAATTATGGCAGCAATCTCCTTGTGCAAGAGCTCTGATAATACTCTGGTTATGCCACAGCTACTTTTATAGTAGGACTTGCATACTTGCAGTTTCAATCCCTACTATAGCGCTTTCCTTATTTTGCCACCTTTCCGCAGATCTATATACTGGGGCTGGAGGAAGCAGTAAGCAATAGTTCCAGGGCTGGATTGCCTTTGAGTCTGCAAACCTACTAACCTGCATGTTTTAAGGGTTTTCACCAGCTCTTCTCTGATTTTTTCCCATAATGAGAAAGGTTTGAAATGTACTCCTGACAATGGTAGAAGTAGAAGTTCTTCCAGGGTGGGAAAAAAGTGGATGGAGGGAAAGTGAACTTGTAAGCGCTCAATTGTTTTTCATGTGAGCAAATCTACACATGTATATTTGTTCGTGCTAAAATACAGTTCACAAATATTTTCTAGGAGTTTTATTTCCTGGTCTACTTCTGTAAGCTCTTTTGAATTCATGAAAGCCACTAATTCAAAGACTTATACCATGGGTGCCCTTTTGTGACTTTCTTTAAGAATTGGGTCCATAATTAGGTCTGGCGTTTACAAAGATTTATTTTTTTAATTAAACTTTTATTTCTCTATCGGCTGGCTTTACTGTTAGTGATCGCATTCTGCTCTTCCACCAAAAGAATATTGGCACACAAAGTAGTTTTGTTCAGTGCCCGCAACTACTGTGGGGTAATGAAACTGGAGGGGCCTCCCTGCAAAGAACACAGAGGCCTTCCGCCCTCCAGACTCACTTAGGGCAGGTGCTGTGCTGAAAGGGCCCCCTGGAGGGGGCTGCGGGCCTTTGTTACACTACTGGTTGCATTGTGTGCTTTTTTTTAGGCCAAAAACGTTTTTTTTTCTCTTTTTGCCAGTGTTTGATACAATGGTGAGGGCCTGGCAGCTCTCACAACAACAAAGTGTTACAAAAGCCGTGTCGAAACAAGACACGCATTGACGAAACCAAAAGACTCACAAAAAATGTCAGATCGGTTGGCTTTGCCAGTGCCTGTTTATTTTCATGCCTGCCATAATCTTGTTGAAAATGGTTACATTGAATTCCCATTAGGAATATTTTGTTAAAATACTAGAGCGCATCTACACAGTTTAATAAATGACGCTTCAAAGAAATAGCACCTAAAATTTCATTGTAGCGAAGCGCTTTTTTTCCTACTTGCATTTTTTTCTTAACCTTTTATTTTGAAAGCAAAGAATCATCACTCTTGCTTACAAGTTTCTGTAAACATTTGCATATAAATCAGACAGCTTTTTGGGAGTACTATACTTAGCGTCATATTGTTAAACTTTTCAAACGTTTGTACACTTTTTTTTTTTTACTGGAACTACTGTCAGTAGTGCAGTGTGACCTTAAAACATTTATTTACGGCGCTCACCCTAATAATGAAGCCTTTTAATTAATGAACCATAAATATAAGTTTGAACAGCATTAGCATATGGACACACATTACCTCCACTGTAGACAGATCCCTTCTTTGTAAACTGGCAGCCAAAGGGTTTGTGCTGCAGGGGGCTGGGCCTACTTGTCCCCAGGACAAAATAAACATGAAAACTTGTTACACTTGATCCCAAACAATATGGGCATCAGGCAATAGGAATTCCACATCCCTGATGGTGCATGGTTGAGTGTCTGTTTTTGGACTGAAAAGAAAGAAAACCAATGGCCCTTGTTATAATTGTGGCTTCAGGAGCATCAGAAATTGCACGCTTTGTGATGAGATTTGTGACAAAAGCAGTCATTCTGCCCATCTTCTGTCCCCTTAGGTGCCCTGATGGTACAAATCTTTAATTTTCAAGGTCTTCCAGTGTTAATCTAACACTGGATTCCTCATTTGTAAGTAAACAAGTTTGAGTTTGAGATAGAGCTTGACTGTCTTTCATTTGATAGAGATGTGACTCACCCCTGAAGTAGATTTCTGTTTGGTTGCAGATATTGTCTATCTTAGTTTGTATTAATGACAAGATTGTGGCTTCGGAATTTTTTTTCTCTTGGGCTTCTTGAAGCGCTGCTGAAATATCTGTGTATCAAGCCACAATGTCACCATTGTTCACAGTCTGCCCCTGACACATTTCAGACTTGTTTTTTCGTGGTGAGAGTCGTTGGATGATTCCACTGGAGTTTCCTAATATTGTCTCATGTGCTTTAAGATTGGCATGTGGCATGTGGTTGTGCAGGGAATTCTTTAACAGGTACTTTGGGGGGAACCTCTAAATTTAGAGCTTATTGTAGAATCAAAGATTGAATTTTCCTCAAAGCCCCCTCTTCTTTCTGTGAGATTGCAGGATGGTAGATAGGATAATGATCACATATTTTTTGGAAAAAACGTTGATTGAATTCAGTCGAAGTGTATTCGGAGGCTGATGTCGTTCTGTTAACCATGTTGCCATCACTGCATATGGCACTGCTTTAACCATCCATTTGAAGTTTTTCTTTGTCTTGTCTATGGTGAGTGCTCAGTCCAAATAACAAGGCTTCGCTGTTTATTTTGGATGGTCTATTGAGCACTCCCCCACTCCATTTGAGGCCATGTTGCACAGCAGCGCAAGAGGAAAAACCTGTTGTGTTTTTAATTTCAGACACATTCCAAGTTGTCAAGCAGGGCTTGTATTTTCAAACTTCAGTCATCCAACAAAACTTTAAAATACAGCTGTTTTGTGGCCATATTGGTGATTTTCCGATTCATCAGGCGGGACCACAATCATCTCCATGTTTTGCTACAGCCAATGGATACAAAGCAGGGTCCTCTACTGCTCTGCTGGAGAGGAGTCAGTGAGTCATTGGAGAATTCTACATTCTCAAATGGGGATCTATTACTTAGGAGTGTAGAAAACTAACTCAGAAAGAACGCACAGCATCACATTCTGGCTGAGAAAGTAGAGAGCAAGACCCCATGGTCTACACTGGTATGAATTACTGCTGAGAGATCAAACAGGACAACCAGGCATACTTCACCACAGTGCTTAATTTGTGAAACAAAGTGTGCTGGTGTCCGAAGCTCTGCTCAGAAGCCATCGTACCGTACAATTTAATGTTGGCACACTGCATACCAAGGCTGGTAGTCTTTAATCCACCTCCTGCTTCTTTAATCCACTACAGACACCCTCTGCTCCTTTTTCTCACTCTTGCATTTTCCTGATTTCTCCCTTTGAGCGGGTTTGCTGTCATTCACTTTCTTTTTCTTTCTGATGGGTGCATTTTTCCCTTTCTTGGGCTTCGGAAATATCTAATGCAGAAAAAAAGTGCTGGTCCCTAAAAATAAGTGCTGGTGCACCCCACCGGCAACCATTGGCTCAAAATAAACACTGCTTCACCAGGATCCAAGACTCAAAGGGACTGATGCACAAAGATAAACTTAGATCCAAAGTCTAAGTTTAGACCTGAAATCTAACTTTAGACCTGGGGGGTCATTACAACCATGGCGGACGGTGTTAAAGCGGCGGTAAGACCGCCAACAGGCGGGCGGTAAAAATATTGGAATTACGACCGTGGCGGAAACCGCCAAACAAAGACAGCCACTTTAACACTCCGACCGCCAAGGCGGTACAAACAAACAGCTTGGCAGTCACCGCCAACAGACAGGCGGAGAACAATGTACCGCCCACACTATAATGACAGGCCAATCCGCCACCTTTTCCGGGGCGGATTCACCACGGATAAAAACACGGCGGAAACAGGAATTTCAAAGGAAAAACGCTCACCTCTACACACTCCACGAGGAAGGAGGACACCATGGAGCCGGAACTCCATATTCTCCCTGCGATAGTCTTCCTGCTCCTGTACCAGGAGCACCAACGCCGGCGGCAAAGACCACGGTGAGTTCTGCACCTACGACACAGGGGAGGGGGGAGGCAAAAAACAGGGACACACACGCAACACCCCCACCCCCACCCTCACCCACTACAACACACACACCAATGCATATCTAAACATTACAGTTACACCCCCCCAACCCCCACGGAAGAATGCAAAGACAAAAGGAAATGAGTGTAACCATTGTAATATATCAAAATTCAGTAAGCAAATATATACATATATACACTATTAACAAAATATACACCAAGATTAGTAGTCCAGGTATTGCACAATTCATAGTCCGTGGACCATTGGGCCTAAAATGCATGGGTGAGGCCCACACACGATACCAGATCAAAACAGAGAGAACAATGCAGGGGCATCAGATAGAAATACAACAGGCACCTCAGGGGGAAGGGAAGGGGGGCACCTCAGCCGGATGAGTGCACGACGCCAGATCCACAAGGGGGCTCCATGCTCATTGATGTATCCTGGGGAGTGCAAAGCCACAGTCTCTCAAGTCTCTACAGTGGGTGGGTTGCCCACTGCTGCATCCTGGGGAGTGCAAAGCCACAGTCTCTCAAGTCTCTACAGTGGGTGGTTTGCCCACTGCCATATCCTGGGGAGTGCAAAGCCACAGTCTCTCAAGTCTCTACAGTGGGTGCTTTGCCCACTGCTGCATCCTGGGGAGTGCAAAGCCACAGTCTCTCAAGTCTCTCCAGAGGGTGGTTTGCCCACTGCGCTATCCTGGGGAGTGCAAAGCCACAGTCTCTCAAGTCTCTGCAGTGGGTGGTTTGCCCACTGCCATATCCTGGGTAGTGCAAAGCCACAGTCTCTCAAGTCTCTCCGGTGGGTGGGTTGCCCACAGCCATATCCTGGGGAGTGCAAAGCCACAGTCTCTCAAGTCTCTCCAGTGGGTGGTTTGCCCACTGCCATATCCTGGGGAGTGCAGAGCCACAGTCTCTCAAGTCTCTACAGTGGGTGGGTTGCCCACTGCCATATCCTGGGGAGTGCAAAGCCACAGTCTCTCAAGTGGATAACAGTCTCCACTGGTTCTGGGGGGGGGGCTTGGTGCCCAGAGTGCTTCATCCAGCCAAGGACAGACGGAGTGGATGCATGTCTCCACTGGTTCTGGAGGGGGAGTGGTGCCCAGAGTGCTTCATCCTGTGAAGGACAGACGGAGTGGATGCATGTCTCCACTGGTTCTGGAGGGGGACTGGTGCCCAGAGTGCTTCATCCTGTGAAGGACAGATGTAGTGGATGCATATCTCCACTGGTTCTGCAGGGGGACTAGTGCCCAGAGTGCTTCATCCTGCCAAGGACAGACGGAGTGGATGCATGTCTCCACTGGTTCTGGAGGGGGACTGGTGCCCAGAGTGCATCACTCACCCATTGACAGTCCCTGTTGCGTCAGTGCCCCTGCTGCTCATGGGCTACTGGTGCTTGACTTGGCGGTCCTTGCCCTGTTCAGCGGTGCTTGCCTTGGCGGTCCTTGCCCTGTTCAGCGGTGCTTGCCCTGTTCAGCGGTGCTTGACTTGGCGGTGCTTGCCCTGTTCAGCGGTGCTTGCCATGTTCAGCGGTGCTTGACTTGGCGGTGCTTGCCCTGTTCAGCGGTGCTTGACTTGGCGGTCCTTGCCCTGTTCAGCGGTGCTTGCCCTTGCCCTGTTCAGCGGTGCTTGACTTGGCGGTCCTTGCCCTGTTCAGCGGTGCTTGCCCTGTTCAGCGGTGCTTGACTTGGCGGTCCTTGCCCTGTTCAGCGGTGCTGGAGGGGGACTGGTGCCCAGAGTGCATCACTCACCCCGTGACAGTCCCTGTTGCGTCAGTGCCCCTGCTGCTCATGGGCTAGCGGTGCTTGACTTGGCGGACCTTGCCCTGTTCAGCGGTGCTTGACTAGGCGGTGCTTGCCCTGTTCAGAGGTGCTTGCCATGTTCAGCGGTGCTTGACTTGGCGGTGCTTGCCCTGTTCAGCAGTGCTTGACTTGGCGGTCCTTGCCCTGTTCAGCGGTGCTTGCCCTGTTCAACGGTGCTTGACTTGGCGGTCCTTGCCCTGTTCAGCGGTACTTGCCCTGTTCAGCGGTGCTTGACTTGGCGGTGCTTGCCCTGTTCAGCAGTGCTTGCCCTGTTCAGCGGTGCTTGCCTTGGCGGTCCTTGCCCTGTTCAGCTGTGCTTGACTTGGCGGTCCTTGCCCTGTTCAGCAGTGCTTGCCCTGTTCAGCGGTGCTTGACTTGGCGGTCCTTCATTGCCCAGCTAGGCTGGGGCTGGCGGTCCTTCATTGGTCAGCTGGGCTGTGGCTGGCGGGGCCCTCCTGGGCAGCTGGGCTGTGGCTGGCGGGGCCCTCCTGGGCAGCTGGGCTGTGGCTGGCGGGATCCTCCTGTGCAGCGACGATGGGGCTGGCAGTGTCCTCCTGGGCAGTGATAATGGGGCTGGCGGTGTCCTCCTGGGCAGTGACGATGAGGCTGGCGGTGGCCTCCTGGGCAGTGACGATGGGGCTGGCGGTGGCCTCCTGGGCAGCGACGATGGGGCTGGCGGGGCCCTCCTGGCCAGCGGGGATGATGGCGGTCTTCTCCGCCGTGCTGCTCCTCCCAGACTTGCCGGGTTTCTTCTGGCCCTTCCCCACCTTGGGAGGAGTCACAGCTGAGTCCACACTCCCCCCGGGATCCCTGGGAGCAGCTTGGGTGGCTGGAGTCTTCCCCCTCTCCCGCCTGGCACTGGCCAACTTCTGGTGCTTCACAGGGGGTGGACTGGCTGTGCTGTGGCTCCGTGACACACTGGCTGTCCTGGTGGCCGGTGCACTCCACATACCTGTGACAACAGGCGCCACTGGTCCCAGAGATTTTGTGGCTGAGGTGCTAGTTCGGGACCTATGAGTTGGATGGGGGTGGTGGGAAATAGGTTAAGAGTGGACAGGAAAAGTTGTTTGGAGACACTGGGACGGGTAGCTGGAGGGGGTTTGGGAGTGGAGGAAGAGGTGGTGGTTGTAGGAGGTGTAAGTTTTGTGGCTTTGGGTGCAGGTGCATGCGCTGGAGGCTGTTGTGAGGTGGATCTATGTTGGGTGGGTGTGTGCCTGCATTTGTGTATCTTCGGAGGGGGCGTCACAGACACACTGGGAGAGGACACAGGGGACGTGTGAATGGTAGTGGGGGTGGTGAGTGCACGTGAGCGGGGTGTGGCGGTGGGTGTGCTGGTGCGGGAGGTAGTGGCTGTAGAGGTAGTGCATGCAGGTGTGAGTGTAGACGAGACTGGGAGGGAGGAGGGAGACGACGAGGAGGGGGACACAGTGGAGGCAGTGGATGTTGGTGTGTCTGTATGTGTGTGATGCTTGTGTGAGTGCCTGTGGGATGTGTGGTGCTTATGTTTGCCTGAGCTTCCCTTGTGTGGTGAGGTGTGTGCAGGCTGGTCTGATGGTGTGCTTGGGATAGGCAGAGGTACAGGGGATTGGGTCTGGGTGGAGGAAGTTGGAGGGGGGAGGCTAGACACAGGGACAATGGCTGCATCAGTGCTGAGGCCAGAGTTTGAAAGGTTTGGTGAAGGGCCGCCTGACCAGAATGAATGCCCTCCAGGAATACATTTGTGTGGTGCAACTCCCTTTCTACACCCTGGATGGCATTCAAAATGGTAGACTGTCTAACAGTGAGGGACCTGAGGAGGTCAATGGCCTCCTCACTGAGGGCAGCAGAGGTGACAGGGGCAGGGGCTGAGGTGCCTGGGGCGAAGGTGATGCCCACCCTCCTGGGTAAGCGGGCACAGGGCGAAGGCTGAGGGGCTGCTGGGAGGGCGGGCTGGTGGGGGGGTGGCGGCTGTACCTGTAGTAGTGGGGGGCACAGATGTTGCCGCCACCACAAGGGAGCTCCCATCGGAGGATGAGTCCGTGTCGCTAGTTTCAGCTCCTGTCACCGCCGTGGTGCTCCCCTCGCCCTCCGTCCCACTGGTGTATTCAGAGTCCGTAGTGTGACCCTCCATGGCCATGTGGGATGCAGCTCCCTCGTGCTCCGGTGCCACTGCTCCTCCGCCTGATAATGCTAATGCACACAAGAACAGGGAGACCGCAAAAAAGGGGGGGGGGAAACAGAAGAAAGACATGTTGAGTGCATGGCTTACCGCTATCGTTGGCAGACAAGACAGACACAGAAGCCCCCTGCACTACGTCGCGCTGTTGGGCTCTACAGTGCAATTCCTGGGAAATAGCCTACAAGGCTATGGATGACATATGTACACATAGATGACACAGGTGCATGAATAGCTGTACTTGGCACTCTACAGAGGTGGGGTGTGAGGCCACAGGGCCATGCATTCCGAAGGGGCCTAGCCTACGGAACTCGCCCTGGCCTAGGGAAACCCACAGCCCTCCTCCCCACCCAGACCCCTCCACTGCGCACAAAGTCAGCTGAATGAGAGTGTACTCACCCCCTTGTGTCTGCTGTGATGCCCTCAAGCACCCATCCAACTCCGGGTAGGCCACCACCAGGATCCGGAATATCAGGGGGGTCATGGTTCGACGGGCAACCCTCCCACCTTGGGAGGCCATCCCCAGCTGAGCCTCTGCCGTCTTCTTGCTCCAGCGGCGAATGTCCTCCCATCTTTTCCGGCAGTGGGTGCTCCGTCTGTGGTGGACCCCCAGGGTCCGGACGTCCTTGGCGATGGCACGCCAAATATCCTTCTTCTGGTGGGCGCTGACCTACATGAAATGTACAGGAGAAGAAGAGAAGTCATTACCAACTGCGCCGTCAAAGTGAGTGGCCCCCATCCCTACCCTTGCCATGTGGCACATGCACCCACCGTCTTTCATGCACTCAGAACTCTCCCCCCTTCCCTCTTACAACCAGCCCTCTCCACACAGGCATAGCCCATACAACATGCTCCATGTGTACTTACCTGTTGGTCTGGAGGACCGTAGAGTAGCGTGTACTGGGGGAGGACCCCATCGTCGAGCTTCTCCAACTCCTCCGATGTGAAGGCAGGTGCCCTTTCCCCAGACGCACAAGCCATTTTCCCTTCCAGACCGAGGTCAGAGCAGCACTTGCAGTGTAGGTCCTCTCCTGTCGAAGATCAGGTATCGAGTGATTCAACAGATAGAAAATGGCGGTCACGTCCGCGGCGGTGCGTACCATCACCGCCGGCGTACATCGTCATTGGCTCCTGGGACCCATAGGGTCCAATGTTAACCAATGCAGCATTGCGCCGCGGTCTTCGACCGCCTACCGCAACGGTGTACAACGCCAGCGCAGTTACCTCACATCCCATTGTCCCACTTTACAGGTCAGGCAGCCGCCATTTCAGGGGCCCACATGGCCTAATTACCAACTGCGTCACACATACCTAGGCCTACTCTCAACACACATACAGGCCACATTTTGTGTATGAATGGTGTTCCGTGTAGACTGTGGGTACATACCTCTGAGTTGTTTGACTCTGTGCTCGCTGTTGTCCTTCATAGGCACCGTCTGCTGGGACATGTGAGGAGATGGCGGAATCCTCTGGTGAACCGACCGCTGGTGGACCTCTCGACAATGGAGGAAAGAAATTTGATTATCATCTACAGGTTTGACCGTGCCACAATCCAGGAACTGTGTACACAGTTGGAGCCTGACCTGATGTCAGCAATCCGCCATCCCACAGGAATCCCCCCTCAAGTGCAGGTGCTATCAGTGCTCCATTTCCTTTCAGGTGGGTCTTTTCAAACAACTGTGGCCATGGCATCAGGGATGTCCCAGCCTATGTTTTCCAACGTATTGTCCAGAGTGTTGTCTGCCCTGCTGAAACACATGCAGAGCTACATAGTTTTCCCTCAGGTGGAGGATTTGCCTACAGTAAAAGGTGACTTCTATGCCCTTGGACATATCCCCAACATCATAGGTGCCATTGATGGGACCCATGTGGCTTTGGCCCCCCCCCACAGGAGTGGACAGGTGTACAGGAACCGGAAGAGTTATCATTCCATGAATGTACAGATGGTATGTTTGGCAGACCAGTACATCTCCCATGTGAATGCCATGTTCCCTGGCTTAGTGCATGACACCTACATCCTGCGGAATAGCAGCATCCCTTATGTGATGGGTCAACTCCAGAGGCACCCGTGTGTGGCTATTAGGTGACTCTGGTTACCCCAACCTGTCATGGCTACTGACCCCAGTGAGGAATCCTAGGACAAGGGCAGAGGAACGCTACAATGATGCCCATGGGTGAACTAGGAGGGTGATCGAGCGGACCTTCGGCCTCCTGAAGGCCAGGTTCAGGTGCCTCCTTATGACAGGTGGATCTCTATTCTACTCACCAAAGAAGGTGTGCCAGATCATCGTGGCCTGCTGTATGCTTCACAACTTGGTTTTGCGATGCCAGGTGCCTTTTCTGCAGGAGGATGGTCCACATGGCGGTGTTGTGGCAGCTGTGGAGCCTGTGGACAGTGATGAGGAGGAAGCAGAGGAAGAAGACATGCAGAACAGGTACTCAGTCATCCAGCAATATTTCCAGTGAAACACAGGTGAGAATACATTCCTGCCTACTACATGTACTTTTACACTTCTACCTCTATCCTGTCTGTCGATTTCACCCAGTGTATGGTCACTGAGTTGTCTTTTTCCCTTACGGTTTCACAGGTGTGGGTCCCAACGTGTGTCATCTGCTTAGATTCCTCAGGGACTAGAGCTGTGTGACATAAGTATTTTGACATTACTATTTCCTGAACATTTTGTCACTGTAATTGCAAATACACTATTTCGAAATCACAGACGGACTCCAGATCTTTTGGTGGTTTAGGTGTGTTTATTTAAATACAAAATATTGGAGGGGGAAGTTAAATGGTGAGGGGTGATGGCGAAGGAGTGTCCATGGCAGAGTCCAGTCTGTTAGTCTCACAGGTGCATTGCCCATATGGGCATAGGAAGTGGAGCTGGGGCAGTTTCAATATGGACAGGGTGACAAAGTGGGACAGTGGGATGACAATCAGGGTGGTCTCATTTCTTGGCGGGGGTCTTGGCATCGTGCTCTGTCTTGTTCCTGGATCTCAGGGACCGTTTGCGAGGTGGTTCTCCGTCTGCCGGGGGTGGGGTGCTGGTGTGGTGGTCCTGTGGCGGGGCCTCCTGTCCACCAGTGCCGGCAGAGGTGGTGGGCAGTTCATCGTCCATGCTAATGTCAGGGGCCCCTTGTAGTGCCACAGTGTCCCTCCTGGTGTTGAGTACTTCCTTCAGCACCCCTACGATGGTGCCCAGGGTGGAGCTGATGGTTCTGAGTTCCTCCCTGAACCCCAAATACTGTTCCTCCTGCATGCGCTGGGTCTCCTAAAACTTGGCCAGGACCATTGCCATTGTCGCCTGGGAGTGGTGGTATGCTCCCATGATGGAGGAGAGGGCCTCGTGGAGAGTGGGTTCCCTTGGCCTGTCTGCCCCCTGTCGCACAGCAGCCCTCCCGGTTCCCCTGTGTTCTTGGGCCTCCGTCCCCTGGACCGTGTGCCCACTGCCACTTCCCCCAGTTCCCTGTTGTTGGGGTGGTGGGTTTTCCTGGGTTCCCTGTAGTGGTGGACACACAGCTGATTGACGTGTCCTGGGGACGGAGGTATGGGCCCGCTGGGTGGGTGCTGTGCTGGTGTTTCCAGAGGGGGGAAGGTCTGTGGTGGCCTGTGCCTGTGTGAGGGGAACCGACTGTCCCGAGGCCCACGATGGACCGGGCTGGTCATCTAGATCCAGGTGGACAGAGGTTCTGTCATCACTGTGGGCCTCTTCTGTGGGTGGAGTGGAGATGTCTGGACCCTCCTGTCTGGTGACGTTAGGTACTGGTCCTGCTGGGGTGGAAAGGTATGATTATTGCATCTGTGTGTGTAATGGTGTGCAATGGGTGGGTGACCGTGTACCCCAGTGCTGGTATTCCTGTGTGGGGGCTTGTGTGATGATGGTTTAGGGGGGTTTATGGGTATGTGCAGTGGGCATGCTTTAGTGATGGGTGTCCATGCGTTGGTGTTGCATGCAGGGCTTGGTGTTGGGATGGGTGGTTTGTGATATTGGTACATTTGTGAGGAGTTGGATTGATAGGGGTGGGGGCGAGGATGGGGGTATGTGATAGCATGCAGGTAGGGTGGGGGATATGGTAAAGGTTTGACTTACCAAAGTCCAATGCTCCACCGACTCCTGCAAGGCCCTCAGGATGCAGAATCGCAAAGACCTGCTCCTCCCATGTTGTTAGTTGTGGGTGAGGAGGTGGGGGTCCACCGCCAGTCCGCTGAACCGCCTGGTGGTGTCTTGAGACCACGGAACGTACCTTCCCCCGTAGGTCATTCCACCTCTTCCTGATGTCCTCCCGATTTCTTGGGTGTTGTCCCACTGCGTTGACCCTGTCGACTATTCTTCGCCATAGCTCCATCTTCCTTGCAATTCAGGTGTACTGCACCTGTGATCCAAATAGCTGTGGCTCTACCCGGACGATTTCCTCCACCATGACCCTGAGCTCCTCCTCAGAGAACCTGGGGTGTCTTTGCCGTGCCATGGGGTGGTGTAGGTGATGTGTGGGGTGGTGTGTGTGGTGATATGTAGTGGTGTGTGGTCTTTTGTGAGTGGAAGTTGTATGGGTGATGGTGTTGTGTGCCTGTGGATGCTAGTTTGTGGATGGTGATGTCTCTCTCTGGCCTTCTCTCTGTAATGGCGGTCGTAGGGGTTTGTGGGTGATGTGGTGTGTGTTTTATATTGTATTGGGTGTGTGGGAGTGGTGTGTGTATGTGTATCAGGTGTGTGTATTTTGAATTGTCCAATGTGGCGGTGTTTTGTATATGTGTGTGTATTTTGAGCGCAGCGGTGTGTACCGCCAATGGAATACTGCGGTTGAAAGACCGCTGCGTGGATTCGTGGGTCGTGATAGGGTGGGCGTATTTCTGTTGGCGTGACGGTGGAGGATTTGTTTTCGCCAGTTTATCACTGACCTTTGGTGTGGCGGACTTGTGTGGGTGTCTGAATTTTGTCGGATTCTGAGATCTGGGTCATAATAGCTGTGGCGGAATTCCGCAGCCGCGGCGGTGTGTTGGCGGTCTTCTGCACGGCGGTAAGCGGCTTTTACCGCCAATGTTGTAATGACCGCCCTGGTGTCTAACTTTAGATCCAAAGTTTAACTTTCCACCTGGAGTCTAACTCTCCACTTGAAGTCTAACGTTAGACTTGTAGTCTAACTATAGACCTGAAGTCTATGTTAAGACCTGAAGTCTAACTTTAGACATATAGGGGGTCATTCCGCATGACCGCCAGGGCCCGGGACGGAGGAAGCACCGCCAACAGGCTGGCGGTGCTTCAGGGGCAATTCTGACCGCGGCGGTAAAGCCGCGGTCAGAAAAGGGAAACCAGCGGATTCCCGCCGGTTTTCCCCTGCCCCAGGGAATCCTCCACGGCGGAGCTGCAAGCAGCGCCGCCATGGGGATTCCGACCCCCTTCCCGCCAGCCTGTTCCTGGCGGTTTACACCGCCAGGAAGAGGCTGGCGGGAACGGGTGTCGTGGGGCCCCCTAACAGGGCCCCATTAAGATTTTCAGTGTCTGCAAAGCAGACACTGAAAATCGCGACGGGTGCCGCGGTACGGTCTTTTGGCGGTCTCTGCCCAGTGGGCGGCGCCCGCCGCCCGCCGGGGTCGGAATGACCCCCAAAGTCTAAGTTACACCTGAAGTCTAAGATTAGACCTGAAATAAAATTTTAGACCTGAAGCCTAAGTTACGCCTGAAGTCTAACTGTAGACCTGACGTGTAAGTTATACCTGACGTCTAAGTTTAGACTTGAAGGCTAATTTTAGACTTGAGGTCTAAACTTACACTACAAGTCTAAGTTTACCTTTGTGAACAAACCCAGAGGGTCTCATCTAGCACCTATAGATTTATATTCTCAGTACTGCACATCAGTCTGTAGCCAGATTGATGAGCACTCAGTAGGGTTTCGATAGATGGGTTTACATTTGATGTCTATAAAGTTCTTCTTACTGTTTGTCACAAAACAGGAGTTTGAGACCAGTCAGAGACTGCTGAGGTCATAGTTTACCTTTTATAATTTTATATAAATTTTAGTGGGTTGTTCAAATAGGAGGTATCTTAAATAACAAGGGTATATGCCCCAACATGTTGATATACCAATAAACCATTAACCAGAGAGCTGGGCCAGAGATATAATTTAAAAAGAACAACAAGAACAGAACATTAAATACTACAGAACATAGACACCACAGGCAGGATATAGATAGTTAGGCGTGAGCACCAATGTCACTAGCTAACACACTAAGGGGGTCATTACAGCCCTGGCGGACGGTGTTAAAGTGGCGGTAGGACCGCCAACAGGCAGGCAGTAAAAAAAAATTCAATTAAGACCGTGGCGGAAACCGCCAACAAAGACAGCCACTTTAACACTCCGACCGCCACGGCGGTACAGACAAACAGCGCGGCGGTCACCGCCAACAGACAGGCGGGAGACAATGTACCGCCCACACTATTATGACAGGCCAATCCGCCACCTTTTCCGGGGCGGATTCACCGCGGATAAAAACACAGCGGAAACAGGCATTTTGAATGAAAAACGCTCACCTCTACACACTCCACGAGGAAGGAGGACAGCATGGAGCCGGAACTTCTTATTCTCCCAGCGCTAGTCTTCCTGCTCTTCTACGAGGAGCACCAACGCCGGCGGCGAAGACCACGGTGAGTTCTGCACCTACGACATAGGGGAGGGGGGAGCCAAAAAACAGGGACACACACACTCAACACCCCAACCCCCACCCCGACCCTCACCCACTACAACACAGACACACACCAATGCATATCTATACATTACAGTAACACCCCCCAACCCCCCCGGAAGAATGCAAAGACAAAAGGAAATGAGTGTAACTATTGTAATATATCAAAAATCAGTATGCAAATATATATATATATATATATATATATATATATATATATATATATATATATATATATACACACACTATAAACAAAATATATACCACGATTAGTAGTCCAGGTTTTGCATCATTCATAGTCCGTGGACCACTGGGCCCAAAATGCATGGGCGAGGCCCACACAAGATACCCGAACATGACAGAGAGAACACTGCAGGGGCATCAGATAGAAATACAACAGGCACCTCAGGGAGAAGGGAAGGGGGGGCACCTCAGCCGGATGAGTGCACAACGCCAGATCCACCAGGGGGTTCCATGCCCACTGACCAATCCTGGGTAGTGCAAAGCCACAGTCTCTCAAGTCTCTACAGTGGGTGGGTTGCCCACTGTACCATCCTGGGGAGTGCAAAGCCACAGTCTCTCAAGTCTCTACAGTGGGTGGGTTGCCCACAGTATCATCCTGGGGAGTGCAAATCCACAGTCTCTCAAGTGGATAACAGTCTCCACTGGTTCTGGAGGAGGACTGGTGCCCAAAGTGCAGCACTAACCCCGTGACGGTCCCAGTTGCTTCACTGCCCCTGCCGCAAAAGGGCTAGCGGTGCTTGCCATGTTCAGCGGTGCTTGCCCTCTTCAGCGGTGCTTGAGTTGGCAGTCTCTGACCTGTTCAGCTGTGCTTGCCCTGTTCAGCGGTTCTTGCCATGGCGGTCTTTGCCCTTTTAAGCAGTCCTTGCCCTGTTCAGCGGTGCTTGAGTTGGCAGTCTTTGATCTGTTCAGCGGTGTTTGCCCTGTTCAGCGGTGCTTGCAATGGTGGTCTTTGCCCTGTTCAGCGGTGCTTGCCCTGTTCAGCTGTGCTTGCCATGGCGGTGCTTGCCCTGTTCAGCGGTCCTTGCCCTGTTCAGCGGTGCTTGAGTTGGCAGTCTCTGACCTGTTCAGCGGTGCTTGCCCTGTTCAGCGGTGCTTGCCATGGAGGTCTTTGCCCTGTTCAGTGGTGCTTGCCCTGTTCAGCGGTGCTTGCCATGGCGGCGCTTGCCCTGTTCAGCGGTCCTTGGCCTTTTCATTGATGCTTGAGTTGGCAGTCTCTGACCTTTTCAGCGGTGCTTGCCATGGTGGTCTTTGCCCTGTTCAGCAGTGCTTGCTCTGTTCAGTGGTGCTTGCCATGGCGGTGCTTGCCCTGTTCAGCGGTCCTTGCCCTGATGAGCGGTGCTTGAGTTGGCAGTCTCTGACCTGTTCAGTGGTGCTTGCCCTGTTCAGCGGTGCTTGCCATGGCGGTCTTTCCCCTGTTCAGCGGTGCTTGCCCTATTCAGCTGTGCTTGCCATGGCGGTGCTTGCCCTGTTCAGCGGTGCTTGCCCTGTTCAGCGGTGATGAGTTGGCAGTCTCTGACCTGTTCAGCGGTGCTTGCCCTGTTCAGCGGTGCTTGCCATGCCAGACTTTGCCCTGTTCAGCGGTGCTTGCCCTGTTCAGCGGTGCTTGCCATTGCGGTGCTTGCTCTGTTCAGCGGTCCTTGCCCTGGCGGTCCGTCATTGCCCAGCTGGGCTGTGGCTGGCAGTCCTTCATGGGTCAGCTGGGCTGTGTCTTGCGGGGCCCTCCTGGACAGCTGGTCTGTGTCTTGCGGGGCCCTCCTGAGCAGCTGGGCTGTGTCTTGTGGGGCCCTCCTGGGCAGCTGGACTGTGTCTTGTGGGCCCTCCTGGACAGCTGGGCTGTGTCTTGCGGGCCCTCCTGGACAGCTGGGCTGTGTCTTGCGGGGCCCTCCTGGGCAGCTGGGCTGTGGCTTGTGGGGCCCTCCTGGGGAGCTGGGCTGTGGCTTGTGGGGCCCTCCTGGGCAGCTGGACTGTGGCTTGTGGGGCCCTCCTGGGCAGCGACGATGTGGCTGGCGGTGGCCTCCTGGGCAGTGACTTTGGGGCTGGCGATGGCCTCCTGGCCAGCGGGGATGATGGCGGTCTTCTCCGCCGTGCTGCTCCTCACTGACTTAGCAGGTTTCTTCTGCCCCTTCCCCGCCTTGGGAGGAGTCACAGCTGAGTCCACACTCCCCCTGGGACCCCTGTGAGCGGCTTGGCTGTCTGGAGTCTTCCCCCTCTCCCGCTGGGCACTGTCCAACTTCTGGTGCTTCACAGGGGGGGGGGGGGACTGGCTGTGCTGTGGCTCCGTGACAGACTGGTTGGCCTGGTGGCCGGTGCACTCCACATACCTGTAACAACAGGCACCATTGGTCCCGGAGATTTTTTGGCTGAGGTGCTAGTACGGGACCTATGGGTTGGAGGGGGGGGGTGGTGGGAAATAGGTTAAGGGTGGACAGGAAAAGTTGTTTGGACACACTGGGACGGGTAGCTGGAGGGGGTTTGGGAGTGGAGGAAGAGGTGGTGGTTGTAGGAGGTGTAACTTTTGTGGATTTGGGTGCAGGTGCATGCGCTGGAGGCTGTTGTGAGGTGGATGGCTGTTTGGTGGGTGTGTGCCTGCGTTTGTGTATCTTCGGAGGGGGCGTCACAGACAAACTGGGAGAGGACACAGGGGACGTGCAAATGGTAGTGGGGGTGGTGACTGCACGTGAGCGGGGTGTGGTGGTAGGTGTGCTGGTGCGGGACGTAGTGGCTGTAGTGGTAGTTCATGCAGGTGTGAGTGTAGACGAGACTGGGAGGGAGGAGGGAGACGACGAGGAGGGGGACACAGTGGAGGCAGTGGATGTTGGTGTGTCTGTATGTGTGTGATGCTTGCGTGAGTGCCTGTGGGATGTGTGGTGCTTATGTTTGCCTGAGCATCCCTTGTGTGGTGAGGTGTGTGCAGGCTGGTCTGTAGGTGTGCTCGGGATAGGCAGAGGTACAGGGATTGGGTCTGGGTGGAGGAAGTTGGAGGGGGGAGGCTAGACACATGGACAATGGCTGCCATCAGTGCTGAGGCCAGAGTTTGAAGGGTTCGATGAAGGGCAGCCTAACCAGAATTAATGCCCTCCAGGAATGCATTTGTGTGGTGCAACTCCCTTTCTACACCCTGGATGGCATTCAAAATGGTAGACTGCCCAACAGTGAGGGACCTGAGGAGGTCAATGGCCTCCTCACTGAGGGCAGCAGAGGTGACACGGGCAGGGGCTGAGGTGCCTGGGCAAAGGTGATGCCCACCCTCCTGGGTGACCGGGCACGGGGCAAAGGCTGAGGAGCTGCTGGGAGGGCGGTGCTGGTAGGGGGGGTGGCGGCTGTACCTGTTGAAGTGAGGGGCACAGATGTTGCCGCCACCACAAGGGAGCTCCCATCGGAGGACGAGTCTGTGTCGCTGGTTGCAGATCCTGTGACCGCCATGGTGCTCCCCTCGCCCTCCGTCCCACTGGTGTATTCAGAGTCCGTAGTGTGGGCCTCCATGCCCATGTGGGATGCAGCTCCCTCGTGCTCTGGTGCCACTGTATCGCCGCCTGATGATGCTAATGCACACAAGAACAGGGAGACCGCAAAAAAGGGGGGGGGGAACAGAAGAAAGACAGGTTGAGTGCATGGCTTACCGCTACCGTTGGCGGACAATACAGACACAGCAGCCCCCTGCACTACGTCGCGCTGTTGGGCTCTACAGTGCAATTCCTGGGAAATGGCCTACAAGGCTATGGACGACATCTGCACACATAGATGACCCTGGGGCATGAATTGCTGTACTTGGCACTCTACAGAGGTGGGGTGGGGGGCCACAGGGCCATGCCTTACGAATGGGCCTAGCCTACGGAACTCGCTCTGGCCTAGGGGAACCCACAGTCCTCCTCCCCCACCCAGACACCTTAACTGTGCGCAAAGTCAGCTGAATGATAGTGTACTCACCCCCTTGTGTCTGCTGTGATGCCCTCAAGCGCCCATCCAACTCAGGGTAGGCCACCGCCAGGATCCGGAACATCAAGGGGGTCATGGTTCAACGGGCACCCCTCCCACGTTGGGAGGCCACCCCCAGCTGAGCCTCCGCCGTATTCTTGCTCCAGCGGCGAATGTCCTCCCATCTCTTCCGGCAGTGGGTGCACCGTCTGTGGTGGACCCCCACGGTCCAGACGTCCTTGGCGATGGCATGCCAAATATCCTTCTTATGGTGGGCGCTGACCTACATGAAATGTACAGGGGAAGAAGAGAAGTAATTACCAACTGCACCGTCAAAGTGAGTGGCCCACATCCCTACCCTTGCCATGTGGCACATGCATTCACCGTCTTTCATGCACGCAGAACTCTGCCCCCTTCCTTCTTACAACCAGCCCTCTCCACACAGACATAGCCCATACAACATGCTCCCTGTGTAGTTACCTGTTGGTCTGGAGGACCGTAGAGTAGCGTGTACTGGGGGAGGACCCCGTCGACGAGCTTCTCCAACTCCTCTGCAGTGAAGGCAGGGGCCCTTTCCCCAGACGCACGAGCAATTGTCTCTTCCAGACCGAGGTCACTGCAACACTTGCAGTGTAGGTCCTCTCCTGTGGAAGATCAGGTATCGAGTGATTAAACAGTTAGAAAATGGCGGTCACATCCGCTTCGGTGCGTACCATCACCGCCGGCGTACATCGTCATTGGCTCCTGGGACCCATAGGGTCCCATGTTAACCAATGCAGCATTGCGCCGCGGTCTTCGACCGCCTACCGCGACGGTGTACAACGCCAGCGCAGTTACCTCACATCCCATTGTCCCGCTTTAGAGGTCAGGCAGCCGCCATTTTAGGGGCCCACATGGCCTAATTACCAACTGCGTCACACATACCTAGGCCTACTCTCAACACACATACAGGCCAGATTTTGTGTATGATGTTCTGTGTAGACTGTGGGTACATACCTCTGAGTTGTTTGACTCTGTGCTCGCTGTTGTCCTTCCTAGGCACCGTCCGCTGGGACATGTGAGGAGATGGCGGAATCCTCCGGTGTACCGACCGCTGGTGGACCTGTCGACAATGGAGGAAAGACATTTGATCATCACCTACAGGTTTGACCGTGCCACAATCCAGGAACTATGTACCGAGTTGGAGCCAGACCTGATGTCTGCAATCCACCATCCCACTGGAATCCCCCCTCAGGTGCAGGTGCCATCAGTGCTCCATTTCCTTGCAAGTGGGTCTTTTCAAACAACTGTGGCCATGGCATCAGGGATGTCCCAGCCTATGTTTTCCAACGTGTTGTCCAGAGTCTTGTCTGCCCTGCTGAAACACATGCGGAGCTACATCGTTTTCCCTCAGGTGGAGGATTTGCCTACAGTGAAAGGTGACTTCTATGCCCTTGGACATATCCCCAACATCATAGGTGCCATTGATGAGACCCATGTGGCTTTGGTCCCCCCCCCCCCCACATGAGTGAACAGGTGTACAGGAACCGAAAGAGTTATCATTCCATGAATGTGCAGATGGTATGTTTGGCAGACCAGTACATCTCCCATGTGAATGCCATGTTCCCTGGCTCAGTGCATGACGCCTACATCATGCGGAATAGCAGCATCCCGTATGTGATGGGTCAACTACAGAGGCACCGGGTGTGGCTATTAGGGGACTCTGGTTACCCCAACCTGTCATGGCTACTGACCCCAGTGAGGAATCCCAGGACCAGGGCAAAGGAACGCTACAATCAGGCCCACAGGAGGACTAGGAGGGTGATCGAACGCACCTTCGGCCTCCTGAAGGCCAGGTTTAGGTGCCTCCATATGACAGGTGGATCCCTATTCTACTCACCAAAGAAGGTGTGTCAGATCATTGTGGCCTGCTGCATGGTTCATAATTTGGCTTTGCAACGACAGGTGCCTTTTCTGCAGGAGGATAGTCCAGATGGCGGTGTTGTGGCAGCTGTGGAGCCTGTGGACAGTGATGAGGAGGAAGCAGAGGAAGAAGACATTGACAACAGGGATTCAGTCATCCAGCAATATTTCCAGTGAAACACAGGTGAGAATACATTCCTGCCTACTACAGGTACTTTTTCACTTCTACCTCTATCCTGTCTGTCGATTTCACCCAGTGTATGGTCACTGAGTTGTCACTTTCCCTTACGGTTTCACAGGTGTGGGTTCCAACGTGTGTCATTTGCTTAGATTCCTCATGGACTAGAGCTGTGTGACATACGTATTTTGACATTACCATTTCCTGGAAATTTTGTCACTGTAATTGTAAATACACTATTTCAAAATCACAGACAGACTCCAGATATTTTGGTGCTTTAGGTGTGTTTATTTACATACTAATTATTTGAAGGGGAAGTTAAATGGGGAGGGGTGATGGCGGAGGAGTGTCCATGCCAGAGTCCAGTCTATTTGTCTCATAGGTGCATTGCCCATATGGGCATAGGAAGTGGAGCTGGGGCAGTTCCAATATGGACAGGGTGACAAAGTGGGACAGTGGGTTGACAATCAGGGTGGTCTCATTTCTTGGCGGGGGTCTTGGCATAGTGCTCTGTCTTGTTCCTGGATCTCAGGGACCGCTTGCGGGGTGGTTCTCCATCTGCAGGGGGTGGGGTGCTGGTGTGGTGGTCCTGTGGCGGTGCCTCCTGTCCACTAGCGCCGGCGGAGGTGGTGGGCAGTTCATCGTCCATGCTAGTGTCAGGGGCCCCTTGGAGTGCCACAGTGTCCTTCCTGGTGTTGAGTATTTCCTTCAGCACCCCTACGATGGTGCCCAGGGCGGAGCTGATGGTTCTGAGTTCCTCCCTGAAGCCCAAATACTGTTCCTCCTGCATGCGCTGGGTCTCCTGAAACTTGGCCAGTACCGTTGCCATCGTCTCCTGTGAGTTGTGGTATGCTCCCATGATGGAGGAGAGGGCCTCGTGGAGAGTGGGTTCCCTTGGCCTGTCCGCCCCCTGTCACACAGCAGCCCTCTCAGTTCCCCTGTGTTCCTGTGCCTCCGTCCCCTGGACCGTGTGCCCACTGCCACTGCCCCAGGTCCCTGTTGTTGTTGGGGTGGTGGGTTATCCTGGGTTTCCCTGTAGTGGTGGACTCACAGCTGATTGAAGTGTCCTGGGGACGGAGGTATGGCCCGCTGGGTGGGTGCTGTGCTGGTGTTACCAGAGGGTGGAAGGTCTGTGGTGGCCTGTGCCTGTGTGAGGGGAACCAACTGTCCCGAGGCCCACGATGGTCCGGGCTGGTCATCTGGATCCAGTTGGACTGAGCTGCTGTCATCACTGTGGGCCTCTTCTGCGGGTGGGGTGGAGATGTCTGGACCCTCCTGTCTGGTGATGTTGGGTAGTGGTCCTGCAGGGGTGTAAAAGCTTAATTATTGCATCTGTGTGTGTCATGGTGTGCAATGGGTGGGTGACCGTGTACCACAGTGCTTGCATTCCTATGTGGGAACTTGTGTGATGATGGTTTAGGGGGGTGTATGGGTATGTGCAGTGGGCATGCTTTAGTGATGGGTGTCCATGCGTTGGTGTTGCATGCAGGGCGTGGTGTTGGGATGGGTGGTTTGTGATAGTGGGGTATATGTGTGGTGGTGGAGTGATGAGGGTGAGGGTACGGGTAGGAGTTTGTGATGGCATGCAGGAAGGGTGGGGGATATAGTAGTAAAGATTTGACTTACCAGAGTCCATTCCTCCACCGACTCCTGCGAGGCCCTCAGGATGCAGAATCGCCAAGACCTTCTCCTCCCATGTTGTTAGTTGTGGGTGAGGAGGTGGGGGTCCGCCGCCAGTCCGCTGAACCGCCAGGTGGTGTCTTGAGACCACGGAACGCACCTTCCCCCATAGGTCGTTCCACCTCTTCCTGATGTCGTCCCGATTTCTTGGGTGCTGTCCCACTGCATTGACCCTGTCGACTATTCTTCTCCATAGCTCCATCTTCCTTGCAATTGAGGTGTGCTGCACCTGGGATCCAAATAGCTGTGGCTCTACCCGGACGATTTCCTCCACCATGACCCTGAGCTCCTCCTCCGACAACCTGGGGTGTCTTTGCCGTGCCATGGGGTGGTGTAGGTGATGTGTGGGTTGGTGTGTGTGGTGATAAGTGGGGTGATATGTAGTGGTGTGTGGTGTTTTGTGCATGGAAGTTGTGTGGGTGATGGTGTTGAGTGCCTGTGGATGCTAGTTTGTGGATGGTGGTGACTCTCTCAAGCCTTCTTTCAAGATTTGTTGTCGTAGGGGTTTGTGGGTGATGTGGGTGTGTGTTTTATATTGTATTGGGTGTGTGGGAGTGGTGTGTGTATGTGTATCAGGTGTGTGTATTTCGAACTGTCCAATGTGGTTGTGTTTTGTAAATGTGTGTGTATTTTGAGCGCTGCGGTGTATACCGCCAATGGAATACCGCGGTTGAAAGACCGCTGCGTGGATTCGTGTGTCGTGATAGCGTGGGCGTATTTCTGTTGGCGTGACGGTGGTGGTTTTGTTTTTGCCAGTTTGTCACTGACCTTTGGTGTGGCGGACTTGTGTGGGTGTCTGAATTTTGTCGGATTTCGAGATGTGGGTCATAATAGCTGTGGCGGAATTCCGCGGCCGGGCGGTATGTTGGTGGTCTTCTGCACGGCGGTAAGCGGCTTTTACCGCCAATGTTGTAATGACCCCCTAAGTGTAAAGATGCCACATAAAAAGCACAGGCCATTTAGTAATATGAAACAGAAATGGGTAGTAACAGCAGGAACAAAGAAGCAGAATAAAATGAAAAGGAAAGAAAACTCATTATATCCCTCTTAAGAATCCAACTCCTTAAATCGATCGCTCAGGCTTTCCAGATATGCGGAGGCACATTTTGGCTGCTTGAATAGGAAGATTTTGTTGCTCATAGTCACTTGCTGTTTGACACAAGGGCTAGGGTACCAGTTCCAACAAAATCTTATTTAAGCTCTGCTGGGTCTTCCCCTTTACAACAGCCATTGAGTTGTACATTGGGAAAGAAAAAGATTCACTGGTCCCTGAAGACTTCTCTTTCCTTTGTTTCTCACCTCAAAACCAATTCATGTTAGTCACAAACACTGTATTTGGTCACCCTTTGGTTTCACAATCACTTCTCACTGGCCATCTTATAACTTTTTTGTTGAACAAAGCAATGGTGACCGTTTCAGGTGGATAACATACTTAAAAAGGCTACTATCAAGTCAGATTTACTCTCTGACCCTATCCTCATGATGACTCTGAGATTGGCAGCTCACATGCTGTTTTCGAGTCTCTCAAGTCTTTCCTCTATCAAAGAGATGAATGTCAGCATAGTTCTGAAATTTAGCTGCGTTCACATATGTCTCTTAATTGCAAGCAACAAACGTTTTAACTGATGAAACGTCTTTTCTGGGGACCAAATAGTGGCCTCTTTGCTGACATAATTCTCAGTGTACCTTGAAGAACTGTGAAATTTGTTTCTATATGTACACCTTTTAGTGCAATCTGTCTAGTGACACCAGAATCACTCTTTTCAGCTTGGATTATCCAGTGGCTGGTCTTCATCCTACACTCCAGTACCTCACTTGACTCAGTGCATAGTTGTAAAGTGGTTGTCCAATGGCTCTGCTGCCTTGGACTGTCCAGAAGGTTGTGGGACCTGGCCCTTTTTGCAGGGTTAGCCCCAAACATTTTGCCTTCTTCCTCCTATTTTATCTGACCCGTTTGTGCTAGCTTTAAGTCTCTAGGCACTTTGCCACTGCTAACCAGTGCTAAAGTGCATATACTGTGTCACAAATGTATTGGTGATTGGCTTATCCATGATTGCCATATTTGATTTACTAGTAAGTCCCTAGACTAGTGCATCATGTGTGCTCAGGGCCTGTAAATCAAATGCTACTAGTGGGCCTTAAGCACTGATTGTGCCCCCACATGAGTAGCCCTGTAAACATGTCTTAGACCTATCATTGCAATGTTTGTGTGGGCAGTTTTAAATTGCCATTTCGACCTGGCAAGTGCCCCACTTGCCAGGCCTAAACCTTCCCTTTTACTACATGTAAGTCCCCACTAAGGTACTCCCAAAGCAACCCCATGAGAAAAGTGCAGTGTATTTGAAAGGTAGGACATGTACTGGTGTGGTTTACATGTCTTGGTAGTGAAATACTACTAATTTTGGTTTTCACTATTGCAAGGACTGTCTCTCCCATAGGGTAATATGGGGATTGCCTTGAAATAACTATTATGTGTAATTTTCCATTGAGAGCAGATAGGCATGTGGAGTTTGGGGTCTCTGTGCTCAAAAATTAAAAATACAGCTTTTGATGAAGTTGCGTTTTTGAATTGTAATTTTGAAAATGCCACGTTTAGAAAGTGGGCATTTTCTCGCGTAACCATTCTGTGCCTCTGCCTGTCTGTGAAATACATGTCTGGGTCAGAAAGACAGTTGGTCTGCTTCTGAATTCACGCTAGACAGTTACACAAAGGGAGCTAATGAGTGCCCTGCATTTCCTGATGGGTCTTCATGAGCTAGAGTGGTAGGAGGAGCTGACACTTGCACCTGAATAGGGCTGTGCCTGTCCTTACACAAAGCAGTCTCCTACCCCCCTGAGTGTGTCTGGAGCCAGGGCAGGAAAAGACAGGGTCTTGTGCACTAGAAAGACTTCTCTTTGAAGTATGCCTACTTCAAAGAAAGAAATGGGTATAAGTACTGGACCTCTGAGACCACAAAGTTAGAATCCTTCTAGACTGAGAAAGAGCTGAATGTTGCAGGAGGGACTGCCACTCTGCCTGATGCAGTGCTGGCCTGCTGCTTGCTGCTTCTGTCCAGGGAGTGAAATGACTAGTCTTTGCTTTCTTCATCCTTGTTAGAAATGGGGTCTTTGGTTGGCAGTCAGGTTACCTCCTGTCCAAGCAAGGACCCTCACTTTAGTCAGGGTAAAAGACAATCATCCTCAGCTAACCCCTGCTTACCCCCTTGGTAGCTTGGCACGAGCAGTAGGCTTAACTTCAGAGCGCTAGGTGTAAAGTATTTGTACCAACACACACAGAAACTTAATGAAAACACTACAAAGTGACACAACACAGGTTTAGAAAAATAGAAACCATTTATCTAAACAAAACCAGACCAAAACGACGAAAATCCACAATACATAAGTCAAGTTATCACTAAAACTGCAAAAAGAGTCTTCATGTAATTTTAAACACAGCGCTAACGCTGTTAGCGTGAAAATGTACCTTGGGTGCATCAAAAATTACCCTGCATGAGTGAGTGTGCGTCAAAAAGGGCTTGCGATGTGTCAATATTACTCACGAGTGAGACCTTGTGTCATTTCCCCTTTAATCGGGTCGGCGTGTGTAGTTTTGTCTCTCCGCAGGAGAGCGATGCATCGATCTGGTCAGCACTCTTCGATCCGGGCAGGCCTTGCGTCGTTTTTCCACACCCAGCGGTGGTTGCGTCGGAAATCCAGACGCACGATGATCCGAAAACCACGCAGCGCGGGTTGCGATCTCACCAGCCACCGTCAGCGATGCTGCGCGTCGTTTCTCCAGCTGCAGATCTGAGTTTCGTCAATCTTTTCCCCACACGGTGGACTGTGCATGGATTTCTCACTCTTGTCCTGCCAGCTTCTTCTTTTAGGGTCCCAGGAACTGGATTGGCACCACTTGGCAGAGTAGGAGTCTCAGCAGAGGCTCCAGGTGCTGGCAGAGAGAAGTTTTTGCTGTCCCTGAGACTTCAATAACAAGAGGCAAGCTCTAAATCAAGCCCTTGGAGAGTTCTTCTCAAGAAGAAAGGCAACACAAAGTCCAGTCTTTGTCCTCTAGCACAGGCAGAAGAAGCAACTGCAGGAGGACTCCACAAAGCACAGTCACAGGCAGGGCAGCTCTTCTTCCTCAGCCCTTCTCCAGGCACAGGTTCCTCTTGGTTTCCAGAAGTGTTCTAAAGTCTGTGGTTTTGGGTGCCCTTCTTATACCCATTTTGCCCTTTGAAGTAGGCTTACTTCAAAGAAAAGTCTCTCTTGTTTGTGAAATCCTGCCTTGCCCTGGACACACACGAGGGGGTTGGAGACTGCATTGTGTGAGGGCAGACACAGCCCTTTTAGGTGTGAGTGACCACTCCTCCCCTCCCTCCTAGCACAGATGGCTCATCAGGAAATGCAGACTACATCCCAGCTCCCTTTGTCTCACTGTCTAGTGAGAGGTGCAGCCAGCCCAACTGTCAAACTGACACAGACAGGGAATCCACAAACAGGCAGAGTCACAGAAATGGTTTAAGCAAGAAAATGCTCACTTTCTAAAAGTGGCATTTTCAAACATACAATCTTAAAATCAACTTTACTAAAAGATGTATTTTTAAATTGTGAGCTCAGAGACCCCAAACTCTACTTGTCTATCTGCTCCCAAAGGGAATCTACACTTGAATCAGATTTAAAGGTAGTCCCCATGTTAACCTATGAGAGGGACAGGCCTTGCAACAGTGAACAACTAATTTAGTAATATTTCACTGTAAGGACATATAAAACACATTACTATGGCCCTCATTCTGACCCTGGCGGTCGGTGATAAAGCGGCGGCCAACCCGCCAACAGGCCGGTGGTCCCAAATATGCAATTCTGACCCTGGCGGGAACCGCCAACACAGCCCGCCGCATTAACACTCCGCCCGCCACGGCGGAACAAACAAACAGCGCGGCGGTCCCCGCCAACAGCCAGGCGGCAGACAATGTACCGCCCACCCTATCACGACCCACCAATCCGCCACCTTTTCCGGGGCGGGAGCACCGCCGATAAAAACACGGCGGAAACAGACTACGAACGGGAAAACGCTCACCTCCACATACACCACGCGAGATTCCGGCATTATGGAACCCGAGTTGCAGGTCATCCCCGCACTCCTATACCTGCTCCTGTACCAGGAGCACGCCCGGCGGCGCGGAAGACATCGGTGAGTACTGCACCTACGACACAGGGGAGGGAAAAGATTACCGGCACACACCCACCCACCCACACCCACTACAACACACACATCAATGCATTCCCACAGATCACTGTCACAACCCACAAACCCCCCCCTTCCGAAATAATGCAAAGACCAAAAGAAGAGATCTCAAACGGGCAGATATATTGAAAAATGGACAGCAGTAATCCAAATAAATAAATAAACTATGTACAAAATATATACAGCTACTAAATGTAGTCCAACCACTGTCCGTGGACCACAGGGGTCCTGAGCAAAGGGGCAAGGCCCAGTCCCACGACAAGAACTCCACGGAGAGAACACTGCAGGGGCATCAGAAAGAAAAAAGGACAGGCACCTCAGGGGGAAGGGAAGGTGGGGCACCTCAGCCACTTGAGTACACGACGCCAGATCCACGAGGGGACTCCATGACCACTGGCCCATCCTGGGGAGAGCAAAGCCACAGTCCAAACAGTCCATACAGTGGGTGGCCTGCCCACTGGGCCATCCTGGGGAGAGCCAAGCCACAGTCCAAACAGTCCATACAGTGGGTGGCCTGCCCACTGGGCCATCCTGGGGAGAGCCAAGCCACAGTCCAAACAGTCCATACAGTGGGTGGCCTGCCCACTGGGCCATCCTGGGGAGAGCCAAGCCACAGTCCAAACAGTCCATACAGTGGGTGGCCTGCCCACTGGGCCATCCTGGGGAGAGCAAAGCCACAGTCCAAACAGTCCATACAGTGGGTGGCCTGCCCACTGGGCCATCCTGGGGAGAGCAAAGCCACAGTCCAAACAGTCCATAACAGACTCCACTGCCACTGGAGGAGGCATGTTGGCCAGAGGACATCCTGCAGCCCTGCCCGAGACAGATCCTGCCCTGCCACGTCTGCCAAAGGGCCAGCGGTTCCTGCCTGGAAGGGCCCAGTTCAGCGGTTCTTGCCTTGAAGGGCCCAGTTCAGCGGTTCTTGAGACGGCGGTCCCCAGCGGAGCGGTGCTGGAGACGGCGGGGCCCAGTTCAGCGGTTCTTGCCTTGAAGGGCCCAGTTCAGCGGTTCTTGCCTTGAAGGGCCCAGTTCAGCGGTTCTTGCCTTGAAGGGCCCAGTTCAGCGGTTCTTGAGAAGGCGGTCCCCAGCAGAGCGGTGCTGGAGACGGCGGGGCCCAGTTCAGCGGTTCTTGCCTTGAAGGGCCCAGTTCAGCGGTTCTTGCCTTGAAGGGCCCAGTTCAGCGGTTCTTGAGACGGCGGTCCCCAGCGGAGCGGTGCTGGAGACGGCGGGGCCCAGTTCAGCGGTTCTTGCCTTAAAGGGCCCAGTTCAGCGGTTCTTGCCTTGAAGGGCCCAGTTCAGCGGTTCTTGCCTTGAAGGGCCCAGTTCAGCGGTTCTTGAGAAGGCGGTCCCCAGCGGAGCGGTGCTGGAGACGGCGGGGCCCAGTTCAGCGGTTCTTGCCTTGAAGGGCCCAGTTCAGCGGTTCTTGCCTTGAAGGGCCCAGTTCAGTGGTTCTTGCCTTGAAGGGCCCAGTTCAGCGGTTCTTGCCTTGAAGGGCCCAGTTCAGCGGTTCTTGCCTTGAAGGGCCCAGTTCAGTGGTTCTTGCCTTGAAGGGCCCAGTTCAGCGGTTCTTGCCTTGAAGGGCCCAGTTCAGCGGTTCTTGAGACGGCGGTCCCCAGCGGAGCGGTGCTGGAGACGGCGGGCCCAGTTCAGCGGTTCTTGCCTTGAAGGGCCCAGTTCAGCGGTTCTTGCCTTGAAGGGCCCAGTTCAGCGGTTCTTGCCTTGAAGGGCCCAGTTCAGTGGTTCTTGCCTTGAAGGGCCCAGTTCAGCGGTTCTTGCCTTGAAGGGCCCAGTTCAGTGGTTCTTGCCTTGAAGGGCCCAGTTCAGCGGTTCTTGCCTTGAAGGGCCAAGTTCAGCGGTTCTTGAGACGGCGGTCCCCAGCGGAGCGGTGCTGGAGACGGCGGCCATTCTATGGCCAACTGCTCATTGCCTGGTGGTGCCCTCCTGGGCAGCGGGGATGGTGCTCCTTCAATGCCCACCTGGGCTGTGGGTGGTGGGGCCCTCCTGGCCAGCTGGGCTGGGTCCTCCCTGGGCAGCGGCTATGGGGGTGGTGGGCTCTCCCGGGGCAGCTGTGCCGGTTCCTCCCGGGGCAGCGGCTATGGGGGTTGCGGGCTCCTCCTGGGCAGCTGTGACGGGTCCTCCATGGGCAGCAGGCCTGCTGCCTGACTTCTCCGCCTTGCTGCCCTTGCCCTCCTTAGTCGGGAGTCTGTGGCCCTTTCCTCCCTTTGGAGTTGTGGCTGTTGACGGTGGCTGGCTAGTGTCCTGGGGGGATATCGAATCCGGGCTCCGGCGGCGGCCCTTCCGCCTTCTGCTCCTCTTCCCAGGGGGTGGGCTGGCTGTCCCCTTGCTGCTGGGCGAAGATCCAGACCTGCGGGCTGGTGGGCTCCAATACCCCTGCACCCTTGTCAAGGGGGCTGCAGGGCTGGTGGTGGCTGAGGTGCTCTTTTTACCCCGACGAGAAGGAGGGGGGGGCTCAGGGTCAGGAAAGAAGGTAGCAGTAGAGAGATAGATTTTCTTGGGACAATGGAGAGTGGTAGGTACAGTGGGTATGGGAGTGGAGGGAGAGGATGTGGTTGTAGGCGAGACAAGTTTGCTGTCTTTGGGTGCAGGTGCAGGAGCGGGAGGCTGTCGTGAGGTGGATGGCTGTTGGGTGGGTGGGTGGCTGCGTTTGTGTGGTGTGGAAGAGGGGGTGACAGACACAGTGGGAGAGGACACAGGGGACGTGTAAATGGCAGTGGGGGTGGTGACTGCACGTGTGCGGACTGGAGTGGAGGGTATGCTGGTGATGGAAACACTGGCTGATGGTGAGGTGAATGAAGGTGTGAGTGTAGACGTCACAGGGAGGGAGGAGGGAGACGAGGAGGTGGGGGTCACAGAGGTGGTAGTGACTGTTGGCATGTCTGCATCGGAATGTTGCTTGTGTGAATGTCTGCGTGATCTGTGGTGCTTATGTTTGGATGAGCTGCTCTTGGGTGTTGAGGTGTGTGCAGGCTGGTCTGATGGTGTGGGTGGGACAGGCAGAGGAACAGGAGACTGGGAGGAGGGAGTTAGTAGAGGGAGGCAGGAGACAGGGACAATGGCTGCCGTCAGTGCTGAGGCCAGAGCCTGGAACGATCGCTGATGGGCAGCCTGACCCGAATGAATGCCCTCCAGGTACGCATTGCTGCGATGAACCTCCCTCTCCACCCCCTGGATGGCATTCAAAAGGGTAGTCTGCCCAACAATGAGCGTTCGGAGGAGGTCAATGACCTCCTCACTGAGGGCAGCGGGGGTAACAGGGGCAGGGCCTGAGGTGCCTGGGGCGAAGGAGATGCCCGGCTTCCTGGCAGAGCGGGCACGGGGCGAACGCTGAGGGGCTGCTGGGAGGGCGGAGATGGTGCGCTGGGTGGCGGCTGTACCTGTAATTGCGGGGGGCACGGATGGTGCCACCCCCGCAAGGGAGCTCCCTTCCGAGGACGTGTCCGTGTCGCTGCAGGGTCCAGTCGTCCCCGTTGTGGAGCTCCCCTCGCCCTCCGTCTCACTGGTCCAGTCAGACTCTGTGGCATGGCCCTCCTGGGCCATGTGAGAGGCAGCTCCCTCCTGCCCCGATGCCACTTCTCCTCCGCCTGATGATGCTGATGCACACAAGCACAGAAAGACAAACAAAAAGGGGGGGGGGAGAGAGAAATAAAGAGATTTTGAGTACATGGATCACCGGTACAGTTAGCGGACATGACAGACACAGATGCCCCCTGCGCTAAGTTGCGCACTTGGGGTCCACTACGCATTCCGTGGAACATGCCCTACACGCCTAGAGTTGACAACTGCACCCATGGATGACACGGCCCAGGGATGGCTGTACTGACACACTACTGAGGGTGGTGGCTGGGGACACAGGGGCTTACGGGGGTGCCCAGCCTACAGATATCGCCCTGGCCTAGGGGGACCCACAGCCCTCCTCCCCCACCCAGACACCTCCACTGCGCGACAACAGAGTAGATGATGCTTGTACTCACCCCCTTGTGTCTGCTGTGCTGCCCTCACGCGCCCATCCAAATCAGGGTAGGCCACCGCCAGGATCCGGAACATCAGGGGGGTCAGTTGACTCAGCGGTCTTCTTGGTCCCGCGGCGGATGTCCTCCCACCTCTTGCGGCAGTGGGTGCCCCGTCGATGGTGGACCCCCAGGGTCCGGACTTCCTTGGCGATGGCACGCCAAATCCCGATCTTCTCATGGGCGCGGACCTATGTGACACGTACAGGGAGGGAGAAATACCACGTTCAAGTTTGTCTACATTTTCGTTGCCAGTGGCCCAACGCCCCCCATCCCCGCCAGGCCCCCCGCCAGGCCCAACATGCCCCCCATCCCCGCCAGGCCCCCCGCCAGGCCCAACATGCCCCCCATCCCCGCCAGGCCCCCCGCCAGGCCCAACATGCCCCCCATCCCCGCCAGGCCCCCCGCCAGGCCCCCCGCCAGGCCCAACATGCCCCCCATCCCCTCCAGGCCCCCCGCCAGGCCCCCAAGCCAGCCAGTGGCCCCAAATCCATATTGAATTAAACTCACTTGTTGGTCTGGAGGACCATAGAGTAGCGCATACTGGGGGAGGACCCCATCCACAAGTTTCTCCAACTCCTCTCCAGTGAAGGCAGGGGCCCTTTCCCCAGTCGCAGCAGCCATTGTCCCTTCCAGACCGAGGTCACAGCAACACTTGCAGTATAGGTCCTCTCCTGTGAAAGTTCAAGTCGCAAGTGGATAAGTAGATAGGAAATGGCGGTCACGTCTGCGGCGGGGCGTACCGCCACCGCCGGCGCCCTTCGCCATTGGCTCCTGAAACCCATAGGCTTCAATGTTAACCAATGCGGCTTCGCGCCGCGGTCTTCGCCCGCCGACCGCCGCGGTGTGCCACGCCAGCGCATTGACCTCACATCCCATTGTCACACTTCACAGGTCAGGCAGCCGCCATTTCGAGGGTCCACATGGCTCAATTTCAACTGCGTCACACAGGCCTAGGCCTTGCATAGCCACTCAGACACGCCATTCACTGCATAGAGAATCGTTTACTGTGCAAGCTGTGAGTACGTACCTGTGGGTTGCTTGACTCTGTGCTCCATGTTGTCCTTCCTAGGCACCGTCCGCTGGGTTTGGCAAGGAGACGGATGAATCCTCGCGTGTACCGACCGCTGGTGGACCTGTCGACAATGGAAGAACGCCACATTATCCTGACCTACCGGCTTGACCGTGCCACTATACATGAACTGTGTGCCCAGCTGGAGCCCGACCTGATGTCCCCCATCCGCCAACCCACAGGGATTCCCCCTCTGGTGCAGGTCCTGTCAGTACTCCATTTCCTGGCAAGTGGGTCATTTCAGACAACAGTGGGAATTGCTTCTGGGATGTCTCAGCCCATGTTTTCGAAGGTGTTATCCAGAGTGTTGTCTGCCCTGATGAAATACGTGAGGAGCTACATCATTTTCCCTGAGGTGGGCGAATTGGCTACAGTGAAGGGTGATTTCTACGCCCTTGGACATATTCCCAACGTCATTGGTGCCATTGATGGGACCCATGTGGCTTTGGTTCCCCCAAGAGACAGGGAGCAGGTGTACAGGAACAGAAAAAGTTACCATTCCATGAACATCCAGGTGGTGTGTTTGGCTGACCAGTACATCTCGCATGTAAATGCCAAGTTCCCTGGGTCAGTGCATGACGCCTACATCCTGAGGAATAGCAGCATCCCTTACGTGATGGAACAGCTAGAGAGACACCGTGTATGGCTATTGGGGGACTCTGGGTACCCCAACCTGTCGTGGCTACTGACCCCAGTAAGGAATCCCCGGACCAGGGCAGAGGAACGGTACAATGAGGCCCATGGGCGTACTAGGAGGGTGATCGAACGCACCTTTGGCCTCCTAAAGGCCAGGTTTAGGTGCCTGCATATGACAGGTGGATCCCTAATGTACTGACCTAAGAAGGTGTGTCACATCATCGTGGCCTGCTGCATGCTTCACAACCTGGCATTGCGCCGCCAGGTGCCTTTCCTGCAGGAGGATGGTCGAGACGGTGGTGTAGTGGCAGCTGTGGAACCTGTGGAGAGTGACGAGGAGGAAGACGACGGGGCTGAAACAGACAACAGGGACAGAATCATTGAACAGTACTTCCAATAGGACACAGGTAACAATTCAAACATAATTTAGTGAATGTGAACTACTCTCCTGCATCTCTGCTGCCTGTCTATTTGCCCCAGTGTATGATGACTGAGTTGTGGCTTTTCCCTCCCTATTTCAGATCTGGGGTCCCCACTACGAGTCCTGTGCTTCGTTTCCCCATGGACTACAGCTTTGTGGCAGCTGTTTGTTGACTTCACTATGTAAAAGGACATATTTGCACTGTCATGTCAATTACAATATTTTGAAATCACAGCCAGACTCCAGATAGTTTTGTGCTAAATGGGTGTTTATTTCAGTGCTCAAAATGGGATGGGTGGTTTCAAGTGGGTGGGGGCTATGGTGAAGGAATGTCCATGGCAGAGTCCAGAGTAACAGTCACACAGGTGCATTGTCCAGAGGCCTGTGGAGAGATGGAGCATGGGCAGTTCAAGGATGGACAGGGTGACAATGTGGGACAGTGGGATGACATCAGGTGGTATCCTTTGCTGGCGGGGGTCTTGACATCCTACTCTGTCTTCTTGCGAGATCTCAGGGCCCTCTTGCGGGGTGGTTCTTCTCCTGCAGGAGGTGGGGGTCTGGTGGGCTGCTGTTGTGCGGGGGCCTCCTGACCACTAGCGCCGGCGGAGGTGGTTGGCTGTTCTTGGTCCAGGCTAGTGGCAGGGGCCCTTTGTTGTTGTTGAGTGTCCGTCCTGGTGTTGATGAGGTCCTGCAGCAGCCCAACCATGGTAACCAGGGTGGAGGTGAGGGCTCTGATGTCCTCCCTGTACCCCCGATAGTGTTCCTCCTGCAGTACCTGGATCTCCTGGAACCGGGCCAATACCGTCGCCATCGTCTCCTGGGAGCGGTTGTATGCTCCCATGATGGTGGTGAGGACCTCGTGGAGAGTGGGTTCCCTGGGCCCGTCCCCCCCCTGTCGCACAGCTGCCCTCCGAGTTGCCCTGTTTCCCTGGGCCTCTGCCCCCTGGCCGGTGTGCCCACTACCACTGCCCCCAGGTCCCTGTTGTTGTTGGGGTGGTGGGTTATCCTGGGTGCCCTGTAGTGGTAGACACACCGCAGATTGACGCGCCCTGGAGACAGAGGCATGGGCCCGCTGGGTGGGAGCTGTGCTGGTGTTCCCAGAGGGGTTTGGGTCTGTAGTGGCCTGTGGCTGTCTGAGGGGAACCGACTGTCCAGAGGTCCCCGATGGTCCGGGCTGGTCATCGGTGTCCAGGTCGACAGAGCTGCTGTCATCGCTGACGGCCTCTTGGGTGGGGGGTGTGGAGAATTCTGGGCCCTCCGTGGCGGTGTGTTGGCGGTCGGGTCCTGCAGGGGTATAGAGGTATGGTTATAGTTTCAATGTGTGCCATATGGGTGTATCTGTGGGTTCCCGTGTCCCCAAGTGCTGGCATTCGTGTGTGGGGGGCTTTGGTGAGGGTGGCTTGTGGGGGGGATGTGTATATGCATTGGGCATGCTTTGGTGATGGGTGTCCATGCTTAGTGGACGCATGCAGGCCTAGGTTTTGGGATGTGTGGGTTGTGATGGTGAGACATTGGCAGGGAATAGGTGTGCTGGGGGTGGGGGTGAGGATGGTGGTGGGGGTGAGGATGGTGGTGGGGGTGAGGATGGTGGTGGGGGTGAGGGTGGGGGTGAGGATGGGGGTGGGGGTGAGGGTGGGGTTCGAGGATGGGGGTGAGGGTTGGGGTATGATTTGGCATGCAGGTGGGGGGGAAGCAGTAGTGAAGCTTCAACTTACCAGTGTCCATTCCTCCGCCGACTCCTGCGAGGCCGTCAGGATGCAGGATGTTCAAGACTTCCTCCTCCCATGTTGTAAATTGTGGGGGTTGAGGTGGGGGTCCTCCGCCAGTCTTCTGCACGGCGATGTTGTGCCTGGATACCATGGAACGCACCTTCCCCCGTAGGTCGTTCCATCGCTTCCTGATGTCTTCCCGATTTCTGGGGTGCTGTCCCACAGCGTTGACCCTGTCGACAATCCTCTGCCATAGCTCCGTCCTCCGGGCAATGCTGGTGTATTGGACCTGTGTGCCGAAGAGCTGGGGCTCTACCCGAACGATTTCCTCCACCATGACCCTGAGTTCTTCGTCTGAGAAGCGGGGCTGTCTTTGGGGTGCCATGGAGTGGTGTGTATGATGTGTGGGGTGGAGTATGTGTAGTTAAGTGTGTTGAGTGTGGTGGTGTGTGTTGTTTTGTGTGTGGATATTGTGTGGGTGATGGTGTAGTGTGCCTCTGTGTGATGGTATTCTGTGATCGCTGATGTGTCTCTCAGTGCTTCTTTCGGAATTTTTTGTCGTAGGGTTTTGTGGGTGATGTGGGTGTGTGTTTTATATTGTATTGTGTGTGTGGGAGTGGTGTGTGTATGTGTATCAGGTGTGTGGAATTCAAATCGGCCAATGTGGCTGAGTTTTGTTCGTTTGTGTGTATTCTGACCGCGGCGGTGTGTACCGCCAATGGAAAACCGCGTTTGAATGACCGCCGCGTGGATTCGTGGGTCGTAATGGCATGGGCGTATTTCTGTTGGCGTGACGGTGGAGGTTTGGTCACCTCCACTTTTCCGCCGACCGCTGGTCTGGCGGTCTGTTGTGGCTGTCGGATTTTCGGAGGTTTGGCTGCTGCGGGTCAGAATGACCGTGGCGGGTTACCGCGACCGCGGCGGAATTATGGAGGATTTCTGACCGGCGGTAGGCGCCTTTTACCGCCGAGGTCAGAATGACCACCTATATGTCCTACCTTAACCATACACTTCACCCTGCCCTTGGGGCTAACTAGGGCCCACCTTAGGGGTGTCTTGTATGTAAGAAAAGGGAAGGTTTAGGCCTGGCAAGTGGGTACACTTGGCAAGTCGAATTTACTGTTAAAACTGCACACACAGACACTGCAGTGGCAGGTCTGAGACATGAATTCAGAACTACTTATGTGAGTGGCACAACCAGTGCTGCAGACCCACTAGTAGTAATTGATTTACAGGCCCTGAGCACCTCTAGTGCACTTTACTAGGGACTTACTAGTAAATCAAATATGCCAATCATCAATACACCAAATCAATACATATCTTGTATAGGAGCACCTACACTTTAGCACTGGTTAGCAGTGGTAAAGTGCCCAGAGTAATAAAAACCGCAAAAACAGAGTCCAGCACACATCAACAACCTGGGAAACAGAGGCACAAAGTTAGGGGAAACCACACCAATGATGAAAAGTCTAACATGCGTCCCCCCAATCCGAAAGTGGGGAGCAACTACCCAACCTCATGGGAGTTCTCATCACTAAGGTGAAAGAACCTGGACAGACCAACAGCTTTGGTGTGTTCTGTACCAGGGCGGTGTTCCACCGTAACGTCCATTCCCTGGGAAATAGAACACCTTAACAGTTTTGGATTCTCACCCCTCATCTGCATTAACCATCTGAGGGGCCTGTGGTCGGTCTGAACCCAGAAGTGAGTCCCAAACAAGTAGGGCCTTAGCTTCTTCAGCGGCCAGACCACAGCAAACGCTTCACTGTCTATGGCACTCCACCTACGTTCCCTGGGAAGTAACCTCCTGCTAATGAAGGCTACGGGTTGATCTAGGCCCTCTTCATTAAGCTGTGAGAGTAATTCTCCAAACCCTGCTCTGAGGCGTCTGTTTGCACAACAAACTCCTTGGAGTAGTCAGGTGCCTTCAGCACAGGTGCTGTGTACATGGCAGCCTTCAGGGCACCAAAAGTGTTCTGGCAAGCCTCTGTACAGATCACCTTTTTGGGTTGCTTCTTAGAAGTCAACTCAGTCAAGGGAGTAACAGTGGTACCATATCCCTTGACAAACCTCCTGTAGTAGCCAGTGAGACCTAAAAAGGCTCTCACCTCAGTCTGGGTTTTGGGAGGCTCCCAAGCCAGACTGGTGTCAATTTTCGGCTGTAGAGGTGCCACCCGGTCACTCCCTACCTGGTGTCCCAAGTACACCACAGAACACTGCCCTATTTGGCACTCGCTCGCCTTAATAGTGAGGCCTGCCTTCTGCAGGGCCTCAAACACTCTCCAGAGGTGTTGCAGGTGTTCCTCCCATGTGGAGCTAAACACAGCAATGTCATCCAGGTAGGCAGCACTGAACTCATCCAGCCCAGCCAACACCTGGTTGACCAACCTCTGAAAGGTGGCAGGGGCATTTTTCATCCCAAATGTCATCACTTTAAATTGAAAGTGTCCATCGGGGGTAGAAAATGCTGACCTCTCCTTGGCCCTCTCAGTTAAGGCAATCTGCCAGTAACCAGACGTTAAGTCAAACGTACTAAGGTACTGGGCAGCTCCCAACCGGCCAATGAGCTCATCAGCTCAAGGGATGGGGTGTTCGTCATTCTTACTGACTGCATTGAGTCCCCGGTAGTCCACACAGAACCGGAATTCTGGAGTGGCACCAGGTGCAGCAGCCTTTGGGACCAATACCACTAGGCTGGCCCAAGGACTGCTGGAGTGCTCAATAACCCCTAGGGTTAACCTTTTGGATACCTCATTCTTAGTGCTAGCCCTGACCATGTCAGTCACCCTGTAAACTTTCTGTTTAATGGGTGGACTGTCTCCAGTGTCCACATCATGTGTGCACAAGTGTGTGACCCCTGGGATCAGGGAAAACAGTGAGGCGAACTGTCCCAACACGTGGCAACAGTCACTCTGCTGCTCTTCAGTCAGGGAGGGGACGAGTCTCACTCCCTCCACAGACCCATCTTTCTCTCCTGCAGACAGGAGGTCAGGAAGAGGCTCACCCTCCTCCTCCACCCCATCATCTGTTGCAAGGAGCATGGACAGTTCAGTCCGCTCAAAGTGTGGCTTGAGGCGGTTGACATGCAGGACCATTAAAGGGTTCTTTGGAGACTGTAAGTCCACCAGGTAGGTGACTTCACTCTTGCGCTCCACCACCTCTAATGGCCCAGTCCACTTATACTGGAGTGCCCTAGGCTCCACTGGCGCCATCACCCACACTTTCTGACCAGGTTGAAACTCGACCAGAGTGGCATTCTAGTCATACCAGCGTTTCATGTCTTCGTGGCTTGCTTCTATGTTCTCCTGTGCGAGACTCCTGAAGCGGGCAGTCTGGTTTCTCAAAGCCAGCATGTAGCTATATACATCGTGGGGGGTTTACTAGGAGCTTTCTCCAAAGCTTCCTTCACCAGACTCAGAGGTCCTCTCACAGGGTGGCCATAGATGAGCTCAAAGGGACTAAACCCAAGTCCCTTTTGAGGCAGCTCCCTGTAAGCGAACAGAAGGCATGGCAAGAGGACATCCCACTTCCGCCTCAAGGGCTCTGACAGACCCATGATCATGCTTTTCAAGGTGCGGTAGAATCTCTCAACCAGACCATTACTTAGGGTGGTAAGAGGTGATGAACTTGTAGGTTACCCCACACTCCTTCCACAGAGACTTCATATATGTGAATATGAAGTTGGTACCCCTATCAGATACCACTTCCTTGGGGAACCCCATGCGGGTAAAAACCACCATCAAAGCACGACCCACCACAGGGTGTTTTGTAGCCATTTTAGTTATAGCTCCATGCACGTTATTTTAACACACTAGGCCGCTGTCCACTTTAACCTAGATATATTTTATTCAGCTTCATCTTATTATTGTTACAATAACCATTTTTATGGTCTTGTTTTATTTCCCGTTTATCTAACTGCTTTTGCCTAGGCCAGGGTTCTGCAAAGTTGGTCCTGGAGAGCCGGGTCCATGCCAGATTTTTAGCATATCCACATTTAGAAAAAAGTAGATTTCTGAAACATCTTTTTTCTAAATGCGGATATGCTAAAAACCTGGCAAGGACCCGGCTCTCCAGGACCGACTTGGCAGAACCCTGGCCTAGGCCAGCACCCAGTTCTTCTTCCAAGCCTACACCCCGGTACATTGCCGGTGAACGTGGTAGAAGTGTAGTCTCCAATATTCATAGAAAACACACATCCTTACGTAGGGACATTTTCTCAGAACATCAGCTGTGTTATTATAAAAACGCTTCCTTGTCCCTTACACGTTAGAGGGAGATTCCAGTCAGGGAACCACGACTGTATGCTGATTGCTGAATGCTTCGCTGCAGATGCTAATGCAGACCGCAGGCCTCTGCTCAGGTATGGGGTTGATGTCTTCCCAGGGGAACCTGAAGGGCAGAATTAGAGCTTAACATGCTGTGCTCTATCATAGCCTAGGTAGGAGCTAGTCCATTGATTATAGTGACAACATGAAAGCGTTGTTTTTATGCTTCACTCTTCTCGTCGCAATTTTAATACTGTCATGTTGTGTCGTCCTGGTTATTGCAGCTCACGCTTTGCTATCTAAGATGCAGTCTCTTATTAAACTCATTATTAAAACATATACTGCTTCTATTTGTCATATATGAGACTGAATTGTAAATGAGAGAAACGGATGAGACCTGAGTGACCATGACTTCCCTGAGAAACCAAGTATGTCATGCGCTCGGCTGCCCAGTCATCCCTATCCTTGGGTAGAGATGAGGCACTGCTAGTTAGCCGGAGCAAAACCCGGAGTTGAGCGACAGGTGTCACCCGTAGTGGGTCAGACTCAGTCTCCCACACCGCAGGCGATTCTGCCACTCAAAATCCAGTAGTCTCATTAGAATAATGAGAGCCTACGCGACAAGGGGAAGTGATTGATCTCAGAGGAATGGCTTCTGGGTACAGGGTGGCATGGTCCACCAAGACCAGGATGAACCTGGTGCCAATGGCTGTCTTGGGATCCAGAGGCCCCACAATGTCAATACCTACCCTCTCAAAGGGAGTACTAACAATAGGTAAAGGTTGGAGGGGAGCCTTACATTACCCCCTACTCTTGCCACTTGCCTGACAATTTTGGCAAGACCTACAATGTGCATCTGAGTGCCTGCGCATTAGGGGCCAGTAAAAGTGGGTGACTGACCTCTCAAAGGTCTTGTCCTGCCCCAAGTGTCCAGCTAAAGGCCCACCATGAGCCAACCCCAGTAGGAAGGCCCTGAAGCACTGGGGTACCACCAGAACAAGGGCTGACCCAGGCTCAGGAACCTTAGGCTAACTCTACAGGAGGTAATCCTCCCAATAGATCAGGTGCGATCCTGGCTCCTTGCCAGCCACCTGGTCTGCAGCCTGCTGCCGCAAACCCTCCAGAGTAGGGCATGTCTTCTGTGCTGCAGAGAATGCTCCCCTGGTGGGCTCCCCTTCCTGCTGCCACTGCAACAGCTCAGGGACTTCACCCAGTTCAGCCACCATTTTTATGGTCTTGTTTTATTTCCCGTTTATCTAACTGCTTTTGCCTAGGCCAGGGTTCTGCAAAGTTGGTCCTGGAGAGCCGGGTCCATGCCAGATTTTTAGCATATCCACATTTAGAAAAAAGTAGATTTCTGAAACATCTTTTTTCTAAATGCGGATATGCTAAAAACCTGGCATGGACCCGGCTCTCCAGGACCGACTTTGCAGAACCCTGGCCTAGACCAGCACCCAGTTCTTCTTCCAAGCCTACACCCCGGTACATTGCCGGTGAACGTGGTAGAAGTGTAGTCTCCAATATTCATAGAAAACACACATCCTTACGTAGGGACATTTTCTCAGAACATCAGCTGTGTTATTATAAAAACGCTTCCTTGTCCCTTACACGTTAGAGGGAGATTCCAGTCAGGGAACCACGACTGTATGCTGATTGCTGAATGCTTCGCTGCAGATGCTAATGCAGACCGCAGGCCTCTGCTCAGGTATGGGGTTGATGTCTTCCCAGGGGAACCTGAAGGGCAGAATTAGAGCTTAACATGCTGTGCTCTATCATAGCCTAGGTAGGAGCTAGTCCATTGATTATAGTGACAACATGAAAGCGTTGTTTTTATGCTTCACTCTTCTCGTCGCAATTTTAATACTGTCATGTTGTGTCGTCCTGGTTATTGCAGCTCACGCTTTGCTATCTAAGATGCAGTCTCTTATTAAACTCATTATTAAAACATATACTGCTTCTATTTGTCATATATGAGACTGAATTGTAAATGAGAGAAACGGATGAGACCTGAGTGACCATGACTTCCCTGAGAAACCAAGTATGTCATGCGCTCGGCTGCCCAGTCATCCCTATCCTTGGGTAGAGATGAGGCACTGCTAGTTAGCCGGAGCAAAACCCGGAGTTGAGCGACAGGTGTCACCCGTAGTGGGTCAGACTCAGTCTCCCACACCGCAGGCGATTCTGCCACTCAAAATCCAGTAGTCTCATTAGAATAATGAGAGCCTACGCGACAAGGGGAAGTGATTGATCTCAGAGGAATGGCTTCTGGGTACAGGGTGGCATGGTCCACCAAGACCAGGATGAACCTGGTGCCAATGGCTGTCTTGGGATCCAGAGGCCCCACAATGTCAATACCTACCCTCTCAAAGGGAGTACTAACAATAGGTAAAGGTTGGAGGGGAGCCTTACATTACCCCCTACTCTTGCCACTTGCCTGACAATTTTGGCAAGACCTACAATGTGCATCTGAGTGCCTGCGCATTAGGGGCCAGTAAAAGTGGGTGACAGACCTCTCAAAGGTCTTGTCCTGCCCCAAGTGTCCAGCTAAAGGCCCACCATGAGCCAACCCCGGTAGGAAGGCCCTGAAGCACTGGGGTACCACCAGAACAAGGGCTGACCCAGGCTCAGGAACCTTAGGCTAACTCTACAGGAGGTAATCCTCCCAATAGATCAGGTGCGATCCTGGCTCCTTGCCAGCCACCTGGTCTGCAGCCTGCTGCCGCAAACCCTCCAGAGTAGGGCATGTCTTCTGTGCTGCAGAGAATGCTCCCCTGGTGGGCTCCCCTTCCTGCTGCCACTGCAACAGCTCAGGGACTTCACCCAGTTCAGCCACCATTTTTATGGTCTTGTTTTATTTCCCGTTTATCTAACTGCTTTTGCCTAGGCCAGGGTTCTGCAAAGTTGGTCCTGGAGAGCCGGGTCCATGCCAGATTTTTAGCATATCCACATTTAGAAAAAAGTAGATTTCTGAAACATCTTTTTTCTAAATGCGGATATGCTAAAAACCTGGCATGGACCCGGCTCTCCAGGACCGACTTTGCAGAACCCTGGCCTAGGCCAGCACCCAGTTCTTCTTCCAAGCCTACACCCCGGTACATTGCCGGTGAACGTGGTAGAAGTGTAGTCTCCAATATTCATAGAAAACACACATCCTTACGTAGGGACATTTTCTCAGAACATCAGCTGTGTTATTATAAAAACGCTTCCTTGTCCCTTACACGTTAGAGGGAGATTCCAGTCAGGGAACCACGACTGTATGCTGATTGCTGAATGCTTCGCTGCAGATGCTAACGCAGACCGCAGGCCTCTGCTCAGGTATGGGGTTGATGTCTTCCCAGGGGAACCTGAAGGGCAGAATTAGAGCTTAACATGCTGTGCTCTATCATAGCCTAGGTAGGAGCTAGTCCATTGATTATAGTGACAACATGAAAGCGTTGTTTTTATGCTTCACTCTTCTCGTCGCAATTTTAATACTGTCATGTGTCGTCCTGGTTATTGCAGCTCACGCTTTGCTATCTACGATGCAGTCTCTTATTAAACTCATTATTAAAACATATACTGCTTCTATTTGTCATATATGAGACTGAATTGTAAATGAGAGAAACGGATGAGACCTGAGTGACCATGACTTCCCTGAGAAACCAAGTATGTCATGCGCTCGGCTGCCCAGTCATCCCTATCCTTGGGTAGAGATGAGGCACTGCTAGTTAGCCGGAGCAAAACCCGAAGTTGAGCGACAGGTGTCACCCGTAGTGGGTCAGACTCAGTCTCCCACACCGCAGGCGATTCTGCCACTCAAAATCCAGTAGTCTCATTAGAATAATGAGAGCCTACGCGACAAGGGGAAGTGATTGATCTCAGAGGAATGGCTTCTGGGTACAGGGTGGCATGGTCCACCAAGACCAGGATGAACCTGGTGCCAATGGCTGTCTTGGGATCCAGAGGCCCCACAATGTCAATACCTACCATCTCAAAGGGAGTACTAACAATAGGTAAAGGTTGGAGGGGAGCCTTACATTACCCCCTACTCTTGTCACTTGCCTGACAATTTTGGCAAGACCTACAATGTGCATCTGAGTGCCTGCGCATTAGGGGCCAGTAAAAGTGGGTGACAGACCTCTCAAAGGTCTTGTCCTGCCCCAAGTGTCCAACTAAAGGCCCACCATGAGCCAACCCCAGTAGGAAGGCCCTGAAGCACTGGGGTACCACCAGAACAAGGGCTGACCCAGGCTCAGGAACCGTAGGCTAACTCTACAGGAGGTAATCCTCCCAATAGATCAGGTGCGATCCTGGCTCCTTGCCAGCCGCCTGGTCTGCAGCCTGCTGCCGCAAACCCTCCAGAGTAGGGCATGTCTTCTGTGCTGCAGAGAATGCTTCCCTGGTGGGCTTCCCTTCCTGCTGCCACTGCAACAGCTCAGGGACTTCACCCAGTTCAGCCACCTGTTCCCTTGTAGGCTACGAGGCGCCACACTCAGGCTCCGCCTCCTCCTGGATCGTTGGAACTTCTGAGGCCGGTTTCCCATGCCCCCTGCCCTTTCTCTTCTCTTCTTTCAGTCTCCAGGGGCTCTTGACCACCCTGACGGGCTGCCATTGACCGGGTGGATACGCATACCCACCCAGGCACACCCAACATCTCTAAGTGAGACCTGTATTCTACCTCCTTCCAAGGGGAATCCTCCAGGTCATTGCCTAGCAAACAATCTACAGGCATGGTTGGACTTAAAGCTACCTTCAAGGAACCTGAGCCCCCCCCCACCCAATTCGAAAGGGAACCTGCGCCACTCTGCACAGGCACTCTGAGTTGTCCACTGCAACTACTTGGTGAAGTACCGGGATCAATCTGCTCTTCAGACACCAGCTGACTCCTCACTGTAGTCACACTGGCTCCTGTGTCTCTCAGAGCCTCCACCCTCTGTCCATTGAAGGTCACCCACTGCCTGTACTTTTTAGTGTTCTCAGGCACAAGGATTCCCTGGACCATCTCACTGTCCCCTAGTGAGACAAGTGTCATTTCAGCTGGCTCCCACCCACCTGGAACCAACTCCTCTCCAAACGCTACACTAGCCAAACCCTGGGATGGCGCACCAGTGAGTGCTGGTGTACTCTTGGGACATTTGGGGTCCCCCCCTCACATGACTCACTAGGTCACATGCATAACACTTACTTGGGGGTCCCCCTGCCGCTGGCTTCCCTTTGGAGGACCATGGCTTATTCTCACTGGGGGGTTGAGAATCCTTACCCTGGGAATCAGTTTGGGGCCCTTTAGAGAACTCCCCCTATTTACCCTTACCCCCCCTTTCTTCTGAGAGGGACCGTGCCCACCCTTGGCGTGGTCTCCCCCATACCTCTTTTGGACCTCGGTGCTTTCACAGCGGTCCGCTTCCTGCTCAAGTTTCCTGGGATCAGTCAGCTTGCTGTCAATCAGGTGCTGGTGCAGCTCTGGAAAACATAAACTGTACAAGTGCTCCCAAGCAATCAGATTGTAAAGCCCCTCAATATGTAGTTACCTTACTGCCCTTCACCCAACCATCCAGTAACATGCAATAAGAATCAACACATTCCAACCATGTTTGGGATTCCTTCTTCTTATAGGACCTAAACTTGTCCTTATACTGCTCAGGGGTGAGACCATATCTTCTGAGTAGGGCATCCTTCATGATAGTGTAGGTGAGATTCTGAGCATCCCCTAAGGCTGTCAGTGAATCCCTCCCCTCTACCTCAAAATGCTTCCACAGACCGGCCCCCAATGAGCTTCAGGGACTAGATTCATGTGGAGAGCAGACTCATACCCCTTAAACCACAAGTATATGTCATCCTCCTTTTTGTAATCCTTTACTAGGTCTTTTATGATGTGTACCCTTCTTTCAGGCTGCACTGTGCTGTTGCTACTACCATGTCTACTAGACTGGCTCCTCTGATCTAACTCCTTTAAGCCAAGTTCATGACCCAGTAGTATCTTCCTTTCCTCAATGGCCATTCTCCTGTCCTCCCTTTCCACTCTCCATCTTGAGCTTCTCCAGCTCCAATTAATACTCTCTCTCTTCCTGTCTGTCCTGTAACTCTTCAGGAGTCAGACCCTTGGATGACACACTGCTACCTGCCCTGGAGACTCTCTCCTTGGACATAACAGGCCCACCCACTATACCATTATGGGTGGATTGCACCTCCTCCTCCTCCTCCTCTTCCTCCTCTGTGTGCCCCTCAACTTCTTTGGCTGCCACCCAGGCCATCAGCACCTTTTGCAGTTCCTCCTTCTTGGATGAGCTGTTAATGGGGCAGGCCAAATCCTTACAGAGCTGCTTCAACTGAGCTACTGTGTCCAATTTCTCTGTCAAAAGCAGCTCTAGCTGATGCATCTCCAGATTGCGACATGATGAAGAGTCAAAAACAAGTGCAAAGGCAGAAAAACAAGTTCCCAAATGAAGTTTAAAAAAAGTCAGTCAAGGGATCAGCGAGAAATAGAACAAAAAGAAGTCCCAGAGAGAAAAGCAAAAATCACAAGTCAAGTAGTATGTGGTCACGTAGTGGTCTGAACTCAAAACAGTAGTGTACACTTAAATACTGTATGTCAAGTACAAATACACGTCCAATCCCATCTGCTGATCACCAATGTTAGTAATGGGGTCTTTGGTGGGCAGTCAGGTTACCCCCTATCCAAGCAAGGACCCTCACTCTAGTCAGGGTAAAAGAGAATCACCCTCAGGTAACCCCGGCTTAACTTCAGAGTGCTAGGTGTAAAGTATTTGTACCAACACACACAGTAACCTAATGAAAACACTACAAAGTGACACAACACAGGTTTAGGAAAATAGAAAATATTTATATAAACAAAACAAGACCAAAACGACAAAAATCCACAATACACAAGTCAAGTTATCACTAAAAATGCAAAAAGAGTCTTCATGTAATTTTAAACAGAACGCCAACGCTGTTAGCGTGAAAATGTATCTTGGGTACGTCAAAAATAACCCTGCACGGGCAACTGTGGGTCAAAAAGGGCTTGCAATGCGTTGCTATCACTCACGAGCGAGACCTTGCGTCATTTCCCCTTTAGTCGGGTCGGCGTGTGCCGTTTTTTCTCACAGCAGGAGAGCGATGCGTCGATCCGGTCAGCACTCTCAGGTCCGGGCAGGCATAGCATAGTTTTTACACGCCCAGCGGTGGTTGCGTTGGAAATCCAGCCGTACATTGATCTGAAAACCACGCAGCGCGGGTTGCGATCTCACCAGTCTACGTCAGCGATGCTGCGCATCGTTTCTCCAGCTGTGGGCGTCAATCTTCCGGCCGCGTTGCAGGCGTGCGTCAATTTTCTGCTGCGCAGCCAGCAGCACATTGATTTTTCAGGCGCAGATCGGAGTTGCATCAATCTTTCGCCCGCACGGTGGTCTGTGCGTGGATTTCTCCCTCTTGTCCTGCCAGCTTCTCCTTTCAGGGTCCTAGGAACTGGATGGGCACCACTTGGCAGAGTAGGAGTCTCAGCAGAGGCTTCAGGTGCTGGCAGAAAGAAGTCTTTGCTGTCCCTGAGACGTCAATAACAGGAGGCAAGCTCTAAATCAAGCCCTTGGAGAGTTTTTCTCAAGAAGGAAGGCAACACAAAGTCCATTCTTTGTCCTCTAGCACAGGCAGAAGCAGCAACTGCAGGAGGGCTCCACAAAGCACAGACGCAGACAGGGTAGCTCTTCTTCCTCAGCTCTTCAGCTCTTCTCCAGGCAGAGGTTCCTCTTGGCTTCCAGAAGTGTTCTAAAGTCTGTGGTTTTGGGTGCCCTTCTTATATCCATTTTGCCCTTTGAAGCAAGCTTACTTCAAAGAAAAGTCTCTCTTGTTTGTGAAATCCTGCCTTGCCCAGGCCAAGCCCCAGACACACACCAGGGGGTTGGAGACTGCATTGTGTGAGGGCAGGCACAGCTTCCACTCCCCCCCTCCCTCCCAGCACAGATGGCTCATCAGGAAATGCAGACTACACCCTAGCTCCCTTTGTGTCACTGTCTAGTGAGAGGTGCAACCAGCCCAACTGTCAAACTGACCCACACAGGGAATCCACAAACAGGCAGAGTCACAGAAATGGTTTAAGCAAGAAAATGCTCACTTTCAAACATACAATCTTAAAATCAACTTTACTAAAAGATGTATTTTTAAATTGTGAGCTCAGAGACCCTAAACTCCACATGTCTATCCGCTCCCAAAGGGAATCTACACTTTAATCAGATTTAAAGGTAGCCCCCATGTTAAATATGTAGAGACCACCAGTATCCCATCATACTTGGCAGGTGGCAGTTGCTTCAGTTCTTTTTTCAGGTATCTGGTGACAGGATCCTGGAGCACTGAAGTCTGCCTTTTAGGCTTTTATTCTTCAAAATTCACCTGGGAATTTTGTTTCAATATGTTTTATTCGATGTTTTACATCACTCGTTCACCTTTAAAGGCCTTTTCTGACTGAAAAATGAGGCATTTTTTTCATTTATAATGCCTTCTCTGTTAAAGTACACTACCTGTGGGAGAAAGCTAAATTAGACACTCACGCTGTCTGTGTTATTTGTCTTCCCCTTAATCATCTTCCAGAGCTGTGTCAACACTGCAAGAAGTTTTCACGCCAAGAGAAAATATTCGCCTTCATGGCATGGAAGAACGACGCCGACAACAAGTCCAGTCTCAAGGTGAGACCTCAAAGTGAGGAGAGGGCCACTCCTCTACTAGGGTTCTTTCATCTGCTTCTGAGGGATGTGAAAGGTCCACAAAGAGAGTGCCAGATCTAAAATGCCATCTTTCCCGGTCATAGACAATGACGTCGTAGACGATGTCCTCTATAGAAGAGGCCGTCATAGACAGTGCCATCGTTGATGAGGCCATTTGTAGATGAGGCCATTCTTTGACAAAGTCCTCCGTAAATGAGGCCATTGTGGATGGGGCCCGTCGCAGAAGAGGCCAAGCCATTGTAGATGAGCCATCGTAGACAGAGCCATCGTAGACAAGACTGTTGTAAACATGGTTGTTGTAGACGACGCCATCATAGACAAGGCTGTCATAGGTGAGGCAATAATAGTTGACACGGTTGTGGTCATCGACATTGTAATTGTAATTGTTTTTAACGATGATTTTGACAGCGGTTTTGCCATAAACACCTCATTGTCAGATTATGAGTATCTCCCTGGTGTAGGGTCTGGGTTGAAGAGGGAGTTGAGGGTCTGCCTCTGAGGACGTTTTTACTAATTTTGTCTCTCTGTAAGGAGTTTCTATGAAGACTCATGGTAAGTCTTTTTTATGGCTTTTCTGTGTGCCTTCTAGGGAGCCTTAGTGTGACTTCCCCTTTGACCTCTCCTGTGAGGAGAAGAAACCCTCACTATACTCATCATAAGTGACAGATTTAAGTTACTGTAGTCCCAATAAAAGTCTCATCTCTCAGATCATGAGAGTTTTTGAGGAAAAGGCTAGACATATTTTGTAGGCCTTTACATTATTTTCTGCTAGTCTGACATATTAGTCCCAGGGTCAGAGAAATGAAACATGAAATATAATCTCGGATGACCAAAAGAAGTAATAGCTGAAGAAACTGAACAGAGCTTAAGGAAACTCCCTTCACACAATGTGCAGTAGAAAATCTGAGGGACTCAGCCTCTGTTGGGAGTATTCTAGAGGGTGCTGTTGCCTGATTGGTTATAGCTCTAGTCTGGTAATTTTAAAAAAAGGATATAGATAAGCTATTAAACTGACTTTTTCATTGCCATTATACCCTATGGTAGTGATATATACTGCTTTATCATGGTACCGTGTGACTCCCACTTCAACAACGGGGAATTATTCAAGCATGTGAGTTTATGAAAGATACCAATACTGGAGAACTGCAGTTATAGGTAAGTAAATTATTTTATTCTGGGAAATAGGAGCACAGAGTTGATGCCATTCATTTGGGGTCATTAGGGATCCAAGGACATTCTTTCTGTTGTGTGCATCAATTTGCCAATCTAAATGAATTAAGACCAATGGAGTAAGTGGGGTTGTTTGCAACCAAGCATAATGCATCTTTGTTGGAAAGGACTGCTATGGCTAACCAATGCCTTGTTTCACAGTTTATGAGTCAATAATCTAGTATGTGTGGAATGACTTCTAAAAAAAACAATAGCACAGAACTGGTTAAGAAATTGGTCCCAAAACAAAGTGAAGGGCTTCCATTCACAATAAAGGTTGTAGCCCAGATAGGCCATCTTTAGTTTGGTGAAAGTCAAAAGCTATTGTTGTTGTATCTTGCGCAAAATGATGCACCTTACTCAGAAAATGTAAGTGACATTTAGCTGTAAATGACTGAAACAATCACCTCCATATTTCTTCAGGTGGGTTGTGTTGTATTTTGGTATTACTTGTGCCATCACCTAAGAGGAGCCTTCAGACAGATCTGGCAAACTAATAGGTTCCAAGTGGAGGGGCCCATTGAACACCAGTGTCATCCCAGAATACCTAGGGAGCTCTTTCAATGTAGCAATTTGTGCACCATACGACCCAGTGTAAGACATAGAAAAAAGTAAGAGAGAAGCACTAGACAGAAATCTTGCTCCAGTTAATTTGTCACACGCCAGGATACGTAATTGAGCTTCACTGACCATGGATTTGACTAGGGCACTGGTGGATAACACTGGTAGGATGACCTACAAGAAGTAAAAGAAATAGTTGCACATAAACCAAATGCCATCTACCCACCAGAGTGAGTACAGTATTGTGTAATATGTTGAATCAAACTTACCAGTCTTACCAGCTGGAGTCGCTATCTTGAGCAGTCTACAAACCTGCATACCAGCCGGACCACAGCTGAGAAGGCAAAAGATAGACACATATACATAATAAACACAAACATGGTGAGGGGACTCAAGGAAAGCCCCAACCTTGAGGGAACCTGGAAAGGAAAAAATAACAAAGTTGGGGAATGTAATGGTTTGGTGCAAACTGGGCTAAGCGAAAAGGCACAACAAACAAACAACAGATTGCCAGAAATCTGCTAAATTTTGCTTTGGCCTTAATCACTTTCTCTGCCTAATCTTACCTAGAAGCACACTGTTTTTCCTTGATGTGAGTCTATTAAGGTAATGCTGTCTTGTGAGGTCTAGTTTCTGTGCATTTCCAGTTTCCATCACCCCATTTCCCGAAGTTTCCAAGAGATTTGACCTCTATGTGTAATCCTGTGCCTATGCAATGTGCAAGTCTTAGCAGAGTGTTACACAGTTTTCCAAAACAACAAAGTCTCTCAGCGCTTACACTGCATCCTAAGTTTATTACAGAATTTTGTTTGATTTAGAAGATTTCTTTATCCACTATTGGATCTTTCATAAATTCACATGCTTGAATCATCCCCGTCGTCGAGGTGGGAGTCCCACGGTACCTTAGAAAATCAGTAAGTAAGAATATCCATAGGCTATAATGCTAGCAAACTTAACCATATAGCCTATCGATGGCCTTTTGAAAAAAGAACCAAACTTGACCTATGACTAATCAGGCGCCACCACCCTCTAAAATATTCCCAAGAGAGACTCCTTCCCTCAGATTTTCTACTGAGATTTTCTACTGTGCGTCGTGTGAAGACAGTCTCCCTGGGCTCTGCTCGATTTTTTCCTGTCAGAACAACTTTCTGTCTCAGAAGTTGTCTGATACTGCCAAGAAAAGCCCTTTTCACCCTTGTAAAACCTGTGGCAAGAAAAGGCTCCATGTGGATGAGCCACATAAAGACGGTCTGTACTGCCTGTATCCCAAACATCAGGTAAAAGACTGCAAAATATGCTGCAACTTTTCTGCTAAAACTCTGAGAGACAGAGAAGGAAGACATCCAATATGGTTACAGGCAAAATCCTGTACTTCAGGTGAGGAGAGTGACTTAGATCCGAAGCCTCAAAACAGGTCTAGATCTTCTGACAGGGTGAGGAAGGCAGGAAACACCACAAAGCACACCATAAAGATTCCTATAAAACCTTATCAGGGTCAGCCTTTCTCCCAGCCATCCTCTCCATGTTGCAAGAAGGAGCCCCATCCCCGTTCTCCTTCCTCAGAGCCATCAATGTCTAAAAAGGTACACTTAAATGGAAGTCAACGACGACAATACTGTTGAGGGTCGTAACAACGACAACTACCACAGTTACCGTTGCCACCGTCTCGTGGACTAGACCTCTATTGACTATCACAACGTCTACGTCGGTTCTGAAAGCTCCATTCTCATCAGCACGGGTGAGTGAGGAAAAACATTCATTGACAGAGCCATCGGCGAGATCTCCTGCACCGCCAATGACCCAATCGTCGACAAAGACAGTATCAGAAAAGCCTTCATCAACAAAGGCCTTGTTGACGAGGACATCGTCGACGAAAGCAATTCAATTGATGAAGACACCATCGATGACAACACTGTAGATGAGACCTTCAACGGCACAGTGCAAATGCCTGCTTCAGCCGCAACAACCTTCCTCCCTGGCTACACCGAGGAAAATACCTCCACCTTTAGCAACACCCAGGTTCATACCTGTGTCTGCAATAGTTGCTCCCCCCAGAGAACATCTCCTCCTCAGTAGATGAAAGGGAAGAAGGAGAGATTCTTACTCCTCAACATCCTAGCGATGAATGGGATGATTATTTAGCCCCTACACCATCACCGCCACCTCCCCATCCATCAGATTCTCCTCCGGAGGATATAGAAGGTTTTCATATTCTAATGGATAGAGCTGCTACACGTTCCCACTTACCAGCATCTGTCTGGCATTCAGAATGTTTCCTCCATGATTTTAAGATGCAGGCAAGCAAATCGGTGAGGGCAATCCCCATCATAGATTTCATCTGGAGGGAAGGCTTAAAGATTATGAAAAATCCAGCCACAGCCCTGCCAGTGCCACCTAAACCGGACAAAAAATATAAGGCTATGAACGACTCTCCAGCCTGTTTAACAGGGCACCCAAAACCAGATTCTGTCAGATCTCAGGCTGCCCAAAGACGTTTTCCCATTTCAGCCCCACTAGATAAGGAGGACAGACGTTTGAATAACATGGGCAAGAGGTTTTTATCAATGACAGCCATTACTGTGTGTGCTGCCAACTCCCTGGCTATTTTAGGTCGCTATGCAGGTAGGGGAGCGCACAATTGCAGAAGTGATCAATTGTGCTCTGGACACAGCCTCCACAAACTTCCAACTATTAGCAGAAGCAGCAGTTTTGTGCCGCCTAGGATGGTTAGAGGCGACCTCATTCAGACCTGAGGTCCAATCCAGAATACTAGACACGGCCTATGATGGCGAGACCCTTTTTGGGAAACACATAGATGACGCCTTAGTAGCCATCAAGACGGATGTAGAGACTGCTCATTCTCTGGGTACCATACAATACAAAAAGCAGCCCTTTCGGGGAGTCAGAGGTAGAGGTTTCTCGTCTTTTTGGGGTACCTACCATAGTAACAACAGTCCCAGTACAGGCCAACATATCAGCAGTCTTATCAGCAGCCATCTACAGCAGCCCACATCAGACAAGGCGGAAAAGAAAACAGGCCCCACAAGCTTGGAAACAAAGCCATAAACAATGATCCTCATCGGGTGCCGGCTGCAGTTCAGTGCTTTCCACAAATCAATCCAGTGGGCGCAAACATCTCAAATTATCGACAAATTTGGGAAAGGATAACATCAGACAAATGGGGGTTGGATATAGTGACTCACGGTCATACGTTAGAATTCGTACAGAAACCACCAAACCACCCTCCTGTGAAAGCGCATTCACTTCATCTTCACTTACTAAAGCGAGAAGTGTTCCAAATGCTCTCCAAGGGTGCGATAGAAGAGGTCCTTATTCATCAGAGGGGCCAGGGTATTTATTCTTGGTTCTTTCTCATAAGAAAGAAGACAGGAGAATGGAGACCAATCCTAGACCTCAGACGGCTAAACACATTTCTGAGGAAACAATCCTTCTGTATGATCACCCTGTTGGATATCCTCCATCTTCTCAACAGTGGAGATTACATTACATCGTTGGATCTCCAGGATGCCTACTTCCACATCCCCATACACTCCAGGCATCACAAAAACCTCTGCTTCACCATAGCTGGTACCCATTATCAATTCAAGGTTCTCCTGTTTGGATTAAAGCCAGCGCCAAGAATTTTCACGAAGTGTCACGCGCCTGTGGCGGCTATCCTCCACAAGGAAGGCTTTCAAATTTTCTTGTATTTAGACAATTGGTTAATAAAGGCCCCAACTCCGCAGCAGGCCTCCAAGGCCACCACGCCTGTCTAGCCTTATTTCACATTCTCGGTCTGACTGTAAATCACCAAAAATCATCTACTCTTCCAATGCGCAAGATGGTCTTTTTGGGTGCAAAACTTGACACAGACAAAAGCAAGGCTTACCTTTTAATAGGAAGACAACAAAAGCTGTCCAACATGGCTCTCTCCATCTCAAAAATAATGTCAGTTTCAGTGAGAACATTCAAGTCGCTTCTAGGAATGTTTCCTCATCAATCAACTCAGTCTGTCTGGCAAGACTAAAAATGAGGCCATTACAAGAGGAATTGCAACTGCAATGGATCCAGTCTCAAGGGTCCTTCGAAGACTTAATCAAAATCACACCAAAAATGGTGGAGACACTGCGGTGGTGGTCTCAAACCAGTCATATCCCTCAGGGGTTGTGTTTCCTAACTACAATTCCAGATTTCATAATAACAACGGACGCTTCTCTGGAAGGCTGGGGAGGTCATTTGCAAGATGTGCATTCAGGGGAAATGGTCGATTCTCAGAAAAAAAAGCACATAAATCTGTTGGAGTTAAAAGCGATATCTCTTACTCTGAAAGCGATCCTTCCTCAGATTTCAGGATCCTCAGTGTTGACCCGTACAGATAACACAAAAAGCATGCATTATGTCAACAAACAGGGAGGAACGCGATCTCTATCCCTCTCAAAAGAAGTGCAAGCTCTCTGGGAATGGCTCACTCTCCACAAAATTTCTCTGAGAGCAGAGCACATATGGGGTATCAACAATGCCCTTTTAGACTCTCTCAGCAGAACGAACAACAGTTGCCATGAATGGGAGCTCAGTCAGAAAGAAGTAGACAAGATCTTTCAGTGCTGGGGACGGCCAACCTTGGATCTCTTTGCCACCAACGAGAACACCAAATGCCAGTTTCACACCAGCCGATTACTACTCCTGGAATTGTGGGGGAATGCTCTTTCGATGCGATGGTACAGGATCTTTGCATACGCTTTTCCCTCCTTCCCATTGATCCCCAGACTTCTCAAGAAGATGAAATCAGAGGGCTGCAGGCTCATACTCATAGCACCCAGGTGGCCCAGACAATATTGGTACACGGAACTCATTCTCCTGTTGGTGACCAATCCCATACGTCTTCCCAGCAAACACAACATACTAACGAGGAACCAAGGGCAGATAATTCATCCAGAACCAGCCTCCCTCCAATTGCACGCAAGGCTCCTGAGTTCCATGAGTTCCAGGGCATGAACATTGATCAAGAATGCAGAGTAATTCTTTCTAGGGCACGATCTGAGAGTTCCAACAGATTTATGTGCATTTTCAAACAAGACTTATTTGGTGCCAGCAAAACAATGTGCATCCGTTGGAGGCTCTACAAGAGCAAATTATATCATACCTCCTTGCTCTATCCAAGACGGGGCTCCGACATGCCTCAGTTAAGGTTCACCTGGCAGCAATATCCTCATAGAGACGTTGTACAAATGCACCCTCGCTATGTTTATCCAGGCTCATAAAACAACTTATGAAAGGTTTGTTTTGCACTTTTCCTCCGGTGCGACCACCCCCTACTCAATGGCATCTAAACATAGTCCTTTTGCAATTAATGAAAGCGCCGTTCTAGCCCATACATAGAGCGAATCTGAAGTATCTCATATGGAAGGTGGTAACTCTCCTTTCACTTACTTCCACTGGGGGAGTCAGTGACATACAGGCATTTACCACCAAGGAGCCATTTCTCACTTCCTCAAATGACTTTGTTCTCCTCAGAACAAACCCAAGATCCATTCCTAAGATGCCTTCATCTTTTCACCTAAACGAACCGGTGATATTGAGAACTTTCTTCCCTAACCAATCATTAGCTGTGGCTGAAAGAACTCTCCACACGCTGGATATTAAACAATGTTTGAAATTCTACCTTCAGTGTACCAAACAGTTACGTAAGACAGACCAACTACTAGTGTCTTATGGCCAAGGTCGTCAGGGTACAGGGGTCACTAAAGCAAAGATAGACCGATGGATTGCATCCACCATTCAGTTTTGTCATACAAAGGCTGGGAAACCACTAACCAACCAGCCTAAAGCACACTCCACAAGAGCAATCTCAACATCAGTTGCTCTGTTTCAAGGCATCATCTTAGACAAGGTATGCAGAGCTGCAACATAGAAGACTACACAATCTTTTGCGTAGCATAACTGTTTGGAATCGGCACAATAAAGCAATTCTGTTGTGGGACAGGCTGTTCTACGGCATCTATCTCATTAAGGTGAGCCTCATTTGAATTTAACTTACCATGACTTCTGGCTTGTATAATAATATTTATATATATATATATTTATGTGTATATATATATATATATATGTGTGTGTTTAATTTAATATACAATTCCTTCTAATCACTACGCAATTATTGCCTGTGTATTTTTGGTTCCCAACCTGTGGTCCGGGGACCCCTGGGGGTCCGCAAAGCCTCCTCAGGGGGTCCGCGACTCCTTAGATAATTAAAAAATATTAAAAGATTAGGTCCCCAGCTTTCAGTAATGACTTAGTGGGGGGTCCCCGGACTCCAAGAACGAGTCATTGGGGGGGTTCCAGTAATCATAAAGTAGGGGTCCACAGAAGTCAAAAGGTTGGGAACCACTGTATATATATATATATATATATATATATATTGAAATGCTCACACCCACCATCCATCCACTATGGGCATAACAGTGAGTACTGCTGGCTATTCAGATTCAAGCATGTGAATTTATGAAAGATCCAATACTGGATAAGAAAACAAGTTACTTACCTGTAACTACAGTTATCCAGTATTGGTATCTTTCACAAATACACGTGCGACCCACCCTCCTCCCCTGTGAGGCTCACCTTCCTTTTTTCAGTATTATATTCTTCACTCTTTTGCTAGAAAATCTGAGGGAAGGGGCCTCTCTTGGGAATATTCTAGAGGGTGCTGACGCCAGATTGGTTATAGGTCATAGGTCAAGTTTGGTTCTTTTTTTCCCAAGGACATGGATAGGCTATATGTTTAAGATTGCTAGCATTGTATCTATGGATATTCTTACATACTGCTTTTCTAAGGTACCATGGGACTCCCACTTTGACGACGTGGATGATTCAAGGATGTGAATTTATGAAAGATACCAATACTGGATAACTGTAATTACAGGTAAGTAACTTGTTTTCTTTTTTTTCCTTTTCTTGAGAATCTCATCACGTGTCAAATACAATGTGGGTGTTGTGAGTGGTGGCGGCTGTAATCCCAAGGGGAGGAGTAGTGGATGGGGACAGAGGGGGAAAAATAATATTAAAAAAACTTGCATTCACGGTCGCCTCCGGACACCTTGCGCTCATCTTCTCTTCTGGTGTCCCAGCATTCACTGGGACACCAGCACAGACTCCCCAGCAATCCTGGTGCTGCTTTAATGCTACACCTAGCATGAAAGCTGAGTCAGGATCGGTCTGAGTGGCTTGTACTGCTGCTCAGATACTGTCCTGGGGTCTGTGCAGTTTCTCCAGCCCTGCTGTGCAACACAGCTGGGTTGGAGAAACCTAAATGCGCATGTGTGTTTGGCAGGCCTAACATGGCCCGCCAAACACAAATGCACACTTAGATGCACTCTCTCCTCCCCCTCCCCCTGCTCTCCCCTCCTGTGGCCCAGACCTGCCCCTTCCTGCACTGCTGATGGCTGAGCCAGCAGCTGTAAAATAAAACGATAATAAAATATTGTTTTATTTTACAGTTCCTGGCTCTTAGCCAAGGGGAAAACACTCCGCCACCGTTGCGAAGATGCCGCCCACAGGCGTTATGCTATTACCTAAAAAACAAACGAAATCAGAAAGGCCTAGTGTAGGTCACTCCCAGACCATGTGGATAAGATGCGGCATCGGCCTCTCCGAACTGGAGCACCACGACTGCTTTGATTTTGATTCTAGAGAAGAGGCTTTAGTCCCAGGGTGTCCGATGTAGTCTTAGAAGGTCTAGGCCCATTCCATAGTTTCCGGATATTCATGTTAGGTAATACTAGGAATTAATCTGAGAAGAGTTATTTATGTATTCAGTGGTGATTTGTAAAATTGGATGCGGGTGACCAAAACCTATGGACCTGTGGCAGAGAAGTCTGCTGTAGGTTGTGAGATGTACCTTTTTGCATAGTTCTCTCTATGTTTTTTTGCTTGTCTTCTGTTTTGACATTTCTTGTTTACCGTTCTTTTTAAGGCTTCTTTTCCGCACTCGCCAATATTGATCGTTTTAAGGTGTCAAAGAAAAGTTACATAATCTTATTTCTCCATTGTGAGACTCGACATCGAATTCATGCTAATCCTTCTCCCTCCCCTTAGAAACCAGGAACTGTTTTCTAGGGGAATACATGAGAGTTATTCCTCAAGCTAATCTCCTAATTGACAGCCAGTTGCATCTCGTGGGTTACAGAGGATGACTGGATGCTTTGAAGTTGCACCTTCGTTTTTCTTATTTTAGGTTTTTCAACGAACTAGTTTCATTCTCACTATTTTATTACTTTTAAAATAGGGTTGGTAGAAGCATTTGAAACTGCAGTATGTTTGTAGATTTATATAAACTACGAAATGCCTTTTACAGAAAAAAGAGACTCATTCCAATAGCTTTCTTACGACATGTATGAAGGAGAGATTTATCTCTATTGAACGTGTGTTCTGGGAATCTGCACATAGGCCGAGGAGGTATGGTTATAGCATAACCACGCTCGTGAAGAAAATGCCCAGCCTCAAGAAAAAAACGATTTCATTATTATGATAATTAATGTTATATTAGTCCATTTCTTTTTTTATCTTTCTCTCTTGTGGCCTTGTCAGACGTCTGTAAGATGCTTACAAAACCTATAATCGATTTGTCACCTTCAAGACTGTAATTTAGACACAAAATAATAATAAAAGGCAAGATTGGCAAAGGCGGGGGCAGCTCCCTCACTTTCTTTTTGTTTCAGCTAAAGGAGCTGAGAGACATAAAAGTAATGGAATGTGCTGGCAAAAATTGTTTTATTTCCCGTGTTCTCACATATGTCAAAGATAGATTGCTTCCATAAATTCTTGTTTCCTAAGTAGAAGTGCAAGTAACAGCGAGGCTGTCTGAGCTGAGAGAAAAAAAGCATTTCGCTCCATTTTTTCCTGTGCCTACTTTTCATACCCTCTCTTTTTCACGGACCACGTCGGTTTTGTTATTAAATCTTATGTTCATTTTGGTAGGACAGCGAAGTGTGGAATTGCTGTGGTGTTGTTAGATATATTCATTTGGGCACAGTGTCTCAGCACACGCAAAAAACACCCTGAGAAATAAGTCTTGACAGAACCAAAAGGCCCAGTTTTGCGTTTTTCAGTGAAAATCTTCTGTGCGTTGAGATGAAGGTGACATTGTATATAAACTTAGCAAACTCTAAGAGGATCAGCTGGTCTACAGGCAAGTAGCACTGGTTAGGACAGTAAGTTTGGGCTTTATATAGTGCATTTACAAAGAGATACGGGAAAAAGGGGCATAGGCACTTTCACATGCCTTTATGCAAATAGTGCAAGACAGTTACACGTTTCTATGACCACAGACACCAAAATAGGTACAGATACACGTACACAAAAGCACAAACATACATGTCCTCCTCCACACACTTATTTATTAATTTTGGGTTTGTGCACCAAAAACTGTTTTCTTGTGATTCGTACAGAACATTGAACTCGCTTGAGGAATTCTCGTTACAAGCACCCAAGTACACTTACAGCACATGGGCGCACACATACAAACACACAGGACATAGGTGTACACCTACAGCTGCCATGTGTCCAGTCCGTGGCATGCTGACATTTCTAAACCCAAACTTGTACTCTCAAAGCTGGATTGCAAGCCACGGAAAGCAGGTATGCTGGTTTAAGGGGCTGAAGGTGTAGTGCATAAAGCAGACCACTTGGCAGCTTTAAAAAGTAAGAAATGCAAACAAGGACGAGTCGATGGAAAATTTAAAGGGATTTTAAAAGATACATTTGATCTTGATGATGTTGAGAATATAACTTATTCTTTAGCTGATTTCAAGTGATTTACTCTGTTTGCGAAGTTCACACCTTGGTACAGTTTGTGTTGCAAGAATGTTATTAAACTGCTCTCTACAGCCGCGTACAAGCTAGGTAAAAATGGGCATCCACCATCTATAAACATACATTTTGTAGACAAAACATGTTTCTTATTGACAATTTCATATTCATTCATTTTCATTGTTTGCTTTAAATATAATTACACGTGTTGTTATCATATGCTGGTCTGTCATGCTTTTTAAAGTGTCCTTTAGAAAATAGGGGTGTAGTTCCAGGGGTTTACACCAACTATGACAACACCCAATTTATGTATTCCAGACGCATTAACCTATTGGGATTAACCCCGAACATGCACAATGCCATAAAGATAAAGTAGTTGGAAATAGGTTGTGCCCTTATACAATGAATTTTTAATTCCGAAATAGAAATTGAACTTTAACGTCCAAGCGTCCTCCTGTTAGATGTGATATTTTATTTTAATCGTCAAGGTTACTTGTGCCAGGCACACTTGCGGTTTTGTCAACGCTGATATATTCCGTAACATTGAGACATCACAAATAATACGAACATATTTATTATAACCAAAAACACTCATGTGGTGTCAAAATTAGAAAATCAACACAAAATTAAACAACGCAAAAAAGACAGATGTTTCACACAGACAAGATAAAAAGAGAACAACAAACATATTTTAAATTAGATATCTTTAGACGTAAGATCAATCATGTCATTCATATCAAATTATGAGCAGGTAAGTACGAAGTTATATAATATATCCATAGTAGTATTCACCTTTAGTGTATGCATTTTGTTAAACTTATTACGCCATAGCCCACCAGCATGAAAAAGTGGTTGATTTTTTATTACAGCTCAGAAGTTTTGTAAGGAGAGTGTGGTAGTTGTGAGAAAAGAACACCATATCACCAAGGAGCCCATTGTGAGGCTAGATATCACCAATGAGCCAATAGTAGGGCAGAGGGAAAGTTACAGAAAAGGATATTATTGATAAATATATATTGCGTTTAAGGAATTCAAGCTTTATGCCTACCCCCAGCATTATTAGGTAGAATCTTTAGTCTGTGCAGGAGAAGAAACACAAAGGCATAGGATGTTAGACAAAAGCTCCCACATGTGGGGCCCCGCAGAGTAATTCTTGCTAGAAGTACTTCATTGTCTCTAACTTTTTTTTTGCTAAACAAATTTTATCCAGATTTTCAAGACTGAAACAAAGAAGGCATGATACCATACTGAAGAAAGTACAAAAAGAGAGGATGGTTTGCAGTAAATTCCCGTGTCCGTTCCCACGCCCTCCAACTCCATTACATCAATCATCATTAGCAGGTACATGATCCAATTTGGCAGATAAACTGTAGTATTCCCACCATTTACCCCAACTCTTCAGGAATTTTTGAGGGCCCTATAGATTGTTTCCTCTTCTCCTGCACACCAGTCCATACAAGAGCGCTAAACCCAACCCACTCCTTCCATCTCTGATGAAGTCATTCCAGAGTCTCCATTCTCTAAAGTGTGATGAAGTTGAGAGTTACCACAACACCCCATCTTTCCCATCAACAGCTTCGCTTGAAGCAGATCAAACTGTGGGAGGTCTTAGAGATGCTCATGGTATCCTCCGACGGCATGACGTATTTGGAGATACTTATGAAATTGAGTGTGAGAGAGGGAGAAATGAGTCTGGAGGTTGGCAAATGAAAATATGGTGGAGCCGTGCCAAATATATGCTAATGTAGTGTTCTCCAACAAGTCCCTTTTTACTAAAACTCTCCAGGTGCAACCTCTGCTCTAACCACTGTCCCCTTCAAGGGGGGGTCTTGGCGGGTCAGGCGTCTATCCCAGTCTAAGTAAATAGCTCTTCTCCATACCAGGAATATCATTCTAGTGACCTCCGAGATTGTAAGGGGTATTAGTCTACCATAGAGGAAGTCAATCGCCCTGTCTCGACCCTGTTCCGTTGAGTTCCCGGTGGTATGTCGGGCTGTCCCAGCCACTGTCAGCCACTCATTTATCACCAGGAGATGTGATGCCCAGTGATATAGATGGATGTCCACAGCTGCAATACTGTCGTCATCAGCTGAGCTTCGAAATTTGGCATGCAAGATTCAAGGAGGTCAACCACGCCAAAGAAAAGAACGCAGCAGTGCCGCCACATCACTGAACCATTATAAGCAATACGAAGCAGGAAATTCTGCAGAGTATGCAAATTTTTCATTTTGATGAAAGCTACTCTGCCTAAAAGATTTTGAGGAAGATTTTGCCATGCTGAGAGGCTTTTTCTAGTGGTTTTAATGAGAGGTGTCAGATTGATTGTATGGGGAGTTCATGTATTGTTGCAATGTGGATCCCTAGGTATTTGATACTAAGATGATGAATGGGGATACTGTCTCGCTAAGCATGTGAGGCATTGTCCCCCCACAACGGGACATGTAAGGACTTCTCCTTGTTAAGGAAGAGGCCAGAGGCTTCCTCTAAGAGGTGGAGGAGTTCAAGGGTGCATGTTCCAAGGGGTACTGGGGTCTGCAAGACAGATATGGACATCATCCACATATAACGCAGTTCTATCCTCAGGGCCTCCATTCACTGCTAACCCCACATCTGCAAATCATATCTGATTAATCGAGCCGAAGGCTCAATGACAAGAGCAAAGAGAAGTAGGGAGAGGGTGCATCTCTGATGAGTGTCCTGTTCAATCGGAAACGTGTCGTATAGCACCCTGTTGCTCATAACCTGCACATTGGGTGGGAATAAAGAAGGGACACTGTGGTTCAAAATTGGCCACCAAATCCCATCTGGGTTAACTCAATTTTTAGGTAGCCCCAGTCAACCGTGTCAAATGATTTTTCAAAATCAACCAGTAGGAGGGCCATTCATACAAGAAGGTCGTCTGTGTGGACAAGGGCAACCTATAAGCTCTGAATACAGTGCCTTGTACTACTGTTTGGCATAAAGCCACATTGGTCCAGGTGGACTAGGGAATCCACAACCGCATAGAGCTGGGTTGCCAGGACTTTAGCATAAATCTTAACATAAGAGAGAGATGGGGGCGATATGCTCCACAATCAGTTGACGGCTGATCTTTCTTAGGGATAACAACTATGGTCGCTAAGCCCAAGGACCCAGTTTGTATAGCCTCATTATAGAGCTGGGGTAGGTGTGGGGATAAGATGTCACAAAAGCTGTAGTAATATTCAAGTGGAAATCCGTCCGGGCATGGGGTCTTACCAGGTTTTAAGTCCTGAATAACTGCTTGAATTTCCTCATTTGTAAGGGGTGCATCTAAAGACGCAGACAGAGAGTTTGTGGGGAGTAATCCAATATGCTGCAAAGAAGCATGGAGGACCTAGATATAGCTGGAAGGTCAGTAGCTGGAAGAAGAATGAAGTCAGTACGGGACATAGAGCGTGTCCATGCTGAAGTGTGCGTGTAAGCAGTGGTTTGGGGATTCCAGACTCTCCAGGCATCGCACAGCCCGAGTGAGGACAGCCAGTGAGAAAAGGAACGGGAGTGGGTATGGCGATTGCGAGTAACTAGGTTGGAAACATCGGAGACCAGATCAGCCACTGCATTGAAGTTGCCTCCGAAGATCAGTGTACAGTGTGGTAGTGTTGCTATCAATTGGGCCAGGTCTTGAAATGTGGGCTGGTGTAGTTGTGGGAGGACATAGATGCTGAAAAGAGAGTAGGTGCCTCTAATATTTAAATCAATAATGAAACACGTGAAAATTACAAGTGGTTAAGGTAAGGAGAAACAGTTGAGGTCCTGTGACAGGGAGGTGAGAAGCATGCCCACAGCTCTTCATTGCCTCTATCTTTAAAACAAAGAGCGCATTAAAAGTTAAAGGGAAGCAGGTGTGGTGGTATAACTAGGAGGCAGGAAGCATGCTGCCAAAGTAATATCAAATATCCAGGGAACACCAAAGCCACAAAAGTATTTGGGAATAAACAATAGAATCACCATCATGCCGTAGTAGTCAAACGTGCTTTAAGGTTACCCTTTCAGGCGCACCTTTAAAATCAGCGATGTAGGGTTTGTTTTTATCGGTGACCGCCGAGACCAGAGCAAGTTACATCCATCGTACAGTATGTTTAACTACTTTTTTTGATACTGGAAGGTAAGAGCGGTGTGATGCGGCATGAGGTCTAGGTGAGGTGGCAGGGTGAGACCTTGGATGAAGTAAGTGCATACCATAGCAGTGCAGTTTCTCCACCATTTTTTGTGGCATATTTCTTTCTCAGAAAACTTTTGGCTTACTACGGTGTATGACTACAAGGCTCCCCTTGTCATATCCTTCCATGGGTTGTCTCTGAGCGAATGCTAGGGTATGTAAAGTGTGGCGTAAAAGAGCATGTCATACTTTGATGATTGGCTGATAAAAGGTTTGACAGCAAAGAAAACACAAGACTCAAAAAACACCTATCTGGCAGTCTTCCATTGTTTAGTGGTCACTCTGAACTGAGCCAAAATCCTGTGTATCATCGAACACTATCCTTGCCTTCATCGGAGCATACCCTGGCCCTGCTTTCCCAGTGCACGTGGTGAAATTGACAGCCAGAGCCACCCACAACCATTTTCAGCCACAGCTTGATTCCAGTCAGGCAGCACGAGTGGCTGCTAGCAATAATGTCATCATTTGTTCCACTGATGCCCTCTTTGCAGGCTTCTGAAGTGAGTCATCCAGGATTAAGATACTACTTACATCAATGGTGGTTGGCAGAGAATTCATGGGAAGACCAGATGAATATTACCCAGTGGCTAAAACATCCAATGTCCATCCAATGTTGCGGTGGAGAATGTAACAATCTTTTGAAAGGCCTTCTCTTCTCTTTCAGCATCCTCACTTTCAGCATCCTCAATTTCGAATGACAACTGACACATCAACCAGTGGATGAATGTGGAGTTTGCTTGCAGGAACCTATGACAAAAGGCAATTGATTTAAAGCATCTTAGAGCTTGTGCTATTTATTTGGGTTTACAAACTTTCCTTCCATGCCTGCACAACACTTAAGTTCTGTTTTGGTTGGGCAATACAACATTAATATATTACATGGTCAAACAAGGCAGAAGGAGGGCACACATTCTTTCAGAAGTCCAACAGCTGCCCCACAACATCGAGCTGACAGCAGAAACAATTGCTGGGCTTCACAATGTCCAGGCAGATGTTCTCAGTTGAACCCTCTCAGAATGTCAGTAGTGGGAACTATGTGACACCAAAGTTCCTCAACTATTTCGCAAATGTGGTCAGTCCCAGCTGCATCTATCTATGACATGGGAGAACAAAAAATGCCACATCTTTACCAGCAGGCTTTACAGGCAGGGGAATTAAGAGGAAGCATTTTTGTTGGACTTGTGCAACATGTTTGCTCATGCTTTGGTCCCTTCCTCCTGCTCTTGAATGTCCATAGTGAAGACAAGTACATACAAATAGTAGTTGTCCTTGAATGGCTGGGCCACTGTTGGCACATAATTGTCATGTCTAATTTTCGAAACAGACTACAAAGTCTGGGCTTGGAATCTTGTTCCATGATCGAATTTTACTTCAAGAAGATGACTCGTTCACCTTTTTCTTTTCCTGATACTCGATCATTTTAAAAATGATCAGATGATGATATTACCTGTGAGTGACAAAGGTGCTAAATAGAAGGTCAGATTTGTGGCCTGCATTTTGGAAGGGCTGATAGCAGCTTGGATATGATTATGATTCCTAATTGCCAACAAGTCCAGAGACTGTTTCATTAAATCTATTCTTGGTCCATTAAAGGAAATAACCAAGTGACATCAATTTCCCCAATCAAGTGGCATGGTAAGAACATCTAAGAAGAGAGGATGGGTGGTAAGGAAGAACAATGCCAATTTTAAAAGAATTGTTCTGCTACAAGGAAACTATCAAGATTTCTTTTTTTTATCAGTGCAAAATAGAAAATTATTAATCATAAAATGTACTGCAAAACTTCTTTCTCTTTTTATTAAAATGATGATCTTGTATGATTTGAAAATCTCAAGGTAACATATCCTGAAATGGAGGCGCAATCCCCCGAACCCTGGTTTTCAGTAAACGAATAAGGCATGCAGATGATGTTCCATGGATCATTCTTTATCGGAATGTCATTATTTTCTGCTAAGCATGTATTAATTAGCCCAGTTGAAAGACAGTGCAACTAAGTATAGCTGTTGGATTTAAATGGATGGCATCAGAAGAAGACTTTACATAGCAGAATAGAATAAACTAGGTTTTCTACCCTCATTGTTGATTATGAAGTATTTGAATTCTTAGATAAAAAAATAAGGTAATTAATAACGCCCCTGAATAAAGTCAGTGTGATATAGAACCAGCAGGGCGGCATGCCCCGAGCAAATACATAAGGGCTTGCCCTAGGTGTACCAGTGGTGCATTTGCTGCACGCTTCCACTACGTGTCTAACAAAAGATTACCTTTTCTAGTTGCAAATCATGCTCTGGGCCCAGTTGTGAGGAGAGAAAATGCCTGCCTTCCTCTATGCACGTCAAGCAATTCAAAATTGTCTAAAAGGAATACAAGTGCCAAATAACATTTATTAAAATGATAAATAAAAGCAAAGAGCCAAGCACCCATTTGTCTCTACAAGAAAACATAGAAAACAACTAAAACGCAATTTTCAATAAAAAAAAAAGCCTGGCTTGAGCTACAAGCACCTCATGTTCAGGGCATGAACAAACGGCAGTGAGCAATGACGTATTTGTGATAAACATTGTTGTAGTGTCCTCTCTAGCCCAGGAGCATCCAAATGAAAGCCACACATGGAGCGCTGCAACAGACCTCTTTATTCCTCAGCATACAATCACACACGCCACTCTGATAATGTTGTAACTGTTAATAACCATGCCGTAACACCTCCCAGCAGGTTATGTAATTACTCTGTTGAGAACGCCCAGAACTGCATGGGTCCTAGCACACATGGGGCCCGATTCACAAGGTAAACTTAGACCAAAAGTCTAAGTTTAGACCTAAAGTCGAACTTTAGTCGTAGTAAAGTTAGACTTTTGGTCTAAGTTTAGACCAAGCGTCTAATCTTAGACTAAAAGTCTAACTTTACTATGATTAAAGTTAGATTTCTGATGGATACAAACTACCTGTGGATTCCTCACCTTATGAATTCACCCTTGCGCCAGCATCCAACGGAAAATCTTCTTCCCAGCTCTCCACTTCGATGAGGACGTCACAATTGCACGGCTCCACGTGACTCCGTCTGACGTCAACGTGCCAATAAGAGGTCCTCGTCTGCGTGCTGACGTCAGTTCCCTTTTTTCCGTGCCTTCGACGTTAACGGTTTTCTCCTAGCCCTCGCTTCTGTTGGAGGTTTCATCTTGTTGTTCTTTGTAATTACAATGTCTTCCCCGAGGAAGTCCGGTTTCAAGCCTTGCAGAGAGTGTGGCGGTCGCATGTCGGTCACTGACCCTCATGACGATTGTCTTTGCTGCCTTATCTGAGCATGACGTCAAGGAGTGTGCGTCTTGCCAGAGCATGAATCCTAAGGCTTTAAAGGAAAGGGAGGCCAAACTCTTTTTGGCCAAGGCGAAGAAGGGTCATAGGAGCCTTAGAAGATCCTCTTCCCACACTTCTTCGAAGAAGCACAAGAAACGGTGCCGTCATGACTCTCAGCGACGTTCGGCTCGTAGCCGATCAAGATCGATGTGGGAGGTGAGTCCGATGGTGACTCCGCAACCCCAGAGTCCTGAGGCTTCTCCGGCGCCGTCCGTCTTTGAAGTTGTGGCACCTCAGGACAGTCCTCAATTTTTGCCTGCTGCTCAGGAGTCAGATGGTCAGCAAGCACAGGTGCAACAGGGAGACCAGCCGTATCCTGCCTTACCGGCTCCAGGAGGGGATCCGGCAGAATTCTTTAATGCCATGTTTACTATGTCCAACGCCATGGCCCCTGCTGGTGCACCAGCTGGTCCCACGGGTCCATTGGCATTTTCATTGGGCTCCCTGGCTCCGTACAAGGTGGCGCAGTTTATGACATTCTATCCGGCTGAGGGTACCGGCCCGGCGCCAAAATCATTGCTTTGAGGTCCTGTGAATCCCATGACGTCGCCCTCTAGATCTATGGTGCCGATATCATCACCCCATCAGCCAGCACCGATGGTGGAGTCACATGCATCTTCGGCGCCATTAGGATCCGTGCTGGCGCCGGACCCGGGAGATGGATTCCAGCAGACTCAACCCTCTTCTCCGGTGCCTCGTCAGTTGTTGAAGCCGGTGTCTTCGATGTCAGTAAATTCCATGTCGATGCCGAGGTTGAAGGCTTGATTGAGGTCACGCAGGAAGGCCTTGAGTCTCTTGGAAGAGGAAGAATATCAAAGGCAGTTGGAGGAAGGAGAGATTGTTGAGCCCTTGGGAGAGTATCAGGGCTTGGAGTCGGCCAGTGGGCTGGATACTTCCCTAGAATAGGACTTGTCTTCACCGGGGGACTTTACAGAGGGGGCAGCTTCATTTCACACGGTAATCAGGAAGGCAGCGAACTTTTTAGAACTTCCATTGCCTGCTGCGGAAGTTAAAACGAACATATTAAGGGAAGTGCTGCATCCTTCTTCGGCTTCTGCAGACCCTTTGCTTTCTTTCAATGAGGCTCTTAGTGAACCCATTTTAGAACTTTGGAGGAAGCCGGTTTCGTCGCCTGCGGTGAATAGAGCTGTAGGCAAGAAAATATAGAGTGGCGCCTGGTGATCTGGGGTTTTTATCGCAACATCCTACCCCGGAGAGTTTGGTGGTCCAGGCCTCTTGCTCTACAAGGTCTGCTCCTGGCTCTTTCCCTGTGATTCCATCTGACAGGGAATCCAAGCGGATGGAGCAATCCGCAAAGAAGACTTTTTCTTGTTGCAGCATGGCTCTCAAGGCTGCAAATGCTACCTGTGGGCTGGGTAGCCTACCAGCCTCCCATATCGGTCCTTTAGAGGGCGGGTGGGGTTAGAACGAGAGGGGCCACCCAGCAGCACCCTACGTCATCCTCTTCCTCTTGAGGACAACAGCAAGGGAAGCAGCCCTAGTTTTCTCCCCTTTGTTGACCATACTTCTCCTGTAGGGGGAAGATTACGTCTTTTTCTCCACAAGTGGGAGTTAGTTACATCAGACTCATGGGTGCTAAACATTGTGAGAAAAGGATAAGCTCTCCCTTTTCAGGAGTTTCATCCTCCCATCCCTCCCCATCCCTCGTTTTGTTCAGAAGACCATCTCCTGTTGTTGCAACAGGAAGTTCAGACCCTGTTGTCAAAAGGTGCGGCGGAGTTGGTTCCAGAGCAGGAAAGTGGTCAAGGTTGTTATTCAAGATACTTCCTCATCCCCAAGAAGGACGGTCGTTTGAGACCAATTCTAGACCTGAGGATTTTGAATTGGTTCCTTAAACAGGAGGAATTCAAGATGCTGACTCTAGCGCAGGTACTTCTGCCGTTGAACAAAGAGGATTGGATGGTGTCTGTCGACTTGCAGGATGCGTACTTTCATATTCATAACTCAAGTCACACAGGAAGTATCTCCGGTTTGTGGTGGGGTTGCAACACTACCAGTTTGCGGTTCTCCCGTTTGGTCTTACTTCAGCACCTCGAGTCTTCACAAAGCGATGGCAGTGGTGGCAGCAAGTCTCAGAAGAGAAGTTATATCGGTAGTCCCTTACCTGGACAAAAGCCAAGTCTCCAGAGCTTGTGTTAAGTCACTTGCGGATGACAAGTCAGTTGTTGTTCAGACTGTGTTTTTCCATCAATGTACCCAAATCTCACCTGGAGCCCTCTCAACGCCTCCTGTTCATAGGGGCAGTGCTGGACACAACATTGAATCGGGCCTATCCGCCGCCTCAGCAGCTCCAGGATATTCAGGGGTTGATTCCAATGTTTCAAAACAGAGCGGTTGTCCCAGTCCTCAAGGTCTTACGCCTGCTCGGTCTGTTCGCTTCTTGCATTCTGTTGGTCACTCATGCACATTGGCACATGAGGGCTCTCCAATGGTGCCTCCGTAGGCAGTGGTTTCAACACAAAGGGGATCTCCAGGAGACGATAACGGTCTCCAGAGACGCTGCAGCGGATTTGCGATGGTGGGCTGTGGACGGCAACCTTTCGCAAGGAAGGCCATTTTCACTGCCATTGTCACGGTCATGACAGATGCTTCCACTCTAGGGTGGGCAGCTCATCTGGGGGACCTGGAGATCAAAGGTCATTGGTCTCCACTGGAACAGACTTTTCATATCAATTTGTTGGAATTGCTGGCGATACGCTTGGCTCTCAAGGCCTTCCTCCCGTCCCTTCGCTGTCTGTCAGTTCAGGTCTTGACGGACAACACTACTGCGATGTGGTATTGTAGTGTGGTCACTTTTATGTATCCTTTGCGCATTAGCTTCAGGCTTTAGGCCTTTGTGCACTTTGCCCTGGATGTATTTTATTCCTTTGCTCGCAGCTTAGAGCCTCTGTGAACTTTGCTCTAAATGCTTTTTATTCGGCTTCGTACTGTTATTTTTCAAATAACCAGTTCTACGGTCTTGTTTTATTTTTTATATCACACTGTTTAGCCTACTTCAGCACTGGAGTTCTCAATAACACATTCCTGTTCACTCTGTGCTTCAGTCAAGGATACAGTCTGGTACATTGCCGATAGACATGGTAGGAGTTTAGTCTTTGGCGTTCTTGCGTAGGGACATTTTGTGATCACGCTGACATGTTAGTTATAAAAACACTTCCTTGGCCCAATACAGGTAAGAGGGAGATTCCGACCAGGGAACCACAACTAGACGCTGACTGCCTCGTTGCAGATGCTGAACCAGATCACAGGCCTTTGCTCAGGTATGAGGGTTGATGGCTTCCCAGGGAATCTGAAAGGCAAGTTAGAAGTTTAACATGCTGTGCTCGAAATAGAACTAGCTAAGAGAGAGTAGAAATTGTTAACACCATGATAGCGTTATTCTTATGTTTCACTCTCCTCGTGACTATTTCAATCCTACTGTGTTGTATGGTTCTGGTTATTGCGGCTCACGCCTTAATATCTAAAATGCAGTTGTTTTATTAAAACAATATATAAAACTTCATCTGCCTTTGTCATTTGTATATGAGATCATACTGTAAATGAGAGAGCTGGTTTGGATCTGAGTGACCACGACTTCCTTGAGAAGTTCCAAAGATGTAATGCGCTTGGCTGCCCAATCATCCCTTCCCCTTGGGAGAGATGAGGCACTGCTAGTTAGCCGGAGCAAAACCGGGTTTAGGGTGACAGAGGTCCTTCCAAGTGGGTCAGACTCAGTCCCCCACACCGTGAACGATCCTGCTACCTAGAAATCCAGTAGTCTCATTTAGGATAATGAGAGCCAACGCGACATTGTGCCGCCAACGATTGGTCTGGCTTTAATTTTCGGGTCCGGCTGACTCTCTCGGTCTCATATATATATTGACTACTCGGTTCCGTTAACGGAGACGTCCGTGGGGCTGAGGATTTCCGCCACCACGAGATAGGTGCATCCTATTACTTAGTGGTCGGTTGTTCAAGCTTGAACTTTGAAAGGAAAACCCCGATATTGGTGTGTCTTCTCTGACCCAGCGCTGTTTTCATAATGGCGAATCCCCAAGTAATGAACATTGCAGTTAATGTGCGACAACCGCTCATGGGGCACCTGTTAGCACATAGTCTAACGAACCAGGGGGGTCCAGTCACATTTGTGGTGGACGCCCATGCAGCCTATAGAACAGAACTTTTTTATTCTTGGGTAGTATTTCCGGCAGTTGATGGGAATGCACACACATTTCACGATTACACTCTTGCAAATGTCCCTGGACAATACAGGGCATATGCATACTAAGAGATACCTATATCTTATCAAGAACCCATAATTGGCTTGATGGCGCCCTCCCACACACCATAGCACAAGTTAGGTTAGGTCCACTGAGTAATGATGGTCCTACCTGGCCTTTATTGGCTACATATACACCACATCCTGCGGTTGCTCAATTGGCAGTGGTTGAAGTTTGTCGCTTATATACGGAATTAACGGCTACATATAGACGTTTAGTTCAATTTGTGATGCAGGCACTGAACACAAACCCAGTGCGTGCTGCTCCGGCGCAACTACATGCAGTGGTTCCGGGTATCAATCCGGCCACTGTACACTCAGTTATGGGTAAAGTACCGGCAAAACGAGAGGAAACTAAATTTTGTCTGGCGCAAAAAATTTATACGCTGGAAGCAGTATTTCCCCATACGGGACCTCAGGATAAACATAGAATATTGACGATGTGTTTACCGTTTGGTATGGTTCCTACGGTGGACCATTGTAATACATGGGGCACAGTGTTTGCCGCACTCTACACTACAGCACACGGTACACCGACATTGGCTAATTTACCGGAAGTGCTTAAACAAATTCAAGATGAATATGGGGCTGCCCCAGCCTTAGATCTAGGGATGCAACTGATTGGCAATTTTGCCACGGTTTCTTCCATCATACTGAGTAATCTAAAAGGGGAGGCGGTGGCACTAGCGGTGCGTATGCGTCTTCGTGACGTCCCGCAACTCGATCAGGAGCGGGAGCTGCCGAGAATAATAGCGGAAACATATTCGAGTATCGGTCGTGATAGCCTAGGGGCTAGACCACAGAAACCTCAGTTTCAGAGTAAGAATAGTAAGGATACTACTACTAAACAGCAGCAACCTGAGGGTACTAAAAAGCGCTGGGAGAAAAAACAACAAACACCTAAAAAAGAAAGGGGAGAATCTCCGCAACCGGAGACCCCGCAGACTAGGTATAATCTCAGAAATAGGGATAATTTGAAGACGCCTGATAGATATCAATATACTGATACACGCCAATCTCGTTCCTTTCAGGACTCATCGGAAAAGAGAAATGAGAGAGGTGGGCGGTCAGAGCGGAGAACAGAGTACGTGAAACCGAGACAGGAATCACAACGCTCAACGGAGGTTTCTGTCAAGAAAGAAGAGAAACCGATCCAACAAAAGCAGCAATTTAAAAAAAAGAAGGTGGCGGCAGTCTCAGTTAGACATGCCACTCAAGAAGAGAGTTCTCTTGAAGAACAAGACATGGGCGTTAGCACTGTTAGACAGCGCGGCAGAGGTCACAATAGTTCGCCGGAATCTTCTAGAGCATCTGGAGGTGAAAGCAACTGATGACTTCATACAAGTCGAAACAGCAGATATGCGTGTCTCTGATCCTGATAGAGTTTATACAGTAACTTTACAATTAGAAGGGGACATTGAGCGCACTATCACACCATCTTTTGGGACAGTGTGGTCAAATTGTATGACATTCTGCTGGCCGAACAGGATTGGCCCCCTTTGTTCGTGACTGTCCAGTTGGGGAGGAGGTTATTACACCTTCATTCTCACCACTTGTTCCGGGAGAACTAGCAGAGTCCTATAGTAAAACATGGGCTCTGGCACAGGCTTCCGCCTTATATAGAAATAATGTGGGGTGGGATAGGGATTCACCTTATCATGTAATTCCGATAAAGGGCGAACCCCAGCTGCAACCGCAATATCCTATAAAATTTGAAGCGAGGGCATTGGTAAGGAAAATACTTACACAATTGGAGTACCAGGGAGTAATTGAATCCTTTGTCTCGCAGATGAATAATCCCTTATTTCCAGTAGCTAAACCAGACCATTCTTATAGGATAGTAGTGGATTACAGACATTTAAATGGACATACACGCACGTATGCAATACAAAATTCACACAGCGCAGCGCTCATGAATAATATAGTGCGTAAGAAATACAAAACCACATTAGATATCTCGAATGGATTCTTCTGCCAAAATATAGCGCCCGAAAGTAGGGACTATACGAGCTTTAGTGCGTTTGGCTCTCAAAAAAAGTTTTGTTGTCTGTCTCAGTGGTATAAGAATAGCCCAGGACTATTTTCGGCTCGTGTAACTGAAATTCTGCACGAGTTGGACACTGAAGCTTTACCATATGTTGATGATATATATCTGACGGACGATGAGTTACTGCAACATCTAAGGCGGGTAGCACACATTGTTGTGGGATTTGCTGAAATTGGCTACAAATTTAATTTAAAAAAATCAAAGATTGCCTTCCTCAGAGTCATTTTCCTGGGATATGAGTTGTCGAATGAGGGCAAGAGCTTAGCGCCACAGTTTTTGGAGAAATGTGCTCAGTTGCAACCTCCTAATACGGTTTGGAAACTCCAGTCGTTATTGGGGTTTCTAAATTTTGGCAGAACTTACATTCCTGATTACGCTACACATATAAAACCATTATACGAGTTGATTCGCCCAAATTTTTCGAGTAAATTTTGGACGAATGAGCATACACATATTCTTCGAGATTTGCAAACTGATCTCTTAGCAGTAAAGCATTTACACACTCGGGACAATAAAACGCATCTGGTCATCAGGGTTATACCTGGTGCCATTGGGTTTACATATGTCACCTTTAATGAGTGTGAGACAGTCCCGATAGCATACAAGTCGCACTTGTATTCTGCTGCAGAACAACGTTTTGCACAAACTGAGAAAATTCTCACTGCTGTACAGATGGCTGTGATTAAAGAACGACCTCTTGCCCAGGGCCAACGCATCATTGTAGTTTCCCCGATTCCAGCCTTAGAGGCTGTTACAAAAGCAAGTGTTCCTAATTCGAAAGCTTTACACCCGCGATGGAATGGATACAATGGGCAACGTCTTTGACAGCCACTGATGTAGATTACATATTTGACCCTAAACTGCAGACTCAAGAATTTCTTCAATATGAAATGGAGTACCCAGTGCCCGCTGGCACATTGCCTATTGACCAATATCAGGTGGTCATGTATACCGATGGCTCTGCGCAACCAGCGGTTGGGACTAAACAACAGTATTCTGCTGCATGTGCGGTGGTGAGCGGCTATATGGAGGGGAAAGAGTTCTGCCCCCAACATACTTATACACAGAGCTTGGGAGACTGTACGGCACAGTTGGCTGAGCTGAAAGCTCTGTTGTTAGCCTTGGAACATGCGGATCCGGCAATATTTACATTGCTGGTTTGTGATTCCTATTACTGTGTTCAGTCTTTCAATGAATATTTACACTACTGGAGGTTGAATGGGTTCAGAGATTCCAAAGGTAACACCATTAAACACAAATTGCTGTGGGGGAAGGTTGCGGATCTGAAGGAAACGCTTTCTAAAGTCCATGTTGTGCATACACTTGGACACCAGCGCGTTGGAATACACGTTGCTGGTAACACTTTGGCTGATGAAGCCGCGAAATCGGCAGTGGCAGTTGCCACTGTGGCCGCAGTAACTTGTTCGAGTTCCAAACCAGACACAGAGATTTTGGCTGCCATAAAGGCTACGGCTGATGGCACGCCATTTCCGAAAGGATTCCCTTCTAAATATAGTTATTGCATGGGTGGTATGCTAAACGCTGTAGTTAAAATACCAGGCGTTGGTGTACGTGAAATGCCCAATAAAAATGAGCGACCTCGATTGATTTCTGCAGCACATGAGGGGGCTGCATCTGCACATGCTGGCGTGGCTGCCACCATTTCACTGTTGCAGGCTCGTTATTGGTGTCCTGGTCTCTATAAAGAGACGAAGCAGTATGTCCTTTGTTGTGATGTCTGCCAACAAATTAAAGTTTCCACGGCTAGACGCCCGCAGCAGACGCCCCTTCTAATATCAAATAAACCTTTGCAGTGTGTGTATTTGGATCATTGTGGTCCGCTGACACCTGATAGTGCATACAAATATATATTGGTTGCTGTAGATTCGTGCTCCAGATTTGTGTGGGCCTGGCCACAGCGCTCGGCTGACGCTCAAACTGTTATTAAAGATTTGCACATCTTTGTCGATACATATGCAGTTGTGGCTTTTCATTCGGACCAGGGCCCTGCTTTTGCCTCTAAGGCATTCAGGGACACCATGGCTTCGTTGGGGGTCCAGCTCCAGTTCTCGTCTCCATTTCATCCTGAGGGAAATTCTGTTGTGGAGCGTTTAAATTGCGATTTAAAGCAATCCTTAACGGCCAGAGTTATAGGTACGGGTCGTAGTTGGCTAGCCCACCTATATGGAGTACAGAGAGCACTTAATAACTTGCCTAGAAGATCCCTGAGGGGTCGTACTTCATATGAGTGCCTGTTTGGAACACGAATGTATGTTCCTGATCTAGATGGTCCTGGTGTGGAGACGGCAGATACGCCCTTTGACATAAATGATCGTGTCACTGTTTTGCAGGATAGACAACAATTCTGTCAAGATAACTCTTCTGACAGTGCTGCCTCCACAGGAATTAAGGATGAACCAGTAACGCCTACTGGTTGGATTCCCAGGATTGGGGATCTTGTGCGTGAAAAGGTCGCAGTGAAAAAAGAGTTTGGTCCTTCCTATCGGGTGCCTGTCCCTGTGCTAGGGATCCAAGGCACAAGAACTGTAACTTTGCCACCGTTGCAAGGGGCCAAAGGAAATCGCTTTGTTTTTATTGACAATGTCAAGTTATAACATGTGGCCGATTCTGCACAGCAGACCAAGAGGGACACCCAGTAGTTCTGGAATCCCTCTCACTACTGGGGAAGATGTTCCGCTGCAGGTGATTTGCACCGACGCTATTTCCTCTCCGAGCTTGGGGAGGGTGGAAGCTGATCTTGCGATTGTTCCACAGACGGCGAATAATTTGGAATCTTTTGATCAAGTTGCTGTACGTTCTACTGATATTGCTGAACATGTGGTTTATAGCGTGCCAAGGCAAGAGACACCATCTGCTTCTTTGTTTACGATTGCACCTTTTGCGAGAACTGCCTCTGGCTGCTTCAACACCACTGATGATACCGTGTCGGACTCCTCGTCCTCTTCAACACCAGCCCGGGGTCCACGTAGGCTGCTGTGTTGGCTCAAAAACACATATTTTGTTGTTCCTTGGAACTATCTGTGGCTTTTTATGACTGTGATGACTCTTTTCTTATGGCTGGGGTTTGTGGTTACCTTTTTTCTGGTGATACATGGTCATTTTCTTCCTGAACGATCTGACATTGAGCATGTGGAGACGGTGTTGAAACCACATTTTTCGTCACATATGGTTCGAAGGGACTTGTCCTTTGTGAACATTTCTGCAGTGCCGATTCCGGATGGGATTGTGTGGGATAGAGTGATGTTTGATATATATGGTCCCACTGAAATAATTCAAATACCGTATGTTCTCAAATTATCAATTAATGATATTGTTATACCAGGCATTGTTTCTGATGATTGGGATGTAAAGACAGTGGATTCTATGTTGACGGAATTGCAATATTATACTGTCTATGAAAATGAAGATGCTTACCTATTTAGAGATAATTATGGTGACATGTTTTGCTACAATTATTATGGACACCACTTTATTCATAAAGCTAATAGCCCTAATTCGATATTTGAATATATGCAATGGGAACATTGCCCGACTCCTCCACAGGGGAGCTCTAAAATGTATTCTGATAAATTTGCTTATTTTTCTGGGCATAATCAACAGAGTGCTAAGTCTTACTACTTTAAGGTTACTCTGCATGCTAATAAGCAAATGTTATTGACTGATACTAAATTACTGTATTCAAATTTGTTTGTATCCAAACTTTCAGTTGAGGGGTATGAATACTGGTCCAAAACTGTTGATTTGAAAAGTGTCTGGGGAACAAAAAATTGGCAAATGCGGGGTACGGACACATTGTTTAGGGCATGTATTATTCCTGTTCAAATGATTTTCCTAAATGACACTCTACAACAGATTAGTTGTTTGGGCTTAGCAACGATTAGAGATTTGAATTTGCCTAGCATACCTGTCCCTTCCAAATTGAACAATTGGCAGCAATATATTAATGCCACGTTTAGTGAGCTTACAGACTGGGTCCAGAATGGTACGCTTAATACTTCATTGATACGTCCGGGCGGGTGGTTATTGTGGCCCATAGACACTAATGGGTGTCATCAGCGTTTTGTCACCTCTTCGGGGGGTTCAGGACTAGTAGGGCAGACCCTCGCTACATATCACCAGAACATGCTGATGTCATTACTACATACAGCGTGGGGAAACTTTGTCAACAATGGTTGAAGTCATCCACGCTGGATGCAGTTAAGACACATCTTACGTTACTGTCTAATGATACTGACTTGCAAGATTTTTTGTCAGGACCAAGAATACCGCGGAAGAAACGTTTTTTGTATGAAGTATATAATGAGATTTGGAAGCTTTCACAACAAGAGGCAGTGGCCCGGTTGAGGCAAATTGATCAGGAAAATTTGATACAGGCCTTGTCTGTTGTGGATAATGGGGTGCATACCCTTTCAGACCGTGTATACACAATTGACAACATTGTTTCCTCTGCTATAGACATTATTAAATCTGATATGTCTTCTTTATATCATGGGCAGAGTCAAACGCGGTCCGTCATGTAGTTGGGTTGGACTCTACAGACCTTGAAGGCAGGTCGCGTTCCGTGGCAGCACATTCGTGCCAGGGAGATATTTATTTCCTTTAATTTGACTCGTCAACAACAGCTGATGGCTAAGAAGGAAGCGACATATGTTATGTTAAATATTGAAAAGTTGGGGAAATTGCCTTTTACTGTGGCTGAGATTCCGTCAGCTGAGTGGTTGATTCACGGGGTTATTAATTTGCCTATCTCCACTCTGCAATTTACTTCTTGTTTAAAGCACATTCCGGTGGGTAGATATGAACGGTTGGGAGACAGTTACATACACAAGGTGTGGGAGCTTCCCTTTCTATACAGATGTATTAATGGTTTGAGGGAGGTTTTTCTTAGCGGTAGCGAATGCGAAACTTCTGTCAGCCATTCAATGGTTTGTAAACAGCTGTCTTTGCACGGGGCGTGTAATGCCTCGATTGCTAACTTAGCTTGTTATCTTAAGGGAGTTCCAGTCACGGTAATTAAAAACACTTTCCAGGTGCTTTCAAACGGCAGTTACGTCCTTCTTAACAGTGAACCCTGTTGTGGCATGCGTGCCGGAATAGTTTACGTAGTCATTGTCACCAAGGCCGTTACGTGCTGCGGGAATGTGTTGTTTCCCCCCACTAAAATTAGGGAGGTAGCGGACATCTGGCCTCATATTGCTACTTCCAAGGTGAATTTCGACAAGTTGAGTCGACTGAAAGCTCTATTGTTTCAAAAGCATGTGGCCCTTACATCTGCTAGCGAGACCTACGCACTTCAGGTGGTGAGGTCATCAGCGGAAATATAGTCCCTTTTAAATACTAACTTTCTGAGTCACTTTGGTGAACTCGTGGGACGTATATTTAATGCGTCCAGCACTGCTGGAATTGCACATTTTTTCAAAACCGTTGGTGTTGGTTTTGCTCATACCTTCTCTTCCATATTCGGTTTAATACCTTCGGCTATTCATTCTATTTTCGGAAGCATTTTTGGGGGATTTCCGATTACTTTGGCTTTGTTGGCTGGGGTTTTGCTGTTGCTGCTGTTCTTCCGCAATGGCTGTCCCACTGCGACGAGATCCCATATTAGTGCTCCCGTCAGCGCAGCTGTGTCATGAACGCATGATGCAGCATTTTGGAGCAACACTCCTGGGACAGTTGGAGTGTGACTGGTCTCTGTCATTTCGACCCGTTTTGGATTGTGTGCAACCCGTGTTTCGATGCCTCTGGTGCTCGTTTGAACATGCACTGGCTCTCTGTCTCTCACTGCAGCGCCCCCCAGTGGTCGATACTGATCTGTTGATGTTCCCGATTAGGGCTCATTCCGAGACTTGTGCACTACGGTTGCGTTTGATTCGTGAAGCAGTTTATGAGATTCCCTTCCTGGAGGAAGATGGTATTGTCTCATTCATAGGCCCTGCACGGGGTGCCGCCCTCGATGGTTCTGGGGCTTTGGAACACACCTGCTCCATGATAGTTTTTGGCGTGGATTTTCCGATGTTGACATCTGTCGAAGTGGAGGATTTCCTGCTTTCCGTGGTTTCTCTCTAAGAATTGGATTTTTTTTTTTTTCCGTTAAATTGACATTATATCGAATTTGGCTTTACCGTCACATGCTTCCCAATTTAAAATTAGTTTTCTGCTTTGCTGTCCTCTGACCTTGTCGAAATATATTTGATGTATTTTTTGTATTTGGGGCATATTTTTATATTATTAGAACCACTTGTTACCGACAAGGGGAGGGTGTAGTGTGGTCAGTTTTATGTATCCTTTGCGCATTAGTTTCAGGCTTTAGGCCTTTGTGCACTTTACCCTGGATGTATTTTATTCCTTTGCTCGCAGCTTAGAGCCTCTGTGCACTTTGCTCTAAATGCTTTTTATTCGGCTTCGTACTGTTATTTTTCAAATAACCAGTTCTACGGTCTTGTTTTATTTTTTATATCACACTGTTTAGCCTACTTCAGCACTGGAGTTCTCAATAACACATTTCTGTTCACTCTGTGCTTCAGTCAAGGATACAGGGGGTCATTCCGACCCCGGCGGGCGCCGCCCGCCGGGCGGAAACCGCCCAAACACCGCCCCGCGGTCAAATGACCGCGGGGACCATTCTAACATTCCCGCTGGGCCGGCGGGCGATCTTCAAAAGATCGCCCGCCGGCCCAACGGGAAAGCCCCAGCAAAGATGAAGCCGGCTCCGAATGGAGCCGGCGGATTTGCTGGGGTGCGACGGGTGCAGTTGCACCCGTCGTGATTTTCAGTGTCTGCTAAGCAGACACTGAAAATCTTAATGGGGCCCTGTTAGGGGGCCCCACGACACCCGTTCCCGCCAGCCTCTTCCTGGCGGTGTAAACCGCCAGGAACAGGCTTGCGGGAAGGGGGTCGGAATCCCCATGGCGGCGCTGCATGCAGCGCCGCCATGGAGGATTCCCCCAGCCGGGGGAAATCCGGCGGAAAACCGCCGGACCCGGCTGGGCGACCGCGGCTGTGATGTAGCACCGCCAGCCTGTTTGCGGTGCTACCTCCGGCCTCCACCCTGGCGGTCTATGACCGCCAGGGTCGTAATGAGGCCCACAGTCTGGTACATTGCCGATAGACGTGGTAGGAGTTTAGTCTTTGGTGTTCTTGCGTAGGGACATTTTGTGATCACGCTGACATGTTAGTTATAAAAACACTTCCTTGTCCCAATACACGCAAGAGGGAGATTCCGACCAGGGAACCACAACTAGACGCTGACTGCCTCGTTGCAGATGCTGAACCAGATCACAGGCCTTTGCTCAGGTATGAGGGTTGATGGCTTCCCAGGGAATCTGAAAGGCAAGTTAGAAGTTTAACATGCTGTGCTCGAAATAGAACTAGCTGAGAGAGAGAGTAGAAATTGTTAACACCATGATAGCGTTATTCTTATGTTTCACTCTCCTCGTGACTATTTCAATCCTACTGTGTTGTATGGTTCTGGTTATTGCGGCTCACGCCTTAATATCTAAAATGCAGTTGTTTTATTAAAACAATATATAAAACTTCAACTGCCTTTGTCATTTGTATATGAGATCATACTGTAAATGAGAGAGCTGGTTTGGATCTGAGTGACCACGACTTCCCTGAGAAGTTCCAAAGATGTCATGCGCTCGGCTGCCCAATCATCCCTTCCCCTTGGGAGAGATGAGGCACTGCTAGTTAGCCGGAGCAAAACCGGGTTTAGGGTGACAGAGGTCCTTCCAAGTGGGTCAGACTCAGTCCCCCACACCGTGAATGATCCTGCTACCTAGAAATCCAGTAGTCTCATTTAGGATAATGAGAGCCAACGCGGCAGTATACAAACAAGCAGGGAGGAGTAGGGTCGTATCTTCTCTGCAGAGAAGCTCTGCGTCTCTGGTCCTGGCTTCAGGATCATCAGATTTGATTGATAGCAAATCATCTGGCCGGGGTGCTTAACGTGCATGCGGACTCTCTCAGTCGGCTCCATTCGGCCGATCACGAGTGGCATCTCCATCCGGATCTGGTCCTGCACATTTTTCAGATGTGGGGTACTCCGGTGATAGATCTGTTTGCCACTCGGGAGAACGCGCACTGCCCGTCATTCTGCAGCCTCCAGTATCCAGTGCAAGGAGCTTTGGGGGATGCGTTTCAGATCTCTTGGTGCAACCAGTTGCTTTACGCGTTTCCCCCCATACCCTTGATTCCTCGAGTTCTGAGGAAGATTCGCCAAGATCGGGTTCAGGTCATTTTAATAGCCCCGGATTGGCCAAGAAGGGTGTGGTACACAGACCTTCTCCAACTCTCGCTGTGCCCTCCGCTCCGTCTCCCTCTCAGGGCAGACCTCCTCTCGCAGTCGCAGGGGCAGGTTCTACACCCCCACCTCCAGCGCCTGCACCTTCATGCCTGGAGATTGAACGGGACAACCTGAGTTCCTTTTCTCTCCCACCAGATGTAGTGGATGTTATTTTATCGGCCAGGCGACACTCCACTAAAACCGTATATGCGGGTAGGTGGGCAAAATTCGTGGCTTGGTGTGGAGAAAAGCAAATTGACCCTTTGAAGGCCCACCTTTCTGATATTTTATTATTTGCTTTTGACTTAGCAAAGAAGGGTTGTACAGTGGCTACGGTTAAGAGTTATTTAGGTGCTCTGTCAGCCTTTGTTTGCCTCCCGGATCAGCCCTCATTGTTTAAATCACCTATTGTAGTTAGGTTTCTTAAGGGTTTACTTAATACATTTCCTCCCACTCCTTTTCATGTGCTTCAGTGGGACCTAAATCTTGTTTTGACCTTTTTAATGGGGTCACCTTTTGAGCCCATGCACTCTTTCCCATTAAGGTTTTTAGTGCTTAAGACAGTTTTTCTTGTTGCCATAACCTCAGCTAGGCGGGTTAGTGAGCTCCAAGCTCTTTCTGTTAAACCCCCCTTTACCTTGTTTTTCCCAGATAAAGTGGTGTTGAAAACCAGGGCGGCTTTCCTGCCAAAAGTTGTCACTCCTTTTCATATAGGGCAGACTATTACCGTTCCATCTTTCTACCCTCCTCCTCACCCCTCGAAGGAGGAAGAAAGGCTTCACCGGTTGGACCCTAGAAGGGCGCTTAGTTTTTACATTGAAAGGACGAAGGACTTTCGCCTGGAAGATCAGCTGTTCGTGGGGTACGTTGGACAGAGGAAGGGCAGAGCAGTCCATAAAAGAACTATCTCCAGGTGGGTTATCCTTTGTATCAAGATCTGCTACTCATTGGCAAAAAAGGTTCCCCCTGAAGGTATCAGAGCCCACTCCACCAGGGCTGAGTCTGATACTTCGGCCCTGACAAGGGGGTTTCCGGTGGTCGATATTTGCAAGGCGGCAACTTGGGCGCCCCTCCATACCTTTGCAAAGCATTACTGCTTGGACTCTGAGGTTCGGAGGGACGGCCATTTTGCACGATCTGTTTTGCAGGATTTCTTGGTGTAATCAGACAGGCACCCACCTCCGAGTGCGGTACTGCTTTGGGACTCTATTCATAAGGTGAGGAGTCCACAGGTAGTTTGTATCAGAAGAACAAGTTACTTACCTTCTGTAGCGTTTTTTCTGGTGGATACAAAAGCTACCTGTGGATTCCTCAAAGTCCCACCCGCCTCCCCGTTGCCTGTCTGATTGCACTTCGATTTGTGGTTGTATAAATGTTTGTATATATTGATACTTTTCGTGTATATATATATATAAATGATGGTTTTGATTATGTTGCATCATGAAGGCTTTATGTATATATGTATTTACTGGAGTCATTGTGGAGTCGGTTCTCACCTGTTCGCCTCAAAGGCACGTAAAAAATTGGTGAAACTGACGTCAGCACACCGGCGAGGACCTCTTATTGGCACGGTGACGTCAGACGGAGTCGCGTGGAGCCGTGCAATTGTGACGTCCTCGTTGCCGTGGAGAGCTGGGAAGAAGATTTTCCATCGGATGCTGGCGCAATGGTGAATTCATAAGGTGAGGAATCCACAGGCAGCTATTGTATCCACCAGAAAAAGCGCTACCGAAGGTAAGTAACTTGTTCTTTAGGTCTAAACTTAGGCTTTTGGTGTAAGTTTACCTTTGTGACTCGGGCACCTAGTCTCACGACATCTACCTATCCCCCTTTGTTAAATAAAAAGTATAAACAACAGTCTCATTATATTTCTTCAATAAGTCATCGATGCGCTCGCACTAGTCGTTCAGATCGAGTGGTATGAGGTGGTGGAGATGCACTCTGGTTGTACACTGATGGCACAGGTTCTGATGCTTGATCTGGACTGTTAGGCGGGATCGGCTCATTCATAATTGCAGGAGCTGGCAACGGGTACATAGCGCGCTTTATAAATTATTGATTGATTGATTGATTGAGTGCCGAGGTAGGTGCTTAAAGTGTGATGAGTCCCGTGTGATGGACTTTCTGGGAATTTGCGCCGTCACCATGTGTCCTTTGCACATCATAGCTCTCAGAGGATTACCATCAAACAGTGTCTGTTTTCCGCTTTCATTTCTGCTTCACCAGGAACCAATCACTTTCATCGAAGACTGTTTTCTGAGCTCGTTGACGCCGATCGGCATATGTTTTCATTTTGTACTTTCAAGACACAAACCTTATCAGCATTCAAGGATTGGTCCACTGTGTCAGTTTGGTTTTGATGGCTCTCCCTAATAGCAAGGTGGCAGGACTCCTACCAGTTGTGGAGTGAGGAGTTGAACTATAAGCACGGAGGGCTTGACACAGAGCTTGGTTTAATTCTCCTCCCTCTGTCGATGCTCGTTGAATTACCCTTTTGAGGGTACCCATGAATTGTTCCAGAACACCATTGGCTTGGGGCCGCAGACGTTTATTCTTTTGATGCTTGTCTGACTAGAAACTCATTGAATTCTTTGCTATTGAATGGTGGATCATTGTCAGATTTGAGAATGGGGAGATACCCCACGCTGCAAAGATGTCATCCAGCCACTTGATGACCTTGTAATGGTTTGTTGATAATAGCTCCTCTACTAAAGGAAAGTGTGAATACTCATCAGTGACTACCATGAGATGATGTTGGTTTCCTAAGGGCCCAAAGAAATCAACAATTTACCAAACCTGTGCAGGAAAGTCAGACACTGTCAATGGATGCTGTGTCACTTTGGGTGAAAGGCAGTTGCAAAGACCGCACTCTTTTAGTTCCCTCTCAACTCAGTCATTTAAGAGCGGGAACTACACTCAGTCGCTTATGGCTGTTTTGGTGCCTACAATACCATAAAGTCCTTCTGGGGCTAGTTCAATGACTTACTGTCTTAGGCTCTCAGGTATGATGAGTCTCAGGCCTCTCAATACAATACCTTCCCTGGTCATGGACAGTTCATCCTGTACATTTTAGCATTTTCGAAATTCAACATCATCAGCAAAAGGTTGAGTGCTCCTCTTCCACAATTGAATTGAAATGATGCCTTTAAGGATAACCATGTTCTTATCAGCATTAGTAACAGCAATAATCTGTTCAATGGATAGTGTTGCTGGCATGCTGGACCTCACAGTGAAATAAATGTACTTCTCAACCGTTTAGGATGTTGCACTGTGACGATGTAATGGTCCTCATGAAAAGTAATCAACAAGGTTCGGATCTTTACCCGGCTTGTGTACAATTACACAGTTGTACTTTTGCAGTCGCAACCCTTTACCTCTCAGTGCGAGCAGGCATCTTAGATTTTGGGTTTTCAAAAATAGTGAGCGCTTGGTGGTCTGTAATAAAAGTTAAATGTTTTTCGTATTGTAATGTGTCTCTGAGCATTCTTATGACCATTATGTTGAGCGAGAATTGCCCCCAGCCCTACCGGGCTTGCATCTACTTTGATCTCAGTATGTAACTAGGTGTCAAAATAGGCCATATCAGTTGCATTCTCCATCGCCTGTTTTATTCTTTTGAAGTTTTGATCACATTCAGCAGACTACTGGAAAGGGACATTTCCTTTTGTCACGTCTCTCAGTGGGGCACTTACTGTAGCAAAATCACAAATGTACCTTGAGCAATAACTGCCCATGCCTAAGAAGGATCACAGCATGGAGACATCTTGTGGGAGGGAAAGTAGCTGAAAGTGCTTGCACTTTATCTGGGTCAGAAATCATTCCTCCATCAAAGAATATGTGCTCAAAGAATTTAAGTTTGGTGTTGTTAAACTCACACTTCGCTGCATTCAGAGTGAGACCTGCATCAGCAAGTAACCGGCAGCCTTGCCATGTTCCATTTGCGTTGCTCCAAAAATGTAATCACTGTAATTAACACAGGCTGAATTATTCAATGTATAACATCCTGAAATATTTCTGCAGCTGATGACATTCCAAAACTCAACCTTTTGTATCTAAACAAACCAACGTGAGTCAGACAAGTAGTGATGTACCTACAGTTCTCTTCCAACTCGAGTTGAAGGCATCTCTTGTTGAGATCAATACGGGAGAAGATTTTGGCACCGTTCAGTTGCACATCATGTCTGCTGTGTGGACCAGGATGTCTTTCTCTCTTGTTTTGTTGGCCTTGCACATACCAAATGCGCTTTGCACCACCACTGTCCTTTTTTGGCACTATCACTATGGGCGAAACCCACGGCATAGGACCGGTAGAGCGTTCAATTATGTCATGCTTCAACAGCGTTTCTGGTTCTTTCTCAACGGCTTCTTGCAAGTGAAAAGCGACTCTGTGGTGCCAGTGGGCAACAGGCGAATGTCCTCATTAATGTAAAGTTGCAGTTTCATTATCTTGAGCCTTCCTAGGCCATGAAACGAAAATGGAAACTGACTCACAATTTCAGATTCAGTGTAGAGGTTGTAATTAGGAGCTATCAGTCCCAAGTCAGCAGCAGTGGCAAAACCGAGTAGGCATGCACTGGATGAAGTTCCTTGAAGAACGTGAATTGGTACTTACACTGATACTGAATTATGTTGCATTGTCATTCTGAATGACCCTTGACCCTACAAGGATTTTGAAGCAGCCCACATGTATACCTTCATGTTGACAGGTTGAGGCGTGGCACAGGAAACAAGCTATTGAACTTCTTGGCTGGCATAATGTTAATCAATGCACCACGGTCTATGATAAAGGTTATGGGGCAACCGTTGAACTTTATTGTAATGTTGGGGCAGTATCCAAATGAATTTGATTGTTTTGTTTGATGGTTTGCTTTTGCCTTTTGTACTTTCTTGCAAGCAGCCAAACCGACATGCGCCTGTTGTTCCTTGGTCGATACCATCAAAGCACATTCATCTTCTTCACTGGCACTTGATAATAACGTTGAAGAGTCTTTGCAGGATGAGCTTGATGACGCTTCACTTTGTCTGGTTTCTACTTGTCAAAAATGATGTTGCTTTGTGGCTTTGTGGGCGTGACGAGAATGCTTCTGTAACCTTCTGGCGTCCATTTTCTCTTCTTGCTATGATGTATTTGGTTTCTCTTTCACTTCGCAAACCGGTATTAAGTGGTTTCCTTTCCCACAATCTTTGCATGTCTGTCCTTTGGCTGGACATTTACCTTCATGGGGAAATGAAAACTCACATTAGAAACACAACCGTTTCTTCTTTGAAGATGTCGACTTGCGTGCATCTACCTTGTAATTTTGCTTGCTTTTCATGACCAACACTGATTCATTTTTCTCTGTTCCAGCATCAGTATCAGGAGCTTGTCGATCTACTCTTCCATCAGCCTTTGCAGCCATTATTATTTTCTCTAAATTGAGCGTCTCTCTCAACATGCGTCTTCTGAAAGAGTCTAAAAGACAGCCATTGATGACTCTGAGTCATATGGCTTCTTCTTCATTAAATTCACCAAACTTGCAGTGTTTGATAAGCTCATCAAGTTTCACCTGCTTGCTGTCTTGCTTGATTGAAAATGTACCTTACATAGTCGACATTCGGAATCGGATTGAACTTGGTACCCAATACTTCTTTGATCTGATGGTACGATATTGCATCAGTCTGCATGATTTTGTTCTGCACTTCTTTTATTCCATCAACTTCAAGGTTCCTTAAATACTTAATGATTTTCTTATCATCTACTTCGTTGAGGGCATCTGTGAAGGCACTGAATGACTCGATCCATGCAGTCCACCTGGTGCCATTATTTTGTTCTTGGGGGTGTCAAATGATGGCGATGGTTTCACAAACATAACTTCATTGTACTTTGTGCTTTGTTCTGCAGCCTTTGAAAATATTCACTGTTCCAATGGCTTTCGTTTCACTGGATCCCACTCTCTCCTGTGCACGCATCAGTCCCCCAACTGGGCCTGGGTTATTACACCCGATTTGAGGTCGTGACACACTCCCTTGATTGTGTTGGTAAGTATGTTTGTACTTTCGTACTTGGTTATCAATGCCTTTATCATTTTGTTTTGCATGGATGATGGCTCTGCGTTATGGCGCTCTGCAGCATTTCTTCTTTCAGCCTTACCAACAGATTCTGGTGGGGTTTTTGAATGCACTCCTCCGCAGGGCCTTCAACTCCTGCTAGGGCCGTTTATGGGCTACAGCGGGGCTCCGTCTCCACAGACACACCAACTTCGAGCTGCTTCTCATTGATTTGGGTGCATGTGGGATGCATCAGCAGTTTGTTGTATCATTGCAAATTCTCAGGGCGAGCAGTCTTGTTTCTTCAAGGCATATATCCCCAACTCATCGCCAGTTGTAGCGTCCTCCCTAGCTTGGGAGCATGCAAATGAACACATCACACACGGACCTCTGTAACAGACATCTTTATTTCTCAGCATACGATCACACACTCTCCTCTGATTATGTCATAATCAAATAACCGCACCTTAACACCTCCCAGCAGGTCACGTAATTCTTCTGTTGAGTCCGCCCAGAACCGCAAGGGTCCTAGCGTACATAGACCCTCATTACAACCCTGGCGGTCAGTGATAAAGTGGCGGTAATACGGATAACAGGCTGGCGGTAACTACTGCCAAATTATGACCATGGTGGTGAGAACTCAGATAGACAGCCACTTTACCACACCGACCGCCAGGGCGGAAACAACAGCCACAGTCAATGTTCCGTCCACCATTTTAAGAGACACGAATCTGCCACCTTTTCCGGGGCGGTACCAACGACATCAAAAGCTTGGCGGAAGCAGAACACAGAAGGGAAAGGACTCACCTTTGGAGACACAGGGAACAACCACCCCACAATGGAGCCTGAACTTCAGATCTTCCCAATGATTTTCCACGTCCTGCTCCACCACGAACACCAACGACAGCGAAGACGGCCACAGTGAACACAGTCGCCTAGCACACAAGGGAAGGGGGGAGGAAAAAGAGGGGGATACACACATGCACAACACACACCCCCACCCCCAACACCATACACATAATCAGATGCAGTAATAAAACATTTTTATCCTGTACCTCTCAGGAATAATGCAAGGACAACAGGAATCAATGGAAGTGAGTGTAATAATATAAATATAGTAGAAATACAAAAAGTCAGTCTAATGGTATATACATATGTACAGTTCAAGGGACACAGCCCAGTCCTCAATGTGTGTGGGCCACAGGCCAAAGTCCAAGGCCCAAGGCCCCACTTGTCACCTGCAGCAACACGGAGAGCACACTGCAGGGGCATCAGTTGGAAAATAGGCAGGCACCTCAGGGGGACGGGGAATGGGGGGGCACCTCAGCCGGCAGATGGAACAGCACCACTGGTCCAGGAGGGGGCAACATGCCCTGTGCTTGGTCCTTGGGAGTGCAAGGCCACAGTCTCTCAAGTGGGTGACTTGCCCACTGGCTCTGGAGGGGCCAGCATGCCCTGTGCTTGGTCCTGGGGAGTGCAAAGCCACAGTCTGTTAAGTGGGTGACGTGCTCACTCGCTCTGGAGTGGGACAACATGCCCTGTGCTTGGTCCTGGGGAGTGCAAGACCACAGTCTCTCAAGTAGGTGACTTGCCCACTGGCTCTGGAGGGGCCAACATGCCCTGTGCTTCTGATTCTGGGGAGGATGGGGTGAGTGGGTGTCATACCCACTGGTTCTGGAGGGGACATCGTCCCTGTGCTTTGGATCCTGGGGAGGATGGGGTGAGTGGGTGTGATAACCACTGATTCTGGAGGGGGCATCATTCCCTGTGCTTCTGATCCTGGGGAGGAAGGGGTGAGTTGGTGTCATACCCAATGGTTCTGGAGGGGGCATTGTGCCCTATGCTTCGGATCCTGGGGAGTGCAAGGTCACAGTCTCTCACCTGGGTGTCATTCCCACAGGATTTGCAGGGGGCAGGCCGCACAGCAGCCCATGGAGGCAGGACTACAGACCGTCCACCGGCGGTGACGGCTGCTCAGTGGTGGTGCTGCTGATGCGGCTGGTGGTTGTGGGGGGAAGCTCCAGCCCATCCCCTACAGCCTCGGACATCTGCCCACTGCTGGTGGTGGTGGTGCAGCTGCTGGTGGTTGTGGGGAGAAGCTCCAGCCCATCCCCTGCAGCCTCGTTCGGCTGCACAACCATGGTTGGTGGTGGGGGCTCCGACTGAGGTCCTGCACCAGGCCCCTTGTCCTTCCTGTCTTCCTGGAAGCACTAGGGGCAGGCTCCTTGCCTTTCCTGGCAGCACTAGGGGCAGGCTCCTTGCCCTTTCTGGCAGCACTAAGGGCAGGCTCCTTGCCTTCCTGGCAGCAATAGGGGAAGGCACCCTTTCCTTGAGACTGCCTGGTGCCCTGGATCCTTTCCCACCACGAGTGGGTGTGGAGACTACTGGTCCCGTGGACTGGGTGGCTGAGGTGCTTGCCTGGGTTTTTGGCACCCTGGCCAGACGTGAAGGACGGGGGTAGGAGTAGGGAAGAGGTCAATGGTGGAGAGGAAAAGCTTCTTAGGGACATTGGGGCAGGAAGAGGGAGAAGGTTTGGGAGTCGAGGAAGAGGGAGTGGTTGTGGGAGGTGGCTGTCTGCTGTGTTTGGGTGCAGGTGCATGGGCTGGATGCTGTTGTGAGGTGGATGGCTGTTGGGTGTCTGAGTGCTTGCGTTGTGTACCTTGGGAGTGGGGGCAGACACAGTGGGAGAGGACGCATGGGATGTGTGCATGGCTGTTGTGGTGGTGTCCGCCAGTGAGGTGTGTGTTCTGATAGGTGTGGTGGTGATGGTGGTAGTGGATGAGGATGTAGTGCATGCAGGTGTGAGTGTAGACGCAACTGGGAGGAAGGTGGAGGAGGAGGAAGAGGGGGACACAGTGAAGGCAGTGGATGTTGGTATGTCTACTTCGGGATGGTGTTTGTGTGAGTGCTTGTGGGATGATGTGTGGTGCTTGTGTTTGCTTGTGCCACTTTTGTGTGTTGTCCTGTGTGCATGCTTGTCTGCTTGTGTGCTTGGAATTGGTTGGAGTTGAGAGGAATGGGATTGGGAAGAGGAAGTTGGAGGGGGGGAGGGGGGAAACAGGGACAATGACTGCCATGAGAGAGGAGGCCAGAGCCTGGATTGATCTCTGTTGGGCCTCCAAGCCAGTGTGAATGCCCTCCAGGAATGCATTTGTCTGTTACATTTGGGCTGCCAGCCCGTGCATGGCATTCTCAATGGTTGACTGCCCAACAGAGATGGATCTCAGGAGGTCAATAGCCTCCTCACTCAGGGCAGAAGGGCTCACTGGGGCAGGGCCTGAGGTGCCTGGGGCGAAGTAGATGCCTACCCTCCTGGGTGAGCGGGCATGGGCAACTCGATGAGGGGCTGCTAAGATGGCGGTGCTGGTACGGAGGGTAGCAGCTGTACCTGTAGCTGGGATGGTCACAGAAGTGTCTGCCACCACCAGGGAGCTTCCATCGGAGGAGGTATCTGTGTCCGAACTGTCCCCTCCAGTCTCCACCGTGGTGCTCCCCTCACCCTCCATCGCACTGGTGCCCTCTCCGTCGTTGGTCTTAGGTCCTGTGGGATGCAGCTCCCTCCGTCGCCGGTGCCTCTGCGCCTCTGCCAGATGAAGCTAATGCACATAAGGACAGGATGACAAAACAAAAAGGGTGGGGAGAGAGACAAAGGATACACTGGGTCAATGGCTGCACCAGCACCACCGTTGGCGTACACACCACCGCCACACACGAGGAACAGCCCTATGCACTATGCAATGCACCACCAGTAATAATGCTAGCCACCAGGGCATGGGGAGGAGCATATACCGCCAACTGCAGCAGACCTGCAGACCCACACAGCCCTGACCAGTAGTGGATGCCTACAAGCTAGGTAGCAGGATTATCACTTCAGAACCCTGCCCAGCATGGGACCTACTCTGCAATGTCAGGCCTGGCCTGGGGACACCCACTGACACACATACCCCACCAGGGAACCCCCCTACCATGCGTAAGTTGTAATGATGGGCACTGTACTCACCCCCTTGTGGCTGCTGTGATTCCCTCAAGCGCCCATCCAGCTCCAGGTAGGCCACCACCAGTATGTGGGCCATCGGGGGTCAGGGTTCGACGGGCACCCCTTCCTCGTTGGGAGGCCATCCCCAGCTGTGCCTCCGTCATCTTCTGTGCCCAGCGTCTCAGGTCCTCCCACTGTTTCTGACAGTAGGTGCTCCGCCTGCCATAGACCCCCAGGGTCCGCACGTCCTTGGCAATGGCACGCCATATACCCTTTTTTTGATGGGCGCTGACCTGCAGAGAAATACACACAGGAAAAGGTATAAGCCAGACCGTCCTGCCTGTTACACTTATGGTCCACCATACCCCTTCACATCACCATTTGCACACACAGGGCCCAGCACACAACCTGTATGCCGCCCAGGGGACATCCACCAACCCCCCCCCACACGAGGCCTTCACACACACCACTCCATGCATTCATGCCCCATGCATCGTGCTCACAGTGTACTCACCTGTTGGTCTGGAGGCCCATACAGCAGTCCGTACTGGGGTAGGACCCCATCCACCAGTCGCTCCAACTCAACTGAGGTGAAGGCAGGGGCCCTTTCCACAGTCACACGAGCCATGGTAGGTTCCAGACACAGGTCACATCAGCACATGTTGTGTAGGTCCTCTCCTTTTGAAGGTAAGGTAGCAAGTGAGTGATCAGATAGAAAATGGCGGTTACGCCCGCGGCGGTGCATACCGTCACCGCCGGCGTACATCACCATTGGCCACTGTACCACATATGGACCAATAATAACCAATGAGAAATTTCACAGTGTATCCCGACCGCCTACCGCAACGGCACACAACATCAGCGGAATTACCTCACTTCCACCTGTCCCTGCACACAAGACAGGTGGACGCCATTTCAGGGGGGGGGGGACTGGATAATAACTGCGTCACAGTTAAAAATTGGACATAAAGGATAAATGCCACTTATGCATTAAAATTTAACAACATGCATTGTACTGTTGTGGTTATGATGTGCAGTTTGTGAACGGCCCCTTCACTCTTTTGCCCCATATTGGTACCGCTGCAGATGAATAGGAGATGGAGACATACCTCCATGTACAGACCCCAGGTGGACTTGGCAACAATGGAGGACAGGCACATAATCCTCACCTATAGACTTTACAGGGCCACAATCACAGAGCTGTGTGCCCAATTGGAGCCTGACCTAATATCTGCAATCCATCACCCTACTGGGATCCCCCCTCTTGTGCAAGTCCTATCTGTGCTCCATTTCTTGGCAACAGATTCTTTCCAAGTGACAGTGGGCTTGGCAGCAGGAATGTCACAGCCAATGTTCTCAATAGTGCTGACCAGAGTGTTGTCTGCCCTGATTAAACACATGTGCCACCACATTGTTTTCCCCCAGGTGGAGGATTTGGCCACAGTGAAAGCTGACTTCTATGCAGTGGGACATATCCCCAACATCATTGGGGCAATTGATGGTACACATATTGCATTTGTTCCCCCCCTCCCCTGGCAAAATGAACAGGTGTTCAGAAATCGAAAGAGTATTCACTCATTGAATGTCCAGATGGTGTGCTTTGCGGACCAGTACATCTCCCATGTCAATGCTAAGTATCCTGGGTCGGTGCATGATACCTTTATCCTGAGGAATAGCAGCATCCCAAATGTGATGGCCCAACTACAGAGGCACAGGGTGTGGCTAGTAGGTGAGCCCTGGTTCCCACCCAATAGATGTTGGTGTATGGATATGGTGTGGGCCTTTTGGGATAGTGTGTGGCTAAATGTTGTCCCTCGATATTTGCAGGTGACTCTAGTTACCCAAACATATCATGGCTACTGACCCCTGTGAGGAATCCCAGGATAAGGGCAGAAGAACGTTACAATGAGGCACATGGGCGAACAAGAAGGATTATCGAACGTACCTTTGGCCTCCTGAAGGCCGGGTTCTGGTGCCTCCATCTAACAGGTGGATCCCTGTGCTACTCACCCAAGAAGGTCTGCCTGATAATCGTGGCATGCTGCATGTTGCACAACCTGGCCCTGAGACGCCATGTGCCTTTTCTGCAGGAGGAGGAGGCTGGAGATGGCCGTGTGGCAGCAGTGGACCCTGTGGATAGTGAGGATGAGGAGGCAGAGGATGAGGACAACAGAACTGCAGTGATTCGACAATACTTCCAATGACACACAGGTAAGACAGTGTTACTTCACATTTTATTGGCAATTATTTGTATACCTTTGACACTGGCATGCTGTTATTTCCCACTTCTATGCCCACTTACTGTACCCTTTGGCAACTCATTTTGCAGGTGTTTGTGCCCCACTATCACTCCTGATGTGATCACTGCAGCCAACTGCAGGTCTTTCCGATTTGAACATTACTGTATATTTGAGTTGCAATGTTTGCACATGGTTAAACGAATACATACTTAAATAGGTTTGACATACTCCTATTTTTTCAAGGGTGTTTATTTAAGTGCTAAGAAGTAGAGGGGCCAGTGCATTGGGATGGGGTGATGATGGAGGAAAGTCCAGGGTATTGTTCCAGTCTATTTGTTGCACAGGTGCATTGTCCAAGGGGACATAGGAAGGGGAGCAATGGCAGTTCAAGGTGGACAGGGTGACAATCAAGAGAGTCTCATTTCCTGGTGGGGGTCTTACGCAATAGTCTCTGGCTTCTGCCTGGTTCACAGGGAACGTTTGCGGAGTGGTTCTCCTTCTGCAGGAGGGGTGCTGGTGGCCTGTTGGTCCTGTGGCAGGGCCTCCTGTCCACTTTCGGCAGCGGAGGTGGAAGGCAGTTCAGATGTCTGGCTAGTGGCAGGGGCTGCTGTTGTGAGGCTGCCTTCCTCATAATGTTGGCCGTGTCTGCCAGCACCCGTGCTATGAAGACCAGGATGGTTTTAATGGCCCGCAAGTCCTCCCTGAACCCCTGGTACTGTCCCTCCTTCAGCCACCTGTTCTCCTGCACGTTCACCAGGATCTGGCCCAGCGTATCCTGGGAATGCTGGTATGCTCCCAGGATCTCAGTGAGTGCCTCCTGGAGGGTCGGTTCCCTGGGCCTGTCCTCCCCCTGGCGCACAGCACTCCTCCCAGTTTCCTTGTTGTCCTGTGCCTCTGTCCCCTGAACTGTGTGCCCACTGCCACTGAGCCCAGGTCCCTGATTGTCTTGGGGGCGAGGTGTGCAGTGGGGTCCCTGTAGTGGTGGACACACTGCTGATTGACATGTCCTGGGGACAGAGGTATGGGTGCGGTGGGTGGGTGCTGTGGTGGTGTTTCCTGAGGGGGGAGGCTCTGTGGTGGTGTTTGACTGTGCCTGGGTAACTGACTGTCCAGAGGTCCCTGATGGGCCAGGTTGATCATCCAGATCCAGGCGACCAGAGTTGCTGTCATCACTGTGGGCCTCTTCTGTTAGGGGACTGGATAGTGCTGGCACCTCTTCGCCGCTGACATGGGCTATGGTACCTCTGGGGATGTAAATGCAGTGTTATTGTTTCTGTATGTGACATATTGTGCATCAGTGGCTTGCCCTCTTTGGTTGGATTTGCCCTGGCAGCTTTCACTTGTGTAAGTTGGTATGTGGTGGGCTGGCTGATTCTCTCTAGTGTGCATGCTTTGGTGATAGGTGTACATGCAGGCTGTGAGTGTTGTCCATGCATTGGTATGGCATACAGGGCTTGGGATGAGTGGAATGTGATGGTGGGGGGTGTGGGAAGTGGTGGAGTGATGGGAGTGAGGGTGAGGGTATGTAATGGCATGCAGGTAGGGGGTTATAGTAGTATAGAGTTGACTTACCAGAGTCCAGTCCACCTGCTACTCCGGCCAGGCCCTCAGGATGCATGATTGCCAAGACTTGCTCCTCCCATGTTGTTAGTTGTAGGGGAGGAGGTGGGGGTCCACCGCCAGTCCTCTGTACAGCGAGTTGGTGTCTTGCTGCAGTGGAACGTACCTTCCCCCGTAGGTCGTTCCACCTCTTTCTGATGTCATCCCTGGTTCTTGGGTGCTGTCCCACGGAGTTGACCCTGTCCACGATCCTCCGCCATAGCTCCATCTTCCTTGCAATGGATATCTGCTGCACCTGTGCTCCAAATAACTGTGGCTCTACCCTGATGATTTCCTCCACCATGGCCATTAGCTCCTCCTCTGAGAATCAGGGGTGTCTTTGTGGTGCCATGGGTGTTGTGTGAGTTGTGTGGGTGACGGTGTGTAGGGTGATGTGTTGGGGTGTGTGATGTGGGGTGCGTGGGTGGTATATAGGTGATGGTGGTGTGTGGCTCTGGTCTTGTCTGTGGTTGAGGTGTCTGTCTCGTGCCAATGGTTTGTAATCGTAAAGGTTTGTGGGTAATGTGTGTGTGTGTTTTATAGTGGTGTGGGTGTGGTGTGTGTATGTGTGTCAGGTGTGTGTAGTTTGAATTGTCCAATGTGGTGTTGTTTTGTTTGAGTGTGTGTATTTTGAGCGTGGCGGTATGTACCGCCAATGATTTACCGCCATTGAAAGTCTGCTGTGGTGATTCGTGGGTCATAATGTGATGGGCATTGTTCTGTTGGCGTAACAGTGTGGGTTTGGATACCTCCAGTTTATCACTGACCTTTGGTGTGGCGGAGTTATGTATGTGGCTGAATAGTGACGGATTGGTGTTTGTGTGTCATAATATGGTGAACGGATATCCGCCGCGGCGGCGGTATGTTGGCGGCTGTCAGCGTGGCAGTAAGTGGATTTACCGCCAATGTCATAATTAGGGCCATAGTCTCACGACATTACAGTTGATCCCCGCAGCTACGCATAAAGTACTTACTGTTGTGTGTCTGTGTTAAGTCTACACAGCTGATACCTTCACATTGGGCGGACCTCTGCTATACCTGCTATTCATTTACGTGACAGAATGTCTGCATTGCCACTGAACTTGCTGTGCCTGTTCAGTGTGGGAGGAAGCTTGCACTGTGGTGCCTTTGCTGGTGACTAATATTAACGTTTTGAGACAGGAGCTTGCCTGTCAAATTGCTTTAAATGCAGAGTCAGCCAGAAAGGTGTTTACTGTAAAGTGCTTTCTGGCATCTTCCACGAGCAATCAGTGCCACACAGTAATTTTAAGCCAAAAATGCTTCTATTTTTTCAATTGAATTATAAGTACAATACTTTTCAAATAGAGCCTCAGCTCCATTCCTGCTCATGAAAGCAACCTCCCTCATCCTCAAGCTGCAGCCTTTAAAAGGCACTAATGGACAAAAACCTAGAGGCGTTCCATCTCACACTGTGTGCTACATTAATAGCTCAATTTGGTGGGTATTATTTGTGCCAATTTATACTACCTGGTGTAGTTAGCAGCATTTCTAAGCTATTATTAGTAGGACACCTTTATCTCTATCGACAATTCTGCTTCCTGGAGTTAACAATAACAGGATGCAGGAGCAACCTTTGACCCTGCTTCTGCAGGCAGGTTGCTCCCCGCTCCGCCTTCCGCGCCACCCCCATCCCGTTTCCTTTGTTGCCTCCTTTATCCCGCTGCTGCGTCCCCTGCGGCCCCTCCCGCCTCCCCCTCCTCCTCACCGTTCCTTGCTGCCTCCTTTTTTCCTTTTTCCCGCCACTGCGTCCCCTGCGGCCCCTCCCACCTTCCCCCTCCTTCTCACTGTTCCTTGCTGCCTCCTTTTTCCTTTTTCCCGCCGCTGTGTCCCCTGAGGCCCCACCCCCAGCCCTCTCATTCGCCAGGCCCTCCCGCCTCCCAGCTGCCACTCCCACCCTCCCCTCCTCTTATGGCAGCCGCGGCGTGCCAAAAGCAAGCCCGTCTGCGCCCGTCCGCGCCTGGACCGCGCCCAGTGCCAGAACCCCTGGCCCTGGCAACAGCCAGCCCGTCAGCATTCGCTACAACGCCGACACCCTCCGCACACTCAACACCACCTGAGACACCACCTGCTTCCAGGCCTCTCCAAAGAGCACGCACAAACCCTTCTCCTGCCACAACTGCAGCTTCACCTGCAACAGAGCCCACATACCTCCTAGGATCAAGACCAACCACCTCTGTTGCATACTCCTCAACACCCGCTCAGCACGCAAGCACACCATCGAAGTCTGGGACCTGCTCGACTCCACCTCCCCGGACGTGGCCTGTCTAACCGAAACTTGGTGGAACGACTCCTCAGCACCCGGCATCGCCATAGCCATCCCGAACGGATACAAAATCGTGTGCCGAGACCGCACCAACAGAACCGGAGGAGGCATAGCCATCGTCCACAAAGCCACCCTCGAAGTCAAAACCACCCTGGACGACTCCTTCAGCGCCGCCAAACTCCTTCACTTCCAAGTCCGCACCGACCCCAACACCACGCTCAGAGGAACACTCCTCTATAGACCCCCAGGGCACCTTTCAGCAACACCATCGCCGACCTGGCCAGCACCCACGCACTCGCCTCCATGGACTACATCCTCCTCGGGGACCTGAACTTTCACCTCGAAAACAACAATGACACCAACTCCACCACCGTGACCGAAAACCTCGCCAACCTCGGCTTCACACAGCTCGTCAACACACCCACCCACACAGCCGGTCACACCCTTGACCCCATCTTCTTCACAAGCAACCACGTCACCTTCAACCATACCACCGAACTCTACTGGACCGACCACCACTGCATCCACTTCACCTTCAAGAAACAGACAGAACACCACCTCACCGAACAACCACCACGCCGTCGATGGGGCAAAGTCACCGAATTTCAACTAACCAACGCCCTAGCCCAGAAACCACCCGTCAACCCCACCGACCCCGACATCGCGGCACACAACCTCAAGATATGGATCAACGACTGGGCCGACCGCCTTGCTCCACTCAGAAAACCCTCCAACAACCACATCAACAAAAAATCCACCTGGTTCACCGACGACCTCCAAGCCTCCAAACGCCACTGCCGAAAACTCAAGCAAATATGCCACTCGAACGCACTCTAGACAACCACACGGCACTCAAGGATGCCACACGCAAACACCATCAACTCATCAGGCTAGCTAAAAGATCCTCCTTCAAAACCCGCCTAGAAAACAACTCCCACGACTGCAAAGAACTTTTCAGCATCGTAAAAGAACTCTCCAACCCAAACGCCACTGTCAACGACATCACCCCCTCCCAAGAACTATGCGACGCCCTAGCAACCGCCTTCCACCAAAAAATCACAGACATCCACGACAGCTTCAACTCCCCTCACACTCCGGACGCTCCTACCCCACCCACCACAAACTCCACCCGCTCCAGCCGACTGACCTCCTGGACCAACATCAGCGACGACGAAACCCGCAAGACCATGAACTCCATCCACTCCGGATCACCATCAGACCCCTGCCCACACCACATCTTCAACAAAGCAGACACAGCCATCGCACCACACCTACGGAAAGCCATCAACATCTCCTTTGAAACTGCAAGATTCCCGGAAAGCTGGAAACACGCCGAAATCAATGCCCTTCTCAAGAAACCAAAGGCCCCTGAAAAACTTCCGGCCCATCTCCTTGCTCCCTTTCCCGGCAAAGGTCATCGAGAAAATCGTCAACACTCAGCTCACTCTGTACCTCGAAGACAACAATATCCTCGACCCCTCCCAGTCCGGCTTCAGACGCAACCACAGCACCGAAACCGCCCTCCTCGCCGCCACAGACGACATCAGAAGCCACCACGACAATGGAGAAACATCAGCCCGCATCCTCCTAGACCTATCAGCCGCCTTTGACACCGTCTGTCACCACACCCTAAAATCCCAGCTCCACGCAGCAGGAATCCAGGACCAGGCCCTCGAATGGACCGCATCCTTTGTCGCCGGCAGAACCTAAAGAGTCCCCCTCCCCCGTACCAATCCAAAGCCTTCAACATCATATGCGGCGTACCCCAGGGCTCATCCCTCAGACCGACGCTGTTCAACATCTACATGGCCCCCCTCGCACAAGTGGCCCGCCAGCACAACCTCAACATCATCTCCTACTCCGACGACACCCAACTCATCCTCTCCTTCACCAAGGACCCGCACACCGCCAAAACCAACCTCCACGAGGGACTAAAAGGCATTGCCGACTGGATGAGAGACAGACGCCTAAAACTGAACTCGGACAAAACAGAGGTCCTCATCCTTGGGCGCACCCCCTCCACCTGGGGCAACTCATGGTGGCCGTCCACGCTGGGTCCCCCACCGACACCCACCGACAGCACACAAAACCTTGGTTTCACCCTCGACTCCTCACTCTCCATGTCAAAGCAGGTCTGCGCCATCTCCTCCTCCTGCTACAACACCCTCCCATGCTTCGCAGAGTTTAAAATGGATCCCAACAGAAACAAGAAAAACAGTAACCCAGGCCCTCGTCAGCAGCAGACTCGACTACGGCAATGCCCTCTACACCGGTATCTCATCCAAACTCCTCCAACGCCTCCAACGCATCCAAAACACCTCCGCCCGACTCATCCTCAACATCCCTCGCCACTGCCACATCACCCCCCACCTAAGAGACCTTCACTGGCTCCCCATCAACAAGAGGATCACCTTCAAGCTCCTCACCCACGCACACAAGGCACTCCACAATACCGGACCATCATACCTGAACAACAGACTCAGCTTCTACACCCCCAGCTGGCATCTCCGCTCCGCTAACCTCGCCCTTGCCTCCATCCCCCGCATCCGACGCAAATCTTCCGGCGGCAGATCATTCTCGTACCTCGCCGCCAAGACCTGGAACACTCTCCCTCCGGATCTACGACAGACCCAGGACCTTCTTTCCTTCAGAAAACTCCTCAAGACTTGGCTCTTCGAGCAGTAGCAGCACCCCTCCCCCCCCCAGCGCCTTGAAACCCTCACGGGTATGTAGCGCGCTTTACAAATTGATTGATTGATTGATTGGTAACTTTGAGGTAACCCAGGATATAGTTACAAAGCATTGCAATTGGCACTCTAAGGATCCTCCGAGAAATCACGAGTACCAGTGACATTGGTAACTCCAGTCTGGACTTTTGCAGTAAGTTATCATGTTTTCCTCATTTCATCAGGTGTAATCCTAGATCTGGTAATCACAATTCACCTCTAACTTGTACCGTTACCCAATTTAGATTATGTTAGTCATAATGAGGCCCTCAGCAATTTAAGACTGTCTTGCTGCACCAACACTATAAAATGACCGTCTACAGGTTATAATACACATGTGAGCATTCTGGTTTAGATTGCTTAGAGCTTCACAGACACCGGTTACTAATTATAATAGGAGTGCATATACTCTTAGAGCAGCACATGCTGTCTCTGGTCACTCTTTGCCTATGCTTTGAGCAGCGTCCACTCTTTTCGAGTAGTCTGCACTCTCGTCTGTAAGTGTGTGTTTTCTTTGAGCAACATGTGACTCATTGAGACAGATGCGCTCTGATGAACCTGCACGGTCTCTGACCAGCACGTGCTCTCATCCAAATGTATGCACTCTCTTCAAGTAGCCAGAACTGTCATTAAGCGGCTTGCGCTCTCTTTGATTAAACTACCATCTCATCCTGATGTGTGCACTCCCTTAGGCAGCCTGCAGTTTTCTCCAGAAGTATGTGCTATCGTTGAGCACCTTGTTCACTCATCCAGAAGTATGTGCTTTCTCTCTCTGAAGCCGATCACTTTATGTTGTCTTCACTCTCTTTGAGCAGCTAGCACTCACTTAGAGTAGCTTGTGCTTCTATCCAGATGTGTACCCTCCTTTTGACCAGCCTGCATTCTCATTCAGAAGCCAGTTTGAGCTGGACTGTTCCTATTGGGACAGGGTCAAGATTGATTTGCATTTGGCTTGCTCAAGATTGATTTGCATTTGGCTGGGTCTAAACTGAGGTGCTATGGTGGGCAAAAAAAGATGGACTAAAGTGCGGCCTGAATGATTGCCAGTGGCTGAGATTATTCAAGTATTCCATCCATTACCGTTTTGCAGTTGTCACCATAAGTGTGACAGGTATGCCTAGGCGTGGATCCCGTGCTCATTATGCCACTGAACTCAAGCTACACCAACTGAAGAGTCCCAATCAGGGTGGATCCAGTCTTGGGTTTCTTGTGTTATGAATCAGGGAGGACCCTGTCTGGCAGTTTTGGATCGGGTGTTCCTGTTGGAGGATGACCTAGGCTGATTTGCATATGGCTAGGTCCAAACTGAGGTGATATGTTGGGTTAAGACCAATTGCCTGGAGTATGGCCCAAGCAATGGCCAGTGGCAGAGAGTAATTCAAGCATTCCATCCATCAGTTGTTGTCTTATTCAGAAGTGAACACTCTGCTAAAGGGACAGAGCTCTCATTCAGGTGTGTGCTTCTTTTGCTTAGATTAATGAAGGCACATATGAAACACCAAGTACTTTAAGGTATCCAGTGAAACAGAAATCTGTGCTAACCATGATGTTCTGGGAAGGGAAACCAATCAATGGCTTTGACATCCAGGGAAGAAAATCTCAGTGCATTAGGGCTGTAGCTTTGTTTGTGAACTTATCTATTCGGGAGATTGTTTTAGAAAAGCAATAAAGTATGCTAAGCGGGGCCAAACAAACATGGTGCTTGTTTGGCATACTATTCTGCTTTCAGGGCAACCACCAAACTGTTGTGCTGAAGGCACAGTGCTACAGAAAAAAACTGATGAACGGAATTACACTAAATTTAGCATAAAGCTCGATCATCACCCAGAAAGTGAGCTTATGGTGTAAATCCTTTCTTTTTAAGAAATGAAGGTTAACAATGTATTGATATTGCAGGTGGAGGTAGGACCACAGGGCCAGCAGGTCAAAAGATAAGATATGATTGACTGCCACCAACATCAACAAAGATGTTGTGGCAGCCATTTTAAGGCTTGGGGAGTCAGTCCCCGTATCCTGAAATACAAATAGCATACATGAGGGCATGGTGGGGATACTCTGACCTCCTATGCCTTGTAAGCGATCCCAGAAAGACCCACAGGCCCAAAGTAAAAAAAATAATAGTTTGGCCTTGTGGTAATGCTAATAAATGTGGGTCAGTGCCCAGTGGGTCTCTTTATTCATTATGTTTTTAAATATGGTGAGGGTGTGTTTGGTGAGCCGCCTCCCTGAGTCAGATGTTGCCCCCGGGGATCCCCCCCCCCAGCACCCCCAGTGTAGAAGCACCAATGATTGTTTCCGCCCAGGGCAGGATAAGTAAATTATGCCCCTGCCTGCATTTTTGCTGTGAATGGCTTCCTTTACTGGAGCAGAAATTAAGGCTGCTTCAGCTGAGGGAGCATATTCACTGTGGCTGGCTGTGACTAGCATCAATGATGGGTGCTTGCTGTAGAACCAATGGGGTCACGGGGACCTTCGGCCTCCCACTCAGGCCGCAGTTATGTGGATACCTCCAGTGTTGTGGTGGGTCTGGGGCAGCAACCAAAAAAACAGAAATACAGTATCTGGCTCCCGTACATGGAGCCAGTGGGGCAGCCAAGGGGAGGGGGGGATGTTCCTCCCCCACACACCCTCATGGGCCACAATGTATGCCAATATTGTGTATGCCACAGGTGAGAGCTGGGCACCCACTCAAAAAAAAAAAAATTCAGCAAAAAAGTGTAATCGACTTCCCTACCGACAAGGGAAAGGGAGCTGGTGGGGCCATAGCGGCCTTGGGTGTTCACCCCTCCCCATGGCCCAAGCAATAGGTGTGGTAGCAGTGCATGGGACTGGGGCACCTACAATATTAAAATGCAAAGTAGGAAGACATTAAACAAATGCATGACCCAAATAATACAGGAGAGGGGCTAAGCCGTCCCTCATTAAATATTCACTTCTTCATAGAAGAGCGCCACACACTGCCCTGCGAGGGCCTACTGATTGTATTTTCAAATCCTTGTTGTGCCCCAAGGAAGGGCAAGGGCAGAGCAAATAATTTAAGTTGGTGGGGGGGGCTGCAGGGAGCACAGCAATCCCCCCAAAATGTTTTTATTTAACAAAAACTTGTTATACTTCTCCAGAATCATACAATACACTACCTCAGGAGAACTTACCAACATTTTCAAAGTACTACAAGCTGAAGCTGCATGCTCTTTCGCTGGTGTGTGGGGACCTCTTGTGGCTGGTCCTGTGCCTGCACTTTGTGGCCTGAAGAATATTAAAGAAAGATTCAACGATAATTTAATGGAGTTTTTTTTTCAAATAAAGATGCTTTATTTAAAATATTTTTGTGACAGTAATTATTAAAAGTCATTACCCCATACAATACATTGGATTATAGTTATTGCTAAATTATTTTGGTTCTTTATTTACAAAACCAATAGGTATTCTTTATATATGTTGATATGCTGACCTTCTGATAAAGCTAATAGGCCTGACTTTTTTATTTAGTTCTTCTGATCCTTTGTCAAAGGTATTAGGTCAGTCTCTTTTAAAATGACATCCTTCTCATTGTTACTTTAAGTTAAAACACCTCAGAAATTCACTGAAAAAATAAACAAAGGTTAAAGTGGTGTTATAGTTAGGTATGGTAATAATAACTCACTTTACATTAAAAACAGCCTCAGAAAGTTACTGAAAAAAACAAAGTTGAAAGTGACATTATAGTTAGGTGAAAATCTCAGTTTAAATATAACATTTAAGTACGTAAACCACTAAAATTCACTAGATATAGGTAACTAAAGTAATTTAACTTGAGCCCTCGCCATGCACTACTTATGAATCATGTATTACATCACTTATGACATGTCAAACAACATCATTGATAACAGCACTGGTGACATCTGAAATGGCATCATTGATGACAACACTGTTCATGGCGGAGTCACAAGTTATATTCGCTTCAGTTAACTATAGCTGGTGAATTTCAGAAGTTCCCTTAAAAACCAAAGGTTACAGAGACCGTTAGTTAGGCTCACATTTTAAATGTGCAAGACCATTTAAATTCACCAGTTATAGTTAGAATTACCTCAAGTAACTATAACTCGTACCCTAAAGTAACTATAACTCGCGCCCCCACCATGCACAGTTTTTTCATTGGAAATTTTACTGCAAATATTGCATTGATCTTATGAGTGCCATAATTTTGTGGGGTAATTAGCGGCCAGCCACAGAGGCGTGTAGACCCTGGTTACTGTACCTTGGAAGAAATAAAGATGATGCACAGAGTCGGGGAGATGAGGCGTAACTGGAGCCAGTGCGGCATCGGTTCCATATGGCTAGACAGGGGAGATGAGGCGTTGGTTCCTTGCGGTTGCAGAGGAGGTGATGCGGCGTTGGCAGCGAGGCTTCTGTTCCTTACAACAAGGTGAGGTCGATGAATCCAGCAGGTCAAGACGCAAGGCGTTGTCTTCGCGGTGTCGTGATCACACCACAGGGCCATGGGTGCTGTGGCGGACTCGGGTTCTACTGACTTCAGTGACACAGCACTCTGGAGTCACGCTGAGGCGGAACTTCGGCGGTGCTCTGTTGGCATCGGGCCTGCATTGTGGGTCATGGTCGTTGCACTCAGTGGGGACCACTGCTCCGGAGCAGGCAGCAGTGTGGGATCAGAGAGCGGCGTTGGTTCCAAAGTCGTTCTGGAAGTCGATGGACTAGTTTCTTCCTTGTTGCACTAGAACTCACTCCCGAGGGCCCAGGGACTGGATTTGGCACCATTTGGCAAGTCAGGACTCTCAGAAAGGGAACCCAAGTGCTGGCAGGTGAATTCTTTTATGTCCCTGAGTCTTCTTAACAGGAGGCAAGCTCAGTCCAAGCCCTTGGAGAATCTTTGGAAGCAGTATGTAGAAAGCCAAGTCGAGTCATTTCCCTCCCAGGATAGAAGCAGCAAGCAGCAGACCAATACAACAAAGCAACAGGCAGAGGGACACTACAGCATGCAGCTCTACTTGCTGGACGAATTTCCAGAGAGATCTTTGTAGTGCACAAGATCCTGCCTTTCCCTGCCCTAGCCCCAGACACACTCCAGGGGGTTGGAGACTGCTTTGTGTGAGGACAGGCACAGCCCTATTCAGCTGCAAGTGTCAGGTCTCCCACCACTCTAGCCCAGGAAGACCCATTAGGATATGCAGGGCACACCTCAGCTCCCTTTGTGTGACTGTCTAAAGTGAATGCACAAATAACCCAACTGTTATCCTGACCTACATGAGTATGCAGCAGACAGGCAGAGGCACAGAATAGTTAAGCAAGAAAATGCACACTTTCTAAAAGTGACATTTTCAAACTCACAATTCCAAAACCAATGACACCAAAGGATGTATTTTTAAATTGTGAGTTCGGAGACCTCAAACTCCATATCTCTATCAGCTTCCAATGGGAAATTACACTTAAACGATACTTCAAGATAATTTCCCCGTGTTGTCCTATGGGAGAGGTAGTCCTTGAAATAGTGAAAAACTAATTTAGTAGTAGTTCACTATCAGGACATGTAAACACACCAGTACATGTCCAACCTTTTAAATATGCTGCATCCTGCTCATAGGTCTGCCTTGGACTTACTTTAGGAGTGCCTTACATGTAATGAAAGGGAAGATGTGGGCCTGGCAAGTGGGTGCACTTGCCAGGTCCAAATTGCAGTTTACAACTGCACTCACAAACACTGCAATGGCAGGCCTGAGCCATGGTTAAAGGGCTACTGAATAGGTGGAACAATCAGGGTTGCAGGCCCACTAGTAGCATTTGATTTACAGTGCACCTGCTGCACTATACTAAGGGCTTATTAGTAAATCAGATATGCCATTGCAGATATAGGGTGTCATTACGAGTTTGACGGTACCAGGACTGCTATGTTGGCGGCAGCTGCACTGCCGACAGGCCAGCAGAAAAGACCGCCAAATTATGCCCTTGGTGGTCTTCCCAACAGAAGACATCCAAACCACCGCCTGTGCCGCCAGTGTGGTCATGCTTCCACGGACGGCAGAAGCCACCTTCAGGTCAGGGGACACCATGTTCCCGCCGGACAGATTATGAAGCTGCACACCGCAAAGGTTTCTGCCGCAGTCGCACCACCACGAAAACCCTGGTGGAAACCAACACTATAAAATGAGACACTCACCTTCTGCAACAGATACCTGTGTGGAGCCACCATAGAACCTGAACTGCATTTCCTCCCACTGCTCCTGCTCGCACAGCGACTCCGGAACCAGCGACGACGACAACACCTACCTGACACTATAGGGAAAACCTAAAGTACACACGCACACGCACACACAACATACTCATCCGGGACGGCACACATAACCACACACTAACATACACACATGCACACCAATACTACACAACATACGTATAATACACACACCACCCTGCGCGCACACACAGCACCGGCACAGTCCAACACAACAGTACACAACACCACCGATTCACACAACTAACACCACTGCCGCAACAACACAAACGGTATGGCAAGCTAACACATTACACACCTCCACCTGACACTACATACATACAGCAACACGTTGAAACACATGACAACCAATATACACTATCACACAGCCATACAGTGAGGCATACGTCATACCACACTAACACAACACACAACGCTTCTGACATACCCATCACCACACACACCCATTCACACACAAAAACCACATAAGGGCACATAGCACTACCATTACACATGTCAACACAAACAATACACAATATATCAACATACATGCATGTTCCAAACACAAACATATCCCACACACAACACACAGCCATCACAGTGGGACACATGGCAGGGCCACACCCACACATGCTGCCTAGCCACTACAACTAGCACAACCAACACACACACCCATGTCACTCACAAACAAACCAAAGCAGTCAAGACCAAAACAGCCATGTGGAAAGAAAGACAGGACCAGTATGTTACTGTCGAACCAGCAAATGGTTGGCCCAGATATAATTAATAGAAATATACATAAATGGCAATAAATAAATAACTATGTACAAACAGAAGGCCATTGGCCAGTTCAAAGTGCACAAGGCACAAACAGCACTTCTGTGTGCCCCCACATGACTCCTGACTGCTAGATAACTCCACAGGGTAGGGGCATCAAGGGGGCAGGCACCTCAGGGATTTTGGTGGGGGGGGCGGAGGGGGTGGGTTAGGAGGGGGGGTCTCTGGGCTTGGGCTTGGGAGGGGGGACTTTGGGCTTGGACTTGGAACAGGAAAAACTCAGAGAGAAACACCTTCTTAGACACACGGGGTGGTCATGGCAAAAAGGTTTGGGAGTGGAGGTAGAGGGAGTGATTGTAGGAGGTGTCTTGGTGGATGTCTTGAGTGCATGTGCATGTGAGGAATGCTTGTGGTTGCTGGGTGTCTGTTGGGTGGGTGAGTGCAGGAGTTTATGTGTGTTAGGAGGAGTGGGGAGGAGGTGCAGGGAGATGCCATGCTAGATGGGTGACTTTTGGGGTGGTGTCTGCAGGTATGGAAGTTGTGGTGCATGTGAGTGTGTCGGTGGTTGTGGTGTCTGCGGATGTGGTGACTGGGGTGGATGTCTGCGGGTCTGATATTGTGCGGACTGTGAGTAAGATAGGAGTTGTGGCTGGATCAGTGAATGTTGGTGTAGTGACTGCAGGTGTGTCTGGTGTGTGTATGTGTGCCAGGTGTGGGTTATGTGGTGTTGTGTTCTGACAGTGGTGGGTTCTGAGCCCTGCGGTTCGCACCGCCAATGGTTTTCTGCCATGAAAGAACCGCTGTGGTGATTTGTGGCTTGTAATATGGTGGGTGGAATTGTGTCGGGCTGGCGTTGTTGTTGGTAGGACTGCCTCTTTCCCACCCTCCTGTCTTGTGGCTGTGTCAGATTTGTGGCTGTTTTTGGCAGTCTTCACGTGTGAGTCATAATACCGCGGTCGGATTACCACCAACATGGCGGTCTGTTGGCAGCCGCCACTGCAGCGGGCTTCCAAAAAGACAGCCAAAGTCATAATGAGGCCCATAGTAGATGCCATGTAATTTTCCGTTTGCATTTGATTCAACAAAATGTATTAAATAAAAGCAAGAATGCAAGGGGTTCAATTTGTGCAATAAGGTAAAATCATACTGAATACCCCTTAACACTTTTTGCAGAGTTCTTTCTGTGTATAAATTAATTGTTACATGTAATCTATAAGGAAATAAAAAAGTGTTTTCTGGCCCTTTGCTGCATTGTGGTGACAACTTGTTATTTGGCTACATTTATTTTCACTCCCATAGCATAAATGCATAATTGGGTGTAGACGGCCACTGGGTAGGTACAGTTAGGATTGTGATCCCATAGAAATGCATTTTTGGTTTGCTTATATCATTGCCCTAGTTTGCCGAATCTCCACAAAACTTTCCAAAAAACTGTGACTTTCTGAATAGTTTGCTCATGGAAATTTTTGGGATAATGTGTCAAGCTGGGCCTGAGATAAATGAGGGGGGGTCCCAAAACCTGTTTCCCCATTAATTTTCTCATCTCATAGGAAATGTGGGTACAGCTACAGCCCAAACGGCTGAACAGATTTACTCCAGATTTGGCAGAAAGGTAGACCTTGGTCAAGAAAGAGTGCATTTTGTGATTTGGTGTAAATCTGTTCTATAGTTTTTGAGCAATTAATACTTAGAAAATTGTATATTTCACACCACAGAGGATTCACTTAACGACCGATCTTCTGGAGAGATCTGATTGGTTGCCACCACATCAAAATGGAAATGGTGGCAGCCATCTTAGAACTTGGGACTCAGTTCTGAGTCCTAAAAGGAAAAAAAAAAGACAGAGCGGGCAGGTTAGCTAATCCCCTAGGCATGGTGGTGAGGTCCCAGAGGGAACCTGCCTGGGACCAAAAACATTTATTTTTACATTTTTCCAATTTTGCAGAAAATCAGCAGCAACATTTTTAAAAAGTGTGGTCTCCCAAAATTGTTTTTACAACGCCCCCTGGGGCAAGCCAGAGCCGGGGAGAGAGGGTTCGTGGGGGTGGACGATGAATATTTATTGTGGTCGAGGGGAGTTCGTGGCCCTCCTTCCCCGAGCCAGGCCATGCGGCCTCCCCGCCCCAAGATTTAAAAGGCCCCAGAAGACCCCAGCAACCAGAGCTGAAGTAAACTGCAAAAGGGAGGAGGGCTGCGTGGAATTCACCCCAGGTGGATGGGATTCCTGGGTCATTTTAAGGCCCCTTGCATGCCCCCTTCCCTTAATGTTTACGTTTTGGTCCGAGGGAACAAGATCCCTGTGCTACTGTTGGCTCAAGGAAGAGGGGCGTGCACCCACACCTACTTCCAAACGCTCCCTCCCCTTTAAACAAAAAGTGCCCCTGGGGATGGGGTCCCCGTGGGCTGAAGGTCAACCCTACACCGGGTACACCAAAGACAATGCTCGGCCTGGGGTTGGCAGCATGTTGGGGATTGGCCTCAGGATTTGGCTGCACGACGGACCCTGTGGCCAAGCCCATACTGTTCACAGCCAAAGACCGGGTGCAGCATGGGGTTAGCTGTCTGGGGGGGTGGGGAAGAGTTGGACGCAGGGCCTGGCTGCTGGCCATGCTATGCCACCATATAAATGAGCTGCCCTCCACCTTAACCCACAAGCTACCCAGAGGTTCCTGCTTTCTTTCTTTGCATAATTCATGCAGTACTCTAAGCCTGAAAGCGTAATGTCTTGACTTATACTGGGTGCTTCCTTGTGTTTGGGCAAAGCTATACTTCTCTGATTCTCTCTTTTTAGATTAAAACACTCATGAGGGGTTGCTGTTATTCATGCCAGGTTGGCCTACATTTTATTTTACCAAATCCAAAGCTGTGATATTGTGCCTGTAGTGGTAAAAGCTTTTGTTATTTTTCATCTCAGTGTGGTTGGTACTAGCTAATCCTATATCATCACTGATTACATGAAATCTTTGGTAGTTCAAATTATACTTAAATCAGTTACATATAACTGGTAAATTTCAGTCATTTTTGTTTTTAAAACAGTATGTATTTTAATACTAGTAGACCTATGAATAACTCCACTCTCCTGAAGGGAAAGTGGGAAGCCCAGAGTGGAAGAAGAAAGTATGGCAAAATGAACATTAGCTGAGGTAATCCAGACAATACTGAAACGTCTCTTAATCCTCATTTGATTCCTTTCAAAGTAAGCATGTACCAAAGAAACAAAACAAAACATGGCTGTGGCACCAATTCCAAAGCAAGACATGAGTTACATGGACCAACAGTATCATGTTCAGGACCCAGAAGAAGAGAAGCAAACACACCATACAGCAAGTCCAGCATTCACTAGCAAGTGACAAAGGAACAAAGTAAGATCCTACCCAGCAAACAATGGAGTATGGCTGCAATGTGCTGTAGAAATGGCAGAATATCTGATATCACCTTTATACACCTCTGGCAAGGCAAAACCCCAGTCTCAGAAGGTCAGTAGGACCACACCTAAATGAATAGTACCCAGGAAAGTACCAAAGCCAATGTAAGAACAAAAGGTAGAAGTAACTCTACAATGTGGACATTAACAACGGCACCATGAGCCAAACAAGACACCACTAGACCAGAAGAGATGGAAAATGTAGTGAGTGTTTAGGAAAGATCCATGTGTCCCTAATCGTGCCCAGAAGTCACTTTGAAGTGCTGAAACACAAACGATGATAGCAGAAGAAGAACAAGCATGCGTGAAAATGCTCCCTTAAATGAAGCAGTTATGCATAATTGGTAATCAGGCAGCTGTACACTACCAAATATGCTGCATTTTGTCTGACTCTTAGCTGGTCATACCTACTCAGGAGGTTCAAAGATGGTACCTGGGACAAACCTCATTACAGATGCAACCCACATATCACTACACCTTCTTCCCCTAAGAGCTGCATGTGAACATCACAGTTCTATTATGGAAATAGAATGTTCACCTAGCTTACAGAAAGTGCCTACACAGTGGGACATGCTGCTGGAGAAGACAGCTTTTGAATCATTTACTGTGGAATGCAGAAACCTGAAAATATAGAAGTGTGTCTTATCTCTGCTACTATAAGTTACTGAATAAACGTGCCCCTGAAAACATTCCTTTTTATTTGTTTGTATTACATATTTAAATTGTTCCATGTCTGTGAAAATTTTACAATTCATAACATTATTCTATGTATTTTAGACTAGAAGCCTTATTTTCTTATCTGATTAAACAATGTTACTTGTTTTAAAATGTTTTGATCAACCTTGAATTGCCATTTATGAGTTACACAAAGCAACATATGTTATAGACACTGATTCTATATTTTTACCCTTCCTTATAGTTAGTTCAGAATCAAAACTGTTTTGAATCAGTGCACAGTTGTGCAGGCAGAGGCAACTACAGGCAGGGGAAATGGGAAAAACCTAAAAGGAGAAACGTAAAGGTCAAAATAGCAACTCCTTCAGAGGGTATCACTACCCGCTGGAACACAGATGTAATAATTTCAAATAGCTTCATGTAACTTTAAAAACTCTATTTCCATACATCAAAATGAAAAATGTTAACAAATCTTTGATAGCTACCAAAATGTAACTGTTTTGAATATGGGGATATATAATGCAACAAAGTGGATGGATAGTTTGAGTAAACAGATGTTGAAAGGGGTTGCTGGACTTAGGTAGGCATCTCTCTCATTAACTCCTTTTAGCTGTCTTTAAATATATTATGCCATAATGACTCATAATCCATATTTCCACTCACATTTTTTAGCCATCTGGTTTCATATCTGCATTAGAACATAGGTGCTCATTTACTTCAGCCTGCCCATTAAAGCTTTACATTCAACAGCTCCTGTTCCAGCGAAATTGCATTTAAGAGTGCCTCACTATCTTGAATATTACGTGTTAGCACTCTAGTTCTTCATTAAAACTCCATGGTGAAGTCATAGTAGACCACTGGGAAGTGACAGGCTGATGCTGCTTTTGAAATTCCATGCTTCACTCAGCATGCCTGACTTTATTTCAGACATAGATGAGGAAGATATTTGAGAATTAATAGAAAATGTGTCCATCTTAAGCTGCCTAGATCACTGGCTATAATCTCCTTGACAAAATGAAACCCCTCATTTTGTTCAATTACTGGAGGCTAGATTTCAGTTCTACAGCTCCTGTTCCTATACCATGATGTTTAAGTGTGCCTCACATTTTCATTAATATAGAATGTTAACATTCTATTCTATACTAATTGGAGCTCTGTGTTGAAGCCATAGTAGGCTACAGAGAAATCAATTGACAGCCTGCTGCTGCTTTTCTAAGTACCTGTTTACTCAGCATATCAGAGGTATTATCTGATATGACAGAAGAAGATATTTCTGAATTCATAGAAAGTATGTCTTCATTTTGGCTTTCTAGAGAACCTTCCATAATTTTCATGAGAGAAAATACTTTTTCTCTCAAATCTTAGCAAAGGATCAGCATTTTTCACAGGTTTACATCACTCTAGAACTCCCCATAATTTCTAAATTTAGTATCATATCACCAAAAAACGGTTTCTATTATAATTAAAATCGTCTTTCGTCCTTTCTATATGCTTCTTTTTGTGTTCTAAAATCTAGGTGTTCACTAAAAGCAAATCAGTGGGACAAAAATGCTTTATCACTATAAACTCCCAACAGATATGCTTCTTGTAATCTTTCAACTAAACAGTCTCATGAAAAACACACTGTCTAACAACTCTGCGAATTTCACCCCAAATTTTAAGGGCCTTCTCTATAAATAAAATGTATTCCAGTATTGGAACTTTCATAGATTCACATACTTGAAACATTCCCCGTCGTCGAGATGGGAGACCCTGGTGTAGTACAGAAGTTATGCTCAAGTGCATATAAAGATTAAGTGCATTAGGCCATAAAATTAGAAACATATCACAGTCGTTTTGTAAAAAAGGACCAAACTCTAATGTTAACCAATCAGGTCACACCACCCTCTAGAACCCTCCTATGAGTTCCCTCAGATTTTCCACCGCACATCGTGCTTAGGAGTCTCCTCTAAGCTCTGCTCAGTTTTTCTCCCAGATATTCTTTTCTGAGGAAATTTGGATTATCTTTTCTCTTCAGAAATTCTTACATTTGAATGCTTCAAACTGACAACCATGTCAGAGACGCCTAAGAAAGAGCTTTTTAGAGTCTGTGCTACCTGCATGAGGAAGAGGCTGCATGTGGATGACCAGCATAAGGACTGCATATACTGTCTCTATTCTAACCATAAAACCAGAGACTGCAAGGTATGTAGGACATTCTCAACTAAGACCCTAAAGGACAGAGAGGGTTGTCTTCTCATTTGGCTACAAAAATTAAAATCCAGAGACAATCCGGTATCTGATGAGGACAGTGCCCCCTCTTCTGTGTCTGTCGTCAAGACACCCATGAAAAGACATGCTGAGAAAATGTCAGCCACTCACGAACCACCTAAAAAAGCTTCAAAAAAGTCATCCAAGACTTCCTCAAAAATAGGTAGGCCATCAAAGAAGGGGAACTCAAAGGGTTCAGATTACATAAAATCTGGAAAGAAAACCATATCTGAGCCCCCAACGCCACCTTTCAGAATAAAACATACCTTCAAAAAGCCAGCTTCTGCACTGTCGACGGGACGATCATCGTCAGTATCTCCATCGAAGGCCCATGCCTCAACGACGACATCTACCGTCGTCACAATGTCTGTCGACGGCAGCTACCTCTGAACCCTCGTCTACAGTCTGATCATCCTCGTCGACGGCGCGCCCCATTTCCTCACCATCACTGCAGTCTTCGTCGACACTGCTCGTCTTGTCAACGATCCTCCTGTCGACGCTTCCGGTGCCTCCACCGACGACTGTGACCTTACCGACGACGGTCTCATCGGCGACGCTTCAACCATCGATGCTCCCACCGTTGAGGGCGCTTATGTCGACGACACTCTCGTCGACGATGCCTCCTTTGACGATCACTTTGTCGACACCGCCACTGTCGACGACATCTCACCTCTTGTTGACGATCAAGATAACAGCAAACAGACAGAGACCTTAGCTCTGTTCTCGTCAATGGAGCAGGTTAGTCAAAGAAAGGTCTAAAAGCATCACTTGACCCCCTCAACTACATCTCCTGGTAAGGTGTCGAGCCTACTACCTTCGCACCTTTTGGATGAAGACAACTCAGAGGAGGATGGCCTCCATGGTGTTGCCAGCAGTCTCTCTAAATTATGGGTCAAATGTCAGGAGTATTTGGATGATGATGACTCTTACTATGACCAGCAATATTACAAACAGCAACAACAGGGGCTGGTACGTCTCTCTCCCGGCTTGGTGTCGGACTTGCAAGCAATGTTAGCGGATTATAGGGAGCATTTTCTGCCAATGCCTACATCGGTGCATCAGCCGACGATTCCCGCTATACCACCAACCCCTCAGCAGTTTCAACAACCACAGGTTATAACTCCTCCTAGGCCTCAAGCTTCTCCTCAATCTATACCTGTGCAGGAGCAAGCCTCTTCGGATGAAGATGGTGAGGAAGGAGAGATCCATACACTAAATGGTGAATGGGATGACTATATAATTCTAGCACCTGCCTCTCCTGCGACACCTATTGTGGAATCTCCTCCGGAGGACATCGGTGGCTTTCACAACCTGCTAGAAAGAGCAGCCACACAATTTGATCTACCGATGCCTGCGACTCAGCAGGATTGTTTCCTGTACGATTTCAAGGAACCTCAGAGAAAAATGTTGAGGGCTATCCCAGTAATTGACCATGTTTGGAGCCAGGGTTTGAAGATAATGCAGAACCCTGCAACGGTACCTGCAGTGCTGCCTAGGTTAGACAAAAAATATAAGTCCACAGATGATGCTCCTGCTTACCTCACAGGCCACCTAAAACTGGACTCTGTCATCTCACAGGCAGTGCAACAGCATTCCAGGAATTCTTCTACACCATTAACCACACGGCCAGATAAAGAGGGGAGACGTCTGGATAACATTGGAAAGTGTTATTCTTCAATGTCTGCCATTTTGGTACGGGCTGCCAATTCTCTAGCGCTCCATGGCAGATATGACAGACAACTCTGGTCAGACATGTCTCACTGTTTGGAAGAACTCTCAGAGGGTTCCAAGATGGAGTCAAAACAGGTGCTCATGGAGGGACAACGTTCTTCGGCGGAAATCATCTACTGCGCACTTGACATCGCCGCCATGGGCTTTAAGCTGCTTGCTGGATCGGCTGTTTTAAGACGTCAGGGGTGGCTCAAAGCCACTAATTTTTTACCTGAAGTTCAGACGAAAAGTTTAGATCTTCCCTACGTCGGAAAGGCGCTCTTTGGGAAGCATGTCGATGACGCATGTCAGGCTATAAAGTCAGACACTGAGACAGCCAGATTGTTAGGCACTCTGCAGTATAGGAAAGTGCCTTGTCGTGGAAGGGGCAGGAAACAACCTTCATTTCGAGGAGGATATCAGCACTACAGCTTTCCATCGTACTCCACTACTTTCCACACTTTTAGACTCCTGTATCAGCAGAGACAGCTGCTCCCAGCAGCTTAAGCCAAACCCTATCACAAAGGCATGCCTCAACGACAATCCAAGGAAACTGCCCGTATACAATGACTACCTTCAGTCGGTTCTCTCCCACTCTTCCCCTACAGTCTTTCACAGAATATGAAAACATCATATTCAGCGCTGGCAGCAAATAACCAAAGACAAATAGGTGCTAGATGTAATTCAATTTGGACACCTCTTAGAGTTCATTCAGATTCCCCCCACTAACCCCTCCACCCCAGGTTCGACAAAGACATCTTTTTCTGCTCAGCTTAGAATTGGAAACCATGTTGTGCAAAGGAGCCATAGAAGTTGTACCATATTTACAGAGTGGGAAAGGTTTCTACTCCCGCTTCTTTCTCATTCGAAAAAAAATCTTTCTTATGGAGGCCATTCCTAGACTTGCGAGAGCTAAACAAATACCTCAAAAAACAAACATTCTGGATGGTCACCTTACAAGACGTCCTGCAACTTCTAAACAGAGCAGACTATATGGCTTCCTTGGACCTTCAAGATGTGTACTTCCATATTCCCATTCACCCACTACACAGAAAGTTCTTAAGATTTGCGACTTTCAATTCAAGGTCCTTCCCTTTGGACTACGATCGGCACCACGAATCATCGCCAAATGTTTGGCTCCAGTCGCAGCCTACCTGAGAAGAAAGAAACACCAGATTTTTCCTTATCTAGACGACTGGCTAGTGAAAGCTCCTGACGTCCAGTCAGCGCGCAAGTCTGTCAAGGCGACCCTACACCTTTACGAGGACTTGGGCCTCGCTCTCAACCGGGAAAAATCACTACTCCAACCTTCGACTCGGATAGCCTTGCTGGGGGCTATATTGGACACGCAACAAACCAAAGCCTACCCAACACTGGACAGGCAGAACAAGCTAATCTCCCTAGCAAAGCAAATCCACAGAAAAAAGTCTCTTTCAGTTCGGCAGTACAAATCCTTACTAGGGATGATGTTATCTTGTATAAGCCTCATTCCCCACCGTCGACTTCACATGCGTCCGATTCAAGAGGAACTAGACAAGCAATGGAAGCAGACACAAGGATCCTTTGAGGATCAGCATCACTCCGCTCATGATAGCTTCTTTCGATTGGTGGACGGTTCCCGAAAACATTTCACAAGGTCTGCACTTCTTACCACAGATCCCTCAACTAACTGTACCAACGGACGCGTCAATGACTGGATGGGGTGCATGCCCGCAGGACCTTCGGGTGAGCAGCAAATGGCCCCCCTCTCACCATCTCTTTCACATCAACCTTCTTGAGCTGAGAGCAGTGTATTATGCTTTGCAAGCCTTCCTCCCAAGAATTCGAGGATTGACAGAACTTGTCAGGACGGACAATACCACCACAATGCACTATCTCAACAAACAAAGAGGAACGTGTTCCCACCTACTATTTCAAGAAGCGCAGACCATTTGGAGTTCATGTATTCAACACTCAGTGCACAGAACAGCGGAGCACGTCCCAGGCCTTCAAAATACCATTGCGGATTCATTGAGCAGGTTGACAATGTCTCCTCACGAGTGGGAGTCAGAACCCTGCCAGATAATTCTGATAGCTCCAGCGTGGCCACATCAACCTTGGTACACAGAGTTACTTCTAATATCCTCATGTCTACCCATCAGGATGAAACCAATTCCGGAGCTGCTCACCATCAATCAGGGGCAAGTAAGAAACCCAGATCCCCAGTCTTAGAGCTTATCGGTATGGCTCCTGAATTCAACAAATTCGCTTAGACATACCAAGTGATTGCAAGGACATACTATCTAAAGCACAGGCAGATAGCACAAATAAAACATACCGCCTGAAGTGGAAGCAATTTTGTTTGTGGTGCGAAGCCATGAATATACACCCTCTCTCCTCCGCCCCAGCAAGAGTTTTACCATACTTCTTTCTTAAAGCTGGCACGCTCAGGGCTTGCCCATGCGTCTATCAGCGTCCATCTGGCAGCTATTTCTCAAAATAGGAGAATACCAGGCAAACCATCTTTCTGTTTGCTGAAGTTAATAAAGCAATTCTTGAAAGGTCTCTTCAGATCCTTTCCTCGGGTGAAACCCCCACCTCCAGCATGGCAACTTAACATTGTCCTCGGCCAGCTCATGAAGGAGCCCTTTGAACCCATTCACAGGGCAGACATCAGGTACCTCACATGGAAGGTGGCTCTCCTCCTCGCCTTTACTTCTGCAGGAAGGGTAAGTGAAATCCAGGCTTTCACAATACAGGAACCTTTCTTACAATTAAAAAATGATAGAGTTATTCTGCACACCAATCCTAAATTCATCCCTAAGGTGCCTTTGAATTTTCATATTAAAAAGCCAGTAGTACTGAAGTCATTCTTCCCAAACCCCCAAACTACTGCGGAAAGAACCCTGCATTCACTCGATTATTTTTCCATAAAGGCTTGGATTCATTGCAGCCATAAAAAGCAGGCATTTTATGGGTGCTGACTTTATGGGCACTCCTGCATTATCCTCCCTTCTATCCTTTTTTAAAAGAGATGGGCTTGCTAGGATTGAAATACTGTCCCCAGGATCATCCTCATTTTCCAGTGTAATACATGAGGTAGAGGGTCTAGACTCTTTAAACATTTTGTCCCCAACTTTGCCCCAAGAACAGCACTCTCAGCACTTTTCTAGGGATTCTGAAAGTTCTCCTCACTATTAAGTAGAGTGGTCTTTGGTTCCAAAGGGAGGTTCTGGGATTGCTACTGTGCATCGTCAATCCTTTCCTCCAAATTTTCAAGTTCAGAACTATATCACCTCCATTACGGTAGTAGAGTAATTATTAGAGATAGAGGTGTTTTGAACAGGTGAATCTCCTTTTCTCTTATTTAAAGATATGGCCTTTCTTTTCCCACTGTAGATGTAAATATCAAGGCCAAGAGGGATGACCCAGTCTTTTCTGGGCTCTGACGGGTGCATACAGGCCTGCTCTTAGCCTGGTCTGCTCCCGGGCACACGCTCCGGCGCGTCCCATGCTGTGGGCTTTTAGGGCTGAATTTATGTGCCCACTCTGCACTCCAGACCCTTCCTACTGGGCCAGCAGAAGAAGTCTGGGATGTGTTGTCCCTTCTCCAGGTGTCTCTGTGAGTCTCCCGCACTGTGGGCTTGAAGGGACATATGCATTCGCTCAGCTCTCCATGCCCTGCCTCCTGAGCCAGCAGCAGAAGTCTGGGACGTGTAGTCCCTGCCCCCCAGGTGTCTTTTTGCATCTTCCACGCTGCAGGTTTGAAGAGCTGAATATGTCTGCCAGCTCAGTGCTCCTGGCCCCGCCTCCCAGACCGGCAGCCGAAGTCTAAGACGTGTAGTCCCTGTCCCCAGGTGTCCCAGTGTGTGGCACAATCTTATTCCCTATTACCTATGAGGTGTAAGTCAACGACATTTAGGCTTAGCAAAAACAGGAGTAAAAAGCATGGCAGTGAAGTGCCCCTGTAGAAAGATTATCCACTGATAATTTAGATGTAGAGTTTTTTTATGTTGTTACTTGGTGACCAGTAACTTCCTGAAGCACAACAATGATCATGACAAAACTGTGGTGACATATTGTTTGAGTACACTAGTTGCTGAATGGATTATACCCCTTTCACCAAGGAATTCAAAGACATACATCATAATAGGGGGTGGGGGAGGCATTCAAGCTCAAAGATAACACTTCTGTACAATCCCCACATGAGGCTTGAAATGGAGAAAAAGCCTCTTGTATCTGATTTAAAGCTCATGGTGATTCATCATCAGTTCAAATCACTTCAGGAGTCTTCTTAATTTTCTTAGGTATTCTATTTTTAGTGTCCTGATCCTTATCAATATATATTCCTGAGGCGCCACTCATTCAATAAGTTAGAAAAATGAAGAAGGACGTTGCGAACAGACCAATCTTTCCTTAATTTCTTTTTTCAAACTACATCTGAAAAGACTCATTTGAGTTATTTCAACATAAGTAGTTTTGGCTGTGACTTGTCATCACATAAGTCAGTACATCAGTTCCATTTTGTTGAAAATCACACAATGCTTCTTTAGCAAAAAACTCAAAATCAGGATGTTCAAAACATCTGCTTACATGCTAGGAAAAAAGCAATATATGTCTACAAACAGGCATCTGAATTCAAATGTAGTAAGGTGTGCCAAACCAATGCTGATCCACTAATGCAACCAGTCAGGTGGCCAACTTTTACTCAAGCTCAAATACACTATGCTACGCAAAAGGTACAATGCACTTCAAAAGAATCTAGAAATTCACTTAGCGTCTATGATTCCCCTAGAAAAATGTGAACACTTGAATGAACTATTGGGATATCTGTAGACCATAATTTAGGGTGACCATATTTGTAAATCCAAAAACAAGGATATTAAAAAAAAATAGAAGTTGGACTGTAACCTAGGGGTCAGAATGACATTGACCGAGGGGGCCAGAATGACCTAGAAGGTAGCGCTCACCCACTTAGAAAACATGGACACTGAGGCACTAAGCATGGGTGAAAAAGCACAAATATAACATACCGCCTAGAGTGTAAACGATTTTGTTTGTGGTGCGAGTCCATGGATATACACCCTCTCTCCTCCGCCCCGGAAAAAATCTTACCATACTTCTTACAGCTGGCATGGTCAGGGCTTGCCCATCATCTGGAAGCTATTTCTCGATATAGGAGAATGTCTGGGAACCCCTCTCTATGTTCTCAAAGGCTGATAAACAATTCTTGAAAGGTCTTTTCAGATCCTTTCATCCGGTGAAAGCCCCTCCCCCAGCATGGCAACTTAATACAGTCTCCTAGGCTAGCTGGTGAAGGAGCCCTTCGAATCCATACATAGGGCGGACATCAAGAACCTCACCTGGAAGGTGGCGCTCCTCCTCGCTCTTCCGCACATAAGGTCAGCGAAATACAGGCTTTTACAATACAGGAAGCCTTCTTACAATTAAAAAATGACAGAGTTATTCTACGCACCAATCCTAAATTCATCCCGAAGGTGCCTTCGGACTTTAATAAATCAACCTGTAGTACTGAAGTCATTCTTCCCAAACCCCCAGACTGCTGCAAAGAGATCTCTGCATTCAGTTCATCTAAAGAGATGCATCAAGTTTTATTTGGACAGGACGAAATCCGTTAGAAGAACAAACGAGCTGTTCATAGCCTTTAGTGCCCCTAGCAAAGGATACCCTGTAACTAAACAGATTATTTATCGATTGATTAAAAATGCAATTCTCTTTTGCCACCAGAAAGCTGGTCGACCATTGGATACAAGGGTGTGTGCACATTCCACCAGAGCTGTATCCATGCCCTGTGCATTGTTCTCAAGTCTATCGATACCAGACATCTGTTGTGCTACAACGTGGAAGACAGCACATACTTTCACACAGCACTATTTCCTGGACACAGATGCTCCAAGATGCAGCGGTTGGACAAGCAGTCCTTAGCCATCTGTTCCAATAAAGGTGAGCCATTTGTTGTTCCCTCTGTCCACTTGCACTGTTTCATGTCACATTTTCTATAGCGTAATAACTTTCCGTTCTCCAGACTCTAAACTACAAACAAAAGCTGTAAGAACTTTTCACGCTGTCTCATATATAACAGTATGTGGATATTGTACACGTAGAAAATGTGCTACTCACTGCTTGCTATTCTGATTCAAAAAAGGACCAAACTTTAAAGACAACCAGCAAGACATAAGTTACTTACCTGTAACTGTAGTTCTCCAGTATTGGAAACTTTAATAGATTCACATGCGACCCACCTGCCTCCCCCGGGGTGCTCACCTTAATTCTCTAAGTAATAACTATATTACAGCATTAATGTTTGGAAAATCTGAGGGAAGGCAGCTCCTCACAGGAGGGTTCTAGAGTATGGTGTAATCTGATTGGTTGTCTTTAGGGTTTGGTCCGTTTTTACAAAATGACTGTCATATGTTTCTAAGTTAGAGGCCTAATGCATGTAATGTTTATATTCCATTGGGCATAGCTTTTGTATTACACCGGGGATTCCCATCTTGACGACGGGGAAGGATTCAAGCATGTGAATCTATGAAAGTTTCCAATACTGGAGAACTTCAGTTACAGGTAAGTAACTTATTTCTTATCCACTATTTCTACTCTTTCCCCTCTCTAGTGCCACGTAAATGCCCTATTCCTTTTCCCCAGTACCATTATTTTTGTTTTATCCAAATTAACCATACGCTTTTTCTTTAAACAATAATCATGAAAGACATTTAATTTCCTTTGAAACCCCAGCTCTGTCATATTGACTATCACTAAATCATCAGTGTCTAATAGGCAGGAAATACGGATTCCATCCATTTTTAGGCATAACCCCACAACCCCATTTAATATATTGTGCAGGTCAGACAGGAATATAGCAAACAATAGGAAGCTGAAACACAACCCTACCCCAGGCCATTCATTATTGGGATTCTCTTTGATAAGGTCCAGTGGGTGTCCAAAATCACTCGAGCCCAATTTTCCAAGTATAATACATGGAGAGTGAAAGTAATACTCTGTTGAGGCAGAGCCACCTCAGCATATCCAACAACAGACTCCAGTCCACCAGGTCAAAGTGGCCTGAGAATCCACAAAGCAACAAAATGTGTGACCGTTTATCTATATTGACTTCCTTGCCATTGTCCATAGACTGAAACAATGGTCTATCGTCGAATGGCCTTCCTTAAAGCTACCCTGCAGTATTGAAATTAGATTATTTGATTCCACCCAGGACTTCATTGGCCCCAATAATACTTTGGCAAATACTTTCTCCCCCACATCCATTAGGCTAATTAAGCAATACTTTTTTGGTTTCATAGCATCATCCTTCTTATAAATTGGCCAGACTATTGCATCTTTCCAACTCTCGGGAACTCTGCCTGACTCCAGAATTTTATGGAAGGTATTATAAAAAAGACTTGCCCACCAATAAACATAATTTTTTATTATAACCGCCAGAAGGTTATCAGGCCGGCTGCTTTAGTTAACTTAAGAACCATCATTATTTCCTATATCTTCTGTAGATAAAAATGTGACCATATATCAGTACTTATCTCAATCTTATTCTTCAAGTTTGTCTCTTCATCCTTTGCCCTGTATAGATTGCCCAAATGCTTAATTCATTCATCTTCCCCAACTAAACACCGCATATCCCTAGGAGTCCTCCCCTCTCTCACCAACTGCCAGAACTTTGTAACATTATTGGTTTCTATCACATCTAGCATAGTTTTCCAATCATATTTATATACTCCATTTAACTTTAACTCCACATATTTTTATATTCTTGTTTAGTGAATTGAAGCTTCTGTTTGGTACCCATATCACACTCTTTCCTAAACTCCCCTTCCTGTTTCCTTACCTTTAATTTCAAGACCCTACATTCATGATTCAACCAATTATTCCTATAGTCTCCTGTAGCGTGTCTTCTTTATTTACTGGCAGTTGTTTGAGCTTTCCTTTCAGACAATCTACCACCTGTTTGATTACTATTTCATATCTCAGAAACGCATTATTCTGATCCTCAGCCAACCTAAACAACCTGTAATTTATCATTGGGTCATTAAGCACCTTTAAACTGTCCTCTGTTATACAGGTGGATATACGGCACGGGAACTCAACCTGTTGGGAAACCATTCTTAGATTTTGATTCGCTGCCCTAAGTCTTAACTGTAGGGACCAGTGGTGAGTGCTCTCTAAATGCAATACTTCATACTTCTCCACCTTCTCAAAGTGCCATAACTTTGCAAAGGCATAGTCAATTGGACAGACCTGATTACCTATGCGTAATGTCCGCCTTGCAGGGCGATCTGTATCTGCCCGTCTAACAACACAAAACAGACCTACACAGCCTAAGATTTTTACTAAGGTCCTGCCATGTGCTGTAACCTCCAATCTTAGAAAAATGGCCTGTGGTACTTGCGCAGCAGGCAGCAACTATTTATACACTGGGTCTACTTTATGATTAAAATCTCCTAATATCAATACCAACTGATCTGCTTTATTCATACATTTTGTCTCCAGATCCTCCTCTAACCAACCCAACTATGTCTCATAATCTGTTATCTTCCCTGGACGGATATAAATACTAATAACAATAATTTGTCTTGTTCCTCTCCTGCCATTGTAAAGGTCTACCAGGCCAGCCAATAGCCTTTTATCATTGTCTTAGTAAATCTGTCAGCTATTGTTGTAGAGACTAGGGGGATTAAACCACCTGAAGGAGCCCAGCATCCTTAAAAAGCCTTTGGAAACCCATCTACGGGTTCAGGTTATTCACACAGCCAAGTTTCCTTAAAACAGACAGTATCATATCTTCCTAGCATCTCATTGAATTTATCTTGATTTAGATGCTTCTTATATTCTCTTAAGTTCCATGAAAAAGCCAAGAGGCTATGCGAAGACTTTGATCCCTAGTCCAGATCACTCAGTTGCCCCCCACTATAAACCTCATAGGAATTTCACAAGGGCTCAAAACGATTCCTCAGCGTCGGGCCTCTAAACTGAGTTTCCATTGTTATACCTAGGCTAGCCTTACTTCTATCAAGACATGTACGTCTGTTTTGGACACTTGATAGGCTGTATTGTACTTGATCTGGGAGCAGTCCTGCATGACAATTTATGACTTAATGACTTCTCCCATCTTTTCCCAACTCACTCAACTAAACCAGTCTTAAGCCCTCTTTCTCTAATTCCTTCTCGTCCCTCAGCACCATTTGTTTTACACATCCTGAATAAAAAAGGGCTTTTGTCACCTCCTTCCCTTTGAGGTTTATTGTAAATCCTGTTTGCCTTATATCACTTGAACCACTCTTACACAAACTAGGACATTTACTCATAGTTTGTAATAGGTGCGAACGATTCAACGGGTTAAGCTTCTTCTGAAGCTTCCTACCAATCTTCCTTCCCCAGAGTTCCAAATATACCAACTGACTCTCCCTTCCATATGGCCTTTTACATTCCTCATACTTCTGTAGTCTCTAACCAGGAATGAAGAATCACCCTTCCCCAGCTGTTCAGTGCCCACCTCCACCCTTTATTTTGAACCAATTATCATACCCTTTTGGCTTCAATCCTTCTTTTTTGTACTAACAGCTTTCTTACTCTCCTCCATTACAACCACTCGGGGGTACCTATAGTCCTTCACTAACCGCCTGTCCCCTTTATCTAACACTCTATGCCCCCGCCCCCTCAGGGTCACACTCTCTCTCACTGATGCTCTTTTCATACCTCTAACGGGGAGGTCTACTCCTAGGGTCATATGCTGACCTGTCCTCCCTGCTCTTTTCATAGGCCTTTTCTTTTTGGATTTCCTCTGTTTTCTTCCTACTAAATTCTGATAGGATATATAGCCCCTTGTTCTCCTATGGTGCCCCTTTTTATCACCTGCATAGGTTGCTTTTGGAATATATACTGGTGGCAAATTTTATGTTTCTATAGCCCCTCCTTCTCCACTTCCTCCAGGCATGCCCACGCCCTGGTCCTTTTTCTCTGGCACTGGCCGCACTATGCCTAGCATACAGCTAAGCTGTTAAATTGTTTTAGCACTTCCATTATCCCTTCAAATGTAATTTCATGAGACTTACCCAACCCATTACTCACAGTCAGTGCTTCCAAAATTGCCTTAAAACATTACCTCTAATAAAGAGGCTGCAGGGGTTGTGGTGCTTTCTATGCCTAATGAAGACAGCAAGGCAACAGGAGGGGAGGCATGCAAAGTGGGGACATCCCTACCTTCCTCTCTTAACCTGTCCCTCTCAGTTGTTGCACAAAATGTGATCCGTCCACCCGTAAGATTATTCACTGTGAGGAGGAAGAGGCGGGGAGATTAAGAAAGCCTAGGTTCTGGTAAGGACCGTCACCCCACCCACCCATGTTCCTATCCATCACATCCCCGGAAGATAGGTGCCCATTCTGCAGAATCTCCAAAATGATAGAATCACTTTTTCCAGTCTTTCCAGTCCTTTCTTCCTCCCTCTGCCTGACGCTCAAGGGCTTTTCCATTACCTTGTCCTGGGATACATCAACATTCCTTTTAAAATACTTCCCCACAAATTCTTTAATTGATTGACCCAGCGGCGTTGCACCCACTTCATCCCTAATAACCACTGGAACATCCGTGCACTGCAAGCCTAGAGTCCTGTTATCTTCTGAGCTGGTAGTGATGTTCCAGATGCATTGACATTCCCTGGAATTGCCCTTTTTCGTGCAAAGTCTTTTAATCCCTTCTTCACCCTCTCCCCCTGCCCCAACTTGCCCATGCTTTACACAGGGGCATAGTGTATCTATATGGCCTCAGAGGCAATAACGTTGTGTAAATGGGTACTAATGCTCGTTAGTGCTTCTCCTTAATTCTTCTTCTACACCCCCGTGACTCCTACGCCCTCGCACTGCTGTACCTCTCCCCCTAACACCCACAGCTCCCCATGGGGACTGAGCATGGTAACGTCCGACAGCGAGTGCCCCAGGAGCACACCAGGGGAGGTGTAGTAACAGGAGCACACTTACTCCAGCGTTCCCAAGACTCCTAAACCCACAGGGTGCACACATATGGATCCTATCTGCATGGGCAGCAAGTTAGGGCACCAAAATATTGAATTTTATGTCATGTGTTTCGTGAGTTCCATTGATTTCATAAGTTTATTGCTCCGTCTCCAAGCCGGCAGATGAGAATCTCATTGGCCTTGCCGATTTTTGCAATCTGTTGTAATCAGTTTTGAGAATGTAATCGCAGAGCACGGCCCCGGTCCATAAAGACCACTCTCAGGCCAACTGCAGATCTGCGTGCCAACCTCCTCGCCACTCCCTGTGTCTGCCCGCATGAACACAAGATCCAAGAGTTCAGTTCAATCGGGGCCACGCGTTCCCCCCTCTCTTCCCCCTGCCGCCGGTCTCCACGACTCACCAGGCAACACTAATAATGGCAGCAGTTTCCACTCCGGTTGCTCCAGCTCCTCCTGCAATAACTGTGGCTCCGCTTTGCAGCAACACTCGCCATACCCAAAGCACAGTAACATGGATCCGACTCCCACATGAGCTCCAGTTCACCACACAAGACACAAGACTCGAGAGCATAGGCAGCGGGCTCAAGCACAATGGTGGCAGAGGTGGGGCAGCATCTCCCTGTAATTGGATTATGTAACTCCTGTGTGTGTGTGGTGAAATCTGCCGGGACAGATGCTCAAAAACCGGGACTGTCCCGCCAACATCTGGTCACCCTACCATAATACCAAGTTCTTCATTTAAGAGCAAATTCTCATAACATAATTGTTTTAACTACTGTGCTAGGTCCTGGGAAGGGTCCACAACATAATCAAACCTAAGGAGTCAATAGCATCACAGTCTGCAAGGAGTGGATGTTGAGAAGGCTGTTGAGTTACCTTCTTGATTGCAGAGGAAAATACAACTCCTCCCAGTAGCCACAGTTCCACCCTGCACTACATAGTACATACAAATATATTACCTTACGAGAGCCCCAGAGAACGTAAAAAAGAAGACAGGTGTCAAAAATCACCTTGCCAATCTTGTATCTCTTTGTTGAAGATGAAGATGAATACTGTAGTTATTAGCAAGACACCTCTCCATCAGGTAATAGAAAATAACTAAACAAGGGTGTTGGATGGAGAAAAGCTAGTGGCATTACTCTGAAGAGCCTTCCCCACCCCACCCCGCTCTAGATTTGCCATAGCAAGCTCCAGGTTTTTGACCTCTGCCTCTACACTCATGAGGATCAATGTGTGCGCACACAGATCCTGTGAACCTTCCTTTGCAGGACTTTGACTACTGTCAGCCGAGTGGGCTGTAGAGTACTGACAAACAGTAATCCCAGTCTCGAATTTAGTAGCTGAACAGGCCTTTTTACATGCCCCCTGCTAGGAAGGGGGGCTACCAGTTTCCACTGTGTTTTTTTTTTGTCTGCCTACCACCTGCAACGGAGTCCTTAACCAACCAACAAGGGGCAAGCTGTGTTTGTACTTTAGGCCCACTCACAGGTACGATGCCGTAACTCTCCATGTCCTAAACTCCGGATAACCCAGTGAACTCTGCTGCAATGCCACACTGCATTCAACAATAGGAGCGTTCCCCGGCACCAGATGCACCTTCTACTGCACAACCACTGTCACGCCACACAGCACTATGTCGAACTCTCAACAAAACACTCCAGAAGCAACACACCAACTCCACCCCCTGATCCTCAACACACACTCGAAGTGCAAACACTCCACCAAACTATGGGACCTCATCACTACCCTCACACCCGACATCCTCGTCCCTCACTGAAACGTGGCTCAAACCCATGTGCACCTCAGACATTGTAACAGCAATCCCTGATGGATGTAAAATCACTCACAAAGACTGCACCCGCAAGCCAGGGAGAAAAAACAGCCATAGTCCACAAAGAAATCATACAGTGCACCACCTCCCCCAACAACGCTTCCACCCCCATGGATCATCTTAACTTCAAGCACTGCACGGATGACAAGAGGTATCCTAGCATACCGACCCCACTCATATTGAAACCAGCAGCAACAACACCAAGGAATTCTTTAACATCGTTAAGGAATTCTCCAACCTGGCGGCTAGTGAAAACATCACAACCTCCGGGAGCTGTGCAACAACTTTGCTGGATTTCTTTTACAACAAGACTGCATTATGTACAGGAACTTTGAACCCCAACCTAACCTACGGACTTTGACAGTCGCCACCACCACAACCAACACCAACCACAGACTAACCACCTGGAACCTTCTCTCCCCCGAGGACACCACCTCCACCATGAAATTCATCCACTCAGGAGTCCCAACAGATCCCTGCCCGCGCCATGTCTTCAATCTCAGAACCCAAAGGATCGGCCAAGAACTCACTACCTTACTTAACACCTCTATCACCACTGCACCCTTCCCCGATTCTTGGAAGCACGCCAAAAGTCAATCCACTACTCAAATAATCCAGTGCAGACCCGAGCATACTCAAAAACTACCAACCAATGTCCCTGCTCCCTTTCCAAGCTAAGGTACAGGACAAACATCATCAACAAGCATCTCATGACCTACCTGGAGTAGACCAGCTACTCAACGCCTCCCAATCCAGCTTCTGCAGCAATCACAGCACCAAGACTGCCCAGATCGAAGCAACGGACGACATCCGTACCCTCCTTAACCGAGGAGAAACAGCAACTCTGATCCTCCTTGACCTCTTGGCAGCCTTCGATACCATATCCCACCACATGCTGATCAAAAGACACCACCACATCGGCATCTAAGGGGACACACTCAGATGGATCACCTCCTTCCTCACTGGAGGAACCCAGAGATTCAACTACCTCCTTTCACCTCCAAACCAAAAGACATCACCTGCGGGTTCCCCAAGGATCATCCCTCAGCCCCACACTTTTTAATACTTAAATGACCCGGCTAGCCAAAATTGTGAGCTCTCACAGCCTCAACATAATCTCCTATCCAGACGACACCTAACTCATCCTCTAGCTCACAGACGACACCACCAAAAACCATCTTGCACAGATGCTTGGCAAGTGTCGCTGACTGTATGAAGGAAAACTGCCTGCAGCTAAATACAGACAAGACTACAGTTCTGATCTTCAGCAAGAGCAGCAACACATGGAACAACTCCTGGTGGCCTTCTGAACTAGGACCTGCACCCACTCCCTCCAAACATGCCATAACCTCAGAACCATCATTGACAACAGGTTCATCATGGAATCACAGATCAACAGTGTCTCTTTCTTCTGCTTCATCACTGAGTGCATGCTATGTAAGATCTTCAAGTGGCTACCGCTGCACATAAGATGCACCATGACACAGGCCCTCATCACCAGTCGACTAGACTGTGGCAATGCCCTCATTGTAGGAATTGCCTCGCAACTCCTACAAAGACTTCAGACCATATAGAACGCTGCAATCAGACTCATCCTCCACCTTACCCAACGATCCCACATCACAGCACACCTCACTTAATTCCACTGTCTCCCCATACAGAAGAGGTGCATATTCAGGCTGCTGACTACACACATAAAGCTCTACACAACCAAGGACCCACCTACATTAACCACCACCTGAATTTCCACAAACTGTCAAGAAGACACCTCCCTGTCGCTTGCCCACAGTCCAAGCATCTACCGAAGTAGAAGTGGAGGACATGACTTCTCCCACATAGTAGCAAAAACCTGGAACAGGCTCCCCATGCATCTCCAGACCATCACCTCTCATCCGGAATTCCGTAGAGCCCTCAAGATCTGGCAATTTGAATTAGCTGCTGAGAACTTCAAGCGCTTGGATACCCTCGAGGGTGATAGTCCCCTTTTGCAAATCATATTTGATTGATTGACTTAGGTCCATTTTGTGCTGCTAGATGGAGGGTTAAAGAGATCCCAGCCAGCAGATAAGAATTGGAGGACTTTGCTGAAATTTGCATGGATCCTTGTAGTGTGTCAGACAAGGAAATGCTAATGAAGGAAGACAGAAGGACTATTTAAAGCTAAGAGTTCCCTGCGGCTTCCTTCCTTCTTTTTCATGGCACATTGCTCTTTGGAATGGTTTGCACACACAGGCTAACAGGTTGTTTAGTCGGTCAGTATGCCATACTTTTTTGCTCTCATTTAGGTTTGCTTCTGAGTAGAGACATCCATGTCCCCTGCCTTCCCATTTACTGGTAACAAAGATCATGGCTAGGCCAGTCCTCATGGAAAAAGCACAATAGCAGACGTGTGCAGAACTGTTGAATAACTGAACTGCTGAAATACACGTAGACTGTCTGCAACTTGGTATAAACAGGCAGCAGAAACTCCCAGGTAATGTGCCAAAATCTCCTGACCATAAGGCGGGTGTCCTACACCAGTGACAACATGGAGATTCCTTTGAGCACCAGGGTTGGTGTTACTACTGCCAACTCTCCTTAGATAAAACTTGACTAGTCTTCCAGGAGTGGCTACTCGGAACCTGCATTGAGGAAGAGAGCTGACTGCTGGTCCTTCAAGGAGCATTGGTGCCTTGTACGAAAACTATGCTTCTCTAAAGGAGGAGTGTCCCCACAACAATGACAGTTTCACTTACATGTGGCACTGAGGGTGTTGTCTAACTTGACAGGGCGTGAGTTCCCCTCAGTCATCTAGTGCCAAGAAGCATCTAAAATACTACAGAAATTTAGTTTACTTCCCAGGGCAGTTCACAAAGATCTTACAAGTGGCAAAAGAAGATTGACAGCAACAAAGGAGACTGCACCTACACAACGTGTTCATCTGTGTGAACCCCCAATGGGTACCTGTAGGAAAGTAGCTTCTTTTTAGCTTGGTTACCCCCACGTTTGGCCTGTTTGTCATTGTGTTTGACTGTGTTTACTGGGGTCCTCCTAACCAGGACCCCAGTGATTTTGCTCTGTCCTTTAAAGCTTGGTTGCTGGAACCTATTTCATCCCACAACTGGCAAACTGGTCCCCCACTGTAAGTCCCTAGTATATGATATCTAGTTACCCAGGGTGTTGAAGTTCTAGGGGATCCCTAAGGGCTGCAGCATATATTTTGCCACCCATAGGGGGCACAAGCAAAGGGTTCTGCAGGACTGCCTTTGCAGCCTGCGTGAAAAGGTGCAAGCACCCTTTCACGGCCACTTCTCATTTCACAAGGTCACTTACAAGTCACCCCTATGGCAAGCCGTCTAGCCCAGAGGGCAAGGTGCAAATACCTGAGTGTGAGGGCACCCCGGCACTAGCAGAGGTGCCCCCACGAACACCAGGCCCATTTTCCCAGACTTCATGAGTGTGGAGACACCATTTTACGCGTTACTGGACATAGCTCAATACCTATGTGCAGCTACATAATGGTAGCTCCTAACATAGGCATGTTTGGTATCAAACATGTTGGAATCATACCCCAATGCTTTTGCAAGCATTGATTGTATGATTCCATGCACTCTGGGGGCTCCTTAGAGGACCCCCAGCATTGCTCCTGCAGCCTTCTGAGGTTTTCCGGGCAGCCCAAGCTGCTGCCACCTCACAGACAGGTTTCTGCCCTCCTGTTGCTTGAGCAGCTCAAGCCCAGGAAGGCAGAACAAAGGATTTCCTTTGGGAGGGGGTGTTACACCCTCTCCCTTTGGAAATAGGTGTAACAGGCTTGGGAGGGGTAGCCTCCCCAAGCCGCTGATAATGCTTTGAAGGGCAAATTTGGTGCCCTCCTTGCATAAACCAGTGTACACCCTTTCATGGGCCCCCAGTCCCTGCTCTGACGTGAAAGTGGACAAAATAAAGGGGAGTGACCACTCCCCTGTTCATCTCCACCCTTGGGGTGGTGATCAGAGCTCCTCCAGAGGGTCCCTGGGTTTTGCCATCTTGGATTCAAGGTTGGCAGGGAACTCTGGGAGCATCTGAGTGGCCAGTGCAGGCAGGTGGCATCAGAGCCCCATCCTGATAGGTGGTTACCCAGCTCGGTGACCAATTCCCCTTTCTGGGCTATTTCGTCTCTCTCTTGGAGATTCGGCTTGCAAGACTGCAGCAGGATTCCTCTGCAACCTCCACTTCGACTTCTGACCGAAGAAACTGCATCTGGACTCTCCAGGACCCGACAAACTGCAACAAAGAAGCAAGAATCTGCGTGCATCATTGTATCCACGGCTCCTTGCAGCAACTGCAACATTTCCCCGGTTGTGCATCCTCTGAGGACAGCCCCTCTTCAGCCTGCACAAGAAATAAGAAGGAATTTCCCTTGGAGTGAAGGAGTTACTCCTCTGCATCTGCAGGCACCAACTGCAATAACGACTGGCTGCGTTGATCCCCTCTCCTGCTGAGCCGCGTGGATCCTGCAACACAGGTGGTGGGCTGAAGTGGTCCTGACGGTCCTCTCTTCCAGCTGTCCAACTTGGGTGGAGATAAGCCCTTGCCTTCCCACCCAGGACAGTACCCCCGTGCACCTCGTCATTTGCAGCTGGCAAGGCTTGTTGGCATCCTCTCCAAGGGATTTTCAGGCATCTTGAAGCTCCAGCCCCCAGCACTCTATCCTGCGATGCACAGCTCCCTGAGTGGTTCTCTGGCAGCGTGGGACTCCTTTTCGAAGTGCTGCGTGGGCTCCTTCGACTTTTGTGTCCCCTATCCTGTGAGTGCTGCTTGTGCTTCTGTGCACTTTCTGTGTCGCAAAGGGTCCCCTCTGACTCCCCCTCCCGGGTGGAGTCCACCTGGTCTTTCCTGGTCCCAGGCAACACCACTTTCTGCCAGCTGCGAGTTTGGTGTGTGCCAAGGCCTGTTGGTGGAATCCGAAGATGCAAACCCAACTGCAATCCTCCTTCCGGCTTGGGACATCACCTACATCCTGCAAGAACTCAACTCCATCTTCTAGGATGCAGTGCTGACTCTCCTTCCTCACCGTCGAGTCATCTCTTGCACTTTTAGTCTGGTGAATAGGGGCTCCTGCCCTTCCTGGAATCTGCTGTGTTTGTTGGACTTGGTCCCCTTCTTCCACAGGTCCTCCTGTCAAGGAATCCACTGTTGGTGTTTTGCAGTCTCTTCTTGGCTTTGCATTATTCTTCTTCTCTTCTAAATGGGTGTTCTGGGGAATGTACAGTGATTTACTCCTGCTTTCCTGGTCGCTGGGGGGTGTTGTGGTACTTACCTTTGAGCTTTCCTAGTACAGCCAGCTACCTTCTACAGACTCCACTTACCTAGGTGGGGGACCGGCTCTCGCATTCCATTTTTTAGTATATGGTTTGTGCTCCCCTTAGGGCCATTATTCTCTATTGTGATTTTCACTATATTGCACTGTTTTCTTACTGTTTTTATGCCTATTTCTGCATACTAGTGTATATAATTTGTGTATTGCTTACCTCCTAAGGGAGTATAGCCTGTATGGTATTTTTGGTGTTTATGTCACCAAAATAAAGTACCTTTACTTTTGTAACACTGAGTGTTTTCTTTCATGTGTGTAAGTACTGTGTGTGACTACAGTGGTATTGCATGAACTTTGCATGCCTCCTAGATAAGCCTTGGCTACAGCCACAGCTACCTCTAGAGATCCTGGCTTCTAGATACTGACTACACTATACTAATAAGGGATACCTGGACCTGGTATAAGGTGTAAGTACCTTTGGCATCCACCACACACCAGGCCAGCCTCCTCAAGCCTCAAGCTTGTTTGAGTGGCAGGCATTGTGATTGGGCCCCAGTAAAACCCACCCAGCAAGATCCCAGGGCCATGAGCAACACAACCCCAGTGCAACCACCTTTTGACTGGTGCTGGCACAACTTACCTGAGGTTGCAGATGCTAATGCTTTCTTCATGACCCTGTTGGCTGTGCCCCGGAATGCAGTATCCCTAATCAGTGAGCCATGTCGCATGCACACCACTAGTTGGCCTGCTGTCCCCACTAATCAGTGATGCCCGCAGGTGCTGCCTACCCAAAGGGACTTCATGAACTTTGCACCAAGAACAGATTGGTACTGTAGCCAGCATTTCAAAAAGGAGAAAAGGGACAAACCTAGTTGAGGGACTTAAACGCATCTTTTGAGTAAGCTTCTTGGTATGGGAATGTCCCTGCATAGTCTAGTCATGTCCCCCTGCCCTGGGCCTAACTGTGAGTATGGGGCATACTGGTTTTGGATTTTGGCCCCAGTCTCACCTTAATCTAGTGTGAGTACAAAAGGCCTAGGCCTGTCCCTTGACTCAAGTGAGGTCCTGGACCTGGAGGGGCAAACTAGCCTGACCTCATTTGTTTGGCAGTGAACTATCGTCCCTGGCATAATTTTAGTGTGTAGAGCGATGGTGGCAATGTGTTTGTGAGTCAGTAGTTGTGACCGACCTTTTTGTCTGTGTCACAGGAGCGAAACTTTACAGGCCCACTTGTGTAAACTCCTGCTTTGGTACAGTAACCCAGATCCTAGCACTACCATCCCAGTACATGTTATGCACATATGTATGTGTGCAGACTATCTTGTGCATGCATGGTGTGTACATGTAAACCAGAGTAATGGTGGCATGTGGGTTCCTCCTTGGAAGCCCGAAGCGTGTTCATGTGTGCAAGATGAAATGGAGGTTGGTTTTCTAGCCAATCAAACTGGATTACTTTTGTTCCTGGGACTGGAGGGAGGAGACTTAGGGCCTGATTTAGAGTTTGGCGGAGGGGTTACTCCCTCACAAACGTGACGGATATCATGTCTGCCGTAAGGATAAAATGGAATTGTATTACGGCGAACAGGATTTCCTCAAAATTTTTGACTGAGTAACCCCTTCAGCAAAACTCCAGATCAGGCCCAAAGACACCAAAGTATGGAATAAGAAAAAAGCCTCCTTTTAGGAAATTGATTTGGTTCTTTTTCTGGAAGAAGCTGCTAATTAGTCGTCCTGTGTGATTGTACTCTGGAGTGGAGGAATATCGTAGAACTATTATCGTGGACAAAATATTGAGGGACAAAATATCTAAAGATAGGTGCATGTAGAGAAGTATAGATTTACCTTTCCTAATTCCATATTTATGGTACCCTGATGATACATATATATTGTCAAGGTACATAGATGTGGAGTTAAGTATAGTACATCTGTACATACTTACCTTTCAATATTTTGTCCCTCAACATTCTGTATACGATATTAGTGTCCCATGATATTCAGAAGTTTATATTCAGGATCCCCGCCTTCCACAGCACTGCCTTTTGGTAGGCGGTGGGGGTGAAGGGAGCATCAGCAGCCTTTGTTGTTCAGACGATGAGTGATTTAGGAGAAGCCAGCCTTTAGTTGCAGAATGATCACATCTCATTGTGCCTTGGTTGTGAGAGGTCCAAACTGGGTATGCCCCTGCTGTGAGGAGCATCAATCTTAGTGAAGACAGCTTTGAAAGAACACCTGAAAGAAGAACGGACCCATACCTGTTCCAAGAGTGCAGATAGAGTATCCACATCCTATGTCTGCTTTATATGTATTAAGTGGTTGTTCCAGCTCCAGGCTCTTTTTGACCAAAGAAGGGAGTGCTCCAAGGAGTACTCAGTAGACTGATGTGCAACTAGAGATGGTGCCTGCCTGACAGCCAGTTTGCCAGCGGTGAGGGGACATTCTTGACAGTCTGACCTGGCAGGAAGAGATGTTCTCCTATCTTAAGTGCCTGGAGGCTGTTCTGCCTGAGAAAAAGGAAGGAGTGTGCCAGCCCTCCAGGAAAGGTTATTAAGCAGGGTCCACTGAAGCAGCTGATCCTGGAACTGAGGGTCCATCCATCCAGACAGACTCTAGTCAGAGTGACCTGTGGACTCCCAAAAATGGAGTACAGAATCTCTTGCACAAGTATGTCCAATCAGACTGCCCCACTGTGAATTTGAAGGTTGTGCCCCAGTGGACTGTACAGCTGCAAGTGTGGAAGCTGTGGCTGAAACTGACTGCTCCACCGCAACGAGTTACCAGACCTGTATGGATTATGCTGCTGTCTCATCAGCATTAGCTGTGCCAGAGCTTCATTGCTGCTAAGAAGTGCCTGTGACAGCTCCTGTGTCCTTTCGATCCCCCTCCCCCACACAACTTATCACCCTGGAGTGAGCCAGTGACCCTCAATGACTTCTGGAGCCTCCCCCAGTACAGACAATGGGTAGCGTCCTCCATTGCTGCTTCAGAGGGCTGGATTTGAATCAGCCAGCCAAGCAGGATTTGTAGAGCACAGCTAATCACTTGCAAGGGTTTCCAGGCATTGGGATACTTGCTGCGTTGTAAGGGTTCAATTGAACAGCCAGGTCTTGAGTCCCTTCCTAAATTCCAGACGAGAGGGTGAAGTCCAGAGGTGAAGGGGAGATCGTTCCAGCACTTCACAGTGAGGTAGAATAAGGAGCTTCCTCCACTGTTGCTTCGGTGGATGCATGGGGGTGTGAGAGGGAGATAGAGGCAGTGGTTGATATTTGCTGGTTCTTGCTTGTGGACGGCTTTGTAAGTGTTGATCAACATTTTGAATCGACATCTTGTCTGAATGGGGAGCCAGTGTAGCTTCTTGAGGTGTGGGGTGATGTAGATCAGTTTGGGAAGATCGAAGGTGAGTCAGGCCACTGAGTTCTGTTTGGTCTGCGGTGTCATCAGCAGGAGCGTGGTGATTCCTATGTAGAGTGCATTGCTGTAGTCCAGCCGGCTGATGACTGGCGCTTGACTAATGGTTCATCTGGTGCTGACTGGGAGGCATTTGAAGATCTTACGGAGCATGTGAAGAGGGAGGAAGCAGGCGGAAGCTACTGTTTTGCTGTGGCTCTTATTGGTGAGCTTGCTGTCCAAGACAATAGCAAGGTTGCAGGCATGGTCCGTCGGAGTGGGGAGGGTCCTAGTTCAGAAGGCCACCATAAATGGTTTCACAGCACCTCTGTTTTGTCTGTGTTGTGTTGAGTTTTTAATCCAGTCAGTGATGCTAGTCATGCATCTGTAGAAGTTGCCCATTGTGGTGGATGGGGTCTTTTGGTAGCAAAAGGATGAGCTGTGTGTCTTCTGTGTAGGATATGATGTTTTGTCCATGGATTCTGACGATGTTGGCCAAGGGGGTCTTGTAGTTGTTGAACAGTTTAGGGATGAGCCTTAGGGACACCGCAGATGATGTTCTTGGGTTCCAAGGTGAATGGTGGAAGGCGGATTCTATGGGGTTTTTTGGTGAGGAAAGAAGCATTCCATTTGAGGGTGTCTGCTTGTATCCCAATGTAATGAAGCCTCTTGATAATGGTGTGGGATATGGTGCTGAATGCTGCTGAGAGGGTGAGGAGGATCAGGGCTGCCATTTCTCCCCAGTCAAGGAGGGCTCTGATGTCATCGGTAGCAGCATTCAGGGTGGTTTCAGTACTTTGACTTGGTGGAATCTGGATTTTGAGGAGTCCAGAAGAGTGTTGTTCTCCAGGTGTTCCATGAGGATGCTGTTGATGGCCTTCTCAACAACTTTGGTGGGAAAGGGGAGCAGCGAGATGGGACAGTAGTTCTTGAGTACGCTGGGGTCGGCGGACCGTTTCTTGAGAAGGGATTTGACTTTAGCGTGTTTCCATTCTTAGGGGAAGCTGGCGGTGGTGATGGATGTGCTGAAAATTGTGGTGAGCTCGTTGCTGATCATCTTGCTCCTGATCATCTTGATCATCATTTTCTTCTATTGCGCTTGCAGCCGGCACATCTCACAGAAGAGGGAAAGAAAATCAGATGTGTGATGTGGGTCCCGACGAGGACCACTGGTGCAGAAGGATTTACGCTGGTGAAATTTGACCAGTGGTACTAAGACTGGTAACTGAGTGCACAGACTTTAATCAAGGGGATCAAACATTGCACCTGTTCCTGAAACCTGCCATACCACATTCCATACCGTGTATAAGGCAGAAGGCTGAAAGTGGGAGAAAGAGATCCCTGGCTACAATGGTCACACACCAGTGGATTTCATGCTTAAATGTTGCAGTGCGTATTACTTCGTTTTGAGTGTATTAAAGTACTTTCTTTTTCATGTAAGACATGTACTACATTTGCCAATCATTTGTTACGCTGCTGGGTGATTATTGAGTTCTGAGCGTGATGCACCTCCACACTACCTCACTGAGAAGACAGCCCTCTCCATTGTTACCACCAAGAGTCAAGTATTGAAGTGTTTGTACTTGGTCCAGCTTGCAGAGTTATACTTAGATGGATTCAACACATCAGAAGCAACCAGTGCTTTAAATGGGCCGGTACTCTCCGGTACTGAGTACCGGCACTTTTTTATTTTGAGAGGGAGAGTACCGGCACATCTCAAGAAAAACGTTATACTTTTAATTGGAGAGTACCAGCACTTCTCATAAACAAGCAGGTACTCTATTACAGAGTACCTGCACTTCTGTTTTTCCATTTAAAGCACTGGAAGCAACTGACCCCAGCTTCCACAGCTGAGGCCCAGCCGCTACTTGCTTGAATACCGCCACATTCGGTCTGACAGGGCTATACTGCAAGAGCTACTGAAGTAGTGCCACTGAACTCCCTGTTTCATGGGCAAGGGCAATGTTCTTTACCACAAACACTGTCCCCCAAAAAATATTGGAACAAATGCATTGGAATGCATCATAACTTGTAAATGCATGCATTATCTGTAATTCAAACTGATATCCCAGGAAAAGGTTCTACTTCATTTTGGATTCTGATCTTAAAGTAGCATTTTATGGCTTGACCATCATCTTGTAAACAGCAGATTATATGGCTCAAATAGGACCCTTTCCTGAAATTTACGACGTCCATTGGGCACAGGATGTAGCCAAGTTTGACATCCTTTAGCCAACACTGAATTCTGCAGTCCTGCCACCACTTCATGTCATTGCTCAATGCAGCTTGTGGAACTCCCTCTGGGTGACCATGAGCGCTGAAGCACCAGTGCGTTCTACTGGGCTTGGACGCTTAACTACATGCTTGGTATGATGCCCAAAATTATGCTGTGAGATCGCAAGGAGCCCTCATTCTTCTCGGTGTTTATAAAGTCTGGTAAGCTCTTGGCACAGATGACACCACTGGACATTTCTCGACACAGATGTAAAAGTCATCTCGGTATGGATGGAGTTAATATATGTCAGTCTCAATGTGAGTATTTTCCTGAATACTTGTGAGTGTGTTTGCCGGAGTTTAATTTATACCTAAACTAAACTTTTTATGTGTAGATGTTCAAGAGAAGCTAGCTCCAATATTTTACATGTTAAAGTCTAGGGTGCAGGTGGGTTGAATGAAGATGCTCCCTCACCTCTACTTATTTTCTGATAAAAGGGATGTGAAAGGTACTAAATTAACTGGACTTTCTGCCATCTCCTGCAGCCAGTAATCCCAGTGGTTGTTACAGGATATCTTTGAAAAGATAGTGTGCTTTATATCTCTTAACAGTAAAGCAGACACCTGACCACTTTTAGCCTCCAGTTTCTTCATTTCTTTCTGGGTCGTAAGTGGATGGCATCCTTTTGTCTTACTGTTCCCTGATAAATCATTTGAGTGCTTCGGTGTGGTTTCGTTTTGTTTGCAGACTTTGTATGATAAATCAACATGGTCTTATCCTAAGTATTGATTGGGGACCTTTCCTGTTCATGGGAAAAACGATTAGGTCTTTCCGCATACGACCAGATTTTGAAGGCAACACTTGGCTTACCACTTCCCTTATCTCTCTCTATATCTTTGTGCCTGCTTATGTGTATTGTAGACATTATTTTTGCACCTACATACCTTGAGAATATTCTGGTGGTTATAACACAAGTACAGGTAGGTATCAGCCTATAGATTTGTGGAGAGCTTAATTTTCACTCATGTCGATGGGATTGACAAAAATAAAATATCACAAATGACATCATTGCTATTTTCAGCACGAACCAGCAAGAATGATACACGCAACACCACATGCTTGTATCCTTAACTGATGCTGCATCCAAAATTGCTGTGTTTATTTTGACAGTCCATCACTGTTTCCGGGTTCTGATTCACCGTAAAGGAAACGTTTTCCAAACAAAATATCCAAGACATGTTTCACCGTTCCTGAGATAACACTTCTTCAGGGTCATACATACTTACACAATCCGGGCAAAACTACATTAAGGCACACGTTCAATCATCAATAAAGTTATACATTGAGAAAAAAAGAAAAAACATACACAGTATTCTACATTCATGAAAACGCACATAAACAAATAGTCCTTTGTAAGTAGTAGGTATACATTGAGAAAAAAAGAAAAAACATACACAGTATTCTACATTCATGAAAACGCACATATACAAATAGTCCATTATAAGTAGTAGGTATACATTGAGAAAAAAAGAAAAACATACACAGTATTCCACATTCATGAAAACGCACATATACAGATAGTCCATTATAAGCAGAAGGTATACATTGAGAAAAAAAGGAAAAAAAACATGCACAGTATCCTACATTCATGAAAACGCACATATACAAATAGTCCATTATAAGTAGTAGGTATACATTCAGGAACAAAAGAAAAAGCATACACAGTGGGGGTCATTCTAACTCTGGCGGGCTGCGGAGGCCGCCCGCCAGAGTTCCCCCCTCCAGAATACCACACCGCGGTTGTAAGACCGCTGCGGTGATTCTGGGTTTTCCACTGGGCTGGCGGGCGACCGCCCGCCAGCCCAGTGGAAAACAACCTTCCCACGAGGACGCCGGCTCTGAATGGAGCCGGCGGAGTGGGAAGGTGCGACGGGTGCAGTTGCACCCGTCGCGAATTTCACTGTCTGCAATGCAGACAATGAAATTCAAAGTGGGGCCCTCTTACGGGGGCCCCTGCAGTGCCCATGCCATTGGCATGGGCACTGCAGGGGCCCCCAGGGGCCCCACGACACCCCATACCGCCATCCTGTTCCTGGCGGCAGAGCCGCCAGGAACAGGATGGCGGTATGGGGTGTCAGAATCCCCATGGCGGCGCAGCGAGCTGCGCCGCCATGGAGGATTCTTTTGAGCAGTGGAAAACCGGCGGGAGACCGCCGGTTTTCCTCTTCTGACCGCGGCCAAACCGCCGCGGTCAGAATGCCCTGCGGGGCACCACCAGCCTGTTGGCGGTGCACCCGCCAACCCTGGCCCCGGCGGTCCATGACCGCCGGGGTCAGAATGACCCCAGTATTCTATATTCATGAAAACACACATATACAAATAATCCAGTATAAGTAATAGTCAATACATATCTACATTGTGCTTCATCTGTACATCTGGCGAGGTGGGAGTTACAGTTTGCAGCAAGCTTGTCAGCCCTAAGGTATGCTGTTGGAATTATGAATATCTTAGGTCATAGATAGTGCATAGTAAATTATAACACTAGAGGCCTATCTTTTCAGCCCATGGAAAATATAGTCTTGGCATACATACTAATGATTGAAAACTTAGTTAGTAACTGTTCACATAAAAGAACAAGGATTCTAACAAGAACATTTCCATCATAAGAAAATCAAGATACCTTCACTGTGGAAGTTTTCTAACTTATGTATTGTCACTCCATCCTAGGGCTACAGTAGAACGGCACATGATTCAGTCACTGTATAAAAATGGGAGACAAAGTGCGCTATAAGAACATATCAAAAAGTGACAAGCGACTTTTTGAAACCGGTGTGTACAGTCTTCCCACTCTGAAACCTTTAGAAGGAAGTAATAGCTCTTATAATCCATATCGCTTATGAAATGCTATAGCAGATATATGTGGTAGATTCTCTTAAAACATTCACATGTCATTTCATGGTCTGTGATAGAGTTCACCTTTAGCATACACCTATGAAATACATATCAACATCAGACATCCATTGAAATCAATATGATCCTATTACTCAAAACGTGGTGTGTATGACGGACAAAAAAGTAAACAAATTGAAATTACAATCTTAAAAGGTCATGAAATGCAAACACCATATTATTAGGCCATAATGGGTCAGAAGCCACCATTGTTTGGAGGGTTGTAGCCCACAAACTCTCACTAAAAGTACGTAAAATGCCCAATGCATTGAAGTTGCAGTAACTTCTGTTACCAAAACACCATCAACTGATTTTTAACCTTGTATCGAAAATCTAGAGGAGTACCTCAGTATACTAACCCTCATTCTAAGAGGTAACCAGGAGCGCTTGTCCTGTATATATGACATTCAAAACTATAACGGATGGCATTTTAAAATGACAGTTTATAAATATAATGCTTTATTTGAATGGATTCTGATGTCACTGAGTTCAAAAACGTGTACCTTTTACCACTCTTTCTCAATGCCAACTCTTAACAGCATCAGAAAAGAACTATTGCCTAGTTAAAAAAAATGCAGAAAGATACACTGAAAATAAAAACACAAGAAGGAAGTACTCAGCTACACTAAGTTGTGTGATGCCTTCCATTTCTAAATAAAAAAGCACATTTACTTAAAGTAAAGGGGATGCAAAGAAAAAAAGCATAAAAACCTATCTTTCTGGTCCCATTTTTGACTCCTCATTCTATTCTTTGTTCAGAAAGTAAGCATAAGCATTAACCACCATAGCTCCATTAGGTTCATTGAAACTGTTACATGTTATCTAAGCATCAAGGGCTCTGGTTAGCTATTTCGTTCATAATCTGACCTTTAGCATGAGATACTTATCAGAGACATAACACCAGTGCAGTGTCAAATAGGTACAATTAAGCCTAATATAGTCAAGAGTTTATTTTTAAAAACTAATATTCAAAGAAATTAATCTAACAAAAAAACAATATTCACAGAACCCGGATGCCAGTTTAAATACTACATTATCTGATTCCAAAGCATCATAACCTACATCAATGCCACTGATATATTACTTCACACTTTAGAAAAAAAAGCCCTGATCATGCTTCTATAAAGAATCTTCATAAAATTATAGCTACCTCTGAATGTGCCAATGCTATAATCATCACATGTTTGAAGTGATATGAGAAGTCCTTTGTCCACCAAATTTTAATCTGCCTGATGACCTGGTCAGCGAATATGGTCAGTATGGTTAAAGAGCTAACCAAATAGAGCTATGCACTATAAGAAAGCCATAAGCCACTAGTCATCCTATTAGCCATCAGGGTTACCTGTCGTATCAAGCAAGCACCACGCTTGATAGAAGTATACTGTGCTGCATTTATTACATCACAAGCAAAAAAGGAGAATGTCAGACTGCAAGTTGTGGGCCCCTGCATGTGCATAATTCAAGGGTTGGTCATAACAGTGAACGATGGACAGCATAATTAAAATATTATTAAAGGTGGACTGTTAAAGCAAAGCATGAAATTCACTGTTGTGATGTATGCCCTCTTTCATGCTCCCCATTGTCTCAATCCACCAGAGCTCCCTAGTTCCTAATACTTGCTCTCTATTGACACATCTTCTCATGCTTTTAATTTGACGGATATCTGGCAACCCAATATTCCTTAAGCTATTCATTTTCTGTGTGGAATTTAAATGGGCAGCCAAGGGGTATCTTCTGTCTATACCTAATCATTCTAAGATATTCCTACTATCTCCACTTGCTTTCATAACAGAGGATCTAATGTATTGTTTGGAACAAACACATGAGGTACGCACAGTATGTTGAATTACAATTGGCAATATATAGTATCCAAACTTGTCTAGTAGCCTGAGATTCATGTGGACCTTTACAGTCTTATGGATAGTCGTTTGGATGTATCATCAGTTTAGGGCTTGTAGCCGGGCGTCTGCCGACGCAGGTCCCAGTACGGCTACAGGGATCGAATGGCCATACCCCCGGGGCACGAGCGAAAGCCTCGGGGGCGTGACATCAGACGGAGGAAGCCGTATTGAAAAACTAGAAAGGAATGACGGACTAAGAAGAGCAGGAAGTCAAGAGACGGAGGAACTAGAAGGAACGGGACAGAGAGAAAGAAAAAGCCGAGAGCCGACGAACACGGAAACGAAGTCTGACACGGAAGGAGAACCGCGAGGGACGGAGAAAACCCCCAGGGCGCCTCCCTCCCCTGCCGAAGCAAAGTCGGGAGACCGCGAGACAGCCGGGGACGTGGTCCCTACAGGTACGTTCGTACCAAAACTGGGAATTCCTGCCTCAGTGGTTACGGGGGACAGGGGCTAAAAAGGGGAATACCGGGAGGGTAGAAGGAAGGTCCTGTAAGGAAGGGGAAACCCTGTGATCCGGGGACAGCCGCAGTAACCCCCCCCTCTTAACCTCACAAAAAAGCCCAAAAAGAGAAAAGAGAGAGAGCAGAGAAGACACCGCTCGAAAGGAGAAGAAACCTAGGCACCTCACGGGAAGGTAATGCACACCGAGTGAATGAAAGTTACCTCACCCCAACCCACATGTACCTACCCTCACCCCTACTAACCCGCTATAGACCATACTTACCTCATCACTTACCTATTTTCCGTTCTGTTTTTATTTTGGGAGACACTCTGCTACTTCCACTCGAGACCAGACAGGAATCCCTTCAAATCAGGACCGGACCACAGCGGGACCACGAACGGAGCCTGAGAAGGAGAAAGGGATACTGGGTGAACATAACAGGAAGTTAACCTGCGGAACAAACAGAGATAAAAGAAAACCCAACCTTGATAACGAATAAATAAATCATTCATCCCCCTCAAACTGCGCCTATCGAATTATTCCAATATCTTTCATACTCGGAGATAAAGAACCCGCTACAGTGGTGTCAGAAGTGGGATATTGGAATAGGCGAAAGAATCGATAGAGACCATGGAGGGTACCCCTACAATAGCCGACATGATGCAGCAATTAGCTGAGGGACAAAGACACCTGCAAATCGTGTGGGAGGAGCAGCAGAAAGAAGCGAAAGTGGAACGAGAAGCCCTACAAAACGCCCTTAAAAGTCAGGCCACAATCATGGCCAACAACCAGTTGGTACATGAGAATGCACTAAAAAGCCTCACGGATACCATTGTGGCCACTCGAGTACATCCGAACGTACCCAGCTCAGTCTTACAGAGGTATCAGGAAGGCGAAGACCCGGACGCCTTCTTTACCAACTTTGAACGCGTTGCCACTTCCGCCACCTGGCCTCAGGATCGATGGGGACAGTACATCGCTCCTTTACTGACGGGGACACTCCAAGCCGCGTACCAAGCGGTAAACCCGGGTGGCACAACACCCTATCAGGACATTAAAAAGGGTATCCTGGAGCGGGTGGGCTTTGACACAGAACATTACCGGGTCAGGTTTAGGAAAGCCAAGTGGGGACCCTCCGAGAATCCCAGGGCATTATACTTTCGGATTAAGGATTTGGGTCTCAAATGGTTAGGACCCATTGGGACTAATAGGGAAGATATCATTGAGGTTGTCCTTTTAGAGCAATATCTAGATGCCCTCCCCACCAATACCCACAACTGGATCAAGCAACACCCGAGCCCTGATACGAACACTACCATTGAGTTAGCCTGTGCCTTCCACCGCTCCCTCGAGTTCAAGACGCCCCTCCCGCGTACACCACCCACTCCCATCCGACAGAATCCTGGACAAACCTCGTCCCTAGGGCGAAGATCGGTAGAAGACCTAGGAAAACCTTGAGCGACTGAGAGACCGTACATACAGCAACCTCAATGTTTTAGTTGCGGAGAGTGGGGTCATATCGCCCAGGTTTGTCCTCTAAAAACTGAAAAACCTGAACCTATGGAGATAGGGGTTACCAGAGGAAGGGTCTTCTTCACAGGGGGAAAAGAAACCCAGTACAAGAAAGAATTATTAATCAATGGGAGGTTAACAGTGGCCCTCATCGACTCAGGCTGCAGTCAGTCCGTAATTAGAGCCGATTTAATAGACAGTCATGCCTTCACTCCGGGACTCACTGTATCCATTTGTTGCATATATGGGGAAACAAGAGAATATCCGCTAGTCTGGGCCACCCTTTCATGGGAAGAAAAAGAGACCCCCATACGGATGGGTGTGGTTGAACGACTGGTTGAAGAAGCCATCATAGGAACAGATTTTAACGACTTCTCAATACTTTTGGACAGTACACGGAATAAAGAAGACATGAGTACCTGGTGGAGGAACGCTCCCTTCTTTAACCTACCAATTCAACCTCCGGTTGTACGATACAAACCCACGAGAAGAGAAAAACGAGAAACAAGGAAATCCTATGCGCAAGGGGATTCGAGCCACGATGGGGTAATTACACGGGTCCATACCCTTACCGGTCTTCCCTCCTTCCGTAGTTGTCAAAGGGAAGATCCGAGTTTGATCAATGCCTGGAAAACTGCCAGACCCAGAAGTCCCAACGATAAGGGTCCATCTTTTACAATAGATAAAAATCTGTTATATCGAATCACTGGCCCTAACAGGCGGGAAAAGAAACAGCTACTAGTACCCGAACCTTATAGGCTGCAGATACTACACCTGGCCCACTGTCAACCAGGGGGTGGTCACTATGGGAGGGAAAAGACAGAAGAATACCTGTTAAGAAGGTTCTACTGGCCTGGGGTCTTCTCTCAGATCAGAAAATTCTGTCAACAGTGCCCTAAATGTCAATTGGTCGATCCCGGCCCAAAGAGAAGAGCCCCGTTGCAACCCCTTCCCATTATTGACGTGCCCTTTTCAAGAATAGGAATGGACATCGTAGGTCCTCTTCTCCCTTCTTCTAAAGGATACCGTTATATACTAGTATTGGTAGACTACGCCACCAGATACCCCGAGGCCATCCCCATCACCAGTATTAACACCAAGAGTGTTACTAATGCCATGATAGGATTCTTTTCCCGTATAGGATTTCCCCGAGAAATTGTAACCGACCAAGGTACCCAGTCCATGTCCAATTTAATGGCACAGGTTTGTCAACTGCTGGGGATTAAACAGTTGAGGACGGCGGTTTATCATCCGCAAACGGACGGGTTGGTCGAGAGATATAACCGCACCTTGAAAACTCTCCTAAAGAAATCAATTTCAGAATCAGGTAAAGATTGGGATAGGAAGCTCCCGTTAGTATTGTACGCCATCAGGACACATGAACAAGCCTCTACGGGACATAGTCCGTTCGAATTGTTGTTCGGGCGACAACCTAGGACGTTATTGGACATGGCAGCAGAGCAGTGGGAGGAGGAAGAGGACGGGGAAAAAGCCCTTTTAGAATACACCAGCGACTTAAAATCCCGATTACAAACCGTATGGGAAAACTTTAGGGAACATATGGAGAGGGCCCAGGTTAAACAAAAGCGATATTACGATAGAAACACGCAATTGCGAACCTTTAACGAAGGAGACAGAGTATTGGTACTTCTCCCCAGTTTAGATAACAAACTGTTGGCAAAATGGCAGGGGCCCTATCAGGTGATAGGAGTGGTAACTCCTGTTACCTACAATGTCCAACTCTCGACCAATCCCAAAAGGTCACATATCTTTCATGTCAATCTGCTGAAAAAATGGGAGGAACCTATAGTAGGCCAGATCACAGGATGTTTAGTTAATACGGTCAAGGAACTAGAAATAGGATGGTGTCCCACTGACCGGCCCTCTGAGACCGAGGAACCCCATAGGAATACAGAAATCATGTCTCAACAGAACAGACAATTAACCCTACTCCTCAACAGTCATTTGTTTTCACCGACCCCGGGTAAAACCACCCTAGTACAACATCAAATTATAACTCAACCTGGGAAGGTAGTTCGGTTGCCGCCCTATCGTATCCCCGAAGCTAGAAAGGTTCTGGTAGAGAAGGAAATAGAGAAGATGTTAGATCTGGGTATTATCGAGCCTTCCCAAAGTCTCTGGTGTTCTCCGGTGGTGTTAGTGCCGAAACCGGACGGATCTATACGCTTTTGTATTGATTTCAGACAAGTCAATGCAGTATCTCAATTCGACACGTATCCCCTTCCAAGGGTAGACGAACTCCTAGAGAAATTAGGGAAGGCCTAATACATGTCTACCCTTGATTTGACTAAAGGCTACTGGCAAATTCCTTTAGCACAGGCAGATAAAGAAAAAACGGCCTTCTCTATCTCCTCAGGCCTGTATCATTTTAATGTTCTCCCTTTCGGGTTACATGGGGCGCCCGCCACCTTCCAGCGACTCATAGATACCATCTTATGACCTCATACCGGATATGCAGCCACCTATCTGGATGACATCGTCATTTATAGCGAAACTTGGAGTGACCATTTGTCGCATTTCGATAAAATACTTACAGCCCTACAGAAAGCAGGACTGACAGCCAACCCATCCAAAAGCCGGCTGGCGTTTAATGAGATCTCCTACCTGGGATATCATATAGGGAGAGGTATCATTAAACCACAAATGAATAAAATAGAGGCCATCTTACGCATAAACACCCCCACTACAAAGAAAGAGATCCGTTCGTTCCTAGGCCTAGTGGGGTACTATCGGAGATTTATACCACACTACTCCACCTTAGCAGCTAACCTGACAGACCTATTGAAGAAAGGGCAGCCTAAAAACATCGCGGGTCTCAACCCAGCGCAGTCCCATAGTTACCATACCCTACAACGGTGTCTTACTACCCAACCTGTTTTAAAGTGTCCTAAATTTGATCTCCCGTTTCATCTACAAACGGATGCCTCGGACGTGGGACTGGGGGCTGTACTTTTCCAGAAAGATAAGGACGGCGTAAGTCACCCGATAGTCTTTATTAGTCGAAAGCTTTTTCCCCGAGAACAGAAATATCCCATAATTGAACGTGAGTGTCTCGCCATCAAGTGGGCGATCGAAAGCTTACAATACTACCTCCTAGGAAGATCTTTTTTGTTATATACGGACCACGCTCCTCTTACCTGGCTCTCGAGGTATAAAGATACCAACGTTCAAATTCTGAGATGGTTCATGGAGCTTCAACCTTTCTCCTTTCAGGTTTGCCATCTCCCTGGGGATTTTATGGATCAGGCGGATTATTTGTCCAGGTTCCCGGGCCCTCTAGGTCTCGAACAGCCCCATTCAAGGGAGGGGATGTGTAGCCGGGCGTCCGCCGACGCAGGTCCCAGTACGGCTACAGGGATCGAATGGCCATACCCCGGGGCACGAGCGAATGCCTCGGAGGCGTGACATCAGACGGTGGAAGCCGTATTGAAAAACTAGAAAGGAATGACGGACTAAGAAGAGCAGGAAGTCAAGAGACGGAGGAACTAGAGGGAACCGGACGGAGAGAAAGAAAAAGCCAAGAGCCGACGAACACGGAAACGAAGTCCGACACGGAAGGAGAACCGCGAGGGACGGAGAAAACCCCCAGGGCGCCTCCCTCCCCTGTCGAAGCAAAGTCGGGAGACCGCGAGACAGCCGGCCACGTCCCCGGAGGGACGTGGCCCCTACAGGTAAGTTCGTACCAAAACTGGGAATTCCTGCCTCAGTGGTTACGGGGGACAGGGGCTAAAAGGGGGAATACCGGGAGGGTAGAAGGAAAGTCCTGTAAGGAAGGGGAAACCCTGTGATCCGGGGACAGCCGCAGTAACCCCCCACCCCACTTAACCTCACAAAAAAGCCCGAAAAGAGAAAAGAGAGAGAGCAGAGAAGACACCGCTCGAAAGGAGAGAGAAACCTAGGCACCTCACGGGAAGGTGATGCACACGAGTGAATGAAAGTTACCTCACCCCAACCCACATGTACCTACCCTCACCCCTACTAACCCGCTATAGACCATACTTACCTCTACACTTACCTATTTTCCATTCTGTTTTTATTTTGGGAGACACTCTGCTACTTCCACTCGAGACCAGACAGGAATCCCTTCAAATCAGGACCGGACCACAGCGGGACCACGAACGGAGCCTGAGAAGGAGAAAGGGATACTGGTTGAACATAACAGGAAGTTAACCTGCGGAACAAACAGAGATAAAAGAAAACCCAACCTTGATAACGAATAAATAAATCATTCATCCCCCTCAAACTGCGCCTATCAAATTATTCCAATATCTTTCATACTCAGAGATAAAGAACCCGCTACAGGGCTTTTAAGCATGTGTTGCATGAATCACTGTACATCATTCAAGCTAATTTTTTCGTGTGTCTAGGTGGAAAGAAGGAAAAATATTACTTACTTCAATGAGTCATGAATGACCTTTCAGTAAAGTATTGAAATTATTATATTGGCAGTGCCAGTAACGATTGTGACACTTTATTAACTGTTAATGCTACTCATCCATTAAGTGATCAAACCTTAGTATGTCAAGTAATGTATCGTTGCACTGGAGTTGGAGAGTTCGAAGCCACTGGCACCTATTTGGATGAAACCTTCAATCTATTAAGAAAAAGTGACAGTGGACCAGCATTGTCTCACAGTAACCCATCAGTTCAGGGTGATGCAGGTAGCTAGAGCATTAAATGTGTAGACAAGCATGCTACTTCTCTTGCAGAACACATAGGAGAACATTGCAAATGTAACTATCTCTCGGTATGAATCCTGAGTGTCTGTGTTTGGGAAGACAGAAAAAATGGCTGCCTCTGAGAAAGAGGCTTTGAATGCATGCACATTCACATAGGAATCACATACATGGGTAACCCAATTCAAATACATTTTAAATACCAATTAAGGCTGAAGAGTTATTACAGACTAAGGCCCTCATTATGACATTGGCGGTAAATTCCACTTACCGCCATGCCAACTGCCGCCAACATACCGCAGCTGCGGCGGATATCTGCTAACCATAATATGACACACACACACCAATGTGTCACTATGCAGACACACACACAAATCCGCCAGCCCAAAGGTCAGTGATAAAGTGGTGGTAGCAAAACCAACACCATTATGCCAACAGAACAACGCCCATCACATTATGATCCACGAATCACCAGGGCGGACAATCAGTGGCGGTAAACCATTGGTGGTACATACTGCTGCGCTCAAAATACACACACAACTAATACAGCACCACATTGGGCAATTCAAACTACACACACCTGACACCCATACACACACCACACCCACACACCCAAACCACTATAAAACACATACCCACATTACCCACAACCCTTTACGACTACAAAGCATTGCCAACAGACTGACATCACGACTACAGACAAGACCAGACCCTCACACCACCATCACCTTTACACCACCCACACACCTTACAACACACACCCCAGCACACCACCCTACACATCCTCACACACACCACTCACACTACACTCATGGCACCACAACAACACCCCATATTCTCTGAGGAGGAGCTAAGGGTCATGGTGAAGGAAATCATACGGGCAGAGCCACAGCTATTTGGATCACAGGTGCTGCAGATATCCATTGCTAGGAAGATAGAGCTATGGCGGAGAATCGTGGACAGGGTCAACGCCGTGGGACAGCACCCCAGAACAAGGGATTTTGGGGGTCATTCCGACCTCAGCGGTCTTTTCAATAGACCGCCGAGGGACCGCCGTACGGAAGACTGCCAGTGCTGGCGGTCTTCCGCATGGGCCATTCTGACTGTTGGCAGCGCTCTGCCCGTTTCCGGACGAAGAGCCGCCAACAGCCATACTGGCGGCAGGCGGGGAAGTGGAGGTAGCTGCACCTCCACGCCAACAGAACATCGCCCAGCGAATCACGACCTGTGATTCACTGTGGCGGTGTTCTGTTGGCGTGTCGGTGTCGGCGGAGCTGCCCGTTCCCTCCCGGAGGATCACCAGGAACAGGTAAGGTGATCGTCCGCTAGGGAAGGGGGGTGGGGGGGTGTTGTGAGTTGTGTGCGTGCATGGGGGTGTGTGTATATTGAGGGGGCGTGTGAATGCGTGCATGAATGCGGGGGGTGTGTATGTGCATGGATGCGTGCATGAATGCGGGGGGGTGTGTGTATGTGCATGGATGCGTGCATGAATGCGGGGGGGTGTGTGTATGTGTGTGTATATGTTGGGGATCGGGGTGGGGGAGGGGGGTCCTGCAACCTTTTGGGGGTGGCAGGGGTGGTGGGGGGGTAGGGGAGGGAGTCGGGGTGGGGGTTGGGGGTGGGGGAGACCCCTATCAGTGCCAGGGAAGGGATTCCCTGGCACTGATAGTGCTTACCGCCATGGATTGCATGGCGGTCCCCAACCGCATGAAATCCATGGCGGTAAGCCGGGGTCAGGCGGGTTGGAATACCGCCGGCGGTATGTGACGACCGCCGGCCTGGAGACCCAGGTCTCCAGCCCGGCGGTCGTTACCGCCGTGGCGGTCGGAACGGTGAAGCGGCGGCTGACCATGGCGGTAACCGCCATGGTCAGAATACATGAAAAAAGACCGCCAGCCTGTTGGCGGTCTTACCGCCGCTTCACCGCCGACCGCCAGGTTCAGAATGACCCCCTATATCAGGAAGAGGTTGAACGACCTACGGGGGAAGGTACGTTCCATTGCAGCAAGACACCAACTCGCTGTACAGAGGACTGGCAGTGGACCCCCACCCCCACAATTAACAACATGGGAGGAGCAAGTCTTGGCAATCATGCATCCTGAGGGCCTGGCAGGAGTAGCAGGAGGACTGGACTATGGTAAGTCAACTCTATACTACTACTACTACCCCCCACCTTCATGCCATCACATACCCCCACCCTCACCCCCACTCCCATCACTCCACCACTTCCCACACACCCCACCATCACATCTCACTTATTCCAGTGCCAAGCCCAGCATGCTGTACCAATACATGGACATCACACACAGCCCTGCATGGACACCTGCCACTAAAGCATGCACACTAGAGAGAATCAGCTAGCCCACCAAATAACAACTTAAACAAGGCAAAGCTGCAAGGGCAATAACAACCAAAGAGGGCAACCCACCCATGCACAAGATGTCACACACAGAAACAATAACACTGCATTTACATCCCCACAGGTATCCCAGCCGATGTCACCGGAGAAGAGGTGCCAGCAACATCCAGTCCCCCCCACAGAAGAGGCCCACAGTGATAACAGCAGCTCTGCTCGCCCGGATCTGGATGACCAACATGGCCCATCAGGGACCTCCGGACAGTCGATTACCCAGGCACAGCCTCACACCACCACAGAGCCTGCCCCCTCAGGAAACACCACCACAGCACCCACCCAGCAGCCCTCTGTCCCCAGGACACGTCAGTCAGCAGTGTGTCCACCACTACAGGGACCCGAGGGCACACCACAAACCCAGGACAATCAGGGACCTGGGGTCAGTGGCAGTGGTCACCCAGTTTAGGGGACAGAGGCACAGGACAACAGGGAAGCTGGTAGGACTGCTGTGCGACAGGGGGAGGACAGGCCAAGGGAACCGACACTCCAGGAGGCACTCACTGCAATCCTGGAAGCCTACCAACATTCCCAGGAAACGCTAAGCCAGATTCTGGACAAGATGCAGGAGAACAAGCGAATGCAGGAGGGACAATACCTGGGGATCAGGGAGGACTTGAAGTCCATTAACACCACCCTGGTCTCCGTTGCAGGAGTGCTGGCAGACATGGCCTACAGTATGAGGGAGGCAGTGGCACACCACCGGGCCACTGACGCTAGCCTGACTACTGAACAGCCCTCCACCTCCGCTGCCACTAGTGGACAGGAAGCCCCGCCACAGGACCAACAGGCCACCAGCACTCCGCCCGCTGAAGAAGGTGAACTACCCCGCAAACGTTCCATGCGATCCAGGCAGAAGCCAGAGACTATTGCCGAGACCCCGCCAGGAAATAAGAGTCTCCTGATTGTCACCCTTGTGTCCCACTCTGTCACCCTGTCCACCTTGAACTGCCATTGCTCCCCTTCCTATGTCCCCTTGGACACTGCACCTGTGATACAAATAGAATGGACTCTACCCTGGACTTTCCTCGATCATCAACCCAGCCCATTGCACTACCCCCTCTTCTTCAGAGCACTGCAATAAACACACTTAGAAAAAATACAAGTATGGTGTATGTCAAATGATTTCAAAATGTATACGTTTAACAAGGTTCAAACAGTGCAATTCAACTGTACAGTAATGTTTACATAGGAAAGACTTGTAATTGGCTGCACTGAACACACTAGAAGCAATAGTGGGGCACCAACATCTGTAAACAGAGATGCCAAAGGGCACAGTGAGTGGGCATAGAAGTAGGAATTCACAGCCTGCCAGTGACAATGTTACACATCAAACTGTAATTGAAATGTGAAATAACACTGTCTTACCTGTGTTTCATTAGAAGTATTAACGAATGGCTGCACTTCTGTTGTCATCATCCTCATCCTCTGCCTCCTCATCGTCACTGTCCACAGGGTCATCTACTGCCACAGGGCCATCTCCAGCCTCTTCCTCCTACAGAAAAGGCACGTGGCGGCGCAAGGCAAGATTGTGCAGCATACAACATGCCACAATGATCTGGCAGACCTTCTTGGGTGAGTAGCACAGGGATCCACCAGTTAGATGGAGGCAACAAAACCTGGCCTTCAGGAGTCCGACTGTCCTTTCTATTATCCTTCTTGTTCGCCCATTTGCCTCATTGTAACGTTTCTCTGCCCTTGTCCTGGGATTCCTCACAGGGGTCAGTAGCCATGAGAGGTTGGGGTAACGAGCCACCTGCAAATATTGAGGGGCAACTGTTAGTCATACACTCACCCTTAGGGCCCAAAACATACCCATACACCAACATCCACTGGATTGGAACCAGGGCTCACCTATTAGCCACACCCTGTGCCTCTGTAGTTGGGCAATCACATTTGGGATGCTGCTGTTCCTCAGGATAGAGGCATCATGCACACACCCAGGATACTTTGCATTGACGTGGGAGATGTACTGGTCCGCCAGGCACACTATCTGGACATTCATGGAGTGAAAACTCTTTTGATTTCTGAACACCTGTTCATTCTGCTGGGGAGGGACAAATGCAATATGTGTTCCATCAATTGCCCCAATGATGTTGGGGATATGTCCCATTGCATAGAAGTCAGCTTTCACTATGGCCAAATCCTCCACCTGTGTTGAAGTAAGCCTCAGCAAAGCCTACTAGTGCAAAGGGTTCACCTTTCTCTGCACAAAGTCCTCAGACCATGTAGGAAGAAGTTGGCACAGAAACTGAAATAAAAGACAAAAGTTTATTAACCTCATGAGGTGGTACTACAGTTCAAACAGCACCCTTAGGTAATGTCTGAAGTAGCACACTGAACTGAGAGAGCATGGTCCTTTTATACCCACGCAGGGGCTAAAAGGAGGTGGTACAATTATAGAAGCAAGACTTGCATACATGTAAGGTCATGTGGAAAATGCACAGTCGACAGGTAGGAGGAGCTAACAGTTTTCATGGACTAACAGCTGCAGACCTTACTGAGCATGTGCGAAAGTGGGAGATGCTAAATATAACTTGTCACTAGGCAGATTTCAAGAGTAGTTAACAGAAAGGTAGGACAGAGCACATGGTGAGCACATGGCAGCATGTGGCAGAGAAAATGGCTGCCATGAATACAAAATGGATTCCGCGAAATGTTCACAATAGTTACTAAATACAAGATGTCTTCTGCTAATGCTTAATCTAATCGCTGCTAAACTACAACACCTGGGGGAAAACAATGTAGCTGCACATGTGTTTAATCAGGGCAGCCAACATTCTGGTGAGCACTATCGAGAACATTGGCTGTGACATTCCTGCTGCCAAGCCCACTGTCACTTGGAAAGAGCCAGTTGCCAGGAAATGGAGCACAGATAGCACTTGCACAAAAGGGGGGATCCCAGTGGGGTGACAGATAGCAGATATTAGGTCAGGCTCTAGTTGGGCACACAGCTCCGTGATTGCGGCCCTGTCAAGTCTATAGGTGAGGATAATGTGCCTGTCCTCCGTTGTTGCCAAGTCCACCAGGGGTCTGTACACGGGGGATGTCTCCATCTCCTATTCATCTGCAGCGGTTGCAATCTATGTGGCAAAAGAGTAAGCAGCTGGTCATTATCTGTACATTGCAACCACTACAGTTCTATGCATATTGTGATTGTTACATTATTTAGGCGTGATAGGTCCAAAATGTGAATTTGTGTACTGTGACGCAGTTAGGATCCATGGCCTGCACCCACCCCTGAAATGGCGTCTGCCTACCCAGTATGGAGGACAGGTGGAAGTGAGGTCATTCCGCTGACGTGCGCCGTTGCGGGAGGCGGTTGAGAACCACCGTGCAACTCCTCATTGGTTGTCATTGGGCCCTATGGGGTACAGTGGGCAATGGTGATGTACGCCGGTGGTGACGGTACACACCGCCGGGGAAGTGACCGCCATTTTCTATCTGTTCACTCACTTACTACCTGACCTTCAACAGGAGAGGACCCACACTGCATGTGCTGCTGTGACCTGTGTCTGGAACCGACCATGGCTCGTGTAACTGGGGAAAGGGCCCCTGCCCTACTGGTGGATGCGGTCCTACCCCAGTACCGATTGCTGTATGGACCTCCAGACCAACAGGCGAGTACACCGTGAGTACGATGCATGGGCCATTAATGCATTGAGTGCTGTGTGTGAAGGCCTCGTGTAGGGGGGGGGTTGGTGGATGGGTCATGGGCAGCGTGCAGCATGTATGCTGGGCCATGACTGTGCTAATGGGGATGGGAAGGGGCATGGTGGGTCATAAATTTAACAGCCAGGACGGTCGGACTAATACCTTTCCCTGTGTGTATTTCCCTGCAGGTCAGTGCCCATCAAAAGAAGGATATATGGCGTGCCATCTTCAAGGACGTGCGGACCCTGGGGGTCTACGACAGACGGAGCACCCACTGTCAGAAAAGGTGGGAGGACCTGAGACGCTGGGCACGGAAGATGGCGGAGGCCCAGCTGGGGATGGCCTCCCAACGAGGAAGGCGTGTCGGTCGAACTCTGACCCACCCTGACGGCCTGCATACTGCCGATGGCCTATCCGGAGCTAGATGGGTGCTTGGGGGCATCACAGGAGCAACAAGGGGGTGAGTACAGTGCCCTTCATTACAAATTACGCCTGGTGGGATGGTATCTGGATGGGGGGTGGTTCTTGTGGGTGCCCCCAGGCCAGGCTGACATTGCAGAATAGGTCCCATGTTGGGAAGTGTTCTGATATGAAGGTCCTCAACCAAGCTAGTAGGCATCCACCACTGGGCAGGGGTCTGTGGTTCTCAGGTGTGTTGCAATTGGCATTAGGTGTCCCTATCCATGTGCATAGCATTGTGACTGGTAGTACATTTCCTAGAGCGTAGGGCTGTTCCCTGTGTGTTGTTTATGCCAACAGTGGTGTTGGTGCCGCCATTGACCAAGTGTATCCTTTGTCTCTTCCCCAACCTTTTTGTTTTGACGCCCTGCCCTTATGTGCATTAGCATCATCTGGTGGAGGACCAGAGGCACCGGCGACGGAGGGAGCTGCATCCCACAGGACCCAGGAGGCCGAATCCACCAACGGTGAGGGCACCAGTGGGACAGAGGGCGAGGGGAGCAACACGGCGGAGACTGGAGTGGACAGTTTGGACACGGATACCTCCTCTGATGGAAGCTCCCTGGTGGTGGCAGACACCTCAGTGCCCACCCCAGCTACAGGTACAGCCGCCACCCCCGTACCATCACCGCCCTCCCAGCAGCCCCTCACCGAGTTTCCCGTGCCCGCTCACCCAGGAGGGTGGGCATCTCCTTCGCCCCAGGCACCGTAGGCCCTGCCCCAGTCAGCCCTGCTGCCCTGAGTGAGGAGGATATTGACCTCCTGCAATCCATCTCTGTTGGGCAGTCAGCCATTGTGAATGCCATCCAGGGGCTGGCAGCCCAAATGCAACAGACCAATGCATTTCTGGAGGGCATTCACACTGGCTTGGCGGCCCAACAGAGATCAATCCAGGTTCTGGCCTCTTCTCTGATGGCAGCCATTGTCCCTGTTTCCACCCTCCCCCTCCAACTTACTCCACCCAATTCCATTCCCCTCAACCCCAACCCATCCCAAGCACACAGGCAGACGAGCAGGCACCCAGGACAACACACAAGAGTGGACACGGCAAACACAAGCACCACACTTCATCCCACAGGCACTCACACAAACACCATCCAGATGCAGACATACCAACATCCATTGCTTCCACTGTGGCCCCCTCATCCTTCTCGTCCACCACCCTCCCAGTAGCGTCTCCACTCACACCTGCACGCACTACATCCTCATCCATTACCGCCATCACCAGCACACCTATCAGTACACCCCCCTCAGTGGCAGTCACCACCCCCACATCCATGCACACGTCCCCTGTGTCCTCTCCCACTGTGGCTGTGCCCCTCCTCCCAAAGTACACAAATGCAAACACTCATACACCCAACAGCCATCCACCTGACAACAGCATCCAGCCCATGCACCTGCACCCAAATACGGCAGACTGACACCTCCTACAACCACTCCCAAACCATCTTCCTCTTCCCGCACTAATGTCAGTAAGAAGCTTTTCCTCTCCACCATTGACCTCTTCCCTACCCCTCCCCCCTGTCCATCACGTCAGGCCAGGGTGTTCAAAACCCAGTCCACGAGCACAGTAGTGTCCCTAGCAACTCTAGGTGGGAAAGGATCCCGGCCACCAGTCAGCAAGACAGAAAGGGTGCCTGCCCCAAGAGCTTCAAGGAAGGGCAAGCAGCCAGCCCCACCTGCAGGAAGGAAGGGCAAGGAGCCAGCCCGAGCTGCAGGAAGGAAGGGCAAGTAGCCATCCCCAGCTGCTGGCAGGAAGGGAAAGGGGCCTGCACCAGCAGTCAGTAAGGACAAGGGGCCTGGTACTGGGACTCAGTCAGAGCCCACACCACCAACCATGGTGGTGCAGCTGTCGGAGGCTGCAGGAGATGGGCTGGAGCCTCCCCCCACCACCACCAAGCAGCACCGCCACCACCACCAGCCACAGTGGGCAGCCGTCTGAGGCTGCAGAGGATGGGCTGGAGCCTCCCCCCACCACCACCACCAGCACTGCCACCAGCACCGCCACCAGCACCACCACCAGCAGCCCCAATGGGCAGTGTCAGGTGATGGGCTGTAGCCTCCCCCCACCACTACCAGCAGCACTAGCAGCCCCACCACTGCCACCACTGAACAGCCGTCTCCGCCGGCGGACAGTGTGTAGTCCTGCGTCCATGGACTATTGTGAGGCCTGGCCCCTGCAAATCCTGGGGGTTATGACACCCAGCTGAAAGACTATGACCTTGCACTTCCCAAGATCTGCATCACTGGGCATGATGCCCCCTCCAGAACCAGTGGAGAAGCCATCCACTCATCCCATCCTCCCTAGGATGAAGCTCACTGGGCACGATGGCCCTTCCAGAACCAGTGGAGAAACCATCCACTTGAGAGACTGTGGCCTTGCACTCCCCAGGACAGAGCAATGGTCATGTTGCCCCCTCCAGAGCCAGTGGGCAAGTGACCCAATTGAGAGACTGTGGCCTTGCACTCCCCAGGACATAGCAATGGGCATGTTGCCCCCTCCAGGACCAGTGGCGTTGTACCATCTTCCGGCTGAGGTGGCCGACGAACATTGAGGACTGGGCAGTGTCCCTTGATATGTAAATATGTATATACTTTTTTATTTGGATGCACGTATTCCTACTATATTTATCTTATTACACTCCCTTTAATCTATTGGTGTTGTCCTTGCATTATTCCTGAGGGGTACGGGGTCAATATGTCATGTTACTGCATCTGCTTGTGTGTATGGTGTTGGGTGTGGGGGTGTTGCATGTTGCATGTGTGTGTCACTTTCTTTTTCCTCCCCCGCCCTGTGTGCTAGGAGGCTGTACTCACCGTGGTTGTCTTCGCCGTTGTTGGTGTTCGTAGTAGAGCAGCGCATAGAAGAGCATGGAGAAGACATGCAACTCAGGCTCCATGGCGGCGTGGTTCTTCCCTGAGTCTCCACAGGTGAGTCGTTTCCCTTCTGTGCAGTGCTTCCGCCAGGCTTTTGATGTCGTTGGTACCGCCCTGGAAAAGGTGGCGGATTGCATGTCTTAAAACAGTGGGCGGAACATTGTCTTCCGCCTGGCTGTAGGCGGTTACCGCCATGGTGCCTGTTGTTTCCGCCCTGGTGATCGGTGTGTTAAAGTGACTGTGTCTGAGCTGTTTCCACCGTACTCATAATTTGGTGGTATTTACCGCCGGCCTGTTGGCGGTATTACCGCCACTTTATCACTGACCGCCAGGGTTGTAATGAGGGCCTAATTGTCTCAGAATTAAGAATGAAAGAGCTCACACAGAAAAAAATAGATAGTGGAGTTTGAAGAAAGACCACATGTTCATAAATAGACATTTAGGTGTAAGTAGTACACGGGCCGTTTCAGCAGTTAAATTCAAATTTGCATTCAAGGTGCTGCCGTCAAGCAATGTTTTGTTGATGCATTCCGTCCATCACTTGTTGTTTTTGCTTTGTCGCCCTAAGTGGGAAGGGTATGCCCAGACGTGGGTCCCGTGCTTCCCATGCCACTGGATTCAAGCTAGCCTGGCTGATGAGGGGTGAAACCCCGAAACCAGTCCCAGGATGCTTGTTTCCAGTCCAGGGAAGACCTGGCCTAGCAGTTCGTGCTGGACTGTTCCCATGGGGAACAGGGTCAAGACTGATTTGCATATGGCTGGGTCCAAACTGGAATGGCATGGGCAGCAAAAAAACGATGGATTTAGGCCCAGATCACTGTACTGGGGGTGAATGTTTGACAATGTTCAGCATTCCGTCCATCACTTGTTGTTTTTGCTTTGTCGCCCTAAGTGGGAAGGGTATGCTCAGACGTGGGTCCCGTGCTTCCCATGCCACTGGATTCAAGCTAGCCTGGCTGATGAGGGGTGAAACCCCGAAACCGGTCCCAGGATGCTTGTTTCCAGTCCAGGGAAGACCTGGCCTAGCAGTTCGGGCTGGACTGTTCCCATGGGGAACAGGGTCAAGACTGATTTGCATATGGCTGGGTTCAAACTGGAATGGCATGGGCAGCAAAAAAACTATGGATTTAGGCCCAGATCACTGTACTGGGGGTGAATGTTTGACAATGTTCAGCATTCCGTCCATCACTTGTTGTTTTTGCTTTGTCACCCTAAGTGGGAAGGGTATGCCCAGACGTGGGTCCCGTGCTTCCCATGCCACTGGATTCAATCTAGCCTGGCTGATGAGGGGTGAAACCCCGAAACCGGTCCCAGGATGCTTGTTTCCAGTCCAGGGAAGACCTGGCCTAGCAGTTCGGGCTGGACTGTTCCCATGGGGAACAGGGTCAAGACTGATTTGCATATGGCTGGGTCCAAACTGGAATGGCATGGGCAGCAAAAAAACGATGGATTTAGGCCCAGATCACTGTACTGGGGGTGAATGTTTGACAATGTTCAGCATTCCGTCCATCACTTGTTGTTTTTGATTTCCATGTATAGTCATATGCGCTGAAGAGTTCCGCCTGCCTGCGGGGACCGTGGAGCACTTTTCTGAAAATGTCTTCTTAAGTGTTGATGTATGCCTTGCTTCATGAAGGCCTGCAAAGTCACTTAAGAATGTTATTATGCAGCCTAAAGGCTACAGAGGCCTAAATTTGTCATCCTGTTTGGTTGAAAAAGGGTCCTTTGAGGTAGATATCATTCAAACGCATGAATATTTTGAAGATTTCACAGAAAAAAACTTTCACAAACCTTTTTCTAATGTTACATAAGGATGAAGGAATGCAGGGCAGTGTAACCCATAGGCTGCCGTTATACAGAATAAAAAATAAAGTTGTGCCTTTAAGAGCAGATGGTTCCCCCCATATCCCATCATGCTTAGCAAGAGGCAGTTACCTCAGTTCTTTTTTCAGGCTCCTGCTGACAGGACCCTGAAGCATTGAGCTCCACCGATTTAGAGGTTTTTTCACAAAAAATTCTAGTCAAATACTTTTGATTACACTTTCACTCTACGTTTTTCATCTTGCCTGACTATTTCTGGCATTTTATGAAAAATTCTGACAGAAGGTTAAAGTATTTTTCCATCCAGATGCCTTACCTTTTTGACAAGTGTCCTTGCTGTGGCAGGAAGAAGGCCAAAACAGACCCACACGAGTTCTGTATTATCTGCCATCCGTCTTCACATGTACCTGATGCCTGTGACATATGTAAAAACGTCTCCAGGTGCACTCTGCGTGACAGAGAGAAAATTCGCCGCCAGGCCTGAGAGGACAGCAGAAGTAGAAAGCAGCCTACCGGTAGTACCTTAGAACGAGGAGAAGGTCACTGTTCCACCAACGCTTTCACTCATCGGCCCGAGGACGTGGAACGTCCCAGAAGCACAGTTCTGGACAGAAACGACCCAGGTCCCGGTCAATGTCGAGGACATCGACGTTGAGGCAAGAAACAGCACCTACATGTTCACCATTGAGAACAAGTTCGACTGTGAGGAAGCAACATCGCTCGACATCTCGTCACTCTTCGATGTGAAGAGCTTACATACCATCAAATTCTCCTCAACCATCTCCTCCTCCACATACGACAATGCCTTCACCGCTTTCACTGCCTCCACCAGCTCCTCTTGCTCCTGTAGCACCTCCTCTGGTACAACCTTCTGAACTGGCTCCTACAGCTCCTGTACCCTTCTCAAGACATTTGCACCATCAATCATCTAAACACTTTTCTAGATCCAGATATCCCCACCGTCATGATTCTAACAATAGATCAAGATCTCGGTCCCATCAATGCCATTCCTCGTCATTTACCAGAGACTATTCTCCATCTCTGTCTGACTGTCCAACACCTTGAGTCCCTCCGAATGGCGACGTAAACACCTTTCAAGAAGTCCTTGTCCGAGGTGCTGCAAAACTTATTATTCCTATGGCGGTACCTATGCCGTCAACATCAGTAATTTTTGAGACCTTACACCAATGTTCTTCTGCAAGGCCCTTGCTTCCGCTTGTCCCAGGTGTCCTAGAACCGCCGATCGACTTATTCCTGACACCAGCCATAGCCAGACTTGCACCTTCTAGGCTCCAAAAGAAATATTGTCCTCCACAGCAGGACCTTTTATTTCTAAGGGCAGACCCAGCACCAGATTCTGTGGTTATTGTATCTGCTAAGAAATTACATTTTACTTCTACTCCATCCTCCTCTCCAAGGAGAGCAAAATGCTAGACATGGCAGGTTGCAAAGTTTGCTCAACATCTGCCATTTTGATGAAGACAGCCAGTGCCACGGCCCTCTTGGGCGGATATGACCGTGCTCTTTGGGACTCCATCCTCCAATTTGCCGATCATCTTCCCAAAGATATAAAAGAAGATTTATTTGAAATCATTAACAAAGGTGCTATGGTTTCTAACCAGATTATAAGCGCAACTGTGGATTCGTCTATATTAGCGGTGCATGGATATTGCCATGGAATATCCCTGAGAAGGCACTCATGGCTCGGTCTTACTTCTCTGAATCCGGAAGCACAGCAAAGAATACAGAACCTTCCATTTACAGGTTCTACTCTGTCTGGTTCTCATGCTGATGATGAGATGTCTAGAATGAAATAAGAACTAGACACTCTTAAAGCTGTAGGCATTGAAAAACCTAGACAGCAGCGTAAGTTGTTCCGTCCTTACCACCGCAGGTTTTTCTCACAGAGTTCAAACTCCGCAATGGGTGCCACCTAGATCTCATCAACAGCAACAACACCAGAGATCATACCAACCTCAGCGCAAGCAAATGTAAGGTCTTTCCACTCAGCAAACTGCCCAAGGAGAACAACAACCATCTGCTTCTAAGCACTGAGCCCTTCCTTCCCCCTCTTCCGTTACCCACTCCGGTAGGGGGTAGAATCTCGCATTACCTGACAGAGTGGCAACGCATCACATCAGACGCCTGGGTTCTGAATATTGTGCAAAATGGTTATTGTCTGAGGTTTACAAACCCTCCGCCTTTTATTCCACCGAAGCCCTCCATGTCCCATCTCAATTCTCTTAGGGCAGAGGTCAACACCCTATTACAAAAGAAGGCGATAGAACAAGTTCCCACCGATCAACATGGAAAAGGGATTTACTCAAGGTAGTTCCTAGTACCAAAGAATGACAAGCACAAATTCAGACCTATTCTTGATCTAAGAATAGCCAACAAATGGGTTTGAAAGGAAAAGTTCAGAATGCTGGCTTTACATCAGATATATCCCCAGTTTCATCAGGGAGATTGGCTCTGTTCCATCGCTCTTCACAATGCATACTTCCACATTCCCATTGCCAGGAAGCATCGGAAGTTTCTAAGGTTTCTTGTGGGACAAGACCATTACGAATTTGCAGTGCTCCCATCCGGCCTCAAATCAGCACCCAGAACGTTCTCCAAATGCATGGATGTGGTGGCAGCCCATCTAAGAAAGCACCGAACCTTTGTCTATCCTCATCCAGACGATTGGCTCATAAAGGCATCCACATCTCAAGAGTCTCAACTACATTTCAATTGGGCTTACCAACTTCTTCAACAATTAGGCCTCCAGGTCAACCCCATCAAGTCATCGTTATCACCTGTCCAGAGGTTGCACTACTTAAGTGCCACCATCGACACCATTCAAGCAAAGGTGTTTCCTTCAGAGGAGCAACGTTTATTGATCCTTCTTAAATGTCAAGCTCTCAAGAAAGCACCTCATTCAATGGCAAGAATAGTCTCATCTCTCCTAGGATCCATGGCTTCTTGCATATACCTCACTCCCAATCTCGCCTCCACATGAGACGCTTGCAGGAGTGTCTAGAAAATCAATAGAATCAGCTGATAAAAAATTGGGAGGACAGGATTACTCTCTCCCCACATGCAACACGATCCTTCAAGTGGTGGTGTTCTCTGAACAATCTTCTGAAAGGGTGGCCTTTCCACCAGAAAGTCCCCATGCAGACGATAGTCATGGATTCATCGTTGCTGGGATGGGGTGCCCATATGGATCAACTACAGATTCAAGACTCTTGGTCTCAGAAGGAGAGATCGTATCACATCAGTCTTCCAGAGCTATGTGATGTTTATCTGGCACTCAAAGCCTTTTTCCCTGCATTCACCACGAATACTCTACTTGTTGAGACAGACAACACAGCCACCATGTACCACCTAAACAAGCAGGGAGGCACCAGATCCAGAACTCTATCTCTGGAGGCACAGACAATCTGGAACTGGCTTCTGGCCAGGAACCTAACAATAACAGCGACTCACCTTCCTGGCATAGCGAACGTTCAGGTAGACACTCTCAGCAGAGCGCTAGACGAAAACCACAAGTGGGTGCCACACAACGACGTCGTACAATGCATCTTCTCCATGTGGGGCACCCCTTCTATAGATCTGTTCGCAACAGCAGACAACAAAAAATGCCTAAACTTCGCCTCCAGGTATTACCATCAAGGGACATTGGGGAATGCCCTATGGATTGACTGGTCAGGCAAATTTCTTTCTGCCACTTTTCCTGATCACGGCAGTCCTGATCAAACTGTCCAGCTCCAAAATGAGGGTGATCCTCATCGCTACGGAATGGCCGCAGCAATGGTGGTTTCCGGACCTTCTTCACTGATCACTCCATCCACATCTCAGGCTGCCATGCAGGCCAGACCATCTGATGAAATTCGCAGGTCAGATGAGATATCCCAACCTCTTGTCGTTGAATTTGGTAGCATGGTTGCAGTATGGGCACCTTAACCTTCCACAAGACTGCATGGACGTTCTAAGAGAGGCAAAGTGACCATCTACCAGATCAGCATATGCCTTAAAATGGAAAAGATTCTGCATTTGATGTTTGAATAAGAACATAGATCCCACAGCATGCGGAGAAGATGTTATTCTTCCATACCTATTGCAGCTAGCAAAATCTGGCTAGCAATTCTCGTCCATCAAAGTACACCTGGCAGCCCTTACTGCATACAGGAAAAGTCCTTCACAAACCTCTTTCTTTAAAATTCCAGTCATTAAAGACTTCCTAGAAGTGCTAAAGAAAGCTTCTCCTCCTACTAGGCATCCATCTCCACTATAGGAGCTTAATGTAGTTCTTTCACGTCTAATGCAGCATCCTTTTGAGCCCATACAATAGGCATCTCTCCAACACCTCACTTGGAAAACTGCCTTCCTTGTAGCAAATACATCAGCTTGCAAGGTTAGTGAGATCTAGGCCCAGGAACGGTTTTCCATTCCTCCAAGGTTGTAATGAGAACACATCCAAAGTTCCCACCCAAAGTTATCTCTGACTTTCATGTAAACCAGACTATTTCTTTACCAACTTTCTTTCAAAACCCATCTACTCCTGCAGAGAGAACACTTCACTCTTTATATGTGAAGAGGGTTTTAAAATTTTACTTAGACAAAACTAAGGCCCTCATTACGACCCTGGCGGTGAGTGACAAGGAGGTGGTAATACCACCAACAGGCTGGTGGTAATTACCGCCAAATTATGACCATGGCGGTGATTACTCCCATAGAAAGCCAATGTACCACACCAACCCCCAGGGGGGAAAGAACACTCACCACGACGGTTGCCGCCAACAGCCAGGCGGGAGACAAAGTTCCGCCCACCATATTAAGACCCAACAAACCGCCACCTTTTCCAGGGTGGTACCAACGCCAGCAAAAGCCTGGCAGACACAGAGCACAAAAGGGAAAGAACTCACCATTGGAGACACAGGGAAGAACCACACCGCCATGGAACCCGAACTGCAAGTTTTCCTGATGATCTTCTACGTTATGCTCCACCTGGAACACCAACGCCGACAAAGACGACGACGGTGAGTACAGCCACCTAGCACACAATGGATAGAGGGAGGAAAAGGAGAGGGACACACACACAAGCACAACACACATCCGACATAAACACACCATACACACAACCAGCTGCACACGAAAAACAATTTGCACCCGATACACAGCAGAATAATGCAAGGACAACAGGAATGCACAAAAGCGATTGTATTCAAATCAACATCTAAAAAATTATTGATTTTCCAATGAAACAGATATGTGCACATGTACACAAAGGGACACTGCCCAGTCCAATGTTCAAAGGGCCCACATGGCCACAGGGCACAGTCTACGGCCGAACTCGAATCCTGACTTCATCCGGATAGAACTCTGCAGGGGCATCAGTTTGCAAGTGGGCAGGCACCTAAGGGGGATAGGGGGGCCCTCAGCCTGATGCAGGAACAAGCCCACTCAAGTAGCTGACTTGCCCACTGGTTCTTGGGGGGGGGGCAACATGCCCATTGCTCTGTCCTGGGGAGTGCAAGGCCACAGTCTCTCAGGTGGGTGACTTCCCACTGGTTCTGGAGGGGGGAGCATGCCCATTGCTCTGTCCTGGGGAGTGCAAGGCCATAGTCTGTCAGGTGGTACTTCCCCACTGGTTCTGGAGGGGGCATTTCGTACAGCAGTCCCTGGAGAGTGGCCTACATGGCGTCCACTGGTGGTGATGGCTGCATTATAGTGGCGGATGAAGGTGCCTCCTAGGCAGCCTCTGCAGGTGGTGATGGCTGCAGTGTGGTGGTGGATGGAGGTGCCTCCTGGGCAGCCTCTGCAGGTGGTGATGGCTGCAGTGTGGTGGTGGATGGAGGTGCCTCCTGGGCAGCCTCTGCAGGTGGTGATGGCTGCAGTGTGGGGGTGTATGTAGGTGCCTCTTGGGCAGCCTCTGCAGGTGGTGATGGCTGCACTTCCTCAGCTGGCATTGGGGGCCCTGTGACCACTGGTGGTGGTGGAGGTGTCACCCTGACAGCCTCCACTGGAGTAGAGGGCTTTGTCTCCTCCATTACATGGGGCGTGGATTCCTTACCTTTCCTGGCAGGGGTGGATGGCTTCTTCCCCTTCTTGGATGGAGGTGCAGGCTCCTTCCCTTTGTTGGATGGAGGTGCAGGCTCCTTACCCTTCTTGGATGGAGGTGCAGGCTCCTTCCCCTTCTTGGATGGAGGTGCAGGCTCCTTCCCTTCTTGCCCTTAGGTGTGGTATCCTTCCAACCCCGAGTAGGTGGTGCCACCACTGTCCCCGTGGACTGTTTGGCTGAGGTGCTGGGCTGATTCTTTGGTACCCTTCTCTGATGGGCAGGACGGGGGGGAGGGGAATGGGGAGGGAAGAGGTCAAGTTGGGCAAGGAAAAGCTTTTTAGGGACTGTGGGGCGGGAGGAGGGAGGAGTGATGTGAGTGGAGGTAGAGGGAGAGGTTGTAGGAGGTGTATGTCTGCTGGATTTGGGTGCAGGTGTATGGGCTGTATGCTGATGCGAGGTGGATGGCTGTTGGGTGTGTGAGTGCTTGCGTTTGTGTCCTTTAGAAGGGGGGGGACAGACAGCGTCGGAGAGGACATAGGGGACTGGTGCCTGGCTGTTGTGGAGGTGTTTACTAGTGAGGTGTGTGTGCTGCTTGGTGTGGTGATGCTGGTGGTGGATGTTGATGCAGTGCATGCAGGTGTCAGTGTGGACATGACTGGGAGGGAGTTGGAGGAGGAAGAGGATGGGGGAGACTGTGAAGGCAGTGGATGTTATTGTGTCTGCAACTGTATGGTGTTCGTGTGATGAAGTGTGATGCTTGTGTTTGCCTGTGCCACTCTTGGGTGTTGTCTTGTGTGCATGTTCGTCTGTATGTGTGCCTGGGATGGGTTGGGGTTGAGGAGAATGGGACTGGGAAGTGGTAGTTGGAGGGGGGACAGTAGAAACAGGGACAATGGCTGCCATCAGAGAGGAGGCCAGAGCCTGAATTGATCTGTGTTGGGCCGCCAATCCACCGTGAATGCCCCCAGGAATGCATTGCTGCATCTGGGATGCCAGCCCCCGGATGGCATTCACAATGGTTGATTGCCCTACAGAGATGGATCTCAGGAGGTCATTAGCCTCCTCACTCAGGGCAGCAGGGCTCACTGGTGCAGGGCCTGAGGTGCTTGGGGCAAAGGAGATGCCCACTCTCCTGGGTGAGCGGGCACGGACAACTCGCTGAGGGGCTGCTAGGAGGGCGGTGCTGGTACGGGGGTGGCAGCTGTACCTGCAGCGGAGGTAGTCACAGAGGTGTCCGCCATCACCAGGGAGCACCCATTAGAGGAGGTATCTGAGTCTGTGTTGTCACCTCTAGTCTCCGCCGTGGTGCTCCCCTCGCCCTCCGTCCCACTGGTTCCCTCGGCATCAGGGGACTCTGCCTTCTGGGCCCTGTGGGATGCAGATCCCTTCGCCAGATGATGCTAATGCACACAAGAACAGGATGACAAAACAAGAAAGGGGGGAGAGAGACAAAGGATACACTGGGTCAATGACTGCACCAACACCACTATTGACATACACATCACCGTCACACATAGGGAACAGGCTTAAGCACTATGCTTGCACTACCAGTGATATGGCTAGTTACTAAGGCAAGATGAGGGCCACACACCGCCAACTGCAGCACTCCTAGGACCCACAATGCCCTGTCTGAAATGGACTGCTAAGAAGCTAGGTTACCTGTATTTGCCATACACCCATTACCCTTGAGATGACCCACGTTGCAATGTCTAGCTTGGCCTCAGGGGCACCCACTAACACAGATCCATCACCCGGATCCCACCTCACCTGCCAAAATATGTAGTGATACCCACTGTACTCACCCCCTTGTAGCTGCTGTGATTCCCTGAAGCGCCCATCAAGCGCAGGGTAGGCCACTGCCAGAATGCGGGACATTATGGGGGTCATGGTGCGACGGGCACACCTGCCTCGTTGGGTGCTCCGCCTGCCATAGACCCCCAGGATCTGCACAACCTTGGCAATGGCACGCCATATTCCCTTCTTTTGATGGGTGCTGACCTGCAGAGGCAATACAGACAGGCGGACACCATTAAACAAACAGTCTAGCCTGTCACACAAATGGCTCACCATACCCATTTCCATCTCCATTGACAGACACATCACCCAGTGCACACCATGTACACCACCACAACTGGTTTTTTCCAAGTGACAGTGGGCTTGGCATCAGGAATGTCACAGCCAATGTTCTCAGTCGTGCTGGCAAGAGTCTTGTCGGCCCTGGTAAAACACATGTGCAGCTACATTTCTTTAACCCAGGTGGAAGATTTGGCCACAGTGAAGGCTTAGTTCTATGCAATGGGACATATCCCCAATATTATTGGGGCGGTTGACGGGACACATATTTATTTGTCCCCCCCCACCTCCCTCCCACCCTGCAAGAAGGAACCGGTGTTCCAGAATCTTAAGGGTTTCCACTCACTGAATGTGCAGATGGTGTGCCTGGTGGACCAGTACATCTCCCACGTCAATGCTAAGTATCCTGGGTCGGTGCATGATGCCTTTGTTCTGAGGAATAGCAGCATCCCAAATGTGATGGCCCAACTACAGAGGCACAGGGTGTGGGTAATAGGTGGGCCTTGGTCCCCACCCACTGTATGTTAGTGTATGCCTTCTGGTGTTAACCCCATAGGATTGTGTGAGGCTAAATGTGCTCCCTCAATACTTGCAGGTGACTCTGGCTACCCAAACCTTTTGTGGCTGCTAACCCCTGTGAGGACTGCAAGAACAGGGTCTGAGGAACGTTACAATGACACACATTGGTGAACAAGACAGATCATCGACAGGACCTTCGGCCTCCTGAAGGCCAGGTTCAGGTGCCTCCATCTGACAGGTCCCTGTGCTACTCACCGAGAAGGTCTGCCAGACAGTAGTGGCATGCTGCATGTTTCACTCCTGGCCCTCAGATGCCATGTACCTTTTCTGCAGGAGGAGGAGACTAGAGATGCCCTAGTGGCAGCAGTAGACCCTGATGACAGTGAGGATGAAGAGGCAGAGGATGAGGACAACAGAACATCAGTTATCCGTCAGTACTCCCAATGACACACAGGTGAGACAGTGCAACTGCACATTTCTATAGCTATTGGTGTATGCTGTGTATTCTGTGTTGCTGTAGCATGATGGCATTAACTTCCTTTTATCTCAACTTACTGTCACCTATGGTTTGTCATTTTACAGATGTTGATGATATAACAACTGTGTACTGATGTACTGACTACAGCCAGCTACACGTCATTATTTCTATGTTCTCACAGTGTTCAGTTCATTTGCAATGGATGTGACTGTTTCCATAAATACACATTTTCAAAACATAAAATACTAGTAGGCAAGTTGTGTTCAAGGGTGTTTATTGTAGTGGTAATAATTTGAGGGGAATGTGCAATGGAATGGGGTGATGATGGAGGAAAGTCCAGGGTATTGTTCCAGTCTGTTTGTAGCACAGGTCCAGTGTCCAAGGGGCCATTAGAAGGTGAGCAACTGCAAGTTCAAAATGGACAGGGTGACTGAGTGGGACACAAGGGGGACAATCAGGAGAGTTTAATTTCCTGGTGGGGGTCTTGGCAAGTGTCTCTGGCTATTGTCTGGGTCGCAGGGAACGTTTGCGGGGTGGTTCACCTTCTTCAGGGGAAGGTGTGCTGGTGGCCTGTGAGTCCTGTGGTGGGGCCTCCTGCCCACTAGCTGCAGCGGAAGTGGAGGGCTGGTCAATGGACTGGCTAGTGGTAGGGACCCGCTGGTGTGCTGTTGCCTCCCTCATGATGTTGGCCATGTCTGCCAGCACCCCTGCTATGGAGATCAGTGTGGTGTTAATGGCCTGCAAGTCCTCTCTGATCCCTTGATACTGTCCCTCCTGCAGCCACCTGTTCTCCTGCACATTGTCAAGGATCTAGACTATCATGGAAATACCCCTACGAGAGACCTGGAGTTACAGGTAAGACATATTCCTTTTTCACTGACATTTTTCACTAACATTAGTGTCCCTGTGATACCTAAATCTAGGTGTCCCATTATCACCTGTCCTAATGAGATCTCTACAGCAAATGAGGTTGAAATACTGATGACAAAATGCTGCACCCAAACTTATCGATTGGTTGTATTTAAAGAATTTAATCATATATGAACCATTAAGATAAAGTTGTGTGCTCTATATGAACACATACTAAGCTTTCAGTACATGTTCGCCACCTTCCTCTTCATATGCTTTCAGTGGGACACGATGCACTCGTCTGTTGTGTTTTCTCCTTATATCTATTTTCACCTGTAAACTGGTCAGTAGTTTATGGCTATGATCTGTTATTCCTGCTTGTTGAATAAATTCATTTCCATCTCAAAGGCTATACAGATTAATCCTTCCTAGACACTGAATACACGCAGTCATTTTCATGCCAAATATGAGTTATTTTTAAAGGACTTTCAGGTGAACCACTGTTCTTACATAATTATATACCCAATTCCCCACTAGCATACGAGTTGCTCCTGTTTGTTGTAATACAGATGTCATTATTTAAGCAGCAACCTACTAATAGCAAAGTTGATTTTAAACTATTTTCTTTTTTCCTCAAAATAATGTTTTCATGGGCTTGTGGTGAGATCCTGCTCATCACATACAGGTATAGGGCCCAATTCACAAATGTAAACTTACACTTTTGTGTAAGTTTACAATTGTTTGCTATTCACAAAGGTATCTTACGTGGTTTATTCTCAAATAATGATTGCACTCTCTCCTGCTGTCAAGCCTGTCAGAATGAACAGGCTGCTGCAGTAAGTGTACTGAACTTTGGGATGCTGGTGCAACCTGTCCTCTTCATTACCAGCTCCTCCCCTGGCTACATCACTCCTTCTGCTGCAGCTTTACGTTTTTGGCTTAGAGAATCAACAAGCATTGGCAAAGTCAAAAGATTCTGCCTTTGTGATCTGTTGACAGATAGTTGTTAACCACGCTGCACAACAACCCTGAAGAAGAGCATGGGTGAGTACAACAGGAGGGGAAGGGTAGAAGCGCATAATGACAGGGAGCAGTACGTGGGGAAGCCAAGTAGACAAGGGTGACGGTTCGGAAAGACTTGCAAACTCTGCGAGTGCTACACAAAAAGAAAAACAGTAGTTCCCTAACTTTGAGACCAGACACTGGTCAAAAACACACATGGTAAAGAGGCGCTGCTCTATGGGAGAGACAAACACAAGATTGACAAGCTTGGACATGAATATGAAGTAAGCAAATAAAAGCCAGCCTATGGTAGGATAGGTAGGGAGAGGATGTGGCGCAAGGGCCATAGCTATTGGCTTTAAGAACAAGATTCGAACTTCTCAAGGGTATATGGCTGGATGTCCAAAATCTGATATATCTAGATGGTGTTAAATGTTCTAACATGGAATGTTAAGGGGCTAATCTCCCCCAAAAAGCGTTCCCAACTAAGGAAATGTATCCTTGATAGACACCTTGAAATTACTGCACTCCAGGAAACCCATCTTGGACTGATGAAAGCATATAGACTACAACATAGATCCTATCACCTTATTTACACCTCCTCTGCTAATACTAAACATAATGGGGTTGCAATCCTTTTCCATTCCAAGGTCAGCTTCAAACGTACAAGTAGTAAATCAGATAAAGAAGGAAGGCTATTGATGCTTAAAGGGCCCGTTGAGGGCTGTACCATTGCTACAATCTATGCTCCTAACTCCGGTCAGTAGGAGTTCCTTCGCTTCTCCCTTACCATGCTCGGAGGCTTTGTGGAAGTGGATATGATATTACTGGGAAGCTTCAACTTAATATGGGATCCCAATCTGGACAGTACACACCCACAAAGGTCCCATGCTGGGCTCTTCACTAAAGCCATTAAAACAAATCTACACCAGTTAGGGCTGGTAGATGCCTGGAGAGCAGTGAATCCCACCTCGTGCGATTGCACCTTCTCCTCCCACAGAACCCACTCATAGTTAGACCACAAGTTCATAAGACAACACTTAGAGCACTCTATCTTGGTCACCACCATCCATCCTGTTACCATCTCGGGCCATGCCCTGCTGGAAACTGTTCTAGGTTGGAGCACTCTGAGAAAATCCTTCCATAGATGGTACTTTCCCAACATACTTTTGAGAGATCCCCTCCTTGTACGGAGATCTGCAAATTGATTAGAGAATATTTTCAGCTAAACAAGACTCAAGACACTGCCCCTTCCCTTTTCTGGGATTCCTTTTAAGCCGTCCTTCGGGGGAAATGTATATCTCTTTGGTCTACACTGACTAAGCAGAGGGCGGGGACATGAAAATGCTTGAAACCGAGCTCTTGACTGCTGAAAAAGCACAAAAGGCCACACTCACCTTAAAGCTACAGAGGACAGTCACGGCCCTCCAGGTGAAAATTATAGATATTTATGCCAACAGAGCTGAACTCTCCCTCTTGCGGTTTAAATAATGCCAGAATTGATCCACTCGGACCAGTCCGGCTTTATCGCTGGATGCCCAACCCATGACAACTTATGGCAAGACATTCATTTGGTAGAAACATTTACGAAGAGATCCATCCCAGCCATCATACTAATGTTGGATGCCAAGAAGGCTTTCGATAAGGTAAACTGGACCTTCCTATCCCGCACGCTCCATCAGTTGGGGTTCCATGACTGCTTTATCGCTATAATACAAGCTAACTATAGCTGCCCTCGCTCTAGATTTCTGGTAAATGGGGCAGCCTCTGACTTCTTTACTCTTACTCAAGGCACGCAACAAGGGTGCCCCATCTCCCCTTTACTTTTTTCCCTCAGCATTGAACCTTTGGCTGCAAAGATAAGGCCTATGTCCTCTATTCAAGGGATCCCCCTTGGCAAAGACTAACATAAACTCTCGCTTTTGGGTGATGACATAATGCTCTCCCTTACCTACCCCCGGTCCTCCCTCCAGGCATTACAAATTGAACTTCAAATATATGAAGCGGTGGCAGGATTCCACATTAACCTTCATAAATCCTTTATGCTCAATTTAACTGTCCCCCTGCAGAAACAGCGGACCTGACATCTGCCTTCTCCTTCTATCTAACTAAGAAGGATATCACATATTTAGGGATAAAACTCACATCCATAGTCACTGACCTGTACAAAGCAAATTAACCTCCTATATTGAGACAACATTAAATTGATCTGAAACAATGTGCTCTTTTGTATTTAACCTGGTTGGGTTGCTTAAACGCAAGTAGAATGACAGTGCTCCCCGTGTAGTCTACTTGTTTCAGGGGCTCCCAATTAAGAATTGACAGGGAATTCTTTATCACTATCCACTCCATGATTACAAACATTTTTTGGCACAACAAAAAGGCCCGATTGAGCTACCGCCTCCTAACACTTCCTAGAGAAGCAAGAGATCTGTGACTGCCAGAAGTTTTGACTTACTATATAGCAGCCCAGCTTTGAGTTATATCTGAATGGTCAGTGACAGAGTCAGACAAACATTGGCTTCATATGGACTGAGTGGCATTGGGTATCTGGGATGTCCCGTGGAAACCTAAAGCCGACCGCCCACGGGGTGCCTGCTTAAGCACTCCAAGAGCCACAACACTGAAGATCTGGAACATTATCACTAAGACAAATGAGTTAGCAATCTTCCCCTCCCCTTCATGCCCATACACTTCATTCCAGTTTTTATACCTGCGCTGGACCCCGGCCCTTTAAACAGATGGCGGCAAAGGGGATGCCTTACCATCTCAGACCTGTTCTATGGATGGGACATCTTAACATTCAAGAATTGCTGCCGTGATTTCAACCGACCTGCCTCAGAGGCTTATCACTATGCCCAATTGAAACACTGAGTTTTCTTCCAAGGGATCGTCATCAATAAACAAAAGCACTGAATATTTCTGCCCACATGCAGGGACCCCAGAGCACATATAAACACATATGTATATGCCTTAAATGTATATGTAAGAGTAAAAATTGTGTATAGAATTTTAGTACATATATATCCTACACATGTGTAAGCAATCATGCAGTTTATGTTGACAAACAGGCTAAAAATGCCCTATTTTTGTAAAGCTTTTTTAAATAAAACTCTTCAACTAGAGATAAAACATTTCTATAATCAGAGAAGCGAGCATAGAAAGTATTATCAATCTCTTATAGAGAGGAAAACTGCAGTGAAAATACAAAGACATTATTAGCCAATAGGCTTGATGCAAATTAACATAGCAGAACCAAAAAACTTTCACCGTGCCTTTAAGGCCCTGAGAACCACCAGTATCCTACCATGCCTCAGAGATGAGAGTGAGGGAACAGTTGGGCTACAGTTAGGCCAGTTCTTTTCTCTGGCTCCTTCTGTTAGGATCCTGGAGGTTTGAGCTTTTTTACCTGAGAAATTCTGCTCATACTCATCTTTCTACATTTGACTCAACGTCTTTTTCATTATCTGAGTAAAATACCATCACAAAATACCATCCCCTTTTGTCAAATGCCCTGCTTGTGGCAAAAAGAAGGCTCAGACTGGTCCACACTCAGTCTGCGTAGTGTGCCTGCCTCAAAGTCACTGTCCCAGAAACCTGCAATCACTGCCAGAATCTTTCAACAAGAACATTGAAAGACAGAGAAAGGATTCAGCTTCATGGCCTACAAGAGAGGGAGAAGGCAACATCCATCTCTCTTCATAAGAAAGTCTCCAGAGAAAAAAGTGCAACGGAAAAATGGGGAGAAAGATCTACCTCAGCAGGTAGGAAAATACTTGTTTGTTAGCCGTCAGAGTCAACACAGTTCCGTTGTCGTCGCATCAAGGGTGCCCACTGATGTTGAGGAGTACTCCTCCGTCAACGGCAAAACACGCGACGTCAAGGGACATGATGTCAAAAACCACACAATCGCCTTCAAAAGATAAGTCTCTGTCGGCGGTCACCCACCGCTCGACGTCGAGCCATCACCGGAGTCCTGATACTCCGTCGAGGGCACACCATGACCCATTGACATCGAAACAGTCAACATCGAAGGCCACAACATTCACACAAATCGACATCAAGGCAAAGATCTGTTTCTCCGTTTGTGGTAACGAAGCGCCGCTCAAAGCTTAGACACACCCCACTGGTGGCATCACACTCATCGTCAAGACAACAGTCGGCGTCAAGGCATTCGACGTTGAGGTGTAAGCGTTCTCCGCCGACGACAGTGCACCGTCGTTTGACATCAAGACACACGTCACCTATTAGGTCAACGTCGAAACAAACTTTGACGTCAAAACGAGACCATTCACGTTCTCCACACCATCGATCAACGGCTGTATATCATCCACCGGCAAAGACAACTTCACCTACTGGTTCTTTAACGACATCGGTGCCTCAAATACATGACCCTACAACAACCATACCAAGCAGGTCATCTCTGGCATCACCTAGAAATCTGTCACCAAGATGTTTGGAGAGTCTTAACAAGGACCTGGTCCATCAATCTCCGGAATCACAATACTCTTGGATGTATTCTCCCTCAAGATCCATTCCAAGGATGTCATCACCAATGCCTCCAAGCAAGCGGGCGACAGCATCATCTTCTGTAAGTCACCCCACACTGCAAAAAAGACACAGGACTCCTCGGTCATGCACAAGGAGTAGATCGCCTCAAACATCCAGACCAAGATCACCTTCGTTTTCCAGGAGATCTCGAAGCTCTCGATCCCATCACCAAAGACGCAGATTACCTTCCTGGTCTACTGCATCTACGTCTTCTATTAAAAACTATTCACCCATGTTAACAAACACTCCTCCGGCGAGGGTCTCTCCAGTGGATGACATAAGCACCTTCAATGAAGTGTTGGTCAGAGGAGCTCATAAGCTTAATATAGACCTCCCTGAACCTGCAGCATCATCATCTGTAATATTTGAAACATTGCACCATCGCTCTTCTTCAAGACAGGTTCTAGGACTACAGCCAGTAATGGATACATTCCTCACACTAGCAAGCCTACATGCAGCACCGGCAAGAATTTTAAAGAAATATAAGGCCCCATATCAGGACCCATTATTTCTCAGATCGATCCTCCGCCAGACTCTGTCATTCTAGTTGCAGCCAGGAAAACCCATTCAGTGACTTCCTCATCAACAGTTTCTCCAGATAAGGATAGCAAATATCTGGACACATTGTGGAGAAAAATGTGTGGTACCTCTGCTTCCTTTATGAAGGTACCTAGTGCATCTGCACTTTTAGGAAGATACAACCGATCTCTCTGGGATTCGCTAACCAGATGTGTTGACTAACTGTGGTAGAGAAGACAGACAGGATTTCCAAGAAATCCTACAGGAAGGAGATCTAGTAGCCAATCAAGTAATTAGTGCAGCTGTATACAGCTCAGATCTAGCTGCATATGGGTATGCTCATGGTATAGGTGCAAGACGATCCTGTTGGCTTCACCTAACAGACCTCAAGCCAGAGGCACAGCATTGCATCATGAAGCTCACATTCACTGGAAATTCTATATTTGGCTCCCACACAGATAAAGAAATGGCCAAAATGAAGTTTGAACTGGACACACTCAAAGCCGTGGGCCTAGAAAAGCACAAGAATACAGCAGAAGATACAGACCTTACGACAGACGTCCATACCGGCAGAGGGTTCAAACCGTCTCACTGCACCCCAAGGCAAGGAAGACCTTTCTACCAGTCTCAAAAACAAACAAGGAAACGAGGGGCAAACAGACAAAATAAGTCTGCAGCTAAAACATCAGGGAAACAATGAGGAATTGCTTCCCCTGGTCCTGTCACCCTTTCCAGTGGGGGGAAGTATTACAAATTATATAAGTGAGTGGCGCTCCATAACCAAAGACAAATGGGTTCTAAATATTGTCGAAAATGGGTATTCTCTACGTTTTAAATCACCTCCTCCTCCAGTACAACCAACAAAAACAGCTTGTCATGAACAACCTCTCCTGCAAAACGAGGTTCTCACTCTGCTACGAATAAGAGCTATTGAAGAAGGAAAAGAGGAGTACTCCTGCTATTTCCTGGTACAGAAAAAAGGCCCAAACAGAAACTTCAGACCCAATTTAGATCTGAGACATCTCAACAAGTACATTCGCAAAGAAAAATTCAAAATGCTTGCCCTTCATCAAATCTTCCCCCAACTCCATCAAGGGTACTTGATGTGTTCCATAGATCTACTGGATGCATAGTTTCACATCTCAGTGGCAGTGAAACACTGCAAATTTCTACACTTTGTAGTTGCATCCCACCACTATCAATACAGGGTACTATCCTTTGGTCTAAAGTCAGCCTCCCGCACATTTTCGAAGTGTGTAGCAGTAGCAGCAGCACACCTGAGGAAGAAAAAGGTATTTATTTCCTCATACCTCAATGATTGGCTACTGGAAAGCAGCACTTCAATTCAGACGATGCACCATCTCAAGATCAGCTTAAATACCTTCAAGAATCTCAGTCTTCAAGTAAATCTATAAAAGTCTATAGAGACTCCAACCAGAGGCTCTACTAATAGGAGCAACACTGGATACAAACCTTGCAAAAGTGTATCCTTCAGAGGAGAGACTATTATCAATAGTGCAGAAGTGTCACAGCATCCTTCACACTCTACGACCAACGGCCAGACAAGTAGCATCATAGGTTCCATGGCCTCCTGGATTTTGTTCCGAATACCAGGTTACACATGAGACCTCTCCAAGAGAATCTGGAGGGTCAGTGGAGTCAGTTTGCTGACTAATGGGATGACAGAGTAATTCTGTCACCAGCGGCGAAAATCTCACTACGATGGTGGACTCACCGACAGCATCTGTTACTAGGAGTCCCGTTTCAGCAGAGCACTCCTACTCAAATGTTTGTAACAGATGCACCGCTTCAGGGCTGGGGTGCTAACATGGGCTCTCTCCAAGTTCAAGGCCTATGGTGGGGCAAAGTGCAGCAATACCACATTGAGGGCAGTTCATCTAGCCCTCAAGTCCTTTGGCCCATCCATCAAGGACAACTCCATCTTAGTCCAAACAGACAACATGACCACAATGTACTATATGAACAAGCAGGAGGGCACACGCTCTCGCCCTGTATCTCAAGAGTTGCAGACCATCTGGCATTGGCTGCTAGCAAGGAGGTTGTCAATCACAGCGGTTCACCTCCCAGGAGTCCAGAACACACAAGTGGACTCCCTATCCGGAGTTTCTCAGACTCACATGACTAAGAGCTTCACAATCACGTTGTAAGAGACATTTTTCAACAATGGGGTATCCTCAAATGGACCTGTTTGCCGACGAAAACAACTAAAAATGCCAAAGCTTTGCATCCAAATTTTACCGACCAGGGATAAAAGGGAATGCCTTGTTGATAGACTGGTCAGAGACGTTTCTCTATGCTTTTCCACCCATTCCCCTAATTCCCACAGTTATCAACAAATTCTACAGGGCCAAAACCAGGATGACACTAATAGCCCCAGAATGGCCTCGCCAGTGGTGGTACATGGATCTCCTCCACCTATCAGAAAAGCCTCACAGGAGGCTTCCGTGCAGACCGGATCTTCTCCACAAACTAGAGGGGAAGGTATTTCTTCCAACATTCCCTCTCTGAGTTTGACAGCATGGCTCCTAAATTCCTGCAATATGGTCATCTAGGTCTCTCGCAGGAATGCATGAACATTCTAAAGGAGTCCAAAAGGCCTTCAACACGGCATTCTTATTCATTCAAGTGGAAAAAGATTCTACATGTGGTGTATCCAGAATGGCTCCAATCCAATTCTGGGTCAGGAGGATGTCATACTACCCTACCTCCTTCACCTCGCAAAAAGCAGGTTTGCAATTTTCATCGATTAACCCCTTAGCTGCTGGGGCATTTTTTTGGATATTTGGGGTAGTTCGCTCTTAGGCTTTCATAACTTTTTGTCCACATAAGCTATCCATGCCAAATTAGCATCATTTTTTTACAACATCCTAGGGAATTTAAAGGTACCCAGAATTTGTGGGTTCCCCTGGAGGAGACCAAGAACCTAGTCAAAATACAGGATTTTTTTTTTTTTTTTTTTAGGAAAATGGGAAAAAAAGGGCTGCAGAAGAAAACGTGTGTTTTTTTCCCTGAAAATGGCATCAACAAAGGGTTTGTGGTGCTAGAATCACCATCTTCCGTGGTTTCAGGAACAGGCAGACTTAAATCAGAAAACCACATTTTTCAACACAGTTTTGGCATTTTACTGGGACATGCCCCTTTTTTAGCTTCCTTCCAGTTAGTGACAGAAATGGGTGTAAAAGCAATGCTGGATCCAGGACAGCTAAACATTTCTGAAAAGTAGACAACATTCTGAATTCAGCAAGGGGTCATTTGTGTAGATCCTACAAGAGTTTCCTATAGAAAATAACAGCTGAAATAAAACAAATATTGAAATTGAGGTGAAAAAAGCATCCATTTTTCACCACGTTTTACTCTGTAACTTTTTCCTGCAATGTAATATTTTCAAAGGCAATATACCGTTGCCTCTGCTGGACTCTTCTGGTTGCGGGTGTATATAGGGCTTGTAGGTTCATTAAGAACCCTAGCTACCCAGAGCCAATAAAGGAGCTGCACCTTGCAATGGATTTTCATTGTATACCAGGTGTACAGCAATTTATTTGGTGAAATATAAAGAGTAAAAAATAGGTATCAGGGAAACCATTGTATTTCCACAATGGGCACAAGATAAGGTGTTGAGAAGCAGTGAATATTTGCACATCCCTGAATTCTGGGGTACCCATACCAGCATGTGAATTACAGGGCATTTCTCAAATAGATGTCTTTTTTACAGACTGTCTTACATTTGGAAGGAGAAACTGTAGAGAAAGACAAGGGGTAGTAACACTTGTTCTGCTATTCTGTGTTCCCCCAAGTCTTCCGATAAAAATGGTACCTCACTTGTATGGGTAGGCCTAATGCCCGCAACAGGAAACGCAACATGGACACATCACATTTTTACATTGAAGTCTGCTGTGTTTTTTTAAAAGTGCCTAGCTGTGGATTTTGGCCTCTAGCTCAGCCGGCACCTAGGGAAACCTACCAGACCTGTGCGTGTTTGAAAACTATACACCTAGGGGAATCCAGGATGGGATGACTTGTGGGGCTCTCACCAGGTTCTGTTACCCAGAATCCTTTGCAAACCGCCAAATTTGGCAAAAAAACACTATTCCCTCAGATTTCGGTGCTGCAAAGATCTGGAATCTGAGAGGAGCCAGAAACTTCCTTCCACCCAGCATTCCCACAAGTCTCCTGATAAAAATGGTACCTCATTTGTGTGGGTAGGCCTATTGCCTGCAACAGGAAGTGCCCCAAAACACAACATGGACACATCACATTTTCCCAAAGAAAACTAACCTGTTTTTTGCAAAGAGCCTAGCTGTGGTCTTTGGCCTCTTGCTCACCTGGTTCCTAGGGAAACCTAGCAAACCTATTTATTTTTTTAAACTAATCACCTAGGGGAATTCAGAATGGGGTGACTTGTGGGACTGTCACCAGGTATGGGGACCCTTGGTACAGTATTTGTCGAGAGGACTCCCCTTTTCTCCTGCCCCACCCGAACGAGAGCTCTTCACCTCTGTCAAATATGAGAGCATCCTGAGGTGCCAGCCTTAGCACTCTGAGTTGTTCAGTTGAGACACCCCTCACGCACCGTCCAACTACACCTTCTTTTCACCATTAGACTGCTTAAAGCCCAAACGTGCAGTTTTCTTGTTAATACCCTATGTTTTCTTTATTCCTGGTTTGTAATGTTTATACTTAATACTCTCTCATCATGGTTATACTTTTTGGTAATGCCTAGGATGTACCTCCTATCTAAATGCAAGTTTGATACATGTACTACTCTCTGGCCTGCTTGTAGTTATGGATCTGCTTCTGCAGTTAACCCTCTTTCTGATATAGGCCGAATTACATTGTAGGAAAATGCCACTGTTGGCATGGTCACCCCCCACTTTTTGCCTAGTGCTGATGCCAGCTTTGATTGGAAGTGTGCTGGGACCCTGCTAACCAGGTCTGAGAACTCTGCGAACCAGTGTTCTTTCCATAAACCTGTACCTTTGTTTCCACATTTGGCACAGCACTGGCACACAGTTAAGTCCCTTGTAAAAGGTACCCCTGGTACCAAGGGCCCTGTGGCCAGGGAAGGTCCCCAAGGGCTGCAGCATGTATTATTCTACCCTCAGGGACCCCTCACTCAGTACATGCACACTGCTTTGCAGCTTGTGTGTACTAGTGGGGAGAAAAGACAAAGTTGACATGGCCCTCCCCTCAAAGTGCCATGCTCGCCAACCACTGCCTGTGGCATAGGTAAGTCACCCCCTCTAGGAGGCCTTACAGCCCTTAGGCAGGGTGCACAATACCACAGATGAGGGTATAGTTGCATGAGCACTATCCCCTACAGTGTCTAAGTCAATTCTTAGGCATTGTAAGTGCAGGGTAGAAATACTGAGTATATGGTCCGGGGGTTTGTCATTACGAACTCTACATCACCATAATGGCTACAGTGATTACTGGGAAGTTTGGTATCAAACTTCTCAGCACAATAAACCCACACTGATACCAGTGTGGGATTTATTGAAAAATGCACACTGAGGGCATCTTAGAGATGCCCCCTGTATGTTAATCCACCTGCTAGTGTAAGGCTGACCGGTTTATGCCAGCCTGCCACTTCCAGACGCGTTTCTGACAACATGGGTGAGTGCCTTTGGGCACCCTGTGGTCAGAAACAAAGCCTGTCCTGGGTGGAGGTGCTTCACACCTACCCCTGCAGGAACAGTAACACCTGGGGGTGAGCCTCAGAGGCTCAAGCCTGGTTTTACAGTGCCCCAGGGCACTCTAGCCAGTGGAAATGCCCGCCCCCGGACAAGCCCCCCCTTTTGCCAGCAAGTCCAGAGGGATAATGAGAAAAACAAGGAGGAGTCACCCTCTCAGCCAGGACCACCCCTAAGGTGTCCAGAACTGAAGTGACCCCCTCCTTGAGAAATCCTCCATCTTGCTTTGGAGGATTAGGACCAATAGGGATAGGGATGTGCCCCCTCCCAGAGGGAGTGGGCACAAAGAGGGTGTAGCCACCCTTAGGGACAGTAGCCATTGGCTACTGCCCTCTGACCCTAACACACCCCTAAATTTAGTATTTAGGGGCGACCCTGAACCCAGCTCTTCAGATTCCTGACAACCTCAGCTTCAAGAAAGAAGAAGGACTGCTGAGCTGAAAATCCCGCAGAGAAGAAAAGGAGACAACAAGTGACTTGGCCCTAGCCCTACTGCTTCAAAAAGCTGCAAGAAATTAAGCAACGGGTTCTGCAGGACCGGCGACCACTGACAAGCTTCCAGGGGACTGCCTGCACAACCGAGGACCAAGAAACTCCTGTGGACAGCGGACCTGTCCAAAAAGAAGACAAAGAAACCATCTTTAAAGGGACTCTCACCTCACTCCAGAAGCGTGAGTCCAACTACTCTGCACCCAACGCCCCCAGACCGTGTCCAGAGAAACCAACTAGCCAGAGAGGATCCCCAAGAGACTCTGACTACATGTCCACCCTGGGCTGAACTCTCTACACCACCACGATGACGCCTGCAGGGGGAATCCCAAGGACCCCCCTGACCGCGACTGCCTGGGACGAAGAGATTAGTCGCTTGGAGAAGCACTTCACCCGCAGCCCCCAGGCCCGAGAGAAACTGACCACTGGTGCAGCAACGACCAGCAGGCGGCCCTTGCCCTTGCCCAGTCGGTGGCTTGCCTGAGAGGCCCCTCTGTGCCCTGCCTGCAGCGCCTAAGTGACCCCCAGGTCCCTCCATAGAGTTCTATTAAGAACCCGACGCACTGTTTGCACACTGCACCTGGCCGCCCCAGTGCCACTGAGGGTGTGGTTTTTGTGCCTACTTGGGGCCCCTCCAGTACTCCTCCAAACCCCCCTGGTCTGCCCTCCGATGACGCAGGTACTTACCTGCAAGCAGACCAGAACTGGAGTATCCCCTGTCTCCATAGGGGCCCACGTTATTTTGGCTCCTGTTTGACCTCTGCACCTAACCGGCACTGTTTTGCTGGTGCATGGAGTTTGGGGTTATCTTGAGCCCCCAACGGTGGGCTACCTATGCCCCGGAGATTGAACCCGTAAGTTTGTTATTTACCTCAAAACTATACTTTACTTACCTCCCCCAGGAACTGTTGAAAATTGTAGTGTCCAATTTTAAAATAGCTTTTTGCCATGTTACAGAAAACTGTGTACATTCTTGATTCCATTCAAAGTTCTAAGTATTACTGTGCAAAGTACCTTTCATTTAATATACTTACCTGCTAAATGAATCTTGTGGTTCTAGAAATAAACTAACAAAAGTATATTTTTCTATATAAAAACCTATTGGTCTGGAGTTAAGTCATTGAGTGTGTGTTTTCACTTATTGCTTGTATGTGTACAACAAATGCTTAACACTACCCACTGATAAGCCTAACTGCTCGACCACACCACCACAAATAGAGCATTAGTATTATCTATTATTGCCTCTATCAAGCATCTTGTGGAACCCCTGGACTCTGTGCACACTATGGCCCTCATTACAACCCTGGCGGTCGGTGTTAAAGCGGCGGTAATACCGTCAACAGGCCGGCGGTAAAAAAAATGGGATCATGACCACGGCGGAAACCGCCAACACAGCCAGCCACTATAACACTCCGACCGCCACGGCGGTAGCAACAAACACCGCAGCAGTAACCGCCAACAGACATGCGGAAGACAATGTACCGCCCACCCCATCACAACCCGCCTATCTGCCAGCTTTTCCAGAGCAGTACCAAAGCCATCAAAAGCACAGCAGAAACAGGACTTGGAAGGGAAACCACTCACTGCTCGACACAAACGAAGAACCAGGACGCCATGGAGCCCGAGCTGCAGGTCCTGCCCATCCTGGTCTACCTCCTCATCTACCAGGAATACAAAAGGTGGCGGCGACGACCACGGTGAGTACTGCACCTAGTACACAGGAGAGGGAGGGAGGAAAAAGAGAGTGACACACACATGCAACACGCAACACCCCCACCCCCACCCTCACCCACAACACCATCCACACAAACACATGCATCAACATTACATTTACACCCCGTAACCCACTGGAAGAACGCAAGGACAAAAGGAATAGAGTTAAATCGGTGATATTTTAGAAATAGGCAGATGTACGTAATAAATAGAATAACAGTATTTACAAAAATATACAATATGTACATAAGGCAGTGCATTGTCCATTCAAAATGTTCGTGAGCCACTGGGCCAAAAATCATGGGCCAAGCCCACACTTGAATCCTGCCTCAATACGGAGAGAACACTGCAGGGGCATCAGGTCGAAAACACACAGGCACCTCAGGGGGACGGGGAAGGGGGGGCACCTCAGCCGGAAGATGGGACTATGCCACTGCTCCTCGAGGGGGCTCCATGCCCACAGCGATGTCCTGGGGAGTGCAAGGCCGCATTCTCTCAAGTATCTCAAGTGGGTGGCTTCTCCACTGCTTGGTCCAGGGGAGTGCAAAGCCACAGTCTCTCAAGTCTCTCAATTGGGTGGTTTGCCCACTGCTTGGTCCTGGGGAGTGCAAGGCCACAGTCTCTCAAGTGGGTGGTTTGCCCACTGCTTGGTCCTGGGGAGTGCAAAGCCACAGTCTCTCTAGTGGATGCCTTCTTCCACTGGTTCTGGAGGAGGCTTTGTACCCAGTGTGCTTCATTCTGCCAAGGATAGGGTGAGTGGATGCCTTTCTCCTCTGGTTCTGGAGAGGGCTTTGTGCCCAGTCTGCTTCATCCTGCCATAGAGGGGTTGAGTGGATTCCTTTCTCCACTGGTTCTGGAGGAGGCTTTGTGCCCAGTCTGCTTCATTCTGCCAAGGATAGGGTGAGGGGATGCCTTTCTCCACTGGTTCTGGACGGGGCTTTGTGCCCAGTCTGCTTCATCCTGCCAAGGATAGGGTGAGGGGATGCCTTTCTCCACTGCTTCGGGAGGGGGCTTTTTGTCCAGTCTGCTTCATCCTGCCAAGGATAGGATGAGGGGATGCCTTTCTCCACTGGTTCTGGAGGGGGCTTTGTGCCCAGTCTGCTTCATCCTGCCAAGGATAGGGTGAGGGGATGCCTTTCTCCACTGGTTCTGGATGGGGCTTTGTGCCCAGTGTGCTTCATCCTGCCAAGGATGGGGTGAGTGGATGCCTTTCTCCACTGGCTCTGGTGGGGGCCTTGTGCCCAGTGATGCGACACTTGGGGTGTGGCAGTTCACAGTCCCTCACCTGGGTGTCTGAGGCACGAGGGTTGCAGGGACCAGGTTGCATGATAGTCCATGGAGGCAGGGCTAGACTTCATCCTGTGGCGGCTGAGGCTGCAAAATGGTGGTAGTGCCGGTGCTGGTGGGGGTGCTGCCAGTGGCCCTGGGAGGCTCCAGCCCTTCTCCTGCAGCCTTGGCCAGCTGCCCACTGGGGCTGCAGCTGCTGGTAGTGGTACTACTGTTAGCGGTGCAGGTGGCGGTGCTTGCGGCAGGTCCTGCGGCGGTGCTAGCGGCGGTGCAGTGCTGGCAGTGGTGGGGGGAGGCCCCAGCCCTTCTCCTGCAGCCTCGGACGGCTGCCCACTGGGGTGGCTGCTGCTGACAGTAGTGGTGCTTGCGGCGGTGCTAGCGGCGGGGCTGCTTTCACTGCTGCCCGCTGTGCAGGTGGCGATGCTGGCGGTTGTGCTGGTAGCCACCAGGCTGGTGTTTTGTGCCTCTTCCTCATCTGGGCAGATGGTGGTGTGACCTTGGGTCTGGCAGCTGGAGTCTTTGAGGTGGCCTTGCTGGGTGATTGGTGCTCCTTCCCCTTGCTGCATGCTATCCCCCTCTTCACCTTGGCAGGTGGCGGAATGGTTTTGTACTTGGCAGGGGTTGGTGGATCACTGGCTGGGCTTACAGATGCCCCCTTTGAGCCTCTTTTAGCTACAGGAACCACAGCGGACATCGACTTGGTGGCTGAGGTGCTGGCCTGGGGTCTGGCCACCCTGGCACGAGGGAAGGACGGGGGGTGGAGGGGTAGGGAAGAGGTCAATGTTTGCCAGGAAAAGCTTCTTAGAGACACTGGGGCGGGAAGAGGGAGAGGGGTTGGGAGTGGAGGAAGAGGGAGTGGTTGTAGGAGGTGTCTGTCTGCTGAGTTTGGGTGTAGGTGCATGGGCTGGATGCTGTTGGGAGGTGGATGGCTGTTGGGTGGGTGGTAGCTTGCTGGGAGGGGACACAGGGGACGTGTGCATGGATGTGGGGGTGGTGACTGCCAGTGAAGGTTGTGTTGTGATGGGCGTACTGGTGATGGAGGTAGTGGATGAGGATGTAGTGCGTGCAGGTGTGAGTGGAGACGCTACTGGGAGGGAGGTGGATGACGAGGAGGAGGGGGACACAGTGGAGGCAGTGGATGTTGGTGTGTCTGCATGGGGATGGTGCTTGTGTGACTGCCTGTGAGATGAAGTCTGGTGCTTGTGTTTGCCTGAACCACTTTTGTGTGTTGATTTGGGTGAATGCTGGTCTGAAGGTAACCACTTTTGTGTGTTGATTTGGGTGAATGCTGGTCTGAAGGTGTGCTTGGGATAGGCTGGGGTTGAGGGGATTGGGTAGAGGAGGTTGGAGGGGGGAGGCTTGAGACAGGGACAAGGGCTGCCATCAGGGAAGAGGCCAGAGCCTGAAATGCTCTCTATTGGGCCGCCACTCCAGAGTGAATGCCCTCCAGGTATGCATGTGTTTGTTGCAAATGCCTCTCGACACCCTGGATGGCATTCAGAATGGTTGACTGCCCAACAGTGAGGGATCTCAGGAGGTCAATAGCCTCCTCACTGAGGGCAGCAGGGCTGACTGGGGCAGGGCCTGAGGTGCCTGGGGCGAAGGAGATGCCCACCCTCCTGGGTGAGCGGGCCCGGGAAACACGCTGAGGAGCTGCTAGGAGGGCGGTGCTGGTAGGGGGGGTGGCGGCTGTACCTGTTGTTGGGGTGGGCACAGAGGTGTCTGCCACCGCCAGGGAGTTTCCATCGGAGGAGGAGTCGCTGTATGTGGTCTCCCCTCCTGTCCCCGTCGTGGTGCTCCCCTCCGTCCCACTGGTGCCCTCACTGTCAGTGGATTCGGCCTCCAGGCCCATGTGGGATGCAGCCCCCTCCGTCGCCGGTGCCTCTTCTCTTCCGCCAGATGATGCTAATGCACACAAGGACAAGGTGACAAAACAAAAAGGGGGGGAAAGACAGAGGATACACTTGGTCAATGCCAGCAACACCACCACCATTGGCATACACAACACACAGGGAGCAGCCCTATGCCCTAGGTCATGCTCTACCAGTTACTAAGATAGTCACCAGCCCATGGAGTACAATGCCTACCGCCATTAGCTGCGCACCTGAAACACACAGGACCGTGCCCAGTAGTAGATGCCCACTAACACTATTGGGATAGGAGTGCTTCAGAGCCTGCCCAAAAAGAACCTACCCTGCCATGTTCGCCCTGGCCTAGGGGCACCCACAGCCCACATCCCCCATCCAGGTAAACCTTAACGCATGCACAGTCATGATTCTGAATCTGTACTCACCCCCTTGTGGCTGCTGTGATGCCTTCAAGCGCCCATCCAACTCTGGATAGGCCACCGCAAGGATGCAGAACATCGGGGGGTCAGGGTACGATGGGCACCCCTTCCTCGTTGGGAGGCCAGCCCTAGCTGGGCCTCCACCGTCTTCTTTGCCCAGAGGCGCAGGTCCTTCCACCATTTGCGGCAGTGGGTGCTCCGCCTGTCAAAGACCCCCAGGGTCAACACCTCCTTGGTGATGGCACGCCAAATACCCTTTTTATGGTCGCGCTGACCTGCATGGAAAAGACAGCAGAAAAGGGAATTAGTCAAACGTCCAGGACTGTCACAATCATGACCCATCAGATCCCTCCCATCCCCTGACGCACATACATTGACCCCCATACATGCAGCACTCATGCAAGGACACCTCAGCCCCCCCTACATGTGGCTTACACACACAGCACTCCATACATTCATGGCCCACACATCATGCTCACAGTGTACTCACCTGTTTGTCTGGAGGACCGCAGAGTAACGTGTACTAGGGTAGGACCCCATCCACCAGTTTCTCCATCTCCTCCGCAGTGAAGGCAGGGGCCCTTTCCCCAGACACTTGAGCCATTGTCGCTTCCAGGCACAGGTCACAGGAGCACTTGCAGTGTAGTTCCTCTCCTGTTGAAGGTCAGGTAGCAAGTGGGTGAACAGATAGAAAATGGCGGTCACGTCTGCGGCAGTGCGTACTGTCTCCGCCGGCATGCATCGCCATTGGCTCCTGGAACCCATAGGCCTAATGATAACCAATGCGAAGTTGCGTGGTGGTCATCGACCGCTTACCGTATCAGCACACAACGCCAGCGGAATTACCTCATTTCCACTTGTCCCTCCTCACAGGTTAGGCTGCCGCCATTTCAGGGGGGCACAAGGCATGGCACCTAACTGCGTCACCGCAGACATTGGCACAGCAACTGACTCTCGAATTCACATACTGGATCTTTAAAGGAAAATATGCATCATTAGTGCAATCGATGTGTGAAAATGACCCTCTGATCACCGTTTTCTTCCATAGACTTCAACCGCTGCGGCTGAATATGAGATGGCGACATCCATTGGTCTACAGACCCCTGGTGAACCTAGCGACAATGGAGGACAGACACATTATCATAACATACAGACTTGATCGGGCCACAATCCAAGAACTGTGTGCCCAATTGGAGCCAGACCAGATGTCGGCTATCCGCCAGCCCACAGGTATCCCCCCTCTAGTGCAGGTCCTGTCAGTGCTCCATTTCCTGGCAAGTGGTTCCCTCCAAACTACAGTAGCCATGGCATCATGGATGTCTCAGCCAATGTTCTCCAACGTGTTGACCACAGTGTTGTCAGCCCTGCTGAAACACATGCGCAGCTACATCGTATTCCCCAAGGTGGAGGATTTGGCCTCAGTGAAAGCTGACTTTTATGCCCTGGGACATATCCCCAACATCATTGGTGCCATTGATGGTACACATGTGGCATTTGTCCCCCGCGGAGAAATGAACACGTTTTCAGGAATAGAAAAGGTATCACTCTATGAATGTACAGATGTTGTGTTTGGCAGACCAGTACATCTCCCATGTGAATGCCAAGCATCCTGGCTCTGTGCATGGCGCCTCTATCTTGAGGAATAGCAGCATCCCATATGTGATGGGCCAACTCCAGAGGCACCCGGTGTGGCTACTAGGTGTGCCCAAGGTCCCCACCCAGTATAAGGAGGTGTCTGGGTATGGGGTTGTCCCTAAGGGTTAGTGTGTGTCTAACAGTTGTCCCTCGATATTTGCAGGTGACTCTGGTTACCCCAACCTCTCATGGCTACTGACCCCAGTAAGGAAAGCCAGGACAAGGGCAGAGGAACGTTACAATGAGGCACATGGGCGTACTGAAGGCCAGGTTCCGGTGCCTCCATCTGACAGGTGGATCCCTGTACTACTCACCAAAGAAGGTGTGCCAGATCATCGTTGCATGTTGCACAACCTGGCCTTGAGACGCCAGGTGCCTTTTCTACAGGAGGATGTGCCTGGAGATGGTCTTGTGGCAGCGGTGGAGCCTGTGGACAGTGAGGAAGAGGAGGCAGAGGAAGAAGATGTTGACAACAGAAGTCATATAATACAGCAGTACTTCCAGTGACACACAGGTAAGACACTGTAACTTCACTTTACTTTTCAGTTTTGTGTTGGACATTGTACATGGCAGCCTGATTTCCCTATGTCTATGGCCACTTACAGAACCCTTTGGCACCTCTATTTTCAGATCTCTGTGCCCCACTCTGGCTCCTGGTATGTGTACTGTTGCCCACTAAAGGTCATTCCAATGTAAATGTAACTGTACATATGACTTGCAATGCTTTGATAATGTTGTACTAATACATAAGTGAATAATTTGACAGACTCCAGATTTGTCTTTGTTCCAAGGGTGTTTATTTAAGTGCTCATAAGTAGAGGGGGATGTGCAATGGGCTGGGGTGGTGGTGGAGGAATGTCCAGTAAGAGTCCTATCTCTTGGTATCACAGATGCATTGTCCAAGGGGGCATAGGGAGGGGAGTAATGGCAGTTCAAGGTGGACAGGGTGACAGAGTGGGACAGAAGGATGACAATCAGGAGAGTCTTATTTCCTGGTGGGGGTCTTGGCAATGTTCTCTGGCTTCTGCCTGGATCGCAGGGACCGTTTGTGTGGTGGTTCCCCTTCTGCAGGGGGGTGGGGTGCTGGTGGCCTGTTGTTCCTGTGGCAGGGCCTCCTGTCCACTAGTGCCGGCGGAGGTGGAGGGCTGTTCTTCGGTGTGGCTAGTGTCAGGGGCCCGTTGGTGTGCCACTGCCTCCCTCATGGTGTTGGCCATGTCAGCCAGCACCCCTGCAATGGTGACCAGGATGGTGTAGATGTGTTGAGGTCCTCCCTGATCCCTGTCCCTCCTGCAGCCGCTGGGTCTCCTGCAACTTGGCCAGTATCTGGCCCATGGTCTTCTGGGAATGGTGGTATGCTCCAAGGATGTTGGTGAGTGCCTCCTGGAAAGTGGGTTCCAGGTGCCTGTCCTCCCCCTGTCACACAGCAGTCCTCCCAGCTTCCCTGTTGTCCTTTGCCTCTGTCCCCTGAACCGTGTGCCCACTGCCACTGACCCCAGGTCCCTGATCATCCTGTGTTTGTGGGGTTGCCTAGGGTCCCTGTAGTGGTGGACACACTGCTGATTGACGTGTCCTGGGGACAGTGGCATGGGCCCAATGGGCGGGTGCTGTGGTGGTGTTTCCTGAGAGGGGAGGCTCTGTGGGGGGTTGGGGCTGTGGCAGGGTAACTGACTGTCCAGAGGTCCCTGATGGGCCAGGTTGGTCGTCCTGATCAAGGCGTGCAGAAGCTGCTGTTGTCACTGTGGGCTCTTCTGGGGGGGGGTGGGGGGGGCCGGATGTAGCTGGCACCTCCTCTCCTGTGATATTGAGTAGTGGTTCTGTGGGGATGCAAAGGCAGTGTTATTGTATCTGCGTGTGCCATCTTGTGCATGGGTGTGTTTCCCTGTGTGATTGTGATTTCCCTGTCAGCTTTGCCTTGTGTGCGTGGTGATTTTGTGGGCTGGGTGATTCTCTCTACTTGGCATGCTGTGGAGATTGGTGTCCATGCAGGTCTGTGATGGGGGTCCATGGATTGGTGTTACATGCAGGGCTTGGTATTTGGATGGGTGGGTTGTGATAGTGGGGTATGTGGGAGGTGGTGGAGTGATGGGAGTGAGGGTGAGGGTGGGGGTATCTGATGGCATACAGGTTGGGGGCTGATAGTGGTAAAGATTTGACTTACCAGAGTTTAGTCCTCCTGCTAATATTGCGAGGTCCTCAGGATGGATTATTGCCAAGACTTGCTCCTCCCATGTTGTTCGTTGTGGGGGAGGATGTGGGGGTCCACCGCCAGTCCTCTGTACGGCTACCTGGTGTCTTGCAACCACGGAACGTACCTTCCCCTGTAGGTCTTTCCACCTCTTCCTGATGTCATCCCTTGTTCTTGGGTGCTGTCCCATGGCGTTGACCCTGTCCACAATTCTCTGCCATAGCTCCTCATAGCTCCATCTTCCTTCAAATGGAGGTCTGCTGCACCTGTGATCCGAATAGCTGTGGCTCTACCCGGATGATTTCCTCCACCATGACCCTTAGCTCCTCGTCTGAAAACCTGGGGTGTCTTTGGGGTGCCATGAATGTGGTGTGAGTGATATGTGTGAGGATGTGTGGGGTGATGTGTTGTGAGGTGCGTGGATGGTGTCTGGGTGATGATGTTTTGTGCCTCTGATTGAGTGGGTGCTCCTGGCTTGTCTCTCTCTGCTTGCTATCCTTTTTTTCACTGTAAGGGGTTGTGGGTAATGTGGGTGTGTGTTTTATATTGGATTGGGTGTGTGGGTGTAGTGTGTGTATGTGTGTCAGGTGTGTGTGGTTTGAATTGTCCAATGCGGTGTAGTTTTGTAAGTGTGTGTGTATTTTGAGCGTGGCGGTGTGTACCACCAATGGTTTACTGCGGTTGAAAGACCGCCACAGTGATTCGTGGGCCGTGATACTGTGGGTGTATTCCTGTTGGCGTAATGGTGTGGGTTTTGGTACCGCCAGTTTATCACTGACCTTTGGTCTGGCGGACTTGTGTGGGTGTCTGTATAGTGGCGGATTTCTTAGTGTGGGTCATAATACCTGTAGCTGAATACCGCCGCGGTCACTGTATGTTGGCGGCCGTCAGCACGGCGGTAGGCGGCATTTACCGCCAGGGTTGTAATGAGGGCCTATATCTCATTTTTGAGCCAGCTTCCTACAGACATGTACACCATGACTATTTCTGTTGAAACACTGAAAATCAATAAAAACAGTTTAATAAAAAAACTCTTTTATCTCTTTATGTTAGAACTAGTGAAGTTTTAGACATGCGGAGGTGTTGCTATCATGTCTGATGCCCATCTAGGCTGACATATTTTCACTGTGTAATATGCGGAGGCTGCCATGTTAAGATGGGCGCTTACAGTGGAAGCTAACATATCAACATGTGAATCGAAACAAAGCATTCAACAACAGAAATACCAAGCCAAAGGTAATTCCAGTTTGCTGCAAAACAGCCCTTGCCAGGTGTTGCCCCAGGGATCTGAGAGCTGTGCAAGAAGTGGCCTTAAGCCCTGCATTGCTCATCATTTCCAGGCAAGGTCTGTGATAGGGAATAGCTAAACAGCTATTTCTCACTAAGAATGGTATGCTGTGAGATCTATTTTAATAAACTCAGTTTATAGGCTTGCTAATTTCTGCTTCTGGTAAATTTTAGTATAGTGCTTAACAGTGGCGATGGGGGTGCTAAGATGCTAGAAACGTAATACTCATGTGAGGTCTGCTCATTTTGTATTCGCTGGCCATGTCATCCATTGCTGCACTTATTTTCTCACCCTGTGTGGTTACCATTTATAATTTATACACTCGACTTGCGTTTTAGAAAATAAACATTTTAAAGGTTTACCCTGTGTATCTTTGTGTTATTTTGAGTGTGTTTTTTATTATTGAAAGAGGATTTGGATTTCTGTTATGTCCCTGAACTCATCAAGCAGTTCTATTCATGACCACAAAACACCACCTACACAGTTTTGCTTAGTGGGTTGTCAGAACCTCTTTCAGGGGGCCGTAGGGCATGCATAGGCTACTGGGCCCAGCCGTAGTGGTTGAGATCTTTTACTCCTGATGCCCTGGGACCCGACCTGCCATGGATCTCCCTCAAATGAGCTAAGTATCCCTTATGCTCTTGATTCTAGATGATAGCTGTGGTCGAAATCAAGACTCACTCAGGGGGGGTGTAGATACAGGTCGGCGAACACAACTCATAATTCAGAGTGCAAACAGCACAAACAGTAAATCAATGTCTAGCCAAATACTTGCATTTATAAGAAAATGTAGTATTTTATTTCTGACTCTACACAGTCAAAGAAATGCAACATTGAAACACAACAACACAATCGCCCATTGGGAACGGGCTGTAGTAGTTGTCAGATGAATCTCTGTCCCACCCTCCTTCATGTAACATGTTCAGGGTTATTCCCGATTCGCTGGTGGCTGTATCAGGGAATGCAAACTATTAAGCTGTTCTTAAGAATTTTCCCTTTTGACCCATTAGGACTTTAGTCACAAGTGTCTATGGTGCCCCAGCACCGTTTAGCAGTGAGTTCCCCAGGGTCCCAATGGCCCAGTTCACGTCTTACCTGCTCTTGCAGCACAGAAGAGTTCATTGATGCAGTAGATGCCTTCAAACACACACCTGTGAGAACTGCTGAGTTCGGAGAGGTCGGGCTGCTTGCACACACGACAACACCCAGCGGTGCAGGATCTCTCTTCAGAGCGACTCTGCCAGATGTCTCCCAGATGTAGAGCAGCTTCCTGCTCACAAAGACGCAGTAAGTTGGCTTTGGGCAGCAACAGGGAAGGAATCCTTTCTTTGTTTCTCGACTGAGTTGCAAGTGAGTGTGCATCACCATCCACAGCTTCTCCACCAGTCCTCAGGGGTGAGTTGGAGGCAGTTCCCCTGCCATGCGGGTCCAACCGGCTCATAGCCTCAGTCCCTCCTTTGGGACAGTGGCCCAAAACCATTGCCAACATTGGTACTGGCAGCCCCTGCTGACATTGGGGTTGCAGCTGTACGGGATTATCCGGGTGCCGGCTCTCCGAGCACAGGCGCTCCACCCAGACAGTCACAAGTCTTGTCCCTCCTTGAAGTGGTACCTTTACCTTTGGCCCTCTCTGGTATACAGGGCCACCGCAGTGTGCTGGTACGAGTGTAACAAGACCAGCACTCAACACACGACTCAGTCTACGACGGCCCACTCCTTGCATCCTGGGGTTACCAAAAACAATCTTGCACATGTGCGACGGCCCAACCCATACTGAGCCAAATCCTGCCACCTCACACTTCTCATAGGGCACACTGGTTTTGGCAAGCATGCAGGCACTGGTGTACACCAAGATCCAGGGCAGGATGGTCTTAGTTTTACCGGTTGATGTCCCCTCACCACCAGGGAGACTAGCAGGTCTTGGCCCCTAGTCCTGGTCAGAGGCAGAAGTCTTGCAGAGCTTCCCCTTCCCCCACTTCCCATCTGGCTGCTAGGCAGATGACAATTATTTGGGGCTCAACTTCTTATAGTCCTTTTCCAGACACCAAATGCGATTTAGGGCTTGGGTCTTTGAAGTTTTATGTTGGGGTTTTGCTTCTTTTAAAGTGGACACTTCTCCTTTTTTTGTTACTTCATGAAAGAAGTCTGCCACAGTAGGTGCATTCTGAAAGCTGATTGTCCCACACCACAATTCATGGCAGTGACCAGAGTTTACACCTGGATGGCAGTCACAGTGATATGTGTGTATCATAAGGTTGATCCAAACCCCCCAGGCCTACTTTTTATGATTCTGTTATTGGCCCCATCTTCCTTCAATGAGCAGTCTTTGCAAATGTAAAGGGAGTCTCTACTCTTTCTCTCCTTTGTGTCCCCATCCAGCTCACAGGAATGCAGCAATACACAAATCTGTCTGGGAGAATTTCTCGCCTCCTCCTCAGGTCTCTAACAGGAAGGCTTGGGCTTCTCAAAATGGAATGCAGGGTTTTCCATACAATGCACCATTGCAGGCACACTCACTCAGAATTCTTTCACAGCTCACTTTCAGTCCAGCACTGTTCTTCCATGCATTGTACCCTTACTTGCACCCAAACATCCAATACGCACACTCAATCTGCACGCACCTTTCAGCACTGAAGCTGTTCTGTATTTAACCATGGTGTGCTCTTTACAAATACACACTGCCAGCACACTCATTCACTATTTGTGCGCTGCACAAGACTTCACCCTTCATACTGTACTCCACGCAAGCACACATACACTCAGCGCATGCTTTATCCACACATCCACAGCACAGCACTACTACATCTGTGATGTAATGTGTTCCTCTCAGCATACATACACCCAGTACATGTACCAACCACGCAAGCACTGCACAGTATCATGTTTGCCTATGATGAAAAATCAGCATTAGGGATCCAGACAGCAGTACATTTGGTCACTCAGGGCTTGGGTACACATCCTTACCTTGTATTGGATTTTTCCGTCCAATCGTGGGTTGTGTACAGGTTTTAGTCCAACTGGATTTGTAATTTGTATTGGTGCATTGATTTAAATCCTTGCAGAGGGGGATTAGAAATCCACCCCCTGCTGTTCTGTGATGCCCCCCCGCAGATCATGACAGTGCTGGAAAGGGGTATGTCCAGTTCACTTCAAAATACTTGTTGTCGTTTTCACAGAAGCCTTCTGTTTATTCATATGAATTAGTGTGAACTTGTGGAGTGCCTAAGTAGTTCCTTTCTATAATGAGGAGCTTTCTGGCTCTATTTTGTTAAGTTTATTCATATGAATTAGTGTGAACTTGTGGAGTGCCTAAGTAGTTCCTTTCTATAATGAGGAGCTTTCTGGCTCTATTTTGTTAATTCCTTTTCGTTAGCCTAGTCTTTTCGCTCTCAGTCCTCTCTTTTTGACCATTCTTTTTTCTCATTTGCTCCGTGTGCTCTCCTTCTCTCTGACAGACCTTTTCTGTGCCGAAGCTATTCTTAATGTATGTAACTGGAGTTGTCTCCTTATAGGAACTCTCTGACATTCAGCCTCTGGCGGTGAAGACTTATTGAGGCTGATTTCAAAGTCCCCTCTTTACCCCAGACTCACGGAAGTCTTCAAAAGAATGATTAGCCGTGATAAGGCTACATTTGAGTGAGAGTGTCTGTTAATCATGCCACTTCCTGTTTCTAAATGTTATCACCAGCCCTGGGACTGTCTAACCAGTAGTGGTAGTGAGTTATCTAAAGACCTGGAGCCTGTTGACTTCACACCTATTAAGAAACCACTAAGGCTGGCACGTGCCTGGAGTTTCTTCTGTTCTCCCTATTGAAATCTGTGTTGACATTTGTAAACCTCACATTGGTTCTGCTTTTATGAGGTGTTTTGGAAAACAACTGGAATACCGCTTCCCTAAAGAGGAACAGTGCAGTGGAGTGTAATTTAGATGCCCTTTTAAAGGCTGAACCTTCTTTCGCACCTCCCTCAACGTTGATGGATTTGCAGTTGAGGCTCCAGTTGTATGTTTGGATGTAGCATTACTGTTTGAGCAAAGAGGAGGCCAACCACTGTGAGTACGGATGCTGTTTTTATAAGCTGGAAGTGTTGGTGAGTATGTATGGGAATTAAGTGCTGTGATGTGTGGTAGAGATTCTGTTGACAAAGTATTTGATCTTGGGCAGTTTGTCAATGGAACGTAGGATTGTGAATGGTGGGAGTGTGTTGGGGCAGTATTTGAATGCATGGAATAACCTTTTTGTTTCATTATCAATTTTAGAGTTGGTTATGTTATAGTAGTTTGATTTTGTTTTGGGGACAGACAATTTGCAGGTAGGATATGCAGTTTTGACGAGCCAAGGTATCTTCAGAGGAACTAATGTGACATGGTCTTCTCCATTTGTCCTGTTAGACATTGCCGTCATTGAAATCCTGTCTGTACAAGGGAGCTATAGATTTTGTTTTGCCCATCTCGGTGGTAATTTTGTGTTCATCTACAATCAGATTACATAAGGAGGCTGTAGTCTTTTTGCAAGGAATAAGTAGTATGGAACTTTGCCTTGCTGTGGCAAATTTTGTTCAATGTGCCCTGGGTATTAGAAATAGATATGGGACTATGTAAATTGTTCTATATATCGATTTTTAGGTGCTTCTATTTTATTTTACTGTTTAGCTCATGAGATTTATTTTTAGATAGTTTTGCTGGCTGTAAAGTTTTTAGATCTATGTTTCTGAAGTGATGTTTTTTTATGTGTCTTATGGCTTTATTTTAACAAGTAGAATAACGTTTATTGACTGACTGGCCATGTTGGTGCATTTTGGTATGTTGGAAGTTAATAAAAGACCAGAGGGAAGGGCTGAGTTCACCAGGAGCTTATAAGTTAATTGAGGTAGATTGGTAAAGCCCTTATGAAGTACGTGGATGTTGAAGCATTTGAAAGACTGAGAGTTGATTATTAAAGGCTTGGGCTTGCCCACTGTGGTGGATTTTTATAACCATTTTGTATTGTTTTTAATATAAAAAAAAAACAAAATAAAGGCAGACAGATCCCTATATATAATCATTTTCTCCCATTCAATAAACATATATCCGATCAGTATAAGCTACTATTGTACAGTTGCAGTGTACTCTCCCATAAGTACATAGATATCATTGGTTTTCCCAGTCCATGCGAAAGATTGTTATGATGGCACAATAGGCAATGCTAGGTAGTACTTTTATCCATTTTTAGTCCAGTATAAGAGTAGAAGGAACTGATAGGAAGAGCTCCAGATTATTTCAAAGGTTTTTCTGGATGTTGTTCCATGGGACGTGAGGTTACGTGAGATGGAGAGTTACAGTAGATATTTCCTTATGAATTTGTTGTTGAGTCAATAAGGTAGATGTGGTCTTATTAGAGAAAGATGTTGAGTAAGGAGTTTGGAGAGGACTTTATAAAACCTTTTATTTTAGCTGGAGGGGACCAATTGTAGAGGGTGTTGGATAGAAAAGATGGAAGGTTATAGAAAGAAGTGGATCGAGGAATAGGCTTGGAGAAAGTGATCCAGTTAACGAATTAAAGATTTATGGCACAGTCAGTCATGCAGGAGCATCTTGTCTTTTAGGCTGAGGTATCAGCATGTATTCGATCAGTCTAGTGGATCGGAACAATCTTTTCATCTTCCGTCTCCAAAAGAGGTGCAGTGAGAGTAGCATAGTAGACAGTAGATGGGTTTTAAATGCCTTATGAAAGGCTTCTTACCTGAAGATGCACTATAGTGCCAGGGGCAAGGCATTCCAGAAATGAGAAGAAGACATGGACAAAGCTGCCCTCCACATCGTGCACCAGAGAGAGACCAGGCCTTATGGAATAGCAAACCAAGGTAGGAGCGAAGCCTGTCAGATAAACCATGCAGGCTGGGCTGATAAACACCTAGTGAACAATGCACAGCATAACAACATAGAACAGAGAACCCTAGGGCAAACATTTCTGCCATCATTATCCAGTTTGCGAATCTGTAATGATACTCAAACATGTTTGTGCTGACCTAGGCATCTCAGAGACAGGAATACCCTGTAATTCAGCCCAAGAAGCTGCTAAACCTGTCATTGATCCTTGTTGGGTCCTTCTCAAGACGAAAAGTATCTGCCTTAGAGTAACTTAAGATCCCTTTTAACATCCAGACTATGAAGAAGCTTTTCCTCAGGAATCAAAGGCATCTGAAAAGCACAGGGAGAACAACATATTTTTTCCTGCAAAAGTTAGTAGAAAGTTTGGGAATAAAAGAAAGGTCAGGCCAAAGAACAAGCTTGTGATTAAGAAAAAATGAACAGGGAGGACAAATAAACAGGAGTGCCAACTCCTCAATCCTTCTAACATGTGTAATTACCACCAAGATGTCTGTCTTCGTGGTGAGAAACGTCTTAGCTGCTGAAAGAAGCAGCTCAAAGGGATGAAACTAAACTTAAAGCCTTTGAGCACCAGTAGGAAATGCCAAGAAGGAAACGGGTCTAGCAGAATGATGAGACAGTGAAAACGTTTTAAACAGCCTAGTGGCTCAATCCTCTTCAGTAGCCTTCAGAGACTTTTGGGAACAGGAATACAAAAAAACACCCCTGTCTTTCTTCTTTGGTGAAACTGATATCACTACATTCTTCAATATGTTGCGCTGCATAATGAAATGCCTTCTTTGTGTTCCTCGGGCCTAGGAGTTTTCCTTATCCCTGAGTTTGGAGGAGAGTGGAAAACTCAATCTGATAGATATTCTTTATGTCTTACAGCACCCGCAGGTCAGAAGAAAACGTGTCCAAAGATTTTTGAAGTACTGAATCTGACCTTCCACTGACCACTTGAAGTCATCTCCGGCACAGTGCGGGCGTTAATTATTTTTCATGTGTTCTGTTTTTTTCATTAAAACCCAGCAACGGGGAAGTAAAAGACTGCTGATGCAATGACACCGTTGATGATAATTGTTTTTTTGTTGTCTAAATTACGAAGAATGCTTTTTTAAGGAAACAATGAATCCTCTCCTCTGACTCATTAGCAAACAGGCAGACACTTTTAAAGAGCCTACAGAGTGTAGATGGTTTCTGTACTACATCTGTGTGCTAGTACTGCAGGAAAAGATTTCTCTATGCAGCAGCAGAGGCTCCTCTAACCCAGACAGATGCTCTTGCTGAGACCCAATGTAGTTTTTTTAAGGACAGAACCTGTCTGTAGATTTGTTTGAGATTAATGATTGCTTCTAGTGCCGGAGTGGTTTTGCCAGCAAGAGTGCCCACAAGAGAAAAGAGTGAAGTAAAATCCTGTAACATTGACTCCATCTCAGATGGTGGAGAAAGGCGCTGCATGACCTTGGACATAGTTATACTATCCGGATCTTCCCATTCTCTAAGCATCCAGTACATGAGGATGAATAAGTCCTCTAGACACAACAGCAAGTACATGTGGATGAATGGATCATCCTGTCTGAGAGGAATGCTGAACTTGCCTTAGTGCTGTTTCTGAGGAAGTACTAACCTTTTCCTTGGATTGGGCTCCCATACTTCTCTCACCATTCAGATTCCCTGGAAGTAGGCCTTTACCTATGTACAGTACTTTCCACTTTGCTCATCGGTAAGTAGAGGGCTTAGCTTCCGTGCTCCTCTAGTCTGAGGCATCTGAGTTAAAGTCCACGTATTATTTTATATCAGCATACTCACGAGTGTTCTTTACAGCTGGATATGTTTCTAAAGCAGTGTGCTGCAACCTACAGCTTCCTCTCCATCTTTAGAGGCAGAATGACTCCTTCTCTGACCAGTGAAGGCGACCTGGACCTTGATCAAGAAGAAGGAGTGGATACGCTAGCTTCCCTTTACTCTAATGTTCCCCCAGGTCAGCAAAAATATATGACAGTGAAATGCAGCTTGTTTTAAATGGCAGTGTGCATCTCCCTCGGCGGCACCTTTCCGAAACGAAAGCAAACCCATGCACAATGAAGCTTACATGCAAGCAGCAGAGACATTGTTTCCCTTCTGAGCCAAGCTGTATGCACTCGGATAGCTGTTAATGTGGGCTTCAGCTGAGGTCTGAGTTTCCCAAACCAGGAAGTTTTGCCTGCCTGTGTTGCTATTACCTGGTGTGGAGACCATCCCCGAATGTTTTAGTTAAACATTTTGTGCTTGGCGACATCCAGGTAGCTAGAAGCAAAATATAATTAGATTCGGGGAAACTCGCTGATCACCTTTCACCTGCTGCGTATGGGAGAAAATTAGGCTGTGGGATGGTAAGTATGTCAGCTCATTGGGGGCCATGTCGCTTCTGCTGCTGTTTCGCAGCTAAGTCACCTGGCTACACCAGTGTGGACGCTCAGGGTAGGTTTGAGGATCACAGGAAGTTTTTAATCTATAGTATTATTAAAAATATTTCCCCTGTGTAAAGTGCCTGCTTTATCTTCATGAGTGTGGGATACATTTCTTTAACGTGGTCATTACTGTTTTAGTAGTAGGTAAATGAACGTGCTGATTTAAGCAATTTTCTTGCTTCGTTCTGTAGCGCCATGGTCTTTTCATATGTGCCAGATGACTAGTTAAACAACTCTATTGATTTAAAGATATTGTGACATGAAAAACTCAACAAAAGGCTTCTACTGCGCTTCATGCCTACTGGTGCTGGAACAGTTTTCACAGAGGGGTTGGTGCCATCAGTGTTACATCACAGAAGACCTAGGATTTGTAAACACGGCAATCGTCACACAAAGAGCAAGTGTAGAAATGAGCCACAGCAATTCAACAGGAGTGCATAGTATGAAGCCTGAGGTGCATTTTGAATATGGAGATGGTGGAATTTTGACTACTCCGCGTTAACGCTTATAACGCAGAGTTCCAGTCAAATTCCACCCACCGCCGCGTAACTGAGTTTTTTGTTTCACACGCCAGCGGTAAATTGGTGAGCAAGTATTGGCATCTCCTAGTTGGATTTTCGAGAGCTAGGGTGCACCAGATAAGGTTTCTCACTGCGAACGGTCGCATGCAGTTGCGATTATTTGTGGCGAGAAAGCTGCCGCCCGAGTAGAAAATCAACTCGATCAGCAGCAAAATCAACTCGATCAGCAGCAAAATCAACTCGATCAGCAGCAAAATCAACTTGAGCAGCAGTGCCCACTGCGGTGTGGCAGTGTGGTACTGTTCTCGATGAGTTTACAGCGCCATACCAGCGCTAAAAATCAGTACAAGCAGCGTGACGTGCTGATTTCTGCCTGTTTGCTGAACTACACTGAATCTCATGGCGTTTTCATGTAACGCCGCAAAATTCCACAGAGTGAAACTCCATGAGATCCAACCCCCACTCCCTCAACCCCCCAATTTTGGTGCACACTGTCCCAAATATATTACTAAAGCATGGTGTAGTAGCTCACTGTCATTTACAGGCAGCACATTTTCAACTGAAATGATGACTAACTTTGCACTGGCATGCAGTTTTTCTGATAAATGATAACGTGCGATATTGGGTTTCACTGAATATTTATAATTTGTAGGTTACCAAGTAAATTATTATTTTTTCGTTGTGATGATACTAGAATCATTGTTGCCATTTAACTTCAGTATTACAAGCTAACTTTTTTTTATTTGTGCTTTCCTAACTGCCGATATATTTTGAAATATATGTACAGTGCATTTAGAGGTATTTAAGTAGTACCACCCCCAGCACCCCTACTTACACCATCTACACTCACGCCTTGACAAAAGTGTGGGCAGCAATTTTATATGTGACACATGCACAGGCTCCCCCCTTTGGATGTTACTGTGTTTGACAGGGAGGGACATTGAAGAACCAGTGTAGTCCAGAACAAGCTTCTTCAAAGTCCTGCAAAGGATATTTGTTATGTCCATATCTAACTCTACTTAGTTAAAGAAAAATAATTGCCTCACTCTTCCCTGCATGTCCTTGAAGACGTAATTGAAGTCAGGCATTTGCTGCATCAATGTATTCTCAGTGGCTGGTCCTCACAAGAGTTGTGTGTCTTATTTAAAGAATCTTCATCTGGTGAGTTAATGTACTTCCTGCACAGGAATCTGTTCAAGATTCTTGAGAATGAGACTCCTGTTGATGTAGAAGATAGGTCCTTGTCAGCAGAAGGGCCATTACATAGTTTAGAGACTGGTGTGATTTCTTTTTCTGTTTCTGTAGTTCTCCAGAGATGCTAATCAGCAGGCCCTGGTTCAGCAAAAGGCCTAATCAAATTTCTAAAGGAGCCTTTTCTCCTCTACCATCTATTCAGTGTCTAGGTCTTCTCTATTCAGCTTCAGGATTGTGTGCAATAGACTTCCATTGCCTGGAAAAACATCCTCACCACCATTTCGTACAAAGAGCTAGACGAGGAGTATTGAAAAAGTGGAAATTACAAGCCTCTATTTCGCTGGTTCACTCACACACACCATGCATGTACTACACAGGTGACACATACTAACACTCAAGACATACACTTGATATGTTAGGAATTAAGCAAATGTATAGCAACAGAACTTTACACGAGCTGGCCAGCAGGTCTCCATTCTAGCGGCACACATAAAAAGTTTTGGCTGCAAATATGGATTCCCAAAACATGATATGCTACTATCATCACTCCTTGTGTGAAATCTTCGACAAGGCAGTAGTCCACTGTCTGTCAATGAGGGTGCGCTTGGTACACCTTTTCGATCACAGAACAGATCCAGGGCCTTACTCATGTCAAGGGACAGACCCAAGACCTTCTGTACTTGTTAGATTAGTATGAAACCAGCGCCAAGAATCAAAAACCAGGATACTAGATAAAAGACACTCAGGACAGAGAAACAACTGTACACCAAGCAGGGGACTTTACTATCCCAACAGTAAGGATGGAACCAAAGGAGCAACAAAAAGGGTGAATACTTCAGTGAACTGTGTTGAGAGTTATTATACGTGAGCTTTGAAATTAGTAGTCTATAGAAGTATAAGTAGCTGTTTCCAACTTCCCAAATAGTTCCTTCCAGAATGTGGACACAAACTGGGAGCCTGTATATGAAATTATGATATTAGGCAAACCATGGAACCTGACTACTTCACTGAAAAAGATTTTCGCCAATTCTGGAACATGAGGTTGTTTAATAAGAGGAAAGAAATGCGTTAGTCTTATGAAACAGTCAGTGACTATCAGTATCATATCATGTAGTTGCAATTCTGTCTACATTGAAGCTCATATATCACATGAATTAAGGACTGTTCAGGAGGTAGTCCCGACACTCCCTTGATTTAAGAAACCCTAAATTTGAGAAACCCAGTTTGTGTTTGTCTTTTGGTCTTGAACTGACCGCAAGCATGATATTTCTTCACAAATTCTGATATTGCTTTTTTCCATTCTGAGCTACCATAAAATGACTGTTCCCTAAATCAGCAATTTTGTGTCTCCCAGGATTACTGTCCAAAAGTGAATCATGACACCATACCAAAACCTGTTGTTCATTTTGTAGTTCATTTTGAAGATTTCTGTTTGTCTATGTGCTCTTGTTCCTACCTTAACCTTGTTTAAAAAAACTTGTGGATCTGTAATAATTTCCTTTAGAGAGGCAAGATCAGAAGGAGACATAGGGGGTCATTCTGACCCTGGCGGCCGGTGGCCGCCAGGGCCACCGACCACGGGAGCACCGCCAACAGGCTGGCGGTGCTCCCACGAGCATTCTGACCGCGGCGGTTCAGCCGCGGTCAGAAGCGGAAAGTCGGCGGTCTCCCGCCGACTTTCCGCTGCTCGGGGGAATCCTCCATGGCGGTGAGGATTCAGACACCCCCTACCGCCATCCTGTTCATGGCGGGAAACCCGCCATGAACAGGATGGCGGTAGGGGGTGCCGCGGGGCCCCTGGGGGCCCCTGCAGTGCCCATGCCAATGGCATGGGCACTGCAGGGGCCCCCGTAAGAGGGCCCCAAAAAGTATTTCAGTGTCTGCTTTGCAGACACTGAAATACGCGACGGGTGCAACTGCACCCGTCGCACCCCTGCAACTACGCCGGCTCAATTCTGAGCCGGCGTCCTCGTTGCAGGGGCATTTCCTCTGGGCCGGCGGGCGCTCTTTTGGAGAGCGCCCGCCGGCCCAGAGGAAATGTGTGAATGGCCGCCGCGGTCTTTTGACCGCGGTGCGGTCATTTGGCGGCGGAACTATGGCGGACGGCCTCCGCCGTCCGCCATAGTCAGAATCAGGCCCATAGTTGTGTCATCAGCAGTCTGGCGAGAAAGAGCATTGGCTTTGTCACACCCATGTCGATTTACTGGATGGTAGGAAGTGTGATAGTCAAAAATCTGGAGGAGAACAAAGGTCATCTTGTGTGTCTTGGATTGGCGCACTTCATGGAACATTAAACCTAATTTTTATGATCTGTGCAGACTGTTGTATTGTGAGCCAATGAGTGAATACTTCCTTGATGACTAAAAGTTCTCCATTGTAAATTGCATTATTCTTTTCAGCAGCGTTGAGAGTTCTGGAATAGCACACTGCTGGATGTAAGGCTACAAGTTTGGGGTGATGTTGTGATAATATGGCCCACGTGATAAAGGCAACAACATCTGTCTTTACAATCAAAGGTAAAGTGAGATCAGGGTGACAAAGGATTGAGGCTGAAGCAAATGTGTCCTTTAGAGACCCTAAGGCAATTTCTTGATCTATCTCCATCTACAGACTTCTCATTTTCTTGTGTATTTTGTGATAAGAACTGTTTTAGATGAAAAGGCCTGAAAAAAGTCTTAGTAAAAGCTGGGTAAACCAAGAAACCTATTAACTTTCTGGACTGTGGAAGGGTGTCAATCATAACAAGGAGAGGCATTTATTCTCTGCAGCCAAATCTAATCTTGAACCCCTTAAAAGATGACAGAGGATACCTAGAGGATACCTCAAATACACATTTCGCAGCCTTGATGAAATAGCAGGGTCTTCTGAGACAGTAGAGAACCTCCTTCTTGTGTTGATAGTGTTATTGGATGGTTTCGGAGAAGAACATTTACCGAATGTTGAAACCCAGTGGCACTGCAAGGCCATATGGCATGATCAGATGCAGAAATGCTCACACCGAAGGCAGTCTTCCATATGTCTTCAGTCCTGATTCATACTAAGTTACATGCTTCTCATACTTCGAGCTTGGAAAAGACTTTGACAGTTTTGATCTGATCTAGAAATACTGATATTAATGGCAAGGGATAATGATTACGGACAGTGATGGCATTCAAATCTTGTTAGGCAATACAAGACCTATATTCAATTTTGAGTTTTGGTACAAAGAACACTGGAGCTCCTTGCTCCTGTCGGAGAAATGGAATGATGGATGCATGCTTTTTCTACATTTTCAGAACCATACTGTTGTAGCACTTCATCCTCTCTTGATTAAAGGCTGGACATGATCATGCAGGATCTTAGCTCCTGAGATGAGATTAATGGCATAGTCTTTTTCTCTTTGTGGTGGTAATGTATCATCTCCTTTAACATTGAACACAGGGAGGAGTTATTGGTAAGGTTTTGGATGATTCATTTCTGTCACAGAAGTCTCAGAGGCACAACAAATCAAGTAATGTGTTCTTTGAATATCTACAGGAGGAAAACAGTGTGTTTTACAATAATCTAAATTTAAAGTGATAGTTTGTTCTCTCCATTCGATATAGTGGTTCTGGCTACAAAACCAAGGGGTACTGAGAAGAATTAGGATATTTGGACCATCACTCAAATACAATTTTACACTTTTGCCATGTCCTTCCTGCATCAAATTAATTGTTGGAAAGATTTCTCAACAGGCATGTCCTGATTAGAAGACTACCACTGATTCTATTAATGTGATCTGTTTCAGGCTTTTTTCAAAATATGGATTCATGTTTTTGTATGAAGACCAAGCCCATAAAACATCCAGGTGCACTTGAATCAATAAGGGCTAACACATGGAAGAGGGTCCCGTAAGAGTGGTGAGCATAGCCTTCATTTGATAATGTGCTTGACTAATTATAGACTCTTGTATTAGGTGAGTGTCTGACTGGTCAATCCTCTTGGGCAGAGCAGAAGCGTTCCCCGAAAGCTGAGGACATGATAAAATTACCAGCTTTTGCCACAGTACAAACATGAACCGTCTGAGCAACATCGGTGTTTTAATTCCAGTGAGAATGGTTTTCTGATGTTGCCCATCTGCTTTGATTCCTCTGCGCTAAAGGCACATGTGTAGACTCTGGAAGCATAACAGCTTCTAAATCTGTGGTAACCTTTTTGTTCCATACACTGGTTTCTCTGAAGAGCATTTATCTGGAATGTAAGATCTATGAGAGTGGTAAATGCTATGGGTTGGATAACTATTAGTGATGAAGCATTTTGTAGATCTTCCTTGAGGCCCTAATATAAAGTGGCTGCAGCTGCTTCATCAGTCCAGGCTTCAGGCCTTGATTGTTAAAATTTGCGGACATAGATATAAGATCTCCTGATCCATGTGTTAAAATGCAAAGACTTATATGAGCATCCTGGACCATCTTCCTTTTCCCAAATATAACATGGAATAGAGACAAAAAGGTGCCTGAACTATTTAGACAAGGAATTAGATTATTATTCAGTTGTGTTTCCCGTCACAATGCTCCTTTGTTTAAGGGCTGAATAAATGAGAACTTGAATCAGTCATCCGGAAACCAATGCAGTCTCGCCAAATAGTGTTAATTACACTTTGTTCTAAAAGTTGGAAAGCTTCTTGGATTGCCAGAAAACCTTTCAGGTGTAACGTGAGTAGTGGTACTGGAAATTTGCCTAGGAACTGCCATCTAACCTAGCTGCGGGTATCATAGTAGGACTTGGAGTCTCCTGGCTGTTATTCCTAATAGAAAAATACTCATTGGTTGATGCCTTGGATTGGATCTGGCCTCCAGGTTCATAAGGCCACAAAATGAGGCACTGGCAAATCGTCAGGAAGCTGTGGTAATGTCATTTGATCCACTTTCTCTCAAACTCCGACTTGACCCTGGGAACCCAGTTTAGTAGGCTTGCTCGGTTTATGGTGTACACCTATGGTGTGGCACCCTATACTAGGTCCAGGCAACCCTTAGTGATAGTGTTTTGGTGCCAGATAACCAAAGCTCTCTAGAGGTAGCTGTGGAGAGCAGCTCAGGCTTATAAAGGAGAGGTTTAAAGCACTTACAATACCACAGTAGTCCAGTAGTCAGCCAATGATGTTCACACAAGAAAGAACCACACCAAGTGTTAGAAAAATAAAGTATTCTTTATTATAACATGAGTACTTTCCTAACATTAGTATATCTCCACTTGGAGATATCTACACACAGAAAATATACTTAGAAATAAACAGAAAAAGCATTGAAATTCTTGGAGCCCTATTGGGGAGTGGGGGCAAACAATATACTAAAAAAGTGGTATAAGAATGGAGATGCCCAACCAAGGGTAGTGTGTTTCGGATCTTAGGTGCTGGCAGAGTACGAAATCACCCAAGGTAAGTAGCATAAATCCCCCAGGCGCCCGTGTGCAGAGCTATTGTCTACCAGGGTGTCCCGAAGACTAACACAGAACCATTGCAGTTGGAATTTTCAGGATTCAGGACCCTTCCCAGAGGACCCTGATGAAACCAGTTGGCACAAGGAAGGTTTGATAGTACTCCCCACTCATAGATACCTAGGAAAGTGAAGTACCTACACCAGGGAGCCCTGGTGCGTAGGGGTGAAGTGATGTCAGAAAACCTTAGTTGGAGTCAATTGGAGCCTCGTTTGTCCAGCTGCTGTCACGACCTCTGGATCAGGTTGGTGGAACCCAAGGGCGGATTCCGGATTAGAAGAACCTGAAAAGGAAGGGGACCATATCCAGACCACTATGAGATGTCCAGGAGGTGCAGGTAGACAATGCCCACCCTTTTGGGGAGAAGATCGTCCAGGTCTGTGAAGGAATAAGTACAGCTGCAGAATCCAGGTGATGCGTGAAGATCCTTGGAGTCACTTGTGAGCCCGCCCATGTTGGTCGCCGGATTGCAAAGGGGTCAGCAGAACCGCCAACAAGCATTGGCAAAAGCAGGAAAAAGCTGCAGGGACGTTTGCAGGATTTCGGGTACCAGGAAGGTCAAAACGACTCAACTCTTGGAGGGGAGTCAGGACTGGCCCTCGGCACACAGGAGAGCCAGGAAGAATCCTTGGAGCCCACAAGAGAACCCACTGGCAGCAGGAACATGGAGTCGCAGAGAGGCCTCAGCAGCACAATAAAGAAGGAGTCCCACATTGCAGGAGTTGCAGAGTGGATGCTGTTCTTGGAGTCGCCTAGTGCTGGAGGCTGGAGCTTCTTGGAGCTTGAAGGTCTTCTGGAGGAAGAGTCGACAAGCCTTGGTAACAGCAACAGACTTGGTGCACAGTTGTTCCATCCCTGTGGCTACAGCAAAGACCCACCATCTCTCAACTTGGATATAAGACAAGCTGGACCTGGACCGGGCTACAGATCCACCGCCTGTGTAGCAGAACCTTTCGATGTCTGTGGGTCAGCAGGATCCTTCAGCTGGTCATTGTCGTTAAAGAGCCTGCAGATGCAATGGAGTGATGCTTCCTGGTGCAAAGAGAGTCCTTGTGACCCTGGAGGATGCACAGCCACAGAGGTTGCCGAATTCTTGCAGGAGCTGGAAAAACAATGTTGCAGTGGGAGCCCTCCCAACTGGATACAGTCTTGTTTTAGTTCCTAAGGCAGACCAGCAGTGGTTCCGGAGGCCAGGTTGCAGAAGTTCCATGTAGAGTCTTGCTTGACAAGTCTGGGAACCCACCTTCAGAGGAGCTCTTAGGTAACCTTAAAAGGGGGTTAGCCAATATCTATGGTGATCCACCTATCAGTGGGGGTCAGGGACGTCACCCAGCAGGCTTAACCATTCAGATGCTCACAGGGGCCTCTGCACATCTTATTTCCAAGATGGCAGAATCAAGTGGCCACCTGGTAGAGCTCTGTACACCTTCCTAGGGGAGGAGATGGACAGGGGGTGGTCACTCCCCTGTCCTTTGTGTGGTTTCATGCCAGAGCCAGAACCGGCCTGCACAGGTGGAAACTGTTTTATGCAAGGAAGGCACCAAATATACCTTTCAGACCAGTCTGGGGTCATTGAGAGGCCATCCCACCCCAGCCCAGAGACACCTATTTCTAAAGGAGAGGAGGTCACACCTCCCTCCAAGACGAAAACCTCTGTTCTGCCTTCCCCTGCTCGAGTTAGGCACAGCAGCAGGAGGGCAGAACAGTGTCTGGGGTAGGCAGCAGCACGGACTGGCATGCAGACCCTACAAGGCTGTACTGGCAGATTTGGGAGATCCTCTAAGGAACCCCCAGAGTACATGGTGTAATTCAACTAACAGTGGAATCGGTGTAGTTGCATGATTCCAATATGTTTGAAACATGCCTAGGTTCAGTGAAGCCATTATGTATTTGTACTACCTGTGTTGACCAGTGTTCACTACATACCTTAAAATGGCTCTTCTGCACTTACAAAGCCCAGGGAATGGAGTCTGGGGTTGTAAGGGCACCTGTCATACTCAGGACCATGCACCCTTTCCTTGGGCTGAAGGGCATACCAAAGGGATGACTTAAAGTGTCCATGTGTACTGAATGCGATATAAGGGAAGCCTTATATCTAAAGTGAAAGGCTCATGCACCATTTCAAGGAGGTTGCAATGGCAGGCCTGCAGACACATTTTGCATGGGCTTCCATGGGTGGCATAATACGTGCTGCAGCCCATAGGAGACCCCTGGTGTACCAGTGCCCTGGGTACCTAAGTACCATATACTAGGTTCTTACATAGGTGCACCAGTATGCCAATTGTAGGGGGTAAAAGTTACCATACAACCAAATTTAGAGAAGAGAGCACTGACCCTAGGGTCCTGATTAGCAGGATCTCAGTGTACTACAGTCTAAACACACTAACACCAGGTAAAAAGTGGGGGTAACTATGCTCGAAAGATGCTACTTTCCTACACCCAGAACAAGAGCCAAGGGAATCAGAGTGAGCGAGAGAAACACTGGGCTGGAGTTAGGACATGGTGTGGCTTGGGGACCAAGATGCCTCGAGGTATCAGTCCTCAGAAAGACACACACCACCACAACAGGGAGAGAGGCACACACTCTTAAGTACAACAAATGACATAGATAAAATAATAATAGCAGGGTCTCAGTTAAACCCTTAATGACAATCTCACAGCTCACCTGCCATCCCCTAGCTGAATGCCCTGACGAGCTCAAAGAAGTCCAGAAACCACCCTTGATTGCATAGGAGGAGGAGAAGGAGAGTCGGCAAAAAAGCAGAGTAAATGCAAGAAGAGGGACAAGTGAGGTTGATCATTACGGAAACCTGATGAGAACCCAAAGGGAAGAAAATAACATAGTGAGCGAAGGACCGGAAGTGAACTACAACGAAAAGCCAGTACAAAGACGAAAATGTGCCTGGCTCTGACCAAAGGCTATTGCTTTCTTGTTATACTGTGACTGTCCTAGACAACTTGGGCTCAACAAAGTGAAAGTGTAAGACCAGGTAATAGGGTGCAAGTGCACTTGTAAACTACTGCCTTGCAGACACCAGTATGCTACATTTGCCAAGAACTGTTACTACTTGTGAAATGTATTCACTCCTTGTTCTGCCTGATGTTATGACTTGGTGAGAGTGTGAAACCACTTGCCTGAGCTTGATGTCATAGCGGGAACTGTTTACAGTTCCCATGGGGAATAACACACAGATGGGTATCTTTTAATAAAGAGGGCCCCTTGAAATTAACCCTAACAGTAAAAGACAAATTAGTACGCTTGAAGCCATCTCAGATGCAATCTAATGCCAGTCTCAGGAGTTGTCTGTATTCATATCATTTTCCCAAACATTAGTGGAGCTTCTACTATGAAATGAATTTTACTGTATGATCATGCCCCCATCCCTCTCCACAAGTTTCAGAAAAGGCCTTGCTGTTGCTTTAGCAAAAAGTAGCTTTTTATATTATTTTGATCACATCCTGGTCTGACTTCATGGTAGAGATGAAAGTATCTCTAGAAGTAGGCCATAACTATTGATGCCCTTTTAATAGAGCAGTACAACTAATGGAGACATAGATTCAGGAAGTTGAATTATTTTTAGAGGGCTCTACATTGCCACTCTCTTCTAAATGACACATTCAGTTTTTAAAATCCATTCTGTACAGGCCATTTCTTGATACCTTTATCAAACAACTCAAGGCAAGGGCACAGACACGTTGACCTGACACTTTTACCACTCCAATCTTCCCCTAGCCAGTGGAGCAACCGTCTGTGCCAGGGTAGATACCACAAAAGACCCAAGGATGTATGTGTGTCTGTGTGTGGTACAGTACATGAAGGATATAGTGCTGTGCAGTGTGTAAGTTGTATGCATACACTGGGTGTACGTGTGCCTGTTGATGGTACAATACATGGAGGGCCCTGGATTCCATTTTGGGAGACCTAAGCCTGCATGGTGAAACATAGAGAGAGGCAGACAGATGTATGTATTGCTGCAATCCTGTAAGCTGGGCGGATACACACTGGAGAGGGGAGAGCCAGGTTTCCCCTGTACATTTCAAACAATGTTCTTTGATTCAGTGAGAGGTCTCAAGGAAGATGCGGGGGCACATCTCAAGAAGGAGATGGGGCTGTTAAGAGAATCATAAAGACTAGGGCAGGGGCCCTGGGCTCACCTTTTGCTACACATATCACTGTGGCTGACATCCAGGTGTGAACCTTGAGTCACTCCCTTGCTTTGTGTTGTGGGGTTATCAGCTTTGGAGGCACTCCTGCTGTGACAGATTGTTTCAAGAGGAAGAAAAGGGCTGTGGAGTGGGCACAGAATCAGATACCCACCTCAACATTAACTCCAAAGACTCCAATATTAAATTGCATTTGGTGTTTCTAAATTACATTTGGTGTCTGGAAATTAACTATAAAGAGAGGACCTTGAGTCTCCAAAATTGTCACCCGCCAAGGAGCCAGTAAGGCTGTGTGAGGAGGCGAGCTCTGCAAGACTTCTGTCCGTGACCAGGTCAGGGGGGGCCAAGGCCTGCTAATGTGACTGCTGGGTGAGGGGACATCACACAGGGAATCCAAGACACTTGCTGTGGAGTCTGGAGCACCAGCTCCTGCCTGCTTCCAAGACCAGTGTGCCATTTGAGGAAGAGGAGAGCTCTGGAGGAAGAGAGATCCAGTGGGAAGCCCTGCCAAGTGGACTCCTTCTGCAAGGTGTGAGGAGACGGCTGCTGCAAATATTAGGCCGTTGCCCTGTGCTGAACGAAGTTGGCGACACCACCCTGCCTCCCCCCTGTATGGTAGAGGAGGGCCACAGTGAATTAAGCTGTGTGCATTGCTGCACAGATCAGGCCGGAGCCTGTGTGTAGTAGGAAAGCGATGACCCCGTGTACTCAGAGGGGCTGCTGTGAGAAGATAGCCGTGCGGTACTGTAGCCTGTGTGCGGTAGTAGGCTGTGACCCCATATGCCAGTAGTGGCCTCCACTAAGGACTTTACAGTACCAATCAGGCTCGAGCCCATGTCCTGTGAAGATACAGTGACCCTGTATGTGAGAGGGAGTCACCAGGAGCAACAGGTTGCGTGACCTGGTCGGTGTCACCAAGAGGAGTGCAACTGCTGTGGACCCTGCGCTCCTGCCCGGGACAGAGGAATTTGCACCAGGAACTATGTGTCATCACATCTCCCCCACCTTACTAATTAGCGCTGGAGATCTGGAACACTGTTGACTTTAAGAATACAGTCATAGTGGAATTTTGAGACTTGGACTACTAGTGAGGCATATACTAGATATTGCCAGAGGTGAATGAATGACCACTGTTGCTAAAGTGAGAAGGAAGTGAGGCAGGAAACCACCAAGGAAACACTAGAGCCCTGACCTCAGGGTGATTGTGTAGTTGTTTGTGAATGTCATATTTTTCCTTTCTGTGGGTAGCGGAAGAAATAAAATACTTCTATTTTTTCATAAAAGTGAGTATAAAACTGGACAATGATTTATTGCTGCCCACATTTTGAGTTGTGAGCTTGTGTTCACTCCCCTGTATCCATAGCTTCCCCCCGTCCTACACACAGAGGCAGCCTTGGACTGCTTGGACCACACTTACCATGAGAGTCAAGTGCAGAAGAGGTGGTGACCTGAGACATCAGGAGTTAAAAGCCTCAACCCCTGTGGTTGGGCCAACTTTCCCTGCCGCCCCCTGAAAGGGGTTCTTGCAGTTGTCAATTAGTCAGATCTCATCTGTACAGCAGGAATCCCTAAATTAAGGCGTGATTTAGACATCACAGTTGGTTTCTTACAGGAATATCTGGCTTCATTTATTATTTGGCCATCAGTATTATTCCTGAAAATCAGAATTTTTCCTATTTTCCAATCGAAGTGAGCCCCTACACATCTATCATGTCAGTCATTATGCCGGCTGTCTGTGACAAGTGTCTTCCTGCTGATGTAAACAGTCCTAGAAAAGATTGCGCAGTGTGACTGAAGATTGTGATGCACATCTGTAGATACTATAGGGCAGATTTAGGGAAAGTGGCGCTGCACCAAGTCATTTTTAGTGACTCTATTGATGTACTCTGCAGGAGTAGCGCCAAACTGTTGGCGCTACTCCTGCAGAGTACATAGGGACCCATTCTAAGGAATGGAAGCCCCCCTTTTAACGCCTGCTCTTGAGCAGGCGTTAAAAGTGCCGTAATAAATAGCGCAAGGAAATCACATAGATTTCCTTGCACCATTTTACGGGCTCCCCTCATGGGGGAATGCCCCCTTTGCATACATTATGCCTGGAACAGGCTTAATGTAGCGCAAATGGTTACAGGGTGGCGCAATGCATGCATTGCGCCACCCTGTAAATACGACATGGGGATTTTGGCCTCATTGGGCCACATTAACGTCAAAATAAATGACGTTAATGTGGCGCAAGGTGGCGCTGTGGGCCTATAAGTATGCCCCTATGTACTTAGTGCTAAGAAAGGAAAGGGTGGGAATCTGAGTGCTATGACAAGCCTGATTAGGAAACTTCCTGAGGGTTCTACTTCAGCTCAATCCTCAATCAAGGTTACCCTTCCACTTTGGAACTTCTGGAATTTTGCATCTGGCACTCAGGAGCGCAGTGCTATTGCTAAAATTCCTGTGAGCATTTAATATTGAGCTTCAAGGAATAATTCTATGTTGACAGCTTTCTGAGTGGTTTCTCCAGGGTCTCAACATTGGCCACAAACTTACCATTTAGGACACCAGCATTGAAGTGCCAAATGTTTTCAGTGTCAGGCTTTTCATCAGCATTTGGACCAAAATCAACTGCCATATTGTTGGCACATGCATAAGAAGGGAGTGACTCTATGTCTGAAGTAATGGACTTCTCAGTGAAGAGGCTCTAAGACCAAGTTCTCTTGTGAGGAAGCAGAAACCTATCTTCATCCAACATCAAGACTGCACCCAGTAGTGGTACCACAACCAATTCCATCAAAACTATTACTGGTCCCATTGCTTGCAGGATACTGGAATAAAAATTAAAAACCTAGAGGCATGCCTATGTCAATGTTCTAGAACTCACCACATCACCTGTGCCTGTCTAGGCTCAGGGTGCACAGATCCAGACTGGATGAAGAAACAGATTAGCATGTGGGACTTTTTGCACTCAATGATCAGGCTAGATCTCTGCTACGATTTCTTTGTTGAATGAGGGAGTACCATTTCACCAGCTCACAAACCGAACTGTAAAAACTGCAATCTTAATACTTAATATTTTATTTTGAATACGAAATGTGAATTATTTTGAACTGTGTTGCAAAACATAACAGCAAGGTCATTGGCTCCCCTGTATAAATGTTGAAATAGACTGACCTTCACTGAGGAAATGAATGGACCTATGTTCATTCACACCTCTTCTGCCCATGCCTCACTCCTCAGATGTAAGATTAGGGACAGCAAGACGCCAGGGAAAAAGGGTAAGGAAAGAGAAACACCAACATAACAGCAAGGTCATTGGCTCCCCTGTATAAATGTTGAAATAGACTGACCTTCACTGAGGAAATGAATGGACCTATGTTCATTCACACCTCTTCTGCCATGCCTCACTCCTCAGACGTAAGATTAGGGACAGCAAGACGCCAGGGAAAAAGGGTAAGGAAGAGAAACACCAACTAGAGGGGAGCAGCTAAGAAACAGACCTTTGTTGTGTGTGAGTACCTATAGATAAAGATAAGAGGATCACTTTAAATACAAGTGACTCATCAGTGCACCATAAAGTTAATGACTAAACAACAACTACCTGCCTTCTACACTTAACTCTCTTGGCTGTGTGTTGCCTAAATATTTCAGAAAACTTAAACAAATTTAAATCGTACTTACATTTGACATCAACGAAGAATCCAATGAAATTCAATATTCAGCTTTGGTTCAGTCACTAAGGGCCATATGTACGAACACATTTTCCCATTGACACAGAATGGGAAAAACCCTTTGCTACATCTGGCCCTAAGTCCGCTAATGTTCACTGTTGAATGTCACAGTAATATCTGGCATAGGTACAGATCTGAAAGGAAATGACTAGCAGAGTTTTTTCTTTAAATTCAAACACATGGAAATATGGTTACCAACATCAAAGGATACATATATGAATTTCTTTATTTGATAGTTAATTAAAACCATTCAAATTATTTATAAAAACCTGTCCTAGCCACATATCACATGACAAACTTCAGACTAATAAAATACGACTCCGAAGTCCAAAAGTGCAAATGTCAAGAATGTGCTAAAGAAAGTCTTAGCTTTACTGTGCCTGAGGAGACCCGGAGTTCTCCAGTGAGGTGGTTCTTGCTGCCACTCTGTCCATAAACCTCACACATTACACAGAGAGCCTGCAGTTCTTACCTTGAAAATATTGTTTAGTTGCCTCCTGACAACAGGTGAATATTTAATTCTTGAAATAATAACTTAAGCCAGAATTGCCTTTCCCACGCAAAGCCAGGTCAGGTGATTGGAACATGGGCCAGTGATTCCTTCAAATAGGGGCAGAAGCAACAAATAGGGTCTGCCCATGTGAATTTCCATCGTTGGGCTCCTTCACCCACGTTGAATAGGCCCATCTGTAGCCTTAGGAATCTTACTTTACAGAGTTTTGACCTGGGAAATGTTTGTAAGTAGGGTCTTTCTGACATGGTTACCCTCCACTTTTGCCTGGTGTTGTTGTGTTTTGACAATAGTACACTGGGACCCCAATGTCAGTGTTCTCTTCCCAAAATTGAGTTATTATGTACTTTCTACACCCCACAATTGGCATATTGGTGTACCCCTATAAGTCCCTGGTCTGTGATATTTAGGTACCCAGGGCACCCAGGGCATTGGTACACCAGGGGCCCCCCATGGGCTGCACCATGTATTGTGCCACCCATGGGAGCCCATGCAAACTGTGTCGACAGGCCTGTCGTTGGAGCCTTTGTGAAATGATGCATGCACTTTTCAGCCCAGATATAAGGTTTACCCTATATCATGGGCACTGCACTTGACCCTATAATTCACCCCTAAGAAAGGCCCTTCAGCCCAAGTGCAGGGTGCATGGCTGTAAGTATGACGGTACTACTGCACGAGCATAGGTACCCATACAAAGTCCAGACTTCATTTTCTGGGCTTTGTAAGTGTGGGGAAGCCATCTTAAGGTTTGTAGTGGACACTGGTCATCACAAGATGTCCAACATCAAACATGTTGGAATCATACTACTACATCAGTTCCAGTGTTAGTTTCATGATACCATGTACTTTGGGGGTTTCTTAGTGGATCCCCGTATCTGCCTGTTCAGCTTTGCAGGGTCTGCGTGCAAGCCAGTGCTGCTGCCTACCCCAGACACTGTTCTACCCTCCTACTGCTGAGCTTAACTTGAGCAGGGGAAGGCAGAACAAAGAATTTCCTGTAGAGGAGAGGTGCTACTCCCTTTCCTTTAGAAATAGGTGTCCCTGGGCAAGGTGGGTGGGGGAGTTCCTGAGCTCCACCAGACTGCTTTGAAGGGCACATTTGGTGCCCTCCTTGCAAAACTGGTTTCTTCAAGTTCAGGAGCACCAAGGCTCCTGCCCTGGCATGAAGCACACAAAGAACAGGAGAGTGACCACCCCCTGTCCAGCTCCTACTGTAGGGCGGTGCCCAGAGCTGGGCCAGGTGGCCACTTGATTCTGCCATCTTGGAAACAGAATGAGCAGAGGCCCCTAGCAGCATCTGACTGGTCCAGTAGAGTAAACTCCCCCCCACATAGGTGGGTCACGACAGTAGTCATCCAACCCCATTCCTGGGATACTTAAGGGCTTCCCTGAGGACGGGATCCCAGATTCGTCTTCAAGACGTCTTCTGCACTCTGGACACCCGATTCTGCTGCTGGACTTCACAGGGAACCAAGACAAGACTGCAACTGGTAGGAAAGCTCCTACTGTAACTTTGTCCCTGGATATTGCAAGAACTTTGCAACTTCCGTAGCCATACATCCTCCAGAGTCACAAGGACTCTGCCTGCACTAAGGACATCCAGAAGCAATATCTCTTGGAGTGAATTAGTCACTCCCCTGCAACCACAGGCACCTCAACGTCGATGACTGGTTTGTGGATCCTGCTGTCCCACAGACTCATCAAGGCTCTTCAACACAGGTGTGATTCCGTGGCTCTCCAGAGGTCTGACCTGCCTTCTGTGCAACTTGGAAGGCAGTGGGTCCTCGTTGAAGCTGCTGGGACGGAACCCTGTGCACTGCATCTGTTTGTTGTTGCCAAGGCTTGTTGACTCTTCAGCACAAAGATCTCCTAGCTCCAAGAAGCCGCACCCTAAAGTATCACAGAGCCTCAAGACCAACGCCCTCCCTGCAGCTCCTGCAACATGGGCATCCATCTTCTTTGTGCTGCTGAGGATTCCTAGCATCTCCTTGTGCCTGCTTCCAGAGGGTCCTCCTGGGGTCTCCATCGATTTCTCCTAGCTCTCCTCACTGCTGAGGGCCGGCCCTTAATTACCTGTAAAGGTTGAGTTCCACTGACCTTGCTGGTCCCCAATACTGCAACTCTTCTTACGTCACTCCTTTTGTATTTGCCAAGGCTTGTTGGTGGTCCTGCTGGCTACTGACCCCTCTGCATTTCAACATCTGGCATGGGACAGCTCGTGGTTGATTCCTGGGATCCTTCTGCATTGCCTGGACACCGCAGCTGCATCTTCACGACAACCGTCAATCAGGGAAGTATCCATGAGAAAGTGGTCATTGCCCTCCTGCACCCCCTGGGGACACTGGGTGGCTGGACTCTGTCCCCTTTCTCTCCAGGTACTCCTGGTTCAGAATCCATGCCTGGGCTCCACCGACCTTGTCCACGGTTCACAGTAGCAGCTGGACAGCTGAGGTCCCAATTGACTTCAGAAGGAGGTTCCAACCCAACTTCACCCCTATGCACCTGGGCTCCCTGGTGTAGGTACTCCACTTCTCTGGGTATCCATGGGTGAGGACACTCTTGAACCTTCCTTGTCCCAACAGGTTTCCTCTGGGTCCTCTGGGAAGGGTCCTTCTTCAAACTTTTTCTAACTGTTACTACCCAACGTTATCTTATGGGACACCCAACACTAGGTAACACCTCTGCACACGGGCTCGTGGAGCATATATGCTGCTTACCTCTGGTGTTCTAGTGCTTCCCCAGTCCTTAGGATCTTTGAGTATTATGGTTTGCTGTGCCTTTATTTACCCATTTTCTTAGTATATGATCTGGCCACCCCATAGGGGTCCATGTTGTTTTATGCTTTTACCTACCTGTTTTGAAGTATATTTTTGTGCATACATATATCCCGCTAGGAGATATATCAAAGTTAGTATAGTGTCTGGGTATTAATAAATACTATATTTTTCTAGAACTTGGTGTGGTTCTTTCTTGTGTGTGAATCATTGACTGACTTTGTGGTATTTGCAGTTTCTTTACACTCTCTCTGAAAAGCCTTAGCCAGTCTCCAGAGCTATCCTTTAAGAGCTTTGGTTACAAGAAACCACTAACAGTATCACTAAGGATTGCCTGGACTCAGTGCAGGGTGCATCACTTATAGATGTACACCATATACTGAGCCAGCTTCCTAAAGGGAGTGTCAGGTGGGGTTGTGGAATCAGCTCACTATAAGTTGCTGTCCCAAAATGGTTATGAGACTTATCTTGGAGTGTAAGAATATCCTTTTATGCAGACTGGCTTTTGATGTCCCTCCGTACAGGACATTTGAATGAGTCATATGAAATGGATGAAGCCTAAAGGTAGGTAATCTGTAGTTCAATCAAAGTCTTCTGAATAACAGCTTGCCAAAGTGATGGGGACAAGTTGAACATTTCTTGACCCAGGTGACATTAAAAGCTTCCCGCTTCAGCTCTCTTTTAACTTGAACCATAATTTCAGTAAATTGTCCCTCTGTGCCAATACTTGGTTTATAAGGCCAAATTCTAGTCGAATCTGAGATTCCCTGGTGCAGTTAGAGATTAGGAATATTTGACTGAAGATACTTGATTGCTTCTGATTTAACCACCAACCAAATTTATCAGGAAAGGCTTCTAATCCATATATCTGTGAGGGCAGAATCTTAACTTTTATAATATGCAGTAGTGACAGTAATGAGGGGTCTGTAAGGGATTATTTAGCTTTACTTAAACCACCTGCCATCCCTGCCACCCTGTTTTGCAGGGTTTCCATATGAAGGCCAGAGACACCTGAGGCCTGGAATTTGATGCCGAATATAAGAGTTACTTTTATAGATAATGTCATCACCTAATTTCCAAGACCAGGAATGCTGGTTATGTGTTCTTGTGAAACTAACAATTTTAGTTTTTTTCTCAATTAATTTCTAACCTGTTGGTGTCACAATAAGCGGCCAGAATATTATGTGCAGGTTGCAGCTCAGTGGCTGAAAAATCCAACAATACTATGTCATCAGCGTATTGCATAATATATCATGATAGTTCTGATGGATACAACTACCTGTGAATTCTTCACCTTATGAATTCTCCCAATGCACCAGTATTTGACGGAAAATTTTCTTCCCAGCTCTCCATGTTGATGAGGACGTCACAATTGCACAGCTCTGTATGTGACTCCGTCTGACGTCATCGTGGCACTAAGAGGTCCTTGCCGGTGTGCTGACATCAGTTCCCTTTTTTCCGTGCCTTCGACTCTAACGGTTTTCTCCTAGCTCTTGGGGAGCTACTGTTTCAAAGGTGTCTTTTTTGTCTCTGGTTACAATGTCTCCTCCTAGAAAGTCAGGGTTTAAACCTTGTCGGGAGTGCGGGGGTCGTATGGCGGCCACGGACCCTCACAATGACTGCGTATGGTGCCTAAGTTCGGAGCATGACGTGGAGGAGTGTGTGTCCTGCCAAAGGATGAATCCGAAGGCGCTGAAGGAGAGAGAAGCCAAACTCTTTCTGGCGAAGAAAGGGCACAGAAGTCATCGGAGATTGTCTTCACATAACTCTTTGAAGAAGCATAAGACGCGGCACCAACACGATTCTCGGCGTTGTTCGGCTAGAGGTCATTCACGATCCAGGTCTCCATCTAGACGGTGTGTGCGACGTGGGAGGGTAGTCCTACGGTGACTCCTCAGCCTCAAAGTCCTCAGGCTTCTACGGCGCCATTGGTCTTTGAGGTGGTTGCACCCCAAGAGAGCCCTCGCTTTTCGCCTGGGGTGCAGGATTCTGATGCCCAGCAGGCACAAGTGCTGCAGGAAGATCAGCGGTATCCTGCCTTCCCTGCTCCAGGAACGGATCAGGCGGCATTTTTGAATGCCATGTTCAACATGTTTAATGCTATGGCCCCTGCTGATGCACCGGCTGGTCCCAGGGGTCCCTTGGCATTCTTATTGGGCTCTCCGGCTCCATATAAGTCTGCGCCGTTCATGCCTTTTTATCCGGCTGAGGCTACCGGTTCAGCACCGATAACATCGCCTCATCGGCCTACGGGGCCGATGACATTCACCTTATAATCCTGCGGCGCTGATGACGTCACCTCTTGCACAGTCGATGTCGATGACACAACCTCATGTATCCACGGCTCCGATGGGATCAACTCCGGCGCCGGATGGGTCCAGATCGGATTGTAGTGTGTCTCCTTCTTCTCCTGGTCCGGTCTATCTGTCCTGAAGCCGGTGTCGTCGACGTCGGCTAACTCTATGTCGACGCCAAGATTGGAGGCCAGGTTGAGGTCGCGGAGAAGAGCAGTAAGGCTCTTAGAAGAACAGGAGTACTAGAGACAGCTACTGGAAGAAGGAGAGATTGCTGAGCCCTTAGGGGAATATCAGGGCCTAGACTCAGCCAGTGGGCTGGACACTTCCCCTGAGTGGGATCTTTCATCTCCAGGGGAGTTTACAGAGGAAGCGGCTTCCTTCCATTCTGTGGTCAGGAAGGCGGCAAATTTCTTGGACCTTCCGTTGCCGGCTGCTGAGGTTAAATCAAACATTTTTACCGAGGTCCTGCATCCTTCTTTGGCTTCAGCAGAACCCTTGCTTCCATTTAATGATACTCTTAAGGAGCCTATATTGGAGGTTTAGAGGAAGCCTGTGTCAAGACGGTACAGGGTGGCTCTGGGAGATCCGGGATTTTTATCGCAGCATCCCACTCTGGAGAGTTTAGTGGTCCAGGCCTCACTTTGGACTCGTTCGGCACCAGGCTCCTTCCCTGTTACTCCTTCGGACAGAGAGTCTAAGAGAATGGAGCAGTCAGCCAAGAAGACTTTTTCATCCTGCAGTGTGGCCCTGAAATCGGCAAATGCTACCTCTTTGTTAGGTAGATATGTCCACGCCCTGATGGACGCGGCTAAAGCTGTAGTTTCTGACTTAATGCAGGATAAGAAGGGGCAGTTCAGTGAGCTCCTGTCAGATGCTCAAGCTGCGTCTAAGCAGATTATCCAGTCTGGTCTGGATACTACAGACTCAGTGGCCAGGGTGATGGGTACTTCAATCGCTACCAGGAGGCATGTGTGGTTGAGGTCTTCTGGCTTTTCTACATATGTCCAGACCACTTTATTGGACCTGCCTTTCGATGGAGAAAAGCTGTTTGGGGTCAAATCTGACTCTGCCTTAAAGCGCTTCAAGGACAGTAGGGCCACAATGAAGTCTTTGGGTCTGCAAGCTTCCACTACTACCCCTTTCAGGTCCTTTCAGAGGTTCAGGGGGTTTGGGTGTGGAGCCGTTTACCGTGGGAGACCCCAGTCCACAGTCCAACAGCCTGCTAGCCTCCCATATAGATACTTTAGAGGGCGGGGGAGGGTTCGGACAAGAGGGGCCACCCAGCAGCCCCCTGCATCATCCTCTTACTCTGGGCGAGCACAACAAGGGAAGCAGCCCTAGTTTTCTACCCATTTTGAGTCACACTTCTCCTGTAGGGGGAAGGTTACTTCTTTTTCTCCGTGAGTGGGAGTTAGCGACATTGAGGAAATTCGATTTTTAATACGATCGTATCGACCCGCCATTTTGTGGCCCGCCGCCATTTTATGTTGCCTTCACTCAGGCAGCACAGCGAACGAAGTCCATTCTGCCTTTTCTGCTTATTCTGCAACATGGTGTTCAAAACAGCCTTCTGCCTCTATCTTTACAAGGCTGGTATTAAGGTCTGACCGAGTACACTAATCCCTGTCTGGTTTTCTAATCCTTGTTTCAACTATCTGTAGGCTCACACTATTCTCCGCCGATCTTATCTTATCGTCTGGCCTTCGCTGTCCTTTGCTAGTATTCTCTCATTTCACAACTGTCCTCCAAACGCACACAAACTTATCGCACCACATGCAACTTCGTTGTGGATCGGTTAATGAATTAGTTCAAGGGAGGGGTGACAAACACAGCTGGAGGGGAGGCAACCTTAAGTCACTTGATACTTTGTTTTCCAATTCCTTCTATTGGTGCTGTCTTGTTTTCCGACATTTTTATTGGCTCTGTTCTATTTTTACATTATTCTTTCTGGCTCCTTTCTATGTGTTCTGGGAGTGTATGTAGTTAATAAATGGTTATTATACGGTATATAAGATTGTGCGCCACAAAGTAAAGTGGCAGTCTCCTGAGAACATACCTTGTGTACTTCTTGGACAACTGTACTAGCTGCAGCTAATAAAATCTGATCTTTTACGCCTGACAGAGTGTCCCGTGTCTCTGTTAGTTGAGGCAGGTGAATCCAAGGAGATTTCAGGCGTACCCTGCGCCGCCAGGCCCATAAGGTTCTGGTTCTTCAACTGGCGCCCAACGTGGGGCGGCTTCAGCGGTACCGGTTCTGCGGGTCGTGAGGAACCCCGCAAGAAAATTCTGGAGGAATCGCGAGCCACGTCAAGCGACCCCTGTATGTCGAAGTGGTCCGAAGGTCTTTTTCAGCGCGGTTACTCCTTCCTGACGGCTACTGACGACTGCTGCCCTGACTGCCGCCCTGCCTTGGCCCTTTCTTTGATGATGTATGGTAAAGCGAGACGATAGACGGGCCTCTGTTGGTGTAAGAAGACATCCTTAGTTAAGTATTTGGTGGGTCGCGCCCACAAATTTTGGTCTTTGTTTTGTCCTTAGGTCCTTAGATTTGGCCATTGCAGTGGCCAAAGCCGAGGGGTAAGTGCATTTGTGCTGTGTAAACTGAAAGTTTTACCCCCTTGATGTTTGTGAACAGCCAGTAAAAATCGTGAGATGTCTGGTCTGACTAAGTTTGGAAAACTTTGTTGCTTTGGTTGTAATAGGGACTCCCAGCTTGAGGACTCCTGTCCGATTCCTTCGGTTGGAACTCCCACATATGAGCTCTATTCTAAACATGGTGTTGGTCCTATTGCCTTTAATAAGACATGGACCCGATATACAAAGAAAGATGGTGTTTTAAAATGGCCAGAAAATGGTAGTTTCGAAACTGATGTGCTAGATAATTTAGAAGCAACGTTATTTAAAAGAAAAGCCCGGCCGGCAATGTTTGACTCTTTTCGCCTTTGGCGTAAGGAAGCCAAACAGAGAGAAATTAAACAAGCGAAACGAGATAGGAAAACACAGGGAATGACGATTATACAGGCTGCTCAGCAATTCAAAGATGATGAAATAGATAATGCAATGGAAATTTCAGACAGACAGCATCGAATGGCAATAGATAAATGCTATCCGACGTTGCCTATCTCTTCCCTTGATAAGAGAAAAGATTTTGAGGAAGATCCCTTAATGTCCCACTTATTGAAATTGCCTCCGCCCTATGTACAAGGTGCTAATGCACCCCCGATGTTACAGCCTGTTCAGCCGCCAGTTGTGCTTCCGCCTGCTCCAGCTTTTCCACATTTGCCTCCTCAAGTATTGCCTATGCCAGCTTTGCCTTTAACTCCTTTGCCTTCTGCTCCTTTGGCAATTCCTAATGCTCCTTTAGTTAATTCACCTAATACCTTGTCCCCTATCCTTATGTCAAATTCTCCATCTATGCGTAAGCGATTTGCAGATACTGTCTCTGGTCTCTTATCACCTTTCTTTGAAGCTTTAAATGTGTCTCCAGCTTTTTCTCGAAGACAGTCTCGTAGTCAATTCCCAGACTCCGAAGAGCGAGAAAAATTGGACTCACTTGCTTGTAGATGGATCAAGAAGGGTCCCCAATATAGTACGTCTGATATTATGTCCACCTTTCTGCAATGGAATGCACCTACGCAGAGATATGTTTTTAAAGTTATGTGCGATACTCTCGCTAAAGAATGGGAGGATATGAATTTGGGTTCGGTCCCACAGGATCTGTTAGATGTTCAGGCTGACTTTGACAAAGGACTTATTGTGGGTCCTAAGGTTGAAAACGCTGTCAGAACACTTATTTCTTTCAGATCCCTATTGTTCTCACAGACTTTTCCTGATTCTGATCCTTCAGTTAGGACAGCACTGAAAAACTATCCCATGAGAGAGGTTTCTCCAATATGGAAGGAAGAAGTTGCAGCAGCAGGTGCTAATCCAGCTATTCCTGCGCATTTTCAGCGCATATGGATACATGTCCCCTGGAAAAGGTCTGAAGTTTTAGCACTTAAACAGTCACTACCAGATCCACGCAAAAATCCTGCTGGTTACTATAAAGAGTTGTCGCAAACAGTTGATGCATGTACTATGAATCTAGCAGATATTGACATGTTGATGGGAAATGTAGTTCCACAGACAATATGGGCTAAAATTCGTAGAGAGGATCACACTCAAGAATTAGGCGGCGATTGGAACGCTATTATTGCCGCAGATAGAGGTCAAGTAGGTGGTGCAAAGCCCGACGCTTTGATCTCAGAACTCCCTGGTAGGATTATTACATTAATGAAAACAATGATGCCTGCTTTGAGAGTTAATTGGGATAAGCTAGCAGCATGTAAACAAAAGAAAGATGAAAGTGTTTCCGATTTCTTTACCCGATTCGAGGAGACATTCATTGATCACAGTGGTCAAGATATGGCTACAGAAGGGGGACAGCGATTATTTGTGGATAAGTTCGTATATAACTTGCTTCCTGAACTATCACACAAGCTAAAAGACTCCGAGAGTTCATGGGCAGTTTCTTCTTCCGCCCAGATATTGGCTACTGCACAATATTATGAAAATAGAGACAAAGAAGAAAGGGAAAAACAAGAGAAAAAGACGAAAGAATTAAAAACTAAAGTTCTCTTGCAACAGGCTTATCCTCCTCGTTATGTTCAGCCTCAGTTTCAACAGCCTCCGCAGTTTCAGAGGTTGTATCAAAAGCCTGAACCATTCATTCCAAGACCTTTGCTAGGTCCCAATCAATGTGCTTATTGTAGGGAGGAAGGTCATTTTAAGAACAGTTGTCCGGCATTGTTGCAGCGTAATGGAGCAACATCTGCTTCACGAGGTCGTGGTGGTCCTCAGTCAGCAAATAGAGGTAGAGGTCGAGGTGTGTTAACCCAAGAGCAGCGTTCTTTTGTTCCTCCAAATTCCGGAAATTACTTTGACCAGCAAAATGTTAGGTCTACACAGTATTACAGTGAGGATCAGTATATTGAAGGAGGGAATGAAAGACTTCATTTTGAATAGGACAGCCATGGACAAAGTAAGGGGGTTACGTCAATTCCAGTGGATCAGAATGGACCTTATGTTAATGTCACTACAATGGGTGTTTCAGAGCCATTTCTTTTAGATACTGGTGCCATGAGAAGCTCTATCATTCATTCTAAACTCCCTGGCGCACCTTTGTCTGGCTTAACGAATGTATCTGTGGGATTTTCTGGCGCCCCTGTTCGCAATCCAGTTTCTTGCCCTTTGCCTGTTTCAATAGGCCCTTATGATTTAGAAGCTCCGCTTCTTCTGACGAATGGTTGTGGTGAAAATCTGTTGGGTTTAGATCTATTAAAAAGAATGCATGCTACGATATATTGTTCACCTTCTGGTGTATACCTCACTCTAGGACAGAAAATGACTAGTCCAATGTACTTATCAAAAGATCAATTCCCACCTGAATTGCTTTCTCTTCCCGAAACGCTTTGGGCTACGGGTCCGAATGACGTTGGTTGTCTTGAGATCCCACCTTATGTTGTTACTCTTAAGCCCAATGCTGAAATGCCACGTATTCCGCAATACAGAATCTCTACTGAAGGTGAGAAAGCACTTCTGGAAATTGTCCATGATTTGATTCAGAAGGGTGTGGTTGAGGAAACGAGAGGAAATACATGTAACAGTCCTGTTCTTCCGGTTCTTAAACGCACTGATCCTTCTCAGCCTCCTGTTTATCGTTTTGTAATTGATCTTCGGGAGGTAAACAAGATTGTCGTACCGCAGTTTCCTGTAGTCCCAGATATCACTGCTCTGTTGACGATGATACCTTCTACAGCGACTTGGTTTTCAGTTATTGATCTAAAGAATGCTTTCTTTAGTATTCCCATCGCCGAAGAGAGTAGAGATATTTTTGGTTTTTCCCTCGGAGGCCGAAGCTTCCGGTTTAAACGCGCACCTCAAGGTTATTGTGAAAGTCCCTCTATTTACAGTCAAGCTCTAAAATGTCATCTTGATGCCTTTTCCTTACCGTCCGGTGCCGCTCTCATTCAGTACATGGATGACTTATTAGTTGCCGCTGATTCAGAGGAGATTTGCAAAAACGTGACCGTTGCACTGTTGCGTCATTTGTTTGATCTGAATCACAAGGTTTCTCCTTCTAAATTACAATATGTCTGTCGCGAGGTGACTTATTTGGGTCATCTCTTGTCAAAGGAGGGACGACGATTGACCCCCGAACGAATTCAGGCAATTGCACAAACGTCAGTGCCATCCACACAAAGAGAGGTACGTGCCTTTTTGGGCATTACTTCTTATTGTAGACAGTGGATTCCGAGTTTCTCTTTATTGGCTAAACCGCTGTTGGCGCTAACTTTAAAAGATACGCCTCAGCCTCTTCCGTGGACTGACGAATGTCAGAAGAGTTTTACTGATTTGCGTATTGCTTTGTGTTCTGCTCCTGTATTGGGTACTCCTGATTACAGTAAGCCCTTTACGCTCTATGTCCACGAAAGAGAGGGTTGTGCATTGTCAGTCTTAACGCAGCGTTTTGGAGATCAACAGCGACCATGCGCATATTTCTCAGCTACGTTAGATCCAGTAGCTAAAGCATTGCCTAGTTGTCTTAAGGCGACAGCGGCAGCAGCAATTTCTATTCGACAGTCTGCTGGAGTAGTGCTAGATAATACTCTCATTGTTATGGTGCCACATGCAGTGGATACTTTACTAAATAGGACAAAAACGCAGCATCTTACGAGTGCTCGGTTGTCCGGATATGAGCTGACGCTTTTGGCTAGTCACATACACATCAAACGATGTAATACCCTGAATCCAGCTACTTTGTTGCCTCTTCCAGAAGAGAGAGATGTCTCTGAACAGCATGATTGTTTTCTCCGTACTGAAGAAGAGACTAAGGGTAGAATTGACCTAAAAGACACGCCATTAGTGAATCCAGATGGAACACTATGGGTAGATGGTTCTTGTTTCAAGCTCCCGAATGGAGATACAGTTTCAGCCTATGCTATTACTACTTTGCATACGATTGTGGAGACAGCACGCATTAGACATAATTCAGCTCAGGCAGCTGAATTGATAGCCTTAACTAGAGCGTGTGTGTTATCCAAAGGAAAAAGAGTAAACGTGTACACTGATAGCCAATACGCTTTTGGTGTAGCGTTTAACTTTGGGCGCTTATGGAAGGAAAGAGGATTCTTTACTTCCCATGGTACTAAGATACAACATGGTCAATTAGTGACTGAACTTCTTGAGTCACTTACAATGCCTACTCAGATAGCGATCGTGAAGTGTAGTGCACACAAAAAGATTGTGGACGATGTTGGTCGAGGAAATGCATTTGCAGATGAGGTAGCGAAAAAGACAGCCAGAGACGACACAAGTCGAATGTATGTTGCAGGTCCCGCAAACTGCGTAAGAGAAAAGGGAATGTGTGAAGATACAGTAGAGAGTGTGAAATCAATTCAAGGAGAGGCTACGGAGAATGAGTTGAGAAAGTGGAAGGAAAGTACAGGAATGTTAGATGAGATGGGATGTTGGGTTGAATTATCAGAACATCAACGTTGGCTGTTACCAGATGCTTATGTACTACCTGTAGTTACTATGGCACATGGTCCAGCTCACCTAAGTGCAAAAGGAATATGTAAACTTCTGGCTCCAGTGTGGCAAAATGAGGGGATCCCAAAGTGTGCAAATAATGTAGTAAAACATTGTATTGTTTGCTTGATGTACAATCCGGGAAAGGGAACCCCAACTCCAGCAGGTCATTTTGCTCCTCCAACATATCCATTTGAGGTGTTGCAGATCGATTATATTCACATGGAACGATGCAACAACCTCAAATATGTTCTGGTGGTAGTATGTGCTTTTTCTAGATGGGTAGAAGCCTACCCTCTGAAGGACAATACTGCTTTATCAACTGCCAAAATACTTTTAAAAGAATTCTTCCCTAGGTTTGGTTTGCCGCGCATTGTCTGGAGTGACAATGGCAGCGAATTTGTGGGTCAAGTCATGCAAAAAGTTTGTGCAGGTCTTGGCATAAAACAGAAGTTCCACGCGGCGAATCACCCACAGTCGGCTGGTTTATTAGAATGCTACAATGGAACCTTGAAGCTTAAAATTGCTAAGGTGCAAGCTAGCACAGGACTTAATTGGCCTGATGCTTTACCATTGGCTCTTCTGTCCACCAGAACAGCAGTACACTCTCGTTTGGGGCTTAGCCCTTACGAAGTGATATTTGGTCGCCCAGCTAATGTATGGGGAGTTCCTCGCCCTAAGAAATACTCAGACTTGCCATACCCGATGTTGATTGACTACTTGCATGACCTTACAACTAAATTGCGTGTTCTTCATCAACAGGTTCAGAGTGCTCTACCAGAGGCTTCCACAAACCCAGGTCATTCCATCCGACCAGGTGACTGGGTCTGCACGAAAAATTTCCAACGACAGAGAAATTTGGAGCCCAGATGGAGAGAGCCACGCCTGGTTCTTTTGACCACAAGAACAGCAGTTAAAGTCGAAGGAAAGAAAAACTGGGTGCATGCCGTGCACTGCAAGAAAGTGCCTTTGCCCTTGCCTTTCGATCAGTGGGTCCGTAGAGGCATCAGTGACTCTGAAAGTGAGAAAGTTCCGCAATTTGTACCATTCAGTGATGCGCGTCTAATTGGAACACTTTCTGAGAAAGAGGACGACGACATCCTTCAAGAAGCAATACCATCGCATCGTCGCTTGAACACGACAAATCCAGGAACATTGTTTCAAAATCAGACTGCCTCTGGACAGGAACGCTATAATTTGAGACCAAGACCAAAGAACTTGTAAATTTCTCTCCTATGTAGTACTCTATCCCGGTTGCAGGGTCACGGTAGGAGTCTTAGTTACGACCTGAGTAAGTGGCAATAGGCCTGCAGGACCTCACAGTGTCATAGGACGGTAGATAATCGTGACTACAGTGATTGAGGAAGATTGCCGTGAGCATCCACTTAGAAAGATGGAGGCTACATTAGATAAAAGAGAAAGTAAAAATGTAAAGAATAATTGTAAAGAAATATGTAGTCGTTGTAGTATTGCTCTATGCGTCATTATATTGTTGTGTATTCTTTTGGCATCTGTAAACTGGATCATTATTACTCTGCAGCAAAAAGTTGTCTCTTCTCCTACCTCTACATCTTCTTCTACTATCTCTCCGCACCTATTTCACACTCTTCCCCAGCATGAACTCATCAGAAGAACTGAATACTTTAACAATTCCTTCGTCCAGTTGTTACATCAACATCAGTTAGTGATCAATACAACTGACTGTTGGGTGTGTGGACTCATACCACATACGGTAGAAAAAGGAATGCCATATTTAGTTCTTCCATTCTCCTATGAAGGTTCCGCTTGGGCTTATTTTGTCATTTTCAATAATGCATATCAAAGTAAAATTAAACAACCTGTCAGTTCACATAGTGTTGGTTCAGATTTCAGTCATAGTTTATTGATAAAGGGAATGGTAGCTATGGCTAAAATCATGGAAAAAAGTGAAGCTTCCATAGATGAAAGAAAAGCATATACCAATTGGAACATAACTAATTACATTTCCAGCCTCAATGATAAGGTTAAGCAAGGAAAATCTCCTCCGATACGGGTCATACCCCAACAAGGAAATTTCTGTCTGCAAATAAATGGTAGAACTCCAAACACCGGACAAAGAGAAAGTTTATGTTCCCATACATATGTTTATTCAGCCCTGAATTCACTGCCGTTAGTACCATCTCAAGGTACATACTTCGTTTGCCACGATAGGGCTTATACATGGTTGCCAGCTGATTTCTCTGGTACTTGTTATATAGCCTTTCTTCTTCCCCCTACATACACCGCTCCTGCGAACCATCATAAAAATAGATATGGCAGAGGGATTGTGGATTCGAAAGACACAGCAGGACAAGAGGGAGGAGATTTCCTCAAAGGATTTCTTCCCTTCTGGGGTCCAATGGCCAACAGCAGAAATATAAGGCAATTGGTTCGTGTCGTAGAAACCACCATAGACATCACTGTAGGAGCTTTAAGTAACATTACAGCTGAACTACAGGCTGATCGTCTTATGACCTTGCAGAACCGTGTTGCCTTAGACTTTGTTCTTGCGGACCGTGGTGGAGTATGCAAATTGATCGGATCAAGTTGCTGTATTTTCATACCTAATGACGCTCCGACAGTATACCAAGCTATCTCTAAGTTACACATAATCTCCGAGTCGATTCATCAGGACGAAGGAGATTGGTCCTTTTCAGAGTGGTTTTGGGAATTACTGTCCAAATGGGGTTGGAAGGTATTGACATTCTTTGGAGTAATTTTAGCTTTTATATTCTCTTGTTGTCTTTGTATGCACTGCGGTCCTGCCATCTGCAACCTATGTGCTACTGCATGTATTCCCAAACCCAAGTCACAAAGAGCAGAGAATATCAAAATGATGGTACAGCAACAGCTTGATGACCTCATGGCCATAGACATCGACTCAGATTAACATGAGTTTGTGTATCTTGCCTGAGTTCTGGCAAAAGGAGGGTCTGAGGAAATTCGATTTTTAATACGATCGTATCGACCCGCCATTTTGTGGCCCGCCGCCATTTTATGTTGCCTTCACTCAGGCAGCACAGCGAACGAAGTCCATTCTGCCTTTTCTGCTTATTCTGCAACATGGTGTTCAAAACAGCCTTCTGCCTCTATCTTTACAAGGCTGGTATTAAGGTCTGACCGAGTACATTAATCCCTGTCTGGTTTTCTAATCCTTGTTTTAACTATCTGTAGGCTCACACTATTCTCCGCCGATCTTATCTTATCGTCTGGCCTTCGCTGTCCTTTGCTAGTATTCTCTCATTTCACAACTGTCCTCCAAACGCACACAAACTTATCGCACCACATGCAACTTCGTTGTGGATCGGTTAATGAATTAGTTCAAGGGAGGGGTGACAAACACAGCTGGAGGGGAGGCAACCTTAAGTCACTTGATACTTTGTTTTCCAATTCCTTCTATTGGTGCTGTCTTGTTTTCCGACATTTCTATTGGCTCTGTTCTATCTTTACATTATTCTTACTGGCTCCTTTCTATGTGTTCTGGGAGTGTATGTAGTTAATAAATGGTTTTTATACGGTATATAAGATTGTGCGCCACAAAGTAAAGTGGCAGTCTCCTGAGAACATACCTTGTGTACTTCTTGGACAACTGTACTAGCTGCAGCTAATAAAATCTGATCTTTTACGCCTGACAGAGTGTCCCGTGTCTCTGTTAGTTGAGGCAGGTGAATCCAAGGAGATTTCAGGCGTACCCTGCGCCGCCAGGCCCATAAGGTTCTGGTTCTTCAACATCGGACTCCTGGGTGCTAAATATTGGGAGGAAAGGATCTGCTCTTCCTTTCGGGAGTTTCCCCCTCCCATCCCTCCCCGTCCTTCGTTTTGTTCAGTAGACCATCTCCTGTTGTTGCAGCAGGAGGTTCAAATCCTGTTATCAAAAGGCGCAGTGGAGTTGGTTCCAGAGCAGGAAAGGGGGCGGGGTTGTTATTCAAGATATTTCCTGATCCCCAAGAAGGATGGTCGATTGAGACCTATCCTGGATCTGAGGATTTTGAATTGGTTCCTCAAGCAGGAGAAATTCAAGATGCTGACTCTGGCGCAGGTGCTTCTGGCGCTGAACAAAGAGGATTGGATGGTGTCTGTCTACTTGCAGGATGCTTACTTTCATATCCCTATTCTCAAGCCGCACATGAAGTATCTGCGGTTTGTGGTGCGGTCACAACACTACCAGTTTGCGGTCCTTCCTTTTGGTCTTACTTCAGCACCTCGAGTCTTCACGAAGGTGATGGCGGTAGTTGCAGCAAGTCTCAAGAGGAAGGGAATATTGATATTCTCTTACCTGGACGATTGGTTGATCAAAGCCAAGTCTCCAGAGCTCGTGCTGCATCACCTGCAAATGACAACTCAGTTGTTGTTCAGTCTGGGCTTTTCGGCAAACGTGCCCAAGTCTCACCTGGAGCCCTCTCAGCGCCTCCTGTTCACAGGGGCAGTACTGGACACAACATTGAATCTGGCCTATCCTCCACCTCAAAGGATTCAGGACATTCAGGCGTTGATTCCAATGTTTCAAAATGGAGCAGTTGTTCCAGTCCTCAAGGTCCTGCTCCTGCTCGGTCTGTTCGCTTCTTACATTCTGTTGGTCACTCATGCACGCTGGCACATGAGGGCTCTTCAGTGGTGCCTCCGCAGGCAGTGGTTTCAACACGAAGGGGATCTCGAGGAGTCGATAACGATCTCCAGACACGCTGCAGTGGATCTACGATGGTGGGCTGTGGACGGCAACCTTTCCCAAGGAAGGCCGTTTTCACTACTGCCTCCGGTGGCTATGGTCATAACAGATGCTTCCACTCTAGGGTGGGGAGCTCATCTGGGGGATCTGGAGATCAAAGGTCTTTGGTCTCCAGTTCAACAGACTTTTCATATCAATCTTTTAGAATTGCAGGCGATACGGCTGGCTCTCAAGATCTTCGTTCTGTCCCTTCCCAGTCAGTCAGTTCAAGTCTTGACGGACAACACTACTGCGAGGTGATACATCAACAAGCAGGGAGGAGTAGGGTCATACCTTCTCTGCAGAGAGGCTCCGCGGCTCTGGACCTGGGCTCAGGACCATCGGATTTGCTTGGTAGCAAATCATCTGGCCGGAGTTCTAAACGTACGTGCGGACAGTCTCAGTCGGCATTTCTCTGCCGATCACGCGTGGCCTCTCCATCCGGACCTGGTCCTTCACATCTTTAGGATGTAGGGTTTTCCGCAGATATACCTATTTGCCACTCGGGAGAATGGTCACTGTCCGTCGTTCTGCAGCCTCCAGTATCTGGGGCAAGGAGCTTTGGGGGACGTGTTTTCAGATGTCTTGGTGCGACCAGTTGCTTTACGCGTTTCCCCCCATACCCTTGATTCCTCGGGTTCTGAGGAAGATTTGCCAAACTCTGGCTCAAGTCATTTTGATAGCTTTGGAGTTGCCAAGAAGGGTGTGGTACACGGACCTTCTCCAACTCTCACTGTGCCCTCCACTCCGTCTCCCTCTCAAGGCAGCTCTCCTCTCGCAGGGGCAGGTTCTACACCCCCACCTCCAGAGCCTGCACCTGCATGCCTGGAGATTGAACGGGTCAATCTGAGTTCTTTCTCTCCCACCAGAGGTAGTGGATGTTATTTTATCGGCCAGGCGACACTCCACTAAGACTGTTTATGCCGGCAGGTGGGCAAAATTTGTGGCTTGGTGTGGCGAGAAACAAATTGATCCCTTGAGAGCCCATCTGTTTGATGTTCTGTTGTTTGCTTTAATTTTAGCGTAGAAGGGTTATGCAGTTGCGACTGTTAAAGGCTATTTGTCGGTGCTGTCAGCCTTTCTTTGCCTTCCGGGTCAACCTTCCTTGTTCAAATCACCTATAGTTGTTAGGTTCTTGAAAGGACTAACAAATACGTTTCATCCCACTCTGTTTCTTATGCCTCAGTGGGATTTAAATCTGGTTTTGACTTTTTTAATAGGTTCACCGTTTGAACCTATGCATTCTTGTTCTTTAAGATTATTGGTCTTTAAGACAGTTTTCGCTATAGCTATTACATCTGCTAGGCGTGTGAGTGAGCTTCAGGCTCTTTGTGTCAAACCTCCCTTTACATCATTCTATGCTGACAAAGTGTTGCTGAAAACCAGGGCGGCTTTCCTTCCTAAAGTTGTCACTCCTTTCCATATGGGACAGTCTATTACCCTTTCATCTTTCTACCCTCCTCCTCATCCTTCAAAAGAAGAAAGAGAACTCCATCGCTTAGACCCTAGAAGGGCTCTCAGTTTCTAGATTGAGAGAACAAGGTACTTTCAGTTGGATGACCAACTCTTCGTTGGATATGTGGGCAAGATGAAAGGCAGAGCTGTCCATAAAAGAACCATATCCGGGTGGGTCATTCTTTGCATTAAAATATTTTATTCGTTAGCAAAGAAGATTCCTCCTGAGGATATTAGAGCTCATTCTACCAGGTCTAAGGCTGCCACTTCAGCTTTGGCTAGGGGTGTTCCAGTGGTAGATATTTGTAAAGCGGCAACTTGGGCTTCCCTCCAAACTTTTGAGAAGCACTACTGATTGGATTCGGAAGTCAGGAGGGATGGCCATTTTGCACGTTCTGTGTTGCAGGATTTCTTGGTGTGACTAGTCAGGCACCCACCTCCGAGTGCGGTATTTCTTTGGGACTCCATTCACAAGGTGAGGAATCCACAGGTAGTTGTATCGATCAGAAGAACAAGTCACTTACCTTCGGTAACGCCTTTTATGATGGATACACTAGCTACCTGTGGATTCCTCACAGTTCCACCCGCCTCCCCGTTGCCTGGCTGGTCATACCAAGACTTTTGTATTATAAGTGTATATATGTTTTGAATAATTTTTAAATAAATAAATGTTGTATTTATGTTCCATTAGTACGGTTATATGTATGTATTAATATGTGCTGTTGTGAGGTCGTTTTTCACCTGTTCGCCTCAAAGGCACATAAAAAAGGGTGAAACTGACGTCAGCACGCTGGTGAGGACCTCTTATTGCCACGGTGACATCAGACAGAGTTGCATGCAGAGCAGTGCAATTGTGACGTCCTCGTCGACGTGGAGAGCTGGGAAGAACATTTTCCATAGAATGCTGGTGCATTGGGAGAATTCATAAGGTGAGGAATCCACATGTAGCTAGTGTACCCACCAGAAAAAGCGATAGCGAAGGTAAGTAACTTGTTCGTTATTAAGTCTCGGAGGACATGATTTTTAATTTATCAGGGCTCGTTCAGTGTCAGCTGTAAGTATGTTGAAAAGAGTAGGGCTATGCCGCAGCCCTTCTTTAGCCCTTTGTTGATATACACTCTATTTGATAAAGTTCTATCCTTGCTGAGTGTGACTTGCACCCAATTATTTGAATAGAGGGAAATGATGGTATTACGTATTTTTATTGGGGGGCCCAGGTACTCAATTTCTGCAATAGCCTGGAACTGTCAACGCTATCAAATACTTTTTTATAGTCTGTCAGGCATATATGCAAGGCTTGTTTATTGACCAAGTTGCATGGATTAAATGAACCAGTACTATGAGATTGTTGGTGGTCCCTGTATTTATACCAATCCCATCTGAAGCCATTGGATAATGCAGTTCTTGAAGAACTAATGAAGTGAAAATTTTGCATCCACATCAAGCTGGGCTATCAGTCGATAATTTGCTGGATTGTCCCTACTCTCCGTTTTATGAATTGGGACGATGTATGAGTGCTACCAGGCCGAGGGAACTAGACCAGTTAGCAGGACATTGTGAAACACACTGCTCATACCTTTGCTCCAGAATTGAGGGTTTGCTTTGAATATAGTATGGGCAAGCATAGGATATATGTATGGCTGAAAATTCAGTTGCCTCATTGGATGTGCTGCTGTTTCATGAGAAGGCAATGCACTGTGGTGGTGTTGTACCAGAGTATTGTTTCCAGAATAATGTCTTACATAAATATTGTCTCCTAAATATCTTTTACAATAATATTGCCCTGTTAGAGTTAATAATAGAAAATATATGGACAATGTGACAGTATTTTTGTAAACAATATTTGTCACAATATTTGTCATGATAGTTCTGTATACAATATTCCAATATACGACATCGTAGAATAATGCAGAGAGTTCTATTCCTGAAAAAGTTGCAGTGGCCAGTGAGTTGCTCCAATGATTGGACAGCATCATGTAAAATTAGACACTTCCTAAATTGCCCAGACTCAGATTCTGTGAGGGAAACTGCAGACTGCTACACCAGGGTTTGAGTATGTTGTGTTGATTTGCATAGCACCCTAATCACCCAAGAGAATATCCAGGCATTTCTAATATGACAGTTCTATGTAGATCTTGATCCCTCAGTTCTAAAACTCTGTTTTTATTCCACATACCACAATAAAACTTTCACACTGGGCTCCTGCTAAACAATCCAGTCGATGCACCTTGTATTTGTAGAGGCAGTAGTGAAATGGACTGGTGATGCAAAAACATGCTGGAGAGCTTGACCAGGTAAAATCAGGTTATAATGCCCCATTTTTCCAGCTGCTTTACTACCATCTGTAACCTATGCCTATACTTTTTGGCAAGTCCAGCAGAAATGTTATAAATAAACCACTATTCTCCAGTATTGGGTATCTTTCATAGATTCACATGCTTGAATCATTCCCCATCGTCGAAGTGGGAGTCCCACGGTATTTAGAAAGCAGTAGGTTAAATTTTAACATTGAAAACAGTGGGAAAATACATTAATTTTAACAGCTTATCAGCTCTATTATAAAATACCCAAAGTCCAGCCAATCAGGTGAGACAACCCTTTAGAACCCTCAGCACAGAGTGTCTTCAGTCTTTCAGATTTTCTACTGCATGTCGTGTGTAAGGGAGTCTCCCTGAACTCTGCTCAGTTTATCTTTCCTGACAGGAAAGTTTTCTAAATATTGTGTTCTACATCGACAGCTGTGATTGCTATAACATGTTTACAGTAAAGAAAGGTTTATTTCGACCCTGCAACACCTGTGGTGAGCTAAGGCTTCACTGTGAGGACCCTCACAAGGAGTGCATTTACTGTCTTCACCCAGAGCACAAAGTGAAAGACTTAAAATTAGTAGAAACTTTCCTAGCAAGACCTTGAGGGACAGAGAAGTCAGGCTCCTGCTTTGGCTTCAAAAACGTAAAACCAAAGACACTCTCTTTGATGATGACAGCAACACCTCTGTAGCATCAAGAAAAAAGTTTGTTTTGAACCTTCCACTCCAGCTGCCACTTCATTGAAACTTAAGAAGCCATCTAGCTCTTTGTCACCATCGATGTCAAGAATCTCAGTCTTGTCGACGAGGTTTTGCATCATCTGCAACCACAGCGATGGCGACTTTCACAGCTCCAACTTCGCCCATGATAGTAACGTCATCACCATTGTCATCGACGACAATAACATCAGTGAGCTTGAAGTATGGCTCTTCTTTATCTACCCAGGCTATAAAAATATCAAAGTTAACACCGTCAATGTCGACAGGTGAGCCACAGAATAAAGCCCCGTCGACGAAAACCCCATCAACACCGGCAAGCAAGTCGACAGCTACAAAAACGAGCACTCTGATGATGAGCACTCTGTCGACAAGCATACCCTCGACAAGCGTACCGTCGACAAGACCGTCGACGACAGCTTCATCAACGGCCCATTTGTCACCGTTGACAGCAGTGGATTCTGGAGGATCTTCCCTTTTGCCCTTAAGAATTGTAGCAATTAAACATAAATCCACTCAACAAACATTGCTACCTTCCCAAATCTCGCCTAGTAAGGTATCACCCATACCTCCACAACCTCTCCTTGATGAGGAAGACGAGGAATATGGAGATGACTACTCTGGCGATGGTCTGTTTCCAGAGGCAAGTAGTCCTTCAGACCTATGAATAAAATGGCAAGAAGAGGAGGAAGAAGAGAGTAAACAAGTATATAGTCAGCGCTCATTTCAAGAACAGCAACTCACACATGCCCAAGAGCAACAACATGAGCCAACAGTGGAAATGCCAATGTCATTAATTTCCAATTTGCAGCATATGATGCAAGATTATTATACTAGATATCCGCCACCAGGATGAACCACTCCTCTGCAGCATCTGTAAATTCTGTTGAGTCCTCCTTCCAGAGACCAATCCTCATACTCTTATGTACCTATGGTACCGATACCAACTCCATCGCCACTTCCCGAAAACAATCTGCCTTCTTCGGAAGACGAACAGGAAGGAGGTGAAATACAGGACACTGAGTCACTCCTCACTGAATGGGATGATTACGAAACGCAAACACCATCCCTCTCTACGCCGCCACCGGTAGATTCTCCACCACAGGATATTGGTGGATTCCATAGTGTAATGGAAAGAGCAGCAAAAGATTCCAGCTCCCCATTATATCTAAACAGTCGGATTGTTTCCATTACTTCTTTAAGGAAGACACCAGGAAATCGGTTAGTGTGATCCCAATTGTAGGCTTCATCTGGGAAGAGGGCCTTGAAGTAATGCAGATCCCATCTTCCATTCCAGTGGTGCTTCCTAGGTTGGGCAAAAAATACAAAGCACCTGAAAATTCACCAGCCTGTTTAATTGGTCAACCTAAACCTGACTCAGTAATATCTCAGGCAGCCCAGCGCAGATCCAGAAATCCATCCTCTCTGCTTTCTGTGCTCCCGGATAAGAAAGGAAGGCGCTTAGATTCTATAGCATTTCCGCAATGATGGCTACAACAGTCAGGGCAGCTGTTGCAGGATGGGCGCGAGTAATTGCATGGCAGTCGTTGAATATAAGTGTGAATAATATTTTATTGGTTGTTTCCAGCGGATTAATGAGATGGATGTGCGTCTTGGGTTGTAATCTCTCTCCAGATATGTACGTCGAACTGGGGTTCACAGGTTCTTCTTCTTCTTTTCCCTCCTTTTAGGTGTCTCGGGAAGCACATGTGGGGAGAAGAAGAACAGTCTTGGTAACTGTTTTATATTTTCTTCTCTGTTTTCTTCCTGTCTCTGTCTTTCCCTTTCTTTTCTTTTAACTTCCTGTTTTTTTCGCTTTACTTTTCCTTTCTTTTCCTGCTTCTCTCCCTCTCTGTCGATATTCCTTTTCTTGTTCTCATTAATACTTCGCAGTGTTTTCTCTGGCTGCTATATGGCTCTTCTTGTCAGGGTCTCTCACTTTATGCGCTGTCACTAAATGGTTTGCGCCTGGTTTACCTTATCCTAATTATTATCCTTTCCTTTCTTTTACAGTAGTCCTTGTTGCCCCATTGTGCTCTAGTCTTGGTTTTCTCGTTATTTCCCCCTCCACCCCTCTTTCATTTGTCAGTAACAATGCTTTCCCTCCACCTTCCCCTTGTGTTTGTTGTAGAAGGGTCTTCCAGCCCTGGTGTTTTCCTTCCCCTCCCGACCTCCCTAACCCTGCTCAGGAGATTTACCACACACCTGCCTTTGCCACGCTCCTCCTGGAGCATGGCGGGTATCCACGTTCGGCTCCCCTAAGCTTGCACCCTTCGTCCCCGATTGGGACCACCCCTCCTCTGGCCGTCTCTCGCCTCCCATCCTCGCACGGAGCGGACTACTCCGGGAAGACACTGGATCCTCTGGTCGTCTCCTTCAACTTGCTCCCGTCTTCTTCGGTTCTATTTGTCTCCGCCGCCGGTTTCCTCCCGATCTTTCTTCTCTCGCTTGTCTCCTCCTCTTCATCCCGCGAAGGCTGGGATTTAAATGGAACAGTTCCCCGCCAGCGGTGATGTGAGGCTCCGTGATTGGCAGAATAAGTATCTGCATCCGGGTTAGCAGGAGCAGCGCCAGCACCAGCAAGGGCATAGTGCGGGCCGACCCACTCCGGCCCGTCACAGCAGCAAACTCCTTGGCGATTTTAGGCAGAATCGAACAACAAATGTGGTCGGACATCTCCCAATTCATCGATCTCCTTTCCAAGGATGCTAGAACTGAAGCATGAAGATATTGTAGGAGGGAGAAAAGATCTCTGCCGCAATCATAGGCTGTACAATAGATGTGTCATCTACAGGTTTCTGCCAGGTAGCCGAAGCAGCAGTATTAAGACATCAGGGGTGGCTAAAGGCCACGTCGTTCCGCCCAGAGGCTCAGATGAAGGTCCTGGATATGCCATATGATGGAGAACTACTATTTGGTAAGCAGGTCGATGATGCACTTCAGTCTATAAAGACGGACACGGACACAGCTAGATCGCTGGGTACTCTGCAATTCAAAAGGCAGCCCTTTTGTGGGGCAATAGGAAGAGGACTGTATTCTTACAGAGGTGGCCTGCACCAATTTCAGCAGTACCAACCTTACCAGAGCCAGTTTCGTCCAACCACCAGTCAACAACAGCAACAGCCCTATCGGCAACCACCATCTGCAGCCTACAGGCATACCACAAGAGGAAAGTCTTCTTATAGGGGCAAGGACACAGCCAGAAAACACTTACCTCCATTTAGTGCCTGCATCCAAACCCTATCCCAACACTGTGATAGCGGGGCAGAATTTCCAGCATCATCCACCAATGGTCCCAGATCACCTCTGACCAATGGGTCCTCGATATTATCACCGAAGGCATACCCTGGAATTTCAACAATCCCCTCCAGAGGTACCACCACGAGGACCCCCCACCTGCCCACTTAAAAGAGCTCCTTGTACAGATTTCCAATATGATAGGCAAGGGAGCAATAGAGATCGTACCAAAGTCTCAGAGGGGAACTGGCGTCTACTCTCACTTCTTCCTCGTCCGAAAAAAGACAGGAGACTGGTGACCTACCTTAGACCTTTGATGTTTGATCAAATTCCTGAAAAAACTGTAATTTTGGAGATGATCACTCTACAAGATGTGTTACGATTACTCAACCAAGGGGATTTCATGACGGCCTTGGACCTCCAAGACACCTATTTCCATATCCCGATCCACCCCAGTCACAGGAAATTCTTACGCTTCAGAGTTGCAGGCACCCACTACCAATTCAGAGTGTTGCCTTTTGGCCTGAAATCAGCTCCTCAAGTTTTCACCAAGGTCTGAGCTCCGGTGGCAACCCACCTTAGACAAATGGGAATTCAAGTGTTTCCATACTTGGACGATTGGCTAATAAAAGCACAAATAGAGTCCAGGGCAGCCAGAGACACAGCAACATACCTCTCCCTCTTCCAGATATTAGGCCTTTCCGTCAACTACCAAAAATCACACCTAATGCCATCAAACAACATCACCTTTCTAGGAGCTGTATTAGATACGGAAGAAGCAAAAGCTTATGCCTCTCGGGACAGTCGGAAGAGGATTTGAAGTCTGGCGCTCTGCCTCAGCAAAAGAAAGCACAATTCTGTCCGGATTTACAAATCTTTTCTGAGGATGCTCTCCTTGTGCATTCCGTTGATACCAAACTGCCGTCTCCACATGAGAACACTTCAGCAACAGCTAGGGAGTCAGTGGAAGCAAATAAGCAACTATATTGTCCAATACCCCCACCAATAAAACAAGCCATGGAATGGTGGAAGAAGACCCCCCACATATCAGAGGGTCTCTCTTTTCTAAATCAAAGACAAGAGCATGTTCTGACCACAGACGAGTCTCTGGAGGGATGGGGTGCACACTGACAGTGAGAGGGAAATGGAACACCCAGGAAGCAATGCTCCACATCAACCTGTTGGAATCAAAAGCTGTGTTCCTGGCACTCAAAGACTTCCTCACCAGGATCAAAGTCTCATCGGTTTTGATTCGAACCGACAACACCACAAGTATGCATTACCTCAACAAGCAGGGAGGTACAAAATCGCCGGCGCTGTCTCTTTAAGTGCAGGAGATATGGAATTGGGCACTTCAATATCACATAACTCTCAGAGCAGCACACGTCCCAGGAATATCCAACACCTTGGCGGTCTCGTTAAGCAGAACCTCAACAACCTGCCACGAGTGGGTGCTCAACCAGGCAACTCTCGATCATCTCTTTCTTCGCTGGGGCAAGCCCAGTCTGAACCTATTTGCGACAAAACAAAACAAAAAATGCCAATACTACGCAAGCTGGCAACCACAAAGAGGGTCAAGGGGGAATGCATTTTTGATCCAATGGTGAGGAATCTATGCTTCCACTTTTCCCCTGCTTCCACTAATCCTGAGAATTTTACAGAAAATGAAGAAGGAACCTTGCCGACTATTACTGATGGCTACCAGATGGCCTCGCCAGTTTTGGTTCATGGAGCTCCTGCTCCTCTCGGAACAACCTCACATTCGGTTGAAACCAATATCGGACTTGCTAACAATGTCTCGGTGCCAGGTCCGTCATCCCAGTATGATTTCTCTTCGATTATCGGCCTGGCTTCTGAATTCTATGAATTTGCCGACCTAGATATTCCACCAGAATGTCGAGAAGTGCTTGCCATTGCCAGAGCCCAGTCTATTAATTAGACATTCAAACTCAAATGGAAATGATTTTGTATATAGTGTAAAGCGTTCAGTATCCACCCTCTAACATCTTCTCCAGAACAGATACTTCTGTATCTTCTTCAATTGGCAAAATCAGGTCTCTCTCAGTCATCTATACAGGTTTACCTGGCAGACATTTCTCGAATCCACCGTACTGCTACTTTACCATCTTTATGGCCCTCCAGAATAGTAAAGAAATTCCTAAAGGGATTATTCAGATTGTGTCCTCCAATTAAACTCCCTTCTCCTCCCTGACACCTCAATATTGTACTTTCACAAACGATGAAAGATCCTTTTGAACCTATTCACAAAGCAGAATTTAAATATATTTCCTGGAACACAGCTCTTCTATTAGCGCTTACGTCTGCAAAGAGGGTCAGGGGCATTCAAGCTTTCACCATCTCTCAACCTTTTCTTCAATTTAAACCAGACATGGTCATCCTTCGAACTAATCCAAAATTCATCCTTAAGTTCCCTTGAACTTTTATCTGAATGAACCAGTAATATTAAAAACTTTCTTTCCAAACCCCCAAGCTGCAGCAGAAATATCAAAGGATGCCTACAATTCTACATACAAAGAACTAGCAACTTTCACAAAGCTGATCAATTGTTTGTAGGCTGCGGACAACTCAGAAAGAGGTACCCTGCTACCAAACAGTCTATAGCCCGGAGGATAGCCACTGCTATACCACTGCTATACAATTTTGTCACCAGCTACCGGGAAAACCACTAACAGCAAGCGCCAAGGCTCATTCTACCAGAGCTGTATCTACCTCCACAGCTCTCTTCGCAGGAGTGCCTCTACAACAGATTTGCAGAGTGGCAACGTGGACCAGCAGCCACACCTTTACTCAGCACTACTGCCTAGATGCCGCAGACAGAATGGATGTGGCGGTAGGACAAGCCGTTTTGCGTAATTTATTTGCATAAGGTGAGTCAATATTACTTTATCCACCATCTGCTAATATTCGTGTATACAGATATATATATATATCTTATGTTTACTGCAAATTATTCTGATTCAAGCATGTTAATCTATGAAAGATACCCCAATACTGGAGAAGAAAATAAGTTACTTACCTGTAACTGTGGTTCTCCAGCATTGGTATCTTTCATAGATTCACATGCGACCCAAGGCTCATCTCATGTTTCTTCCTTTTGTACTTCATTTGTGCTAGAAAATCTGAGAGACTGGAGCCTCTGTGCTTAGGGTTCTAAAGGGTTGTCTTGCCTGATTGGCTGGACTTTGGGACTTTTGATCCATGATACGGCCTGGCGGTGTTCTGCTGGCGGACGCTGCTGCTGACAGTAGCACCCTGTCTCCTGCCGGAGGACCCCTTGCAAGCAGGTAAGTCGGGTGCTCCGACATGGGAGGGGGGGTGGAGGGGTGTTGTGTGTGTGTGTGGGGGGGTGTGGGTGTATGTGTCTGTGTGAGTGCATGCGGGTGTGTGGCGTGTGGAATGCATGTGTGCATGAATGGGGTGTGAGTGTGCGTGCATGTAGTGTTGTGTGAATGCGTGTGTGCCTATATGTATGTCAGTGTGTGTGGATGTGTGTGTGAATGTATGTATGCATGCGTGGGTGAATGTGGGTATGAGTGTGTGTATGCGTGTGTATGTTGGTGCGTGAATGTGCGTGTATGTCGTGGGGGGATGGGAGGGGGAAGGTGGGGGAGGACTCTGGCGAATGGTGGGGGGCGGGGGAGACCCCTATCAGTGTCAGGGAAGGAATTCCCTGGCACTGATAGTGCCTACCACCATGGTTTTCGTGTCGGTAAGGAAGCCATGAAAACCATGGCGGAGTCATAATCCCACGGGTGGGACAGTGACGGCCGCCTGGCTGGGGTTCGAAGTCAAATGGAAAAAGAACAAGTGATTGACGGAATGCTGAACAATGTCATGCATTCACCCCCAGTACAGAGATCTGGGCCTAAATCCATCGTTTTTTTGCTGCCCATGCCATTCCAGTTTGGACCCAGCCATATGCAAATCAGTGTTGACCCTGTTCCCCAGGGTGATACCCTGAAAATGGTCCCAGGATGCTTGTTTCCGGTCCCGGGAGGACCTGGCCTGGCAGTTCGGGCTGGACTGTTCCCATGAGAAACAGGGTCAAGACTGATTTGCATATGGCTGGGTCCGAACTGGGGTGGCATGGTGAGCAAAAGAACGATGGATTAAACCCAGATCTGTGACTGGGGGTGAGTGTTTGCATTGTCAGCACTCCGTCCATCATCCTTTTGTGTTACTAATGTTGCCCTAAGTGGGAAGGGTATGCCCAGACATTGGTCCCTTGCTCACTGTGCCACTGGAATCAAGCTAGCCTGGCTGAAGAAGGGTGATACCCTGAAACCGGTCCCAGGATGCTTGTTTCCGGTCCAGGGAGGACCTGGCCTGGCAGTTCGGGCTGGACTGTTCCCATGAGGAACAGGGTCAGGACTGATTTGCATTGGCTGGGTCCGAACTGGGGTGGCATGGTGAGCAAAAGAACAATGGATTAAACCCAGATCTGTGGCTGGGGGCGAGTGTTTGCATTGTCAGCACTCCGTCCATCAACCTTTTGTGTTACTAATGTTGCCCTAAGTGGGAAGGGTATGCCCAGATGTGGGTCCCTTGCTCACTGTGCCATTGGAATCAAGCTAGCCTGGCTGAAGAAAGGTGGTACCCTGAAACCGGTCCCAGGATGCTTGTTTCCGGTCCAGGGAGGACCTGGCCTGGCAGTTCGGGCTGGACTGTTCCCATGAGGAACAGGGTCAAGACTGATTTGCATATGGCTGGGTCCGAACTGGGGTGGCATGGTGATCAAAAGAACGATGGATTAAACCCATATCTGTGACTTGGGGTGAGTGTTTGCATTGTCAGCGCTCCGTCCATCATCCTTTTGTGTTACTAATGTTGCCCTAAGTGGGAAGGGTATGCCCAGACGTGGGTCCCTTGCTCACTGTGCCACTGGAATCAAGCTAGCCTGGCTGAAGAAGCGTGATTCCCTGTGGTCCCAGGATGCTTGTTTCCGGTCCAGGGAGGACCTGGCCTGGCAGTTCGGGCTGGACTGTTCCCATGAGGAACAGGGTCAAGACTGATTTGCATATGGCTGGGTCCGAACTGGGGTGGCATGGTGAGCAAAAGAACGATGGATTAAACCCAGATCTGTGACTGGGGGTGAGTGTTTGCATTGTCAGCACTCCGTCCATCATCCTTTTGTGTTGCTAATGTTGCCCTAAGTGGGAAGGGCATGCCCAGACATTGGTCCCTTGCTTACTGTGCCACTGTAGTCAAGCTAGCCTGGCTGAAGAAGGGTGATACCCTGAAACCGGTCCCAGGATGCTTGTTTCCGGTCCAGGGAGGACCTGGCCTGGCAGTTCGGGCTAGACTGTTCCCATGAGAAACAGGGTCAAGACTTATTTGCATATGGCTGGGTCCGAACTGGGGTGGCATGGTGAGCAAAAGAACGATGGATTAAACCCAGATCTGTGACTTGGGGTGAGTGTTTGCATTGTCAGCACTCCGCCCATCAACCTTTTGTGTTACTAATGTTGCCCGAAGTGGGAAGGGTATGCCCAGACGTGGGTCCCTTGCTCACTGTGCCACTGGAATCAAGATAGCCTGGCTGAAGAAGGGTGATACCCTGAAACCGGTCCCAGGATGCTTGTTTCCAGTCCAGGGAGGACCTGGCCTGGCAGTTCGGGCTGGACTGTTCCCATGAGGAACAGGGTCAAGACTGATTTGCATATGGCTGGGTCCGAACTGGGGTGGCATGGTGAGCAAAAGAACGATGGATTAAACCCAGATCTGTGACTGGGGGTGAGTGTTTGCATTGTCAGCACTCCGTCCATCATCCTTTTGTGTTACTAATGGAGTTCGAAGTCCCCAGCCCGGCAGCTGTTACCGCCCTGGCGGACGGAGTGGTACATTGGCGGTTTGGCTCAAGCCAAACCCTCAATGTCATATTTTGGGGTAAGGTACCGCCAGCCTGTTGGCAGTACCTTTCTCCAAAATACCGCCGTCCGCCAGGGTCATAATGAGGGCCTATGTCACCTAAGCTCGGACCCAGCCATATACAAATCAGACTAGACTCTGCTCCTTTGGGAACAGTCCAGCCTGAACTGCCAGGTCAGGTTCTCTCTGAAACGGAACACAAGCAACTCAGGACCACTTTTGCCCTTATTGGAGCTTATCAGTCAGGCATAGCTTTGTTCCAGTGGCACAGGGTGTGCACAAGAAATACTCTGAAACTGCTTTGTTGATGTTGCAAGCAGAAGAAATGTGCTATAAAAGTAACGGTGTATACAAAAGAAAGTGATGGATGGAATGCTTGAATTAATCTCAGACCCTGGTAATTACTTGGAGGCCGCATCCCAGTCCATGATTGTTTGCACACCATGCCACCTCAGTTTGGACACAGCCATATTCATATCAGTCTTTACCCTGCTTCACTGAGGGCTTATCAGTTGGATATAGCTTAGATTCAGTGTCACAGTGTGCAATGGACCAACATGTGGGCATTTCTGTTCAACCTAGGGCTGCACGCAAAAGTATACAAAAAGTGATGGATTTAATGCTTGAATTGATCCAAGCTGCTGTCAAGTACATGGTGTGCAAAATAATATTGGGCTGGGGTGCAGCTCCGGAATTACCAGTGGCACAGGTTATTTGTAGCATTCCATCCACCACTTATTTGTATACTTCTTTGTGACCCAACTGGTCCACAAAAGCCACAGATAACCTGCCATTCATTAGGCTGTACAACTTGTGTCATTGCACATGCATCCAGCACAGGAAAAAGGGCAACAGAGCCTAGGCATTGAAAGGCGAGGAAAGTGGGTTTGGTGTGGAATGCCCAGAGTAAAGTGCCACAAAGATGTATTGCAAAATAAAATTCAAGCAGTGGCAAAGCCAATAGGTCTCGCCTATGCAATGGTTTTGCCAATGTGTTTTAGCCATGTGTTACACCAGCATGGCTAAAAGTTAGTGGAGTAAAAGAGAGGCACATTGAGTGGAGTGTTATAAAAGTGAAGTAGACTTGAGTGTTATGAAGTGAGGTGGTTTAGAGTGTTATTGAGGGAACAGAATGTCATAGAATGGAAGGGATTAGAGTGGAGTAGAGTTGAGTGGCGTAGAGAGAGGTAGAGTGTCAGAGTGGAGTAGAATGTAAGTAGCAAGGAGTACCCTAGAGTGGAGTGATATAGAGTGTTGTGGAATTCATAGTTGAGTGAAGTGACATAGAGAGAGTAGTGGGGTAGAGTGAAGTGGTGTAGAGTGCAGTGGAATAGAGTGCAGTGGTGTACAGTAGAATAGAGTGGCATGGAGTGGATTGCTATAGAGTATAGTGGCGGTGAGTGGAGTAAAGTAGAGTGGAGTAGAGGGGCACAGAGAAGAGTGCTGTGGATAGAATGCAGTGGTGCAGAATACAATGGTGTAGAGTTCAGTGGCAAAGCCTGCAGTGTTGCAGAAAGTCATAAGGTGCTGTGCTGTAGAGTAGAGTGGCGTAGAGTGCATTGATTTAGAGTGCAGTGTTGTAGAGGGGTGCAGAGTAGTGTGATGGAGTGCAATGGTGCAGAGTAGAGTGGTGTAGAGAAGAGTGGCATAGAGTGCATTGGTGCAGAGAACAATAGTGCAGAAAACAGTGGTGCAGAGTACGTTGGTGGAGTAGAGTGATGTAGAGAGCAGTAGTCTAGAGTACAGTGGTGCAGAGTAGTACAGAGTGGCTTAGAGTGCAGTGATGTGGAGCGCAATGGTGTAGAGTGGCGTGGCATGTAGAGTATAGTGGCACAGAGTGCAGTGGTATAGAGTGCAGTGGGGTAGAGGTCATTGGTTTTGAATAAACTGGTGTAGGGTGCATTAGTGTAGAACACAGTGGTGTAGAGTGGTGCAGAGTAGAGTGACACTGCTTAGAGTGCAGTGGCATAGATTTCAGTGGTGCAGAGTGGATTGTTTCAGAGTAGGGTGAAGATGCACAGAGTGAAGTGTGCATGCTAGAGTGAAGTGGCATATAGTAGTGGCATAGAGTGTATTAGATTAGAAGGCCTAGAGTGCAGTGTTGCAGAATAGAGTGGTGTAGAGTGAAGTGGCTTAGAGTGCAGTGTAATAGAGTGTAGTGGTGCATTGGTGTAGAGTGCATTGGCATAGAGTGCAGTGACAGAGTAGAGTGATACAGCATACAGTGACATAGAGTTCAGTGACAGAGATTGCAGTGTTGCAGAGTAAAGTGTCATAGAATGCAGTGGCTTGGAGTAGAGTGATGTAGGGTGCATTGGTGTAGAGTGCAGTGCCATAGAGGTTGCAGAGTGAAGTGACATAGAGTACAATGGAATAGAGCAGAGTGTGCATGCTAGAGTGAAGTGGCATAGAGTAGTGGCATATACTGTAGTGTATTAGATTAGAAGGCATAGAGTGCAGTGTTGGAGAATATAGTGGTGTAGAGTGAAGTGGCTTAGAGTGCAGTGTAATAGAGTGCAGTGGTGCATTGGTGTAGAGTGCATTGGCATAGAGTGCAGTAGAGTAGCATTGAGTAGAGTGGTGCAGAATATAGTGCACTGGCAGAGAGTGCAGTGACAGAGTAGAGTGATACAGCATACAGTGACATAGAATTCAGTGACAGAGATTGCAGTGTTGCAGAGTAAAGTGTCATAGAATGCAGTGGCTTGGAGTAGAGTGATGTAGGGTGCATTGGTGTAGAGTACAGTGCCATAGAGGTTGCAGAGTAAAGTGACATAGAGAGCAATGGTATAGAGCAGAGTGGCATAGAGTGAAGGGGTGAAGAGTGTTGCCGAGTAGAGTATAGTGACGAACAGTGCAGTAGTACAGAATAGATTGGTGTGGAGTACATTGGTGTAGACTACATTGGTTTTGACTAAAGTGGTGTTAAGTGCATTGGCGTAGATTGCAGTGGCGTAGAAGGCAGCTGCATAGAATAGAGTGGCATGGAGTTGAGTGGGCAGGGTAGATTGCAGTGGCATAGATAGGAATGTCAATCAGTGGAATAGAGTGGTGTAGGGTGCAGTGACATAAAGTAGAGTGTCGTAGGGTGCAGTGTCATAGATGGCAGTAGTATAGAGTACATTAGAGTAGAGTGTTGTGGTGCAGAGTAGCGTGCAGTGGTGCAGAGTAGAGTGGCGTAGAGTTCAGTGGCGAACAGTGCAGTGTTGCAGAATAGAGTGGTGCGGGGTGGTGCAGAGTGTAGCGGTGCAGCATAGAGTGCAGGGGTATAGAGTAGACTGATGCAGAGTAAAGTGGCACTGTGCGTTGGCATAGATTGACATTGTCGTGCAGGTTCTCATTATCCTAATGAGACTACTGGATTTGGGTGGCAGAGTCACCTGAATTGTGGGTACTGAGTACAATTACACACTATGGCCCTCATTACAACATGGGCGGGCGGCAACCGCCGCCCGCCAAGTTGTAACCGCTGTGCGGCTGCCAATGCCCAGCGGGGATGTCGTCCGCAACACGGGAGCCGGCTCCAAATGGAGCCGGCGGTGTTGCGGTGGTGCGACGGGTGCAGTTGCACCCGTCGCGCTTTTCACTGTCTGCTAGGCAGACAGTGAAAAGCTCCATTGAGCTGTGGCAGGTGGCCCCGCGACTCCCCTTTCCGCCAGCCTTAAAGGCTGGCGGTGGGGGACTCGTAATCCCCTGGGCAGCGCTGCGGTCCCGGCGGTGCCACTGCAGCACTTCCGCTGCGGTCGTAATTAGCAGGATTGCACCGCCAGCCTGTTGCCGTGCAATCGTCAGAACAGCAGGGTTGTAATGAGGGCCTATGTGACACCTGTCGGCCCAATACGGGTTTTTCCGGCCAACTGGCGGTGCCTCATCTCTACCGGAGAGTGGTGATGATTGTGACAACAGGGCGTATGATAGAAAGGACTCCTCAGGGGAATTGTGGTTGATCAGATCTCATCCCTTTCTCTCAGTTACATTAGTCTCACACAGGCAAAGACAAAGAGAAGCAGAATATAATTCAGTAAGGTTTATTGAAGTAACTCCATCTTAGATAAAAATGCATATATTGCAATAACTAGGAAGATAAGACATACTAGAGGCAAAATTGTGACAAGGAGAGTGAAACATAAAAACAGTCCCACCATACTGTCACCAGGAACAGGCCTTGAAAAATCATAAAATTGTTACCAGACCTGCAGGTTGAGTAGTTTGAATAATCTACCCGACCTAACTGTAATGTACTTGACCCGGAAACGGGTCTTAAATTGTGTGGTTCTAGGCCAATATTGTATTTTACCGGCACCTTTCTCACATATGAGTGCATCTTCAAATAACTGAGTTCAGCATTTCTGCTGTAAAAAAATCCTCTTTTATTTGATTAAATACACTAAATGTTTGCTCCATGTATAAAAAATCTAGCCCACATATCGGTTACACATGATCCATGCATGACTTGCCTCTTAGTTTACTAACAGCTTTGCCATCAGGACAGGAGTGTTTCTCAGTTTATGTTTAAACACTCACTTTTAATAAATATATTACTAAAGCATGATGAGGTAGTGCACTGTCATTTACAGACAGTACATTTCCAAGAAATGTCCAAAAACCTTCTCACTACCTTTACTGATAAAACTTTGTAGTGTATTAACAATAATCTGTGAAAATTGGGTTTCAGAAAACATTTATCATTTGCACATCACCAAGTAAAGTGTACTGACTTTTTTTCATCCTAATAAAATATTTTTTTCATCACACAGAAGTACACAAAATGGTCTTTCACAGCTACTGAAATATATTTTGAAATGTGTTTAAAGTTGACTTAGTTATATAAATGTTGTGTGTTAGGAAAAACCTGATACCAAAAGCCTTTCATTTCACATAGGTCAGAGAGTTCACCTTACAAAATCCTGGAACTCTGCAGTCACAAGGAAAAGTATTTGCATTGCAAGAAGGCAAACTGACTTTTGACCTCTGTCTCTGAACTCAGAGCAAATGTGACAAGAATAAGATTTAAAGGCATCTTAATTGATAATTCAGTTTCTGACTGAACAGGAAACCTGTTCTTTGTCCTCTTGTCAGAAGGGTTGAGTGAAAACTAAAAATAGCCTGACCTCATAAAATAAAACTCGCCATAGGAAGTGGGGAGTACATTTTTGGAGCCCTGAGGAATAATATATTCATTTCCTACCTAAGCTATGTTAGAGCACAGCGTGAAAGGCTCTACTCCGCCCTTCAGGTTTCCCCCTCTGGGAAGACATTATCCCCCATACCTGATCAAGGAAGCTTGTTGTCTTGAAAGACACCATTCCCACGTAGGCCAAGGATCCAGCAGTCTAAGCAAGCAGCTGTAGCGAAGATGTTCAGCAATCAGCATGCAGTCATGGTCAACTGGCTAGAATCTCCCTCTAACTTGTTTGGGACAGAGAAGTATGTTTATAATAAAACAATTGATGTTCTAGGAAAATTTCCCATTGTAAGGATGTGCAGGTTTCTGTGAATGTCGGAGACACAGCGTACCACTTTTTGCTGTTAACCCTATCTGACTGCAGCCCTGGCGATAGCACAAAGTGAAATGAATGCCGTGCTATAAACGTAATGATTTATTTGCCTTAACCGGGCAGCCACTTTTTGTTGGGAAAGTTTCCACATTTCATTACATACTGCATATAAGAAGAGCTTTCTGTGTTGTCTTCTGGGGCTTAACAGGAAATCCTGCAAATCTGTATCGTTAGACAGGAGACCAAGGTGTTCTTTAACAGCATCAAGTGAGGAACTTTTCAACCATTGCAGGCATAATTTCCCTACACTATGGGCCTTATTACAACATTGACTGAGGACATCATAAATGTGGCAGATATCCCGTCCGTTGAGTTACGATCCTTATTGAAATTAATGGGACTATAATACGGCGGACGGGATACCCGCCACATTTGTGATGGAGGAAACTCCTCTGTTAAGGTTGTAATAAGGCCCTATATGTTGTCACTATACGTAGTGTTCCGATGACACATAGCAAGGGTCTGACCTATTTGTTCTAACCCACCCCGCCACCCCCCCAAGAGTTAACAAAACATGTATGGCACCCATTGGTGCCTACAGGCCACAATAACCACCCACCAGGATGTGAAAGTGATGCGTTAAACGTTACATTCTGGACTCACTTGTCAAGCTAATCTTCAGTTGCATTTATGTACTTTTGCCATTTATAAAATTTAGCAGGAGTAGGAATACTGGGCGCATTCAAATCATTAATTTTTGTTAAGCCTAAACAACTTGTCTGTTGTACAGTTTAATTTAAAAATATAATTTGAACAGGTATCAGGCATGCTCTAAATAAATCTTCCTTGCCCCTTATTTGCCAATTTTTAGTTCCCGACACACTCTTTAAGTCTCTCGACTTCAACCAATATTTATAGCCTTCTATAGCTAACCGGGAAACAAAGGAATCAGAATAAATCAATTTTGTATCAGTCAATAAAATGTGTTGACTTACCATTAATGGCAACTTAAAATAATACGACTCAGAATTTTTTCCATTTTGCCTAGAAAAATATGCAAATCTTTCAACGTAAGTTTTAGAACTCCCCACTGACGGAGTCGGACAGTGTTCCCACTGCATATAATTCAAAATAGTCTTTGGGGTACTTGCACTGCGAATGAAATGATGTCCATAATAATTATGACGGAACATATCTCCATAAATTTATTTTGATTGATAAACATCCTCACTTTCAAATACAGTGAAATATTGCAGATCAGTCATCATAGAATCAACTGTCTTTACATCCTAATCATCAGAAACTACATTGGGTGTTATTACATCATTCATGGAAAGTTTAAATACAAATGGAATTGAATGGCCTCCGTAGGGTCGTATATATCAAATGATACTTTATCCTAGACAATCCCATCTGGAATTGGTATAGCAGAAATGTTCACTAGCGACAAGTCTCTGTGGCCTTTGTGAGAGTAAAAATGTGGTTTTAGGACCTCATCCACCAGTTCAACTGTTGAGCGTTCAGGAAGGTAATGACCATGTATCAGTAAAAAGAAAACTATGGCAAACCCAATACAAAGGCAAGTACAGTTAATAAGAGCCATAGATATTTCCATGGAAGAATAAAATAGTTAATTTTGAGCCAAATTATCAGCTGACGTGCTCTTGACAGTTACGTTACAGTAGAGGCCGATGAGTCAGTGAAAGTGTAATTGATGTCGGCAAAATATCCAGAAGCAGTTAGTGCAAAAACTGGAGTGGTGTTTGGAAAAGGAGAGCTAGCAAAAGTCTCTTGCAGTGGTTCATAGTAGACTATACCATCTGTCTGTGTAGAATTTGAGTAGAATCGATCAATGGTGTTGACATTACTTGTCGCAGAAGAAGATAAGGGAATTAATGCAAGATCACTTTCCACCCTCCCCAAGCTCAGAGAGGTATTAGCTTTGCTGCTTAAAACCTGTAGAAGAACATCTGTAGTGAGAGGGATTCTGGTAATACCCAGGAGTCCTCTAGGTCTGCTGTATAGGATCGACATATGGTGTCGCTTGACATTGTCAATGGAAACAAAGCGATTTTCTTTAGTACCAGGCAGCAGTGGTAGAATGACAGCTCTGATACCATGGATTCCCAGGACTGGAACTGGTGCACGACAAGAAGGACGAACTCCTTTTTCACAGTAATCTTTATACGCACTAGATCCCCAACTTTTGGAATCCAGCCGGTAGATGTCATTGGTTACATCCCTTATTCCCAAGAAGGTGGCACTGGCAGATGCGTTGTCATCACAGAACTGTTGTAAGTCCTGCAAGACAGTGACTTGTTCATTTATGTCAAAAGGTGTATCTGCCGCCTCCGCGCCAGGACCATCAAGGTCCAGAACATACATTTGTGTTCCGAACAGGCATTCATACGAGGTACGTCCCTCCAGGGACCTTCTGGGCAGATTATTATGTGCTCTCTGGACTCCATACAGGTGTGTAAGCCAACTACAACCCATGCCTAATACTCTGGCTGTTAAGGATTGCTTTAAATTCTGGTTTCTTCGCTCCACTACACTATTTCCCTCTGGATGAATTGGAGACGAATAATGCAGTTGCGCCCCTAATGAAGCCATGACGTCTCTGAAAGCCCTTGAGGTAAAAGCAGGGACCTGGTCCGAGTGGAAAGCCACAACAGCATATGTGCTGATAAAGACTTACAAATCTTTAATAACAGTTCGAGCATCAGCCAAGCGTTGTAGCCAAACCCATAGAAATCTGCAGCATGAGTCAACAGCAACTAAAATATATTTGTATGCACTGTCAGGTGCCAGGGGACCACAGTGGTCCAAGTACACACATTGTAATGGTTTGTTACAAATCAGGAGGGGTGTCTGCGACAGTCTTTTGACAGTGGACCCTTTTATTTGTTGACAGATGACAGTGTTTAATCATCCAATTTCATTATAGAACGAGTTACTGCAGCAACAGAAGCCATAGCTACTGCTGATTTAGCTGCTTCATCAGCCCAGGTATTGCCAGCAACGTGTATTCCAAAACGGTGATGTCCCAGTGTATGTACAATATGGACATTAGGTAGCGTTTCCCTTTGAACCCATTCTGGCACCAGTAATGCAGATATTTATTGAAGGACCGGACACAATAGTACGAATCATAGACAATCAGCGTCAGCTGTTCAAGATCCGCTTGTTCCTGTGCCATCACCAGAGCCTTGAGCCCTGCTAATTGTGCAGTGCAGTCCCCTAAGGTCTGCGTGTAAGTGTGTTGTGGATGGAATTCACCATCCTTCATGTAGCCACTCACGACTGCGCAAGCGGCGAAGTATTGATGTTTTGTGCCTATAGCTGGTTGGGCTGAACCATCAGTGTACATAATTGTTTGATATTGTTCAATAGGAAATGGGTTTGCCTGATCTGGGTATTCAAGTTAATATTGCAAAACTTCTTGAGTTTGTAATTTTGTCAGCGACATCGGCCATTGAATCCAATGTGGATGTAGTGCTTTAGCATTAGGAACGCTAGATTTGGTAACAGCCTCAAGGGCTGGGATGGGGATATGACAATTATATGTTTCCCCTGAGCCAGCGGTCTCTCTTTGATTACAGCCATCTGAACAGCAGTGAGAATTTTCTCAGTAGGAGCAAAGCGTTGTTCTGCTGTAGAGTACAAATGTGATTGAACGTTATATAGGTGAAACCGATGGCACCAGCAATTACTCTGATGATCAAGTGTTTTTGGCTGTCCCTTGTGTGTAAGTCTTTAGCTGCAAGCATGTCTTTATTGTAATGCTCTGAGAATGTGGGACTGTCCAGTATTTGCTGGAAAAGTCAGGACGTATCAAGTTGTATAACGGTTTAATGCGTTGTGCATAATCTGGAATGCATGTTCTGCCAAAATGTAAAAAGCTCAATAAAGACTCTTTGCTTTTTGGTGGGGTTTGGAGGTTGCAGTTGTGCGCATGTTTCTAAAAATTGGGGCGCTAAGCTCTTGCATTCATCTGATAATTCGTATCCCAAAAACAGGACACTAAGGAAGGCTATTTTTGTTTTTTTTATTTGGATTTGTAGCCTATTTTGGCAAATCCCACAGCAATGTGGGCTACCCGTCTTATATGATGCATGAGGTCGTCATCCGTAAGGTACCGTATTTTCCAGCGTATTAGATGACTGGGCGTATAAGACGACCCCCTACTTTTCCTGTTAAAATATAGGGTTTGGGCTATACTCGCCATATAAGACTACTCCTCTTCCAACGCACACCAAATAAAAATTAAAAAACATCAGATTTGATTTTAATATGGTAATTTTAATTCAAATGCTTATGACATGCAGGTACTTAGTAGGAAAACTGTAAGAACAGCTCAACTCACGCGCGACCAATCTGCTCTGTGTCCACAAGTAACTGAATCTTGTGGGATGCGGAACCCATCGTACGCTTGGAATCAATTTCCAAATGCAGAGCACGGTGGCTCAGCTACAGGGCGCCTGTCCCTGAAGTTTCAGCACGCTGTATACCGGCGTATAAGACGACCCCCGACTTTTGAGGAGATTTTCAGGGGTTAAAAAGTCGTCTTATACGCCGGAAAATACGGTAGATATCATCCACGTAGGACAACAAACACCTCAGGGTCAATGTCGTGTAACATAGATGTGACACGAGCTGAAAACAGTCCTGGACTGCTCTTGTACCATTGTGGGAGTCAGCAATTTTTTTTCTGAGACTTGTTAAGTCCCTACTTTCAGGCTCTATATTTTGTCAGGAATATCCATTGGAGATGTCCAACGTTGTTTTATATTTTTTGCGCACTATATTGTTCATAAGTGCTGTGCTGGGTGCATTCTGTATGGCAAATGTGCGTGTATGACTGTTCAAATGTCTGTAGTCTAAGACTATTCTGTATGAAAGGTCTGGTTTAGCTATGAGAAACAATGGATTGTTCATTGATGAGGCACAGGGTTCATTTACACCCTGGTACTCTAACTGTGTGAGGGTCTCCCTCACTGGTGCTTTAGCTTCATGATTTATTGGCTATTGGGGTTGAGGTTGGAATTTAATGGGTATTACATGATAGGGGGAATCTTTATCCCACCCTATATGGTTGTGCTATAAACCAGGTGTCTGCACCACTGCCCAAGCTGAATTTCTACTAGCTTTCTGGGAACAAGGGGCGAGAAAGACTTTTCCATTATTTCTTCCCCATAAGGGAGATTCCGAACAAATTCTGTTGGCCAATCCTTCTCAACCAGAAAAATATAAATGGTAACAATCTGATCCCAAAAGATGGTGTTGATTGTGTGTTCGATGTCTCCTTCTAACTGTATAGTTACTTTATACTCCCTATCGGGCGTGGAGACATGCATGTCCACAGTCTCAACTTGTAAGAAGTCATCAGTTGCTTTCAACTCCAGATGCTCCTGAAGATCCCAGCGATCTTTTGGGTTCTCTGCTGCACTGTCTAGCAGTGCTAGTGCCCACTTCCTGTTCTTCAGTAAAGCCCTCTTCCTGAATGGCATGTCGTATTGCAACTGCTGCTACTTTTTTCTTTCTGAATTGGGGTTTTTGTTGGGGAGTCCTTTCTCGGTTTCACATACTCTGTTCGCTGCTCTCACTGCCCACCTCTCACACTGCTTTTTTCCAGTGAATCCTGAAAGGGCCGAGATTGGCGTGTATCAGTATATTGATATCTGTAAGGAATTTTTATATCCTCTCCATTTCTAAGATCATAGCGATTTTGAGGGGTCTCCGAATGCAGAGATTCTTCCCTTTCTTTTTTAGGTGTTTGTTGTTTTTATCCCAACGTTTTCTGATCCTTCATGTACTTCCTTGGTAGAATCTTTATTAGATCTACCCTGTAAATGTGATTTAATGGGCCTGGCCCCTAGACTATCTTGACCAAGCTCACGTTGTTGATCCTGTTCAGGAACGCCTGGAGCCGCATACGCACTGCTAATGCAACTGCCTCGCCTTTGAGATTACTCAGTATTATTGAAGACACTGTGGCAAAATTGCCCATCAGTTGCATCCCCAAATCCAAGGCTGGGGCAGCCCCATATTCGTCTTGAATTTATTTTAACACCTCAGGAAGATTGGCAAGTGTTGGTGTACTGTGTGCGGTAGTATAGAGCTTGGCAAATACCGTGCCCCAAGTATTGCTGTTATCTACTGTGGGAACCATCCCAAATGGGAAGAACATAGTTAGTATTCTATGTTTATCCTGAGGACCCGTATGGGGAAAAGCTGCTTCCAGTGCATTACTTTTTTGAGCTAACCAAAACCGAATTTCCTCCCGCTTGGTGGGTACCTTATCCATGATCACATGTATAGTTGCAGGATTAATGCCTGGCGTAACTGCATGTGATTGCGCGGGGGCAGCATGTGCTGGGTTAGTATTTAATGTTTGCATTACAAACTGTACTAACAGTCTGTATATTGCTGTGAGCTCTGTATATCGGTGATGAACTTCAGCTACCGCTAAGGTTGCTGCTTCAGGGTGCGGTGTGTATGTTGCCAATACGGGCCAAGTCGGACTGTCATTACTCAGAGGACCTAACCTAACGGGTAGTATTGTATGTGGTAGGGCGCCATCAAGCCAATTATTATGGTCTTGATAAGATAGAGGTATCTCTAAGTATGCATAAGCTCTGTATTGTTCAGGTATGTTAGCAGGTGTGTAGTGATGAATTTTATTTGTGTTCCCATCAACTGCTGGAAAAGTGACCCAAGAATAAAATGTTTCTGTTTTATAGGCTGGAAGAGCCTGAACAACAAACCTGCCCCCCCAGCCTGTTAGGCCATCTGTCAATAAGTGTGCAGTGAGGGGTGCTCGTATGTTTGCTGCAATTACTACCTATTGTGGGTTTGCCATGGTAATGGTAAAGGTATTTGTTCAGAGATAAGGACACCAAATGGGGATTGATCCTTTTAAGGTTCAAGCTTGAACAACCTACAGCATTAGTTAGATACTACCTACTTAGCTGAGTAGTAAATCCTCAATACCAGAGACATCTCTGTGAGACAGATATACTTAGGAGAATCCGAAAGTTATTGCCTGACCAAACATTGGCGGCGCCATGCTGCGTAGGTTCTCTTTATCCTAATAAGACTACTGGATTTGGGTGGCAGAATCACTTGAATTGTGTGTACTGAGTACAGTTCCACACCATTTGACACCTGTCGGCCTAATCTGGGTTTTTCCGGCCAACTATCAGTGCCTCATCTCCACCCGAGAGTAGGGATGATTGTGGCAACCAGGCACATGACAAAAAGGGCTCCTGAGGGGAATCGTGGTCGATCAGATCTCATTCCTTTCTCTCAGTTACATTAGTCTCACACAGGCAAAGGCAAACAGAAGCAGAGTATAGTTCTATAAGGGTTATTGAAGTAACTCCATCTTAGATAAAATGGCTTGTATTGCAATAACTAGGATGATAAAACACACTAGAAACAGAATTGTGACAAGGAGAGTGAAACACAAAAACAGTCCCACCATACTTTCACCAGGCTAAGCTATGGTAGAGCACAGCATGATAAGCCATAATCTGCCCTTCAGTTTTCTCTCCTTGGGAAGACATCATCCCCCATACCTGAGCAAGGAAGCCTGTTGCATAGAAAGACACTGTCCCCATGTAGGCCAGGGATTCAGCAATCTAAGCAATCAGCTATAGCGAAGGCGTTCAGCAGTCAGCATGCAGTCGTGGTCATCTGGCTGGAATCTCCCTCTAACATGTTTGGGACAGAGAAATGTTTCTATAATAAAACAATTGATGTTCTAGGAAAATGTCCCTACATAAGGATTTGTATGTTTCTGTGAATGTTGGAGACACAGCGTACCACTTTTTGCCGCAATCCTATTTGACTGCAGCCTTGAGGAAAGCACAAAGTGAAATAAATGCAGTGCTAAGAATGTAATGCTTTCCTAGGTGAAAGAACAACTAGATAAAGAAAACAAAACAACACTGCAAATGTGGCTAATGCTAGAAACATAAAGCAATGCTGAATACAATGTAACTGGGCTAAAGTGCACAACAGCAGCCCTAGTTTGCTAAAATAATGTATTCTAAAATATGGCTAAAATAGCTATACAACAACGTTGAGTAGAGTGAGGCAGAGGAGAGTGCAGTGTCAGAGAAAGTGCAGTGTTGCAGAGTGGACTGTTGAGTACATTGATGTATAGTAAAGTGGCATAAAGTGCATTGGCATAGGCTGCAGTGACATAAAGTAGAGTGGTGCAGAGTAGAGTGGCATAGAGAGCAGTGGCACAGAGTACAATGTCATAGATTGCAGTTGGCTGAGAGTGCTGTGACCTACGGTATTTCAGAGTAGAGCATAGTGGCATAGAGTGCAGTGATGCAGAGTAGATTGGTGTAGAGTGCAGTGGTGTAAAGTGCATTGGTTTTGAGTAAAGTGGTGTAGAATGCATTGGCATGGAGTGCGGTGGTTAGAATGAAGTGTAGTGGTGTAGAGTAGAGCAGCGCAGAGTGGAGTGGCATAGAGTGCAGTGCGTAGAGTAGATTGTTTCAATGTAGAGTGGAGTGGTGTACAGTAATATACAGTGCGCAGAGTAGAGTGGTGTAGAGTGCAGTGGTGCAGAGTAGATTAAAGTGGATTGGCTTAGAGTGTAGTGACATAGAGTGCAGTGTTACAGAGTAGAGGGGCATAGAGTGTAGTGGCAAAGAGTGCAGTGTTGCAGAGTAGAGTGCAGTGACGCACTGCAGAGTGGGATAGTGTAGAGTGATGCAGAGTAGAGTGCAGTGGGGTGGAATGGTGAAGAGTAGAGTGGAGTAGGGTAAAGTAGAGTATGCATGGTGTGGTAGCATACTGCCGTTACACATCTTCAATTGAAATGACCATTACGTTTGCACAGACATACACTTTTACTGACAAAAGTGTACCACGCGCAAACAATAATGTGTGAAAATGTCATTACCTAGTGTATTGATTTGTTTTGATCATAGTAAAATATTTGTTTACCCCACACTTCAGAATTACCTAAATGTGTGCTGACCTAATTTCGATGAATAATGAGATTTTTACATAGTTTATTTACAGTCATTTAAATGTTGCTGTGTGCTATGCTAAAAAAATAACATTGTACAGCCTATCACAAGCCAGCTGTGGCCAGCTTGATTGTCACATAAATCCTCTCACTTTGAAGTCAGAGAAAGAAAAGTAAACACAGAGCACCCTGGAAGATAGAGTTTGACATTTGACCTCTGCCTTTGAATTGACAGCAAATCTGATAAGTTGAGAGCAAGATTTAAAGGCCTATTTACACACATCCAGAACTGGTGGAAGAATACAGTATATAGGGTTTGGGCAAGGGAAGTGACAACCTCAGGCTGGACAGCCTAAGCAAATAATGCCAGCAAATAGAAGCCAAGCAAATGTGAGTTACAAATCACAAAGCCAATGGTAAGCAAAGGAAGGGATCCATTCCCAGGGAGGGTTTCTGAATGTCCCCAAGATGTAACAAATGTGCCCTGTGTGGTAGGCTTCGACCTAAAAGGCATATTTTCCCTTTTTGATGCAATCCCCCATAGCATGGTTTGCCAGATGCTTCATAAGAGCAGAATGTCGAGAACCAGGTGAGCACCTTTCTTGGATCTGCGAGGACCTGGTTGAGCATACACCATATGCTGTGTTAGACAGCCACTTGTGGGCAATCAGCCGGTTAAATCCACAAGGAAGCTGTAGGAAACCTGAACTGAAGAAAAAATAAAGAAACATCAGTATCTGGAAAAAGAAGTATCAACAAACCACCAAATTGCAGATGATATCTGAGAGAACAGACAAAAAGGAAATCCTTCAACTCACTGATGCTGTGAGGCAACCCTGGTACCTGCTAGCTCTCCCTACAAGGACCCTGGAAGTTCAACCCCTTCAGCCTGTCTTTGGACATGATGGAGAGATTGAGGCTTCTGTGGTGAAAGAATCCAAGTCCTGCCTACCTCGTCTTAATATCCATCTGCCCATCCACCACTACCACCAGGCTCAGTTGTCTCCATTCTCCGTTGACACTTATTCTGCAGATCTGCAGGGATCTGTGTACTTTACAAGTGGAGAGCCCTTTCTGCCTTGCATATTCCTGACAACCCCTCGTTTGACCCAAGGTAATAACTGACGTTCATATTAATCAAACAGATTCTGTTCCATCTTTCTTCATGGATGTGGCACCACAAGACAGAGGCTTACCTGCTTAAACTATTAATCAAGCTTTAAGGTGTGATATATACAGAGTCAAAAGCACTCTTATGTGTTGCCCCTTCTTTAAATGGAGTTATTTGCAATGATATGCCATTGTGGAAGATATCCATGTCTAGGTGGACAGCTTCCTGCATTATTACCTGTCGTTAAAAGGTCAGCCTTCAGCTCGCTTTATCCAAGGAAAGCAACAACTCGTGTAAAAGAAAGTTTCCTGATTCCAGAGATTTACAGGGCTGTTACTTGGAGATCGGTTTATACCTTTGTTTGTCAATAATGCATAGACTGTGACTCCAGACCAGACCGGACCAGACTAGCCTTGGTGATCAAATCCTTTCTTAGTTATAAATGCTATTACTTGTAAATTGTGCAGTGCACCTCTGCCATCACTGTAATCTCGCAGCGATCCTTCATTGTCCAGTTGTGCAACGTTCGTTTATTAAACGCAGTGAAGAGCACAGTTAGGGTATCATTTCATTTAGTAAGAAACAAACTCCGGCTCAGCGAGTGCTGGAGTCACCATGAAAATAACTTGCTTTTGAAAACCGTCAGATCCTAGATTGGCCATCAGAAAAGCAGAATAAATCGCTTCCACTTGTCGGGCGAAAGTTATTAGCAACATCCCCACCCTGACACACAGATTTTTGTGCGGAAAATATACATTGATTTTTAGTGCCCCTCAGAGTTCTTAGTACCCTACTTATGTGGGAAAGTTTGAACATTTTCTACGTGTTTGGGAAAATTATAAATTATTCGGAAACTTTCAGTATCTACCTGAATTGCCTGGCAGAGTGGAAGGGTGTAGAGACATTAGAAATGAAGGAGGAATGGCTGTGCTAAGGAAGTGGGTCCCAGTTTCAGTGATTGGCATAGACCAGCAAGAGTGTAGGCACTGACTGACTGGGTGAGTTGTAATTTTAATATAGTACATTTGATGTTTGCTTTGTGGAAAATCTTATGCCCAAATCAGTAGATTTAAGTTGGTTATGGTGGCAAGCCATTGATAAAGGTTATAAGCCTGTTTTTATGAAAAGTTATGATAAAGGCAGAAGGCCTGATTTATTTGTGAAAAGGCATATGTTAAAGTCTGTAGGCTTAAAGGGTAGATTGTTATTACTCTGTTGAAGAAGGTATTTTGTTACACGGAATCTCGCAGATTGCCATAGTAGACAAATGCTTTTGTGTTGGTTACCCCATCTGACAACTCATGGGCATAGAAGGTTTGCATTGTGAGAATCCTTGTTAGACTATATTAGGAGCAATTTTATTTTGCTTTGCCAACTGTAATTTTGTATAATTTTGTGACTTCATGTCCGGTGGTTGCCTTAGGGGAAAGCAAGTTGAATACAGCAGGCCCGAGTTGCTTATGGTGGGAAGGTCAATGATAGCCGTAAATCAGATTGGTTAACTAAGAAAAGATATGATAGATGGCATAGGTCTCATCTGTTTATGATGAAAAGTTATGGAAAAAAAATGTAGCCTTAAATTATTTACTTTGTAACACATATGCTAAAACCAATAGGCCCTTAAGGGTGAATGATTTTTGCACATTGTTAAGGCTTGCAGTCAGGTATTTGTTATGTGAAATCTCGCAGATTAGTTTTGTAAAGAAGCATTTTTGTGTTAACTACTCCCTTTTGCAACCATAGGAGTAAAAGATTTGCACTATAATAATTGTGGTTAGAATCTCATCGGAAACCTGACAGGCTTAGCTGTCTGTCAGGATCTTGTAATTAAAAAAACATCTAGTATATATATATATATGTTCGATGGCATGTGTAGCTGCAGATACACATGCTGTGCACAGTCCGCCATCTGGTGTTGGGCTCGGAGTGTTACAAGTTGTTTTTCTTCGAAGAAGTCTTTTCGAGTCACGAGACCGAGGGACTCCTCCCATTTCGATTCCATTGCGCATGGGCGTCGACTCCATCTTAGATTGTTTTTTTTCCGCCATCGGGTTCGGACGTGTTCCTTTTCGCTTCGTGTTTCGGGTCGGAAAGTTAGTTAGAATCTCGGAAAAAAACGTCGGTATTGTTTGCGTTCGGTATCGGGTTAGTTAGAACAAATCGACACCGAATTTTGAAGAGCTCCGGTGGCCCTTTGTTTTTTTTTTGATCCCCCGTCGGGGCCTGGTCGGACCGGCCACGTGCGACTTCAAGGCTGATGGAACGGACCCCATTCCGCTTCTGCCCAAAATGCCATCACAAGTATCCGTATACGGATCACCATCTGGTCTGTAACTTGTGCTTGTCCCCCGAGCACAAGGAGGATACTTGTGAAGCCTGTCGAGCGTTACGGTCGAGGAAGTCGCTGAGAGACCGAAGAGCCAGGAGACTACAAATGGCGTCCACGCCGACAGGTCAAGATCGTTTCGAGGAGGAAGAAGAAGCTTTCTCCGTCCACGAGTCGGATTCTGAAGAACTCGACGCCGAAGAAACACCCAAAACCGTGAGTAAGACGTCGAAAATCAAGACTCACGAGAAGTCCACAAAAGCCCAGGGGACACCACCGCCAACAGGCCATGGCTTAACCCTGAAAAATAGGTGACCCATCCAAGGCACCGAAAAAGGGCATGCTGGTGTCGAAGTCATCCGACTCCGGTCGAGATACCGCCACACAGCAACCTCGGAGCCGAGACAGCAGCTCCGAGAAACTTCGGCACAGAGACAGCAGCACCGAAGAATTTCGGCACCGAGACACCACGCCGAAAACAAAGAAGGTTTCTTCGGAGCCAAAAAAGACTTCCGAAAAGGTTTCGGTTCCGAAACATCCAGCCTCGGAGCCGAAAACTAGTTCCTATACAGAGGAACAAGGATTAACCTCCCAATTACATAGATTTGGAGAGGAGCTTCAAGCTGTAGAGCCTGACTACACGCAAAGAAGGCTTCATATTCATGAGGACACAGGGAAGATAATCACTCTTCCCCCAATCAAAATAAAAAGGAAACTTGCCTTTCAACAAAAGGACAAGCAACCACAGGCAAAGGTGGCAAGGAAAACAACCCCACCACCGTCTCCACCACCATCAATACATGCATCACCAGCAACAACTCCACCACTGATGCACTCACCAGCTCATACTACAATGAGTCAGGATGATCCCGATGCATGGGACCTTTACGATGCTCCAGTGTCTGACAACAGCCCAGACTCCTATCCTACAAAACCGTCACCACCTGAGGACAGTACATCCTACACACAGGTGGTACACACAGACACAGACAGTACATCCTACACACAGGTGGTCGCAAGGGCAGCCGAATTTCACAACGTCACCTTACATTCTGAACCAATTGAGGATGACTTTCTGTTTAACACCCTATCCTCCACCCATAGCCAGTACCAAAGCCTTCCCATGCTCCCAGGAATGCTAAGATATTCCAAACAAATATTTCAGTATCCAGTTAAAGGCAGAGCCATAACTCCAAGGGTGGAGAAAAAGTACAAGCCACCTCCAACAGATCCAATCTATATTACAACACAACTAACACCAGACTCAGTAGTTGTCGGGGCAGCTCGTAAGAGAGCCAACTCTCATACCTCAGGAGACGCACCACCTCCAGACAAAGAGAGCCGCAAATTTGATGCAGCGGGAAAAAGGGTTGCAGCACAAGCAGCAAATCAATGGCGTATTGCCAATTCACAAGCACTTTTGGCAAGATACGACAGAGCTCATTGGGATGAAATGCAACATTTCATCGAACACTTACCCAAGGAGTTCCAAAAAAGAGCGCAACAGGTGGTGGAAGAGGGACAAAGTATCTCAAATAATCAGATACGGTCTTCCATGGATGCAGCAGATACAGCTGCGAGGACAATAAACACTGCAATCACGATACGAAGGCACGCATGGCTGCGCACTTCAGGGTTCAAGACGGAAATCCAACAAGCTGTGCTCAATATGCCATTTAATGAACAGCAATTGTTTGGGCCGGAGGTGGACACTGCCATTGACAAACTCAAAAAAGACACTGATACAGCCAAAGCCATGGGCGCACTCTACTCCCCGCAGAGCAGAGGCACATTTCGAAAAACATCTTTTAGGGGAGGGTTTCGAGGTCAACCCACAGAAGCCACAACCTCACAAACAAGGCCTACTTACCAGGGTCAATATCAGAGGGGAGGTTTTCGGGGGCAATATAGAGGGGGCCAATTCCCAAGAAATCGTGGAAAATTCCAAGGCCCCAAAACTCCTCAAAATAAACAGTGACTCACAAGTCACACAACCCTATCACATAACACCTGTGGGGGGAAGACTAAGCCAATTTTACAAACTTTGGGAGGAAATAACAACAGACACTTGGGTCTTAGCAATTATCCAGCATGGTTATTGCTTAGAATTTCTCCAATTCCCTCCAAACGTCCCACCGAAAACACACAATATGTCAAAACAACATATAGATCTTCTAGGACTAGAAGTTCAAGCATTGCTACAAAAGGACGCAATAGAATTAGTACCAAATCTACAAAAAAACACAGGAGTTTACTCACTGTACTTTCTGATACCCAAAAAGGACAAAACTCTGAGACCAATACTAGATCTCAGAACACTAAATACCTACATCAAATCAGACCACTTTCACATGGTCACATTACAAGACGTAATCCCACTGCTCAAACAGCAAGACTACATGACAACATTAGACCTAAAAGATGCGTATTTCCATATACCAATACATCCTTCACACAGGAAATACCTAAGGTTTGTATTCCAAGGAATACATTACCAATTCAAAGTGTTGCCATTCGGAATAACAACTGCGCCAAGAGTTTTTACAAAATGCCTGGCAGTGGTAGCTGCACATATCAGAAGGCAGCAAATACATGTGTTCCCGTACTTAGACGACTGGTTAATCAAAACCAACACGCTAAGACAGTGTTCACAGCACACAAAATATGTCATACAGACCCTTCACAGGCTAGGTTTCTCCATCAACTACGCGAAGTCACACCTTTTGCCGTGTCAAACACCGCAATACTTAGGAGCGACAATCAACACAGCAAAAGGGATTGCCACTCCAAGTCCACAAAGGGTTCAAACATTTCACAAAGTAATACAGGCCATGTATCCAACACAAAAGATACAAGTCAAAACGGTAATGAAACTCCTAGGCATGATGTCTTCATGCATAGCCATTGTCCCAAACGCAAGATTGCACATGCGGCCCTTACAACAGTGCCTAGCATCACAATGGTCACAAGCACAGGGTCAACTTCTAGATCTGGTGTTGATAGACCGCCAAACATACATCTCGCTTCTATGGTGGAACAGTACAAATTTAAACCAAGGGCGGCCTTTCCAAGACCCAGTGCCACAATACGTCATAACGACGAATGCTTCCATGACAGGGTGGGGAGCACACCTCAATCAACACAGCATCCAAGGACAATGGGACATACATCAGAGGCAGTTTCACATAAATCACTTAGAACTGTTAGCAGTATTTCTGGCGCTGAAAGCATTTCAACCCATAATAACCCAAAAATACATTCTTGTCAAAACAGACAACATGACAACAATGTATTATCTAAACAAACAAGGAGGGACACACTCGACGCAGTTGTGCCTCCTAACACAAAAAATATGGCATTGGGTGATTCACAACCACATTCGCCTAATAGCACAATTTATTCCAGGGATTCAGAACCAGTTGGCAGACAATCTCTCTCGAGATCACCAACAAACCCACGAATGGGAAATTCACCCCCAAATACTAAACAATTACTTTCAAATTTGGGGGACACCTCAAATAGATCTATTTGCAACAAAGGAAAACTCAAAATGCCAAAACTTCGCATCCAGGTACCCACAAGATCAATCCCAAGGCAATGCTCTATGGATGAACTGGTCAGGGATATTTGCGTACGCTTTTCCCCCTCTCCCTCTCCTTCCATATCTAGTAAACAGGTTGAGTCAAAACAAACTCAAACTCATACTAATAGCACCAACATGGGCAAGGCAACCTTGGTACACAACACTACTAGACCTTTCAGTAGTACCTCATGTCAAACTACCCAACAGACCAGATCTGTTAACACAACACAACCAACAGATCAGACATCCAAATCCAGCATCTTTGAATCTAGCAATTTGGCTCCTGAAATCCTAGAATTCGGACACTTAGACCTCACACAAGAATGTATAGAGGTCATAAGACAAGCTAGGAAACCTACCACTAGACACTGCTATGCAAACAAGTGGAAAAGATTTGTGTATTACTGCCAGAATAATCAAATTCAGCCATTACACGCATCTCCAAAAGATATAGTAGGATATTTACTACATTTGCAAAAATCAAATCTAGCTTTCTCTTCCATAAAGATACATCTCACCGCAATATCAGCTTACCTGCAAATTACTCATTCAACTTCACTATTTAGAATACCAGTCATTAAAGCGTTTATGGAAGGCCTAAAGAGAATTATACCACCAAGAACACCACCTGTTCCTTCATGGAACCTCAACATTGTCTTAACAAGACTCATGGGTCCACCTTTCGAGCCCATGCATTCTTGTGAAATGCAATACTTAACGTGGAAAGTAGCATTTTTGATTGCCATCACATCTCTAAGAAGAGTGAGTGAGATTCAAGCATTTACCATACAAGAACCATTTATTCAAATACATAAAAATAAAGTAGTTCTAAGGACAAATCCAAAATTTTTACCAAAGGTTATCTCATCGTTCCACTTAAATCAAACAGTAGAATTACCAGCGTTCTTCCCACAGCCAGATTCTGTAGCTGAAAGAGCACTACATACATTAGACATCAAAAGAGCACTAATGTACTACATTGACAGAACAAAACTAATTAGAAAAACAAAACAACTATTTATTGCCTTTCAAAAACCTCAGACAGGAAATCCAATTTCAAAACAAGGCATTGCTAGGTGGATAGTTAAGTGTATTCAAACCTGCTATATTAAAGCAAAGAGAGAGCTGCCTATTACACCAAAGGCACACTCAACCAGAAAGAAAGGTGCTACCATGGCCTTTCTAGGAAATATTCCAATGAACGAAATATGTAAGGCAGCAACATGGTCTACGCCTCATACATTTACCAAGCACTACTGTGTAGATGTGTTAACTGCACAACAAGCCACAGTAGGTCAAGCTGTACTAAGAACATTATTTCAAACTACTTCAACTCCTACAGGCTAAACCACCGCTTTTGGGGAGATAACTGCTTACTAGTCTATGCACAGCATGTGTATCTGCAGCTACACATGCCATCGAACGGAAAATGTCACTTACCCAGTGTACATCTGTTCGTGGCATTAGTCGCTGCAGATTCACATGCGCCCACCCGCCTCCCCGGGAGCCTGTAGCCGTTTAGAAGTAGATCTTGAACATTTGTAAATATATTACTTTAACCTTTATTATGTACATACGTATTCATTCCATTGCATGGGCACTATTACTAACATACACAACTCCTACCTCACCCTCTGCGGGGAAAACAATCTAAGATGGAGTCGACGCCCATGCGCAATGGAATCGAAATGGGAGGAGTCCCTCGGTCTCGTGACTCGAAAAGACTTCTTCGAAGAAAAACAACTTGTAACACTCCGAGCCCAACATCAGATGGCGGACTGTGCACAGCATGTGAATCTGCAGCGACTAATGCCACGAACAATGTACACTGGGTAAGTGACATTTTCCATATATATATATATATATATATATATATATATACATACATACATACATACATATATATATATATATATATATATATATATATATATATAGACGTGAATCAAGCGTCCGCTGGCCTCCCGCTACCTGCGAGCCACATATCGCGGCCGTTTTTGTCTGCTTGGTCCGTTCCCGTGAGGGCCGCCTGCTTCGCCAGTTCCCGTGTGGGCCACTGGCCGATGGCTCCCCCGCTGTGAGTTGCGAGTTAGCACGGTTGCCGGCCGGTCCGCCATTCGTCATCTTGTGTGGGCCATTCAAGCCCACCCAAGTCCATGCGGGATCCAGTGTGGGAACTGGATATTGGATACCGGAGCTCGGAGCCTGGCCAGCAGTGAGGTGCCCTGAGGAGCTGTGAGGAGACGTGAGGAAACGTGTGGATCCAGGAGTGGCCACAGCTTTTACAGCCATAACACTCACAACATCCATAACAGCGCCCCGCAGTGTGGTGCACCTGATATCAGGAACCGGGTGCTGAGTGACTGTGAGGCACCCTGTACCCTGTCTTTGTCACCACGCACCTGCATTTTCCTCTAGTTGCTCGTGGGTTGACCTCACGGCAACGCTGTCCTCTCCGTCAGGCCTGGTCCGCTGTCTGGCGTTGGGAGGAGGTTATTGGCCATCGCAGTGGAGGGGAACAACTAGAGCAAAATGGTGGAAATTCTCTCGCCTGTCTGTTTGCCTGCACCTGTTTTAGCTTCTGTTCCAGCCTCTTCCTGCGCTTCCTGTTCATCCACGCTACAAGATACTGTTGTCTCGCCAGTTCATACTGCCTCTGTTTATCTTTAAGGGCAACCTTGTTGTCCTTCTTTCATCTAACTGAAATCTGTGCCCTTAGCCCTCCAGTGGAGTTTTTCGTTTATTGGATTATTTTTTGTTGTGGCACAAGGAATACAGTTAAAACTCTGTAAGGCATAATGACTGCTAAAAAAATGTAATATCTGGCCATCTACTCCTGGGGAGATCTTGTTCTAAAACCAAATCTAACCCTCTTCACACCAAGGGAATAGCCGTGCCAGGCCGAAAATGCAGAAATCAAATTTTCCCTCTATGGGACAAAGAGAAGGCTCCCCCTTAACTCTCTGAGTCCGGATCTCTTGGCAGTAGACTCATTTTACCATCAGGTGAACGTCTCCACCTCAGTCCTCACCCTAAGGAGTCGGCATGTTTAAATGCTTTGGAAGAATCAATCCAAGGCTTTTCCGTGCCCCTAACATCTCCCTCCAACATTGAGGTTTCTGCTTCCTGCACAGGCGCCTCGCCATACTCTAGTGCAACCCTTCCTCCAATCTGTGACTCCATTGGTTCGGCCTCTGCAAGGGAGGACTTGCCTCTCAGAACTGTTAGTAATGCCCCTCTCCAGTGTATTGGCCTGTAAATCCCTCTGGTTGATTACACCCTCCCTGATTCAGATTTGGAGCTATTTAAACGATATGGGCCCTGCCGGGGAGGGAATTCTCCCCCGCCCTCCTCCCCGCTCCTATCCACGGGTTTGCAGCTTTTTAGTAGCACTCCCTCCAACCACACTTCATTATGTTCACATCTCTCAGTTACCCCCATTTTGAGCTTAAATGTTAATCCCCTAAACAATCCCCCTGACGAAAACATATTGGTTTCTTCCTCCCTTGTAAGCTTAGACCGACTTTTATCCTCCTTTTTAAATCTCTTAGAAAAAATGGTTGGGGGATCTGACCGTATCTTTGACTCCGTAACAACCATATTAAAAGAACTAATCACCGGCAAAGGAGTTAACTCTGAATTATCTACACCACAACGTGAAGATCCTTTAGCACGGCCATGTGCTTCTGTGAATAGGGATATATTTCTCAGTACTGACTTTTGTTCCCAGGCTGGCACACCCCAGATTGAGATACCGTCTAAGAATCTAGTTCTCACTGAAAGCCCAGTAGACTCCATTAGATTTGTATTGAGTGATTTGTCATCAGGGAAAAAGCCGGATCCGGATCTCCAAAGATCAGGGCAGGATATGGTTCCCATTTTCAAAGCTTGACCAAAGGCAAACTCTATGATCGGGGTTCCTTGTCTTTCAGAGCAAAGGCTAACATGCAAAAGGCAAAAACTTAAGAGGACTAAAAAACCAATCTGAAGATTCCCCAAAAAAGGTTGGAGAAAGGCGATTCTCTGAGGATTACTCTGAGCCACAAGAACCTCTAATCCTGAAGGCTCCAGTTCCACAACATCATACCTCTATTACTGACTCCCAATTAATGGCTGTGCCTCTACGTTCTATCAGCATGCCAGATCAGGATGACTTAATTTTGATCCAAGATTTACCTATATCTCAATCAAATGGGCTACCTTTAAATCCCCTTGCACAACCTTGTGGAGTTCCTTCGGAGTTGAAGCTTAAGCCGGTTTGGTCGTAAACCTCTAAAAGGGAAAAGAGATGAAATTCTGAGGATACTTTGATTTTAGATGTTATGCTCTTATTTGATACAGATCTTGTTTTTCAGAGTTAGAACTGCCCAAGATAATTGAAAGCAGTGACTTACAAGTGGTTACTATGGTGGATTTGAGTTTTGGTCCCAAGTCCAGAGTGTTTTTTCATTCAAAACTGATTGTTAACAAAATCTTAAATAATTCTGAACGTTTGCAATGTAAAGGCATTGATGTGGTACCTGTTTTGAGCGATGTGGGAAGCACGTTAGCCGATAGGACTTCACAGCATCTGTATGATGCTGTGTGGAAACACAGCTCTACATCTATCCCCCTAGATAATCTTGACAACTATCCCTATGGTCATCAGGGTTTAAAAGTTTTCCTGGGGAAATATGGCTGGGAAGTGTCATTTAGGGAGCCTCCAATGCGTTCCCTCAATGATTTAAGTATCAATTCCTGTTCTTGGAACTGGCTACCAGCTGCGTTAAGTAGCTCAGCCACAAGTTCTCGTCTAACAGCACCTTCACAGTAGCAATGAGCTTATCATTGCATCTTGGAATGCGGCAGGTATAAACAGTAAGGGGGAAAAAAATAATTTTTTGAACTCTTTAAATGCTGACATAATTTGCCTCTAAGAACCTTGGTCCACTGGGGAGTAGCTGTCTGATAAATATTACCCACTCTGTTGTAATGCTACCCCCTCAAAGAGAGGTCATGCCAAGGGTGGAGTGGCATGTTGCTGTCCAATAGGCTCCACCTGCAGTATGAATGCTATAGAGGCCCCAGCAATCTGTTTTTGGCTATAATCCTACACTGCTCCGGTGAGGTGCTGAGGAAATCTCACTTGCGTTAATAAACTCTTATGTCCCCCCTGGGGTTCCTTTCGATAACCTTTTATCGGATGAGGCTCAGCCGCCTAAAGCTGAACTCTGAAAAAACAGAAGTCCTCATCCTCGGCAACACCCCGTCCGCCTGGGACGACTCCTGGTGGCCCACGGCCCTCGGCACCGCACCGACCCCCACAAACCACGCCCGCAACCTCGGCTTCATCTTGGACCCTCTTCTCACCATGACCAAGCAAGTCAACGCTGTGTCCTCCGCCTGCTTCCTCACCCTCCGCATGCTCCGCAAGATCTTCCGCTGGATCCCCGCCGACACTAGAAGAACCGTGATCCACGCCCTCGTCACGAGCCGCCTGGACTACGGCAACACCCTCTACGCCGGGACCACAGCCAAACTCCAAAATCGCCTGCAACGCATTCAAAACGCATCGGCACGCCTCATCCTCGACATACCTTGCAACAGCCACATCTCCGCACACCTGAGACACCTGCATTGGCTCCCAGTCAGCAAAAGGATCACCTATCGACTTCTCACCCACGCACACAAAGCCCTCCACAACAAGGGACCGGAATACCTCAACCGACGCCTCAGCTTCTACGTCCCCACCCGCCTCCTCCGTTCCTCTGGTCTCGCACTCGCTGCCGTCCCTCGCATCCGCCGCTCCACGGCGGGTGGGAGATCTTTCTCCTTCCTGGCGGCCAAGACCTGGAACTCCCTCCCCACCAGCCTCAGGACCACCCAGGACCACTCCGCTTTCCGGAGACTCCTAAAAACCTGGCTATTCGAGCAGCAGTAACCCCCCCTTTCCCCTAGCGCCTTGAGACCTGCACGGGTGAGTAGCGCGCTTTATAAATGTTAATGATTTGATTTTAGCCAAGGTATTTAATTTCATTAGAGAGTTTTGTGATAGGGAGCCAGCGATGCAAATTATTATGGTTGGTGATCTAAATTGTAAAATTTCTCATTTAGTGCTCTCATCATTTTGGGTCGAGGAAAAAGAAGATGAATTTGGGAAACCATCCTGTATTTTCCCCCATAAAATAAGGTCTGATAAGTGTGGGAAGCTTCTCCTTGAGCACCTGAAGGTAAATGATTGCATTGTAGCAAATGGTAGTCTTCCATCTGACTCTCCAGGCCAAATTTACGCATAAATCTCCAGGGGGTGCTGCTATTTTGGGTTATGTGGTAACGAGCTATCAGGCATTTTCCTTGGTACAGGACATAAAAGAGTTAGCAACAACTCTTAGCAATCATAACATTTTGATTGTTGCTCTTAATTTGGAGGTGCTTCTTGCCGATCCCTGGAATTTGGAAGGGCAGAATTCTCAGTTTAATGTCAAAACGGGTAGATCGTATTGGTCTCCCGGTAGGCTTGAGGGGCTTAAAGATATTGTAGAGACCATCTTGAATAACCTTGATAATTAGGAAGGAAATGTTTTGGAAAGATTCACTGTGTTTATGCAGCAGCTAACTGTGTCCACCTGCCAGAAGGCCCAGAGCAAGCATAAAGTAACATTTTGCCCCCTACTTTTTTCTAAATAGAGAAATTAATACTTTTATTCGTAAGCAATATAGGGTTTACACGTTAGAAAGACAACATTGTTTAGACCTATTAAAAAGGAGAAGGAGGCGTTTAAGAGCCCATCTAAAAAAGGACGCTATGGATAGATTATGGTATGCGATAAGGGAAGCAACCTCCATTGGCCGTACCAGGCATTTCTGGTCATTGGTTGCAGGCGGGTGTGGCACGAGAACCAGCTCTTTCCCAATGACCATTAATAATGGGAATACTGTGGAACTCCCCCAAGTTGGGGCAGACTCCCTATATACATACCCCACTTTAAAAGAAATCGAGGGTGTAATTAGAGGAATGAGAAGTTCTGCCGCAATGGGCCCGGTGAAATCCCTAGGCTGGTAATAAAACATGATATACCTTCCTGGTGCAAGATTTTGTTCCTGGTCTTTCAATACTGCTAGGAAACCAGGAATATCACCCTTGTCCTGGAAGAGTAGTATTATTGTTCCCCTATACAAGAAAGGGGACTGAAACTGCCCTGGGAATTACCGCCAGATCGCTCTTCCTGACGCGGTTGGAAAAATGTTTGCCAAGTTTCTGCTTTCCCAGATTAATGATTTGGCAGAAAGGAATACAATTATCCCCCTGGAGCACTCAGGCTTTAGAAAATAACATGGTACAAACGATAACATCTCAGTCCTGCAAGTAATGAACGAGAAATATGCTGCCTTTATTGACTTTTCCACAGCATTTGATAAAGTAGATTGTGTCATGTTGTGGAAAAAGCTCTTAAGATTAGACATATCTGGCATTCTTCTTGACCTGGTGGTCACCCTTCACTCCCCCACCTGGTGTAGGGTATTTCTAGGGGGAGAAAGAGGCCTGTCACATGTAAATTGCAACCAAGAATGGTTTAAAACAAGGTTGTATGTTGGCCCCGTAGTTATTCTCCCTGTACATCTCTGACTTACCCACCTGCTTAGCCCGATGTGAGGGTTTTTCCCCTAAATTGGGAGCTACACCGTTATTTTTGTCTGCTTTATGCTGATGACATAATTATATTGGACCGTACCCCGAAAGGGCTTTATAACCGTCTTCAAGTCCTTGGGAAATTTTCTGAAGCCCATTTTTTAAAAGTAAATTGCTCCAAAAGTAAAATCTTGTTTTTTCACAGGAAAAAAAGGTTTAAATATAGCAGTTTCCGTTGGTCCTTCGAAGCCCAACAAATTGAAAGAGTAAAATCGTCTGTGGAAACCTTAATGATAGGGAGCATATTGAACCGAATCAGCACAAAGTTCTGTCTCAGGCTAACAGCTTGAATCCCCTATACAGGGCAACAGGTAGGAGACATTTTAAATACGTCCTACAGGTCTACTGCACAAAGATACCCCTGTCTTTGTTCTATAGCATAGAGCATATTGATGTTTCCAAATGGGCCTTTCTCGATAAACTCAACAGACGTGTTTAGAGGAATCTCACATCCGTAAATCCCGCTTTTTCTGCAGCCTTATTAAGGCTTGAGTTGGGCTTGCACAGCGCTTTTATTCAAGGATTGGCTGCGGTCATTCGCTTGGTGGTTAGCTTGATGACGTGCTGATGACTGTTTGCGGTCATTGTTAAAAAAAGAAATCTTGGCTGGTTGCAGAACGAAATATACTATTAGCAGGAATTTCATATATGCTTTAGATCTTTTACAATTAGATCCCACAACAATTTGTACGTTCTCTCCCATGCTGCTTAAATCTACAATTAGGCAAGCAACTTGGGCTGCGAGTCTCCGCTTGGACAAACAGGCTTCTGCACATAGACAGAGATTTCAATCTAAATCTGACACCATACGTCTGAGGATAATGCAGCCCTTTATCAGTTGGAACCTGCCTCATTGGGCAAGAAGATTCTAGCTCCTGCTCTGACAGGGGCTGCTTCCTCTTAATATATTACAGGCTAGATGGTATGGCTCCTCAGCTATCTGTAATTTTTGCAAAAATGACGCCCAAGAATTGAATCATGTTGTATTTATTTGTCCGGCCTTATTGCAATATCGTCGTCGATGGCTGCACCGCATTTGTCTCACTCTTTCCTTACGCACAGCTTCGGAGTTATTGCAGGCCTTCTCCATTCTGCCAAATGAAATGTTTTGTATTAGAATTTTTAACTATTTTAAGTGTTTCTTACTTTTGTATTAACTTAATTAACTGTATATGAAGGCTCAGTTTTTACTTTATGTGTGTTTAATGTGGACCTCCTGCGGAGTTCCGTATCATAATAAATAAATATTTATATATATATATATATATATCCTTTTAGAAAGTGAGCCATTGGGTCAGCCCTTTTCTGTTTTTGATCTGCCTGAGTATCATTTACACTCTGCTTCCATCCATGACAATGTACGGCGTGAGGTAACGGTGGAGTCCACATCAGCCACTGGCTCTCTTACCTTGTGAACAACTCTATTTTCTGATCACATGTGCACATCTGCCTGAAAATGAGTTCACCTGAAAATGGGCGCCCTGGCAGCTTGGCCAGTCCTTTCATTTTCAATTTCCTAATTTTATATTTCTGATTTCATTGCTTTGCTTGTTCGCTTTTTATTTACATTTTTTCTTAAGAGGATACTACAGCTCCCCAGGCAGTGCCGGTGGGTGGCTTACCTGCCATTCATTTCATCGGCAGTGTGCTGCATCCCACATGGCCACTTCCTCTACACAAGGAGACCATTTTGTTGTTGTCCACAGCCTATAACTATTGTACCCTTTCCAAGATGCATCAATAGGCTTTGTACAATATCACTGCTAGACCTATACCCACTACTATGCTTAGTTTCATTATTGCAAGCATATTCCTGCCGTGTGTAGACAGCAACAAGTTTTTTTCTAATTCTATTCCTTTAATGTGTCTTGCTTATGTTGTTGACTTTGTATTTTTTTTTTATTGTGGTTTTGTCAGGAGGTGAGTGCACAAATAAGTCAGTGGATGGATGAATGGATGCATGGGTGCAAAGATGAGAGACAAAGATTGTACATGTTGACGTACTGAGTGGCTAACCCTATCAAAGACATGAAAGGCATTTTCATTCTTACGCATGACCTATTGGCATTGGCAGTGCTTGTTTGGCATCGGTCCAGTAAAGAATATGTTTATTCCTGGTCGTTTCTGTAAATGTTACCTACTTTTCTAGAAGAAATTAGACCACATTTCCTCATATTTTCATATATGAGTCAGAAGGTTCACACTGATTCCATTTCCCCCACCGGCATTTGCGAGTCGTTAATGAGTCGCGGGACATGACACACAGCGCCTTCATGCTTCCCGCCTCCAAGAGAACATGCAAAACAGTGACGGATTAGTGGTAAATTGATGCCGGCAGTCATTCTGCTGGTTTCGGGCGCGCTTTGACTTTTTATTGTACTGTGTGCGGCATTAAAACATCAGTTAAATGCAATGTGTTTATCTTCCCAATAAAAAAGCCCCCCCTTCCAAACCCTTTGTAGCAGTCACGCCTTCGGGCTGTAGGCATTTGCCTGCACCGGCGCTTTCAGGCTTGCAGGTATTCGCTTGACTGCTTAAGATTACTTTTATCCAAGTAGCGTTCATTTCTGAGTAAGGGATATTTAATAGGGCCAGTCAAACACTTGCTTTTCTTAATTGAGGATTTCAGGCGGCCGTCAGCCGTCCCCCGATAAGCGGCTTTGTGCCAGCAATGCTGAAAGGAAAAACAAACGCGCAGGTACTCCCTGCCACACAGTATGTTTGCTACTGACAGGTGCGAGCAATCTTTTGCTAAAACTATTGTACCTCTGCTGAGTACTAATGTAGATGTACTGCCTTTCAAGTTAAGGAACTGCCGGCACTCCGTATCTGACGGCACTTGCCTATTTAAAGAGCCCTTAATCTCAGAAGGAGAGAGAGGTTTCCAGGAGCTGGGCAGGACACTCGGCTAGGAACACCTCTGTGGGAGAAAGTGTCTTAAGCCGACCTCAAGTATAGCAGAGGCAGGCGGCCGTGCCACCTTGGAAGCATCCCTGCTCCCTTTCATGTTCAGGAATAAGCATTTGTTGGGTCCTCCGGAGAATTATGTCACTATATAGGTTAGGGAGTGACTCCTAGTGATTTGTAACATAACAGCTCTAGTGGGAAATGCTCTCTAGACCCATGGACACATCATGTTCAATAAGTGCGCCAAAGTTACGAAATAATACTCAAATATCAACTTTAAATATGCTTAGATCCAACTTTCAACTGGTCATTGTCCAAGTTGCAAGAAGAAAGATTCAGGGATCATCTGCTTAGTTTACACTTCCTCTAAAGGGGCATTCTAATTTTAGTCCATTTCTGGTACTTCTGTTTAGTATCACAGTCGTTCAGCCTTATGGGTTTGCAAGGCATCTGTCTTCCATTGGTGCCACTTGTTTCTGCTGAGGCATCCTTCCATTGGGACCCTGAAGATAAATGTACTGAACTTCTAACAGAAGAGCAGCCTCACTGAAGGATAGGGAAAAACACTTGTTTCTATAGTTTCTTCCCCTTGGACCCACCAGCCTAGGACACCACCTTCGTCTCTGATAAGCTCTCTCCACAAGACCACTCTCCTTGCTGGAGACACGCTTATTGGCCCAGTGTCTGACCTGGATGGTTTTGGCCTGCCCCCAACATAATATAGACCACCTACTTCTTTGAGAGAGGCTGTTCCCCTTCCGGACACAGCAAACGTCTAAATGTTTGCCCGGCACTGGCACTTGACAAAAATAACAATATTCCATTTACATAATATATGTTAAAATAACTGGGTATATTTACAACAAAGTCACCATGAGAAAAGATGTCAAATCACATAATAATAAATGGCAAACTTTAAACATACATATAGTACGTAATTACAATGTGTGACAAAAGTCTGCTATCTAATAATTCCATCCGACTCTATCGATGCAATTTATTCCAGTAGATGAGGTGCACTTCTATTACTAATTGATAGTAGAACCAATGTCGACATTTCCGTCTCAAGTCGTGAGAAGTAAATAAGACCCTCCTCGGGATTGAATGGCATTGACTCAATAAAGCCTCGCAGGTAAAGAAAGGACCCTCGTCAGATCTAAATGTGCTGGGAGAGGACTCACACTCTAATAGAAGAGTGAATTAAAGCATGCGATGCATCCAAGACTCTAGTTCACATACAGTTGCCCGTGATGAGTCCAAGCCACGAGGCACGATGACCATCAATAAATGTAAACAGACATTCCAACTCAGAGGCGAGCGGCTTTGCCCATTAAAAATAGCCACAGTGACTTAGACGAGGAGGCATCCAAACTCACGGAGTGTTTTCTGTTCCTCTCAAGTATGGCCAATGCACTCCGGCGACCTCCGGTTGAATTTGGCATTATTACTTAACCGAGTCTGGATTGCCATGCAGTCATGAAATTATTGTTTAAAGCCGAATTGCCAGCCAAGGCTACGTGCCACATTCTGCTCATGTAAATGTAACCAATTCATGGCAAAAATGGAGGTGCAGCACCTAAGAAAAAAGGATGCTCAGAGTCTGTGGTTCTGTTTTTTTAATCTTTTAAGTAAGGTGCATGAATACTACAGTGCTCATGGGAACTGTAGTGCTGGCATGGGTTTTAAGGGGGCCTAATCTTCCCTAACGCTTGATTTGGTACACAACTTGATAAAAAGGTACTCAGAGTCAAGGGCTATGTTTTTTTAAACACCTTTATTTTTGTTTTAATTCATAGGTTTCTTGATCAGTGCTGTTACATATTAATTTCATCAGCTACATATTAATTTCATCAGCGCGTGGATTGTAAATCGTAAATATATACTTAAACAGTTGTTCAATTTACAGCATCAATTATTCTGTATATGTTCTCATTCCATACTTTCAATGAAATCCTGGTGCGGCTTATATTATTAACTCTTTACAAATTATACATTTAACACAATTTCTCCCATATCTAGTTTTATTTCTGGACACAGCCACTACCTCTGTGTATTTCTTTCCTGGTCGTCTTGCACCTGTCCATACCTGTTCCTCTCAGTACGTCGGATCACATAATCTTTGACGTCCACTGTATATGTTCATACATGATCTTGTTAAATTGTTGGCTGTTTCTCCTCTAAACACTTGGCAACCGAGTGCATTCCCACCAGTTCTTGTAAAAAGTTCCTGCCAATCTGCATCCCCGAAGGCAGAATCTTGATTGGATATGTCCCATCATTTTGAGTTTTCTCCAGGTATGGTATGTGAGATGTACTACTTCAAATTGCACAATTAGAACCCTGCCTTAATGGCTCCCTCTCATGATTGCCACCTGGCCTCCGGCAACTTTTCCTTCCTTAATTGGACAATGTCTTTTTTTCTCATTTTCGTTTACCAGAGTCAGTTCGACTGGTGAGGCTTTTATCGGTGTTTTGTAGGTTAAGAACATAGGTTTTTTTCTTCCAACATTCTGCAGGGCCCTATTCTCCAGCAGGCAGACCTCCTGAACCACTTTTAATTGTTCAGGGCATGTCTTAGTCGAAGGTATGTAGAATTATGTGTGTTCTGTAATGTGAAGTCCACCACATCTCCCACCTTAGACATCCCAATTAAATCCCATTTTCAGAAGTTGCTTAGCTTTGCCACTTCCTCTAGATAATAGCTATCACACAGTGAAGTTTCCTCAGCGCTCTTCCCACCCTGGCATTTGCTTGCCTGCTTTCCAGACTAATCCATCCATGGGTGTGGGTTCTGGTCATAGCTGTGGTGGGTTCTCACTAGAAAATAATTTCGGATATCCTCTTTCATGTAACGGTATCCTATTCAGTGGTAAGCTGGTTTTTCCCTAGGAGTATATAGCCAGTCATTCAATGTTACCATTTGCACCCTCCGTAATATTTTTGAATGTCCGGGAATCCAAGTCCTGTGTAATAAACTCCATTGTACAGCATGGTCAGTTCCACCTTTGATATTTTCCCTTCCTGTAACACGGTTTTCAACTCTCTTTCAATCTGCTGAAATAACTCCCTAGTCTCCCAAAATGGGATCTTCTAGAGCACTTATAAAAACAACTACAACCTCATCATCTTATAGCAGCTGCCACAAATATCAAGGGGAGGGGACGGGAGGATGACGGGGTGGGTAAAATTATTTTTTGTTTAAGCTTACAGTTTGTTGCCACCTCTGTCCTCTCCTGCAGCCTCTCTTGTCCTGGGACACCAGAACAGGCTCCCCCGCAAACCTGGTGCTGCTTTCATGCTCAAGCCAGCATGAACGCAGCATCAGCATTGGTCTGAACGGCTCGGACTGCTGCTCAGACTCAACCCTGGGGCCTGTGTACTCAGGCTGGAGAAACTCCAGTGCGGATGTGTGTTTGGACGGCCGCCTTAGGCAATCCAAACACACATGTGCACTCATTGCACACAATTCCTCATCCCCCTACCACCTCCTGTGGCCCAGCCCCACCCCTCCCTTCACATGCTGGCTGAGCCAGCAGCAGAAAATAAAACGAAATTCAAGTATCGTTTTATTTTTGTGCTGCTGGATCTTAGCCAGTGGGGTTACGCTCCTACGCTATCACGGAAGAGCCGCCCTTGTCTTATACATTGCTGCTTTTGCTAGCAGTGATGTTGGGAGATCTCACTGTTGTGTCACATCTGTTTTAAAGAGGTCCATTGCAACCTGCAAATTTTATTCATAACACTCTTTGGGCCAGATGTAGCAAAGGTTTTTACCCATTCTGTGTCTATGGGAAAAAGTGTTCGTACATATGGCCCTTTGTCTTGTCTTCAGGTATATAAAACCTTCTCTGATAGTCTCAGTGGACATGACCAGTTAGGTCCAGTTATCCATCAGCTCAGTCCATATACTTATGATTTAGACCAACTTATTTTCTACCCTGAGTATGGTAAATGCAGAAGATATCAAGCACTGTGGTAATTATTGTCACTTCCAGCTAGGTACAGTAAAATGCTATCGCACAACATCATTCTTGAATCTCATTCTTTCCCTTTGAAGGCACCTTATCAAGGCATCCACCCCTTCCTCTCAGGTCAGTGTCTCTATTAATAGAGCAAATAATAATGGGGGTAGTGAACACCCCTCTCTGTGCCAGGATGAATGGTGAATTCTTCAGGTATTGTTTTATTAACTTTAGTTTGGGTTGCTAGTTGTTTATATAATAGTCATACCCACCCCATAAAATTGGGCCCTAGTCTCCTTTTTGAGAGTGCCGCAAACATAATTTCCTCATCAATTAAATTAAATGCTTTCACCTCCAGATGGTCCATGCTCATGTGCATTTAAGAACAAATTATGGGGGTCATTACAAGCTTACCGCCCGCCAAGCGGTAACCACCGTGCGGCTGCCAATGCGGCGCACTCCCGCGGACCCCATTACGACATCCCCGCTGGGCCGGGGGGCGCAAACCAAGTTTACGCCCGCCGGCCCAGCGGGGATGAGGCCACAACATAGGAGCCGGCTCCTAATGGAGCCGGCGGTGTTGCGGCTGTGCGACGGGTGCAGTAGCACCCGTCGCGCTTTTCACTGTCTGCTATGCAGACAGTGAAAAGCTGGCCGGGGCCCTGCTAGGGGGCCCCTGCACTGCCCATGCCAGTGGCCCCAGGACACCCCTTACCGCCAGCCTCTTCCTGGCAGTGCAAACTGCCAGAAACAGGCTGGCGGTAGGGGGGTCATAATCCCCAGGGCAGCGCTGCCCTGGCGGATTATCACCGCCGGGGCTAAAACGGCGGTCGTAATACGGGCCTCCGTACCGCCAGCCTGTTGGCGGTACGGACGCCACATTGGTCGTAATGACCCCCTATGTCTTTTAGTCCTTCCTGGCAAGTATCCTGACTTGTTGGGCGTTGTCAGTATATTTATACAGGAATAATCGCCCTATAGCCAGTACTTTTGCCAACACCTTAATTTTCAGCATTTATGAGTGAGATTGGTTTATATGAGGTGTGTTCCTTTGGTGGTTTGCATGTTTTTTTTTATTAGTGTTATCACCGCTTGTGTTATGGCTTTTGAGCGATCCTTGCTTCTTCCTCTCCATCTAGTGTAGCACAAATAAGTGGTCTGTGAGTTCACCATCGGTACATTTAAATAGATCCACTGGTATCCCGTTAAGACCTGGCGACTTGCCCATCTGCAGTGGTGGCAAGTCAAAGGCAATTTCTTCTGCTTCTAACTTGCAGTCTATTTCAGTGCTTTGTACCAGGCTCCGTGATGTTATCGGTACATTTCTTACAAGACTGTGTAGTGCGCCTAGGATTTACTAGTCAAAATCTGATTGCTCTCTGTTATGTCCTTTCTACTCCCTCTGTAACCCTTTGCATCATTTCAGGCTTCCATCATTTTATAGAACCAGGTCAGCAATTTACTAGCTTACTAGCTTTATGCCCAACTGCATCGAAGTGCCACTGTTTGTGTGTGTGTGTGTATATATATATATATATATATATATATATATATATATATATATATACTGTATGTACTTTGCTTCATTTTCTGCCATTGTTCTGTATTCTGCCTTTTTGGAGGTCAGACGTCTAAGCTTTTCACTTGATCAGTCTTCAGTATAACCTCTAATTTCAATATGTAATTTTTTATTTTTGCCATTTGGGTTTTCATTGCATTTTGGAACCATGTTATTTTTTAAATTGCCTCTTCTATGAGCGCCGCCTTAAAGGCTTTGCACAAAGTAACATTAGATTCTACCAAGCTTTTATTTTCATTGAAATAGTTATGGTTACTTCTAGGAATTTCCTAACTTTTCAATTTCTGAGTTCTCATGCCTTTGTCTCACTCTGTCTGTTTAAGTGATACTTCCATTGGGGAATAGTCTGAGATTCCCCTGGCCCATGCAATGGCATCTGTAAATCTATCCATATTTTTGATGCAGGTGAACATAAAATCTGTTCTAGATTTCAGAGTAGACACTGTATTGACCTTCTCTTTTATTATTTGCTCTCCATATGTTCCCCAGGCACATGGCATTGATAGAGTTATGTAGAAGTTGCCAATTGTACTCTGGCCACTGAGGTTGAGTTTCCATATAATGCTTAATTCATAATGAGGTTTAAAGTCTCCACGTATTAGGAGCAGCATCTGAAAAAGATGTTATCCGACCTTGCTTATTTTGGTCAGTGTTTTCTACTATAGTGTGACAGTCTGTAGTCCCTCGCCTTTGCAATATCCAGAGACTGCTATATAACATCCCTGAGTTTCCTCCCAGGACCCTTTGATAAAGGATGGAGTTGATCTCTTCTCCATTATCACCACCCCCCTTGGCTCCAGCCAGGAAGTTAGCATGTGACAACACTTTATACTTGTCCCTGATGAGAAGGTGGTATTTGTTACACACATGGTGTGTCCCTCATAGAAGCACCATGTCTGGGCCCTTTCTCTGGAGCATTTGATATTTTGCCCCCTTTTAATTTTGTTTTCCATGAAATTTACGTTCCAGGGTAATATCTTAAGTTGGCCCTGGTATTGTGTTGAAAGCTGCTGACATTGGATTCATGTTGTCTGACCTTGAGTGATTCCATCAGACTATTTGCGTTGCTGTATCGTCTCCATACATGTTTCACCCTACCTGAAGCATGAACTCCCACTACTCTCCTAGCTCCCCCTTGATCTTTTCTATCCTGCAATGAACTTCGAACTGTCGATCCTACCAGAAGTGGCATGTGCCTGTTGCCCTCCTAGTATAAACAATACTAATGTGTGATTCTGCCCTTAAGCTGGGCTGTGTTTCCAAACTTAACTGTAGGCTGGATGTATCCTATTTCTCCCCTGCTACCCTACTCCCTTGTGCATCAGTTTGCACTAATAATCTATAATTCTACATCTGCTTGGTTAGTTTGATCCCTTGATGCTCCAGATTGTCTTTTCTAGGTATCAACTTATGTAGTTTTCTTTGGTGATCACATCAGTTTTCCCTAGCTACTGTATAGTATGATCCTTGTTGCTGCCCGGGACCCCGTAACACTTATTTGACCTTCCTTGTCATCAAGCAGATTCATCTTATGTCTTGATGTATTTGCCACCCTTAGGGTTCATGCTCCTTCATCGATGTTTCCAATTGTATTTCTACATGTGCCTCTACCTATTTTCCTTTATCTACAAGTTGCTTGCTCTCAACAGCTGTATCAGTGTATCTGTTTGTTGTTCCATGTTGTTAACAGATCAGCAGTGTGGAGTTCTTTTCTTTGAGTCTACAGTTTGCCAACTTCCAGACAGCTTCATACTTCCTGGTGTTTAAAAGTGCTCTGATTTGTCTTTTGCCATCAACTTTAAACGAGCCGGGAGTATCGTCATAAATATTGCAGTTATTTTTTTTAGAGCACTTGTTTGATGGTATTAAAACGTATTTTGTTCTCAGCTGCCAACGTGCAGCTGGGGAACAGAGACACCTTTGGATTCTCAATGATTATGTTCCCTTGCTTCCTTGCTTCTTAAAGGATTGTGTCCCTGCCATGGTAATTTAGAGGCACTCTCTGTTTGCTGTAGGGGTTGCTCCAGGTGATGCTGTGACCCCCAGTGTCATGTGTGCTGTCTGTACTTTGGAGTGTTTAAACAATCTTTTGGGTTTCAGGACATTTGCGATCCAGTCTCTGCTCTGATGAATAGTTCTATGCTGTGGCCCTCACTGTGCTTCTGTATTTCCACAATGCCGATGTTATTCCTTCTTGACCTGCTCTCTGCATCCTCTTCTCCTGCTATTAGCATGCTCTTTAAAGCTGTTTCACCATCTTTTGTAGTGAATTTATTGTCTTATTATTGGCTGTTGTAATCTATTTCACCATACATATTTTGTGGACTCTTTCTAGATGTCTTCTCTCAATTCAGTAGTTATCTTTTGAGTATCTTTGAAATGATGTGCATGAATACTACAGTGTCATCCAAACTATAAAGCTGGCATGGATTTAAAGAAGACTTAGTCCATCTAATGTTTTGTAAGACTTTTTCGTTAGTTAGTCCTCTTGTAGCAGTCTTGAACAGAAAGATTAATTGTACCTCCCTGCTAAGTAACAGTCTTTTAACTGCCAAAACTGTCCATTTTTTGGACATGGCTACGTATTTGTTCTTTTATCTGTGCATGGTCCTGTCTTGTATAACCTGCCTTGCATACTGATCCCTCCTTTTGGTGCTGGAGCGATATGCAGGTAAACGTGAAGTGACTGTATAGTTGTTGGCCAGTTTCCCTTCCTGCCTGCGACTACCTCCACACCATCTAAGGCAGTCAGCACTCTTGGGACGTAAAGTGGTTTCTCTACTGTTTGGCTTCTGACAGCAATCCCCTGTGACAGAGAGCCTGATTTTTATTTCGGTGGATGAGTTACTGCATCACAACAGTGATGGATCTCCTGTCCGCAGAAATATAAATCCCATAGGATATAATGGAATTTATATTCCGACGGACGGGATATCCATCACCGTTGTGATGGAGTAACTTATCCCCTGAAAAATAAATGAGGCCCAGTGTAAGGAAAGATGCAAGGATCATCATCTGAGTGTCTGTGATTATCCTATAACGTGCCAGTGGTTGTATGGTTCTGCGAACTCAATTGATGTGCAGTGACAGTCATTTTATGAAATTGTTTACCTTTACACTCTTCAATACCAGCCTTTCATTTTTGGCAACTAAAGAAATAATCTTCAATATCACTGTGACATATTTTGAAACTTCTCACATTTTTGCACAGCCAGGGAGGCAGGTGAGCATGCATAGGTGAACAGTATGGATCTGGAGTGATTTTGAGGCACAACAGGATCTGCCTGGAGGGAAATTACACTCTAGGGCAGCAAGCAATGTTTCTTCCAAGGGTCCGACCTCAGAGGAGCTGGAGGAAAGGCAAGAGGCTAGGTAGCACTCTTTGGAGATTGAAAGGTCCCGGTTGTAAATGGAGGCAAAGAAACTGGCCATAGAGGAAAGAAAAAATAACTTGTTTCATGAGCTGAGCTTAAGGGAGCTGGACTTGAAAGGCAAGGCCATCACAGATGGTGGCAACAGTTCTGCAGTGCGGTCTGAACAAAGGTGCTTATACCCAAAGATGTGGTAAAAGATTTTTTCTGGGTGATGGCACTGAGCACTGGTTCAAGGGGTATGAGGTAGCACTGAGAGAGATGGGGGAAGGTCTATAGAAGTATTTCTCAGTGGAGGGGAGGGATACTGTGTTGGTCTTAGAAGTAGAGGATCAGATAAGGTATCCTACCAGGAGGTATGGTCTCATGCCAGAGAGTCACAGGGTCAAGTTTAGGGAGAGTGCTACACTTGGGTCACAAACTTAGGTGGAGTATGCTGATTCTTTCTGCAGAGCACTGGATGGTTGGGTGAAGAGTAGTGAAGTAACAACTTATCAGGGGATGTACAATTTGATTGCATGAGAGCACTTGTCTAGTCGTTGTTTTCCAGACCTGCACCAGCACTTGATTGATAGCAGTCTTACTGACCCAGGAAGTTTGCTCATGAGGCGGACCGCTGGATGAGTGCCAGGGTCCACAAGAAGTTGTATGAGGGAGATTCAGCCATAGGTGGGCATGGTTCCTGTCAGAAGAAGGAGGGAGTGGTCGAGGGAGACACAGACATGTCCCAAGATAAGGGGGGAGAAAAAGGTTCCCTTGTCCCATATGACAGGAAGGAAGGAGGTTCTGGTGGGCAGTAGCCCAGGGCACCCCGTTTTTAACCCATTGCTTTGAGTGTTCCCAGCTAGCACACAGGAAAGTGTTCTCTGTCTGGCCTATGAAAACCCCCACTGGTGGCCCCTCTGTGAGGGTGGCAAGTGTGGCCTTAGGGTGAGATAATCCTCAGGGACAGGTCATAAACCATGCCATAATCTCCCTTAGTTGAGAGGTGAACTCAGAGGGTGACTTGGTGATCTCAAAGGGTGGGAGTTGTCACTTGGAAGTGAAGGAGGTCTCAGTCACTGCTCTGAGGGGCACCAGAGCTAGCTGGACCATGGTTTTAAAAGACTAGTTTCCCGAGAGCAGTAAACAGGCCAGGTGTGTAGAGTGACTCCAGCCCAGGGGCAGGACTTTTTCCACCCTGTGACCCTGGTGTCCCTAGAGTGGGGCAAGGAGGTCACCCAGAGAAGGGTCATAGTTAGTCCCCAGATGCCCAAAGTCTGGATTCTGAGGAATGAGTTGCCCCCAGTGTCAGGGGAACTGGGAAGGGCAGCAGCCAATCAGTTTTACAGGGTACTGCTCCAAAGCAGAAGGTACAGAACCCCAGTAGGAGGGACATGAGGCTGGAGAGCCCACCCCTGTCCCCTGCTCAGCTTGACGGTACAAACCCTAAGTTGAGTGACCAGTCTCAGGATATCACCCCTGAACTGGTGGGAGGTGAAGTGGGAAAAAAGTGAAAGGCACCTTGGGCTACTGCCCCCCACTTTTCAAAACCACAGAGGCTAGAGACCATGAGATGGCCTGGCTCTTGACACTGACAGCTGTTAGTGGCATCTGTTGGTTGTTGTCCTTATGGTCAGAGTTTTCCTTGGATTGGAAACAGAAGTCAGGCCCAAGGGGTGGAATGGGCCACATCACACTGTTGGCCATGGTGGAGCTATCTACCTACTGGGATGCATCTATGACCAAGGTAAGGTTAAGTTTTGCACACATGGAGTCAACAGATGAGGAGGAGGATTCCCCCTGGGTTAGGTTTGTGGGCCCTGAGAGTGTAGACATACAGATCCACATGGGTTCAGAGAGGCGTAGAACTGACAAAATCCTATGAGTAGTGGGCCATTGTCCAGGTTCTGTCGCCCTACGCAGGGAAGTCCAGCGAGGTGTCGAGGTGTACCCTGGCTTTAGGCTGGAATGGGGTAGTTTTGGAAAGGGCCTTTTCTGTAGGGTTTGCCCTGTCTTTTTTTATTCTGATCTCCTGTTTTGATACTGTGCTAAATGTTGTTTTTGCTGCCTTTAGGACTCTGGGCACTTTACCGCTGCTGACCAGTGCTAGCTGTCTAAATGGGCTTGGTGATTGTTTTATCCATGCTTGGCATCTTTAACATTACTAGAAAGTTTGTAGTACAGTGCACAGTGTGTGCCCAGGGCCTGTAAATCAAATGCTACTAGTGGTCCCCCAGCACTGATTGTGCTACCCACATGAGTAGCCTTTTAAACATGTGTCAGACCTGCCACTGCAGTGTCTGTGTGTGCAGTTTTTTACTGCCAGTTCGACCTGGCAAGGGCACCCACTTGTCAGGTTCAAACCTTCCCTTTTACTACATGTAAGTCACCCCTCGGGTAGGTCAAAGGCAGCCTCATGGGCAGGGTGCTGGGTATTTAAAAGTTAGACATGTGCTGATGTGTTTTACATGTCCTGATAGTGAAAACCAAATGTAGCAGTATTTCACTATTGTCTCTCCCATAGGTTAAAACTAGAGATCGCCTTGTAATTCCCCCATGGGAACAGATAGAGATATAGAGTTTGGAGTCTCTGAACTCAATTTAAAAATCCACCTTTTGGTAGTTGTAAGTAAGTTTGAAAATGCCACTTTCAGAAAGTGGGCATTTTCTTGCTTAACCATTCTGTGCCTCTGCCTGGCTGTGGAATACACGTCTGTGTCAGGATGACAGTTGGGCTATTTGTGAATTCACTCTAGACAGTCACACAAAGGGAGCCGAGGTGTGCCCTGCATATCCTTACTAGAGTGGTGGTAGGAGCTGACACTTGCACCTGAATAGGGCTGTACCTGTCCTCACATAAAGCCGTCTCCAACCCTCTGGGGTGTCTCTGGGGCCAGGGCAGGAAAGGCAGGGTCTTGTGCACTGCATAGACTTTCCTTTGAAGTTTGCCTACTTCAGCGGCAGAAATGAGTGAAAGTATTGGGCCTTTAAGACCACAGCTTCAGAACACTTCTGGACTGAGGACATTCTGCCAGGAAGAAGAGCTGGATGCTGTAGCAGGAACTGCCACTCTACCTGTTGCTTTGTTGTGCTGCCCTGCAGCTTGCTGCTTCTGTCATGGGAGTGAAATGACTGGTCTCTGCTTCTTACATCCTGCTTTCCAAGGTTCTCCAAGGTCTTGAACTGAGCTTGCCTCCTGTTAGAAGTCTCAGGGCCAACAAAGACTTAATCTGCCAGTGCCTGGACTCCTCTGCTGAGAGTCCTGACTTGCCAAGTGGTGCCAAATCCAGTCCCTGATCCCTTGGGAGTGGAAACTGGTGTTCTGAAGAAGAAAATCCACACTTCGGATACCCGCGGCTGAAAATCAACGCATCGCCTGCCTTAAGGTAGAAGAATCAATGCAGCCCCTCCCTTGTAGTTGAGGAACTGATGCAGCGCCTGCCTTGCGGTGGAAGGATAGAGGCAGCGCCTGTAGGACCGACCGGCACCTGTGCCACAGCGGCTTTATCATCACAGTGCACCTATATTTTCCCACACATTGTCCCTGGGCATCATTTTCGCATTGCCCCTGCATTGCAGAAAGGAACAGAGGATGTCTGACCGGAAACTGATGCATCCCCTCTCCTGCAAGGAGAGAACTGATGCATCACCTCCCCTGCCTTTAAGGAACCAACTCATGACCTCCCCTGCCAGTAAAGAACCAATGCATCACCTCTCCTGAAAGGAGAGAATCAACGCATCACCTCCCATGTCTGTAAGGAACCGATGCATCACCTCCCCTGCCAGTAAGGAACCAATGCATCACCTCTCCTGAAAGGAGAGAATCAACGCATCACCTCCCATGTCTGTAAGGAACCGACGCATCACCTCCCCTTAGCAGTAAGGAACCTGCGCATCACTTTATTTTCCGGCGCCTCACCACCTCCTCTGGGGACTGCATCGCCTTTGTTTTTTAAGCATCCCAGGTACTGTGTGTTAAACAGGGATAACCATTAATCCCTCTGTATCAAGTCTCTTTGCAACTTTTTAAAGTGATAACTTTGCTTGATTATGTTGGATGTTTGTCACTTTGGTCTTGTTTTATTCAGATAAATATTGGCTATTTTTCTAAACTGGTGTGGATTCCTTTTGTAGTGTTTTCAGTGTTTTACTGTGTGTGTACAATACAGAATTCTCGTCGTCTCAATCGGCGTTCTACCCAGAGCTGCAACTATGGAACTGGGGGACCAGTAGTGGTGTAACAAAGGCCCTCGCAGCTCCCGAGACGAGGGTGGGGGACGAGCTCCAGCGCCCGTAGGCCGAGTTGGTGCTATATACAACTAAAAATACAAATTAAATATCAGCCCTAGTAAAGCGGAGAAGCACTTCCGCAAAACTGGCAGCCTGCAATGTAAATCATGTGAGAAGAAGGTCCAAAGCTGCAGGAATAATGCCCCACGAAGCGTTTTGAATCCAGTTCTTCTATTAGCGCTACAGTTTGTGTGGAAAAGAAAACCTACTGAAAAAAACAAGGAAACTTTCATACCAATAGGACAAGGAGGATTACGGCCTAAGAGACTCTACTGTATCTTTTAATTCTGGGCTTTATTATTAGGAACAATTATATCATTTTTTATCTTCGAGAATTTACTTTATACCCTTTCTGTTGATTTTTGTAAAGAAAAATTATGTGTAATAACGCTGTCAATTTTCTATAATAAGGATAATTTCGCTTGTCCCAAATCTTGCATTTTATGCATGTTGTGTAGTCGGAACATTTATTCAATATGCTTTATGTACCATACAGAGAACTTTTTTTTTTTTTTTGACAGGCAATGAAGAGTTTTCAATGCTATCTTTAAAAGAGCCCCCTTTTGGGGGGCTAGGCACAATCGAGTTGCATTATTCTCAGAGAATGACATCTGACACAATCATTGTCCATACAATATTGACTTATGAATATTTTATAATTGTGTAGCGTGTTTGTGACATTTGCTACTCACTTTTTTTGTGTCTTTGTTCAGTTTGTGGGATTAGGGTAGGTATGAGGTCTCATGGGTTGTGTTTAATTTCCCTATTAATTCTCATAAATATTGATTGCTGTTCACATTCTTGTCCTGTCAGTGTCTTACCTGTGCGCAATTCCAAGATAATGACCTATTCTCTTTTGTCTGTGTGTTGCAGACTGTATCTCTTCGCGCTGCGGTTCAGTTTATAGCTGTTTTGACTGTTTCTCCTCCTATTTCGGGATGCAATGTTCATTTCACTCAGTTCAATGTGGTCCATGTTTGTGAGTTTTCAGAGCATTTCAGTCCATCCCACCATGTCCTCTGTGAGTCTCTTATCGCATCTCTCTGTTTAGGGTAGAGCGCAAAGCGCTCTGGCCTCTGTTGTAATCTCTCTGTGGGCTTTTAACCACGCCCATTTCAAGCCCAGCAGTTTGGTTGGTTTGTGGGCTTGCCTTTTAAAATTAGCTTGATTTAATTAGTGAAAGGCATACATATGTCATGCCTTTTCAAGTGTTTAGCCATCCTCAAGCGCAACGGCCAACTACTGAAAACATACGAGGCTCTGTTTTCAGTATGATTTCTGGACTACTTTTTCACTTTATTTCGTAGGCAGCGCCATCTCGGTGGGCAGTGCTAGAGCGCTTTGCATGGCATTGACCCTGTTACATGATATTTGCCCTTTTGCCAGTCACATGGTTAATTGCACCTTTGCCTATTATCCTTTTGTGTGTTTGCTATGCGCTCATGATGGCAGTCGGCTCGCTTATGTGAAACTGTTTTACTTTTCAGTTTATGTGGCAAGAAAAGTCCGGTTACGAGTTTACAATGATAATAGGTTCAACTCTAGTAAACGCAAGACCCTTTGCTGTGGGAATGCAGAGGGCGGCTAAAATACATGACCTCCAACTTCCAACCATAAAGGTAAAAACAAATGGAAGAAGTAAAAACAACTGTACTGACTGGGGTCCTTCAACCAGCTCAAATACACACAAGGCATCTGCTGTTTTTAAATGAGGCACTAATAGATAGCATAGTAAGGGCATAGGCTAACTGGCAAATTGCTGTTGCTCAGTGTTATTGCCCTGCTCTGGTTATCCCATATTTTTTTACACAACACTAAAACCCTGAAACTTTGCTGGTGCAGAAGTCTACCAGTTGGATTAATCTGAAAACCTTCTGTACTACTCTGCAAACGGAGAGTCTAAGGTAATTGAGTCCTTCAGCAAATGGCTGCTTTTCTCCACGAGCTTAGCCCTGCGCTCGGTCAATGCCACCTGTCTCCTAGCTTGCTTCTCCCATGCAGTGTGGGATTCAGTGTTCCAGGTTTTGCCTTCTGTACCTGAGTACCTCTGGGCCACAGTCACCTGCTCTATTCAGGAGAGCCAGGACGTGCGAAAGTGATGGAGATAGTTGGAATCCATCTTCAGAGGTCAAGGGTCTCAGTCTTCCTTTATTGTGAGAACTGGCTGCTTGAAGGCAGGCTCACTCCAGGCAGTTATGACCCAACTCCAGACAAATCTCCTAACATCGTTGTAGTTACTATCTATGTGGCAGAGTTACACACCTGAGGAAATGCTCTCATTTATTGGAGCCATTCTGGACATGCTACAGTTTTGTGCCTTTTTCCCTGAAGCAGAGAGTCCAGGACATTAAGGCTATGATCCTGATTTTTCAGCCTCTGTCCTGTATCTCAGTAAGGATTATTCTGAGGCTGCTGGGACTACTGGCCTCTTATATCCTACTGGTGAAACATGTCAGATGGCATATACGGGCTCTGCACTGGGATCTGAAGTCCCAGTGGGCACTGCACCAGGGAGATTTCTCCAATTAGGTCCAGATTTTGTAGGCGATGACAAAAGACCTGTAGTTGTGGCTAATGTATCACAATTGGGTCAATGGCAGACCCCTCTCGTTACCCATCCCAGAGCTTACAGTGGTGACACATGCATCACTTTTGGGTTGAGGAGGCCCTCTGGGTGAGGTGGAGGTCAGAGGCATCTGGTCTCAGCTCCACATCAACTTGCTGGAGTGGAGGGCTATTCGCTTAGCGTTGAAAGCCTTCCTTATCACCATCAAAGGAAGGGTACTATAGGTGGTACTGCAACAAAAAGAGTGAAGTGGAGCTGTGGGTTCTCTGTCAGGAGGTGCTACGCCTCCCCAGGTTGCTGGTTCTCCAGGAGATTTTCCTGGTGGCTCAGCACCTGGTGGGATCTTTAAACGCCAGGGCATACAAACTCAGTTGCGAATGCCTACTGAGCAACAAATCAGGCAATAGTATGGGGTTTGATCCAATTTAGCAATAGGGGGACGCGCTAACCGAGACCAGAGGGACTACATATTCAAGCCAGACTGCATTGTGGCCCCAGGAGGCGGCCATCTTGTACATCACTTGCCCCCACTTGCCAGATCCAATGAGCGCAATAAAGCGCAAAGGGGCATACCGCAGCACGGGATGCGCTAACCAAGACCAGAGGGACTAAATATCCCAGACTGCTTTGAGGCCCCAGGAGGCGGCCATCTTATGCATCACCTCCTCCCACTTGCCAGATCCAACGAGCGGTATAAAGCGCGAGGGGGCATACCACGGTGCAGGACGTGCTAACCGAGACCAGAGGGACTAAATATCCCAGACTGCTTTGTGGCCCCAGGAGGCGGCCATCTTGTGCATCACCTGCTCCCACTTGCCAGTTCTAACGAGTGCTATAAAGCGTGAGGGGGCATACCACAGCGCAGGACGTGCTAACCGAGACCAGAGGGACTACATACCCCAGTCTGTTTTGTGGCCCCAGGAGGCGGTAATCTTGTACATCATCTGCTCCCACTTGCCAGATCCAACGAGCGCTCTAAAATGCGAGGGGGCATACCCCTGCGCGAGATGCGCTAACCGAGACCAAAGGGACTACATGCCCCAGATTGCTTTGTGGCCTCTGGAGGCGGCCATCTTGTGCATCACCTGCTCCCACTTGCCAGATCCAACAAGCGTTATAAAGCGCAAGGGGGCATACTACAGCGCGTGGGTCATGAACGGGCAAATCCCGGACCAAGGGCGGGCCCGTCTGTGACCGACTGAGGCCGGGCAGGGCCATCCCCCTGAATCCAGTTTTCTTTACCAGCCACCCCGAATAGTTTTGTCCCCATCCTGTTCTCCCCCAAACACCATCCCAGGCCCCTTATCCCATCCCAATACACTGCCACAGATATGAGCAAAAGGAAAGCAACTGAGGGTGGGGCTGGGGTTGGGAGAAAAAAGCACAAGAAAAACACCAAAATGTCAGGCTGCAATGAAGTACTTGACTGCATTGATGACCTCCTAGCTGATTGCGGCAAAATATTAGCCCTACCATCCGGTGCAGACCAACCACTGAGTCCCAAACCATGCCCTGCAATCCAACCACTGACCAGCAAGCAGGAAAGCATATCTAATATGTTTAACAAAGCCAGGGTACGGAGGAGTAGGAAGACCAGCACAGCGCCCCATAACCCTGCAGACTCAGTTTCTAGCTCCAGCTCCCTTCATGAGTCAGCAATGGTGCCTCCTCCCTCGCCTATCCCCTGTACCAATCGCTTTCTTCAGCTATCACATCTCTCAGACCCACCCACAACTCAGGATCCAGTAGCTCCACCTGCCCAGGCTAGGGCAGGTGGTTTCCTAAACAACCAGCCACCCTCCTGCTCCCAAATGACGACTTGGTAGGTTGTATACAAACATTCAGGCCAGAAATAGTAGCCCTTAAGTGTATGATAGTGACCGTGCGGTTATAGTGGGGCGTCTTATGGTAGAGAGAGGGAGAATAGCCAGGGAAAACACCGCCACCCTAGTTATGACCAACATCGCTGCTCTGGCACCATCTGTTTCCACCATGCTCCATCATGCAAAACATCATGGAGACCACCCTGGTTTACCGAATGAGGACACCATCTCTAGGTCTTTGGTCGCAGCCCGTATATCGGGTTCCCATACACCAGCAGGTGTGCGAATTGAATCTCCTTCCATCAACCCCCAGAACAAAAGTGTTAACTTCACACCTTTCACACTAGGGGAGGGTTGTTACCTTGGCAGTACACATGTTCCCAAGACCACAACTCTCCCTCCTCAGAAAATCTTTATGTCCAACGTGCCTAGATCTAATCCTCAGGAGGGAGGGAAGGGGAAGACTCCTTGAGTAACAAAGTCACCCACTGGATTCGACATAGCAGAGGATGTATCTCAGTTATTAGAAAAGATATTCTTAGGGCCAAACAGCACAGGTCTCTGAGCTCACCGTCTGACTGCATCGAGCTTCTTCTAGAAAACGGGCAGCAAGCCTATGACTTAGTAGCCCTAGACCAAAGAACTAACCCCCTGGACAGGTCCACCATACAGTTCAAACTCGAGCCACCTACCCCATTTTGTGTGCCACCCTCCAAAGTGGCTTTAGATGATGCCACTGTCAGTTCCAAGATATACTGACCAACAGAACTTGAGGCGCAGGCTTCCTACGATAGACCGGACTGAAATAGGATGGCCCCCACCGCTTCCCCCAATATCATTGCACCAGCCACCATAGATCTCCAGGTAAACCCGCTCCCATCATCCAACTCCATGATCACTGGTTGGAAAGTAAAGATCGTCTCTTGGAATGTGGCAGGTATCAAATCCAAACTCCGCTGTCTCACTGGAACTCCTTTATCGACCACTACAACATATGTATATTTCAGGAGACCTGGCTAATCGAACCTGCCCATAAACCTGGCTATGCAACCTACCACATACCCGCTGTTCCTAACCAGGCGGGCCGTTTTTCGGGGGGGCCTCCTTATATGGGTGAAAATCGCATACAGTGCATAGTGAAACTGATACCCACCAACAGCCCTGACATCCTTGGTATCAGTCTCGAAAGAACAGGGTCCACTGTCACCGACATTTTCAACATCTATGCCAGGGAGACAAGGGGGCCAATTACCCCATCACCTTGCAGTCCCTAGAGACCCAATTGGGTGAAAGACCCTCTAACCATGCCCTCATTGTATCGGGGGACTTCAATCCCACCTTTGAAACACTTGGACTGGATCACATGGGCGATTTCAGGGAAGAAGATAACATATGGCACATACCTAGGCTGGAGCTCCCCCCCATCAAGAAGTGGCACTCGGCTGCCCTGCACCTAAATGCCTTGACCCTCAGCCACTTCAACTCTCTCTATATTGTCAATATTCAGTTCTCAACCATCTCTGTCCCTTTACTTCCACCCCAGCCTAACACCACCCACGGGAATGGTTTGTTTAACTTGGGAGCTATCCAAGATGCAATAAACAACATAGTTCAACTAAAAGCCGCTGGCCCCGATGGCATTCCTGGTGACCTTTTTCTTCACAACATCGACAAATGGGCTGAGTACATCCTTCTCTTATCCAATGCAATTGTTGGGGGAGCCTCCATTCCAGAGTCCTGGAGGGGTGCCGAGGTAATATCCATTTACAAGAAAGGTGATAGGTCCCTACCTGCTAACTATAGGCCCATAAGCCTTATTGACACAGTTCAAAAGGTATTCTGTTGTGCCCTACTATCGAAAATCCAAGATTGGATTTCTGAAAATGACATCCTATCACCACCATTCCAGGCTGGCTTCAGGTCCAAAAAAAGCACCATAGATCAGGTGTTCCGGTTTCTGCTTTTGTATTGGAAGGTTGTAGTGACAGGAAAGGGGAGTCTCTTCGCAGCCTTCATAGACCTTAAATCTGCATTCGATCTGGTCCCTAAATGTAAACTGTGGGAGGTCCTCAATGAGATGGGTATGCTTCCCGGGCTCCTGGCCACAATCAGTCGACTACACAAGGCCAACTATGCAAAAATACTCTCGGGGAACCAGGGCAATCTCACCGATCCTATCAATGTTGTCAGGGGCATTCGGCAGGGTTGTGTCCTAGCTCCAACTCTCTTCTCCCTTTATCTGAATCAGGTCATCCAACACCTAACCTTGCAGCCCTCTGACGCACCAGTCTTAAGCAACTAAAAGATTGTGACACTTCTGTTCGCAGATGACACCCTGATGGTATCCAAAACCCTGATGGGCCTCCAATCCTTGCTGAATCGATTTGATGATTTCTGCTCAATAAACAACTCTAAAACCAAGTTCAAGGTAATGAACCCTCACAGGTTATATAGGGGGAATCTTTCCTTAGATGGGACTAAATTAGAACAAGTTAACACCGTCAAATACCTGGGGATCAAACTATCAAACCCAATGTCCTGGAAAGCCCATATCAACTCCACATCACTAAATTTCAGCCAGCTAGTGGGTGTCCTTCTAAGGGAGCACCATGCATCAACTACACGACCAATAGCTGCTGCTCTCCAGATTCATAACACAAAGGCCCTCATTCCGACCCTGGCGGTTTCAAACCGCCAGGGTGGAGGACCGCGGGAGCACCGCCGACAGGCCGGCGGTGCTCCAATGGGCATTCCGACCGCGGCGGTAAAGCCGCGGTCGGACCGGCAACACTGGCGGTCTCCCGCCAGTGTACCGCCGCCCATAGGAATCCTCCAAGGCGGCGCAGCTAGCTGCGCCGCCGAGGGGATACCGACCCCCCCTACCGCCATCCAGTTCCCGGCGGTTCTCCCGCCGGGAACCGGATGGCGGTAGGGGGGGTCGCGGGGCCCCTGGGGGCCCCTGCAGTGCCCATGCCACTGGCATGGGCACTGCAGGGGCCCCCGTAAGAGGGCCCCTAAATGTATTTCACTGTCTGCTTCGCAGACAGTGAAATACGCGACGGGTGCAACTGCACCCGTCGCACAGCTTCCACTCCGCCGGCTCGATTCCGAGCCGGCTTCATCGTGGAAGCCTCTTTCCCGCTGGGCTGGCGGGCGGCCTGAAGGCGGCCGCCCGCCAGCCCAGCGGTAAAGTCAGAATCACCGCCGCGGTCTTTCGACCGCGGAACGGTATTCTGGCGGCCCCCGACAGGCCGGCGGCGACCGCCGCCGGCCAATGTCGGAATGAGGCCCAAAGTCTGTCTCCGCAGCACTTTATGGGTCTGAACTCTGGGGCTTTGAGGACATAAAGGAGCTTACCTGTATTGAGAACATGTTCATGAGAAAGCTCACCTCCCTGCTCCCGAGTATCCCGCTTCTCCCTTTGAATTTGGATCTGCCCCGTAAATCACTGGCTGCCATAGTCAGTCTCAGACCGCTGTTGTTTTGGAGGAGAATCATGGCAACTTCTGAACTTTCCTCCTATGCCACCGCGTTTAGGGAAGTTTGTTCTTTGGACACCTCCAATAAGATCAGGTGGATCCATTCAGTTAAGTCAGCATTGATTGCCATTGGGATGGGAGACTCATGGAACCCTTCACACACAGGGCCACCACCGACCAAAGAAAGAGTGAAGTCTTTTTTACTGGGAGTGGGTAACCCAGTCCATATCTTGCTCGCTCTCATTAGGGTGTCTAACTAGTGAGTTTTTGGACTTCAGTTATACCTGGTTGCTAGAACCTTACCTGGACAGCATTCTAGACCCGACCGATTGGAAGCTCTATATACAATTCATATTTGGTTCCTTCCCTCTCAAAACATTTACCAGCAGGTGGCAGAATAAGGCCCCTAGCAATATGTTATGCCCTGCTGCAAGCTGCACCAGGAGGCAACTGCCCATATCCTCTTTGCATGCCCATCCTACGCTCCCCCACCAAGGAAATGGCTCACGCCAACCTGCAAATGGCTTGGGGTCCGAAATCACGATGCAGCCATGAGAATTTTAAAATCAGACTCCAATCTGCCCATTTCCATTGCAGTTGCCAAATTTCTCTGAGGAATGTGGCGCATTAGAAGGAAATTGACTAAGACTGCCTACCTTTATGATCCTGCAGTGTTACATGTATATTTCTGTCCCAGTACTGTACCTTAGAACTGTGTTTTGTCATATTCCTCTTTGATTGTCCTGCATTTTGTGCATTATTATTTCTTTTACTTATTTTAGCCAAATGTATTTTATGAATTTGAATTTATTATTTATTGTGGTACTATGTGATGTTTTTGGCACTGAATGCCAAAATAAAGTTTTGTTTTATAAATAGGGGGTTTGGATCTCATACTATTTCAGTCAAACAATACCCCAACAGCCATCAATCAATTCAACTACTTTCAAATATACCACATCTTTACTCTTGGTATATGTATTCAGGTTCATGTCACAATTGTAAATGTCTTTATCAATACCTACTGAGAAACTCCTTCTTCATAAGCTTTAGAAAAAATAGACAGGATTAATACATTTGCATGTTGCTGAATATATATTATTGTGCAACAAACATTAATCACAAGAAACGTACAAAATACCCACATCATAAGAAAATCAAATTGACAACACGGTATCTCTAAGACATATGCATTCAAAGTGTTCAATATACGTCTATGTTATCAAACATAAAAAAACTTTAAAAAGGGTCCAATTGACATGAGTCCTTTTCAGTCAAAAACATAAAATCAAAAATCCCATTATTATTGAGTTCTGGAATTCACTGAGCCCAGGAATGGGATATTATTTCAGACTTATGCCTTTTTTACAATAGGAACAGGCCACCCTCATTCCCATTTTTATGACTCTGATGCGTTTTTACCTTCTGAGAGGCCATGTTTAGCTGAAGGTCTTCCTCAGGGCTATGTTCAATACATGACACTGTGGTGGAAACAGGGAGACATTCTTCTATATTTAATTAAAAAACACTCTTCTATATTTATTTAAAAGACACTCGGAAACATCTCATGACATACCTCAATACAGTGCTTAATTTGTAAATAAAAAGGTGCTGGTACTAAAAGCTCTCGTCTTAAACACGCGGCTGCTTCAATTAAAAGTGCGAGCACATAATGCTGAGGCAGTGTAATGCTAAAGCCATCTCGGGCCTCTTCAATCCATTAACAGCAACTCCCCGCCCCTTCAGCTCACTCCACAGCTTTCTGCTTTTCCCCTTTCTTACGCTTCTTCTTTTTTCTCTTCCTCTATCTTTCCCACTTGTCGTTTGCTCACAGTAAAGGCTTGAGACACAAAACTAAGCGCCGGCCCTCAGAAATAAGTGCTGGTGCTCAGCACCGGAAACAACAAGCACAAATTAAGCACTGCCTCAATAGCATGTGTTGTACTAATCCAAAAAGGTACTTCCAGTATGAAGTCTTACTGGTTTCCTAATGGTTATGATGTCTTCAGGGACTTAGTTACCTGTCCTAGGACAAGTCATAGCCTGTAGAATGAGCACATTTTGAGAATACTCATATCGACAACCATGCGAGGGGGCTGGAGTTTGTGGAATCAGAACCCTGGTTACTCATTTCAATGCATCCTCTAACGCTGATCTGTTGCTCTTCTTTCTTGGTAGCCGGTGTAGTTGCTGAACCATCTACTGCTGTTTCGATCAGGTCATTTGTTTCCCCAACTTCGTTTTGCTGGTTACGGAGTGTAGTGTGCTTATTCTGGCGTTTTGCTGCTGCATCAATCCTGCAATTCAGACACCGGTCCTCTCATGTTCCGGTCTTTAATGCAGATGCAGTACATAAGTGTTTCTATCCTTAATCCAGTTGGTCATATGGATTTACTGTTACATGGAAACTGTGTCCCACTTGACCACAAGCATTTTGGGACTTGTAGTTCAAAAAGAAGGCATTAGTTTGTCAAATAGCTTTTTATGTGTGCCATAAAGGAAGTGCATTGCAAACGTTGTTGTTCAGAAAAAGGGGGAAGCCCTTGGACCTTGCATCACTGCCTTGTTCATAAATCAGTGTGTGCGAGGAAACATTTCTCTGGGGAATCTGCACAACATAGTTCCATGTAGTTAGCCCTGCGTGTGTTTTACACATTAGTGTTTACGGACTCCTTGCTTTGAAGCAATACTCAAATAAACAAAGAAGTTGTTGTTAAAGGACTTACAATTTTCTGACAGCTCCTTCAAGTCATACTCTGTGGTCCTGAGACGTAAAATAAAGTAAGCCTCTAATTATAATAATACACCTACATTTGGGCCTTTCACATGTCTGAAAACAGTCCATTTCATATCTAATTCTATATGGTTCATCTTAGCAAAATGATTGTCTATGGGAGCCTGCAATGTTCTACATCGGATCCTGTAATTCTCTCTTCCGCTACCTCTTCTACCCCGAGTTTTGAAGAAGATAAGGAACGACCACGCCCAATTCATCTTCCTGGCACTGGATTCAGTAATGAAAGTCCAGCACCTAGAATTTCTGGGCATGATCAGCTGTCCTCCTGTCAGGATGCCGCTTCGGGAGGATCTTCTATTACAGCATCAGGGCAGGGTCTTGCACCTGGAGCTGTGCAATCTTAATCTCCATGCTTGGAGTTTGAGCAGCGGCAGTTGACTGCATTCAGTCTTCCTCCTGTAGCCATATATGTCATCTTGGCAGCCAGGGGTCTTGTCACGAAATCAGTATATGCCTCCCTCAAGGAGAAGGTTTGCTTTGGTGCTGCACTCACCAGATCGACCCACTGCGAGCAAACTAGCCAAAGAGTTTCTTTTTGAGTTGTTTCTAGCCCATGAAGGACTTGCTTTGGGCACAGTTAGGAGGTACTCTTCTGTCGGCTTTTTTAGGGTTGCCAGATCAGCCATACTTATTGAAATCACCTGTTGTGATGCGTTTTGAAAGGCTTGCAGCATTTGTATCCACTTTCACCTTTGATTATGCCTCAGTGAAATTTGAATTTAGTACTCACAGTCTTCATGTGCACTCCTTTTGAGCAACTACATAGCTGTCCATTGTAGCTTCTCAGTCTCTAGGTTTTTTTTATGGCCATAACTTCTGTGCAGTGTTTGAGTGAGCTAAAAACCCTCTCTGTCAACCCGCCATACTCTACATTCTTTCCGGACAAGTTGGTGCTAAGCACACAAGCTTCTTTCCTTCTAAAAATGGTAATTCCCCTTAATGTCAGACAAAAAAAAACATTCTCCTGGCATTTTTTGCCCCACCCCTCCCCTCTGTGGTCAAGGAGAGACTCTATCAGCTGGATTCTAAACGACCTCTAAGTTACTACATTGATCATACCAAAGAACATCATGTGGATGATCAGCTCTTTGTTTGATTCAACTGGGCAAAGAAGAGCAAGGTAGTTCAAAAAGGACCATCTCCCCCTAAATTGTTCTCTGCATCAAAATCTGCTGCACAATAGCTAAGAATCAGCCTCCAGAGGGATTTCATTCACATTCCTTAAGACTGGTACTACGTTTTAGCTCTCAGAGTACCTGTCCTGTACATTTGCCATACTGCTACATGGGTATCTGTTCGTATGTTCACAAAGGACTATTTTCTGTACAATCTGGTCCATCGAGAAAGGGCACTTTGCACATTCCATCCTGCAGGACATTTTTGTCTGAGTCACTTCACAGATCCATCACCTGGGTGGTACTGCTTTGGTATGTATACACAAGGTGAGGAATCTGTGGTTAGAAGTATCCATTTCAAGAGCATGTTATTTACTCTGAGGATCTGGGTGTGTTTTATGGTATGGATGTGCACCCTGACTGTGGAATTTACTCACAGAAACTGTCTTTGGTCTAGTCCGGCTTGTTTGAACAACCTTAAGCTGAACCATGGGTTTCTATGGCTTTAAAGCACCAAGGCTTGCGCAAAGGAACTTAAAAAAAAAAAAAAGCATTTAACAGTATCAAACAACAAAATCAAAAAGTCACAAAGCACAAAAGAAACACAACACCAATTTATAGAAATAGATTATATTTTTATGAATTTTTAGAGCCCAGGATGAGCAAAATCCACCAAAAGGTTCCGGAGGAAGAGATATTTAAAGGTTTTATCACTTTTTAATTCGACTGCAAACAAGCATTGGTCAATCAAAAGTTTGTAAACTTCAAAAGTTTGAAATAGTTAATTTGGCTACTCCGGCTCAGCATGGTCGACCATATCCAACAGGATAGTGCCTGGGGATCAATGGTGTAAGTATGGACAATTACCTGGTCACTAGCACATTTTTCAGTCCAGTCCCAAACTTTAGAGCACAACAGCCATAGACTAATTAATGGAATGATCCTGATGCTGATGATACAGGATGAAAAGATGTTAAAAAATACTCCAGTAGATGTGCGTCGAAGGGGGTTCCTTTGTGGTGGTTCCTAGGTCTACAGGTGATGTGGGGGGGCTTTGTCCATAGAGGTTGGGGTCCCACAAATTCCTTTTTAAGACAATAGAAGGCCAGCTGCGGCTGGGCTACCGTTCTTGAAACACATGGGTCAGGGTGAAATCTTTTAGGGGAGGCTAGTGTCCCTCTAGGGCAACCAATCTGAACTTTGACAGCACTTCTGGGTCCAGCTTTTCGCAATGGAGGATCTGCCTCATGGGGCACCTAGCAACAACAAGCAGCAAGTTCTCTGAAGTGGCTACCAACTTGATGGTTTGGACTTCTTCAGCTCTATTGTCCCTTAAGCTGGATCCAAGGGATCAGCCAACTGATCACTGGAATCACTGCTTTTGTCTGGGGCTGGGGTATGACCTTTCCAGAGCCAGGGACCACAGTCCCAATTTTGCTAGCCCACGGCACAATAGGTGCAGCCCAGAAGATGGTGCAGTCTTTTTTTACGGTCCAGGTGCCAGCAGGATATTACTTCTTTGGTCTTTGTTCCAGTTCCTATGTGACCTGAGGTTCCTAATGCCAGGGGGCCTTATTTTTCCCAAGAAAGTGCCGTGAGGGAACCATGCAGTCACTAGCGAATGGGCTACCAGGTCCCCTCCCTCCTGGTGATGACCTTCTGGCAATGTGTGGCACCTAACAATCCCAGAGTGCACCAATCTGCCAACTCCTATGATCTCTGCAGTGTACCTTGTCAGGAGCTTGTCTGCCCACCCTAAAAGTGTGGCTACTTCGAAGCTACATGCCCACAGAAAAACTGATTTGGGCACTGGTTCCCCCTCTCTATCACCAGCCCAGCTACCTGAATAAAGGGGAGCCCTGTAGAAGTGTGATCGCCTTTTGCCCACCAAAGGTGGCTTCTCCTTTGAAGCTCGCCTTTTGGGCTAACACCCTAAATGGCATCCTGTGAAGGGGCAGGCTGCTATTGTTCCCAAGCCTGGGAGTCATTCACACTACTCAGTCGGGCAGAAAGCTGTCTGTTTGCCAGTACCCTTGTGAGGCTACTAGACCCGCTGGGTCACAGAGTCTCAACTTTCTAAAAGTTGCATTGTTTTAATTGTGACAGTAAATTTGACCTAAGCATCATGTTGGGTTTAATGCCAAGATTAATTTGTTACCTTACAGTACCCAGTTAAGTTGTCCCATTTAGAAGTTAGTCGGTCTGGGGTGTCATTCTGTAACCCTGTGTTAGCCAAATGACTACTAACGTTTCCACAGCAAAACACAGATTTAGAGGCATTGCTGCTAAGACATGTATAAAATAGATGTCCTACTTAACAATATTCAAACAACAACAAAAGGAGGGGCAATGCGGGAGGTTCGGAGAAAACAACTCCTGGTCCAGTGTGTAAGTCTCCCAATAGTAGATCCAAATAATATACACACAGTTCCAAAACAACAAAAAAGGGGTTCTCTAGACCAAAGGTTTCCAAAAAAAAAGGGCAAGTAATATGCTTGAAGCAAGAGCCCTCACTCACCTTCCGGTGACATGCTTCATCATAGGGCCATGCTCCTCGTCAGGCCGGCACTGCAATGCCTGACGGGCCCCACAGGGGGGCTCTTTGCCGGAGGTCTTTTGAAAATTGTTGTGAAACCGGTCAAGATGTGAAGAAGGATTGGTATAGAAAAAGTTTAAAATGACTAGGGGTAAAAATTTACTATTTATTCTGATATTAAAACCCCTGACATGATTAAAAACAATGTATAGGGATATGGTAAAATAATGTCTACCTTCCCTAAAAAAATATATATAGTTTAATAAGTCTCGTAGTGAGAAAGGTACAAAGGGAGAGAACACAGAATCCCTGTGTCACTCAATCAAAGGGTCAACATGTTTCTCGCTTTTTTTAGTCAATAATGATCTCATGCGATTCCTCAGGACCTTAGTACATACCTAATCCTTATGAAAAAAATGTTAATTCGAGTCCCCTACTAGGGAAGTCAAAAACCCTCCAAATATTACTGGTGGGCCCCACTGGGGAAGCATCAGGCTCAGAAATCCACTACGGTTTGGAGTGGAACCACGAATGTTGGTTCACCTAGGAGCACTTTCAGTCCCCAGAACTCAATATATATATATACTTAATAATATACAGCTCCCTCCCCATAGGGCTCTTTAGGCCTTCCTTATGGGAGACGTGCATATATTGTTAAGGGAAGTGGTGGCTTGCTATTGGTTTGAATGGCAAAGTCGAACTGGCAGTGTGACCACTGCTCTTCCAATTTGCAGTAGCAGGCTGGGAGCCATTTTGTACTTTGTCACACAAAGGATGGCACAATTAGTGCTGCAGCTCTGGGTGGACACATTGTCTTACATGCCCTTGATAGGCTTATGATTAGGTCAGTGCTTGACAGTTGGGGATAGCCAATTCGACAAATACTTTGTAAGGGATTAGAGCACTGGTACTGAGGTCTAGTTATTAGCCTTCAGTGGACTTTCAGAATTGAAAAAACAGACCTCAGTTCACTCTCAGAGTCAAAAACCAGCAGCATCATTCCAAAAATGTGGAGGTGAACATGCAGAAAGAGGCATTTCCTTACATGGCCCCACACCAGACAAAGGTGATAAGAAACTAAAACTTTTCTTAGTGGTTCTCATCATCTAACTGAAACAGATTCTGGAAAGGCCATATGCATTGGCATGGTGTATTGCTACATGCCCTATGTGCAAGGTGAACAGTGGTGCAGAGTAAGAACAATGAAATATACTATGGACCATTGGCCTCTGCTTCCATTTTACATTGGTTCACGACTCCATTTTGTGGAGTCTGGTTCTGTGCGTAAAGCACTGTTCTGTGTTTTTCCACAAGCTTCTGCAAGCAGCAGGGCGGGGTGTTTTTCTGCTCAACTTCGCTCCATCTGCCTGATACGAAGGACGCTATTTACATTCCACGAGCTATCAGTTAGGACAACAGGGGGATGCGCCTGTACTCAAGTAGGAATGCAAGCTTCACCTTGGAGCCCTCTTCTGGGAACCTGGCCCGTTCCGAGGAGACCTCTCGAAGGGTGAACAAGGTACCGCCGATTGCACAATTTGTAAAGGAGGGGGTCTTTTTCTAGAAAAGACTCCTGGGCGTTAGTAAATACTATAAAGGTCAGGAGCCTGGATGGACTGGTTTAGGAACTCTCTTCTGGGTTGGACGCAACGCCAGGAGGACTGATTGTCCTGAAGGAGGCTCCCTGTGCCAGCCGATTTGGGTTCCCCGGCATTGTGTACGGCGGAGGGATGCAGACTCTCTTTTCGGTGAAGCTTTTCAATTTATAAGCACTGAAGCATATTGTGTGTGCGTGTGTAATATGCACTTATTCTTGCAGTCATTTTCGTGTTATTCTTCATGATATCAAAGAGTGTTTATATTCTCACAGTTATTCTCATGTTATTTTTCATGATATATTAGTGTGGTCAGTTTTGCTATATAAGAACTTGCCCCATAAATAAACCTGATTATTCTACTTACTAAGGTGTGCAAGAGTGATTGTTTCACATTGTGCTCTAAACTATCCTGAAGTGCATAGTTCTGTTATTCTGAAGGGTGAAGCAACACAAATTGGCGTAGTCGGCAGGATTCGAAAGAAAGGAAAATGTTTAATAAAATCAAAGCGAGTTCAAAAGCAAGTTCTCATGTATCAAATCCGGACATAGAAATACCGGGGTGGGAAACTGCCCCGTATAAACTTTTAGCTCAGGAATGGTCACGTTGTGCTGGTTTGTGTGAAAATTGGAATGCATGTATGTTAAATGCAGAACCTGAAGATGTTTTTATATGTTTACAAAAAGTGTCAATTGACAACGGAAAAGAGATTTGTACGTTAGGGAGGCGATGCTGGATCTTGCTCTCTGCGTACAGAAAGTTGCATGAAAAATGTTTACAGTTACAGAAAGACCACGAGCAGCTGGGAAGGAGTTAGTAGAAGCCCGAAATTCCTCTACCATGTTAGCTTGTCAAAATAAATTGTTAAGTGATAAGCTTGAAATGTACCAGCTGGTTGCAGGGAGAACGGCAGTTAGCGTCGCTCAATATAAACACAAGAAACGAAGAGGGAAAGTTAATAAAAAGAAGGTACATTTAGCTATCTCTCAGGCAGGATTAGCCTTTGACCCTGAATTTTGGGATGGAAACATCTGGGATACGTCTGATTTTTCAGATGAGTCCGGGGGTGATAACTGTCAAGATGTTAGTCAGAAAAAGACAGAGCGCAGGAATGTTGTCAGTGCGCAGCCAATATATCGGCGAAAGTTACAGCATAGCCCAGCTAACCCTGGAGGGGTGATGCTGGATGCTCTGGAGGGTTACACACAGCAAGAACTAAGTGATGTGATAGACAGATTTCGACAGAGGTCTGGGGAAACATTGCTTACGTGGATGGTGCGAGTGCATGATATGGAGGTGCAGGGGGTCCAATTAGATCACAGTGACGGCCCGAGGCTTTGTATGTTAAGTACGGACCCGGTTATCCAAAATGAGTTTAGGACTTATCCAGGGAATGGTCCCATGACCAATCTGTTGGAGTTAGCGGTGCAAGGGTGTGCTCTGAAGTATCCGACAGAGTCAGACTGGCCGCCTAATGAAAAGCCTTGGTATACTTTGAGAGATGCAGTACAGAGATTGAAGGAGGAAGGGATGAAAACAGCTAGCTTTCTAGGTAATGCTCATAATTTGATGAATAGAATTTTAAATGTGTCTGTGCGAAACCGGCTGATTAGGTCCGCTCTTCCTGCATACAAGCATGTCATCATGACTTTGTTAATTAATCAGACTGGTAACCCACTGTCTCAGGTGGTAGAAGCGGTGCGTGAGTTGAGTGATTTAGGGGAGTGGGCTAAGCCAGAGAGGAATTCACGGTCTGAGAGTCGTACTGATAACAACAGGGTGACAAGGCGGGACATGTTTCTGGCCTTGCTGAAAGATGGGGTGGCCAGGGATGACATTGATGGGATAACCACCAAGGACATGTGGGAGATGTACCGCAAACGCGGTTTGGATAAAAAGGAGGGGAGCAGGAAAGGGAACAAGAAAGATAACAAACTGGTGAACCAAAAAAAGGCAGGATGGAAGGAGCGCGAGGAAGAACAGGGAGAGAGAGAGCCCCGTGGTAGAGAGAGATCCCCAGATGATGGAGATTGGTAGCAAGGGCACCAAGGCTCAGAGGGAACCCGGAGCAGAGAGAGAGACCGGGAACAGACAGGTCCCGAGAGAACTCGAGGCAGGGAGCGGGAGAGGGAGCTGGTAAGCTCAGAGAGGTTGCGAAGCAGAGACAGGGAGGAGGAGTTCCCTGAGAATTACCGCAGACTGTATCCAGATCTGACTTGGGCAGAGTCCGATGTGCGCAGAGTAAAAATAGACTAGGAAACAGGTCAAACTCCGGTGCAGGGATGGGCTCGCAAAGATAACAGACCACATGTCAAAGTAGAAATTTATTGGAAACATGGAAATGTTCAAAAAGTTTGAGCCCTTGTTGACACCGGATCGGAGGCCTCTTTAATTCATGGAAACCCAAGAAAATTCAAGGGACAGTACTTCACCATTACGGGATTGGGCGGAAAAGAAACCCCGACAGTGCAGATAGTGGTTCCAATGAAAATAGGGGCACTCCCAAAGAGAAAATACACTGTCTTGATTGTGACCATTCCCGAGTACATTATTGGGATTGACATTTTGGAAGGGATGACCCTACATTTGGAAGATGGATGTTATCAATTTGGTTCCAAAAGATTTATATCAATAGCCGCCGCGAGGGTGGGGCTGTTGAAGATTCCTCCAGTAACACTTCCCCAAGCCACTAAGGTGATTCAAATGAAACAGTACAGAATACCGGGAGGACATGAAGAGATTAGCCAGACTATACATGATTTACTGGAGGCCGGGGTAATAATTCCCATCACCACTGCGTGGAATAATGCCCTCTGGCCTGTTCGTAAAAGTGATAACAGTTGGAGGATTTGCATTGATTATCGCCAGTTGAATAAATACACACCTCCTCTGGCCGCGGCGGTCCCAGACACCATTACCTTGATTGAAAACATACAGAAACACAGTGGGACTTGGTATGCCACAATTGACATTGCCAATGCGTTCTTCACGATACCAATAGCTACTGAGAGCCAGCCCCAGCTGGCATTCCAGTGGGCGGAGCGCCAGTACACCTTCTGTAGATTGCCCATGGGGTACTTACATAGCCCCACTATCTGTCACCGGCTGGTGGCAGAGCATTTGGATGAAGTACCAGTGGTTCCCGGAGTGCAAATTTCCCTCTACATAGATGACGTGATGATGCAGGGAGAGACACAAGAACAGGTGCAGATTCAGCTAGACAGGGTGGTGGAACATTTGCAGAATAAAGGGTGGGAGATTAACCCAGAGAAAGTGCAGAGACCGTCTCAGAGCGTGAAATTTTTGGGCATTCAGTGGAATCAGGGACACAGAGAAGTGTTGCCAAAGTGAAACAAAAGATTAAAGAATTTGCAGTGCCGCGAAATCGGAAGGAAGCCCAGAGTTTTATTGGACTATTTGGGTATTGGAGACAGCACATACCCCATTTGTCTCAGATTTTGGCCCCATTGTACAAAGTTACACGAAAGAAGAATGCGTTTGAATGGGGAGAGCAGGAGCAGCGCGCGTTTGAATTGGTGAAAGACGCCATTCAGCATGCTTTGGATTTGTGGCCAATTCAGGAGGGAGACATCGAGCTAAGTGTGACAGTCCAGGGGCAGCATGCCAATTGGAGCTTATGGCAAAAACAAGGAAGAAAGAGGGTGCCCCTGGGATTTTGGACAAAGAAGTTACCCGAGGCAGGAGAGCGGTACACTCCCTTTGAGAAGCAGCTGTTGGCTTGCTATTGGGCTTTGGTTGATACCGAGCAAATTACATTGGGACATAATGTGATTTTAAGACCTGAAATCCCCATCATGCAGTGGGTGATGAGTTCTCCTAAGACTCATCAAATTGGGCATGCGCAGGAAGCCAGCATTATAAAATGGAAATGGTATGTCCAGGACAGGGCATGAGGGGGTCTAAAAGGAACCGCCGGTTTCCATGAGCAGGTAGCGCAGGCTCCAGTGGAGAATTCAGAAATGTTGCACGATGTACCTCTGGTGTGTGAATCCCCGGTAGGGTGGGGCCAGCCGTTCCCAGAGTTGTCTACAGATGATAAAAAACATGTGTGGTTCACAGATGGCTCAGCAAAATATGTTGGAGCAAAAAGGCACTGGAAAGCAGTGTCCTATAATCCTGTTACAAAGAAGCTTTTAACAACTACAGGACAGGGAAGAAGAAGCCAGTTTGCAGAGCTTTATGCTGTGTATCAAGCTTTGAAACAAGAGCTACCCGGAAAATGTCACATTTATACAGATTCCTGGTCTACCGCCAATGGGTTAGCTACTTGGCTTCCCAAGTGGCATGCACATCAGTACAAAATCCATAACAAAGAGGTATGGGGGAAGGAGTTATGGCAGGAGATCTGGGAAATGTTACCTCAAAGCACCGTGACTGTCTATCATGTGGACGCTCACTGTCCAACTGATTCATTAGACCGATGGTTCAATTGTCTTGCAGACGATCGAGCCAAGATTCAAGAGGCTGAAGTGGAGGCGCAGAATTCTGATTTGGTGGGAATGGCTAAATGGGCACACCAGAAATGCGGACATCTTGGAGAAAAAGCTACTCACAGGTGGGCAGAGATTAGAGGGATGCATCTTCCCATAGATTTAATTAAAACAGCAATCATTGAATGTCCCATTTTTCAGCATACACAGCACAGACCGGTCCCACAGGTGGTGAGAGGCCAGCTAGGCAGAGGTAAATTGCCAGGACAGATATGGCAGATTGATTACATTGGACCAATGCCAGTAAGCAGAGGGTGTCAGTATGCGTACACAGTGGTGGATACTTACTCTGGTTATCTCATAGCCTTTCCCTGCAAGCGCGCAACTCAGCAGAGCACCCTGAAAACATTAGGGCCCTCATTACAACTTTGGAGGAGGTGTTAATCCGTCCCAAATGTGACGGATATACCACCAGCCGTATTATGAGTTCCATAGGATATAATGGACTCGTAATACGGCTGGTGGTATATCCGTCACTTTACCGTCACTTTTAGGACAGATTAACACCTCCTCCAAAGTTGTAATCAGGCCTTAGATCTGTTGATTCTGTACTATGGAGTGCCGCTCCAAATTCAAAGTGATAACGCCAGCCACTTCAAGGGCAGACTAGTGCAGAACTATTGTGCACAACACAACATTGAGTGGATTTTTCACATACCTTACTACCCACAAGCAGCGGGACTGATTGAGAGAATTAATGGGTTGTTGAAAGAACAATTGCGCAAACTGTCTGATGGGACACTGAAGGGGTGGAGGGTTAATTTGTACGATGCTTTGCAAATTTTGAACAACCGACCCCTTACAAATGCCGAGACACCTCTCATGAGAATGCTCACACCTGCTTTACAGATTAATCCATTTACAGCAAGCAATACCATTGTGTATTGGGAAACAACTCCAGGAGCTTCGGCCCCATATCGAGCTACACCAGAATCTGCAGGACTTGACCTGCATGCTTTACACATGCATCGATTGAAGCCTAGAGACATCACTCTGATTGAAACGGGGGTTGGAATTCAGATTCCCCCTGAGCATTATGGTCTAATTGCCCCTCGATCTGGGCTTGCCCTGAGAGGCATCCAAGTTTTAGGAGGCGTGATAGATGCAGACTACCAAGGCGAGTTGAAAGTCATTCTCTTGAACAGTGGTGACACGGACCTAGTGGTGCAACCCGGTGATCGCGTTGCCCAAATTGTCATGATGACGGTTTATGGAGGTGTTGTCAAGAAGGGGGGTGCCCCAGCCCTTCTCACTGTAAGAGGCAAAGGAGGGTTCGGATCCACTGACAAGAACCCAGGGGCCAAAGTGTGGATTGAATCCCCAAATAACCCTCCTCAACCCGCTGATGTCATTGCCACTGGACCAGACAATGTCCTGGTAGTTATGCGACCTGGTCAAGACAAATGGGAACATGTTCCCGCTGACAAATGCTATTTGCGAGAATGATAATACGTGTTTTGTCTTTTGTTGTTTTCAGATCATCCTGTGGAGTGCCTGTGCGATGAGTGTGGTGTATGGAGCCCTTTCGGGAGACTCCACAGGGGAGCGGGAGGGGCTCATAGCCCAAAAATTCAATCGTCAGCCGCAGATGCCGATGCTACTGCATCAACCGAACAATGTTTGGATTCATCTGGCGCAAGAAGTGCTGAATGTATCTCACTTCTGTATGAGTAACATGCGAAGCGTTCAAGATCTGATTACCACTTGTCTGGTGGCGGTGCCCACTCCTGCTGCGGTATTATTGCACATCTTTAACAATACAAACCAGGATGGGATGGTGGGTGTGAGTGACGTTCGTTCTCATCTGTCACTCTATGAGTACTGCCGTCATTGCCCGGAGGTGGAGGAACATGACATCCATACTCACGTTTAACATCTCAAATGGGGATGTGTGCTATTCATTGACTTGTGATCCTACAAAAATTGGTAAATGTGCTCAGCTTAAACTGGAGAAAAGAGACAAAAACTTGACTGCTGCACAACAGACATTGTGCCACTCACGAAATGATCTGACCTGTTTGAATGTAAATAATTCAATGTTCTGCTAAAATGTGGTGCCTTGTCAGCCACATTCAAAACGTTAAGTTGCCTAAAGGTTGACTCTTTTCATGTGGTAACATCTCTTTTACCTATATCCCAGCCAATCTAACTGGAGGGCCTTGTGCCTGGACACGCTTAGGCTTTCTCATGTTTCCTATAGATTCTGCTCTACATCCTCGCTATACCAGAGACACTATTCAATTGTCTACAGACTCTGATTCTGAAATCTCATTACTTTCCAAAACGGAATATATCAGTTTAGCTGGTTCTATCATAGGGGTGCCAGGGCTCGCAGTGTATAGTACCAGAGTTATTAATAAACTTGCATGTTTAGTAGTTAAAAATATTAATTATACATCAGCTGCTTTAGCTGAGCTGTTATTAGATGTACAGGGAACTAGAAAAGCCTCTTTGCAGAATCGCGCCGCTATTGATTATTTACTGCTCAAAAACAACCATGCTGCAGCGATTTTGAAGGGTTGTGTTGTTTTAATTTATCCGACCACTCCATATCAATCAACTCGCACATAGAGGCCCTGCATAAGTTAGTGAAGGGAGTGCAGCAAGATGTTGACAAGGGGTGGTGGGACTGGGTTTTTGGATGGCTGCCTAATTTAGGCTAACTACGTTATATCCTTGATGTAATCATTATCGTAATAGTTATTTTAATTTCGTTATGTTGTTGTATTCAGTGGGTGCCTAACCTTCTATCTCAGTGTCGCCCAAGAGCATTGCCATTTCAGCTTATAGGATATACTTAGTTGTAAGTTGGCCCATTGGTCCAAGGGTGGAATGTATTGCTACATGCCTTACGTGCAAGGTGAACAGTGGTGCAGAGTAAGAACAATGAAATATACTATGGACCATTGGCCTCTGCTTCCATTTTACATTGGTTCACGACTCCATTTTGTCGAGTCTGGTTCTGTGCGTAAAGCACTGTTCTGTGTTTTTCCACAAGCTTCTGCAAGCAGCAGGGTGGGGTGTTTTTCTGCTCAACTTCGCTCCATCTGCCTGATACGAAGGGCGCTCTTTACATTCCACGAGCTATCAGTTAGGACAACAGGGGGATGCGCCTGTACTCAAGGAGGAATGCAAGCTTCACCTTGGAGCCCTCTTCTGGGAACCTGGCCCGTTCCGAGGAGACGTCTCGAAGGGTGAACAAGGTACCGCCGATTGCACAATTTGTAAAGGAGGGGGTCTTTTTCTAGAAAAGACTCCTGGGCGTTAGTAAATACTATAAAGGTCAGGAGCCTGGATGGACTGGTTTAGGAACTCTCTTCTGGGTTGGACGCAATGCCAGGAGGACTGATTGTCCCGAAGGAGGCTCCCTGTGCCAGCCGATTTGGGTTCCCCGGCTTTGTGTACGGCGGAGGGATGCAGACTCTCTTTTCGGTGAAGCTTTTCAATTTATAAGCACTGAAGCATATTGTGTGTGCGTGTGTAATATGCACTTATTCTTGCAGTCATTTTCGTGTTATTCTTCATGATATCAGAGTGTTTATATTCTCACAGTTATTCTCATGTTATTTTTCATGATATATTAGTGTGGTCAGTTTTGCTATATGAGAACTTTCCCCATAAATAAACCTGATGATTCTACTTACTAAGGTGTGCAAGAGTGATTGTTTCACATTGTGCTCTAAACTATCCTGAAGTGCATAGTTCTGTTATTCTGAAGGGTGAAGCAACACACATGGTCAGTTGCAGGTCCACTGTAAAATCGATACCCTTTAAGGACATGAACCATCTCAACAGTTTGGGGTTCTCTCTTCTCATCTGCATCAGTCATCTGAGAAGTCTGTGGTCAGTTTGAACTCTGAAGTGAGTCCCAAACAGATAGGGTATCGGCTTCTTCAAGAACCAAACCACAGAAAAGGCTTACCTCCCAATGGCACACAAACGCTGCTGTCTGGGGAGGAGTTGCCTGTTGATAAAGGCAACTGGTTGATCTTGACCCTGATCCTGTAGCTGTGAAAACACTGCCCCAATCACATGTTCTGAAGCATCAGTTTGCACAGCAAAGTCCTTGCTAACGGCAGGTGCTGAGCACAAAGCTTCCTTAAGGGATTCAGAGGCCTTTAGACATTATTCAGTCCATATGACCCTCTTTGGCTGTTTCTTTGAGGTTAAGCTTGCCACAGTGGTAACATACTTTTTCACAAATGACCGGTAACACCCAATCCAACCAAGAAAGACTCTGGGGGTCATTCTGACCCTGGCGGTCCGAGACCGCCAGGGCAAAAATGACGAAAGCACCGCCAACAGGCTGGCGGTGCTTTCTTCCCTATTCCGACCGCGGGGATTATGACCCCCTTACCGCCAGCCTGTTTCTGGCGGTTTGCACCGCCAGGAAGAGGCTGGTGGTAAGGGGTGTCCTGGGGCCCCTGCGGGCCCCTGCACTGCCCATGCCACCGGCATGGGCAGTGCAGGGGCCCCCTAACAGGGCCCCAGCCAGCTTTTCACTGTCTGCATAGCAGACAGTGAAAAGCACGACGGGTGCAACTGCACCCGTCGCACGGCCGCAACACCGCCGGCTCCATTAGGAGCTGGCTCCTGTGTTGCGGCCTCATTCCCGCTGGGCCGGCGGGCGCAAACTTGGTTAGCGCCCGCCGGCCCAGCGGGAATGTCGGAATGGGGGCTGCGTGAGTGCAGCCGCCCGCCAAGGTCGGAATGACCCCCTCTGTGTTAAGTGTACGTCTTAGGAGCTTTCTAGGCCAGAATTGTCTGGATTTTGGGTTGGACAGGTTGTACATGGCATCAACCTAATAGGTGGCCCAGATACACTACAGACCCTTGCCCTTTCTGGCATTTACTTGCCTTTATAGTCAGCCATGCCACTCAAAGGGCTTGAAGCTCCTCCTTGAGGTGGACCAGGTGATCCTCCCACGTGGAATTAAAGACAGCAATGTCATTCAGATATGCTGCACTAAAGCTTTCTAACCCTGAATGTACTCTGTTCACTAAACATTGGAAGGTGACAGGTGCATTCTTTCAATCTGAAGGGCATCTCCTTGAACTAAAAGTGGCCTTCAGGAGTTGAAAAGGCAGACCTTTCCTTGGCTGCTTGTGTGAGGGCTACCTGCCAATAACCTGATGTCAGGTCTAAGGTGCTCAGATATGTTGCTGCCCCCAACTTGTCTATGAGCTCATGTGTTCTTGGAATGGGGTGGGTATCAGTCTTGGTGACTGCATTAAGTCTTTATATTAAACACAGAATCTCAGTTCTGGTTTCCTCAACCTTTGAGTTTGACCTGGGCATCAGAACTTCGGAGCTAGCCCATGGAATACTAGAGTGTTCAATCACCCCCAACTCTAGCATCTTTGCAACCTCCGCTTTGATGCTAGCTTTGACCTGGTATGACAACCTGTATGTCTTGTTTTTGACAGGTAAATTGTCACCGGTGTCCACATCATGGGTACACCATGTTGCCAAACTTGATGTCATGGAAAAGAGGTCAGCAAACTGACTGAGCAGGTTTTAGCAGTCTTTTTGCTGTTTTTGGGACAAAGTGGAGAACAGTACTACTTCTTACTCCAGTATTGGAACTTTCATAGATTCACATGCTTGAATCATTCCCCGTCGTCGAGATGGGAGTCCCGGTACAATTTTCATAAGTAATGTTAAAACATATTGAAGAGAAAAAGGCCCTAGGCCTCTTCAATTTCATAGTCTATCAGAGTCATTTTGTGAAAAGGACCAAACCTGCTGATCCTCCACCAATCAGGCGACAGCACCCTTCAGAACCTCCTGAGAGAAGCTCTAGCACCTCAGATTTTCTACCACACGTCGTGCTAGGAAGTCTCCTCAGAGCTCTGCTCTGTTTTCACACCTTTATTCAGCTCTTTTTCTCTCAGAGAAACTCATTTATTTGGATTTGTCTGCTATTTTTCAACTATGTCTGACAAGGAAAAGAAAAGTCTCTTTAGAGACTGCAAGACTTGTGGGAAGAAAAGACTTCATTCTGAAGATCCTCATCAAGACTGCATTTACTGCCTGTACCCAGATCATTCAGCCAAGGACTGTAAGATTTGCCGTACTTTTTCTTCTAAGACCTTAAAGGATAGAGAAGGCAGATTATTAATATGGCTGCAGAAACTGAAGCATAGGAAGGATCCAGTTTCTGATTCTGAGAGTGAGGAATCATCAACATCCAAGAGATCAACTAAAAGGGCAAGATCACGCTCTAGATCTCCCTCACAAATCTCAAGGAAAGCCCTCAAAAAGACTGCTTCAGGGTCTTATAAGGGTCGCAGCCCATCTTCTTCCCCAACTAAACTCTCAAGTAAAGAGGGGAAAAGACATGCTTCCAGTTCTGAGAGGCACAGGAAATCCTCATCTGTTCCACCATCTGTGCCTTTCAAAAAGCCATCCTCTGTGACTGGAAAAAAGGCCTCGTCGACGGATTCCCCGTCGACGGCACCGTCGGTGGGCGAATTGCCGACGACAACAGCTACTTCAGGTTTTCCATCGTCAACGGCTCCGTCGGCGACATCGTCGACGAGAACAAGTACACCACCGTCGACGAGAAATGCAACGACGACATCAGCGTCGACGACCGTCTACACCTCGTCATCGTCAACGGCGCTGATGTCAGTGTCAGCCCTACCATCGTCGACGACTTCGTCGACGGTAGACTCGTCGGTGAAGATTTCTGCTATTAAAATAACGGTGCGTCCAGCGTCGACGGCACCGTCCACGACAAAGTCAATTTACACATCGTCGACGACACCGTCGATGAGGGAAAAACATCAAAAAAGAACAGAAAAGTTAACTCCAACCCACACTTCACCTAGTAAGGTATCCTCCCTGGTACCAGTACATCTTTTGGAGGGAGATGAATATTCAGATGAAGATGGGCCTTTTGGAACAGCCCACAGCCCCTCTGAATTGAATGTAAAATACCAGGAAGAGGAGGAATATGAGGAAGCTTATGATCCCCAGGCTTGCTCGGAGCATCAGCAGTATCAGCAGGGAACGTATATTCCTTCTGACCTGCTTACTGGCCTTAGAGCGATGTTAGTGGATTACAACAGAAGGTTTCCTCCACAAGGAGAACAGCCTCCTCCATCGCCCATTTCTGGTCTTTCTACTCCACATCAAAGACCAACGTCTTTGTATCTCACAGATGTAGCCACCCCGGACATGACAATTCCCCAAGACACTGACATTTCAGAAGGAGATCAGGAGGAAGGAGAGCTCATAGATACTCACTCAGAGTGGGACGAGTATATCATTCCTGCTCCATCTTCTCCTTCGCATTCGAAGGTGGAGTCCCCACCTGAAGACATTGGAGGTTTTCACAATCTCCTAGAGAGGGCAGCCAAGCGTTTTGCTTTACCGCTACCTACGAAGCAAGCAGATTGTTTCCTTTATGATTTTAAAGAGCCCTTCCAGAAGTCTGTGCGCTCTATCCCGATGGTGAACTACCTGTGGGAAGAAGGCCTTAAAGTCATGACTAATCCGGCAATAGTCACAGCAGTTTTACCACGTCTGGATAAGAAATACAAAGCTCCTGATGATGCACCAACATGCTTGACAGGACATCCTCCTCCAGATTCAGTAGTAGCTCAGGCGGCTCAAAGAAGATCAAAAAATCCTTCTGCTCCGATTTCCGCACCCCCAGATAAGGAGGGTAGAAGGCTAGATAACATAGGGAAAAGATTTTCGTCTATGGCCAGCCTAGTGCTTAGAGCTGCCAACTCCTTGGCTATTTTGTCTCGATACGACAGACAGCTTTGGGCGGATATTGCACCGTTTATTAATCAACTGCCAGAAGATGTAAAATCAGAGGCAAATATGACTGTACAAGAGGGTCAACGCACGTCTGCAGAGCTTATAGACTGTGCAATGGATATAGCGACCACTGCTTTCAGACAGCTTGCAGGTGCTGCTGTATTAAGAAGACAGGGCTGGCTCAAAGCCACCTCATTTCGCCCAGAAGTCCAGAATAAGATCCTAGACTTACCCTTTGATGGGCAAGCGCTATTTGGGAAACATGTGGACGAAGCCCTACAGTCAATTAAAACGGACACGGACACGGCAAGGTCATTAGGGACCCTGCAATATCGAAGATCGTCCTTTCGTCCTAGGGGGCTTGGCCAGCCCTCTTACAGAGGGGGATATCAACAACAGAGATACTCTTCCTATCCATCATCTTCACAACAATATCGGCCATACTACTCCCAAAGGCAACCGACTCAACCAGCCTATAGTAAACCGGCAGGCCGTGGACGTTCAACCCCCCCGCCAAAGATTCAGCTCGTAGAACCTGATGTTTTCGAGGTGCCGGCTATGCTCAGTCCTCCTCCTATTACCCTGGGCGGGAGAATTTCCTTATTTCTCAGTCAATGGCAAACCATTACGTCAGACAAGTGGGTCCTACAATTAGTGGAACGGGGCCATACTTTAGAATTTGTCCAGATACCTCCCTCCAACCCTCCCCGCAGGACTCCTTCAAGATATCCTCAACAACTCAAAAAGAGGTCTACAAGCTCCTTCTCAAGGGAGCTATAGAGAAGGTGCCTCGGGCTCAACGAGGAACAGGATTTTATTCCAGGTTCTTCATCATTCGAAAAAAGTGGAAGGATTGGAGGCCGATCCTCGATTTAAGGCAACTAAATGTATACCTAAAAAAGCAATCGTTTTGAATGATCAGCCTGCAAGACGTCCTTCTGCGTCTCAATCAAAGAGATTTTATGTCATCACTAGACCTCAAAGACGCATACTTCCACATACCAATCCACCCTGCCCACAGAAAGTATTTGAGATTTACCGTAGCCGGGAGCCATTAACAATATCGCGTCCTTCCCTTCGGGCTCAAATCAGCCCCAAGAATATTTACCAAATGCCTAGCACCAGTTGCAGCCTTTCTCAGGAGAAGAAAGCACCAGGTCTTTCCATACTTAGACGACTGGTTAATAAAGGAAAAGACTTACGCAGGAGCACACAAGTCAACAAGAAAGTGCGTTTCCTTACTGATCAATCTCGGATTCACAATCAACTGGGAGAAGTCCAACCCTCTACCAGTACGCAGTATTGAGTCATTGAATGCATATCAATTGGCTAGAACTCAGGGCAGTGCACCTCGCCTTACAAGCGTTTCTCCCAAGAATCTCTGGATCGCGAGTGGTGATAAGAACGGACAACACCACTACGATGCACTATCTCAACAAACAAGGAGGTACAAGATCTCTCACCCTCTCCAGGGAAGCCCAAGCAATCTGGAACTGGGCCTCGCAGCAAAGCATCACACTATCGGCGGTACACTTGCCGGGAATAAACAACAAGGCAGCAGATGCACTCAGCAGGCAGAAATCGGACTGTCATGAGTGGGAACTAGACCAGACAGTACTGACCCAGATTTTTTCCCAGTGGGGAACACCAACAGTGGATCTGTTTGCGAAGAAGGACAACGCCAAATGCCAGTTCTTCGCAAGTTGGCATCACCAAAAGGGATCTTGGGGGAATGCGTTTTCGATAGTCTGGTCAGACATCTTTGCTTACGCCTTTCCTCCCATTCCGTTGATCCCAAGGGTCCTCACGAAGATGAAAACAGAATCGTGCACTCTCATACTGATAGCCCCGTACTGGCCGCGCCAACATTGGTTCACAGAGCTCCTCATTCTGTCAGTCAAACCTCATATTCCACTGGAGCCGTTACCTCATTTACTAACAATGAACAACGGCCAAGTTCGGCACCCCGATCCGCACTCAATGCGGTTATCAGCATGGCTCCTCACCACAGAGAATTTGCGCATTTGAACATCCCGCAGGACTGCAGAGATATTTTGTCAAAGGCCAGAGCGGATAGCACTAACAAGGCGTACCAGTGTAAATGGAAAAGATTCTGTGCCTGGTGTCATCAGCGTCAAATCGACCCTCTACTTTCACCACCAGAAGAGATATTGCTGTATCTCCTACAGTTAGCTCGATCTGGCCTAGCACACTCGTCCATTAAAGTTCATGTAGCAGCCATAGCTGCATACAGACGTTCAGATGAGACACCCTCGCTCTTCTCTTCTCGGCTGATTAAGAGATTTCTGAAGGGGCTGTTCAGGGTTTACCCTCCTTTCAGACCGCCACCTCCTTCGTGGAATTTGAATATTGTTTTGGCACAACTGATGAAGCACCATTTGAACCGATCCACCGTGCTTCCCTCAAATACTTGTTGTGGAAGGTTGCCTTATTGATAGCTCATACATCAGCTAGGCGGGTCAGTGAGGTGCAAGCGCTGTCCATCCAAGAGCCATTCCTGCAGCTTAAACAAGATAGACTACTAATGCGCACTAACCCGCATTTTATTCCAAAGGTTCCGTCAGACTTTCACATGAACGAACCTTTGGTCTTCAAGTCTTTTTTCCCTCATCCATCTACTCCAGCGGAGAGGACATTACACTCTTTAGACGTGAAAAGATGCGTTCAATTTTATTTGGACAGGACTAAAACTTTTCGGCGCTCTAATCAGCTATTTGTGGCGTACAGTGCTCCTAGGAAGAGGTACCCGCTATCCAAGCAGAGTATTTCTAGATGGATCGCCTCTGCTATTCGCTTCTGCCATCAGGCAGCGGGCAAACCTTTGCAGTCATCTGTGCATGCTCACTCGACAAGAAAAGTCTCATCGTCAGCGGCACTGTTTGCCGGAGTGCCACTACAAGACATATGTAGGGCAGCAACATGGAAGAGCTGTCATACCTTCACTAAGCACTATTGCTTGGAGTCCCTCTCGCACGGAGAGGTAGCAGTGGGCCAGGCGGTTCTCAGGAATCCCTTCAGGTGAAGGTGAGCCATTTCTCCTACATCCCTCCATTCTAGAACAGGTATGCACATTGAGAAAAAAATAAAAAAATAATAAACAGAAATGCATCTAAAGATAAGAGAACGCTATCATAATCCCATAAGTAAGCGGGTTTTCAGACATTGATCATGTTACAGTAGTGTCTTATGATGTTTTATTACTGGTTTGTTATTCAAATTTCATCATGTATCTTCACAGGTATATCTCTATATATATTAGAGATAAGGAGATACTTATATTTATATACATATATATATATAGATATATATATATGCATATATATATATATATCTATATATATATATATATATATATATATATATATATATATAGACATATGTCAGTACACTCATACTTCATCAATTTATGCATGATGATAAGAAGGGTTTGTGGTTTAAGATAATTTGTTTATTAAAGATGTTGTCATTTTACAATGTGCATAGTTATTGCTTTCTACTCTGATTCAAGCATGTGAATCTATGAAAGTTCCAATACTGGAATAAGAAAATAAGTTACTTACCTGTAACTATAGTTCTCCAGTATTGGAATCTTTCATAGATTCACATGCGACCCACCCGCCTCCCCGGAGAAGCTCACTTCACCTCTTTCTTTCTATTTATACATATATTCAACATAATATAAGCACTTGTGCTTGGAAAATCTGAGGTGCTAGAGCTTCTCTCAGGAGGTTCTGAAGGGTGCTGTCGCCTGATTGGTGGAGGATCAGGTTTGGTCCTTTTCACAAAATGACTCTGATAGACTATGAAATTGAAGAGGCCTAGGGCCTTTTTCTCTTCAATATGTTTTAACACTACTTATGAAAATTGTACCGGGACTCCCATCTCGACGACGGGGAATGATTCAAGCATGTGAATCTATGAAAGATTCCAATACTGGAGAACTATAGTTACAGGTAAGTAACTTATTTTCTTCCATTAATCCATCTTTGACATTGGTGGACAGCAGGTCAGGCAGTGGTTCACTCTCTTCTCCTTCATCTTTCACCATGAGCATAGTGAGATCTGCTCTGTCATAATGAAGCTTGAGCCTGTTCACATGCTTCACTCTATGAGGTTTCCTGAGGGTTCCCAAATCCACCAGCTATGTGACTTCACCCTTTTTTCCAAGGTAGGGTGAGTCATTGTCCATTTGTTTTGGAGAGCTCTTGGTACTACAGGCTCTAACACCCATACAGTTGTCCAGCCTGGTACTTAACCATGGAAGACTTCTGGCCATACCAGTGCTTGACAAGCACCAGGCTGGCCTCCAAGTTCCTATTTGCTATCTTCATGTACTGATCCATTCTGGAGCAAAGGCATAGTACATACTCCAGTATTTCCTGTTCAGGCTTATTGGGAGGTCTCTCCCAACCTTTTCTCACCAAACTTAAAGGACCTTTAACAATGTGTCCAAAGAGCAGTCAAAAGGGCTGAAACCTACTCCTTTCTGAGGGGCCTCCCTGTATGCAAACTGTAGGCATGATATGATTATATCCCACCTCCTTTGGCTTTTTTCAGCTAAACTCAAGATCATGCCTTTCATGGTCTTGTTTAATCTTTCTACTAGTCCATTTCTTCGGGGAGGGGGTAGTGAACTTATAGGCCACTCCACACTCATCCCACTATGCTTTCAGACAGGCAGACATGCATTTTGTACCTCTATTTGATATGACCTCCTTATAGAACCCAGCCCTGGTAAAGATACCAACTAGAGTTGTAGCTACTGCAGGGACAGTAACTGTTGTAAGGGGAATTGCTTCTGGGTATCTGGTGGCATGAACTACTACCACCAAGTTAAATTGATTGCCATAGGCAGTAGGTGGGTCTAGGGGACCAACAATGATAATCCCTACCCTCTCAAAGGGGTTCCCACCACAGGCAGTGGCATGAGGGGAGCCTTTGGCTTGCTACCTGCTTTGCCACTGGCCTTGTAGACAACACAGGAGCAACAAATCTCCTTTACTTTCTCTCACATCTGAGACCAGTAAAAGTGATTGACCAGCCAGTCCAATGTGTTCATCTACCCTAGACATCCAGCTAAGGGGATGTCCTCGGCCAGGTTAAGGAACAATTCTCTGTACATTTGAGGGACCACTACTCTCCTGGCTTAGGGTTAATTGCCTCACTGTATAGGATTCTCTTCTCCCAGTACACCTTATGGATTTCAGTGACATAGGCCCTCATTACAACCACAGCGGTCTTTCAAAAAGGCCACCGAGGCTGCAGGAGTCAGAATACCGCCAGTGTCAGCGGTATTTCTTTCTTCCTATTATAACTTTTCCGCTGGGCCAGCGGACGGTAACATTGTTACCGTCCGCTGGCCCAGCGGAAAAGACACATTGAAATTGCTGCCGGCTCGTAATAGAGCTGGCGGCAATGCTGATGTGCAGCGAGTGCAGTAGCACCCGTCACGCATTTCACTGCCCGTAATTCGGTATCAAGAAAAAGGTGGTTCCACTCTTGCACAAGTTAGACAAGGAGCTGAGAACATACTTGCATCGACAAGCGAGATCCTTGAAAGAGTTCATATCTTTAGCAAACTTCATCTTATTTTCACTTTGGACATAATATTTTTTGATATAATAGTACTTTCATGATTAATTAATAATGAGGGTGTGTTCAAGATGGAGACGGAGTAGCAGCGCCTCTCTTACACTCCACATCTGGCCATACTGATACTTCTGCCACCCCACTCAGGACCCTGAGACTTCCCCTTGGTGGGGCTTCATTGGTTGAGTGAGACCCACCAAACTGTAGCGACCTCAACACCAAAGGGAAAACCCTCCCACAGCTGAATGCTAGCCCGTACCGCAGCCAGTGAGCTCTCTTCAAGATGCGTGTGCCATGAATGGGGAGTGGCCTCGGCACAGTGGAGGACTACATTGGGCTCAGTGAGGCCACCTGGAGAGGTGGTGAGCCGAGGGCGAGAGCAGACCGCCCCAGGTGGATATGGCAAGTGTGGGCCTTGGGAGGTCAGAGACTTGTGGCCTGTGCTTTGCCCCGAGCTGGTGTGGCCCCCTCCACCCCTTCTTCTTGTACTGGGTTAGGGGCCGACAAACCAATGTCATAGACATAAGTGCAGTGAAGGTGGGGGACTGAAGGGCCATTTCTTAAACTCACACAGTGCTCTGAGCTGGATGAACCACCCCAAAGTAGACTCACACAGTGCCCCTCACTCTCCTGAGGGATTCCCTGCTGAGCTTCTGGAGGACTATGCAGGGCACAATGAGGATGACTAACAGTGTGAGAACCCCCAGGTAAACGTAGACCAGCCCTACAGTGCAGTGACAGTACGGGCTGCAGATGAACAGAGACTTGTAGCCTGCTCCATGCTCCAACACTGGCAGCACCTACATCGCAGCGAGGCCCCTCCCACCCTGGCGCCTGGATTGTGTTGGGAGCCAGCAGATCACACTGGGGGGGACACTGCTGACCTGAATGTGCCTGCCCTGCCAGTCCTGCAGTAACTACCAGGACAGGCTTTGGGCCTGGACCCAGTGAGCAAAGCCCTACCGTGTCTACCCTCTGGGTGGACCCTCTTGGTGGGGCAGGTGTGGAAATGACGCTGGCGCTCTGGGGCCTGCATATTTCACTAGCATGATGACAAATAAATCCAGGAAGGACTTTTTCCTCGAAGATGTGCTCACTAAGGTGAACGCCAAGAAAACAGAGATGCACCACAAATTTTACATTGAGAGGAGAGTAGGGAGCCCTCCTCGCAGAGATCCTGTCCACCACGGGTAGAACTCCCCCTGACCCGGACCCTCATGGAAAACCTGTTTGGCAAGCTCTTCCAAGAAATGTCCATGCTTAGAAGTCTCAAAAGATATGAAGGACGTGCCACAAAATAGGAGAAATGGGACAGCGAGTCTCCACCATGGAGGACAATAGCGACGTGAAATAGGAGGAACCGGACACGTTCATGTGTGAATTTGGGGACGTGCGAGACCAAAACCTCACACTGCAGGCAGATATTGGAGATCCAAATACAGGGAGTCCCTCGGGGGGCAAAAGGATGGACAATGAGACATATGTTAAATGCCTCTTCAACCATACCCTCCCTGATCTGGCCATGGCAGACATATAACTAGATGGGGCCCATTGAGTCAACAGGGAACGCCTCAACAGATATTTAGATTTACCTCAACTGTTTTTGCCAGAGGGAGGCTATCATGGAAGGGACCCGCTAGATAGTTTCCATTCACTTCGAGGGAGCCACAATATGCCTCTATCAAAATATTGCACTCGGCACCCTACAGCCCAGCTGACAATGAAGGCCCTTCACCCCATTTTTCCAGAACAAAGCTTTGAAATATCATTGGACGCACCCCTTATGTCTTCTTTTTATCACAAACGGAGAAGCTGCAGAGGTTCTTTCCTTTACGGAACAAGTGTTGAATCTAGAAATCCTGGAACTGGCAGAGATGGTGTCCCAATTGGACCCGTCTCTTCCATTGGCTGCGGAGTGGCCTCCACAACGAGCGGGCGATGGACCAAGATTTTAAGGAGGAAGTCGACAGTGAGACCATCTAAGGAAGGAATACAACACAAAAGAAAGGCAGTCCTGGATAAGCTGCATATGGACGCCCTCGAGTTCTGAGGCTGAGATTACGGCCAACTAACTGTTGTGCAACACCTATCTGCTGGGCGGGGCACATGACACACAGCTGTCCCGTGGCCAGGCCAGAGGGATTGCATGTAGCACATATCGGACTGGTAAGACAGATCACTGATCCAATGGGCAATCCCATTGCCCAGACTTTGTATTGTATAATGCAGCTGGGCAAAGGTGGATGTGTATGAACTTCAGTTGACAGATTATTGGGGGAACTTTGAAACCACACTCTTACTGCAGTGCTGCTTCCATGCTATATTTCTCTCACATGCTCCATTTACTAGGAAGTCAAGGCACCACAGCAGGCACTCACTGGGCTGCTTAGCGAGACAAAATTTGCCACTACTGAAGTTCTTTAGCCTAAGTATCTGGAGCCTCAATGTCCCAATGAAGCACAAGTCTGTGCTTTGTATGCTCAGAGACACTGACAGTGACATCTGCCTCTTACAAGAAACCAATCTTTTGAAGAATGACTAGTGCTGTCTCTGCACTCGCTGTTTGTCCTCAAAGCTCTTGTCACCAAGCCCAAACAAGAAGGGGGGTAGCTATACTACTGGCTGATACGTTGAAGGGCAACATCCTATTCACTGTCGCTGAAATCCGAGGCAGGATGCTGGTGGTGCGAATAGTGCAGCAAGCACACACATTCACACTTTGCAATGTATATGGCCGAAATGACAATCAAGAAAGCTTCCTGCAAGAGGCGATCTCAAACTATGACAACCCCAGACACAGAAATAGTTGTTGTGGGAGACTTCAACTTGGCCCTAACCTCAATCGCTCTGCACAGAGTGAGGAAAACTTGAGCTTTCTTGAATGCTGGACAGGCCTGGCTTAGAGACCTAGGTTAGTGGACATCTGGCATGTCCACCATCCTACCAGTAGAGAACATGTTCTCTCACACCAGACGTATGCTAGATTATATTATTATTTAGGCACCCTACAGCTCCTGACAAGGGTCATCCAGGTAGTTAAAGGGGCTATTGCTATGTCAGACCATGCCTCAGTGCTACTTACACTATAAGACCCTGACATGCCTCCCTGGAAGAAACACTGTTGACTAAACGACAACATCCTAAAGCAGGCAGATATTACCCAGTCCATTCACAGACACATCACTACTTACCTGAGAGAGAATAAAGGGTCAGTCTCACAGATTGCCATACTCTGGCATGCCCTTAAATGTGTCCTTGGGGGGAATTAATCACTATTGCTGCTAAACTCAATGCAGAATGGAGGGCTTAGTGACATGACCTAGAGCACAGGGTGGGTGAACTCGAGAGACAGCATACAGGCTCCTGGCAAATCTGGTGCCAACTTACAGCAGCGCTCCAACAGCTCATAGCGTGGACTGGGATGCTGTGGAATATGCATTGCTACTCACCCAGCATAGGCACTATGTGTGGAAATACAAGGCTGCTGAAATAGATACCCACAGGGGAGAGATGGTTGACACCCTGGAGGGGATAGCGGTGGCATTCCAAAATATTTACTCTGAACTATACACCTCAGACCCGCCCTCCAGCGAGAACACACAGACCTGTCTAGATGTGGTTTCAATACCGACCTTCTCAAAACAGTCAGACTCACTAGATATGGAGGTTGTGGTAGCGGACGTCACAACTACCATCTTCAAGCTCCACTTCAGAAAAGTCCCTGCCTGGGATAGGTTTACAGCAGCTTTACATAAACTACTCTACCCCATACCTCCCAACCCTCAACCCCCAGCTGACTAAGCTCTTGAACTCCTTTGCAGACACTTGGTCACCAAGGGCCAGATGTAGGAAGGTTCCCTTTTGCGAGTTGCAAATTGCGAGTCCCAGCGACTCGCAATTTGCAACTCGCAAAAGGGAATGCAGAAAGGTGTCTCAGACACCTTCTGCGACTCGCTATGGGGTCGCAAAGACCCACCTCATAAATTGTTATGAGGTGGGTCGCAGTTTGCGACCCCATAGCGAGTCTAGGCACTCACGGGGATGGTGGCCTGCTGGAGACAGCAGACCACAATGTCTGTGACTGCTTTTCAATAAAGCAGTTTTTTTTTTCTCTTTGCAGCCCGTTTTCCTTAAAGGAAAACGAGCTGCAAATGGAAAAAATACCGAAACCTTTTTGTTTCAGTTTTTTTCAGAGCAGGCAGTGGTCCATAGGACCACTGCCTGCTCTGAAAAAATATTTTTGTTTGCATTCACAAAGGGGAAGGGGTCCCATGGGATTTCGCGGTCACAAATCAACTCTACATCGCGATGCGGTCGCAAATAGGAAGGGCACACCCCTTCCTATTTGCGAGTCGGAAACACATTTTGCGAGTCGGTTCCGACTCGCAAAATGTGTTTCTGCATCGCATGAGGCCTTTTGCGCCTCGCAAACGGCGTTTTTCGCCGTTTGTGAGGCGCAAAAGGCTACCTACATCTGGCCCTTAGTCCCACAATACAGTAAGCACAGTCATATACGAGCCGGGGAAGGAGAATGCCAAAATGTGCTTCCTACCATCCAGTCTACCTTCTCAATGAAGATGCAAAGATCTTTATGGGCATCCTAGTTCGAAACTAGCCCACTACATGCAAGACCTGATCAAATGTGATTCACCTCTGAAAGAGAATGCCCTGATAACACAAAATGCATACTGCAAATTATTGACAGGCCACTTTAACTATCCTACTGTCCATAGACGCTGAAAAGACATTTGACAGGGCCCATAGGCCCTTTCTCCAGGAGGTTCTCTGCAAGAACAGAATGGGACCAAGATTCTGGAGATGGTGTTGAGTGGCTAACACGCCCATAGGCTAGGGTATGTCTGAATGGCAAAACATTGGGGCCCGTTGGGATACAGAGGTGGACACATCAGGGTTGTCCTATTTGCCCTCTACATGGATCCCCTTGCTCAAGTCATACGCCAGAATGCTCACATAGCATGGATGATTTTTGGCAAAACAGAAAATAAGATAGCCCTTTACGAGGGCAATGTCCTTCTGATGCTCACTGCCCCATTGACAAAATTCTCCTGCTCTGTTATGTGAACTGGGGGCCCTTTGACCTAGTGTCATGGTTTAAAGTGAATGAGCAAAAGTTGCAGGCTCTAGAGATCAGTATCTCAAGGAAGTGACAGAAAACCATGCAGGAACAGTGCCCTTCCTCATGTGTGCAACATTATATTACATACATGGCATTAAAATCTGTTCTGCAATAGAGCGGATAGCTGAACAGAACTTCTCAGGTCTCCTGTACATGATTCGCAGAGATCTACAGAACTGGCAGATGGGGATCCTGTCATACCTGGGCCGCATAAGAGCCATTAAGATGACCCTTCATCTGAAAATACTGTACACTACACAGGTCCTCCCCCTTACGGCCATCCGAGGGCACTGTTCTTGCCACACAAAAACTGATAAAGGGCTTTGTCTGAAAGGTGAAGTAAACTCGTATACCCGAACAGCACCAAATGCCCTGACGGAGGAGGGAGGATTGGGGATCCCCTGGCATAAGTACTGCTACGTAGCCACCGAACTACGATACAATGTGGAATCGCGATGCACGGCATTCGAGAAACACTGGTGCTGTATAGACTAGTCTGTTGCCGGCATGCATATGTGTATGATCCCAAGACTGCCCAAGAAACACAGACGTGGGGAGTGTGCAGCTACCTGATACAACAGGCCGCCATGACTGCCTGTATAGCATTGCTCTCCCTTGGGCCTAACCTCAATTCTTTCTCCAGTTGCTCCTATTATAGACAGTGCTGAGTTCTCACCAGCAGCGGACTACAACATGGAAGCAAGCGAATTGTAAACAAATCGGGCGCTTCTATGATCCTGACGGACTGCAATCGTTTGAGCAACTTCGGGGCTATGGCATGCAAGAGACTGAATATATGCGCTACTTGCAAATTTGCCACTCGGCAACCTTTCCTACAGTTCGGATATTCACAATCCGCCCATTGTCGCCTTTTGGAAAATGGCTCATCACCAAATCCGATGGTGAGCACCTCGTCTCTGCCTTTAACAAATCGCTCCAGACGACTATTCCCATACCGCACATGGCAGCGCAAAAACGATGGGAGAATGAACTGGATAATACACTCCCAGATAGGCAATGGAAAGAGATATTTCATTGCGCATGCCCAACAGCATCCAGTGCTGTAGGCAGGGAGGCAGTGGTTAAGGTTACTCTTTATGGACACTACACCCCAGCCTGAGTGCACGCTGGGTGCCTGTGTAGATCCCCACAATGCCAGAGGGGATGAGGTACATTGGGCACCCTCACGCCTCTTCTGTGGCATTGTCCAAAGCTGCAGCAATACTGGACAACAGCACCCCATAACATTATCAACTTGTTCCACACCTCCTATTCCAGCCTATACTATTTTGGGTCCACCCACTGCATTCACATTCCTATTGTGCCCACAACGAGGGAAGGTCATGGTCCTGTCCTTATGAGTAGCTAAACAGGCCATCTTGTCCCTGTGGGGTAAAAGTATCGCTCCAGAACACGGGGCATGGCTGCACTAACTTTGAAAAGTATTGGGAATGGAAAAGATCTCAGTTATGCTCGAGGCGAGAGAAACATTATTTGAGAAAACCCGGCGTCCATGCATTACTTTCCTCGTGCAGGAGTTTAGGGAACTCTTACGTCCCAAATATCTGTCTACTACGCCTCACGACCTCTGCTACCACATCCTAACATTACATGGGCATCACTACGCCTAACATCGCAGCTATGGGAGGCATATTGTGGCATTCTCTGGTGGGTAAAATATGCAAACGAAATGGATGGAACATCCTTGAGGGAGCATACTTGAGGTAGGGTGGTGTGGGAGGGATTTGAAGCCCCCAGTGGGTATAAAGGGTTTGTGTTTTCCTTGTTCAAAACTGTACCTTGTCTCAGCAGGTCCACCGGCCTTTGGAAGTACATTGTGCTTCTCTGCAAATCAATAAACAGACTTAAACCATAATTAACTAAAAATATTATTTTATTTGGACCCCCGTCCTATATGATGGGCCGTAATATTGCATATTTTTTCACGTTTTTGGTCGCTCAACATACTAGCATTCATGGCTGCTATTAGCTGTAGAGCTGATGCCGGATTACTATGAGTTATTATACTTATTTGTAGGCGCGATTGTATTGATTTTGTTTGCTTAGAAGAGTTTCTTTCCTGCTAGTTCTACTGTTCCTTTATTACATAGGTGTACAATTCATTGATGCAGTTGATTTAATTACTGCTCAGATTTAAAGATCAAACTATACTGATATATACCGTTCTTCGGACTGTGCTCCCTTAATGAGTCAAGATACTTAACATTTGTAGCATGATTGTCCAAACCTGATATTCTTTATAACGAGAGTTTAGCTTTTTATGAGCTGTGTTCCTTTAGCAATGACTCAAAAGAATAATTTACTTCCATATAAGTGTGTATACTTATACATTTGATTTTATGTCTTTGGTCAGTATCAATGTATTGCCTTGTGACCATTGAGAAACATGGTCGGTAGTGTGTGTGTCTCACTGGAGCGGTATCCTGCTGTCATTTATTCCAAAAACCTTGGGAAGTATTTTGTGTGTTCCATACTTGGATGTAACACATGATACAGTACTGTGGGTGTCTACCTTGGTCACTTTAATCATTCTCTACTTTAGAAAATATTGATGACACAAAAATAATGTCAGCTCTATTTGTACTTATCCTCGATAACAACGCTTACTTCCATTTTTTCCTGTTTATGATGTTTACAATAGGTTTTTGAATTTATGATACACAGCTCCTCAAAAAAAGACCTACTCAAAACAAATAGGTATGGTTCAATATTTTGATTTGACCTTCATCTATTGACAACACAATGTGTTAATATTTTTTCTGCAGTTTATCTAAGTAAAAGCAGAAGTAAGACCTTGGAAATACTCAAACGCGTATTTGTTAGATTGAAGGTAATAGTTTTTGAATTGTTTTCCACCACATTCCCACATAGACATGTTTATGCCGGATCTCGCTTGCCAGTGTATTGAATTTGATACTGAATGCCTTCAATAAAAGAAAATATTGCCTCTATGTTAACGGCATTTGACTTCCGATTTGCACAATAGAAGCTATTCACTTTAATACTAGAGTCTAGCTTTTTTTAAATGTATTTATGTAATCCCTTTCTTCTTAAAGTGCAGTAAGTGTTTTTGTTCTGTTTTAAATCGTATCGTCCTTTACAACTTATTTGATTGTATTGATTGTTTTTTGTCTTGTTCTAAAATTAGTTTTTTCTTATTTTTCTTCTTTATAAACCATCCTTTTGTGGTGTAACTCTTGGTTGAGTGCATCTATATGCACAGACCTATTAGTCATAATGAAATGAATTATATGTTGACTCTGAAGAAGTGACACATTTTAATTGATTACCTAGTCGCAATGCACATTTGACAAATAGTTTTGAATACCAATTGCATTAATTTTGAAAAAGTACATTGCCTTTTAAACTTAAAATATAATTTGATTTTTTTTTTAATTGAAATCCTTTGACCTCAACAGTCTAGCTATCCTCTGATTGTGTTGCACTATTCTTGGTGTGGCATAAGCTGAAAGGAATGATTACAATGAAATGTTGAATGATGCGCTTGATCAGAGGTAGGCAAGGCAGAACTTTGTATGTGTGGCTGGGAGTGCTTGGATGTAAGAAAGCAGGAGTGGATGTTAGTTTTATGTGTAATTTCTGTGAGGTGTATTCTGATTTTGGCACTGCAAGCCAGTGGTGGAAGTTTGAATGGGGCATGATGATCCAGGTCTTGCCATAACCCAGAGTTTTGTCAAGCTCCTCACAGTAATAGTGGTAAGAATGTGCATACAAACAGCATGGTCTTGGGAACCCTTTGGAAAGCCAGGTGATTGTGAATATTCTGAATGTTTGTCTGAAGAAAGTTTCAGAGTCTGGAGGTTTTGATCGGGAACTTTGAGCCTCCTTGTGGAGATTTGCTGAAGGTTAGTATTTCAAACCAGAGCTGGATCATCAAGCACAGGTGTAGTCAAGCTGTTGATCCATAGTCTACTTCGAAAGAATGCATGTCCCATGGCAGGTATGAATGATGCAGAGGGCCTTGAAGCATACTTTTCTGACTCTAAGAGGTGAATGAGAACAATTCAAACTTAGCAAAGGTCAGAATTTCAGTTTTGCTGGTATAGGGCTTCAGGTGGGTTCTTCTAATCCAGTAACTGATAGAGTAAGCATTTATGTGTCAATGACTTAGGGGGTCATTTTGACCCCGGCGGGCGGCGGTCGCCGCCCGCCTGGAGGGAACCGCCATATGGCCGCTCTGCGGTCGAGAGACCGCGGAGGCCATTCTGGCTTTCCCGCTGGGCTGGCGGGCGACCGCCAGAAGGCCGCCCGCCAGCCCAGCGGGAAACCCCTCCCCACGAGGAAGCCGGCTCCGAATGGAGCCGGCGGAGTGGGCATGTGCGACGGGTGCAGTTTGCACCCGTCGCGTATTTCAGTGTCTGCTAGGCAGAAACTGAAATACACAGTGAGAAATACACATACCTCTTACGGGGGCCCCTGCCGTGCCCATGCCATTGGCATGGGCACGGCAGGGGCCCCCAGGGGCCCCGCGGCACCCCCTACCGCCATCCTGTTCCTGGCGGGCGAACCGCCAGGAACAGGATGGCGGTAGGGGGTGTCAGAATCCCCCATGGCGGCGCAGCAAGCTGCGCCGCCATGGGGGATTCCAAGGGCAGCGGTAAACCGGCGGGAGACCGCCGGTTTACCCTTTCTGGCCGCGGCAGAAACGCCGCGGTCAGAATGCCCTTTGGAGCACAGCCGGTCTGTCGGCGGTGCTCCCGTGGCCGGTGACCCTGGCGGTCACCGGCCGCCAGGGTCTGAATCAGGCCCTTAGTGTAGTTGCAGTTTGAGAATGATCTTACCAGTGGCAACTCCGAAAGTGGGGTGGGCGGAACAAATGGGTACATGCGTGTGCTTCTTAATCAAATAAAAAGATATTTACCTCAGATCCAGCAGACCGCACGTCCTCCACACTCCGTCATGGAGACTCCAGCACAGGCCTCAGCCAACTCCCTTAATCACTTCTGGCGCTGCTCTCATGCTGTTAACCAGGATGAGAGAAGTGCCAGGAAGGACTGGAGGGAGCGGCCTTGCTCGGTGCTCCTGAGGGCACTGGAGGCCTGTGCTTGCTCTCAACCCAGCTGTCTAAACCAGCTGGGTTGAGAGGTTTAAAGTGCATGTCTGGCTAGCAGTCGCAAGACAGCCGGCCAAAGAGACATGCACACTTTAACTAGTGCACAGGCAGACCACCACTCCTCCCTGTTGCTGCCACCCAGCAGACCACGCCCACGCCCTGACATTCAGTTCTGGACGGAGTGCTGAAAAATAAAATGGTAATAAACTAACTTTATAACCATATTATTTTTCATCTCTGGGGGTATTTTAGCTGGTGTGGCAATGCTCCTCCACTCTAATGGAGGAGTCGCCCCTGGATCTTACTGTCAGCAGACCTGCAGCTGCTCAAAATGAAGGAATCAATCAGGTACACGTTGTTTCTGCTGCAGACCATGAATGAGATAAAAGGTATGCCAGATGTGAGAGGGTGCACAGAAATGTAAAAGGTGGAACTGAGATGACCTAGACATAGTTGGAGATTTCGGTTGAATTCCAGTCCAAGATATTTTCATATATTGAAATGTCACAGAGAGAAAATATATATAAAGATAGTACACATTTATTATTTAATTATCAAATATGTAAAAACCTGCCTTGAATTTAATACATGTGACAATATCTGTTAGTAAAAAATTAACATTTAAAAATATTGTTCAATAAATGTTAAGAAAAATGAATAACATTCACTGTTAAATTATTTATCTGATAGAGACTTCTAGTTGCAGATTCCTTTCCTTCGAATTTTCCCTGGGTGTCAGACTGGATCCGGAGACTTTTTTTCAAGCAGTACCCTTGCGCACCGTCAGGTGGTGTCGGTTGACTCCACGTGTGTCGGTGGGTCATGGTCACCATGATGATAATGCGGTCGTATATAGGCGCCACCCTGCCACGCTGATGTCAGTGTTTTTTTTCCATGACATGTGCAGATCCGGAGAAGAGCTACCCTTAGTCATTTTTTGACTAGCTTTGACCTTTTTGTCGTAATTTTTTACTTTCTGGTGTGTCGAGGGATATCAGGGAAGACCAGGTTCAAACCGTGTGACTCCTGTCACCGAATGATGTCGCTGACAGATCTGCACCTTGTGGGCATGGAGTGTCTGGAGCACGACCATGACCTGAAGTTGTAATGGTCTGAATGATGCTTCTCACCTTTGATGGAAGGGTTTGAAAGAGCACCCGGTCTTCTGCTGGTTCTGGATAGTCCAAGATAGGGCCGGGCCCTTTCGAGTAGCCACGATGCTGCTTGACAGAAAAACGCCAAGGCAGACCGTACCCTCCAGAAGGAGTACTAGAGGAAAAAAAACAAAAAATGGGAAAAACTTCTAAAAGAGGAACTACTGAAACAGAGGAAAAAACAGGAATGAATGCTGGAAAAAAAGAAGAAAAATTCGCAATCAGAGGAGCAGGAACTGGAAAACAAACGACGAACAGGAACGAAGATCACCACCAAGAGGAAGTGTTTGCAACGTAAAGCAGATCAGGACTGAGTAACTTATATACAGGAAGACAGGAAGTGACAACACAGGAAAAGGAAACAACACCATCTTGGAATGGGAAAAGGCCCATAGAAAAGAATAGGAAAAAAGTAGCAATATAAGAAAAAAAGGCCTGCTGGGAAAAAGGAACAGAACAAGACAACATGGATCCTTGCAAGAAGACAGCCTGGAGACCAAAAAGAAGAAGAAGACAAGAGCACAGAAAAGACAGAAGAAAAGAAGATAAAGAAAAAAGAAAGGAGTCCCCCACCGACAGGAAAGAAAAATATTATAAGGACAGGTAAGAACGACGCGACCTAGAGCATAAAAAATGCTTCCTGGCATGCATCGCAAAAAGCCAGACAAAAACGCGGAGGACGGCGCTCCGATAAGCAGAGGCGCTGTCCGACCGCGGTAGTAAACAGAGATGCCGTGGTTAAGCATGGCGTCACAGAAATCGTGTTCCGAGTGCCGAGCCATGTACCCAAAGGCTTTGAGGGAGCAGTCCCTGAAGCTCATGGCAGCCTGGCGCTCGACTCCACATCACTCCCAGTCTCGTTCGAGAGGACGGTCAAAAGACAGTTTGCAGAGTCATCACCACTCTTCATCATCCCATTCAAAATCTTCGGGACACTCAGGTCATAAAAAGAAGAAGTCAAAGAAGTTCAAACGCTCTTCAACTTCGGCCCATCGCTTAATGCAATGGGGGAAGAGCATTGACGCTCTAGGCCTACGTCTGCGGTGCCTACTTCTGGGTCCGCTCCGTGCGTACCCCACTTTCCGGGAGGCGAAGCCACCCCTGCGCAGCTGAAGGAGTTTTATGCGCCCATGCACCTCATCTATGGGCAGACCAACCCCCCTGCGGCGCCTTTAGGGCCCTGGGGATCAGATGGGGGCCTCTTGGGTTCCGTGCCGCTGGCTTTGGATCCGGCCACTGATGGCTGATGCCGGTTGTGCTAACATGACCTTCCCTGGCTCTGGCAAAGATGTCAACGTTTCCCACACCAGTTGGGCCCACAATCAATGTCGACCCATTCCTGATCCCCAACGGCCAAGAGCCGGAACGTCGTTACTCGATGCCAGATCCGTCTTCGATGGGGTCTTCTCACCCCAGGTTGGGTTTTGACCCTTTTCACTATGGGTATGAATACTGAGAAATTTTGGAGGGGTTGCTGGACCCTCTGAAATACCAGCTAGATAACCCTGAATTGAACTGGGCACAAGGATTGAGCGTGGCTAGTGGTCTGGATACTTCTCCAGATGCTGGCATGCTTTCTCTCCCTATCGTGGCCATGGCAGAGGGAGTGTCATATTCTATGGTGACCAGCAGGACGGCTGAGGTCCTCGGCCTCGAGCTTCCATATGTGGCGGTCAGGACTAACCTCCTGACTGAGGTGCTTCAGCCTGGGGCTTCCACTTCGGAACCCCTTTTACCCTTCAATGAAGCTCTCATTGATGTCCTTCTGGGCACCTGGTCCAGACCCAGCACAGGGGCTCCTGTGAATAGGGCAATCGCCTGCTGCCATTGGCCTGCGTCAAATAACCTTAAATTCCTGTCTCAACACCCTACACCTGAGAGCCTTGTCATCCAGGCTTCTTCCTCATCTGGCAAATTCCCATCCGCACCACCGGATAGGGAATCAAAATGACTGGATCAGCTTGGGAAGAAGATGTTTTCTTCCTCTAGTCTGGCATTGTGGTCCGTGAACACAGCATGCCTCTTGGGCCGCTACACCCATTCCTTATGGGATACGGTCGCACAGGTGTTGTAGCTGGTCTAGGAGGAGGCCCAGGCCATCATCTCCCAAGCTGTTGCTGATGGGAGGGATGCAGCCAAGTTCACGATCTGTTGTGGGCTGGACACGACCGACTCACTGGGTAGATCGGTTGCATCAACAGTGGCCTTAAGGCACCATGGCTGGTTGAGGATGTCTGGCTTTTCGGGGCATGTCCAACAGTCTCTTATGGACATGCCCTTCAGTGCACCCGTCTCTTTGGAGACAGAGCGTCTCGGCACTCAAGCGTTTTAAAGAGTCCTGGGCTACAGCTCGGTCCCTTGTCTTCACAGCAGCCCTTCACCCAGCACAGTCCTCTTTTCTCCTCTTTCAGGGCCACCAAAGGGGCTCCCTCCAACGTCTTTTTCCTAGCAGCCACCTATCCGTGCATGCTACTTAGCCACTGCGTGGCTGTGAACGCGGAATCCCATGGGCTCATGGGTCCAGAAGCCAGAGGTCTGCCCCGTCCACCCCCTCCCCTGCTGCAGCCTCAAAACCCTCCTAGTCAGTCGCAACATCTCTGACCAGTTGGTGACAGAATCCGCCATCACCTGCCTCACTGGTAATCCATCACGATGTACAGGTGGGTTTTGCAAAACGTCAGAAGGGGCTACTCCCTCCCCTTCGAAACTACACCACCGCCCATGCCACCATCTTACGACCCCTTAGCAGAGGATCATTTGGCACTTCTCTGCAAGGAAGTCACGGCCCTTTTGGCCACGGGAGCCTTAGAGAGGGTCCCTGTGCCAGAAGTAGGTTGTGTTTGTTATTCCCTGTACTTCCTGGTGCCCAAGAAGGACACGGGCCTTCACCCTATCCTAGACCTCCGGGCCCTCAATCTCTTCCTCAGCAAGGAGAAGTTAAAAATGCTCATCCTGGCTCAGGTCCTGTGTGCCTTGGACCCTGGAAACTGGATGCTAGTGTTGGACTTGCAGGACCTCTACTTCCACATACCCATCCTGCCTGCCCACAGATGTTATTTGCGATTCGTGGTATGTCACAAGCACTTTCAGTTTACCATGCTTCGGCCTTACCAGCACCCATCGGGTGTTCACAAAAGTGATGGTGGTGGTGGCAACTCATCTGCGCAGGTTAGGGGTTTCAGTCTTTCCCTACCTCGACAACTGGCTTTTGAAAGCAAGCACACCCCAGACTGTCTTCTTTCACCTTCAGACTACGGCGCACCTTCTGTATTCACTAGGGTTCACTATAAATGTGTCGAAGTCACAGCTGACTCCTTCTCGTACACCCCCTTCAGCTGAGCTGTTCTGGACACAGTACAGTTTCGGGCTCATCCTCCTGAAAACTGAGTCCAGGATATTCAGGCTACTATACCAATGTTTCAGCCTCTATCCTGGATTTCATTGAGAATGACTCTGCGGCTGCTGGGCCTCATGGCCTCCTGCATCCTGCTAGTGACATATGCCAGATGGCATATGCGGGCTCTGCAGTGGGACCTGAAGTTCAAGTGGGCACAGGGTCAGGGAAATCTTTCCGACATGGTCCAGATCTGTAAGGAACTGCACAAGATCTGCAGTGGTGGCTTTCAAATCAGGATTGAGTCAACGGCATAACCTTCTCCCTTCCCCAGCCAGATCTCACTGTAGTGACAGATGCGTCACTCCTAGGATGGGGAGGTCACATGGGAGAGGCAGAGATCAGAGGCCTCTGGTCTCCGGCGGAGTCCAGACTCCACATCAATCTATTGGTGCTCCGAACAATCAGGCTTGCATTTAAAGCATTCCTTCCCTCTCTCAAAGAAAAAGTGGTGCAGGTGTTCACGGACAACACCACCGCCATGTGGTACTACAACAAGCAGGGTGGAGTGGGGTTGTGAACCATTTGTCAAGAGGCTCTGTGCCTCTGGAAGTGGCTGGAACACCAGGGCATAACCCTGATGGTTCAACATCTGGGGGGCTGTCTGAACGCCAGAGCAGACAAACTCAGCCGTCGAAGCATGGTCAATCATGAATGGTGTCTCCATCCGGAGGTGGCGCAAGGTCTCTTTCAGCAGTGGGGAGAGCCTTGGTTAGATCTGTTAACTTCTGCAGAAAACGTGCAATGTCAGCTGTTTTGCGCCTTGGAGTTTCCAAGGCAGCACTTGCTTGGTGACGCTTTTTGTTTTGAGTGGAACTCAGGCCTCTTTTATGCATTCTCGCCAATACCACTTCTACCCAGAGTTTTGAAGAAGGTCAAGAACCACCGGGTCTAAGTAATCTTTGTGGCTCCGGACTGGGCATGAAGAGTATGGTATCACAAGCTCCTGAACATGGTTTCGGATCCTCCAATCGGACTGCCCCTTTAGGAGGACTTTCTGTCGCAGCAGGGGATGGTTCTTCCCTCAAGCCTGTTCAGTCTCCATCTTCTTGCATGGAGACTGAGCGGTAGCAGTTGACAGCTTTTGACCTTCTACCCAAACTCTGTATTTTTATCTTGCCAGCCATGTGTCCCTCCACCAAAACGGTATACACCTGTCATTGGCACAAATTTGTGGCATGGTGTACCAACAAATCTATTGATCCCCTTTCTGCACCTCTTTCGCTGAGATTCTAATGTTCATCCGCTCTCTTGCCCAGCAGGGCTCTGCCTTGGGCACCCTTAAAGGCTACTTATCTGCCATCTCAGCCTTTCTGAGATTGCCAGTCAATCTTCTCTTTTCAAGTCTCCCATTGTTGGGAGATTCCTTAAGGGACTCCTCCATTTGTACTCACCTACTTCGTTCATAATGCCCCAGTGGGATTTGAACCTGGTCCTTACCTACCTTATGAGTGCCCCTTTTTAGTCACTCCATCATTGTCCCTTGTGGCTCCTCACACTTAAAACTACTTTCCTGATTGCCATCCCCTCTGCTCGCAGAATGAGTGTGCTTCTCCATCTCTCCATCCTGACAAAGTGGTGCTTCGCACCAGAGCCTCCTTCCTTCCCAAGGTTGTTACGCCTTCTCATGTAGGCCAATCCCTAACTTTGCCCACTTTTTACGCACCGCCACATCCTTCTCATGATTAGGAGAGACTCCACCCTCTGGATCCAAAAAGAGCGTGGGGTTGTACCTCAATCGTACTAAAGATTTCCCGGTGGACGATCACCTGTTTGTTGGGTATGTGGGTGCGACGAAAAGGAAGGCGGTGCAGAAGCTTACCATCTCACGATGGGTATTACTTTACATCAAACTGTGTTACGCTTTGGCAAAGAAGCAACCACCTGAGGGCTTGCTCGCTCACTCCACAAGAGCGACTGCTGCTTCTATAGCATTAGCACGCGGAGTTCCTGTCCTGGACATCTACCAGGCAGCAACGTTGGCATTCCTGCACACTTTCATAAAACTTTACTGCCTGGACAGTCAGGTCCGCAGAGACGGCTACTTTGTTTCCTCCCACTACGTTTATTATGCCTCAGTGGGACCTCAATCTGGTCCCCACTTACTTGACGTGCGCCCCTTTTGAGCCATTACACAATTCACCCTTGCGTCTCCTTACTCTCAAAACTGCATTTCTTGTTTCCATCACCTCTACTCGCTGAGTGACTGAGCTTCAAGCTCTTTCTTCTAAACCCCCATTTTTGTCTGTTCACCCTGACAAAGTGGTGCTGCGTACGAGGACCTCCTTCCTTCTCATGGTTGTTACGCCTTTTCACAGAGGCTAATCCATCACTTTGCCTGCATTGTATGCACCCCCACATCCCTTACATGAAGAGGAGAGATTCCACCATCTGGATCCAAAAAGAGCATTGGCATTCTACCTCAGTCGTACCAAAGATTTCCGGGCACACATTCACAAGACATTACTGCCTGGACAGTCAGGTCCGCAGAGACGGCTACTTTGGTCGTTTGATCCTGCAGGACTTTCTAGTATGATCTTGGCTCGCAGCCCACCGCCGAGGATGGTATTGCTTGGGTATCTATTTTAAGGTACGGAATCTGCAACTAGAAGTTTCTATCAGATGAACAAGTTACTTAACTTCGGTAACCATTTATCAGGTAGAACCATACTCTTGATGCAGATTCCTCACCGACCCGCCCATCCTCCCCTCACTGCAAACTGATTTCTAGGGACAGGGATTCCCTTTTCAGGGCCCTAGTTCTGGCACACCATTCTCAGTGGTCTTCATTGCTCCGTGCTGCTGGCGTCGAAAGTTGTGAAAAAATACTGACTTCAGCACGCCGGGGTGGCGTCTATATACGACTGCGACATCATCACAGTGACCACAATACCAACGACACATGTGGAGTCGACGGCGCGCAAGGGTACTGCTCAAAGAAAAATCTCTGGATCTAGTCTGACGAGGGGGGGAAATTCCTAAGGTAAGGAATCTGCAACTAGAATATGTCTGTACCAGATAATTTGTTACCGAAGGTAAGTAACTCGTTTTTTACATTCAAATAGTGTATTAAATATTTTACATTTACATTATACTTTTTTTTACATATTTTTTTAACTTGAACTTATAGTTATTCATATTTGTACCTGTTTAAGTAATTTAATACAGCAGTTCTGAGAATGGGCCCTGTGACAGTAAACTGGTACCACTAGCTCTAGAGGAATGACCTGGTCACAGAAATTAAAGAAACATCCCTTTCAAGTGTCTCTGACAGGCAGTCATCAGTGCAGCAGGCAGGGAAGTCTTCTTTTCTTCTCCAGCTCCATGATGGTTCCATTGTGCAGTGGGGTGAGAAGTGTCCTTAAAGGGTACATTCTGGACTTTTAGTGAGGTTAAATAAGTGGGGGGGGCTCTAAAAGGGATGTGCCCTATGAGATTAAGGGCATGGATTAAACATGTAAACAATTTCTGTGATTCCCATTGCGTACCTATCAAACAGTATTTTGGTGCCTCTCTGAGTCTTCTAATATTGCATCCAGGTATATAACAAATTAACTGACATACATCGAATACCAACCAGAACTATTCGCATTATCAATGGTTGTTAGCTGTTTAAGATAAATAGTTAGGAACAATTTTGTAAATAATATTGAAAATGTTCTGAAATTGAGACTGTGATTTAAGCATTACTGAGGCCTATGGAAGGGGTCGTTGTCTTCAGATTGTCTCAGTCGCTCCATTAATGTTCCCTCTAGGTTTGTAATCGTGGCCCATTATAAACACGTAGAGGTGACCTAGTTAAAAGTATCCACTATCCAAGACCAGTATGCTACTTTAAAGAATACAGAAACATAATATCCTGGAAATAGAGTTTGCGTTGCTAACAGTGTTAAACATGTAAAATACAATCAGAAACAACATCGCTGACATGGATTACTTTTATGTTCTTTATATTGATTGCTCAGATGTCCATCAGTATATTTGCCAGTGAGGTTAAGGACATGAATATAGTAGTGCCTGATAGTGACTAGTTTCAATGTCCATTTTGTAAATACTGCTGGGTCTGAGACCTGAATGGACCAGACCCACTTATAACCCTGGATAACTTTACTTACCAGCTGTGGGGTATGCTGACCTATTCCGAACAAAAGCTCCCATAACCCCTGTATTTTTCAGAAAACTGATGCACTTCCTGTCATATAAGTGTTCCTTGTGACAGGACATCTATCCCACAGTTCCAGACACCTCAAAAACAAACAGTTGAATCTTTTCTCAGCTCTGCAGTGTCCTCCTGTGCTTCCCAGCTCAATCCCTGTTGCTTCCAGTTAGTCCTTCACACGTCTAAGGAATATCACATTAGCCAACAGATGGACTATGACTCTTACTGTGAGAGGACACTAGTAAGTCTTTGTACCCTGCACCTTTACAGAACAAGCATTGCAAAGCCAATTGGCTTTGGTTATGTGAGAGCTACTGGCTTTGCCATTGTCTATAAGCCATATCGTACATCAGCATGGCTGCTGTTCAGCATGGCTAAAAGTTAGTGGAGTGACATAGACTGGATTGATGTGGAGTGGAGTGGAATGGAGTAAAGCAGAGTGGAGTGGAATGGAGTAGAGCAGAGTGGAGTGGCATGGAGTAGTGTGGCGTAGAGTAGAGTGGCACAGAGCAGAATTGCGTTTTCGTTGGACTCTTACCTTGGGGGTATGACTGCTTGGTGTTTGCCGGCAGCACCAACACATCTGGGTGGCTGAGTAAGTCCCTCACTTGTTGGAAAATGTCTGCCTAACCTTTTCTGCTAGCTATCACCACCTCACCAAAATTTGATGAGTATTTGTGATTTGTGGCAGCCTAGAGAACATGATACTCTGACTCATCAGGGAAGTCGTGGTCGACAGACAAACCCTTTTCTCTCAGTTACACAATGTTCTCACACAAGCGAAGACAGACAGAGAGATGCAGGACAGGTTAAATAAATACATGAGCTGCCATTCTTAGGAGGATGAAACATATCACAGAGATAACTGTGACCATCAGAGAAAAACAGATAAACAGTCCCAACATCCTGGAATAAATATGTGTATAAGAATTCCTACCTACACCCTATTCTGTAATGTGAGCATAGCAGTTTTTGCTTTTTCTTCCTGTCCCTGTCTTATGGAAGGATTCCCCGACCCTATACCTGAGGGGATAGGCCATGGTCTTGCCTGTTGGTCTGCTTGGCAGTCCTCCTGGTTGCCTAGAAGCCAAGACCAAGATCAGCAAAGCTGCGACGAAGTGGCACACAGCATAAGATAGCTTCTCCGGCTGGAATGCCCTCTCTAACGTCCTTTGGCCTGTGTTGTGTTTTTATTAAAAAAACATGTTGTGTTGTGAGAACACGTCTGATGCTATTGTGTGTCTTTGACTTTATGCTCTTGTAGTAGCAATACTAAGTAAACTATTGTGGATAAATATAACAGTCCCTGACAGAGCACAGAACGAAATGCATACAAAGTGCCTAGAAATGTGGAACACAAACAAAATGTGTTTTCTAAGAATGGCAGCTGATAAAATGTAAAAGCAACAAGCTGAAAATCTAGCTTTGGTAAAATACAATAAAATGAGTAAAATGTGTGCATGCCTTAAAGACACAGGCTATGGGCCTAAAAGATAAAATATGGGTACCCAACTTAGGTGCTAAAAAGTCAACCCACAACAGCGTGGAGTTAGGTAGAGTAGCGTGGAGTGGAATGGATTCAGGGCCGGCTTTAGGGTAGTGCAAACAGTGCAGCCACACCAGGTGCTGACCTGAATTGGGGGGCCCTGACCTGAGGGGGGCCTGTGTTTAGCAATAACTTTGAAACTTGTGATTTAAAAGCAGCTGCTAAAAGTTCCTTGTGAGTCCAGCCCTCAAGTAGCAACTAAAATGGCAAGCTACCTCTTGTGATTAATGTTCCTGCTAGAGAGACAGATGAGAGTTTTGTCTAGCAACAGCTTTGACTCTCCATAAAGTAGCCTAGATGGTTAATATGCCTGCTGCATAGAACAGAACTACATTTTTATGTAGATAGCTAAGTGGAATAGTAAAGCCGACCTTTACAAGCGCTTTAAAACAAATTAATGTATGTGAATGTGAAAGGGGGGCGATGGGAGCTGAGGGGCACATTTACGGGTGGTAGTGAGAGAATCCAAGGAGGTGGTCACGGGATGAGGGGGCGCCAAAAAAGACTGTTGCACAGGACACCACCAGCACTAAAGCTGGTCCTGAATGGAGTGACATAGAGTACAGCAGCATAGAGGGGAGTGGCGTAGAGTGGCATGTAGTGGAGTGGTGTAGAGTAGAGTGGCATAGAGTGAAGTGACATAGAGTAGAATGGTTTGGAATGTAGTGGAATAGAGTGACGTAGAATGACCAAAATTGGCATAGAGTAGAGTGAGTGGACTGGCATGAAGTTTAGTAAGAATAGAGTGGGGAGGAGTGGAGTGGGGTGGCGTGAATTGTCGTATTATACAATGAAGTGCATAGAGTATAGTGGTGTACAGTGGAGTGGTGTAGAGTACATTGAAGTATGGTGGCGTAGAGTGGTGTGGAGTGAGGTGGGTTGAAATGGAATGGCGTAGAGTACAGTGGCTTAGAATGGAGTGGGGTAGTGGGGGAGTGGCCTTAAAGTCGCATTGTGTGGAGTGGTTTGATGTGGAGTGGCATGGTGTGGAGTGGCATAGAGTGGAGTGTCATAGAATGCAGTGGCATGGATTCGAGTGGTGTAGAGTGGAGTGACGTAGAGAAGTGTGGTGTAGGGTAGAATGGAGTTGAGTCGAGTGGAGTGACGTCAAGTAGTGCAGAGTGGAGTGGCATAGGAGTGGAGTAGTGTAGAGTAGCATAGTTTAGAGTGATATAGAGTAGTACAGTTTTGGGTGTAAGTAAGTAAAGCGTGGATAGAGACGTCAGGTAGTGTGAAAGCAACATAAATATGAAGCTGTATGCCAGTTGTGTAGTCGGGACCTAAAAAGGAAGTGCACAGACTGTATTCAGGAGGAAATACTTCCCTCCCAGGCTCATCAGCAACTCTCTTGTCATCCACTGCTTTGCATGTGAGCCCTTTGGGGTGAATGCTGGAGAGCAGTGCAGTTATCACGCGTGAGGAGAGGGCCAATTTAGACAGAATTGCGTGTGTCTCTGCAAAGCACTGTACCTGGATGTCGGTGTGTACTAATCCTCAGTTACCCGCATTCCACAACTCCGACGAAGTTTGCATTTTCTGTTCTAAAATAACTGATTAAAATTCACATTATATTCTACGTAGTAGCTGATGTGCCCTACCGCATGGTCTGTTGTGTCAACACCAGAAATTGCAGGTTGGGAAGAAGTTGGTCCGATTAATGCTTTACTACCACTTATAGCAACGCGTGGAGAAGCGGGTTTACAAGAATAGCAACTATAGCAATTTAAAAGACAAAACATCTTCACCTAGAAATAGATCACATGTAGCAGACTAAATCCATGCGCTGCAGCCCGTTCAGAGGTTAAGAATAGATATGTTATCAGATGCCCAGAGCAAAAGAAAAACTGCTAACACATTAACAGGATGGATTTCCTCTGAGTACAATTCGAAGACCACTAAGGATGCTTGGAGAATGTTAGCTGGATCTTATTAAAACTAATTACCAGTGATTGTAATCAGAAGCACAGTTAAAAAAAATCTATTTGCATGATATCTTTCTATTGCAGATCAAGGTATAATGACTTTTCACGACAGTTGAATTAAATGCTGAACAAGAAAACATTACTGTGGCTGAGAGTATAATCTTGCTCTGCACCTTGTCTGGAGATTTCCACTACCTATTTCAGTTGTGATTGTAATCTGTTTCCATCTGGTACTCATTGGATATGATTTGGTCTATCCACATCTGTACTTTGATTTTTGATTTTTCATTTAATGTGGAAAAGCCAGACTCTCTGAGTGAAGGTTTCTATTTCTGAAACATCTGACGCATTTATGATTATGAAAAGCCATGAGCTGAAGGATATAGATATTGGAAAAACCGTTTTTCATATACTTTGCAGAGAACATTTTTTGTCATAAACGGTATTCCCATAGCTGCTTTCATAGGCTTGGAAAGTGATGCCACACCTCATTGTTACCTATAAATAAATTTGCTACTGTCTTTGTTTATTGTAGAAAACTCAGACAGGCAGCCAGTGGTTTCAGGCCCATTGACAGCTGTGCATTATCTCAATACGTTTACTACTTGAGTAGCGCCATTGATATTCCTGAAGGGGTTGGATATTCGATATATTTTGACCTGCCTAGGAGGACACACACCCTTGCTTTAACACCCAATTCCGATAGCTGCCTAGAACAATGATGTTGTTGAAGGCTCATGCATATGTCACTATGAAGACTTCACATGCATTCCCAGTGTGAAAGTCTTCATTTTTAATATTGATAATCCATAAACACGCTATGCACCTGGTATACCTGGATAGGTATAAGAAAGTTGTCCTGCATGAGTAACATTGTGATGACGTTCTACTTCAAAGTGTGGCGTGTTGAAAGGCGACAGATTGCTTCAATGCAGTCTAGTGTGGAATCTGGCACTGCGTGGCAAAGTGCTTCAGTGTAGTCACTCTTGAAGTATGACACTGGAGTGAAATCTGGCACTGCATGACAGATTGGTTCAGTGCAGCAGGGTGTGAAGTCTGGCACTGCACAGCAGATTGCTTTAATGCTGTCTAGTATAAAATCTGGCACTGCATGAAAGATTGTTTCAGCACATTTCTTCACTGCAGATTTCTTTAATGAAGCCTAGGGTGAAATCTGGCATCACACGCCATGCAGAAAATCCCGACAGTTCTGAACAGCTGTTTGTTTCATGCACTCATTCAGTTGTGCGTGTGTAATTGCTATTTGTACTTTGAATTTTAGAATTTTCCTTCTATAAAACCAAGATTCTTACAAAGACGTTGACCCAAAATACGAAAGAAAACTTAGATAAGTATTTTTCAGAAGTTAGCATTTGGATTTTTAAAACAGGGCCAACACTTCAATGTACTATAAAGTTGCTTTTAATTGCAATTCTGTTTACAGACTAATGATTTCCACTGAGAGGTTGGTGAAAGCATTTGCAATTGGAATTGCACTAGCCTTATCTGCCAACAATAGGTGGAGGTGGTGGCACCAACAATCCGTGCTGTCAGAAACGAGTGCACCCGGTGATCCAACCAAATGATGCGCTCAACGATGAAGAGTCGCTCTTCAAGAGACAAGAAAAGTCTGGGAGACCTGTGTTCACGTGGATCACTAAAACCCACCATCATTTGGTATCGTGATTAAGACAGGACTCTCCAAAACAAGGTTAACTTCAACATTCAGCCTACGCACCCCGAAAGGGCATTGCAAGCTAAGGGACCGCATGAAATGTACCTAGAAGAAATAGCTCTGAAGAAGCGTCATGTTGCGCCGTGAGACACGTGCTGGCTGAAACAATTTATGATGCTGACAAATACAGTTTAAACTGCACATATGTGTTGACTGAATTGAATCGGTTGAAAGTACTTCTTGTAAAAATATTTTTGTTGTAGCTATCACAAGATTTATGTGGTAATCTTGGAATTGTATAAAGGCGAAAGTGAAGATAAACCTTTTTGAAACGCTCAACATCTTTTTGAGAATAAATTACGATGAGACTTGATTTATGACTATTTTAGGTTTATTTGTAATATGGAAATGTGTCTGCCATAGCTCCCTACGAACAAGATTACTAGTTGTTTAAAGCCATTAGTATCTTTGCCCAAACCCTTTGAACTAATTATCTCTGTTCTCATCAGCTCCAGGCCTATTACTGTACCGCCTTCTGTTTTAGGATGTACAGACCCCTTGCACAATGGCCTCGGTGTATTTAAAGGCAAGCAGCGCACCTTGTCACCCCAGCTGCTCGCGTTGTGAGAGCCATACTCTTCTTACCAAACCAGACACACACACACACGCGCACACACCTGAGCTGAGCCGCCATTACTTACCTGTGAAATCTTTGTAACCTTCGCTGCTATCCCCTTAGTCAAATACCGTCCTTTCGAAAATCACCATTCGGAGACTGCTTTATGTGCATCCACCCCAAACTTTGAAATATGTCACCACTAAACACTTAAACATATATCAAATTACACCCAATATTTAGAAAACACTTAAGACTTTATGCTGAATACAAACTCTTCTATCTGAATTTAATTATTCATTCAGCACCAATAGACTGTTGGTGGAATGAGCGCTTTATAAATGCCACACGACATAACTAACTTTGGACCAGAATTCCTGGGCAGTGGACACTGCGGACATCTTTAGATACCTGCCAATCCGGGCAGGATTCGGGGGAATTGTCACAATTGATATATCTGCTGCTGGGTGAAATGTTCTGTAGACCACCTGAGAACGTTTTGCTTCAAACATGGTGTGAACGAATTTGGCTTGAATACTTGGAAGTAGAGACTGGTTCGACTTCATGATGTATCACTCTTGTTTATATTGTTTTCTGTGAGTCTCAGCAGTGATGAGAAATTGGAGGGGCTGTTAATTTGCTGCAGATATTTGTACGATGTTTCTAGGAGGTGTTCTCACACATTTTAATTTCCAGTAGTGTGTTCTGTTGACACCGTAAACACTGTAGTAATATTCCAGCTGTTTCAGTACTCGTTATCTGTAAGTGATGTGGGTACTTTATATAGGAGGCATATTTTGTAGACATTATCAAAGATATTGTTCTGCAAACGCTTTTTTTGCTTCTTTCTGGCTTCATGGAAGTGGCCTGCACAATATTTTCTCCATACACTCCAGGGTTATGGGTGCTAAGGGTTACTCCGAAAAAACGCCTGCGACACAGTAGACTGAAGTTAGTTAGTTCAGAATCCTGCAAGGCAGACAACGGTCCACTTCCAGTAACATAGCGTCATTGGGTCCTTGTGTAAGGAAGGTAAAGAGCCCCCTGGCCACTGTTTGAACTGTACAATACATCAATAATCAAGGTTCAGTGGACCCCTCAGGCCTCTGGGCCTTGGTGCCACTGCACGTGCTGCACAAATGGAAGCTACACCCCTTTCTACTACCACGCTACAGTGATACACCTTGTTGGACATGGTCTGTTTTGCAGGGCCAACCCTGAACTTTTTGCCTTCTTCCTCCCATTTTTTCTGACTTGTTTTGGTTGGCTTTAGGACTGTGCCCCCTTTACAACTTCTAACTAGTGCTAAATTGCATATGCTCTCTGTCTAAATTTGTATTGGTCGATTGGTTTATCCATGATTGGCATATTTGATTTACTAATAAGTCCCTAGTAAAGGGCAACAGGTGTGGCCTGGGCCTGTAAATCAAACGCTACTAGTGGGCCTGCAGCACTGATTGTGCAAACCACATGTGTAGACCTGCAAACATGTCTCAGGCCTGCCAGTGCAGTGTCTATGTGTGTAGTTTTAAACTGCCATTTCGACCTGGCAAGTGGACCCACATGCCAGGCCCAAACCTTTCCTTTTACTACATGTAAGTCACCCCTAAGGTAGCCTTGTTGGCAGGGTGCAGTGTATTTAAAAGGTAGGACATGTACTGATGTGTTTTACACGTCCTGATAGTGAAATACTACTAAATTCGGTTTTCCCTATTGCTGGGCCTATCTCTCTGATAGGTTAACATGGGGATTGCCTTGAAATATATTTCAAGTGCAATTTCACATTGGAAGCAGATAGAGATGGGGAGCTTGGGGTCTCTGAACTCACAAGTTAAAAATACATCTTTTGGCAAAGTTGGTTTTTGAATTGTAAGTTTGATAATGCGACTTTTACAAAGTGGTCATTTTCTTGCTTAACCATTCTCTGCCTCTGCCTGTCTGCTGGATATATGTCTGGGTTAGGGCAACAGTTGGGCTGTTTGTGCATTCACTCTATAATTTTTTTTATACATGTTTTATTAAGTTTTAGTAGAACAGAAGGTCCATCTGGACTGAGGCACTCATTATGACATTGGCGGTAAGTGCCTCTCACCGCCATGCTGACTGCCGCCAACATACCGTGACTGCGGCAGTATACCGATACGCGTATTATGACCCACACATAGAAATCCGCCACTATACAGACACACACACAAGTCCGCCAGCCCAAAGGTCAGTGATAAAATGAATGTGGTACCAAAACCCACACCGTTACGCTAACAGAAATACGCCCACAGCATCATGATCCACGAATCACCGCAGCGGACATTCAACCATGGTAAACCATTGGCGGTACAGACTGCGCGCTCAAAATACACACACACTAACAAAACAACACCACATTGGACAATTCAAACTACACACACCTGACATACATACACACACCACACCCACACACCCACACCAATATAAAACACACTCACACCATACCCACAACCCTTTACGACCCAAATAATTTCACAACTGAGAGGGAGACAAGCCAGGAGCACCCACTGAATCAGAGCCAAAAAATACCATCACCCCTACACCATCCACTCACCTCACAGCACACACCCCAACACATCACCCCACACTCCCTCACACACACCACTCACACTACACCCAGAGCACCACAAAGACACCCCAGGTTCTCAGAGGAGGAGCTAAGGGTCATGGTAGAGGAAATCATCCGGGTAGAGCAACATCTATTCGGATCACAGGTGCAGCAGACGTCCATTGCTAGGAAGATGGAGCTATGGCGGAGAGTTGTGGACAGGGTCAACGCCGTGGGACAGCCCCCCAGAACATGGGATGACATCAGGAAGAGGTGGAACGACCTACGGGGGAAGGTTCGTTCCGTGGTTGTAAGACACCAGATAGCTGTTCAGAGGACTGGCGGTGGACCCCCACCTCCTCCCCCATAACTAACAACGTGGGAGGAGCAAGTCTTGGCGATCATGCATCCTGAGGGCCTGGCAGGAGTAGCAGGAGGACTGAACTCTGGTAAGTCAAATCTTTACTACTTTATCCCCCCCCCACCTGCATGCCATCACAAACTCCTACCCTACCCTCACCCCCATCACTCCACCACCTCACATATACCCCACTATCACAACCCACCCATCCCAATACCAAGCCCTGCATGCTACACCAATGCATGGACCCCCATCACATACCTGCATGGACGCCCATCACCACAGCATGTACACTAGTGACAATCACTTAGCCAACCAAATCACAAATCACACACGCCAAAGCTACCTTGCTAATAACAACCATAGAGGGAAACATACCCATGCACAAGATGTCACACGCAGAAACAATAACACTGCATTTACATCCCCACAGGACCCCCACACAACATCACCGGAGAGGAGGTGCCAGCAACATCCAGTCCCCCCCAAGAAGAGGCCCACAGTCATGACAGCAGCTCTGCACGCCTGGATCAGGATGACCAACCTGGCCCATCAGGGACCTCTGGACAGTCGGTGACCCAGCCACATTCCCAAACCACCACAGAGCCTCCCCCTCAGGAAACACCAGCACAGCACCCACCCAGCGGGCCCATCACTCTGTCCCCAGGACACGTCAATCAGCAGTGTGTCCACCACTACAGGGACCCCAGGCAACCCCACAAACACAGGACGATCAGGGACCTGGGGTCAGTGGCAGTGGGCACACGGTTCAGGGGACAGAGGAACAGGACAACAGGGAAGCTGGGAGGACTGCTGTGCGACAGGGGGAGGACAGGCCTAGGGAACCGACTCTCCACAATGCACTCACCAACATCCTGGGAGCATACCACCATTCCCAGGAGACCATGGGCCAGATACTGGCCAAGTTGCAGGAGACCCAGCGGCTGCAGGAAGGACAGTACCTGGGGATCAGGGAGGACCTGAGAGACATCCACACCACCATGGTCACCATTGCAGGGGTGCTGGCAGACATGGCCAACACCATGAGGGAGGCAGTGGCACACCAACAGGCCCCTGACACTAGCCTCACCGAAGAACAGCCCTCCACCTTCGCTGACGCTAGTGGACAGGAGGCCCCACCACAGGAACAACAGGCCATCAGCACCTCTCCCCCTGCAGAAGGAGAACCATCACGCAAAAGGTCCCTGCGATCCAGGCAGAAGCCAGAGAACATTGCCAAGACCCCCGCCATGAAATAAGACTCCCCTGAATGTCACCCTGTCCACCTTGAACTGCCATTGCTCCACTTCCTATGCCCCCTTGGACAATGCATCTGTGATACCAATAGACTGGACTCTATCGTGGACATTTCTCCACCATCAACCCAGCCCATTGCAATACCCCCTACACTTATTATCACAGAAATAAACACCCTTGGAACTAATACAAGTATGGAGTCTGTTAATTGATTGAAATATGTATTAGTTTAACAAGCTGTAAACATTGTAATTCAAATGTAAAGTTATATTTACAAAGGTATGACCTGTAGTGGGCAGCAGTAAACACACCAGGAGCCAGAGTGGGGCACAGATATCTGAAAATAGAGATGCCAAGGGGTACAGTGTGTGGCCATAGAAATAGGGAAATCAGGCTGCCATGTACAATGTCCAACACAAAACTGTAATGGAAGGTGAAGTTACAGTGTCTTACCTGAGTGTCACTGGAGGTACTGTTGAGTTATAGTAGTTCTGTTATCCACATCCTCTTCCTCTGCCTCCTCTTAGTCACTGTCCACAGGCTCCTCCGCTGCCACACGACCATCTCCAGGCTCACCCTCCTGCAGAAAAGGCTCCTGGTGTCTCAAGGCAAGGTTGTGCAACATGCAACATGAAACGATGATCTGTCACACCTTGGGTGAGTAGTACAGGGATCCACCTGCCAGATGGAGGCACCGGAATCTGGCCTTCAGGAGGCCAAAGGTTCGCTCAATGATCCTCCTTGTACGCCCATGTGCCTCATTGTAACGTTCCTCTGCCCTTGCCTTGGGATTCCTCACTGGGGTCAGTAGCCATGAGAGGTTGGGGTAACCAGAGTCACCTGAAAATATCGAGGGATACCTGTTAGCCAGACACTCACCCTTAGGTACAACCCCAGACCCATACCTACATCAACTGGGTGGGGGCCATGGGCTCACCTATTAGCCACACCCTACGCCTCTGGAGTTGAGACATCACATATGGGGTGCTGCTATTCCTCAAGATAAAGGTATCATGCACAGAGCCAGGATACTTTGCATTGACATGGGAGATGTACTGGTCCGCCAAACACACCATCTGCACATTCAGAGAGTGAAAGCTCTTTCGATTTCGAAACACCTGTTCATTTCTCCGGGGTGGGACAAAGGCAATATGTGTACCATCAGTAGCACCAATGATGTTGGGGATATGTCCCATTGCATAGAAGTCAGCCTTCACTGTGGCCAAATCATCCACCTGGTGGAATACAATGTAGCTGCCCATGTGTTTTATCAGGGCAGACAACACTCTGGTCAGCACATTTGAGAACATAGGCTGTGACATCCCTGATTCCATGGCCACTGTCGCTTGGAAGGAACCACTTGCCAAGAAATGGAGCACTGACAGGACCTGCACTAGAGGGTGGATACCTGTGGGGTGGCGGATAGCTGAAATCAGGTCTGGCTCCAACAACTCTGTGATTGTGGCCCTATCTAGTCTGTAGGTTAGGATAATGTGCCTGTCCTCCATTGTTGCCAGGTCCACTAGGGCTCTGTACATGGGGGTATGTCTCCATCTCCTATTCATCCTCAGTGGTTGAACTCTAGGGTGAAAAACGGTGAGCAGAAGGTCATATTCAAACATATACTCAGATTAATATGCTATGTTTGTTTTACAGAAACAGTATGTGAACTTGTAAGTCAGTTGATGTGCCTATGTCTGCTGTGGTGCAGTTAGGTGCCATGGCCTGTGCCCCCCTGAAATTGCAGCCGCCTGACCTGTGAGGAGGCACAAGTGGAAATGAGGTAATTACGCTGGCGTTGTGCGCCTTTGCGGCCGGCGGTCGATGACCGCCGTGCAACATCGCATTGGTTATCATTGGGGCCTACGGGTTCCAGGAGCCAGTGGTGATGTACGCCGGCGGTGATGGTATGCACCGCCGTGGACGTGTCCTCCATTTTCTATCTGTTCACTCACTTGCTACCTGACCTTCAACAGGAGAGGAACTACACTGCAAGTGCTGCTGTGACCTGTGTCTGGAAGTGACCATGGCTCAAGTGTGTGGGGAAAGGGCCCCTGCTTTCACTTCGAAGGAGTTGGAGAGACTGGTGGATGGGGTCCTACCCCTGTACTGTTTACTTTATGATCCTCCGGACCAACAGGTGAGTACACTATGAGCATGATGCGTGGGGCATGAATGTATGGAGTGCTGTGTGTGTGCAAGCCTCGTCTGGGGGGGGCTGAGGGGTCCTGGGCAGAGTGCTGCATGTATGGTGGTCAATGTATGTGCATAAGGGGATGGGAGGGATATGTTGGGCCATGAGTATGACAGTCCGGGCGGTATGAATAATACCTTTTCTGTTGTATTTTTTTCTGCAGGTCAGCGCCCATCAGAAAAAGGGTATTTGGCGTGCCATCGCCAAGGAGGTGTGGACCCAGGGGGTCTTTGACAGGCAGAGCACCCACTGCCGCAAACGGTGGGAGGACCTGCGCCGCTGGGCAAGGAAGATGGCGGAGGCCCAGCTGGGGCTGGCCTCCCAATGAGGAAGGGGTGCCTGTCGTACCCTGACCCCCCTGATGCTTTGCATCCTGGCGGTGGCCTATCCGGAGTTGGATGGGCGCTTGAAGGCATCACAGCAGCCACAAGGGGGTGAGAACAGATTCAGATTCATGACTTTGCGCGCGTTAAGGTGTCATCTGGGTGGGGGATGTGGGCTTTGGGTGCCCCTAGGCCAGGGCAAACATGGCAGGGTAGGTTCCATGATGGGCAAGCTCAGATGCACTCCAACCCCAATAATGCTATTGGGCATCTACTACTGGGCAGGGTCCTGTGGGTTTTAGGTGTGCAGCTCATGGTGTTAGGCATTGTACCCCATGGGCTGGTGATTAGCATTGTAACTGGTAGTGCGTGGCCTAGTGCATAGGGCTGTTCCCTGTGTGTTGTGTATGCCAACAGTTGTGTTGTTGCTGGCATTGACCAAGTGTATCCTCTGTCTCTTCCCCCACCTTTTTGTTTTGTCACCCTGTCCTTGTGTGCATCAGCATCATCTGGTCGAGGAGCAGAGGCACCGGCGACCGAGGGAGCTGCATCCCACATGGGCCTGGAGGCCGAATCCACCGACGGTGAGGGCACCAGTGGGATGGAGGAGTAGGGGAGCACCAGAACGGAGACAGGAGGGGACAGTACCGACAGCGACTCCTCCTCTGATGGAAGTTCCATGTCGGTGGAGGACACCTCAGTGCCCACCCCAACTACAGGTACAGCCGCCACCCCCATACCAGCACCACCCTCCCAGCAGCCTCTCAGCGTGTTTCCTGTGCCCACTCACCCAGGAGGGACGGCATCTCCTTCGCCCCAGGCACCTCAGGCCCTGCCCCAGTCAGCCCTGCTGCCCTCAGTGAGGAGGTTATTGACCTCTTGAGATCTCTCTCTGTTGGGCAGTCAAGCATACTGAATGCCATCCAGAGTCTAGCAGGGCAAACAAATGCATACCTGGAGGGCATTCACTCTGGCGTGGTGGCCCAACAGAGAGCATCATAGACTCTGGCCAATTCACTGAAGGCAGCCATTGTCCCTGTCTCCAGCCTCCCCCTCCAACTTCCTCAACCCAGTCCTAATCCCCTCAACCCCACCCTATCCCAAGCACACCCTTAGACCTGCATTCACCCAAATCAACACACAGAAGTGGCTCAGGCAAACACAAGCACCACACTTCATCCCACATGCACTCACACAAGCACCATCCAGATGCAGACACACCAACATCCGCTGCCTTCACTGTGTCCCCCTCCTCGTCATCGTCCACCTCCCTCCCAGTAGCGTCTCCACTCACACCTGTATGCACTACATCCTCATCCACTACCTCCATCACCAACACACCTATCACTACACGCCCCTCACTGGCAGTCACCGCCCCCACATCCATGCGCACGTCCCCTGTGTCCTCTCCCACTGTGTCTGTGACCCCTCCTCCCAAAGTACACAAACGCAAGCACTCAGACATCCAACAGCCATCCACCTCACAACAGCATCCAGCCCATGCACCTGCACCCAAACACAGCAGACACACACCTCCAACAACCACTCCCTCTTCCTCCACTTCCAAACCTTCACCCTCTTCCCACCCCAGTGTCCCTAAGAAGCTTTTCCTCGCCACCCTTGACCTATTCCCTACCCCTCCCCCGTCCTTCACTTCGGGCCAGGGTGGCCACAACCCAGCCCAGCACCTCAACCACCCAGTCCATGGCCACTGTAGTTTCTGCAGCTTCTGCAGGTGTGAGAGGCTCCAAGGAGGCACCCGTCAGGAAAGCCAGTGTGCCTGCACCACCTGCCAAGGGCAAGAAGGGGCCACAACCTAGCAAGGGCAAGAAGAGGACACCAGCCAGCAAGGGGAAGGACGCACCACCAGCCAGCAAGGGCAGGAAGGGAACACCAGCTGGCAGAAGCAAGGAGGCACCACGATCTGCTAAGGGCAGGAAGGGGCACACAACACCAGTTATGGCACTGCAGCCGTCGGAGGCTGCAGGAGAAGGGCTGGAGCCTCCCCCCACCACTGACAGCACCGCCACCTGCATCGTGGCCAGCATCGCGACCTGCCCTGACGCCAGCACCGCTCCTGCTCCGCCAGCAGCACCACTGCCAGCAGCAGCAGCCCCTAGTGTGCAGCCGTCCGAGGCTGCAGGGGAAGGGCTGGAGCCTCCCCCCACCACTGACAGCACCGCCACCTGCACCATGGCCAGCACTGACCCGCCGCCAGCACCGCCACCTGCACCACCAGCAGAACCACTGGAAGCAGCAGCAGCCCCAGTGGGCAGCCGTCCGAGGCTGCAGGGGAAGGCCTGGAGCCTCCCCCAACCACTGACAGCACCGCCACCTGCATCGCAACTGACATCCACTGAGCAGTCGTCACCCCCGGCGAGCAGTGTGTAGTCGTGACTACATGGGCTGTAGTGCATCTGGGCCTGTGCAACACCTGTAGGTGTGACACCCAGGTGAGAGACTGTGACCTTGCACCATCCAGGATGAAGCAGACTGGGCACAAAGCCCCCTCCAGAACCAATGGAAGAAGGCATCCTCTCACCCCCTCCTTGGCAGGATGAAGCAGACTGGGCACAAAGCCCCATCCAGAACCAGTGGAAGAAGGCATCCACTCACCCCCTCAGGATGAAGCAAACTGGGCACAAAGCCCCCTCCAGAACCAGTGGAAGAAGGCATCCAATCACCCCCTCCTTGCCTCCTTTGCAGGATGAAGCAGACTGGGCACAAAGCCCCCTCCAGAACCAGTGGAAGAAGGAATCCACTCACCCCCTCCTTGGCAGGATGAAGCAGACTGGGCACAAAGCCCCCTCCGGAACCAGTGGAGAAGCCATCTACTCCAGAGATGGTGGCTTTGCACTCCCCAGGACCAGGAAGTGAGCAACCCACCCACTAGAGAGACTGTGGCTTTGCACTCCCCAGGACCAAGCAGTGGGCAACCCACCTACTAGAGAGACTGTGGCTTTGCACTCCCCAGGACCAGGAAGTGGGCAACTCACCCACTAGAGAGTCTGTGGCTTTGCACTCCTCAGGACCAAGCAGTGGGAAACCCACCCACTAGAGAGACTGTGGCTTTGCACTCCCCAGGACCAGGAAGTGGGCAACCCACCCATTAGAGAGACTGTGGCTTTGCACTCCCCAGGACCAAGCAGTGGGCAACCCACCCACTAGAGAGACTGTGGCTCTGCACTCCCAAGGACAAGGAAGTGGGCAACCCACCCACTAGGGAGATTGTGGCTTTGCACTCCCCAGGACCAAGCAGCAAGCAACCCACCCACTAGAGAGACTGTGGCTTTTCACTCCCCAGGACCAGGAAGTGGGCAACCCACCCACTAGGGAGACTGTGGCTTTGCCCTCCCTAGGACCAGGAAGTGGGCAACCCACCCACTAGGGAGACTGTGGCTTTGTACTCCCAGGACCAAGCAGTGGGTAACCCACCCACTAGAGAGACTGTGGCTTTGCACTTCCCAGGACCAAGCAGTGGACAACCCACCCACTAGGGAGACTGTGGCTTTTCACTCCCCAGGACCAAGCAGTGGGCAACCCACCCACTAGAGAGACTGTGGCTTTGCACTCCCCAGGACCAAGCAGTGGGCAAACCACCCACTAGAGAGACTGTGGCTTTGCATTCCCCAGGACCAGAAAGTGGGTAACCTACCCACTAGGGAGACTGTGGCGTTGCACTCCCCAGGACCAAGTAGTGGGCAACCCACCCACTAAAGAGACTGTGGCTCTGCACTCCCCAGGACCAGGAAGTGGGCAACCCACCCACTAGGGAGACTGTGGCTTTGCACTCCCCAGGACCAAGCAGTGGGCAACCCACTCACTAGAGAGACTGTGGCTTTGCACTCCCCAGGACCAGGAAGTGGGCAACCCACCCATTAGAGAGACTGTGGCTTTGCACTCCCCAGGACCAAGCAGTGGGCAACCCACCCACTAGAGAGACTGTGGCTCTGCACTCCCCAGGACCAGGAAGTGGGCAACCCACCCACTAGAGAGACTGTGGCTTTGCACTCCCCAGGACCAGGAAGTGGGCAACCCACCCACTAGGGAGACTGTGGTTTTGCACTCCCAGGAAGTGGGCAACACACCCATTAGAGAGACTGTGGCTTTGCACTCCCCAGGACCAAGCAGTGGGCAACCCACCCACTAGAGAGACTGTGGCTTTGCAGTCCCCAGGCCCAGGAAGTGGGCAACCCACCCACTAGGGAGACTGTGGCTTTGCACTCCCCAGGACCAAGCAGTGGGCAACCCACCCACTAGAGAGACTGTGGCTTTGCACTCCCCAGGACCGGGAAGTGGGCATGTAGCCCCCTCCAGGAGCAGTGGTGTTGTACCATCTTCCAGCTGAGGTGCCCCCCCATTCCTCATCCCCCTGAGGTGCCTGTGTGTTTTCAACCTGATGCCCCAGCAGTGTTCTCTCCGTATTGAGGCAGGGGTCAAGTGTGGCCTTGGCCTATGTGTTATGGCCCCGTGGGCCACGGACATTTTGGAGTGGGCATTGTTCCTCCTTTTGTATATATTGTATATACTGTTTATTGATTTATGGACGTATTTATCTTAAATTGTACTATTACACTCATTTTAATCCATTCCTTTTGTCCTTGCGTTATTCCTGAGGGTTACGGGGTGTACATGTAATGTTGTTGCATCTGTTTGTATGTATGGTGTTGGGGGTGAGGGTGGGGGTGTTGCGTGTGTGTGTCACTCTCTTTTTCTTCCCCCCCTCCCTTGTGTGCTAGGTGAAGTACTCACTGTGGTCGTCTTCGCTGGCGTTTATGTTCCTGGTGTATGAGGATATACACCAGCATTGGAAAAATGTACAGCTCGGGCTCCATGGTGTTGTGATTCTTCCCTGAGTGTCGAGAGGTGAGTCGTTTCCATTCAGTGTACTGTTTCCACCATGCTTTTGATGGCGTTGGTACCGCCCCGGATTAGCTGGCGGATTGGCCTGTTTTAATACTGTGGGCGGTACATTGTCTTCCGCCTGGCTGTTGGCGGTTACCGCCGCAATGCCTGTTGCTACAGCCATGTCGGTCGGAGTGTTAAAGTGGCTGTCTGTGTTGGAGGTTTCCGCCATGGTGATAATTCAATTTGTTTTACCGCCGGCCTGTTGGCGGTATTACAGCTGCTTTATCACCGACCGCCAGGGTTATTATGAGGGCCAGAGACTTATAACACCATTCCATTGTACAGGTAAGAGCAATATTACGATGAGCATATCATCCAAGCCATTTACTTTTAATTATATTGTTGCATTTGCTACTCCTACTGTCCATTGTTAGCCTTCAGGAAACGACAACAACCCCACCCATCGTGAGTCCTGAGTGCCATGTGTCTGATGTCAAGGACACCCAATTCTGACTCTGCCGCAGCATCTGTGGCCCCGTGGTGTGATTGTGGCACTGCAAAGTTGATGCTTGGCATCTTGACCTGCTGGATTCATCGACCCCGCCTTGTCGTAAGGAACTGATCCCTCGCTGCCAATGCTGCATCACCTCCACTGCAGCCGTAAGGAACTGATGCCTCATCTCCGCAGTAGCAGTAAGGAACCAACGCCGCACTGGCTACAGCGTTGCCTCACCTCCCCGACTTCATGCAACATCTGTGTTTCCTCATCGTTTTCCAAGGTATTGTACCCGGAGTCCATGCGAATCCATGACCGTCCCACACTCCCTTGAGAGTGGCATCAGATTGTTGGGAACGACTCAGTCAGGATTCTGCAATAATTCCAGTGGGAGCTACTGTGTTTCTAAGCTCTACACTAAGGTTTATTATTCAAAAATTAATATCTTAACTTGTATATGTTGGATTTGTGTTGTGTTGGTCTTGTTTCACTCAGATAAATATTAGCTATTTTTCTAAACGAGTGTAGAATACTTTTGTGGTGTTTTCACTGCATTACTGTGTGTGTGTGTGTTTGAGTGTGTGTACAAATAATTTACACATTGCCTCTGAGATAGGCCAGACTGCTCATACCAGGCTACCACGGGTGTGAACAGGGGTTATCTTAGCTGTGGACTCCATTACCCTGACTAGAGTGAAGATTCCTACTTGGACAGGGTGCAAACCACTGCCACCTAGAGACCCAATTTCTAACACACCTTAAGTTCGACCTTAGAGATAATTTATGAGCAGGTGTTGACCACAGGGGAATTTCCGCAGAGGTGGAAGAAAGGCATTATTTGCCGTCTCAAAAAAAAGCCTAGTGGAGATGTTTATGACCTGAATAATCTCTTATCCATCTCTTTAATACCACCTCCAGCTAAAATATTAGAATAACATGTGACTAAAGCATTAGCCTTTTTTCTAGGCAATAATGAATGCCTAGATTCATCATAGCACGGCTTCAGGAACAATCACAGTACAGAGTCCGCTCTGCTGTCAGCTTCCAATTATATTTGGTGTCAGGTGGATCAGGGCAGTGCTGTCATCCTCATAATGTTAGACCTGTCTGCAGCCTTTGATGCCATCTCACCATCCTTGCTGAGGAGTAGGCTCCGGCAGGCAGGACTGAGGGGCAGGGTTGCTGGATTCCTTTCTTAGAAGCAGGATGAATATAGTCAGTTGAGGATTTTAGAGCCTCTCGTTTCCAGTTGCCATGTGGGGTGCCACAGGACTCGTCCCTTAGTTCACCTCTGTTCAACCTATATGTGACTCAGTTGGCACACTAAATAAATTCCTATGGCTTTCAGATGGCTTCCTATGCGGATGACACACAAATCATGATGCCGATTGGTAAAGATTGGACAGCGGTGGCTGCGAGATTTAGGTCCTGCATGGTGGAGTTTAGCAGCTGGATGAAACAAAATTGACTTATGATGAATAGTGATAAAACAGAGATTCTGTTTTTGGGTTCACCAGCTCCATTTGGAATAGCAGCTGGTGGCCGGAGGCATGCAGCCTTTCTTCCACTCCTGTGAAGTAAGCAAAAAACATACAAATGGTTTTTGACTTGGAACTGACCGTTGAGGGGCAGGTTAGTAACATAGTAAAGACATGCCACTGGATACTTAAAATGATCAGGAAGATCCTGCATTTTATTCCAGCCGAGCTTAGAGTTTCAGTTGTGTTGGAGCTTATCATCTCTCACTTGGATTATTGCAATCCTCTTTATCGAAATGCTGCTAAATACTCCCTCAACAGGTTGCAACTAATCCAAAATGGGGCAGGGCGGTTGATCCTCTGGCTTCTGAAGAGGCACTCGTGAGGAAGGGCTTGACATCCCTTCATTGGCTTCTGATTAGGAAACTGATTAGTTTTAAAGCAATATGCCTTGTACATAAGGCATTGCATCAGCCCATCTCAGGATATCTAAGGACCGTTTTTTCTTGGTACGTCCCCAGTAGAACCGTGAGATTGGAAAGCAACAAGAAGGTAAATACACCCAGATTTAGGAGGGACAGATGGGGTGGAACCTTTTCAGTGGCAGCAGCCAAGCTTTGGAACATGCTACCACCGGGTTTCAGAAGGATCGATTCACATCTTGAATTTTGCAGGGCAGTCAAAACTTGGCTATTTAGGACAGATTAGGATGGTTTGGGTAAGAATTGGTTCTTCGTGCCGAAGGCTTATTCACACCCCAAGCACTTAGATACCCGCTGGGTTGGATGCGCTTTACAAATGCAAATACAATTACAAGTACCTCTATCTGTTGGACAAGTGATCTCGCAAAACGTGACTTATAGAAGGTTACAAGTGATAATGAATTTACCATTACAGCAAAGCTGCCATTATAGAATGAAGGGGGTTGGAGCACTCCTTAAACCTTGGTGAGAGTGGAGAGCAATATTTGAAGCCTGCTCATGCAGAATCATTCTCAGAAAAGGGAAGTCTTGGCAGTACCTGCAGAGTGCCAGTGATGCCTGGACTGAGGCTTCGAATACATAGAGACTACATTGGGATTTTGGAACAACATATCAACAATGAACTGCATTTCCCAGCAAGCCACAAACTCTCAGATAGTCTAAAGAGGCTGCAGCCATCTTCTTCATCTAAGTATAACTTCCCTCATGGCCCACATCTCTTCTTCTAGGCAATAGTGATAAAATGTTGCTGCAGCCAGAACGTTGCTTGGATCCAGGATTTCCTTTACTAAAGATCAGTTTCTTCTTTCAATTGCATTGAAGGACATTTCAATTTTTGACAAGTATTTCTGGGAGTCATGTTGTTAATTAAAGCAAACTTAGCGGGGAAAGGCCATGTTCAAAATTAGTACATACTACTTCATGTAAAATTCTCCTTAATTTTCATGTCTGGTCCTTTGCAGAATCTTAAAATGTGAAGAAATGGCCAGAATTTTTCTTTGCCAAAGGTGTCAGCTCTAGTTAATGAATCAAATTGTGAACTATTTGAACATACGTATGAATTCTTGCAAGCCTATGAGTTGTTGCATTTACTTGATGGTTATCCTGTGAGACAGCAGGAATGGCTTTTAAATCAGGATTATGTCACTCATATAATGCTTAAGTGTTACAGATAAGGTTTTGAAGTTCTAGTATCTTTATATGAAATGCTAAGCTAAGGAATAGCAAGAAATTTAGGGGGTCATTCTGACCCCGGCGGTCTAAGACCGCCGGGGCCAGGGTCGGCGGGAGCACCGCCGACAGGCCGGCGGTGCCCCGCAGGGCATTCTGACCGCGGCGGTTCGGCCACGGTCAGAAGAGGCAAACCGGCGGTCTCCCGCCGGTTTACCACTGCCCTTAGAATCCCCCATGGCGGCGCAGCTTGCTGCGCCGCCATGGGGGATTCTGACACCCCCTACCGCCATCCTGTTCCTGGCGGTTCGCCCGCCAGGAACAGGATGGCGGTAGGGGGTGCCGCGGGGCCCCTGGGGGCCCCTGCCGTGCCCATGCCAATGGCATGGGCACGGCAGGGGCCCCCGTAAGAGGGCCCCGAAAAGTATTTCAGTGTCTGCTAAGCAGACACTGAAATACGCGACGGGTGCAACTGCACCCGTCGCACCCCTGCAACTACGCCGGCTCAATTCTGAGCCGGCGTCCTCGTTGCAGGGGCATTTCCTCTGGGCTGGCGGGCGCTCTTTTGGAGAGCGCCCGCCGGCCCAGAGGAAATGTCTGAATGGCCGCCGCGGTCTTTTGACCGCGGTGCGGTCATTCAGCGGCGGTACCCTGGCAGACGGCCTCCGCCGTCCGCCAGGGTCAGAATGAGGCCCTTAGTGTTGTTAATTATCTTTGAAGTGCTATTTGAGGCAAGTAGAAACCATAGCTCATCTTGGTCAGAGAGTGCATAGGTGTAGTTTTTCTGTTCACAGGGAGATGGGTCACTGACCCCTTCTTTGAGGTACTTATTGTTTGTATGTTCAGTTTCAGGAATTACCAGTTCTAAGCACAGAGAGTTGGTTACACGGAGCTATGGATAAGGTATACCAGTTCAGTTTTACAGTTATGTATAGGATCTTCTTGGCAAGTAACTAAGGATAGTGCTGTGCATTTAGATATACTCTGCAGCTTCAAGATATCAAGTGCCAGGGTAAGTAATGAGTCAGAGTCGTGATGTCCAGTGTCTCTGTTTTCTCCCTTATTTAATTAACCTTTCCTCATTTCTGCCACTGGCCCTTATTTTAGTCTATATGTAGTCAGTGTTAGCGCGTCAGACCTTATTAAGTAAACTTACAAGAGAGACCAAATAGGCCAATGGACCTTTTGACTGCACTTCAAGTTTTTCCCACCATATATCCTGTATCAATACAGATCAATAACATCTACAATCAATGACATAATAATTAATGAGAGTCAGTAATTTCCACATATCATGACTTCTCGGCCACGAATAACCACACTTTTATGTAAAAGTTAGAATGTTTATTTCCCTATATTAACAATGCTAATGTCACGTAACTTAGCCTCAAGATCAAATTATAAACATACAGGAAAAACACTGGCTGATCAAAGTGGCAAAAGAATCGCAATCTAATCAAAGCTTGAGGTACTACATATTCTAAGGTTACAGTACAAATCAGTAGCAAGAATAACTGTGCAAACGATATTACATACATTTAGGTTCAGCAAAGAAAAAGACATCAACTGTTATTACCTGTAGTGAACTTCATTAGTGAGAACCCTAATACACATCAGATTAGAATAGCATGTTTGGACTTCAGGCAAAACAATTTAGTCACACAAATTTGGAAAAGCATCCAACTGTGGCTCTATCAAAATAGGGGTTGGTACCTAGAAACAAAAGCAACTAGACATAACAATCAGTAACGTCACTATATACCTGTTTCAATATGGTTCAGCAAGCTGTGACAGTCTTCGTCGACAGGACATCAGTTCGGTCAGCAATACATCAGGATTCAGCATTAAAGTTCAGGAAAGGTAAAGTCTCTCTAAGCAGTTTGAAGAGGATAACTAAACACTCAAGAAGAATGTAGAGAATGGCTTTTTTCCTCTCAGTGCAGTCCGGCTAAGTTAGATTTCCTAAAACTACTTCCCACATCCTAATTGGTCCGGAGATCACATGTTTACTCTTAGTCCAATGAAACTAAAACTTCAAATCTGCAATTTTACTACTACATGGTTCACATGTCGACGATTTGCTCCTCTTCTCCCGCTCTCGTCATTCGGCTCATCAGGTATCAATATTGTTGCAGCTTATACTCCAGTCAGTGCATCCATTGTCTTCTCCTGTGAAGGTCAGTCTTACACACATTACGTGGAACATTGTTTCACTAGCAAGTACAGCATCTTCTAGCAAGCAGTTTCTCATGAGAAAGAACTTCAGCTGTGAGCACATGGTCAGTACAGTGGAAAATCACAAGTTAATTCTCTAAGCATCCATTTCATGAAACATCTAGGAAATGCAGGTGGACATGAGGCCGTGCAACTAGGCCAAGACTTCACTAAATTAAGGCCAACAATTCATAAAGCTAATACATAATACATTACCCTTAATATAACATATTACTACATTCATCAAACATAAGCTCAACATTTTATATGTGTCCATCGGAATAATGTGATGAGGGGCACCTGAGTCTTGTATATCTCGCAGATATTCATTGACGTTGGGCTTAATGGGATCCCTTTGAGGAATTGGTGGCACTCTGTGCCACAGATGCTGCAGGCGCCTGCATATGCTCCTGATATGAATATATGACCCCACCCTGTGATGCACAAGACATCTTACCAAACCACTCACGAGCTAATCTCATTATCACCTTCCTGTGTAATGCCTGGATTCCCTACTGTCCTGTCTCTGGGGAGGAAGGATCTCCTTAAGAATCTGCACATTGAACACAACACATTTATATGTATCTGGAGTCATCCCATTTGCTCCCATACACTGTGTCACATCTCACTCTCATTTGTTCATTCATCATTGTTAATTCAGACCCTATTATACTTTTGCCTCCAAGGTTTGTTAGCTGCAAGATATACCGTAATACAAGGCAAGATATATTGTGATATGCCACAAGATATTCTGTGGTATGCCACAAGATTTAGTGGGATACACCACAAGATATTCAGTGATACACCACAAGTATTCATGTGATACGCCATACTATAATAGACCACAAGATATTCCATGATACACCACAAGCTATACTGTGACATGAACAAGAAATTCTGTGGTATGCCATAAGGGATAGTGGGATACACCACAAGATATTCTGTGATACGCCACAAGATATACTTTGATACACCACAAGATATACTGCGCTACACCACAAGACATACTGTGATATTTAACAAGATATACTGTGATACGCCACAAGATATACTGCGATACACCACAACATATTCCGTGATACTCCACAAGATATACTGTAATACTCCACAGGATATACTGTGGTACCGCACAAGCTTTTCTGTGATATGCCACAAGATATACTGCGATACACCACAAGATATTCAGTTGAATGCCACAAGATATACTACGATACACCACAAGATATTCTGTGATATGCCACAAGATTTACTGCGATACACCACAAGATATACTGTGATACCCCACAAGATATACTGCAATACTCCACAAGATATACTGTGATACCCCACAAGATATACTGCAATACTCCACAAGATATACTGCAATACTCCACAAGAAATACTGTGATACCCCACAAGATATACTGCAATACTCCACAAGATATCCTGTGATACGCCACAAGATATTCTGTGATACACCACAAGATATACTGTGATACCCCACAAGATATACTGCAATACTCCACAAGATATCCTGTGATACGCCACAAGATATTCTGTGATACACCACAAGATATACTGTGATACCCCACAAGATATACTGCAATACTCCACAAGATTTCCTGTGATACGCCACAAGATATTCTGTGATATACCACAAGATATACTGCGCTACACCACAAGACATACTGCGATACGTAACAAGATATACTGTGATGCACCCTTTTTCAATCAATGTCTAACAAGCATATATTTACCCCCAAATGCGCTCAGATCTCGATCCACCCGTGTCCCCACAGGTAACAATTCGTCCTCAGCCAGCGACCTATGTGACACCCCTTTGAAATAACACCTGTTCCCTTCACCTCCAGTTAAACCTGCCTTGCTATTACGGTGTTTTCTGTATGGATGTACGGTACCTACACCCATGTTATTTCATTGCTACTTTTTATGTAGGAAGGTGTAACTTCTGTGATGTGCTGTTTACTTTAGTACCGCAGGAGTCACCGGTAAAGAAAGACGTCAACTTGGAAAATACTGTAATATGAAGTCATTCTGTTAGCAGATAATTTTCTCTGTACTAACACTATACACATACAACCAATGTCCTTAACATTTTATGAAAGCAACCAGTGCTTCCAACATTTTGTTTCCATCAATGAACCGAGTACTGCCTTCCAACAGTTCATGAATGCAGCAGGGCTTTCTAACATTTTATGCTGCTACACAGACGCCCCACTGTGCCAGACTGAAACTTAATTTAACCTATGTAGCTTCTTCCTAGGCCTCTGCAGTACAAGATGCTCCTGGGATCATGGCACGACGTTGACAAAGGAGAGGCAGTGCTGCTGTCAAACTGTGAGGGACACAGCAAAGCTCTTTCTGCCTTTTATCTGCCTCTAACAATAGCTGTAGTCTACGACTGTAAGACCTCCCACCAGGTCACCTCAAACAATAGGGGTGTTATTGGGTACGCAGAGCAGCCTTGAAACTGCACGCACCGTATTGAGCACACATTGTATGAGTGCGCACTGTGATGCTGCCAGTCATCTTGCCCTGGGAAAAAGCATGTCACAGTGAACTGCTGACGATGTCATTGTTGCTGTGCCACGAGCAACAGGTCGCTTGAGAGCTGCATGATGGATGGGCGCAGACGTGGAAGAAGTGAAAAAGAATTAGATGCTGGACAACTAAAGCAGAGACACCGGGAACAATGAGGCAGATGCAACTCGAGAACAGAGAACCTGCATGATGAAAGTGAGCTCTTTTACTATGCAATCCGGAAGGCGTTGGCATAAGAGAAACCCTTCTGTGCACTTACCCACTCCGACTGTGGGTTATGTTCTTGTGTGAAAGCATGTCATGGGTAGAGAAAAGAACCACAGGCTTGTCCGAAATTAAACTGGTACTTAGCATTCATCCTTTCTTTTTATCAAATGTTGTGTCCGTTTCACATCAACCACTCTATACATGTGTTTTTCTTCAAACCACTCAAACGTCAGCCGAGGGACCTCTCTGTACTTCAGATGTCAGAGGAGCATTTTCAATATCAGGTGATGTCAAAGAGAACACACTCCCTGAATTCCCCTGTAGCATTTCTGAACCAAATTCCTCAAATTCACAATGATGCCATTCATCTCCAACACAACCCATCATTCACTCACGTCAGTAATGTTGTGAAACAAGTCTTCAGTGCATATTACCCAGTATACACATTCTTCTCAACTACCTCACAAACACACAAAAGGATATCACCTATAATTCACATAAAAAACAATGAGAGGACTCTTAAATGGCACAGTGACATGGCCAAAACAACCTTGAGAAATACCTGTGGAAGAAGGGGACCAAGTCCAAAAGTCACAGGAGAGCCCATGAGGGGTAGGAGCTACTACCAACCCAACTGTGAATGCAGGAGTTGGTTGACGGTAGGTCAAAGGGGCTCAGGAATGCAGCCCTGAAGCAGGTGAAGAGTTCCTGGAGGATGAAGTCAACATCCCACGCCGGATGGATGATTGCAGTCGGTGAGTGGCGTGAAAGAGCCACCAACAAGCCTTGGAAAAGGCAGAAATTGCGGTGAAGCAGAAGTGGAGCTGCCCGGGACCAGCAAGGTTCAGGATGGCTCAACCAATGGGGTGAGTCCTAGGTGGACCCTCAGCAAGGCAGAGAGTCCAAAGAAGAAGAGGCAGCCCCCACTGGACGAGGAACCAGGAGTCACAGAGGAGCCCACGCAGCATTACTGGAGAAGGGTCCCATGCCACAGGAGAAGCATGCAGAGTAGAAGTGCATTGCAGAATGGAATGCTGGGGGCTGGGGCTACAAGGAGCAGGAAGATCTCTTGGAGTAGATGCCAACAAGCCTTGGCATCCGCAAGAAACACGGTGCATAGTAATACTGTCCTGCGTGGGAAGACAAATGCTTACCTCCACCGAAGTTGGACAGCTGGCAGAGAGGACCAAGACGACTACTCCGGACTACGTCCTGTGATGCAGGATCCATAGAGCTCAGGATGAGAGGAGATCCACGCAGCCGGTCATTGTTGCAGTTGGTACCTGTGGATGTAGGGGAGTGCCTCCTTCACTCCAAGGGAGATTCCTTCTTCCTTCTCATGCAGACTGAAGACTTGCCACACTCAGAGGTTGCATAGCCGGGGAAATGGTGCAGAAGCTGGAAGGAGCTGTGGAAACAATGTTGCAAGGAGGGTCTTCGCAGTGGATGCAGATTGTTGGTTCTTGGAGGGTCCAGTCATGGTTTCAGTGGCTAGAAGTCAAAGTAGACGTTGCAGAGGAGTCCTGCTGGAGTCTTGCAAGCCGAATCTGAGGACCCACCCAGGCGAAGGACCCTAAATAGCCCTGAAAAGGTTGCATGCACCCTTTCACGCAGGCTCCAATGGCTGACCACCTATCAGGAGGGGGCTCTGACGTCACCTGCCTGACCTGGCCACTCAGATGATGCTCCCAGAGGTCCCTGCCAACCTTAGGGAGGCTACCCTTCCCAAGCCATATAATACCTATTTCCAAAGGGAGAGGGTAATACCCCCTTCTCCCAAAGAAAATCCTTACTTCTGCCTTCCTGGGCTTGAGCTGTTCAAGAGCAGAAACCTGTCTGAGGGGTGGCAGCCGCTTGGGCTGCCCGGAAAACCCCAGAAAGCTGGTAGGTGCAATGATTGGGGTACTCTAAGGAGCCCCCAGAGTGCATGGAATCATACTTCCAATACCCGCAACAGTATTAGGGTATGATTCAGACATGTTTGATACCAAACATGCCTAGGTTCGGAGTTGCCATTATGTAGCTAGACATAGGTAGTGACCTATGTCCAGTACATGCATAAAAAGGTGTCCATGCACTGACAATGTCCAGGAAAATGGAACTGGAGTTCATGGGTGGGGCAGGGGTGCCCTCACACACAGGTACTTGCACCCTGCCCTCTGGGCTAGAAGGGTCTGCCATGGGGTGACTTACAGGGATCTGGTGCAGTGACTGTTAGTGAAACGGTTGCATGCACCCTTTCACGCAGGCTGCAATGGCAGGTCTGCAGTTACACTTTGCATGGGCTCCCCATGGGTGGCATAATACATGATGCAGCCCATGGGGATCCTCTGGTACCCTCATGCCCTGGGTACCATATACTAGGGACTTACCTGGGGGACCATTATGCCAAATGTGGGGTGAAAATGGTACAGGTAACCAAGTTTGAAGGGAGAGAGCATAATCACTGGGGTCCTGGTTAGCAGGATCCCAATGGACACAATCAAACACACTGACAACAGGCAGAAAATGGGGGTAACCATGCCAAGAAAGAGGGTACTTTCCTACAGAAGAGACTCTGCATCTGGTGTTCCTCCAAAACGATAGACCCTACTTCATGCCAGGTGGATGTCATTCTACCATATTTGTTACACTTGGCTAAATCTGGTCTGCAATTCTCTTCTACTAAAGTCCATCTGGGAGCTCTGACTGCATACAGAAAAGGTCGATCACAAGCCTCTTTCTTTAAGATACCAGTAATAAAAGATTTCCTAGAGGGGTTAAATACGTTTTTTCCTCCAGTTAGACACCCATCTCCACCATGGGAGCTTAATGTGGTCCTTTCACGCCTCATACAACATCCATTTGAGCCCATACATAAGGCATCTCTCTAACACCTCACTTGGAAAACTTCTTTCCTTGTAGCAATTACATCAACAGGCAGGGTTAGCAGGATTCAGGCTCCCTGTACTCATTATCTTTACACAGTATTCCACTCCTTCAAAGTAGTGATGCAAACACATCCTAAATTCCTGCCCAAGGTTATCTCTGACTTTCATGTCAACCAGTCAATTTCTTTGCCAACTTTCTTTCAAAACTCATCTACTCCAGCTGCGAGGGCTCTCAGCTCTCTAGACGTAAAGAGGGTTTTAAAATTCTACTTTGATAAAACCAAATCTATTCAAAAATCTAAACAAATGCGTGATAATTATGGGCCGGTTTGCACCAGTCTGGCCACCTCCAAACAATCAATCTCTAGATCAGGGGTCATCAAACTCGGGGGGCCTCAAGTGATCCCAGGGGAGGGCTGCCAGGCTCTGGCCAAAAGAAGGATTATGCAGATAATTGTGCTTTGTTTTAAGCAGAAAAATGTTTGCTGCATGTTTTAAAAGGTAACAGAACGTAACTGCTATGTTTAAGTAAGTATAGACATTGTTAAACATTGCCAACTTAATAGAATAGTTATGAAAAATTGTGAGGGGGGCCCAATTTTTTGTTTTTCCCACTGGGGGGGGGGGGGGGGGTGCGGCATTAACAGGTTTGAAACCATTGCTCTAGGTGGATTGCCTCCTGTATTCTATTTTGCTACCAACTAGCTAACAAAACCCTACCTGGCAGACCAAGAGCACATTCTACCAGAGGCAGGTCTGCCATGACTGCCTTGATGAGGAATGTTCCCTGAGATCTGTAGAGCTGCGACCTGGAGGTCTGTCCACACGTTCACTAAGCATTACTGTCTTGCCTCTGATGTGAGGGCAGATGCTCAAGTAGGACAGGCTTCTCTCAGGAACCTCTTTGCTTGATAGCGCATTTCATTATTGTTCTGTCTCCTCCTCCGCTGTCTATGGGATGGGCTTGCTTTTCTATTCTACCCTTATGACTAAACATGGAAATCCCCTATAAGAGAACTGGAGTTACAGGTAAGAAACTATTCCTTGCTTCTCATTGAACAGCAAGTTGGGGTCCTTCTATTAGTCCTTGCAAGTTCTGTGTCTCTCCAACATGCAAGGTACAGATGTTTACTACAGCCAAACTCAGAGGAGGTAATTGTAGTGGGTGTCAGATATTAGTGGTGACTGTCCTGGGGTTAACTGATTCATTGTTTTAAAAAATGATTTTTTAGTAAACATACTTATCATACAGAATGAACCACTGATGTGAGCTGATAGAACAATTTGTCATTAGATTGTACAGAGTGCATGTTGCAAGCTGCAGCACAAAAGGATCCACACGGGAGGCAGCGCTTTAACGGGCATAGTGGTTAGATCAAGCAGTTCCATGTGTGCATGCCAGGTATTTTGAGAGGCATTCCCTCCGCGCCAGTCATTGTCCCATCAGAGTCCGCTATAGTCATTCCATGCTCCCCATATTGTCTCCCACTTCCTTTGACATCCCCTGCTTAAATATACCACCTCCTTCTTTGCTCTTTGACACCAGTCTTAGGGGGTCATTACAACCCTGGCGGTCCAAGACCGCCAGGGCTGTTGTGACGGAAGCACCGCCAACAGGCGGCGGTGCATTCCGGGTCATTACGACCGCGGCGCTGCCCAGGGGATTACGAGTCCCCGTACCGCCAGCCTTTTCCTGGCGGTTTGAACCGCCTGGAAAAGGCTGGCGGTACAGGGAGTCGCGGGGCCCCCTGGCAGGGCCCCGTGCAGCTTTTCACTGTCTGCTATGCAGACAGTGAAAAGCGCGACAGGTGCAACTGCACCCGTCGCAAGGCCGCAACACCGCCGGCTCCATTTGGAGCTGGCTCCTGTGTTGCGGCCGAGATCCCAAGCTGGGCCGGCGGGCGGAAACCAGGTTTCCGCCCGCCGGCCCAGTGGGGATCTGAAAATGACTGCGGCGGGAGTGCGGCTGCATTGGCGTCCTCCCGGCTGTCAGCTGCCCGCCAAGGTCATAATGAGGGCCTTAGTCTGCTTCCCACTCAGAAAATGGGGGGTTCATCTTTTCCCATGCCCTAGCGATATTTCGTTTTGCCACTCCAGCTGCCAGTGCCAGCCAACATTTCTGACTCTTGTTCCAAGCGCTGTCCCCTATGATCATTAACAGAAGCCATTTCGCGCACCTGGGCACCTCTACTGCAAGCGTTCGAGAAATGGTCGTCGTGACCTTCCTCCATTAGTCCTGAATATGTGGGCAGTCCCACAGGATGTGCAAGAAACTAGTCCACAACCCCTGCAGTGATGCAGAGTCAGCCCTTCCGATTCTGTGTGAGAAGGACCTTGAGTGATAGGATTTATGTAGGATCCTGAGTTGCACCAAGCGGAACCGTACCCTGATTCCTATCTCTCGGGGGCTTTGTAGTGCTTCCAACCAGTCTCAGGCATAGTCGATGGCTAAGATCCGAACATTTCCCTGTCCGTATTTCGGCCTCCAGGGCTAGGATGTCTTTCTCTATTGCCCCACACTTGAGTTTGCCTTCTTTTTTTTGCCCTCCTATGCGTGCCAGTGCTTGTCCTCTTATTACAGTCTTGAATGCCTCCAGAGCATGGTGGCAGAGGGCACTGACCCCTAATTTTTCTTGGATTTTCCGCCTTTTGGCAGCGCTTCCCTTTTAGTTATTCATTGCAACAGTACCACGGGTCAATCCTAGGGGCCAAGGTTAGGTCCCTTTACAGTCCCTGTAATTGTACCTCAACTGGGGAATTATCTCATATGCATCTGGCTAGGTGCATCACCGCCTGAAAGCTAGCTGCATATGCATGCTGAGTAAAGATGTAGTCTAGACGGGAAAGGCTCACGTGGAGGAGCGAGAAATAGGTAAAATGTTGGACACCTGTGTTGTGTTCCCTCCATATATCTGTCAACCCCATTGCTGTTGTCAATGCCTGCGGCCCACCTTGATAATCTCTCACGCTGCTCCAGCCCGTCCTTTCCAGATGTAGTTCCATTACCGCATTCATATCTCCTCCCAGTATTAAACAGTCCTGTGGCATCTGTAGGTGCAGTTCTCTGAGTGCAGGCAGTGTGGCGAGGTGTATTCTAGGGGGATATAGACCGAGCATGTGTTTAAACAAGTTCCCTCCCACTTTCCCGCTAGGGCCACACAGTGACCCTGTGAGTCATACCAAGTGTGCTGGAGAGTTAGTGGCACAGTTTACCAGCCCTGCGTGCGTCTGTGGAGTACCCAGAATGCACTGCCATTTTGTAACCAAAGTGATCAAGAGCTTTGTATAGGTTGCCCTTTAAGTGCGTCTCCTGGAGCAGGACCACACCCAGTGCGCATCTGCGCAGGTATTGCATCACCAGGTTGCACTTAATTTTGCTGCCCAGGCCGTTTACATTCCAAGACCATACCTTGAGTCTAGATCGTGCATTCATATCAAAGTGTAGTATGCTGCATGTCAGAGTTGCTGGTGTTTGGGGAACCACTTCCTCCTACTTGCAGCCCCACTGTGCCCCCTGGAGCTATGGTACCATGCATGAGAAGAGGAGCAAACCCAACCTTAAACAAAATTATAACTTTAGAGGTCCCAATGCTTCCCTCCCTGCTACCCTGCACCGCAGGCTCAGAACTGCCCACCACCCCAATTTGCAGAGTTAGCAATTCATTGTTGTGTGTATTCTGGAGACATCTATCCCTGACATCTTGGACCTGATGTCAATGTTGTTCCTTTTAATGGCACATGTGAGTTGAGGCCTGTCTGAGTGACATTGATGCTACCTCCTTGTCTCTGTTGGGACAGATGTCACTTTTTGAGCTGTACATTGTTGAATTGTTGAAATGTGTCCATTTTGACATGGGTATTTCCATACTGACTACTCTGGGATATTACACTTTTGTATCTGAGATAGATGGATTTCATTGGCATCATCTCAAATTGTTGGTACATCATGTAAATTGAAAATAGATGTGTGCATAAACTTGTGTGTGAAGTATGGAAAGATACTTTACAAACGGATATTTTGTTGGCTACAAGTTAACTGGGGTCTGCTGCATGTGGCACAACTGTTGAGGATGGAGAGGTTGTTGTGGTTGCAAGACTTCAGTCATGCAATTGTAATAGGCTGAGATACTGATTAGCCTGTGGGTAACTTTGGAAAGTCCAGATGACATGCATGCATATATTATGGCACAACAGTGTGCCATTTAGGTGAAAGTTTTTGATGGAACCTACTTGACATGATTTTATTGTTTGTCAATCGGAGTTGTGATTGAAGTGTTATCATGCACATGTTATGACCCTATTTCTCATTCTTGCAGCATAAGCAGAGGCAGGCAAAGGAGACAGGACATAGCCAAATGAGGAAGCATTTGGCCATGGGACCTTGGGTCAAGATACCACCGACACAGAGGGTCCTAGTGGCCTGGAGGGCGAGGGGAGTGCGACGGATGACATGGCATCTACATCCTCATCATCGGATTCCTCCTCCAGTGGCCACTTCCTAGTGGTGGCGGACCCATCGTGGACGCCCCCCCCCCATACCATACTTGTCCGCCACCCCGTTCTATCACTGCCCTCACCGTTGATCACCACCTACTTGGCCGTGCCCACTCACTCAAGAGGGTGGGCATTTAATTTGCTGCAGGCACATCTGCCCCAGCTCCTGTTACCCCTGCCGCCCTTAGTGAGGAGGCTATTGACCTCCTGAGAAGTATCTCTTTGGGTCAGTCAGCCATTGTGAATGCCATCCAAGGACTGGCAAGTCAACTCCAACAGACTAATGTATTCCTGGAAGGCATTCATGGTGCAATGCCTGGCCTACAGAGATCTTTTCAGGCTCAGGCCTCCACACTGATTGCAGCCAGTCACCCCTCACCTTCCATCCCTCCTCCAACTCCCTATTTCCAGTGCAAATCCCCCTTCCCCTACCTACCCAAAGCACACAAACAGATCCTCATGCATCCACCTGAACAGACATACATTGCACTCACAAACACAAGCACCACAAGACACACAGGCATGCACATAAACAACATCAACCCAAAGACACAGCAGCAGTCACAGCTTCCACTGACACCCCTAACACCCCCAGCATCACACACATAACTTCAAACATACCTACAGACACCACCACAACAGTCACTGACACAGCCATCACATCCATCCTACCCACAGACACCACCCCAGTAGACTCTCAGACATTCATCCCAAGAACCAAACCTGTTGACACCACAATTACAGAAACACCTACATCCACCACATCTGCAGTCACCCACCCACCTCAGCATCCCTCAGCACCTTGGCCCCTAAGCCCAAGACAGATAAACGCCCACAATAACCCACCCAACAGACATCCACCACACACAAGCATACTCCCATAAGCATGCACCCAAGACACCCACACCTACACAGCCTACAACCACTCCCTGAACCTCCAAATCCTGTCCCCTTTCTGATGACTGTCCCTGTGCACCCAAAAAACATTTCTTAGTTTACCATAACTTTTAACCTATTCCCCTCTCCCTCATCCCAGACCCAAAAGGACCCCACTCAGCTCCCAGTCTAAGCCTTCCACCTCCATCGCCTCCCCTGCTCCCCTGCAAGTAGCCTTCCCCCAACCCAAGAAGCCCACTCCTCCCAAAAAGAAGCCTACCTCTCCTAAGCCCATCTACAACCCTCCCAAATCCAATCCGCCTCCTCCCCATGGAAAATCCTTGAGGTGCCTGCCTGCCCCCTTGATGCCCCCTCCTGTGGCAGTTAGGTGTCAAGTTTAGGCACAACAGCGCGCCATTATTATGTAAAGTCCTGAAAGGGCCCAGATTGAATCATTTGTTTGATACTACAGGAGCTAGCTAAAATCGTGCCAACACCTATAATCCTTTTTCTGCAAAGAATACCTTTCAGGCCCTAGAAAGAGAGGTCAAAAAAGAAACTTCCAAATGATGGTAAGTTGCCTCTCTCAAAAAATATATTGAACACGATCTCATTCCCAGAGGCCTCAGAATCTTGTTCTTCCCACCTGTTGGTAGAACATCTTCAGACAAATTGCAACAATGGGAAGCAAATTTACACACAGCCGCTAACAATATGCTTCGATTGTTGGTAGGGATAGCACAGGAAGAATATGAATCTTACAGCGATGAAGTAGATACATTAAACAAATGTATAGAAGAAAACTGCTACTGAATTGGTGGCGGGTTAAACCTTACAAATACACCTGTCTTAGACTACCATAAATATTAAAACTCTGTGAACTATATTGTCGCCCAATATCTATGGCTATATCTGTGCACAAATCACGGCACATGCCACCACAGGGGCAATCCTGAAAGGATTACATGCAAAAAGATATGGATAGTGCACCACTGCGCAAAGTCAGTAAAGTCCAGTAACACAACGTTGTCTTTTAAAAATCTTCATTTTTTATAATTGCTTTTTCTTGAACAAACGAGCAATCAGCCAACGCGTTTCGTCCTACACAAAAGGACTTCTTCAGGGCTGAAATGTAACACAAAAAGAAAGTATATATCACACCAGGATAGAAAAGAAACAATAAATACAAAAATAATTTAACAATAAAAAGAAAATGTACAAAAACATACAAAAAATATATACAAAAAATCACCTCTAATACACATACTTATGGTCATAAAGAACTCATAATCATAAGAGACAAGGGACACATGCTACCAGGAATGTTATTCACACATATAGTCGATGAAGACATATATATTAATATATCACATGACACATATTACTAATATTTACAAAGACAAAATACAAAAAACAAAATATAAACACCAGTTTTTAAAAAAAGGATATAATCTACATAGTTCTAAAGATTTTTATATTATCGCCATCATTCTGTAATTTTTAACAATATATTTATTGAAAAGAAAAAATAATAATAATACATTTTTTATATATAGAGAAATAAATATGATATCAAACACATCATACCTTATATTTGCATGGTCTTTAACCCCTTCGCTGCCAGGCCTTTTCCCCCTCCTGTGCCGAGCCTTTTTTTGGCTATTTGGGTCAGTTCGCGCTTAGGCCCTCATAACTTTTTGTTCACATAAGCTACCCAGGCCAAATTTGCGTCCTTTTTTTCCAACATCCTAGGGATTCTAGCGATACCCAGACTTTGTGGGTTCCCCAGAAGGAGGCCAAGAAATTAGCCAAAATACAGTGAAAATGTTGTTTTTTTCAAACAAAATTGGAAAAAGGGGCTGCATAAGAAGGCTTGTGGTTTTTTCCCTGAAAATGGCATCAACAAAGGGTTTGCGGTGCTAAAATCACCAGCTTCCCAGCTTTCAGGAACAGGCAGACTTGAATCAGAAAACCCAATTTTTCAACACAATTTTGGCATTTTACTGGGACATACCCCATTTTTACGATTTTTTGTGCTTTCAGCCTCTTTCCAGTCAGTGACAGAAATTGGCATGAAACCAATGCTGGATCCCAGAAACCGCAACATTTCTGAAACATAGACAAAATTCTGAATTCAGCAAGGGGTAATTTGTGTAGATCCTACAAGGTTTTCCTACAGAAAATAACCACTGAAAAAGAAAATATTGAAATTGAGGTGAAAAAATCTGCAATTTTTCTCTACGTTTTACTCTGTAACTTTTTCCTGCAATGTCAGATTTTTTAAAGCAATATACCGTTACGTCTGCTGGACTCTTCTGGTTGCGGGGATATATAGGGCTTGTAGGTTCATCAAGAACTCTAGGTACCCAGAGCCAATAAATGACCTGCACCCTGCAGTGGGTTTTCATTCTATACCGGGTATACAGCAATTAATTTGCTGAAATAGAAAGAGTAAAAAATAGCTATCAAGAAAACCTTTGTATTTCCAAAATGGGCACAAGATAAGGTGTTGAGGAGCAGTGGTTATTTGCACATCTCTGAATTCCGGGGTGCCCATACTAGCATGTGAATTACAGGGCATTTCTCAAATAGACGTCTTTTTTACACACTGTCTTACATTTGGAAGGAAAAAATGTAGAGAAAGACAAGAGGCAATAACACTTGTTTTGCTATTCTATGTTCCCCCAAGTCTCCCGATAAAAATGACACCTCACTTGTGTGGGTAGGCCTAGCGCCCGCGACAGGATATGCCCCAAAACACAACGTGGACACATCACATTTTCAGAAAGAAAAAAGAGCTTTTTTTTACAAAGTGCCTAGCTGTGGATTTTGGCCTCTAGCTCAGCCGGCACCTAGGAAAACCTAGCAAACCTGAGCATTTTTGAAAACTAGACACCTAGGGGAATCCAAGATGGGGTGACTTGTGGGGCTCTGACCAGGTTCTGTTACCCAGAATCCTTTGCAAACCTCAAAATTTGGCAAACAAAAAACACTTTTTCCTGTCATTTCGGTGACAGAAAGTTCTGGAATCCGAGAGGAGCCACAAATTTCCTTCCACCCAGCGTTCCCCCAAGTCTCCCGATAAAAATGGTACCTCACTTGTGTGGGTAGGCCTAGCGCCCGCGACATGATATGCCCCAAAACACGACGTGGACACATCACATTTTCAGAAAGAAAACAGAGCTGTTTTTTACTAAGTGCCTAGCTGTGGATTTTGGCCTCTCGCTCAGCCGGCACCTCGGGAAACCTAGCAAACCTGCGCATTTTTGAAAACTAGACACCTAGGGGAATCCAAGATGGGGTGACTTGTGGGGCTCTGACCAGGTTCTGTTACCCAGAATCCTTTGCAAACCTCAAAATGTGGCTAAAACACACTTTTTCCTGTCATTTCGGTGACAGAAAGTTCTGGAATCTGAGAGGAGCCACAAATTTCCTTCCACCCAGCGTTCCCCCAAGTCTTCCGATAAAAATGGTACCTCACTTGTGTGGGTAGGACTAGCGTCCGCGACAGGATATGCCCCAAAACACAACGTGGACACATCCCATTTTTTCACAGAAAACAGAGCTGTTTTTTGCAAAGTGCCTACCTGTAGATTTTGGCCTCTAGCTCAGCCGGCACCTAGGGAAACCTACCAAACCTGTGCATTTTTGAAAACTAGAGACCTAGGGGAATCCAAGATGGGGTGACTTGTGGGGCTCTGATCAGGTTCTGTTACCCAGAATCCTTTGCAGACCTCAAAATTTGGCTAAAAAAACACATTTTCCTCACATTATGGTGACAGAAAGTTCTGGAATCTGAGAGGAGCCACAAATTACCTTCCACCCAGCGTTCCCCCGATTCTGCCGATAAAAATGATACCTCACTTGTGTGGGTAGGCCTAGCGCCCGCGACAGGAAATGTCCCAAAACACAAAGTGGACACTTTCCATTTTTTCACAGAAAACAGAGCTGTTTTTTGCAAAGTGCCTACCTGTAGATTGTTGCCTCTAGCTCAGCCGGCACCTAGGGAAACCTACCAAACCTGTACATTTTTGAAAACTAGAGACCTAGGGGAATCCAAGATGGGGTGACTTGTGGGGCTCTGACCAGGTTCTGTTACCCAGAATCCTTTGCAAACCTCAAAATTTGGATAAAAAAAACACATTTTCCTCACATTTCAGTGACAGAAAGTTCTGGAATCTGAGAGGAGCCACAAATTACCTTCCACCCAGCGTTCCCCCAAGTCTGCCGATAAAAATGATACCTCACTTGTGTGGGTAGGCCTAGCGCCCCTGACAGGAAATGTCCCTAAACACAACGTGGACACATCCCATTTTTTGACAGAAAACAGAGCTGTTTTTTGCAAAGTGCCTACCTGTAGATTTTGGCCTCTAGCTCAGCCGTCACCTAGGGAAACCTACCAAACCTGTGCATTTTTGAAAACTAGAGACCTAGGGAAATCCAAGATGGGGTGACTTGTGTGGCTCTGACCAGGTTCTGTTACCCAGAATCCTTTGCAAACCTCAAAATTTGGCAAAAAAAACACATTTTCCTCACATTTCGGTGACAGAAAGTTCTGGAATCTGAGAGGAGGCACACATTTCCTTCCACCCAGCGTTCCCCCAAGTCTCCCGATAAAAATGATACCTCACTTGTGTGGGTAGGGCTAGCGCCCGCGACAGGAGCTGCCACAAAGCACAACGTGGACACATCCCATTTTTTGACAGAAAACAGAGCTGTTTTATGTAAAGTGCCTACCTGTAGATTTTGGCCTCTAGCTCAGCCAGCACCTAGGGAAACCTACCAAACCTGTGCATTTTTGAAAACTAGAGACTTAGGGGAATCCAAGATGGGGTGACTTGTGGGGCTCTGACCAGGTTCTGTTACCCAGAATGCTTTGCAAACCTCAAAATTTGGCTAAAAAAACACATTTTCCTCACATTTCGGTGACAGAAAGTTCTGGAATCTGAGAGGAGCCACAAATTTCCTTCCACACAGCGTTCCCCCAAGTCTCCCGGTAAAAATTATACCTCACTTGTGTGGGTGGGCCAGGTGCCTGCAACAGAATAAGGCCCAAAACTTGTAGAGATAGAGGGGATAGCACAGCAAGTTTATAAGGACATATTCTTCTTTTATACATCTTTAGGCTGACTCTGCTTTGGGGACCCACATAAGTGAGGTGTCATTTTACTTGGGAGACTGAGGGGAACACTGGGGAGTAGGAATTTTGTGCTGGAGCGGTGATCCTACTAAGAAAAGTCAGGAAAATATGCTTTTTTAAGCACATTTTGAGGTTTACAGAGGAGTGTGGGTAAGAAAATGGCCTCTAGCTCAGCCGGCACCTAGGGAAACCTACCAAACCTGTGCATTTTTGAAGACTAGAGACCTAGGGGAATCCAAGATGGGGTGACTTGTGGGGCTCTGACCAGGTTCTGTTACCCAGAATCCTATGCAGACCTCAAAATTTGGCTAAAAAAACACATTTTCCTCACATTATGGTGACAGAAAGTTCTGGAATCTGAGAGGAGCCACAAATTACCTTCCACCCAGCGTTCCCCCAAGTCTGCCGATAAAATTGATAGCTCACTTGTGTGAGTAGGCCTAGCGCCCGCAACAGGAAATGTCCCAAAACACAATGTGGACACATCCCATTTTTTGACAGAAAACAGAGCTGTTTTTTGCAAAGTGCCTACCTGTAGATTTTGGCCTCTAGCTCAGCCAGCACCTAGGGAAACCTACCAAACCTGTGCATTTTTGAAAACTAGAGACCTAGGGGAATACAAGATGGGGTGACTTGTGGGGCTCTGACCAGGTTCTGTTACCCAGAATCCTTTGCAAACCTCAAAATTTGGCTCAAAAAACACATTTTCCTCACATTTCGGTGACAGAAAGTTCTGGAATCTGAGAGGGGCCACAAATTTCCTTCCACCCAGCGTTCCCCCAACTCTGCCGACAAAAATGATACCTCACTTGTGTGGGTAGGCCTAGCGCCCCCGACAGGAAATGTCCCTAAACACAACGTGGACACATCCCATGTTTTGACAGAAAACAGAGCTGTTTTTTGCAAAGTGCCTACCTGTAGATTTTGGCCTCTAGCTCAGCCGGCACCTAGGGAAACCTACCAAACCTGTGCATTTTTGAAAACTAGAGACCTAGGGAAATCCAAGATGGGGTGACTTGTGGGGCTCTGACCAGGTTCTGTTACCCAGAATCCTTTGCAAACCTCAAAATTTGGCTAAAAAAACACATTTTCCTCACATTTCGGTGACAGAAAGTTCTGGAATCTGGGAGGAGGCACACATTTCCTTCCACCCAGCGTTCCCCCAAGTCTCCCGATAAAAATGATACCTCACTTGTGTGGGTAGGCCTAGCGCCCGCGACAGGAAATGCCCCAAAGCACAACGTGGACACATCCCATTTTTTGACAGAAAACAGAGCTGTTTTATGTAAAGTCCCTACCTGTAGATTTTGGCCTCTAGCTCAGCCAGCACCTAGGGAAACCTACCAAACCTGTGCATTTTTGAAAACTAGAGACTTAGGGGAATCCAAGATGGGGTGACTTGTGGGGCTCTGACCAGGTTCTGTTACCCAGAATCCTTTGCAGACCTCAAAATTTGGCTAAAAAAACACATTTTCCTCATATTTCGGTGACAGAAAGTTCTGGAATCTGAGAGGAGCCACAAATTTCCTTCCACCCAGCATTCCTCACTTGTGTGGGTAGGCCTAGCGCCCGCGACAGGATATGCCCCAAAACACAACGTGGACACATCACATTTTCAGAAAGAAAAAAGAGCTGTTTTTTGCAAAGTGCCTACCTGTAGATTTTGGCCTCTAGCTCAGCCAGCACCTAGGGAAACCTACCAAACCTGTGCATTTTTGAAAACTAGAGACCTAGAGGAATACAAGATGGGGTGACTTGTGGGGCTCTGACCAGGTTCTGTTACCCAGAATCCTTTGCAAACCTCAAAATTTGGCAAACAAAAAACACTTTTTCCTGTCATTTCGGTGACAGAAAGTTCTGGAATCCGAGAGGAGCCACAAATTTCCTTCCACCCAGCGTTCCCCCAAGTCTCCCGATAAAAATGGAACCTCACTTGTGTGGGTAGGCCTAGCGCCCGCGACAGGATATGCCCCAAAACACGACATGGACACATCACATTTTGAGAAACCTACCAAACCTGTGCATTTTTTAAAACTAGAGACCTAGGGGAATCCAAGATGAGGTGACTTGTGGGGCTCTGACCAGGTTCTGTTACCCAGAATCCTTTGCAAACCTCAAAATTTGGCTAAAAAAACACATTTTCCTCACATTTCGGTGACAGAAAGTTCTGGAATCTGAGAGGAGGCACAAATTTCCTTCCACCCAGCGTTCCCCCAAGTCTGCCGATAAAAATGATACCTCACTTGTGTGGGTAGGCCTAGCGCCCGCGACAGGAAATGTCCCAAAAGAACAACGTGGGCACATCCCATTTTTTGACTGAAAACAGAGCTGTTTTTTGCAAAGTGCCTACCTGTAGATTTTGGCCTCTAGCTCAGCCGGCACCTAGGGAAACCTACCAAACCTGTGCATTTTCTAAAACTAGAGACCTAGGGGAATCCAAGATGGGGTGATTTGTGGGGCTCTGACCAGGTTCTGTTACCCAGAATCCTTTGCAAACCTTAAAATTTGTCTAAAGAAAAACACATTTTCCTCACATTTCGGTGAGAGAAAGTTCTGGAATCTGAGAGGAGCCACAAATTTCCTTCCACCCAGCGTTCCCCCAACTCTGCCGATAAAAATGATACCTCACTTGTGTGGGTAGGCCTAGCGCCCCCGACAGGAAATGTCCCTAAACACAACGTGGACACATCCCATGTTTTGACAGAAAACAGAGCTGTTTTTTGCAAAGTGCCTACCTGTAGATTTTGGCCTCTAGCTCAGCCAGCACCTAGGGAAACCTACCACACCTGTGCATTTTTGAAAACTAGAGACCTAGGGGAATACAAGATGGGGTGACTTGTGGGGCTCTGACCAGGTTCTGTTACCCAGAATCCTTTGCAAACCTCAAAATTTGGCTAAAAAAACACATTTTCCTCACATTTCGGTGACAGAAAGTTCTGGAATCTGAGAGGGGCCACAAATTTCCTTCCACCCAGCGTTCCCCCAACTCTGCCGATAAAAATGATACCTCACTTGTGTGGGTAGGCCTAGCGCCCCCGACAGGAAATGTCCCTAAACACAACGTGGACACATCCCATGTTTTGACAGAAAACAGAGCTGTTTTTTGCAAAGTGCCTACCTGTAGATTTTGGCCTCTAGCTCAGCCGGCACCTAGGGAAACCTACCAAACCTGTGCATTTTTGAAAACTAGAGACCTAGGGAAATCCAAGATGGGGTGACTTGTGGGGCTCTGACCAGGTTCTGTTACCCAGAATCCTTTGCAAACCTCAAAATTTGGCTAAAAAAACACATTTTCCTCACATTTCGGTGACAGAAAGTTCTGGAATCTGGGAGGAGGCACACATTTCCTTCCACCCAGCGTTCCCCCAAGTCTCCCGATAAAAATGATACCTCACTTGTGTGGGTAGGCCTAGCGCCCGCGACAGGAAATGCCCCAAAGCACAACGTGGACACATCCCATTTTTTGACAGAAAACAGAGCTGTTTTATGTAAAGTCCCTACCTGTAGATTTTGGCCTCTAGCTCAGCCAGCACCTAGGGAAACCTACCAAACCTGTGCATTTTTGAAAACTAGAGACTTAGGGGAATCCAAGATGGGGTGACTTGTGGGGCTCTGACCAGGTTCTGTTACCCAGAATCCTTTGCAGACCTCAAAATTTGGCTAAAAAAACAAATTTTCCTCATATTTCGGTGACAGAAAGTTCTGGAATCTGAGAGGAGCCACAAATTTCCTTCCACCCAGCATTCCTCACTTGTGTGGGTAGGCCTAGCGCTCGCGACAGGATATGCCCCAAAACACAACGTGGACACATCACATTTTCAGAAAGAAAAAAGAGCTGTTTTTTGCAAAGTGCCTACCTGTAGATTTTGGCCTCTAGCTCAGCCAGCACCTAGGGAAACCTACCAAACCTGTGCATTTTTGAAAACTAGAGACCTAGAGGAATACAAGATGGGGTGACTTGTGGGGCTCTGACCAGGTTCTGTTACCCAGAATCCTTTGCAAACCTCAAAATTTGGCAAACAAAAAACACTTTTTCCTGTCATTTCGGTGACAGAAAGTTCTGGAATCCGAGAGGAGCCACAAATTTCCTTCCACCCAGCGTTCCCCCAAGTCTCCCGATAAAAATGGAACCTCACTTGTGTGGGTAGGCCTAGCGCCCGCGACAGGATATGCCCCAAAACACGACATGGACACATCACATTTTCAGAAACCTACCAAACCTGTGCATTTTTTAAAACTAGAGACCTAGGGGAATCCAAGATGAGGTGACTTGTGGGGCTCTGACCAGGTTCTGTTACCCAGAATCCTTTGCAAACCTCAAAATTTGGCTAAAAAAACACATTTTCCTCACATTTCGGTGACAGAAAGTTCTGGAATCTGAGAGGAGGCACAAATTTCCTTCCACCCAGCGTTCCCCCAAGTCTGCCGATAAAAATGATACCTCACTTGTGTGGGTAGGCCTAGCGCCCGCGACAGGAAATGTCCCAAAAGAACAACGTGGGCACATCCCATTTTTTGACTGAAAACAGAGCTGTTTTTTGCAAAGTGCCTACCTGTAGATTTTGGCCTCTAGCTCAGCCGGCACCTAGGGAAACCTACCAAACCTGTGCATTTTCTAAAACTAGAGACCTAGGGGAATCCAAGATGGGGTGATTTGTGGGGCTCTGACCAGGTTCTGTTACCCAGAATCCTTTGCAAACCTTAAAATTTGTCTAAAGAAAAACACATTTTCCTCACATTTCGGTGAGAGAAAGTTCTGGAATCTGAGAGGAGCCACAAATTTCCTTCCACCCAGCGTTCCCTCAAGTCTGCTGATAAAAATGATACCTCACTTGTGTGGGTAGGCCTAGCGCCCGCAACAGGAAATGTCCCAAAACACAACCTGGGCACCTCCCATTTTTTCACAGAAAACAGAGCTGTTTTTTGCAAAGTGCCTACCTGTAGATTTTGGCCTCTAGCTCAGCCGGCACCTAGGGAAACCTACCAAACCTGTGTATGTTTTAAAACTAGAGACCTAGGGGAATCCAAGATGGGGTGATTTGTGGGGCTCTGACCAGGTTCTGTTACCCAGAATCCTTTGCAAACCTCAAAATTTGGCTAAAGAAAAACACATTTTCCTCACATTTCGGTGACAGAAAGTTCTGGAATCTGAGAGGAGCCACAAATTTCCTTCCACACAGCGTTCCCCCAAGTCTCCCGGTAAAAATGATACCTCACTTGTGTGGGTGGGCCAGGTGCCTGCAACAGAATAAGGCCCAAAACTTGTAGAGATAGAGGGGATAGCACAGCAAGTTTATAAGGACATATTCTTCTTTTATACATCTTTAGGCTGACTCTGCTTTGGGGACCCACATAAGTGAGGTGTCATTTTACTTGGGAGACTGAGGGGAACACTGGGGAGTAGGAATTTTGTGCTGGAGCGGTGATCCTACTAAGAAAAGTCAGGAAAATATGCTTTTTTAAGCACATTTTGAGGTTTACAGAGGAGTGTGGGTAAGAAAATGGCCTCTAGCTCAGCCGGCACCTAGGGAAACCTACCAAACCTGTGCATTTTTGAAAACTTGAGACCTAGGGGAATCCAAGATGGGGTGACTTGTGGGGCTCTGACCAGGTTCTGTTACCCAGAATCCTATGCAGACCTCAAAATTTGGCTAAAAAAACACATTTTCCTCACATTATGGTGACAGAAAGTTGTGGAATCTGAGAGGAGCCACAAATTACCTTCCACCCAGCGTTCCCCCGATTCTGCCGATAAAAATGATACCTCACTTGTGTGGGTAGGCCTAGCGCCCGCGACAGGAAATGTCCCAAAACACAACGTGGTCACATCCCATTTTTTCACAGAAAACAGAGCTGTTTTTTGCAAAGTGCCTACCTGTAGATTTTGGCCTCTAGCTCAGCCGGCACCTAGGGAAACCTACCAAACCTGTACATTTTTGAAAACTAGAGACCTGGGGGAATCCAAGATGGGGTGACTTGTGGGGCTCTGACCAGGTTCTGTTACCCAGAATCCTTTGCAAACCTCAAAATTTGGATAAAAAAACACATTTTCCTCACATTTCGGTGACAGAAAGTTCTGGAATCTGAGAGGAGCCACAAATTACCTTCCACCCAGCGTTCCCCCAAGTCTGCCGATAAAATTGATACCTCACTTGTGTGAGTAGGCCTAGCGCCCGCAACAGGAAATGTCCCAAAACACAATGTGGACACATCCCATTTTTTGACAGAAAACAGAGCTTTTTTTGCAAAGTGCCTACCTGTAGATTTTGGCCTCTAGCTCAGCCAGCACCTAGGGAAACCTACCAAACCTGTGCATTTTTGAAAACTAGAGACCTAGGGGAATACAAGATGGGGTGACTTGTGGGGCTCTGACCAGGTTCTGTTACCCAGAATCCTTTGCAAACCTCAAAATTTGGATAAAAAAACACATTTTCCTCACATTTCGGTGACAGAAAGTTCTGGAATCTGAGAGGAGCCACAAATTACCTTCCACCCAGCGTTCCCCCAAGTCTGCCGATAAAATTGATAGCTCACTTGTGTGAGTAGGCCTAGCGCCCGCAACAGGAAATGTCCCAAAACACAATGTGGACACATCCCATTTTTTGACAGAAAACAGAGCTGTTTTTTGCAAAGTGCCTACCTGTAGATTTTGGCCTCTAGCTCAGCCAGCACCTAGGGAAACCTACCAAACCTGTGCATTTTTGAAAACTAGAGACCTAGGGGAATACAAGATGGGGTGACTTGTGGGGCTCTGACCAGGTTCTGTTACCCAGAATCCTTTGCAAACCTCAAAATTTGGCTAAAAAAACACATTTTCCTCACATTTCGGTGACAGAAAGTTCTGGAATCTGAGAGGAACCACAAATTTCCTTCCACCCAGCGTTCCCCCAAGTCTGATGATAAAAATGATACCTCACTTGTGTGGGTAGGCCTAGCGCCCCCGACAGGAAATGTCCCAAAACACAACGTGGGCACATCCCATTTTTTTACTGAAAACAGAGCTGTTTTTTGCAAAGTGCCTACCTGTAGATTTTGGCCTCTAGCTCAGCCGGCACCTAGGGAAACCTACCAAACCTGTGCATTTTCTAAAACTAGAGACCTAGGGGAATCCAAGATGGGGTGATTTGTGGGGCTCTGACCAGGTTCTGTTACCCAGAATCCTTTGCAAACCTTAAAATTTGTCTAAAGAAAAACACATTTTCCTCACATTTCGGTGAGAGAAAGTTCTGGAATCTGAGAGGAGCCACAAATTTCCTTCCACCCAGCGTTCCCTCAAGTCTGCTGATAAAAATGATACCTCACTTGTGTGGGTAGGCCTAGCGCCCGCAACAGGAAATGTCCCAAAACACAACCTGGGCACCTCCCATTTTTTCACAGAAAACAGAGCTGTTTTTTGCAAAGTGCCTACCTGTAGATTTTGGCCTCTAGCTCAGCCGGCACCTAGGGAAACCTACCAAACCTGTGTATGTTTTAAAACTAGAGACCTAGGGGAATCCAAGATGGGGTGATTTGTGGGGCTCTGACCAGGTTCTGTTACCCAGAATCCTTTGCAAACCTCAAAATTTGGCTAAAGAAAAACACATTTTCCTCACATTTCGGTGACAGAAAGTTCTGGAATCTGAGAGGAGCCACAAATTTCCTTCCACACAGCGTTCCCCCAAGTCTCCCGGTAAAAATGATACCTCACTTGTGTGGGTGGGCCAGGTGCCTGCAACAGAATAAGGCCCAAAACTTGTAGAGATAGAGGGGATAGCACAGCAAGTTTATAAGGACATATTCTTCTTTTATACATCTTTAGGCTGACTCTGCTTTGGGGACCCACATAAGTGAGGTGTCATTTTACTTGGGAGACTGAGGGGAACACTGGGGAGTAGGAATTTTGTGCTGGAGCGGTGATCCTACTAAGAAAAGTCAGGAAAATATGCTTTTTTAAGCACATTTTGAGGTTTACAGAGGAGTGTGGGTAAGAAAATGGCCTCTAGCTCAGCCGGCACCTAGGGAAACCTACCAAACCTGTGCATTTTTGAAAACTTGAGACCTAGGGGAATCCAAGATGGGGTGACTTGTGGGGCTCTGACCAGGTTCTGTTACCCAGAATCCTATGCAGACCTCAAAATTTGGCTAAAAAAACACATTTTCCTCACATTATGGTGACAGAAAGTTGTGGAATCTGAGAGGAGCCACAAATTACCTTCCACCCAGCGTTCCCCCGATTCTGCCGATAAAAATGATACCTCACTTGTGTGGGTAGGCCTAGCGCCCGCGACAGGAAATGTCCCAAAACACAGCGTGGTCACATCCCATTTTTTCACAGAAAACAGAGCTGTTTTTTGCAAAGTGCCTACCTGTAGATTTTGGCCTCTAGCTCAGCCGGCACCTAGGGAAACCTACCAAACCTGTACATTTTTGAAAACTAGAGACCTGGGGGAATCCAAGATGGGGTGACTTGTGGGGCTCTGACCAGGTTCTGTTACCCAGAATCCTTTGCAAACCTCAAAATTTGGATAAAAAAACACATTTTCCTCACATTTCGGTGACAGAAAGTTCTGGAATCTGAGAGGAGCCACAAATTACCTTCCACCCAGCGTTCCCCCAAGTCTGCCGATAAAATTGATACCTCACTTGTGTGAGTAGGCCTAGCGCCCGCAACAGGAAATGTCCCAAAACACAATGTGGACACATCCCATTTTTTGACAGAAAACAGAGCTTTTTTTGCAAAGTGCCTACCTGTAGATTTTGGCCTCTAGCTCAGCCAGCACCTAGGGAAACCTACCAAACCTGTGCATTTTTGAAAACTAGAGACCTAGGGGAATACAAGATGGGGTGACTTGTGGGGCTCTGACCAGGTTCTGTTACCCAGAATCCTTTGCAAACCTCAAAATTTGGATAAAAAAACACATTTTCCTCACATTTCGGTGACAGAAAGTTCTGGAATCTGAGAGGAGCCACAAATTACCTTCCACCCAGCGTTCCCCCAAGTCTGCCGATAAAATTGATAGCTCACTTGTGTGAGTAGGCCTAGCGCCCGCAACAGGAAATGTCCCAAAACACAATGTGGACACATCCCATTTTTTGACAGAAAACAGAGCTGTTTTTTGCAAAGTGCCTACCTGTAGATTTTGGCCTCTAGCTCAGCCAGCACCTAGGGAAACCTACCAAACCTGTGCATTTTTGAAAACTAGAGACCTAGGGGAATACAAGATGGGGTGACTTGTGGGGCTCTGACCAGGTTCTGTTACCCAGAATCCTTTGCAAACCTCAAAATTTGGCTAAAAAAACACATTTTCCTCACATTTCGGTGACAGAAAGTTCTGGAATCTGAGAGGAACCACAAATTTCCTTCCACCCAGCGTTCCCCCAAGTCTGATGATAAAAATGATACCTCACTTGTGTGGGTAGGCCTAGCGCCCCCGACAGGAAATGTCCCAAAACACAACGTGGACACATCCCATTTTTTGACAGAAAACAGAGCTGTTTTTTGCAAAGTGCCTACCTGTAGATTTTGGCCTCTAGCTCAGCCAGCACCTAGGGAAACCTACCAAACCTGTGCATTTTTGAAAACTAGAGACCTAGGGGAATACAAGATGGGGTGACTTGTGGGGCTCTGACCAGGTTCTGTTACCCAGAATCCTTTGCAAACCTCAAAATTTGGCTAAAAAAACACATTTTCCTCACATTTCGGTGACAGAAAGTTCTGGAATCTGAGAGGAACCACAAATTTCCTTCCACCCAGCGTTCCCCCAAGTCTGATGATAAAAATGATACCTCACTTGTGTGGGTAGGCCTAGCGCCCCCGACAGGAAATGTCCCAAAACACAACGTGGACACATCCCATTTTTTGACAGAAAACAGAGCTGTTTTTTGCAAAGTGCCTACCTGTAGATTTTGGCCTCTAGCTCAGCCGTCACCTAGGGAAACCTACCAAACCTGTGCATTTGTGAAAACTAGAGACCTAGGGGAATCCAAGATGGGGTGACATGTGGGGCTCTGACCAGGTTCTGTTACCCAGAATCCTTTCCAAACCTCAAAATTTGGCTAAAAAAACACATATTCCTCACATTTCGGTGACAGAAAGTTCTGGAATCTGAGAGGAGGCACAAATTTCCTTCCACCCAGCGTTCCCCTAAGTCTCCCGATAAAAATGATACCTCACTTGTGTGGGTAGGCCTAGCGCCCGCGACAGGAGATGCCCCAAAGCACAACCTGGACACATCCCATGTTTTGACAGAAAACAGAGCTGTTTTTTGCAAAGTGTCTACCTGTAGATTTTGGCCTCTAGCTCAGCCGGCACCTAGGGAAACCTACCAAACCTGTACATTTTTGAAAACTAGAGACCTGGGGGAATCCAAGATGGGGTGACTTGTGGGGCTCTGACCAGGTTCTGTTACCCAGAATCCTTTGCAAACCTCAAAATTTGGCTAAAAAAACACATTTTCCTCACATTTCGGTGACAGAAAGTTCTGGAATCTGAGAGGAGGCACAAATTTCCTTCCATCCAGCGTTCCCCCAAGTCTCCCGATAAAAATGATACCTCACTTGTGTGGGTAGGCCTAGGGCCCGCGACAGGAGATGCCCCAAAGCACAACATGGACACATCCCATGTTTTGACAGAAAACAGAGCTGTTTTTTGCAAAGTGCCTACCTGTAGATTTTGGCCTCTAGCTCAGCCGGCACGTAGGGAAACCTACCAAACCTGTGCATTTTCGAAAACTAGAGACCTAGGGGAATCCAAGATGGGGTGACTTGTGGGGCTCTGACCAGGTTCTGTTACCCAGAATCCTTTGCAAACCTCAAAATTTGGCTAAAAAAACACATTTTCCTCACATTTCAGTGACAGAAAGTTCTGGAATCTGAGAGGAGCCACAAATTACCTTCCACCCAGCGTTCCCCCAATTCTGCCGATAAAATTGATAGCTCACTTGTGTGAGTAGGCCTAGCGCCCGCAACAGGAAATGTCCCAAAACACAATGTGGACACATCCCATTGTTTGACAGAAAACAGAGCTGTTTTTTGCAAAGTGCCTACCTGTAGATTTTGGCCTCTAGCTCAGCCAGCACCTAGGGAAACCTACCAAACCTGTGCATTTTTGAAAACTAGAGACCTAGGGGAATACAAGATGGGGTGACTTGTGGGGCTCTGACCAGGTTCTGTTACCCAGAATCCTTTGCAAACCTCAAAATTTGGCTAACAAAACACATTTTCCTCACATTTCGGTGACAGAAAGTTCTGGAATCTGAGAGGAACCACAAATTTCCTTCCACCCAGCGTTCCCCCAAGTCTGATGATAAAAATGATACCTCACTTGTGTGGGTAGGCCTAGCGCCCCCGACAGGAAATGTCCCAAAACACAACGTGGTCACATCCCATTTTTTGACAGAAAACAGAGCTGTTTTTTGCAAAGTGCCTACCTGTAGATTTTGGCCTCTAGCTCAGCCGTCACCTAGGGAAACCTACCAAACCTGTGCATTTGTGAAAACTAGAGACCTAGGGGAATCCAAGATGGGGTGACATGTGGGGCTCTGACCAGGTTCTGTTACCCAGAATCCTTTCCAAACCTCAAAATTTGGCTAAAAAAACACATTTTCCTCACATTTCGGTGACAGAAAGTTCTGGAATCTGAGAGGAGGCACAAATTTCCTTCCACCCAGCGTTCCCCTAAGTCTCCCGATAAAAATGATACCTCACTTGTGTGGGTAGGCCTAGCGCCCGCGACAGGAGATGCCCCAAAGCACAACCTGGACACATCCCATGTTTTGACAGAAAACAGAGCTGTTTTTTGCAAAGTGCCTACCTGTAGATTTTGGCCTCTAGCTCAGCCGGCACCTAGGGAAACCTACCAAACCTGTGCATTTTTGAAAACTAGAGACCTAGGGGAATCCAAGATGGGGTGACTTGTGGGGCTCTGACCAGGTTCTGTTACCCAGAATCCTTTGCAAACCTCAAAATTTGGCTAAAAAAACACATTTTCCTCACATTTCGGTGACAGAAAGTTCTGGAATCTGAGAGGAGGCACAAATTTCCTTCCACCCAGCGTTCCCCCAAGTCTCCCGATAAAAATGATACCTCACTTGTGTGGGTAGGCCTAGCGCCCGCGACAGGAAATGCCCCAAAGCACAACGTGGACACATCCCATTTTTTGACAGAAAACAGAGCTGTTTTTTGCAAAGTGCCTACCTGTAGATTTTGGCCTCTAGCTCAGCCGGCACCTAGGGAAACCTACCAAACCTGTGCATGTCTTAAAACTAGAGACCTAGGGGAATCCAAGATGGGGTGATTTGTGGGGCTCTGACCAGGTTCTGTTACCCAGAATCCTTTGCAAACCTCAAAATTTGGCTAAAGAAAAACACATTTTCCTCACATTTCAGTGACAGAAAGTTCTGGAATCTGAAAGGAGCCACAAATTTCCTTCCACACAGCGTTCCCCCAAGTCTTCCGGTAAAAATGATACCTCACTTGTGTGGGTGGGCCAGGTGCCTGCAACAGAATAAGGCCCAAAACTTGTAGAGATAGAGGGGATAGCACAGCAAGGTTATAAGGACATATTCTTCTTTTATACATCTTTAGGCTGACTCTGCTTTCGGGACCCACATAAGTGAGGTGTCGTTTTACTTGGGGGACTGAGGGGAACACTGGGGAGTAGGAATTTTGTGCTGGAGCGGTGATCCTACTACGAAAAGTCAGGAAAATATGCTTTTTTAAGCACATTTTGAGGTTTACAGAGGAGTCTGGGTAAGAAAATGGCCTCTAGCTCAGCCGGCACCTAGGGAAACCTACCAAACCTGTGCATTTTTGAAAACTAGAGACCTAGGGGAATCCAAGATGGGGTGACTTGTGGGGCTCTGACCAGGTTCTGTTACCCAGAATCCTTTGCAGACCTCAAAATTTGGCTAAAAAAACACATTTTCCTCACATTGTGGTGACAGAAAGTTCTGGAATCTGAGAGGAGCCACAAATTACCTTCCACCCAGCGTTCCCCCGATTCTGCCGATAAAAATGATACCTCACTTGTGTGGGTAGGCCTAGCGCCCGCGACAGGAAATGTCCCAAAACACAACGTGGACACATCCAATTTTTTCACAGAAAACAGAACTGTTTTTTGCGAAGTGCCTACCTGTAGATTTTGGCCTCTAGCTCAGCCGGCACCTAGGGAAACCTACCAAACCTGTACATTTTTGAAAACTAGAGACCTAGGGGAATCCAAGATGGTGTGACTTGTGGGGCTCTGACCAGGTTCTGTTACCCAGAATCCTTTGCAAACCTCAAAATTTGGATAAAAAAACACATTTTCCTCACATTTCGGTGACAGAAAGTTCTGGAATCTGAGAGGAGCCACAAATTACCTTCCACCCAGCGTTCCCCCAAGTCTGCCGATAAAATTGATACCTCACTTGTGTGAGTAGGCCTAGCGCCCGCAACAGGAAATGTCCCAAAACACAATGTGGACACATCCCATTTTTTGACAGAAAACAGAGCTGTTTTTTGCAAAGTGCCTACCTGTAGATTTTGGCCTCTAGCTCAGCCAGCACCTAGGGAAACCTACCAAACCTGTGCATTTTTGAAAACTAGAGACCTAGGGGAATACAGATGGGGTGACTTGTGGGGCTCTGACCATGTTCTGTTACCCAGAATCCTTTGCAAACCTCAAAATTTGGCTAAAAAAACACATTTTCCTCACATTTCGGTGACAGAAAGTTCTGGAATCTGAGAGGAGCCACAAATTTCCTTCCACCCAGCGTTCCCCCAAGTCTGACGATAAAAATGATACCTCACTTGTGTGGGTAGGCCTAGCGCCCCCGACAGGAAATGTCTCAAAACACAACATGGACACATCCCATGTTTTGACAGAAAACAGAGCTGTTTTTTGCAAAGTGCCTACCTGTAGATTTTGGCCTCTAGCTCAGCCGGCACGTAGGGAAACCTACCAAACCTGTGCATTTTCTAAAACTAGAGACCTAGGGGAATCCAAAATGGGGTGACTTGTGGGGCTCTGACCAGGTTCTGTTACCCAGAATCCTTTGCAGACCTCAAAATTTGGCTAAAAAAACACATTTTCCTCACATTGTGGTGACAGAAAGTTCTGGAATCTGAGAGGAGCCACAAATTACCTTCCACCCAGCGTTCCCCCGATTCTGCCGATAAAAATGATACCTCACTTGTGTGGGTAGGCCTAGCGCCCGCGACAGGAAATGTCCCAAAACACAACGTGGACACATCCTATTTTTTCACAGAAAACAGAGCTGTTTTTTGCAAAGTGCCTACCTGTAGATTTTGGCCTCTAGCTTAGCCGGCACCTAGGGAAACCTACCAAACCTGTACATTTTTGAAAACTAGAGACGTAGGGGAATCCAAGATGGTGTGACTCGTGGGGCTCTGACCAGGTTCTGTTACCCAGAATCCTTTGCAAACCTCAAAATTTGGATAAAAAAACACATTTTCCTCACATTTCGGTGACAGAAAGTTCTGGAATCTGAGAGGAGCCACAAATTACCTTCCAGCCAGCGTTCCCCCAAGTCTGCCGATAAAATTGATACCTCACTTGTGTGAGTAGGCCTAGCGCCCGCAACAGGAAATGTCCCAAAACACAATGTGGACACATCCCATTTTTTGACAGAAAACAGAGCTGTTTTTTGCAAAGTGCCTACCTGTAGATTTTGGCCTCTAGCTCAGCCAGCACCTAGGGAAACCTACCAAACCTGTGCATTTTTGAAAACTAGAGATGTAGGGGAATACAAGATGGGGTGACTTGTGGGGCTCTGACCAGGTTCTGTTACCCAGAATCCTTTGCAAACCTCAAAATTTGGCTAAAAAAACACATTTTCCTCACATTTCGGTGACAGAAAGTTCTGGAATCTGAGAGGAGCCACAAATTTCCTTCCACCCAGCGTTCCCCCAAGTCTGACGATAAAAATGATACCTCACTTGTGTGGGTAGGCCTAGCGCCCCCGACAGGAAATGTCCCAAAACACAACGTGGACACATCCCATTTTTTGACAGAAAACAGAGCTGTTTTTTGCAAAGTGCCTACCTGTAGATTTTGGCCTCTAGCTCAGCCGTCACCTAGGGAAACCTACCAAACCTGTGCATTTGTGAAAACTAGAGACCTAGGGGAATCCAAGATGGGGTGACTTGTGGGGCTCTGACCAGGTTCTGTTACCCAGAATCCTTTGCAAACCTCAAAATGTGGCTAAAAAAACACATTTTCCTCACATTTCGGTGACAGAAAGTTCTGGAATCTGAGAGGAGGCACAAATTTCCTTCCATCCAGCGTTCCCCCAAGTCTCCCGATAAAAATGATACCTCACTTGTGTGGGTAGGCCTAGGGCCCGCGACAGGAGATGCCCCAAAGCACAACCTGGACACATCCCATGTTTTGACAGAAAACAGAGCTGTTTTTTGCAAAGTGCCTACCTGTAGATTTCGGCCTCTAGCTCAGCCGGCACGTAGGGAAACCTACCAAACCTGTGCATTTTCTAAAACTAGAGACCTAGGGGAATCCAAGATGGGGTGACTTGTGGGGCTCTGACCAGGTTCTGTTACCCAGAATCCTTTGCAAACCTCAAAATTTGGCTAAAAAAACACATTTTCCTCACATTTCGGTGACAGATAGTTCTGGAATCTGAGAGGAGCCACAAATTTCCTTCCACCCAGCGCTCCCCAAGTCTGCCGATAAAAATGATACCTCACTTGTGTGGGTAGGCCTAACGCCCGCGACAGGAAATGTCCCAAAAGAACACGTGGGCACATCCCATTTTTTGACTGAAAACAGAGCTGTTTTTTGCAAAGTGCCTACCTGTAGATTTTGGCCTCTAGGTCAGCCGGCACCTAGGGAAACCTACCAAACCTGTGCATTTTCTAAAACTAGAGACCTAGGGGAATCCAAGATGGGGTGATTTGTGGGGCTCTGACCAGGTTCTGTTACCCAGAATCCTTTGCAAACCTCAAAATTTGGCTAAAGAAAAACACATTTTCCTCACATTTCGGTGACAGAACGTTCTGGAATCTGAGAGGAGCCACAAATTTCCTTCCACCCAGCGTTCCCTCAAGTCTGCCGATAAAAATGATACCTCACTTGTGTGGGTAGGCCTAGCGCCCGCAACACGAAATGTCCCAAAACACAACGTGGGCACATCCCATTTTTTGACAGAAAACAGAGCTGTTTTTTGCAAAGTGCCTTCCTGTAGATTTTGGCCTCTAGCTCAGCCGGCACCTAGGGAAACCTACCAAACCTGTGCATGTTTTAAAACTAGAGACCTAGGGGAATCCAAGATGGGGTGATTTGTGGGGCTCTGACCAGGTTCTGTTACCCAGAATCCTTTGCAAACCTCAAAATTTGGCTAAAGAAAAACACATTTTCCTCACATTTCGGTGACAGAAAATTCTGGAATCTGAGAGGAGCCACAAATTTCCTTCCACACAGCGTTCCCAAAAGTCTCCCGGTAAAAATGATACCTCACTTGTGTGGGTGGGCCAGGTGCCTGCAACAGAATAAGGCCCAAAACTTGTAGAGATAAAGGGGATAGCACAGCAAGTTTATAAGGACATATTCTTCTTTTATACATCTTTAGGCTGACTCTGCTTTGGGGACCCACATAAGTGAGGTGTCATTTTACTTGGGAGACTGAGGGGAACACTGGGGAGTAGGAATTTTGTGCTGCAGTGGTGATCCTACTAAGAAAAGTCAGGAAAATAGGCTTTTTTAAGCACATTTTGAGGTTTACAGAGGAGTCTGGGTAAGAAAATGGCCTCTAGCTCAGCCGGCACCTAGGGAAACCTACCAAACCTGTGCATTTTTGAAAACTAGAGACCTAGGGGAATCCAAGATGGGGTGACTTCTGGGGCTCTGACCAGGTTCTGTTACCCAGAATCCTTTGCAGACCTCAAAATTTGGCTAAAAAAACACATTTTCCTCACATTATGGTGACAGAAAGTTCTGGAATCTGAGAGGAGCCACAAATTACCTTCCACCCAGCGTTCCCCCGATTCTGCCGATAAAAATGATACCTCACTTGTGTGGGTAGGCCTAGCGCCCGCGACAGGAAATGTCCCAAAACACAACGTGGACACATCCCATTTTTTGACAGAAAACAGAGCTGTTTTTTGCAAAGTGCCTACCTGTAGATTTTGGCCTCTAGCTCAGCCGGCACCTAGGGAAACCTACCAAACCTGTACATTTTTGAAAACTAGAGACCTAGGGGAATCCAAGATGGGGTGACTTGTGGGGCTCTGACCAGGTTCTGTTACCCAGAATCTTTTGCAAACCTCAAAATTTGGCTAAAAAAACACATTTTCCTCACATTTCGGTGACAGAAAGTTCTGGAATCTGAGAGGAGGCACAAATTACCTTCCACCCAGCGTTCCCCCAATTCTGCCGATAAAATTGATAGCTCACTTGTGTGAGTAGGCCTAGCGCCCGCAACAGGAAATGTCCCAAAACACAATGTGGACACATCCCATTTTTTGACAGAAAACAGAGCTGTTTTTTGCAAAGTGCCTACCTGTAGATTTTGGCCTCTAGCTCAGCCGGCACCTAGGGAAACCTACCAAACCTGTGCATTTTTGAAAACTAGAGATCTAGGGGAATACAAGATGGGGTGACTTGTGGGGCTCTGACCAGGTTCTGTTACCCAGAATCCTTTGCAAACCTCAAAATTTGGCTAAAAAAACACATTTTCCTCACATTTCGGTGACAGAAAGTTCTGGAATCTGAGAGGAGCCACAAATTTCCTTCCACCCAGCGTTCCCCCAAGTCTGACGATAAAAATGATACCTCACTTGTGTGGGTAGGCCTAGCGCCCCCGACAGGAAATGTCCCAAAACACAACGTGGACACATCCCATTTTTTGACAGAAAACAGAGCTGTTTTTTGCAAAGTGCCTACCTGTAGATTTTGGCCTCTAGCTCAGCCGTCACCTAGGGAAACCTACCAAACCTGTGCATTTGTGAAAACTAGAGACCTAGGGGAATCCAAGATGGGGTGACTTGTGGGGCTCTGACCAGGTTCTGTTACCCAGAATCCTTTGCAAACCTCAAAATTTGGCTAAAAAAACACATTTTCCTCACATTTCGGTGACAGAAAGTTCTGGAATCTGAGAGGAGGCACAAATTTCCTTCCACCCAGCGTTCCCCCAAGTCTCCCGATAAAAATGATACCTCACTTGTGTGGGTAGGCCTAGCGCCCGCGACAGGAGATGCCCCAAAGCACAACATGGACACATCCCATGTTTTGACAGAAAACAGAGCTGTTTTTTGCAAAGTGCCTACCTGTAGATTTTGGCATCTAGCTCAGCCGGCACGTAGGGAAACCTACCAAACCTATGCATTTTTGAAAACTAGAGACCTAGGGGAATCCAAGATGGGGTGACTTGTGGGGCTCTGACCAGGTTCTGTTACCCAGACTCCTTTGCAAACCTCAAAATTTGGCTAAAAAAACACATTTTCCTCACATTTCGGTGACAGATAGTTCTGGAATCTGAGAGGAGACCCAAATTTCCTTCCACCCAGCGTTCCCCCAAGTCTGCCGATAAAAATGATACCTCACTTGTGTGGGTAGGCCTAGCGCCCGCAACAGGAAATGTCCCAAAAGAACAACGTGGGCACATCCCATTTTTTGACTGAAAACAGAGCTGTTTTTTGCAAAGTGCCTACCTGTAGATTTTGGCCTCTAGCTCAGCCGGAACCTAGGGAAACCTACCAAACCTGTGCATTTTCTAAAACTAGAGACCTAGGGGAATCCAAGATGGGGTGATTTGTGGGGCTCTGACCAGGTTCTGTTACCCAGAATCCTTTGCAAACCTCAAAATTTGGCTAAAGAAAAACACATTTTCCTCACATTTCGGTGACAGAACGTTCTGGAATCTGAGAGGAGCCACAAATTTCCTTCCACCCAGCGTTCCCTCAAGTCTGCCGATAAAAATGATACCTCACTTGTGTGGGTAGGCCTAGCGCCCGCAACAGGAAATGTCCCAAAACACAACGTGGGCACATCCCATTTTTTGACAGAAAACAGAGCTGTTTTTTGCAAAGTGCCTACCTGTAGATTTTGGCCTCTAGCTCAGCCGGCACCTAGGGAAACCTACCAAACCTGTGCATGTTTTAAAACTAGAGACCTAGGGGAATCCAAGATGGGGTGATTTGTGGGGCTCTGACCAGGTTCTGTTACCCAGAATCCTTTGCAGACCTCAAAATTTGGCTAAAGAAAAACACATTTTCCTCACATTTCGGTGACAGAAAGTTCTGGAATCTGAGAGGAGCCACAAATTTCCTTCCACACAGCGTTCCCCCAAGTCTCCCGGTAAAAATGATACCTCACTTGAGTGGGTGGGCCAGGTGCCTGCAACAGAATAAGGCCCAAAACTTGTAGAGATAAAGGGGATAGCACAGCAAGTTTATAAGGACATATTCTTCTTTTATACATCTTTAGGCTGACTCTGCTTTGGGGACCTACATAAGTGAGGTGTCATTTTACTTGGGAGACTGAGGGGAACACTGGGGAGTAGGAATTTTGTGCTGGAGTGGTGATCCTACTAAAAAAAGTCAGGAAAATATGCTTTTTTAAGCACATTTTGAGGTTTACAGAGGAGTCTGGGTAAGAAAATGGCCTCTAGCTCAGCCGGCACCTAGGGAAACCTACCAAACCTGTGCATTTTTTAAAACTAGAGACCTAGGGGAATCCAAGATGGGGTGACTTGTGGGGCTCTGACCAGGTTCTGTTACCCAGAATCCTTTGCAGACCTCAAAATTTGGCTAAAAAAACACATTTTCCTCACATTATGGTGACAGAAAGTTCTGGAATCTGAGAGGAGCCACAAATTACCTTCCACCCAGCGTTCCCCCGATTCTGCCGATAAAAATGATTCCTCACTTGTGTGGGTAGGCCTAGCGCCCGCGACAGGAAATGTCCCAAAACACAACGTGGACACATCCCATTTTTTCACAGAAAACAGAGCTGTTTTTTGCAAAGTGCCTACCTGTAGATTTTGGCCTCTAGCTCAGCCGGCACCTAGGGAAACCTACCAAACCTGTACATTTTTTAAAACTAGAGACCTAGGGGAATCCAAGATGGGGTGACTTGTGGGGCTCTGACCAGGTTCTGTTACCCAGAATCCTTTGCAAACCTCAAAATTTGGCTAAAAAAACACATTTTCCTCACATTTCGGTGATAGAAAGTTCTGGAATCTGAGAGGAGGCACAAATTACCTTCCACCCAGCGTTCCCCCAAGTCTGCCGATAAAATTGATAGCTCACTTGTGTGAGTAGGCCTAGCGCCCGCAACAGGAAATGTCCCGAAACACAATGTGGACACATCCCATTTTTTGACAGAAAACAGAGCTGTTTTTTGCAAAGTGCCTACCTGTAGATTTTGGCCTCTAGCTCAGCCAGCACCTAGGGAAACCTACCAAACCTGTGCATTTTTGAAAACTAGAGAACTAGGGGAATACAAGATAGGGTGACTTGTGGGGCTCTGACCAGGTTCTGTTACCCAGAATCCTTTGCAAACCTCAAAATTTGGCTAAAAAAACACATTTTCCTCACATTTCGGTGACAGAAAGTTCTGGAATCTGAGAGGAGCCACAGATTTCCTTCCACCCAGCGTTCCCCCAAGTCTGACGATAAAAATGATACCTCACTTGTGTGGGTAGGCCTAGCGCCCCCGACATGAAATGTCCCAAAACACAACGTGGACACATCCCATTTTTTGACAGAAAACAGAGCTGTTTTTTGCAAAGTGCCTACCTGTAGATTTTGGCCTCTAGCTCAGCCGTCACCTAGGGAAACCTACCAAACCTGTGCATTTGTGAAAACTAGAGACCTAGGGGAATCCAAGATGGGGTGACTTGTGGGGCTCTGACCAGGTTCTGTTACCCAGAATCCTTTGCAAACCTCAACATTTGGCTAAAAAAACACATTTTCCTCACATTTCGGTGACAGAAAGTTCTGGAATCTGAGAGGAGGCACAAAATTCCTTCCACCCAGCGTTCCCCCAAGTCTCCCGATAAAAATGATACCTCACTTGTGTGGGTAGGCCTAGCGCCCGCGACAGGAGACGCCCCAAAGCACAACCTGGACACATCCCATGTTTTGACAGAAAACAGAGCTGTTTTTTGCAAAGTGCCTACCTGTAGATTTTGGCCTCTAGCTCAGCCGGCACCTAGGGAAACCTACCAAACCTGTGCATTTTTTAAAACTAGAGACCTAGGGGAATCCAAGATGGGGTGATTTGTGGGGCTCTGACCAGGTTCTGTTACCCAGAATCCTTTGCAAACCTCAAAATTTGGCTAAAGAAAAACACATTTTCCTCACATTTCGGTGACAGAAAATTCTGGAATCTGAGAGGAGCCACAAATTTCCTTCCACACAGCGTTCCCCCAAGTCTCCCGGTAAAAATGATACCTCACTTGTGTGGGTGGGCCAGGTGCCTGCAACAGAATAAGGCCCAAAACTTGTAGAGATAAAGGGGATAGCACAGCAAGTTTATAAGGACATATTCTTCTTTTATACATCTTTAGGCTGACTCTGCTTTGGGGACCCACATAAGTGAGGTGTCATTTTACTTGGGAGACTGAGGGGAACACTGGGGAGTAGGAATTTTGTGCTGGAGTGGTGATCCTACTAAGAAAAGTCAGGAAAATAGGCTTTTTTAAGCACATTTTGAGGTTTACAGAGGAGTCTGGGTAAGAAAATGGCCTCTAGCTCAGCCGGCACCTAGGGAAACCTACCAAACCTGTGCATTTTTGAAAACTAGAGACCTAGGGGAATCCAAGATGGGGTGACTTCTGGGGCTCTGACCAGGTTCTGTTACCCAGAATCCTTTGCAGACCTCAAAATTTGGCTAAAAAAACACATTTTCCTCACATTATGGTGACAGAAAGTTCTGGAATCTGAGAGGAGCCACAAATTACCTTCCACCCAGCGTTCCCCCGATTCTGCCGATAAAAATGATACCTCACTTGTGTGGGTAGGCCTAGCGCCCGCGACAGGAAATGTCCCAAAACACAACGTGGACACATCCCATTTTTTGACAGAAAACAGAGCTGTTTTTTGCAAAGTGCCTACCTGTAGATTTTGGCCTCTAGCTCAGCCGGCACCTAGGGAAACCTACCAAACCTGTACATTTTTGAAAACTAGAGACCTAGGGGAATCCAAGATGGGGTGACTTGTGGGGCTCTGACCAGGTTCTGTTACCCAGAATCTTTTGCAAACCTCAAAATTTGGCTAAAAAAACACATTTTCCTCACATTTCGGTGACAGAAAGTTCTGGAATCTGAGAGGAGGCACAAATTACCTTCCACCCAGCGTTCCCCCAATTCTGCCGATAAAATTGATAGCTCACTTGTGTGAGTAGGCCTAGCGCCCGCAACAGGAAATGTCCCAAAACACAATGTGGACACATCCCATTTTTTGACAGAAAACAGAGCTGTTTTTTGCAAAGTGCCTACCTGTAGATTTTGGCCTCTAGCTCAGCCGGCACCTAGGGAAACCTACCAAACCTGTGCATTTTTGAAAACTAGAGATCTAGGGGAATACAAGATGGGGTGACTTGTGGGGCTCTGACCAGGTTCTGTTACCCAGAATCCTTTGCAAACCTCAAAATTTGGCTAAAAAAACACATTTTCCTCACATTTCGGTGACAGAAAGTTCTGGAATCTGAGAGGAGCCACAAATTTCCTTCCACCCAGCGTTCCCCCAAGTCTGACGATAAAAATGATACCTCACTTGTGTGGGTAGGCCTAGCGCCCCCGACAGGAAATGTCCCAAAACACAACGTGGACACATCCCATTTTTTGACAGAAAACAGAGCTGTTTTTTGCAAAGTGCCTACCTGTAGATTTTGGCCTCTAGCTCAGCCGTCACCTAGGGAAACCTACCAAACCTGTGCATTTGTGAAAACTAGAGACCTAGGGGAATCCAAGATGGGGTGACTTGTGGGGCTCTGACCAGGTTCTGTTACCCAGAATCCTTTGCAAACCTCAAAATTTGGCTAAAAAAACACATTTTCCTCACATTTCGGTGACAGAAAGTTCTGGAATCTGAGAGGAGGCACAAATTTCCTTCCACCCAGCGTTCCCCCAAGTCTCCCGATAAAAATGATACCTCACTTGTGTGGGTAGGCCTAGCGCCCGCGACAGGAGATGCCCCAAAGCACAACATGGACACATCCCATGTTTTGACAGAAAACAGAGCTGTTTTTTGCAAAGTGCCTACCTGTAGATTTTGGCATCTAGCTCAGCCGGCACGTAGGGAAACCTACCAAACCTATGCATTTTTGAAAACTAGAGACCTAGGGGAATCCAAGATGGGGTGACTTGTGGGGCTCTGACCAGGTTCTGTTACCCAGACTCCTTTGCAAACCTCAAAATTTGGCTAAAAAAACACATTTTCCTCACATTTCGGTGACAGATAGTTCTGGAATCTGAGAGGAGCCACAAATTTCCTTCCACCCAGCGTTCCCCCAAGTCTGCCGATAAAAATGATACCTCACTTGTGTGGGTAGGCCTAGCGCCCGCAACAGGAAATGTCCCAAAAGAACAACGTGGGCACATCCCATTTTTTGACTGAAAACAGAGCTGTTTTTTGCAAAGTGCCTACCTGTAGATTTTGGCCTCTAGCTCAGCCGGAACCTAGGGAAACCTACCAAACCTGTGCATTTTCTAAAACTAGAGACCTAGGGGAATCCAAGATGGGGTGATTTGTGGGGCTCTGACCAGGTTCTGTTACCCAGAATCCTTTGCAAACCTCAAAATTTGGCTAAAGAAAAACACATTTTCCTCACATTTCGGTGACAGAACGTTCTGGAATCTGAGAGGAGCCACAAATTTCCTTCCACCCAGCGTTCCCTCAAGTCTGCCGATAAAAATGATACCTCACTTGTGTGGGTAGGCCTAGCGCCCGCAACAGGAAATGTCCCAAAACACAACGTGGGCACATCCCATTTTTTGACAGAAAACAGAGCTGTTTTTTGCAAAGTGCCTACCTGTAGATTTTGGCCTCTAGCTCAGCCGGCACCTAGGGAAACCTACCAAACCTGTGCATGTTTTAAAACTAGAGACCTAGGGGAATCCAAGATGGGGTGATTTGTGGGGCTCTGACCAGGTTCTGTTACCCAGAATCCTTTGCAGACCTCAAAATTTGGCTAAAGAAAAACACATTTTCCTCACATTTCGGTGACAGAAAGTTCTGGAATCTGAGAGGAGCCACAAATTTCCTTCCACACAGCGTTCCCCCAAGTCTCCCGGTAAAAATGATACCTCACTTGAGTGGGTGGGCCAGGTGCCTGCAACAGAATAAGGCCCAAAACTTGTAGAGATAAAGGGGATAGCACAGCAAGTTTATAAGGACATATTCTTCTTTTATACATCTTTAGGCTGACTCTGCTTTGGGGACCTACATAAGTGAGGTGTCATTTTACTTGGGAGACTGAGGGGAACACTGGGGAGTAGGAATTTTGTGCTGGAGTGGTGATCCTACTAAAAAAAGTCAGGAAAATATGCTTTTTTAAGCACATTTTGAGGTTTACAGAGGAGTCTGGGTAAGAAAATGGCCTCTAGCTCAGCCGGCACCTAGGGAAACCTACCAAACCTGTGCATTTTTTAAAACTAGAGACCTAGGGGAATCCAAGATGGGGTGACTTGTGGGGCTCTGACCAGGTTCTGTTACCCAGAATCCTTTGCAGACCTCAAAATTTGGCTAAAAAAACACATTTTCCTCACATTATGGTGACAGAAAGTTCTGGAATCTGAGAGGAGCCACAAATTACCTTCCACCCAGCGTTCCCCCGATTCTGCCGATAAAAATGATTCCTCACTTGTGTGGGTAGGCCTAGCGCCCGCGACAGGAAATGTCCCAAAACACAACGTGGACACATCCCATTTTTTCACAGAAAACAGAGCTGTTTTTTGCAAAGTGCCTACCTGTAGATTTTGGCCTCTAGCTCAGCCGGCACCTAGGGAAACCTACCAAACCTGTACATTTTTTAAAACTAGAGACCTAGGGGAATCCAAGATGGGGTGACTTGTGGGGCTCTGACCAGGTTCTGTTACCCAGAATCCTTTGCAAACCTCAAAATTTGGCTAAAAAAACACATTTTCCTCACATTTCGGTGATAGAAAGTTCTGGAATCTGAGAGGAGGCACAAATTACCTTCCACCCAGCGTTCCCCCAAGTCTGCCGATAAAATTGATAGCTCACTTGTGTGAGTAGGCCTAGCGCCCGCAACAGGAAATGTCCCAAAACACAATGTGGACACATCCCATTTTTTGACAGAAAACAGAGCTGTTTTTTGCAAAGTGCCTACCTGTAGATTTTGGCCTCTAGCTCAGCCAGCACCTAGGGAAACCTACCAAACCTGTGCATTTTTGAAAACTAGAGAACTAGGGGAATACAAGATAGGGTGACTTGTGGGGCTCTGACCAGGTTCTGTTACCCAGAATCCTTTGCAAACCTCAAAATTTGGCTAAAAAAACACATTTTCCTCACATTTCGGTGACAGAAAGTTCTGGAATCTGAGAGGAGCCACAGATTTCCTTCCACCCAGCGTTCCCCCAAGTCTGACGATAAAAATGATACCTCACTTGTGTGGGTAGGCCTAGCGCCCCCGACATGAAATGTCCCAAAACACAACGTGGACACATCCCATTTTTTGACAGAAAACAGAGCTGTTTTTTGCAAAGTGCATACCTGTAGATTTTGGCCTCTAGCTCAGCCGTCACCTAGGGAAACCTACCAAACCTGTGCATTTGTGAAAACTAGAGACCTAGGGGAATCCAAGATGGGGTGACTTGTGGGGCTCTGACCAGGTTCTGTTACCCAGAATCCTTTGCAAACCTCAACATTTGGCTAAAAAAACACATTTTCCTCACATTTCGGTGACAGAAAGTTCTGGAATCTGAGAGGAGGCACAAAATTCCTTCCACCCAGCGTTCCCCCAAGTCTCCCGATAAAAATGATACCTCACTTGTGTGGGTAGGCCTAGCGCCCGCGACAGGAGACGCCCCAAAGCACAACCTGGACACATCCCATGTTTTGACAGAAAACAGAGCTGTTTTTTGCAAAGTGCCTACCTGTAGATTTTGGCCTCTAGCTCAGCCGGCACCTAGGGAAACCTACCAAACCTGTGCATTTTTGAAAACTAGAGACCTAGGGGAATCCAAGATGGGGTGACTTGTGGGGCTCTGACCAGGTTCTGTTACCCAGAATCCTTTGCAAACCTCAAAATTTGGCTAAAAAAACACATTTTCCTCACATTTCGGTGACAGAAAGTTCTGGAATCTGAGAGGAGGCACAAATTTCCTTCCACCCAGGTTCCCCCAAGTCTCCCGATAAAAATGATACCTCACTTGTGTGGGTAGGCCTAGCGCCCGTGACAGGAAATGCCCCAAAGCACAACGTGGACACATCCCATTTTTTGACAGAAAACAGAGCTGTTTTATGTAAAGTGCCTACCTGTAGATTTTGGCCTCTAGCTCAGCCAGCACCTAGGGAAACCTACCATACCTGTGCATTTTTGAAAACTAGAGACTTAGGGGAATCCAAGATGGGGTGACTTGTGGGGCTCTAACCAGGTTCTGTTACCCAGAATCCTTTGCAAACCTCAAAATTTGGCTAAAAAAACACATTTTCCTCACATTTCGGTGACAGAAAGTTCTGGAATCTGAGAGGAGCCACAAATTTCCTTCCACCCAGCGTTCCCCCAAGTCTGCCGATAAAAATGATACCTCACTTGTGTGGGTAGGCCTAGCGCCCGCGACAGGAAATGTCCCAAAAGAACAACGTGGGCACATCCCATTTTTTGACTGAAAACAGAGCTGTTTTTTGCAAAGTGCCTACCTGTAGATTTTGGCCTCTAGCTCAGCCGGCACCTAGGGAAACCTACCAAACCTGTGCATTTTCTAAAACTAGAGACCTAGGGGAATCCAAGATGGTGTGATTTGTGGGGCTCTGACCAGGTTCTGTTACCCAGAATCCTTTGCAAACCTCAAAATTTGGCTAAAGAAAAACACATTTTCCTCACATTTCGGTGACAGAAAGTTCTGGAATCTGAGAGGAGCCACAAATTTCCTTCCACCCAGCGTTCCCTCAAGTCTGCCGATAAAAATGATACCTCACTTGTGTGGGTAGGCCTAGCGCCCGCAACATGAAATGTCCCAAAACACAACGTGGGCACATCCCATTTTTTGACAGAAAACAGAGCTGTTTTTTGCAAAGTGCCTACCTGTAGATTTTGGCCTCTAGCTCAGCCGGCACCTAGGGAAACCTACCAAACCTGTGCATTTTTTTAAACTAGAGACCTAGGGGAATCCAAGATGGGGTGATTTGTGGGGCTCTGACCAGGTTCTGTTACCCAGAATCCTTTGCAAACCTCAAAATGTGGCTAAAAATAACACATTTTCCTCACATTTCGGTGACTTAAAGTTCTGGAATCAGAGAGGAGCCACAAATTTCCTTCCACACAGCGTTCCCCCAAGTCTCCCGGTAAAAATGATACCTCACTTGTGTGGGTGGGCCCGGTGCCTGCCACAGAATAAGGCCCAAAACTTGTAGAGATAGAGGGGATAGCACAGCAAGTTTATAAGGACATATTCTTCTTTTATACATCTTTAGGCTGACTCTGCTTTGGGGACCCACATAAGTGAGGTGTCATTTTACTTGGGAGACTGAGGGGAACACTGGGGAGTAGGAATTTTGTGCTGGAGCTGTGATCCTACTAAGAAAAGTCAGGAAAATATGCTTTTTTAAGCACATTTTGAGGTTTACAGAGGAGTCTGGGTAAGAAAATGTTGGGGGATCTATGCAAGCCACACCTCCCTGGACTCCTTGGGGTGCCTAGTTTAAAAAAATGTCTGGGTTTGGTAGGTTTCCCTAGATGAAGGCCGCACCCAGGACCAAAAACATAGGTGCCCCCTCCCCCCCTAAACACAGGTAGTTTTGTAATATATCATTTTAATGTGTCCACACACGTCTGTGATGTGCCAAACACTAAAATTGTGAAAAGAAACACACTTAGGTTATGTGAAAAAGACCCCTCACCCACCAACCAAGTTGGTGGCATGCTTCATCATCGGGGTCCCACCCGAGGCACCTAGCGTGTCACAGGTGTGCTGCGACGCCTGATTACAGCGGAGCAGGTTTTGTCTTTTTTACCACACATACTGGTTGGATTTGGCACGAGGGTGAGTGATGGTTCAGTGGATCAAATTTTATTAACAAGAGATTTCACAAAAATGAAATGCACTGTTAATAACTGAATGGCAAAAAACTGAACCAATGACTCACAGCTCGTGAGCTGTAAAGCCGCGACAAGGCACCAACCGCTTTACAGTCCATTCACACACCTTTCATACATGACACGCACAAGACCATTCACACCGCCAGCCACGGGCCCAGCACATTACAACACTCACATTGACAGACAGCGCCACTCAAAGGCCCATCACTTACATACGCCCACATGCCTGATACAACAATCATACCAGCTGATGGGACTGTGTGGACTGGTGTTTGGCTGGCAGTGTTTTGCAGTAGCCAACAGCAAGTCAATATGTACACTATGTACACCCTCAGCCAAGCCCCACTCCACACACAATGCATCATTTTTTATTTTTTTTAAACAGAGGAACCCCTAACTAAGTAGAAATAATTACAAAACTACAAACACAAAAGCTCTAACTAAGTACATGACAGAAATGCTAACCATGAACCTGAACACATGAAAATACAAAACAGACATGAGTTTACACTCATGGTTGTTCCCAGTAATTCTTCTGGGTGTGGTAATTCTTAAAACAACCACCCACACACAGCCCAGGCTTTGAAGGACAATCTGGGCAGTACATTCGAGTCTCCCTCCAGATATGTCTTCAAAAACACACTCTACATTTCTTAGCTGGAAAGTCTTTTTTGGGTGTGGGAGGAATGTGCACAGCAAAGTGGTGATCTTTTAATCTAGCCACATCCTCCACCACTGCTTCTCTAGGAACTCTGGCCTGTTCCACCACAATAAGGCTCTCTATCACTGACTCCTGAAATTTCACAAATGTCATCTTTGACTCTGAAGACCTATCCCTAAACACAATAAAAGCATTAAAGGTTGCTAAGTGGAAGAGGTGAATTGCTAACTTATAGCAAATTAAGACTTACGAATAGCAGTATAAGGTTCCAACCTCTGATCAACTCTATCTACACCTCCCATGTGCTTATTATAATCTAAAATGCACACAGGTTTGTGCACTTCAGCAACCTGGCCCCAAACAGTCACGGGGAAGTACTCTCATCATGGATGGTACTTAGCATGTAGACATCCCTCTTGTCTGAAAATTTCAAAGCTAGCAGCTCATCATTCCGCAAGGCACTGCACTGTCCCCTCTCAAGTTTTTTACAAACAAGCTCCCTTGGATAGCCTTTCCGGTTACAACAAGTTGTGCCACAAGCAACAGTGTCCACTTTAAACAATTCCTTGAACAACTGCACTCCAGTGTAGAAGTTATCTACATACAAATTGTGACCTTTGTTGAACAGTCGTCTACCAAGATCCCACACAATTTTCTCAGTGGCTCCAAAAGTGGGAGGACAACCAGGGGGGTCAATATTGGAATCCCTACCAGTGTAGACACGGAAACTATACACATATCCTGTACTACTTCCAGACAGCATATACAATTTAATTCCATATCGTGCCCTTTTGCTAGGAATGTACTGCCTAAAAACCAAACGACCCTTGAAGAGGACAAAGACTCGTCCACACTTATCTCTTTGCCTGGAACATAGACCTCCGAAAACCGATCTACAAAATGATCAAGGACAGGCCTAATCTTAAAAAGACGGTCAGAATCTGGGTGATGTCGTGGCAAGGCTAATGCATTGTCAACAAAATTCAGCATCCTAAGAAGAAGCAAATACCGATTACGACTCATGGTCGCTGGAAATATAGCTGTTGCCATCAAGGGACTAGTAGACCAATAAGAAGCCAGTGACGGCTTCCTTATCAACCCCATCAAAAAAGTCAAACCCAAAAACTTTTTTATCTCCTCCAAATTTGTGGGAATCCATTGGTAGCTCTAGAGTGTGGCCTAAGTCTAGCAGCGATATCCCTCAAATGCTGCTCCGCATACAAATTAGTCTGCTCAACAATCTCTTCCAAAAACATATCATCCATGAATAACTCAAAGAAATTGACAGGCAAAAAGTTCTCTGTATTGGCGCTACACCCCGGGAGACCAGTAAAGGCAGGCAACTCTGGCTGCTCCATGTTTGGGGCAACCCAGAGATCAGGTCTTATAACGGGAAACCTTTCATCCCCAGGTTGCTGCACTAATGGCACATCAGTGTCCTCCTCTAAAACAGGCCCTTCATCTGCACTGAGTGTGGCTTCCTCATCAGAAGATTCCTCTCCAACAGAAACATCACTACCAGAATCTCTCACTTTCTCCTCTGCCTCAGATGCAGAGTCCGTCTCATAATCATGATCAGACAATGACTCAAAAAGCATACCAACCACCTGCTGAGCGGTCATCCTGCGGCTAGCCATGATCTTTCCTACTAAAATTAACTGGACAAATTCACCACCAACAACCAGCACTGTGTAAGATAAGTAACAAAGTGTAGCTTTATTAGTACGAGTTATAAACTCAAAAACTATACCGCTCACTTGCCTGAAAAAGCTTGAATCACCAGCAACTACTCTGCACAGACACAGCAATCGCCAATGATATCCCACTAAAAAGAAAGAAAGAAAAGCAACTTAGAAATAAGACAAAACAAATATCATTGTGCACAAATCTAACGACAATTTCACACACAATCATGCATTTAGTACACCCCCTACAAACATGTCATTCATGCATGGCAACAATACTCCTTTGGAGTTAATTGTTTTTACTTACCTAAAACATGCAACTATGGAAACCGCAGGTCAACCACTGCCAAAACCGCAAGGAGCCACAGCAAATAAAGCAAAAGCTTTGAACTAGAACAAAAAGGAGGATTTTTTTTTATCACAAATGCAAATACTTCATCAGTTGACAAACACCCCACCATCAAACATTTAGAAATTGGTGCCTAAGTGGATTCTGCCATAGGGGCAGATGGGCCTACTAAAATAATAGGCCTATCTGCCCCAAGGAGGGCAGAAAATACTTTTAGTAGTGTGTCCCCATGGGCAGCGACCCTTGCCCAAGGGGACAGCCCCCAAACAAAAAAAACAAAAAAACACACACACACTATCCCTGGTGCCTAAGTGGCTTCTGCCCCCCTTGGGGCAGATGGGCCTAAAAATAATAGGCCGATCTGTCCCCAAGGGGGGCAGAAATGGCCTTGGTACATGCCCAAGGGCCTCCCCCCCATCCACTAACACACACACACACTATCCCTGGTGACTAAGGGGGTCATTCTAACCCTGGCGGTCCAAGACCAACTGGCAGTGCCCCGCTGGGCATTCTGACTGCGGCGGTTTGACCGCGGTCAGAAGTGGAAAACTGGCGGTCTCCCGCCGGTTTTCCGCTGCCCATTTGAATCCCCCATGGCATGGGCACTGCAGGGGCCCCCGTAAGAGGGCCCCACAAAGAATTTCACTGTCTGCATTGCAGACAGTGAAATTCGCGACGGGTGCCACTGCACCCGTCGCACCTTCCCACTCCGCCGGCTCCATTCGGAGCCGGTGTCCTCGTGGGAAGGTCGTTTTACACTGGGCTGGCGGGCGGCCTTTTGGCGGTCGCCCTCCAGCCCAGTGTAAAACCCAGAATACCTGCAGCGGTCTAATGACCGCGGTGCAGTATTCTGGAGGGGGGAACTCTGGCGGGCGGCCTCCGCCGCCCGCCAGGGTGAGAATCACCCCCTAAGTGTCTTCTGCTCCCCTTGGGGGCAGATGGGGCTAAAAGAATAGGCCCATCTGCCCCCAAGGGGGGCAGAAATGGCCAACAGGTCAATGCCCCCCCACAAAAATGAACAAATAAACAAATCCCTGGCGTTCTAGTGGTTTCTGCCCCCCTTGGGAGTAGATCAGCCTAAAAATAATAGGCCGATCTGTCTCCAAGGGGTGCAGAAATGGCCTTGGTACATGTGCCCCCAAAGGGGGGGCGACCCTTGCCCAAGGCCCACCCCCCATCCACTAACACACACACACACTATCCCTGGTGTCTAAGTGGCTTCTGCCCCCCTTGGGAGCAGATGGGCCTAAAAGAATAGGCACATCTGCCCCCAAGGGGGGCAGAAATGGCCAACAGGTCAATGCCCCCCTTGGGGGGGCGCCCCGTGCCCAAGGGGACACACCCCCACAAAAATAAACAAATAAAAAAAAAATCCCTGGCGTTCTAGTGGTTTCTGCCCCCCTTGGGGGCAGATCAGCCTAAAAATAATAGGCCGATCTGTCTCCAAGGGGTGCAGAAATGGCCTTGGTACATGTGCCCCCAAAAGGGGGGGCGACCCTTGCCCAAGGGCCCCCCCCATCCACTAACACACACACACACTATCCCTGGTGTCTAAGTGGCTTCTGCCCCCCTTGGGGGCAGATGGGCCTAAAACAAATAGGCCCACCTGCCCCCAAGGGGGGCAGAAATGGCCAACTGGTCAATGCCCCCCTTGGGGGGGGACCCCTTGCCCAAGGGGACGCCCCCCCACAAAAATAAACCTATAAAATAAATCCCTGGCGTTCTAGTGGTTTCTGACCCCCTGGGGGGGCAGAAATGGCCCTCAAAGACATGCCCCCCAAAGGGGAGCGACCCTTGCCCAAGGGGCCGCCCCCCCATCCACTAAACACACAATCCCTGGTGCCTAAGTGGCTTCTGCCCCCTTTGGGGGCAGATGGACCTAAATAAAATAGGCCGATCGGCCCTCAAGGGGGGCAGAAAAGGCCAACAGTTCTATGCCCCCTGGGGGGGCGCCCCTTGCCCAAGGGGGGCACCACCCCCACATAAATAAACAAAAATAAAAACATCCCTGGCATTCCAGTGGTTTCTGCCCCCCTTGGGGGGCAGAAATGGCCGTTAATAATTTGCCCCCAAAAGGGGAGTGACCCTTGCCCAAGGGGCCGCTCCCCGACACTCAAAACACACATCAATAACAACAACAAAAAATCTCTGGAGTCTAGTGGGCATTCCTGCTGCCCGGCTCAAAGAGACACCGGAGGAAAGGAAAACCCTTTCCTTTCCTTCGGTGCCTCTTTTTGCAAACCCCCCACCCACCGGGAAGAGAAACTCATCTCTTCCTCTGTCGCCGCACAGGAAGCAAATGGCTTCCTGTGCAACCGGCACCCTGTAATGAAGTCAGCGCGCGATTGTGCGCTGACGTCATTATCGCGGGGTGGGGGGGGGGCAGGGGTGGAAGGGGAAGGGCTTCCCCTTCCATCCCTGCCTTTGGGGGGTGTGGGGGGAAGCACACAGAGGGAGCGAAAGCGCTCCCTCTGGGCTGTGTGCCGAGGACGTAATGGTTACGTCCTCGGCACAGCAGCACTGTGTCGCAGGACGTAACCATTACGTCCGCGGCACAGAACCGGATAAAATGATTGTCTTTCCATATTATTGGAATTAAATGTCAAAGCTATTATTACTAAAAAGAATGACAACACTATGTAATATCCCACGGATTGAGAAACGAGTAACAACCAAAATTATCGACTACCCACACATAAATTTAATATTTTCAAAATTTTCAAAAGATGGAGAATTTAAAAAGAGGTCAACAAACTCCATAAACAAATAGCCCTACATAAATGGCCAAAATGCTACAAAGAAAGACCACCAAAAGAGCCCATAATATAATTTAAAAAAAACACGAGAAATTGCACTCTAAAAATAATAACCTAAGCTTTTAAGAATAAATATATAAATATAGCTATTTCTATTTTACAAAAAAACACAGCTCACAAACCATAACCCCACAAACCTACAAGTGCTTAGACAAAAACATATATTTATAAATTCTAACACCACACATGTACTAATATGCTATTAATTTGTGTTATTACTACAAAACAATCCCAATGGGAGAGTAAATTAATAGGCATACTACAAAACAGCGTTCCACCGGATGACATTTACAAAGAAAAGGCATTTGCGGTATATTTAACTTTAAATGCCTAGTCATCGATAATACTGCCTGAAAGGTCCGTGAAGCACATGAAATTGCAATCAATTAGTAACCGCTTACCCCATAACATAAGGGATCCGCCATGTCCGTCCCGATCGGCAAAGAAAGTAAACTGAGCCCCACTTGACATCCGCTTTTAAACCCTGGGCAATCTAGATAATGAGATTATTTGACACATGTGGCATACTCATTGCTATGGCGACCGTTCTGGAATAAGAATAGTCCCCATCTTAGGTAAACAGATCGACCATTTTTGAATGGTGTCATCCATTCTATAAACAGATGTATAGGATCCATCTAGCATTATACGGGCTTAACAGGAGTTTTGATAAAGCCCTAAATAGTAAAAAGAAACTGATACTCTATACTAAACAGGACCCAAGATGCATATAAGTTGCTATAGCGACTATTATACGATAAAAATACTCTTCATACACTTCATTACATAGCAGGCATGCGTTTGTTTTTAAAGGGGCTGCTTCCCGCCCCTTTCAGTCACTCCAATCGGCGAGGGGGCTTGGCTCCTGCCCCTGCCACTGCACCCAGAAATAGCATGTCCACACGCAGCGCGCGCGCGTTTGTTTTTAAAAGGGGCCGCTTCCCGCCCCTTTCAGTCACTCCAATCGGCGAGGGGGCTTGGCTCCTGCCGCTGCACCCGGAAATAGCGCCCTATTAATGATTATGGTTTTACTATTAAGGATTTCATCAACGGTGATAGCACTATTTAATATATCTTATCATCTGTCCCTGTAATAAATACTATATTGGGAGCACTATCAGACGGTTGAAACAAATGATTCAGGAACATTTTCCCAACATTCAAGGAAATGATGTGCACCTTCCATTGGTTGAACATTTCATATCATGTCATGTTTGAAAATGAGACACCATCCCCGAGGAGGAGATCAGGAACTCAAACTGCGACAACAGGAAAGCTCACTCAACATTCGCTTTGATACTGTTAGAAATGGTTTAAACAAAGATGCAGAATGGCACTATTGGTTACTGTGAGACTGTACAGTATGTTTTATCTACTGTAACATTTCTTACTATATTTTTTGTACTTCGGATGTCACAATGCAATTATTTGCCTTCAAGTATTTACGACATGTTTGGGAGTTAGAATGATTCGGGTATGGGTATTTTAACTGAACCTATCTTGAAGAATATATGTATGTACTTGAAGTCATGTAAAGTGGAAACATATGGTTGGTATGCCTTGTTCGAGTAGTTTTAGTTCTAATACTTTGGAGAAGCAGCCTAACCTTTAGCTTAGTACTAACCTACTTTGAGCCTCCACTTGGCCACGGGCACTTTCTTTTCACTCATTCTCTTATTTAATTTTGCATACTGTCATGATTAATTTCACCATTTTCATTGGTTTTATTATTAATGATGTTTTTTCGACAGTTCTAAGATGCCCGCCATGCGTCTTTAAATTTCAATTCTATTTCGCTTAATTCGTATTTTTTCTTTAGCAGTAAAACTATTTCCTTTGCTTTTTATTTTTATTCTTAGGAACCTGTATAACATCTTGGTTTAGAAATACATATGCACCGGTCCTCCTGGGTCAGGTATTGGATTATTAACATAACTATCTACTTTACCGGCTATGAGGCACTGTTTCCCCGACACATGGGTAGTTAAAACTAAAGTAGGAGTTGGGATCGTTTTACCAACTCCTACTTCCAAGATGGCTGCTACTAGGCGGTTTTCCCTCTCTATGACCTACAGGCAATCGTAACTATAGTAGTGCTTCTTGAATAAAAATGGTGTCATACCTGAACGCTGGTTCTAGGAAATCATGACACTGTAACGCAGGATTTATCCCGGATACCTCGACTTCAGTAAGCGCTCCTCAAGCCTTTTTTCCTTTCCTTAGATATCGTAGTGTATCTTAAGTTACCTCCTTATTCTGATGGATACAAACTACCTGTGGATTCCTCACCTTATGAATTCATCCTTGCGCCAGCATCCGACGGAATATTCTCTTCCTAGCTCTCCACGTCGACGAGGACGTCACAATTGCACGGCTCCACGCGACTCCGTGTGACGTCACCGTGCCAATAAGAGGTCCTCGCCGGCCTGCTGACGTCATTTTCCTTTTTTCCGTGCCTTCGACGCCAACGTTTTTTTCCTGGCTCATTGGACGGTGTGTATCTTCGGTTGTTACAATGTCTCCCCCGAGAAAATTGGGTTTCAAGCCTTGTAATGAATGTGGCGGTAGGATGTCGGTCACTGATCCACATGAGAACTGCCTTTGGTGTCTTAGCTCTGAGCACGATGTCGAGGGGTGTGGTTCGTGCCAGAGTATGAATCCTAAGGCACTTAAAGAAAGAGAGGCCAAGCTTTTCTTAGCGAAGGCTAAGAAGAAGGGCCACAATAGGGCTTCATCTCACGCTTCTTCCAGGAGGCGCAAGAAGAAGCGTTGTCATGACTCTCGGCGCCGTCATGATTCATGGCGCTGATCGACACGGAGCCGGTCGAGGTCTCCATCAACTCGACGGCAAAGTAATTGGGAGGTGAGCCCTACTGTGACTCCGCAGCCCTAGAGCCCAGAAGTATCTCCGACGCCATCAGTCTATGAGGTGGCTCCTCATAGCCCTCAGTTTTCTCCGGCGCCGCAAGAGCCTGATGTGCAGCAGCAGGATCAAGATCAGAGATATCCTGCCTTCCCGGCTCTGGGAGCGGATCCGGCAGCATTTTTAAATGCCATGTATGCTGTTTTCCAGGCTATGGCCCCTGCTGGTGCACCAGCGGGTCCCACGGGGCCATTAGCTTTTTCATTGGGCTCCCCGGCTCCATATCAGATGAAGCCGTTTATGCCGTTCTGCCCGGTTGAGGGTGCCGGGTCAACGTCGATGATGTCTCCTCAAGGTATGGCGTCCCCATCTAGATCCGTGGCGCCATTGCCATCTCCGCATCAGCCAACGCCGATGCTCTCCTCTGACCAGCCAGCTCCATTACCTGCGTGCCAGCCGACTCCGAAGAAGGTTCAGTTGGAGTCCGTGTCAGCGCCGGGTCCGAGTGATGCTCGGATCCATGCATCTTCTTCTGTGCCTGGTCGGGATTCGGCGCCGGTGGATTTGATGTCGACGTCGAGGTTAGAATCCCGCTTTTGATCTCGGAGAAAGGCCTTGCGTCTTTTTGAAGAAGAAGAATACCGGCAATTGGAAGAGGGTGAGCTTATGGAGCCTTCGGAGGAATTCCAAGGATTGGGGTCAGCCAGTGGGCTGGATACTTCCCCGGAATGGGACATTTGATCTCCAGGGGAGTTTACGGAGGAAGCAGCGTCATTCCACTCGGTCATTAGAAAGGCAGCGGACTATTTAAACCTGCCTTTATCTGCAGCAGAGGTAAAGACAAATCTGCTAACTGAGGTGCTGCATCCCTCTACATCCTCAGCTGATCCTTTGCTGCCCTTCAACGAGCGGTGGCAAGGAGGCATAGGGGGGCACCCGGGGATCCTGGGTTCCTCTCACGTTTAATGGTTCAAGCGTCTTGCTCCACAAAGTCTGCTCCTGGTTCGTTCACTGTGGCCCCGTCTGATAGGGAGTCCAAACGAATGGAGCAGTCTTCAAAAAAGATCTTTTCGTCTTGCAGCATGGCGCTTAAAGCTGTGAACGCTACCTGTGTGCTGGGCAGGTATGTCCATGCCCTTATGGATTTAGCCAAGGCTATGGTCGGGGATCTGCCACAGGAGGTACAGAGGCCTTTTGGAACACTCTTTTCGGATGCGCAGGCTGCGGCTTAGCAGATTATACAATCTGCCCTTGATACCACAGACTCAGTTGCTAGGGCGATGGGGACAAGGAGGCATGCGTGGCTGAGGTCCTCCGGATTCTCCTCGGATGTAGAGACCACCTTACTTGACTTACCCTTCGATGGTGAACGGCTGTTTGGGGAGAAAGCTGACTCTGCCCTTGAATGTTTTAAGGAGAGCCGAGCTACAGCAAAGTCCTTAGGCTTGCAGGCTACCCCTGCTGCCCCTTATAGGTCTTTTCGCAGGTTCAGAGGTTTTGGTCGTGGGGTGGTTTTTCGGAGTCCTCAGTTCTCGGCCCAACAGCCTGCCAATCCATCTTATCGCCCCTTTAGAGGGCATGGGAGGGCTAGAGCTAGAGGGGCAGTCCAGCAGCACCCTTCTCCGTCATCCTCTTCCTCTGGTGGACAACAGCAGGGGGAGCAGCCCTAGTTTTCCCCACTTTATAGAACATGCCTCTCCTGTAGGGGGAAGGCTTCGTCTTTTTCTCCGCAAGTGGGAGTTGATAACAGCAGACTCCTGGGTGTTGAATATTGTGGACAAAGGATATGCTCACCCCTTTCAGGAGTTCCCTCCTCCCTTTCCCCCCCTGTCCCTCGTTTTGTTCAGAGGACCATCTTCTGTTGTTGCTACAGGGGGTTCTGGCCATGTTATCAAAGGGTGCAATAGAGTTGGTTCCGGAGCAGGAAAGGGGTCAGGGTTGTTATTCAAGATATTTCCTGATCCCCAAGAAGGACGGTCGCCTGAGGCCGATCCTAGACCTGAGGATTTTGAATTGGTTCCTCAAGCAGGAGAAATTCAAAATGCTGACTCTGGCACAGGTACTTCTGGCGTTGAACAAAGAGGATTGGATGGTGTCTGACGACTTGCAGGATGCGTGCTTTCATATCCCTATACTCAAGTCGCACAGGAAGTATCTCCGGTTTGTGGTAGGGTCGCAACACTACCAGTTTGCGGTCCTTCCATTTGGGCTTACTTCAGCACCTCGAGTCTTCACAAAGGTGATGTTGGTGGTTGCAGCACATCTCAGGCGGAAGGGAATAGCGGTATTCGCTTACCTGGGCGATTGGTTGATCAAAGCCAAGTCTCCAGAGCTGGTGCTGAATCACCTGCAGGTGACAACCCAGTTGTTGTTCGATCTGTGGTTTTCGGTAAACGTGCCCAAGTCTCACCTGGAGCCCTCTCAACGCCTCCAGTTCATAGGGGTAGTACTGGATACAACATTGTATCGGGCCTACCCTCCGCCTCAGCGGATTCAGGACATTCAGGCGCTGATTCCAATGTTTCGAAATGGAGCGGTTGTTCCAGTCCTCAAGGTCTTACGCCTGCTTGGTCTGTTTGCTTCTTGCATTCTGTTGGTCCCTCATGCGTGCTGGCATATGAGGGCTCTTCAGTGGTGCCTCCGCAGGCAGTGGTTTCAGCACAAAGGGGATCTCGAGGATTCGATAAGGATCTCTAGGGACACTGCAGCAGATCTCCAATGGTGGGCAGTGGACGGCAACCTTGCCCAAGGAAGGCCGTTCTCACTGCCACCTCCAGTGGCCACAGTTGTTACGGATGCCTCCACTCTAGGGTGGGGGGCTCATCTGGGGGATCTGGAGATCAAGGGTCATTGGTCTCCGGTGGAACAGATGTTTCATATCAATCTGTTGGAGCTGCGGGCGATACGTCTGGCTCTCAAGGCCTTCCTTCCTTCCCTTCGCGGTCAGTCAGTTCAAGTCCTCACGGACAACACTACCGCAATGTGGTACGTAAACAAGCAGGGAGGAGTAGGGTTGTACCTTCTCTGCAGAGAGGCTCTGCGGCTCTGGTCCTGGGTTCAGGACCATCAGATTTGCTTGATAGCAAATCATTTGGCCGGGGTTCTGAACGTACGTGCGGACAGTCTCAGTCGGCACTTCTTGGCTGATCACAAGTGGCGTCTCCATCCAGATCTAGTCCGGCACATCTTCGAGATGTGGGGGTCTCCGCAGGTAGATCTATTCGCCACTCGGGAGAATGTGTACTGCCCGTCGTTCTGCAGTCTCCAGTATCCGTTGCAAGGAGCGTTCGGGGATGCGTTTCAAATACCCTGGGACGGCTAGTTGCTTTACGCGTTTCCCCACCATACCCATGATTCCTCGGGTCCTGAGGAAGATTCGCCAAGACAGGGCCCAAGTCAACTTGGTGGCACCGGATTGGCAGAGAAGGGTGTGGTACACAGACCTTCTACAACTCTCAAAGTGCCCTCTGCTCCGTCTCCCGCTCAGGGCAGACCTCCTCTTGCAGTCGCAGGGGCAGGTTCTACACCCCCACCTCCAGAGCCTGCACCTTCATGCCCGGAGATTGAACGGGGCAACCTGAGTTCTTTTTCTCTCCCACCGGATGTAGTGGATGTTATTCTATCATCCAGGCGACACTCCACTAAATCCATTTATGCCGGTAGGTGGGCTAAATTTGTTATTTGGTGTGGAGAGAAACAGAAAGATCCCTTAAAAGCCCACCTTAACGATGTTTTGTTATTTGCTCTTGATTTAGCAAAGAAAGGCTGTTCAGTAGCTACAGTGAAAGGTTATTTGGCCGCTCTATCAGCTTTTCTTTGTCTCCCGGATCAGCCCTCTTTATTTAAATCTCCGATTGTAAATAGGTTTATTAAGGGCTTGCTTAATAAGTTTCCCCCCACACCCTTTCACATGCCTCAGTGGGATTTAAATCTTGTGTTAACATTTCTGATGGGTTCACCGTTCGAGCCCAGGCATTCATGTCCTTTAACCCCTTCGCTGCCAGGCCTTTTCCCCCTCCTGTGCCAGGCCTTTTTTTGCCTATTTGGGGCAGTTCGCGCTTAGGCCCTCATAACTTTTTGTCCACATAAGCTAACCAAGCCAAATTTGCGTCCTTTTTTTCCAACATCCTAGGGATTCTAGCGGTACCCAGACTTTGTGGGTTCCCTTGAAGGAGGCCAAGAAATTGGCCAAAATACAGTGAAAATTTCGTTTTTTTCAAAAAAATTGGAAAAAGTGGCTGCAGAAGAAGGCTTGTGGATTTCCCCCTGAAAATGGCATCAACAAAGGGTTTGCAATTCTAAACTCAGCAGCTTCCTAGCTTTCAGGAACAGGCAGACTTGAATCAGAAAACCCAATTTTTCAACACAATTTTGGCATTTTACTGGGGCATACCCCATTTTTGCAATTTTTTGTGCTTTCAGCCTCCTTCCAGTCAGTGACAGGAATGGGCATGAAACCAATGCTGGATCCCAGAAACCTAACCATTTCTGAAAAGTAGACAAAATTCTGAATTCAGCAAGGGGTCATTTGTGTAGATCCTACAAGGGTTTCCTACAGAAAATAACATCTGAAAAAGAAAAATATAGAAATTGAGGTGAAAAAAACATCAATTTTTCTCTACGTTTTACTCTGTAACTTTTCCCTGCAATGTCAGATTATGGAAAGCAATATACTGTTACGTCTGCTGGACTCCTCTGGTTGCGGGGATATATAGGGCTTGTAGGTTCATCAAGAACCCGAGGAACCCAGAGCCAATAAATGAGCTGCACCCTGCAGTGCGATTTCATTCTATACCGGGTATACAGCAATTCATTTGCTGAAATATAAAGAGTAAAAAATTGCTATCAAGAAAACCTTTGCATTTCCAAAAAGGGCACAAGATAAGGTGCGGAGGAGCAGTGGTTATTTGCACATCTCTGAATTCCGGGGTGACCATACTAGCATGTGAATTATAGGGAATTTCTCAAATAGATGTCTTTTTTACACACTCTCCTATATTTGGAAGGAAAAAATGTAGAGAAAGACAAGGGGCAATAGCACTTGTTTTGCTAATCTATGTTCCCCCAAGTCTCCCGATAAAAATGATACCTCACTTGTGTGGGTTGGCCTAGCGCCCGCGACAGGAAACGCCCCAAAACGCAACGTGGACACATCCCATTTTTTTTAAAGAAAGCAGAGGTGTTTTTTGCGAAGTGTCTACCTGTCGATTTTGGCCTCTAGCTCAGCCGGCACCTAGGGAAACCTACAAAACCTGTGCATTTCTGAAAACTAGAGACCTAGGGGAATCCAAGGAGGGGTGACTTGCGGGGCTCGGACCAGGTTCTGTTACCCAGAATCCTTTGCAAACCTCAAAATTTGGCTAAAAAAACACATGTTCCTCACATTTCTGTGGCAGAAAGTTCTGGAATCTGAGAGGAGCCACAAATTTCCTTCCACCCAGCGTTCCCCCAAGTCTCCAGATAAAAATGATACCTCACTTGTGTGGGTAGGCCTAGCGCCGGCGACAGGAAACACCCCAAAGCGCAACGTGGACACATCAAAAAGTTTGGAAGAAAAAAGAGGTGTTTTTTGCGAAGTGCCTACCTGTAGATTTTGGCCTCTAGCTCAGCCGGCACCTAGGGAAACCTACCAAACCTGTGCATTTCTGAAAACTAGAGACCTAGGGGAATCCAAGATGGGGTGACTTGCGGGGCTCGGACCAGGTTCTGTTACCCAGAATCCTTTGCAAACCTCAAAACTTGGCTAAAAAAACACATGTTCCTCACATTTCTGGGCAGAAAGTTCTGGAATCTGAGAGGAGCCACAAATTTCCTTCCACCCAGCATTCCCCCAAGTCTCCCGATAAAAATGATACCTCACTTGCGTGGGTAGGCCTAGCGCCCGCGTCAGGAAACACCCCAAAGCGCAACGTGGACACATCAAAAGTTTTGAAAGAAAACAGAGGTGTTTTTTGCGAAGTGCCTACCTGTAGATTTTGGCCTCTAGCTCAGCCGGCACCTAGGGAAACCTACCAAACCTGTGCATTTCTGAAAACTAGAGACCTAGGGGAATCCAAGATGGGGTTACTTGCGGGGCTCGGACCAGGTTCTGTTACCCAGAATCCTTTGCAAACCTCAAAATTTGGCTAAAAAAACATGTTCCTCACATTTCTGTGGCAGAAAGTTCTGGAATCTGGGAGGAGCTACAAATTTCCTGCCACCCAGCGTTCCCCCAAGTCTCCCGATAAAAATGATACCTCACTTGCGTGGGTAGGCCTAGCGCCCGCAACAGGAAACACCCCAAAGCGCAACGTGGACACATCCAAAATTTTGGAAGAAAACAGAGGTGTTTTTTGCGAAGTGCCTACCTGTAGATTTTGGCCTCTAGCTCAGCCGGCACCTAGGGAAACCTACCAAACCTGTGCATTTCTGAAAACTAGAGACCTAGGGGAATCCAAGGAGGGGTGACTTGCGGGGCTCGGACCAGGTTCTGTTACCCAGAATCCTTTGCAAACCTCAAAATTTGGCTAAAAAAACACATGTTCCTCACATTTCTGTGGCAGAAAGTTCTGGAATCTGAGAGGAGCCACAAATTTCCTTCCACCCAGCGTTCCCCCAAGTCTCCCGATAAAAATGATACCTCACTTGTGTGGGTAGGCCTAGCGCCCGCGACAGGAAACACCCCAAAGGGCAACGTGGACACATCAAAATTTTTGGAAGAAAACAGAGGTGTTTTTTGCGAAGTGCCTACCTGTAGATTTTGGCCTCTAGCTCAGCCGGCACCTAGGGAAACCTACCAAACCTGTGCATTTCTGAAAACTAGAGACCTAGGGGAATCCAAGGAGGGGTGACTTGCGGGACTCGGACCAGGTTCTGTTACCCAGAATCCTTTGCAAACCTCAAAATTTGGCTAAAAAAACACATGTTCCTCACATTTCTGTGGCAGAAAGTTCTGGAATCTGAGAGGAGCCACAAATTTCCTTCCACCCAGCGTTCCCCCAAGTCTCCCGATAAAAATGATACCTCACTTGTGTGGGTAGGCCTAGCGCCGGCGACAGGAAACACCCCAAAGCGCAACGTGGACACATCAAAAAGTTTGGAAGAAAAAAGAGGTGTTTTTTGCGAAGTGCCTACCTGTAGATTTTGGCCTCTAGCTCAGCCGGCACCTAGGGAAACCTACCAAACCTGTGCATTTCTGAAAACTAGAGACCTAGGGGAATCCAAGATGGGGTGACTTGCGGGGCTCGGACCAGGTTCTGTTACCCAGAATCCTTTGCAAACCTCAAAACTTGGCTAAAAAAACACATGTTCCTCACATTTCTGGGCAGAAAGTTCTGGAATCTGAGAGGAGCCACACATTTCCTTCCACCCAGCATTCCCCCAAGTCTCCCGATAAAAATGATACCTCACTTGCGTGGGTAGGCCTAGCGCCCGCGACAGGAAACACCCCAAAGCGCAACGTGGACACATCAAAAGTTTTGAAAGAAAACAGAGGTGTTTTTTGCGAAGTGCCTACCTGTAGATTTTGGCCTCTAGCTCAGCCGGCACCTAGGGAAACCTACCAAACCTGTGCATTTCTGAAAACTAGAGACCTAGGGGAATCCAAGATGGGGTTACTTGCGGGGCTCGGACCAGGTTCTGTTACCCAGAATCCTTTGCAAACCTCAAAATTTGGCTAAAAAAACATGTTCCTCACATTTCTGTGGCAGAAAGTTCTGGAATCTGGGAGGAGCTACAAATTTCCTGCCACCCAGCGTTCCCCCAAGTTTCCCGATAAAAATGATACCTCACTTGCGTGGGTAGGCCTAGCGCCCGCAACAGGAAACACCCCAAAGCGCAACGTGGACACATCCAAAATTTTGGAAGAAAACAGAGGTGTTTTTTGCGAAGTGCCTACCTGTAGATTTTGGCCTCTAGCTCAGCCGGCACCTAGGGAAACCTACCAAACCTGTGCATTTCTGAAAACTAGAGACCTAGGGGAATCCAAGGAGGGGTGACTTGCGGGGCTCGGACCAGGTTCTGTTACCCAGAATCCTTTGCAAACCTCAAAATTTGGCTAAAAAAACACATGTTCCTCACATTTCTGTGGCAGAAAGTTCTGGAATCTGAGAGGAGCCACAAATTTCCTCCCACCCAGCGTTCCCCCAAGTCTCCCGATAAAAATGATACCTCACTTGTGTGGGTAGGCCTAGCGCCCGCGACAGGAAACACCCCAAAGGGCAACGTGGACACATCAAAATTTGTGGAAGAAAACAGAGGTGTTTTTTGCGAAGTGCCTACCTGTAGATTTTGGCCTCTAGCTCAGCCGGCACCTAGGGAAACCTACCAAACCTGTGCATTTCTGAAAACTAGAGACCTAGGGGAATCCAAGGAGGGGTGACTTGCGGGACTCGGACCAGGTTCTGTTACCCAGAATCCTTTGCAAACCTCAAAATTTGGCTAAAAAAACACATGTTCCTCACATTTCTGTGGCAGAAAGTTCTGGAATCTGAGAGGAGCCACAAATTTCCTTCCACCCAGCGTTCCCCCAAGTCTCCCGATAAAAATGATACCTCACTTGTGTGGGTAGGCCTAGCGCCCGCGACAGGAAACACCCCAAAGCGCAACGTGGACACATCAAAAATTTTGGAAGAAAACAGAGGTGTTTTTTGCGAAGTGCCTACCTGTAGATTTTGGCCTCTAGCTAAGCCGGCACCTAGGGAAACCTACCAAACCTGTGCATTTCTGAAAACTAGAGACCTAGGGGAATCCAAGATGGGGTGACTTGCGGGGCTCGGACCAGGTTCTGTTACCCAGAATCCTTTGCAAACCTCAAAATTTGGCTAAAAAAACACATGTTCCTCACATTTCTGTGGCAGAAAGTTCTGGAATCTGGGAGGAGCTACGAATTTCCTGCCACCCAGCGTTCCCCCAAGTCTCCCGATAAAAATGATACCTCACTTGCGTGGGTAGGCCTAGCGCCCGCGACAGGAAACACCCCAAAGCGCAACGTGGACACATCAAAAATTTTGGAAGAAAACAGAGGTGTTTTTTGCGAAGTGCCTACCTATAGATTTTGGCCTCTAGCTCAGCCGGCACCTAGGGAAACCTACCAAACCTGTGCATTTCTGAAAACTAGAGACCTAGGGGAATCCAAGGAGGGGTGACTTGCGGGGCTCGGACCAGGTTCTGTTACCCAGAATCCTTTGCAAACCTCAAAATTTGGCTAAAAAAACACATGTTCCTCACATTTCTGTGGCAGAAAGTTCTGGAATCTGAGAGGAGCCACAAATTTCCTTCCACCCAGCGTTCCCCCAAGTCTCCCGATAAAAATGATACCTCACTTGTGTGGGTAGGCCTAGTGCCGGCGACAGGAAACACCCCAAAGCGCAACGTGGACACATCAAAAATTTTGGAAGAAAACAGAGGTGTTTTTTGCGAAGTGCCTACCTGTAGATTTTGGCCTCTAGCTCAGCCGGCACCTAGGGAAACCTACCAAACCTGTGCATTTCTGAAAACTAGAGACCTAGCGGAATCCAAGGAGGGGTGACTTGCGGGGCTCGGACCAGGTTCTGTTACCCAGAATCCTTTGCAAACCTCAAAATTTGGCTAAAAAAACACATGTTCCTCACATTTCTGTGGCAGAAAGTTCTGGAATCTGAGAGGAGCCACAAATTTCCTTCCACCCAGCGTTCCCCCAAGTCTCCCGATACAAATGATACCTCACTTGTGTGGGTAGGCCTAGCGCCCGCGACAGGAAACACCCCAAAGCGCAACGTGGACACATCAAAAATTTTGGAAGAAAACAGAGGTGTTTTTTGCGAAGTGCCTACCTGTAGATTTTGGCCTCTAGCTCAGCCGGCACCTAGGGAAACCTACCAAACCTGTGCATTTCTGAAAACTAGAGACCTAGGGGAATCCAAGGAGGGGTGACTTGCGGGGCTCGGACCAGGTTCTGTTACCCAGAATCCTTTGCAAACCTCAAAATTTGGCTAAAAAAACACATGTTCCTCACATTTCTGTGGCAGAAAGTTCTGGAATCTGAGAGGAGCCACAAATTTCCTCCCACCCAGCGTTCCCCCAAGTCTCCCGATAAAAATGATACCTCACTTGTGTGGGTAGGCCTAGCGCCCGCGACAGGAAACACCCCAAAGGGCAACGTGGACACATCAAAATTTGTGGAAGAAAACAGAGGTGTTTTTTGCGAAGTGCCTACCTGTAGATTTTGGCCTCTAGCTCAGCCGGCACCTAGGGAAACCTACCAAACCTGTGCATTTCTGAAAACTAGAGACCTAGGGGAATCCAAGGAGGGGTGACTTGCGGGACTCGGACCAGGTTCTGTTACCCAGAATCCTTTGCAAACCTCAAAATTTGGCTAAAAAAACACATTTTCCTCACATTTCTGTGGCAGAAAGTTCTGGAATCTGAGAGGAGCCACAAATTTCCTTCCACCCAGCGTTCCCCCAAGTCTCCCGATAAAAATGATACCTCACTTGTGTGGGTAGGCCTAGCGCCCGCGACAGGAAACACCCCAAAGCGCAACGTGGACACATCAAAAATTTTGGAAGAAAACAGAGGTGTTTTTTGCGAAGTGCCTACCTGTAGATTTTGGCCTCTAGCTAAGCCGGCACCTAGGGAAACCTACCAAACCTGTGCATTTCTGAAAACTAGAGGCCTAGGGGAATCCAAGATGGGGTGACTTGCGGGGCTCGGACCAGGTTCTGTTACCCAGAATCCTTTGCAAACCTCAAAATTTGGCTAAAAAAACACATGTTCCTCACATTTCTGTGGCAGAAAGTTCTGGAATCTGGGAGGAGCTACGAATTTCCTGCCACCCAGCGTTCCCCCAAGTCTCCCGATAAAAATGATACCTCACTTGCGTTGGTAGGCCTAGCGCCCGCGACAGGAAACACCCCAAAGCGCAACGTGGACACATCAAAAATTTTGGAAGAAAACAGAGGTGTTTTTTGCGAAGTGCCTACCTATAGATTTTGGCCTCTAGCTCAGCCGGCACCTAGGGAAACCTACCAGACCTGTGCATTTCTGAAAACTAGAGACCTAGGGGAATCCAAGGAGGGGTGACTTGCGGGGCTCGGACCAGGTTCTGTTACCCAGAATCCTTTGCAAACCTCAAAATTTGGCTAAAAAAACACATGTTCCTCACATTTCTGTGGCAGAAAGTTCTGGAATCTGAGAGGAGCCACAAATTTCCTTCCACCCAGCGTTCCCCCAAGTCTCCCGATAAAAATGATACCTCACTTGTGTGGGTAGGCCTAGTGCCGGCGACAGGAAACACCCCAAAGCGCAACGTGGACACATCAAAAATTTTGGAAGAAAACAGAGGTGTTTTTTGCGAAGTGCCTACCTGTAGATTTTGGCCTCTAGCTCAGCCGGCACCTAGGGAAACCTACCAAACCTGTGCATTTCTGAAAACTAGAGACCTAGCGGAATCCAAGGAGGGGTGACTTGCGGGGCTCGGACCAGGTTCTGTTACCCAGAATCCTTTGCAAACCTCAAAATTTGGCTAAAAAAACACATGTTCCTCACATTTCTGTGGCAGAAAGTTCTGGAATCTGAGAGGAGCCACAAATTTCCTTCCACCCAGTGTTCCCCCAAGTCTCCCGATAAAAATGATACCTCACTTGCGTGGGTAGGCCTAGCGCCCGCGACAGGAAACACCCCAAAGCGCAACGTGGACACATCAAAAGTTTTGGAAGAAAACAGAGGTGTTTTTTGCGAAGTGCCTACCTGTAGATTTTGGCCTCTAGCTCAGCCGGCACCTAGGGAAACCTACCAAACCTGTGCATTTCTGAAAACTAGAGACCTAGGGGAATTCAAGATGGGGTGACTTGCGGGGCTCGGACCAGGTTCTGTTACCCAGAATCCTTTGCAAACCTCAAAACTTGGCTAAAAAAACACATGTTCCTCACATTTCTGTGGCAGAAAGTTCTGGAATCTGGGAGGAGCTACAAATTTCCTTCCACCCAGCATTCCCCCAAGTCTCCCGATAAAAATGATACCTCACTTGCGTGGGTAGGCCTAGCGCCCGCGACAGGAAACACCCCAAAGCGCAACGTGGACACATCAAAAGTTTTGAAAGAAAACAGAGGTGTTTTTTGCGAAGTGCCTACCTGTAGATTTTGGCCTCTAGCTCAGCCGGCACCTAGGGAAACCTACCAAACCTGTGCATTTCTGAAAACTAGAGACCTAGGGGAATCCAAGATGGGGTTACTTGCGGGGCTCGGACCAGGTTCTGTTACCCAGAATCCTTTGCAAACCTCAAAATTTGGCTAAAAAAACATGTTCCTCACATTTCTGTGGCAGAAAGTTCTGGAATCTGGGAGGAGCTACAAATTTCCTGCCACCCAGCGTTCCCCCAAGTCTCCCGATAAAAATGATACCTCACTTGCGTGGGTAGGCCTAGCGCCCGCAACAGGAAACACCCCAAAGCGCAACGTGGACACATCCAAAATTTTGGAAGAAAACAGAGGTGTTTTTTGCGAAGTGCCTACCTGTAGATTTTGGCCTCTAGCTCAGCCGGCACCTAGGGAAACCTACCAAACCTGTGCATTTCTGAAAACTAGAGACCTAGGGGAATCCAAGGAGGGGTGACTTGCGGGGCTCGGACCAGGTTCTGTTACCCAGAATCCTTTGCAAACCTCAAAATTTGGCTAAAAAAACACATGTTCCTCACATTTCTGTGGCAGAAAGTTCTGGAATCTGAGAGGAGCCACAAATTTCCTTCCACCCAGCGTTCCCCCAAGTCTCCCGATAAAAATGATACCTCACTTGTGTGGGTAGGCCTAGCGCCCGCGACAGGAAACACCCCAAAGGGCAACGTGGACACATCAAAATTTTTGGAAGAAAACAGAGGTGTTTTTTGCGAAGTGCCTACCTGTAGATTTTGGCCTCTAGCTCAGCCGGCACCTAGGGAAACCTACCACACCTGTGCATTTCTGAAAACTAGAGACCTAGGGGAATCCAAGGAGGGGTGACTTGCGGGACTCGGACCAGGTTCTGTTACCCAGAATCCTTTGCAAACCTCAAAATTTGGCTAAAAAAACACATGTTCCTCACATTTCTGTGGCAGAAAGTTCTGGAATCTGAGAGGAGCCACAAATTTCCTTCCACCCAGCGTTCCCCCAAGTCTCCCGATAAAAATGATACCTCACTTGTGTGGGTAGGCCTAGCGCCCGCGACAGGAAACACCCCAAAGCGCAACGTGGACACATCAAAAATTTTGGAAGAAAACAGAGGTGTTTTTTGCGAAGTGCCTACCTGTAGATTTTGGCCTCTAGCTCAGCCGGCACCTAGGGAAACCTACCAAACCTGTGCATTTCTGAAAACTAGAGACCTAGGGGAATCCAAGATGGGGTGACTTGCGGGGCTCGGACCAGGTTCTGTTACCCAGAATCCTTTGCAAACCTCAAAATTTGGCTAAAAAAACACATGTTCCTCAAATTTCTGTGGCAGAAAGTTCTGGAATCTGGGAGGAGCTACGAATTTCCTGCCACCCAGCGTTCCCCCAAGTCTCCCGATAAAAATGATACCTCACTTGCGTGGGTAGGCCTAGCGCCCGCGACAGGAAACACCCCAAAGCGCAACGTGGACACATCAAAAATTTTGGAAGAAAACAGAGGTGTTTTTTGCGAAGTGCCTACCTATAGATTTTGGCCTCTAGCTCAGCCGGCACCTAGGGAAACCTACCAAACCTGTGCATTTCTGAAAACTAGAGACCTAGGGGAATCCAAGGAGGGGTGACTTGCGGGGCTCGGACCAGGTTCTGTTACCCAGAATCCTTTGCAAACCTCAAAATTTGGCTAAAAAAACACATGTTCCTCACATTTCTGTGGCAGAAAGTTCTGGAATCTGAGAGGAGCCACAAATTTCCTTCCACCCAGCATTCCCCCAAGTCTCCCGATAAAAATGATACCTCACTTGTGTGGGTAGGCCTAGTGCCGGCGACAGGAAACACCCCAAAGCGCAACGTGGACACATCAAAAATTTTGGAAGAAAACAGAGGTGTTTTTTGCGAAGTGCCTACCTGTAGATTTTGGCCTCTAGCTCAGCCGGCAGCTAGGGAAACCTACCAAACCTGTGCATTTCTGAAAACTAGAGACCTAGGGGAATCCAAGGAGGGGTGACTTGCGGGGCTCGGACCAGGTTCTGTTACCCAGAATCCTTTGCAAACCTCAAAATTTGGCTAAAAAAACACATGTTCCTCACATTTCTGTGGCAGAAAGTTCTGGAATCTGAGAGGAGCCACAAATTTCCTTCCACCCAGCGTTCCCCCAAGTCTCCCGATACAAATGATACCTCACTTGTGTGGGTAGGCCTAGCGCCCGCGACAGGAAACACCCCAAAGCGCAACGTGGACACATCAAATATTTTGGAAGAAAACAGAGGTGTTTTTTGCGAAGTGCCTACCTGTAGATTTTGGCCTCTAGCTCAGCCGGCACCTAGGGAAACCTACCAAACCTGTGCATTTCTGAAAACTAGAGACCTAGGGGAATCCAAGGAGGGGTGACTTGCGGGGCTCGGACCAGGTTCTGTTACCCAGAATCCTTTGCAAACCTCAAAATTTGGCTAAAAAAACACATGTTCCTCACATTTCTGTGGCAGAAAGTTCTGGAATCTGAGAGGAGCCACAAATTTCCTTCCACCCAGTGTTCCCCCAAGTCTCCCGATAAAAATGATACCTCACTTGCGTGGGTAGGCCTAGCGCCCGCGACAGGAAACACCCCAAAGCGCAACGTGGACACATCAAAAGTTTTGGAAGAAAACAGAGGTGTTTTTTGCGAAGTGCCTACCTGTAGATTTTGGCCTCTAGCTCAGCCGGCACCTAGGGAAACCTACCAAACCTGTGCATTTCTGAAAACTAGAGACCTAGGGGAATCCAAGGAGGGGTGACTTGCGGGGCTCGGACCAGGTTCTGGTACCCAGAATCCTTTGCAAACCTCAAAATATGGCTAAAAAAACACATGTTCCTCACATTTCTGTGGCAGAAAGTTCTGGAATCTGAGAGGAGCCACAAATTTCCTTCCACCCAGCGTTCCCCCAAGTCTCCCGATAAAAATGATACCTCACTTGTGTGGATAGGCCTAGCGCCCGCGACAGGAAACACCCCAAAGCGCAACGTGGACACATCAAAAATTTTGGAAGAAAACAGAGGTGTTTTTTGCGAAGTGCCTACCTGTAGATTTTGGCCTCTAGCTCAGCCGGCACCTAGGGAAACCTACCAAACCTGTGCATTTCTGAAAACTAGAGACCTAGGGGAATCCAAGATGGGGTGACTTGCGGGGCTCGGACCAGGTTCTGCTACCCAGAATCCTTTGCAAACCTCAAAATTTGGCTAAAAAAACACATGTTCCTCACATTTCTGTGGCAGAAAGTTCTGGAATCTGGGAGGAGCTACGAATTTCCTGCCACCCAGCGTTCCCCGAAGTCTCCCGATAAAAATGATACCTCACTTGCGTGGGTAGGCCTAGCGCCCGCGACAGGAAACACCCCAAAGCGCAACGTGGACACATCAAAAAGTTTGGAAGAAAAAAGAGGTGTTTTTTGCGAAGTGCCTACCTGTAGATTTTGGCCTCTAGCTCAGCCGGCACCTAGGGAAACCTACCAAACCTGTGCATTTCTGAAAACTAGAGACCTAGGGGAATCCAAGATGGGGTGACTTGCGGGGCTCGGACCAGGTTCTGTTACCCAGAATCCTTTGCAAACCTCAAAATTTGGCTAAAAAAACACATGTTCCTCACATTTCTGTGGCAGAAAGTTCTGGAATCTGGGAGGAGCTACGAATTTCCTGCCACCCAGCGTTCCCCCAAGTCTCCCGATAAAAATGATACCTCACTTGCGTGGGTAGGCCTAGCGCCCGCGACAGGAAACACCCCAAAGCGCAACGTGGACACATCAAAAATTTTGGAAGAAAACAGAGGTGTTTTTTGCGAAGTGCCTACCTGTAGATTTTGGCCTCTAGCTCAGCCGGCACCTAGGGAAACCTACCAAACCTGTGCATTTCTGAAAACTAGAGACCTAGGGGAATCCAAGATGGGGTGACTTGCGGGGCTCGGACCAGGTTCTGTTACCCAGAATCCTTTGCAAACCTCAAAATTTGGCTAAAAAAACACATGTTCCTCACATTTCTGTGGCAGAAAGTTCTGGAATCTGGTAGGAGCTACGAATTTCCTGCCACCCAGCGTTCCCCCAAGTCTCCCGATAAAAATGATACCTCACTTGCGTGGGTAGGCCTAGCGCCCGCGACAGGAAACACCCCAAAGCGCAACGTGGACACATCAAAAATTTTGGAAGAAAACAGAGGTGTTTTTTGCGAAGTACCTACCTGTAGATTTTGGCCTCTAGCTCAGCCGGCACCTGGGGAAACCTACCAAACCTGTGCATTTCTGAAAACTAGAGACCTAGGGGAATCCAAGGAGGGGTGACTTGCGGGGCTCGGACCAGGTTCTGTTACCCAGAATCCTTTGCAAACCTCAAAATTTGGCTAAAAAAACACATGTTCCTCACATTTCTGTGGCAGAAAGTTCTGGAATCTGAGAGGAGCCACAAATTTCCTTCCACCCAGCATTCCCCTAAGTCTCTCGATAAAAATGGTACCTCACCTCTGTGGGTAGGCCTAGCGCCCACGAAAGGAAGTGGCCCAAAACACAACGTGGACAGAACATATTTTTTCACAGAAAACAGAGGTGTTTTTTGCAAAGTGCCTACCTGTGGAGTTTGGCCTCTAGCTCAGCCGGCCCCGGGAGGGGGGGTGGCAGAAATGCCCTAAAATGAATTTAACCCCCCAAGCCTCCCCTGCCCCTGCCCGGGAACAACCCCTGCCTACGGGGTCGCTCCCCCTGCATGACATTGGCGCCAAAAAACAAATCCCAGGTGCCTAGTGGTTTCTGCCCCCTTGGGGGCAGATTGACCTAAAATCGGCCAATCTGCCCCCAAGGGGGGCAGAAATGGCCTAAATACAATTTGCCCCCCAGAGGAGCGACCCTTGCCTGATGGGTCGCTCCCCATCTCGAAAAAAACAAACAAACAAAAAAAAAAACACAACAAAAATTTTTGCCCTGGTGCCCTGAGGGTTCTGCCCCCCCCCACTGGGGGCAGTTCGGCCTAATAATAGGCTGAACTGTCCCCAGGGGGGGCAGAAATGGCCTAAAATAAATTTGCCCCCCCCAGCCCCCACCCCCGCCCCCGGGAGCGACCCTTGCCTACGGGGTCGCTCCGCCTGCGTGACATTGGCGCCAAAAAACAAATCCCAGGCGCCTAGTGGTTTCTGCCCCCTTGGGGGCAGATTGACCTAAAATCGGCCAATCTGCCCCCAGGGGGGCAGAAATGGTCTAAATACAATTTGCCCCCCAGGGGAGGGACCCTTGCCTGATGGGTCGCTCCCCATCTCTAAAAAAAGAAACAACAAAAAAAAAAACACACAAAAAAAATTGCCCTGGCGCCTAGAGGGTTCTGCCCCCACCCCCCCGGGGGCAGTTCGGCCTAATAATAGGCCGAACTGCCCCCAGGGGGGGCAGAAAAGGCCTAAAATACATTGCCCTCCCCCCCAGGGAGCGACCCTTGCCTAAGGGGTCACTCCCTTTGCATGAAATTCACGCAAAGAAAAAACTCCCTGGTGTCTAATGGTTTCTACCCCCCTTGGGGGCAGATTGGCCTCATCAAAATAGGCCAATCTGCCCCCAAGGGGGGCAGAAATGGCCAAAATATAATTTTCCCCCAAGGGAAGCGACCCTTGCCTAAGGGGTCGCTCCCCACCAAAAAAAAAAAAAAATGAAACATAAAAAAATAAAAATAAAAATGGGCCCTGGTGCCTTGAGGTTTCTGCCCCCCCTGGGGGCAGATCGGCCGAATAGTAGGCCGATCTGCCCCCAGGGGGGGCAAAAAGGCCTTCCTGAAAATATGCCCCCCCTGGGAGCGACCCTTGCCCAAGGGGTCGCTCCCTTTTGTCAATAACAATAAAAAATAAAAATAAATCCCTGGTGTCTAGTGGTTTCTACCCCCCTTGGGGGCAGATTGGCCTCATCAAAATAGGCCAATCTGCCCCCAAGGGGGGGCAGAAATGGCCAAAATATAATTTTCCCCCAAGGGGAGCGACCCTTGCCTAAGGGGTCGCTCCCCACCAAAAAAAAAAGAAATGAAACATTAAAAAAAAAAAAAAAAAAAATGGTCCCTGGTGCCTAGAGGTTTCTGCCCCCACCCCCCCGGGGGCAGTTCGGCCGAATAGTAGGCCGATCTGCCCCCAGGGGGGCAAAAAGGCCTTCCTGAAAATATGCCCCCCCTGGGAGCGACCCTTGCCCAAGGGGTCGCTCCCTTTTGTCAATAACAATAAAAAATAAAAATAAATCCCTGGTGTCTAGTGGTTTCTACCCCCCTTGGGGGCAGATTGGCCTCATCAAAATAGGCCAATCTGCCCCCAAGGGGGGCAGAAATGGCCAAAATATAATTTTCCCCCAAGGGGAGCGACCCTTGCCTAAGGGGTCGCTCCCCACCAAAAAAAAAAGAAATGAAACATTAAAAAAAAAAAAAAAAAAAAAATTGCCCTGGCGCCTAGAGGGTTCTGCCCCCACCCCCCGGGGGCAGTTCGGCCTAATAATAGGCCGAACTGCCCCCAGGGGGGGCAGAAAAGGCCTAAAATACATTGCCCTCCCCCCCAGGGAGCGACCCTTGCCTAAGGGGTCACTCCCTTTGCATGAAATTCACGCAAAGAAAAAACTCCCTGGTGTCTAATGGTTTCTACCCCCCTTGGGGGCAGATTGGCCTCATCAAAATAGGCCAATCTGCCCCCAAGGGGGGCAGAAATGGCCAAAATATAATTTTCCCCCAAGGGAAGCGACCCTTGCCTAAGGGGTCGCTCCCCACCAAAAAAAAAAAAAACAATGAAACATAAAAAAATAAAAATAAAAATGGGCCCTGGTGCCTTGAGGTTTCTGCCCCCCCTGGGGGCAGATCGGCCGAATAGTAGGCCGATCTGCCCCCAGGGGGGGCAAAAAGGCCTTCCTGAAAATATGCCCCCCCTGGGAGCGACCCTTGCCCAAGGGGTCGCTCCCTTTTGTCAATAACAATAAAAAATAAAAATAAATCCCTGGTGTCTAGTGGTTTCTACCCCCCTTGGGGGCAGATTGGCCTCATCAAAATAGGCCAATCTGCCCCCAAGGGGGGCAGAAATGGCCAAAATATAATTTTCCCCCAAGGGGAGCGACCCTTGCCTAAGGGGTCGCTCCCCACCAAAAAAAAAAGAAATGAAACATTAAAAAAAAAAATAAAAAAAAAATGGTCCCTGGTGCCTAGAGGTTTCTGCCCCCAGGGGGGGCAGAAAAGGCCTTCTCAAAAAAATGCCCCCCCTGGGAGCGACCCTTGCCCAAGGGGTCGCTCCCTTTTGTCAGTTTCAATAAAAAAAAAAAAATCCCTGGTGTCTAGTGGGGTTTCAAAGGGAAGGAAATACTTTTCCTTCCCTTTGAAGCCCCTCCGGGCCTCCCAAGTGATTGAAAAAGAAATGCTTTTGCATTTCTTTTTCAATCGCGCTGGAAGCAGAGCTTCCAGCGCGACTAGGGAGGCCCCTGTGACAAATCAGCACGCACTCGTGCGCTGATGTCACAGGCGGGGGTGGGGGGGTTGGGGGTGGAAGGGGAAGGTCTTCCCCTTCCATCCCGACTTGGGGGGGGGGAAGGGGGGTGCACGGGGGGCACGCTAGCGCGCCCCCAAGTTCCCCTGTGCCATGGACGAGATGATCTCGTCCAAGGCACAGGGGAACTGTAGCCTTGGACGAGATGATCTCGCCTAAGGCACAGAACCGGTTAAGGTATTCGGTTCTTAAGATGGTATTCCTTATTGCTATAACCTCTGCTAGGAGGATTGGGGAGCTTCAAGCCCTTTCTGTAAAACCCCCCTTTACCTTGTTTTTTCCTGATAAAGTGGTACTGAAAACCAGGGCGGCTTTCCTGCCAAAAGTTGTCACTCCTTTTCATATGGGGCAGACTATTACCCTTCCCTCTTTCTACCCTCCTCCCCACCCCTCTAAAGAGGAAGAGAGACTCCATTGATTGGACCCTAGAAGGGCTCTCAGTTTTTATATTGAGAGGACAAAAGACTTTCGCCTAGAGGATCAGCTGTTCGTGGGGTATGTTGGTCAGCGGAAGGGCAGAGCAGTCCATAAAAGAACAATCTCCAGGTGGGTCATTCTTTGTATAAAAGTTTGCTACTCACTGGCAAAGAAAGTTCCTCCTGAGGGTATCAGGGCTCACTCCACCAGGGTTAAGTCGGCTACTTCGGCCCTGGCAAGGGGAGTACCGGTGGTGGACATTTGTAAGGCGGCCATTTTGGGCGATCTGTTTTACAGGATTTCTTGGTGTAATCAGACGGGCACCCACCTCCGAGTGCGGTACTGCTTTGGGACTCTGTCCATAAGGTGAGGAATCCACAGGTAGTTTGTATCCATCAGAAGAACAAGTTACTTACCTTCGGTAACGCTTTTTCTAGTGGACACAATAGCTACCTGTGGATTCCTCACAGTCCCACCTGCCTCCCCGTTGCCTGTCTGATTGCACTAGGATATGTGGTTGTATATATATATATGTGTATATTTATATTTTTCCTGTATATATAAATGATGGTTTTTGATTATGTTACATCATGAGAGTTTTATGTGTATATGTATTTATTGGATTTGTTGTAGATGTCGGTTCTCATCTGTTCGCCTCAAAGGCACGTAAAAAATGGGTGAAACTGACGTCAGCACGCCGGCGAGGACCTCTTATTGACGTCAGACGGAGTCGCGTGGAGCCGTGCAATTGTGACGTCCTCGTCGACGTGGAGAGCTAGGAAGAGAACTTTCCGTAAGATGCTGGCGCAAGGATGAATTCATATGGTGAGGAATCCATAGTTAGCTATTGTATCCACCAGAAAAAGCGTTACCGAAGGTAAGTAACTTGTTCTTCTATTACATACAGGACTTCTCTGTATCACCTCATTTAACAAATGTATTTTTCGACTTATACTTGTTTGGTATTGCTTCATTCATTGCTGTAATAACACCTAATGGCATTAACTTTAATTTTATTATTATAATCTGCTAATCGGGATCAGATTTTCCTTTTTCTTTTTGCTTACTTCACTTATGAGCCCTCGGCTATGACATTGTTTGCCGACATGGTTCTGTATGTATTCATTACTTCTATTTTATCACTCTCATTTTGTATATTTAGATCTCTGTTGTATTGTAATACCAATTACATACGATTTACATCATGTTCATATTTATATGTTACACAGTGAATGTAACCTTAGACACATTACTTTTTTTTTTTATTGACCTTTTGTTGATACAGATTAACTTGTTAACTGTCTGTATTAGGATGATAAGACTCTGTATGAACTGTTCTTAAGAATATTTGGAAAAGTATTTCATAAGTTTTGTGACAGTGTGACCATGAAGGAATATTGCAGGGGTAACTCACTGTTTGGACACTTTCAGGTGTTGTTTCGGTTCATGAAATACAATATGGATATTACTATCCTTAGAGGATAATACTGTGAATTTCGCGATCTGCATATTATCTTCACCAACTCTCTCTGGGGCTTCTAGAGTCTCTACTTTACTCTCTAACAATATCATTTCCATACTATTTTGTCCTTACACCAATAACGATGTCGTCAGTCACCTGATAAGCTTTCTTCATTATCGTTTCCATAGAAGGTCCCTTTACGCAATAGCTCTTTGGACAGTGGTCTTTTCCCACTACTTTTTTCCAACCTTTACACTTAGGTGCTTCGTCACTGTCTTTTGCTCTGCTTCTTTGATATGAAGAATAGTTGGTTTCAACATGTTTTTCTATGCTCTACAGCCTTGAGAAAGCGCCAGGTACAATACCACTAGGGGGCGAAACACGTGTCGGCGTTTGCTTCTTTGGCGCTTGTTCATCTTCTTTGAATCTCACATGAATCCTCAGTCTTCTTAAATTCAGACTAAACTTGCACTGGATGTTATGAATAGATTGGATGTTTTATTCCAGATTTGAACTGTGAAAAGCAAGTAATGATTTAACCATCTTTTATATGAGCTTACCTATATTTCGATTTCAGCGTGCCATTATTAGACTGTTAGACCTGGCATCCTTGGCGTGGTCTCCCCTAACGTTTTGCCTCTGCTTCCCAAGTTGTTGATGTTTTTGCTGTTTTTGATACTCTGAGCACTTTACCACTGCTAACCATTGCTAAAGTACAAGTGCTCCTATGTAAAAGGTATGTGTTGTTGGCTTTCCATGATTGGCATATTTGATTTACTAGTAAGTCCCTAGTACAGTGCACTAAAAGTGCCCAGGACCTGTAAACCAAATACTACTAGTGGGTTTGCAGCACCGGTTGTGCCACCAACCTCGAGTAGCCCTGTAAACATGGCTCAGACCTGCCACTGCAGTGTTTGTGTGTGCAGTTTTAACGTGCCAATTGACTTGGCAAGTGTACCCACCTGCCAGGCCTAAACCCACCCTTACTCCAGTATTGGAACTTTCATAGGTTCACATGCTTGAATCATTCCCCATCGTAGAGTTGGGAGTCCCCAGTACCTTTAATTAAGTAGTATTAACCTAGGTTTAAACCTAAAGGCCCTTAGGCATCTCAGTTTAGCACTCTATCAGAGTCATTTTAGAAAAAAGGACCAAACTCCAGTTCCCCAGATTGTCTACTGCACGTCGTGCTAGGGAGTCTCCTCAGAGCTCTGCTCTGCTCTTCTCAAATTTTGAAATACCCAGAAAGTTATACTCTTCACAAGTAATTCTGACTGATAGCTGGTAAGGCCTCCACCATGCCTGACAAGGAAAAGAAGGGCTTTTTCAGATCCTGCAAGACCTGTGGAAAAAAGAGATTACACTCTGAAGACTCTCACCAGAACTGCATATACTGCCTTTACCCAGTCCACTCTGCCAAGACTGCAAGTTAAGTCGCCCCTTCTCCTCTAAAACCCTGAAGGGTAGAGAGGGCATATTATTGATATGGCTGCAAAAACTTAAATCTAGTGATAACCGAGTTTCTGATTCTGAAAGCGATGATTCTTCCCCATTTTCCATTAGATCACATAAAAGAGCTAGATCTCCTCACTCAAGGTCTTCCTCAGAACATCCAAGAAAGGCCTATAAAAAGACCGCCTCAGGGTCTTACAAAGGCGGCAGCCCTTCTTTATCACTTCACAAATTTTCTGCAAAAGGGGAAAGAGAACATTTCAGCACTTCTGAAAGGGACTAAAAAAATTATCTTCTGTGCCTCCTTCTAAGTCAGCTGAATAGTTTAAAAGATCTTCCTCTGCACCTACAGCCGAAAGACCACTTGCCAAAACCCCACTGTAGATGACATCCTCGTCGATGATTGCAGAAATGAGATACGTTCCACCGTTGACGACAGTTTATGTATTAATACCATCGACGGCCCCTCCAACGGCAATGTCAACGACGAGTCACCCACCGTCGACGAGGACATTATCGTCAACAAAGACGTATACGTCGTCATAGTCTACGAAGGTAACCATGGTTTCCTTGTCACACTCTTCATCGACGACGACCCTGTCGACGGTAGCTTCCACCATGAAACCGTCGATGGTTAAGATAGCCTCAAAATATGCAGCAGCGAACGCAGCATAGACGACTGCTCCTGTCACGCCATCGACGAAGGTGTCTATGACACCATCGACAAGGGAAAAAGTACACAAAACTCAAGAAACAACAAAAATTACACCAGAGCATACTTCTCCTAGTAAAATAACCCCTTTAATACCAGTCCACCTCTTGGAGGGTGACGACGAATCGGATGATGAGGGTCCATTTTATACAGCGCACAGTCCCTTGCAGTTGAATGTAAAGTAACAGGATGACGATGATGTGTACGGCGAAGCTTATGACCCACAATACTACGTAGGTGATTAAGCATATCATGAAGGTTTCTATATGCCAAACTCTGTAATATCTGACTGAGCAATGCTAGCCGACTATAGTAGGCGCTTTCCTGCTACAGAAGAGGTGCAACCTCAGCCACCATCATCTCCAGTTTCTCTGGTAGCCACCCCGCGTCAGAGGCCGACCACTCTACCTCTGACAAATGTGGCTACTTCAGATATGACCCTCCCACATGAGACTGACACATCAGAAGGAGATCAATAGGAAGGTGAGCTCCTCGACAATCAGTCGGAGTGGGACGAGTATATTATTTCAGCTCCACCGTCTCCTTCACCTTCAAAGGTAGATTCACCTCGTGAGGACATCAGAGAATGCCACAATTTTATGGAAAGGGCTGCTAAGTGTTCTGCAATTCCAGTGCCATCAAAGCAAACTGATTGTTTTCTATATGACTTTAAGGAGCCATTCCAAAAGTCACTACACTCCATGCCACTAGTCAGTTACATAGGGGAGGAAAGTATGAAAGTCATGCAAAACCAAGCGACAGTCACAGCAGTGCTCCCATGCCTCGATAAAAAGTATAAAAGCACCTGAAGATGCCCCAGCATGCTTGACTGGTCACCCTCACCCAGATTCGGTGGTAACACAAGCAGCCCAGTGAAGATCCAAAAATCCTTCTAACCTAATTTCTGTACCTCCGGACAAAGAGGGTAGACGATTGGACAATATTGGCAAAAGATTTTCCTCAATGTCTAGTCTAACTATAACAGCGGCTAACTCCCTGGCGATGTTAGCCAGATATGACAGACAATTATGGGCTGACATGGCCCCATACCTTGATCAACTGCCGGAGAACATTAAAGCAGAGACTAAAAAGACCTTGCATGAGGGAGAATGCACATCGGCAGAGATAATGGATTGTGCAATGGACATAGCCACTACTGCTTTTTGTCAGCTTGCAGGGGCTGTTGTCCTCAGAAGGCAAGGTTGACTGAAGGCCACATCATTCTGTCGGGAAGTACAGAATAAAATACTAGATCTTCCAATTGATGGTCAAGCACTTTTTGGCAAACATATTGACGAGGCATTGCAGTTGATAAAATCCGACACGGAGATGGCAAAATCTTTAGGTTCACTCCAGTTTTGAAAGTCTTTCTTTCGAACCACGAGAGGACGTGGAATGCCTTCATATAGGGGAGACTACCAGCAGTTCAGACATCAGTCGTTCGCATCCACCTCCCAACAATTTCGACGGTAATACTCCCAAAGCAACCTCCGCAAGTGGATTACAGTAGGTCTACTACCAGGGGACGTTGTGCTCGTCCAACTAAAGACTCGGCTCACAGAGCATGATGTATCCAGGGCTTCAGCTACTCCCAAACACCTACCCCCAACTCTAGGCGGAAAGATCTCACTATTTCTCTAGCAATGGCAAACCATAACATCAGACCAGTGGGTCTTACAACTGTGAAAGTGTGAATACACACTAGAGTTTGTCCAAATACCTCCTCCCAATTCTCCTCGCAAAACTTCCCCAAAGTATCTACAACAACTCGAGAGAGATCAACAAAATACTCCTCAAGGGCGCAATAGAAAAGGTGCCACCATTGCAGTGAGGGAAAGGGTTTTACTCCAGATTCTTCCTCATTCACAAAAAATGGAAAGACTGGAGACCCATCCTCGATCTCAGAGAATTAAACACCTATTTGAAAAAACAATTGTTCCGCATGATAACTCTACAGGACATCCTTCTTCTGTTGAACCAGAGAGACTTTATTTCTACCCTAGACCTGAAGGATGCATATTTCCACATCCCAATTCATCAAGCCCACAGACAGTACCTAAGATTCGTGGAAGCTAGAAGCCACTTTAAATTTCGAGTCCTTCCATTCGGTCTAAAATCAGCTCCCAGGATATTCAGGAAGTGCCCAGCGCCTGTTTCAGCCTTCCTCAGGAGAAGAAAACATCAAGGCCCTCATTACGACATTGGCGGGCGGAGATCAGACCGCCGGGCGGCCGCCAATGCAGCCACACCCCCACCACGGCCATTTGGAGATCCCCGCTGGGCCGGAGGGGATCTTGGCCGCAACACAGGAGCCGGCTCCAAATGGAGCCGGCGATGTTGCAGCCGTGCGACAGGTGCAGTTGCACCCGTCGCGCTTTTCACTGTCTGCATAGCAGACAGTGAAAAGCTGTATGGGGCCCTGTCAGGGGGCCCCTCCACTGCCCATGCCATTGGCATGGTGCAGGGGTCCCCAGGGGCCCCGCGACTCCCCGTACCGCCAGCCTTTTCCAGGGGGACTCGTAATCCCCTAGGCAGCGCTGCAAGCAGTGCTGCCCTGGCGGATTACAACCGCCGGGGCCATTGTGGCGGGAAACTTGCAGTCATAATGCCCTGGGAAGCACTGCCAGCCTGTTGGCGGTGCTTCCTACAGAACAGCCCTGGCGGTCTTGGACCGCCAGGGTTGTAATGAGGGCCCAAGTATTCCCATACTTAGACGACTGGCTAATAAAAGCAGACACCTTCTCTGCAGCTCGCAGGTCAGCAAAAAAGTGCATTGCCTTACTCAACAGCTTAGATCTAACTATAAACTGGGAGAAATCCAAGCCACATCCATCACGCAAGACACATTTTCTAGGGGCAAACCTGGACACTCAATCCAGCATTGCCTGCCCCACTGTGGAAAGACAACAAAAACTGTTATCTCTGGGGAAGTCAGTGCAAAGAAAATAATTCATTTCAGTACGGCTTAACAAATTGTTATTGGGGATGATGTCTTCATGTATACCTATAGTTCCTCTCTGCAGACTCAGAATGTGTCCCCTCCAAGAACAGCTCAATCTGCAATGGCTCCAGGTCCCAGGAAGCTTCGAAGATCACATCAAAATCACTCCGGCCATCACCAAGGCTTGGTATGGTGGTTTCAGAAACATCATATTCCATCGGCCTATCTTTTCTTCATCGTCCAGCCCCGTGGATAATCACCACAGATGCCTCACAGGAGGGTTGGGGAGTGGTTTTGCAGGACCTGCAGATGAGTGGCAAATGGCCACCATCATTTCAAACAATGCACATCAATCTGCTAGAGCTATAAGCAGTCCACCTAGCATTTCAGGTGTTCCTCCTAAAGATAGCCGATTCAGAAGTGGTAATAAGAATAGACAATACCAGTAAGATGCATTACATCAACAAACAGGGATCCCTTCCTCTCTCCAAGGAAGCTCAGGAGATATGGAATTGGGCCGTACAGCATGGAATACTGCTAACAGCAGTTCACCTTCCAGGCATCCAGAACAAGGTAGCAGACTCGCTCAGCAGACTAAAATCAGTCTGTCATGAATGGGAACTAAACCAGTCCACGGTCAACCACATATATGTCCAGTGGTGATCACACAACCTCTTTGCCAGCCAGTTAAACACCAAATGCTAATACTACGCAAGCTGACATCACCAAACGTGATCAAGGGGGAATGCATTTTCCATAGCATGGTCAGGAATCTTTGCCTATGCTTTTCCACCCATTCCCTTGATCCCGAGAGTCCTAACCAAAATGAAGAGGGAACCATTCACGCTGATACTAGTAGCCCCATACTGGCTTCACCAGCATTGGTTCACGGAGCTTCCTCTCCTGTCATTGAAGCCTCGCATCCTACTGAGAATATCTTCGCATCTGCTAATAATGAACAACAGAGAAGTCTTGCATCCGAATCTTCAATCAATGCAGTTGTCAGCATGGCTCCTGAGCACCTTGAGTTTGCACACCTAAACATTCCGTAAGAGTGCAGAGATATACTATCAAAAGCCAGAGTAATTAGCCCCAACAAAATGAATCCGTGTAAATGGAAAAGATTTTGTTTATGGTGTCAATAACAGCAGATTGATTCTATGTCCCCATCACTGGAACAAATATTGCCTTATTTGCTACATTTGGCGCACTTCATAAAGGTTCACTTGGCGGCGATTGCATCTTTTAGGCGGTCAGATTCTTCACCTTCGCTATGGTCCTCCAGATTAATTAAATGATTTCTTAAAAGGCTTTTCAGAGTTTTTCCACCCTTCAGACCTCCTCCTCCCCTGGAATCTAAACATTGTTCTTGCGCAGCTCATGGAACAACCATTTGAACCAATCCATAGAGCTCCTACGAAATTCCTTTTCTGGAAAGTAGCTCTCCTTAATGCTTTAACATCAGCCAGGCGAGTCAATGAGATACAAGCACTGTCTATACAAGATCCCTTTGTACAGATTAAAAAAGATAGAATAATCTTGCACACAAACCCACGTTTCAAACCAAAAGTCCCCTCGCACTTCCATTTAAATGAGCCCTTCGTTTTCAAAACATTCTTCCAAATCCTACAACTCCAGCGAAGAAGGCTCTACACTCTTTAGACATTGAAAGATGCATTAAATTCTATCTGGACAGGACCAAAGCATTTCTCAAAACCAGCCAATTATTTGTGGCTTTCAGCGCACCCAGACGGGGTCAACCGCTCTCCAAACAGAGCATCGCAAGATGGATTTTTTCAGCAATCCGGTTTTGCCATCAGGCAGCAGGCAAGCCACTGCAAACCTCTGTTCGTGCACATTCAACGCATGTAGTATCCGTCATCAGCAGCACTATTTGCAGGTGAACTCTCCAAGACATTTGTAGGGCAGCAACTTTAAAAAGCTGTCATACATTTACCAGACATTACTGCTTGGACTCATTGTCTCAAGGAGAAGTAGATGTGGGCCAGGCAGTCCTCAGAAATCTTTTCCAGTAAAGGTGAGCTATAGCTCTCATCCCACCATCCTAAATTCAGATATTCACATTGCCTATAAAAACAAAATAGTTTGAAATGCATGGTAAATTCTTGTAAAAGTCTAATATCTAAGATTTAGAACTTTAAGTTATATATATGTTCATGTACACATGCTATGAATATATGTATGGAACAGAGATACGTGTTATACAATGTGCATCAATACTGCTCACTGCTCTGATTCAAGGTGTGAATCTATGAAAGTTCCAATACTAGAGTAAGAAAATGATTTACTGTCCTCCAATGTCTCCAGCATTGGAATCTTTCATAGATTTACATGCGACCCGCCCGCCTCTCCGGAGAAGCTCACCTTCACCTCTCTTATCTCTATTATATCCTCTATGCACTTGTTCTTAGAAAATCTGAGGAACTGGAGCTTCTCTCAGGAAGGTTCTAGAGGGTGGTGTCTCCCAATTGGTGGGCCCTTAAGTTTGGTCCTTTGTCTTAAAATGACTCTGATAGAGTGCTAAACTGAGAGCCCTAAGTGCCTTTAGGTTTAAACCTATGTTAATACTACTTAATTAAAGGTACCGAAGACTCACATCTCGAAGACACGGAATGATTCAAGTATGTGAATCTATGAAAGTTCCAATACTGGAGAGCTAAAGTTACAGGTAAGTAACTCATTTTCTTTTTCTACATGTAAGGCGCCCCTAAGGTAGGCCCTAGGCAGCCCTGTGGGCAGGGTGCAGTGTATGTTAAAGGTGGGTCATCTACTGATGTGCTTTACATGTCCTAGCAGTGAAATACTGCTAAATTCAGTTCTCACTGTCTCAAGGCCTGTAACTCTCATAGGTTAACATGGGGGCTGTCTTTAAATAACCTTAAAGGGCAGATTCCCTTTGGGAGCAGATAGAAATCTGGAGTTTGGTGTCTCTGGACTCACAATTTAAAAATACATCTTTTTGGGTTTTTAGATTGTTAGTTTGAAAATGCCACTTTTAGAAAGTAAGCATTTTCTTGCTTAAACCATTCTGTGACTCTGCCTGTTTGTGGATTCCCTGTCTGGGTCATTTTGACACATGGGCTGGTTGCGAATCCCCTCTAGGCAGTGAGACAAAGGGAGCTGGGGTGTAGCCTGCATATCCTGATGTGCCATCTGTGCTAGAGTGGAGGGAGGAGTGGTCACTTACACCTGAATGGGCTGTGTCTGCCCTCTCACAATGCAGTCTCCAGCCCCCTGGTGTGTGTCTGGGGCCTGGCCTGGGCAAGGCAGGATCTTGCAAACAATAGAGACTTTTCTTTGAATTATGCTTACTTCAAAGGCAGAAAGGAGTATAAGTATTAGACCCAAAACCCCTGGAAATTAGATCACTTCTTCATTCAAGAGGAACATCTGCCAAGGAGAAGAGCTGAGGAGAAGTGCTGCCCGTGCCTGTGACTGTGCTTTGTTGGACTATCCTGCAGTTGCTGAATCTGCCTGTGAAAGGGGACAAAGACTGGACTTTGTTGTATATTCCTGTTTGATAAGAATATCTAAGGGCTTGGACTGAACTTGCCCCCTGCTCTGAAGTCTCAGGGCCATCAAAGACTTCCTCTTCCAGCACCTGGACTCTCTGCTGAGACTCCTGCCAGGTGGTGCCTAATCCGGTCCCTGGGCCCTTGAAAGGAGAAACTGGTGGAAAACCAAGAAAATCCAAGAACACCGACTTTGGATGACTCCGGATCGACACTGCTGCCGAATCCTGTGACGCCACCTGCAACCGAAGCCGTGGTCCTCACTGAAATGCGACGACCTCGCAGGCCCGACGCCGCTGCAGCCTAGCTGAAGTCTGCAACTCCGTGGAAGTTGCCACACCACGCCATGACCGCCAGACATCAACTCCTCTAGAAGTGCGCGGATCCCATGTTTTGCACCAAATCCACCTCACCTCCACCTCTCCGCAGCAAGGACCCAATACCTCTCCATGATGCCTCCGCTCTGTGGCACCGGAACCAACGCAGCCTCAGAACCAGCGACTCCGTGATCCCCGACTCCGTGCACCAGCTTGTTTCCTCATTTACACAAGGTACTGTACCTGGCGGTCCGTGTGACTCCGTGACCTGCGCCATTGGCGTCAGATTGTTGGGAATTGAAGCATTTGTGTTTCTAAGCGCTATTTTGTGTTCAATCTTTAAAAATTCATAACTTGACTTGTGTATGTTGGATTTTTGTTGTTTTGGTCTTTTTTGTTCAGATAAATATTGGCTATTTTTCTAACCTGGTGTTGAGTCATTTTGTAGTGTTTTCACTGTATTACTGTTTGTGTTGGTACAAATACTTTACACATTGTCTCTGAGTTAAGCCTGCCTGCTCGTGCCAACCTACCAAGGGGGTGAGCATGAGTTAACTGAGTGTGATTCTGCTTTACCCTGACTAGAGTGAGGGTCCTTGCTTGGACAGGGGGTAACCTGACTGCCAACCAAAGACCCCTTTTCTAACATGGAATTTTCCATAGACTGGCCAATGACCTTTGGACATTCATAGTTGTTAAAGTTAAGAAACCCCACAGTTGTTTTGTTTTGGGTACACCTTGGACCTGCAATTCCTTTTCTAGCTTTCCAGTTGTTTCTGAGTGACTTTGGTTGTGTGCCTCCAGTGGCCTTGGTTGTGTGCCTCCAGTTGTGTGTGTTTGAGCCTGCTTGGTTCTCCAGTTGTTGTTGTTAGCAGTATGTGAGTTTGTGTGCAGTGCTGTTGTCCCCCAACAGAAGGGTATATGTTGTGTGTATAGGTGTGTGTGTGGGGGTAAATGCAATGGTGGTGTCATGACATTGTACACTGGTATTGTAAGTATTTCTTTTTGTGATGTCTAATGTGAGCATGTATGCTGTTAGGCTTGTCTCCCTGATCTGACTTATGTATACATGTGATGTGTGTCAGCTTGAGTTTTGTATGTGCAGACATGGAGTGTGTTGAATTGTGCTACCTTTGTTTGCATTTGCCTGTGCATGTTGTCCATTTAGGTGTGTGTCCTTTGCAGATGGTTCCTGTAGAGGTATGGCCCATGTAGTAGTTGTATGTGCTTTGTTGACTTTCCCTAACCCATTGTTTAGATGTGCATGACAATTGATTTTGGTATTGTTTATCCCTGAGACCCATGCAGGGCCCTTTCCTATGGACATGTTGTTTGAGGCTCCTGTTCTGAATGGAATATGTGCCAGTGTTGTCTCCTTCCCTGTGTGTCCCACATGGCATCATCCAAATTATGTAGGTATAGTTGTTATGTTGTTCTTGGTGTATCTGTGTGTTTGTTTTGTGCATGCCAATGAGCTTCCATTGAGCTGTGATGTGTGTGATGTGTGTGTCCATTGCAGGACTGTTTACTGGTGTTGTTGTATGTGTTCCATGGCAACTCAATAGACATGTGTGTTGTATGTGTGGACAGTCCTTGGCCAATGTGGAATATGAGTGTGTGCATTCTATGTGTTGTATGTGTGTTATTGCTACTGTGTGTGACAATGTTGTGTAGCCTTTAGTATCCCTGTGCCTGAGATGTCTGGCTTTGTGTATTTGTGTAGTGTTGCAGTGCAGTGTGTGCTGGCCAAAGTGTGCATATTACGTGTGTGTATGTGTCCATATTGATGTATGTCCATGAGTGTGTATTGTATGAAATGTGTGTAGCAAAGTACCCTCTTTTTGGCATGGTTACCCCCACTTTTTACCAGCTGTCAGTGTGTTTTGACTGTGTTCACTGGGATCCTGCTAACCTGGACCCCAGTGATTGTGCTCTCTCCCTCTAAATTTGTTTGTCCCTGACTTAGTATACCTCTCAATTGGCATACTGGTGCCCCCATACAAGCCCCTAGTCTATGGTACCTAGGTACCCAGGGCATTGGGGCACCAGGCGTTCCCCATGGGTTACAGCATGTATTGTGCCACCCATGGGAGCCCATGCAAAATGTGTCTGCAGGCCTGACATTGCAGCCTGTGTGTAAAGGTGCATGCACTCTTCACTACAGGTCACTGTAAGCCACCCCTATGGCAGACCCTCCTAGCCAAGAGGGCATGTTGCAAGTACCTTTGTGTGAGGGCACCCCTGCATGAGCAGAGGTCCCCCTACGAACTCCATCTCCATATTCCTGGACTTTGTGAGTGCAGGGAAGCCATTTTAGCCTTGAACTGAACACAGGTCACTACCTATGCCCAGCTACATAATGATAACTCCGAACCTAGGCATGTTTGGTATCAAATATGTCGGAATCATACCCCAATACTGTTGCCAGTATTGTTTGTATGATTCCTTGCACTCTCCTTAGAGGTCCCCCAGCTTTACTCCTACCAGTTTGCAGGGTTTTCCCGGGCAGCCCGCGCTGCTGACATCCTACAGATGGGTCTCTACCCTCCTGCTGCTTGAACAGCTCAAGCCCAGAAAGGCAGAACAAACTTCCTTTGGGAGAGGGAGGCAACACCCTCCCCCTTTAGAAATAGGTATTACCTGGCTTGGAAGGAGAAGCCTATCCAAGCCACTGGTATGCTTTGAAGGGCACATTTGGTGCCCTCCTTGCATAAACCAGTCTGCACCAGTTCAGGGACCTCCAGCCCCTGCTCTGGTGTGAAACTGGACCACTGGTGGTGCCCAGAGCTCCTCCAGGTGTCCCCTTGATTCTGCCATCTTGATTCCAAGGTGAGTAGATGCCTCTGGGGAGCATCTGAGTGACCAGGTCAGGCAGGTGATGTCACAGCCCCCCCAGGATAGGTGGTCACCATCCTAGGTGACCAATCCCCATTTTAGGGCTATACAGGGAATCCCTCTTGGGTGGGTCCTCGAATTTGACATGCAAGATTCCAGCAGGACTCCTCCGCAATATTTACTTTGACTTCTGGCCACTGAAACCGCAACTGGACTTCACAGGAACCTACAATCTGCAGCTTTAGCGATGACTTCTCTCTGCAACTTTTGTTTCTCCGACTCCTTCCAGCAACTGCAACATTTCCCTAGCTGTGCATCCTCTGAGGGTGGCAAATATTCAGTCTACACCAAGAAGAAAGAAGGACTCTCCCTTGGAGTGAAGGTGTCACTCCCCTGCATCCGCAGGCAACAACTGCAATGACGACTGGCTGCTTAGGTCCTCTCTCCTGCAACTCTGCATGGATCCAGCAACACAGGTGGTAGTCTTGAGTGGTCCCCTTGGTCCCCTCTACCAGCTGTCCAACTTTGGAGGTGGTGAGTCTTTCCCTCTCCTTGCAGGACGGTACCCCTGTGCACCTCGACTCTTGCAGCTACCAAGGCTTGTTGGCTCTCCTTCCAAGGGATCTTCAGGCTCTTGGTAGCCTTGGCCTACAGCACTCTTTTCTGCAACACGTGGTCTCCTGCCTGCTGCTCTAGCAACGTGGTACTCCTTTCCAAGTGTGGTGAGTGGGCCTCACTACAACTCCTGTGCTTGCTGCCTGTGAGTTGCCTGTGGGGGTTGCATCCACAACGTCTTGCTCTCCTGACTGCTGGGGGGTCACCTGGGACTCCTCTCCTTGAGTTGAGTCCTCTCAGACCTTCCTGGTCCCCAGCATCTATGCAACGTCTCTTCTGAGACTCTTGCCTTTGCCAAGGGTTGTTGTTTGTTTTTCAACACCACTGGTGGACTGCAACTCTTCTTCTGACATGGGACATCGACTGCATTACTTTGGAAGCTCTTCCACTGCTCCTGTGCTGCATAGCTGACTCCTGGTCCTCACTGTTGACCTGGTCCTACACCTCCAGAAGGGTGAGTAGTGTCTCCTGCCCCATCTGGGAACTCCAACTGGAACTAGATTTAGTCCTCTTTGTTTGCAGGTCCTCTTCTGTCTGGATCCATCTTTTGTTTCTTGCAGTCTTGCTTGGGTATTGCACAGTCCTTTTACAAAGTTTCTCTGTGGGTTGGGAAAAACCAAGCACTTACCTCTTCTCTCCTGGTCACTGGGGGGCACTCTGGTACTTACCTTTTGGGGTTCCTCCAGCTCCCTTCTACAGATTCTACTTACCTCGGTGGAGGAGTCTGACTTTCGCTTTCCATTTTTTTGGTATATGGTTTGGTCTCCCCTGGGGTCTCTATTGTTTTACTGATAATTCACTGTTTTCTATTGCTTTCTATGCCCAATCCTGATTACAAAGCTGTATATAATAGTTTGTTTACTTGCCTACTAGTAGAGTATTGCCTATATAGTATTTGTGTAACTAAAATAAAGGACCTTTATTTTTGTAACACTGTGTGGTTCTTTCATGTGTGTAAGTGCTGTGTGACCATAAGTGGTATTGCATGAGCTTTGCATGTCTCCTTGATAAGCCTTGGCTGCTCATCCACAGCTACCTGTAGACAGCCTGGCTTCGTAGACACTGACTGCACCTCACTAATAGGGGATACCTGGACCTGGTATAGGGTGATAACACCATAGGTGCTTACCACACACCAGGCCAGCTTCCTACAACGTGTACCTGAGGGGAATAATCAGGTACAAATAAAAGAAGAGCCATATATCATAGGGGGATTATTTACTAGTATGTTAATATAGGTTAGTAATATCAGTTGTGTATGTTACAGGTATATGCCTTCGGAGACGTTTTGAGTTGCTGTTTATCTTCGGAACAGGAGTCACCCGAAGCAGTGCTGTTATCTGTCTATTCGTCTCTTCCCCGTTGATCAGGAGTAGCTTTGTCTATGTTGGGATCTCTTGTCTTTTGAGGACGTTGGATCCCAGCTTCACATCATGCTCTCACTCGTGCAGAAAATCCAGGTGAGATACTGACAAATATTTACTATCAAACTATTCCTCCACTTACTTCTAAAATGTGTGTGCAAAGTGCAGTAATATAATAAAACAAGGTTCCATAAAAGAAAAGTCCATAACCTAAAAATAGACAAGCCACAAATCGATCATTTATTCATCACCTTTGGTAGTTTATAAGCAAATAACATATCTGTGACAATTATTTAATAACAGCAGCATTTTACAGATCTATTCGACAAGACTTTTCCTCTATCTGACATTCAGGTGCAAAATATGTTGCAAAGTGTAATGATATAATATTAACAAAATTCCAGAAGGGACAGTCCTTAACTTAACATCCATTTCCATTTTTACTGTTAAAAATTTACAAAGGATTGAGTAAACATTTTGTGGTACTCTTTCCTCTCTATAGGCTTTTTTACAATATTTAAAATTTTCTTCAAATTAGAATATAATTTCTGTTTTCCACATTTCATAATAAATCAGAGCAGTTTGTCAATTTTCTATACCTGCATTTGTCTAAAAACTGGGAGTAATAATTCATTTTTTTTTTCCTATAAGAAGTATGTGCAAAATACAGTCAAGTGTAATAAGGTAATTGAAACAGTATTACAAAAAGGGTAGTTTGGGTTGAATTTAGCCACATCCATGTTGTGTGTTTTGTTCACCTTAATGTTAATGTTTGTAGGGACTTCTCCCAACCTTAGTTTCATCACCCATCTTCTAATATTCCTCTAATATGTGTTGTTGGTATGGTTGTGTTTTGACATCATATTCTATTTCCAATTAGTGTTAATATCTCAATCCGTTTCCACACCCTAGTGAATCATTTTCCAAAACTGTTCCTTCACCAAGGTTTTACTAATTCACTTCCTTTTTATGATTGAAAGCTCACATGGATTTACTAAGCCCAAAGGAAGAGCTATTGCCATAATTTATTTTATGTTGTCATACCTTGCATCTCTATTTGAAGCCTGTAAAAAGAATTGTATGTCTCATCAAGTCCTCAGCTGACACAATTATAATGCACCAGTAACCTCTTTGTTAACACTTAACTATTATGCTTGCCATGCTCAAATCCAAACTTACTGGACAGTGGGCAATACAGACCAGGAGTTCTAAGCATTAATTCCATATATTAATGTCAATCGATTGAATTCGCCAGATATCTTTCTGCTTTAGGATCTCACTTCCATATAGCTGTAAATTAACAATTTTCAAGTTATTGAATCTCTTCAAAACTTAAATCAATTTATGTCCCAACCTCTGGTCCATTTGATTCAGTAATCCAGCTGCCGTTTCAGCTCTCAATCCAAGCCCTTCCTAATGCTTCTTAAAATGAATATTCGTTTTAAAAGTCATACCCAGGTATGGGTATTTATTCACAGTCTCCAGTTGCTGTGAGATTAGTGTCCACTTCCATTTTTTATAACAGTTTTCTTTGTGAAAACCATAGCTTTTGTTTTCACAAAATTGATTATCACTTCTTTATCTTGACAGTACTTGGCCCAGTTATTTATTTGTCTCTACAGGCTTACTGGCATTATGGGGGTCATTCTGACTCCCGCAGGCTGCGGTAACCGCACGCCCGGCGGGAGCCGCCGAATGACCGCACCGCGGTCAAATGACCGCGGCGGTCATTCTGAGTTTCCCGCTGGGCTGGCGGGCGACCCCCAGAAGGCCGCCCGCCAGCCCAGCGGGAAACCCCCTTCCACAAGGATGCCGGCTCCGAATGGAGCCGGCGGAGTGGAAGGGGTGCGACGGGTGCAGTTGCAACCGTCGCGATTTTCAGTGTCTGCCACGCAGACACTGAAAATCTATGTGGGGCCCTGTTAGGGCAATGGCATGGGCACTGCAGGGGCCCCCAGGGGCCCCACGACACCCGTTCCCGCCAGCCAGGTTCTGGCGGTGAAAACCGCCAGAACCAGGCTGGCGGGAAGGGGGTCGGAATCCCCATGGCGGCGCTGCTTGCAGCGCCGCCGTGGAGGATTCCCTGGGGCAGCGGGAAACCGGCGGGATACCGCCGGTTTCCCGTTTCTGACCGCGGCGGTATGCCCATGGAAGCATTGCCAGCCTGTTGGCGGTGCTTCTGCGGTCGTTGGCCCTGGCGGTCCATGACCGCCAGGGTCAGAATGACCCCCTATGTCTATTAAAAGAGTATCATCAGCATAAAATATAAATTTGAGATGTGTTCCTCATCCAGTTTCGCAGAAATGAGCATGAGTCCTTCATTATTTGGGTAGCATCAGCCATATAAATCAAAAATAATAGGATGCAGCCTTTTTGGGGGCTTCACTTTTTCTTGTCAAGGCACCAATACTACCGATTTGCATTTGCTTCGAGAGCCATTGTGCAGTTGAATTTTCAGTTTCATTCAGGGAGGGAACCTCCATTGTACCTTATTTCCCAAAGTCTAGTTCTGTTGATAGTGGTCCTGTGTTCAAATTAATATGGGCCTAATAAGGCGGTCCTTTACTTATGGCATATTTCTCATCTAAAAATTTAAAAAGGAAACAACCTTCAATGAGTAAATAAAACTTCTGGAGTGCCAATTGTGTTTTTGGTAGTGCGCTCAAGCTTTCCGCCCATTCCACAAGATGTTTTAACTTTTATTTTACATGAAATATCCATGTCTTCTATCATTTGATAATTGCTTGATAACTCTATGTCCCCTTTTTTGTATATTGGCACTCTGATGCTGCCTCTCCATGTATCGGGTACTCTAAGCTAACCACAGCCTCATAAAGAAGGTGTCGGGACTTGAGCCTTCAAAATGTTTGCAGTCATCTGGCCCTTTGGATCCTTAACTTGGCAACATCTTAATAAGTCCCTCGACTTCTTTTGTAGTTGAATACTTCACTTATTGTATGATATTCACAACATTTCCTTTTTTTTTTTACATGTTTTCATTATCTCAGTTTTAGGAGTTTGAATAAGGATTTTCACTATACAACTTCAGGATATAGTTAAACAAGCATCTTCTTCAACTGGGTTAGCAACTACTATTTTCTTATTTCCCTGCACATTACCTATCAAGTCCCAAAAACAATTTGATAATTTAATACTCAAGTATTATTTCAAGTATTAAAAACATATATTTTAATTTAAAAAAGATTTTAAAAGATTTTACAACAACGCTTTAGGAGCAGGATGTAAGGGTTACAGGGAATTAGGGTGGGAAGTGTACTAATTCTTGGGATATTTATTTTTAACTATAGTTACATTTATTTATTTTGAGATTTTGTATTAACATTAGAAAGTGTTAGTCAGTTGAATATTCATGCTTAATTTTTAAAACGCCAAATGTTTTATTTAAAAACAAATATTGTTAAGTAATCATTTATTTACTAACATTTCACAATTGGGAAACAGTGGTTACAAGTGATAACGGTGGGTAGTGTAGGGAAATAGCAGGTAAACAATTAGTTACAATTGTTTGCTTTTTTAAGTCTGTTCTATTATACTTAGGGGGTCATTCTGACCCTGGCGGCCAACGACCGCGGAAGCACCGCCAACAGGCTGGTGGTGCTTCCTGGGCCATTCTGACCGCGGCGGTAAAGCTGCGGTCAGAAAAGGGGAACTGGTGGTTTCCTGCTGGTTTTCCCCTGGCCCAGGGAATCCTCCATGGCGGCGCTGCTTGCAGCGCCGCCATGGGGATTCCGACCCCCTTCCCGCCATCCCGTTCCTGGCGGTTGTTACCGCCAGGAACAGGATGGCGGGAACGGGTGTCGTGGGGCCCCTGGGGGCCCCTGCACTGCCCATGCCACTGGCATGGGCAGTTCAGGGGCCCCCTAACAGGGCCCCATAATGATTTTCAGTGTCTGCTTTGCCGACACTGAAAATCGCGACGGGTGCCACTGCACCTGTCGCACCCCAGCAACTCCGCCGGCTCCATTCGGAGCCGGCTTCATCGTTGCTGGGTCTTTCCCGCTGGGCCGGCGTGCGGCCTTTTGGCGGTCGCCCGCCGGCCCAGCGGGAAAGCCAGAATGGCCGCCGTGGTCTTTTGACCACGGTGCGGTCATTCGGCGGTTCCCGCCAGGCGGGCGGCTACCGCCGCCCGCCGCGGTTGGAATGACCGCCTTATTCTTAAATGAATAATTATAACTTCAAATTAAAAATATTTTAAATTGTTACATTAATTGAGAATTATTAACATTTAATAAATAAAAATTTAACTCACACACATACTGGCTTCGTAAACATTAGAAGAATATATATTATTTTTTTAAAATGTTTAAAAATGAATACATGATTATTAGATTTTTTAATGCAAATTTTTAAAAACGTAAGACACCTTTTTCCTAAGCATTCCCGTGTTTTTCCATTATTTTTCATGGAAGAAATTGTCCTTCTCTTATGTTTTTTACTTCAACCATTTTTTCTGATGCATTTCCTGTTTCACTGTCATTTTCGTTAGTCAGTGGAAGTACATGGTGAAGTATGGAATCGTGCTAGTGCAAGTGCTCGGGGGAGAACTTTTTATGTAATCAAAATAGTGAATTAGTGCCCCATTTATTGTAGGGACACAGTAGGGGAGGTTAGCAAGGGCAAAATCATGTTAGTATTCCTGTTTTTGGATGTATTTCGTATAGCTTACATTCCTATGCAGGATGCCGACTCCAACCAGCTCAAGTTATGATGGGGTATTTTCCCATTTTTATTTGTGATGTTTATATTTTTTAAGTAGAATGCATTATTGTTTATTTTAAAGATTGCATGTATATCTTATTTTTATTTTTGGGGATTTCTTTTTATAATTCGGCTTATACTTGTAGATTTTTTGGGTCTACTAGATGTCTTCTAGATGTATGGATAACTTGTATGTAGGAAGGTGTATGGTATGTTACTCTAATTAAATACTCGCCCTGTGTTCTTTTTGCTTGTTTGTGATAGAACTTTATGTTTAAAATTTTGTTTTTTTTATTGACTTATGATTTGTAGCATCTTGGGAAGTCTTTGGGTAAATATTCAATTGAAGTATACCCCCATGTACATTTATCCATCCATATTTGTTATCAGTCGCGGCTCGCAGGGGTCACAGGCGGCGGGGCGGCATACGTGGGAGAGGGTAGAGGGACATTAAAAACATTAAAAGAAAACAATTTGTTTTTAAACTCACCTCCGCTCCTATGCAAGCTCTTTCCAGCCCGGCAACTGTATGGCCGGGCTGGAGGGAGCCCTGTGCGCATGTGTTTGGCCAGCCCGAGACAGCCGGCCAAACATACATGCGCAGTGAGGGGAGAGCACAACGCACTCCCCTCACCACTCGTCACCCCATATGCCCCGCCCTTTAACAAGGAAAGGATAATATGGTTTATTATCCTTTCCTTGTTAAAGGATTTGCAGCGGTTGCTGCTGGTGAGGGGGCAACGCTCTTCCGTCCAAGCAGAGGAGCAACCACTGTTTGTTATGCAAAGGACTTTTTGTTAATTACAAATATTTTTGGCTTCATCCATCTATGTTTTTCAGACGGCAAGGCTTTTGATTATAATTTACTTTGAGGATTCATTGTGAATCACCTATGAGACCTGGTGAGAGGACACCACTCTCAATTCAAGGTGCTTTCACTTGGTCTGAAGTCAGCATCCCCAATCTTTACAAAGTGCATGGCGCCAGTATCTGACTTTCTTTCAAAGGTAACGTCACCAAGTATCCCCGCACTTAGAGAACTGCCTCGTGAAGGACCATGAAACAAAGAGGCTTATGCCTCCATACCTGCCTCTATCAGCATATTTAAAAAACTAGGACTGACCTTGAACACCGGGAAATCCTTGTGTCATTTTGTTACAAGATTACAGTTTCTAGGGGCAATCATGGACACAAATCGGGAAATATTTCCCCTCAGAAGAAAGAGTAGCAAAACCTCAGGTCATGGCAAAGGCTTTTTGCTTCAAACAGACAGTACATGTCAGAATATACAAATCTCTCTCACGTCTTAAGTTTTCTTGCATTGCTCTGATTATTTTCTGCAGGGATTGAACTTTGAATGAGGCTTATTCAACAGAAGCTAGAACACCTACGGAAACAGGAGACTGACTCATTATACAACAAAGTAAAAATCAAGCAAGCCTTGCTGTGGTGGAGTTTCCCATCAAACTAAAAGCAGGTCTTCTGTTCCAGCCGTCAGTAAGTAGGATGAGCATAACATTTAGTCATTGAAAAGGTGTGGCATAAACATGCAGGAGCTGTCCATGAGATGCGTCTAATCAGAGGCGGAGAAGGTACTCCACATAAGTATCGTGGAGTTAGGGGCCTTCAGACTAGGCCTGCGGTTGTTCTTCTTGAGGTTAACGAAGCAAGCAGTATCGAGACATACGAATCACGCGACTATGTGGTACTACATAGTGAGCACGGAGGATCAAGGTCCCATTCTCTATTGGAAGAGGCCCAAATGCATAAGAACTGGGCCGGCATCAACTATGTGGACTTTATAGTGGGACATCTGTTCGAATACTAAAATGACCAGGCAGATGTTCTCAGCTGCACCCAGACAGATTGCTACAAGTGAAAGCTCCGCCAGAGCCACAAGGTTACATTTTTCAGAAGTAAAGTTAGCCAACAGTAGACCTGGTCGCCACCCTATAGAAAAAGAAATGCTGGTATTACACTAGTTGATTCCATCAACCAAGGCCCCAGGCAATCGTTTTTTTAACATGATTAAACATTTTCACTTTCATACACTCCCCCCCGTCTCCAGATTTCTGAGGAGTTTGAGTGCAGATCATTATTTCCAGAGTCTGATTGCCACTGCCTCCTACATTTTGGTACAGCATTGAACAATCATTGCAGGCTCCTCTCCAGACACAAAGGATAGATTCTCCATCACAATCTCAAAACACTGAGCCGAACAGCTTTGTTCCTGACCTATTAGGGCACAGCCATCTGAACTTCCTGTAAGACTACAGAGACATATTAGCACGGGTGCGTGTGCCCTCCACAACTTAAACCTCCAATGTGGTGCAAAAATAAGAACCTTAACCCATCCTCTATGCAGTTCCATCGGGTGTTATTGTAGTTGCTAGAGCTAGCCAAGAGTGGACTCAAGTCCTCATTGGTCAAGGTTCATTTACCCACAATTTCCAGATTCTGAATGACTGTATAATGCAAAATAATAAATGAAAGGACTCGTTATGGCTTTTTCTTCAGTGAAGTGTAATCGAGGTACATGGAAGCTAAACACTGCTGAGTCAACTTATTATACCTCTTGTCAAACCCATCCATGGAGCATATTTGAAATAGCTTTCATGGAAGCCCGTGCTTCTACTTGCTTCAACCACAGCAAGGTGTGTTAGAGAATTACAGGTAGTCACCTTAAGGCAGCCATATCTTTGCTTCACCAAGGACAAGATGACTTTACAAACCACCCCAAGATTCATTCAAAAGTCCCCACAGACTTTCACTTGAATTAACCTATCATCCTGTGATCTTTATTTCCTAATCCATCCACTTCTATGCTCTCCCTGGATATTCACAGGTGCACAGTATCAACTTAGACAGAACAAGAACTTACATTTTTTAGATTAGTTTATCTACCTGAGAAGAGACTCCCCTAATCCAAACAAGGCATTGAACTTTGGCTGTCCACATGCATTACTTTCTATCACAAAAAGGCAAACTGGTCCAAGACAGTTAGGGCACCACTACACCAGAAGCATAGACACAACAGCTGCACTCTGTACAAGAGTGATTTTACATGACATTTGCTGTACAACCACTTGGAAAACCAGGTATATGTTCACCAGGCATTATTGCCTGTTGTGAATGCAGCAGTCGACTCAGCAGTGAGCCAAGCCGTTCTCTGCAAACTATATCAGTAAGGTGATTCCCGTTATACTCGAATAATATTTACTGCTTGCAATTATGATTCAAGGAAATGAATATATGAAACATCCATTGCTTGAGAAGAGATCAGTTAGTTATCTGTAGCTCCAGTGCTAGTACCTTTCAGATATATGTGACTCTGCCTTCTCTTGGGTCAGAGGCTCACTGCTATGATATGTGCTCTTCACACTTGTGCAACAGTATCTGTGCTCTGGTGTCCTCTATGGGGAGTACAGTACACTTCTGCCTCATTTGGTGAAGTTTGGATTGTTTCAAAGGAGGTGGATGTACTACCAAATAAACACTTGTTGGGGTCTCTGACCATTTAACACTGAGTTTTGCTACTTAAAGCTCCCAGGCGTTACGGCCTGTATGATTCAAGCGTGTGAATATGTATGAAAGATGCCAACAATGGAGAGGTGGAGTTACTGGTAAGTAGTGTATTTCGAAATCTCCCCCTCTTGAAATATGGAACGGTTTCCACTCAGCCTCTCAGTTACTACTTTCTGGCAAGATGAGATAAACTAGTCTGTGTTTCACAACTGCACTGACTCAACCACTGTTATGTACTAAATGTGGTTTTGGCATTGTTTTAAAAAACCATTAACACTGCCTCTTTTAAATCTATACATTGATTGACCAAAAATGCAACGTTGAACCCGTGGTTCTTAATTCTGAAGCACGAATCCATGCTGTTCAACATCGAAGGCAGATCTTCACGTGTGCTCATGTGTTTAAAAAGACAAATATATCTTACACATACTATTCACTGTTAGAGCTACATCACTGTAATCCATGTATTTGCAGTTTCCAGGCCTCAATCTATTTGGGCCTTATTTGTCCAGCAATTACAGCAATGCATACTTGTGTCTGACCTCCCTGTCGAGTGGGAATCCAGGAAAGAGAATCAAGAGGCGTTACTTTCACTTTGCAGTGTCCTCCTAAACGATGTTTTATTTTCCACTTCACATCAGGGAAAAGGAAAATCAACATGTTCTAACATTTCAAACACATTTGTGCTTCCTTTCAGCAAACAGAATGTTCTTCTGTCCTTCTTCCTTTTCAACAAGTCTGTTGTGCCAAAAACAAGGACACAATGGGGACAATGTAACCCGATGAGATAACGCCAAAAACAGACCTTGGCCTTATAGTTGCGTCACCACTAGCTCATTCGCTCTTCCACCGCTTTCAACACAAAACATTTAACCCCTTAGCTGCTGGGCCTACAGCAAGCCCCCAAATCCCACCCCTCCTAAGACTGAGCCTTTTATGGCTATTTCCGGTAGTTTGGGCTTAGGCCACCATAACTTCTTTCCCACATAAGGTATCCATGACAAATTTGTGTTCTTTTTTCCCAACATCCTGGGGATTGTAAAGGTACCCTGGGTTTCTAGATGCCTCTGGCGGAAACCAAGAATATAGGAAAAATATAGCAACACTTTGACAAAAACAGAGAAAAAGTGCTCCATATAAAAGTGGCTGATATTTTCCCTAAAATGGCATCCACAAATGGTTTACTGTACTAAAGTCACCATCTTCCCAGCTTTCAGGAACATGCAGAGCTGAATCAAAAAGCTTAGGGGGTCATTATGAGTTTGGCGGTCTTTTGGGAAGATCACTGCGGTGGCGGCTGCCAAAAGACAGCCATGTTGGCGGTAATCCGACTGCTGTCTTAAGAGTCATGCTGTGGAGTCTGCCAGAAATACAGCCAAATATCTGAAACTGCCAGGACACTGGAGGATGGAAAAGAGGTGGGCCCACCACCAGCACCACCAGCCTGACAAAAATCCTCCCATCATATTACAATCCACAAATCACAACTGCTGTTCTTCCAATGCGGAAAACTATTGGAGGTGCAAACCGCTGCGGTCTCAACTCACATCACACTGAACACAAAACCACATTGAATAGTTTGAATACCCCAAACCTGACACACATTCACACACTCAACACACTTACACAATCCACTATATAATGCACCCCTACACAACCCACAATCCTTTGCTACCAGAATGCCACAGAGGAAAAACAACAATCATAGATGTACTATAACAACTGATGCTACCTTCACACATTTCAGTACGCATACAGCAATCACCTGCACAGCATACACAACACACAACAGTCACCCACTCACATCACAGCACCTACACCTCATCACTTACTTTTGATACAATTTTCCACTTTTTTAACACTACCTCACCGTCTACACCACCACTACCAAGTGCCCACAAAAACACCCACATTTTACAGATGATGAGTTGAGGGTCACAGTGAACAAAATTTTCAGGGTAGAGCCACACCTGTTCGGAGCACCGGTCCAGCAAACATCAATAGCCAGGAAAATGGAGTTGTGGCAAAGAATAGTTGACAGGGTCAATTCTGTAGGCACCTATCCATGCACAAGGGAGGACATCAGGAAGAGGTGGAACGACCTCAGGGGGAAGGTACGGTCAATGGCATCCATGCACCAGCTGGCGGTCCTCAAGACTGGTGGTGGACTGCCACCTCCTCCGCCTACTTTCACATCTTGGGAGGAGAAGGTCTTGAGCATCCTGCATCCAGAGAGCCTGACAGGAATACCTAGGGGAGTCGATTCAGGTAAGTCCTCACAAGTCATGCAATTGTTTTGTCATACATGCTCCCTCACCACCTTACCCCACCTCAATAAACAAACCACCCACCACCCCTCTGTCCAAATACCCCAGTATCCCTCCCTGGCATTCCACATATCCACCAAACTCATCTGGCTCCACAGCCCTTGGGAATTGCATGTGAAGCACTGGGAACTGATAGCACTACAGCTCTCAGAAGACAATATTCCACCATAATGAAAACCTGAACAATGTACCAAATATGAGATGTTATGCATGTGAAAATAACTACCAATGTAACCCATCAAGAATGTTCCACTGTGAAACAGTATATGGCAATGACAGTAATTCAAAGGCCCATTCCCACTATCATTACAAGCAAAACACAGCTACACCTGAGTGCCCCATCAAACTGCCCTTAGAAAAGCAATGTCAAGAATGGAATTGACTCACCTGGGGTGGGAGTGGGGGGAGAAGCAATCTAGATGCCAAAGTGGATGCACATGCAGTACATCCACATAGAGGTCAATGTCAGTTGCTTACTACCATAATGTGTCCTTACTCTGACGCTATTGTGCATTGTGCAGCTTTTTGTGCCAGGTATCATGCTAGACACTTCACTAGGCAACAAAGGTTAACACCCATGTCAATAGTCAGACAACATAAGAGGGTATCAGCAGTCTGATAACTACCAATATAGTTTAACATCTTTGATCGTGGTGTATGGTATGGAAATTTCAGAGTCTCATGTTGTACTAAGTGAGATTTGCCAGCAGCTGCCACTGTCATTCCTGGGGATCATGTTAAGGCACTGTGTGCATCTCACACAACTTCACTAATACTCAAACTGAAACATCACTCGTTGTATCACAGCAATACTGTTCTCCACTTCTCCCACAGGTAAGCTTGCCATTGTCACTATGGAGAGGATACCAGAGACTGCCACTACCCCTCTGGATGAAGGCCCCAGTGAGGATAACACCCCTGCATGTTTGGACACTGACGATGAAGCTGGCCCATCAAGGACTCCTGGTCAGTCAACAACTGCCAGCCTCCCCCTGCCCACATCCACTCCTCCCAGCCCTTTTGCATCCACATCACAAGCAACCATTTGCACCCAAACCTGTGTCCCAAGGACTGTTTCTAACATTGTGTGCCCCCCAGTACAGGTACCTGAGTCTCCTCTTGTCACCTCTGACAATGATGGTCCTGGCATCAGTGGGTGTGGGCACACTGTGCCAGGGGCACAGGCACGTGCAGGTAGAGTCCGTGGAAGGGATGGTGTGGGCCACAGGATGGGGGATCAAAGGGACCATACTGACCAGGAAACCATCTCCCAAGTCTTGGGAGCCTACCAAACTTCCCAAGGCATGATGGGCCAGTTAGTCACCATGATGGGGTAAATCCAACAGCTGCAGAGTGACGGCAACCACCAGGAAGTTATGCAGAAGTGGCAGGCACAAAATGCCATCCTGGCTTCCATTGCTGGGGTGCTGAGGGACATCAACACTACCCTGGGTAGGTCTGCCCAACAACATCAGGCCTCTTCTACTAGTAATGTTTTGTCAGGCCCTTCTACATCAATGGCTGCTAGTGGAATGGAGGCCCTGCTAGGAGAAGGATATGCCTCAGCCACTCAACCCTCTGTAGCAGAGGAACCCCCTCAAATGTGGATGTCCACCCAGACATCCAAGAGGAGCAGATGCCAAGACCAAACCCACTGCCATTAAGTGTACCTCTCCTGATTGTTCCCCTTGTGTGCCACAGATACACCCAGTTGACTGTTCTGAAAACAAAATCCATTTTCCTATGGTACAAATACATGGTACAGCCAGCCAGGCCGTCTCTGTGTAGATTTGTGTCATCAGCAGTGGGATATTGCTGTTGCGAAGGAATCATGGATTGATCCTCAATCAACCAATCAATAATTTGTTAAGCGCGCTACTCACCCGATAGGGTCTCAAGGCGCTGGGGGTGGTGGTGGTGGGGGGTGCTACTGCTCGAAGAGCCATGTTTTGATGCGCTTTCTGAAGGCTATGAGGTCCTGGGTCTTGCGTAGGTTGGTGGGGAGGGAGTCCCAGGTTTTGGCGGCGAGGTGGGAGAAGGATCTTCCACCAGAGGTGGTGCGTTGGATGCGAGAGACTGTTGCGAGGGCAAGGTCGGCAGAGCAGAGCTGGCGGGTCAGGATGTGGAAGTTAAGTCGTTCGTTGAGGTAGGCCGGTCCGGTGTTGTGGAGGGCTTTGTGAGCGTGGATTTTGAAAACAATCCTTTTGTTGATGGGCAGCCAGTGTAGGGATCTGAGGTGGGTGGAGGTGTGCTCGTGGCGAGGGAGTTTGAGGATGAGATGTGCGGCGGCTTTCTGGATGCGCTGGAGTTTTCTCTGAAGCTTGGCTGTGGTCCCCGCGTAGAGGGCGTTACCGTAGTCCAGTCTGCTGCTGACGAGGGCGTGGGTGACCGTTCTTCTGGTTTCTATCGGAATCCACTTGAAGGTCTTGCGTAGCATACAGAGGGTTTTGAAGCACGAGGATGATATGCCGTTGACTTCCAGAGTCATGGAAAGAGACGAGTCAAGTATGAAGCCAAGATTGCATACGTGGGTGCTGATGACCTTGGTTTTTCTTGAGTTCAGTTTGAGGTGGCTTGCTGTTATCCAATTGGCGATGGCGAGGAGTCCGGCGGGGAGGTTGTTCTTGGCGGTAGAGGGGTTTCTCATGAGGGAGAGGATGACCTGGGTGTAATCGGCGTAGGAAATGATGTTGAGACCGTGGGGGTGGGCAATGCTGGCGAGCGGAACCATGTAGACATTGAAGAGGGTGGGGCTGAGGGAGGATCCTTGGGGGACTCCACCTATGGTCTTGGTAGCTTTAGACCAAAATGGAGGGAGGCAAACTCTTTGGGCTCTTTCGGAGAGGAAGGAAGTGAGCCAGTGCAGGGCTTTGTGGTGGATTCCGGCGTCGAAGAGGCATATGCGAAGGGTTTTGTGGCATACGATGTCGAAGGCTGTGGAGAGGTCGAGCAGGATGGGGGAAACTGTTTCACCCTTGTCAAGTCTGGTCCTTATTTTGCACTAACTTGTGAAATGTACTGGTCTGCCAAACACACCACTTGGGTGTTGATTGAGTGGTAGTTTTTCCTGTTCCTGTATACCTGTTCATTGGCATGGGGGGGAACCAAGGCTACATGGGTGCCATCTATAGCTCCAACTACATGTGGAATGTGTCACAAAGCATAAAACTCTGCCTTCAATTAGGCCAATTCCGCACGTTGGGGAAACCTGATGTTGCTGTCCAGGTGTTTCAACAATGCAGACAGTACAGCCTTCAAAACCAGACTGAACATGGGCTGAGACATCCCTGCTGTTAGGGCCACTGTATTCTGAAAGGACCCAGTGGCCAGCAAGTGTAGCACTGATATGACTTGAACGAACGGAGGTATGCTATTGGGATTGCCAATGGCAGGCATCAGATTTGGCTCCAGCTGATGGAGAGATCCATGATTTATGCCTATTGAAACCATAGATCTGTATTGTCTTTCCTCCATGGTGTCCAGGTCTACTAGTGGGCAGTACACTGGAGGTTGTCTTCCTCTCCTCATGCAAGGGTAACTATGTGGGAACAATTTGGATCGTAGGTGATTTTTTCAATTTACACATAGTGAATATGTTCAAATAGAAGTCACATATATCTCCATATGATGTCAGATACAACATATTACATTAGAAGTACATTATCTTGCTATGCATCCAATGACAGTCCTCTTGGTTTACATTCCATGAATCCTCTGATGTACTATACAGGCATATTTATCTGTGACTGTCAGTGTTTGACAGTCCAACCTAGTTTACATGTGAAACATATCTGTTGCACCCATACTCCATTGTGGTGGCACATAGGATGTTGAGAATAGGTTATCATTTCCATTACCACCATTTCCTCTGGCAGCATTTACTAATAGTTTGCACAATATAGATATTTGTCGATGACGCTGATTCCATAACGTTTCCATACATATAATTGCCTCAAAATGGCAGCTGCCTGACCTACTGTACTCAACATCAGGAAGTGACCTAACTCAGCCGGTGGATGTCGTCATGGCGGTAGGAGGTCACAGCCGCAGTGCACATTACCATTGGAACACATTGCTGCCTTTGGTGGACCTGCGCCAATGGCCATGTCCTCCAGCAGTGACAGTCATGTACGTGGCGGACGTGACCGCCATTTTCTGTTGTAATGGTCACTTGACTCGAGACACTTCTGTCCTCAAGACCTCCACTACCTGAGATGCTGTGTACTGCCTCTAGGAGCTATCATGCTATGTCCTGCTGGTGATAGGGCCCAGCCTTCACTCCAGAAGAGCTAAACAAGCTCATAGATGAGGCCCTACCCCTGTATGAACAACAATATGGTGCACCAGAGAAGCAGGTGAGTCCAGTGGTATACCAATGGGTGAGAGGTGGAGTGTATAATGATATACATGAAATGTGAGGTAGTAAGGAATTGGGCAGCCATGTCTGGGTGTATGAAATGTGTACATGTGCATAGGCAGATATACAGTAGGGATACATGGTAGCTAGTGTGTAATCTTACTTCCTTCATACACAACATAGATTGCAGCATGTACAACAATAATAGTGGGATAAATGTTCATAGAGACATACCATGTTATGGATAATCATGTGGCCTGGTCATATCTGTGTAGTCAATACCAGGTACTGGTCATGCATGTTGTATGGGAGAGACCACTTCACTCATGGGCTGGCTGCAGACGGTAAATTGTGAATGAGTTTAGACTGAGAGGAAGGGTATGTTTGTCAACTGACTTTAACCCCTTCGCTGCCAGGCCTTTTCCTCTCCTGTGCCGAGCCTTTTTTTGGCTATTTGGGGCAGTTCGCGCTTAGGCCCTCATAACTTTTTGTTCACATAAGCTACACACGTCAAATTTGCGCCCTTTTTTTCCAACGTCCTAGGGATTCTAGAGGTACCCAGACTTTGTGGGTTCCCCTGAAGGAGACCAAGAAATTAGCTAAAATACAGTGAAAATTTCATTTTTTTTTTTTAAATGGGAAAAAATGGCTGCAGAAGAAGGCTCGTGTTTTTTCCCTGAAAATGGCATCAACAAAGGGTTTGCGGTGGCAAGATCACCAGCTTTCAGGAGTAGGTAGACTTGAATTAGAAAACCCCATTTTTCAACACAATTTTGACATTTTACTGGGGCATACCCCATTTTTGCTACTTTTTCTGCTTTCAGCGTCCTTCCAGTTAGTGACCAAAATGGGTAAGAAACCAATGCTGCATCCCAGAAAGCTAAACATTTCTGAAAAGTAGACACAATTCTGAATTCAGCAAGGGGTTCTCTGTGTAGATCCTTCATGTGTTTCCTACAGAAAATAACAGCTGAAATAAAATAATATTGAAATTGAGGTGATAAAACCATCCATTTTTCTCCACGTTTTACTCTGTAACTTTTTCCTGCAATGTCAGATTTTTTAAAGCAATATACCGTTACGTCAGCTGAACTCTTCTGGGTGCGGAGATATATAGGGCTTGTAGGTTCATCAAGAACCCTAGGAACCCAGAGCCAATAAATGAGCTGCACCTTGCAATGGGTTTTCATTCTATACCGGGTATACAGCAATTCATTTGCTGAAATGTAAAAAGTGAAAAATAGGTATCAAGGAAACCTATGTATTTCCAAAATGGCCACAAGATAAGGTGTTGTGAAGCAGTGGTTATTTGCACATCTCTGAATTCCGAGGTGCCCATATTAGCATGTGAATTACAGGGCATTTCTCAAAAAGACATCTTTTTTACACACTGTCTTACATTTGGAAGGAAAAAATGTAGAGAAAGACAAGGGGCATTAACACTTGTTTTGCTATTCTGTGTTCCCCAAGTCTCCCGTTCAAAATGGTACCTCACTTGCTTGGGTAGGCCTAGCGCCCGCAACAGGGAATGCTCCAAAACACAACGTGGACACATCACATTTTCACAAAGAAAACAGAGCTGTTTTTTGCACAGTGCCTAGCTGTGGATTTTGGCCTCTAGCTCAGCCGGCACCTAGGGAAACCTAGCAAACCTGTGCAGTTTTAAAAACTGGACACCTAGGGGAATCCAAGATGGGGTGACTTGTGGGGCTCTGACCAAGTTCTGTTACCCAGAATCCTTTGCAAACCTCAAACTTTGGCCAAAAAAACACATTTTCCTCTCATTTTGGTGACAGAAAGTTCTGGAATCAGAGAGGAGCCACAAATGTCCTTCCACCCAGCGTTCTCCCATGTCTCCTGATAAAAGTGGTACCTCACTTGTGGGGGTAGGCCTAGCGCCCACGACAGGAAATGCCCCAAAGCACAAAGTGGACACATCACATTTTCACAAAGAAAACAGAGCTGTTTTTTGCAAAGTGCCTAGCTATGGATTTGGGCGTATAGCTCAGCCGGCACCTAGGGAAACCTAGCAAACCTGCGCAGTTCTGAAAACTAGACACCTAGGGGAATCAAAGATGGGGTGACTTGTGGGGCTCTGACCAGGTTCTGTTACCCGGAATCCTTTGCAAACCTCAGAATTTGGCCCAAAAAACACATTTTCCTCTCATTTCGGTAACATAAAGTTCTGGAATCAGAGAGGAGCCACAAATTTCCTTCCACCCAGTGTTTCCCTATGACTCATGATAAAAGTGGTACCTCACTTGTGGGGGTATGCCTAGCACCCGCAACAGGAAATGCCCCAAAACACAAAGTGGACACATCACATTTTCACAAAAAAAACAGAGCTGTTTTTTACAAAGTGCCTAGCTGTGGATTTTGGCCTCTAGCTCAGCCGGCACCTAAGGAAACCTGGCAAACCTGCACAGTTTTGAAAACTAGACACCTAGGGGAATCAAAGATGGGGTGACTTGTGGAGCTCTGACCAGGTTCTGTTACCCAGAATCCTTTGCAAACCTCAAAATTTGACCAAAAAAACAATTTTTCCTTTCATTTCGGTGACAAAAAGTTCTGGAATCAGAGAGGAGCCACAAATATCCTTCCACCCAGTGTTCCCCCAAGTCTCCCGATAAAAATGGTACATCACTTGTGGGGGTAGGCCTATTGCCCGCTACAGGAAATGCCACAAAACACAACGTGGACACATCACGTTTTCACAAAGAAAACAGGGCTGTTTTTTGCAAAGTGCCTAGCTGTGGATTTTGGCCTCTAGCTCAGCTGGCACCTAGGTAAACCTAGAAAACCTGCGCAGTTTTGAAAACTAGACACCTAGGGGAATACAAGATGGGGTGACTTGTGGGGCTCTGACCAGGTTCTGTTACCCAGAATCCTTTGCAAACCTCAAAATTTGACCCAAAAACACTTTTCCCTTTCATTTCAGTGACAAAAAGTTCTGTAATCAGAGAGCAGCCACAAATGTCCGTCCACCCAGTGTTCCCCCAAGTCTCCCGATAAAAATGGTACCTCACTTGTGGGGGTAGGCCTATTGCCCGCTACAGGAAATGCCACAAAACACAACGTGGACACATCACGTTTTCACAAAGAAAACAGAGCTGTTTTTTGCAAAGTGCCTAGCTGTAGATTTTGGCCTCTAGCTCAGCTGGCACCTAGGTAAACCTAGAAAACCAGCGCAGTTTTGAAAACTAGACACCTAGGGGAATACAAGATGGGGTGACTTGTGGGGCTCTGACCCGGTTCTGTTACCCAGAATCCTTTGCAAACCTTAACATTAGGCCAAAAACACACTTGTTCTTCTCATTTCGGTGACAGAAAGTTCTGGAATCAGAGAGGAACCACAAATTTCCTTCCACCCAGCGTTCCCCCCAAGTCTCCCGATAAAAATGGTACCTCACTTTTGTGGGTAGGCCTACTGCCTGTGAAAGGAAATGCCCCAAAACACTATCTGGACACATCAAAATTATCAAATACAAAACCTGTTTTTGCGGGGGGCACCTGCGTTTTTGGTCCTGGGCTCAGCAGCCATCTAGGTAAACCTACCAAACCCAGACATTTCTGAAAACTAGACACCCGAGAGAGTCCAGGGGGGTGACTTGCGTGGATCCCCTAATGTTTTCTTACCCAGAATCCTCAGCAAACCTCAAATTTAGCTAAAAAATCACATTTTTCCCACATTTCTGTGTGGGATCACCGCACTGGGACAAATTTCATACCACCCAACGTTCCCCTCAGTCTCTCGGTAAAAATGATACCTCATTTGTGTAGGTGGGCCAAGTGCTTGTGAAAGGGAAGAACCAAAAACATGTTGATATTGAGGGGGAACCAATTGGGGTCCAAAAGGGCAGTTGGCAAAAAAACATTTTTAGGCTGACAAGTGCAGCAGAATTTTTATCGGTATAGATGAGACAATGCTGGATGGTAGGAATTTTGTGGATTCCTCCAGATTCCGGAAGGTTTCATCACAAACACGTTGGAAAAATGTGTAATTTCCAGCAAAGTTGGAGGTTTGCAGGGCATTGTGGGTACGAAAATGGTGCGGGTGCATGTGAAACAAACCACCCTGGAATCACCCAGATGTTTAGTTTTCAGATGTGTCTAGGTCTTGTGGATTTTTCTATATGGCAGAGTCCCAAAGTCCATAAAGTGCAGACCTCACCATTCCAAGTGGGACGATTTTGAGAGTTAGCCAAGCTCTCATGGCCTACATATAAAACCAAAACCCAAAATAATCAAATGTCTTCTTGCTTGCTGTGGGATAAGATGTTTTACAGTGCGGGGGAGAGCTGAAAGACTGTTACCCCCTTCAGTCGGGGTGGGGGGCATAACCAGGCCCATACTGGTTTGTAGCCACCACCCTAATATATATTTTTTTAATTCCCTGGCATCTAGTAGACTTTCTGCCCCCCAGGGTGTGGATCAGGGGTAATTGCCCCATCTGCCCACTGGTGGGCAGAACAACTTTGGTCCCATTTATTTGGGGTGAGGGTATGGTCTCTGGTGGGCTTTCTGCCCCCCCCCCCTTGGGGGCAGATGGGCCTTTCAAAAATAGGCCCATCTGCCCCGAAGGGAGGCAGATATGGTCAACAGTAATGTGCCCCCATGGGGAGCGACACTTACCCAAGGGGCTGCCCCCCTAAAGAAAACACACACATACACACAGACCAATCCCTGGTGCCTAAGAGGTTTCTCACCCCGGGGGGCAGATCACCCTAACAGAAATACGCTGAACTGCCCCCAAGGGGAGCAGAAATGGCCTAAAATTAATTTGCCCCCCTACCACCCCCCCCCGAGCGACCCTTGCCTAAGGGGTCGCTCCCCTTGTGTGAAATTGGCACAAAAAAAAAAGATCCCCGGTGCCTAGTGGTTTCTGCCCCCCTTGGGCGCAGACTGGCCTAACAAAAATCGGCCGATCTGCCCCCAAGGTGGGCAGAAACGGCCTAAATATAATTTGCCCCCTAGGGAGCAACCCTTGCCTAAGGGGTCGCTCCCCAACTCTAAAAAAACAAAAAAAACACCAAAAAATGTATCCCTGGCGCCTCGTGGTTTCTGCCCACAGGGGGGACATAAATGGCCTAAAATAAATTTGCCCCCCCCCCCCAGGAGAGCGACCCTTGCCTAAGGGGTCACTCCCCACCTCTAAAAAACAAAAAAAAACAAAAACAAAAATACAAATAAAATTATCCCTGGTGTCTAGAGGTTTCTGCCCCCCGCGGGTAGATCAACCTAATAACAATAGGCCAATCTGCCCCCAGGGGGGCAGAAATGGCCTAAAATAAAATTGCTCCCCCCCCCCCGGGAGCGAACCTTGCCAAAGGGATCACTCCTCTTCCGTGAATTCACCATAAAAATAACAACTCCCTGGTGTCTAGTGGTTTCTGCCCCCTTTGGGGGCATACTGGCCTCATAAACATAGGACGATCTGCCCCCAAGGGGGGCTGAAATGACCTAAATATAATTTGCCCCCTAGGGAGCGACCCTTGCCTAAGGGGTCGCCCCCCAACTCTAAAAAAAAAACAACAAAAAACACACACAATTTTTTTTTATCCCTGGCGCCTAGTGGTTTCTGCCCCCCTGGGGCAGATCGGCCTAACAACAATAGGCCGATCTGCCCCTTATGCCAATTTCCCTTGGTAAATAAATCCCTGGTGTCTAGTGGGCATTTCAAAAGCCGGATCGCTTTACGATCCGGCTTTTGAAATGCTCTGAGAGACTTCAACAGGATGGAAATTCCTTTCCTTCCCTTCGAAGCCTCTCAGGGCCCCCATCGCATGATCGGAAGAGAAATGCTTTGCATTTCTCTTCCGATTGCGCTGGAAGCTCAGGGAAGTGGCCTCTGATGAGGTCAGCGCGCAAATGCGCGCTGACATCATCAGACGTCACTGGGGTGGTCAGGGGGGGTCGGGGTGGAAGGGCTTCCCCTTCCATCCCTGCCTTGGGGGGTGGGAGGGAAGCCCACAGAGGAGCGCTAGCGCTCCCTCTGAGCTCAGTGCCGACGATGTAATGGTTACGTCCTTGGCACATGAGCACTGTGCCACTGGACGTAACCATTACGTCCACGGCACAGAAGGGGTTAACAGAAGTGTTCTGACCACTTGTGTTTGGATAGTGCATGTGGACATAACTTTCTCCTTTTGTCTGTGTCATCCATGCAGGTCAACGAACATCCAAAGAAGGGACTCTGGCATGCCATTGTTAAGCAAGTGTGTACATTGAGGGTTCCATAGCCAGCGGAGCACCTACTGTAGGAAGCGGTGGAAGGACCTGGGACGCTGGGTGCGGAAAACTGCAAAGGCCCAGCTAGGGATGTCATCCCAACGAAGGAGGGGTGCCCGTCGGTCCTTGACCACATTTTGGCAGTGGCCTACCCTGAGTTGGATGGGCTTTGAGGGCAGCACAGCAGCCACAAAGGGGTAAGTACTGACTACACACAAGTACATGTCTATACCAGTTCAGTGAATAATGTGTGAGTATTTAAGCAGTGACAATGTAGTAAGTGCTAAAGGCAAATGGTCCCCTGGGTACACCTAGGTGTACAGGTTATAACATTGACATACAGGTGTGGAGCTTCTAGTGTGTATGGGTACATTAAACTCCCCAGTGTGAACCATATTGTATTGAAGCATGTGGTGATGCACATGTGACAGTGTCATATGTGTACCACTATACTGCTCTATATATTACCTGCTGGATCAGCCTTCCCACCTACTGATCCATACTCCAGGTATCCTGTTGGTAAGTTGTTCAGGTCTTTTGTCTCCGTCCATTCCCATTGCACTGGATCTAGCTCTATGTGCAACATAAAGTCTGACAGGTGAGTAACGGCAGCCAGTCACCCTTTGTCTCCCATCCCCCCTCCACCTTCCTCTTCCCAAATCCCTCTTCCCCAACCCAGCCAAAGCATGCAGACAGACAGGCATGCACCCATCTCAACATCCAAGGGTAGCTCAGACAAGCACAAGCACCACAAGACACACCACCAACATTCACACAATCAACATACACCTGTACGCACAGCAACAGTCACTACCTGCCCTGACACCCCTACCACACCCAGCATCTCTGACAGGACACCTGACACACCTGCAGACGCTACACCAACAGTTCGCAGATCCAGCCACCACACCAATCCTACCCACAGACAGTACCATAGCAGACTCTCAGACATCCACCCCAGTCACCACACCCGCAGATATCACAACCGCAACCACTGACACTCTTACATGCAACGCATTCACCATACCAGCAGTCACCACCCCAACAGACAGTCAACCACCCACCATGGCATCCCCCAGCGCCTCCACCCCCCCTCATTCTCATATACATAAACACCCTTGCTCTCCCACCCAGTAGACACTCACCACCCACAAGCACACCTCCCACACACACACAGCCCCACGACACCCACACTGACTCATCAGACAACCAATCCCTCACACTCCACTCCCAAACCCCTTTCTGATGACCATCCCTGTGTGTCTAAAAAAGTGTTACTTTCATGTTTTGACCTTTTCCATACTCCTCTTTCTCCCCGTGAGCCCCTTAAACACTCAGTTTCCATCCCCAGACCCAACCTTTCTGCCTCCAAGGCCTCCCCTACACCCCCTGCAAGTACCCATGCCCTTCTCCCGCCAAGAAGTCTACTCCTCCCAAGAGAACCCAACCATCCCCTAAGCCTAGACCCAAACCCCTCTCAGAATGCAAAATCCTAAAGGAACCACCTCCAAAAGCCTAAGCCCATATCCCTTCCTCTGCCACCCCCCATTAATCCCTGAGGTGCCTGCCCGCCCCCTTGATGCCGCTACCTGTGGAGGTTACCTGGCAGTCAGGAGTCAAGTTCGGGGCAAACAGATGTGCATCATGTGCATGTTGCACTATTTCTATTTGGACTGGCCAGCGGCCTTGGACTTTTTCATATTTATTATCACTTTTAATACATAATTGGACCGACAAGTTGTTGGTATTGACGTTACATATTTGTCCTGCATTTCTTTTCTGAGGGAATATTTGGGAGTGTCTGAAATTGTGTGTGTGTGAGTATTTGTGTGTAAGTGGGTGCTTGTGCTAACTGTTTTGTCTGGGCAGCATGTGAGGTTGTTTGCATAGCTTTTGTCCCCCAGTGATGGGTGTGTGTTGGGTGATGGCCATGTGTATGTTGGGGGCATGTTGTTGTCATGGTATTCAGTGGTGTTTGTGCTGACATGTGTTTGTTGCAGTATTGTGTGGCTTTGTGTGCTTTCGCTGTGTGCATGTTTGGTGCATGGTATGTCAGATATGTTGTGATGTGTATCTGCTGTATATGTCGTTGTATGGTTGTATGATAGTGTATGTTTGTTCCCTGTTGCTGGTAATTTGTGTTGTATTTGTGATTTGTTACTGGGTAGTGTCTATTGTGGGTGCTAGCCAATGAATTGATGGTGTTGCGGTTGTGGTGTTGTAGTGACGTTTTGTGGTGTTGTTGTGTGTGACTGTGCTGGTTCTGTGTTTCCGGGAGTAGGTGTGTGTTTTTGACGTGTGTGTGTGATGGCCATAGTGTGTGCACTGTGTATGTGCATGTGTGTGTATGTGGCTGTCTGTGAGTGTGCGTGTCAGTCTCAAGTTATGTGTGTGTCTCCCTCATTCATGATTGGTATGTTGTGTGAGCATATGAACTTCGGCAATTTACAACAGTGACAGGTAAGTGTGTGCGCGTGTACTCACGGTTGCTGTTGTCGTCTTCAGCGTTGATTCTGGTGTCTCTGGGCGAGTAGGAGCAGCGGGATGACGTGGAATTCTGGTTCCGTGGCTGCTCTGGATGAGTTTGGCTTCCTGAAGGTGAGTGTTTCCTTTTATGCAGTTCATTTCCGCCTGGGTTTCCTTGGCAGTGCAATGGCGGTGGAATCCTTGGCGGTGTGCAACCTCGTAATCTTTCTGGTAGGTAAATGGTCTGGTAGGTAAATGGCATGCAGGTGGCTATGGCTGTATTCTGTAGTGAATACCGTCTATGTCATAACTTGGTGGTCTCCTCCGCAAACCTGTTGGTGGTCGGACTGCCACCACCAACATGGCGATCCTGAGACTGCCAAACTCGTAACAAGGCCTTTAATTTTGTACTACAGTTTTGGCATTTTTCAAAGTGGTAGCCCATTTTCCCTATTTTTTGTGCTCCCAACCTACTTCCAGTTTATGGTGGAAAACAATGCGAAACCTGTGGGTGATCCAGAGAAGCTATAGATTTCTGAAAAGTAGACACATTTCCGAATTCAGCAAAGGGACGTGTTAGTACATCCCTCAAAGTTTTCCCAAGGAAATTAACTGTTGACATAAGGAAAATACTGAAACTGAGGGCCTGATTACGAGACTGGCGGTCCAAGGACCGGCAGCCTCATGGTAACGGTTGGACTGCCGCAACTGTGTGGACCGACCACCCCATTAAAACCCTTGCAGGCGGATCCACCAGGGGACTGCCGTCCTCGCTGGGAACATAATTCCCAGTGTGGTGAGAGCGGTTGGAGTTGTAACTAACCAGTGCTGTGCTGAACTTAGCACCGCCTGGCTGATTACAAACCCACTTTCCGCCAGCCTTTTTATGTCAGGGACCACACCATGGAAAGGCTAGTGGAAATCCAGTCTTCGGGTCCATGGACCGCCCCCCTCCCCACCCAGCACCTTCAAAATGCGCACTGTCTGGTCAGACCGGAGGGTATATTGTAATACACTTCGTGGGGGTGGGGAGGGGGTCACCGCCATGGCAGTTGCATCCTCCCTGTGGCTTTGGCGGTTTCATGGTGGGACCGCCAAAGTCGTAATCAGGCCCTGAGTATGAAAAAAGAGACAATTGTGAGAACATTTCCATCTGTAACTTTTTGTCACGATGGCCGCTTTACAAAAGCAATATACCATTACATCCGCTAGACTCCTCTGGTTGCGGGGACATACAGGGTTTGTAGGCTTTTCGAGAACCCAAGGTACACAGAGTCATTAAATGAGCTGGAACGTAACCGGGTTGGGGGGAGGTGTATCGTAATCAGTGCTTAATTTGTAAATAAAAACGTGCCCGTGCCCAGATGCCTCCTCTTAAACATGCGGCTGCTGCAATTAAATGTGCGAACACGGAATACTGAGGCAGCGTAATCCTGAAGCCATCTCGGGCCTCTTCAATCCATATAAAGCCACTCCCTGCCCCTTCAGCTCACTCTTGCAGCTTTCTGCTTTCTCCCTTTGTGACACTTTTTCGCTTTTCTCTTCCTCCGTCTTTCCCATATGTGTCCTTTGCTCACAATAAATGCTTGAGGCAGAAAAATAACCGCCAGCCCTCAAAAATAAGTGCTGGTGCTCCACAGTGGAAACAACAAGCACAAATTAAGCACTGATCGTAATTCTAGTCTGCATATTTTTTATATATTTGCATTCTTAGAAACTGAAGCCTAACAGTAGTAATGGTGGTTGAAGTGCACAGCAACTGCTGGGGTTCTAATGGGTCAAGCTGCCAGTTTCATGCATCATGTTGTGCGGTAATAAGCGCGACTTCTGTCTGTGTAATTATGTTTGAGTGTGCGTGCCCCTGATGTGCTTATATGTGTGCCTTTGTGCATATTGAGTGGGAAGAGGTATGCATGCCTGTGCTTCTGTTTCTGTGGGATTCTCGAGCACTGCATCTTTCTCACGATATTTATGTATAGTATTTTCCACCTGAAGTCCCATGAAAGTGGTAGATCTCGAGGCATATTTTTGGGGGTAGGCACCAGAATAATTCTGGAACATTGTGTCTTCTGACAAATTTCCTCTTCTTTTTACAGTGGCCCAGAAAGTAATTTGAATGTTTGGGTCAACATATGTTTGTGAAAGTTCATTTTCCACAATGGGACTGTTGAAGAGTAAACTCAGAAATAAAGTAACACACTTATATCTGGATCAACTCTTAAGGCTTGCTGTTTCAGACATAGGCCCTCATTATGACATTGGCGGTAAGTGACGCTTACTGCCATGCTGCCTGCTGCCAACATACCGCGACCGCGGCGGTATACCGCTACCCGTATTATGGCCCACACATAGAAATCTGCCTTTATACAGACACACACACAAGTACGCCAGCCAAAAGGTCAGTGATAAAATGGCAGTACCAAAACCCACACCGTTACGCCAACAGAAATATACCCACAGCATCATGACCCACAAATCACCGCCGTAAACCATTGGCGGTACATACCGCTGCGCTCAAAATACACACACACTAACAAAACAACACCACATTGGACAATTCAAACTACACACACCTGACACACATACACACACCACAACCACACCAATATAAAACACACACACACACATTATCCACAACCCTTTACGACAAAAAAAATTGACAACTGAGAGAGAGACAAGCCAGGAGCACCCACTGAATCAGAGCCACAAAACACCATCAACCATACACCATCCAGGCACCTCACAGCACACACCCCAACACATCACCCCACACACCCTCAAACATACCACTCACACTACTACACCCATGGCACCACAAAGACACCCCAGGTTCTCAGAGGAGGAGCTAAGGGTCATGGTAGAGGAAATCATCCGGGTAGAGCCACCGCTATTTGAATCACAAGTGCAGCAGACGTACATTGCTAGGAAGATGGAGCTATGGCGGAGAGTCGTGGACAGGGTCAACGCCGTGGGACAGCACCCCAGAACAAGGGATGACATCAGAAAGAGGTGGGACGACCTATGGGGAAGGTGCGTTCCGTGGTACAAGACACCAGATAGCTGTACAGAGGACTGGCGGTGGACCCCCACAACTAACAACATGGGAGGAGCAAGTTTTGGCGATCATGCATCCTGAGGGCCTGGCAGGAGTAGTAGGAGGACTGGACTATGGTAAGTCAAATCTTTACTACTCTATTCCCCCTATGCCTATGCCATCACAAACTCCTGCCCCTACCCTGACCCCATCACTCCACCATCTCACATACACCCCACCATCACAAGCCACCCATCCCAATACCAACCCCTGCACGCTACACCAATGCATGGACCCCCATCACAGACCTGCATGGACACCCATCACCACAGAATGCACACTAGTGACAATCCCTTAGCCAACCAAATCACAACTCACACAAGCCAAAGCTGCCCTGGTAATAACCATGGAGGGGAACATACCCATGCACAAGATGTCACACGCTGAAACAATAACACTGCATTTACATCCGCACAGGACCCCTACACAACGTCACTGGAGAGGAGGTGCCAGCAACATCCAGTCCCCTCACAGAAGAGGCCCACAGTGATGACAGCAGCTCTGCACGCCTGGATCTCGATGACCAACCTGGCCCATTAGGACCTCTGGACAGTCGGTGACCCAGCCACATTCTCAAACCACCACAGAGCCTCCCCCCTCAGGAAACACCAGCACAGCACCCACCCAGCGGGCCCATCATTCTGTCCCCAGGACACATCAATCAGCAGTGTGTCCACCAGCTACAGGGACCCCAGGCAACCCCACAAACACAGGGCAATATGGGACATGGGGTCAGTGGCAGTGGGCACACGGTTCAGAGGACAGAGGCACAGGACAACAGGGAAGCTGGGAGGACTGCTGTGCGACAGGGGGAGGACAGGCCCAGGGAACCGACTCTCCACGAGGCACTCACCAACATCCTGGGAGCATACCACCATTCCCAGGAGACTATGGCCCAGATACTGGCCAAGCTGCAGGAGACATAGCGGCTGCAGGAGGGACAGTACCTGGGGATCAGAGAGGACCTGAGGGACATCCACACCACCCTGGTCACCATTGCAGGGGTGCTGGCAGACATGGTCAATACCATGAGGGAGGCAGTGGCACAACAACGGGCCACTGACACTAGCCACACCGATGAACAGCCCTCCACCTCTGCTGACGCTAGTGGACAGGAGGCCCCACCACTGGAACAACAGGCCACCAGCACCCCACTCCCTGCAGAAGGAGAACCACTACGCAAAAGGTCCCTGCGATCTAGACAGAAGCCGGAGACCATAGCCAAGACCACCGCTAGGAAATAAGATTCCCCAGAATGTCACCCTTGTGTCCCACTCTGTCACCCTGTCCATCCTCAAATGCCATTGCTCCACTTCCTATGCCCCCTTGGACAATGCACCTGTGATACAAATAGACTGGAACTTTACTCTGGACATTCCTCCACCATCAACCCATCCCGTTGCAATACCCCCTGCACTTATTATCACAGAAATAAACACCCTTGGAACTAATACAAGTATGGAGTCTGTCAATTGATTGAAAAATGTGTTAGTTTAACAAGCTGTAAACATTGCAATTCAAATGTACAGTTACATATACATAGGTATGACCTGTAGTGGGCATCAGTAAACACACCAGGAGCCAGAGGGGGGAACAGATATCTGAAAAAATAGATGCCAAAAAAAGAGATGCCAAAGGGTACAGTAAGTGGCCATAGAAATCGGAAATTCAGGCTGCCATGTACAATGTCCAACACAAAACTGCAATGGAAGGTGAAGTTACAGTGTCTTATCTGTGTGTCACTGGAAGTATTGTTGAATTATAGTAGTTCTGTTGTCCATATCCTCTTCCTCTGCCTCCTCTTTGTCACTGTCCACAGGCTCCAGCACTGCCACACGACCATCTCCAGCCTCATCCTCCTGCAGAAATGGCATCTGGCCTCTCAAGGCCAGGTTGTCCAACATGCAACGATGATCTGGTACACCTTCTTGGGTGAGTAGTACAGGGATCCACCTGTCAGATGGAGGCATCGGAATCTGGCCTTCAGGAGGCCAAAGGTGCGCTCAATGATCCTCCTTGTTCACCCATGTGCCTCATTGTAACGTTCCTCTGCCCTTGTCCTGGCATTCCTCACTGGGGTCAGTAGCCATGAAAGGTTGGGGTAATCAGAGTCACCTGAAAATATCGAGGGATACCTGTTAGCCAGACACTCACCCTTAGGGCCAAACCCAAACCCATATACCTACATCAACTGGGTGGGGACCATGAGCTCACCTACTAGCCACACCCTGTGCCTCTGGAGTTGAGACATCACATATGGGATGCTGCTATTCCTCAAGATAAAGGCATCATGCACAGAGCCAGGATAATTTGCATTGACATGGGAGATGTACCGGGCTGCCAAACACACCATCTGCACATTCAGAGAGTGAAATCTCTTTTGATTTCTGAACACCTGTTCATTTCTCGGGGGGTGACAAAGGCAATATGTGTACCATCAATAGCACCAATGATGTTGAGGATATGTCCCATTGCATAGAAGTCAGCCTTCACTGTGGCCAAATCCTCCACCTGGGGGAATATGATGTAGCTGCGCATGTGTTTCATCAGGGCAGACAACACTCTGGTCAGCACGTTTGAGAACATAGGCTGTCACATCCCTGATGCCATGGCCACTGTTGCTGGGAAGGAACCACTTGCCAAGAAATGGAGCACTGAAAGGACCTGCACTAGAGGGGGGATACCTGTGGGGTGGCGGATAGCTGAAATCAGGTCTGGCTCCAATTGGGCACACAGCTCTTGGATTGTGGCCCTATCAAGTCTGTAGGTTAGGATAATGTGCCTGTCCTCCATTGTCGCCAGGTCCACCAGGGGTCTGTACACGGGGTACGTCTCCATCTCCTATTCATCCTCAGCGATTGAACTCTAGGGTGAAAAACGGTGAGCAGATGGTCATATTCAAACATATACTCTGATCAATATGCTATTTTTACAGAAAAAGTATGTGAACTTGTAAGTCCGTTGATGTGCCTATGTCTGAAGTGACGCAGTTAGGTGCCATGGCCTGTGCCCCCCTGAAATGGCAGCCGCCTGACCTGTGAGGAGGGACAAGTAGAAATGAGGTAATTCCACTGGCGTTGTGCGCCGTTGCGGGCAGCGGTCGACGACCGCCGTGCAACACTGCATTGGTTATCATTGGGGCCTACGGGTTCCAGGAGCCAATGGTGATGTACGCCGGCAGTGATGGTACGCATTGCTGCGGACGTAACCAACATTTTCTAACTGTTCACTCACTTGCTGCCTGACCTTCAACAGAAGAGGACCTACACTGCAAGTGCTGCTGTGACCTGTGTCTGGAAGCGACCATGGCTCGAGTGTCTGGGGAAAGGGCCCCTGCCTTCACTTCGAAGGAGTTGGAGAGACTGGTGGATGGGGTCCTGCCCCAGTACCATTTACTTTATGGTCCTCCAGACCAACAGGTGAGTACACTATGAGCACGATGCGTGGGACATGAATGTACGGAGTGCTGTGTGTGTAAGCCTAGTGTAGGGGAGGGGCTGAGGGGTCCTGGACAGAGTGCTGCATGTATGGTGGTCAATGTATGTGCGTAAGGGGATGGGAGGGATATGTTGGGCCATGAGTATGACAGTCCGGACGGTATGAATAATACCTTTTCTGCTGTATCTTATTCTGCAGGTCGGCGCCCATCAGAAAAAGGGTATTTGGAGTGCCGTCGCCAAGGACGTGCGGACCCTGGGGATCTTTGACAGGCGGAGCACCCACTGCCGCAAACAGTGGGAGGACCTGCGCTGCTGGGCAAGGAAGATGGAGGAGGCCCAGCTGGGGCTGGCCTCCCAACGATGAAGGGGTGTCTGTCGTACCCTGACCCCCCTGATGTTCTGCATCCTGGCGGTGGCCAATCCGGAGTTGGATGGGCGCTTGAAGGTATCACAGCAGCTACAAGGGGGTGAGTACAGATTCAGAATAATGAGTTTGCACGCATTAAGGTGTTACCTGAGTGGGGAATGTGGGCTCTGGGTGCCCCTGGGCCAGGGCGAACATGGCAGGGTAGGTTCCATGTTGGGCAAGCTCAGATGCACTCCAACCCCATTTATGTTAGTGGTCATCTACTACTGGGCAGGGTCCTGTGGGTTTTAGGTGTGCAGCTAATGGTGTTATGCATTGTACCCCATGGCCTGGTGACTAGCATTGTAACTGGTAGTGCATGGCCTAGTGCATAGGGCTGGTTCCTGTGAGTTGTGTACGCCAACTGTAGTGTTGTTGCTGGCATTGACCATGTGTATCCTCTGTCTCTTCCCTCCCCTTTTTGTTTGGTCACCCTGTCCTTGTGTGCATCAGCATCATCTGGCGGAGGAGCAGAGGCACCAGCGACGGAGGGAGCTGCATCCCACATGGGTCTGGAGGCCGAATCCACCGACGGTGAGGGCACCAGTGGGACAGAGGGCGAGAGGAGCACCATGACGCAGACAGGAGGGGACAGTACCGACATCGACTCCTCCTCCGATGGAAGCTACCTGGCGGTGGCGGACACCTCTGTGCCCACCCCAACTACAGGTACAGCTGCCACCCCCTGTACCAGCACTGCCCTCCCAGCAGCCCCTCAGCGTCTTTCCCATGCCTGCTCACCTAGGAGGGTGGGCATCTCCTTCGCCCCAGGCACCTCAGGCCCTGCCCCAGTCAGCCTTGCTGCCCTCAGTGAGGAGGCTATTGACCTCCTGAGATCCCTCTCTGTTGGGCAGTCAACCATACTGAATGCTATCCAGGGTCTAGCAGGGCATTTGCAACAAACAGCTGCATACCTGGAGGGCACTCACTCTGCTGTGGCGGCCCAACAGAGAGCATTCCAGGCTCTGCTCAACTCAGTGATGGCAGCCATTGTCCCTGCCTCCAGCCTCCGCCCTCCAACTTCCTCTACCCAGTCCCAATCCCCTCAACCCCAGCCTATCCCAAGCACACCTTCAGACCTGCATTCACCCAAATCAACACACATAAGTGGCTCAGGCAAACACAAGCACCACACTTCATCCCACAGGCACTCACACAAGCACCATCCAGATGCAGACACACCAACATCCACTGCCTCCACTGAGTCCCCCTCCTCCTTGTCTTCCACCTCCCTCCCAGTAGCGTCTGCATTCACACCTGCATGCACTACATCCTCATCTACTACCTCCATCATCAGCACACCCATCACTACACGCCCCTCACTGGCAGTCACCACCCCCACATCCATGCACACGTCCCCTGTGTCCTTTCCACTGTGTCTGTGACCCCTTCTCCCAAAGTACACAAATGCAACCACTCAGACACCCAACAGCCATCCACCCCACAACAGCATCCAGCCCATGCACCTGCACCCAAACGCAGCAGACAGATACCTCCTACAACCACTCCCTCTTCCTCCACTCCCAACCCTTCACCCTCTTCCTGCCCCAGTGTTCCTAAGAAGCTTTTCCTCGCCAGCCTTGACCTATTCCCTGCCCTCCCCCCCCCATCCTTCACTTCGGGCCAGGGTGGCCAGAACCCAGCCCAGCACCTCAGCCACCCTGTCCACGGCCACTGTAGTTTCTGCAGCTACTGCAGGTGGGAGAGGCTCCAAGGAGGCACCCATCAGCACAGCCGGTGTTCCTGCACCCCCTGCCAAGGGCAGGACGGGGCCGCCACCTAGCAAGGGCAAGAAGGGGACACCAGCCAGCAAGGAGAAGGAGGCACCACTAGCAAGCAAGGGCAGGAAGGGAACACCAGCTGGCAGAAGCAAGGAGGCACCACCATCCGCCAAGGACAGGAAGGGGCAAACAACACCAGCCATGGCACTTCACCCGTCCGAGGCTGCAGGAGAAGGGCTGGAGCCTCCCCCCACCACTGACAGGACCGCCACCTGCACCGCGGCCAGCACCGCCACCTGCACCGTGACCAGCACTGCCACCTGCACCGCCACTAGCACCACTGCCAGCTGCAGCAGCCCCAGTGGGCAGCCGTCTGAGGCTGCAGGGGAAGGGCTGGAGCCTCCCCCCACCACTGACAGCACCGCCACCTGCACTGCGGCCAGCACCGCCACCTGCACCGCCACCAGCACCCATACCAGCAGCCCCAGTGGGCAGCCATCCGAGGCTGCAGGGAAAGGGCTGGAGCCTACACCCACCACTGACAGCACTTCCACCTGCACCACAACTGCCATCCACTGAGCAGCCGTCACCGCCGGCGAGTAGTGTGTAGTCGTGACTACATGGGCTGTAGTGTATCCTGGCCCCTGCAACACCCGTAGGTGTGAGATCCAGGTCAGAGACTGTGACCTTGCACCATCCAAGATTAAGCACTCTGGGTACAAAGCCCCCTCCAGAACCAGTGGAAGAAGGCATCCACTCCCCCCCTTCTTGTCAAGATGAAGCACACTGAGCATAAAGCCCCCTCCAGAACCAGTGGAAGAAGGCATCCACTAACCCCCTCCTTGCCAGGATAAAGCACACTGGGCACAAAGCCCCCTCCAGAACCAGTGGAAGAAGGCATCCACGAGAGAGACTGTGGCTTTGCACTCCCCAGGACCAAGCAGTGGGCAAACCACCCACTTGAGAGACTGTGGCTTTGCACTCCCCAGGACCAAGCAGTGGGCAAACCACCCACTTGAGAGACTGTGGCTTTGCACTCCCCAGGACCAAGCAGTGGGCATGTTGCTCCATCCAGGAGCAGTGGTGTTGTACCATCTTCCGGCATTCCCCGTCCACCTGAGGTGCCTGTGTGTTTTCGACCTGATGCCCCTGCAGTGTTCTCTCCGTATTGAGGCAGGAGTCAAGTGTGGCCTTGGCCTATGTGTGTAATGGCTCTGTGGGCCACGGACATTTTGGAGTGGGCATTGTCCCTCCATTTGTATATATTGTACTTACTGTTTATTGCTTTAAGGATGTATTTATCTGATATTATACTATTACACTCAATTTCATCAATTCCTTTTGTCCTTGCATTATTCCTGAGGGTTACTGGGTGTATGTGTAATGTTGTTGCATCTGCTTGTGTGTATGGTGTTGGGGGTGAGGGTGAGGGTAGGGGTGTTGCGTGTTGCGTATGTGTGTGTCACTCTCTTTTTCCTCCCCCCCTCCCTTGTGTGCTGGTGCGGTACTCACCGTGGTCGTCTTCGCCGCTGTTTGTGTTCCTGATGTATGAGGAGGTAGGCCAGCATTGGAAAAATGTGCAGCTCGGGCTCCATGGCATTGTGGTTCTTCCCTGAGTGTCGAGAGGTGAGTTGTTTCCCTTCTGTGTACTGTTTCCGCAGTGCTTTTGCTGGTGTTGGTACCGCACCGGAAAAGCTGGCGGATTGGCCTCTCATATTACTGTGGGTGGTACATTGTCTTCCGCCTGGCTGTTGGTGGTTACCGCCACGGTGTTTGTTGCTACCGCCGTGACGGTCAGAGTGTCAAAGTGGCTATCTGTGTTGGCGGTTTCTGCCATGGTCATAATTCAATTTTTTTTTACTGCCGGCCAGTTGGCGGTATTATTGCTGCTTTATCACCCACCGCCAGGGTTGTAATGAGGGCCATATTACCAGATTACAGGACACTAAGATGAGACATGAAGTGTAAAATAAGTTCTTAGTATATCTTTCTTTGATGTACCCATTTTTCGGTCTCAGTTAAACCTGTGCTGAATATCCGCTTAGCGATGATTACCATGCAGTGCCTCTTAAGAATGCTATTGTGTAATAAAAATGTATTGTCAAAATATCTAGCTTTGGCCTTACATCTGGCTTTGAAATACAGCATTATCTAGTAATGTTTTTTTACACCAGTAGCCCCGCCCCTTTGCCCGCCCACCCCCACAGGCCCATCGGTGTGGCCCTCGGCCACAAACCAGACTGTAATTTTGGCCCCTGGCAAAATGTTTGTGAGTACCCATCCTCGAGATCCAGGGCCGTAGCTCAGCTGGCACCTAGGGATACCTAAGGTGGGCTGACTTCTGTGGATTTCACCAGGTTTTTTGACCCAGAATCCCTTGCAAACGTCAAACTTTGACTAAAAATACGGCTCAAACGCAACATGGACGCATCGTATTTTTCCAACGTAAACTGACCCTTTTTTTCCAATCTGGGTTGATCTAAGTTTTTGACCCTAGCTCAGCTGGCACCTAGGGAAATCTAGCCAACCTGTACATTTCTAAAAACTAGACACTTGGGGTAATTCAGGGTGGGCATACTTGCGTAGGCCTAACCTCAAACCTCAACGTTTGACTAAAAAGAACACTTTTGCGTCAAGTTTCTGTACTGCAAAGTTCTGGAATCTGTGGGAAGCCACACACTTCCTTCCACCTGGCATTCCCCCAAGTCTCATGATAGAAATGGTACCTCACTTGTTTGGGTAGAACTAGTGCTCGCGACAGGAAACGTCCCAAAACGCAACCTAGACGTATCGCATTTTACCACTGAAAACTGACCCTTTTTTCCACTGTGGGTACCTCTATATTTTGAACTGTAGCTCAGCCGACACTTAGGGAAACACAGCTAACCTGTACATTTTTGAAAACTACACACCTGGGATTATCCATGAAGGGCTGATTTGCATGAGTCCCACCATGTTGTTTTACCCAGAATCCCTTGCAAGCCTCAAACTTTGACTAAAAAACACATTTTCCTCACACTTCTGTGATGGAGAGTTCTGTAATCTGCAGAGGGCCACAAACTTCCATCCATCACACATTCCCTTAAATCTCCTGATAAAAATGGTACCTCACTTGTGTAGGAAGGCCTAGTGCCCGCAAAGGGAAATTGCTTAAAACGCAACATGGACGCATGACATTTTTCTACCGAAAACTGACTCTTTTTTTCCCAAGGTGAGTAACTCTAGATTTTGGACCCTAGCTCAGCTGGCAGCTAGGGAAACCTAGCCAACATGTACATTTTTAAAATCTAGACACCTAGGGGTATCCAGGGTAGGCTGACTTGCATGGCTGTCACCACAATGTGGACCCAGGATCCCCGGCAAACCTCAAACTTTGAATAACAAAACACATTTTCCTCACATTTCTGTGATGGAAAGTTCTGGAATCTCTGGGGAGCCACAAACCGCCATCCACCAGGCCTTCCCCTAAGTGCCCCAATAAAAATGGTAGCTCACTTGTGTGGGGAGGCCTAGTGGTCCTGACAGGAAACTGCCCAAAACACCACATGGCCGCATCACATTTTTTCCACCGAAAACTGACCCTTTTTTCCAGTGTGGCTAGCTCTAGATTTTGGATTCTAGCTCAGCCGGCACCTAGGGACACCTAGCCAACCTGTACATCTTTGAAAACTTTAGACCTAGGGTTATCTGCGGTGGGTTGACTTGCATTGGTCTCACCAAGTTTTTTGTCCCAGAATCATTTGGAAACCTCAAACTTTGACTCACAAAACACATTTCCTCACATCTGGGATGGAAAGTTCTGGAATCTACAGGAAGCTGCACCCGTTCAGCATTTACCTAACTCTCATGATAAACATGGTGCCTCACTTGTGTGGGTAGGCCTAGTGCCCTTTACAGAAATGGGTCACATCAAGGTCAGTAGAAGTCTGCCTGGCAAGGGCTTCCGTTGATCTTGGTTTGAGCTGCTCCTGTAGCAGGCACTAGGCCCATCCACATAGGATTTTTCACGGCACAAGTAAGGTAATGCAGAGTGATAGGAATTTTGTGGATTCCTGCAGATTCCGGAACTTTCCATCACAGAAATAAAGTGATATTTGTCAGAGTTTGGGATTTGTAGAGTATGGTGGGTAAGAAAACCTTGTGAAATCCACACATGGCACCGCGCCCCAGACTCCCTTGGTTGTCTAGTTTTAAAAAATGTCTGTGGTTTGTAGGTTTGCATAGGTGGTGCCACAGCATGGCCCGAAACACCACACCTAATGCTATTTCTTGTCTCTCAACATGCCAATTTCGGGCCTATTATGCCTTTTTCTCTTGGGCCATCCGTTCTTATCAGGAGAAGTATGAGAACTTCATGCAGATTCCATGTCTTTCTGTCACAGAAATGTGATAAAAATGTATGTTTCTTATGAAAGTTTGACATTTGCAAGGATTCTGAATAATATTGCGTGGTGAGTGCCACGCACGTCATGTATCCCTGGACTCTCCTGGTTGTTTACTGTTCGCAAATGTGCAGGTTTGCCTAGGTGCTGGCTGAGGTAGAGCCAAAAATCCAGAGCTACCCGTAATGAGAGAAAAAATGAGTTCTTAGTAAGAGCCATCTTACCACCACAGATATAAATCTGGTACTAATCCTTTTAAGTTAACTCACCACTTATACTGGTTAGTTTTAGTACCTCCAGAAATGATGGCTTGAAAACACAAATGCTTACCAAGTATCTGAATATTGAAACCAAGACTTCTGAAGGTGAGCCATAAAGCCATGTCAAGGCACCGAACGCTTTATAGTCCATTCACCCACCATTCACACACCACATGTAAGACTTTCATGCCACTGGCCATGGGCCCAATCCAACCAATCAGTGCACTCAGATCAACATACAACCTCCATGGAAAGGCTCATCACATTCATACAGCACCGGACGGAATCTGTGACTACATTTTACCACCTGTCAAGTAACCTCCTCCTTTCTGAACATTACCGAACACATGCCTTGTGAACCTTTACTAATGGCTCCCATGACAGCCACGTGATACTCAGGAAGACATGTCTTACATGCATCTTTAGTGCACTAACTGTGGTACATCCAACTCCCTCCAGTTTGTGGATGCAAGTTGGCTGTGTCTGAGTATTTCTCCAAGTTGTCATTCCCCAAATTGAGTGAGCATATCTACCTTTCAAACATGCTGGGAAATACTGCTGAAGTTCCCCAAAGAGAACGTCATAAACTGTGAAGAACGGTAATTTTTGACACCCAGGTAGTCTGTGAGAACGTAGCATATGTTTCATCCACCATTATGTGTAGTGCTGTCACTGTAATGCACTTATCATCCAACAAACTGAACATATACTAAGTTCTGACGGAGGAAGAACATGGCAAGGAGGTTAAGCATTTACCCATATGTGCCAAAGTAATTCAGTATCGGGGCGAGTGTGGCACCAATGGGTTTGAATCCATAGGTCAAGATGAAATCATGGCATGTGTATCTGTACTACCTTTACTACCTGGCTACTACCTATGTAATATCATTGGTGAAAGCAAACCTTGCGTAAGGTTTTCTTACTCGTTCAGGTCTCTGTCCTCATCAGAGTCCTGATGAATTCTGTATAATTACCTGGTGAATCTATCACAATGTCTTCCTTTATAGCTACTTGAAGTTCAATAAAACATGTCTTTCATTCACCATCAGCACACTTAGGTGCTCATTACGACTTTGGTGGTATTTTCCTAAGACCACCGTCTAAGCGGCACCGAAAGAACGCCAGTGATGGCGGTCTGAATGCCACCATATTACGAGTCACTAACAGAACAGCACCCAAAAACAGTCAAAAACCCGACATCGTCTGCCTGATCAACAGCAGGAGAGAGGCGGTTCCACCACCAGCACCGCCACGCTGACAACATCCCACCCTCCATATTACGACTCACAAATCAGCACCGCAGTCTTTGCATGATGGTAATCTATTGGCGTTCAGAATCGCTGCAGTCAAAAATGCACCTCCACCAGAACACACCACCACATTGGACAATACGAATACCCCACACCTGATACACATACACCTAATCACAGAACCATATAACACACCCCTACACACACACCCACAATCCTTACCATCCAGAAATTTCCACAGAGAGAGGGAAGCCCGCAACAACAGGAGACACTGCACCTGGATATCTTAGGCACCATCACACTAAACATGCATCACACAACACACAACAGTATCAACAACACGCACATCACCACTGCACACATATACCACAAACCACATGCACACCCTAGCACTCAACCTCACCCCAACAAACAGCACACCCAGCATCCCCGTATATCTACATACCTTACCACCCACAACACAACTACAATGGCATCACAAAAACACCCACGATTCACAGACGAGGGGTTGAGGGTCATAGTCAACAAAATTGTCAGAGGGGAGCCACAACTGTTTGGAGCACAGGTCTAGCAGACATCCATAGCCCCGGAAAACTGAGTTATGGCAGAGGATCGTCTACAGGGTGAAGGGAGTGGGAAACCATCTCAGCACAACGGACAACATCAGGAAGAGATGGAACGACCTACGGAGGAAGGTGCAGTCCATGGCATCATGTCACCAAATCGCCGTAATGAAGATTGGCCGTGGGCCCTCACCTCCTCCTCCAGAATTCTCATCTGGGGAGGAGAAGGTCTTGGTCATCCTACACCCAGAGGGCCTGATGGGAATACCAGGAGTACTGGACTCTGGTAAGTCAACAACACTCCCCGGCCACAATGTACTCCTGCACAGCATGTACCCCCACCACCTGTCACCCCCTCACACCACCCTTACGTGCACCAATCCACCATGAACCCAGTACCCTCCCTTGCATGCCACACCTCCCCACTAACACCATTCCCACACAGGCCCACCTAGTGCATGGATTTCTCACACTGCAGCATGTACTACAACTACCACAATCCAACAATCCCAACCATTGTAGACCTGCTAATTTCACTCCACATTTGGACACCTGCACGTATAACCATGTCACTCCCCCACCTTAGCTATCAAGAAATGTTGAATGCACATCAGTGCATGGCAATGACGGCAGTCAAGACCACCATCAACTGTATAGCAAAAAAGTACATTAGCAACTTCCAACAGACCCAAAAACTAGCAGTTGTCAAGAAACTGTCAATGCCATTACAGGTCAGCAATTGCAGGCAATGATAGCAAACAACCATGTCTACCACAACTACTATACCATCATGCAACACAATTCTTCTCACTCCACAGGTATCCCTAGTACTGCCACACAGAAGAGGATGCCAGAAACTGAAAGCCAGCCCTTGGAAGTAGGTCCAATAGAGGAACAATATCCTGAATTCTGGAAAGGGACAACTTACCTGTCCCATCAGGCATGACTGGTCAGTCCTCCATCACTAGCCCCACCCCGCCCACAACTGTATCCACCTCCCCTGTGGCACCTACAGCCCAGCTGAGTCCACCTTCCCAAACCTGTGTCCCACGGACAGACCAGTCATCAGTGTCCTCCACAGTACAGGAACCAGAATCAACACCCCAAACCCAAGACAATGAAGGTCCTGGTGTCAGTGGGAGGGGCCCCAATGTGCCAGGGGCACAGGCAAACGGAGACAAGGGCCAGTGGGAGGGCAGTTGTGGGCCAAGGGATGAGGCAGGAACACGGTACAGCTGGCCAGGAGGCCATCTCCATAGTCCTGGGAGCCTACCAACAATCCCAGGACACGATGGGCCAGATACTCACCACCTTGCAGGAGAACCAGAGGCTGCAGAGGGAATACCATCAGGAGGCCATGCAGCAGTGGCAGGCACACAATGCCACCATGATCTCCATTGTAAGGGTGCTCACTGAACTCACAAGAATCTGCGTGCATCCTCCACCCAACAGCAGGCCCCATCCAGTGATCTTACAACACCTCTGCCCTCAGCATCTGCCCCAGCTACTGGAATGGAAGGGCAATAAGAGGACCCATATGCTACTAACGCCCCTGCAGCTGAGGAATGCCCCGCAAAAAAGGTCGTCCATCCAGACATCCTGCAGGAACCTGAGATCAAGACCAAACACACCGCCAGGAAGTGATCCCTCTCCTGAACATTCTCCCTTGTGTGCCACTGTTGCACCCTGTTGACTGTCCAATGCCAAACTCCATTATCCCCAGGCTCATGGATAAAGGACCTGTGGAACCAATAGCTGGACCACCCACTCTGATGATTTCAGAAATCATAAGCCCCACTCCTCAGAACTGTGATGTGAAACACAAAACAAACACTAATGAGCACAAGTAATGATGTATGTGCCTTCGTTGTTTATAGTGACATCTTTGGTAACAAACAGTAATCAAATACACATATCTGTACAACAAGTTTGTCAGTGTGACAGATGTTGCAGGAATTTCCAGCAGGTGTGTCAGTACATCTATATGGTAGTAACATCCAATGGCAAGGGTGGCAACAGTCATGTCAGGAAGCAGATTGTAAACACACGTGACCTGAATAGAAACCTAAATGTTAAATGAAGTAACCCATGTAGACCATTATAAAACACATACAGCAGTATTCCACATACACAGGATAGATACATGCTGCAGCGAGTAGGACACCACATATCTACATGCTAGGACTGTTAGTCACGCACATGCAAAGTAATGGTATCATTCCATATAGATGATATCCCCAACAGTACAACCCCTTGCATTGTCAATAATAGGTAGATGCCAGACAGCAGTTCAGAGTACAAGATGATAGGGCTGCTGAACAGGACAGTTCAAAGATGTGTACATTCCATTGTCTTATCAATTCAGACTTAGAACTATACAGCTTCAGTACATCTATAAGGATGAGTTGTAATGGCACCAGCATTCACCACATGTAAATGGCAGCATTGCATTTACACTTCCCATCATGTTAAGTCAGCATCCCTTCAGGTTTGAAAACGAAGATGGAAGGCAGTAGTCTCCTCATACACCGTGATGCGTACAACATTGAAGGACAAAACCACATCTCGCATACAGGGTTCAACTGTTCATTAAACTTTAGATCACACATACCTGAGTATCATTGAAAGTATTGGGAAATTAGGTCAGTCCTGTTGTCAGCTGCCTCCTTGTCAGTATCAGGGTCACCAGCATCAGCCACAGCTCCTGCAGTAATGACCCCCTCCTCCAACATTGTGATGTGCCTTCTGAGTGCCAGATTATGGAGCATGTCGCATGCAGCATACAACAACGATCTTGCAGACTTTCCCTGATCGGTACTGTAGGGCACCACCGGACACATGGAGGCAACAAAATCTTGCTTTCATTAGGCCGAAAGACCTCTCTATCACATGCCTTGTCCGGCTGTGTCCCTCTTAGTACCTTTCCTTCCCATCTGTAGTTGGATATCTAACTGGAGTAGGGAGCCAGGGCAGGTTGGGGTATCTGGAGTCACCTGTGTAGACATAGGAACAGTACATTAGGGAACTGTGATAGGCATAGAGCTGACTGTGTGGCGAGGTAGTTCAGATGTATGACATGGACAGCAGTACACTTACCAATGAGCCAGGCTCTTTCTCGCTGTAGATGTCACATCAATGCAGGGACTTTGCTGTTCCTCAGGACGTAGGAATCATGTATCGAACCAGGGAGTTCCTCATTCACATGTGATACATACTGGTCTGCAAGACACACCATTTGAACATTAATTGAATATGTACTCTTCTGGTTTAGGTACACCTGTTCATTGGCCCTCAGAGGTACTAAGGCGATGTAAGTACCATCAATGGCCCTGTAGGAGAGCATCTGTAATATAGGTACACGTGTGTCTTTGCTATAGTGGTTTATTAAAGTAAAGAAGAGTTTGACAGTCTCTTAATCATTTTATCCCTGGTGTGTCTTGGCTCTTTTTCTTTGCTTTCTCCTTTGCTTTCTTAATCTTCAAGCTTTTCTCCCTTTTGTTCTTCTTTTATCCAGGGCCAACTCAGGAGTAGCATGTAAAAAAAAGAAGAACACAGGAAGTTGGTAAGTATGTTCTTTTTTTTGTTCGATGTTCCTTCTTTTTCCTTTTTTATCTCTTACTTTTCTCTCTACCTTTTATTTTCTTGTGCTGGTCTTTCTTTGCTTTTCTCTCTGTTACACTTCTATCCTGAGAGATTCTTAACATCCTGTTGTGCTTCTTTCTCTTCTCTTTTCACTTTCTTTCTGTCTTGCTTTCGGTTTCCTGTCTTTACTGTGTTTCTTTCTGTTCTGCTCTTTATTGTTTGTTTCTTTTAATGTTCTCAAATAATCAACACAAAAATGACGTATATGTATATTTCTAAATATAAATAAAGATGTCAACACATAATTCCACTGTTTCCGTTGTCTCCTTACTTTTTCTTTTTGATTCTGTTTAGTGTTGCTTTATAACTATATACCATGTCTTGGCATAACTAAAATCTAAACAACCTTCTGGTTAGAAAGAAGAAAAAAAAAAAAAAAAAGCAATATACACTATGTTCAGGTCTTTTATCTGGGCCCGGTTTTAGAGTTTAAAGAGAAAACCTAAAAATAAAACTAAAATGTCTCTTCTTTGCCCACTCCCCTTCCCATATCTGGTTAGGCCACGCTCTCCTAGAGCATGACCGGCTTCAGCGTGTTGCTGCCTCCTGGTCGCCCGGTCTGCTGTGCCGTGTCCGTGTGGAATTCTCGTCTTCCCATGTCGTGGTCGGCCTGTCCGTCTTCCTCTGCTCCTGCGGTGACTGCGTCGGCTGCGGCGGCCCTCCCTCATCCTCGATTTCCCGGGCTTTAAAAAGCCCTGCAATATCTGGCGTCTCCTCGATCCTCTGTACGGTGGAAAGGTCTTCCAAGTCAGATAAGACGGCATGGGAATCCGTGGATGTACCCCTGGGGCATCTACAGGTTGCGTCTACGGAGGACGTCCCGCTACAGGCCCCTATTACATGTGGCACATGAGCAATGTTGTAAAAGGCAGCCTTAACAGTGTTCAGTTCTGGACATTGTGGGAACCTTAGGTACCTGTTCCTAAGCTTTAGTAGGGCATCCAGCACATCCTACACTGAATATCGGCTGTGACAACTCTTCAGCCAGTCCCACAGTCACCTGAAATGCCAAAAAATGCAGGACAGACAACACCTGTACTGTTGAAGGGATGGCATGAGGATTCCTTAAAGGCTGGCAGGAGGTATGGCTGCAACTGGTGAACCAGTTCCCTGATGGTCAGACGGTTCAGTCGCTAGGTCATCATAATGTGCCTCTCTTCCATTTTCTCTAGGTGTAATAGGGACCGGTAGACTGGTGCGTTCTTTATCACTCCTATTTGGCGGTAGCTAGGCAGGGGGACAAACAGTACTCAGTACATTTCTTACAGTGTCATGACCGATCAATATCATAGGACAATCAGAAAGGATTGATCCTGTAAGTTCTCAGGCATGTTGCAGATGGAAACATTTATCCACACATCATTCCTACCCAGACATTATGGCAGTACCTCATTCTGACAGAGGGATGTGTGTAGGAATTGAAGTCATAAACAAACAAAAACTTCCTATATGTTACACAGTACGGAATATTCTTACATGGATATGAACATACATCTGAAGTATTGCCAGCTGACACCCACTTCATATGTGAGTGTCAATGAGTTGACACCTTACATTAAGCATATTGTGTAAATATTCAAGTAATGACGCAGTGGGATCACATAACATTAATTAAAAAATGTAAAATGGCAGCCTCCTGTCCTGCATGCAGAGGACAGATGGAAGTGACCTCATTCCGCCTGCGGGAGTCGTCATGGTGGACAGTGGGCAGAACCGCCGTGCAACTCTTCATTGGTTAACACTGATGTCTATGGGAAACTGGGGCCAATGATGATCACCGCTTGCGGTGACGGTCATGACCGCTGTGGCCGTGACTGTCATTTTGTATAGCCCAGCTCACTTGACTCCTGATACTCGAGCAAGCAAGACCTCCACTGTGTGAGCTGCTGTTTTCTGTATCTGGGAGCTGCAATGGCACATACTGCAGGGGATAGGGCCCTAGCCTTCACTCTGGACGAACTGGATAAACTGGTGGAAGGGGTTCTACCCCTGCATGGACACTTGTATGGGGCTCCAGATCAACAGGTCAGTGCAACGTTTGATTACTTTCGTCTCGGGGGTGTTTGCTGGCAAAGGTGTGTGCACATTGACATGGGATGTCTGAAAGGTGGAATAATATGCTAATCATGTAAGTGGTGTACAGTGTACTGGGTATGTGCATGTGCTGTGTATGCTGTATGTCAGCCAATGCTGATGATGTTTTGTATCCTCTACATGATGTTCTCATTTTTTCTATGTCTCTCATGCAGGTCAGCGCCCACCAGAAGAAAGGGTTATGGAGAGCCATTACCAAACGAGTGCAGACCCTGGGGGTCCATAGCCGGCGGGGCACATACTGCAGGAAGCGGTGGATGGACCTGAGATGCTGGGCTCGGAAGACCGCAGAGGTCCAGTTGGGGATGGTATCCCAACAAGGAAGGGGTGCCCATTGGACCCTGACCCCCCATAATGACCTGTATACTGGTGGTGGCCTACCCAGAGTTGGATGGACGCTTGAGGGAAGCACAGCAGCCACAAGGGGGTAAGTTCAGACTGTTAGGTGACATTTGTATGGTATTTCTACTGTGCCCCTTACTAGACTTAGGTATTGACGAGGTCTAATGGATTTAGGTAAGTATAGAGTCATGGTTGTCACTCCAATTGTGTTGTAGTGATGTGCGTTGGCTTTGTAAAGCCATGCAAGCATTGATGTGGTGGTGCTGTACCAAATTGTCAACTGCAATTAAGACAAACTTCAATGTTGCGGCATACTACAATCTTCATTTTCTATCCATGAGCCTACTTTACTCAGCCAAAGTTATCTTGTTAGCTCTGTATTTGAGGTATGACAAGTGTGTGTAGTGTACGCTGAAAGAGGATTCATTGCAGTGTAAACGAACATCTGTACAAAATGTATTCCACACGTACCTGTCATATCGTTTGTGTATAGAGTACCTCTGAAGTTTATTTGTTTTTCATTGTGTTATGATTGACATGTAGGTAAGTATGTTCATGGAGTAAAATATTAGACATGTGAGTATGACAGATGACAGGCATGTAGGATGTTCATTATTGTCTATTGGGTGAAGTTATATAGTTGGTTATGGATACCTGGACTATGATTATAGTAATTGTATTATAGCCACTATTTGTCTTGGCCGGGATAAGTTGATATCTTGTCGGTATGTGTACAAGATGGGTAGATATTGACCCTTCCCCCCTTTCTTTCTCTTCCAACCTCATTGTCTCGCCACCTCTCTCTGTGTGTGCATTAGCATCATCTGGCGAAGGAGAGGGGGCACCGGCGAGTGTGGAAGCCGCATCCACCAGGACCCAGGAGGCAGAGTCCACCAACGCCAAGGTGACCAGTGGGAAGGTGGGCTAGGGGAGCACCATGGGGGAGACTAGAGCAGCTACAACATCATCTTCGGCTTCCTCCTCCAGTGGTGGCTTCCGGGTGATGGCGGACCCATCTGGGACCAGCCCAGCATCATCGTTTTCCACCACCCCCTTACCAGCACCGCCCTCCCTGTAGCTCCCCACCCAGTTGCCAGTTGGCTGTGCCACTCACCCAGGAGGGTTTGGCGTCTCCTTCGCCACAGGCAACTCTGCCCCTGCCCCAGTCAGCCCTGCTGCCCACAATGAGGAGGCTATTGACCTCCTGAGGTCCATCTCTGTGGGGCAGTCAACCATCGAGAATGCCATCCAGGAACTGGCATCCCAGATGCAGCAGAGCAATGCCTACCTGAAAGGCATTGACAATGCCATAGCTGGCCTACAGTGATCGTTTCAGGCTCTGGCCTCCTCTTTGACAGCAGCCAGTCACCAGTCCTGTCATACCCTCAGACACCACAAGAGCAGACACACAGACACCCACATCACACGCCACATCCGCACTCACCACGACCACCTTCACTACCAGATGCAGCACATCCACCTCACATGCAGCCACCACCCCAACATACACTCACACATCTTCCATTCCCTCTCCCTGCATCTCTTCCCCCTCCTATGAAGAAACAAACACCCTCACTCACCCACACAACATACACCCACCACACACAGGCACACATTGCACACACATGCATCCACGTCTAGCACACCAACACATCATACAACCACTCCCTCTTCCTCCACTCCTAAACCTTTTTCATGTGACGCGCCCCGTGTCCCTAAGAAAGTCTTCCTTGCCTCCCTTGACTTGTTCCCTACTTCTGTCCCACCCCGTTTTGCCCCTAAATGCTATGTCCCCCTGCCACCACCCAGCTCTTCCACCTCCCAGTCCTCCCATGGCCCCCCCTGTTAGTGCCCAAGCCCCTCCCATTACAAAACACCCACCCCCACTCAAATCTAAGATCCCTACTCCTACCCCAAAGCCCAATCAACCCCCCCACCACCCAGGCCGGTCTAAAGCACCACCCCCTCCCAAATCCAAGAACCCCCCTTCCAAACCCAAGAACCCTCACCGCCCCCATGCCCCCACCCCTGAGGTGCCTGCCTGCCCCATTCATGCCCCTTTCACGTGGAGGCCTATTTGCAGTCAGGAGTCAAGTTGGGGCCATGTAATGTGCCCTATTTGTCTACGGCACATTTGGACAGAGGACTGTCCAGTAGGCCCATTTTGTAAATAGTTTTGTGTCATATTGATAATGTGGAATACATCTACCCACAGAAATGTGGTTGTCAAGGTGAAGTATTCATCCTCATTTCCTTCTACATGGTTGTGTGATATCTGTGTGATACGGTTTGTATTGTTTGTGTATGGGTTGTGTCTGTGTTGGTGCATACGCTGGGTAGATGACTTGTGCCATGTGCATGTTGTGATGTGTTTGTATTCTGGCTAGTGGCATTGTATGGTGGTGATGTGTGAGTCCGTGTGTATGGTGCTGCATCTCTGAAGTTCTTTGTATGTGGTTTGTGCGTCTCACCTGTGTCATTGTTTGAATGTCTGTTCAGTAATATTGATTGTGTGTTCTTGCTACGTAGAGTTTTTTGTTTGTGTGTTTTTTCTTGACGTGCCTGTCTATGACTTCATTTGTGTGATTGTGATGTTGTTTTGTGATTGTGGGGTGTTGTGTATGGATCTGTATGACTGTGTTGGTGGTGTGCGTGTGCATTGTGCTGTGTGTATGGCACATGTCTGTTTGGCGTTTCCGTTTGTGTATTTTGTGTGTGTGTGTAGATGTGTGTGCTGGTACGGTACGTTTGTTTGCGTGTGTGCGTGTGTGTGTGTGGCCTTCAGTATCTGTGCCGGGTGAGTGTGTTGTGTGTGGGTGTATAATACTGCCTTTCCCTCCAGTGTGTGCCAGGCAGTGGTATTTACGGTTGTCGTCTTCGTTGTGGTTGCTGGTCCTGAAGGTGTATGGCGAGATACAACACTGGGAAGACTTGCAGTTCATTTGCCATGGCTGCCACAGACTTGTCTGTGTATCTGGAGGTGAGTGTCTTCTTTTATACTTTTGGTTTCCGCCAGGCTTTTCGTGACGGTCAGGCCACCCCGGAAATTATGACGTTCTGCTGACTCGTAATATGATGGGCGGTGAATTGGTTCCCGCTGGCCTGGAGATGGCTACCGCCAGCGGCGGCGGTCAAACCGCACTGGCGGCTCTGGCGGAAAGTTGGTTGTGTTGCATTGGGTTCAAAACCGTAGTCGTAATGTGGCGGTCTTCACGGCTAGCCTAGCGGCGGTCTCGCTGCCGACGTGGCGGTCCGGTTTCGGGCAATCTCGTAATGAGGGCCTTACTGTCTTAAATCCAACTCCGTCCAGTTTGTGGATGCAAGTTGGGTGTGTCCGAGTAAGCCTTCTGAGGCCTCTTTCTCAAACTCAGCGGGCATATCTACTCTTGAAACTAATGCAAACTTTTAGGGAATACTGCATACGTTCCCTAAAGTAATAAGCCAAACAAATGTCCTGTGGGACACATTCACCAACACTTCTACTTTTGCTTTGAAAGTGTGCAAACTCAATTAATAACGTGCATTGTAAACAATATTACTCCAGTATTGGAACTTCCATAGATTCACATGCTTGAATCATTCCCTGTCGTTGAGATGGGAGTCCCTGGTACCTTTCATAAAGTAGTATTGACATAGGTTTAAACCTAAAGGCCTTAGGCCTTCAGTTTAGTATTCTATCAGAGTCATTTTGGGAAAAGGACTAAATTTGAGAGTCCACCAATCAGGTGACATCACCATTTAGAACCCTCCTGAGAAAAGCTCCAGTCCCACAGATTTTCTACCGCACGTCGTTCTTGGGCGTCTCCACAGAGCTCTGCTCAGATTTTCTCTGTGTTTTGGATATTCAGAAGATTTAGCCTATTTTCATCTGTGTTCTAAAGGTTTTTACCTTTAGTTCTTACTTCTACACTTTCCCTTAAGACTGTCACCATGTCTGACAAAGAAACAAAGGGTCTATTCAGATCCTGTAAAACCTGTGGTAAGAAGAGATTACATTCTGAAGACCCACACTAGAATCGTCTCTACTGCCTCTATCCAGACTACTACACAAAGGATTGTAAGGTATGTCGTTGCTTTTCCACTAAAACTCTGAAGGACAAGGAAGGCAGGCTATTAATCTGGCTGCAGAAACTTAAGTCTAGAGTTCAACCAGTTTCTGATTCTGACACTGAGGACTCCTCTACTTCTTCTAGGAGATCACAGAAAAGAGAAGGCATCTCAGGGAAGATCCTCCTCAGAGCAGCCACAGAAGGCCTATAAAAAGACCACCTCAGGCTCTTACAAAGGCTGCAGCCCTTGTTCATATCCTCATAGAGCTAGCTACCACCCTTCTACGGAGAAGAAAGAGCGAACTAGCAGTACGGAAAGGGCTAAAAAATGGCCTGAGCCTCCTACACCTCCTATTAAGGTGTTTGATACATTTAAAAAGCCTTGCTCTGCTACACATGTCAAAAGACCGTCTATGAGATCCCCACCGTCAACGACAGCCTCGTCGACAAAGGTAACGACTTCTCCACCATTGCTGATGACTTCATCGTTACAGCCATCAATGTCCTTACCACCACTGAGTTATCCACAGTAGACGAGGGCATCGGAAGACTTATACTCTGCCATCATTATTGATGCTAACGGTAGCCATCGCTTCTTCATCTACATCTTTTCCAACGACGTCGGCGGTGGCCTTATCCACCAAACCATCAACGATAAAGATTTCTTCTAAGTTGTTAATGACACCAGCTCCACTGACGACAAACACACCCGCTGCACTGTCGAAGACTTCAACTTCAGCACTGTCGACGAACTCGTTGTCGACTCTCTTGATGAGCAGAAAACTGCAAAACAGACAAGAAGCAGCCAAAATAACCCTAGAGCATATTTCTCTGAGCAAGATAACCCCATTGATACCAGCCCACCTTCTGGAGTGGGATGACGAATCTGATGAGGAGGGACCCTATGGAACAGCACATAGGCCCTCATTACAACCCTGGCGGTAAATTCAGCTGACTGCCGTGCAGAAGCCCACACTCAGAAATCCTCCACAATACAGACACCAGAGGGTTGCTTACGACTATCATGGAAATACCCCTACGAGAGAACTGGAGTTACAGGTAAGAAACCATTCCTTCTGTGGTATCCAGACACCAGGTAGCCGTACAGAGGACTGGCGGTGGACCCCCACCTCCTCCCCCACAACTAACAACATGGGAGGAGCAAGTCTTGGCGATCATGCATCCTGAGGGCCTCGCAGGAGTAGCAGGAGGACTGGACTCTGGTAAGGCAAAGCTTTCCTACTATATCCCCCACCCTACCTGCATGACATCACAAACCCCACCCCTACCCTCACACCCATCACCCCAACACCTCACATATACCCCACTATCACAACCCACACATCCCAATACCAAGCCCTGCAAGTGCCAACAATGCATGGACACCCATCACAGACCTGCATGGACACCCATCACCACAGCATGTCCAAGGGAGAGACTCACCCAGGGCACACAATCACCACTCACACAAGTGCCAAAGCGATATTGCAAGCACAGTAATAGAGGGAAACACACCCATTGCACAAGATGGCAAACACCGATACAATAACAATGCATTTACACCCCAACAGGACCCCTACACAACGTTACCAGACAGGAGGTGCCAGCCATATCCTGTCCCCCCACAGAAGAGGCCCACAGTGACCACAGCAGCTCTGCATACCTGGATCAAGATGATCAGCCCAGCCCATCAGGGACCTCTGGACAGTCGGTTCCCCTGCCACAGTCCCAACCCACCACAGAACCTTCCCCCTCAGGAAACACCAGCACAGCACCCATCCAGTGGGCCCATGCCACTGCCCCCAGGACACGTCAATCAGTAGTGTGTCCACCACTACAAGGACCCAGGCAAACCCACTAACACAGGACGATCAGGGACCTGGGATCAGTGGCAGTGGGCACACGGTTCAGGGGACAGAGGCACAGGACAACAGGGAAGCTGGGAGGACTGCTGTGCGACAGGGGGAGGACAGGCCCAGGGAACCTACTCTCCACGAGGCACTCTCCAACATCATGGGAGCATACCACCATTCCCAGTAGACCATGGGCAGCGGATGCAGGAGGAACAGTACCTGGGGATCAGGGAGGACTTGAAGTCCATTAACACCACTCTGTCACCATTGCAGGCGTGCTGGCAGACATGGCCAACACCATGAGGGAGACAGTGGCATACCAGCGGGCCCCTGACACCAGCCCAAATGATGTACAGCCTTCCATGTCCGCCGGCGCTAGTGGACAGGAGGTCCCGCCACAGGAACAACAGGCCACCAACACCCCACCCCCTGCAGAAGGAGAACCACCCCACAAATGGTCCCTGCGATCCAGGCACGAGACAGAGAACATTGCCAAGACCCACACCAGGAAATAGGACTCTCCTGATTGTCACCCTTCTGTCCCATTATGTCACCCTGTCCACCTTGAACTGACATTGCTCCACTTCCTATGCCCCATTGGACAATGCACCTGTGATACAAAGAAACTGGACTCTACCATGGATGTTCCTCCACCATCACCCCAGCCCATTGCACATACCCCTCTACTTATTAGCACTTAAATAAACACCCTTGAATCACAAAACAATCTGGAGTCAGTCTGTACTTTCACAAATGTATTATTACAACCTCTTAGACAAACATAAATGTAAATGTTCATTTGCACATACCAAAGTATGACAGTTGTTGGGCAGCAGTAAACATAGCAGAAGGTAGAATGTGGTACCCAGATCTGTGGAAAGGAAAGCCAAAGTGATCTGTCCAGGTCCATACACAGAGGTAAAAAGGCAGACTTATACATTGTCCTATAGTATATGAGTAATATGAGATGAGCATTGCCAGTCTCTTACCTGTGTGTCACTGGAGGTACTGCATGATGATGTTGTTTCGGTTGTCAAGATCTTCTTCCTCTGCCTCCTCTTCCTCACTGTCCACAGGCTCAACAGCTGCCACGACGCCAACATCTGGCCCATCCTCCTGCAGAAAAGTCACCTGGCATCGCAAAGCCAGGTTGTGCAACATACAGCATACCACGATGATCGTGCGCACCTTCTTGGGTGAGTAGTATAGGGAGCCACCTGTTAGATGGAGTCACCAGAATCTGGACTTCAGGAGGCCGAAAGTCTGCTCAATAATCGTTATAGTTTGCCCATGTGCCTCATTGTAGCGTTCCTCTGCCCTTGTCCTGGCATTCCTCACTGGGGTCAGTAGCCAGTACCAGAGGTTGGGGTAACCAGAGTCACCTCTAAATGTTGAGGGATATCTGTTAGACATACACCAACCCTTAGGGACTACCCCATACCCAGACACCTATTCATACTGTGTGGGGACCTTGGGCTCACCCATTAGCCACACACTGTGCCTCTGGAGTTGGCCCATCACATAAGGGATGCAGCTATTCCTCAAAATGTAAGCGTCATGCACAGAGCCAGGATACTTGGCATTCAGATGGGAGATGTACTTGTCTGCCAAACACACCATCTGCACATTCATTGAATGGTAGCTTTTACGATTTCTGTACACATGTTCATTCCTGCGGGGGGGGACAAATGCCACATGTGTACCATCAAAGGCACCAATGATGTTGGAGATATGTCCCAGGGCATAGAAGTCAGGTTTGACTGTGGGCAAATCCTCCACCTGGGGGAAATCGATGTAGCTGCGCATGTGTTTCAGCAGAGCAGATAACACTCTGGACAACACGTTAGAGAACATTGGCTGACACATCCCTGATGCAATGGCCACTGTTGTTTGAAAGGAACCACTGGCCAGGAAATGGATCACTGGCAGGACCTGCATTAGAGGGGGGATACTTGTGGGATGGCAGATAGCTGACGTCAGGTCTGGCTCCAATTGGGCACACAGTTCTTGGATTGTGGCACGATCAAGTCTGTAGGTGATAATGATGTGTCTGTCTTCCATTGTTGACAGGTCCACCAGGGGTCAGTACACCAGTGGATGACACCATCCAATCATCTGCCCCAGTGGGCGTGCCCTATGGAGGAGAATGGTGAGCAGAGGGTCATGTACCACATAATTTGCACAAGGGTTTTGCCCTAATGTGATTAAATCGGTGTGTGGTGTTATCTGTCCGTATTTTTGCCAAAATGTGCTGTGACACAGTTAGGTGCCCTGCCATATGCCACCCTGAAATGGCGGCTGCCTCACCTGTAAGGAGGGACAAGGGGAAATGAGGTAACTGCGCTGGCGTTGTGCTGAGTCGCGGTAGGCAGTCGAAGACCGCCGCTCAATTCAGCATTGGTTATCATTGGGCCCTTTGGGCTCCAGGAGTCAATGACGATGTACGCTGGCGGTGACGGGACGCACCGCCACGGACGTGACCGCCATTTTCTAGCTGTTCACTCACTTGATACCTGACCTTCAACAGGAGAGGACCTACACTGCAAGTGCTGCTGTGACCTCAGTCTGGAAGCGACAATGACTCGAGTGTCTGGGGAAAGGGCCCCTGCCTTCAGTGTGGAGGAGTTGGAGAGACTAGTGGATGGGGTCCTCCCCAGTACACGCTACTCTACGGTCCTCCAGACAAACAGGTGAGTAAACTGTGAGCATGATGCGTGGGACATGAATTTATGGAGTGGTGTGGATGGAAGATACATGTTGGGGGGGCTGAGGCCTGCATGTGAGGATGGTGAGTGTATGTGTGTCAGGGCATGGGTGGGAACTGGTGGCCAATGAGTATGACGAACCAGATGGATGAGTAAGTTCTTTTCTTACTTTACCTTTCCTCTAGGTCAGCACCCACCAGAAGAAGGGTATTTGGCGTGCCATGGCCAAGGAAGTACGGACCCTGGGGGTCTATCATAGACGGAGCACCCACTGCTGCACGAGATGGGAGGACCTGCGCTGCTGGAGCAAGAAGACAGCGGAGGCCCAGCTGGGGATGGCCTCCCAACGTGGAAGGGGTGCCTGTCGCACCATGACCCCCCTGATGTTCCAAATCCTGGCGGTGGCCTATCCGGAGTTGGATGGGCGCTTGAGGGCATCACAGCAGCCACAAGGAGGTGAGTACAGTCTCATTCACCTGACTCTGCACGCTTTATGAGGTGTCTGGGTGCGGTATGTGGGCTGTGGGTTCCCCTAGGCCAGGGTGAACTTGCTAGGGTAGGTCCCTTGTTAAGCAGGCTCTGTGGCACTCCAACCCCAATAGTGGTAGTGGCCATCTACAAACAGTCAGGCTCCTGTGGGTTCCAGGTGTGCAGCAAATGGGGTTAGGCATAGTCCCCCATGTTCTGGTGATTTCCCTATGAACAGTTAGTGCATGGCCTAGTGCATAGGGCTGCTCCATGTGTGTTGTGTCCGCCAATGGTAGAGGTGTTGCTGGCATTGACCATGTGTCTCCTCTGTCTCCCCCCCTTTTTGTTTTGTCACCCTGTCCTTGTGTGCATTAGCATCATCTGGTGGAGGAGCAGTGGCACCGGAGCAGGAGGGAGCTGCAACCCACATGGCCCAGGAGGGTGAATGTACGGAGTCTGAAGGCACCAGTGGGACGGAGGGCGAGGGGAGCTCCACGACAGGGACAGGAGGGGACAGCAGCGACAGCGACTCCTCCTCTGATGGGAGCTCCTTTGTGGTGACGGGCACCTCTGTGCCCACCGCAACAACAGGTACAGCCGCCACCCCCCCTACCAGCACCACCCCCCCAGCAGCCCCTCAGTGTGTTTCCTGTGCCTGCTCACCCAGGAGGGTGGGCATCTCTTCGCCCCAGGCACCTCAGGCCCTTCCACAGTCAGCCCTGCTGCCCTCAGTGAGGAGGCTATTGACCTCCTGAGATCCCTCACTGTTGGGCAGTCAACCATTTTGAATGCCATCCAGGGTGTCGAGAGGCATTTGCAGCAAACAAATGCATACCTGGAGGGCATTCATTCTGACGTGGCAGCCCAACAGAGAGCATTTCAGGCTCTGGCCTCAGCACTGATGGCAGCCACTGTCCCTGTGTCCAGCCTCCCCCCTCTAACATCCACTACCCAGACCCAATCCCCTGTACCTCAGCCTATCCCCAGCACACCATCAGACCAGCATGCACACACATCAACACACAAAAGTGGCTCAGGCAAACATAAGCACCACACATCTCACAGGCACTCACACAAGCACCATCCCCATGCAGACACACCAACATCTATTGCTTCCACTGTGTCCCCCTCCTCCACGTCCTCCACCTCCCTCCCAGTCTCGTCTTCACTCACACCTGCATGCACTACATCCTCAGACACAACCTCCATCACCAGCACGTCCATCACTACACACCGCTCATGTGCAATCACCACCCCCACTACCATTCACACGTCCTGGACCCTGCACACACTACATAAGGCACCACCACCAGCACTGGCACTACCAGCAGTTTGCAGCCTAAGTCGTCGCAAGGTGGAGTGTGGCTCTGCCTCCATGGAGTATCATGCTACCTGTTACCGGAAAATCTTGTGGCTCAGACACCCAGGTGAGGGAATGGGAACTGCCACACCCCTGGTGCAGCATCACTGCCCACCAAGCCCCCTCCAGAACCAGTGGAGAAAAGCATCCACTAACCCAGTCCTTAGCAGGATGAAGCACTCTGGGCACCAAGCGCCCTCCAGAACCAGTGGAGAAAGGCCTTCACTAACCCAGTCTTTAGCAGGATGAAGCACTCTGGGCACCAAGCCCCCTCCAGAACCAGTGGAGAAAAGCATCCACTAACCCAGTCCTTAGCAGGATGAAGCACTCTGGGCACCAAGCCCCCTCCAGAACCAGTGGAGAAAAGCATCGACTAACCCAGTCCTTAGCAGGATGAAGCACTCTGGGCACCAAGCCCCCTCCAGAACCAGTGGAGAAAGGCATCCACTAACCCAGTCCTTAGCAGGATGAAGCACTCTGGGCACCAAGCCCCCTCCAGAACCAGTGGAGAAAAGCATCCACTAACCCAGTCCTTAGCAGGATGAAGCACTCTGGGCACCAAGCCCCCTTCAGAACAGTGGAGAAAGGCATCCACTAGCCCAGTCCTTATCAGGATGAAGCACTCTGGGCACCAAGCGCCCTCCAGAACCAGTGGAGAAAGGCCTCCACTAACCCAGTCCTTAGCAGGATGAAGCACTCTGGGCACCAAGCACAGTGGAGAAAGGCATCCACTAACCCAGTCCTTAGCAGGATGAAACACTCTGGGCACCAAGCCCCCTCCAGAACCAGTGGAAGATGCCACCCACTGGAGAGACTGTGGCTTTGCACTCCCCAGGAGTAAGCAGTGGGCAACCCACCACTTGAGAGACTTGAGAGACTGTGGCTTTGCACTCCCCAGGACCAAGCAGTGGGCAACCCACCCACTTGAGAGACTGTGGCTTTGTGTCAGGACTCCAGTAGTGCGCTGCCACAATTGCCCATATGTTGTAGCCACCATCTCTGTAAAACCACGCACATTGTGTGGTAAAAGTCATCTGCCCAGACACTTGGGCCATTGGTGGGTCCGTTGCCTTCGTGAACATTTGCCCTCGTGAACATTAGAGCAAGACATCTGCACGCTCATTGTTTGAACATGCACGTTGCAATGGGCATGAAACGGGGAAGTCAAGAAAGACTTCATTTCCCAGCCTCCTCTGCCGAAAACTACTTTGGGTGTGGTCAGGTTATAAATACCTGCCACACCCGGTTAACCAACGCTTCCTATTCTGAGCGTCTTTGGAGAGCGGGTCCCTTTCGCGTCTCTGCCTGAGATTTCTCGAGCCTGTCTTCATTTAAGAGCGGCCGGCTCGCGGCGGTGAGAACGTTCCTTTGGGGCATTCTTGCCCTCTCAGTGAACTCTGAAATCGGAGTTTATTTAGATTAAGAAACGTTCTAAGCAAGTTGCTTTGCAACATTGTTTCTTTTGGCAGTTATTTTCCATGTGACTCAAAATAACCATTTTCTTTGTAGCATTTGCCTTTGAAGTTGAATACACATATGATATTCCTTAGCAGAAGAAAGTGACATTGTGCTTGGTTTAACATTTTCTTGTTGAGATCTGAGTAAGTTCAATTCAGAAGAAAAGTCAATATTATAAAGGCAAGATATTTGCGACATATTTTGATATACTGCGTTTTGGATCTCTGGAGTAAGAGTCATGCAGAATTTTGTTTCTTCTGGTAGAAATAGAGATTAGTGAGATCTTTGGGAGACAGTGAATTATTGTTGTATATCATTTACTGCATGTGCTGTATTAACCTTTTCCTTTCCAGATCTCCCTCCTGGCTGTACCTTCCCGACTACCCCTTCCCCCAGCCGGGCCCCTCTAAAGTTCAGCGCCATAACGGCAAATGACTTTGGTGTTGTCTGGAAGTGGGACCCTTATCAGCATCGTGCAGATCCTGAGAACTTGGACCTCCTGACAGAATAGGAAGCCACGCATTTTCTCTTCTCTTGATCTGCATGATAGCTGGCGAGATAGCTACCTTAGATACAGTGATGCAGGCATTAACGCAATTACAAAAAGAACTACAGGATTCTAGGAATGAAACTGCAGCTTTAGTTACTAAAGTCACTCACTTACAAACTATGGTGGACGGTCCTGGAGGCGCACCTTTGCGCGTTTACCCCCATCTCCCACCAATGTATCTGTCACTGTTCCTACACAGATACCGTTGGCCACTCCTGAGAGATTTTCTGGAGATGCCAACAAAGTCCGGATATTTCTTACCCAAATGGAGTTACATTTCACTTGCCGTCCGGCTGCTTTCCCTGACCCACAGTCCAGAATTGCCTTTTTTATTTCTTACTTGTCAGGAGATGCAGCCAATTGGGCAGTTCCCCTAGTGAGACAAGATAGTCCTTTGCTTTACAATTGGCGTCGATTTGTTGACGAATTTGAGAAGGTGTTTGACCGACAAGCAGTTACCATGTCAGCTGATAAAGAACTATTGGAACTACGACAAGGAAACAAAGACCTTATTTCTTATCTCTCACAATTCAATTGTTTGGTGGTTGAGACAGCTTGGCCTGAGGAAAAAAGAGCTGCGTTTTTTTTATCAAGGCCTTAAGGAGGAACTAAAAGATGTTTTGGCTCAAATCGATCCTCAACCTAAAACATGTACAGATTTGATAAATCTAACTCTAAGACTTGATCATAGACTTTCTGAAAGAAAAGGAGATAAGAAAAGACCTGAACGTGGTACTTGGCATCAAGATAGATATCGCCCCTCTCTTTCCTCCACCTCTTCGGATATTGTTAGTGAACCTATGGAAATTGGTACACTTCGCCAACCATTAACCAAAGAAGAAAAAGAACAAAGACGTCAAAAAGGTCTGTGTTTATATTGTGGAAAGAAGGGACATTTCGTAAGGGATTGTTCAGTCAAACCCAAAAACAAAACAGATTCTTTTTCTGCTACCAAAAGTCAAGTTGCTTCGGTAGGAAATGTTGATGAAAACTAGCAAACCCAAGAGATAGAGAAGGGAATCCCTTGGGTGTTCTACAATCCCTTCTGTACATTCCTGTTCAAATCAACACCATAGACATTTTCGTATTCCAATACAGCTTTTGATTATGGATAAATGGCAGAAGGCTTTTGCTCTAATAGATTCAGGAGCCACTGGAAATTTTGTAGATTCCCAAACTGCACACCGATTACAACTCATGTGTAAAAAAAAAGGTAATACCAGAAATTGTACAAGCTGTAGATGGCAGTGAACTTGCTGGAGGTCCAATCACCCCTCACACTTCGTCAATTCAACTGGCATGTTATAATTCTAATGGCCATCAACATTTAGAACAAATACAGTTTGATGTTATTAAAGCCCCCCAATATGGTTTCTTTTTGGTTATGCCTTGGTTAAAATTACATAACCCACACATAGATTGGAAAAAGGAGACTCTAACCTTCTCATCGTCCTACTGCTCCAACACTTGTCTTACTACTAAACAGGTTATTCAACAGATAGCTGCAGCTGCAGAAAAAATAATAACATTGCCTTCCCAATATGCCACATATGCAGATGTATTTAGTGAGCAAGCAGCTAGTACACTACCACCCCATCGTCCTTATGATTGCCAAATTGATTTGACACCTGGATCTGTGATCCCTAATTGTAGAATCTATGCCCTTTCTGAAAAAGAAAATCTATATTTACGGGAATATCTTGAACAATGTTTAAAAAAACAAGTTAATTAGACCATCACGATCTCCAGCAGCCTCCCCCTTGTTCTTCGTTCCAAAGGCCAATGGAGAATTGAGACCTTGCATTGATTATAGAGCACTGAATAAAATCACGATAAAAAATAAATATCCTTTGCCTTTGATTCCAGTACTATTGGATCAAGTAAAGGATGCTGTCATTTATACGAAACTTGATCTTCGAGGGGCATATCATTTGGTCCGTATACGAGAAGGAGACAAATGGAAAATAGCCTTCAAAACCCGTTATGGCTTGTTTGAATATCAAGTAATGCCCTTCGGCCTCTGTAACGCTCCTGCTGCATTTCAATATTTTCTCAATGGCGTTTTAAGAGAATATCTAGATCTATTTGTCATTGTCTACATTTATGATATTCTAATCTATTCCAGTGCAAAAGAAGTCCATGATAAACATGTGAAAAGGGTACTCTTAACTCTACGAAAACATCACCTATACTGTAAACTTAGTAAATGTGAGTTTCATACAGAAGAAGTGGAGTTTTTGGGCATCACTTTAACACCCAAGGGGATGCAAATGACCGACCGAAAAATCCAAGCTGTTATTGATTGGCCCACACCTAAATCTGTTCGAGATGTCCAGTGTTTCCTGGGTTTCGCCAATTTTTATTGGCGTTTCATTGATCATTTTTCCCAAAAAGTGGCTCCCATTACGAAATTACTTCGCAAAAATACCCCATTTATTTGGTCATCACAAACTGAAGAAGCTTTTCAGATGTTAAAACAAGCTTTTACCACTGCCCCTATCCTAGCTCATCCACGAATTTCGGATCCATTTATTGTAGAAGCGGATGCTTCCGATGTGGCAATTGGGGCCATTCTTTCACAACGACATCGTACTACAGGACAATTACATCGCGTGTCCTATATGTCCAAAAAACTTAACACGGCAGAACAAAATTATAAAATCGCAGAAAAAGAACTATTGGCAATTCTTGAAGCATTCAAAGAATGGAGACATTATTTGTCCTGAACAATCCACCAAATCACAGTCTATTCAGACCACAGAAACTTACAATTCATGAGTTCAGCTTGAGTGCTAACCCCATGACAATTACGATGGATGTTGTTTTTAGCAGAATTCGATTTTGTTGTTACTTTTAGACCAGGCAATGATAACAAAAAAGCTGATGCTTTAATAAGACAAGATTCTACATTAGTGCACGAAAAACCTCAACCAATGTCAATCATTAATCCTTCCAAATTATATGTTTAATAGCAGCAGACGAATTCCTTGATTCCATTCGTACTCATTTCCACACCACGGAGTGGCCAATTTGGCTTAAAAAAGGCACTGATTACTCAATACGACAAGGATTACCCTTTTATAATTCTAAAATCTTTTTACCCACGAAAGAGTTACAATGCACAGCGTTCCAATGGTTGCACACACTTCCAGTAGCAGGCCACCCAGGACCTCAAAAAACCTTAAAACTTATGAAGAGATATTTTTGGTGGCCCACTTTTACCAAAGATATTAAACAAATGACCGATTTATGCAAGACTTGCGACCGTTGTAAAAGCTCTCATGTTAAACCAAAAGGGCTATTGATACCTTTAACAACTCCTGATTACTCATGGGAACATATTTCAATGGACTTCATTTCAGGTCTCCCTGAAGTCGACCGGGTAAACACAGTATTAGTAGTCATAGACAGTCTCACTAAATATGCTCATTTTATGGCCTGCAAAGGAATTCCCACATCAAGTGTCCTAGTTAATCTAATTTTGCAAAATATTGTACGTCTCCATGGTCTTCCAAAGGTTATACTGTCCGATAGAGAATCTCAGTTCTCAGCACATTTCTGGCAGAAATGGTGCCAGGCCCTATATATTGATTCTAATCTATCTACAAGTTACCATCCACAAACTGATGGACAGACCGAAAGATTAAACCAGCCTTTAAAACAAGACCTACGCTGTTACACAGCAGAAGATCCTTCTTCTTGGCCAACACTTCTCTGGCTTGCCGAGTTAGCCTATAATAATTCTTGTCATTCCTCGACAAAAAACACTCCATTGTATGGTCTTTATGGTCTACACCCACGTATCTTACCTGTTGATTTACCAAGTTCCACACCAGAAACGCCTGCAGTACAGGGGATGTTATCACATTTAAAAAAGCTCCATTTACAACTTCAGAAAAATCTTCAACAAGCCAAGGTAAGATACAAAAAAAAACAATGTGACAAAAAACACCAAACCGGCCCAGAATACAAAGTGAAAGACATGGTTTGGTTGTCCACAAAAAATGTGACTTTCAAAGATAAAAGTGTGTTTCATCCAAAATTCATAGGGCCCTATGAAATCCTTCGATGCCTTAACCCCGTAACATACAAATTGAAGTTACCCCCGTCCTTACGGATTCATCCTGTTTTTCACACTTTATTACTTAAACCTGCTATTGCAAAGTGTAACACACGTCCACCTCCAATTCTTGTTCAGGATCAATGGGAATATGAAGTACGGTCCATTCGAGATTCTCGATTCCGTGGCAATTCTTTATGGTATTTAGTAGCCTGGAAAGGCTATGGTCCCGAAGAGGACTCTTGGGAACCTGCTTCACAAATCCATGCCCCACGGTTAATATGTAACTTTCATCTTCGTTATCCCAACAAACCAGCAATTGCCCATATGTTGAAGCCACCATCTCTGTAAAACCATGCACATTGTGTGGTAAAAGTCATCTGCCCAGACACTTGGGCCATTGGTGGTTCTGTTGCCTTCGTGAACATTTGCCCTTGTGAACATTAGAGCAAGACACCTGCACGCTCATTGTTTGAACATGCACGTTACAATGGGCATGGAAACGGGGAAGTCAAGAAAGACTTCATTTCCCAGCCTCCTCTGCCGAAAACTACTTTCGGTGTGGTCAGGTTATAAATACCTGCCACACCCGTTTAACCAACGCTTCCTATTGTGAGCGTCTTTGGAGAGCGGGTCCCTTTTGCGTCTCTGCCTGAGATTTCTCGAGTCTGTCTTCATTTACGAGCAGCTGGCTCACGGCGGTGAGAACTTTCCTTTGGGGCATTCTTGCCCTCTCAGTGAACTCCGAAATCGGAAACGTTCCGACCAAGTTGCTTTGCAACATTGTTTCTTTTGGCAGTTATTTTCCGTGTGACTCAAAATAACAATTTTCCTTGTAGCATTTGCCTTTGAAGTTGAATACACAATTGCTTGTGTATATTCCGCTTATTTTGTGTAACTCAAAGTAACCATGTTCTTTGTGACATTTTCTGCTAAAGTTGGCTACACAATTGCTTATGTGTATTTCGTTTAGATTATGGTGTAATTTTCTTACGTTGTGAAAGCGCTGATTTCAAGTCATAAGGTTATTTGAGTTTCTATGATATTCCTTAGCAGAAGAAAGTGACATTGTGCTTGGTTTAACATTTTCTTGTTGAGATCTGAGTAAGTTCAATTCAGAACAAAAGTCAATATTATAAAGGCAAGATATTTGCGACATATTTTGATATACTGCGTTTTGGATCTCTGGATTAAGAGTCATGCAGAATTTTGTTTCTTCTGGTAGAAATAGAGATTAGTGAGATCTTTGGGAGACAGTGAATTATTGTTGTATATCATTTACTGCATGTGCTGTATTAACCTTTTCCTTTCCAGATCTCCCTCCTGGCTGTACCTTCCCGACTACCCCTTCCCCCGGCCGGGCCCCTCTAAAGTTCAGTGCCATAACGGCATCTGACTTTGGTGTTGCCTGGAAGTGGGACCCTTATCAGCATCGTGCAGATCCCGAGAACTTGGACCTCCTGACACTTTGAACTCCCCAGGAGCAAGCAGTGGGCAACCCACCCACTTGAGAGACTTGAGAGACTGTGGCTTTGCACTTCCCAGGCGCAAGCAGTGGGCAACCCACCCACTTGAGAGACTTGAGAGACTGTGGCTTTGCACTCCCCAGGACCAAGCAGTGGGCATGGAGCCCCCTCGAGGAGCAGTGGCGTCATCCCATCATCCGGCTGAGGTACTCTCCCCTTCCCCCTGAGGTGCCTGTTTTTTTGGACCTGATGCCCCTGCAGTGTTCTCTCCGTTTTGAGGCAGGTGTCGTGTGTGGGCTTCGCCCATGCTTTTTGGGACCAATGGTCCACGGACATTTAAAGGGACAGTTTACGGACTTGTTTACTTGCTGTTAATATTTGTATATACTGATGATTATAAGTTATCTTGGGCTATCTGATTGTTCGAATATTACACTCATTAAACTCATTTCATTTGGTCCTTGCGTTCTTCCAGGGGGTGACGGGGTGTATCTGTGATGTGACTGGATATGGTATGTGTGTTGTTGTGGGTGGGGGGTGCGGGTTTTGGGTGTGTGTGTACTCTCTTTTCCCTCCTCCCATCCCCGGTGTGCTAGGTGCAGTACTCACCGTGGTCGTCGCCGCCGTCTTTGATGTTCCTGGTAGATGAGGAGGTAGACCAGCATCGGCAGGACCTATAACTCAGGCTCCATGGCATCCTGGTTGTTTGTTGAGTGTCGAGAGGTGAGTGGTTTCCCTTCTGTGTTCTGTTTCCACCGTGCTTTTGAAGGCATTGGCACCGCCCCGGAAAAGCTGGCGGATTGGTGCCTTGTAATAGTGTGGGCGGTACATTGACTGCCACCTGTCTGTTGGCGGTTACCGCTGCGGTGTTTGTTTCTACCACCGTGGCGGTCAGAGTGTTAAAGTGGCTGTCTGTGTTGGCGGTTTCCGCCATGGACGTAATTAATTTTTTTTTTTCACCGGCCTGTTGGCGGTATTACCGCCGCTTTATCACCGACCGCCAGGGTTGTAATGAGGGCCATAGTCCTTCTCAGCTAAATGTAAAATGTCAAGATGACGACAACAAATACTATGAGGACTATGATCCACAATTTTATACAGTTCAAGAGCTACCACACCAAGAGGGAATGGTTTATATGCCGAGTTCCCTGATTATTAACTTGCGAACCATGTTGGTGGACTATAAAAAATAATTCCCACCCACTGATGAAGCAGCACCTCAGTTGGTTTCACTGGTAAAATCATCAACACCTCAAGTAACCAACCCGCTGCAAAGGCCCACATCTTTACCCTTGGCTAATGTTTATACACCTAATACAGCCATGTTACAGGCTACTCAGAAGGAGAGCAGGAGGAAGGTGAACTTCAAGACAATCACTCAGAATGGGATGATTATGTCCTCCCGACTCCATCATCTCCTTTACCTGTGAAGGTAGACTCACCTCCAGGGGAAATCAAAGGATTTCACAATCTGATGGAAAGGGCTGCCAAAAGATTTGCACTTCTGATGCCATCCAAGCAAATGGATTCTTTTTTATACGACTTCAAAGAGCTGTTCCGAAAGTCAATACACTCCATGCAGATGATCAGTTGTATATGGGAAGAGGGATTGAAGATTATGCAGAACCTAGCAACAGACAAAGCAGTACTCCCACATCTTGATAAAAAATATAAAGCGCTAGAAGATGCCCCGTCATGCTTAACTGGTCACCCTCATCCAGATTCAGTGATAGCACAAGTGGCCCAGATGAGATCCAAAAACCCGTCCATACAACTTTTGGTGCCTCCTGATAAGGAAGGAATAAGGTTAGATAATATTGGCAAGCGGTTCTCCTAAATGCCAAGCCTAACGGTAAGAGATGCAAATTCTCTAGCGGTCCTGTACAGATGCGATAGATAACCATGGGCTGACATCTCCACATATACCGACCAGCTACCAGAGGATTCTAAGCAGGAAGCCAAAAAAATCCTACAAGAAGGAGAGCATACATCATCAGAGATTATTGACTGTGTGATGGATATTGCCACTACTGCATTGCGTCAGCTGGCAAGGGCTGCTGTATTTAGAAGATAAGGTTGGGTGAAGGCCACGTCTTTTCGCCCAGAGGTGCAAAACAAGATCCTAGACCTCCCTTTTTATGGGCAAGCCCTAATTGGGAAACATATTGATGAAGCTCTTCAGGCAATCAAAACTGATACGAAGACTGACAAATCTCTAGGTACCCTACAATTTAGAAAGCCTTCCTTTCGTGGTACCAAAGGACGTGGTGCCTTCATACAGGGGAGACTATCAACACTACAGAGAATCCCATGTACTGACCCACCTCCCTACAATTTTGCCATCAATATACTCAGAGGCAGTCTCTGCAAGCGGCCTACAGTAGAACCATCTCTAGAGGATGATCGGCTCGTCAGGCAAAGGACTCAACTCACAGACAATGATCCATCCGAGGCTCCGGCTACCTCACTCCTTCACCCTTCAAACTAGGGGGCAAGATCTCTTAATTCCTCCAGCAATGGCAATCCATAACATCAGACACTCTGGAAACACTCAGGAGTTTGTCCAAATGTCACCTCCCAATCCTCCTCGCACATCTACTCCCAGATATCTCCACCAGCCCAAACTGGAGGTGAAAAAGATGATTCTCAAAGGTGCAATAGAGAAAGTTCCACTGTCTCAGCAGGGGAAAGGATTTTACTCCAGATTCTTCCCCACTCAGAGAAAATGGAATGACTGGTGACCTATCCTCGATCGCAGAGACTTAAAGACCTATCTCAAAAAACAATCATTCCACATGATAGCTCTGCAGGATGTCCTCCTCAGTTTGAAATATGGAGACTATCTGTCCACCGTAGATTTGAAGGATGCATATTTTCACATCCCAATCCACACCTCCCAAATACAATAGCTAAGATTCACGATAGCCGGCAGCTGCTACCAGTTTCAAGTTCTACCATTCAGTCTAACAATCAGCCCCCGGGATAGTTACAAAGTGCCTAGCACCTGAGGCTGCATTCTAGAGAAGACAAAGGCACCAAGTATTCCCAAACCTGGAGGACTGGCTTGTAAAAGCAAAGCCCTTCTCAGCAGCGCGCACATCAACAAAAAAGTGCACAGCCCTGCTCAACAGCTTCGACCTAACCACAAATTGGGAGAAGTCCAATCCTCAACCATGGCATACAGTCACTTTCTTAGGAGCAAACCTGAGCACCAACTCCAACATAGCCTGCCCTACTACAGAAATACAGCAAAAGCTAATGGCTTTGGCTAAGACAGTTTAAATAAGAAAAAACTTTTCAGTACGCCTTTACAAGTCAATACTTGGTATGATGTCCTCATGCATCCCACAGTACCATTTTGCAGACTGAAAATGTGCCCCTTACCGCTCAGACTGCAGTGGATTCAAACCACAGGCAGCTTCGACAATCAAGTCAATATCACTCTGCCCATAATCAAAGCTCTCGGCTGGTGGACCCAGAAGATTCATCTATTGATCGGCTTCTCTTTCCAAATTCAGCCATCACCATGGGTCATCACCATGAATGCCTCATTAGAAGGGTGGGGAGCGTTTCTGCAGGACCTACTGATCAGTGGCAAATAGCCACTGCCTCTTGGGAAACTGCACATCAACCTCCTAGAGTTAAAAGCAGTTCATCCTGCCTTGCAAAAATTGCCAGTTTGGAGGTACTACTAAGAATGGACAAAACTACTACAATGCATTACCTCAACAAGCAAGGAGACACAAGATCCCTACTCCTCTCCAGAGAAGCGCAGAACAATTTGGGAATGGGATATGCAACATGGAGTGTTGCTACAAGCAAAACATGTACCAGGGAAGCAAAACAAAAAAGCAGATTCTCTCAGTAGATTAAAATCAGTCTGCCACGAATGGGAGTTGGATCAACGGACAGTTGACCACATATTCTCTAAGTAGGGGAGACCGAACCTCGACCTCTTTGCCAGCCCATCAAACACCAAATGCCGATACTACGCAAGCTGGCATCACCATCGGGGACCATGGGGGAATGTGTTTTCAAAGGCATGGTGCGGAATCTTTGCATACGCCTTTCCGCCCATTCTCCTGATTCCAATGGTCCTAAAAAAAAATGAAGATGGAACCCCACACGCTGATCTTAATAGCTTCAACGTGGCCTCAGCAGCATTGGTTCACTGAGCTTCTCCTGTGCTCAGAGAAGCCTCACATCCCACTGAAGATATCTCCGCAACTGCTGACAATGAACAAGGGGCAAGTCTTACATCCAAATCCAGAATGACTACACTTATCTGCGTGGCTCCTGAGCACAATAGTTCGCACATCTAGAGATTCCTCCAGAATGCAGAGATATACTGTCCAGGGCCAGAGCAATCAGCACTAATAAAACTTGTTCATGTCAGTGGAGGAGATTCTGTCTATGGTGCCTGCAACAACAGGTACATTCCATATCGTCTTCACCAGAACAAATAATGCTATATTTATTACATCTGGCAGGTTCCAGCCTTGCTCATTTCTCCATAAGGTTTCACCTGGTGACAACCTTGTTGTTTAAATGCTCATGCATTTCACCTTCTCTGTGGTCCTCCAGAATTATCAAACAACTTCTAAAGCGCCTCTACAAGGTTTTTCCGTTTTGCAGACCTCCTCCTCTTTCCTGGAATCTCAACATAGTCCTTGCACAGATCATGAAACAACCATTTGAGAGATTCCACAGAGCTAATCTGAAATTTCTTTAATGGAGGAAAGCTCTTACATCAGCTAGGTAAGTCAGTGAGATCTAAGCTCTGTCTATCCAAAAACCCTTCTTACAAATTAAAGAGGATAAAATACTCCTACGCACAAACCCACAATTTATACTCAAAGTTCCCTTTGACTTTCATAACAAAGAGCCGCTGGTCCTAAAGACATTCTTCCCAAATCTGGCAACGGCAGTGGAAAGGGCTCCTCACTCATTAGATGTAAAAAGATGCATAAAGTTCTACCTGGATAGGCCCAAATCCTTTCGCAAGTCTAGTCAATTGTTTGTGGCTTACAGCGCACCAAGAAGGGGTCAACCTCTTTCCAAGCAGAGCATCTCAAGATGGATTTCATCGACAATCTGGTTTTGCCATCAAGCAGCAGACATGCCACTACAAGCTTCTATTTGTGCCCACTCAACCAGGGCAGTATTAACATCCACTGCACTGTTTGCGGGGGTGCAGCTCCTGGACATTTGCAGGTCAGCATCCTGGAAGAACTGCCACACATTCACCCAACATGCCTGGATGCAGTGCCTCAAGGAGAAGCAGCTGTGGGACAGGCAGTTTTAAGACATCTTTTCCAGTAAAGGTGAGCTATCTCTGCCAGCCTGCCATCCTAAGGTCAGACCTGCACATTGTTTATTTCAAATGTATTAAATATGAAATGTTGATATGCAGTATGGTCTCTATAACAAATCTTAAGCCATGTTTTATATATATATATATGTTTAGTTATGCATCTTGTTCATATTCTATTGAAACAATCATAGCTTACACTTCAGTGTGCATCGCTGCTACTCACTACTATGATTCAAGTATGTGAATCTATGAAAGTTCCAATATTGGAGTAAGAAAATGAGTTACTTACCTGTAACTATAGTTCTCCAGTATTGGAATCTTTCATAGATTCACATGCAAACCGCCCATCTCCCTGGAGAAGCTCACCATTACCTCTCTTATTTACTGTTATGATGATTATGTACTAGTGCTTGAAAAAACGAAGGGACTGGAGCTTCTCCCAGGAGGGTTCTAAAGGGTTGTGTTGCCTGATTGGTGGACTCTCAATTTAAGTCCTTTTCTCAAAATGACTCTGATAGAATATTAAAGTGAAAGGCCTACGGTCTTTAGGTTTAGGCCTATGTCAAAACTACTTTGTGAAAGGTACCGGGGACTCCCATCTCGATGACGGGGAATGATTGAAACGTGTGAATCTATGACGGATTCCAATACTGGAGAACTATAGTTACAGGTAAGTAACTCATTTTCTTATTGAAAAAGTATACAGGACACTATGGGCCTGATTACGAGTGTGGCTTTCTCACTGAAACTTGGACAAACCCTGCATCTGAACCGGACATCGCCATCCCCAGTGACTACAGATTGCTCCGCAAAGACCGTCCTTTCACCCAAGCTGCGGCCTGGCCATCGTACACAGATCTTCCCTCCGCTTGACAGCCAACGCAGAAGAACACTCACCCCTCATGGAGCACCTCCACTTCCAGACACATGCCACACCCAAGTCAGCCTTCCACAGCACTCTCATCTACAGGCCATCCGGCCAGGCTTCAGTCGACATCATTTCTCCTCACACTCTCGCCTCCTCAAACTACTTCCTACTCGGCGACCTTAACTACCACATTAACAACGGCAATGACATTAACACTGCTTCCCACTTGACACCCTTGCCACAATAGGACAAAGCAACTGATCACCTCACCAATACACACTGCTGGACACACGCTCAATGCCATTTTCTCCACCTGCAACATCACCATCGACAACACCTCCACATTTCACTGGACTGACCAACACTGCATCCATTTCCCCTTCACCTCACCTCCACCTCCACACACTACAAGCCCCAAGCAAAAAATTGAACTGGGTCACCGAGCAACAGCTCTCCAACACCCTCAGGAAGTCTTCCAACACCCCACTGCAGACGCTAACATCTCAGAATGGAACGTCCACCAATGGATCTCGAATGTGCCAACACCCTAGCACCTCACCGTAAGACCTCAGCGAAACAGCACCTCAAGAAGGCCAGCTGGTTCTCCCTCACACTCCAGGACTCCAGGCACACCTGCAGACGGCTAGAGAGAAAGATGGAGGAACAGCAAGTCCCCCGAAGAATTTGAGGCCTTCAAAGCTGCAACCAAATCCGACCAAGACCGCTTCAAAGTCACCAGGAAAGCTGCCCTGCAGGACCGTATCAGCACCACCGCTCACAACACCAAAGAACTCTTTGCCGTGGTCAAAGAGTTTGCCATACCCCAGTCAGAAACGGCAAGCACCCCTCCATACCAAGACCTCTGCGACATGCTAGCTAACTTCTTCCACCGGAAAATCAAAGACATATTTGACAGCTTCGGATCCCAAGACCCTCTGAACCCTCCAACAATCTCCCAGATCTGACCCATCGAACCACCACAGACCCTCCACTGCTGGACCACACTTACCACAGATGAGAACAGTACCATCATGAGCAGCATCCACTCCGGAGCCCCTACTGACCCCTGTCCTCACCACATTTTCAACAAGGCCACCACATCTATCGCACCCAAGCTGACACACCCTCAACTGCTCCATAGAGACAGCCCCCTTCCCAGACGACTGGAAGTTGCTGAGATCTGCCCCCTCTTGAAGTAACCCACAGCCGACCCTCTGGAGATCAAGAATTAACGCCCCATATCTCTGCTGCCTTTTCCAGCCAAGGTCATCGAAAAGGCAATCAATGCTAAGCTCTGCAGGCACATCGAGGACAACATCCCGGACACCTCACCTATCAGGCTTCAGGAGCAATCACAGCACGGAGACCGCCCCCTCGCCGCCACAGATAACATCTACTCGCTCCTCGATCACTGCCATACAGCAGCCCTCATCCTACTGGACCGGCCGCCTTCGACACGGTCTCACATCTCACCCTCTGCTCCGTGTTACACGCATCCGACATCTGCGGAAAGGTCCTAGAATAGATACGCTCTTTCCTTTCTGGAAGAACACAGAGAATCAGACTCCCGCCTTACCTGTCAGAACCTATGGAGATCAGCTGCAGAACTCCACAGGGCTCCTCCCTGATCCCCACACTCTTCAACATCTACATGGCCTCGCTCGCAACCATCATCAGAAACCATCGGCTGAAGATCATTTCCTATGTGACAATACCCAGCTGATCATCTCACTGACTGATAACACCACTACTGCCAAGAGGAATGTTCACAATGGGATGGAAGACATCGCTGCCTGGATGAAGGACAGCTGCTTCAAGCTCAACTCTGACAAAACCGAGATCCTCATCCTGGGACTATCCACATCAGTCTGGGATGACTCGTGATGGACATCGACCCTCGGCATCCCCCCACCTCAACAAACCATGCACGTAATCTTGGCTTCATCCTGGACTCATCGCTCACCATGACCCGGCAAGTCAATTCAGTTGCATCCTCCAGCTTTCACACACTCCGACTTCTCTGGAAGATGTAGAAATGGATCTCAATGAACTGCCGTAAAACCATAACCCATGCCCTGGTTACTAGCAGACTCGACTATGGCAACACCCTCTATGCCAGTACCACCCAGAAGAACCTGAAGAAACAACAGCACATCCAAAACGCCTCCACCAGACTCATCCTGGACATTTCTCGCTGCAAACATATCTCCATTCAGCTAAGAGACCTCCATTGGCTTCCTGTCAAGAAAATAATTAACTTCAAGCTCCTCGTCCACACTTACCAAGCCCTCCATAACCTAGGACCTACCTACCTTAACCACTGCATCACCTTCTACTCCTCCACCAAACCTCTCTGCTCCGCTCAGCAAGCACTAGCCACTGTACCCCACATACGGAAGGCCTTGGCTGGTGGAAGATCCTTTGCCTACCTCACGGCAAAGGGCTGGAACACCCTTCCCCTGCACCTCAGGCAGTCACCATTGCTACCTTAATTCAGGAAGGACCTTAAAACCTGGCTCTTTAACTGAAGCTCAGAGGACAAACCCCCATAGCGCTTTGAGACCCTTATGGGTGAGTAGTTGCGCTTTCTAAACCCTGATTTGATTTGGCTGCCCATGGCCGTGGCATGGGCAGTGCAGGGGTCCCCCTTCTCAAGACCCTCTTAATGCACACTGTCTGCTGTGCAGACAGTGCGCATCGCCAGAGTGCTGGTGCCCCGTGCGGGCGGCAGCATTACAGCTGGCTCTATTACAAGCCAGCAACAATGCTGCCATCACTTTTCTGCTGGGCTGACCAGTGGAAACCTTTGTTTACGTCCGTCAGCCCAGGGGGAAAGTCATAATAAGGCCAGCGGGGATGTTGCCACTTCAGTGGCGGCCACCTTGTTGGGAGTTCGGCGGATAGGTGTTCCTGTCCGTCAAACTTTTAATCAGGGCCAATATCTTGTATTATGATTGTTTTCCCATGTTTTAATCGAGGTGTGAAAACAATCATCATACAAGATATTGGGGGTCATTCTAACTCTGGCGGGCGGCGGAGGCCGCCCGCCAGAGTTCCCCCTCCAGAACACCGCTCCACGGTCCGAAGACCGCCGCGGTGATTCTGCGTTTACCGCTGGGCTGGCGGGCGACCGCCAGAAGGCCACCCGCCAGCCCAGCGGGAAACCCCTTCCCACGAGGAAGCCGGCTCCGAATGGAGCCGGCGGAGTGGGAAGGGTGCGACGGGTGCAGTTGCACCCGTCGCGAATTTCAGTGTCTGCTAAGCAGACACTGAAATTCTTTGTGGGGCCCTCTTACGGGGGCCCCACGACACCCCATACCGCCATCCTGTTCCTGGCGGCCGAACCGCCAGGAACAGGATGGCGGTATGGGGTGTCGGAATCCCCATTGCGGCGCAGCAAGCTGCGCCACCATGGAGGATTCCTTAGGGCAGCGGAAAACCGGCGGGAGACCGCCGGTTTTCCCTTTCTGACCGCGGCCAAACCGCCGCGGTCAGAATGCCCTTGAGAGCACTGCCAGCCTGTTGGCGGTGCTCTCGCGGTCGTTGACCCTGGCGGTCAATGACCGCCAGGGTCAGAATGACCCCCATTGTGTCCAGTACCCCCTTTCAGTAACATTAGTTATTATACAAGTTACTAATTGAGTTTGCACATTTTCAAAGCAAGTAGAAATATTGTGGAATAAGTCGCACAGGACATTTGTTTGACTTACTAAACTTACTCTGGTTCCCGTGGGCAATCAGGGTGGTCCTTGTGTAATATGCATAAGTTCCCTAACAAGCATTTCAAAATCTAGTCAAGCCTTTAATATATTGCCACATGGCACTCCGTGACAACATGGCGTATGTTCTGTCTACCAGTATGTGCAGTGTCGGGACTATAATGAACTTGTCAGTCGCTGAACAGAACACATACCACGTTCTGATGGCGGATAAAGGTTTCAGGCAGGCCATAAGGAAGCCCTGATTTCCTCAAGTAGAGGAACTAAAATTCTGTGGCTGTCTGCCTAGCGAAGTAGTGGCCCATGGACAATAGGCATCCATGCACATCCTTTGAAAAGTTTACCTAACGGTAGCTCCACCTCAATCAATTTCCCAGTACTTCAGTTTTGTATGATGCAACATAAAGCAATTAGGAAAACACAGTGCAGGCTGAGATGGGCACTGGGGACAGTAAACTCGACTCCCCTGCCTCTTTTCCTGCTTACTGCAGACTTCACGACAACATGGTTGAGCCTTTTTAGATTTTTCAGGAATGCAGTCAGCAAAGTGTCACTCCTTCAGCCTTGTCACGTCCTCCAGAACATATGAGGTGGAGGCTACTGCTTCTGTAGCAGTAAGACTTTCAATGACTGACAAATGAAATTCAAGGAAAGACATGAGTATTCCTGTGGTTGTCTGACGATAAGCAACATACGCATTGTATGTTGCCATTTGGAGCCGGTGGGTAAATAGTTTCTTGTACCAGGTGTAAGTTTTACAACTCGCATTGTATGGCTGAAGAACCTGGTTGCTCTTATCCATTCCACCCATACACTTGTTGTAATCAAGTTTTCAGTTGGGCTTGTGAACGTAGGCCATCTGACCGCAAACCATGCCGGGGCAGTGCCCTCATCATGAGTTGTAATGAGCACGTACACATCACGCCTATCTGAGAACTTGACTGTGAGCAGTTTGTTGGAACTCAATACACTGCTCTGGGATATCTGGAGCTTCTTACAAACATGCTCCTGCAGGAATCATTTGCGGTGACAGCGAGCTGTGCTGCAGGCCACAGTGCCATCTTCATACAGCTCACTGAACAGCTCTACCCCGGTATAGAAGTTGTCCACATAAAGTTTACAACCTTTGTGAAGGAGTGGCTGGACAAGCTCCTATACAATCTTCCCTGTGACGCCTTGTGTGGGAGGGCAACCTGCAGGGTTTTGAGTGGAGTCCTACCCTGTGTACACTCTTAAACTGTACACATAGCTAGGAGAGCTCTCACACAGCATGTACAGTTTGAAGCCATAGTGGGCTGCTAGCTCGCAATGTACTGCCTGAACAGCAGCTGCTTATCTGTCCATAGTTCCTCTCTCAAGTACATTTCATTTGTTTTAGAGCACTGGTAAAGCCTGGCTTTACCAACAAGAATGTACATCTACCCAAACTAACTATTTTTAGCAACATTAGGAATAGAGAATCAAAGACTGTGGGAACAAAACATAACATTCAGACCTATTTTATGCAGTTTACATGCAGCTCTTTGATGACAATTTTTAACAGTCACTGTTTTACATTACAGTTGTATCTTATGAACTGCAGCAATAAAACAAATCTGTGATAACAGCAGTAATCCACTCAGTTATCAACATAAAATACAGATCTGTGATCTGCAAAGTAGTCGTTCTTCCCAGCAGGCATATTAACCCTCTGTGCTACATTGTGGAGAGTCAAAAGTGCCACTAGGTAAAACTCCATTCCTCTCTCTAGTAAGAACATTAATCACAAGAGTTGTCTTGACACTTTTATTGCTGCCTGAAAGCTGGACGTACAAGGAACTCTGCAGATGTCATCCCCCTCATCCCCATGTGAGTGCCAGTTGCAGTGCCCTAAAGTCGATATATATATATATATATATATATTATTTTTTTGTTTTTGTTTATATGTATATATATATATATATGTACATATAGAGAGAGCAAGAGAAATACCTCTCTTGCCCTCTCTCTCTATATATATATACATATAAATGTATGTCTGTATATGCATCTATCTATATGTATGTTTATCTGTACATATACATATATATAGAGAGAGTGAGGGAGAGGAAGAAATTTTTCTATCTATATATATGTATATACATACGATCACGCCCCTCCCACAGGAAAAAAACACCTTTTGTTCATATATATAAACGTGCTCCCGCGGGTCGAGGGGCAGGGCCATACCCAGAGGGCTGACCCCCAAGGACATCTCCCTGGTGATCTAGTGTGTTTCCTGGCAGTGGATCACGGTGTCTTGCGATCCATTGCCAGGAAGCAGTTTCAGAGAGGCCTCCTTGGAAAAGGGCGCCTCTCCGCTTTCCAGTGTGGCCACAGGGAGGCCTTTTTCATGCCTTTCCCCCCACTGGAGCAGGAGAGAACATCTACCTGTGTCTTCTCGCTGCTCCGGTAGGGAAATTGTGACATCAGCAAGCCTCGTGGTGCGCTGACATCACAGATGGGCAGAGGACGGTACGAGATGCGGAAAGAATTCTGCATCCCCCCCTGCTTTTTCTTTTATTAAAAGAAATCCTGTGGTGCTAGCAGTGGAGGACACTTTTAAGCCCTCCCCGGTGTCGGCAAGCGGCCGACAGACGCACCCAAGGTTGTTTAAAAAAATGTTGAGTTAAAAATGTAATTTACAAGTCAACGTTTCTCATGTACAGGAAGTGGTTGCAATTATACAAATAGACTCATGGGATTATTGTGACACCTCTTTCTCGTGAAGTACATATAGACTGTCTTCTCCTCGGACACTGCAGGAACAGAGGCGGGGTGGCTCAAAACGATTCTTTCTGTAAATGTATGTGTGTCTAACTAATGGAATTTCAGTAGTGGCTACTCCTAAGAAAGATTACAATACAACAGTTCAAACAAGTAGCATTGTAAGGCTTTCACGTTTAAGCTGTAACAAACCTGAGAGTGTCACTCCACTCGTGCACTGGCCCCTCTTCCCAAGGAAGAAGTTCAGCGAAGCTTGTTTCTCACAAGCACAGCCCACAAACCTCCCAGGTAGCAAGCAAATATGTCTTCAATTTTCTCTCCCTCTGACTGTTCAGCGCAGGGACCCAAACCTCTTCCTCAACCCAAAAATATGGATCACAAATTGGGCACACATGTTTATCATATATTTCTGCTAATATATGCAATGCAAACTTGCGGTAAAAATACACAAAAATAGAATTTGAAGCTCACACACTAGACAGATTTGACATATGTATGTATATATGTATGTATGTATGTATGTATATGTATGTATGCATATGGTATTTCTAAAGCGCAAACATAGCCAAAAGGCATCTGAACCAAAGGTAAGCATGACATCAACAAGTAATGAGAAAGGGAGCTTGGTTGTGGATTTTTAATGCATTGTGATGTAGTGTTCCGTAAGGAGGCGAGTCTTCAACTGTTTCCGAATTTGGAGCAGTATTGATGGTGTCCTGATGGATATGGGAATGTTGTTTCAGATTCTGGGTGCTGAGATCTAAAAGGCCTGCTGTCTTTTTTATACTGCGTAGTCTGGAGTCTGATGGTATCATGGCTGCAGGTGTGCTGAGAACCACTAGAGAAGATGAGCTGTCTACAAGATAAGAAGGGATGCTGTTCGTGATGGCTTAGCAAATGATGCAGTTGCTTTTTAAAATGGTGTGGGATTGCAAGGGGAACCAATAGAGTTCCACCAGGATGGGAAAGATGTGATCATATGTCTTCAGGTGCTGGATGAGACATGCTGTTGCGTGTTGTATGCGACTAAGGTGTACCAATGTGCAGTCTGGGAGGCCATGGACTAGGGCATTACCACAATCCATATGCATGAGTTTGAGGGCTTGAACAGCACTTCTAAAGTCGCTTTCTAGAAGAAACTGTTGTACTTTCTTTATAAGAGAGAACTGGTACCATAGCAGTTTGTTTTTTTGGCAGTGTGTTCCTTGAGTGTGAGGTTGGTGTCCAGGGTGAATCCCATTTGGTGAATGGTGGGTTTCAAACAGTCAAGGTTCATGTAATTGAACCAAGTTTGTAATGTATTCTGTTTGATGTTTTTGACAAATAACAGGAATTCCGTCTTGGCTGGATTGAGCTTCAGGTACGCGCTCCACACCCAGGTCTGGATGTATGTATGTATATAAAATTTATAGAGCACACTAAAACCGAAGGTGCCAAAGCACTGGCAGAACCCGGACATAGGGCCCTACTACGAGTCTGGTGGTCCAAAGAACGCCAGACTCGTGGTGGAGGTAGGCCCGCTCCGTCTGTGGCGGTCCGACCCCCACATTAGGACCCTAGCTGTCAGACTGCCAAAAGACCACCATCTTCGCCAGGATCGTTGATCCCGACGGGATGATGGTGTCTGTGGTTGTAATCAGCCACAGCAGCGCTGAAGTCAGTGCTGCTGTGCTGATTACAACCATGTTCTCTGCCAGCCTTTTTATGGCAGTTCAACCACCATGAAAAGGCTGGTGGAGAACATGGGCTGGGGGCCACAGGGGAAAACCTGCACTGCCCACAACATTGACAGTGCAGTGTAGGGGGCCCCCTCCCCAGCACCATCAGAATGCGCACTGTCTGGTTTGCAAACAATGCGCATTCCAAGGTTGCTAGGGGGTTGTTGGTCTTGGCTCCATGTGGAGCCAGGGCAATGCCTCTGCACATTTTCCACTGAGCTAATTGGTGGAAACCTTGGTTACCGCCAGTCAGCCCAGTGGAAAACTCGTAATGGGGCTGGTGGAGAGCCTGCCAGCACTGTGGCGGTCTTCTCATCAGGAGTTTGGCGGTCGGGTTTTTCTGAAAGCCAAACTCGTAATCCAATCAATAGACAGAGACCTATCCTATACAGAGTGAAGACTGAAAATTGTTTTTCCAGGCATACGAAATGCCATCTTTATTCGACAGACGTCCTCCCTGTGGCAAAAAGAAGGCGAACTCAGGCACAGAAGGTCAACGTCAAAGGATTCTATGAGGTTGAAACAGAGGAGACGTCTGATGTTGAGGAAGTCCATAAGGTTGATACAAAGAAGACACACCATCGAGAAGCCTTTCGACGTTGAGACATTCCAGATCTGTGGAGTGGGTCAGAAAAACGAGAGCAAGCAGGTTGCCATCAACTTCTGATTCAGAATACTCCAGAACATACTCTCCATCATTACCAGTCCTCATTCCAGATTCTCAGCAACCTATTCCATTGCATCCTCCTGCTCCTTCAGCACCTACACCGTTTCCCTCACCTCTGCCTCTCCCTCAGACAGAGGCACTTTTGGGATCTCCTTCACTGGTGAATCATTCAGCCTCTCCACAGATATCTAAGTCTCCTTGAGCAAAATCTAGATATCGTTACAGATCTTGATCAAGAGCCATTTCCAGGCGTCGCCTTCACCATTCTCTGCACTTTCTGTCAAGACGCTTGTCTAGCCACAGACTCTGATATCATTCTAGGTCCAGGTCTAGTTCACGATCCAGGAGGTCTTTTTATTCAACTTCATCTTCTAGCACCAGAAGATATGCACCAACTTTGACTGACTCTCCTCAGCCAAGAGTCTCATAATTGATGACATAAATACCTTTGAGGAGGTACTCATATGAGGAGCTACAAAACTAAATATTCCATTGGCTGCTCCATAACGCCTACATTGGTGATATCTGAGACTCTTCACTAACGTTCTACATCTCAACCTCTTCTGACTCTGGTTCTAGGCTTATTAGAATCAGCTATGGAACTTTTCCTCACACCAGCTTCAGCTAAAGCAGATCCATTTAGGCTTCAGAAAAAATATAAGCCTCCGGAGCAGGATTCGTTATTCCTGTGGTCAAATCCTACTCCTTATTCAGTTGTGATCTTGGCTGTGAAGAAAATTAATTCTACTAATCCTTCATTTACGGTTCCACCAGACAAAGAAAGTGGGAAACTCAATTCAGTAGGGCGGAAGGTATGCGGCACAGCAGGTCCGAACATGAAAGCTGCAATATCTGACCTCCTCAGCTGATATGATAGATCCTTATGGGGCTTCTTACTACAATTTGAAGATGATCTCCCAAGAGACTGCAGGGAGAACGTCAGAGAAATTATAAATGAAGGCATGATGGTCTTTAACCAAGTAATCAGTGATGCTGCTGATTCGTCTTTGCTAGCAGCCCATAGTTATTGCCACAGATTGGCTCTTAGGGGACATTCTTAGCATCTTCCAACAGCTCAGAAGCAGGAATCTCAACAGAAGCTTCACAACCTTCCTTTCTCTGGTAACACTCTATTTGGGAGCCATACAGATGAGGAAATGGCTTGCATGAAAAGTTAAATGGAATTCTTGAAAGCAGTAAAGAACAGAGAAAACATCCTTGCAAGGCTTATGAGAGACATTTTTATTTGCAGAGGGTTCAAACCCCTCAGTGTTTCCAAGGTTGCCACTGTATGCAGCAAAAAGGCATTTTCAGCAGCATCAAAAGCATCAACCAATGGGAAGAGGTGGCCAACAAACTGCTGAAGCGGGAAAGCCTCCGGCAGGTTCCAAAAAATTAACCTTTGCTTCCCCTTTTTCTGTTACACACTCCAGTGAGGGGAAGCATTTCTAAACATCCAACAGCGTGGAAATCTATCACAAAAAATGGTTATTGCCTCAGATTCACCAGTCATCCACCAAATATTACACTAAAATCATCTGAACAACATCTACAAATGCTGAGATCAGAAGTGAACATTCTTCTACAGAAGCATGCAGTGGGCCTTGCACCTCCCAACCAACGTGGATTGGAATTTATTCCCATTATTTCTTGGTGAAGATGAAAGGACCAAAAAACAAATTCAGGCGCATAGTAGATCTGAAAGTCACAAATAAATGAATACGAAGAGGATACATTCAGAATGCCTGAAATTACATCACATTTATCCTCAAATCCATCAAGGACACTAGCTTTGTTCCATAGCTCTTCAGGATTTCCACTTTCACACTCTGATAGTCAGGAAATACCGCAAGTTCCTGAGATTTATAGTAGGATGCGATCATTATTAGTACAAAGTACTTTTTTCATCAGGATGTTTCATCTCAAACAATAGTGACTGATGCCTCTCTGTTAGGTTGCTGAGCGCACATGGATCACATTCAAATTCAGGGAACATGGTCGGGGAAGGAAATGACTTATCAGCCTTCAGAAACTAAGAGCTGTTTATTTAGCCCTCAAGTCTTCCCTACCATCCTTCAAGAATGATTACCTCCTTGTTTAGCCAGACAACACAACAACAATATACTATCTGAACAAGAAAGGAGGAACAAAGTCCAGGCCCTTATCACTGGAAGCCCAAACAATATGGAATTGGTTGCTGGCTAGGAAACTAAGGATCATTGCAACCCATCTACTGAGTGTCCAGAATATACTAGCAGATTACCTAAGCGGCATTCCTCAAGAAAATGACAAATGAGTGCTGAATGAAGTTGTTGTTCACATAGATCTATTCGCTTTGCAGAAAAACAAAGATGTCCAAACTTCGCCTTTAGGTTTTACCAGCCAGGGACATTGGGGAACACCCTATGGAACGACTGGTCCGGACAATTTCTTTAGGCTTTTCCTTCAGTTACCCTTGATTCCATCCATATTCATCATACTGTCTTACTCAAAGGCCAGAATGATATTGACAGTTCTGGAGTGGCCCTGACAATGGTGATTCACAGACCTACTCCACATTTCGGAACTTCCACACATGAGGCTGTCCTGCAGATTGGACCTTCTCATGAAGTTCAGAGGCCAGATGATTCATCCCAGTACCGAGCTGGAACTTAAGTGAAGGGTGGTATATATCAAACGCCTGTTACAAAATTGTTGTAGTGTTTCACAGACAAAATATCAAAATTGTATGGCAGGTACTCTAACAAAAAAAAAGTGCATGTATGTCCTGAAATTCGAGACTGAAAAAATATTTATCAATCCTTTTTTCGTTTTTCAGATTCTAAGGGTCTTATTACGAGTTTGGCGGTCTTGTGGTTGGTCATTCCAATATACATTAGCCTACATGGAAATGTGATCACTTATGTTAGGTATGTTACCAGTTGAAATTATCATGTTTCATGAAAGTCCACAGGGACTCCTTGCCAAAGCCAGTGGTTGGTTGGTTAAGTGCAGTGGTTTTTAATCTGTGGTTGGAGGACCCCAGGGAATTTGCAAGGCCTACCCAGGGGGTCTGCGATTTTGTTAAAGAATTAAATAATAAATGAATTTCTACATTTAAATTAAAAAGTATATGGAAATAAAGAAGCAAACTTGAAAACGTGAAATCTTTTTAATATTTGATTGTAAATTAAACAAAATATGTTAATATTTGAGCAACTGTTTGGTATAAACTTGTTTTTTGTATTTTTTGGCTGGACTACCACAAAAACCTCCACAATTGCTGACATGTCCGGAACCTTCAGCCTCCCAAAAAACCCAAACTAGCCTCAACAAAGGCAGGCGCATTGGAGAGTTAAAAAAAAGCCTTCCCTAGAGACCGTGGCCACACGCACAGAAGACGAGAAGGAGGAGACGCCAGTGACTGTTCGGTTACTTCAAGATGTAGAGGATGTCGAGGCAGACTCTGACACATCGGAAAGTGAAGAGGTTCGCTCCCGGCTACCAGTGTCAAAAAAGAGGTACAGGAGGACCTGGGCTCGAGAGGAAGGTCCCTAAGGGTCTCAAACTGAATTGCAGGTACATTTGACCTGGAAGACGTCATTCATCCTCGTTTGGCTGAGTGGACTCCTTCTCCTAAGACAGCTGAAAATATCCAGAGAAGAGTAAAAAAGTCCTTCCTGAAGAAAATCTGCAACCACAGACAGTGTCCTCAGTCTTCTATAATGGGGAAATCGCCAGGACCCCCCGTGAAGTTGACCCCAAACTCTCCACCTTTTTAGGATAATTTGTGAAAGCTCTGAAAAAGGGCATCAACAGATCCTGAAAAGCTTTTGGACTTTTTGGGTCCTTTTTGTAAAAATCTGGACCTGGTATTTGAAGCAAAAGACCAGGGTACCCTAAAAGAATTTATAGAAATATTTTTCAGTACATTTCTCTTAGTGGTGGATTTTGTAACTTGTTATTGATTCATGTATCAAGCCTTTTCTCCCCACAACCCTGTTGAAATTTAATAACATATAGTCAGGAGGATAAACTGACTTCTATGGCTGAGCACAAATGGGCCATCTCTCTGTTTATCCACTTATTGTCAATTACTTCCTCCATTATCAGGCACTTCAGTGTCTCAAGATACAACCGTTGCGGAAAGGCCTTTATTATGCAGATCAAGTAACCCTCACCTCAGAAGTCTATCAAGAACTTCAGTGGTGGCTCGATCTCATGGACACATGGAAAGTGAGGGCCATCTTTGCTCCATCCATGACAGTAGAGTCGGATGCAAGCCGCCTGGGTTGGTGTGCCAGATGTAGGGACCTTATGACAATTCAAGTAATGCCCAGTATATGTGCAACCAGTATCTTCACAATTATTTCTGAGTCTAACCTGATTCTGAGAGAGCATACTCGCTCGGAAAGAATTGTGACGATACAGGTTGCACATATACTGGATAGTACTGGAATCAAACTGGAGTTGATATGAAGAAAATACCCTTCACAGACCTCTTTTTTAAAGCCCTGGGTGCTAAAGACTTTTGAGAAGGACGTAAGAAAGTTTTTCCAACCATCATGAAACGTTCTTCTCTGTGGGAGTTAAAATTGTTCTCTCAAGAATCATGGGCTCTACATTTGAGTAAATTCAGAAAGCTTTCCTTCAGCCTTTGTCATGCAAAGCAGCTTGTGTAGCTATCACCCTTGCATGTAGGGTCAGTGAAATTCAAGCATTGTGTTTCCAGGAACCTTGTACATTGTTTGATAAGAACAAAGTGGTCATGTGTGCCATTGCATGTGTTGTCTGGCAGAATCTGATGACAACCTGCACAGCTCCCCAGGACACAGTTCTCCCAGTACACAGTGAAATACAACTTAATACTAGAATGAAGCCGGAATGGGACAGAGAGAGAGAGAAAGTGGCAGCCAGGAATACTCTGTCTTGTCACACGCAACTCTCTCTTGGTTTATGTATTTCAGAATATGGTTTTCACTGGCTGGCATTCTCAGATAGTTTAGATGTACACTAAAATGCAAACAAGCACACATATCATTAGTACTGTAAATTGACCTGAATGTATAATATTAACTGGATATAAAATTAGGATGTGCTTCCCCGCTTTGAAATTTTGGCCCACTGGAAACCTAAACTACAATGTGTGTGGATGGTGATGTAACAGATGACACAAGCCCCGGTTGCTGCCCATACTTGAATTAAGGTGGTTAAAAGGTGCAAGGCAGAGAACAACAACAAAGCCAAAACACAATCCATAATCAAGGTCTTTAAAGAAAGCAATAGTCACAAACCAAGAGAACCATCAAAGGGAAGAAAGCAAAAGAAATAAAAGACCAAACTACTGTGAATGAACTAAGTTGGCAACTGAAAATGCCAGCACAACCTGGTAAGTGTTCAGGTACATTTATATTGACAACCAGTGTCCTAAATACTGACTCTACCGACATTGGCACAGAAGTGCCTCCCTTTGACCTCTACTCAGTATCAGAGTCTAGGCACCCCTACTATCACAAGAATATCTGTCACAATGTAGCGAGAAAATGTATCACAGCTCTTCTGTGCAGCATCCCAGTAGCAAATTAAGCTCTGGAAGCCCTTTGATTATACATGACAATACAGACACATTTGAAGTTTCCATCTAAGATAATCTAAAATTTTCATTTAAACCAAGTTGTTGCTTTGCCTACTTTCTTTCAGTCCTGCATTGCTGGCTGAAATATCTCTCTCTATACATTAGATGGGAGGTGTGTGCTTAAATTTTATTTGGACAAAACAAAAGACATATGAAAAACTAAACACATGTTTGTCAGTTATGGGCCCTTATGCACAGGACTGGCTACATTAAGCAGTCTTCTCTCGCCTGATGGATACTTTCTTGCTTTTAATTTTGCTACAAGAATGCCAATAAGACTTTGGCTGAAAGACCAAAAGCACGCTCTAGTAAGGGTGAAGCGATTACTGCTGCCTAAATAAGGAATATTTAGCATGACTCATGGACAGAGCAGGTAAGGTTTGCCTACTCAGGTGAAAGATCTGGGAGAAGAGCAGAATAAGAACTCTACGAGCACGGAGACTGTGGACAACATTTTTTGGGAGACTGGGTCTGATGGGCAGGAGCAGAGTTTCTCTGGCCAGACAGTTGCACTGCAGTACTGTCACATCTTGGGTAATTTAAGCAACCAGTTGATATTAGCAAATTGCCTCACAATTGCTTAGTTGTATGGTTCCCGCTCACTTAGTTCAGTCACCCCATTGGCATTTCTATGCACCTTTGTTTTGTTTTATTTTTGTCTCTTTCTTTTTCCTTTGAAGGCCTCTGAAGGTCTACCCCTCCATTGACTTTCATCTGCTGTGTGGTATTGGATGAGACCACCACTTCTCAACATTTCCTGGTACTTCGGAGCTTAAGGAAGGCAACCTGCAGGGCTACATTGTCCTATTTGTTTAATTTCCTTTCCTTTAAAAAAGGTTTGCAAGAGAAGTATTTTCTTGTCACCTAATTCCTCCAGTGACTTTTATATATTTTAATGGGGTTTTGATTTGAAAGAGAATAAAGTAATTGTTCACTCGAGCCTTTTTAATAGGCTGCTGAATTATTTTGCATTAAAAAAGAGGACATGGTTTTTCTGAGGAAAAGCAAAAATGAAATACAATTTTCTTTGAAAAGTGCTCCAGTACACGGTGTGTGGGCAGGGCAATTCAATATTTATAGTTTCAATGGAGATTTTCTTGAAGGAGAGCTAGGATTATAGTTCACGTGCATTTTTGCTTCAAACAAGCTGTGGGGCTTTAGGTCTGCTGATTTATAAAGCTTATCAAACGCATTGTTTACATTGATCGATTGCTTAACTGTGATGTAATTTCCTTGGTGCTGCTTAAAAAGGTTAGAGAGGTAGAGGATGAAAACTGAAGAGACAGCTCAAGACTGAGGCTGCATTGCTAAAGCCGAGGTGCCTGATTCACGAAGGTAAGCTTACACTTGTGTGTAAGCTTACTCTGTTTTGGTATTAACAAACAAACAATTTTATATCACCTTTACGACTGCCCAGCCTGCAGATAGGCCGTCAAATAGTAAGGCTTTGGAAGAAATAGGCAAGGTTGGTATGGATCTCAGTTGAAGAAAAAATACCTGAGATGGCAGGGGTGTAGTTTCATCACTGAGATTCGGGGTGGGTGTAAATCTCTAATTTCTCAACTAAAGAAGCAGTGGGCTGCACGGTGAAGGGGTGAAATGACCAAGAGTCAGTACTGATTTGCTTTAGGCGGGCCTCTGACTAAAATTATGGGTTGGAATACTACCCTGAGCGTTTGCCACTGGTTAAACTATTTCCATTCATCCCATCACCTTTTGAATTTTTGATTGCTCGTCCTTTTGAATGTTTGATTGCTTGTAGTATGCCTGGTATCTTAAGACTGGCACAGCTTTCCAAGTCTACTACTGCCAATGTTTGTGTATCCCAAAAAGTAGTACATTGCACCTGTTCAGGGAGTACCTCTCTTGATGCAGATTGACTACTGTTTTTTTGTAAGCCTGATCCAATACATGAACAAGTTAAAACCTCTTATTGATATGAGAACAAAAAGAAACTCGACATAGCAGACCTGACTCACCGCACACCAGACCCAACTATCAAGCCAAGAATACATTAGTGGGTTGTCACACTCCAAAAACCCTGCTGAAGATACGTCCCTTCCAGTTCCTCCTGGGCCACTTGGGAACTCATATCCACAATCATGTACAGCACAATGACCTGGAGCTCCAGCCATAGGATCACTTATTTAAATGCATTTTCACTTCATGCTCCCTTCTTTGTCTCTGCTACAAGAAGCCTTTATAGTAGGGTTATCAAATTGGTGTACGTGGGCATGGCTGCATGTTTCTTTTACAAATCATTTTATCAAGTCACTCACTACCCCATGTTCTAAGCCTGAGCTGCAAATAGAAGAGGGCGTGCAGGCAAATTAATAGAGCTGGCTGAGCCAGAGTCAAGCCATGGGTCTGGCTTGCCTCTAACAGTTCATGTACGAGCTGAGCCGTGAACATTTTTGGCACGTATATTCCGCAAAATACATAATGTAAAAATAGGTTATTCCAGTATTGGACCTTTCATAGATTCACATGCTTGAATCATTCCCCCGTCGTCGAGATGGGAGTCCCCTCTACCATATAATAGCAATGCAAAGCTAAATATATATACAACATGAAGGCCTTACGCCCTTCTATTTTTCAACCTATCATAGTCTATTTAAAAAAGAGACCAAACCTATCTGCAAGCCAATGAGGCTGACCTGCCTTCTAGATCATTCCGGAGAGAAGCTCCAGTACCTCAGATTTTCTAGAGCATGTTCTGCTAGGGAGTCTCCACTGAGCTCTGCTCCTATTTGGATACTTTAATCTGATGTTTCTGCTGAGGAAGTATTGTTTTGGTTCCCACAGCATTCTTCACACAGAATTAGTTTGTCCTGACCTTCATTCATCATGTCAGACAAAGACAACACAAGTATCTTCAGAGCCTGCAGTACCTGTGGAAAAAGAGACTTCATTCAGAAGACCCTCAGAAGCACTGCATTTATTGCCTCTATCCTGATCATTCTGCCAAGGATTGTAAGGTATGTTGTACCTTTTCAACAAAAACATTGAAGGATAGAGAGGGAAGTCTGGTAATATGGCTCCAAAAACTCAAGACCAGGAAAGAGCCAGTTCTGCCTCAGACAGTGAGGATTCCTTTTGGTCCCCTAAAAGATCTCATAAGAGGGAAAGCTCACCCCTTTCAGAATCCTCCTCTGAGCAGCCCAAAAAGGCTCTTAATAGACCACTAACGGGTCTTACAAGGACCGCAGTCCTTCAGCATCTCCTCAGGAAGGCAAGTCATCCTCTTCTAAAAAGGAGAAAACAGAATTGGCTACCTCTTCAAAAAAGTCTTCCAAGTCATCCTCAGAGCCACCTACATCTCCACTGAAGGTCAGTCATTCTTTTAAAAATCCTTCCTCAGTTCCGCCTGCCGACAGACCTTCGATGACTATTCCACTGTTGACGAGGACGTCCGATGACGAAAACATATACGCGGGCATCATCGACGATGACAACAGCTACAGTTACCACATTGTCTACCACTTCTTGCTTCTTGTCGAGGGCGTCCATGACTAGACCTTCAACAGTGAAGGTTTCCCTAAGCTCCTTTTCAACTACACTGACAATGGCTCCATCATCAACAGCTATTTCGCCTGCGGCAATCAGCATAAAGCTAACGCATCAGTCGACGACCCCATCAATGACTCAGTCACTGACAAAAATAATTTCAAGACAAAAAAGTAAGATTATGACCCCAGAACACACCTCTCCCAGCAAGATGACACCCTTTATAGCAGCTCATCCTTTGGATGAAGAAGACTCTGACGAGGAGGGACACTTTGGGGTTGTACATAGTCCCTCTGAATTACATGTTAAATACCAAGAGGAGAGGAAGGAAATGAGGAGGAATTTGAACACCAGGATTATTATGCTTCCCATAATCAGTATCAACAACCATACCTAGAAGAAATGGTTTGTCTACCTGGATCTCTAACTTCATAGAAAGCACTTTCCATCCAATGCAGCTCCTGCACAGCAAACATTCACCATTACCACATCTTATGCCGCTCAACCATCTACGCTAGCACAGAGGCCTATGTCATTGCCAACCTTGATTCGGTGCACACCATACACTCCCCTTCTTCATGACCCAGATACCTCAGATGAGGCGAGAGCTGCATGTTCCACATACAGAATAGTATGCCTACCTCATCCTTACACCATAGTCTCCTTCACCTACCCAAGAGGACTTGCCACCGGAAGACTTTGGGGGTTTTCACAATTTACTGGAAAGAGCAGCTAAAAGATTTGCCCTCCACATGCCTACCAAACAGATGGACTATTTCGTATAAGATTTTTAGGAACCGCTCTAGAAGAGTGTAAGATCCATGCCCATCGTCAACTATATCTGGGAAGAAGGCCTGAAAGTTATGAAGAATCTGGCTTCAGTGATGGCGGGTTTTCCGTGCCTCGATAAGGAATATAAAGCACAGGAGGATTTCCTGGCTTTATTACTGGTCATTCGAAGTCGGATTAATTGATCAGAGAGGCAGCCCGAAAAAGATCCAAGAACCCCTCCACTCTGATCTTGGTGCCTCCGGACAAAGAGGGAAGACACTTAGATAACATCAGTAAGCGTTTTTCCTCAATGTCAGCACTGAGAGAGCAACAACATCTCTGGCTGTTTAAGGCAGATATGATCAGCAGCTATGAGCTGACATCGCACCATACATAGATCAACTTCCAGAAGAAGCTATGGTGGAGGTAAAAAAGATCTTGCATGAAGGACAGGGCACATCAGCGGAAGTTATAGACTGCACCATCAACTTCGCCAACACCACTTATAGGCAACTAGTAGGGTCTGCTGTGCTCAGGAGACAAGGTTGGCTTAAAGCTACCTCCTTTAGGCCTGAATGGCAAAATAAGATTCTAGGTCTTCCCTTTGGTGGAGAGGCCCATTTTGGCAAGCATGTAGAAGAAGCGCTACAGACAATTAAATCAGACATGGATACTGCTTAATGTTTGGGAAATCTGCAGTTTCAGAAGTTGCATTTTCGTGGGCCAGAGGAAGGGGGATGCCTTCATATAAAGGAGGTTTTCAACAATACAGATATCCCTCCTATACATCTACTCCTCAACAGTTTTGTTCTCAATACTCCCAAAGACAACCACCTCAAGTGGCCTATACCTCAAGGACGATCAACACATCAGGGAAAGGAACCAGGTCATCGCCAATGGCCTGGTGCAGGCTCCGGCTACTCCTCTCCCCCGCCATTAAGACTAGGAGAAAGAATATCCCAGTTCATCCAATGCTGGCAAGAGATAACATCGGACCGATGGGTCCTCAACTTTGTTCAATTTAGACACACACTAGAATTTATTCAGGCCCCACCATTAAACCCACCGCACACTTCCATTTCCAAACATCTACTCAGATTGGAATTAAAGACCATGTTCCAGAAGAGCGATAGAGGAAGCCCCTCTTACACAGCAAGGAAAGGGGTTCTACTCCCGTTTCTTTCTCATCTGCAAAAAAGTGGAAGGAATGATGGCCTATCCTCGACCTCAGGGGGTCTCAAATAAAATATTGGTAATAGCAAATGTTTCATATGGTAACTTCGCAAAATATTCTCTCCATTCAGACCTACTGCTCCATCTTGGTGTCTAAACATGGTGCTGTCACAGCTCACGAAACACCTATTTGAGCCTATTCACAGAGCAGATTTAAAGTACTTATCTTGGAAGGTTGCTCTTCTTGTGGCCCTGACTTCAGTCAGGCATGTCAGTGAAATCCAAAGTCTCACTATTCAGGAACCCTTCCTACAATTTAGAGAAGGCCGGGTAAATCTTTGCACAAACTCAAAGTTTATCCCTAAAGTCCCTTTGGACTTTCATCTCAATGAGCACTTGATCCTTTAAAACTTTCTTTCCGAACCCTTCAACACCAGCTGAAATGCTCTTCATTTTTTGGACCTCAAAAGAGAGTCATGAAATTCTATATAAACAAGACCAAGACTTTCCGGAAGTCTAACCAGCTATTTGTGAATTACAGTGCACCATGGAAGGGGCAACCTCTTTCCACACAGAACATAGCTAGATGGATGCTGCTGCGATTCACTTTTGTTACCAAGCAGCCAGAAAGCTACCACAGACTTCAGTGTATGTTCATATCACAAGATCTATATCAACGTCAATGGCTCAGTTTGCTGTTGTGCCACTCCAGGACATTTGCAGAGAAGCTACCTGGAAGAATACCCACACCTTTACGCAACACTACTGTCTGGACTCGACCCTTAAAGGCTTCATTGCTGTGGGCCAAACAGTTCTGAGATATCTTTTTCGGTAAAAGTGAGCCACCTCCTTCTTCCCACCATCCTTCGTTCTAGTTCCGCACATTGCATAAGATCTAATATGTTTCTTTTTATTCACTAACTTCATATGGAACTGTTTTCATATGTTTAACCGCATCTTACAACTTGAGTACAGAGTTACGTCGTAAATAATAATATGTTTGAGTATAAATGTTCTACTATGATATTTGAAAAGAATTGTATTCTTAACATTTCATAGTGTATTGTGCTATTATACCTGCTTTCTACTCTGATTCAAGCATGTGAATCTATGAAAGTTCAAGTAAAGCAAGAAAATAAGTCACTTACCTGTAACTGTGGTTCTTCAGTATTGGAATCTTTCATAGATTCACATGCAACCCACCATACTCCTCTCGGAAGCTCACCTTTTCTCTCCTATTTAGGGTTCTCCTGCACTTGTGCTGTGGAGAATCTGAGAGACTGGAGCTTCTCTCAGGAGTGTTCTAGAGGGTAGGGCAGCATGATTTGCTGACAGATAGGTTTGGTCTCTTTTTTAAATAGACTATGGTAGGTTGCAAAATAGCAGGGCCTAAGGCTTTCATGTTGTATATATATTTAACTTTGCATTGCTATTATTTGGTATCTGGCATTCCTATCTCAACGACAGGGAATGATTCAAGCATGTGAAACTATGAAAGATTCCAGTACTGGAGAACTACAGTTACAGGCAAGTAACTTATTTTCATATGCTGTCTTTACAATTAAGAAAGTGCATTTTTTAACATGCAGAAGCATTTCACCCTGGTACATCAGATTATATTACTGCATAGACAGACATTTGTTGAAAGTGGTAGTTTTTGGAAACATTAATGGCTTGCCCTCCAACGACAATGCCATTAGTAAACTAGGAGGCAAGTCAGTAGCCATGCAAATCCTAAACTTGCCCTAGATATTAATTATAGATGGAACAACATTAAGGCTCTCATTATGACATTGGTGGTAAATCCCACTTACAGCCATGCCGACTGCCACCAACATAACGCCTCCGCGGCGGATAACCGCCAACCATATTATGACACACACATACCAGTCCGTCACTATACAGCCACCTCACAAGTCCACCAGCCCAAATGTCAGTGATAAACTGGCGGTAACCAAGCCCACACCGTTACGCCAACAGAATAATGGCAACAACATTATGACCCACGAATCACCGCAGCACACATTCAATGGCGGTAAACCATTGGCTGTACATACCGCCACGCTCAAAATACACACACTGAAACAAAACAACACCACACTGGACAATTCAAACTACACACACCTGACACCCATACACACACCACACCCCCACACCACTATACAACACACACCCACATTACACACAACCCTTTACGAAGACAAACCATTGCCAGCAGAGAGAGAGACAGCAAGAGCACCCACACAACCAGAGCCACATACCATATCACCTATACACCACCCACGCACCTTACGTCACACACCCCAACACATCACTCCACACACCCTCACCCATATCAACCACACCACACTCATGGCACCACAATGACACCCCAGGTTCTCTGAGGAGGAGCTAAGGGTCATGGTGGAGGAAATCATCCGCGTAGAGCCACAGCTAATTGGATCACAAGTGCAGCAGATATCCATTGCTAGGAAGATGGAGCTATGGCGGAGAATCGTAGACAGGGTCAACGCCGTGGGATTGCACCCCAGAACAAGGGACGACATCAGGAAGAGGTGGAATGACCTATGGGGGAAGGTACGTTCCATAACAGCAAGACACCAACTCGCTATACAGAGGACTGGAGGTGGACCTCCTCCCCCACAACTCACAGCATGGGAGGAGTGGGTACTGGCAATACTGCATCCTGAGGGACTCGCCGGAGTTGGAGGAGGACTGGACACTGGTAAGTCAACTTTTAACAATTATCACCCCCCATACCTGCATGCCATCACACACCGTCACCCTCACTCCCATCACTCCACTCCATCCCACACACTCCACCATCACATCACACTAATCCCATTGCCAAGCTCTGCATGCTGTACCAATGCATGGACACCCCTCACAGCCCTGCATGGACACTCATCACTAAAGCATGCACAGCATAGGGAAACTAACAACCCCACAATACACCAACATACACAAGCAAAAAACAACCATAGAGGGGAAGCTAGGGAAGTACAAATGCCAAACACCTGAAGCATAATACATAATTTAGATCCCCACAGGTACCCCAACAGAAGAGTCTCACAGTGATGACAGTAACTCTGGACTTCTGGATCTGGACGATCTACCTGACCTATCAGGGACCACTGGACAGCCGGTCACCCAAGCGCAGTCACAGACCACCACAGATCCCCCCCATCAGGAACCAACACCACAGCACCCACCCAGCGTACCCAAACCTCTGTCCCCAGGGCACATCAATCAGTAGTGTGTCCACCTGTACAGAGACCCCAGGCCACACCTCACACACAAGACAATCAGGAACCTGGGGTCAGTGGCAGTGGGCTCACCGTTCAGGGCACAGAGTCACAGGCCAACAGGGACAGTGGGAGGACTGCTGTGCGCCAGGGGGAGGACAGGAGCAGGGAACTGACTCTCCAGGAGGCACTCTTTGAGATCCTGGAAGTCTACCAACATTCCCAGGACACGATGGGCCAGATCCTAGACAACATGCAGGAGAACAGGCGGCTGCAGGAGGGACAATAACAGAAGATCACAGAGGACTTGCAGGCCATCAACAACACCCTGATCTCCATAGCAGGGGGTGCTGGCAGACATGGCCAACATTATGAGGGAGGCAGTGACACACCAGCGGACCCCTACCACTAGCCAGTCATCTGAACAGCCCTCCACTTCCGCTGCCGCTAGTGGCCAGGAGGTCCTGCCACAGGACCAACAGGCCACCAGCACCCCTCCCCCTGCAGAAGGTGAACCACTACACAAACATTCCCTGCAAACCAGACAGAAGCCAGAGACTCTTACCAAGACCACCGCCAGGAAATGAGACTCCTGATTGTCCCTCTTGTATCCCACTCAGTCACCTTGTCCACCTTGAACTGCCATTGCTCCCCATCCTATGTCCCCATGGACAATGCACCTGTGCTACAAACAGACTGGAACAATACCCTGGACTTTCCTCCATCATCACCCCATTCCATTGCACGTTCCCCTCTATATTTCAGCACTACAATAAACACCCTTGGACAAAAATCGACTACTATTATTTCATGTATTTCAAATTTGTATTGATTGAAACAACTACAACCTTTGCAAATAAACTGTACATAGAATGAGCTTAGAATTAATGACCAGTAGCTGGCTGTTGTGATCACACCAGGAGAATGTGTCATATCACCAACATCTGCAAAATAAATATCCAGAGGTAACAGTAAGTAGGCAAAGAAGTGGGAAATGCCAGCATGCCAATGCCACACAGAATACAACCAAAGTCATAGAAATGTAAAGTTGCACTGTCTCACCTGTGTGTCATTGGAAGTACTAACGTATCACAGATGTTCTGCTGTCCACATCCTCATCCTCTGCCTCCTCATCCTTACTGTCCTCAGGGTCCACTGCTGCCACAGGGGCATTTCCGGTCTCCTCCTCCTGCAGAAAAGGTACATGGCATCTGAGGGCCAGGTTGTTCAACATGCAGCATGCCACTACTATCTTGCAGACCTTCTTGGGTGAGTAGCACAGGGATCCACCTGTTAGAGGGAGGCACCGGAACCTGGCCTTCATGAGGCCAAAGGTCCTTTCAATGATCCTTCTGGTTCGCCCATTTGCCTCATTATAACGGTCTTCTGCCCTTGTCCTGGCATTCCTCACAGGGGTCAGCAGCCATGATAGGTTTGGGTAACCAGAGTCACCTGCAAATATTGAGGGACAACGTTTAGCCACACACTATCCTATATGGCCAACAGCATAGACATACACCAACATATACTGGGTGGGAACCAGGGCTCACCTATTAGCCACACCCTGTGCCTCTGTAGTTGGGCCATTACATTTTGGATGCTGCTATTCCTCAAGACAAAGGCATCATGCCCCGACCCTGGATTCTTAGCATTGACGTGGGAGATGTACTGGTCCGCCAGGCACACCATCTGCACATTCATGGAGTGGAAACTCTTACTATTCCTGAACACCTGTTAATTCTGGCGTGGAAGCACAAATGCAATATGTGTATTTGTGCAATTATATTGGGGATATGTCCCATTGCGTAGAATCCGGCCTTTACAGTGGCCAATTCCTCAACCTGGGAGAATGCAATGTAGCTGCACATGTGTTTTATCAGGGAAGACAACACTCTTGTTAGCGCATTTGAGAACATTGGCTGTGATATTCCTGCTGCCAAGCCCACTGTCACTTGGAAAGAACCAGTTGCAAGGATATGGAGAACTGATAGCACTTGCACAAGAGGGGGATTCCCAGTGGGGTGACAGATAGCAGATATCAGGTCGGGCTCCAATTGGGCACACAACTTTTTGATTGTAGCCCTGTCCAGTCTGTAGGTGAGTATAATGTGCCTGTCCTCCAGTGTAGCCAAGTCCACCAGGGATCTGTACACGGGGGTAGATCTCCACCTCCTATTCATCCGAAGCAGTAGGTATCTAAGGGACACAAGAGTGAGTGGGCTGTCACAAACTGAACAATGTGCAAACATGTTATGGGACAGTGGAATTTGTGAAGTATGTGCCTATTTATCCTGTGATGCAGCATTAATCGATAGGCCTGTCCACCGCCCCTGAAATGGTGTTTCTGTGTCCTGTGTGGAGAGACAGGTGGAAGTGAGGTAATGCCACTGGCGTTGTGTGCTGTGACGGTAGGCAGTCGTGAACCGCCGTGAAATTCCTCATTGGTTATTATTGGGCCCTATGGTGTACAGTGGCCAATGGTGAACTATGCCGGCGGTGACAGTATGCACCACTGCGGACGTGACTGCCATCTTCTATCAGATTCATCACTTGTTTCCTGACCTTCCAAAGGAGAGGACCTACACTGCATGTGCTGCTGTGACCTGTGTCTGGAAAATACCATGGCCCCTGTGACTGGTGAAAGGGCCCCAGCCTTCACTTCTGAGGAGTTGGAACGACTGGTGGATGGGGTCCTACCCCAGTATGGACTGCTGTATGGGCCTCCAGACCAACAGGTGAGTACACTGTGGGCACCATGCATGTGGCATGAATGCATGGAGTGGTGTGTGAAGGCCTCATGTAAGGGGGGTGGGTGGATGTCCTCTTGGCGGTGTACATGGTGTGGGCTGTGTGTGTGTGCCAGTGGTGATGCAAAGGGGTATGGTGGGCCATTTGTGTGACAGGCTGGACTGTTTGTCTAATGGTGTTCTCCTGTCTGTATTGCCTCTGCAGGTCAGCGCCCATCAAAAGAAGGGAATATGGCGTGCCATCGCCAAGGACGTTTGGACCCTGGGGGTCTATGGCAGGCGGAGCACCCACTGTCGCAAACAGTGAGAGGACCTGAGATGCTGGGCATTAAAGACTGCGGAGGCCCAGCTGGGAATGGCCTTTCTACGAGGAAGGCGTACCCATCTGACCCTAACAACCCCTGATGGCCCGCATACTGGCGGTGGCCTACCCAGAGCTGGATGGGTGCTTGTGGGCATCACAGCAGCCACAAGGGGTGAGTACAATGGCTATCTGTTAGGGTTTGTGCACAGCAAAGAGCATGTCCCCTCTCACTGCACTAGTGGGTTCTGTAATAGCTCCCTTTTAAACTTACTATTGAAAGCCTTTCTTGTTATCTCACCTTCCCCCCCCCTAGGCTTCTGTGTATCTTGTTTAATGTGCTGTTTTGTTTACACATTGGGCCTTGCTTTTACCAAGGCTTCTTTAAAACACTCCTCTCTAGGCCATGTGTTAATTTAACTCATTTGCATAATAACTGAAACTCTGCACACCTTTCAAGAACATGTGCAGCATGTGAGGACCACACCCAGCTCTTCAAACCACACCCAGCTCTGCACACCTTTCAAGAACATGTGCAGCATGTGAGGACCAAACCCAGCCCTGTCTATAAAAGGCAGCCCTCGAGCCTCGCCCAGTGCTTGTGCTCGTCTACCTCCCGCTTACCTGAGGACAGATCCCTCGGCGCTGGCACTCCTGCTCTCTACAGACTTTCATTGGCTTCAATGGGCGCAGCTGCTGGCTCTTCCTTCTTCCGGTTTCCGATTCCTCCTTGCCTCAGCCTCTCTCCTACAAGCAACCTGCAAAAGAGAAAGAAGACAAGGTTAGACTGATCAGTATCTCTTGCCAGCAATAAGTAAGTGCAAAACTTTTATTACCTGAACGAACTTTGACAACAATTTCTGGATTCGTGTATAGACAATTTGAAACAAGATACCTTCCACGAACATTGTGATTCAAACTCTTTGTTACAACAATACTTTGCAGAACTTTGTGAAGCAAACATTTTTTTATGGAACTTTTAAGAATCGAACCGTGGAAACCATTAACAGCAAGGCAAACAGTAAATCAAGGACTTGCACAAATTACATGCTGTATTTTGACGTAAAAGTACAGTATTTGTTTTATAAAAGATTCTGGAAATATGGGAAAAGTGAGTCTGCTATTGGCAATTTAGGCTTTAGTTATATTAAGATAAATGTTTGATATTGATAATTCCAATAACGGTATTTGTTTAATGTTTTAGAAGCTTTAGAGTAATAGGCACCAGTTTCTACCGAAGTCAGAGAGGGCCGCAGATTTGTGCAGCACTTCAACAGTGGAAACGCAAGAACGCTGTTGTCTCTTTATTTTATTTTATCCACTTCCCCCCTTCCCTTGAGCTTCTGTTCTTAGTGCACTGTTTTAAAAACTAGTGTGCTGGAACAAGCAGTTTCAGGGTGGGGTCGGATTGTCTTCAACCTCCATCAGAACTGAACAAGGACTCAGGTGAGCTGGGCTTTGACACTATCATTACAACTTACGGCTGGAGGGGTGGTATCCGGGTGGTGGTTGTGTGTCAGTGGGTGCCCCTAGGCAGGGCCAGACATCACAGCCTAGGTCCTCTGGTGGCTAAGGGTTTGAATGTGAAATACTGCTTACCTAGCTTGTGAGTATTCACTCCTGGTCTGGGCTGCATGGGTCCCAGGTGTGCTGCAGTTGGCGGTGTGTGCCCCTCCTCATTCCTTAGTGACTAGCCATTTCACTGGTAGTGCCATGCATAGTGCGTAGGCCTGTTCCCTGTGTGTGAGGGTGCTGTGTACGCCAACTGTGGTGTTGGTGCAGTCATTGATCCTGTGTATCCTTTGTCTCTCTCCCCCCTTACTTGTTTTGTCATCCTGTCCTTATGTGCATTAGCATTATCTGGCGGAGGAGCAGCGGCACTGGTGACAGAGGGAGCTGCATCCCACAGGACCCTGGAGGCAGAGTCCACCGACGCTGAGGGCACCAGTGGAACGGTGGGCGAGGGGAGCACCACGGTGGAAACTGGAAGGGACAATACAGACTCTGATACCTCCTCCGATGGGAGCTCCCTGGTGGTGGCGGATACCTTTGTGACCACCCCAGCTACAGGTACAGTCGCCACCCCCGTACCAGCACTGCCCTCCCAGTAGCCCCTCAGCGAGATGCCAGTGCCCGCTCACACAGGAGGGTGGGCATCTCCTTCGCCCCAGGCACCTCAGGCTCTGCCCCTGTGAGCCTTACTGCCCTGAGTGAGAGGCTATTGACCTTCTGAGATCCATCTCTGTAGGGCAAACAACCATTGTGAATGCCATTGAGGGGCTGGCAGCCCAGATGCAGAAATCAAATGCATTCCTGGAGGGCATTCACGGTGGATTGGTGGCCCAACAGAGATCGATTCAGGCTCTGGCCTCCTCTCTGATGGCAGCCATTGTCCCAGTTTCAACCGTCTCCCCTCCAGCTTCCACTTTCCAGTCCAATTCTCCACAACCCCAACCCATCCCAAACCCACAGCCAGATGAGCATGCACACAAGACAACACCCAAGAGTGTCACAGGCAAACACAAGCACTACACTTCAGCCCACAAGCACTCACACAAACACCATTCAGTTGCAGACACGACAACACCTACTATCTCCACTGTCTCCCCTTCCTCCTCCACCTCCCACCCAGTTACGTCTACACTCACACCTGCATGCACTACATCAATATCCACTACCAGCATCATCACCACACCAAGCAGAACACACATCTCACTGGCAGACACCTCCACAACATCCATGCATGCGTCCCATGTGTCCTCTCCCACCGTGTCTGCCCCCCTCCTAAAGTACACAAACGCAAGCGCTCAGACACCCATCAGCCATCCACCTCACAACAGCATACAGCCCAAGCACCTGCACCCAAATCCAGCAGACAAACACCTTCAACAACCACTCCCTCATCCTCCACTTCCATTACTCCTCCCTCTTCCCGCCCCAAAATGGGAAACATCCTTTATTACGACGTCTTATTAACGAAGTCATGGTTAACGAAAGCGCAACAACGCTTTTTATAACCACGACTCCGTTATTTTGTGCCTTAACTACGTATATTCTGAACTACGAACATGTGTGGTTAAGGTACAAAGAAGGGAGGGTTTTGGGGAGGGGGTGGGGGGTCAGGGGGTTTTAGGTTTAGGGGTGGGGTTGGGGGGGTGGGGCGTTTTTGGTTTTGGGGAGGGGGTGGGGGGTCAGGGGGTTTTAGGTTTAGGGGTGGGGTTGGGGGGGTGGGGCGTTTTTGGTTTTAGGGAGGGGGTGGGGGTCAGGGGGTTTTAGGTTTTGGGGCGGGGTTGGGGGGGTGGGGCGTTTTTGGTTTTGGGGAGGAGTGGGGGGTCAGGGGGTTTTAGGTTTTGGGGCGGGGTTGGGGGGTGGGGCGTTTTTGGTTTTGGGGAGGGGGTGAAGGGTCAGGGGGTTTTAGGTTTTGGGGTGGGGTTGGGGGGGTGGGGCGGTTTTGGTTTTGGGGAGGGAGTGGGGGGTCAGGGGGTTTTAGGTTTTGGGGTGGGGTTGGGGGAGTGGGGCGGTTTTGGTTTTGGGGAGGGAGTGGGGGGTCAGGGGGTTTTAGGTTTTGGGGTGGGGTTGGGGTGGGGTGAGGGATGTAGGGTCAATGGTGCCTATTAGTAATGCTTTTATCAGGAATGCCTTTACAACGAAAATCGTTGTTAAGGCATTCGTGGTAAAATCATTAGTAGTAACAACGAGGTCGGTGTTCCGACCTCGTTGTTAAGGCACCAGTTGTTTTGGAACTCGGTGTTCCGTCGTACAACCCCCCAAAATACCTAAAAAGCTTTTCCTTGCCCAATTTGACCTCTTCCCTATCCCTCAGCCCCCCGTCCTGCATGTATGGGCAGGGTAGCAAGGACCCAGACCAGCTCCTCAGCCAAACAGTCCACGGGGCCAGTGGTAGTACCACCTACTCATGGTGGTAAGCATTTCAGACCAACAATACTGAAGGGGAAGGAGCCTGCATCAGCTGGAAAGACGGGGAAGGAGCCTGCAGCAGCTGCAAAGAAGGGGAAGGAGCCTGCACCAGATGGAAAGAAGGGGAAGGAGCCTGCAGCAGCTGCAAAGAAGGGGAAGGAGCCTTCACCAGCAGGCAGAGGGGGGAAGAGCCCATCCACCAGTGCCAGGAAGGGTAAGGGATCCCCAACCAATGAGCAGGAGGAGAGGAGGCAAACTACGCCAGCGGAAGCTGCCAGCCAAACACCGCCAGCTGTGGTTGTGCAGCCATCGGAGGGTCCAGGGGCTGAGCAGGAGCCTCCCACAACTACCACCACAGGGCAGCCATCAGAGGGTGCAGTGGCTGAGCAGGAGCCTCCCACAACCCCCACAACAGTGCAGCCATCGGAGGGTGCAGGGGCTGATCAGGAGCCTCCCACAACCACCACCACAGTGCAGCCATCGGAGAGTGCAGGGGCTGAGCAGGAGCCTCCCACAACCACCACCACAGTGTAGCCGTCACCGCCAGCGGACACCATATAGTTCAGCCTCCAAGGGCTGCTGTGCAGCCTGCCCCACCAGAACCAGTAGGCAAGACACCCACTTGAGAGACTGTGGCCTTGCACTCCCCAGGACAAAGAGCAATGGGCATGTTGCCCCCTCCAGAACCAGTGGGGAAGACACCCACTTGAGAGATTGTGGCCTTGCACTCCCCAGGATAAAGAGCAATGGGCATGTTGCCCCCTCTGGAACCAGTGAGGAAGACACCCACTCGAGAGATTGTGGCGTTGCACTTCCCAGGAAAAAGAGCAATGGGCAAGTTGCCCCCTCCAGAACCAGTGGGGAAGACACCCACTCGAGAGGCTGTGGCCTTGCACACCCCAGGATAAAGAGCAATGGGCATTTTGCACCCTCCAGAACCAGTGGGCTTGTTCCCGGCTGAGTTGCCCCCCCCACCACTAAGGGGCCTGCATATTTGCCAACTGATGCCCCTGCAGTGTTCTCTCTGGATTGATGTAGGATTTGAGTGGGGCCTTGGACTGTGCCCTGTGGCCATGTGGGCTCTGTGAACTATGAACTGGACAGTGTCCCTTTTTTTATACACGTGTACAGATCTGTTTAATGTGTAAATCAGATTTTTAATTTTATTGTTGGACTGATTACAATCATTTTCGTAAATACCTGTTGCCTTTGCTTTATTCTGCAGATTTTCGTGGTCAAATTGTTTTTGTAATGCATATGGTTGTGTGTATGGTGTGTGTGTGTCGGGTGTGTGTGGTGCATGTGTGTGTCACTCTTGTTTTCCTCCCACCCTCCCTTGTGTGCTAGGCGGCTGTACTCACCGTCGTCGTCTTTGGCAGTGCTGGTGTTCCAGGTGGAGCATAACATAGAATATCATTGGGAAGACTTGCAGTTCTGGTTCCATGGCAGCGTGGCTCTTCCCTGTGTCTCCAATGGTGGGTCATTTCTCTTCTGTGCTCTGTTTCCACCAGGCTTTTGATGGCGTTGGTACCGCCCCGGTAAAGGTGGCAGTTTTGTGAGTCAAAATATGGTGGGCGGTACTTTGTCTTCCGCCTGGCTGTAGGCGGCTACCGCCGTGGTGACTGTTGTTTCCGCCCTGGGGGTCAGTGTGGTACATTGGCTGTCTATCGGAGATATCACCGCCATGGTCATAATTTGGCGGTAATTACTGCCAGCCTGTTGACAGTATTACTGCCACTAATTCACCGACCGCCAGGATCGTAATGAGGGCCCAAGTGTCATGTAGCTAAATTGTAGTCTTTTATATCTTGCTAAGTGAAAAATATTCCTACAAGGAAAATCAGTTTTGTTCGAGACCCCGGAGAAAGGATGGAGTTGCGTTGAGAAAAAGAGACACTGGTTGCCTCCAACACAAAAAGAGGAACATATATCAGAACGTTCCCTTTAGACAAGACGCCTCAAAGCGGCAAAGATTAGGGAAGAAATTTCTCTACCGGGAGCAAAGTGCCATACTAACACACAGAAACTAGCAGCAACACAGGATATGATAAGGGAGCCAGAGGACCAGGGTACCACAGGTAATGAATGCCTAAAAAAAAAAAAAGAATGTGTCCTTATTCAATGTAACTGGTGCTCATGTAAAGCGCTCCAATACCTTTGGGTCGAGTTCTTGCTATATAGAACTGCACAAAATAAAAATAACAATAATGGATTGGTTGGTGAAGGTGATGTCCAGTGCACGAGAGTAACAGAAGATAACTTGACAGGCCCTGGCAGAGACAAATAAGCCAGCTATAACTGTGACGCCCGACCGGTATATATTAAGCATGAGTTAACATTGAAATGAACATTGTGACCATAAAACAAGTGAAATTAAATAATGGTTATATAGCAGATGAATAAAAGGTGGTGTAGGTACAGAGTGCTCATGGGATTACACTGATCCTGGAATATGGAGAGATCCTGATTGGGCATATGTACATCATAAGAGCAATAATACCCCTATGATGATTCTTAGACACCCGACTACTCACCAATGAGACTATTCCATGAATGCGGAACCGAGAATGCCCAGGAGGAGATAACATACATTACTCTCTAGTCCAGGAAACCACTTAAATAGTGTATAAGTAAAATGTTGAAAGGGGGGGGAGTGTGAGTGGACCCAGATACCCTCAGGGGTGACAGCGACGTGTTCTACAAATGAGTGATTGATTGACATGTTCTCTTGCTGGATTAGAATAAGAGGGAGGTGGACAGTTGTGTTGTTTATATTAGGTTATGATTAGATCTTATTTGTACGTTGAATGGAGCTCACATTATGCACCTACACACAACATATAAACCTGAATGGCATCGACTCGGTAGAGAGGCAGTCGGTCAAACATGTGTAATGTCATGGAATGTCAGTTATGTAAATGGTAAGAATAAAAGGGTGCAATGCTGCAATATGCCTTGAGGCATCTAGCATAAATAGACAGGTTTCTGCAGTAGACCCCATTGCTGATTAATAAAATCTGCACCCTTTCTTGAAGCTATGGCTAATCTAGAGTCTACCATGCAGAATTCATATGTTAGTCTAGAGAGGTGGCCATGCTGCTCTATAAGTCCTACCCATTTACAGCACTTGGACATGAAGTGGAAGTACAAAGCAGATTCACACTTGTAATTGGCAAGCTGGAGGCACAGCGTTGAACCCTACTGAACCTTTATATTCCTTCACCTGTGACTCGTGCTTGTCTGCAGGTTGGGCAGTTGGATCGTGGATGCCCTTCCATGCTTCATTGCCAGGATGGATAGAGGAAAGGATACATACAGCAGCAAGACATGTCGACCTGGCCTGCTCTTACCTGGGCCTTGGTGGATGCATGGAGATGATGCAACCACAAAACCAGGGAATATACCTACTTCTGTGCACCTGAAGATACATACTCATGCATAGGTTATTTCATGTTAACTTTATTAGATGCAAACATAGTGGCAGGATCCCGGATTGTTTCCTATCTTCCCCTGTAGAGCTGCTGATTGGGCGGGATATTCAGTTGGCGCTTCAAACATGGGAACCGCTAGACCAGAATTTGATTCAACACTTGAGAAAAGAGTCAACGTGATACTTTAAAATAAATGAGGTCGTAGGCATATCAGCCGGTACATTATGGGAAGCATATAAAGTGGTTGTGCAAAGGAGATCACTGGCCTTTCTCCACAGGATAAACAAATTGACAGAGGAATCAACAGTAAGGCTATTAGCCTAACTAACCAACCTGGAGAAGGTACATCGGAGCACATAGTCCAAATTGACACACAAGCAGTTAAAGACTACCTGTAGGCCCCTCAGATAAACACTTTTAGATACATCAAGAGCCATGTGGTTGGCTTCAAAAAGCTGAGTGTATGAATTTGGTGCTAAAGTAGGGGAAACGTACTCACTGTTTAGTGACTAAAACAGAACAATGTACTGTAGTTCCTTAGCTGCATATTTTAAGATGTAGGCAAGGTATCCAATTTGCTGACTTAGCCATAATGTTCTTTTTTTTCCCTCGACTTTTGGTACAAATTCCGACTTCCAATTTGCTAGAATAAAAGATTTTGCCACTAGGGGAGCTATGAAGTAAAACTGGTTTTGCTCAGTGGAAAATCCTTTTGCCCCGGAAGTAATACCAAAAAGAACTCCTAATGGATCGGGAACCATTTCTTGCCTCACCCGCTTCCCAATTTCTCTATAAATATTGTTCCAGAATCCTGACAATCTGGGACAAGTGAATATCATATGACACCAGTCCCCTACTTCCCTCCCACACCTGAAACATATTGCGTCTGCTGCACCATACATCTGCTTGATTCTGTCTGGGGTATATGTACTAAATCATACATTTACAAAAAAGGCCATTCTCTTCAAATTGGCTGCTCCAATGGCTTTACCCTATACCAATCATCATAGCAACATTGAGCTAGAGATATTTCACCGCCTGAACTAGCTGCCATTTTACTCATATGGGTCTGGATTGGATGTGGGCCTAAGCTCTGGAATAGGACTCAATACTAGTTCCCCACTCTTGAAAAACGCGAAATAAAAAAAGCCCATCTGATTTTTTCCGTTACTTCACTAGAACCTACCGGATAACTGGAACAGAGATGTTTTATTTGAGTATAACAAAAAAAAATGGAGGGCTTACCAGTGGATGCTCCTGTCTTAAAGTCGCCCATGAGATGAACTGGTTATTGCGAAAAAAGTCTTTGAGCCTGACGCAACCTGCCGCGGCCCACCGATTAAGCAGGTAGGGACCAAGATATAACCCCAGCCGTGCACACAGTCATCGAGCCTTATTTGTGGGTGAAATCTATGGAGTTTGTATTCCTGCCAGATTAAATTAAAGTGGGTTGTCACAGCTCTAGGGGTCTTACATCGAGTTATCTTTGGTGATCTAGGGATCTGTAAAGGTGGTGGGGTCTCTCCCTGCGATTTGTAACATATTGTTCAAATCAGGCACTAATAGTTCACTTAGAGGCGAATGGCAGTCAGTTCAAAAGAGCAGCTTGATAATATATTTTAAAACATGGGAGCGTCAGACCGCCTTCCTCCTGTGTTATCTAGAGAGTTGTTAACTTTACCCGTGGTTTCTTCCCTTGCCAAATAAATGTAGCATTTCTGCGTCAATGGCATCAAAAGGGTTTTGGTAATTTAAAGCTCACGTTAGAAAATGTGAATACAAACAACGGTAGTAAGTTCATTTTAATGAGGGAAATCCATCCTATAATAGTAAAGGGAAGCCTCCCTCATTGTTTAAGTAGTGTGTGAGCCTTACTTAATAATAGTGCGCTTGTTAAGAGCGAATAGATCATTAAGGCCCATATTTAAACTTTTTTAGCGCCGCATTTGCGTCGTTTTTTGACGCAAAAACGGCGCAAACTTGCAAAATGCCATTGTATTTTGTAGGTTTGCGCCGTTTTGCGTCAAAAAGCGGCGCAAATGCGGCGCTAAAAAAAGTACAAATTGTATTTTGTAAGTTTGCGCCGTTTTTGCGTTAAAAAGCGGCGCAAATGCGGCGCTAAAAAAGTATAAATATGGGCCTAAAAGTTTTGGTGACCTTAACACCCAAATATCGAACGGGCTGCCCAGCCTGCCATGTCGCATGTATAGCTGAAGGAAAAATATCTGGGGAACAACTAAACAAAAGGGCCTCCAAATTTGTCTTAGCTGCTGGGCCTTATTCCCCCACCAGTGCAGAGCACTTTTTTGGCTATTCAGGGTAGTTTGCGCTTAGGTCCCTATAACATTTTGACCACATGAGCTATCCACGCCAAATTTGCATTCTATTTTTTCCAGCATCCTGGGGATTCTCAAGGTACCCACAGTTTTTGGGTACCTCTAGAGGGGACCGAGAAATTAGTCAAAATACAGCTAAAATAGTTTTTTGGGGTAAAAATGGGCAAAAAGTGCTGCAGAAGAAAGCATCTGTTTTTTCTCTACAAATGGGATCAACAAAGGGTTTACAGTACTAAAATCACCATCTTCCCAGCCTTCGTGAACAGGCAGACTTGAATCAGAAAACCACATTTTTTCAACACAGTTTTGGTATTTTACTGGGACATACCCCATTTTTACTATTTTTGGTGCTTTCAGCATCCTTCCAGTTAGTGACAGAAATGAGTGAGAAACCAATGGTGGATCCCAGACAGCTAAACTATTCTGCAAAGTAGACAAAATTCTGAATTCAAGAAGGGGTCATTTGTGTAGCTATTTCAAGGTTTTCCTAAAAAATGTACCTGTTGAAATAAAACAAATAATGAAATTGAGTTGAAAAAAACAGCCATTTCTAGCTTTGTTTTCTTCTGTAACTTTTTCCAACTATGGCAAATTTTTTAAAGCAATATACTGTTACGTCTGCTGGACCCTTTTGGTTTCGGGGATATATAGGGCTTGTAGGTTCATCAAGAACCCAAGGTACTCGGAGCCAATAAATGAGCTGCACCTGGCAATGGGTTTTCATTGTATTCCGGGTATACAGCAAATCTTTTGGTAAAATATAAAGAGTGAAAAATAGGTATCAAGGAAACCTATCTATTTCCGAAATGGGCACAAGAAATGGAGTTTAGAAGAAGTGGTTATTTGCACATCTCTGAATTCAAGGGTACCCATACTAGCATGTGAATTACAGGGCATTTCTCAAAATGATTTCTTTCTTACACACTGTCTTACATTTGGAAGGCACAAATGTAGAGAAAGACAGTTGGGAATAACACTTGTTGTTCTATTCTGTTTTCCTCCAAGTATCTCGATAAAAATGGTACTTCACTTGTGTGGGAAGACCTAGGCCCTCATTCTGACTTTGGCGGGCGGCGGAGGCCGCCTGCCAAAGTCCCGCCGGCAGAATACCGCTGCGCGGTCAAAAGACCGCCGCGGTTATTCTGGGTTTCCCGCTGGGCTGGCGGGCGACTGCCAGAAGGCCGCCCGCCAGCCCAGCGGGAAACACCCTTCCATGAGGATGCCGGCTCCGAATGGGACCGGCGGAGTGGAAGGGGTGCGACGGGTGCAGTAGCACCCGTCGCGATTTTCAGTGTCTGCATGGCAGGCACTGAAAATCTTGGTGGGGCCCTGTTACGGGGGCCCCACGACACCCCATACCGCCATCCTCTTCCTGGCAGCCAAAACCGCCAGGAACAGGATGGCGGTATGGGGCTCGGAATCCCCATGGCGGCGCAGCAAGCTGCGCCGCCATGGAGGATTCCCCAGGGCAGCGGAGAACCGGCGGTACACCGCCGGTTTTCCGTTTCTGACCGCGGCTGTACCGCCGCGGTCAGAATGCCCAAGGGAGCACCGCCAGCCTGTTGGCGGTGCTCCCGCGGTCGTTGGCCCTGGCGGTTTTTACCGCCAGGGTCAGAATGACCCCCTAGTGTCCGCGAAAGGAAATGCCCAAAAATGCAACATGGACACATTAAATGTTTCCACTCAAAACTCACTCATTTTTGGTAAAGTGCCTATCTATGGATTTTGGAGTCCAGCTCAGCCGGCACCTAGGGAAACCTAGCAAACCTATACTTTTTTTAAAACTAGACACCTAGGGGAATCCAGAATAGGGTGTCTAGTGGGGCTCTCACCATGTTCTGTCACTCAGAATCCTTTGCTAATCTAAAAATTTGTATAAGAAACCATATTTTTTTCACATTTCAGCAATGCAAAGTTCTGGAATCTGAGGGGAGCCACAAACTTCCTTCCACCCAGCATTTAAAAGTCTCCCGATAAAAATGGTATCTCACTTGTGTGGATAGGTCTAATTCCACAACAGGCAAGGCCCTAACACACAAAGTGGACACATCACATTTTCCCAATGAAAATGGTCGTGTTTTTTGCAAAGTGCCTAGCTGTGGATTTTGGCCTGTAACTCAGCCGGCACCTAGGGAAACCTTGCACACCTATGCATTTTTTAAAACTAGACACCTGGAGGAATCCTCAATAAGATGACTTGTGAGGTTCTCACTAGGTTCTGTCACCCAGAATCCTTTGCAGACCTCACAAAATTGTCTGAAAAACACATTTTCCTCTCATTTCAGGCGATGCAAAGTTCAGTGATCTGAGGGGAGCCACAAACTTCCTTCCACCCAGCATTCTCGCAAGTCTCCCTTATAAAAATGGTACCTCACTTGTGTGGGTAGGCCTAGTGCCCACAACAGGAAATGTCCTACAACACAACATGGACACATCACATTTTTCTAATGAAAACAGACACGTTTTTTACAAAGTGCCTAGCTGTGGATTTTGGTCTCTAGCTCAGCCGGCACCTAGGGAAACATTGAAAACCTATGCATTTTTTAAAACAAGACACCTAGGGAAATCCAGAATGGGGTGACTTGTGGGGCTATCACTAAGTTCTGTCACCCAGAATCATTTGCAGACCTCACAATGTGTCTAAAAAACACACATTACCTCACATTTCAGCAATGCAAAGTTCTGGAGTATGAGGGGAACCACAAACGTCTTTCCACCCAGAATTTCCTAAGTCTCCCGATAAAAATGGTACCTCACTTGTGTTGATAGGCCTAGTGAATGCAACGGGAAACACCCTAAAACCCAAGGTGGACACATCACATTTTTCCAATGAAAACGAACATGTGTTCTGCAAAGTGCTTAGCTGTGGATATTGGCCTCTAGCTAAGCTGGCACCTAGGGAAACCTAGCAAACCTCTAAATTTTGTAAAACCTAGACACCTAGGGAAATCCAGAATGGGGTGACCTGTGGGACTCACACTAAGTTCTGTCACCCAGAATCCTTCGCAATCCTCAACCTTTGTCTAAAAACACATTTTCCACACATTCCAGGGCTGTAAGGTTCTGGAATCTTAGGGAAGCCACAAACCTCCTTCCATCCAGCATTCCCCCAAGTCTCCTGATAAAAATGGTACCTCACTTGTGAGGGTCGGCCTAGTGTCCGTGACAGGAAATGCCCCAAAACCCAAGGTAGACACATTACATTTTTCCAATGAAAACTGACACGTTTTTTGCAAAGTGCCTACCTGTGGATTTTGGCCTTTAGCTCAGCTGGAACCTAGGGAAACCTAGCAAAACTATACATTTTTGAACATCTAGACACCTAGAGAACTTCAGAATGGGGTGACTTGTGGGGCTCTCACCAGGTTCTGTCATCCAGAATCCTTTGTAAACTTCATAATTTGCCTAAAAAACAAATTTTCGTTACATTTTAGCAATGCAAAGTTCTGGAATCTGAGAGGGGCCACAAACTTCCTGGTACTCAGCATTCCCCTAAGTCTCCCAATAAAAATGGTTGTGGGTAGGTCTAGTGCCCGCAACAGGAAATGCCCCAAAACACAATGTGGAGAAATAAAATGTTCCCAATGAAAATGGGCCTGTTTTTTTTTTAAAGTGCCTAGCTGTTGATTTTGGCCTATAGCTTAGACAGCACCAGGGAAACCTAGGAAACCTAATTATTTTTGTAAACTAGATACCTAGGGGAATCCGGAATGGGGTGACTTGTGGAGCTCTCACCAGGTTCTGTCAACCAGAATCCTTTGCAAACCTCAACATTTGGCTAAAAAAACAAATTTTCCTCACAATAAAGCGATGCAGAGTTCTAGAATCTGAGGGGAGCCACAAACCTCCTCCCACCCAGCATTCCCCCAATCCTCCTGATAAAGATGATACCTTACTTGTGTTGTTAGGCCAAGCGCCTGCAACAGGGAAGGGCCCAAAACGTACTGTGACGATAATGATAACTAAGGTGAGTGTACTAATTAGTCCGGGATCAGGAACCATTTTGGGAAAAACCCAGACATTTCTGAATAATAGAGACCCAGGGAAGTTCACGGAGGTGTGGCTTGTGTGGATTCCCCAATTTCTTTTTACCCAGAATACACTGCAAAGGTGAAACATTGACTAAAAAAGTATTTTTCCTTGCATTTCTGAGAAGTAAATTACAGGAATATGCATGGATACACAATCATCTTACTACCTAGTATTCCCCAACATGTCCCGATAAAATTGCTACCCCATTTGTGTGCCTGGGGCTAGTGCCTGTGACAGGAATGGATCACACAAGGGTCAATGGTAGTCCTTGCATAAGGACTACTATTGACCTTGGAGTGATCCATTCCTGACATGGGCACTAGGCACTGGCACACAAGTGGGGTTATGTTTTTATCAGGACAAGTGGGGAAACACTAGGTGGTAGGAATTTTGTGGATCCCTGCACATTCCTGTAGTTTACATGATGGAAAAGCAAGGAAAAATAGTGTTTTTGATCAACATTTCACCTTTGTAGAGTACTCTGGGTATGAACACTTTGTAGAATCCACACACACCACACCTCCTTGGACTGCCCTGGGTGTCTAGTTTTCAGAAATGCCTGGGTTTGGTAGGTTTCCGTATATGGCCGCTGAGCCCGTGACCAAATATGGAGGTGACCGTGTTACAAAACCAGGCTGTTTTGTGATAAGTAATTTTGATGTCTCCACCATACGTTTTGGGCACTTCGCAGCCACAGTCACTTGCCCATCCACACAAGTGAGGCAACGTTTTTCTCTGGAGACTTAGGGGAACGCTGGCTGGTATAAAATTTGTGGCTGCCTGTAGATTCCAGAACTTTCCCTCAGGGAAATGCGAGGAAAATGTGTTTTTTAAGCAAAGTTTGTGATTTCAAGGGGATTCTGGGCGAAGGAAAACTGTTGAGTGCCACGGAGTCCTGCATCCTTTGACTCCCCTGGTACTAATATGTTAAAGATAATCCACCACTCACACTGGTTGGTTTTAGCACCTCCATAATTTATGGTTTCAAAGCATGAATACTTATTTAAGTATGAATATTGAAACCAATCCTTCTGAAGGTGATTCATGAAGCCACTTCCCGGCACCAACAGCTTTATGGTCCATTCACGCACAACACTTTCGTATCGCCAGCCACAGGCCCAATCCAACCAATCACTGCACTCACATCAACTTACTTCTACCAGACAATAGCCCATCACAGTCATACGCCACAGGACAGAATAAGATTGACTACATTTTACCACCTGTCAAGTAACTGCCTCCTTCTTCCTGAACATTACCAAAGGCATGTGTAAGGAACCTTAACTTATGGCTCCCATGACAGCCACATGAGGCTTAGAACTACCTGTTTTTCATGTGCCTTTATCGCACTCACTATGCTAAATCCAACTCAGTTTATGGATGGAAGTTTGGGATTTCTGAGTATGCCTTGTGAGGCCTATGCCTCGAACGGAGTAAGCATATCTACCTTTGAAACTAAGGCAGACATGCTGTAGAATTTTTGCGAAGTTCCCTAACGAGAATGTAATAAACTATGAAGAATGGTAGTGTTTGGCACATAGGGTAGTCTGTGACACATAGCATATGTCCAAGCCACCGTTAGGTGCAGTGTGTGATTGTAATGCACTTATAGCAAATTGAACATCTACTAAGTTCTGACAGAGGATGAACATGGCAAGTAGGTCAAATACTGACCCATACATGTCATTGTCCTTCAGTGCCAGCGTGGCACCAATGGGTTTAATCCATAGGTGTAAGATTTGCATCTGTACTACCTTTAATATCTGATTTCTACCAGTGCAATATCACTGGGAAAGCACACCTACCATAAGCTTTTCCTACCCGTTCATGTCTTTGTCCTCATCAGAGTCCTGACTAATCCTGTATAATTGGCAATTAAACCTATACTAATTCCTTCCGCATTAGCTACTTGAAGCTCAAGAAAACATGTCATTCATGCATAATCAGTGCACTTACTGTGCTGAATCCAATTCCTTCCAGTTTGTGGGTTCAAGTTGGGGGTGTCCGAGTACGCCTTGTGAGGCCTATTCCCAAACAGAGCGAGCATATCTACAGTTGAAACTGAAGCAGACACGATTGTGAATACTACCTAAGGTCTCGAATGTAAAATGTCAAACAAATATCCTGTGGAACTTATTCACTTTGTAGAGCTCACTCAATCAATAATAGCATTTGTAAAGCGCACTACTCACCCGTGAGGGTCTCAAGGTGCTGAGGGGAGGGGGGACAGCTGTACTCCTGTATAGAAATTGTCTACATAAAGGTTTTAACCTTTGTGAAGGAGTGGCTGGACAAGCTCCCATACAATCTTTCCAGTGACCCCTAATGTGGGAATTCAACCTACAGGGTTTAGCATGGAGTCCTTCCCTGTATACATTCTCAAGCTGTACACATACCCAGAAGAGCTCTCACACAGCATATACATCATGATGCCGTAGCAAGGTTTTTTTCACGCAATGTCCTTTCTGAACAGCAGCCGCCCTTTGTCCAGGATCAAGGACTCATTGATTGCTATATTCTTTCCAGGAGTATAGATCTCTGGAAAACTGGCAGACAAATGTTCCACAACAAACTGAATTTTGAACAACCTGTCATGGCCTGGATGGTCCCGGGGCAATGCATAAGAATTGTAATTGAAATGCAGCATCAAATCAAATCATTAACATTTATAAAGCGCGCTACTGCTGCTCGAAAAGCCAGGTTTTTAGAAGTCTCTGGAATGCGGAGTGGTCCTGGGTGGTCCTGAGGCTGGTGGGGAGGGAGTTCCAGGTCTTGGCTGCCAGGAAGGAGAAGGACCTCCCACCCGCCGTGGAGCGGCGGATGCGAGGGACGGCAGCGAGCGCGAGGCCAGAGGAACGGAGGAGACGGGTGGGGGCGTAGAAGCTGAGGCGACGGTTGAGGTATTCCGGTCCCTTGTTGTGGAGGGCTTTGTGTGCGTGGGTGAGAAGTCGTAAGGTGATGCTTTTGCTGACTGGGAGCCAATGCAGGTGTCTCAGGTGTGCGGAGATGTGGCTGTTGCGGGGTACGTCGAGGATGAGGCGGGCCGAGGCGTTTTGAATACGTTGCAGGCGTTTTTGGAGTTTGGCGGTGGTCCCAGCGTAGAGGGTGTTGCCGTAGTCCAGGCGGCTCGTGACGAGGGCGTGGGTCACGGTTTTTCTAGTGTCGGTGGGGATCCAGCGGAAGATCTTGCGGAGCATGCGGAGGGTGAGGAAGCAGGCGGAGGACACGGCGTTGACTTGCTTGGTCATGGTGAGAAGAGGGTCCAAGATGAAGCCGAGGTTGCGGGCGTGGTCTGCGGGGGTCGGTGCGGTGCCGAGGGCCGTGGGCCACCAGGAGTCGTCCCAAGCGGATGGGGCGTTGCCGAGGATGAGGACTTCCGTTTTGTCAGAGTTCAGCTTTAGGCGGCTGAGCCTCATCCAATCTGCGACGTGCTTCATGCCCTCTTGTAGGTTGGTCTTGGCGCTGGTGGGGTCCTTGGTGAGGGAGAGTATAAGTTGGGTGTCGTCGGCGTAGGAGGTGATGATGATGTCGTGCTTGCGTACGATGTCGGCGAGGGGGCTCATGTAGACATTGAAGAGTGTCGGGCTGAGCGATGAGCCTTGAGGTACGCCGCAGATGATCTCGGTGGGGTCTGAGCGAAACGGTGGGAGGTAAACTCTTTGGGAACGGTTTGAGAGGAAGGAGGCGATCCAGTCCAGGGCCTGGCCTTGGATCCCGGTGGAGCGGAGGCGGGTGCATGCGCTGCAATAGCAAAAAACGATCTCTGCTCATGTACGGTGTGAAGGTAGGGGTTACTCAAACCATGCAAGTGGTTCAGTAGGACTGCAAGGTGGGTTTCTGCACTAACCCCATTTTGAGCATGTGGCCCAAAAATATCTTCAACTCTGCCAGCAAAGTGGGAGTCCACTGGGGTGCCCTAGAGTGGCTCAATGCTCCATCAGAAATTGTTCTGCATGCAGATTTTTTTGCTGCACAATTTGCTAAAGAAGGTCAACATCCCAAAAAGAGATGGACGTAGCCGACTGGCAAAAAGTTGGCCGTATTGACCTTACATTCAGCATCACCAGTAAAAGATGGAATTAGGGGGGCTTAATCGGGGAGCTGCCAAGAGAACACTTTGTCTGTGCTTGCTGCTGCATGCACCTGCTCTCTGGGTTGGGCTAACCTGCTGTTATCCCGCTGCACAGACTGTGCTTGCCTAGGCACAGCACAACTGTCCTCATCATCTCCTTCAGAATCCCTGGAAGAGGTGTCGTCCGATGGGACTCTTCGGACTGAAAAATCACTACCAGATTCTGCTCCAATGTCGTCCCCCTTAGTTGCACAGCCGCAACACTGCCGGTTCCATTTCTCCGTGTTGCGGCCGAGATCCCCGCTGGTCTCCAGGTTTCCACCCGCCGGCCCAGCGGGGATCTCCGAATAGACCCCGCGGGAGTGCGGCTGCATTGGCGGCCGCCCAACCGCCGCCCGCCAAGGTTGAAATGAGGGCCTAAATGTCAGTCATCTTACCTTTGCTTCTTACTTCAATCAGGAGGTTCTTTAAAGGCACTGGGAAAAACAAAAAAGACACACTATTACTTTACCTTGCCAGATACCCATCATCACAGCCTTTAGTGCTAGTGGGGCCCAGTGCAACAATGATTTTTGGTGCTCCTGTCCCATGACCTCCTCCTTGTATTCCCTCACTACCACCCAGCAAAAGTGCCCTTCATCTCTCCATAGCCTCCCGCACATACATTTCTGAGTTTTAAAGCACAGGTAATGGCTGGTACTAATCCACTCAACTACTCACATGTAATTAAGATCTGTTCTTTGCAGCAGGCATATAAACCTTCTGTGCTATTTTATGGTGTGAAAACTGCAACTAGACAAAAGTCCGATCTCCTTTGCTAGCAGGAACATAATCAGAAGAGTTATTGTGACATTTTTATTGCTGCCTGAATGCTATCTATACCTGCTATCTATACATCTATATGTAAATATATATATTTATATATATATATTTATATATATCGCTTATAAAAATACCCCCTCTATATTATTATATACATATATATAGAGACTCTTACTCACTCTCTCTCTCTCTCTATATTTAGGACCAGGGTTCAATTCCGACCTTGGCGGGTCTTACGCTCAATTCCCTTGGACCAGATAATTCTCACCTCGTGCCTAATCTAATTAATGAGTCCCACTCTGTAACTCTGGGCAATAGCTTGCTTAATCTCCACAACGGCCCTCACAGTGCTTGGATGCCTGGGGGTGCCCAGGAGTGGGAGCCTCACAGGGAAAAGCCAGGAGGGGTTCCACAGTGGTATGCATACAGAGCCTTGAGACCCTAACGGGTGAGTAGTGCGCTATACAAGTGCAAAGTTTACAGTTTTTAGTTTATATATATCACCTTTTTTTTAGGATCGAGTCTGCGAGTGCATGCGCTAGCTCATGCGTCTTGCTTGCGAGACTCTGTTGTGTTCAGTAAAGGGCTCGGAGCCCGCCTGTCGCTCACCATTTGTTAGTTTGTGTGGCACTCTTTTTTACAGACTGGTAATTCATCAAGGCACACCTGGCATCATTTCCTGTCCTCTGTGTGGGTCAGGGACCAAGCACTGATTAATTCATTCTAATTAGTGCCCTTCTGCTTCCAACATGATTGTGACAGATCGAACAGTATAAAGGCAGCGGAGAGGTGTTGGTATTGCTTAGGTAAGTGGTTTATTCAAATTAAATGGTGGAAAAAAGAAATGTTTATAACAAAGGTGGGGTTGGTTTTCCCGAAATTATGGCCTTGTTCGTCTTCTTTCCCGGATTGATGATTTCCTCTGGTTCTCTTATTTTCTCTTTCAGGTTGAATTACTGGCTTGTTCTCTCAGGTGGGTCCAGGGCGGTACCGGAAACAGAAGGACAGAAAACGCTAGGGTAAGTATGGGGTCTATAACAGGGTTTTCACTCTCTCTACTATCACTGACTGGGGAAAAGGTAAGAACAAAAGGATGGGGTTGGTGCCAGTGAGGAGTTGGGGAATGACCTGACCATAGTCTAGGATTGGTGAGGGAAATAGTGTCTCACATGTGATGGTCGCGGTGTCCCTTTTTATTCCTCCCTTTCCACCCCTCCTCTATATCCCCTCCCCAGTCCCCTTTTGATTTGTGCCCCTTTTCTGAGTCCAAAAGGACCGTACCTTGTTTAGCCACGACCCTCCAGGGTCATGGCTGGCGTTGTGGCGGTCCTCCTGTTGATCTCCCCTTCCAGGGTTATCCAGCTTGGGTTCCTCGTTGTCCCCAGGATCTCCTCGTCCTCCCGTCCTCGTCGGTCCTTCTTGATGGTTCTCCTCCTCCTTGTGTGTCTCCTCCGGGCTCCTATTCTCTCCTCTCTCCACGGGTCTCTCCTCCTGTTGCGGCGCGTTCCTCTCTTCTATTCTGCCGTGCCGGAAAACCACATTGGTTTCCCTGGCAACGGCATCCCGCTCTCGTCGCGTTTCCCCAACAACGGAGAGACGCGGAAGTGACGTATCGGAACCCTCCGATACGTCACTTGTAGTACTCTGTGCCGGAATGAACGGAAACACCCGGTCACACACCTCTCCCCATGAACGGTCCTGTTCGAGGACCGTAGTAGAGTCCGGGAACCGAGACAAATAATCAGCCGGGGCCTGTTGGGGTCCTGGTATGTGACGGACCTGAAAGGAAAATGGTTGTAGTTCAAGGAACCATCTCAAAATCTGGGAATTTGTATCTTTATGAGCAGCCAACCAAGTGAGGGGAGCATGATCCGTAAAAAGAATAAAAGGTCGACCTAAAAGGTAATACTGTAAAGTGTCCACGGCCCATTTGATGGCCAAACATTCCCTTTCGATGGCAGGATAGTGACGTTCCCGGGGAAACAGCTTTCTACTGACATATACTACTGGGTGATCCCTACCTTCCTCGTCGGGTTGGGCCAGTACTCCCCCCAACCCTACATCAGAAGCATCTGTGTATAGATGGAAGGGTTTCGAGAAATCCGGGCACTGTAGTATTGGGTCTTTGGTCAGATAGGACTTCAGTTGCTCAAAGCTAGCCTTCTGTTGCTCCGAAAAAGAGGCTAACCGATTAGGATGGGATTTAGACAAAAGATCTGTGAGGGGGGCGGCAAGGGTGGAATATTCGGGTATGAACCCTCGATAGTAGCCTACCAATCCTAGGAACAAGCGTAAATCTTTTTTTGTTTTAGGGTTAGGTGCATTTAGAATAGCGTCTACTTTCTTAGTTTGAGGTTGTAAATTCCCTTGACCGATTTTGTATCCTAAGTAAGATATATCGGGTTTTCCTATAACGCACTTTTTAGGGTTGGCCGTTAAACCAGCGTTTGCGAGAGTATGGAATATCTGTTGTAAATGGTTTAGATAATCATACCAGGTTTCACTAAAGATAACTACGTCATCTAGGTAAGCTGCTGCAAAAGTTTGAAATGGTTTTAAGAGTCTATCCATTAATCGTTGGAACGTAGCTGGTGCTCCATGAAGTCCGAATGGTAGCACGGTGAAATGATAAAGACCGGACTGAGTGGCAAAAGCCGTTTTCTCTTTATCCTCTGGGGCTAATGGAATCTGCCAATACCCTTTAGTCAAATCTAATGTGGACATATATTTTGCCTTTCCCAGTTTTTCTAGGACGTCATCCACTCTAGGTATTGGATATGTGTCAAACATTGAATTTTCGTTAAGCTTCCGGAAGTCAATACAGAATCTGATAGTACCGTCAGGTTTTGGCACCAGGACGACTGGGGAGCACCAGGGACTAGTCGAAGGCTCTACCACCCCTAGTTCTAGCATTTTCTGTATTTCGTCCTCCATAATCTGTTTCCTTGCCTCGGGGATACGATACGGCCGTAACCTAACAATTTTACCCGGTGTAGTCCTTATTTTATGGGTTATCAAGGTGGTTTTACCTGGCACTACTGAAAAAAACTTTTGGAAGTGCTCTAGTAAGCTATATACCTGTTCCTTTTCTGGTATTGTTAATGATTCATTTACTGCGGGTAGCCTCTCCCCATCGTTGTGTTCGGTTGGACAAAACTCGATATGCAAGTTTTTGCTAGGACATAGGAATCTGCCCAATTCTCCGGAAGTGTCGGAGTTGTCTGGTTCTTCCCATTTTTTTAAGAGATTTATATGATAAATCTGGGTTTTCTGAGGATTGCTCGAGATTTCAATCAGATAGGTGATAGGAGAAACGGCTCGTAGTACCTTATAGGGACCCTGCCATTTTGCAATCAGTTTTTGTTCAGACGTGGGACGCATTATTAGTACCTGATCTCCTGGTTGTAAAACCCTTAACTTACTCCCTCTGTCATAATACTGTTTTTGGGTTTGTTGAGCCCGTTCCATATTTGCTCTAACCGTTTCCCATAAACTTTGTAGCTGAGACCGTAAGTTGTGGGCATATTCTAATAATGGTCTTCCCCCTTCTTCTGCCTCTTCTTCCCATGTTTCAATGGCCATGTCTAAAAGGGAACGAGGCTGTCTTCCGAACACGAGCTCAAAGTGGCTATGGCCTGTTGAGGCATGTTCATGGGTTCGTATTGCGTATAACACTAATGGTAATTTCTGATCCCAGTCTCTCCCTGAGTCCTGTACTACTTTCCTCAATAGGGTTTTTATTGTTCGGTTGTACCGTTCCACCAATCCATCCGTCTGTGGATGGTACACCGAAGTTCGGATTTGGGAAATACCTAATGTCTTACACACCTGCTTCATGAGAGTAGACATAAAGGGGGTCCCCTGGTCGGTGAGTATTTCATGCGGAAACCCAACTCGAGAGAAGACGTTTATCATTGCTTGGGCAACCATTTTGGTTGTCATACTTTTCAAAGGAACAGCCTCGGGGTATCGGGTGGCATAATCGACCATAACTAGGATATACATGTGACCTTTCGTTGAGGGTACTACAGGTCCAATCAGATCCATCCCCATCCTACTAAAAGGGATGTCTATGATGGGTAGGGGCATTAGAGGGGCTTTCTTAGGTCTACCCGGTTCAGTAAGTTGGCACCTGGGACATTGGGAACAATATTTGCGTATGTGGGCGAAAACCCCCGGCCAATAAAACCGCCTAAGGAGGTACTCTTCGTTTTTTTCCCTCCCATAATGACCCCCACCTGGTTGACTATGAGCCAGAGTTAGGACGTGATCTCTATAATGCTCGGGTACCAATAGTTGTTGTTTATGCTCCCCTGTACGAGTAGTGGTTATCCTGTATAAGAGGTTTTTCTTAATTAGGAAGTAGGGACCCACCTCCTCGGTTTCTTCAGATTTTGCGGACTTCCAAGCTTGGGCGAGAGAAGGATCTTCTCTATGTTGCTGGGAAAAACTGACAGGTGCCTCATGTGTTTCGGCTATAAGGCCTTGGCTTTGTCCTGGTGCCTCTTTTCCCCGGTGATTCGCTTTTTCCGCCCGTTTTTCTCTACGTGACAATTTCCTACGGGTTATAGGGCATTCAATAACACTGTCAGAAAAGGGAGCTTCCCCCCACCAGTCCTGTGTCAGTTTGGGTTTTCTAACATGATCCAGGATCTCTTGAAAATGTTCATAATCAGTCCCGATGATACATTCTTCAATCAGTTCTGTCATTATTCCCATAGGTAGGACATCCCGGTAATTTCCCCACTCTATTGTTAGCTTATGTAAGGGGTATTGCTCTTTGTCTCCGTGAATACAGCAAATATTCACCCATCGCTCTACTTCCTTGTCTGCTAGGTTTACTATATCTTTCCTCACTACTGATTGGCTACAACCTGAATCAATAAGAGCCCATACCGCTCGTCCATTGATGTTCAGGGTCTGTTTAAACTTCAGGTTACCTCTTCCTGTACACAGTACCCGTCGCCGAGTTACTCCGATCTCCATTGGCTCACTACTATCCTGTTTCCTCGGACACATGCGGGCGATGTGTCCCCATTCCCCACAGTTGTAACATTGGGGTCCTGGTACTGGTGGATTGACGATTAATCTGCGAGGAACTGGCTCGTCGGGAAGGGCTCTGGGAGCACTTTTGGGGTGGGATAGCCCCGGTTTTATGCTGGGTCGGGGTGGTACACTCCTTACATCCACCGAGCGATGATAGGCACATGCTAAATCGATCGCCATGTCAGTATTCACTTTTGGATGTTGGCGGATCCAGTGTTTTGTAGCCGTAGGCAAGGCATCTAAATATTGTTCGAGAACGATCGTCTGGATCACTTCCTCCCTGCTATTCCCGGAAGGACCCAACCATTTCAAAGCCAAATCCTTTACGCGATAATAAAAGGTTCGGGGGTCCTCATTCGGTCCCCATTTGATTTTCCGGAATTTGACCCTATAGTATTCGGTGTCATGTCCCACACGTTCTAAGATACTAGTCTTTATCTCTTGGTATGGTGTGGTTCCCCCCGGGTTTGCTGCTTGATATGCTGCTTGTAATATCCCCGTAAGTAGAGGTGCGACATACTGGCCCCATCTATCCTCAGGCCATTGGGCTGACGAAGCCACTCTCTCAAAGTTAGTGAAAAAGGATTCGGGGTCTTCACCTTCTTGATATTTCTGCAACACAGAACTTGGGACATTGGGGTGGACCTTACTGACAGCAATGGTCTTGGTTAATTTCTTCATGGCCGTCTCGTGGACCAGTTGATTATTTGCTAGGATTGTTGCCTGGCTTTTCAAAGCCGATTGTAAGGCTTCCCTGTCCTCTTTTGCTTCTCGTTGGTGTGCCTCCCACACCAACTGCAGATGTCGCTGGCCTTCGGCCAGTTGTTTTATCATATCCTCCAACGAGGGGGTGTCACTCATTATGTATACTGTTCGGTTTGTCTGGGAGGGGTCCCCAAAATCCCACTTCTGACACCACTGTGACAGATCGAACAGTATAAAGGCAGCTGAGAGGTGTTGGTATTGCTTAGGTAAGTGGTTTATTCAAATTAAATGGTGGAAAAAAGAAATGTTTATAACAAAGGTGGGGTTGGTTTTCCCGAAATTATGGCCTTGTTCGTCTTCTTTCCCGGATTGGTGATTTCCTCTGGTTCTCTTATTTTCTCTTTCAGGTTGAATTGCTGGCTTGTTCTCTCAGGTGGGTCCAGGGCGGTACCGGAAACAGAAGGACAGAAAACGCTAGGGTAAGTATGGGGTCTATAACAGGGTTTTCACTCTCTCTACTATCACTGACTGGGGAAAAGGTAAGAACAAAAGGATGGGGTTGGTGCCAGTGAGGAGTTGGGGAATGACCTGACCATAGTCTAGGATTGGTGAGGGAAATAGTGTCTCACATGTGATGGTCGCGGTGTCCCTTTTTATTCCTCCCTTTCCACCCCTCCTCTATATCCCCTCCCCAGTCCCCTTTTGATTTGTGCCCCTTTTCTGAGTCCAAAAGGACCGTACCTTGTTTAGCCACGACCCTCCAGGGTCGTGGCTGGAATTGTGGCGGTCCTCCTGTTGATCTCCCCTTCCAGGGTTATCCAGCTTGGGTTCCTCGTTGTCCCCAGGATCTCCTCGTCCTCCCATCCTCGTCGGTCCTTCTTGATGGTTCTCCTCCTCCTTGTGTGTCTCCTCCGGGCTCCTATTCTCTCCTCTCTCCACGGGTCTCTCCTCCTGTTGCGGCGCGTTCCTCTCTTCTATTCTGCCGTGCCGGAAAACCACATTGGTTTCCCTGGCAACGGCATCCCGCCAGCCTCGCTCTCGTCGCGTTTCCCCAACAACGGGGAGACGCGGAAGTGACGTATCGGAACCCTCCGATACGTCACTTGTAGTACTCTGTGCCGGAGTGAACGGAAACACCCGGTCACAATGATCAAGGTACTATTTGTTCTTTTTAACTTCTACAACATTTTATTCTTTAAAGCTAACTTACTTTTATTTTGCCACGTTGTCTTTTGTCAGTTTCCACTCATGCTGCCTTTCGTTTTTGCTCGTGGGCACTGTTGTCAAAAGAGGACAATAACTTGCTTGAACTATGCGAGATGTATTGCATTGCAAATGATTGTTCTATATATGTGTGGTCACAGCCCCCAGGAAAAGCACACATTTATAAAACAAACTTACATATATATATTTATAAAGAGAGAGAGAGCGAGAGAGAGAGAGTCAATCTCTATCTCTCTGTAACACTTGTATTTTAATATGTGTGGTTTCCCTGTGAGCCGATTGTGTCCCCAAGTGGAACCACAGGTATAAAGCAAATTATGCCCCCATCGGGGTCAGCCCGTGTCAGAAGGGCCAACCCGCCATTTTTTTGTATTTGTATTTTAAATATATTTTATTTTATTCCCTGGGGGTGCGATCGTCCCCCAGAGGGAAAGCCCTACTTTTTTTATACTTAATTAACCCCCTGAGGGGAGGGGCAGCCCACTCACACCAAAGCGACACAGGCACTAATGGGGTTAATTTTACAACTGCCGGTAGCTGTAAACTCAGCAATTTTGTCAAAGGTGTGTTGAATATTTCTCTTGTCCACAGATAAGTATAGCACTATATCATCCGCATACAATTTTAACTTTGCCGCCCCCTGAATGGGTGGCCTTATATTATGATCTTCATGAATCGCACAAGCTAGCAGTTCTATAATAAAGGTGAACAGGATAGAAGACATTGAACATGTTTGACGGGTGCTCCTTTTAATGATAATATTTATGATGATACTAGCTTTAGCCACGCAGTATAATGTTCTCATCAAACATGTGAAACTTGACGGAAATGCCAGCTTCTGAAGAATTGCATGCAGCACGTCCCATTTTACAAAATCAAAAGCTTTATTCCGCTTCAAGCATTAAAATAAAAATCTCTGTGCCCTGATTGGAGTAAAAATCGATCGCTTGACTCAAGAAGTTTGTATTAGAGAAAATGTACCGCTGTGGAAGAAATCCATTCTGGTCTGAATGAATAAGTGACTGAGTCGCAACAGGTAGTCTGTTTGTGGCTATGTTAGTAAATAGCTTATAATCGCTATTAAGAAGACTTTTGGAATGATATGCATTGGGATCCGTCTTTGACTTATCTTTCTTAAGGACGCTGACCACAACCGATCTGTAAAGGAACAAGGCATATGGCACCCTTGTAAAATCTGGTTTAATAGGCGTGTGAGAAATGGGTCTAATTGTGGAGAGCAGGTCTTATATACCTCCACTGATATTCCATTGTGACCAGTGGCTTTAGTGTTAAGTAACAACTTTATCCCCAGCTGTACTTCAGTCAATGTTTTTGGTGTGGATAAGGACTCAATTTGTGACGCTGTCAAAGTTGGCATTCTAATCCCTTCTAACCAGTCTGTAATTACCTGGGAAGAGCTGTTCTGCGCTTCGGGATATATCCTGGCGTAATGATTAAGAAATATCTGTGCCACCTCTGAAGGTGGTGAGTGAATTGTGTTAGTCAAGGGGTTGCATATCATTTTAATGATGTTCACATTGGCTCTGTTTGACTGACCAAGCTAAATGCTTACCAATGAATTTACTTTCCTCATATCTTTTCTGAAGAGATAAAGCATGATTTACTATTTCTTTGGCTGTAAAGAATGTCTGCCAGTTTAATTCAGCTTGGACTAACGCTGTCTGTGTGGGCTTATCAGGGGCCTGCGCATGCACTTTCAAAGCTTCCTCTAGTCGAGTTTGAAGATTAGCGTGCTGAATCTTTTCCACCCTCCTACAAGCCACTAGATAAGAGATAACCTGACCTCTAAAATATGCTTTTAAGGCTTCCCATACCTTAAAATCAGAGGTGGAACCTGAAGTAAGGCTCAAGAATTCTGCTAAAATGCTTGCAAACCATTATTGAAACCTATACAGAGCTCAAAATCCTGAAAATTTTGTTGGAAGGACCTCTTAAACTTAAAACAACCTCTCACTGAAGAGGAATTGTCAGCTGCCCTAACCGCTATGAATAGTGGAAAACCAACTGGCCCAACTGGCCTACTGGCCTGAATGTTTAAAAAAGTCTCCTCAATCACAAACAAATACCTGTATAAAGTGACACAAAAGGTAGAAAAGGTTGCTCAGAAAGGTACTATGACAATTTATGCTTGACAACTGTGATTGCGATACCTAAGCCGGGCCATGTGGTGGGGATGCAATCTCTGATTATTACAAAAAACAAATTAGTTACTAAAGCTCTAGCGACCCAGATGATTGGAATAAACCATCTTTAGTACAGCTCTATGAGAATAGCTTCATGCCAATATGGAGAACAAGCCATAACATGAAAAGACTGGATGTGGTCATGGCAAAGATGCACAACATAACAGCCCAGTGGTAATTATGCAAAATGACTTTAAGAAAGTCTTTGACACTGTAAACTGGAAACACTAATACTAGAGCGGACTAACATGGGTCTGACATTCCTACAACACATCCAGTTACAATATCCACATCCAGTATCACAAGTTCAAAGTGCTATCTTCTCCATTTCCTATACAAAGCGAGACACAACATGGCTGCCTAGTCTCACCACTTGTTTGGTCTGGCCGTTGAGCCTTAGACAGCATGGATTCATATGAACCTATTGGTGCAGGGTCTTGTCTGTAGTAATATACATAATCACCCTGTCCAATCCTACGTGGATCACTTATTACTACACATCTAACATCAGGGATAGTCTGGTCATTGAAATCCCAGAAAGGTTTGAGGAAATATCTGGACTATTGATTAACAGGGGCATATCAATCATATACTTACTACAAGGGTTTGGAATTAGCAGTGAACTGGCAAAATACATAGTAGTCAAGATGCTCAGGGGAACTGAATTTAATACCATAACTCAAAGCCCCAGGTGTGGATATCTCTGTCTTGCTGGATGAATTGGGCTCTATAAAAGGATCATTATGCCTAAATTGTTCTATGTGATGCCCATTTATCACTACTGAGTCCCAGAATGCTTTTTCTAGGGAAAAATATATGGTGCTGCGACTTTCATAAGGGCACATAGGACACTCCATAATTTTCTATGGGAGTATGTTGCAATACATGTGAGTGGGAATTTGGACAAAATATCTTATAAAAGACATTGTGATAACAAAAATATTGTGTCAAGAATCCTGAGACATCAAATATATCACTGACAGGAAATGTTTTCAATATTGTTGTAAAAAATATTGATATAAAAAATATATGTAATACCATCTGTAAGTATTATTTTGAATGTAATTTATTGTAGCATGTCTGATAATAAATGTTTAATTTTTTTTGTGTTTTTAAGAAGATAATTTATTATGAAATTGCAGAAATTATTATTTTTAGTTGTTTTATGTCTGAAAACAATGGATTTATATATTGTTTAGGGGAGAAGGGCGGAATGATTATTAAAATGTGGACAGTTTTATTTAAATGTAATGTTCATTATTTTAATGATATGCAGATTGATATAGTGAAATGTTTAAATAGCTTTAGTTACATTGATTAGTTTAATACATAAGAGTTTATAATAATGTTAAATATTTATTAATTATATTAATTGTAAACTTTCATAAAATAAAAATTTGGATTCAATGTTTAAAAAAAGTATACAATATTTTATCAGAATTAAAATATTTTATTTTTTTATTTTGGACATTATAATGTATATGTAGAAACTGTTTTGGACACATTTTATTTTTAAATGTTGTTCAATTATAACATGAAAATAATATAAATATGTAGTAATTATGATGCATGAATTTATATTGTGTTGTATATTTTTATGTTATTGTTTATTTATGAAACATTTGTTATGAAAACAACAATCAGAGTTTATTATATTTAATAATTGAATACGTTCTGTTGTTGAGAATATATTTTCTAAAATTATTGTTTTTTAAATTATTTATAATAAGCAATAGTTTTTATTTTTACTTTTATGATTGTTAATTGTGGAGTATGATTATTCTTTTACATTATGTTTTAGGAATGATAAGAAATATACTAATAATGAATTGCGATAAGAATAATCTAATATGGGTATATGTTTTATTATGAATATATAGGTTTGTATTTTTGGTTAGTGTGTTTTTGAATTATGTTTTTATTTATTTTATAGTTAAAAAATTATGTTTGAGTATAGAGTATTGATTGTCTATATTACATTTTTTTTTGTGTAACGCCTTGCATAAAATCTTTCAGATTGTAGCACAAATAGTAAATGTTATCCCTTTAATTTCCAACACCTTCCCCAAATTGGTATAAATTGGAGTAGAAATAGTAAATGTCACCGCTTTAGTATCCAACACCTATCCCAACTTAGTTTAGATTTGAGTGGGAATAGTACATTGCTCCCCTTTAGTGTTCAACTCTTTCTTCAACATAGTTTACTTTGGAGTGGGAATAGTGAATATCACCCCTTTAATGCTCAGCACCTTCCCCAAATTGGTTTAGATTGGAGTGGGAATATATTCTTATAAATGGTTCACTTTGGAGTGTGATAATTTAATTTTAAATTTTTTATGTGAAATTCTCTTTTTAATTGTATTTATATGTAGTAGAAATAGTTTATTTAATTAGTATTGTTAGTGTTTAGAAATATAATAAAAAAGTTGTATGTTTATAATAAAAATATTATATTATTAAATGCATAGTTTATAAAATAAAGACGTAACACATGTTTCTAATTTTATTGGTTTTCAAAGTATAATGTATATATTTACATTTTTGAAAATATATATTTCAACTTAAAATAAACGTTTTTAAATAGATAAATGAAACATTTTAGTACATTTTTACTATTATATAGAAAATGTAAATCATATTTGAATAGTATTGTATGTTTTACCTTTCCATTTTTTCCATAGTTTAACATTTTTAACATTTCTTAACTTGTTTTATACACAGATTTTCAACTTCATTTCAACATAAGTTTTTTTCAGTTTATATATTTAAGTGTTTTGCATATTTTATACTATTATTTGATTTATAATTTACATTTCTTTACATTGTTTTAAAAATGTGTTTACATTATTTACATGTTTAGTAACTCTTTACATTTTGTAATACATTTATTCGACATTTGAACATTTTTTCCCAATCACTTCTGTGGGAATCTTTTTTTTAGTTTATTTAGCGCCCCTTTTTTTTACCTCCACCTTTAATTATGTAGTCTATTTGTGTGATTTTTAGGCTTTTTGCCAGGATCTGTGTCACAGTAAGGTGCTGCTGCTCATTGGAACTGTTAAGTCCTTTTGAAAGGTTTTTTAAGGGTTTTGAGGGTAGTGTTGATCTGTGGCGAGGTCTAAAGGTTAGTTATATTGTAGGTTGTGGTGTTTTTGTACATTTACATGTATGAACATTAATGTTTTTCACTTGTGTTTACTTTTGGGCTTCTGTACACTGTTTTAATAATGTATCATTATTTGATCTTATAATATTATATGTAATTTATGATGATTAAGTGTAATGTAAATGTAGTTTTTTGATAGTGTAATGTGTTTTGCTGGTGGGTTTTCTTGTTTACTTTACAGATGTTTGTCTATAAACATTTCCTATGGGCATTGGAAGTTACTACTTTTTTTTTAAGGAATTACTTTTGATTGATAATAAACCAATATGTTTAATTTTGATTTCTTGTTTTGGGTTTCCATGAGCATTTCATTTTTTAAACACTTTTTCAGGTTTTTATGGTTCCTAGGTAATATGGATTGCTTCGAAGGATCTCTATTGAATTTGTTTTATTTTTGCATTTTTTGTTTGATTTTGGGAAAATCTTTTCTCCATGTCTAGTGGATTATTATTTTTGACTATATGGATAGAGAGGAAGATCAACAGCTCCAGAACAGTAAGTTATATTTATTTTATTTGTTTTGGGTGGGAAATATTATATTTTATTGTTTGTATAAATATTATGTGATTGGCATTTAGACATGTGTGGTTTATGTGTTGCATTTATTTTATGTCATGGATTGAGTTTGTTCTTTGAAGTTTTTGGTTAGTGAGGTTTAGATTTTTCATGTTAAAAATGATATATTATTTTATTATCTCAGTCTTATTTAATATTGGAGCTTAATGTTTAAACTGAATTAATGAAATCTTATGTTTATTATTTGTTATGTTGGTTAAGTGTATTCTATTTTTTGGAGTTTTGTCAGTAAGTAGTTATTTTATAATCTGCATTTGGCTATTATTTCTGAGTAATCTATTCATTTGATGTTTATGAAGAGTTTTACTTTAAATTTTAGCATGTCGTACATTTTTTGGTTTGTTTGCTAACTTTAGGTCCTATTTGGGTTAGAGATTGTTCCATTCGTAGTTGTTGGCAGCTTTGCTCTTTTTGTAATGCTTCTATAAATGTATAGAGTGTAGGTTAGGTTTTGACTTGTGTGGATTGGAAGGCATTGTGCCATCCTTCAACTGTGCTGTTTGTTTTGGCTTCCTGTATCAAGGTGCTGTCATAGACAATCCACCCTTGCATTTGGAATTTGGGTTGGCATTTGTCTCCAGAGCGATGCAGTCTGTCAACTGACACCACTTTGCAATGTAGTATACATGCCGCCATTATATAAATCAGGCCTTAACCTTGCAGTTCTACAGGAGTCAAGTAGAACTATGTGCCTCTTACAAGTTCAGCAGACAGGATAACCCGTCTGCTGAACTCCCGATGAGAAAGTTGCCGCCATGGTGGCTACATCCCTGTCGGGCCCATTCCGACTTTCCAGCTGGGCTGACGGGAAAGTGGCAGCAACATTGTCGCCGGCTCGTAATCGAGCAGGTGGCAATGCTGCTGCCACAGGAGGCACAACCCGCTTCGCAATGCTCACTGGCATTGCGAGGGTGTTGGGCAGGGGGACCCCTGCACTGCCCATGCCAAGTGCATGGGCAGTGCAGGGGTCCTCCTGTGGCCCTCAGTGACTGATTCTGACCTCCGTCACCGTCAGCCTGTCTGGCTCTCCGATGCCAGCAGTAACGGCGGTACCCTGGAGGTCTGACCACTAGGGTCGCAATGTGGCAGTTGGTCTGCCACAGCAGTGACGGTCCTGACCGCCACCACAAGGCTGGCAGTCTCAAGACTGCCAGCCTCATAATCAGACCCTATAACTACTCTTTCACAAGCGAGTGCATAGTGACAAAGCTTGATGTAGTAATTCAAGTCCCAAAGAGAATCACACAGAATTAAACATAGTCAAATAAGAAATTGATGCCATGCAGCAAGAGTTTAAAACTCCCTCGCATCCACCATACCCTTCGTGCTTCCATAGAGGTGAAAGCATTTGCACTATTTCTAAATTAGTGTCATTTGCATTTTTATGTAAACCAAGTATAATTTTCAGATGATAAAACAGTGTGCCAATTATTTAGTTAATTTAGTTGAGAATGCAGCTAATTGGAGTGTTTCATTAGTATAGTGAAATGATCCATTGTTGTATATCTTCTCAGACTTATATGAGCAGATGCATAATTTGTATGATAAAAAGCCACAAACCCTCTCTTTGTATAACAAGCTGTTTAATTTGAAGTTATATTACTATGTTGAGCTATATTACTACATTTTATCATTTAGCAATTGAAATGGGTAGGCCCAAAGCGAAAAGAGCATTATTATTTAATCAGGGTTTGTGAAATTAATTGAAAGCTGTTATGGCACAGTTAGTAAATCCCCCAGCTACGTGTACAGAGTCTATAGACTTTGGGCCTGATTTAGACTTTAGCAGTCAGCCCACTGTTCATCAGGTTGGCAGGCGTCTTTCCTCCACCACCCTGGCTGGATTACCCGCCTCCATATTTTGAGATCACTGCCAGCCTTTCAGAAATCTGTGTGCCTTCAGAGAAGCAAGCACTACATTGGCTTTTGTGCAGGCATTGAATGTTTGTTGAGCTGCTGCCATGTTCCAGGGAGGTTGATTTTGTAAAACAAAAAATAATGACCCTTAAACTCTGGGAGTTTTCTCACTGGGTGTGTCCATCAATACAAATTCATAGGAAATTATACATATTATGACATTCATATGAACATGTGCTACATAGTTCAACATGAGCATCCTTTCTGTTCTTTCACAGGAAAAGCCACTTAAAATGTAATATCCCCCATTCTTAGAAGAGTTCATATAAATGATGAAAAAATGTTTTAATCAACAACATGATTTTCTGAATACTTCTCTGTATTCCCACCGTCCATCAATACAAATCCCTAGGAAATGTTACGTCTTGTCAAGGAAGTACAAGATCCATATAATGAGATACTGCTGAAGAATCAAAGTATCACAATTTGTTACAGCCAGAGTTCTGTCCATATTAAATAGTGTGGGTGGTGTGATGTACCTACATCAATTACCCGAACTCATTTTTCCCAGAGCAGGTCCAGCAGGGGTACTGCTTCGGGAAATATGATGATCTGCCGAACTATAACTAGGGCTTTAACACCATCAGTTTAGGGGACAGGGTGCTCCACCAAGTTTATACACCTGCTCTTCAAAATCTAAATCAGGCCATTAGTGTTACCATTAGATCATCACTGGTCAGAGAATAAAAAATCAAACACAAAAGTGTTAGTTATATAATTAGATGCTGTTTAGTGAGGCCAATCTGACCTTTTCCCCTTATGGGTTAACCTTCCTCCTGTTTAGCAGCGTCTGACAATTGAAGAGAACCTGTGACCTGGGGAAAATGCCGTTGCACGGGGGCTCCCAGGACCTTGAAATGCGCACTGTCTGCAAAGTAGAGTTGTACCTAGCCAGGCGGCACTGAACTCAGCGCTACCCTGGCTGAGTACAACTCAGACCACTGTCGGGAACCATGTTCCGGGCGGGGACAGCGGTCCCTTGGCAGCCCAACCGCTATAGTAATAATGTGTCGGTCAGACTGCCACAGTTGCAGCGGTCTGACCGTCACTGCGAAGCTGGCGGTCCTTGGACCAACAGCCTCATAACAAGGACCTTAAAGCCTTAACCAGTGATTTGCAAAGTCTCACTGTAGCTAGTTTTCAGGCAAACTGTGTAACTTGCAGACAATCAAAGATGAATAATTCTCACAGGACCAGGCTGGCTGAGTAATGCAGAATTTCTACTACAGAACCACAGAAGCATAGACAAAGGTACAACAAATACTGGAGAGAACACAGAAGGAACCACTAGAGCACACCCAATGTCGGCAAGGTAAGAGGGAGGGAGCAAGGGAACCGAGGAGGGAAAAAGAACAAAAATGTTGCAACAAAACAGATGTGAACATATGCTAAAGAACCGTAACAGCCATTGCTAGACACCTACTGTCTGTTCAAACAGAGGGTCTCATACGAGTTTGGAGGTATGACTGTCGGGCCGCCATGGTGGTGATCTTTTGAACGGCGCCTGGCCGACGGTCCTACGACCACCGTATTACGACTGAGGTGACTGGCAGGTAGAGGCCTGACAAGAATACCTGGGGGAGTGGAGTTGGGTAAGTAGCAACAACATTCATGTCACCAAACAGTTATGTCTTGCATGTTCACTCATCATCTTTCTCCAACCAAATGCCCAAACCATTCACCACCCCTGTCCAAATATCCGAATACCCCTCACTGCCATGCCACATGTCAAGTAAACTCACCTTAGGCCACGGTGTTTGGTAAAGCATGTGAAGTCCTGGGAACTGACAGCACTACAACTTCCAGAACACACATTCACAAAACCAGAACTGTGCACTAAATTTGAAATGTCTTGCATGTGAAACCAACAATCAAAGTAAACAAAACTGAATGGTCCACCATGTAACAGTTCATGTCAATGACAGCTATGGAATGGCACACTAACAGTGTCATTACAAGCAGGCTGCAGCTGTAGCTGTGCCCATACCAAACTGGACTCAGAGAAAACATCCCTAATAATGTCATGTACTCACTTGGGAGGACACCTAAATGGCACACTGGATGCACTTGCAGTACATCCAGACAGAGGGCAAATTGTAACACCAATTTTGTGTGTCAGCTCTGACACCATTGTGCATTGTTCAGCTTCTAGTTGGCTCAAATGATGGCATACGCCTTACTAGGAGAGCAAAGTACATAGTCATGTCTTCCCACAGAGAAGAAATTAGGGTATTTGCAGCCATTTAAACACCAGAATACTCCAAGAGAATGGAGCATGCTGTATGCAACTGCAAATCAATGTGTCCCACATTGCACTAACCCAGATTAAGTAGCAGCTGTCACTGTCATGTCAGGGTATCATTAAAAGGCAGTATGTGAATCTCACATACCATGTTTAGTTGTCTAATTTACACATCATGTGTTGCATCACTTACACCAACTGTGTGTTCCACTTCTCCTATACGTAGCCTTGCCAGCCCCAACATGGAGAGGATATCAGAGAAAGACACTACCCCTCTGAAAAAAGACCCAGTGAGGAAAACAGCCCTGGATGTCTGGACACTGAGGACGAAGCTGGCTCATCAGGGACACCTGGTCAGTCAACAACTGTCAGCCTCAACCTGCCCACAATGACTCCTCCCAGTCCTGTTGCAACTACATCACAAGCAAACATTTGCCCCAAACCTGTGTCCCAAGGACAGTCCCTTCCATCCTGTGCCCCCCAGTACAGGTACCTGAGTCACCTAATGTCACCCCTGACAATGATGTTCCTGCCACCAGTGGGAGTGGCCACACTGTGCCATGGGCACAGGTACCTGAGGGTAGGGTGTGTGGGAGGGATGGTGTGGGCCAGAGGATGGGGGTTCCAAGGGACACATCTGACCAGGAGACTATCTCTCAAGTCTTGTGAGCCTACCAAAATTCCCAAGGCATGCTGGGCCAGGTATTGACCATGATGGGGAAGATCAGACAGCTGCAGAGGGACAACCACCAGGAAGCCATGCAGCAGTGGCAGACCCAAAGTACCACCCAGGCTTCCATTGTTGGGGAGCTGAGGGACAATAACACTACCCTGAGTAGCTTTGGCACCCAAGACCAGGCCTCTTCCACTAGCCATGAGACATCAGGCCCCTTGAGATCTGTGGCTGTTAGTGGAATTGAGGCCCTGCCTGGGAAGGGAATGTCTCAGACATCCCACCCTCTGTAGCAGAAGAGCCCCCTGGCGCAAATATGGACGTCCACCCAGACATCTTGGAGGAGCAGATGCCAAGACTTAACCCACTGAAAGGAAGTGTATGTCTCTTGATTGGTTCCCCTTGTGTGTGACTGATACACCCTTTTGACTGTTCTGATACCTAACTCAATTTTCCTATGGTGCAAGGACACTGGACTTGTGTTTCCAAATGGTATAGCTGCTATGCTGATGATGTCATCCACCATGACTGACCCCTTCCCTGTTAACTTTATTTAATTTCGGTTTCAAATCACTCATTGTGTTGTTCACTCCCCAATAAATACCACTTAATCACATATCCTGTGTAACTGTGATGTATCAACTATATACAACTGTCATGTATGACAACTATTGTACCAAAATGTTCCTCTCCAATGTTATACTTCTGTTATGGTCATCACAAATGTTCGGGACAACCAGGATAACATATTGCATTGGGATTGTAATATACATAGGACACAAGTCACCTGTATTATACATCTCTACATATTTATTTGGAGCATGGCAATCAGCACATTGTGAAGTAATGCTGTGGCTTCAGTGTTTCAGCTTAGGTGTCATTCACTACCAACCCACAAAATGCAGACGTTAGGAACATGACAGCCTATCTCAGGAGGCAGATGGATTGGCCCAATGTATCATCAGCTAAAGCCTTACCACAAACCCATCCCTCATCCTCCCAAATGACCATACGCCATGAAACAGACATAGGTCAGTACTAATCTCCCCAGTCATGGAACCTTCCACTTAATATGATCATGTATCTGTAGGCTTGCCACTCACCTATGTCAGTCTTCAGACACATGCACGTGTGTCTGCAATGAGGAAACACACTGACAGCTATTCACAAGTTAGGTCACATACAACACAAACCATAATGATGGTAGAGTGTCAGGATACCACATTATGATATGTGTTAGACACAAATGGACACACACATGCCACCATTTGAGCCACCTCCGATACCAAGCAGGTCTATTTTGTGGAAAAGGGCACTTCCAAACCACTGTCCTGACAGTCTGGGCATAGAATTCACACACCACAAATCGATGCAAATCAGTACCTGGTCTAATTCATGTCCACTGCCCATGTCAGACTGCAAATCCCATCTGCCTGTGACACTGTCTGACAAAGCCAAATGAGGATGAGCCAAACAGCCAATCTGCAAATCTGTGATAGACAAAGATAAGGTATATGCCAGCATGGAACAGAAACATTACATTATCTAATCATAAATACAATTTGATTGTGCATTTTCTGAACAATAGACTATGTACATAACAATTCTGTACACAACTCAAAGGAACATTCAGCATGCATACTTGCCACTTAAGCATGCATACATGCCACTTAAGACCACACTGATGATAGTGAAAAGAACATTACATGGCATGCATTACCTCAACAGTACCACTTGGAACCTCATTTGTAACATTGCATAACATACCTTGAGTCAGTTGAAGTACTGATTGATGACATATGCCCTGATGTCTCCAGCTTCATCCTCTTCATGCTCATCCTCACTTGGCCAATCTGCATTTCCACCCACAGGATCTGCCGGCTCCCCCTCATCTGGTATGAATGGTATCTTACGTCTCAGGGCAAGGTTGTGGAGCATGCAGCAGGCAACAATTATTTGACATGCCTTGTAGAGTGACTAGAGGAGGGCTACTTCAGAATTGTCTATACTGCGAAATCTTGCATTCAGGAGCCCAAACGTCCACTCCACGACACGCCTAGTCCTTCCTTGGGCCTCATTGAAGCAGACTTCCCCAGGCGTGGTTGGGTACCTCACTGGTGTCAATAACCAAGGACGGTTTGGGTAGCCAAAGTCCCCTGTAAGGTATAGTTACACCAATCCAAACTTTAATCTTGGACATCCACATATATGGTAGCAGGAAAAAAGTTACAAACACACATGACATAAATGACTTACCAACCAGCCAGGCCCTCTCTGTTTACAGTTGTGTCATCAGCAGTGGGATATTTCTGTTCCGCATGATGAAGGAATCATGGATGATCCTGGATACCTTGCACTAACTTGTGAAACGTAGAGGTCAGCCAAACAGACCACTTGGACGTTTATGGAGTGGCCGTTTTTCCTGGTCCTGTATACCTGTTTATTTGTTCTTGGGGAAACCAAGGCTACATGTGTGCCATCTATGGCTCCAACCACATGTGGAATGTGTCGCAAATCATAGACATCTGCCTTCACCTGGGCTAAATCCTCACGTTGGGGAAATCTGATGTAGCAATCCAGGTGTTTCAACAATCAGACAGTACTACCTTCAAAACCAGACTGAACATGGGCTGAGACATCCCTGCAGTTAGGGCCTTTGTATTCTGAAAGGACCAAGTGGCCAGAAAGTGCAGCACTGACATGACTTGAACGATGGGAGGTATGCAATTCGGATTACGAATGGCAGACATCAGATCCGGCTACAGCTGACAACAGAGATTTATAATTGTATGCCTATCCAGGCATTACATTATTGTGGTGACAAATTCACTTCCTCTTATAATGACATGCACATTAGTACTTGTAAACAGTAATTCTCTTCCAGGGGATCCTCATCAATAGTCATAAACATTGAATATTCCCGCCCTTGTGCGGGGACCCCGGAGCATATATCAAATATACACATATTATACATGTGTAATAAATAATCATGCAGACTATCATGTTAAAAACAGGCTAAAAATGCTTTATTTCTATGAAGTTATTTTTTTTTATTTTATTTTTTTTATATTAAATCCCACAATAGAGCATAAATATGTGCCCAAGATCCTAAAACTAGGATTAGTGAAGTGAGCAGTAGCAAACTCTAGAGAAGAAATAGAAAAAACTGCATTGAAAAACACTGAAGCATTCTTAGCCAATAGGCTGCATGCAGGTTAACACAGGAGAACCATAAAAACTTTGGCACCGTGCCTTTAAGACCCTGAGCCCCTCCAGTATCCCACCATGCCTCAGGGGTGAAGGAAAGGTGACAGTTGGTTCACAGTTAGGTCAGTTCTTTTTTCCGGCTTCTTCTGAGAGGATCCTGGAGCATTGAGCTCTCAGTTTTTCTGAGTTGTTTCTCATAAAAATTATTTAAAAAAGCGTTTTTCATTTTTCTCTCGACAAATAACATCTTTGTCTGAGCTAGGAAGGTTTTTCCTGACAGAAAAATGCCTTCTCTTTTTGTCAAATGCCCTGCTTGTGGGAAGAAGAAGGCCCAGTCAGATCCCCACTCTCTGTGCATAGTGTGCCTGCCTCAGAGTCACTGCCCTGACACTTGTAAGTACTGCAAGAACATGTCTAGGAGGACTCTGAAAGACAGAGAGAAGATCCGGCTTCATGGGCTTCAGGAGAGGAAAAGAACATCGTCCTCCTCACTTCCCAGACATCCAGAAGGCCATTCTCAGGAGAGAATGGCCCGGTCGACGTCGACAGGTAGGAAAATACCTGTTTGTTCACCGTCGACGTCGTCGCTACCACCGCCTCACCGGCATAGATCGCCGTCGACGGCGACACACCCGACGTCGAAGGGAACGGCGTCGAGGGGACATCAGAGCAGGGGCAGGTCTCCGTCGACGGCAGCCCACCGATCGACGTCGAGCCATCGCCGGCGTGCCCGGTCGCCACCAAAGGCTGTGCGCCCCCCGACGTCAGGACACACGGCGTCGTCATGACCACGACGGCGCGAGAAACATCCGCCGTCAACCTCCCATCGCTCCACGTCGAGGCACACGACGGCGAGCAGGTCGAGGTCCAAGGAACGTCGTTCGACGTCAAGACATTCAACGTCGAAGCACTCAGCGGCGAGGCAGGAACAAACGGCTGGGCGCCCCTCGACGTCGAAACAGCCATCGACGTCGATACAGGTTTTACCTGTCCTCCAGGGAGCAGAACATCGCCCCACGCCAGACAAGGCACCATCTCCAGTGGTCTCCATACCGAGCGGCTCTTCTCGGTCTAGAGCGGCATCATCTGGGCATGTCTCGCCCATCAATCTATCTCCGAGATGGCTGGAGAGCCTCAACAGACCAGCGGCATCCCCAGATTCGCAGTATTCGCGAATGTATTCACCTACTGCCTCCCTGCCAAGAACGCCATCACCGACAGCCAGGGCAGAACGGGCTCGTTCAGCTCCTCGCCAACCGACCGCGAGGCCTAGATGCTCTGCTACAGCGTCTCGCAGCAGATCTCGCTCTCAACGGAGATCCAGGTCGAGGTCAAGAAGAAGATCACCCTCTTGGTCTTCATCAGGTTCTTCTGTCGGGCGTTACTCACCCACCCTTACAGATTCACCACCTGCTAGAGTCTCACCGGTGGATGATATTACCACATTCAACGAGGTGTTGCTAAGAGGAGCACAGAAACTCAACATTGAGGTTCCAGAACCATCTACCTCCTCATCGATCATCTTTGAGACTCTACAACAGAGATCAGCGTCGAAAAAGTTGCTGCCTCTGGTGCCTGGCTTGCTGCAGCCAACTATGGACACTTTTCTGGCCCCAGCCTCGCTTAAGTCTGCACCGGCTAGGATTCTCAAGAAATACAAGGCTCCAGAACAAGACCCTTTATTCCTTAGAAAAGATCCGCCACCGGACTCGGTGATCATAGCTGCCGCCCGAAAGCCCCACTCGGTGGCTTCTTCATCCACGGTACCCCCGGATAAAGATAGCAGGCATTTACACTCTCTAGGGAGAAAGATATGCGGGACGGCGGCTTCAGCAATGAAGGTCTCCAGTGCGTCTGCGCTCCTGGGCAGGTACGATCGTTCTCTGTGGGATTCCCTCAGTAGATTTACAGAAAAATTGCCCAGAGAAGACAGGCAAGATTTCCAGGAGATATTACAAGAAGGATGCCTGGTATCCAACCAGGTTATCAGCGCGGCAGCGGATGGGGTGGATTTGGCTGCTCATGGGTACGCACATGGTATCTGTGCGAGGAGATGTTCCTGGCTGAGGCTCACAGGCTTGAAACAGGAAGCACAGCAACGCATCCTGAATCTCCCATTTGCCGGGAACTCTCTATTCGGTGCCCATGCAGACGAAGAGATGGCCCGCATGAAGACCGAGGTGGATACCTTGAAGGCGGTGGGCCTCGAAAGAAAGAAAGATTTCAGGCGGAGGTACAGGCCGTATGATAGGCGCCCTTTCCAGCAGAGGGTTCAAACCCCTCATTGGTCGCAAAGGTCACAACAGCGACAGGGACGCCCTCTCTTTCAACGAAGAAACACAAGGGAGCGAGGGTCAAGCAGACCTCAACAGTCCACTCCGAAAGCACCCACCAAGCAATGAAATCTCGCTTCCCTCGACACTGTACACCACTCCGGTGGGGGGAAGTATTACGGCTTATCTTCACGAGTGGCACTCTATCACAAGAGACAAATGGGTGCTCAATATTGTCGAACATGGCTATTCTCTTCTTTTCAAACAGCCTCCACCACGCTTGCCACCAACCAAAGACAATCCATCTCACCTCAGCTTGCTACGCAAGGAGGCTCTCGCCCTCCTGAGAAAGAACGCCATAGAAAAGGTTCCACCTGCACAAAGAGGACAGGGGGTATACTCCCGTTACTTTCTAGTGGCAAAGAAGGGTCGAGAGGGCGTTTTCAGGCCAATTCTGGATCTACGGCTGCTGAACAAATACATAAGGAAGCAGAGGTTCAGAATGCTAGCGCTTCACCAGATTTTCTCTCAACTGCATCAGGGAGACTGGATGTGCTCCATCGACATGCAGGATGCGTACTTTCACATCCCAATAGCTCCAAAGCATCGGAAATTCCTGCGCTTCCGAGTAGCGTTACAGCATTATCAGTTCAGAGTTCTACCATTTGGCCTGAAATCTGCCCCACGCGTCTTCTCGAAATGTATGGCGGTGGTAGCGGCACATCTTCGAAAACAAAAGATATTCATCTACCCATACCTAGACGACTGGTTACTGAAGGCTTCTTCTCCGGAGCAGGCGAGAAGCCATCGGGACATTGTACTAAGAGTTTGCGAAGCCCTAGGTCTTCAGGTCAATTACCAGAAGTCAACATTGACTCCAACGCAGAATCTTCACTACCTAGGAGCTATCATAAACACAGAAATACGAAAAGTGTATCCTTCGGAGGAACGACTATCCTCAATAAACAAGAAGTGCCAGGACTTGTTGAGAACCAGCGCACCTACGGCACGTCAGGTGACATCACTACTAGGCTCCATGGCATCGTGCATTTTTATTGTCCCAAATGCCAGACTCCACATGAGACCCCTCCAAGAGGCATTGGAGACCAACTGGAGCCAAAGAACAGGTCGCTGGGAGGACACGGTGCGGCTACCGGAGGTAGCACTTCAGTCATTGAGATGGTGGATGCACAGACCTCACCTGTCAGTGGGTGCTCCGTTTCACCAGGTGCTTCCATCTGACACCCTAGTAACGGATGCATCTCTTCAGGGATGGGGGGCTCATCTGGGTCCTTTTCAAGCGCAGGGTCTGTGGTCAGACAAGGAAAAGCAGTACCACATCAATCTGCTAGAACTCAGAGCGGTCCATCTCGCTCTCAAGTCTTTCATACCGCTAATTCAGGGGAAAACTCTCTTGATACAGACGGACAATACAACCACGATGTATTACTTGAACAAACAGGGGGGAACAAGGTCCCTATCGCGAGAGTCCCAAGCGATATGGCATTGGCTCCTGGCCAGAGGTATGTCAATTACAGCAGTTCACCTGCCAGGTCAGCAGAACGTGGAAGCAGACTTTCTAAGCAGACACCTGGAGGACGTTCACGATTGGGTCCTGCACGGCGAAGTCGCAGAATACATCTTCGCGCAATGGGGTCAGCCCCAACTGGACCTCTTCGCAGACGAAGTAAACAAGAAATGCCCAGACTTCGCATCCAGGTTCTACCGTCCGAGATCTCGAGGGAATGCCCTGTTGATCAACTGGTCAGGGATATTTCTTTCCGCCTTTCCGCCGATTCCCCTCATTCCGGCAGTAATCAGCAAACTTTACAGATCCAGGACCAGAATGATTCTTATAGCGCCGCAATGGCCCCGACAATTCTGGTACACGGATCTCCTCAACCTGTCGGAAGAACCTCACAGGAGGCTGCCGTGCAGACCGGATCTTCTGAGCAGAATGGAGGGCAGGATTCTACATCCCAACCTACTCTCTCTGAGCTTAACAGCATGGCTCCTGAATTCCTGCAGTATGGGCACCTAGGGCTCTCACAGGAGTGCATGAGCATCTTGAAAGAGTCCAAACGACCTTCCACGCGGCGTTCCTACGCTTTTAAGTGGAAGAGATTCTACATATGGTGCTGTCAGCAAGGTCATAATCCCATACAGGCGCAGGAGGATGTCATACTATCCTATTTGCTTCATCTAGCGAAGTCCGGTCTGCAGGTATCATCTATTAAGGTACATTTGTCTGCTATTACTGCCTATCGCAAATCGCCTTCTCAGGAATCCTTCTTTACAAAACCTGTAGTCAAGGATTTCTTAGAAGGTTTGAAGAAAGTTTTTCCGCCAATTCGGAGGCCTTCTCCTCCGTGGGAACTGAACATAGTCCTGGCAAAACTTATGGGCCCTCCTTTCGAGCCTATCCATAAGGCCTCTTTACAACACCTTACGTGGAAGGCGGCTTTTCTAGTGGCCATTACTTCAGCGAGGAGGGTCAGTGAAATCCAGGCCTTGTCGGCAAAAGAACCGTACACGGTTTTTCATGACAATAGAGTGGTTCTACGAACTCACCCATCTTTCCTTCCGAAGGTGGTGTCAGAATTCCATATTAATCAGACCATTACTTTACCGACATTCTTTCCCAATCCGGAGACTCCGGCAGAGAAAGCATTGCACTCATTAGACTTGAAAAGAGTGCTAAAATTTTATCTGGACAAGACAAAGTCGATTAGACACTCTAACCGTTTGTTTGTAAACTATGGTCATTTAAGGACAGGAGAGGCAGCATCTAAACGTACAATATCAAGATGGATAGTTTCTTGCATTGTTAATACTTATCAGCTAGCCAATAGACAATTGCTAGCGCGGCCTAAAGCGCATTCCACAAGGGGTAAAGCGGCTACTGCTGCTCTCCTTAACAATGTTCCAATATCTGAGATTTGTAAGGCTGCTACATGGAAGTCTGTCCATACGTTTACAAGACATTATTGTTTAGACTCAGATGCAAGAGCGGATGCCCAAGTGGGGCAGGCCTCTCTAAGAAATCTATTTGCGTAATACCTATCTATTCCTGCACTTCTATCGGACAGTCCGCTGGGTTTAGGGATGGGCTTGCTAATCTATTCAATGTTTATGACTATTGATGAGGATCCCCTGGAAGAGAAGGATAAGTTACTTACCTGTAAATCCTAGTTCTCTTCCAGGGGTATCCTCATCAAAGTCATAAACAACCCACCATCCTCCCCGGACGCACGTCTCCTAGAAGTGCAGGACAGACTGTGTTTTGAATCAGTTATGAAAATTGTCACTGTAAAAAGAACTGACCTAACTGTGAACCAACTGTCACCTTTCCTTCACCCCTGAGGCATGGTGGGATACTGGAGGTGCTCAGGGTCTTAAAGGCACGGTGCCAAAGTTTTTATGGTTCTCCTGTGTTAACCTGCATGCAGCCTATTGGCTAAGAATGCTTCAGTGTTTTTCAATGCAGTTTTTTCTATTTCTTCTCTAGAGTTTGCTACTGCTCACTTCACTAATCCTAGTTTTAGGAGCTTGGGCACATATTTATGCTCTATTGTGGGATTTAATATAAAAAAAAAAAATTAAAAAAAAAACTTCATAGAAATAAAGCATTTTTAGCCTGTTTTTAACATGATAGTCTGCATGATTATTTATTACACATGTAGTATAATATGTGTATATTTGATATATGCTCCGGGGTCCCCGCACAAGGGCAGGAATATTCAATGTTTATGACTTTGATGAGGATACCCCTGGAAGAGAACTAGGATTTACAGGTAAGTAACTTATCCGTCTGCACTTCACACATTGTCATAGATATGAGGTTTCAGTAAATGACCGAACTATCATTAGTACATCATACATATTTGAGCCCTAAAATGGCAGCTGCCTGACCTACTGTACTGGACATCAGGAAGTGACCTGACTCTGCCGGCAGATGTCGTCATGGCACTAGGCGGTTACAACCACAGTGGACATTCCAATTGGAACACATTGCTGCCTTTGGTGGACTTGGGCCAATGACAACATCCGCTAGCGGTGACTGTCCTGTACGTGGTGGATGTGACCGCCATCTTCTGCATAATCTCTCACTTGACTCCTGATACTGCTGCCAGCAAGACCTCCATGACCCGAGCTGCTGTGTGCTGCCTTTGGGAGCAATCATGTCATGTCCTGCAGGTGATAGGACCCCTGCCTTCACTCCGTAAGAGCTGGACAAGCTTGTGGAGGAGGTCCTACCCCTGTATGAACAGCTATATGGTGCACCAGAGGAACGGGTGAGTCCAATGCAATACCAGTGGGTGAAAGGTTGAGAGTATGATGGGGTAGATGAATTGTGCATGAATGAAGGATTGAGCTATCATGTGTGGGTAGATGGGTATATGCACATGTGCATAGGAAGACTGTTACCCCAGATACATAGTCGGTCCAGTGTGGTATATGTACCCTGATCCACATATGTACATTACAGCATTTACATTTATGTTGATATGACAAATAGTTGTAGAGATGTACCATCTTAAGGACATACTTGTGGTCTGGTCCTATATTTCGAGCCAAAACCTAGTACTGGGTATGCATGTTGTATGCCTAACTCCACTTCACACATGGCCTGAGTGCAGAGGGTGACTTGCAAAAGAGTTTGAAATGTGAGGAATGGCGTGTTTGACAACTTGCTCTAACTTGATTGTTCAGCCTACCTGTTTTGGGATGAAGCATGTGTACATGACTTTCTCCTCTTGTCTGTGTCATCCATGCAGGTCAACGCCCATCAGAAAAAGGGGATCTGGTGTGCCTTCGCCAAGAAAGTGCAGACCCTGGGGGTCCACAGCCAGCAGAGCACCCACTGTCGAAAGCGGTGGGAAGACCTGGGACGCTGGGCCCGTAAGACCGCAGAGGCCCAGCTGGGGATGTGCTCCCAAGGACGAAGGGGTGCCCGTCGGACCTTGACCCCCCATATTCGCAGTGGCCTACCCTTAGTTGGATGGGAGTTTGAGGGCAGAGCAGCAGCCACAAGGGGGTGAGTACTGACTAAACTCATTTACATTCCTCTGCAAGGTCAGTGTATGATGCAAAAGACTCTAAGCTGTGACAATGTGGTAAGTGCAAAAGGTAAAATGTATCCTAGGAAAACCTATATGTGGAGTCCTAAACATTGGTACATAGGTGTTCACATTGTATTGTGTACAGGGGCATATTACTCACCTATGTCATCCCTTCTGTGCAGTAGCAATTAATGGTGCATAGGTGACTGTGTCATATTTGTACCACTATAATGCCCTTAGTACCCTGCTGGTTGTTCCTTGCCACCAACAGATCCATACTCCCAATATCCTGATGGTAATTTGTCCTGGTCTTTGTCCTCTGTCCATTCCAATACCGCATGATCCATCTCAATGTGCAACATTGAGTCTGACAAGTTGAGTAGATGCCTGATATTCCTGAGGTTTCCAATGATTGTCAACTTATTGTGAGGCTGTGATCTCAATCTGACATTTCACATGCCACACTTACTACACCTACTGGGATCTGTTAGGAGGTGGCCCCATTGGTAAGTGAGGACTAAACATTGGTACATGTGATGTTTCCTCAGAATGGACATCCAGCATGTACTAAACCATGGTGGTATAACTAGACTCCTACTCCAATCCATATCATTGATATGGGAGCTCAAAATATTAGTACCATGTACATGTTCTTTGGATGGTAAGTGGCTACACAGCAATTTCTGCTTCCAGTGTGTTGTGGGCATGCTAAATAGGCTACTACATCTTGGTAATTGGTACAATTTGAACTGGTATTTTGCCAACATCATGTGTGTACATTGTCAGGTTCAGACATATATCAACATAGTGATGCAACTTCAACATACTTACTTTTGATATTGTGGATATGTTTTGATGACTTTTTATATAGAATCCTATAGTTTTTACTGACTGAATTGTGTTGCAGATGTGGTATTTCACCTTCACATGTTGTTGGAATGGTATGTGTAGTCAGTCATTTGGCTTGCCTCAAGGTGTATATCTTCATCATGTTAAGCTCAGAAGTGTGTTGTGGCATTGTTATGATCATATACAGATGAAAGATTGCACATGTCTGAAGTGTGGATGGTGATTTTGCCACTTGAATAATGGGCTGTTGATGTTGCCAATGATCACGATTAGTTGTACTGTACATGGCCTTCATGCACATGACAGGTGTACATTGTATTTAAGGTGATGGTATGGTACCTGGCCTTGTCTGTGGGTAAATCCTCTGGGCTAAGTTCACCTCTATAAGTGTACATGACTTTGTTTACAGATGGAGAATGACTTAGATGAGTAGCTCCACAAAGTATGTATCCTCCTTTCCTACATGACCATTGGGCCATGTGTTGCTGACATGTGTTATACTCTATCATACTCCAATCATTGAAAAGGCAGGTATAGTTGTTGTACATTTGCAAATGTCTGTAGTGAAGGTTGTGGACATGTAAAGGTTTTGGCTTGTATACAACATGCTGTTTTGTGTTTCACACATGACGTGGTTCTTTTCCTGGTATATGAAATCAGCTACAAATGTAGGTATATGTGGAATTTGTGTATATGATATGTTGAGCTGAACGTTGGCACTATTTCCCATTGCTTGGTTGTTGGTTGACTATGTTGCTGTGGATAGGGACTCAGATTCATGTTGGCAAGTCAGGTTGTCATGGAATGGTAACTGTGATTGCTCTACTGATATGATGGTATAGCAGGTGTGCGAAAAGTTGCTTAGCTGGTGTGTGACACTGTTGTAATGTAGGGGTGTAGGTGGTATCTAGTTGTGACATAATGTTGGCACTAACCTTTTTCTACCAGTCGGTGTAGTACAAGTGGTTGTAATGTGATTGATGTGTACAGTGTGATGTTAGTGTTTGTAAAGAATATGATGACCCTACCCCTCTTTCTGTTTCTCAGCATCAGCATTGGCTGGCAAAGGAGACGGGGCACAGCTGAGTGGGGAAGCTGCTAGCCACGGGATCTCAAGTCATAATACCACTGACTCCGAGGGACACAGTGCCCTGGAGGGCGAGTGGAGTGCCACGGGGGAGACAGGATCCAGTTCATCATCTTTGGAATCCTTCTCGAGTGGACACTCCCTGGTGGTGGCAGACCCATCTGGGACCACCCCAGCACCATCTATGTCCGCCACCTCCTTTCCACCACCACCCTCCCTGTAGCTTCCCACCCAGTTGGCCGTGCCTGCTCACCCAAGAGAGTGCAAAAAGAACAGTTGACGGACAGAATGTAGACCAATTCAAACATTCATCCCCAGTCACAAATCTGGGTTTAATCCATCAGTTGTTTTGTTCACCATACCATTCCAGTGTGGACCCAGCCATATGCAAATCAGTCTTGACCCTGTTCCCTATGGCAACAGTCTTGCCCGAGCTGCCAGGCCAGGTCCTTCCTGGACCAGAAACAAGCATCCTGGGACCAGTTTCAGGGTATCACCCCTCTTCAGCCAGGCTAGCTTGAATCTGGTGGCATAGTGAGCACAGGACCCACGTCTGGGCATACCCTTCCCACTTGGGGTAGCAAATGCAAAAAGAACAGTTGACGGACAGAATGTAGACCAAATCAGACATTTATCCCCAATCACAGATCTGGGTTTAATCCATCAGTTTTTTTGCTCGCCATGCCATTCCAGTGTGGACTCAGCCATATGCAAATTAGTCTTGACCCTGTTCTCTATGGGAACAGTCCAGCCCGGGCTGCCAGGCCAGGTCCTCCCTGGACCAGAAACATGCATCCTGGGACCGGTTTCGGGGTATCACCATTCATCAGACAGGATAGCATAAATCTGGTGGCATAGTGAGCACGGGACCCACGTCTGGGCATACCCTTCCCCCTTGGGGTGACACATACAAAAAGAACAGTTGATGGACAGAATGTAGACCAAATCAAATATTCATCCCCAGTCACAGATCTGGGTTTAATCCACTAGTGTGTTTGCTCACCATGCTATTCCAGTGTGGATCCAGCCATATGCAAATCAGTTGTGACCCTGTTCCCTATGGGAACAGTCCAGCCCTAGCTGCCAGGCCACGTCCTCCCTGGACCAGAAACAAGCATCCTGGGACTGGTTTCGTGGTATCACCCCTCTTCAGCCAGGCTAGCTTGAATCTGGTGGCATAGTGAGCACCGGACCCACGTCTGGGCATACCCTTCCCACTTGGGGTGACAAATGCAAAAAGAACAGTTGGTGGACAGAATGTAGACCAAATCAAACATTCATCCTCAGTCACAGATCTGGGTTTAATCCATCAGTTTTTTTGCTCGCCATGCCACCCCAGTGTGGACCCAGCCATATGCAAATCAGTCTTGACCCTATTCCCATGGTCATAATTTTGCGGCCTTCTCCACCAGCCTGTTGGCAGTACGACTGCCATCACCAACATGGCGGTCCTGAGATTGCCAAACTTGTAATGAGGCCCTATGAGTAGGGCCTCAGCCTTGGCATCTCTCTCCTTTTGCCCACCTTCTCTGCTTGCCTTCCTCCTCCAGTTGCTACATATTGTCAGTGTTCCACAGTGTGGTGGCATGCTGCAGAGGACTGGAGCTTGGACACTAGACTGCAGCCCTAAAAGGACTTGGTGCCATAGACTTTTTATGACAAACGTAGGGCAGAGAAAGATAATGGTGAGACCATGAACGCTTCACGAGTACCCCCACCTTGTTAACAAGAGGTAGGGTTGTGAGGGGGTGCCTCCTTGAACTCCTTCCTTCTCCTATGTACTACACTACAGTTGCTGCCACTTTCAGGGGATGCGACCACTGGGGAGCAGCAGTGTACCCCACATGAGACCAGCAACTTCTGGCTGGGGAATAGGAATGGCACACATGCTGATCCTTGTGCAAAGAGACTGAAGCAGCAACCTTTTTCTAAAGGCATGTTTTGCTCATTATAGTGACTGGAGGGCAGAGACTAATTCTTCCCCCTGTATTGGGCTATTTGGCATACTGAACAGGTGACCACAAAACCGGTGACCACAATGCTACAATGGGGTCTGATCACTAATCACTAGGCTCTCCTAGTCTGCGGATAGATACTGCCTGAGATTGATGTGAAGTCGTGCCGTTGGTTCGGAAATCCACACACTGATTTAATTGGAACACAATAGAGTGTTGTAAAAAGGGTGCTGTGGCCAGTGACGTACACCTATTCACTTCTCCCCCACTCCTGTTCAACCTGGCGATGGAGCCTTTGGCTACACAGTTTCAGAGAGAAGGCAGTTACTGAGGGATCAAACAATGAATATAGATTCATGGGTGATAACAACTGGGGAAACTTTAGCAGCCTAGTGCTGCACAACTTTTAGTCCCTGCAACAGAGGTATTCTATTCCACCCAGTCCATTGCTGACTTATGATGCCTTAGGATGGTGCAGAATGTTTGGTCGAGGGCTAAAGGGGAACTCACAGACACACACACAGTGATGGTGGCAATTCTGTAGTTGGGTCAGGGCATAAAAGCTGTCACATGACCATATACAGACATTTGTGTCATGAATAAACTAGCTTCTCTTGCCTTGCAGGAGGTGTGGTCCATTGGGTTGGATGGGGAATTGTCGTACAGAGACCAAAAGAACATTGTAGGAAACCCCCAAAAAAGTGTCCCATATCTCCAAGTTCAAATGAATAAGGTTTAATACATTGCATTGTACATATCTGACATCCAATAGAGTACACAGAATGTATCAGGCGGTCCCGGACATTTGCCTGAGGTGCCTCTCCGGCAGAGGAGATGTAATGCACACGTTTTTGCAGTTCACGATAATATCTGAGTATTGGCACAAGGCTACTCAAACCCCAGAAAGGCTCACAGGCAAAAGAATTCATACAATAGATTGATCCTGTCTCATCTAAAAGAAGACGGGCCATAGCATGGAGATCACCCAGTGCTCGGTTGATCACTGGGTGAGAGCCTGGCTTTCTCAGATGGACAGTGTCAGAGAGTGCTGCTTTGTCAAGAGAACAGACTAGATGAGTGGCAGCGAGTAGAATAGGATACTACCGAAGCTCACCAGGGACAGTGATACCAGACCACCTTGTACAGGGATGAGAACCTAATTTAAATACGTGTCCGTATCACTGATGTACTAAATTATCCACACCAACAGCCAAGGTAGGATGTGCTGCAAGATCACGAAAAAACCTAGGAATTGTCCACAGACTTAAAATTCACAGCTGATGCTCACCTATAAAAAATTTGGACGCGCTGGGTTTGGAAGGGGTACCTGACATTTGGAGGAGCTAAAAGAGGCCATGCGGTTTGGTGGATCATTCCAGGGAGAAACCATACTGTAATAATGCTTGAATAATACCTGCAAGTTGACAGTTTAAGTTGGGGACAAGTGTTATGTATATGTGCTTCATAATGCAAGAGCTTTGAGTATTGCTGTATGCTTTTCTTTTGGTACAATATATATTTTGATTAATTGGTAATCTTTATTTGATCATATAAAAATAGATCATAAAAGATAACATCTTCATCAATATATAAGAAAAATCAAACATATATACTGTATATATATATATATATATATATATATATATATATATATATATTTACAGATAAAATCTATAAAGATCTCACACCAGATTAGGCTTAGTCGTGATATTTCATCAAAAAAGCATATTAAAATAACCAAAACAACATGGACCGTCTCCTTGCTAGAGTGCTTTTTAAAAAACAACCAAGAGCAAAACAAGTTTCATAATCATTTAACTGTTGTAGAAAAAGCAATGTGTGTAAAATTTACAGAAAAAGACAAAATGCAATAATGACTGTGGTGATTGCACATCACATGGATAGAGGTGAATATTAGCAGCTGGGAACTGCCCTTGGGGGAAATAAAGCAACCAACATATGGACCCCAACCTAAACCGGGACAATAACATTTGTTCATATGCATTCTGTACATACAGCAAATATGGTGCAGTCCACATTGACATCTGTATCATACAGTATCCTCTTACAGTTGGCATCATTAACTCATCAGCTTCCCGAACAGCCTGTCTATGTTTAACAAAACAATCCTGAACCCAGGCTTTATCCTTTTTTTAGATTAAGGGCCTGATTACGAGTGTTGGTCCTCGGACCACCACACTCGCAGTGGCTGTTGGACCGCCGTGATGGTGGCGATCTGACCACCACATTACGAGGTTGGTGGGCAGCCCCACCAACCTACCACCATCTCCGCCAGGATCTGTGATCTGATGGGCTGACGGTGGCGGAGGTCGGTATCAGCCAGGACGGTGCTACATGCAACGCCGCCCTGCTGATTATAACCTTGTTCTCTGCCAGCCTTTTCATGGTGGTTTCACCACCATGAAAAGAATGGCGGAGAACAGGTGCAGGGGGCCACAGGGAGGCTGGTGGAGAACAAGTGCAGAGGGCCACAGGGAGGCCCCTACACTCCCTGCACTGCCCATGCCCTTGGCATGCCCAGCATCCTCGCAGTGCCCACTGTCTGCGCACCCTGCTGGTGGCAGCATTGTCACCAGCTCAATCACGAGCCGGTGACAATGGTGCTGCCAGTTTCCTGCTGGGCTAATGGGGGGAAACCTTGGTTTCCCCCCATCAGCCCAGTGGGAAAGTCATAGGGGGTTATTCTAACTTTGGAGGAGTGTTAATCCGTCCCAAAAGTGACGGTAAAGTGACGGATATACCACCAGCCGTATTATGAGTTCCATAGGATATAATGGACTCGTAATACGGCTGGTGGTAAATCCGTCACTTTTCCGTCACTTTTGGGACGGATTAACACCTCCTCCAAAGTTAGAATAACCCCCATAATGAGCCCAGCAGGGAGGTAGCCAGCATGGCAGCAACCTCCCTATCGGAAGTTCGGCGGACAGGTTATCCCATCCACTGAACTCCTAATCAGGCCCTAAGTATGGTTTATCAAACAGATGGAGGAAACCCAGATCTATCATCGAATCTCTAATATATTTCAGCCATGGGATAGTTGAATCATATCGAGCACCAGAGCGCCAACGGAGATGCATTGATAGTATCTTGTGCATAATCTAGGTCTAGTTCGAGATCTAAGGAAAAATGAGGTGTCGATGGCGGAGCACCCAACAACCAATGACAAAAACGATTCTCTTCCACCTGAATAGAGCCAACATCTGTATACCCCCACACCCCCATTCCATAAGTCATAGTCGGTCAACATTTTCCTTTGTAGATTTCAAGAATGAGTTCTTGGTTATCTAGTGAAGAGTCAAACGATGGACTGAAGTATCTGACGAAGAACCGAATGGTGAAATTTCTCTACCCTTCTCTTCAACTACTGTGATTTAAAGGCTTCTGCAGACGTTCAGGTAGAGTTCACGGTACTCAGTGGTCTTGGTGGCTCCAGCTTTGTCTCACTAGCTTTGGTACTCAGATCTTCTACATCTTCCACATAGACAGCACATCTGTCTTCCCCAGAGAAGAGCTCTCATGTCCATGAAGGGAAAGAGAGTGTTCCACCCCTCTTTTCCTTTGCTCACTTGAATTTAGGGTTTATAAAAAACTTAACTGAGATTTAGGTGAGTCTGAAATAGTTTATTATGCTTATTGAAAAAAGCAAAAATGAGTAGTCTGTGAATCATAGTAAGAAACAATCAGGGAATCTTTCTCAAATCATCATGGAGACACGCTCATAAAGTACATGCAAAACTCAAATTTATAGTCTACACACATGCGTGTCTAGCATTGGTCACAGTGAATACAAGCAAGTGCTTAGGTGCCTAGATTATGAGTCCCAGGGAAATATAATTCAAGGGCAACAGGAAACGTGGGAGAAGCACTCTGTACATATCAATCCAAAGATGTTATAGCCAAAGCAAAATATACAAACAACAGATAAGTAAATCTTGTGCAAGCGTCCAGTTCATAAATAAGAACGTGTGCAGGAATCCAGCTTGTTGATCAAGAGACCCAGGACATGGGCACAGCCACTGCATCTAGTCACTCTTTATTTCAAAATCCGAAACTAAAGATGTAATCACATATGTCCTTTGTATATGCGATTGCTACTTCAATTTCGAATTTTGAAACAAGAGGGGACTACTGCTGGTGTGTGTGTGTGCTCGTGTGTGTGTGAGTCCGTGTGTGTGTTTGTCTGTGCTGAGGTTCCCATGCTTCTGCTTCCTCTCTTGACTTGGTAAATATGCTTATTTTTGCTGTTTTCATTTCAAAAGCTAGTAGTCGTATTTTTTCCTTTGATTGCCAGTTCCGTTTGTCTCTGCAATATTGTTATATTTCGCATTAGAGAAGTGTTTTTGATCAAATTTATTTTTGGGTAAATGTTTCACATTATATTGTGTGAAAGTTAAAAATTGTGGTTTTGTTGGGTGTTGATATTATTAAAAGTTCTGTTTTAAAATTATTTTTCAGCAGTGACAGCATTTCCTTATGTGTGCTATGTTTTGAACTTGGCTGTTCAGAAATGGCCACTGTTGTTAGCTAATTGTCTTTGTGAAGCAGTGTTTCTGGCAAGGGTATTGCCGTTTCCTGAAATGGCTTCTGGGCAGGCTTGGGATTGGCTAGCCAGAGCCATCTGCGTAGGTCATGTGAAAGTTGTAGCTTTTTTGTTCACATTCCTAAGGTTGTCCTATGGCTCGGGTATCCTATGGTTAGGGGTACTTGCGTTAAAGGGAGACTTTGAGCCTTATTTATCTCTCGGCGGATGGAATACTGCATCACAAATGTGACGGGTATTCCGTACCCATATTACGATCTCTATAGGATGTAATGGAATCGTAAAACAGCGGGCTGGATATCCATCATGTTTGTGACAGAGTATTTCATCCGCAAAGATCTAGTTTAGGCCCTCTGTGGGGCAACAACCCTCTTTGAGCCTGTTAGGGCTAGGATGGTCTTTGGCTACCATCCAGGGGACTGCAATGGAGAGCCCCACTACTCCCAGCAAGAATGCAAAAGACCCATCATCTTCAACAAACAATCCTCATGTGCCACTCGGAAAGAGCCTGGTCATGTACAACCTCTTTAGCAAAAAACATACCTGTGCTAGATCTGTTAATAGACCAACAGTTCATCTTCCAGCGATTATTTGTCTGTGTATAGTGCATTTCATGTGTTGCTTCTCAGACTCTCCAGGGTGAACCCAACTAGCAATTGCCAGGCTGACTGTAACCAGTGCACACCATGCTCTGCTCCTCTGTCAGTCCTGGGTAGATCCAATGGGCATTTATCGGATGATTGTAACCGGTGCATGCCGCATACTGCTCCCCTGTCGCTCCCGGAGACTATTTGTATTTGTCCTGGTTATCTGTAGTCAGTGTATACCCCCTATAGTGCTTCTAGGTGGACACAATGCAATTTACGTGGCTGGCTGTAAGCACTGCACACCATGTGCTGCTCCTCTGTCACTCCTGTGTGGATCCAATGGCCATTTATCTGGCTGGTTGTAACAGGTGCATGCCACATACTGCTCCTCTGTCACTCCTGTGTGGACCCAATGGCCATTTATCTGGCTGTATTAACCAGTGCATGCCACATACTGCTCCTCTGTCACTCCTGTGTGGACCCAGGGGCCAGTTACCTGGCTGATTGTAACCGGTGCATGCCACATACTGCTCCTCTGTCACTCCTGTGTGGACCCAATGGCCATTTATCTGGCTGTATTAACCAGTGCATGCCACATACTGCTCCTCTGTCACTCCTGTGTGGACCCAATGGACATTTACCTGGCTGATTGTAACCGGTGCATGCCACATACTGCTCCTCTGTCACTCCTGTGTGGACCCAATGGCCATTTATCTGGCTGTATTAACCAGTGCATGCCACATACTGCTCCTCTGTCACTCCTGTGTGGACCGAATGGCCATTTACCTGGCTGATTGTAACCGGTGCATGCCACATACTGCTCCTCTGTCACTCCTGTGTGGACCCAATGGCCATTTATCTGGCTGATAGTAACCGGTGCATGCCACACACTGCTCCTCTGTCACTCCTGTGTGGACCCAATGGCCATTTATCTGGCTGATAGTAACCGGTGCATGCCACACACTGCTCCTCTGTCACTCCTGTGTGGACCCAATGGCCATTTATCTGGCTGATTGTAACCGGTGCATGCCACATACTGCTCCTCTGTCACTCCTGTGTGGACCCAATGGCCATTTATCTGGCTGATAGTAACCGGTGCATGCCACACACTGCTCCTCTGTCACTCCTGTGTGGACCCAATGGACATTTATCTGGCTGATAGTAACCGGTGCATGCCACATACTGCTCCTCTGTCACTCCTGTGTGGATCCAATGGCCATTTATCTGGCTGGCTGTAACAGGTGCATGCCACATACTGCTCCTCTGTCACTCCTGTGTGGACCCAATGGACATTTACCTGGCTGATTGTAACCGGCGCATGCCACATACTGCTCCTCTGTCACTCCTGCGTGGACCCAGTGGCCATTTATCTGGCTGTATTAACCAGTGCATGCCACATACTGCTCCTCTGTCACTCCTGTGTGGACCCCATGGCCATTTATCTGGCTGATAATAACCGGTGCATGCCACATACTGCTCTTCTATAGCTCCTGGAGACTATTTGCATTTGTCCTGGCTACCTGTAAATAGTGCATACCAACAATGACCCCTCTAGTGCTCCTAGGTGGGCACAATGGCTGTAACCAGTGCAGGCTTCTTCTGTTCCTCTTTTGCTCCTGGGTGGACCCAATGGCATTTATCTGGATGCCAGTAACCAGTGCATGCCATCTTTGACTCTGTGATCCTAGGGGGCTCCACCATGCAATGTCTGATATCTACCTCCGAACTCGTGACGACACAGGGGTGAACGTCATCTAGTAGCTGGGCATTAGGCTCTAGCTTCAACTGCACCTTTATCTTTACTGCAGCATTTCCACCTCTCAGTCTCTTGCTGTCTCTTCACGTACCCTACCACACTACACCTACAGACACTACTAGATGTTAGCCAAACTGACTACCTTGTCTAAGGAATATTGAAATGCTTATCAGTTTGAATATCATCTACTTTGGTTTCCCTGTCTCTCGATTGAGCATATGGTAGGTCCTGAAGGTTTGCAGCCCCAGGGCTGACATTCTGCTGCTCCTGTGTTGACTTCCTGAAGTTTTCCTGGTGGTTTGGTTTAGCCATCAGGGGATAACAATCTGTCGCACATACCCTATATATATTATAAGATTTGTAGAGCACAAGAGCTACTCAGTGTCCAAGGGCCTAGGTTGACTCTATACCGTATTTTCTGGTGGCTAAATTCTGTAACCAGTGACTAGAATGACGCCTCTGTTGCCAGAAAGTAGCTATAAACTTGTGTGGTTGCTCGCATGACAGCGCGCATGATCACTGCCTGACTGCATGCACAATCACCCGAATGACTGCTTAAGTGACAGATTGAATATCCTCTTCCGGGCATATAGTGTGACAGCTTGAGACAACAGGTTGCATGAGGAATTGTATGGCAGACTACTTACGAACGATGTGACAAATTATACTGCAGTTTGCATGACGAATATCTCGTGTTGCACACATCCGATGGAGTAGTGTGCTACCGGGCTTGAAAGCTCCTCAGTGCTGCCTCAGGTGCTATATAAATGCCAACACAATGGCAAAGTTCCTACCAGTGCGAAGCATCTCTAATGCAAGGAATTGCACAACATATTTGCATAAAATGCATACTGCAAAATGCAAGACACAAAAACAGCATGACAACCTGTGACCCTTACACTTGATTTATCTCCGCCACAAACATGATGGATATTCTGTCCGACAATCTGAATACAGCGGACAGGATATCCGACATGTTTGTGGGGGGTTAACCCCCTCCACCATCTCTAAATCAGGCCCTAATTCACTAACACTGTGCACCCGTGGAGTGGCATGCTACTCATTCGTTAAGCGCTTCAACACCTTGTCAGGGGTACTAAGCACTATATAAATACCTATACCACATTCACACAACTACACGACTGCTGGGCCGGGACACCTGGCCACGGGAAGCACGCCGCCTCTCATTGGGTATTGCCAGCTGGTCCCCACCTCTTCTGTATCCAGGAAAGGCCTGTTAGTGTTTTTGCTCCAGACCTCTGCCTCCCTGTCTGATTGCTAGCGGTGAGAATACCCCCACACCTTTAAAACAAGGGAAAAAAATCAATAAAAGCTTAAAAGAAAAGAAAGTCTGGTCGGTGTTAATAAAGCCGCAGTCCATCCGTGCTGAATGTCAGCCAGCGGCGAGGCACTAGGTAGGCGCTCCCAGGAGCTTGTTAAACTGCCTCCTCCCAGTAAACTGCAGGTCTCTGGGGGGGTGAGTCACTCACAGGCGCTCACCGTCACCTGTGTATCGGGAAGGACGGAACTACCACAAAGAAAGTGAGGGGCAGGGGGAGTGATCGACATGCAGAGTTAAAGAAAGGGGAGAGAACAGAGAGGGAGAGAGAGATCTAGAGAAAGAGCCTCTAGAAGAGTGTGGGAGAGAAGGGGACTGAGGATAGGGAAGAGAGGGAGTGGAAGGGGGAGAGATAGAGGGAGATGGAGGCAGAGAGGGATGGAAAGGCAGTGGTAAGGACAGAGGAGAGAACAGAGGGAGAGTGAGAGGGAGGCAGACATGAACGAGTAGGGGAGAGTCGAGGAGGGAGCGCTTCTAGGTGTAGAAACACCAACGAGGCACTGGGGGGATAAATAAAAAGTCTGTTTTTAAACCCAGTATCATACATGTTATTTAAACAGTTTTCTCACAAGAGCTGCTAACTAGTACTATTTGTAACACATAAAACGCGCGTTCACTGGTTGCATCCGACCCTCACTGAAAACCGTCCCTTGCACGAAATTGGTGCAACCTGCCGAGGCAGCTGGTGAAAGCCTGGGCACCCAGTCCTTGGCGCTGCTAGTGAGAGGGTCTTCACTATCTGAGATCCTCGTCTTCCTGTGCCCCATTTCACGCAGGTACCAAAACGAGCTTTCCTGCTCTTACTCTGCCAGGGCAAGGGGACATGTAATGCCAATTGTTCACCATGAAAAGTCTAGAACATAATTAGCATATGCATGACCATGCATTGCAGAGCAAAGCATAACTCTACACAGCAGAACGTGTGAAAGATGCTTAGCCCAGTCTTTTCTACCACATTACCTGCTTCTTGCCTTAGTCGGATCCATAGGTCATTGCTTCTGGTGCATTTTGTGGCCCCAGGTTGTCTGGTGCATCGTGTTGCCTCAGTGCACAGTGCAGCCTTGCTTTACCTACTGCATTCGTACGTCTTGATGTGTCCTGTGCAAAAGACTAAGGGCACGGCGTAATATTCCCATTTGAAAACCAAGGGCCTGCAAGTTGCACAACCGACCTGTGTGCTAATAGGTTGCATCAGTTTGCATTTTCACACGGGGTTGCAAAACGGCTTACCTAATGAACATTAATTAATTAGACACTTCCCAATTTGTGACCCCCCTTGAATTGGCTACTAATGCAGGAATGGGCACCTGCAATTGACAGCAGACAGTGCATATATAAGTGTAGTGGTCGCCACTAGGTAGTTATAGTTACGACCATGTTTCCATACACAAAGCGTTTTTTGACTTGCCTATATCTTTGGCACCGTTTGATGAATCTTCACAAACTTTTCCTGAAAAAGTGTTGCAGTGATTCTTGTTGTGCATAGCAAATTTCGGGTAATCCATCAAGCAGGGGCTGAGGAAAAGGGTGCTAAAAAAACATTGCATTTCCCTTGTAAATTCCGATGTGATTCCTTAGACACGACTACAGGCCGAACCACAGGACAGAATTGCACCAATTTGGCAGAAAGCTAGCTGTTAATGTGCAGATTACGCTTTCACTTATTTGGTGTGAATCTATTCAGTAATTTTTGAGATATTAAAGGGAAAATACATTTGTATATCTCTGGCCATGAAAATTTCGTGAATAATTCACAAAATGTGCGAGTTTTTCACAAATATGTGTGCGAAAAGAAGCATTGCAACTGACTGACTGCAACCTGGTTCACAAAGTTGCAGCCGCCATTTTATTTTACTGGACACGGTCCCCGGGGTGAAAATCCAAATTGAAAGTGGCATAAAGGTACCCTGACCCCAAGGGTGTGATACAGGTGTGTTTTAGGTGCAAATTATGGGTTTAAAATAATTTTGTGTCACCAAGTGCGATATTCGTGAAAATTTGCACATTTTCGCAAATTATTCATGAATATGGAAATATTTGAAAGAAAAACCGTCATTCATACACTAATTCATTTACTCATACTTCACTCAGAGACTCATGCGTCCACTCACACACCCACTCAGACACACATGCACCCCCTCACACCCACTCAGATTCACACACCCACTTTCAGACCCACTCAAACACTCACACACCCACTCAGATCCACTGACAGAGACAGGCCCTATGGCCAACCTGCACTGCCCACAGCCAAAGGACTTGTGTGGCGGAGGGTTTGGTGGTTATAAGGGCTTGGCTGCAATGCACTGCTGCAGGCCAGGCCTTGCGTTCAACCCTGCAGCCTTGTGCGTCGGGGTTGGAATAGTGTATAGTAATTCAAATTGCTTTACTTTAAAAAAAATAGAAATTCACTGAAAAAAACAAAGGTTACAGGGTTGTTATAGTTAGGTTCTGAATGTACTCGTAGAAAACCATAGTAATTTAGAATTTATAGTTAGAGTTCTTTTAATTAACTATAACTGGCGCCCTAAGGTAACCAGAACTCGCACCTTCGCCATGCACAGCTTATTACTCCACATATTATATCATTGATTAGATCTTGTATAGCATCTTTGATATTATCACTGCAACATTTGCAAAAAAAAAATATTGATAAGAAAACTGTACATGGCAAGGGCATAACTTATAGTTACCTTGGGTCGCCAGTTATAGCTACTTAAAATAACTCTAATTATAACTGCTGAATAGCTATGGTTTGTACAAGTAAATTCAGAACCTAACTATAACATCCCTGTAAGCTTTGTTTTTTCAGTGATATATATATATATATATATATATATATATATATATATATATATATATATATATATATATATATATTTCTTTTTTCTTTTTTTTCTTTTCCTAAAGCAGCCCATGTTCTTTAAAAGGCTTCCCATTAAGGAACACACTGGGGAAGGAGAGCAGGCAGTTAACCATGGGCCACTGTCTGCTCCACTCAAAGCTGCTGACATGATTCCCAAAGGGAAATCTATCCCACATTAAATGGGGAATTGGTCACTGTTCAGTGACCCCCAATTGTGGTCATAAACTGTTGATTACAGTTTTTTGTGAATCCTAAATAGGATGGGGACACCTTTTTCACGCCACATCCTATTTGCAATTCATAATGGATAGCAAAAGCCCTTTTCGGCTCCTAAAAGGTCTTTGATGCATTTAAAAAAAGTTTTTTTCATTCACAAACCCTGTGCTTTTTTGAATTGCAGGTACTGAGACTGCAAAACACCCATGTAATAAAGGGTTATTGGTTCGGCTGATGATCAGTGGCTTACTCCCTGGTGTTTGCCCATTCTCAACGTTCTGGGCTTGGTGCCACCATGTGGTGGGATTGGAAACAGCTTATAATTCTATCAATTTGAGCTTTGTTTGCCAGTGCCAGTGATTCGCACCCATCGCTCTGCCATCCTTTGCACTTAAGCAAAGTCATGTGAGTTTGCTTTTTTTACACCAAAGAATAGGGGCCAAACCTTCTTCACTGATGTTTATCGATTTCCAAACAAGTGGTTTTAGCCTTGATACATTGTTGGATAGCACCGGTCTCACTATAGCGACAGCAGTATTTGCAGGTGTATCTGTTGGTTCCAGCAGTCTGCCTTCTCAAGACTCAATCCCCTTTGGATTCTGCAATGACATAGCACCGGTCTCACTATAGCGACACAGTACTTACAGGTGTCCCTGCAGTCTGCCTTCTCAAGACTCAATCCCCTTTGGATTCTGCAATGACATAGCACCGGTCTCACTATAGCGACAGCAGTACTTACAGGTGTCCCTGCAGTCTGCCTCCTCAAGATTCAATCCCCTTTGGATCCTGCAATGATACTACTTCCCAGCGAAAGGGAAGTCCATTGTGTATTGGTCAAATTTTCCTGATCCATTGGTCCAGAAGCAGCTGGTTATCAGTGGCTGCCAGTCTCTCCCTACTCAGTCAAATCCAAGTGCAGGCTTTCCCTCACGCTGTCCTGAATCCTCATCTCAGAGTCCTTTCTGGATGCTCTGAGACATGGCTAAAAACTAAGGAATCAATTCCAGGCCCTCAATCTGTAGTGCTTCAGCAGCTTCCAACAATTCTGGTGCTGCAATTGCTGATTCAGTTATAGCTTCCACCAATCCCAGAGAAACTTAGGAGTTTCAAGGGTCAGCCCCGGGTTCCAGGAACCTGGTCCTGATTCAGTTACCAATCACTGATCTGCTTGTGACTTCTCTAGCTTCACCCCCGAGATGGATGACACTGCCCTAAATCCATCCACCAGGACCTCCTCCCACAAGAAGTTAAGTTTTGGGATTCCAGACACCAGCATAGATATTGACCTTGATATTATGAATACCTGCTCCTGATTAGGTGACATTCTACAGTCTTGGCCAAGATTTTGAGGTCCTGGCAACCAACTAGAGAATGTGGCTCTCTACATGCTGATAACAGCAGTAACTCCTCCACCGAAGCCTGCTGTGGCTACTGAGGCCATGAATCTGGATAAAAATATTCTCTGAGCTTTCAGTATCAAGGAGTTTGGTCAATAAGTATCTGGCCCCAAAGTACTCAAGTATGTGCCTTGAGGAACTCTGTAGCTCAGCCTCTGGTGGTGATGGCCACATCACAGAAGGACAAGCCGTTGTCCTTCCTCATGGACAAGTGGGCAAGTTATTAGAGCCGCATGGGAGTCACCAATCAGGCAGACGTTCCATCACACAACGCCGAGACCATAGTGACCAATGAGAAGATGCTTCCGTAGCACATCCATGCCTTGACATCGTGTGGGAAAACAAAGTGGTAATAAGTAGTAGGCAGATCATTGTAGTCATTTACTTAGCGGTGCAATACTTTACTTTTAAAAGGGCTTAATGCTTTTGAACAAAAAGTCTGGACAAAAGTTGTGTAATTGTTTAAGGTACACCCATATTCAAACGCAAAAGCTCCTTTCATTATTTCACATAAACTGCCCTTTAGAAAGTTAAAGACTGTTTTAGTAAAAGGACTGATACGATTTTAATTAAGAGATACAAACCACTTAAAATAAAGGTTGCACAAACACATTAAATAGCAATGAGCTGCTCTGGCTGAGTAGCAATGCCAGAAGTCCCCTCCCTAAAACACAACACGCCTGTCCTAGAAATACCGCCCTCTCACAACTCCCATTGCCTAGCAGCCTTCCTCTACTTAGACTGAAACATACTTTGCCTTGAATATCATTAAAAAGCGCATTTTGAAATAAAAAGCCACTTAGTTCCATCACATCGCAGCCATTATTACGAAGTTAAAGGCATTCTACATGTTAATGGTTCACTTAAAAGCTACATTTATGAAAAGAAATTAAAGCTCCGCTGTTTGGTGTGTTTAATGGCATTCAAAACGTCGTTTGTTATTAAAAGCCAAGGTGTTTTATGCACAATATTATTTCACAAGATGTAAGTCACTGAGGTGTATTTTCATAGGTTTTGACCTGTTACCTGTGAGGCAGGAGTTCGACTGCCACACCTCCTTGCTTTCAGACTGTACCCAGGAGTGTAACTTTACCTGAGCAGAGATGCTCTGGGACAAAACCAACTGATTGGCTGGGGCCCCATCCACCGCTGCTGCCTGCAGGGTCAGGAGCGAAGCTTTGTTCATGAACTACTAGGAACAGCTTGTTCTGCGCCTCAGCTGGTCAGGCCTTGCAGCAGCACAAAACAGACACTCAGGACAAATCACTGAAGAGGCAGCTGTGAAAAAGTCTTTCAACTTTTTGAAACTTGGTTATCATTTTGCTCCAAACCACTGGCAGGGGCATCTCTAACCAGCTGTCGAATAAGAGATGCCTCAGAATGAAGTACAAGCCAATTGTCTCAGCAAAGGCCAGTGCTTAATTTGTAGCAAAGTAAGTGCCATGCCCCTGTCAGGAGGCCTCTCCAGCTTCCACCGCCCACTGCGAGTGCCAGCCCTGCCAAGGACACTGCCAGTGTTGACGTGCGGCAGTCCAGACTATTTGAGGCCCTCAAGACTATAACAACTGCTTGGGCTACAGGTATTAGTTATTTTTTAATTGTATATTAAACTAATAAACAACTATTGTTCTGCTTATCTCTAAATACCACAAACAGTGCCACCATGTGTCAGCTGTCATAAGTGCTGGTGTTGACAATTAAGTGACAGTGCCGAGCATTGGAAACTACTGCCTCAAATTAGGCACTGGCAAAGACCAAGAAGGGTGGTGTCTCCAGAAATCTGCTGTCCTGCATCATCTGAGGGGCTCATCTCCAGTAGGAGGGAAGACTTTGGCCCTCATTACAACCTTGGCGGTAAATGCCACCTACTGCCGTGCTGACGGCCTCCAACATACCGTGACTGCAGCGGTATTCCACTACGGGTATTATGACCCACACTAAGAAATCCGCCACTATACAGACACCCACACAAGTCCACCAGACCAAAGGTCAGTGATAAACTGGTGGTATCCAAACCCACAACGTTACGCCAACAGGAATACGCCCACAGTATCACGACCCACGAATCACCGCGTGGTCTTTCAACCACGGTAAACCATTGGCGGTACACACCTCCGCGCTCAAAATAGACATACACTAACAAAACTACACCACATTGGACAATTCAAAATACACACACCTGACAGACATACACACAACATACACACAACACTATAAAACACACACCCACATTACCCACAACCCCTTACAGCGAAAAAAAAGATAGCAAGCAGAGAGCGACAAGCCAGGAGCACCCACTCAATCAGAGGCACAATACATCATCACCCATACACCATCCACGCACCTCACAACACAACACCCCACACATCACCCCACACATCCTCACACATATCACTCACACCACATCCATGGCACCACAAAGACACCCCACGTTTTCAGAGGAAGAGCTAAGGGTCATGGTGGAGGAAATCATCCGGGTAGAGCCACAGCTATTCGGATCACAGGTGCAGCAGATATCCATTGCAAGGAAGATGGAGCTAGGGCGGAGGATCTTGGACAGGGTCAATGCCGTAGGACAGCACTCTAGAACTAGGGATGACATCAGGAAGAGGTGGAACGACCTATGGGGGAAGGTATGTTCCGTGGTTGCAAGACACCAGGTAGCCGTACAGAGGACTGGCGGTGGACCCCCACCTCCTCCCCCACAACTAACAACATGGGAGGAGCAAGTCTTGTCAGTAATGCATCCTGAGGGCCTCAGAGGAGTAGCAGGAGGACTGGACTCTGGTAAGTCAAGTCTTTACTACTGTATCTCCCCCACCCTACCTGCATGCCATCACAAACTCCTACCCCTACCCTCACCACCATGACTCCACCAACTCACACATACCCCACTATCACAACCCACCCATACCAATACCAAGCCCTGCATGTAACACCAATCCATGGACCCCCATCACAGGCCTGCATGGCCACCCATCACCACAGCATGCCCAGTAGAGAGACTCACCCAGCCCACAAAATCACCATGCACACAAGGCAAAAGCTGACAGGGAAATCACAATCAGACAGGGAAACACACCCATTCCCAAGATGGCACACACAGATACAATAACACTGCTTTTGCATCCCCAAAGGACCTCTACTCAACGTCACCGGAGAGGAGGTGCCAGCTACATCCAGCCCCCCCCCCCCAGAAGAGGCCCACAGTGATGACAGCAGCTCTGCACGCCTGGATCAGGATGACCAATCTGGCCAATCAGGGACCCCTGGACAGTTGGTTACCCTGCCATAGTCCCAACCCACCACAGAGCCTCCCCCCTCAGGAAACACCACCACATCACCCACCCAGCGGGCCCATGCCACTGTCCCCAGGACACGTCAATCAGCAGTGTGTCAACCACTACAGGAACCCCAGGCAACCCCACAATCCCAGGACGATCAGGGACCTGGGGTCAGTGGCAGTGGACACACGGTTCAGGGGACAGAGGCACAGGACAACAGGGAAGCTGGGAGGACTGCTGTGTGATGGGGGAGGACAGGCCCAGGGAACCCACTCTCCAGGAGGCACTCTCCAACATCCTAGGAGCATACCACCATTCCCAGGAGACCATGGGCCAGATATTGTACAAGTTGCAGGAGACCCAGCGGCTGCCGGAGGGACAGTACCAGGAGATCAGGGAGGACCTCCAAAACATCTACACCATCCTGGTCACCCTTGCAGGGGTGCTGGCAGACATAGGCAAGACCATGAGGGAGGCAGTGGCACACCAACGGGCCCCTGACACTAGCCACACCGAAGAACGTCCCTCCACCTCCGCCGGCGCTAGTGGACAGGAGGCCCCGCCACAGGATCAACAGGCCACCAGCACCCCACCCCCTGCAGAAGGAGAACCACCCCGCAAACGGTCCCTACGATCCAGGCAGAAGCCAGAGAACATTGCCAAGACCCCACTAGGAAATAAGACTCTCCTGATTGTCACCCTTCTGTCCCACTCTGTTACCCTGTCCACCTTGAACTGCCATTACTGCCCTTCCTATGCCCCATTGGACAATGCATCTGTGATACCAAGAGACTGGACTCTATCCTGGACTTTCCTCCACCATCACCCCAGCCCATTTCACATCCCCCTCTAGAAGGACGCACACGCCGAGCCGCAGGCAAATATTCAGCGGTGAGTCGGTGTCGGGAGAGGAAGACAGGTCACGCCTTAAGAGAACACATTCCCGGTGTCCTGTTTTTGTTCAACCAGCAAATTAGAGGAAAATCAGTTTCAGGCTACACAGAAAAAAAAAGGAATTTTAACTACAATCTTGAAAAGGCAAGTCAAAAGTACAGCACACTGAAGTTTTTGGAGCACACAAAAAAAACAAAAAAAACAATAATAATTATAAGAAGAGAAAAGTGAAATGCACAGAACTAATTACTGAACAATAAAGCTACCTGTACCAAGGCAGTACCCAGCCTTTTGGTTAGACGCACACAAAAAAAAAGAACAATGGACACTTTTCCACCGCTCGAGCCGTTTCTGGTAGAAGGACCCCCATCAGCTCAGGCTGCAAAATGGAAGTCATGGGTAGAGCGCTTAGAAAACTACTTTGCAGCAATGGTATTAGACCCTGATCGGCAACGACCCATGCTATTACATGTGGGTGGGGCGGCAATACACAAGATTAGCAAGGCGGTGGTCGAAGAGGGACCTCCGTTCACATATCTGACTCTCAAACAAGCAATAAAAGCTCATTTTGAGCCCCTGGCGAATCCAGACTACGAGCGCTTCTTACTCAGGCAAGCAAGACAACTACTAGAGGAGTCAGTGGATGTCTTCTATGCGCGAATGAGAGAACTGGCAAGAACGTGCACGCTGCCCAACCCGGCGGATGAAATAAGAGTGCAATTTATTCAAGGGTGCCACTCTACCAAACTGTGAGAACACATACTTCAAATTCCAGGTATGACCATGGCAGATATGTTAACAATGGATCGATCAAAGGAGTTATCCAAAGTAAGGGCGGCACATATGGAATCGGCACTCACCCAGTCCATTAAGACAGAACCAGTGAATGCCATCATGTCCGGGGCGGCAACAAAGAAAAAAGACAAACCGAAATCCGTTAACACAAACTGCTCCTGCTACATGTGTGGGGGGTCATACCCACACCAAGGAAAATGTCCAGCGCTGGGGAAGCAATGCACAAACTGTAGAAAGCTAAATCACTTTGCCACGGTATGCCATTCCACCGCAAGGCACAAGGGAGACAACAAAACAATGCACGCAGCAAAAACAGATCAACAACAAGAAGACACCCAGACATGGATGACGATGATGAGCCAGAAGAAACGGTGTACATCATCCATGCAACCGAACCGGACAGTCGGATCAAGAAAAAGATACCCAAATGTAAAATACAGGTAGCAGGTCATCAGGTGACCGCACTCATAGACACAGGAGCCTCAATAAACATACTAGCTCAATCAGCATTCAGCCAATTACCAAATCGCCCCCAACTGCATCGTACATCTGTACAAGTATTTGCATTTGGATCCAGCACACCCATTCCACTAGCTGGGGTGTTCACAACAGAAGTCACACATGAGAGCATAACCACACGGGCAAAAATATATGTGACAAAAGTAGGCACAGGAATGTTACTCAGTTGCCGCACAGCAGAGGAGCTGAAATTGGTAGTATTTGCATTTAGCATACATCTTGGGGTGTTGGAGTGTCTGGAGGAAGAGTATACGAATCTATTCAAAGGTATCGGATGTTTGAAAGATCGGCAGATAAAATTACACATCGACAAAACGATCGAACCAGTGACTCTCAAACACAGACGCATAGCCTTTCATCTTCGACCCCAGGTAGAAGCGGAACTAAGAAAACTGGAAGAAGCAGGCATCATTGAGAAGGTGGATGGGCCAACACCGTGGGTGTCACCAATTGTGGTCACGGGAAAGCCAAAACAACCTGGCGAAGTGCGAATCTGTGTCGATATAAGGCTACCTAACGTGGCCATCCGGAGGCAATGCCATCTTACCCCAACAGTGGACGATTTCGTGGCCGAAGTCAGTGGATCAAAGTGGTTCTCAAAAATGGATCTCCGTGCTGGCTACTATCAGCTGATGTTGGCACCAGAATCCAGAGCCATAACAAAATTCTCTACCCATGTGGGGCTAGGAAGGTACCGGAGATTGAGCTTTGGTATCGCCAGCGCCGCAGAAGTATTTCAAGACACCATAGGAGGGGTGCTGGCTGGTCTGCAAGGTGTCATCAATGTGAGCGATGATATCCTCGTACATGCTCCCACGGTTGAAATGCATTTAAAAAGGCTGCATGCTGTATTCCACAGACTACACCAAAATGGGCTAACGCTGCACAGAGGAAAATGCGAATTCCTACGACAAGACATCACATTCTTCGGATATCATTTTTCGGAAAAAGGAGTTCGGCCGGATCCTGAGAAAGTAGCAGACATAAAATCAACGCCTGCACCCACATCTGTCACAGGTGTCCGTAGTTTTCTAGGTATAGTGACATACTGTGGAAGATTTATTCCGAACCTGACCTCACTCACGGCTCCTTTGAGAGAACTCACCAAAACCCACACCCCATGGGAATGGAGTTCAACACAAGAGACTGCATTTCAAGCAACCAAACAAGCGCTGTTGGCAGACACCACGTTGGTGTATTTTGACCCTGCCAGAGACACAGAACTCTCTGTAGATGCCAGTCCCGTCGGGCTGGGTGCTGTCCTGTCACAAAAAGGAAACAATGGCGAATGGGCCCCGGTGGCGTATGCCAGCAGAGCGTTAACGATGAAGGAGAGACGCTATTCCCACATCGAAAAAGAGGCGTTGGCTGTGCACTGGGGATGCCGTCATTTTCATCTGTACATATACGGCCTTCCTTCGTGGTGTCCACGGACCACAAGCCGCTGATACCTCTATTCAGCAAAACGGGGTCTCAACCCCCACCCCAAATTGAAAAATGGATACTTCAGCTGCAGGGTTACCAACTGTCGGTGATATATAGACCGGGTACACAAAACCCAGTTGACTATCTATCAAGACATGCCAGACCAGCCAAGGCGTGGGAAGAAGATGAGGTGGAAACAGTAGAGGAATACGTGAAGTTCATGGTGGAAAGATCCAGACCACGGCCAATGTCAGTCAAAGAAATACAAGAGGCCACCAGAGCAGATGAGGTATTACAACTGGCAATGTCGTGTGTTCGTGATGGTAAATGGCATCTACTGAAACAGAATCTGTCTCATAGAACGTCTGAAGCCAGTGCAACACTACAATCTCTGTTTGGGGTTCGACATGAGCTGGCCGTCTCCTCCGAGGATTGCCTATTGCGAGGCAGTCGTCTGGTGATTCCGGAGAGACTGAGACAAAAGACAATAGATCTAGCGCATGCTGCTCATCAGGGGATGGTAAAGACAAAAGAGAGACTGCGGAGCAAGGTATGGTTCCCCGATCTGGATCCCCGTGTAGAACAAACCATACAGCACTGTCAGGTGTGCCAAACTCTAAACCCTGCAGAACCTCCTCCACCTATCATCACAGAGCCAATTCCTTCTTCTCCATGGCAAAGGGCCAGTGCAGATCTAGGCAGTATGCCCGTTGGACGACACATGTTAGTAGTCATCGATGACTTTTCAAAATACCCTGAGGCAGAAATACTGGAGTCCACCGTCACCTCGAGAGTGATACCCTGTCTGGAAAAGGTCATGGCCACCCATGGGATCCTGCAAGAATTGAGGACAGACAATGGTCCCCCTTTCTCAAGTCGTGATTTTGCCTCATACCTAGCATCGCATGCCATTCACCACCGCAAAATCACTCCTCGGTGGCCACAAGCCAAAGGGGAAGCAGAACGGTTTTTGCGGACACTAAACAAAGTACTGAGAGTTGCCGTCGCCCAAGGGAGGACCATGGAGTGCGCCATTTTTGAGTTTCTCCGGGAATACCGTCTGACGCCCCACTGCACGACAGGAGTGGCTCAGAGTGCGGTTTGTATGCAGAGAGAAGTGAGAGACATGATTCCTCATGTGAGTGTTCCCACTCCGCTCCAAGACCAAGTGGCCACTCAGCTACAACATCGTAAAATACAGAATGACCGAATGTCTCAAAAGAGAAGGGCTCGCATCAGAGATCTACAAGTAGGAGAATTGGTGCTGATGAAGAATCGAAGTCCGGGAGGAAAATTCAGACTGCCGTTTGAACCCATTCCGTGGTCTGTGGTTCGAGTAAAGGGAACGTTGGTGACGGTGAGCAAAGGTAATGAAGAGGTGAAAAGAAATGTTTCCTGGTTTAGGCGATACTATCCAAGCAGGCAAGATCAGGGGCCACCTGGACTGTTGGATGGCGGTGTCAGCCCGGAGGAGGAAGGGGAGGTGCCTTTTTCTGTCAACCCTGACTCCTCATTCAGTCCTGAGACGTCCCCCACAGAAGCACATGACAAGGGTGGGGCAATTCCGAATCCGGATCATGACACTGAGGCGCAGGGAGTGAATCCAAATGTTCTCCCTGCAAGTTTGACAACTGATGCAGCAGGTCGACAAGGAACGGCCCAATATGATTTACATCCCCTACCGTCTGCCACGATAAAGCTCAAAGACTATGGGGGTGATTCCGACCCCGGCGGTCCTTGACCGCCAGGGCCGGGGTCGGCGGGAGCACCGCCAACAGGCTGGCGGTGCTCCTAAGGGCATTCTGACCGCGGCGGTTTGGCTGCGGTCAGACACGGAAAACCGGCGGTCTCCCGCCGGTTTTCCGCTGCCATGAGGAATCCCCCATGGCAGCGCAGCTTGCTGCGCCGCCATGGGGGATTCCTACCCCCTCACCGCCATCCTGTTCCTGCCGGTTTTGACCGCCAGGAACAGGATGGCGGTGAGGGGTGTCGTGGAGCCCCTGGGGGACCCTGCAGTGCCCATGCCAATGGCATGGGCACTGCAGGGGCCCCCATAAGAGGGCCCCACTTTGAATTTCAGTGTCTGCTTAGCAGACACTGAAATTCGCGACGGGTGCTACTGCACCCGTCGCACACCTTCCACTCCGCCGGCTCCATTCGGAGCCGGCTTAATCGTAGAAGGGTGTTTCCCACTGGGCTGGCGGGCGGCCTTTTGGCGGTCGCCCGCCAGCCCAGTGGGAAACCCAGAATGACCGCCGCGGTCTTTTGACCGCGGTACGGTCTTCTGGCGGTTCCCGCTTGGCGGGCGCTCCCGCCGCCCGCCAAGCTTGGAATGACCCCCTATGTATGGTAACGACTATGTTTTCCTGAAATGAGTTTTCATCACTATTGTAATAGTCAATATGTTCAGTTTTTCAGGGGTGGGGAGGCATAACAAGCCATGTAGCTTAATAACTAATTCCCGTTTGGTTTTTGTTTTAGTTTGGTTCAAGTTTGTACCATAAGTCAAATGATTACAGGGGTGGTTAGCGTTTACCTCGCACACGAAAGGGAAATACACCCCTGTGTGCTAGAGATGAGATGGTGAGGTCCCGACGTCAGGACCAAGTAAATAAAGTGCCGGAGCGATGCGCGTGAAGGCAGTGTTGAACTAAACCCAGTGTGTGTCGCGTTTTTATTTATTTGTCTACGCGCACGCCGCATGTTCATGATATATATAACACTTATGAGCACTTAAATAAACACCCTTGGAACAAATACAAATCTGGAGTCTGTCAAATGATTGAAATATGCATTAGTTCAACATAATCAAAGCATTGCAAGTCATATGTACAGTTAAATATACTTTGGAATGACCTTTGGTGGGCAGCAGTACACATAGCAGGAGCCAAAGTGGGACACAGAGATCTGAAAATAGAGATGCCAAAGGGTACAGTAAGTGGCCATAGACATAGGAAAATCATGCTGCCATGTACACTGTCCAACAGAAAACTGAAAAGTTAAGTGAAGTTACAGTGTCTTACCTGTGTGTCACTGGAAGTACTGCTGTATTATGTTACTTCTGTTGTCAACATCTTCATCCTCTGCCTCCTCTTCCTCACTGTCCGCAGGCTCCACCGCTGCCACAAGACCATCTCCAGGCTCATCTTCCTGCAGAAAAGGCACCCAGCATCTCAAGGCCAGGTTGTGCAACATGCAACATGCAACATGCAACATGCAATGATGATCTGGCACACCTTCTTGGGTGAGTATTACAGGGATCCACCTGTCAGATGGAGGCTCCGGAACCTGGCCTTCAGGAGGCGGAAGGTCCTTTCAATAATCCTCCTTGTATGCCCATGTGCCTTATTGTAACGTTCCTCTGCTCTTGTCCTGGCATTCCTCACTGGGGTCAGTAGCCATGAGAGGTTGGGGCAACCAGAGTCACCTGCAAATACAGAGGGGTACCTGTTAGACACACACTAACCCTTAGGGACAACCCCATACCCAGACACCTACTTATACTGTGTGGGGACCTTGGGCTCACCTATTAGCCACACCCAGTGCCTCTGGAGTTGGCCCATCACATATGGGATGCTGCTATTCCTCAAGATAAAGGCATCATGCACAGAGCCAGGATAATTGGCATTCACATGGGAGATGTACTGGTCCGCCAAACACACAATCTGCACATTCATAGAGTGATAGCTTTTTCTATTCCTGTAAACTTGTACATTTCTCCGGGCGAGGGACAAATGCCACATGTGTACCATCAATGGCACCAATGATGTTGAGGATATGTCCCAGGGCATAAAAGTCAGCTTTCACTGTGGCCAAATCATCCACCTGGGGGAATACGATGTAGCTGTGCGTGTGTTTCAGCATCGCTGACAACACTCTGGTCAACACGTTGGAGAACATTGGCTGAGACATCCCTGGTGCCATGGCCACAGTTGTATGGAAGGAACCACTTGCCAGGAAATGGAGCACTGACAGGACCTGCACTAGAGGGGGGATACCTGTGGACTGGCGGATAGCTGACATCAGGTCTGGCTCCAATTGGGCACACAGTTCTTGGATTGTGGCACGATCAAGTCTGTATGTTAGGATAATGTGCCTGTCCTCCATTGTCGCAAGGTCCACCAGGGGTCTGTACACCGGAGGATGTCATCATCTCATATTCAGCCTCAGCGGTTGAAGACTATGGAAGAAAACGGTGAGCAGAGGGTCATATTCACACATCTATTGAACTAATGATGATTTATTTCCTTTACAGAACCAGTATGTGAATCCGTAAGTCAGTCACTGTGCCAGTGTCTGCTGTGACGCAGTTAGGTGCCATGCCTTGTGCCCCCGTGAAATGGCGGCTGCCTGACCTGTGAGGAGGGACAAGTGGAAATGAGGTAATTTCGTTGGCGTTGTGCGCTGTCGCGGTAGGCGGTCGAAGTCCGCCGCGCAACTTCGCATTGGTTATCATTGGGCTCTATGGGTTCCAGTAGCCAATGGCGATGTACGCCGGCGGTGACGGTACGCACTGCTGCGGACGTGACCGCCATTTTCTATCTGTTCACTCACTTGCTACCTGACATTCAACAGGAGAGGACCTACACTGCAAGTGCTGCTGTGACCCGTGTCTGGAAGCGACAATTGCTCATGTGTCTGGGGAAAGAGCCCCTGCCTTAATTGTGGAGGAGTTGGAGAAACTGGTGGATGGGGTTCTACCCCAGTACACGTTACTCTATGGTCCTCCAGACTAACAGGTGAGTACGCTGTGAGCATGATGCGTGGTCCATGAATGGATGGAGTGCTATGTGTGTAAGCCATGTGGGGGGGCTGAGGGGTCCTGGGCAGAGTGCTGCATGTATGGTGGTCAATGTGCATAAGGGGATGGAAGGGATATGGTGGGCCATGAGGATGACAGTCCGGACGGTATGACTAATTCTTTTTCTGCTGTCTTTTCCCTGCAGGTCAGCACCCACAGAAAAAGGGTATTTGGCGTGCCATCGCCAAAGAGATGTGGACCCTGGGGGTCTTTGACAGGCAGAGCACCCACTGCCGCAAAAGGTGGGAGAACCTGCGCCGCTGAGCAAAGAAGACGGTGGAAGCCCAGCGGGGGCTGGCCTCCCAACGAGGAAGGGGTGCCCATCGCACCATGACCCCCATGATGTTCTGCATCCTGGCGGTGGCTTATCTGGAGTTGGCTGGGCGCTTGAAGGCATCACAGCAGCCACAAGGGAGTGAGTACAGATTCTGAATCATGACTTTGAAAGCGTTAAGAGTTACCTGGGTGGGGATGTGGGCTGTGGCTGCCCCTAGGCCAGGGAGAAGATGGCAGGGTAGGTCCCTTGTTGGGAAGGCTATGAAGCACTCCTACCCCAATAGCTTAGTGGGCATCTACTACTGGGCATGGTCCGGTGGGTTTTAGGTGTGCAGCTAATGGCGGTAGGCATTGTACCCCATGGGCCAGTGACTATCTTAGTAACTGGTAGTGCATGGCCTAGTGCAAAGGGCTGCTTCCTGTGTGTTGTGTAGGCCAACAGTAGTGGTGTTGCTGGCATTGACCAAGTGTATCATCTGTGTCTCCCCCCTTTTTGTTTTGTCACCCTGTCCTTGTGTGCAGTAGCATCATCTGGCGGAGGAGCAGAGGCACCGGCGACGGAGGGAGCTGCATCCCACATGGGCCTGGAGGCCGAATCCACCGAGGGTGAGGACACCAGTGGGACGGAGGGCGAGGGGAGCACCACGACGGGGTCACGAGGGGAGACCACAGACACTGACTCCTCCTCTGATGGAAGCTCCCTGGCGGTGGCAGACACCTCTGTGCCCAACCCAACAACAGGGACAGCTGCCACCCCCCCTACCAGCACCGCCCTCCCAGCAGTCCCTCAGTGCCTCAGGCCCTGTCCCAGTCAGCCCTGCTGCCCTCAGTGAGGAGGCTATTGACCTCCTGAGATCCCTCACTGTTGGGCATTCAACCATATTGAATGCCATTCATGGTGTTGAGAGGCATTTGCAACAAACAAATGCATACCTGGAGGGCATTCACTCTGGCGTAGCGTCCCAACAGAGAGCATTTCAGGCTCTGGCCTCAGCCCTGATGGCAGCCCTTGTACCTGTCTCTAGCCTCCCCCCTCCAACTTCCTCTACCCAGACCCAATCCCCTCAACCCCAGCCTATCCCAAGAACACCTTCAGACCAGCATTCGCCCAAATCAACACCCAGGAGTGGCTCAGGCAAGCACCACACTTCATCTCACAGGCACTCACACAACCACCATCCCCATGCAGACACACCAACATCCACTGCCTCCATTGCGTCCCCCTCCTCCTCATTGTCCACCTCCCTCCCAGTACTGTCTCCACTCACACCTGCATGCACTACATCCTCATCCACTTCCTCCATCACCAGCACGCCCATCACTACACACACCCTCACGGGCAGTCAGCACCCCCACATCCATGCACATGTCCCCTGTGTCCTCTCCCAGAGTGTCGGTGACCCCTCCTCCCAAAGTACACAAATGCAAGCACCCACCCACCCAAAAGCCATCCACCTCCCAACAGCATCCAGTCCATGCACCTGCACCCAAACTCAGCAGACACCTCCTACAACCACTCCCTCTTCCTCCACTCCCAAACCCTCTCCCTCTTCCCTCCCCAGTGTCTCCAAGAAGATATTCCTGGCAAACATTGACCTCTTCCCTAACCCCCGTCCTTCCCCAGAACCTGGCCAGCACCTCAACCACCAAGTTGACGTCCGCTGTGGTAACTGCAACTCACAGAGGTTCAAAGGGGGCACCCGTTAGCCCAGCCAGTGTGCCACCAACCCCTGCAATGGACAAAACCATTCCGCCACCTGCCAAGGTGAAGCGGGGGACAGCATGCAGCAAGGGCAAGGAGCACGTCCCACCCAGCAAGGCCTCCTCAAAAACTCCAGCTGCCAGATCCAAGGTAACACCACCATCTGCCAAGGTGAGGAAGGGGCAGAAAACATCAGGCAAGGCACTTCAGCCATCGGAGGCTGCAGGTGAAGGCCTGGTACCTACAAGCACAACCGCCAGCCCCACCACCTGCACCGTGGCCAGCACCGGCAGCAGCCCCGCCGCTAGCACCGCCACCTACACTGCCACCTGCACCGCTGCTAGCACCACTACTGGCAGCAGCCCCAGTGGGCAGCCGTCTGAGGCTACAGGAGAAGGGCTGGAGCCTTCCTCCACCACTGGCAGCACCAGCACCTGCACCACGGCCAGCACCGCCACCTGCACCGCCGCTAGTACCACCGCAGGCCCCGCCGCAAGCACCGCCACCTGCACTGCTGACAGTAGGACAACTACGAGCAGCAGCAGCCCCATTGGGCAGCCATCCGAGCCTGCAGAAGAAGTGCTGGAGCCTCGCACTACCACTGGCAGCACCCCCACCAGCACCGGCACTAGCCCCAGTTTGCAGCCTTTGCCGCCGCAGAATGGAGTCTGGCCCTGCCTCCATTATTCAACCTGTTCCCTGCAAATCTTGTGCCTCAAAAACCCAGGTGAGAGACTGTGACCTTGCACCATACAGGATGAAGCACACTGGGCACAAAGCCCCCTCCAGAACCAGTGGAGATATGCATCCACGCACCCCCTCCTTGGCAGGATGAAGCACACTGGGCACAAAGTCCCCTCCAGAACCAGTGGAAGAAGGCATCCACTCAGCCCTTCCTTGGTGGGATGAAGCACACTGGGCACAAAGCACCCGCCAGAACCAGTGGAGATATGCATCCACTCACCCCCTCCTTGGCAGGATGAAGCACACTGGGCATAAAGCCCCCTCCAGAACCAGTGGAGATATGCATCCACGCACCCCCTCCTTGGCAGGATGAAGCACACTGGGCACAAAGCCCCCTCCAGAACCAGTGGAGATATGCATCCACTTACCCCCTCCTTGGCAGGATGAAGCACACTGGCACAAGGCCCACTCCAGGACCAGTGGAAGAAGCCATCCACGTGGAAAACTGTGGCTTTGCACTCCCCAGGACCAAACAGTGGGCAAACCACCCACTAGAGAGACTTGTGAGACTGTGCACTCCCCAGGACCAAGCAGTGGGCAAACCACCCACTAGAGAGACTTGTGAGACTGTGGCTTTGCACTCCCCAGAACCAAGCAGTGGGCAATGCACCCACTTGAGAGACTTGTGAGACTGTGGCTTTGCACTCCCCAGGACCAAGCAGTGGGCATGGATCCCCCTCGAGGAGCAGTGGCGTTATTCCATCTTCCGGCTGAGGTGCCCCCCCTTCCCCATCCCCCTGAGGTGCCTGTGTGTTTTTGACCTGATGCCCCTGCAGTGTTCTCGCTGTTTTGAGGCAGGAGTCAAGTGTGGGCTTGGCCCCTGATTTTTGGCCCAGTGGCCCACGGACATTTAGAATGGACAATGTACTGTCTTATGTACATATTGTATATTTTTGTAAATACTGCTTTTCTATTTATTAAGTATATCCGCCTATTTAATAAATATCACTGTTTAAATCAATTCCTTTTGTCCTTGCGTTCTTCCAGGGGGTTACGGGGTGTAAATTTAATTTTGATGTATGTGTTTGTGTGTATGGTGTTGTGGGTGAGGGTGGGGTTGTGGGGTGTTGCGTGTGTTTGTCAGTTTCTTTTTCCTCCCCCCCATCCCCTGTGTACTAGGTGCAGTACTCACCATGGTCGTCGCCGCCGCCTTCCATATTCCTGGTAGATGAGGAGGTAGACCAGCATGGGCAGGACCTACAGCTCTGGCTCCATGGTGTCCTGGTTCTTCATTGAGTGTCGAGAGGTGAGTGGTTTCCCTTCCAAGTCCTGTTTCCGCCGTGCTTTTGATTGTGTTAGTACTGCCCCGGAAAAGCTGGTGGATTGGAGGGTTGTGATGGGCTGGGCGGGACATTTTCTTCCGCCTAGCTGTTGGCGGTTACCGCTGCAGTGTTTGTTGCTACCGCCGTGGCGGTCAGAGTGTTAAAGTGGCTGTCTGTGTTGGCAGTTTCCGCCGTGGTCATGATCCCATTTTGTTTACCGCCGGCCTGTTGGCGGTATTACCGCCGCTTTAACACCGACCGCTAGGGTTGTAATGAGTGCCTTTCTCTTTGATGTCTTTACTAGACCTATGTAAGCATTAATTCACCGGTCCACTAAATGGTGAGGCAAGACTGTACTCTCACCTCTGCTCCCATCCTGCCCATCACTGTTCCTGAGAGCATCCCAAAAATGTCTGCAAGTACTCCAGATGCTTCTCCCTTTAGGAGCAGGTGCGCCTACTCTGGCCGATAGGTAGGGTAGAATATTACTCCTGCTACTTCCTTGTAAGAAGGGCAGAGGACTCTTTCCAATTCTTTTTGCTGCCATCTTAATCAGTACCCCTCACAGGAGCTGAAATATTTTTACATCCCGGCAACTGTCCACCATAACAATGATAGGCTGTATTTGAGGAATCTGAGGATTTTTACTATCATGTATCTATTGGCAGGAACACAGAATATGCCTCAGTCTTATAGGGCAAACCAACTCCACCAGACAAGGACACTGCCATTTGGACCAAGATTCACTAATCACACAGGTGAAGCAAACTTAGTGCAAAGTATTGGGGTGGGATTTACTGTCTGACTCAAACCAGGATTTGTGAGGCTTATGCTCTCACCTTTATAGTCCAAATCCAGACACTGATGTGATTTACTATCTGGTACTTTAATGTTGTAGTTGTGGATGTCGACTTCTTTGTAGGGTACTCTCCCTTGCGCTGTCCTTTGTGAAAGGGACTGTCTGCCACACCAGGAGTGGCTCCAATTTTGATTAACCTCTAATACAGGCTTGGGGAGTAATTGGGGGTCACACCTGGCTGTCAGCCGCCTCTGGAATATGCCCATCAAAGGCCTAAGCCTTCCTTTGTATCATGAATCCCTGGTCCTACAGTGCCAACCTTATCAGACTCACCATCTCGCTTTAGAATGAGCCCAGGTCCCACTGACCGGTGAATCTTTTTGGAATTAAAGTGATGTTTGAAATGCACAGAGGACTCTCTGCTTCCTTCCTCCAGTGAATGTGTGCTCCCACCCCAGCCCTCGGAAATGGCAACAGTATACATCTCCTGTCTGGGGATTGCAGTCCTTACGTGCACTAGCCTTTCCAAGCTCTGGGCTATTTAAATGAAAGCCACATGCCTCCACATTATGTACCATGCACAAGCACACACACATACCAGCTTGCACAAGCATTTAACATGCAATGCCCGGTTCTACACACATTCATCATGTAGGCCAATGATAAGTTAAGTACAGAGCAGCAGAGTGGGCTGTGAGGCACCACTCCAGTGACACAGGTAAAAAGGCCTGTTCGCACTACAGATTCTCAATAAACAGAAAACAGGTAGGCTGCCACCACTGTGCCTGTGTCACTTATCTCCTGGTAAGGGCAGGAGCCCTCTACCGGCACTGCTAGGCTGTGGCATACCAGCATGGTTTTCCCATGACCAAAAATCAGTACCTGGGATCCATATAATATAACATTTAGGGAACTGGTTCATGCCCGTCACCATGCTGGGGACTTTTCAGTCCGAACACTCCTACATTTTGGAGAACAAAATCACCAGAGTGCACAGGCAGTGAAGGTGCCTCTGCTCCCCATTTGAATGCGAAGTGTTTTTTAAAGTCTTCATTCACACATCATCCAGCAAAAGATGCATTTGCCACTCACTTTTAAATCAGATGGAATTAGGTCCCCGCATGATAGGGGGGATTACATGTGGCAAAGGCTGAGGCTTATGTTGGACTGGTTTGGGGACCTCTGTATTACTTTCCTCAGCTCCTTGGACTCTGAGGATCTCTCTAAAGGTCAACGTTACCCCAGGATACTCAGCCATTCTGGTTGGCTGAGGCTTGCGCTCACCAGGTCTGACCCTTGGGCATACTCTATCCCTTAGAGTTAGCAAAACATGCGTTTCTGCATAGTGAAGCACTAACTGCAGAAAGGAACCTTCTATTTATTCTTTATTAATTTATAGTTGGATTTTGCTGTCAGTGCACTAAGTGTAAAGTGTAGGGGAAGCCCGGTTCTATATACCTTAATGTAGCCAACTTTGTGCATGTTATATTAACTAAAATGAAGGGCATTCCTTATCTGTGATCAATATGATATAGATTTGTAATATTTTATTGATATTGTAAATTACATGCAATATATTTTAAGGTTTACTTAAACACTTAAAGCTTATAAAATATTTATTCAATTGGATATCCCGATGCAGCGAGAAACTCTCTCTCGAGCTCCGTACGAGCGCAAATGGCTGAGATTCTGCTTCTGTGTCCTGACAATCGATGTCAAGCCAGTCTCTTGCTAGGCGGATGATGTTATGTCCTTTTTGCTTCACCTCGCTGAAAGAGAGTGTGGGGGCCACATGCAAGACTTACACTGGTGCAATTTAGAACAGGACTGGGAAGGCCTTCTCCACGGACAATACAATGTGATCCTGAGGAGCCATCACTTGTTTTTTCCAACACTGCTGTCACAATTGCATACCGAAGAGACAATTGGTATTCTGAAATTCTTTCCACATCTGTATTTCTTCTGGACTGAGAAGATCTCGCCCTTTTACTTTCAGTAAACCGTGGACCGGTGTTCTCCAAGCCACTATTTGGGAATTTTAGGGGCAGTAATGCCGACCGAGCAGCTGTCAAGGCCAGGTGAACCGTGTCACGTATCACCCATGCACCACTTGTTGCAACACTCTGTATTGAGCACTAACTTAATCTGTTGTCAAGCAACAGGATGTGAAGTTTCCAAGTTTTCACACATTAGAAAAGTTGTATGGATATCTCTACAAGCCTCCAAAGGTTGTATAATTGTAAGAAGCTGGCCTGGTGTGTGGTGGGTACCTAAGGTGCTTACACCTTATACCAGGTCCCAGTATCCCCTCTTAGTGAAGTGTAGGCAGCGTCTAGAAGCCAGGTTCCCTGGAGGTAGCTGTGGATGAGCAGCCAAGGCTTGTCTAGGAGAAATGCAAAGCTCATGCAATACCACTGTAGTCACACAACACTTACACACATGAAAGAAAACACTCAGTTGTACAGAAATAAAGGTACTTTATTTTTGGAACACAATACCACAAAATACTAGAAGAGCAAACCTCCAAAAGGAGGTAAGTAGTACACTAATACTAGTAATCAGAATTAGGCATAGAAAAGGTTAGAAAACAGTGCAAATAGCAATAACCAATAGTGACCCTAGGGGGAGCCCAAACCATATAATAAAAAAATGGAATGCGAACACAGGACCCCCACCTAGGTAAGTGGAATGTGTAGAGGGGTGCTGAGAGTACTAGAAAACCACAGAGGTAAGTACCCCCCAGCGACCAGGAAAGCAGGAGTAAATCACTGGAATGTCCCCAAACCACCCAAAAGGAAGAAAAAGAAGAAAAAAAGACACCCAGACAAGACTGCAAGAAACCAAGGGTGGATTCCTGGAGAAGAAGACCTGTGGAGAGAGGGGGCCAAGTCCAAAAGTCACAGTGGAGTCCAGAGGAGTAGGAGCTACTACCCACCCAGCTGTACTTGCAGGAGTTGGTCGACGGTGAGGAAGAATAGGTCAGCACTGCAGCCCTGGAGCCGGAGAAGAGTTCCTGATGGGTGAAGAAGATGTCCCACGGTGGAGTGAAGATTGCAGATGGGTGTCAGTGCAGGAATTCCACCAACAAGCCTTGGCAAAGGCAAACCCGCAGTTAGCGGAAAAGTTGCTGCGGGGGATCCGCAAGGACCCGGAGGACTCAACCCAGGAGGGGGAGCCTCCACGTTGCAGAGAGTCCGCAGGAGCAGAGGCAGCACCCACAGGAGTCCCACAGGACAGGGACACAGAAGTCGTAGAAGGAGCCCATGCAGCACTACAGGAAGGGATCCCACGCCACAGGAGAACCACGCAGAGGGCTATGCTTCGCAGTAAGGACTGCCAGGGACTGGAGCTACAGGTCACCTGAAGATCCCTTGGAGGAGATGCAAACAAGCCTTGGCAGCTGCAAGAGACACAGTGCATGGCGGTACTGTCCTGCGTGGGAAGGCAAGGACTTACCTCCATCAAAGTTGGACAGCTAGCTGAGAAGACCAAGAGGACTCCAGACTACCACCCGTGATGCAGGATCCATGCAGCTCAGGATGAGGGGTGATCCACACAGCCGGTCGTCATTGCAGCAGGTGCCTGCAGATGCAGGAGAGTGACTCATCCACTTCAAGGGAGATTCCTTCTTCTTCTCGTGCAGGCAGAAGAGTTGCTGTCTTCTGAGGATGCACGGCTGGGGAAATGTTGCAAAGCTGGCAGGAGCTGTGGAAGCAAACTTGCAGAAGAGTCTTCTTCATTGATTGCATCGTTGTTGGTTCCTGCAGGGTCCAGTCACAGTTCCAGTGGCCAGAAGTCGAAGTGGAGGTTGCAGAGGAATCCTGCTGGAGTCTTGCAAGCCGAATCTGAGGACCCACCCAAGAGAGAGACCCTAAATAGCCCTGAAAGAGGGATTGGTCATCTATCCAGGTAAGTACCTAACAGGAGAGGGCTCTGATGTCACCCGCCTGGCCTGGCCATTCGGATGCTTCTAGAATTCCCTGCCAACCTTGGAAGCAAGATGGCAGAACTCAGGCACCCTCTGGAGGAGCTCTGAGCACCACCCCTAGAGTGGTGATCAACAGGGGAGTGGTTACTCCCCTTTCCATTGTCCAGTTTTGCGCCAGAGCAGGGACTGGGGGTCCCTGAACCGGTGTGGACTGGTTTATGCACAGAGGGCACCAAATGTGCCCTTCAAAGCATACCAGTGTCTTGGGGAGGCTACCCCAATGCCCTGGTTACCTAGGTACCTTATACTAGGGACTTACATGGGGGCACCAGTATGCCAAATGTGCGGTGGAAAGGTTCCAGCAACCAAGTTTAAAAGGAGAGAGCATAATCACTGGGGTCCTGGTTAACAGGATACCAATGAACACAGTCAAACACACTGACAAACAGGCAACAAGTGGGGGTAACCAAGCTAGAAAGAGGCTACTTTCCTACAATAGTGTTTTGCTTTACCACTTGAGCATGAAAGTTATGACGTTTGCAGTAGTTTATGTCACACTTGTCCTTATTTAACTGTAACAAGGCCTGTGCTTCTTACATCCCTCCCAGGAATTATATGACGACATAGCTAACCACTTTGAGAAAAAAATGGTGAATATATACAGGAACCATGCTAACCTTACTTCTCCATGACTTTCCTCTCACCATTGTCCCTGCCCACAACTCTTCCTCCACTATGGAGCACTTTGAACCTACCACCTCGGAATCAGCTTTCGAAGTGATGAGCAAAGTCAAGTCAGGTTCACACTCTGACCTTTCTCCTATGTACATTATGGTGACACTTGCTAACACTCTGCTCCTAGACATTTCAACACTGTTTAACCTCTCTCTTAAAATTGCCACTATACCCAAGGTGTTGGACACAGTGCAGGTTATGGCCGTTTTGAAAAAATCCAGTGCAGACCCTTTGAAATCCATGAACTACAGGCCCATATCGCTTCTTCTCTACCTTAGTAAAGTTTTAGAAAGACTAGTCAACCAACAGCTCACTTGTCATTTGGAATCCGCTGCCCTCCTGGATCTTTCCAAATCTGGTTTTAGACTCTCACACAGTTCTGAAACTGCAGTGATGGGGGTTCTGAACACCATCAGAATCTCCCCTAATGGGGGCTGTCCAGCTATGTTGATGCTTCTTGATCTGTTGGCTGCCTTCGGCACTGTCTCACATTCCATCATGGTCCAAAGACTTTCTGAAATTGGTGTTGAAGGCAAAGCCCTTGGCTGGCTTCAGAACTTCCTTAGCAATCATATTCAAATTGCTAACCCAGGTCCCTTCATATCTCGTGTCATGTCATTAGACAAAGGAGTACCACAGGGCTCCTCCTTGAGCCCCACATTCTTTAACATATATGTTGCACCACTGACTCAAGTAGTAGGGTCCTGTGACTTTGATGTCTTCTCATATGTAGATGACATACAATTGATCATCTCCATGGGTCCAAACCCTGAATCAACTAAACCTAAATTCAGGGACTGTATGAAAAAAATTGCCTTGTGACTGTCCCAAACTGCGTACAGCTCAACGGCGATACAATTGAGATAGCACTATTTGGTAAGACCCACGACTATTGGTCAGATGACTGGTAGCCATACAAATTAGGCACCTCGCACCAACCCAAAATGGTGGTAAAACATCTTGGCATCCTAATTGATGACAATCTTACTATGAAAGAGCAAGTAGGGTCCACGTGCAGGACTTGTTTTGGTATAAAATGCATGCTGAGAAGGGCATTTCAGTGATCGCCTCTTTACGCAAGAAAAACTTTCACACAGGCTCTTGGGGTCAGCAGCTTAGACTATGGAAACGCCCTAATGGTAGCAGTTAATAAGTCACTCTTGTCAAAACTACAGGTGGTTCAGAACACTGCGGCGCACCTTGTTCTCAAGCTTCCTCCCCTCACTCCCTCAGATCCCTCTCTGTTGTCATTGCATTGGCTGCCTATTAGGAAACGTGCCATTTTCAAACTACTTTGCCTTGTTCTGAGATTCCTATCAGGCAAAGGCCCTGCACATCTTTAAAACAAACTTTTCCTTTATCTGCCCACCAGAAATCTGAGATTCAAGGATCAACTCTTGCTCCGTCCTCGCCGCATTCGCACAGCCAGACACAGTGGCTGTTCTTTTTCTTATCTTGGCCCACATCATTGGACCAGACTTCTGCTACACATCCACCTTGTTCTAATTTTGTTAGTTTTAAAAAGCTTCTCAAAAATTGGCTTTCCCAAGTCTCCTCCCTTCCTTTTTTATGTGGGTCGGCGCTCTACACTGAAATGCCACTTCGGGAGTGAGTCGTCGTGCTTTATCAAGTATTAATAAAAAATAAAATTTAACAATAATGAGTCTGCACACACATAGAGGCTCAACCTCAGGGCCTGCTTTAGGGGGTGCGACTGGTGCGGCTGCAGTGGGTGCTGACCTGGAGGTGGGCACTGGCCTGGGTGGCTGGGGGGGAGGTGTGCTGTTTGTAGCAATAAGTTTCGATTTTAAAACACCTACTACAGAGTTCCTTGTGCGTCCAGCTTTTAGGTAGCGATAAAAATATCAAGATAACTCTTGTGATTACTGTTCCAGCTAAAGAGAAAGATACGTTGTTTTTGCTTTAGTGACAGTTTCGATAAAGTAGCAGAGTGGGTTGATATGCCTGCTGCAAAGAAGAGATCTGTATTTTATATGGATAGCTGAGCAGATTCGTAAAGCCAGCCTTTACCTATGCTTTAAATCAAATTACATGTATGTGAGAGAGGGGCTAGGGAGGGATGAGGGGCACTTTTGGCAGGTGGTAGTGTGGAAATCTGAGGAGGAGGTCATATAAAGGGGAAGAGGTAAACCAAAAAAAGATTGTCACACCGGACGCCGCCAAAGCCGGCCCTTCTCATTCTGATTAGTTGAAAGAGTGCCCTGTCACATTGCTGGTGTTGAGCAATCTGATTGGCCACCCTTCCACGGATGCAGGACAGGTCTGTGTAGCAGGGCTGTTCTGAATAGCCATGGGATGATCTTCCTGTGACTGGAATGTGTGCGTTAATCTTTCAGAGGTCCATGGACAGTTGTTGTGTTTCATTCGCTCTGCAGCAAACTTAAGCGGATGTCTTGAAAAGGCTATATTTACACCAGGATTCACATTTGTATTCATCGGACTGAAGAAACAGTGTGTAGTGTGTTCTGCTTCCTTGCTGGAATGCTCGTGGATGCTGACCTAGGGAGATTCCACGTTCTAGTACGTGCAGTCTCCTGAAGTCAGTTGAGCCTGAGCTTCTTCCCTAATCGGACCTGTTTCTTCTGTCTCTTCTTTCGAATAAATGTGTATCACCTACTTGGTCTTCAACTCGTCATCACTTCACAGTGCATCTGATTTAGAACTCAGTGGACGGGTTATTCCGTCACAATGGTGACGAACATCTCGTCTGCCGAAATCTAAATCCTGTTATATCCAACGGGATTCAGATTTTGAAGGACGGGATACTCGTCACCTTTGTGACGGAGTAACCCATCGTCGGAGTTCTAAATCAGGCCCAGAATCACCCAGGCCTGCTGTGAGTAAAGTCTACTTTAGACTTCATGTGGTGTATAGGGCAGCTTCTGTTGCCTGGCACATTGTAAAACCTTGGAGCTGGGAAACATTGGTTCCTTTAGTCAAGTGGACAGCCTTTGAGTGGTCTCTGTTGTCTGATACATTGGCTATACGTGGTCCATCTAGTACATTTGGAAGCCTTAGTTCATCTAATCCATGGGGCAGCCTCACTTGTCTGGTGGATTGGGAACCCTTTGTTTATCTAGTGTATAGAGCAGCTTCTGCTAGGGTGAAGTGGGAAACAGTGGCTTATCTAACATATTGGGAAGCGTTGGCTCGTCTAATGTATTGGCAAGCCTTGATTCATCTAGTACATTTGGAAACCAGTGCTTAATTTGTGCTTGTGGTTCCAGGTGCGGAGCACCGATACTTATGTTTTAGGGCCGGCACTTATTTTTCTGCCTCAAGCATATACTTCAAGCAAAGACACCTATGGGAAAGACGGAGGAAGAGGAAAACAAAAAAGCATCACAATGAGAGAAAACAGAAAGCTGCAAGAGTGAGCTCAAGGGGCAGAAAGTGTCTGTAAATGGATTGAAGAGGCCTGAGATGGCTTCAGGATTACGCTGCCTCAGTATTCCGTGCTCGCACAGGCCTTTGGGCACCTGCAAAATTTTATTTACAAATTAGGTACTGTTGGAAACCTTGGCTCGTCTACTGCATGGAGAAGATTTGGTTCCTCTCCTGTATTAAGAAACGTTGATTTGTCGAGTACAGTGATTCTTAACCTGTGGTCTGTGGACCCCTGTGGATCCCTGAAGCCTCTCGGATGGTCCACGTCTGCTTAGAATATTAAAGACATTTAACAGATTAATAAAGAAGCAAAATGTATAATTGTCATTTTTTGATTGTTTTGTAAACGTGAAGGAATTGAAAATTGGAGGATAACTATTAAGTTAGTATCCTCTGGTTGATTCGCGAGAACAGTGTAAGGGCATCAAACAGAATGTAGTATGGACAACCTTTTCATTAAAATTTAGATTTTTTTATAATTGTTTATGAATTAAATACAATATTTCAGCATTTGTGTATTTGTTTGACAAATGCTTGTTTCTTTATTTTTTCAGTATTGTTCTGCAGTTCAAATCATCGAAAATGCTTAGCCAGGGCCTCTGGCTTCCTGTAGTAGCTCAGTGGGGGTCCCCGGGTTCCAGAAGTGATTACGTGGGGGACACAGATGTCAAAAGGTTAAGAACTACTGGTATTGTATATTTCAAGCTTTGGCTCCTCTAGCACATTGGGATGCCTACATTTGTCTAATATCTTGAAGCCTTGATTCGTCTGGTACATTGGTGACCTTCTGTTCATGTAGTATACAGGGAAAATTTGGCTTATCTAGTGTAGCAGTTCCTCACTTTTTGACTTCTCTGGACACTAAACAGAATCATTTCTGCAAACCTGAGAATCTCTATAAAATCTCTATTGCTTGAACCTCACCACACAGAAAAATGCAGCAGCGGCTGCTAGTGATGAGAAGTTGGGGTGAGGGGTGGAGGGGGGTGATGAGTGTTAAATAACAAAATAAAAATGTACTTACTTGCCGTCTGCCTTTTGTTGTCTGCTCTGGTCCAGATTCCCCAAGGGCTGGTACACAGTGCGCAGGCCCCCAGACGCCAATCAAGGCACTGCCCTCATGCTGGCAATACTGTTTACCAGCATGAGAGCAGCGCTGTGCTTGACCTAAGTGAGCTAGTTTAGTGCTCGCTCAGGGCTTGGGAGCCTGTGCCTTTTCCCCACCTGGCTGTGTAAGTGCGCATGTCGGTTTGGCAGTGCTTGGCCAGTCGGTCAAACCAACATGCGCATTTACTGTGCGCAAAACTCCTCCTCACCCTTCAGCTATCCTGGCCCCGTCCTGCCCTTGACTCAGCTGACTGTAGCGCCCTACGAAAAATAAAATGATAATAAAATGGTTTTATTATCATTTTATTTTTCACTTTTCCCTTTGCTGGCTCTCAGCATGGGGGGTGACGTGCCTCTGCCATAATGGAGGAGCCACTGCTGGAAAAATGCAGAAAGAAGTACGTACCACATCATTACACATAATGTGAAACATTTTAATTAAATCAAGAACAAATATGTACACAATAAACAAAAGTTTAATTGGAAGGTAAAAACATTTCAATATTTCGTTTCATCTCTAAAAAACAAAGTGTTATGGTAGACTAGCATAACCCTTTGCCTGCATGTTCTTTTTTTGTTGATGCATCCCACTGCCTCATTTAAGGCTACCAGTTGTCCAATACTAAGGGGGTCATTCTGACCCCGGCCGGCAGCGGAAGCCGCCAGCCTTGCTGGAACCGCCAGAATACCGCTGCGCGGTCAAAAGACCGCCACGGGTATTCTGGGTTTCCCGCTGGGCTGGCGGGCGACCGCCAGAAGGCCGCCCGCCAGCCCAGCGGGAAACACCCTTCCATGAGGATGCCGGCTCCGAATGGAGCCGGCGGAGTGGAAGGGGTGCGACGGGTGCAGTTGCACCCGTCGCGATTTTCAGTGTCTGCATGGCAGACACTGAAAATCATGGTGGGGCCCTGTTACGGGGGCCCCTGCAGTGCCCATGCCATTGGCATGGGCACTGCAGGGGCCCCCTGGGGCCCCACGACACCCCATACCGCCATCCTGTTCCTGGCAGCCAAAACCGCCAGGAACAGGATGGGGGTCGGAATCCCCATGGCGGCGTAGCAAGCTGCGCCGCCATGGAGGATTCCCCAGGGCAGCGGAAAACCGGCGGTACACCGCCGATTTTCCATTTCTGACCGCGGCTGTACCGCCGCGGTCAGAATGCCCAAGGGAGCACCGCCAGCCTGTTGGCGGTGCTCCTGCGGTCGTTGGCCCTGGTGGATTTTACCGCCAGGGTCAGAATGACCCCCTAAGTTCTGTTGGTTGAATTTGTGCTACTCCCACGAGTGAAGCTAGGAATACCAAAGTAATGTTTAGCCTCCGACTTCTAATTCCTTCAAATTAACAGCTCATTTTAAAATATTCATTTTGACATGTTACTTTGTTGTGAGTACGTACTTTATTAATCTACTGAGATAATTTAATTTTTAAAACAGTCATAGAATCCGTAAGCTTCCCCGCAGTGGTGCACAGACCACAGATTAAAAACTGCCGGTCTGGTGCATTGGGAAGCCGTGCTTCGTATAGTGCCTGGGACAGCCCGTTTTCTGGAGCATGGGGCAGCCTCTGTAGAGTGATGTATTTGGGAAACCACTGTTGGCCAAGGCATTGTTTCCTCTAGTGCACAGAGAAGCCTTTGTTCATGTACGGCATTGGAAAGCCTCTGTCTGGTGCAGTGGGAAACATTGCTTCTATAGTACATGGGGAAGCCTTTGTTCTTCTAGTGCATTGGGAAGCCTCTTTTGCACCGTGCATTGGGCAGGGTCTGTTGGCTGGTGCACCCTGAAGTCTTGGTTTGTCTAGTGCCTGAGGAAGCAGTGGTTTGTCTAATGCAGTGGGGAGCCTTGGTTCATCTAGGGCATGATGCGCTGGGCAGCCTCTGTTGTCTCTTGCAATAGGAAACCTTGATTCATGCAGAGCTTCAGGCAACCTCAGTTGTCTGGTGCATTTGAAAGTATCCTATTCATAAAAGCTGTGCAGTTCCTGGTGTTTTTCAAGGAGCTTTTCAACATGCCCATCATTCATACCAATTGCGGGACTCATTGACTCTTGGCAAACTTGTTATTTCTAGCCTGTCTTCTTGTATATTATTAAATTCAGACTTTTCCACCGATCCATTCAACGATGCATGTCCCAAAGGCACAGTTTACAAATTACCGCCTGACCCTTGGATCAACCAAGAATGTATATAGTGCAGTGAAATGTTACGCCTGCATAAAAATATATTCTGTAAAATATATTCTGTCTTTTTTGCAGCGGGACAGGACAAGAATTTATGGAACTGCGAGGCTCTTTGAAATTTTGAGCTTGAGTATTAGCTTCTCTCTCAAAAGTTGTTTGCCTTTTTCTTCTGCTGTGAGTGGAGGTAGTGTCTTAGACACAAACGATGGTAGAGGAGCTGCATCTGTAGGGAGTGATGATGCTGTGATAATGTCGCTGGTGGTAACGATGCTGCTAGTGATGCTGCTGGTAGTGATGCAAAGCTGCTGCTCGGGTGATGATGATTCAGGTGGTGATGCTGCTGGTGATTATCCGATAGTATTCTAGTATATAATTTGTAAAACAACACAACTGAACATGGGCCTTGGACCCCGCTTGGGGAACAATCAAAGGCCAGGATGTGCAGACCTGTTTGCAAAGCACCCACAGGAGTGACGGATGTGGAGTGGGGTGGGTGAGTGTGTGTTGAGCGGGAGAGAGGGAACTACCCACAGGAGGGGGAAAGTGGGCGGACCGCCACAAAGGCGCTTGTCGCATGTGGACACATGCTGGGCTTCATCAGGCAGGCCTCTCGTCATCTGCAGGGGGAGTCTGAAGGGCGGTGAGTAACGCATCTCCCTCCGCCGCTACGTAAGCCATGTACTTCTTTGCGGTGCAACGTAACTGCCTCCGCCATACCCCGCTGAACGGTCCTACTCCTCCAATATGTTACAATTGGCAGTGCTGAGGCCTTCCAGTGCATTGGTTGCCCGTCTAAGGAGCAGTAGTGCCAGGTCAATGAAGGGGTTAGTGTCTGCCCCAGTTGACTGTGCTTAAAAATGCTCAACAGACAACTTGTCATACATTCCAAGTCAGTGAAGCTTTCCATAGTGGTGCTCACCTCCACCCACAGTGCCCTAGTTGAGGATAAGCACCAGAACATATGCACCATGTCTGCAGCTGGGGCCTGGCAATGGGGGCATTCCAACAACCTAGTGTAATATATCCTATGTATCCTGGATGGAGTTAGCTAAGCCCTGTTCACCACATTAAACTGTATGTATTGAAGACAGACCTTATGAAAGACCATCCTTGGGTACATCAAGACTCTGTCCTGCTCCTTTTGGGTGAACTCTTGTCCCACATCTCCCTCTCGAGTTTGTCACATCATGTTCAACGGGTCCTGCGTAGTATAGGGGATAGCCCTAGTTATTCACACGACCAATCTCCTCCTCTTACTAATGGTGTGAAGGACCTGCACCAGGGGTGTGTTGCAGGTTCAGTATTGGTGAAACTCCACATGTGTTCCAGCATCCTCATTAGACATCTGTGTGCCAGAAACTGCTCCGCTGGGAGTCAGGACCATTCAGTCAGGAGGTCAAAGGGAATCAGAGCCCACTTATGAAACAAACCCCTAAATGTACTAACCCCTGCTGAACCCCAAATTGCCAGTCCATCCCTGCCCATGCTCAGTCGAAAAGAGTGGCTGGTACCGAGTGAGGTCTCTGGAGTGTACGTTGGCAGTCCAGTAGCTACCTTCAGCGCCCTACGGTGGCACTCATGCACCACTCGAACAAGGGCATTCTCAGCTACAGGTAACACCAAACCCAAAAGGAACAGTTCCTGTGCCAACCTCAGCACCCCCTGCTCCGACTCCAGGCACACCTCTGCTATATATGCCAAGCTTGCAAACAGGTTGGCCATTGGAGTTGTGCTGTGAAGTAGTAATGTTCAAACACAGGGGCATCCAGTCCTCCTCACTCTGTTGGCAACTGTAGTTTGGCCAGTACTATTCTTTGTCTCCCTTTATTCCACATGAGGCCTTCCAAAATAGAATTGAGAGCCTCATTACGACCCTGGCGGCCGGCAGCCGGCAGTAAGCTGGCGGTAACACCGTCAACTGGCTGGCAGTGTTCCACCAGCTATTATGACTGTGGTGCTATAGCCACGGCCAGACCACCGGCCTCTCCACTACACCGCTGCCCTGGGGATTATGAGTCCCGACCGCCAGCCTGGCCACGGCGGTAAACACCACCATGGAAAGGCTGACGGTAAGGGGGACTTGGGGTGCCCCTGGGGGCAGTGAAATGCGTGATGGGTGCTACTGCACCCGCTGCACATCAGCATTGCCGCCGGCTCTATTACGAGCAGGCAGCAATGTTGATGTGACTTTTCCGCTGGGCCAGCGGACGGCAACAGTGTTACCGTCCACTGGCCCAGCAGAAAAGTCGAAATAGGGAGCCAGGAATACCGCCAGCACAAATACTAGATTGTCGCTGCACTGGTACCAGGTTGTATAGGCCTGGTAATGTGCGCAGAAAGCATCTTGTATTGCCCCCGAGTGGTGATGACCAAAGTCGAAGAAAGACAGATAGCACTTATTGGCACTGCGTCGATTGCACGCCGCAAAAGCCATGCTAAAAGTCGACCCGGTTCGTTCCTTTCCTTGTGTTGCTTCACCTGGTACGCTATAATGATGTAATCTCTGCACCACAAGGACTCAAAGAGGCGAGCGTGGCAGTCCCACGCTGTGGTCAGAAATTGCTGACTGAATCCCCCCCACCAGCGCAGTCCTCTCAAGTCCTCCTAAGGAGGATTCTACCTGGGTGAGTTCTCTGCCAGGCTGGCCCCTAACACTCTACGTGTCACGTGGTTGCAGTCATGCAGTCACACTGCTTTCAGCTATATAGTTAATGAGGGTTTTGCAAGTCATTTCACGAAAGACAGGTAGCTGTGAAGAGTATGCTCTTGATGATGCAGCTGAAGTTGATGCTGGCTGTGGCACCGTTGCTGCTGATGACGTTGATGCGGAATGTGATATGACGGTGCAGGTGATTTATGATTATGCTGCTGGTGATTTAGCTGCTGTTGACCGCTACTGGTATGTGAATTAATGGAAAATTAAAACTGAGAAACCACTTTGGAGGAAACCAAATCAGGGAAAAACTAATTTTAATGAAAGAAAATTTTAAGGAAGTACAAAAAATCGAAAAATCAATGGAAACATTTTAAAGGAAAGATAATTTTAAGGAAAACACAAAATTACATTAAACGTGGGTGGTGTTTAGGATTACTGTGAGATTTTTAGTTTCAGGGAGGGGTAATGCTTAGGGTGATGAGGGGTGTATAGGGTCAGAAATGACTGGGGTTCAGGCATACAAGGGTTTTTTTTAGAGTTCAGAGATGGGTGGAGTGTAGGTATAGTGATTGGCTTTCAGGATTCACGGATGAGTGGTGTTTAGGTGTGTGAGGTGTTATTGGGTTTCAGGGATGGGTGAAGTGTAAGGGTGTTGAGGGCTTGTGAGGGGTTTTAAGGTTCACGTATGGGTAGTGGCTGGGGTGGTGAAGAGTTTTTGAGGTTCAAGATGGGGTGGGGTTTATGGTGGTGAGGAGCTTTAAGGATTCAGGGATGGGTGGAGTTTAAATGTAGAAAGGGGTATTTAAGGTTCAGGTGTGAGTAGTTTAGCATGATGAGGAGCTCATATAGGTCATGGATGGCTGACATTTAAGGACATCGAGGTTTTTTTTAGGGTTCACGGATTGGAGGAGTGTGGGTGTGCTGAGGTGTTTAAGGGTATGGGATGGGTGGAGTTGTAGGTGTAGAAAGGGGTTTATTGGGTTCAGCAATGGGTGGAGTTAGGGGCAGTGAGTGATTTTATGTTTCTGGGATGGTGGAATTCTGAGGTAGAAAGGACTTTTGGGCTTCAGGGATCAGTGTAGCTTAAGTGTGATGAATGATTTTAAGGGGCATGGATTGATGGTGTTTAGGGATTGTGAGGGGTCAACGATGGATGGTGTTTATAGGTGGTGATGGGTCAGTGAATTAAAAGCATCCCCAGTAATTGTTTACAGTGTAAAAGTTATAAATATGAGATATTGTCCTCTGAAGTAAAGCACAAAAAGAAATATCTCAGACAAAACTATTTCTGAGAGTGAGACCGGCAAAAGCCAATTTTGACCAAAAAGACAATCTATGAATTGGTTTATACAAACAGATATATGGTAGGTTCTGTATTCTGAATATGGTATATTCTGAACATTTCCATTAAACAGTTTAGATGACATGGTTTCTCAGTAATCGTATTCCATGAAATTGTTATTCTGTGAAATCACATACAACCGTTGATGCTGTCAGTGGCACCGTGGCTGCTGCTGATGGTGATGCAGAATGTGATATGATGGTGCAGGTGACTTAAGATTATGGGGCTGGTGATGTAGCTGCTGTTGACTGCTACTGGTGTTCATGCAGCTGACAGTGCAGGCAATGACGCTACCGGTGGCGATGATGCTGCTGTTGCCGAATGTGACTGGTGATGATGTTGTTGGTGCTGCTTCTGGAGGTGGTGCTGTAACTGCTGCCTCTGTTCCTGTTGGTGTAAGTATTGCTATTGAAGGCGGTGAGGTTGCTAAGTATTGTTTCATTTTGGTTCTGCAGGTGAGGATGCTCCAGGAGATGCTGCTGTTGTTATAGTACTGCTTGAGGTGGTGATGCTGCTGATCTTGATACTGCAGGTGGTGATGCTTCTGAAGGTGATAGTGATTGGGCTACAGGCGGCTGTGATAATGCTAAAGTGATGGTGCTGTAGGTGATGATGATGTAGACAGACAGTGAAAGTAATGCAGGTGATGATGTTACTGCAGATGGTTGCAATGCTAATACTGATGGTGATGTAGCTGCTATTGATACCTCCTACTAGTGCTGCTGGTGATGATGCTATTAGTGATGATGTAGCTGGTGCTGAGGCTGCTGATAATTATACCACTGTTGCTAATGCTGCTTCTAGTGGTTAATATGTTGTTGGTGGTAATGCTTCTGGTGACTATGGTGCTAATAGTAGTAATTATGTTGGTGATTGTGGTGCTGCTCCTGGTGACAATGCTGGTGGTGATTGAGATGCTGTTACTGCCATTGTTGATATTGCATGTGCTTATGAAGCTCAGGATGGTGAAGATGCCTGTTTCATGATGCTAGAGGTGATGGTAAAGTATGTGGGACAGCTTCAGATATGATGATGATGTAGGATTTGCTGCTAGTAGTGATTATGCTTCAGGTGGTTGTGATAATTATGCCCCTGGTGATGTAGCTAGTGATGATGCTGCCAATGATTGTGATGCTGCCTGTTGTATTGTTGCTGGTAGTGATGCCCATAGTGGTGGTGATACTGTTAGTGATGCTGCAGGTGATGTTGCTGCAAACGGCGATGATGCTGGTGATGATTCTGCAGGTAGCACTAGTGAAAATGCCACTAATCTCGATGTCACAGGTGATGGTGATAATGCAAATGGTGAAGAAGCAGTTGGCAATGCTGCTGGTGATGAGGCTGCTGGTGATTGTGGTAATGGTCATGGTCTTGTTGCTGGTGATACCAATCATGATGAAGATGTTGATGATGCTGAAAGTGGTGCTACTACTGATGATGCTGTTGGTTATGCTTTGGGTGATACTGCTGTTGCTGGTGGTCTTGTTTGTAATGTTGCTGCTGCTGGTACTGCCGCTCAGGCTGTAGGTGGGTGTGATTATGCCACTGGTGCTAATGCTGCTTCTGGAAATGCTTCTGCTGGTGGTGGCAATGTTGAGGTGGTAATACAGCTGGTGATAATACTGTAGACTGTGATGCTCATGGTAATAATGATAATGCAGGTGGTGATAATTTAGCAGTTTGTGATGTCTCTGGTGATGGTGCTTCAGGTGATGCTGCTGCAGATGATGATGATGTTATTGGTGTTTGTGATGATGGTGCTGGTGATGATGCCGCTGGTGTTGAAGGTTTGTGCTGTGGTTATGCAGCAAGTGTTGATAATGTTAGAGGTGAACGAATTGTGCTGCAGTTGGTGAATCTACATTTGGTGATTATGCTTGACGATGCTGCCTTCACGCATGTTGCTGCATGTGGTGGTGTAGCATGTTGCTGCAGGTGATTATTATGGTGCTACAAGTGGTGATGTTTAAGGTGGTGATTATGATGCTAGTAATGGTCTTGGTGCTGTTTATGGTCCTGCTGGGGTTGGTGATGATGATGCAGATGTGTGTGTGTGTGTGTGTGTGTGTGTGTGCGATCCTGCACAAGGTGAGGATGCGGTGGGTGGAGATGCTGCTGCAGGTGGTTGCTATGATACAGCAGATAGGGATTTCTCCAGTGATGTTGCTACAGGTGGTGGTACTGCTGGTGGTGATTATGCTGCAGGTGGTGGTCATAGTGCTCCTGATAGACTTGCTACAGGGAGATGATGATGTAAGGGATGATGTAAATGATAAGAGAGGGAACAGGGAGATTGATGGTCCAGTGTACAGTCTCCCGAATACAACCTATAACAGTTATGAAGTACACAGGAGCAGAAGAGCCCTCACACACACAATAGGATGTCAAGCTTCATCACTGGGCAAGCTTCTCGTCAGACCGGCACTGCAGTGTCTGACGGGCCACCCCTTTAAGAGAAGAAGGTGGCTCTTAGCCGGAGATCTTATTACCAATGATAGTTATGCCTATGATGAACACAAACTATAGGTGTATACAGGAGAGGATAAAAGGTGAAACATAAAATTGGCTCTAAACCGTAACCATCACTTTTAATAATTCAGAATGGTTTAGACCAAGGTTAAAAACTGATATGGGGAGTGCTTACAGAGATAATGCTCAACCGCACTTTCATTCCATGTAGATAAAGGAAGATGAACACTATCCAAATTCCTATAGTGCTAGGTCAACATGTTTCGCGTCTGAGTGGTCACACAAGATACAGTGACGCTTCTTCAGGACCAACAATATAACTTCTCCTGATAATATTACCTAGACCCAATTAGGATACAATAAAGTAAATTTTTTCCGGTCACTTACTCACACCAACTGCACGTCATGGTCAGTCTAGTCAGCAAGTCGCCCTGTGAAATATAAGGGCAATAGTACACATTTTATGAACAAGTTGTGCATAAAAAGGTGATGTAAAAAATACGTGACAAGCACTAAGCAACTACTGTGCTCGTAAATGACCCATGTGAAAGCCATCAAGGGAAACATAGGCTTACCATCCCAAATTAAAGCACAGGCTCCATAGGAATGCACGTCCCCAGAAACAGGTATGCAGTACTGAACAAAATAATATACAATAAACATAGATGTGTAGAACATAGACATGTAGAACAAGTAGTCATATGATGTTGGTAATCATGACCCACACATATTCACGATACCAAATAAAGTGCCCACAATATAGTCACATGGAAAAAGTTGAGACAATATGTCGAGTCAAACAATTACCAATAGTGTAGAGAAATGACGTCTCAGTCCCCAAAAGGAAAACAACGGAATTGAGTATGGAATGTTATAAAAAGGCAAGGATCAGTTAATTGTACAAAACAGGGAAATCACCCTGACGCCAACAAAGTGAGTTTGGCTGGTTGGAAGGCACAAAACTAACTAACACAGTATTTCTAATGAAGTGTTGCTAATCTCCGTGGTCCACACAGCAAAGAGAGTCAGGAGCACTTACTAGCGGTGCTCCTGATTCTGGCCGGGAACCTACCCGGGGGCCGCGTTCCTGCATACAGCAGTAGAACATGACCACAGCGTTTTTAACAAGAAAAGACCGTGAATGCGCGGGGAACCCAGAAATGGTTCCAGCGTGCTTATTGGCTGCACACAATCATGTGGCCTGGGGGAAATTAGAAATAGAAAAAGGCCTGCTCATAGCAGGAAAAATATTCATGAGTATGAAAAAAGCAGCATTTCCCTTAAAGTAAAAGGGGCAAATGACCATCAAGGAAGAAAAGGAAATAAAAAAAAAAAAGATTGTTTACACGCTGCAACCAATAAGCACGCTGGAACCATTTCCGGGTTCCGCGCGCATTCACGGTCTTTTCTTGTTAAAAACGCTGTGGTCATGTTCTACCTCTGTATGCAGGAACGCGGCCCCCGGGTAGGTTCCCGGCCAGAATCAGGAGCACCGCTAGTAAGTATCTGCATGCTCCTGACTCTTTGCTTTGTGGACCACGGAGATTAGCAACACTTCATTAGAAATACTGTGTTACTTAGCTTTGTGCCTTCCAACCAGCCAAACTCACTTTGTTGGCGTCAGGGTGATTTCCCTGTTTTGTATAATTAAATGATCCTTGTCTTTTTATAATATTCCATACTCAATTCCTTTGTTTTTCTTTTGGGGACTGAGACATCATTTTTCTACACTATTGCTACTTGTTTGAACTCGACATATTGTCTCAACTTTTTCCATGTGACTATATTGTGGGCACTTTATTTGGTATCGTGGATATGTGTGGGTCATGATTACCAACATCAAATGACTACTTGTTCTACACATCTATGCTTAACAAACCATTGTTTATTGTATATTATTTTGTTTAGTACCGCATACCTGTTTCTGGGCACGTGCATTCCTATGGAGCCTACGCTTTAATTTGGGAAGCCTATGTTTCCCTTGATTGCTTTCACATGGGTCATTTACAAGCAAAGTAGTTGTTTAGTGCCTGTCATATATTTTTTAAATCACCTTTTTATGCACAACTTGTTCATAGAATGTGTACTATTGCCTTTATATTTCACAGGGCGACTTGCTGAATAGACTGACCATGACGTGCGGTTGGTATGAGTAAGTGACCTGACAAAATTCACTTTATTGTATCCTAATTGGGTCTAGGTAATATTATCAGGAGAAGTTATATTGTTGGTCCTGAAGAAGCGTCACTGGATCGTGTGACCACTCAGAGGCGAAACATGTTCACCTAGCACTATAGGAATTTAGATAGTGTTCATCTTCCTTTATCTACATGGAATGAGAGTGCGGTTGAGCATTATCTCCGTAAGCACTCCCCAAATCAGTTTTTAACCTTGGTCTAAACCATTCTTAATTATTAAAAATGATGGTTACGGTTTAGAGCCAATTTTATGTTTCACCTTTTTTCCTCTCCTGTGTACACCTAAGGTTTGTGTTCATCATAGGCATAACTATCATTGGTAATAAGATCTCAGGCTAAGAGCCCCCTTCTTCTCTTAAAGGGGTGGCCTGTCAGACATTGCAGTGCAAGTCTGACGAGGAGCTTGCCCAGTGATGAAGCTTGACATCCTATTGGGTGTGTGAGGGCTCTTCTGCTCCTGGCTATCAAGTTCCCCTGTGTATTATTAGTGTCTCATTTTTTTTTATTTTTGGAACAGTGTTCTTCATAATTGTTATAGGTAAGGGACGATTTGTCAGGTGGTGGTGATGCAACAGCAGGTGAATATGAGAGCTCAGCAATTTGTGATGCTACAGGTAGTGATGCCACTGATGGTGTTGCCAGTTGAGGTTATACTGCTAATGATTGTCTTAGTGCTGCTTATAGGCATCCTGCAGGTGGTGCTAATGAATGCTAATGAATGCTGCAGCATGTTGTGGTGCCTCAGGTAATGATGCTGCTCATGATGTTTGTTCCTTCCTTTGTCAGTAAATGAACGCCAGGCGGTGCAGTCTTGTTCAATTCATGTGTAGTCATGCAGCGGTCACAGAGGCCAGGAGCAGAGGATGTCTTTGCAGAGAGTTCCTGGTGGAGTCTTGCACAGCAAATTTGGGGACTCACCCTCAAGGGAGTCCTTAAATAGCCCAGAAAAGGGGGTTTGGTCACTTTCTGGGGTGACCACCTATCAGGAGGGGTCACTGACGTCGGCTACCTGGCCTACCCAGTCAGATGCTCCCAGAGGCCTCTGCCCACCTTGGTTCCAAGATGGCAGAACCAAGTGGCCACTCCGTAGACTTGGAGCAGGATAGGGGAGTGGACACTCCCCTTTTCTTTGTGTGTTTCGTGCCAGAGCAGGGACAAGTGGTCCCTGGGCTGGTGCAAACCGGATTATGCAAGGAGGGCTCAAAATGTTCCCTTCAAAGCAGTCTATTGGAGTGGGGAGGTTACCCCTCCCCAGCTCAGTAACACCTATTTCCAAAGGAGAGGAGGTTGCACCCCTGTCCTACAGGAAATCCTTTTTCTGCTGCCCCCTGCATGAGCTGGTCAAGCAGCAGGAGGGCAGAATTGTGTCTGGGGGGCTGCAGCAGCACAGGCTTCCCACAGATCCTGGGAGACTGGCTGGAGCAGAACTGGGGATATTCTAAGGAAACCTTGGAGTGCATAGAATCATGCCACCAGTACTGGAATCAGCATTGGGGTATGCTTCAGACATGTTTGATACCAAACATGCTCACGTTCGGAGATACCATTATGTAGCTGGACCACAGGTAGAGACCAGTGGCAGTACATAGACAATGGCCCTCATTATGATCATGCGGTGTGGGCCGCCATGCCGGCGGTGGCAGGAAACCCCGCCATCTGGCATGGCTGCCCACACCGCCACATAATGATGACAGGGAGGGCTGCCATAGGCGGCCCTCCTCCACGGCCTGGTGGTGGACGGCATCATTATCCGACAGGGCAGCGCTGCTGCCCCTCGGATAATGATCCCATTTCCACCAGCCTTTCCCTGGCGGGTGTCCCCACCAGGGAAAGGCTGGCGGAAGGGGTGCTCCGGGGTCCCTGTGCAGTGCCCCATCGTGCAGGTCACTGCCCGATTTACGGGCAGTGATTGGCGCGACGGGTGCAGCTGCACCCACCGCACAGAGGCATTGACGGCGGCTCCATGTGGAGCCGCTGGCAATGTCCCGGCCAGGCATTCTGCTGGGCCGGCAGGCGGAAACAATGTTTCCGCCTGCCGGCCCATCAAAATGTTCATAATACATCCGGCAGGGTTCCAGGGGGGCTGGCGGTCACTGGAAAGACCGCCAGCATGAACACGGTGGTGAAAACCGCTGTGTTCATAATGACCCCCAAAATGTCTTCCCCACACTTACAAAGTCCAAGGAATTGAGACTGGAGTTTGTTGGGGCGCCTCTGCTCATGCAGGGGTGCCCACACACCCAGAGACCTGCACTTTGCACTTTGGTGACCTGGTGTAGTGACTAGCAGTGAAAAGTGTGAATGCGCCATTCCACACAGGCTGCATTGGCATTCCTGCAGACACTGTTTGCATGGTCTCCCATGGGTGGCATAATACATGCTGCAGCCCATGGGAGATCCCTGGTGTACCAATGCCCTGGGTACCTAAGTACCATCTACCAGGGACTTATAGGGGCACACAAGTATGCAACTTTTGGGGTGTAAGAAGTACCAAGACAACCAAATCTGGAGGAGAGAGCACAATCACTGGGATCCTCATTTGCAGGATCCCAGTGAAAACAGTCTAAGCTCACAGACATCAGGCAAAAAGTCTGGGTAACCATGCCAGAAAGTGGGGACTTTTCTACGATGCTGCTGTTGGTGAATATGCTGCTCATGGACATGCAGGTGGTGATAATGATGCTGTGGGTAATGATGATGCCGGTGATGAAGCTGCAGTATTTTTGATGCTGCAGAAGGTGGAGTTGATGTGATTGTATTGGTGCTTCTGGTGGTTGTGATGATGCAGCAGGTTGGGGTGATGAAGCTGCATGTGTTTGTGACTTTGTGGCAAGTGTTGATGCTACAGGTAATGATGCTGAAGGTGAAGATGCAGCAGATGGCTTTGCTGGGTAGCAGGTAGTGATGCTTCTGGTGATTGTGATGATGCAGCAGGTTGTGGTGATGATACTGCTGCTAATGATACAACAGTAGCTGGTGCTGAAGATGATGGTGCTGCAGGTGGTGATGTTGATGTAGATGACGGTGCTGCTGCTGATGGTTGTGATGATGCAGCAGGAAATGGTGATGAAGCTTCTGATGTCTGTGATAATGTGACATGCTTTGATCCTGATGATGATAATAAAGCAGGTGCTGGTACCACCGGTGGTGGGGCTGCAGGTGTTGGTACTTCTGCAGGTGGTAATGAGAATGCCAGAGGTGGTGATAATAAAGCTGCCAGTGTTTGTTGTGATGCAGCAGATGGTGATGCTGCAGATAGTAATGTTGCTGTTGATGGTGCATTAGGTGGTAGGACCGCTGCTGATAGTGCTGAAGGTAGTGAAGGTGATGATAATAGTGTAGGTAGTGATGCTGCTGTTTGTTGTGATGAGGCAGCAAGTGGTGATTAAGCTGAGGGTGGTTGATTGACTGATGATTAGATTGATAAAGCTCAAGGACCTACTTCAGGAAAAAAGTTAATCTGCAGGGACTTGTGATTCTGCAGGCAATGGTGTTGCAGCAGCTGGCGGTGGTGCAATAGGTAGTCATACAGCTGCTGAGGTGGTGATAATATAGCAGGTGAAGGTGCTGCTGGTGGACGTGGTGATTAATCTTCAGGGCCTTGGTATGATGCAGAAGGTGGTGAGAGTGAATCTGCAGGTGCGTGTGATGCTGTTATAAGTGATGATGATGCTTGTGATGGTGCTGGTGATTCTACTGCAGCCGGAGGTGGTGCAGCAGGTAGTGATGCAGTGGGACAGCAGGTAGTGATGCAGCGGCTGCAGGTGGTAATGATACAGCAGGCGAGGGTTCTGCTGGCAGTGGTTGTGGTGATGGAGCAGGTGGTGCAGAAGCTGTGGTGGTTGTGGTGATGCAGCAGGTGGTGGTGAAGCTTCAGGTGGTTGTGGTGTTGTAGCAGGTGGTGCTGAAGCAGCAGCTGGTTGTGGTGATGCAGCAGGCAGTGCTGAAGCTGCAGGTGGTTGTGGTGATGCAGCAGGTGGGCTGAAGCTGTGGTGGTTGTGGTGATGCAGCAGGTGGTGCTGAAGCTGTGGCTAATTGTGGTGATGCAGCAGGTGGTGCCGAAGCTTTGGGTGGCTGTGGTGATACAGTAGGTGGTGCTGAGGCTGGGGCTGGTTGTGGTGATGCTTCAGGTGGTGGTGAAGCTGCAGGTGGTTGTGGTGATGCAGCAGGTGGTGCTAAAGTTGTGGGTGGTTGTGGTGATGCAGGAGGGGGAAGCTGCTGCTGGTTATGGTGATGCAGCCGGTGGTGTTGAACTTACGGGTGGTTGTGGTGATGCAGCAGGTGGTACTAAAGCTGCAGGTGGTTGTGGTGATGCAGCAGGTGATAGTGAAGCTGTGAGTGGTTGCGATAATGCAGAAGGTGATGATGGTGAACCTGCAGGTGAGATTGCTGCTGCAGTGGTAGTGGTAATGTGGTGATGCCCCAGCTGGTTGTGATGATGCAGAAGGTGGTTCTGGCGATACAGCAGTTGGTGCTGAACCTGCAGGTGCTTGTGATTTTGCTCTGGATGCTGCAGGTGGTGGTGAAGCAGCAGGTGGTTGTGGTGATGCAGCAAGTGGTGCAGAACCTGTGGTGGTTGTGGTGATGCCGCAGGTGGTGGTGAAGCTTCAGGTGGTTGTGGTGTTGTAGCAGGTGGTGCTGAAGCAGCGGCTGGTTGTGGTGATGCAGCAGGTGGTGCTGAAGTTGCAAGTGATTGTGGTGATGCAGCAGGTGGTGCTGAAGCTGTGGGTGGTTGTGGTGATGCAGCAGGTGATAGTGAAGCTGTGGGTGGTTGTGATGAAGCAGAATCTGCTGATGGTGAATATGCAGGTGAGGTTACTGCTTGTGGTGGTTGTGGATGCAGCAGATGATGCTGAAGCTGCAGGTGCTCATGAATCTGGGGTTGGTGATGATGCTGCTGTTGGCGGTGGTGCAGCAAGTGGTGCTGAAGCTGTAGATGGTTGTGGTGATGCAGCAGGTGATGATGAATCTTCAGGTGGTGCTGAAGCTGAGGGTGGCTGTGACACAGCAGGTGGTGTGGAAGCTGAGTGTTGTTGTGCTGGTGGTGCAGGTGGTACTGAAGCTGCAGGTGGTTTATGTGATGCAGCAGGTGGTGCTGCAACTGCAGGTGCTTGTGAAGCTGTGGTGGGTGAAAATGCTGCAGTTGACTGTGATGCAGCAGGTGGTGCTGAAGCTGCAGGTGCTTGTGATGCTGCAGTGGGTGATGATGCTGTAGTCGGTGGTGTTGCAGCAGGTGGTGCTGAAGCTGCAGGTGGTTGTGAGGCAGCAGGTGATGCTGAAGCTGCAGGTGTTGTGATGCTGTGGTGGGTGATGTTACTGCAGTTAGCGGTGATACAGCAAGTGGTGCTGAAGCTGTAAGTGGTTGTGGTGATGCAGCAGGTGGTGCTGAAGCTGCAGGTGGTTGTGATGCTGCGATGGGTGATGATGTTGCAGTTGGTGGTGATGCAGCATGTGGTGCTGAATCTGTGGCTGGTGGCGGTAATGCAGCATGTGGTGCTGAAGCTGCAGGTGCGTCTGATGGTGCAGTGGGTGATGATGCTGCAGTTGGTGTTGCAGCAGGTGGTGCTGAAGCTGCGGCTAGTGGTGGTAATACACAGGTGATGCTGAAGCTGCAGGTGCCTATGATGCTGTGGTAGGGGATGATGCTGCAGTTGGTGATGCAGTAGGTGGTGCTGCCACTGTGGTGGTAGTGGTGATGCATCACGTGGTGGTCGTGCTGCAGGTACTTTTGATGCTGCAGTGGGTGATGATGCTGCGGTTGGTGCTGATGCAGCAGATGGTGCTGAACCTGCAGCTCCATGTGGTGATACAGCCGGTGGTGCTGAAGCTGCTGGTGGTCATGGTGATGCAGCAGGTGGTGCTGAAGCTGCGGCTGGTGGCAGTGATGCTGCAGGTGGTGCTGAAGCTGCAGGAGGGTGTGTTGATGCAGAAGGTGGTTGTGATGATACAGCAGGTGGTGCTGAAGCTGTGGCTGGTTGTGGTGATGCAGCAGGTGATGCTGAAGCTGCAGGAGGTTGTTATGATGCAGAAGGTTGTTGTGATGATGCTCCAGGTAGTGCTGAAGCGGCGGCTGGTGGTGCTGAAGCTGCGGCTGGTGGCGGTGCTGCAGCTGGTGATGCTGAAGCTGTAGGTGGGTTTGATGCAGATGGTGGCTTTGATGATGCAGCAGGTGGTGCTGAAGCTGCATCTGATGGTGCTGATGCAGCAGGTGGTGGTGAAGCTGCGGCTGGTGGAGGTGATGAAGCAGGTGATGCTGAAGCTGCAGGAGATTGTGATGATGCAGAAGGTGGTTGTGATGATGCAGCAGGTGGTGCTGAAGCTGCAGCTGATGGCGTTGATGCAGCTGGTGCTAAAGCTGCAGGCTTTAGGATTGCTGTGGTGGGTGATGATGCTGCAGTTGGTGGTGATGCAGCAGGTGGTGCTGAAGCTGCAGATGATTGTGGTGATGCAGCAGGTGGTGCTGAAGCTGCGGCTGGTTGCGGTGATGCAGCAGGTAATGCTGAATCTGCAGGAGGATGTGATGATGCAGAAGGTGGTTGTGATGATGCTTCAGGTGGTGCAGAAGCAGTGTCTGGTGGTGCTGAAGCGGCGGCTGGCGGCGGTGCTGCAGCAGGTGGTGCTGAAGCTGTGGGTGATTGTGATGCAGAAGGTGGTTTTCATGATGCAGCAGGTGGTGCTGAAGCTGCGGCTGGTGGTGGTGATGCAGCAGGTGGTGCTGAAGATGCGGCTGGTGGCGGTAATGCAGCAGGTGGTGCTGAATCTGCAGGTGGTCGCACGGTGCCGCCGCTGCTGGTTCGCGTGCCCGCTGCGGCGATGCTGCCGGTACCGCCGCCGTGCCTCCCCGCACACGGAGGCAGCAGCCCTCCATCCCGTGTGACGGAATGTGCATCTCAGCCTCCCGCTGCTCCCCCGCCCTCTGGCAGATCTTAAATATTTAAAGGCATTTCTCTCTTGCAGTAGGGTGGCTGTGGTGGCGGTGCGTGCGCCTCGCGCAGACGAGGAGGCGGGGGAGGAGACCCTCCTCTGCAAAGCCCAGTTTGCTCCAAGAGCCAGGGCTAGGAGAAGCGCGAGGATACAGCCCCGACCGCACCGGCCGAGCCGCAGCATCCCCCACAGCCGCGGGGACGGGGCGCCGAGCCGTGGACAGCGAGACCCTCTTTTGCTTGCCTCGATTTATTCGTTCGTTCCGGTTTTCTGTGTTTTATTCGTTTCTCCGTAAGTTGATGGCCCTGCACCTGTGCGTCTTCGGAAAGAGCCGGAGCCCCCGATCATCATGCGGAGCCACGGTAAGGGCGAGCCGGTATGAATGTGGGGAGCAGTCCGAGGGTGTGGAGGGGCGAGGCTGGCTGAGCGTGTGAGGGGCTGTGGGCGAGGACGGTGGGTGCGCAAGAGCAGGCTGGGAGCTAAGGGGGCGCCATATAGTGCCGAGAAGTGGGGCAGTGTGGGGGATGAGCGGGGTGGGATGAGTGGGGCTAGGGGGTGTGGAGAGGTGAGACCTTGGAGGAGTGGGACTAGGGCTCTGGAGAGGTGGGACCTTGGAGGAGTAGGACTAGGGGTCTGGAGAGGTGGGACCTTGGAGGAGTGGGACTAGGGCTCTGGAGAGGTGGGACCATGGAGGAGTGGAGCTAGGAGGTCTGGAGAGGTGAGACCTTGGAGGAGTGGGACTAGGGGTCTGGAGAGGTGGGACCTTGGAGGAGTGGAGCTAGAGGTCTGGAGAGGTGAGACCTTGGAGGTGTGGGGCTAGGTTGTGGAGAGATGGACCTTGGAGGAATGTGGATGGGGGTCTGGAGAGGTGGGACCTTGGAGCAGTGGGGCTAAGGTTGTGGAGAGGTTGGATCTTGGAGGAGTGCGGCTAGGGGTATGGAGAGGTGGGACCTTGGAGCAGTGGGGCTAGGGTTGTGGAGAAGTTGGATCTTGGAGGAGTGCGGCTAGGGGTCTGGAGAGGTGGGACCTTGGAGCAGTGGGGCTAAGGTTGTGGAGAGGTTGGATCTTGGAGGAGTGCGGCTAGGGGTATGAAGAGGTGGGACCTTGGAGCAGTGGGGCTAGGGTTGTGGAGAAGTTGGATCTTGGAGGAGTGCGGCTAGGGTTATGGAGAGGTGGGACCTTGGAGCAGTGGGGCTAGGGTTGTGGAGAGGTTGGATCTTGGAGGAGTGCGGCTAGGGGTATGGAGAGGTGGGACCTTGGAGCAGTGGGGCTAGGGTTGTGGAGAGGTTGGATCTTGGAGGAGTGCGGCTAGGGGTATGGAGAGGTGGGACCTTGGAGAAGTGGGGCTAGGGATGTGAAGATGTGGAACCTTGGAGGAGTGGGGCTAGGGGTGTGGAGAGGTGGGACCCTAGAGTAGTGTAGCTAGGGGTCTGGAGACGTAGGACCTTGGAGCAGTGGGACTAGGGTTGTGGAGAGGTTGGACCTTGGAGCAGTGGGCCTAGATATATAGGGAGGTGGGACCTTGGAGCAGTGGGGCAATGGGTGTGAAGAGGTGGGACCTTTGAGGAGCTTGGGTTAGGGTGTGGGAAGTGGAACCGTGGAGCAGTGGGGCTAGGGTTGTGGAGAGGTGGGACCTTGGAGCAGTGGGGCTAGGTGTGTAGAGAGGTGGTATTTTGGAGGAGTGGGGCTAGGGATGTGAAGAAGTGGAACCTTGGAGGAGTGGGCTAGAGGTGTGGAGAGGTGGGACCCTAGAGCAGTGGGGCTAGGGGTCTGGAGAGGTAGGACCTTAGAGGAGTAGGGTTAGGGTTGTGGAGAGGCAGAATCTTGGAGGAGTGGGGTTAGGAGTGTGGAGAGGTGGGACCTTGGAGCAGTGGGGCTAGGGGTATGGAGAGGTGGGACATTGGAGGAGTGGGGCTAGGGGTGTGGAGAGGTGGTACCTTAGAGCAGTGGGGGTAGAGGTGTGGGGAGGTGGGACCTTGGAGGAGTGCGGCTAGGGGTATGGAGAGGTGGGACATTGGAGGAGTGGGGCTAGGGGTATGGAGAGGTGGGACATTGGAGGAGTGGGGCTAGGGGTGTGGAGAGGTGGTACCTTAGAGCAGTAGGGTTAGGGTTGTGGAGAGGTGGAATCTTGGAGGAGTGGGGTTAGGAGTGTGGAGAGGTGGGACCTTGGAGCAGTGGGGTTAGGGGTATGGAGAGGTGGGACATTGGAGGAGTGGGGCTAGGGGTGTGGAGAGGTGGTACCTTAGAGCAGTGGGGGTAGAGGTGTGGAGAGGTGGGACCTTGGAGGAGTGCGGCTAGGGGTATGGAGAGGTGGGACATTGGAGGAGTGAGGCTAGGGGTGTGGAGAGGTGGTACCTTAGAGCGGTGGGGCTAGAGATGTGGAGAGGTGGGACCTTGGAGGAGTGGGGCTAGGTGTTTGGAGAGGTGGGACCTTAGAGCAGTGGGACTAGCAGTGTGGAGAGGTGGGACCTTGAAGCAGTAGGGCTAGGGATGTGGAGAGGCGGTACCTTAGAGCGGTGGGGCTAGGGGTGTGGAGAGGTGGGACCTTGGAGGAGTGGGGCTAGGTGTCTGGAGAGGTGGGACATTGGAGAAGTGGGGCTAGGGATGTGGAGAGGTGGTACCTTAGAGCGGTGGGGCTAGGGGTGTGGAGAGGTGGGACCTTGGAGGAGTGGGGGTAGGGGTGTGGAGAGGTGGTACCTTAGAGCAGTGGGGTTAGGGGTGTGGAGAGGTGGGACCTTGGAGGGGTGGGGCTAGGTGTCTGGAGAGGTGGGACCTTAGAGCAGTGGGACTAGCGGTGTGGAGAGGTGGGACGCTGGAGGAGTGGAGCTAGGTCTCTGGAGAGGTGGGACCTTAGAGCAGTTGGACTAGTGGTGTGGAGAGGTGGGACGTTGGAGGAGTGGAGCTAGGGGTATGGAGAGGTGGGACATTGGAGAAGTGGGGCTAGGGATGTGGAGAGGTGGTACCTTAGAGCAGTGGGGTTAGCGATGTGGAGAGGTGGGACCTTGGAGCAGTGGGGCTAGGGTGTGGAGAGGTGGGACCTTAGAGCGGTGGGGTTAGGGGTGTGGAGAGGTGGGACCTTGGAGGAGTGGGGGTAGGGGTGTGGAGAGGTGGTACCTTAGAGCGGTGGGGCTAGGGGTGTGGAGAGGTGGGACCTTGGAGGAGTGGGGGTAGGGGTGTGGAGAGGTGGTACCTTAGAGCAGTGGGGTTAGGGGTGTGGAGAGGTGGGACCTTGGAGGGGTGGGGCTAGGTGTCTGGAGAGGTGGGACCTTAGAGCAGTGGGACTAGCGGTGTGGAGAGGTGGGACGTTGGAGGAGTGGAGCTAGGTCTCTGGAGAGGTGGGACCTTAGAGCAGTTGGACTAGTGGTGTGGAGAGGTGGGACGTTGGAGGAGTGGAGCTAGAGGTATGGAGAGGTGGGACATTGGAGAAGTGGGGCTAGGGATGTGGAGAGGTGGTACCTTAGAGCAGTGGGGTTAGCGATGTGGAGAGGTGGGACCTTGGAGCAGTGGGGCTAGGGTGTGGAGAGGTGGGACCTTAGAGCAGTGGGGTTAGGGGTGTGGAGAGGTGGGACCTTGGAGGAGAGGGGCTAGGTGTCTGGAGAGGTGGGACCTTGGAGCAGTGGGGCTAGTGGTGTGGAGAGGTGGGACCTTGGAGCAGTGGGGCTAGGGATGTGGAGAGTTGGTACCTTAGAGCGGTGGGGCTAGGGGTGTGGAGAGGTGGGACCTTGGAGGAGTGGGGGTAGGGGTGTGGAGAGGTGGTACCTTAGAGCAGTGGGGTTAGGGGTGTGGAGAGGTGGGACCTTGGAGGGGTGGGGCTAGGTGTCTGGAGAGGTGGGACCTTAGAGCAGTGGGGTTAGCGGTGTGGAGAGGTGGGACGTTGGAGGAGTGGAGCTAGGTCTCTGGAGAGGTGGGACCTTAGAGCAGTTGGACTAGCGGTGTGGAGAGGTGGGACGTTGGAGGAGTGGAGCTAGGGGTATGGAGAGGTGGGACATTGGAGAAGTGGGGCTAGGGATGTGGAGAGGTGGTACCTTGGAGGAGTGGGGCTAGGGGTATGGAGAGGTGGGACCTTGGAGCAGTGGGGCTAGGGTGTGGAGAGGTGGGACCTTAGAGCAGTGGGGTTAGGGGTGTGGAGAGGTGGGACCTTGGAGGAGAGGGGCAAGGTGTCTGGAGATGTGGGACCTTGGAGCAGTGGGGCTAGTGGTGTGGAGAGGTGGGACCTTGGAGCAGTGGGGTTAGCGGTGTGGAGAGGTGGGACCTTGGAGCAGTGGGGCTAGGGTGTGGAGAGGTGGGACCTTGGAGCAGTGGGGCTAGGGTGTGGAGAGGTGGGACCTTAGAGCAGTGGGGTTAGTGGTGTGGAGAGGTGGGACCTTGGAGCAGTGGGGCTAGGGTGTGGAGAGGTGGGACCTTAGAGCAGTGGGGTTAGGGGTGTGGAGAGGTGGGACCTTGGAGGAGAGGGGCTAGGTGTCTGGAGAGGTGGGACCTTGGAGCAGTGGGGCTAGTGGTGTGGAGAGGTGGGACCTTGGAGCAGTGGGGTTAGTGGTGTGGAGAGGTGGGACCTTGGAGCAGTGGGGCTAGGGTGTGGAGAGGTGGGACCTTAGAGCAGTGGGGTTAGGGGTGTGGAGAGGTGGGACCTTGGAGGAGTGGGGCTAGGTGTCTGGAGAGGTGGGACCTTGGAGCAGTGGGGCTAGCGGTGTGGAGAGGTGGGACCTTGGAGCAGTGGGGTTAGGGGTGTGGAGAGGTGGGACCTTAGAGCAGTGGGGTTAGGGGTGTGGAGAGGTGGGACCTTGGAGGAGAGGGGCTAGGTGTCTGGAGAGGTGGGACCTTGGAGCAGTGGGGCTAGTGGTGTGGAGAGGTGGGACCTTGGAGCAGTGGGGTTAGTGGTGTGGAGAGGTGGGACCTTGGAGCAGTGGGGCTAGGGTGTGGAGAGGTGGGACCTTAGAGCAGTGGGGTTAGGGGTGTGGAGAGGTGGGACCTTGGAGGAGTGGGGCTAGGTGTCTGGAGAGGTGGGACCTTGGAGCAGTGGGGCTAGCGGTGTGGAGAGGTGGGACCTTGGAGCAGTGGGGTTAGGGGTGTGGAGAGGTGGGACCTTAGAGCAGTGGGGTTAGGGGTGTGGAGAGGTGGGACCTTGGAGGAGAGGGGCTAGGTGTCTGGAGAGGTGGGACCTTGGAGCAGTGGGGCTAGTGGTGTGGAGAGGTGGGACCTTGGAGCAGTGGGGCTAAGGGTCTGGAACCTTGGAGGAGCGGGGCAAGGGTTCTGGAGGGGCGGGCCTAGTAGTGTGGAGGAACGGGACGGAGGTGTAAGGGAGCAGGGTAGAGCGAGTGAGCTGTGGAAGAGCGGGTGTAAGAGTGTGCGTAAGAGCGCGGTTACGGAGTATGGTGGAGGGTGGCCGGGGTCTGGCAGTGGCGGAGCGGGCTGGAAGTGTGACCCGCGGCGAGGCAGGGAGCCTCCTTTCTGGAGCACGTCTCCGCCTGTCTCTTTATTTCTCACTGGTGCGTGCACAGCTGAGCTCCTTCACACAGCACTCTCCTGTCCCTGTTTTACCAGAATGCGCCAAGCTCCCTCTGCACAGCACTCTTCTCCGCCCGTCTCTTTTTACCTTACTGCACAGGTCTCCCTCTCTACAGCACACATCTATTGTGTGTGCAATTGTACGCAGAGCTATTTCTCCGTAATGCCCACCGCCTTTCTTTTACGGCTGTGACAGGGCTTCCAATGCACACGCCCATCTCTCTGTCCATTTCATCATTTTACTTGGATGTTGTCTTCTACAACACACAGTTGTCTCTTTTATATATGTAAATAAATTGCGCACAAATGTCTCGTTATAGCGCTTATCTGCCTCGTGTACCGTCTAGCTCAGACCTACCGCACCACAGCACGCACGTGTCTGTTTTACCCTCACGTGGAATCCACTCTCTACAGCACTCATCTCTGCCTCTGTTACCCTCACACACAGAAAACACTTTACAGCACTCATCGCTGCCTCTGTTACCCTCACACACAGAAAACACTTTACAGCACTCATCGCTGCCTCTGTTACCCTCACACACAGAAAACACTTTACAGCACTCATCGCTGCCTCTGTTACCCTCACACACAGAAAACACTTTACAGCACTCATCGCTGCCTCTGTTACCCTCACACACAGAAAACACTTTACAGCACTCATCGCTGCCTCTGTTACCCTCACACACAGAAAACACTTTACAGCACTCATCGCTGCCTCTGTTACCCTCACACACAGAAAACACTTTACAGCACTCATCGCTGCCTCTGTTACCCTCACACACAGAAAACACTTTACAGCACTCATCGCTGCCTCTGTTACCCTCACACACAGAAAACACTTTACAGCACTCATCGCTGCCTCTGTTACCCTCACACACAGAAAACACTTTACAGCACTCATCGCTGCCTCTGTTACCCTCACACACAGAAAACACTTTACAGCACTCATCGCTGCCTCTGTTACCCTCACACACAGAAAACACTTTACAGCACTCATCTCTGCCTCTGTTACCCTCACACACAGAAAACACTTTACAGCACTCATCGCTGCCTCTGTTACCCTCACACACCAAGAAAACACTTTACAGCACTCATCTCTGCCTCTGTTACCCTCACACACAGAAAACACTTTACAGCACCCAGCTCTCTTGTACCTTCACGCTCAGTGCACATTCCCTTCATCACTCCTTTCTGCCTCTGTTACCATCACATTCAAAGTACACTGTCTAGAGCACTAATCTCTGCCTCTTTTACCGTCACACACAAATCACACTGCCTACAGCACTCATCTCTGCCTCTTGTACCATCACACACAGAGAACAGTGTCTACAGCACTCGTCTTTGCCTCTGTTACTGTCACACTCAGAGTACACTGCGTACAAGACTCATCTCTGCCTCCTGCACCATCACACACTTAGCACACTGCCTAAAGGACTCATCTCTGCCTCCTGTACCAGCACACTCAGAGTACCTGTCTACAGCACTCATCTATGCCTCCTGTACCAGCACACGCGTAGCACACTGTCTACAGCACTCATCACTTCCTCTTGTACCATCACACTCAGTGCAGACTGACTACAACACTCATCACTGCCTTTTGTACCATCACACTCAGTGCATACTGCCTACAGAACTCATCACTGCCTCGTGTACCATCACACACTTAGCACACTGTCTACAGCACTCATCACTGCCTCTTGTACCATCACACACTTAGCACACTGTTTACAGCACTCATCACTGCCTCTTGTACCATCACACACTTAGCACACTGTTTACAGCACTCATCTATGCCTCCTGTACAGGAACACGCGTAGCACACTGTCTACAGCACTCATCACTGCCTCTTGTACCATCACACACAGAGCACACTGCCTACAGGACTCATCACTGCCTCTTGTACCATCACACACAGAGCACACTGTCTACAACACTCATCACTGCCTCTTGTACCATCACACTCAGTGCATACTGACTACAACACTCCTCGCTGCCTCGTGTACCGTTCACACTCAGTGCATACTGCCTACAGGCACTCATCTCTGCCTCGTGTACCGTTCACACTCAGTGCATACTGCCTACAGGCACTCATCTCTGCCTCCTGTATTATCACACTCTCAGCACACTGTCTACAGCAGTCATCACTGCCTCTTGTACCATCACACTCAGAGCACACTGCCTACAGGACTCATCTCTGCCTTTTGTACCAGCACACTTAGAGTACCTGTCTACAGGCACTCATCTCTGCCTCCTGTACTATCACACACTGAGCACACTGTCTACAGCACTCATCTCTGCCTCCTGTACCATCACACACTTATCACACTGGAGCACTCATCTCTGCCTCCTGTACCATTGCACACTTAACACACTACCTACAGCACTCATCTCTGCCTCCTGTACCATCACACATTTAGCACACTGTCTTCAGCACTCATCTCTGCTTCTGTTACCATCACACACAGAGCACACTGCCTACAGGACTCATCTCTGCTTCTGTTACCATCACACACAGAGCACACTGCCTACAGGACTCATCTCTGCTTCTGTTACCATCACACACAGAGCACACTGCCTACAGGACTCATCTCTGCTTCTGTTACCATCACACACAGAGCACACTACCTACAGCACTCATCTCTGCTTCTGTTACCATCACACACAGAGCACACTGCCTACAGGACTCATCTCTGCCTCCAATACCAGCACACTCAGAGTACCTGTCTACCGCACTCACCTCTGCCTCCTGTACCATAAAACATTTAGCACACTGTCTACAGCACTCATCACCAAGCCTCGTGTACCATCACACTCAGCACATACCGCCTACAGGACTCATCTCTGCCTTCTGTACCAGCATGCTTAGAGTACCTGTCTACAGCACTCATCTCTGCTTCCTGTACCATCACACACTTAGCAGAATGTCTACAGAACTCTTTGCTGCCTCCTGTACCAGCACACTCAGAGTACCTGTCTACAGCACTCCTCTCTGCCTCTGTTACTGTCACACTCAGCCCACACTGGCTAAGCACTCATCTCTGCCTCTTGTACCATCACACACAGAGCACACTGCCAATAGGACTCATCTCTGCCTCCTGTACCAGCACACTCAGAGTACATGTCTACAGCACTCACCTTTGTCTCTGTTACTGTCACACTCAGAGCACACTGTCAACAGCACTCTTCGCCGCCTCTTGTACCATCCCACTCATGGCACACTGTCTACAGCAGTCATCTCTGCCTCTTGTACTATCACTCACAGAGCACAGTGCCTACTGCACTCATCTCCGTCTCTTGCACCATCACACTCATAGCACACGGTCTACACCCCTCATCTCTGCTCCCTGTACTACCACTGAGTACCCTGCCTGCGACACTCACCTCTGCCTCTGGTGCCATCCCACACAGACCGCACTGCGTACAGCACTGATCTCTGCCTCTTGTACCTCAACACACAGGCCACACTGTATACAGCACTCATATCTGCCTCCTGTACCATCACACATTTAGCACACTGTCTTCAGCACTCATCTCTGCTTCTGTTACCATCACACACAGAGCACACTGCCTACAGGACTCATCTCTGCTTCTGTTACCATCACACACAGAGCACACTGCCTACAGGACTCATCTCTGCTTCTGTTACCATCACACACAGAGCACACTGCCTACAGGACTCATCTCTGCTTCTGTTACCATCACACACAGAGCACACTACCTACAGCACTCATCTCTGCTTCTGTTACCATCACACACAGAGCACACTGCCAATAGGACTCATCTCTGCCTCCAATACCAGCACACTCAGAGTACCTGTCTACCGCACTCACCTCTGCCTCCTGTACCATAAAACATTTAGCACACTGTCTACAACACTCATCACCAAGCCTCGTGTACCATCACACTCAGCACATACTGCCTACAGGACTCATCTCTGCCTTCTGTACCAGCATGCTTAGAGTACCTGTCTACAGCACTCATCTCTGCTTCCTGTACCATCACACACTTAGCAGAATGTCTACAGAACTCCTCGCTGCCTCCTGTACCAGCACACTCAGAGTACCTGTCTACAGCACTCCTCTCTGCCTCTGTTACTGTCACACTCAGCCCACACTGGCTAAGCACTCATCTCTGCCTCTTGTACCATCACACACAGAGCACACTGCCAATAGGACTCATCTCTGCCTCCTGTACCAGCACACTCAGAGTACATGTCTACAGCACTCATCTCTGCCTCTTGTACCATCACACACAGAGAACAGTGTCTACAGCACTCGTCTTTGCCTCTGTTACTGTCACACTCAGAGTACACTGCGTACAAGACTCATCTCTGCCTCCTGCACCATCACACACTTAGCACACTGCCTAAAGGACTCATCTCTGCCTCCTGTACCAGAACACTCAGAGTACCTGTCTACAGCACTCATCTATGCCTCCTGTACCAGCACACGCGTAGCACACTGTCTACAGCACTCATCACTACCTTTTGTACCATCACACACAGAGCACACTGTCTACAACACTCATCACTGCCTCTTGTACCATCACACTCAGTGCAGACTGACTACAACACTCATCACTGCCTTTTGTACCATCACACTCAGTGCATACTGCCTACAGGACTCATCACTGCCTCGTGTACCATCACACACTTAGCACACTGTCTACAGCACTCATCACTGCCTCTTGTACCATCACACACTTAGCACACTGTTTACAGCACTCATCTATGCCTCCTGTACAGGAACACGCGTAGCACACTATCTACAGCACTCATCACTGCCTCTTGTACCATCACACACAGAGCACACTGTCTACAACATTCATCACTGCCTCTTGTACCATCACACACAGAGCACACTGTCTACAACACTCATCACTGCCTCTTGTACCATCACACTCAGTGCATACTGACTACAACACTCCTCGCTGCCTCGTGTACCGTTCACACTCAGTGCATACTGCCTACAGGCACTCATCTCTGCCTCCTGTATTATCACACACTTAGCACACTGTCTGGAGCACTCATCTCTGCCTACCATTGCACACTTAACACACTACCTACAGCATTCATCTCTGCGTCTGTTACCATCACACACAGAACACAGTCTACAGCACTCATCTCTGCCTCCTGTACCATCACACTCTTAGCACACTGTCTACAGCAGTCATCACTGCCTCTTGTACTATCACACTCAGAGCACACTGCCTACAGGACTCATCTCTGCCTTTTGTACCAGCACACTTAGAGTACCTGTCTACAGGCACTCATCTCTGCCTCCTGTACTATCACACACTGAGCACACTGTCTACAGCACTCATCTCTGCCTCCTGTACCATCACACACTTATCACACTGGAGCACTCATCTCTGCCTCCTGTACCATTGCACACTTAACACACTACCTACAGCACTCATCTCTGCCTCCTGTACCATCACACATTTAGCACACTGTCTTCAGCACTCATCTCTGCTTCTGTTACCATCACACACAGAGCACACTGCCTACAGGACTCATCTCTGCTTCTGTTACCATCACACACAGAGCACACTGCCTACAGGACTCATCTCTGCTTCTGTTACCATCACACACAGAGCACACTGCCTACAGGACTCATCTCTGCTTCTGTTACCATCACACACAGAGCACACTACCTACAGCACTCATCTCTGCTTCTGTTACCATCACACACAGAGCACACTGCCTACAGGACTCATCTCTGCCTCCAATACCAGCACACTCAGAGTACCTGTCTACCGCACTCACCTCTGCCTCCTGTACCATAAAACATTTAGCACACTGTCTACAGCACTCATCACCAAGCCTCGTGTACCATCACACTCAGCACATACTGCCTACAGGACTGATCTCTGCCTTCTGTACCAGCATGCTTAGAGTACCTGTCTACAGCACTCATCTCTGCTTCCTGTACCATCACACACTTATCAGAATGTCTACAGAACTCCTCGCTGCCTCCTGTACCAGCACACTCAGAGTACCTGTCTACAGCACTCCTCTCTGCCTCTGTTACTGTCACACTCAGCCCACACTGGCTAAGCACTCATCTCTGCCTCTTGTACCATCACACACAGAGCACACTGCCAATAGGACTCATCTCTGCCTCCTGTACCAGCACACTCAGAGTACATGTCTACAGCACTCACCTTTGTCTCTGTTACTGTCACACTCAGAGCACACTGTCAACAGCACTCTTCGCCGCCTCTTGTACCATCCCACTCATGGCACACTGTCTACAGCAGTCATCTCTGCCTCTTGTACTATCACTCACAGAGCACAGTGCCTACTGCACTCATCTCCGTCTCTTGCACCATCACACTCATAGCACACGGTCTACACCCCTCATCTCTGCTCCCTGTACTACCACTGAGTACCCTGCCTGCGACACTCACCTCTGCCTCTGGTGCCATCCCACACAGACCGCACTGCGTACAGCACTGATCTCTGCCTCTTGTACCTCAACACACAGGCCACACTGTATACAGCACTCATATCTGCCTCATGTACCATCACACACCGAGCACCCTGCATACGACACTGATCTCTGCCTCTTTTACCATCACAAAGAGCGCACTGCCTATATGACTCACCTCTGCCTCCTATACCAGCACACTCAGAGTACCTGTCTACAGCACTCATCTCTGCCTCTGTTACCATCACACACAGAGTACCTGTCTACAGCACTCAGCTCTACCTCTGTTACCATCACACATTTAGCACACTGTCCACAGCACTCATCCCTGCCTCCTGCACCATCACACATTTAGCACACTGTCCACAGCACTCATCCCTGCCTCCTGCACCATCACACGTTTAGCACACTGTCTACAGCACTCATCTCTGCCTCCTGCACCATCACACACAACACACACTGTCTACAACACTAATCTTTACTGTTACTGTCACACACGGAGCACACTGTCTACAGCACTCATCTCTGCCTCCTGTACCATCACACACTTAGCACACTGTCTACAGCACTCATTACTGCCTCTTGTACCATCACACTCAGTGCATAATGCCTACAGGACTTATCTCTGCCTTCTGTACCAGCACACTCAGAGTACCTGTCTACAGCACTTACCTCTGCCTCCTGTACCATCACACACTTAGCACACTGTCTACAGCACTCATCTCTGCTACCATCACGCACTTAGCACACAGTCTACAACACTCATCACTGCCTCTTGTACCATCACACACTTAGCACACTGTCTACAGCAGTCATCACTGCCTCTTGTATCATACTCAGAGCACACTGCCTACAGGACTCATCTCTGCCTTCTGTACCAGCACACTTAGAGTTCCTGTCTACAGCACTCATCTTTGCATCCTGTACCAGCACACTCGGAGTACCTGTCTACAGGCACTCATCTCTGCCTCTGTTACCATCACACACAACACACACTGTCTACAACACTCATATTTGCCTCTGTTACTGTCACACACATAACACACTGTCTACAGCACTCATCTCTGTCTCCTGCACCATCACACACTTCGCACACTGTCTACAGCACTCATCTCTGCCTCTGTTACCATCACATACTTAACACACTGTCTACAGCACTCATCACTGCCTCTTGTACCATCACACACTTAGCACACTGTCTACAGCACTCATCATTGCCTCTTGTACAATCACACTCAGAGCACACTGCCTACAGGACTCATCTCTGCCTTCTGTACCAGCAGACTTAGAGTACCTGTCTACAGCACTCATCTTTGCCTCCTGTATCAGCACACTCGGAGTACCTGTCTACAGGCACTCATCTCTGCCTCCTGCACCATCACACACAACAAACACTGTCTACAACACTCATCTTTGCCTCTGTTACACACAGAGCACACTGTCTACAGCACTCATCTCTGCCTCCTGCACCATCACACACTTCGCACACTGTCCACAGCACTCATTACTGCCTCTTGTACCATCACACACAGCACATACTGCCTACAGGACTCATCTCTGCCTTCTGTACCAGCACACTCAGAGTACCTGTCTACAGGCACTCATCTCTGCCTCCTGTACCATCACACACTTAGCAGACTGTCTACAGCAGTCATCACTGCCGCTTGTACCATCACACTCAGAGCACACTGCCTACAGGACTCATCTCTGCCTTCTGTACCAGCACACTTAGAGTACCTGACTACAGCACTCACCTCTGCCTCCTGTACCAGCACACTCAGAGCACACTGTCTACAGCACTCATCTCTGCCTCCCGTACCAGCACACTCAGAGTACCTGTCTACAGCACTCACCTCTGCCTCCAGTGTGTTCACACACTTAACACACTGTGTACAGCACTCACCTCTGCCTCCTGTACCATCGCACACTTAGCACACTGTGTACAGCACTCATCTCTGCCTCCTTTACCATCACACACAGAGCACACTGCCCACAGGACTCATCACTGCCTCTTGTACCATCACACTCAGAGTACCTGTCTACAGCACTCACCTCTGCCTCCAGTGTGTTCACACACTTAACACACTGTGTACAGCACTCACCTCTGCCTCCTGTACCATCGCACACTTAGCACACTGTGTACAGCACTCATCTCTGCCTCCTTTACCATCACACTCAGAGCACACTGCCCACAGGACTCATCACTGCCTCTTGTACCATCACACTCAGAGCACACTGTCTACAGCACTCATCACTGCCTCTTGTACCATCACACTCAGAGCACACTGCCTACAGGACTCACCTCTGCCTCCTGTACTATCACACACTGAGCACACTGTCTATGACACTCATCCCCGCCTCTTGTACCATCACACTCAGTGCACACTGCCTACAGCACTCATCTCTGCCTCCTGTACTATCACACACTGAGCACACTGTCTACGACACTCATCCCCGCCTCTTGTACCATCACACTCAGTGCACACTGCCTACAGCACTCATCTCTGCCTCCTGTACCATCACACACTTAGCACACTGTCTACAGCACTCACCTCTGCCTCCTGTACCATCACACACTTAGCACACTGTCTAAGACACTCACCTCTGCCTCCTGTACTATCACACACTGAGCACACTGTCTACGACACTCATCCCCGCCTCTTGTACCATCACAAACTTATCACACTATCTACAGCAGTCCTCTCTGCCTCCTGTACCAGCACACGCGTAGCACACTGTCTACAGCACTCATCCCCGCCTCTTGTACCATCACGTACATAGTTCACTTTCCACAACTCTCACCTCTGCTTCTGTTAGCAGTGCTTGAAGTGAAAAAACAGAAGTACAGGCACACTGTAGCAGAGTACCTGCTTGCGTCTGATAAGTATTCTTTAATTAAAAGTATATGCATACCTGCTGAGAAGCGCAGGTACTCTCTCTCTGCAAATGAATGAGTGTGGGTACTCAGTACCATTTACAGCTCTGCCTTTTGCCATACTGCACAGTTCCCTTTCTACAGCACTCATCGCCCCCGCGTTTAGAAGCATGCACACACCTCCCTCTCTGACGCATATATGCATTGTTATTCATCATATGGAGCTCGCTGTGTGCAGTGCAGTCTGTTCTGTCTCCCCATCCTCTCTCCCACCATCTCCTCTGCTTTCTCCCCATCGCCCGTTCTCCCTCCGCTCTGTAACTCTTCTCGCTCCAGCCGTTGTCTCCCTCCGTCCTCCCCGGCTTCTCCCCAGCTCTCCATCCCTGCATCTTTGTCTCTTTATGTCTCCATCTCTTCCCTTGCCCACTTCGCATTCATGGTGTTTCTCTGCGCGTGTCCTTTCCTTCTCCCTCCTGCCCTGTCAGTGTTTCTCGCCTCCATTCTTGCTGTCAGTCTCTGCACCCCAGATGTCCGCAATCTCTCTTTGTCAATCCCTTCAACTCAGTCTTTTCCTCAGTTGTTTTCCAATCCTCTGTCTTTTCTTTGCCTGTGTATATTCACTCTTCTCTTCTCTATCTGTGCTTTCTCTCTCTTTGCAGTTCATTCCTTTCCTCCCGCTCACTTGCTGTCTTTCTCTACCTAATCATTCTATTATTTTTTCTTTCTTTTCTCTCGTTCTCTCTTTCACTTGTTCTTTTTTCTCAATGTCCCCCTTTACCCTTTCTCTACATCTGCTCTCTCTTCTTTTCCTATCCCCTCCAGCTACCTCTCATGTTCCCCTCTTCACTTCTGTTTCTCTCTTTACCTCTTCTTCCCTATTCTCTTCTGCTTTCTCTTTCACTCTGTTCCTCTCCTTCCTCCCCATTACCTACCCTCCTCTGTCTCTTTCTCGTTCTTTCTTGTGCTCGCCCCCTTTGTCTTTCTGTTCCTTTTTTGATCTCCCAGTTATTTCTCTCCTTCCTTTTTCTCCCCTATTGCCCCATTGTGCACTTTTTCAATTTTCTTCTTTCTATCGTTATCACCCTTTCTCTCATTTCCTATCTCCCTTTCTCTACATTATCTTCCTTTCTTCTTTGTTGTTGTTCTCTTTTAGCCTACCTCTTAATTCTCTTTTTGTTTCTCTGTTTGCATTTGCTGTTTGCTCTCTCTTTTACTTTGTCGTTCCCTCTCTTCACTTCTCTTCCTCTCGCCCAGCTATCAGCGGGTCTCTCCCTCTTGCCAGGGTCTTCTCTTTTATCCCATCTCTCTCGTTCATTCTCTCTCCTTCTCTTTCACTCGCTCCCTCTGTTTCTTTCCTGCCCCCTCCCCGTCTCCCCTTTCCTCTGCCCCAGCAGAGCGAATGCACCGTTGCCTCATCTGGGAGGAAACCTCAGGCCTCTTGTCCACATCTCGCTGCCTGGGAACACTTTCTGCCTGCAGACTTTTACTGCCTCCACAGATCCTGTCTTCCTGCCCCACTGCCTGTGAAATATTATTTGAGTCTGCCGAGATGTGCTAATCCCACATTCCTGTGTCCTACCTCCCTGCCTGTGACATGCTGTTTCAGTTTGCAGAGTTGTGCTGCCTGCGCAGGCCCAGTCTGCGTATATGGGCCTCTCTATGAAATCGTGTCTCACTGTGCAGTTATGATGCCTGCCCTGTTCCTGTGTTTGCACCCATCTGCCTGTAAAGTTTGCCTCTGTATGCTGAGTCACACTGCCTGCACTGGCCCTGTGTGTGCACAGCTCTGAAGTTTTGCCTCGCTCTGCAGAATTATGCTGCCTGCACTGGTCCTGTAGATGCACCCCTCTGCCTGTGAAGTTATGCCTCAGTCTGCAGTTATGTTGCCTGCACTGGTCCTGTAGATGCACCCCTCTGCCTGTGAAGTTATGCCTCAGTCTGCAGTTATGTTGCCTGCACTGGTCCTGTAGATGCACCCCTCTGCCTGTGAAGTTATGCCTCAGTCTGCAGTTATGCTGCCTGCACTGGTCCTGTAGATGCACCCCTCTGCCTGTGAAGTTATGCCTCAGTCTGCAGTTATGCTGCATGCACTGGTCCTGTAGATGCACCCCTCTGCCTGTGAAGTTTTGCCTCGCTCTGCAGAATTATGCTGCCTGCACTGGTCCTGTAGATGCACCCCTCTGCCTGTGAAGTTATGCCTCAGTCTGCAGTTATGTTGCCTGCACTGGTCCTGTAGATGCACCCCTATGCCTGTGAAGTTATGCCTCAGTCTGCAGTTATGTTGCCTGCACTGGTCCTGTAGATGCACCCCTCTGCCTGTGAAGTTATGCCTCAGTCTGCAGTTATGTTGCCTGCACTGGTCCTGTAGATGCACCCCTCTGCCTGTGAAGTTATGCCTCAGTCTGCAGTTATGCTGCCTGCACTGGTCCTGTAGATGCACCCCTCTGCCTGTGAAGTTATGCCTCAGTCTGCAGTTATGCTGCATGCACTGGTCCTGTAGATGCACCCCTCTGCCTGTGAAGTTTTGCCTCGCTCTGCAGAATTATGCTGCCTGCACTGGTCCTGTAGATGCACCCCTCTGCCTGTGAAGTTATGCCTCAGTCTGCAGTTATGTTGCCTGCACTGGTCCTGTAGATGCACCCCTATGCCTGTGAAGTTATGCCTCAGTCTGCAGTTATGCTGCCTGCACTGGTCCTGTAGATGCACCCCTCTGCCTGTGAAGTTATGCCTCAGTCTGCAGTTATGTTGCCTGCACTGGTCCTGTAGATGCACCCCTCTGCCTGTGAAGTTATGCCTCAGTCTGCAGTTATGCTGCCTGCACTGGTCCTGTAAATGCACCCCTCTGCCTGTGAAGTTATGCCTCAGTCTGCAGTTATGCTGCCTGCACTGGTCCTGTAGATGCACCCCTCTGCCTGTGAAGTTATGCCTCAATCTGCAGTTATGTTGCCTGCACTGGTCCTGTAGATGCACCCCTCTGCCTGTGAAGTTATGCCTCAGTTTGCAGTTATGCTGCCTGCACTGGTCCTGTAAATGCACCCCTCTGCCTGTGAAGTTATGCCTCAGTCTGCAGTTATGCTGCCTGCACTGGTCCTGTAGATGCACCCTCTGCCTGTGAAGTTATGCCTTAGTCTGCAGAGCTTTGCTACCTTCACAGGTCATGTGCATGGACCTGTTGCCTCGGAGCGCTTGTACAAAGAAAGGTCAGTCGTTGTGTTATCATTCCCTGAAAATACAAACACTCCAGGTTTTAAAACCTTGTATTAGATTTACTGAAAATAAAGCAGCAAAGTGACAACATGCTATGGCTTTCAGGGTGGCAGTGACACCAGGCAAGGGTGCAGTGGGGATGGTGCCCAGTGTCTGGCTTCCTGGCATGTAGAAAAGGCGAACAGTTGGGACAGTGAAGTTAGAGATATGGGAAGAGTGAGGTGAGATTTAGCAAAGCAGGGGGAAGGGGAACCTATAGAACCTGCAGAGAAAGATATGTCTCTGCGGGGAGAATGGGATGACATAGAGCCTGTGGAGGGAGAGATGTTCAGATGAGGCAATGTGTCTCAGATAGACAGAAAGGGAACAAGCAGGACCTGTGGAAAGGGAGATAGCCCCGTAGATCGAGAAGAGATCTCACAGGCTGAGGGGAGGGTGACTCATGAGACCTGTGGAGGGAGAGAACTCCGCAGACTGAGAAGAGATCTCACAGGCTGAGGGAAGGGGAGCACATGAGACCTGTGGAGGGAGAGAACTCCGCAGACTGAGAAGAGATCTCACAGGCTCTAGAAGAGGGACACACGAGACCTGTGGAGGGAGAGATAATTCTGCAGACTGAGAAGAGATCTCACAGGCTGAAGGAAGGGGAGCACACGAGACCTGTGGAGGGAGAGATAACGCCGCAGACTGAGAAGAGATCTCACAGACTCAGGGAAGGGTGACATACGAGACATGTGGAGGGAGAAATGACTCTGCAGACTGAGGAACATCTCACAGACAGCAAGGGGAAGGGAACACGCAGATCTCTGGATCTGTACCCGCAGAGTAGGACGAGACACAGATGCAAGGGGTTCATAGCACCTGTGGAGGGAGAGCTCTTGCTGCAGAATAAGACGAGATTTCACAAGCAGAAAGGAGAAGAGAACACATAAAGGTTATTGGGGGAGAGAGATGTCTGCAGAATGAGAGGAGATATCACAGGCAGAGAAGAGGGGACTAGAGAACTGTAGATGGAGAGCCACAGATGAGATGTTAAAGACAGAGACAGGGGAACATACAGGACCTGTGAAGGGTGCAATATCTGCAGACTGAAGCAATAACTCACAGGCAGAGAGGCGTGGATTACAAAGTACCCGTGCAGGGAGGGATATCTCTGCAGATTGTGTCAATAACTCACATGCAGGGAGAAGTGATTAACACAAGAGCCGTGTAGGTGGAGATATCTCTGCAGACAGATGAGATCTACAGGCAGAGACAAGGGAACATGCAGAACCTCTGAAGGGCGAGATATCTGCAGACTGAAGCAACAACTCACAGGGAGATGGGAACACCTGAGACCTGTGTAGGGAGAGATGTCTCTACAGGCTGAGAGGAGATCACACCTGTGGATTTAGAGACCCAGATGAGATTTTACAGACAGAGACAACAGAACATGCAGGCCCTATGAAGGGTGTGATATCTGCAGACTGAAGCAATAACTCAGAGGCAGAGAGACATGGTTTACACAGGAGCTGTGTAGGGAGAAATATCTCTGCAGACGGAGGTAATGACCCACAGGCAGGGAGAAGGGGATCACACTAGACCTGTGGAGGGAGAGATATCTCAGCAGGCTGCGATCAAAGCTTACAGGTAGAGAGAAGACTAGAACACGGGGGACATTTGGAAGGAGAGATCACTAGGAACTTGGGAGAGGATGTAGCACAGCAGTCAGAGCAACTGCCTCGGACCTGGAGACCCGGTTCGAGCATCGGCCCAACATCCTGTGATTCCGGGCAAATCACTTCTCCCCTTGCCTACACAGCCAGCGCCTTGAGACCCTCACGGCTGTTAAGCTGTAGCAGTGTCTCTTATTGCACACGTCCTGCCTCCGCCTGCAGCGATGCCTCTTCCTGCACAGGTCCTGTCTTCGCCTGTAGCAGTGTCTCTTGTTGCACAAGTCCTGCCTCCGCCTGTAGCAGTGTCTCTTCCTGCACAGGTCCTCTCTCTGCCTGTATGGGTGTCTCTTCCTGCACAGGTCCTGTCTCCGACTGTAGCAGTGTCTCTTCTTGCACATGTCCTGTGTCCGCCTGTAGCAGTGTCTCTTCCTGCACAGGTCCTGTTTCTGCCTGTAGGGGTGTCTCTTCCTGCACAGGTCCTGTCTTTTCCTGTAGCAGTGTCTCTTCCTGCACAGGTCCTGTCTCCGACTGTAGCAGTGTATTTTCTTGCACAGGTCCTGTCTCCGCCTGTAGCGGTGTCTCTTCCTGCACAGGTCCTGTTTCTGCCTGTAGGGGTGTCTCTTCCTGCACAGGTCCTGTTTCTGCCTGTAGGGGGTCTCTTCCTGCACAGGTCCTGTCCCTGCCTGTAGCGGTGTCTCTTCTTGCACAGGTCCTGTCTCCGCCTGTAGCAGTGTCCCTTCCTGTACAGGTCCAGTCTCCGCCTGTAGCAGTGTCTCTTCCTGCACAGGTCCTCTCTCTGCCTTTAGGGGTGGCTCTTCCTGCATAGGTCCTGTCTCCCCCTGTAGCAGTGTCTCTTCCTGCACAGGTCCTGTCTCTGCCTGTAGCAGTGTCTCTTCTCCGCCTGTAGCGGTATCTCTTGTTGCACAGGTACTGTCTCCACCTGTAGCAGTGTCTCTTGTTGCACAGGTCCTGCTCTGCCTGTAGTAGTGTCTCTTCCTGCACAGGTCCTGTCTCCGCCTGTAGCAGTGTCTCTTCCTGTACAGGTCCTGTCTCCTCCTGTAGCAGTGTCTCTTCCTGCACAGGTCCTGTCTCCGCCTGTAGCAGTGTCTCTTGTTGCACAAGTCCTGCCTCCGCCTGTAGCGGTGTCTCTTCCTGCACAGGTCCTTTCTCTGCCTGTAGGGGTGTCTCTTCCTGCACAGGTCCTGTCTCCGACTGTAGCAGTGTCTCTTCTTGCACATGTCCTGTATCCGCCTGTAGCAGTGTCTCTTCCTGCACAGGTCCTGTTTCTGCCTGTAGGGGTGTCTCTTCCTGCACAGGTCCTGTCTTTTCCTGTAGCGGTGTCTCTTCCTGCACAGGTCCTATCTCCGCCTGTAGCAGTGTCTCTTCCTGTACAGGTCCTGTCTCCGCCTGAAGCAGTGTCTCTTCCTGCACAGGTCCTGTCTCCGACTGTAGCAGTGTATTTTCTTGCACAGGTCCTGTCTCCGCCTGTAGCGGTGTCTCTTCCTGCACAGGTCCTGTTTCTGCCTGTAGGGGTGTCTCTTCCTGCACAGGTCCTGTTTCTGCCTGTAGGGGTGTCTCTTCCTGCACAGGTCCTGTCCCTGCCTGCAGCGGTGTCTCTTCTTGCACAGGTCCTGTCTCCGCCTGTAGCAGTGTCCCTTCCTGTACAGGTCCTGTCTCCGCCTGTAGCAGTGTCTCTTCCTGCACAGGTCCTCTCTCTGCCTTTAGGGGTGGCTCTTCCTGCATAGGTCCTGTCTCCCTCTGTAGCAGTGTCTCTTCCTGCACAGGTCCTGTCTCTGCCTGTAGCAGTGTCTCTTCTCCGCCTGTAGCGGTATCTCTTGTTGCACAGGTACTGTCTCCACCTGTAGCAGTGTCTCTTGTTGCACAGGTCCTGCTCTGCCTGTAGTAGTGTCTCTTCCTGCACAGACTAGAACACGGGGGACATTTGGAAGGAGAGATCACTAGGAACTTGGGAGAGGATGTAGCACAGCAGTCAGAGCAACTGCCTCGGACCTGGAGACCCGGTTCGAGCGTGGGCCCAACATCCTGTGATTCCGGGCAAATCACTTCTCCCCTTGCCTACACAGCCAGCGCCTTGAGACCCTCACGGCTGTTAAGCTGTAGCAGTGTCTCTTATTTCACACGTCCTGCCTCCGCCTTTAGCGATGCCTCTTCCTGCACAGGTCCTGTCTTCGCCTGTAGCAGTGCCTCTTGTTGCACAAGTCCTGCCACCGCCTGTAGCGGTGTCTCTTCCTGCACAGGTCCTCTCTCTGCCTGTAGGGGTGTCTCTTCCTGCACAGGTCCTGTCTCCGACTGTAGCAGTGTCTCTTCTTGCACATGTCCTGTGTCCGCCTGTAGCAGTGTCTCTTCCTGCACAGGTCCTGTCTCCGCCTGTAGCGATGTCTCTTCCTGCACAGGTCCTGTCTCCGCCTGTAGCAGTGTCTCTTCCTGCACAGGTCTGTTATCTGCCTGTAGCAGTGTCTCTTCCTGCACAGGTCCCGTCTCCGCCTGTAGCGGTGTCTCTTGTTGCACAGGTCTTGTCTCCGCCTGTAGCGGTGTCTCTTCTCTGCCTGTAGCGGTGTCTCTTGTTGCACAGGTCCTGTCTCCGCCTGTAGCAGTGTCTCTTGTTGCACAGGTCTTGTCTCCACCTGTAGCGGCGTCTCTTATTGCACAGGTCCTGTCTCCACCTGTAGCGGTGTCTCTTCTCCGCCTGAACGGTGTCTCTTGTTGCACAGGTCTTGTCTTCACCTGTAGCAGTGTCTCTTCTACACCTGTAGCAGTGTCTCTTGTTGCACAGGTCTTGTCTCCGCCTGTAGCAGTGTCTCTTGTTGCACAGGTCCTGTCTCCGCCTGTAGTGGTGTCTCTTGTTGCATAGGTCTTGTCTCCGTCTGTAGCAGTGTCTCTTGTTGCACAGGTCTTGTCTCTGCCTGTAACGGTGTCTCTTCCTGCACAGGTCTTGTCTCCGCCTGTAGCAGTGTCTCTTCTTGCAGAGGTCTAGTCTCTGCCTGTATCGGTGTCTCTTCCTGCACAGGTCCTGTCTCCGCCTGTAGCAGTGTCTCTTCTTGCAGAGGTCCTGTCTCCGCCTATACCAGTGTCTCTTCCTGCACGGGTCCTGTCTTCGCCTGTAGCGGTGTCTCTTCTTGCATAGGTCCTGTCTCCGCGTGTAGCGGTGTCTCTTCCTGCACAGGTCCTGTCTCCGCCTGTGGCGGTGTCTCTTCCTGCACAGGTCCTGTCTCTGCCTGTAGCAGTGTCTCTTGTTGCACAGGTGCCTGCCTCCGCCTGTAGCTGTGTCTCTTCCTGCATAGGTCCTGTCTTCGCCTGTAGCAGTGTCTCTTGTTACACAGGTCCTGTCTCCGCCTGTAGCGATGTCTCTTCCTGCACAAGTCCTGTCTCCGCCTGTACCAGTGTCTCTTCCTGCACAGGTCCTGTCTTCGCCTGTAGCGGTGTCTCTTGTTGCACAGGTCCTGTCTCCGCCTGAAGCGGTGTCTCTTGTTGCACAGGTCCTGTCTCCCCCTGTAGGGGTGTCTCTTCCTGCACAGGTCCTGTCTCCGCCTGAAGCAGTGTCTCTTCCTGCACAGGTCCTGTCTCCGCCTGAAGCAGTGTCTCTTCCTGCACAGGTCCTGTCTCTGCCTGTAGCAGTGTCTCTTGTTGCACAGGTCTGGTCTCTGCCTATAGAGGTGTCTCTCCTTGCACAGGTCTAGTCTCTGCCTGTAGTGGTGTCTCTTCTTGCACAGGTCCTGTCTCCGCGTGTAGCAGTGTCTCTTCTTGCACAGGTCCTGTCTCCGCCTGTAGCAGTGTCTCTTGTTGCACAGGTCTGGTTTCTGCCTGTAGCGGTGTCTCTTCTTGCACAGGTTGTCTCTTCCTGTAGCGATGTCTCTTCTTGCACAGGTGTGGTCTCCGCCTGTAGCAGTGTCTCTTGTTGCACAGGTCCTGTCTCTGCCTGTAGCGGTGTCTCTTGTTGCACAGGTCCTGTCTCCGCCTGTAGCAGTGTCTCTTGTTGCACAGGTCTTGTCTCCGCCTGTAGCAGTGTCTCTTGTTGCACAGGTCCTGTCTCCGCCTGTAGCGGTGTCTCTTGTTGCATAGGTCTTGTCTCCGTCTGTAGCAGTGTCTCTTGTTGCACAGGTCTTGCCTCTGCCTGTAGCGGTGTCTCTTCCTGCACAGGTCTTGTCTCCGCCTGTAGCAGTGTCTCTTCTTGCAGAGGTCCTGTCTCCGCCTGTACCAGCGTCTCTTCCTGCACAGGTCCTGTCTTCGCCTGTGGCGGTGTCTCTTCCTGCACAGGTCTGGTCTCTGCCTGTAGCGGTGTCTCTTCTTGCACAGGTTGTCTCTTCCTGTAGCGATGTCTCTTCTTGCACAGGTGTGGTCTCCGCCTGTAGCAGTGTCTCTTGTTGCACAAGTCCTGTCTCTGCCTGTAGCGGTGTCTGTTCCTGCACAGGTCCTGTCTCTGCCTGTAGCGGTGTCTCTTGTTGCACAGGTCCTGTCTCCGCCTGTAGCGATGTCTCTTCCTGCACAAGTCCTGTCTCCGCCTGTACCAGTGTCTCTTCCTGCACAGGTCCTGTCTTCGCCTGTAGCGGTGTCTCTTGTTGCACAGGTCCTGTCTCCGCCTGAAGCGGTGTCTCTTGTTGCACAGGTCCTGTCTCCCCCTGTAGGGGTGTCTCTTCCTGCACAGGTCCTGTCTCCGCCTGAAGCAGTGTCTCTTCCTGCACAGGTCCTGTCTCCGCCTGAAGCAGTGTCTCTTCCTGCACAGGTCCTGTCTCTGCCTGTAGCAGTGTCTCTTGTTGCACAGGTCTGGTCTCTGCCTATAGAGGTGTCTCTCCTTGCACAGGTCTAGTCTCTGCCTGTAGCGGTGTCTCTTCTTGCACAGGTCCTGTCTCCGCGTGTAGCAGTGTCTCTTCTTGCACAGGTCCTGTCTCCGCCTGTAGCAGTGTCTCTTGTTGCACAGGTCTGGTTTCTGCCTGTAGCGGTGTCTCTTCTTGCACAGGTTGTCTCTTCCTGTAGCGATGTCTCTTCTTGCACAGGTGTGGTCTCCGCCTGTAGCAGTGTCTCTTGTTGCACAGGTCCTGTCTCTGCCTGTAGCGGTGTCTCTTGTTGCACAGGTCCTGTCTCCGCCTGTAGCAGTGTCTCTTGTTGCACAGGTCTTGTCTCCGCCTGTAGCAGTGTCTCTTGTTGCACAGGTCCTGTCTCCGCCTGTAGCGGTGTCTCTTGTTGCATAGGTCTTGTCTCCGTCTGTAGCAGTGTCTCTTGTTGCACAGGTCTTGCCTCTGCCTGTAGCGGTGTCTCTTCCTGCACAGGTCTTGTCTCCGCCTGTAGCAGTGTCTCTTCTTGCAGAGGTCCTGTCTCCGCCTGTACCAGTGTGTCTTCCTGCACAGGTCTGGTCTCTGCCTGTAGCGGTGTCTCTTCTTGCACAGGTTGTCTCTTCCTGTAGCGATGTCTCTTCTTGCACAGGTGTGGTCTCCGCCTGTAGCAGTGTCTCTTGTTGCACAAGTCCTGTCTCTGCCTGTAGCGGTGTCTGTTCCTGCACAGGTCCTGTCTCTGCCTGTAGTGGTGTCTCTTGTTGCACAGGTCCTGTCTCCGCCTGTAGCGATGTCTCTTCCTGCACAAGTCCTGTCTCTGCCTGTAGCGGTGTCTCTTGTTGCACAGGTCCTGTCTCCGCCTGTAGCGGTGTCTCTTGTTGCACAAGTCCTGTCTCCGCCTGCAGCAGTGTCTCTTGTTGCACAAGTCCTGTCTCCGCCTGTAGCAGTGTCTCTTGTTGCACAGGTCCTGTCTCTGCCTGTAGCGGTGTCTCTTGTTGCACAGGTCCTGTCTCCGCCTGTAGCGGTGTCTCTTGTTGCACAGGTCCTGTCTCCGCCTGTAGCGGTGTCTCTTGTTGCACAAGTCCTGTCTCCGCCTGTAGCAGTGTCTGTTCCTGCACAGGTCCTGTCTCCGCCTGTAGCAGTGTTCGATACAGAATAGCGCATAGTGATCTGCTGCCCGGGGAGGGAGGGGCACCGGCAGCGAGGTGGGCAGTGCGCTACAGTGCAGGCTTGTTGGGGGAAGGGGAGCTTTATTGGCGCCCCCGTGTGGACGCGCTGCAGCGCCCCCCAGCCACGCCTCTATCCCCCGCTCCCTGCACGCCTTCGATTCTCATAAGTAATACTTCAATTTCCTGGGTGTTTTTTTATTTTATTTTTATGCGTTTCCATTTGTGAAAGGTCTGAGTTTTGTGCTTACATCTATTTTTAAATGATGAGATATCTCATTTCGGTTTATCAAGCTGTGACAAATATATTCTTAATTGTTGTTTTCAGGTATGAAATTCTCCATGATTTCGTGTCTGGTTTTAAAGGGGCGTGGGATCATAAGTTTTTATTCTCAATGTCATTCTGTTTTTAAAAATTAGTCCCTAAAAGAAGCAGATCCGTCGTTATTTCTCATTTTCAGAACCAGCTTCCTATTCATATTTTAAAGGTGCTGAATCATTTCCATGTGTTTGTGTTCAAGCTGTTTGAACCGAAAAGTTCTCATCTCATTGCTATTTATACGTGAAGCCAACCCATTCTTTTTACATTGTAACCTCGGCAAAATCTTGTTTTATCGTTGTTTTTAAGCCGCGCGAATGTGTCTCCGTGTTGAAGTGATGGGCGACCCACCCTTAAGGACGTGTCGGTAATAGTTGTTATTTTTGCCCTCGTGCCGGGCAGGGGGAGTTTGTCTGGATCCTTCCAAGAAGGCTTTGAAGGCAGCTCGCCCTTAGCCCCCCCTTCCTGCTGCACCACTTCCACTGATCCCCCCTCTTCTCTCATCTTTTTTTCTTTGCAGAGAGGCTGTCATTCGGGACACCGGGAGGATGTGCGTGCTCCACGCCTGAGGATTAATTGAAACACTTCTTGCATTCATAAGGACTGAGGGAGAGAGAGGCGGGAAGAGATCAAGGTTGAAGGAACTGGAGGAGGGGAAAAAACTGTCCATCTTGCAACTTTCAGAAAAAAAAGAAATAGCTACCAGAGCAAGCACAAGTATGAAGGCCCGGTGCTGAAGACACAGCTGTCCAGCCCTGGAGAGGCTGGAGCTCAGGTCCACGCCAGGCTTCCCATGGTCCAGGAGAAGCCCTTGTTGTGTGAGGAATGGCCATGCCTTTAGCCAATATGTTGAGCACAGCCCTTCGCTCCGTGTGAGGTGCTTGGATAGTTTGCGGGCTAGTGCGAGGGCTCCTTCTTTTGCCCCCCTCTGTATATGCATGTCTACATATGTTGCCCTTGGAATTGTGTGGCGCTTGAGGTTTGATGCGGAGACGCAGGGTCAGTGCCCGAGTGTCTTGGCTAGTCCTGCTCAGATAAACGCACAAGCATGGCGGCCGGAGTGGCGACATGGCTCCCTTTTGCAAGGGCAGCCGCCGTGGGGTGGCTGCCACTGGCCAAGAGGCCGATGCCTAAGCCGCCCAGCGACAACAAGAGACGTAGCGATGAGATCCTGGTGGTCAACGTCAGTGGCAGGAAGTTCCAGACCTGGAAGAACACGCTTGACAGGTACCCGGACACTTTGCTGGGCAGCTCGGAGAAAGAGTTCTTTTTCAACGAGGACACTCAGGAATATTTCTTTGACCGGGACCCCGAGATGTTCCGCCACATCCTGAACTTCTACAGGACGGGCAAGCTTCACTACCCTCGGCACGAGTGCATCCAGGCATTCGACGAGGAGCTCTCCTTCTACGGTATCATCCCTGAGATCATCGGGGACTGCTGCCTGGAGGAGTACAGGGACAGGAAGAAGGAGAACGCTGAGAGGCTGGCGGAGGACACCGAGGCCGAGATGGCCACCGACACCCCACTGCCTCCCGACAGTACATTCCGCCAGCGGCTTTGGCGGGCCTTCGAGAACCCACACACCAGCACCATGGCCCTGGTCTTCTACTACGTCACTGGCTTCTTCATCGCCGTCTCGGTCATCGCTAACGTGGTGGAGACAGTGCCCTGCCGACCACCTCCCGGGCATATTAGGGAGCTCCCCTGTGGGGAGAAGTTCCAACTAGCCTTCTTCTGCATGGACACGGCCTGCGTGCTCATCTTCACCTTCGAGTACCTGATGAGACTCTTTGCGGCCCCCAGCCGTTGCAAGTTCATGCGCAGCGTCATGAGCATCATTGACGTGGTGGCCATCATGCCCTACTACATTGGGCTCGTCATGCCAGAGAATGAGGATGTCAGCGGGGCCTTCGTCACTCTCCGAGTCTTCCGGGTGTTCCGGATCTTTAAATTCTCCCGCCACTCCCAGGGTCTCCGGATTTTGGGATACACACTCAAGAGCTGCGCTTCCGAGTTGGGCTTCCTCTTGTTCTCCCTCACCATGGCTATTATCATCTTTGCCACCGTCATGTTCTATGCCGAGAAGGGCACCAGCAAAACCAACTTCACCAGCATCCCTGCTGCTTTCTGGTACACAATCGTCACCATGACCACCCTGGGGTAAGTCACGCTTTTCTGTTTAATCTCTTGTGCTGATGCATGCCAGTGTCTTACCGCAGGGGCTAAAGGCAGGGAGTGTGTGTTAGAGGTGACTGCTGCTGTAGTTCTGTTTGTAGGTCAGCTTGGTTACAAGCTTTCCATGGTGACTCACCATGAGAGGTTGAGAGAGGAGAACCTGGGGTACAAGAGGGATTCAGGACTGCATTGCTTGTTGAAGGTTTTTGACCCAGTGCATCAGTTTAAGACTGAGAAACGCGTGCGTGGGCCAGAAAGTAATCTGCTTACTCATAACATTGGCATGCAGTAGCTAAGTCTTATTTTTCTTCAAGAGCAAAACTATTCAAATTGGCACTGACATGCGCAGTTAGGGCATTGTGATTTGTTCTTTGCAGTGTTTGGGAGAACCAAGCAGGTGAGCTGTTTGCTCACGTATTTGACGTAGTTAAACTGGATTGTATGAAGCAGTTTGTTCTGTTCTTGGTGCCTCTTTATATAAAGAAATCAAGTGTGCCGCCACCCCCACCCCACAACAGGTCTTCCTATCAAGCTGTGCTGTGCATGAGGCCCGCAGGCCAGCACTCTGGTGCAGGTCCATAAATTGTTGATGGTACGTGGTGGCCATATTTAGAAATCCGGTTTCGAACCTGAGCTCAAATGTTTGTTCAGAAAACTCAAGAGGGAGCTCCGGTTCAATGGGAGTTTGTTCAAAGTGGACCTCGTGGCCTCCAAAGGGGTCATACAAAAGTCAATGTGGATTAGGGTTTGTTATTAAAAAAAAAAGCATGGCATGATTTGCTTGTGAGCTGTGGGCCGCAGAAAGCGCTGTGTGGAGCTAGTCTCGTCATCCAGGAGCCTGATCTCCGACGCTTTTGTTGGGCCAGACCCAGCCACTGCTATCTGTGATGGAAGATGGAGGGTGGTGGTCGGTGCTGTCTGTTGTCCACTCGGCATGGCTGAAGAATGGCCCAGGGCAGCCGAGTTAAACTCTTCTCTGTTTGCTAGAATCTGTTTCTCATCAGGCATTGGTTCATTGTTAACTTGCCCCTCAGAGGTAGTGCAACCTGTCAAGATGTGTGCTGCAGATCACCTGACGCTAAGGGACCGAGTGGCTTATAGGGACATGGTGACTCTGACTGTCAGGCTGGCACGCGACTGACTGCCCGGGCCACGCCAGCCTGTCAAGAACTCGCCCAGTTTCTTCATAGGCATCAGCTTCAGCGAGTTGCGACCGCACCGCCAGGAAAAATAACACATGTAAACGGCTGTCTGTTAAAAATTGACGACAGTCCCATCTCATTCGCCAGAAACAGCTTTTAGTTAAAGCACATATAATGGCTCAATTATTCCCAAGTGCTAAAGAAACTTGATAGATGCTGCATTGCATCGCCGCTTGTCTCTGGGGCACACGATGGCAGTGGCTGGCATCACACAGCAGGGGCTGAGAGGTGCCCGTGGGTGTTTGTTACACATAGCCCCAAGTTCAGATTCCTTCCTCTCGCCAGTCTTTTCACTGTCTCGCCTGTTACCTGGCACCTTCCAAAGCAATGAAAGAATTGGTGCCAGGATACCCGCGTGGTAAGTGTGAAGCCACCAGGTCTGTCCACTCCAACCAACCTCTCACTGCAAACACTTGTTCCCAAGGAGAAGGCTCAACGTAAAGATGCTTCTGTTTTTCAAGAGGTAAAGTGACTTGATGTAGTGGGCATTGCTTCTCAGATACAAGCCTCTACTGGTTGTACAGAGGCCTCTGGGGGCGGATGTGTTTTGAAAGGGGAAGGGAAGGCACCTGACGGGAGTGGAGGGGTCCACAGAGTGACATCCTGCTAGAATATTTCACAGGCCAAGACGTCAATGAAGTAAGAAAAAACATGAACTTTCTGATGCAGGGTAGGGATTTGGGCCTGAAGCCTCTTACTTGTTTCACCCTTGACCCCAGATCACTTGGTTGTTTGGTTTCCATTTTATGCGTTTTAAAAAGTGACAGCTGAAGATATCGCCCAACCCTGGATTTGTTCACCCGAATTCATGGCTGCTGAGGGAGTGAGGAATCCTGATAGGGAGCGAAGAGACTGTCCTACGGAATGGGGGTGGGAATAGTGACAATCTGAAGCGCTTGGGGTCTCGAACTGTTTCTAAGTCTGGCGTCTGCACGAGAGACCACTCACCACGAACCCAACATTAGGTTCTGCTCACTGACCAGGAACAATTTTGCCTTTCCTTAAGACTCAAGAGGCAAGTACACGAACACCGCATGAAAGCTGTAAAATGAATAGATGAATGAGGAACAACCCCAGGACCAAGCTAGGATTTGCATCTGAGAATTTGCTTGAAATATACTCTAGTACGAACTAGCAAAGAGATAACATGCTAGAGCAGCATCAGGAGAGCGCGGAAATGCAGAGTAGTACGGAGGAAGAAACGCTGGCCGGTGTGCAGTATTGTAACTTTCATATAGCGCTTACTAACCCAATGTAGGACACTAAAGCACTTGCCGGCGTGGGTAGCATGCTACAGCAGGTAAGGTGTGTGGTTGGAGGTGTGTTGGAAGTGTACTGAACCTGTGTTGGACGTGTTTCTATGTCATGAAGGATGACCACTGAGTTGGGGTCATCGCTCATAAGACACAGCGCTTAGCAGTGGAATGGGTGAAGAAATGAGAAAGACGGGTGCAAAGTTTATTGTTTTTGGTTAGTTTGCAGCTTTGAGCATGCCTTCACATCTCTTTATGGTACTTCCTACTATTCCTAGGCTGGTTACTGCACAGATTTGGTCATTCTGAGATTTTTGTTTTTGTTTATGGTCCTGAGCAGGTATACTTTGGAGGAGGAGATATTCAGGAGTTTCTGTGGGGATGGATTTTGTTGTAGTCATCTCCTATATGAATATTATTGCCCTCAAACCATGTAGGTATTTGGGACCAGCATTGGTGGACTAAATTAGAGTTCTTTGGTGGCCAGTGGTATGCAGCAGATCGCTTCATTTATTTTACTTCGTTTAAAGGACTGTGTCCATTTCCACCCCAGGGCTTGCTGCCCCATCCACAGGTCCTCCACCTAGCGGGAGGCTCTCGCAAGGGAAGCACAAGATCAGAGTCTATTATTGTTACTCAGGTCTTCAAACATCACAGGTCACCGTTCCCACAGCTTGGTGTCATTGTACAGGGCCAATCCCAAGAACCGCTGGGATGCGCCAGTTTTTGTACTTTTTGGCCTCCCAGCACTGTCTCCGTTTTGAATGTAAGAATTCACTACCAAAAGAAGCACAATCAAGTTGCATAGTATGAGGGTGAGATCGTCTTGGTGTGAGGTTGGGAAACATGCCTGGGGTATAGTCTTGCTGTTTCCACAAATTCCTGACCTTCCTGTGACCTGACCTTCTGCCTATACTATAGATTTCCAGTTTGAACATCTTACCCTGTGAGTCGCTGGCTTGTGTCCATATGCATCTTTGGATATTTTTACTACTGCACCTGCAACTATTTCTGCTACAATAAGACTGTAAAATGTGCTTATATGACTTTAAGAGATAAAGGGCTCCTGAGAAGTCTGTCCCCTCACAACCCACTTATCCTGTGCCTTGCTCCTGCTGGTTCTCTGAATTTACATATATTGGTAGGTTGAGGTACTTGTAATGCCCACTGTGCAAGCTCAAGGCGCACAGTAAGGTATTGTCCGTGTATCAGTTATGATTTGTAGTTAGGAAGAAGGATCCTTTTAGGGCCATTCATATTGCCCACTCTCGCAAGGGTTCTTCAAGGGATTTCTGAAGACAGCATGAATGAAGATGTGCGTGATGTTCTTTCCTGCACAACTGAGTCTGTGGTTCAGTCAATTTCTATGGGGTTTATTTGTTTGGTAAGAGAGGACGGTCCCACAGAATGCTGTGAACGCTGTGGTGATATTTGACTAACAGAGAGTCAACAGATTGTTTTCAGAGTTCAGCTTACTGGCACAAGGGTTTTTCATCTGATCACATTTTCGAATAAGGCATCGCCTCTGTGGCCAAGGGAGGGCAAATTTGGTTAGACCAATTTGGAAGAGAGAGAGAAAGGGAGGGTGCACCATGTTTATCATCACCTGGAACGAAGGGGAGATATAGGAGGCACCAATTAGCACTTTTTCCTTTGTAGCTATAAGGTGAGGTTCCATCCCAGCCACTTTCCCAAGCTGTTTGCTTCTGTTTGGGAAGTAATAAGAACACAGCCTGGTCAAAGCTCTGAATGTAGTGTGTCTGAGCATTTAGTGTCTCAAGTAGCAGAGAGTGACAGGTTAGCTGCAGTACATTCATCGAATGAAGGCATATTGTAGGAAGAATTACCAGATGTGACAATAATTTCAAGTTTGTAACACATTATGGAGGTGTGACATAGGACTAAGGATTGAGTGATTACATATCTCAGGTTGTTACACACCCACATAGATGACTAGATTTTTTAATTCTTGACAAAAGACAGGCACGACAAGTTTAAATCTTTGTAGTCATCAAGTCGCAGCAGATCATACTGACGTCCTTGTGGGGACAGGTACTCTCGAGGATAAAGTCAGTGACGAAGGATGTGACTGATGCGAGACGCAAGCCTACAAAGTCAGGGAGAGCAGTGAGATGTCAGCAAAGTCACAGTCATCTGGGGAATACAGATTTGTCTTGGAAGTGTTGTCTGAGGCCTCTATTGAATAAGGAGATGGAATAAGCATTTCCTATATGTGCGGGGAGAAGGTTTTAAATTTAGGGTGGCTTGAATGAGAAGTAATATTTCAGTTCTGACCCTTCTAATCTTTGTGCTTCAGTCTTCTACAAGGCATGACCTCGCTGATCCATATTGATGCTGGAACCTGGAGTGTCTGAGAGAGATATTTAGAGGTGGTAAGCTTCGTAAAACAGGCTGTTTTTCAAGCAGTAGGTAGTTCCTCTGGGAGACATCCGAGGGATAATGGGGCAGTGGTGCTGCGCTCGCTGCTGTTTGTGATACAGACCATGCACTCAGCTGTGTGCAGGACCCCTTGAGACCTGGCGGGTTAGATTTGTGATCTCCATTCTTCTAGAGCATTTTTACGGCCATTATACGAGGCATATCTAGGGCTTGGACCGTCATCTTAAGGTCCTGTTTAGGGAGTCAAGGTTTGAGATTCCAGAATACTTGAAATCCAACATTTTGGTCAACTCCTTGACATACAGGTCAGGATGGAGTCATCAGTGGAGTGTGAAGGCTAGGTATGTATAAGAAGTAAAGAGCATATTTACAAGCAGCTTGCGCTGCAGGTGTGTCACTTTTTGTGACGCTCCGGTGGTACATTGTGCAGGCCCATATCTACAAGGCCACGCAAAGCCACTTTGTGTGGCTTTTCAGGACCTTGTAGGTATGAAGTAAGGCAACACAGTGCACGTCTCTGCATTGCCTTACCCTGCATCGAAGAGGCGTTTCTGGGCGCTGTGGTGGGTTTTCCCACACAACCACAATGGACTTTGATGCATTCTCACATATACAAGGATTTGTAAACCTTAGGATGCGTCAAAAGCCTACGCCGCTCCAGGTGAGGCGTAACAAGGAGAAATAACTTTATTTCTCCTATTTATTAACTCTTTTAGCACACCTAGAAAGAGGAAAGCACCTCCATTGATTGTTCTTGTGCAGGAAGGCGCCCCTTCCCGCACAAAAACAATCACTGCTACAACACAGACACCCTCACACCGTGGTGGAAGGGTGCCAGCCTTGACGCCTGGCAGTCAGTTTTGCACCAGCAAAGTGGAAAAGGACAGGAATGTGCTTTATCTCACAGATACAGCACGTTCCTGCCCTCTTCTTTTGACGCACGGCAGTGCAGCGAGACGCCGTATGGTGACATCCTGCGCCAAAATATCGTAAATAAGCCCCACAGTGTTTTAGGAGAGTGGTTTATGGCTTATAGTTACCTTTCCTTCAGATTGTAGGGTGGTTGTGCACTGTGGGGACCCTAGAGTGGTTATTCACTTCTCTACAGACCTAGATATTTATGGAGGTAGCATCACGGCACCGGGCATCCCGAGGGTGTGTTGTACACTGACTTTGTAGTCACTAGTGCAGCCGTAGGTCGACGCTGAAGAGAAGCGGGGGAGAGCAGAGCTCCACTGCACTGCATGTTGCAATGCATAATTCACTTCGTGGTGAGGGAGGAGAACGTATCTCCTTTTTTCTTGCTGTGCATTTGATCTAGAAAGAGATGCCTTGTAGAAGTGATGTGGCTGAGAAGCCCCTTCACCCTGGAAGCCATTTGCGTGAGTTGTCGGTGAGATCCAGGTGGGAATGGCTCTGTCGACTTCCATCATGTGCTCATACCCAGGAGGTCTCGACAGGTCTTAGGAAGAAGAGTAAGCCTGACCAAACATTATCAGAGGAAGCTCTTAGAGCACAAAGTAATGCATCTTAGGAAAAATCAATATATGAGTTGATTAAACATTTACATGCTATATTTACTGAGGATGGAGATATAAAGGATTATTTTTTCAGATAGTCTAAAATATGCGTTTCAGTGAAATGTGAGTCTTTATCCAATGTAGAAACAATGAATCAAATATTTGCCAATAAGCAATTGAACTGTATTTTGATCCTAGCTTTGAAAATGCCCTCAAAAAGCATTTGCAGAAGCGAGCCTCTTTGTGGTAAAGGGATGGATATGCAAAGGCCTGCTTTAATGTTATGTTGACCCTGTATCAAGCTGGAATGATGCATCTACGAAGAGTGGTGAGAGATGCTGATCCTAACCACAGACGGGCACCTTAGCCTTTATTCTGAAATAAAAGTTTTTTTGTTATCGTATTACGAAAGTGAAACAACCAGTTAAAAGGTCGATCGATTCTGGGGTTAGATGGATTTAGGTATCTCGCTCTTTCTGTGGCTGGGAATAATTTACAAGTATATGAAAGTGCTGCAGGACGCCCGGACCTATATTAAACTGTTGTTTAACTTTGTTCTGGTGTGCATGTTAGGTAGCAGGTAGGCGGGTGGGTGGCGATCAATGGTTCCTGTGCTGGGAGGCTGAGCTGCTTCCTTTTTCTAGAACTTTAATGTCCGAGGAAGATCGCTAGGCATGTGTTTTAGGAATGTGGTTACCTAAAGCAAAATAATACGTGCAGGAAATCTTATAGTATTACATCCGTGAGGCATTGGAGTATCTTAAAGTTCTGAGAAAGGCTTAGTTATGTTTTTTTGATAAACTGCAGAAGCATTAAAACATTTTTACTTGACCTGCGTCAGAATCAGCACTCACTGGCACGATCTGAGCAGAGCGGCGAAGGCTGAGGGCACAGTGAGATGGATCCCTCACCTCCTTCGTAACCAGTGTCCCCGGGGTGGTCAGTCGCACCAGAGTGCAAAAAGTGCCTCGAAACCAGGGACTGACTAGGCCAGTGTCACCTCCTGTGAGAGTGTAGAGTCTAAGTGGGGGCTCACTGCCACCTATGTGAGCAACCTTAACGGGTATTGGTTGGCATGACAGTGAGAACCTGAGCAGACCTTCACTGGCACCCCAATCAGCAGCCTGAGTGCCCAGGGGTCCACCGTACACGCTTTGTTTCATGCATGGAAGACTCTTCTGGACATAGTGTTTGTGAAAAGCAGGTGCATTCCATACCAGGGAAACATGTGAGGTGCATTCCATACCAGGGAAACATGTGAGGTACATTCCATACAAGGGAAACATGTGAGGTACATTCCATACAAAGGAAACATTTGAGGTGCATTCCATACCAGGGAAACATATGAGGTACATTCCATACAAGGGAAACATGTGAGGTGCATTCCATACCAGGGAAACATATGAGGTGCATTCCATACCAGGGAAACATATGAGGTACATTCCATACAAGGGAAACATGTGAGGTGCATTCCATACAAGGGAAACATGTGAGGTGCATTCCATACCAGGGAAACATATGAGGTACCCTGATCAGGGTTTGAGGCTGTATCACGAAGTCGTGTCAAAGAAGCAATTTCCCTCATATGCTGATTATTATTTGTAGATATGCCCTTTCTTTGCAGCTCCTGCCATACATGACTATGTGGCAGAGAAAGGACAAGCACTCCAGGTAGTCAGACCCCCCTCACACTCCCACGGTGCAACTCTACCTCATTGGGTGGATCCAAGCTAGCTACTTCTCTGTGACACTGGTACTTGCATTTATCACTTGCCGTCCAGTGCTGGGGCCTTTCACATTTTATGGCCTGGTTTGGCATATTTAGAGCACGTCAGTCTAGTAAAGATCTAATGTTGGAGAAGTGTATTTGTTTATTTTCCTTGCACAAAAGCACTCATGAGAGAGTTGACGCCATCATCATCTGTGACTGAAACCTACCAAAGACCTCTCCATGCAGGAGAAAATCAGTCTGTAGAATATGAAGGAGATGACTCCAGTAGGAGCTGAGATGAAGCAGATCTCCATTGGTGGGATCTAAGACCATGCAACTTGCTAGCATCTTTGTCCCACCACCTGCACAGGCACTTTTTTGCTCAGAAGCAAAAGATAGGTGGGCCTCTGTTGCTGGTGACCTGTTCTTCCTGGACAGGCCTTCAGTAACAAGGTTGTTCTCTTCCAGTTGACGTGGAACCTTCTCTCGCTGAGTCTATCGGTATCACCAGGGTACCTTTCAATTCTAACTTGCAGCTCCTGTGTCCGAGGTTCCCTCACACTATTAAGACTAGGACTGCGGGGCCTCTGCCAGATAATATAAAAGGATACCTTCTTGGCCTCAAGTTGTGCATGGATCCATGGGGTTTACGAAGAAGTAATCAGGATGTCACTGAACCAGTGTTTAATTTGCAAACAATTAAGTACCAGGGCCAAAGGTATTACTCATTGGTCCACTGTAGGTGACACAACCCATGTCACTTTAAACTGCAGATTTAAGTTCAAGTTTTATCATTTGTTTAAAGACGCAATAAATAGTTTAAAGCTCAATTAATTAATGTTGCTTAAAAATAAATGCACAGTGCCAACAGGTGGTGCTTTCTCATAAATATGTGCCGGTATTTACAAATAAGTACTGGTGCCGAGCCCCGGTAACCACCGGCACAAATTAAGCAATGCACTGCACTGAACCCTGATATCAGTGACCCCAGGTGAGCGCTCTGCCGACATCTGGGTCACTTACATGGCTAGATGTAGGAGCAGCAGATACTGAGCATCCGTACCACTGCAACGAGGGGGCATACTACAGAAGAATGCACAGTACACTAGAAGGCCTCAGATTCCCATAATAGGAAGAAACACAAGAAAGGCTTGGATGTTCCCATGCTCAGCTCTTCCTGCTTCTCTGGGATGATGGCGTCTGGTCCTAAGGTACGTCTGGCGATGAAGCCGCCTAGAGGTCCATCGACCACATTCATGATCACCCCAAGCTGAGCAGAGTGGAAAAGGTAGGCAAATATAGAGAAAAGGTGGCCATTTGGAGAACACAAAGAAAGGGCACTCAGAGTAAGATTCAATATGAAATGATCTCAGCCGAAATTATTCCAGCAAAAATATTTCGAAAATAATGCAAATACTGTTTAGCTATATTTTCACAAAAAGAAAATAATGTTGGCAAAGCTTTTATATTGAAACATAGAAAAAATAAAAGTACACAGGGAATACTTTTAGCTGCTCAAAACGACAAACCTTTCGTCTCAAACTAATTTATGTAACATGCTTGTTTGTACCATTACCCTGTTGCCTATCCTGGTCGTTTTGATGTCAGGAAGTAAGTTTGCTGTCAATATCAGTGTGTGTTTTTTTCACGATTGTGCAGTTGGCTGTCATCTTCTGGGCATTTAGGTCATTGGTCACAGAGCCAACCTCCCCTGCTTCCTGTAACACCGGGTCTAGGGAAAATCCATCTCGTTACGCGTTGGGCCCTCTGAGGGCCCACTAAGAAATGAGGAATTACTGAGGGAGTGAGTAATCCCGGGCCCTGGTACCATAATAGTTCCTCCAGATCTCAGAATTTCGATGGTGACTGCTGATGATGGCCCCATTGGAATCATGAGGCCGCTTGTAAAGAGGGCCCAAGCGTTAGCTGCAATGGCTAGGTCTGGCTGGTGATTTAGGGCCAGATGTAGCAAAGGTTTTTACCCATTCTGTGTCTATGGGAAAAAGTGTTCGTACATATGGCCCTTATTGCTTAAACGCGCACTTTTGCATGCATGCATGAATGATGCGATGGTGCGGAGGTAATTAGAAATCCAATGGAAGGAGACCCCGCTCAGGCAACTCCGTCGAAGCCTTTGAGTCTTGTGTACAAGAACTTCCTGAAGGAAGCCTTCAAGGTGTATCAGATGCCTTTGTCAAACTCAGTGACTCCAAAAAGAATAGCCACGAAATATAGAGTACTTACAGAGAAAACTGTGTGCTTGGCCTCACCTGATGGACGCAGCCCTGCGTAGGCTCAACAGCTGTGAGAAAAAGGTTGGGAAGTGTAGAACGGTGGAAGAATTTAGAAAGAGGCGTGAGGTGAAGTCAAGACTATACACCTTTGGTATTGTAAACCCCTTCTCTGAGCAGGAGAGCCCTGATCAATATCTGAACACAGAAAGGCCTCTCGGTCATCCGAAAGTGTCTTCTGCTGGCAAGTAGGCCCCTTTGGCCCTCCTTGCTCCTTTGGTCACTTCCTGTATTCTGGAATCTTACATGATTACTGCAATCTTTGCTGTAGAGGGTACCATGAAGGTGACTTAAGAGTTGGCTGAGCAAGTGGCTGCCTAGGCAGTGTCTCTTTTGTGAAGAATAAGTGCCAGGGCCAAAGGGCTCGCTCAGAAGCCCGCAGTCAGCTCTATCGAATGTCGGGTACCGAATACCAAGGCTGTGAAGTCTTGATTCCCCTCACACGTCCTTCATCCATCTGCAGGCACTCCCTACCCCTTTAGCTCGCTCTTTCAGGCTTTTTCATCCCTACTTCCTTTCTGTGTCATGGTTCTTCAGGTTTTCTCTTCCTCCTTATTTCCCCCATTTGTACTTTTCTCTACCTTGCTTTGGATCAAAGTCTGATGAATAGAAATGAGTGCCAGTGGGCCCCACTTTCAACCACTGGCTCAAATTAAGCACTGCTCTTGGGACTGTGTCATGCTCAAAGTAACGTGCAGGGCAGCCACATGGGCTGCGGTAGTCGCTTTTGTAGACATTCAGCATCTTACGGCTACTCTTGCCTGGACGCCCATTGTGGGCGAGTTGTGCTCAGTGTCCGGACTGAGGCCAGGAACGAGGGAATTTGTCTCTTCCTATTATTTCATCTCAGCTTTACCATCATCCCAACAACCAGAAGGAATACTCAATGGTTCCTCATTGTGCGCCATGCATGCCTATCCATAAAGATCTCTTCCTGCAGAGGAACTGGGCTTCCAATCTTTGTCAACATGTCCTTGATGAGGACTCAAGAGAAATGGAACTGAGCATGTAGGGAAGGATGCAGCCATGTTGAGTTTAAGGACCTCACATAGGAAGGCTTCCATGCTTATTTAGGTGGCAAGCAGTACACCTTCCTCGCAGGGGTGGACATTCCATAGGATGGACTCCAGAAAGAGGCTTGCCGCAGGTAGAACACTTCCTGCTGTCACTTGTAACCGAAGCAATGCGCGAGCTCTGTGTTCATTCCTAGGGAATGTCCTCATTGCACATACTGCCAAATTTAGATTACGGAGAGGGAGGGGGCAGGGTGAGAACCAGCCACCAATGCTGACGTGCCCTCCCACTCCAAAGTTGTCGGAGTGTTCTCCCAGCGTGAGGACTGGTTAATTAAGATTGCCCTTTCGTGAGTTGTATTTCTATTTAGCGCCAAGCATGCCTCCGTCGCAGCGCTTTCCAGGCCTTCAGTGAACATTATTATAATTTCTATAACCCGTCAAGCTCCAGGGGGAACTGACGCGCTTGGATATGACCGTCAGCGCCCTGCCGCCCGAGCACAAGGGTCGTGAGAGTGCAGCCACGTGTGTGCACAGATTTATGTAGCGCTTCGACAGGAGGTCCCGGTGCACAGCTCGTCCAGTCCACTCTGTGCGCTGTTTTCACTCCAGACAGTGCACATAATCTGCTGTTTCTCAGGAAACTGAACTGCTCAAAAAAGCCCAAAAGGCCTTCCATTTAGCTTTTCCTGCAGGTGGTAAGTGGCCCACTTGGGCTTCAAGCAGGCCTCTTAAGCTGCGGCAAGATCCTGTGGAGCGCCCGAGCCTCTCAGGCAGCGTCGCACAAGTGGCTGTTCACAGGTGGCAGTGTACCTCAGCGGGTGCAGCACCTGTGCCGGAGAACGGCGCCCCAGCTGCAGGCCACAGCCTGAGTCCCAGCGCCTTGTCTCTCTCACGCCCTTGGGGCTGAGCTGAAAAACTAACTTCTGTGGTTTACGAGGCCGTGAAATTGCAGGACCGCATTGACGAGCGCGGGAAAGAAGGGAGCGCTCTAATGCCTTCGAGCGCCGAGTGCCTCTCTCAGGTCTGGCCCAAACGGGGTTTGAATGCGCGGGGCCTGCGAGTCAGAACTGGGCCCCCGGTTTTATCTATTTTTTTTTTTTTAACTTTTCCGTCTGTATTTGTCGAAATTTATTTTTGGCCAGTTGTATCTGTATTTATCCATATTTATTTTGGGTTAATGAACAGTGGAGCTGCAACTAGCATATTTGTTCATTTATTCATTCTGATAAATGTCCACTCATGCCTCAGCGGTTTCAATGATATGAAAACCCACATAAAGTAAAGCAATGCACTTATATCAAAACGTACACATACTAGTATCAGACTTACGAATATCTACTCCATTTAAGCCTCTTTACTAAAATTCCTAAACGTTTTAATTCCCCTTTGCCTGTAAACCCGCACAACTATTCGCTTGGCCGCCGTAACTGACAGCATTTAGAATCACTCAAAAAACAACCAGATTTCCGTTTTTATCCACATTTAAAAATAAATATAGTCAGGAAAATAAATAGCTCCTGTCTGTATTTATCTGTAAAAATCAGTAAAAGAAAGAAAAAAGTGAGCCTTAGTAATAAGGTCGTGTGAGAAGGAATAGCATCGTTTCTAGATGCTGCCTGTAAATTCCTGCACTATCCTTGTACCAGAGTTGGTTGTAACCTTCCTTTATAATCAGTCACAGATGTAACCCATGAATAGAAGGAAAAACAACAGGACTGCCACCCACCACAGTTTCCATATTCACAGAAAGTGGCATTATAATGACTGCCCAAACCACGCCTTACCCTAGTCAGTTATGTGATTTCATGAAAAGTAAATAAAACCCCAAAAGGCATAATTTTGAACAGTGCCCATTGTTAACTGCACCTTGCAGAAAACACCATAAGCTGTCTCTCTCTTCTGCACACAGACTGTGTTTTATCAAAGTTGCACATTCATAGCAACATGATTGTGTTCCTCTTCTTTTTACCACGGGCAACTGAACAGTATAGCCCAGCATTTCACCATCTTATTTCTGTAAACGTTGTGCATTTTAAATAAAATACCCCTTTCTAACTATCTGCCAGAAAATATATTATATGTTTACTATAAAACATGATTAGCAGGTAACGTGTCATATAGTGACCTTTAGAGTGGACAGTATTCTGCAGGGTTTGTGGGCAGCAGCGTGGGCAGGGCCATCGGCCAGTCTCAGGGCTCACAGGCCTGATCCACTGAGGACGTTTCACCCCACTGCCAGCGGAGGGGTTCCACCCAGCACAGCAGGGGAGCAGTCAGCACAGGGCCTACGCGACTAGACAGGTGCAGAAAAGGGCATATTGGCCAGTTCCCCCACTTGCCCAAGAGGAAAGAAACTGTTGGGTCTGATCCCTTGCCCTCGGGTATTACCGCCAGGCTGGACAACTTCCCGCTTTAAGGGCAGGTGTACAAAGCCATTTAGCATATCCTAATGGTCTGAATCGCTATTTCGGGTCCTTAAGAAATGCCACATGGGCTTTTGGGATGTACAAAGCCATTTAGGGAATTGCACATTTCTACCCAGCGATTTCTACTGGGTAGAAATCCCATTTTGCGACTCCGAAATAGGAAATCGCAAATAGGGATTTCCTATTTGTGATTTCCAAAACATGTGTACAAACTGTTTCCTAAATACCGATTGGGCGTGTAGGAGATGCAATTACCATTGACTCCAAGACGATGGTAAGCATGTGCAATTTAAAAAAACACTCAAAGATGCTTTTTTGAAAGTGCAGTAGAGCACACACATGCCGCTAGGGCACATGTGTGCTTTACATGTGCACCATTATTTTTGGGGGGTGCAACACGGGGGGCTTATTGCCCATAACCAACCTTGGTTTTGAATTTCCCAAATAGGAAATCTCTATCAGGGAAATGCAAAATTGACACATTGGAACAATTCCTAATTGCGATTTCCTAATCTCTATTCCTACTCTGCAGGAATTGCTATTAGAAAATTAGTAAATTCATAAACGTCATTCATTTTGCATTTCCTAAATAGTGGTTCCTGTGTAGTCACTATTTAGGAAATGCAAACTTGCATTTTGATACATCTGTCCCTAAATTCAGTGTATTGGGGACCTTAGTCTCACGTTCTCTCCAGTCATCTCACCTGGATCTTCGCTGGCTAGAGCCTGTAGACCACAGAAACCCCACTTTAGAAACTGCAGCACCTCAAGAGATCTCAATAGTAAGTTTGAGATAAGACATTGAGACACAAAGAGTTATATGTCAGCTACAGACCTCTAGGCGCTGACCCGGGCAGTATTCCCAGCAGTGTGACAGAGTAGAGGTGTTTAATAGAGTGAGTTCCCCGCACTACGATAGGTCGGCGTTGACTGTCACTGGAGGGAAGAGAGGGCAAGTAGTAGCCACCCGAGGAGGCGTGCGGAAGCAGCCTTAAATATTGTCCCAGTGTCACACATCTACAAGTACATATGGTATTGAAGGGTGAACTGCAACCTCTGCACATGCAGACAACATAGCTGTCATGCAAGAGGTCATAGGAAAGGTCACTGGGCATTGTGTGCATCCTCCATATTCACCCCTTCTTCTTAAAAAGCAGTTCATTTTCAGTATATTGTCACCTTGAAATGCTACAACCCAGGTCAGATATATGCCTTAGAAGTGACTGGAGTGTTTTTAACATATCAGAGTGACAGTAGGAATGGCCCATGATGTTAATGAACGCAGTGCTTCTTTTGCCGCCTTTTTTCATTAGGAAGGTTTGCCCCCGAGAGTTTTCCAGCAGTTCTCATTTGCTGTTATCACTCAATAATCCTTTGAGACTAATATCCTTCATTGCACAGTGGGGGCACGTCTCTAATTTAGAAGGAGAACGTGCCTTTCCTTAATCCTAAAATGCCCCCTCCGCTGGGTTTGAAACAGCTCATTTGAGTACATTCTGATGCAGAGGACGTTCCACCGGTGGTCTACCACCGGCTGGTTCCTTGCCACCCTCACCCTGAGTGGGACTGTGTGTGGTGGTAGGGGAACAGGGCAGGTTTGTAGGCTGACGTACTAGAGTCTTGATACACCGGTCCACCTCAAGGACGTAAAAGTGAGACTATGCGTTGGCTTTCGTTGTTGAAAGAACCTTCTGGATCTTGCTTAGCCCCTTGACAGTGGGGGCATGCTGAGGGGGGAACATCTGGGCCCCTACTTGGTCAACATACGACTTATCACATTTGGTTCTTCCGACCTTGGAAGAGGGACTCGGTTCTGGATCCCAAATGAGGCTTTTTCACCTCCAACAATGGAGGAGAAAGTTCATGTCCTGCCACGCGTGGTCAGAGGCTTGCCTTTACTTCATTAGGATTTGTGATGTGCTAAAGCGCATAACTATTGGCCTGGGTAGTTCATGCAGTGGCAGAGCTCCAGGGTGAAATATAACTTAGCACGGTATTGTTTTTTCGGATATATGAAAAATGGATTGACGGTAATAAAGTGTGTTTTTTGTTGATGTTTCCAACATTACCTGTGCGAAAGGACAGCGGGAATGAGAGAACTTCTCTCCATCATCGGATTCATAGAAACATTGAAGGATGGAAAAAAAACATGAATCCAGCTCAACACATACTCTCTGTCCTGGTACTCTGCAAACAGGGAACCTCCGTCTCCCCCTTAATGAACAGACACACCAGCTCCAGTCAGGTGAACATATGTCAACTGCAGTGGCGGCCCGTCCTTTAGGGCGAAGGGGCCACGCCCCCCCCCTCCTTTTGCCCCCCATGAAGAGTGTCTGTCAGGCTGAACAAAGGTCAGCCTGACAGACACTCTTCATGTTCAGCTCAGACAGCCAGGAGTGAGCCATGCACAATTTGCGCAGGCTCCTGGCTGCCTGAGCTGAACTTTGCTGGGCTGAGGAGGTCACAGCTCCTATGGGCGTGACCTCCTCGGCTCAGCAAAGGTGCCTTAAGGCCCTCACCTGGGTGATGAGGAAAGCGTCACCCATTGACACTCGCCCTGGGCGCTTCAGGTTTAAGCCCTGAAGCGCCCAGGGCGAGTGTCAATCAGTGACACTTCGTTACAGAGTGGGGTGGGGTCCGCAGTCTCACTGACCCCATCCCACTCTGTGACGAGGATGGGACTGCTGCCTTCCCTCATTGGCTGACCTAAGGTCAGCCAATGAGGGATGGCAGCAGTCCCAACCCTCCTGGGACCTGGAGGCTGAAGGTAAGTGTGTGTGTGTATGTGTGTGATGTTTTAAATTGAATGTTTGGTGCGCACGTGCATGACTGAGTGTTATGTGTGTTGTTAATGGATGTTCATGCGTGTGTGCATGTGTGTGTGAAAGAACTGCAACCTCTGCACATGCAGATAACATAGCTGTCATGCAAGAGGTCATATGAAAGGTCACTGGGCATTGTGTGCATCCTTCATATTCACCCCTTCTTCTTAAAAGGAGTTCATTTTCAGTATATTGTCACCTTGAAATGCTACAACCCAGGTCAGATATATGCCTTAGAAGTGACTGGAGTGTTTTTAACATATCAGAGTGACAGTAGGAATGGCCCATGATGTTAATGAACGCAGTGCTTCTTTTGCTGCCTTTTTTCATTAGAAAGGTTTGCCCCCGAGAGTTTTCCAGCAGTTCTCATTTGCTGTTATCACTCAATAATCCTTTGAGACTAATATCCTTCATTGCACAGTGGGGGCACGTCTCTAATTTAGAAGGATAACGTGCCTTTCCTTAATCCTAAAATGCCCCCTCCGCTGGGTTTGAAACAGCTCATTTGAGTACATTCTGATGCAGAGGACGTTCCACCGGTGGTCTACCACTGGCTGGTTCCTTGCCACCCTCACCCTGAGTGGGACTGTGTGTGGTGGTAGGGGAACAGGGCAGGTTTGTAGGCTGACGTACTAGAGTCTTGATACACCGGTCCACCTCAAGGATGTAAAAGTGAGACTATCCATTGGCTTTCGTTGTTGAAAGAACCTTCTGGATCTTGCTAAGCCCCTTGACAGTGGGGGCATGCTGAGGGGGGAACATCTGGGCCCCTACTTGGTCAACATACGACTTATCACATTTGGTTCTTCCTACCTTGGAAGAGGGACTCGGTTCTGGATCCCAAATGAGGCTTTTTCACCTCCAACAATGGAGGAGAAAGTTCAAGTCCTGCCACGCGTGGTCAGAGGCTTGCCTTTACTTCATTAGGATTTGTGATGTGCTAAAGCGCATAACTATTGCCTGGGTAGTTCATGCAGTGGCAGAGCTCCAGGGTGAAATATAACTTAGCACGGTATTGTTTTTTCGGATATATGAAAAATGGATTGACGGTAATAAAGTGTGTTTTTTGTTGATGTTTCCAACATTACCTGAGCGAAAGGACAGCGGGAATGAGAGAACTTCTCTCCATCATCAGATTCATAGAAACATTGAAGGATGGAAAAAAAACATGAATCCAACTCAACACATACTCTCTGTCCTGGTACTCTGCAAACAGGGAACCTCCGTCTCCCCCTTAATGAACAGACACACCAGCTCCAGTCAGGTAAACATATGTCAACTGCAGTGGCGGCCCGTCCTTTAGGGCGAAGGGGCCACGCCCCCCCCCCCTCCTTTTGCCCCCCATGAAGAGTGTCTGTCAGGCTGAACAAAGGTCAGCCTGACAGACACTCTTCATGTTTAGCTCAGACAGCCAGGAGTGAGCCATGCACAATTTGCGCAGGCTCCTGGCTGCCTGAGCTGAACTTTGCTGGGCTGAGGAGGTCACAGCTCCTATGGGCGTGACCTCCTCGGCTCAGCCAAGGTGCCTTAAGGCCCTCACCTGGGTGACGAGGAAAGCGTCACCCATTGACACTCACCCTGGGCGCTTCAGGTTTAAGCCCTGAAGCGCCCAGGGCGAGTGTCAATCAGTGACACTTCGTCACAGAGTGGGGTGGGGTCAGCGGTCTCACTTTCCCCATCCCACTCTGTGACGAGGCTGGGACTGCTCAGTGTGTGTGTGTATGTGTGTGATGTTTTAAATTGAATGGTTGGTGCGCACGTGCATGACTGAGTGTTGTTAATGGATGTGCGTGCGTGTGTGTGTGAAAGAATGAGTGTGTGTGATCTTTTAAAATGAATGTTTGGTGCATGCGTGCATGGTTGAATGGTATCAGTGTTAATGGATGTGCGTGCGTGCGTGTGTGAAAGAATGAGTGTGTGTGATGTTTTAAAATGAATGTTTGGTGCGTGCGTGCATGTTTGAATGGTATGAGTGTTGTTAATGGATGTGCGTGCGTGCGTGTCTGTGTGTGAAAGAATGAGTGTGTGTGTGTGTTTGTGTGCTTCGCGTCTGCCCCCTCCCTCCTAAAGCTGCAGGCCGCCACTGGTCAACTGGCAGGGGCAGCTTAAGGATTTTGGGGGCCCGGGGCCAAAAGTATTTTGGGGACCCCTGTTCAGAACAGCTTTGAATGTATGATCCAATGTCGGCTCTTTGATGCCCTCTTTGGCCAGGTCACTGACAGTGCACAGGCGCACTCGTCCCAATACTACATGTGTTTACATCTAATATTTTGGGCTAGTGATGCATGTTTTAAATATTGTAAGACTGCAGCAGCACACTGATATTACTGCAAATAATGTCTGTGACCCCCTCCTATTTCTCATATGTGAGGTCCTGTTTGATCTAAAAGAAACGTTTTTATATGAATGCTGCATGAAACAAACAACTTTTTCTGCAAAAATGTCTGTAATACACTCTCACACATCACTCACATTGAAAATAAATTAAGGTATTTATAAAAAATCTGAATTATTCGCGGTGATCAAGACTTTCTGTAGATAAAGAGTTGGCTCTATGGGGCCCCCTGAAAGGATGGGCCTTGGCCCAGAGCCCACTTTGCCCAGGCCTTAGAACATCTCTGTCGACTGGCTTCAAATAGGCTTTGATTTACCGAAGAGCAGTTGATTCATATCCTGTCCCGTTTCTAAAGCATTGTATTGAAAGTTACTCGCACAGCACCTGGTCCCCGACCCCCGTCAGGTCTCACAGCCCCAGGGAGGCGTTTTCTTGACTACAGCAATGCAAAAGAGGCTGGGAAAAAGTGACTGGAGATGCATAATCGGGATATCCATGAGATTACCTTCATGCCATAAACAATTCCACTGGGATTAATAGCAGATGTAATTTATGACAAGTGGTTTCATTTATTTTTTGGTAAAACGAATTCCGTGAGCGCATGCACTTTTGGTCAATATTCACTTCACCGTTCATCCTTACAAGAACATTCAGGGCATTAAAATGCAGGACTTTCTAAAAACAAAAAATGGCGACCAAAACGACTCACAAAAAAGATGCTAAATCAGCACCCACAAGAATTCTGGGTACGCGAAGGCTGTGGCAGCCTCTTCTCAGTCAATGCTTCCAGGAGCCAAGAGGTGGTTTCACCCTTTCCTAGCAGGGAAGCCAGCGCCTGTGACGCTGCTTTTGGTAACACTCTTCAGTAATTAAGGATGGATTCACCACGCAGACACTTCATCTCCTTCTGAGAGGCCAAGAATAAAGTCTATCTTCACACCCAAAGACCCATCATGTAGACTTCAGCCTCCTGCATGACTGCACTTCAGACCCTGCCAGGCCTCACCAGAGTGATCCCCACAACCACATACTCACATGCTGAGCCCAAGTCTTCTGCAAGAGATCCTTAACACGTTCACAGACTTCTGGAGGGTTCAAGGGAACTGTCTACTTCCTCAGTACTCCCTCATGCCGAAAGGAATACTTCAACACTTCCTAGGCAGCCACCTCAGGTGCAAACAGCCTCAACCCCAAAAGCATCGCCCCCTCTCTTTGTAGCCTCATGCATTCGTCTACGCTTCCAACACAATCACAGAAGAAAATGATGTCTACATAAGAGTTTACGCCTAGTCTCATTATACCCCTTCACACAAATTCAGTTAGGTCATGTACTGACCTCCATGACATTCACGAAACTCACATCCTTCACGTTACCCATAGGTCAGACAGAGCACGCCTTGATTATTTTAGCAATAGTTTCTAATTTCACTAAGATGCTCAACATATCTACCAGCCCATGGTGTGCCTCTACTAGACTACTTGCCCCTTTAAGTCCCTCTCCGCATATCCTGCTCCTATTCCCACAGCAAAGCAAGGACTCCATCCCCTTCTCACACTAAGTAACAAAAAAACTATTTCAACATTCTCACCTCAGTACCATCTCCTTTCCCCAAGTGTATCATCACCACCTGCAAGGGACCTTTGGTCCCATTGATGGAGCCTTTAACCCGACATCAAATCTTACTTGCCGAACCTTACTCACCACAGATAGTTTACAGACTACCACCTACGTGGATTGCCACTCTGGCTACAAGAATTCTAAAACACAGAAGATATTTGACGGCAAGTGATCTACAACGCTATGACCAAGCCGACAGGCAATTCAGTGTGTTGGAACCACATGTCAGAGACCCTCCAAGGTCTGCAGTTCTACATTGGCTTCCCTTGAAATATAGCACCTGCTTCGAACGCCTCTGCATGATTCTTAGGGCATGTCACAAAAACCATTCAACTTAACTGATCAACAAAGATTCCCAATTAACCACAACCAGCCACCCCAAATAGACATTAACCAACCTTTGACCATCTCAAATTCACATTTTTAACTTATGGAAATGTAAAGCATGGTGCTACCACCCACACGCCATAGGATAGCGTTATGCAAAATCCACAAACTGTCTGTCCTATTGTGCTTGGAGCTTAGCGCTTTGAAGAGATTGCGCAAGCACCATTTACACACCCGCAGAAGGAAACGATGCAGAAGGGTGGAAGATATGTAATTTGCAGCATCCGCGCCTGGTGTCGAGTACGTTAATCAAGAATTGTCTAGTTCTTGTTGAGTAGGGGGACAATGGATGCTTTTTAACCTCTTCCTATGGATGGATTTGATTCCAGGTGGAGGCCACGGTTTCCAATGTGTTCTATTCCGCCTTTTCACGGTGATCTTGATATTTGTATGGCTGAGTTGGTTGGTGAGGTTTTTGTGAAGGGTGCAGAGCAGGGCAGGACCCATCAGAGTCCTACACACCGTCTGATGTGCACTGCCTTGAGGCTGTGGTCTCTTCTTAGCTCCTGTTTACGTCAGTTGTCAAGTAAACGCTGCGCCTTCCTCAGGAAGAACCTGCGCCCCCATCGCCCTGTTCCGCCTGCTGTGGGCTCCCAGGCCCTGATAATGGGTGCCTGTGTGTATGATCTCCGGCAGTGTTGTGCTGCTGCTGTGTGTTGCAGGTGCTCCTTTGTTTGACTAGTCATAACAATGAAATTATTAGTGAAAGGTCCTCTCTGGCTGGGTAGATGGAGGAGACGGGATAATGGCTTCGCGCGCAGCCCTGCGCTCCCGCGGACGGAGTTATTTATAGGCAGAGGTGATCCACGCTCCCTTAGATACCCCTGCCTCACCCTCTGGAACCTCCTCCGAAGTGGAGATGCTGCCGGGGGAACTGCGACGGTTCTCGCACCAAAACGGTCAAAGAGATAAGGAACATAGGGGGTCATTCTGACCCTGGCGGTCATTGACCGCCAGGGCCAACGACCACGGAAGCACCGCCAACAGGCTGGCGGTGCTTCCTGGCCAATTCTGACCGCGGCGGTAAAGCCGTGGTCAGAAAAGGGAAACCGGCGGTTTCCCGCCGGTTTTCCCCTGGCCAAAGGAATCCTCCATGGCAGCGCTGCAAGCAGCGCCGCCATGGGGATTCCGACCCCCTTCCCGCCAGCCTGTTCCTGGCGGTGTAAGGCTGGCGGGAACGGGTGATGTGGGGCCCCTGGGGGCCCCTGCACTGCCCATGCCACTGGCATGGGCAGTGCAGGGGCCCCCTAACAGGGCCCCAGCAAGATTTTCAATGTCTGCTTGGCAGACACTGAAAATCGCGACGGGTGCCACTACACCCGTCGCACCTCAGCAAATCCGCCAGCTCCATTCGGAGCTGGCTTCATCTTTGCTGGGGCTTTCCCGCTGGGCCGGCGGGCGATCTTTTGCAGATCGCCCGCCGGCCCAGAGGGAAAGTCGGAATGCCCCCCCGCGGTCATCTGACCGCGGGGCGGTGTATGGGCGGTTTCCGCCCGGCGGGCGGCGCCCGCCGCCCGCCAGGGTCGGAATGACCCCCATAATGTCATTGATTATTAATACTAATTTTAATAATTCATCACAGGGCACTAGTTGGTAAATAATGGAGTGGAATTATGCGGCACGAAAAGGACAAATAAATGGCATAATGTGGCACATTTTGTTAAAGTGTTACTTCATTATTTTTTATTTTTAAACTTGACAACTCTGTCTGGGCATTGGTTGCACCTCATTAGTACCAGTTTCACACCTAACAATGTCAATAAGCAACAAAAAGGTGGCCACTCCAGCTTTGCAAAGGGCCTTCCACCATGGGGGAACATGTGTCCTGCATATTTTGTAACTTTTGAACTGTTTCAGCTACAAACTTTTCGTTTGTTAAAATCTGCAGATTATGCAGGGGATGATGGATTATGTGGCAAATGTATAATTAAGCAAAAATCTCCGCGGCTGCACAATCTCATCATTCCAGTGGCCCTGTGGGTAAGCTATAGAATAATATCACAGGTTGGATTTAAAATAGCCAATGTTAAATGTTACGGCCTTTTTATAAATATAGAACTAGGCTGACATTCAGAAATGAATTTTTCAGTTACCAGTAATCTTCATCACCCTTAGGAGTCCTCCTTGTTACAGTAAAAATGAACTGAGGCTTCCCCCTCCTCTGACAGACACTACCAAATCCTTTCTTTATTTCTACACAAACGTGTAGCATCCCCTTAAAGGACCCTCTCTCCTCCGCACTTCCTGTAAGTACCAAGCAGATAACAGTGTAGAAAGTGAGGGAATTTTCTATGACAAGGAGGACTCCTAAGGGTGATGAAGATTACTGGTAAGTAAAAAACTCATAACCCCCATGCAGTCCTCCTTGTTATAGTAAAAACGAATTGAGGATATACCTCAGTAGTAATACGATCAGACACAACTATATGCTATATCAAACTATAAACCTTTGTTGCATAGCTGTTTTCAAAACAGAGAAACCAAAATTGTCAGTAATGTTGGAAAACAAGTCCCGCTTATAATGGGAAAGAAAAGTGTGAGAACTGGCCCACGTTCCAGTCCGTCAAATTTCCTGAACCAAGACTCCTCCAGCCTCTGCCCATGAAGCTGCAACTGTTCTAGTCCAGCGGGCCATCACATGTCCAGGAATCACCTTGCCCACTGAATTATAAGCTTGGGAAATAGCTTGCCTGACCCACCTAAGAGTAGGATTAGAGACCTTCATACCCTTATTCGTGGAACCATGGGACACAAAAAGTGATCGAGAAACTCTAAAATCCTTGGTTTTGTCAAAGTATATTAAAAGTGCCCTTCTGACATCCAAAGGAGAAGGAACATTATCTACAGTCTCCAAAACCAGTAAAATAATTTCCTGAAAAGTATGAAAAACAGATTGAACATTTGGTCTGAACTTTGGATCAGGTCGAAGAACTACCCTATCTAGAAAAAATCTTGTTAGAAATGGGGTTTCTGGTTGGCTAGGGTATGCACCTCAGCCAGGCAGAACCTACCCACTCTAGTCAGGGCTTGGGAGTTACACGTCCAAGATAACCCCTGCTCACCCCCTTGGTAGCTTGGCACGAGCAGTCAGGCTTAACCTGGAGGCAATGTGTAAAGCGTTCGCACAACACACAACACACGTGACGCAAAATGTACACCACAAAGTAAACACAACACTGAGTTATGTAAAAATAATCTGTATTGCAGAAAACATAATTAGACCAACATTACACGTAAGTAATACCCTGCTACCTTAGCAGTTGTCAGAGGGTTCAACAAGTTACTAATATTCTGCAAGAATATGCAGTTGTCACATTAGAACATGTAAGTACTCAGGATTCTGCAACATAAGCAGTAGTCAGGAATTATAGTAAAAGGTATATGCACTTGTCATAAACAACTTCTAAATATCCATGAAAGGAACATTAGAGAATATACCACAAGCCATATACATACATATCAGCTAGACATGCCTAGAAAAGGAACATTAGCACATATATGTATCACCAGTAAACAGGTAGGATATAGAAAACATCTGTACATCTATATTAGGCTCCTAGAGCCTAGAGTCTCTAGAGAGTACCGGTTGGCTGGTGGAGGAAGGTACTTCGAGTGCCTGGAGACGATCACGGGGGCCCCGGCGCTCCTGTGCGCCAAACGGGGGGGCCTCCCTCGTGGTGGGGGACCGCCTCAGCCTCCTCGCACCCTGTCCGTGGGGTGCGGGCCGGGCGTGGCGCAGCAACAAGTTATGGCCCAAAACCGGGTAGGGACCTCCGACGAGGTCTCCTTTCTCGAGGCCGGCACGAAGAAAAAGCTGCCCAAATACAGGAGCGTTCCGCTCCTAGGGCAGAGACCGGAGAAGGGGCGCTCCTCGCGCCTTCTCCGTGTCCTGCAAATGGCCCGGTGAGCCTGGACCCCTCTGGGGGCCTGAAGAAGCACTTGCGTGCCCCTGGATCGGTGCGCGAGTGTTCGGGAGCTGTTCCCGGCCGCCGGGACGCTCCCAGGAAGAGAGGAGGTGACCGGTGCCCCGGGGGCGCTCCTAGGAGCGGACCGTGCCCAAGGGGCAACGCTAGGAGCGCACCGGCTCCACTGAGGTTTCTTTGTGCCCCGGGGGCATCCAGTTGAGCGTGGACCTCGCGCTAACAACAGCCCAGGAACCCGGGCTGCGGTGGTGACTTGGAGGGCAAAAACAAAGCGGTTCTGAAAGCGCTGATGCCCAAGGTTCCCAATTCAGCGCTCAGGTCAAATCTGCAGCCTGGGCTGCGGCAGTGACTTTTCCTCAACACCAAAGGAGCCCCTTTGGAAAACGCTGGGGGCAAAGTGGCAGGAGGGTTGGCAGGGGCGAGGGCCACAACACCCTGCCCCTGGGAGCAATCCACAACAAGAAAAAGCACAGAGCTGGTGGGCCCAACTACAGGCCAGCACAAGGGGTGCACATGGTGGCAGTTCCTCCTAGTGACCAGACAGGTCACAGGTCAGCACAACAGCAGCAGTCCAAGGTGGTTTCCTGGTGAGTCCATTCATCAGTGTTCTGTGTCCAGTTTCAAGTTCCAAGAATGTTCAAATTGTGGGGAAAATTCCCCTGTACTTATAGTCAGTTCTTGCAGTGTTTTTCAATGGTAGGGAGAAGAGGTTCCAGCCAGTTACAACTGGTTCTGGGAGTGCCCCCTCTCTCCTTTCAGCACAGGCTCCAAACATCAGTGGGGGGTTAACGACCCTATTGTGTGAGGCCAGGGCACAGTCTTTACAAATGCAGGTGTGCCCGCCTCTCCCTTCTCTCAGCCCAGGAAGACTATTCAGTATGCAGATGCACCTCTGTGACACCTCCACCCTCCCTGTGTACAGGCTGTCTGAAAAGTATGCACAAAGCCCCAACTGTCACTCTGCCCAGACGTGGATTGGAGTCAAGCTGCAAAACACCAGAGTCATAAGCACAGATAAATGCGCACTTTCTAGAAGTGGCATTTCTGTGATAGTAATAAAAAATACACCCACACCAGTAAGCAGTATTTATTATCCCCATCACAACCATACCAAACACGCCTACGCTACCCCTCATAAATCAGACAATACCCCTTACACGTAAGGCAGGACATTTCCAATGCAGTCCTATGAGGGGGCAGCACTCACAGCAGTGAGACACCAGTTAGGCTGTTTGTCACTACCAGGACAGGCCACGCAACATGGCACATGTCCTGCCTTCTACATACATGGCACCCTGCCCAAAGGGCTAGCTAGGGCGTACCTTAGGGGTGACTTACATGTAGTAAAAGGGGAGTTCTGGGCCTGGCAAGTAAATTTAGATGCCAGGTCCCTGTGGCAGGAAACTGCGCACACAGGCTCTGCGCTAGCAGGCCTTAGATAGGTTTGATAGGCTACTTCAGTGGGTGGCGCAAGCCGTGCTGCAGGCCCACTAGTAGCATTTAATTTACAGGCCCTGGGTATAGGGATACCACTTTACAAGGGACTTATAGGTAAATTAAATATGCCAATCAGGTATGATCCAATTATACCAAATTTGTAAGAGAGAGCACATGCACTTTAGCACTGGTCAGCAGTGAAAAAGTGCTCAGAGTCAAAACGTCAGCCAACAAAGGTCAGACAAATAAGGAGGCAAAAGCAAAAAGTCTGGGGAATGACCCTGTAAAAGGGCCAGGTCCAACAAACCTCAAATAGGGAAAAGATATAAAACGTGAAGTCAATTCCCCCAATCTCCTTGCCGATGTGATTGCAACAAGGAAGGCGACCTTTGCTGAAATTGAAGAGATGTTATCAGCTTCCAACGGCTCAAAAGGATGCTTAACCAAACCCTCCAAAACTGTGGGAAGATCCCAAGAGGGAATCAGAGGGGTCACAACCAGTTTGGAATTTCGGAAGGTTTTCAAGAGTTTCCTTACCAAGGGGAGAATAGGTTGTAAATTACCTCATGATTCTTGACAAGATTTAATAGCAGCCGATTGAGATGACAAAGTAGAGAGAGCCAATGCTTTTGCAAGCCAATCACAAAGAAAATCCAATATCTTAAATGGTTCCCAGATACCGGATCTACCCCAAAAACCAAGGACCAAGAAGAAAAAATCTTCCAATGCTTGGCATAGGCATGAAGAGTAGAGTCTTTTTTCAGTGCTTGAATATCTGTAGCAACCTCACTAGAACAGCATAGGTTTTGCAACCCTTCCCTTTCAATTTCCAAGCTGTCAGATGTAGTTGAGGGATTTGCCTGGTCAGCAGACTTGGAAACTGGAGAGGACTCAGACTGCAAGGAAGAGTCAATTAGGGAAGAATGGCCAACTCCATCAGTAGCGGAAACCAAATCTGACGTGGCCAAAATGGGGTAATCAGGATCTCTGTTGTGGATTCTCTCTGAATCTTCAGAAGCAGAAGGAGGGAGGGGAAATGGAGGAAAATATAATGTTCCCAGGGGCCAAAGTATCGACAATGTGTCCACCCGTTACGCACTTGGGCACATTGTCTCCATATAAAATGAGGAGGAAGAGCATTCTCTGGGGATGCAAAGAGATCCAGCATCGGGTGACCCATTCTGACTACCACCCACTGAAAAGCCTGTTGACTGAGATGGAAATTGATTGAGGAAGGAATGTTCCGACTTAGACTGTGTGCCTGAACATTCATCATCCCCGAAATGTACATAGCCTTCAGAGAGTATAAATTGGTCTCTTCCCAACCTAAGATCTCTGACGACAATAGTGCCAAGGTTTGAGATTTCGTGCCCCCCTGTCTGTTGATGTATGACTTTGCCACCTGATTGTCTGTTCTGATCAAGACAGCTTTCCCTAACAAAGCAGGTGCGAAATGTCAAAGGGCTCTCCCTATGGCTGCTAGCTCCCTCCATTTCAAAGAATGGAGGGACTCTGTAGCTGAAAACTGCCCTGTTCCTCTTGGTTCTCCAAGGCTGTCCCCCAGCCCCACTGACTGGCATCGGTCATCAGAACGAGTGGCAAGGGATCTATCATGTGAATGCGCTGATCTAAATTTGAAGCAGATAGCCAATATTGCAACTGCTGGATTATCAGGGGTGAGAATGGAATTAGTTGTTTATGGTTCATTGTGTCTGTCATCCAGTGGCAGAGAACAGGATGAACCAAGGGTTTTAAATGAAGTCGTGACCCAGGAACTACTGCTGTGCAAGAAGCCACCAACCCCTGCACCCTCAACCATTCTCTGGCCGATGCTGATGACTTTTGACACAGACGGGAGAGGGACAACTGGAGAGAATCCCTTCTGTCTGGAGGAAGAAACACCATTGCCAGGTCTGTGTTGAACACTGCTACTATAAATTGTTTCTGGTGAGTTGGTGTCAGGTATGACTTTTTCTATTCCAGCACGAACCCCAAGGCCATCAGAGTTGTCCGTATCACCATGACATCTAGATGAGCCTTCGAGAGAGATGAGGCCACAATTACCCGATCATCTAGATACAAATATACATGCATACCATGTAAATGAAAAAGGGCTACCACAGGTGCCAATACCTTTGTGAACACTCCTGGTGAAGATGTCAGGCTGAAAGGAAGAACCTGAAATTGATAGTGTTCTTTGTCCACCGCAAAACAAAAGTACTGTTGGCTTTTGTAATGTACCAGGTCATGAAAATAAGTGTCCAACAGATTCAGGGTCATTATAGAATCTCCTTCTGAAATCAAAGGAATTATCTGTTGAAGTGTTACCATCTTGAAAGGGCATTTGCAAATGTGCTCGTTGAGATACTTCAGATCCAAAACTTGTTGGAACTTGCCCCCTGGCTTTGGTACTAGGAATAGGATAGAGTTGAAACCAACCGTTGATCTGCTGGATCCACTGGACTGATGGCCCTCTTTTGAAGGAGGGACTGAAGTCCTTTTAATAGAGCTGCCCTTTTTATCCCATACATGGGGGTGGGGGTGGTCCTGAAATGTGGCTCTGGAGAATGAGAAAGAAATTCCAATTTGTACCCTTGTCAGACAATGTCCAGAACCCACTTGTCTGTGGCCAATTGCTGCCATTGATCCAAAAAGTGGCTGATTCTTCCACCCACTGTAACTAATTGATTGTCTTTACTTTGGTGCTCCTGCATTGTAATAATAGTCGTGCTGATCAACAACTTCCTATTTATTGCAGAAGCCTAGCAAGTTGTTTTCCTCTCGCTAGCCCTGAACAAAAGCTAAATTCTGTGTGCAAGCATACTACCTTATTCGTGGCCGAGGGCACCACAAGGTAGCAAGACAGGATTCGCCCTGAATCCGCCCCTCGGTGCAGCAGAACATGCGCATGAATCTTCCCGCCCCAGCTATAGCACCTGAGTGGGGCTGCATGTGCTGCTGCAGCACTATCTAGAGATGACTCCAATCAAAAATTGACACTAGGTAAACATGATGTACAAATAGCATCCTACCCTTGGCATTGTACAGCAACACTGATTGTATCTAGACTGACAAAACTCGGCTTATTTTGGATGCATCATTTTTCAGATTCGGTAGTCTCTGCCTGACAGAAGGAAAAACAGGAAGTGCGGGAGAAGTGAGGGTCCTTTAAGGGGAGGCTATACGTTCTGTAGAAATGAAGAAAGGATTTGGTAGTGTCTGTCAGAAGTGGGGAAGCCTCATTTCCTTTTTATTATAACAAGGAGGACTGCAGTGCGGTAATGAAGACAGGCCTCATTTGACAAGCTCCTGGTTCTCTCACCTCGATCAGATGTGTTGAAGCTCCGTGTTTTGAAGCTGGCTATGATACTGGCAACACCCTGATGGCTGCAAAGAACCAGCTGGAATTGCATTGACAGCTCCACCATCTTTAGATAGGTCTTCCAACACCCGGCCAGTCATTTTCAAGCCTGGCTTGATACCATGGACATCATCTAGGGGTCGCAAGAGGTCACAGCTGCGAGCCCTGGCTTGCCCATTGTGACTCCTGGCACTACATTTGTAACTTCTGGCCTGAAAGGTGGCAAAATCAGTGCCAGGAACACAGAGATATCAGTCCTTATAGATATTAGTAATCAAGCGAAGTATAACCAACCAGGCAACCTGTTAAAACTCTACTTGTCTTTTAATCAAGAGCGGGATCCAGTTGCTTTCATTGATGACATCTACCCAGTAGAAGCAAGATCTCTTAATTTAAAATTCCAATTGAGAATATTGCCAGTGGCTTCGGTAACCAAGAGGTGGTCTCTAATTTCTGTTGAACGGATACATCATTGTCCTTGTTCTTTAGGTGGTCGAGAAACATAATCCCTCTTCCTCTTGCTGAGTTACTTTATGCTTTGCCTTCACAAGCAATATCTACTCCCACGTTTTTGCAAATTCAAGGTCAGAAAGTGCAATGAAGCTGAGACTTTGTGTATGAGATCAGACGATAGAACATTTTGATGATTGCTTCATCTGTGTAGCTGGAAGCAAAGAGCAGAAGTGCATAAAACGTTGTATGCAGATAGATAATGCTTATAAAGTCATGGCTGGGTAAATTGTTTTTTAATGATGCTCACTAAATCATGCCAAGCTGTTTGGCATCCAGCAAAAGCTTATAGGAAACTGCGCAACAGTGTTTTTCTTGTGTCTTGAACATTGAACTCTGCCACATTTTTCTAACAACCCTAGCATGGTGCCAACATCAAGCGAATAGCAACAAAGCACTTTTATAATATCTTTTAAAAGACCAGAAGAAATAGACCTATTGGGTACTAAAAGTTATGTTGCTTATGGCCTCTTCTCACTGGATCTCACTTTACGCCTAAGGCACTTCAGAATGCTATTTAGCCATATTCTCTTTCACCTTGATCGTTGCAATATTTCCTGCATCAATGCTGAGCTTGCATCAGCCGAGATGCACTAGCTCGATCTGAGACCAATGACTTTTAAAATGTTGAGCCACAATCTGGTTAAATGGCCAAAAAGTAGTGTCCTTTTCACCGATTGTTGATTGTATTGTGTTATTTTTAAACTGAGGACATTTTATGAATTAATTGTGATTTTTTTTCTTATGTCGTCATATTTTAAATTGCAAAATGTACTACTTACTAATTGTTATGGCCGGTTTGACTGAAAAAATAATGATGAAATTGAACTTATAGATACCCGTTGGGGCTCCAAGCTCCTTGTTTTTTTCGTTTTTTATTACACTAATAGTGAATATTTGTTTAGAATTATTCACTGTTAGTGTACTAAAAACTGAGTATAGTTAGCTGGAGATGACCCTCCCTGGCAGCCGAGGTAAGTAAAAAATGCTTTAAAATGTATGTTGTGTGCGCGCTTGCAGTTGAGAGTGTGCCTAGTTGAGAGAGTGTGTGTATGTGTGATAATGTGTGTATGTTTAAGCATGTGTGTGATTGAATGTAAAGGTCAAAGGGTGAGTGATTTCATGTCCGCTACCTCTGGTATTTTGGTGAACTGGCGTTCATGCGTTATAGTGTAGCTGTTTGCGACAACTGCTGTTTCCACTTCTTTAAAATTTACATTGAATGGGCTTTGGCTCCCCCCAGAGAAGTACTTTTCTCTCTTCCCTCATCCTATTGGCTGTTTGGTGTATCATTCTGCCGCCTAAGGAGTGCTTGCATCGCCAATCACGAGGGACTATTTTACATATCTAAAGTAAACTGCATCATTACACATTCTAGTTTTTACCTCATAGATGCGTTGTATACAGAATGCATTTTTTTGTTTTTTAACAAAGCAACAGGATTTTCTTTAATATTTTAATTCGTACTCAAAATGCAAAGCAGGCCTGTTTGATATGCCAATACTTGTTTTTCATTGCACCACATGCTGGTAAAAGACAGAAAAAAAATGCACACTGTTTCCGTATCCTGAGAGAAAACTCCCAGCAAGTCAGGGACATGCCAATCCGCTTTGGCATTACAGGCCAGCTAGCGTTGCTTGTTTTTACCAAAACTGGTCTTGCTTGTTGGCAGGAGCTTTTAGTAAAAAATGTCTGCTGACCCAGCAGCTGACTCTAGATTTATCATAGAGGCGGCTGCTGTGGCAGCAGAAGCAATGCCTCCACCACTCCAACCGCTTGGTGGCCCACCTTCCAAGGCCATTACTGTCTTCTTGAGAGCGTTCACTGGATTAGATGAAGTGGCAGAACCCAGCAGTACTTTGACTTAGAGCCTGATTTAGATCTTGGGGGGGGGGAATATTCTGTCACAGATGTGATGGATATCCCATCCGCTATATTATGATCCCATTATATCCCAAGGAGATCGTAATACGACAGACGGGATGTCCGTCACGTTTGTGACAGAGTATTCCATCCGCTGAGATCTAAATCAGGCCCTTGGTTTGTTGGTGGCTCGGATTAGTCCCACTGAACAAAGTTGTTTGAGCAGATTGAACTTCCATTGTGCATGAACTGTGGCTGAAAGAATCTGGCAGTGGTGTGATGCACTGAATGGCTTTCGGATTGCTCTTGATTAACGTCTGAGTTATTAGCTAGACTTAGGCTTTTCCTTCATATTGGCTTTCTTTCTTTTATAATACCTAATTCATCCAACACTCATTATTAAGTCTTTCTCTAAACAAGTTGTATAGAGTGAATAAGATTAGAAGTTTTCCTTGGCTTCTTGTGCCATGTTAGTTTAGTAGTTTTCTTGGGGTTCTAGTGCCATGACTTTCTTAAGTTCTAGGAAGAGTATACTGCCTCTAATCTCCTCAATGAAGGGATATCAGATCAGTGCTTATGCAGTTGCTGCAAGAGAGATGGTAAATCACAATGTTCTGAAAAATCGCCTTTCAGTGGAGAAGTCCATCAAAATCAGAAGAGGGGCACAGAGCTCTGCATCACTGCAGCAACCCACTGCAGTGCTCTGTTGGAAGTCAAGGGACTTGTTCAGGAGTTGCCATTTGATAGAAATGGGGTCTCTAGTTGGCAGTGATTTGCACCCTGTCCAAGTAAGGACCCTCACTCTAGTCAGGGTAAAGGAGTCACACAACTAAGACAATCCTGCTTTCCCCCTCGGTAGCGTGGCACGAGCAGTCTGGCTTACCTCAGAGGCAATATGTAAAGTATTTGTATGCCCACACGCAGTAAGACAGTGACAACACGACCAGTTTAGAAAGATAGCCAATATTTATCTGAATTAAACAAGACCAAAATGACAGAAATTCAACATGCACAATTAAAGATATCACTTTTTAAAAGTGGAAATGACTATCAATCCATAGGAATCAATGATTGTATCTTTTTAGCACAAGGTACCTGGGTGCGTCAAAAACAAAGATGATGTGGGGCGCAGGGATGGTGAGGCATTGAAAAGCGAAGCAATGCGTTGGTCCCTTACTGCGCAGGGGACGTGTTGCATCAATTCTTTCCTGGCAGGAGGCGATGAGTCGGTTTCTTACTGGCAGGAGAGGTGATGTGTCTATTCTTTCCTCGCAGGAAAGACGGTGCGTTGATTTTCGGACACGCAGCCTCGCAGCCTCGCAGCTCCTTACTGTGGTGTAGGGTTGATGGGAAATTGATGTCCTGGGGACGATGCGTGGAAAATCCTGATGCGCTGTATTGATGGAGCCTCGGTGAAACAGGCGCTGTGTCGATTCAGCAGCTGCGAGACAGGTGCTGAGTCGATTCTTCAGCCGCGGGACAGGCGCTGCGTCAATTTTTCTGCTCAAAACACATCGTGCATGGATTTTCTTCTTCAGGTCACTAGCTTACACTTCCACGAGCTCAGGGTCTGGAATTGGCACCAATTGGCAAGTCAGGACTCTCAGCAATAAAGCCCAGGCACTGGCAGATAAAGTCTTAGATGTCCCTCAGACTTCTAATAGGAGGCAAGCTCAGTTCAAGCCCTTGGAGAACCTTGGAAAGCAGGATGTAGAAAGCAAAGTCCAGTCCTTTCACTCCCAGGACAGAAGCAGCAGGCCAGCACAACAAAGCAACAGGCGCAAATGTCAGTTCCTCCCACCACTCTAGCACAGGAAGACCCATCAGCCTGGTGATGGGCCATCAGGATATGCAGGCACACCTCAGCTCCCTTTCTGTGACTGTCTAGAGAGAATACAGAAACAGCCCAACTGTCATCCTGACCCAGACGTGCATTCAGGAGACAGGCAGAGGCACAGAATGGTTAAGCAAGAAAATGCCCACTTTCTAAAAATGTCATTTTCAAACTTACAATTCAAAAACCAAATTCACCCAAAGATGTATTTTTAAATTGTGAGTTCAGAGACCCCAAACTCTACATCTCTATCTGCTCCCAATTTGAAATTACACTTAAAAGATACTTAAAGGCAATCCCAAGTTACCCTGTGGGAGAGATAGGCCTTGCATTAGTGAAAAACAAATTTAGCAGTATTTCACCATCAACACTTGTAAAACACACCAGTACATGTCCTACCTTTTAAATACACTGCACCCTGCCCATGGGCCTGCCTTGGGTCTACCTTAGGGGTGATTCACATGTAGTAAAAGGGAAGGTTTGGGCCTGGCAAGTAGGTGCACTTGCCAGATCGACATGGCAGTGTAAAACTGCACACACAGGCACAGTATAGTACAAACCTAGCCTTTAAAGCAATACCGAACATATACTTTTATAAGACTACTTTCTAATTACACATACATAAGTATGTTTTTGCAGTTTCTATTTTTATACCATCAGAAACCCTGAAGGCAACCCCTGTCTACATAGACTACTTTCTCTGATGTCACAGCAAAAGAGTAAAGCCATAGGTTCCTATCCATCATTGCAGCCAGATGCAGCACCTACCGAGGTAATACCAGAACAATAGAGGTTGTACTGGTCTGAAGTTCAGCAGAATTTCCATTATTCTGGCTCCAGGAAAGCATTTTAAATATTGCCATAAGGTAAATGCAGTGTAGAGTACAAAGACTGAGAAATTTAAGCCCTTCCCATTCAGTGAGCACAAACACAAAATCTGTCCTGGTTGAACCAATAACAATGAATGTTAAGATTTTTAGTTACATCATAGTTTTGAATCCAGGTCTTAATTTAACAATTGCATTGATGGATACAAGGTCATTTTTAGCAGTGACTTTTGATAGTTTCGAGTCAACATTTTCAGTTGACACATTTTGCTGCCAAACACCTTGGAGGATAAACGTTTTGAAGACAGACATTCTCCAGCAAATCAAAAATATGAAATCGTAAAAAATGGACATCCAGCCTGTTACAGCGCAGCTGGTACTGTCTTGCGGAAATGAGGCAGAGAGTAGAGTCCTTTACGGTGTTCACTGTGTTATAATCAAGGCATTTCATCGGCCTTCAAAGGTGCTTAGCTAATCTTGTACTAAACTGTGAGGAATGAGTAGTATTTCTACAGTGTTTATGGCTGCACAGGTGCTAAAAATTGAAGAAAGAGTAGACCTTCGCATGGACCCTCCATGGTGTTAGTGTCTGTAGCATTAAACACCCTAGGAAAGCTACTATGAATGCCAGAGCAGAAGATAAGTACGGGAGCAACCAGGCTAAAGTAGATTGGAGGAAAAATGTACAGAGGTATGAAAAGGTACATGTGGGAAGCAGAAGAGGATGGAGAGAAGGAGGGGCATATAGGAAAGTCGATATGGGGTCTCATTCCAGCCTGGGTTCAAATAGTTTTCATTAATAATCTCAGTAAAAACAGCCACACTACTACAAGGCAATATTTGTTGAATATTACATAATGGCGAAGGAGCATCGCCCCCCCCCCCCCCCAGGCTAAGGCAGGAGATGAAAGATAAACAATATTTAATTATTTTATAATTTTTCTGCTTGCTCAGTCAACACATGTGTGGGGCAGGGCTGTGGGAGGTGGGAAGAGGGGAGAGTGCACTATGTGTGTATTTGTGTTTGGCTGGCCGTCTACGGCTGACCAAACACACATGCGCACTTAGGTCTCTCCAGCCCAGTTATTTACACAGCCGGGAAGGAGAACTAGCACAGACCCCAGGCTTATGTATGAGCGGCACTCCGAGCCACTCAGACCGATCCTGACGCTGCTTACATGCTATGTTTAGCATGTAAGCTGCGCCAGGATTGCTGGGGAGCCTGTGTTGGTGTCTCAAAATTCGTTGGGACACCACATGAAGACCAAAGGAGCAACATTGCAGGAGGCGGCGACAATGGGAAAAAGATACTTTTTAAAAAATTATCTTTTTATTTAGCCCTCATCCCCCACGTCCCTCCACCTGCCCCTCCCCTTGAGATTTGCGGCGGCCACCGCTAGTTAGAATCTGAACCGTCAGCAGTGCCCTTCCAAGCTCCTTAGGCAATTAAAGAAGCCAGCCAAAAGCCCAGATGGAGGACTGAAGGGGGAACACAAGTCTCAATAACAGATCCATTTATCTTCAGAAAAACTTGTTGCCACCCCACCCCCGATTCCCAAGTATTCTTCAACCACATCCCTTCTGAAAGAGACAATCCCTGGTTACCTTCCATGGTAGCTCACATCGCTGTTATCCCATGTCGTTCACCAATACATTTTGTAGCAAACTGTTTGCAGGATCAACCTGGGAAAACACTTATTACTTATTTCCGTAGTCGACTCTGAGTTTAATTGGGTATCTGACTGAGGCTCCCACGCCCCATGCCCACAGGCTTTTTTTAATCTCCAAAAGTGCTTTTGTACAGGAAAGGTCCTTGGACTTAAGTCTGCAAAAGAAAGGAGCCTTTAAGAACCCAACATTACTTTAACACTTTTAATGGCAGATCGTAGCACTCTGTAGCCCAAATCAGCAGTGTTAGGGGCTACCATCACCTTGCTTCCAGGGGCCACGTTGTTGCTCTGGGCTTTCTGGGGTAAGGTTCCCACACTTGCTTACACAGCTACCTCTGTCCACAGTGACTCACAGAGCACCACACATATGTTGTTTTTCCATTTACCTGCCTGGATCACAGGTGGAACCTTGAGTATTCTCAACTGTGTCCCTCTCTGGGGAACATCAACATGCTCAGTCCATACTTCCAACATTGTGATCCCACCAATCACTTTCAATCTGAAGAACCCCATTTCACTCCTAGCACTTAATGAAGTGCCCATCCCCTCTTCTGGAGAATGCGGGTCTCATTCTTTTCTGAACAACAAGAATATGGTCATGGAGATGTGAGTAATGCAGAGGTGATACCCCTATGTAGAGACGAAAGGGGAAATTGAAGAGTGATGAAAAGTAAGAAGCCAAAATGTTAATGAATTACCAAAATAAGAGCCAAAACTAACATTAATTTAAAAAAAAGTAATTGAATTGAATTCAAGGTTGACAAAATTGTTGATCAAGTAATTCTGATTTCAAGACTTGTTTTGGTATGCTATCAGAGTAAAGTAAAAGAGATTTCAAGGCTTGTATCATTAAGACATCTGAGAAAAGTAAAAGAGATTTCCAACCTTGTCGCGTTATGACATCCAAAGGAAGTAAAAGAGAATTCGACACTTGTGTCGGTATGACATCCAAAAGAAGCAAAACAGATTTCATGACTTATTTTAGAAGGAAGAAAATGAAATTTCAAGGTATTTCAGTATGACAAAATTGTTGTTTAAGTAATTCTGGCTTGGGACCCTCATAGCTGACACCACGGGTAGGCAATAATGTCTTAATTTCTAACAGTTAAGCATGGTGACGTGTTTCAATATGACACCTGAAGGAAGTAAAATAGATTTCAAGATTTGTTTCGGTATGACATCCTGAAGGAAGCAAAAGAGATTTCAAGACTTGTTTCAGTACAACATCTGAAGGAAGTAAAAGAGATTTCCAGACTTGTTTCAGTACATCTGAAGGAAGTAAAAGAGATTTCAAGACTTGTTTCAGTACAACATCCAAAGGAAGTAAAAGAGATTTCAAGTCTTGTTTCGGTACAACATCTAAAGGAAGTAAAAGAGATTTCAAGTCTTGTTTCAGTACAACATCTGAAGGAAGTAAAAGAGATTTCAAGTCTTGTTTCAGAAGGAAGTAAAATACATTTCAGTGTGTTTCAGTATGACATCCAAAGGAAATCAAAGATAATTTAAGGCTTGTTTCAGTATGACATCAAAAGGAAGTAAAATTGATTTCAAGACTTGTTTCAGTATGGCTTTAAAAAGAATGAAAAACGATTTCAAGACTTGTTTCACTGTGACATCCAAAGTAACTAAAAAAGATTTCACATCTTGTTTCAATGTGACATCAAAAGAAAGTTATAGAAATTTCAAGACGTGTTTCAGTATGACATCATAAAGAAGTAAAAGAAATTTCAAGACTTGTTTCAGTATGAAGTCAGAATGAAGTAAAAGTGATTTCACGACTAGTTCAGTATGTCATCAGAAGGAAGTAAAAGAGACTTCAAGACTTGTTTCAGTATGACATCAGAAGGAAGTAAATGAGATTTCAAGACTAGTTCAGTATGTCATCAGAAGGAAGTAAAAGAGATATCAAGACTTTTTCAGTATGACATCAGAAGGAAGTAAATGAGATTTCAAGACTAGTTCAGTATGACATCAGAAGGAATTAAATGAGATTTCAAGACGAGTTCAATATGACATCAGAAGGAAGTAAAAGATATTTCAAAACTTGCTTCAATATGACATCAGAAGGAAGTAAAAGAGATTTCAAGACGAGTTTCAATATGACTTCCGAAGGTAGTAAAAGAGAATTCAAGACGTCAGTATAGCATAAGAAAGAATGAAAAGAGATTTCAAGACTTGTTTCAGTATGACATGCAAGGAAGTAAAAAAATGCCAAGACTTGTTGCACTATGACATCCGAAGGTAGTAAAAGAGATTTCAAGACTCTTGTCAGTGTGTCATTCAAAGGACGTACAAGTCATGTCAAGACTTGTTTCAGTATGACATCAGAAAGAAGTAAATGACATTTCACTGTAAAATCCACAGAAGGTGACTGTGTCTCTGCATTTTCCATGTGACCTAGGAATTAAGTTTTGTGCTTCAAAAAACAAAATTTCAAATGGACATTTATACAGGATATTGATAACATGCTTGCTGATATATTAAATCATTCACAATGTGATATATTTCAAATATTACATCATTCCAATGCCTTCAGAATAAATGTAGCCTTTTTTTGCAGACACAGTGCTTAATGGCATTTACATTTTGGCTGTGGGATTTTGTGAGTCATACAGTTATGTGAACAGAGTAGGTTGACTGCCTCCATTTTTTGGGACCTTCTCTGAGAATCTAGTTGGTTAATAGGGGATATGTCATCTATATACCAACTACTTATATGTAAAACGTGTTATTTCATTTTCCATAATTACGTTTCATTGATTTTTAGAGGACATTATCACAACTCTAATATTGGTTTCATACGTGTCAGTGGAGGGTGAAATAGTATTGCTACCACGAACAAGTCTTTCTATTTGCCTGGCTTTGTTCATTTAATTAATTATCGTGTTTTCTAGATGTAGTTCTTAGGCCTTCTGGGACGGCTCTTTATTTTTAAAGCTGCAGCAATGCTTTAGTCAAGCGGCAGATGCAGATATCTGAGCTAATAAAGGGGAGAAAGGACGGAGCACCAATCTCACCCTACCTACCTACTTTATCGAAGAATTTCAGCCCCCGAGTCATAGCCATTGTTTCACAAAAATGATAGTGACAGTGGAAGTGAGGTCACTCACTCGCTCAACCCAGGAAGGAAAGAAGGGTTTGGCCATTTGACCTCTTGGTCCCTCAACAAATGCTGCTGAGTGTTAAGGGGATATTGGGAGGATAAGTATGGAAGTTGCAGAGAGTAAACTTGGCTATAGGAATCTTGGTTCTTTTCTGTAGCGTGCAGCCTTCATGACCCACAGCAGAGACAATGCCAGTGACATCAAAGTGCAAGCAAGGGCTAGCAGCTTCTGCCCATGGCTACCAGAAACTGACGCTCCACCCTTGTTACATGAGTGGATGTGAGATTCCTGCTCCTCCAACCTCCCCGGCTTTGCTTTTATTTTTAGCCCGATGGAGTGGGTCAGAGACATTCTGAAAGGGGCCAGTGTCAGTGTTCCAGCCTCCCCTCTGTTGCAAACCTGATGTATGATGGTGCTAACTGTCTTAGAGCTTCCTGCTAAGACACTGACTTCAGGAAGTCCGTGTCTGGAAGCATGGTAAGCAGAGTAATACCAACTGTGCAGTGAACATTGTCTCTGAATGAGGTTTGTTGGCCAGAGCCATGGAAATGAACCCTTCCCACACCTACTATTGAATGTGAAGTTGCATAAAATGAACCAGTCGACTGTGTGGGCCACACTGGAAGTCGTCTACATTCTATGTCAAGAGGCCTTAGCAAGAGCACATCTGGATGTGTGTCAACCTTGCTGTCCTCCCATTGTGAATGGGTGCAGTTAGGGCAGGCACTCCCTCCTGAAGATACTCAAGGCGAGTTGGAGAATGTCACAGGCACTACACTCACTATTATGTGTGTGAGACCACCTAGTCCATAAAGGAAACTTTCCCTTTCCTCATCACAGTTACTCCCGTCACACCACTTAATCTGAAAATTCGGGATTTTTTGACTAAGAGCAACTTCATTGCCACTGGTCACCCCCACCACACTCCATACTCTCTGTGTATATGACTCCACGCACTGGACCACCTTTATTGCAGCATCAGTGTGCTTGACTCTGGTATTAACCTAAGGGGCCTAACAAATCAATCCTGTAGGGCTGAGAGATAACTTCAGTGACGTATTTATATGTTAGGGAGCTAGACCTATTAATTCACTTCCCATCCAGGTGTAGGGTAGGGATTATCCTGGTCCTGAAGAAACACCATGGATCCAGTGTGACCTCTTGGCGTGAAACATGTAGACCATATGTAACACAATATACACCAAGACTATGTAGGCACCTTGAGACCCTGAGATAGCACACATTTCTTCTTTTAACCCTGCCCAGGGAACCATTGAATTTAAATTAATCCGGTATTGGTGAAATAGTTTTAATTCATTCTTCTTGTTTTCACTTACCCACCCTACACACACCACATCCTCACACACACATTCATCATTACAGCTGATTTCTGAAAAGATCTCCATGAAAGACCAATCTTGCGGGTCCGTTGAGCAGTGCAGCACTGACCTGAAGAGGAGCTAGCCCTATGATGAAGCATGACACCCACTTGAATGCGTGAAGGCACCAGTCTTTGAGCCTAAGAGTTTCTGGTTATTCGTCTCCTCCCAGCTTGCTCTTTTCGTCCTGTTCTATAGGAACAGCGCCCCCTTTTGATTCAAGGGACAACCATCATAGCCAATGCTGAATGACCCACCTTAGTTAATATATCGGACCTCACCTGTTAAAGAGAAGACCTGTCGGCTTTTCCAGTGCTTGTTTTTAGCTGTTAACAGCACAGATAATGTATTGTGATGTAGTGTTCTTTAAAGAGGAGCATTGTCAACTCTTTCCTAAAGTGGTGCAGCGTTAGAGAGCAGGAGGCCCGGGACCCGTCATATGCCATGGGACCAACCTACACCAGTGCATAACAACCTTGCCCTCAATCTTTGGCCTGACTGGCCAATGCAAAAACGATATGTGAACTAACTAACCAGGGCTAACCTACATTTTATGTTCTGCTTGGTGAATGTAGAAGCAGCGTTTGGATCAGTGGTTCCTGCAAATGCAGTTTCTGCACTGGTAGGTGTGGAATTGTTATTGCAGAATTAACATACACAGGGCCAAATGTGAGCAATTTTAGCTCTATCTAAAGGTTTCTGGTTCCGTTTCTGGTCTTCATTATGTTACACAATTTATGTGCCCAATGAAATTGCACAAATCCCCATCTTTAGAGATGCCTGAATGTCTAAGGTCCACCGATAGTGTCTGGTTGTAGGAACATGGGCGTAGTTTCAGGGGGCTGTTTGGGGTGTTACACCCCCCTAATAAATGTATTTCCAGATAAATAGTTGGGTTCAGGTGCTTTCAGTCGGGTATGGTTAAGCATCTGTCGTATTTCACCAGGAATGTTTAAATAGACACAGAAAAACTCACACACCCCCTGTGTTTTAAAAGTCTTGAATAATGTTGGTCATTTTACAAAATATTGTGTTTTCTTTTACTTATTACCCCTATCAATCCGCATTCCTCTACGCCCTTGTGCAGGACAGAAACTGCCGGAAGAGCACATTATTAGACAAGGGTCGAAGACAGTCTAGTACAGTGGTTCCCAACCTTTTGACTTCTGTGGACTCCCACTTTATCAATGCAGGAACCCGGGGACCCCCGCTGAATCATTATTGGAATCCAGGGACCCCCTACTGAGTCATTACTGAAAGCTGGGGACCGAATCTGTAAATATTATTTAATTTTCTCAGCAGTCACGGACCCCCAGAGGAGGCTTCGTGGACCCCCTGGGGTCCCCAGACCACAGGTTGGGAACCACTGGTCTAGTATGTGATAAATCTCCAGCTATTCATGAAAGGCTGGTTGCTGGTGTATGTGGCAAAGTTAGGCTCTCATGTGCTTCTGCCACCAGGAAGAGTAAGTAGGAAGGCTCTCGGCACTCCAGGCAAATTACCATTTTGCTGCTGGTTCCCTCTCACTGACACAAAAATACATGTCCATCCTTGTATTGTAATTTGGCACCACCTAGTGGCGGTGATGTAAGGCAACCGGTATAACTGATACGCCCGCAGCCCTGTGCCCATTCAGAGGCAAGGGCCTTTTAGTAAATTGTTCTGTTTTTCTGCTTTCCACTCCGCTTATAGCAGAGAATTTACAATAGGTCTGTACAAAGCAGGCACCTAATGCAGCTCCCTGCAGCGCAGGGCGGGGGGCCAAGCACTTCACAGGGCCCCAGCCTTCCAGGGAGGCCCCATTTAGCCCACGACCAATGAATAGCTGTGAGAAAGAGGGGCCTCGGGTCCCCCCTCTCATTCTGTGCGGGGGAGGGGGAGTACTTTTGCATTTCGCCACTGTGTGTAAAGATGAAAGCATATGCTCCTTCCGACAATTTTAAGACGAATGGTTAGAATACTGACCGTCTATATAGTGGGCATGGCAAGATTAATGTATGTTAGCTACGGCATTAGGCTCTATTTAAAGAACAAGTTACTAAGTCTTACTAATAAGATAATGACTCAGGCAGGCAGTTACCAATTGACTTTGTCTTTCAGGTTAAATGCAGGTCTTTGCAAAGCTTGCGCTCACTCGCCGAGACGTCACCGAGGCCTGTCGTGCCGTTCAGTCATTATGTACTGAGACTTAGTCGCTTTATTAAAGCCTGAAGAGAACTAATTAGAAACGAGGTCAGAAAGAAGACACGGTAGCTAACATGCGTGGTCCAAGCTGCAGCCGTGGGGGCTTTTGGGGGGGATGCAGCTGGCAGAGTGAGTACAGTTTCAAGCCATGCAGGGCGCCCCTCTGCCCCTTCTGTCCAGGTACTGCCCACATCTTTCAGGGTACCCGCCTGGTGTTAAGGACGGTGGCCAGGGATGGCGCATCCCTAGTACCACGTGTGACTGTGCTCTAGGTGGCACTGAGCTGGTGTAGATGCCACCACGTCTGCCTTTGGGCCACGGAGGCCTAGTTGCTTCTTTGCCCTCATGGTGGGAGAACCCGTGGCCAGTGCCCTGCGGCTGGTCCATCGTTGTGCCGGTAGAGTTAATGCCACGCAAGAACAGCATGAAGTGTTGGACCTTCAGGGAAAGGTAAGTATGGTGTCCCAAATCTGTGGGATCATCCCCCTTCCAACGTGACACGTGCCACCCACCTTGTACCTCCACTTCTCATCGTAGTATCAATGCCTTCATATGGTGAATGTTCAACCGCTGCCTCGTCAGAGGTTGTGAGTCTGACTGCATGATGAGTGGAAAATGTGCCTGCCTGACTCAAAGGGACGTTGTTTTTCTTATCAATTAGAAACAAAAGATACAGGGTTGCTCTCATTTCAGTAATTCCATTTCGGCCACATCCAGTAAGGACACCCTGAGCCTGGCTGTCCTGCGGGTCTTGTCTCATATAAAACTCACCCCAAAGAGTGGCTCGTGCGACTCCTCTCTTGGACTTTAAACGGAAGTGCTCGGTCCATGGGCCGCTTCATCGTTTAACATGTCTCCCACTGCACAAGGCACGGAGTGAGCAGAGACCCCCGCATCCCATCTGGACCCACAGCCGTCGCAGCGCCCACTGGGAGGTGGTGAAATGCGCCGTCCGACTATGTCTAATTCCCCCTCGAGCCTTCAGGTAACACCTCTAACTTACTACAACATTTTGTAAACCTTCCGTTTCGCCTGCCCCATTCTCCACATCTCGGTTTAATTCTTGCTACGGCTGTTTATCTGCCCTGGAGCATCCTGGAGAAACGCTGGCGTGTTAGAAGCCCAGCCACAGGTGGCGATGGGTACCACCGGACTCTTATTGGTCTGTAACAAGGTGGACGTCAGCTAAGGGTAGCCATGGATACCAGCTGCTAGCCCTGCCTTGCCCTTGGAACCTCTAGCACTGATATTACTACCTTCAGTCTAGGGGCATGAAGGCATGGAAAGGAAGTACGCAGCCGCCAAGAACCCTGCCCACTTTCTGTGGTCTCCATTACCTGTCCTTCCCCCGACCCCGTAGCCGCAAATAGAAAGCTATTATGTTCCTAAGGGTAGACAAGAAGTCAACATAGCAACGTTATCGAGGCCAGGGGGGATATGTTGTCACTTCCACTGCCCTATCTGTTTGAGAGTTCAAGGGCCTGACGTAGATCTTGGCGGATGGGTTTACGGATATCTCGACCGCCATATTACGATCACATTATATCCTATGGACATTGCAATACGGCGGGTGGGGGCCAAGTTTGTGACGAAGAATTCCATCAGCTGAGATCTAAATCCGGCCCTCAGTGTTTGGAAGCCTACGTTTTTTTGATCTGACTTCAGACCACCGCAAGCTATGCAAGAGGACTGCAGATGAACTTTCACCTTTCAGTCTATCAATGGACTAGAGCATTCTAAACGTCATCACAGTCACACCGCACTGTCCCAGACTTGTACAGTAGCACCCTAAGTACAATAATACCCTAAGTACCTCATCAGTCACACCACACTGTCATAACCATGTACCATAGCACCCTAAGTACGTCATCACAGTCACACCGCACTGTCCCAGACTTGTACAGTAGCACCCTAAGTACAATAACACCCTAAGTACGTCATCACAGTCACACCGCACTGTCCCAGACTTGTACAGTAGCACCCTAAGTACAATAACACCCTAAGTACGTCATCACAGTCACACCGCACTGTCCCAGACTTGTACAGTAGCACCCTAAGTACAATAACACCCTAAGTACGTCATCACAGTCACACCACGCTGTCCCAGACTTGTACACTAACACCCTAAGTACAATAACACCCTAAGTACGTCATCACAATCACACCACGCTGTCATAACCGTGTACCATAGCACCCTAGGTACATCATCACAGTCACACCGCACTGTCCCAGAGTAGGTCACCACAGTCACACCACACTGTCCCAGAGTAGGTCATCACAGTCACAACGTACTGTCCCAAACTTGTACAGTAGCACCCTAGGTACGTCATCACAGTCACAACGCAGTGCCCTAAACATGTCATTGCTGCCACATCACACCGTCCAGTGCATGGACTGGCTCACCATAAGGGATGGTCACTGTCACATCACACTGTCCCGTACAGGGGCCGGAACACCCTAAAGATATCATCAGAGTCATACCAAACTGGCCCTTACAGCTGGGGCAGGAATGTCCCTTGCATGGTAAACATCATGTAGCCCTGCCCTGAATGCTTGTCCGCGTGTGAACCAACTTTTTGTCTCACCTTGGCACCTTGCTAATCTAGTATGTGTGCAGAGGCCTAGCCTGTATCTGGAAACTCAACATCGAGCACCAGTTCTGCCACCCAAAGGAGCACACATAGTGGGCACAAGGCTAGGGTCCAGGCCCAGAGCAAGTCACACAAAGCAGTGGTGACAGCACAACGACTTTTGTGAATCATTATTGTGACCAGACCTTTTTATCCTCTGTGTAAAGAAGCGTGTGGCCTACTGACACCTCTTGTAAAGTTCAGCGGGGATGTGAACTGCTGCCCACTTGCACTGACATTCCATGTGCATGTTGAGTGCTTGTATCTGCAGTGAGTTTTTGACACATCATTGGTAGTCGACTGTGTATGGCTTAGAATGTAGGGAACTAAGGGGTTAAAGCTCCCATCACAAGGGTCCGAACTAGATCCTCATTTTGTAATGTTAGAGCAAGAAGTTTCCCAAACTATAATGGTTATATACCTGGAATGTGGCAGAGTTGCGAAAACTTGTCAGGGACTAACATAAGAGTTCTAATGAAAGTTACACAGTGCCACATTTGTAACATGGTAAGGTACTGGCAGAGGGAGTGTAGATACAACCCACACTGAATCATGACAGAATCCCAAGGGGTGACTTCGACAGAGCAGGGAGAGTTTTCCCCAGAACCTAAACCGCCGAAGACTGTTTAGACAGTTCCAAAAGCAGCAGCGTTGTCTAACAGCTTCAATCCAGTGCAGGAAGGTATCCCACTGTTGCAGCCAAATGCCAGGGTCTGGCAAAATCCGATGATGCTGCAAAGAAACCCAGTTCCCATAATGTTCAAAACTTCCATAGATCAGGTAATGATGGTGTCTGATGAAGGAGGAGGAGTGAGTTCTAAAAGTAGATCAGAGTGGGCCGCATGTGGATGGAGAGGTAAACAGACTACTGTATCTTTCCTGATGAACACAGGAGCCACTCGTTCAACAGTTAGAACTGGTAAGGTCTCTAGCCTGCTCCTCTCGGGAAAAGAAGTTCAAGTTGTAGGCATCACATGTCAGCAGCATCTTAACCAGGTTACAGCCCCAGTACCAGTAAAAATAGGAGACGTTAGAGAGCAACACCAATTTGGAATTATTGATTCTAGTTCTGTAAACCTTTTAGGGAGAGACCTTCTCTGCAAGCTCAACTGCGTGATATATTGTACGCAGGACGGAGTTGGACTTGAGACTCATACGGCTGACACTGAGTTTAAGTTGTCAGGCTATACCCCCCAGTCCTCACCACTGAAGATTTCCCAATACATTTAAGGGAGACAGTCAAGGAAGAGGTTTGGGTTTTTACTGGAAAGGAAATTGGATTGATCAAGGATGCCTAGCCCCTCAAGATTACCCTTCGACCAAATGCTGTTTTCTTTCAGACTCCCCATACAAGATAATCCCCGAGGCCACTGAAGGACTCGCCCCTGTCACTATGAACATGACAGAGCAAAGGATCTTGAAGGAGGTTATTGGCAGCCCATGTAAAATCCCAATTTTGGCTATACAGAATTTGAACAAAAAGTGGAGTATGGTTCATGACCTCTGAACGATTGACCAAATTGTTGTTCCGTGCTATAGTGTGCTACCGAACCCTGCTGTAATCCTGTTCGAAATCCCAAAAGAACCTGAGTAGTTCAGATATTAAACATCAACCCACTTTCAAACTATTGTGGATGGTGCGGTAGTCCTTACAGCTCCCCGCGGCTGAGGGCCTTCTTGATGGTAGGCCCCTGCATCTGGAACTCTCTTCAGTTGTCACTGAGTGACTCAGTTGCCCGATGGCTCCTCACAAAGACTCGGAGGTGTTCCTCTACACTCAAGCTTTGACTTTCTCTGACGGTCTGTTTTTCATCACCCTTGCCGCCTTGCCCACAATGACCGTTTCTGACATTCCCTGCTTCCGTGCTTGCTTTCCATGGAGGAATAAAACTAGAAGTACTGCGTTAGACAAAATGCATGTGGGCACCTTCGCATGCATGGAGGTCGCCCGCCATACTCACTTCTGTTTCTTGTACGGCTGAACCCTTGCGGGCCTAGGGCTGTGCTCATGACATATCCTGGAGCACCCGCGAGTAATAACCTACATGTAACTCTCAGCAGTCTGCCTGTGAGCCATAGCACTTGTGCCGGTGAGGTAGTCTCGATCAGGGGCTGGTTGGACTTGCAGCTGACAGCTAGCATCGATCGGGGCTGGTTGGACTTGCAGGTGACAGCTAGCCTTGATCAGGGGCTGGTTGTACTTGCAGCTGACAGCTAACCTCGATCAGGGGCTGCTTGTACTTGCAGGTGACAGCCAGCATCGATCGGGGGCTGGTTGGACTTGCAGCTGACAGCTAGCCTCGATCAGGGGCTGGTTGTACTTGCAGCTGACAGCTAGCATCGATCGGGGGCTGATTGTACTTGCAGCTGACAGCCAGCCTTGATCAGGGGCTGGTTGTACTTGCAGCTGACAGCCAGCCTTGATCAGGGGCTGGTTGGACTTGCAGCTGACAGCTAGCCTCGATCAGGGTCTGGTTGTACTTGCAGCTGACAGCTAGCATCGATCGGGGGCTGGTTGTACTTGCAGCTGACAGCCAGCCTTGATCAGGGGCTGGTTGTACTTTCAGCTGACAGACAGCCTTGATCAGGGGCTGGTTGGACTTGCAGCTGACAGCTAGCCTCGATCAGGGTCTGGTTGTACTTGCAGCTGACAGCTAGCATCGATCGGGGGCTGGTTGTACTTGCAGCTGACAGCCAGCCTCGATCAGGGGCTGGTTGGACTTGCAGCTGACAGCTAGCCTTGATCAGGGGCTGGTTGTACTTGCAGCTGACAGCTAGCATCGATCGGGGGCTGGTTGGACTTGCAGCTGACAGCTAACCTCGATCAGGGGCTGGTTGTACTTGCAGCTGACAGCCAGCATCGATCGGGGGCTGGTTGTACTTGCAGCTGACAGCCAGCCTTGATCAGGGGCTGGTTGTACTTGCAGCTGACAGCCAGCCTTGATCAGGGGCTGGTTGGACTTGCAGCTGACAGCTAGCCTCGATCAGGGTCTGGTTGTACTTGCAGCTGACAGCTAGCATCGATCGGGGGCTGGTTGTACTTGCAGCTGACAGCTAGCCTCGATCAGGGGCTGGTTGGACTTGCAGCTGACAGCTAGCCTTGATCAGGGGCTGGTTGGACTTGCAGGTGACAGCTAGCATCGATCGGGGGCTGGTTGGACTTGCAGCTGACAGCTGGCTGGTTGGACTTTCAGGTGCCAGCCAGCCTTGATCAGGGGCTGGTTGTACTTGCAGCTGACAGCTAGCATCGATCGGGGGCTGGTTGGACTTGCAGGTGACAGCTCTGGCAGGCTGGGAGGCCAGTCGTGTGGATGGAGCCGCGCAGGCTTTGATGCTGCTTAGCACACAGGTGAGCCTCCTGCTGAACGAGGTTCCCTGAGAGATGGCTGGAGGGCTCAGAGTGTTCTCTTAGTTAGTATGTGAGAAAGGCAAGGGCCACCCATGCCAAGGCATCTGTTTCAGCCCACACCTTCACAGCTCCTTTTATTTCCATTTCTTGAATGTCTGTGCCCGGTGCAGCCCACCTCTCACTGGTGCATGGCGGTCGGGGCTCCGTCTACCTTGGTGTTCACAGAGGACTTACCTGGGCCTAGGCCTGAACGAGATGCGACATTGTACAAGCACACAACAGTGTTTCATTGAATGCACAGCTGGGAATCATTGTGCTTCCTGGTGTCATGGAAGGAAAGGAACCTGGTAAAATGATTCCAGGTAGTTCTCAAATTGATTTTTAAAAAACAGCTAGTTTTCCGCTGTGACCCCCAAAAGGTCATCTGGTCTGCTACAGAGTGACTATTGCCCTGCTACATTTACCTCTCATTATTCTTCATGTGCAGGAAAATACCCTTTCGCCCAGGAACACCGTTTCTGGGGTTTCTGTGGGTATTTCCTTCGCTCTAACATAAGCAGGTGGAGGAACTTGTTTCTGTCGACGCAGCGTTTCATTTAATTGTCCCTTCTTGTGACCACTAATTTACCAGATCTGAAAGGTGTAGTTTGGTGAACGGCCAAAGATGCCGATGAATGCCGAAGTACATGTCAGACGGGCGTAGAGGAGAGTCCCAGCCGCCTGGTGAGGACGGGAGACCCCGGCACTTGCTTTTAGAGCAGGAGTCTCCAGTTGAGTGTGACGCTGGTCTCTTGGTTCCATGATCTCGCCCCTTGGGGTGAAGCAGGTTGTCACTAGTCGGCGTGGGGGGGTCAGCTGCACCCTGCTCTCCCTTTGCCTTCAGAGACACTGACCAAACCGTGTCTGACTAACTTTATAGGAGTGTTTCCCATCCCCAAAGCTGCGACCATGTAACCATATCTGTGCTGTTGAGCAGCTGGTGGAAGGCGCACGTGTCCACGTCATTGACTCTTCTGATGGGAGGCCTGTCCATTGGGAACTGGAATCGCTGACCGTCCTTCCGGTGGGCGGTGCTAAAAAGCAGCCTGTACCAGGCGAATCCACCTGACACTTAACTATACTAGTGAGGTTATAAAAAGCACTGATGTGCAGCAGGTGCCCTTGTTAGGGCCTGTCTGTTGGAAGTTGTGAACAGCACAGCACTAGTGCTTTAGCTGCTCACTAGTACTGAGCACAGAGGCACTAGCAGCCAATGGCACTATGCAGCAACGAAGGTGGAGCAGAGCTCTCCTTATGTCACTCGTGTGGCGGGGTGTTGGGGCGCGTCATAGACGGTCCCTCATCCTTAAACTTACTGCGCAGGACACACTTCCAGTGCGCGCTCGTGCATGGTCTGGTGCGCTTACCTTTGAACACACACCCACACTATGTACTGTATTCCTTTACGCATACTAAACAAGGATTGGCAGTGCCAGTTATAGCTCTGGCTTATTAATGAAAGTGCCTCTTCAGTAATTGATGGGTTTAGATACTCACCAAGCCACCAGACAAGCTCTGATGCATCCATTCATTAACTAATTTTTGCATCCACCCACTTACACCCCAACAATAAACCCACACACAGACAACAGATGCAAGTTAAAGGTCGAAAAACACATGCTGCAACCTACATATTGCGGGCATATACTTACAATATGATGGTCGTATGGTTTAGAGGCAGCCGTAGGGAGGGATGTGTTGCAGCAGGCAAGCAGAACATTATCACTCTCTGGGGAGCGTGTACTCCTTCCAAAAATGAAAATAAAAAGAGTGGAAGGAAAGAGATGAAAAGGCCCACCAGCCCTAGCACTGAATCACACTCATTTTCAAGAGATGTGCAGATTAATCAGCCTGATGCTGTCACACTCAGGTCAGAAGAGTCAGTGTCTCAGGTGGGCTAGCCCATTTCTATGTCTCATGCTGTGTGCCATCAGGGCAGAAAACAGAGTGTAATAAATGACACCCAGACAGACCAGAGGCCGGGGAGGCTTACCCAAAAACTCTCCGTGTATGTGTGTGTCGCCCTCTCTCACTCACACACACACACACACACATATATATATAGAGTATATATGTATATGTGTATGTATAAATATATATGTATATATATATATTTACGTATGTGTGTGTATAAATATATACATATATATATACACACACAAAGACTTTCATGTATGTGACTGTGTGTGTATGTGTACATATATGTATACACATATATATATATATATATATATATATATATATATATATATATATATATATATATATAGAGAGAGAGAGAGAGAGAGAGAGAGAGAGAGAGTCACATACAAGGACAGGCTTTGGTTTGGGTCAACCCTCTTATGTGTGTCAAAATAAAATCTGAGGCTCAGACCGTCCTGCACAGACTTCAGGTTGGTTAGAATTCATTTTGGGCAATAAACAAACTGTTGAGCTACTAGTAAACCAGCCTTCCAGAGAGAAAAAACCCCTAGAGGTAAAAAAAAAAGAACTTCTGGAATTTAAGTCAGAAAGAAGCAGAGCAAAGCAGTAGCCACTAAAAAGAATAAAGTAAAGGTGAGACCTGAAAATTGTTAACCACCATCTTGAACTGGACAATCATTTTGAAAAAACGTGAAGGTTAGCACTTCCTCCCAAGGTGAAAGCTGTAGTGGAATTCGAGAACACATATCCTATGGATTAGGATTCCAGTGTGGGACCTGCCAGTACAAGGAGCCACGCCCACAACCAGTGCGACTGGAGCCAGCGCGGAGAGTAAGCAGGTTATAGTTAGGTTAGATTTTCCATAGGAAGAACTATTTTTGTTTCTCTAATAACTTTGGTGCAGTGTGACAAATCTTCACCAAAACCTTCCAAAAAAAAGAAGTTCACCCACCTCAGTTCATTTCTGAAACGTTTCGGGGTTATCCATCAAATGGGGCTCGAGAAAAGGGGAGGATGGGGGAACAAAGCCTTATCGGAAGTAAATTTTCATATTAAATTTTGGGAAGTGCTTCAGAAAAAAACAGCTGAATCCAATTACACAAAATATGGTAGAAAGATAGAACTTTACCCAATAAGTGTGCTTTTTATGATTTGTTTAAATCTTTTCATCCGTTTTTGAGAAATTCATGCTTAAAGAGGTGCTCGGGGTGGTCATTTAGGAGTAAAAAAAAAAATTATCGGTACTTTTGGTGTCTATATATGCTATGATTGGCCACTGTACAGAGGCTAGTTAAGATGATTGGCTGGCCACAACCTCAGAACTGTTATGGCAGCCATTACAGGACTCAGGGACATGGTCCCTGCATCCTGAAAATGAATTGAAAAATGCATGGCCTGACCTCAGTGAGCATATGGATGGGGGTCTCAAAAATACACCACCTTCCCTCTTGGTTGGCTGCACCAGCAGCCATTTCAGGACTCAGGGTCATGGCCCCCATCGTAATGCATTGTAGTGAATGGAAGGGTTTGAGAGTCACAAAAAGGAGCACATATTCAGGGTAATAACATATTTTAGTCACAATATAGAGAATTTGTTGGTAGTACCATGCTAATTTTAGGAATTGTGTGCTCTAAGGTGATTTCACAAAGCGAAAAATGCTGATCCTTTGATGGGATTCGGCGAACGATGGTTTTGAGAGAATAGTTTTTTCTCATGATTTTCTTATAAAGATTATGGAAGGTGCTTCAGAAGGTAAAATGGGAGCACATTTTCCATAAATTCACAGTCTCCCTCAGCCATGTGAGAATAGTCGATGTTCTGAGTAAGACATGCATTTCCAACAGCAGCCTGTGAGTTGATTCCCCAGTGTTGTACCGCAGCCTCCCACGGTATTCCAATGAACAAGAGCGCTTTCTGTATTTATGACAGTACTATAGTACACCTAAAGCCATCTTTATGGATTCAAAGCTGTAAAACTTAAAGCATTTCCTTTACAAATGAACAAAAACGAGGGAGTTCTTTTTATCACTGAAATTCTGGCTAGTGCTGCACAAAGCTGAAATGAGGACAGAAACATGTTGCAAGGGCAGTAGTAGCACAACACACAACAGAGGACAGGAGGGAGAGACAGTTGCAGCACAACAGACCATGGAGGGCAGAAGGGAAGGTCCGAGGTAAACACACAGGCACATGCAGACAGAGAATGGATGGCAGAGTGGGGGGGAAGCAATGCAGGGCCAGCAAGCTAACAATGGAGGGGAGGCAGACATGAGCCACAGAAGCACAACAGAGCACAGAGAGCAGGAGGAAAGGGGTATGGGCACCCACTCCAAGAACAGAGAGGAGGAGCATGAGCAGCAAGGGGGGCACCATGATGGACCACGGAAGGCTGGCAAGGAGAAAGGAGGGAGCATGCACAAGGAAAAACAGTTGGGATGGGGAGTGGGACGGTGGCAGCAAGCTGACCACAGACCACAGTCTGACATGGACATGGGGAGCAAGCTGACCATGAAGGGCAGGCAGGAGGGGACAGGTTCATGCAGACAGAGAACCGAGGGCAGGCGGGATGAGTATTGGAGCAAGGAAAGCAAGCTGACCCCGGAGAGTTCAGGGCTGGATTGGCAGCAAGATGACCATGGAGGGCAGGAGCGAGGCAGCAGGGGTAGGGGCGAGAAGCTGAACATTCAGGCAGGCCACAGAGGCAGAACATTGGACCATGGAGGGAGGAGGCAGGGGTATGGATACAGAGAATAGAGGGCAGGGGCAGCAAACTGACCATTGACCGGAATCAGGCGTGGATTTAGTGAAAAACACAAATGTTAAATTAACATTATAATTATGTGAAAATATAAGTTAAAATTCAACATTTTAAATTCAGAAAACCCTGAAAGGCACTTGTTATAGTTAAATGAAGAAACTATAACTTGCATATTCACCATGCTCTGCTTATGACTTCACAAATTACATCACTCATGACATGGTCTTTGATATCATTGATAACATCAATTAGGACATCTAAAATGACATAATCAATTACATAGTTTTACATAGCAATTGTGCTTTTGACATTCAATAGCAATTCATCTTTAAAAGCTTATTGCCTTTATCACTTACTTTTCTCTCTCAGCATGTCAGGCCTATTACCCTTCATAACATTTTGTAATAAATAGATTAAACCAATGCAAATTGATATAACATTTCAGAGTGACCCAGTAGGAACTCTATCATTTACCAATGGCTTGCCAACATAACTAATATGGGCCTACTGAAGCATGCATAGGCTGGTAGTCATCATGCATACAGTTATAAAATTGCAAAGATGTACACAATTACAGTTGGCAAAACAATATAGTGCACCCCTCAAAAGGGCCTAACGTGGATTATTTGAGTGAAAATCTGCTCTCTCTGAGTTTTTTCAGGGCGGTGACAAACCTTTGTCTAATATGGCAGTCTGTACAATTTCATTTAGTAAAAATACGTATATACAGCCTGTATTGTCTTTGACAAATGCTTTTCAAAATACATAAATCAGCCTTTCTGCCTTTATAATAACCTTTCCTAATAAATAGATTGCATCCATAGCATCACCCCTGACTTTTCCCCGTGAACCAATTAGGTCTCTTGTCTTTGTAGTTGGCTCATCACCGTAACCATCTCCGGCCTAATGTATTGAGTGTAAGCTTTCCCACAAGGCTACCATCAGGCATACAGTATCACCCAGGAGGGTCTCAAGGCGCTGAGGGGAGGGGGGGGCTGCTACTGTTCGAACAGCCATGTCTTGAGGTGTCTCCTGAAAGTAAGTAGGTCCTGTGTCTGTCGCAGGTGGGTGGGAAGACTGTTCCACATCTTGGCGGTGAGGTGGGAGAACGATCTGCCACCGGCGGTCATTCTGTGGATGCCTGGGATGGTGGCGAGGGAAAGGTCGGCGGAGCAAAGCTGTCCGGGTGTAGAAGGAGAGCCATCTGTTGAGGTATTCTGGTCCGGTGTTGTGCAGCCTTGTGAGCGTAGGTGAGGAGTTTGAAGGTGATTCTCTTGTTGACTGGGAGCCAGTGTAGGTCTCTCAGGTGGGATGTGATGTGGCAGTGGCGGGAGATGTCCAGGATGAGGCGTGCCGAGGCATTCTGTATGCGTTGCAGTCTTTTCTGGAGCTTGGCCATGGTTCCTGCATAGAAGGCATTGCTGTAGTCCAGTTTGCTGCTTACGACGGCCTGGGTGACCGTCCTTTGGTTTCAGTGGGGATCCATTTGTAGATCTTCCGAAGCATGCAGGTGGTGTTGAAGCAGGAGTAAGAGATGGCGTTGACTTGCTGGGTCATTGATAGTGATGAGTCCAGGATGAATCCCAAGTTGTGTGTGTGTGGTTGGTGGGTGTCAGTGCCGTTCCCAGTGTGGCAGGCCACCAGGAGTCATCCCATGCATAGGGTGTGGAGCCGAAGATGAGGACCTCAGTTTTGTCAGAATTCAGTTTCAGGCAGCTGTTGTTTATCAATTCGGCAATGGCCTTCTTTCCTTCGTGGAGGCTGGTTTTGGCGATGGCGGGGTCCTTGGTGAGGATCAGCTGGGTGTCATCGGCGTATGAGATGATGTTGAGATTGTGAGATCAGGCGATATTTGCGTGCAAAGCCATGTAGATGTTAAAAAGGGTCGGGCTGAGGGACGATCCCTGGGGTATGCCACAGATGATTTGGTGGCTTCAGAGTAGAATGGAGGGAGGTGGACTCTCTCAGTTCTGCTGGTGAGGAAGGAGGTGATCCAGTCCAGGGTTCTGTCGTGGATCCCTGCGTCACTGAGGCGTGTGCGTAGGGTGTGGTGGCAGACGGTGTCGAACGCGGCTGAGAGATCCCGGAGGATGAGGGCCTCAGTTTTGCCATTGTCAAGTATGGTCCTGATATCCTCGGTGGCGGCGATGAGGGCGATTTTGGTGCTGTGGTTGCTAGGGAATCCGGATTGGGATGGTTCCAGAGTGTTGTTCTCCTCATGAAAACGGGTCAGTTGTTTGTTGACAATTTTCTCTATGACTTTTGCCGGGAAGGGGAGCAGGGAGATGGGCCGGAAGTTCTTGAGGTCCTTTGGTTCTGCCTTGGGTTTCTTGAGGAGGGCGTTGATCTCGCCGTGTTTCCAGTTCTCCGGGAAGGTGGCGGTCTCAAAGGAACTGTTGATGATCTTCCAGAGTTGGAGTGCGATGACGGAGGTTGCTTTGTTGAAGATGTGGTGAGGGCAGGGGTCGGATGGTGAGCTGGAGTGGATGGTGTTCATGATTTTGATGGTGTCGTTGTCCTTGTCGTTGACGTGGGTCCAGGAGAGCAGGAGGCTGGTGGGTGGTGAGTCTGTGTGTCAGTGGTTGACGGGGGGTCTGAGTCTTGAAGCTGTCATTCATGTCTGAGATCTTACAGTAGAAGAAGGTTGCTAGGGAGTCGCAGAGGTCTTGTAATGGCGGGATGTCATTGACGTTGGAGCCGGGGTTGGAGAGCTCCTTGTAGCTGTGTGCATTGTTGTCGATGGGTTCTTTGAAAGCGGTTCTCTTGGGGGTGTGGATGAGTTGGTGGTGTCTGCCGATGGCGTTCTTGAAGGCTGTGTGGTTGTCCGGTGTCTGATCTTGGTGCCACTTCTTCTTGAGTCTTCGGCAAGTTTGCTTGGATTCTTGGAGGTCGGTGGTGAACCAGAAGGCCTTTCTGTCGGTGCGTCTGTTAGAAGGTTTCTTGAGCGGGGCAAGAGTGTTGGCACAGTCATCGATCCATTGTCTGAGGTTGCGGGTTGCTGTGTAAGTGTTGGTGGTGTTGATAGGTGGGTTCCGGTAGAGGGTAGTGATCAGTTGGTCTTCAGTGACCTTGTTCCATCTGCGGTGGGGAATCTGTTGCGGGTGATGGCGTGTTGTGGGTTCCTTGAAGGAGAAGTGGATGTAGCGGTGGTCGGTCCAGTGGAGTTTGGTGTTGTGGCTGAAGGAGACGTGTTTGCTGGTGGAAAAAATGGGTTTGGGCGCGTGTCCTGTGGAGAGGGCGTGAGTTGTGACAAGCTGCTTGAGGTCGAGGTTGTCGAACAGGGTGGTAGAGTTGTTGTCGTTGGTGTTCTCGAGGTGGAAGTTCAGGTCCCCGAGGAGTATGTAGTCTGTGGATGCGAGAGCGTGCGTGCCGATGACGTCAGTGATGGAGTTGCTGAACTACTGTCAGGGGACGGGGGGTTCTGTAAATGAGGGTCCCTCTGAGGGTGATGTTTCGGTCGGTGTGGATCTGGAAGTGCAGGTGTTCGGCGGTGCTGAAGGTGTCTTCAGTGCTGGTTGTGATTCTGAGGGTATTCTTGTGGATGATGGCTATGCCTCCTCCTGGTCTGTTGGTACGGTCCCTGCAGGTGATTTTGTAGCAGTCCGAGATGGCTATGGCAATGTCAGGTGCTGAGGAGGGGTTCATCCAGGTCTCGGTCAGGAAGGCGACATCTGGGGAGGCTGAGTCGAGTAAATTCCAAAGTTCGACGGCGTGTTACTGGACAGAGCGGGTGTTGAGTAGGATGCATCTGAGATGGTTGCGTCCTGCCTTGGTGGGTGGGTCGTTGGCGTGGAGGCTGGTGAAGGAGCACTTCCAGCAGGAGAAGGGTCCGTGGGTGAGCTGCGGGGTGGCTTGATGGCAGGTGGATGAGCGGCCAGTGTTGAGTGCGTGGAGGGTGGTGGCGTCGTAGCGGAGTCGGGTGTTGTGGCGGTGGGGGGCAAGAACCAGGGGTTCGAGCGCTAGGCGTGGTCCAGGAGCCGATGGGCTCAGACGGGCTTACCTTAGGCGTGCCTTTGGAGCGCCAGCGACCACCATTAAGTTGGAAGGGGGTGGAGGAGAGGACAACGGAGAGGCAGGAGCGGGGGCGTAAACGGCATGAAAAAAGTAGGCGGGCAGCAGTGACGAGAGTGCAGCGCGAGAGAGAAGAGGGGGCGGGGCCGCAGGGGCAGCAGTGGCAGGGGAGAGAAAGAGGGGAGAGAGCAAGAGTGAGAGAGAGAGAGAGCAGAGTGAGGGGAGGGAAAAGCAAAAAAAGAGTGTAAAGCAAAAGGCAAAAAGAGCACTGTGGAGAGCGAACAGCAAAAGGAGCACAAAGGGGCAGACACGGAAGAGAGAGCATACAGAGAGCGAAGCGGAGAACAGGAGGAGCGAGGCAGAGGGCAGCCTAGTAGGAAAGCAGAGCTCTCCCACTACTAAATACTATCTCTTCTTGGAGGACGCATGTGTATTCATTGCACTGAATCCTGATTGTGCATTTCACTGTAAGGAGCACCATTTCTGAGAGACACATGTTAAACTTTTGACAGACCCGTAGTTTGGAAGTTTCTCATAGTGAGTGACAAATTCCAATTCAAGGAACTTAGGGCCATATGTACGAACACATTTTCCCATAGACACAGAATGGGTAAAACAGTTTGATACATCTGGCCCTTATTTATTATTCCGCTCTGACTACTGAGATTATTTGATTCTCCATATATCTTTTCTTGACTAGCTGTGAATGTGTTTATCCTAGTTTCTATCCTGAATAGAATTATTTATATCAAGAGCGACTTTTTAACTTTTATCCAACATATTTTTTTCCTGATGTGCCTTAGTTACACTCCCACATGACAACGGTGATTAGTTTTTTTTATTTACTGTGTTTAGCATGTTTAGCACACCGACCCCACTTTTTTTCTTAGCTAGCCCTCGCCACCCCCCGTCCTTTGGCGTGGGGTGTATGGTATGAAATGTTTCCAGTCTATGTTGAGTACTATAGGGTGAAGAAGATACCTATCAAAGAAAATTATCCTTTTTGAAGAACTGTTAAGGTGGTGAGCGATGGAAACACATTAAGTTGTAGCCTCCAATTGAAACACGTTAAGTTGTTGCCTCCAATACCTAACGCTATTAATTTGAATATGAGCACATTGGAGTATGCAGTCAAACAACTGGAATTAAGTATGGTGACTTGTTAAAAACTCTACCTCCACGTTCTACTAAAGGAAGCAAAATACTGCAGAGAGCACTGAGGATTATGTTGCCTCACTCAGTCGCTGCAAGTTGTGAGCTTGAAGTAATCAGTTATGATCAAGAACTCTGCATTCAAATATTGATGAACACCAACAGAACTTAACACTTCCTGATGCCACAGGCCTGGCCAAGAGTACTGAACATTCTGAGAAATGTGTTGAGGAAATAAGAGGCCCTCGTGGGTCAGGAACTGAAGTTACTATCATCAACAAGAAGGTCAGTCAGGGTAGCCATGCAAGGAAGTGTGAAGGATTTCTGGGATACGAAGTGCCAATATTGTGTATTTCTGATGTGGCAGTAATAGTCATGTTGGAAGTTCAAAGAATTGTTCAGCTACTGATAAATTCTGTAAAAGATATAGAAATATGGGACATTTAACACGATGGTGCAAGAGAGGAGGGTTAGCTCAGTGTCCAATGAAATTGACGAGGAAGTGAATTTAGACCCCAATGACATGATGAGTGTGGGAGCAGAGATGAGGTACAAGGGTCTACCGACTTGCTTCATCTGTGCAAAAACTTTGGAAAGGGGGGTGAGGGGAAGGGTTACCCGTTGTTGTAGTGCATAGGGGTACATCGGGCATCAAACAAGCATTCTTGATTATGTGTGGTACAATATGGATTTCAAGGGCCATAGGACAAGAAGAAAAGTATATGTGGCAGATAAGGGCAGAGCCATTCTGGGAGGGCCACAAAAGGAAGAGATGGTAATTAGGCAGGACCCTAGGGCTGATCCCCCCACCCCCAATCAATGTTAACATTCTGGATTGTGATTGGATTAGACAGGATGATGAAATAGTCAGAAAGAATGAAATAGTGGAAATTGCAAGTGTGCAGGGACATTAAGGATGTTTCTCTTAGATAGGCGGGCCAATATGAGGCCTTTGAGCACTGAGTCAGACTGAAGGATGGAGCCATATATACTAGACACAAAGTTCAAATTTCTCCACTGCTCTGTATTGGAGTTTGACAGAAATTGCGAGAAGGGTGTTGTGGACCCCATCAAATCTTCACTTTGGGTGGACCTAATCGTACTGTCGCTTAAGAGTTCTGAGGAACTTGATTAGTGTGTACATGTATGCAGCTTTAGTGACACAGTATGAATTGATAGGCACCCTTTAGCTCATATGGATGGAATGATTGTACTGTGGAAAGGGCGGGTGTATTTACAGCTTTAGTTCTTGGCAGTATCTATCACCAGGTGGTGTTGGAAGAGAATTCTGGGCAACCCACTGTATTTGTGACTGGAGCTCTGGAGGGTATGTGTAAGGAAATGCCTCCTTGGCATAGTTACCCCCTGACTTTTTGCCTTTGCTGATGCTATGTTTTGAATTGAAAGTGTGCTGAGGCCTGCTAACCAGGCCCCAGCACCAGTGTTCTTTCCCTAACCTGTACTTTTGATTCCACAATTGGCACACCCTGGCATCCAGGTAAGTCCCTTGTAACTGGTACCCCTGGTACCAAGGGCCCTGATGCCAGGGAAGGTCTCTAAGGGCTGCAGCATATCTTATGCCACCCTAGGGACCCCTCACTCAGCACAGACACACTGCTTGCCAGCTTGTGTGTGCTGGTGAGAACAAAACGAGTAAGTCGACATGGCACTCCCCTCAGGGTGCCATGCCAACCTCACACTGCCTATGCAGTATAGATAAGTCACCCCTCTAGTAGGCCTTACAGCCCTAAGGCAGGGTGCACTATACCATAGGTGAGGGCACCAGTGCATGAGCACTGTGCCCCTACAGTGTCCAAGCCAAACCTTAGACATTGTAAGTGCAGGGTAGCCATAAGAGTATAAGGTCTGGGAGTCTGTCGAACACGGACTCCACAGCACCATAATGGCTACACTGAAAACTGGGAAGTTTGGTATCAAACCTCTCAGCACAATAAATGCACACTGATGCCAGTGTACACTTTATTGTAAAATACACCCCAGAGGGCACCTTAGAGGTGCCCCCTGAAACCTAATCCAACTACCCATGTAGGCTGACTGGTTCTAGCAGCCTGCCACACTCGAGACATGTTGCTGGCCACATGGGGAGAGTGCCTTTGTCACTCTGTGGCCTGTAACAAAGCCTGCACTGGGTGGAGATGCTATCACCTCCCCCAGGCAGGAGCTGTAACACCTGGCGGTGAGCCTCAAAGGCTTACCCCCTTTGTTCCAGCACCACAGGGCACTCCAGCTAGTGGAGTTGCCCGCCCCCTCCGGTCACGGCCCCTCTTTTGGAGGCAAGGCCGGAAGAGATAATGAGAATAACAAGGAGGAGTCACCGGCCAGTCAGGACAGCCCCTAAGGTGTCCTGAGCTGAGGTGACTCTAACTTTTAGAAATCCTCCATCTTGCAGATGGAGGATTCCCCCAATAGGGATAGGAATGTGACCCCCTCCCCTTGGGAGGAGGCACAAAGAGGGTGTACCCACCCTCAGGGCTAGTAGCCATTGGCTACTAACCCCCCAGACCTAAACACGCCCTTAAATTTAGTATTTAAGGGCTTCCCTGAACCTAAGAATTTAGATTCCTGCAACTTACCGAAGAAGAAGACTGCTGAGCTGAAAACCCCTGCAGAAGAAGAAAGAAGACACCAACTGCTTTGGCCCCAGTCCTACCGGCTTGTCTCCTGCCTTCTAAAGAAACCTGCTCCAGCGACGCTTTCTCAAGGACCAGCGACCTCTGAATCCTCAGAGGACTGCCCTGCTTCAAGAGGAACAAGAAACTCCCGAGGACAGCGGACCTGCTCCAAAAAGACTGAAACTTTGTTTCAGAGGAGCAGATTTAAAGACCCCCGCAAGAAGCGTGAGACTTGCAACACTGCACCCGGCGACCCCGACTCGACTGGTGGAGAACCAACACCTCAGGGAGGACCCTCCGGCGACTCTGAGACTGTGAGTAACCAAAGTTGTCCCCTCTGAGCCCCCACAGCGACGCCTGTTGAGGGAATCCCCAGGCTCCCCCTGACCGCGACTGCCTGACTCTAAAATCACGACGGCTGGAAAAGACCCTGCACCCGCAGCCCCCAGCACCTGAAGGATCGGAACTTCAGTGCAGGAGTGACCCCCAGGAGGCCCTCTCCCTTGCCCAGGTGGTGGCTACCCCGAGGAGCCCCCCCCTTGCCTGCCTGCATCGCTGAAGAGACCCCTTGGTCTCCCATTGATTTACATTGAAACCCCGACGCTTGTTTCTACACTGCACCTGGCCGCTCCAGTGCCGCTGAGGGTGTACTTTTTGTGTGAACTTGTGTCCCCCCCGGTGCCCTACAAAACCCCCCTGGTCTGCCCTCCGAAGACGCGGGTACTTACCTGCTGGCAGACTGGAACCGGGGCACCCCCTTCTCTCCATTGAAGCCTATGCGTTTTGGGCACTGCTTTGAACTCTGCACCTGACCGGCCCTGAGCTGCTGGTGTGGTAACTTTGGGGTTGCTCTGAACCCCCAACGGTGGGCTACCTTGGACCCCAATCTTAACCCCGTAGGTGGTTTTCTTACCGGCAAAACCTAACAATACTTTACCTCCCCCAGGAACTGTGAAAATTGCAGTGTCCACTTTTAAAACAGCTATTTGTGTTTTATATGAAAAGTATATATGCTACTGTAATTATTCAAAGTTCCTAAAGTACTTACCTGCAATACCTTTCAAATGAGATATTACATGTAGAATTTGAACCTGTGGTTATTAAAATAAACTAAGAAAAGATATTTTTCTATAACAAAACCTATTGGCTGGATTTGTCTCTGAGTGTGTGTTCCTCATTTATTGCCTGTGTGTATGTACAACAAATGCTTAACACTACTCCTTGGATAAGCCTACTGCTCGACCACACTACCACAAAATAGAGCATTAGTATTATCTCTTTTTGCCACTATCTTACCTCTAAGGGGAACCCTTGGACTCTGTGCATACTATTCCTTACTTTGAAATAGTGCATACAGAGCCAACTTCCTACAGTATGTACCAATTTGGATGCACAGCCTCTGTGTTTCAGTTTATAATGAAAGAGACCTTAGAGGGTCTTAAGGGCGTCATAACTTCCCAAGATCATATTGTAGTTTTTGGAAAGGATACAGAACAGCATGATTTCTGGTTGAGTATGGTTCACCTAGCTTTGCTGAAGTTTTTGTTTCCGAGCCTCTGATGTAGAGTATTTAGGCCACACCATCACCAGAGAGGGCAACAAGGCCAAAGAATGTGTATGTGCAATCTATTTTGGGAGCACCTGAGTGGAGGAAGATGGCGTAACCTATGTTGTTTGTACGTTTCACTCATTTTTATGCAAAATTCATAGAATACTATGCCATGACGCTCAAATTACTCAGGTCTCTGCTTAAGAATAGTATGAAGTTTGTCTGGGAAAGTGAGCAGAGGAAAGCCTTTGAGATGCTCAAGTTTGATGTGGTAAATGCTCTGTGTCTGACACCGTTTGTTACTGGTAAAAATGTGTTGTCTCTGTTGATGCAAGTGGTTCAAATCTTGCAGTTTTGCAGCAAACTGATGAACAAAAAATGTGGGTGGTGGCGTACTATTCTAGAGAAGTGGTTCCCAACCTGTGGTCCAAGGACCCCTGGGGGTCCACGAAGCCTCCTCAGGGGGTCCGCATCTGCTTATAAAATTAGACAATATTAACAAATTGGTTCCCCAGCTTTCAGCATTGACTCGGTGGAGGGGGTCCCTGGATTCGAATTATGATTCAGTGTGGGTTCCTGGGTTCCAGTAATGATAAAGTGGGGATCCACAGAGGTCAAACGGTTGTGAACCACTGTTCTAGGGTGTTAAGGGAATCTAAAAGAAATTATTCTGTAATAGAAAGGGAGTTGTTGGGTTGTACAAGTGCCACTGAGCATTTCTGCATGGTTTTGTGGGTGACTAAATTAGTTTTAAAAACAGCCCACTATTTCATATATTTACTCCTGGAGGTGGAAGGGCGATGAACGTCAGGCTGGCCAGGTGGGCATCCATACTGTAGAGTTTCCACTTTGTTAGTGAGCATGTAGTAGAGGAAAAAAACAGCATGTCTCAGCATGGCTGTCATGGCTGCTTTTGCTGCTTGAATCTGTGACACGGGAAGAACAGGAGGCTCGAGTGGTTTCAGTGTGCCTTGGATTGTGCATTGAAGAGTTTGTGATGATCAGTTCACCGTTCAGAAGTTGAATGGGTCAGACTGTCTAAGGATGGTCAGATTTCTTATGAGATTTAGAAGTACTTACAGACGAGGCAGCAGATGAGAAGGCTTTGCATGGTAAAGCTAATTCATTTGCCAATATTTACAGAGAATATACTTCGATAGAAGGCTCACCATGAGAGAAGATCTAGCCGTTCCTCCACATGCACTTATAGGCTCAATGATTTTCGAATGCATGAAGGAGACATGGGCATGTCTGCAACAAAGCTCTGTGTCCATGAATATTTTTGATGGACAGGTTTAGATGAGATGACTGACAAGTTTTTTAAGCGAGTATGAATTTTGTAGTAAGTGCAATAATTCAACCAAACCTTTTATTGAGCCCTCTTACTCGCTGGCACTTCTAGAAGGAGATTAAAGGAAGTTGTGGCTTGACATTCTGGGCCCCTTCCTTAAACATTGAAGAAAAGAAAAAATGATGCCATAGTACTGATAGATTATTTTTCTAAGTAGCCATAGAGGAGATTGGTTGAAAGTGTGAATTCAAATGTGGTAATCAATTTCTTGGAGAATGTGTTTTACAGAGAAGGATCTCAAAATATATGGTTTGGACAGTAGTCAGCAGTTTAGCAGTGCTATGTTCAGAACTTATTTTGAGAGATGTGGTGTGACTCACCAGAGGATTACTGTTTGTCATCCATAATGCAATGGGCAGGTAGAAAGCTTTAATTGTGTAACTAAAGAATCTGAGCAATTGTCCGTCAATAGGTGTTTGGAGTGCAAGGCATTGATGACCACATTACTTTCTCATTGGACCCCCAGTGCTGTTTGCTTTTGTTCTTCGTTTGAGATATTGTGGGCTGCAAACGCAGCACAAAACTGGCTCTGTAGTGGTTTAAGAATAAATAGAATAGAGCAGAAATACCATGAAGAGGTCGAGAAGCTTTCCTTCACGAATTATACAAGAGAGTCAACAATTGTAATTAGGAAATGGGTTTGGAATTGGAAAGGAGGATGAAGAATGGAGAGAGTTACCCAAGGCTCTTCACTGAGCCCTACACCTTTTTACTATCTACTTGCCTCCCTTGGCTGTACTGATTCGCTCCTTTGGTTTCTACGCCGGTGGCCTATGGCGACGACACACAACTTCTTGTGTCAATTTTTTAGGACGTTGATGAAACTGCACATCGTTTTAATAACTGCTTAGGTGGTATTGTAGGCTGGATGAATAATAACAGTCTAATGCTGAACTCTGACAAAAAGGAGGATTTGCTATTTGGCAAATATACTACATTTTGGAATCAATCATGGTGTCCACAATTGCTTGGCCCTCTTCCTTCCCCAGTATCTTTGGTCAGAAATCTGGGCATATTCTATGACGCCAGTCTTTATTTACTGCACAGGCTAATAAACTTTTTTCTTCTTGCCATTTTGTGCTTTGTCTTCTAAGAAAGGTTCTTCCTTTCATATCATACGATTTGCAAAAATCTGTTGTTACTGCTTTAATCCTATCAAGATTGGACTACTGTAATACGATATATTTAGGCATTCAACAGCGCTTCCTAAGAAAACTTCAGAGCATGCAAAATGCGGCGGCGCGGCTTTTAAAGAAAATCTCGAAGTTTGAGTCAGTGTCTGAGGCTTTGCAGGAGCTTCACTGGCTCCCCGTATGGAAGAGAGTTGTTTTTAACGCCTTATGCCTAGCACACAAATCACTTCATGGCAAAGGCCCAGCCTATTTTGTAAGACATTGTATATGATATGTTCCCAGGAGAACCCTCCGTCCAGCACATTCTAGGTTTGTTAAGTGTTTCCAAATGCAGAAAAATTGCTGGGGAGATAGAGGTTTTTCTATATCACGTCCCAAATTTGGAATAAGTTACTGTTTCAACTGAGAAGTCAGCCTAATCTTCTCAGCTTTTAGGAAGCCCCTAAAAACATGGTTGTTTTCTCATTCTTAAATAATTTTGGTTGGCCATTAGAAACTCGCTTTGTTTCTCTGTTCCTGTCTCCATATCTGAGAACTTAGCGACAAGATGGCGTTTGGTATTCGTGTGCTTTATAAGAATTATCAATAAAGGATGTCTCGGCTGTTAAGTATTGGATATTTGGCGTAAGTCACATTTTCCATAGGACACAGTAGGAATGATTTCTAAGTGCTCGAGTCCACTTAAAATGACTGAGTTCAATAGGGCTGTACGAGTGTTGGGTGGGTCGGTGTGGAATCCTGACAGAGTGGCATTCTGCATTAGTCAGAGAGAACCTATGGTTTCGGTTGAGAGTGAAGCCATGGGTGTGATGGATGTGGTATCTTCAGTGTGAATTCTATTCCAGGTCTGGCTGGGACTAGTGCTCCTTTAATGACGGAATGTGGTTGTTCACAATGTACATTTAAAGAGAATAATGTTCATAATGGAACTTTAATTCTACACAAAGGGTTCGTTCTAATAAGACTGCTCCGAGAAGGAGTTAAAGAAGCAAAATACATCTGTGAGGTTTTTAGATAATCAAATGGAATTAACCCTTTTTCTAATTTTTGTCCTTTTTATGTTTATGTTAGGAGGGTTGCATATCTTGGGGATATTGAGTTTGTGAAATTCTTGTTGCGTGTATTGTATGGTCTTGATGTTTCTAGGTCCATTTTGTGTTGTAGAGAAGGTTCTTTGTGTGGAATCCTGTTCAACTTTCATCACTTAGGGCTCCACATTATGACATTGAATGTGAGTGGACCTTTGATTAGACTGGGATTTGGAGTGAATGCGGAGATGCTGAAGTCCACTGCAGGTGCTGCTTGCTACTTGTAACTGTAATTGAATAAATGACTTACCTGGGGGACTATTGCAGTGTAGATCTTCCCTACACCATGCACTTTTCACTTTGTGCTTGCTTAGCAGTCATACTCCTAAAAAACGCAGATTCTGCCAGAAAAACAACGCACAGAATATTAAAAGAGACAGGACTAATCTGGCTCACAGATGGGGAGGAATCTACAAGGTTTACCTCTTTGCAATCTGATGCATTTCTCGGTCTTTTAAAGTGAACATACGGGCTTCTGCCTCCTCAGTTCTTTCTCCATTGAATCCCCTCAAGCACAGTGCTGTCCCCCTTCAGATTGATTTTGAGAGCTGCACTGACACTGAAGAACCTGACACTCAAGACCCCTAGAGCCTGTCTACCTGCCTAAGCTCTAAGATACCTGTTAAGATATTAAATGTGAGAGTCCTTGAAGAAAAGATGTTTCATGTCAAGATGCTCAAAGCCAAGACACTTGATATTGAGACATACAATGTGAAGTGGAAAGCCATCAAGACTATATAACATACGCTATTGAAAACCTTTTGAAGGAGAACCCAGGAGGAGGCACATAAGCCCCCACATGCCACCATGAGCCATTTTCAGAAGTGTCATCTTACTTAATTCCTCTTGTCAAGCAAATGACAAGGACCTTCCATCAAAGAATATTTTTCAGAAGTCTCTGTCCCATTTGTACATCACATACCAAAAGAGAGGTGCACATCTGAGAAGACCAAAGCTCTAAGAAGTAAACCAACTCCTGTAAAGTATCCTCGAAGAGATCAGTCGCCCCCTTGAACACCAAGAAGGTATCATATATGCCTAAAAAAGTGTTTCAGAGCTATAATGATGGACATACTGCCCAGTACTCGCTAACAAGCTCCTCATCCTGAATTAAGCCTATGTGCAATGTCCCCACATTTAATGAAGTCCTGACCAGGACAATCAAGCTGCAACTCCTCTTCTCCGCCCCTCACGTTCAGTCCTCGATAATGTATCAACCTCTGTAGCATCTGGCTCTATGTTGACCCCCCACGCTAACAGCTCATAAGTTAATTTAACTCAACATGGACACCCTCTTAGCACTTGCATTGCAGGATTCCTTGTTCCTCAAATCAGACCTGCTGACGGATCCAATCATTGTCTCTGTACTGCCTAAATAATACCAAGAACCTTCCTCATCTTCATCTATGGTGGATGAGTGGAACGTTTAAGATCCATGACAAATAAATGGTCTCTTTTACGCGATCCCGAGAGCTCTAAGTGAAGTAGTTTTCCTGTAGATGAATTATGTCATTGTACAAACCCACACAGAGATTTATGTGTGGTTTCATGGCTGGCTTTAGGGCGGTGTGATCGGTACAGCCATTGAATGCTAACCTGGGGGAGGGGGTGCTCTGACCTTAGGGGAGAGCTGTGTTGAGCAACGCTTAAGGTTTAAAAGCACCTGCTGCAGAGTGCCTTGTGTGTCCAGCTTTCAGGCAGCAGTTAAAAAAGTAAAGCTAACTCTTGTGATTAATGTTCCTGTTAGAGAGAGAGGGATCGGAGTTTTGTCTAGTGTCAGTTTTGGCTCACCACAAAGTAGCGCAGAGGGTTAAGATGCGTGCTGCAAAGAAACAGTCCGTATTTTATGTTTATAGCTTAGTGGATTAGTAAAGCCATCCTTCAGCAGCGCTTTAAAACAAATGAAATGTATGTGAGAGAAGAGAAATGGAGAGATGAGGGGCACTTTTGTCGGTGGTAGTGAGGAATCCGAGGAGGAGGTCATGGGGGAGAGTGCGCCAAAAAAGACTGTCGCACTGGGGGCCACCAGGGCTAAAGCTGGTGTGGTCTCTAAACTAAAAAGAGGCAAGACCTCCCTATTATAAAAAAAAGAAAAACAGCTTGCCATTCTAGTATCATCATGGCAGAAGCAGATGTCTTTGGCCTTTATGCTTTTGATGAGTTTACTGGATCTCAGTCCGGAGCTTTGAGTGTCTGTGTTTGACCAGTCTTAAACCAGATGCACAGCAAGACATGATGAGTCTAACATCCAAAGGCAACACTCTCTGTGACCTGCATGCGGATGATGTGATGCGTCACTTAAAGGCAGAAGTAGACACTTCGAAAAAGGTTGATCTGAGAAAAAAGAGGAAATGTACCAAGACTCACTTTAAACCCAGCAAAAAAACGCTTCCACCACCTGTTCATTCAGCTCGCCTTCTGCAAAGATCAACCGCAGCAACTGTGCCAAATTGCACTACCAACTGGGAAAGGAGACCGCCCATCTTCAGCCTCTGCAGAAGAATCTACAGCTGCAGGCAGGCAACAGTTTTCTCACACCACCTTCAGTGTTACTTGCTTTTTAGGGATACCATTGCATAATACCTACAGTACCCATAAGAGAGTCAAAATGTCACAAAAGACAAACGGATGTTGAACACTGAGATGTGGCTGTTTGTTGAAATTCAAGATTTCATCTCTGAATATCCCTTCCACAAGGTCCAAGCATCTCCGTTAGCTCTCCCCACTAGTTTGCCACTTGCAGTAAAAGCGGGCAGCAGCGGCAGGTTCCCAGCCATTTTCCATTGCTTTACAGCCAGCACCAAGGGCACTGCCGTAATGGCATCATACATTAGAAGAAGAAGAAATGTTGTGTCCCCATGTGCAGATGATTCCTTGCTAGTAATGAGCAACTAACACATAATACTGAAATAATTTCAGGATGTTGCGTTATTCTGTATAGTTTTGTATTGCTCATCTCCTGTGAAATGGATGCACCAACCCCGTAGCTGAAGATACATTACCATGGAATAGTCATGAAATGTGCAGAGTGGAAGCACAGCCTTTGTAGACGCAGAGACTTGGGCTCGGCAGATTGTCTCTGCTCACCCATGTTGCCTCCTGCAGCGTCATTGTGTCACACATGACATGATAGCATCTCTGCAGGATGGCAAGCGAACCTAGTCCTGGGGGAAATGGGGCAACACGTTCATTCGGTCAGCACCAGCATTGCATTCCTTCTCATGGTGTTCTTGTAACAAAACTCGGTGAAAGCAATCAATTTCCAACAACAACTACTGTCTTGGTACATGGTGACGGATGATTCCCTTTCAGAATGTGGGCCTGAATTCAATCAACTTTCAGCTACAGGGAACATTGTATCCTTGTTCCAAATGAATCCTTGTAGCATAAGAACATGTTGGAATTGGGCCATTCATTTCACTTCAAAGTCCTGTTTTCTCTCCCTGACAGCGAGATTAGTGTTGATTCAAACAGACATTGACACCACAATCTGCATCCAAGGAGGAAGGGCAAAGGCCCTCTTGACACAAACTCCAAATGTCTGGCGTTGCTAGATTACTGTGTATCTCATAATATCCCTTCATCACCCAGGAGCTCAAAATGTGCAAACTAATGCTTTAAACTAATCCATTTGGGAAAGTCACTAGTGAGACATTTGCTAAGAGGTACTTGGATGTGTATTCCACCATTGATGATGCCATAAATGGAGCTTTTGTAGAAATGTAGCCTCTGAAATTGGTGACCGTCAAGATTTTTGCATCCCAGTACCCACAGATTGAATGCGAACAAACTCTTTAGCTACACATTTCCACCAGTAGCTCTGAGACCCAAGGTGCTGATCAAACTGAAGTAAGGCGGGAGTGACCATGACTGCCCCAGAATGTCATCACAGTTGTTATTTGACTGATTTACTTCACCTATCGTGGCTGCCCTACATGAAATCGCCCTGCAGGCTGAATCTCCTACTTTGGGCTTAAGGCAAAATCCTACATCGCAATCATGATTTGTTGAACCTGGAAGCCTGCACCCCAAATTGGTCCAGTTTGAACATTAGAAAGAGGCAAAACATCCTAGTGAACATTCAGGTATTAGGGATCATGCATATGGTGTTTATGAAAAACAGTCATCCTCATTATGTGCCATTAACAAGTAGTACTGTTGCTGCCTCACCTCTGCCACTACCGTGCTCGTGCCCGCCGCCTGCGTCTTCGCGTTCTCGTGCCTCTCATGCACCCTTGCATTGCGCTGCTGGGCTCTGCGTCCCGGTGGAAGCCACGGAAGCTACGGGAGCAGGAGTTGGAGTTGTGCTAGAACGGTGCTTTCGTGCTTGGCCATGGAATTTCTGCCATGGAGTGAGCCCGGCGGTCATTCTCGCCTTGTGAGTCAGCAGGTGGCATTGTGGTATTCAGCGCAGGGAGTAGCGTTTACGTGGGTAAGACCACCCACGACTGTTTAGCCTGAGTGGGCGTCTGTGAACTGGTATTGTATATTTTTGGCCTGGGGCCCCCCTGCGAACGAGTGGATTGAAAACTTTTGCATCTAGTCTTCTTGTTTATGCAGGGAGGATCCTCAGTTTTGTGGCTTAAGCAGGCTACATCCCTAAGTCACACAGTATTGGAGTAAATTGCATTACTGTTATTAAACCTGACCCTGTGTGCTCCAAGCTTCTTGCTGGGGAGCTGGGGGAGTTAGGGCATACGGCAGAGCGATACTGCAGCATGTGTGCTTAGGGGTCACTGGGGTAGAAGAAGCACAAAGAAGAACTATTAAGGAGTATTTAGTGATGCTAAGAAACACTATAAGATAGAGCAATAAGTACCAAGAAGATAAAAGGTCAGTACGATGGTGTGAAAAAAGGAGTGGAAAACCCTACTCGGCCGTTGGCTGTGGACAACTAACGTGGTGTGTGGAAGCCACGGTAGTGGAAATTTAGAGGTGGAGTTAAGCTCCTCCCATTCATACAGCCTTATTGTTTCCTGGGAAAATACAAATATATAATGCCCCCAAGCAAAACATGGGCACGTGGGGGGCCTGAAGAAGGGTTCAAAAGACATCATTGGGAAAAAAAGGGTAACCCTAAGTAGTGCCAAGCCTGAGGAGATATTGCTATTAGCACTGAAAAGGAAATATGTCCCCTACATCTCAACATGAGGATGTCCTGATAGACATCAGGGAAGAAGCTGGTAACGCTTTTGTGTCAATCAATTAGAGAATTTGTGGGGACGTATTGCAAAAGGAATGCCAGTGTATCCCGGCAATTTGCAAAGGAAAAGCCCTTGAGTGTTGGTCAGAGGGAGAAAGAAAGGATTGTAGCAAGTGACTCTATGATCTTGGATTTTTTACAGAATGGGGATTATCTTCAGGGGAAGGGATGGGTAGGAACACAGGAAGGGGTGCTCTTACTGGAGCCCAGGTTATCTTCATCTCCCCGCCTCTCCTCCCTTGTGATGAATAATTACATGGTGGGTGAAAGATCCCCATTTTATGCTACATTCGAGAAGGAGGGTTTAGAAGAGGAAGGTAGGGATACCCCCCGGAGTAGATAATTCCCCTCCTGCTGGCATGCATGAAGTCTGCATTAGGTATAGATGCAACTGCATCCTCAGCAGCATCTCTATTAGAGGTAATGTTCCTAATGCAGAAAACTCTACAGGCTATTTTAGAAGTATTGATGTTAAATAATTAGCTTGGTAAGTCACATAGAAACACACTACTGGGGATTATGGAAGAACTAAAACAAATAAATAGCTGTATGCCGCCCTAGTGCGCCCAGTAGCAGAGAAAAGGGACCAGAAGGTAGGCACACCCATAGAAAGTAGTGAAGGAGGTCTTATAAAAACCCCAAATTTACCATTGGTATATATTTCAAAGCAACCTATGATGGTGATAAAAAGGGGTCGGGTTGGGGAGTAAGGGGCTCTATATCGTATTTTAATACATTAGGAGGAAAACATAGAAACATCAGAAAGAAAAGGACCATGAAAAGAGGGGGTGGATAGATCATCATTAGATTTCAGGAGTAGCCCCACAACAGAGGCATGAAACAGGCATCTGTAAGAGAGGGGAGTGTGACTCAAAGGGGGCCTGGAGTTATAGACACAGAAGACATGCTTTTAGTAAAGGAGGATAGGTACCCCCGAATGAACGTAACGGAGGAAAGTAAGGAAGTTGCTGGTACTAAAGAAAGGTAATTAGTGCAAAAAAGGGAGAAAGTAAGTACAGAAGAACAGGGAAAGGGCGATCCCTCACCGCTACTTAGTAGTCATGGAAACATGAGGAATGTAGATGGCCATAATGGAAGAGAGAGTTTCTGGATATATCTGGAACCCTGGAGAAGGGAGTTTGGTAGGAAGCACTGGAAGAAGCTTAAACCCTTGAATCGCTTGTGTCTCTTAGAAGTTATGGGTAAATGGGTAAATGTGTGCAATCGGCTGAGAGGATATATGGCTAATAGGGTTCATGACAAATTTTGTAGGGGACTGAGGTGAAAAAATCAGTTTTTTACTCAGGATGTGTTAGACAATTGGTACTTAGAGCGTAGAAGGAATTAGAGAAGGAGGGTATTAGATTGGTACAGATGAGGGAGTTGGAGAATGTAGAGAGAAGTCACAGAGCCCTCAGTTGTCACGGAGGGTTGCTCCTAGATCAAGTACAATATAGTTTAGTAGGCACCCAAAATCGAAGAACGTGTGGATAGAGGCAAGGGTAGGCTAAGTGGGACCATAGTAGCCGATCCTAAAGGCCCAATGTTGAGGAATCGCTTGAAGCCCCTCTTAAACTCCTCTGAGGATTATAGTGGGGGGAGTTGAGTGATTTGGACTAGGAATTAGATGCTTTGCACAGCGATTTTGTTCTTTCCTGGAATTTATGATGATATAAGAAACATTTAAATCAAGATACATTTAAAGAGATGTGGCAAAAATATTATATTGTGTGTTTTCAGGAAACTCAGCTGTGCAAAGATCCTGAGCCAGTAAATGGTTTCATAAGACTCATTAAGGACTCTATGTGTCTCGGCCCAAGGTGACCTTCAGGTAGCCTAATTACCTGATTTCGACTAGAATAGATAACAGATTATAATGATGCTGGAGGGACGAGGCAGTTCACCGTAATTAACGTATGTATCCATTCAGGGAAGGCAGCAGATTATGATACCCAGTTGGGTCTCTTAGAGGAAGATCTGGAGACATTATGTATGAATAAAGTAGAGTGCTGGTATTGATTTTAGGAGGTTTTAATCATAAACTAGACCCAATGAATGGCCGCTGTGCAAATGCTGCGGGCTATTTTATCCAGATCAGTGGTTATGACACGTGATAGGGCTTTTGTAAAACTTTTAGGCTCTATAAGTTTGTTTAGCATTAAAGGACGGGCAGATGCAGACTGCCCTTCAAAACAGACTTTCCGTGTAGGCCAGTGGTTCCCAACCTGTGGTCCGGGGACCCCTTGGGGTCCGCAAAACCTTCTTAGGGGGTCCGCGACTGCTAAGAAAATTAAAAAATATTAAGAAATTAGGTCCCCAGCTTTCAATAATGACTCAAGCGGGGGTCCCCGGATTCCAATGATGATTTGGTGGGGGTCCCTGGGTTCCACTAATGTTAAAGTGGGGGTCCACAGGAATAAAAAGGTTGGGAACCACTGGTGTAGGCAACCAGGCTTTCCCAATTGATTATGCCTTTGTAAATATTTGGTACTTTGAGGAGGTGGTGGAGTTTGAAGTTTTGCACCTAGAGGGTAGTGATAATTGGCCCCTGCAATTAAGACTTAGGGCAGTGAATAAAGATCTAATAGAAGAAGTAGCTGCTCTGTAGGTAGAGTTCCCGTGCCGGATAACCACTAGAATCACAGAAAACAGCTTAAAAGTGCTCCATGACCTGATGATAAATTATAGGGGTCTCAGCTTGGCTGAAGATCCGAATGATGTGTTTATGGGATAGCAAGTGGTTGTTTGCTTGAAAGTAAAATTAAAAGCAATGCATGTGAATAAAGAACAGGGAAAAGCTAGAGGGGCTTATAAAAATACCTGGTTTAATTACGAGTGTAGGACCCTGAAGGTAAAGGTGCAGAAGTTGGAAAGGGAATTTAGGAAAAGGCGCGTTAAGGAAACTGAACAGAAGCTCTGTTTGGCCAAACAAGACTATAAAAACATCCTGAGAAAAGAAAAAGGGAGTACATAAATACAAATTGGTAAATTATGTTAGATGTGACAGGCACTAACAATATTAGGAAGTGTTGGCAGTTGGGATATGTGGTGTTTAGCTGGGGGAGACAATTAGGATAAGCATTTAGGCAGCCTATATGGGGGGAAGGACATAGGGTTAGACCTGGAGAATGAATTTGAGATAAGCGACGACATAAGGTCATACTTCTCCCTTCAGAAGATAAAATAAATAATTGTGGCTCTTAACTAAAGCAGCTGGCCCAGATAACCATCCAGCGGTTATAATAAAAATAATCTGGATTGGTGGGCAAGACTCTATTATGCTACCTTCCAGAAAATCTTTGATTCCGGCTGTGTTCCTGAGAGTTGAAAAGGCGCAATTATTAGGCCAATTTATAAGAAGGGTGATGCAACACAACCTAATAATTATGCCTAATTAGCCTGCTGTATGTGGGGTGAAAAAATATTTGCTAAATTATTGCGGCATCTAATGAAGTCCTGGGTAAAATTAAATAATTTAATTCCAGTAGAGCAAGGCGGCTTCAAGGAAGGTCATTCGACAATAGACCCTTGTTTTAGTCTGTGGGCATTGGCAAAGAAGTCAATAGAGTTACGAGGTTGCCTTTTTTTCTGTTTTGTGGACTTTCGAGCCGCTTTTGATTTGATGGACCAGAGATTGTTGTAGGATGTGTTGAGGCAGCCCGGGATTGACTCAGCATTGTTTTCTCTCCTCCAGGGATTACATTCGCGGCATTGGGCTCAAGTTATTTTAGATACCTGTGGGACTTTATCAAAGAAAATCGCAATAATGAATGGGCTGCGACAAGGCTGTGTTTTCACTACTCTATTGTTTGCCATATTCCTGTCTGATTTGTCAAACATATTAAATGAGGCCGGGGGTTTATGCCCAAAAATGGATGGGACCTATGTTTCTTGTTTGCTATATGTTGATGATTTAGTGATAGTTGACATGACAGAGTTGAGATTGCAAAGAAAATGAGATATCTTCCATGACTACTGTCAAAGTAAAAAGCTTACAGTTAATCTGGATAAGATGAAAATAGTGGTGTTGGGAGAAAGGCAGGAGGCATTTTCCTGGTACCTGAGAGGTTGAAAGAATGGAATTGGTTGATAAATACAAATATCTGTGTATGTGTTTCAACCCTGAATTAAGATGGTGAGAACCTATCGAGTTACTATCCACTACATTACCATCGGTTTTGGGGTTAAAGCAGTTTAGTCGGCAGTATGGAGGCCCGTCTCTTCGTCCCATACTCTGCGCCTTTAATGATAAGGTGCGGCCACAATTTCAATATGGGGTGGAAGTTTTAACTTTTGCTGGGAAGTCGAATTGGGACGCGGAAGAGGGTAAATGTGTGAAACGGCTGCTTGCACTCTCCTCTTCAAGTATGATCCAGGCTATAAGGTCTGAATGACAAATGACAGATTGGAGTTACTTTGGAATGCGAGCTGCATTAAAATTTTGGCTGAGATTGACTGAAGAGAGTATCCCCAAAATTGCGTGCCTCTGTAAAAGGGAAATAAGAAAAAGTTATTTGAATTGGGCTTCCCAAGTGAGAGGTAGGCTAGAGAAGATCTGTGTTACTTTGGATTTAGCAGCCAATCAGTGGAGCCGAGAACAACAGATCCCTAAGCAGGAGCTGCACGCCAAGATAAATAAAGGTGCCAGAGAAGATTATTTATGCTATTTGGAGGGTAAAATATCTACCCAGTTCATGGTGCGTGGTTGGCGAAACGAGGATACGTTCCCTTATATAAACGCCCTGCCTAACTCCAAGTTAAGGAATGTGATGTTTAAATTTAGCGTTGAGCTAAACCTGTGCTATATAGATATGAAAACAAGAGCCATAATGAGGGATGATCAGGGCCTATGTACATGTAGCCTGAAAGTAAATTGTAGAGGTCAACATATTTTATTGGACTGTTTTGGGTTTTTAGAAGAACAGAAAACGTTTTTAAAGCCACTTTTTTGGGAATATAATGTTCTTAACCAGGATCAGACTCTCAGTCAGACTCTCAGTCTCAGTTGGTAGACATGAGTTTCTTATATGTGGCATGCGCCTTAGGCCGATTTTTAAACGAAATACAGGGTTCCCTAATTGGGCTCTCGTAAGCCTTATAAGGAGTGAGAGAGACAGATTTTGGTTTTTAACTAATCTAGGGTTAGTCTTTATAAGGATTACGTTGTTTTTAACTATTAATTAAGGAATAAGGAATCTGCAAGTGTTATTTAACATGTATTTAGGATTAGGAATGACTCGCACCTTCAAGAAATACTGGGGGTTACACTTTTGGGGGTTGTGGGAATTGTTCTGTTGTACTGTATGATGTGCCCTTGCCTGTCTTCCTAGAATTATGAGATATGATGAGATTTTTTATCTTGTGTATTGTGTTTTAAGTAATGATCTAATTGTGATTTTAATTGATTTGTGCTATGTTTTAGGTCTACGGTGGAATAAAGCTTCTTGTTTATACTTTAAGTAGTACCATCTTTCCTTCTCCATCTGCCAGAATCTGGTTCAGAATTGTCTTTGGTTGCAGTTAACATCTGCTATCACAGTTTATAGGAAACCTCCCCAGGAAAGCTAGTCCTCTGATAAGAAGGGCTGCTCCGGCTTGCGAGTTGAATATTGACTTGGCAGTGCCCATGGGCCAACGGTTTGAGCTCATGCACATATTATTTCTTCAATCAGCACCCTTTTAGAAGGCTGGTGTTCCCAGGAACCTTACACAATATCCAGTTGAAGCACATTTGCCTTGTCTTTCATCCTTAAAGCGAAATTAGATTTTTATTTTGCTTGATTCTATATTGCTTCCGACTATTTTCTAAATCCGGCATCTACTGTGGAGATTTGTATAATAACCTGTTACACAAAAGTCAACAAACCCATTAGATCAAAACTAGGACCCATTCTGCAGCAGGGACGTGTCTACTACATTAGTCATTGTTGATGTGCCCATTAGAGGAATTAGCAGAGCAGCCTTTGTAAGTCATTACTGCCTGGACTTTTACTCCAGAAGGGATGCTCATCTGGGCAAGCCATCTCTGCAAAGTCTGTTTAGATAAGTGACAGTTTTATTGTATCTTCTGTCTCGGACTTATTTACCTCCCCTGTCTCCTATTCATTCAGTTGGAAGCAGTAATATTTAGGACACACATGTTCTACATAGCACCGAAGGCATTACATAGGTAGAGGTTGCTGGGTGGTATAATTCACAAAAGTAAAAATGTAAGTTTGTTTTAACTGTAGGGATATCATTGGCATAGAAAAACACACGCTTAGGTCAATTTCAGTAGTTAAATATGTGCATTTACAAAAAAAAAAGTGTCATTTGTCATTTCGGCTTGGCGACAGTATGCTGAGGTGCAGGTATGCCTGGGAACTTTGTATAGAATTAGGGAAGTAAAATTCAGTATAGTAGAAAGGCCTATTAATAGACCATTTTAGAAGTCCATTATAGCAGGTTATACTTCATTAGACTACTGAATGCTAGTGAATTGATCAGAATCTTGCCTGTATTGTATGGTATGAGCGAGCTTCTTTTATGTGGGTTCAGTATTTCATAGTGCTGCAAGGGCTGGGTTAGTGATAAAGACTTCTGTTTTCAGTTATGGACCCAGGTGAAATCAAAGGTGAAATCCAAAGTCTCAGGCAAAATAGGTGAATTTCAGAGAGTCTGGCTGACATAGAGTAAGGTTGGTAAAAAAAGATGAGCGTAGAAAGACTGGATGTGTAAGACCTCATCTGTAGGGGAATTAAGGACGCGTGACTGTGGTGTCATGAAGTGGTGGATGGTCATGAGGCAGCCTGGAATGCATAACTGGAGGTGGGGTGTAAAGGTGAAAAAGGGATAAAATGATGGGAATCATTGGCATTGAGGTGGTAAGCGAGGGGTGGTGTAAACGGAGAATCAGAGTTTTGAGGAATGCCTTCTAGTTGTGGACTTTCGTGGTGATATCCTTGGATCCCTAGTGGCTAATAGCACCAGGGAAGAGAAGAAGTGAACCAGTTGTGTGCTAGGCTGCCGGTGGCTACCGGTTGTAGCGAGGGGAGCAAAGCAGGAAGATTGGCAGGCTTGAAAGTGATGGGTAAAATTGGAAGTATAAAAGAAAGCCGGATATGATGGGCAGTGATGATGAAGTTTGATTTGTGGAAGTGGGTTTTGTGGGATTGGGGGTACAAAACCCTTATTGAAGAAGGATGTGTAAATTGAAGTGAAAGAATGTGAGGTGTTGAAGACTAATATTCCAGTGTCATGGAGAAAAAGGGAAGTTGAAGTACTGGACGAATGAGGGAGACAAAGGATGAACAGAATGTTTTTTGATGAGCGGGAGGACCACTGCAAATTAAACACATGCATGGTGTGTGCCCAACGTTTGTGGGTGGGAGTGGAGCAGCAAGGAGTGTATCCAGGGCGACTCTCACAATAGTGATTCTTGATGGGAATTCATAATCTGATAATGATGAGTTGTTGACAGCTCACCTTGGAGGAGAGAGTAAGCTCTGACGGTGAGGGTGGAGTCAAGCGGTAAGGGTTTGAAAGTATGTGGACTTGACTTTGTCAAGCTATTGAGCATCAGTTAACTATTCTATTGCAAGCTGAAGATCAATGAGGATTCCCACAAAGGAGAAGAACAGGTTATTTTCTTATTCCCCTGCCACGTTAACCACCCATCCGGATTCTAGCTAATTTCAGGCCAGTACTAGCGGTTTCGAAGACAAAGGGAAGAGAGTACTTGTGACAGAGCTGCCCAAGATCACACAGGGACTCACCGGATAATAGGGATTCAATAGGGAAGTGATGCAAAAAGTAACAAACAAAGAACAGGCACTCAAAAGGCAGTTCTCATTGTGAACAACTAACTTTCAGAGTGTGCAAGACATACCACTAACAGCATTAATGAGAATGTGAGTAAAAAAACATTCAGAAGCTTCACGTGATAAGACTGAAGCTCAGGAAGTTCCTCTCCCACAGTTGCTGTTGCACATATTGACCAAAAAGTATCCACATACAGCACAATATGCAAGAGCTGGGTCTGTGAAGCTGATACCTACAGAGATGTCATACAAGGTAGTGTAGAGACAATGCTCACAGAAGGGTGTCGGCTGTGCCAACGAACCCTGGTGATGACAGAGGAACACCCAAGGAAGAGACAGCAAGCGTGAGACACTACAAGGTGCATCCACAATAACCAAGGAGATAGGCGGGAGCAGTGTTTAACAGGACAGAAAATAAAATACACAAAGCAGGCAAATGTATCACACTAAAGAACTGAGAATTGGAGCAGATGGGATAGGAAAGCAGAACACTTGCAAATAAAGAAACCGGGAAAGGAAGAGGCTCAGACTGGGAAATAAGAAAGGAGGGAGTCAGCTCAAGAATCATATACATTACTGCAGAGGAGTGCTTTCTCTGGAGACAAAGATGCTCTACAGAATAACATAAGCTCAAAAAACGAGGTTACACTACAAAGCTCTGAAGGTCCTGGAAACAAGGCCACACTGCAGGAAAGGAAGCCACGCGTCTAACTGTTCAGGCTCAGGAAATAAGGCTACACCGCTAACAGCGCAGATCCAGGAAATAAGGATAGCTGCACCTCAAGAATTGGGAATCTCTGGAAACAGTGGTCAGACACACAGTGGTAGACTGAAGCACAGAGAGGCTTTAAAAGAGCTCACCAATGATCACATGTGGGGGGTCTGATATAGCTAGCACCTGCCAGACAGAGGCGTGCCGATTCCTCTGTCCATGTTCGGTCTGCAAGAGTGGAGACAAACCAGTGAGCGGCAAATTCTACGAATTGGAGGTTTTGGCACGAAACGCAAATAAACTGACACAAAACCCAGTATGGATCTTCAGTGCGAGTCTAGTGGCGAAGGTTTTCAGGAAGCTGGAAATCATTTTTTAAATATGTCCCAAAGTTGAGGCTTCTGAAAAAGAGGCCTTCGGGGAAATGACATTATATCAATTACAGAGCCTGGCATGGATCCAACCTGAAAAGAACATTGAGAAAATTGTCCAGGAGGCTGGAATTCCATAAATGGATAGTTCAAGCTCAGGGAGTTTGGTCTAACACTGAGAGGGCCCTCACATAGGTCCTCCTAGTATTGGGGATGAGATCACAGGGAGCGAATCGTGGCATCATCTTGGGAATACACATGTAAACCCAAATAACACAGCCCTTTCCTGAAAATCTTTTAGTAGGGTAAAGGAACTTGGATTTAAGACCCAACTTTGGGACAAAACAGTAGCTTCGCTGGCCCTAGGCGAGGTTGTCATTGCTGAGGCTGGGTTGCCTTATTACCCACTTTTCTTTCATCTTTCCCCTTTTAAAGGTCGAAATTACCCTGGGAATGGGCAGCGTCCACTGAGCTTTTCTTCCGAAGGTTCAACTGGCTATGTTTGAGAAAAGAAACAAAATATGTCTTTAGAAAGACAAAATGAAAAAAACGGAGTATTTTCTCTGGGTAGAGTTTTGGCGTTCTGCATTCCCAGTGTTTATTAATTTAATAGAGATTTAAATGGTTGAGAATTAGGTTTATCAGTAACTTTCAATATTTGTCTGTTGCCTAAGTGAGTCTTAAAGTGGTCTGCCATGATGCTGTGGTGTGTGGTCTGCACGACTGCTTTTTCATCAGGAATGGTGGAAACAAGATACATGTCACTACTTTATGTGCTACTGCAGGTTCCCTCTTTATACTCACTGACAGAAGACACTCCACATTCTGCAATACTCTATAATCATCTTCTCTAAACCACTTCCCAGTTTTGTCTGCACTGTGATCACCGTGATCCGATGTCTCAGTGCACCTAGATGCAATTCCCTCTCTGACGGTAACACAATTACCCAATATTTCATTGTATGATCAAAACTTTTCCCTCACCCAAACCCAATATAAGTGTCTGTGGATATTGGCTCTTCGAGTCACTACCAGATATTAATAAGGAACGATTCTTTGTGACAAACATATCACCAGCTTTCAGGGACATACCTGCAAGCAGTCACTACTTAGCAGCATGACTGCTGATGACTCGTCGTGTGTCTGATCTGCTAGATGTTATGTTATAGGTTCTTGATATAGTGTGCAGCTCACCCCCGAAGGAGTGTCTCAGCGCTAAGCTGTTTCGGTAGCACTGTCTAAAAGGACCATGTTTTTAGCATCTTCTTGAAATTCATGAAATTGGGGCAGATGCGGATGTGAAGAGGGAGATTGTTCCGATGATGCATGCACCCTGATGTCCTTGATGCCGGGTGTTAGAAACCGAGCGCACCTACGAGCAAACTGTGCTTGTCTGTGAGAATTTATAAAAATTCTTCTTAAAATGACCACCGAGAGCAGTTGTTTTCAGAAATGCACCTCTTGTTTCATTAAAAAACATCTTAGCCTTTTTTTGAGCCGTATCAAGCGGGTGCTTTTGAGCCTGCTGGTGAGTTCCAGCCGCTGAATCTACCCTCTTCCCTTCTTCAGCACCGCCCATTGTAGACCGCTCCATTGTCCACGGTACCATACAAGTCACATGCATGGACCGCATACTTTCATGGCGCGTTGTGAGGATGACATGCCCCTGTGTGCCAGCAGATTTTCTTTCTAGTAGCAGAATTAAGCTACCTATAGTGTTCAGATCGAGCTGTGTTTTGACTATCACCAAAGCAGTGTTGGATCTCACAGCCTGCCGAGATGCTGATACGCACCCATGTGTAGAGCTAATGTTCAATGATAAACCCCCTAGGTATGTGTAGGCATCGAGACGGGTCAAGCGGATGCTTCGGAGGAGACCACTGCGGGCGCAGACAGTCCTAGGAGGTGAAGGACTCAGAGCGATGGACTTACAGGCTATGTTACAGTGTCGAGCCTCGGCTTTTCTCAAAGCAGTGTTGGATCTCACAGCCTGCCGAGATGCTGATACGCACCCATGTGTAGAGCTAATGTTCAATGATAAACCCCCTAGGTATGTGTAGGCATCGAGACGGGTCAAGCAGATGCTTCGGAGGAGACCACTGCGGGCGCAGACAGTCCTAGGAGGTGAAGGACTCAGAGCGATGGACTTACAGGCTACGTTACAGTGTCGAGCCTCGGCTTTTCTCAATGGAGGGTTTCCAGTGAGGTCCTTCCTTTTCAGTACAACAATAACTAGAGCAGTAGATGTGGCAGGTACTGCTGCTGACATGGAGTCCGTGACAGCTGCACTGGCACATGCATCAGCAGCGCGCTCTTCCCAGGGTCCCTGGTTGCAATACTTTGTCCCACTGCGGAAGGTAACCTCTCCATCTCCGTTGTTGTTCTAAACCTTCCGAGGAGTTACAAGAGCTTTAGCAGTGTCCGTTGCAAAATGGTAAGGATTTACAAGTACACTTCTTTTGGAGACAGCAACGTGATCAGGTCATTTTGGACGAGGCAGAATATCTCATTTTAAATCCCAACTAAATGTTACTAGAAAAACGACGAGGATCAAAAGTAGGCAACATAAAATAAAGAAGCAAACATTTGTCCTCTGCTTAACAGACAGCTGTTTTAGTTGCAGTTTATATATGAATATATTTTACACCTAATAATAGTCCTTTCTCAACATCAACACAATTTTAGGGTTGGCGTGGCAACAGCCTCAGGTGCATGGATTTCTTAGGATAATGTCCATACTGTCCACTGGGCGTCTCATTTATCTGTGCACCCTAAGAGCATGTAGTTTGTGGGAGAGTAAATCAGTGATTCCAATGAGCCATGATTTGTAATTGTCTTTTCTGAACGTTCTAGACGGGTGTCCAGCTGCTCTTTGTGAATAGTGATGGTAAAGTGTGTCAGTGACTCCTAATGACTCTGGTGAGGATTATAGATGTCTTGTGCTGTTTGATGAAATGTTGGCTCTACTCGGTAGTAAATCAATAGACGTAATTCTCCATAACTAGACAGCTCATTGAAAGGTCCTCCTTGACACACAGTGGCTATCATCGTCAGCATCAGAAAGTAGTTGTATATCGGTTTAAAAAAACGTAAAATCGTATGATAATTAGGTATTTCATATCGTCCCCATGAGCAATACAGAGGGATTGCAATAACATAGGAGCACATTAAGATGTATCTATGATTTATCTATGATTAATCTTAAAGTATAACACATAAAATAAAGCTTCACAATTCATGATTTCTCTCTAAAATTGTCTCTTACCTAAAGAGCTGCCTGCATAAATCAGTTACATAAAAAGGAATTAGGAAAAGGTCCGCATCTTTAAATTGAGAAAATACGGACTCGTTACGTTGTCATGGAATTTCTATCTCAGGTACAGACACCTTGGAACCTCAAAGATTTCACACAAAGAAAAGAAGAAAATATGGCACTGTATAGAATCAGAGCCATAGGTACAAGATGGGTGTTGCCTCAAATATTCCATACTTTAGAGAAGACAAGTCCAGGAGCAGGGAACATATACACCAGGTCAAGAGAGTTATTTCTGCGGTTGTGGACCCACCCAGACACTATTCTAACCCATGAGTAGTCTGTGCCAGTGCAGGGGTCTTAACAACTGGCTTGGATTATTTAATTGCCTCCTGCTTCTGCAAGGCGGCAGGTTTAATTTTAAAAGAGGGCAGCATATTCTCTGGTTTGCTTTATATTCCACCAAATCCAATATTCTCTAGTCTATCCTACATGCATTGCAACAATGGGATAGAGGTGTAAAAATTAATTTCGACAATCACTTAGAAATAATCTAGTCAGTGCTGCAAAAACATTTGACCATATTGATACCCACAGGCCTGGTGGGGCATATTTTATTGTATACTTTAAATATTCCAAACCGAGCCTATGGAAGACTGAGAAAACTGGGGCTGACCAAAGCGAGTTATGAGACAAGTGAAAAATGTATTTTCTTCAACCTGCAGGTCACAAGATTTAGGGTATACCCACACCCTCACTCCATATAAGGGTACTGTTGCACCTTTATATATCTGGAGCGTGCATTTAACGTCAACGATCACCTAAACAATGATATCTTACCTACATGCAAACAACCCTAGGCAAAATATTTTCTAGACAATCTATTTGAAGATCAATACATTCTTAAGAGTAGTCATCAGTAGTCAGTCAAGAATTAGGATTACACAAAATTATGAAGGTTCTTCCTCTGTAACTCTCTGAACTTCAAAAGTTTACAAATTTAAAAAAAGCAAATCGAAGGCGAAAACGTATACAAAAAGTGGGTCTATCGAAAAATTCAGTATGGAAGCATTTTTTGTGGCAAAAGATTCTTGCTAAAACATTTTATGGACAATTTCTCGTGCAATCAAAGTTGGGAATCCAGTATAGCTTTGTTAACTGTGTGAACTGTGAAGTTTCCCAACTTTATGCACAAGCTTACTGACTTTACCCAATAAGGGGAGGATCTAACACTGAAGATCAGTGTGATGAGACTGATCTCTCACAAACATTTTCAAATGTGCCTAGTAATGACTAGCCTGAATGATATGAAGCCTCGTGGGACTCTCCATTGGCCGAGGTTCTGTCCTTTCATTCATTTCATTAACACGTCACAGGGCCTGATTTAGAGTTTGACGGATGGGCTTACTCCATCCTGTCCTCCGCATTACGATCCCATTATATTCTATGTGAATCGTAATACGGCGGACGGGATATCTGTCACGTGTGTGACGCAGTAACCCGTTTTGGTGGACCGGATGCTCCATCACAACCGTGTTACAGGACATTGTAGCTTTTGACACTTGGAATATGTCCGCCAAACTCTAGATGAAGCCCAGAGTCCTGGTTAACAAAAGCCACGAAAGCAGCCTTTGCTACTAAATTAAGTGTCCAAGGATCCTCATATCCCGTGTGAAAGAAGTCCACACTATATTTCTCTGAACAGAATACCCATTCTACAAAACTCTTGTTATAGGTAAATCATTGTCCTCCCTGGAGTTGTTTCTTTCCAAATTAATTCCACTTTGCAGAGTGCAGCAAAAAATTTCTCCCGCTCCTCCTTTTTAATATCACAGAAAGATTGGATGTAGGAGCTGTTGTATGAGGGGAGCCTAAGGCCTCTGCTAGGAGCTGGAGCACATGTTAAGAGAGAGAATAAAACCCCCAAAAACTGTGCGCTCTTAGAGTACTGGTAGGATTCCCAATTGTGTCTGAGCCGCAGGAGAACTGTTACTTTTCAGAGGGGTCAACAGGTGCTTTGCAGTTGGGCTCTCTGGGATGGAGCCTACCTGTTGCTTCTTAAACAATAGATGGCTTTTTATCAAACACTGTCATGAAAATGGAAAGCGTTTCGGTTATCTTAAAATCTCAATCAGCAGCAAATAATGTTGGCTTATTTTTTATGCAGTGATTGTTAAACGGGAGATTGTAAATAAGTAATTACTTGATGGGACGCTGCCTAATGAAGTGGCCATTTTTTCTGAACAGAAGGTGCTAATTACTGGACAGAATTGACCCAGGAGTGCCAGAGAGGCTGGCGATAGAGTTGTTTCGATGATGAAAACGCGCATCTCTTAGTTCCCTGCGATCATCTGCAGCAGTTAAGCGACTGACAACCCACAGACTAGCAGCCTCTGCAGACGGCTACTGGCTGAAAATGTGACCCTGGTCGCTTTAACCCTAAATAATTTTGTGTTTGTGATTATTTATTTACCCAACTAAACATAAATGCATTTTGTTTCAGAACGAAAATCAATAACGTTGAAGTAACATTTTGGTTAGCTAGAGTACATCCCTGCATGTTTTTCCTTCCTTTCGAATTTAAATAATTAAATGCCAATAATTTTGCAAGGAGTTTGGATACCGGAAGCAGCCAGGCTGGGTTAATAATGCATGTGATGGCCTCGTTTTTGAGCAACGGGGCTCTGCAAAACCCGCGGTATCTGCCAGTTTTTTGCAGCCACAGGGAGAGCGTTGTAGTAATTCTCTTAAAAGGGCTGTGGGCTACAGAAATACCGCCTTGTTTTTATAAGATTAGGAAGTTATCCCCGAAGAACAAACAGACCTAGCTTTAAAAAACAGAAAAAGTGGGCTCCACGCTGGGACATTACATGAAAACGCAAAAAGGCAAGCCATCGTCCATATGTCAAGTGTGCGGGGGTGTAAACTTTCCACTAGACGCTGGGTGACGTGTCATTGTGGAAGAAGGTGTGGCTTACACCTCATGAAACGTAGATACCAGCAGCATGGTTTAATCAGTAGTAAGTGACCTGATCTCCAATTTCCTTTGTTACAGATGGATGTGAATGTCCCCTGAATGGTGTTCAGTTATGTTCTCCTGCTATGAGTACCCAACTGAGATTATCTGGAATGACGTTTTTTGATTTTAGTCCGAGCCTCACACTAATCTAGTGTATGCTCGAATACCTAAGTCTTATACTTTAATGCAAGTAAAGTCCTGGACCTGGAGGGGCGCACAAAGTGTGCCCTCTCATTTGTTGGGCAGTAGATTACTGTCCCTGTTAAGTTTAGCCTGTTTTGTGGTGTTGGCAACATACAGTGTTTTGTAAATCAGAAGTTGTGACCAGACCTTTTCGTGTGCATCACCAGAGTGGAGGCCTACTGCCGCACTCATGTAAAATTCCACTGCTAAATGCTAACCTGGATTCTAGCACTAACATCCTCTGTATGTTTGCATGAGTGTTTGTGTATGGCTTGTGTGGTGCATACATAGAGTGTATGAATGAACTAGTATCATGGAGGCTTGTGGGTTCTTTTTTGGAAGCCCCTGAGCTGTTCAGGCACACAAGTTTGATGCAAAGTTGTTTTCCCAGACAGTGAAAGAGTATTGTTGACATTCCTGAACCTGGAGTGATGAAATCTAGATGTCAGAAAGGGGAAAGAGGAGAGGGAGTTGTTATTAGAAATTCGATTAGGTCCTTTTGCTGGGAGGAGCTGAAGGGTGGGACTGCAGTCTCTGTTGTTCAGACTATCCTTAGAGGAGGTAAGCTGTCTCTTTTCCTGCTCACTGATAGGTGTGGGTATTGGCAGCCAGGTACAAATGCTCATGCCCATTTGTGCATCTTTCATGTGTGCTCCAACCTGGAAATGCCCCGGCTGTGAGAAGCATCACTCTTTACAGAAGCTCTTTCTGGAAGACATTCTGAGAAGGACACATGAAAGGAGAACTGACCCAAATGGGTTTGGAAAGAGGAGACAGAGATTTCACATTCCCTGTTTGTTGTACCTGTATAAAAGTGGAGCTGTTGATCCACTTGTTGTCTGTTTCCAAGGTCTCTTAAACCAAGGAAGGGAGTGCTCTACAGAGTATCCACAGGGCTGCTACCAGAGCTGGTGTCTGCCTGACATTCAGTTTTCCAGAGGTGAGAGGACTTCACTATGAGTTTAACCTCGAAGGACGGACGGAGTCTCTGCCTGAAGTGCTTGGAGCTGACTTCACTGAAGCGAAGGGCAAGGAGGGTGCCAACCGTGCAGGACGTGTAGACTGCGAGGCCACGCAGAGCAGCTGAGCACGAGGTGTGGGACTCTAGGGAGAGCTGCTGTTGTGCCTCCCTATCGGAGCGTCACCTTGCTGTCTGCTGAGGCTAACACTGTGGCACTGACTAGAGGTGTGCTTAAAGTCAACGATGCCTCTGTACCCAAAAGTATGGCAGAAGCCTTGGCACTGTCCTGAACTATGCCAGAAGTGGACGTTGGCAGTATACATATTGTGGGGGGAAGATAGACTTAAAAAAGTTTGTGTCAAAAATGTCGTCTACTAAAAGAATAGAATGATAAAAAGATGTGGCCACAAAAAGAAAATCGAAAATTGCTGTGCCCTCTAGGACAAATGTACTGGGAGCAGGGGCAAGGGGCACACACCCTCTAAAGTAGTAAGAGCGTTTAGACTGAGGTGGGGGGGATTACTAAAGGGTTTAGGTTTCAGAAAGAGCCGCGTTAAGGGGTAGTAAGGGTTTAGAAGAGTTCAGGGTTGGTAGTGTACAGGTGTATTAAGGGTTTTCTGTGGTTCACAGGGGATAGCTTGAGAGGGTAGCAGGAGATTTTTACATTTCAGGGAAGGGAGGCCATAAGGGAAGTAAGGATTTTTTAAATTCAAGGAAGGGTAGCGTTAAGGAATAGTGAGGGTTTTTAAGAGTTCATGGAAGGGTGGCCTTAAGGGGTAGTTCAGGTTTTTAGGGTTGAGGGATGGTTAGCAGGGTGGGTTCAAGGGAGGGTAGCATTAACGGTTTTAGGGTTTGGGGAAGGGAAGCTTTCGGGTGTTAGTGGTAATAATGTGTTTCTAGATTTCAGGGAAGGGAGCATTAAGGGCTGGTAGGGTTAAGGAATTGGCAGTGTTCAGGGGTAGTTCGGGGTTTCTATGGTTTAGGGGTGGGTAACATTAAAGGGTAGTATGTGTTTTTTATAGTTCAGTGAAGGATAGTGTCAAGGGTAGTATGTGTTTTTAAGGCTCAAGGAAGTGTAGCAATATGGGGAACCAAGGGTTTTTTGGTTCGGGGAATGGAGGCATTAAGAGACTTTGGGCCTGATTACAACTTTGGCAGAGGGGGTTAATCCGTCCCAAACGTGACGGATATCCCGCCCACCGTATTACGAGTCCATTATATCCCATGGAGCTCATAATACAGCGGGCGGGATATCCGTCACATTTGGGACGGATTAACCCCCTCCACCAAAGTTGTAATCAGGCCCCTAATGAGATTTTTATAGTTCAAGGAAAGATGGCATTTAGGGGTAGCAAGAGGTTTTTAGGGTTCAAGCAAGGGTAGCATTAAGGGGGCCAAAGGGGTTGGTAGGGTTTGGGGATTAGTAGGGTCTTCAAAAGTTGAGTGTAGTCTGGCGTAAAGGGGTAGTAAGGCTTTAGTAGTGTTCGGGTTAGAGTATTATGTATGCGTAGTTCTGTGTTTTAAGCGCTCAGGAGCGGGGAGCGTTAAGGGATATTATGGGATTATTAGGATACAGCTAGATAAATGAAAGACTTCGTGTAGTGAAAACAAGATTTAAAGTTTGACATTTTAAAAATTGTCATAAGTAATAATGATGGCCGCACCGTTATTATCTTGACAATTTCAACTCAACTTTAATGTGTTTGACATTTCAGAGGTTGACTTGATTACATACAGCTGAAGCGGATGACACCGCTGTAATCCTGAAGTCATGGCACTCTCCAGGAGGGTGCCCACAGTGGACACTGCAGCTGTGATCCAGACGTGCTGGCAATGCCAAGGCACCATCTTCAAGTGCGTCTGAAGTTGACCATGCCGCAGAAGAGTGAACATTGTGAATGAGGATGGTCAAGCTGCCGTGCACCATAGAGCATGGTGTCGAAGAGGAGCGCCACCCTGAAGCAGACTGACAGACCATCCATCATCTCTGGACTCTGCCCAACTCACCCTAGAACACAGAAGAGAGCCTGCGCCCATCAGAGACCTTCGCAGCAACAGAGTGTGCCAAGAAGACTCATATGGTGGCCCTCGAAGCAGCTACATTCTGAACTTGAATGGGAGTGACGCCTCATTTACAGACTGCGCATCTCCCTTCCCCGAGAGACGAGGAGCACCCTACGCATACTGAGGGCCTGACCTCAGTGTACTGAGGACTAATGAGGAGGTGCTCGTGGTGGACAATTCTGTGAGACTGTGGGTACAACTTTAGATGCAGAGGGTGGCAGGGCTGGGGAGGAATCCGCCTCTGCTAGAGACTTGCCACAGTAGACCTTATCTCATGATAAGAAGAAGTGCAGGTGGTGAAGGAGATTTTACAACAGAACACAGGGGGTCATTCTGACCCTGGCGGTCATGGACCGCCAGGGCCAACGACCGCGGAAGCACCGCCAACAGGCTGGCGGTGCTTCTGGGGCGATTCTGACCGCGGCGGTACAGCCGCGGTCAGAAAAGGGAAACCGGCGGTTTCCCGCCGGTTTCCCGCGACCCCAGGGAATCCTCCACGGCGGCGCTGCAAGCAGCGCCGCCATGGGGATTCCGACCCCCTTCCCGCCATCCTGTTTCTGGCGGTTTTCACCGCCAGAAACAGGATGGCGGGAACGGGTGTCGTGGGGCCACCTAACAGGGCCCCATTTAGATTTTCAGTGTCTGCTTGGCAGACAATGAAAATCGCGACGGGTGCAGCTGCACCCGTCGCACACCAGCAACTCCGCCGGCTCCATTCGAAGCCGGCTTCCTCGTTGCTGGGGCTTTCCCGTTGGGTGGGCGGGCGGCCTTTTGGCGGTCACCCGCCAGCCCAGTGGGAAAGTCAGAATGACCGCCGCGGTCTTTTGACCGCGGTACGGTCTTCTGGCGGTTCCCGCCAAGCGGGCGGCTTCCGCCGCCCGCAGGGGTCAGAATGACCCCCACAGTGGCCCCAGTACCTGTATTTTGTAGCATCTAACATTTGGTTTAAGTATTTTCATTTTTGTTTTTTTACAAAAGACAACCACTGGGTTGGACAATTATTCCACTTTTGGGTGATTGTTCAATTCTGAGCTTGTTGCACCCCCATATTACCTCATGAGAAGCCTGTGACTGCTCGCTCTCCCTACCACTGAGTGTCAAGTGCTAAAGAAGTTGTGCTTGGCCCAGTTTGCAGCACCATAGTACGACAGACACCGGAACATCAGAGGCAAACAACCCTAGCCCCAACAGGCCGAGGCCTAATAGGGCACCCTGATTAGGTTATTAATAACTTGTGCCGTTTCCAGATGTGGAACAGGGAATATTGCACTTTGGTTGTTGAACAGTGACTGGAACTTCTTTAGTCAGAGACATATTAGGTGGGAAGAGGCAGCAGTTTTACAGGACTTGTTATAAATTGTACTGACTGGATGCTCCAGGCTCGTCTCTGGCACCCAGCTGCAGACAACGGGCTCCTTCTGAGCTCTGCTGTAACTCTGAATCGGGATCAGAAATTGTGCATGGACACAACTCACATTAGGTAATTATCCGTTTACTTTTCACCACTAAAATCTGGCAACATTTTATAAGGGGGAAACTGCTCAGCAAAACATGCAGTTATAGGTCTCCCTGGGCCATACTCTGAGCAGGAACACAGAGGCTGGTGCCGTAATGGTACAGATGGCAATATCACTGCCTGTAGTATTGTATTGTATTGTATTGTAATAGTATTTATATAGCGCTTACTACCCCGGACGAGGCGTCGAAGCACTATTCGGCGAGTAGCACGCTACTCCGGAATCCAACAAGAATTAGTGATAGATTAGTATCGGGAAATATGAGTACAGTTTTAGTATTATTATGAGTTAATTTGAGCCGCGGATATGGGAGTTTGTTAGTTGGATTGACTGGAGTAATGGAGGGGTGGAGGAGGAAAGAAATACAGAAGTGTTAATTGGGAGTATAATCCTCATTTACTCAACCCAAAGGCTTGGGATGAGTAAAGGGGGATGGAGGAGGGAAGAGTCTGTGGAAGGGTTAGGGAGATCATAGTAGCAGGGTGAGATAAATGAGTGAAAACGTAGTAGGGTTTTTTGGGAAGTCATGGTAGTAGAGTGAGGTTTGGTGAGTTAGATGTGGAAGCGGAGGGAAGAGCTTAGGCAGAGTTATTTAGGAGATGAAAGTAGTAGAATGGATTTGGGATGAGTCAGAGTGAGAATGGAGGATAGATTGATAGAGACATGACATATGATGATGGGTAGATAAGTGTGATAAGATGAGAGCAGGGATTCATAGATATCTAGTATAACAACCCACCCAGGAGCCATGCAATGACCCACGAACATGCCAAGCACAGAACAACATACACACATACATATATATATATACATACACACATACACACATACATACACACATGAATACACACACATATGTACATGCAATACATAATTAGAACCATGGGTAAATATACTTAGTCAAACAGGTTTAAAGAGTGTGTGTGTCTTTTATTGTTATGACATAGTAGCAATACATATTTTCTAAAGAACTATACATAACTAGAAATAGACACATAATCAGAAAAAATATTTATCAACATAGGCATATGAGGTCCATAGTTGTTTGACTATGGTGGTTATGAAGGAAAGAGCCAACTCTTGAGTAGTTTTCTGAAGACAAGAACGTTTTCTGTGCTTCTTATAGTTGGGGTAATGAATTACATAGTTTGGCTGCTTGAACGGTGAAGGATGTACCACCTATAGTCTTTTTCTTGTATGGTGGTGTTCTAAGGATTTTTAGTGTCAGGATTTGCCATGCGTGGTGTTAACAAACAAAAATCCGGCAACTCAGAGGTGGACTTTAATGGCGTATTTCTTCTTGAAGGGGAGAATCACATAAAATCTTGCCACACTCTCTAATTAACAAATTACAAGGTAATTTCAGTGGGTGTATGACTCTTTAAGGCATATTTTTTGTTCATAAAATGTTAAAATGCTAACAAAGGTAACAGCTAATACTGTAATACCAAAAGACACGCCATGGAAACTAAGGATAAAAAATACAAGTCTGATAGTTTTGCAATACAGGGCATCACTGCTAAATATACGATTGCTACCCACTTGCAATAACTAAGTGAAAAAGTGCAGTGAAAAGTACATAGCAGGGACTGGCGTGATTGGCTCCCAGCGGTGAAATAAACACAGTGAATGAGTGGGAAGTGATTGCTGCACTCAGACAGGCCAGGGCAGGCCTCTTCTTGTTCCCGCTCCCTGGAAGTCAGCGGGGAAGAGGGGCCGGGGGGCCTGAAGCACAAGGGCTCCCTGCAGAGACATTCTAAGGCCTGGAAAAGTGGGCTCTGGCCCCGGGCCCCAGCCTTTCAGGGGGCCCCGATAGAGCCAGCTCTGTTCTGCAGAGCGTCATGCCCTGATGATCTTGAATCATTCTTCGATTGTTTTAAATGTGGTTTTCCTTTAATATATTTTTAATGTGGGTGATGTGTGAGAGTCTATTTCAGGCATTTTGCTAAGAAGTGTGTTTGTTTTTTACAACATCCAGGAAAAATATTTTTTTTACTTCAAAGCAGACCTCACATGTGAGAAATGGGAAATTATTTGAGGTAATATCAGTGAGCTGCTGCTGTGTTACAATATAGAAAACACCTGTCACTATCCCTGAATATTAGATGTGAACACTTTTAGAATTTGGACCAGTGTGCCCGTGACCTGTCAGTGACCTGGGCAAAGAGGGCTTGAAAGAGCTGACATTGGATCATACAATCAGAGCTGTTCTGAGCAGCCCCCCCAAGATACGTTTGGCCCAGGGCCCCCAAAGTCCTTAAAATGTCCCGGACTGTGGGACACAAATAGAGCTTGCTGTTGAGTGACACGCCCCCTCCTGGAGCTGTCCGGTAAGTGACCACAAGGTGACAGTCTATGGGAGGTTTAGCCCTTGCTCCGTAGGTCCTCTCTCTGCTATTGGTCTGCTGGGGGAAGGGGCCCGGGGCATACAGCCCTCCCCCACAGATTAAAGGATTTTCTCTGGACACCCGCCTTTAAATCGTGTCTTCGATGAGATCTGATGACTTCTAGACCCAATCGGTGTTACCTGATCAGTGGCCAGTGAAATGAAAGCACCTTTCTTCCTTTAAGGGTGCATGCACCACTTTAAGGCAGCCAGGTTGTACTGTGGCCCATCTTTAAAGCCTTTTCAAAACTCAGTCAGGCTCAGCTTGGAGAATTCAAGCATTCGCCCTCAAGGATCCTGCAGGAAATGGTTGTTGGTGCCCTGCCAGGCAGGGTGAGGTGGCGGTGCATTATGAGTGCAGCCTCCTTGGCACGTGTCACTCACATCGCCAAGATGAAATGCTGCCTGTATCCCAGAGTCAGATGCAATCTGGGCAGGTTTTATGAAGCGCCCAGCATCGCCGGCCATTTATAAGCACTCCGTCTCTTTGAGCTGCGGTCGTACTCCATTACTCTGAAAAAATCAGTACCCGAGATCAGATTCACAATGTAGTTCAAGTGTAATAATCCCTCTCGAACGGCGGCGCCATCAGTCGTGTTTGAAGTGCCACATCCCGCCCTCGGGACCAGGGATGGTTACGAGAAGACAGGATGCGCTGTGATGTACACGCCTCTGCATTCATTCATTCATTCATTCATTCCTACGGGACATTGATAAAAAGCGTGCACTGGAAATCCCAGGCTCATCGAAGATTGGCCCAGACAGCGAGCTGGAAATTTTGCGGAATTTAAGAGTGGGACTTTCCAGGCAGGAATGCTTCGGAAATTTGGGAAATGTGGATAATCAAAGATTTTCCTTTACACTTTCTCGTCCTTGGATCGGTCAGGAATCCCTTCATTGGGAAGAGTGAATCCACCACTAGGCATGAATGGGCCTGGAAGCGTTCTTGGTATTTGTGAAAAATATTCTCCAGGGCGAAAATTAGTCAATGTGAAATTACACTAAAACCGTGCTTTCCACATCCACATCATACACTAATGCATTTACTCATACCGAAATGACCTTGCATAGTCTTTAATAGAAACTTATAAAAGTTTTCCAGGGGTGCCGTAGGGAACATGTGATGGCTACAAGGTCTAAGCGGATCTTTGTGAATTTGAAAAAGTCAGAGGTTTACGCTAAGTGTGAGGCGAAACGTCCAAGAGAAAATGTCTGTTTTTTATGAATCCAGTCCTGCATCCTAACCAGTCAGTAGAGGTGGAAGGCCAACTAATTAACAGGGGGAGCCGATCCGTGAAAGTATATGTCATGTACAGTATGCAACAAACTTCATGTATAAATATAAGTCTCTTGAAAATGTTAGAAAGGTATTGCTTCAACATATGGAGCTGTTTCACCTTAGTACATCAGATTATACCGCTGCACTGAAAAGTATTTTTAAAAGTGAGTTAGTAAACATGAACTTGGAAGCATTCCTGCCACCCCCTGCCCGGACACAATGCTATCAGTGAACAAAGAGGCAAGTCATTTCTCATGGTACCCTATGTACAACCTGTATTCTTATTAGAGTTAGAGCAGTTTTACAGTCTATTTAAGCAAATGCAAGAGAGGTTTTTGTACAGTGCACAACCTGAATTCACATATTTGAAGGTGCTCTCATATGCAATAACGAAGAAAAAAGCGGTTCTGTGAAATAAAGTACTTGCTTAGGACGTCACAATTTGGTTCCACAGGAAAGCTGTGACTGATATTAGATTTTCTGGTTTCACACTGTACAATTCAGCCACTAGATTGGTGTATCTTTCTCACATTGTGGTAATATTTTGTCTTTCATTCTTGAGTATGAGGTTGTAGCATGGGTGAGAGGCAGACATCACATTTATATAGGTCAATCTTGGCCAAGGACACCACAGACCCACATTCAATGACTGGAAGATTAAGTGATTTGCATAGGATTCACAGAATGTTGAGCCAAGGCTGGGGTTAGAACCTGGTTTCCACTGGCGTAACAATAACCCCTGCGGTGCGGGGGGGCCCAAGCTCCAGGGGCCCCCTCAGCACAGTAAACTGTGCAGGGACAGTGGGGCCCTGCCTGTAAGCTCCTGACTGGGTCAAGGGCAGGGGGGGCTTGATGTACTTTGTAGGAGGGGGGACACCTCAAGTTTCGTTATGCCGCTGCTGGTTTCCCTTGTTCCAAGGTCGCCACCTACATCCACAAGGCCACATCGCCTCCATTAAAGCTTGGCTCATTTTGGGCTCGAGATTCCAAGAGGACCACAAGCAGTAGCCTGGCATCTGGCTCAAGATTTTTGTAGCTCACCCATCTCTAACAGTCTGTGGTGAAGGGCCCTGTAGTGTAGGCACATTTGTACATGACCTTAAATGGTTTGTGCATCACATGCTACTTAGAGGTCTTGGAGCCAAAGGCACCTAAGGAGAGCCTGAAGGCACCTGATGAAGACCCTAAAGGCACCTGCTTGAGTGCTTAATGTCCTTGATGGAGAGCCAAAAGGCTCCTAAATGGAGAACCTGAGGGTGCCCCAGTGGAGAGCTCAAAGGCACCTGATGGCGAGCCTGAAGGCTCAGATGGAGGGCTCCTAATGAAGTGTCAAAGGCCCTCAATGGGGAACCTGAAGATGCACCAGTGGAGAAAGTGAAAGCACTCAGAAAGCCCAAAGGCACTCAATGGAGAGACCAAGGTCAAACAATGGACAACCTGAAGGCATTCACTGGAGAGCACGAAAGTACTCAATGGAGCACCAGAAAGCACTTGATAGAGCGCCAGAAAGCACTTGATAGAGCGCCAGAAAGCACCTGATTGAGATCACAAAGGCACTTGATGGAGAACTCGAAGGACCTAAAGAAGAGTCTGAGGGTACTTAATGAAGAGTCTAAAGGCACCTGATAGAGAACCCTAAAGCACCTGATGGAGAGCCTGGAGTCACTCAGTGGAGAGCATGAAGGCACTAGATGGCCAGCCCGAAGGCACCCAATGGAAAGTTAGAAGACCCCAAAGGCACTTGATGGTAAGCTTGAAGGTGACCCAATGGAGAGCCCCGTGACATCTGATGACCAGCCTGAAGATACTCAATGAATGATCTGAAGGCATTTAATGGAGAGCCCAAAGGCATCTCAAAGGAGAACCTAAAAGCTCTTGTCATTGAGGATGAACGCACTTGATGGAGAGCTGAAAGGCACCTGACGGAGATCTTGAAGGCACTCAATGAAGCTATCGAGGGCATTTGATGGAGAGCTTGAAGGCCCACATTGGAGAAACGGAAAGCACCTGATGGAAATCCTGACGGCATCTGATGAAGCGCTTGATGGCACTTGATCAACGGAAAGCACTCATTGGGGAGGTGGAAGGCTCTTGAGGAGAACACAAAAGCACCCAGTGGCACCTGATGGCAAGCACAAAGTCACACAATGGACAGCCCAAAGTCATCCAATGGGAAGCTCGAAGGTCCTCGATCGAGAGTCCTTAAATACTCAAATGGAGAGCTCAGAGGCACTCAATGGAGAGTCTGAAAGCCCAAATGAAAATTCCAAATGTTCCCTATGGAGGACCCAAAGGCGTCTGATGGTGTATCATGGCCTGTAGGCACATGATTGAGAGCTCAGAGGCACCGAATGGAGAACTAAAAAAAGCCCAGATATAAAGCCCAAAGGTTCCCTATGGAGGACCCAAAGGTACCCGAAGACGAGCTTGTAGGGACACGATGGACAGTTCAAAGGCATTTGATGGAGAGCCTAATGGCAAGCCAGTGGAAAGCCTGAAAACACCTGATGGCACTGAATAGATACCTTGAAGGAACATGATGAAGAACTCGAAGACCTCAAAGGAGGACCCCAAGGTATTATATGTCATTGGTTACCGATGCCTGTGATATGTCACTGTGACATTGGCGTATAAATTGGGTATAGATTGATGTGGCAAACTATGCAATAATGGTATGAAGCCCGGATTTAATTATCTTTTCTTCATGTGGCACGATTGCATGCTTGTTGAGGTAAGGTTTTTCAGGAAGTCAAGGCTTATCCCATGTCTCTCAAAAGGGCCTTCTAAACTGCTCATAGAGAGTAAAAGATACCAAGAAGGGGTGTGCCTGTGAGCAGCTTCCTCATTACTGAACACTTTCCAGAGGATCATTTTGAGTCACTTATCTCTCATCCTAAATGCAACTAGAGGTTGAAGAATAAAGAGGAGGTACTGAGAACTTGTATTCCATTGTGGTGTCTACGACCTAATCTCACACTGAGCTCTCCTTCCCATTTCACTTGCCTCCAGTTTCTATGCTGTAGACAAATACATCTTGTTCAACAACAGGTATTTGTTACTCAAGACAGGGGGTCTCCATGATGAAGAAGCACAGAGTCAGAACTCTGTTCAGAAGCCCACTGAGCAAGCAAGAACTGCGGGGCACAATCATGAGGATTGAGGACTTTTACTCCTGATGTCCTTGGGCCCGACCTACTATGGATCCTGAACAACTGGGCCAAGTATCCCTTCAGCACTTGACCCTAAGTGGCAGTGGGGGCAGAGCAGTCCAATTCTGATCATGGGAAGGTAGACACAGAGGGGTGAAAACATGCTCACAACTCAAAATACGTTCTGTAGTAGCAATACTTGTGTGTCTGGTCAAATACTTGCATTTATGAAAAAGGGAGTATTTATATACCAAAACAAAGTAATGTACAACATTCACAAACAATACTCAGAGTCCCCCGAGGTCAGAGCTCGTTTTTCAATAGGCAGTTCTGAGTCCCACTATCCTCTCGCTAGCTGTAGTGGTTATCCTCCATTCACTGTAGGTGACGTTCAGGTTAAACCCCACTAGTAGTCCAAGTGTCAGGAGTCCCAGTCAGACTCCAATTAAAGCTCCAATTAAAGTCAAGAGTGTTCCACCTCAGAAGGGCTATACGGCAGGCAAGTTCCCTCAGCCTTCCAGCCCATCAGTCATTCTTACCTTCTCCAGCAGACCTGCATGACTTCAGTCTCTGTGACCACCCCGTCGAGGGCGCGGAGGCTGTCCTAGAGTTCCTCACATGCAGTCCCGCAGGGACAGCTGCTGGGTGTCGTTGACCCTTCTCCGATGCCTGTAAGTTTCATTGGATCCTCTCCACAAGTGGGGGGATTTCAGTGCAGAACCTCAGTCCAGGCTTGGGCCCACATGGGTTACCACAGCAGCCTCTTCCTTTAGCTGATGGCCTTGACCAGACCACACTCCTTGCATTTTCTGAGGGCCCCACCTGGCTCACAGAATCACTGGCCTCACTCCGCACGCAGACTACATTACAACAGGCATGCCCCATCTAGTATACAGTGTTGCCAGGTTTCTATGACTCGATTGTTACAGAACCCGTCTCCTCACACTTCACTTCAGAGATTCAATCAACAGAATCTCCAAGTGGACCTCACTCCCTCCAGTGCTCTCCTCTTTTTCACAGGTGACACTGATCTTGGCAATCACGCACGCATTGGTGCTGCAGGGTCCAGGGACAGGTGGTCTTGGATTCCCTGGGTGATGTCCTCGACCTACCAGGAGCCTGGCAGGCCTCAGTCTCCAGTCCTGGTCACAGGCAGAAGTCTTGCAGAGCTTCTCCTCCTCACACAGTGTGAGCGACTGCTTGGAAATTGACAGTTTTGGAGCCTTGAGCTTCACTTATAGTCCATTTCCAGGCACCACATATGATTTATGGTCTGAGTCTTTGAAGCATATGTTGCATGTCTGCTTCCTTTTGAAGTACCCTCTCCTCTGTCCTGCCCTTCCTCCAGATAGCATCGTGTCACAGCAAGAGAGACTGCAAATTTGATAGCTCCACAACACAGGCCATGGGAGAGACTAGAGGTTCACACCTGGATGGCAGCCACAGTGATATGTATGAAAAGGTTACCCTAGTATCTCAGCCCTACTTTCTATGATTCTTTTATCAGCCCCATCTCCTTTCTGAGATGTGCCCAGGTCCCCCTCCAGTGACCTCTCTCTGAATCAAAGAGCATTCTTTGAAGTATACTGAAAAGCCTGGTCTCCTTTCCTCCAATGTGTCCCACTCAGCGTACAGGAATGCAGCAATCCACAAATATGTCTGGGGGATTCCTCTACACCCTCATGCTCCTCCAGTCACTCCTGGGTCTCCCAAAATCGAACCTAGAATCTTCAATGTATTGTACCATTGACAGACACACATACACCCAGCACATGCATATAACACACATGTACTACACAACACTACATCTTGCATGTATTGTTCCTTTCACAGGCACACCTACGTCCAGCACATAGATATAACACACATGCACTGCATAATACTACATGCTAACCTGATGTAGGCCGTGGGAGACCTAAGCAGAGAGCAGAGGAACTTTACACGAGTGAGCCTGCAGGCCTCAGTCCAGTGACACGGGTTAAAAAGGACCTGTTAACTCCTATTTGTCACTACGCAGTATGCTGCCACCACCATGCTCATGCTGTGTAATCCTGGCAAAGGCAGTAGCCTATCACCACTATGATGGTAGCACTCTGGGTGCCACTCCTGTTCCAAAAAGACAGCAATCTGTGAGAAAGGCCAGTGTCATGGTGCACACTTATGAACCGTGTTCGACCATGACAACAAAAGTCAGCACCAGGGATCCAGACATCATTGCATTTGAGGGCACTCAAGGCAGGGCTGCATGCCCATCAACATGCAAGAGACATTTCAGTCCCAACACACAGTGAGGATAATCTAAACTTTGCTGGTTCCTTCATGGTATTTTTTTATATGTCCAAACATGTTCCCTTGGCTCAGAACCCTGAGTGAAGCATGGCCCTGACTCTTACCGTTCCGGGCTCATATGCACATCATGTGATTTTCCTATTGCTAATACAGATTCTGTACCCTTTTGTAATAAGCGGCAGCTGCAAAACACCATATTAGACACACCTTCTGCTTCCTCTACTGAGGCTCCAGGAGGGACCCACATCTCACATGTCCCATATGTCATTGTGATCAATAAGTGGCCATTGGATCTCGTATGTCAGACCACACTGGTTCTATAAGCAACCTTTCTTTATGGAGTTAGTTTTCTGAACATGCTAACTAATAATCCATAGACTCATTTTTCTAGCTGGTAAGGTGAGCAGGCACCCTCTTGTGCTCAACTAGTCACTCAGTAGGCTCTTTCCAAAGTGGTCCTTGATCTGCTAATGATCCTCCAGTTCGAAGACCTAGAGCTGAGCAGGATGCAGACTGTCTTGGAACAAATGCACCCAACCAGAATTCTACGGTGTCTATGAGTGTGCACACTTCCAAATCACAACAACAAAGGCATTTTTGCTAAGATACCCAAGGAAATAGCTTTCTCCAAATCATGTCTCTCGCCTCACAAGGTAATGTATTTCTTACAGCCATGAAACCCTTCAGTCCAACAACATTTGCAACAAGGGAGTCCTCTGAGTCACAGACAGCCAGTGGCATGGACCCCTGGAAGATAACTGCATTTAAAGCTCCAGGGCAACATCAGATATTGGTATGCGATACTGGAAGAGAGTGGGCCTTGCAGTAATTTCTGAAAAAAACAGGGCCGACTCACTCATTCCCAAAACCCATCCGAGTATGGAAGCAGTTGGTGACAAAATGTGAGGGATTAGAAAAGATTCTTATTCAGACAGAGTACCTGGTTTGGAGGCAAGTGTACTTTCCACCAGTGGATTCTCCTGCAGATCCAGCACTTCTACCAGGAAACCAGAACATGTGTCTTACCACCTGAAGGTAAGGCAGCTTCTTAGTTCTTAAATTAGGATTTTCTTGCAGAGTTGCCTTTCTGTCTTCTAGCCACTTCTATATTGATGTCATGGAAGCTTCTTGTGCCTCCTGTGTCTGCCACATGTAGTCCTCCTATGATTAATGTAAAGCTGCTTCTCCTCCGATAGTGCTGTGTCTAACAACATCAGCTGTGAGAAAGCTGTGGCTGATGTGAAGTTGCACCTCCTCCATCAGTGGCTTCCACTGACACCAGTTGTGAAGAGTCTATGGCTGATGTAAAGCTGCTTCTCCTCCTTCAGTGGTGTGTCCACTGTCATCAGCTGTGAAGAGTCTACGTCTGGTGTAAAGCTGCTTGTACTCCGTCCGTGGTGTGTCCAGATATCAGCCGTGAATAGTCTATGGCTGATGTTAAGTTGCTTCTCCTCTGTCCATGCTGGGTCCAGACATCATCTGTGAAGAGTCTACGGCTGGTGTAAAGCTGCTTCTCCTCCATCCGCAGTGTGTCCAGACATCATCTCTGAAGAGTCTACGGCTGGTGTAAAGCTGCTTCTCCTCCGTCCGTAGTGTGTCCAGACATCATCTGTGAAGAGTCTACGGCTGGTGTAAAGCTGCTTCTCCTCCGTCCGTAGTGTGTCCAGATATCAGCTGTGAATAGTCTATGGCTGATGTTAAGTTGCTTCTCCTCTGTCCATGCTGGGTCCAGACATCATCTGTGAAGAGTCTACGGCTGGTGTAAAGCTGCTTCTCCTCCATCCGTAGTGTGTCCAGACATCAGCTGTGAAGAGTCTATGGCGGATGTAAAGCTGCTTCTCCTCTGTCCATGCTGTGTCCAGACATAAGCTGTGAAGAGTCTACGGCTGGTGTGAAGCTACTTTTCCACCATCAGTTGTGTGTGCACTGGCAGCTGTGAAGAGTCTATGGCAGATGTGAAGCTGCTTCTCCTCTGTCAGTGGTCTGTCCACTGACATCAGCTGTGAAGACTCTATGGCTGATGTAAAGCTACTTCTCCTCTGTCAGTAAGGTGTCCAATAACATCAGTTGAGAAGAAGCTCTGGCATAAAGTTGCTTCTCCTTAGTCAGTAGTGGGTCCCTTGACATCATCTGTGTAGAAGCTCTGGCTGACAAGAAGCTGCCTTGCCTCCATCAGTGCTGTGTGTGGTGACATCAGTTGTATGGATGCAGTGGCTGACTGAAGCTGTTCCTCCTCCGTCAGTGGTGTGTCCAGTGAGTTCAGTTATGAAGAAGCGTTGTCTTGTGAAAGCTGCTCTTCTGTCAGGGGTGCAGCCAGTGACATTAGCTGTGATGACGCTGCCATGATGTTTACGCATTTTTGATTCTTGTGTATGGAAACCTCTCAGTGAACACCTGCAGCAAACATTTGACACATTTACAAATTGAGCTGTGACAAACATTGCAGGCTTTGGTTGCAACATTTGTTATTCATTTCTCAACATAAAAGTGCAAGTGATTATCCCCCAAAAGACCATTGTAACATTTCTGTTACAAGAGGGTGTTTATAGTTCTGCGGTCACGGACAGTGGCATGGTGGATGGAAGAGTCTATATTTTATGGTTTGAGAAGCCCATCTACAAACCAGAGTGTTATAATAGGTCCAAAAGCCTTTGTGGTTCTTAGTATGTTTAATAACACACCATTGGCTCTTCAGTCAGAGACCAAATCCATAGGAATCTTAACCGAATGTCAAGGTACCTTCAACAGTGAGGAACATTCCATTATGATGGGGGTGGGTGATGGGGCGGAGAAAGTAGGTGAGGGAAAAAGAATATGAGATGATATATATATATATATACACACACACACACTAGTATGACCCATAGGTCAAGTAATTACAACACATCTTTCTACACCACACTATAAAGAGAAAGGGTACCAACGATAATTACAGTAGCATTTAAAGCATAACCAGTTATCAACAGTTTATGAAAAGAAAACAAATCCCAAGTGTTAAGGCAGCATTAATGCATTTTAAATTCTTTGTGCCATATACGTATTTTCTTCTCTTTCAGTCTTGTCCGGTCCTTGAGTGTTCATGCCCATTTTAGTTTGATCTTGTGCATATTGCGTTGTGATTGAGTTGTGTTTCTTGTTTCTACATTTGGAGATCTTCTTCTTGTCGACATTGTTATAATAGGTCCAAAAGCCTTTGTGGTTCTTAGTATGTTTAGTAACACACCATCCGCTCTTCAGTCAGAAAACAAATACATTGGAATTTTAACTGAATATAAAGATAGCTTCAGCTATGAGGAACATGTCATTATGACGGGAAGGGGAGGTGGGGAAGAGAAAGCGGGTGAGGGAAAAAGAATACAATTGATATACACTAGTATGACCTATAGGTCAAGTAATTATACCTCAGAGGAATGTTCCAGCTTGTGTAGGGAACATTGCTAACCTGAATGAGAACGCTGCATTGTCAGATTGCATTTTTCTATAGTCTCAACCTAACCTTTCCCTTTTCTCTTTAATCCATCTCTTACCCTATCCCCAGTCTTTACATCTGTCCTTACCACATAAAAAACATCAGTATCCTGCGCAATTGTTTTCTCCAACGTTTAATTCTTTCATTTTTATTACCATGAGATTTCTGTACCCTTAGATGTTTATCCTTAAACATGACATGCTTTCCTTTAAGGTCTGCCTGCTTAAGAGGAAGAATTGGTGAACGATATTTAAGGGAATTTGTTCAAATCACCACAAAATGGAAACTGTACATTTGTGCATTTGGGGTTTCTTCTTCACAAATATTTGGAAAGCCACAACAGGGTTGTCTTTTATGCGCAGCATTTATGTGTAGCACAATGATAGCTGCAAATCTCCCTTTCACACATTATTTTTTATCCAGAGCTCCTATATAGAATGCGTGAATCATTATATCATTATCGTTCTGTCAGCACAGTGATGCTGGGACAACCGCTTAAGGGTCTGATTTAGAACTCGGTATACGGGTTACTCCCTCACAACGGTGATGGGTATCCTGTCCGCTGAAATCTAAATCCCGTTATGTCCTATGGGATTTAGATTTTGGTGGATGGGATATCTCTCACCGTTATGATGGAACCGTCCGCCGCATTCTAAATCAGGCAAAAGTATTTTCACCACCACCATTGTTAAGAAGCTCCAGACTTTCTCCCACTTTCTGCAGAAATGGCTTTACTGAGGTCCCCTCACTAGTGTAGCCTGGTTATCTATTTAGTAGGAACCTAGATTTTTCAAGAGGCAAATGCGCATCCTTTACCTCTCGTCTATCTGCATTAGATCCGACTGAGCACCCATCGGACCCGAGAGTGGGTATCTATGTCTCCTTGTTAAGCCGAAAGGGCACTTCTGCCGAAGGAGGTGTTCAGTGAGAAAAGGATGTCATTCTGTGTTAGTTCACCAGGATCATAAGCCCTTTGTGCGAGGTCTCAGCTCCTGTAGGCAACAAGAAATTCGTTTTAAATCTCTGTAAGCCAAGAGCACAGCTTTTGTTTTATGTATGAATCTAATGCCCACATGATTTAAGAAGGTGAAATCTAATACTAGGAAACATTAGGCAAAAAAATAATGGAATCTGAAATATTATCTATAAATAAGAATCCCATTGACAATATTATCAAAGCTGTCTATTTTAAGGCTGGCAGTCCATTGAACAGTACAGTAGACTTCAAAATTAACTTGGAAATGAGCAAAGCCGCTGGAATGTAATCCTGTCAAAACACAGTATTGCAACTCTTTTTATAAAGGTTCGGTTTTCTTCAAGTTCAGCTTCAACCCAAATAAAAAGATGATAGCCAGTTTGTGTGAGGATGGGGGAAAGCAAAGCAAATAAAACATTAAAACGATACAGACAAACCATACATCTGCGGTGATGGTGTCACCAACAGATATTTCGTACATATGAATCAAGTTCTGTTCCAATACTTACAAATGCAAATACCGAGGCGGCAATTCAGTGGATCTACAGATATGATTGGCCACCTACCAATCGCGAACCACTAGATTGTGAAAAACGTGTCTTGGTTGGGTTTCACCATGGTTTGATGGTGCAGGAAGTGGAGTGAACAAAGTGCCAAACTTTCTTCCCCTGGAATACAGTTCTCAAAGTCGAATGCTCCGCCATGTTTCACAGAGTACCAAAGGGCAATATTGCATATTTCACTTTGCCTAATAACACCCTGGCACTGAGAGGGCTCAATCAAACCTGCCACTGTTTAGACGCAGAACCACTTATATTGAAGCATTGTGCGAGTAAACCACAAGGCAAACACCCAAATCTACTTGTCCTGTGTCGGTATGTTTGACCCTGTTAGTGAGGTGGCACTCGAGATCCTCAAAAGATACTTTTGCAGAATGTTTATTCCTTCGTAAACAGCGTATGGCAATGAACATGCCCCACAATTCAACTACAAAGAGAGCCTGGGCTAGCCCCTAAGCTGTATCCACCTATACTCATGCAGGTCCAATTCCCAAAGCCCCGACCGTTCACTCAGTCACCTTCAAGGTATCTTTGAAACTTGCTTGAATAGATCTTGACCCTGTATTTCTTGTATGATAAAGGGGCAGCTCCTACTGCCAGTAACATAGTTCAGCAGACTGGATGCCAAACAGTTGGGCTGTCTTCATCTTCTTCGGCTTTCTCTCACTCTGGGACCGCCTGATGTGTATTCCAGCCCACAGGCCAGACATCCTGATGAGCGCAGATCAGTGGGCAGAAGAGGCTGTCAGGTGCTCCCAGCATGCTGTATGAGCTGCTGCAGGTACTTGTTGGGGGGCAGATTTCACAGGCTCCTTGACAGGGCGAGATAGCACAGAGGAGAAGCTGGGCCTGGTGGTTTAGTGTACTAATGCATCCACTGTAGAGGTCTCTGTTTGACCTCATGGTCACGGGTTCAAATCCTGGCAGGTCCACCTAGCCTTTCATCCAATAATTCTGAGGTCAATAAAATGAGTACCATTGAGTTGGGTAAAGATAAAACATCTGTTATTCAGCGCCAAGAGGCCTACAGGTGAACGTGCGCTTTACAAATACACATGTTATGCTTTGCACGGCCCATGTTGTTGCTCAAGCAGGCACACATTCATCCTATTGACACACGTGCATCGAGGTTTAAAGGAACACTGTCCTGTCAGAAACACTTTAATTGGACCAACAAAACCTGAGAGTCTAGAAGACATTTTTATTTTTAAAGGTGATATTCAGGATATTACACAAGGAGATAGGTAGATCTTGTCCCAGGGTGTAACCACTTTTTACCCCTTCCTCAAGGTGGTTAATCTCAGGCACCAGACAGCAGCCCCACAGTGAGCAGGAGAGGAATGATTCCCCTCCAACAACATACTATGAGATGGTGGTGGCCTTAGTTCTCTCCATTGTCCATGCAGATGCCAAGAGCTGTGATGAAGCAGTCGGGGTGGGCGAGGGATGGCCTTGCTTCGAAGGCTTCCTGGGCAGGCCAAAGAGTAGAGCAACAGTCTGGGAAATCGTAAAACTGTCAGGATGAGTTGGCTGGTACAAACTTGTGGACCGGTGTCCCACTTGTCAGAGTTGCTTCCAAGCTAATGAAGTTCCAAAAGGATTTTTAATATTTGCCACAAATTACACTTCTTTGTATAGCCTACTTGCAGTGTTCTTCCGCTGTCCTACTACTTAGGGCTAAACTTCCACGGGGATCAGGGAGGAAACTTCAGCTTGTACTAATTAAAAGAAAAGTTCAATTTGACTGTTAGCCAGCAACACCACCCAGTCTTCGTGGCAGCCTTTGGGCTCTCTCTGCGTGTACATGGGGCTTCCCGTCTGGCCAAACACCAGAGACGTTTTAAGCCTTGGGTAAATGGGCAATTGCCCAGGGCCCCCACCGTTCAATGCTCCCCCGGAAATGTACTTTTCTTTCTATTTGACCTCTGTCAATTCTGTTCATCCAAGCATCTCTCCCTCTCTGCCTGTCTCTACCTCTGCCTCTCTCTACCTTGAGTCATTTTAAGGATTTTTGGGGTCCAGAGCAAGCCATATTTTAACTATGCATTTTATTTTTGGGACCCTGTTGCTGGTGAAGTTTAACATATAATTTAGTATTATTTGGTGCCAGGCAGAGTTAAATTAACCGGAAATGGGTAATAACATTTAAATTATTTCCGGACAGGGGCCCCCAAATAGGTCTTGCCCAGGACCCCTAAAATCCCTAAGGTGACACTGCCATACACACTCTTTGTGCTGGATGCTTCTCACAGATAGTGATGCCATGACACTTCGGATGCTGTCTCCTCCGTGAAGCTTTTAAGACTTCATCTTGATAACGTCTGCAGGGAAAACGAAGCTATAAGTAGCCTTGAGTGCCTTGCTTTTTCTGGCAATCGGCTAAAGCGATGGATAATATCCAGGGAGAGCTGCAGTGCACGCCTCGTTTGTGGAAGAATAACTCACCTATGCTGCTCTACTCCGGAATCTCCCTGCATGTTCCAGGCTTCCCTCTTTCCGGAGGTCCCGGCGCTTTCAGGACTGCCATCTTGGGGTGGGCCCTCCTGCAGATTTCATACTTCCGGAATTGTTCAGTTGCATATTTTGCCTCCTATGCAGACAGTACTGTGCTTTCTTGAAGGCAGACAGAGTAGTACATGTTACGTTCTGCATATTTGTCAAGCGCACTATCACCCGCGAGGGTATCCTGGCACTGAGCATGTGTGTGTGCCTAGCACTGCCTATGGTAGGTTGGTTAATTGAAAAGAAAGGTCTTCAGCTTCTTGCAGAAATCAAGAAGAGAGGAAGAGGCTGCAATGTGGAGTGGGAGGTCGTTCCACACTTTAGGAGTGATGGAAGGGAACGTCTGTCCTGATCTGGTTCTGGGTATGCAAGGGATGTGTGCAAGTAGGAGGCCTGCAGAGCGAAAGTGTTTGGATGGTTGTTGGAAGGAGATGCATCTGTTCAGGGAAGAGAGGCCTAAGTTGCCTAGTGCCTTGAGTGTGTGTGTGAACAGTTTGAAATGAGCGTGTTTGTGTACCGGGAGGCAGTGGAGGTGTAATGTGTTGGAGATCTGTGTGGGAAGTTGAGGATGAATCTGACTGCCAGGTTCTGGATGGGTTGTAGTTTTCTAGTGAGTTGATGGGCGATCCCAGTGCAGCAGCCGTTCCATACTCCAACTTGCTGGTGACTGGGGTTTAAGTAACAGTTTTTTAGTTGCTTGGGAGCTGTTTGAAGATCTTCCTCGGCATCTTCAGGGTATAGAAGAAGGATGCAGCGATGGTGTTGATTTGTTCGTTCATGTCCAGTTTGCTATCAATGATTATTCTGAGGTTCCTGGTGTGGGTGCTCGCTGTGGGTATGGGACAGAATTTGGCTGCCCATCAGTTGGAGTTCTGGGGTGAGGTGTTCTTGCCAAAGATCACTACTTCTGTGTTGTTGGTGTTGAACTTGAGACAGTTGGCTTTTATCCAGTTAGCGACCTTGGTTGTGCCGGAGGTGAACTTGTTTCCTGTGTTGGAGGTCTTGACTGAGAAGGAGAGTATGAGTTGCGTGTTGTCAGCAAAGGAGAGGATGTTGATGTTTTGTGAGCGGATGATGTTGGCCAGAGGGATTATGTTTGTGTTGAAGAGGGTAGGAGTGACTGACGAACATTGAGGCACTCCACACATGAGTTTGCGGGCTTCCGAGAAGGAAAATGCCAGGCTGACAGCTGTGTTCTATCCCTTAAGAAGGAGAAAGTCCAGCAGAGAGCAGGCCCTCAAATGCCAATCACGTGTAGGCGCCTGATGAGGATGAGACGTGAGACCGTGTCAAATGCTGCAGAGAGGTCCAGGAAAATGAGGCTGCGTGTCTCCTCTCTCAAGGATCATGTGGAGGAGAAATGAGAGGGAAATTGGAAGATGTTTCAATAGGCTGGAGTCCCTTGTGAAATTAAGCCACATGGCACATAACTGCTTCTTCAGCTCTTTTGAACTGACAGATTGCAAGTGGTTATGTCTGCTACACTGTACACAACAATGGCAACCCACTTGTTGGAGGGTGTGTACACCAGGCATGATGTCCACCTGCGAGAGAGCTTCTGGTAAACATATACTTCTGTGTGCCCATACCTTGAAACCAGAGAACAATTCAAAATACCAGAATGAATAAGTGAATGAGGACCAACGCCCAAGGCTTTTTTTGCAGTTGTACTACCCTGCAAGCTTTTACTTTTCTCTTTGGATAGTTGCCCTTTCTGCAGTATTTTTCTCCTGGTAGTCTCTGGAGCAGAGACCCCCTAGGTGCCTGTTTTAATGTCTCACCCAGCAGAGGTGAATTACAACTGCTCCAAGACTGTTCAGAGTTCTAATGTCAAATCTGAGTTCAGATCCTTCCATAGCACAGAATCTGCCATTCTTGCTGTTGCAGATCACTTCTGATCATTCTAGACCAGGGTGGCTCTGCACCCCTGGTGTTACTTGACCTCTCTGTGGCGTTTGATACCGTTTCACATCTTACCCTGACCTTGTTGAGAATGGGATTTGTTGCCAAGCTGTTGGCTGCTTAAAATCAGTTCTACCCAACCATTCTTAATCTATTATGCTCGCTCTTTTCTGCTCACTTGCGACTTCCATCACCTGCAGAGTCCCACAGGATCCTCCTTACGCCCTATGTTGTTCTTTGGCTACGTTGCTCCATTACCCAACCTAATCATATCTTTTGGCTTTGACGTAATGCATTACCTTGATGATAGACAGATAGAGCTCTCTTTCGCAGATAACATCACTTTAAACAAAAAAAGTTTTTGGAAATGCATGACTGCAGTTGCATCTTGGATGAGGACTAAGGGGGTCATTCCGACCCTGGCGGCCGGCGGTATGTTGGCGGTAACACCGCCAACAGGCTGGCGGTGTTCCGCCAGCAATTCTGACCGTGGCGGAAAAGCCACAGTCATACCGCCGGCCCCTCCACTTTCCCGCCAGGCTTCCGCCTGGCGGGCATAATCCCCAGGGCAGCGGTGCAAGCACCGCTGCACTGGGGATTATGAGTCCCCGACCGCCAGCCTGTCCGTGGCGGTAAACACCGCCATTGAAAGGCTGGCGGTAAGGGGACTGGGGGTGCCCCTGGGGGCCCCTGCACTGCCCATGCACTTGGCATGGGCAGTGCAGGGGCCCCCAGGCATAGCCCCATCGCGCATTTCACTGCCCGAATTTCGGGCAGTGAAATACGCGACGGGTGCTACTGTACCCGCTGCACATCAACATTGCCGCCGGCTCTATTACAAGCCGGCGGCAATGTTGATGTGCGGGAGGCATGAATACCGCCGGCAATGGCGGTATTCTGTCTCCCCCGGCCTCAGCGGTCTGGAGAAAAGACCGCTGAGGTCGGAATGACCACCAAAATGTCTTATTTGGTGGTCAACCCATGGTCTGGTCCAGTGCTTGTTCGCCCTCTGATCTTGGGGTTACCCCATCACCCATACCTCTTATTTGATTGTAATCTTTCCTTTGCCATTCAGAATAGTCACATTGGCGCTTCTTACTTCACAAGCCTCTAAATTCTCAGGAAAGCGATTCTGCCTCTAACAGGCTCTGTCGATAAAACTACCCTACGTTCTCTTGTTATTTCACATGTAGACTATGGTAACCCCACATATCTTGGTTTCCGGGAGTATCACATCAGCCACTTTCAGACTGTGCAGAAAGCTGCTACTCAAACAATCCTAAATCTACCCACTTGTCCTTCTTGTGTTTCCCATTACAGGCAGATACCCTGCCTTCATATCTGGAAGCAATCTGTGTTTAAAGGCATGTGTGTAGCACACAGAGCCCTTCATAACATGTAACCAGCCACCTTAAAACACAGAGGTGGCCCATACTACCAGGAGTGTGGCTTCAGAGGGGTGTCTGGAGTGTTACACCCCCCTAATAAATGTATTGTATGGTAAAAAGTTGGGTACAGGTGATTTCAGTCGGTTTTGGGAGGTGCCTGTTGCATTTCACCAGGACTTTTAATATGCACACAGACAAAAAAAAAATACACATACAGTGTTTTGAAAGACATAATTATGTTGGTTAGTTTAAAAAAAAAAATGGTCCCCACTTAATACCCTACTAATCTGCATTCCTTTTACTTTCCACTGCCCCTTAGGTCACTCTCATGAACCCTGCTTGTCCTATAAGGTATTTTAACATTATATGCCCGCGTGATTGTTGAAAAAACTGAAGCTCAGCCCCCCCCCAAATCTTACTGACCAAAGCTACGCCCCTGACCTAATCAATCTCTTAGATCATCGAAATGCCAACTTTATGCATGTTCCCTTGAATAAAAGATGCATGATGGGTGACCACTCTTTTTCCTTCCAGTCAGTTAAATGGTGCCATTCCTTACCTGGGGAAATGAGACAAATCTCTTACCTTACATTTTATAGGAAGATATTTAAAACATGGCTCTTTCAGCTGCTTCAAGTTTGCTGGTGAATAAGTTCATATATATCTTCAGTGCTAGGATGCACTATTTTGGGCAGCAGAATTTTTGCAAACATGACCTGACATGATCTACCTCTATGGCTACAGGTGGTGGCCTGGTTGGTGGCAGTACCATTCTAGAGCTGGGGATATAGATTTTTCTGTACTCCGAGAGAAGAAGCCTTTCGTCTCCTCTCTGTAAATCCTAGCCTGGTCACCTGAAGTGCAACCTTTTTCCCTGTTACTATGTGTGAGAGGCACCTAGATTCATACATGTCTTTGATCCTTATTAGCAGGGATCCATTCCTGTGCCATGTTACAGGGCTGCTGCTCCCTCTTGTTTATGTATTCCTGTGTTATAAAGTGGGGCTGTCATGGCTTCTTCCTTGAGGGTCTTTGCTATACACGTCCGTCCTCACTTTCATAGCAAGGGTTTCTTTGTGTCCTTCCTCCATATTCTGCTTACAGAAGAAGTTGTTTTTCATCTGTATGGTTTGGAAATGGAATCAACCTCTTGCTCCAGGAAAATCTGAAAATTAGTCTCTGGCCCTGACAGGTTGGCAGCCTGTGTTTGAAAAAAATCATGTGTTATTGGAGTTCGATTCCCTTGGTCTATGGCTTTTGGTCTTGGGTTTGTCAGTGGGACCAATGCTGGTGCTACTAGGATATGAAACTGGGGCCTAGATCCTTCAAGCTGGAAACAAGTTGGGAAGAAGTTCTTCCCAAGGGAACAAATACCGTTCTGGCTAAAAAAAGCTGTGCTTTGGTAGCTAGGAGCACCCCTGGCATGAGGAACCTCAGACAAGTCCAGGACCCCGATTCTCTGAGCCTGTTTGAGTGGTGGACAAGTGACGGTGGATGAGAGGATGATTAACCTCACCAATGCCTTACAAAGTACAGGTAAACAGCTCTGGACCAGTGAATCTACCTGGGAAGTTGAGTTCCCTAACCTCTGGCTACCTCCCTTTCTTCGTTGTACCAGACGAGGGACCTGAGGCCGGGATCTCAACTGAGGGCTGGAAGTGTTTTCAAAGACCCCTGAGGCTCTAACGTGTGTTGAAAGCCAGCAAGGTGCCAAAGGTTGAACACCTGTGGCTTTACTACACTCTGAACTACAGCCTTCCTTGTCCCTGCCTGAAATATCTGAGCTCCGTAGCCCAGCCATCTCCATTCCCATTTCATAGGATATCAGTGGCCTGGTGGGCTCCATTATAGAAGGAATGTCTTCACACTGTCTGGTGGTTTCTGACATATCAGACTTCAATGTTTCTTTAAAAGCCCTGAACCAACTGGATGGGACTTCTTGTAAGCCTACATCCCATGGGTAATGAAATATACTAACTGCAATCACTCTGTTGTGTGATGCGTATTGAGATAAAACAACAAGCTACTGATCCCTTTCATCTCTCTAGTATCTCAAACTATTAATCAGGAGGATGGCACAGCTGTGGGGCACCAGTGAACACAGAGAAGATATTGATTGTGCCAACTTACCCAAAAAGCCCCTGTTTGCCCACTCACTTGATTTTCCATTTGTGTTTGTGACATGAGCTCCACCAGGCTGGCAAGAAGGCCTTTGCTACTACCGAGTGAATGGAAGTGTAGAAGCTTTTGTAGTGATGGGTATTTCAAGCACTGAAGTCTCTGGGTTTAACGGGATGCCTCAAAGAATGCAAGGAGTTGTCAGAGTGGATGTCCTCATTGTTAGTATTCTAATCAATTTTAACTATTCCTTTTTCTTTTGTGAATTAAAGAGGTACAGTACTTCAAATTAATACCCTTGACTCCCCATTGTCGTTCATACAGAGTAAAATCTATGTATTATCTCGTACCTGAATCCTGCCTCTTATCCACCTCTGTGTAAGCCTTCACTGCTCAATCAGAGCTAGCATTGGAGAGTCAAGGAAGCTAAGGGGTCTTAGTTAACCTTTGCAAACAACTGTATTCAGAGCTCTGGGGAAGAAGGAAAGCTAGTAGCAAACACTGACACTGTCCAGTACCTGCCACTTGCTCCCGGACCTGGAGGAAAGACCTGACAGAGGCTGCAGCACTTATCTATCGTCTCTCTCTCTAGGCCACTCTTCCTGTACTTTCTGTTGCCTGTTTACATTCCTCAGTGGTTTGTGCACCGCAGGCGATGCCCAGCATTCTGAATTCCATTAATGTTGTAACCACACGCATTACTGTAGGAGAGCTACTGCCTTTACATACTTTGCTGGCGTTTAAGTAGCTGTTGCCGGTAAGGGCACAGAATGTATCATGCTCAAGTTCTCTGAATCACAAGCATCCATGGTTAGCTCTGATTCAGTCTCTGGCTGAGGGCCCCCCTTTTAATGTAAGAAGTGCCAGAAGAAACGAGCAGGTTGGGGAACCTTGCACAGAGCATGAGAGGGGCTCCTTTGGACATTGTCCATGCGTCCCCTTTTTTACGTCGAGCATAAGCATTCAGCCTTGTGTATACTTTTAGTATACTTCTTACGGCTTAAAGCGATTTCATTTGCTGGTTGCAGTGTCCTTTAAAAATTATTGCCTGCTAGTGGTCAGTTCTGCCTTTTTCTCTCTCCTTTTTCTGTTTCAGAGCAGTGACCAACTACTGTATTATTCCACTTTGGTTTCTCTACCTGTTGCTGTTGCTGACTATTTTTGTTATTTCTTCTGTGCTCCCTGTTCACTGTGGATGTTTTAGGCTGGTAGCTGCCTGCATTTTAATATTGCATTCTGTTCCTCCCACTTCCTCCCATGTCGCTGACATTTGTTTTGGCTTTATTCCAGTGCTGTCCTCCTTTACCTCTGGCTCTTAAAATAAGCTTATTTTACAAAAAGAAACACCCGGTTGTTTTTGCTTAGCCTCGCATCACATCTCGAGTGACTCTCTCTAGGGCCCCTCCCTGCCAGCACTCATGACATCGCGCACAGGGCATTGCTTATCTCCCTTATTGGGGCCATAATTCGCCTCAGGCTGCTCTGCTATTGTTAACTTCATTAGAGCTTTGTTGAAATATGAGGCAAGAACTCTTGCAAGACTTTTCATTCTGTTAAAATAAAAAGAAACTACTTTTCCAGCCTTATTTTCCATTTTTTTTTTTTTTCGTTAATATACACGACCAGGACACCCTAATTGAAGTCAATTTAACATATCTTGTTCCAAGGGATACAATTATTCCCCAAACACAGTGGATTCACCTTATTTATAAATATGCCTTTCTGGCCTGGCAATTCCTGCCCTTGATGTGTTCGTCTTTTATTTTAACAAATGCATTTTTGAAAATATTCCCAAACTTGATAGATTTGTTTTATGTCTTTATGAGAGATGTGCGCTCCTGGCAGGTATTTTCTTGGTGCCTGCCTCTCCGTGTTGTGATATTGCATATGGCGCAGGTGTTGAGCACTATGTTTTCCAGTGGGAGGAATTAGAGCATGGATACACGTTCTGTATTTTTTTTATTTAACATCTTTTTGGCAATTTAGTTGCTGTCCCTCTACTAACATGTGGATGAAATAAATCTGTGGCTGAATTTTTGTGGATGATGTGCCCAAAAGCATCACATTTCATATATGATCATCCCTTACATTCAGACAAACGCATCTAACACCTCAAAGGATTTGGCAACAGAAGCAACAGACTAGCAAGGCATCATTACTTTGCTATTAATGTCCTTGGTAGTTATTTACAGAATAAGGACAGTGCTTTGGAATAAGTTTGTTTACATAAATAAACAACGTACTTAGTTTTTGTCTCATAAACAATTATAACAGAATTTATATGAAGGAAATGTGTGCTTCACAAGTCACTTTTATGATTAAAGTGTTCTCAGTATTAGATCTTAGACATACCAAATGTTGGCTTGCGAGAGGTGGCGTATGCGGAGTTAGGGCTACTACCATAAAACAACATATGATACGGTCTTCATCTGGGAAGTGTTTGGTTTATTATTTTCTGTCTGCAAACCACATGGTAAGGTTAGTATTTATGAACAAAACATACACCCTAAACAGTATACCTTAGAATACTTCATAAAAAACATAAAATGGACAATTTCTGATTTTCTTAGGATGAAGTATGAGTTATTGACTCGTTATTTGGAGCAGTGGTATTTAACCTACAGGGTCAATGTGTTTATACTGTAGGATTTTTCAGTTGGGAAATAAAGATCTGTTGTTCGGTTGTAAACAAGGCATACACTGAAATCTTTCAAGTGTTTTTTCCTGTGGTGCATTGGATGTGGGGTTTGGGAGAAATGGAAATTATATACTTTAAAACAGAATGATTTTTTATGGATTTACTTTTTTTAAAAAAAGTTTTTGTTGTAGCCTTACTGGCTTCCTAAAAATAATCCTTTGCTGTTTTTTTCCTGTTCGCTGGGTGCTGTTATGTTTTGCATATTATAGTGGGCATACACGCTGCCACTGTTTCATTTGTTTTCCAGCATCAATTTACATCTTGTTTATTTTGCTGTGACATTTTTATTTATTCTTCCACCAACCACAGCTCCCTTCATCTCCAAAAGGAATTTTATTTTGTGCACACTTGTTCTTCATTTAAGTGGAGCGACTACTTGTTCTCTGGCTAGAGGTGAATGTTCTCAGCCTACTTTACCACACCAGGAGATTATTTTTTTGTCGTTGATCTTCATTGCCGATGCAGTTGCAATAGCTTTGATTGTGCTCATTTCGTGGTTTTATTTTTGTGGTTTGCTTTGCCAAATTCTGTCACAGTGTACCCCTCTCTGTGCTTGGAGTGAAATCACTCAAGCTCTTCTCTGTTATTGTAATGTCCTCTGCATATTGTTAGTTCAATGATATTTAAAGCTACCACACGGTTGTGAATACTTCAAAAGTTGTGCTTCTTTTGGTGCGTTTGCTTGTGGAGCCCAATCCCTTCACCCACAGCGATTTTATGGGCAAATTCGGAATGGGCTCATCTGAAAGAAGTTTTTTCACATTTAGTTGCATTTTTGAGGGAATGACAGTTCAGGGTACCTTCATGATCTAAAAACTGCATTTATGGCGTTTTCAAGTGCTAGATAGCAATCTCAATGTTAGGCATTAGATTTGGATTTTATTTCAACCCAGCTTCACTTATTGCTAAGTATGCAAATCAAGCTTTGCAGTAGGTGTGGTCAGTACTGAAAAGTATGATGAACATTCAGGGAAGAAACAATTGGAACAAAGCAATGGTGAACATGAGTAGCATACTATGTGGGCAGGCCAGACATCCCACACTGCACTTTCCTTCTGTTAATTTCTTTATATTTTTGTGTACTGGGTGCAGGTCTTGGCCTGTGATCTCACAGTCTTCTGTAAAGTTCCTTTGTACAGCACTGAGACAAAAGCCTGATCACTTGTTCAGAAAATGTGCATCGCAGACAGTGGGTTTACTCTTCAGTTTAGCAAGGCTTGTGAGAGTTTCCCGTAGGAACACTTAAGGCTGCAGAGTCTTTTGTTGTCTGCAAAAGCATACTTTTGGGGGCTAGTCCTCTTGAGGTCTCGTCTGCGACAGCACATGTTGCATACCCTCTCTCTTGTGAGAACTACTGTATAGAGCAAGGGGCTTGCAGCCTGCCAGGTTACTTGAAGGTAACATTTGTTAGCTTCATTGTTTATCTTATTTACTGCCTTTTAATTAGCCAGAAAGTGTAGGCTTCACTTCTCTTCTTTCAATTGGAGCATGGAGCAAGTACTGATTGCTTCAGCTTGATTGCTGTCCTTCCTCTGACTGTGATTGAGTCACTTTTTATTTTTTATTTTTTCATCTTTCCGGTCATCCTTGTTGAACTTCTTGCCAAGCCAAATGTAATGTTTTTTAGGTTGAGCGCGCAAGCGCTTTGACCTGTTGTAATCTATCTGTGGGCTTTTGCCCATGCCCACAACTATTACTCGTTCATGGGCTTGCCTTTCAAAAATCTTTTGTTATCATTGGTAAATGCTTTACGTTTGCTCCTCCTTGGGACGGTTTTGTTACCGCCTTGGCAAGTTTGCCGATTACGTTTGACTGTAAGTGAACTTCTTTTTCCTTTTGTGTCTCTCCTTCGCGCTCATGCTCATGGCAGCCATAACACTTTGAATCGGCTCGTTTATATCAACTGTTTTACTTTTCATTTTCAATTTATGTGGCAAGAAATGTCCAGTTAGGGATTTACAACGCTAATAACTCTAACTCGAGCAAACGTGATACCCATTGCATTGCAAATGCTTGTTTAGATCTGAAAATGTCACTGACTCCCATGTACTGCTTGTTTTGTTTCAGACGTGGGTGCAGGATAGTCCGTCATAAACAAATGTGATTTCTCTGAACACGAGACAAGGGACTGCTGCCCGCGGCCATCTTGGATCCCCTTCTGCTACTTCTTGTTATAGGATGATAACTATAACAGACTTGTGGGTTCTTATCTCAGACCCCCATTATTTGCTTTTATGTTTATCAGAGCTTTAAATGTGATTCATTGATTAGCGGAATGGAGTGGTTTGACTTTTGCCTTTTGGGAAAAGGCAGGAATGAGATCAACGACTGACTTGCAGATATTAGTGTGTTATCAGTACCAGAGGATGACTCATTGAACGTGCAGTGTGTGCTCGCTGGTCCCCCTGGTCAGAAAGCAGACTGTGAGAGCACCACTGGATGATGAGAATAGGATGCATTACATTTGGTTACTTTACGTTAGGTTTAGTTTTTAGGTAGTGTCATGTGTGGATGAATGGCATTTTAGTGTGGTACTTTGTGTTGTGGTTTTGTGGGGCTGGTTACAGCTGAGCAGGTAACATCCAGCGTTGAGGTGAGCAGGGCAGTGTGCAGATATCTTGTGTTTTTTAAATTTGAAGCTGATGCATGTGGCAGAGACGGAAAAGCCTTCACCTCCATGACTTTAGCCTTTGGCGGCGTGCAAAACACAAAAAAGAATGGGAAATACCTGGGAAATTGTTCAGGTAGTGAAGAATGAATGTGGCCACAGATACCTTGGCTTTGACTTTGAAAATCACTCAAGCTGCAGGTGGAAACTACTGAGGGGTCTGGCAGCTGCAAAAAAACACCTGGTGCCATATTTTGGCTCCAGATATCTGGGGAGGCCCAAGAAGATGCATTAAGGTTACGAATTAGTGCCTAAAAACCCTGTGACTCCTATTAGACCTCCTGATGGGGTGAAGCTTGGCAGAGCCCTGAGGACAGTCCTCAAAGGCAGAAACAGGACAACTAAACTGTTCAAACGTGTGGCCAGAGTGTGAGTTTGCCATCGAGGTGAAGTCGAACCTCTTCGCCTCCGCCCAGCCTCACTAAGGACAATTCACCATTGGGATGTGTGTTCTGATTTAATTCACATTTTAGTTACTGCTTCTGTGACAAGCAAGACTCTTCTCCTGACGAGTTTCTTAATTATCTTTCGATGGGTCTTGCTTTCTGCCTTTTGTTGTAGTTTGAGCATTTGAGAGTACCCCAGTGCCTCCATGTTGATGGGAAGGCACCAAACTACACATCTGCCCAAGCGCCTGGATACCCTTTCGGGTGATTAGTGAGCTAGACAAATCAAGGAATCCGCCTGGACACCCTTTCGGTAATCAGCCGCGTTTTACAAACCCAGCTAACAGAACAGAAGATAAACAAAGTCCTGCCCTGCTAATGACACCAGTTCCTAGCCGGTAATCCCAAGTACCGACTCGTTAGCATGCCAGTAAAGCCATTAGTCTGAGAAAGGAGGCTGCGGGCTCTCGGGATGCTTTGAAATAAACAAACAAACTGATGCATTTCCAGCTGTGGATGGCCCTGTGGGTGGTCCCGGGGGTTCCCTTGGATATCCCTTGCACATCTGGCGTGCCCGCTGCCCCCGGGCCTGGGTGTACGCGCCGCCCTAGGGCCCTTAGTAAGAGAGCCCGAGCAGTGTGTGTGTCAATGGCGTTATTTTAGCTTACTGCTTTTTAAAACCTCCTGCGCCCTAGTGCAAGTCAAAGTGGACATGTATTTCTTTCCTTTGCTTTTTTTAAATCACTGTCTTCGGTATGCCCACGTTTTGTTATGTATGCTCATATTACACCCTCCCCAGCACCCCATGTTCCCAGTCACACTGCAGGTGCCAGGCCCAGCTACATCTGTCTCCAAGGGACAAGTTACTTCACTAAAAAGCTGCACAATGAAATATTATGGTGCGCCTTAATTGCTTTGCTATTAAAGCATCATGGAAAATGGCTTTTGTTGTGCTATGCTTCAGTTACATGTCTGACTAATCAACACGTCTCACCTTTTACCATAAACGAGGTGCCCCGCTCACATATGGTCTCATAGTGAATGCACATTAATGCCTGAAGGGCATGAAGTGCTTGTATATTTTAAGGATTTATCTGAAAAGAGTTATCCGCTCATCTGCACCCCCAGCTACACCAGGCTGCTGACCGTGTGCAGGATGGCACCCTTCCAGAGATAACTGAGGAGAGGGGTTGGCTTTGCCTTTGCCCGGATCCTACATGGTTCTGGGGCTTCCGTATCATTGTGGAGTTTCCGATAAAGAGGTCTCACACCACAGCCCTAGCATGGAGCTGCGGACCATGCGGGCACAGCCCCTGGGTAGAATAACACATTGGTTGGCACTTGTTTCCCTTGCCCTGCGTGGCAGATGACGGGGAGGAAGGGGCATGAAACCTAGTAGGGCTACAATCTTGCGTGAATGAAATGTGCAGTATGCAAATTGAATTAACCAGCCAGCCTACGCAAGAGATTCCTAACAGAGGACCAAGTTGTCTCAAAACGTTGGTAGCCAGAGTTCCTGTTATCCTTCTCAGTGGTACTCACAGTATCACTTCATTAGCAAAGACAGACCCGTCAGTCATGCGAGATAGGTCACCTAACCTCAGCAGCAAGTGCATTACCCCATGGGGGTACTAACTGTTCCACGGTCCTGGTTCTGTGGTCCTGTGGTACCGATGCTCTGTACTCAGTAACACTCACCAGGTGTAACATGACCCTAATGGGGCAATACTCTTCGCCACGATGGGGGGCGTAACTGATAAGTTTGCTATTTCCAGTTGACTGAGCCAATGTCTTAGTAATGTGGGAGGCACTTCATGTATTACTTTTAGGGCCATCTTCCGCATGTACCACATGTGTATAGCAAATTGAATAGGGAGAACCTGCTTAAACAGCTTTCTACATTCTGGCTTTTTTAATTTTTTTATAAACACATTTTATTAGATTTAACAGTTTGTAGCAGAATCCCCCAATAATCAAGGAACATCGTCACATTTCGTGCCACAGCATCCAAATTCTGCCATTATAACACAGTAGAATTTAAGATAAGATATAGATTTCTGGAAAAAACCTCATTTAAGTAATCCTAGACACATGCATATCAATATTGTCTTAAAAATATGAGTTTGGCAGGAACTCTAGGGTTTAATTTGAGTTGGATGGGTTCATGAGGGTGGTGATGGCGAAGTTGATGCGGGTGAGGATATGAGTTCTCAGATGCGGGGATGGGGTTTACACAGTTTCGACAACATCAGAGAGGTCACCATCTTTTTGAAGAAGGAAATCACTCGTATAATGCTAGTGATGTGGCTGCTTCTAGAAACACTAACTGCCCAAGGATTACTATTCACGGCAGGGTGAAGACCAGGATGTGAGCAACATTTTCAGCTCGACAGCGAGCAGGATTGATGAGACAGTGACTGTGGGCAAAAGTTAATTCTCTCTGTCAGCTGAGATAAAAAAGAACGTAGGGCTGATGAAGGAGACGCAAATAACTCGGGTGTGCAAGACGGGAGAGGCAGGGCGTGGGGCAGTGCTTAGAGGCAGAGGTGGCAGGCGCATTGCTGGGGGGGGAGGCTAGAGTGGTTAAATCATGCAGCATCAGCGGGTAGGACAGCTAGGGATGGAAGGGGAAAGAAGCAGGGCTTAAAGTGGGCTGGGTCCTGCTGGTGCTCAGCCCAGCAGTTCTAAAAAGCAGATGCTAAGACAAGTCCCTAACAAGCTCTCCATTTTTGCCCTCATGGTGAAAAAAAAATCTTAACTCTGTACCACCCTGCACTGCATTTGATGTAACTTTAAAAAGGCTCATTTTAGTTCTTTCACAGTCTCGTTTCAGGACTGCAGCATTTTCAATATTATATACAGACATGCCATTGCCTTTGCTTACTTACCTATGTAACTAGCAACCATTAACAAAGACAAAAGTCCTCACTTGTTGTAGGTGTAATGAACAGTAGTCGGGTGGCACACTATGCTGAGCACAGATTTTTAGCTGATGTGTTTTTAAGCCACGCCCTTCATTGCACTGGCCACGCCCCTTTGAGAGACACTCCAGTTTTTTCACCCCACTTAGAGCCCCGGAGAGGAGGGTGGGAGTTAGGCTGGGAACAAAGAGGTGGTGAGAGGTCTAGTAAGGTGCGCTAGGGAAGGAGTGAAGTGCTGTGGAGTATGTGGGCTGTACATAATATTGCAGGAAGTAGGGGACAATAGGGTAAATGTCAGGGGAAGGGGCATGAGGAGCAGAGGGTCTCAGGATGCTTTAAAATAAACTAACAAACTGATGTATTTCCAGTTGTGAATGGGCCTGTGGGTGGTCCCGGGGGTTGATGATGAGGATGAGTTGTAGGGGGAGAAGCGATACGAGAAGTGAGGTGAATAGGATGAGGGTTAGGAGTGATTTTAACGGGGTTGAAGAAACAAGTGTCAGGAGTGGTCGCGTTATGGGTCAACGCCAGAGGAGGTATAGGGCCATGGGGGATTGCCTGTTACCATTTAGGATACTTTTCTTTTTTTTTAAATAAATGATCCACTTTGGTCAGTTTTTTTAAATCCACTTCAGGGCGCTGCTTTCTTCCTCGTGTATGCTTGCTGTATAGATAAAATCCATTCTTTGTACAGGAGGTTAATAAACAGTATTTGTAGGAATTGGGGGAGGGGAAACAGAGGGAGAGAACAGGGACACCAGAAACCTGCATGAAAGTTACGAACAATTTGGTCAAGCAGGGCGAGCCTTGTATTGTTGTCTTGAAACATGATTTTGCCATTGTTAAAAATGGAAATAGAAAGATCCGCAAAGCCTCTTCAGGGGGTCCACGACTGCTTTGAAAATTAAATAATATTAACAGATTAATAAGGTGTATATAAATAAAGTGGCCACTCCTACAGTTGAAAATTCGAAAACATACTGTAAATGTGAAGGAATTTGAAATTGTAGGTAAAAATGTAATTAGTATCCTCTGATTGATTTGTAAGAACAGTGCGGGTGCATCAAACAATATAGTATGGACGGTGTGTGGCTTCAATTGAATTTAGAAAAGCTCCAGTCTTCCTATTAAATTTTATTTATTTATATTTGTTTACAAATTAAATAAAATGTGTTATCATTTGTGTGTGTTGGATGAATGCTTGTCTCTCTATGTCTTTGTATTGTTTTGCGCTTCAAATCATCAAGTGTTTAGGCGGGGGCCCCGGGTTCCAGTGATGACTCAGTGGGAGGTCTCTAGATTCCAACAGTGAATCATTACGGGGTCCCGGGTTCCAGTAATGACTCAGTGGGAGGTCCCTAGATTCCAACATTGAGTCATTTCGGGGCCCCGGGTTCCAGTAATGACTCAGTGGGAGGTCCCTAGATTCCAACAGTGAATCATTGCGGGGCCCTGGGTTCCAGTAATGACTCAGTGGGAGGTCCCTAGATTCCAACATTGAGTCATTTCGGGGCCCTGGGTTCCAGTAATGACTCAGTGGGAGGTCCCTAGATTCCAACAGTGAATCATTGCGGGGCCCCGGGTTCCAGTAATGACTCAGTGGGAGGTCCCTAGATTCCAACATTGAGTCATTTCGGGGCCCCGGGTTCCAGTGATGACTCAGTGGGAGGTCCCTAGATTCCAATAATGAGTCATTGCGGGGTCCCGGGTTCCAGTAATGACTCAGTGGGAGGTCCCTAGATTCCAATAATGAGTCATTGCAGGGCCCCGGGTTCCAGTAATGACTCAGTGGGAGGTCCCTAGATTCCAATAATGAGTCATTGCGGGGCCCCAGGTTCCAGTAATAACTCAGTGGGAGGCCCCTAGATTCCAACAGTGAGTCATTGCGGGCCCCAGGTTCCAGTAATGACTGAGTGGGAGGTCCCTAGATTTCATTAATGAGTCATTGGGGGTCCGCAGGTTCCAGTAATGATGAAGTGAGGGTCCACAGAAGTAAAAAGGTTGAGAACCACTGTTGTAGAGCATATAGTTTGATTTCAATGGTCTCTGAATGGGCCCATAAGTCCTAGCATGCAGTTTGTTTCTGCAAAGCCAGGACCAACGGAAGGTGTCACGCTTGACGTGAGTCCACGTAGCAGCTAGGTGAAACGTGCAATCACAGAGCGCTTCTTTCCGCTGCCCAGACGTCAGTCTGACCTGCATATCCTTCCAGGAAGGCGAATAACGAGATGGTTGTGTCCCACGAGAGCCCCAGCATGGAGATGCCCACAGCCCCTCGTTAGGACACAATGCTTTTGGTGCTTGCTCTCCGCTTGCACGCAGATGCTCAAACATGCACAAAGCCCCAGTTCCCACCGAGCAGCTTGGACGTGCATGTAAGTGCATTGCTGCGTCGAGAGAAGCACGTTTTTAAACATTCCCAATACGGCTCCAAAACATATTGAACTGCATCTGCAGCCAAGATAGCAGCCGTTCGTGCTGTTCCCGCATGAATCCCACACATTTCCCGGCCCTTAACAGCTCACCAGAAGCCAACATGGGTTGGGTCTGCGCGAGGAGCTAGGATAATCTGAATTCTCCGTCTGCTATAGTCTATACATATTGAGAAGGAGTGAATTTGGCGAGTATAGCAGCCGAGAGATATGAGTGGAAGCGTCTCTGGAGAATTTTGCCACATTGCATAGCTTGCAGGTTTTTTACTTTGGGGCACATTCTGAAAATATTGAATTTTACAACAATTTATATCGTACTCATGCTTCTTCAATCTTGAAAATGGCTGTTTGGAAATATACTGTTGAAAAAAGAAAGATGCTCATTTAGGGGGCGGCGAGCCACATTTAATGGGAAAATGGCGCAGTCCCGTTACTACCCATCTCTTGATTCACCGCCTCATTTAGGGGTCAAGGAATGGCAGTTATCCTGACAACCGCCCCCCAGTGCTTAATTTGTAAAAACGTAAGTACCAGGGCCCTTCTCAGGAGGCAGCTGCAACCTGCACCACCCTTTTGTTTCGCTCTGCCAATTACCTTGTGACTGCAACTACTAACCATTGCACTCATACAAGTGTGACAACTCAGACTTTCCTAGGCCACCCAAAGCAATAATATTGGCATGAGTGGCAGGTATTGTTCTTTTTAATGTATATTGACCTATTAAATGCTGTCATTGTGATTGTCTCGAAATTGGACGGTCGGAGGCACCATGTGGTGGACTGTCACTAGAGCCGGTGCTGACAATTAAGTGCCGCTGCCAAGCACCAGAAACCACCGGCTCAAATTAAGCACTACACCATCTGCTTTGCTTTCGGCTCTACAGTACGGAAACCCAAACTTTCAAGAAACAACCTGTACACAAGTCATCAGAGGGCCTACCTTACTTAGAGCGGCCCTTCCAATCCACGTCTGGTCACTTTTTTCCTTTCCACATCCACAGTATGGACCGCACCTGTCCCAAATTGAAAAATGGCTCCACTGCCCCACATGCACCATGGAGGTCAGAGCTGGTTTGGCAAACGCCTGTCCACTCAACAGGAAGTCTATGTTTTCCGAACTCGCAGAGGCAGGGCCTCGGCAGCCCACCGGGCAGCCAAAAAGTAAAAAGTTCTCTGCATAGAAAAGCTCTAGAAAATGGTAAACCGCCAGGGAAAAGTCCTGTATACATTTTCTTTTCTATAAATAAATATTTATTTGTCTATAAAACAACTCCAAAAGTAAAACATGGGAAATCCTGCAAGAGAAGAGCTCTCAGATCACACAGTGAAATGCTAGAGTGTGTCCAACTCCAGAGTCTCGGTGAATGTCCACTTTAGCATTAAATCGGGGTAAGAAGTACGCTGTCATCATAAAAGGATATCCACTCTGTCTCATATGCCCAGTATAGTAACATACCCCTTGCCTCTCCCCACTTAATTCCACTCTTAGCAGAAGGTATCTGATAAAAACACAAGACACAGTAATGAGAAGGTTGCAAATGCCTCGGCTGGCCTTACTTCTGGAGACCAACACGCATGTTCTATGCATCACCCTAATCACCCTGCCCCGTCCTATCATGTTTTTTAGTAATAACAAATTGCAAGGGTACTCCCATACCATCCGGGTCCAAGAAAAGATACTTTATCATGTGTGACTGGACTGTGCTGGGAAGAGTGACACTCTCTGTCCTTGGGTTGAGTTTGTCTTGACTGGTTCTATTAGCATGAAGATTATCTCTCCACCTAGAAAAACGTTTTGCACAGGAGCGGCAAAAAAGACTGTTTTTACTTGAAAGAGGGAAAAATCCGGATTTTCACAGTCGAACAAAATCAGATAAAACCCAAGAAAAGGCAATAGAAGTGGCTTTTACATACACATGCATCACTCTGGGGGGAAAGCCACCTTCAAATCACCAGAGACCGAGTGAAGCAAACATATTGTTATCTCAGGAGTGAATTAATCCTACCCTTCGGAACACAGACAATGGCTCGAAAGGGTTGATTTAGTGCAGGTTTAGTAAAACACTTTTCACGACAATGGATCATCAAGCGCCGATAAAAGCATATTGTTCATAAGAGAGCGAGAGGTGGCAAGGCATGTTACATTGTCCTGGGCAGATTAGGGAGAATCTGTTGCAGAAAATGTAAATATATCACTAAGAGGTTTCTCTATATGTGACAAGTGTGTCCATACGCTCTTTTTTTCAAGAGAGGAACACAAAGCGAAAATACAGCAATAATAAAATATTGCCTGTGCTAAGACTGCCAGCAGTTAATGCCCTTTGCAGAGGGCTATACCCACTATTCGATGCCTCTCGTGGTGCATAAAGATGGCAAATCTGCTAATGTCTGACAACAAATTTGCTATAAAGTCAATAGCGCACCTACCCTGAACTTCCCCAACACAGGGAAACAATTGTCCACTGTCCCATCGTTTCTTGCTCGTCCTTACACTCTTAACATTCTCAGAGCGCAGGGAAATGTATTGTATTGTAATGTAGTTATAAAAGTGCAACGTAAGCCAGTAGCAAAACAATCCTATAGGCAATTCCAAGCAAAACAATAAATCAATTAATTCTACACAATATAATGAAATCAAGCAATCAACAATAATACGTAGAAACAGATTCAAGAGTCAAAATTAAATACAATAAGTTGTAAACCCCCAAATCCAATAAATGCATACTAAAAATAAGTAATTAAAATGCCTTATTACTCCATGTTTAGAGCATGTGAGCAAGACCATTGAGTGTGTGTGGCTGTAGATAAGTCCTGACTTTAAGCACTCTGGCTGTTCAAGCTAAACTTTGTGCTCAAAAGGACCGAATACCCATAGTCATAGCAGGGCTCCCAAAGGGTCTCCACCCGAATATAACAAGTAAGAGTAACTATACTTAGAGTATTGTAATGTGTTATTGAGGAGCAGACAGGAAGGGACCAAAAGGTAAGAGCAACAGCTCTTGATAGGCGGAAATCAGAAAATGAAAAAAGACAAGGACATCGACTGATTATGCAGGGCCAGCTTTAGCGCTGGTTACACCTGGTGCAATAATCTTTCTTGGCCCCCACCCCCCATTACCACCTCTTCAGATTCCCTCACTACCACCCGGCAAAAGTGCCCCTCATCTCTCCATACCCCCGTCTCACACACATTTCCTTTGTTTTAAAGTCCTGGTAAAGGATGACTTTACTAATCCACACAGCTATTAACATAAATTGTAGATCTGTACTTTGCAGCTGGCATTTTAGCACTCTGTGCTACTGTATGGCGAGTCAAAACTGCCACCAGACAAAAAAGTTCTCTTTCTAGCAGGGACATTAATCACAAGAGTTATCATGACATGTCTATTGTTGCCTGAAACTGGACGCACACAGAACTCTGCAGCATGTGCTTTTAAATCATGTTTTTTATTGAATACAGAGCCCCCAAGAGCAGTACTGCCCATCCAGGTCAGCTCCCAGTGCATCCTCACCAGCCGCACGGCTCTAAAGCCGGCCCTGTGGGTATAACATAATAGGAAACATTAATAAGACAGTGACAATAACTGTGCATAACAAAAGATTAAAAAAATACACAAGGCAAGAACATTACTTGTAAGAAAACAGAGAGTCTAAACAAGGCAGTGATAATAAATTGTATAAGAAAACAGGAAGCACAAAAAAGACAAGAACACAGCATGTGGGTGTAGGAAAACAAGAAGTGAGAAAGACAAGCATTTGCAATGCAATAAATCTCACATTTGCTTGAGTTAGAGCTATTGGCATTTTAAATTTATAACTGGACTTTTCTTGCCACATAAATTGGTCAAACCTGCCTCATAATTTCGTCTTTTCCTGTCATATAATTCCATTGTCCCTGCATATAACTAAAGCATTTCCATTTACCTTCTTCCTCTAGCTGCAGCAAAAAAATGAAAATGTTGCCATTTTGCATCCTAATTTAAATCTACCATGCTAATTCCAATAGAATACCACTTTTGCCACCCCACCATCAGAGTTGCTGGCTGGCTAACACTATTCCCCCAAAAAAGACACAAGACAGCCAAGGAGGAGAAATAAACTAGAAGGATCACCCAAACATATTAAGTGTGTTCAAATATTCATAGTGTAGTAAGGATGTTAAGTTGGCATAAATCATGGTCATAATTGAAATAAGGAGAGATTACTAAAACATATACAATTATCATATAAACCTTTCTCATAATTAAACTTTTGGCATTTGACTTTAATGCTCAAAGCAGCCCCTAGATGGCACCATAACAAAAATATCATTTGTAAGAAACATTGTGTTATAACTATATTGTTAGCCCCTGGAGGACATGATCCCATGGAAAAAAACAGGAGAAAGTAATGCAGTGAAAGCATATACTGGCCCCAAAAAGGTTGTTTTTAGGCTTAACAGGCCTACTACAAAGACATTACAAACAATACCTTTAAAACAAAACTTCTAGCTGTAAAAACAAAAGTTCTAGCCTTGAGACAGCTTAAAAGATATTGCACAGTGGGAGGGGTATTTATTTTGGGCTCCCCACTAACCTAGTGTGGGGGCCCAGCGATGGTATAGATAGAAAGAGCACATTGTTGTGAACGTTTTGGTGGTGGTCCCATTGTCCTAGGACCACCACAGGCTGAGTTATGAGCAAAAACAAATTGTAAAAGTTATGCCCTGCAAAGCATTATGGGGCGAGTTTCCCAAGTGCAGTGAATATTGTAGTATCAGCTCTCACGCTGTGCCAGGGGAGCCGCTTTCACTTTGAGGATTTCTGTTTTACTTAAAGCATTTTCCAATTTCAGGTTTTTAAGGGGAGAGCCACAAGAAATTACTCTGATTAGGTAACTGTGCACAATGCGACCAGCGCTCCAATACTGCCGATTGAGTTCACGCTGTTGTGCCTGTTCGTGTTGTGAGCTCCATGGCCACCATGCAGCACGAAGGGGAGAGACAACATAAAAAAAAATAGTTCACCCACGCTAAAGTATATCGGCAATCGTGCAATAATCCATGTAAAAGGGGCAGTCTGGAAGGCGTGACAAACACAGCCTTGAGGCGGGACAAACGAAAAGCATTTACTAATGACATCAAGTGATTTGTGAAAGGCAAACCCAGGAGCGAATGAAAGTGATGGGTGTGAGGTGGGCGTGGTTAAAATCCCACAATGTTTACAACATGTCAAAGTGTTTGCACGCTCGACCTAAAAATAGACCGTGTGATTGGGAAAACTGGAATTGGAAATAAGACAGTCATACAATTTGTGGATACTGGAAAACAGGACATGGAAACAAGACAAGAGTCTTGGCTCTGAGTATGAAACAACATGATGTGCAAATAAGAAAAGGGACAGGCTGTCCATAAGAGAAAACAGTACAAATACTGGATAAAAGAAAACAGGAAGCCGAAACCAGATAAGGACATAGGAGAAAACATGAAGTGAAAATAAGTGAAGAACTTCAACTCTGGTTATGGGAAGACACAAAGGTGGTCATTACGATCTCGGCGGTCTTTTGACAAGACCGCCGAGGGACCGCCGTGCTGAAGACCGCCAATGGTGGCGGTTTTCCGCTCTGCGTATTATGACTGCTGACAGCCCTCCGTCCTTTTCTGGACGGAGAGCCGCCAGCAGCCATACTGGCGGTCGGCGGGGAAGTGGAGGTTGCTCCACCTCCACGTCAACTGGACACCGCCCACCGGATCACGTTCTGTGATTCGGCGTGGCGGTGTTCTGCTGACGGTGTGGTGGCGGCGGAGCAGCCCTGATGGATCCCGTCCCCTCCCAGAAGATCAATGGACAAGGTAAGTTGATTGTCCGTTAGGGGAGGGGGGGGGGTGTTGTGTGATGTGTGGGTGCATGGGGGTGTGCGTATGAGTATGTAGAGGGAGCATGTGAGTGCGTGTATGCATGCGGGGGTGTATTGTGAATGGAAATGTGTGCGTGTCTGTATGTATGTCTGTATGGATGTGTGCATGTATTTCTGAATGAGGGTGTGTGTGTATGACTGTGTGTGTGTCTGCTGGCATGTTTGTTCATGTGTGTGCGGGAATGTGTGTTGGTGGTGCCTGCATGCGTGTCGGTGTGTGTCTGTGATGTGATGTCGGGGGTAGGGGTGGGGAGGGGGGTCCTGCCACCTTTGGGGGTAGCAGGGGGTTGGGGGTGTCGGGGACGGACTCGCGGGAGGGGGTGGGGGGTGGCGGAGACCCCTATCAGTGCCAGGGAAGGAATTCCCTGGCACTGATAGTGCTTACCGCCATGGATTTCATGGCGGTTCCAAACCCCATGAAATCCATGGCGGTAAGCCGGGTCATGATACCGCCAGCGGTCTTGTGACGGCCGCCGGGCTTGGGACCCAAGTCTCCAGCCCAGCGGTCGTCTCCGCCATTGCGGTCTGATCGGAGAAGTGGCGGATGACCATGGCGGTAACCGCCATGGTCATAATTCCAATTTTTTTACCGCCAGCCTGTTGGCGGTAAAACCGCCACTTCTCCGTCAACCGCCAGGGTCGTAATGAACCCCAAAGTGTAAATAAGACAAGTACAGTCTCTAGTTATTGGAACAGAAGAATTGTAAATAAGACAAACACTAGTCCTGACTATGATAAAACAGGAAGTGCAAAGAAGACAGACTCTGGCATGAGAAAACATGAAGTAGGAACAAGACAGTGACATTGACTCTGGTTATGAGAAACCTGTAAATGTAGACACGACAATGAAAGACTGTGGGTATGATGCCACTCAAAGTCTAAGAAATTATAGGACGGACTAGTTAAGAGAAAACAGGAAGTGTAAACTGTAAGAACATAACTGGTAGTGGTATGAGAAAGAAGGGTGTCAGGGGAACTGCAAACAAAACAAGGACATAGACTGTTATTTTAAAATAAGGAGTGCAAACAATACATGGGCAGATTCTGGTTATTTCAAAGAGGAAGCAGAACCAAGAGAGGATGTCATCTTCTGGTGCGAAAAGCATTGCTGTCTGTGTAAAGAAGAGGAGCACAGAAGCTGCAGGCAAGCATTATCATAAGGCAGTGATCCACCTGTTCCTTCCCTTAATCCTGTCAGCGTGAATATTAAATTCAGCAGCCCATGTTGTTACACTTCGTAGTGTAACGCGGCATCTGAAAGACAGCAAAAACTCCTTCATTCCGCCTGCTTTTGTTATCCCTGAGATTTTATTATTGATTTGAGCTTTTGGGTTCTCCTCTTTTTACACCATGCACCCTTACACGTTCTAAAGAATAAATAATGTGAGTAGTACAATGGCAGGTAAGCAAAGCGAGTCCACCTCACCCAACGAATGAGGGAGATTACAATTTCTGTTTTGGTGATAGTTGATCTTACATTTGTCGATGCTTAGAACGATATTTTAGCATGTGTGTTTTGTAAAGCACAACCCGAGGGATTGACTGGCACTCCATAATACCTTTCTGCATTTGATTGCTTGGCTTGATTTTTTTTTTTGTACTTGTTTTTTGGATCCTCCTGTTTATTTATTTATACCCTTTGCATAGCATGCAATAAATAACTGAATTGTTTCCGGGTGCTAGCGAGAGAGACACTTAGCACACCATTGGAAATGGAATCAGAAATTAATCTGAGTACAGTAGATTGTTGGAGCTAGATGGAGTAACTTCACATCTACAGGTCGGTTTGAGCACGCCAGTGGGGTGAGGTATGCTAACATCCCTCAAGGAAGATCTTTTCTAGGAAGCTTGGCGTCTGGTCATGTTGAGATTGGATTTGTAGGTTATTTAGGTTTATATAATCAATATATTGAATTCATTTTTCAGAAAGTTTTATATAATGCTCACTACATGTACTGACATTATTTGCATGGTGCTTGTTCACTCATATTCAGCTAGGGCACAATGACTACAGGAGGGGTTGATATTGCCTCATCTGAAATCTTTACAGACACTGATTATCATTGATGAGTCTTCAGATAATGGGTGAAAATGTATTGACTGGCAAAATAGTGTAATTTCTTCAAATAATCGTACAATGCAATTTTGCATCATTTATTTGGACTTATGAGGCTCATTCATAAAAACTGTTTAGTGACATTTTCTTCTCTGACCTGTCTTGCACCTTGCAGACATTTTTATGCGAAGTGCACAGTTGCATGGAAAACACATATCTGAGGTGCCTGCATCCCCTCTTCCTGACCTAAAAGCGGGGTTTCCTGGCATTTTTATGGAGTTTTGAAAAATGTATCAAAAAAATTACACAGCTTCACACAGCCCTAATGATACCCTGAACTCCTACATTTTCTGAGTGATTGAAAGTTAGGCACAAATCTTTTGGGGAATAAGTGTCTTTCTTCTGGTGTCATTGGGGCATCCAGCATCTCTTGAACTCCTCAAAAGTGGCCACAAAATTTGGATTAACAAAAGGGAGAGATTTTGAAAAGTTGTCAGGTGAATTTATTTGCCCTGTCGACTTACGTTGAAGTGGATTCTATTTCAGAGAAGAGAGAGCTCTACTAAACAATTTTTGGCTTTAAAAAATGAGTGTGTTAGTATGTATGTGCTTAGGGTTTCCACCTTCCATATCCTGATGGCACATGGCACCCTCAAACCGCTTTCACCACTTCCCTGGCCACGTTCACCTCCCAGTTCCATCACCCAGGCCCCATCTCACGGTAGAACCTGGGGTGCTTAGACCCCTTCTCAGGGCTGTAGCTTCAGGGGAGTGTTTGGGGGGAACACCCCTCTAATAAATGTATTTTCTCGTAAATAGTTGGGTGCAGTTAATTTCAGACGGCTATGGTGAGGTGTCTGCCAGATGTTTACATACACACAGACAAAAACTCAGGCGTTCTCTCCCTCTGTTTTTGTAAGTATTCAAAAATGTTTATTTTACAAACTAGTATGTTTTCTTCCACTTACTAACCCTTACCAACCCGCATCTCTCTCCCTTTCCACTGCCCCTTAAGCCCCTCTCGTGCGCCCTGCTTGTCCTATAATGCATTTTAAAGTTAATGCCCGAGACTGTTGGGAAATCTGAATCTCACAGCCACCCCAATCTCACTGACCAAGCTTTCCTCACCCAGTCCCTGCCACCTTGCACACCTAGACCTTGGGGGCACTTCAACCAAGGCGAGCTAAGGCGAGAGCGGCGGCCCTCTGGGACCGGCAGGCCGCGCGGCCCCGGAAGCGGCAGAGCGCGAGGCTCTCTCTGCAGGCCACGCGGCCCCGGAAGTGGCAGAGCGCGAGGCTGTGTCTGTAGGCCGCGCAGGAAGTGGCAGGGCACGAGGCTCTCACTGCAGGCCGCGCGGCCCCGGAAGTGGCAGAGCGCGAGGCTCTCACTGCAGTCCGCGCGGCCCCGGGAAGTGGCAGAGCGCGAGGCCCTCTCTGCAGGAAGTGGCGGGGCGCGAGCCTCTCTGCCGGCCGCGCAGCAAATGGCGGGGCGCGAGGCTCTCTGAGCAGCTCGGAGCGAGCTACCCCGCCCTGTGGCTCTCCGGCCGCATTCTCCATCCGCACCTGACGTGTACATGGATACAACTCCTGCAGCCGGCCCTCCGGCCCTCACGCGCAGGCTGCAATATCATTATTTATTTAAGTAAAGTTTGGCGAATTCAGCGTTCATGAAAGTCAAGGACTAGCACAGGCCGCAGCCAATCGCAGCCCGTGCAGGCCCCTCCCTCTCTAGCCTGCTAAAGCAGAGTTTGCATTTTTGTGCAGCGGAATTGTGTCATATTTTGCCATTTGTAAATTTGGAAAGAGGCATCCACAGCGCATGGTCTGAAGAGGCCTAGTTTTGTGTGAGCGCGTCCCTGCTGCCTGAGCCTAAAAGGCGAGGGAGTGGTCCTGTGCGACACAGATTGCATCCTCAGAGCCAGCCCTTCACTCTTGCATGAAAAAAGATGAAAATGTGTAACCTGGGCACGCACACACACGGTGCACAGATCTGCTCACGCAATTGCCTTCTTTTTCACTACAGGGTTTGAGGGTCTGTTATGTAAACATTTCGTTTGTCCAGCTCAGTTTTCCATCAACATTTGCACCAAGCAACAATCGAAAGGATGACATTTGCACAATTTTAATGGTCACTGCAAATGTAGCTTTAGAATTTTCCCCACTGTTGTAGGGCCATGTTGTCTACCCAGGGATTTTGTTTGATCTGTCAGTATAGTTGCTTCTTTATCTCCACCTCATTGTCACAATGTGAGGTTTTAACCCTGCAGACCTAGAATTCCTTCTCCAAAATGCTTTTCTCTCGTGTTTTCTATTACCTGTATACGTCTCAGTGTTTTATATCCACCTTCTTCCCATCCATTCCCTCAGTGTCAGGCATTTCCCTGAGCAACACATCATTGCCCGTCCTTGGTCCCTCTTACAACAGGCTACAATCCAGACTGTGCTTTTCATAGCCCCGACCTTGGTCTCTACCACCACAGGATATAATCCAGTCAGTGCCTCTGACAGTTTGGATAGATCTCACCTTGGTCTCTCTCACAACAGGGTATAATCCACTCAGTTCTTCTAAGACTTTCGATAGCCCGACCTTGGTCTCTACCACAACAGGGTGTAATCCAGTCAGTGCCACTCAGAGTTTGGATAGCTCCGACCTTGGTCTCTATCATGACAGGGTATAATCCAGTCTGTGCCTCTCAACAGTTTGGATAGCCCTGACCTTGGTCTCTATCAAGACAGGGTATAGTCCAGTCTGTGCCTCTCAGAGTCTGCATAGCACCGACCTTGGTCTCTCTGACGACAGGGTATAACCCAGTCAGGGCCTCTTTGGATAGATCTAACCTTGGTCTCTATCATGACAGGGTAAGGTCCTGTGCCTCTCAGGGTTTGGAGATCACTGACCTTGGTCTCCCTCACAACAGGGTATAATCCAGTCAGTGCCTCTGGATAGATCTAACCTCGGTCTCTCACAACAGGGTAAAGTCCAGTCTGCATTTCAGAGTTTGAAGTGATCTAAACTTGGTCTCTGTCACGACAGGGTATCATCTAGTCAGTGCCTCTGAGAGCATGGATAGCCCTGACCTTGGTCTCTATCACTACAGGTTATTATCCAGTCAGTGCCTTTGAGAGTTTGCATCGATCTAACCTTGATCTCTCTTGATGACAGAGTATGATTCAGTTAGTACCTCTTACGATATATCTAACCTTGGTCTTTCTCACAACAGGGTATAATCCAGTCAGTGCCTCTCAGAGTTGGGATAACTCGGACCTTGGTCTCTGTCACTACAGCACATAATCATGTCAGTGTCGCTCATGGTTTGGATAGCCCTGAATTTGGTCTCTACCACAAGAGGTTATAATCCAGTCAGTGCCTCTCAGAGTTTGGATAGTCACAACCTTGGTCTCTCTCACTACAGCGTATAAACCAGTTGGTGCCTCTCAGAGTTTGGATAGCACCGACCTTGGTCTCTCTCATGACAGGGTATAATCCAGTCAGTGCATCTCAGAGTTTGGATAACTCTGACCTTGGTCTCTGTCACTAAAGCGTATAATCCAATTAGTGCTTCTCATAGTTTGGATAGGCCTGACCTTGGTCCGTCTCACAACAGGATATAATCCAGTCTGTGTCTCTCATAGTTTATATAGATATTACCTTGGTGTCTATCACAACAAGGTATAATCCAGTCAGTGAAAGTGCCTTTCAGAGTTTGTATAGCCCCGACCTTAGTCTCTCTCTCACAGCATGGTATAATCCAGTCAGTGCCTCTCGGTGTTTGGATAGCCCTGACCTTCGTCTCTTTCACGACAGGGTGTAATCCAGTCTATCCCACTCAAAGTTTGGATGGATCTAGCCTTGGTCTCTCTCACGACAGGGTATAATCCAGTCAGTGACTCTGTGCCTGGATAGCCCTGATCTTGGTCTCTCTTATGACAAGGTATAATCCAGTCTGAATTAGAATGCTAAAAAAGTGGCCCATGTTTGCAAATTGTGGCAATTTTTAACTTGTAAAGACGCGCACTGTATAGGTGTTTTGCAAGGTATGGAAGACTGCATTGATTTGAACTTGCTGCAGGTAATATTTGTTTTGATGTAATGGAACTCATCCTTAAAAACAGACCCCCAGACCATTAAACAGGCGCACCAACAGCCACAAACAGGCCCACACACTGACCTATCAGACCAGCCCATTGGGCACTGCTTGATTTCCTTGTAGGCCAGTCCAATCCAGACTGGGGCCTATCTGATGCCTGCGTATCTCACCGTCATGACACTTGTCTCTTATGATTTGGGGTACCTTTGGCCTGTGTACCCCGGAGCCTGGCCTGTCTTGCTTAGGCCTCTTGGAGTAGGGCCTGTTTGTGTTGCTCAGGGTCATTGCATCCCTTAGACATTAGAGATGCGCTGCTGCCGTAGGGAACATTTCACCCCTGAGCAGCTTGTTGCTCAGTTGCCGGTGCACCAGTGCTCGGGGGGTAGATTAGGTGAGTACCGCTGCACTGTATGTGTGCAAACTCTAAAGGGTTTAAATGGCGTTAATATAAGCAACCCGCTCCCAAACTGTCTTAGGGCCTGATTTAGATTTCAGGAGACTAGTTAGTCCGTCACCACGGTGACAGATATCCCTTGTGCTGAAATATAAATCCCATTATTTCCTACAGGATTTATATTTCGGCGGCGGCATATCCATTACCGTTTTGATGGAGTAACCTGTGCACTGAAATCTAAATCACCCCCCTTTTTGGAATACCAAGTTAACAGGGATGAATCTTCACATTATCGTACCCACGACGGAGGTCAACCTCAAAATGGATGATTGCACCAGGCGTTATCGTTGTTTTATTTTTTCTTTCTTGCTTTATCTATGTTCTCTCTTATGTTTCCCTTTTATGCTGTTGTTTTTTTAAATAATCTAGATTTTGTTGTACCTTTCCTTTCCCTCTCCCCCCATCCATCCTTTGTGTACCTATCTTGAGTTGATCCATGTAGATCGTTGTGCTTGGAAGATTTGAATTGTCATTTAACTGCATCGTTGGGGAAGTTCTTTGAGGCATGCAGCTCTCTGTGATTTATAACTTTTTTGCTTGTTAAATCACCATTTGCACTACTTATCACCTGTAAATTTGACACACATTTCAGTGTAAGCTGTTGAATTTAAAAAAACGTGCATATACTTGCACTTTTCTGAAATTCTGCCTTCACCCCCGTTTGCACTCTAGGACAGCTGTTCATATACTTCAAACTTCTGTGGCCCCCTCATTCTGCCGCTACTGGAAGCCAGGGCCCCCACTGAAGCAATTTCCAAGATTTGAGCCACAAAACAATACACAAAAATATAGAGAGCTGTATAAATCAAACAAAATCACAAACTGGGGATATTTTATTTGATTCACAAAGAAAAATGTGAAATTCGAAAATTTAATGGGAAGGTTGGAACGTTCCAAAATTGAGGCCCTCTTTATGAGGGTGGCGGTCATAAGACCACCAGCCTCAACGTGGCGATCCTACCGTGGCGGAGCCGGCGGTAAGGACGGCCACATTACAAGTCGTGAGGCTTGGCAGGCAGTGAGCACCTCCAATCCGGCGGCAGGCCGTCTGGATTACGAGGCTGCAAACCGCCAAGCTTTCAGTGGCGGTCACCCCGCCACGTAAACCCTGGCGGTCACACACCTAGAGACAGGAATCTCCATTCCTGTCACCGACACACACATGCAAACATGTCCCCACACATGTACACATCCCCCCACCCGTCCGCACACTCACAAACACCCCCGCCCCTTCACGCACACATGCATTCACATACACACCCATTCAGCATATGCATCCATGCACTCAGACACCCCCCACTCACTCACACTCATCAACACAGACACCCGCATACACTCACATTCATCCAGACATACCCATACACGCGCACATACAGGCACGCATTCAGCACCCCCCTCTGCAACCATGCACACACGCACCCAAACTTACAGACCTCCTCCCCCTCCCTTCGGATGCCCACTTACCTCCTCAGTCGAGGTGGATGTCCGTGAGGGGATGGGTCCTGGCGGTCCTCCCTCGCCGCCACCACCACACCAGCAGGACTCTGCCAAGCTGTATTATGGCTTGTAATATGGCAGGCGGAGTCCTCCTGTCGTGATGGTGCCGGCGAGGGACCCGCCTCTGTAGCGCCGGCAGCCAGCACTCGTAATATGACGGTCGGCTGGTGGGTTGGGCTTTGGCGGTCAGGGAATTGACCGCTGTAGTCCAAATGAGGGCCTGAGTGTTATTTCTAAAAAACGAAGCAACATGCTAGATCCTACCATATCAATAATTCATTTTTAGATTCTAATTCATGCTGTTTTTGTCAGTGCACACTAGTGCTGCTTCCATTGAGGACTCTAGTTGTCCATACTAGAGTCTGTTTCCTGTACCTGCGCTGCTCCCATAAATCAATATAAGGTCATCAACTTCATTTTCAGCTTCCGATTTTAAATTCCTGCACATTAACAGAGCATTTTAAAACCAGCGTGCTGTGATATTGTGTGCAAATTTGATATTTGCTTATTGTTTGTTCACTGGACACTACATCCCACAGTGTATGGGTGAAGAGGCCCTTATTTCCCTTGGGCTTCAACTTTGATATAGACTCATTTTTTGTGCACTTGGCAGTGCTGCTCTTCATGGGCAGAGAGCCATGTCTTACGCTCATACTCTTCCTCCGGGTGGCTGGACTAACAACACCGAGTACAACATCCCTGTAGGGGTTGCGGAGGCCAAACTGTGCCCTATTCTCTTCCTTCAGGTATTTGGTCTGAGGGCAGCGGGCAATAGTTCAATGTAGGGACAGCGAGAGGCCTCACTGCCCCCCCTTGCCTTCAGATGGCTGGACTAACAGCAGCAGGCAGTAGTTCTGTGTAGGGGCAGCAAGAGGCCTCACTGACCCTCCCCCCCTACTTCCTTCGAGTGGCTGGAGTGACAGCAGCGGGCACTAGTTCTATGTAGGGGCAGCGAAAGGCCTCACAGACCTTCCTCCCCAACTTTCTTCGGGTGGCTGGAGTAAAAGCAGCGGGCACTAGTTCTATGTAGGGGCAGCAAGAGGCCTCACTGCCCCCCGCAGGTGGGTAGGCTCACAGCACCGGACCCTAGTTCTATGTAGGGGCAGAGAGAGGCTTCCCTTACCCTTCCTCTGCCTCCGGGTGGCTGGACTGAGAGTACCGGGCACTAGTTCTGTGTAGGGGCAGCAAGAGGACTCACTGCCCCTATATCTAGTTCTATGTAGGGGCAACAAGAGGCCTCACTGCCCCCCTGTTTTCGGATGCATGGGCGTAGGAACTGTGTGGGATGATGGGGATTTATTAAAAGTGATCGTTTTTAAATATGAGCTTAGAACCATTCCTGTCCTGACAGTTCTCATGTGAATCCTTTATGCAGCCCACATTCCTATAAATAAAGTAACATTATAATCTATTAAATGGAACACAATACAGTTTGTACAGCTGGTACTCTGAACTCATGTTTTTGAAGGTGTTTTCATATGCAAAAGTGAAGAAAAAAGGAAGATGGGTAAAACAGAAATTTGACTAAGATCACAAAGTTTGGTTATGCGGGGAAGCCATAATTAATCAAGGTTTTGTGGTTTCACTTTGTACATATCAGCCACAGAATTGGTATTTATTTGTCTCTTCTTTTTACCTCAAATGTTAATGTTTTTTTTTTACCTTTTTGTGCATGAGGTTAGGGGAGGATAGTAGGCAGAAGCCACTTGTTCGGCTTTTTATGGGCGCGAGTTTCCAACAGGACCTCGATCTGAGCCAGAGCCAGGCTTCAAGCTCGAGCCTGGCTCAAACTTTCAGTGGCTCACCCACCTCTAATTCCCATACAGCCGTCCATGGCTTTTGATGCAGAGCCTTATTTACTAAAAAAAAGTAGACAGGACTTTCTGCCAGAAATTCACACCTCCTTGAGTCAGGCATAAGGAATGAGTAAAGTTTTATTTTCTCCAAAACTTTGAAACTTTACACTTGTACAACACTTTACAGCATACATACTGTGGTAAAAACTATGTTAAAGCATAGTTTTTGTACAGAAGGCTACCCTCCCACTACAGATCCTATGCTTGACACCAAACACACACACGCCCATGCACTAAAGTGAATTGGCGCAAGACAGCCAAATGTGCGCCAGCGCAAGGAGAGACAAAACCGGCGTCATACCTTAGTGGATATGGTGCTGTTCTATTCTCTTCAATTGATGCAGGAAAGCAACTGGGTTAGTGTGCTATGTTATATCAAGAGTTATACATTTTCCCCTCAGTGATTAAATACAGTGATTTCAAAAATCATTTTTTCAGTACAACACAATTGGGCTGTACCTAGTGCAAACTTTTCCTGGACTCGTAATAACCTTAGAGTGCCTTTCAAAAAAGAATAACTCTCTGACACCATGAAGCTTTAAATGATTCTATTAATTAAGGCCTGTACTTGCTCCAAAGAAGACATTAGATTGATTATTAACCAAGAATCGCCCACACTCATCTGGTTCTGCATAGTTCACTATACTGAATGTCTGTGAGCATCTCACACGCTGGTGCCACATTTCTCATCGCGTTTTTGTGAGCATGTTACACACACGCACGATGCATCTTGTTTTTGAAGGCATCTCACATACTAGGCTTTATGTATCTTTCACATCAGGTTTTTCACATTTGTAAAGCATCTATTTCCAACACACACACACTGTGCATCTCATTTTGCGAACATCTCATACAGAAGGCATATTTCATGTCACATTTGTTTGCATCTTCAGCTATTCAGTTTGTAAGCACTCTACACTTGTGGCATCCATCTGCACTAATTCTTCCAGCAGATTAGACAGCAACAGTTTATTTTTTTTATTGTGTTTTATATTTTGTGCTGCGTTGAGTGCGTACAGTGCCTCGATCCCCACCTTCCAGCCAGAGCAAGCAATACACTTCAAAAACTGTCTGTGGTAAAATCCTCACTCCCCTTCCTGTGCAATTCTAAAACAGATGGCAGCAGAGTTATATGCTGAAAATATGATTGACCATGAGCACAGTTTTTCAGTACGGAGGCTGGGAATAATAATCATTTTTCTTGATTCCACAATACCCATAGCACTGCAGTTATGGTGGAGTAGGATCTGATGAAAATGCCCAGAGATTGCCTTCATGGACAGATGCTGCTGTTGGAGCCTAGAGTAATAGGTGGTTACTGAATGATGGATACTGTAAGTGTGATGAGGGACCCTCCTTACCTGTCGTGTTTCTGGGTCCTGTAGCGGAACTCAGAGGTATTTCCAACCTCACGCAGTCCCAAAAGCTGGAAGAAAGAAAAAACACCAATGACATGGAGGCTGGGAAGAGCGCTCTGCCAACATTAACAACAGGATTCTGTTTTCAGGGAAGAAGACCGGGAAGCACACTGGGAGAGGACAACCCGCACTGGGGAAATAAACAGGGAGGCTGGAGGAGAGGAGGGACTTCTGAGGCACGGGGTGCGGGGCTGGAGCAGAACGCAACAGAGGAAGAATCGGGCAGAAGGAAACAGGAGGCCGAGGAGGGGAGGATCCGAGGGGCTATACTGATGATGTGATGGAGAGAGGCATGAAGGACGGCGACCGCACCAAGACGCGGGCGACAGAGGAGAACAACCACATTGGGACCAGAGACGAAAACCAGCCCGAAGAGGAAGAGACGTGGTCAGAGGACTGTTGGTGTCCAACTCTGCCTTTCGCCACACCAGCGCCCATCACAACTCACAGAGACTTGTGGCAACCTCGGTGAGTGGGGAGGGGACATACTATTGTCTATGCATATTTGGGTGTCTGTTTCTTTGGTCTTTTTTTTTTTTTTTGTCTTTCCATACCTTTTTACACCTATTGCTTTCCTTATCCTTCCTGCACAAATGAATGGCTATTAAGATTGGTGCACCACCCCCCCCTGTCAGCACCAGTGAGAGCATGATACTTGAGTGACCATTTGGGAATGGTCAAAGAGGTATGACCTTGTGGTGATTAATCTCTTAAGCTGCACAAAAAGGAAATAGCAGCCAATATAGCTCCTTCCCCAAAACAGCACTTCTTCGTGTATTATGGTGGCAGAGTACCTTACCTAAAATCAATTAGCTACTTACCGCATTGTATCTCTTCTCCCAAGGGTATTAGCGGGTGAAAATACCAGACTCCCAGGATATGGAAAAGAAGGAGAAATAAGACGAGTGTTGCCATCCTGGCACTAATCAGCCAACAAAACAGACAAGACCATCCAGACGAAGGATACCTATTCAGCCATTACAATAACTTTTGAGTGTTACCACCATGTATATTTATATATATTTTTTGTGTTTGTCAAAATAAACGCCAATATTTACCAAAGAACAAAGCCTCCTAAGCCATATTTTGGAACCTCCTTCGGACAGTAAGATATTGGGTTTTTTGATTGAGTGGAGTGAAAACCACAATCTTGTCCACGGTGAACCACAAAAGTCTTTTAATTATCCTGTGTTTAACCCTTGGGTAGCCTGGCACAAAAGCAGTCAGGCTTAACTCAGAGGCACAGTGTTAAGTATTTACACAATGCTCAAACTGTAGTACAGTGAAAACACATTACAAGAAAAAACCCACACCAATTTAGAAAGTAGAGTTAAATGTAATAAATAAAATGAGGCCAAAATAACAAAAATCCAATCAGTATAATTGGAAATATGCAATTATAAAGGCTTTAGTAAAAATAGCACCAAGAAACAGAAAGCTCTAATTGGCTATCTGGTCGCAAAACTGGGAAGTAGGAGAACCTTTAGATTTCCCCCCACATCTGGTTCTGGAATTTCCTTCCTTCTCCTGTCAGGCTCCAAGGAGCCTGGGGTGACAACAGACTGGTATCAAGTTATTTGTGAGTGTGCTGAGGCAGCCCCTTTGAAATGTAATTAGGCAGGGAACCGCTCCACTCCTTCCATCCTGCCAACATCTAATCCCCCTGTGTCTCACTGTCTGGAAGGAAAACACAAAGGCCAACTGCCAATTACACCCAGTCATGTGACCCAGGACACAGCCTGCAGGCACCAAATGGTTAGGAGAAGAAAATGCAAACTTTCTAAAAGTGCCATTTTTGAATTGTGACTTAAAATCCAACTTTACCATTAAAGAGAAATTTAAATTACAAATCTTTAGATACCAAGCTTGGCCTTTCTACCTGTTCCCAATTGAAAGTTTTCACTTAATAAATGTAATATGGTAACCCAATGTTATCTTAAGTGGGAGGCGGGCCTTGCAGTAGTAAAAAATAATTTAAGAGTTTTTCACTGCCAGGACATATAAAACATAAAAACACATGGCCAGTGTAAATACGCTGCACCCCATCTTCTAACCTGTTTAGTGCCTACCCTAGAATTGACATATGAATTAAAAAGGAAGGTTTAGGGCGGGCAAAATGTTCACTTCGCCAGGTCAAAATGGCAGATTAACACTGCACTACAAGCCCGAGTGGCAGGCGTGAGACATGTTTTAAAGGGCTACTTAAGTGGATGATACAATAAGTGCTACATGCCCACAAGTAGCATTTAATTTACATGTTTTAGAGGCATGTAGTACCACTTTATTAGGGACCTATAAGTAAATGAAATGCACAAATTGGATGTAAGCCAATTTCACCATGTGTAAACGGGAGAACACCAGCACTCTGGATGTGCCCATGGTCCTAAAAGCCAACAAAAACAGGTCTGGCAAAGGCAAGAAGTTTGAAAGTGACCATGCATAGAGGGCCAAGTCCAACAGATACTGTTTTTATTATTGGTGTCCAATTTCCTAAGATGCTCTTCAATTCCAATTGAGAAAGCATTTATACAACTAACTCTCAAAGAATAGTAACAGCGGACAGGCAAGGTTTAGTTGAGGTAATAGTGATGGCGACACCTTTAAAGCATAATACATTAATCACACATTAAAATGTAATGACTGATTGTAGCTTTGTCTTTCAAAAAGACTGAGTGCTTATTATAGATAATGGTGGTATGGACTGAAACCCTAAAAATGGGCACAGAGACACACACAAAACACTGCTGCTCAGTACCAAGAAATTGACCCTTTGCTACCCTCACCTTGGTTTCCTCTATTATCAAGTATGTTTAAGTACTCTTCAGGGCCAGAACTTGCAGGATATACTTTGAAAAAATGCTTCCAACAGAGCAAGATTTTTTGTACATAAGTTGAGAAGCTACAACAGGTTATCTTAGTTATTCAAGTATCTTCTTTGAGGCTGAGAAAAAACTTAATTGGTCTACACCAACTGAAAACTTGGTTAAGGCCAAATATGTCCCAGAAAAGACTGAATCGTACCATACGCAACATATATAAAGAGATGATAGAATAATTTGGCATACAGACAATAGCAAAAGAATTTGTACTCCACACTGAATGGCATACGAACATATTTGTTTTTTCAAACAAAAGTTCAAGATTTGATTATAACTGGCTGCAGCCAAAACAATGCTTTCTGATTAGCCGAGTTAAATTTTTTGAGCCTTATGAATGTCACTAAGAAGATTTTGTTTATTCTTCCTTTTTTCTCTTCCACCCTTGTTTAATTAGTGCATGGAGATGCAAGGTTCATGTTTTTTTCACATATTTTCCGATGGCCGGACGGGCTCCAGGTCCCATGGCTCTTCTCTGGTCCCCTTTGTACCCCCATCACCCGGCCCCGCACACACTATGGGTAGATCCCAGTACAGGCAGTTCTGTAGTACAACTCACGGCCATCACTTTTGTTGGACGGCTCGAGGCTGGAAGGAACGCCGCTGCGCTCTGCGGACAACTGCTTTGTTACAGTCAGAGCTTGCGTTCAATACATGGGTCTGCTCCAGCACCCACAAATCACATCTCCAACTCTTTCTTGTCCAAGTCAGGCTTTTTACCTCCTCACCTGCTGGATGGATACATGTTTCCATTCTGCTACAGTTGTCTTAAAAGTTGAATTGCTATTAGTGATATTTGTGTGAATTTTGAGCCGTTCACAATGTTTGGTTTATATGAATATGTGGGAGATGTGTTCTCTTGCATCTCTGCTCCAGCACGTAAACTGCATTTATAGCAGAGCTGCAACACGTAAGCTGCATTTGCAGTAGTGCACAAAAGTGTATGCTACCTCTGCAGTAGTGCTTGCAGGTTTTTACTGCCATTGCAGTAGGGCTCCAATACGTAAGCTGCTTTTGCAGTAGTGCTGCTACACATAGGTTCCCTTTGCAATAGTTCTTCAATGCATAAGCTGCCTTTGCACTAATGTCCGAACATGTAAGCTGCTGTTGCAGTAGTGCTTTAAAGCACATACACTGCCTTTGCCGTAGTTCTCCAGCGCATACACTGCAATTGCATTTGTGATCTAATACAGTGGTTCACAACCTTTTGACTTCTGTGGACCCCCACTTTATCATTACTGGAATCCGGGGACCTCCTCTGAATCATTATTAGAATCTGGGGACCCCCACTGAGTCGTTACTGGAAGACGGGTACCCCACCTAAACATTGTTGATGATTTGAACTGCAAAACAATACACAAAAAATACAGAAGCAAGCATTCCATCAAACACATACACAAATTAAAACACATTTTATTTGTTTTGCAAACAAATATAAATGAAAAAAAATGAAATGTTCATTTTAATAGGAAAGTTGGAGGTATTCTAAATTCAATTGGAGCCACACATCGTCCATACTATAATCTGTTTGGTGCACCTGCACTGCTCCCACAACTCCGCCTGAGGATACTCATTTAATTTTTAGCCTCCAATTTCAAATTCCTTGACATTTTTACTACATTTTAAAAATGTACATTTAGCCACTTTCTCTATATAGACTTTATTAATCTGTTAATATTATTTAATTTTCGAAGCATTCATGGACCTCCTGAGGAGGCTTCTCGGACCCGAGGGGGTTCCCGGTTCACTGGTTGGGAACCAGTGCTCTAATACATAAGCTGACTTTGCAACAGTACTCCAATGTATATGCAACCTACGCAGTAGTGCTCTAACACCTAGAGGTGGGCGGGCCAACGAGCCCAGCTCTAAGGCTTCTGCCTTCCACTCACGCTCTACAATACTGCACCAAGAATTGAACGCAAAGCTTAAAGCTTCGATATTAAAGGGAGAGAAAGAGGTAGCTGTTTATTGGGTGAATTCCATAATGTGAAACAAGAAGGTCTGAGACTAATCTTAGCTTCCCCAATGACCTACTTGTCTGATTTTATTTAACGGATTCTCATTTTAATCCATTAACAGATATGAGAACAACTTTCAATGCGTGGGTGTGCGCTGTAAAAAAAAAAAAATCTCATGTATTAAGGTGAAATGCTTCTGCATGTTAAAGAAATACATTTTTCATTTTTAAGAGACTATCATATTTTCACATCATGTTTGTTGTATAATTTAGATACCAACAATTTTCAGGGCTCTGCTCATGCACGGGCTCTGAGAGTCGGACGAGACCCTTAGCTTGGCTCTCCCAGTTAATTTGCTGGCTCGTCCACCTATACCAACAGCTAAGCTGACTTCGTTACAGTGCTACAGCAAGTATTCTGCCTCTTCCTGCTGGACTCTTAACATTATGTTTATCCTGTTTCCTTTTTTAGGTCTTGAAGGAGACAGGACATGCTTGTTGCTTGCAAGACATTTTGTTTACTTATTTGCGCATAGAGTCCACCCATTGCTTACCATTGGTTAGCTTTATCATCATTTTCATTTCCTTTCTTCTATTTGGTCAGCGTGTGCCGGCTTCACTTCACCTCTTATACTTTTGTCCCTCCCCCACAGCATGGCCCAAGGACTGTTTTTTTGCCAAGCATCCTTTCATTGCTCATACTTTCGGAGGTAGCTTTTTCTTTTAGATGCAGCACTTGATAACTGCACATTTGTTTGCACGCCATCTCCCTTCTCTTGCCCCACTCTGCTTCCTGCCACCTCGTCTCCTGCTCTGATTCTTGACTTCTCCCTACTCACATCATTGTTTATCTGCGTTGTTGCTTCCTCCTCCAACCCTCCTGCATTGGTGTGCTTGTACCCTGTTGTTGCTTGCCCCGCCACATGGTTGCTTGAGCCCTCTCAACCTCCTTTTCTACATTATTGCTTGCCCTTTCCAACCACCACATTGTTGTTTGCCGCGCTCTTGCGTCACCCTCCTGTCCTATATTGTTTTGCTTACTCTTATTCCAATTGTTGCTTACCCTCTGCAGCCCTCCCATCCCACGTAGTTGTTTGCCCATTCTACTCTCGGGTCCCACGTTTTTGCTTGCCCCTGTTTTTCGCCTCCTCCCACCCTACATTGTTGCTTCCCCCTTCCCATTCTCCTGTGCAGCAGGACCATGTTAATGTAGCCACAATTAATTCAGACATCTAATGCCTAGACCTTTCTACCTCAAACAATGTTCCGTCACCTGCCATAAGAACCTGTCAGTCAAACCACCCACTGCGTTTTTATCACAGATCACATACGCCTCATAACAATTCCTGACACTTAAAGTTCACCTACATTAAACAAGCATTGGCAAGCCAACAGATCACACATAAGCGACCTATTGGCTTTGTAAATGATATTTAGCCATGATGCATAGCAGCGCAGCTACTGTGTAGCATGGCTGAACGTTTTAGAAAAAACGCTATGACGTGGCATGCGCTAGTCGCATCACAGTGCTTTTTTTATTGCTGGTGGGAAGGCTTAGCAAGAGGAGCCTACACTCTCTGTTTTGCACACCTTCCCCCCTCTGGATGTGTCACCGTACTGTTGCATGACTAAAAACATTGACAAAGGCAATGACTTGCATAGGTGGGACTTACTAGCTTTATTTTTTTCTATTTCTATTCTGTACTTCTCTGCACTCTGAAGTGATCACAAGATGACACCCAGCATTTTACAGCACACCTAAATATATCAATAAACAAATTGGGCTTCTGGGGCCAGATGAATGTTGTTTTTTCAGGTTGTAAATAGCCCGATTCACAGAATCGGGCCATTTGCAAACTGTAAAAAGCTTTTTCTGATGTACCAAAACCTATTTTGTGATTTGGTGACCTATTACCGAATCACTAACTAGGTTAATGAATCGGTATTAGGAAGGGGTGTTAAGGGCGTCCCTTCCTAGAAGCTACTCACAGTGGTATGTATGAATGTTTTGTGACCGCATTGGGGTCGCAAGCCATTTGCTTTTTACCACCAAATTAAATTTGGTGGTTACCTATTCGGAAACGGGAAGGGGTACCCAAGGGACCCCTTCCCCTTTGTGAATGCATATAGAAATGTTTTTTTAAGGGCAGCTACTCTTAAAAAATGAAATTGAAATGTTTCATTTTTCTTTTTGGAAGGCATCCCGTTTTCCTTTACGGAAAACAGGGCTGCATTTAAAAAAAAGTTGTTTTATTTAAAAGCATACACAGACATGGTGGTCTGCTGTCCCCAGCTGGCCACCATTCTTGTGTTTTTAGCGATTTCCAGTCGGTTGCAATTTGCGACCTACCTCATGAATATTAATGAGGTAGGTCAATTGCGACCCAGTGGGAATCGCAAACAGTGTAAAACACACTGTAGTACATACCTGTTTGTGATTTCCTAATTGCGAATCACAAAGATTCCCAGTTTGGAAATCGCAAAAACAAAGCTACGTACATCTGGGTCCTAGTTCTCAGCAGAAATAACTGTGTGTGACACTGGCTATTAAAAACTCTGTCAGTTAGACATTAAAAGCAGATTGCCCGTAGGCAAGCATGTTGTGACGTATTTTGGATTAGATCACGGAACCCTGTCCCTCTCGCCTTAGTGGGCAGTTGTTATCCACAGCCACAAAGAAAACCTCTGTCCTCATACTTCTAAGGCCGAGGTCCGTCATAGTAATTTCTACACTATTTAGACTGGATTTTTTTGGATATGTGCGAACCTTGACAAGCCATCACAGGATGGTGCACAACATCCTAACAGTCTATAAAGGCAGAGACGCAAACAAAGCAACTGCTTTGAGAGTAAAATCTTTAAAAACTATGAAGCTGTACCAGCCCCAGTTTCAATCAGAGCTAAGTTAAACAGGGATGCCATACTAATGCCCTGATTGCTTACAGGTAATCTTCATTACTCCTATTCCGCGTCTTCCTCTTACAGTCCTTATTATATGAGGATCCCACGCCCAAGACACTTATTTCTATTAGTATGGTCATTTCAGTTGGATTTCCAGGACAAAGAGTCTAGTATGCGTTGTCTTTTCTTTCACGTTACTCCCACATCTGTTCACAGTAGTTACCGAATGAGGATGTAGAGAGCTTCCTCAAAAAGCACAAACACTTTTCTCTGTCGTTCATTATTTTTTGCATGCTTTCTAGGGAAAAGCCACAGAATAACATTGTCTATGTCCAGATGATTACATTATAATAAAGAAAAAAAGATGGTTTTCACTCAAATTAAGAAAACATAGCACACCTTCTGACAGGCATTCAGAATCATGATTTAACACTTGCATGGTTTGCCACTCATAAACAGTAGTGATTTACAAATGTGTGTGGAGAAGGCCAAGCAGCTGCTCTGCATATTTCCACTGGTGACACACTCTTAGCTTTTGCCAAATAGGCTGCTAGACCTCTAGTAGGGGAACCCAGAAGGACAATTAGCACTTTGTATTTCACATCCTCATAAGCCCATAAGCAGAAACAATAGCAAATGTGACCCAGTGGCTAATGGTAGTAATTGTTGGCTCCTTTCCATCACCATCTAAATTATATTTTATTAATAGTGATTTCCAAGGCCAAAAGTATTCACTTCTCTGCAAGCAAATTAGAAAGTCTTGCTTTACACTTACTTGCAAAGCTTCATCTGCTAACACTGATAGTTGTGGGAACATACTGCCAGAATAATCTCCTGTTCCAGATGAAATCTCTAACCTTAGGAACAAACCCTGGGCCAGGTCTGAAAATGGCTCTGGCAAAATATTAAGTTAAGGTGAACCTTGAATTAGTGCACATAACTTTCTCAAACAATCAGAGATATTGGCCAACAAGAATGAAACCTTGGATGATAGAAAAGGAAAATTAACTTATCCTAAATGTTCAAAGACAAGCGTTGCAAACCTTTTAGGACAAACGGGAAACCCCATATTGATATAGGGGGATGCATCAATAAATGTTTCAGTATAAAGCTTCTTCAGAACCTTCCTGCAAACTTCTGTATTGAAGATAAAAAGGCTACAGGCTCCCTAAGAGCTGTGAGGCTGCGTTCCGAACCATAAGGGTAGGTTTAGATGAATTATTTTAAAAGTCATCTCTTAAGAAGTCTGAGAATCCTGAAGAGGTGACCTGAAATGGCCTCTAGCTCTTTCTGTTGATACCATTTTGTCAAATTTCCCCAGTGGCTGGTATAGTATATGCTAGTAGAAGTTCAACATCTTTCCTGCATACAAGATGCTGCCCTCTCTGAGCATCTTAAATGTTGAAGGTCTACCCTTCCACATCCCGCCCATTAGCTGCAGATGGCACAGTGCCTGGTGAGCTATTACTAGCTACATTCATTGACTGGGAAAATCTGTAAGATGAACTGGAGCTCAGTGTGACAGCCAACAAAGGAGGGAAAACGTGTATCCTTTTGGTCAAATTGGTGCTGTTGATAGACACATGCACTTTCTTCCCTTGAATTTTCTTGAGCACTTTCAGGAGAAGAGGAATTGACAATAACGCATAATGCAGCTCTGCAAGCTACTGGATGGGTAGCACCTCCACTGCCAACACCCCTGGGCACTGATTCCTCGAGCAAAAGAAAAAACAGAAGACAGTCCTACCCAGAGGCAAACAGATTCATCTAGGGGTGACCTGGTCTGTCTGTCACTATTTGAAATATCTATTAAATTATCAAATGCAAACAATAGAAGATATCTAAATTGATCAATGGTAGGAATATCTAAGAAGTCTGCACCCCAACATTCTGCGAACCCGCAATATCAGCTAATGCTAGAAACAGTAAATGTCTTTCCGTCCGAAACTCTGCAAAATGGGCTACCTGAGCTACGCTGCATGGTTTAGTCCCTCCTTAATGGTTGAAATAGATCTTCCCTACCAGATTGTCTGTACAAATAATTATCATCTTTCCTTGTGTAGAAGGGAAGAAAGATTTTACAAATATAAAGATTGTCATCAACTCTCTCCAGTTTGAGGACTGACTTGCTTCCACTGGTGACCGCTTCCCATGTATTCTGTGAACATGTGTTTCATACAGCCTATCACACGTGCATTGGTTGTTGCCTCTAATGGATCTAGAGGCAACACTATTAATAAATATGAGTCCTGAAACCATCACCCATCTTTTGGTTGAGGTGAAAATATGAAGGAACCTGTACATCATCATCCTGTGTGAATGAGTACCAATGAACTAACAAGTGCTGAAATAGTTCTAGTTATGTAGGTGTAGCATCACCCATGGTGTTGTATCTGTTTGTCCCTGATAAGCGAACCTGTACTCTTAAAAAATCTCTAGAAATCATCTTCTAGGAAGGCTAGAAAGTGAATTTGAAAGGAAGTGATTCTATCTTGCTCCTCGGAATGATTGCTCCTAAGCAGGGATCAGCTCTTTCTTCTTCATATTCAGGGCAAACCCAAATTCCCATACAACTCTGCATACCAATGGTGTGTCCTTTTCGACCTTTAAAAGAGAAGGAGCAGAAACCAACCAACCATTCAGGTTTTGGGAATAGTTAAACAGTCTTTAATTGAATAAAAGCTACTAAACATGCCAGTATCTTTGTGATAACTCTTGGGATGCATAACACTCCAAATGGCAGGAGCTTGAATGGCTAATGTTTTTCCCAGTGCAAATCACAGGCAATTGAGGGGGATGGAAGGAAGGCAAAATGAAAATAAGTATCCTGTGGGGGGAGGAGAGAGAACGTCACCAAGAGCTATGAGGGAAATTACAATCTGTAAAAACAGCATCTTGAAAGTCTTCAAAAGCAGGAACTTGGAGACTTCTCTCACCTTCTTTTCTTCTTCTTCTGGATTTCATGGTATTGCCTTCTTCTGGGAAAGATTCTGAACTGCATGTTGCGTCTTTCATATTCGTTCTGCAGGGTGGTGTGTGTGCGGAAACTAGGACTCTGGAGGGGGAAGTTTGAATTCCAGTTGATAACCCTCTGACAACCTGAAATTCCCAATGGCCCACGATATTTTCTGTCAGATGATCTGCAAAATAAATTAGCTTTCATCTCACATAAAAGAGACTTGATTCACAGTAGTCATGGTATGGATGGCTCGAAATCTATAGTAATGTTGGAGGGACTGGGTTTGTCAATGTAGGTTAGCTCCCTGACCACAGGCGAGCCATCAGAAGGGCTTCTTTTGCTCCTGCTGCCCCATTTGCTCGGAGTGTGGATTTCTATGAAACAAGCAGGACCTTCTCTTTGACGGCTTAGCTTGAAAGGTTTGTAGCAATATTGTTATTTTCTGTTGTCTTCTCAAATAGTTCATCCAGCTGTGATGTAACAAGCGTTGTACTTCCAAGTGGTAAATGAGAGACAATGGATCTTTGAGCTGCATCACGTTTCCGTCGTCTCATCCAGATATGCCTCCTTCGAGACGTAATGGCACCTACTGAAGTTGCTGCCGCATAGGAGGCATCAAACAAAGGGACTGACTTAGAGTGTGGCACATGAGGTTACTCCATCACAAACGTGATGGATATCCCGTCCGCTGAATTACAATTCCATTATTTCCTATGGGGATCATAATATGACAGATGAGATATCCGTCACGTTTGTGACAGTGCAGCCTGTTCCCCAAACTCTAAATCAGGCCCAAAGTCATTAATTCCACAGTACTTAAAAATTCTATACAGTTCCGTACAGTTGTCACCACTCGGTACACCATCGGAGGACCTGACAGTCTTTGATAAAAGCCTGTGATGCACATGACGCAAATGTTGCTATATGAAAAGAAACATTTGAAGATCCTTACAGCCTTTTAATAGGGCTCTCCTCTCTTTTATGTACAGGGTAAATATATATCTTTGGGTCAGGATGATAACATACTAGCAAGTGATGAGCTCAGTTATGCAGATTGAGGGAACTCCGTTTCAAAATTCACAACGGGATACCTTTTACTAAGGAAACTTAAATCCAGTTTTGTCATTATGCATCTTAGTGATTTATTAAGGAGGTGGACATTCAGTCCAAAAAATGTCTTCATTCTCTGATGTGCAGTATCACTTACGCCCACTGCAAGCCTTGGATTAGTTTTCCACTGTGTGGTAGGACAAAGTAATCAAGTTTATATAGCCTGAAAAAGAAATTGAAATGATCAAACTAGGGGATATATTGTCTTAGGAGCAGGTTTCTAGTACTATTAGGACAGTGAACAGGAGGACGGGATGTTAGAGTAAAGGTGAACCTATAAGGGCCATACCCACCAAGTGGGTACTGTGCCTTCCATCACGAGAATAGAGACCTGAGACTGAGAACAGTGATAAAATATATCTTGATCCATAAACAAATTATCTGATTCAGTTTGAACCTTACAGCCTTGGCCTCTGGCTCAATCACAGAGAGACAAGTACTCAGGGCCCTGGGGCTAGGCGCTGATAAACACCCACAAGTACAGTGCTTAATTTGAGCCAGTGGTTTCCGGTGTGCGGCACTGGCACTTAATTGTCAAAATTGGCACTTATGACATCCGCCACATGGTGGTGCTGTTTGTGTAATATAAAGATGAGCAAAATAAACTGTAGTTTATTAATCAAAAATCATTAAAACAAATAATACCTGTCTCCGGAGCCATTCTTATAGGTTTGAGGAGCCTGGCACAGTCTGAATTGGCACACATGTAGCAGTGAGATGGCTGGTAGTTGTGTGGGTACTGCCATTTACAACGCTGGCAATGGGTGGTGCAATCTGGAGTGACCTACTGACGAGAGCCTTGGCTTTTTTGTTTTTTTACAAACTAAGCACTAAACAATCACCATTCCTTGTCATCGGTACAGACAATTTGCCAACTTTTTTTAGATGTCTTTGAGAGTTTTCAGATTTTTGGTCCCACAAATGATTTCACAACGAAGCACATCAGTCCAAGTACTTCATTAGTTTCTCTGCCGCAGAGATAGAAAGCTCCTAACTGCGAAGCAGTTCCGCAGGTGGTTTAAGCAACAAAACAACTAACTGAGGAGGCACATGTTAAGGTCAGCAGGAGTTACACTCTTTTATTTAAATAAAACGCGCAGACTGTCAGGTTTCGTCAGTGGGGCTTTTCTTTTCAAAGTCTATCTACGTTTGATTGGCAAGTGTTTGCAATCTTTTGATCTTCATTTAGAGATAATTAGGCTTTTCGCTTGGCTTTCACCAAGAGCTTCTCTGAACAGGGATTATATCTCAAAGTATGTTCAAGCTTAAAAGAAGGAGTACACTGAGAAGACAGAAATGCATCATTAAAGGAATGTTAATTTAAGGGAACCAAGTTTAATGGCCACGAGGGAGATTCATTTTTTAAGATTTGGAGTTTATAAGAGCCAAAAACTGGTACATGGAAGGCATATGCGTTCTGAAAGGTGTGCCACATTAGGTGCAATCTATGTAATGGTCCTACCTTGTGATAGACATAGTGGGACAATCTTCAGGTCTGACACGCCTAGTGGAGAATGGACTCTGGTATTGAAGGGTGGTCCGTGGTAGATCTAGCTTTGAAGGCATCATGCAAAACATCAAGGGGGTTATTACAACTTTGGAGGAGGTGTTAATCCGTCCCAAATGTGACGGATATACCACCAGCCGTATTACGAGTTCCATAGGATATAATGGACTCGTAATACGGCTGGTGGTATATCCGTCACTTTACCGTCACTTTTGGGATGGATTAACACCTCCTCCAAAGTTATAATAACCCCCCAAGTCTCCCTTTAGTGGTGGCAGAAAGCATGTTAGCTGCAGCAGCAAAGGGCTTGGGAGTTATGCCCAGTGGACCAGACAAACCGAGTCCGATTATGTTTTTAGATGTGGAACTGAGTCACCTTGCACACCTCCCTAACTTTTGGTGCCTGACATGTTTAAACCAGGGCCCTTTGTAGGCCCTGGTGGCCAAGGGGTCTCGGATAATGGTCAGTCAAGCCATCACTGAGCTAACTGAGAGATCTCCTGAGGATGGAACTCTGTAGGTTTTGTTAGAAGACTGTGCTTACGTGCAGCCTGGAGAGGCTTTCTCTTGAATCTAGCTTAGCACTTTGGGGAATTGTCCTCCTGTAACTAGTCTCCACTGGTCTGATGCCAGGGATAGCGGTGATGGGCAACTTCAAACATTCTTTGGACCCAAAGCAGTGCAAGCTTCAGCGATGGTATGGTACAGAGAGAACACTTGTCGGGCGGTAAACACAAGGAGACCTCTGACTTCAGAGGCTGTGGGTCTGCTACTCTCAGGACCCTGTCCATGAGCTCATCAGTTGGTGAGCACGAAGAGACCCCTTTACTTTAGAGGCTGGGGGTCTGCTGCTCTCAGGACTCTGTCATAGGCTCATTGGATGTTGAACATAAAGAGGCCCCCTGAATTCAGAGGGTGGGGGTCTGCTGCTCACAGAACCTTGTCCTGGGTTCCTCGGGTGGTGAGCACGAGGAGACCCCTGACATCAGAGGTTGGGGGTCTGCTGATGTCAGGATCCTGTCATGGGCTCATTCAGTGGTTAGCACGAAGAGACAAACCCCTGACTTCAGAGGCTGGGGGTCTGCTGCCCTGAGGACCCTTAGCACGAATAGACAGACGCCTGACTTCAGAGGCTGAGGGTCTGCTGCCCTGAGGACCCTTAGCACGGAGAGACAGACCCCTGGCTTCAGAGGCTGGTGGTCTCCTGCCCTGAGGACCCTTAGCACGGAGAGACAGACCCCTGACTTCAGGCGCTGGGTGTCTGCTGCCCTGACAACCCTTAGCACGGAGAGACAGACCCCTGACTTCAAGCGCTGGGGGTCTGCTACCCTGAGGACCCTTAGCACGGAGAGACAGACCCCTGACTTCAGGCGCTTGGGGTCTGCTGCCCTGAGGACCCTTAGCACGAAGAGACAGACCCCTGACTTCAGAGGCTGGGGGTCTCCTGCCCTGAGGACCCTTAGCACGCAGAGACAGACCCCTGACTTCAGAGGCTGGGGGCCTCCTGCCCGGAGGACCCTTAGCACGAAGAGACAGACCCCTGACTTCAGGCGCTGGGGGTCTGCTGCCCTGAGGACCCTTAGCACGGAGAGACAGACCCCTGACTTCAGAGGCTGGGGGTCTCCTGCCCTCAGGACCCTTGGCACGAAGAGACAGACCCCTGACTTCAGGCGCTGGGGGTCTGCTGCCCTGAGGACCCTTAGCACGAAGAGACAGACCCCTGACTTCAGAGGCTGGGGGTCTCCTGCCCTCAGGACCCTTGGCACGAAGAGACAGACCCCTGACTTCAGGCGCTGGGGGTCTGCTGCCCTGAGGACCCTTAGCACGAAGAGACAGACCCCTGACTTCAGGCGCTGGGGGTCTGCTGCCCTGAGGACCCTTAGCACGGAGAGACAGACCCCTGACTTCAGAGGCTGGGGGTCTCCTGCCCTCAGGACCCTTGGCACGAAGAGACAGACCCCTGACTTCAGGCGCTGGGGGTCTGCTGCCCTGAGGACCCTTAGCACGAAGAGACAGACCCCTGACTTCAGGCGCTGGGGGTCTGCTGCCCTGAGGACCCTTAGCACGGAGAGACAGACCCCTGACTTCAGAGGCTGGGGGTCTCCTGCCCTCAGGACCCTTGGCACGAAGAGACAGACCCCTGACTTCAGGCGCTGGGGGTCTGCTGCCCTGAGGACCCTTAGCACGGAGAGACAGACCCCTGGCTTCAGACGCTGGGGGTCTGCTGCTCTCACGCTGGCTCCTTTTAGCTGCAGGGTCCTCTCTTGCCTCCGCTTACTAGGAAGGCCCCCCCGGCCCCTTCCTGCCCACACCAGTGATATCGTTATTCTCATCACATCGCCACCAGCGGCTGCTTGGCTCATTGCAGTGAATCATCCGAGCAGCGCTCGGCTCAGCCTCTAAATTACCCAAAACCTGCGCCGTTATTGGCACCTCTCCTGCCAACAAGCTGCCTCCGCCCGGCCCGGGGCACTGTGGCCATGTGCCGGCCTCTCCGGGCGTGTCTCCTTCAGTGTACACCTGTGAAGTGTGCATGCTTGCTATGGACGTGGTTCGGTAGCCATGTATGTGTTTTTACCTCCACATGCATGTCTGTGTGGATGCCTTGACTGAAACAAAGGTTTGCCAGCTTGTGAATGTCGACTTTGTGTCTGTTCATATTGTTTCCGTACCCTTCTGCCCATCTGTGTGTTGTGTGGTTTATACTACTGTGTGTGTCTATGTCTCATGCAGTATGTTTACGCATATCTATATGATTTATATTAGTGTGTATGACTTATGATAGCATGCGTTTCTCTCATGCTAGTGTGTGTGTGCTTTGCATGTATTAATGCAGTATGTTTACGCATATCTATATGGTTTATATTAGTGTGTGTGTGTATGACTTATGGCAGCACGCATGTTTCTCTCATGCTAGTGTGTATGCTTTGCGTGTGTCTGTATATATGGCTGTGTGTATGTGCCATGCTCGCTATGTATGTATGTTTCTACATACCTTGCGCTTTTGTGTTGTGGCTGGTGTGCTCTGGGCATCTCGATACCCCCCTCCCCCCCACACACAGGGGACGTGTGGCCTTAGCTGGGAAGGCCAGCTCCCTCCATGTCATTCATCACAATCCGTGGAGCCCCGGGTTTGCCACTTATACATCATTCCTCTCCTCTAGTTCATGAGGTTGTCGTACCAGAGCCTGGGCTGGAACCAGTCTGTGATGAGAAGTGAGGTTGCCCTCTCCCTGTCCCAAGTGCCTTGGTGCTGCATGCTTGTGTGTGATTTGTGTTTGCCTTTGTGCCAGTCCTCGGAAGGGGCTGATGGTTAGTGATTCACAAATCCCATGGAGAGCGGCCCATTGACATATGGTATTCTGCTTTTAGCACAATTTCCTTTTTATGCTACCACCACCTGCCTTTTGCAAAGAAGATCGCTCCCGCCCCACGTTGTATGTGCCAGAACATTGGGGTTGTTTCTTCTCAGCCACCCCTGAACCACCATCTCTTTCAGCTTATAAGGGGCACATCTCACAGACGGTACACTGCCTGTGGACTTGTTGATCATGCTTGACAGGTGGCTGACAGCACCATGTTGAAAGTGGCATGTGTCTTGGGGGACAGCATTTTGGACTTGAAATAACCAAATGTCCAGATCAGTGGTCCCCAACGTTTTCACTTCTGTGAACCCCCACTTTATCATTACTGGAACCCGGGGACCCCCACTGAATCATTATTGAAATCCAGGAACCCCCCCACTGAGTCAATTCTGAAAGCTGGGGACCTAATCTGTTAATATTATTTAATTTTCTAAGCAGTCGCGGACCCCCTGATGAGGCTTCCCTGGGCCACAGGTTGGGAACCACTGGTCCAGATAACAAGAAGAGCAGGACTGTAAATAAGGTATTTTCACACCTAAACGCTTTCGGTGTCTTTGTGTTACCGCACTGTGCCTTTATTTTGTCTGGATTTATAGTTTGAATAAGGTCTTTGCTAAAAGAAAAGTGATATATATATATATATATATATATATATATATATATATCACTATAAATTACTAATAACATTAACAAAAAATACTAAACCACTTAAAATTGCAAACTATAATTTATTAAATAAATAACAATTATACCAACAATACTAACTCCTAAAATGAGTAAAATTAACTAAAACACATTAAAATAATTTAAAAAAAATCTTTTTACAACTATAATACTGTTAATGATGTTAAAAACAACAATATTCTTGAAAGCAATATTACTTACAAAAAAGCCTTTATTCTTGAGAACAATATTCTATAGCATGATATTTTTGAATTACAATATTGTTTTCTGAAATTTATGTTTTCCAATAATGTAAACTCTTTATTTTGTCCAAAACCCTTCTGCTGCCCATGCTTTGTATGTGCAAAGTGTGTCAGTAAAAATTGGTAAAAGTCTTTCATTATTCAAAAGCCAAAAAATCATATTTTTTACTGCTTTTACGTTTGGCATGGGGTATTTTATTCTGTATAATACAGGGTCGTTTTACAAAAGCAAAGTGATTGTATTTGTTACTATTCGTTTAGTATTGTCACAGGTATCTATTTCCTTCGAATATATGGTAATTGTACAAAAGTCAGAGTATTTGGCTCTGTTAATGTTTGGTATGTAAGGGAGTGGGTAATTATTCCTTCTAATACATGGTCACACGATCACCCTTCCCTCAGCCTTCTCTCATGTCTTTCTCTCGCTCCTTCTGAAAGAGATTCTTTGGTTGCAGTTAAATGATGCAGAATGTAAGGTGAAATATTCATTATCGCATGAATATGAAGCTTGTAATTTGTTGCCAACACATATTTTGAGCAGTTTAATTGAAGCCACTATCAAAGCCAGTGCCGTGCAGACAGAAGCCTGCTCTCCAGTAATGAACTTCAGCGGTGCAGTCAGCAAACACAATACCACACACGCCTCCCCATCAGGTAAAGGCAGAATAATAGAGCACCTGACACCTGGCCTTCCCTTGGACTACAGCTGGGCGGGACTGTCACGAATAGATGCTCACGACATTACCAGGTGCAGGTCCTTGCATACTCATTGTGGGTTTCCATGTCTTTTAATGAGCAGTTCATCGCCTAGCTGAAACCTTCCCTTCCGTGGATTTCATGAATAGTTGCTGTCTTGTAAACCTGTGAGTGCTTTGCAGACTCTTGTGGCTGATGGCACCACCATTGTACATTCCTGCACAACTTCTGCTTGGGCCTGAACAAGATCAAATCATCACTCATTTCCGACCACTGACTATAGCTTGCTGAACCCATTGGAGTGCACGAGGTCCACAGATGTTGCCTCAATGCGCTATTTCCATCTGGTGAAGCACAAAGGTGCTAAGGCCGTTCACTTGATCGACAAAATGAGTACAAAGATGGTGCTGATCATTAGCTTTCGAGGCCACACGGGTCCTTGTTCGGATGCTCACATCTGACAGATGCTTGAAAAAGGACCTGTATGGTCTGAAAGTTAATGTGTTGCACCACCTCTCAGTTAGAAGCTGCTATAACCTACAGACTTCTGTCTTCGACCAACAAAGTGGCAAACAAAGTCTTTGAAAATGATCTGCAGACAACAACATTTTAATCTCCAGGAAGTTTGTGAACATTGTCAGAAAAATTCCGCAGGCTTGGGTCATGCATGTTTAAGGTAGGATTGTGATTACTGGTTGTGCTTGGGCTGCCTTGGACCATGTCATTGTTGTGTTCTGCTCACAGAAGTGATTTTTGGCTGTGTTTGGGCATTATCTGGCTATGCCGCTGTTGCACCGTGCGCTATGAGAAGGGATTATTGGCTAGGCTTTGTCAGACCATGCTGTTGTCCCACAGTGCTATAAGAAGTGATTATTGGCCTGGTGCTTACATGACCAGTGGGCTGGATAGGCAGGGGGTGGATAGGCAAGGGAATGAGGATTGTGGTGATGAAGACCTGCACTAGGAGTAATAAAGTTTACGGTAAGGAATCTGGCCCTTACCTCCTTGTTGTGTTCCTCGGCACAGCCCTGACCAAGTGAGCTGATACCAAACCATGGTCTTTCTGCTTTAACTCAACCTTGCACAAAGAAAACCATCACACCACTTATATGGTTGGACATGAAGTTCTATTCACTTCATCACTCCAATATGCACCCAGAACTGCAAAACCAAATGAAAATGCTGCACAACCACCTAACTACAGTATATGGTGCTTCATATAGGTATGTGAGGTGGGCCATGCAGCCGAACTGCAAATATCAGCCATTGAAGTTCCTTCGCATGCAGCCTATAAAGCAGTTGCTCCTCTTGTTCACCACCTTGGATTATGAGTAGATAGGGATTTTCCTAGACTTTCGTATGATACCACAATGGCTTGCTTCAGTCATCTGCTTAATGCAGAAACTGAGGGTCTCATTCCTTTGCCAGAAGAACCAAAACTAATTTTAAAAAGTACTGTCCTTAAATGTTGGATTCTTTCCAAATAAGTTTGAACATCAAGGGGCTGCAGTATCGCCTCTGCATGAGAAGAGGGAGAAGACATATACACTGGCAACACTGGGTCACTTGAACAATTAATCATCAGAACACCTCTGCAATAAAATCTTGACTAAGCCTCAAAGTCACTTTGTCTAGAACGAATTTCAAGAACGTCTCTGATCATAAGAGGGCGCTTAGCCCTCCGCCGGCACCAAAAACAACACTTTATAGGATAACTCAGGTCCATGGACCTCAATGGCTCAAATAGAGCCCTTGGAAGCGCCTGTAATAGCAGTAGCCGCAGAATGAATTGCTATACTTTTTGGAAAATAATTCTTAAGTAACCTTAGCCATGTGTACTAAACTTCCAAGTGTGTATTCCAAAAACTCTTATTGCCCTCGACTGAACTATTTTAGTTAAAAAAATACTAATCCCAAGAAGAACACATCTTTCAAAATACTTCTAACTCCAAAGAAGGGCTGCCCAAACGGGGTTTAAACTTTACATTCATGCCACTTTTCAAAGTTCACCCAATGCCTAGATTGTGTTTTAACATTGACAGATGTCTCAAGTACTAAGCTCAGCCACATCAGAGGAGCAACCCAAGCTTGTTAATTTTGCCTTCTTAAATGCCATACCCCCAGCTGAAGATGAGCCAAAGGGGCCCGAGGGAGAGGAATGCACCTAAGTGGATTCGCCCAAGGCACGGGAACTGCCAACTGAAGAAAGAGGAAACCATGGTTGCAGCTTTCACTACGGCACTACTAGGAGAATCTCTTGATGGACTTCCTGCACCTCCTTTAGGATCTTCAACACTGGTGGAAGGATACTGCAGGATACTGCCTGCAGAACAATTTCCTCTCTCCAGAAGATGGACCTCATCTAGAGAAGAGACTAGACTCCACCAATATAAAGATCTCCTGAACTTCACCTTCAAACCTTCTTTATGGTTGATGCACACCATGACAAACCTGTTGCCTGTCCTGATCTGAACATTGTGCCCCTCCAACAATGGTGAGAAGTGTAACAGTGCCAAGCTGACTGTTTTTAAGTCCTATCAATTGGAAGAGAACATCCACTGAGTCATGTACCACGCTCCCTGCACTGAAACGTTCACCACAATTGCCCATTCATCTACACCCACTTGCATCCATAGTCAGGAGCTCTGGAGGGAGAGTTTCTAAGGGAAACCCCTTGGCCGGATTCTCCTGACTCAACCATCACTTCAATGCTTGCTCTTTTTCCAGGCATACCTGGAGTACTCTGTACTCGTACGGCAATGATTTGGGGTCCTATTGATGCAGTAGGTGATAGTGGTAACAAATGAAGTCAGGTCCGTGGCAGAACTATTACCGACAAAACCGCCAGACCTTGAACCTTCAACCACGGTCTTGCTGTTGGGGCTTTGCGGGCTAGAAGAGCGAAATGCCAGATACCAGCTTCTGCCTCCGGGAGGAGGGCAAGAACACATTTACCAGGTCCATTCTGAAATGCCCTCCTATGTATTGAAGGTGTTGTGTAGGAGTAAGATGGCATTTCTTGTGATTTAACAAAAATAGTGACTTTCCAGTATCCACAGACATCTTCTACTTGTTGATGAGCCTTATAGAAACAAGAAAATGAAATCAACCAGTCATGCAAACACAGAAAGTCCATGATCTCTATTGCATGGGTCATCCCCACCAATGGAGCCAATACCTTTGTAAAGACCTTTGGCAGGGAGGTCAGTCTGAAGAGCAGAGCCTGAAACTGGTACTAGTTGTTTTCTACTGCATACCAAAGATACTTCATGTAAGGGAATATGAAGATATATGTCAGAGAGTTCTAAGGATGCCACTAAAGCTCCATTCTTTATGTATGGAAGTACATTTTGCAGGGACATCATTTTGAACTTGACAAGCAAAATACAACTGTTTACCACATTCCAATCCATCACTGGCCTACAAGTCAGAGATGCCTTCTTCAACAGAAAGAGGATCGAATAAAAATTACTTCCCTCCTGTGATGCAGGAACTGGCACTATTGCCCTCTTCAGTGCTAAATTATGGACTTCCTCCAACAAAGCTTGCTGCTTCAGTGGATCTTTGGGCAGAGGGGTAGGGGAAAATAATTGTGTGGGAGCTCCTGACAAGGGATTTGATAATCCTACGGGACCATGTCCAGAACTGATTGATCAGAAATTGAAGTTCTCCATTTGTTCGGAAACGTAGGCAGCCTGTCCTAGACGGGTCAATAATGACGGTCCGCAGTGCTATCATGATTTGGGGCTGGATGGGCAGAAGTGCAAAATCCTGCGGCTGGGACTAGGATTTCTTGGAAGCGTCCCTGGCCACCCCCTCTTCCACAAAAGGGCTGGTTCTTCCTTGCCTGAAAGACTGCTCCAAAAGTCTTCTTTGAGTATAGAATTTCCTTCTTGTTGGAGGATTTGAGGAAGCCATGACTGCTCTATCCTCCACTTGTTTATTTCATTACTAATGTCTCCAACTGAGTGCTGATGAGCTTGGCTCTAGTGAAGGGAATGTGCATCAGTAATTTTCTATTGCCTACCATCCGCCTTCCATGACCTCAACCACATCTGCCTTTTTGCCACTATCGTTGACCCTGCAGCTGCTGCCCCTGGTGATCTTGCTCCATTTGTTATGTTATCTTTTGAAAGTCCGTTAACGTAGGAACTGAACTGTGTAACTGGCATATCCAGAGGCCCTGGTCACAAAATTGGAGGCTGAATACACTCCCTTCACCACCAAATCAACCTGTTTGTCCACCAGGTCTAATGGTGAGGCTTCTTCTGATATGATCATGCCCTGCGAGGACAACCCTGCAATCAGCGAGTCCACCTTCACCTGTAAGGAAAACTCCTCTCAAATCCTTGCAATGGGTATCTTTTAACCCGGAAATTAGGAAATGCAGGATTATCTACCCCCTTCCACTCACTCATCACCACCTTGTTTATAGCCCAAAGCAGAGGTAAACACTCCGGCTCCTTCCTCTCATACGGGACTGAAACATTATCCTCTTCTTCCTCAACTTGGAGTTCTAGGAGCGACAAATTTACCCTTAAATGTTGAAGGACTTCTTTTTAGTCTGTTCCTTAAACGAATCTGCCCAACACTTCCTCCTCCTCTTTGTATTGGGCCTGATCCGGAGAGAAGCATCTGATCTTTTTAGGGGATGTCTGGGATTCCCTTGCCGTAAATGTGGAGGAGATGGCCTGTCCCATCATGTGGCCTACATCTCCTGGGGTAGGCATTTGCCCTCCATGCAGGCCTTCCATTTCAACGAGGGCACCTGGCGCCTCCAAATGTAGCTTTTTATCAACACTCTTCCTCTGCTCATCCACTGCAAGGCTCAGACTGTCCTTTAGATCATTGGACAAATAACTGCCAACAGAGGTATCTGGGGCGGCCTGCTCTCACTCACTGCAGTGCAGCTGAGATGCCGAGTTATCTCGGCCTCGTGACACTGCGCCTGGGCGCGCGCTGCTGCTCGACGAAGCGCTATAGCAGTGATGATGGGCCGTGCTGCTGCAGTGTGCGCAGACACGGGGCTGTGGTTGGTGGGCACAGATCCCAGAGCCACAGACAGGCCCCATCAGGCGGCCCCCTGCACACACACAGACACGCACACCTGCAGTGACAGCACAGCCTTCCCTCTAATTGCTTCTCTGGAGATGCTGGCGGCCGCTGACAGCGGCGGGAATCAATCGGCCTTTGTGCCAGCCAGGCGTCTGTGATGGCCAGCCCTTCGCTTCTTGCTGAGCTGGTGCCTCGGCCCGTCCCCGGGGAGGGCCGAAACACAAAACATTTATCGATACTAGGACTGTGCGCGGTGCTTTCTCCATTGTTATTACTGGGTATCAATGGAGGCGGTGGCGCGCGCCTGGGCCTGCACGCGCCCGGGCCCTGGGCCTGCACGCGCCCGGTTCCTGGGCCTGCACGCGCCTGGGCCTGCACGCGCCCGGTTCCAGGGCCTGCACGCGCCCGGTTCCTGGGCCTGCACGCGCCTGCACGCGCCTGGGAGCGCACGCGGCCTGCGTGCAGATTAGCCATCGGCGGGGATTGCCTGGGACAGGGCTCTATTCATTACCCGGGGATGATGAGCGCCTTGTTGCACCTGCTGTGCAGCGGGGACACTTACTCCGGGTTATTAATGGGCGCGCGGGGGCCGCCTCCACCGGTGCTGGGGAAGACAGGCCTTCTCGTGCCAGAGGCGGCCGGCAGAGGGGAGTAGGGCGGCGTGGCTACCTGGTGCAGCGGGTGCCAGTGGCACCGGGCCCACTGGACCCTGGCAGTGCTGTGTTTCACTCCCAGCAGCAGTCCAAAGGGGCCCTTTCCTTGCTTGCACCTGGGCCCCTGGCACCCTTCCTACGCTGCTGATTGATTACTGACTCTCAGGTGCAGCGGGTGCAAGTGGCACCGGGTCCACTGGACCCTGGCAGTGCTGTGTTTCACTCCCAGCAGCAGTCCAAGGGGCCCTTTCCTTGCTTGCACCTGGGCCCCTGGCACCCTTCCCACGCTGCTGATTGATTACTGACTCTCAGGTGCAGCGGGTGCAAGTGGCACCGGGTCCACTGGACCCTGGCAGTGCTGTGTTTCACTCCCAGCAGCAGTCCAAGGGGCCCTTTCCTTGCTTGCACCTGGGCCCCTGGCACCCTTCCCACGCTGCTGATTAATTAGTGACTCTGGTGCAGCGGGTGCAAGTGGCACCGGCCCTACTGGACCCTGGCAGTGCTGTATTTCACTACCCAGCAGCAGTCAAAGGGGGGCTTTCCCTGCTTGCACCTGGGCCCCTGGCACCCTCCCTACGCTGCTGATTGATTACTGACTCTCTGGTGCAGCGGGTGCAAGTGGCACCGGCCCTACTGGACCCTGGCAGTGCTGTATTTCACTACCCAGCAGCAGTCAAAGGGGGGCTTTCCCTGCTTGCACCTGGGCCCCTGGCACCCTCCCTACGCTGCTGATTGATTACTGACTCTCAGGTGCAGCGGGTGCAAGTGGCACCAGGCCCACTGGACCCTGGCAGTGCTGTGTTTCACTACCCAGCAGCAGTCAAAGGGGGGCTTTCCCTGCTTGCACCTGGGCCCCTGGCACCCTCCCTACGCTGCTGATTGATTACTGACTCTCAGGTGCAGCGGGTGCAAGTGGCACCAGGCCCACTGGACCCTGGCAGTGCTGTATTTCACTCCCAGCAGCAGTCCAAGGGGCCCTTTCCTTGCTTGCACCAGGGCCCCTGGCACCCTTGTTTCCCTACTGATTGATGAGTGACTCTTCAAGCAGCCTTCGTCTCAGTAAAATACCGGGTGACGCACCCTTTGAACCCTTAGTTACAAAAACAGGGTCAGGTCCGAAGCTGGAGAGAAGGGCACCAGCTAGGCCCCTGGTGCTAAGTGCTCCTCCCAGCAGCACAAGACCAGAGGATGGATAAAGAATGAGTGAAAGCTCCCCGTGTGACATCAACTGAACCATCATTTGCAAAAACATATGATTGTGTGGTGTTGGTGTTTTGAATTACACAGAAATTGTGGATTCACATTTCCTAGGTGGCTTTGTCATGTAAGGATCCAAGAGTTGAAAGGATTTAAAAAAAAAACCTCATGCTGAGGATTCCCGCTGCTGTTGCCCGTGGTCAAGGCTTGGGTAACGTCAAACCTTGCAAAGACAGAGGTACGTCACAAGCAGATGCTTTTGCTCGTATGTGTTAATCCATAGAATAAGGGGCAAAGGCCTGCTTTGTGACGACAGTGACCACTAGAATATTAAATGAGAAGTATATATAGAGAGAAACTTGCTTTCAGTCGACCCTCTATGGGTCTCATCCATTGAGTGAACCTCAGAATTCGTCTTCAACCTGTAGGGTAATGAATGAACTCAGTTTTACTCCTCAAACTGTAGGGTAATTACGTCCTATTGGAATGCTCATTTCACCAGCATAATTATCCTAACTCGATTTATGCAAAAATCCCCAAAATGACACTATTATGCCACATTGCATTATGTGTTGTTCGTGGTAAATATTTACTGCAAAGGCATTGTTCGTGGTAAATAAATGGATGCAGATGACAGAGCACTCACGGCTGTTGTTACCAGTGCTTTTTTTAACTACTTTTAGGACGAAAGCATCCTCACCTCGACAGTGGATTCAAGGACATTTTTTGCTCTCAGATACAATGCCAAATTCTAGTTTAGCTTCTCGCGCTGTTATGCTTAATTTTCCATAATTTTTCAGAAATTTCATGGGATTACGTATAAGCAAATGACACAAATGTTGCTCACCTTCAAGGTAATGATTTCCCTCGTGCCTCTGTAGGTTGTATGGAATGAGTGAACTCGACGTCACTCTTTAGCTGTAGGGTAATGATATTCCTCACGCATCAAACAAACTCTGCAGTGACCCATGTGTGAAGTCATCAGACTTCCTGAAGCTGTATGGGGCCAGTCCATTGGTAACATGCGTGCTACAAATGGCAATATCCCAGCGTAACTCTATGTAGCAGTAACAAATGATACTGGATTTCTTTGAATGTAGAATATTTTGTCCTTGCTCGTTGCTATCACGTTGGCATGCAGAATATTTAAGTGTAAGAAGAAGTTTAAGGTACATTTGACATCACAGAGCAGTGTTGAATCTTGGAAAGAGTGGCTTCTCCTTGAGAGTAGAATCTGGTGTTGTGCCAGTTGTGATACTGAAGAAGGGTACCGAGATGCCAGTGGTCCGTGGATACTGTAATGTGATAGGTGCCAGTCTTGACAGAGAAATCCCATTGTGCAGAACACACAGCCCTCCGTAACACTATCCCATGGAATGAGAACATTCTCTAGTCTGGGCACAGTGTTGTTCTGTGCCTCTGTACAGGCAGGGAAGAAACTGTGTGATTCTACAGCCAGGTTACAACCCAACGGTGAGTGTAGCTTCATCTTCCTGTACGCATTCTCCACTTTCAGAGTTGTGAGGTATAGTACCTGGTGGACTAGGGTCCCGTCAGTTCATGCCCACTCACATTACATGCCTCTAGAGACTGCTGGGTCAGGACTTCTTCAGTGCATCATACGTACTTTTAATCTTAAGCAAAGAAGAAATGCACAGAACAGAGGCGCTGGTCTTCTCTGATAGCGACTGCCTTCGGAGGACTGGTCTGTGTCTGGCTTAAGCATAGTACAATAGGTATGCAGTTCCTAAGAAATGAGGAAGGGAAGTGGAAGAAAAGAAAAGCCTAGGTCAGGGGAAGTGAGGCAACAGATTGGGGGATCTGATTGCTCAGAAACAAGAGCACTCACACATACAGTTGGGTGTCATGCTTCATCATTGGAAAGCTCCTTATAGGGTCGGCACTACAATGCCCAGTGGGCCCCTCGAGGGGGCTGTTTGCTGGTGGTCTTTTGAGCACGAGATGCCAATGTGAGGTGTAGGGTGAAGGTGCTCCAAATGTAGATGGTTATAATGTGAATAGTGGATTAAAAATATCTAAGAGATACCCATTAAATTTAATGGGTGGGTTCTCTTGGTATGGTTAAAAGCAGTGGGTGGCTGAATGTGGAAGTAATGGTCCCAACCAGCTCATAAGTTAGTGTGTGTGAAGGTTGACATGTTTCTTACCTCAAGTGTCACTGTCGACCTGGGCAATTCATCAAGACCAAAAAACTAAAACCTAATCTACTTGTGAAGGGGGGGAATACATGTAGTCTTAGCAAGAAGTACCCCGGTCACACAAATCCAAATCCTCACTCCAAAGTGTACCCTGACCTGGAAAACGACATCAGGACCATAGCGCTGGCGTAACGAGGACCTGCCCGATGATGAAGCATGACACACACCTGGGTGTGTGAAGGCTCTTGTTTCTGTACGATCCCCAGATGCGTTGCCTCAGTTTCCCTGGCCTAGACTTCCTGCCTCTTCCGTCTCCCTTTCTTCCTTCTTAGGAACTGCACACCGGTTGTACTACATGGTATCTTACGGAGCTTGATTGCTGGATATTTGGGCGCTGCCAGTCCCTCTCCGTGGTTAGCCTTATGTGGCTCAAGTGTGCCCGCCGAGTTCTTGTCCGATGGATACATGTCAGGGCTTCCTGTCTACATGGAATCATGGTCTGCCCAGGGCACAGGCAGTGGTGCACACATCTCGCATCTCCATGCTGCTCGGTGCCAGTAACATGAAGCTGTAGACACACTACTGGATGGATACCTGGCACGAAAGAACCCTGTGAGAATTTTCTGTCCCTTATTGTTGCACTCATCGCCACGCGCCATGGCATTATTCCTGTTATGTGGCTGCAGACCTTGACGTTGGAAACTGAGGTTACTGACGGCACACCTAACCTGAGGAGGCAAAAGAGAGAGAAGAGTGCAAGGGAGTGAGAGGGAAGCCGAGCCTCCTCGGGCAGGGATTTTCCCTCGAGGTTATCAAGTAAAACCGGTTTTATGAGCTGCTCTGCAGCGATGACAATTGCTATCCCTCTCGCACACCCTGGAGACTTTCTCTGGTCTTGCAAAACGTGACAAAACGGTTGTCGGGGTCACCCTGTAAAGCCGCAGTACTTCAGAAGTGAATGATTGTGGGAATAAAGGATACAAGAGCGATGTCAGGTGGCCTCATAAAGTCCGAAGTTACAAGGTGTCTCCTGTGATGGCTTCACTCGCCCGGGGCAGTCCCAGCCAGAGCTTACGCTATAAATCGGGTGGCATGGACGCACCATCTTTAGACCATCGTCTGACAAATCTTTGCAAAGAACACACTTCACAGTTTTTTAAGGCAAAGGCAGTGTGAATACTAAAGTCTCTCTGTACTTATGCACTTTTGCTTGAGATGCTAGGAATGAAGTGACACTTATTTAAGAGATTGGTGGACAGTAGACTCCATCATACACGGGCGGTCGCCCTGGCTTCCAAAGCATGGTCCCTCAACCTACTTAGAGCTTAGGGAACCACTCTGTTTCCAATGGCAGACCCTACACTGGCTCCCCCGCAGAAACATTTGACCGAAAGCCTGTCTGATATTGAGGGTGTATATTCTGATATACTTTTTTCATGTTCCGAAAGCCTGGGGGTCCTCAACAGGAAACCAAATAAATTACCCTCCATATGCAGTGATTAACCCCTAGTATGACAGGGACATTGTCTGTCTTTCACTAACACATTCCTGCTTTGAGAGTTTGTTTTTGAAGAACAAATCAAATCAAATCAAATCATTAACATTTATAAAGCGCGCTACTCACCCGTGCGGGTCTCAAGGCGCTAGGGGAAAAGGGGGGGTTATCACTGCTCGAACAGCCAGGTCTTTAGGAGTCTCCGGAAAGCGGAGTGGTCCTGGGTGGTCCTGAGGCTGGTGGGGAGGGAGTTCCAGGTCTTGGCCGCCAGGAAGGAGAAAGATCTCCCACCCGCCGTGGAGCGGCGATTGCGAGGGACAGCAGCGAGTGCGAGGCCAGAGGAGCGGAGGAGGCGGGTGGTGACGTAGAAGCTGAGGCATCTGTTGAGGTATTCCGGTCCCTTGTTGTGGAGGGCTTTGTGTGCGTGGGTGAGAAGTCGGAAGGTGATCCTTTTGCTGACTGGGAGCCAATGCAGGTGTCTCAGGTGTGTGGAGATGTGGCTGCTGCGGGGTACGTCGAGGATGAGGCGGGCCGAGGCGTTTTGAATGCGTTGCAGGCGATTTTGGAGTTTGGCTGTGGTCCCGGCGTAGAGGGTGTTGCCGTAGTCCAGGCGGCTCGTGACGAGGGCGTGGGTCACGGTTTTTCTGGTGTCGGCGGGGATCCAGCGGAAGATCTTGCGGAGCATGCGGAGGGTGAGGAAGCAGGCGGAGGACACGGCGTTGACTTGCTTGGTCATGGTGAGAAGAGGGTCCAAGATGAAGCCGAGGTTGCGGGCGTGGTCTGTGGGGAACAAAAAACTTTGCTGAGAAGGCACATTAAACATGGCACCTGTCCAGCAAACATTCAATACCTTCGAACTCGCCATAATGGTACATATGCTGAAGGCAGAGAGATCTCTTAGTATGGGCTTTCTGTCTTCTGGCAACATAGCAGAGTACAACCCTCTGCTGCCCAGGCTGCTATACATCACACAAGGGCGTGGATCTTCACGAAATCGCAATATCAGGCTATGGGAGATAAGCCCAGGGTAAAACAGTGTCCCAGTGTTAACTTGAGCTCTGTAAAGAACTTTGTACCTCACCCCTGATAGCTTGGCTGAGCAGCAAGGCTTTTTTCTAATAATTTGCAGTTTGTGTGCTAAAATTGCTAAAACAATACAGTAACAATTTAAAGAATGTATCAGTCTCAAATCAGTCAGTTCAAAATGTAACTAGTCACGTCAAACAAATGTAAGTCATTAGCAAGCATGCCATTACAATGCATACCTTACAATTAAGGTTCCCAGTTTTCCATTTTTTATTGATTTAAAAGTGGAATAATACTGAAAATTGTGCTTCTTATTAGTGACTGGCCATGCTGTCTCTCATAAATTTCAGGCCCACAGCTGCGCAGATAGACAGCATGAGGAGTTAAAAACAGGTGAGAATTCCTTAAATAGAAGCATATGGTAATATACATATGAATTATAATGGTAATAGTTACCTGTGGGTATAATGTTGTTATATTTGGTTGCTTAATTTGCTAAAACGCGGCAGACATCAAAATATGAGTGTATGTTCATCAGTTAAATAAATGTGTAAATGTTCTATTTTACAACTCCATTTACTCTCAAAACACAAAATATATCTGGATAATACCAGTAAGATGACCAAAAAATAAATATGGATAAATACAGACGGAAATGTTAAAAAAATAAATACCATAAAACCGGGAGCCCTACTTACAATGCATTTACCTTTACAACACTTTATATTACATCATGGTACTGCATCGCACACACACACAAACATGTGTGTATATTTATATAAAGATATGTGTCCATGTTTATATGTTTTTAATAGTGTTGCCCGCACATCCTCCTTTTAAAAAAAATATATTTGGGCGTAACCCATCCAAACCCAGCTTTTTAATCACTTCTGTAATACAACAAATTAGAACATACCTGCATGGTAAAGTTCTGAGTTGTTACTTACTTACTTATGCCTACTACCCCTCCTGGGGTATAGACCATCAGCCTGGACTCTCAAGCCAACTCTATCCTGGGATTTTCTTTCGATCTGACTCCAGGTGTAACTCATCTCCTTGCAGACAGCCTTGAGGTCTCAGCGCCAGGTGTTTCTTGGCCCTCCTCTCCTCCCTTGACAGGTCAGGTCTTGCCTGGTGGAGTTTGATGTGGGCTTGTGGAGGTTGTGACCTATCCAGCCCTGGCGCCTTTTCATGAGTTGTAAGGTACCTAAAATGGTCTGCCTGGTACATACCTGCATGGTAAAGACTGCGTGGCAAAAGTGCTGAGTGGTAACTGATGTGTGGTAAAGGTTAAAATCACATCAACCACTAGGAAAAATAGCAAAACTGGTATAAAAGCTATATTATAAATGTATTAAAAGATGCCATAACGTAAGAATTTGCCTAAAATTGTACAACGCCACTGTAGGTTGAAGTTCACCTTCAGTGTATTGTTTAAATGAAAACACAGATTGACTCACAATGTCCTACCCACTGAATGGAATAGCTTTTACTGTGAGCTGAACCCAAGGCAGTAGGACGCAGGACGATGCATTGATGCACTGGCTCAAACCACTCAAATGGACAGTTTGAAAAGGGTCAGATTGCTTGCCTGGAACTTGAGCAGAGGTACTCTGTGGTTACTGAAGCTTTGGCCACTGCAGCTTGAATGCCGTGAAGTTCTGGCAATGTGCCGTGTAGCAGCGAGTCAAACATCAAGGGGTGACTGTGTGAGCAGAGTCAGTCCTGGCCGCAGGAGGCTGATAGACCAAGGGCTGAGGGGGGTACATTGTAAACAGGTGCAGTCCTTCAAAACAGCGACTCAACATCTGCTCCCTCGTGTTTAAATTGTACAAATTATCATAAGAAACAACTTTATTGATTTTAAGGCAACAGTTCAGTGCTTTTGTTGAGACACCCATCTCTCCTCCAAGGAGTGGTGAGCCTCTTACTTGAATCCAGTTGTCTGATGACATACCTGCCACCTGAGTAGAAATTGCTGCATGTGACACTGTGTTGTGCAGGCGGTAAAGAGAATACTGAACCTTGTCCCTGTCAATCTAGCCCACTCGTAGTCACTGCCCGAGGATGTTTCACTCCTATCCGTTGAATACAACAGAAGCCAGGTGTCAATATGCAAGTGCACCAGTTATCATTATCAACATCAATAGCACTACGGGCTTCAGTCCTCCTGGAATTTGACTTTGGTGTTTCCCAGATTATCTTTCCACTTGCCACGTCATCCCTGCCCACTCTAATGCAAGGTACTGGGGCTTGTGGGTACCACCTCTATAAATAAATAGTTCCATAATTTGTAAAGCATGGCAAATTACTTGTGAGGGTCTCAAGGTGCTGAATTGTAGGCGCAAGGAGGTTGAGTGATTTGCCCAGAATCACAGGACATTGAGCCAACGCCGAGACTCGAACCAGGCTCCCGCAGCTCTGACGTCGGCAGCTCAAGCCATCCCGCCACATCACATTGATGTTCTCTTCTTGATCCTACTTTCTCTGCTGGAGCCAAAACTACTTTTGTTTCTCCTTTGGTTGCTTGTGCTCCAGAGCTTACCAGTAGCATCTCCATTCTCTTTGCTTTCAAGCTGCTGGGGGTGGGACTTCAGGGGGGGGCTGTGCTGCCAATCACAGAGGCTCCCTGCTGACTTTGGAAAGTTCAGGCTCCGTTTGCCCACCACTGAGTCTTCATCAAGAGCATCTTCTCGGCTCAGCACCATCCCTTCCAGGCCCTGGAGACCTTCTCCGTAGTTAGCATTCTTGCGTCTGTGCTGAGCAGTTCACCCCACTTCTGACAGCCCCCCAACATCGAGACTCTCAAGCCCTCCAAGGCAGCTGGGCCCCCTCCATTTCCCGGATGATCTGAAGGTTGAGTGCCTAACTTCAGAAAGGAGCTGTGTGTACTTACTGCCAAGGCATGTGTGTTGTTGCAGAAGCAACGCATGCACCCTTGGTGCTGCTGAACAATGTAGGAATCACAATGTTATTCAGTGGGGACGGCTAGTGTCCTTGTTTCACCTTTGACACTTGAGCTGTTCAAAAAAAGTTACTACAAAATATGAGAATATAATAAAACGAGTCAAAGCAAACACTGGGCAAAAGTTCATTAAAATGATGGAAAAGGGATAGCTAAAACTATCAAATAAAAGACTTATTCTTGCATGGTTAATAAAAACCGTTACAAAGCCCATATATAAAAACGCTTCATATTTAATACATTTGTAAAAGAGAGCACTTTTGTGCCAATGCTTTCTGCATATAAAATGACTAAATGTATGTCCATGCTAGACTATGGCACATACCGCGTTACTTTGTATAATTCCGCTAGACTGACTAAATGCTACCTTAAAAAATGTACTTGCCAAATATATCTGTTCGAAAAATGTTTCACAGTATGTAAAATAGCTTAAGAGTAGCTGTTAAAAATTCATTCATATTTAAGAACAGTGCTCTCGGAGCTGCAGGTAAAGATGCTGAGCGCATGTACATGCTTCAATTGTCATTTAATTGTAGCTCATACTGGGATACCTGTATAAAATGTCCCCAACCTGTCTAACACTATGATAAAAAGTATAAACCCTCTTGCCAGTTGCATATCTGTTGGATGGAAGCATTCCTTCACTGTCAGACTGCACCTTCTTATATTCACGCGTCTGACTGACGGCACAAGAAGCTTTGATCACTCTGGTGAGAACCCTTTGTAACAGCAGATGATATCAGCCAGTGATTCTTTCCACTATTGACTATTGACGTGTGAATTCCCATTGTTTGACCTCTCTCACATCAAATAAACCAAATCCTATTGTCAAAATTCCCTTTTTATTCTGAATGATGTTGCAGCCATCAAGTAGGGTTGCATTTCATTTGGACTGTAAGGGGTCAATAAAAAGACAATGTTCATTCTTAAAGTGCATAAAGAATGATTTATAGCAGTGGCTCCCAACCTGTGGTCCGGGGACCCCTGGTGGTCCGCGAAGCCTCCTCTGGGAGTCCGTGACTGCTTGCAAAATGAACTGATCAGTCACGGCTCCTGACAACCAGAAGTGGCGGGCTACGCGTGGTGAGGGAGAGGGGGGAAATTAATAACAATTCAATACATTTTTTTTAAAAACACTTACCTCCTCCGCGTGCTGTTCCGCTCCTCCATCTCCTCGCTGCAGGCGCAGGCTCCCAGCCTGCACTGCAGCCAGTCCTGATACTGCTCAAAGCAGCGTCAGGATTGGCTGGGAGCGCCCAGCCAGGGTGTTACCAGACAGACTGGGAGCCCGTGCAGTTGCTGGGCTGGAGAGAGCCTACTGCGCATGTGTGTTTGGCTGGCCCAAGACGGCCAGCCAAACACATATGCGCTTTGAGGGGAGTGCTCTGTGCACTCCCCTCAAGTACCCGTCACCCCCAATGCCCGCCCCTTTTCAGTTTCAGTTTATTATCGTTTTCTTGAAAAGCTTTGCAGCTGTCGCTACTGGCGGGGGTGGGGGTGGGGGGTGGGCGACGCTCCTCCGCCGTAATGGAGGAGCCGGCCCTGGAACTAATATCAACAGATTAATAAACTGTATATAAATAAAGTGGCTAAATGTACAATTGTACATTTTAAAACATACTGTAAATGTCAAGGAATTTGAAATTGGAGGTTAAAAATGAAATTAGTACCGTCAAATTGATTCGTGGGAGCAGTGCACGTGCATGTGCACCAAACAGAATATAGGGCCAGATGTAGCAAAGGGTTTTCACCTCGCAAACGGCGAAAATCGCCCTTTGAGAGGCGCAAAAGCCTCTTTGCTATTCAGAAATGCATATTGCGAGTCGGACCGACTCGCAATATGCATTTCAGAATCGCAAATAGGAAGGGGTGTTCCCTTCCTATTTGCGATTCGGAGTGGAATGCAATTCCATTTGCAAATGGAGTCGCACTTACCATCCATTTGAAGTGGATGGTAACCCACTCGCAAATTGGAAGGGGTCCCCATGAGACCCCTTCCACTTTGTGAATGGACCCACAAATATTTTTTCAGGGCAGGGAGTGGTCCAAGGGACCACTCCCTGCCCTGAAAAAATACTGAAACTAAAGGTTTCGTTTTTTTTTTTAAGTGCAGCTCGTTTTCCTTTAAGGAAAACGGGCTACACTTAAAACAAAAAAAAACTGCTTTATTTAAAGCAGTCACGAACATGGAGGTCTGCTGACGACAGCAGGCCTCCATGTTTGCGAGTGCCTAGACTCGCTATGGGGCCGCAATTAGCGACCCACCTCATGAATATTAATGAGGTGGATCATTGCGACCCCATAGCGAGTCGCAGTCGGTGTCTGAGACACCGTACTGCATACCAATTTGCGAGTTGCAAATTGCGAGTCGCAGGGACTCACAATTTGCAAGTCGCAAATTGGCGTTTTGCTACATCTGGCCCCTAGTATGGACAATGTGTGACTTCAATTGAATTTAGAAAAGCTCCAACCTTCCGATTAAAATTAACATTTCTATTTTTTATTTTATTTGTTTGCAAAACAAATGAAATGTATTACCATTTGTGTGTGTGTTTGATGGGATGATTGTTTTTGTATTTTTTGTTGATTGTTTATGGGGTTCAAATCATCAACAATGTTTAGGCCTGGGTCTTTGGCATCCATTGATAACTCAGTGGAGGGTGTCCGGATTTCAATAATGATTCAGTGGCTGTCCTGGGTTCCAGTGGTAATAAAGTGGGGCTCTACAGAACTAAAAAGGTTGGGAACAACTGATCTATAGCAAAGGAGCAAAAACGTTGTTGTCTTCTAACTAAGGCCTTAAACAGGCCATTAGGATGAAAGTGGTCCCACGTTTAGGAAGTCTTTTGAAGGTTGAGGTGTTGAAATTACATTTTAATTCATACCCTTACAAGACTGAACTTCGCTCCATACAGAGTATACCAGCCATACCATTGGATGTGCCTATCACAGTACTATACTGTGAGTCAAGGGCTGTAACTATGGAGAAGAAAACAACTAACTCACCTTTAAAGGATGCTCCTGTAACATCTTCTTGGTGTTGAAGGAAAGCCACGATTGGCACCATCAAGCACAACAAAGCTGATGTGTCCCCCATCCCCAGTGGCCTTTGGGAAAACTTCTTTAAGTCAGCTGCTAATTATTGGTCTTTTTGGCTTTATCCTCAGTATAATGCATGCTATCTTAGGGGGGGCTAAATCCCACCATCTAGGTAGGGCTAAATCTTCAGCCTCCTCCATAACAAAGGGACGTGCCCCATTCCAGGCAATTACTAATCACATGATTACTTTGCTGAGGTGGAGGCCAAACAATACAAACAAAATATATCAAAAATCATCAAAAAATGTAATGGGTTAGAAATAGTTGTACGTTACTTTAGATTTATGTTCATTTTGAATTCACAATTCAAATCAAATTTGCTGTCTCACACATGGAAGCAGTGCTGAGTTCACTGTGAGCAGAGTGAAACATTTGAAGTGGTCGAATAAGTGGGTGGAAATCATTGAATCGTGGGTCTCTGCAGTTGCTGAGTCTCCTGCTCAAGTGATGAAGTCTGGAAGTATCCGATTGGTACAGGTATCTCTTTAACTTCGAGTCAATGTGGCTTTCACAAGCTCGGCTTGGCTCAAATACTTGCTGAACATGGAGGGTCTCTGCAGCTAATTTTTTTTATTTTTAAAGAAAAGGTGACAATCCACTGCAGACAATCTTCAGGGCAGGTTATACTGAATCAGTTTCCCTTTAGTGGTCTGTAGGAAATTGGATTCTGGTTGCAGTACCCTCCCACACACACACACACACACACACACACTTTTTGCCTGTTTTCTGATGCAACTTTGACTGAAGAGTACTCGGTTCCTGCCAACCAGGTCCCCAGTGCCAGCGTTCCTTTCCCAAAACAAGACTCCAGGACCCCAAGTGGCCAGACCCTTTAACTCCTCTGTAAGTCCCTAGCAAATGGTACCTCTGGTACCTAAGGTCTAGGTATTAAAGAGGGTCCTTAAGAGCTGCAGTAAAACATGTGCCACTCTAAGGGACCTATCACCAAACTCATGCAGACTGCCACTGCAGGCTGCGTGACAAGGTGCTCCAAAAAGTGAAAACACGACACTGCACACACTTGCCTTCAATGTCCCCTAACATTGCCTGTAATATTTGTAAGTCATCCCTACAGCAGGCCTTACAGCCCTAGTCACTTAGCCCAAACTGAAGTGGGCCAACCGTGTCAGCGTGGTTCCCAGGCCCTTCAAAGACAAAGCCAACCTTGAGTTTGCCCACTGTGGACTTCCCGAAGGTGTCTGCAGCTCTTTCTGCAGACCCCCCTTCTTCCGCAAGTGGCCTGGAGACAAAGAGTTGATGCCTCAGGACACCTCTGCACCCATCCTCCCAAGACTGAGGAAAGGAGAACCAAGGGTGTTCACACATCTCCCAGCCTTGTGAGGCCTGGGCCCGCATGTTGCCTTGGTCAGACTGCACCCTCAGTCCACGCCTGCATCCTGTTTCTGTGCACCCCCTTGAACCGCACGTAACTCCAGCACTGGACCCGATGCCAAAAGACACCACTGCATCTTAGCCCCACAGCCCAATGAGACGTGGACCATTGGTGTCACCAGATGCCCGAAGACCTCGAGGGTCGAGCCCCCCTGTGGAACCCCGGACTGACCTTCCAGTCCCCACTTGCAGCAACTTCCCAACTGGACTTTTTCCAATTGAAGTGAATGAGACACCCAACACCGTAACACACCTCTGCACCCAGACACCCCAAAGCATTCCAAGGTGAGCTTTTGGTGTGGCCTTGGGCCCTGCCCCACACTCACCTTAAGGCTTGGAGAACAGTCCCATAAGTCGCTGTCAAGTGTCCTTTACATGTTTTTCACCCATAGGATAACATTACCACACCCATAAATTGCACTGTTGACTTTTGAAAACTATAAAAATACCTAACTCATAAAGTACTCACCTGAGTCTGGTGATCTTGGTATCAACATTGATAGAAAAGTATGTGTTCTTTTTATAAATTGGTGTCTAATTTCTATATTTGGTGTGTCTCACTTACTGTCTTTGTGTGCGCAATACATGCTTAGCACAACCCTCTGATATACCTAGCTGCTCACCCACACTGCCACAAAAGAAAGCATTTGGGTGTAACTTGTGGCTCTGTAATTCCTTTGAGGTATGCCTGGACTCTTTGCATAGTGTACTTCTTTTTCATCCAACTTTATAAAGAGCCAGCTTCCTACATGGTCTCTTTGAGCAGCACATTCTGGGCTCATGCGTGTCTCTGGGCGTTACGGCACTCGGGCTTCTCAGGGCAAGTTCGTCTCAGACGTGAGCCATGGCTTGTGTTATGCAGGGTAGAAAGTGTATGTGAGCGTTCTGTACCAAGTACCTGGCCCTTATGTGGGACAAGGGACCCATTGCACATCCTGTAGGAAGCAAGCCAGCAACTTTATCCTTAGAGTCTTACTTTCAACCACTTAACCAGGTAGTGATGGGGCGATTCGCTTCATCTCCCAGTGCAGAGTTGAGCGTGCTTAGAAACAGTCTCACTGCCACCATTAAGAGCTACTTGGAGACAGGACATATACATTTATAGGGCACATTTTCTGAGCAGGAACCCATCCTGCGATGGCCCAGCATGCTCAGTCGCAGTGCCTGGGGCCTTCTGAAGCCCGGCACCCTGTCTCCTACCGCTTGTCACGTACAATGCCAGTCTTGCGCAGTGCTTGTATTAATAGCCCCTACAGTCAGCACTTTTCATTGCAAACAAGGTGGAAAGAAGAGAACCCTGGATGGTAACCTTGACAGGGCTGCCTGTGACCTGTGTGGCTGGATTACTGGATGAGACAGGAGCCTCCCCCTGCAGGCGCCAAGGTCTGATCTTTACACGAAGCTTGCTTGCAGCACCAAGACGGTGAGGTTTACTTTGCTAGAACCAGGGCAGGCTATGCCACAAGCAACAGTGGGCAACAATGCCACCACGCTTAATGGGGTGCACTCAGAGATAAGTGCATTTGTAAAGGAAAGGCTAGCTAGGAAGGCATCTTTTATTTATGAGCATCAGAAAGTGCCTCAACGCCAGTGATGCTTGCCTATATGTGGGCAGTTGTATGTAGGCTCCTATATGTGCACATATATACATATAGGTATTAGTCAAAGGTGCCAACAGGTGCACATGGTCTGACACAAGTGAGAGTTTTGCTTTTGTATACACAGGTTTGAGTCAGTGATGCCACTTATAGACATGGCACGATTCAGAAGTGCCATATGTACCCACAGCATGAGTCACTGATGCAACATGTAGCCATCGGTATGAGTCATTGATACCACATGTAAACACAGGCATGAGTCAGACATGCCACATATAGACCGAAGCCTGAGTCAGCGATGACACATCTGGATACAGGCATGAGCCAAAGATACCACTTCTGTACGCAGACGAGTCAGAGATGCCACCTGGAACCACGGCTACGAAGCAGTGATGCTACATGTAGACACAGGTTTGAGTAGTCGATGCCACGCGTGTATGTGGACATGGGTTTGAGTAGTCGATGCCACGCGTGTATGTAGACATGGGTTTGATGTGCCTCTGTGTACACCGGCCCCAGCCATCAATGCGATATGCACACACTGGCATGAGTGAGTGATGCCACAAATAAACGCAGGCATGAGTCAGCAACGCCACATGTCTCCTTCTTCACAATGGCAAGTGTCAGAAGAACGTGACCGAGGGCCCAGGCACCAGCAACGTGAGACCACGACAGTGCAACCCGCCTTTAAATGTAGGGGGAGTTTGAGTTTCATCCTCTAGTCCCGGTGAAGACAGATTGTCGGCCAGATCTCTGCCCTGTGCAGGATCGGCCGGATAGGGCCAAGTGCCCACCAATCAGCAAAGCTAACCCGAGACATTCCGTTCAGCCTAAATGTAGTGAACGGTAGTTTGGTGTCTCCCTGGGCTGAGGTTCTTGGATGAACAAAACCGACAACAGTCTCTGCTCCTCCAAGGCACAGAGGAGCATCTGCCTAAAACTGAGGCACATAACACACAGGGCTACCCGGAACCCGCCTTCAGAGAGGGTGACCTGGGAGTTGCCTAGGACAGGAAATGATCCCAATTGGCTACTGTTGTTTTGTAATTGTAATTGTATTTATATTGCGGTTAGTGCGCTTAGTTCAAAGCCCTCTTTACTAGAGGTTAGGGCAGAGTTCATGGGTTAGAGAAGAGTAGAGTGGAAAAGGACCAGGCAGAGGCGATAGCAGGGAAGTTCAGATTTCAGGAGGATGCTCAGCTTCTGGTACAAACCGCTGCATCTCTGGCTAAGCCGCAGTGCAGATGCTCATCTGCTTGTTTCCTTCAGCAGAACCAGCACCACACTGAAGCTGGAGCGCATCAAGCTTCCCCGGACCAGCTTCCCGGGTTGCCTAGCAGCCCACCACTCCAGCCCCCCACACTTCCATGAAGAGCAGTGCTTTAAATGGGCCGGTGCTCACCGGTACTAAGTACCGGCACTTCTGAATTTTCTGCCCTTGAGTACCGGAACTTCTCCATGGCCAAAGAGAGTACCGGTACTCACGGGGCAACAAGGCAACCTCAAAATGGGAGTCTCAGAAAGAAGCGCAAAACTGCAGACAACAAGTCGGCCCGTTTTCGTGCAGCACTCTGATAATCGAGTGCTGATCTACCCTTAGACTGTGCTAATTAAGCAGCGGCCCCATGCATTTGATTCAGAGCTGCCAGGGAGTTTGGGGGGGGGGGGAGGGGCAAGTCACACTGTGACTATTGACACAGTGTCCAGTCAGGCTCGATGGAGTCAATGTAGGTGTGTGAGTGGAGCCATCTAACGTCCATATATCATAATTGAGGTAAATCTAAGTGAAGGCTTCCTGCTGTACAGCAGAGTAAGCCAGCACTTGTTTGGTGCCATTGTGATGAAGAAGGTGGTGTTAGTAACTCTGTGGCGGAGCCTTTGGGAATCCAGGTTTAATAATGTGGACAGACATCAGCTTATGTGAGCATTTTTAAAAACAAAACAACTGAATGCCCATATGCATGCATGAGTGCTTGTGACTGTGCGTGTTCTTGTGTGCAGCACAGTAACTCTATAGCTGCCAGCCCGACAAGCCCTGCATTTACAGTTTGGCTGTGAAGCAAACGTAAAAATGTTTGATTGTAACAAGTGCAACGCCACTCTCTCTCTCCAGTGCAGATATGTTTTTTTCTGCAGTGCCTCTACACCACTGTACTTTGTTTTTAATAGTCCGTTTTCTCTTGGGTTAATGGAGTAGCTGGGAGAGGCAGAGATGGGCAACCAACAAATTAACAAGGAGACCCCAGTCAGAGCCGAACCAAGAGTCTGGCTTGGCTTTAAGAGAAATGCAGAAGTTGAGCCTTGAAAACATTAATATTTTAAATACAATTGTAATTTTTAACATGTGGGAGCATTTCACCTTGGTACATAAGCTTATATCCTACCATTGACAGGAATTTATTAAAAGTGAAAGTGAAGTTAGAAATGGTTGTGCTCCCATCATGATGTCAATCCCACTATTAAAATAAGAAGCAAGTCAATTTTCATGTGTACATTATATATGGCCTATTTTATTTCCATGGATGAAACACCACTATAGTGTATTAATTCTAACACAAGATGTGATTGTACGGCACACATTGCAAATTTGCGTATTTGAATATACCAGCATGTGAGATAATGAAGAAAAAGGAGGTTTGGTGACATGAAATATTTACCTAGGAGCACACAAATTGGGCAAGTGGGGAAGCTGGGATTGATCCCAGAATTTCTGGTTTCACATTGTGAAACTCAGCCACCAGATGGCTATATTTGAATTTCTCTCATGTTTTATAACAAAGGTCACTGTTTTGTCTTTATAGTTTACACGTAAAATTAGAGTTTGAGTGGCAGGCAGATTTTACAGTAGGTAAGGAGCTTTGAAGCAAAGCAATACCATTTGGGAGCAACTGGGTGATGTCTGCTAGGAGGCAGTGAGACAATATGTTTTACCTTAGATAAACATTTCCAAAAAATGTTATGGATCCAAAAAATGTTATGGAAAATAGCTTGTGCAATTCATATGTAATGTAAGTGTTGTACCATGGGAAACCCACTTCTATTGTGCTAGGCAGCCGTAGGAAAGAAAAATATCTGGAAAATCCAAAGAAGTTCCCATGATAAGGGCCTCTGTTGCCTGCAGAGTTGGGGATGTATTTGTCGACATGTATTCTTGGCTTTTTTTCAAAAGAGGATGGTGCTTCCTTTCATTGTAGTACTCATTTTCATGCCCAGCGAATATCGCTAAAGGATTTTTCCCTCAATAACAAAATGAACCATGTGAACATTGGGTGATGCCCAGCTTTCAAAGCTAGGATGTGATTACATTCATACAGTGTCCTGAGTAGGCATATCTTTGAAGGCTACAAGTTGGCTTGTGGGATCTGGAACCCGCAGAAGTGAAGGTCGGGTGTGAATTCAGTCACAGACATGTTTTCTTTTTCAATCTGCAATCTAGAAGTAATGTAATAGGAGTTTTCATCAGGCATCCCTTTAAATGTGCCCATTTTGCTGTTTAATGCCCCCTAGAAGTTCGTTCAAAACCAAGGTCTCTTTACTGGAATCTACAACTTCTATGAAAAAACATCCATTGCCATACTTTGTCAAGGGTGTGATGCTGGTCGGTGTGCAAGAATGAAATTACATTTCATCTTAATGCCAAAAGAGAGACAATGCCACTGGCTAATGTAAGGGTCATGGAGTGGAGTAACTTGCTGAAGGACAACGTGGTTGGTGTAAGGTAGTTTGAAGATTTTGAGCACTGAGTACTATAGATCTATTATAATGCTATTAACAGATAAGGCTGTTTTTAAATAGAATGTGATTATGGAGTCTAATTTTCAAGGTTTCTTTTGTAAAAGTGACCAGTGGCGACTGCTATGTATTTAGAGTGGTGGGACGGGCAAAATACATGTAGCACTCAAATAATAATAATAATAAAAAAGGAAATGGCACTTACCTTCCTCACTTGCAATAAACATCCTCCTCGCTCTGGTGTCTTCTCTCCTCGAAGCTCTGGACCCAGGAAACTGCACTACTCAGTCCTGGTGTGCTTTCATGCTGTTAAGCAGCATGAGAGAAGTGCCAGGATTGGAGGGAGCGGCCTCTCTCAGCACTCTTAAGAGCACTGGAGGCCTGTGCTTTCTCTAACTCAGCGTCTTAAGACAGCTTGGTTAGAGAAGTTTAAAATGCCCATGTCAAACTGGCTGTTGCAAGACGGCCGGCCAAAGTGACATGCACACTTTAATCATAAGTGCAGAGCTCCCTGCTGCCACTCAGCAGCAATTTCCCTGCCCCGTCCTGAAACTCAGTTCAGGATGGGTTGTTGAAAAATAAAATGGTGATAAATGAACTTTATTACCATTTTATTTTTCAGCTGCTCTGGTGCATTTTTACAGCTGGTGTGACGCTCCTCCGCTTTCATAGAGGTGCAGCTCCTGAAAGTGACCATACTATACATTACTCCACATAATGTAAACATTCAAAATGTCCTTCATGTGCCTAGCACAGAAGCAATCTATCCACATGTAACATTTGAAAGATAATATTAAATGCACCCTTTTGTATCAAAAAGGACAAATGGAATACTCAAAAGATACCAAAAATCCTCTGTATAATTATGCTTATCTGCACACCAAGAAAATCGCAATCAAATTGAATATGTGCTTCTGGCCACACCCCTTAGAACCACCCATAGCCCCGCCCCCAAGCCCTACCCATAACCCACAACTCAATTTGGTGAGTACCTGCACTTATTTTTTTCCATTTAAAGCACTGATGAAGAGGATACAATTATCTCAGATGCCTATGAAGAGGCTTCTGTCTTCACGGTGGGTACCTGGCTGAGTGACCAGAACCTTCTTGAGATTGGTTTCACAGGCCTCCTCTGTGAATCTGTTCCACACAACCGCCTTTAACAGGTTCCTCGGGCGTGTCGGTGGGCGCAGACAACTGCAGACCCTCTCACTGTGTCTCCATATGGACGTTTCTCGCTTCCTTCGCACCACCACCACTGTGAACCCCCACAATGACTGTCAGATCAGTGCGATAAGTGGGAGCTCTGTGGTCTGATGCCTGAGCCTCTAGGATCTGTGTGAGGCGAGGAATAGGGCCTCTGTCTGAAGCCCAAGCAGGCAAGATCTTGGTGGCCTAGGGGTTAGGTTTCCTGTATGAGGTCTCAGCCTGTCAAACCTGTGTCACATAAGGGGTAACTCTGCTGCCTGAACCTGTAAGGTCACTGAGCTCTGCTGTTTAAAGCCCGAGCCTGTGGGAGTTGAATGGCCTGAGGGATAGCTCTGTTTTCTGAGTCTCCAAAAGTTACATTACATGATGGGTGGGTCACCTTGTTGAGGCTTTCATGTTTCATTTAGAGGTGGAAATAGATGCCCCATATTGGCAGCTGTCTCATTCAAGCCCTGTTTCATTGTCCTCTTTGTTTGCAGTGCAAGGGATGATGGTTTTCTCAGAAGGAAAAGTTATTGTGTGGACAAAAATGGGTCCTCCCAGAGAGTACCCGGTTTATAGCGTTCCACCACAGCTATTCTAGCTATCTTTTTTTCTGTCCAGGATCACTACAGGAAAATTGTACAAATGTCTCCCATTTACAGGGAGAAAACTCCTAGGAGCAATTTACTTTTGATTTTCCAAAGACAAAGGGCCTGATTTAGATATTGGCGGACGAGTTACACCGTCACAATGGTGACGCATTTCCCAATCTCCGAAATCGAAATCGCATTCTATCTAATGGGAATTAGATTTCGGCGGACGGGATATCTGTCACCGTTGTGACAGGATAACTTGGCTGCCAATATCTAAATCTGGCCCAAACTTCCCGTTTCATTGTCTGCCTTTGGGAAAAAGTGCCAACATGACAGACCTGTCTACACATTATTTGTTCATCATAGCCACTCCCTCCTCCTTGGTGGGAGGTGGTTTGGGCTACAAGACAGCTGACCCTAGGATTAGCTCTATATACAGCATGGTGGCAGGGGCTAGACCACAGTAAATGGTGCCTCCCGGGCCCAGATGTACCTGGGCCAGTCCACTGTTCTGTAAACGAGTCATCTGACTGACACTAAACAAGGCCTGGGCCTGCAAGATCTTAATATCCTGAATGTAGCTCTGCTGTCTGTTTCATGAACCTCAAAGGTGTGAGTAACGCTGTGGCTAGTGCTACTGTCCAATGAGTGAACCTGTGCATTATGTATAACCTGAATGTAAATCTGCTTTTAATTCCCGAGCCTGTAGGATCTATGTTACCTAAATGATAGCAATTCTGCATGAGAGTGGGCCTGCATGATCAGTCTGCTGAATGAAGCCCAAGGTTGTAATAACTGTGTAAGGAGGGAACAGCAGTGCTTCATTAGGCCTCACTTTGTAAGATCTGCGTAACCCAATGATTGCTCTGTTGTCTAAGGCCCAGACATGCAAGGCCATGTACCCTGAAGGCTAGCTCTGCTGTCTGAGACCCTGACTGCAGGATATGTGTAACATGAATGATAGCTTTCCTGTCGGAGAGCTAGACCTCTAGGATTTGTGTAAACCAAGGGATAGCTTTGCTGTCTGGGGAAAGGCTTGTGAGACCTTTACAACATGAGGAATAGCAAGTACGCACTGTGAGTAGGTTTGACCACTATGGGTGGGTTTGGGGAGTTTTTCCCTGTTTCTTTAAATAAAATTGAAATGTAGTATTTTGCAACACATTTTCCACATACACTACTAATATGCCATCACTTCCAAAGTGTCGCTGACGATGTTAGGGTGGGCGTTATTATCCGGCGTAGCTGTGTCGGGTGCGGCGTCAGCCCTGGTGTGTCTTCCTAAGCCAGCACCCTCCCATCCCGTGCTATAAGGCTCCCCATCCCTTTATTCCCTACTCACAAGGCTCCGATACCTTCAATGGGAGATGGTGGCACGCGGGATATCTCACTTTCTTGGTTATGGAAAGGATGCGCGATTGTAAAGTGAGTAGGTTGAAGTTTCTGTGCCCTTGGTAAGAGAAGAAATAGATTTTCCTACTTCATTTGCAAAGGGAGTGCAAGACATGGGCGGTGACACATTCTTAGCTAGGCTTCACTGTGATCAGTAGCCGAACGAGCCATTGATTTATCACCCAAGAAAAGTGTTCGCTTGATTACTGGACAGAGTAAAGAGAGGACTTGATGCATGATAAAGGCCATGGTGCACTTATTATTAGACTTATGATACAATTCCATACCTTTAAACTGTATTCTTGACTGCTGACTAGCAAGACAGTATACTTTTCTGAAGGATGCGAATTTGAGTGAGGTGGTCAAGTAGTGCCAGGCCAAGGATGCACCATACACAGGCGAGGCACTGGCAGCTGCATGGCACACCAATAACACAAATCGAAGATTTCTGGATTTTGTCACCAGAGACACTAATGGCATGTCAGTAAGACAATGTGCTTCTGCACTGAGAGGTTGGGACTCACCAACCAATCACCATCGCAGAGAGGAGGTGCCACGGCTCACACCCTGCCAGCCCCTCACCACTTTACAAGCATTGGCAAAGACAAAAGTTCCGGCTTGCATTCTGAATTTTGAGTAAACATTTTTTTTAAAGATTGCTGCAATGAAAACAAAAACATGTAGGCACTACTTTTCCTTGTACATGCCTCTGCGGGATAAAGGATGTAATGTGTGATGATTCGGAGTACTTTTGGAATGTAAAGTAGTCTCTCACTCCATAGGTAGCAGAATGGTACACCAAACAGACCCTAGCATAAGGTGAGAGAGAAATACTCCTGTGGGCGGAGCCAAAGACCATTCTGTGTATATTTTAAATTATTGCTAATAACAGTTCTTGCAGACACCAGCTCTGCAGTGCCAGATATATAAACAATGTGGCACTGAACTGCGGCGGGCACATCGTTAATCATTAAAGGCATAGGGGAGCAGGCATCGGCACATAGAGCCAGCGGTAACTGTTATTGCTTCTTTTCACTGTGATTATGCCCTCTGCAGCATCGTCAGACAGTGGTTAACTGATGTAAGCACTGTGAAGCAAAACCCTTCCTGGCCTGGAGGTGAAACAAATCTTGGGGAGGGGCTGGAGAGATTTCCGGATGTGCCCTCAGTCTCAGTGTACCTCGATCCCACTGGGGGTTTAACCACGCCTGCTAAAGCCAGTCCGCCTCTGCTGCATGAGGCCTGGTTTGTAGGATATGCAACCTATAGAGAAGACTGGTTGTGTGAAGCTTCTGTGCTTCATATATAAATACAATAAGTCTGAACAATATCTCTACTGTGCAAGGTCTGAGGTGCATGAGATCTGTCTAACCCAAGGATAACTCTGATGCCAGAGGCCCAGCCCTGTAGCATCTGCATAGCCTGGGAGATAGTTCTGATGCCTGAGGCCTAATCCTGGTTGATATGTGCAATTGGAAGGTTACCTCTACTGACTAATGTCTGAGCCTCTGATGTCTCTGTAACCTGAAGAATAGCTTTGTCCCCCCTAGCAGGCAGGTTGTCTGCAACCTGAGGGAGAGCTCTGCTGTCAGAAGTCCTGGGCCTGTAGAACCTGTAAAACCTAAAGGCTAGCTTTAACTTTCTAAAGGTGAGCAAGGTAGGGTCTTTGTAACCTAAGGCATAGCTCTGCTTTTAGGGGCCCCAGCTAATAAGATCTGTGTAACCTGAGTGAAAGCTCTGCTGTCTGAAGCCGAAGCTAGTAGTGTCTCGGGTACAGCTCAGCTGTATGAAGTGTGAGCAACTGAGGTCTTTTCAAAAGATGATTCCTCCTAAAAAAATGCTGAAGATAAAAGTAATTTATTGAAGAGCATAAGTCTTTCAGTGTGACCCCTTGCAGGCCCAGGCGAACAGTCGTGAACAGCCTCCTCTGGAGTCCTGACACATCAGCACGGAAATTTAAGGCAAAATAAATGGGAGTAGAGTCCAAGTCAACATAACACTCCCCCTTTCTCAATATCTGAACCGTGCAACTATGTATGTCTAGGAAATATGAAAATCACAACGTAGAAAAGCTAAATACAAACATCATAGTGAATAACTTAATTTGATGGACATGATCTAGGTGCAAACGTAAGCCTCCCGCTTCTTGGTTTCTTTCTAATCTGACCTAGGTTTCCACTTTCAGTGGCAGGAACTTTCAAGCTCACATTGGAACCCTTCTTCCAAATTTGTCCCCAACTCATTGCGCTTTACTCACATTTCGCCACGTCCCATCCTTCTGTGGTACCACGTTACTAATTGCTTCAGTCACCTGCTTAGGGCTTGACCACGTGAGACCCCCTCCTGCTGTTTCCTCTTATGCACACTCTCACCAGATTTCCTCGGTCAAACTTTTTTTGCTCCGTCTGCAATTTATTGTTATTCTTTTGTGCGTACGGGTCCTGATCATTTTTTACCCTTTTTCAAGGAGCATGCCTATACACATCAGAGCAATTTGTTCTTTCCATTCAAACAGTGTAGGAAAGTGGAGCATTATGCAGTGATGGTGGTTAGACTTCACTATGTAATACTCTCACAATACCCCAAAGATGCTCCTTCAGATTCACAATAGTAAACCCATAGTGTGCCAAAGAGCAGCCAGGCTTTACTAGAGTACCAACATAGACGATAAGTAATTAATGTGAAATTCAACACCAATTTGTAAAAATAGAGCAGATTTGTACATAACTTTAATCACAAAAACCAAGCAAATCAGATACGGTTAACCAGAGTTATGGATTTTAATGCAGAAATAACATCTGTGCATTTACAAGCTACCAAATCTCACCATTGCAGACAGTGGGAAAAGTTACTAGTGACACTCAGTCACTTGCTGGGTGAATTCAGAGGAACCCACTCGCGGTTAAGGTTGTGCGGGTCCCAAGACCAAGCCGCAACAGCCAGACCAGTTTTACCTGGTGCTTGGGGCCCTAGTGCAGAGGTGTCGTGACTGTCCTTGGTGCTGAAGTGGGAGCGACGGGTCCTGAAAAATGGTACTTGTGTCACTTGCAGGTTGCGTTTGTGGAAGCCCACTGGGGGTAAAGGTTGTGTGAGCCCCTGGACCAGGATTCACCAGGCAAAACAACTCCACCTAGCCTTGGTGTCTCAGGTGCAGAGGTGTGCTTGGCTATCCTTGCTGCTGACCTTGCTGGTTTTAACATTGAGACAGTGCATGCAAGGAATCTGATGCAAAAACTCAACAACAAAGCCACAAGTGACATTGGCTGAATGTGCTGTGGTGTGCCCTCGGGGTGCAGCGTCAAGTAAAAATGGTGATGACCTGACTGGCCACCAGCAAGCCGTGGCAGTGGTAAGGTGGAGGAGAAGCTATGTCCCCTTCTGGAGGTCCAGTGGAAAATGATAGCTGGCTGCAATTGGCAGGGAGCTGGACTGCACTTCCCACAATGCATTAGATCAGGGGTTAGGACTAACTCCATCCTCTTTCTATGTCCAGCACATAGTCAACAAACTCGTCTATTTCTATTTTCAGGTGGTTGGCGCTAATCAGGAGGCTCCTCGTGCAGTATTCTCTCTCAGTGCAGTTTTCCTTTTTACTTGTCACAGAGCATCACCGTGCACCGCCCGCACTGCTCAGTTCACGCACCCACATTTAATAATGCCTGGCGAGTGCTGCGCGGCTGCTGCGCTCCAGGCTGCTTTGATGTGTGCCTAGGTCCTAGAACACAGCATGATGGTAACAGCACAGCAGTGGTGCGCGCATGGCGTGCTAAGAGCACAATCATTTTTTTTAAAAAAATTAGTGGAATTTAAGTTTTTTTTTTCTCGGTTGACTCAAAAGTCAGCCCACGACCACATGCCACCTGCAGCAAAAATCAGTACCCCCCCTTGCTAACAAAATACTGGGACCATCGACCCACAACAGGGGCAGCTCGCAGGGGTCAGCACTTAGCTTAATTTACTAATTCGCAGTGATGTCTGTTAACTCTTCATGATAGCATCCGATCCTCGTCGCCAGGTTTCAGAAGGCCATTCCTCTTAAAACAAGGGCTGGAGATAAAAGTGATTAATTGAAGAGTATACTTCAGCCAGTGCTGACCCTGGCAGACAGGCACACGTGCCAATAGACTCAAGATGGGAGAATAGGGGCCCAGCTTGGTCAGTAAGATTGGGGAGATGCAAGCTTCAGATTTTCCAGAAGGCAGTATGGCATTTAATGTTAAAATACGTTATGTGACAAGCAGGGAGCATGAGAGGCAGTGCTTAATTTGTGCTGGTTGTTTCCGGTGCTGAGCACCGGCACTTATTTCTGCGGGCCGGCGCTTATTCTTCTCCCTCAAGCATTTGCTGCAAGCAAATGACACATTTGGGAAAGACGGAGGAAGGGAAAAACAAAAAGCGTCACAAAGGTAGAAAGCAGAAAGCTGCAAGAGTGAGCTGAAGGGGCAGGGAGTGGCTGTAAATGGATTGAAGAGGCCCGAGATGACTTCAGGATTACGCCGCCTCAGTATTCGGGTGTTCACACAATTGCAGCAGCCGCGTGTTTAAGAGGAGGGCTTTGGGTACTGGCACGTTTTTGTTTGCAAATTAAGCACTGATGAGAGGGCCCTAAAGGGGAGTGGTAAGTGAGAGGTGTGCGAATTGGTAGGGTATTAATAGAGAAAACACATAAATATGTAAAATAACCAACGTTTTTGAGGATTTACAAAACAGAGAGGAGTGTGTGTGCGTTTGTGTCTGAGTGGGTGTGAAAATTCCTGGTGAAATCTGAGAGGCGTCTGACCACAGCCGATTGAAAGCACCTGTACCCAACTGTTTATGAGAAAAAACATTTATTGGGGGTAGAGGGGTGGTTGTAACACACCAAATTCTCCGAAGTTATGCCCCTGGAAGAATCCCGATGTTTTAGACTTTTTAAGCCAAAAAAAATTCTTTACTTGGATGTCTCTCGTCTGAATTTGCCTCTACTTCAATAGAAGTCACTGGGGGGAATTTATTCTCGCGATTATATTTTTCGAAAGCTCCGACTTTTCTCTTCTAAACTGTTGGCCCATATGGAAAGGCAAAGAGCGGAGTCTAAGGCGCTGACCGGAGTCTCGGCGCTTTCATCAGCTCGTATTTCTGCCGGTGCAGGTTGTTAAAGGGACGCAGCAGATAACGAGGCACCCGTCGCCTCGGAAGCAGCCGCCATTGTCAGCGGTGTCGTCCCACGGCTCATTAGGCGCCGGTGACCGTCTCTCCCGGGACCCGGGGGCCCGCGGCATCTTTCCGAGGGCTGAGCTCGCGAGCCCCGAGGTTGTGGTAGACTCCGCCTCACATCGAAGGCTGACCACAATGTCTAAATGTTACATGTTTACATGGCTGTTAACTACGATTGACAAAGCCTATAGTTTCTGCTTTTGTGTAATTAAAAGTTTTTCCTAAATGTCACTTACACATAAAATAACTCCAATACATACTGCAGCACTGTGAGCTTCTTTTTCACATAAACCAGGTACTCTATGACTCTATCTTCAACCTCAGTGCAAGCCTCTCTCACATAGAATAGGTGCGGCACACACATCAGTGGTGCAAGCTTCCCTTTCACATAGACTAGGTGCGGCACACACATCAGAGGTGCAAGCCTCTCTCTCACATATACTAGGTGCGGCACACACATCAGCAGTGCAAGCTTCCCTTTCATATAGACTAGGTGCGGCACACACATCAGTGGTGCAAGCTTCCCTTTCACGTAGACTAGGTGCAGCACACACATCAGAGGTGCAAGCTTCCCTTTCACATAGACTAGGTGCGGCACACACTCAGCGGTGCAAGCTTCCGTTTCACGTAGACTAGGTGCAGCACACACATCAGCAGTGCAAGCTTCCCTTTAACATAGGCCAGGTGCGGCACACACATCAGCGGTGCAAGCTTCCCTTTCACATAGACTAGGTGCGGCACACACCCTAGCAGTGCAAGCTTCCCTTTCACGTAGAGTAGGTGCAGCACACACATCAGAGGTGCAAGCTTCCCTTTCACATAGACTAGGTGCGGCACACACTCAGCGGTGCAAGCTTCCGTTTCACGTAGACTAGGTGCAGCACACACATCAGCAGTGCAAGCTTCCCTTTAACATAGGCCAGGTGCAGCACACACATCAGCGGTGCAAGCTTCCCTTTCACATAGACTAGGTGCGGCACACACCCCAGCAGTGCAAGCTTCCCTTTCACGTAGAGTAGGTGCAGCACACACATCAGAGGTGCAAGCTTCCCTTTCACATAGACTAGGTGCCGCACGCACATCAGCGGTGCAAGCTTCCCTTTCACATAGGCTAGGTGCAGCACACGCAGCAGCACAAGCTTCCTTTTCACATAAATAAGGCACTCTATGTTACGTCTCAGTGCAAGCTTCCCTTTTACATAGATTAGACATATCACACAGCAGCAGTGCAAGCTTCCTTTTCACACAAACCAGGTACTCTATGTACAGCGCCTGCACAAGATTCTTTTTCACATAAACCAGGTACTTTATGTACAGCGCCTGCACAAGCTTCCTTTTCAGATAGATTAGGTACAGCACATGTTTTCACCCTGTGTTCACATTGTTTTCACGCTGTGTTTTCAGTTCTGACCTTTTTGGGCAGCCTAGTGCAGTCCTCCTATTGTAGTCTTTATATAATGGCTTTAAAGCGCTGGTCACTACTGAGCGCCTTCTCATCAGGTGTGTCCTTGGTATCTCTCTCCCTCCAAGGGCCACTGGAGCTATGCAATGCTGTTTTCTGCATCCTTATAGATTTGCTGCATTTGCCACATTATATATCATCTGCTGCACAGATTTTAACAGGAAAAAAGTTGTTTCTAGCTCAAACGGATCAAAAGTTACTAGAAAACAGGGCAACACGTTGCTGTGCAGTGGAAGGCCCTTCACAGAGGTTGACAGGCCATCCTTCTGTTCCTTCCTGGTGTGTTTGGGTGTCAGACTGGTACTAATGGAGTGAAGCCTTTGCCCAGATACTGTTACGGTGTAAAAGTGGCAGTGTAGTGAGGTGATACTACCACAAAGTCTGCTACATTGTATCACAGAACCTGATGTTTCCTGCCTCAATATGTGGTAGGCCCGACTCTATAGCTTGGTCCTACCTACCGCATAACTCCAGTGGCTGCTCTCTCCCCAGGCAGTGCAGAGGGGACAGGGGCTTCAGACCCCTGCCCCGTCTTTCAGTGCAGGCTGTAGGGCATGTCTGCAGGTGGGGGTGCCATGGGGACCCTGGGGCCCACCCCCTGTGCTTTTCTTGCATCCTGTTTGACCCTGCACGGTGCTAGTAACACAACCCGGAGGGGGAACCCCAATGACTTTGTGCGGGTGCAAAGTATTCACTCCTCTACACCATGGGTGTTACAGAAAGGGCAGGCCAAGGCCCTGCTGCTTGCTATGTAATATGAAAGTACAACCGCCCGCTCTCTCTGCCCAGGCTCTTTCGTAATAGGAAAGCTAGTACCGGACATGGTGTATTGCGTCCACCCTAGACTGCATTTTTTGGGTGCTGAACGTGAGCCAGTGTCTTTACACCGATCAACGCTTTTCACTGACGCTTACTACCCCTGCTGCGTGTGAGGGCCCCCGCGGGGCCCTGATATGTGTGCTAATTACAGGCGAGTGGGAGGAGGTGGGCAGAGGATGGGGGCAGCGGGAGGGAGGCGCGTGGCTGGGGGCCCCAGGATGGGACCCGCTTCTGTCCTCAGACAGTCTGCCTGCTGGAGCCCCCACCAAACGTAACCCCCCGACCGTGTGCTGTTTACACAGCCAGCGCGCACCTCGGTGCTTGTGGTTTAATGCATTGCTCTTGTTATTAACTTGTGGGGGTGCAGGCGCTCAGCTGAACGACTCATCCTTTATTTTTAAACCTGGACACGCGTCCAACGCTGCAGGAGAACAAAGCTAATCAGGATTGCACCAACATTACCGTCTATAAACCTCCCCGCGAGTGTATTTCCAGGCACATAAATAGAGCAGCATATGTATGTGCAAGTGCTGTGTTCTCATCGCTCCTGCCACGAGGGAGCCAGCGCCCACGGATGTCTGCCTTCGTCACTTCCTCTCCTGGCCCTGGGCCTGTGGCTGCTGCTGCCCTAGTGAACTAGTGTGTTACTAGTTCACCAGGGCAGCAGCAGCTAGCACTTCCTGCTAGGAAGGGTAATGTCCCCCAGGGTCTCAGACCTTCTCTCCGCGCGCTTACTTTGTGGCGGAGAAGAGGGGTCCATGGCCAGTCTGCCTCAGTCCTTCCTGCCCACCACAGCTTTCCCCGTTCAGAGACCGGTCAGAGTGTGTGGGTAATGCCAGGCTTCAGAAGGAAGAGCTCTGACCCATTCTGTGCCAGTTGGGGCATGAGTGGATGGATGGGAAGTTTCCGAGACTGCATGTAACTAGAAGGACGTCTGTGCACTAGAGATGTCTCCTGAATATTAGCGCCTTCAGAGTGCTGTCTCTTATCTTTCTGAACAGACACAAAAGTTAAGTTTCGTGGTGTACTGCCAATATTTCGGATCCTGGAATTGGGTTTTAGCATAATTTTCCATAATTTCGGATTACTGTAATTTCAGATGGAAAGCATCGTTTAAACAGTTATATATAACTTATAGCTAGGGTGTTAGGTATATATATATATATATACATATATATACATATATATATACTAAAAAGTGGTTGCACTGGGAAGTTATAGTTACATCAGCGTTTAAATGTGTTTTTAGTGTTCCTAATATCTTTAGCACTGTTTGACGAATCTCCACAAAACTTTCCAAAAAACTGTTCTTTCCTTGCCTAGTTTGTGAATGGAATTTTTCAGGGTGATCCGTCAAACTGGGGACCAAGGAAAAATAGGAAATCCCAAAAAGCAAACTCCCCATGCATTTTCCATAGGCTTCGTCAAGAAGAGCTACTGCAACAACTGCCCTGTGGAACTACACAAAATGTGGCAGAAAGCTAGACCTTGACCCTCAGATTGTGCTTTTTGTCATTTGGTGTAAATCCATTTAGTAGGTTTTGAGAAATCGAGATTTAAATATTTGTATATCTGGACAGTTGGGTTTGCAAGAGTCTCTCGAGAGTCTCGCAGGAGCTCCAGTTTAAAAAACTACACGTTGTGATTGGCGAAGTGAGCTCTTTTTTCCCTTGGGCCATGTTGCCCCCGCGGGAGTCAGACTCTCGCAGGAGCGAATGCTCTGCTTGGCTGCTAGCAACATGGGAAAAATATTGCTGACAGCATTACAGGACTTGGAGACTTAGGCCCTCATTCTGACCTTGGCGGGCGGCGGAGGCCGCCCGCCAAAGTCCCGCCGTCAGGTTACCGTTCCGCGGTCGAAAGACCGCGGCGGTAATTCTGACTTTCCCGCTGGGCTGGCGGGCGGTCTCGTTCAGACCGCCAGCCAGCCCAGCGGGAAAGAGGCTTCCACGATGAAGCCGGCTCGGAATCGAGCCGGCGGAGTGGAAGCTGTGCGACGGGTGCAGTTGCACCCGTCGCGTATTTCACTGTCTGCGCAGCAGACAGTGAAATACATGTAGGGGCCCTCTTACGGGGGCCCCTGCAATGCCCATGCCAGTGGCATGGGCACTGCAGGGGCCCCCAGGGGCCCCGCGACCCCCCCCTACCGCCATCCGGATCTCGGCGGTCCGACCGCCGGGATCTGGATGGCGGTAGGGGGGGTCAGAATCCCCGCGGCGGTGCAGCAAGCTGCGCCGCCGCGGAGGATTCAATGGGGCCGCGGTACACTGGCGGGACCCCGCCAGTGGTGCCGGTCCGACCGCGGCTTTACCGCCGCGGTCGGAATCCCCATTGAAGCACCGCCGGCTTGTCGGCGGTGCTCCCGCGGTCCTCCGCCCTGGCGGTCAAAGACCGCCAGGGTCAGAATGAGGGCCTTAGTCCACTATCCAGCAAGTTAAAAAATAATAATATAAAGGGACAGAGTAGATACCCTGGCCCACTAAAGTCCCATGGGGGGAGCAGAGGGACACTCCAGAGTCCAAAATAAAATCAGCAAATTTTGCTGCAATCCCACTGGAGACCTGCAGGATTTCAGCATGAATAAATAAATAAATAAATTGGTAGCAACAATTTTATAATCTATACATCGTCAGTAAGGCCACCCTCCTGAGCCCATTTAGAGCCCCCAGGACACAATTTCCCTGGGTATATTTAACGAGAGGGGGAAACACTGCCCTCTTCCCAAGCTGGTTTCTGCCAAGGGACCCCATCCCATGTGGCCCAATATATTTTATTTAGGGAAGGGAGGCACGATTCTCCCCTCCCCAAGCTGTTTTTGGGCCTACAGACCCCATCCCCAAGTCCCAGTTTAATTATTTAGGGGAGTGAGGCATGCAGCCTCCCTCCTCCAGCTACATTTGGCCCCAGGGACCCTCCCCAGGGTCCCAATGTATTTAACGCAGCCCCCCTTCTTAAGCCTAGGGCTGGCTCACTTGCCCTGCCCCAGGGAGCCCATCTATGTACCCAGAAGATATAGATGTATTGGCAAGGTACATATGTGGAGCTAGGTATAGAAAATCTATACATACTTAACTTGTGATATTTTGTCTACAATATTAGTGTCCCATGTGATCCTGGATTCCATACTCAAGGGCCACACCTTTTGCTGCACTCTAACGTGTACACCGGGAGAGCATGGAATATGTACAGGCCCCGTCCCCTTGATATCTTTTATTATTGGTGTACCTGAAAGGCCCCTAACCACACAGAGAGATTACAAAGGCTACGCTCATTTTTTGCACTCAGTAGGTATAATTCTAGCTGGATGGATGCAAGGACATTCACTTGGTGCAGAAGTGTGAAGCTTTGTGGAAAGAGATGTAGCCCCTGAGCATAGAGGATAAAGTATTGTGCTAGGGGCATGGATGGAACCAGTGGGAGCAGATGATTCATGCAGTGAAACAGCGTGGCGTGGCCACTATAAATCAACCAAAAAACGTTTTTAGAAGGATAATTCTCTAATAAAATAAAAATAATATCTGAGTAATTTTTGTAGGAAGCCGGGTTTTTGATTGTGGCAAAATTGATCCTAACTGTGTAAACTAGCTCCTAGTCATGCAAATACTGTTTCTCTAAGACAATCCAGTCTACCCCCTAGTGCCACAGGACCAAGACAGGAGGCAACTCCCAGGCCAATTTATTAAAATCACAAAGCATTTTATGAGTCACTGGAAAGTTATAGCTTCCTAAAGTGACAGTTCCATTCCACATGGCTCCTCCATTTAGCATGGACAGGCAACAAAAGTTCCTGTGCTGTACTCACACATGGTCACTGAAGGATTCTTCTCCCTCCAGTCACACAGCACAACTTCCAGCTCCAGGCTGCCTCTAGCCTTCAATAAGACCACATGGGCTGGATCAGCTTCACGCTTCTTGTGCAGGCAGGCATAAATTACAGCTTCCAAATTTCACAGAGTTCCCATAGAGGTGTCATTGGCTTGCGTCTCCAGTAAACAGTACACCATTTCTCTTTTTCTCTGCTCCCAACTCAATCCTTGGAGTTGACTCCAAAGTCCTCTGGAAAGTCCTCGTTGTGGACACAAGGTCACAGTGAGTGTAAGGTAGTTTAGTCACTCCCCAGTGTCCAAAAACAAATCTTCATCAAGTCCTGTGCCAGACCAGTTACAAAAGATGAACTGGTCTGCTTCAACAGAAGAAAAGGCCTTAGAGCTCTTTGATAGACATCTGGTTGAGCCAACAGGAGGAGCAGATTTGATAGGGAACCTTTTGTAGAACAAAATACAATCTTCGTTGGGATGGGTCACACTTCTACCCATAGTGCAACAAGATTCAAAACTCCCTTGCACCATGTGAATGTACATGGGTCTGTCTGTCTCCTCGGACTTCTAGCTGTGTCCCCGTCTGGTCTCAGTAGCTAGCTGCCCCCCACAGCCTTCACCACCCACTTCAGAGTCTGTTTTTCAAGGCTCTCGAGTGAATGACAAGCAGCAGCGGCACACCCATCTGCAGTCTGCGGTCCTATCAAATCCAGTGCTTCTCACTGAAACAGTAACAGATATACAGGTCATACGCCTCATCGTTGGGCAGACCGACCCCTCCTGTGTGCCTTTGGGCCCAGGAGAGTCGGTGAGACCCCCCATGGGTTCCACGTTGGCGGCTTCGGCCCCGGCTCCTGGGGGCAGTACTGGATCTGTTCTTGGATCTGTCCTGACACCGGTTGTGCCAACGTGAACTTCTCCAGTGTCGGGACAGACATAAACCCTCCCGATGCTGATTGGGCCCGCAATCGACATCGATCCTATACTTATCCTCGATGATCCGGAGCCGGAACGGCATCGCTCAACGCAGATTCTGTTTTCCATGGGCTGTCCTGGGCCCAGGGTGGATGCAGACCCTACTTTCTATGGGTATGGATATGGGGATAGTGTAGGGGGGTTGCTGGACCGTTTAGAATACCAGCTTGACCCTGACATGGACTGAGTTCAGGATTTGGGCGTTGGTAGCAGGCTAGATACCTCTCCTGACACTGGCATGCTTTTGTCCCCCTACCGTGGCTATGGAGGAGGGAGCTTCATACTCCATGGTGGTGAGAAGGGCTGCTGAGATTTTGGACCTCGAGCTTCCTTCTGTGAAGTCAGGACTACCCTCCTGGCTGAGGTGCTTTAGCGTGGGGCTTCCAGTTTGGAGCCCCTCCTTCCCTTTAATGAAGCCCTTACAGACGACCTACTGGTTATCTGGTCCAAACCCAGCATAGGGGCTCCTGTGAATAGGATGGTTGCCCGCTGCCATTGGCCTGTGCCGACCAACCCAAAATTCCTGACCCAACATCCTATGCCTGAGAGCCTTGTGATCCAGGCATCTACATCATCTGGGGAATTCCCTTCCGCTTCCCCGGACAGGGAATCAAAAAGACTGGATACCTTTGGGAAGACAATTTTTTCGGCCGCCACTCTAGAGCTGCGATCCGTGAACACCGCATGCCTTTTCAGCCAATACTCCTATACTCTCTGGGAAACGGTCGCGCAAGTGCTGCCTCGAGTCCCAGAGGAGGCCCGGGTGGTTCTCTCCCAAGCTGTTACAGAGGGGAGAGATGCAGCAAAGTTCATGATTTATTGTGGACTGGATATGACTGGTAGATCGGTTGCATTGACAGTGGCCTTGAGTTGCCACATCTGGTTGAGGATGTCTGGCTTCTCTTCATTCTTTCTCTTGCCCAGCAGGGCACCCTCAAGGATTATTTGTCTGCTATCTCTGCCTTTTTAAGGCTGCCAGACCAACCTTCTCTGTTCAATTCTCCCATTGTTGGGAGATTTCTTAAAGGACTCACCCATATGCTCCCTCTTATCCCATTCATAATGCCCCAGTGGGATATGAACTTGGTCCTCACATATCTCACGTGTGCTCCTTTTGATCCGCTCCACAACTGTCCCTGCGGCTCTCAAATCTTTAAAGTGCTTTCTTGATTGCCATCACCTCTGCTCGAAGAGTGAGTGAGCTCCAGGCTCTCTTCAAAGCCACCATTTCTGGCTGGCCATCCTGACAATGTGGTGCTTCGTACCAGGGCTCCCTTCCTCCCCAAGATGATGACACCTTTTCATGTAGGCCAATCAAGCAGCTTGCCTATTTTTAATGCGCCCACACATCCTTCTCACGAGGAGGAGGAGAGACTCCACTGCCTGGATCCAAAAAGAGCGCTGGCATTCTACTTAAATTGTACCAAAGATTTACGGGTGGACGATCAACTCTTTGTGGGTTATGTGGGTGTGAAGAAAGGAAGGGCGGTGCAGAAGAGGACCATCTCATGATAGGTAGTCCGCTGCATCAAAATGTGCTACGCTTTCGAGAAAGCAACCCCATGAGGGTTCGCGTGCTCATTCTACCAGAGCAGCTGCTGCTACCATAGCGCTAGCACGCGGAGCTCCAATCCTGGATATCTGCCAGGCAGCGACGTGGGCATCTCTGCACACGTTCACTAAACATTACTGCCTGGATAATCAGGTCTGCAGAGATGGCTACTTTGCCCATTCGGTCCTGCAGGACATTTTGGTGTGATCATAGTTCGCAGCCCACCTCCGGGGATGGTATTGCTTGGGTATCTATTCTAAGGTAAGGAATCTGCAACTAGAAGTCTCTATCAGATGAACAATTTACTTACCTTCAGTAATGATATATCTGGTAGAGACATATTATAGTTGCAGATTCCTTACCAACCGCCCCATCCTCCCCTGCTCTGCGAACTGAATTCTAGGAAATGGAACTTCCCTTTAAGGGCCCTAGTTTTGGTGCACCATTCTCAGTGCTCTTCACGGCTCAGTGCTACTGGCGTGGAAAGTCCTGAACAGAAACAGGTCAGCGCACCGGGGTGGCGCCTATATACGACTGCGATGTCATCACAGCGATCAAGACGTCAACGATGCCCGCGTAGTCAACTGATGCCACTTGATGGCGCACACGGGTACTGCTCGAAGAAAAATCTCAGAATCCATTCTGACACTTGGGGAATATTCTGAGGGAAGGAATCTGCAACTAGAATATGTCTCTACCAGATGTATCATTACAGAAGGTAAGTAACTTGTTCAACTGGGCTACTCTTGTCGAGCCCCTTTACATATATCTTTCCCTATATAAACTCCCAGCCCTGCCTGTTGTTTTGAATATTTCCTGAAGGTGACTATCCTCCAAACCGTTCCTCCTCCTAGACCCTATGAAGTGCTGCAAAGGGAAATTACTCCATCTGTAGTTCTCTCGTGCAAAGAAAAGGCAGGTTCTGCACCTGTGGTTGAGAAACTTAGTGCAATCAATGTATACACCATACATGAAACACAGGCTCTGGGAAACCAGTTAGTCAAAATATCAGCTGTGTCTAGCACAGACAAAGCAAAGCAACCAGGTAAAAAAAGCATGTCTTGCACTTCTCTTGCACATTTGTTACAGAAAACTTTTACCAAAACTGAGTGTTTGAACATTTGTCAAGTTTCACAAATTATAGTAAGCACATAGGGCCAGATGTATCAAACAATTTTGCATTCGCAAACGGTGCGAATCGCAAAATTCGACCGTTTGTGAATGCAAAAATACCTTTCAAGGTTTATGAAGGCATTCACAGTGCAATTTCAAGGAATCGCTAAAATAGTGATTCCCTGAAATTGTGACTCCATTTAGGGAATTGCAAATTGGGATTCTCTAAATAGGAAATCGCAAATAGAGAATTCCTATTTGCAATTTCCAAAGCACATGTATCAAGCATTTCCTAAATGCGAATTGGGCATTTAGGAAATGCAATTACCACCAAATCCAATTTGGTTGCAAGCATGTGCAATTTTTAAAAATGCATTATAAATGCATTTGTAAAAATGACATGTAGCACACACATGCCCACAGGGCATGTGTGCACTTCACATGTCCCCAAATATTTTTTGGGGGTGCATCAAAGGGGGCCCTAGGCCCCCAGCACCCTGGGGTTTGCATTACCTAACAGGAATTCACAAATTAGGTAATGCAAAACCATTCGCACCTATGGGCCCACAGACCCAGAGGGATGAATGGCGTCCCGTTCCCTAATTGCGATTCGGTAATAGTGATTGCGGTTTTAAAGAAATCACTATTAACGAATTGCAATTTTGATACATCCCATTTTGCATTTCTTAAATAGTGATTTCTTAAAAATCACTATTTAGGAAATGCAAACAGGGACTTTGAAACATCTGGCCCATAGTTTGCCCACAACTTTCAAAGGTGTGATTGTAAATTTCATATACCATTACCCAAACCAAATGTTTGCAGATATTATGTCTGCTTAATCATTTTATAGCGCAATTGTTGCTAGATTGTAGTAGCGCCACAGATACATTTCCCCATCAGTTGTGAGGTGTTATGCACAGATGGTGAAATGTGCAAGTGATGAGTTAAGTAATCTTAAAGAAAAAAGTTCCCAAGAACTTGGTGAAGAAGTTTCAGTTGTCGGCTGGAGCAATTCTTATTCCGAATGTCAGAGAAACATAAAGCTACTCAGTTCCAGGCCTCATAAGAAGAGACGATCTGTGATCTAATTTTGTCATCCACTAGTGTATGGATACTCAGAGCACAGCCATGGGCAGGTTTGCAGCCCGCTTGACCTTTCCTTGGGTCCTCTGTTGAACAGCTGCACTGGGCTGCTGTTTACTGGACTGAGTACTAATATTCAGAACTATGTTAAAACAAAGGGAACACATTTATTTAGGGAAAGAAGCAAAGAAGGTGCCCTGAACAAATTATCTTTAGCAATACCTTCATTTTTAAAGACACTGTGCAACAAATATAAAAATCTTAGAAAGTCTCTTCAAAATGTAAAAAGTGTATTTTCTTAATATGCAGATGTGTTTCAGCTTAGTACAGCAGATTATGCCACTGCATTGAGAGGCATTTATTAAAAGTGATACTTTTCAAACATGAACTTGTACATGTGTATGCATCCCACCCTCAACAACAGTACCATTAATGTATTGGGGCAAGTCAGTTGTCATGTGCTCTCTCTGAGTGGTCTAGGTTGTGTTGTACATGGAACAACATTATAATTTATGAATGAAACATAAGAGAAGGTTGTGTACAGCGCGTATACTGAACTCATGTATTCCAAAGTATGTAGGCTGGGATACTGAAGCCAGAATATAGAGGAGTCGCAATATTGTGACCAGAATATCCGTCAATATTTTGGCTTCAATTGTAACTACTACAGTCATTTCAGGGTGCTTTCATGTGCTAATTAGGAAAAAGGAGGAAATTGAAATTAACAAGTACCTAGGATCACACCATTTTGTTAAGGTGGAAAGCCGAGACTGATCCCAAAGTTTCTGGTTTCCAATTGAACAATTTAGCCACTAGGTTAGTATCTCTTTTCCTCTCTCATTTTACATCAAAAGTTAATGCTTTGTCTTTAATTCTTGGTGCATGAGGTTAGAGTGCACGTAGCAGAGAGACGCCACATGAAGGTTTGTTTTGTTTTGGATCCAGGGTCCAAGAGAACCTTGAGCTGAGCCAGAGACAGGCAGCAGGCTGAGATTGACTCGAGCCTTCAGTGAATCTTCCACCTCTATCACATAATGGTAATTAAGAGTATAAAGGCATAGGAAGGATATGATTTGATTATCATCAAACATTTGGTGGGGCAGAAGTTCCAACACGCAGAGCAGGACTCTTTGCTTCAAGATTTATAACTATCTCACTACACCAAATTTAATGAGTGGGCTGTGAGATTAAGCGTTTTTCACACATGGGTAAAATCAAATGATTGTTGGGTTACAGTACTGTTTTCTTATCACATCCTTACTGCCAACAGTTATTATGATTTACGTTTTTCCTGGGTCTGTTAAAAAGGGGCAGAGAAGTATTTCCAGAAAGTGATCACTGAAGAGCACACAATTTGTCAAGACGGGAGATTTAGATTAATACAAAGTGCAAACTGGTTCCATGGTTTCCATCCTGCTCATTACACAACAGTTCGGGTGTGAGAGGTTCCGATGGTAAGATTCAAAGTCTACTCTTTCCAAAGAAATGCCAAGATTGCATATCAAATGTCCTAGTGCTACGGCTAAACCTTTCTCACTGTCTCAGGTCTAATGATGGAGGTTCAGTGTTTTTATCTACACCTCAGTGGATTGCACACCTTGCTGGGAATTCTTTGTCAATTATTTTTTTAATACCTTAACTGAGCCTGTTTCTGAACACTCCTGATGTTTACAGATAAGACCTAAAGGCATAAGAAGATCGTGAGGCCTAACATTCTTTTTCATTCTAATTCAATAATCAGGTTACTTCCTTTGTACACTTCATTTCTCAAAGGATGTAAGAGCAAGCAGGGAAGGCTTACACCGGGGCTTGGTAAAGGGAGAGGGTCTCAAAGGCTGCATAACGGAGTATTGTGAATTAGAAGTGTATCACTTCTAAACACTAGAGGTATCATTTAAAGGGCAGCGTGGAATAAAACCCTCAAAATAACTCTGCAGATCACTGTGCATGCCATGTGTATGCTTGGCATCCCCTAGACCCACCTTTCCACCCTGTCCCTCACCCTGCTGGCATCAGTGCAGCCCTCGGTCACAGTAGACACCATCATTTTTTCACCCTTGGGAAACTGATTGTGAGTATTCATGCACCAGTGGGAATGGCCTTAGTGGTCCTAAGGAGAGCTCAAGTGGTGTCAGTTTCCAAGTGGTTTGTAGCCACTGAGTGGCCTCTCATTGTGTTAAGTAATGGAAATAAACCATGGATATCTCACAGACATACGTGAAATGATCTGTAAATTACTGTTTAATATATACATTTTATGTTTAATTAGTTCTACTGTCGTCTAAAAAAACTGAGAAGACTGTCATCTCTTCCTGAGAAGACAACTTTGTAATCATTGACAACACAGGGTGAGGGCTCCATTTTAGGCACAAAAGCCTGCCATGTTGTTGCTGAGACAGTATTTGAAGATGAAGCTGGCAAGAGCTGACGTCCTGAGGCTAGGGAGGGCATTTTGTAATTCTGTATGGACCCCTGAGGCGCGACATGCATTAATATCAGTCGCTTTGCACCTTGATTCACATGTGTATATTGACACAGAGCTGTTGCAATTGAAACAGAGTCATTATGAAGTGTTAAAGTGTATTTCTCTGGCTTTGGCTAACTAGGCATACTGTTTGAAAGGGGAGCTGTATCATGATGTTCATTCTGTTTTTATAAGTCTTTCCTGCCATGCCCTGCCTCAAGGTATTGATTGTTTATTTCTGAGCGACATTGTTCTCAAAGAGCTCCCTAGGGGAAACCCTTTCGCTACAATGTCCAATTTATTTCCTTCTGCACACTGCATTGCGTTCATTCACAATGGTTCACTGTTGTTTATGGAACTAGTTTGTTCTAACTCTTCCGGATGGTATTATGTCATGAAGGGCAAATCAATATTCATGTAACAGGTTAGTGCTATGGCGATAGAGTTATGTGACGTTTAAAAATGAGAAAGTGTGATTTGTTGGAGCAGTGATTTAGCATGCTGACTTTGCAGTTCCTGTAACCTCTGTGCAAGAAACTTTCTTGAATTTGAGGGTTAGCTGGAGACTTTGTTTGAGCCTCTAAGGATGCTTTCTGATTTCCTACTGATATTGCTTCAGAATCATCATTTCCCAGACTTTTTTTACCATTATTATATATTTCAGAATTGTGATGGCCTATATAGCAGATAACTTGTATTATTTAGTGAATTTACTCCTGCATCTCCATTTTATTATTCTTGTATTTTACTTTTACATTTTTAAATAAACCTTCATGTTTTTTCTAAGTTCCAAATCTTGAACTCCCTTTTTTAACCAATTCTTTCTTATTGACTGTATTTTTTTGCTTCTTTGAATCTTATCTCTAGGAACACTTTGCCTCATAGACTTTGAGTCTAACACCGTGATGATCTACCCAATGTTCGGGCCATTACTATAATGCAGATTTGCTCTCTGTGTTGTGCAAGAAAAAACATGCTATGTAGACAGTCATTTGGCTTTACTGCTTGTTACAGCATTTTACCACAATCTGATGTTGCTGCTGGTCAGATACCAAAGTGCCGGAGAGTTTATAAGAAAGAAAACGTTATTAAAAGCTAACAGTGCTTGTCATCCACCAACAGATAGTGATTATACCTTACATGGAAGCAAAGGAAAACCAATTGTAAGTTTTGGTGTGGTGTGTAGCTATCGTCAACAGGGACCACATAATGCAGCGGGGTTTCAAGGAGAGTTAGCGGAGACAATGCATCAGCCTCGCCCCTCACTTCCATTGCTGTTCCTCAGAGCCCAATGGCTCAAGCATGTGACAGTGATTCAGTTGATGAACTAGAAGAATTCTATATGTTACCACAGGAAGTATTGCCTCCAGAGGGATCTGCATTAGATCCTGGGCCTAGCGGAGAAGCATTCACTGACATGCCCTCCACTGTAAGAACTAGAGTGCTAACCTCTCTCGCATAATGTTCATGTGCAGGCACCATGCTCGGAGAATCTTTTATAGATCCAGCACTGTCAATGACAGTCCACACACTGGCACTTTTAATGTCTCTTCTGTGTTCACTGTGTGACAGAAGAGACAATGCTCAACTGAAGGGGAGGTGGGAGCATTAGCAGTTCTATAAGGTAAAGCAGACTCTTTTAGTAGTAAGGTAACCCCTGCGAACATGCTGGTGCTGTTCCTGTTTCCCTGCTACTCCATCACACCCTGTGGTTGCTGTAAACTGCAGCCTAGGCGGTTACTGGCGAAGGTGCCCCATCCGAGAGATGTCACCTTTCTCCACCTCACTCCTGAAGCCCGAGGTATCCACGCTGACTACTGAGGGACGGGCTATGCTGTCCATGATGGCCTGTGGACAGTTTGCAGCTTTTGAGGTTTAAAGGGACAGGCCGCAGGCAAGGGGGCAGCTTGGAGCACAGGATGGGCTGCCGGGACACAAATGTGCTCCGTTCCCGTCCTCTCCTCCTGCGGTGCTGGACTAGTTTAAACATTTCCGACAGTGCTAATTCCAGTCCATTTACATCGAACATTTTTAAAGCTGTGTATATATATAACAAATATGTCTTATCTACTGGTAGTTATAGTTAGGACCTAGTTTCTATAAGAAGAGTGTTTTTTGCTTTGCTAATAACCTTGGCGCCACTTGACGAATCTTCATGAAATTTTCAAAACGTATGCTTCAGTCAGTTCAGTTGCTGTGTTGAATGTTTCGGAGTGACCCGTCAAGTGGGGGCCCAGAAAAAGGAGGTCAAGAAACAAGTTTTCCCCATGCATTTTCCCATTGGGATTTTGAACACGACTGCAGTCCGAACTGCTGGATGGAATTACACCAAATTTGGCAGAAAGCTAGCTCTTTGTCCAGAAAGTGTGCTTTTTGTGATTTGGTGTAGATCCATTCAGTTTCAGAGATATAAAAGGGCAAAAAATATAGATTCGTTCTGCAGATCCACGCACCAAAGTAAGAATCTCATTGGCTGGCCGGAACCTGGCAGAGAAGTTGCGTCCGCTGTTTTCTTTTATTGGGAAACTGTACCAGGTGCTCAAATTCGGGCTGTAATGTTCATGAAGGGGTTAGGGTAGAGACTCCCTGACTCCATGGGGGGGATATAAGTGCGGTGAAAGCATTAATTGTAATGTTAAAATGCTTAATCGCATCCCCCTAGTGTATATCCGCAGATGGATCCGTGGATTTGTAGAAATGTAAAAAATATATATATTCATACACCCAATCAAAGACCCAGAAAAACACTGTCACACTCACTCTCACACTCAAACACTCTCACACAGAATCTCACACCGAAATAGACACTTTCACACCCACTTTCACACCCAGGTACACACTCTCACACCCACTGTCACTCCCCAACAGAGACTCTCTCTCGCACTCTCACACCCACTCTCACACCTGACACTCACACCCAGAGAGACCCTCTACACCCACTCTTACACCCAGACAGACACTTTCACACCCACTCTCACACCCAGAGACACTTTCACACACACTCTCACACCCAGAGACAGACATCACTGTAACATTTGTTGTAAAATTATTCATAAAAATTGTGCATGACGGGGTGAAAGTTTTTTTTGGGGGGGGGGGGGGGGAAATTTGGGAAGATTCGTCAAACGGCCCCAAAGACACAGGCAGGTAAAAAAATGCTTTTTCTATGAAAACTAGGTCCTAACTATAACTACATACTGACGATAGATACACATCCATATATACATATATATATATTTTTTTTTAAAAGGACCGTAACTGAGTATCTGAGCCACTCGATTACTGCAGTGGGTAGTGGCTCTCTCACAGGCCCTTTTCACTTGCAAATTCTTGTGAGAGCGTGGAAAAGTGAGGGATTCAAACACTAGTTTGTGCAGCGTCAGTGCGCCCAGTGATGGCCACACTCTGAGGAAGGTTTCCACTTTATTTTGTTGATTCTTTAATAGGACTGTGTGAGAGGTCCGCTCACTGCGGCAGCCCCGCTGTCCCTGTTCGGTGCTAGAATCTGTGTGGTACCTGCTCTTAGCACTAGGGGAGCTCTCAGTGCGGCAGGCCTTGCTGCATGGACAGTGTGAGGGCAAACTGTACTCCCTGCACCTTTTCTACCTGTGACTGGGGTATATGTCACTGTTACTGCCCCCACGGCACGGTTTCGCGACACTAAAATCCTAATTACTTGCTTTGTCAGTTCTTGGAAGTACTGTGTGGGAAGTTCTTTTGTGGATCGAAATACATTTAGTTCACAAAACATATGAGATACCTGGGTGTGGTTTATTAAAGTGAGATCAATAAATTAAAAATAAAGATCTGTCTCTTGTTTACCCCTGTGGCGCCTGCTCCCTGATCACATTGTGTAGGCACTGGAAGCTCCACTTTCTGACAAGATAGAATCGTGCAGCTCAGCATTGCATATTTATTATGCAAGGGGCTCACTAGGAAACTCCTCAAGATTCACCGGAAAGAGACAAGTGGTACCCGAGGAAGACATAAAATCTGTCATTCGATAGCGCCGGCACTGAAACCCTGCTGGAATGTTTAATTAAAGCTATCTTCATGGCTCTGAATGAATTCTTCTCTCCACCCTGTTGGGGTGTAATAGAATATGCATGCTTTGTTTGCTGCTGGCGTAGCAAGCGCAAAGCCCAACTCATCAGAAGTGCATTAGGTATATTAACACCAAGACCAGCCATCCAGAAAGTGCCACACACCTCTCACGTGGATGAGCCAGTCTGCCAACCACCCCAGTGAAGCCCATCTCCCCTCTCTCTTGGTTAGTGGTGACACCGTGAACGTGTGTCCCGTCGAACACAACTCTGTCTGATAGTGGATGTGTTCACTCTGCAGGGGAATCACAACAAGGGTGGGTGTAACTTGTGTAATTCTGTGTAGCATAATCGTTTGGAATTACCTGAGAATCCCCCATGATTACACATAGTTACGCAAGAAGAGTAATTCTGAGTTTAGAGCAATTTCTTACCGGAAAAAATGCCTCCTTGTGTCCAAAATATGCACAAGAATGCATCTTGAGAAAAACAAGCGCAAGCAGGCACTCATGCTTGCCAAATGTCCTCTTGGGGTACGATTTTCCCCCAAACAAATTCCTGGCATTTAGCACTAATTTCTTACTGAAAAATGCCCCCTCACATCTAACATGGACACGAGAATGCATTTTGTGCTAAGAAATGATGCTAAAATGCAGTAGAACACAAATATCTAAATGTGCTCTCGCTGTAGGATTTTATTCCCCCAAATTACTCATAATTACACGAGCAGGAGTAATTGCATAATTATTGGTAATCCCGTGTCTAAGAGTAATGCGGAATTACCTGAATTCATTTGATTACTCTGGCGTAATTGAAATTCCGCCCAGGCCTGTTCACAACACACTGGTTTATGTTGTGGCCTCATGTGATGACATTTTTCTAGGCACGGGGAGAACCCATTATGCAACTATGCCCCGTGCCCACCTCATTCCTTCTTCTTGCACGTCTGTCCGAGGGAGGCAACATCTGTCCACTAGGAAAGTGAATGAAATCCATACAAGAAGCCAGCACCCAACTCTCCAAGAAAGCGAGAACGCCTTCAACAATGTATTTCAATGTCGCTGGCTGATGCCAGTATCTTTAAACACTGCAACCTGCCTGATTGCCAGGAGGGTGCTGCCCAAATACCAGAAATTGAGATAATGAGCTGGAGCTCTACATTAGCCGTTCAAAGCGCTAGACTGTGTTTGACTGTGCAGCTGCTGGCTACAAGTGCTACTCAAGAGGATATTGACACCCAACCCAAGAAGAAGAGAAAGAAAAAAAAAACAGAGGAGCTTCAGAGAGTGACTAGAAGAGCCCAAAGACCTTGTACCTTAGATAACTAAGAGCCATATGTACGAACACATTATCCCATAGACACAGAATGGGTAAAACCCTTTGATACATCTGGCCCTAAGTGATGAAGCCACAATGATGAAAGTACAAGAGAGCTGCTCTCTGGAGCAGTGATTCTGGCTGGCAAAGACCCCGCACATCTAGTTTTCCCTAAAGTAGAGGCTTCCATGTCACCATCACTAGTATCCACTGGCCTCATCCCTTCTGTGGGTGGGCGTGAGTGTGACCTCCAGCAGCCTTGGGCCCTGGCAATGGACCAAGAGTAAGTCAGCTGACTAGATCCTCCTTGAGCTCTCTGGCAACGCAGAGGGCTACCAGCTGGCCTTTCCTGGTCTCCCAGATCCCAAACTCTGGACCTAGAGCGTGAGGTGGATTGTGTGAGCTTTCAGCCTGGGCGGATATCGCACATTGTTGTATGTTCCCACAGCCAATCCAGACCTTCAGCGTCCTTGAGAGGAGCCCAGAACCTTTGTCTAGGACCTTCATGACCAGTAATAAAAGACAGTAATTTTCTGGAAGTCAGTAATCCTAACTAGGAGATAGCCTGGCCCACGGTGAAACAAAACTCAAGGTGGTCTGCAAACAGCAAAATAAAGATCTACTGGAAAAGTTCTAGTTTGCAGTATAAACCCAGAGGCGTGCAGATAGAACCATTCTTCATCGTTTTATTGTACTATAATTTAATAATTTTAACATGTTGAGGAAAAGTATTATTTATTCTCAAGTAATAGCCGTGACTGGTGTTTATTTTTATTTGTGATGGCAATATCTGTGATTTCGGTCTTTACTGAACTGCACCCATGAACATAAACAGAAAATAACGTGTTTTCCTGTATAACTGGTTTTAAAACCAGAAAAATATCCAAAATTGGTCTTTTCTCCATGACGTTAATCAAGACTGAGAAGCTACAATCTGTGGAGACTGGGAGATGGGGGACTCGAAAAGAAATGAGATTTGCTTAAACGGCTTCTGATGTGCTCATGTGTAGATAAGGCGAGCAGATAAGGACCTGTGGGAATGAACTCACAGAGGAGAACCGACAAGAACCTGTGTGAATGGCATAGCAGAGGTGAACAGCTGAGGACCTGTGGCAATGAACTTGTGGAGGTGAATAGATAAGGACCTGTGGCAATGAACTCACAGAGGTGAACAGATAAGGACCTGTGGCAATGAACTCACGGAGGTGAACAGATAAGAACTTGTGGCAATGAACTCACAGAGGTGAACAGAAATGGACCTGTGGCAATGAACTCACAGAGGTGAACAGATAAGGACCTGTGGCAATGAACTCACAGAGGTGAACAGATAAGGACCTGTGGCAATGAACTCACAGAGGTGAACAGATATGGACCTGTGGCAATGAACTCACGGAGGTGAACAGATAAGAACTTGTGGCAATGAACTCACAGAGGTGAACAGAAATGGACCTGTGGCAATGAACTCACAGAGGTGAACAGATATGGACCTGTGGCAATGAACTCACAGAGGTGAACAGATATGGACCTGTGGCAATGAACTCATGGAGGTGAACAGATATGGACCTGTGGCAATGAACTCACAGAGGTGAACAGATATGGACCTGTGGCAATGGACTCACAGAGGTGAACAGCTGAGGACCTGTGGCAATGAACTCACAGAGGTGAACATATATGGACCTGTGGCTATGACATTGCAGAGGTAAACAGATAAGAACCTGTAGCCATACCCTTACAGAGATGAATAGATAGGCCTGTGGCTATGAACTTACGGAGGTAAATAGGTAAGAACCTGTAGCAAATAATTTACTGAGGTGAACAGATAAGAACCTGTGGTGATGAACTTACAGAGGTTAATAGATAATAATCTTTTACAGTGAACTCACAGAGGTGAACAGATAAGGATCTGTGGCAATAAACTTACGGTGGCTTTGAAGTGACAGAGAGGAGACCTGATTGGTAGCTGTGGCATTGAAGTGACAGAGAGGAGACCAGATTGGTAGCTGTGGCATTGAAGTGACAGAGAGGAGACCTGATTGGTAGCTGTGGCATTGAAGTGACAGAGAGGAGACCTGATTGGTAGCTGTGGCATTGAAGTGACAGAGAGGAGACCAGATTGGTAGCTGTGGCATTGAAGTGACAGAGAGGATACCTCATTGGTGCCAGTGGCATTGAGGTTACAAAGAGGGGACCAGATTGGTAGCTGTGGCTTTGAAGTGACAGAGAGGGGACCAGATTGGTAGCTGTGGCTTTGAAGTGACAGAGAGGAGACCTCATTGGTGGCAGTGGCATTGAGGTTACAAAGAGGGGACCAGATTGGTAGCTGTGGCTTTGAAGTGACAGAGAGGAGACCTGATTGGTACCTGTGGCATTGAAGTGACAGAGAGGAGACCTGATTGGTACCTGTGGCTTTGAAGTGACAGAGAGGAGACCTGATTGGTGCCAGTGGCATTGATGTACCAGAGACGTGAGTTAGTTCGGACCCCAGGCGATGGTGCAAAAGCTGGGTGAGCCTGTTGTAGCCTCCTGCAGTGAATGTGAAGAACCCGGTGGGACCCCCAGCAGTGATATTATGGAGAGGCGAACCTCAGTTTTCGAGACCTGCCTTACAAGGCTTTGTGGACAGCGTGGGTTTGAGATTTGTGCACAGACATGAGGCTTCATAGGGAGAGCACGGGAAGGTGTGAGTGAAATACTTCAATATAGCGCTTGTATCTCTAGAGAGTGGTTGTAAGAGCCATGAACGATGAGAAATCTTTGTCAGGTGATAGGAGAAGCGTGGCCCCCTTCAAGGTATAGGTAAATCTATGGGAGAGGAGTGGAGACAGCTGTACGTGGATGGAGGGGGAGGGACACAACGCCCACCAAGACCGAGGAATAGCTTTCAAGAGTGGCTGCTGGAAGGAGAGGCTGCTCCGTGGGTGAATTGAAAGCTGTCAGGGACACAAAAAGTGATTACTTTTGAAGATGAATTCTCGCCAGGCTGATAACCCTTAGACTGCTCCTTCCAGGCTGCAGAAAACAGTAAGATAAGCCATGTCTGATGGATGGCGAGTGCCCAGACTGCCTGGAGGGGACCACTGTGTAATTCACCCTCATGCTGATAGCAGCACGACAAGCTGTACAGAGAGCAGGGCTGGGTTTAATACAACCTCAATCAAAGAACAGAGAAGTCATTTTAAATGAAATGCCCTTTAAAGTAGGCGCTAAATAATGAAGGGTGCATTTAACTTCAGTTCCCCACCTGCTGGCACTCTATGAGATGCAACCAAGGCATGGTGACAGTAGGCCTGAAAATTGAGCTGATGTCACTGAGGGCATTGACCTTCTGGTAGCCAGGGCATTTGACGTCACTTGGTTGCACTAAGGGGATTTCATTCTCTGGTACCTCTTGGAGCTTTCTTGGGGTGGGGGTGCTGAGGCCCAGAGATGTTTTAAGGTATGGGCAAAGTGGGCTCTGGTCCAGGGCCCCAGGCTTTTTAGGCACCTCCCTGATAAAGCTCTGTTCTGCAGAGAGTCTTGCCCTGATTACCTTGAATAATTCCTAAACAAATTATTTTAAACTTCAATTTCCTTTAATTTATTTTTAATGTGGACAACGTGTGAGAGTCTATTACACACCTTTTACAGGGAAATGTTGTGTTTGTTTTATGCAACATTCACTAAAAGGTTGTTTTAGATCAAAACAGGACCGCACATATGAGAAACGGGAGGGCGTCACAGAGATTATTCCCAGTAATGTTAGTGAGCTGCTGCTGTGTTGCAATATTGAAAACACACATCCCTATCCCTGAATATTACATGTAAACACATTTATAGTTTGCACCAGTGTGTCTGTGCACTGTCAGTGACCTGGCCAAAGAGGGCCTGAAAAAGCTGACTTTGGATCATAAATTCAAAGCTGTTCTGAACGGGGCTTCCAAATTACGTTTGGGCGAGGGCCCCCAAGATCCTTAGGAAGTCCCTGCTGAGGGCACTTATTGGAATGATGAAGCCATTCCCTGGCGGTTTCCTAGACAGATGTCGCAGGGGAATTATCATGGGTTGGCAACGGTTGGCCGCTGCTTCACGGTCTGAGGATGTGGTTGGCATGTTTTGGGCTGATGGGGGTGGAACACATCATTTGCTCCAGTGGGGCATTTAATGACGTCAGTCAATAGCGTTGGCATCTCCTTGGCACTTACTTTGCTCATGCCACTGGACAAACATCATAAGCAGATGCTGTTGTGCGATGGGGACAGTCCTTGGATTGGCAGCACCGGGGACATTTCATGTGTTCTTGGAAGAATAAATCAGTAGCATTAGGGTTATTTCATTGGTAGATAGATCTGGGCAACTTTAATGGACACGTGCCATTGGAATCACTTTATCGGCTAGCAGCATGGGCTGGTGGTCTGATGGTATTTCACGTCTTGATGCCAAGGGGGATTTTCATGGTTTGATAGTGTTTTAAGCATTTCATGGACCAAAGGCATTGAGGGGGTGCTTCAGGAACCGAAAGCACGGTGTGTTTTTCATGGTCTGATAACACTGTCCTCTCCTGACAGCATTAGGGCCATTTCTCGGGTATTTTAAAGACTTGTTAAATTAGGGGCATCACATTAGCTGATAGTTTTAGAAACTTTTCATAGTTTGGTGGTATTTGGGTGATTTCATACGCTGGTAACTCTTGGCATTGCATTACATTCATAGGCTGGTCGGATGGGTGGCACTGCCTAGTATCACATTGCATTACTGAGGGCATGCCACTTGAGATGGGCTGATAGTGGTTTTGGCATTTCATGGGCGAATGGCCTGGCTGTACCTCAGGAACCTCAATCCATGGGTGTTTTTCATTGGCTGATAGCATTGGGGCATCCCCCGAACTGATGGGACCAAACTTTCGATTGACTACTTACATTGAGAGCAATTCACGGGCTGTTGACATTTGAGGCATTTCATGGCGTGAAAAACCTTTCACCCTTGACCTTCAGTAGGGAGCTGGGATTTGGTAATTGAACATGGTCTAGTGTAATCAGTTGTGTCTCATCACGTAATGGCACTGTTGGCATTTATGGCTGAGATCACAAGAAAATGCACCAGTACCATTGTCAGGCAAGATGCAACAAGATAGACTTTTTCAGTGTATGGAACTGTCAGGTGTCCCCAGAGAGGTGGTAGGAATAATCCTTTGTCCGATGGCATCAAGGCTGATGGCTTGGGTGCACTTCACAGACCTTTGACGCAACATTGAAGCTGGTTCATGGTCCAGTGGCCGTACAGCCGTATTCTGGACCCAAGTCATTGGGGCACTCCTGGGCTGATGACAGAGGGCCTGATTACGATCTTGGCGGATGGAATACTCCATCACAAATGTGACAAACATTCTGCCCGCTGCATTATGATGTCCGTGGGATCGTAATAGAATAGAATCGTAATACGGTGAACAGGATACCTCTCACATTTGTGACAGAGTAACCCCGTCCTCCAAGATTGTAATCAGACCCATAGGTTGCTTCATTATCATGTTCTGAGCGGATGACACTGTAGGCATTTCCTGGGCTTCTGGTATTTGAGGTACTCAGATTATTCACACTGGCGCTCTTCACTTATCTGTATCACTGGGCATTACCTGAGCTGATGGCATTGGCAGAATTCTGTGGGCAGATGGCACAGTTGGCAATTTATTACCTGCCGGTATTGCGATGCAACGACCGAGGCTATGATACTGGTCATTTTCCTAGGCTGATGGCATCCTGTTCGATGATACGTTATGTTAGTGTATACTTGTTATTTTTATAGGGCTTTTTCGTGACATTTGACTGGCTGCGGGCACTGTGGGCTTCACTTTGGTTGGTGGCACCACAGTAATTAAATGAACTGGCATTACATGAGCAGATGCAGGCGTCTGCACCTCGTTCCCTGGTGCCAATTAATGGAAGCCTTTCACTGTGTGTGATAATGAGCATTCAATGTGAATATAGAATTTTATATGTTACGCGTGCGAACTGATGCTGGGATTTTCATTTGTTATTATAGAACTATTTTATTTCATATTCAGAAGTACTTTGTGATAACATATTGTGCAAATACATCATGTAGCTTGACTATTTTCAAAGATCATTTGAGCAATAAACCGCCAAGACAAACCCCTGTTTCAAAATCCCTAATAGTGTTTTGGTGCTAGACGGCTGTTATTTCATGATTCATGTGGAGGCATTTCATCTACACGGATAATGCTTTTTTTGACATTATGGTAAGTATTTCTGTGAGGCCATGTCCTGTCGGATAAGTGTACTTCTTTGAGAGGAGTTCTAACTTTTTTCTCAGTTTGGGCGTAATTACATTTAGCCGTTTTTCCGGATGGGAGAGCAACACTTATTATGGGAATAAAAATACAAAACCACATTTTTGGGTCTCCCCCAATTTAGTTGGTCCATGATTGATGGATCAGTGCAAGGCTTTCAGTTGAGGAGCCAAAGAAAGTCAATGACTTATTTTCACACACCAAGCTTCCTCTGTATTTATGTGCGTAGCGTTATTTTTATAGCGTGATCCTAGCCAAAAGGCAGAGGAGAGCTGTACAGGGTGGAAGGTGAGCACAAAGTTGAGCAGTGATAGGAAAGGTAGCTGTTCTTTAAAGAGCTGAGCCTTCATTTCTTTCCCATTTTGAAGAAGAGTTTGGGTGGTCCTGATGGAGTCAGGGATGTTGTTCCAGACTCTGGGTACGTGGATGGAAATGGCCTGCTTTTTTTTTTTGTGTGCTTTTTTACACTTCTTAGTCTGCAGTCTGATGGTGTGCTGGCTGCAGGTCCCACGAGAAACACCAGAGATAGTGAGCTTGTCTGCAGGTTTAGTGGGGTGCTGGTCGTGCTGACGTTGCAAGGCTGCACCTGGTGTTGGATGCTGGTGCAGCTGGCAAGGTGATCAGTGGAGTTCCCTGAGGATGTGGTTAACATGATCAAAATTCTCGAGGCCCTGAGTGAGATGTGCTGCAGCTTGTAGGATGCTCCTAAGAGGGGTCAATTGGTGTCTGGGAGACTATGGCAGGTGTTACCGCCATGCAGATAAGAGAATGAGCGTTTGAACGGTATTTCTGAAGTCACATTGTGGGAGAAATCGTATCACTTTCTTTAGACGTTACAGGCCACCTTTGGTCTTTTAGGCAATGTGTCCTCTGAGGGTCAGGTTGGTGTCCAGGGTCAATCTAAGTGAATTCCTGTTCAATAAAAGTTGAGGTTTGGTTCTGTTTCAGTTCATGTCATTGAGCCAGAGGTTTGTACTGTTTCTTGTGTGTTGTTTTTGACGAGTAATACGAATTCTGTCTTGGATAGGTTGAGCTTCAGGTAGGCACTAGTCACTCAGGCCTCGATGATGTGCAATGTTTGAGACTTTGGATGCCCCCAGCAGAGGAGACTTGCAAATAGAGTTGTCTATCATATGCATTTCATTGAATCTTTGAGCTATTATCTGTGAGTAGAGCACCAATTGACTGGTTGAAGTTAAATGGACAGCATGGAGCTCACTCCGAAAATAAGGATTTTTTTTTACCTGGATGCTATACTGTCTTCTGAAAAGACTGCAGCAATGGGGAAAAGTCAGTCACATACCAGGCTCACTTCTCCAAAGGCTTGTGGCACATGCAATTACATACCAAACTTGCCTCTGAAGCATTATGGGATGGCCAGTCAGTTGGCAGGATTTCCTCTCCAGAGGATTGTTGAGATGTGACAAAGGCAATCATATAACAAGCTTGCCTCTGAAAGGTCTATAGCATTGGAGCAGAGTCAGTCACACGCCAGGCTTGCCTCTCCAAAGGCTTTTCAATCCTTTGTGCAGGGAGGTGACATATGAAACTTGCCTCTATAAGGCCCATAGCATTGTGGTGGAGTCAGTGACATACCTGGATTTCCTCTTCAAAGACCTGTCAAGCTGTAGTACAGACAACTACAAGCTTGTCTCTGCAAGACCTGCATAGCCCAGGTAGAGTCACCTATAGACCAAGCTGTGCCCGTAGGGGCCATTCGATGTGTGACCCTATCAGGGATAGCGAAGCCTGCCCCTGAAAGGACTGTGGCATTGGGGCAGAGCCTGTGTCGTCCCAGACTTGGTTCTGAAAAGCCTGTCCAGCTGTGGTCGGCTCGTTCCTAGGTAAGCTTTGCATCTGAAATGCCTGCCGAACTATGACAGCCGGAGTCATTTTTAGAGGCCTGCAGAGATGTGACGCACCCCATGCGGGGCTTGCCTCAGAAAGCCTAGGGCAGTGGTTCTTAACCTTCTGACGTCTGTGGACCCTCACTTAATCATTATTGGAATCCGTGGACCCCCGCTGAATTCTTTTTGGAATCCGGGGACCTCCCCTTAATCATTACTGGAAACCGAGGACCCCTGCCTAAGCAATTTCAATGATTGAACCACAAATCAATACACAAAAAAATTCAGAAACAAACATTCATCAAACAAATACACAAGTGATTAGATGTTTTATGTAGTGCATGTGCAAATATAAAACAATCAACATTCTAATAGGAAGGTCAGAGCTTCTCTAAATTCAATTGCAGCCACTAATCGTCCTTACTATATTCTGTTTGATGCACTTGCACTGCTCCCACAAATCAATCTGTGGGTACCAGCTTAATTTGTAGCTTCTGTCAGATTCCTTTACATTCACAGAACGTTTGAAATGTTTAAATTGTACCTTTTGCTCATTCGTTTAATATACACCTTGTCTGTTAATATTATTTAATTTTATAATCAGTCAGGGATCCCCTTAGTAGGCTTCATGTGCCCCCAGGGGGCCCCGGACCACAGGTTAAGAAGCACCGGCCCCCGGGGACGCTCTCACCCCTGGCTTGGTGTGGAACTGGGGTTCTCATGGCCCCGGGGGTCGCTCTCCCCCCTGGCTTGGCGTGGGATGGGGGTTGTTATGGCCTCCGGGGACGCTCTCACCCCTGGCTCGGCGTGGAACGGGGGTTGTTGTGGCCCCCGGGGACGCTGTCACCCCTGGCTCGGCGTGGAACGGGGGTTGTTGTGGTCCCCGGGGACGCTCCCACCATGGGCTTGGCGTGGAACGGGGGTTGTTGTGGTCCCCGGGGACGCTCTCACCCCTGGCTCGGCGTGGAACGGGGGTTGTTGTGGCCCCCGGGGACGCTCTCACCATGGGCTTGGCGTGGAACGGGGGTTGTTGTGGTCCCCGGGGATGCTCTCACCATGGGCTTGGCGTGGAACGGGGGTTGTTGTGGCCCCCGGGGACGCTCCCACCATGGGCTTGGCGTGGAACGGGGGTTGTTGTGGCCCCCGGGGACGCTCTCACCCCTGGCTCGGCGTGGAACGGGGGTTGTTGTGGCCCCCGGGGACGCTCTCACCCCTGGCTCGGCATGGAACGGGGGTTGTTGTGGTCCCCGGGGACGCTCTCACCCCTGGCTCGGCGTGGAACGGGGGTTGTTGTGGCCCCCGGGGACGCTCTCACCATGGGCTTAGCGTGGAACGGGGGTTGTTGTGGCCCCCGGGGACGCTCTCACCCCTGGCTAACGGGGGTTGTTGTGGCCCCCAGGGACGCTCCCACCATGGGCTTGGCGTGGAACGGGGGTTGTTGTGGCCCCCGGGGACGCTCTCACCATGGGCTTGGCGTGGAACGGGGGTTGTTGTGGCCCCCGGGGACGCTCTCACCATGGGCTTGGCGTGGAACGGGGGTTGTTGTGGCCCCCGGGGACGCTCTCACCATGGGCATGGCGTGGAACGGGGGTTGTTGTGGCCCCCGGGGACGCTCTCACCCCTGGCTAACGGGGGTTGTTGTGGCCCCCGGGGACGCTCCCACCATGGGCTTGGCGTGGAACGGGGGTTGTTGTGGCCCCCGGGGACGCTCTCACCATGGGCTTGGCGTGGAACGGGGGTTGTTGTGGCCCCCGGGGACACTCTCACCATGGGCATGGCGTGGAACGGGGGTTGTTATGGTCCCCGGGGACGCTCTCACCATGGGCTTGGCGTGGAACGGGGGTTGTTGTGGCCCCCGGGGACGCTCTCACCCCTGGCTCGGCGTGGAACGGGGGTTGTTGTGGTCCCTGGGGACGCTCCCACCATGGGCTTGGCGTGGAATGGGGGTTGTTGTGGCCCCCGGGGACGCTCTCACCCCTGGCTCGGCGTGGAACGGTGGTTGTATGGCCCCCGGGGACGCTCTCACCATGGGCTTGGCGTGAAATGGGGGTTGTTGTGAGTTTATTGTGCCTCCAGATTCGACTCGAGAGAGCCGTTCGGGGACGTGGACCCCCCAAGCAGGTGCCCAGTGGCACCAGGGGCCCTTAGACATAGACGAAGCACTTGACTATTGCCTGGATCATTACGTACGTTGTCATCTGTATTTGGGGAGACGGGCATAGCTTCCAGCGCCCCTAGACTCTCGGCTTCGCGCCAGCCTGCACCCCGGCAGCTGCAGGGCCCTGACCGGGACAGGAAGGCCTTGTTTCCAACCGTACCCCTTGTAGTGTGATTAAACAAGCCTTGCTTGAGTAAGCAGCTGCCCTGGGACTGTATGTCACCCTCTTGTGCTGCGGGGAGCCCTCTCAGATATTTGTTGTCTGCGAGGACCGAGCTTTTCCATCAACCTATTGATTCCGAGTCACGTTTGTAAATTTAAGAGGCAAGTGGTTTCTGCAGGCGAGTGGCGGCTGCGTGAGAAGGTGCCCGCGGGCTCGGTGCTGCGCTGGTGTATATCAAGGCTTCCAAGCCCAGCCAGGGAGGGGCGGTGGGGCAGACGGCTGTCCTGGACTCTGCAGGGAATAGCGCTGATCGGAGGGTGCAAGTGTAGGGGGCTCCAGACCGCTTGGAGAAGGGAGGAAATTAGGAACGGGTCTAGCGGCATGTCGGGTGGGGGGGGGGGGCGGTGGGGTGGAGGGGGAGGTGTTAGTGGAAAGGTGACCCCTAGGTCGGGGCGAGAGGATAAATCTTTTGTAGCCAGTGAACATTTACTTCCATCAGAGGCGACTGTGGGTTTGGCCTGTGACCTTCGCAGTGAAGGTCACAGGGGCCTTTTCACTGACCCACGAATGCCTCCTGTCCGACAGACCTTTGTCTTTGGGTGGAGACCCCCCAAATCCCCTGGGATTACCCGAAGAGATGCCCTTTAACTTGAACGTGAAGGAGAGAGGCAGGCACTGTGGAAAGGAGGTTACATGGAGTGTACCCCTGCAGGAGGAAACACTGTCCAGAAGAGGAGATCGCAGGCCCCAGTCGACTGTCCGATGGACCTGTACCAAGAACCCGTCAGTGTATCTGCGGGGTCCAGGGAGAGCGTCAGGCCTCCAAACAGCCACATGGACAAAGCGATGCTCCATCAAACATTCAAAAATCCAATCAGAGTATCCAATAATCCAATTCTTCCTTTTATTCGTTTCAAAATTTCCCACAATAAAAAGTTATTTTCAATGTTTACAACCAAAGATACAGCCAGCCAACGCGTTTCGTTTACATCCGTTAGCTTCTTCAGGGCATTCGGATCACCTACAATCAGATTCATCAAAAGAACTCTCCAGTCGTTAGCGTGCATCACCATCTTTGATGGTGCATGGCTATCTTTGATGGTGCATCGCAACCTTTGTTTATATGACTTCTGGTGGTACACCCAGGAGCAGCAGGGTTTTATTGTATGCACATCATATACTGCACTTGTAATTATTGGGACAGAGTGCTGTGCTGTGGTCACCTTCTTCCATCTCTGAAGCTCTCAGTGTCTTGCCCTAGTGGGTCTGTAGCTTGCTCGGTCCTCTTTACCTTGTTTCACTGGAGCCTGTGTGTGCAGGCTTTAGAGTAGCATTTCCTTTAAAAAAACACTAAAGCCCTCATTTCGAGGTACAGAGGGAATGTGCTGGTAGTTGCAAACCCCTAGAATTACAGGTACGGGGGGACCACCAACCTGGGTGGAAAATCCAGCCCAGTGTAGATAACTCTGAATCCAGTTCCTCAGGTAATTTCTCATTTCCTTCCAACATTCACTGGGAAATTTCAGTTGCTATTTCCAGATGAACGTGAACAAATCCTTGGATCTCATAAATCCCATAGGTCTGGCGCCTACGAGCCCAACAGGATGACATTGCCGTACTGAGGCCCACGCTTTACTTGCCTGGAGTGCCGCATAGAAACCTTTGATAAGCTTATAGGCGCTGGCTCACTACTTATGAAATATTCTTGGCCTGCCGACAGGCAGAGTGGTTCATTGTAAAACCTATTGTAAAAGCCAACAGGCACCCAAGCCATGGACTGCAGTGATACAACCACAAAAGGCATTTATATCGTGAGTGAAATCAGTACGCAATCCCAAGAAACTTGAGGGTTCCAAATGATTTCTTCTTAATCCGTTCCTTACGAAGAATCATAAAAGTCTGAGCCTTGAGGAAGCCTGAAGCTGTGTGTCATCCAAAGGGCGAAACTCCTGTTGGCTACATTGAGATAGATTATACATAAATCTTGGGACTTTGTGGCAAGATGTATCACTGTGAAGTAACATAAAACTGAAAAGCTCCCACCTGTAATTAATCCATGTGTGATACCCTTGAACAATGTACAGGAAGCATCATTAAGGCACTATATGATGGAGAATGAATGATTTTCTTTCTTTTGATTGAACATTTTAATGAAAGGCTTTTGCTTCTGTCAATATTTGGCTTTCGCTCTAACCTGTTTTGTTACTAACGTATCCAGTAGGTCTATACATATGGGGGATGAACATACATTTATCTTTGAAAAGGCGATTATGAAAACATGTCAGAGACTGCAGCAGATGCTCTGACTTGTTGAAACCCTTTGTCAAAGCCAGGTGCAGACGTTTATCGTGTAAACCCTGTTTCAAATGTTTAGCTTGTTGTTTTTCCCTTTTCATTCATGTTTTCTAATCTAGTATTTAGATATATGTACAATAAACTACATTTTCTTTCTAAAGTAAGACCAGTGCCCAAATGGGTGATGTTGTTGAGAATTATTATTGTCTCTGCTGAGTTCTGAGTTACAAACTCACACCACCTTCCTCACAGAGCTGGACTTCGCTCAAACAGCGCCCTGGGCGAAAACAAATTTGGCACCCCTCATACTTACTGTCTTTACTTGTATGTTGAAAACTTGAGAGGCGTAAGAAGAGAGTACGGGGGCATGAGTACAGAGCGCCACTAGAAGAAAAAACAACCAAGTGTGGCCATGGAGACGAGCAGCCTTCATAAACACTGTTTAATCATATATTTCGTCAGAGGGAGGTTGAAAGTTGACTATTGCAGACAGCCCATGCTCTCTTATGAAGGCCAGCCCACCTGGGCGTGGACCCAGCTCGCCCATGCTAAAGTAAGCCGTGGACCGCTCTGTGTCGCTACCTGAAGATCATGTGCAAGAGGCTATCACAGAACTGACTGCCCCAGCCCTTCCAACCTTCCAGAGGCCCAGCACAATAAGATCCGCCTGACCCTCTGTTTCTCTATCTTCTCGCCTGCCTGCTTCTCTGCCTACTTGTCACGTGATCTGTTTCTTACTCGCCTGCCTGTCTTAATTCTTTTGATCTGTCTATCTGTGCCTTTCTGTCAGAACGCCTGCCCCTAGAACTATTAAACAAATAATCTGCATATCGTCTGCCCATCCTTCTGACCATCTGTGGGTCTGCCTCTCTGCCTAGTCATCATTTAGTCTGCCTATCTGTCTATCTGTCAGTCTGCCTGCCCATCTACCCATCTGTCTGGATCCATGACTGTCCATCTGTCTGCCTACCCGTCTGTCCACCTATCATCCTGGTCATCTGTCCATCTGTTGGTCTGATTGAGTTTCCCTGTGTCTGCCTGGCTGACTGTCCATTGGTTGATCTGACTACTCATCTGTTGATCTGTCTGTCTGCCTACCTGTCACCTGTCATCTGTCTACCCATCTATTTATCTGCCTGTGCCCGTTTGTCAATTCTTCAACCTGCCTGCCTAACCACCTGTTGGTCTGCCTGACTGTCCATCTGTCTGCCACCCAATCTATCCATCTGTCGGTCTGCCTGACCGTCCATCTATCGGTTTGTCTGCCTGTCCACCTGTCAGTCTGTCTGCCCACCTATCTCTTCATCCAAAGGTGGGACACCTTTTAGAGTGTGTACCTGGTCAGCGAGGACAGTGAGTCGCTGAGAGGCAGTGATCACAGCACTGCGAGCCAAAGCACCCAGAGGTGCCTGCAGCTGACATCTGAAAGTGCCCAGGTTCACCAGTGCTGGTTGGAAAAGGTATCTACATTCAGCCGATAGTCATCTCTCAAAGGCACAAACCGAGATGCAAGGAGGAGGTCTGATCAGAATCTTCGCCTCCCTTCCCTTGAGTCACTTCTGATTCAGGGGTTCACAGGAGGCCCCACACTCCACCTCCCCAGCATGCCATGGTCCTTCCCTGCTGATCTATGCTCAGACCTACCCTGTGGCTACACCCTGGTGCCATGCTGCACCAGACTGCTGACTGGATGTCTCTTCAACGCATGCTACCAAGTTACCCCCGAATTAAGTGCTGATGAAAATTTGTGGGTGAGATGACCATGGACCTTTGGTCATTAGTGATTCTGTTTGGTCAGGTCTGGTCCACAACTGGCGGTAATCATTTGTCCATTAGATGCCGGTGAAGGGAATAAATGGTGATGTACCATGGGAAGGGGCGCAGAAGAAGCCCCCCAATGCCATTGGAATCCTACTGCTGCCAGTCCGGGTTGGGTCTGGACCAGGTCTGGTGAGGTGCCAGCCTTTGTAAGCCTGTGCCAGGAAGGAGAGCTGCAGGTTGCTCCTGAAGAGGGGTGGGCCTCCCTGCTGCTCCCTGGAAATGGAGAGGCCTCTGGACACCGGCTGCCCTCAACATTATGAACAGGTGCAGCACTGAGTCTGGGATGGCACAGTGCCAGGTGTGCGTGCACTCCAAACCTTTTCATAGAGGTTGGCACCAATCTGCCTTTCTAGGGCACAGTTTGTTACGTATTGTTGCGCTCGTCCTCCAAATAACAGTGACCTACTTATTACTTGGAACATCAAAGAATCAACACAAACAGCAGGTGCCCAAATGACAGCAGCGAGACATTCACGATGCTGACTTGGAATATCACCCAAGCAAGAAAGGTGTCAGAACTTGCATATTCACTCGCTCATCCACCTATACATTCATCTTAGTGACATAAGCATCCACTCCAGAGATCTGACTGTTACTTACATGGCACTCATGTGCTGTTCCTTCTGCTACTGACACTTATACTTTACGTCTTACTTGTGTAATGGAGGTTTGCGCTGCTGCTATACAACTTGTACCTTAATTGTAAATCAAGCACAATTTGAAACTTTCTACTACACATAGGAAAAAATGATTCACGTTGCCAATGCTTGTTTTAATGCATGTGAGTGAAAAAGTGAGTCCTCACAAAATATGCGTGCTGAGTTTATTTTTAGATATACACATGAAACAAACAATTTTTTAATTGGAGCAGTCGATTTTTTAAAATTTTAAAATATTACTGACAGGTAGCCAATTCTGTCATTTTAGCCAACAGCATACTCTATGCTCGGGTTTTAAATCCATGATGAAATTGTTGAAAGCAAAACTACAAACCCCACAATGCAACTTGACATTGAAGAAAACAGACGATGATAACATATAGCCTACAGTCAAAGCGCAGAGTTGTGAAATGCAAAATAAAATTTCGTTCCTGGGTTTCTTTGTTTTTCTTGTAAGCAATCACAGGTTAAACAGCTCAGTCTGGGAGAGGGCAGAAGCAGCCTTTCAGATGCAGATGCCAGCACCTGGCTGCTAATGAGTTAAAACTCCTTAGAAAACCTGCAAAAGGCATCTGTTCGAAGCAGCAGTTAGACATGTCTAGAGACAAGAACAGGGTACAAGTCTGAGGGTGCACACGGGTAGACTGCATCTACTCACTATTTTCCCCAGGTGGATGCTGTCCACCCACCCAAGAAGATGGCCCCCACATAAATATACTGAATTTATTACAGTGTAATTTTCAGACACCCAAATACATTCAGCAGTGCTCGCATGGTGTCTGATTTTCCTTCTGAGCAGCAGTGTACAGGCAGTGAGGGAGCTCTGTTGTTTTACATTCCAGCTGGGCACAAAACCAAGTTAAGGAGCCATTAAGCCTCCTTTTGTTCTAGTATCCTGGCTCTGAGCTTTCTGGAGCCTCACACCTAAATACAGACACACTGGAGGGGAAACAAAGGCACACAGCCTGTTGTTACTTCCCAAGTGCTGAAGAGGGGCATGGTTTTGACTTTGGTCAGTACCTATATATACGAGCTCTGCATTCACAGTAAGTATGTCAGATGTGTTGGTCTGTCCCATTATTTACACAAATAACAATTTAAATACCACTATTTTGTTTTAATTCTTTTATATTTTTACTCATCCTGATGCATGCTGTTAGAGCACTTTCCTTCACACGAACACATTATACATTGGCAATAAATCATATGTGTGAATCAATCTACAAGATGTATTACTTAAGACAGTGAAGGTGACAAGTTGTAAGAGTCATACGTCCTTCATAGCTCACTGCGCCCTGTTAGAAGGATTACAATGATTACAATTTGTAAACTGTAAATAAAAGATCTCTGTGTAAGGTAACCCACATACCTTGGTACATAAAATAAATATCTGCAAAAATAAATAACTGCGTATTACGTGATGTGCTTTCCGGGAGAGTTACTAACTCTCTCTGCTATTTTGATTCAATACTGAGACTAGAGTTATCTTTCCATTATTATCATCCTGTGAGATTTTCTGGGCACACAAAAATCTCTGCAGCAGGTGCATTAACCCCATAATATTTTTTAATATGCAGATTTTGCAAACAATTGAGCAAAACAGATTTACTGAAACATTTCTCCTTGTTGCCAATTTCTTTTTGCCAGAGTTTAAAAAAAATAAATCTATAAGTATAGACCCGGATTTTGCATCCGGGTTGCATTACATTTTTGGCATAATCCCAATGCAAAATCTAATTGGTTAAATCTCGTAATGCGCTCAAATGTACTCATGATACACCTGGTAAACATATGCATGAGGTGTTATGATCTGATGTCTCTTCCTGTGAGGTTTTGGGTTGTGATGCCACTTCCTATGATGCCACATGATGTCACACCCTGTGATGTCACTTGCGTACTGCCTAATTTGTGACTAGACATCTGGACAAACAGAAAAAAAAAACTATGTCCTGTTGCCATTATTCCCAAACACATCCTCGGCCTAAAACTTCACCTGTTTTGATGGTGAGCTGACCGTACTACTGCGATGCCCTGTGCTGAAGGGGTTCAGCACAGGCTGCAAGCCCTGCCCTGGGAGGACTGCCAGCATGGACATCCCATAGATTTTTGAGGCCCTGAGCCAACCGTATTTTGGGGGACCATGTTCGAAACAGTTTTGAATTTATGATCCAGTTTCAGCTCTTTCTTGCACTCTTTGGCCAGGAAACTGACAGTGACAGGCACACTAGTCCAAATGCTAAATGTGTTTATATCTAATATTCAGCGATGGTGACTTGTGTTTTCAATATTGTGACACAGCAGCATCTCACTAATATTACTGCAAATAATCTCTGTGACACCCTCCCATTTCGCATATCTGAGGTCCTGTTATGATATAAAAGGACATTTTTTAATGGCTGTTGCATGAAACATAAACACAACATTTCTAGGCAAAATGTCTGTAACAGACTCTCACACATTGCCCACATTAAAAATAAATTAAAGGAAAACGCCATTTAAAACAATCTGTTTAAGAAGTATTAAATGACATCAGGGCAAGACTCTCTATAGAACAGAGCTGGCTCTATGGGGGGTCCCTGAAAGGGTGGGGCCCTGGGCCAGAGCCCACTGTGCCCTGGCCTTGTGCCGTCTCTGGCTGCCAGTGCCCCCGGTGGTCCGTGTGGAGGGATGAGAACCTCTCATCCCAGGCCTCCGGTGGTCCTGGGAGTGCCCCCACCTCCTCGGTGCTCCCAGACCCCCGATCACGTCCAGAGCCCGCCTTGATGGTCGCCGCCTGGGCCATAATCACTCCCCCCGCCCGCAGCGCCTGCCGGGCATCAGTGGAGTTAATTAAACGTGTGCTTGTGCCCGCTGCCCGCTAATGTCCCTAATTACTGCTAGAGTCGGACTATTGGGGAATATATAACAACAGCAAAACAAAGCCGTCTGCCAGCCTGTCAGGTTTACGAGGTGCAGGTGAGGGGAACGGGAAGCTGCTGGCACCAGGCTGGACTAGGTCCTGGAGCCGAGGATGGGGCGCACAGACCATCCGGGGCCCTCCGGCCTGAGCCGAGCTTCTCTGTCCTGCTGGGGCCCCTCTGAGAAGCCTATAGTCCCCATTCTTTCCTGGTCCTCTCAGAGTAGCCTGGAGTCCCCATACTAGCCTGGGCCTCTTAAAGTAGCCAGGAGTCCTCATTCTAGCCTGCGCCTATTACAGTAGCATGCAGTCCCTACACTAGCCTGAGTCCCTAGAGTAGCCTGGGCCTCTTAGAGTAGCCTGGAGTCCCTATACTGGCCTGGGCCTCTCAGAGTAGCCAGGAGTCCTCATACTAGCCTGGGCCTCTTAGATGAGCGTGGAGTCCCCATACTAGCTTGGGCCTCTTAAAGTAGCCAGGAGTCCTCATACTAGCCTGCGCCTATTACAGTAGCATGCAGTCCCTACACTAGCCTGAGTCCCTAGAGTAGCCTGGGCCTCTTAGAGTAGCCTGGAGTCCCTATACTGGCCTGTGCCTCTTATAGTAGCCTAGAGTTCCCATCCTTTCCTGGGCCTCTTAAAGCAGCCTGATTCCTCATACTTACCTGGTCCTCTTAGAGTAACCGGGAGTCCTCATACTAGCCTGGGACTCTTAGAGTAGCCTGGAGTCCCCATCCTTTCTTGGGATTCCTAAAGTAGCCTGAAGCCCCCATCTTTTCCTGGGCCTCTTAGAGTAGACTGGAGGCCTCATACTAGTCTGGGCCTCCTATAGTAGCCTGGAGTTCCCATCCTTTTCTTGGGCCTCTTAGAGTAGCTTGGAGTCCTCATACTAGCCTGGGCCTCTTAGAGAAGAATGGAATCTCCAATCTACTTAGACCTCTTAGCATACCCTGGAGGTCCTATGCTACCCCAGGCCACTCAGCTGATGGCCTAAATGCTAGTCTGGCCTCTCCAACCTATTCTTTCCCTTCCACCAGGACCACTGGAATTATGCGACAGGAAGGGGCCAAATTATGTGGCAGGGTTGAGTAAATTATGCTGCAGGACAAGGCAAATTATGCGGCAGACTGCAACACATTTTGTAAACATATTACTTCATTATTTCGTAATTTTTAAACTTGATAAAACTGTCTAGGTGACCAGTCCAGCTTTGCAAAGGGCCTTTCATTCCACTGCAACATGTATTGCTGCATTTTTAGTAACTTTTTAACCGTTTGAGCTAGAAACATTTTTTTGTTAAAATCTGCAGATTATGCGGCAGATGTGGATTACGTGGCAAATGCTTCAAATCTATAATAATGCAAAAATTGCCGCACAATCGTATAATTCCAGTGGTCCTGCCTTCCGCCTAACTTGGGACTCTCAGACTAGTCCTATGTCTCCAGCCCAGCTTTGCCCTTCATCCTCACCTGCACCTCGCTGTCGGCCTAGCCTGGGCCCACTAGATCAGTCAAGGCCGAAGGGTCTAGCCTGAGCCTAGCCTTGCGATAAGGCTTCTGGAACCATACATCCAAACGCAGTTGTTAATACAGGACATTGAAGTCTGTGCGCTCTCTCTGGGAGATTTGAAGCAGGCAGGCGACACAAGTTTTATTTATTCATTTGGTGATTTACAGAGAGCCATGTGCCATCTTCGGGATGCAGGTGCTTATTGTGGGTGCAACACATACTAGACCTCCAAGGATGCAGGGCAGAGTGCCAGGAGTGCTGACAGTGTGCAAGGTGATGGGCACAGTAAATGGGCACGGTCCTCAGTAGGCCAGGGTTGTTTTACAAGGGCACATCATTGTTACAAGGCTGTTCCAAGCTCTATTGGTGTAGTCTGGGGCACGTCAGAGTGGTGGTGGGTAAGCCAACATATTACAGGAAGAGCCAAGCCAGAGCTGTGCCAATGGTCTGGGTTGGCTGTATCAGCCCATGCACAAGCCGAGCCCTAGAAATGTTTGGCAAATAAACTGTGTAACAGCTCAATCTACAAATATGAAAAGGTCTCTTCAAAATTCAAAGAAGTGTATATATTTAGCATGCAGTAGCATTTCACCTTTTTACATCCGTTTATTTCATTGCATCAAGAAGAGTTTATTTAAGGTGATCGTTTTCAAAGGGCAACTTGGAAAACATTCCTGCCACTCCCCTGGGCTAAAGTGCCATGAGTAAACAAAGAGGCAAGTCGGTTGTCATGCATACCCTAAAAGTGGCCCAGATTCTTATTATGAATGGATCAACGCTGTAGTCTATTAAATCAGACACAAAGTTGTTTTTGAACAGCACACATCCTGAGCTTGCGTATCTGAGGTGCTCTCATATGTGGTTGTAAAGAAAATGGAGACTTGCTCAACTCTATGCGGCCCCAACAGGTGAGGGATATGTTTACACCGGTAGATCAGTGTGGCAGGGTCGTTCGGAGGTGTGATTGGGTAGCCCTGGGCAGGCCAGGGATGTTTACAGGAGTAGATCAGTGTAGGAAATCTAATCAAAGGGCTGGTGGTGCAGTCTGGGGCAGGCTAGGGATTTGTTTACAGGAGTAGATCAGAGTATGAGGGTTGTTTGAAGGTCCATTGGTGCGGTCTGTGGATTTGTTTAGTGGAGTAGGAGGGTTGTGTGACCAGAGCTGGTGAAGGATATGGTTACAGGAACATGTGGGGGAAGGAATTCTGTTTGGCTGTTGAAGATCTGGTGGTGTGGTCTAGGTATGGCAAGGGATATGTTAATAGGGGTAGATCCTTGTAGGGGAGCTGTATAAGGTCTGGTGATGTGGATGGGGATGGCAGGGATAGATTCAGATAGGAGGGCTGTTCAGAAGCTTGATGGTAGGGGCACAGGCAGGTGAGAGATATGTTGGTAGGGGTAGATCAGAGAAGGGGAGCTGTGAAAGTCTGGTGGTAGAGTCTAGGGCAGCCCTGGGATATATTCACAGGGGTAGGCCGGAGTAGAAGGGCTGTTGGATGGTCTTGTCGTGCGGCCCAGGGCAGCGCACCTGTGTCAGGGACCAGTGTGACCTTCCCTCTTTGGAATTTTCTTTTTTAAAAATAAAACACAAGGGGGACATTGAGCTCCTTTCCGTGCCTGTTACCACCAGGTTTTTCCTGGCAGTGACTGGCATTGAAAACCCACTATATGTCTACCTACCTAAATTAGGTGGGCAGACATTTAGCCAATTCTCCAACTTACTCTGTCAGGCTGTTGGAGAAGTTTGACCACGGTGGGGACAGAGTAGTCTCCTCGGTCCTTAAACTATGGTCTACCCAAATCAAAATCGGGTGAGCAGACCATTATGTTGGTGAGGGGGAACTCTCTCACCGTTGCAATGGAATTCCTTCTCCGCCAGCATTTCAATCAGGCTGTAAATGTGGTTGTGTGGTGTGCTGAGTGTGCATCTTCCTGGGTGACAGGATATGTTTGAAGTATGGCCTAGTTAGGTCTATTATTCAGATGTCTGATGGACCTGCATGGTCCTGGTCAAGCTCTCCAAAACAAGGCCACCCTAGAATTAAACACTTTATAAAACCAAATTATTAGTAGTATGGAGACTTCTTTAAGGATGTGTGTTGGGGCTGGAGGTCTTCTGCATGTCTCCGGAGAGTGTGCTTCCCTTGCCTTATATTGATCTACAGGCAAGTCACTTAAAAGGTACTGTATGGTTTCTGGATCCCTACCTCATTGAACATGACAGACTTGTATGTTTACTGACTATCTCCCTTTTTACATGGACTGAGACCCTAGAGCTTAGCTCTGAGGTCGAGGGGGCATGCATAGTGCACCCCTATTTCACAGAAAGTGGCTACTGCCCTCTCTACCAAGGCGGTGGTAGACTGACAGTGGTGGCACAAAAAATAATTACTCTGGGATAACTGCATCCTTGTACCCTTGGTGGGGGAGGGTCTACTAGCCACCCTCCTGATCAAGTCTGCAGTTTTCTTTGCCTGTGGTCCTGTTGCCTTTATTTACCTGGGATGTGTGTTTGAGAGCCAATAGGTTCCCTAGGGGAGAGTGGTGAGGTGAGCCATTGTGTTTAATGTGAGCTGAGCTGTTCTGCTTGACATTCCAGCTTCCCCGTTCTCCTCCCTATTCCTTGGAGAAATCTGGTGGCCTGGGGCAGACACTTACTCCTTCTGTCCGGTGATGGTCAGTGCCTTCTGGTCTGGAGTTAATTAGAATTCCTCTCTGGGGAACAGCCCGGGCTGATACCAAGAGCCTGTCCTGAAGAATAATAACTCATCCTTGCATGGCTCGTACACGTGTGCCTGGTGATTGGAGGGGCACCAAGGCTTCAAAAGTAGCGGACTCTCTGATTGGATCAGCCTAGCAATCAGAGGTGATAAAAGTTTGGCCACAGTGTTCCGTGGTTGTTCAAGACTGGTGTTCGGTCCTAACCAGCAGCTACAGAAGCCTGCTGTGGCCCGCGGTGTAAAGGCAAGGAAGCTTGCTCACCACATCTAAACTTGAGAGAGTTTTCTCTGTGGTGGCTGGATTGTGATGTGAAGGAATTTACCAGCTGTGAAAGAGCAAAATGATGACTCAGCAGCCTGAATGCAGGTGCAGAGGACCAGTTGTCTGTGAGGTTTGTGGAACATCAGCTTGGAACAAGGAAATGGCAGACAGCTGTTCAAGATAAGGAAGCTTGCAGCACATCAACAGAGAGAGGGGAAGACTGGGATGCTTGATTCCACCAGTCCTATGAAGGTGAGATCACTTTGCTCAGACACCTCCCCTGTAATGTGGGAGCCTATGTATTTCCAGTTACCATATGTAGCCAGGGAAAAGTACTCTGTGGTATAGGCCCCCTACCTTTTATTTGTGACACCTGGGGTTTCCAGGGTGTACTGGAACTCTGGCCTGCCAATACTCTCCGATAGCTAGCCAGTGGCTACTGGTCTAGTGGGACTCCAGCAAACTGTGGTAAGACATCAGACACCTGGGGTTGGATCCCTGACGCCACCAGAGTGATGTTCTTGCTAAGGACGGGAGGGCACTTCTGTTCTTTGGGTTGTGGGTTCAGGGGCTGATCGGGAACGTTTGACTTCACATCATATGCTGAAACTACACCATTGCAATAAAAGGCTTGATATCTTGGCTCTAGCGAATGAGAGCAACCCTGTGCAACATGGTCTGTAATATGTAATGCTAATTGTGTGTCTTCGTGCTAACTGTTTTTGTATAGTGCTTAGTGCCTAGGTGCTATAATACAGTTTGGGGTCAGAACTCTGGCCAAGAGGGTTGTAGAGATGTCTGGTTTTCACTGTCTATCCTAGTTTAATGTGTGATATATTTCTCTTGTGTGTATTAAAGTACTTTAAAAGAAAATAAAAGTAAAGCACTGACTGGGCATTGATCTTATTAGCTGGTAGGATAATGCGCACTGTATTGTGAATGTCTAAACCCACCTCACCTCCTTGAGTAAACCTTGGACTGCTCTGTCTCACTACCCTGAGGGAGTCAAGTGCTGGAGAGAAGTGCTTGGTTTTCCAGTTTTGGATTGACTAGTACTGGAGCCCCGGGACACCAGTGGGAGCCTCAAGTTAATGCGATTGGAGCAGAATAAACCCTGAGTGCTCTGGTGCCCAGGAAACCGGGTCGAACAATATGTCTGTAATCTAAAACTTGATCAAGGAAGCAGTCGCACCCACAAATAAATAGCACATCTGTGAAACTCCAAAGTGCTCACAGCTGGCGCATGGATCATTGTAGCCTATGGCTTATTATTTTGATTCACTTGGGGTGCGGAGGGCAACATGGAAAATATGTGGTCTTGTGGACAAATTTCAGACTTTAGAATAGTGCCGGAGTGAAGGGGGAACCAGCCAGAGCAACAATCTGCGAGGGACAGGGAAGGTGGGAATAACAAATAATAAAAAAAGAACTTACCTCTTTCCGTTGCCGCCGCCTCGTGCCACGTCACTTCTCTTCTTCTTCTGGTGTCCCAGCATTCACTGGGACACCAGCACAGGCTCCCCAGCAATCCTGCTGCTGCTTTCATGCTAAGCCTAGCATGAAAGCAGCATCAGGATTGGTCCAAGCTGCTTAGCCAGTGCCCTGGGGTCTGTGCAGTTTCTCCAGCCCAGCTGTTCAACACCTGCCGACAGCTATTATTCAGACCGATCAGAAATCCGTCAGGCTCAGTAACATGCTGAACTGGTCACGATGTAATTTACCAACACCAGGTCACAATCCAGCAGCAAAGGTACGTTGTCTGCTTTCTGTTTGCGGCGGCAATGTGCAGGATGTGAGGGGGATTTTTTTATTCTCCAACTTGGGCCCAAAACAAAGGGCGAATTTAAATGACTATCAGCCCTCCTTTTCTTCAAGTATAATCCTGGCTGGGAGCAATCTGCAGCCTAGCGCCTAGATGCCAGTGCAATGGGGGAACAAAGGAACACAACTTGTTATCTCTTCACAAGGTCTTAAGAGAAACTATGATTTGGAGGCAGGTGTTTGATTTTGTGAAACCCCTATATGTGAGAGATATCCATGCATGTGAAAAGGGAGCCTTAATAAATGTTTTAAAATTCATGTTTAGAAACTTCCACTAAATATCAGTGAAATGTTGCCTTCTAATATATTAAATGGAAACATTTCCATGTGTTAAAGAAACACTTTCTACATTTTAAAGTCTTTATCATGGTCATATATTTTGTTTGTTGTGTAGTTGCATCCTAAATATTCAGAAGATTCTACATGTTGTTTGGCACTTTGGGGTGAGTCAGACCATTGGTTTGGGGTTGGTTCAACAGCAGAGCCATTTCAAGACATGGGCAGAATGAATAATTACTCAGGGCCCAACTTTCCAAGGGGCCCAGCCCCTCCCTGCCCTACATAAGCACCACCAATGGACCATTGCACTGGCAGAGCTTGCCAGGGTAGGTGAGTACTCCTTAGTCTACCACTTTACAGTGCTTCTTCTGTTTCTTACAGCTCCCCTGAGACTACTCTGCAAGTATGCAATACTTTATAATACTCATGGGGGACCCATCTGAGTTTAGGAATTGTCCTGTCTTGTTCTTCTCTCCCTTATTTGTCCAGTTCATAGCAATGACTCTTTGAATCACTTGCTATGGATCTCCCATCTTATCTTGGTTTCATCCTGTCATTTAATTCTCTGTATGATAATTGGGTTCTCAGATCTAAGTATAGAGTACCCGATGCACACTCTGATGTATCAGCCGGGTCTTCTTGGTGCTGTGAGAATACAGACAAGCTGTGGGCACCTCACATCCCGACTTTAGGTGTGAGAATGTCACCCACATCATCGGTTCTGCCTGTTTCATTTGTTTAGGTTTGATGTCTAGTGGAGGGTGAGGTGAGCAGAAGACAAAAAGTCACTTCACTTAATGTTTCCCAAGCTGTTTGCCATGGGTATCGCAAGGTTTAGAAACATAATCCAAAAGTGGCTGGTGCTTTCTCTCCAAGAAAGAATGGGTAGATTTGGTAGGGAAGATGCTCTTGACACCTCGCTGAACTGCATCAATTTACTGTTGAACTCTTACGGTAGCATACTTATAGGCGATTTCATATAGCACAGTGCATAAAAGGTGTAAATAAGTGCAATATAAAAATAGTAAATACAAGCATTGATAAGGTAGTGGGGCGTGGCCGCATCTCGGATGTGTCTCTAAAATGTACCTTTGGTCTTGAATTTTTGTCCTGTCCTGAATTGTGACCCTTTGTCCTTAATTTCTGATTATTTTTTATAGTCCTGTCCTGAATTTGCCATCATGCCAGTTGGTCACCCTACCCTTTTGGGCAACCTTCACTGCGGCAGAGGTGGCCGGCAGTGTGGCCATTAATACCCCAGGCCTCTTGGATGAGCTTCGATGTGGCCAGCAGCAGGGCCATTAATACCCCGGGCCTCGCTCCACTGCGGCAGAGGTGGCCGGCAGTGTGGCCATTAATACCCCGGGCCTCGCTCCACTGCGGCAGAGGTGGCCGGCAGCAGGGCCATTAATACCCAAGACCTCTTGGGCAAGCTCCACTGTGGCAGAGGTGGCCGGCAGCGGGGCTACTAATACCCTATGCCTCTTGGGTGATCTTCACTGCGGCAGAGGTGGTCGGCAGCAAGGCCATTAATACCTTAGCCTCTTGGGTGAGCTTCACTGTGCCAGAGGTGGCCGGCAGCGGGGCCATTAATATCGTGGAACTCTTGGGCACACTTCACTGCAGCGGAATTGGCCAGCAACAGGGCCATTAATACCCCGGATCTCTTGGGCGAGCTTCACTACAGCAGAGGTGGCCGGCAGCAGGGCCATTAATATCCCAGACCTCTTGGGCGAGCTTCACTGTGCTAGAGGTTGTCGGTAGAGGGGCCATTAATACCCCGGGCCTCTTGGGCCAGCTTCACTGTGGCAGAGGTGGCCGGCAGAGGGGTCATTAATACCCCAGGCCTCTTGGATGAGCTTCGCTGTGGCAGAAGTGGCCAGCAGCAGGGCCATTAAAACCCCAGGCCTCGCTTCACTGTGGCAGAGATGGCTGGCAGCGGGGTCATTAACACCCTGGGCCTCTTGGGCGAGCTCCAATGTGGCAGAGGTGTCCGGCAGTGGGCCATTAATACTCCGGGCATTTTGGATGAGCTTCACTGCTGCAGAGGTGGTCGGCAGCAGGGCCGTTAATACCCCAGGCCTCTTGGGCGAGCTTCACTGTGGCATAGGTTGCCGGCAGGGGGGGCATTAATACCCGAGCCTCTTGGGTGAGCTTCACTGCGGCAGAGGTGGCCAGCAGCGGGCCATTAACAGACCCCGGCCTCTTGGGCGAGCTTTACTGCGGCAGAGGTGGCCGGCAAAGGGGCCATTAATACCTCAGGCCTCGCTTCATTGCAGCAGAGGTGGCCGGCAGCAGGGCCATTAATGCCCAAGGCCTCTTGGTCGAGCTCCACTGTGGCAGAGGTGGCTGGCAGCGGGGCTACTAATACCTCCGGCCTCTTGGATGAGATTCACTGTGGCAGAGATGGTCGGCAGCAGGGCCATTAATACCTAAGCCTCTTGGGTGAGCTTCACTGCAGCAGAGGTAGCCGGCAGCAGGCCATTAATACCCTTGATCTCTTAGGTGAGCTTCACTGCAGCAGAATTGGCCAGCAGTCTCGCCATTAATATTCCAGACCTCTTGGGCGAGCTTCACTGCAGCAGAGGTGGCCGGCAGCGGGGCCATTAATATCCCAGACCTGTTGGGCGAGCTTCACTGCAGCAGAGGTGGCCGGCCAGCGGGGCCAATATCACCTCAGGCCTCGCAGGCGAGCTCTACTGCGGCAGAGGAGGCCAGCAGAGGGGCCATTAATACCCTGGGCCTCTTGGGCGAGCTACACTGTGTCAGAAGTGGCTGGCAGGAGGGCCATTAATACCCCAGGCCTCGCTTCACTGCGGCAGAGGAGGCCAGCACTAGGGCCATTAATACCCCGGGCCTCGTGGGCTGCAGCGCTGCTCTGGGTGCTGGCACTCGTTGTATCTCTTCCAGCCCCGTACCCCCGTCCAAACAGGGCAGCACCAATGAGAAGGGGCCCGGAGCAGGCCCTGTCTCCACCCTCCATCCCTCGCCCGCAGGCACCAAAAGGCGGCCTCTCACCGGGCCTGCCCAGGGACCGGCAGAAAGTGAATTTCCATGTGAGCAGCACCGGCGCATCTCATGAACCTGGCAGGGCAGTGCCCCACCCCTCCCCCTCTTCTCAGCCGCCCCCTTCCTGCATCCTAAGGGCTGGGCGGGGGTCAAGAGATCTCCAACAGGCCAGTGGCAGCTGTGTCTTGTGCACAATTCTTCTGTGACCTCCCCCTGTTATCTCGCAGGTTTAGACCTCACTGACCCAGCCTTACAGCATCCATTTTAGGACATCCTCATTCCTCACTCCTCATCCCTACTTCTCATCCCTGCTTCTCATTCATCATCCCTACTTCTCATCCATCATCCCTACTTCTCATCCATCATATATTATCCCTACTTCTCTTCCATCATCCCTACTTCTCATTCCTGCGTCTCATCCCTGCTTCTTATCCATCATCCCTACTTCTCATCCATCATCCCTGCTTCTCTTCTGTCATCCCTATTTCTCTTCCATCATCCCTACTTCTCATCCATCATCCCTACTTCTAATCAATCATATATCATCCCTATTTCTCATCCATCATACATCAGCCCTACTTCTCATCCATCACCCCTACTTCTCATCCATCATCCTTGCTTCTCTTCCATCATCCCTACTTCTCATCCATCATCCCTGCTTCTCATCCATCATCCCTACTCCTCATCCCTCATCCCTGCTTCTTATCCATCATACATCATCCCTACTTCTCACTTCTCATCCATCATCCCTACTTCTCATCCATCATCCATCATCCCTACTTCTCATCCATCATCCCTGCTTCTCATCCATCATCCCTACTTCTCATTCATCATCCCTGCTTCTCTTCCATCACCCCTACTCCTCATCCCTGCTTCTCATCCCTACTTCTCTTCCATCATCCCTACTTCTCATCCCTCATCTCTATCCCTGCTTCTCATCCCTACTTCTCATCCATCATTCCTACTTCTCACGCCTCGTCCATCATCCCTACTCCTCATCCATCATCCCTGCTTCTCATCCATCATCCCTCCTTCTCATCCATCATCCCTACTCCTCATCCCTGCTTCTCATCCCTACTTCTCTTCCATCATCCCTACTTCTAATCCCTCATCCCTGCTTCTCATCTCTCATCCCTGCTTCTCATCCCTACTTCTCATCCATCTTCCATCATTCCTACTTCTCATGCCTCAGCCATCATTCGTACTTCTCATGCCTCTGCCATCATCCATACTTCTCTTCCATCATCCCTACTTCTAATCCCTCATCCCCACTTCTCATCCCTTCTTCTCATCCCTACTTCTCATCCATCTTCCATCATTCCTACTCCTCATGCCTCATCCATCATCCCTACTCCTCATCCATCATCCCTACTCCTCATTCCTCATCCCTTAGTCATACCAACACATTTTCAGTTTTGTGAAACACACCTTCACACTGATTGGTTGGGAACAGCCAATCAGAGTTATGAGAGAGGCTTGCATTCTATTTCATTGAAAAACATCCTCTTCATTGCACATGGTGAGTGAAGAGGGAGGAGAGGAAATGCAACTGTGTGTTTGTTTCCAGTGAATTCAAGGCTGCATAATATTTCCTTTTATTTAACTAGTATTGTTTTCTCTTTGCACAGGCCTCTGCAGAAAACTCTGCTGGTTTGGGAAATACAAGGAGCTCACAGCCTGGGCCATAAATCAGCTCTTGGAGAAAGGGTTATACAGTTCATCTACAGTTCAACCTGAAAACCTTTCTGGTTACAGTTTCATCTGTAGAAAGAAAATGTTTAAAATCAACTCTGGTGACAGTGCAATCCAGTTCATCCAAACCTTTTCTGGTTTCATGTTTATTTGTAACAAATAAAATGTTTAAATCTGAGCCTGCTTTTTATTTGTAACAAATAACATGTTTACACCTGAGGCTGCTTTTATCTCTGAGAGCTGTTTTTTTCTTTTCTGAAACCAGAAAGATTTTGCATGAACTGTAGATGAATTGTATAACCCTTTCTCCAAGAGCTGATTTATGGCCCAGGCTGTGCACTCCTTGTATTTCCCAAACCAGCAGAGCTGTTAGAATGCAGCTCTCTCTCATAACTCTGATTGGCTGTTCCTAACCAATCAGTGTGAAGATGTGTTTCACAAAACTGAAAATGTGTTGTATGACTGAGGGATGAGGAATGAGGAGTAGGGATGATGGATGGATTAAAGCAGGACAAATAATCAAGGTTACATATGGGTGGATCAAAGCGCTTGTATTATAAACTTCATTAAAGCAATGCGTGACACGGAATCATGACACAAAACAGTGAATGCTCATGGCTTGAAACCTACCACACTTTCAAATGGCCAGGAACTGGTGGAACATCTGGGGCTGTTGTTATTCATTTACATTATATTATGTTAGTGATGTGCCTCGTATGGTCCTCTGTGAGCTCTTACTGCACGGTTCCTGTTACATCTATATGTAAACCGAGATGGGTTTTAGCCCACGCCCTCAGGAAGATGCCACTGCCTTTAATAACATTTTGTGTAGGATTGCCCGCAGGAAGAAAGGTGGGGACCAGAATTATACATTCATTGCCATTATTCCTCACTCCAGGTGTTAGGAGTGAGTCTGTTAGACAGTACCAAGCATGCTTTAAGACTCTGCAGACTACTCTTCTCGGGTGTCCTCTCTCTTGCAGATTTTTGCTTAGTGTTTCTACCTCTGTGAAGTAACCATTTCTATGACTACAACATCTGATATGTAGAAAATGCCCATAGGGCAGGTTATCCCTCAGCATCCTACGGTGATAACTATCGCGTGAAAGCAGTGAGTTTCTGCCAGTTCGTTTACAGTGTACGGTTGTGTAGATAGTGCCCTCATCGTGTGTGACCAGGACATCTACGTAACTTCTTTCCTTTGTGCTATAATTACACGTGAATGTCAGGTCTGTGCTCTGTTCATTCAGCCAGCAAGAGAAAGCCAACAGTGTTTAAGTGTCACCTTCCCGTGTCAGGAATATACTATCAATGTCTCTCCACCGGATGATGACATTACATCCATATGGATTAGTCGGGCACATGATCTTCCTGGTTTCAGAAGAAGCAACCACCGGGGCTATGTCCGGAGCAAAACAAGTTCCCATCTCCACTCCCTTCTTTTGCAAAAAGAAATCTTTCCTGAACAAAACAATACATTTTCTGAGTTAGAGTTATTTCCAACAGTTGTAAAATGAATTCAATAGAGATGTCATAGTGCCATGGTGCAAGTTTCCAAGGTATTCTTATGGTCGTCAGGGCCCTCTCTTGGGGATGCTCATACATAAGTATTCAACAGTGAGTGTGACCAGATGGTTTTATCAGGCTTAAGGTTGGTGCCTTCAATATACCTAATAAAATGCATAACGTCTCCCACATACGAAGCTATTTGTGTACAAATTGTGTTATATAAAAATCCACACTATTGCAAAAGGTTCTAATTCTGAGCCACAACTGAAATGATTGGTGTACGCAGGGCCTGCTGGCTATCCTTGTGTACCTTGCGTAGCGTGTAGATGACTCTTGCTCTAGGGTGCAGTTTAACCAAGTACTTCTGCTCCTTCTCGCTGAATGCTTACATACATAACCCAGCGCCAGTGACAGGCCTGACTCCATCTTGGATTTCATGCAAAGGATCCTTGGTTCGTCTCCTACGGTGACCCTCAGTATCTAACCGACAATGGATCACACATGGAGTAGACCTGGTAAAAAATGAGACCCACAGAACTATTGTTCTAGAACTCCTCCCTGTAGTCCAATGAGCGTGTCATTAACTTTGCTTAATGCTGTGGAACATAAAGGCCTATTGGAAGGGCGATCGTGCGATGCAGAGGGAGCTGCACTATCCAAAGCGGAGCAAGCAACAGCGTTGATTTGCATTTAAGTGCAAGAGAATTTTGGGGTAAAAGCTGACCATAGCGCAGTGCTGTAACAACATTGCATCAGAAAGTGTTAAACTCATGAAGATCTGCACAGAGTGGCCATAGCAGGCAGGAACAATACAATCACTAGTGGTGGTCAGTAATTCGAGCAGGGGGCGACTTTCCATACATGTGTATACATGCTCACGCTCATCCATCTACATGCACTCATTCACCACCATGCATTCACAGGCGTGCACCCACCCATCCATACATACATGCAACAAACATAAAAAAACGTACCTGCTGCAGTAGTGATCTCGGGTTGATGAAGGGAAGTTTCACTGGTTCATGGAGGATTGGGACTGTCGCCCCCTCTCATAGGCTGACTTTGCTATGAGTCAGCCAATGAAAGGAAGCAACATTCTCTTATCACGGAATAGGGTGAGGTCAGCAATGGTAAGGGGTCGGTGAGACTGCTGACCCCACCGCACTCTGCCATGAGCGTCACTGATGGACAGTTGGCCATTGGCACTTCAGAGCTTAACGTGCCCAGTCCGAGTCAATCTGTGACGCGCCCCCTTGTCATGCAGTAGAGAACCTCCAGCTGAGGAGTTCACACTCGCAGGGCTGAGAACTCTTTCAGCCACGTGCTTGCGCATTCAGTGCATGTAGGGCTCCTGGCTGCCTGACCTGAGCAAGAAGACTGTCAGGCTCAGACTTGCTCAGCCTCGCAGACACTCCTGGGGGAATGGTCGTTTCCGCCCGTAAGAACAGGCCAGTGATGATTCTGTGCAAAGTCAGGTCAGCTAAAGTCACATAGATTAGTAATACATGGCTGTGCGTGGAATTAGTGGTACATGGCTGTGCGTGGAATTAGTGGTACATGGCTGTGTGTGGAATGAGTGGTACATGGCTGTGCGTGGAATTAGTGGTACATGGCTGTGTGTGGAATTAGTGGTACATGGCTGTGCGTGGAATTAGTGGTACAAGGATGTGCGTGGAATGAGTGGTACATGGCTGTGCGTGGAATTAGTGGTACATGGCTGCGTGTGGAATTAGTGGTAGATGGCTGCGTGTGGAATTAGTGGTACATGGCTGTACGTGGAATTATTGGCACATGGCTGGGCGTGGAATTAGCGGTACATGGTTGTGTGTGGAATTAGTGGTACATGGCATGGCGTGGAATTAGTGGTACATGGCTGTGCGTGGAATTATTGGTACATGGCTGTGCGTGGAATTAGTGGTACATGGCTGTGTCTGGAATTAGTGGTACATGTGTAGAATTAGTGGTACATGGCTGTGCGTGGAATTACTGGTACATGGCTGTGTGTGGAATTAGTGGCACATGGCTGTGTGTGGAATTAGTGGCACATGGCTGTGTGTGGAACTAGTGGCACATGGCTGTGCCAGAGGGAAACAGGTGCATACAGAGGGGCAAAATGTAAACCACATAACACTTCCACCCCTACTGTGTGTCATTCTGTGAAATAAGATGTATAATGTTAATTATTCTTGGGGTCGTGTCTGTGTGCAGAGCTTTGCACTGGAGAGTGTGCCTTGAGTACAGAACTCACGTAAGATGGCGCATGCTCGCTTTGAACCAAATCACGCCAAGCTGTTTAGCACAAGTGTGGCCGAAGGCGTCCCTTGCACGCAGTGCGCAGGGAGTGTAGCGCTGTGATACTGGTGCAGTGCAGTGCTGCGCTAGATTTCCACAGATCTTTGTGATGGAAGTCTTATAATAATCACCCCTTTATTTTTTGCCTTCTTTCTCTTTAGTTTAACAGCACCCGCCCTCCTCCCCATCAGCCCCACTCTTTGTTCCATCTTGCCCCCCCGCCACCCCGCTGCTCTCTGCCTTCCCTTCCAGGGACACCTGTCTCCCCTCATCTCCTCTCCCCAGCCCTCCTCCTCCTCCATCAGTCATGCCCGAGCGCGGTAATTACTTTCTCTGGGTGGTCCTGAGGACGGGTTCCCTTCTCCCCCCCAGCAGCACGGTGGCCCCCGCCTGCTAACAGCTCTTCATCTATCTTGGAGGAGGCACCACACAGCCCACAGCCGGCTCTTCCGGGCTTCGAGGCGCTGCCCTCGGGTCTCCTGCCGCTCCTGGCTGGACAGTGGGCCTGTGCCCGGGAGCTGAGGCCGTGCCATGCCGCGGGGGCTCGGGCACCGTCTGGCCGGAGGCGGCGCGCAGGCTGGGCACCCCTCCTGCGTGCCGCATTGTGCGTGGGACGGAGGCGGCGCTGTGAAGCTTCACGCCTGCGTGGACTGGGCAAAACCAGCCGCTCGTCGAGAACAATGACCGAATTATGGTTTATGTGAAAATTGAGGACTCTGTCTGTGTTGGCAAACCGCGAGCCTGGCACTTGGCATCCAATAGACCCGGCCACATGCGCGCCTTCTGATGTGAGAGACGCCCTCCCCAGGCCTGGGACTGCCGCATTCTGCGTCCGTCACCTGTGTGAGAGAAGCTGTGTGGGGTGTGTGTGTGTGAGAGACGTCAGTGTGCGTGGGAGAGAGACTTCAGTGTGTGTCTAAGGACTTCAGTATGCGTGGGAGAGAGACTTCAGCATGCGTGGGAGAGAGACTTCAGTGTGCGTGGGGGAGAGACTTCAGTGTGCGTGGGGGAGAGACTTCAGTGTGCGTGGGGGAGAGACTTCAGTATGCGTGGGAGAGAGACTTCAGCATGCGTGGCAGAGAGACGTCAGTGGGCGTGAGATAGTCTTCAGTATCTGTCTCAGAAATACTTCAGTGTCTATGTGTGTGAGACTTTAGTGCGCGTGTGAGAGACCAGTGTGCACGTGAGAGACTTCAGTGTGCGTTTGAGAGAGACTTCGGTGTGCGTTGGAGAGAGACTTTTGTGTGTGTGAGAAAGATTTCACTGTGCTTGTGAGAGAGACTTCAGTGTGCGTGTGAGAGAGTTCAGTGTGTGTGCGAGTGTGGGACTTCAGTGTGCGTGTGAGAGAGAATTCAGTGTGTGTGTGATTCGGTGCATGTGAGAGAGACTACAGTGTGCAGTGAGAGAGATTTGAGCCCATATACTGAGTGAGTGTGTGTGTCTGAGAGAGAGGCTTCGGTGCCGTGTGTTCGTGTGTGACTTCAGTACACGTACAGACCCAGTATGTGTGTGCCTTCAGTATATCCTGTGTAGACAGTGAGTGTGACATGTACACCGCACACGAATGACACTTTCAGTATCTATGTATGTGTGTGTTTGTGTGTGAGAGAGAGAGACTTCGGTGCCGTGTGTTCGTGTGTGTTGGAGAGAGACTTTTGTGTGTGTGAGAAAGATTTCACTGTGCTTGTGAGAGAGACTTCAGTGTGCGTGTGAGAGAGTTCAGTGTGTTCGAGTGTGGGACTTCAGTGTGCGTGTGAGAGAGAATTCAGTGTGTGTGTGATTCGGTGCATGTGAGAGAGACTACAGTGTGCAGTGAGAGAGATTTGAGCCCATATACTGAGTGAGTGTGTGTGAGTGTGTGTGAGAGACTTCGGTGCCGTGTGTTCGTGTGTGACTTCAGTAGACGTACAAACCCAGGATGTGTGTGCCTCCGGTATACCCTGTGTAGACAGTGAGTGTGACATGTACACCGCACACGAATGACACTTTCAGTATCTATGTATGTGTGTGTTTGTGTGTGAGAGAGAGAGACTTCGGTGCCGTGTGTTCGTGTGTGACTTCAGTACACGTACAAACCAAGTATGTGTGTGCCTCCAGTGTACCCTGTGTAGACAGTGATTGTGGCATGTACACCAGACACGGATCACACTTCCATTACCCATGTATGTATGTGCGTGCATAAGTGTGTCCATGTGGGTCAGCAGCACACCTAGGTACTTGGTATTTACACCCCCCTCCATGGACACCTCCACCCCCAACTCCTCCCACATTTTCAATGCATTGACAAAGGGGATGAGTGGGAAGGTGTGCCAGATTTGGTTTCGCCCAGGGCGCTGTCTGAGCTCCCAGCTCTGCGCCCGCAAGCATGCAGCAGTGCACTGGGATCGATGCAGGGCTGTCATAGGTCACGGAGGGGGGGAAAGTGGACATCTCACCCGCATTCCGCTTTAATGCTGAACACGTGTAAAACTGGCCGGACTCTCAATAAAGGGGAACGTGACAAACCACAAATGACGCAGGTTTGACCCCAAAGAGCTCTTGTCTCATACTGGGGCAGTGGAATGTCGGGAGCTCCCTTGAAGAGAAGGGGTGCTCCGGGCTTCTAATGGCTGGTAAACGCCCCGGAGCTCCCACAGTCCGAAGCTTGGCTTCATGTTCCTCCCTTGTTAATTTACAATATCCTGCCCTTAGTGGGTGGAGTGTTCAAATAGCCTTATAGCCTTTCCGGCCGGGGCTATATTGGTTGTTAAAGGTCCTCTCCCTAGTTACAGGCCCTCGCCACAGGTTCCGGGCCTTTAACAGCTGGAATAGCCCTCGGCAGCAGGCTATAAGGGCGTTTTACCACGAGCGCTGATAACTGCCGCTTGAGGAGAAGTGGGTGGGCAGTTTCTGCTGCTTCTGCCCTGTTGGACATCAATGTCCTGGCAAGGTCATGTAGGTCTGTGTGGCGGATCAAATCGGGCTTGCCACCTCCCGTAGATCCTAGAAGCTGGACCTAATGTAGACAAGGCGCCCAGACTTGCACCAAGACCAATACACTTGAGGAGCTCATGGCATTAGAAAGGAGGTGTTGTAGAGGGTGCATTTACTTACAGGAGTGACTCATTCACGAAATGGTTTTTACTAGTTTTGTACGAGTATTACTTTCCTCTAATGGTCAGTCACTGACGCTACTATGGAGATTTCTGCTGTTTCTCAAACTACAAGTCTGGAAGTAGACGCTTTGGAGGAGGCAGGTCTACTGGCGATCAGTGCCAATGGTGCATTTGCAAGTTTTTATTTTCTGTATACGACAGACCAGAGTCAAGGTGTTTTTTTTTCACTATGTGTGATCTGTTTTATACATGGCTTTGTTTTAGTAGTACGTGTTGAAGACACTGAATTATTACTTAAAAACCCAAGGAAATGCATTTCAGAAGTCTGTTTGCTGAGTCTCAGTAGGATTCTTCTTGCCTTGAAGCTAGAGGACTGACTCTACATGGATATCAGTAGCCGGAGGAGGCTATGAAGCCTTCCCAGTAGCTTGCCCTGGTCCCAAAATTATATTTTACTATCAGAAGACATCCGGTTTATTGTTGCCCGAACATTCAGTGCGGAGTTCAGTTCAAAGGGGAATTCAGTAACGGGAGAAGGTGAACTTCCTGCGGACTCATGCAGGTCTTGGCACGTGTACCTTGATTTCAGTGGGTTGCCTTCTCCCTTTCACTGCATAGATCCGGGGTGCATGAGGGCAGGGACGGGGTGCCCCTCTGCGCCCCGAGAGTATGTACACAACAGCCTCTTGTCTGGCACCGATCACTGCCAGGAGGGCACCGCGGCCTCCTTCATTACCCTGAAGTGTCGCCTCTTACCCGGCCCTTTGTTGGCCAGAGGTTGACAAGCGGAAAGCACACAATAGGCCACTTGATATGGCCTCTCCTTTGGTACTTTAATTATGAGCTGAGCAGTTTGCAGAGCAGAGAAGCCTCTCGTGGCAGCTGCTGGAGCATGCTTGAGACATTCTTGGCGCCAGTCCTGGCTACGCAGATTCATCTACCGTGGAGAGAGGCGCTACATTGGCGTCCCAGTTCTTCCAGCTCGGAGACCGCACCGTGTTGGGGCAGTTGTGTGCCACTGGCCTAGAAGTGGGCAGGGTGAGGGAGTGAGGGCGCTTGTATCGTGCACACTAACCCCCCACCTCCAGCCACTTGTCAGCGGTGTTCGTCTGCAGGCCGCAGAGATCTGTAAGGAATGGATCGGGCACCCAAGGCTGGAGAGAACAAAGCGACCCCTTCTGACCCAGCTGTGGCTGGGAGCATCCCCGGTGGTTTGTGGACAGGAAAGTGACCGGTTCCTTAGTTTCCAGTGACGTGAAGTGTTTGTGCTATAGAACTATAGAAATTCAGCCGTTATAGAGTTCTTTGCTTACCATAGCTCTGCGAGAGAGAGAGAGATGTGTGAACACCACGGACAAAGTTCATTGTGTGCGTGTGTAAGACGAAGAGACATATTCAGCACCGTGGACAGGTGACATGCTATACATGTGTGCTATGGGGGGAAGGGGGGGAGTGTCAGCACCATGGACATGAAACATGCTGTATATGTTCAATCAATCAATCAAGGATTTCTAGAGCGCACTAATCACCCGTTAGGGTCTCAAAGCGCTGGGGGGAGCTACTGGTCGTAGAGCCATGTCTTGAGGCGTTTCCTGAATGTCAGGAGGTCCTGGGTCTGGCGTAGGTGGAGCAGTAGGGAGTTCCAGGTCTTGGCGGCTGGGTGAGAGAAGGATCTTCCTCCGGCGGTGGTGCGGCGGATGTGGGGGATGGAGGCCAGGGCGAGGCTGGCGGAGCGAAGATTGCGGGTGGGGGTGTGGAAGGTGCGTCTGTCGTTGAGGTAGGCTGGGCCTGTGTCGTGGAGGGCCTTGTGTGCGTGGATGAGGAGTTTGAAGGTGATCCTCTTTGGCACTGGTACCCAGTGAAGGTCTCTGAGGTGGGGGGGGAAATGTGCTCAATGGCAATGTTTGGGCGAGCTTCAGAGAGAGGGGGGGGAGTGTCAGCAGTAGAGACAGGAGACATGCTGTATATGTCTGGGCGAGCTTCAGAGAGAGGGGGAGGGGGAGTGTCAGCAGTAGAGATAGGAGACATGCTGTATATGTCTGGGCGTGCTACAGAGAGAGAGAGAGGGAGAGAAGTGTCAGCACCATGGACAGGGCACATGCTGTATATGTCTGGGTGTGCTACAGAAGGTGGGGGGGGAGTGTGAGCACCTGGACTTGAAACATGCTGTATTTGTTTGGGCGTGCTTTAGAGAGAGAGAGGGGGGGGGGAGTGTCAGCACCATGGACAGGGCACATGCTGTATATGTCTGGGCGTGCTTCAGGGTTGGGGGAGAGGTGTCAGCACCATGGACAGGGCACATGCTGTATATGTCTGGGCGTGCTTCAGGGTTGGGGGAGAGGTGTCAGCACCATGGACAGGGCACATGCTGTATATGTCTGGGCGTGCTTCAGAGAGAGAGAGAGGGAGAGGTGTCAGCACCATGGACAGGGCACATGCTGTATATGTCTGGGCGTGCTTCAGGGTTGGGGGAGAGGTGTCAGCACCATGGACAGGGCACATGCTGTATATGTCTGGGCGTGCTTCAGAGAGAGAGAGAGGGAGAGAAGTGTCAGCACCATGGACAGGGCACATGCTGTATATGTCTGGGCGTGCTTCAGGGTTGGGGGAGAGGTGTCAGCACCATGGACAGGGCACATGCTGTATATGTCTGGGCGTGCTTCAGGGTTGGGGGAGAGGTGTCAGCACCATGGACAGGGCACATGCTGTATATGTCTGGGCGTGCTTCAGGGTTGGGGGAGAGGTGTCAGCACCATAGTCAGGGCACATGCTGTATATGTCTGGGCGTGCTTCAGGGTTGGGGGAGAGGTGTCAGCACCATGGACAGGGCACATGCTGTATATGTCTGGGCGTGCTTCAGGGTTGGGGGAGAGGTGTCAGCACCATGGACAGGGCACATGCTGTATATGTCTGGGCGTGCTTCAGGGTTGGGGGAGAGGTGTCAGCACCATGGACAGGGCACATGCTGTATATGTCTGCTTGCGCTTCAAGGCGAGAGAGCGGTCTGTGCGTGAGAGAACCTTTCAGCACCCCGGATAGGACACAAGAGAGGCAGAGAGCAGTGTCAGCTCCATGTCAGCTCCATGCACATGGCACAAGATGCGCATGCGTGAATGTGCCTCAGAGATAGTTAAACATGTCAGCATATTGGTCAGAGAGAATGGCTTGTGTGTTCATGTCAGAGGGTGAAGACACTTTCAGTATCATGGACACGAGGCATGATTTAAATGTGTGGGTGTTTATGAGAGACCGACAGAGGTGTTAGCACCATGAACATGGCGCATTCTGTGTGCGTGCGTGTGCGTTCCAGTGGAGAGAGGTGTCAGCACCATGGACAGAGCACACTTTGTGCTTGCATGTGTGTGTGAAGGGAAAAGAGGGAGAAACACCGTTCAGCAGCATGGATCAGCGCCACGGCCAGAGAGACACATGTCAGCTGCTTCGTCAGGGTGCAGTTTGTGCGTCTGCACAGGTTAGAGGACATTTTCATCACCCCGGGCAGGGCACGTGATGTACGTGTGAGTATACTTCTGAGAGAGAGGGGGGGGGGGTGCCAACCATGGCCAGGGTGCGTTGTGGGTGTTTTGGAGGGGAGATCTGTCATCACCATGGACAGGGTGCGTGTTTTGGAGGGGAGACGTTTCAGCACCATGGACAGGGTGCGTTGTGGGTGTTTTGGAGGGGAGACGTGTCAGCACCATGGCCAGGGTGCGTTGTGCGTGTTTTGGAGGGAGACCTGTCAGCACCATGGGCAGGGTGTGTTGTGTGTGTTTTAGAGGGGGAGACCTGTCAGCACCATGGACAGGGTGCGTTGTGCGTGTTTTGGAGGGGAGACGTTTCAGCACCATGGGCAGGGTGTGTTGTGTGTGTTTTAGAGGGGGAGACCTGTCAGCACCATGGACAGGGTGCGTTGTGCGTGTTTTGGAGGGGAGACGTTTCAGCACCATGGCCAGGGTGCGTTGTGCGTGTTTTGGAGGGGAGACGTGTCAGCACCATGGCCAGGGTGCGTTGTGCGTGTTTTGGAGGGGAGACGTGTCAGCACCATGGCCAGGGTGCGTTGTGCGTGTTTTGGAGGGGAGACGTGTCAGCACCATGGGCAGGGTGCGTTGTGTGTGTTTTAGAGGGGGAGACGTGTCAGCACCATGGCCAGGGTGCGTTGTGCGTGTTTTGGAGGGGAGACGTGTCAGCACCATGGGCAGGGTGCGTTGTGTGTGTTTTAGAGGGGGAGACCTGTCAGCACCATGGCCAGGGTGCGTTGTGCGTGTTTTGGAGGGGAGACGTTTCAGCACCATGGCCAGGGTGCGTTGTGCGTGTTTTGGAGGGGAGTCGTTTCAGCACCATGGGCAGGGTGTGTTGTGTGTGTTTTAGAGGGGGAGACCTGTCAGCACCATGGACAGGGTGCGTTGTGCGTGTTTTGGAGGGGAGACCTGTCAGCACCATGGCCAGGGTGCGTTGTGCGTGTTTTGGAGGGGAGACGTTTCAGCACCATGGACAGGGTGCGTTGTGTGTGTTTTAGAGGGGAGACGTGTCAGCACCATGGCCAGGGTGCGTTGTGCGTGTTTTGGAGGGGAGACCTGTCAGCACCAAGGACAGGGTGTGTTGTGTGTGTTTTTCCATGTGCGAGCAAGACGAGGAGTGAGAGAAGATATTTTCAGCACTTTGACACGGTGCGTGTTGTACACATGTGGATGTGTTTCACTGAGGGGAGAGGGAAGTCTGCAGCATAGACTTGGCACAGGTTGTACACGTGTTAGTGTGTTGGGGGGGGGGGCAGGACTCTCAGCAACATCTACAGGGGATTTTTGTGTGTGTGTGAGAGAGAGAGAAGACCTTTTCAGCACCGTGGACATGGAGCCTGACGTCCATGCGTGAGTGTGTTTCAGAGGGAGATGTCTACACCTTGCAAAGGGTGCATTGTGGGGGCTTGCAAGAGAATGCGAGACTGAGAGAGAAGACATTTTGAGCACCATGGACATGATGTGCATGTGTGAAATTGTTCTGTGGGGGGAGGGGGAGGCACATGCAAGCATCGTTAACAGGGCCCAGTGTATCTGTGTGTGTGTGTGAGAGAGAGAGGGGTAGAAGACATTTCCATCACTATCGACATGGTGCATGCAGTAGCGTGAGTGTATTTCAGACAGATAGAGGGAGATGTCAGCACCACGACCAGGGCAATTGTGTCTGTGTGTGAGAGAGAGAAGAGCCGAAAAGAGGGCAGACATTCTAGCACCTTGGCCAGACCCCCTGATGCGCATGTATGAGAGTATTTCAGACAGAGAGAGCAAAATATTAGCACTGCTAACAGGGTGCAGCGTGTGTGTGTGTGAGAGAGAGAGAGAGAGAGAGAGGAGAGAGAGAAAGAAAAAGAGAGGGAATAAAAGAGAGAAAACATTTTCAGCACCACGGACAAGGTACATGAAATACGTGTGAGTGTGGTTCAGAGAGGACGAGAGACATATCAGCGCCACGAACCAGGGGCAGTGTGTGTACGTGTGTGTGTGTGTTTTAGAGAGACACTGCACACCTAGGATACAAAGGGAGGAAATGTGGCATAATGGCCAGAGTTGGTGACTGTAGAACTGGGAAACCAAGCTGAAGTCTCAGCCTTGGCTCAACAGCCTCTGATTCTGATCAAATCACTGAATCTCCCTGTGCTAAAATCTTACATAATGTAATCTGGTGCTCATATAATGCAATCCGCTGCTTACGTGAAGCGCTCCAATGCCCTTGGCCAAGTCGGTGCTTTATAAAAGAGCAAAAAACTGCCAAAAAATATGCTGCGTGTATTTTGCAGACAAAAGCAAAAAGAACAAGGATGGACGGAATGCTGAACAATCTCAAACATTCACCCCCAGTACAGAGATCTGGGCCTAAATCCATCGTTTTTTTGCTGCCCATGTGTGTATTTTGCAGAGCCTGCAACCATCTTGGAGGATAGAGCCCAGGCTGTGTGCGCTAGAACGAGGCGTTCAGAACCACGAATAGGTCATATTTTCTGTGTACGTTTGTATGGGAGAGAGTCTTTCAGCAGCTTGGATAAACCATATTGTGCATGTGCATACGAAGGAGAGAACAGGAGATTTACAGAACAATGGATTAGATTCCTCACCTTTGAATACTCTCCAGGTGCCAGACTGGTCTGGAAACATCTTCAATAGCTCTCTCCTACTGGTAGAGGTCCAGGCTTTGTTACAAGATATGGCTCTGCGTGGCCTGTTGATGGCTAAATGTCCATCACAAATCAGCATAACAGCTGCCTCTGTTGCTTCAGGTTGAGGTGTGACACGTCATTCTGTCGTCTGCCAGCAGATGCACCCAAAGGCCACCAAGAAGTGTAGTGCCGAGATTTTTATCGCTTGCTCTGAAGAGGGACATCAGATTGCCACAAGGAAAGGTTGTGGTCACTATCAAAGGCCAGATCACCATCAAGGTCATCCCCATTCACCTGATGTTCCATGGTGAAGAGGAGACCAGAGAAAAAGAAAAAAACACTCGTCTTCTGGTCGAAGGTAAAAATCAGGTAAGCCCAGATTCAGCTCCTCTCAGGCCCCATCTCTAGACCTGGAAATAGTGGAAATTTCGCCAGGGCTTCACCCTTACAAACTGGTGCTGCGTTCTCCACACCCACATTCCCCTTCCCAACTGGCATTGGCGTCCACTGTGCCAGAGTACTCAGGGATGGATCCGTCTACTTTCAGGCACGCCATGATGGGCATCTTTAGGACAGTGGTGGTCCCGTCTGGAGCACCTCTAGACCCCATGGGACTAGTCGCTGATCCATACAACCTCGTTCTGGCGATGCCTTTGGTGCCACATGGAACCTGCCTGGCACCGTCCCCATGTTTAATGTTCTTTTCACACCCACAAGCTTTTACACTGATGGCAGTGAAAACTTTGGCTCTGGTCAGAGCTGATGCTATACCCAGTCCAACACCGGTGTCGGATACAGCTCTGCAGCCTAGCTCGACTCCACGTGCAACATCACCTATAGCATCACCAGCAGCACTGCTCTCTGCTTCGACAGAGGCCTCAAGACCTTCCCCTGAATCCATACTGATGGTGAAAAATCATCAATCCAAAAGAGAGGTTTGCTGCCTTCTGGAGGAAGTGTAGTACACTAAATTCCACAGTGGGGCTGATTCTGATGTCCATTCCCAAGGTGGTGATGATGGTGACAGTGGCGTAACAAAACATGAGGGCCCCCCCTGCACAGTACATGGAGGGCCCCACTCCGTACTCACTCAGGGGCTCTGAGGCCAAAGTACGGTTCTGAGGGCCCCCCTGGAGCTGGGCAGACCCACCACAGCCAGCACCTTAGTAACAATGGCTCTTGTGTATCTATGGATTGAATGAAGAACTTGCCATCTTGTTGAACTGAATGACTTCCTAGTTTATGGCTATATGATTAAATTACCCAGGTGCCTCGTTGTGTTTTGATAGCGCTCCCCTCTTTGTTGAGATTGCTTAGTGACAAACATATTTTTGATAAATAAAACATGCAACAAGGAGGTGTGTTGATTGTTTGCAGACTGTGTAGCCTTGCGAATGGCCTAGTAGCAGTGAACAGACATTACCAAATGGTGGCTCCCCTCTACAGAACCTGGACTGACTCAGTGCAGGGACGAGACCTCTCCAATGCCCTCCTGTACCACACTCGAGACACAGGGAGCACCTGGTGGTGGACACATCCTGAGACAGTGCGCTGCAGACCCCTGCACATCTAACCATTCATTCACACAGGGTCAATATATCAGAAAGACAGATGTGACACCTTGTGCCTGTCTTTGTTAGATTGGATGCATATTAAGGTGTTTTCAGTGAACAGTGTAATGTGTTCTACTGAAGAAAAGTTCGTTTTTGCCAAACTTGTTTCACAAAATATCTGCAAATAATGGGTGCCCGTTTGTATAACAATGGCATACTTATTTTCTTTGAATTTACAGTAGTGTAAAGTGCAAAAAGAAGTTAATAAAATGTATAAAGCGCATAGCTGTCCTAGCAATGGGGCTTCCAAGTGCTACCCATCGAAACAAGTAGGACTACCCAAGAGAAAGGAGTGAGGATATCGAATCTCTAGCAGGTATAGAGCCAGGTTTTGAGCTTTACTCTCAAATCAAGATGGCTCTGAACAGTCCTTAGCTCAAGGGGCAGACTGTTCCAGAGGGCGGGAGCTAAAACTCGAAAGTAGCGGTCACCGGCTCTTTTCCTTTGGAACCGTGGAAATGTTGACATGAGAACCGTCTCTGTGAGGTCTTCTGAAGAGATGGTTATTTCATAAGGAGTAAGGGCCTGCTTTGGATCTCAACAGATGAGTTACTCCGTCACAATGGTGACGATATTGCGTCCGGCGAATCCTAAATCCCATAGGATATAATGGAATTTATATTTCAGCAGATGGGAAATCCGACACCGTTGTGAAGGAGTAACTCATCCGCTGAAATCTAAGTCAGGCCCCAAGCCTTTAAAAAGTAGGAGATTGCATTAAATTTCATACTATTGCGCTATAATTTTAATGTATTTATCAACAGTAACCTTTGCTCAGAAACGTTTTACCTAGTAATGATGGCGGTCCTCAAGTCAGTGAGTCTGAGGTGATGACATATAGTTTGCAGAAATAACATCAAGGGCATGGATTAATTGCATCAGTTGAAAGAAAATAATTGGTGAAAATAAGCAGCTATTTAACAAAATTACATTTGTCCAGTTAGTGGGGCAAAAGGCATAAAAAGTACATAATTGCGTCAGAAGGAGATAGTAATCACTCTTTTGTTCCAAGTTGAAATAGATTGAGTGCAGTGGAAATTTTGGTCACAAATGGTGCATGTGTAAAACATGTAGCCGTGATCCGTAAAAGATAGTGCTTGCTTCTTACTGGCACATGTTCATTGACAAAATGTGTGTCTGCATGTGACATTCTGCCACACAGGTATTTTCTCTGTGAGCTGTTGGTTGGGGGGGCTTCACCAAGAACTGGGTGGGCTGCCATAACCAGCCAAACCACCAGGGGCCCTTTCTGGTCTTGGCCTCTTGCACCATGGAGCTGGATGGTTCATCTTGCCGGGGCTGATAGTTTCCAGTCCGCCTGGGAATATGGCCCAGATGTTGCATGTTGGCCAAGATTTACCGTAGGGCGTCTGTGAAGTTGCCAAAGTGTTTCCCTCACACTTGCATTAGCTCTTTTTTGCAATCTTTATTTAGTATCTTTCAAATAAAAAGTCACATGGTATATACCATATGCAGACATTACAGAACAGAAAAGTATTGAAAACCCTGAACATACCCAAGTGGCAAGAGTCATCGGTACACGCAGTCTACAAGGCAGTGATTCAAAACACAAGGACGTGCCATGCCTACTCGCATGACAGTCACAGCCTTGGAGTCCCCACATTCCTCACATAAGCATTCAATTAGGATGATGGGATAATAACATTAATGAGAAACAACAGAGAATGAAACAACATTACACACAGCAGCACAATGCACGAGGGGACGTGGGAATGTGCCAAACGAGAAGTGTCATTACCCCTCTGTTCTCTTACATCGATCCTAGTATATTTAAGTACTTGGTATATCCCCTTACTGAGCCCCTTCTCCCACGAGGCAGTGGAACTAGAAGCTGAGCCCATCTGACCCTGTGACCCTTGTGCTGTTGGTCTACAGGTCACCATGCATCTATATCCATAACTAAGGGACTGACCCCTGCTCCAAGCTACATGCGTCGCGACACGTACCTGTACCACCTTGTGGGCATCCAGCAGTTGAATTTCCCATAACATGAGTGGGGCCAAATTTGGTCATAGAAGTCCATCTGGTCATTCATCCTATAACTGATCCTTACAATCCTCTATTTTGATAATCTCAGTCAATCCGTGCACCCTATCTGGGTTGTCTCCAAATTTGGAGTATGCATAGTTTTGCTTTTGTCAATCTAGTCGCCACTTATCTCCACCTATGATTTGAGTGGGCTATACAGAGGTTGGAACAACCTCTCTCAGCGCATCACAGCCTCCTCCTCAGTTACTGAGTTCTGCAAGAAGCTGAAGACCTGGCTCTTTATATAAGGACCTTTGGGACCACATACCTACACACCTTGCCCAAGCGCCTGGAGACCCTCTCGGGTGATTAGTGAACTATACATATCAACATAACATAACAACACAGTCTGACATGTCATAGAGGAGTGCCAGCCTGTTAGACAGGGTTAGTGTAATGTCATCAGGGTCTGAGTTCATTAACTCTTTTTTGAAAAATCCACAATCTCCGTGACCTCCAAAATGTTTATGGAGTTTTACAAAACAAATAGGAGGAAGCTTCTCCTAAACGTAGGCTGCTAGAGAATAACACTACAAAACCTACCTTTATCAGAATTCACTTACAAAAAGTCTTTGTTCCAGAAAACTGAGCAATGTGAATCCCATTTGTGGAACATGCCTTTAATATTAACATTCCACTAACTGTAACCTTTTTTGTGGATTTTTACAGCACCCATGCTGTATCAGAGCACTATCAGAGAGGGCGGCGGCCAACAGGTGGGGAGCACAGCATCTGTTAAGGAACTAGTAGTTGGGGGGCTTGGCGCGGGAGACGGGTCTCCAAAGTCTTCCAGGTGAACTAGGACAGTGTTCCATAGTAGTAATCCTGTGTGGCACCCTGCACTGACCACACCTGTCCTCGGTGCTGACTTAGATGAGTTGATACAGTCAGTAGTTTTGAAACCTAGTGAGGAGCATGAAAATTTGTTATGTCAGCAGCACCAAGAGACTCTTGAAGGTTGAATGTGCTCTATAAATACCACTGTACTGTTCTGTCCATGCACTTTTGTGCACAAGTCAGAGGGCCTGATTTAGAGTTTGATGGATGAGGTCACTCCGTCACAAACATGAGGGATAGCCCGTCTGCCATATTAAGATTCCATTACATCCTATGGAAATTGTAAGACGACGGACAGGATATCTGTCACGCTTGTGACGGAGTAAACCCTCCGCCAAACTCTAAACCCGGCCCAGCGTTATAAACCTACTCCAAGTAAGAAGCCCTAGATATCTTACTAATGTCAATAATTTATCACTGTATTAAAGGGCAACTGTGCCATACCTTGCCAAATACAAAGTTTTAAGCACCTTTCTTTATATATACAGGGACGCTGCTCTAGGTGGTATGGTGGGACCTCTCGCCATGTGTCTACATGCAGTGATATCTGCACAGTTCATTCACAGAACTGGCAGGCCTATTTTCTATTCATGCCCAGTAAACTGGCACGCTTATTGTTCGGCACTGGTTCGCAGAGCAGCAGAGCGATGTATGAAGACAAGGCTTGAAAACAGCAGGCAGCTCTCACGACCCCGTCAAAACGTAATGTCAACACACCACTCCGCACTGGAAGGCTTTTGTTAAGTCTGAGCAGACCTAGCTCACTGCTGGGCCATGATAACTCCTTTCACAATGGGTGAAGAGGGACTGTGGGGGGCGCCGCTGCCTTATCCGGAATGTGAGCTCACTCGGTGGGTGAGCGCTGCTCCCTCAGCAGGGGGAGGTTAACTATATTCATAACTGAGGCGTGGAGAAAGCCGGCATCTGCTGGCGTGTAGGAAACGAGCTGACTCCATCTGGCTTATCAGAGGCAGGACAGGGCATGGTACGGCAATGCAAGTCATAGCAATGCAAGACAATACAAGACATTGTAAGGCAAGGCAAAACTAGACAATGCAAGAGAAGACAACACAAGGCAAGACCAAGCAATGCAAGATAATGCAAACCAATGAAAGGCATGGAAAGTCAATGCATGCCATAGCAAGACATGACTATACAAGGCAATGGAGGGCAAGACCAAACAATGCAAGTGAAGGCAAGACAAGGCAAAACGAGACACTGCAAGATAATACGAACCAATGAAAGGCGAGGCATGCAAGCTGTAGCAAGGCAAGACCAGACGATGCAAGGCAAAACCAAATAATGTGAAAGAGAAGGCTAAGGACGACAAGACAATGCAAGAAAAGGAAAGACAAGACAAAAGGAGACACTGCAAGATAATACGAACCAATGAAAGGCGAGGCATGCAAGCCATAGCAAGGCCGGGCAAGAAAAGATGACGCAAGGCAAAACCAAATAATGTGAAAGAGAAGGCTAAGGACGACAAGGCAATGCAAGAGAAGGAAAGACAAGACAAAACAAGACATTGCAAGATAATACGAACCAATGAAAGGCGAGGCATGCAAGCCATAGCAAGGCCGGGCAAGACAAGATGATACAAGGCAAAACCAAATAATGTGAAAAAGAAGGCTAAGGACGACAAGGCAATGCAAGAGAAGGAAAGACAAGACAAAAGGAGACACTGCAAGATAATACGAACCAATGAAAGGCGAGGCATGTAAGCCATAGAAAGGCAAGACAAGACGATGCAAGGCAAAACCAAATAATGTGAAAGATCAGGCAAAGAATGACAAGACAATGCAAGGCAGTACTAGACAATGCAACATAATGCAAAGCAATCAAAGGCAAGGCAATACAAGACATAGCAAGAAAAGTTAATATGAGACAAGTGAAGACCAAACAATGCAAGAGAAGGCATAGCACATCAAGGCAAGACTGTGCAAGGCAAGAACAGACAGTGCACGATAATGCAAAGCAAGGCAGAGCATGTCAAAGCAATGCAAGACATAGCAATGGGATACCAGACAGTGTAAGGGAAAGCAAGGCATGGAAAGCCAGAGCAAAACAAGACAAGACAAAACAGTACAATGCAAGATAAGGCAAAGCATTGCCAGGCGCTGCATAGTAAGCGGAGGTTATCACTTTCATACCTCAGCCACTTGCTGGCCTCAGGGACGGGCTCGCTCCATCTACCAATCAGAGACAAGTCATCTGGAGCAAGGCAAGAAATGGCAATGCAGGACAGTGCAACAGAATGCAAGGCAAGGCAAGACACAGCAAGGAAATACAAAGCAAGTCACAATCAAGACGATACAAGTCAATGCCTAGCGGTGTAAGACAAGGCAAGGAGAAGCAATGCAAGAGAATGCTATGCTGTGAAAATCAACATAAGATAAGGAAATGCATGACTATCAAACCAGGCAAGACATGGCGAGTCAAGGCAAGGAAACCACAACAAGGTTTTGCAATTCAGAAAGGCATTGAGCCATCTGGTACACATTATCAAAATGTGCTAGTATGGAGTAGATTCACCTGCTCCACCTCACCCATCACAGTCCAGCCATCTGAGGTAAGGCAAGGCAAGGCTCAGTAAGATACTTCAGAGCAATGCAAGACATAATAAGGCAATGAAAGACACGGAAAGGGAAGGCATGACAATTCAAGACTCCATAAGGATTTTCATAAGTGAGTCATGGTGCTGACATGCATTGCTTTGTCATGCTGTCCTTCACTATGCCTTGCCTTGCCCTAATGTGCTCTCCATCCAATCCCTCTTGAGGGAATCACTGTAAATCAAAGTATAGCAAGGTAAGACGCCGCAAGGCCTGGCCGGATCAGGCCAGATTAAGGCCGCTGAGTAAGGTGATACACGGCGGGTAGGCCAGTGCAGTGCTAGACAACTTGAGGTAACAAATGCAAGGCAATGCAGAACAATTCATGGAGAGGCAAGAGCAGGCAAGGGAAGCAATGGGAGACAAAGAAATGCAAGGCGAGATGAGTCGAGGCCGTTCATGAAACAACATGTCAAGAGGATGCAAGGCATAGCATCACAATAGCCTTTGGGTTAAAGCTGTAAAAGTCCCGACATTCGTCTCTTCTGCCAACAGTTTATTTAATGTGCTTCCGGTTTTAGGATGGCTCCACATCATAGGACTCTTGTAGCACTGATGTTTAGTTCATCTGCGCAATCCGTAAAGAAGGAAGCGAAAGGAAGTACCCTCCAGAATATCTGGTGACATTTTGGCTTTTGGGAAGAGCAGCTTTAAAGAGACAGAGCACTGATGGCTCACATTACACACTACATTTGAAATATTTCTCTTATTGTGCACAGGTTTGACTAGAAGCTCAGTATGTACAGGGTTCCCTAGTTTTTAGACTTTTATGATCCTTCATTGAAGCGCTTACATTTGAAAGAGCTTCGTTAATTAGCTGCGTTTGATGAAGTTCCTTACCTGAGTGGTGCACCGTAGAAGACCCTGTGTCCCTAGAGTGACCGTACTGTCATGAAATCGATGGCCCTCTGGGGTGCTGAGCACAGGCTCCTGCAGAGCTGCTGCTGACTGTGGTCTCATCTGGTATCCACTGGGAGCTCAGAGTGCCCGCTGTTGCACTATTGCTAAGCCTACAGGAATCCTAGGACATTCAAGGGCTCCACATTCCCATCACACTGAGCTCTTTCTAATGAGAGTTTTGGGTATTTCTGCAGAGGACTTGTGAAGTCACAGGGTGGGACACTGTGAGGAAGAGTGAACCCCCGCAGGGAGTCTTAGGCAGATGACAGCCATGGGGGTTGTGAAACATTTATGAGGGTTAGACTGTGGTCAGATGGTGGAGGTCAGAGAGGAAAGAATGCACACCAGGGTGGTGGTCGGGGGAAACACCACAATGGGTGTCACAGACTATGAGGACATAAAACAGCTGTTTTAAAAACAAGCTACATTTGGGGACAGATAGACCCCAGAGGGGTTTCAGGAAAATTGGAGAAATAAGTCTTCCATAGAGAATTTGATGAGACAAAAGGCATCAATGGTTGGGAGGCAAAAAGGGGCCTATGGTAGCAAAATGGGGCACAAGAAAATGCGGGGCACTGTCAGAACTTTGCATTGGAATTAGTACCAGGACATGCTGTGGGCTCCTGGATGCTGTTGTTTACAATGCATGGCCAAACCTCACTTAGGACCTCATTACGAGTTATGGCATTTCACCTGCAGGATAACTCTGGGTAAAAATGTTGCGTCTCACAATGCCCAGTCTGTCTGGGCCCAGAATATGCGGGTCTGCAGCATCCTCACCCAGTTCCCCTGGCCTAGAGACACTGGGCTTGTGCATCTGGGGTGTCCTGGGGAGACAAGAAGGATCAATTGGAATTAAGGTGAAGCCCCCCCTTCCCTCCACACCCCTGTCCGAGCAGGATCACCTCTAAGGGGGCGGGTCAGCTTCTGACAGCCTGGCCTCTGCTCTCCATTATCCTCTGGTCTTCATTCCTGGTCAGTGTTCACAGTCTCTGCAAAGAAAGACAGGCTGGACGCAAGGTGCTCTTTCGCAGCTCGATGTGAGGTAACTCTTAAAGTGAGGAGGTGTACACATTGACATGCTCACAAGGTGTGTGCTTTCTCTCCAGTGCAGGAACACAGTTATGTGCTACCTGGGTTCTCAAGCAAGAGTGACTTAAAGCACAATGACTCTCGTCAAGGGTCAATCTTCACAAAACGCCTAGATAAACAAGTAAATATATTAACTTGGGGCCTGAGTTAGATTTCAGCAGATGGGTTACTCGGTCACAATGGTGACGGATATCCCATCTGCCAAAATATAAACCCTATTATTTCCTATGGGATTTATATTTCGGCGGACAGGATATCGGTCACTGTTGTGACAGACTAACCTATCCGCTGAAGTCTAAATGCGGCCCCTAATCTCGAAAACTGACTTAAAGGAAAAGGTGATGACTGCAGGGTTGGACACAGAAGTGATCAGTAGAGGCCACAACAACTGCAGTACAGAACAAGGCTGATCAGAACTGGCACCAACCTGGCAGCTACCCCGCAGTCACCAGTAAGTTGTTGCCAGTGGAGGAAAGGAGAAGCGCTTTGGGTGCCCCTGAACCAGGGAGAGTATAAACTCTGCCTTGTGGCTCAGTAAAGCTGGCACTTTGATAGTCTGGGGACAGAAATCACCAGGTGAAAAGGAATCAAATAAGAACAACTTCATGTGGCAGAGCAAAACATGGCAGGGTGGTACAGCTGCCACGAGCAGCAGCACATCCTCGTCTTCACAGGCACCAAGGAGAGACTGGGAGGCCAATTAAGGCTTCTAGCAGGACACCTGGGAGGAGGTGCTGTGCTGAGACACACAGAGAGACTAGGGCAGCAAAGAGCCTGTCTGGAAGTATTTGCTGACCATGACAAAGGATACCCAAACATCACTCAATGTAGCCTTTGCTTCCGTCTACGTACCATGATGTTAGATGATTTTTACAGTTTCCGTACAGATGTACTCACACTCAGTGCTGCTCCCAGCATGCAAAGGAGAGTACACCTCTTGTGCCTTCAAATCCATCACCATAGCCAATCTCCTACAATATCCAGTGTCAGTTGGCCGAGCCCATGAAATGGTCCTACCAACCTCTCATTGTCAACCAAATGTCATCCCAACAACATATCTGAAGAGAGCATCGGCCAGCACCAATCCAGCGTGAACCAGTAGCCAATCTGCCCTGTCTCAGCCAGAATGCAGCCCGTCACCTTTGTCTCACCGAGGGCCCGATTCACAAAGTTAAACTTACACTTTTGTGTAAGTTTACTATTTTTTAGTATTCACAAACTATGAGCTCAATTTTACTAATAGTAATTTTACCACTGAGGAGACTCCGCTCTCTTGGTGGAGACTCCACCACGAAAAGATCGTCCTGTCCTATCTTTTTATGTACAAGTCATAAAAAGGTAATTTATATGTGAAGATAGGCCTGTCCTATCTTTTAATATGAGGAGCTCTCCACCTTGACTGTGGAGTCTCCACAATCGTAAAATTACTATTAGTAAAATTAAACTCATAGTTTTTAAATACCAAAAAAAAGTACATTTACACAAAAGTGTAAGTTTACCTTTGTGAATCACGCCCACTGCCACCATCTTGTTGATTCTTTTGGCCTTTCATAAAGTTCAAGATCTCTTAGTCTTTGAGTAAAGTGGCGGCCATCTTTCACTGGTGTGTTTACTGCTTCTGCGCAGTCGGTGCAGTCTTGATCCAGAGTAGTAAGCTACTGTTTGCGTCTTCCACGTGCTTTCTTTAGACTTACCTGTTGTTCTGACACATAATTCTATGTACATGGTGAAGGCTCGTGGCCACTGAGTCTCTGATATATTTTGGACTTTTCAAAGACATTATAAATGTTCTCCAGAAAATATCAGAGAGATTTGAGTCACAAACATGTTAGTGCTGGAGCGCCCCCTCCTTATCCAGAATACGGACAGTATTTGTTTCAACAAATTGATAATAGCAATAATCTATTCAAGAGCGGGCTGCATCTTCTGCTCGTCTCCAGTTCTCTGTTCTTGATTTGTGGTGGCAGCCATCACACTGCTGACAGGGACGTCTTAAGGATTGTGGGGGCCCTGGGCCAAACGTATTTTGGGGGTCCCGGTTTGGAAAAGTTTTGAAGTTATGATCCAATTTCTGCTCTTTCTTGCCCTCTTTAGACAGGTCACTGACCCAGGCATAGGGGTCCAAATTATACTTGTGTTTACATCAAATATTCAGGGATAGTGACCTGTGTTTTCAATATTGCAACACAGCAGCAGCTCACTGATATTACTGTAGATAACTTCTGTGACTCTCCCCTTTCTCATATGCGAGGGCCTGTTCTGATATAAAAGGAACTTTTTTATTAATGTTGCATGAAGCAGAAACACAACATTTCTCTGCAAAATGTTTGTAATAGACTTTCACACATCACGCACCTTAAAAATAAATTAAAGGAAAGCGATTTGTAAAACAATCTGTTGAAGAATTATTAAAGGTCACCAGGGCAAGACTCTGCAGAACAGAGCAGGCTCTCTCACGACCCCCTTGAAAGGCTGGAGTCTTGGACCAGAGCCCACCTTGCCCAGGCCTCAAACCCTCTCCGAGTGCTGGCAAGCGAGCATGCCTGCTGTTCCTTGTGCGACCATGCAGTCCATCCTAAGAAAGGCAGCAGCCTTTCCTAAGACCCCACAAATATCGCCCAAGATATCTGGTTTGGTTGTTTTCGGAGGCAAAACTGCTCCAGTATTTGTGAGCGTCAGTTGCAGCTACGGCATGCGTGTGCCATCAACGTCCTTATACTGTAAAGCGCCTACAAATGTATGCTGCAACAATGAAAATAATTCATCCACTCATTTAGTTTCTTTGTGGAATGGAGGCCCCGGAGCCGCTGAGAGGTACGTGGCGGAGGGGGCCAGGGAGACACGCACCCCCCGGTCTCCCGGGCCGAAATGTGCACCGTGGGCGCTTTAACTGATTGAAACCCACGGGCGGCTGGAAAGAGCCTCGTGGCACTGCAGGTGCATTTCCACCAATGATCACTGCGGAGGGGAATCTGGATGGGAATGTTCCGTGTGAGGAGCATCTGCGGCCTCCCCGCCCCCCCGGTCTGCAGACGCACCGGAGACTGTTTACACAGGGTCCCCGGCGTCTTGGGGCTCCCAGGAGGCCGCCCTGCAGGGGCACCTCCGCCGGCAGTGACCGGTGCGACGGGGTGTTCTAGACCTACGTCAGGCCTGGCTCTCAGATGTGACGGGGTGTTCTAAACCTACATCAGTCCTGGCTCTCAGGTGTGACAGGGGGGTGTTCTAGACCTAGGTCAGTCCTGGCTCTCAGATGCGACGGGGCTGTTCTAGACCTACATCAGTCCTGGCTCTCAGGTGTGACGGGGTGTTCTAGACCTACATCAGTCCTGGCTCTCAGGTGTGACGGGGTGTTCTAGACCTACTTCAGTCCTGGCTCTCAGGTGTGACAGGGGGGTGTTCTAGACCTACATCAGTCCTGGCTCTCAGGTGTGACGGGGTGTTCTAGACCTACATCAGTCCTGGCTCTCAGGTGTGACAGGGGGGTGTTCTAGACCTACATCAGTCCTGGCTCTCAGGTGTGACGGGGTGTTCTAGACCTCCTTCAGTCCTGGCTCCCAGGTGTGACGGGGTGTTCTAGACCTACTTCAGTCCTGGCTCTCAGGTGTGACGGGGTGTTCTAGACCTACATCAGTCCTGGCTCCCAGGTGTGACGGGGTGTTCTAGACCTACATCAGTCCTGGCTCTTAGGTGTGACAGGGGGGTGTTCTAGACCTAGGTCAGTCCTGGCTCTCAGATGCGACAGGGCTGTTCTAGACCTACGTCAGTCCTGGCTCCCAGGTGTGACGGGGTGTTCTAGACCTACATCAGTCCTGGCTCTCAGGTGTGATGGGGTGTTCTAGACCTACTTCAGTCCTGGCTCTCAGGTGTGACAGGGGGGTGTTCTAGACCTACATCAGTCCTGGCTCTCAGGTGTGACGGGGTGTTCTAGACCTACATCAGTCCTGGCTCTCAGGTGTGACAGGGGGGTGTTCTAGACCTACATCAGTCCTGGCTCTCAGGTGTGACGGGGTGTTCTAGACCCACTTCAGTCCTGGCTCCCAGGTGTGACGGGGTGTTCTAGACCTACTTCAGTCCTGGCTCTCAGGTGTGACAGGGGGGTGTTCTAGACCTACATCAGTCCTGGCTCTCAGGTGTGACGGGGTGTTCTAGACCTACTTCAGTCCTGGCTCTCAGGTGTGACGGGGTGTTTTAGCCCTACATCAGTCCTGGCTCTCAGGTGTGACAGGGGGGTGTTCTAGACCTACATCAGTCCTGGCTCTCAGGTGTGACGGGGTGTTCTAGACCTACTTCAGTCCTGGCTCTCAGGTGTGACAGGGGGCTGTTCTAGACCTACATCAGTCCTGGCTCTCAGATGCGATGGGGCTGTTCTAGACCTACGTCAGTCCTGGCTCCCAGGTGTGACGGGGTGTTCTAGACCTACATCAGTCCTGGCTCTCAGGTGTGACGGGGGGTGTTCTAGACCTACGTCAGCCCTAGCTCTCAGGTGTGACAGAGGGATGTTCTAGGCCTACTTCAGTCCTGGCTCTCATGCGTGACGGGGTGTTCTAGACCTACTTCAGTCCTGGCTCTCGGGTGTGACAGGAGGGTGTTCTAGATCTACGTCAGTCCTGGCTCCCAGGTGCGATGGGGTTGTTCTAGACCTACGTCAGTCCTGGCTCTCATGCGTGACGGGGTGTTCTAGACCGACGTCAGTCCTGGCTCTCAGGTGTGACAAGGGGGTGTTCTAGACTTATGTCAGACTGGCTCTTAGGTGTGACAGAGGGGTGTTCTAGATCCACGTCAGTCCTGGCTCTCAGGTGTGACAGGGGGCTGTTCTAGACCTACGTCAGTCCTGGCTGTCAGGTGTGACAGAGGGGTGTTCTAGACCTACGTCAGTCCTGGCTGTCAGGTGTGACAGAGGGGTGTTCTACACCTACGTCAAACTTACCTTTCAGGTGCACCAGGGCTGTTCTAGACGTACTTCAGTCCTGGCTGTCATGCGTGACAGGAGGTTGTTCTAGACCTACTTCAGTCCTGGCTCTCATGCGTGACAGCGGGCTGTTCTAGACCTATGTCAGTCCTGGCTCTCAGGTGTAACGGGGTGTTCTAGACCTACATCAGTCCTGGCTCTCAGGTGCGATGGGGATGTTCTAGACCTACGTCAGTCCTGGCTGTCAGGTGTGACAGAGGGGTGTTCTAGACCTACGTCAAACTTACCTTTCAGGTGCACCGGGGCTGTTCTAGACCTACATCAGTCCTGGCTTTCAGGTGTGACAGGGTGTTCTAGTACCTACGTCAGTCCTGGCTCTCAGGTGTGACAGGGTGTTCTAGACCTACGTCAGTCCTGGCTCCCAGGTGTGACGGGGTGTTCTAGACCTAGGTCAGTCCGGGCTCTCAGGTGTGACAGTGGGGTGCTCTAGGCCTACTTCAGTCCTGGCTCTCATGCGTGATGGGGTGTTCTTGACCTACTTCAGTCCTGGCTCCCAGGTGTGACAGAGGGGTGCTATAGACCTACATCAGTCCTGGCTCTCAGGTGTGACGGGGGGTGTTCTAGACCTACGTCAGTCCTGGCTCTCAGGTGTGACAGAGGGGTGTTCTAGACCTACGTCAGACTTACCTTTCGGGTGCCCCGAGGCTGTTCTAGACCTACGTCAGTCCTGGCTCTCAGGTGTGACGGGGGGTGTTCTAGACCTACGTCAGTCCTGGCTGTCAGGTGTGACAGAGGGGTGTTCTAGACCTACGTCAAACTTACCTTTCAGGTGCCCCGAGGCTGTTCTAGACCTACGTCAGTCCTGGCTCTCAGGTGTGACGGGGGGTGTTCTAGACCTACGTCAGTCCTGGCTCTCAGGTGTGACAGTGGGGTGCTCTAGGCCTACTTCAGTCCTGGCTCTCATGCGTGATGGGGTGTTCTTGACCTACTTCAGTCCTGGCTCCCAGGTGTGACGGGGTGTTCTAGACCTACATCAGTCCTGGCTCTCAGGTCTGACAGGGGGGTGTTCTAGACCTACTTCAGTCCTGGCTCTCAGGTGTGACGGGGTGTTCTAGACCTACATCAGTCCTGGCTCCCAGGTGTGACGGGGTGTTCTAGACCTACATTAGTCCTGGCTCCCAGGTGTGACGGGGTGTTCTAGACCTACATCAGTCCTGGCTCTCAGGTGTGACAGGGGGGTGTTCTAGACCTAGGTCAGTCCTGGCTCTCAGATGCGACGGGGCTGTTCTAGACCTACGCCAGTCCTGGCTCCCAGGTGTGACGGGGTGTTCTAGACCTACTTCAGTCCTGGCTCTCAGGTGTGACAGGGGGGTGTTCTAGACCTACATCAGTCCTGGCTCTCAGGTGTGACGGTGTGTTCTAGACCTACTTCAGTCCTGGCTCTCAGGTGTGATGGGGTGTTCTAGACCTACTTCAGTCCTGGCTCCCAGGTGTGACGGGGTGTTCTAGACCTACATCAGTCCTGGCTCTCAGGTGTGACAGGGGGGTGTTCTAGACCTACATCAGTCCTGGCTCTCAGGTGTGACGGGGTGTTCTAGACATACTTCAGTCCTGGCTCTCAGGTGTGACAGGGGGCTGTTCTGGAACTACATCAGTCCTGGCTCTCAGATGCGATGGGGCTGTTCTAGACCTACGTCAGTCCTGGCTCCCAGGTGTGACGGGGTGTTCTAGACCTACATCAGTCCTGGCTCTCAGGTGTGACGGGGGGTGTTCTAGACCTACGTCAGCCCTAGCTCTCAGGTGTGACAGATGGATGTTCTAGGCCTACTTCAGTCCTGGATCTCATGCGTGACGGGGTGTTCTAGACCTACTTCAGTCCTGGCTCTCGGGTGTGACAGGAGGGTGTTCTAGATCTACGTCAGTCCTGGCTCCCAGGTGCGATGGGGTTGTTCTAGACCTACGTCAGTCCTGGCTCTCATGCGTGATGGGGTGTTCTAGACCGACGTCAGTCCTGGCTCTCAGGTGTGACAGGGGGGTGTTCTAGACTTATGTCAGACTGGCTCTTAGGTGTGACAGAGGGGTGTTCTAGATCCACGTCAGTCCTGGCTCTCAGGTGTGACAGGGGGCTGTTCTAGACCTACGTCAGTCCTGGCTGTCAGGTGTGACAGAGGGGTGTTCTAGACCTACGTCAGTCCTGGCTGTCAGGTGTGACGGGGTGTTCTAGACCTACTTCAGTCCTGGCTCCCAGGTGTGACGGGGTGTTCTAGACCTACATCAGTCCTGGCTCTCAGGTGTGAAAGGGGGTTGTTCTAGACCTACATCAGTCCTGGCTCTCAGGTGTGACGGGGGGTGTTCTAGACCTACGTCAGCCCTAGCTCTCAGGTGTGACAGAGGGATGTTCTAGGCCTACTTCAGTCCTGGCTCTCATGCGTGACGGGGTGTTCTAGACCTACTTCAGTCCTGGCTCTCGGGTGTGACAGGAGGGTGTTCTAGATCTACGTCAGTCCTGGCTCCCAGGTGCGATGGGGTTGTTCTAGACCTATGTCAGTCCTGGCTCTCATGCGTGACGGGGTGTTCTAGACCGACGTCAGTCCTGGCTCTCAGGTGTGACAGGGGGGTGTTCTAGACTTATGTCAGACTGGCTCTTAGGTGTGACAGAGGGGTGTTCTAGATCCACGTCAGTCCTGGCTCTCAGGTGTGACAGGGGGCTGTTCTAGACCTACGTCAGTCCTGGCTGTCAGGTGTGACAAAGGGGTGTTCTAGACCTACGTCAGTCCTGGCTGTCAGGTGTGACAGAGGGGTGTTCTACACCTACGTCAAACTTACCTTTCAGGTGCGCCAGGGCTGTTCTAGACGTACTTCAGTCCTGGCTGTCATGCGTGACAGGAGGCTGTTCTAGACCTACTTCAGTCCTGGCTCTCATGCGTAACAGCGGGCTGTTTTAGACCTATGTCAGTCCTGGCTCTCAGGTGTGACGGGGTGTTCTAGACCTACATCAGTCCTGGCTCTCAGGTGCGATGGGGATGTTCTAGACCTACGTCAGTCCTGGCTGTCAGGTGTGACAGAGGGGTGTTCTAGACCTACGTCAAACTTACCTTTCAGGTGCGCCGGGGCTGTTCTAGCCCTACATCAGTCCTGGCTTTCAGGTGTGACGGGGTGTTCTAGTACCTACGTCAGTCCTGGCTCTCAGGTGTGACAGGGTGTTCTAGACCTACGTCAGTCCTGGCTCCCAGGTGTGACGGGGTGTTCTAGACCTAGGTCAGTCCGGGCTCTCAGGTGTGACAGTGGGGTGCTCTAGGCCTACTTCACTCCTGGCTCTCATGCGTGATGGGGTGTTCTTGACCTACTTCAGTCCTGGCTCCCAGGTGTGACAGAGGGGTGCTATAGACCTACATCAGTCCTGGCTCTCATGCGTGATGGGGTGTTCTAGACCTACTTCAGTCCTGGCTCTCAGGTGTGACGGGGTGTTCTAGACCTACATCAGTCCTGGCTCCCAGGTGTGACGGGGTGTTCTCGACCTACATCAGTCCTGGCTCCCAGGTGTGACGGGGTGTTCTAGACCTACATCAGTCCTGGCTCTCAGGTGTGACAGGGAGGTGTTCTAGACCTAGGTCAGTCCTGGCTCTCAGATGCGACGGGGCTGGTCTAGACCTACGCCAGTCCTGGCTCCCAGGTGTGACGGGGTGTTCTAGACCTACTTCAGTCCTGGCTCTCAGGTGTGACAGGGGGGTGTTCTAGACCTACATCAGTCCTGGCTCTCAGGTGTGACGGTGTGTTCTAGACCTACTTCAGTCCTGGCTCTCAGGTGTGACGGGGTGTTCTAGACCTACTTCAGTCCTGGCTCCCAGGTGTGACGGGGTGTTCTAGACCTACAGCAGTCCTGGCTCTCAGGTGTGACAGGGGGGTGTTCTAGACCTACATCAGTCCTGGCTCTCAGGTGTGACGGGGTGTTCTAGACCTACTTCAGTCCTGGCTCTCAGGTGTGACAGGGGGCTGTTCTGGACCTACATCAGTCCTGGCTCTCAGATGCGATGGGGCTGTTCTAGACCTACGTCAGTCCTGGCTCCCAGGTGTGACGGGGTGTTCTAGACCTACATCATTCCTGGCTCTCAGGTGTGACGGGGGGTGTTCTAGACCTACGTCAGCCCTAGCTCTCAGTTGTGACAGAGGGATGTTCTAGGCCTACTTCAGTCCTGGCTCTCATGCGTGACGGGGTGTTCTAGACCTACATCAGTCCTGGCTCTCGGGTGTGACAGGAGGGTGTTCTAGATCTACGTCAGTCCTGGCTCCCAGGTGCGATGGGGTTGTTCTAGACCTACGTCAGTCCTGGCTCTCATGCGTGATGGGGTGTTCTAGACCGACGTCAGTCCTGGCTCTCAGGTGTGACAGGGGGGTGTTCTAGACTTATGTCAGACTGGCTCTTAGGTGTGACAGAGGGGTGTTCTAGATCCACGTCAGTCCTGGCTCTCAGGTGTGACAGGGGGCTGTTCTAGACCTACATCAGTCCTGGCTGTCAGGTGTGACAGAGGGGTGTTCTAGACCTACGTCAGTCCTGGCTGTCAGGTGTGACAGAGGGGTGTTCTACACCTACGTCAAACTTACCTTTCAGGTGCGCCAGGGCTGTTCTAGACGTACTTCAGTCCTGGCTGTCATGCGTGACAGGGGGCTGTTCTAGACCTACTTCAGTCCTGGCTCTCATGCGTGACAGGGGGCTGTTCTAGACCTATGTCAGTCCTGGCTCTTAGGTGTGACGGGGTGTTCTAGACCTACATCAGTCCTGGCTCTCAGGTGCGATGGGGATGTTCTAGACCTACGTCAGTCCTGGCTGTCAGGTGTGACAGAGGGGTGTTCTAGACCTACGTCAAACTTACCTTTCAGGTGCGCCGGGGCTGTTCTAGACCTACATCAGTCCTGGCTTTCAGGTGTGACGGGGTGTTCTAGTACCTACGTCAGTCCTGGCTCTCAGGTGTGACAGGGTGTTCTAGACCTACGTCAGTCCTGGCTCCCAGGTGTGACGGGGTGTTCTAGACCTAGGTCAGTCCGGGCTCTCAGGTGTGACAGTGGGGTGCTCTAGGCCTACTTCAGTCCTGGCTCTCATGCGTGATGGGGTGTTCTTGACCTACTTCAGTCCTGGCTCCCAGGTGTGACAGAGGGGTGCTATAGACCTACATCAGTCCTGGCTCTCAGGTGTGACGGGGGGTGTTCTAGACCTACGTCAGTCCTAGCTCTCAGTTGTGACAGAGGGATGTTCTAGGCCTACTTCAGTCCTGGCTCTCATGCGTGACGGGGTGTTCTAGACCTACATCATTCCTGGCTCTCGGGTGTGACAGGAGGGTGTTCTAGATCTACGTCAGTCCTGGCTCCCAGGTGCGATGGGGTTGTTCTAGACCTACGTCAGTCCTGGCTCTCATGCGTGATGGGGTGTTCTAGACCGACGTCAGTCCTGGCTCTCAGGTGTGACAGGGGGGTGTTCTAGACTTATGTCAGACTGGCTCTTAGGTGTGACAGAGGGGTGTTCTAGATCCACATCAGTCCTGGCTCTCAGGTGTGACAGGGGGCTGTTCTAGACCTACATCAGTCCTGGCTGTCAGGTGTGACAGAGGGGTGTTCTAGACCTACGTCAGTCCTGGCTGTCAGGTGTGACAGAGGGGTGTTCTACACCTACGTCAAACTTACCTTTCAGGTGCGCCAGGGCTGTTCTAGATGTACTTCAGTCCTGGCTGTCATGCGTGACAGGGGGCTGTTCTAGACCTACTTCAGTCCTGGCTCTCATGCGTGACAGGGGGCTGTTCTAGACCTATGTCAGTCCTGGCTCTTAGGTGTGACGGGGTGTTCTAGACCTACATCAGTCCTGGCTCTCAGGTGCGATGGGGATGTTCTAGACCTACGTCAGTCCTGGCTGTCAGGTGTGACAGAGGGGTGTTCTAGACCTACGTCAAACTTACCTTTCAGGTGCGCCGGGGCTGTTCTAGACCTACATCAGTCCTGGCTTTCAGGTGTGACGGGGTGTTCTAGTACCTACGTCAGTCCTGGCTCTCAGGTGTGACAGGGTGTTCTAGACCTACGTCAGTCCTGGCTCCCAGGTGTGACGGGGTGTTCTAGACCTAGGTCAGTCCGGGCTCTCAGGTGTGACAGTGGGGTGCTCTAGGCCTACTTCAGTCCTGGCTCTCATGCGTGATGGGGTGTTCTTGACCTACTTCAGTCCTGGCTCCCAGGTGTGACAGAGGGGTGCTATAGACCTACATCAGTCCTGGCCCTCAGGTGTGACGGGGGGTGTTCTAGACCTACGTCAGTCCTGGCTCTCAGGTGTGACAGAGGGGTGTTCTAGACCTACATCAAACTTACCTTTCGGGTGCCCCGAGGCTGTTCTAGACCTACGTCAGTCCTGGCTCTTAGGTGTGACGGGGGGTGTTCTAGACCTACGTCAGTCCTGGCTGTCAGGTGTGACAGAGGGGTGTTCTAGACCTACGTCAAACTTACCTTTCAGGTGCCCCGAGGCTGTTCTAGACCTACGTCAGTCCTGGCTCTCAGGTGTGACGGGGGGTGTTCTAGACCTACGTCAGTCCTGGCTCTCAGGTGTGACAGAGGGGTGTTCTAGACCTACGTCTAACTTACCTTTCAGGTGCCCCGAGGCTGTTCTAGACCTACGTCAGTCTTGGCTCTCAGGTGTGACGGGGGTGTTCTAGACCTATGTCAGTCCTGGCTGTCAGGTGTGACAGAGGGGTGTTCTAGACCTACGTCAAACTTACCTTTCAGGTGCCCCAAGGCTGTTCTAGACCTACGTCAGTCCTGGCTCTCAGGTGCGACGGGGGGTGTTCTAGACCTACGTCAGTCCTGGCTCTCAGGTGTGACAGAGGGGTGTTCTAGACCTACGTCAAACTTACCTTTCAGGTGCCCCGAGGCTGTTCTAGACCTACGTCAGTCCTGGCTCTCAGGTGTGACGGGGTGTTCTCGACCTACGTCAGTCCTGGCTCTCAGGTGTGACTGGGTGTTCTAGACCTACGTCAGTCCTGGCTCTCAGATGTGACGGGCTGTTCTAGACCTACGTCAGTCCTGGCTCCCAGGTGTGATGGGGTGTCCTAGACCTACGTCAGTCCTAGCTCTCAGCTGCGACGGGGCTGTTCTAGCCCTACGTCAGTCCTGGCTCTCAGGTGTGATGGGGTGTTCTAGACCTACGTCAGTCCTGGCTCTCAGGTGTGACAGGGGGCTGTTCTAGACTTATGTCAGTCCTGGCTCTTAGGTGTGACAGAGGCATGTTCTAGACCTACATCAGTCCTGGCTCTCAGGTGCGACGGGCTGTTCCAGACCTATGTCAGTCCTGCCTCTCAGGTGCGACGGGGTGTTCTATGCCTATGTCAGTTCTGACTCTTGGATGTGACAGGGGGCTGTTCCAGACCCACGTCAGGCCTGGCTCTCAGGTGTGACAGGGGGTGTTCTAGACCTATGTCATGCCTGGCTCTCAGGTGTGACAGTGGAGTGTTCTAGACCTATGTCAGTCCTGGCTCTCAGGTGGGACAGAGGGGTGTTCTAGACCTACGTCAGGCCTGGCTCTCAGGTGTGACAGGGGGTTGTTCTAGACCTACATCAGTCCTGGCTCTCAGGCGTGACAGAGGGATGTTCTAGACCTACGTCAGTCCTGGCTCTCTGGTGTGACAGAGGGGTGTTCTAGACCTACATCAGTCCCGGCTCTCAGGAGTGACAGTGGGGTGTTCTAAACCTACGTCAGTCCTGGCTCTTAGGTGTGATAGAGGGGTGTTCTAGACCTACGTCAGTCCTGGCTCTCAGTTGTGACAAAGAGGTGTTCTAGACCTACGTCAGTCCTGGCTCTCAGGCGTGACAGGGGTTATTCTAGACCTACATCAGGCCTGGCTCTCAGTTGTGACCGAGAGGTGTTCTAGATCTATGTCAGTCCTGGCTCCCAGGTGCAATGGGGTTGTTCTAGACCTACGTCAGCCCTGGCTGTCAGGCTTTACAGAGGGGTGTTCTAGACATATGCCAGTCCCGGCTCTCAGGAGTGACAGGGGGGTGTCCTAGACCTAAGTCAGTCCTGGCTCTCAGGAGTGACACAGGGGTGTTCTAGACATACGCCAGTCCTGGCTCTCAGGAGTGACAGGGGGGTGTTCTAGACCTACGTCAGCCCCGGTTCTCAGGTGTGACGGGGTGTGTGACTTTCTTGAACTGCTACAGAGAGATGTCTCAGCCTCTCAGGCATTGTTTACATACTGCAGAGAGATGTGCGAGCCTCTTGGTCTTTGTTCAAAAATTACAGAGAGGTGTCTGAGCCACAGTACAGAGAGGGGTCTGAGCCATACAGAGAGGGGTCTGAGCCATATAGAGAGGGGTCTGTACAGAGAGGTGTCTGAGCCTCTCATTGTTCAAATACTACAGAGAAGTGTCTGAGCCACAGTACAGAGAGGTGTCTGAGCTTTACTATAGAGAGATGTCTGAGCCATACTACAGAGAGGTGTTTGAGCCATACAGAGAGGGTTCTGAGCCATATAGAGATGGGTCTGAGCCATACACAGAGGTGTCTGTACAGAGAGGTGTCTGAGCCACAGTACAGAGAGGTGTCTGAGCTTTACTAAAGAGAGATGTCTGAGCCATACTACCGAGAGGTGTCTGAGCCATACAGAGAGGGGTCTGTACAGAGAGGTGTCTGAGCCATACAGAGAGGTGTCCACCATACTGCCTAGAGGTGTCTGAGCCATATTATAGAGAGGCATCTGTAAAGAGAGGTGTCTGAGCTATACTCCAGAGAGGTGTCTGAGCCATAATACAGAGTGGTGCCTGTACAGAGAGGTGTCTGAGCCATACAGAGAGGGGTCTGTACAGAGATATGTCAGCCATACTCCATAGAGGTGTCTGAGCCATATTCTAGAGAGGCATCTGTAAAGAGAGGTGTCTGAGCCATACTCCAGAGTGGTGTCTGTACAGAGAGGTGTGTGAGCCATACTACATAGAGGTGTCAGAGCCTTACTCCAGGGAGGTGTGTGAGCCATACTACAGACACATGTTTGTAACAAGAGGTGTCTCAAACATACAACAGAGAGGTGTCTGAGCCTTACTCCAGAGAGGTGTCTGAGCCTTACTCCAGAGAGGTGTCTGAGCCATACTACAGAGTGGTGTCTGTACAGAGAGGTATGTGAGCCATACTCCAGAGAGGTGTCTGAGCCTTACTACAGAGAGATGTCTGAGCCATACTACAGAGAGGGGTCTGGACAGAGAGGTATCTGAGCCATACTCCAGATAGGTGTCTGAGCCATACTACAGAGTGGTGTCTGTACAGAGAGGTGTCTGAGCTATACTACAGAGAGGTGTCTGTACAGAGAGGTGCCTGCGCCATACTACAGACACGTGTTTGTAACAAGAGGTGTGTCAGCCATAATACAGAGAGGTGTCTGAGCCTTACTACAGAGAGGTGTCTGAGCCATACTCCAGAGAGGTGTCTGAGCTTTACTACAGAGAGATGTCTGAGCCATACTACAGAGAGGGGTCTGTACAGAGAGGTATCTGAGCCATACTCCAGATAGGTGTCTGAGCCATACAGCAGAGAGGTGTCTGAGCCTTACTACAGAGAGGTGTCGGAGCCATACTACAGAGAGGCGTTTGTAAAGGTAGGTGTCTGAGCTATACTATAGAGAGGTGTCTGAGTCATACTACAGAGAGGTGTTTGTAAAGGGAGGTGTCTGAGTCATACTCCAGAGAGGTGTCTGAGCCATACTACAGAGAGGTGTCTGAGTCATACTACAGAGAGGCGTTTGTAAAGGGAGGTGTCTGAGCCATACTACATAGAGGTGTTTGTAAAGAAAGGTGTCTGAGCTATACTACAGAGAGGTGTTTGTAAAGGGAGGTGTCTGAAACGTACAACAGAGAGGTGTCTGAGCCTTACTAGAGGGAAGTGTCTGAGGCATACTACAGAGAGGTGTCTGAGCCTTACTACAGAGAGGTGTCTGAGCCTTACTAGAGGGAAGTGCCTGAGGCATACTACAGAGAGGTGTCGGAGCCATACAACAATGAGGCTTCAGTAAAGAGAGGTGTCTGAGCCATACAGGATAGAGGTGTCTGAGCCATATTATAGAGCGGCGTCTGTAAAGAGAGGTATCTGAGCATACTAGAGGGAAGTGTCTGAGGCACACCAGAGACAGGTGTCTGAGCCATACTACAGAGAGGTGTCGGAGCCTTACTAGAGGGAAGTGTCTGAGGCATACTAGAGAGAGGTGTCTGAGGAATACTACATAGAGGTTTCTGTAAAGAGAGGTGTCTGAGCCATACTGGATAGAGGTGTTGGAGCCTTACTCCAGAGAGGTGTCTGAGCCATACTACAGAGAGGTGTTTGTAAAGGGAGGTGTCTGAGCCATACTACAGAGAGGTGTCGGAGCCATACAACAATGAGGCTTCTGTAAAGAGAGGTGTCTGAGCCATACAGGATAGAGGTGTTGGGGCCATATTATAGAGCGGCGTCTGTAAAGAGAGGTATCTGAGCATACTAGAGGGAAGTGTCTGAGGCATACCAGAGAGAGGTGTCTGAGCCAGACGACAGAGAGGTGTCTGAGCCTCTCACATGCCATGTTTGTAAGTCCATAATGAAGTACACAGTGTGTGCTCCACAATGGAAGGGGTCGGCTACGTTGGGGAGTCTGGCACGGTGGCAGTGTTGTTATTCTCTTCTGGAATCCACATCACAGCCTCCCTGCTCATTCCTCACGTCCTGAGCCTGGACCAGTGGGTGATGCCTCCTCCCGGGATATAAAGAACCATCTCCCTGGTTTCCTCAGTTTTCCATTGTGAGTATTTGTGAGAATACCTATAAACACTACAATAATGCTAAAGATAAGGCTTTTCTTGAAATCCTATTTATTGTTCAATTTCATTGATTTTGCTGATGTTTCCTGGATTATCTATATCCAAAGAATGCATCAGCTGTGGGGTCCTGAGCTGATAAAACGCACCAATCACGGTTCTAGACGTTGTTCTTGCTAAGAGCCCAGAGTCAGATTCTTGAGTATGGGAGTGAGGCTGCAGGCTTGATGGGACGTGATACTCAGCTCTTGCAAGATCTACCAGTCGGACACATAAAGTTAGGGAGTTTTTTGTAAACCGACCTTGGCTCCCCCGAAAGCAGCAGGGCTTCCCTGAAAGAAAGTGTATTTGGGACGAGCTGATTTAAAGATGTTTTTCTTATTTTTATAGTAAGCACAGGCCTCAAAAATAAAAAAAAGATAGAGACAAAACATGCTGCCACCTAAACATGGCAGCCATGTGGTCGCAATAGAACGTAACATTTTTAGGGTCGAGCCTGCATTGCATGCGCTCGCGCATGCGTATTGCAGCAAGACGCTTTTGTATTTAGAAAAGGGCTCGGAGCCCTGTCAACTTCACGTCAGTGTTTTTTATTGGTTCGTGGGCTTGCCTAATAAAATCTGCTTGCTTTCATTAGTCGAACGCACGCATACGTCATGCCTTTTCCGGTGGCTAGCCCTCCTCTAGCGCAGCGACCAAGTACTGAAAATATGTGAGGCTCGCTGTTTTCCATCAGGCTTGTGGACTTCTTTTTCTCTAATTTACGAGCGCGATCTCGCTTGGCAGAAGTCAAGCGCTTTACATAGTTAATTTCACTTTTTCGGGTTATGTACATAAATGCACTTTTGCCCAATAGGTGAAAAGTCGGGTTAGGAATTTACAACGCGATCAGCTCTAACATGAGCAAACGCGAGATCTGTTGCATTGTAAATGCTTGTTTAAACATTGCATATAATTTTATTCGTATATGCAAGAAAGTGCCTCTTTTGACACGGTCACACCCCCACCCACTTTTTGCCTGGTTTCTGGTGCAATTTCCACTGAAAGTGCACTGGGTCCCTGCTAAACATGTCTCCATTGCCAGATCAAGTTCCCTAAAACTGCACAGTCGTTTTTCCCAATTGGCAAACCTTTAGTTGCCACTGTAAGTCCCCAGTAAATGTTACCCCTGGTACCTAGGGCATGGGGTACTAAAGGAAGGTCCCTGAGGGCTGCAGCACAGATTATGCCAACCACAGGGACCCTTTTACCTAAGTGCACACAGTGCTGCCTTTGCAGGCGGCGTGTCTTGGTGCACTGTCCCTTGCACACTGCATGCCATATATGTAAGTCACCCCTCTGGCAGGCCTTCTACTCCTTAAGGCAGGGTGCATTATATTACATGTGGGGGCATACCTGCATGAGCAGATATGCCCCTGCTATTTCTTTGCTGCTTATCAGACGTAGTAAGTGAATAGGGAGCCATTTTAAGTACATGTCTGGACAATGGTCATTACAAGTTCCCCAGCTTCACAATGGCTTCACTGACAGTAGTAATGCTTGGTATCAAATATCTTGTATTAATAAACCCTCACTGAATCCAGAGACGGATTTATTAATACATGCACTCAGAGGGCACCTTAGAGGTGCCCTTCGAAGTCTGCCAACCACTAGGAAGGGCACTGACTAGTCCGAACCAGTGCAACCACTTTAGACAGAGTTCTACCCCCTGTGGTGAGAGCTAATGTTCTTGAGGACTCAGAACAAAGGTCTGCTCTGGGCAGAGGTGTGACCTCCTCTCCCATGCACGATGGACATTCCAGGGTAGGGAGCTTCAAAGGCCTTGCCAAGGTGTCCCTTCCTGCACAAAAACAATCATCCCTGCAACGCAGACATCCTTGCACCATGGCACAAGGGTGCCTGCGTTGGCAGCCCATTGTGCACCAGTGCAGGGAAAAGGGCAGAAATGCACCGTATCTCATAGATATGGCGCATTCCTGCCCCTTTCTTTTGACGCAGGGCAGCCCAACAAGAATCATTGCAGCACTGCCCTGTACCAAAACTTTGTAAACGAGACCCTCGATGTCTATTACTTATTCATTTATGGCCTTCTTTAGAGTTTGGCAGAAATGGAGCTCTGCCAAAAACATGGCTGGTGCCCTGTCCACAGTATTACAAGTGCATTAGAGTCAATGGTACTCAAAACAATGACATGCTGGAGATCTGCCAACTCACCAAGGGTGTGATTTACACTTTGGCAGACGGTGCTACTCTGTCACAAATGTGACAGATAATCTGTCCGCCATATTACACTTTCATAATATCCTGTGGAAATCGTAATACCGCAGCGGGATTTCCGCCACATTTGTGACGGAGTGACCCCATCTGCGAAACTCTAAATCAGACCAAAATTCTTAAAGAGGCTCTTAGTTATTAACAGGCTGGAAACAATTTAATTGTGCGCTGAGGTGCAGTGAAGGGCCACTTTGTGCATGTGTTGTGGTGCTGTTGGCCTGCTCCCCTTCTTCGATGGTTTCTGTTCTGCAGATGCACACACCGTGCTGTCCCAGGGAGAGTGCGCCCAGCAGGTCTTATTTTGCATTTTTCTCAGTGTTAAGATGAAATGGTGCGATTTTTGAGAAATGAGTGTGGCGGGTGAAAGAGCCAGCCCCCAGGAAGTTCCCTGCTGGATACTCAGGGGGGGGGGGGCTGTTGGCTGCACAAGGACAGTCTTCTCCATACTTTTGAGGTCGGGTAGTAAGAGAGATATTAGCACATCTGGGCACTTCTGGATCCCGCAATTGTGCCAGTCTCCTCTGCCCTGGGTGCAGGTTGTACCACTGGCAGGTATGCCACTAGTGGACATCTGCAGCTGTGCCAGTCTCCTCTGCCCTGGGCGCAGCCTGTACCACTAGCAGGTATGCCACTAGTGGACATCTGCAGCTGTGCCAGTCTCCTCTGCCCTTGGCACAGCTTGTCCCACTGGCAGGTATGCCACTACTGGACCCCACAACTGTGCCAGTCTCCTCTGCCCTTGGCGCACCTTATACCACTGGCAGGTATGCCACTGCTGGACCCTGCAGTTGTGCCAGTCTCCTCTGCCCTGGGCGCAGCTTGTACCACTGGCAGGTATGCCACTACTGGACCCGCAGCTGTGCCAGTCTCCTCTGCCCTGGGCACAGCTTGTACCACTGGGCAGGTATGCCATTACTGGACCCCGCAGTTGTGCCAGTCTCCTCTGCTCTGGGCACAGCTTGTACCACTGGCAGGTATGCCACTACTGGACCCCGCAGCTGTGCCAGTCTCCTCTGCCCTGGGCATGGCTTGTACCACTGGGCAGGAATGCCACTATTGGACCCTGCAGCTGTGCCAGTCTCCTCTGCCCTGGGCGCAGCTTGTACCACTGGCAGGTATGCCACTACTGGACCCCGCAGCTGTGCCAGTCTCCTCTGCCCTGGGCATGGCTTGTACCACTGGGCAGGAATGCCACTGCTGGACACCGACAGCTGTGCAAGTCTCCTCTGCCCTGGGCATGGCTTGTACCACTGGGCAGGTATGCCACTTCTGGACACCGACAATTGTGCCAGTCTCCTCTGCCCTGGGTGCAGTTTTTATCACTGGCAGGTATGCAACTGCTGGACCCTGCAGTTGTGCCAGTCTCCTCTGCCCTTGGCGCAGCTTGTACTACTGGCAGGTATGCCACTACTGTACACCTGCAGCTGTGCCAGTCTCCTCTGCCCTGGGCGCAGCATGTCCCACTGGCAGGTATGTCACTGCTGGACCCTGCAGTTGTGCCAGTCTCCTCTGTCCTGGGCGCAGCTTGTACCACTGGCAGGTATGCCACTGCTGGACCCCCCAGCTGTGCCAGTCTCCTCTGCCCTGGGCACAGCTTGTACCACTGGCAGGTATGCCACTACTGGACCCCGCAGCTGTGCCAGTCTCCTCTGCCCTGGGCATGGCTTGTACCACTGGGCAGGAATGCCACTATTGGACCCTGCAGCTGTGCCAGTCTCCTCTGCCCTGGGCGCAGCTTGTACCACTGGCAGGTATGCCACTACTGGACCCCGCAGCTGTGCCAGTCTCCTCTGCCCTGGGCATGGCTTGTACCACTGGGCAGGAATGCCACTGCTGGACACCGACAGCTGTGCCAGTCTCCTCTGCCCTGGGCGCAGCCTGTACCACTAGCAGGTATGCCACTAGTGGACATCTGCAGCTGTGCCAGTCTCCTCTGCCCTTGGCATAGCATGTCCCACTGGCAGGTATGCCACTGCTGGACCCTGCAGTTGTGCCAGTCTCCTCTGTCCGGGGCGCAGCTTGTACCACTGGCAGGTATGCCACTGCTGGACCCCGCAGCTGTGCCAGTCTCCTCTGCCCTGGGCACAGCTTGTACCACTGTGCAGGTATGCCACTACTGGACCCTGCAGCTGTGCCAGTCTCCTCTGCCCTGGGCGCAGCTTATACCACTGGCAGGTATGCCACCACTGGACCCCGCAGTTGTGCCAGTCTCCTCTGCCCTGGGCGCAGCGTGCACCATTGGGCGAGAATGCGCGGTGTGCCCCCCCACCATTAACTCGCCTGTTTGGCCCATAACAGAAAAATAAATGGAGTTTGAGGCGCGGAAGAGCGATGGGGTGGGCGCTGCGAGGCTCTGAATATCACTGGCTTGTAAATGATTTGAGAATTTATAATCTCGTGTTCTCCGGCTCGCGTGGCCCCTAATTGAATCCTGGCCTCTTCCTGATGACGCGGCTCTTTTCACTGGTTATCAGGTTTCTGTGAGCGTGTTTGGCAGTGCAAGACTTCTGCTGAATGTGGAAGCTGTGCTCCCCGCACCCTCCCTCCCCTGGACCCCCTGGTGCCCCCTGGGCTTCTTTCTCCAGACCCCCCCTTTGTCAGCACTGCGTCCTACACAGTGGCCCTCCGCGCGCCTGCCACAGCCCACATAGCAGGGACGTCTTAAGAATTTTGGGGACCCTCGGCCAAGCGTATTTTGGGGGGCCCCTGTTCGGAACAGTTTTGAATTTATGATCCAATTTCATCTCTTTCATGGCCTCTTTGGCCAGGTCAGTGATAGGCACACTAATTCAAATTCTAAATGTATTTATATCTAATATTCGGGTATAGTGACCTGTTTTCAATATTGCAACACAGCAGCAGCTCACTGATAATATGCAAATAATCCCAGTCACCGCCTCCGTTTCTCGTATCTGAGGTCCTGTTTTGATCTTAAAAGACACATTTTTTATGGATGTTGCATGAACTGCAAACACAAAATTTCTCTGCAAAATGTCTATATAGACTCTACACGTCACTCACATTAAAAATGAATGAAAGGAACACAGTATTCAAAAGAATCTGTTTAAGAATTATTCAAGGTCATCGGGCCAAAACTCCCTCAGATCAGAGCTGGTTCTAACAAAGGACCTCTGAAAGGCTGGGGCCAGAGCCCACCTTGCCCAGGCCTCGAAACGTCTCTGCCTCTCGGGCCGGAGATGGCTGCGGTGGGGGCTTTACCCAGAGGCACTTGCAACGTTGGGAGAGCGTCAGTAATGGGTGGGAGTCGAGAAGGAGGGGTCCTGCACCAGGCTGGACGATAGAGAATAAAATGTCAGGGAAAGGGGACTTGTACCTTAAGGGTGGCTATGAGGGGTTTGAGGGGCGCTGCGCCGTCTCTCGCCGGCTCCCCTGAGCTGCGGGAGATGGTGGCGCGCTTCCAATCCGCCTCTGCCGGGCCTAGGCGTGGGGGAGGGACACGTGGGTGCCGGGAGGGAGATCTCAGGCGGTAACCGGGGCCATCAAAGTCTGAACATCAATACGGCACTAAACATAGGCAGCGCAGCGCTGCGTCAGCACGGGAGGCCGCCCAGCGACCCTCGGCGCTAGAAGTGGTGGGTGGGACGGGCTACTGGGGTTGCTGCGTCAGCTGCGAGGAGAGTGGGGGGGGGGGGTCGCAGGATGGTCCTCTCTGACTCAAGACTCGCTCTGCCCCTTCATGGGGATCTCAGCTTGGCTGACCTGTCAGCATGTTGGGACTGGGAGTGGTCCTTCAGGCCAGTCCAGTCGTCCCCTCAGTGCTCGTGGATAAAAGGGGTGCTCGGCAGACGATCAACCATCAGTTGAAATGTGTTCTGTTATTGGCATGAGTATGGCACCCACGTGTCCCTCCTCCCCGCCTAGGCCCGGCAGAGGCGGATTGGAAGCGCGCCACCATCTCCCGCAGCTCAGGGGAGCATGTGTATGGCTACAGTCTGTCATCGGTGTGTTCTGTGGCCCTGGGGGCTCCTCAGCTCGCGTTCCCAGGGGTTCACACTCAGTGGGTATCACACAGTTCTGAGTAGTGTTTTGTGAGCCATCTTTGGTTGGGAGCTTTTCATATATATTGACAGGTGTGTGCGTCCATTTTGGTGCTGGATAGGTCTACAGAGGGCTTTTAGCAAACGCTCGCGCAGCTCTAGGACAGGCTCTTTATACCCAGTGATCACAGATATTCTTTGTGGCTGTACTTGACGAGTGGCCCAGAAAATGCCACGAATTTAGTTCACTCTCAAAGTCAGTTTAATGTTAAAGGTTTTGGGCCCCCGGGACCAAACGTATTTTAGTGGGGCACTGTTTGCAATAACTATAGATTTATGATCCAAGTTCAGCTATTTCATCCTCTCTTTGGCCAGGTCACTGGCAGGTCACTGGCAGGTCACGGGCAGGTCACTGGCAGGTCACTGGCAGGTCACGGGCAGGTCACGGGCAGGTCACTGGCAGGTCACGGGCAGGTCACTGGCAGGTCACGGGCAGGTCACGGGCAGGTCACTGGCAGGTCACGGGCAGGTCACGGGCAGGTCACTGGCAGGTCACTGGCAGGTCACGGGCAGGTCACTGGCAGGTCACGGGCAGGTCACTGGCAGGTCACGGGCAGGTCACTGGCAGGTCACGGGCAGGTCACGGGCAGGTCACTGGCAGGTCACGGGCAGGTCACTGGCAGGTCACTGGCAGGTCACGGGCAGGTCACTGGCAGGTCACGGGCAGGTCACTGGCAGGTCACGGGCAGGTCACGGGCAGGTCACTGGCAGGTCACGGGCAGGTCACTGGCAGGTCACGGGCAGGTCACTGGCAGGTCACATCTCCAAATTCCAATTGTGTTTACATCTAATATTCAGGGATAGTGACGTGTGTTTTTTTCAATCTTGTAGCACAGCAGCAGCTCACCAGAATTACTGCAAATAATCTCTGTCACACCCTCCCATTTCTCATATGTGAGGTCCTCTTGTGAACTAAAACAAACTTTTTATGGATTTTGCATGAAACATAATAATTTCTCTGGAAAATGTCACTTATATGCTGTCACACCTGCATTACTAATAAATAAAAAGAACAGTATTTAAAACAATCTAATTCAGAATTATTCGAGGTGACCAGAGCAAGACTATCTGCAGATAAGAGTTAGATCTATTGGAGCCCCCCTATAAGGCTGGGGCCCTGAGCCAAAGCCCACTTTGCCCATGTCTTAAAACGTCTCTGCTCAGAATGTCGCACTCCAGGGTTGCCGGTAACTCAGGGGTGGGAAAAATTCAGGCCGTTACAAGTGGGACCCTGAGGGTCCACCTAGAAATGAGGGATTACCAGGAGAATCGGTGATCTCGGCTGTGATTACCCTGGTAATTCCCCCTATCACGCGGAGACTTCAGCTGCTTTACACATCCATGGAAACACAACGGATCTCATAATTCTGCTGTTATAGGCCCAATAGGGATAAAGAGGCCACTCATAATGAGGGCCCATCTGGTACCTTTTGGTTGTGTTGGTGTGTGGGGGACATTCTGTCTCACGTGCACTGCTGGATGTTTGTGTCTGATGTATCTGGTGGCAAGTGCTGTCGGGAGCATTATGGTAGCTGAATATGGCCTGAGGTTAGAAGGAGAGGAGGGTGCAGAGGCTGAAATTAGTGATCCCGACTAGTTTGTCTCCCAAACTTCAGACATGTCAAGTTTAGTCCTCAGAATGGGGAATAACCATGAGGGCCCAGGATTCTTAACTCTTTTCCTCCAGGTTATATCACATTCTGCGAGCTCTTCTTCTCACATTTGATGGCTGTCTTCAGCAGGTGGTAAATCTGAGTACGGTACTATGGCGAGCCGCCCATCATGGACTGGAGAGTCAGGGGGTATTGGAGAAAAAGGCGGGATCAGCTTTAGTTGGAGGGAGCGCTAAATGCTCCCCTGTGCAGTGGAGGGGGGTTGGGTGATGGTCAGCCACATCATCGCTTCCCCCTGCTTGGCCCAGAGCCCCAGTGGCATTATTGGGTGCATTTTGCACAGGTAAAACTAATCCAACTAATCCTGCAGTTTGTAATTCCAGGGGCCCAAATACTGGGCCACTTGCACCCGGGTGCATCAGTACAGGTTACTAATGAGGGCCTACATGGCATTTCTCTTGCATAAAAAGCATGAGCTGCGATTATTAGAAAGATGAGACATGCATTATTAGAATGGTAAACAATATAAACAATTCAACCACATGAATTGTTACTAATGTTGGCTCACTCCGATCTGAGTCTAATACTATATTAAAAAGAGTATAGCGGGAGTACCCTTCTGCCAGATCAGTTGGGATAGTCTAATCCCCATACCTTGATTTTATGTGTCAGGAAGCCGATCTATGTTTACTGGTTACCTTCCCTTGTAGGATGAAGGTCAAAGTCAGCAATCCTGCATCTTAATCACAGTTCATAGCTGTTCCATGATCTGCTGGTGCAAAGTGCTCCTCTCAACTAGTATAGCATGGATTATGTCAATATAATAAAACTCTCTCCCAATCCTACTGTGACAGAGGTGCAAAACAGCTACTTTGGTTCATCTAGCAAAAACGTGTTGACTCCTAACAAGCACAGAAAAGGAAAACAAAGGCATTGCATACTAACTGTATGTCCCTGGATTGGAAGTGCCGACTACAGGGTGACAATGGCTACCAGGAATAAATGCGTAAGCAGCACATTCTCATTTTAGTAGGAAGCTATGTGAAAAATCACCATTAGAAAAAGATGTCAGGTTAAAATGTGAATCTAAAATGGAGACCTAACGCGGGTCATGCAACAGGTTGAAGCTCCTGCCTCTGGCCTCTCCCACCTCTTGCCTGAGGAATGTCTCCTATGCTGCCTGTGCTCAGTGTGGTCCCTAATGGCAAATACAGCTTGTATCACTGTTTTCCCAGCTGTACCTGTATATTTTTTATTGTTTCTTACACTGCTGCTGATGCTGTACCTGTTCTGTGTGTGATGGAAGCTTGCACTGCTGCTGATGCTGTACCTGTTCTGTGTGTGATGGAAGCTTGCATTGCTGCTGATGCTGTTCTGTGTGTTTAAGGGAGCTTCCTCTGTGGTTGCTCATGCGTGTTCTCTTCCGTGTCTATGAGTGAGTGTTTTGCATCCACTCTTGTTGTATCTTTGTTATGGATGTGATTTAAACTCACACTGCTGCTCCCCTGCTGTACCTGTTCTTTGCATGAAAACAGCTGGTTCTGGCCCCTTTTACTGCGCCTGTGCGCAGCGTGTCACCTCATGTAGTGCCGAGTCTTTCTGTGCTGTACCCTGGTTCATTGTATCGTTTATTCCATTTCTGCCTCTATGTGTGTTCGGCGTGTGTTCAGTGTGTAAGTTACTCCAGCACTGCTCTTACCTGTACTGTAATTGTATTTATGTAGCGCTTATTACGCCAATGAGGTGTCAAAGGGCTTTTCGGCGAGTAGCACGCTAACCTGGAGCCAAGAGTGATTAGTGGTGGATTAGTACAGAGAAATATGAGTTCATTTGAGCAGTGGATGTGTAGCTGTATTTGTGTGTCTGTGTCAGACTACATGGGCATGTTTGGCTATGTGCTTGTCTGTGTTTGTGCGTGTGTGTGTGTCTTTTTGCGAGCGAGGGCATGTGTGTGTCTGAGTGTATGTGTGTAGAATTCTGTGGCTGTGTGTAGGTGCCTGGTTTTGTGGGTGTGTGCGTGCATGCATGCTTATATGTCTGTGTTCATTTGGGTGTGCATAGGTAAGCCATACGTGTGCAAGTGTGTGTATATGTATGTCTATGACAGATATTTATCAGTATTCTTAGGAGAAAGAATGGACACACATGCAGTGCACTGTCCTGCTTCTAGAAAATGTTACTACCAGTGTGGAAGGAACAGTGGCCACAAATTAACGTTTCATTTTATGTATCCTCAGAACTTAACACAATAAAACTAGATATTGAGTCTGAAGACCATATATCACCGTACAGTACCAGGATAATTGGATTGCAGAGCCAGTTTGCTGTGGTAAATCCACAGACTCACAGTTAAATCAACTTTACTTTATGTCCATAAAATGGAAAATTTATGGCACTTGGAAGGGTGCCCTGAAAAGAGTCTTTTATTACAATATATTTTGTACATTTCTGAAGAACATCCCATCATGCACCCCCTCTCAGTTTAAAGGCAAATCTAGAACTGGGTGAAACTGTGACATTTTTGCTACATAAAATACGTGTACTTTTTTTAAAAACGTACACGTATTACATGAATTATAGTTTGATGGAAAATTGTATGTCAGGTATGCCCAAACATACAAAAGGCACGCAAGTTACCTGCTCAATGTATTTTCCTTGCAGTTTCTAAACTAATACAGAAAATGTAGCTCACTCAATTTTTTCTCTGGACTCTTGGGTAATATTATGTACAATTCGCAAACTTTACAACTTCATGAAGATATAAACTCTGCAAAGCACTATCCCAAAAACAACCCATGAAAGTTCTGCTTTGAAGATTTGGTGATGGACACCAGCAACTACCACCACCACGTCAAGGCAGCAAAAAGTGCAGCAGTCACTGCCCACATCAACACCGCAGCCAACTACACAAAAGAACTCATCAAAATCATCAAGGAATTCTCTAACCCAATAGCCACAGAGACCACATCCACCCATCCCAGGAACTCTGCGACACCCTCCCAGACTACTTCCACAGAAAGATCACCACCATATACAACAATTTTGACCCCAACCCTCCACCTCCAGCCTAGACAACATCTCTCAAGCAGTGAACACCAGCCACACAGTAACCTCCTGGTCCCCGATTACCACACAGACCACCACAGCCACCATGTCATCCATCCACTCCGGGGCACCCACCTACCCCTGCCTCCACCAGCTTTTCAACGTCAGGGCCAACACTATTAGCATAGAACTAACCCACATCCTCAACACCTCCATCTCCATGGCAACCTACCCAGATGAATGGAAGCATGCTGAGGTCTGACCCCTCCTAAAGAAACTCTCCACTGACCCCAGCGATCTCAAAACCTACAGTGCTTGAGAAAGCCATCAACCAACAGCTCACCCACCACCTCGAGCGAAATCACTTTCTCGACACTTCGCAATCAGGATTCTGAGCCACCTATAGCACAAAGACTGCACTGATCGCCACCACAGACAAAATCAGGGCCCTCCTCGACCAAGGAAAGTCAGCAGCTCTGAAACTTCTGGATCCCTCTGCAGCATTCGATACAGTCTTCCACCACGGTCTGCTCAACAGACTCCACAACATAGGCATTCAACAATACGCCCTTAAGAGGGTCGCCTCTTTCCTCTCAGGCCCCTCCCAGAGCATGTGCCTTTCCCCTTTACTTCTACACTCAAGAACATCACCTGCGGCATACCCCAAGGATTCTCCCTCAGCCCAACCCTGTTCAACATCTACAAGACTCCCTCATAGACATTGTCAGACCCTACGTACAGACTCAATATAATCTCCTACGCCGATAACACTGGACTAATCCTCTCACTCACCAAAGACCCCGCCAAAGCCAACTTCCGCAATGCCATGACCAACGTAGCAACATGGATGAAAAACAGCTGCCTCAAACTAAACACCGATAAAATGGAAGTCCTGATCTCTGGGAAAAACACCTCTATATGGGATCAGAGCTGGTGGCCAGCAGAACTCAGACCAACGCCCTCTCCATCAGTCTACGCATGAAACCTCGGCATCATCCTCAACTGCCAACTATCCATGAATCAACAAGTACACTCAGTCGCCTCCTCCTGCTTCCACATCACCGTATGCTCTGTCAGTCTTCAAATGGATCCCTACTGACACCAGAAAGACAGTCACACACTCTCTGGTCACCAACCACCTCGACTATGGCAACGCTTTCTACACCAGAGTGTTCCTCCCAGCTACTGAAAAGACCCCAGACACTACAAAACACCGCAGCCATACTTATCCTCAACCTCCCCAAGCGCTCAAGCATCACCCCACACCTCAGGAACACCCTTTGGCTCCCCGTCCAGAGGAGATGCTAATTAAAAATCCTCACTCGCATACAAGGCTCTCCACAGCCTAGGGCTGTCGTACATCAACCATTGACTAAGCTTCTCCGTACCAGCAAGACAACTACAATCCACCTTGCTAAATCTCACACACACCCTCGTATCCATCATAGCCACAGCAGAGGCCGCTCCTTCATCTACACAGCAGCCAAGTCCTGGAACAGCCTGCCCCTCCACCTCCGAAGAGCTCCCTCCGTGGCAGACTTCAGAACTCAAGACGTGGCTTCTCGACGAAGACACTCACCCTCAGCGCCCATATACCCTTCAGTGTGATAGTGCAGCGCTTTACAAATGCTATGATTGATTGATTGATTGATTGTTTTTGGGGACCAGGGGATATTTTAGATCACCAGACTTTGGCCCAGAGCAAAAAAGGGGCTAAAAAGACAAGGGAGGAAATAGGATGTATATATATATATATATATATATATATATATATATATATATACATGAAAATCAAAAATATCACTGCACTCCAGGAGATTTATGAAGACTCTATTTTATTGTTTCCAGCAACCACCAACGCGTTTCGACTTCTAACAAGTCTTGCTCACAGCCGGACCGCTTTGGAGTGAATATATATATATATTTATATGAACCAAAGGTTACAAGGATGTTATACTTAGGTTAAAATTTTACTCGCACAAAACCAAACAAATTCAACAGTAAAACCTATCTCAAGCAGCTATAGCTCGTGCCCTAACATAACTATAATTCGTGCCCCAACCACGCACAGATTTTTGTCACAAATTTTATTGCAAATGGTGCACTTATATTATGGATGATGTCATACAAGATGTCATAATATGTGGGCTAAGTGGCAGTGCCTGGTGATGGCGCGAGTTATAGTTATCTTAGGGCATGCATTATAGTTTCTTGAGATAAATATAACTATAACTGTTGAATTCCTGTGGTTTTGTGCGTGCAAAATGTGATCCTAATAATAACGTCCCTGTAACTTTTGTTTTTTTCAGTGAATTTCTAAGATTTAAAAAAATTCTATTTCCTAACTATAAAGTCCCTGTAACCTTTGGTTATTTTTGTGAATTTCTAGGGTTCTTTAATGTTAGATAATATTTAATTACCTCAGTTGATCCATCCTCTGCCGCTGCAGGGGTTGGCTGAAGGGACTGGCCTGCAGCCAACCCCCTGTAGGCACCAAACCTCCCGCAGGCACCCAACCCTGCTCCATGCATGGACTTCAGCTGTGTGCTTTGCTGGGTGGCCACAGGACAGGCCCTGCAGACAACCCCCGCAGGCACCCACCACAGCACCTAGCACAGCCTTTGGCTGCGCGTGGCAGGGGTTGGACGAAGGTCCTGGCCACAAGACAGGCCATGCAGACAACCCCCCTGCAGGCATCCCCCCATGGCTTGCACAGCCTTTTGCTGTGCTCGGCAGGGAGTTGGCCACAGGTCTACCCCAATATGCAGGCCACAGGACAGGCGCTGCAGACAACACCCACAGGCACTCACCACAGTGCCTAGCACTGACTTTGGCCATGCGCAGCAGGGGTTGGACGCAATGCCTGGCCACAGGCTGAGCCATGCAGCAAATTCCCCACAAGCACCCACCCCATGCCTCACACTGCCTTTGGCTGTGCTTAGCAGGGAGTCGGCCACAGGTCCACCCCAGTATGCAAGCAACCTGGGCACGGGGCATGCAACTCCACTTCTCCAGTCGATTTTGGCCCCGGGGCACCCATCTTTTGGGGCCCAGCCACTTAGTAAAAAAGGAGGGAGCCACACAGCCACCCCCGTCCCCAGGCCGATTTTAGCCCCGGGACCTCATCCCCTGTGGCCTAGCCAATTATTGAAAATGGGGAGGTGGGCCATGTATTTAAAATAATTAAATAAAACATAAAAAAATTAATTAATTTAAAATATATATTTTAATAGCATTTACATAATAATTACATATAAAAATATAGTGAGCGTGGAATATTTTTAAAATATTAAAAAGATTAGTAGTTATAAATTCAATTAGCATGTTTTATTTGTTAATTATTTATTAAGCATATAATTAGGTGAGTTGCAATGTTTCATTTTTTAATTCTAGATCAATAATAATTATTTTAAGTTAAATTGCTTCTATATTTTTAAATCAAATACTTAAGTATTTTTATGATAATAAAATAAACGTTATTATTTTTCTGTATACTTTACCATAGGAAGATCTCCACCCTGAGGACAGAGACCTCCGCCTACTTGTGAAAAGTTACTAAAAGTACCCGTACTCTTGTAAGTCCTATTTTAGCAGGCTCCAACCCCTTTTTTCTGAGGAGGTGAAGGCCTGTAAGTCTGTAGCTATTAGAAAATTCACACTCAGATATTTTCAACAGGAAAAAAGTTCAAAGATACTACTGTGTTCAATATTAAGTTTACACATAAATTAATCTACAGTTATGTTTGTGAATAAGCCCTTTAGTGTGAAATGTCAGGGATGACATATGCAAAGAAGGGGGAGAGTGCCTCGCAGCAATACCTGATGAAAATTAGAAGTGGGCAAGCCAAAAAAATGTAAGGACGGAGCCTAGCCAGAGCCGAGCCCATGGTCTGGTTGGTTGTAAGAGCCTATGCACGTGCCAAGCCGTGAACATGTGTGGCATATAAATCATGCATACACATAGTGTAGAAATATAATGAAGTCTCTTCAAAATTACAAAAAGTGTTTTTCTTTACCATGTAGAAGTATTTCACCTTAGTACATCAATTATGTTACTGCACTGAGACAGTTATTAATAGTGACAGTGCTTAAACATGAACTTAGAAACATTCATGCGCTCCTCCTACCCCGACTACAATGCCCTTAGTGAACCTAAAGGCAAATCAGTTGGGATGTGCTCCCTGTATGAGGGGTATCTTCTTATCCCACATAGAGCAACATCATAGTCTATTAAGTCAAAAACAAGACACCCTGACCTCACAAATATCAAGGTGCAATGTTATGCAAAAATGAAGAAAAAGGAGGCACTGTAAAATAAAATATTTGCCGGGCATAACAAAATTTGGTAAAACAGGCACCTCAAAATGAATCCTAGTTTTTCTGGTTTCACATTGTGAGATTCAGCTCCTTTATGGGAATTTCTTTCTTCAGTTTACACAAAAGGTCAATGCTTTGAGCTCTATTCACAAAGGTAAATCTTCACATGTAGATTTACTACTAGTAAATTTTCTCTGACACATTGAGTAACATGACCACTTTTGGATAATCACCATTTACGAACGTAAAGTTACACAAAGGTGTAGACTTACATGTCCCCTCCCACTGAAATAGGGAGTGGAGCCAGTAAAATGTCAAATATGACTTTAAAGTTACTACTGTTAGCGGCTTTATAACTGTGTTTCACGTTACCCACACTTGCCAGAGTCTTTGACAATTGGGGCAGAAGTCTCCATATGGTAAGGTATAAGTCTTTGAAACTGGGTTACTGGTTGAGGGGGGGTGAAACCATCCTCAACAGCAACTACAATTTCTGTTAGGTAGAAGTCACAAGCAAACACCAAATTAGCCTGTGCGCCCTGCCCTAAGTTTAGTTTAGTTTAGTTTATCTGTCTAATATAGCGCGTAAGTACCAAAAGGCCTCCTAGAGCTATTTAGGCTAAGGGCTATTTAGGGCCTACCCTAGGGGCTGACTTATATGTATTAATAAGGAAGGTTTAGGCCTTGCTAAATGTTTATTTTTCCAGGTCAAAATGTCAATATACACTGCACACACAGGATGCAATGGCAGGTCTGAGATGTTTAAAAGGCTACTTAAGAGGGTTGCACAATCAGTGCTGCAGGCCCACTAGTAGCATTTAATTTACAGGCCCTGGGTACATGCAGTGCCACTTTACCAGGGACTTACATGTAAATCTAATGTGCCAATTGGGTATAAGCCAATTTCACGATTGTTTAAAGGCGAGAACACACACACTTTAGCACTGGCTAGCAGTGGTAAAGTGCACTGAGGCCTAAGGCCAACAACTGTGAGATCAGCAAAAATTGAGCGGGAAGGCAGAAAGTTTGGGGAGAAGCCTATCCTGAGGCTGACAGGTCTAACAATAGGGAAACATTTTAAAGTTTAATACAGTTGTAAAAAAAACAAATTAGAAAAAATACTTATGTTTCAAATAATGTTAATTAATTTTATAAATTTATTTTCCATGTAGAACAATATACAAAATTAGTACAATAGTAATAACTTAATTTATATTAAAATATAATCATTTTGAGTATATCAAATTAGAATACAATTATCTTTCTGAACATTAAATTACAAAAATCCTACCCAAAGTAAAAAAAACATGTGTTTCTATTATGTATTAAAAACATTGAAAGTGATATATAGAACAGATTAAAAGTAATACATATAATTGTAATTATATTAATGATACATTAATATTTTAAAAGTGTTTAAATATACTTATCATTTTAAATAATTCAAATAATTTATTTTAACAAATGCCCTATAGGGGTTTTATTTTAAGTCCCCACTTCCATGATTTTTGAGGGAGAGTGTTGCTGTACCAGTGGTTGGCCAGATGTGGTGGTGGACCTACTCCAGCTTTGAGCTGGAGTACATTCATTACTGTTTTGGGTCATTTGTTTGCTGTAGTAACTATAGAAGAGCAGTTTGTGAATCGCAATAGTTTTTTTTCTCTTTTGTGTGGAGGTGTTTGTCCATCCCTAAGCCCCTCCATGACCCTCCCGAAACATCTCTTCACCACTCCCTTAACCCCTCCTGTCTAGGCACAAGTATTCCCCATTATCTAGCCCCTCCTCTTTGTCGCCCCCACATTTACCAATAAAACGCGTACTTGCACACGCGGAGATGTCCAAAGAGTTTCACAAGTCAAACCCGCGTACTCTGCTCACACACAGTAGGTTATTCACCACCTATAAACCGGTGGCCACATTACTCTAGGTCATTAAACATACTCTTTCAAGTCCTGAACTTTTCACTTAAAATTTTTTATTTCACATGTGTTGGTTTAATTAGTTCAACCGAAGAAAAACAAGACTACAACACCCATAATGCACTGGGCTATCACACAAAAGTCCAGGAATGGAAACAGCGTCTGTGAAGACCAGGAACGGAGTGATCACCCTAATGTACAAACGGGGGGTTCATATCACTATGCCATGCAGACTCTTGACCCGGGAGCACATGCACTGGCTGTACCGTGTGCTGCTGAACAATAAACAGAAGGGGCACATGACGACACTATGCTGGTGAGATACCGAAAAGGATTAAAATGTTTTTATCAAAGTTATTTGAGAATGTAATTTATCATCAATTGATCCAGAAGTCACATTTAAATTCACTTTTTTTAATAATCTACACTTTGTGGGAGACAGGTACTTGCATGTGTAAATTCTGTTCTGGCATTTGTTTTTCAATTACTTAATATGAAGGCCTGAACATTAAAAAAGGAATACAGTTATTATCCAAGAGGGGTTTTGTACCTGATATTCAATCCCTCACCTGTCGGGAGAGAGGTATGCCTGCTACCCCCCAGCTGCTGCGGGGGCCAGGCTGGGGTTGGCATGTTCTGCCTCTGCCTGCAGCCCTTGATGCAACAGCCTTGGCATGCTGCACCCGCCCTAGCACAGCTAACTAGAGTCCTGTGACAGCACACCCCGAGGGCCCACAGTCCAGCCAACACTAACCTCGCATTCCTCTGCAGGTACGGCGGGGCTCTTCTGTTTTTTCCTTCAAATTGTTTCCTGATAATTTAGCCTCTGAAAAGCATCTGATGGTTTGGAAATCAATAGCAATTCATCCTGTGAGACCTGAGGCTCGGAAATGTCTATGGTCTATTTCTGCGTGTCTGATGAGGCTGCACTGTGGAAAACTACAGTCAATGCTCAGCGGTGTGTTTAATATTGTTTATACCTCTGTGTCTGATGAGGTAACACTGTGGAAAACTACAGCCAGTGCTCAGCCGTGTGTTTAATATTGTTTATACCCCTCCGTGTCTGATGAGGCCGCACAGTGGAAAACTACAGTCAGAGCTCAGCCGTGTGTTTAATATTGTTTATACCTCTTTGTGTCTGATGAGGTAACACAATGGAAAACTACAGTCCGTGCTCAGCCGTGTGTTTAATATTGTTTATACCTCTCCGTGTCTGATGAGGCTGCACAGTGGAAAACTACAGTCAGTGCTCAGCCGTGTGTTTAATATTGTTTATACCTCTCCGTGTCTGATGAGGTAACACAGTGGAAAACTACAGCCAGTGCTCAGCAGCGTGTTTAATATTGTTTATACCTCTCTGTGTCTGATGAGGCCGCGCAGTGGAAAACTACAGTCAGTGCTCAGCAGCGTGTTTAATATTGTTTATACCTCTCTGTGTCTGATGAGGTAACACAGTGGAAAACTACAGTCAGTGCTCAGCAGCGTGTTTAATATTGTTTATACCTCTCAGTGTCTGATGAGGTAACACAGTGGAAAACTACAGTCCGTGCTCAGCCGTGTGTTTAATATTGTTTATACCCCTCTGTGTCTGATGAGGTAACACAGTGGAAAACTACAGTCAGTGCTCAGCAGCGTGTTTAATATTGTTTATACCTCTCCGTGTCTGATGAGGCTGCAGAGTGGAAAACTACAGTCAGTGCTCAGCAGCGTGTTTAATATTGTTTATACCCCTCTGTGTCTGATGAGGCAACAGAGTGGAAAACTACAGCCAGTGCTCAGCCGTGTGTTTAATATTGTTCATACCTCTGTGTCTGATGAGGCCGCGCAGTGGAAAACTACAGCCAGTGCTCAGCCGTGTGTTTAATATTGTTTATACCTCCGTGTCTGATGAGGCAACAGAGAGGAAAACTACAGTCGGTGCTCAGCAGCGTGTTTAATATTGTTTATACCTCTCCATGTCTGATGAGGCTGCACAGTGGAAAACTACAGTCAGCGCTCAGCAGCGTGTTTAATATTGTTTATACCTCTGCATGTCTGATGAGGTAACACAGTGGAAAACTACAGTCAGTGCTCAGCAGCGTGTTTAATATTGTTTATACCTCTGCGTGTCTGATGAGGTAACACAGTGGAAAACTACAGTCAGTGCTCAGCAGCGTGTTTAATATTGTTTATACCTCTCCGTGTCTGATGAGGTAACACAATGGAAAACTACAGTCAGTGCTCAGCAGCGTGTTTAATATTGTTTATACCCCTCTGTGTCTGATGAGACAAGACAATGGAAAACTACAGCCAGTGCTCAGCCGTGTGTTTAATATTGTTTATACCTCTCTGTGTCTGATGAGGCTGCACAGTGGAAAACTACAGTCAGTGCTCAGCACCGTGTTTAATATTGTTTATACCCCTCTGTGTCTGATGAGGTAACACAGTGGAAAACTACAGTCAGTGCTCAGCCTTGTGTTTAATATTGTTTATACCTCTCCGTGTCTGATGAGACAACAGAGTGGAAAACTACAGTCAGTGCTCAGTCGTGTGTTTAATATTGTTTATACCTCTCTGTGTCTGATGAGGCTGCACAGTGGAAAACTACAGTCAGTGCTCAGCACCGTGTTTAATATTGTTTATACCCCTCTGTGTCTGATGAGGTAACACAGTGGAAAACTACAGTCAGTGCTCAGCCTTGTGTTTAATATTGTTTATACCTCTCCGTGTCTGATGAGACAACAGAGTGGAAAACTACAGTCAGTGCTCAGCCGTGTGTTTAATATTGTTTATACCTCTCCGTGTCTGATGAGGTAACACAGTGGAAAACTACAGTCAGTGCTCAGCAGTGTGTTTAATATTGTTTATACCTCTCCGTGTCTGATGAGGTAACACAGTGGAAAACTACAGTCAGTGCTCAGCCTTGTGTTTAATATTGTTTATACCTCTCTCTGTCTGATGAGGTAACACAGTGGAAAACTACAGTCAGTGCTCAGCCGTGTGTTTAATATTGTTTATACCTCTCTCTGTCTGATGAGGTGACACAGTGGAAAACTACAGTCAGTGCTCAGCACCGTGTTTAATATTGTTCATACCTCTGTGTCTGATGAGGCCGCGCAGTGGAAAAATACAGTCAGAGCTCAGCCGTGTGTTTAATATTGTTTATACCTCTCTCTGTCTGATGAGGTGACACAGTGGAAAACTACAGTCGGTGCTCAGCCGTGTGTTTAATATTGTTTATACCTCTCCGTATCTGATGAGGCCGCACAGTGGAAAACAACACTCAGTGCTCAGCAGTGTGTTTAATATTGTTTATACCTCTCTGTGTCTGATGAGGCCGCGCAGTGGAAAACTACAGTCAGTGCTCAGAAGCGTGTTTAATATTGTTTATACCTCTCTGTGTCTGATCAGGCAACAGAGTGGAAACTACAGCCAGTGCTCAGCAGTGAGTTTAATATTGTTTATACCTCTCTGTGTCTGATGAGGCCGCACAGTCGAAAACCACAGTCCGTGCTCAGCAGTGTGTTTAATATTGTTTATACCCCTCTGTGTCTGATGAGGCTGCACAGTGGAAAACTACAGTCCGTGCTCAGCCGTGTGTTTAATATTGTTTATACCCCTCTGTGTCTGATGAGGTAACACAGTGGAAAACTACAGCCAGTGCTCAGCAGCGGGTTTAATATTGTTTATACCCCTCTCATGAGGCAACACAGTGGAAAACTACAGTCCGTGCTCAGCCGTGTGTTTAATATTGTTTATACCCCTCTGTGTCTGATGAGGCTGCACAGTGGAAAACTACAGTCCGTGCTCAGCCGTGTGTTTAATATTGTTTATACCCCTCTGTGTCTGATGAGGTAACACAGTGGAAAACTACAGCCAGTGCTCAGCAGCGGGTTTAATATTGTTTATACCCCTCTCATGAGGCAACACAGTGGAAAACTACAGTCCGTGCTCAGCCGTGTGTTTAATATTGTTTATACCTCTCTGTGTCTGGTGAGGCTGCACAGTGGAAAACTACAGTCAGTGCTCGGCCGTGTGTTTAATATTGTTTATACCTCTCCGTGTCTGATGAGGCTGCACAGAGGAAAACTACAGCCAGTGCTCAGCAGCGCGTTTAATATTGTTTATACCCCTCTGTGTCTAATGAGGTAACACTGTGGAAAACTACAGTCAGTGCTCAGCCGTGAGTTTAATATTGTTTATAACACTCTGTGTCTGATGAGGTGACACAGTGGAAAACTACAGTCAGTGCTCAGCGGTGAGTTTAATATTGTTTATACCTCTCTGTGTCTGATGAAGCTGCAGAGTGGAAACTACAGTCAGAGCTCAGCAGTGTGTTTAATATTGTTTATACCTCTCTGTGTCTGATGAGGTAACACAGTGGAAAACTACACTCAGTGCTCAGCGGTGTGTTTAATATTGTTTATACCTCTCTGTGTCTGATGAGGCCGCTCAGTGGAAAACTACAGTCAGTGCTCAGAAGCATGTTTAATATTGTTTATACCTCTCTGTGTCTGATCAGGCAACAGAGTGGAAACTACAGCCAGTGCTCAGCAGTGAGTTTAATATTGTTTATACCTCTCTGTGTCTGATGAGGCCGCACAGTCGAAAACCACAGTCCGTGCTCAGCAGTGTGTTTAATATTGTTTATACCCCTCTGTGTCTTATGAGGCTGCACAGTGGAAAACTACAGTCCGTGCTCAGCCGTGTGTTTAATATTGTTTATACCCCTCTGTGTCTGATGAGGTAACACAGTGGAAAACTACAGCCAGTGCTCAGCAGCGGGTTTAATATTGTTTATACCCCTCTCATGAGGCAACACAGTGGAAAACTACAGTCAGTGCTCAGCCGTGTGTTTAATATTGTTTATACCTCTCTGTGTCTGATGAGGCTGCACAGTGGAAAACTACAGTCAGTGCTCAGCACCGTGTTTAATATTGTTTATACCCCTCTGTGTCTGATGAGGTAACACAGTGGAAAACTACAGTCAGTGCTCAGCCTTGTGTTTAATATTGTTTATACCTCTCCGTGTCTGATGAGACAACAGAGTGGAAAACTACAGTCAGTGCTCAGCCGTGTGTTTAATATTGTTTATACCTCTCTGTGTCTGATGAGGCTGCACAGTGGAAAACTACAGTCAGTGCTCAGCACCGTGTTTAATATTGTTTATACCCCTCTGTGTCTGATGAGGTAACACAGTGGAAAACTACAGTCAGTGCTCAGCCTTGTGTTTAATATTGTTTATACCTCTCCGTGTCTGATGAGACAACAGAGTGGAAAACTACAGTCAGTGCTCAGCCGTGTGTTTAATATTGTTTATACCTCTCCGTGTCTGATGAGGTAACACAGTGGAAAACTACAGTCAGTGCTCAGCAGTGTGTTTAATATTGTTTATACCTCTCCGTGTCTGATGAGGTAACACAGTGGAAAACTACAGTCAGTGCTCAGCCTTGTGTTTAATATTGTTTATACCTCTCTCTGTCTGATGAGGTAACACAGTGGAAAACTACAGTCAGTGCTCAGCCGTGTGTTTAATATTGTTTATACCTCTCTCTGTCTGATGAGGTGACACAGTGGAAAACTACAGTCAGTGCTCAGCACCGTGTTTAATATTGTTCATACCTCTGTGTCTGATGAGGCCGCGCAGTGGAAAAATACAGTCAGAGCTCAGCCGTGTGTTTAATATTGTTTATACCTCTCTCTGTCTGATGAGGTGACACAGTGGAAAACTACAGTCGGTGCTCAGCCGTGTGTTTAATATTGTTTATACCTCTCCGTATCTGATGAGGCCGCACAGTGGAAAACAACACTCAGTGCTCAGCAGTGTGTTTAATATTGTTTATACCTCTCTGTGTCTGATGAGGCCGCGCAGTGGAAAACTACAGTCAGTGCTCAGAAGCGTGTTTAATATTGTTTATACCTCTCTGTGTCTGATCAGGCAACAGAGTGGAAACTACAGCCAGTGCTCAGCAGTGAGTTTAATATTGTTTATACCTCTCTGTGTCTGATGAGGCCGCACAGTCGAAAACCACAGTCCGTGCTCAGCAGTGTGTTTAATATTGTTTATACCCCTCTGTGTCTGATGAGGCTGCACAGTGGAAAACTACAGTCCGTGCTCAGCCGTGTGTTTAATATTGTTTATACCCCTCTGTGTCTGATGAGGTAACACAGTGGAAAACTACAGCCAGTGCTCAGCAGCGGGTTTAATATTGTTTATACCCCTCTCATGAGGCAACACAGTGGAAAACTACAGTCCGTGCTCAGCCGTGTGTTTAATATTGTTTATACCCCTCTGTGTCTGATGAGGCTGCACAGTGGAAAACTACAGTCCGTGCTCAGCCGTGTGTTTAATATTGTTTATACCCCTCTGTGTCTGATGAGGTAACACAGTGGAAAACTACAGCCAGTGCTCAGCAGCGGGTTTAATATTGTTTATACCCCTCTCATGAGGCAACACAGTGGAAAACTACAGTCCGTGCTCAGCCGTGTGTTTAATATTGTTTATACCTCTCTGTGTCTGGTGAGGCTGCACAGTGGAAAACTACAGTCAGTGCTCGGCCGTGTGTTTAATATTGTTTATACCTCCGTGTCTGATGAGGCAACAGAGAGGAAAACTACAGTCAGTGCTCAGCAGCGTGTTTAATATTGTTTATACCTCTCCGTGTCTGATGAGGCTGCACAGAGGAAAACTACAGCCAGTGCTCAGCAGCGCGTTTAATATTGTTTATACCCCTCTGTGTCTAATGAGGTAACACTGTGGAAAACTACAGTCAGTGCTCAGCCGTGAGTTTAATATTGTTTATAACACTCTGTGTCTGATGAGGTGACACAGTGGAAAACTACAGTCAGTGCTCAGCGGTGAGTTTAATATTGTTTATACCTCTCTGTGTCTGATGAAGCTGCAGAGTGGAAACTACAGTCAGAGCTCAGCAGTGTGTTTAATATTGTTTATACCTCTCTGTGTCTGATGAGGTAACACAGTGGAAAACTACACTCAGTGCTCAGCGGTGTGTTTAATATTGTTTATACCTCTCTGTGTCTGATGAGGCCGCTCAGTGGAAAACTACAGTCAGTGCTCAGAAGCGTGTTTAATATTGTTTATACCTCTCTGTGTCTGATCAGGCAACAGAGTGGAAACTACAGCCAGTGCTCAGCAGTGAGTTTAATATTGTTTATACCTCTCTGTGTCTGATGAGGCCGCACAGTCGAAAACCACAGTCCGTGCTCAGCAGTGTGTTTAATATTGTTTATACCCCTCTGTGTCTTATGAGGCTGCACAGTGGAAAACTACAGTCCGTGCTCAGCCGTGTGTTTAATATTGTTTATACCCCTCTGTGTCTGATGAGGTAACACAGTGGAAAACTACAGCCAGTGCTCAGCAGCGGGTTTAATATTGTTTATACCCCTCTCATGAGGCAACACAGTGGAAAACTACAGTCAGTGCTCAGCCGTGTGTTTAATATTGTTTATACCCCTCTGTGTCTGATGAGTCTGCACAGTGGAAAACTACAGTCAGTGCTCGGCCGTGTGTTTAATATTGTTTATACCTCCGTGTCTGATGAGGCAACAGAGAGGAAAACTACAGTCAGTGCTCAGCCGTGTGTTTAATATTGTTTATACCTCTCCGTGTCTGATGAGGCTGCACAGAGGAAAACTACAGTCAGTGCTCAGCCGTGTGTTTAATATTGTTTATACCTCTCTGTGTCTAATGAGGCTGCACAGTGGAAAACTACAGTCAGTGCTCAGCCGTGTGTTTAATATTGTTTATACCTCCGTGTCTGATGAGGCAACAGAGAGGAAAACTACAGTCAGTGCTCAGCAGCGTGTTTAATATTGTTTATACCTCTGTGTCTGATGAGGTAACACTGTGGAAAACTACAGTCAGTTCTCAGCAGCGTGTTTAATATTGTTTATACCTCTCTGTGTCTGATGAGGCTGCACAGTGGAAAACTACAGCCAGTGCTCAGCAGTGTGTTTAATATTGTTTATACCTCTCTGTGTCTGATGAGGTGACACAGTGGAAAACTACAGTCAGTGCTCAGCGGTGTGTTTAATATTGTTTATACCTCTCCGTGTCTGATGAGGCTGCACAGTGGAAAACTACAGTCAGTGCTCAGCAGCATGTTTAATATTGTTTATACCTCTGTGTCTGATGAGGTAACACTGTGGAAAACTACAGTCAGTGCTCAGCAGCGTGTTTAATATTGTTTATACCTCTCTGTGTCTGATGAGGCTGCACAGTGGAAAACTACAGCCAGTGCTCAGCAGCGTGTTTAATATTGTTTATACCCCTCTGTGTCTGATGAAGCTACACAGTGGAAAACTACAGTCAGTGCTCAGCAGCGTGTTTAATATTGTTTATACCTCTCCGTGTCTGATGAGGTAACACAGTGGAAAACTACAGTCAGTGCTCAGCCGTGTGTTTAGTATTGTTTATACTTCTCTGTGTCTGATGAGGCAGCACAGTGGAAAACTACAGCCAGTGCTCAGCAGCGTGTTTAATATTGTTTATACCCCTCTGTGTCTGATGAGGCCGCACAGTGGAAAACTACAGCCAGTGCTCAGCAGCGAGTTTAATATTGTTTATACCTCTCCGTGTCTCATGAGGCCGCACAGTGGAAAACTACAGTCAGTGCTCAGCAGCGTGTTTAATATTGTTTATACCTCTCCGTGTCTGATGAGGTAACACAGTGGAAAACTACAGTCAGTGCTCAGCCGTGTGTTTAATATTGTTTATACCTCTCTGTGTCTGATGAGACAAGACAATGGAAAACTACAGTCAGTGCTCAGCAGCGTGTTTAATATTGTTTATACCCCTCTGTGTCTGATGAGGCCGCACAGTGGAAAACTACAGTCAGTGCTCAGCACCGTGTTTAATATTGTTCATACCTCTCCGTGTCTAATGAGGCCGCACAGTGGAAAACTACAGTCAGTGCTCAGCACCGTGTTTAATATTGTTTATACCTCTCTGTGTCTGATGAGTCTGCACAGTGGAAAACTACAGTCAGCGCTCAGCCTTGTGTTTAATATTGTTTATACCTCTGTGTGTCTGATGAGGTAACACAGTGGAAAACTACAGTCAGTGCTCAGCAGCGTGTTTAATATTGTTTATACCCCTCTGTGTCTGATGAGGTAACACAGTGGAAAACTACAGCCAGTGCTCAGCAGCGTGTTTAATATTGTTTATACCTCTCAGTGTCTGATGAGGTAACACAGTGGAAAACTACAGTCCGTGCTCAGCAGTGTGTTTAATATTGTTTATACCTCTGTGTCTGATGAGGCCGCGCAGTGGAAACTACAGTCAGTGCTCAGCCGTGTGTTTAATATTGTTTGTACCCCTTTGTGTATTATGAGGCAACACAGTGGAAAACTACAGTCAGTGCTCAGCCGTGTGTTTAATATTGTTTATACCCCTCTGTGTCTGATGAGGTAACACTGTGGAAAACTACAGTCAGTGCTCAGCCGTGTGTTTAATATTGTTTATACCCCTCTGTGTCTGATGAGGTAACACAGTGGAAAACTACAGTCAGTGCTCAGCAGCGTGTTTAATATTGTTTATACCTCTCCTTGTCTGATGAGGCGACACTGTGGAAAACTACAGTCAGTGGTCAGCTGTGTGTTTAATATTGTTTATACCCCTCTGTGTCTGATGAGGTAACACAGTGGAAAAGTACAGCCAGTGCTCAGCAGCGTGTTTAATATTGTTTATACCTCTGTGTCTGATGAGGCCGCGCAGTGGAAAACTACAGTCAGTGCTCAGAAGCGTGTTTAATATTGTTTATACCTCTCTGTGTCTGATCAGGCAACAGAGTGGAAACTACAGCCAGTGCTCAGCAGTGAGTTTAATATTGTTTATACCTCTCTGTGTCTGATGAGGCCGCACAGTGGAAAACTACAGTCCGTGCTCAGCAGTGTGTTTAATATTGTTTATACCCCTCTGTGTCTTATGAGGCTGCACAGTGGAAAACTACAGTCCGTGCTCAGCCGTGTGCTTAATATTGTTTATACCCCTCTGTGTCTGATGAGGTAACACAGTGGAAAACTACAGCCAGTGCTCAGCAGCGGGTTTAATATTGTTTATACCCCTCTCATGAGGCAACACAGTGGAAAACTACAGTCAGTGCTCAGCCGTGTGTTTAATATTGTTTATACCCCTCTGTGTCTGATGAGTCTGCACAGTGGAAAACTACAGTCAGTGCTCGGCCGTGTGTTTAATATTGTTTATACCTCTATGTCTGATGAGTCTGCACAGTGGAAAACTACAGTCAGTGCTCGGCCGTGTGTTTAATATTGTTTATACCTCCGTGTCTGATGAGGCAACAGAGAGGAAAACTACAGTCAGTGCTCAGCCGTGTGTTTAATATTGTTTATACCTCTCCGTGTCTGATGAGGCTGCACAGAGGAAAACTACAGTCAGTGCTCAGCCGTGTGTTTAATATTGTTTATACCTCTCTGTGTCTAATGAGGCTGCACAGTGGAAAACTACAGTCAGTGCTCAGCCGTGTGTTTAATATTGTTTATACCTCCGTGTCTGATGAGGCAACAGAGAGGAAAACTACAGTTGGTGCTCAGCAGCGTGTTTAATATTGTTTATACCTCTGTGTCTGATGAGGTAACACTGTGGAAAACTACAGTCAGTGCTCAGCAGCGTGTTTAATATTGTTTATACCTCTCCGTGTCTGATGAGGCCGCACAGTGGAAAACTACAGCCAGTGCTCAGCAGCGTGTTTAATATTGTTTATACCCCTCTGTGTCTGATGAGGCTACACAGTGGAAAACTACAGTCAGTGCTCAGCAGCGTGTTTAATATTGTTTATACCTCTCCGTGTCTGATGAGGTAACACAGTGGAAAACTACAGTCAGTGCTCAGCCGTGTGTTTAATATTGTTTATACCTCTCCGTGTCTGATGAGGCTGCACAGTGGAAAACTACAGTCAGTGCTCAGCAGCGTGTTTAATATTGTTTATACCTCTGTGTCTGATGAGGTAACACTGTGGAAAACTACAGTCAGTGCTCAGCAGCGTGTTTAATATTGTTTATACCTCTCTGTGTCTGATGAGGCTGCACAGTGGAAAACTACAGCCAGTGCTCAGCAGCGTGTTTAATATTGTTTATACCCCTCTGTGTCTGATGAGGCTACACAGTGGAAAACTACAGTCAGTGATCAGCAGCGTGTTTAATATTGTTTATACCTCTCCGTGTCTGATGAGGTAACACAGTGGAAAACTACAGTCAGTGCTCAGCCGTGTGTTTAATATTGTTTATACTTCTCTGTGTCTGATGAGGCAGCACAGTGGAAAACTACAGCCAGTGCTCAGCAGCGTGTTTAATATTGTTTATACCCCTCTGTGTCTGATGAGGCCGCACAGTGGAAAACTACACCCAGTGCTCAGCAGCGAGTTTAATATTGTTTATACCTCTCCGTGTCTGATGAGCCCGCACAGTGGAAAACTACAGTCAGTGCTCAGCAGCGTGTTTAATATTGTTTATACCTCTCCGTGTCTGATGAGGTAACACAGTGGAAAACTACAGTCAGTGCTCAGCCGTGTGTTTAATATTGTTTATACCTCTCTGTGTCTGATGAGACAAGACAATGGAAAACTACAGTCAGTGCTCAGCAGCGTGTTTAATATTGTTTATACCCCTCTGTGTCTGATGAGGCCGCACAGTGGAAAACTACAGTCAGTGCTCAGCACCGTGTTTAATATTGTTCATACCTCTCCGTGTCTGATGAGGCCGCACAGTGGAAAACTACAACCAGTGCTCAGCAGTGAGTTTAATATTGTTTATACCTCTCTGTGTCTGATAAGGCTGCAAAGTGGAAAACTACATTCAGTGCTCAGCAGCGTGTTTAATATCGTTTATACCTCTGTCTCTGATGAGGTAACACAGTGGAAAACTACAGTCAGTGCTCAGCCGTGTGTTTAATATTGTTTATACCTCTCTGGGTCTGATGAGACAAGACAATGGAAAACTACAGTCAGTGCTCAGCAGCGTGTTTAATATTGTTTATACCTCTCTGTGTCTGATGAGTCTGCACAGTGGAAAACTACAGCCAGTGCTCAGCAGCGGGTTTAATTTTGTTTATACCCCTCTCATGAGGCAACACAGTGGAAAACTACAGTCAGTGCTCAGCCGTGTGTTTAATATTGTTTATACCCCTCTGTGTCTGATGAGTCTGCACAGTGGAAAACTACAGTCACTGCTCGGCCGTGTGTTTAATATTGTTTATACCTCCGTGTCTGATGAGGCAACAGAGAGGAAAACTACAGTCAGTGCTCAGCCGTGTGTTTAATATTGTTTATACCTCTCCGTGTCTGATGAGGCTGCACAGAGGAAAACTACAGTCAGTGCTCAGCCGTGTGTTTAATATTGTTTATACCTCTCTGTGTCTAATGAGGCTGCACAGTGGAAAACTACAGTCAGTGCTCAGCCGTGTGTTTAATATTGTTTATACCTCCGTGTCTGATGAGGCAACAGAGAGGAAAACTACAGTCAGTGCTCAGCAGCGTGTTTAATATTGTTTATACCTCTGTGTCTGATGAGGTAACACTGTGGAAAACTACAGTCAGTGCTCAGCAGCGTGTTTAATATTGTTTATACCTCTCTGTGTCTGATGAGGCTGCACAGTGGAAAACTACAGCCAGTGCTCAGCAGTGTGTTTAATATTGTTTATACCTCTCTGTGTCTGATGAGGTGACACAGTGGAAAACTACAGTCAGTGCTCAGCGGTGTGTTTAATATTGTTTATACCTCTCCGTGTCTGATGAGGCTGCACAGTGGAAAACTACAGTCAGTGCTCAGCAGCGTGTTTAATATTGTTTATACCTCTGTGTCTGATGAGGTAACACTGTGGAAAACTACAGTCAGTGCTCAGCAGCGTGTTTAATATTGTTTATACCTCTCTGTGTCTGATGAGGCTGCACAGTGGAAAACTACAGCCAGTGCTCAGCAGCGTGTTTAATATTGTTTATACCCCTCTGTGTCTGATGAAGCTACACAGTGGAAAACTACAGTCAGTGCTCAGCAGCGTGTTTAATATTGTTTATACCTCTCCGTGTCTGATGAGGTAACACAGTGGAAAACTACAGTCAGTGCTCAGCCGTGTGTTTAGTATTGTTTATACTTCTCTGTGTCTGATGAGGCAGCACAGTGGAAAACTACAGCCAGTGCTCAGCAGCGTGTTTAATATTGTTTATACCCCTCTGTGTCTGATGAGGCCGCACAGTGGAAAACTACAGCCAGTGCTCAGCAGCGAGTTTAATATTGTTTATACCTCTCCGTGTCTCATGAGGCCGCACAGTGGAAAACTACAGTCAGTGCTCAGCAGCGTGTTTAATATTGTTTATACCTCTCCGTGTCTGATGAGGTAACACAGTGGAAAACTACAGTCAGTGCTCAGCCGTGTGTTTAATATTGTTTATACCTCTCTGTGTCTGATGAGACAAGACAATGGAAAACTACAGTCAGTGCTCAGCAGCGTGTTTAATATTGTTTATACCCCTCTGTGTCTGATGAGGCCGCACAGTGGAAAACTACAGTCAGTGCTCAGCACCGTGTTTAATATTGTTCATACCTCTCCGTGTCTAATGAGGCCGCACAGTGGAAAACTACAGTCAGTGCTCAGCACCGTGTTTAATATTGTTTATACCTCTCTGTGTCTGATGAGTCTGCACAGTGGAAAACTACAGTCAGCGCTCAGCCTTGTGTTTAATATTGTTTATACCTCTGTGTGTCTGATGAGGTAACACAGTGGAAAACTACAGTCAGTGCTCAGCAGCGTGTTTAATATTGTTTATACCCCTCTGTGTCTGATGAGGTAACACAGTGGAAAACTACAGCCAGTGCTCAGCAGCGTGTTTAATATTGTTTATACCTCTCAGTGTCTGATGAGGTAACACAGTGGAAAACTACAGTCCGTGCTCAGCAGTGTGTTTAATATTGTTTATACCTCTGTGTCTGATGAGGCCGCGCAGTGGAAAACTACAGTCAGTGCTCAGCCGTGTGTTTAATATTGTTTGTACCCCTTTGTGTATTATGAGGCAACACAGTGGAAAACTACAGTCAGTGCTCAGCCGTGTGTTTAATATTGTTTATACCCCTCTGTGTCTGATGAGGTAACACTGTGGAAAACTACAGTCAGTGCTCAGCCGTGTGTTTAATATTGTTTATACCCCTCTGTGTCTGATGAGGTAACACAGTGGAAAACTACAGTCAGTGCTCAGCAGCGTGTTTAATATTGTTTATACCTCTCCTTGTCTGATGAGGCGACACTGTGGAAAACTACAGTCAGTGGTCAGCTGTGTGTTTAATATTGTTTATACCCCTCTGTGTCTGATGAGGTAACACAGTGGAAAAGTACAGCCAGTGCTCAGCAGCGTGTTTAATATTGTTTATACCTCTGTGTCTGATGAGGCCGCGCAGTGGAAAACTACAGTCAGTGCTCAGAAGCGTGTTTAATATTGTTTATACCTCTCTGTGTCTGATCAGGCAACAGAGTGGAAACTACAGCCAGTGCTCAGCAGTGAGTTTAATATTGTTTATACCTCTCTGTGTCTGATGAGGCCGCACAGTGGAAAACTACAGTCCGTGCTCAGCAGTGTGTTTAATATTGTTTATACCCCTCTGTGTCTTATGAGGCTGCACAGTGGAAAACTACAGTCCGTGCTCAGCCGTGTGCTTAATATTGTTTATACCCCTCTGTGTCTGATGAGGTAACACAGTGGAAAACTACAGCCAGTGCTCAGCAGCGGGTTTAATATTGTTTATACCCCTCTCATGAGGCAACACAGTGGAAAACTACAGTCAGTGCTCAGCCGTGTGTTTAATATTGTTTATACCCCTCTGTGTCTGATGAGTCTGCACAGTGGAAAACTACAGTCAGTGCTCGGCCGTGTGTTTAATATTGTTTATACCTCTATGTCTGATGAGTCTGCACAGTGGAAAACTACAGTCAGTGCTCGGCCGTGTGTTTAATATTGTTTATACCTCCGTGTCTGATGAGGCAACAGAGAGGAAAACTACAGTCAGTGCTCAGCCGTGTGTTTAATATTGTTTATACCTCTCCGTGTCTGATGAGGCTGCACAGAGGAAAACTACAGTCAGTGCTCAGCCGTGTGTTTAATATTGTTTATACCTCTCTGTGTCTAATGAGGCTGCACAGTGGAAAACTACAGTCAGTGCTCAGCCGTGTGTTTAATATTGTTTATACCTCCGTGTCTGATGAGGCAACAGAGAGGAAAACTACAGTTGGTGCTCAGCAGCGTGTTTAATATTGTTTATACCTCTGTGTCTGATGAGGTAACACTGTGGAAAACTACAGTCAGTGCTCAGCAGCGTGTTTAATATTGTTTATACCTCTCCGTGTCTGATGAGGCCGCACAGTGGAAAACTACAGCCAGTGCTCAGCAGCGTGTTTAATATTGTTTATACCCCTCTGTGTCTGATGAGGCTACACAGTGGAAAACTACAGTCAGTGCTCAGCAGCGTGTTTAATATTGTTTATACCTCTCCGTGTCTGATGAGGTAACACAGTGGAAAACTACAGTCAGTGCTCAGCCGTGTGTTTAATATTGTTTATACCTCTCCGTGTCTGATGAGGCTGCACAGTGGAAAACTACAGTCAGTGCTCAGCAGCGTGTTTAATATTGTTTATACCTCTGTGTCTGATGAGGTAACACTGTGGAAAACTACAGTCAGTGCTCAGCAGCGTGTTTAATATTGTTTATACCTCTCTGTGTCTGATGAGGCTGCACAGTGGAAAACTACAGCCAGTGCTCAGCAGCGTGTTTAATATTGTTTATACCCCTCTGTGTCTGATGAGGCTACACAGTGGAAAACTACAGTCAGTGCTCAGCAGCGTGTTTAATATTGTTTATACCTCTCCGTGTCTGATGAGGTAACACAGTGGAAAACTACAGTCAGTGCTCAGCCGTGTGTTTAATATTGTTTATACTTCTCTGTGTCTGATGAGGCAGCACAGTGGAAAACTACAGCCAGTGCTCAGCAGCGTGTTTAATATTGTTTATACCCCTCTGTGTCTGATGAGGCCGCACAGTGGAAAACTACACCCAGTGCTCAGCAGCGAGTTTAATATTGTTTATACCTCTCCGTGTCTGATGAGCCCGCACAGTGGAAAACTACAGTCAGTGCTCAGCAGCGTGTTTAATATTGTTTATACCTCTCCGTGTCTGATGAGGTAACACAGTGGAAAACTACAGTCAGTGCTCAGCCGTGTGTTTAATATTGTTTATACCTCTCTGTGTCTGATGAGACAAGACAATGGAAAACTACAGTCAGTGCTCAGCAGCGTGTTTAATATTGTTTATACCCCTCTGTGTCTGATGAGGCCGCACAGTGGAAAACTACAGTCAGTGCTCAGCACTGTGTTTAATATTGTTCATACCTCTCCGTGTCTGATGAGGCCGCACAGTGGAAAACTACAACCAGTGCTCAGCAGTGAGTTTAATATTGTTTATACCTCTCTGTGTCTGATAAGGCTGCAAAGTGGAAAACTACATTCAGTGCTCAGCAGCGTGTTTAATATCGTTTATACCTCTGTCTCTGATGAGGTAACACAGTGGAAAACTACAGTCAGTGCTCAGCCGTGTGTTTAATATTGTTTATACCTCTCTGGGTCTGATGAGACAAGACAATGGAAAACTACAGTCAGTGCTCAGCAGCGTGTTTAATATTGTTTATACCTCTCTGTGTCTGATGAGTCTGCACAGTGGAAAACTACAGCCAGTGCTCAGCAGCGGGTTTAATTTTGTTTATACCCCTCTCATGAGGCAACACAGTGGAAAACTACAGTCAGTGCTCAGCCGTGTGTTTAATATTGTTTATACCCCTCTGTGTCTGATGAGTCTGCACAGTGGAAAACTACAGTCACTGCTCGGCCGTGTGTTTAATATTGTTTATACCTCCGTGTCTGATGAGGCAACAGAGAGGAAAACTACAGTCAGTGCTCAGCCGTGTGTTTAATATTGTTTATACCTCTCCGTGTCTGATGAGGCTGCACAGAGGAAAACTACAGTCAGTGCTCAGCCGTGTGTTTAATATTGTTTATACCTCTCTGTGTCTAATGAGGCTGCACAGTGGAAAACTACAGTCAGTGCTCAGCCGTGTGTTTAATATTGTTTATACCTCCGTGTCTGATGAGGCAACAGAGAGGAAAACTACAGTCAGTGCTCAGCAGCGTGTTTAATATTGTTTATACCTCTGTGTCTGATGAGGTAACACTGTGGAAAACTACAGTCAGTGCTCAGCAGCGTGTTTAATATTGTTTATACCTCTCTGTGTCTGATGAGGCTGCACAGTGGAAAACTACAGCCAGTGCTCAGCAGTGTGTTTAATATTGTTTATACCTCTCTGTGTCTGATGAGGTGACACAGTGGAAAACTACAGTCAGTGCTCAGCGGTGTGTTTAATATTGTTTATACCTCTCCGTGTCTGATGAGGTTGCACAGTGGAAAACTACAGTCAGTGCTCAGCAGCGTGTTTAATATTGTTTATACCTCTGTGTCTGATGAGGTAACACTGTGGAAAACTACAGTCAGTGCTCAGCAGCGTGTTTAATATTGTTTATACCTCTCTGTGTCTGATGAGGCTGCACAGTGGAAAACTACAGCCAGTGCTCAGCAGCGTGTTTAATATTGTTTATACCCCTCTGTGTCTGATGAAGCTACACAGTGGAAAACTACAGTCAGTGCTCAGCAGCGTGTTTAATATTGTTTATACCTCTCCGTGTCTGATGAGGTAACACAGTGGAAAACTACAGTCAGTGCTCAGCCGTGTGTTTAGTATTGTTTATACTTCTCTGTGTCTGATGAGGCAGCACAGTGGAAAACTACAGCCAGTGCTCAGCAGCGTGTTTAATATTGTTTATACCCCTCTGTGTCTGATGAGGCCGCACAGTGGAAAACTACAGCCAGTGCTCAGCAGCGAGTTTAATATTGTTTATACCTCTCCGTGTCTGATGAGGCCGCACAGTGGAAAACTACAGTCAGTGCTCAGCAGCGTGTTTAATATTGTTTATACCTCTCCGTGTCTGATGAGGTAACACAGTGGAAAACTACAGTCAGTGCTCAGCCGTGTGTTTAATATTGTTTATACCTCTCTGTGTCTGATGAGACAAGACAATGGAAAACTACAGTCAGTGCTCAGCAGCGTGTTTAATATTGTTTATACCCCTCTGTGTCTGATGAGGCCGCACAGTGGAAAACTACAGTCAGTGCTCAGCACCGTGTTTAATATTTTTCATACCTCTCCGTGTCTAATGAGGCCGCACAGTGGAAAACTACAGTCAGTGCTCAGCACTGTGTTTAATATTGTTTATACCTCTCTGTGTCTGATGAGTCTGCACAGTGGAAAACTACAGTCAGCGCTCAGCCTTGTGTTTAATATTGTTTATACCTCTGTGTGTCTGATGAGGTAACACAGTGGAAAACTACAGTCAGTGCTCAGCAGCGTGTTTAATATTGTTTATACCCCTCTGTGTCTGATGAGGTAACACAGTGGAAAACTACAGCCAGTGCTCAGCAGCGTGTTTAATATTGTTTATACCTCTCAGTGTCTGATGAGGTAACACAGTGGAAAACTACAGTCCGTGCTCAGCAGTGTGTTTAATATTGTTTATACCTCTGTGTCTGATGAGGCCGCGCAGTGGAAACTACAGTCAGTGCTCAGCCGTGTGTTTAATATTGTTTGTACCCCTTTGTGTATTATGAGGCAACACAGTGGAAAACTACAGTCAGTGCTCAGCCGTGTGTTTAATATTGTTTATACCCCTCTGTGTCTGATGAGGTAACACTGTGGAAAACTACAGTCAGTGCTCAGCCGTGTGTTTAATATTGTTTATACCCCTCTGTGTCTGATGAGGTAACACAGTGGAAAACTACAGTCAGTGCTCAGCAGCGTGTTTAATATTGTTTATACCTCTCCTTGTCTGATGAGGCGACACTGTGGAAAACTACAGTCAGTGGTCAGCTGTGTGTTTAATATTGTTTATACCCCTCTGTGTCTGATGAGGTAACACAGTGGAAAAGTACAGCCAGTGCTCAGCAGCGTGTTTAATATTGTTTATACCTCTGTGTCTGATGAGGCCGCGCAGTGGAAAACTACAGTCAGTGCTCAGAAGCGTGTTTAATATTGTTTATACCTCTCTGTGTCTGATCAGGCAACAGAGTGGAAACTACAGCCAGTGCTCAGCAGTGAGTTTAATATTGTTTATACCTCTCTGTGTCTGATGAGGCCGCACAGTGGAAAACTACAGTCCGTGCTCAGCAGTGTGTTTAATATTGTTTATACCCCTCTGTGTCTTATGAGGCTGCACAGTGGAAAACTACAGTCCGTGCTCAGCCGTGTGCTTAATATTGTTTATACCCCTCTGTGTCTGATGAGGTAACACAGTGGAAAACTACAGCCAGTGCTCAGCAGCGGGTTTAATATTGTTTATACCCCTCTCATGAGGCAACACAGTGGAAAACTACAGTCAGTGCTCAGCCGTGTGTTTAATATTGTTTATACCCCTCTGTGTCTGATGAGTCTGCACAGTGGAAAACTACAGTCAGTGCTCGGCCGTGTGTTTAATATTGTTTATACCTCTATGTCTGATGAGTCTGCACAGTGGAAAACTACAGTCAGTGCTCGGCCGTGTGTTTAATATTGTTTATACCTCCGTGTCTGATGAGGCAACAGAGAGGAAAACTACAGTCAGTGCTCAGCCGTGTGTTTAATATTGTTTATACCTCTCCGTGTCTGATGAGGCTGCACAGAGGAAAACTACAGTCAGTGCTCAGCCGTGTGTTTAATATTGTTTATACCTCTCTGTGTCTAATGAGGCTGCACAGTGGAAAACTACAGTCAGTGCTCAGCCGTGTGTTTAATATTGTTTATACCTCCGTGTCTGATGAGGCAACAGAGAGGAAAACTACAGTTGGTGCTCAGCAGCGTGTTTAATATTGTTTATACCTCTGTGTCTGATGAGGTAACACTGTGGAAAACTACAGTCAGTGCTCAGCAGCGTGTTTAATATTGTTTATACCTCTCCGTGTCTGATGAGGCCGCACAGTGGAAAACTACAGCCAGTGCTCAGCAGCGTGTTTAATATTGTTTATACCCCTCTGTGTCTGATGAGGCTACACAGTGGAAAACTACAGTCAGTGCTCAGCAGCGTGTTTAATATTGTTTATACCTCTCCGTGTCTGATGAGGTAACACAGTGGAAAACTACAGTCAGTGCTCAGCCGTGTGTTTAATATTGTTTATACCTCTCCGTGTCTGATGAGGCTGCACAGTGGAAAACTACAGTCAGTGCTCAGCAGCGTGTTTAATATTGTTTATACCTCTGTGTCTGATGAGGTAACACTGTGGAAAACTACAGTCAGTGCTCAGCAGCGTGTTTAATATTGTTTATACCTCTCTGTGTCTGATGAGGCTGCACAGTGGAAAACTACAGCCAGTGCTCAGCAGCGTGTTTAATATTGTTTATACCCCTCTGTGTCTGATGAGGCTACACAGTGGAAAACTACAGTCAGTGCTCAGCAGCGTGTTTAATATTGTTTATACCTCTCCGTGTCTGATGAGGTAACACAGTGGAAAACTACAGTCAGTGCTCAGCCGTGTGTTTAATATTGTTTATACTTCTCTGTGTCTGATGAGGCAGCACAGTGGAAAACTACAGCCAGTGCTCAGCAGCGTGTTTAATATTGTTTATACCCCTCTGTGTCTGATGAGGCCGCACAGTGGAAAACTACACCCAGTGCTCAGCAGCGAGTTTAATATTGTTTATACCTCTCCGTGTCTGATGAGCCCGCACAGTGGAAAACTACAGTCAGTGCTCAGCAGCGTGTTTAATATTGTTTATATCTCTCCGTGTCTGATGAGGTAACACAGTGGAAAACTACAGTCAGTGCTCAGCCGTGTGTTTAATATTGTTTATACCTCTCTGTGTCTGATGAGACAAGACAATGGAAAACTACAGTCAGTGCTCAGCAGCGTGTTTAATATTGTTTATACCCCTCTGTGTCTGATGAGGCCGCACAGTGGAAAACTACAGTCAGTGCTCAGCACCGTGTTTAATATTGTTCATACCTCTCCGTGTCTGATGAGGCCGCACAGTGGAAAACTACAACCAGTGCTCAGCAGTGAGTTTAATATTGTTTATACCTCTCTGTGTCTGATAAGGCTGCAAAGTGGAAAACTACATTCAGTGCTCAGCAGCGTGTTTAATATCGTTTATACCTCTGTCTCTGATGAGGTAACACAGTGGAAAACTACAGTCAGTGCTCAGCCGTGTGTTTAATATTGTTTATACCTCTCTGGGTCTGATGAGACAAGACAATGGAAAACTACAGTCAGTGCTCAGCAGCGTGTTTAATATTGTTTATACCTCTCTGTGTCTGATGAGTCTGCACAGTGGAAAACTACAGTCAGCGCTCAGCCTTGTGTTTAATATTGTTTATACCCCTCTGTGTCTGATGAGGCCGCACAGTGGAAAACTACAGTCAGTGCTCAGCACCGTGTTTAATATTGTTTATACCTCTCTGTGTCTGATGAGACAAGACAATGGAAAACTACAGTCAGTGCTCAGCAGCGTGTTTAATATTGTTTATACCTCTCCGTGTCTGATGAGGTAACACAGTGGAAAACTACAGTCCGTGCTCAGCAGAGTGTTTAATATTGTTTATATCTCTGTGTCTGATGAGGCCGCGCAGTGGAAAACTACAGTCAGTGCTCAGCCGTGTGTTTAATATTGTTTATACCCCTTTGTGTATTATGAGGAAACACAGTGGAAAACTACAGTCAGTGCTCAGCCGTGTGTTTAATATTGTTTATACCCCTCTGTGTCTGATGAGGTAACACAGTGGAAAACTACAGTCAGTGCTCAGCCGTGCGTTTAATATTCTTTATACCCCTCTGTGTCTGATGAGGTAACACAGTGGAAAACTACAGTCAGTGCTCAGCAGCGTGTTTAATATTGTTTATACCTCTCCTTGTCTGATGAGGCGACACTGTGGAAAACTACAGTCAGTGCTCAGCTGTGTGTTTAATATTGTTTATACCCCTCTGTGTCTGATGAGGTAACACAGTGGAAAAGTACAGCCAGTGCTCAGCAGCATGTTTAATATTGTTTATACCTCTGTGTCTGATGAGGCCGCGCAGTGGAAAACTACAGTCAGTGCTCAGAAGCGTGTTAAATATTGTTTATACCTCTCTGTGTCTGATCAGGCGACACTGTGGAAAACTACAGTCAGCGCTCAGCCGTGTGTTTAATATTGTTTATACCTCTGTGTGTCTGATGAGGTGACACAGTGGAAAACTACAGTCAGCGCTCAGTGCTCAGCCGTGTGTTTAATATTGTTTATACCCCTCTGTGTCTGATGAGGTAACACAGTGGAAAACTACAGTACGTGCTCAGCCATGTGTTTAATATTGTTTATACCTCTCTGTGTCTGATGAGGCCGCACAGTGGAAAACTACAGTCCGTGCTCAGCAGCGTGTTTATTATTGTTTATACCCCTCTGTGTCTGATGAGGCCGCACAGTGGAAAACTATAGTCCGTGCTCAGCCGTGTGTTTAATATTATTCATACCTCTCTGTGTCTGATGAGCCAACACTGTGGAAAACTACAGTCAGTGCTCAGCAGTGTGTTTAATATTGTTTATACCCCTCTGTGTCTGATGAGGCTGCACAGTGGAAAACAACAGTCAGTGCTCAGCAGTGTGTTTAATATTCTTTATACCCCTCTGTGTCTGATGAGGTAACACAGTGGAAAACTACAGTCAGTGCTCAGCAGCGTGTTTAATATTGTTTATACCTCTCTGTGTCTGATGAGGCCGCGCAGTGGAAAACTACAGTCAGTGCTCAGCAGCGTGTTTAATATTGTTTATACCTCTCTGTGTCTGATGAGGCAACAGAGTGGAAACTACAGCCAGTGCTCAGCAGTGAGTTTAATATTGTTTATACCTCTCTGTGTCTGATGAGGCCGCACAGTGGAAAACTACAGTCCGTGCTCAGCAGTGTGTTTAATATTGTTTATACCCCTCTGTGTCTTATGAGGCTGCAAAGTGGAAAACTGCATTCAGTGCTCAGCAGCTTGTTTAATATTGTTTATACCTCTGTGTCTGATGAGGTAACACAGTGGAAAACTACAGTCAGTGCTCAGCCGTGTGTTTAATATTGTTTATACCTCTCTGTTTCTGATGAAACAAGACAATGGAAAACTACAGTCAGTGCTCAGCAGCCTGTTTAATATTGTTTATACCTCTCTGTGTCTGATGAGTCTGCACAGTGGAAAACTACAGTCAGCGCTCAGCCTTGTGTTTAATATTGTTTATACCCCTCTGTGTCTGATGAGGCCGCACAGTGGAAAACTACAGTCAGTGCTCAGCAGCGTGTTTAATATTGTTTATACCTCTCCGTGTCTGATGAGTCTGCACAGTTTGAAAACTACAGTCAGTGCTCAGACGTGTGTTTAATATTGTTTATACCTCCGTGTCTGATGAGGCAACAGAGAGGAAAACTACAATCAGTGCTCAGCAGCATGTTTAATATTGTTTATACCTCTCCGTGTCTGATGAGGCTGCACAGAGGAAAACTACAGTCAGTGCTGAGCCGTGTGTTTAATATTGTTTATACCCCTCTTATGAGGCCGCACAGTGGAAAACTACAGTCAGTGCTCAGCAGCGTGTTTAATATTGTTTATACCTCTTTGTCTGATGAGGCTGTACAGTGGAAAACTACAGTCAGTGCTCAGCAGTGTGTTTAATATTGTTTATACCTCTTTGTCTGATGAGGCTGCACATTGGAAAACTACATTCAGTGCTCAGCAGCGTGTTTAATATTGTTTATACCTCTGTGTGGCTGATGAGGCTGCACAGTGGAAAACTACATTGGAAAACTACAGTCAGAGCTCAGCAGTGTGTTTAATCTTGTTTATACCCCTCTCATGAGGCAACACAGTGGAAAACTACAGTCAGTGCTCAGCACCGTGTATTTAATATTGTTTATACCTCTGTGTGTCTGATGAGGTGACACAGTGGAAAACTACAGTCCGTGCTCAGCCGTGTGTTTAAAGTTGTTTATACCTCTGTGTCTGATGAGGCCGCGCAGTTGAAAACTACAGTCCGTGCTCAGCAGCGTGTTTAATATTGTTTATACCCCTTTGTGTATTATGAGGCAACACAGTGGAAAACTACAGCCAGTGCTCAGCAGCATGTTTAATATTGTTTATACCTCTCTGGGTCTGATGAGGCTACACAGTGGAAAACTACAGCCAGTGCTCAGCAGCGTGTTTACTACTGTTTATATCACTTCACCTCACTTTATGTGTGAACATAATGCAGAGCATGAAACATCCCTCAGTAGTGTGTCTAATATTGTTTTCTGAGATTTATGTCTGATTGGGAATATAATGTTAAACTACAGCGAGTGTTTATTTAACATGTTTACACTGCTCCTTGTGTGATGAGATAAAAAGACAGCAGAGCTGACAGTGCCGAAAAGTGCATTTAACATCACTTTCAGAACCATATGTCTGGTAAGACAACACAGTGGTAAACTCTACCCATCGCACAGCAGCCATCTCTCCTTTTTACACCACCCCATTTTTTAGATGAGAAACCCAGACCAGCAGAGCAGCCATTGTTAAGTGGGCATGTTTAATGTGTTTACACCGCTCCTTGTCAGATGAGATACACAGCAGAGCAGCCTTCGCCCAATGGTGTGTTTAACATGTTTATACCACAGAGAAGCCACCCCTTTGTGTTTTTACCATGTTTATACCACCCCTTCTCTTTTGAGATACAAAGTAGAGAAGCCATCGCTCAATGGTGTGTTTAAAGTGTTTACACCTCTCCAAGTCTGACAAAATACACAACAGAGCAGCCGTGGCTCAGTGGTGTGTTTACCATGTTTACACCGCCTCTTGTCTGGTGATCTACACATCAGAGCAGCCTTCGCTCAGTGATTTATTTACAATGTTTACACCCCCCCCCCACCTTTGTCTGATGAGATACACAGCAGAGCAGCCATGGCTGAGTGGTGTTTTACCATGTTTACACTGCCCTTTGTTACACAGAAGAGCAGCCATCTGTCAGTGCTGTGTTTACAATGTTTACACCCCCACCCCTTGTCTGGTGTGATACACAGCAGAGCAACCATCGCTCAGTGGGTGTTTAGCATGTTTACACTGCCCTTTGTCTGGTGAGATGCACTCCAGAGAAGCCATGGCTCAGTGGTGTGTTTAACATGTTTGCACCGCCCCTTGTCTGCTGAGTTATACAGCAGAGACAGCCATTGCGTAGTGGTGTGTTTACCATGTTTACACCCTCTCTCCCCTTGTCTGGTGAGACACACAGCAGAGCAGCCATCGCTCAGTGTAGCATTTAACATGTTTACACCGCCCCTTGTCTGGTGAGATAAACAGCAGAACAGTCATCGCTCAGTGGTGTACATACCATGTTTACACCGCCCCTTGTCTGGTGAGATGCACAGCAGAACGGCCATCGCACAGGGGTGTGTTTACAATGTTTACACTGCCGTTTGCTGAGATACACAGCTGAGCAGCCATCATTCAGTGGTGTGTTTAATGTGTGATGTGTTTGCCATGTTTACACCGCCCCTTTGTCTGATAAGATACACAGCAGAGCAGCCATCGCTCAGTGGAGTGTTTAATGTGTTTACACCGCCCCTTGTCTGCTAAGATACACAGCAAAGCAGCCATTGCTAGTGGTGTGTTGGACATGTTTACACTGCCCCTTGTCTGCTGCTCAGACACTGCATGGGAGTCTGTGCAGTTTCTCCAGTGCAGCTGTGTAGCACAGCCAGGTTGGGGGAACCTAAGTGCCATGTGTGTTTGTCCGGCCTGAGACAGCCGGCCAACACACAATGTGCACTTAGAAGTGCACAGTCTCCACTCCCTCTCCTCTCTCGCCCCTCGCTGCACGTACTGCTGGCTGAGCCAGCAGATGAAAAATAAAACAATAATGATATATAATTTTATTTTTCAACTCCTGACTTAGCCAGGGGGGCGACCCTCCTTCGCTATTGTGAAGGAGCCGCCCCTAGCTGCAGAGCCCTTGTCTAACGAGATACACAGCAGAGCAGACATCGCTTAGTGGAGTATTTACCACGTTTACACCGCCCCTTATATGATGAGATACACAGTAGAACGGCCATCTCTTAGTGGTGTGTTCAATGTGTTTACACCGCTCCTTGTCTGATGAGATACACAGCAGAGCAGCCGTCACTCAGTGCTGTGTTTAATATGTTTACTCCACCTCTTGTTTGGTGAGATACACAGCAGTGCAGCCATCGCTTATTGGTGTACTTACCCTGTTTACAACGCCCCTTGTCTGATCAAGATACACAGCAGAGCAGTCATGGCTCAGTGGTGTGTTTAACGTGTTTACACTGTCCCTTGTCTGGAGAGATACACAGCAAAGCATTCATCCCTCAGTGGTGTGTTTATCCTGTTTACACCGCCCCTTGTCTGATGAGATACACAGCAAAGCAGCCATGGCTCAGTGGTTTGTTTAATGTGTTTACACCACCCCTTGTCTGGTGAGATACATAGAGGAGCAGCCATCGTGGTGTGTTTACTGTGTTTACACTGCCCTTTATCTGATGAGATAAACAGCAGAGCAGTCATGGCTCAGTGGTGTGTTTAACGTGTTTACACTGTCCCTTGTCTGGAGAGATACACAGCAAAGCATTCATCCCTCAGTGGTGTGGTTGACATGTTTACACCGCACTTTTTCTGGTGAGATACATAACATAATGTGTAGGCAAAATATCGGAGAAAAAATATGTGGACAAAATATTGTTTCAAGAATAAGAAGGACAGAAATACTGTGAAGATAGGTTCCTATAGGTATGCAAAGTTTTACAATATATAACTCCACATTTATATATGTACATCGGCAAAGTATAAGTATGTGCAGGTAGGAATAGAAAATGTATACTTACCTTTAGGAAAGTACCCTCTTTTTGGCATGGTTACCCCCACGTTTTGCCTGCCATCAGTATGCTCAGACTGTTTTCACTGGGATCCTGCTAACCAGGACACCAGTGATTGTGTGCTCTCCCTCTAAATTTGGTTGCCTAGGACTTTACACACCCCACACTTGGCATACTCGTGCCCCCTTATAAGTCACTAGTATATGGTACCTAGGTACCCACAGCATTGGGGCACCAGGGGTTCCCCATGGGCTGCAGTATGTATTGTGCCACCCAGGGGAGCCCATGCAAAATGTGTCTGCAAGCCTGCCACTGCAGCCTGCATGAAAAGGTGCATGCATCCTTTCACTACCGGTCACTGCACCAGGTCACTGTAAGTCACCCCTATGGTAGGCCTTCCTAGCCCAGAGGGCAGGGTGCAGGTCCCTGTATGTGAGGGCACCCCTGCACGAGCAGAGGTGTCCCTACGTACTGCAGTTCCATTGCCTTGGACTTCATAAGAGAAGGGAAGCAATTTTACCTGTGTACTGGACACCTGTGTTCATCTACATAATAGTAACTCCGAACCTGGGCATGTTTGGTATCAAACATATTGGAATCATACCCCAATACTGTTGCCAGTATTGGTTGAATGATTCCATGCATTCTGGGGGCTCCTTAGGGGACCCCCCAGTATGGCTCCTACCCGTCACTGCTGCCACCACTCAGACAGGTTTCTGCCATTCTGCTGCTTGACCAGCTCAGGCAGGAGAAGGCAGAACAAAGAATTTACTGTGGGAGAGGGCGGCAACACCCTCTCCCTTGGAAATAGATATTACAAGACTTGGGAGGGGTATCCTCCCTAGGCCACTGGTTTGCTTTGATGGGCACATTTGGTGTCCTCCCTGCATAAACCGGTTTGCACCAGTCCAGGGACCCCCAGTCCCTGCTCTGGCGGGAAACTGGACAAAGGAAAAGGGAGTGACCACTCCCCTGTCCATCACCACTCCAAGGGTGGTGCTCAGAGCTCCTCCAGATGCCCACTTGATTCTGCTATCTTGGCCCTGGGAGTATCTGAGTGGTCAGGTCAGGTATGTGATGTCACATCCCCCTCCTGATAGGTTGTCACCTTGCTGGGTGACCTATCTCCCTTCCAGGGCCATTTAGGGTCTCCCTCCTGGGTGGGTCCTCAAATTTGACATGCAAGACTCCACCAGGACTCCTCTACTTTGTTCACTCCATCTTCTGGCCACTGGAACCGCAACTGGACTCTTCAGGATCCAACAACAATCTGCAACTCCAGTGACAACTCTGCTTTGCAACATTGTTTCTCAGGCTCCTTCCAGCAACTGCAACATCTCCCCGGCTGTGCATCCTCTGAGGTTGACGAGATTCCAGCCTGCACCAAAAAGTAAGAAGGAATCTCTCCTGGAGTGAAGAAGTCACTCCCCTGCATCTACAAGCACCAACTGCATCAATGACTGGCTGCATGGATCTGCTCTCCTCCAGAACTGCGTGGATCCTGCATCACAGGTAGTGGTCTGGAGTGGTCCCCTTGGTCCTCTCTGCCAGCTGTCCAGCTTGGGAGACGTAAGCCCTTGCCTCTCCTTGCAGGACAGTACCCCTGTGCACCACAACGCCTGCAGCTACCATGGCTTGTTTGCTCCTGCTCCAATGGATCTTCAGGGTCCCTGTATCTCCGACCCACAGCACTCCATCCTGCCAAGCACAGTCTCCTCTCTTCTGCTCCAGCGACATGGGACTCCTCTTCATGTGTGCTGACTATGCCTCATTGCGACGTACTGTGCCTGCTGCCAGTGAGTTGCCTGTGGGGGGCTGTGACTGCTTCTGTTGACTCTCCTGACTGTTGAGAGTCACTTTGGACTCCCATCCTTGGGTCGAGTCCCCTGAACCTTGCTGGTTCTCTTCAGCCTTGCAACCCTTCTTCGTCTTCTTTTGCATTTGCTAAAGCTTGTGGGTTGTTCTCCGGCACCACTGACCCACTGCGACCTGACAGCCGATGAGGGACACCATCTGCATTGCTTCAGGGACTCCTCTCCATCTCCTACGTTGCACAGCTGGTCTTCTTCTTCCCCAGTTGACCTGGTCCTGCATCCACAGAAGGGCGAGTAGTGGCTCCTGCCACAACTGGACACTCCATCACAAACTGGACTTGGTCCCCTTCCTTTGCATTTCCTCTTCTGCCAGAATTCACCTTTGGGTTCTTCCAGTCTGCTCTGGGTCTTGAACAATCCTTTTGCTAAGTCCTCCTGTTAGTTTTGGGGGAAAACAGGTTCTTACCTCTGCTCTCCCGGTCACTGGCGTCACTCTGGTACTCACCTCTTGCGGTTCCTAGTTCCTCCAGCTCCCCTCTAAAGACTCTCCATCCTTGGGTGGGGGACTGTATCTTGTATTCCACTTTCTTAGTAAATGGTTTGGCCCTCCCTTGGTCCCTCACTATTTTCTTATACTTTTGCCAATGCTTGTTGTTTCTATGCTATTTTCCAATGGCTAATGTGTATATAATTAGTGTATACTTATCTCCAGTTGGGGGGAACTGCCTATAAGTATTCTAGTGGTGTGGTACTATAATAAAGTACCTTTATTTTTGTAACACTGAGTGTTTTCTTTCATGTGTGTGAGTTCTGTGTGACTACAGTGGTATTGCATGAGCTTTGCATGTCTCCTAGATAAGCCTTGGCTGCTCATCCACAGCTACTTCTAGAGAGCTTGGCTTCTAGACCCTGCCTACACTTCGCTAATAGGGAATGCCTGGACCTGGTATAAGGTGATAACACCATATTTGCTCACCACACACCAGGCCAGCTTCCTACATTACCTGCTGGCACTTACTTTCTCAATATTTTGGTCCTTGATATTTTTGACGTGATATTCTGTCCACACAATATTTGTTTTTCCGATATTTGTCACTGATCCACACAGCAGAGCAGAGCAGCCATTGCTCACTGGTGTGTTTAGCATTTTTACACAATTCATTGTATGGTGAATTGCACAACATAGCAGAGGAGCCATCTCTCAGGGGTGTGTTGAACCCGCTTACACCTCTCTGTTCATGTTAAGACCATGCGATGGAAAGCTACGGCCACCATTCAGTGACGTGTAGCAATGTTTACACAGCCCTCTACCTGATGGAGTGCCACAATGGAGAAAAGGAAAAAGTCGTAAATGTGTGTTTAGGGTTTGCAGATCACTCTGTCAAGGTGTGTTTAAGGTTCCCAGAACACTATGTGAATGTTTGCTTAAGGTTCCCAAATCACTATGTGAATGTGTGCTTAAGGTTCCCAGTTTAATATTTGAATGTGTGTTAAAGGGTCCCAGATCACTCCTTGTCACCTGGATTGTATGTTGCAAGCCCTGATGTTCCATTTGTTGAACAAGAGCCTTCTTGCAATCTTGCTTGACTTCAGGTGGAAGAGTTGGAGCAAAGTACCTAATCCAAAGTATTCATTAATTTAAAAAGCAGGCCTGGAAGATGGCGTCTCAGTGACATGGGGGCCTACATTCATGGTCAGTCACACACAATGAGGAATGTCAGCAGTCCCCCCAGTTTAAGAACTGCTTCTCCTGCAGAAAGTGGGGGTTGCGCATTGACTGGGTGTCTTCAGTGGACATATAGTGTGACAATTTGGTGGAAATACGTATGTTAAAATCCAACTCCATGGAAAGCCAGGGGGCTCTAGTAGTTTACAAATCAGGACGCATCCTTTTGTAGTTAACTTAGTCTGGCATAACAAAGATGGCAGCTTCAACCTTAGTGTGGCATAACAAAGATGGCGGTTTCAACCTTAGTGTGGCTTAACAAAGATGGCGGTTTCAACCTTAGTGTGGCTTAACAAAGATGGCGGTTTCAACCTTAGTGTGGCTTAACAAAGATGGCGGTTTCAACCTTAGTGTGGCTTAACAAAGATGGCGGTTTCAACCTTAGTGTGACAAAGCATAGATGGTGCCTTCAACCTTAGTGTGACATAACAAAGATGCGGTTTCAACCTTAGTGTGACATAACAAAGATGCGGTTTCAACCTTAGTGTGGCATAACAAAGATGGTGGTTTGAACCTTAGTGTGGCTTAACATGGATGGCGCCTTCAACCTTAGTGTGATATAACAAAGATGGCAGCTTCAACCTTAGTGTGACAACAAAGATGGCAGCTTCAACCTTAGTGTGACATAACAAAGATGGCAGCTTCAACCTTAGTGTGACATAACAAAGATGCGGTTTCAACCTTAGTGTGGCATAATATGGATGGCGCCTTCAACCTTAGTGTGACATAGCAAAGATGGCGCCTTCAACCTTAGTGTGATATAACAAAGATGACAGCTTCAACCTTAGTGTGATATAACAAAGATGGGGGATTCAACCTTAGTGTGACATAACAAAGATGGCAGCTTCAACCTTAGTGTGGCATAACAAAGATGCGGTTTCAACCTTAGTGTGGCATAACAAAGATGGTGGTTTCACCCTTAGTGTGACATAACAAAGATGGTGGATTCAACCTTAGTGTGACATAACAAAGATGGCGGTTTCAACCTTAGTCTGGCATAAGAAAGATGGTGGTTTCAACCTTAGTGTGGCATAACATGGATGGCGCCTTTAACCGTAGTGTGACATAGCAAAGACCGCACCTTCAGCCTTAGTGTGATATAACAAAGATGGCGGCTTCGGCCTTAGTGTAACATAACAAAGATGGCGGCTTCAACCTTATTGTGATATAACAAAGATGGTGACTTAAATCTATTAAGTGACTTTTAATATTTGAGCAGACTTTGTAGTACTTCATAAAGTCACGGACCACGGTCTTGGACAATCTCTCCACACTGGGCCTGCACAGGGGTCGGTGCCCAGGAATCCTGGGGCATTGCTGGGCAAGGATACACTATTATGGGCGTTTGAATGAATTGCAGGGATTGCAGTTAGGTTTTTCTTGTGCCCTGGGGGGCTTGGTACCTCATGGGTGGCAGTATTCTCTGTTGCTAAGAACAGACTTCTCGCCCCTTAAGCTTGATCACGTTCGGTGCTTAATTTGAGCCGGAGCTGCGGATGGGTGCCACCCGCACTGTGTTTTGGGGGGGGCGTTTTTAGTTATAAGACTTTGACCCTGAACAAGATAGAGAAAGGAAGAAATGGGGTCAAGGGGGAGAGAAACACGGAAAAGCAATGGAACAGAAATAGAGAAGTGATGAGAAGGAACTTAAGAGAGGGCAATGCGTGGGCAGAGAGAGCTTACATTCTAAGCTGCCTTGGTATTGGGAAAACCCGACATTCAGAAGCCGCAAGCCGGGCTGCTAGAAACATGTGGCCCCTGGCTCTTTAAATTATTAAAACGGGGCCCCTCTCTTCCTAAGATCAGATGACTTTCTCACGGAGTTCGGACTTGTTTCTCCCTAAGAAAGAGGGTTCTCCGCTCCCTATGTTTGAATGATCTTCTCAAGGTAAGAACCTCGGCTTCCTCCTGTTCGCTGTGTACCCCGCAGCAGGGGCGTAGCTTCTGTTTGTGCGTCAAGCGCAGTGTCACCGGGGCCCACCGAACCCGGATTAGTGCTGTATTTCACAGTTCACACAGCGCCCAGAGGCGGTTTTCTTCTTTCCGCTTGGGCCCGGACACGCCAGCTGCGCCACTGTCCTGCAGAAGCCCACGTGGGCAACGGTGAAGGTGTATGGCGCTGAATATAACGCATACCCCCCCTGAATTTCACCCTCACACGCCCCTGAATATTACGCATACCTGTCCCCGAATATCACGCACGCACGTGCCTGAATATCACGCACAGACGCCCCTGCATATCACATGTACAGTCCTTTGAATATCACGCACGCACGTGCCTGAATATCACGCACAGACGTCCCTGCATATCACATGTACAGTCCTTATCACACATGCCCCTGGTTATCACACACGCCGCTGAATGTCACAATCCCCGAATATCTCTCGCACACGCCCCTGAATATTACGCACACCTGTCCCCGAATATCACGCACACACGCGCCTGGATATCACACACGCACGTGCCTGCATATCACACACAGACACCCTTGCATATCACATACACACGTCCCTATCACACAGAGACACCCCTGCATATCACATGCACACGTTCCTGACTATCACACATGCCCCTGTTTATTACACACGCCCCGAATATCTCTCGCACACGCCCCTGAATGTCGCCTACACACGTCCCTGAATGTCGTACACGCACATCCCTGAATGGCACGCGCACACCCCTGAATATCACATACAAAGGCCCCTGGATATCTCACACGCACACACGTCCCTGAATATCGCGTACACATGCCCCTGAATACCTCACACACACGCCCCTGAATGTCGCACACACAGGTCCCTGCATATCACGCACACACCCCTCACCCCTGAATATCACGCATGAACGACCCTGGATGTGATGCACACACATCCCTGAATATCATGCACGCACGCCACTGAATATCACACATGCACGTCCCTTAATGTCGCATACACACGTCCCTGAATGGCACATGCACACCCTCGAATGTCACACGCACACAACCCTGGATATCACACACCCACGCCCCTGAATATCTCAGACACACTCCTGAATGTCGCAAACACACATCTCTGAATATCACCACACACGCCCCTGAATATCACGCATACACGCTCCCTATCACGCATGATCAACTCTGGATGTGACACACACGCCCCTGAATATCACACACGCACGTCCCTGAATATCGCACATGCACACCCCTGGATAGCACATGTACACCCCTGAATATCACACACTCACAACCCCGGATATCTCACACACACGCATCCCTGAATATCATGCACACACGCCCCTGAATATCTCAGACACACTCCTGAATGTCGCAAACACACATCTCTGAATATCACCGCACACGCCCCTGAATATCACGCATACACGCTTCCTATCACGCATGATCAACTCTGGATGTGACACACACGCCCCTGAATATCACACACGCACGTCCCTGAATATCGCAAATGCACACCCCTGGATAGCACATGTACACCCCTGAATATCACACACTCACAACCCCGGATATCTCACACACACGCATCCCTGAATATCATGCACACACGCCCCTGAATATCTCAGACACACTCCTGAATGTCACACACACACACACGTTTCTGAATATCACGCACACGCCCCTGAATATCACACATGCACGTCCCTTAATGTGACATACACACGTCCCTGAAAGGCACATGCCCACCTTGAATGTCACAAACACGCAACCTTGGATATCACACACGCACACGTCCCTGAATATCACGCATGCACGCCCCTGAATATCTCACACACGCCCCTGACTATCACGCATACACGCTCCCTGACTATCACACATGAACGACTCTGGGTGTGACATACATGCCCCTGAATATCACACACTCAAGTCCCTGAATGTCGCACATGCACACCCCTGAATGGCACATGTACACCCCTGAATATCAAACACTCACAACCCTGGACATCTCACACACTGAATATCATGCACACACGCCCCTGAATATCATGCACACACGCCCCTGAATATCTCAGACACACTCCTGAATGTCACACACACACACGTCTCTGAATATCACCACTCACACGCCCCTGAATATCACACACGCCCCCTGAATATCACGTATGAAAGTACGTGGCTGTCATGCACACATGTCCCTGAATATCACACAAATATGTCCCTGAATGTCACAAACACAAACCCCTGAATACCACGCACATAAGGCCCTGGATATTACACCCATGTTCCTGAATATCACACACATCCCTGGATATCTCTCTCACACACACACACGTCCCTGAGTATCACACACATACGTGCCTGAATACAACGCACACTCGTCCTTGGATATCACACAAACACGTCCCTGGATATCACAGACACACACACATCTCTGAATATCACATGCACACACCCATGGATACCACACACACACACACACGTCCCTGGATATCACACACACACACGTCTCTGAACATCACGCACACCCACGGTATCACACACACATGTCCCTGGATGTCACACACACACACATATCTCTGAATATCACATGCACACACCCATGGATACCACACACACACACACGTCCCTGGATATCACACACACATCTCTGAACATCACGCACACCCACGGTATCACACACACATGTCCCTGGATGTCACACACACACACACACACACATATCTCTGAATATCACATGCACACACCCATGGATACCACACACACACACGTCCCTGGATATCACACACACACACACGTCCCTGAACATCACAAACACCCACGGTATCACACACACATGTCCCTGGATATCACACACACACACATATCCCTGAATATCACATGCACACACCCCCGGATATCATACACAGACGTCCCTGAATATCACCCACAAACATCCCAGGGTATCACACACACATGCCCCTGAATATCATGCACACATGCCCATGTATATCACACACACATATCCCTGAATATAATGCACACACGCCCCTAGATGTCACATACACCCCCCCTGGATATTATAGACAAACGTCCCTAAATATCACGCATGCACGCCACTGGATATCGCACACACACATTCCTGGATATCACACACACACACACATGTCCCTGAATATTATCTCTCATGCCCCTGGTTATCACACGCATATGTCCCTGCATATTACACACTCACGTCCCTGCAAATCACACACACACGCCCCTGGATAGCACAGACACACCCCTGAAAATTGCACACACCCCTCAATACTATGCACAGATGACCCTGAATATGTCACACGCATATCCCTGGATATCATACACGCACATCCCTACATGTCATGCACACATGTCCCTGGATATCACATGCACACACATCCCTGAATATCATGTGCACAATCCCCCAGATATCACACACACATGTCCCTGGATATCACATACACACGTCTCTGGCTATCACACACAAACGTCCCTGGATATCACATACACACGTCTCTGGCTATCACACACAAACATCCCTGGATATCACACACATGTCTCTGAATATCACGCACACATGCCCCTGGATATCACATACACACATCCCTGGATATCACACACAAAAGTCCTTGAATATCACATGTGCACACTCCTGGATATCACAAACATCCCTGGATATCACACACACACCTCTCTGAATATTATGCTCACACGCCCCTGGATATCACACGCCATGCCCCTGAATATCACACACACACGCCTTTGAATATCACACACACATGCTCCCTGAATATCACGCATGAAAGTCCGTGGTTGTCATGCACACATGTCCTTGAATATCACACAAATATGTCCCTGAATGTCACAAACACAAACAATACCACGCACACAAGGCCTTGCTATCGTTCGAAGAGCCATGTCTTGAGGAGTCTCCTGAAGGTGAGGAGGTCCTGGGTCTGGCGTAGTGAGGTCGGGAGTGAGTTCCAGGTCTTGGCGGCGAGGTAGGAGAAGGATCTGCCGCCAGAGGTCTTGCGCTGGATTCGGGGGACGATGGCGAGGGCAAGGTTGGCAGATCATAGTTGACGTGAGGGAACGTAGAAGTTGAGTCTGGTGTTCAGGTAGGTGGGTCCGGTGTCGTGTAGAGCCTTGTGTGCGTAGGTGAGGAGTTTACAGGTGATCCTCTTGTCCACGGGGAGCCAATGGAGGTCCTTCAGGTGAGGGGAGATGTGACATCAGCGGGGTATGTCGAGGATCAGGCGGGCGGATGCATTCTGGATGCGTTGGAGTCGTTTGATGTCTTTTGTTGGGATGCCTGTGTAGAGTGCGTTGCCGTAGTCGAGTCTGCTACTGACGAGGGCTTGGGTCACCGTCTTTCTGGTTCCTGTTGGAATCCACTTGAAGATTCTGCGGAGCATTCGGAGGGTGTTAAAACAGGAGGATGAGACTGCGTTGACCTGTTTGGACATGGTGAGGGCGGAGTCGAGGATGAAGCCGAGATTTTGTGCGTGGCTGGCTGGGGAGGGTGGGGGGCCCAGGGCGGAGGGCCACCATGAGTCGTTCCAGGCCAAGGGGGTGCGCCCGAGGAAGAGGACTTCCGTCTTGTCCGAGTTAAGTTTCAGGCGGCTGTTGCTCATCCACTCGGCGATGGATTTCAGTCCCTCGTGAAGGTTGGCTTTGGCGGTGAGAGGATCTTTGGTTAGGGAGAGGACGAGCTGGGTGTCGTCGGCGTAGGAGAGGATGCTGAGGTCGTGCTGGCGGGCCAGTTGTGCGAGGGTGGCCATGTAGACGTTGAACAGCGTTGGGCTGAGTGAGGAGCCTTGGGGGACGCCGCAGATGAGGTTGGTGGCTTTGGAGTGGAAAGGTGAGAGTCGGACCCTCTGAGTTCTGCCGGAGAGAAAGGAGGAGATCCAGTTGAGGGCTTTGTCTTGGATGCCGGCTTCGTGTAAACGGGTAAGTAGGGTGCGGTGGCAGACTGTATCGAAGGCGGCTGATAGGTCAAAGAGGATCAGGGCAGAGGTTTCGCCGTTGTCCATTTGTAGTCTGATGTCATCTGTGGCGGCGAGGAGTGCAGTCTCTGTGCTGTGGTTTCGTCTGAAGCCGGATTGGGAGGGGTCTAGGATGGAGTTGTCTTCTAGGTAGTGGGCGAGCTGTGCGTTGACGATCTTCTCGATGACTTTCGCTGGGAAAGGGAGGAGGGAGATCGGTCGGAAGTTTTTGAGATCGTTGAGGTCGGCCTTGGGTTTCTTGAGGAGGGGTTGGATTTCTGTGTGCTTCCAGCTGTCCGGGAAGGTAGCGGTGTTGAAGGAAAGGTTGATGATCTTGCGGAGTTTGGGGGCGATGGTGACGTCGGCTTTGTTGAAAACGTGATGTGGGCAGGGGTCAGAGGGAGATCCTGAGTGGATGGAGTTCATGGTCTTTAGGGTTTCGGCGTCGTCTACTTGGGCCCAGGTGGTGATGTGGTCGGCGTGGGAGGAGTTGTTGGGGGTGGGGTCTGGTGGAGGTGAGGTGTTGAAGCTGTCGTGGATGGCTGCGATTTTCTGGTAGAAGAAGGTGGAGAGATCGTCGCAGAGTTTCTGGGATGGAGGGATGTCGTTGACTTTGGCGTTGGGGTTGGAGAGTTCCTTCACGATGCCGAAGAGTTCCTTGCAGTCGTGAGCGTTGTTGTTAAGGCGTTCTGTGAAGTGGGAGCGCTTGGCGAGTCGGATCAGTTGGTGGTGTTCACGGTTGGCTTCCTTGAGGGTAGCCAGGTTCTCGGGTGTGCGCTCGAGGATCCATTTTTTCTTGAGTTTCTGGCAGGTGCGTTTGGAGGTGGTCAGTTCGTCTGTGAACACACATCCCTGGATATCACAGACACACACATCCCTGAATATCACACGCACCCACACCCATGGATACCACACACACACACACACGTCCCTGAACATTACACACACCCAGAGTATCACACGCACATGTCCCTGGATATCACACACACACACATATCCCTGAATATCACATGCACACACCCCCGGATATCATACACAGACGTGCCTGAATATCACCCACAAACGTCCCATGGATATCACACACACATATCCCTGAACATAACGCACACACGCCCCTGGATGTCACATACACACACCCCTGAATATTATAGACAAATGTCCCTGAATATCACGCATGCACACCACTGGATATCACACACACATTCCTGGATATCACACACACACACACATGTCCTTGAATATTATCTCTCATGCCCCTGGTTATCACACGCACATGTCCCTGCATATCACACACTCACGTCCCTGAATATCACACACACACGCTCCTGGGTAGCACAAACACGCCCCTAAAAATTGCACACATCCCTCAATACTATGCACAGACGACCCTGAATATGTCACACACATATCCCTGAATATCACACACGCACATCCCTACATGTCATGCACACATGTCCCTGGATATCACATGCACACACATTCCTGAATATCATGTGCACACACCCCCAGATATCACACACACATGTCCCTGAATATCATGCGCACATGCCCCTGGATATCACATACACACGTCTCTGGATATCGCACACAAACGTCCCTGGATATCACACACACATGTCCCTGAATATCATACGCACACGCCCCTGGATATCACACACACATGTCCCTGAATATCATGCGCACGCGCCCCTGGATATCACATACATATGTCTCTGGATATAGCACACAAACGTCCCTGGATATCACACACACATGTCCCTCAATATCATGAGCACATGTCCCTGGATATCACACACACATCCCTGAATATCACGCACACATGCCCCTGGATATCACAAACACACGTCCCTGGATATCACACACATCTCTGGATATCACACACACGTCCAAGAATATCACACACAAAAAAGTCCCTGAATATCACATGTGCACACTCCTGGATATCACACACACATGTCCCTCAATATCATGAGCACATGTCCCTGGATATCACACACACGTCCCTGAATATCACGCACACATGCCCCTGGATATCACATACACACGTCCCTGGATATCACACACATCCCTGGATATCACATACACACGTCCCTGGATATCACACACAAAAAAGTCCCTGAATATCACATGTGCACACTCCTGGATATCACACACATCCCTGGATATCACACACACACCTCCCTGAATATCATGCGCACACGCCCCTGGATATCACATACACACGTCTCTGGATATCACACACACATGTCCCTCAATATCATGAGCACACGTCCCTGGATATCACACACACGTCCCTGAATATCACGCACACATGCCCCTCGATATCACATACATCCCTGGATATCACACACATCCCTGGATATCACACACACACCTCCCTGAATATTATGCTCACACGTCCCTGGATATCACACGCACATGTCCCTGCATATCACAGACAGACACACCCCTGGATAGGACAGACACACGCCCCAGAAGATTGCACAGGTCCCTAAGTATCACGCACAGACGCCCCTGAATACCGCGCACACCCGCCCCTGGATATCACGCACACCACTCAACATCACGCGCACACGCCCCTCAATGTCACGCACACACTGTCTCCATCTGAGCGTCTTTGTGTTCCCCTCTGGGTGAGAGACCTCGAGCGTCTGCAGGGTGGGGAGGAGGGGGTGCTGTCTGCTCCGCCGGGAACATGACACCCCCTGAATTATTGATCCCCCCACGCCGCGAGCGCCTTTCATTTTTTCATCGTTCTGTTTCCGATGGGAAGGGGAGGAAGGGCTGGGGAGGGCAGAGGGACGTGTTCGCCCACCCCGACGCGTGTAATGCTATTCATTGCATCGTGCTGTCACCGGGAGCCCTGCAGTCAGGGCAGGGGGGCGGGGAGGGCGGAAAAGACAAGTGCTCCAGAATGCCACCGAGGGCCTTGTAGAGGAGAATTACTGCAGGGAGCATCCCCTGGTACGCACCATGCTCCTGCTGGAGGAAAGAGAATTCTATATTACATTGTTTATTATAGTGCTTCGTATCACACCTCCGCCGTTTCTAGGAGCTGGAAACAACAGGTGTACTATCAGGACTGCGCTCAGTGGCCTCGCAAGGGTGGTAGGCTAATCTATCCTTGCTGGGACTTGTACTTGTGACCTGCAGACCACAGAAGATGTCAGTGGCGCGCGCACATCTCACCCCGCGTGCCAGCGAGCTAGATTCCTGAAAGTGCCTTATCTGGAGGGGGCGGGGTCATGAGGGGACTAAAGACACTGGAAACTGTAAAGTACTTGGATGGGATGTGAGATGGAACCTAGAAGGGCAAAGGTGTTGGGGGTAGTTCAATGCAACCAGGAAAAGCTGGTCGGACCCTTCATTCTGCTGTCCCAGGAGACCTTGCTGGTGAGACGTAGGGCCGGGTGGAATGACAGCGTCACAAGACAGATTTGTTAGTGTCAAACTTTGGAACTTCACAGAGCTGCAGATTCTCACCCTTTCAACTCCTGCAAAAAAGTTTCTGTGGAAGAATTTTCCAACAGAAACACTTTTTGGGGAGGAAATTTTCTTGAAAATTGGGATTTTTGGGGGGATTTATTTCCTGAAGGCCGTAACTTTTTTTTTAGAAAAATTTAAATTATTCAAACATTTTTATAAAAAAATGTGCAACATCCTTCATTGCGGAGGGAGGTGCTAGAATATTCCCTGTCGCGCTCTACAGAGTATACTCATGTGTCCTTTGTTGTTTCCCGTTTGTGCTCGCAGTGTTTTTATATTTCCCATAGTGACTCAACAAGCAGCTCACTCAAAGCCTCACTGCCAGACCCACTCAAAGCCTCACTGCCAGACCCACTCAAAGCCTCACTGCCAGACCCACTCAAAGCCTCACTGCCAGACCCACTCAAAGCCTCCCTGCCAGACCCACTCAAAGCCTCACTGCCAGACCCACTCAAAGCCTCACTGCCAGACCCACTCAAAGCCTCACTGCCAGACCCACTCAAAGCCTCCCTGCCAGACCCACTCAAAGCCTCCCTGCCAGACCCACTCAAAGCCTCACTGCCAGACCCACTCAAAGCCTCACTGCCAGACCCACTCAAAGCCTCCCTGCCAGACCCACTCAAAGCCTCCCTGCCAGACCCACTCAAAGCCTCACTGCCAGACCCACTCAAAGCCTCCCTGCCAGACCCACTCAAAGCCTCACTGCCAGACCCACTCAAAGCCTCCCTGCCAGACCCACTCAAAGCCTCACTGCCAGACCCACTCAAAGCCTCCCTGCCAGACCCACTCAAAGCCTCCCTGCCAGACCCACTCAAAGCCTCACTGCCAGACCCACTCAAAGCCTCACTGCCAGACCCACTCAAAGCCTCCCTGCCAGACCCACTCAAAGCCTCCCTGCCAGACCCACTCAAAGCCTCACTGCCAGACCCACTCAAAGCCTCACTGCCAGACCCACTCAAAGCCTCCCTGCCAGACCCACTCAAAGCCTCACTGCCAGACCCACTCAAAGCCTCACTGCCAGACCCACTCAAAGCCTCCCTGCCAGACCCACTCAAAGCCTCACTGCCAGACCCACTCAAAGCCTCACTGCCAGACCTTTTTCAAGAGTCTCACGTGTAAAAGAAATTAGTAGCGCATAGAAGTCCAACACATGTCTAACAGAAATTATTTAGCAAGCATCAAAACAAGTGAAGGCAAATATGCCAGCTCAATAGACCAGAGTTTCGCCCCCTGGTCAGTTGAAGTAAAGCAGAACTAAAATCCATACACATTGATGTTAACACATGATAGATAGAAACCTACAGATGGGCACGAATGAGCAGGTGCTGGACTCCTGCTAGGATGAATGCTAGAAGCTGCTACAAGTTTCTCGAGCAAAAGCCTGACTCTACTTTCTGCAAGCCTTGCTTCCTTGTGCCAACTTCCGAACTAGGCCACACATAGTAGGACGGTTAAGCTAAAATATGCAGTTAACTACACAGAGTAACAAAATGGTAGTTCTTGCAAAACAAATGTAACTGTGAAATAATACTAAAGTTTAGTGAGCTTCAGGCAGCTACTAAAACAAAATTGCAACGCACATTTGAATTTATGTTTTCACGGTATATGAGCAATCATTAAGGCATATATGTGAGAATTCGCGTTGTAACAGGGCAGTCAGAATTTACTGGGCTCAAATTGTTATGAGTGCTCTTTACCTCTAGTGTCATGGAAATTGTTAGAAATTGGGTCTTTGGATGGCAGTCAGGTTACCCCCTGTCCAAGCAAGGACCCTAACTCTAGTTAGGGTAAAGGAGAATCTCCCTCAGTTAACCCCCACTCGCCCCCTTGGTAGCTTGGCACGAGCAGACAGGCTTAACTTCAGAAGCAATGTGTAAAGTATTTGTACCAACACACACAGTAATACAGTGAAAACACTACAAAATTGACACCACACCAGTTTAGAAAAATAGGCAATATTTATCTAAATCAAACAAGACCAAAACAACAAAAATCCAAATTACACAAGTCAAGATATGAATTTTCAAAAGAATAAGAGTCTTAATCCTTAGAAAACAGCGAGAAGGCTGTTGCTACACAAAGTACTTCGCTAGCGGAAAAAATTAAAGCTGCACGGGCGAGTGTTTGTCGGGAAAAGGGTAGCGATGTGTCGATTCCTTACTCGCAAGTGAGGCCATGCGTGGTTTCCTTCTCTGGTCGGGTTGGTGATGCGCTGTTTTTCTCCCTCGCAAGAGAACGATGCATTGATTTCCTGATGGGGCAACTCGGATCCGCACAGAGTCAAGTTGACTTGGGTGCCCAGAGACTATGGGGGTCATTCTGACCCTGGCGGTCACCGACCGCCAGGGCCAACGACCGCAGAAGCACCGCCAACAGGCTGGCGGTGCTTCCTGGGCCATTCTGACCGCGGCGGTAAAGCCGCGGTCAGAAAAGGGGAACCGGCGGTTTCCTGCCGGTTTTCCCCTGGCCCAGGAAATCCTCCATGGCGGCGCTGCTTGCAGCGCCACCATGGGGATTCCGACCCCCTTCCCGCCACCCTGTTCCTGGCGGTTGTTACCGCCAGGAACAGGATGGCGGGAACGGGTGTCGTGGGGCCCCTGGGGGCCCCTGCACTGCCCATGCAACTGGCATGGGCAGTGCAGGGGCCCCCTAACAGGGCCCCATAATGATTTTCAGTGTCTGCTTTGCAGACACTGAAAATCGCGACGGGTGCCACTGCACCCATCGCACCCCAGCAACTCCACCGGCTCCATTCGGAGCCGGCTTCATCGTTGCTGGGTCTTTCCCGCTGGGCCGGCGGGCGGCCTTTTGGCGGTCGCCCGCCGGCCCAGCGGGAAAGTCAGAATGACCGCCGCGGTCATTTGACCGCGGTGCGGTCTTTTGGCGGTCTCCGCCCGGCGGGCGGTGCTCGGCGCCCGCCGGGGTCGGAATGACCACCTATGTATGGAAAATCCGGTTGCACGGTATCAGAAACCGCACTGCATGGGGTTTGCGTCGTTATCAGCCTGGGTAAGCATGTGTTGCATGTCGTTTATCCAGCCACGATGCATCTATCTCCCAGCCGCGATGCAGGTGGAGAGTCGATTTCAGCTGCAAAGCCAGCAGCACGTCATTTATCAACCGCGTTGCGGAAGGTGCGTTGAAAATTTCCCCTCACAGTGTTTTGTGCGTGGATTTTCAGTTTTTGTCTGCCGGCTTCACCTTTCAAGGGCCCAGGGACTAGATACGGCACCACTTGGCAGGGCAGTAGTCTCAGCAGAGAGTCCAGGTGCTGGCAGAGGAAGTCTTCGATGGCCCTGAGACTTCAACAACAGGAGGCAAGCTCAGTTCAAGCCCTTAGAGAATCTTCTCAAGCAGCAATCCCCAACAAAGTCCAGTCTTTTTCCCCTTTCACAGGCAGAAGCAGCAACTGAAGGATAGACCAACAAAGCACAGTCACAGGCAAGGGCAGCACTTCTCCTCAGCTCTTCTCCTTGGAAGAGATTCCCCTTGAATCCAGAAGTGATCTAATTTTCAGGGGTTTAGGGTCCACTACTTATGCCCTTTTCTGCATTTGAAGTAGGTAAACATCAAAGGAAAGTCTCTCTTGTTTGTAAGATCCGGCCTTGCCCAGGCCAGGCCCCAGACACCCACCAAGGGGTTGGAGACTACATTGTTTGAGGGCAGGCACAGCCCATTCAGGTGTAAGTGACCACTCCTCTCCTCCCTCCCAGCCCAGATGGCTCATCAAGATATGCAGGCTACACCCCAGCTCTCTTTGAGTCACTGTCTAGAGGAGAGGTGCAAACAGCCCAACTGTAAAACCGACCCAGACAGGGAATCCACAAACAGACAGAGTCACAGAATGGTTTAAGCAAGAAAATGCCTTCTTTCTAAAAGTGTCATTTTCAAACACACTATGTTAAAACAAACTTTACTAAAAGATGCATTTTTAAATTGTGAGTTCAGAGACCCTAAATTCCATATTTCTATCTGCTCCTAAAGGGAATCCGCACTTTAATATTATTTAAAGGCAGCCCCCATGTTAACCTATGAGAGGAAAAGGCCTTGCACAATGAAAACCGAATTTGGCAGTATTTCACTGCTGGGACATATAAAAAAAATTAGTAAATGTCCTACCTTAAACATACACTGCACCCTGCCCATGGGCCTACCTAGGGCTTACCTTAGGAGTGCCTTACATGTAAGAAAAAGGAAGGCTTAGGCCTGGCAAGTGGGTACACTTGCCAAGTCGAATTGGCAGTTTAAAACTGCACACACAGGTACACAAAGACACTGTAGTGGCAGGTCTGAACCACGTTTACCGGGCTACTAATGTGAGTGGCACAACCAGTGCTGCAGGTCCACTGGTGGCATTTGATTTACAGGGCCTGGGCACCTCTACTGCACTGTACTATGGACTTCCTAGTGAATCAAATATGCCAATCATGGAAAGCCAATTACACATGCATTTTACATAGGGGCACTTGCACTTTAGCACCGGATAGCAGTGGTAAAGTGCCCAGAGTATCAAAAACAGCAAAAACGGAGTCCAGCACACATCAACAACCTGGGAAAGAGGGGCAAAATGTTTGGGGAGACCACGCCAAGGATGCCAAGTCTAACACCTGTCCCCCCAGCTGAAAGTGGGGAGCAACTACCCAACCTCATGGGAGTTCTCATCACTAAGGCGGAAGAACTTGGACAGGCCATAAGCATTGGCGTGTTCTGTGCAAGGGCGGTGTTCCACTGTAAAGTCCATCCCCTGTAGGGAAATGGACCATCTCAACAGTTTTGGATTCTCACCCCTCATCTGCATTAACCATCTGAGGGGCCTGTGGTCCGTCGGAACCCAGAAGTGAGTCCTAACCAACAAAACAAGTAGGGTACTAACTTCCTCAGTGCCCAGACCACAGCAATAGCTTCACGCTCTATTGCACTCCACCTATGTTCTCTGAGAAGTAACCACCTGCTAATGAAGGCTACAGGTTGATCTCTGCCCTCTTCATTAAGCTGTGAGGGTACTGCTCCTATACCATGCTCTGCGGCTTCTGTTTGCACAACAAACTCCTTGAAGTAGTCAGGTGCACTCAGCACAGGTGCTGTGCACATGGCAGCCTTCAGGGCATCAAAAACGGTCTGGCAAGCCTCTGTCCAGATCACCTTCTTGGGTTGCTTCTCTGAAGTCAACTCATTCAAGGGGGCAACCATGGTGCCATATCCCTTGACAAACCTGTATTAGCCAGTGAGACCTAAAAAGGCCCTCACCTCAATCTGGGTCCTGGGAGGCTCCCAAGCCAGAATGGTGTCAATTTTTGGCTGTAGGGGTGCCATCTGGCCACTCCCTACCTCGTGTCCCAAATACACCACCGAACCCTGCCCTATTTGGCACTTACTGGCCTTAATTGTGAGGCCTGCCTTTTGCAGGGCCTCCAACACTCTGCAGAGGTGCTGCAAGTGTTCCTCCCAAGTGGAACTGAGCACTGCAATGTCATCCAGGTAGGCTGCGCTGAAGTCATCCAGCCTGGTCAACACCTGGTTCACCAACCTCTGAAATGTGGCAGGGGGACTTTTCATCCCAAATGCCATCACTTTAAACTGGAAGTGCCCATCTGGGGTAGAAAATGCTGACCTCTCATTGGCCCCAGTTAGGGCAATCTGCCAATACCCGGATGTCAAATGAAAAGTGCTGAGGTATTTGTCAGCTCCCAACCGATCAATTAACTCATCATCTCGGGGGATGGGGTGCATGTCAGTTTTAGTGACCGCATTGTGTCCCTGTTAGTCCACACAGAACCAGAGTTCTGGGGTGGCACCGGGAGCAGTAGCCTTTGGGATCAAGACCACAGGGCTGGCCCAAGGACTGCTAGAAAACTCAATTACCCCTAGGGTTAAAATCTTAGACACCTCATCTTTGATGCTAGCCCTGACCTTATCAGTCACCCTGTAAACCTTCTGTTTAATAGGGGTACTGTCCCCAGTGATCACATCATGTGTACACAAGTGTGTGACCCCTGGGATCAAGGAGAACAGGGAGGCAAACTGACCCAATACCTGGCTACAGTCCCTCTGTTTTTCTGAGGTCAGGGAGGGGGAGAGGTTCACTCCCTCCACAGACCCATCCATCTCTCCAGCAGATAGGAGGTCAGGAAGAGGCTCACTCTCTTCCTCCACCCCATCATCTGCTGCTAAGAGCATGAACAATTCAGTCTGGTCAAAGTGTGGCTTGAGACAGTTCACATACAGGACCCTTAAGGGGTTCCTGGGAATCCGCAAGTCAACCAGGTAGGTATCTTTGCTTTTGTGCTCCACCAACTCAAATAGCCCAGTCCTTGTCATGGAGTGCTCTAGACTCCACTGGCACCATTACCCACACTTTTTGCCCAGGCTGAAACTCGACCAGAGTGGCATTCTGGTCATACCATAGTTTCATGTCTTTGTGGCTTGCTTCTTGGTTCTCTTGTGCGAGAGCTCTGAAGCGGGTAGTCTGGTTTCTGATGGCCAGCATGTAACTGAATACATCCTGGGGAGGTTTACTGGGGGCTTTCTGTAAGCCCTCCTTCACCAGACTCAAAGGTCCCCTGACAGTAACTCAAAAGGACTAAATCCAAGCCCTTTTTGAGGCACCTCCCTGTAGGCGAACAGAAGGCATGGCAAGAGGACGTCCCACTTCCGCCTCAAGGACTCTAACAGACCCATTATCAAGCCTTTTAAGGTGCAGTTGAATCTTTCAACCAGACCATTTGTTTGGGGATGGTAAGGAGTGGTGAACTTATACATTACCCCACACTCCTGCCACAGAGACTTCATATAAGTAGATATGAAGTTGGTACCAGTATCAGATACCACTTCCTTGGGGAGCACAGGGGAGGTGATTGACCTCAGCAGAATGGCTTCTTGGTACAGAGTGGCATGGTCCACCAAGACCAGGATGAACCTGTTGCCCATGGCTGTCTTGGGATCCAGAGACCCCACAATGTCAATACCCACCCTTTCAACAGGGTACTAACCACTGGAAAAGGTTGGAGGGGAGCCTTGCACTTCCCTTCTCTCTTGTCACTTGCCTGACAAGTCTGGCAAGACCTACAATAGTCATCTGAGTGCCTGCGCATTAGGGGCCAGTAAAAGTGGGTGAATAAGCCTGTCAAAGTTCTTGTCTTGTCCCAAATGTCCAGCTAAAGGCACATCATGAGCCAGACCCAGTAGGAAGGCTCTGAAGCACTGGGGTACCACCAGCACATGTGCTGACCCAGGCTCAGCAACCTTAGGCTCACTATACAGGAGGCCATCCTCCCAATAGATCAGGTGAGAGCCTGGCTCCTAGCCAGCCACCTAGTCTGCAGCCTGCTGCCGCAAATCCTCCAGAGTAGGGCATACCTTCTGTGCCTCACAGAATGCCTCCCTGGTGAGTCCCCCTTCCTGCTGCCACTGTGACATCTCAGGGACGTCCCCCAGATCTGCCACCTGTCCCCCTGTAGGCTCCGGGGTGTCACCCTCAGGCTATGCCTCCTCCTGGACTGTGGGAACTTCTGGGGCCTGTTTCCCCTGCTCCTTGCCCTTCCTCTTTTTAGTGGTCCCCAGGGCCACTGGTTCAGGCTCCAGGGGCTTCTGACCACCCTGACGGGCTGCCATTGACTGGGTGGATAAGCATACCCACCCAGGCAGACCCAACATCTGCAAGTGTGCCCTGTGTTCCACCTCCCTCCAAGGGGAATCCTCCAGGTCATTGCCAAGCAAACAATCCACAGGCATGGTTGAACTCACAGTTACCTTCAAGGAACCTGAGAACCCCCCCCCCAGTCAAAGGCAACCTGCACCACTCTGCACAGGCGCTCTGAGTTGTCCACTGCAACTACTTGGTGAAGTACACGGGGAATAAGACTCTTTTCGCTTTAAAAATTCATAACTTAATTTGGGTATGTTGAATTCATGTTTTTTTTTATTTAAACATTGATTATTTGTCTAAACTGGTGTGGTGTCCATTTTGTAGTGTCTTCACTGTATTACTGTGTGTTTTGGTACAAATACTTTACAATCTGAGATAAGCCTGACTGCTTGTGCCAAGCTGCCAAGGGGATGAGCAGGGGTTATCCTAGGTGTGTATCTCCCTTTCCCTGATTGGAGTGAGGGTCCCTGCTTTGACAGAGTGCAAACTGACTGCCAACCAGAGACCCCATTTCTAACAGTGACCTACTGGAGTGGAGAGGGCTACGGGGAAAGAAGGTGCTATAAACTAAAAAGCCACCTTTCCAGGGCCCTCCTAAAAGCAAGCAGATCAGTCTTTTGTGTCAGTTTAAGGGGAGGGAGTTCCAAAGTCTGGTTTTGATACCCACAAAGCTCCTCCCACCCCGTTGGGATTTTTAAAAATATTGGGACGACAAGATTGTAGGCTGCAGCAGAGCAGAGCAATCATAGCGGGCATACCAGTGGAAACTTTGTTGGTGGTGGGCTGGGCCAGTGCCCTGGCTGGAGTGCCCTAAAAGCAGCTTTCTCAGCTACTATTCGACCCAAAAGTGACCACCAAGTACCCCCTGGTAGCACTTGACCCGCAGGGCAAGGTGGAATAGCCGCCCAAGGCCTTCTTAGGAAGGTAGTGGTGGGTGGAGGTACGGAGCATAGTCAAGTTATTATAAATAATAATGAAATCATTGTCCAGCAAATGCTTTTACTTGAAAAAATGCTTTAATCACCAAAGTAAATACTACATATCAAAGGCAAAGGATACAAAAGTGCACACGATTATTACTGGGGAATTTAGGAGGGTAAGGGAGTCAGCCAGTCGCAAGCCAGGTTCGCACAAGTTGTAGGCCAAGATCAGCATGAAATACTTTATGTTCACATAGTTACTTGCGGGGTACAATCTCATTTCCCCCATCCATGTCCAGAGATACAACAGTACTAGAGCTGGTATAGTACAGCTGTCTCTCTGCTTCCTATGTCACTACCATAATGTTTACTTAAGTTATTGTGGTTCCTGCAACCTTAGGTGTCCGCCATACCTTTAGCTTGCAAAGCATGGACTTCTCCTCTGTCCCCTGCTATCTAAAGCTGTGGTGGCACTCATGATGGTGAGCCTGTTTGCACACATTCCATGTGGAGCAACAGTGCTGACTCAGTCCAGGCCCTGCTGACTCCAGAAGTGTCCTCCGATGGTGTGGCTGTGTGCTAGTGCATGGATCTGATTCAGAGCTGGAAGGGATCCACCTGCACAGGTAGGTTGGGGCCACATTTACTTGTGCGTGTTGTGGGGATTAATATGTCCATTGGGGGATTTCCTTATGGCCCAATGTTCAGCCCCACCACACAAACACATGAGGAGCCCATCCCGGACATCAGCAATATCTCTTTCAGGGTTCTGAGATGAAACCGCCAAATGTGTTTTCTTCTAGTGCCTACCTATCTTCTTCAGATGAAACTGATGAACATGGTTATGAATTCTCTTAGTACCATATTCTCATAGTCAATTCTTGTAAGAATCTTTTTGTGGTTACTTTTGCCTTCTTTGGCTACCCTCTGTAGCTCCCAGCAGACAGATGAGGGGGAACTCTAAGGCCCTCATTATGACCATGGTGGTCCGGAGACTGCCAGGCCTACGGTGGCGGCCTCACCACCGACAGGCCGGCGGTGAAGACCGCCACATTATGAGTGTGGCAGGTTGGCCTCTGCCAACCCGCCACATCTCCATTTGTACTGCCAGGGCGGTTGGACAGCCAGGCCAGAGCTTAGCATCTCCAACCTGGCGGTCCAATGAAGACCGCCACAGGTATCATGAGTCGGCTTTCCACAAGGGTTTCCGCGGCAGTAGCACCACCACGAAAAATCCTGGTGGAAAGACTACGGGTGACAGGAAATTTATTTCCTGTCACCGGCGGATGACTCCCCCAACACCCCCTGCAATTCCAATACTCCCCCACCCCCCCTTCCAAACCAGAACCCCCTCCCCTACCCTCCATTCTAGAACAGCGCACCCCTCCCCCCACCCACTACTGGAACAGCGCCTCCACCCCCTCCCTGCATGTATGCATACACACACCCACGCGCACCACGCATACACTGATTCACCAACACGCATCCATGCACACATTCACTCACACGCATTCACACAAACATTCCAGAATGCACTCACTTCAACATACATACATACACGCATTCAAACATGCATACACACATGCATTCAAACATGCATACACACACATGCGCACACGCATTCAAACATGCATACACACATGCATATACACACCCCTACACATACGCATGCACACTTACAATCACACACGCAGACAACACCCACTCACACACAACACCCCCACCCTCCCACCCCCTCTCCTGTCGGATTATCCACTTACCTTGTCTGGCAAGGAGGTCGTCCAGCAGGGAACTGGAACAGGTGCTTCCACTGCCGGCAGCTCCCCGCCATCAGGACACTGCCAGGCCGTATTACAGGTCGTAATACGGCTGGTGGAGTCCTTTTGGTGGGACGGGACGGTGGTGGAACCGCCCCTGCGCCTCTGACTGCCAGCATGACTACTGGAGGATTTCCACCCAAATCGTGGAAGAAATCCTCCAGTACTCGTAATATGGTGGTTGGAAGACCGCCAGCACTGGTGGTCTTCTTGTGCCCTTCGCTTCGGTGGTCTTCTGAAAAGACTGCCAAAGTTACAATAGGGCCTAAATGTCCTAACTCAAGCAGAGGGCCTGACGGAGAACCCATCTGCTGAAATCCCATAGGACATAATAGGATTTCGATTTCAGCCGACCTGATATCCGTCACCATTGTGAAAGAGTAACTCGTCTGCCAATAAGTAAATCAGGCCCAGAGTTTTGGAGAGGAGGTTGCCTCACAGGCACTCTGCCCAAGGGCCCCTATTACAAGGCTTCATCTCATGGTGTGGCAGTTAAGCTCCTTCACTATGCTACAGCGGACCAACATGTATTCATCCCGCACAGCTCCTTAAGACCATCCTTTTACAGGCAACCCTCCGTATTTTCAGGGGTGCCTTTTACATCCTGCCTCAGCAGTCAGTGAGCTCCTTGCCTCAGTTGTTTTCAAAGCCCCTTTTCCTAGCAGGTCATCGAACTACCCCTTTTTAGTTCTTGAACCGTACAGAGAGAGGTAGTTATTAGGGACCCTAACACTGGACCTCAGAAGTCTTTCTCATTCTCCCCATAGCACTGGGCAAAGAGATGTCCCGGCTCACTGACTGGGGGTTTCAACCCCTTCGTGAGATTGCCACTGTCCCTGTGCTAACAACAGGTACAAAGGCTTTTCCTGCAGGTGTGGGCATTAGCTGCCACAAACGACAGTCCTCCACAGGCATGTGAACTAGCAGTAGTCAGAAAGGGAGGTGTGTGCACACAGTGTGCCCTTCCAGATCACAAAGCCGTGCTGTGGGTCTCAGTCCCTTTCTACTCAAGCCGTCAGCATGAATGTGCCATTTACAGGTGTACAAAATTAAAAATCAAAAATATTTAGCAACTTGCTACATGGGAAGCTTAGAGCAGAGATGCTTACACTCCAAAGTCAGAGGACATTTCTCTTTCAACTGTTGTTTGGACTAAGATGTGGCAGCACACACAGCACCATCTATGAGAGTATTTCCTTCATGACGCATAAATTATCAAACTTTACAGATTGTGGGAATAAAACCCAGATTGAAAATGCTAACTTCTCAAAATACTCATGATTTCCATTTCTACCTTTAGTTCGCAAACATTTCTGCATGTGGATTTTCGTGCTAAAATCATTATGTTCAACCCCCTCCTTTGGGAAAAGTGGTTTCTTATATGGTGTGGTTGTGAGACTTCACCTTGCAATAAACTCACTGATCAGTCATGCGTCCAGTCAGGCTCGTTTGTAAAACCTTAGCTCAACCCAGGGTAGCTAAGGCTTCGACCAATCAGGCTTTAAAAAAAAAGAACAAGTGCAATGCATTTAGAAGTACCAAAACAATTGAATGGGAAAGAAATGCGCACAAATGAAAGAAGACACCAGTTTATGAAAAACAAATCTTATTTTTAAGAATCTGATTGTGGCTACCAACTCACCTAGGCAGGCTTATTCTGCTTTTGCGGCTCTGAGGCTGTGGCAAGAAGTCAGCCATCTGACTCCTGGAGTGCACCTCTTCTCACTGGGGGTTGGGGATGACTTTCTTTGAACAGAGCACCATAGGCCTCTGTTTGCGAGCCCAAGGATTGCAGCTGTAGTACAGTCTTTGGTGCAGCTTCTCTTTGCCAGGTCCAGAGAACAGCAGGGCAGTCCTTCTGTGGTCCTCTCTCCCGTGCAGATGTGATCCGAGGTCTGGGTGCTAGTGGTGCCACGTTTATGCCCACAACTTGCCTTTGGGGATTCGGTGACTACTAGCCAATGGACTATAGCATGACGACATTCTGCGAAGTCTGGCATCTAGCTATCCCCCAGTGCAATATTCTGGCCACTCCCAAGATGGCAGAACCCTTCTCTGCATGTGTGGAGGTTGGCAGCCCACCCTAGAATTGGGGCTAGCTGGGGTCTACATGCTTACGGAAAAACTAGTTTGGCAACTGTTTTTCTATTCCTGTCACCATTGCCAGCCTATCTAAAAGAACAAAAGAGCAGCCCCTCTTGTGTGTGTCCACCATTTGCTATTCATAGGCGGCTTCTCCTTTAAAGCTCACCTTTTTGGCTCACACTCAGTTTGGCTTCCTGCCGGTGAGAGGTAACATCTCCTCCAACAGCAGACCTCTGTTGTGTCCTTTCCTGGGAGCCATTCACCTGTCTCCCCAACACGACAGAAGGCTGTTTTGTGTCCCCGAACCATCAATGACCACAAGAATACTTAGGCAACAGAGTGGCAACCTTTTATAGTTGCCTTTTACTCAAAAATGTACTTTAAATTCAACTTGGGCATCAAGTCCGGTTTAATGCAACAGTCCTTTTGATACTTTGAAGTAGCTTCTATAATAGTCCTATTCAGACGTTAACACAGCTTTAGTTGTCAGCGTGTAATCATATATCTGCCAATGGGGCTACTAGCCCTTCTGCAGCAAAAACAGCAATTTGGGGTTTTTACTGTTAGGGTACATTAAACTACATGTTCTACTTTGTAATATACAGCTCCCTACCTTAGGCCTCGAGAGGCTTGCCTTACATATGATATATTTTTTAAATGAAGGTTTGGGCTTTGCAATTACTTTAAATGGAAAAGTTGAGCTAGCCTTTTAAAACTGTTCTACAAGGCTGCAGTGGCAGGCTGGGGACGTGCTTTTGCTTTGTCACACTTGTGGAGACACACTAAGTGCTGCAGACCACGAAGAACACTAATTTACAGGCCGTGGATACCCCTGGAGCTATAGACCAGGGACTTATAAGTAAGTCGACATACCCACCGGGTATAGGCTAATAAAACATAAACTTTTATGGGTCAGAGCACTGGCATTGAGATGTAGTTAGCAGACCATAGTGCACTCTCAGAGTAAAAAAACCAGCAGCATCAGTCCACCACATTGGGAGTGATCATGCAGAAAGAGACATTTCTTTACACCTCACCTTTCTGTTGTTTCTAAAATAAAATACAAAGTTGTAAACATCCATCTAACTTCCAAGTTGCAAAGTAAACAGTTTAAATGGAAGGTTGTCATTTTGTGGAAAAACACTACACTGGGATATAAGCATGGGGAAGCAGGAAATTCTTCTAAGTGTGCATTACTCAATGTATGGGGTGTCAAATGTACAAACAAACACTGCAGTACAATGCAGCACAGCAGTTTAGTTGCTGCACTATGTTGCATCAGCAGGAGAGAGTGGAACTGCACCATCCCTATCTAGAAGTGGCACAGCTGTGTTCTCCCCACGCGCTGGCACACTTGCGACTCCTGTATCTCAATATTGTATAACCTCATGGGAGAAATTACAATTGGGCACTCTCATCATTATATTGAATACTGAGGCAGAGGTGTTTATCTGTGGCTGCAAGCAAGAGACTCTATATTATCATGTCTTCTGCAGCGCCATATAAGGCAATATATACCCTTCCACTGACTATTGTCAACTGTCTCCATAGCAACATAAGGTGCCCAACATTTCCTCTCCCTTCCCCTCAATATTTGCAATGTCTTTCTAAGTTGGGAAGTGTTAAGCATAAATCTATTGAATATGACACAAGTATCTGCCACTCGCAAAGTCAAACAGCCCCTTAATGTATGTAGAAGGTGCATTGCCTGTCTTTGTATACCAACAGGTTCCTAATACAAAGACACTCATTCTGCTGAAAATAGTAATTCCAAAACCTTCAAATTCTTATCAAAACCCCCCTGTTTCAATCTGTTTGTAATAAGGACTGTGAATTGGGACCTGCTGTACTGGCTGCGAGGCACTGAGCTCGAATACTAAGAGCTTCATCCAAGTGTCGAAGCCGGTACCGAGGCCTCGGCCACTCAAACACACACTGGACTTCACCTCCCATGATGACTCCAACTGAAGGTCTGAAGTGACATCCCTCCGACTACACAGCACAGTGGTGGAAAGAAACCTGAGGGGGACCCTGTGCAAAGTACATGGAGGTGACCCCTCTGGACTCACTCAGGAGCTCTCAGGCCAAAGAACTGGGCTGAGGGGGACCGCTCGAGCTCGGGCCCCCCTCGCACCTCGGGGGCTGCGGGGGCCTTTGTTACACCACTGACACAACAGTAACCAAGAGATTCTCATAGCCCTAGTCTAAAGCCCTAGGGTGGGCACCCCTGAGAGGCATCCTTTTGGATAGCCAACAAACCTCCAATTACCCTCTATCCGGTCGAACTTTTACATTTCCTCTCGACTACCACATCTTCCTTTTCTCTCTCAAGCATCTCTTCTCCCCTGGCTTCGTGAACTTTCCTATCAATGAACGTCCCCTTCTTTGTCAGTAGCCCTCCCTCTGCTCTCTCAGTCCCCAAGCGTAGTAAGAAATCTTCCAAAAACAATCCTATTTTTATATGAATATCCTCTGTTCTTCCCACTATCTCCAGATGTCTATTACTTGATTCCATTTTCCCTTCCAATATTAATCTTATTTTTATAAGACATTTCTCTGTTCTTCCTGCTACCCCTGGATGTCTCCCACATGAATCCATTCTTCCATTCCTTCCTGATATTAATCTAATACTAATGCAGACCAACCTTTTGGCTGTTCAATGAACTTCCCAGTTGTGTTATGCCCTTGATAAGGTTAAGAATATCACCAGTCGCAGACCTGAACATTTGCATCTTTATTCCTACCGCCTCTTGAAATGACGTCTCGACTTCCTCTTACTCTGACCTGATCTCCTCACTCTGTACATATTTGATCTCTTCCACATGATTAAATGAGCCTTAAACAGTATTGTGTCTGTAGTTATACACTGTAAATGAAAATGTAAACTGCATAACTAAATAAAAAATAAATCCCCAAAAATGTCCTTCTGGAGCTCTTTCGTCTACCCATCCTTTGGACCGAACACAATTTTTGAAGATTCAGGAAATTGCCAGAGATGCTCCCACTCAAGCAGATGTATGATTTATCGTGCTTTTCCTGTCCTAGCAGCACTATCGCTAAGAGCCTATGAGCTGTTAACTCCTTTAGGGGGATGAGAAAGACATATGGTCAACTGTAGCGTCTTCATCGATGAATGTAAATCCAGGTGATAGACATCAGACATCTTAGGGTGGGCAATATGTCCTTTGCTGATGCTCTCAGAGGATTCTCAAAAGTGGGATTGACAGGGACGTCTTCATCAATGAATATCAACATCAGTGGTAGACGTCAGACTTCTTGGAGATGGGCAATATGTCTTCTGCTGATGTTTTACAGGGTTCATAGAAGTGGGAGGGGCAGGTGGGATGCACGAAACCCAGGTTCTGGTATTCATCAATGTGTATAACCAGCAACAGCGCACTCAGACCGTTCCCACCTACCAGCCAATGAGCTTGTCTGCCCAACCTAGAAAAAATATAAACAATTGACAGAGCCCTCCAGACTCGCTTATTGGACACCGACTGACATACCACAGCTCAGTGAAGAAAGTAGGACTTAGAACCAAGAGACAGAGCAGAATACAATACCCGTAACACATCACAAGCAGAATCAGTCTTCGGTCTGGAATACAACCTTCAGAACTGCATATCACCTGCACTGCCAAGCTTTATTATGGTCACACCATGTTCTGTTGGAAAGTTGGTACTTAGCGAAGTCACAAGTAGATTTCAAGGTCCAGGGCGCTAATGTGTGCTGGTTTGCAGATATTAGAGTGGTGATCCTATCAGATAGAATGGCAAACACCAGGCATGATCTAGGAAAGCTGCATGATTGCTCTAGGAGTTGGAAGCTTAGAGCTAGGGGACCAAGGGTGGGGTAGGAGGAATGTCAAGGGGTTAGTTATTTTAGGTTCAGTGTCCAGGAAGTGAAACTGTCTCCCATCTGAACAGCTGAGGAAGCAGACTGTTATTCTGGATAAAGTCTCTGGGGAGCCACCGCTCTTCTGAGGCGAAGGAAAAGCATGAGTATGCTGCCCCACAGCAACTCTTGGTCACAGCAGGCACTGAGCTGCTGAAAGTAGATCAGCGCCAGTCCTTGGGCTGCCTGCTGTTACTCTCTGTTTCTTTGTATGTGGAGGGTTTTGAAGTGCAGGACCAGAGCTTCCATAGGACAAGGTAAGGCGGCAGTGCAAGGGCGCTAACTGGTGGTGGCACCAAAGTGCTCAGGCATGACAAGTTGCTTTTATGCAGTGTGATATGATATGAACAGAATTTATAAAGTGCAACAAATGCCCGAAGGCGTCAAGGTGCTTTAGTCTTGGAGGACGGCTTGGCAAAGAAGCTGGTCAGACAGGAATGCCAAACAAACTAACTTTCCCTACAGGACAAAATGCCAGGTCTTTAAGACTTTCCTAAAGAGGGAGTGCAGCTTAATCCAAGTCAGAAGAGAAGGAAGCGAGTTCCAGAGCCTTGCAGCCACGACAGAGAAAGCTCTGCCTCCCCATCTTATCTTCTGCACTTTGGGCACAGTTGCCAAGTTGTAATGAGCTGAACGAAGATTTCTCGCAGGAGTATACCAATGAAACATACACTTAATTACATACGGACTAACATGATAGAGGGCCTTATACACAATGCGGAGTGCCTTGAACATTATGTGCTTTTTTATTGGGAGCCAATGCAGGCCATGTAGTCCCTTCGGACAATCCAGGGTGAGATTTGCCGGCACATTCTGCACTAATTGCAGTCTGGCTTTAGTATTAATGTTGTTCTCTAGGTGAAGCGCATTACAATAGTCAATCCTTGAGGAGAGCGGCACCAAGGTTGCTTCTTTCCTTCCTGGAAGGGGGATGAAGGGAAATATTTCCTTCAACATTCTAATGATCCAGAAACAGGTTGTCGTAGTGTGATTAACCTGCCCGTCCGGTGAGAGCTCACCATCCGGAATCACTCCTAGATTCTTGGCCATGTCTGTTGGAGCTGGTAAGATAACCAACGTATCAGGCCACCAATTATTGTTCTACATAGAAGCTCCTGCTCTGAAGAACATCACCTCCGCCTTCTCACCATTAAGCTCCAGGTAATGTTTCTCATCCACCCAGCTACTGCTGTCATACAGTTTTTAAAGTTGGCTGTGGTAGCATCTGTGTCTTTAGGAACTGACATGATTATCTGGGTGTCGTCGGCATACAACACTGTTTGTAGCCCAAAGGCGCGTATGAGCCGAGCCAGTGTGAAGATGTAGAGATAAGCCCTGTGGCATCCCACTTGGCAGGGAGAACTCAAATTGGAACTGATTCATAGCCAACCTTTGAGATCTAGCCTTAAGACATGAGGACAGCAGTTTTAGAGCCCTATCTGTGATATCCAATTCCTGTAAGCGTTCGTTCAGCAGGGATAGGTAGCACTATACGAGTACAGATTTCTTTTTGTCTGGAGCACTGAAAATGTGTCTTTCCTGAAACGATTCTTCTCTTACCGCATTCATCCATTGGATGAGCTTGAACATGGCTTCCATGGGAACCCCCTTTTCATTTCTGCATGAAGTCTACCCCTCTGCCAAGATTGACGACTTTATAACCCTAATGTGTCCATTTACAACCATACGGTTCTTGGAACAGAGGTGGAATAGCGTATCAGAACACCAGGACTTAATGTAAAGACCGTTGCCTTTCGAAGGACAGTGGGGCAGGGGTAGAGCCAGTCATGTGTCAAGCACACTTCTGATGCCTAGAACTAGTAACATCACAGGGGCTCTGGTTTCATGAATTATTTCATAGTTTTATCGAAAGAGCGCAATAGTCAACCGGTGTCAGTGTGCTCTACAAAAGCAATTAAAGGGACATTTGAATGTGCCAATACCGATAAAAACAAGGTGAGCAGTCTAGATTGTTAAAGCACTCTGTTGTGAACAGGTCAGGTGCACGTGCTCAGAAGGAAAGAAACCACATTGCACATTTCTTTGAAATGATAATGTTCTAAACGCCTGGCATCTAACACTTTACATCTATCTACTGCCTATCCAAATACCACATACATACATTCATACACACATATATACGTACATACACAGTTCTCCAGTATTGAATCAGTCATAGATTCACATGCTTCAATCTTCCCGGGCTTCGAGGTGGGAGTCTCATTGTAATTATAATCAGTGCCAACTAAAGTCCGATACAGTAGATCTTGTGACATTGTGAGCCAATTCACGTTATTTAAGAATGAACCAAACTGCAGCCAATCAGAGGACAGCTCTCAAATCATCCCTTCCCACCAGGGCAGGCATACCTCAGATTTTCTACTGCACACTGTGTGAAGTGAGCCTCTCTAAGCTATGCTCAGTTTCAGTAAGAAAACTGTTATTATTAACCTTTACTTGAACTTTATCGTCTTCTAACAGCAGAAATCACTTGGTCTGTTGTTTAGTAACTGAAATCACCACATCAGAGGTTCTTAAAAAGGATTATCTAGACTAATTAAGTCCTGTGGCAAACTTAGGCTCTTCTCAGAAGGCCCTCATAAGGAGTGCATATACTGCAGGACATTTTTTACCAAAAACCCTTAAGGCCAGGGAGGCAAGACTTCTTTTTGTGGCTGCAAAAGGAAAAAACAGGAAAAACTCCAGTCTACAAAATAAAGAAATCTGTAGGAATTCCAGTCTCTGGAGGTGAAGAGGAAGGGACATCATCTTCATTCAAAAAGACTTTGAAAGGAGAAAATCATGAGAGTCAATCGTTACATAGACCTCCTAAAAAGATGAGAAAGACAAAAGAGGAAAGAAAACCTAAGGGATGCCTGAAAATCAAATTGAAGCATTTTTCATGCTCTAGGTCTTTCAAAACAAAAATTAGGGGAGAACTATCTACTCCTCTGTAAAAATGTTTGACTTCCTCTGGATTAAAACAAAATCTTCTTCAGACCCTACATCTAAAAATCATACATCGAGAGGAAAACTGCCAACAACTCGCTCAATGACGGCGTTCACGACATTCACATTGATGACTAAAACTACACTTTCAACGTCATCAAGATTTATATCAATAACAATGACCGTTTCTTTGATGAGCATTGCGTTGACGGGGCCATCAACAGTCAATCAGTCACCAACCGTCTCTTCTGCATTGATGATATTGATGAATATTTCGAAGACAAAACCATCAACAGCACTGCCATCAACAAATGAACCTCTACCCCAACACTGTCAACAGAAAAGAAGCTTTTCACAGCAAAGACATCTGTCAATGACATCAATGATAGCGCCATTGACGGGCCTGTTGACAAGACCAATTGAAATTATATTGATGCCAAACTGAACGTCCTCAGGTAAGGTGTCTCCCTTACCAGCAGTTCATCTTCTGATCTGGCAGATATGGATGAGGGTGATGATGGTCAATTTGGCATTGCAAGTAGCCCTTCCCAACATCATGCAAAATGCCAGGAAACGGATGAGGAGCATAACAAGAGAATGGGTTACCTTCATGGAGATGCATTATTCAGACATAGAGAACAAACTGATTCAAGGTCTTACAAGAAATTCCAGGTACAATATCCTAATGAGGAGAGGTTTGAAGATAATCGGTTTAGAAAGACTAAGATGCCCATTGCTCTCATTATCGATCTCAGACATATGCTTCAAGACTAGTGCCATAGATTTCCAAAAAAAGCAGATATGCCTGAGTTCACAACTTGTACACCAGCACCCTCAGTGGTTAGGTCTCCGCATTTGCTTTTGTTACCTCTGCAATACAACGTCCCACTATTGACTAGTTGTCTCCCCCTAAACCACGTCTGCTAGTCCCTGTCACCATTCATGATGGCTAGGTGGAGGGAGAGGATGGCAATGAGGAATCTGAAGAAGGGGGAATAGAGCAGGATCAGTGCACCACAATTGGTGATGAATGGAGTGATTACTTTTCACCAGATTCATCTTCTCCAACAACCCCTTTTGACAGTTCTCCACCAGATGACATCAGGGGTTTTCATGCTATCCCAAGTCGAGCGGCTAAGCGCTTTGACTTGCCATCACCAGTTCAACAACTGGAGTGCTTCCGCTATGACTTTAAAGAAACTGCCAGAAGTAATTGAAATGTATTCAAATAATAGATTACAAATGGGCAGAAGGTATCAAAGTTATGAAAAACCCTGCGACTGTGGCGGCAGTGATTCCAGGGTATTATAGAAAATACAGAGTTCCGTAGAGTTCTCCAGTGTGTCTAATCGGCTGCTCTAAGGCAGATTGTGTGATTACGGAGAGCCACACAAAGGCACTTCAAGAATCCTACCTCACCATGCTCAGCACTTACGGATAAAGAAGGGAAAACACTGGATAACATAGGAAGGCGTTTCTCTACTGTGGCCGTAAGAGCATCTAATTCCTTAGCAATTCTGGGTCGATATGATCACCAGTTTTGGTCAGACCTGGGAGCATTCATTAACTCCCTACCAGAGGAGAAATAAAAAGAAGCAAATACTATTCTCAAGGAGGGAGAGAAAAGGTCTTCAGAGATCAATGACACTGCAACGGATGTGACCAGGGCAGGATTCAGAGAGATGGTGGGAGCTGCAGCCCAAAGTGTTTTGCACAAAGGAAAGAATTGCAAAAACATTAGCGACATCTACGGTTCTAGAAATAAAAAAGTCAATTTCAGTGAGACAATACATGTTGTTCCGGGGAGTCATATCATCACGCATTCCACTAATTCCCAGTTGTCGCTTATTCATGAGAGCGTAACAGGAACAGATCGAAAAACTGTGTAAGCAGTTAATGGGATCATCCAACAATGTCCTCCCATCAACACTTGAAATAAAATCAGCAATGATATAGAGGTTGAATAAGCACAATCTATGGTTTGGCCTAACATTACTAAACAAACGACCACATTATTAAAATTGAACCATGTTGCATTATTCTACAGTCCCCTGCTTGGCCAAGTCAGTCCTGGTTTTCAGATCTGCTTCCCATGTCTGAGCAGCCACACATTCCACTCAAACTAGTCTCAGGAATGCTTTTGATGAACAATGGACAGCTGCTTTACCCAAAACTAGAATGGTTCAGTTTAGTGGCTCCTGAACACAAGGTGCACTAACTGACTATTCCACAACAGTGCAGCAATATATCGGCTAGAACAAGGGCTGAATCCACAAACAAGTTATGTGAAGCGAAAATGCGCTCAATTTTATCATTGTTCTACAACTGACTTCCGTCCCTTTTCCTCCACCCCGGCTCTGATGTTGCCATACATTCTGAATGTAGCATAACTGAGGCTTTCCCATAATTGAATACAAGTTCACCTTGCAGCAGCTTCCAGATTCAGAAGACCGTAGAGCCAGAATTCAAATAGAGTGATAAAGGAATCTATACAAGGACTTTTTACAGCTTACCCTTCAGTAAAGAAACCGCCAATTTCTTGCCAATTAAACTCGGGTTTAACCCAGCCTATGAGAGGCCTTTAAACCACTTCAAAAGGCTGATTTAAAGTAGCTATCAAGCAAAACTGCTCTTTTAATACCCTTTCCATCAGCCAAAAGAATTTCTGAAATCCAAGCCTTCAGAGTCCATATTTACAGTTTTCAGCATACAAGGTTGTTTTAAGAACTAATCCTCGTTTCATTCTTAGGGTTCCAAATGACTTCCACCTTAACAAACCTGTTCCTCTAAAGAATTACTTATAAAATGTGTTCAATCAGGTAGAAACAGCGCTTCATACTATGGATATTAAAAGATGTCAAATTCTATATTGAAAAGGCTAAGGGCCTCATTTGACCGCCAGATCCACGGTGATGGTTTCACCACTGACGGGCCGGTGGTGAAGACCGTCACATTATGAGTGTGGCGGGTGGCCTCTGCCGATCCGCCACATCCCCACTTTTACCGCCAGGGTAGTTGGACAGCCGGGCCGGAGATTAGCATATCCGACCCAGAGGTCCAATGTAGACTGCCGGCGGTATCAAGAGTTGTTCTTTCCACCAGGGTTTCTGCGGCGGTAGCACCGCCACAAAAACCCTGGCAGAAAGGCTACCGGTGACAGGAAATTTCTTTCCTGTCCCCGGCAGATGACTCCCCCCTGCAATCCCAATACCCCCCAACACTCCCATACCACCCTCCCTCACTCACCCCCCTTCTAGAACAGTGGCCCCTTCTCCCACCCCCCCCTTCTAACACGGTGTCCCCCCCCCCATTCTAGAACAGCGCCCTCCACCCTCCCACCCCATCCCCTGTTGGACGATCGACTTACCTTGTCCGGCGAGGAGGTCGTCCAGCAGGGAATGAGAACGGACGCTTCCACCGCCGGCAGCACCCTGCCATCCGGACACTGCCAGGCCGTATTACAGGTCATAATGCGGCTGGTGGAGTCCTTTTGGCGGGGCGGGCCAGTGGTGGAACTGCCCATGCGGCTCCAATCACTAGCACAACTACTGGAGGATTTCTGCCGAAATTGTGGCAGAAATCCTTCAGTACTCGTAATATGGTGGTCAGAAGACCACCAACACTGGCGATCTTCTGGCACCCGTGGCTTTGGCGGTCTGCTGAAAAGACCACCGAAGTCATAATGATGGCCCAAATCCTTCAGAATGTCTGATCAACTTCTGGTGGCATTTGCAACTCCAAGAAAGGGGAAAGCATTAACATGAGGCAGTATAGCCAGATGGGTTTCAGCTGCCATAGCTTTTTGTAATGGAAAAGTTGGAAGCTCACTAACTACAAAGGTGCAACCTAATTCCACAAGGATCATGGCAACCTCTACCACCCTTTTCTCTGGTGTTTCATGACCTGTCCTTTGTAGGGCTGCAACATGGACACACATTTATACATTTACTAGACACTACTGTCTAGATGCCTGTTTGTGCCAGGACACAATGTGGGTCAAGCAGTACTTTATTTATTCCAATAGGATGAGACACTTTATATTTTGATCTATTTATTGAAAGTTTGGATAAAGTATTTTTAAAGTTTTTTTCCCACCTCCTCAAATTACTGCTGTAATGCTTACTATTAGGATTCAATCATGTGAGTCTATCAAAGATTCAATACTGAAAAAAAAAACAATGTTTTTACCTAAACCCTGTGGTTCTCCGGTATTGATATCGTTCATAGATTCACACCGACCCTCCAACCTCTTATTTGAGGTGGCTCACCTAATTGGATACCTATTGTTTCTATTTGTATGGATTACAACTCTGCTTTGAAAATCTGAGGAGTGCTAGCCCTGGTGGGAAGGGATGATTTGAGAGCTGTCCATTGACTGACTATAGTTCAGTTCATTCTAAAACAATGTGAATTGTCTCACAATGTCACCTGTTTAAGATCTACTGTATAAGACTTTAGTTGGCACTGCTGATTCTAGTAACTGTGGGACTGCCAGATCGATGACGGGGAAGATTGAAGCATGTGAATCTATGAAAAATATCAACACTGGAGAACCACAGTTGACAGGTAAGTAACTTGTTATACGCACGCACACACACACACACACACCCACACACTTCTTTCTGAACTCAATAAGGGACCACAGCTCTAAAGTTGCATTAAAGCAGTGGTCTTCAAACTATTTAATGTCTTCCCCCTCCCCCCATGGGAAAAAAATCATCGCCCCCCCCCCTCAAAATGTTTCGCAATTATTTTATTAAACTGGCAATGTTTGAATATGTCTAGATTTATTTAAACATTGCAGTTAAGTTCTGTTGCCGATTTAAAATTGCAATCAAATACATGATTGTCAAACATATTATTCTGGTCAGGCAGGCCTTACTAACGTGTAAAATTATCCACAATGTGATTTCTAGAAAGGTGGGTGCTGGGCTTGAAGACTATTTAAAGTCCTTTCCCTTTTGACACCTTCTCTCAGCCAGGATATCAATGACAAAAGATGTTAGTGATGACCCATTACAGAGGGGCTTACCACCACTCACTAAAGCAAAAAACAGTATAAAATAGAGCAGTGCACAATACACCAAAACAGTCAAAACAGAACAAAACATGTGACAACACAGCACAATGCAATAATGCATCATAAAACACAACAGCATAAAAACCAACAAATATGTACCTTAATGACCACATTACCACCTCTGGAGATCTGCTTTCATAATGTAGTAGTGAGAGGCGTTTTCACCAAGCCTTGTCTTGCTCACTACTGAGGACATACTACAGCACCAGCTATAAATGTTTTGTGATTGGTCTGGAGTCTTTAAATCTATGGTTTCCAGCACCAAGGCCTCCTTGTACCTCAATTATCTGATGCTACCAGGAAGATTCTTTTCTTGGCCACATACCTGCCTGTTTTCAGATGGACACACATAACCCCTGACTAGTGGCCTGCACTGCAGGGGTGGACACTGAGCTCCCTCTGGATTGGTCTGGTGGGGTCTTGTGCATAGTATAAACACACCTGCAGGCTGTGCTGCCACCTTAGAGGCACCAGAGAAGGTTTGGGTGGGCCGAACATAGTTTTATTTCCTAAATGGCACTTGGAGTCCAACTGGGGCCTTAACCACTGTCCTGCAGCTAACCTGCAGAGGGAGAGGCATACGTTCCTTGGGAAGCAGTGCCGGCAAGAGGCAGATTCTGCACTGGTATTAATATTGGCCGCAGGTGTAGCACAGGGATTCAGTGGCATAGACCAGGCTTCTGCAAAGTCGGCCCTGGAGAGCCGGGTGCATGCCAGATTTTTTGCATATCCACATTTAGAAAAATGTAGATTTCTGAAACATCTTTTTTCTAAATGTGGATATGCTAAAAACCTGGCATGGACCCGGCTCTCCAGGACCGACTTTGCAGAAGCCTGGCTTAGACGTAGATGCTTAACCAATACTCGGTCAGAGCACAGGCAAGCACAATCCTATGGTCGTATTAAGTTTAAAGACTGGGTGGAGCAGGCTCTGCCTTCGCTGGAATCTTTATCAAAAATCCCTAAATATTTCATGCAAAGAAGAGTATGTTTGAGTTATGATGTGTTAAAGAGCATTGATATAGTGAAGTGTTTGCCAATTGCATGGCTTCTTGGTGCCTTGTGCAGACATCCATCTGCAGCTCTAATTCCTCCAGCATGTGAAGACCCTCAGATATGACTGTATGTCTGCAACTGCATGGACATCTTAAACAACACTGGCATGAGTATGGACTCCTGGGCCCCCAAAAATTGTGTGGAGCTGGCAATAGCATCATTATCGATTCATGGCCTGCTGGCGCCTATTCTACAGAAAGGAGGCGTCCCAGTCAAGTACATGGAAACCAGAACCCATCCGCGTCCCAAGATATAGACGAGACTAATGAGCCTGATGCATAAAGAGGCACATTGCAAATAATGGTCGCAAATTGCTCCGAGCTATTTGCAACTTGTCTCTGATTGTGCAAAGCGCTCTATGTACGAGAAGATATGGAACAAAATGTCCAGACACAGGGAGTTAGAGAACAGACTTGCTAAAGAATAATAAGTAGGCAGGTCACTGTTTCGGACCCCCTATGAGTAGCTACAAGCACACGGATGGTGGCCTGCGAGGTACGGCGGACCACCGGTACTGTGTTGGCATTCTCGAACGGGAAACCTTTCTTTAAAGCAGCGCATGCTCCTTAAAAAATAACCAGTGCTGCTTAAAAAAAAAGTTTGCCATTTATGAAAATATCAGGGGAGCAGGCAGTTGTGTCATGGATCACTGCCTACTCCTCCTAAGGTTGCTGATACTAGAAGTCCAACTTGTGGGTCGGTTACTCGTCAGTGGTTGCGGCCACGAACAGTCGATACATTCTTCGCTGAATTGGAAATACGAGGGTGAAGCCCCTTTTACATCTATTACTATTTGCAATTCAGAAAGGATCACAAAAGCCATTTTATGAGTTAGGAATGAGTTGTAAAACGTTGCCAGTCACAGGGTTTTTAAGCTTTATACATCAGGCTACTGCATTCAGTTGTGTTAAAAGCAGCAGAGACCTGCGGGGTGCACACCCCTCCTCCAGCAGGCATTGGTGAGTGGCTATGCTCTTTGGTGAGTGCAGATGCCCCAGCACTGGGCAGTTAGTGCAAACATTGGTAGAGATAGTACTTCCCCAGGGCAATGTACATTTAGCGTCTTACACCGGGATATGTTTGCTTTCCCAGGCAGTGCTCCCCTTTCATACTTCAGGATCGGGGCTTTCTTCTTGAACTTTTGGAACCAATCCTAAGGTGTGGATTGAATTTCCAGGTTTCCTTCTTTTGTGATTCCCGGGACATCTTCTAGTGCTTTTATTTAATTCTATTTGACAAGGATTGTAAGTTATTCTCTTGTTTTGTTATTGCATCTTCTGAGCTTATTCAAGGCGAGCATTAGAAGTAGCCTTAGCTATTGCCTCATGATAATATTTGAATATCCCTTCATTATTATTAGTTTTCTTTCTTCACTAGGACCCTTCTTCTTTTCTAGCTGCAGTTTTAAGCATTCCCCTTTCTTCACACTGACTGCCCCAGGTCTTGAACTGGCACCATTTGCAACAGGACATTCTCATTCAGTGTTGCAACAACTCAATGTAAATCCTTTCTCCATCTAGGCTTTCTATGTATGTATGTAAGTCTTTGTATGTATGTCTGTATGTATGTATGGTATTTCTATAGCATGAACCTAGGTAAAAGATAGCGGATGACATTACCTGGTCAAAGTCAAGCATAAAGTCAGGCACTAATAGAAGCTGGGCTGTAGAAGGTTAATGCGTTGTGATGTTGTCTTCTTTAAAGTGATGAGTCTTCAACTCTTTCCTAAATTAGAGCAGCCTCAGAAGTGTCCTGATGGATATAGGGATGTTGCTTGAGAACCTAGTGCATAGTTGGAAAAAGCTTGTTGTCTTGTTTTTTTTTTCTTTTTTAAACTTCTTAGTTTGCACTCTGATGGTGCCCTGGTTGCCGGTGTTTTGAGACCCACCTGAGATGGTGAATTTGTCTGCAAGATAAGCAAGGGAGTGGGTTGTGATGGCTCTTTAAACAATGCAGCTAGTTTTGATGATGGTGCGGACTGGCAAGAAGAGCCAATGGAGTTCCATCAGGATGGGGTTGATGTGATAATATTCCTTCAGGCTCTGGATGAGACATGCTGTATTTGTAGGATGCCCCTAAGGGATGCCAGAGTGGATCCTGGGAGGCCATGACGAAGGCCATTACCACCACTTAGAAGCTAGAGTACGAGGGCTTGAACAGCAGTTCTAAAGTTGCTTTCAGGAAGAAACAGTTTTCCTTTTTTTAGAAGAGAGAGCAGATACCAGGCCATCTGTTTTTTTGGCAGTGTGTTTCTTGAGTGTGGGATTGGTGTCCAGGGTGGATCCAAGAGACTGGGTATTTGGTGAAACTCCTTTAATTTTCATTTGGATCCACGCCCACCTTTATAGATGAGGAGCTTCCTGTTCAGTGGAAACTGAGGCAGAGACCTCCCATGCTCCTCACAGCTCTGAACATAGAAGACCAGCCTCACTGCTCCAGAGAAATGTGAGACTTAGTGAATGACAAATACACCCCGGTTCGAGATGACACGTGTAAGAGGGGTGAGAGAGATTACACTTTCATTTCAGTCTCATCAGATGACAAATCACTTTACCTCATTACAAGACAATGCCAACATCTGCTATTGAATTGCAAAGGCCAGCTGAGCTGCTAGAGATGGTTCAGGAAGGTCCTCACGAGAATGAACTTTACAAATTCCCTTGGTCTCTGTGAGTCATAGAGCCTCAAGCCTCAGACTTTCTGTTCCCTCCAACTCTGCCTGTCGACCGTGAGATATATATGTTGAATCCAGTGTCCTTGGATAGCCACTATGCCACTCAGTACACGGATCAGCCATATGAAACTCAACCTTGGTCCTGCTACAGAGCAGCCGAACTCAGACTGCAGAGCCAGGTACTCTCTAAAGAGGAACACGACACCCCAGGCGGCCATCACCCTCTGTAGACCTCAACACTGCAGGGACATCTTAAGGATTTTGGGGGGGCCCGTTCGGAATAGCTGTGAATTTATGATGTCACTTCAGCTCTTTCAAGCCCTCTTTGGTCAGGTCACTGACAGTGACAGGTGCACTCGTCCCAATACTACATGTGTTTACATCCAATATTCAGCAATAGTGACGTATTTTCAATACTGTAACGAAACAGCCTCTCACTAATATCACTGCAAACAATCTCTGTGACATCCTCCCATTTCTCATACAGTATGTGAGCTGGTGTTTTGATTAAAAGACCTTTTTATGAATGTTGCATGAAACAAATATTTCTCTGCATAGTATCTGTATTAGACTCTCACTCATCACCTACATTAAAAATAAATTAAAAGACAACGGTATTTAAAATAATCTGTTTAAGAATTATTCGAGGCCATCAGGGCAAGGCTGTCTGCAGAACAGAGCTGGCTCTATCAGGGACCCCGTAAAAGGTTGGGGCCCTGGGCCAGAGCCCACTTTGCCCAGGCCTTAGAAGGTCTCTGCATCAGTGTGGTGCCTCCAGGGGCCGTGGCACAGGGGGCTTGGGAGCTGGATTGGAAGCCTGAGTTGCATGTTGATGCCCCCTCCTTGGTGTGCCTGAGGGCCTGATCTCAGCGCACATGATGGCAGTGGCTGAGACCTTGGTGGGCCTGCCACCCTTCACTTCTGTGCTTCAGTGAGATTGCCTCTCACCTCTTCCAGTGCCTCGCGGAGGTCAGCGGTCAGCGCTGGTGGCTTGAGTCCTCCGTGGTACCCTTGATCCACATTGATGGGGGTCACCTCTACCCAGGCTTCTTTCTCTCCAGTCAGATCCAGCCCTTTTGTTTTTACTTTCTCTGCTTCTTTCCTCTTTCTCTCAACCTCCTTTCTTTGTTTATGTGGCTTCTCACCTACCTCCCTTATTGCCCTCCTCCATCTGCCCCCGTCCTCCCTTCCTTTCTTCTGTTTCCGCTCTTGTACATTCCACTTCCTGGTTTGTCCTGGTGCCCTGGAGGGTCCCAGTGCGGTGACAGAGGCTTATAGGCAATGTGTGGCGCCTGCTCTGTCCCTCAGCACTTCCTCCCCCTTCCCACAACCTCTCCGTACCCTCCCCTTCTCTCCCTCTCTCCCTCTGTCACTCTCTCTCCCTCTGCCACTCACACGCCCCCTCTCTCCCTCTGTCACACTCACGCCCCTTCTCTCCCTTTGTCACTCCCACACCCCTCTCTCCCTCTGTCACTCACACGCCCCTTCTCTCCCTCTGTCACTCCCACGCCCCTTCTCTCCCTCTGTCACTCTCGCGCCCCTTCTCTCCCTCTGTCACTCTCACGCCCCTTCTCGCCCTCTGTCGCTCTCACGCCCCTTCTCTCCCTCTGTCACTCTCACGCCCCTTCTCTCCCTTTGTCACTCCCACACCCCTCTCTCCCTCCGTCACTCTCACGCCCCTTCTCTCCCTCTGTCACTCTCGCGCCCCCTCTCTCCCTCTGTCACACTCACGCCCCTTCTCTCCCTTTGTCACTCCCACACCCCTCTCTCCCTCTGTCACTCACACGCCCCTTCTCTCCCTCTGTCACTCCCACGCCCCTTCTCTCCCTCTGTCACTCTCGCGCCCCTTCTCTCCCTCTGTCACTCTCACGCCCCTTCTCGCCCTCTGTCGCTCTCACGCCCCTTCTCTCCCTCTGTCACTCTCACGCCCCTTCTCTCCCTCTGTCACTCCCACACCCCTCCCTCCCTCTGTCACTCACACGCCCCTTCTCTCCCTCTGTCACTCTCACGCCCCTTCTCTCCCTCTGTCACTCTCGCGCCCCTCTCTCCCTCTGTCACTCTCACGCCCCTTCTCTCCCTCTGTCACTCACACGCCCCTTCTCTCCCTCTGTCACTCTCGCGCCCCTCTCTCCCTCTGTCACTCACACGCCCCTTCTCTCCCTCTGTCACTCTCACGCCCCTTCTCGCCCTCTGTCACTCTCACGCCCCTTCTCTCCCTCTGTCACTCCCGCGCCCCTTCTCTCCCTCTGTCACTCTCGCGCCCCTCTCTCCCTCTGTCACTCTCACGCCCCTCTCTCCCTCTGTCACTCTCACACCCCCTCTGTCCCTCTGTCACTCTCACGCCCCTTCTCTCCCTCTGTCACTCTCGCGCCCCTTCTCTCCCTCTGTCACTCTCGCGCCCCTCTCTCCCTCTGTCACTCTCACACCCCCTCTGTCCCTCTGTCACTCTCACACCCCCTCTGTCCCTCTGTCACTCTCACGCCCCTTCTCTCCCTCTGTCACTCCCACGCCCCTTCTCTCCCTCTGTCACTCCCACGCCCCTTCTCGCCCTCTGTCACTCTCACGCCCCTTCTCTCCCTCTGTCACTCTCACACCCCCTCTGTCCCTCTGTCACTCCCACGCCCCTTCTCTCCCTCTGTCACTCTCACGCCCCTTCTCTCCCTCTGTCACTCTCGCGCCCCTTCTCTCCCTCTGTCACTCCCACGCCCCTTCTCGCCCTCTGTCACTCTCACGCCCCTTCTCTCCCTCTCTCCCTCTGTCACTCTCTCTCCCTCTGTCACTCTCGAGCCCCTTCTCTCCCTCTGTCACTCCCACGCCCCTTCTCTCCCTTTGTCACTCCCACACCCCTCTCTCCCTCCGTCACTCACACGCCCCTTCTCTCCCTCTGTCACTCCCACGCCCCTTCTCTCCCTCTGTCACTCACACGCCCCTTCTCTCCCTCTGTCACTCCCACGCCCCTTCTCTCCCTCTGTCACTCCCACGCCCCTTCTCTCCCTCTGTCACTCTCACGCCCCTCTCTCCCTCTGTCACTCTCGCGCCCCTCTCTCCCTCTGTCACTCTCACGCCCCTTCTCTCCCTCTGTCACTCCCACGCCCCTTCTCTCCCTCTGTCACTCTCACACCCCCTCTGTCCCTCTGTCACTCTCACGCCCCTTCTCTCCCTCTGTCACTCTCGCGCCCCTTCTCTCCCTCTGTCACTCTCGCGCCCCTTCTCTCCCTCTGTCACTCTCGCGCCCCTTCTCTCCCTCTGTCACTCCCACGCCCCTTCTCTCCCTCTGTCACTCTCGCGCCTCTCTCTCCCTCTGTCACTCTCGCGCCCCTCTCTCCCTCTGTCACTCTCACACCCCCTCTGTCCCTCTGTCACTCTCACGCCCCTTCTCTCCCTCTGTCACTCTCGCGCCCCTTCTCTCCCTCTGTCACTCTCGCGCCCCTTCTCTCCCTCTGTCACTCTCGCGCCCCTCTCTCCCTCTGTCGCTCTCACACCCCCTCTGTCCCTCTGTCACTCTCACGCCCCTTCTCTCCCTCTGTCACTCTCGCGCCCCTTCTCTCCCTCTGTCACACTCACGCCCCTTCTCTCCCTTTGTCACTCCCACACCCCTCTCTCCCTCTGTCACTCACACGCCCCCTCTCTCCCTCTGTCACACTCACGCCCCTTCTCTCCCTTTGTCACTCTCGCGCCCCTCTCTCCCTCTGTCACTCTCGCGCCCCTTCTCTCCCTCTGTCACTCACACGCCCCTTCTCTCCCTCTGTCACTCCCACGCCCCTTCTCTCCCTCTGTCACTCTCGCGCCCCTCTCTCCCTCTGTCACTCTCGCGCCCCTCTCTCCCTCTGTCACTCTCACACCCCCTCTGTCCCTCTGTCACTCTCACGCCCCTTCTCTCCCTCTGTCACTCTCGCGCCCCTTCTCTCCCTCTGTCACTCCCACGCCCCTTCTCTCCCTCTGTCACTCTCGCGCCCCTCTCTCCCTCTGTCACTCTCACACCCCCTCTGTCCCTCTGTCACTCTCACGCCCCTTCTCTCCCTCTGTCACTCTCACGCCCCTTCTCTCCCTCTGTCACTCTCTCTCCCTCTGCCACTCACACGCCCCCTCTCTCCCTCTGTCACACTCACACCCCCTCTGTCCCTCTGTCACTCTCACGCCCCTTCTCTCCCTCTGTCACTCTCACGCCCCTTCTCTCCCTCTGTCACTCTCACACCCCCTCTGTCCCTCTGTCACTCTCACGCCCCTTCTCTCCCTCTGTCACTCTCACGCCCCTTCTCTCCCTCTGTCACTCTCTCTCCCTCTGCCACTCACACGCCCCCTCTCTCCCTCTGTCACACTCACGCCCCTTCTCTCCCTTTGTCACTTTCGCGCCCTTCTCTACCTCTGTCACTCACACGCCCCTTCTCTCCCTCTGTCACTCCCACGCCCCTTCTCTCCCTCTGTCACTCTCGCGCCCCTCTCTCCCTCTGTCACTCTCGCGCCCCTCTCTCCCTCTGTCACTCTCACGCCCCTCTCTCCCTCTGTCACTCTCACACCCCCTCTGTCCCTCTGTCACTCTCACGCCCCTTCTCTCCCTCTGTCACTCTCGCGCCCCTTCTCGCCCTCTGTCACTCTCGCGCCCCTTCTCTCCCTCTGTCACTCCCACGCCCCTTCTCTCCCTCTGTCACTCTCACGCCCCTTCTCTCCCTCTGTCACTCTCACTTCCCTTCTCGCCCTCTGTCACTCTCACGCCCCTTCTCGCCCTCTGTCACTCTCACACCCATTCTCGCCCTCTGTCACTCTCACGCCCCTTCTCTCCCTCTGTCACTCTCACACCCCCTCTGTCCCTCTGTCACTCTCACGCCCCTTCTCTCCCTCTGTCACTCTCGCGCCCCTTCTCTCCCACTGTCACTCTCACGCCCCTTCTCGCCCTCTGTCACTCTCACGCCCCTCTCTCCCTCTGTCACTCTCACACCCCCTCTGTCCCTCTGTCACTCTCACGCCCCTTCTCTCCCTCTGTCACTCTCGCGCCCCTTCTCTCCCTCTGTCACTCTCACGCCCCTTCTCTCCCTCTGTCACTCCCACGCCCCTTCTCGCCCTCTGTCACTCCCACGCCCCTTCTCTCCCTCTGTCACTCTCACGCCCCTTCTCTCCCTCTGTCACTCTCACGCCCCTTCTCTCCCTCTGTCACTCTCGCGCCCCTTCTCTCCCTCTGTCACTCCCACGCCCCTTCTCGCCCTCTGTCACTCTCACGCCCCTTCTCTCCCTCTGTCACTCTCACGCCCCTTCTCTCCCTCTGTCACTCTCGCGCCCCTTCTCTCCCTCTGTCACTCTCACGCCCCTTCTCTCCCTCTGTCACTCTCACGCCCCTTCTCTCCCTCTGTCACTCTCACGCCCCTTCTCTCCCTCTGTCACTCTCGCACCCCTTCTCTCCCTCTGTCACTCCCACGCCCCTTCTCGCCCTCTGTCACTCTCACGCCCCTTCTCGCCCTCTGTCACTCTCACGCCCCTCTCTCCCTCTGTCACTCTCACACCCCCTCTGTCCCTCTGTCACTCTCACGCCCCTTCTCTCCCTCTGTCACTCTCGCGCCCCTTCTCTCCCTCTGTCACTCTCGCGCCCCTCTCTCCCTCTGTCACTCTCACACCCCCTCTGTCCCTCTGTCACTCTCACGCCCCTTCTCTCCCTCTATCACTCTCGCGCCCCTTCTCTCCCTCTGTCACTCTCGCGCCCCTTCTCTCCCTCTGTCACTCCCACGCCCCTTCTCTCCCTCTGTCACTCTCACGCCCCTTCTCTCCCTCTGTCACTCTCACTTCCCTTCTCGCCCTCTGTCACTCTCACGCCCCTTCTCGCCCTCTGTCACTCTCACACCCATTCTCGCCCTCTGTCACTCTCACGCCCCTTCTCTCCCTCTGTCACTCTCACACCCCCTCTGTCCCTCTGTCACTCTCACGCCCCTTCTCTCCCTCTGTCACTCTCGCGCCCCTTCTCTCCCACTGTCACTCTCACGCCCCTTCTCGCCCTCTGTCACTCTCACGCCCCTCTCTCCCTCTGTCACTCTCACACCCCCTTTGTCCCTCTGTCACTCTCACGCCCCTTCTCTCCCTCTGTCACTCTCGCGCCCCTTCTCTCCCTCTGTCACTCTCACGCCCCTTCTCTCCCTCTGTCACTCCCACGCCCCTTCTCGCCCTCTGTCACTCCCACGCCCCTTCTCTCCCTCTGTCACTCTCACGCCCCTTCTCTCCCTCTGTCACTCTCACGCCCCTTCTCTCCCTCTGTCACTCTCGCGCCCCTTCTCTCCCTCTGTCACTCCCACGCCCCTTCTCGCCCTCTGTCACTCTCACGCCCCTTCTCTCCCTCTGTCACTCTCACGCCCCTTTTCTCCCTCTGTCACTCTCGCGCCCCTTCTCTCCCTCTGTCACTCTCACGCCCCTTCTCTCCCTCTGTCACTCTCGCGCCCCTTCTCTCCCTCTGTCACTCCCGCGCCCCTTCTCGCCCTCTGTCACTCTCACGCCCCTTCTCGCCCTCTGTCACTCTCACGCCCCTTCTCTCCCTCTGTCACTCTCACGCCCCTTCTCGCCCTCTGTCACTCTCACACCCATTCTCGCCCTCTGTCACTCTCACGCCCCCTCTCGCCCTCTGTCACTCTCACGCCCCTTCTCTCCCACTGTCACTCTCACGCCCCTTCTCGCCCTCTGTCGCTCTCACGCCCCTTCTCTCCCTCTGTCACTCTCACGCCCCTTCTCGCCCTCTGTCGCTCTCACGCCCCTTCTCTCCCTCTGTCACTCTCACGCCCCCTCTCGCCCTCTGTCACTCTCGCGCCCCTTCTCTCCCTCTGTCACTCCCACGCCCCTTCTCGCCCTCTGTCACTCTCGCGCCCCTCTCTCCCTCTGTCACTCTCACGCCCCTTCTCTCCCTCTGTCACTCTCACGCCCCTTCTCTCCCTCTGTCACTCTCACGCCCCTTCTCTCCCTCTGTCGCTCTCACGCCCCTTCTCTCTCTCAGTCACTCTCACGCCCCTTTTCTCCCGCTGTCACTCTCACGCCCCCTTCACACATAGCTTTCTCCCACCCAGTCTTCCCTTCTCCCCAGACCTGACCCCCTCTTCTCTCACTTCTTCTTCCCCCTCTCGCCCCTCCCCCTCCACTGATGGGTATTTTCAGTGCTGCAGTATCCGCAGAGCTACTCAGGCGTGTAATAAAATGCTTTTAGTGGAAACATTTTTCAATTTTCGCCCTCCTCTGGGGTAGGCCCCCCTCCTTCTGCTCCAGGGGTGTGTGGGGGCCACCAGAGCCCAATATAATCAGAGAAGGCATATTACAGAAAGGGGTTGGGGGGCCTGGGTGGGCTAATGGGGGAGGTGGCTGTGTGCAGAGGGGGCTTTGGTGTACACCAGGCACTGATTTCATGGGATTGTGATCCTGGGGCTCTGTTACCGGATGCCTGAGGGCGCCCCAAAACAGAAACTATTTATCCCCTGCTATGACCCCCCAGCCGGCTCCCCTCAATCAGCACCTCCAAAAGTAGGGCTGCATTACATATCTGGACCAGGGCGAGTTTGCACCGGGGATGGTGCAGTGACGTAGGGCAGCAAGGTCTCGCACTGTTAGTGGTCACTTGGGACAAAGAGTATTTTGACCGTCAAACTAGGAGAGCTCAGTTGCAAATATAAATATATTTATAGTTGGAATTGGGCTCTTGAAGTTTGACAGTTTGACAGACACAATCAACCTCCGCCCCCTGGTTGGTGCTCAAGTATTCTTTGCCCCCTAGAGCAGAGGTCTTCAAACTGGGGGGCGACACCCCTAGGGGGCCCGAAGTGATCCCAGGGGGGGCCCCAGACTCTGGCCAAAATAAATATTATACAGATAATAGGCCTTTGTTTTAAGCAGACGCATGTTATTGCAAATTTAAAAAGGTAACAGTACTTAACTGCAATGTTTAAATAGGTTTAGACATATTTAAACATTGCCATGTTTATAAAATAATTGTGAAAAATTCTGAGGGGGCCCAATGATTTTTATTTTTCAACTGGGGGGGGGGGCGCGGCATTAAAAAGTTTGGAGACCTCTGTTCTAGAGTATTATAGAGATGGAGCATGCGTACATGCGTGTGCGTTCGTGCGTGCGGCACACACACACAAACACAAAACAAAACTATTTTCTCCAGCTCCGGCGAATCCTCGGTCCTACGCCGAAGGCACGAAAATACAAGTTTCAGCCACAAATTCTTACTGAAGTGAACTTTAATGGTATCCAGGAAACAAACGTGTTTCAGACACAAAGTTTCCTTGTTCACGGGTGACAAAACTTTCAATTCTTTCCATTTTTATAAAAATGGTATTTAAAATGGAAAGAGTCGGAAATGTTTGTATATTAGGGGGCCCTGCCCTGTCTCGATCTGCCGCGTTGTTGACGGAGGACTGCAACTGTTTCTTAAATATATATACATATTTTTTTTTTAAATATATAATCTATATATAGATATATATATATTGTGATTCATTATTGCCCTGCGGTGGCGTCCTACGGCGCGCTTTCGTTTTCCTGGTGGTGCTGGCTTATGGCCGGGCAAGCCGTGATAAAATCCACTGTTTCTTTCTTTTAGGAAAGATTAACCGCACTCCAAAGTTGTAGTATAATTTTCCTGCTTTAATGCTGAGCTCCATAAACCATGCAAAACAAATTTACAACTGCCTAACACGTTTCCGTCATACTGACCTTGTTCACAGGCATTGTATATATATATATATATATATATATATATATATATATATATATATACATTCTGTCAAACAATGTGCTTATCGTCTGAGCCCTGACACAGCAGGCTTTGGTGGGGTCACGAACCCCATTAAGTCAATCCATATTTTCCCACTCGGGACTTACCATATCACCAGTCCTCAAAGAAGAAAACTGCAGTGGCCGCAATCGTCTGAAGTAAAAAATATGTTTATTCATATGGCAAGAACCCCTGAAGCCTGACGTTCCTCCTCCGGTAAGAAGCGCACTGCAGGAACAGGGCTAGAGCTGGGAAATGGGTCTTGGTAAATCCTACCCCGGGGGAGGACAATGGCTGCAGAGATTTTGAAGAAGAGAGAAGAGATGGCTGACAAACTCTTTGAAGAGGCGGGTACGAGCCCCACCTCAAAAAGAAGTAGAATGGAAGGAGAAGAAGATTGGCAGATATAAGAAGCAAATTGAAGAAATACAAGGTATTATCCCATAAAGAACAATCCAAGTGGTGGGAGAGTAAGTCCCTAAAGAAATATTTGAAAGTAAGAAGGATACCCAGAGGCGTTAGAATCCTTATAGCGCTCGGTTATGAAAATCCACATCCAGAAATGTTAAAGGACTGAGCAGACAGCAATAAGGCAGCGTTGATGAGACTCTTGCAGATATTGATTAAATATGCAGACATTGATCGAGGGAAAAATGTAGGTGAAATTGAAAATATTGCAAAGGAGCTAGAAAAGGAACTTGATCAAGAATTTGTAAACAAGCGTATGATGGAACTAAAAGAAAAGCTTAAAAATCAAGAAGAAACAATACACAAGAGGAAAATTGTAAAGTTTAAACGAGATAAATTAGACTATGAGCGTGGGCAAATATACCTTTGTAAAAATGTTTGACAATTTAGGAGGTCGAAGACTATCTACTTTAATTGGATACACAAATGTTGGAGCATCATCAGAGATAATCCCTCGAAGTTAGTAAATAGATACAGATGTAGAAGAAGGACAGGCAGCAATTAAGAGCAACTGGACCCTAAAGTAGCAACAGTGGTTGAGGAATTGGGTCTTTTATCCATAGAGAGAAAATGGAATCTGTGGCCAAGAGTAAATCAAAAAACCTCAAAGAGAAGAGGAGCAGGAGAAATCGAAGATCAAGAAGGATAACATGCACAAGCTCAGCGGAGACCAAAATAGACATGGAAGAAGTATAAAATTAAAATGCAGTAATTAACCTAACAAATATTGTGCTTAACAAAGCAGAGGAACAATTATTGGCAGTAGGCTTCTCGTATTGCCCAGCCGTACCTTTAAACTATAGCCAAATGCAAATAGAAGTGTACAAATTTTTCAGAACTTTAAAACAGTTGAAACGTTACAGTATGAAATCAGAACATATTCCCAAAAAACATCAAACGATGCAAGGAGAACAATTGGATAATTAGAAAGTCTTGGATTTTGAACTGTTAAAAAATCTTAAACAGCTAGAGAATGAAAATTTGGGGATAGAGGAAGTGACTACAGATGAAGAAATAATTCAGGAACAAAACTTGGAAGTGTTTGGGGAAGCCCCCACCAATTTCAGACCACCGACAACCCTCTATCCTGTGCTTCCTAGATATAATCTAGGTGCATTTTCCAATATGGTAATTCAGTACATCAAAAAATTGTACCCACAAATAGTGCACAAGACTCTACGACTAAAAGGATGGAAGCAAAAACAATATTGACATTTAACGGAAAAAATGAAACAGAGAAAGGATATAATAGTAAGACGAGCAGATACAGGTGGAAATATTGTTTTATGGCCAGAAGACAAATATAATCAAGAAGCATATCAGCAATTAAATGATCAAAGCTGTTATAAATGGAGGACACAGCAAGAAGGGCAGCTGGATAGAATGAAATATGTAAAAAAAACTGAGCTTCTGGAGAGAGGAAGGCTTACTACTTCAAGAAGAGTATTTTTATCTGAAGATGGATTACCCCAAGATACTGATTTTTTATCCTGTTTCAAAGATTCACATAAGTAAAACTACGCCTCTCGGACGCCCAATTATAGGGGCTTTTCACGGAATGTTTGAGAACACTTCTCGATATATAGATAATTTCTTACAGGATTATGTTAAGGCGCTTTCATCATATGTAAAAGATACAGGAGATTTTCTAAAGAAAATCTATGATGTCACATGGGATAAGAATTATGTGCATATAACGTTGGATGTAATGTCGTTATACACAAGTATAGATCACAAGGATGGACTCAAAGCCATTAAATACTCTTTGGGAGCTCACCCAATGAGTCTTTATAAGCATACCTGTACGATAATGGAAATTACAGAATGGTGTCCAACCAATATTTTTTATATATTTAATCAGGAAAGTTCTCAATAAGTTACAGGGACACCATGGGCACCTGTTTCACCCCGAGCCCAGCGAATCTTCATATGGGCTGGTGGGAGGAAAAGGTGCTCCACTGCACGTATGAAAAAGAATGGTTAGAGAACATTGTTGTATGGTATTGTTTTATAGATAATTTATTTGTTATCTAGAATGGCACAGTAGAAAGCGCACAGAGTTTTATCAATGAATTAAATCGAAATGATCTGAATATAAGGCTCACTAGCTCCATAAACAGAAGTGAGGTGATCTTCATTGACCTGATAGTATATGTAAAGGATGATAAACTGCAGAGCAAAATTTACCGCAAGCCCACAGCGGGGAACACAGTCCTCCGTGCTACTAGCTTTCACCCCTAGTTTAAAAGGAAGTATCCCGTACGGAGAAAGTTTGAGAATTAGAAGGAGTTGCAGTGAAGAGAAGGTAGCAGAGAAGGGGGCGGGAAGAATTGGAGGTTAGCTTTATACAGTCAGGCTATTCAGAAATGTCCTTGAAATCAGCTATACGAAGAGCTAATATCAATAACAAAGAGGAATTGGTGTTTGGAATGAAGAGGAATAAAAAAGAGACAAATCTGAGAATGAGAAAAGGTTTATCACTAATTTTAGTACTGAATGGCAAGAACTCAGAAAAATAATGTCTAAACATTGGCACCAGGTGAGGAAAGATTCTATCATAGGCCACAAGGTGCAAGGAAGAGTATTAGTAATTCACAGCAAATGTAAATCAACGAGTGATGTGTTAGGTAATACAACAAGAGAAAGATGTAAAGAAAAGGAAACTTGGATGAGTAAAAGTAAAGGCTTTAGATGATGCACAAAATGTAAGGCATGTCAGTTTGGGGTTAACAAAATGGAATATATGACCCCTTTCAGAAAAAAGCCATGTAAGATTAAGGAAGCCTTCACTGTAAAACTGAATTTGGAGTATAAATACTTATGTGCCTGTGTGGCTTACAATATGTAGGGAGCACTGCCCATCCAGTACATTGGAGAATTCTCCAACATGTCCGTGCACTTAAAAATATAGATAAGTCATATCCCGTAGTGCACCATTTTGACCAGGGACATTTAAAAAAAATGAAAGAGGCTGCAACAGAGAATATATGCCAAGTCAGCTAAAAACAAGGTATATATCAGAATTGGGCAGCAGCAGTCCAAATGGATTGAACATGGAGGAAGATTTGATTATTTTTTTTAAATAAAAGTTACCTTTTTTTTTTCAAAATATTGATCCCATATGAATGGATAAAGAAATATAGGCATGTCCATCGTGTTCAAATTTGTGAATTGGGTATTTTGAAATGTTATGTTGTGCTGAAACCCTACTTTAGGGAAATTAGCTTTAAATTATGAGATAGTGTGAATGTGCAAAAATTACTGTATGGGTTTTGCATTTATGGTGTTTATTTTGTTGAATATGGTATTTTGAATCTTTAGGTTGTGACCCTACTTTAGGGGAATTAATTCCAAATTTTGATTCATAGAAAATACCCTACTTTAGCGCATGTTATCTGCAGGGAGCCGATGTGCTTGCAACAAGCGAATAATCATAAATAGGAGATTTTGTATAAGCTATTAGGCACCTTATTGATATCAATTGCACTTGAGAAGTCTGGAATATATATTGAATGAATTTAATGGTATAAAGAGATGCAACTTAGATGCATTTTGCCTATGTCTATGATGACGTATCAAATCATGTGACGGTATATTATTTGAAAACAATATGGGGTCAAGTATTGTGAAGAAGACTGGCGTTGTGCGTTTGAAACTCGTCCAGCTGGAGGTGTTGGCGCCTGTTTCCTTTGCAACAAAGGTGTAGAAATGTGACATGGAGAAACCTGTCTCCGTTGGAGCCAACACTCCCCATGCTTTGAAGCATAGCAGCTGAAACAGCACTGCAAGGATGTAACCAATATATATATATATATATATATATATATATATATATATATATATATATATAATATTCACTGAAAAAAACAAAAGTTACAGGGACGTTATAGTTAGGAAATAGAATTAAAAAAAACATAGAAATTCAATATGAAAGCCAACAGTTATAGGGACATTATAGTTAGTCTTACATTTTAAACGTACAAAACCATAGAAATTCACCTGCTTAAGTTAGAGGTATTTCAATTAACAATAACTCGTGCCCTAAGGCAACTATAACTTGCTCCCCTGCCATACACAGTTTTCTAATCAGTAATTTTACTGCAGAAGTTACACTGACATTATCACTGATGTTATCAAAGATGGCATGAGTGGAGTAATTTTTGGGGTAATAAGCAGTGCATTGCGAGGACGCAAGTTATAGTTACCTTAGGGCGCAAGTTATAGTTACTTGAAATAACTAACTACAACAAGTGAATTTCTATGGTTTTGTATGTTTTAAATATGAACCTAACTATAACGTCCTTGTAACCTTTGTTTTTTTCAGTGAATTTCTATGTTTTTGTTTAATGTAAAGTCATTTTCATAACTATATGTTTATCCAACTACCACCATGTACGGCCTTCAGCGTTGCCAGCCAGGCTCTGCGGCCATCCCCAATAAGCTGTCAGCTCCTGCCAAGTCACAGCAAACAGCTATGTCCCGGGGTGGGCACCCTGGGACATAGCAGGAGCTGGCCCTTGGGGGTCGGTTGTCCCCAGGGCCATCAGTGGCTTCACAAGGCCCCCCTCAAACATCAGTAGCCATGAGGTGGTGGTGGTCCCCAGGGCAGCCCCCATTACAATTGTTTGAAACCCCAGGGAGGTGGCGGTCCCTGGGATTGCAGGGGGGCAGGCGCTTCACCCCACCCTGCATTTCTGAATGGTAACTGGGTTTACTTTTGCCTGATTAGTGATATTGGAATTTGCCACTTTTTGCTTGTGTATATTGACTGCTGCCAGTTTCTTACAGACTGGAGAATAAGGTTACCTTTTTTTCATGTCCTAAGGAAGCCCTTAATCATTCAGGGTGAAACACGTCAACATCCAGTTGGAGGAGATGAATTATAAATTATAACAACATTAAAGGATGGTCACTATGTAAACCATACTCTGTGGGCATTATTCCCCATTCGTCTGCTACCAGCCCTTAACTGCCCCCAAATAATAGGAGTGGCAATTGTATTGTAAGGCAGAGACATATTTAAAAGGAAAGGAATCAAATGCTGAAAACATTGTTATGTTTTCGAAGTCTTTTTAACTGTATAGACATTTTTGATGAGGTATTCCCCATGGTTTGTGTGTTTATCTTTAACCTCGCTCCTTAGAACATGAATAATAAAACAATTGCACATAACCATAGGGGTAGGTTTTCCAGTGAATAATTTAGGCTTCACTGTGATAAGAATCTTGTGGTGATTCATCCCTGGCACGCCATTTTTTGTTTTGCTCTTTAATGATCTTCATGCCCAGATGCTCACAGGGTTACTTGGGCATACCCCTATCATTTTTAAATACATGATTACATGTAAGCAGAAAAACATAAAAAATTAGGATATTGAAAAAAGTACTGCTGTGTGCATTTTTTCAGAAACTTTAAATCCCTCTGTATCACTGTATTACCCATAAAGGTGGCACTGTGACGTTTGCATTCAGCAATAAACGAGCATTGATCAGAAATATTCCAAGAGCCTAGGGACAGGAATATCTGTTGGAGGGAGGGCAGTGAGGATAATAGGGTGGAAGAATAATGGCCACACCGACCATCAACTACAAAAAAGAAGCAATATGAGGAGGGTCAACCAGCACTGACCATCACGACTGAGGCAGTCACATTGCAGAGAGGTGACCATGCCCCTAGAAGAATGATTGAACCAGGCTGGGCTGTGAGTGAGGCCGGCTGAGCAATGATTGGGCCAAGCTGGACCATGAGCGAGGATTGGGCCAATCTGGGTTGTGAGCAAGGCAGCCTGAGCAGTGATTTGGCCAAGCTGGGATGTGAGCGAGGCCGGCTGAGCAGTGATTGGACCAAACTGGGCTGTGAGCAAGGCAGGCTGAGCAGTGATTGGACCAAGCTGGGCTGTGAGCGAGGCAGGCTGAGCAGTGATTGAGCCAGACTAGACCGTGAGCGAGGCAGGCTGAGCAGTGATTGGGTCAAGTTGGGCAGCCCGCAAACCTCCCTGCAGAGCTTTAGCATTGTTAGGGACACTAGAATTATTCTGGAAGTTTATCTCAGTTATGTAGCAAGGGTATTTGAGTTAAGTGGAAAAAACTAATTATGCAACACTTTTTTTGCATCATTGTTTTAATCTATTTGAGCTAAAACAAGGAGATTAGGAGGGGTTAACCTCTTTAAAAATATACCAGCTGCTAAAAGTGTATTATCCGCTTGCCTCCACCTGGCATCAGATGAGGTTGGAGCCACTGAAAGTGCAGGATCCGCCTGCCTCCACCTGGCATCAGATGAGGTTGGAGCCACTGAATGTGCAGGATCCGCCACTTGCACAGCCCCGTCGCGCAAGTCTTTGCCCAATTTACGGGCAGTGATATGCGCGATGTCTACTTCTGCACCCGCCGCACTGCTACATTGACGGCAGCTCCATGTGGAGCAATGTCCAGACCCAGCATTCCGCTGGGCCGGCGGACTGAAACACTGTTTCCGCCCGCCGGCCCAGCGGAATGTTGTGTATTGGGCCAGCGGGGTCCTCAACAGGCTGGAGGTCTGTGTTTGTACCGCCAGCTCAGAACTCGGCGGGAAATCCCGCCGAGTTCATAATGAGGGCCTTAGTCCGGCCTTCCTCATCTGATGTCATGCTGAGGCAGGTGGCGGATCCTGCACATTCAGTGGCTCCTGGCGGTGGCGGAGTTCCACCTGTGGCCGTCTCCATGTGAACATTATATGACGGTCCAGACCGCCATGCCGGCATGGCGGTCCGGACCGCCTGTGTTCATAATGACTGCCTAAATCTACAGAATCTGCCTGCCTCCACCTGACATCAGGTAAAGTGGGAGCTACTGAATGTGCAGAATCTCCCTGCCTCCTCCTGGCATCAGATGAAGTGGGAGGCACTGAATGTGCAGAATTCACCTGCCTCCACTTGGCATCGGATGAAGTGGGAGCCACTGAATGTGCAGAATCCCCCGCCTGCCTCCACCTGGCATCGAATGAGGTGGGAGCCACTGAATGTGAGGAACTGCGGCCTGCCCCAACCTGGCATCAAATGAGGTGGGAGCCACTGAATGTGCAGGATCCGCCTCATGCCTCAGCATGACATCAGATGAGGTAGGCAAGACTAATCTGTAGAATCCACCTGCCTCCACCTGGCATCAAATGAAGTAGGAGTCACTGAATGTGCATAATACAGATGCCTCCACATACATTGGATGAGGCAGGAGCCAATAAATATGCAGGATCCAGGCATACACTTGTTCTGTGCCGAAGGCCTCACCAAGCGCAGGTTTTTTTCTGTGAACAGTTGGCTTGTGCAGTCTGCACTGCTCACAATGAGTGACCTGAACTGGCTGATACAAACCCAAGTTTGACGGAGTTTCATTAAGTTCAAGGTTTGTGCAGGATAGATAGATAGATAGATAGATAGATAGATAGATAGATAGATAGATAGATAGATAGATAGATAGATAGATAGATAGATATTCACTTAAAAAGACAAAGGTTGCAGGGATGTTATAGTTAGGTTATGAATTTACTCTTACAAAACCATGGAAATTCAGCAGTTATAATTAGAGTTATTTCAAGTAACTAACTATAACTGGCACCCCACCATGCACTGATTTTTCTTCAATAATTTGACTTCTAATGTTTTATTGACATTTTTATTGATGTTATAAAAGTAGTCATGAGTGCTGTAATATCTGCGGCAATTAGAATGTGCATGGTGAGGGCACGAGGTATAGAAACTTGAAATAACTCTAACTATAACAGCTGAATTTCTATGGTTTTGTACAAGTAAATTCAGAACTTAACTATAATGTCCATGTAACATTTGTTTTTTTAAGTGAATTTCTAAGGCTTTTTAAATTCTATTTCCTAACTAAAACATCCCTGTAACCTTTGTTTTTTTCAGTGAATTTTTATGATTTTTTTACGTAAAGTGATTTTCATTAGTATGCGTTAATCCAACCACCACCGCGCACAGCCTTTGGCCGTGCATTGCAGCAGCAGCCAGGCCCTGTGGCCAACTCCTATAAGCTGTCAGCTCTTTCCAAGTCACAGCAAACAGCTATGTCCTGGGGGTGGGCACCCCGGGGTATAGCAGGAGCTGGCCATGGGCGGTGGTGGTTCCCCAGGGTAGCCCCCTGTTACAATTGTTTGAAGCCCCAGGGAGGTAGCGGTCCCTGGGATTGCAGGGGGCCAAGCACTCCTCCTCGCCCGCATTTCATAATGGTAACTGGGTTTACTTTTGCCTGATTAGTGATCTTGGAATTTGCACTTTTTGATTTTGGATATTAACTTCTGCCCGTTTCTTACAGACTGGAAAATAAGGTTCCCTTTTTTTTCATGTCCCCCCTCAAACATCGGCAGCCCCGAGGTGGGGTTGGTCCCTGGGGCACCCCCTCCTGTGGCAATCCCTGCAGCCAACCCCCCTAACAACTTAGGGCCAGATGTAGCAAGGCTTTTGCGCCTCGCAAACGGCAAAAAACGCTGTTTGCGAGGCGCAAAAGCCCCCACGTGATGCAGAAACGCATTTTGCGAGTCGGAACCGACTCGCAAAATGCGTTTCCGACTCGCAAATAGGAAGGGGTGTTCCCTTCCTATTTGCGACTCGCAACGCAATGTAAGTTTTCGCGGTCGCAAAATCAACTTGCAGTTACCATCCACTTCTTGAAGTGGATGGTAACTCATTCGCAAACGGGAAGGGGTCCCCATGGGACCCCTTCCCCTTTGTGAATGATCACAAAAATATTTTTTCAGAGCACTGCCTACTCTGAAAAAAACCTAAACAAAAGGTTTTGGTATTTTTTTCCAAGTGCAGCTCGTTTTCCTTTAAGGAAAACGGGCTGCAGATGGAAAAAAAAAACTGCTTTATTTAAAAGCAGTCACGGACATGGTGGTCTGCTGTCTCCAGCAGGCCACCATCCCCGTGAGTGCCCAGACTCGCAATGGGGTCGCAAACTGCGACCCACCTCATTAATATTAATGAGGTGGGTCTTTGCGACCCCATTGCGAGTCGCAGAAGGTGTCTGAGACTCCTTTCTGCATAGCAAATTGCGACTTGCAATTTGCGAGTCGCTCGGGCTCGCAAATTGCAAGTCGCAATTTGCAACGTACCTTCATCTGGCCCTTAATCCCATGCTGTGCACAGCCATGTGCAGCGGGCATTGGCTGCAGTGCCAACTCCCGCTCTCTCTGGGTGTGAGAATAGGTATGAGAGGGTGTCTCTGGGTGTGAGAGTGTCTGTCTGGGTGTGAGAGTGGGTGTGAGAGTGTATGATTGCATTCCAATAGATGAAAGATGCATTCACATCCATGAAGGATTTTCAGACCATTTTTCAATATGGAAACACCGTGAAAGCACTCTTGCTTTGTCATCACCAAGGCCAGGAGTTAGGATCATTTGCCCTTTCCTGAAGTGGAGCTTCAGCTGTGGCATGTGCTATGTTTATATTTGTAAGTGCTTCCTGTTGAGGTTTAATTTATTGGAAATTAGCATCATGGCCACAACGGAAGCTCACCTGCTCATTTATCCAGCAAGATTCAACAGTTGTGCACAAAATGTCTACCCAACTGGAGCACTTTCTACTGGTTAGGTAGTAAGTGCTACCTCATTGGGTTAATATGCATTGTGGGCCCTCCTCCCCTGGCTGATTTTGTCCTCTGGGTCCCCATCCCTCAGCCTCACCAGGATCTTTATTCGGGGGAGGGTTTAGGGGGGCGGGCCCCCTCCCCGACCAACTTTGGCCCTTGAGACCCCATCCCAGGGGCCTGGCCTCACCATGATCTTTCTTTTTAGGGAGAGGGGGTGCCGCGCTGCCCTCCTCCCCCAGCAAATTCCAGCCCCGGGAACCCCATCTCCCAACGCCCAGCCTTTTTTAAATTATTTATTCTTTTGGGACGGGGGACGGCCATAAATCAGGGCACCTAGTGTGTGTTGAGGACCACAGGGGGAGCCTCAAGGCCCCAGTGGTCCCAGGTGCCTTCCCGCCTCCTGCAGGAGCCGGCATTGCTGTCACAGAGAGGGAGCTGCTAAAGATGCTGCTCCCTGTCTGTGTGAGGAATTGTTTCCTCTGTTTCCATGTCAGCGGGCAGGGAAACAGAGGAAACCTCTGCTTCAAGCAAGCAAGAGCTATTTGACAGCTCTTGCTTGCTGGAACCAGAGAGTTTGCTGTGAGTTGGTGGAAACTGTCAAAGTTTCTGCCAAGTCGAAGCAAACAGCTGTGTCCTAGGGTGGGTACCCCAGGACGTAGCAAGAGCTGGCCGTGGGGATGGCAGTTCCCAGGGCCATTATTGGCTCCTTGAGGGGGGCCGTGAGGCCCCCTCGAACATTTTACTTAGCCCCGGCGAGGTGGTGGTCCCCAAGGCCGGGGGTCCACAATGGACCCCCTTCATTCTTTTATGTCAGTCCCTGGGAGGTGGCAGTCCCGAGGCTGCAGGGTCTGCATGGCCCCCTCACATTCTTAATCTATTTAGCCCCACAGAGATGGTGGTCCCTGGGGGGGCTTTGTGGCCCCCCATTCTTAATCTGTTTAGCCTCAAGGAGGTGGTGGTGGCCCCCGGGGATGAAGGAGGGCCACACACCACCCCTCCATTCTTACTCTGTTTCGCCCTGGGGAGGTGGCAGTCCCCGAGGCTGCGTGGGGCAGGGGTGGTCAGGGTCCCCCCCACATTTAATTAGACATTTTTTGGGGAGGAGAAGGTCACCTAGGCTGCGGGGCAGCTGGGCGGCCCCCCTGCATTTAATTAGATATTTTGCCACGGGGAGGTGGCAGTCACCAGGGCTGCGGGGAAACGAGGTGGCCTCCCTGCATTTAATTGGACATGAGCCCTGGGAAGGTGGCAGCCCTCTGGCTGTGGGGTATGGGGGGGCAGGTGGACCCCCGCATTCAAAATTTGACATGCCCCCATGTTGGACCTGGCCCTTTTTGTAGGTTTATCCAGAAATGTTTTGCCTCCTTCCACCTGTTTTTTTTTTTACCTGTTTTTGTTAGCTTTTAGGCTCTGGGCACTTTCCCACTACTAACCAGTGCTAAAGTAAAAGGCCTCTGTCTAAATAGGATTGGTTACTGGTTTTCCCATGATTGGCACATTCGGTTTACTGATAAGTCTCTAGCATAGTGCACCATGTGTTCCCGGGGCCTGTAAATCAAATGCTGCTAGTAGGCCTGCAGAACTGATTGTGCCACTCACACAAGGAGCCCTGTGAACATGTCTCAGACCTGTCACTGCAGTGTCTGTGTGTACAGTTTTTAACTGCCAGTTTGACCTGGTGAGTGTACACACTTGCCAGGCCCAAACCTTCCCTTTTACTAGATGTAAGTCACCCCTAATGTAGGCCTCAGGTAGCCCCATGGGCAGGGTGCAGTATATTTAAAAGGTAGTACATGTGCCGTTGTGTTTTACATGTCCTAATAGTGAAATACTGCCAAATTCGTTTTTCACTATTGCAAGGCCTATTCCTCTCATAGGTTAACATGGGGATTTCTTTGAAATATCTTTTAAGTGCAGTTTCCCATTGGGAGCAAATGGAGATTTGGAGTTTGAGGTCCCTGAACTCACAATTTAAGTTAAAAATACATCTTTTGGTAAAGTTGTTTTTTTGGATTGTCTGTTTGAAAATGCCACTTTTAGAAAGTGGGCATTTTTTTGTTTAACCATTCTGTGCCTCTGATTGGCTGTTGAATACATGTCTGTGTCAGACCGACATTTGGGCTGTTTGTGAATTCTCTCTAGACAGTAGCACAAAGGGAGCTGAGGTGTGTCCTGCATATCCTGATGAGTCTTACTGGACTAGAGTGGGAGGGGGAAATGACATCTGCACTTGAAAGGGCTGTACCTGCCCTCACACAATACAGTCTCCAACCCCCTTGAGTGTGTCTGGGGCAGGGCAAGGAAGAGGCAGTGTCTTGTGCACTACAAAGACTTTCCTTTGAAATTTGCCTACTTCAAAAGCAGGAATGAGTATAAGTATTGGACTGCTGACCCCACAACTTTAGATTACTTCTGGATCAAGAGGAACCTCTGCCAAGGAGAAGAGCTTGATGCTTGAGGAGGACCTGCCACTCTGCCTGTTGCTTTGCTGTGCTGGCCTTCTGCTGATGCTTCTGCCTGAGGAGGGAAAAGACTGGACTTTGCTTTCAGAAATCTGCTTGTGGAGTTTCTCCAAGGGCTTGGACTGAGCTTGCCCCCTGTTCTGAAGTCTAAGGGACATTAAAAACTTCATCTGCCAGTGCCAGGGCTCTTCTGCTGAGAGGCCTGACATGCTAAATGGTGCCAAACAAAGTCCCTGGGCCCTTAGAAGTGGAAGCTGGTAACCTGCGGGGGAAAATCCAAGCACCGCCATGCACGCATTAGAAAAATCAACGCAGCACCTGTCCCACAGGAAAATTTGATGCAGCACCTGTTCTCAACTTGGACCCTTCGCACAGTGCATCAGAATTTTCCACGCATTGACCCTGGGCGTCAAAATCTTCAACATCACTGCACGGACCTGAGGCTATGAATTCGATGCATCCTTTCCCTGCGAGGGAAGAATTGATGCATCAGTTACCCGGCTGAGAAAGAATCGACACACAGCCTCACTTGTGAGTAAAGAATCAACTAATTGCTTGCTTTTTCGATGCACGCTCGCCTGTGTGTCTTTATTTTTGATGCTTACCAGGTACTTTGTGCAAAAACAATGCATTCATTCATTTCTATGGGTTAAGACTCGTTTTACTTTTAAAATGTATATCTTTGCTTGTGTATGATGGATTTTTGTTGTTTTGGTCTTGTTTAATTTAGAGAAATATTGGTTATTTTTGTAAACTGGTGTGGAATCCTTCTGTGGTGTTACTGTATGTGTTTGTTCAAATACTTTACACATTACCTCTGAGATAAGCCTGACTGCTTGTGCCAAGCTACCAAAGGGGGGAGCAGGGGTTATCTGAGCTATATATCTCCCTTACCCTGACTAGAATGAGGGTCCCTACTTGGACAGGGTATAAACTGACTTCCAACTAGATACCCCATTTCTAAAATCCCCAGACCAGGCCCACTTAGGGGCTTCATTGAAGCAAGCGTGGGAGCCCGCGCTTGTTTTATTTATTTTTTCAGCGGATCCGGGGATCTCCCACATCTCCCACCGAATTAAAAAAATACTTTTTTGCTCTGGGGGGTTCCCTCTGGGAACCCAACACCAATGCTAAGTGGTCAGGGTGTTCTGAACCTTTTTTCTGGGACTCATCTGAAGCCAATACTAACATGGCTGCCAACACTTGCTTGTTGAAGTGTTGGCAGCCAATCAGATCTCAGCATGAGATCGGGAAGGTTCGCGGAGCCTTCGTGTCTCTATATATACGAATTTGGATTTTCTTTAATTTTCACCAAATAACAAAAAGGACGCTTTCTGGACCAAGATTTACTTTTCTACCAAATTTGTTGTCATTCCATCCAGTGGTTTGGGTGATATTCCTGTTCAAAATCCATATAGGGGGGAAATTTCATGAAGATTCATCAAACGGCGCCAAAGTTATTAGCAAAACAAAAAACACTTTTTCTATAGAAACTAGCGGCCTCATTATGAGGCTGTGGCAGTCAGACTGCCACGGCTGTAGCTCTCCGACCGCCACGTTACAAGTTAGGCAGATGGACCTGTCTAAGGACCGCTGTCCCCGCCCGGATCACAGATCCCGATGGCGTAACAGCAGTCTTGGTTGTAGTCAGCCAGGGCGGCGCTAAACTCAGCGCCACGTGGCTGATTACAACCTTGTTCTCTGCTAAACTTTTCATAGCGTTGACCCTGCCATACAAAGGCTGGTGGAAAACAAGTGCTGGGATCCACAGGGCAGTCCCCCTGCCCAACACCATCGGAATGTGCTTTGTCTGCTTTGCAGATAGTGCACATTCCAAGAGGGCAGGTCGGCCCCTTCTGTGCTACGAGATAGCACTCGGCTCCTTTGAGGAGCACTGGCTCCACCAGTCTGACTGGCAGGAACCCTCTATTTCAAGGTTTTTGCCAGTCACAGTGGCAGAAACGTTGTAATGGGGGCGGCACCGCCATGGCGGGGACATCCTCCCTGTGAGTTTGGCAAGCCAGTGATGGGACCTTGAAACTCCTAATGAGGATCTAGGTCCTAATTATAACTACCTAGTCCTAGGATTCCCGACCTCCCTCCCCTTTGGAGTTAGTTATCTGTGGTTGTTATTTCTGTGGTTTGCTTGGTGCTACCGGATGTTTGGTGTCTCTACTTCCCTTTGTAGTGGCACCTGGGTAATGGCGGCCATGTTGGGAGAAGTTTTTGGATTTGGCTGGGGAATAATGTCTGCCTCGAGGAGATGGAATCTCATGTGTAAGGACTGGATCGGGGAAGATGGACAGGTGGTAATGAGAGGGATGTGGCAGGCCAAGAAGAGAGGGACTGTTCTGAGAATATAAGGGCTATTCTGGAGTGAGTCCATGTAGCATATTGTTATACCTTATTGAGGTACTTTTCAACCCAGTAAGGGGATTTAGAGAAGCATGGTGGGGGCAACATGTCACAGAACACATATTGTTTGGGGACACAAAAAGGAGGAGAGTTAATTTGATACAGTGCATTTAGGCGCATATTTAAATAAAACATATGCATTTTGAGAGGAAAAACTCAAGAGTTGCACTCCTTTCTAAACCACTGCATGCAAAAGAGAAGATTTAAGAATTTCATTTTTATACTTCTTTTGATAGCAATAGCTTCCAGGACCAAGCCTTCTCATGCTTAGGCTGATACTTTTTGATGGTTCAGACACCTCACGCTTTCCATGATGATTTACAAAATACACTATCCCCTGTGAATCAGCTGTACTGCGCCAAGGATCTTTAAATTAAATTGACTTTTCAAACGAGTTCTTCTGGGAAACAGTAGTGCTCACCATTCTCTGGAGAATTTATGCAAAACTGTGACTCCATGCGGAAGCGTCTCCGACAAACTGGAATGCTCAGTGCCGCCACCACCATGAATTTGAAAATTAAATTGACTCAGCACCAGAGTGCCACTGAGGAATCAGATTGCTCCATACTGACACAACCCCCAAGGATCTCAAATCAAATAGACTCAGCACAGCAGTGTCACTCAGAAAACCCGAGGGCTCTCAGCGGGCGCATCTCCCAGTGATCTTTAAATCCACTTGATACGGCAAATAAGTGCTAATAAGGACTCGCATTGTTCATTTCTGACACACTGCTTGGTGGTCTTTAAATAAAGTTGGCGTAGGATAGCAGTACCAACAAGAAAACAAATTATTCATTTTTGACATATCTGCCAATGATGTATACACCCAGTTATCTCAGCAGAATACCAATGAGAATTTAAATTGTGCATTGCTGACACATCACCTGAAGGTCTCTAAAATCAATCGAGTACAGCAGCACCAAGAAACCTAACAGTTCATTACTTAACTGAAATAACTCCTGGGACGGAGGATTTAGAAATTCAGTCGACTTACCACAACAGAACCAAAAATAAATGAATTTGTTTAATAGTAATACGCCTGCCATGTCCCATGGATCTCTCAATTCAATCAACTTAACACTGGAGTAGCGATCAGAAACTGAATTGTTCATCACCAGCAAATCTCCTGAGGAGCCATAAATTCTCTCAAGTTAGCATAGCTCGGCTAATGAAAAATTGAAGTGCTCATTGGCGAAAGAATGCCCAGAAATCAGGATTTCTCTATTCATTTGACATAAAAGCAGTAGCAATCGAAAATTGAACTGCTCATTGCTGCTCGATCTCGCAAGAGTCCATGAATTAATTGAAATTACCACAGCATCACCAGTCAGAAATTGACATGCGTAGCTAATGCATTTCCAGAGGCAACGTACCGCAGTACCAATAAGAAAAATAAAGCGCAGACTCACTTTCTGAAGGATCTTCCAATTCGCTCGATTTACTGTACCAATTTTAATCTGAAATTGAATCCTTTTTTGCAAAGACATTTCATAAGGATCTCTCAATTCAATCGGCATAGTAGAAAAGTACCAACGAGAAGCAGAAGTATTGATTGCTGAAAGAACTTCCAGGCCCGAGAATCTCTCAATTCAATTGAATTTGCACAGCAATGGTAATTTGTAACTGGATCTTTCAATGCTGACAGACTTCCTAAGGATCTCTTAATTCAGTCAACGTAGCACCAAAAAGAATTGGCAGTGTTTATGGCTTTAAGAACTCCCCGTCCATAGTTTCTTGTGTGTCAATGGACTTAGCAATATTCAGTCCTAATCAGAAACGGAATCGTTCATTGCTGACACATCTGGATCAGGGAATTTCTAAATGCAATTGACTTACCATAGTTCTAGTGAAAAGCAATCCATTAATAGTAAACTCACTTCCTGATTTATATATTAGATGAGTCAATTTAGCATATCAGAAAACGAAATATTTGTTACAAACCCACTTTCCAAATGATCTATACTTTTGTTCGGCTTGGCACATCAACACCAATCAGAAGCTGAATTGTTTACTGCTGACGAGTCTACCAGAACCTCTCAGTTCAGTTCAATCAACCTAGCACAACAGTACAAATGAATCTCCAAATTGTTAATTGCTGAGGATTCTCCCGGGGATTTCTCTGCTCAATGGAGCTAGGAGCGCCGCTGAGCTACAGAAGTCCTCGCACCTGATAGGATTTGTGAAAACAATTGACTTGTGGAGCAGAGACTGTGAAACAGCTGGGGTAGCACAATTCAAAGTGATTTTTTATCTGACTTTCAGGCATCAGATTTGCTGTTGTTACATTTTGGAAAACTAAGAGAGGAAGAGCAGTTTTTGTTGCAGATGTCTTTGTGGTGATCAGGCAGCCGTGGCGGGTATGCAGAGATGCCCGCGTACTGGACAGACAGTGCAGCTGCTTATGGTGGTGATGCCAGGATTGTGCATGCCAGTTATCAGAGCCATCTCTAAACACCCCTTCTGCAGCCAGCATTTCCTCTGCCGTCATTGGAGAAAGGCCTATGGTGCAGCAAACCGTTGTGTCTTGGTGGGTGGCAAGCTGCAGGAAGGCATTGGCTTTGCAAGGCGCATGTCTTCAGCAGGCCTCTGGTTGCAGCAGGTTGCGTTGGTGCCATCACTCGAATATCTGATGGCAGAAAGCCTCTGAGATTTAGAAGAGTAAGGAATGTCACCATTGAAGCGCCATTCTGTAGACTCCAACCTTATTTTTGAGGAGACTTTTATGATACACTGTGCCATATATACCAATGGGTCAAGTATGATAAAAAATATGATATCCCCGAATCTAGAGAGGAGAGCAGTTGTTCACTGCTAATAAATATTGCATTTCCGACTGCTTCTCTGGTCTGAACCTAGATTGTCTATTGGTTTGCGTATTATTGCCTCAATAAAGTCTTGGAATGGACGGTTGAGCCCTTGCTGAATGGCTTTTCTAAAGGAGGGCAGGTTCAATCTGGGAATCTAGCTCGAAACCCTAGCCACTAGGCTGCAGGTCTCTTTGTTTCTTGATGCTAGTTTCTGTTAGCGCCTTAGGAGCTTTGTCTTCTAGAAGAAATCTACTTATGATGCGTGCAGCATCGTGGCCAAATGACAGATGGTCTCTAGGTATGGCAGCTAAGCATGGCTCAACTGGACGATGGGGGCTTTAGATGGGTCACCTTTCTTGTACCCTTGATTCTGACGCATCATGGAGAAGGCTGAAAGGGTGAGCAGGTAGGGGTCGATCTTTAGGGGGATCGTTAGGGAAGCCGATGATTATTGAAGACTTTCCCAAATCCCTCTTCACCATAACATTTAATTCGATTATCTATGTTGTCTTGTTGGTCCAGGTGTATTTAAAGGTTTTATTTTACTTTTTAAGGTAATTAACAAGTGACCAGTCCAAGAAATGAGTCTCCTAATAGTATCAGTGGTGTCAATCTCACAGGTGACTACTGAGTCCGGCGTGTATCCTGCTCTGATTTCTCAGGTATGTTTGAGGCCTAGTAGTTACTACGGATACCCATCCTATGGTCAGAATCACCGAGCTGTAGGATTTTCTCTGGACACAGCCAGATCTGTGATTTCTTCTGAGAGAAAAGGTTATTTCCAGATTTGCGGTGGTCTCTGGTAACAGTGAATATAGAGTTGGCAAAGGGAAGAAAAACAGGCAGTCAAGGGGTTGGAGCCAGGCCAGTCAAGAGTCCCACGGCACCACACACCTGGGAGTGCAGTCCAGAGATGGGGGCAGTGCAAGCAGTCAAGGTAACTCCAGGGGCCAGCCAAGCTTTTTGCGGAGGCCCCCCAGCAGCATGTCTGGGAAACTGGTACCCGCAGGAAGGCCTGAGGGCACGACCACCAGGCAGGACAGGCCCCGTTCGACCGCCACCAATGTCGGCCGAACACGGCCATCCCCCATATCACCTGGGGTGGAGGAGGCCATGATGGAGGTCGGAGCCCCTCAATCGCCGTTCAGCGAATGGAGGGTCCCCCGGGGCTTTAGGATGGCGAAAGATAAGTAAATGGACTGGATGTTTACTACAGAGCGATCGCCATCTTAGCGGCCGGAGCCATGCAGCCAAATGCTTGAAGAGAGGATACTTTGAGACGGATACCCCCAGGAATGTTAACACTCACGACAAAGCAGCCCTGAACCACTCAAATTGGCATGCGTATTTTTCATAGAATTTTATAGTGCTGTGCAGAGCCAGCTTTTGCTAAGATAGCGCTGTGGGCAGAGAGAAATTTGGCGCCCTTGCAGTGGGGGCCCCTGCAAATCTCAAGGTGAGGGGACGGAGGGGGGGAAATAAAAAATAAAAAAAAGTAGATTTACCTTACCGCCGTCTCTGTCTCCTGCTGCCTCCCGCTCCTCTTCCCTCCACGTATTGTCCCAGCATTTGCTGGGGCACCCGTACAGGCTCCCCAGCAATCCTGGCATTGCTTTCATGCCAAACCTACCATGAAAGCAGCGTCAGGATTGGTCTGAACGGCAGTCATGCCGGTCAGACACAGCCCGGGGGTCTGTGCAGTTTCCCCAGCTCGGCTGTTAACCACAACAGGGCTGGAGAAACCTAAGTGGGCATGTGTGTTTGGCCAGTCTCAGACGGCCGGCCAAACACACATGCGCACTTAGGTGCACTCTCCCCACCACCTCCTGTGGCCCAGCCCTGCCCCTCCCTGTACCGCCGGTTGAGCCAGCAGATGAAAAATAAAAGGATAGTGCAACTATTGTTTTACTTTTCATCTCCTGGCTCTTGGACAGGGGGGCGACGCTCCTTCACCCTTGCTGATGGCCGTGAATTGATTGAAGCAGCAGAGGGCCCTCTTGGTTCACTGGTCAGTACCTGGACGAGCGACTGGACCCTGGACACAAACATCCCTCGACCTCCCCCAGCTCACCTAAATCATCAATAGCTTAGATCCTCATGAAGATAATGGCTTATTGATGTGTGTCAGCAAGGGTCAGAGGACGAATGGAGGGCAAGGAAGGGGGCTAAAGGGGTGTTAAAAACATCATCTGTGGTATGATAATGAAGGACTAAAACCATCTTAAACTGCCAAGTCAGACAGAAAGGAACAGGCAGGGACAAGGACAAGGCTGGAGCGAGATGAGAAGGTGCCACTGTGGGCATGGCCTTCAGGCACACAGCTCCATGCGCCCCTCAGAGTACCGGGCACTGTAGTGGCATCAGTGCGTCGGAGAGGGCTGCCCACGAGATTTAAACCAAATTTAAATCACTCCCAAGGTGGAGCATTCCTCATCTACTGAAATGTCTGGACCTTTATGGTATGTGTGATAACAGAATGAGTATTGATGCCAGTGCTTTAAATGGAAATATCAAAGTGCAGGTACTCACCCATCTGAGTACCTGTTTGCTCTTGAGAACTGCAGGTACCCTCCCATTAAATGTACTACAGCACTGCTGAGAAGTTTGGGTGCTCTCCCATTAAATGTATTGCAGCAGTGCTGAGAAGTGCAGGTACTCTCCCATTAAATGTATAGCAGCATTGCTGAGAAGTGCTGGTACTCTCCCATTAAATGCACTGCAGCAGTGCTGAGAAGTGCAGGTACTCTCCCATTAAATGTAATACAGCAGTGCTGAGAAGTGCTAGTACTCTCCCGTTAAAGTTACTGCAGCAATGCTGAGAAGTGCAGGTACTCTCCCGTTAAATGTACTGCAGCAGTGCTGAGAAGTGCAGGTGCTCTCCCATTAAAAGTATTGCAGCAGTGCTGAGAAGTGCAGGTACTCTCCCGTTAAATGTATTGCAGCAGTGCTGAAAAGTGCAGGTACTCTCCCATTAAATGTATAGCAGCATTGCTGAGAAGTGCCGGTACTCTCCTATTAAATGTACTACAGCAGTGCTGAGAAGTGCAGGTACTCTCTTATTAAATGTACGGCAGCAGTGCTGAGAAGTGCAAGTGCTCTCCCATTAAAAGTATTGCAGCAGTGCTGAGAAGTGGAGGTACTCTCCAGTTAAATGTATTGCAGCAGTGCTGAGAAGTGCAGGTACTCTCCCATTAAATGTATAGCAGCATTGCTGAGAAGTGCAGGTACTCTCCCATTAAATGTAATTTAGCAGTGCTGAGAAGTGCAGGTACTCTCCCGTTAAATGTACTGCAGCAGTGCTGAGAAGTGCAGGTACTCTCCCATTAAATGTATAGCAGTATTGCTGAGAAGTGCAGGTACTCTCTCATTAAATGTAATTTAGCAGTGCTGAGAAGTGCAGGTACTCTCCCATTAAATGTACTGCAGCAGTGCTGAGAAGTGCAGGTACTCTCCCATTAAAAGTATTGCAGCAGTGCTGAGAGGTGCAGGTACTCTCCCATTAAATGTATTGCATCGGTGCTGCGAACTGCAGGCACTCTCCCATTAAATGTACTGCAGCAGTGCTGAGAAGTGCCGGTACTCTTCCGTTAAATGTATTGCAGAAGTGCTGAGAAGTGCCGGTACTCTTCCGTTAAATGTACTGCAGCAGGGCTGAGAACTGCCGGTACTCTCCCATTAAATGTACTGCAGCAGTGCTGAGAGGTGCAGGTACTCTCCCATTAAATGTATTACAGCAGTGCTGAGAAGTGCAGGTACTCTCCCATTAAAAGTATTACAGCAGTGCTGAGAGGTGCTGGTACTCTCCCATTAAATGTGCTGCAGCAGTGCTGAGAAGTGGCGGTGCTCTCCCATTAAACGTATTGCAGCAGTGCTGAGAGGTGCAGGGACTCTCCCATTAAATGTGCTGCAGCAGTGCTGAGAAATGCAGGTACTCTCCCATTAAATGTATTGCAACAGTGCTGAGAAGTGCCAGTACTCTCCCATTAAATGTATTGCAGTAGTGCTGAGAAGTGCAGGTACTCTCCCTTTAAATGTATTGCAGCAGTGCTGAGAAGTGCAGGTACTCTCCCATTAAATGAATTACAGCAGTGCTGAGAAGTGCCGGTACTCTCCCATTAAATGTATTAGAGCAGTGCTGAGAGGTGCAGGTACTCTCCCTTTAAATGTATTACAGCAGTGCTGAGAAGTGCAGGTACTCTCCCATTAAATGTATTGCAGCAGTGCTGAGAAGTGCCAGTACTCTCCCTTCCAAATTATAGAACTGCAAGTGCTTAGTACCTGCCCTTTTAAAGCACTCGATTAAGCAAAATGTGAGTGAGAACAATGCGACAGTAATTTCTCTTTGTGGAATTGTGAATTTTATTAAGCTTAGTATCAGGTTGGCACGCGGTAAACAACCCTCTGTCACCAGTGGTCCCTTATTCTGGGGCAGAGCCAATCTGCCCTCGGAATAGGGGAGGTTGAAACCTCTCTCCCTGGACTGGTCATGGTGGAGGAAGCTCCCAGGAGCATCTTGTGTGGAATGTGAGATGCCAGCCAGCCAGTGCTTGGGTGGCACTCCCAGCTGCCAGTTACCGATGTCCTGGGTCCCGAGCAGGGCCAAGAAGCAGGCCAGGATAATGGGTGGGGTTTTACCTGTATTGGGTGAGGTTCAGTAGATCTGTGCAAAACTCTCTGTGGACCACATGCATTCATGTCTGCTAACTGCCCGCCTTTCCTCCTGATCTGTGGCTGGGCCCATAGCCCTGGCGCGTGCATTTCGCAGCAGCTAACGCCCTCTCTAGAGAGTTAACTGCTGGGAATAGCCTGAGTAGAGGGTGGTAGCGCGTTATTCTGTTTTTTAATCCCAAGTGTTTCCTTTGACTTCACTCAGGCTGTTTGATATTAACAATAACCCGCTCAGTACTTTTGACAACTGAATAATCATTTCCAGTGTCTTAAACCTAACTGAGGTCCATGTGATCAGTAGAACTCACTCTTCACGCAAGGAGTGATGATGGATATGCTACCTGTCGTACTTTGGCGACAGACTGGGACATTTTTGCGCATGCAAATCCGAATTCCCCCATTCATTCTTTCCTCCTGCCCACAAATTGTTGTATTTCTGCCCAGCTTCTGCCGTTTCTGATGGCACGTGTTCAGCAAGCAAGCGCTGGTTACACACTTCTTAAATGGCACCGCCTTTCCTGTAGACGAGGGAGGCTTACCAGCAGAGTCCCCTGCTGATGCTGCTGGCAGGTGTCATGCCATAGCAGCTGTGCTAAGCAGGCCTTCTGTTTGCCTCGATTGACAAGTCAGAGTGGAGATTGGTCGGGGGAGGTGGCTTCACCTGGCCAGTTGATTGACAGCTCATAATGGTCGAGTACAACTTCCTGCTACCATGTGTGAGAACCACCTCGCCCTCTCTTCAGAGAGGTATCTTAATGGGTCAGATCCACCAACCTATGCACCTGTCAGAGAAGTGGGTGGTCGGCATGGAGATGGTGACACCATCCTTGGAGACCCTTGGAGACCCTTGGAGGGTCTACACCAGAGCTAACCTGACATTTCTTCTAACCAACCTCTACTTGATTAGGAGTCAGCTAGAGATACCTCAACACATCCTCACCTTTGTGTGCAAAGTAATGCGCACAGCTGTTTCCCTGACTGGTGATGCCATCTAGAAAACAGAGCCTGCTATGAACAACCAGTCACCCGAATCGTGAATAGTTAAACCCTTTGGCACAGCCAGCCATAAACAAAGATCTTTGGAACGGCCTAACTCAGTCCACTTTCAGAGTAGCCAACATGGACCATTAGCAAACCAGACATAAAGCAAATACCTACTGACCATTAACAGCAAAACACAACCTTATGCAAACGGTCGATGGAAATCCCAAATGTGGGCATCCTGAAGGAGCAAGTGGTATTATCCTACAGTAACGGCAGAAGACACTATACTAATGCAGTTAAGATAATACGATTAACACGGAAGGTGATACACAGAGTCTGCACAAGCTTGAATGTCGACCTCACATCCACCCCTCTGAGACCATGAAGAATCACCTCTTGAGCAATGGAGACCTCAGTGGAGGGAGAGGAGGCAGGACCTGTGGAGGATCCTTAATAGAGGTCCTGCTTGAAGAACATCTGCTAGAGGTATTGAAGACGTCGAAGCTGTACACAGCCAAGCTTCCAACTTCTGGGGTTAGCATTAACAGCAGGAAAGAGAAATCCAGTGCAGCTCAGGCTGATAACTCTCGACAGAGGGTGTAAATTCTAACCAAACAAGTGTACGTGCGAGAAAGACATAGATCCTCGCTGGGCCTCGATGCAGGGAACGGATTGAAAGTCTTTTCATGATCCCAGTACCCCTTTTTAAAGTAACCATATGCGAGGAGTGCTGAACAATTGCCATTTTAAGTCCAGGTTATAATTTGTACAGGAATTTAATGGAGTTGGACACCATCTTAAAGTCAGGCAGGTTTCTAAAGTAGTCTGAGAGAAGAAGCAACATCTTGCAGTTAAGCTGGTTGCAGATGCAGCACACACAATACGCTGGTAGAAGCTGTGTTGAAGTCTGATAAATTGTGTTTTTAGGCTGAGCGCGCAAGCACTTTGACCTGTTGTACGTATTATGGGCATTTAACCACACCCACTGCACACCCATCACTTTCACTCCTTCGTGGGCTTCCCTTTAAAAAATTATTTGTTATCATTGGTAAATGCTTTACGTTTGTCCCTCCGTGGGGAGGTTTTATTACTGCCTTGCAGACTGCCCCGTTACATGGATAATTGCACGATATCCGATATGTTTGACTGTGAGCAAAGCTCTTTTTTCTTTTGTCTCTCTCCTTCGCCCTCATGGGGCTTTGCACTGGCTCGCTTATGTCAACTATTTTACTTTTCATTTCAATTTATGTGCCAAGAAAAGTCCTGTTAGGAATTTACAATGCTAATAGCTCTAACTCAAGCAGATGCGAGACCCACTGCATTGCAAATGCTTGTTATAGATTTACGCTTTTGGAGAGCAAGACTAAGCAACCTCAGCATGGGCCCCATCATCACACTTACCTCATTACGCATACTATGACCCTTTGTCCAGTTCCTACCTGAAGCTCAACTCAGCCAATACAGATTCCTCCTATTCGCCAAAAGTTACAAACAACGTACCATAAAATTTGCCTAAATTACATGAACCTTGACGGTTTTGAACTCCAATTCTCACTCAATGCAAAGTCAATCGGATTCACCCGTAAGGAACACATTGCCAAAAATACGTAGACAACTTGGTACCAGCTCTCTGTTCTGAAAAAGAATGAAATTGAAACTTCCAGAAAGTGACATTGGAACTGCCGTTCAAACCCTCACAGTCTCACATCTAGATGGAGATAACATCCTTCTCCAGGTCCTTGCAAACTGGACACTGGCAGCCTGTGGGGCATCCTACACGCCAAAGCACATCTCACCCAGGGCTGGACAACATATATCATTACACCTTGTTGAAGAAACTCCATTGGCTTGTGTTGCTGGCCCGGACAATATTCAAAATAGCTGCATCATTTACAAAGCCATCCCAACCAGCCCCCTGAAGACAAGCTCACCATCTCTTGTGGATCTTGCCACCACTACAGCCGGGCCACCATCGGACTGCCGACCGAGAAGTATAAAAAAAGAAAAAGGCACTACAATGGGCCTTTTCCACCAGTGCACCCAGGATCTGGAATAACGTACAGTATCCATCAGGACCGCCCCAATGCTGCCCCAATTTAGGAAAGAGTTGAAGACTCATCTCTTTAAGGAACATTATACCACAGTGCATTGCCGTCCAACATCAAGCAAGCTTTCCTATCACTTGTTGAGTTTATGTTTGTCTTTGACCATGTACAGCACTCCCCTGCCTTTCAGCTAGGTTCGTGCTATAGAAACACCATATCATTTCATGGATATATACCTACGTACCTCCCTTCATCATAGGTGATTGATGGATACCTCACTTCATCACGGGGGTGGGTGGTGGCCTCCCTTGAGGACTGAGGGATGGAGGTGGTACTAGGGGTAGGCAAACACCTCACTTCATCACTGGGGTGGGCGGTGGCCTCCCTTCATCACTGGCGGTGAGGACCACTGGTGGTGGGTGGGCAGTTAGTACCCTTGATCACTAAGAGTGAGGACCACTGGTGGTGGGTGGGTGGTGGCCTCCTTTCATCACTGGTGGTGAGGACCACTGCTGGTGGGTGGGTGGCCAGTACCCTTGATCACTGAGGGTGAGAACTACTGGTGGTGGGTGAGTGGTGGGGCCTCCCTTCATTACTGGTGGTGAGGACCACTGGTGGTGGGTGGGCGGGCAGTACCCTTGATCACTGAGGGTGACGACCATGGTGGTGGGTGGGCGAACACCTTCCTTCATCACTGGGTGGTGGGTGTGCGCCTCCTTATATCACTGGGGGTTGGGAGCCTCCCTTGAGGACTGAGGAATGGAGGTGGTATTAGGGGTGGGCAAAAGCCTTCCTTAATCACTGGGGATGGGGGTGCACTGGTGGTGGGTAGGTGCCTCCCTTTATCACTGGGGGTGGGGACCACTGGTGGTGGGTGGGTGCCTCCCTTCAGCAGTGGGGGGCACTGGTGGTTCCTCCCTTCAGCACTGAGGGTGGGGGCACTCAAAGCGGCTGTGGCCCACCCTACACGAAGCCAGATACCTTTCCACACCGGCGGTAGGGCGCCAACGGATTTGTATTATTTGTGCCACCGGGTTGATGGGGCCCATTTCTAGCTCTAGAGTGAACCCTGCGCCCCAGGCTTATGTCTCGGTGGGGGAGGGGGGCCTAGCCTCCCTCGCTCAGAGCAAGGCATCGCCTCTTTCCCGGTGTCCAGGCATCGCCCACCCTCCGGGCCCCTCTCCTGGGGTCTCTCGTCCTCGTGCGCCCCCGGCTCTCACTGCAGAGCTGCGGCGCTAACAATGCAGCCCTCACCTCACGGCAGAGCGGAGACCTACAGAGGAAACCTTCCTCTGGCGGGGGTCGCGGCGCCCCCTGCAGGGGGACTGAGGGCAGGAGAGGCGAGACGGGCAGGAGAGGCAGGAGAGGCAGGAGAGGCGAAGGAGGCAGGAGAAGCAGTGGAGGTAGAGAGGTAAGGAGGCAGGAGAGACGAAGGAGGCATATGAGGCCGGAGAGGCAGGAGAGGCAATACAGGCAGGGGAGGCAGGGGCGGAGAGACAGGCAGAGGAGGCAGGAGAGGCGAGACAGGCAGCGGAGGAAGAGGTGACAGGAGGGAAGGCAAAGGAGGCAGGGGAGGCAAGAGAGGCAGAGGAGACGGAAGAGGCAGGAGAGGCAGAGGAAGCAGGAGAGGCGAGAAAGGCAAGGGAGGCAGGAGAGGAGGAAGAGTCAGTGGAGGCAGGAGAGGAAGAGGAGTCAGTGGAGGTAGCAGAGGAAGAGGAGTCAGTGGCGGTAGGAGAGGAAAAGGAGTCAGTGGAGGCAGCAGAGGAGGAAGAGTCAGTGGAGGCAGGAGAGGAAGAGGAGTCAGTGGAGGTAGGAGAGGAAGAGGAGTCAGTGGAGGTAGGAGAGGGAAAGGAGTCAGTGGAGGCAGGAGAGGAAGAGGATTCAGTGGAGGTAGGAGAGGAAGAGGAGTCAGTGGAGGCCGGAGAGGAAGAGGAGTCAGTGGAGGCAGGAGAGGAAGAGGAGTCAGTGGAGGCAGGGGAGGAAGAATAGTCAGTGGAGGCAGGAGAGGAAGAAGAGTCAGTGGAGGCAGGAGAGGAGGAAGAGTCAGTGGAGGCAGCAGAGGAAGAAGAGTCAGTGGAGGCGGGAGAGGAGGAAGAGTCAGTGGAGGCGGGAGAGGAGGAAGAGTCAGTGGAGGCGGGAGAGGAGGAAGAGTCAGTGGAGGCAGGAGAGGAGAGGAAGAAGAGTCAGTGGAGGCAGGAGAGGAAGAAGAGTCAGTGGAGGCAGGAGAGGAAGACTAGTCAGTGGAGGCAGGAGAGGAAGAGGAGTCAGTGGAGGCAGGAGAGGAGGAAGAGTCAGTGGAGGCAGGAAAGGAGGAAGAGTCAGTGGAGGCAGGAGAGGAGGAAGAGTCAGTGGAGGCAGGAGAGGAAGAAGAGTCAGTGGAGGCAGGAGAGGAAGAAGAGTCAGTGGAGAGGAAGAAGAGTCAGTGGAGGCAGGAGAGGAAGAAGAGGCGATGGAGGCAGGAGAGGAGAAAGAGTCAGTGGAGGCAGGAGAGGAAGAGGAATCAGTGGAGGCAGGAGAGGAAGAGGAGTCAGTGGAGGCAGGAGAGGAAGAGGAGTCAGTGGAAGCAGGAGAGGAAGAAAAGGCGATGGAGGCAGGAGAGGAAGAAGAGTAGGTGGAGGCAGGAGAGGAAGAAGAGTCAGTGGAGGCAGGAGTAGAAGAAGAGTCAGTGGAGGCAGGAGGCAGGAGAGGATGAAGAGTCAGTGGAGGCAGGAGAGGAAGAAGAGTCAGTGGAGGCAGTAGAGGCAGATAAGTTAGTGGAGGCAGGAGAGGAGGAAGAGTCAGTGGAGGCAGGAGAGGAAGAAGAGGCGATGGAGGCAGGAGAGGAGAAAGAGTCAGTGGAGGCAGGAGAGGAAGAGGAGTCAGTGGAGGCAGGAGAGGAAGGCTGCTTGGCTTTCCAAAGTAACAAGAATGTAGCCGCACTTCCCTCAGGGGCAGCGGTGACGTCACATGGGCTTGGGCACTGAGGCCACTTGGGATATTGGTTGTGTTGTGCAGCATCGCTACGTATGACGTCATGTCACACTGAGTGAACATCATTTGTGCATCATTCATTCACTGTTTGTATACATTCGTAGCAGCTTAGAACTAGGCGCCCTTTCTGCGCGGTTCTAGGTTTTCATACTGACCTGATGAGGGGAGGGGGAAATGCTCAAATCAGTGGAAACCCCCCCAGCGGAATGTCCTCTCTGTGTGGTCCACCTTGAATCTTACACTTCCTCCACAGGATTCTCCGTGCCCCCCAGGTACGGCTGCGGCCAGTGTCTCCGCTCTCTCAGCTTCTTCACTAGAGTCCCGAGTTTGCGGTATAAAAACAAGCATTGGCAAAGCCAATTCGTCTTGCCTTTGTGTCCTAATGCCATAGTCAGTGCTTTATAGCAATGCTGAGCAGCATCACTCCCAAAAAAAGAAAGGGCAATATGAAGTAAATACATGCATGAGCTTGTATGCATCCTGGCGTTGCTGGCAGCTGCAGCATTTCATAGCCTCGTGCATGCGTAGTGATGTGGTCGTCTACCCATCATGACATAGGCACCATTTCATTTTTTAAATTTACTAATTCAAAATAGATTACGTCACTTCCAGCAGTGAAAGTGCTTTTTTGGAAGCTGAGCGTCCCAGCAGCAATTGGCAAAACAATTAGGTTTGGTTTGCAGACCACAAGAGTTGGGGAACAAAGGAGGGGCGGGTGGGAGCAGCTACATAGATTTGAGCAGTGGAAAGATACCAGTCAGCCAGCTAAAAAGAAAGGGTGGTAAAGAAGCCATGATCTGAGGAGGGCAAACACAAGAAGAGGGAGAAAAGTCACAGAGTAAGAAGTAAGCACATGAGAGTGGCAAGGAAGCCAGCCACTGGTAAGCAAAGGGTGGGCTCTAGGCCCACTGTAAGATCTTGGCATGGTTTTGGTAGGGCATGTAGAGAGAGATGGGAAGAGATGCTGTAAGCATGTGCGTGTCTGTATGTGAGTGGGTGTGTGGATGTGTTTGTGTGTGCACATGCGTGTGTGGGTGGGTGTGTGTATGTGTGTGTGAGAGAGAGAGAGACAGAGGGAAAGAGATGCTATAAGTATGTGGGTGTCCGTATGTGAGTGGGTGTGTGGATGTGTTTGTGTGAGTGAGTGTGTGTGTGTGTGCGTGCGTGCATATGTGTGTGTGGGTGGGTGGTTGTGTGTGGGTCTTATTAAGTGGGTGGGTGCGCTCCACGTGTGTGTATGTGTGTGTGAGTGAAACACATAGGGAAAGAGATGCTGTAAGTACGTGGGTGTCTGTATGTGAGTGGGTGTGTGGATGTGTGTGTGCGTGCGTACATATGTGTGTGTGGGTGGTTGTGTGTGGGTGTTATTAAGTGGGTGGGTGCGCTCCACATGTGTGTATGTGTGTGTGAGAGAGAGACATAGGGAAAGAGATGCTGTAAGTATGTGGGTGTCTGTATGTGAGTGGGTGTGTGGATGTGTTTGCATGAGTGAGTGGATGCGTGTGTGTGCGCGTGCGTGCATGTTGTGTGTGGGTCTTATTAAGTGGGTGGGTGCGCTCCACGTGTGTGTATGTTTGTGTGAGAGAGAGAGAGACAGAGGGAAAGAGATGCCGTAAGTATGTGGGTGTCTGTATGTGAGTGGCATTTTGGATGTGTTTGAGTGAGTGAGTGGGTGCGTGTGTGTGTGTGGGTGTGTGTGAGAGTGTGTGAATGTCTGTATGGGAGTGGATGTGGGGATGTGTTTGTGTGAGTGAGTAGGTGCGTGTGTGCACATGTGGGTGGGTGTGTGTGGGTATGATTGAGTTGGTGGGTGCGCTCCACGTGTGTGTATGTGTGTGTCAGAGAGAGAGACAGAGGGTAAGAGATGCTGTAAGTATGTGGGTGTCTGTATGTGAATGGGTGTGTGGATGTGTGTGAGTGAGTGGGTGCGTGTGTGTGCGTGGGTGTGTAGGTGTCTGTATGTGAGTGGGTCTGGGGATGTGCTTGTGTGGGTGAGTGGGTGCGTGTGTGTGCGTGTGTGCGCATGTGGGTGGGTGTGATTGAGTGGGTGGGTGCGCTCCACGTGTGTGTGTGTGTGCGTGAGAGAGAGACAGAGGGTAAGGGAGGAAGGGGAGTAGCTGAGTATGTTTATGTGTTTGCCAATGGTGCTCATGAAGATAAAGAGACACGTGTGTATGCAGAAGGAAAAAGGCCAATTGATTGAATGGAGTCGAGTGTAGAACATTATTTTAATATACAATGTGCTTTGATTTAGACAATTATAGCAGCATGGATTTCACGATTCTGCCCTTCACTGGTTCACAGGTTTACACGTGAGCCAGGCAGGTGGCATGAGAAAAACCAAGCAGGTGTGGATGAGAAAGGGGCAACCACAGCTAAATGCAGTGTCCACGTGTTTGTATTAGAGAGACAGAAATACACAGAACAGTGACTGTGTGTGAAAGGAAACCAGACTGGCAGTGAGTGTGCTTGAATAATGCAATTAGAGTATATGTGACACTGTGTGCGTGTTCGTGTGGTGGTGTGTGAGACAGAGAGAGAGGGGCCGAAAGAACAGGCGTGTGGTGTGTGTGTGTGAGAGAGAGAGAAAGAGAGAGGCAGAAAGAGAAGGAGCGTGGTGTGTGTGTGAGAGGGAGAGAAAGAGAGAGAGAGAGGCCGAAAGAACAGGAGCATGGTGTGTGTGAGAGGAAGAGAAAGAGAGAGAGAGGGGCCGAAAGAACAGGCATGTGATGTGTTTGTGAGAGAGAGAGAGAGAGAGAGAGAGAGAGAGAGGCAGAAAGAAAAGGAGCGTGGTGTGTGTGTGTGTGTGAGAGAGAGATAGAGGCAGAAAGAAAAGGAGTGTGGTGTGTGTGTGAGTGGGAGAGAAAGAGAGAGAGAGAGGCCGAAAGAACAGGAGCATGGTGTGTGTGTGTGTGTGTGAGAGAGAGAGAAAGAGAGAGAGGCCGAAAGAACAGGAGCGTGGTGTGTGTGTGAGAGGAAGAGAAAGAGAGAGAGAGGGGCCGAAAGAACAGGAGCGTGGTGTGTGTGTGTGTGAGAGAGAGTGAAAGAGAGAGAGACAGGCAAAAAAAAAAAGGATCGTGGTGTGTGTGTGTGTGTGTGTGTGAGAGAGAGAGAGAGGCAGAAAGAAAAGGAGCGTGGTGTGTGTGTGTGTGTGAGAGAGAGATAGAGGCAGAAAGAAAAGGAGTGTGGTGTGTGTGTGAGTGGGAGAGAAAGAGAGAGAGAGAGGCCGAAAGAACAGGAGCATGGTGTGTGTGTGTGTGTGTGTGAGAGAGAGAGAAAGAGAGAGAGGCCGAAAGAACAGGAGCGTGGTGTGTGTGTGAGAGGAAGAGAAAGAGAGAGAGAGGGGCCGAAAGAACAGGAGCGTGGTGTGTGTGTGTGTGAGAGAGAGTGAAAGAGAGAGAGACAGGCAAAAAAAAAAAGGATCGTGGTGTGTGTGTGTGTGTGTGTGTGAGAGAGAGAGAGAGGCAGAAAGAAAAGGAGCGTGGTGTGTGTGTGAGAGGGAGAGAAAGAGAGAGAGAGAGGGGCCGAAAGAACAGGCATGTGGTGTGTGTGTGAGAGAGAGAGAGAAGGAGAGAGAGAGGCAGAAAGAAAAGGAGCATGATGTGTGTGTGTGTGTGTGTGTATGTGAAAGAAAGAGAGTAAGTCAGCGATAGAAGTGAGACGTTTGCAAGAGAGAGGACCGTGTGAGTGAGGCAAGCGAGGTTTATGCATGTGAAAGACAGTTTTGTGTGTTTCTGACTGTGTGCATGTATGTGTGTATAATGGTGAGTGTGTGAGAAGAGGCAGAGAGTGTGCACATGTGTGTATGAAAGAGAGTGCAAGTGGGGAAGAGGTAGAATGTGTGAGAGTCAGTGTGTGCGCACGTGAGAGTTTATGAAAGAGCGCATGTGGGGAAGAGGTATTAGAATGTGTATCAATGTGTGCGTGTGTGTATGAAAGAGAGTGCATGCGGGGAAGAGGTAGTAAAATGTGTGAGAGTCAGTGCGTGCACGTATTTGTGTATGAAAGAGAGTGCATGCGGGGAAGAGGTAGTAAAATGTGTGAGAGTCAGTGCGTGCACGTGTTTGTGTATGAAAGAGAGTGCATGTGGGGAAGAGGTACTAGAATGTGTGAGTCCGTGTGTGTGCGAATGTGTGTGAGTGGCAAAGTGTGTCTTTGTTTCTGTGTGTGTGTATGTGGGGCATGTGTTTATTCCTGGGACAGAAAATGGTATGTGTACATGGGTTTGCCTGTGTGAAAGAGAGAGTGAAATGGTGTGTGTATGTGTGCAGGATGCACAGAGGAAAATGTGTTTGCGAGAGAGTGCCGAAGGCGAGAGGATCTCCCTGCAAGAGGCTTTTGTTCAGTCTGCAGCTGCAGTTCATGCTGTATATTAAAGCCCAGCGTGCCGTGACGCAGGCAGACAAGGCAGTGTGGGTGGAGCACTCTCCCTAAAGGGGTGCAGGAACACACCTGGGCAGGTGTGCAGGTTTGTATGTGGTGGCAGATGTGTATGTTACAGTGAGCTTTGTAAAGGATATCGGCGGCCTTTTACTGTCACTGCGACTACCCCATGGTTAGAACAATTACCTAACATTTTTATAAACTGGATACGACATCACAGCAGACAAAAATGTAGCACAACCAATATTAAAAATCCATTTATGCATTAGAGTGCAGTGTTTAACAACTATATATTCAAATATGTCATATCATTGTGGTGTAAATAGGGCCATACGTACATACTTACCTAGGTGGGTAATTGTAGTGATATGCGTGTTTTGACCACTGACTTTGTGATGCACCACTTTGCACCTCGCTTAGCTGTCCACCATCACACTAGTGGTCACCAGTTACAGACTCCATTTTGTATTCAGCTTAGCCTTAGCTTCACTGCCACATTAAAAGCTGCAAGTGATTTTCCACATTGTACAATGTGCATGCTGTCTTGTTTTAGTACTTTTTCCCACCAAGGGCTTTGGCTGATAAGAATGTACCCACATGGCAGGGAACGGCCTTGTCTTGGGTTGGCCCCTTGGGATTGTGGCCACATCCCGACGTGTTATTTTCAAAGCTAGCCGAAAGCAATCAGCATTTTTTGAATAAATAAACTTCTGCAGGGAGAGGGAGGTCTGGAATTTTCCTCTCTTGTTTGTTCAAAGTATAAGAGGCTGAGACCAGTTGGACCGGGGACAGAGCAGATCTCAGGCGCATCCAGGACTCTGGAGTGTGTCATCCTTCCCGTGAGGATAATTGATCTCTTTCTCCTCGATCGATTCTGGGATCTGGTGATTTGATGCTGATTAGGAGAGAGATAAAGGATGGTTGCCCTTGCCATACTTTTGAATTCATTATTAGCTTTCCATTGTAATATTGATACATATATTTGCTGTGTATATTGCAGTGGAGAATCATTTTTACATTATTGCTGTGACCATTTTTAAACGTGCGCTTTCAACATGCTAATCTTTTAGGAACCTTGCTAGTTAAATAATAAATGTCTTCTTTGGACTAAGAAGCTCATTCCAGATATTTTTGTCAGTGCATGAGTGTTTCCGCTCCGTCATTAGTGAAAAGCAGAACAATAATAATCATACATTCTGATATAAAGGGACCCCCACATCCGTACAGGCACATGCAGGTCCAGTGTTATTTAACAAGGAATACAGTATGAAATAGGTGGAAATATATACTGATGAAGCATAAAGTACAACATTAATCCTATTAATTTACAAGCCGCATACATTTTGACGTCCACTCTGTCTAAATGTAAGTTGATTTTCTATCTTGTTGTTGAACAAAGGGGAGGGGCAAACACAGGAAGATGGAAGAAAAACCATCCAATGAAATGAAGGAAATGGGAGTGACACTAAAGCTGACCAGTGTTAAGCAGTCTCTTGCTGTAAGAGCCGTAAACTCTTGGTAAGTCCACAATAGGTCTTTCAAAACCAGAAAGCTTCCACAGTTTGCTAGGAGAGACCCAATGACGAAGACAGGGTTAAATTACTAGGTATAGTTGTAATTATTTATTTATTTAGTAATTCACACTCAGGTGACAAGAACAACCCTACGCGGGGCATTAAGTGGGCCGGGTCTGTCTGGGTCTGAGACCCAGTAGAAATTCAAAATCGGACATTGAAACGGGTCCCTACGGGGCCCTATTCCATGTCCTTAACTTTAATGACAATACGCAGATCAGTTTCTGAACAATTAATATAAAAATCACGTTAAGGAAGGGGTACTCGCAAACATTTTTCAGGGGCCAAAAAGTTTGGTTTGTGATGTGACCGTTGGCTGCATTGATGCCAGCAGGGAGGTGGTCGAGAGGGCAGGAGGCACTAAGGTGGGTGTAAAGGACGCGAAGCATGTACTTCTAGTGGCTGTATTGCATAATGTAAAATCAGAAAACCTGTATCAGTCCCGGCTTCCCTACTTACCCAAACTGTGTGAGCCTAGCGAGTTGTTTTATTTCACTTTCTCTACTTTTTCTTCATTACCACATATAAGCGGACCTCGAAATACATGACTTCGGAATGTGTGCTGTGCAAAACCTTCTCCTGTGTTTGATTTAATAAACTATAATGTTTTATGTAAAATGCAAACCCAGGCAATCAAATGGGTGGTGGGTGTACATAAGAAATGACCCGCCTCTTATTCAGTATTGGCATTGTCGGGGGCATGATTGCTTCTAAAATCATGCTTTAAAACTATCACCTAAAAAATACTTCTCAATGCACTGATATACTCTGATGTAGAAGGCAAGAAGGTTCTGCGTGTTCATGAAATACGCTTTTTGAATTTTGAAGACTATATTTTTACACTTTTGCTGAAAGATGTCTTAAAAAATGAAGGTGTTCCGAAGGTAAGTGGTGCAGGACACCTTCTTTCCTTCTACTCTTAGTTAACCGATAAATACATGCCTGCAGTTTATTAAACATCTTTGTGAATGTTAGTGCTGAGGCGAGTAAGTAGAAAAGGGCCGGTGTGAAAGTGAGGTCCAGTCTGTGGTCCCCCAAGGGAGCCGACAGAAATCTGCACAAGTGATTGCCAGCCTCCCATTCAAGCGCTTCTTGGTCCAGTTTGGCACATTCTTCTAAAACAGCCGGACCAGACACATTCTTCTAAAACAATCTGGGCAGAGACAGAACCAGCCTAGTCAGAAGCATTCATCCAAAGGATCCTGAGCAGAGATAGAACCATCCTGGCCAGATACATTATTCTAAAACAATCTGGGCAGAGACAGAACCACCTTGGGCAGACACATTCTTCTAAAACAACCTGGGCAGAGACAGAACTGGCCCAGGCAGACACATCCTTCTGAAGCAGTCTGGGCAGAGACAGAAACAAACTGGACGGACTAATTATTCTAAAACAATCTGGCTAGAGAGAGAACCAGCCTGTGCAGACACACTGTTCTACAGGATCCTAGGCAGTGACAGAACCAGCCTGGGCAGACACATTCTTCTGAAGCAATCTGGGCAGAGACAGAAACAGCCTGGGCAGACTCATTCTTCTAAAACAATCTGGGCAGAGCCAGGACCAGCCTAGACAGACACATCCTTCTGGAGCAATCTGGGCAGAGACCGAAACAGCTGGGCAGACAGTCTTCTAAAAAGTCTGGGCAGAGACAGAAACGGCCTGGGCAGATATATTGTTCTCCAGGATCCTGGGCAGAGACAGAACCAGCCTGGGCAGACACATTCTTCTAAACTAAGGACCCCGGAAAGAGATAGTACCAGTCTGGGCAAAGGATAATTCTAAAGGATCTTGGGTAGAGACAAAACCAGCCTGGGCAGAGGCATTCTTCCAAAGGACCCTGGGAACAGATCGAAGGAGCCTGGGCAGAGATAAAACCAGCCTCGACAGAGACAGAACCAGCATGGGCAGACAAATTCTTCTGCCATGGTTGTGTAAGATAGAATATGAAATGTCACAGTCCAAGTCCATTTAGAGGATGTTGAGACTGCTAGAATGTGGAGTCAGTTCCCTGCCAGCTTCTTGGTGGCTGGGAGGTTTCCTGTTTACAGCTATACTTAAATAAAATATTCAAGCCTTCTTCACGAGAGGATTTACTTCTTCACAGAGGCCTCTGGCTCTCCGACTTCATCATTAGCCCTTCTTCAGGTCAGCTGCTGCAGTGCACTAGAGGACGCCCTTGGCTGTCTGACCCCATCAGTAGTCATTTTACAGGCCGGCTGCTGAAATCATGCCTCGCTCATCAGAAACCCCTCCTCATCGATGTAATTAGTGTCCATGTGCCATCCTCCGAGGTCTATTCTTAGACCCACTTCTGCCTCCATACCTTCAACAGAAGCTTGCCCATGGGACGACTTCTGCCCTGTGCCTTCTTCAGAGATCCACTTTAGGCCAACATCTTCTGACAATGGCTTTATCAGAGGTCCATCCTTAGGCTGACTTCTGTCCACTGTGCCTTCACTAGAGGCCATCCTAAGACCAACTGCTGCCCACCCTGCCTTCTTCAGAGGGCCATCTTTACGTCAACGTCTGTCCATTATGCCTTCAACAGAGGTTCAATGTCTGCTCACAGTGCCTCATCAGAGCTGCACCCTCAGGCTGACTGCTCCTCGTACTACTCTGCCGTCACTAGACGCCTTTCCTTAGGCTCAAAGTTGCCTTCACCGTGCCTCATCTGAAGCCCATCTCATTCCTGCTGATGCTTAGATTGTGCCCTCATGAAATGCCCATCCTCATGCTTCTGGCTGGGCCCTCATCAAAGGCTAATCCTTATGCCTACTGTTGCTTCTGACGTTGTGCCTCCATCAGAGACCCATCCTTAAGCCTTCACCAGAGGCCTACTTTTGTTTCACTGTACCCACATCAGAGGCCCATCCATGGACCTACTGCTGCTTCCAGCGTGCCCTCATCTGAGGTCTATCCTCTTGTCTGAAGTGCAGAGTGCCCTTGACAGAGGCCATTCCTTAAAGCTATCTCTACCCTCATGAGATCTGAAGTCAGAAGATTTAGTCTGTGACATAAGTCCTGCACTCTACATCCTTGATTATCTCTCAGGGCTTCAGGCAAGCTCCTGCACCACCCCATACAAGTAGCTTAGAGGTGGAATTGTCTGTTTCCCCACCACGAGGTGAACTTTGGAAAGTGCCCAGAAGAGTGGTAGCTCACCTCTTCTGGGAAGCATATGACCTAATCCACACTTAACTGCTTCAGTCATCAGGACCACGGTGCCTCTTCTCGTCTCCTGCTGTTAGACCTTCTCTGCACCAGTTCCCTGAAGTGATCCAAGAGCTTACTGGGCGCATCACTCAAACAACACAAAATAAATAGGTGAGCCCTCATCAGAGAGTTGTCCTCTGGCCTGCTTCTGCTAGCATTAAGGATTCATGGGATACCAGCATCTTGGCCTGTTGCTGCCATCGGTAACCCTCAACAGAGACCTGTCCCCAGGCCCGCTGCTCCTGTCCTTTCACCCTCACTAGAGACCAGCCTTCTTACCTGCTGCAGCTATCTTTCCTGCACCATTGTGCCAGGTCTAGCCCCATGGGTATGGATCCACCAAATGCCAGGGATGGCGGAAGTGACATCACAATCCCTTTAGTCGCCATCCTGTGACGTCAACAGCCTCCTGTTCGCTGCTAAGGTTAGCTTGGCCCTTTTAGCTGCCCTGGTGATCCGGACATCAGGGGTTGCTGCAGCACCGTGTCAGAGGCAGCAAAGGGCAAGCCAGGGGTAGCAGCTGTCTCAGAACTGAAGTAAAGGCCGGACCCGCATCAGCATCCATCTTCAGCCTGGCATCTCTGAGCCCGCGAAGGCGCCTCCTCATCACTGCCTGCCCAGAGCGGAAGCCAATCCCTGGCTGCTAATGACTTGTCAGGCTGAGTCAGCGAGTCACCCATCATGGGCTGATACCTCAAAGAAGGAAGCTGACATTCCAGCTGCCAGGAAAGGAAATGGTAGCTTGGCCTGCCCAGTGTCCAGGGGAATCCTCACAGGAAGTCCCTCCTTTGGAGCTGGTGGCGTAACATAGGCCCCCGGTGGGGAGGAGGGGTGTATCCGAGCTGCAGGGGGGGCCTCAGCACAGTACCCTGGCCTGAGAACTTCTGACTCATCTGGAGAAGGGGATGCTCCGTGTACCTTGCACCCTTCACTGCCTTTCATGTAACTTCAATGAGTCATTGTAGTCGCTTGTTTATCTTATGCAACTAACAACCATTGGCAAAGCCAGTAGACCTGGCTTGTTGTAGGAAATGTTTTCTTTTGTATTATATAGCTAGATGCAATGACAGAAAAGCAGCAAAATACCAGCCGGGCTGCACACTATGCTAAGCACAGATTTTTAGCTTATGTGTTTTTAAGCCACGCCCTTTATTACATCGGCCTCACCTTTTGAGAGACCCCGCCACAGTTTTTTCATTCCACTTAAAACCCTGAGTAAACCAAAGATGGTGACTCTCAAAGGTCTGCAGCGCAGGGTTGGCCTTCACTAATATAGCACTCTTGACGGGGAGCAATGTGTCGCCCTTGCTACTGATGGTGAATAAAATGAGGCAGCAGGGAACCTCTTTTGTGTTCACAGGTTAGTCCCTGGATTATTACATTGGAGCAGTGACTGGCTTCTGAACACACATATCTGAGATCTTTCCCAACTCACCCACAGCTTAGCTCCTTCATGATGGTGCCAAGTTGTTTTAGTGGCGTGGTGGTCCTTGGTGAGTGGCAGCGGCAGGTCAGAGAGAGAAGGGAAGGAAAGGAAGTGAGCTGGTGGGGTGATAACAGCACCTGAGGCGTGTTAAACAAGCATAGGCAGAGCCCTTAGGTCTTCCTTTTATATCCTTTTGGCTTTGTCAATGGGTTTGTAGCCATGCTGTACATCATCCCTGATGCTGTGCAGGATGGCTGAATAAGAAGTAATCAAAAGCCTATGATGTGGGCATTTTTTTAAATTGTTGATCAGAGTTGGATTGGCAAATCATAAGTAAAAACTGTGCATAACTGTTTTTTGAAGCACTGGTGTGCTGTAGCAACACAGACGCCATTGATAGGAAACACAGGGGGCAGAGGGGAGGGAAGCAACGCAAAGCGTGGGGAGGAGAGGCAACCGGCGGCAGAGAAGGAGGGCACAGGTGGGGGAAGCAACAGACATTGGGAGGACAGATGCAACACCAAGGGCAGTGTGGGGATGATAAGTAACAGGTGAGTGAGCAACAGGGGAGACACAAGAGCGAGCGAACATGGAGGGATGTGGGAAGAAGCACGGACAACAGAGAGCAACACAGAGTGCAGGGAAGAGAAGTACACAAGACAGCTGGAAAACACATTCACTCTCATGGAGTGCTTAACCAAAAAGAAAATTGTAGTGCTTGAAAATCAAGCAGTCGAAGCTTAGCATCCAACCAGTCAAAACAGATGGCAAAGAGGCTATGTTCCATAGGAGAGACAATCACAAGCTTGACACAAATAAGAAGCAGACAAATGAGAGTGACATGAAAGCCAACCAATGGTAAGCTATAGGTAGGCTCCAAGCCATTGTATGTTCTTGGTAAGCCCACAACATGTCTTTCACAACCAGATGGCTACGCTGCCTTTTAGGCGGTACCTAAAATGATTAAAATCACTTTAAAGTGGATCACCTGGAGCCCGGTGGGAGGGGTGCTGTTGTTTCCATGCGCTCCTCAAAGACTGGTGCCCTGGGCCTGGCCCTGGCCCAGCTTCCACATGCCAACAACTAGTCATGCCTGAAGGGCGTTTTAATTCTGCACGAGGGCAGAACATCTGATGAGCATGTGAGAGATTGTCCAGATAGGAGAACTAGGAGGTTATCGAGGGAGTCAGGCTAGGCGGGGTGCCAAATTTCAGAAAAAAACTTTCAAATATATAAAATATAAAAAATATATTAAAATATATAAAATAATATATAAATTAAAAGCGTTGAGGGGCACGACTGGATGATTCAACTAGGGCACCAGTTGCAGGCAGACGGTCCTGCTTTAGGGCCTGTACAGTTGGGCAAGGTCAGGCTACCTAGCCAGTGCCAACTCTTTTGGAGGCACTGCCTGCGCCTTGTTTGCCAATATCTCAGGCCACCTTAGTCCTAGGTCTCTGGCACATGCACAACTGCTCTCCAACACTTTAGTGAGACATCCCCCTGATGGTTTGTATGTACCAGGGCTTCCAGATTTTAGCAATATACAGACTTAGGTGTTCTGTAAAGATTCAGCAACACCTAGGGGCCGCATGGAACAAACGTTTTTGCATTCGCAAACAGTGCGAATCACTAAACCGTTTGCAAATGCAAAAGTGCCTTTCCAAATGTATGAAAGGCATTGGCAGTCCCATTTTAGGGAATGGCAATTTTTTGCGATTCCCTAAAAATGCGACTCCAAATAGGATTGCCTGAACACATGCAACAAGCTTTTCTTAAATGCGAAATTGGCAATTATCTAAATGCAATGTTAAAAAATGCATTTTTTAAAGTGCCATGTAGCACACGCATGCCCTAGGGCATGTGTGCGCTTTACATATGCACAGATTATTTTTGGGGTGCTTCAAAGGGGTCCTTAGGCCTTTGATACCCTTGGATTTGCAATAGGAAATCACAATTTAGGTAATGGAAAACCATCCGCACCTACTGGCCTTCAAGCCCATAGTAACAAATGTAGTTGCAATCCTAAATAGTAATCCCCTAAGAGCGATTGCGATTCTGTAGGAATCGCTATCAGGGATTTGCTACTTTGTTACATACCATTCTGCATTTCCTAAGTAGTGATTTCTCAAAATAGGGAATGCAAGATGGGATTTTGATACATCTGGACCCACATTCGTTGAATTAGCTTTCTCTGTGATATAGAGACCCAGCAGTACGAAGCCCCTGGTCGTCCACCCTATTCCAGATCCTTGCTCGAAATATAAGGTTTTCTCTGTGCCTTAAAGCTTAGAGTGACTCATCAAAGAAGTCAAAAAACACTAGTGTTCTATAAATATAGATTGTATTACTGGATTCTGCAATAATTATATACACGCAAGAGATCACAAGGAAAGGGCCCTTATCTTAGCTCACTTCTGCAGGAAGCAAGTCAGATGTACTGTCACAGAGCACAATGCTCAGCAGAGCCGGGCCAGCCTCAAAGAGGGGTGATCAGGAGCCGGCGCGCGCCGCTCTGCAGAGCCGCCATCAGTGTGAACGGGAAAGAACCGGCACTGGCAAAGCCAGTAGGTACCGATCATACAAGACTGCAATGTTTTTCAAGTTATTTTTGTGCAAGTTGGAAATTGAAGGAAAAATAAAAGTTGAAAAATGTGAAAATGCTGCAGTCTAATGTTAGCCGGTACATGTAGAGAATGAACTGCTGCAGTCGCTGGCTCTCTTGGAATGGTGATCTGTATTCTTTATCAGTGGTGAACGATTTCAGCCCCTTTGCAATGCCATGTGAAGGCCGCCTTAGAGCAGTAAAAGAATGATACACAATGCACGGTGCCACTCCAAGATGGCCACGTAGCAAGCATCCGATGGGCATTTTTAAATTGCGTTGTATTTACTGTATCATTGCTGTGCTTCTTCAAAATGGCTACGTTATTATTTCTGAACGCAGCAGCCGTGTTGGAATGGCAGGTGAAGAATAGAGTATACACATACCCTTCTAAGAGGGCTGCCAATTGAACAGTGCCCATGGCGGGATGGCATAGCAAGCAGGAGTCCTAGTACCAGAATGTGTGGAGCTGCTAGTTTTTCGATACAAAAAGAAATCATTGGTAAAGCCAAACAGATAATAAAATAAAAAAACAACATGATTAAAAGAGCTTTTTCCACCAGCCCTGGCACTAAGGTGCATTATTTTTTAGGACACAGTGCGTGTGTGACTTGGAAAATGGTGTCAATTTCACTGCAAGAGACTCAATGGCTGAAGTAAATTGACCCAGCGGTTGGGTACAGCAAAATATAATTGACAGTTTCGCAGAAAAACAGATGCAAATGAACAGATCCCTCTGAGCAACTTTCTTAGATGGTCCATCAAGTAAGATGCAATAAGTTCAGTCCCTCAAGTAAGATGCAATGAGTTCAGACACAACAGACGCAGCCCTTCGACCATAAATGCCTTTGCACCCTGATCCACAAGCATCTTAGAGGACATTTCTCAGCTCTCTCTGTAGGACGTCTCAAGGTGTTGTCACCCCTGTGCTAAGGCACAATGACATTTCTGGCACTGTGCCGCCTGCGCGACTCGCCCTTGGGCCGCCCTCTGCCGCAGCCATGCCGTCGCCATTTGTAGGGATCCAGGCAGGAAAGAAGTCTCCACTCTGCATGTCAGCATCTCGGGTTCCATCCCCCTCATGTGCTCCTGACACCTCCCGCCGCACCCTCGCCCATCACTTGCTGCCCATAGAGGCAGGCGGGAGCTGTTGGGCAGCGAAGGTGGACAGCGGGGCCAGCAGGCCTTGGACCCTACTACAAGACATGCCTACTAAAGGCACCCAAATCACTTGCCTTTTCTGAAGCTTGGTTCTTCTCTCTGGTGGCGTCCTTTCCAGTGTCTGCTGAATCCAGCTTTGTCGCCTTCATGTTCCTATTCGTTCACCCTGTCCAGGATCGGACTGGCCTATGGGGTGATCAGGAAGTGCCCGAAGGGCTGCTCTGACAGGTCACTGTGCGGGCCTTTATTTGCTCTTTGTGCGGCTGTTTTATGTTCTGGAGAGCCAGTTTTTACTGTTGATTTCCCTGATGTTACCACAAACATTTCCTGCAGCAAGCTCAAATTCAAAACTGCTCCAATTTGCAAACACAGGCCGCATTTTTAGGCATCAAATTCATTAATGGGGGCGCTCGTAGTTTGGGGCCTGGGCCTGTTTTCTGTCTCAGTCCGACCCTGATGCTGCCTATTTTCAGGTTCTGTTCTGTTTTGACTAACGTATGTTATTGGGGTGGTACAGCACATAATCCGCTACTGGCCGGGCACTGAAGCGCTTTCTGATGTGTGGGTGTAGTTCCATGCAGTTTCTATCGCGGACAAAGTCTTCCCCTTCCTGTGATGAATGAGCCATAAGTGGCATGAATGGGTATGTTCATCACTTTCAATGGGGTTGGCTGGCTGCAGTGCTTGAAATGGAAAAACAGAGGTGCAGGTGTCCTATACCAGGGAACATGCTTGTTTCTGAGAAGTGCTGCTACTCTCCAATTGAAAGTGTTACACCTCTGCTGGATGTGCTGCTACTCTCCAATTGAAAGTGTTGCAGCTCTGCTAAGAAGTGCAGGTACTCTCCAATTGAAAGTGTTGCACCTCTGCTAAGAAATACTGCTACTCTCCAATTGAAAGTGGTGCACCCCTGCTGAGAAGTGCAGGTAATCTCCAGTTGAAAGAATTGCACCTCTGCTGAGAAGTGCTAGTTCCCTCCATTTAAAAGTGTTGCAAAACTGCTGACAAGTGCACGTACTCTCTAATTAAAATTACTGTACCGCTGCTGAGAAATGCTGGTACTCTCCAGTTGAAAGTGTTGTACGTCTGCTGAGAAATACTGGTACTCACTAATTAAAAGTATTGCACCTATGCTGAGAAGTGCAGATAATCTCCAGTTAAACGTATTGCACCTCTGCTGAGAAGTAACTGTACTCTTTAATTAAAAGTATTGCACCTCTGTTGAGAAGTGCCAGTACTCTTTCATTAAAAGTATTGCACCTCTGCTGAGAAGTACCAGTACTCTTTAATTAAAAGTATTCACCTCTGCTGAGAAGTGCAAGTATGCTCCCTCTCAAAAGGTGCAGGTGCCCAGGACAGTACCAGCTCATTTAAAGCACCGTCAGTGCCAGTCAACGCCAGAAGTGGGCCAGAAGTGGGAGGAAGGTACTGGCAGAAGGGGTGAATCTTGAAATGAGAGCAAAGGGCCTGGAGCAGGAGATTGAGAAGTAGGAGGAGGCAGGGCTGGAATAGCTTGGGGACTGGCCATATTCCAGTTCCAACTGATATGACTGATCAGGAACTAAGTTCCAGGCCTGTACCAGCGGTTTCTTAAGTCTGTGCCCTGGTGCACTGACAGAGCCTGCCTTGGAGGAAGGCAGCAGGGCCCTCACACTCAGTGTGTGGACCTTCATGGGAGAAGCTGCCTGCAGGGGGCTGGCGGCATTCTTTCTCCCCCTCTCCAGGGCAGTAGTCAAATGTTGACAAACAGTTGTCTTTTCAGTCTGAGTTGCTATTGTTCAAGTGGTTCTTGGCCTGGATTCCTCCAGTGCTGACAGACGATTCATTTATTTTGTTCCAGTCCTTTCTGGGCGGGGTAATTCCCTGGGCTCACAGAAGCTGCATATTTCACAGACAGTTAATTACTTTTTAACAGGTCCTCCCTGGGACTTGTGTCACACAGCATCTCAAAATGGAGGAGCCAATCAGAGGCAGTGAGGCATCTTGTCAGTTATGCAACCAGGAGATATATGAGTGTGTGAGAGAGAGAGACTGGAAAGTGGCCCAAAGTGCCATAAAGTAGTGCATTGCACTACCATGCACTACATAGCATCAAGGGGGTACACAGTGGCTGGTACCCAAGCATTCCCAAGCAACCACCCAAGGGTTTTGATGCACCCTCTACTACATTGTTAGACAGGGATATGCAGTAAAACATCTAGGCCTCGTCAAGGCAGGTGTAATGTTAAAGAAAAGGTTTTTTTCCCTCAAATCCTTTCTAGCTTTGCCTGTGCGCTGTGCTGTAACTCAACAGACTGAGGGACTGATTCAGAGTTTGGCGGATGGGGTACTCCATCACAAACGTGACGGATATCCGATCCACCGTATTACAATTCCAATAGCATGTAATGGGATCGTAATAAGGCAGACGGGATATCTGTCACGTTTCTGGCAGAGTTACTGAATCCATCAATCTCTGAATCAGGCCCTAAGTTATAAGAGTCTTGATCTATGTCACAGCACAGTAGTGTGTACCGAAAATGCCCTCTTCCAGTGCAAACCCTACGCTTCATATCACACACAAGGGTGTGTGCATTGGTTCAAGACAGCCTCACATGTGCCAGCACAGGCAGGGAAAAACAGTACCATCCTTAGTATGCAGGCACTGTTTTTCCCGGTCCCTTTCACATCACTGTGGTCACTGCGTGACGTGAATTCTTTTAAATTTACTACCCGGTTTTTCTTCACCTTGGGGGCAAAGTGGAAGTATCTGGGTTTTGTAAAATGTGGTCCAACAGAAACAAGCAAAATATGCCAGCTTTAGCACTTAATTTCTGATAGCATCTTGGAGCAGGGTTTATAGTAATAATGCCTATGTACTTGTAGGTGTACCTTGTTCACACACTTCTGGTAGAATCACAATTCCAATGGGACATATGTTACCTTTGCTCTGGGCGCTTTGGAGAGAGGACAGGGGTTGAATGAACACTGGTCTGGAAACCTTTATGAGCCACTGGCAGGAACTGTTAGGACTTCACATTGCCATCAGCCTCAGCTCCAGAGCTCTCACCCCTCCTCGTCATAAATGACCCCCTGTAACCTGAACTCACCCAGACACCTAGAGGCAAATCAGTTCACAGAATGTACTATACAAGAGTCATATGTTGCATGAAAAGAAACTACAGAAACTAATCTGGAAAAGCACATAATGACTGTGAGCCAGCTGTGAGATGTGAGTGGTTTAGCTGTAAGCGAGCTGTAAGTGCCCAGCGAGAGAGCCAGCTGTGAGCTATGAGTGGTCTAGCTGTAAGCGAGCTGTAAGTGCCCAGTGAGTGAGAGCCAGCTATGAGTGGTCTAGCTGTAAGCGAGCTGTAAGTGCCCAGCGAGAGAGCCAGCTGTGAGCTATGAGTGGTCTAGCTGTAAGTGCCCAGTGAGTGAGAGCCAACTGTGAGCTATGCGTGGTTTAGCTGTAAGCGAGCATGTAAGTGCCCAGCGAGAGAGCCAGCTGTGAGATGTGAGTGGTCTAGCTGTAAGCGAGCTGTAAGTACCCAGCGAGAGAGCCAGCTGTGAGCTATGAGTGGTTTAGCTGTAAGCGAGCTGTAAGTGCCCAGTGAGTGAGAGCCAGCTGTGAGCTGTGGGTGGTCTAGCTATAAGCGAGCTGTAAGTGCCCAGCGAGAGAGAGAGCTGTGAGCTATGAGTGGTCTAGCTTTAAGCGAGCTGTAAGTGCCCAGCAAGTGAGAGCCAGCGGTGAGATGTGAGTGGTCCAGCTGTAAGCGAGCTGTAAGGGCCCAGTGAGTGAGAGCCAGCTGTGAGCTATGAGTGGTCTAGCTGTAAGCGAGCTGTAAGTACCCAGCGAGAGAGCCAGCTGTGAGCTATGAGTGGTGTCTAGGTGTAAGCGAGCTGCAAGTGCCCAGTGAGAGAGCCAGCTGTGAGATGTGAGTGGTCTAGCTGTAAGCGAGCTGTAAGTGCCCAGTGAGTGAGAGCCAGCTGTGAGCTATGAGTGGTCTAGCTGTAAGCGAGCTGTAAGTGCCCAGCGAGTGAGAGCCAGCTGTGAGCTATGAGTGGTCTAGCTGTAAGCGAGCTGTAAGTGCCCAGCGAGAGAGCGAGCTGTGAGCTATGAGTGGTCTAGCTTTAAGCGAGCTGTAAGTGCCCAGCGAGTGAGAGCCAGCTGTGAGATGTGAGTGGTCCAGCTGTAAGCGAGCTGTACGTGCCCAGCGAGTGAGAGCCAGCTGTGAGCTATGAGAGGTCTAGCTGTAAGCGAGCTGTAAGTGCCCAGCAAGAGAGCGAGCTGTGAGCTATGAGTGGTCTAGCTGTAAGCGAGCTGTAAGTGCCCAGCGAGAGAGACAGCTGTGAGCTATGAGTGGTATAGCTGTAAGCGAGCTGTAAGTGCCCAGCGAGTGAGAGCCAGCTGTAAGCGAGCTGTAAGTGCCCAGCGAGAGAGCCAGCTGTGAGATGTGAGTGGTCTAGCTGTAAGCGAGCTGTAAGTGCCCAGTGAGTGAGAGCCAGCTGTGAGCTGTGAGTGGTCTAGCTGTAAGCGAGCTGTAAGTGCCCAGCGAGAGAGCCAGCTGTGAGCTATGAGTGGTCTAGCTTTAAGCGAGCTGTAAGTGCCCAGCGAGTGAGAGCCAGCTGTGAGATGTGAGTGGTCCAGCTGTAAGCGAGCTGTAAGTGCCCAGCGAGTGAGAGCCAGCTGTGAGCTATGAGTGGTCTAGCTGTAAGCGAGCTGTAAGTACCCAGCGAGAGAGCCAGCTGTGAGCTATGAGTGGTGTCTAGGTGTAAGCGAGCTGTAAGTGCCCAGCGAGAGAGCCAGCTGTGAGATGTGAGTGGTCTAGCTGTAAGCGAGCTGTAAGTGCCCAGCTAGTGAGAGCCAGCTGTGAGCTGAGTGGTCTAGCTGTAAGCGAGCTGTAAGTGCCCAGTGAGTGAGAGCCAGCTGTGAGCTGTGAGTGGTCTAGCTGTAAGCGAGCTGTAAGTGCCCAGCGAGTGAGAGCCAGCTGTGAGCTGTGAGTCGTCTAGCTGTAAGCGAGCTGTAAGTGCCCAGCGAGTGAGAGCCAGCTGTGAGATGTGAGTGGTCCAGCTGTAAGCGAGCTGTAAGTGCCCAGCGAGTGAGAGCCAGCTGTGAGCTGTGAGTGGTCTAGCTGTAAGCGGGCTGTAAGTGCCCAGCGAGAGAGCGAGCTGTGAGCTATGAGTGGTCTAGCTGTAAGCGAGCTGTAAGTGCCCAGCGAGTGAGAGCCAGCTGTGAGCTATGAGTGGTCTAGCTGTAAGCGAGCTGTAAGTGCCCAGCGAGAGAGCCAGCTGTGAGATGTGAGTGGTCTAGCTGTAAGCGAGCTGTAAGTGCCCAGCGAGTGAGAGCCAGCTGTGAGCTATGAGTGGTCTAGCTGTAAGCGAGCTGTAAGTGCCCAGCGAGAGAGCCAGCTGTGAGCTATGAGTGGTCTAGCTGTAAGCGGGCTGTAAGTGCCCAGCGAGAGAGCCAGCTGTGAGATGTGAATGGTCTAGCTGTAAGCGAGCTGTAAGTGCCCAGCGAGTGAGAGCCAGCTGTGAGCTGTGAGTGGTCTAGCTGTAAGCGGGCTGTAAGTGCCCAGCGAGTGAGAGCCAGCTGTGAGATGTGAGTGGTCTAGCTGTAAGCGAGCTGTAAGTGCCCAGCGAGAGAGCGAGCTGTGAGCTATGAGTGGTCTAGCTGTAAGCGAGCTGTAAGTGCCCAGCGAGAGAGCCAGCTGTGAGATGTGAGTGGTCTAGCTGTAAGCGGGCTGTAAGTGCCCAGCGAGTGAGAGCCAGCTGTGAGATGTGAGTGGTCTAGCTGTAAGCGAGCTGTAAGTGCCCAGCGAGAGAGCGAGCTGTGAGCTATGAGTGGTCTAGCTGTAAGCGAGCTGTAAGTGCCCAGCGAGTGAGAGCCAGCTGTGAGATGTGAGTGGTCTAGCTGTAAGCGGGCTGTAAGTGCCCAGCGAGTGAGAGCCAGTTGTGAGATGTGAGTGGTCTAGCTGTAAGCGGGCTGTAAGTGCCCAGCGAGAGAGCGAGCTGTGAGCTGTGAGTGGTCTAGCTGTAAGCGAGCTGTAAGTGCCCAGCGAGAGAGCCAGCTGTGAGCTATGAGTGGTCTAGCTGTAAGCGAGCTGTAAGTGCCCAGCGAGAGAGCCAGCTGTGAGCTGTGAGTGGTCTAGCTGTAAGCGAGCTGTAAGTGCCCAGCGAGAGAGCCAGCTGTGAGATGTGAGTGGTCTAGCTGTAAGCGAGCTGTAAGTGCCCAGCGAGAGAGCCAGCTGTGAGCTATGAGTGGTCTAGCTGTAAGCGAGCTGTAAGTGCCCAGCGAGTGAGAGCCAGCTGTGACCTGTGAGTGGTCTAGCTGTAAGCGGGCTGTAAGTGCCCAGCGAGAGAGCGAGCTGTGAGCTATGAGTGGTCTAGCTGTAAGCGAGCTGTAAGTGCCCAGCGAGAGAGCCAGCTGTGAGATGTGAGTGGTCTAGCTGTAAGCGAGCTGTAAGTGCCCAGCGAGAGAGCCAGCTGTGAGCTGTGAGTGGTCTAGCTGTAAGCGAGCTGTAAGTGCCCAGCGAGAGAGACAGCTGTGAGATGTGAGTGGTCTAGCTGTAAGCGAGCTGTAAGTGCCCAGCGAGAGAGCCAGCTGTGAGCTATGAGTGGTCTAGCTGTAAGCGAGCTGTAAGTGTCTTGGCTGTAAGGCAGCTGTGAGATGAAAGCGGTTTAGCTGTAAGCAGCGGTAAGTGGCCTGACTGAACAAGCTGTGAGACGTGAGCAATCTAGGGTCCAGCTGGGAGTGGCTTGACTCTGTTTGAGCTGTGAGTGAGTTGTTATTGTCCAGTTGTGAGCGGCTTGACTGTGTTTGAGCTGTGAGCGAGTTGTTTGGGTCTAGTTGTGAGTGGCTTGACTGCGTTGGAGCTGTGAGTGAGTTGCGGGGGTCCATCTGTGAGTGGCTTGATTGCGTGTGAGCTGTGAGTGAGTTGTGACTGACTTGTGGGGATCCAGCTGTGAGTGGCTTGACTACGGGTGAGCTGTGATTGGCTTTTGAGGGTCCAGACTTTTCTGAAGGGTGGCACACCAAACCCAAAGTGGTGGCTTTGCCAATGCTTGTTTCTGCTGGTCTGCGCTCAACCACAAGCCGAGCTACCTGGCCGCTCAGACCGGAGCTGGACATAAACTCCTCCGCTCTGCGAGCTCTGATTGAGTGACCCCGGGGTCGGAGGTCACCCGGGAGGTCACTGGCAGAAGATGATCCATTCTCTTACAAGCCCGTGCTTTGCTTCAGTGGCTTCACACTTGACACGGGGGTGAATGAGAATAATCAGCAGAGGGAGCGCCCGCGCGCTCCATCATTTAATGGCGGCGATTTATCACCGGCCCAGGGACGCGACACTCCGGCCATGGACACACGGAGCCGAATCACAGACTGCAGTCAATGCTGAGGTCTTATGGACGGATGCCTGGACCTCGGGAGGGCTGGGGTCAGTCAGGCGGGACTGTGGAATGAGGCCTCTGAATTCCTGGGACAGCTGGTGCAGAGGTACTCACATCAGACTCGAGGATGTCTGGGAGGCTGGTGCAGAGGTACTCACATCAGACTCAGGGATGTCTGGGAGGGCTGGTGCAGAGGTACTCACATCAGACTCGCAGGGTGGCTGGGAGGCCTGGTGCAGAGGTACTCACATCAGACTCGAGGATGTCTGGGAGGCTGGTGCAGAGGTACTCACATCAGACTCGAGGATGGCAGAGAGGGCTGGTGCAGAGGCACACACATCAGACTCGCAGGGTGGCCGGGAGGGCTGATGCAGATGTACTCACGTCAGACTCGAGGATGGCTGGGAGGCCTGATGCAGGGGTACTCATATCAGACTTGCAGGATGGGTGGAAGGGCTGGTGCAGAGGTACACACTCGAGGATGGCTGGGAGGGCTGATGCAGAGGTACTCACACCAGACTCGAGGATGGCTGGGAGGGCTGGTGCAGAGGTACTCACATCAGACCCGAGGATGTCTGGGAGAGCTGGTGCAGAGGTACTTACACCAGACTCGAGGATGGCTGGGAGGGCTGATGCAGAGGTACTCACATCAGACCTGAGGATGTCTGGGAGCGCTGGTGCAGAGGTACTTACACCAGACTCGAGGATGGCTGGGAGGGCTGATGCAGAGGTACTCACACCAGACTCAAGGATGGCTGGGAGGGCTGATGCAGAGGTACACACATCAGACTCGAGGATGGCTGGGAGTGCTGGTGAAGAGGTACACACATCAGACTCGAGGATGGCTAGGAGGGCTGATGCAGAGGTACTCACACCAGACTCGAGGATGGCTGGGAGGCCTGGTGCAGGGGTACTCACATCAGACTCGCAGGTTGGGTGGAAGGGCTGGTGCAGAGGTACACACTCGAGGATGGCTGGGAGGGCTGATGCAGAGGTACTCACACCAGACTCGAGGATGGCTGGGAGGGCTGGTGCAGAGGTACTCACATCAGACCTGAGGATGTCTGGGAGCGCTGGTGCAGAGGTACTTACACCAGACTCGAGGATGGCTGGGAGGGCTGATGCAGAGGTACTCACACCAGACTCGAGGATGGCTGGGAGGGCTGATGCAGAGGTACACACATCAGACTCGAGGATGGCTGGGAGTGCTGGTGCAGAGGTACACACATCAGACTCGAGGATGGCCGGGAGGGCTGGTGCAGGGGTACTCACATCAGACTCGCAGGATGGGTGGAAGGGCTGGTGCAGAGGTACTCTCATCAGACTCGCAGGATGGATGGGAGGGCCGGTAGAGAGTTGCTCACATACTTTTGTGCCAGAAAAGGTTTGTGAAATTTTTGAGTTTTGGCCTTGGTAAAGCTTCTAAGTTACCCTTTTTCTTTGTCTGAATTGTGTGTTTATTCATTGCTGCATTGCTATCCACCTTCACTCTATTTGAACCAGGTCACTCTGGAACGTATTTGGAGAACAGTTCTTGGAAGGTTAACTTGTTTGTGAAGCATTTCTATGCACAGCAGAAAATGTTGTAACAATTTTCCTCTGCAAGTTCACCATTTGCAAAGTTTTTCTAGGCAAAGCGGCACTGGGCATGATATGAAGACTGTATTCTACAAACTATATCTTAGCAGTGTACTAGAGGCTTAACAAAGTCCTGCTCAACAGGTTGCAAAGGGCACTGAATGCAGCCGAGGGCAAAGGAGTTCACATTTCGGGCGCCCACTCATCCCTACCTACCCTTGCGGTATCTGATTGAAGTTAATCTACCCTTTCCATGTCTCTATCTGAGCTTTCAGTGCACTAACATATGTCCCTGTGCACGAACTTGTCCTTGGATTAAACTCACCCTCTTCAAGTCAGATCCAGCAACTGGGAACACCTTACCACTGGGCACAAGGCATCCCCACTGTCTTCAATTGAAAGCTGAAAACAAGTCTCTTTGGCTATGTACTTGCCATCTGACAGTAGATCATTTCAATTAAAAGGCAAGCAAAGGCATTTTTAAGTACCGTTTGCTTTGTTTCTCAGAGATCCCCCTGCCGAGGTAGACTGGTTTGTCAGATTCAAGATGGCTGCCTGCAAGTGGTCATGTATCCATTCTTTCTTGAGCGCGTCTGTGTATATTGACACCATGAATGCAAGTTCCCACTTAAGTGACAGTGAAACACGTTTTCTTTGCTTTTTTTCCCATTGTCCTTTCAGAGTATTTCTTTTTGACTTTAAGGCATTCATAGAAATCTTGGTTGTAGCAAATCCAAACTGCCTGGATGACTGATTTATGATCACGGCGAGGGATTATGTCTTGTTACTTTGCAAAGTTTCACCCAAACTCTGGAGAAGTTCTTAGACGGACAACAGTCCCGACCTGAGGACGCGCCTCTTCTGAAATCCGTGTTCCACCTCTTGAAATGAAGGTCTTCTTTAGTAAGCACACATCAGCGCACTTTATCTGAACACACAAGACGGCACCAAGCTCGTTCTGCAGAAGTACTGTTCACAAACATATCCTGGTCACCGTCCCCTTGAGGACATTCTGAATCCACACACTCAACCATGCTCCCCAGAACTAGGAACCGAACCCAGAATTTCAACCCTGAGACCTTCCCTGGTCGATATTTGCCTGTATGCAAGACTGACGTCACTGCAAACCAGGGATAGGCATGTGCTGGATGGACAGGAAACAGGTCTACTTTGAGGACACTTCCTGCTGGATCTGTCCGGGAGGGACGCCACGTCTATCGCACCTCCGTCTTTGAGACCCTGAAGCTCAGACTGAGACCACCTTGCCTTTGACCATGTACAGCACTCCGCTGCCTTTGACTAGGATTGTGTTATATAAATAACATATACATACATACATTATCACACTTATGCCACCTCTGACCTGATCTCACCTCACTCGTAAAGGTCAGGATCCTACATGTACCCCAGATGGGTCTTCCTACTCCATATGATGGATCTCAACAGAGGCTGGTCTCCCCAACTTTCTGAACTCAAAGGTTCAACTTTTGATGTCCTCATTACCACATGGCCCTGTCTGCTGAGAGCACTGCAGCGATGACATCGGCCAGGGACACTGCCACTAGGTCACAGCAAAGGAAAGCGTCCTTGCGTCTATTAGTGGGCCTTAGAGGGGTATTTACCTTACCCCCCATTAATGATCTTTCACTCACTTGTCACCACGGCAGGAAGGGATTATCTTGAATTATGCAAACCTTGTTTGGCATCACAAGAGACATTTCTTCCTAGAATTAATCTGCCAGACAAAGTTTTGATGGTCTGCTGCACCTTTTCTTTGTCAGCAACCCTTTTTTCCCAGATGAGCACCGCAAAGGTGAATTTGAAGCAGCCAGTGACATTACAGAAGTTTTCTGGAAAACAACTGCGCAGATGCTGTTGCGTAAATTTTTCATGCAAACAAGTTGCAAACTCTTTTGTGCATCAGAGCCGTAGAATGTTTAATAAAAAATAAGGTGGTTTCTTAACTCACCCACTTCTTGTGAAAGCGCTTTATGATTTCCACATTAATCAAGAGCTTCGTTTTCCTAGCCCCACCCATCAGAAGAATCTGCACAGTACAGGCAGCACCGAGGGGCATATTTACAAGCCCAGTGGAAATGGTATTTACAAAATACGATGGGTTTCTGTCCTTCCTCCCTGCGCTGGTGCACAAATTGTTTCCTAACTGCAGCGCAGGCACCCTTGGACCATGGTGTAAGTGCAAGGGTGTCTGCTTTGTCAGCACGATTGTTGTTGTGCAGGAAGGAACACCTTCCTGCACAAAAACAGTCCAGAGAGTCATTTTCCTGTTTCTATGCGCACTGCAGAATGCAGCACTGTGGCAAGAGGGAACAATGAGGCGAAACAAAGCTATTTCTCCTCGTTGCGTCTGCCCTTGGGAGGCGTAAGGTTTTACACGTTCCAGGTTTACAGATTCTTGTAAATATGGAAATGCGTCAAAACCTTTGGGTGTTGTCAGGGAACACTCACCGCAACGCCTCCCTAATTCAGTATATGGCAAGGTAGGGACTTGTCCTGCGTTGCCTTACACCATACCTACAAGGCCATGAAAAGTCACGCAGGGTGGCTTTGCGTGGCATTTTAGATATGGGTCTGCACTACGCTCTGATGATGCATCACAAAAAGTGGTGCACTGGCGTAGCACAGGACGTGCAAATATGCCCCTGAATGTTTAAATGAATCTCACACTAGACATGAGGGCTGCCACAGACTGTCACTTTCTGAGGCATTAGGACAGTTCGCAGGGTCAAGGCAATGGCTGCCCGATGGAGTGACCCCTGCATTCCAAAATGATGCATCTTTCAGAAACCTTCCTTTCCAGACAGCATCTCTGCCCACCCCTACAGTACAAAGCTCACTGGAGTCACTATTCACAGGCATGCAGTTATTTCTGTGATCTTCAAGGCAGCCACTTGGGCCGCCATCCATGCTTTCTGGAAATGTTTCTCCCTGGGAACCACGGCCAGGGCTGGCCATCCTTAGGAATCTTCGTGCCCGCTCCAGGTTGACTCCCTCCGCAGCCATACTTCCTTTTGCAGCCTTCTTTGTAACATTCTCAAAAGTTTGAAATGGTTGTGGGGCCAGACTGAAGAGTGGGAAACAGTTATCTATCCAAAGGAGTAAGTCTCGTACTCTTAGCTGTAAAAGTACCCCTGTTGGATCCGGACAGATGCAGCTAGAGCGGTGCAAGGGCCCAAGTCTGTTAAGGAGCTGATTAGTTGAGACCTGCAGGGGACACATGTGGGGACTCATGGGTACTGTAGCCCCCTTTCGCTTCAGAACTTGTGGTACTGGTATCCTTGAGTAGTCCTGTGAACAGAAGGGGTTTCAGGTCAAAATGCTTCTACAGAACATATGAAGGATTTCACATCATTCTTTAGTTGAGTCTTTCTTTCCCTTCAACATTTCAGACAAGTGCGTGCGATACCAACTGATCTCCCAGTTGCTTCGATGAATACTAAACATCAAACTGAAGGTGTCTTCGTGGCCGCCATATGGCTATTTATTGTTGGAAGAGAGCCTCGGGCAGCTGATCAGTTTATAAATTAGCCTCAACGTGGCAGCCGTCTGTAATGAGCTCTTTACGCATTCCACTCAGTTTGATGGACTCTGCAGTGGTTAGAGCTGCTGTCATCTAAGAGCCTGGTTCTGCATTCATTGAAGAAGACGCTCCTTCCATAGACATGGTCCTATCTGCGGGTAGTGCTGGTCACAGGAAAGATGGCATAGCCTTGAGGCTATACCATTGGTGATGGGGAGACGGGTAGGAGGGTGAGTAGGCCTGGGATTGAGCCAGTCGCGTACCTAGCCTGATATTAGAACCCTGCTACCCTTCTGTCTAGTTTTGCCACAGACTAGGTCATCTGCACTCTTGGCCGGGCTGTTGTTGATTTTACCTCATTTTTATTTGTGTAAGGAGTGATATGTCATTGAACTCAGTGAGACATCACCAAAGTGCTGAGGTAGTGGAAGTGAATCACATATCCTTTGACCCTTATGACATCACAGGGTTGACTCATTGACCACGTTTAGCCTCTAAATAGCTTCCTGGTTTTGCCTCTTAAGGCACCATCACACAAGCAACCATCACCAGCAGGACGGACTACGGCAACACTATGCCGAAATGTCCAAACAACTCCTTCACAGATTCCAAACTATCCAGAACACCGCTGCAAGACTCATACTCAAATTCCCACGCTGTACCCACATTACACTGCACCTCAGAAAGCTTCACTAGCTCCCCAGTCACAAGCAGAGACAATTCAAACTTCTCACGTACACATACAAAGCCCTACACAGCACAGGATCAGAAAACAGCTGCATACGTTTTCACCACCCTACCAGACACCTACGCTCTGCTTCACTCGCACACATTCCCTGCATCCCCAAAATCAAAAATGGAGGTCACTCATTCTTTTACATCACACTTAAGACATGGAACAGAGCCTCCTTCTACACATCAAGGCCTCCTCCTCACTTCTGGAGTCCAGCAAGAAGCTGAAGACTTGGCTCTTCGTAGAAGAACCGTGGGACCACAAAACTCATCACATGCCCAAGCGCCTGGATACCTTCCCAGGTGATTAGTGAGCTATACAAATCAATATAACATAATGTAACAATGAGAAGGCTGGCAAGGAAATCGACAAATAGTAATCATGGATCTTTCAGTCCTAGCAACTTTGTGAAGAGTTAGACAGACACACAGACACTTATGGCAGACACATAGATACTAATGACAGACACACAGATTCTAATGGCACGCTCTCACTGCCGGATCAGTCCCTCTAATTCTGCCATTTTGGACCCTTCTGAAACCCTGTAGGCGAGGGATAGTCTGTCCCAGGCCTCTTTCAAGTGCCTTTCTGACTGTGGTCCTCCTGGGGAGAGGTTCCATGTCTTTACAACCTTTCTGAGGGTCCCCCATATGTTCCTAAACCTCTTTCTGCTCCCCCAAAACTCAGGAGGGGAGAGTGAAGGGAAGTTTGGCTGTGTTTGGAATAGGCTGGGGCTGCCTGGACGCCATCCACACTTTGACAGCGGAGACAGACGTCTCATCCATCAGACCATGGAGCAGGCTGTCTGGGCGGAGATGAATGTACATGTCATCAGAGTATGATTAAGAGAGGACATTGTGCGACTGCAGGGGGGTCAAGCGAGGGGAGGATGTCCATATTAGCTAAAAGGTGGGGGAGGGGAGAGCCGTGAGCAGCCTGACAGCGAGGATTACACAAGGAGATGTGAGAGGGACCTGGTGGCCTGTGCGACCGTCTGCAACGGGTGTCATCACCCGTGACAGGGTCTTACGCCAGGTCCTTTAATTCGGCTGGACCAGCTGCTCTCTGAGTCCGCATGAGGGTCAACAGACAGTGAATGGGAGGTCTCGCGAGTGACCTGCAGTTGACAGAATGTCTCCTGAGCCACCAGCAGTGAACTGGTTGACTCACCAGTAGTGGGTGGAAGGTTTCCATAGGCACCCACAGTTAGTCGATCCCCCAGAGTCACTTGAAGTGGACAGAAGGTCTCTCTTCAGTCACCGGCAATGAACGCAATGTGTCCTTGAGTCACTGGCCCTGGACAGAATGTCTCCCTCAGCCACTGACAGTGAACTGGTTGACTCACCAGTAGTGGGTGGAAGGTCTCTTCTAGCGACCTGCAATGAACACAGGATCTCGCAGAGTCACTGGAAGTGGACAGAAGATCTCCACTGAGTCACCGTTAGTGAATTCAATGTGTCCCTCATTCACTGGCAGGGGACGGAATATCTCCCTGAGCTACAAGCAAAGAAACGGTTGAATCACCCATAGTGGACTGAAAGTCTCCCCCAGACACCTGCAGTAAACAGAAGATCTCACCGAGTCATGGGAAGTGGACAAAAGATCTTCCCAATGACCGGCAGTGGACAGAAGTCTCCCTGAGCCGCTGGCAGTCAACTGAAGAACTCCCAGGGTCACTGGCAGTGAAGAGAAGTTCTTCCGGAGTCACCAGCAGTGGCTGGAATGCCTCCAATAGTGACCCGCAGTGGGTAAGGACCCCCTGAGCCACTGCAGTGTTCTACAGGACTCTCCGAGGAAGGCACGTCCAGGGGGTGAAGTAACTGGACAGTGGATTGTCTGATACTCGGGCAGTTTGTTTGTCTTCCGTCTGATAGTTATAGGGGCTGGGAGGGGCAGCCTGGTGAAAACCAGGTATTTATTGGCACAATAAGGTCATGACCTGTTAGTTTTACCAGGGACGTTTATCTACGGTTTAATAGTTACTTGGGCAGTTTGACAGTGACCAGTAGCTCATAGAATAGTTTGGGGAGGTTTGGCGATGACATTGTAGTTAGAAGGGCAGTTTGACCATGACCTGGAGGTTCCAGGGTGTCTGTGGTCAAGTTGTCACTTTGATCTGGTAGTTACTGTGATCGCTTATTATGGTATTATAGTCGCTAGGGCAGTTTGGCGGTGACCTGAGAGTTACAGGGGCAGTTTGGCGGTGACCTGGGAGTTACAGGGGCAGTTTGGCGGTGACCTGGGAGTTACAGGGGCAGTTTGGCGGTGACCTGGGAGTTACAGGGCAGTTTGCTGCTTGTTTGATAGTTCCCAGGCTAGTTTGGCAACTGTCTGAAAGTTAATGAGATCCAAAGTATTGGTTGGCACCGTCATAAGGTCCTGCTCGGCCGCCTCACACGGTCCCTGCATTGAGAGGTGACTTGTTCACACTGAGCTCTGCCAGGGCACCTCAGACATCCTACTCGGCCACTGGACAGTGGCAGCCTCTGGTGGCAGCAGCTGGGTCCCTTCGGCAGTGGCACAGGGTTCAAAGGTGAGGGATTGGTTGAGGCCTGGGAAGAGGAAGGAATAATCAGGACAATGTGATCACCAATACGTATCCTAGACATCTCCCTTTCACATGCCCGTCAATATGTATTGGGACATATCCAGGGTTTGAACAACACCAGACAAAAACACCTGGGACACCAAAACAGAATCCAGCGCCCAGTGCTCCTTTAATGACAGCAGCTCAGTCCAGAGCAAACCCTGACACCCTAGCCAAGACACCAGTGCCAAGAGACAACAACTCCTTCTAGCCAACAGCCAGCTTACACTGGGCCATGGAAATAGACCTCCTGCCCAAGTAGCAGCCTAGGAAAAGTCACCAAGGGGGACACCCTGAGCCTCAGCCCAAGAGGCTGAAATTGCCTTTATGGAACTGCCTTGAGCCTGATCAGGGATACTCTGTAAGAAACCCTGGAGCCAAGGAGGCAGAATGTCCCCACAACTCACATTTCCAGAAAAGAGGCCTTCACGGGGGGGGGGGGGGGGGGGGGGCAAAGGAAACCAAGAGACTTTCAGTGCACCCAAGACAAACAGTGACAGCTTTAGACACACTAAGCGAGCGCAGGGCAGCCTCCCCCGGGGAGGCAGGATTAGAGTTAGGCACAGGAGCACAACTTCATGATCTATATTAAAACTGAATGGTAACTTAAAGATCAAGCCTCAAACCCTACAGAAGAACGGAGATAGAGGGTGTCAGGAAATGGGTTCTACCTCGTGAAAACTCCCGGTTTTTAGCTTTCAGACCCCCTTTATGTTGGCGTCTGCTGTGTGGCATGCCGCCCAAACCGAGCCTCATACACTCTGAGCTCCTTTCAATTGGATTACGATGTGTGAGTGAAATGGGTGGATGCCTGGATGGATGAGTGAAAGGGTAGATGTAAAGATGGATGAGTGAAATGGAGAATGGATGGATGGATGAGTGAAAGGATGGATGAGTGAAATGGAGAATGGATGGATGGATGAGTGAAAGGATGGGTGTAAGGACAGATGAGTGAATGAAAGAATGAATGAGTGAAAGCGAAGGTAGATCGATGGCTAGTTGAAAGGGTGGGTGGGTGGATGGATGAGTGAAAAGGTGAATTGATGGATGGATAAGTGAGTGAAATGATGAATGGATGAATGGAAAGGGTAAATGGATGGATGGATGTTTGAAGGCAATGGTGGCTGGACGGATGAGTGAAAAGATAGATGATCAGATGCATGGATGAATGAGTGAAAGGGTGGATCTAAGGATGGTGATTGAAGGGGTGGATGGATGGGCTGAGTGAAAGAATGGACGGATGAGTGAAAGGATGGATGGATGAGTGAAAGTGAGTGAATGTGGATGACTGGATGAAAGGATGGACTGATGGATGGGTGGATGAATGAGTGAAAAGATGGATGAGTGAGTGAAAGGATGGATGGTTGAGTAAAAGGGTAAATGGGTGGATAGGTGAATGGATAGATGTATGGAGGGAAAGGATGGGTGAGTGAAAGGGTGGATGACAGAAAGGGTGGATAGATGAGGGTAAGGGTGGATGAGTGAAAGGGTGGATGGGTGAGGGAAAGGATGGATGACTGAAAGGGTGGATGGATGAAATGTGGATGGATGAGTGAAAGGATGGATGACTGAAAGGGTGGATGGATGAAATGGGGATGGATGAGTGAAAGGATGGATGACTGAAAGGGCGGAAGGATGAAATGGGGATGGATGAGTGAAAGGATGGATGACTGGGTGAAGGGATGATATGTCTAATGAGTAGGTTTGAATATGGATGGGCAAACAAATGGACATAATGATGACATGCAGTGTTGGATGAAAGGCTGATTGGATGGCAGAACGTAATGGTGAAATGGTGGATATCAGCGGTGGATGGAAGGATGAAAAGATGAATGGATACATGCTGCGATGGAAGAGACAAGCATGCTCTTCTGGGGAGGGCCACGGTGACTTCCATCCCTTGCTTGGTGCTATAAGAGCTTTGGTTCAGAGTGACAGTTATTTACATTTTCTGGTAACTCCCTTGAGGGCAAGTGACTCTGGGTAGGTTGCATGAGACATGTATGGAGGGTGCATGTGCAATGTACATGTACCGTGTGCGGATTATGGTAAGCATGGAGTTATTGGTAGTGCCCAACTGGCAGGGATCCATTTTGGATGCAGGGCTTGCAAGTGGTACAGAGGATGGAGGGTGGAGAGAGCCTGTGTGACATTGAAGTAGATTGCAGGGACATTTCCAGTATCCAATAAAGCTGACCAGGCTTCTGTGAAAGGGGAGAGGGAGGCAGATTATCCATTGAAGTATGGAAAAAGTCCCCATTCCTTTCCTTCATCCTTTCCTCAGAGGTGTTACCGAGAACAAGTTTAGAGCCAGCTGATTGAAGAAGCCTCCCCCTCTTTTGTGCATTTGTTTCGGGATTCTCGGGGAAAAGAATTCCTAGCCCCAGGCCTGCTTCTAGCTGACACTAGAAGACACAGACAGTCACCTAACCGGTCTGGATTGGTTACAAAACATATCAGGATCTGCCACCAGAGGTGGCCAGCAGAATATACATTGCTGTCTGCATGGCTGAGATAAATACTGGAGGGAAACCAAATCAAGGTGCCAGTGTTCGCATTGAGAAGGGACAGACCTCAGCCAGCAGGCAGATATGGTAAAGCCAATAGGATTAAGTCTAACATGTCTTTTGTATTGCCAAGGGCAGTAGGCTTCTGACTGCTCTCTGACCGGACATAGGCCCTCATTCTGACCTTGGCGGGCGGCGGAGGCCGCCCGCCAAAGTCCCGCCGTCAGGTTACCGTTCCGCGGTCGAAAGACCGCGGCGGTAATTCTGACTTTCCCGCTGGGCTGGCGGGCGGTCTCCTTCAGACCGCCAGCCAGCCCAGCGGGAAAGAGGCTTCCACGATGAAGCCGGCTCGGAATCGAGCCGGCGGAGTGGAAGCTGTGCGACGGGTGCAGTTGCACCCGTCGCGTATTTCACTGTCTGCGCAGCAGACAGTGAAATACATTTAGGGGCCCTCTTACGGGGGCCCCTGCAATGCCCATGCCAGTGGCATGGGCACTGCAGGGGCCCCCAGGGGCCCCGCGACCCCCCCTACCGCCATCCGGATCTCGGCGGTCCGACCGCCGGGATCTGGATGGCGGTAGGGGGGGTCAGAATCCCCGCGGCGGTGCAGCAAGCTGCGCCGCCGCGGAGGATTCAATGGGGCCGCGGTACACTGGCGGGACCCCGCCAGTGGTGCCGGTCCGACCGCGGCTTTACCGCCGCGGTCGGAATCCCCATTGAAGCACCGCCGGCTTGTCGGCGGTGCTCCCGCGGTCCTCCGCCCTGGCGGTCAAAGACCGCCAGGGTCAGAATGAGGGCCATAGTCTGTAGACCTAACTTTTCAATGATTATCCACAAGGACCTCTTGAGGAGGGATTGTATTACTACTCCTACTCTTGTTGCAATTCCTTTGTTTGTTATGCTATTTTCCAAATGTATATACTTGTGATCCTACGCATAGTGTTTTCCTGCGTGTCTATTAAAGTACTTCTCCTTTTTTAAAGTAAAAGCACTGACTGGACACTGATGTATTGAGTATTATTATATGCTGCACTGAGTTACGCGATTTCAGCCGCAGTCACCTGCCTAAGGGAGCCTTGGATTCTTCTGCACTTCAGCCTTGAGAGTCAAGTGCTGAAGGCATGTGCTTGGTGCTTGGTTTGGGGTGACAGGGGGGCCAGTGGTAAATGACCTTGGCTGTTACAGCTGAGGCCCGATAACCCATGGATGCCCTACCCCATAAAACAGGGAGTCTGTTATGCTATGGAAATCGACTCACGAATCCTTCTGGCAGAGCTGTAGCCACTGGGGCAATGGTCTTGATGCACAAGAACCTTACACCAACTCCCTCAAGGGGTCAAGTACACGGGGGATTGTGGGTAGGGCGCTGTTTCCTGGGGCCTTCTGTCTAGAGGGCGACTGGCATATACAGCGAAGGGCAGCAGGGCCTGGCACGGTGATGGGGCAGTCTCATAAGGAGGCAGTCGAGGAGGCAATGTTTAGCTTCGGGCTCCTGGCTTGGGGAGCAGCCTCTCCAGGAGTGAGGGGGCTGTGGTGACCCTGTCCTGCCTACCACCGCCTAGATACCCTCACGGGTGGCAAGGCGCTCTACAAGTCAACTGATTGATTGACACAGTGCAGAAGGTAGCAGCATCCCCTCAGTGCAGCGGCTTCCCCCCTGTGCACACCATTGGAAATGTTTTGCCTGAGGGGTTGGGTGGGATCCAGCGGGCTTCAGAAGCGGCAGCTGGAGTGATGCTGACGGCTCCCTCCTCGGAGCCCCATGTATATGACAAGGTGCGTCCCGCTGATGCCAAATCAAGGCTGAGGACGAGCCCGCGCTGTGACGTGACACCGGAGAACGTAGAGGGATCTGTGCTGTTCCACATCCTGTTGTGCTTCTAGACGCTACTGTTGTGTACTCTAGAGCCCAAAGAGTCTCGAGGCGCTAGAGTCTGTGATAAGAAGGCGATGGACAGGGCAGGCGCAAACACAAACAGAGGGCTCCCACATCCTTGACCCTGACAGGCAGCAGGGTTAAGGTGTTCTGTAAGGCACAGTTCAGCAGCCCACCATAATACTGAAAACTTATTTTCATGTAGCTCCTCGTAACACACACCTTCAGTTGTGCTGTAAACAACAGGTGTTACAATCAGTCTTTAGCAACATTGGAAGGATGGAAGTCTTATGCGACCCTGCGGAGATTAGAACATGTGACCTACAGATCAAACTGGGAAATAATACTACACCACTATAGATTGTGTTTTATTAATTTTCCCAAGCTCGTGTGTGTGTGTGTGATTTTGAGTGAGTGTGTGTGTGTGCGCCCGCTCTAGATGCATTATTCTGTACAGCTGAGGGCTGTCCATCAAATTCATCTTCAGTTTGAAAGTTACATTTAGTGGAATCCAACAAAACACACATACGGTGACATACATTATAACAATGAATAAACACGCATACAAATCAGGAATACCTTCGAAAGAAAACAGATAAAAGGGATTCTCCCCTCCGGACGTCGACTGAATTTCTCACTCTGGGACTGTAATAAACATATGAAACCGCTCGTGGGCCTCACTCTCCCTGACTCCGCCCCCCACAACACCGTGCATTCACTCACTGCCCCAGTATTCTAAAAGCGCCTTCGCATGGCCATATTGTCTTTCAAGGACCCAAAGATGCTCTCCTCTTCCCCCACGGCACAGGCTGCAGGCCCTTTTGATGTTGTCCTCCATCCTCGTTCTTGTGCTTTGACACCATATTTGGATTATTCGCACCCTTCCAACTCCCTCTTCAACCCGGACTGCCCACGAGGAGACTGTTTACCATTGTGCTAAGCAGCGGCTGAATTTTGGGCCTTGTTGGCGCTTAGTAAATACATTACTTTGGTTGGTAGTTCCGGCAATCGAAATCCTTCCATGGTGTATCCAGTTGTAGCCAGTCTGACTGTCACATGCATCACATGTCAAGAATACATATTTAATTTTAGTAGTTTCTTATGTTTATCTGCAGCTCAAAATCATGGCAGAGACACGTGTAGTTAGTGAACATGCCAGGAGCTCTGTGGGAGCCTCTTCTGTTCAGCACCATGGACAGATTAAACGCAGAAAGTCAACATGCTAGGAGCTCTGTGTCTTCCGTTCAGCACCATGGACAGATTAAATGCAGACAGTGAACGTGCCAGGAGCTCTGTGTCTTCTGTTCAGCACCATGGACAGATTAAACGCAGACAGTGAACATGCCAGGAGCTCTGTGTCTTCCGTTCAGCACCATGGACAGATTAAACGTAGACAGTGAACATGCCAGGAGCTCTGTGTCTTCCGTTCAGCACCATGGACAGACTAAACGCAGAGAGTGAACATGCCAGGAGCTCTGTGTCTTCCGTTCAGCACCATGGACAGATTAAACGCAGACAGTGAACATGCTAGGAGCTCTGTGTCTTCCGTTCAGCACCTTGGACAGATTAAACGCAGACAGTGAACATGCAAGGAGCTCTGGTTCTTCTGTTTAGTACCATGGACAGATTAAAGACAGACAGTGAACATGCTAGGAGCTATGTGTCTTCTGTTCAGCACCATGGACAGACTAAACGCAGACAGTGAACATGCCAGGAGCTCTGTGTCTTCTGTTCAGCACCATTGACAGATTAAAGACAGAGAGTGAACATGCTAGGAGCTCTGTGCGTCTTCCGTTCAGCACCATGGACAGATTAAATGCAAACATTGAACATGCTAGGAGCTCTGTGTCTTCCGTTCAGCACCATGGACAGATTAAACGCAGAGAGTGAACGTGCTAGGAGCTCTGTGTCTTCCGTTCAGCAACATGGACAGATTAAACGCAGATAGTGAACGTGCCAGGAGCTCTGTGTCTTCCGTTCAGCACCATGGACAGATTAAACGCAGACAGTGAACATGCCAGGAGCTCTGTGTCTTCCGTTCAGCACCATGGACAGATTAAACGCAGACAGTGAACATGCCAGGAGCTCTGTGTCTTCCGTTCAGCACCATGGACAGATTAAACGCAGAGAGTGAACATGCCAGGAGCTCTGTGTCTTCAGTTCAGCACCATGGACAGATTAAACGCAGACAGTGAACATGCTAGGAGCTCTGTGTCTTCCGTTCAGCACCTTGGACAGATTAAACGCAGACAGTGAACATGCAAGGAGCTCTGGTTCTTCTGTTTAGTACCATGGACAGATTAAAGACAGACAGTGAACATGCTAGGAGCTATGTGTCTTCTGTTCAGCACCATGGACAGATTAAACGCAGACAGTGAACATGCCAGGAGCTCTGTGTCTTCTGTTCAGCACCATTGACAGATTAAAGACAGACAGTGACCATGCTAGGAGCTCTGTGCGTCTTCCGTTCAGCACCATGGACAGATTAAATGCAAACATTGAATATGCTTGGAGCCCTGTGTCTTCCGTTCAGCACCATGGACAGATTAAACGCAGACAGTGAACATGCAAGGAGCTCTGTGTCTTCTGTTTGGCATCATGGACAGATTAAAGACAGACAGTGAACATGCTAGGAGCTCTGTGTCTTCCGTTCAGCACCATGGACAGATTAAACGCAGACAGTGAACATGCCAGGAGCTCTGTGGGTGCCTCTTCCGTTCAGAACCATGGACAGATTAAACGCAGACAGTGAACATGCAAGGAGCTCTGTGTCTTCTGTTTGGCATCATGGACAGATTAAAGACAGACAGTGAACATGCTAGGAGCTCTGTGTCTTCTGTTCAGCACCAAGGACAGATTAAACGCAGACAGTGAACATGCCAGGAGCTCTGTGTCTTATGTTCAGCAATATTGACAGATTATAGACAGACAGTGAACATGCTAGGAGCTCTGTGCGTCTTCCGTTCAGCACCATGGACAGATTAAATGCAAACATTGAACATGCTAGGAGCCCTGTGTCTTCCGTTCAGCACCATGGACAGATTAAACACAGACAGTGAACATGCCAGGAGCTCTGTGTCTTCTGTTCAGCACCATTGACAGATTAAAGACAGACAGTGAACATGCTATGAGCTCTGTGCACCTTCCGTTCAGCACCATGGACAGATTAAATGCAAACATTGAACATGCTAGGAGCTCTGCGTCTTCCGTTCAGCACCATGGACAGATTAAATGCAAACATTGAACATGCTAGTAGCCCTGTGTCTTCCGTTCAGCACCATGGACAGATTAAACGCAGACAGTGAACATGGCAGGAGCTCTGTGTCTTCCGTTCAGCACCATGGACAGATTAAACGCAGAGAGTGAACATGCTTGGAGCTCTGTGTCTTCCGTTCAGCACCATGGACAGATTAAACGCAGACAGTGAACGTGCCAGGAGCTCTGTGTCTTCTGTTCAGCACCATTGACAGAATAAAGACAGACAGTGAACATGCTATGAGCTCTGTGCACCTTCCGTTCAGCACCATGGACAGATTAAATGCAAACATTGAACATGCTAGGAGCTCTGCGTCTTCCGTTCAGCACCATGGACAGATTAAATGCAAACATTGAACATGCTAGGAGCCCTGTGTCTTCCGTTCAGCACCATGGACAGATTAAATGCAAACATTGAACATGCCAAGAGCTCTGTGTCTTCCGTTCAGCACCATGGACAGATTAAACGCAGACAGTGAACATGCTAGGAGCTCTGTGCGTCTTCCGTTCAGCACCATCGACAGATTAAATGCAAACATTGAACATGCTAGGAGCCCTGTGTCTTCCGTTCAGCACCATGGACAGATTAAACGCAGACAGTGAACATGCCAGGAGCTCTGTGTCTTCTGTTCAGCACCATTGACAGATTAAAGACAGACAGTGAACATGCTATGAGCTCTGTGCGCCTTCCGTTCAGCACCATGGACAGATTAAGTGCAAACATTGAACATGCTAGGAGCTCTGCGTCTTCCGTTCAGCACCATGGACAGATTAAATGCAAACATTGAACATGCTAGAAGCCCTTTGTATTCCGTTCAGCACCATGGACAGATTAAACGCAGACAGTGAACATGCCAGGAGCTCTGTGTCTTCCGTTCAGCACCATGGACAGATTAAACGCAGAGAGTGAACATGCTAGGAGCTCTGTGTCTTCCGTTCAGCACCATGGACAGATTAAATGCAGACTGTGAACGTGCCAGGAGCTCTGTGTCTTCCGTTCAGCACCATGGACAGATTAAACGCAGACACTGAACATGCCAGGAGCTCTGTGTCTTCCGTTCAGCACCATGGACAGATTAAACGCAGAGAGTGAACATGCTAGGAGCTCTGTGTCTTCCGTTCAGCACCATGGACAGATTAAACACAGACAGTGAACATGCTAGGAGCTCTGTGTCTTCCGTTCAGCACCTTGGACAGATTAAACGCAGACAGTGAACATGCAAGGAGCTCTGGTTCTTCTGTTTAGTACCATGGACAGATTAAAGACAGACAGTGAACATGCTAGGAGCTATGTGTCTTCTGTTCAGCACCATGGACAGATTAAACGCAGACAGTGAACATGCCAGGAGCTCTGTGTCTTCTGTTCAGCACCATTGACAGATTAAAGACAGACAGTGACCCTGCTAGGAGCTCTGTGCGTCTTCCATTCAGCACCATGGACAGATTAAATGCAAACATTGAACATGCTAGGAGCCCTGTGTCTTCCGTTCAGCACCATGGACAGATTAAACGCAGACAGTGAACAGGCTAGGAGCTCTGTGTCTTCCGTTCGGCACCATGGACAGATTAAACGCAGACAGTGAACATGCAAGGAGCTCTGTGTCTTCTGTTTGGCATCATGAACAGATTAAACACAGACAGTGAACATGCCAGGAGCTCTGTGTCTTCTGTTCAGCACCATTGACAGATTAAAGACAGACAGTGAACATGCTAGGAGCTCTGTGCGTCTTCCGTTCAGCATCATGGACAGATCAAATGCAAACATTGAACATGCTAGGAGCCCTGTGTCTTCCGTTCAGCACCATGGACAGATTAAACGCAGACAGTGAACATCCAGGAGCTCTGTGTCTTCTGTTCAGCACCATTGACAGATTAAAGACAGACAGTGAACATGCTATGAGCTCTGTGCGCCTTCCGTTCAGCACCATGGACAGATTAAATGCACACAGTGAACATGCTAGGAGCCCTGTGCGTCTTCCGTTCAGCACCATGGACAGATTAAACGCAAACATTGAACATGCAAGGAGCTGTGTGCGTCTTCCGTTCAGCACCGTGGACAGATTCAATGCTGACAGTGAACATGCTAGGAGCTCTGTGTCTTCTGTTCAGCACCATGGACAGATTAAACGCAGACAGTGAACATGCTAGGAGCTCTGTGTCTTCCGTTCAGCACCATGGACAGATTAAATGCAGACTGTGAACGTGCCAGGAGCTCTGTGTCTTCTGTTCAGCACCATGAACAGATTAAACGCAGACAGTGAACATGCCAGGAGCTCCGTGTCTTCCGTTCAGCACCATGGACAGATCAAACGCAGACACTGAACATGCCAGGAGCTCTGTGTCTTCCGTTCAGCACCAAGGACAGATTAAACGCAGAGAGTGAACATGCTAGGAGCTCTGTGTCTTCTGTTCAGCACCATGGACAGATTAAACACAGAGAGTGAACATGCTAGGAGCTCTGTGTCTTCCGTTCAGCACCTTGGACAGATTAAACGCAGACAGTGAACATGCAAGAAGCTCTGGTTCTTCTGTTTAGTACCATGGACAGATTAAAAACAGACAGTGAACATGCTAGGAGCTATGTGTCTTCTGTTCAGCACCATGGACAGATTAAACGCAGACAGTGAACATGCCAGGAGCTCTGTGTCTTCTGTTCAGCACCATTGACAGATTAAAGACAGACAGTGACCATGCTAGGAGCTCTTAGCGTCTTCCGTTCAGCACCATGGACAGATTAAATGCAAACATTGAACATGCTAGGAGCCCTGTGTCTTCCGTTCAGCACCATGGACAGATTAAACGCAGACAGTGAACAGGCTAGGTGCTCTGTGTCTTCCGTTCGGCACCATGGACAGATTAAACGCAGACAGTGAACATGCAAGGAGCTCTGTGTCTTCTGTTTGGCATCATGAACAGATTAAACGCAGACAGTGAACATGCCAGGAGCTCTGTGTCTTCTGTTCAGCACCATTGACAGATTAAAGACAGACAGTGAACATGCTAGGAGCTCTGTGCGTCTTCCGTTCAGCATCATGGACAGATTAAATGCAAACATTGAACATGCTAGGAGCTCTGTGTCTTCCGTTCAGCACCATGGACAGATTAAACGCAGACAGTGAACATTCTAGGAGCTCTGTGCGTCTTCCGTTCAGCACCATGGACAGATTAAATGCAAACATTGAACATGCTAGGAGCCCTGTGTCTTCCGTTCAGCACCATGGACAGATTAAACGCAGACAGTGAACATGCCAGGAGCTCTTTGTCTTCTGTTCAGCACCATTGACAGATTAAAGACAGACAGTGAACATGCTATGAGCTCTGTGCGCCTTCCGTTCAGCACCATGGACAGATGAAATGCACACAGTGAACATGCTAGGAGCCCTGTGCGTCTTCCGTTCAGCACCATGGACAGATTAAACGCAAACATTGAACATGCAAGGAGCTGTGTGCGTCTTCCGTTCAGCACCATGGACAGATTAAATGCTGACAGTGAACATGCTAGGAGCTCTGTGTCTTCCGTTCAGCACCATGGACAGATTAAACGCAGACAGTTAACATGCCAGGAGCTCTGTGCGTCTTCCGCTCAGCACCATGGACAGATTAAACGCTGACAGTGAACATGCTAGGAGCTCTGTGTCTTCCGTTCAGCACCATGGACAAATTAAACACAGACAGTGAACATGCCAGGAGCTCTGTGTCTTCTGTTCAGCACCATTGACAGATTAAAGACAAACATTGAACATGCTAGGAGCTCTGTGTCTTCCATTCAGCACCATGGACAGATTAATCGCACACAGTGAACATGCTAGGAGCCCTGTGCGTCTTCCGTTCAGCACCATGGACAGATTAAACACAGACAGTGAACATGCCAGGAGCTCTGTGTCTTCTGTTCAGCACCATTGACAGATTAAAGACAAACATTGAACATGTTAGGAGCTCTGTGTCTTCCGTTCAGCACCATGGACAGATTAATCGCACACAGTGAACATGCTAGGAGCCCTGTGCGTCTTCCGTTCAGCACCATGGACAGATTAAACGCAAACATTGAACATGCAAGGAGCTCTGTGCGTCTTCCGTTCAGCACCATGGACAGATTAAATGCTGACAGTGAACATGCTAGGAGCTCTGTGTCTTCCGTTCAGCACCATGGACAGATTAAACGCAGACAGTGAACATGCCAGGAGCTCTGTGCGTCTTCCGCTCAGCACCATGGACAGATTAAACGCTGACAGTGAACATGCTAGGAGCTCTGTGTCTTCCGTTCAGCACCATGGACAAATTAAACACAGACAGTGAACATGCCAGGAGCTCTGTGCGTCTTCCGCTAAGCACCATGGACAGATTAAATGCACACAGTGAACATGCTAGGAGCTCTGTGCGTCTTCCGTTCAGCACCATGGACAGATTAGACGCAAACAGTGAACAAGCTAGGAGCTCTGTGTCTTCTGTTGAGCACCATGGACAGATTAAACGCAAACAGTGAACATGCTAGGAGCTCTGTGTCTTCTGTTGAGCACCATGGACAGATTAAACGCAAACAGTGAACATGCTAGGAGCTCTGTATGTCTTCCGTTCAGCACCATGGACAGATTAAACACAGACAGTGAAGATGCTAGGAGCTCTGTGTCTTCCGTTCAGCACCATGGACAGATTAAACACAGACGGAACATGACAGGAGCTATGTGGGTGCCTCTTCTGTTCAGCACCATGGACAGACTAAACGCAGACAGTGAACATACTAGGAGCTCTGTGTCTTCCGATCAGCACCATCTACAGATTAAATGCAGACAGTGAACATGCTAGGAGCTCTGTGTCTTCTGTTCAGCACCATGGATAGATTAAACGCAGACAGTGAACATGCTTGGAGCTCTGTGTCTTCTGTTCAGCACCATGGACAGATTAAACGCAGACAGTGAACATGCCAGGAGCTCGGTGTCTTCCGTTCAGCACCATGGACAGATTAAACACAGACAGTGAACATGCCAGGAGGTCTGTGACTTCCGTTCAGCACCATGGACAGATTAAACACAGACAGTGAACATTCTAGGAGCTCTGTGTCTTCTGTTAAGCACCATGGATAGATTAAACGCAGACAGTGAACATGCTAGGAGCTCCTTGTCTTCCGTTCAGCACAATGGACAGATTAAAGACATGAAAGGAGCTCTGTGCTTCTTCCGTTCAGCACCATGGACAGAGCAAACGCAAACAGTGAACATGCCAGGAGCCCTGTGTCTTCTGTTCAGCTCATGGATAGATTAAACGCAGACAGTGAACATGCTAGGAGCTCTGTGTCTTCCGTTCAGCACCATGGACAGATTAAACGCAGACAGTGAACAAGCCAGGAGCTCTGTGTTTTCCGTTCAGCACCATGGACAGATTAAACACAGACAGTGAACATGCCAGGAGCTCTGTTTCTTCTGTTCAGCACCATAGACAGATTAAACACAGAGAGTGAACATGCGAGGAGCTCTGTGTCTTCTGTTCAGCACCATGGACAGATTAAACAAAGACAGTGAACATGCTAGGAGCTCTGTGTCTTCCGTTCAGCACCATGGACAGATTATAGACATGATAGGAGCTCTGTGCTTCTTCCGTTCAGCACCATGGACAGAGCAAACGCAAACAGTGAACATGCCAGGAGCTCTGTGTCTTCTGTTCAGCACCATGGATAGATTAAACGCAGACAGTGAACATGCTAGGAGCTCTGTGTCTTCCGTTCAGCACCATGGACAGATTAAACGCAGACAGTGAACATGCCAGGAGCTCTGTGTCTTCCGTTCAGCACCATGGACAGATTAAACACAGACAGTGAACATGCCAGGAGCTCTGTGACTTCCGTTCAGCACCATGGACAGATTAAACACAGACAGTGCACATGCCAGGAGCTCTGTGTCGTCTGTTCAGCACCATAGACAGATTAAACACAGACAGTGAACATGCTAGGAGCTCTGTGTCTTCTGTTCAGCACCATGGACAGATTAGCACCATGGACAGATTAAACACAGACAGTGAACATGCTAGGACCTCTGTGTCTTCTGTTCAGCACCATGGACAGATTAAACACAGACAGTGAACATGCTAGGAGCTCTGTGTCTTCCGTTCAGCGCCATGGACAGATTAAACACAGACAGTGAACATGCCAGGAGCTCTGTGACTTCCGTTCAGCACCATGGACAAATTAAACGCAGACAGTGCACATGCTAGGAGCTCTGTGTCTTCCGTTCAGCACCATGGATATATTAAACGCAGACAGTGAACATGCCAGGAGCTCTGTGGGAGCCTCTTCCATTCAGCACCATGGACAGATTAGACGCAGACAGTGGACATCCCAGGAGCTCTGTGTCTTCTGTTCAGCACCATAGACAGATTAAACACAGACAGTGAACATGCTAGGAGCTCTGTGTCTTCTGTTCAGCACCATGGACAGATTAGCACCATGGACAGATTAAACACAGACAGTGAACATGCTAGGAGCTCTGTGTCTGCTGTTCAGCACCATGGATAGATTAACCACAGACAGTGAACATGCCAGGAGCTCTGTGCATCTTCCGTTCAGCACCATGGACAGATTAAACACATACAGTGAACATGCTAGGAGCTCTGTGTCTTCCGTTCAGCACCATGGACAGATTAAACATAGCCTGAACATGCCAGGAGCTCTGTGGGTGCCTCTTTCGTTCAGCACCATGGACGGAGCAAACGTAAACAGTAAACATGCTAGGAGCTCTGTGTGTCTTCTGTTCAGCACCATGGACAGATTAAACGCAGACAGTGAACATGCCAGGAGCTCTGTGGGAGCCTCTTCTATTCAGCACCATGGACAGATTAGACGCAGACAGTGGACATGCCAGGAGCTCTGTGTCTTCTGTTCAGCACCATGGAGAGATTAAACACAGACAGTGAACATGCTAGGAGCTCTGTGTCTTCTGTTCAGCACCATGGATAGATTAAACACAGACAGTGAACATGCCAGGAGCTCTGTGCATCTTCCGTTCAGCACCATGGACAGATTAAAGACAGACAGTGAACATGCTAGGAGCTCTGTGTCTTCCGTTCAGCACCATGGACAGATTAAACGCAGACAGTGAACATGCTAGGAGCTCTGTGTCTTCCGTTCAGCACCTTGGACAGATTAAACGCAGACAGTGAACATGCAAGGAGATCTGGTTCTTCTGTTTAGTACCATGGACAGATTAAACACAGACAGTGAACATGCTAGGATCTCTGTGTCTTCTGTTCAGCACCATGGATAGATTAAACACAGACAGTGAACATGCCAGGAGCTCTGTGCATCTTCCGTTCAGCACCATGGACAGATTAAACATAGACTGAACATGCCAGGAGCTCTGTGGGTGCCTCTTCCGTTCAGCACCATGGACAGATTAAACATAGACTGAACATGCCAGGAGCTCTGTGGGTGCCTCTTCCGTTCAGCACCATGGACGGAGCAAACGCAAACAGTAAACGTGCTAGGAGCTCTGTGTGTCTTCTGTTCAGCACCATGGACAGATTAAACGCAGACAGGGATTCTATCAGGAGCTCTGTGGGTGTCTCTCCCGTTCAGCACCATGGACAGGCCACACACAAATAGTGCACATTCAAGCAGCTCTGAGGGAGACTACCTTGCAGCAGCATGGACAGAGCACACACAGACAGTGCACAGACAAGCCTCTATGTACGTCTCTTTAGCTCAGTAACACGAACACTGCACACACAGATACCGACTTCTCGATGCACAATCCTGCTGTGAGATGCGTGCAAACGGCAGCATTGCGACATTTTCTCCAAGATGTTGAGCGCACTCGTTTCACAATTACACTCGAGTAATTTCCAGCTGCTGAAGTGAGCATCTCACCCAAATTTACACAATGTGTTTCCCCTCCACGCCCTCAGGTGTGCATCAGATATCGTTCATTCTAAAGAGTGCCCCCGGGGGCGTTCCAAGCGCCCAGATGCACAGGGCTATTCTACATCCACCGTGCGCAGCACCTCGTTCTCCTTCGGCACACCGGGGACCTCGCCAGGCGGCAGGTGGGCACAGCAGCAGGGCACGGGTAGATCTTCAACTCTGGCCCGGGCTACGGGAGGCACAAGTCTGCAGCTCATTGTCCAGGAGGTGTCATTGGTCCTGGTGGTGCAGCAGCTAGAAGTCTGAAAGTGCTGAAACGAGGCGCTAGCTTATTTTCGGTAGTTCATGACAGCTGGCACCAAGGAGCCCGACTGAGTGTCTGTTTGTAAACTTCTTCCCACAGAGGAAGGTCAGAGGCTAATCTTGGCCGGTCTCATTTCTGTATTTCAGATCCAAGCCAAACATGGAACAAGACGATATGAGGGGTTTCATTTTGAAAGTGCTGGTAGGATTTTATGAAGCCTTCCCACACTTTTTGGCGAAACTGAAGAGAAAACACAAGCGAACGACTTTCTCCCTAATCACAGAAGTTGTTATGGCAACACAGTACACACCGCAGCTCTAGAGTGGAGAAAGGCCCCTGCACAGGAGGGAATAGAGTATCTAATGCACACATCCACCTCGTCACTCAGGGAGCCCTGCGGTGCAGAGTGCCACCAGATATACTGTCAGGGTGAGGGAGGAGTTATGCTGTGGTTCATCAGGTTGGGGAGCGCTATACAACATTGATTTAATATTTGCTGACAGCAGAATCAGAGCTGCACATAAATCAATCAGGAAAGCAGATAAATCACCCTCAAAAGCACATCATTGAAATAACTTATGTCTCTGTACTTGGCACGACACGTACAATCACTGTACCGGAGGGGCCTGTTACACTTAGGCTCAAGTCCTTGCCTCTGAGCTATCGGGGTCGTTGTTACCCAGCTCTGTGGTACTCATTTTATCTACCTCAGAAAGATAAAGGGCTGAGTGGGCGCGCACTGAATGGCCGTAGTACTTCGTGTGTGCCCTAGAACATGAAAGTACCATGTGTGCACACTGTACATGGATGTGCGCGTCACCCGGGTCTGTGAGTATCCCCACCTCTCGCAGCAAGCCTTGGACTGGTCTGCTCGCTCCCCTGAGGCTCGCCTGCTGAAAGTGGTGCACTTGGTGTTCAGGCCTGGGCCCTATAGGAGGGGGCAAACCCATGGATCGCAGTCCAGTGGTTCTTGATTGCACTGGGACGCCTGAAAAAGAACCCACAACACTTTGACTAACATTCCCTTGAATTTGGCTTGGACTGTGTTGCCTCGCCGAGCAGTTTATCTGTCAATAGACTCCACCCTTCCCTCTTTTGAGGGTCCTGTGGTCTCTTTTTGTTTTTTGTACCCTTGTTGCGCCCACCCCCTGTGGTTTAACTTCCAAGTTCTGTTTTTTTTTCTGGTGCTGGGTGAAGGCTTTGTATAACTAGATTAGCAGGCTTGCCCGGATTGCTACCCCAGCCTGTCGACGTGTCCTCCGTGCTGTGGTTTTCTCGCACAGCTCCCTGGAGCCATTGCTGCAAATTGCAGCATTTACCGATCCCTTCAGCTCATCACGACTGCCGTGGTTTGCCTTCAGGTGTTTAATTTGTACTCCGGTCACGTGCTCTGGTGTTGGACTCGCAGTCTGTCTTCCCGTGTTTCAGAAGAGGTTATTGTGTTAAATTCACAGTCAGAAAAGACCCCTGTGCTATCAGTGCCCCCGTGCTGTCAGTACCACTGTGCTATCAGTACTACAGGGCGCGCTCTGCCCCCGTGCTGGCAGTACCACTGTGCTATCAGTACTACTGTGCGCGCTCTTCCTCTGTGCTATCAGTGCCCCTCTGCTGTCAGTGCCCCTGTGCTATCAGTGCTACTGTGCACGCTCTTCCTCTATGCTCTCAGTACTTCTGTGCCCTCTGTTCCCCTGTGCTATCAGTGCCCCTGTGCTGTCAGTACCACTGTGCTATCAGTACTACTGTGCGCGCTCTGCCCCTGTGCTATCAATGCCCCGTGCTGTCAGTACCACTGTGCTATCAGTACTACTGTGCGCGCTCTTCCCCTGTGCTATCAGTGCCCCTCTGCTGTCAGTGCCCCTGTGCTATCAGTACTACTGTGCACGCTCTTCCTCTATGCTCTCAGTACTTCTGTGCCCTCTGTTCCCCTGTGCTATCAGTGCCCCTGTGCTGTCAGTACCATAATGCTATCAGTACTACTGTGCGCGCTCTTCCGCTGTGCTATCAGTGCCCCGTGCTGTCAGTACCACTGTGGTATCAGTGCCCCTCTGCTATCAGTGACCCTGTGCTATCAGTGCCCCTGTGCTATCAGTGCCCCTCTGCTGTCAGTGTCCCTGTGCTATCAGTGACCCTGTGCTATCAGTGCCCCTGTGCTATCAGTACTACTGTGCATGCTCTTCCCCTGTGCTATCAGTGCCCCTCTGCTGTCAGTGTCCCTGTGCTATCAGTACTGCTGTGCGCGCTCTTCCTCTGTGCTCTCAGTACTTCTGTGCGCTCTGTTCCCCTGTGCTATCAGTGCCCCTGTGCTATCAGTACTACAGTGCGCGCTCATCCCCTGTGCTCTCAGTACTTCTGTGCGCTCTGTTCCCCTGTGCTATCAGTGCCCCTCTGCTGTCAGTACCACTGTGCTTCACAAGTACCGGGGGCACGGGGCACTAGATGAGGTCTGCAATCTCCACCCACTGTCACACGTTTGAGTTACATGTCCTCGGCCCCCGGCGTCCGCTTTCACTCTCCCATTGAACATGCAGTCTGGCCTTTCACAGCGGTCCGGTTACCTCCTGCCCCGTGAATAAGTCATGGTGTCATCGATGTCTGGGTGTGATGGTGCAGTGTCTGGTCAGGAGACGGAGCTGGCCTAGGGTCAGATGAGACGCACATGTCTGCCTCACAGCCTGGGGTGGGTGGAGTTTCACTCTGCAGAATTCTGTGGAGTTACATAAAAAAATCAGCGAGTCCTGTAAGCGGCGGAAGTCTGTACGTTGATTTTCAGCACCAAGAGCTTGTTCTGCACTGAAAAATCAGCGGAAACGGCACCACCAGTGCGCCGGAGGGTGCTGCAGCTCGAGTTGGTTTTGCTGCCACTCGAGTAGATTTCCCACTCGAGCAGTGGCTTTTCCAACACGAACAGCCACGACCACCCGTAACCGCCCGACACAGTCTTTTAAAGTATATATTTTTTAAGTCAGGCACTGTGACTCGAGAGACCGCCAACTCGCTGCGGGTGGGTTTGAGTTATACAGATGTGGCCACTGGCTTAGGGTGGTTTTCAGAAATTAGAGTGTTTTAAAGTCAGGATGTAATTGCATCTGCCTGAGGTCACATTTTATATTTTATATGTATATTTATTCCGCTTTGATAAACTGTGGTCTAAATAAACAGAATCTGAGCTGAACTGAAAGCGTAATTAAACACTACATATTTCCAATTGTGGCAGGAAAATTACTGCAGCGCTGACATTGGGGAATACCACATTATATTATGAGAAAACAGGAGAGCTGAATCCCGGTGCACACAGGCAGGAGGCGGCGGATCTCAGTGCAGGCCTCCCGCTGGGATCACCGGGGGTGGGGGGGGGCTTGCTTCCTGCAAACACCACTATCATGCTTCGAGGAGCTGTGCCTATGGATGTGTTTCACTTTTAAGAAGGCCTTCAGAACCTTCCCAGATTAAAAAAACATTTCTCAAAGCATGAGAGTCTAATAAAGATAAAGTTACCTGTAACACTGTTTAACAGAGTTCATCTGTCTTTAATTCAAAATGCCCCTGAACTCCTGGGTGAAAACCTGTTGAAAACAAGAATTAGTATGTTTTCATTAATTGCTTTCAGCCAAAGTACCTGGTTTTGCTTTGCTTCACGAAATGTGAAGTTTGTTCTTTTATTGACTTCACAACACTCGTATGGGCTGATTTACTAACACACTCAACCGGGTTTGCGAGACAAAAGTGACACAAACTGGTCCAAGGTGTTTCTCTGGGATTTGCTTTCTGGCACAAATCCTGACTTGCGTTGGAAAGGAGCCCTGAAGTAATGCAAAGCAGCGCTGTGTGCCTCTTTGCACTAATTTGCATTAACAGAGCATTCCATGGGTGCTACATGGCCGCAACCATCCTGAGAGTTTAACACACAAAGCCATTTCCAATAGGAATGTAGACAGGAGTTTTTGGTGGAAAAAAATAACAACTCCTCGAAGCAGACGTAAAGTTTCAGAAAAGTTTCCTTTTCTCAAAACCTTACCAACTTTCCATGTGTTGTTCTCTGTGCAGCACTCATACAAAGTGGGAAAAGTGATAAACTATGTCTAAGCATAGTCTTTTGTACTGGAAGGTTACACTTGGATTACAAAACCCAGGCTTGACATCACATACACTGCTATGCAGCAGTGCGTAGATTGGCGAACAGAAGCCAAAGATGCATCGAGCGCAGGGGGAGAGAGAAACTGCGCCATTTCTTGGCAGAAGTGGTGCTGTTCTGCTATCTCCACTTCCTGCAACTCAGCTCTCCAACTTTTGTTGCTCTGGTGCAGGAAGACGTAGTAAATCTGCCCATAAGTGTGAAACCTTTCAGCTGCAAACATAAGCACCTCTACCGAATGAATTTGGTCCTAACATGGCATTGGCTGGTAGTCAAATCTGTTCATCTAGCAAATGTATTGATGCTGGAGAACTACTGTTACAGGTAAGTAGCTTCTTGTCAACTAAAAGTAATGTCAAAGTTTCAGATAAATTAGCTGATTTGCCTTCGTGTTTCTGTACCGAACTCTGCATCTTCTGCAGAAAGAGTTCTTTTCATTCTTGATGCTAACCAAACCAAGCAAAATTAAAGTGGCGATTTAAACAAGCATTGACAAAGCCAGTAAGTCTCGTTGTTTGGACCTATTGGCTTTTCCAGTGGTTTTTAGCGATACTGTATGACATCACTGATGCAGTGCAGCATGGCTAGAGTAGAAAAGCTATGCTGCAGAGGCTGCATCATTTTTGCTGGCACGTGCACCATGCGGGCACTTTCTTCCATTGTATATACCAATTGTAGTAAAGAAAAAAAAATAACACAAAAGTGTTTTCTTTTTTAAGTTGGGGGAACAAGCATAAAGGGAGCAGGCAGGCGAAGACCACTAAGGATGCAGGGTGGAGGGAAGCAATACAGGCGGAAGCAGCACAAAAAGTAGGGGAGAGCATTGTGGGGTGGACGAGAAGCACATGATCGAGAGAGAAAGCAACGTGGAGCTGGAGGGGAGAGGTACGTAGGAGAAAAGGTAATGTGGAGTCAAGAGAAGCACACAATGGTGAGTGCAACACAGATGGAAAGGAGAGAAGTGCACGAGAGGTAGAGCAACACAGTGTGCAGTGAAAATGGGGAAGAGATGCACATGAAGAAGATAGCTGGAAAACACATGCACTCTCATTGAGTGCTTAACCAGTAAGATAAACCGGGGTGCCAGAAAAGCCAGCTGTGGAATGACACAAGTAATCAGGTTATGCTCCAGAGGAGGGACAAACACAAGAAGAGGAAGGAAAGCTAACAAATAAGAAGCAAGCAAATGAGAGTGCCAACAGAGCTAACCAATGGTAAGCAATGGGAGGGCCCTAAGCCCACTGTAAACTGACAATAAGGCTTTTCGCAAAAAGATAGATTCTGACAGTAAGGGGGTCATTCTGACCCTGGCGGTCTTGGACCGCCAGGGCCAACGACCGCGGAAGCACCGCCAACAGGCTGGCGGTGCTTCCTGGGCCATTCTGACCGCGGCGGTAAAGCCGCGGTCAGAAAAGGGGAACCGGCGGTTTCCCTCGGGTTTACCCCTGGCCCAGAGAATCCTCCAGCGCCGCCATGGGGATTCCAACCCCCTTCCCGCCATCCCGTTCCTGGCGGTTTTTACCGCCAGGAACAGGATGGCGGGAACGGGTGTCGTGGGGCCCCCTAACAGGGCCCCATAATGATTTCCAGTGTCTGCAAAGCAGACACTGAAAATCGCAACGGGTGCCACTGCACCCGTCGCACCCCAGCAACTCCGCCGGCTCCATTCGGAGCCGGCTTCATCGTTGCTGGGTCTTTCCCGCTGGGCGGGCGGGCGGCCTTTTGGCGGTCGCCCGCCCGCCCAGCAGGAAAGTCAGAATGACCGCCGCGGTCATTTGACCGCGGTGCGGTCTTTTGGCGGTCTCCGCCCGGTGGGCGGCGCCCGCCGCCCGCCGGGGTCGGAATGACCCCCTAAGTCTTTTCCCAAAAAGATAGATTGTGCTGTCTGGTAGGCGCGGCCTAAAAATGTAGGTTTATGAAGCATGCATTTGTGTTTTTATGCAGAGCTTGAACAAATTTTTGTCCCAAAGGCAGCATGGCTAGATGAATTACGTGCTCTTATATCAAAGTCAGTATGATCCTACCTTATGGTTTACAGCATGTGAGTCTATGACAATGCTGGAGATGGTAAGTGGCTTGCTTGTAACTTTACATGCCCAGCTGTAGCCTCATGGGCTCCTGTGCATCTGGTAGCCTCCCATTTGATGCTGATCACACCATTTCTGTGAGTGCTGCTTCAGGAGAACGCTCTGTGATGTCATCGGGACACTTTGGGGGTCATTCTGACCCTGGCGGTTTTGGACCGCCAGGGCCAACGACCGCGGAAGCACCGCCAACAGGCTGGCGGTGCTTCCTGGGCCATTCTGACCGCGGCGGTAAAGCCGCGGTCAGAAAAGGGGAACCGGCGGTTTCCCGCCAGTTTACCCCTGGCCCAGGGAATCCTCCAGCGCCGCCATGGGGATTCCGACCCCCTTCCCGCCATCCCGTTCCTGGCGGTTTTTACCGCCAGGAACAGGATGGCGGGAACGGGTGTCGTGGGGCCCCTGGGGGCCCCTGCACTGCCCATGCCACTGGCATGGGCAGTGCAGGGGCCCCCTAACAGGGCCCCATAATGATTTTCAGTGTCTGCAAAGCAGATACTGAAAATCGCGACGGGAGCCACTGCACCCGTCGCACCCCAGCAACTCCGCCGGCTCCATTCGGAGCCGGCTTCATCGTTGCTGGGTCTTTCCCGCTGGGCGGGCGGACGGCCTTTTGGCGGTCGCCCGCCCGCCCAGCGGGAAAGTCAGAATGACCGCCGCAGTCATTTGACCGCGGTGCGGTCTTTTGGCGGTCTCCGCCCGGCGGGCGGCACCCGCCGCCCGCCAGGGTCAGAATGACCCCCTTTGTGCTCTCAACATAATGACTGACTGAGCCTCCAAAGGTTTTTAACTATGTTACATTTTGGAGGGCCTTCAAAAAGCTTTTTAGGACGTTCACAGCACTTTGAACCTGTGAAAGTTGGAATTGTTGATTAACGGTGTTAAGTTATATCATGTTGTGTCATGTCATTGGTATTGTTCAGTGATGTTTTTAACATGCAGTGTTGTTACTTGTGTTGCCTTGTTGGGTTTCAGCTTGTGTATGTGGCCCTTGAGTGAAGTGTTTGCTGTCATACAAGATGTTGTTGGTGGGCTATGAATGATGGACATTGAAATGACCGTGAAGGAAGAGTCGCGCATTCAGTGGTACTACCAACCAGAGCATCGGCACAGGTCCCCAGGTGGCCTGAGACCATTATGGTTTCAGTGCCTATGGAGGATCCTTGTATGAGCTAGCCCCAGGTTTTCAGTTTGGTATATTCATGTGCACAGTGTGTGTATAGTGCAATGTTTGCTGATTCCTTGGCCTGTTGGTGCTGTATAGTGACAAGTAGATAACCTTACCCTGGAGCTTAACTCCGATTGAGACATAACACACAGGCACAAGGGCCAGTTCGCATTTCTGGAACCTTGTGGGAGAAAAAAATTCCACCACACGGCAACAGTTCTAGAGAGTTTTAGAGAGCTCTGTGGCCCTTGGTTCGAGAACAATGCCAAAATTTACATTTCAGGGTGCAAATAGACATTATGGCCCTCATTACAACCTTAGCGGGCGGCGGAGGCCGCCCGCCAAGGTTGAACCGCCGAGCGGCCGCAAACCAGCCGGCCGCATTGCAACATCCCTACTGGGCCGGCGGGTGGAAACAGAGTTTCCACCCGCCAGCCCAGCGGGGATGTCAGCCATAACATTGCAGCTGGCTCCTGATGGAGCCAGCGGTGTTGCGGCCGTGCAATGGGTGCAGCTGCACCCATTACGCTTTTCAGTGTCTGCTGTGCAGACAGTGAAAATCAGGGTGGGGCTGTGCCTGGGGGCCCCTGCACTGCCCATGCCAAGTGCATGGGCAGTGCAGGGGCCCCCAGGGGCCCCCAGGGGCCCCGCGACTCCCCTTCCCGCCAGCCTTTCGACCGCCATGGACAGGCTGGCGGGAAGGGGAGTCATAATCCCGAGGGCACTGGCGAATTATAACTGCCGGGACAACAATGGTAGGAAACCGCCGGTCCCGGCGGTGTGACCGCTGCGCTACGGCCGTGGCAAAATATGGCAAATTGTCCCGCCAGCCTGTTGGCGGTACGATCGCCAAAACAACCCTGGCGGTCTTTGACCGCCAGGGTTGTAATGAGGGCCTATATGGTTAAGATGCAACTGGCGTCCCTTCGTAGAGGTGGGCAAGCCCTTACAAGCTCAAGCTGCAAGCCTCGCTCTGGCTCAGCTCTGGATCCTCTTGGACCCTCGAGCCCAGACCAAGTCAAGCCTGGCACCCTCCCACAATGACCCTTCATTCCCTGGGATCTCCAACTCTTCCTTGACCGCCTGACAAAGTGTGTTGGGTTGCTGCATTACACCAGCTGCCCAGTAGCCATGTTTGCACACTATTTTTCCGTTTATCTGAAATGCATCTCACATCTTATTGCTTCCAGCAGATACGATATATTTTTATTTATCAGACAATGGGAAAAATAGTGTGCTTCTTCAGCTGCTTACAGCTGCTGACGTTGGAACTGGAGCACCAGGTTTAAGTCTTGACATCAACTCAACATCCTGTGATTTTGGGCAAACTACTTAATCTCCCCATGTCTAAAAAACTAGAGATGGGCAGAACCCATGGATGAATTGTGCGAAGTTACATAAAAACTTAGCAAGATTCTGTGGAGTTTTGCCAAAGGGCAGAAATATGCATGTCACGCTGCTCGCGCTGTCATTTAGCACCAGTAACGTGTTTGGCACTGAAAGATCTGTGTGAACAGCATCATACGGTGCACAAGAGTGCATGCCATTCAAATTGACTTTACTGCCACTTGAGTAGAAAATCTAAGTGAGAAGGCACCCATGACCGATCGCAACTGCCCGCGTTAGAAAATCTTGCTGGAAGTCCTCCTGGCAACTAGAAATCATGCCAGGAGGTTCTAAATCCCTCTTTTCAGCTCGCATTCATGGAACTTGCGGGAAAAAAAATCAGCTGCTTGGCAATTAGTAGAATTTGGCTGGGTTCCTGTGTTACAATAATGATGCGCAGTCACCCAAATTCTGCCAATTCTGCAAGCGGAATGACATTTTCTGCCTGAGCCTATAAAACATGAATGTATAACTGGTGGTCACGTAAAGCAATCCTGTATCTTTGGGTCACATTTGCCATCCAAGGGGGTGGGAGGGGTGATGGCAAAATGGCTTTGAAGGCAAGGGAATTTATGTTTTCTTATGTTGCAGTTTACTTTTTGACAGTGCTAACAAATAACTTGATTTTTCTTTTTCCTAATTAACAGTGGTCATTTGTTGGCACTTGAAAGTTGTGAAAAGCTGAGATTGCGTTCTTTGCCTTGCCCACCCCAATTCTGTCACTAGTGGCATAGTGTTCAGGGCGGCCAACCCGAATGTTTCCAAGTCCATTTTTAAAAACTATCACTTTTAATAAATCCCTCACATTGCAGTTAGATAATTTAATGTCCTAGAGTGAAACTGTACCACACGTTTCAAAAAATGTAGTTTTTGAAGAGATTTCGTCATATTGTTACATGATGTTTGTTGCATGATTTACTTGCCAAATATTTTTAGGGCTCAGTTCGTGCTCGGACTCTTAGAGCCAAGAGAGAGCCCCAGCTCGGCTCTGGCTCAACTCGTGCCGTACATTTCTTGGATCGCCCATCTCTAGCCCTCCTTGTGCACCCTGAGAGCTGGTGCTGCTGTGCAAGGGTGCTGAATCGGACAGGACTAGGACCGAAGCAGCTTGGCCCGGAGTGGTAATTCCTCATTCTTAGTCCTGTAGACAGTGTTGCAGCTGCTTCTCTGGTCCCAGTGGTAATTCCTCATTCTAAGTCCTCTAGACAATGCTGCCGCTGCATCTCTGGTGCCAGTGATAATTCCTTATTCTAAGTCCTCTAGACAATGCCGCAGCTGGCTGCTTCTCTGGTTCCAGGGGTAATTCCTCATTCTAAGTCCTCTATGCAGTGATGCTAGCTGCTTCTCTGGTCCCAGTGGTAATTCCTGATTCTGAGTCTTCTTGACAGTGCTGCAGCTGCTTCTCTGGTCCCAGTGGTAATTCCTTATTCTTGGTCCTGTAGACATTGCTGCAGCTGCTTCCCTGGTCCCAGTGGTAATTCCTCATTATAAGTCCTCTAAACAGTACTACAGCTGCTTCTCTGGTCCTAGTGGTAATTCATCATTCTAAGTCCTGTGGACAGTACTGCAGCTGTTTCTCTGAGTGAGTAATTCCTCAGTGTAAGTCCTCTGGACAGTGCTGCAGCTGCTTCTCTGGTCCAAGTGGTAATTCCTCATTCTTAGTCCTGTAGGAAGTGCTGCTAGCTGCTTCTTCTAAGTCCTATAGACAATGCTGCAGCTGCTTCTCTGGTCCTGTTGGTAATTCCTCATTATAAGTCTTCTAGACAATGCTGCTAGCTGCTTCTCTGGTTCAGTCGGTAATTCCTCATTATAAGTCCTCTAGGCAGCAGCTGCTTCTCTGGTCCCAGTGGAAATTCCTCATTCTTTTAGTCCTGTAGACATTGCTGCTGCTGCTTCTCTGGTCTTAGTAGTAATTCCTCATTCTTAGTCCTGAAGATGGTGGTGCAGCTGCTTCTCTGGTCCCAAAAGTAATTCATCATTCTTAGTCCTCTAGGAAGAGCTACTACCTGATTCTCTGGCCCCATTGGTAGTTCCTCATTCTTAGACCTCTAGACAGTGCTGGAAGCTGATTCTCTGGTCCCATTGGTAATTCCTCATTCTAAGCCCTCTAGGCAGTGTTGCTAGCTGCTTTCCAGGTCCCAGTGGTAATTCCTCATTTTAAGTCCTCGAGACAGTGCTGCAGCTGCTTCTCTGGTGCCAGTGGTAATTCCTTATTCTTAGTCCTCTAGGAAGTGCTGCTAGCTGCTTCTCTGGTCCGGTCGGTACATCCTCATTCTAAGTCCTATAGACAATGCTGCTTCTCTGGTCCCAGTGGTAATTCCTCATTCTTAGTCTTGTAGACAGTGCTAAGGCTGCTTCTCTCGCTGCAGAGGTAATTCATCATTCTAAATCCTCTATACAGTGCTGCAGCTGCTTCTCTGGTCTCAGTGGTAATTCCTCGTTCTTATTCCTCTAGACAGTGCTGCAGCTGCCTCTTTGTAACCGTCGGTAACTCCTCCATTCTAAGTCCTCTAGGCAGTGATGCAGCTGTGTCTCTGTCCCCAGTGGTAATGCCCCATTCTGAGTCCTCTAGTCTAGGCAGTGCTGCAGCTGTGTCTCTGTTCATACATCCACTACACTCCAAACCAAAACACATAGGTAAAAGCCATTGTCATTTACAGCACCAGTAGCTCTAACTCTCACAAATGTGAGACCCGTTGCATTGCAAATGCTTGTTTATCTAACGGATTTGCTAATGGGGCCCCTTTTATTGTGGTGCCCGGGCCTTTTTTTCTGTCTCAGTCCAACTTTGCTCGGTGACAGAAAGTCCATCTGTTCCAAAGCTCTGGCCTCTGCAGAACCGTGCATGACACAGGAAGATGTCTCTCTGGGGGGACGGCAGCCTCTTCCAGAGGACGTGGCCATGCAGAATTGGTGCTTGACACTAGAGAGCGTCTCTGAGAGAGTAAAGTAGTCTGTTCCACAGGGTTCGGTCCTACAGAACCGGTGCTAGACACTGGTGTTTGGCTCTGAGGGTGCGAGACCTCCTGTTCCAGAGGACCTGACCCCTCAGAACCGGTGCCCAACACTAGTGTGCGTCGCTCTAAGAGACCAAAGTAATCTGTTCCACAAGGTCCAATCATAGAGAACCAGTGCTAAACACTGGAGTGTGGCTCTGAAGGAGCAAGGCCGCCTAGTCCAGAGGATATGGCCCCACAAACCGGTTACCAGACACTGGTGTGTGGCTCTGAGAGAGTGAGGCAATCTGTCCCAGAGGGTTCGGTCCCATAGAACCCGTGCAAAACACTGGAGCAAGTCCACATGTTCCAGAGTGCTGGGTGCAGCGCTTGAAACAGAACTGTAAGAATGCAGGCACTTCCTATGCAAGACTTCTGTTTGCTATTGAGAAGTGCATGTATTATCCAATGAAAACAGCTGCATCTCTGCTAAGAAGTGCAGGTGCCCTTTCAAATGAAAGAAGTGCAGGTACTCTCCCTTTCAAATGAAAGAAGGCAGGTACTCTCCCTTTCAAATGAAAGAAGTGCAGGTACTCTCCCTTTCAAATGAAAGAAGTGCAGGTACTCTCCCTTTCAAATGAAAGAAGTGCAGATACTCTCCCTTTCAAATGAAAGAAGGCAGGTACTCTCCCTTTCAAATAAAAGAATTGCAGGTACTCTCCCTTTCAAAAGAAATAAGGCAGGTACTCTCCCTTTCAAATAAAAGAAGTGCAGGTACTCTCTCTTTCAAATTAAAGAAGTGGAGGTACTCTCCCTTTCAAATGAAAGAAGGCAGGTATTCTCCCTTTCAAATAAAAGAAGTGCAGGTACTCTCCCTTTCAAATGAAATAAGGCCGGTACTCTCCCTTTCAAATAAAAGAAGTGCAGGTACTCTCTCTTTCAAATAAAAGAAGTGCAGGTACTCTCCCTTTCAAATGAAAGAAGGCAGGTACTCTCCCTTTCAAATGAAAGAAGGCAGGTACTCTCCCTTTCAAATAAAAGAAGTGCAGGTACTCTCCCTTTCAAATGAAATAAGGCAGGTACTCTCCCTTTCAAATAAAAGAAGTGCAGGTACTCTCTCTTTCAAATAAAAGAAGTGCAGCTACTCTCCCTTTCAAATTAAAGAAGTGGAGGTACTCTCCCTTTCAAATGAAAGAAGGCAGGTACTCTCCCTTTCAAATAAAAGAAGTGCAGGTACTCTCCCTTTCAAATGAAATAAGGCAGGTACTCTCCCTTTCAAATAAAAGAAGTGCAGGTACTCTCTCTTTCAAATAAAAGTAGTGCAGCTACTCTCCCTTTCAAATTAAAGAAGTGGAGGTACTCTCCCTTTCAAATGAAAGAAGTGCAGGTACTCTCCCTTTCAAATTAAAGAATTGGAGGTAATCTCTCTTTCAAATGAAAGAAGTGCAGATACTCTCTCTTTCAAATGAAAGACGTGCAGGTACTCTCCCTTTCAAATTAAAGAAGTGGAGGTACTCTCCCTTTCAAATTAAAGAAGTGCAGGCACTCTCTCTTTCAAATAAAAGAAGTGCAGGTACTCTCCCTTACAAATTAAAGAAGTGGAGGTACTCTCTCTTTCAAATGAAAGAAGTGCAGGTACTCTCCCTTTCAAAGTAAAGAAGTGGAGGTACTCTCCCTTTCAAATTAAATAAGTGGAGGTACTCTCCCTTTCAAATGAAAGAAGTGCAGGTACTCTCCCTTTCAAATTAAAGAATTGGAGGTACTCTGTCTTTCAAATGAAAGAAGTGCAGGTACTCTCCCTTTCAAATTAAAGAAGTGGAGGTACTCTCCCTTTCAAATGAAAGACGTGCAGGTACTCTCCCTTTCAAATTAAAGAAGTGCAGGTACTCTCTCTTTCAAATTAAAGAAGTGCAGGTACTCTCCCTTTCATATGAAAGAAGTGGAGGTACTCTCCATTTAAGTGAAAGAAATGCAGGTACTCTCTCTTTTAAATGAAAGAAGTGGAGGTACTCTCTCTTTCAAGTGAAAGAAGTGCAGGTATTCTCCCTTTCAAATGAGAGAAGAGACGAGGTACTCTCCCCCATTCAAATGAAAGAAGTGCAGGTCCTCTCCCTTTAAATGAAAGAAGTGCAGGGACTCTCTCTTTTAAATGAAAGAAGTGGAGGTACTCTCTCCCTTTCAGTGAAAGAAGTGCAGGTACTCTCTCTTTTAAATAAAAAAGAAGTGGAGGTACTCTCTCTTTTAAATGAAAGAAGTGGAGGTACTCTCTCTTTCAAGTGAAAGAAGTGCAGGTACTCTCCCTTTCAAATGAGAGAAGAGAAGAGGTACTCTCCCTTTCAAATGAAAGAAGTGCAGGTACTCTCCCTTTAAATGAAAGAAGTGCAGGTACTCTCTCTTTCAAATTAAAGAAGTGCAGGTACTCTCCCTTTCATATGAAAGAAGTGCAGGTACTCTCCCTTTCAAATGAAAGAAGTGGAGGTACTCTCCCTTTCAAATGAAAGAAGTGCAGATACTCTCCCTTTAAATGAAAGAAGTGCAGGTGCTCTCCCTTTCAAATGAAAGAAGTGGAGGTACTCTCCATTTAAGTGAAAGAAGTGCAGGTACTCTCTCTTTTAAATGAAAGAAGTGGAGGTACTCTCTCTTTCAAGTGAAAGAAGTGCAGGTATTCTCCCTTTCAAATGAGAGAAGAGAAGAGTACTCTCCCTTTCAAATGAAAGAAGTGCAGGTACTCTCCCTTTAAATGAAAGAAGTGCAGATACTCTCTCTCTTTTAAATGAAAGAAGTGGAGGTACTCTCTCCCTTTAAGTGAAAGAAGTGCAGGTACTCTCTCTTTTAAATGAAAGAAGTGGAGGTACTCTCCCTTTTAAATGAAAGAAGTGGAGGTACTCTCTCTTTCAAGTGAAAGAAGTGCAGGTACTCTCCCTTTAAATGAAAGAAGTGCAGGTACTCTCTCTTTTAAATGAAAGAAGTGCAGGTACTCTCTCTTTCAAATGAAAGAAGGGGAGGTACTCTCCCTTTAAATGAAAGAAGTGCAGGTACTCTCTCTTTCAAATGAAAGAAGTGGGGGTACTCTCTCTTTCAAGTGAAAGAAGTGCAGGTGCTCTCTCTTTTAAATGAAAGAAGTGGAGGTGCTCTCTCTTTCAAGTGAAAGAAGTGCAGGTATTCTCCCTTTCAAATGAGAGAAGAGAAGAGTACTCTCCCTTTCAAATGAAAGAAGTGCAGGTACTCTCCCTTTAAATGAAAGAAGTGCAGGTACTCTCTCTCTTTTAAATGAAAGAAGTGGAGGTACTCTCTCCCTTTAAGTGAAAGAAGTGCAGGTACTCTCTCTTTTAAATGAAAGAAGTGGAGGTACTCTCTCTTTTAAATGAAAGAAGTGGAGGTACTCTCTCTTTCAAGTGAAAGAAGTGCAGGTACTCTCCCTTTCAAATGAGAGAAGAGATGAGGTACTCTCCCTTTCAAATGAAAGAAGTGGCGGTACTCTCCCTTTCAAATGAAATAAGGCAGGTACTCTCCCTTTCAAATAAAAGAAGTGCAGGTACTCTCTCTTTCAAATAAAAGTAGTGCAGCTACTCTCCCTTTCAAATTAAAGAAGTGGAGGTACTCTCCCTTTCAAATGAAAGAAGTGCAGGTACTCTCCCTTTCAAATTAAAGAATTGGAGGTAATCTCTCTTTCAAATGAAAGAAGTGCAGATACTCTCTCTTTCAAATGAAAGACGTGCAGGTACTCTCCCTTTCAAATTAAAGAAGTGGAGGTACTCTCCCTTTCAAATTAAAGAAGTGCAGGCACTCTCTCTTTCAAATAAAAGAAGTGCAGGTACTCTCCCTTACAAATTAAAGAAGTGGAGGTACTCTCTCTTTCAAATGAAAGAAGTGCAGGTACTCTCCCTTTCAAAGTAAAGAAGTGGAGGTACTCTCCCTTTCAAATTAAATAAGTGGAGGTACTCTCCCTTTCAAATGAAAGAAGTGCAGGTACTCTCCCTTTCAAATTAAAGAATTGGAGGTACTCTGTCTTTCAAATGAAAGAAGTGCAGGTACTCTCCCTTTCAAATTAAAGAAGTGGAGGTACTCTCCCTTTCAAATGAAAGACGTGCAGGTACTCTCCCTTTCAAATTAAAGAAGTGCAGGTACTCTCTCTTTCAAATTAAAGAAGTGCAGGTACTCTCCCTTTCATATGAAAGAAGTGGAGGTACTCTCCATTTAAGTGAAAGAAATGCAGGTACTCTCTCTTTTAAATGAAAGAAGTGGAGGTACTCTCTCTTTCAAGTGAAAGAAGTGCAGGTATTCTCCCTTTCAAATGAGAGAAGAGAAGAGGTACTCTCCCCCATTCAAATGAAAGAAGTGCAGGTCCTCTCCCTTTAAATGAAAGAAGTGCAGGGACTCTCTCTTTTAAATGAAAGAAGTGGAGGTACTCTCTCCCTTTCAGTGAAAGAAGTGCAGGTACTCTCTCTTTTAAATAAAAAAGAAGTGGAGGTATTCTCTCTTTTAAATGAAAGAAGTGGAGGTACTCTCTCTTTCAAGTGAAAGAAGTGCAGGTACTCTCCCTTTCAAATGAGAGAAGAGAAGAGGTACTCTCCCTTTCAAATGAAAGAAGTGCAGGTACTCTCCCTTTAAATGAAAGAAGTGCAGGTACTCTCTCTTTCAAATTAAAGAAGTGCAGGTACTCTCCCTTTCATATGAAAGAAGTGCAGGTACTCTCCCTTTCAAATGAAAGAAGTGGAGGTACTCTCCCTTTCAAATGAAAGAAGTGCAGATACTCTCCCTTTAAATGAAAGAAGTGCAGGTGCTCTCCCTTTCAAATGAAAGAAGTGGAGGTACTCTCCATTTAAGTGAAAGAAGTGCAGGTACTCTCTCTTTTAAATGAAAGAAGTGGAGGTACTCTCTCTTTCAAGTGAAAGAAGTGCAGGTATTCTCCCTTTCAAATGAGAGAAGAGAAGAGTACTCTCCCTTTCAAATGAAAGAAGTGCAGGTACTCTCCCTTTAAATGTAAGAAGTGCAGATACTCTCTCTCTTTTAAATGAAAGAAGTGGAGGTACTCTCTCCCTTTAAGTGAAAGAAGTGCAGGTACTCTCTCTTTTAAATGAAAGAAGTGGAGGTACTCTCCCTTTTAAATGAAAGAAGTGGAGGTACTCTCTCTTTCAAGTGAAAGAAGTGCAGGTACTCTCCCTTTAAATGAAAGAAGTGCAGGTACTCTCTCTTTTAAATGAAAGAAGTGCAGGTACTCTCTCTTTCAAATGAAAGAAGGGGAGGTACTCTCCCTTTAAATGAAAGAAGTGCAGGTACTCTCTCTTTCAAATGAAAGAAGTGGGGGTACTCTCTCTTTCAAGTGAAAGAAGTGCAGGTGCTCTCTCTTTTAAATGAAAGAAGTGGAGGTGCTCTCTCTTTCAAGTGAAAGAAGTGCAGGTATTCTCCCTTTCAAATGAGAGAAGAGAAGAGTACTCTCCCTTTCAAATGAAAGAAGTGCAGGTACTCTCCCTTTAAATGAAAGAAGTGCAGGTACTCTCTCTCTTTTAAATGAAAGAAGTGGAGGTACTCTCTCCCTTTAAGTGAAAGAAGTGCAGGTACTCTCTCTTTTAAATGAAAGAAGTGGAGGTACTCTCTCTTTTAAATGAAAGAAGTGGAGGTACTCTCTCTTTCAAGTGAAAGAAGTGCAGGTACTCTCCCTTTCAAATGAGAGAAGAGATGAGGTACTCTCCCTTTCAAATGAAAGAAGTGGCGGTACTCTCCCTTTCAAATGAAAGAAGTGCAGGTACTCTCCCTTTCAAATTAAATAATTGGAGGTACTCTGTCTTTCAAATGAAAGAAGTGCAGGTACTCTCCCTTTAAAAGAAAGAAGTGCAGGTACTCTCCCTTTAAAAGAAAGAAGTGCAGGTACTCTCCCTTTAAATGGAAGAAGTGCAGGTACTCAGTACTGGACAGCACCTGCCCCTTTAAAGCACTGTCCAGGTTCCAAAGCACCGGTGCCAGGCACTGGACTTACGCCTCTGAGAGCAAGGCCTAGTTTTCCAGAGGGTTGGTTCCACAACGCAAAGCCAACAGGGCGACCAGATCTTCAAAACCAAGACTTGGACTTGACACAAACAGAAAAGTAGGACTAAAATGTTGCCTCAAACACGGGCCACAAAATACCTTAATTGGCAGCGACACCAACCCCGAACATGCGGCTTTCCGGCAGTACTGTCAGTATTTAGTAAATGCCGCTGCTTGAGCCCGATAAGACGCGTCGTTTCACAGTAAAGGGGGGCTTTCAGGGTTCCTGGACAATGCTCGTGTGGGGTTCTCCGTGCAGGCAGAGTGTGTTCAGCAGGAGCGTTCAGTCTGGTTGTCCAGCCTGCAGCATGTTCTTGCACTGACATTGCAATCTGCTCATGAACAATGTTAGGAAATAAAGATGTTAAAAACGAGAAATCGGGAGGATGCGCTTCCAATCTTTTTTACAGTGTCTGCGTTTTAATGTTCAAACTCGAAAATATATGTAGGCGAAGTGATTGGCCCCTCGCTATAAAACTGCGGTTTGCTGAAGTAAAAAAGTTCTCCACATACGTAGGAATAGACTAGAAGGGAGAAGGCGCGTGTCTCACCTGAGTTTAGGCCAAAGACGAGGAGTGGGGGGGGGAGAGTGACGTCTGCAGCAGCGCTTGGCTACTGATGGACAGGCATCGGGGGCGTAGACTGGGGGGGCGGGGGGTGAGCTTCAGATTTTTCTATAATGTTAAAATACATTCATTATACGACAAGCAGGCACATGAGGGGGTTAAGGGGGCAGGGGAAGGGGAGATGAATGCGGATTGATAGGGTACTAGGTGAGAGAAAACATAATATTTTGTAAAATAACCAAAATTTTTAAGACATTCAAAGCAGAGAGGGAGTGTGTGTGTGCATTCATTTTTATCTGTGTTTATGTAAAAATCCTGTTGAAATCCGAAAGACACCTCACCATACCCGACTGAAAGCACCTGTACCCAACTGTTAACCAGAAAATACATTATTAGTGGGGTGTAACACCCCAAACACCCCCCGACGCTGCGCCTCTGGTAGGTATATTTGTAACCCCTTTAAAATTTATGTTTTTGTTAACTATTTCTTTTTGTAATCCACTAGCCATATAACAGGGCCTCAGCAGCGGATGTAGCAGAGACAGTGCTTTAAATGCACAGGTGCTGTCCGGTGCTGAGTACCTGCAGTTCTTTAATTTGAAAAGGAGAGTACCTGCACCTCTCAGTACTGTTGCTATACATTTAATGGGAGAGTACCTGCACCTCTCAGCACTGTTGCTATACATTTAATGGGAGAGTACCTTCACTTCTCAGCACTGCTGCAATGTCTTTAATGGGAGAGTACTGGCACTTCTCAGCACTGTGCCATACATTTAATGGGAGAGTACCGGCACTTCTCAGCACTGTGCCATACATTTAATGGGAGAGTACCGGCACTTCTCAGCACTGCTGCAATGCCTTTAATGGGAGAGTACCTGCACTTCTCAGCACTGCTGCAATACATTTAATGGGAGAGTACCTGCACTTCTCAGCAATGCTGCTATACATATAATGGTAGAGTACCTGCACTTCTCAGCACTGCAGCAATACATCTAATGGGAGAGTACCTCCACTTCTCAGCACTGCTGAAATACATTTAACGTAAGAGTACCAGCACTTCTCAGCACTGCTGCAATACATTTAATGGGAGAGTACCGGCACTTCTCAGCACTGCTGAAATACATTTAATGGGAGAGTACCGGCACTTCTCAGCACTGCGGCAATACATTTAATGGGAGAGTACTGGCAGTTCTCAGCACTGCGGCAATACATTTAATGGAAGAGTACTTGCAGTTCTCAGCACTGCTGCAGTACATTTAATGGGAGAGTACCGGCATTTCTCAGCACTGCTGTAATACATTTAACGGAAGAGTACCAGCACTTCTCAGCACTGCTGTAATACATTTAATGCGAGATTACTAGCACTTCTCAGCAATGCTGCTGTACATTTAACGGGAGAGAACCAGCACTTCTCAGCACTGCTGCAATACATTTAACGGGAGAGAACCAGCAGTTCTCAGCACTGCTGCAGTGGATTTAATGGGAGCCTACTGGCACTTCTCAGGCGCAGGTACTCTAAATAGTGAATACCTGCATTTCTATATTTCCATTTAAAGCACAGAGTAGAGTAGGTCGTACGGGTGGAGGAGGAGGAGGCGCAACTGAAAAGAATTAGGACAAATGAAGGGCAGAGGAGGATCTAAGGGAGTGGGCAGACATTATACGAGATCCCCTCTACCGGGTGGGGGGGTGAGTGAGGTGTGTGTTGATGGGTGACATGCTTGAGGCATGTGACGAGCCACAGCAGGTGATATTGGTCGCCGGTCCCAGGTATGCACAATTGTTGCATGGTAAGAGAACACAGTGGTGTAACAAAGGCTTCCGCAGTCTCTGCGGTGCTGTAGGGGCCCGAGCTCCAGGGGTGCCCCTCAGTACAGTACCCTAGCCTGAGAGCTCCTGAGTGAGTCCCGAGGGCGGCCCTCCATGTACTCTGCAGGGGGACCCCCGCCACTGGGAGAACACTGACAGCTAATTACGGTGAGGTAAGGGGATGAGGTGTAGAACGTTGTAAGCACAAGGAGAAATGACTTGGACATAAAACCTGGTCCTGCTTTCCTTGTATATGCTAATGTCCCTACAGTGCTGAGTCAGCGTCAATGGGGCTGAAAATGGCTTCTACGTATGACAGGGCCAGCTGTAGCGCTGGTGGGGCCTGGTGCGACAGTCTTTTTGGTGCCCCCTTAATGATCCCTTTTACCACTAACTCCCTCACTACCACTTTCCAGCAGTGCCCGCGTCTCTCCATAGCCCCTCTCTACCCTGGATTTCATTTTGTTTAAAGCGCTACTCAGTTCACTTACACTCAGTTCTGTGATCTGCATGGTGCACTTTCTTTGCAGCAGGCACATTAACCCTCAGCGCTACTGTTGGACTTTTTGCCTTACGCAGGGTCATCTCCAGTCTTTTTGCCTCCTTCCTCCTGGTTTTTCTGACCTCTCGCTGTTGGCTCTAGGACTCTGAGCACTTTATCACTGCTGACCAGTGCTAAAGTGCAGGTGCTCTCCCTTCTAAAGTTGTTATGATTGGCTTATACCTAATTGGCATATTTAATTTACCTATAAGTCCCTTGTACGGTGGTATCTCTATACCCAGGGCCTGTTAATTAAATACTACTAGTGGGCCTGCAGCGCTGCTTGCGCCACCCACTGAAGTAGACTTTCAAACCTGTCTCAGGCCTGCTAGCGCAGGGCCTGTGTGCGCAGTTTTCTGCCACAGGGACCTGGCATCTAAACTTACTTGCCAGGCCCTGAACTCCCCTTTTACTACATGTAAGTCACCCCTAAGGTATGCCGTAGCTAGCCCTATGGGCAGGGTGCCATGTATGTAGAAAGGCAGGACATGTGCCATATTGCATGGCCTGTCCTGGTAGTGACAAACAGCCTAACTGGTGTCTCACTGCTGTGAGTGCTGCCTTCTCATAGGATTGCATTAGAAATGCCCTGCCTTATGTGTAAAGGGTATTGTCTGATTTATGAGGGGTAGCGTAGGCGTGTTTGGTATGGTTGTGATGGTGATAAATACTGCTTACTGGTGTGGGTGTATTTTTTATTATTAGCACAGAAATGGCACTTCTAGAAAGTGCGCATTTATCTGTGCTTATGACTCTGGTGTTTTGCAGCTTGACTCCAATCCACGTCTGGGCAGAGTGACAGTTGGGGCTTTGTGCATACTTTTCAGACAGCCTGTGCTCAGGGAGGGTGGAGGTGTCACAGAGGTGCATCTGCATACTGAATAGTCTTCCTGGGCTGAGAGAAGGGAGAGGCGGGGCACACCTACATTTCTAAAGGCTGTGCCCTGGCCTCACACAATAGGGTCGTTAACCCCCCACTGATGTTTGGAGCCTGTGCTGAAAGGAGAGAGGGGGCACTCCCAGAACCAGTTGTAACTGGCTGGAACCTCCTCTCCCTACCATTGTAAAACACTGTAAGAACTGACTATAAGTACAGGGGAATTTTCCCCACATTTTGGAGACTCTTGGAATCATCTTGGAACTGGACACCAAAGGCTGAAAGGACTCACTAGGAACCGCCATGGACTGCTGCTGCTGTGCTGACCTGTGACCTGCCTGGTCACTGTGAAGGACTTGCCACTTGCTGCCTTTCCCTTGTGCTGGCCTGTAGCTGGGCCCTCCACCTGAGGACCTTGTCTTAAGATTCTGCTCCCCAGGGGCAGGGTTCTGTGGCCCCGACCCCTGCATCCATTTCTTCACGAAGGGTGCTTCTCCGTGGTTGCGGCTGTCATAGCGCTGATTGCAGCGCGCTTATGAGCCTTGGGAGCTCGTAGGCTCCTTGCTGCATTGTGCCCCTTTAAATAAGATCACTGCAGCGGCCCGGGAAGCCGGAAGAACACTTGCGCACCGCATCGGGTGCAGGCGAGTGTCTGCTCGGGCCCCAGGAGGGGTCTGATCTTCTTGTAGCTTCACGGCATGACCAGGGAAAGGCGCGGGGAGTGCCCCCTTCCCCTGGCCTCTGCGTTAGGAGCAGGACGCTCCTTTTCTGCTGTTAGGTAAAACGGCCATTATTGTGGGCCCCCCCCCCGGTGGAAGAGCCAGTGGAGGCCCGGGGCGGCCCCCAGAGATCGCGAGTCCCGGGAGGGGCCTGTCATTAAACCGGAGGGGGTGCGTGGTGCCCCCCTCCTGCCCTAAGTTGTGTTTGCTGGCTTTGGCACCCCTCGTGAGGGCCGGTTGAGGCCCTGGGGGGCCCCCAGTAATCACAGTCCCCGGAGAGACCTGTCTATAAAAGAGAGGAGGTGCATGTCGCCCTCCTCTGACCCCAGACTATAAGAGAGGGACCTGTTTTGCGCATAGGAGCGCCGTGGGCCCCATTGTTCGCCTTCTAGGCACTGGAGGTGCCTTCATCCAACCAGGTACTGTTTAAAGGACCAATATAGTTGCAATCCAAAGTTCTTTCTACAGACTTTTGTTTGATTCATATATTACCTACCTGCGTTTGATGTTTTTACATAAGTGTATGCAAATGTTCCTTTCATGGACATGCTTGCTAATATGTTTTTCTAACTTGCCATATGTTTTCTAATGTTCCTACTATGGTTATTTTATGATATTCTTATGACAAGTGCTGTGATGTAATAACGTGTTTTCCTGACTACTGCTTATGTTGCAGAATACTGAGTAACCTGTGTGTTATGTGTGACTACTGCTAGGTTGCAGAGTAACTAATGTGTAACGATCGACAACTGCGAGGTAGCAGGATAGTACTGATATGTGATGTTTGGTCTGATAATTGTGTTGTGTACAATACAGTATATTTTCATATAATCTGGTGTTGTGTTTCTTTTGTGGTGGGGATATTGCGTCACATGTGTGTGTGTGTTGTGCAAACGCTTTACACATTGCCTCCAGGTTAAGCCTGACTGCTCGTGCCAAGCTACCAAGGGGGTGAGCAGGGGTTATCTTGGACGTGTAACTCCCTTGCCCTGACTAGAATGGGTAAGTTCTGCCTGGCTGAGGTGCATACCCTAGCCAACCAGAAACCCCATTTCTAACTGCTACTTTATGACGAGTCAAAACTGCCACTAGACAAACTTCCATCTCTCGTCAGCAGGAGCATTAATCACCAGCGTTTTCTTGACATTTGTATTGTTACCTCAACGTTGCTAACCACATAAGGAACTCTATAACATATGTCTTTAAACCCATAAGTTATTTTAAACCCAGCGCCCCCTCTCCCCCCCTCGAGTGTCAGCGCCAGGCGCAGCTGCACAGGTCACACCGCCCTAAAGCCGGCCCTGATGTATGAGCCTGACCATGTTATTACTGTTGACTATGTTGGCATCATGTTGAATGGTTTTTGTATGGACAGGGCAGCCCAGGCCTCTTCGCTTGTGGTCCGTGGCACAGGAGTACAGTCTGATCTTCTGTGACTCCCACAAGGCAGTTGTTTGAATGCAAATATCCGCTCAAGGGGCCAGTTCTCACAGGGGGTTGTACTGTAATTGCATTTGAATAATGCTTCATACCCTGACAGGTAACCCACCTCCACGGCATGCTTTTTGCTTCTCACTCTATCTGTGAGACAGAAAGCTCTGAACTGTAAGATGTTCGCTGTTACCGGGCATTCTTTCATTGGTCACCAGTACCCTGTATCCCTTTTATTTGCTCATCAGTTTGAAACATTCCTTTTTATTTTTTCCAAACTGATTTACAAGGTTGTATCACGGTGGGGCAAAGACCCCAAGCCTCAGCATTATACCATTTCCAGATCTGAGCTCCAGAGGCGATGCACTTCTCCTAAAATAATCAGTGATTATGAGATGTGCTTGGTCATGACACCGGTTTAATGAGATGTGATTGGCCATGACACTGGATTATGGGACGTGCTTGGCTGCGACACTGGGTTATGAGATGCGCTTGGCTGCGACACTGGGTTATGAGATGCGCTTGGCTGCGACACTGGGTTATGAGATGCGCTTGGCTGCGACACTGGGTTATGAGATGTGATTGGCTGCGACACTGGGTTATGAGATGCGCTTGGCTGCGACACTGGGTTATGAGATGTGATTGGCTGCGACACTGGGTTACGAGATGTGCTTGATGAGATGTGCTTGATGAGATGTGCTTGGCCACAACACTGGTTTATGAGATGTGCTTGGCCACGACACTGGGTTATGAGATGTGCTTGATGAGATGTGCTTGGCCACGACACTGGGTTATGAGATGTGATTGGCTGCGACACTGGGTTACGAGATGTGCTTGATGAGATGTGCTTGGCCACAACACTGGTTTATGAGATGTGCTTGCCGCACACTGGGTTATGAGATGTCCGTGACTGCAACACTGGGTAATGAGATGTGTCTGGCCTGTAATTGATGAGATCTTTCGAACTGAGATCTTTGGATATGAGGTATAAACCACAGCAAGGTTTGAATATGAGACATATTAGGCCACACGTGGCTGAGACCTTTGGATATAAGATTGGAATGTCTGAAAGGTCTGGAAATGAGGCTTGTTTGGCCAGAGCTGGCTGAAATTTTGCATATGACATGTGAACGGCTGTGAGCTTTGGACATGAGATATGCATGGCCTGAAATTGATAAGATCTTTGGATATGAGCTGTGAATGGCTGCAAAGGTTGGAAATAAGATGGACCTGGCCAGGAATGGCTGAAATCTTTGGATATGGCATGTGAGCAGCTGTGAGGGATGGACATGAGATGAGCTGGGCCCGGAATGCCAGAGATCTTTAGATGTCAGATGTGAGCATCTGAGAGCTTTCAACATGCAACGTTTTTGGCCTGGAATGGCTGAGATGTTTTGAATATGGGATGTGAATGCTTGCAAAGCTTGGACATGAGAAGTGCTTGGGTCGTAATGGCTGAGATGTTTTGAATGTGAGATGTGAATGGCTGTGAGGGTTAGGCATGAGATGTTCTTGACCAGGAATGTCTGAGATCTTTAGACGTGAGATGTAAACATATGTGAGATGTGGACATGAGACATTCTGGGCCAGGCATGTCTGAGATCTTTGGACATGAGATGTAACCAGCTGTGAGATGTGGACGTAAGACGTGCCTAGCCGGGGATGGAATAGATCTTTAGATATGAGTTGAGCAGCTGTGAGATATGGACACGAGACGAGCTTGTCCTGGAATGCCAGAGACCTTTAGATATTAGATGAGAACATCTGAGAGTTTTCAACATGAGAAGTGCTCGGCTAGGATTGGCTGAGATATTTTAAATAGAAGATGTGAATGGCTGCGAGGATTAGAGATGAGATGTTCTTGGCCAGGTATGTCTGAGATCTTTAGCCATAAGGTGTGAATGGCTGTGAAGTTTGAACAGGAGACTTGCTTAGCCGGGGATGGCTGAGATCTTTAAATATGAGTTGAACAGCTGTGAGGTATCGCCATGAGACAAATTGGCCAGGAATGCCATAGACCTTTAGATGTGAAAATCTAAGAGGTTTCGACATGGGACGTGCTTGACCAGAAATGGCTGTTATCTTTTACCAGGTATGAATGGCTGCAAGGTCTGGACAAGAGACATGCTTTGCCATCAATAACTGAGAAATGAACAACTGTAAAGTTTGGATACAATGTTTTTGGGCATAAGAGCGGAAGACAGCTTAAAAGACATCTACGTGCTGGTGTCTATGAGCTAAAAGAATAGAACGAGAGCTTCTTTGTTCCTGAATTTAAAGAATCTGCTCTGAATCCACCCTATCTTGGACTTAATCCTACTTTATTTCATCCTCGGTAATGCACATGCTCCTCTAAGAACTTCCAATGTTTACCCTGGGATACGCCTACTCTTCTACAGTCTTCTAAGTATGATCTGCCTCTCAGTACAGTCAAATTATCAATGTTATCAGCAATCAAAGTCAAATTACCAGGTAACACCTTTAAACAAGAAAAAGACCATGCTCCATGTTTGATTTAAATCATTGTGATAAGTCAAATGAAAATACCACAAATGCAGTACAATAATTTCTGAAAATAGATCTGTACATTTTTGCAATACTTCTCGAAAGATAAAATCATCATGCAAATCAATGGCAGCTGGCAACCCCTGGGAGTGGTGGGGCATTCAAATGAGTGGTGAGTGGGTACAATCGTGGGCAGTCTATCAATCGGCATTGGTATAGCGCAGCACTGTCACCCCTAGTGGTATCTGGGCGCTGTGGATGTGAAGTCTCAGTTGAGGAGCCAGGACAGGAATGAGCAGAAGGAGGCAAAATAAAGGTCAGAAACGAGAAGAAAGGGGAAAAATAAAGATCAGAAATGAGCAGAAGGAGGCAAAATAATGGGCAGAGAGAGTAGTTACCCACTCCGCTGGCTCGCCTCCTTTGGTCCTCTGTTTCAGTCTCTTGGCGCTGGAAGCCGTTGAATTCTCTGCACCAGTTCAGAGGCTGCTCTCGTGCTGCTGATAATGTCCAGCTGCATAAGAGCAGCACCAGGATTGGCTGGAGTGAGCTGCCTCAACGCTCCTGCTGGCACTGGGTTCCTGGGCATCCTCTCCACCCAGCTGTCTGAGACAACAGTGTGGAGAGGTTTACACTGTACCTGGAAGGCTGGCTGGGCAAAGTGACATGCGCACTATAAAACTGTTGGAGTGAGCACCACTCCCCTGCTGCACGTCAGCAGCAGTGGCCCCACCCCCAAACACCTTCTCAGGCTGGGGAAAGAGAAAAAAAAATGGTAATAAATTCGAATTATTACTATTTCATTTTTCACCTTTGTGGTGCTGGCAGCAGGGGGCGACGCTCCTCTGACCTAAAGGAGAGGCCTCTGCATAAGAAATTCATGTTAAAATCTAGGAAAGGTACATATTCAGCAAGGGCACAATGAATGTACAGGTATGTATTTCAGGAAGTTACCAATGTGTAAAAACCTAAGGGCCTGACTTTGATCGTGGTGGGGGGAATACTCCGTCACAAACGTGACAGATATCCCCGTCCGCCGTATCACGATCCCATATTACGATCCCATTATATCCTATGGGGAGCTTAAAATGGAGGACAGGATATCCGTCACGTTTATGTTGAAGTACCAGGATCTTAATCTCAATATTTTAAGATTTGTTGTTGGTGAAGTCAGCCATGTGCCCTTATCAATAAAGTTCAGCAGTTGGCAGAAGGATTTTTTATGAGTTCCTTTCAAATGTTTAACCAGGCAGTCAGCACTAATTGCTTGCATGTCAGCGGTTTTTGGCAAAGGAACTGTACATTGCCTTCATCAGGACTAACGGGGACTGATACAAATATGGAAGGTGTGAGCCTGCACCGGTGTACGAATATGGGGCCAGTCTACTGTTGTTGCTCACAAGCTGCCGGTGCACCCTCAGATGCACTTTGTCCTTCCATCGGAGTTACTCAATCCTACTTGTTGGTAGAACCACCCCTAGGCCCCCCCTCTGACCCGAGGTGATGTCTGGGACATCTTAACCCCAACCAATCACTGGAGATTGAGATGCCCAAGGGTCCTGTGATGGCATTGTGGTACACCCTCAGATGCACTTTGTCCTTCCATCGGAGTTGCTCAATCCTACTTGTTGGTAGAACCACCCCTAGGCCCCCCCCTCTGACCCGAGGTGATGTCTGGGACATCTTAACCCCAACCAATCACTGGAGATTGAGATGCCCAAGGGTCCTGTGATGGCATTGTGGTACACCCTCAGATGCACTTTGTCCTTCCATCAGAGTTGCTCAATCCTACTTGTTGGTAGAACCACCCTAGGCCCCCTCTCTGACCCGAGGTGATGTCTGGGACATCTTAACCCCAACCAATCACTGGAGATTGAGATGGCCAAGTGTCCTGGTGATGGCATTGTGGGGCACCCACTGCAGCATGTGGGGTGTGTAGCGGCTTTGCATGAAAGAGGTTCCTGATAAGGTCCCTGGATGTATCCATCGTTGAACCTCAGGGTCATACATTCACTCAAACATAAGCGCAACCTATGAGCTTCCAGGTGCACATCCTGCCCTGAATCCAGTGTCCCTTAATGTGAATTGTCTTGTTCGACAATGATTTGGTGCTCGCCTGTCATAAATGTTACCAGTTCTGTAGATATGGGTTGCTTTAATGATGAGCATAGGCTAATCGCGCCTAAGGCCTGGGGCGCCCCCTGCCGGTCAGTCAGAGACGGGATGCTGTAAAGCCTTGTGTTCTGTGGCAGATGCTTCAACAGACCCAGACCGAATCCTCTGGACTTTGTCTCACAAATTGCATTGATAATGTAGCAGGCGGCCTCAATTAGAGGTAAATTTGAGGCAGCGAAGGCAGAGTTATTAATCATGGCTTCCGGCAGAGCAAGGAAGGCTGCTGATGGCAGGGCCATTGTAGAGACAAATGGGCAGACTCCATTAACACACAGGCCTGTCCAGAAGTCTACCCAGAAGATGAAGTCCCCATCAAAACACAATGAGCGATATTTCAGCAGCAGGAGTCTTCTAACAACAGAAGACGGATTTCTGTCCCTGGCGCTGTAGGTGCTGTGGACAGAGGTCCCCTCAGAGGTGCTGTATGACAGAGCCACTACCAGACGCTGTGTACGCTGGACAGACCACTCCCAGAGGTGCTGTATGGTGCTATGGGCAGAGCCACTACCAGACGGGCTGTATCGTGCTGTGCACAGAGCCACTCCCAGACGCGCTGTATAGTGCTATGTGCAGAGTCACTCCCAGAGGTGCTGTATGATGCTATGGGCAGAGCCACTACCAGACGCGCTGTATAGTGCTATGTGCAGAGTCACTCCCAGAGGTGCTGTATGGTGCTGTGCACAGAGCCACTCCCAGATGCGCTGTATAGTGCTATGTGCAGAGTCACTCCCAGAGGTGCTGTATGGTGCTGTGCACAGAGCCACTCCCAGACGCGCTGTATAGTGCTATGTGCAGAGTCACTCCCAGAGATGCTGTATGGTGCTGCAAACAGAGCCACTCTGACGCGCGCTGTATGGTGCTTCGGACAGAGCCACTACCAGACGCTGTGTACGCTGGACAGACCACTCCCAGAGGTGCTGCAAACAGAGCCACTCTGACGCGCGCTGTATGGTGCTATGGGCAGAGCTACTCCCAGAGGTGCTGTATGGTGCTATGTGCAGAGCCACTCCCAGGCGCGCTGTATGGTGCTGTTTGCAGAGCTACTCCCAGAGGTGCTGTAGGGTGCTGCGGGCAGAGCGACTCCCAGGGGCACTGTGGGTTGCTGTGTGCAGAGCCTTTCCCAGCGGCGCTGTATGGTGCTGTTTGCAGAGCTACTCCCAGAGGTGCTGTAGGGTGCTGAGGGCAGAGCGACTCCCAGGGGCACTGTGAGTTGCTGTGTGCAGAGCCACTCCCAGGCGCGCTGTATGGTGCTGTTTGCAGAGCTACTCCCAGAAGTGCTGTAGGGTGCTGCGGGCAGAGCGACTCCCAGGGGCACTGTGGGTTGCTGTGTGCAGAGCCACTCCCAGGCGCGCTGTATGGTGCTGTTTGCAGAGCTACTCCCAGAGGTGCAGTAGGGTGCTGCGGGCAGAGCGACTCCCAGGGGCACTGTGGGTTGCTGTGTGCAGAGCCTTTCCCAGAGGCGCTGTATGGTGCTGCGGGCAGACCTGCAGCCATCAGTCTCCTCTCCCCAGATGGGCTGGATTGTTTGATCGCAGCTGGGCCGTCAGTTGTGATATGGAGGCTCTCGGGTGTTTTGTTTTGTGAACAGGTCAGTTTTAAGTTGTTTTCTGAAGGTCGACAGGGCGGGCTGATGGAAAGGTGTTGTGCCTTAAGTTAGGTAGGTATTGTCTGGAGGTCAGCAGGTGGGTAGTTGTGCGCGTGTGCACATATATGTGTGGGATATGCGCCAGTCCAGCCCGTCCTGTCCTGTGTGCGATTAAAGCCTGCACACCTGCCTCTCACATGGGGCCATATGTACGAACACGTTTTCCCATAGACACAGAATGGGTAAAAACCTTTGTTACATCTGGCCCATGGTACCTTATCTTTGTTTCACTGAAGCTTAGCAACGCCTTTTCATTACACAAATGCCCAAAGACCGGCTTTGTCAATGCTTGTTTAAAACTCTCTTCAGCCACGGAGCATTACCAAGCGCTTCTTTACAAACAGCTGAGTAGGAGCCAAGAGCTGAGCTTGAACACTTGACATGTAATTAAAAACGAAGAAAGGTGCGTCCCTAATGCTCTCTGTTTCAGATGGAAGCTGAACAAAGCTACCTGAGGACAGCCACAGGGCCCTTGTTATTTCCGTATGTGTGCATCACTCGCCCTCTGCTCCCTTCTACACTCTCAGTCTTGAATATTGGAAACCAAAGGTTGCCACAATATCGCCAGGCCTTGGCGAAATTGTAATTATATCAGAGTAATCGGAGTCATTTCGTGTTACCCTCTTGTCTCAGCATAACCAAACATTATGTGATTATGCCCATTTGCATAATTATGAGTAATTTGGCACAAACATTCTATCACAGAAGCACAGGAGCAATGAACCTGAAGAGTGCGTGAGTCCGCCGGATGTTTCTGTTATGTTGTTTTTTTTCTTTTAGGGCTATTTTCTTAGCTCAAAAGGCATCCTTAGCTCCATTTTGGATGCCCGGGTGCATTTTGCTGTAAGAAATTAGTGCTGAGTACTGGCTTATCTCCTTGCGTAATTCTGCGTAATATGGCCTCGTTTTGCTGTAACTTCACAGAATTACGTTGAAGCAAATAACTATAGCAAGTTATGCTCACCCTATCATTCCCCAGCTCAGGCCCAGTAAACAACACATTAGGACTCAGCCATTCTCACTAACCAGCGTAAGTGGACGAGGGGAGTTTTTCCACCCTGAAAGTTTTATGAAGTTAGAAATGTTTTTAAAGTGCACTTAGTTTTTCCTTTGGAGATGGCTGTTTATGGCGGGCACCACGACCACTCACCACAGTTGTGTCTTTAAAACCAAACATCCGGTGAGAAAGACATGAGCTATGCATGTTCCAAAAGTCAATACTTTGACCACTGAACTCTGTCAAGAATACTATAAAATACACCTTTGTTAGCCCTTACATGCAAAATGTATTTATGTGCGGTCTCCAAACAATTCTTGTAAAAAGCAAAGTTTATTCGTAAATAATGCTTCGTTTTCTCAACGATGCCTTTAGTTTCTTTCAAACCCACCCATAATTATTAATCATTGAAAGCAGAATTACTATTTTTTCTGAAAGAGCAGGTGTGTATAATGCAAGGTAAAGCATTGAGTAAAAGCAGGGAGAACCAAGGAATGTCTTGGAGGAGAGTGTATGGGACCCGTGCCCTCCATCAGCTTCCAGGAGCAGAATAACAAACATTTGCAAATCCAGTCAGTTTCGCTTTGTCCTCCATAGTACAGATGTTTCTGTTTGACATTGGCAGGGTACAAATGTCTCCACTTGAAGCATTAGCTCTATCAATGCTGCCAGTGGATGCCCCTGAGGTATGGACATTCCAATGGGCGAATGCAGTGCTATGCCCATGAAGTGGATAATGACAACTTGCTTTTATATAGCGCTTCATGCCACACGTCTACATTTCTAAGCACTATAGATGACAGATGTTTCTGTTGCCTACTCACTGGTATAAACATCTCGAGTGGATACTGTGCGGTGTAAACATTCTGAGTGGACCCCACGGTGCTATAAACATTCCTAATGGATGCCACAGCCGTATGAATAAACCCCACAGGTATAAACATTCCCAGTGGATGCTATAGTGGTATACACATTCCAAAAGGGTGCTGCAGGTCTTTAAATATTCACAGTTCCCATCGAAGTGTTATAAACATTCCCAGTGGATTCTGTAGTGGTATAAACATTCCCAGTGGATGCTACAGTGGTATACACATTCCTTATCAATCAATCAATCAAGGCATTTACAGAGCGCGCTACTCACCCGTGAGGGTCTCAAGGCACTGGGGGTGGGGGGGTGTTACTGCTGCTCGAAGAGCCAGGTCTTGAGGCGCTTCCTGAAGGCGAGGTGGTCCTGGGTAGTTCTGAGGTGAACTGGAAGGGAGTTCCATGTCTTGGCTGCCAGGTAGGAGAAGGATTTGCCTCCAGCGGTGGTTCTGCGGATGCGAGGGACGGCGGCGAGAGCGAGGCTGGTTGAGCGAAGTTGACGGGTGGGCGTGTAGAAAGCAGGGCGACTGTTGAGGTATTCAGGGCCCTTTTTGTGGAGGGCTTTGTGTGCATGGGTGAGGAGCCTGAAGGTGATCCTTTTGTTGACGGGGAGCCAGTGGAGGTGTTTCAGGTGGGCGGATATGAGGCTGTGGCGTGGTACGTCGAGGATGAGGCGTGCAGAGGCGTTCTGTATGCGCTGAAGATGTTTCAGTAGTTTTGCAGTGGTTCCTGCGTGTAGGGTGTTTCCGTAGTCCAGGCGGCTTGTGACGAGGGCGTGGGTAACAGTTTTTCTGGTATCGGCGGGGATCCAGCGGAAGATCTTTCGGAGCATGCGAAGGGTGTGGAAGCAAGATGATGAGACGGCGTTGACTTGCTTGGTCATGGTGAGGAGGGGGTCCAGGATGAATCCGAGGTTGCGTGCGTGCTCTGAAGGGGTTGGTGCGGTGCCCAGGGCCGTGGGCCACCAAGAGTCGTCCCAGGCGGACGGGGAGTTTCTGAGGATGAGGACCTCCGTCTTGTCCGAGTTCAGCTTCAGGCGGCTGAGCTTCATCCATTGTGCGACGTCTTTCGTTCCATCCTGCAGGCTGGCTTTGGCGGTGGAAGGGTCTTTGGTGAGGGAGAGTATCAGCTGGGTGTATGGATGCCACAGTGGTATGAATATACCTCACTGGTATAAACATTCCCAGTGGATGCTATAGTGGTATATACATTCTAAAAGGGTTATGTAGGTGTATTTCTTTAAACATTCCCAATTCCCATCAAAGTGCTATAAACATCCCCAATCAATTCTGTTTCGGAGTAAACATTCCCAGTGGATGCCACAGTGCTATAAACATTCCCAGTCGATACGGTTGTGGAATAAACATTTCTAGTGGATGCAGAGTGCTATAAACATTCCCAGTGGATGCCACAGTGCTATAAACATTCCCAGTGGATGCCACAGTGCTATATACATTCCCAGTGGATTCTGTAGTGGTATACACATTCCCAGTGGCTGCCACAGGGGTATGAATATACCTCACTGGTATAAATACTCCCAGTGGATGCTATAGTGGTATATACATTCTAAAAGTGTTCTGAAGGTGTATTTCTTTAAACATTCCCAATTCCCATCAAAGTGTTATAAACATCCCCAGTCATTTCTGTTTCGGAATAAACATTCCCAGTGGATGCCACAGTGCTATAAACATTCCCAGTGAATGCCACAGTGCTATAAACATTCCCAGTGGATGCCATAGTGATATACACATTCTAAAAGAGTGATGAGGGTCTTTAAATGTTCCCATTTCCCACTGAAGTGTTATAAGCATTCCCAGTCGATACTGTTGTGGAATAAACATTCCCAGTGGATGCCACAGTGCTATAAACATTCCCAGTGGATGCCACAGTGCTATAAACATTCCTAGTGGATGCACAGTGCTATAAACATTCCCAGTGGATTCCACAGTGGCATGAATTTGACTCACAGGTATAAACATTCCCAGTAGATGCTATAGCGGTATACACATTCTAAAAGTGTGCTGTAGGTTTTCAAACATTCCCAATTCCCACTGCAGTCTTATAAATATTCCCATTGGGTGTTGTAGCAGTATATATGCATCTGCAGGATGAACATTCTAAATTGGCGCAACTGCAGGATAAACATTCTAAATGGGATTCAGCAGTGGCATAAACATTCTAAATGTATGTAGCAGTGGGATGAACATTCATAATTGACGCAGCAGTAGAATAAACATTCTAAATTGACGCAGCAGTGGAACAAACATTCTAAATTGACGCAGCAGTGGAATAAACATTCTAAATTGGCAAAGCAGCAGGAAAAACATTCTAAATGGACGCAGCAGTGGGATAAACATTCCTAGTGGTTACTGCAGCAGCATATTGAGTCCTTAGCCACTCTCCAAGCTGTGCTCTACCATAGACCGCACCGTTTCTTCTCTCCATCCCTCCTCAGTCCTGCTGTGCATGGGGTCCACTTCATCCCTGTCCAGTTCACGAGTGACATTTTGATGAATGGGTCCGATGTGTTTCTGAACTCTCCCCTGCTCCCCTGTAATTGAATCATGGGGGTTCAGGGTCAGCAGGCTATCGAAATCGATGGCAATAGGATGGCGAGGCCAGACGGGAAGGCGGGAAGGAAATCACTGTAATCCAATGAGGGGGAAACCCCCCGGAGGGGCATAGAGACAGCAGCCATTTGTCTTTGTATTATTATCTGGAAATAAATGATAATAATAAAGCGTCCCTACTGCCAGGTGCCGGGCACGGTTCAGTCGTACTCCAGGATGCAGCACAAGAGCTCTTGCTCAAGTAGCTCTTGATGCACTGCCCTCTGGGCCTCCAGTGAGGGCGCAGAGCAACTTACATGATCAGATTAAGAATATTCATTTGAGGAGGTGGAATGAATTCACCCATAAGATAGAACAACATGGGAAGAACTTAGAAGGAAAGAAACATGAGCCTATGTATGGAAGCAAACACCATGAGGGGAACCTGCAAGAGAAGAAACTGGAGCTTACATATGGAAGCAACGCTTGTCATAACTGACATGATGATGAGATAATATCTAATTAAGGCTCACAGTTGTGTGTTTTTTATTTTTAACACATGTATAGGTAGATAGCTAGATAGATAGCTAGATAGATAGATAGATAGATAGATAGATAGATAGATAGATAGATAGATAGATAGATAGATAGATAGATAGATAGATAGATAGATAGACAATGGTATTGATATTTATCAATATTTTTTTGCATTTTAAAAAAGTCTCTAGCTGCACCTAGGATAGGTCCATAAGCATGGAATCCAATGCTTAATTTGTAAATAAAAATGTGCCGGTGCCCAAAGCCCTCCTCTTAAACACACAGCTGCTGCAATTAAAGGTGCGAACATGGGATACTAAGGTAGCATAATCCTGAAGCCATCTCAGGCCTCTTCAATCCATTTACAGTCACTCCCTGCCCCTTCAGCTCACTGTTGCAGCTTTCTGCTTTCTCCCATTGTGACACTTTTTTGTTTTTCTCTTCCTCCATTGTTCCCATATGTGTCTTTTTTTTGCAGTTAATGCCTAAGGCAGAAGAATAAGTGCCGGCCATCAAAAATAAGTGCCAGTGCTCCGCACCGGAAACAACAAGCACAAATTAAGCACTGATGGAATCACACTTGAATGCCTGTTACATATTTGAACTATAAAAAATGATATATTATACACCAAGCCACTCATCTAAAGATGCTAGCATTGCAGTACATGCACATGTGCAATACTGCAACTATCTTAGGATGTCTTAGGTTTATATTTAATTCTTGATCAAGCTCATGCTTTTTTCCATTTTTCTTTAAATGCAAACAGGCAAACACAATTTATATCTTCATTTATACTTAAAAATGAGAAGCCTGAGACAGAGGACAAGAGGGGTTGTGCAATAAATGCAAGCAGGATTTAGGGATGGGGAGAGCAAGCTGAGACAAGCCTTGCTCAATGAGCCAATATTCACGTGAGACAACATGTCTGGAGGAGGAGAAACATACCTTTGGGTTGGGGCATCTGCCGCACATTAGGATGAGACTTCCCAGAGGAAGGAATGTTACAATTGAGTACACTGAGCACTGATGGCACAGATGGGTTCAGGTCCGGCAGCTATGAATAATCAATATATAGGTCCAGAAACAGAGTTGGGCTTTGCTAAGATAGCGCCCTGGGCGTGTGTGGAGAGAAATTTGGCACCCTTGCTGATGGTAGTGAATTTAATGAAGCACATGACGAAACTTGAGGGGACCCCCTGCAAAGCCCCTGGAGGCCCTCCCCAACCCTCTGGACCCAGTGGAGTACCTGCCACCCATGCACAGTGTACTATGCCGAGGGGGCCCCTCTGGGGCTCGCCCCCCACCACGGGGGCTGCGGGAGCCTTTGTTACACCACTGGCAGGGGTTCCGTTTTGTGTCACTGGTCAGTACCTGGGGGAGCAGTGACTGGACACTGGAAACAAACACCCCCGGACCTCCCCCAGCTCACCTAAATCTCGATAGCTTAGCTCCTCACCAGATAATGTGTGTCAGCCGAGGGTGAAGGGAGGGCAAGGAAGGGGGCTAAAATCATCTGTGGTATGGTAATGAAGGACTAAAACCACTTTAAACTGGTAAAGCAGACGGAAAGGAACAGGCATAACCTTCGTGCACGCAGCTCCCTGCGCCCTCGGGATGCTGGCGCCCTGTGCCTGGGCCCAGCTCGTCCACGCTAAAGGCCGGCCCTGGCCAGAAGTGCTGGGGTGGAGTCTGCATCAGGTGAGTGTGCATCAGACTGCGCACCTCGAGGCGCGCGCTCTGCTTAGCGCAGGCGCTTTGCTGCCGGCGGCACTTTCACCTCAGTCTGTGGCGCGCATCCAATTACCTGGACCGCACGTGCGCTCCGGAGCTGCGCTTTACGACGCCTTAATGCCGCAGCTATTAGCGGGGCCTCGCGCGGTGCCGTCTCACACTCCAGCGCCTTGCAATGCGCTTTTTCTGTTCCATTTGGTGCAACATGTACTGGGGTAAAAGGTTTCTTCCCGAAGTTTCCTCTGTTCTTCGCCTCTCTTGGCTATTTTTTAATCAGTTTGCCTGTCGAAAATCCAGTTTAAGGGCGGTACAAAGCCATTCTCTAGCCTCGCCTGACAAGCCCGATTTAAGGTCCTCGGAGGCTGGCGCCCGAGGACCAGGAGCCGAGCCCGAGACTTCCATTCCAGAGAACATAAACCTGGCTGCTGTCTTTACCTTTCCGCCTCATCTGGCGTGTCTTCTCCGTGATGCCTCATTTGGGAGAGGGTTCAGTCCGTGCCTGGATCCCAGATCCGGGAGCGAGGCTTCCTCCACGGGTGTGGGGCAGACGCTTCCTGTGGCACAGCAGAGCGGCAGGGATGGGACACGAGTCCGTGTCCGTGCCCTGGGCCTTATGGAGCGGTGAAGTCACAGAACACTGTACCTGAGACTGGGAGGCAGAGAAAGATGAAGGCACAATGGGTTGTTTATTGGTGGGGGGCATCCCTACCGGATTGCAGTAGACGAGGTATGAAAGGTGTTCCTTGAAGACTTCATCCTCCAACTGCTTCCTGAAGCACAGGAGGGTCGTACTTGCAAGATGTGTGCCGGATGCATTTAAACGTCCTTGTTGGGTACCAAGAGGAGGCTCGGCTTCCACAGTCGGGTTATCCCTGGTGGGTCCGAAAGGAGGCTTGCCTTTCACAGCCGGGTTATCCTTGGTGGGTACCAAGAGGAGGCTTGCCTTCCACAGCCGGGTCATCCTTGGTGGGTACCAAGAGGAGGCTTGCCTTCCACAGCCGGGTTACCCTTGGTGGGTACCAAGAGGAGGCTTGCCTTCCACAGCTGAGTTATCCTTGGTGGGTCAGAGAGGAGGCTCGCCCTCCACAGCCAGATTATCCTTGGTGGGTACCAAGAGAAGGCTCACCTTCCACAACCGGGTATCTTTGGTGGGTACCAAGAGGAAGCGCACCTTCCACAGTGGTGTTATCCTTGGTAAGAATCAAGAGGAAGCTCACCTTCCATAGCCAGTTTATCCTTGGTGGGTACCAAGAGGAGGCTTGCCTTCCACAGGTGGGTTATCTTTGGCAGATACCAAGAGGAAGCTCACCTTCCACAGCCAGTTTATCCTTGGTGGGTACCAAGAGGAGGCTTGCCTTCCACAGGTGGGTTATCTTTGGCAGATACCAAGAGGAAGCTTGCCTTCCACAGGTGGGTTATCCTTGGCAGATACCAAGAGGAAGCTTGCTTTCCACAGCCAGGTTATCCTTGGTGGGTACCAAGAGGAGGCTCACCTTCCACAACTGGGTTATCCTTGGTAGGTATCAAGAGGAGGCTTCCCTTCCACAGCCGGGTTATCCTTGGTGGGTATCAAGAGGAGGCTCACCTTCCACAACGGGATTATCCTTGTTGGTTACCAAGGGGAGGCTCGCCTTTCACAGCCGCGATATCCTTGGTGGGTACCACAGGCAAGTTATCCTTGGTGGGTACCAAGAGTAGACATGCCTTCCACAGCCGGGTTATCATTGGTGGGTACCAAGAGGAGGCTCACCTTCCAAAGTGGGGTTATCATTGGTGGGTACCAAGGGAAGGCCTGCCTTCCATAGCCCGGTTATTCTTGTTGGGTACCAAGAGGAGGCTCGCCTTCCACAGCTGGGTTATCTTTGGAGGGTACCAAGAGGAGGCTCGCCTTCTACATCCGGGTTATCCTTGGTAGGTCCGAGAGGAGGCTTGGCTTCCACAACCAGGTTACTCTTGGTAGGTCCAAAAAGGAGGCTCGCCTCTCACAACCGGGTTATCCTTGGTGGGTACCAAGAAGATGCTACCCTTCCACATCTGCGTTATCCTTGGAGGGTAGCTAGAGGAGGCTCACCTTAAACAACTGTTTTATTCTTGCTGGTTACCAAGAAGAGGCCTCTATTTTACAGCCAGGTTATCCTTGGTGGGTACCAAGAGGAGGCTTCCCTCCCACAGCCGGGTTATCTTTGGTGGGTACCAAGAGGAGGCTCACCTTCCACAGCCGGGTTACCTTTGAAGGATAAGAAGAGGAGGCTTGCCTTCCACAGCCGGGTTATCCTGGTTGGGTCCGTGAGGAGGCTTGCCTTCCACAGCCAGGTTATCCTTGGTGGGTACCAAAAGAAGGCTCGCCACCCACAATAGGGTTTTCCATGGTGGGTACCAAGAGGAGGCCTGCCTTCCACAGCTGGATTCTCCTTGTTGGGTTCCAAGAGGAGGCTTGCCTTCCACAGCCGGGTTATCCTTGTTGGGTACCAAGAGAAGGCCTGCCTTCCACAGCCGGGTTATCCTTGGTAGGTCTGAGAGGAGGCTTGCCTTCCACAGCCAGGTTATTCTTGCTGGGTACCAAAAGGAGGCTCGCCTCCCACAACCGGGTTATCCTTGGTGGGTACCACGAAGAGGCTACCCTTCCACATCTGCGTTATCCTTGAAGGGTAGCTAGAGGAGGCTCACCTTAAACAGCTGTTTTATTCTTGGTGGTTACCAAGAAGAGGCTTCCCTCCCACAGCCAGGTTATCCTTGTTGGATACCAAGAGGAGGCTTCCCTCCCACAGCCAGGTTGTCTTTGGTGGGTACCAAGAGGAGGCACACCTTCCACAGCCCGGTTATCTTTGAAGGGTACCAAGAGGAGGCTCGCCTTCCACAGCCAGGTTATCCTTTGTGGGTCCGTGATGAGGCTTGCTTTCCACAGCCAGGTTATCCTTGGTGAGTACCAAAAGGAGGCTCGCCACCCACAATCGGGTTTTCTTTGGTGGGTACCAAGAGGAGGCCTGCCTTCCGCAGCTGGATTCTCCTTGTTGGGTACCAAGAGGAGGCTCGCCTTCCAAAGTCGGGTTATCCTTGTTGGGTACCAAGAGGAGGCCTGCCTTCCACAGAGGGGTTCACCACCTTTTACCTGTTGGTGTATCTACACTTAGGTGTGAGCCAGCACCACTCAGAGAGGCTCCTGTTGGGGGCCCTCGCTGTCTCTCTCATCTCCAGCTTGGCAGCGTGCAGGGTCCATGAGGTGAGTTTACCTCCTGAGGTCTTGGTGGTTCCACTTAAAACAGCTTCTGATGTGCTGGGACTCCGGTTCACCTTCCTGTAGGGGTGCCCTGCTGTGCCCTCACAGCACAGATTCATGAGACTGCACAGGCCGCACTGTACTCACTGGTACTGCATAGAGGTGGACTGCACTAACGGTGATAGCTGTTTATAAAGCCCTAAAACAGGTGTTGTGGAGCTGAGCTGAGACAGGCACATCACACAGGCCCTTGGGAGCTGGGGATCAGCAGCGTCTCAGTGGCGGGGGCTAGAACGAGAGATTCATAGCTTCAGGGGCAGAAGAGAGGTCGCACAGCCCCAGCTCCATGTCAACGGGGGCTGTTAAGGGGGTTGGTGGTTCAGGGGTGGGAAGGACTCGGCAAAAAGAAATTAGCGGTTCATTCTAGATTGAATAATAAATAGCTGGACCCCTGATCGGCACTGCACAGGGTGGCTGGGGTTTTTGCTGCTGCAGTAGTCAGCACTGTACTGGCAGGCAGTACGCTGGCTGACGTTCCAGTGTTTGCAGCTGCACTGATAAACACTGCACGGATCTGCACTGACTGGCATTGCATCGCGCTGTTGGAAATGTAGGGGCTCGTTTCCCGCCGTGTTCATGCTGGCGGTCTTTTCATAGACCGCCAGCCCCTTGAGACCCCGCCGGCTGAATTACAAACATTCTGCTGGGCCGGGACATTGCCGACAGCTCCACATGGCCTCAATGCCTCAGTGCGGCGGGTGCAGCAGCACCCGTTGCGCAGATCACTCCCCGTAAATCGGGCAGTGACCTGCGCGACGGGGCACTGCACGGGGGCCCTTGCACTGCCCATGCGAAGTGCAGGGCCCCCCAGGGGGGCCCCAGAGCACCCCTTCTGCCAGACTTTCCTCAGCAGGGGAACCCGCCAGGGAAAGGCTGGAGGAAATAGGGTTCATTATCCGGAAGGCAGGGCTGCTTGCAGCGCTGCCCTGTCAGATAATGATATCCACCATCGTCAGGCTGCCTGGCGGCGGTAGCCTAGCAATGGCGGAGGGCTGCCACAGGCGGCCCTCCCTGTGTTCATATTATAGAGGTTCAGACCGCCATGCCGGTGGCGTATTTTCTGCCATTGCCGGCATGGCGGTCTGAACCGCCGTGATCATAATGAGGGCCATAATGTTTGTTACTGCAATGAAGTTCACTGCAGTGATCAGCACTGCCTCAATTGGCACTTCATCTAGTGGTATTGCAGTGACTGGCACTGCGCTGATGGGTACTGCTTTAATTGGCTTTAGTGATTGACACTCCATTCATTGGTGCCGCAGTAATTGGCACTGCGACGACCGCAAGGCAGGGTTTAAGGGGATAACTGAACCCCTGGGGAAGGCGAGGCACCTTTGTAACGGGGCCTTAATGTTGGGAGTGCGGGTCTGGAATGTGGGTGTGTGTCACGAGTGTGTGTGCACTAGTGTGTGCTTGTGTGTGAACAAGTGTGTGTGCATGAGTGTCTGCTTGTGTGTGTGTGCACGAGTGTGAGTGTGCACAAGTGTGTGTAAGAGTGTGTTTGTGGGCAGTGAGGAAGAGTGACTGTGCGAGGGAACACAAAGAAGAATATCTGTGAAGGTGCATGCTTGCATGGGGACAAGGAATGACCATTCGTAGGTGTGTGTGGAGGACAAAGAAGAATGTGTGTGTGAAGGATGAAGTTCAGTGTGTGTGTGATGGGGACGAAGAAGGGCTGTGTGTGTGGGGCGTTAGACGAAGACGAACTGTGGTGTATGCGTGTGTTTGTGGCAGGGGACGAAGAAGGACTGTGTGCTGTGTGTGTGTGCGTGTATGTGTGAAGGATGAAGTTCAATGTGTGTGTAGCGGGGGAGAAAGAAGGGCTGTGTGTGTATGCGTGTGTGTATGTGTGTGTGGCGGGGGACGAAGAAGGACTGGGCTGTTTGCGTGCGAGCGTGTGTCTGTGGCGGGGGACGAAGAAGGACTGTGTGTGTGTGCGTGTGTGTGTGAAGGATGAAGTTCAGTGTGTGTGTGTGTGTCTGGTGGGGGACGAAGAAGGACTGTGTGCTGTGTGTGTGAGAAGGATTAAGTTCAATGTGTGTGGCCTGTGGCCGGGGACGAAGAAGGACTGTGTGCTGTGTGTGCGTGCGTGTGTGAAGGATGAGTTTCAATGTGTGTGTGTGTGTGTCTGTGGCGGGGGACGAAGAAGGGCTGTGTGTGAATATAAGGCAGGGGACGAAGAAGGACTGTGTGCTGTGTGTGTGTGTGCGTGTGTGTAGGAAAGTTCCCTCTTTTTGGCATGTTACCCTCAATTTCTGCCTGAAGTCAGTGTGTTTGACTGTGTCACTGGGATACTGCTAACCAGGGCCCCAGTGCTTATGCTCTCTCTCCTCTAAATTTTGTCACTGCATACTGGTAACCCAGTATTTCACCCACAATTGGCATACTGGTCACCCCTTATAAGTCCCTAGTATATGGTACCTAAGTACCCAGGGCATTGGGGTTCCATGGGATCCCTATGGGCTGCAGCATTTTTTTGCCACCCATAGGGAGCCCATGCAAAGGCTTCTACAGGACTGCCACTGCAGCATGTGTGAAATGGTGCATGCACCCTTTCACTGCCATTTACACTGCACCAGGTCACTTATAAGTCACCCAAATGTCAGGCCTTCCAACCCTGAAGGCTGGGTGCAGAGTATCTGTGTGTGAGGGCACTCCTGTACTAGCAGAGGTGCACCCATGTCATCCAGGACCATTTTCCCGAGCTTCATGAGTGCGGGGATGCCATTTTACACGTGCACTGTACATAGGTCACTCCCTATGTACAGCATCACAATGGTAACTCCAAATATGGCCATGTTTGGAACCAAACATGTTGAAATCATACTCCAAGGCTTTTGCAAGCATTGGTTGTATGATTCCATTCACTCTGTGGGCTACTTAGAGGACCCCCAGTACTGCCATTACAGCCTTCTGAGGTTTTTCAGGCAGCCCCAGCTGCTGCCACCACACAGACAGGTTTCTGCCCTCTTGATGCTTGGGCAGCTCAAGCCCAGGAAGGCAGAACAAAGGATTTCCTTTGGGAGATGGATGTGACACCCTCTCCCTTCGAAATAGGTATTACAGGCATGGGAGGGACAGCCTCCTAGAGCCTCTGGATATGCTTTGAAGGGCACAGATAGTGCCCTCCTTGCACAATCCAGTCTACGCCTGTTCAGGGACACTGAGTCCCTGCTGTAGCACTAAACCGGACAAGGGAAAGGGGAGTGACCACTCCCCTGTCTGTCACCACTCCAGGGGTGGTGCTCAGAGCCCCTCCAGAGGGTCCCTGGGTTTTGCCATCTTGTATTCCAAGGTGGCAGGGAACTCTGGGAGCACCTGAGTGGCCAGTGCCAGCAGGTGACATCAGAGCCCTCCCCTGAAAGGTGCTTATCTGTGTAGCTGACCAATCCCCCTTTCAGGGCTATTTAGGGTCTCTCTTTTGGGCGGTTCTTCAGATTCAGATTGCAAGACTCCAGCAGGAATCCTCTGCATCCCTTTCTTACCCTTCTTACCAAAGAAACTGCATCTTGACCCTTCAGGAGTTCTACAACTGCAACAAAGAAGCAAAGATGACTTTTGCAACATTGTATCTTCAGCTTATGCCAGCAACTGCAACTGTTTCCTGGTCGTGCATCCCCAGAGGACGGCCAGTCTTCAGCCTGCACCAGAAGAACAAAGGAATCTCCCTTGAAGTGAAGGAGTCACTTCCCTGCTTCAGCAGGCACCCCTCTGCAGTGATGACTGGTGGCTTGGGTCCCCTCTCCTGAAGAAGTGTGTGGATCTAGCAACACGGGTGGTGGACTGAAGTGGTCCCGACGGTCCTGACGTTCAGCTGTCCAACTTTGGTGGAGGTGAGAGCTTGCCTCCCCACGCAAGATAGTACCCCCGTACACCACAGGTTTTGCAGTTGCCAGGGCTTGTTGGCATTCTTCCACAAAGTTCTTCGTGCACCGTGCAGGTCTGGCCCCCAGCACTCCGTCCTCTGACGCACAGCCTTCTGCGTGGTTCTCCAGCGGCGTGGGATCCCTTTCTGTAGTGCTGCATGGGACTCATTTTGCACCTTCTTTGTCCCCATGCTGTGGGACTCCTGTGTGCACTGCCTGGTCTTCTGAGTGCTCACTGAGTTGTTGAGAGGCCCCTCAGCCTCCCCCTCCTGGGTAGAGGCTACCAGGTTCCTCCTGGTCCCGGGCAGCGACATTTTCCGCTAACCGAGAGCTTTCTGTGTGCCAAGGCTTGTTGGCAGAATCCAGAGACACAAACCAGACTGCAAGCATCTATCCGAGATGGGACATCATCTGCACCAACCAGGAACCAGCATCCATCTTCTTGAGTGCAATACTGACTGTTCTTCTTCACCAGTGGTTCTTCTTTTGCACTTTCATCCGGGTTAGCAGGGGCTCCTGTTCTCCCTGGACTCTTCAGTGGTTCTTGAACTTGGTCCCCTTCTTCCATAGGTCTTCAGGTCCAGGAATCCATCAGTGGTGTCTTGCAGTCTCTTCTGGTTCTTAGAATATCTTCTTTCACCTGTTCTTGTGTGTTCTAGGAAAGTTACTGTGATTTACTCCTGCTTTCCTGGGTTCTGGGGTGGGTTCTATTACTTACCTTTGGTGTTTTCTAATACTCCCAGCGCCCCTGTATGCACTACACTTGCCTAGGTGGGAAACCGACTTTCGCATTCCACTTTCTTAGTACTTTCTTGCACTGTTTTCTAACTCTTTTTACAGCTAATTCTGCATACTAGTGTATATAATTTGTGTATTACTTACCTCCTAAGGGAGTATAGTCTCTTTGGTATTTTTGGCATTTGTGTCAGCAAAATAAAGTACCTTTATTTTTGTAACACTGAGTATTTTTTTTCATGTGTGTGAGTACTGTGTGAGTACAGTGGTATTGCATGAGCTTTGCATGTCTCCTAGTTAGGCCTTGGCTGCTTATCCACAGCTCCCACTAGAGAGCCTGGCTTCTAGACACTGTCTACATTTCACTAATAAGGGATACCTGGACCTGGTCTAAGGTATAAGTACCTTAGGTACCCACTACAAACCAGGCCAGCCTCCTACAGTGTGTGTGTGAAGGATGGAGTTCAATGTGTGTGTGTGTGTGTGTGAGTCTTTGATGGGGGCCGAAGAAGTACTGTGTGTGTGTGTGAAGGATGAAGTTCAATGTGTGTGTGTGTCTGTGGTGGGGGACGAAAAAGGACTGTGTGCTGTGTGCGTGTCTGCGGCGGGGGATGAAGAAGGACTGTGTGCTGTGTTTGTGTGCGTGTGTGTGTGAAGGATGGAGTTCAATGTGTGTGTGTGTGTGTGAGTCTTTGATGGGGGACGAAGAAGTACTGTGTGCTGTGTGTGTGCGTGTGTGTGTGAAGGATGAAGTTCTATGTGTGTGTGTGTCTGTGGTGAGGGACGAAGAAGGGCTGTGTGGTGTGTGCGTGTCTGCGGCGGGGGATGAAGAAGGACTGTGTGCTGTGTGTGTGAAGGATGAAGTTCAATGTGTGTGTGTGTGTGTCTGTGGTGGGGGACGAAGAAGGGCTGTGTGCTGTGTGCGTGTCTGCGGCGGGGGATGAAGAAGGACTGTGCTGTGTGCGTGTCTGCGGCGGGGGATGAAGAAGTACTGTGTGCTGTGTGTGTGCGTGTGTGTGTGAAGGATGAAGTTCAATGTGTGTGTGTGTGTCTGTGGTGGGGGATGAAGAAGGACTGTGTGCTGTGTGCGTGTCTGCGGCGGGGGATGAAGAAGGACTGTGTGCTGTGTGTGTGTCTGTGGTGAGGGACGAAGAAGGACTGTGTGCTGTGTTTGTGTGCGTGTGTGTGTGAAGGATGAAGTTCTATGTGTGTGTGTGCCTGTGGCGGGGGACGAAGAAGGGATGTGTGTGTGTCTAAGGCAGGGGACAAAGAAGGACTGTGTGCTGTGTGTGTGTGTGTGTGTGAAGGATGAAGTTCAATGTGTGTTTGTGTGTGACAAAGAAGCGGGGGACAAAGAAGAACTGTGTGCTGTGTGTATGTGTCTGCATACACGAGGAGGGGATAACGAAGAGAGATTGTGTGTGTGGAGAGGATGAAGCAGAATGATCACATCTGTGTTTGTATGTCTCTTTGTAGTGGGGCGAAGAAGAGAGTCACTGTGTGTGTGCACATGTGTATGTGGGTGCGCAGAAGAGTGACTGTAGGGATGAAAAAAATGTAAGGGGTGAATAAGGATGACCGTATGTGTGCTTGTGTTTAAATTTCTGCGGAGGGGAACCAAGAAGAATGACTGCATGTCTGTGTGTGTATGTGGGACCAAGAAGAATGATTCTGCATGTCTGTGTGTGTATGTGGGACCAAGACGAATGATTCTGCATGCCTGTGTGTGTATGCAGGACGAGGAATGACTCTGCATGTCTGTGTGTGCATGTGGGACCAAGAGGAATGACTCTGCATGTCTTTTTTGTGTATGTGGGACCCAGAAGAATGACTCTGCATGTCTGTGTGTGTATGTGGGACCAAGAAGAATGACTCTGCATGTCTGTGTGTGTGTGTGTGTGGGGGGGGGGGGGGGGGACCAAGAAGAATGACTGCATGCCTGTGAGTGTATGTGGGACCAAAAAGAATGACTGCATGCCTGTGTGTGTATGTGGGACCAAGAAGAATGACTGCATGTCTGTGTATGTATGTGGGGCTTAGAAGAATGACTCTGTATGTCTGTGTGTGTCTGTGAGACCAAGAATAATGACTGCATGTCTGTGTGTCTATGTGAGACCAGCAAGAATGCCTCTGCATGCCTGTGTGTGTCTGCGGGACGAAGAATGACTGCTTGTCTGTGTGTGTATGTCGGACCAAGAAGAATGACTCTGCATGTCTGTGTGTGTATGTGGGACCAAGAAGAATGACTCTGCATATCTTTGTGTGTGTATGTGGGACCAAGAAGAATGACTCTGCATGTCTGTGTGTGTACGTGGGACCAAAAAGAATGACTGCATGTCTGTGTGTGTATGTGGGACCAAGAAGAATGACTCTGCATGTCTGTGTGTGTATGTGAGACCAAGAAGAATGGCTCTGCACGTCTGTGTGTATGTGGGATCAAGAAGAATGACTCTGCACATGTGTGTGTATATGCTGGATCAAGAAGAATGACTCTCCATGTCTGTGTGTGTGTACGTGGGACCAAGAAGAATGGCTCTGCATGTCTGGGTGTGTATGTGGAACCAAGAAGAATGACTCTCCATGTCTGTGTGTGTGTACGTGGGACCAAGAAGAATGAATCTGCAGGTCTGTGTGTGTATGTGGGAACAAGAAGAATTACTGTGGATGCGCATGAGTGGGAGGAGAGAGAAAAATGAATCTATGTGTGAGCTCATGTCAAGGGTATGAAGAACGAATGTGCATGTGTGTGTGTCAGGGGACAACAAAGACGAATGACTGTGTGCATGCGTGTGTGCATGAGTGCACGTGTGGGAGTGACAGAAGAATGACTATGTGTGTGCATCCTCTTTGAGTTGCTAAACCCTGACTCAGTCAACAAACACCACTGGTGTGAGGATGAGCGTGCTATAAGGACCGGCCCCTGGAGTGTGCAGAAACATAGGCTGAGCAGTGCTTAATGTGTACAGGTGGTTGCTGGTGCTTAGCACCAACACTCGCTTAGGACTGTCCTCCATATGGTGGCGCTGTCTGTCTATTTTTGTACGAAACATATTAGTTTAACAATTAAATACACATTTGAAAATAGTTATAGAGCGTCCAGGCCATTCTTACTGATTTGGGTGGGCTGGAAGTGTCCAAACTGTTAAATGTATATGGCAGAGACGTTTAATAGGAAGCGTTTATACAGGCACGTGGCAGTGATGACTATTTCAATGGATACTGCAGCCCACAGGGCCCCCCTGAGCAATAGCTTGGGCATGGCAGTTTATTTACAAACCAAGCACTGAGGCTGGGTATGCTTACAGTATTGGGTCCAGTGACAGAACCATCCCCCCACTTGTTGGCTTAAAAAGGGGCCTATATTTTTAACACGTTCAAATGCATACAAAAATCGATTTACAAGTAGCACTCTTGCAAAACAAGAATGAATCAGTGCATTTCCATTGCATCACTTCCCATTCAGGGAGGGCCACCCTGCAGTCACACAGTGCCTCAACACCCTTCACGAGGCTTCGCCCTCTGCTCCCACCTGGCCCTTTGTAAGCGCTGTGTATAGCAGGAGTTCCTCCTGGAAAGAGTACAGCTGCTGCGTTATTGTGTTTCTGCCAACACTGCTGTACTCGTTATGTCAGCACGGTGAGGATAATAACTGTTCCATGTCCTGGCTGCTGAAAGCGCTTTAGAGCATACACCTCTTACCTGGCTGTGGTTCTGGACACACCTCTTACCTGGCTGTGGTTCAGAACACACACCTCTTACCTGGCTGTGGTTCTGGACACACCTCTTACCTGGCTGTGGTTCTGGACACACCTCTTACCTGGCTGTGGTTCAGAACACACACCTCTTACCTGGCTGTGGTTCAGAACACACACCTCTTACCTGGCTGTGGTTCTGGACACACCTCTTACCTGGCTGTGGTTCTGGACACACATCTTACCTGGCTGTGGTTCAGAACACACACCTCTTACCTGGCTGTGGTTCAGAACACACACCTCTTACCTGGCTGTGGTTCAGAACACACACCTCTTACCTGGCTGTGGTTCTGGACACACCTCTTACCTGGCTGTGGTTCTGGACACACCTCTTACCTGGCTGTGGTCCAGAACACACACCTCTTACCTGGCTGTGGTTCTGGACACACCTCTTACCTGGCTGTGGTTCAGAACACACACCTCTTACCTGGCTGTGTTTCTGGACACACCTCTTACCTGGCTGTGGTTCTGGACACACCTCTTACCTGGCTGTGGTTCAGAACACACACCTCTTACCTGGCTGTGGTTCTGGACACACCTCTTACCTGGCTGTGGTTCTGGACACAACTCTTACCTGGCTGTGGTTCTGGACACACCTCTTACCTGGCTGTGGTTCTGGACACACACCACTTACCTGGCTGTGGTTCTGGACACACCTCTTACCTGGCTGTGGTTCAGAACACACACCTCTTACCTGGCTGTGGTTCAGAACACACACCTCTTACCTGGCTGTGGTTCTGGACACACCTCTTACCTGGCTGTGGTTCTGGACACACCTCTTACCTGGCTGAGGTTCTGGACACACCTCTTACCTGGCTGTGGTTCAGAACACACACCTCTTACCTGGCTGTGGTTCAGAACACACACCTCTTACCTGGATGTGGTTCAGAACACACACCTCTTACCTGGCTGTGGTTCTGGACACACCTCTTACCTGTCTGTGTTTCTGGACACACCTCTTACCTGGCTGTGGTTCTGGACACACCTCTTACCTGTCTGTGGTTCTGGACACACCTCTTACCTGGCTGTGGTTCAGAACACACACCTCTTACCTGGCTGTGGTTCTGGACACACCTCTTACCTGGCTGTGGTTCAGAACACACACCTCTTACCTGGCTGTGGTTCAGAACACACACCTCTTACCTGGCTGTGGTTCAGAACACACACCTCTTACCTGGATGTGGTTCAGAACACACACCTCTTACCTGGCTGTGGTTCTGGACACACCTCTTACCTGTCTGTGTTTCTGGACACACCTCTTACCTGGCTGTGGTTCTGGACACACCTCTTACCTGTCTGTGGTTCTGGACACACCTCTTACCTGGCTGTGGTTCAGAACACACACCTCTTACCTGGCTGTGGTTCTGGACACACCTCTTACCTGGCTGTGGTTCAGAACACACACCTCTTACCTGGCTGTGGTTCAGAACACACACCTCTTACCTGGCTGTGGTTCTGGACACACCTCTTACCTGGCTGTGGTTCTGGACACACATCTTACCTGGCTGTGGTTCAGAACACACACCTCTTACCTGGCTGTGGTTCAGAACACACACCTCTTACCTGGCTGTGGTTCAGAACACACACCTCTTACCTGGCTGTGGTTCTGGACACACCTCTTACCTGGCTGTGGTTCTGGACACACCTCTTACCTGGCTGTGGTTCAGAACACACTCCTCTTACCTGGCTGTGGTTCTGGACACACCTCTTACCTGGCTGTGGTTCTGGACACACCTCTTACCTGGCTGTGGTTCAGAACACACACCTCTTACCTGGCTGTGGTTCTGGACACACCTCTTAACTGTCTGTGGTTCTGGACACACCTCTTACCTGGCTGTGGTTCTGGACACACCTCTTACCTGGCTGTGGTTCAGAACACACACCTCTTACCTGGCTGTGGTTCAGAACACACACCTCCTACCTGGCTGTGGTTCTGGACACACCTCTTACATGGCTGTGGTTCAGAACACACACCTCTGTGGTTCTGGGCACACCTCTTACCTGGCTGTGGTTCTGGACACACCTCTTACCTGGCTGTGACACACCTCTTACCTGGCTGTGGTTCTAGACACACCTCTTACCTGGCTGTGGTTCTGGACACACCTCTTACCTGGCTGTGGTTCAGAACACACACCTCTTACCTGGCTGTGGTTCTGGACACACACCTCTTACCTGGCTGTGGTTCTGGACACACCTCTTACCTGTCTGTGGATCTAGACACACACTGTTACCTGGCTGTTGTTCAGTACACACACATCTTACCTGGCTGTAGGTCAGTACGGATACCTCTTACCTGGCTGTGGATCTAGACACACACTGTTACCTGGCTGTTGTTCAGTACACACACATCTTACCTGGCTGTAGGTCAGTACGGATACCTCTTACCTGGCCGTAGTTCAGAAATGCACCTCTTACCTGGCTGTGGGTCAGTACGTACACCTCTTACCTGGCTGTGATGCAGAACTAGAAGCCGCCTATCAGTGGAGGGTGCCTGGGGTATTAAATGGGCGATGCTGTTGGCTGCAGACCAAGAAGTGGAGATGGTCTCATTTATGCAAACTTCACTGCCACTTACTTGAGCTCTGTCGTCCTGTTCCTCTCTGTACCTGCTGTGATGTCAGTGAGGAGCACTTTTGTGTTTACAGGTCAGGTGATGCTGATTAGCTCACAGCAATGACCAACCTGGGAACATATTACCCCCCCTCACCCACTTCATCCAAGTCTCACCGCCCATTGGCCTCACCTGTATCACCCAGGCCTCACCAATCCCAGGCCTCACCAACGACTGGCCTCTCTGCCCTCTGGCCTCACCTGTATCATCCAGGCCTCACCAACCACTGGGCTCACTTGTATCATTCAGGCCTCACCAACCACTGGTCTCACCACCTACTGACCTCACCAACCAATGGCCTTACCTGAAACATCTAGGCCTTACCACCCTCTGGCCTCACCAACCACTGGCCTCACCACCCACTGGCCTCACCAACCATTGTAAGCACAAACTAAACAACTGTAACGTGGGACTCATTTAGGTATGAGAAATAGGCCAGACAAGTCCCAGAGCTCAATAGTTACTTCAATGTAAGTACCAACATCCAATAAATTATAAAAAATCTTTAAACTCACAGTGGATATTCCAACATGTCAAAGAATTTCAAAACCTTAGACCAGCTGGTTTCATCAATTCTGCAATTATATTGAAATATACTGTATAATACATTATATATATCTTAAGCATTAAGAAGGTGCAATAAAGTGAATTGAATAATGCAGATACAGAGTGTTCACAAAATATACAAAAGATCAAATGCATTAATAAACAATCAAACAATTCCTATAATACACTGTACGTTTACCACTTGGTTCTTTAAAGAAGTGACTATATGGGAAAGCCCATGGTATTATGCATAACCCTACATGAGAATTCAAAGCCTAAACCACCTGGGAAAATAAGGTAACATTTCCACTTCGTATCATTTGTGAGGTCTCCTCGGGACGCCGTCGTCAACCAATCTCACCTAAAAAAATCAGATATGTCATAGAAATCCAGCTTTGTCCCAGACCAAATTTATATTAGTCTACTTATAGTTCCAAAATCCTAGAGGGGGCCACACCATGCACAAACACCCAAAATCCACTGTGCCAGCAATATCCACATGGAGCATCTAAATCCCTCCACACTGTGTCCTCGCACCCCAGTGTTCATGCACTGCCCTCACCTGAATCACCCAGGCCTCACCACCCACTGGCCTCATCACTCACAGGCCTCACCACCCACTGGCCTCACCAGAATCACCCAGGCCTCACCACCCACTGGCCTCACCACCCACTGGCCTCACCAGAATCACCCTGGCCTCACCACCCACTGGCCTCACCACCCACTGGCCTCATCACTCACAGGCCTCACCACCCACTGGCCTCATCACTCACAGGCCTCACCACCCACTGGCCTCACCAGAATCATCCAGGCCTCACTATCCACTGGCCTCACCAGAATCATCCAGGCCTCGCCACCCACTGACCCCACCTGAATCATCCTGGCCTCACCACCCACTGGCCTCATCACTCACAGGCCTCACCACCCACTGGCCTCATCACTCACAGGCCTCACCACCCACTGGCCTCATCACTCACAGGCCTCACCACCCACTGGCCTCACCAGAATCATCCAGGCCTCACTATCCACTGGCCTCACCAGAATCATCCAGGCCTTACCACCCACTGGCCTCACTGGAATCATCCAGGCCTCACCACCCACTGACCCCACCTGAATCATCCAGGCCTCACCAACCACTGGCCTCCCCAGAATCATTCAGGCCTCACCACCGACTGGCCTCACCTGAATCATCAAGGCCTCGACACCTACTGGCCTCACCGGAATCATCCAGGCCTCACCACCAAATGGCCTCGCCTGAATTGTCCAGGCCTCAGCTCTCACTAGCCTAACCATGCACTGGCCTCACCTGTATCATCCTGGCCTCGCTGACCTTACCAACCGCTGGGCTCACCGGAAACAACATCATCCTTTGGCAGCAAACTGGAAGTGGGGACCCTGTGGGGAGGAAGGAGGTGTGAAGGAAAAGGAAGTGGGAGGGAAAGAAAAGAAAAGAAAACTACTGCTGCAGGCAGCTGCCTTTTGTGTGTATCGACCCAAAGCACCTAAATCTTTGCAAACAAGATGCATTGAGCTGGCCTGTGCTGGGCTGTATCAACAGACCACTTCTCCAAGGTTTCTGTAAACATCCTTGTATGAACTGTGCTGGGAGCTGTCCAGGTTCTGTACTGTATACACACACCACAGACCCCTACATGTCTGTAAACATCTGGGTAACTGTTCTACCACAGTGCAGGGAGTGCACACACTTACATTACTGTAAACATTTGTATATCTGTCCAACCACAGTGTGGGGTGAGGGGGGGTGCCCAATGCTCTGCCCACAGACCACACACTCTTACATTACTGTAAACAATTGGGTATCTGTTCTACCACAGTGCAGGGAGTGCACACACTTACATTACTGTAAACATTTGTATATCTGTCCAACCACAGTGTGGGGTGAGGGGGGGTGCCCAATGCTCTGCCCACAGACCACACACTCTTATATTACTGTAAACAATTGGGTATCTGTTCTACCACAGTGCAGGGAGTGCACACACTTACATTACTGTAAACATTTGTATATCTGTTCAACCACAGTGTGGTGGGGGGTGGTGCCCAGTGCTCCGCCCACAGACCGCACACTCTTACATTACTGTAAACAATTGGGTAACTGTTCTACCACAGTGCGAGGGGGCACTCAGTCCTGCCTCCATAGAGCACACACTCTTAAATTATTGTAAACATCGCAGTATCTGTTCTACCACAGTGCAGCGGGTGCCAATGCTGTGTCCACACAGCGCACACTCTTACGTTATTGTAAACATTTGGGTATCTGTTCTTCCACAGTGTGGCGGGTGCCCAGTGCTTTGTCCATAGAGTGCCCACTCTTGCATTACTCTGAACATTTGGGTATCTGTTCTACCACAGTGTGGGGGTGCCCAGTGCTTTGTCCATAGAGTGCCCACTCTTGCATTACTGTAAACATTTGGGTATCTGTTCTTCCACAGTGTGGGGGGTGCCCAGTGCTGCATCCACAGAACGCACACTCTTGCATTACTCTAAACGTTTGGGCATCTGTTCTACCACGGTGGGGTGGTGGCTGGGGAAACAGTCCTGTGTCCACAGAGTGCACGCTCTTAAATTGCTTTAAATATTTTAGTATTCGTTCTACCACAGTGGAGGCAGCATGGTGGGTCCACAACTTGCTTCTCCCACCCTCCTTCGCCCCCACTCGACTTCTGTTTTCCACAGCAAGTTGGTTGGGGTTGGTTCCTCTTTGTAGGTACCTGACCAGGCGTGGTTTCTTTTTTAGGGTTGAGGGGCTGTGCCCCTCTGAAATTCCTACACATTTATGTAAAAAAATATTAAATAGATCGATTTGTTTAGAGATACGATCATATATCTAGACAAATTTATGTATTTATGTCTGGGCTCTCTGGCCCAGGCTGCTTGCACTGTCTCGCTTTGAAGCACAAGATGGAAGCTAGGCAGTAAATCCGCTTTCTACACTGTGAAGTATAATGCAGGACTGACTGCCCTAAAGTCCTTCATTTCCATTTGGTCTATGGCAGTATCCACTATAGGCCTGTGACGCTTTTAGCATCATGATTTTGGGCTTTGGAGTCTTCATCCCTGTGTGAGGGCAGCCATCAGTCATTCACAGGCACAGATCCCACCCTTGCCCCATTCTTCATGCAGTAGGAGAGGCTGCAAGCATGTGTAACTTGGAGCCTTGTCTTCGGTAATGGTAAGTGTTATGAATCTAATCTAGTGTTATTTTTAATATACTGAGACACCTTGTCACAATAACCTCCCCAGTGTGATACTTCAGGCCCTGGCTGCAGATCGCTGGCTCCTTTAGAAGTGGAGCTGCTGTATTTGTTCCTCGTGAAATTGTTCCAAAAGATGAGCAGGGTTCTTGTTCCCTTGCAAAATTGATCGAAATATCCGAGTCAAGTACAAGGGGAGAAACACGTGCCTATCGTGAATGCAGTTATGTGTTGTATGGTGTTAAAATTGGCCTTAACTTCATGCCGTTAACATTAATGGCAAAGAATTGTGCATTGTATTACGCTTCCATAGTGCCCACTTTGACCCGTGCCAGGTGCTTATGAGGGGCTTTGATTGAGAGTGCTGGTGCTGAGGCTGAAGGCAAAGTGAAGTGCCTGACAGCGGTTTGGTCTCTCTGCAGAGCACACAGGACAATGGTCATGTATTCCAGCTGCAAATTAAATTCAGTGTAAATGTGTGTGAAGGGGTGCAGAAAGGTAAAAATATTTACTAGCAAAAGCAAAATGAATTAAAGTGCTTACATGTGAATGAGTGCAGTGTATGATTGGGGTGGTAAAATGAGGGAGATGTGAGGAAGTACATTCAGGGGAGAGTGAAAAGAGGGTGCTGAAGAGGTTGAAAATGTGCAGAGGGAGGAGATGTGAAGAGAAGAGGGGCATACTTATCTAACAAAAAACACACATAACTGAACGCCATATTCATTCCATTGGCCCCAATAATATTTCATTCACAGTCTCACAATTTCGGAATTGAAACATTTCCAATGTTAATTATGCATAACTAATCGTTGTTATTTTATTTTAAACACCTACCAACCATTGACAAAACCAATAGTACTGAAAGGTTTTAGTTGTATGTCAGTAGTTGTGTATCATTTATGGATGCAATAACATCTCGGAGAGACACCAAAATACAGGCCAGGTGGCATACTATGGGAATCCAGTAATTTATTTTACATGTTCTCTTTTAGAGAACTCCCCCTTTTTTCATCCCACTTAAAGACCTGACTGCATATATTTCTGTATGACTGATTGCAGCCAGCAGCTGACGGTGCTTCCTGATACCTGGTTAGAGTATTTTGTTCCAAAGTTGATGCCGCATCCAATGCAAGACACCACGCAAGCACACACTCTAAAGAGGCTGAAATTGTCGCACTGTATAATTTGCACATTAAAGTAACTGTTGAACATATTAATGCCATAAGATATGGGGCAGTTTTTAATGTATTTAATATTTCAAGACTATACGTTCCCACTGCTTTATGAACCTTGCTTTCTCACCAAATTCATTTGCTTTCAAATGCACCATTTGTCAATCTTTTTTCAATTTGTTCTTGGGAGGAGGACCCACCTTGGGCCCCACATTTGTCCATTAAGCTTGCTCGCTTCACTCGCTACATAAACGTCATACCCAAATTTTACATCCCACCACTTTCAAATGCACCAGCCGCCACTGTACTTGACCTGCACACGGTCAGTTATCTGTAGGCTTTAGATGGTTCTTTCTGAAGGCCTGCAGCAAGATCCATTCCCATACCCTTCCCAGGCTTGGACAGCTCAGACCGTTGCTCTGTGTTTGTCTTTCATACAGTGCTTTGTACCCAGTGAACGGCGTCAATCTGCTGCCCAGTGTTCTAAGAGCAGAAGACTTGTGGTTTCTCGATTCCCTCTTGTCACTCCCATGACTGTAAGAAGACAAGACTTGGCCCCAAGGGTCACATCCTCGAAAGACTCCCTCAGTCCCTAGTTCAGAAAGCTCTGAACAGCGCCCTGGAGAGATCTCTCCCTCCCCTCACCCTGTCACAGCACTCCTGTCACATTCACAGACGCCAGTAATAAGATGCGACGAGCCCCCAAGATGTGCAAAGAGGGTACTCCCTGAGGTGCCAAGGACGCGAGAATCCTCACCCCATGCCCTGCCCCCAGGGAACCGCTGAGCAGTAGCAATCGTTGATGATCACGGCACTGGCCGGTGTCTCTGTGCAAGCCCTGCCAGCCCCTCTGCAGGGAGCAATGATAACAAGAACTGGTTTTAGAAAGGCCATAAACCCTGGGGTACCAAGAGCAGAGATAGCAGATGTTTTTGTCACACAACTCAAATGAATTCATTTTAACAAGAGAGGGCTGATGAAAAGTGGAGTAAGATGAACTGGGATGAAATATCAGAGCTCTAAGTTACCCACAGCTGTTGAAGTGTGCACATGAACCCGCTGCGCTATCCTGCCTTCAGTAAGCAGAACTTGTTGTCATCACTGAAGAACTGACGGGTATGGTGTCTCATTAGTTCGGGCCTATCAAACAGCACAAGCTGACTGGACGCGAAAGACATATTGTGGGCTTACCAAGATCCTGCGGGGCTTGCTGCCCGCCGATTGTTTACCATTGGTTGGCTGACTGCCACCCTCATTTGCCTACTTGTCAGTCTTGTGTTTGTCCCTTCCATGGAGTATAACTTCTTTACTATCTCTTTAATTGGTTGGATTATGTGTTTCCTCTGCTTGCTTTTAGGGAACTTCTTTTTTTGCTTAAGCACTCCATGGGAGTGCATGTGTTTTCCAGCTATCTCCCCTGTGTGCTTTTCTCCACCCCTCTCCACATTACTTTCTCTTGCCCATGTGCTTCTCTCCCTCCACACATACTCGTTGTGCTTTCTCACCACTGTGCGCTTCCACCCCACCTTCAACTCCCCCCCTCACACAACTTTCCCCCCATCCACAATGCACTCTTGGGCATTTTTGAGGAAGCTTTTTTCATTTATGTGGCTCCCCCTGCATTTCTGTTCCTATGATCCTTCCTTTTCATGCCAGCTCTCAGTCCTGGAAAGAAGGGGGATCCCGCCAGACCTCAGTTCCACCAGCTCTATCTGAGCTGGAGCTGGGGTCCAGTCGACTCTGGTCAAAATGCTGCATTTGCCCTGGTCTTATTTTCTGACACCGGGATATAATTCTGAACTGCCAACACATTTTCTGTTCGGAGAAGCAACCTGCAGGTAGTGCCTGAGGCCTTTTTTGTTTTAGCTTTCAGCCAAGTCCAAAACAAAGGCTTGATTTAAAGGGCCATGAGCCCTTCTTTTGTTACGTATCATCCTTGCTGGGAGCTGTCTGGTGTCTAACACCAAGGTGCCAATGCAATGGAAGGAAACTAAGGCACACAGCTTATCACTTCACAAGCACTTTAGAGAAACTTTGACTTGGAGGCAGGTTTTAAACTGTATTGATCATCTACATAAAAGATGTGCATGCAGTGCAAGAGTGCAATATTTATCTAAGAGAATCAGTAATTACACAAATAATTATTTAAATGCCACCTACTATTTGTTATTCGATTCTTTTACACCGTTACGCATCCCAGTGTAGGGTATCAGAGCCCATTACATTACACACTGATGCACAATAAATGATTCAATTATGTAAATCAATGAACGGGAAATGTTACATAAGACAATGAGAGTTAAAAGAGTTAGGAATCACGTATCATTCGTACTTGTAAGATGTATATTATATTTTAAGAGTGAATGGTGGGGAGAAACACAAAGTCAGGATATACAATATAACAAAGTGATTGTATTTGCCTGAACTAACAAGGCTATTACTTCTCAGAGGAACCTTTCTTTACAATCTTGCAGACTGAGAAAAAAAAAACAATAAGGTTCTAAACCCATGACTTACAGTTTGCATGCAGTGCCTTGATGCCAGTTTATAGCTGACTGTGCTAGATTAGAAAGACTGCAATTTTTGAACTACAAGTAACCAAATGATCTCAGTGTGAAAAGCAGTACCTCCCTTATCTAGCCACATAAAATACAAATATGTGATCTGCATGTTACATGTTGTGCTTTTCAGCACTTTATGAATAAAAACTTTGACTGGACAACTCTTCCAGAAATGTGTTAACCAGTAATATTATCATATCCCTATTATAATCCCTTAAAATAGCTGTGCACACAAAGATCTGTGCAGTGGATGTCTAAACCCTGTGTCTGAACCCTGTAAGATATTTTACATCACAGACTCTTTGTGACCAATTAAGTAAGCCGGAACAGATTTACTGTCACATATGTCCTTGTGTCTGCAGCCCTGCCCGCTCTAATTGCTTTGAGGTGGCCTCGGAGTGCACTGTAGAGTAGAATTTGTATAACACCTGACCATACCCGAAGTGCTTCGGTGATCGACTTAAGAGGCTTGTTTTACATGATTGCTAGTGTGCATTTATAGCGTGATGTTGGTAAGAAATCCCTGGGAGGTGTGTGACATTCAGAGGGGTGCTCCAAACACGTGTTAGCGAACTTATGCGTGACATGTTGTGAGCGAGATGTGAGAGAGTCACATTTGCTAATACCTATCATCTTCAACCATCTGGGCAAGGAGCTTCCCAGACCTGGTAGGTGGCTGCTAGGGTGTGGCTGTGTAGTGTGGTGCAAGGGGGAAGCGTTAGAGGTTGTGCATGGGGTTCAAAGGGGTGGTTCTGTTGTAATACAGTGATATTATAGCTGGACCTACACCTCAGTGTGGTGGAGGAGTGCAGGATGGTCCAAGTAGAGCAATCGTAAAGTGCAGTGCTTCTCTGAGATGAGCATCAATGGGTCAGCTGTAAAGTGCCAGGTATCTGCTGCCCTCCTGATGCCTAGATGTCTATCGGTACAGAAAAAGAAATGCCACCAGCACTTGTTTTTCTGAAGTGAGGGATGGACGGGAGTGGATCAGCCAGGAACGGAGGATCCGTGTTGTGCATGTCTCGCGGTTGTAGTTGGAGGAGGGCGGCCCTGATATCTTGGATAGCCCAGTGGGTGAGGCAGAGAGTCCTGGATGAGCTGCATCTGTCCACAGGCACCCAGGGAAAGGCATGCAGGACAGGAGAGAAACTTCTTGTGAATGTGCTGATGGCAGCAGCATTGAGGATGTTTTAGTATCTTCAAAATGGGTAGAGAAGCCTTTAGGTGGTACATTGGCGTAATCGTGGTGTGACAGGTCCACGCGATGATGACTTGGCCCTCCCCGGGAACCCTAGTTGCGGAAGTATACAGAGTAGGGTTGGCTTGTGTCAAAACCACTTTTCTCACTTGATTTACTAGTGAAGCCGGTGACAGGTTGGAGTCAGTGATCACGCTCAGATTCCACACTTTCAATAATTCACTGATTCTCCTCTGACATTTACAACTGATAGCAGTTTGTTCACATGGGCACCTCCAGGTCCCAAAAAAACCATATTAACTGCGGGTCATCTTCAACCTGTACACGGGCCTGCTTGATGCTCTACTCACAGATAACAGCATCAAGATTCACCAACATGCCGATGATACACAACTCTTCTTGAAAGTGTCCTCTTCTTCAGAAATTCACTGCCAGCACATTTTCCTGGATCTGGATGTCCAACACCTACCTGAAGCTAAACCCAACCGAGGCAGAAGTCCTAATATTTACCAAGATCAACAAACAAGAAACAAACCTGGCTCAATGGCTGAACCTTGACAGCTTCAAACTCCAATTTTGACTGAATGCGGTCACTTTTACAGGGAGTGCAGAATTATTAGGCAAATGAGTATTTTGACCACATCATCCTCTTTATGCATGTTGTCTTACTCCAAGCTCTATAGGCTCGAAAGCCTACTACCAATTAAGCATATTAGGTGATGTGCATCTCTGTAATGAGAAGGGGTGTGGTCTAATGACATCAACACCCTATATCAGGTGTGCATAATTATAAGGCAACTTCCTTTCCTTTGGCAAAATGGGTCAAAAGAAGGACTTGACAGGCTCAGAAAAGTCAAAAATAGTGAGATATCTTGCAGAGGGATGCAGCACTCTTAAAATTGCAAAGCTTCTGAAGCGTGATCATCGAACAATCAAGCGTTTCATTCAAAATAGTCAACAGGGTCGCAAGAAGCGTGTGGAAAAACCAAGGCGCAAAATAACTGCCCATGAACTGAGAAAAGTCAAGCGTGCAGCTGCCACGATGCCACTTGCCACCAGTTTGGCCATATTTCAGAGCTGCAACATCACTGGAGTGCCCAAAAGCACAAGGTGTGCAATACTCAGAGACATGGCCAAGGTAAGAAAGGCTGAAAGACGACCACCACTGAACAAGACACACAAGCTGAAACGTCAAGACTGGGCCAAGAAATATCTCAAGACTGATTTTTCTAAGGTTTTATGGACTGATGAAATGAGAGTGAGTCTTGATGGGCCAGATGGATGGGCCCGTGGCTGGATTGGTAAAGGGCAGAGAGCTCCAGTCCGACTCAGATGCCAGCAAGGTGGAGGTGGAGTACTGGTTTGGGCTGGTATCATCAAAGATGAGCTTGTGGGGCCTTTTTGGGTTGAGGATGGAGTCAAGCTCAACTCCCATTCCTACTGCCAGTTCCTGGAAGACACCTTCTTCAAGCAGTGGTACAGGAAGAAGTCTGCATCCTTCAAGAAAAACATGATTTTCATGCAGGACAATGCTCCATCACACGCGTCCAAGTACTCCACAGCGTGGCTGGCAAGAAAGGGTATAAAAGAAGGAAATCTAATGACATGGCCTCCTTGTTCACTTGATCTGAACCCCATTGAGAACCTGTGGTCCATCATCAAATGTGAGATTTACAAGGAGGGAAAACAGTACACCTCTCTGAACAGTGTCTGGGAGGCTGTGGTTGCTGCTGCACGCAATGTTGATGGTGAACAGATCAAAACACTGACAGAATCCATGGATGGCAGGCTTTTGAGTGTCCTTGCAAAGATAGGTGGCTATATTGGTCACTGATTTGTTTTTGTTTTGTTTTTGAATGTCAGAAATGTATATTTGTGAATGTTGAGATGTTATATTGGTTTCACTGGTAATGATAAATAATTGAAATGGGTATATATTTTTTTTTGTTAAGTTGCCTAATAATTATGCACAGTGATAGTCACCTGCACACACAGATATCCCCCTAACATAGCTAAAACTAAAAACAAACTAAAAACTACTTCCAAAAATATTCAGTTTGATATTAATGAGTTTTTTGGGTTCATTGAGAACATGGTTGTTGTTCAATAATAAAATTAATCCTCAAAAATACAACTTGCCTAATAATTCTGCACTCCCTGTATTAACCCCCCTCACCCTGTTTACCATCTCTTTGATTGGCTCTTGCTTTTAGGGAACTACTTTTTTCTTTTTGTTTAAGCACTTCATGAGATAGCATGTGTTTTCCAGCTATTTCCTGTGTGCAGTTTCAGCAACCCCTCCACATTACTTTTTCTCCCCTTCACCCTCACCCTCAAGGAACACATTGCCAAAAAACAAAGGTGAGCTGGTACCAGCTCTCTCTTCTAAAAAAAAAATGAACCCATTTCATCCAGAAGGCAACTTAAGTACTGCAAGTCAAACCTTCCTAGCCTTTCATCTACATGGTGGTAACGGGAAACATCCTTTTTTACGACTTTTTTTTTCCGAAGGTCGTGGTTAACGAAAGCGCAACAACGCTTTTTTTAACCACGACTTCGTTTTTTTGTGCCTTAACTACGTATGTTCTGAACAACGAACATGCGTGGTTAAGGTACAAAGAAGGGACTTGGCGAAGGTAAGTGTGGGTTTAGGTTTTGGGGAGGGGGTGGGGGTGGGGAGTCAGGGGGTTTTAGGTTTTGTGGTGGGGTTGGGGGGGTGGGGCGTTTTTGGTTTTGGGGAGTGGGTGGGGGGTCAGGGAGTTTTAGGTTTTGGGGTGGGGTTGGGGGGGTGGGACGTTTTTGGTTTTGGGGAGTAGGTGGGGGGTCAGGGGGTTTTAGGTTTTAGGGTGGGGATGGGGGGTGGGGCGTTTTTGGTTTTGGGGAGTGGGTGGGGGTCAGGGGGTTTTAGGTTTTGGGGTGGGTTTGGGGGGTGGGGCGTTTTTGGTATTGGGGAGTGGGTGGGGGGCAGGGGGTTTTAGGTTTTGGGGTGGGGTTGGGGGGGTGGGGTGAGGGATGTAGGGTGAATGGTGCCTATTGCTAATGATTTTATCAGGAATGCCTTTACAAAGAAATATCGTTGTTAAGGCATTCGTGGTAAAATCATTAGTAGTAGCAACGAGGTCGGTGTTCCGACCTCGTTGTTAAGGCAGTCGTTTTTTTTGCAGTCGTTGTTTCGTCGTACAGTCGGTGGTAACGCCCTGATTCATGGTCTCCCAGAGCCCACACTGGCGCGTCTTGAGGGCATCCTTCACACTGCAGCAAGTCTCATCTGGGCCTTGAAGAAATATGATTGCCCATTCTGATGGAACTCCAGTAGTCCCCTTTGCTGGCTCGCACCATCTTTAAATCCAGCTGCATCAGTTACAAAGCCATCACAACCAGTACCACTGCTTATCTTGCAGACAAGTTCACCATCTCTGGTGGTTGTAGACACACCCTCAGCCAGGACACCATAAGATTTCAGATTAAGAAGTTTAAAAAAACAATTCAGCTGGTCTTATCCATCTGTGCATCCAGGATCTGGAAGAACAACCCGGTATCCATTAGGTCTGCCCCAAATGTTCTCAAATTTAGAAAAGAGTTGACAATGCATATCTTTAAAGAACAATACATCACAGTGCATTAACCATCCACTATCCAGCTACCACTTCTGTCACGTGATGAGTCTATGTTTGTCTATGACCCTTTACAGCAGTCATCTGCTTTTTGGCTAGGTTTGGCTATAGACCTACATACAATGAGAAGGTTAAGAGGTTTAACGCGTACACAAATTTGCCAATTAGTACAAAGTTGTGACTTCATTCTCTGTGGCACTGACATCACTCCTCCTTCTATACTGATGCACATCCCATCAAAAGAGTGTAGAAAGGGGGAGTTCTTACCTTGTTGATAGACGTTGTTCAGTGAAGTTAAAATATGGCGTTTATCACAAATCTGCACTAGAAAGAGATCATACAGGGTTTTAATTTATGAATGTGTTACACCCATTGGAGATCCTCAGAAGGAGCTGGGAGAAGAAGTGGTCTGGAGGCTCTGCCTCAGTGGTACAGGCCTCTCAGGTGCTGGCCTTTCTGGATCACACTGTGGTACCCGCCTATCCGAGGCACTGGTCTTGCATGTAAGCCCTCACATAGGTCCCGGCCTCTCAGAGGTACTGGCCTTTGCAGAACACACAGTGGTACCCGCCTATCCGAGGCACTAGTCTTGCATGTAAGCCCTCACATAGGTCCCGGCCTCTCAGAGGTACTGGCCTTTCCGATGTACTGGCCTTTCCAGAACACACAGTGGTACCCGCCTATCCGAGGCGCTAGTCTTGCATGTAAGCAGTCACATAGGTACCGGCCTTTCAGAGGTACTGGCCTTTCAGAGGTACTGGCCTTTCCAGAACACACATAGGTACCCGCCTATCGAGGCACTAGTCTTGCATGTAAGCGCTCACATCGGTACCGGCCTCTCAGGTACTGGCCGTTCACTAAGCACTCGCATCCCAGTAGCCTGGTCTCTCCCTCTAGCACAGAGGTCTTCAAACAAGGGGGCGGGCCCCCCTAGGAGGGCCTCAAATGATCCCTGGGGGGGGGGAGTGCCAGCCTGTGGCCAAAAGAAGCATTATACGGAAAACAGAGCTTTGTTTTAAGCAGAAGCATGTTATTGCATTTTTAAAAAAGATAACAGTACTTAACTGCAATGTTAGAATAGGTCTAGACGTATTTAAACATTGGCATCTTTATAAAATAATTGTGAAAAATTCTGAGGGAGGGCAATGGTTTTTATTTTTCAACTTGGGGGGCATGGCATTAACAAGTTTGGAGACCACTGCTCTAGCATGACATGAAGACAGACATTGTGAAACGTGGAAGAAAGCAGAAGGTGACACAGACACAGACAGCCCAGGCTGAGGTGGTTTCTCCAAACATTGACGCATTGAGAGGCGGGGAGAGGAGACAAATGAGCGCGGTGAAGAGGGAATGATATTCTGAGGAGAAGAGGGCTAGGTGCGAGGTTGGACTGGCCTGTGGGGCAGATTGGCAGTGTCAGAGGGGCAGGGTGACAGGTCCGTATGTGAGCTGGTTTTGTGGGTGTGTGGGGGCAGGTTTTGTGTTGTGGTAGGCCACGTTTGTGGCTGTGTATGGGTCTGTGTTGTGGTGGGCCACGTGTGTGGATGTGTGTTGGTCGGTGTTGTGGTGGACCACATGTGTGGATGTGTGTGGGTCGGTGCTGTGGTGGGCTGCATGTGTGGATGTGTGTGGGTCAGTGTTGGCGAGCCGCGTGTGTGGACCGCTTTTGTGTTGTGATGGGCCACATTTGTGACTGTGTGTGGGCCAGTTTTGTGTTGTCATGGGCCACGTTTGTGGCTGTGTATGGGTCGGTGTTGTGGTGGGCCGCGTGTGTGAATGTGTGTGGGTCGGTGTTGTGGTGGGCCGCATGTGTGTAAATGTGTGGGTCGGTGTTGACGAGCTGCGTGTGTGGATGTGTGTGGGTCAGTTTGGTGGGTGTGTGTGGGCCAGTTTTGTGTTGTGGTGGGCCCTGTGTGTGGATGTGTGTGGGCTGCTGTAAGCATCTTTAAATAAAGGCTCGGCGGCAGTAGCAGCACTGTGTAGGCTATGGATGAAGTTATCTCAATACATGCACCTTGGATGGAACAATTACACTTTGTGGTCACAAGAGCAGCGATGCAGCAGTACTTTTAATAGGGAAGCAGCATAATGAAGTTCACTTCCAGATTTCTGGAATATTACCACACACCTTGCCCACAGTAAGCACAAATACATAGGGTCCCTCAGAAACCACCCAGACAGCATGTCTAAAAAGTTGAGAGTTGCACAGTTTACAAGTGTGGACCACGTTTTTATTGCACAATTCCTAAATGTGAGTCACTTTTTGTTATTCAGTTCCTAAATGTGAGTCACTTTTTGTTACTCAGTTCCTAAATGTGGGTCACGTTTTTATTGCACAATTCCTAAATGTGAGTCACTTTTTGTTACTCAATTCCTAAATGTTGGTCACTTTTTGTCACTCAGTTCCTAAATGTGGGGCACTTTTTGTTACTCAATTCCTAAATGTTGGTCACTTTGTGTTACTCAATCCCTAAATGTGGGTCACTTTTTGTTACTCAGTTCCTAAATGTTGGTCTCTTTTTGTTACTCAGTTCCTAAATGTGGGTCACTTATTTATTGCACAGTTCTTAAATGTGGGGCACTTTTTGTTACTCAATTCCTAAATGTTGGTCAATTTTTGTTACACAGTTTCTCAGTGTGGGCCACTTTTTATCACGCAGTTCCTAAATGTGGGGCACTTTTTATTACGCGGTTTCTAAATATGGGTCACTTTTTATTATGTTTTTTTCTAAATGCGGGCCTCTTTTTGTTGTGCAGTTCCTACATGTGGGCCCCTTTTTGGTGCGCAGTTCCTACATGTGGGCCACTTTTTGTTGCACAGTTCCTAAATGTGGGCCACTTTTTGTTGTGCAGTTCCTACATGTGGGCCACTTTTTGGTGCGCAGTTCCTACATGTGGGCCACTTTTTGTTGCACAGTTCCTAAATGCGGGCCACTTTTTGTTGCGCAGTTCCTATATGTGAGCTATTTTTATTGTAATGGCTGCCTCTATGTTCTGCCCCATATGAATTCTGTTTTGGTGAGACGGGGGGGGAGGTGTATCCCTGGTGCTCTCTCTTCATCTTGCTGTATCCTTCAGGCACCACTTGCAGCCACGAGGGTGTCCAGGTTACATTTTCACCCGGGAATTGTTCAACGAATACCTTTGGAAATTTAGCAAAAGTATTGGTTAAAAAAATATGGAGTATTACAAATTATGCTCATTCCCAATTGGGGGGACCTCGAGTGAGTAAAACTATATTTTCAACTGGAAACTAAAGTATTTTTTGCTGAAGTACCTTCTTTCTTGTGGATAATGTTTCTTAAAGCTAAAAAGATGCGTTTGCATACTCAAAGCATCTCCCCTCTGCCCCCAGCATGGAAACACTTTTCAAAGTTACCAGGTGTGTGCAGTTTCCCTGTCAGACTTCTGGAGAGCTTTGTCATACTCGAGGATGTGATATCACAGGTTGCAGCACAATGGCTGGTTCCTCGCAGGGTATCCAGGCGCTTGCAGGTCCTGGAGGCTCCTTCGAACAGCCAGGTATTGAGGGCCCTTCAGAATTCCCAAAGTGAGCTGCGTGTGAAGGCTATTGGGGGCCATGGGTCAAATGGATTTTGTGGGCCCCTGTTCAGAACAGCTTTGAATTTATTGTGCAATTTCAGCTCTTTTTCTTGCCCTCTCTGGCCAGTGCACAGGTACAGTAGTCCGAATTTTAAATGTGTTTAAATCTACTATTCCGAGATAGTGACCTGTGTTTTCAGTATTGCAACACAGCAGCAGCTCACTAATATTACTGCAAGTAATCTCTGTGATCCCCTGACATGTCTCATATGTGAGGTCTGTTTTGATCTAAAAGACACTTCTTTATGGATGTTGCATGAAACAAAAACAAAATTTCACTGCAAAATGTCCATAATAGACTTACACATCACCCACATTAAAAACAAGCTAAAGAAAAACAGTATTTAAAACAATGTTTAAGAATTATTTAAGGTTGTCAGGGCAAGACTCTCTGCAGAATAGAACTGGCTCTATTGGGCCCCCTGAAAGGCTGGGGCCCGGAGCCAGAGCCCACTTTGCCCAGGCCTTAATACATCTCTGAAGTTCTAGACCGTAAGGACTAACACTGACTAGATCCCACTTCTTATAAGGCCTGCGCGTGACAGAAGACGCGGGGTTTAAGGTCAAGGCGGATCTAGAGTCGGAGTAAAGGCGCACTCACAGGTGCAGCCAGTTGCATTTCTTTGAGTGTCTATAAAGTCATCATACATCAGGTTCTGCGCAGGAGATGTCCTGCCAGGACCAGCCACCACCAGCCGCCCCCAGCAGGCGCCACCTTTCACACAGATTGACGCCTCCTCTGCCGTCTACGGACCCCGCCTCTGCACCTCTCCAAGAGCCATCCCTACTAAGGGTTTAGGAAAAATCTCCCGGGTGCAAAATTCTCACGTAGATTAAAATGGATCTGTAATAATAATGCGAACCAAAATCTAGGACGATTGAATTCGTAATTCTTTTTTTCATTCAATATGTGTTTATTTAAATTGTCTGTATGGCCCAGGCACAATCTGAACCCTCTCTCTGGTCCGGATTCATGGTATTGTATTGCGGATTGACCCTTTGGGGACGACTGTCACGCTCTATAAGTATTTAAACATAAGTTTAAGCAAAACCTCTGACTGCCCATCGGTAGAATCACGCGCCCTCGGATCTGGCAATCCAAGACAAAACCCACAGTAAGGAAAGGGCATCTTCTGTCGCTGCACGATGCGCACGCTCTGCACGTGTGGACGTCACTCCGTCGCGTCGCTTCTCCCTTGCTGACTACCACTGCTTTGTCAAGGTGACTAGTAGGCCTCTTTTTACTACTCTCTTCTCCACGTTTATCTACCTCGAGGAGCAGAGAGAGTGGAGAGAGACAGAGGCGAGAGAGAGACAGAGACGAGACAGAGAAAAAAAGAGAGAGGGGCAGAGACGAGGGGGGAGAGAGAGAAAGGCAAGAGAGAGAGACAGAAAAAGAGTGAGAGAGAGGGGCAGAGACGAGAGGGGGGAGAGCGAAGCAGACAGAGTGAGAGAGAGACAGTTGAAGAGAGTGAGAGAGAGGGAAAGAGGTGAAGAAAGGGTCAGAGAGAGTGGCATAGAGAGATAGAGACAGATATAAGAGAGAGGGAGAGAGGGAGTGGCAGACAGAGAGAGTGAGAGAAAGAGAGAGACGGCGAGGGAGAGAAAGAAGTGAAGAGACAGAGAGGCATAGAGAGAGACGAGAGAGAGGCAGACAGAGAGTGAGAGAGAAAGAGAGAGACAGCGAGGGAGAGAAAGAAGTGAAGAGATGCATAGAGAGAGAGAGAGAGAGAGACGAGAAAGAGGGCAAGAGAGACAGGCAGACAGAGAGTGAGAGAGAAAGGGAAAGAGACAGAGGTGAAGGGAAAGCGAGAGAGAGAAGGAGAAGGAGAGAGATAGAGGCAGACAGCATGAGTGTGAGAGAAAGACAGAAATAGAGACATAGGTGAAGAGAGAGAGAGAGAGAAATAAGAAACAAGGAAGACGAATAAGATATGAAAAATGCAACAAAGAAAGAAGGTAGAGAATAATTTAGTCAGTGAAAGGATGGTTCGAAGTTGGAACATGTGGGTGTTCTCACGTACGGGAACCAAGAAGATTGCTACATCTAAACTAGGCACATACAAGCGCTCTTCACAAGTCTTTCTTGAAAACCTTGCAAGCTGCACAAACTACCAAAACGTTGCAAAAGATGAATTGTGTAAAACTATCTCCTACAGTAGGTTTTGTCGAAAAACATCTCAACAAAACTTACTTTTAGTGGTGAAATTCCTTAGCAAGAAAGTTTCAGTGATAAAGTTAATCGGCAAGCAAAGTTCTGCAAAGTTTATAAAATATCTTCAACCCTCACTAAGGGGGGTCATTATCATACCGGCGGTCGGTGTTAATGTGGTGCTAGTACCGCCAACAGGCTGGCGGTACATACCGCCACATTATGACATTGGCGGGCTGGCTGAAGCCAACCCGCCAATATACCATACCAACCGCCATGACGGTAGCAGCTGCTGGGCCAAAGATAACAATCTCCACCCTGGCGGCCGCTAATGTACTGCCGGCTGCATTTTGACCCTGCCTACCGCCATGGTTTTCGTGGCGTTTGTTCCATGGCGGTAGGCCCTACCAGTGACAGGGAATTCCTTCCCTGTCGCTGGTAGGAGGCCCACCCACCCCACTTAACACTCCCCAGACATCCCCCACCCCCTTCCATCTATGTTCCTCTCTTCAAATCCCCCACCCCCCATACACGCACACTCGCAGACACGCACCGCGCATTCACACACTCACTCACACAGGCATACACGCATTTATACACGCATGCATCCATTCAATCTCGCACACATCCATACCACATTCACACTGACATGCAAACACGCATTCACATTTCCATTCATACATGCATTCTCACACATGCATACACACAGCCAAACAACACTACACACACATTTGCATTAACACACACACTCACACATTCATGCACACACCCCAACACACACAAAAAACACCCCCCTCCCCTGTCATAAACCCGACTTACCTGCATCCAGGGGTCTTCCGGCAGCGCCCACCAGCAGAACACCGCCAGGCCGTATTATTTGTCATAATACAGCTGGAGGTGGTCCACTGGCATGGCGCTGCTGGTGGTAGCAGCGCCACCTTAACACCATCCGCCAGTATGGCCCCAGTCGGAGTTCCGCCCTTCTTGTGGCGGAAATCCGGCTGTGGTCATAATTTGGCAGACGGATGTTAGCCACGGCGACGGTCTTTTGGTGGGCACCGCCGCGGCGGGAGGCAGCATTTACCGCCAATCTCAAAATGTGGGCCTAAGTGTAAAGATTGATAAGTCCACAACACTTAACAGGTTAAATAAAACATTCCCTCACCTCTAATTTAAATATAGAAGGGGCACATGAAACTCTAGGAAAGGAAGGTTGGCAGAAGGTGAGCTGTGCTCAGCTGAGAGCGGTATACATGGGGGTGGTGCTGAGTCCTTGAATATCCAGGTGGACACCTTGTGTGGTTTCTTATTTTAGCCACTAACCATCATTTCTGGTGTCACTGAAGAGAGGCAGTTGATTTCTAGTAAGGGTGAATGCTGGTCGGTGTCATGTTTGAGGATCTTGTCACGTGGAGGAAGTGCAGGAGGTAACCACCACCAGTGGGGTTGTAAATCCAGCGAACTCACTGCCAGTGTTATTAAGTCAAGACTTTGCTGCTTGCACTGGACTGAGGTGTATGTCAGTCCTTGCAGTGGAATGAGGTGTATGTGAGTCTTTCTACTGGAATGAGGTTTATGTCAGTCCTTGCACTGGAATGAGGTGTATGTGAGTTCTTCCACTGGACTAAGGGGTGACAGTCCTTGCAGTGGAATGAGGTGTATATCATTCCTTGCACTGGAATAAGGTATATGTGAGTCTTTGCACTAGAATGAGGCGTATGCCAGTCCTTGCATTGGAATGAGGTGTATGTGAGCCTTTCCACTGGAGTGAGGTGTATGTCAGTCCTTGCAATGGAATGAGGTGTATGTGAGTCCTTGCACTGGAATGTGGTGTGCGTCAGTCCTCGCACTGAAATGAGGGTTAAATGAGTGCTTGCAGTGGAATGAGGTGTATGTCAGTCATTGCACTGGAATTAGGTGTATGTCAGTCCTTGCACTGGAATGCGGTGTATGTGAGCCCTTGCACTGGAATGTAGTATTTGTCAGTCCTCACACTGGAATAAGGGTTATGTGAGTCTTTGCACTGGAATGGGGTGTATGTCAGTCCTTGCAATGAAATGAGGTGTATGTCAGTCCTTGAGCTGTAGTGAGTTGTATGTCAGTCCTTGCAGTGGAATGAGGTGCATGTTGGTCCTCACACTGGAATGAGGTGCATGTCAGGCCTTGACCTGGAATGAGGTGTATGTCAGTCCTTGGGTTGGAATGAAGTTCATGTCAGTCCTTGCACCGTAATGAGGTGTATGTCAGTGCTTGCACTGGAATGAGGTATATGTCAGTGCTTTCACTGGAATGAGGTATATGTCAGTCCTTACACTGGAATAAGATGCATGTCAGTCCTTGGGTTGGAATGAGGTGCATGTCAGTCCTTGTACTGTAATGAGGTGTATGTCAGTGCTTGCACTGTAATGAGGTGTATGTCAGTCCTTGAACTGGAATGAGGTGCATGTCAGTCCTTGCACTGTAATGAGGTGTATGTCAGTGCTTGCACTGGACTGTATGTCGGTGCTTTCAGTGGAATGAGGTGTATGTCAGTCCTTACACTGGAATGAGATGTATGTCAGTCCTTGAACTGGAATGAGGTGCATGTCAGTCCTTGCACTGTAATGAGGTGTATGTCAGTGCTTGCACTGGACTGATGTGTATGTCAGTGCTTGCACTGGAATGGAGTGCATGTCATTCCTTGCACTGTAATGAGGTGCATGTCAGTGCTTGCACTGTAATGAGGTGTATGTGAGTCATTGCACTGGAATGAAGTGAATGTCAACCCTTGCACTGAAATGAGATGTTTGTCAGTCCTTGCACTGGACTGAGGAGCATGTCAGTCGTTGCACTGGAATGAGGTGCATGTCAGTGCTTGCACTGGAATGAGATGTATGTCAGTCCTTGCACTGGAATGAGGTACATGTCAGTGCTTGCACTGGAATGAGGTGCATGTCAGTGCTTGCAATGGAATGAGATGTAAGTCAGTCATTACACTGGAATGAGGTGTGTGTCAGTCATTGCACTGCAATAAGGTGCATGTCAGTCCTTGCACTGGAATGAGGTGTATATCAGTGCTTTCACTGGAATGAGGTGCATGTCACTCCTTTCACTGGAATGAGGTGTATGTCAGTGCTTGCACTGGAATGGGGTGCATGCCAGTCCTTGCACTGGAATGAGGTGTATATCAGTGCAAGCACTGGAATGAGGTGCATGTCACTCCTTTCACTGGAATGAGGTGTATGTCAGTGCTTGCACTGGAATGAGGTGGATGCCAGTCCTTGCACTGGTATGAGATGTTTGTCAGTCCTTCCACTGGACTGAGGTGCATGTCAGTCATTGCACTGGAATGAGGTGCATGTCAGTGCTTGCACTGGAATGGGATATATGTCAGTCCTTGCACTGGAATGAGGTGCATGTCAGTGCTTGCACTGGAATGAGGTGCATGTCAGTGCTTGCACTGCAATGAGATGTATGTCAGTCATTGCACTGGAATGAGGTGCGTGTCAGTCCATGCACTGGAATGAGGTGTATATCAGTGCTTGCACTGGAATGAGGTGCATGTTACTCCTTTCAATGGAATGAGGTCTATGTCAGTCCTTGCACTGGAATGAGGTTTATGGTAGTCATTGCACTGGAATGAGGTGGATGCCAGTCCTTTCACTGGAATGAGGTGCATGTCAGTGCTTGCACTGGAATGAGGTGCATGTCAGTGCTTGCACTAGAATGAGATTTATGTCAGTCATTGCGCTGGAATGAGGTGTGTGTCAGTCCATGCACTGGAATGAGGTGCATATCAGTGCTTGCACTGGAATGAGGTGCATGTCACTCCTTTCACTGGACTGAGGTGCATGTCAGTCCTTGCACTGGAATGAGGTGTATATCAGTGCAAGCACTGGAATGAGGTGCATGTCACTCCTTTCACTGGAATGAGGTGTATGTCAGTGCTTGCACTGGAATGAGGTGCATTTCACTCATTTCACTGGAATGAGGTGTATGTCAGTGCTTCTACTGGATGAGGTGTATGTCAGTGCTTGCACTGGAATGAGGTGGATGCCAGTCCTTGCACTGGAATGAGATGTTTGTCAGTCCTTCCGCTGGACTTAGGTGCATATCAGTCATTGCACTGGAATGAGGTGCATGTCAGTGCTTGCACTGGAATGAGATGTATGTCAGTCCTTGCACTGGAATGAGGTGCATGTCAGTGCTTGCACTGGAATTAGGTGCATGTTACTCCTTTCACTGGAATGAGGTCTATGTCAGTGCTTGCACTGGAATGACGTGCGTGTCAGTCCTTGCACTGGAATGAGGTGCATGTCAGTCCTTGCACTGGAATGAGGTGTATGTCAGTCATTGCACTGGAATGAGGTGTATGTCAGTCATTGCACTGGAATGAGGTGTGTGTCAGTCCATGCACTGGAATGAGGTGTATATCAGTGCTTGCACTGGAATGAGGTGCATGTTACTCCTTTCACTAGAATGAGGTGTATGTTAGTGCTTGCACTGGAATGAGGTGTATGTCAGTGCCTGCACTGGAATGAGGTATATGTCAGTGCCTGCACTGGAATGAGGTTCATGTCACTCCTTTCACTGGAATGAGGTGTATGTCAGTGCTTGCACTGGAATGAGGTTGATGCCAGTCCTTGCACTGGAATGAGGTGCATGTCAGCCCTTGCACTGGAATGAGGTGTATATCAGTGCCTGCACTGGAATGAGATCTTTGTCAGTCCTTCCGCTGGACTGAGTTGCATATTAGTCATTGCACTGGAATGAGGTGCATGTCAGTGCTTGCACTGGAATGAGATGTATGTCAGTCCTTGCACTGGAATGAGGTGCATGTCAGTGCTTGCACTGGAATGAGGTGCATGTCAGTGCTTGCACTGGAATGAGATGTATGTCAGTCATTGCAGTGGAATGAGGTGCATGTCAGTACATGCACTGGAATGAGGTGCATGTCAGTGCTTGCACTGGAATGAGGTGCATGTCACTCCTTTCACTGGAATGAGGTTTATGTCACTCCTTTCACTGGAATGAGGTGGATGCCAGTTCTTTCACTGGAATGAGGTGCATGTCAGTGCTTGCATTGGAATGAGGTGTATGTCAGTGCTTGCACTGGAATGAGATGTATGTCAGTCATTGCGCTGGAATGAGGTGCGTGTCAGTCCATGCACTGGAATGAGGTGTATATCAGTGCTTGCACTGGCATGAGATGTATGTCAGTCATTGCACTGGAATGAGGTGCGTGTCAGTCCATGCACTGGAATGAGGTGTATATCAGTGCTTGCACTGGAATGAGGTGCATGTCACTCCTTTCACTGGAATGAGGTGTATATCAGTGCAAGCACTGGAATGAGGTGCATGTCACTCCTTTCACTGGAATGAGGTGTATGTCAGTGCTTGTACTGGAATGAGGTGTATGTCAGTGCTTGCACTGGAATGAGGTGGATGCCAGTCCTTGCACTGGAATGAGATGTTTGTCAGTCCTTCCACTGGACTGAGGTGCATGTCAGTAATTGCACTGGAATGAGGTGCATGTCAGTGCTTGCACTGGAATGAGATGTATGTCAGTCCTTGCACTGGAATGAGGAGAATTTCAGTGCTTGCACTGGAATGAGGTGCATGTCAGTGCTTGCACTGGAATGAGATGTATGTCAGTCATTGCAGTGGAATGAGGTGCGTGTCAGTCCATGCACTGGAATGAGGTGTATATCAGTGCTTGCACTGGAATGAGGTGCATGTTACTCCTTTCACTGGAATGAGGTGTATGTCAGTGCTTGCACTGGAGTGAGGTGCATGTGAGTCATTGCACTGGAATGAGGTGTATGTCAGTGCCTGCACTGGAATGAGGTTCATGTCACTCCTTTCACTGGAATGAGGTGTATGTCAGTGCTTGCACTGGAATGAGGTTGATGACAGTCCTTGCACTGGAATGAGGTGCATGTCAGTGCTTGCACTGGAATGAGGTGTATGTCAGCCCTTGCACTGGAATGAGGTGTATATCAGTGCCTGCACTGGAATTAGGTGCATGTCACTCCTTTCACTGGAATAGGGTGTATGTCAGTGCTTGCACTGGAATGAGGTGGATGTCAGCCCTTGCACTGGAATGAGGTGTATATCAGTGCCTGCACTGGAATGAGGTGCATGTCACTCCTTTCACTGGAATGAGGTGTATGTCAGTGCTTGCACTGGAATGAGGCGCATGCCAGTCCTTGCACTGGAATGAGGTGCATGCCAGTCCTTGCACTGGAATGAGGTGCATGTCACTCCTTTCACTGGAATGAGGTGTGTTAGAAATGGGGTCTTTGGTTGACAGTCAGGTTACCCCCTGTTCAAGCAAGGACCCTCACTCTAGTCAGGGTAAAAGATAATCACCCTCAGCTAACCCCTGCTTACCCCCTTGGTAGCTTGGCAGAGCAGTAGGCTTAACTTCAGAGTGCTAAGTGTAAAGTATTTGTACCAACACACACAGTAACTTAATGAAAACACTACAAAATGACAAAACACAGGTTTAGAAAAATAGGAAATATTTATCTAAACATAACAAGACCAAAACGACAAATATCCACCATACACAAGTCAAGTTATCAATTAAAAATCAAAAAGAGTCTTTAAGTAGTTTTAAAAACACACTAGCGCTGCTAGAGTGAAAATTTACCTGGTGTGCGTCAAAATAACCCTGCACGGGCGGGTGTGCGTCAAAAATAACTCCGCACGGCGGTACTTGAGTCAAAAATCCAGCCGCACGATAATCCGAAAATCCCGCAGCGCAGGTTGTGATCTCCCAGCCTCTGTCAGCGATGCTGCGCGTCGTTTCTCCTGCTCCGTGCGTCGATTTTTCGGTTGCGTTTCCTGCGAGCATCGTTTCTCAGCTGCGAAGCCGGCCGCACGTCGTTTTTTCAGCCGCAGATCGGATTTGCGTCAATCTTTTCCCCGCACGGCGCTCTGTGCGTCGATTTTCTTGCCATTAGGCTGCCAGCTTCTCCTTTCAGGGTCACACGAACTGGATGGGCACCACAGGGCAGAGTAGGAGTCTCTCCAGAGACTCCAGGTGCTGGCAGAGAGAAGTCTTTGCTGTCCCTGAGACTTCAAACAACAGGAGGCAAGCTCTAGATCAAGCCCTTGGAGATTTCTTCTCAAGATGGAAGGCACACAAAGTCCAGTCTTTCCCCTCTTACTCTGGCAGAAGCAACAACTGCAGGATAGCCCCACAAAGCACAGTCACAGGCAGGGCAGCTCTTCTTCCTCAGCTATTCAGCTCTTCTCCAGGCAGAGGCTCCTCTTGGTTCCAGAAGTGTTTCTAAAGTCTGTAGATTTGGGTGCCCTTCTTATACCCATTTTAGTCTTTGAAGTCATCTTTCTTCAAAGGGGACTCACACCTACTTGTGAAATCCTGCCTTGCCCAGGCAAGGCCTCAGACACACACCAGGGGGTTGGAGTCTGCATTGTCAGAGGCAGGCACAGTCCTTTCAGATGAGAGTGGCCACTCCACCCCTCCCTCCTAGCAGAGATGGCTAATTAGAAAATGCAGGCTACACCCCAGCTCCCTTTGTGTCACTGTCTAGTGTGAGGTGAAAAACAACCCAACTGTCAAACTGACCCAGACAGGGAATCCACAAACAAGGCAGAGTCACAGAATGGTTTAAGCAAGAAAATGCTCACTTTCTAAAAGTGTCATTTTCAAACACACAACCTCAAAACCAACTTTACTAAAAGATGTATTTTTAAATTGTGAGTTCAGGGACCCCAAACTCCACATGTCCATCTACTCTCTAGGGGAATCTACACTTTAATCATATTTAAAGGTAGCCCCCATATTATCCTATGAGAGAGACAGGCCTTGCAACAGTGAAAAACAAAATTGGCAGTATTTCACTGTCAGGACATATAAACCACATTACTATATGTCCTACCTTATCCGTACACTGCACCCTGCCCTTGGGGCTACCTAGGGCCTACCTTAGGGGTGCCTTACATGTAAGAAAAGGGAAGGTTTAGGCCTGGCAAGTGGGTATACTTGCCAAGTCGAATTTACAGTGCACATTTACACACACAGACACTGCAGTGGCAGGTCTGAGACATGATTACAGGGTTACTTGTGTGGGTGGCACAACCAGTGCTGCAGGCCCACTAGTAACATTTGATTTACAGGCCCTGGGCACCTCTAGTGCACTTTACTAGGGACTTAACAGTAAAACAAATATGCCAATCATGGAGAACCAATTACATACACATTTTAAACAGGAGCACTTGCACTTTAGCACTGGTTAGCAGTGGTAAAGTGCCCAGAGTAATAAAAACAGCAAAATCAGAGTCCAGCACACATCAATAACCTGGGGAACAGTGGCAAAAAGTTAAGGGAGACCACGCAAAGGATGAAAAGTCTAACAAGGTGTATGTCAGTGCTTGCACTGGAATGAGGTGGATGCCAGTCCTTGCACTGGAATGAGATGTTTGTCAGTCCTTCCACTGGACTGAGGTGCATGTCAGTCATTGCACTGGAATGAGGTGCATGTCAGTGCTTGCACTGGAATGAGATATATGTCAGTCCTTGCACTGGAATGAGGTGCATGTCAGTGCTTGCACTGGAATGAGATGTATGTCAGTCATTGCACTGGAATGAGGTGCGTGTCAGTCCATGCACTGGAATGAGGTGTATATCAGTGCTTGCACTGGAATGAGGTGCATGTTACTCCTTTCACTGGAATGAGGTCTATGTCAGTCCTTGCACTGGAATGAGGTTTATGTCAGTCATTGCACTGGAATGAGGTGGATGCCAGTCCTTTCACTGGAATGAGGTGCATGTCAGTGCTTGCACTGGAATGAGGTGCATGTCAGTGCTTGCACTAGAATGAGATGTATGTCAGTCATTGCGCTGGAATGAGGTGCGTGTCAGTCCATGCACTGGAATGAGGTGTATATCAGTGCTTGCACTGGAATGAGGTGCATGTCACTCCTTTCACTGGACTGAAGTGCATGTTAGTCCTTGCAGCGGAATGAGGTGCATGTCACTCATTTCACTGGAATGAGGTGTATGTCAGTGCTTGTACTGGATGAGGTGTATGTCAGTGCTTGCACTGGAATGAGGTGGATGCCAGTCCTTGCACTGGAATGAGATGTTTGTCAGTCCTTCCGCTGGACTGAGGTGCATATCAGTCATTGCACTGGAATGAGGTGCATGTCAGTGCTTGCACTGGAATGAGATGTATATCCGTCCTTGCACTGGAATGAGGTGCATGTCAGTGCTTGCACTGGAATGAGGTGCAAGTCAGTGCTTGCACTGGAATGAGATGTATGTCAGTCATTGCAGTGGAATGAGGTGCATGTCAGTCCATGCACTGGAATGAGGTGTATATCAGTACTTGCACTGGAATGAGGTGCATGTTACTCCTTTCACTGGAATGAGGTCTATGTCAGTGCTTGTACTGGAATGAGGTGCATGTCATTCCTTGCACTGGAATGAGGTGCATGTCAGTCCTTGCACTGGAATGAGGTGTATGTCAGTCATTGCACTGGAATGAGATGTATGTCTGTCATTGCACTGGAATGAGGTGTGTGTCAGTCCATGCACTGGAAAGAGGTGCATGTTACTCCTTTCACTGGAATGAGGTGTATGTCAGTGCCTGCACTGGAATGAGGTTCATGTCACTCCTTTCACTGGAATGAGGTGTATGTCAGTGCTTGCACTGGAATGAGGTGCATGTGACTCCTTTCACTGGAATGAGGTTGATGCCAGTCCTTGCACTGGAATGAGGTGCATGTCAGTGCTTGCACTGGAATGAGGTGGATGTCAGCCCTTGCACTGGAATGAGGTGTATATCAGTGCCTGCAATGGAATGAGGTGCATGTCACTCCTTTCACTGGAATGAGGTGTATGTCAGTCCTTGCACTGGAATGAGGTGCATGTGACTCCTTTCACTGGAATGAGGCGTATGTCAGTGCTTGCACTGGAATGAGGTGCATGTCAGTGCTTGCACTGGAATGAGGTGCATGTCACTCCTTTCACTGGAATGAGGTTTATGTCACTCCTTTCACTTGAATAAGGTGGATGCCAGTTCTTTCACTGGAATGAGGTGCATGTCAGTGCTTGCACTGGAATGAGGTGCATGTCAGTGCTTGCACTGGAATGCAATGTATGTCAATCATTGCGCTGGAATGAGGTGTGTGTCAGTCCATGCACTGGAATTAGGTGTATATCAGTGCTTGCACTGGAATGAGATGTATGTCAGTCATTGCGCTGGAATGATGTGCGTGTCAGTCCATGCACTGGAATGAGGTGTATATCAGTGCTTGCACTGGAATGAGGTGCATGTCACTCCTTTCACTGGAATGAGGTGCATGTCAGTTCTTGCACTGGAATGAGGTGTATATCAGTGCAAGCACTGGAATGAGGTGCATGTCACTCCTTTCACTGGAATGAGGTGTATGTCAGTGCTTGCACTGGAATGAGGTGCATGTCACTCCTTTCACTGGAATTAGGTGTATGTCAGTGCTTGTACTGGAATGAGGTGTATGTCAGTGCTTGCACTGGAATGAGGTGGATGCCAGTCCTTGCATTGGAATGAGATGTATGTCAGTCATTGCAGTGGAATGAGGTGCATGTCAGTCCATGCACTGGAATGAGGTGTATATCAGTGCTTGCACTGGAATGAGGTGCATGTTACTCCTTTCACTGGAATGAGGTCTATGTCAGTGCTTGCACTGGAATGAGGTGCATGTCATTCCTTGCACTGGAATTAGGTGCAAGTCAGTCCTTGCACTGGAATTAGGTGTATGTCAGTCATTGCACTGGAATGAGATGTATGTCTGTCATTGCGCTGGAATGAGGTGCGTGTCAGTCCATGCACTGGAATGAGGTGTATATCAGTGCTTGCACTGGAATGAGGTGCATGTCACTCCTTTCACTGGACTGAAGTGCATGTTAGTCCTTGCACTGGAATGAGGTACATGTCACTCATTTCACTGGAATGAGGTGTATGTCAGTGTTTGTACTGGATGAGGTGCATGTCACTCCTTTCACTGGAATGAGGTGTATGTCAGTGCTTGCACTGGAATGAGGTGCATGTCACTCCTTTCACTGGAATTAGGTGTATGTCAGTGCTTGTACTGGAATGAGGTGTATGTCAGTGCTTGCACTGGAATGAGGTGGATGCCAGTCCTTGCATTGGAATGAGATGTATGTCAGTCATTGCAGTGGAATGAGGTGCATGTCAGTCCATGCACTGGAATGAGGTGTATATCAGTGCTTGCACTGGAATGAGGTGCATGTTACTCCTTTCACTGGAATGAGGTCTATGTCAGTGCTTGCACTGGAATGAGGTGCATGTAATTCCTTGCACTGGAATGAGGTGCATGTCAGTGCTTGCACTGGAATGAGGTGCATGTCAGTGCTTGCACTAGAATGAGATGTATGTCAGTCATTGCGCTGGAATGAGGTGCGTGTCAGTCCATGCACTGGAATGAGGTGTATATCAGTGCTTGCACTGGAATGAGGTGCATGTCACTCCTTTCACTGGACTGAAGTGCATGTTAGTCCTTGCACTGGAATGAGGTACATGTCACTCATTTCACTGGAATGAGGTGTATGTCAGTGTTTGTACTGGATGAGGTGTATGTCAGTGCTTGCACTGGAATGAGGTGGATGCCAGTCCTTGCACTGGAATGAGATGTTTGTCAGTCCTTCCGCTGGACTGAGGTGCATATCAGTCATTGCACTGGAATGAGGTGCATGTCAGTGCTTGCACTGGAATGAGATGTATATCCGTCCTTGCACTGGAATGAGGTGCATGTCAGTGCTTGCACTGGAATGAGATGTATGTCAGTCATTGCAGTGGAATGAGGTGCATGTCAGTCCATGCACTGGAATGAGGTGTATATCAGTGCTTGCACTGGAATGAGGTGCATGTTACTCCTTTCACTGGAATAAGGTCTATGTCAGTGCTTGCACTGGAATGAGGTGCATGTCATTCCTTGCACTGGAATTAGGTGCAAGTCAGTCCTTGCACTGGAATTAGGTGTATGTCAGTCATTGCACTGGAATGAGATGTATGTCTGTCATTGCGCTGGAATGAGGTGCGTGTCAGTCCATGCACTGGAATGAGGTGTATATCAGTGCTTGCACTGGAATGAGGTGCATGTTACTCCTTTCACTGGAATGAGGTCTATGTCAGTGCTTGCACTGGAATGAGGTGCATGTCATTCCTTGCACTGGAATGAGGTGCATGTCAGTGCTTGCACTGGAATGAGGTGCATGTCAGTGCTTGCACTAGAATGAGATGTATGTCAGTCATTGCGCTGGAATGAGGTGCGTGTCAGTCCATGCACTGGAATGAGGTGTATATCAGTGCTTGCACTGGAATGAGGTGCATGTCACTCCTTTCACTGGACTGAAGTGCATGTTAGTCCTTGCACTGGAATGAGGTACATGTCACTCATTTCACTGGAATGAGGTGTATGTCAGTGTTTGTACTGGATGAGGTGTATGTCAGTGCTTGCACTGGAATGAGGTGGATGCCAGTCCTTGCACTGGAATGAGATGTTTGTCAGTCCTTCCGCTGGACTGAGGTGCATATCAGTCATTGCACTGGAATGAGGTGCATGTCAGTGCTTGCACTGGAATGAGATGTATATACGTCCTTGCACTGGAATGAGGTGCATGTCAGTGCTTGCACTGGAATGAGGTGCATGTCAGTGCTTGCACTGGAATGAGATGTATGTCAGTCATTGCAGTGGAATGAGGTGCATGTCAGTCCATGCACTGGAATAAGGTGTATATCAGTGCTGGCACTGGAATGAGGTGCATGTTACTCCTTTCACTGGAATGAGGTCTATGTCAGTGCTTGCACTGGAATGAGGTGCATGTCATTCCTTGCACTGGAATGAGGTGCATGTCAGTCCTTGCACTGGAATAAGTTGTATGTCAGTCATTGCACTGGAATGAGATGTATGTCTGTCATTGCACTGGAATGAGGTGTGTGTCAGTCCATGCACTGGAATGAGGTGCATGTTACTCCTTTCACTGGAATGAGGTGTATGTCAGTGCCTGCACTGGAATGAGGTTCATGTCACTCCTTTCACTGGAATGAGGTGTATGTCAGTGCTTGCACTGGAATGAGGTGCATGTCAGTGCTTGCACTGGAATGAGGTGGATGTTAGCCCTTGCACTGGAATGAGGTGTATATCAGTGCCTGCACTGGAATGAGGTGCATGTCACTCCTTTCACTGGAAAGAGGTGTATATCAGTCCTTGCACTGGAATGAAGTGCATGTGACTCATTTCACTGGAATGAGGCGTATGTCAGTGCTTGCACTGGAATGAGGTGCATGTCAGTGCTTGCACTGGAATGAGGTGCATGTCACTCCTTTCACTGGAATGAGGTTTATGTCACTCCTTTCACTTGAATGAGGTGGATGCCAGTTCTTTCACTGGAATGAGGTGCATGTCAGTGCTTGCACGGGAATGAGGTGCATGTCAGTGCTTGCACTGGAATGAGATGTATGTCAATCATTGCGCTGGAATGAGGTGTGTGTCAGTCCATGCACTGGAATGAGGTGAATATCAGTGCTTGCACTGGAATGAGATGTATGTCAGTCATTGCGCTGGAATGATGTGCATGTCAGTCCATGCACTGGAATGAGGTGTATATCAGTGCTTGCACTGGAATGAGGTGCATGTCACTCCTTTCACTGGAATGAGGTGCATGTCAGTTCTTGCATTGGAATGAGGTGTATATCAGTGCAAGCACTGGAATGAGGTGCATGTCACTCCTTTCACTGGAATGAGGTGTATGTCAGTGCTTGCACTGGAATGAGGGGCATGTCACTCCTTTCACTGGAATGAGGTGGATGCCAGTCCTTGCATTGGAATGAGATGTTTGTCAGTCCTTCCACTGGACTGAGATGCATGTCAGTTATTGCACTGGAATGAGGTGCATGTCAGTGCTTGCACTGGAATGAGATGTATGTCAGTCCTTGCACTGGAATGAGGAGCATATCAGTGCTTGCACTGGAATGAGATGTATGTCAGTCATTGCAGTGGAATGAGGTACGTGTCAGTCCATGCACTGGAATGAGGTGTATATCAGTGCTTGCACTGAAATGAGGTGCATGGTACTCCTTTCACTGGAATGAGGTCTATGTCAGTGCTTGCACTGGAATGAGGTGCATGTCAGTCCTTGCACTGGAATGAGGTGAATATCAGTCCTTGCACTGGAATGAGGTGTATGTCAGTCATTGCACTGGAATGAGATGTTTGTCAGTCATTGCACTGGAATGAGGTGTGTGTCAGTCCATGCACTGGAATGAGGTGTATATCAGTGTTTGCACTGGAATGAGGTGCATGTTAATCCTTTCACTGGCATGAGGTGTATGTCAGTGCTTGCACTGGAATGAGGTGCATGTCAGTCATTGCACTGGAATGAGGTGTATGTCAGTGCCTGCACTGGAATGAGGTACATGTCACTCCTTTCACTGGAATGAGGTGTATGTCAGTGCTTGCACTGGAATGAGGTTGATGACAGTCCTTGCACTGGAATGAGGTGCATGTCAGTGCTTGCACTGGAATGAGGTGTATGTCACTCCTTTCACTGGAATGAGGTGTATGTCAGTGCTTGCACTGGAATGAGGTTGATGACAGTCCTTGCACTGGAATGAGGTGCATGTCAGTGCTTGCACTGGAATGAGGTGCATGTCACTCCTTTCACTGGAATGGGGTGTATGTCAGTGCTTGCACTGGAATGAGGTGAATGTCAGCCCTTGCACTGGAATGAGGTGTATATCAGTGCCTGCACTGGAATGAGGTGCATGTCACTCCTTTCACTGGAATGAGGTGTATGTCATTCCTTGCACTGGAATGAGGTGAATGTGACTCCTTTCACTGGAATGAGGCGTATGTCAGTGCTTGCACTGGAATGAGGTGCACGTCAGTGCTTGCACTGGAATGAGGTGCATGTCACTCCTTTCACTGGAATGAGGTGCATGTCACTCCTTTCACTGGAATGAGGTGGTTGCCAGTCCTTGCACTGGAATGAGGTGTATGTCAATGCTTGCACTGGAATGAGGTGTATGTCAGTGCTTGCACTAGAAAGGGCCGAGGGATGTCTTTGAACATGTCATCCCTGAGGCACATGCCACCAAACACCCCCACCTCCTGTCCTCAGTCCTCTGTCTGTGTGAATGATTCTGTGCCGGGTGGAGGCGTGGACGCCAGAGGATGGGGGTGGATGGCAGTGGGGGGAAGTGTATTATTACAAGGACCAGGAAAGGCAGGTGGGGAGAGTGAGTGTGACACGGAAGAGGAGGGAAGGACCTGGAGAAGGAGTTGTATTGGAAGGTGGCGGGACCGGGTTGGGGGGGGGGGGGGGTATGGATGGGGAGAGGGGCTGGAGGGGATGGGACGTGCTGTCAGGTGGGGAGGACCTCGAAACGCTCACTTTTCAATGCTCTATTTTAAGAACATTGACTAGTCAGGATACTCGGAAATGGCACAAAAGTGCAGGTGATGTTCCAAAAATATAGAAGTGATAAATGCAGCATCAGCCGCCTGGCGGGTACCCCTGCTGCGGCCTCGGTGGGAGTCTGGACACGAGCAGCGGGGAGGGATGAAGGAGACAGGGCCGGAGGGAGGGGAGGGGAGATGGGTAGAGGGGAGCGGTGGTAAGGAGGGAGGGAGACAGGCCTGGGGAGAGAGAGTAGGAGGGATAAAGATGGAGAGAGGGCAGCGGTGGAAGTTGACAGGGCCAGAGGGAGGCGGAGGGAGAAGAGATGGATAGAGGGGAGCGCTGCTAAGGAGGGACGGAGACAGGGCCTGGGGAGAGAGGGGATAAAGAGAAGACGTGGATAAAGGGGAGCGGTGGTAAGGAGGGAAGGAGGCAGGCCTGGGGCGAGAGGGCAGAGATGAAGAGAAGAGATCGATAAATAGTTGGGGGGGGGGTGTAAGGAGGGAAAGAGACAGGCCTGGGGCGAGAGGGGAGAGATGAAGAGAAGAGATCGGCAAATGGTTTTTTTTTTGGGGGGGGAGGGGTGTAAGGAGGGAAGGAGACAGGCCTGGGGCGAGAGAGGAGAAGGGATAAAGATGTAGGGGGTGATGGGGGGCGTGGTAAGGAGGGAAGGGTTAGATATGTGGAGAGAGATGGGTTGAAGAAGAGGAGGGGAGACACGTCGAGTGTCGAGTAACAGACCTATGGAAAAGGCGGAAGAGGAAGGGATCACACATCGGATAGAGGTGAGTGGAGGGAGAGGGAGGGAACTCTGCACATGAATGTGTAAGGGATGTTATAGGGCCCTGGTCTGGGCCTACGTCCAGTGCTATGTCCGGGAGTGAATAAACCCTGGTACATTATCACCAGTCAGTGACGTCAGCTCCTCACAAACCCCCACTGGTGCTGCAGAGAAGAAGGCGAAAATGGGTTCCAATTAAAAAACACAAAGGGGGGTGCCCCAGCACATTAGAGGAGCAGACGGTGTGTGTGACTGGTCTGCAGCCTGGCAGTGGAATCAGAGAGCAGAAGAGGGGGCTGCGTGGCAGCCCATAAAAACAAGCACTGGCGAAGCCAAGTGGTTTTGCCTTCTGACTTTGCCAATGCATACTAAGTGGCTTTGCCAGTGTTTTTTGTCGATGATGTGTGCTATGACAAGAAACGTAGAAATGGTAATTGATGATGGTGTACGCAGTGGTGGGTGCCTGGTCGCATGCGTATATATGCGTCATGACGTGAAGGGCGACTACCAGACTGATGACGTGCGTCATCATGTATCCGTCATGGTGCAGTAGCCATTCTTTTTTTACCCTACCAAGATGGTTGACTTCTATCTTGGAATGCTAAATGTAAAAAAAATGCTCGAAGGTGCATGGAAAATAAAATGAAGTTAGTGGCCTGGTGGTAAACTGAAGCTGTTGTGCCTTCCAAAAATGTTTATTGAACAACATAATGCGGCAACGGGGCAGCAGAGGGGGCAAGTGGACAACACCGGGGAGGGCTGGAAGAGCAACAAAGGAGTGGGGTTGTGAATAGGGGTGTTAAGCGAAGAGGAAAGGGGAAAACAATAGAATAGCGGTTGGGTTAAAGGGAAGCAACACAGAGAGCAGGTGTGTGTTTGAGGGAGAAGGAGAGGACAAGGAAACACGTGCACTTCCATGGTGTGCTAACAGAAAAAGAAAAAAGTAGTTCCTAAGTGCAAAGAGTGGAGAGCACAGGTCATCCAATCAGAACCATGCTCCGAGATTGACTAAAGAAACAGAGAGAACAGCCATTTAATTATTAGTAATGACATTCGATAGACAAGAAAAACACACAATCAAGAGCTAGGGGCTGACCCTAAACCCACTAAATGTATATATTTTATTGCATTGGAGATAATAAGTCTAAGAGACAGCTAAAGATGTGTGTAGGTGAGACCTAAAAACTGTCCCACAGAGGGGGCAGTTCACTGTCAAGCATTATGTGGTCTCACAAGAGCTGCTTCCTCTCGGAGCCCCCCTGAACCTACAAACTGTGAACTACAAAAGCTTGTGAACGATGTTCCCCAAATTGTAATGCCCTGCATGCAAGGAGAACATAATATATTCAGAATATAGTACGACTCGTGAGGGCCACTCTGCAGGGGCGTAGCTTGGTCGATGAGATTGGGAGGGTTGTAAGCCTCAAATTTTCCAACAACCAGACTGGCATATAGGGCCTCAGCCATGTTGTAACCGCCGTGCCCATTATGACATCCCCGCTGGGCCGGCCGGCGGAAACAGAGTTTCCGCCCGCCGGCCCAGTGGGGATGTGGGCCGCAACATTGGAGCCAGCTCCAAATGGAGCCGGCAGTGTTGCGGCTGTGCGACGGGTGCAGCTGCACCCGTCGCACTTTTCACTGTCTGCTGTGCAGACAATGAAAAGCAGTGTGGGGCTGTGCCGGGGGCCCTGGCAGTGCAGGGACCCCCGGGTCCCCGTGACTCCCCTTCCCGCCAGCCTTTCCATGGCGGTTCCTACTGCCATGGAAAGGCTGGCTGGAAGAGGACTCGTAATCCCCTGCGCAGCGCTGCACTGGTGGATTAAAACCGTCAGGACCACCGTGGCGGAAAACCGCCGGTCCCGGCGGTGCGACCGCAGCGCTTCCGCCGCAGTCGAAATAGGCAGAATTGCACCGCCAGCCAGTTGGCGGTGCAATCGCCAAAACAGCCCTGGTGGTCTTTGACCGCCAGGGTTCTAATGAGGGCCACAATGTTTAAATACATTTTGCGACAAGCAAGGAACATGAGTGGGGCCTAAGTGGCAGTGGAAAGGGAGAAGAATGTGGATTGGTAGAAGTACTCAGGGAGAAAACACAATATTTTGTGAAATAGACAATATTTTTGAGGTCTTTAAAAACAAAGATTAGTGTGTGTGCTTTTTTTCTAAGTGCATGTAAAATATCCGACTGAAAGCACCTGCACCCAACTATTGATCACAAAATAAATTTATTAGGTGGTGTAACACCCCAAACACCCCCCTTAAAGCTACACCCCTGCCCCTCTGTGTGGCTGTTCAAGAGTAGATAGGAGGAGTTCGTGCACTCACTCGACTGAGCTAGGTCTGCCTACCTGCCCTAGGAGTCCAGGGCTGTCACTAACATTAGGTTGTAATTGTAAGGGTTTCACCCATCCCCAGAGTTCCTTAAAGTCAGGGTTCAAGCCCAGCTGATGGTTGCTGTGAAACAGAGGATTCTAGGTGCTACACAAGCAGAAACCTGAAGGTGCAAGCCTTGCACACGCATTCCCTAAAAATGAGGATTCCTAGGTTACAATTCACCTCTTCAGCAAGTACTGGAATTTTGGCCAGAAGCTCTTTGCCTGCTGTGATGTGTAAGCCTATATTTATTATGGCAATAAAAAACCTACAAGTCCCAAAATGCAAATGCCAGCCAGGACCAGCGAAGGGTGGTGCAGATACTTTGGGACTACTTAACAGTTATAGATATCGCAGCTCCTACTGGGTCATGGGTACAATGAGTTACTGAATTCGGCAACATTGCTGAGATTCACACCTCCTACATGCAGCATATCCATGCGCCTCTGCTGCAGGTACGTTAACCTGCTCATCTGTGCTTGTGGGTGTTTTTAGGTTCACTCCAAAGCTGCCAAAGGGCCCTATGCCCTGGTGTTTTAGGCGACTGTGTGTCACATTTCTCACAGTCACTTATTCAGTGCTTTACTATAAAGAAGCCTACTTTGTGTGTTTTTCACCTGTGATTGTGAGGGGGGCACTGGTTGCACTGTGCCAGGGGATGGTTCAGTACCCAACACTACACTTTAGCAAGAACACCTAGCATAGGGTGGCACAGAGACACCATCTAAACAAATAGCACAGGCCCCCAACAGCCCTCACTCCAGTGCTGTGCAGAACATGTTAGAAGGAACTCACAACAAGCATCCATCACAGCACATGCATGTAGTGACAACCTGACCTACTGAGGAGCCACGTGCAGAAAACACTCTGCAGCTGCGGGTTTGGGGGGGGGGTGCATAGGGAGATCCTGACGCATCCCGGTTCTGGCAGCTATTTCTGGGCCAGATATGGGAACCGGCCGACCCAGGGAACTATGCTGAATTTGTCTTGGGTCATTTTCCGACACAGGTACACAATTCATCAGTGCTGCATGTTGCCTGCATTCCGGGAGATACAGCAGCCTTCAGGCAGGGAGGGGGCTTTCTTGTTTTCACTTTAATCTGGGCATAAACAACGACCTGATTTAAAGGACCATCAGCACTTGCTTTTGCTCAAGCATCATCCTGACTGGGAGCCATCTGGAGCCTAATCCCTAGATGACATACAATGGAAGGAAACAAAGGCACACAGCTTATCACTTCACAAGCACTTTAGAGAAACTATGATTTGGAGGCAGGTTTTCGACTTCGTTCGTACCCCCATGTAAGAGACGTGCATGCAATGCAAGAATGCAAGGGATTCATTATGAACCCCTACTAATTTATTTTTTATTTAGCTCTTTTATTGGACTACTCATCCCAGTGTCGGGTGTCCGAGTGGTTTACATCACACACAGAGACACGATAAATCTTACAGGTGTCCAAATTAATGTACTTGAAATGTTACTTAAGACAATGGGGGTCAGAAGGTGTAGGAATTACATATTGCCCATACTTATACACATTATGGGCCTCATTACAATTTCTGCGGATGGTTTAAGCCGTTTGCCAAAATTCCAACAGGGAGGTTGCCACCAATGTGGCTACCTTCCTGTCAGGCCCATTACAAGATTGCCGCTAGGTCAGTGGGCGGAAACCTGAGTTTCCGCCTGCCGGCCTAGCGGGAAACACCCTACAGCATTGTCTCCAGTTCGATTACGGCAATGCTGTACAGTGCAGGGTGCACCAGCTCCCTCGCAATGTACACTGTCTGCAAAGCGACTGTGCTGGCCAGGGGACCCCTGCACTGCCTAAGCCGCGCTGGTGAAGAACAAAGTCGTAATCCCTAGGGCAGCGCTGCTTGCAGAGCTGCCATGACAGATAAGGACCGCCAGACCACCAAGACAACTAATCCTGGTGGTGCTGGCGGTCCGACCACGGCAGAACCGCCATGGTCGTAATATCATGTCATGTCATGAGACGGCCAGGTTCGTAATGAGGGCCTATATGTTAAGAGGGAATGGTCTGGAGAAACAAAACGTCGGGATATAAAACGCCGCACAGTGATTGGGGCTGTCCCTGCTATCAAGACATTACAAAAGAGGCCCAGCTAAAAGAACTACTACAGAATGGATAGGAAAAAGGATTTTACTGTTAGAAAAACCCTCACCCACCAGGGTTACCCCTTGGTGGCATGCTTCATCATTGGGTTTCTTCCCGTTCCGCTATGGAGCCGGGCGTGCTACAACCTACGGGATACGTGGGATCACTGATGTAGTCTTGTCAATGTGAATCACAGGAGGGATATGAGTGGTGGGGTCTTGGGTGAGTTAAAAATACCTGTGTCCTAGTAATTCCAATGACTTAATAGATCTCTTGGAGGCGGTATGATTAAAAAGGGGCTGCGGAAGTGGGGGATGTAATGTACCTGACTTCCTAGCTTTCTGCTAACAAGACTTCATTAATTACCAGAGGAGTCCTTACTTACAACTTGAGAATAACACCTGATTGAGAAAAAACAATAAGGATCTAAACCCATGACTTACAGTTTGCTTGCAGCTTCTTGATGCCAGTAAATCACCGTGCTATATTAGAAGGACCGCAAACTATGAACCAAAAGTTACAAAATGATCTCAGTGTCCAAAGCGGTAGCAAGTTACCTATCAACATAAAATACAAATCTGTGATCTGCATGCTACGCAATGTGCTTTGCAACAGGCACACTACCCTCTTTGCTATCATTATGAGCCAAACCAGTGATTAGACAAATCAAGGAACTCTCCTAGAACTGCATAAAGTACCAGAGTTATCCCACTGCTATTATAATCCCTCTAACTTGCTGGGCACACGAAGATCCAAGGCCGGACTGGCCATACCGGGCATCAGGCATTTCCCTGGGGAGCTGGAAAGGTGGGGGCTGCTTTTGTTAGTGGGGGCTGATTCTGTATCAGTGCAGCAGTTATAAAAGCGCTGCAGAGTCCCTTGTAAATCCAACAGTTTTCAGGCAACAATAAAAGTGCCACGATAATTCTGCTGAATAATGTGCCTGCTGGAGAGGGATCAGAGTTGGCAATCTGACTCATCTAAGGTAGCGCAGAGGGTTAATGTGCCTGCTTGAAAGAACGTGTATTACACAGATTACTGTTCAGTATTTTGTGTGCAGTGCTCAGTGGGATACTGCTTTTGTCGCAGAGGTCCTTTTATTATTGTGCAGTTCATAAGTTGCAATCATGATCTAGCACAGCAGCTATGAGCTGCCATCAAACAGTCGCAGGCAAACTCCATAGTACAGCTTAGAAAGTAATGTTTTTTCCGAGTCTTTGATTATCCCAATCTTGTTAAAAAGGGTTTGTTTGGGTAGAAATAAATTATTATTAGTAAAGTCAATGCCAATCACAGTGTTAGGCTGTGAATCCTAAGTTTATTTATCTCCAGACCAAGCACTCTTAAAAAATAACTACCAGTATGGATGACGTGTGAATCCTACACCTTGTAGTCCCCTTTGTCTTATGTAACATTTGCTACACACTGATTTACACACGTATGATTCATTGTCTCAGTATGTTGTGTGATGTAAAATGCTCCAACACCCAAATGAAATACATATGTGACAGGGGCTATAGAGACATGAGAGGCACTGTTTTTTTGTTTTTTTCACAAACGTTATTGCTTTTGTTCAGTAGCTGGTATATCTTATCACATAATGAAATAGTGACATACAAAATATTACAGTATTCAACATCAAACTGTATGGCCACGTAGCCCAATGTCCCTTGCATACGTAAATCCTCCTACTGTGGTTTAAACTCCCACTATGAGAGACAAAAGGTGGGGAGGAGGTGGCTTGTGTGATGCAGGCACATCCTCCCGGTCTCTTCCATGTGGGGGATTTGTTTAGGAGTGTCCAACAGTATCCTCCTGCGACTGCTCCCTAAATCTCTCTAAATACAGGTCTCATTCCAAGGAAGGAGGAGTCTTGTGCAGTCCTCTATATTCTTCTCGTCGCAACGTCGCGCTTTCAGCCAAGCCCCACTCCAACTACTCCTATCACCATTGTGGTGATAGGGGGCATTGAGGACTTCCAGCGACGCATTACACCGCGTTTACCCAACAATAAGGCTAAGTCTGTAATGCGCGTGGACACCCCAACTCTCTGTGGTCGGGGATAAAGCCCCAGTATGGATGCGTCTGCCAATGTGAATGCTCTTGTTATTTCAGACCAGTATGATGACAACGCTGGGCACTTCCACAACATATGCAGTAAATCAGTGTCTTTCTGGCAACAGCGAGGGCAACCCCCTTCTGCATCCAGAAACATTTTGTTTATTTTATGCGGAGTAAGGTATGCCTATATGAAACATAGAAAACTGAATGAACTTAAATCTGGAGTTTCTCAAGACAACTTTAGTGCTTTGAGCAGAACTTTCCATTCGGTGTCAGTTAGTGCGCGATCTACGTCCGTCTACCATGTAGTGCGGAGTACGTTTAGAGGTATCCCCAAGTGCGCCCTTAGGCCTCTGTATAGCCAATGAGTTAAATGGCTGCCGTGGCCCATTGTATGTAGTGTACGAAGGAATTCAAATGTAGTAGGTCCTTGTGAACGGGCCGCCCCGACCACGTCCACGCCAGCGTCACCTAACTCCTTGTCGGGCAAACTGACACGTCCGTTCCGCGTTCCCATGGCAACATGGGAACGCTCCAGGCGTCGGTGACGCGTTTCCCTGTTTCCAGGGAAACGCTCAAAGACTTCTGGGACATAGAGGGTGAAAAGGGGAAGGAGAGCGTAACGAGGGGGCAAGGAGTCTGAGGAACAAACAATTGTGGAGCAGGACGAACCGAAGAAGAGCAGCGCGACGGGACGGATGAGGAAACAGCTGTAGCAGGAGACGAGGAGAAGGAGACCACCCACGGAGAAGAACCGGAGCAGGAACGCCGAGGAGCCAGCCACGACCCAGGAGGGTCGTGGCTTGCAAAGGTACGGTCCCTCTTGGGGCCCCGGGAACCTAGAACAAAAGGGGCACTGGGGAAGGGAACAGGGGAGTTGGGAGAGGAGAAAAGGGGAGGGGCACAGTCCCAGTAATCGAGGGAAGACTGGTTATCTTGCCCAACCCGGGAGCACGATGTGTTAAACTAGATACCCTTCACCACTATCTGCTGTCCCCTGCACTGGTGTATCGTCACTCTATCCCTGTCTCTCTACAACCCCTTCCCCTCCTCCACAGTAAAGAAAACCCCAGAAATACCCAGTCACTTACCTTGGCATTCTTCTTTTTCTCTTGCCGGTAATCCACTAGAGCCGCCCGAGTTCCCCAGAATCCACCGACCTAGGAAGCAAGGAGAAGAAGAAGAAGACAGAGTTAAAAGAGAACTAAAAAAACCTCAGCCAAAGACCTCTATAGTAGACTGTAATCACTCAGAACAAAAGAAGATTAAAAATAAAAAACCTTACTTACCTTACTGCTCGGTCTCAGTCTTGTTTATACCGTCCAGCCTACCACAGTGGTGTCAGAAGTGGGATCAAAACCCATCCTAAGGCTGAGGAACGGTATAGACAATGAGCGAGAGCCCCACTCTGGAGGACATGATTAAACAGCTGGCGGAAGGCCAGCGCCATTTACAGTTGGTATGGGAAGCCCACCAACGAGAGGCCAAGGAAGATAGGGAGGCCTTGCAGTCCGCCCTAAAAAGCCAAGCTACTATCTTGGCGAACAATCAACTTGTGCATGAGACGGCGCTGCAGAAGTTAACAGATACAATAGCCGCCAGTAAAGTTCACCCTAATTTCCCCAGTTCGGTTCTACAAAAATTCCAGGAGGGGGAAGACCCGGACTCTTTCTTTACCAACTTCGAACGGGTGGCTTCCTCCGCCCAATGGCCGGAGGAAAGGTGGGGACAATATATCGCCCCTTTGCTCACAGGACTTATGCAGGCGGCTTATCAAGCGGCTAATCCGGGTGGTACCACGTCATATGAGGACATAAAGAGGAGCATTTTGGAAAGGGTTGGCCATGATGCTGAGTACTATGGAGTAAAATTCCGGAAAGTGAAATGGGGACAGAATGAGGACCCCCGTACCTTTTACTTCCGGGTTAAAGATTTAGCACTTAAATGGTTGGGCCCTATAGGAACCAGCAGAGAAGATGTTATAAAGACAATCATCCTTGAACAGTACTTGGACTCCCTATCCACCAGTACTAAAAATTGGATAAGGCAACATCCAAAGGTGGATACAGAGCTTGCCATAGATTTGGCCTGTGCCTACCACAGGTCCACCGATGTGAGACCACTACAACCCAGACTCAATATAAAACCCCTCGCACCACCACCAAAACCCGTCCCGAGATATCCTTTGGAAGACCCGAGCCCCCGTAAGCAAAGGGAGGGTCACCCGATGCAGGGACCACAATGTTTTAACTGTGGCGAATGGGGTCACATAGCACGAGTATGCCCCAGGAAAATAGAAGGAGTGGAACCTATGGAGATAGGGGTAACCCGACGCAGAGTCCTATGTACTGGAGGCGGGAACGCCAAATTTAAACAAATCGTAAAAATAAATGGACCCTTCCTCTCTGCCCTCATAGATTCGGGTTGTAGTCAATCTGTCATACGACAAAATTTAGTAGGCCCTGTTGGTACGACCTCCAGTCAATGGGTCACTATCTGCTGTATACATGGCGATAAGGAGCAATATCCCCTAACAGTAGTTGAGCTCGAGTGGGGTGAATATAGAGACTTCCTTCCCATGGGAGTTATGGACCAACTGATTGAAGATTGTATTATCGGCACAGACTATATGCGGTTTCAACATCTCTTAGATCACACCCAAACCCAGAAGGAGAACCCCGAATGGTGGACTGAGGCTCCCTTTTCTAGTAGCCCCATTGAGTGTCCCCCACACCGCAGGAAACTCTCCAGAAGGGAAAAAAGATACGAGAAATTTAAATTTCAGGAGACCAAAGAGAGCAACCACCCTATAAGAGTTGTAGCAGAGAATTGTAGCGCACCTATAAGCTTCCGCCACCATCAGAGAGAAGACCCTACCCTCACTCATGCTTGGAGAACAGCAAAAACCGAAGAAACAGATGAGGTGGGTCCCTATTTCCTCGTACAAAGAAACCTTCTTTACAGGGTTACCACGACCAAAACAGGGGAACGCAAACACCAATTAGTAGTTCCAGAAACCTACAGAAACCAAGTACTCTTCCTAGCACACAATCAACCGGGAGGGGGCCATTTCGGTAGAGAAAAGACAGAGGAATATCTCCTCCGGAAGTTCTATTGGCCAGGGGTCTTCGGCCACATTAGGAAATATTGCTTACAATGTCCTAGGTGTCAGCTCACAGAACCAGGTATGCCCAGGAAAGCACCCCTACTACCTCTTCCTATCATTGACATTCCGTTTAGCAGGGTGGGTATGGATTTAATTGGACCCCTACTTCCCTCATCTAGAGGACACACATATATTTTGGTTATCGTAGACTATGCTACGAGGTACCCAGAAGCCCTCCCCTTAGCAAGCATGACGACTAAAACAGTAGCACAAGCCATGATAACGGTCTTCACTCGGACAGGGTTTCCACAAGAGATCCTCACTGACCAAGGTACACCATTCATGTCGAACCTCATGAAACAGATATGTAGGTTATTAGGAATTACCCAAATAAAAACCTCCGTTTATCATCCACAGACGGACGGTTTAGTGGAACGCTATAACCGGACCATTAAAACATTATTGAGGAAGGTAATAGACGACTCTGGGAGGGATTGGGACCAGAAATTACCCTTAGTTCTTTATGCCATTAGAACCCACGAACAGGCCTCAACGGGACATAGTCCGTTCGAACTGGTTTTCGGAAGCAACCACGTTGTCTTTTGGATATGGCCGTAGAAACTTGGGAGGAAGAAGAGGAAGGAAGGCCATTGTTAGAGTATGTCCAAAAACTTAAATCACACTTACGAGAATTATGGGAGGATGTAAGGCAACATCTTGAGAGGGCCCAAGAGACACAAAAACACTATTATGACAAGGGAAGTAAATTATGTACATTTCTTCCGAATGATCAAGCCTTGATAATGCGACCCACGTCTGAACAGAAATTATTGGCTAGATGGCAGGGACCCTATAGGGTTATTAGAGCAGTCTCCCCCGTCACCTATCTCATAGAACTGAGTGTCAACCCCAAAAAAAAACAAATCTACCATGTAAATCTCCTCAAGAAATGGGAAGCCGTAGAAGAGTTCGGCGGCCAAGTGGAGATGGGGCGTTTTGTCTCTCCCAGTAAGGAGTTGGACATAGAACTGTTTCCCTTGGAAAACCGACAAAGGGAAAATATTCCCTGTATCAACACCTCTCTGACAATGTCAGAGAGGGGGCAGCTATTCTCCCTGTTAAAACAATACCCACATTTCTTTTCGGAGATACCCGGAAGAACTTCCCTGATCTGTCACAAAATAAAAACACCACCAGGACAAACTATCCGACTACGACCTTATCGCATTCCCGAGGCTAGGAAACATGTCATAGAAGAGGAAATAGAGAAAATGATAACCTTAGGAGTAATTGAGCCCTCTAGTAGCCCTTGGAGCTCTCCAGTAGTTTTGGTTCCAAAACCTGACGGATCGGTCCGATTTTGTATCGACTTCCGCAAACTCAATGCAATATCCCTGTTCGACACATATCCTATTCCCCGAGTGGATGATGTCCTCGAGAAGTTAGGGAGAGCCAAATATTTGTCTACGTTGGACCTCACTAAAGGTTATTGGCAGATTCCCCTTTCCCCTGAAGACAAAGAGAAAACAGCCTTCTCTACACAATCCGGTCTTTATCAATTCACAGTTCTACCCTTTGGTCTTCACGGAGCCCCGGCTACCTTTCAGAGATTAATGGACAGGCTACTAAAACCCTTTCACACATTCTCTGCAGCCTATCTAGATGATGTTGTCATTTTTAGCGATACTTGGGCGAACCATCTGCACCATCTCAACCAAATCTTTACCACCCTGGCAGAAGCCGGTTTGACGGCTAACCCCAAGAAGTGCATCTTAGGGAATACCAACATATCGTATCTAGGCTATAAGATAGGCAATGGTACCCTACAACCTCAAACAACTAAAATTTATGCCATTAACCAAGCCCAAAACCAAAAACGAAAAAAGACTTGCGTTCTTTCTTAGGTTTAGTGGGCTATTACCGTAGATTTATACCGGGATATTCCACTACTGCGGCTCCACTTACTGATCTATTGGCCAAACATCACCCTAACAGGTTAGAACCCTTTACAGAATGTCAAAAGGCTAGTTTTGAGCGTTTAAAGTCCTCCCTTACATCGGATCCTGTCTTACAATGTCCTGATTTCTCTAGACCTTTTCATCTGTACACTGATACTTCTAACGTGGGTCTCGGGGCGGTGCTCGCTCAGCCTGATAAGGAGGGTCGGGACCACCCGGTTGTATTTATCAGCAGGAAACTTCTTCCCCGCGAATGTCACTACCCTATCGTTGAGAAGGAATGTTTGGCCATTAAATGGGCGGTGGAAAACTTGCAATATTATCTTCTGGGCAGGCCTTTTATACTGTATACTGATCACGCTCCTCTTACCTGGCTTGCCTCCCACAAGGATTCCAACTCTAGGGTGTTACGGTGGTTCCTTGAGCTACAACCTTTTACCTTCCAGGTCTGCCATGTCCCTGGGTCGCAACAGGGCCCTGCGGATTACTTGTCCCGGTTCCCATGCTCCTCTTCGGTCCTCGACCAGGACCGTTCTTGGGATGGGGTGTGTGAACAGGCCGCCCCGACCACGTCCATGCCAGCGTCACCTAACTCCTTGTCGGGCAAACCCGACACGTCCGTTCTGCGTTCCCATGGCAACATGGGAACGCTCCAGGCGTCGGTGGCGCGTTTCCCTGTTTCCAGGGAAACGCTCGAAGACTTCCGGGACATAGAGGGTGAAAAGGGGAAGGGGAGCGTAACGAGGGGGCAAGGAGTCGGAGGAACAAACAATTGTGGAGCAGGACGAACCGAAGAAGAGCAGCGCGACGGGACGGACGAGGAAACAGCTGTAGCAGGAGACGAGGAGAAGGAGACCACCCACGGAGAAGAACCGGAGCAGGAACGCCGAGGAGCCAGCCACGACCCAGGAGGGTCGTGGCTTGCAAAGGTACGGTCCCTCTTGGGGACACGGGAACCTAGAACAAAAGGGGCACTGGGGAAGGGAACAGGGGAGTTGGGAGAGGAGAAAAGGGGAGGGGCACAGTCCCAGTAATCGAGGGAAGACTGGTTATCTTGCCCAACCCAGGAGCACGATGTGTTAAACTAGATACCCTTCACCACTATCTGCTGTCCCCTGCACTGGTGTATCGTCACTCTATGCCTGTCTCTCTACAACCCCTTCCCCTCCTCTACAGTAAAGAAAACCCCAGAAATACCCAGTCACTTACCTTGGCGTTCTTCTGTTTCTCTTGCCGGTAATCCACTGGAGCCGCCTGAGTTCCCCAGAATCCACCGACCTAGGAAGCAAGGAGAAGAAGAAGAAGACGGAGTTAAAAGAGAACTAAAAAAACCCCAGCCAAAGACCCCTATAGTAGACTGTAATCACTCAGAACAAAAGAAGATTAAAAATAAAAATCCTTACTTACCTTACTGCTCGGTCTCAGTCTTGTTTATACCGTCCAGCCTACCACAGTCCTATACCCGCTGGAGCCCAAAACGTACAAATGTAACGGATCATTTCCGGTATGTACGAGAAATAGGATGTCAAGGAGTCCATCTGAATGCACAAAGTCTGAGTGTGACGTCAGTGTCCCATCTGCTACCAGCTTCGACACTCTCATGGTTTCTGAATGTGCTCAGGGTTCCAACAGCTGTGCTGACAGTGTTCCCATAGCAAGGGGGATCCCCCTTAGTGGAATATTCGGGCATATGAAATGGGCATATATGAGATGAGAGGCGCTGTTAGAGGGTGATGGTGAGGGAATCATTGAAGACCCCAATAAAGATCGCAGTATCCTGATGCCCTGTAAGGTCATCATTTACTAAGCTTTAAAAAAACGAATACAATTAAATACATAATGAATATGTGTTGCAGAATGAGCAGTTTTGCCATTTTTTCCCAACTTTTCTTGGGAGGAGTACGTCCCCCCTCCTTCAACCCCCCCCTCCCCAAGCCACATTGTAGTGGTCGGACTCGCTCGCTGTCCACCCTAAGGGGGCTGCTCTGACGAAATCTGCCAGGGCTGCTTTGGGTTCTCAGACCAGCTCTGCAAAGATCCCTGCAGCAGGTGTCCTAATCCTGTAAAATAATTAAAAATACAGCCTCTTTGTGATCAATTAAGTGATCTAGAACAGATTTAGTGCCATATTTGTCGTTGTTGGCAATTTCTTTGCAGGAGATTGGTTTTTGTTTTTTAAATAAATGTGTACGTTGACTGTTAGACTTTGCTTTTCAAGCTCTGCTCCTCGTAGCGTCACCTTCTTTCGTCTGCCACGCATTGACCCCCAATTTATGGGTTCCATCCCCCAGAAGTATTTTGGGGGTCATTATGACCCCAGCGGGAGGCAATAATGTGGCAGTAGTACCGCCAACAGGCTGGCGGTGCTTACCGCCACATTATGACTGTGACGGAGATGCGACGGTAATACCGCCAATACCGCCAGGCTGCAGCCAGCCTGCAGCCTGGCGGTCCTGGTGGTTGTACTCTGCTTGCAGCGCTGCCCTGGGGATTACGAGTCCCCATCCGCCAGCCTTTCCATGGCGTTAAACACTGCCATGGAAAGGCTGGCGGTTTGGGAGACTCGGGGGCCCTGGGGGCCCCTGCAGTGCCCACGCACTTGGCATGGGCACTGCAGAGGCCCCCATGCACAGCCCAATCGCGCATTCCACTGCCCAAATAACGGGCAGTGGAATGCACGATGGGTGCTGCTGCACCCGACGCACCTCAACATTGCCGCCGGCTCCATTATGAGCTGGCTTCCATGTTGTGGTGACATTTTTGCTGGACCAGCAGAAATGTCATAATGTGGTGCCAAACATACCGCCAGCACTGGCGGTATGTTGGCGCCTGTCAACAAAAAAGACCGCCAATGTCATAATGAGGGCCTTTATTCTTTCCAATTCCAGCACTGCATTCAGCACAACATATTACGCAGAGCCCCCTTTTCTCACAGAACACACAAGAAATTACACAGAGCTGGGAAACACCACACAAACCCCTGAATGAAACTCCACATGCCACAAGCAGCACTCCTTGCAGTGAAGCCACAGCCATGCTAGTGACGTCACCGCCCGTGTCAGATACCTTACATTAGGGCCTGACCCTGTAATGGCAGGAGGCGCTATATACCTCTAACATTACACATCAGCTTGCAGAAGCCATTCACATAATATCTCCGTTAGCTCCGCTCTTCTCTCACGTCCCCTCTTGTGGTTCATCCCTCGTGTCTCCCTCCTCTGAGACCTCCCACCCGCCCCCTTGGGTGCGCCCACTCCCCGGCGCCTGTGGGCGCCGCCCTCTCCGCCCACGGCTCAGCCCCACCACCCCCTGACACCCGCCGCCCCCATCGGCCTGGCTGGCAGCCCCTCTCCGCCAGAGCCTCTCGCTGGTGCCCGGTTCTGTTCCTTCTGAACATCCGAGGGGGTTTATATGTCTCCAGGATGGAAACGCGCCAACATTTGGAACAGAAAAGCGCACAAATGCCAACATTCTGGAAGAGGAAAGTGGGAGATTGGAAACAGAAGTAATCGGGAGAATGTATTTCTCGCGTGACTTCCATTGAGCGGAGGCAATTTCAGGCTGGGACAGCTAAAACAAGCTATTTGAGCTTCAAAAGTCGGGGTTTCCCGCCGGAATCGGGTCTGGTGGCATGTGTGACAGCCTACGGTTGACACTTCCGCTCGCCCGTGTAACTTCGTGTATGTGGCGTTACGTTCACCGCAGATGTCAGCAGAGAGCGCTTGAGAGAGGAGACAAGCCGGGGGCCCAGGTGGGCAAGGGAGGCGTGTTTGCAGAGCTAGCCCCGGGCTTGTCACCGGGGGCCTCGCCGGAGACTGCTAGACCGTCACCACCCACCAGAGCCTGGGCGCAAGCTGTCTCTGTTAGTGGATAAAATAAAGACGGCTGTCCTGGCAACTGGCGGCACCCATGCCTGTAAGGCGCAGGCCTATTAATAGCTGACACAACAGGAAGCCACCGCTTAAAAAGTGACCTTCCTATGGGACTCTGCAGATACTGCAAAACTTACTACTTGTTGGGGGAGGGTTAGGGTTACCATTCTGCAGGATACCGAGGACTGCGCCCTGTCATCTGGGTGCACATTGATGAATAATCCCTTGTGTACCGCTGTGGCACCCCTTGCTGTGGTGAGTCAGTTCTAGTGACGTATACAGCGCAGGGCTGCCTGGGTGCTGGTGTGTTGCAGGCAGTGGTTGTTCGTGGTGCACGTTCAAGCTCTGATCTGTATCTTGTCGTGCTCTGCTTGGTGAAGCTGACTTTCTATTCTTTGCAGAAGTTGTTCAGATATGTGTTGTGTTTTGCGCCCTGTTCTGTCCGCTGCAGTGATATGTTTTGTTTGTGTTGTGCTTGGTTGGCATTCTATTGTGCTTTAGATGTTGCGGTGTGGTTCTGTGCTTTGTCATGTTGTGTGTGTATTGGCGCTGTGGTTGCTGCGGTGTTCGATTGGGCACTGTGTAATATAACAACTTGCAGCCTTTGTGCTGTTGTACAGTGCAGTGCTCTGTCATGGTGTGTGTGTTGGTGCTGTGGTAGCTGTGGTGCTTGATCAGGCACTGTGCAGCATGTGTGCTGTGGGACAGTGCTGTGCTTTGCTATGTGTTTGTGTTGGCACTGTTGTGCTTGAGCAGGCACTGTGTATCATGTTACGTTGCAGCCTGTGTGCTGTGGTGCAATGGGTCAGGTTGTGTCTGTGTGCTGGTGCTGTGGTTGCTGCTGTGCTGGGCCAGGCACTGTGTAGCAGGTTACCTTGCAGCCTGTGTGCTGTGGTACAATGCTGTGTTTTGTCAGGCTGTTTCTGTGTGTTGGTGCTGTGGTTGCTGCAGTGCTGGGCCAGGCACTGTGTAGCGGTTACCTTGCAGCATGCGTGCTGTGGTGCAATGCTGTGCTTTGTCAGGTTGTGTCTGTGTGTTGGTGCTGTGGTTGCTGCAGCGCTGGGCCAGGCACTGTGTAGCTGGTTGCCTTGCAGCCTGTGTGCTGTGGTGCAATGCTGTGCTTTGTCAGGTTGTGTGTGTGTTGGTGCTGTGGGTGCTGCGGTGTTGGGCTGGGCACTGTGTAGCAGGTTACCTTGCAGCCTGTGTGCTGTGGTGTAATGTTGTGCTTTGTCAGGTTGTGTCTGTGTGCTGGTGCTGTGGTTGCTGCGGTGCTGGGCCAGGCACTGTGTAGCAGGTTACCTTGCAGCCTGTGTGCTGTGGTATAATGCTGTGCTTTGTCAGGTTGTGTGTGTGTTGGTGCTGTGGGTGCTGCAGTGCTGGGCTGGGCACTGTGTAGCAGGTTACCTTGCAGCCTGTGTGCTGTGGTGTAATGTTGTGCTTTGTCTGGTTGTGTCTGTGTGCTGGTGCTGTGGTTGCTGCGGTGTTGGGCCAGGCACTGTGTAGCAGGTTACCTTGCAGCCTGTGTGCTGTGGTGCAATGCTGTGCTTTGTCAGGTTGTGTATGTGTGTTGGTGCTGTGGTTGCTGCAGCGCTGGGCCAGGCACTGTGTAGCAGGTTGCCTTGCAGCCTGTGTGCTGTGGTGCAATGCTGTGCTTTGTCAGGTTGTCTGTGTGTTGGTGCTGTGGTTGCAGTGGCGCTGGGCCAGGCACTGTGTAGTAGGTTACCTTGCAGCCTGTGTGCTGTGGTGTAATGCTGTGCTTTGTCAGGTTGTGTGTGTGTTGGTGCTGTGGTTGCTGCAGTGCTGGGCCGGGCGCTGGGTAGCGGGTTACCTTGCAGCCTGTGTGCTGTGGTACAATGCTGCGCTTTGTCAGGTTGTGTCTGTGTGTTGGTGCTGTGGTTGCTGCGGCGCTTGTGTATCGTGTTACCTTGCAGCCTGTGTGCTGTGGTGCAATGCTGTGCTTTGTCAGGTTGTGTCTGTGTGTTGGTGCTGTGGTTGCTGCAGTGCTGGGCCAGGCACTGTGTAGCAGGTTACCTTGCAGCCTGTGTGCTGTGGTACAATGCTGTGCTTTGTCAGGCTGTTTCTGTGTGTTGGTGCTGTGGTTGCTGCCGTGCTGGGCCGGGCACTGTGTAGTAGGTTACCTTGCAGCCTGTGTGCTGTGGTGCAATGCTGCGCTTTGTCAGGTTGTGTCTGTGTGTTGGTGCTGTTGTTGCTGCGGCGCTTGTGTATCGTGTTACCTTGCAGCCTGTGTGCTGTGGTGTAATGCTGTGCTTTGTCAGGTTGTGTGTGTGTTGGTGCTGTGGTTGCTGCGGTGCTGGGCCGGGCGCTGGGTAGCGGGTTACCTTGCAGCCTGTGTGCTGTGGTGCAATGCTGCGCTTTGTCAGGTTGTGTCTGCGTGTTGGTGCTGTGGTTGCTGCGGCGCTTGTGTATCGTGTTACCTTGCAGCCTGTGTGCTGTGGTGCAATGCTGTCCTAGGCCCCTCTGCTGCTGGTTTTACCATCACCCTGCTCTGCATGGGCTGCTTTGCTTTCCAAGGCCAGCTCTGGGCTGTGTAAATGAGTGGTGAGACTCCCTGATGCACAGGCTGACCGCCCACACACAGAGGTTGACCCCATGGTCGAAGTGCATAATGAAACTTAGGGGAACTGTGACCCTGAGGACAATGGGGGTGGGGTCGAGGTCAGAGACGTTGCTAAAAGAACAAAATATTCTGTAACTATTTTGTTAGCCTTTAACATTTAAATGCGTTTACAATGTAATGCACAAGCCTGAAATGAAAAATAAAGGCAACCTAAATTTATGAGTGGGAAATTAATTTATCTGATAGGAAAGCTCGGTTGGTTAATGCGATCACTTGCGATTTCTGTCGAGGTAACCAGACGGACAGTGTTGTGAATCCTGGTTGGTGCACTGGGGAAATAGTGACATGCCTTTATAGTGCTGAGAGAGCCATACCTGCGAAAGAAAGCACTGTGAATGTGTCATTAGTTTAAAAAATATATTAGACGCGGCGTAAGGTTGCTCCCAGTATAAATGGGCTGTTGCACAATGTGCGCAAAGATTGTTGAAATGTTTTACAATGCTTTCAAAGTTAAGTTTTCAGTAAGACGCTGGCTGTACCTAGTGTAGACCCTTTTATAGCTTTCCATTAAAAGGACAAATTATAAATTCTAGCAATTAAAGCCTATACCGGCTTCCAAGCAGCCTATTTGCAGGGCACCTGGAATTATGCGGCAGGGAGGACCAAATTATGCAGCAGGGTTGAGTAATTTATGTGTCAAGGAAAGGCAAATTATGCAGCACAATGCGGCACCTTTTGTAATAGTATTACTTCATAATTTCATCATTTTTAGGGTCGAGCCTGCGTTGCATGCGCTCGCGCATGCGTATCGCAGCGAGACGCTTTAGTGTTTAGAAAAGCGCTCGGAGCCCTGTCGACGTCACTTCAGTGTTTTTCATTGGTTCGTGGGCTTGCCTAATAAAATCTGCTTGCTTTCATTAGTCGAAGGCATGCATACGTCATGCCTTTTCCGGTGGCTAGCCCTCCTCTAGCGCATCGACCAAGTACAGAAAACATGCGAGGCTCGCTGTTTTCTGTCCGGCTCGGGAATACTTTTTCTCTAATTTACTAGCGCGATTTCGCTTGGCAGAAGTCGAGCGCTTTACATAGTTAAGTGCACTTTTTCGGATTACGTACATAAATGCACTTTTGCTGATAGGTGAAAAGTCGGGTTAGGAGTTTACAACGCTATCAGCTCTAACATGAGCAAACGCGAGACCCGTTGCATTGCAAATGCTTGTTTAACTTGGTAGCACTGTCTGGGCATTGGCTGCACCTCAGTAGTTCCAGTCTAACACCCAAACATAGCAGTAAGCAACAGAAAGGTGTCCATTCCAGCTTTGCCAAGGGCCTTCTACTGTGCGGCAGCACAGGTCACTGCATTTTTAGTAACTTTTGAATCATTTGAGCCAGAAACAAAAAAATGTTTTTGTTAAAATCCGCAGATTATGCGGCAGATGATGGATTATATGTGACAAATGCGGCAAATCTATAATTATACGAAAATCGTCGCAGCCGCACAATCGCATAGTTCCAGCGGCCCTGCCTATACGCTTGTGGATTAACCAGTTGCACACATATACATTTCTTCCATGAGCAGGGACCAGGAGAGAAGGTGGCTTCTTCCTTAGCTTTCTCCCCCTTCTCTGACTCCACACTAGTGAAGATTCTCCTCGTCCATTGCCAGCTTGCAGGAAACTGACCTTTTAGAAATGGTTGTGTTTTTAATAAAAAGCACGGGAACTGTTTTGATCAAGTTATTAATACTTGGGAACGTTGCTCTGTCGTTCCCCTGCCACTTTGACCTCTGGATTTACTATATTTCAAAGAAGGATGTCTTTTTCCCTCTCAAGTGATGAAAAACCTATTCGCTTCCGGCACAGAATAGGCTAATACTGAAGGATTTTCTAGTTTATTTTGTCAAAATTACTGACTTATTTGTCTTCTAGAGCCCCCCCAAGAACCACCCCAGTTACTCCATCGGACAGTTTCCAATTAGAAATGGGCATTTTTTTATTCACAAACAGCTGCTCAGATGGATTAGTACTCCGGGGGCCCTACTGTGGGTGTACGTCTCATTCCATTACAAGCACCCCCCCTGCATGAACCACCATTATTTTTTCTGTGGGCATGAAGCCCAGTTCATTTTTGGCTCCTAGGCTGCTTGGGTTTTCAACATTGCTTTTGTGACATTCTTGGCAGATGCTCAAACCCACTGAGCTGTCTTGCCTTGAAGCCAGGGTCACAGGGTATGATAGCACAGTACCTGCAACATTCTGTTTGGCTGCTTTCGGTTCATTGACTTGGGACTGTAAACAAAGCCACAATATGAATGCTGAGGTTTGAGGTCAGAGGAGAAGTCACTGTGTTTCCCATATTGGATAACACTGCCTCAAAGTTCCCTGCGTATCTTTTACTTTTAACTCCTCAATGTGTAACTTAAAAAAATCCCGCTTGCGTCATATATTGGTTCCAAAAGGATGTAGACCCTTTTCTATACATCTCTGCTTTAACTCGTCTATGGCTAGCTGTTATCGAGACATATAGACTTTGAAACGGAAGGCTCTGTGTTGGGGTTGTATGACAAAATATTGACCATCAAATATTGCAGTACAAAAATATCCTGGTCAAAACATAGGCCACAAAAATTTCATCTTTACATACATATAATGTAAAGTATACAAATAGCGACCAGCAAAATATCAGCATTACAATGGTAAATATCATATCCATATTTAATTGTAATTAACAGTATTATAATTTAAAATAAGTTACAATTGTTTTAAGACAATTATTTAAAAGATGTGTTATAAAAAATAACATAAATATTAATTTGTAATATTGTAATATATATATATATATAACCTTAAAAGTGAATGTATCTATGGATAAAAATAAATCTTAATATTAAACTACAAATTATAATGCATTTATTATACAAATACAGAATTAAAAATATATCTAATTTATTTTAAAGAATAAAACACAACCTAAGCATATAATTAGTTTTCATTAAAATAAATATATCTTAAAGATACTCAACTATTATTATAAATAAATATAATGACATTCAACTGTTATAAATATAATGAAAAGTAATGAAAAGAAGTTAAATAATTAAATTATACTTTTAAAATAAATACACTCAAAATATGTTAGAAAAACTTAGGTTAAAGAAACACACTAACCTAACACCAATACAAACTTATGGAAATAAATAAGTAAATAAGTAGATCTATTAAAACAAACTTTTCTAACTACAAGCCTACAAACATTGGGTAAAATGCCTACATTGTGGGTGTGGGGCGGCAAATTAACTGATCTAGCTCCAGTCTAACAAACACTGATGAAAGTGCTTACATTGGGGTGGTACTCTTCTAACTCCAGTCTAACAAACACTGATGAAAGTGCATGCATTGGGGGGGAGGGGTACTCTTCTAACTCCAGACTAACAAACACTGATGAAAGTGCATGCATTGGGGGGGAGGGGTACTCTTCTAACTCCAGTCTAACAAACACTGATGAAAGTGCATGCATTGGGGGGGAGGGGTACTCTTCTAACTCCAGTCTAACAAACACTGATGAAAGTGCATGCATTGGGGGGGTACTCTTCTAAGTCCAGTCTAACAAACACTGATGAAAGTGCATGCATTGGGGGGGGGGGTACTCTTCTAACTCCAGTCTAACAAACACTGATGAAAGTGCATGCATTGGGTGGGGTACTCTTCTAACTCCAGTCTAACAAACACTGATGAAAGTGCATGAATTGGGGGGGGGGGGGTACTCTTCTAACTCCAGTCTAACAAACACTGATGAAAGTGCATACATTGGGGGGGTACTCTTCTAACTCCAGTCTAACAAACACTGAGGAAAAAGAAACTCCAGTTCAACAAACATTGGAGTAAATGTATATTTGTTTCGTGGGGTGGGGGTTACTTGTTAAACTCCGGACAAATAAACATTGGGGAAAGTGCATACAAGGTGGTGGGGGTCAAATTTACAATCCTCTCTTCAATCTAACAAATAATGAGGTAAATGCATACATTCTGCAGGGTCAGATTTACTTATCTAACTCCAGTCATCAAACATTGGACCAAATGCATATTTGGGGAGGGGACTTGATTTTCTGACTCCAATCCAACAAACAATGGGGAAAGTGCATACATTGGGGAAATGGGCAAAATGTACTTTTCCAACGCTAGTCTAACAAGCACTGGGGAAAATACATGCATTGGGAAGGGTCAGGTTTACTAATGTAACTTCAGTCCAATAGACATTGAAATAAATGCATATCCGGGTAGGAGTAAAATTACTATTCTAACTCCAATTCGATAAACATTGGATACATTGGGGCGGGGGGTAGATTTACTGTCCTACCTCTATTCTTACAAACATTGGGGGGAGAGAGAGAGAGAGAGAGAGTGTGTGGTGGAGGGGGTTTAGATTTACCAGTGAAATTCCAATCCTAATCCTACAAACACTGGGGGATGGTGAGGAAGAGGCCTCACAACACCCAAACAATATAAATTAAATAAAAAATGATTACATGATTTTAAATAAAAACTTTAAAAATCCTAAATATATAAAATGTAAAAACAAGTTAAAATATTTTTTATATGAACAAATATGTCAGAATTGCATATTTGTAAACTTTTTCAAATAAATCACATGTAAAATAAACAATATCCCTCAATTTTTCCAGCCCCCAGAAAGACAGGCACATAAAAGAAAAGTAATAAAATCAGTTTTGCTAAATACATTGATTCATTATTTATTTAATTATAATAGAACTATATATTTCCAAAAATAAGTAATTGTAAATAAATAAATAACAATATCAATCAGCCAAATGTAACATATTAAACCATTAAGAATAAGTAATAGTCTTCTTAATAGTAACATCATCCAAGGCCAATACACTCCACAATCCTAAAAAAAAAAAAAAAAAATTTTTATATGCATATACTTGTATACCTTAAAATTAGGCACGTAGAAAAATAATTTCCAACCATAAAAATTATAATTAATACATTTTTCGATAAATATCAATGTATATGTATTTTGTTTCAACACAACACACCAAGTAAACCCTGCATTTCAAAATTAAAATGTACAAAATAATTATTAATATGAACAAAAAAACAATTAAAAAAAGCGTAATAGTCAATTAACATTAAGATACAATAAAAGAAAATACAACACACTCAATTGTGCAACTCGAAATTAAAATTTGTTAAACAATGTACTGCCTTATTGAACATGTAAAAAACTGATATTAAATAACAAAATAATCAATTAACATTAATTATTCTATAATTTAAAAGAATAATACCCAAACAATAAAGGCAGCAACCAGGAAAATGCATACATTTATAAATATTATATTTGAAAAATTAATGAAAAATACATTTAGTTGTAAAGTTATGAAGAAAAAACATAGTACAATACAATAAAACAACATAGTAAAAACAATATTCTAGTAAACTTTTCTTGAATGTTGACATTATTGTATAAAAGTAAAAAAGTATATATACTTAACTGCAATATTTTTGCCCAGAATATATTTGTAGTCACAGTACTTTGACCATACTATCATGGTATCACAATATTTTTGGGTCGATATTTAGGTGAAATTAGCCTTCATTGAGTGCTAGTGCTTTGCCCAATATTGACTCCTAATTTCTAACCCTCGCTGACTTCTAGAGTAAGCACTGACAGCTCGACCATTCTGCCATTGGAAGAGTCAATAATTAGGAATGAATACTTGTCACAAGAAGAGCGGTGCAGGGGTACCCAAGGCCTTCTGACAACAGTGGTGGATGACAGCCGTCACAGTAGAACTGCCCAGAAACCACAGGCTGCCCCAGGAAATAGAGGAAGGACAGGCTCAGGCCGTCAGCAGACCATACACACTGTCCCCCTGGAAATCCTATCATTCTATTTATGTCCCCTCCGCCTACCATTCTCTGCCTTCAGCCACTGGGGACGTTTACTGTTCAACTTATTTGGCATCTATCTGAGCAGTTACCTACATGGAACTGAAAAAAACAGATTCATGCTGTAAGTTAACTCTGTAAGTTTGTTTAATTTTTGCTTTGATAAGTTGGATAGTTAAGTTAAGGTAAAGACTTCATTAAATGCGGTCAGGATGGATGAGTCAAATGAACATGCCACTGAAACACCAGCTTTGATTTCAAACCCTGACTCAGCCTTCCATCTTTCTGAGCTTGGTAACTTGATTAAATCATTAAGGGCCTGATTACAACTTTGGCGATCCGACCATTGGACCGCCGAAGCTATTGGGAGGAGGTCGCCATCATGCCAATGTCCTCCCCCGTCGTATCACAACGTTTCCACTAGCCTCACTCCCTAAGGGCCAATGCCACTGCACACATCACCCTCAGAATGCTCACTGTCTGCTGTAGCATACAGTGCGCATTCTGAGGGTGCTGCTAGGGGGTTCCTGCACTGCCCACAACATGGTCAGACCGCCACTGAACCCCTGGCGGTTTGAAGACCGCCAGGGTCGTAATGACTCCCTTTGTGTTTCTCCAGACCATGCACTCTTGACATATATGGCCAGATTTACTAACATTTCATGCAATGCAGGCAGCAAGCAACATTGCTGTGCTACATTGCGTGAAAGAGAGACAGCAGAAATGTGCCATGTGTGCTGTCTCCTATCGCTGGCACACTGTGTGGTGCCTAGTGCCCGTGTAGGCACCCTTGCACCATGCTGCAAGAGTCCTTGCATTATGGGCAGCATTGTTTTTGTGCAGGAAGGACAACCTTCCTCCCAAAAATGTGTGCTGCAGAATACAGCATGCACAATAAGATGGACTAACAAGGAGAAATAAAGATATTTCCCTTTGTTATGCCAGGTTTAGGAAGGTGTGCCATAGTAAATCTAGAATTGCGTCAAATACATGGGTGAACAAATGGAAACGCCCATGCTCCACCCATGGAATTCCTCCGAAACTGAAAGTAGTGTAAGGCAGCGCTATTGTGCTTTTACTTTCTTTTTTGGGAAAAATCCCATGCAAAACCATGCAAATCTGACTTGTGTGGCTTTGTACATCTCAATTAACATTTTGTGTTGTGGCTGCACCAAAAAAGTGATGCAACCACGACAAATAATGTTAGTTTATCTGGGCCACAATGTCTACAAGCATGGATGATATGTGATTCCTGCACCTTATAATTCTCATTATCTGAAATAACATTTCCTGTAATTTGATTCAAACAGTTATACATTTTGTTTGATAAAAATAAATTAGTAGGTGCCATTACAATCAATATTTGTCTAATTACTCATACAGACGTAAATCTTGCATTCTTACAGTACATGCACATTTCTCACACAGGGGAGTAGAACAAAGTCAAAAACCTGCTACAAGCCATAGTTTCTCTAAAGTTCTTGTGATAAGATAAGCTGCATGCCTTTGTTTTCTTCCATTACATGCCATCTTGGTGTTAGGCTCCAGATGGCTCCCAGCCAGGACGATGCTAGAACAAAAGAAGGGTTGATGGCCCTTTAAATTGGGCCTTTGTTTGTGCCCCGCTCGAAGTAAAAATAAGAAAGCCCCACTCTGCATGAAGATTGTTGCATCTCACAGAATTAAGACAATGCGCGGGCACTGCTGAATTATGTCCTGGTGTCAAAACGACAACAGGACAAATTTAGCATATTTTTCTGCAAGAAATAGCTGCTGGAACCAGGATCCAACATGTTCCCACTGCTTTCCAGCACTGCATGCAGACCTTCAACAACATCTCTGGCTTTTTGATGCCTCCTTTGTTGCTTTGATCATGGCAGGGGAATGCCCGGTGAAAGTAAATGGCAATACCTTCTGATTACATGAGAGCTTCAATCTGTGTTTCCATTGTCTGCAGCCTGTCTCCACATCTTAAAGCCTAGGCCTTAATTACGAGTCTAGCGGTCCTAGGACCACCAGACTCGCGGTGGCAATTGTACCACTGCCAATGTGGCGGTCCGGCAGCCTCATCATGACTGCAGTGAAAGCGCCACGGTCCGACTGCTGGAACCGCCACTTTTTTGCTGGCCGACAGCCTGGCGGTGCTGGTGGTCTTAATACGCCAGGGCAGCGCTGCCTGTGGAATACGAGTCCCGTGTCCAACAGCTTTTGCATGTCGGTTCCACCGTCAGGCAAAGGCTAGTGGAGAGGGGTTTCCAGGGGGCCCTTGCACTTGGCATGGGCAGCGCAAGGGCCCCAATGGGCAGCCCTTTCGCGCGTTTGACTGCCTGATTTACAGGCAGTAAAAAGCACGACGGGTGTTGTTGCACCCGATGCACCGCAACATTATGAGCCAGCTTTAATGTTGTGGGTAGTTTCCTGCTGAGCCAGCGGGTGGAAGCCCAGCGGGAAACTCATAATAGGGCCAACGGGTGGAAAACCGAGCTGGCGGTCTTCCAACTTAATGAGATTGGCGGGCGGCAGAGGCCACCCGCGAAACTCATAACGAGTCCCTTAGTTCCCTGTTAAAGTAGCCCTCAGTGGTGCCACTTCTGAGTGCTGCCATGCGTGCCATCTGTGACAGTAATGAGACTGCAGGCAGGGGTGCCTGACAATGTATCTGGGAAGCTGCTGCCAGGGTCGGAGGTGACACCTGTGCCATCTGTGACAGTAATGAGACCCGTAAAAGAGAAAGCGTGGTTGTAAGCACTGCACACAGTGATCTGCTTCCGTGATCTTGTGCAAGCTGCCCTGGCAGGGCTTGAGTACAGCTCAAAAGTAAGCCTGTTCTGGATTTCAATTATGCTAGTGTAATCAGGGGGTACATTTGGTAATTCTGTGTTACTCTCTGATGTGGAAGTACAAATAAAAATGCAATTACTCCTGCTTGTGTAATTAAGAATAACTTAGAAGGTAAAATCCTACTGCAAGCGCACATTTAGTGAGTATGAGCAGGCACTCACTATTTGTGTTGTGCTGCATTTTGCTCTTTTCTTAGACCAAAATGCATCCTCGCGTTCATTTTGGATGCAAGAGTGCATTTACGATAAGAAAATAGAGTTAAATGCCAGGATCTAGTTGGGGGAGAATCGTACCTCAAGAACACATTTTGCTCGTGCAAGTGGATGCCTGTGCGCACTATTCATGTTCTGTTGCATTTAGCACTATTTCTTAATGCAAAATACATGCTCACGTCCATTTTGGACACAAAGAGGCATTTTTGTGCAAATAAATGAACCTTTCCTTATTGGAAATCCTTGTGACCTGGAGTGCACTAGAAGCGGGTGTCTAGGCAGACATAATAAACACACAGCGGAGCAATGATAGGTCAAATGTGGGAGGCGGGATTCAAGAGGCGAAGAGCGCCCCATGCGTAAACTACTATTGCGCTACCCTAGGGGTAAGGAACGGCTTCCGGGCCCTAAGCCGCGGGCCAGGATCGTACCTAGTTGCAACAGGTCAGCATGAATGTGCATATTTCATACTTTAGGCTACCCGAAAAAAGGCAGAAGGTTCCATCAAGAAAATAAATAAAAGCATCCTGGTTGCGCTGTGACGCTTGAAATCTGATGCTCTGAAAATACCTGTGATAGCTAAAGACCAACTTTAGTATAACAATGCACTGGCTTCTCGCCTCAGAGGGTAACCCGTCCAACTTAAGCCCCGATGCCTCCCTTTAGAAACATCAGCCTTGGAAGTACGTTGGCGAATAGCACACTCTGCGCAACCTCGGGCCAAAACTTGCTTTGAAACAAATAAAGCTTGGTCCAAAGCAACACTCCAGCTAAATCTATGACCCTTAAATGTAAGCCCAAATTTCACCTTCTGGTGGTGATTTTAATAAAAAAGGGAAGCGACTTAAAGGACAAGGTAACATGGCCATGTCCTTAAGCAACTTGGCCTTTACCAAGGACCGTTTGGTTGAGTGTCAAGCAGAGGGCCACATACGCCCAATAGTTTAAAGCCAACCAAGGGGCCTAAGTGACAATGGCCGTCATGGCCGGACAGGCCTTTTTCTCCCACCAGGCATTTCCCTGGGGGGCTGCAGTCCTTTGATGCTGGTTTTGAAATTCCAGGGCCTCTGTTGTCTCTGACACTATCCCCACCTCCTGAAGGACAATTGCAGAAGATGGGGGGAGGCTTCAAGAGAGAGAAATAGAGAGAAGTATGGGGAAGGTAAAGAGAAAGCGATCAGTAAGAGAGGAGAAGTAGAAAAACAGAATAGATGGAAAGCAAGAGAATGCATCAAGACACAAAATGAGTGGGGCTGGTTTTAGCATTTTTGCCAGAGCAGGTTTTGGCTTCCCATTCTGGTCTCAATAGTCATACTTTACCCCAGCATGCTTATGAAAAATTGCATTTGACACTATTGGACTGTCAGTGGTTGTGCTTGTGCAGCTGTGTTTATCTGAAAGAAACTATTGTAAGCTCTGACAGACTCAGGCAAGTTATGGCCTGATCATTAGAGCTCTTCTATGCTCAGATCTTAGTCACAAAGAAGGCATGTGTTGTAAAAAAAAAGCTGGTGTCGTAAGGAAGGCTGGTGTCGTAAAAAAGGCTTGTGTTAGACCATGAATTGGTCGGAGGGCCCCCCGAGGTGGTAGAAATTTAGGGCGAGCATGGAAGCACTTTTCGACCTGTTTTTGTGGGCTTTTAACCACACCCATCTCACACCCATCACTTTCACTCGTTCCTGGGCTTGCCTTTCCAAAATCCCTTGATGTCATTGGTAAATGCTTTACATTTGTCCCGCCTTGGGGCGGTTTTGTTACCGCCTTGCAAACTGACCTTGTTACATTGATTATTACACGATTGCCAATATACTTCATCGTGGGCAAACTTTTTTTTCTTTTGCCTCTCCCCTTTGTTCTCCATGGCGGCCAGGGCGCTCACAGCAGTAGTAGCGCAAAAGAGCTCTACTGGCGGTTTTGAAGCGCTGGTCACATTGTTCACACTGTTACCTAATCAGAGTTATTCCTTTTGGCACTCCCCTTCACGCTCCATAGCTTTCACAAAAATATTTGTAATTGATAAATGCTTTACGTAAAAAACACAGAAATTCTCAAAGTGGCTCTCCCGACACAGCGGGATAACCAATAATACAATATTCACTGCACTTGGGAAACTCGCCCCATAATGCTTTGCAGGCCATTACTTTTAGAAAATATTTTTGCTCATAACTCAGCCTGTTGTGGTCCTATGACAACAGGACCACTACCAAAACATTCACGCCAATGTGCTCTTTCTGTGTACATCATCTCTGGGTCCCCACACTAGGTTAGGGGGACCCCAAAATAATAACCCTTCCCACCATTGTGTCTTTTTAAGCTCTCTCATCACTGGAGTGTTTGTTTCATAGCTGGGAGTAGTTTGTGTTTCTGGAGCCTTATTTCTAATATAATTACAGTAGGCCTGTTAGCTCAGACAAAGTATAAAGTAGTTCGCCCTCTAGGGGATAAATATGTGCTTACACTGCATTACTTTCTGCCCTTTTCTTTTCATGTGGTTAAGCCCTCTAGGGGCTAACTATATGGTTACATGACCATATTTCTTACATATTCTATTTTCATTGCGGTGTGCTCTAGGGGCTGTTCTAAGTATTACAGTCAACATATCAACATAGTTGCAGCACGGAAACTCACCCCGTAATGCTTTTCAGGGCATTAATTTTATGAAACATTTTTGCTCATAACCCAGCCTGTGGTGGTCCTAGGACAATGGGACAACCTTCAAAACATTCACACGACATGCTCTTTCTGTCTACATCATCTCGGGGGCCCTGCACTAGGTTAGTGGGGACCCCAAAAAAATAAATCCTCCCACCATTCAGTGCCTTTTTAAATGCTGTCATGGTTGTAACTTTTGTTTTACAGCTGAGAGAAGTTTGTGTTTTAAAGGCCTTGTTTGTAATTTCATTGCAGTATGCCTGCTAGGCCTAAAAATGTGTAATGCATTAAATTCACTAGGGGCTAAATCTTTGCAGTCACTGCTCGCACGAAGCAGAAGGGGCCGGGCTGCGCGCGCGGGGAATTAAATAAAAAATATTTAAGTAATTTAAAAAAAACACTTACCTCCACGGCTGCCGCTGCACCGCTCCATACACTCCTCTGCAGGCTGCAGGCAGAGACTCCCAGACTGCCCTGCGCCAATCCTGACGCTGCTTAGAGCAGCATTATGATTGGCTGGGAGCACCCTGCTGGGCTGGAGAGAGCCTACTGTGCATGTGTGTTTGGCCGACCTGAGACGGCTGACCAAACACACATGCGCTCTGAGGAGGAGTGCTGTGCACCCTCCTTCATTGCTCCGCACTCCCGTGGCCCCACCCGTTTCCCCCCAAAAAGATAGTAAACACAGTTGATTATCGTTTTTGGGGAAACGTTTTGCAGCTGCCGCTTCTGGCAGGGGAAGGCTCCTCCGCCCTTATGGAGAAGCCGCCCCTGAATATATGGCTACACTGCATTACTTTTTGACATTTTCTTTTTGTGTGGTTATGCCCTGTAGAAGCTAACTATATGGTTACATGATCATGTTTCTTACAAATGCTATTTTCATTGTGGTCTGTTTTGGGCATCACATTACACAGGGGGCTGTTTTGAGCACTACAGTCTAATGCTAAAAGTTTATTTCTGATAAAGGTTTATATGATTATTGTATATGTTTTATTAATCTCTCCTTATTGCAGTTATGGTCATGATTCAGGCCAACTTAGCATCTTTATTGCACTATGACTGTTTGAACACTCTTGATATGTTTGGGTGATCCTTCTAGTTTATTTCTCTCGTTACTACTCCGTGGCTGTCTGGCGCCTTTATTTTGGGAATTGTGTTAGCCAGCTGGCAACTCTGATAACGGGGTGGCGAAAGTGGTATTCTATTGGAGTTAGCATGGCAGATTTAAATTAGGATGCTAAATGGCAACATTTTCATTTTAATCTGCAGACAGAAGAAGAAGGTAAAAGTGCTTTAGTTATATGCAGGGCCACTGGAATTATGTGGCAGGAAAATAACAAATTATGAGGCAGTGCTGACCAATTTATGTGGCAAGAAAAGTCCTGTTATGAATTCACAATGCCAATACCTGTAACTCAAGCAAAAGTGAGACCTATTTGGTTGCAAATGCGTGTTAGAATTAGTTCTAATCAGGTGATGTGATGCCAATACATAGAGCAGAGGAGGCTGCCCCCATCAGCACTTAGTTGAGAGCAGGTAATGATAGATGGGCTTTAGGCCAGCACTGTGGGGGTAGGGAAGGATCAAAGGAGTGCAGGAGTGGTCCAAAAGGGAATGCCCTTGCGTGCAGCAGGATACATCCGAGCAGAAGGATCTCTGCCTGACCCCAGGAGAGGATGAGCTCAGGGAAACTCCTCAAAGATCTGCATGAATATTTAATGGACCTGATATTTATAATCTCTTCCAGTAAAGCAGATTGCGTGCTATCAGCCCTGCTCTGGTTCTCTCTGCCGCTGGCCTTCTATTACACTTTGCATTTTTTTTAGTAACTAATCGTATTGTTAAACTAATATGTGTAATGTTTAGGCCTGGCTTGAAAACACAGGTGTATCTATATATATCCATCTATGTCTATCTATAGATGTGTGTGTGTTTTTCTTTTTTGGACCTGGCCTTTTTTGCAGGGTTACCCCCAAACTTTTTCCTTCTTCCTTCTATTTTTATTGACTTTTTTTGTTGGCTTTAGGCCTCTGGGTACTTTACCAATACTGACCAGGGCTAAAGTCCAAGTCCTCTCTGTCTAAATTGTATTGGTTAGCCACGATTGGCATATTTAATTTACTAGTAAGTCCTTAGTATAGTACACCTTGGGTGCTCAGGGCATGTAAATCAAATGATACTAGTGGGCCTACAGCATTGTGCCACCCACATTAGTAGCCCTGTAAACATGTCTCAGACCTGTCACTGCAGTGTCCGTGTGTGCAATTTTAAACTGCCATTTCGACCTGGCAAGTGCCAGGCCCATACCTTCCCTTTTACTACATGTAAGTCACCCCTAGGGTAGGCCCAAGACAGCCCCTTGGGCAGGGTGCAGTGTATTTAAAATGTAGGACATGTCCTAATAGTGAAATACTGCTAGATTTGGTTTACACTATTGCAAGGACTATCTCTCCTATAGGGTAACATTGGGATTGCCTTGAAATGTCTTTCAAGTGAAATTTCCCATTGGGAGCAGCTAGAGATATGGAGTTTTGGGGTCTCTGAACTCACAATTAAAAAAAACATCTTTTGGTGAAATTGGTTTTCAAATTGTAAGTTTGAAAATGCCACTTTTAGAAAGTGGGCATTTTCTTGCTTAACCATTATGTGCCTCTGCCTATCTGTGAAATACACATCTGGGTCAGGATGACACTTGGGCTGTTTGTGAATTCACTCTAGCCAGTCACACAAATAGAGCTAGGGTGTGCCCTGCATATCCTGAGCTAGAGTTGTGGGGGGCAAGTTAACACTTGCACCTGGATAGGGCTGTGCCTATCGTTACACAAGGCAGACTCCAGCCCCCTGGAATGTATCTGGGAACAGGGCAGGAAAGGCAGGGTCTTGTGGACTACAAACACTTTTCTTTGAGGTTTGCCTACTTCAAAGACAGGAATAGGTATAAGTACTGGACCTCTGACCCCACAAAGTTAGAACACTTCTGGACTGAGGACATTCTGCCAGGAAGAAGAGCTGGATGCTGTAGGAGGGACTGTCTCTCTGTTTATTGCTTTGTTGTGCTCGCCTGCTGCTTGCCTTTTCTGTCCTGGGAGTGAAAGGACTGGATTTTGCTTTCTACATCCTGCTTTTCAAGGTTGTCCAAGGGCTTGAGTTGAGCTTGCTTTGTGTTAAGAAGTCTCTGGTACGTCAAAGACTTCATCTGCTAGCACCTGGCCTCCTCTGCTTAGAGCCCTGTCCTGCATGTGGAAATCCAGTTTGGGCCCTTGGAGGAGGATTTTGGTGCTACCAGGAGAAAATCCATGCATCGACTCACTGCGTCATTCAGAACTGATGCATAGCTGCAAGAATTTGACGCATCGCCGCTGCTTGCACGGAGCGTGGTCCCCACTTCACGCAACAACCACAGTTTTCCCCTCAGGCCTCAGCTTTCCATCGCAGCACATCAGCAGAACCACCACTGCATGAGGTTTAAGCACTGCATCACTAGAGTGTGTGACGCACCACCCTGACTCTGACGTAGCTCTTGCTTAATCGTTGTGAGAGCGACGCATCTCAACTTGACTTCCAATGCATCGTTCCTGGGTGCCATTTTCTTCATCGACACCACACTGCAGTGAGGAACTGACGCTTCGTTCCGTAAATGACGGATTACCTCCCTTGTGCAAGTGAGGAACCCACACATCACCTCACCTGCCTAGCAGTAAGGAACCAACGCATCACCTTCCCTGTGACAGTAAGGAACCGACGCATCTCTGGATTTTTCAATGCATCACCTCCCCTGCGGCCTGCATCGTCTTTGTTTTTTGACACATCCCAGGTACTTAGCCTCAGTCAAGCGCTTCATTGATATCAAAGAACTACAATTGCATTAAAGTTTTTGAAAGTGATATGTTTTCTTCTGTATGTTGACTTTTTTTGTTTTGGTCTTCTTTTATTCAGATAAATATTGGCTATTTTTCAAAACTGGTGTGGTGTACTTTGGTGACGTTTACACTGTGTTACTTTGGGTGTGTGTGTGTGTGTGTGTACAAATACTTATGACATTGCCTCTGAGATAAGCCTGGCTGCTCGTGCCAAGATACCATGGGGGTGAGCAGGGGTTATCCCTCAGCTGTGTGACTCCCAGACACTAGAGTGAGGGTCCCTACTTGGCAAAACAGTGTCAACTAGAGACCCCATCCCATTTCTAACAAAACATAAATATATAAATACTACTGCCTGTAGCCCATAGGTAGTTATACTTAGGTATATCTATATGTATATATATATACAGCTATTGCTTATGGAACACCTGCCAACTGGACAGCATTTTTGCATTTTTCCTGATCTCTTTTGAACGTCTGCCGGAAAATGAGCGTCATTTTACCATTCTGAAAATTTAAGTTGTGAAGAACTAGACATTGAAAGGCCAGTGTACTACTTACTCTTCTAGATTGGCCAAGGAAAAGGCTACTTCTCCCAATTCCCACGGTGCCACCCTCTACAGAATAATATATGTGAAAGGTGTTAAGGGTTCCCATTTAGAGGATTACCATTAGGATCAACAAAAAAACAAAAAGGGGTAAAACAAAAACCTCCTTTGTAAGTTTTGTAATTCTTCTTTGAAGTTGACGATTGCAATTGAGAAATCGGAAAGAAACCAGACGCCCCACACTTCAGAAAGGAGAAATGAGCCTGGCCATGCCAAAGGAAGATTCTAGAAAGAAAACAGTTCAACCTGCTTGAAGCTAAAATTGGGCTTAAAAAAGGCAGAGAGGGAGAGACAGCAATGACGAGTGAGGGGAAAAAGGCATTGCAAACCCTCATCCTCTCACTGAGCCCTCTTTATATATAATTCAAACAGGAATTGCCATCACAGGTGGAGACTCTGCAACATCATGGGTTGGGAGCCTCAGATGGACAGGCCCTCTCCTCCAAGGTGGCCATGGCTTTCTTCTGGCTATGGACAGAAGCCGAAGCTGGACATCTGCAGACCACCTCGACTGTGGAGCCAGCCGCCACCATTCACGCTCCAGGCCTCACAGCGGGCATGATGCTGACGGGCAGCACGGGGAACGCTTCTTACCCTTCTGAGGCCGAGCTGTGTCGGGTGAATGCTCGTACCAACACCTCATTTCCAAATGCGGCAGCCATTTTGGAGCTTGAGAACAGGGCTACACTGAGTACAATATCGGTCCGCTGCATAGTGTAGTTTTGTTGTTCATTGCAATCATACGTCCCGCCAGGCAGAGGCATAGTTAGCCCCGCAGCCCTAGGGGTGCACGTAGGGCCCCGAACTCCATGGGGCCCCTCTCAGCAGCAGTCGCACACTGGCCGTCACTGTGCACGGGTGGCAGGCCCCTGCCCTGAGAGCTCCTGGCTGGAATGGGGGTGGGAGTCCTTCTGCCCCCTCAAGATTTGGTATGCCACTGCCGGCTGTAGTGTTTAAAGCCCTGAAAAGGGCTTAAACACCATTTGCAAAGTCGCGCGACTATATTGTAAATAAAGGCGCGCGTCGTATTTTATGCTCAATGAGGCGTGGCTGGGTTAGGCCTCGGAAGAGAGGAGCCCGTTTGACATGGGTCTCCGTACTGCTTTTCCGGCTCCGAATGCCCCAGGCCACGCCTCCTCTTTATTTTATAGCTCCGGGCCAGAGGCCACGGAGCAAACCAAAAACACTACACACACAGGTGGAATCCCTCGGAAACATCCGGGGATCCACCTAATAATAATACATAACACTGAGACACCCCTCGGTCATGCAACCATGTCGACTGGCCAGTTACATCACTGGCCAGCGACATTACATTCCTCCACCAAACGGAAAACAAGAAACAAACCAGAAAAGTCAGTCAAATCTCGCACCAATGATCTCGAAGACGTGTAGAAGGGCATGGATTGCCCCGCAGGCCATAGCGGGCTGACCCAGATCGCTGAGACACCACCTCAGGGGCCGGACCACCAGTCACTGGTTCATTTGGGGCAGGCCCTGCACCACCCACAGGGGAATTCACAGGACCAAATGGTGAACAACCATTTCCAGACCCTTCCTACACCGGACCACCCTCCTCGACATCACAAACCCCTTCATCTTCAGGGTCTCCCACGTCATGAAACCTCTTGAAGAACGACACATTGCGGGTCACCACATCTGTACCACGCTGGGCAACCACAGCAGATCCATTCCATTGAATAATTCTCCACGGTACTGTAGAAAAAGGCGTACGAAACCTGCTCCCCGGGAGAGTCTGCTTGAGCAATACGTAATCACCAACCTTTATGTCCGAACCGGTGGCTCGCCGAGTATGGCTAGCCTGTAAGTTCGACCTCCGCCGCTTCTCCTGAACCAAATCTCGGGCCATCTCAGGAGGAATCCATGAAGAATGATGAGGAATAGCATCAACAGACCCCTTTCAAAAGCAACATGTCCCGGAGCTAAACTGGTGGTGGAATGAGGGGTTTGTCGATAATTTCGCAAAAACGAGAAAATAGATTACTCAACAGACTGGCCCCCGGCCACCACAATTCTTATTACCTTGTTCAAAGTTCGCATAAAACGTTCTACCTCCCCGTTGGCTTGAGGCCAGCGCGGAGTGATACGGCGATGACGGGTGCCAGTAATCTTCAGATACTCAGCAAGTTCCTTGCTCTGGAAAGGCGGTCCATTATCCGTCTTGATCTCAGCAATCAGAGCATGAGTAGCCATCGTTTTCTCTAACCCTGAAATCACTACTTCCGCCGTGAGGGATGAAATAATCTCAACCTCCGGATACTTTGAAAAATCATCAATGATGACCATGGTATGACGGCCATCAGGTAAGCTGCCAAAATCAAGACTTGAGAGTCAGTTGTTCGTTCACTCTTCACACTGTACAGACTTCCAACGACACGCTGAGACTCACTGTTCAGCAATGGCAATTGTCCTTTGATACGGTGCCACTGATTGCTTTGTATAGCTGCAATGACTTTCTGAAGAGACTCATCCGACTTAGTCGCTTGTATGATCTCCCCCATGGTCATTGGCAATGGCCGGGATCTATCGGTCACATACCTGACATATTCTTCAGTCTCTTTCGCCTCATCAACCTCTATCTCAGAAGCACTTCGGGGATGTCTCGACAGATAGTCAGCCGGGTTTTCGGATCCCGGGCGATACTCTAATTGACACATATAGTCTTGCAACTGCAGAATCCACTTCTCAATTCTTGGCAGAGGCTTGGATGCGGTTCCATTGAACAGAGGAAGCAATGGCTTGTGGTCCGTGGTCACGACAAAAGGGCAGCCATACACGTAAATATGGAAGTGTTTGCAGCCCCAATGGACCGCAATCGCTTCTTTTTCGATTTGTGAATAACGCTGTTCCGTGTCAGTGAGCGAACGGCTAGCATAGGCAACAGGAGCCCACATGTTCTCACCTTGTTCCTGCAACAACACAGCACCTAAACCCTTAGGCCCAGCATCTACAGTCACCTTGGTATTCCTTTTGGGATCAAAATATTTCAGGCCAGTCTCGCTGGACAGAGCTTCTTTGATTTTGTTGAACGCTGTTTGTTCCGTAGACTCCCATTTTCACGACTCGGAGGCTTTGAGAAGATTCCTTAGAGTCTGTGTCAGATTGGACAAGTCTTTTATAAATCGACCACAGTAGTTCACCATCCCTAAGAAACTTCTGACAGGACTTTTTGGAGCCGGGTATTGTGTTCGGCAATGGTGGGAGCATGAACAAGGATATCGTCACTGACATTTATTGTCCCAGGCAAACCCACCAACAGCTCTTGGATAACGTTTTGGAATACTTCTGCAGCACTGAATACCCCAAAACTTAGACGTTTGTACCTCCGAAGCCCTACATGGGAAGAGAAAGTTGTTATGTAGCGCTACTCCGGGGCCAACACCAACTGGTGGTATCCCGACCGGAGATCCAGCTTCGAGAACCACCTCGAATCACTGAGCTCTCCCAATATGTCATCAATCGTCTGGGTCAAGTGTCTTTCCCTTTTGATAGCCGCATTTGGGAGTCGCATGTCCACACAGATTCTCACCTCGCCTGGCTGTTTGGGCTTCCGAGCCACGACAATGGGAGATACCCAGGGGGTGGGCCCAGAAACCTTTTCAATAATCCCAGCTTTCTCCAGATTATTTAGCTCTTTCTCCACCTGAGGTCGGAGGTGGAATGCCACTCGCCGATGGCGGAGAGCCACCGGTTGTATCGTTTTATCAATGTGGAGCTTGATCTCTCTTCCCCGGAGACAACCAATGCCATTAAAGACTCCGTCGTACCGGGTCACCAACTCCGTCACCGACTCTTGGTGGATGCTGAGCGCAAACTTCACTATCTGTAATTCTTCCGCAGCTCGACAACCTAATAGCATGCCAGTCCCTCCTTCCGTCACGTATACTTTTGTCGATATGGTGTGTGACCCATGGGTGATTGTGGTCTGGAACATCCCTTTCAAAACGAGGGGAGTGCTTTGTCCATAGGCATATACCTTAACATAAGTCTTCGTTAGTGTCGGAGTCGGGGCCATTTGGGAATGTTCTTCCGCTGCCAGTAAGTTTATGGAGGCTCCCGTGTCAACTACAGCCACCACTTCATGGCTGCCCATGAATATCTGGCACCTTGGAAGCTGTGCTTGGCGATGGCTGGTAGGTGTGGCCGCGAATAGGGAGTGGACGACATGAACGACCGTTTCGTCATCATCCATGTCGCTCCCTCGCTCTGATTTTTCAGGAGGTGCATCTTCTAGCACGATGTTGACTGCTGCCCCTCGGGTGCCTTTGGACCTGCAAACCTTCGCAAAATGATTCAACTTCCCGCAGCTAGAGCACACTTTTCCCCTTGCCGGACACTCAGAAGCTCGATGTGGCACTCCTCCACAGTATCCACACTGTCTGGGGCGTGGATTACTCACTCTTTGTTGGGTTTTCTTCGGGGTGCCATGACTGCATTGGTGACTTCTTCTTTTATGGGACGTTGCAATGCTGCCTCCATATGGGATGCCCTGGCTTTTGAGAGCTCCTTTGTTCGACCTAGCTGTAGAATGTCTGGTAGTGATTTTCCGGATTCCTCTAGGATGCGTTCCCAGAGGGGGAGGGAGGCGCACCCTTGTATTAATTGTCCTCGGACTTCTTCAGTCTCATCATTAAACCTACACGTGCCCGCTAGTTCTCTTAGTCTTAGGTGAAACGCATCTAGTGACTCGTCCATCTGTTGCCTCGCTTGTCTAAATATAAACCTCTCGTAATCAGTATTGACCATTGGCGCAAAATGGCGGTTGAGGGCAGCTACGAGTGTCGTATGAGTCTTGGGCGCGTCCTCCACAAGGTTTTTTGATATTTTGTATATATCCTTACCACCTATGTGGATGAGCATGGCACGTTTTTGGTCATTTGCTACCTTCGTAGCCTCAAAAAATAGCAACACTCTTTCTACCCATTCTCTCTACTTGGGCGCTTACGTAGAGGGAGCCCCTTCTACCACAAAGGGTTCTACTGGAGGTATTGCAGACATTGTGGGCTGGGGTGCCATTAGATGGGTTGCTTGCCACTGTGCCTGTGATGAAATACACCACCTGTTGTTCAGTTCTTGATTACTGGCTATGAAGAGGGACACTTGTACTCACTGTGTCCTTTGGTCTTCCTGGTTGGATGTGTGCTCTCTTCATCATGTGTCAAATATGCTGGAAGAACTTCCTTCTTTGCACTCTGATTATTATTTCTCTTTATTATTTTTATTTTCTGCCGTTTTCTTGTTTGTTCTGCTTAGTACTTATTTTTTTTCACTTCGTTATGCAGCGCCCCTCGGCGCACGAGCACCGCAATATGTAGTGCGGCCGCAGCGGGGCTCAGAAGTATCGGCGTGGCTCTGCCTCTCTTGTCGCCACTTTGTAGTGTTTAAAGCCCTGAAAAGGGCTTAAACACTATTTGCCAAGTCGCGTGACTATATTGTAAATAAAGGCGCGCGTCGTATTTTATGCTCAATGAGGCGTGGCTGGGTTAGGCCTCGGAAGAGAGGAGCCCGTTTGACACGGGTCTCCATACTGCTTTTCCGGCTCCGAATGCCCCAGGCCACGCCTCCTCTTTATTTTATAGCTCCGGGCCAGAGGCCGTGGAGCAAACCAAAAACACTACACACACAGGTGGAATCCCTCGGAAACATCCGGGGATCCACCTAATAATAATACATAACACTGAGACACCCCTCGGTCATGCAACCATGTCGACTGGCCAGTTACATCACTGGCCAGCGACATTACACCGGCAGGCGTAGGAGGTGCAAAGGTTTCTTCCACTTGTATTCTTTTTATTTGCCTTGTACGTTCTTGCTGAGTTTGTGTATTTTATTACGGGTCAATGAACGCACGAAGGAGCCAGTGAGTGGGTGGTTGAATGTATGAGTGCGACGATGAGTGAGGAGTACACGTATGATGAATGATTGCATGCCTAAGGTCAGCCGTGATTAAAGAGGTGCTTTCAGTAGCAGGCCAGACCTATTGGCATTGTCAATGCTTTTCTTTGGCGTTTACATACTAGGCTCAGACCGCATTCTTCACTTAGTGATTCCCCTCTAGATTCTGTGCATTAAGTGTTTCTTAGCTGCCTCCACAGGCCTGTGCCCAGGCGGAGGGGGCACTCGCATTACAGAAGGGAACTGTGGCAGGGGCACAGGGCATGAACGAGGGGGTGTCTCACCCACGTTGGGAGGGCGCTTAGCGGTCTTCTGCTTGGTCAGAATACATCGCATATTTGGAAGTTGTCAGGACAAAGACGTTCAAAGATGGATGTCCCCGAGGGAAGGCGAGCCAGTGATTCGGTGTGGAAATAGACGGCACTTTCCAATGGTACGTTACCTCATCCTTCTCGGCTATTTATCACGCACATGCGTCATGACGTCACTATTAGATTCAAAACAGGAAGCCAGCCAGGACATACTTTCTAAATTTAGAACCAAAGGACCAAACATTTTCTAGCATTTCCAGAACCTTAGATTCTATTAAGGACATGGAGGCAAGGATTATGCTACTCAATCTTTACTACTCAAAAAACAGTAGCCAATGAGAAAACAATGAAAAACAGTAAACACGCTACATGTCCCATGAGGCTTTGAACCACTCCCCCTAATAACCCACCAATAGTCTCTTGGCATCATATTCAAAATAGCAGGCACCATCAATCTTGCCACTTTCTTTGCGAAAATGAGCAGTCCAAGGGAAACGAACCATGGTCCAGATGTAGAAAAAATCCAAATTGCGAATTGCAATTTGCGAGTCCCTGCGACTCGCAAATTGCAAGTCGGAATTTGATATGCAGAAAGGTGTCACAGACACCTTCTGCAACTCGCAATGGGGTCGCAAAGACCAACCCCATTAATATTAATGAGGTGGGTCGCAGTTTGCGACCCCATTGCGAGTATGGGCACTCACGGGGATGGTGGCCTGCTGGAGACAGCAGACCATCATGTCCGTGACTGCTTTTTAATAAAGCAGTTTTTTTTTTCTAAGTGCAGCCCGTTTTCCTTAAAGGAAAACGAGCTGCACTTTGAAAAAAAAAACGAAACCTTTAGTTTCGGATTTTTTCAGGGCAGGTAGTGGTCCCTTGGACCACTGCCTGCTCTGAAAAAAAAAAAATTTGTCCAGTCACAAAGGGGAAGGGATCCCATGGGGACCCCTTCCCGTTTGCGACTGGGTTACCATCCACTTCAAGTGGATGGTAACTGCGATTCCATTTGCGACCGCGATGGAATTGAATTGCATTGCGAGTCGCAAATAGGAAGGGAACACCCCTTCCTATTTGCGAGTCGGAAATGCATTTTGCGAGTCGGATCCGACTCGCAAAATGCATTTCTGCATACCGGAGAGGCTTTTGCGCCTCGCAAACGGCGTTTTTCGCTGTTTGCGATGCGCAAAACCCTTTCTACATCTGGCCCCATGTCCATAACAAGAGTGCAAAGCAGTTCAAAAGACCCTCAACGGAGAGTACCAAAGATCAGCCTGACACAGTCCCAACAGAAGGAAATCCGAATACTGCAACTGCACACAGGAATGTAGCCCACAGGGAACAACCCAACACGGGGTCTCATTCTTGTTTGGAGTCGGACCCTGAAAAGAAAGGTAAAATGAATCCCAACTCAACACATAAAGAATCACAGGGGTGGGTCTATTAAATCAGTCTGCACAGAGCATCAATTTCTGACATCAATGATACCATATGTTACCTGTCCCAAGGGGTGGGATAATCCACACCTCAGTGTCCTTAATAAAATCTATGGGCCAGATGTAACAAAAAGGCATTTGCGATTCGGAAATAGCAATTTTTAAGAAATCGCTATTTCTGATTCACAAAATGCAATGTATCATATTGTCGATTCAGTAATAGCGATTTCTTAAAAATCGCAAATGCTATTACCGAATCGCAAATTGCGATACAGACCCCATTCGCACCTATGGGCCTGTAGGCCCATATTTGTGAATTTTTTGCATTTCCCAAATTGCGAATTCCTAACTGGAATTCGCAATTTAGGAAATGCAAAACCCCAGGGTGCTGGGGGCCTAAGGCCCCCTCTGCTGCACATCAAAAAAATATTTCAGGACATGGAAGTAGCACACATGCCAAAGGGGCATGTGTGCGTTACATGTCAATTTTAAAAATGCATTTTTAATGCATTTTTAAAATTTGCACATGGTTACCAAGTTCAACTTGGTGGTAATAGCGATTCCTTAATGCCCAGTTCGCATTAAGGAATTGCTTGTTACATTTGGTTTAGAAATCGCAAATAAGGATTTCTTATTTGCGATTTCTTATTTAGAGAATCACAATTCGCGATTCTCTAAACAGGCGCGCAGATATAAGGAACCGCTATTTTAGCGATTCCTTAAATTTGCGTTGCGAATGCCTTTCATAAATACTGAAAGGCATTTTTGCATTCGCAAACGGGCATTCGCACCGTTTGCGAATGTAAAAAGGCTTGATACATCTGGCCCTAAAATTCTTGTTGCGAATGCTAGAAAATTTTCTATTCTGGGGGCCGACCAGAGGCTTCAATTATGCTGGTTCAAAGCTGACCAACCACAACAGAAGAAACATGGACACTAGGTTACAATAAAAAAGCTTAAACATAGAATCAGATGACCAATCAGCAGCTCAAAGAATATCTTCTAATCTAGACCCCAACGCAAAAGCTTTCAACACCATGGCACCCCTAACTGAATGGGCATCATACTGAGAAACATCCATGCAAGCCTCCGACATGATCCAGCAGACCCAGCAGGCCAAAGTCACCGCCAAAACAGGTTGGAAGGGCTTCTGAAGAGCCAAACGCATAGGAACTAAAGTATCGGCCCTATGTATCATTGTGTGTTCTTTTTAAACTTTGAGACATTGCATTACACAAAGCTTTGCATTGTGAGGTAAAGCAGGATAATCAATGGACGGGACATAGTTTTTGTCCGTTTCAAAATAAGAAATGACACACGTTGTGGAGAAAACAACCTACCTGCAAGGTCCAATGCATGTAAGTCCGACACTCGTCTGCATGAAATGAAACATAAAAGCATGGGCAATTTAGCAGTCAGCTGTTCCAAGAATAAATCATGATTAGACGGACAAGACTCCAGTAATGACAGAACATGTGTTACATCCCACAACTGAGAGTAGTTAGGTTTTGGGGGGTGACCCACCCAAATACCTTTCAATAGTTTACACACCAGAGGATGGATACCTACCCGTTTGCCATTGATGAGATCATGACAAGCGGACAAAGCTGACCTAAAATTATTTACCAACCTGTAACATAATCAAGATTCAGCACATTCATATAGGAAGTTCAGAATATCCTTTAGCTCAGATACCACAGGATCCATTTCCAGTTGAAGGCACAATCCACCCATCTCTTCCATGCAGAAGAGTATCATTTACAGACGGAAGGAGCCTAAGCTTGTATAAAATCAGCAGCCGCCGATGAAAGGCCTGCAATTTGTCTATGTCTCCTGAGATCTTCCAAACCTTGAGAGTCAGTTGATTCTGAAGTACCAGAGGGCGTGGGGTTCCCACTGGATCAAGAGAAGGTGCGAGAAGACCAGAAGAAGAATGGGAAGAGCAACTGACATTTCTAGAAGGGTCGGAAACCAAGACTGTGTTTTCCACACCGGAGTAACCAGAACAAGGGCTGCCAGCTGACATCTGGCTTGAGCTGCCACAATCGAGATCTTGGCAAAGGGCAGGAATGCATAATTCACCGGCCCTGGCCAATTCTGCAGAAAAGCATCCGTCGCTATCTCCATTGAATCTGGTCTCTAACTGTAAAAGTTTGTCAGTTGAGCATTCAAGCGTGAAGTAGAAAGATCTATCTGACAAGGCCCCAGGGAAAACACAATCTTCTGGAAGAGGCGCTGATGGAGCTCTCAGATGCTGTTATCCACAAGAAACCTCAATACCAATCCGCTATTAGGTTGTCCTTGCCCGGAAGGAACTCTGCTATCGCCATTATTTTCTGGGCGTGGCAGAAGTGCCAACATTTCCGGCAATGATTGTCAGAAGACGGGACCTTGTCCCCCCCCAAATGATTGATGAGACATTGTCCATCCGCAATAGGATGCAGCAATTGCTCTTGAGGGGAGAAAGGGACCTTCTGACAAAAGAGCCTGCCAGGAGCTCTAAACAGTTGATGTGAAGTCCTAGTTCCTCTGGCAACCCCTGGTAGAAAACTCTCTGCAATGCGCTCCCCAGCCCCAACAACTGGCATCGGACTCAATGATGACTTTGTGGAGATCCCGAAAATGGCTTTGCCATTCGATGCCTCCATATGTAGTAGCCACCACTGATCCTCGTGTGTCAACAGAATCAGATGATCATAACTGAAACCTCGTTGCATGTAGTGAATCTTCAAACGTTGCAGAGCCCTGTAGTGTAATGGACCCGGGAACACAACCTGTATCGAGGACACCAGCAATCCCACAATCCGAGCTAGGGATCTCAAAGACACCATCTGTTTGGAAAGGGTAGACTTCAACTTCTGTTTGGTGGATTTCACTTTCAGTGGGGGGAGCAGCAATTGGGCTGTGATGGAATCCACCGGAAACCCCAAGAACTCCATCTGTTGTGAGGGGATCATCACAGATTTCTTGGTATTGACCTCAAACCCCATGTCCTGGAGAAGAGTCACTGTCCAAGACATGTTCATCATTAGCTGACCTTTGTCTTGTGCCAAGCTGAACATGTTGTATAGGTAGATGATCATGCAAAACCCCATCTCCTGTAAGTGGACCATCACTGGTGTGATGAGCTTGGTGAACACCCAGGGGGCTGAAGACAGACTGAAAGAAAGGGACCGATACTCGTACCACTGACCCCTCCAGCAGAATTGAAGAAACCGTCTGTGGGAGGGACAAGTGGGGACCGACAGAAAGGCATCCTTGAGCTCAAGATGAACCATCTAATCGTGTTCCTGAGGGAGGTCTCTCAGCAGGTGTATGCCTTCCATTTCGAAATGGTGATAAACCACACAGGGAGTGACGTGTCTGAGGTTGAGGACTAGTCTCTGATCTCCACCCTTCTGAACCAGGAACACATTGCTGCCGAAACCTTGATGGTATTGGGATGTGGGTGCAATAACCTTTTTTGTCAACAGCTCTGGAATTTTGGAGTCTATAAAAGACATGCCTTGTTGGGAAAGAAAGACAGGAGGGGGAAGGAAAGGCTGCACTGGGGTATCAGACAATTCTATGCAATAGCCCGCACTGCATCCAGCACCCAGCGATCCGAAGAAATCATGGCCCAATTGTATGCAAAGTGCCTCAGTCTGCCCCACAGAGGAAGAGATGAAGGAAAAATGTGATTCATTACCTGTAGACTGGACATCAGAGGCTTGATAACTCCTGTTGATTCCTCTGTTAAATTGACCCCTGTATCCTCTAGATTTGGTCAAGTAGAAGCCCACCTGGGCTGGATCTTGACCATAATCCCTGCATCTGGGTTTATAACCTCTTTGAGGATCCTGGTTGAAACTGCCAGTCCAATGTCCTCTGCTGTGGCCGGCTCGGCCAAAAAGGGGATTGAATACACACTTCAAAGAAGACCGTGATTTGTCAAGAGAGGTAGAAATGTTTATAAATTTGGCAATGTCTTTAACAAACCAGTCTCCGAACAACTGCCCCTCCTCCAGGGGGTCCAGTTCAACAGTTCTCAGTTCAACCAATTGCAGATCAATCCGCAACAGCACCGATTTGCGGCTAAGGCGCAATTTGCATTGCCTAAAAGACAGATCGCTCGCTGAGTCCAACCAGCCAGTACCTCAGGGTCAATGTGGGCACCTGTCGCCTATGCTTGTAGAGCCAATTCAAGAATTTTTGCCAACGAGTTGGAGACGTCAAGGAGTTTATCCTGGCAAGCCTGGAGTGCTCTATGTATGTCCTTTTTGGGGTCCTTGTTGAATTTTTTTAGAAAAGTCAACATTGAGGTGGTAATGTCCGGCGTGAGTGATGTTTTATGAGGTAGATCTGGTTGAGGACATTCGGACTTGAGCCAAGATCTGACATCTTTGTCAAAAGGAGGAGTGACCTGCGAGCTCTTCAAGGCACTTAGAAAAGGCCTGGAGGGTTGAGCTTAGGACTTTGTCAATGGATTTTTGGACAGATCCGTCAATCACTGCTTCCATACCCTCATCATAATAATAATCTTTATCCTCATTAGGGCCGTATCCTTCAAGGCCCTGATCAAAAGTCTCATAATCAGACATGGTCATAGGAGGATTAAACACTTCACACCCAAAGTCCGCAGAGGGCAGCACAGGTCTTCCAGAAAAATACACACACAAAAAATGGGGAGGGGAGGCAGGATAGACCCTGAATGTAGTTATTACTGCCCTGCCCTGCTCAGGGATCTGGACATCAATTGGGAGCACTTAGCTGACAAGGAGCTCGCGACAAACCACCAAAAAAGAGAGAGTGCACTATCAGGGACTTATAAGTAGGGATAAAAATCACTGACAAAAGCCTTAATTATGTTGAAAATGTATGTAAAGTCCCAATTCAAAGGTGCGCATAAAAAATCCCCAATTCTTGCAGCCTGGGGAGAGGTGGCTCCAGCGTGTATACAGGGGGCTGCCGGGGAAGAAAGACGCGCCGGCAGCTATCCCTGAGACCCACTCGCATAGCCCAATTGGGATCTACACGTGACCTTGCTCCCAGGAGGGGCTCGCGGCACAAAGCGCAACGGGTGACTCAGAAAGTAAACAAAAGGAATGAGAGGAACAAAAGGCGCAACACGCGCTGAGGCATGGAAATGGGTCACAGGTCACACCGCGGACATGCGAAGGAAGGGGGCACGTAGCGCCGCCGGCAAAGCACCTGCAAAAGGAAACAAGCATTTTCAATGCAACGGGTCTCGCATTTGTTTGAATTAGAGCTATTAGCGTTGTAAAGCAACAAAAAAAACGCAGCGCGATCGCGCTATGTAAAATGCAGCACGATCGCCCTGCGTGGAAAATAAACAGATAAAGTAGTCTAGACTCCAGGCTGAAAACATCGAGCCTCGTATGTTTTTGGTACTTTACCGGTGCTGTGTAGGTGGGCTAAACACCTGAAAAGGCAATGACGTATGCATGCCTTTCACAAATGAAAGCAAGCGGATTTTAAAAGGCAAGCCCGCGAACCAATGTAAGTGACTGACGTGGCATGGGCATGCTTTGAAGCCCAAAGAGAGATTACAGAATAGACGGAGCACTTTGTACTCGCCCATAACAAGCATTTTCAATGCAACGGGTCTCGCATTTGTTCGAGTTAGAGCTATTAGCGTTGTAAAGCAAAAAAAAAGTAGCGCGATCGCGCTGAGTGGAAAATAAACAGATAAAGTAGTCCGGACTCCAGCCTGAAAACATCGAGCCTCGTATGTTTTTGGTACTTTACCAGTGCTGTGTAGGTGGGCTAAACGCCAGAAAAGGCATGACGTATGCACGCCTTTCACAAATGAAAGCAAGCGGATTTTAAAAGGCAAGCCCACGAACCAATGTAAGTGACTGACGTGGCATGGGCGTGGTTTGAAGCCCAAAGAGAGATTACAGAATGGACAGAGCACTTTGTGCTCGCCCATAAAAACAGGTAGGAACCAGAAAAAAGAACCATGCCAGAGGTGAGCTCCCCAATTCAGCAAAACAACATTTCACACATACAAGTTCAAAGGAAGCTAAATGGATTTGACTGCGGAGCAGCAAAGAAAGAGGTAGGAAAGACGGTGCCTTGCTATTTTGTATAGGATGCCAAGAGACCATTGGTGGGTTATTAGGAGGCGTGGTTCAAAGCCTCATGGGATATGTAGTATGTTGACTGTTTTTTACTGTTATCTCATTGGCTGCTGTTTTTTTAATAGTAAAGATTGAGAAGCATAATCAGAGCCTCCGGTCCTGCCATTAAATCAGGTTTACCTCTGTAACGAAAATGAGGCATTAGTGCTTGTAAACTGCATCCTGAGGGCAGCAACTGTTTGTTTCTCTGGCTCAGGGGGCTTTTTATATATATATTACAAAATGCCTCACTGCCTTCCAAGCATGGGTTAAATGGACTCAGTGGGACACTGTGAGGGAACGGAAAACATGTAAATATGTACAAATATACATATTTATATAGGTAGGGAGAGCAGGTGTAAGTTACAAATAACCATGTCATATGTTACAGGAGTGCGATCAAGGAGTTCTCACACCTTGGGGTTAGGCCGTCCATGGGTAGGGTGCCACCTTTTCCAGAAAAAAATACCAGCCATCTGTTCACCTTTTAATATTCTGCAAAGGCCCGGACTTCATTATTAAGTAGTACTTTATATGAAATCGTCTGTATTCATTTTTAACATGGCCTTTCTGTCTTTGTTTACTTTAATTATCAGTCAGGAGTCATTAAGGCACCTGTATTACACATTTATTAGTTGTTTGATTTTAAATTTACTGGTTAGAAATATGTTCTGATAAGAGGGGAAAAAACGGCTCTAGGAGTTTCGTGTAATATTTGTACCAGAAGGGACATTGAAATCATAGTCATGCTGGTTACAAACTGACCAGGTTACAACACTACCACAGAGGGTGGGGGGCAGGGGCCTACCCGTGGTGCGCATGGCCCATGGTCTTATGCTTTTGGTGTAGGCTGCTTGGAGCAGAATGAGCAGACCCTGCAGCAAAACCCCGATGCACATGGTAGGGGCTGGCCACTCGCAGAGGGTTGGGTGGAGGGCTTGGCTGGAGGGAAGGACCTATGGCCAACCCTGCTGTGCACAGCTGAAGGTCATGCCCAGCTGGGATGTCTGCCTGCAGATGGTCAGGTACAGGGTGGTCTTGTAGAGAGTGGCTTGGCTGCCCACAGAGAACTGGACACAAGGTGGCCATGCACAGTGGGGGTTGGTTGCCGGTGACAGTTTGGGTGCACAATGGCCAAAGAAAAGAGGTCAAAATCTGTGCACAGTGGGAGTTGGCGACCCCAAAGTTTATGGTGCAGGGCCTGGCAGCCCTGTTTCTAGTCGTGCTAGACTGAAGGCAATGTAGCCAATTAAACCATAACTCACACAACAAATGCAGTGCTTATGCCATTGCAATATTTATACCAATAAATAACACTGAAGAGCTAAAATGTAATTAAACAACACAACATAATTAAACCAATAAAATATAGTACATTCACAGGCATCTTTATCAAAGAGGTAAGGGTAATGTGAAATGTATCGATTTATATGTGTGCGCTTGTTTTGGGGATTTCTTTTTAATTCAACATACCAGTACACCATCAGACCATTTACCTTACTTTGCAATCACGTTGGATTACATGTTTTTCAAACTATGTTGGATTAAAATGCATGCTAACTATATAAATATATAAATATGTTCATATAAGTTTAATTTTCATTTTTACTCCGCACAGTGGCCCACGCTGGCTCTGCGAGAGTCGCTTGTGATCTGAAACCCATTTAAAAAAGGAGAGGCGTGAGTGTCTGTGGCGGGTTGGCTGTGTACGGGCAGTTGGGCCTGCGACTAAGCCACGCGGTGGGGTGGCGGCCTGCAGAGAGGACGGGGCACAGGGTAGGTGCTGCAGCAAACCCCACGCCACGCACTGCCAAAGGCTGTGCACAGCAGAGGGTGGCTGCCCACCAGGGGTTGGTATAGTTACATATGGTAATAAAATATTACTTTACTTTAAATAAACCCTAGAAATTCACTGAAAACACAAAGGTTAAAGTAATGTTTTAGTTAGGTATGGTGATAATATCTCACTTTACAATAAAAAAAACTTGGAAAATCACTTAAAAAAACAAAGTTAAAGTGGCATTATTGTTAGGTGAAAATATCTGTATAAACGTAACATTTTAAAATAAAAGAACACTGAAATTCTCCAGTTAAACTTAACTGAAGTAACTATAGCTCACATGCTCACCGTGCACTGCTTATGACCTCATATAATACATTACTCATTCCATGTTCTATGACATCATTGATAACATCACTGATGACACCTGAACTGACATCATTGATGACAACACTGACAACTAATTGAACACGTCAATTACGCCAAACAAATTGCCATCCGAAGACAAGTATTCAGCCTAATTGCTTCCAAGCTAGTGGTATATATGCAAATGTCAGTGGTTTTTCGGTTATAATTCAAAACCATATCTGCACTTGAACTGTGTTTTTTTGGGTGAATTTTTTAGATTATGTGACTGAATTCACTAAATTCAGTGAACCCTTTGGGTTTTCTTTAGTAAAAAAATGTATATATTCTAAATATATAAACTGTTTTTTCAAGCTAACTGCGCAAAAATAAACATGGAATTAAAACAAATATATAATGGGCACCGTACATAATATAGTCCTATACTGCCATCTCAGTGTTCTGGTGACATTGAAACACCTAATGTTACCAGAACCCCACGATGGCAATGTTGACCATATTACAGATCGATCTATCTATCTATCTATCTATCTATCTATCTATCTATCTATCTATCTATCTATCTATCTACATTACCTGCTGCGGATTGCCAGTAGGTAGTTATAGTTAGGACTATTTTTTCCATACACAGAACATTTTTTGTTTTGCCAATAGCCTTGGCACAGTTTGACGAATCTTCGCAACATTTTCAAACTTATACTTCAATCGGTTCAGCTGCTGTGTTGAAAGTTTCAGGGTGATCCACCAAGCGGGGGCCAAGAAAAGGTGGAGGGCTTCCAAAACACTTTTCTCCATTCAATGACAAAGGGATTTTTCCAATTTTTTCTCAACAAGGAAGTGTTGGCAGACATCTTTGGAGTTGGCTTCAGCCGAGTCCCACAAAAAAAGATTAAAAAATAAAAAGGGGCCAAGGTAGGGTCTCTCTGCGCCCCTAGCCTTGGGGTCCCCCAGGGCCCCGCCAGGGCTAAAAAGCATAAAAAAAAAAAAACAATCTCAGAAAAATCAGCGGATGGATTTGCGCCCTAAGGTAACTAAAACTTGCACCCCGCTGTGCACAGTCTTTTCTTCATTAATTTGATTGCTAATGCTTCATTTATATTTAATAACGTTATAGAAGTTTTCATGACTGCTGGAATATCTGGGGTAGTTAGCAGTGCATGGCGAGGGCGCGAGTTATACTTACTCTAACTATAGCTGCTGAATTTCTATGCTTTTGTAACCACCAACTCCACAGATTCACCTCCTGCTCTCCTGGGCCCCCGTCAATGACAACAACACCATCGAAATCATGAACACCATCCACTCCGGCTCTTTATCTGACCCCTGCCCTCAACATATCCTCAACAAAGCAAGCTCCATCATCGCACCCCAACTACGGAAGATCATCAAAGAGCTCCTTCAAGTCTACCACCTTCCCGGAGAGCTGGAAACACGCCAAGACCAACACCCTCCTCAAACAATCCAAGGCGGACCCAAAGGACCTCAAGAACTTCTGGCCTATCTCCCTGCAACCCTTCCTGGCAAAAGTCATTGAGAAGGATGTCAATAGACAACTAACCCGCTTCCTCGAGGAGAACTGCACACTGGACCCTTCCCAATCCGGATTCCGCAGCAACCACAGTACCAAAACTGCCATCATCGCCGCCACCGACAACATCAGAACCATACTGAACAACGGCAAAACCGTGGCCCTCATCTTCCTGGACCTCTCAGCCTCATTCGACACCGTCTGCCACCACACCCTATGCTCATGCCTCAGCAATGCAGGAATCCGCGACAGAGCCCTGGACTGGGTCACCTCCTTTCTCACCGGCAGAACCCAGAGAGTCCACCTCCTCCCATTCTGCTTGGAGGCCACCAAAATCATCTGTGGCATACCCCAGGGTTCGTCCCTCAGCCCGACCCTCTTCAACGTATACATGGCCTGCTCGCTAACACTGCCCGATCCCACAACCTCAACATCATCTCATACGCCGACCACACCAAGCTGATCCTATCCCTCACCAAGGACTCCGCCAAGACCAACCTCCACGAAGGAATGAAGGCCATCACCAAATGGATGGAGAACAGCTGCCTCAAACTCAATTCCGACAAGACGTAAGTCCTCATTTTTGGCTCCACCCCCTCTGCATGGGATGACTCCTGGTGGCCTGCCACTCTCGGAGCCACGCTGACTCCCACCGACCACGCACGCAACCTAGGATTCATCTTGGATTCCTCATTATCCATGACCCAGCAAGTCAATGCCATCTCCTCCTCCTGCTTCAATACCCTCCACATGCTCCGAAAGATCTACAAATGAATCCCCACCAAAACCAGAAGAACAGTCACCCAAGCCCTTGTAATCAGCAAACTGGACTACGGCAATGCCCTCTACGCAGGAACCATGGCCGAACTCCAGAAGAGGCTGCAATGCATCCAGAATGCCTCCGCACGCCTCATCCTGGACATCCCCCGCCACTGCCACAGCACAGGCCATCTGAGATACCTGCACTGGCTCCCAGTCAACAAGAGAATCACCTTCAAACTTCTCACCCACGCTCGCAAAGCACTGCACAACACCGGACCAGAATACCTCAACAGACGGCTCTCCTTCTACACCCCGACCCGGCATCTCCGCTCCGCCGACCTCGCCCTCGCAACCGTCCCACGCGTCCGCAGAACTACAACCGGCGGCAGATCATTCTCGCACCTCGTCGCCAAGACGGGGAACACTCTTCCCATCCACCTGCGTCAGACCAAAGACCTTGCCTTCAGGAAACTTCTCAAGACCTAGCTGTTCGAGCAGTAGCAGCACCTTCCTCCCATCCCCCACTTCAGTGCCTTGAGACCCTCACAGGTGAGTAATGCGCTTTACAAATTCCTGATTGATTGATTGAGTAGATTAAGAACCTACTTATAATGTCCCTGTAACCTTCTGTTTTTTCATTGAATTTCTAAGTTTTTTTTAATTCTGTTTCCTAATTATAACATCCTTGTAACCTTCCTTTTTTTCCAGTGAATTTCTATGTTTATTTTAACACAAAGTAATTTTAATTACTGTACGTAATTCAACCACCATCGTGCAAGGCCTTCAGCCATGCGCTGTCATGGTTGGCTGCAGAACCTGTGGCCAATCCCTATAAACACCCAACCCTGCACCGCGCTGCACTGCACACGGCCTTCAGCTGTGCACAGTGAGGTTCGGCCAAAGGATTTGGCCTGCAGCTAGCCAATGCACCCAACCCCGCACGGCCCCCCACCCCAAGCCGATCCATCCCCCGGGGCCCAGCCTAAATATTTTTTTGGGGGGAGAGGGGGCATGTGCCCCCCACCCCCTCCCCAGGCCGATCCCAGCCCCGGGGACCCCATCCCCGAGGCCTGGCCTAAATATATATATTTTTTTTTAGGGGAGAGGAGCCGGTCAGCCCCCCTCCTCAGGCCGATCTCGGCCCGGTACCGTATCCCCTGAGGCCTGGTCTAAACCATTTTGTTTTAGGGGAGGGGAGCCACGTAGCCCCTCCACAGGCTGATCTTGGCCCCTGGGACCCTATCACCCAGGGCGTGGCCTAATTATTTATTTTTTTCGGCAGAGAGAGCGAGCCGCATGGCCCCCTCCTCAGGCCGATCTTGGTGCTGGGGACCCCATCCCACGGGGCCCAGCCATGTGACATGGGGGCCCCCTCATGGCACCCAGTCACAATGGTGGGGACAGTGGGGGGAGCCTGAAGCCCTGACGGTCTTAGCTGGCTCCTCGCCTCCTGCAGGAGCCAGCACTGCTGTCACAGAGTGGAAGCTGCTAAAGCACAACTCTCTCTGTGAGAGCATTTGTGTCCTCTGTCTCCCTGCCTGCATCCCCATGGGTAGAGAGACAGAGGAAACCTCTGCTCGCAGCGAGGGAGAGCTGTCTGACAGCTCTCCCTCGCTGCAAGCAGAGTGTTGGCTGTGGCTTGGTGACAGCTGTAAAGCTGCAGCCAAGCCACATCAATCAACTGTGTCCCAGAGGTGGGCACCCTGGGACATAGCAAGAGCCGGCCCTAGGGGATGGCAGTCCTGAGGGTCATCAGTGACTCCTCGGTGGGGGCCTCGTGGTCCCCCTCCTACTAAAATAGCCCCAAAAAGGTGGTGGTCCCTGGGCTGCTAGGGTCTGAAATAGACCCCCTTTTGTTTTTTTAATCTTCGCCCTGGGGAGGTGGTGGTCCCCACTGCTGCAGGAAGGGGGGCACATATCCCCCAACACACAATTACAGCAATACCCCGGGGAGGTGACGGTCCCCGGGGCTGGGGGGGCACGCCCCCCCTGCACACAATTACAGCAATGCCCCAGGGAGGTGATGTTTCCTGGGGCTATGGGGTGGCCGGGCGCTCCCCTCACACAATGGCTGTAAAGCCCCAGGTAGGTGTCTCTTTTTTTTTAGGGGCTTGTCTGAAGTTGAGTCCCAAGATGGCTGCCAACACTCCCTGGTTGAAGTGTTGGCAGCCAATCAGAGCTGTGCATTTTCCTGCATGAGCTTGTCATTATGCGTGAAGTTGTCACGGCCAGAGATATACACATTTATTTGCCCTTTAATTTCTCAAAAACTACTGAATGGATTTACACCAAATAAGTGAAAGTGTGATCTGCGTTCCTAAAGCTAGCTTTGTACCAAATTTGGTGTAATTCCATCCAGCGGTTCGGTCTGTAGTTGTGTCTAATAATCCTATGGGAATTCACATGGGAAACACAACTTTTTTGAACGCCCCTTCTCCCCCCGCCCCCGTTTTTCTAGGCCCCGCTTGACAGATCACCTCGCAACTTCCTCTGCGCAATAAGAATCACCAGGGCACTTTTTGGGGAAAATTTCAGGAAGATTTGTCAAACGGTGTCAAAGATATAGGCAAGTCAAAAAACGCTTTGTCTATGGAAACATGGTCCTAACTATAGCTACCTAGTGATGAATGCCACTAGGTCATTTATACATACATACATACATACTTTGTGCTGCATAAATGATGCAAAAAAGAAGCAGAGAACTTTGGGTAGTTCCCAAGTTTAGGTGGAGAGCAGCTCCTGTATAGAACACCCTACAACATCAGTGACGCTGTAAATTTGCTTACCTCAAATGTCTGTTTTTCTAGCAAAGTTTTTAATCATTGGATTAGTACAGTGCCATCCACGCTTGGTGTGTTCTTATACTTACTTAACTGCTAAGAAATGTCTGTGTGATTTAGTGACTCTCGTTGTAAACGTGGTAAAAGTTACCTGCGATGCAATGACTCGTGATGTAGTGCCTGCATTGTAATGACTTCCCCAATACCTTCTCATAAGAGGCAGAATCATTGCATCGAAGCATTGGGCTCCGATCTCATCCAGTGATCTCCTGAGTGCTTGCTATAGCTTCAGTTAAGTGTCAGTTCCTCTTGATGGGTTGTCTGATGACACATTTCGACCCTCAGTTTATAAGGGAGGGCCTCCTCAGAACTAGGGCATGGTAGTACCTGCATGTAAAACATATATGAACCCATTTGCTAAAAAAAGGACAAAAGTGGATATATATGGCGATAGTAAATAAACATCACAACAATTGTAATTGTGATATGGGCACAACCAGGTATATTTTTCAGGGTCCACAATTTTCCTGGGCACTTGTAATGAGGCCCTCTGATTGCCAGCATCTCCTTGAAGGTAATGTTGTGCTTGTCTTATCTGTTGATGTTGATGTTGAGCTCTATCAAGGCAAAATTTAGGAATCATTCACTGTCAGATTTAGTCCCACAGTGCTGAATATTTTACCACAGGACATTTTTCAGAAACCTGTTCAGAGGTCCACGAGGCAAGCAGGAGTTACCGGGCCCAACAGTGGAGGTTGAGGCCTTTTACTGCTGATGTCCTGCCCGGTGCTTGTCCCGCTATGGATCCTGAGCAACTGGGCCAAGTATCCCTTCAGCACCTGACTCTTTGTGGTAGCGCGAGTCGAGCAGTGCAAGACTTCTCAGAAGGGAGGTAGACGTAGAAGGGTGAACACAGGCTCACAGCTCAAAATACATGCACCAGCAGCAATAAATAATTGCCCAGTCAAATGCTTGCTGTATGAAGACAGAAGTATTTATCTACAACTACAAAGTGAAATACGACATTCAGAAACAATACACAGTCCCCTGAGGTCAGGGGTCAAGTGTTTCCTAAGCAGATCCCTGAGTTCCAGTTCTCTCAAATTAGCAGCAGTGGTTATTGACCATTCACTATAGGAGTCATTCCGGTTAAGCCCCACCAGTAGTCAGAGCCTTAGGAGCCCCATTCAGACTCTGTATTAAAGTCAGAAGTGTTCCAGTGCTGAAGCAGTATCTGACAAGCAAGTTCCCACAAGGCTTACTGGGCTGAAATCAGTCTGACCCACACCAGCAGGATTCGAGTAACCAGAGTCTCTGAATGCGCCCATCCGCAGTCACCGGAGCTGCAACGGCTGTCTCCAGTAAGTCTTCCACAGCCCCGGCAGGCTTTGACCAGCTGTCCTTGATTTCCTCACATGTGGCCCTGCAGGGGCTGATAGACTCTTAATGCCTCTCTCAGCTGCAAAGTTCTTTGGTTCTTTCCACAGATAGCGTTGGGGGTTGAAGATCTTGGCTCTGGCCCTCAGTCACGGCTCGGCCCCCTAGGCTCACCACAGCACGCTCTCTTCTTTGATGACAGTCTCAACCAGGTTGCACTTCTTGCTTGGTCCCATTGGCCCCCTCTGGCATTTGGGGGGCTTCGTCTCTCCACTGCACTCACGTTCTGACCCAATCTCCACAGCAGCTTTCTTCACAGCGGCCCCACATCACATATGGGATTGCCGACGTAACATCTCACATGGGTTATGGCCTGCTCAGCCGACAGTACTCTTCACGGCAGCCCCACCTGGCATACAGGATCGGCATCTTAACCTGCAAATGGACGATATCTCATTTGGTGCAGCAGCGAACACGGCTCACTTCACGCCAGCCCTCCTCCAGCATGCGAGGGTCACCAGCTTTCGCTGCACATGGCCAACAATGCGATGAGTGTAGTATCCATCTTCTCCCCCCTTGCTACGAGGGTCAACTTGTCAAGATTCCCCTTTGGACCTCTCTCCCTCCAGTGCTCACCTTTTCCTCACGGGGCACACTAGTCTTGGCAACCAGGCCGGTGCTGGTGCTCCAGGCTCGAGGGTAAAGGGTCCTGGATTCCCTGCGTAATGTCCACAGGAAGAAGTCTTGCAGAGCTTCTCCTCCCACAGCCAGACTGGCTGCTTGACAGTTGACAATTTTTGGAGTCTCAAGCTCCCATTCTTATAGTCCATTTCCAGACACCAAATGTGATTTAGAGTCTGAGTTTTGAAGCTTATGTTGGAGGTCTGCCTCCTTTTGAAGTGCCTGTCCTCTGTTCTCTTCCTCCAGAAAGCAGTGTGTCACAGCACGAGCGACTCCAAATCTGATAGCCCCACAAAACAGGCGATGGGAGTGACTATGAGTACAGACCTGGATGTCAGCCACAGTGATATGTGTATCAGAAGGTTAGCCCAGGGCCCCCATCCCTACTCTTTCTGATACTGGTAATAGCCCCATCTCTTTCCTGAGGTGTGCACAGGCCCCTTCCTTGTGACCTTTCACCGAAGACCCTGGGTCTCCCCCCTTCAGAGTGCTCCACCCAGCTAACAGGAATGCCGCAATACACAAAACTGTCTGAAGGGGAGGGGTTCCTCTACCCCCTCTTGTTTCACCATGCAGCCCTGGGTCTCTCAAAAAAGGAACCAAGTTCCTCCATGTACTGTACCATTCGCAGGTACACATACACCTAGTTACACACACTGCACAGCACTAAGGGCCAGATGTAGCAAGATATGATTTTGCAAATCAGAAATTGCGAGTCGATGCGACTCGCAATTTCCGATTCGCATAATCATATGCAGAATGGTGTTCAGACACCTTCTGCGAATCGCAAGGGGGTCGCAAAGACCCACCTCATTAATATTAATGAGGTGGGTCCCAATTTGCGACCCCCTTGCGATTCCCTGCACTCACAGGGATGGTGGCCTGCTGGAAACAGCAGACCTCCATGTCTGTGACTGCTTTTTAAATAAAGCAGTTTTTTTTTTGTATTGCAGCCCGTTTTACTTAAAGGAAAACGAGTTGCAATACAAAATAAAAAATGAAACCATTTGGTTTCGTTTTTTCAGAGTAGGCAGTGGTCCATTGGACCACTGCCTGCTCTGAAAAAACATTTTGTGCGACATTCACAAAGGGGAAGGGGTCCCATGGGGACCCCTTCCCTTTTGCGAATGAGTTAGCACCCACTTCACGAGGGTGCTAACTGCGAATTGCTTGGCGACTGCTTTTGCGGTCACAAAGCAATTCTGCATCGCGATGCGTGTCGCAAATAGGAAGGGAACACCCCTTCCTATTTGCGAGTCACATTCCCATTTTGCGAGTCGGTACCGACTCGCAAAATGGGAATGTGCATCGCGATGCCCGTTTTGCATGGCGCAAACTGCGAAAATCACAGTTTGCGCCATGCAAAACGGTTTGTACATCTGGCCCTAGATCCTTTATACATTGCACCATTCACAGGCACACATATACTCAGCACAGTATACAGCGTACATGCTCTGCACTACCTCCTTCATGTATTGACCCACTCGCAGGCACACATAAATACACCCAGCACATGCATATAACACACGCGCACTGTACAGAACTACATCCTTAAGACATTGTGCCACATTCATATAACACACGCGCACTGTACAGCACTAAATCCTTAAGACATTGTGCCACTCACAGGCACACATACATACACCCAGCACATGCATATAGCACACGTGCACTGCACAGTACTGCTTTATCCCTGTATTGTGCCACTCACAGGCACACATACATACAGCCAGCACATGCTTATAACACACGTGCACTGCACAGTACTGCTTTATCCCTGTATTGTTATTCACAGGCACACATACATCCAGCACATTCATATAACACACGTGCACCATACAGAACTACATCCTTAAGACATTGTGCCACTCACAGGCACACATACATACACCCAGCACATGCATATAACACACTCGCACTGTACAGAACTACATCCTTAAGAGATTGTGCCACTCACAGGCACACATACATACACGCAGCACATGCATGTAACACACGCGCACTGCACAGTACTGCTTTATCCCTGTATTGTACCATTCACAGGCACACATACAACCAGCACATGCACTGAGCACCACTAACCACCAAACCAATGTAGGCTAAGAGTGAGTTAAGCACACAGTGGAAACTTGAGTGAGTGCGCCTGTAGTCCTCACTCCAGTGGTTCAGGTAAAAAGGACCTGTTCAGTCCCCCACGGCATGCTGCCACCACCACACGTGTGCTGCTCAACTCCTTGTGACGGCGGTAGCCTTTCACCACTATGAGGGTAGCAATGGGTGCCCCTCCCAGTCCAACAAGACCGCAATTTGTGAGACATGGTCCATGGTTACCCACAACAAGAAAACTCAGCATTAGGGATCCAGAGATCGTTACAGCCGGGGTACTCAGGGCAGGTGTATATGCACGTCCATTACCATGAAGAGGACTTTTCCGTCGCAACATTAAACTGTCCCCCATCATCCTAGCTTTCCATTAGGCCATGCAAACTCAGCGATTCAAAGCTTTTCTGACCAGTGTCCTTCACACCCTCTCAAAGTGGCCCGCCCTCCTTTCCTCACACCCCCTCAAAGTGTCCCGCCCTCCTGTCCTTCACACCCTCTCAAAGAGGCCCGCCCTCCTTTCCTCACACCCTCTCAAAGTGTCCCGCCCTCATGTCCTCACACCCCCTCAAAGTGGCCCGCCCTCCTGTCATCACACCCCCTCAAAGTGGCCCGCCCTCCTGTCCTCACACCCCATCAAAGTGACCCGCCCTCCTGTCCTCACACCCTCTCAAAGTGTCCCGCCCTCCTGTCCTCACACCCCATCAAAGTGACCCGCCCTCCTGTCCTCACACCATCTCAAAGTGTCCCGCCCTCCTGTCCTTCACACCGCCTCAAAGTGGCCCGCCCTCCTGTCCTCACACCCCATCAAAGTGACCCGCCCTCCTGTCCTTCACACCCTCTCAAAGTGTCCCGCCCTCCTGTCCTCACACCCTCTCAAAGTGTCCCGCCCTCCTGTCCTTCACACCGCCTCAAAGTGGCCCGCCCTCCTGTCCTTCACACCGCCTCAAAGTGGCCCGCCCTCCTGTCCTCACACCCTCTCAAAGTGTCCCGCCCTCCTGTCCTTCACAACCTCTCAAAGTGTCCCGCCCTCCTGTCCTCACACCCTCTCAAAGTGTCCCGCCCTCCTGTCGTCACACCCCCTCAAAGTGACCCGCCCTCCTGTCCTCACACCCTCTCAAAGTGTCCCACCCTCCTGTCCTTCACACCGCCTCAAAGTGGCCCGCCCTCCTGTCCTCACACCCCATCAAAGTGACCCGCCCTCCTGTCCTCACACCCTCTCAAAGTGGCCCGCCCTCCTGTCCTTCACACCCTCTCAAAGTGTCCCGCCCTCCTGTCCTTCACACGCCTCAAAGTGGCCCGCCCTCCTGTCCTCACACCCCATCAAAGTGACCCGCCCTCCTGTCCTCACACCCTCTCAAAGTGTCCCGCCCTCCTGTCCTTCACACCCTCTCAAAGTGTCCCGCCCTCCTGTCCTCACACCCTCTCAAAGTGTCCCGCCCTCCTGTCGTCACACCCCCTCAAAGTGACCCGCCCTCCTGTCCTCACACCCCCTCAAAGTGACCCGCCCTCCTGTCCTTCACACCCTCTCAAAGTGGCCCGCCCTCCTGTCCATCTCACCTCCTCAAAGTGGCCCGCCCTCCCTGTCCTTCACACCCCCTCAAACAATCCATTATCTACTGCTGGTTTAGTGGTAGTTTCTGTGTTCAGGACATTAGGTCTGACTTGTAACATGCAGAACGCTGGGTACCCGATTAAGGCTGCACTATATAAATATAAAAAACATGCATTTGTTAAGCGCTTAACTTTGAGCCATTCAGCGCGTGCATAGCCGACAATTCAAGGCCTGAGGGGGTGGATCGATTGTTTTCCAGTGAATTCAACTCACAGATTTCAGCATCTCTGGCTCAAGGGCACTGGTCCATGTGTACAGAACATGCAGGTGAGATGCTTGAACTCAGACCTTTCACAGTCAGGGAGGGCTGAGCACAGACAAATGACACAAACAATCAATAATAGAAATACCACAATGTAAAGGAAAATGTTGGTTTGTTTCCTCTTGACAGCATCCTCCAGGAATGTATTTGTTACACATGTGTATGCTCTGTCCTCCTCTGTTCTGCCTCCCACCCAACATAACAGCGACTTTCGAAGGCAGTGTTGAATCATTCGCCTCCTTTTTAAAATCTTTTTTAAAATGTGTTTTACGAGTGGGAGAAAAATGAAAATATGTGTTCAGTACACGTGACGTGAGTAAAAAACTGCCTCATCAGGGCGACCTGTACCCTGTGCTGGGAGCTTCGCATTACCCAAAGGGCCCGCCACCAGTCTGCACCAACCTCCAAAACAAAAATCCAGGACACGTTTTAGGAGCAGAGTGGTCAAGGCGCAAAAATTAAGGAGAGTCGACCCAAAGCAACTTTTCCCATACAAATCACCGCAGCTCTAAACCTATACACACAATTTATCTAAATTACTGACAGTCACATATGTTTTTACGATTTTTAGATTAATATGGTAGGCTTAGCAAATTAATTATGACAACTTTATAGCAAGTTTAAATGCCTTTCAATATAAACCGTAAAGAAAGGGCTTTAGTAATTAAAAGAAAAAAACAAAATTACATGGCTGGAGACTTTATTGGCCTAATGCCTTAGGAGGTTTCTGAAAAGCCATTATAACAGGAGTATACAAAAAAGAGTTAGGAAATGTCTCCAGAGCATGTCACAGATTTATTTTCACGAGCATTCGGAATGACTTCCCTCCAGGCTTACAAACAAGCAGTTGAACAAAATGGAAACTCCTTTACTTCTAACTGCAGATCGGTTCCTTTTAGATGCGGGGCCAAGGCTTGGCAAAGGCTCTTTGTTGGGCCACTCAGTAGGGGCATGGCAAAGCTCAGTACGGGCATGGCAAAGGCTGTCTGTGAGGCCACTCAGTACTGACAGGCAAAGGCTGTCCGTTGGGCCACTCAGTACTGACATGGCAAAGGCTCTTTGTTGGGCCACTCAGTACTGACATGGGAAAGGCTCTTTGTTGGGCCACTCAGTAGGGGCATGGCAAAGCTCAGTACGGGCATGGCAAAGGCTGTCTGTGAGGCCACTCAGTACTGACACGCAAAGGCTGTCTGTTGGGCCACTCAGTACTGACATGGCAAAGGCTCTTTGTTGGGCCACTCAGTACTGACATGGCAAAGGCTGACTGTTGGGCCACTCAGTACTGACACGCAAAGGCTGACTGTTGGGCCACTCAGTACTGACACGCAAAGGCTTTCTGTTGGGCCACTCAGTACTTACACGCAAAGGCTGTCTGTTGGGCCACTCAGTACGGGCATGGCAAAGGCTCTTTGTTGGGCCACTCAGTACTGACATGGCAAAGGCTGACTGTTGGGCCACTCAGTACTGACACGCAAAGGCTGTCTGTTGGGCCACTCAGTACTGACATGGCAAAGGCTCTTTGTTGGGCCACTCAGTACTGACATGGCAAAGGCTGACTGTTGGGCCACTCAGTACGGGCATGGCAAAGGCTCTTTGTTGGGCCACTCAGTACTGACATGGCAAAGGCTGTCTGTTGGGCCACTTAGTACTGACATCAGCCCACTGATTGAAGCCATTGTTAGGTTATATTCATTCAATAAAGCGCAACAAATCACACCCACAGGTACATGGCAGCGAGTGTCCCCGGGCACCATTTTCTGGGATCAGGAAGAGGGTGACATTCCCACTCCAGATCACTGTGGACACGGTTTCTAGTCCTGAACTTTTCATCTACAAATAGTTGATTGTAGGTGTTGTAGTCTAATTTGTTCAGTGGAAGGAACCGAAGAGTGCAGCACCCAGAGAGCATTAGACTGCCACATAAAAGTCCAGCAGATGTAAAGAGTGGGGTGTATTCAGAGGGTGAGAAATGGTGCACTGAGGAGAGTATTAACGATAAGTAACTAACAACTGCAAATTCTTAATGCAACGGTGCACTACTTTGGGGAACACACCCAAACCCCAAAATTCCTGACTGTGCTACTAGTCAGGTAACCTAAAAAATAATAATTGTGGCACCTGTTGTTCTAAAGTAAAATTAATTAGAATAAAAAATCAAATGATATCACATATACATGATTCTTCGAATATATCAAAACAACCACTAGCTTTAATCTATAATTATTTAATATTTACATCTTAGTATGAATTTCCTATTGTTTACATCATCCAATTAAACAATCATTTCAATCAATTTCATAGGAACATCAGTTTTGAATTAAATGGACTTTGGAAGCTAATATAACAACCTCAGTGTATAAAGCTCACTAGGAATTATATGGACTGATATAATTGGGACTTGTGAAATATATTAAGGATTGATTGTTTAATTGGATGATGTAAACAATAGGAAATTCAAACTAAGAATTTACTAAGATGTAAATATTAAATAATTATAGATTATAGCTAGTGGTTGTTTTGATATATTCGAAGAATCATGTATATGTGATATAATTTGATTTTTTATTCTAATTACTTTAGAACAACGGGTGCCACAATTATTATTTTAAAAGTCCAGCAGAGCCATAACACAGGCCCCTGCAGCCCCTGTGGGGCATGGAGGCCGCCAGCCATTCAGGGGGCCCCTATGTAGCCCAAGGCCAATAAATGTCGGTGAGAAATGGGACACTCGGAGGCCCCTCGTGCATTCTGCAAGAGGGCCCATTATTGTGTGTTAGCCACTGAAGTACAGGTCTTGAAACAGAGCCCGGAGCGACCAGGAGGGAGGTGGTGGATGGTGACTGAGATCAAGCGAGAGACCCCGCCAGCTCTGATGTCTGCTTGATTTCAAGAGCTTTTCATTATGAGTGTTAGGATCAGCCCATCCAAAGACCCTTCAGCAGGGGCCGCACTTGGTCAGTATGGCCGGGCGGGCTGGGGGGGGAGCTTCACGTTTCCCAACAATCACCCTGGGACATCTTGTAAAGCACATTATTTGAGAAGCAGGAGAAGAGGGGGGCTTGAGGGACTGTGGAAAGAGAGAGGAGTGTGGATTGTTGGGGTACTTAAAACTCAATATTTTTCAAACTAATCAACATTTTCAAGGTCTTTACAACATAGGCGAGAGACTGTGCTTTTTGTCAGTGTGGGCGTGTGAAGATCCCAGGGGAAATCCACTCCACATTACCCGACTGAAAGCCCTTGTACTTACTACAGATTCAGTGGTCTAAGAGGGTGTCACACACTCCAACCTCCCCACGAGCTACGCTCACACCCCCCAGCGCCCCCCCACGAGCTACGCTCACACACCCAGCGCCCCCCACGAGCTACGCTCACACCCCCCAGCGCCCCCCCACGAGCTACGCTCACTCACCCAGCGCCCCCCATGAGCTACGCTCACACACCCAGCGCCCCCCACGAGCTACGCTCACACCCCCCAGCGCCCCCCCACGAGCTACGCTCACACACCCAGCGCCCCCAACGAGCTACGCTCACACACCCAGCGCCCCCCCACGAGCTACGCTCACACACCCAGCGCCCCCAACGAGCTACGCTCACACACCCAGCGCCCCCCACGAGCTACGCTCACACCCCCCAGTGCCCCCCCCACGAGCTACGCTCACACACCCAGCGCCCCCAACGAGCTACGCTCACACACCCAGCGCCCCCCACGAGCTACGCTCACACACCCAGCGCCCCCCCACGAGCTACGCTCACACACCCAGCGCCCCCCCACGAGCTACGCTCACACACCCAGCACCCCCAACGAGCTACGCTCACACACCCAGCGCCCCCCACGAGCTACGCTCACACCCCCCAGCGCCCCCCCACGAGCTACGCTCACACACCCAGCGCCCCCAACGAGCTACGCTCACACACCCAGCGCCCCCCCACGAGCTACGCTCACACACCCAGCGCCCCCCCCACGAGCTACGCTCACACACCCAGCGCCCCCCCACGAGCTACGCTCACACACCCAGCGCCCCCCCCCCCACGAGCTACGCCACTGCTCTTCACCACGCACAGGGCCCATCTCCCCAGCATCCACCCAGGCCACCCGTAGACAGGTGAGGACCAGGTCCGGTTCACGTCTCAGTAGGACCCGGGGCCCCGGGCCCCGTCCCTGCAGTGATTTGGTTCACTTCATGCAGGGACAGTGTTGGGGAACACGGGCGTGTTCCTTCCTCTCCTGAATTCCGGGTGCTTGCTGGTCCCCTTCTATTCTGGGGTCGAAGAGTGCACGGTTTGCAGCAGTCAGCACCACTGAAGTCTTCTAGGAAGATCACTCAGGGAAGGATTGCAGGTTCTGTTGTCAGTGCCCGTGCGAAGGCTGCTCACCGGAGTTGTTTGACAAGCAGTTTACAGACAGCAATCGCGGACGCGACGTGCGCGCGGTTAATGGGCAGAAGGAGGTCATTACTAAGCTGACCAGAAACTGTCCTATGAATAATGAACGGAGGATGAAGTATTCATGCGCGTGCAGTGCTATCACTGCACCATCATTTATCTGACAAAGCATCATCTGCAGAAACAGAGGGGGGGCAGCGGTGCAGGCACTGGGAGGGCTGTGGGCTCACAGACTGCACTAGAAGCAGCACAAGGAATGGAGCCTGGGGCAGAATACAGACTGCACTAGAAGCAGCACAAGGGAAGGAGCTGAGAGCGAAATACAGACTGCATCGGGAGCAGCACAAGGGAAGGACCTGGGGGCAGAATACAGACTGCACCGGGAACAGCACAAGGGAAGGAACCGGGGGCAGAATACAGACTGCACCGGGAGCAGCACAAGGGAAGGACCTGGGGGCAGAATACAGACTGCACCGGGAACAGCACAAGGGAAGGAACCGGGGGCAGAATACAGACTGCACCGGGAGCAGCGCAAGGAAAGGTGCCGTGGGCAGAATACAGACTGCACCAACAACAGCACAAGGAAAGGAGCCGGGGGCAGAACACAGACTGCACTAGAAGCAGCACAAGGAAAGGAGCTGGGGGCAGAATACAGACTGCACTGGGAGCAGCACAAGGAACGGAGCCGGGGGCAGAACACAGACTGCACTACAAGCAGCACAAGGAAAGGAGCTGGGGGCAGAATACAGACTGCACCGGGAGCAGCACAAGGGAAGGAGCTGGGGGCAGAATACAGACTGCACCGGGAACAGCGCAAGGAAAGGAGCCGGGGGCAGAATACAGACTGCACCAGGAGCAGCGCAAGGAAAGGAGCCGGGGGCAGAATACAGACTGCACCAGGAGCAGCGCAAGGAAAGGAGCCGGGGGCAGAATACAGACTGCACCAGCAACAGCACAAGGAACGGAGCCGGGGGCACAACACAGATTGCACCGGGAACAGCACAAGGGAAGGAGCCGGGGGCAGAATACAGACTGCACTAGAAGCAGCACAAGGAATGGAGCCTGGGGCAGAATACAGACTGCACCGGGAACAGCACAAGGAAAGGAGCCGGGGGCAGAATACAGACTGCACTGGGAGCAGCACAAGGAACGGAGCCGGGGGCAGAACACAGACTGCACTAGAAGCAGCACAAGGAATAGAGCCTGGGGCAGACTACAGACTGCACCGGGAACAGCACAAGGAAAGGAGCCGGGGGCAGAATACAGACTGCACCGGGAGCAGCGCAAGTAAAGGAGCCGGGGGTAGAATTTAAACTGCACGGGGAGCAGTGCAAGGAAAGGAGCCCGGGGCAGAATACAGACTGCACCAGGAGCAGCACAAGGAATGGAGCCGGGGGCAGAATACAGACTGCAACGGGAGCAGTGCAAGGAAAGGAGCCAGGGGCAGAATACAGACTGCACTGGGAGCAGCACAAAGAAAGGAGCCGGGGGGCAGAATACAGACTGCACCGGGAACAGCACAAGGAATGGAGCCGGGGGCAGAATACAGACTGCACCAGGAGCAGTGCAAGGAAAGAAGCTGGGGACAGAATACAGACTGCACCGGGAGCAGTGCAAGGAAAGGAGCCGGGGGCAGAATACAGACTGCACCAGGAGCAGCACAAGGAATGGAGCCGGGGGCAGAATACAGACTGCACCAGGAGCAGTGCAAGGAAAGAAGCTGGGGACAGAATACAGACTGCACCGGGAGCAGTGCAAGGAAAGGAGCCAGGGGCAGAATAAAGACTGCACTGGGAGAAGCGGGAGGAAAGGAGACGGGGGCAAAATACAGACTGCACCGGGAACAGCACAAGGAAAGGAGCCGGGGGCACAATACATACTGCACTAGAAGCAGCACAAGGGAAGGAGCCGGGGGCAGAATACAGACTGCACCGGGAGCAGCACAAGGAAAGGAGCCGTGGCAGAATACAGACTGCACTGGGAGCAGCACAAGGAACGGAGCCGGGGGCAGAACACAGACTGCACTAGAAGCAGCACAAGGAATGGAGCCTTGGGAAGAATACAGACTGCACCGGGAACAGCACAAGGAAAGGAGCCGGGGGCAGAATACAGACTGCACCGGGAGCAGTGCAAGGAAAGGAGCCGGGGGCAGAATATAAACTGCACCGGGAGCAGTGCAAGGAAAGGAGCCAGGGGCAGAATACAGACTGCACCAGGAGCAGCACAAGGAATGGAGCCCGGGGCAGAATACAGACTGCACCAGGAGCAGTGCAAGGAAAGGAGCTGGGGACAGAATACAGACTGCACCGGGAGCAGTGCAAGGAAAGGAGCCAGGGGCAGAATACAGACTGCACTGGGAGCAGTGCAAGGAAAGAAGCTGGGGACAGAATACAGACTGCACCGGGAGCAGTGCAAGGAAAGGAGCCGGGGGCAGAATACAGACTGCACCAGGAGCAGCACAAGGAATGGAGCCGGGGGCATAATACAGACTGCACCAGGAGCAGTGCAAGGAAAGAAGCTGGGGACAGAATACAGACTGCACCGGGAGCAGTGCAAGGAAAGGACCCAGGGGCAGAATAAAGACTGCACTGGGAGCAGCGGGAGGAAAGGAGCTGGGGGCAAAATACAGACTGCACCGGGAACAGCACAAGGAAAGGAGCCGGGGGCACAATACATACTGCACTAGAAGCAGCACAAGGGAAGGAGCCGGGGGCAGAATACAGACTGCACCGGGAGCAGCACAAGGAAAGGAGCCGTGGCAGAATACAGACTGCACTGGGAGCAGCACAAGGAACGGAGCCGGGGGCCGAACACAGACTGCACTAGAAGCAGCACAAGGAATGGAGCCTTGGGAAGAATACAGACTGCACCGGGAACAGCACAAGGAAAGGAGCCGGGGGCAGAATACAGACTGCACCGGGAGCAGTGCAAGGAAAGGAGCCGGGGGCAGAATATAAACTGCACCGGGAGCAGTGCAAGGAAAGGAGCCAGGGGCAGAATACAGACTGCACCAGGAGCAGCACAAGGAATGGAGCCGGGGGCAGAATACAGACTGCACCAGGAGCAGTGCAAGGAAAGGAGCTGGGGACAGAATACAGACTGCACCGGGAGCAGTGCAAGGAAAGGAGCCAGGGGCAGAATACAGACTGCACTGGGAGCAGCGCGAGGAAAGGAGCCGGGGGCAGAATACAGACTGCACCGGGAACAGCACAAGGAAAGGAGCCGGGGGCACAATACATACTGCACTAGAAGCAGCACAAGGGAAGGAGCCGGGGGCAGAATACAGACTGCACCGGGAGCAGCGGGAGCAGCACAAGGAAAGGAGCCGGGGCAGAATACAGACTGCACCGGGAGCAGCACAAGGAAAGGAGCCGGGGGCAGAATACAGACTGCAACAGCACAAGGGAAGGGGCCGGGGGCAGAATACAGACTACACCGGGAGCAGTGCAAGGGAAGGAGCCGGGGCAGAATACAGACTGCACCGGGAGCAGCACAGGGAAAGGAGCCGAGGGCAGAATACAGACTGCACCGGGAGCAGCGCAAGGAATGGAGCCAGGGGGCAGAATACAGACTGCACCGGGAGCAGTGCAAGGAAAGGAGCCGGGGCAGAATACAGACTGCACCAGGAGCAGCGTAAGGAAAGGAGCCGGGGGGCAGAATACAGACTGCACCGGGAGCAGTGCAAGGAAAGGAGCCGAGGCAGAATATAAACTGCACCGGGAGCAGTGCAAGGAAAGGTGCCAGGGGCAGAATACAGACTGCACCTGGAGCAGCAAAGGAATGGAGCCGGGGGCAGAATACAGACTGCACCGGGAGCAGTGCAAGGAAAGGAGCCGGGGGCAGAATACAGACTGCGCCGGGGGCAGAATACAGACTGCACCAGGAGCAGTGCAAGGAAAGGAGCTGGGGACAGAATACAGACTGCACCGGGAGCAGTGCAAGGAAAGGAGCCAGGGGCAGAATACAGACTGCACTGGGAGCAGCACAAGGAAAGGAGCCGGGGGCACAATACATACTGCACTAGAAGCAGCACAAGGGAAGGAGCCGGAGGCAGAATAAAGACTGCACCGGGAGCAGCACAAGGAAAGGAGCCGTGGCAGAATACAGACTGCACTGGGAGCAGCACAAGGAACGGAGCCGGGGGCAGAACACAGACTGCACTAGAAGCAGCACAAGGAATGGAGCCTTGGGAAGAATACAGACTGCACAGGGAGCAGCGCAAGGAAAGGAGCCGGGGGCAGAATACAGACTGCACCGGGAGCAGCGCAAGGAAAGGAGCCGGGGACAGAATACAGACTGCACCAGGAGCAGCGCAAGGAAAGGAGCCGGGAGCAGAATACAGACTGCACCGGGAGCAGTGCAAGGAAAGGAGCTGGGGACAGAATACAGACTGCACTGGGAGCAGCACAAGGAAAGGAGCCGGGGGCAGAATACAGACTGCACAGGGAGCAGCGCAAGGAAAGGAGCCGGGGGCAGAATACAGACTGCACCGGGAGCAGCACAGGGAAAGGAGCCGGGGGCAGAATACAGATTGTACCTGTCCCACGCATACTGTGTCACTGGATCCAAGCTGTAGCTGGCTGATGAGGCCATAACTAGGAGAAAACCAGTCGGGGTTGCTTGTGTTGCAGGTCCGGAAGGACTTGGCCTTGCAGTTCGGATTGGACTGTTCCCATTGGTGCAGGGTCAAGACTGATTTGCATATAGCTGGGTCCAAACTGAGGTGGGATGGTGGGCAAGAAAAACGACGGATTGGGCTGCGGCCCGAACGATTGTCAGCGGCTGAGATTCATTCAAGCATTCCACCCATCACTTTTGTATACTTATTGTGGCACGCGTACCGTGGCACACTTCGGTGAATGTACCTCTAATAAGTGGGTTTGACAAGATCCATCATCACTTGTATCCACTGAAGAGCCTCGGATGTCAAAGGCAGCAGCATAAGAGTGCATGGTTTGGAAATCTAATCTGTGCATAGATAAGTGCGTGTCTCAATACATGGCAGCTCCATGGAAAGTTCGTAAAGCATGTATTCCGTTTTAAGTGGAGGCTCTGTACGCATGAAACATTGGGATATATGTATGAGCTCATATATTGCACACGTGGGAGGGTGTGATCGCCCTGTTTCTTGTTTTCACGGTCTGGTGCAGATCACTGGTGCCCTGTCATAATGCATGACCGGCCCCCAGTGATGCCACTCTGCCCTGCGGGCACGGGGCACCAGTGACGAGCAGGCGCCCGGCCCCTGAGCTCTGCCTTCTCTCACACACACTGACAGGCAGGCAGCCCCCGGGACCCGCTCGGGTGTCTTCCCTTTCCCCGCTCAGGCTCTCAGAATTACAGGCCATTCCCAAAGCAAAGAGGGCAAGCATTGCACGCCCCTTTCAAGGTGCCATTGCGGTGAAACCTCGCGGCAGCGCGAGGCAGGCGCCCTTCACGTGCCCCCAAAGCCCCCTGAGATTCCCAGATCAGGCCCTGCTTGAAAATGACACCCTTGCCTCCCTGCTTGCACTGCACTGTGAGAGAGGCCTGCGTCTAGAGAAACAGTTCATTATGCAAGGCCCCTGTCGAATAGTGTTGCTTTGTGCGCTGTTGTGTACAGATTGTGTAAGCCATCTTTGTTCTTTTCTTATAGGACTCTCTGGGGTTTGTATGTTTTTTAATATTCTGTATCATGCCCGAAGCACCATGTATTACACGGAATAAAGCGCCCCCCACGTGTACACAAAGGCTCCCCTTGCATCTCCATGTTGCTATAGAACTCTTTAGTAACATGTCATATCAGGATTGTGTGCAGTTCTGAATTGTTTATATTTTATTGCATACATATTTAGGTGCATGATACTTCGCCATTAACAGGGAAACGTGTCTAAAGGGTGTGACAAGGTTATGACATCACTTCCTGCGGGATCACTTCCTGTATAGAGTGACACCACAGACAATGCCTGCACTTATAGCCCCCCTTATGTTTTTAGGCATTGCCTGCTGCTTTGTAGATATAGTGAATGGATGTCCAGTGCTGGACAGTTAGCATTGGAAAAACAATAAATTATTGACACATGGAGAACAGAGGTTCCTTCTGGTGTGCTCAATTATTTTACTAAAGTTAGTACATAAAAAAGTTATTTAATTCACAAACAGTTTAGAAGTTCACAACCTCAGTGGAATACAAGAGGGTCCACTGCAGACTTTTGTTGATACATTTTGCAGCATAATAGGTGTTCAGTGCTCCGGTGATCACACAGTGAATGGAAACCAGAGTGTAGTGCTGTGGTTGTATGATATAAAAGACAATGGAGCAATGGGAATTTTCGTACAGTTTGGGCCCTGAGGTTTCAGGCATCACAGTAGTTCACAATGAATCACTTCCTATTGCTGTCGTCATTGACAACGTTTCAACCCAAAGCGGATGAAGGGTCATCATCAGGACAAGAACATGTGAACGGATGCAAGAGCAGCTGGTTGGTTTACAGTGAATTAACTAATTGGAAAAAATGAGATGAGACGCTGCAAAATAAACCATCCTGAGCAAAATGGAACCACATTTAGGGCCTGATTACAACTTTGGAGGAGGTGTTAATCCGTCCCAAAAGTGACGGTAAAGTGACGGATATACCACCAGCCGTATTACGAGTCCATTATATCCTATGGAACTCGTAATACGGCTGGTGGTATATCCGTCACATTTGGGACGGATTAACACCTCCTCCAAAGTTGTAATCAGGCCCTTAATCTGGGTAAAGTTCCCTATGATCGGTTGCAGGATCACCTCCAATAGTTGCAACAGGGTTAGCTGTTAGCGGGGACCACCGCGCTGACCAGTGTTGTGATGCGTCTGCAAGAGATGCATGGATCCAGCACATGAGGTGCATTCGCAAGCTTTCCACTGTGCATCAGAACACAACATCCCTGCGGCTGCCCGCGCCATCTGGCATTCATAGAGTTGCTTGCCGAAGCTGGACCTCACAAATAATTTGGTGAACCTGGCTCCCATGGCCTTGACCTCTGTGCAGCCTCATTTACCCCTGAGTTATGCTGCCTAAGTGGAGTGTACAGTTTTTCAGGGAGAAGGGACATTGGTTGACTGGCCTCTTGATCCTCATCAGTTGTCAATTTCCAGGCATTAAGGTCTGGAGTAAAAGCGCCAATGAAAAGAAGGCAGACAGCGGAAGAGCGGTCGGGCGGGAGGATCCAGCCGTTTAGCACTTCCTATTATCCACAGTGAACCCAGTGGAAATGCATCTCACGTTATTACCACTGGGACCCGGCAGGTCCTGAGCAATATCTGGAAAGATCAGCAGCGGGAAAGCATGGATAACAGGCCCAATCCATCAGACGACACAAGCGGAAGCGACGGCAGCTGGAGCTGCCGCAAACCTGTGGTGATTGCAGGGAATAACCTATGGCTGCAGGAATAGCAGTATATTTGAGAAGAGCCGACTCGGTGAAAGGACACATGGCTGAAAGAACACCCAAGATATCTGAGCAGAGCTGACTAAAGAGGAGAATAACAAGGCTTCCAGAGAAGAGTTAACTCAGCTGAAGAAACAGTGGCTGAAACAATTGCACAGATATCTGACCAGTGCTGACTACAACAAACAAACATGGGCTGAAGGAACAGCAAAGATATCTGAGTAGAACCAACTAAAACAAACAATCTAAGGCTGAAGGAACAACAGAGATTTCTGAAGGATACTTCTAGCTGCAGATTCCTCACCATAGGATACTCACCAGGTGGCTGACTGGAGCTGGAAAGCTTTCACCAGCAAAGCTTCCACGTGCCACAAGGTGGGTCTGTGCAGCTCCACGTTGCCTCGATCCCACCCCGGAAATGACGGAGGAGAGTCACATATAAGCACCATCCCTGTGCACTGATGTCAGTTCTATTCTTTCTGCACCACTGGACGTGGATCGGAAGCTCCACGAGCAATTTTGTCAGCCTTCCGACAAGTCCTAAAACAAACTCAAGTGCGCTAGGAAATGATGTCCCATCTTACGACTACAGGTTTCAAACCATGTTGCAACTATAAAAAACAAATGTTGGTCACAGACCACCAAGAAGTGTGTCTCTGGTTTGCAGAACCAAAAATATCCCATGGACGGATTATATTGTAAAAAATATCAAAGACCAAAATATAGAGAAGGTAAGAGCAAATAGTTAAGTATCGATTTACTGTTCCACATCTACGTACCTTCAAGATATATATATATATATTGGCAAGGTTATATATGCGGAGTTATACACACTAAAACTTTACTTACCTTTTCATATTTTTGTCCTCAATATTCTTGACATTATATTTTGTCCCATGATACTATCGGTTCCGGTATTCTGTGTAAACACCGAGGAGACACCGCTGGAATTCACAGCATAAGCATAGCAGCTCACAGATTTACGCCACGTGCCAATGGCCTAACTCCTCCCAGCACACTCAGGACCGAATGGGAACAAGACCTGGGAGGCCTGGAGGATGAAGCATGGGGATGCATGCCGGTACCCCCGATAGGTGGCGATACATGCTGCTTTCCGGTTGGTTCAGTTGAAAATACTTCGCAGGTCCTACTTCACGAGAACATGTCCATTTAAAATGGGCAGAACAAATGATGACCAGTGCCTTAGGGCATGCCGGCGAAGGGGTACCCTGTTGCGCACACTGTCGGGCTGCACTCCGATAAGGTACTAATGGGAGAAAATCATTGCAAGAGACTCCCGGGCATAGTCTGCTTAGTGACCCTGACACCTTAGTTGGTTCTGCTGGGCACCTTAATTGGTACTGCTGGGGATCTGGAGGGGAACTAATTCTGGACAGATAAACATTGTTATTTTGCAACATGTCATTGATGGCGGCATGGTGAGACATAATGAGAGACTGAGGGGCGACCTCGGTCCTGAAGGCGACCGACTGGGAGTCGAACCCAAACTGGTGTACCGAGCCGGCTGATGCCCACGAAAATTCAAGAAAGTGTGGGGCGCTTTGAGAAACGCAGAAGGGGGCTTGGGGTGAAGACGGTTTGGAAGCATCTCTGGAACAATGATACCTCCTGAGGGGTGGTACCCAATGATGTAGTATCACCAGCCACAATTTTGCAAGTATATGGGCACATCTGATGGGTCTCACTTCATTCAGCATTGTGGTAAAGTGGGGGTGCAAGCACATCGCATTGCAACTGTGGGGTACATTGTTACAGTTTATTGTTATCTGTTTGTTTATTGGTATAAAACGTAATAAAAAGATTTTAAAAAGTATGTCTCCGGTGCTTGGTCTTGAAGCAAGAATCAAAATCATATGACAAGTGTGCCCTCATGCACTCGAAGGTGATCAGTGACCAAGAAGCGAAGCTGTACATTGCCAGACATTATATGACCCCACCCATGACCCCCATCCAGCCGCGCTCTATTTTTGTCATGTATGGGCCACTTAATTAGAGGTGGCTTCAACAGCAGCAGGAAGTCCTAGGCACTTTCCTCACACCGCTTGATGGATGCAGCACACAGCTCCACCCTTTAATATATCACATCCGGGTCGGAGGTCAGCAGGTCAGTGTTGCACAGGGAGCACTTGTCAGCTGCAGGTGTAGGAAGTGGTGGCCATGGGCACCTACCTCACACCGCTCTTGGATGCAGTGTGTGGCTCCACCCTATATTATATTACATCCAGGTCAGAGGTCAGCAGGCCAGTGCTTATCAGCTGCGGGTTTCTTGGTGGAGCAGCTGTAGGAAGAAGTGGTGGCCATGGGCACTTACCTCACACCGGTCTTGGATGCAGTGTGTGGCTCCACCCTATAATATATTACATCCAGGTCAGAGGTCAGAGGGCAGGCCAGTGCTGTAGTGGGAGCACGAATCAGCTGCGGGTTTCTTGGTGGAGCAGCTGTAGGAAGAAGTGGTGGCCATGGGCACCTACCTCACAGCGCCCTGGCATGCAGCACACTGCTCAAGAGCAGCACCGCAGCAGGGGTTGATTCTAAGAACCTATCCCATGCTGCTAGAAGGTGAAACTGCAATCAGACAGGGTCACAGGAGAGTTCACCTCAAAGATTCACAGTGACTTTTGTTAATCTTGGCGATGCCCAGCTAAAAAGACACTGTTTTTGCTCTTGAGTTTTAACTTCAAACTAATTACAGAGTATGGAAGTCCTGGGCCCAGGGAAAAAGCCCTAGCTGTCACCCTCCCCATGTGACAAGCCTGCATATCCAATCCATCAATCAATCAGGATTTATAAAGCACAGCAAATTACCCATGAAGGTCTCAAGGCGCATATTGGATGCGTGTTTGCCTTCAGTTATAACCTGTGCACAAAAAATGGGAAACACAAAGCACAAACAGCATCTGCACATATTCCTCAGAGCACACGTTTCTGCAACTAGAGGGTTGGACTGGGAGGCAAAATAGGCCGAGGCACCCTAAAAAAGAGTGGCCCACATTTGCGGATTGCGGCTTTTGCAAAGCAGTGCATCAGTGTTTTAAGTATAAGGGGGGCGTTGTCTCAAAGAGGCATGTTCTCTTAACCTCTTTGAGATAAAAGAAACGGCAGATGCTGCCAGGACTCTGTGTGCATGGATGAGTTCACCCTTGTGGACCACACCTGAATATAAGTGAGGGCCCTTCTGCTCAGGCCCCTGCCTGCTCCATGTGCAGAGGTGATGCTGCTGTGCTAAAGGCAGCTGGAGTGTGATGTCATGTCTGTAAAGATGGTAGTTGCAGTGTGATGTCACATCTGTAAGGGTGGCAGCTGCAGTTTGATGTCTCGTCCTTAAGAGTGGCAGCTGCAGTGTGATGTCACGTCTGTAAAGGTGGAGCTGCAGTGTGATGTCACGTCTGTAAAGGTGGAGCTGCAGTGTGATGTCACATTCTGATTCGTGTGTGTTGAGCGGATGTGGACGGAGACTGATGCTATGGGTCCCATATTTAAAAGGTTGAAGTCCCCTTGTGTGTTGCTACAGAATCTATTTTTGCAACCTGCTGTATTATTTAACAAGACTGAGTCCTGATGATGGTCTGAGAGACCTCTGACTGCCACCACAGGCCGAAACGTCAACATTACCTTCTCATTTGACAAGCTGAATTGAAAGTAAATGATATTGCTTGAACTGGGACTGAAAAAGAAAGCAATTATTGTGCATGACTGTGCTCTCAAGGTGACACTGCTGTACTAAACGTAGCTGCAGTGTGATGTCACATCTGTAAAGATGGCAGCTGCAGTGTGATGTCACGTCTGTAAAGATGGCAGCTGCAGTGTGATGTCACGTCTGTGAAAGTAGCTCTCAGGGTGACACTGCTGTACTAAAGGCAGCTGCAGTGTGATGTCGCATCTGTAAAGATGGCAGCTGCAGTGTGATGTCACATCTGTAAGGGTAGCTCTCAGGGTGACACTGCTGTACTAAACGTAGCTGCAGTGTGATGTCATCTGTAAAGATGGCAGCTGCAGTGTGATGTCACGTCTGTAAGGGTAGCTCTCAGGGAGACACTGCTGTACTAAACGTAGCTGCAGTGTGATGTCACATCTGTAAAGATGGCAGCTGCAGTGTGATGTCACGTCTGTAAAGGTAGCTCTCAGGGTGACACTGCTGTACTAAACGTAGCTGCAGTGTGATGTCACATCTGTAAAGATGGCAGCTGCAGTGTGATGTCACGTCTGTAAAGGTAGCTCTCAGGGTGACACTGCTGTACTAAAGGCAGCTGCAGTGTGATGTCACATCTGTAAGGGCGGCAGCTGCAGTGTGATGTCACATCTGTAAGGGCGGCAGCTGCAGTGTGATGTCACATCTGTAAGGGCGGCAGCTGCAGTGTGATGTCATCTGTAAGGGTGGCAGCTGCAGTGTGATGTCACATCTGTAAGGGTAGCTCTCAGGGTGACACTGCTGTACTAAACATAGCTGCAGTGTGATGTCACGTCTGTAAAGATGGCAGCTGCAGTGTGATGTCACGTCTGTAAAGGTAGCTCTCAGGGTGACACTGCTGTACTATAGGCAGCTGCAGTGTGATGTCATCTGTAAGGGTGGCAGCTGCAGTGTGATGTCACATCTGTAAGGGTAGCTCTCAGGGTGACACTGCTGTACTAAAGGCAGCTGCAGTGTGATGTCACATCTGTAAAGATGGCAGCTGCAGTGTGATGTCACATCTGTAAGGGTAGCTCTCAGGGTGACACTGCTGTACTAAACGTAGCTGCAGTGTGATGTCATCTGTAAAGATGGCAGCTGCAGTGTGATGTCACGTCTGTAAGGGTAGCTCTCAGGGTGACACTGCTGTACTAAAGGCAGCTGCAGTGTGATGTCACATCTGTAAAGATGGCAGCTGCAGTGTGATGTCACATCTGTAAGGGTAGCTCTCAGGGTGACACTGCTGTACTAAACGTAGCTGCAGTGTGATGTCATCTGTAAAGATGGCAGCTGCAGTGTGATGTCACGTCTGTAAGGGTAGCTCTCAGGGTGACACTGCTGTACTAAACGTAGCTGCAGTGTGATGTCACATCTGTAAAGATGGCAGCTGCAGTGTGATGTCACGTCTGTAAAGGTAGCTCTCAGGGTGACACTGCTGTACTAAACGTAGCTGCAGTGTGATGTCACATCTGTAAAGATGGCAGCTGCAGTGTGATGTCACGTCTGTAAAGGTAGCTCTCAGGGTGACACTGCTGTACTAAAGGCAGCTGCAGTGTGATGTCACATCTGTAAGGGCGGCAGCTGCAGTGTGATGTCATCTGTAAGGGCGGCAGCTGCAGTGTGATGTCACATCTGTAAGGGCGGCAGCTGCAGTGTGATGTCACATCTGTAAGGGCGGCAGCTGCAGTGTGATGTCATCTGTAAGGGTGGCAGCTGCAGTGTGATGTCACATCTGTAAGGGTAGCTCTCAGGGTGACACTGCTGTACTAAACATAGCTGCAGTGTGATGTCACATCTGTAAAGATGGCAGCTGCAGTGTGATGTCACGTCTGTAAAGGTAGCTCTCAGGGTGACACTGCTGTACTATAGGCAGCTGCAGTGTGATGTCATCTGTAAGGGTGGCAGCTGCAGTGTGATGTCACATCTGTAAGGGTAGCTCTCAGGGTGACACTGCTGTACTAAGCAGCTCGCAATATGGTGTCAGTACTGTAAAGGTAGTGGTGCTAGAACAATTTTCATAGTGGGGGTGCTGCCATCAAAGTTACCTCACAGAGGTCTCATTCAGCAGGAGGGTGGTGAGGGTGAGGTGTGTGGTCAGTGGTGCATTTTGGAGCTGTCACAAATATGTTACTATATCATGGTCTGGCCGCGCATTATCATTTAGAGACAGCAAGGTTTCCACTGAGATGGCCACAAAGTTCGCACTGACATGCAGTTTTAATGTTAAAACTATAGGGCACACACCATCATGTGTAGAAAATTAGTTTCAACAAATTGTTTGCATTTGCATAGCACCATGTAAAGTTTCTTGATTTATTTTGATCCTGTTAAAGTTTTGTTTCTTTCACACTGTACAATTACAAAACAAAATGAATTATTTGTCTTTCCTAACTGTTGATATAGTTTGAAATATCTGTGCAGTTCTTTTACAGGTATTTAAATTGTGTTTTGTGTTAGAAAAAAATGACACCTTACAGCAGGTGTGTCCAACCACATGGTGAGCTACCAGTAGTTGTCAGAAACCTTCAGAGTAGCTCAGCAGCCTTGAGTTTATTTTTCATCTCAGCTCAGGTTCACATTTTACTTTTAATGTTACAGGAAGGCTGTTTATCTCAGATTATTATAACCAGGTTGCAAGAGCAGGGCCTGATAATGAGCAGAGCTCAGTCAGATTTATGACTCAGGCTTGGGCTGGGGCACAGAGGTGAAGAACTGAAGGACTGAGGTCTTTAACTCTTAAATACATGTCCTTATCAACTCAATAGTGAAACCATAAAATGATGTTTCTGAATGCTGTTAAATGGGAGAAAAATAAAATGAAAAGCTACTTTAATGTAAAGTTAACTCTTCATTTATATGTTCTCCCATTTCAAAGTATCACATCGCAAAGAGCTGGCCGTTTGCTCCCGGTGGCCAGCAGACACTGTGCCAGATGTACAACTGAAAAATAGTCATGTGTTTTAAGTGTGGGATTTTTAAAGGGCCAAAAAATGTTCCATAACAATTTTCTGCACTTATATGTCTCCCATTAAAAAAATGGTTGTATGTTTCTGTTACACCTGTAACAGTACTACCTTTGGCGAAAGGTATGTCTTATGCCAAACACACATATCCCACTCATAAGCACACATGTTCATACATCGGCAGAGACCATAGTCTCACTGACACACATGGCAGCCCGGACGCATTGCCCCTTGTCAACGTATGTTGCTTAAACCATGGTATCCGGCTCTATGGGCAATAGACTTAAAGCCAGTGAAGCTGGGTGTGGTGGTGTCTGGTGAAAATGCGCAAGTTGTTTAGCCTTCAGTAGTTCACAATGATTTTCACTGATCAGAAGTATCTCTCACTAGAGAAAAGGCTGGAGACCCCTGCCCGATGCCTCTGCTTTCAAGCTCCCCAGACCCCAGCAAGATTGTCAGATCCTCCATTAACTTTGCAGTCAGAGGAAGAAAAAGTAAACACCAACCTCCATTTAAAGAAAAACAGCACTATTGAGAAGACTAACCTGACATTTGACCTCTTTCTTTGAACCCACAGCAAACGTGACAAGATAAGCACAAAATGTCAAGGCATCTGTATGGGACATTAACCTTCTGAAGTCCAGCATGGTTACTATGGGGGGGCTGTAGCCCGCCCCCCTACTTCCTGTGCTTATGATTAAGGGCAGCTCTCAGTGTGATTCCACTGCAGTAAAGACAGCTCTAACAGTGACGTCCCTGCAGGAAAGGCAGCACTCAGTGTGACGTCAGTGCAGTGAAGGCAGCGTTTATGGGATGTCAGTGGAGGAAAGGCAGCACTCAGTGTGACGTCACTGCAGTAAAGGCAGCACTCAGTGTGACGTCAGTGCAGTGAAGGCAGCGTTCATGGGACGTCAGTGCAGGAAAGGCAGCACTCAGTGTGGCATCAGTGCAGTGAAGGCAGCGTTCATGGGGACGTCAGTGCAGGAAAGGTAGCACTCATGGTGACGTCACTGCAGGAAAGGCAGCACTCAGTGTGACGTCAGTGCAGAGAAGGCAGCGTTCATGGGGACGTCAGTGCAGGAAAGGTAGCACTCATGGTGACGTCACTGCAGGAAAGGCAGCACTCAGTGTGACGTCAGTGCAGAGAAGGCAGCTCTCATGGTGACGTCCCTGCAGGAAAGGAAGCCCTCAGTGTGACGTCAGTGCAGGAAAGGCAGCACTCAGTGTGACGTCAGTGCAGTGAAGGCAGCGTTCATGGGACGTCAGTGCAGGAAAGGCAGCACTCAGTGTGATGTCAGTGCAGTGAGGCAACTCTCATGGGGACGTCAGTGCAGGAAAGGCAGCACTCAGTGTGACGTCAGTGCAGGAAAGGCAGCTCGATATGTGTCCTCGATAACAGCGGGGCCCAGCTGACAAGGGCTGACCCTGGCCTGTGTGTTTTCGGCGGGGAGACCCGTGTTCCCTGCGCCTCGACACGTCTCGTGAAAGGATGGATTACTCTGGCCTGCTCGCAGCCTCCTCTCTCCGCAGTCAGCGGGGAGCCGGCGGGAGTTTCCAATGAATGCTAATGTGATCCGGGCAAGGTACCTACTCAGGGCTTTAGATTTACAAAGCGACAGTGCTGTCCCCCAGGAGCAGCCAGGGCCGCCTGTGCAGACCCCCCTGCTGCCTGCAGATAACAGGAGGTGTACAGTGTCTGCTGGGAGGTGGGGTGCACCGGGGCCCAGAGACTGGTGGGGCCACAGACCCCCCTGCTGCCTGCAGATAACAGGAGGTGTACAGTGTCTGCTGGGAGGTGGGGTGCACAGGGGCCCAGAGACTGGTGGGGCCACAGACCCCTGCTGCCTGCAGATAACAGGAGGTGTACAGTGCCTGCTGGGAGGTGGGGTGCACAGGGGCCCAGAGACTGGTGGGGCCACAGACCCCCCTGCTGCCTGCAGATAACAGGAGGTGTACAGTGCCTGCTGGGAGGTGGGGTGCACAGGGGCCCAGAGACTGGGGGGCCACAGACCCCACTGCTGCCTGCAGATAACAGGAGGTGTACAGTGCCTGCTGGGAGGTGGGGTGCACAGGGGCCCAGAGACTGGTGGGGCCACAGACCCCTGCTGCCTGCGGATAACAGGAGGTGTACAGTGCCTGCTGGAAGGTGGGGTGCACAGGGGCCCAGAGACTGGTGGGGCCATAGACCCCTGCTGCCTGCAGATAACAGGAGGTGTACAGTGCCTGCTGGGAGGTGGGGTGCACAGGGGCCCAGAGACTGGTGGGGCCACAGACATCCCCGCTGCCTGCAGATAACAGGAGGTGTACAGTGCCTGCTGGGAGGTGGGGTGCACAGGGGCCCAGAGACTGGTGGGCCCAGAGACTGGTGGGGCCACAGACCCCTGCTGCCTGCATATAACAGGAGGTGTACAGTGCCTGCTGGGAGGAGGGGTGCACAGGGGCCCAGAGACTGGTGGGGCCACAGACCCCCCTGCTGCCTGCAGATAACAGGAGGTGTACAGTGCCTGCTGGGAGGTGGGGTGCACAGGGGCCCAGAGACTGGTGGGGCCACAGACCCCCCTGCTGCCTGCAGATAACAGGAGGTGTACAGTGCCTGCTGGGAGGTGGGGTGCACAGGGGCCCAGAGACTGGTGGGGCCACAGACCCCTGCTGCCTGCAGATAACTGCAGATGTACAGTGCCTGCTGGGAGGTGGGGTGCACAGGGGCCCAGAGACTGGTGGGGCCACAGACCCCTGCTGCCTGCAGATAACAGGAGGTGTACAGTGCCTGCTGGGAGGTGGGGTGCACAGGGGCCCAAAGACTGGTGGGCCCAGAGACTGGTGGGGCCACAGACCCTTGCTGCCTGCAGATAACAGGAGGTGTACAGTGCCTGCTGGGAGGTGGGGTGCACAGGGGCCCAGAGACTGGTGGGGCCACAGACCCCCCTGCTGCCTGCAGATAACAGGAGGTGTACAGTGCCTGCTGGGAGGTGGGGTGCACAGGGGCCCAGAGACTGGGGGGCCCACAGACCCCACTGCTGCCTGCAGATAACAGGAGGTGTACAGTGCCTGCTGGGAGGTGGGGTGCACAGGGGCCCAGAGACTGGTGGGGCCCTACACCCCTGCTGCCTGCAGATAACAGGAGGTGTACAGTGCCTGCTGGGAGGTGGGGTGCACAGGGGCCCAGAGACTGGTGGGGCCACAGACATCCCCGCTGCCTGCAGATAACAGGAGGTGTACAGTGCCTGCTGGGAGGTGGGGTGCACAGGGGCCCAGAGACTGGTGGGCCCAGAGACTGGTGGGGCCACATACCCCTGCTGCCTGCAGATAACAGGAGGTGTACAGTGCCTGCTGGGAGGTGGGGTGCACAGGGGCCCAGAGACTGGTGGGGCCACAGACCCCCCTGCTGCCTGCAGATAACAGGAGGTGTACAGTGCCTGCTGGGAGGTGGGGTGCACAGGGGCCCAGAGACTGGGGGGCCACAGACCCCACTGCTGCCTGCAGATAACAGGAGGTGTACAGTGCCTGCTGGGAGGTGGGGTGCACAGGGGCCCAGAGACTGGTGGGGCCACAGACCCCTGCTGCCTGCGGATAACAGGAGGTGTACAGTGCCTGCTGGAAGGTGGGGTGCACAGGGGCCCAGAGACTGGTGGGGCCATAGACCCCTGCTGCCTGCAGATAACAGGAGGTGTACAGTGCCTGCTGGGAGGTGGGGTGCACAGGGGCCCAGAGACTGGTGGGGCCACAGACATCCCCGCTGCCTGCAGATAACAGGAGGTGTACAGTGCCTGCTGGGAGGTGGGGTGCACAGGGGCCCAGAGACTGGTGGGCCCAGAGACTGGTGGGGCCACAGACCCCTGCTGCCTGCAGATAACAGGAGGTGTACAGTGCCTGCTGGGAGGTTGGGTGCACAGGGGCCCAGAGACTTGTGGGGCCACAGACCCCCCTGCTGCCTGCAGATAACAGGAGGTGTACAGTGCCTGCTGGGAGGTGGGGTGCACAGGGGCCCAGAGACTGGTGGGGCCACAGACCCCCCTGCTGCCTGCAGATAACAGGAGGTGTACAGTGCCTGCTGGGAGGTGGGGTGCACAGGGGCCCAGAGACTGGTGGGGCCACAGACCCCCCTGCTGCCTGCAGATAACAGGAGGTGTACAGTGCCTGCTGGGAGGTGGGGTGCACAGGGGCCCAGAGACTGGTGGGGCCACAGACCCCTGCTGCCTGCAGATAACAGGAGGTGTACAGTGCCTGCTGGGAGGTGGGGTGCACAGGGGCCCAGAGACTGGTGGGGCCACAGACCCCTGCTGCCTGCAGATAACTGCAGATGTACAGTGCCTGCTGGGAGGTGGGGGCCACAGGGGTCCAGAGACTGGTGGGGCCACAGACAGGCCCTGCTGCCTGCAGATAACAGGAGAAGTACAGTGTCTACTGGGAGAGGACACAAGGGGCCCAGCGACTGATGGACCGAGGACAGGCCCTGTCGCCTGCAGATACCTGGAGATGTACAGTGTCTGCTGGGAGAGACACAAGGGGCCCTGCGACTGATGGCCTGAGGACAGGCCCTGCCGCCTGCAGATAACAGGAGAAGTACAGTGTCTACTGGGAGAGGACACAAGGGGCCCAGCGACTGATGGACCGAGGACAGGCCCTGCCGCCTGAAGATACCTGGAGATGTACAGTCTCTACTGGGAGGGGACACAGGGTGCCCAGGGACTGATGGACTGAGGACAAGCCCTACCGCCTGCAGATAACTGGAAATGTACAGTGTCTGCTAGGAGGTGGGGGCCATAGGGGCCCAGAGACTGGTGGGGCCACAGACCCCTGCTGCCTGCAGATAACAGGAGATGTACTGTCTCTACTGGCAGGGGACACCGGGTGCCCAGGGACTGATGGACCGAGGACAGGCCCTGCCGCCTGAAGATACCTGGAGATGTACAGTGTCTCTTGGGAGGGGGCAAAGAGCACAGGGGGCCCAGACACTGGTGGGGCCACAGACAGGCCCTGCTGCCTGCAGATAACAGGAGAAGTACAGTGTCTACTGGGAGAGGACACAAGGGGCCCAGCGACTGATGGACCGAGGACAGGCCCTGCCGCCTGAAGTTACCTGGAGATGTACAGTCTCTACTGGGAGGGGACACAGGGTGCCCAGGGACTGATGGACTGAGGACAAGCCCTACCGCCTGCAGATAACTGGAGATGTACAGTGTCTGCTAGGAGGTGGGGGCCATAGGGGCCCAGAGACTGGTGGGGCCACAGACCCCTGCTGCCTGCAGATAACAGGAGATGTACAGTCTCTACTGGCAGGGGACACCGGTCTCCCAGGGACTGATGGACTGAGGACAGGCCCTGCCGCCTGAAGATACCTGGAGATGTACAGTGTCTCTTGGGAGGGGGCAAAGAGCACAGGGGGCCCAGACACCGGTGGGGCCACAGACAGGCCCTGCTGCCTGTAGATAACAGGAGAAGTACAGTGTCTACTGGGAGAGGACACAAGGGGCCCAGCCACTGATGGACCGAGGACAGGCCTTGCCGCCTGAAGATACCTGGAGATGTACAGTGTCTGCTGGGAGAGGACACAAGGGGCCCAGAGACTGATGGACTGAGAACAGGCCCTGCCGCCTGAAGATACCTGGAGATGTACAGTGTCTCTTGGGAGGGGGCAAAGAGCACAGGGGGCCCAGACACTGGTGGGGCCACAGACAGGCCCTGCTGCCTGCAGATAACAGGAGAAGTACAGTGTCTACTGGGAGAGGACACAAGGGGCCCAGCGACTGATGGACCGAGAACAGGCCCTGCCGCCTGAAGATACCTGGAGATGTACAGTCTCTACTGGGAGGGGACACAGGGTGCCCAGGGACTGATGGGCTGAGGACAAGCCCTATCGCCTGCAGATAACTGGAGATGTACAGTGTCTGCTAGGAGGGGCCACCAGAGAGCACAGGGGCCCAGGGACTGATGGACTGAGGACAAGCCCTACCGCCTGCAGATAACGGGAGATCTACAGTGTCTGCTAGGAGGGGCCAGAGAGCACAGGGGCCCAGAGACTGGTGGGGCCACAGACAGGCCCTGCTGCCTGCAGATAACAGGAGAAGTACAGTGTCTACTGGGAGAGGACTCAGAGTGCCCAGGGACTGATGGACTGAGGCAGGCCCTGCTGTCTGCAGATAACTGCAGATGTACAGTGTCTGCTGGGAGGGGCCACCAGAGAGCACAGGGGCCCAGGGACTGATGGACTGAGGACAGTCCCTACCGCCTGCAGATAACTGGAGATGTACAGTGTCTGCTAGGAGGGGCCAGAGAGCACAGGGGCCCAGAGACTGGTGGGGCCACAGACCCCCCTGGTGCCTGCAGATAACAGGAGGTGTACAGTGCCTGCTGGGAGGTGGGGTGCACAGGGGCCCAGAGACTGGTGGGGCCACAGACATCCCCGCTGCCTGCAGATAACTGCAGATGTACAGTGTCTGCTGGGAGGGGGCAGAGAGTACAGGGGCCCAGAGACTGGTGGGGTCACAGACATCCCCTGCTGCCTGCAGATAACATGAGAAGTACAGTGTCTACTGGCAGGGGACACCGGTTCCCAGGGACTGATGGACTGAGGACAGGCCCTGCCGCCTGAAGATACCTGGAGATGTACAGTGTCTCTTGGGAGGGGGCAAAGAGCACAAGGGGCCCAGACACTGGTGGGGCCACAGACAGGCCCTGCTGCCTGTAGATAACAGGAGAAGTACAGTGTCTACTGGGAGAGGACACAAGGGGCCCAGCGACTGATGGACCGAGAACAGGCCCTGCCGCCTGCAGATAACTGGAGATGTACAGTGTCTGCTAGGAGGGGGCAGAGAGCACAGGGGCCTACAGCTTGGAGGGCTGAGGACAGGCCCTGCAGCTGCAGATACAGGAGCTGTGCAGTGTCTGCTGGGAGGAGCATCCCATCCACCGAAATATAAATCTCATAGGACAGAATGGTATTTAGATTTCGGCGGACGGGATATCGATCACCGTTGTGACGGAGTAACCCATCCAGCAATATATGTCGGTCTATAACTCCTTAGTGGGAGCTTCCTCTGCCCACTCACCTCACCAGTCATTCACACGAACTAACATACCTCCTGCCCACTAGCGATGGCATCTCATTCCTTGATTCCACCACAAACTGGGGTAGTGCCTCTAAGGGTTTCTTCTGAGAACTCAAGACAAAAGTGCTAACCAATGCACAACATCATCAACCACTGGGCTTGGTTCTGGGGTAGCGTGCTACTGCTGTAAAGCGCTTCGGTGCCTCACCAGGGATTGTAAGCGCCATGCACATCATTTACAAAACAGTAGAGTAATGGTGGAGTTGTGTGGGGTTGTCGTGGTAGAAGGGTACAGGTGCTAAATCATGGACGTCAATTCACCAAATGCCTGGGGTAGCGGAAGTGACATCACATGCCCTTTGACCTCGCACACACATACTTACAAATACACACATGTTCACACTCATACGCTCTCTGTCACATAAACGCACTCTCGCCCGCAAGGACGCACAGAAGACACACTTACAAGTATTTTGTACTTACCTGAGCCGCCAAGGAAGGGCATATTCTGGCCAATTGCACTCCACTCACTATAGTGTGAAACAACTTGACACAAAACAAATAATGTGGAGCTCCAACTGATGTCCATAAGGACAAGCTGTAACTGTATTCCTGGCACTGAATGTGCCACCTCTGAGGCCAGGGGTCCCAAAAGCAGTACCAGGGGTCACAAAAGACAAGCCAGGGGTTGCAGGGTGACCTCTGGTGACCCCTAAATGACGTCCATGTGAGTCATGTCAGGACTGTTGAACATCGGACATGATGGGGGGTTTGTTGGAGCTAGCATGGCAGGGGTGCCGCAGACAAGGATTGAGGTACATCGAAGGAGCTGTATGTGGGGTGTGGTGCCTGAATGACCGGCAGGGGTAGCTGGCTCTAGTGGGCAGCGTGTGATGTTGGCACTGTTGGATGGTCTGTGAACTCAGCTCTGTGTGGGACTTAAAGCGGGAGGCTGAGAGTGAACCCTGCGTTTTGGACAGAGTGTGAGGAAAGCAGTAGGACAGTGGGTGAAACTAGAACTGGTCAGAGACATTTCAGGGCACAGACAGAGGGGGCTCTAACCCAGGGCCCCAGCTCTTAAGGGGGACCCTTGACAGAGCCAGCTCTCTTCTGCAGAAGGTCTTGCCCTGATGACCTTGAATAATTCTTAAACAGATTGTTTTCAATACCGTTTTCCTTTAATTTATTTTTAGTGTGAGTAATGTGTGAGTCTATTGCAAACATTTTACAGTGAAATGTTGTGTTTGTTTCATGCAACATCCATAAAAGAGTTTCTTTTAGATCAAAACAGGGCCTCACCTATGAAGAATGGGAGGGTATCACAGAGATTATTTGCAGTAATATTAGTGAGATGCTGCTGTGTTACAACATGAAAAGCACACGTCACTATCTCTGAATATTCCATGTACATACATAAAAAAAATTAACGTGTGTGCCTCTGCACTGTCAGTGACCTGATGAAAGAGTCCATGAAAGGTCTTCCGAGCATGGTCCCCGAGGCACCCAAATACTTAAACTGTCCCTGGAACTGGTGGTCAACGCGAGACGCCTGCTCCGTCGGGCAGTGCGTGAAGCTGAAACTGGTGAACTGTGTGTGGAGCTGCCTGTGTGTGGAAGTGGCGGGCACTGGTGAATGCTGCATGCTGTGGGACTGGCTGGCAGTGATCCGCAGTGGAAGGTGGCTCTGATGACTGGTCTGTGGAGCTGGCTCGTGTGGGTCTGGCATCGGTGAACAGCATGTGAAGCTTACACTGGTGGGCAGTATGTTAAGCTGGCACTGTGTGGAACGGACACTGGTCGCAGCGTATGACATTGATGCTTGTGAATGGTGAGTTAAGCTGGCACAGGCTGGGAACTGGCAAGCACCAGCAGGCAATGTGTAAAACCTGAACTGTTGAATAGCGTGTGGAGCTGCTCCGTGTGGGACTGGCAGGAACTGGTGGGTCATACATGAAGTTGGCTCTGGTGGATGCAGTGCTTAATTTGTAAATAAATACGTGCCGCGGCCCTGGTTAAGAGACCACTGCGGACTGCATCACCAATTGCCCTGTCCATTCCAGGCCTCCAGAGTTACGAGAATGGAGTGGGCACCAGCTAGTAGGTATTATAATGTATACTGGATAAGCAAACAAATGTGCTGATCTATAAATTAGACAAACAGCGCCACCATCTGGCAGATTTAATGAGTGCCAGGGATCACAATTAGGTGCCGAGCACCAGAAACCACTGGTTCAAGTTAAGCACGGGGTGGATGGTGTGTGTAGTTGTGTCTTAGCCTGGCTCTGGTCAGTGGTGTGTGGAGCTGGCTCTGTGTGGAAGTGGGCGGTGTGTGCAGCTGTAACTCACATATGCACCCCAGCACAGAGAGCTGTGGTTGTGGTAGTAGTAGTAGTAGTTGTAGTACTAGTAATAGCTGTAGTTGTAGTAGTGGTGTTAGTAGTTGTAGTACTAGCTGTGGTTGTAGTACTAGTTTTGGTTGTAGTACTAGTTGTAGTAGTGGTGTTAGTAGTTGTATTAGTAGCTGTAGTTGTATTAGTGGTGCTAGTTGTAGTAATAGCTGTAGTTGTAGTAGTAATATCTGTGGTTGTAGTAGTGGAGCTAGTAGTAGTAATAGATGTGGTTGTAGTAGTGGTGCTATTTGTAGTAGTACTAGTTGTTGCAAGTACTAGTTGTAGTTGTGGTGCTTGTAGTTGTAGTAGTAATAGATGTGGTTGTAGTGGGAGTAGTAGTGGTTGTGATAGTGGTACTAGTTGTAGTAGTGGTACTAGTGGTTGTAGTAATAGCTGTGGCTGTAGTAGTGGTACTAGTTGTAGTAGTGGTACTACTAGTTGTAATACTACTAATAGCTGTGGTTGAAATAGTGGTACTAGTTATAGTAGTAGTAATAGCTGTGGTTGTAGTAGCTGTGCTAGTTGTAATAATGCTAGTTGTAGTAGTGTTACTAGTAGTTGTAGTAGTAGTAATAGCTGTGGTTGTAGTAGTGGTGTTAGTAGTTGTAGTACTAGCTGTGGTTGTAGTACTAGTTGTAGTAGTGGTGTTAGTAGTTGTATTAGTAGCTATAGTTGTATTAGTGGTGCTAGTTGTAGTAATAGCTGTAGTTGTAGTAGTAATATATGTGGTTTTAGTAGTGGAGCTAGTAGTAGTAATAGCTGTGGTTGTAGGGGTGCTATTTCTAGTAGGACTAGTTGTTGCAAGTACTAGTTGTAGTTGTGGTGCTTGTAGTTGTAGTAGTAATAGATGTGGTTGTAGTGGGAGTAGTAGTGGTTGTGATAGTGGTACTAGTTGTAGTAGTGGTACTAGTGGTTGTAGTAATAGCTGTGGTTGTAGTAGTGGTACTAGTTGTAGTAGTGGTACTACTAGTTGTAATACTAGTAATAGCTGTGGTTGAAATAGTGGCACTAGTTATAGTAGTAGCAATAGCTGTGGTTGTAGTAGTGGTGCTAGTTGTAGTAATGCTAGTTGTAGTAGTGTTACTTGTAGTAGTAATAGCTGTGGTTGTAGTACTAGTTGTAGTAGTGGTACTAGTACTAGTAGTAACAGCTATGGTTGTAGTAGTGGTGCTAGTTGTAGTAATGCTAGTTGTAGTAGTGTTACTAGTGGTAGTAATAGCTGTGGTTGGAGTACTAATTGTAGTAATGGTACTAGTAGTAATAGCTGTGGTGGTAGTAGTAGTGCTAGTTGTAGTATCTATATTAGTAGTAATGCCCCTTAATGCTACCCATCACTGAACCCTAAAAACCCATTACCACTACTCCTCTCTGAGCCCTCGTTATCAGCCTGGTGGTCGGTGATTATGGTTTTAGCCACGAGGCCACCTCCAGTGTGTGTGTAGATCCCCTGCTCCTAGTAGCACTTCTTCAAAGAGTAATCGGATGGAATCTATAGCATCTAGTTCCACGAGGCGCTGCTGCAGACAGCCAAGCACACAAGTCAATGCTGGTCCATCGCTGTCGTTTTTTCTTTCACTCTTTGGAAGTTTCCACTTCATGGTCCAAAAAGCTGGGCACCTCCTTGTAAACTACTCATTCCCTTGTGTGCCTCATTAAGTCTGTAGACAACACTGTACGTCTGTGGGGTCAGGGCTGGTACCTAGTTTGACATCTTTGTCATAAATGGTTAAAGATCTAGAAACAAGTAGCTCCTTCCATTCATTGAGGGTGAAGCAAGGAGGGTGTAAATGCTCGAAGTGAACCATTTAGAGAATCCTGATACCTTAATTGCACTAGAGAATAAAATGCACACTTTGCTCGTTGCACCAGTTTCAGGTTCAAAATTGGCTGCTTTAGAGGGCAGCTCAACACACTTTAAAGATTCTTTCTAAAAATCACACACAGAATACACACATTTCTGTACTCCCTGAACTTGATTGGTGTCTTGAGGCACCATCATGAAGGCATAGAATGTTCCTGGACATGTAGTGAGTAAGGAAGAACAAAAGTCATTTAACTGAAGAAATACACTAAAAAAATAACCAAGGGTGGATCAGGGTTGTTCAATTACAACTAGAACTTTACGCGCAGCACGTAGCGCAGTCATTAATTTGAGCCGGTAGTTTCTGGTGCTTGGCACTTGCACTTAATTATTAGCACCGGTATTTATGACAGCTGCCACATGGTGGTGCTGTCCATCTGATTTTGGAGTAAGTACAACACTAGTTGTCCAGTAATTCTATATACAATAAAAGGACTAATACATGCTGCCCAAGCTATTCTTATACTTTGGGTGACCTGGAATAGTCTGATTTGTCACACTTGTAGAAGGGCCGTTGTTAGAAGTTGTGTTGCTATGGTTATTGGCAGCGCTGGCTGGGGCGATGGATGCTGCAAGTTGCAGTGGCCTCCTGACAAGGGCCCGGGACTTCTTTTGTTTACAAATTAAGTACCGACGTAAAGTAGTAGGTTCATCACACAGCCATCCAATGACACACACCAATGACGGCAGCAAGGGCGTAGGAGACACTACCCTTCTGGGGAGGACACCGACAGCCTCGGGGAGAGCCGAGCCAGGGGTCTCGCTTGGCCCCAAGAGCCAAAGCACAAGCCACGCCAAATAAAAGATGTAAAGCAAGCAACAAGCGTCATGAAAGAAAATTATTTTTTCATCAGTTCTCAGTGTCCCAGTTCACAAAATATGATTATATCACTGAATTGAGTGACATTTATCGAAAGTAATATTTTTTAAATCATGAAACATTCAAGAACGTCTCATGCCCTGAAGTCATTGCTACAAGTTATGTAATATATGACAGTTTTTCATGAATTCAGTTTACATGGTCTATGTTGTTATTAAAGGTGACACATTAATATTTTATATTAACCACATACATATATAAGAAATATATAAATTCCTTGAAAGTGCTTTCTAATTGGTTGGTTAAGGAGAATGATACACAGTGAAGAGATGTGTTGTGGATCTCACAATGTGGTGAGTGTGGGGAGCTGGGATTGGAGCCTGGTGTCCTGGATGTAGACTGCAATTCAGCCGCTGTAGGGCTATTTCCTTCCCTCGTCTGTTTAGGCATTAAGGCCCATATTTATTCTTTTTTAGCGTCGCATTTGCGTCATTTTTTGATGCAAAAGCGGTGCAAACTTGCAAAATTCAATTGTATTTTGTAAGTTTGCGCCGTTTTTGCGTCAAAAAGCGGCGCAAATGCAGCGCTAAAAAAGTATAAATATGGGCCTAAATGTCAAATACAGTCACAGAACTAGTCTCTCTGAAGCAAAGTTGTCCCCTGCGTCCCCCCCAATCCAAAATATGAGGGGGGTAAATCCCCCATAGCCCACATTTCCTACACCAGGGCCATCAGCCCAGGTGCACCAGCCCTAGAACTGAAATGCACTCCTTTTCAGGCGGCTGTGCACTTGTGATAATGTGATATGCTGTCAGTCACCGTGCAAAACAGCAAGCGGAGGAAGTGGGCTGTCACACCTCTGCAGGATGTTTGCTGTGGTGGCGGAAGCTAACTGTGAATGGCAGTTCAACACACCAATGGGTGAAGAGGGTTGACCAAAAGCCCCTGTACATATACGCATTGTAAATATGAATTTTTAGGGTAACAGGAGGCTGGCGAGACTAGGCCAGACCTACAGAAAAGCCGGCCACACGGCAGAGGATGGCCTGTGTTCTGGTGGTGACCCCACCACAAGAGTTTTCAGTGTGGCTGACCCAACCACATCGCCCCTGTTGTATATGCTGCAGGACCCGAAATGTTAAACTAAGCAGAGGATGTGGGATGTGGTCGAACAGGGTATATGCCAGGTGCATACATGCAAACATTTTAACATTGTAAAGTAGTTCATTTCGTAACAAAATTCAAAAAGATGTATTTCCTCATTGACATACTGAAGCAGAGGCCATTTTAGACGGGAAAAAGAAAAATAAGGCAATTTTTGGCTTACAAGATTGGGAGCCTCCCACCTGAATTGGGTCTACTGGCATGTATGCAGTTTGCAGATCCCCTACAATCAGTGTTTAATTTGAGCTGGTGCTTTCCGGTGCTCAGGACCGGCGCTTAATTACCAACACCCAGACTTTACAGCTGCCACATGGAGGCGCTGTTTTTTGTAATTTAAAGCTGAGCAGAACAACAGTTGTTTACTAATTCAATATACATTGTGAACAACTAATGCCTACAACCCAAGCTATTCTTATAGCTTGGGGGCCTCAAACAGTATGAATTGTCACACTTGTAGCAGTGAGAATTCCTGTGCCATGACCAGGGCAACTGAGAGTTGGCACGGTGCCTTAGAGAGGGCTGCTGAGACACCAGCCACAGGCGCACAGATGTGAAGCTTCATGTCTTTGACAACATCATCTGCTGCTGGCCCAGACCACGGGCAGCTTTGCTGACAAGCCCACAGTCAGGAAAGTGACAGTACATTTAAATCCCTTTGCAAAGTGCACTTGTGTTGGTGGCATTTGAGTCCATTTCAGGCAATATTGAGATCTGAAATTTCTTTGTGGCTAAGATTGACTTAAAGCTGCTTTGGTGGCATCTTAATTAGTTCAAAATACGGTATGTATGTATATGGCATTTCTCTCGCGTGAACCTAACCAAAGCTAGCAGAGGCCTCTACATGGTCAAATGCAAACGTAAAGTAATCACATACTAGGAGAGGAGGCTGAGTTGTGGATGGTTAATGGAATGTGATGCAGGTGTGATCTTCAGCTTTTCCCTAAATTGGAGCAGTGTATTGCTTCTCTGTATTTACGCGCCCAAGATATATGTCAGCCAGGTTCACCCACTACACTATGAGTAGGTCTTTGAGATCTACACTCGCAGATCTACCCAAACCACACATGTTCAGATTACGAACTAGAGGAGGTAAATCCTTTGCAGTACTAGGCACTAAGGCTTGGAACCATCTTCCCAGCTCACTCAGATGTACTGATTCCCAAGCTACCTTTAGAAAGCAGTTAAGACCTGGATTTTTCCAGATGCATTGTGTTACTCTCATCCTCTGAAGAAGATACCTAACTGGCCTCTGATCTTGTACCTGTGTGAGTCATGTGGCCTTCTGTATAGCACCAAGACGCTCCTCCAGGAGTGAAAGTGCGCTCTGTAAGTAATCAATTCAATTCAATTCATGCAGATTTGAAGACCGGGGTGATTTGTTGGTCAGTCATGGAGAACCCTTGGGTGTGTAGAGTGTTTGAATGCCTCATGGTATGACCATCCGACGCAGTGTTAGGGCAGCGCGATCCCTGTTATACAATATTCCATAGAACTAAAGGGAAGCCCTTATGTGACATTGGCAATAACACAAAGTGGAAGCAGTTGTGTGATGTTTGATACACTAACAAAAAACCAAGCAGTTGTGTAATGTTGGTGAATAAGCAGAAGCACTGCAGCTCTATCTTGAGTAGACTTGACTGTATGGCAACAAATATGTCAGCTCAAGTTTGTAAACAACCCGCCCTCTTGTCTGTCCTATCCTAGGTATGGGGACATGGTGCCCAACACCATCGCTGGAAAGATTTTTGGTTCCATCTGCTCCTTGAGTGGAGTGCTGGTCATCGCACTCCCCGTCCCCGTCATCGTGTCCAACTTCAGCCGGATTTATCATCAGAACCAGCGAGCAGACAAGCGAAGAGCCCAGCAGGTAAAGTCACTTGTATGCCAGGGATGAGCCGGGCATGGGGAGGTCTGCACGTACCATTTCTCTTCTTTCTGCTTAAGCGTGGCCAGGCAACTGAGCTCAACACCTGTAGCCTGTCACCATTGCTGATGATGGAATATCAAGGTTATGGAAATTCAATTATATTCCAGCCCCGTGACACTGCTTTAATTGCCTTAATATTGTGTTGTTCTGTGCTGGTACAAGCTACCATCCCCTGGGGACAAACTGGGACCATCTTATAGAAGTGCCCCAGGGCACTTTGGTATCACAAGAGGGGCTGCAGATGCTTGTGTGGCCATTTCTGTTATACCAATGGCGCTGGCGCACATATAGCACCAGTGCTATTACCAGAGGGTGTTCCCTCATTTGCATGGGGGAGTGGTCCCATGCAAATGAGGGAATCCCTTTGCCTCTGTGCCTGGTCGAACTATAGACGAGAGTGCAGAGGGCTAAGAAGGTGTCAGGAGGGGCACTGTCAGTGTGCCCCCGATGACAGCCCTCTGGAGGGCGGAAAGACGGTCCTTTGGGCCCCCCAGACATCCGCTTGCTGGGAGTTGTAGTCATTCTCTGCACCCACCTACAAGAGGATCTCTAATCCGAGTTGCTGCCTGCACAATAAAGGACAGAACAACTTTAAGGCAGGCCTCTGTGTTTCACTTGAATGCGCTGCCCCAGGCCACCATGAGTTTGCGGCTGTCCTGGGGGCAGCACATTCAACGTAATGGGGCACACTTTCTCTGTCCGTGCCCGGCGCACCTGTTTTAAGGTGAACAAACAGATAATGAGCTCCCTATGTCTAATGGGGTCCCTGATCTTTACTGAGGAGTGCAAGGAGCACATCAGTAAGGAATGTATTTATTCCAAGACAAACTTCCTCTCATGAGCGTTCACCCACCATTAGGGTGATACCAGTCACACATCAGTCAGTCTCCTGTCCTTGTTCCTCTTAGAAAATGCCTATGCCAACACTGCCCTCAACCAACCCATATCAAAAGCTCTACTGTGAACCCTGTGATCTGTAAGGGACATGTGATTGCTGCTGAAAATCCAAAACCTGCTGACTGATCTGACCATGACTCATTGCCACTCTAGTTGCTTCTTTCATACAGCAAAATGCTTGGTCAACATAAAGGGAATTAACAGTTTAATACTCCTACCCGCTTATACCCTGGTACATCTACTTCTACCTACACTTTAATATGTCTACCTCTAGGTAGACACCAATGCTTGAAACCCCTCATTATACCCTTGTACAGCTACTTCTACCTATACGTTATTTCCTCTATCCCTACATATAGTCTGTCACCTCTACCCCTCATCATACACTTGTACCTCTACTCCTACCCTCAGTTTATTACGTCTGCCACTGGTTATACCCTGGTGCTTCCTCCCTCTGTATACCCTTGTAAGGCTACTTTGACCTACACTTTCATGTCTATACCCCTGCCCATACCTACTATTTGGACCCGTGCATATACCCTTTCACCCCAGCATTGATGATATGCTGGTGCTCCTGTGCAGATACCCCGGTAGCTCCCCCCCTCCCTGCACCCAGGGTAGAGAGCCACGCCGCGGTGCCACGGCCTGGATGGGCGCTGCGGGCGAGCGCCCACAGGGCTGGCACAGGCAGATCTCACAGGTGAACCTGTTCCTGCCCCAGCAGCCGGAACCCCTCGGAGGCTGCATGTGGGGCCTGTGCGCCCGGAGCGGAAGCAGGAGCGGGGGGTGAGTGTGGCGGGGGGGGGGGGCACATGGCCAGGTGAGGGGAAGAGGAGAGAGCTGAACAGGTGAGGGAGAGAATAGCAAAGTGCAGAGAGCTAGGGACTGGACGAGGACAGTGGCTACAATGGAACAAGAGGTGAGACAGACAAGGAAAGAGTTCGGAAATCTGGGGCAGTTGTGCGAAGGGATGGCATAGATGGGCTCCTGGGCAGGATTCTGGGAGCTAGAGTATCGTACGAGGGGAGGGGGCAACGACATGACAGGAGTATCGGGTAGAAAGAGGCACAGGAGGGGTTGAGTAAGAGGTGAAAGCCCAGATCCTGCAGAGTTAGGGTGACCACCTGGCATTGAGGCAAATTCTGGACAGGACTATAAAAAATTCAGGACAAAGGGTCAAAATTCAGGACAAAAATTCAGGACAAAGGGTCAAAATTCAGGACAAAAATTCAAGAACAAACGTCAGTTTTACAGACACACGCAAGAGAGGCCATGCCTCACTATGTTGTCAGTGCATTTATTTACTCTTTTTTAACATAGCACTATTTATTCACTGTGGTCTTTTTGTGATTGCCTCCTGGTATGCTACATTCAGGTGTCGTATTACGTCCTTGTTCAGTAGTAAATTAATGCCCTTCAGTACTGCGGCAAGGCCATCACCCCTACCCAAATCTACCTGATCTTTCCTGAAGAGAAAGTAACAGCAACATTTTGATTATGTTTCTGAACATTTTAAAACCCCTGGCAAACAGTTTGGGAAACATTAAGGTAATTAACCTTATGCTAGTTTAAACAAATTGAACAAAAACATCTGGCTTACCCCAACCGCCCATGGACTTTCAACTTAACGAGGCAGGGCAGATGGTGTGGGCGACAGTCTCACACCTAATGTCAGGATGTGATGTACCCATAACTTGTCTCTGGTCTCACAACACTAGAGTGTATGTCTGGGACTCTACATTTATCTCAGAAATGGGAGCCCGGACTACCAACCAAAGATAATAAAAGAGGAGGATGAGCCAGTCTACTCTGCAATCTATGCCACTGCACCACTCTACACTACTGCTCTCTCTGCTACTCCATTGTATGCCACTCTACTCCACTGCACTCTATGCCACTCTACTCTGTCCCATGCCACTCCATGCCACTGCACTCTAAACCACTGTACTCTACGCTAACGCACTCTAAACAACTGCACTGTACCCCACTGCACTATACTTTGCACCACGGGGCTCTACACCACTGCTCCTATGCCACTCTACTCCACTCCACACAACTATGCCACTAACTTTAAGCCATGCTGAACAGCAGCTACTCTGGTGTACAACATTGCTAAGGGCTAAAACACATTAGCAAGGCCAATAACTCTTTCGTAGATGAGATCTATTGGCTTTGCCAATGTTTGTTAGTACTATGAGGTACCGAGGTACCTGAAAGAACTGTGAAAAATACAATTACATCATAATAAAGGCTGCTACAAAATGCGCAAACACATTTCAGTTAAATAAAAAAAAAAGTGCTTTTCAAATACAGATTTGAATAATATACAGTTTATACCTAGTACTAAAAAATGTTATAACACTCCATTAAAACCACACACCCCACAGCTCACTTTGGAACACCATTACAATACCTCTCTAAAAGAAATATCTTTGCCACCAGAAAACTTAAAGTGACTCCTTTTAGTAAAGTCAATGGAGGTTTTCAAGCCCCTTTGTATTTGCAGATTTACCAGTTGGGCACATTTGCATGTCTTTAGGGAAGGAGACCCCCTGGCAAGAAGGTCTGATTCTTATCTGTCTGCCCCTCCCTCAGAGCACAGGAGACTCCCTGCCTTCCAGTCCAGCTGGGGAGACTGATCTGCCCGTAATTTCGCCCTGCCTCCGTTGCCCTTTAGATGAAAGGCTAAAATTACGGACAAATGCCGTCCGTTAAAGCTTTCATCACGGACAACGGACGGCAGGGCGAAATTACGGACAGTCCGTGAAATTAACGGACAGGTGGTCACCCTATGCAGAGTGCAGGGAGCACCCCTCAGTTTCCCCTGGGACACCGGGTCCCCCTCCTGGCACGAGCCTGACTCCTGGGCCTGCAGTGATCTCACAGGGCCTTTAACTCACCAGCGCTAGCGGGGGCGAGCAGTCAAAGGGTAACTCGGGGGGCGAGGACAGCGTGAAGCTCGGTCCCAGAAACAGTGTCACTCCAGAGCCAACAGAGACTGATACAAAGTTACTGTAAAATGTACACAAAGTGAGACGGAGGGCTTCGAAGTGTAACACTGTATAACACAAAGCACCTCAGTACCTTTCAGGTACCTTTGGGTCGCTGGCACTGTGCCGTGGCTTCTCCGGTGGTACCAGAACCTGCTGGCAGCAGACAGTGGACATGGCCAGTAACTTCGGGGGCGGGGGCTCTGAATCGAACACCTGATTGTATCTAGGGCTCTGCCAGTCTAGGCTTCTGTTTTTCTGGGGGGGGTCTAGGACCAGGGCCACTGGAATTATGCAATTGTGCAGCTGTGGTGATTTTCACACAATTATAGATTTGCCACATTCCCCGCGTATTTCACCATCTGCCCCATAATCTGCAGATTTTAACAAAAAAAAATGTTTCTAGCTCAAATAGTTCAAAAGTTACTAAAAGTTGGAAAGTTATTTGCAAAGCTGGACTGGTGAGCATTCTGTTGTTTATTACTACATTTGTTGTCTAGGCTACTACTAATGAGGTGCATCCGATGCTCAGACAGTGTTACCAAGTGTAAATAATGAAGTTATACGAGTACATAATTTGGCACATAATGCTTCATAATTTGCTCTTTCTAGCCTCATAGTTTACTCAACCCTGCAGCATAATTTGGCCCTCTCTTGCAGCATAATTCTAGTGGCCCTGCATAGGACTAATGTAAGCTCACCTTTATAGTTCAGGGTCAGTGTCTGGCAATCTGCCCCTTTAAGTACAGATGTCCCTCCAAGTAGGGGGTCCTCCTTCCTCCGCAGGCTCCCTAGTGGAGCAGGAGCAGCAGACAACCTGCCTTTAAAAGACAACCTACAATTCACCCGGGCAGCGAGCTCCCTATGGACAAACCCAAGACGGACAAGGAAACCCATTGAGTAAAAAGCAAGCAAATGGCAATGACAATGAAGCCAACCAATGGTAAGCAGTGGGCGGGCTTTAAGTTGTTGGCATGGAGACAATAGGTCTTTTGCTATCACACAGCTTGCTCTGTCTGGTAGGCTCGACCTAAAACGGAGTGTGTCATTTAACAGAAGGAATGGGCAGATGGAAATGAGATCAGTCTGGGAAGTAAAAATGGACAATCAAGAAGGGACAGCAGAGGACGTCCATGAAAGAGGGTGACTTGGATAGAAGAGACAGGGAATTGAAAATTGTGGTTCGGAGGGATATACATGGAAAGGCTGAATGTACTGTTAGCACAGTCTATAGACACCAGTGGGTGTTTTGCTGGAGTAACTAAAAATACAATTCTACACATGTAAAAATAAAATGCAGCAATGGTACAATTAATCATTTTTCCAGATCCAAAAGACCCCTTTTTTCGGGATCCTTTAAAGAAACTTTCAACGATTAAAGTGACTCAATTGAAGAGCACTTTATTCACATACAAAAGTAGTGTAGAAACAAAAAAATAGCTTATCCCAGCCATGCATGCCTTCCTCCGGGAGCCCTCAATGTCTTAGAGATTGAAGGGAGCTCTTGAGCCCTCAGTGTGAAGCCTGAGTGAAACTACAGGCAGTAATTTAGCTCACGGACTTACTAGGACCACTGAGTCCATTAATGACAAGGTATTGCATTACTGAACCATTACAAGTTTTCACGCAGCAAATCTGGAGTTGTGGGAGTCAGTGGTAGTTAGCGCTTAATTTGAGCAGGTGGTTTCTGCTGCTCGGCACTGGCAATTGTCACCACCAGCCATATGGTGGTGCTGTTTGTCTAATTTTGTAATGAACACAAAAACAGTTATTTAATCATTCTATATACATTACAAATGACTAATAGCTGCCACCCAAGGCTATACAAATAGCCTTGGGTGGCAGGTGAGAGTCATTGTTAATGTATAAAAACTCAAAATAGTACCTCTACGGATGGTTGAATCTGCAGTGGTCTCCCGAGAAGGGCCCTGACGCCTATTTCTTAAGTATTGTTGGAAGTGTATTCATTTTTATAGGGGGTTCCTTCATTCTGTGCACATAGCTCTTTACAAATTCACACACAACTCATCGCGGGTTAAGTATATGTGGGAGAAAAATCCACAGGAGTTTTACGTAAATCTCTTAAAGCGGATTCACGTGGAAACTCACACTCCTGACACAATCGGGACTATCGTGAACTGATGGTGAGGGTCTGAGAGTGAAGAGATGGGGAGAGAGAGGAGGGAAACGAGGAATTGAGATGTGTGGAGAATACAGGATCATAAAAGAGGAGTAAGATGGAGGACACCCCAAAGGAGGGATGGGAAATGGAAGAGTTACCGAGGAGGGGATGAAACAAAAGAGCGGCCTATGAGAGAGGAGGAGAATAGGAAGCAGATGGTTTCATGTCCTCTCCTTTTCTGTCAACGTGCCGCGCCCCAACTCCCCCCTCTCTGGATTAAACACACTCACTGTGGCCCTCTGTCTCCGCTCGGAGCGCACTCAATGTGGCGCTGTGTCTGGTGTAACCACACTCACTGTGGCCCTCTGTCTCCAGTGTAACCACACTCACTGTGGCCCTCTGGTGTAACCAAACTCACTGTGGCCCTGTGTCTGGTGTAACCGCACTCACTGTGGCCCTCTGTCTCCAGAGTAACCACACTCACTGTGGCACTCTGGTGTAACCACACTCACTGTGGCCCTGTGTGTGTCTGTGGTGTAAACACACTCACTGTGGCCCTCTGTCCCTGCTCGGAGCGCACTCAATGTGGCCCTCCGTCTCTGGTGTAACCACAATCACTGTGGCCCTCTGTCTCCAGTGTAACCACAATCACTGTGGCCCTCTGGTGTAACCGCACTCACTGTGGTGCTCTGGTGTAACCACACTCACTGTGGCCCTGTGTCTGGTGTAACCACACTCACTGTGGCCCTGTGTCTGTGGTGTAAACACGCTTACTGTGGCCCTCTGTCCCCGCTCGGAGCGCACTCAATGTGACCCTCCGTCTCTGGTGTAACCACAATCACTGTGGCCCTCTGTCGCCAGTGTAATCACAATCACTGTGGCCCTCTGGTGTAACCACACTCACTGTGGCCCTGTGTCTGGTGTAACCGGACTCACTGCGGCCCTGTGTCTGTGGGGTAACCGCACTCACTATGGTCCTCCATCTCTGGTGTAAAAACACTCACTGTGGGCCTTCGTCTTTGGTGTAACCACACTCACTGTGGCCCTCTGTCTCTGGTGTAACCACACTCACTGTGGCCCTCTGTCTCCAGTGTAACCACAATCACTGTGGCCCTCCATCGCAGGGGTACCCATACTCACCGTGGCCCTCTGGTGTAACCACACTCACTGTGGCCATGTGTCTGGTGTAACCGGACTCACTGCGGCCCTCTGTCTCTGGTGTAACCACACTCACTGTGGCCCTCTGTCCCCGCTCGGAACGCACTCACTGCGGTCCTCTGTCTCTAGTGAAACCACAATCGCTGTGGCCCTCTGACTCTGGTGTAATCACACTCAGTGTGGCCCTCCGTCTTTGGTGTTAGGTCACTCACTGTGGCCCTCTGACTCTGATGTAACCATACTCACTGTGGCCCTCTGACTCTGGTGTCTGCTCACTCATTGTGGCCCTCTTTCTCCGCTGTGACCACACTCACTGTGCCCCTCCATCTCTGGTGTCAGCACATTCACTGTGGCCCTCTGTCCCCACTCGGAGCGCACTAAATGTGGCCTTCCGTCTCTGGTGTAACCGCACTCATTGTGGCCTTCCGTCTCTAGTGCAATCACACTCATTGTGGCCTGACGAGTCTGGTGAAATCACCATTGTTGTGGTCTTCTGTCTCTGGTGCAACCACACTCACTGTGGGCCTCTGTCTCTAGTGTAACCACACTCACTGTGGGCCTCTGTCTCTGGTGTAACCACACTCACTGTAGGCCTCTGTCTTTGGTGTAACCACACTCACTGTAGGCCTCTGTCTCTGGTGTAACCACACTCACTGTGGGCCTCTGTCTCTGCTGTGAGTATACTCACTGGGGCCCCCATCTCTACTCTCAGCACACTCACTGTGGACATCTGTTGCTGGTGTAAATTCACTCACCATGTCCCCCGTCTTCCCTCAGAGCACACTAACTGCCCCCGAACTCTACTCTGAGCAAACTCACTTCCCCCTCTCTGCCCCCACCATCTCTACACTGCTCTGCACACTGTCAGATGGTTCTGTTGTGTGCACACACTCACTGTGGGCCTCACTGCTCTGCACACTGTCAGAAGGTTCTGTTGTGTGCGTGCACTCACTGTGGTCCTCACTGCTCTGCACACTGTCAGAAGGTTCTGTTGTGTGCACGCACTCACTGTGGGCCTCCCTGCTGTGCACACTGTTAGAAGGTTCTGTTGTGTGCACACACTCACTGTGGTCCTCACTGCTCTGCACACTGTCAGAAGGTTCTGTTGTGTGCACACACTCACTGCACACTTTCAGAAGGTTCTGTTGTGGGCACACACTCACTGTGGGCCTCACTGCTCTACACACTGTCAGAAGGTTCTGTTGGGTGCGCGCACTCACTGTGGGCCTCACTGCTCTGTACACTTTCAGAAGGTTCTGTTGTGTGCACACACTCACTGCACACTTTCAGAAGGTTCTGTTGTGTGCACACACTCACTGTGGGCCTCACTGCTCTACACACTGCCAGAAGGGTCTGTTGTGTGCGCGCACTCACTGTGGTCCTCACTTCTCTGCACACTGTCAGAAGGTTCTGTTGTGTGCACACACTCACTGTGGGCCTCACTGCTCAACACACTGCCAGAAGGTTCTGTTGTGTGCACACACTCACTGCACACTTTCAGAAGGTTCTGTTGTGTGCACACACTCACTGTGGGCCTCACTGCTCTACACACTGCCAGAAGGGTCTGTTGTGTGCGCGCACTCACTGTGGGCCTCACTGCTCTGTACACTTTCAGAAGGTTCTGTTGACACTCACTGTGGGCGTCACTGCTGTGCACACTGTCAGAAGGTTCTGTTGTGTGCACGCACTCACTGTGGGACTCACTGCTCTGTACACTGTCAGAAGGTTCTGTTGTGTGCGCACACTCACTGTGGGCCTCACTGCTCTGCACACTTTCAGAAGGTTCTGTTGACACTCACTGTGGGCGTCACTGCTGTGCACACTGTCAGAAGGTTCTGTTGTGTGCACACACTCACTGTGGGACTCACTGCTCTGCACACTGTCAGAGAGTTCTGTTGTGTGCGCGCACTCACTGTGGGCCTCACTGCTCTGCACACTTTCAGAAGGTTCTGTTGTGTGCACACACTCACTGTGGGCCTCACTGCTCTACACACTGTCAGAAGGTTCTGTTGTGTGCACACACTCACTGTGGGCCTCACTGCTGTGCACACTGTCAGAAGGTTCTGTTGTGTGCACGCACTCACTGTGGTCCTCACACTGTCACAAGGTTCTGTTGTGTGCACGCACTCACTGTGGGCCTCACTGCTGTGCACACTGTCAGAAGGTTCTGTTGTGTGCACGCACTCACTGTGGTCCTCACACTGTCAGAAGGTTCTGTTGTGTGCACGCACTCACTGTGGGCCTCACTGCTGTGCACACTGTCAGAAGGTTCTGTTGTGTGCACACACTCACTGTGGTCCTCACACTTTCAGAAGGTTCTGTTGTGGGCACACACTCACTGTGTGTCACTGCTCTGCACACTGTCAGAAGGTTCTGTTGTGTGCACGCACTCACTGTGTGTCACTGCTCTGCACACTGTCAGAAGGTTCTGTTGTGTGCACGCACTCACTGTGGTCCTCACACTGTCAGAAGGTTCTGTTGTGTGCACACACTCACTGTGGGCCTCACTGCTCTGCACACTGTCAGAAGGTTCTGTTGTGTGCACGCACTCACTGTGTGTCACTGCTCTGCACACTGTCAGAAGGTTCTGTTGTGTGCACGCACTCACTGTGGGCCTCACTGCTCTGCACACTGTCAGAAGGTTCTGTTGTGTGCGCGCACTCACTGTGGTCCTCACACTTTCAGAAGGTTCTGTTGTGTGCACGCACTCACTGTGTGTCACTGCTGTGCACACTGTCAGAAGGTTCTGTTGTGTGCACACACTCACTGTGGTCCTCACACTTTCAGAAGGTTCTGTTGTGTGCACGCACTCACTGTGTGTCACTGCTGTGCACACTGTCAGAAGGTTCTGTTGTGTGCACGCACTCACTGTGTGTCACTGCTGTGCACACTGTCAGAAGGTTCTGTTGTGTGCACGCACTCACTGTGTGTCACTGCTGTACCCATTCATGTTGGGGCTCTCGAGTGCGAGTGCATCGCTGCTGCTCTCGCTCCAGGGTGGTAATCAAAGGGAAAAAAGCAAAAAGCCATATTGAACTACTATGTTTTTGTTAAATTATATTTTTTGTTCCATTCTATTTTCAGGAAGTCATAAAATATTCATCCTTTTTTCTTTTCTTAAAAATTCATTGTCCCAAAAATTATGTCAATAAATCGTATTACCTTTTCCCCATAAAGAAATATCAACTTTATTTCAATCAATAATGAAACAATTTCATTTGAGGACTTGAGGAGAAATCGTTATACATGATAAACTGCTGAATGTAGACTTTATATTCACTATATGATTGAAGTAAGGCATGCTGTGTAATTTCATGTTCATGAAATAATTCCAACTTGTAGCTTCACAGAAGGCGAAGAGGTAACTCCTCTCCAAAAGGATGCATCACAGTAGAGATCATTGTTCAAAAAGAGAATGAAGATCAAGTGAAGATGAAGTCCTTTGTGCTCCAAATTCTTCTTCAGGGATCTGGGAGTCAAAAGCTGAGATCTCCTGCTGCATCAGTGAGCCCCAGGGTTCAACACCAGCATGCCCAATGTATGCACGCGCATGGTGTGTGTGCACACATTCCCTGTGGTCCTCTTGCATAAGGACACCTTCACTAGGGTTCCAGTTAGTTTCCTCTGAGAGGACAAGAAATGTACTCACCTGTTAAGCCGAAGAGCAGGGTTGATCCCCACTTTGGAACCCTGCACTGAGAAGATCATCTTGCCTAAGGGGTGTCTGAATAAGGATGGTGGAAAGCATCATGATATTGGATCAAAATTGATTGTCAAACAAGTCTGGCAAAAATTCGTTGCTAGGAAATTGTTAACAGAAAATCCCTACATCAAGCTGGTTCCTTTTAGCAAACCCCTTTTACGGACTGCGAGTCAGCACAAAGACTTAGGGTCTGATTTAGAACTCAGCAGATGGGTTACTTGCCACCCCGGATTCCCCTCCACCGAAATCTAAATCCCATTCTATCCCATGAGATTTGGATTTTGAAAGATGGGATATCTGTCACTGTTGTGACAGAGTAATCCGTCTGCTGATTTCTAAATCAGGCCCTTAATTGCCTTAATTGCAGCAACGAGACACACCTAAGGAGGCCAAAATGCACCAGAGACATCTTACATGAAGATATGAAGCTCAAGCCAAAACAAAGGAGGTTTTTTAATACAAAACACTTCTGTCGGATAGATAGTTGAAAACTGGGCTTGCGGCAGACCCATTCAGCCCCTGAGGCTCTTGGGGTTCTGAGGCGAGCAGTTCAGGGCTTCTTGGGCAGCAGTGTGGGGTTAGAGACTCAGACCTCCACAGGTACACAATGGAACTCAATAATTACATTAATAAGGAAAAGTACTTTTTAACACCTACCATGTACAAAAACAAGAATGCTGGTAGCAGTGGTATGAAGGGAAATTCTGCACCCTGACAGACCAGGGTATGCCAAGTTACTTCACAGCATAGTATGATCATAGGTGATAAACACTACGCTACCAGAACAGTGACCAATTAATGTGGAGAAACTCCTACATAACAAAATCATGTAATTGCACCCAGAGCATAACAGTCGTTAACAGTCTGCTTCCGAGCCCAGATCCAGTTATTAGAAATCCTGAAGAATTCAGTGATCCATCAAATTGAACTCCAAAAGTGAATTGAAACAGGAGTCACCCACCGTGTAACACAACACAAAGAGATTATGCAAGGGAGCACAGACTGCTAATGAGGTCCTGTAGGCAACACAAAAGCTATTTGTTAAGCTGAATGACAGATGCAGGATCACATTAAGAAGTGTGGGACAGTTACTGCATCTGTCACCCACAAGTCAGCCTCTTCATGGTATCTGGTTTCTTAGTGGCTGAGAACTGGGCCCACAATCTCTTTTTGAGCCCCACACGTCTCTGTGGCAGTGTTCAGTTCGTGTTTACCTTCTCTGGTGCAAGGGGACTATGGCACGTGGTCCTTGCTGGATACATTGTGTGGGTGGCCCCGCACGCTCTCGGCATTGCTGCCGCAGCCACAGGTTGAGAGGCCAGCTGCCATCTGTGTAATTCAGACCCACCCAGAAACCCATTTTGTAATGATAGTGATGAGGAAGAGCAGGGCAGGGTAGACTTATAGGCTGCCATTATGTGGCTCAAATATAGACTGTCCCTTTAAGACCCCAGAGACCACCTGTATCCCATCATGCTCAGCTGGTGGTTGTTGCTTCAATTCTTTTTGAAGGCTACCTGAATCTTACGAAGATTGTAAAATGACCTCTGACCACTCCACCGGGGAGGAGGGAGGGTTGCTTATGAAATATAATGGGAATTGTCCTACAAGAGAACAAGAGTTACAGGTGAGAAACTATTCCTTCTCTTGTAGGGGATTTCCATGTATAGTCATAAGTGCTGAATAGAGTAGCAAGCCCATCCCTTATGCTAGCGGTGGAGAAGACAGAGGAACTTATTGAAAGAGAAGGCAAACAGATTTCAAAGAGAAGCCTGTCCTATTTCAGCATCAGCTCTAGCATCTGAGTCTAGACACTAGTGTTTGGTGAAAATATGTACTGATTTCCAGGTGGCTGCCTTGCAAATTTCTGGAACCAGGTTGTTATTTCTCTGTGTGCCTGTGTTACGTCCCTGAAACTCAAGTACACCTCATAGAGGAACGAGGAACACGAAGGCAGGGCTGGTGAAGGTTCAATGCCAGCTAATGGCAGATCAGCAATGCAGCAGTTCAATTGAATCGAACAAGTTCACAGACTCACTGTAGAATGCACAACTTGCGGTGGTCCTTTTGTGTCCTCACAATCACTGTGACCTACTTGCATCCACACAACCAATGTGGCTTTCTTGCCTACTCACACACACTGTGGCCCTCTTGTGTGTGCACCCTTACTGTGATTCTCTTCTTTGTGACCAGTTTCACTGTGGCCCTCTCGTGTTCACACACACACTCGTGTGTGCACTCACTGCACAGGCGCTGAGGCAGGTGTGCTGAGGGTGCTGCATCGCCCCCAGAAACAATCATGCTGGAGCAATAGGTGTCTTTTAATTCAGTGTCTGTCACGTCACATTTGTTGGACGTTCAAAATCAAAGGTCAAATATCAGGCTGTGTCTACTGACAAATTGCTGCTTTTCGGAAACTGAAGTGCAATTTTATTTCTCTGACTCCAAAGTGAGAGGATTTTGTAAAAGTGCGCTAGGTGACTCGCCTGCTGCAGGAAAGGCAAGGCAAGGCTGGGCTGCATGTAATATGTCAGTTTCTTTCTAAGACAGAGCAGCATTCACATATCAGGAAATAAACTATAAATATTTCATCATCATTATTAGCTTTATTTCGGTAAATATAAATACCATAAAAGCACATCACATTTAAAAAAAGATATAAATATTTCAAATCATAGCAGTGATTAGGAAAGCACAAATGAGGCACTTTTTGTAATTCTGAAGTGTAAGTGAAACAAAGATTTTAATAGGATCAAACAAAATCAAGACCTTTTACTTGGTGATGCCCAAGTGATATTCACTGAAACGCGATTTCCACACATATTTTGTTTTGCGCTATGTATTTTTACCAGTAAATCTGCCTGTCCATGCAAATGTAGGTCTGGGTGGAGTAAACGGAGTCCGGCTTTGCAGAATTCCGCGGAGTTGAAAAAAAACTCTGTGGAAATCCGCAAAGCTGGAGTTCCGTGCCCCTTGGAGTCCTCCTGAATGCGTCCATCTCAGATGCGCTAAGCAGGGTCGAGCTGAAGTGGGCTCATTCAGGAGGGCCACAGGCAGTGAAAACTGCTGTTTTGGGTCTCTTGCGCATCGGCCTGTCCCGTGTGCGGTGCACAAGAGGCCTAAAAATGTCATCTTTCTTTCACTGCCTACAGCCCTGGCCTGAATTCGAGCCAGGGCGGTTGGCAGCAACAGCTGCCAGGCCTGTTGTGAACCAGCCTGCCCCATGTGCAGTGCACACAGGACAGGCCTGTGCACAAGAGGCCTTAAACTGCAGTGAAAGCTGCCATTTCAGTCCTTGTTTATGCAGCAGTGTGCACAAAGACAACAAAAGAGACGCAGACTTACCCGGATCTTCCTGGGGGTCCTCCTTTCCTCGTCGTCCGATGCCGACGAGTCCTCTCAGGGGCTGCCTCCCTCCTCAGCTCCGGTGTGCGCTGTAGCCCAGTTGTGGGCTGCACAGTGCAATGGCAGACTGTCTGTGCTTGCGCTGAGCAGCCCATACTGGGCTGCAGCGCGCACTGGGTGATCTCTGCTCCGCTGGCGGGGCTAGCAGAGTTTTTTGGACAACTCCGTGCTCCAAGCAGAGCACAGAGTTCCAAAAACTCTATTAGCTCCACAAGTGGAGCAGAGCTACCCGCACACCCTAAAATTTAGTGGCCATTTCAACAGAAAATATGCTGTCTGTAAATTTCAGTGTGCTACCTCACCAGTTCTCCAAAATGCACCAGCAGCTACATACCACTCCCTGCTGAATGGGAGTGGCACAAAGTTCTCCACTTTGTATGACGTATGTATGTTTTTTGTATGACGCTTGGATCATTCACAATCCCTATGACTTGAGTGATATGGCATTAGTGGCAGCCCACCCACTCTTAAAAGTGTTCCAGCGCCACTGACTCACTGTGGTCCTCGGAGCACTCATTGGTGTTTCTTATGTGTACACACTAACAGTGGGCGTGCCTGGTATGTGCACACACTAACGGTGGGCGTGGCTGGTATGTGCGCACGCTAAAGGTGGAGTGCCTGGTATGTGCACATGCTAACGGTGGGCGTGCCTGGTATGTGCACACACTAAAGGTGGGCGTGCCTGGTATGTGCACACGCTAACAGTGGGCGTGCCTGGTACAGGCACACACTAACGGTGGGTGTGCCTGGTGTGTGCACATGCTAACAGTGGGCGTGCCCGGTATGGGCACATGCAAACAGTGGGCATGCCTGGTATGTGCACACTCTAACGGTGGGCGTGCCTGGTATGTGCACACACAAACAGTGGGCGTGCCTGGTATGTCCACACTCTACACACACTAACAGTGGGCGCGCCTGGTTTGGGCACACACTAACAGTGGGCATGCCTGGTATGTGCACACACTAACAGTGGGCGTGCCTGGTATGTGCACACACTAACAGTGGGCGTGCCTGGTATGTGCACACACTAACAGTGGGCGTGCCTGGTATGTGCACACACTAACAGTGGGCGTGCCTGGTATGTGCACAATATTCCATCTCATTCATCCTAGAAGCTGGTAATAATATACCCCCGTGAGTCTGAGGACCCCCAGCGTGGAGAGCTGGTGTTACAGGTAAGTAACTTGCTGTTAAACATAGTCCATCCCCACAACTGCCCACAGCAGAGGGCGGTGACACAAGGGCCACCACGCGTCTCCAGCTTCTGTTCCTGCGGCTGTTCGCTCCTGCCTATATCTTGCTGACTCTGCTTATCCTTCTCTTGCAGAAAGTCCGGCTGGCACGGATCAGACTGGCCAAGAGCGGTACCACCAACGCCTTCCTGCAGTACAAGCATGACGGGGGCTTGGAGGTAAGAGGGGCATGGACTATGAGGGAACACGAGCACTGGTCACTGGTCTGGGACTTTAGGTAAGAGGGCATGAGGGGATACGAGCTCTGAGCACAGGTCTGGGGCTGGAGGTAGGAGGGTATGAGGGAATAAGAGCCCTGGGCATAGGTATGGAGGTAAGAGGGCACAAGAGAACACGAGCCCTGGGCACAGGTCTGGGGCCGGAGGTAAGAGGACAAGAGGAAACATGAGCCCTTGGAACAGGTCTGAGACTGGAGGTAGGAGGGCATGAGGGGATAAGAGCCCTGGGCACAGGTCTGGGGCTGGAGGTAAGAGGGCACGAGAGAACACAAGCCATTGGCACAAGTGTAGGGCTTGAAGTAAGAGGGCACGAGAGAACACAAGCCATGGACACATGTCTGAACTAGAGGTAGGAGGGTATGAGGGAACACAAGGGAACATGAGCCCTGGGCACAGGTGTGGGGCTGGAGATAGGAGGGCATTAGGGGATAAGAGCCCTGGGCACAGGTCTGGGGCTGGAGGTAAGAGGGCATGAGAGAACACGAGCCATGGGCACAGGTCTAGGGCTTGAAGTAGGAGAGTATGAGGGAACACAAAGAAACATGAGGCCTTGGCACAGGTCTGGGACTGGAGGTATGAAGCCATTAGGGAACTCAAGGGACATTTGGACCACTGCTACATGTATCACTGAAATCACACCCATTAAAATGCTGCTACAAACAAAGGTTGTTGGTAGGAAAACTGTGAAGGTTATTTCTCAGAGAGAGGAGCCAATCATTGTATCATGCACTGCAAATGTTACTTCTCAGGGAGAGCAGGTGCACCATGAATCTCAGAGTGAGAAGAAGGTGGCATAAGCTGTAGAAGCAACACATTGAACTGGTCCTGCCTTTAACCTTGTCACCAGAATGGACCAAGGTTCCTGGGCACTGTGGTACTTTCTATTCTCAAAGGCCAGGCAGAGGCAGTGACACTCCAGCCTCACAAGTTAACAGACTGGTCTGGGAGCATCTACATGTGAGGCACCGGATCTGCCTTTTACTCAGACCAAGCCCTGTCCGTCTCTCCCAACCACATTGCTGAGTTGTTTCAGAGACAGTGGCCATAGAAAATCACCCAAGCAATAGAACCTCTTCTGTGAGCCAGATGGGTGGGCTATGGAGATTTCTCTTACTGCAAATAAAAGGAAGATCCACATGGCTCTGTATTCTCCACAAAGGAGCAGAAATTGCACTACTGCTCATCGTGTGTGTTCTGTGTGTGAAGAAAGCTCGCACCGCTGCTGTGGCCTCTGCTGTACCTGTTCTGTGTGTGAGAGATGCTCGCACCGCTGCTGTGACCTCTGCTGTACCTGTTCTTTGTGTGAGAGAAGCTCGCTCTGCTGCTGTGGCCTCTGCTGTACCTATTCTGTGTGTGAGAGAAGCTCACACTGCTGCTGTGGCCTCTGCTATACCTCTTCTGTGTGTGAGAGATGCTCGCTCTGCTGCTGCGGCCTCTGCTATACCTGTTCTGTGTGTGAGAGATGCTCGCTCTGCTGCTGCGGCCTCTGCTATACCTGTTCTGTGTGTGAGAGATGCTCGCTCTGCTGCTGCGGCCTCTGCTATACCTGTTCTGTGTGTGAGAGATGCTCGCACCGCTGCTGCGGCCTCTGCTATACCTGTTCTGTGTGTGAGAGAAGCTTGCACTGCTGCTGCAGCCTGTGCTGTACCTGTTCTGTGTGTGAGAGAAGCTCACACTGCTGCTGCGGCCTCTGCTATACCTGTTCTGTGTGTGAGAGATGCTCGCTCTGCTGCTGCGGCCTCTGCTGTACCTGTTCTGTGTGTGAGAGAAGCTTGCACTGCTGCTGCGGCCTCTGCTGTACCTGTTCTGTGTGTGAGAGAAGCTCGCACTGCTGCTGCGGCCTCTGCTGTACCTGTTCTGTGTGTGAGAGAAGCTCGCACTGCTGCTGCGGCCTCTGCTGTACCTGTTCTGTGTGTGAGAGAAGCTTGCACTGCTGCTGCGGCCTCTGCTGTACCTGTTCTGTGTGTGAGAGAAGCTCGCACTGCTGCTGCGGCCTCTGCTGTACCTGTTCTGTGTGTAAGAAAAGCTTCCACTGCTGCTGTGGTCTCTGCTGTACCTGTTCTGTGTGTGAGGGAAGCTTCCACTGCTGCTGTGGCCTCTGCTGTACCTATTCTGTGTGTGAGAGAAACTTACACTGTTGCTGCAGCCTCTGCTGTACCTGTTCTGTGTGTGACAGAAGCTTGCACTGCTGCTGTGGCCTCTGCTGTACCTGTTCTGTGTGTGAGAGAAGCTCGCACTGCTGTTGCCACCTGTGCTGTACCTATTCTGTGTGAGGGAAGCTTACACTGCTGCTTCCCATATTCTACCTGTTCTGTGTCTGAGAGATGCTCGCACTGCTGCTGCTGCCTCTGCTGTACCTGTTCTGTGTCTGATAAAATCTCGCACTGCTGCTTCCTGTACTGTGCCTGTTCTGTGTGTGAGAGATGCTCGCACTGCTGTTGCCATCTGTGCTGTACCTGTTCTGTGTGTGAGAGAAGCTCGCACTGCTGTTGCCACCTGTACTGTACCTGTTCTGTGTCTGAGAGATGTTCGCACTGCTGCTTCCTGTACTGCACCTGTTCTGTGTCTGAGAGATGCTCGCACTGCTGTTGCCACCTGTGCTGTACCTGTTCTGTGTGTGAGAGATGCTCGCACTGCTGTTGCCACCTGTGCTGTACCTGTTCTGTGTCTGAGAGATGCTCGCACTGCTGCTTCCTGTACTGTACCTGTTCTGTGTGTGAGAGATGTTCGCACTGCTGCTTCCTGTACTGTACCTGTTCTGTGTCTGAGAGAAGCTCGCACTGCTGTTGCCACCTGTACTGTACCTGTTCTGTGTCTGAGAGATGTTCGCACTGCTGCTTCCTGTGCTGTACCTGTTCTGTGTCTGAGAGATGCTCGCACTGCTGTTGCCACCTGTGCTGTACCTGTTCTGTGTCTGAGAGATGCTCGCACTGCTGCTGCAGCCTGTGCTGTACCTGTTCTGTGTCTGAGAGATGCTCGCACTGCTGTTGCCACCTGTGCTGTACCTGTTCTGTGTCTGAGAGATGCTCGCACTGCTGCTGCAGCCTGTGCTGTACCTGTTCTGTGTCTGAGAGATGCTCGCACTGCTGTTGCCATCTGTGCTGTACCTGTTCTGTGTGTGAGAGAAGCTCACACTGCTGTTGCCACCTGTGCTGTACCTGTTCTGTGTCTGAGAGAAGCTCGCACTGCTGTTGCCACCTGTACTGTACCTGTTCTGTGTCTGAGAGATGTTCGCACTGCTGCTTCCTGTGCTGTACCTGTTCTGTGTCTGAGAGATGTTCGCACTGCTGCTTCCTGTACTGTACCTGTTCTGTGTCTGAGAGAAGCTTGCACTGCTGCTGCTTCCTGTACTGTACCTGTTCTGTGTGTGAGAGATGCTCGCACTGCTGTTGCCACCTGTGCTGTACCTGTTCTGTGTGTGAGAGATGCTCGCACTGCTGTTGCCACCTGTGCTGTAGCTGTTCTGTGTGTGAGAGAAGCTCACACTGCTGCTGTGGCCTCTGCTGTACCTGTTCTGTATGAAGGAAGCTTACACTGCTGCTTCCCACATTCTAGCTGTTCTGTGTCTGAGAGAAGCTGAACTGCTGCTGCCAGTCTGTACCTTTTCTGTGTGTAATGAAAGATTGCACTGCTTCAGGAAATACTGTATCTGTTTTGGGTGTGACGAAGCTTGCACTGCATTTTCCTATGTTGCATGTCTTCTGATTGTACCTGTTCTGTGAGACGAGTGCAGTGGCGTAAGTAACATAAAATGAAGACCCCGTAAAATGTGATGAAGGGCCCCTAAGTCATCCATATTTCACATCTATTCATTGGTTTTGAGCTGAAAGGGAGTCCCCTGAAGTTTTGGCAAACCCCTGAACGGTTGGAGGCCCCCTCAAGTTTTGGGGCCCTCCTGTGATGCAGGGGCCCGTGTTATGCCCCTGCCTATGACAGGTTTCAGGCAGCCATGAAGAGGACCCTCCAACTCTGCCTACTTCGGCAGGCTTGACTAAGTAGCCTGAGTCCTGCATCATTTTTAAATGTCCTTTGCAACCTGGGCCCAAGAGAGCAGTGAGATCCCATCTCCCATCGGGGCCTGCCGGGTGCTTGTTACACCCATGACTCATATATATATATATATATATATATATATATATATATATATATATATATATATATATATATATATATATATATATATATATATATATATATATATATATATATATATATATATATATATATATATATATCTCTTTCTCTCTTCCTCCTTCTTCTCAACTTTTCTCTTTCTCTCTCTCTCTCTTTAACAAAAACAAATAGGTTTTTGGATTCTTTTGAAAGAGAGAGCGGTCAGAAATCTGTCAAAGCAGACAAGAAAGAGCAATCAACAGGTTAGGATTCCGGACCCTGAATGCTCCCATCCCACCCCACAAAACCAGCTTTCTAAAGAATGGGATTTTTAGCAGGTGTAGAGAGCCAGGTCTACAGATCTCATCATGGCATGGGGAGAGACGGCATCAGGCAGAAACCTTGGGCTATTATGCAAGACCTTCTTAGCAAAGTAGAACAGTTGGAATGAACCCACCTCTTGATGAGGAACCCGTACAGAGAGTGCTGGGCATCAAACACATGGTTGTTTGGGGACTCAAGAGATGACCCGAACTCCCATGTTCTGTAATCTCCCCAACTCCTCAGATTATCTCAGAGAGATTAGGTTACCAACATTGCCACAGTCCAGGCAGATTAAAATCTTTGACACCGCAACCCAGGCAGGCGTCTCCTTTGGTATGATGACAAGATTGTCTAAAGTGTTCACAGAAGTAAGTTGGTTGCATTTCTTGCATCTATGGAAGTTGTAGGGGGCACAATAGTGCTCCTTCCGCATGAGCTAAGGGAATGTTGGTGGTCTTCCATTTCCTTGGTCTAGTCTTGGAAGATGCACGCAGCCTCAGGAGCCAGGCTTCTTGCAGTTTACTGATATTACTCAATGGTTGATGGTTTGTTGAGGACATTCTTTGCAATCTATTTGCTTGAGGCAGGCAGGGTTAGATGAAAAAGGCGCGTGTTTACTTCCACGTAGAAGCATCCACAGCTGTGGTGTTTGCTGCATCTCAATGCAGCTTGGCCCTGTTACCCTGCATCCTGTAGCACCATTGGGGACTGAGCAACAGAATTTGCATCTGGAGTGCCCAAGAAGGTGTGCGTGACACCAAAACACTGGAGTCTGATTGCTTTAGACTCAGGGGGTCATTCCGACCCTGGCGGTAAAACCCGCCAGGGCCGTGAACGACGGAAAGCACCGCCAACAGGCTGGCGGTGCTTTCCTGCCCATTCTGACCGCGGCGGTAAAGCCGCGGTCAGAAAAGGGGATCCGGCAGTTTCCCGCCGGATTTCCCCTGGCTGGGCTGAACCTCCATGGCAGCGCTGCAAGCAGCGCCGCCATGGGGATTCCGACCCCCTTCCTGCCAGCCTGTTTCTGGCGGTTTTTACCGCCAGGAACAGGATGACGGGAACGGGTGTCGTGGGGCCCCTGGGGGCCCCTGCACTGCCCATGCCACTGGCATGGGCAGTGCAGGGGCCCCCTCACAGGGCCCCAGCATGCTTTTCACTGTCTGCATAGCAGACAGTGAAAATCGAGACGGGTGCAACTGCACCCGTCGCACCCCTGCAACACCGCCGGCTCCATTTGGAGCCGGCCTCTGTGTTGCAGGGCCTTTCCCGCTGGGCCGGCGGGCGCTCCCTTGGCGGGCACCCGCCAGCCCAGCGGGAAAGTCAGAATGGCCTCCGCGGTCTTCTGACCGTGGAGCGGCCATTTGGCAGTTCATGCCAGGCGGGCGGCGTCCTCCGCCCGCCTAAATTGGAATGACCCCCTCAGTCCTTAATTTAGTTTGCTGACTCCTTCCACTTTGGCATTTGTCATTGAACCTGGATGCCACATTTCAGATTCTGGTGTGCTGTACCGAGTTACAGTCGAAAATGAGGAGAATATATGTAGATGGGGAGAGGAGGCAGTGAAAAGCAGAGGCGTGAGTTAGGGCCACAGGCCCCAAAGATAGGGGCATGACTTGGTTGTTTTTGAGCATATTGCAGCATTCCTACACAAAGCAGAACTAGTGAGTTTGAACTTGTGCTCTATTTATGCTATGTAAGATGACAAAGTGGATTTTGTCGTAACTTTCCTGCAGTTGCTGATTCTTTGTCTATTGCCTCCCCCTCTCAATAAACTTCAGGGTGAATTAGGTTCTCTTAGTACTTGTTCTCCCTTCTTCGGGGCACCCACCCACTGTCCCCTTAGGAAATGCTTGGCCACTTTCCAACTCACTACGACAACCGGAGGAAGTAACATGATTGTGGGGAAGGAGGTGGTACCATGAGGGCTGGGAACATCTTCCAGAGCAGAGCCGGGCCCAGCCTCCCTGCAGCAGGTCTTCCATCCAAGCAGCGAAGGACGGAGAGCAAGAAGAAACTTAGCACAATTCTTCCAGTCATTGGCTTCCCACAACTGGAACCTATCAATACTCTTTAGACAATGGTTTGTCAATGTCCAGTGAGTATTGAGGCACCCTGAGGAAGTCCTGAAAGGCCTGTTTCCTTCTTTAGGATCATCTTGTACATCTAGAGATGTGAGAGGGATATGAATATAATTTTTCAACATGGTGGCAGAACCCTGCTTGGCCTCATGACAAACAATGGAATTAAAGTTACTGTCTGGAAGGCAGCGGTTTTCACCCGTGCCTCCTGAGTGAGTGAACTGTAGTCGCTCTCCGCATCTGAGCAACAGTCTGTATTCCAACAGGAGAAGGTGGTATTTTAGATCTACTGCTTATTCATTAACACATAAGACACTGTCAGACTTTCATGTCAGCCAGGAGACCGTGCTGCCTACTTTCTTCCCAGAGCTCTGCAGAACAACAGACTCCTCAGTCATCTCAGTCATTCTTATCATGGTTCACAAAGAACCTGGGCGACATCTGTTCTCTCGTTTAGATAACACTGCAATGCTTTTCTGACACCATCATCGTGTTATCTAAATGAGAGAGCAGATGTCGCCCAGGTTCTTTGTGAGCCATGATAAGAATGACTGAGACAGGAAGGTTTCCAGGGCAACCCTTGTGTCTTTGATAGTTGGTTCTGGGCCTCTCTTGCAGAAGATATGTATACTTACCCTCTCAGAAGCCAAACACATTCAGTCCCTTAACAGATGCACGTGTGCCTCAAAGTAATGTCCATCGCAGCTACCTATGCTCACCCACATTGTCTGAAACCCGGCCTTCCTGGACCCAGCCTTCAAGGCAGACACATAGCTTGACAGTCAGTGCCCACCAAGCATGCTTCCACATTCAGTGTTGGCATCTTTGTGCCATCCTTCCAGTGCATCTTGATTTTCTATCAGTCCACACGCCGAGATGGGGCTAGGAGGGTAGGTGTACGAATAAAGAAACGGTTACACGGATTGTGCTAAAATCTCTTCTCTGCGGCCTATGCTCCCCCATTTATCACAACTCGCCCCTGCATCTTCCGGGGTCCAGTCACTCTGCCGTTGCTTTCCAGAGGTGTAATGAGATTGCCGCTTAAGGTGAGGATATGAGTGGGTCTGGCGTTCTCTGACCCTCATCCTGAAACGCTGACGCGCCTTTCCTCACAGTGCCCACGAGATGGCGCTGCTTCCCCACACATGGAACTGGACGTCACTTCAGCATGGAGTAAAGAAGCTCCAAGACAAGTGAATAACATTGTGCTGAGCGGTCTGAGCAGACTTCTTATTGTGAAGCATAACTCGCTCTGGTGCAAGCCTTTACCTTTTCTCCATCCAACACTTTTAACCTATTAGATGGGACAGCGCCGCCCCCAATGCTTGACACCCCTTTTGAGTGTTGATGAAATGTTCCTAGGTGGCCGGTGTTGCAATCAGTGCCCTTTGTCTTTCTTGTTTCCTCCAGGACCAGGGCAGCGAGGCACACGCCCTGTGTGTGAAGAACCGCTCCACCTTCCAGCAGCAGCACCACCACCTCCTGCACTGTCTGGAGAAGACCACGGTGAGGGGGGGGGGGGTGACCTGCATTGTTGTCCACACCGAGGGGGCGGGGCGGTGGAGCTCCAGCAGCCCTGAGCGCGAGGGGGTCACTGGTCCTCTGAAGGGGGCCGACTGGACCAGGATGGAAGGGATCAGTGGTGCTCTAAAGTGGGCAGTGTGAACCAGGAGGGACGGGGTCAGTGGTGCTCTAAAGCGGGCAGTGTGGACCAGGAGGGACGGGGTCAGTGGTGCTCTAAAGTGGGCAGTGTGCTCTAAAGTGGGCAGTGTGAACCAGGAGGGAAGGGGTCAATGGTGCTCTAAAATGGGCAGTGTGGACCAGGAGGGAGGGGAGGGGTCAGTGTGCTCTAAAGTGGGCAGTGTCGACCGGGATGGAAGGGGTCAGTGTGCTCTAAAGTGGGCAGTGTGGGCCAGGAGGGAAGGGGTCAGTGGTGCTCTAAAGTGGGCAGTGTGGACCAGGAGGGAAGGGGTCACTCGTTCTCTAAAGTGGGCAGTGTGGACCAGGAGGGAAGGGGTCAGTGTGCTCTAAAGTGGGCAGTGTGGACCAGGAGGGAAGGGGTCAGTGGTGCTCAAAAGTGGGCAGTGTGGACCAGGAGGGAAGGGGTCAGTGGTGCTCTAAAGTGGGCAGTGTGAACCAGGAGGGAAGGGGTCAATGGTGCTCTAAAGCGGGCAGTGTGGACCAGGAGGGAAGGGGTCAGTGTGCTCTAAAGTGGGCAGTGTGGACCAGGAGGGAGGGGAGGGGTCAGTGTGCTCTAAAGTGGGCAGTGTCGACCGGGATGGAAGGGGTCAGTGTGCTCTAAAGCGGGCAGTGTGGGCCAGGAGGGAAGGGGTCAGTGGTGCTCTAAAGTGGGCAGTGTGGACCAGGAGGGAAGGGGTCAGTGGTGCAGTGTGAACCAGGAGGGACGGGGTCAGTGGTGCTCTAAAGTGGGCAGTGTCGACCGGGATGGAAGGGGTCAGTGTGCTCTAAAGTGGGCAGTGTGGGCCAGGAGGGAAGGGGTCAGTGGTGCTCTAAAGTGGGCAGTGTGGACCAGGAGGGAAGGGGTCACTCGTTCTCTAAAGCGGGCAGTGTGGACCAGCATGGAAGGGGTCAGTGGTGCTCTAAAGTGGGCAGTGTGGACCAGGAGGGAAGGGGTCAGTGGTGCTCTAAAGTGGGCAGTGTGGACCAGGAGGGAAGGGGTCAATGGTGCTCTAAAGCGGGCAGTGTGGACCAGGAGGGAAGGGGGTCAATGGTGCTCTAAAGCGGGCAGTGTGGACCAGGAGGGACGGGGTCAGTGGTGCTCTAAAGCGGGCAGTGTGGACCAGGATGGAAGGGGTCAGTGTGCTCTAAATTGGGCAGTGTGGACCAGGAGGGAAGGGGTCAGTGGTGCTCTAAAGCGGGCAGTGTGGACCAGGAGGGAAGGGGTCAGTGGTGCAGTGTGGACCAGGAGGGAAGGGGTCAGTGGTGCAGTGTGGACCAGGAGGGAAGGGGTCAGTGGTGCTCTAAAGCGGGCAGTGTGGACCAGGAGGGAAGGGGTCAGTGGTGCTCTAAAGCGGGCAGTGTGGACCAGGAGAGAAGGGGTCAGTGGTGCTCTAAAGTGGGCAGTGTGGACCAGGATGGAAGGGGTCAGTGTGCTCTATAGTGGGCAGTGTGGACCAGGAGGGAAGGGGTCAATGGTGCTCTAAAGTGGGCAGTGTGGACCAGGATGGGAGGGGTCAGTGTGCTCTAAAGTGGGCAGTGTGGACCAGGAGGGAAGGGGTCAGTGGTGCAGTGTGGACCAGGAGGGAAGGAGTCAGTGGTGCTCTAAAGCGGGCAGTGTGGACCAGGAGGGAAGGGGTCAGTGGTGCTCTAAAGTGGGCAGTGTGGACCAGGATGGAAGGGGTCAGTGTGCTCTGAAGTGGGCAGTGTGAACCAGGAGGGAAAGGGTCAGTGTGCTGTAAAGCGGGCAGTGTGGACCAGGATGGAAGGGGTCAGTGTGCTGTAAAGCGGGCAGTGTGGACCAGGATGGAAGGGGTCAGTGTGCTGTAAAGCGGGCCGTGTGGACCAGGAGGGAAGGGGTCAGTGTGCTGTAAAGCGGGCAGTGTGGACCAGGAGGGAAGGGGTCAGTGTGCTGTAAAGCGGGCAGTGTGGACCAGGAGGGAAGGGGTCAGTGTGCTGTAAAGCGGGCAGTGTGGACCAGGAGGGAAGGGGTCAGTGTGCTGTAAAGCGGGCAGTGTGGACCAGGAGGGAAGGGGTCAGTGTGCTGTAAAGCGGGCAGTGTGGACCAGGAGGGAAGGGGTCAGTGTGCTGTAAAGCGGGCAGTGTGGACCAGGATGGAAGGGGTCAGTGTGCTGTAAAGCGGGCAGTGTGGACCAGGATGGAAGGGGTCAGTGGTGCAGTGTGGACCAGGAGGGAAGGGGTCAGTGGTGCAGTGTGGACCAGGAGGGAAGGGGTCAGTGTGCTCTATAGTGGGGAGTGTGGACCAGGAGGGAAGGGGTCAGTGTGCTCTATAGTGGGCAGTGTGGACCAGGATGGAAGGGGTCAGTGGTGCTCTAAAGCGGGCAGTGTGGACCAGGAGGGAAGGGGTCAGTGTGCTCTGAAGTGGGCAGTGTGGACCAGTATGGAAGGGGTCAGTGGTGCTGTAAAGCGGGCAGTGTGGACCAGGAGGGAAGGGGTCAGTGTGCTGTAAAGCGGGCAGTGTGGACCAGGAGGGAAGGGGTCAGTGTGCTGTAAAGCGGGCAGTGTGGACCAGGAGGGAAGGGGTCAGTGTGCTCTGAAGAGGCCAGTCTGGCACATGAGTGGGTTAACTGGGTTCTAAAGAGGACAGTCTGGACCAGAGAGGGGTCAATGGTGTTCTAAAGAAGGCAGTCTGGAGCATCACGTGGTCACTGATGCTCTGAAAGGGCAGTGTGCAGGATGGGGTCAGTGATTTAAAGAGGGCAGTCTGATTCAAGAGGGATTCATGTGCCCAAAAAAGGGCAGTCTGCAGCACATGTGGGTCAGTGGTGCTCTAAAGAATGCAGCCTGCAGCAGGGGTCAGTAGGAGACTAAAGGCGGCTGTGCAGCAGGAGGGGCAGCGGTGCTGTAGCGAGGGCCGCCCTGAGCACGAGGGGGTCAGTGGTGCTCTAAAGAAGATGGGCAGAGCAAGAGAGGCCAATGATAGTCTACAGGGGAGAATCTGGCGCACAGGGGGTCAGTGATAGTCTACAGGGGACAGTCCGGCACACAAAGGTAGTGATAGTCTACAGGGGACAGTCTGGCGCACAGGGGGTCAGTGATAGTCTACTGAGGACAGTCTGCCCACATGGGGTCATTGACAGTCTACAGAGGGCTGTCTGGCCCACAGGGGGTCAGTGATAGTCTACAGGGGACAGTCTGGCGCACAGGGGGCCAGTGACAGTCTACAGAGGGCAGTCTGGCCCACAGGGGGTCAGTGATAGTCTACAGGGGACAGTCTGGCGCACAGGGGGCCAGTGACAGTCTACAGAGGGCAGTCTGGCCCACAGGGGGTCAGTGATAGTCTACAGGGGACAGTCTGGCGCACAGGGGGCCAGTGACAGTCTACAGAGGGCAGTCTGTCCGACAAGGGGTCAGTGATTGTCTACAGAGGACAGTCTGGCCCACATGGGGTCAGTGATAGTCTACAGGGGACAGTCTTGCCGACAGGGGGTCAGTGATTGTCTACAGAGGACAGTCTGGCCCACAGGGGGTCAGTGATAGTCTACCGAGGACAGTCTGGCCCACATGGGGTCAGTGATAGTCTACAGGGGACAGTCTGGTTCACAGGGGGTCAGTGACAGTCTACAGAGGGCAGTCTGACCCACAGGGGGTCAGTGATTGTCTACAGGGGACAGTCTGGCGCACGGGGGTCAGTGATAGTCTACAGGGGATAGTCTGGCGCACGGGGGGTCAGTGATAGTCTACAGGGGATAGTCTGGCGCACAGGGGGTCAGTGATAGTCTACCGAGGATAGTCTGTCCCACATGGGGTCAGTGATTGTCTACAGGGGACAGTCCGGCACACAGGGGGTCTCAGCTGTGGTCACCAGCCATACGGGTGGGCATCAGATTGGGCACCATTAGTCTTACATTGCCAAACCAAATGTGGTGATGGTTTCCATAGCTAAGGGGGAATCCATCAAACCTTCTCCATGACTGGCATTGTACTGGTCAGAATGCCGCCCTGTGGTGTGATGTGGGGGGCTGCACCTACATGGTATACAGTATTCTGAATATCTCCCCCCTCTGTTTGTATATAGTGTCATGAGTTCACAGATGAGCATACGTACAGCGAGGCCTGCATGGCAGAGTCCATTGGCTACCGGACAAGTCGCAGCACCTCCATCTCCTCCCACCAGGGCATCAGCACGTCCTGCTGCCCGCGGCGCAACAAGCGTCGTGCCATCCGCTTGGCCAACTCCACTGTGTCCGTCAGCCGGGGCAGCATGCAAGAGCTGGACACGCTGCAGATCCAAAAGAGCACCATGCCACAGAGGTAAGAGACAGAGGGATGACGCAGCACTGCACTTAAACTGCACTCAGTGGTATGTTGTGATGGAGACACTCCCACTTTCAGATCACTCAAAGGTACGTGGCCCTCATGAGACGGAGACACTTGTATTTCCACTGCACTCAGGAGATAGAGGCATTCATACTTCTACTGCACTCAACACTGTGCTGCGCTACTGAGATCGAAACATTTGTAGTTAGACTGCAATGAACAGTATGCTGCACTCATAAGATAGAAGCATTTGTTCCTACGCTGCACTCAAAGGTACATGCCACACTCGTGAGATTGAGACACTCATACTTCCCTCATAGGGGATCTCCGTTGATAGTCATAAGCATTTGAATAGTTCCGCCCACGTGCAGTATCGCGTAACACTTCTTTCCATAGTCTCCTCTTAAGTGTAGACGTTCACCTTGCTTCAAGAAGACCTGCACAGACACCAAAGAAAGAACATAATATGTAGCCGAGGCAAACAGGCTACAGTTGTGTAATTCTTCAGATTGTACTTAGAAAAAAAGGGTTAAAAACCCCCTTATAAATGTAGAATTCAAGGTAAATGTTTACACCAGGCCTAAAATTTCCTTCACAAACCCTTTTTCTGGCAAAGTTAAGAGATGAAGAGTAGAAAGGCAGTGCAGCCCCACAGGCTGCTATTATGTGAGTAGAAAACAGTGACTGTGCCATTAAGTCTGTAGACACCACCAGTATCCCATCATGCTCCGCACGTGGCATTTGCCTCAGTTCTTTTTTCCAGTACCTGGTGACAGGATCCTGGAGCACTGAACGCTGCCTTTTAGGCTTTTTTTCCTCAAAATTCACCTGTGAATTTTCATTTAAATTGGTTCTCCTGATGTTTTTCATCAGTCTCTTGCCTTCTAACACTTTTTCTGACAGGAATCTGAGGCATTTTTTTCCATTTATCTTGCCTTCCCTGTTTGACAAGACTCCTTCCTGTGAAAGAAAAAAGGCAAAAACAGACCCCACACCATCTGTATCCTTAGCCTTTCATCAAGGCAACATCCAGAGCAGTGTCCTCTTTGCAAGAAGTTTTCGCACCGTACCCTGAGAGAGAGGGAGAATATTTGCCTTCATGGGAAGGAAGAGCAGCGCAGACAGCAAAGACAGTCTCAAGGTGAGGCCTCAGAACGGGGAGAGGGTCACTCCTCTACCAAGGCTCTTACTTCTGCCTCTGAGGGATTAGGAAGGTCCACAAAGAGATTGCCACAAAGAAAATGGCATATTTCCTGGCCGACGTTGAGGGACTCAATGTTGAGACCAGGTACGGCACCGACTTACTCACCTTCGAGGACTGGATCGCCATCGAGGAAATGACATAGATCAACGCCTAGGCTATGTAGGATTTACACACCGTCGACACATACTGTGAGGTCGGCATTGAGAAGCATATTGACGTCGAGGCAACCAGACCCTTCGATGCCAGGGAGTGTTACAACATTGAGGAGATCGATGTCGAGGCATCGTCGACAGCAGTCACCATCGAGTCAATGTCGAAGGTCGGCGTCAAGGTCCATTTCGACATCGAGAAGAAAAAGGAGGCTTAGATATTCCTCATCTGAATTAGAGTACTCAAGGGCTTACTCCCCTACCGCTCCAATAGTACTGCAGGATTCACCTTCTCCACAGCTCCTGCCTCCGCCCCCTCCACCAAGCCTACACTTCCTGCAGTTACTCCTGCGCCACCGGCTCCTGTGATTCCGGCGCAGCCTCGTTCACGCTACTTGTCACGCCATAGGTCACGCCACCATAGACATCGTTCGAGGCGCTTATCTTCATCCAGGCGATCCTGAAAAGATAGCCATCGTTCTCACACAAGGACAACCGCTAGGCATTGATCAGGGCACACAACATCCTCATCTTCATCAACAAGACTTACCGACTCTGATTCACCACAACCTCAGGTCCCACCAGTGGATGACACATCCACCTTCCAGGAGCTGTTGGTAAGGGGAGCAGAGAAATTAAACATACAGATGTCGGTTCCTACATCTACAACATCTGTCATCTTTGAGACTCTCCATCAAAGATCGGCGTCAGGGCCACTGCTTCCGCTAGTGCCAGGACTACGGGAGCCTGCAATGGATCTTTTCCTCACTCCAGCAACCACCAAGCCAGCTCCTTCAAGGCTACAAAAGAAATATAGGCCTCCAGAATAAGATCCTCTGTTCCTAAGAGCGGATCCACCTCCTTGCTCTGTAGTCATCTTAGCTGCAAAGAAGTATCATGCCACGCCTCCTGCTTCTTCTGTAGCTCCTAATGAGAGCAGAAAATTGGATTCAGTAGGGTGCAAGGTGTGTAATACAGCTGCAACAACCATGAAGGCCACTAGTGCCACTGCCCTGCTGGGTAGGTACAATAGAGTGCTCTGGGACTCTAGCCAGCAATTTGAAGATGACCTCCCTAGGGATCGGAGAGAAGATTTTCTAGAAATAGTAAATGAAGAGCTCATGGTGTCCATCCAAATAATCAGTGCGGCAACAGATTCGTCCTTGTTGGCTGCACATGAATATTGTCATGGTATTGCCTTGAGACATCACTCTTGGCTGCAACTCACCTCATTAAAGCTCGAATCACAGCAACTGATTTTGAACCTTCCATTTTCAGGATCTACCTTCTTTGGCAGCAACATGGATGACAAAATGGCTCGCATGAAGGTGGAAAAGGAAACGCTAAAGGTGATTGGCCTTGAAAGACCGAAAGCACAAAGACTTCCGGTGCCATTTCTACCTGCAGAGGGTTCAAGTCCCTCATTGGTACCAGGGTCCCCAGCAGACACAGCAACAGCTCCCTTACGAACAACAACACCAGCAAAGGCAATTTAGAAGATGAACTTCACAGCAACCTCCCTAAGGGGGAACAACAACAGCAGGGACAAAACAATGGATCTTCCCTTCCCCCTCTTCCGTTACCCACTTGAGTAGGGGGGAAGCATCTCACACTATTTGGCAGAGTGGTGAAAAATCACAAAATATTCATGGGTGCTCAATATTATTTAGAATGGGTGTTCTCTAAGATACACAGTCCTCCCCCAACCTTACTACCGAAGCCATCCAACCATAATTTGCCCATGCTCTGGATGCAATTCAGCATCTAGCTTCAGAAGAATGCGGTGGAGGTCGATCCCCACAAACAACGAGGCACAGGAATCTACTCCAGATATTTTCTGGTGAAGAAAAAAGACAAGAACGAGTACAGGCCCATTCTCAACTTAAAAACAGCCAACAAATGAATTTGAAAGGAAAAAGTTTGGATGCTGGCATTACATTAGATTTACCCTCAACCACGTCAGAGAGATTGGCTCCATTCTATAGACCTCCAAGATGCATATTTTCACATAACCATCACAGAGAAACACCTGAAGTTCTTGAGGTTTGTAGTGGGGCAGGATCACTATCAATACCAAGTCCTTCCATTTGGCCTGAAATCAGTCCCCAGAACCTTCTCCAAATGCATGGCAGTAGTGGCTGCACATCTCAGGAGGCACCAAGTTTTTGTCTATCCCTATCTAGACGATTGGCTGATCAAAGCTTCAACATCACGGGAAGCCCAGCGTCAGTACAACTGGACTTGCGAAGTGCCTCAGCAGTTGGGTCTACACATCAATCACACATGGGTGGCATAATACAAGCTGCAGCCCATGGAGAACCCCTGGTGTCCCAATGTTCTGGGTACCTGAGTACCATATACTGGGGACTTATACGGGGGCACCAGTATGCAAACTGTGGGGTGTGTGAAGTCTCAGCAACCAAATTTAGAATGAGAGAGCACAGTCACTGGGGTCCTGGTTAGCAGGATCCCAATGAACACAGACAACTATACTGACAACAGGCAAAAGGTGGGGATAACCATGCTAAAAGACGCTACTTTCCTACAGGGTTTATGTGTGACCTGTCTGCTAAAGGTTTGAATCCTACCTGGATCATCTCTTCTCCCTTAGAATATTAATGGCTCCTTTGCACGGCCCCCACCCCCACCAAAGGGCAGGTTACTCTCTGCTAATGTGCAGCATTAACTTAACTCTGGCCCTGAGCACAAATCCCTTTTGCAATAGCAAACCCTGCAGTTGGCAAACTCACAGGCTTTATTCTAGTTTCTGAACTCCTTTTACAAATCAGATGTTTCATATTCAGACCTCAAATGCAGTACTTTTTGTGTTATTTTAAATTCTATTAAGAGAATTGATTTATGTATTGATTTATGTATTGCCATCTTACTTAGCCTATCTTTGTACTATTTCAAAGGGACATTGCTATGTTGTCAGGCACAACAAGGGGCTTTCAGTCAAAAGGTTGTTTCTGATTTTTATTTGAACCATTCCATTTGTCTGACTGTATTCCTTCCATGATTCCAAAGCCCCTAATTGGTCATCCTTGCACACAATTACCTCTGTGCTTGTGCTGAGAAATATATAGAGGAATAAAGACTTCAAAGAGACAAACAAGGCTTTTTGCAAGTCATGTCTCTGAAGCAGGAAAACACTGCCACAAGGCAAGGTTAGCATTTCCTAAGCTCATAAACACATTAAGTCCAGTTTCCCACATGTTTCTTTAATGATGTGATGTCTTTCTTCTCTTGGATTGAATCTGTAATGCCTTTTTCTGATAACGGCCTTTGGTTCCATTGTGTACCATAGACACCAACTCTGAGTAAACTACATGGCAATGTCATCATCCTTTCACAATCTGTATTTTTGTTTTTATTTCCCTGCAATGGATTAGCTGACGGCCCTTACTTTGTCCTCAAGGAATGGTTTGTCTTTGAAAGGTTTGCAGTTTATCACAATGAAGGATATGATTGATATATAGGAAATGCTACTGGTTTAACTTCTATCTTATACATTCATTGTTGTTCTCGCAATGTCTCTCATAGTAGCCCATTCTGCAATCCTAAACAAGCTGAGTTTTAACCCCTTAACTACTGGAGCTTTTCCCTCCCAGTGCTGAGCCCTTTTTGGCTATTTGGGGTAGTTCACGCTTATGGCTCCATAACTTTTTTTTCCACATAAGGTATCCACACCAAATTATCATCCTTTTTTCCAACTTCCTGGAGATTCTAAAGGTACCCAGGGTTTTTGGACTTCCCTGGAAGAGACTGAGAAAATAAGCAAAATATAGCTACATTTTTTGTTTATTGAGCGAAATAGGAAAAAGTGCTCGGGATAAGAGTCTGTTTTTTCCCTTAAGAATGGAATCAATGCATGTTGTGCTAAAGTCACCCTCTTCCTAGATTTGAGAAACATGCAGACTTGAATCATAAAACCTATTTTCTTACCACAGTTTTGGTATTTTTCAAATTGGCAGCTCCTTTTTCCAATTTATTGTGCTTTCAATCTACTTCCAGTATGTGGTAGAAACCAGTATTAAATCCCTGGGTGATCCAGGAAAGCCATAGATTTCTAAAAAGTAGACAAAATCCCTTATTCACCAAGGGGTCATATATGTATGTACCTCAAGAATTTCTCAAAGAAAATAACTATTGAAATAAAGAAATATTTAGAATGAGTAGGAAAAAACACCCATTCATGACAACATTTTCATCTGTAACTTATGTTCATTATGGCCAATTTACAAAAGCAATATACCATTACATCTGCTAGACCGATCGGGTTGTGGGATACATAGAGTTTGTAGGCTCTCCAAGAACCAGAGGTACCCAGAGCCAACATCTGAGCTGCACTGTACAATGGTCTTTCATTGTGTACCAAGTATAGACCAATTCATATGGTGAAATATGTAGAGTGAAAAATGGGTTTCAAGTAAACCTACAGATTTCTGAAATAGCCACACAATATTGAGTTTAGGAGCAGAGGTTACTTGGGCATCTCTGAATTTGTGAGTACCCATTCTGGCACATAAGTTAGAGGGTATTTTTCAAAATGCCTTCTTGCTTACACACTGGCTTACATTTGGAAGGCACAAATGCAGTGAAATCCAATAGGTATTAACACATTTTCTACCATTCTATGTTTCTACATGGCTTCCGATAAAAATGGTACCTCACTTGTGTGGGTAGAGCTAGTGCCCGCGACAGGAAAAGGCCCAAAACGCAACATGGTCACATCACCCTTTTTCCACTGAAAACTGACCCTTTTTTTGCAAAGTGGGTAGCTGTGGATTTTGAGCCCTAACTCAGCTGGAAACCTAGCAAACGTACACATTTTTTAAAACTAGACACCTGGGGTGAAACCTCAACTTTGCCTAAAAAACACATTTCCAAAAATGTCTGTGATAGAATATTCTGGAATCTGTGAGAGCCACAAACTTCCTTCAACCCAGCATTCCCCAAAGTCTCCCGATAAAAATGGAACTTCACTTGTGTGGGTAGGCTTAGAGCCTGTGATAAGACAGGGCCCAAAACGCAACATGTACACATCACTTTTTTCCACTCAAAGCTGACCATTCTTTTGCAAAGTGGGTCGCTGCAGATATTGGGCCCTAGCTCAGGTGGCACCTAATAAACCTATCAAACCTGCATATTTTTTTAAAACTAGACATGTGTGGGATTCCAGGGTGGGTTGACTTGCATGGATCTCACTAGGTTTTCTTACCCAGAATCCCTTGCAAACGTCAAACGTTGGCTAAAAAACACACTTTCCTCATATTTCTGTAAGGGAAAGTTCTGGAATCTGCGGGAAGCCGCACACTTCCTTCCGCACAGCATTACCCTAAGTCTCCCAATATAATGGTAACTCAATAGTGGCAGTATACCTAGTGCCTGCGACAGAAAAGGACCCAAAATGCAACATGGGCACATCCAATTCTTTCACTTAAAACTTACCCTTTTTTTGCATAGTAGGTAGCAGTGGATGTTTGGACCTAGCTCAGCCGGCACCTAGGGAAAACTAGCAAACCTCCACACTTTCAACACCAGGGTTTTTGTGCTTTGTGTGGATCCCATGAGGTTTTCTTACCCACAGTGCCCTTGCAAACCTCATACTTTGGTTAAAATCTCACTTGTCTGTGCTTTGTATGTATGCATGAGTGGCACCACTGTACGGCCCCAAATACCACAGCTATCCCTATTGCTTATTGTTGGAAGCTGGCTCTGTTTATATTATCTCAAAATTAGATCTAGTGTGCACAGAGTCCAGGGTTCCCCAAGAGGATTGACTGAGGCAATAATAGATAATACTAATGTTCTATTTGTGGTAGTGTGGTCGAGCAGTAGGCTTATCAAAGCGTAGTGTTAAGCATTTGATGTACACACACAGGCAATAAATGAGAACACACACTCAATGACTTAACTCCAGGCCAATAGGTTTTTATATAGAAACATATTATTTTGTTAATTTATTTTCGAACCACAAGATTCAAATTGCAGGTAAGTACATTAAATGTAAGGTACTTGGCATAGGTATAGATAGAACTTTGAATCAAAATAGTAATGTACACAGTTTGGCATAAAATGATAATAAGCTATTTTAAAAGTGGACGCTGCAAAATTCAACAGTTCCTGGGGGAGGTAAGTACAGTTAGGTTAATGTGGTAAGTAAAGCACTTACAAGTTTAGTCTCCAGGGCATAGGTAGCCCACCGTTGGAGGTTCTAGTCAACGCCAAACACCCAGTACCAGCAACACAGGGCAGGTCAGGTGCAGAGGTCAGAGAGGGGCCCAAATAACATGGGTGCCTATGGAGACGGGGGCGCTCCGGTTCCAATCTGCTAGGAGGTAAGTACCTGCGTCCTCGGGGAGCAGACTATGGGGGTTTTCTAGAGCACTGGGGGGGTCCCAAGTAGGCACACAAAGTACACCCTCAGTGGCACCGGGGCGGTCGGGTGCAGTGGGCAAACAAGGTGTCGGGTTTGTGATAGAAATCAAAGGAGGGACCCAGGGGTCACTCAGACGTTGCAGGCAGGGCACAGGTGGGATTCTCGGGCCAGTGACTGACTGGGCAAGGGTGAGGGCCGCCTGCTGGTCACTGCTGCACCAGTGGTTGGTTCTTCACGGGCCTGGGGGCTGCGGGTGCAGTGCTTCTTCCAGGTGTCGGGTTTCTTCTTACCAGGCAGTCGCGGTCAGGGGGGTCCTTGGGATTCCCTCTGCAGGCGTCGTCTTGGGGGTGCAGAGAGGTTGACTCAGGGTGGACACATCGTCGGAATCGCCTGGGGATCCTTTCTGCAGCATTGGTTTCTCTGGACATGGGCCAAGGGCGTCGGGTGCAGAGTGGTGGGGACTCACGCTTCTGGAGTGAGGTGAGAGTCCCTTTAAATATGGTTTCTTCTTGTTGCTTTAGACAGGGCCGCTGTCCACAAGAGTTTCTTGGTCCTTTGGTGTTGCAGGGCAGTCCTCTGAGTCAGCAGATGTCGCTGGGCCCGCAGGATGCATTGCTGTTGCAGGTTCTTTGAATCAGGAGACAGGCCGGTAGGGCTGGGGCCAAAGCAGTTGTTGTCTTCCTTCTTCTCTGCGGGGTTCTCAGGTCAGCAGTCCTTCTTCTTGTTAGGTCATCAGGAATCTGATTTTCTGGGTTCAGGGTCACCCCTAAATACTAAATTTAGGGGTGTGTTAGGGCTGGAGGGCAGTAGCCAATGGCTAATGTCCTTGAGGGTGGCTACATCTTCTTGTACTCCCTCCCTTTGGGGACAGGAGCACATCCCTATCCCTATTTGGCTAAATCCTCCAAAACAAATGGAGGATTTTCCAAGGAGGTGGTCACTTCAGCTCTGGTCACCTTAGTGGTGGACCTGGCTGAGGGGGGGCTCCTCCTTGTTTTTCTCATTATCTCCCCAGACTTGCCGCCAAAAGTGGGGGCTGTGTCCCAGGGGCGGGCATCTCCACTAGCTGGAGTGCCCTGGGGCATTGTAACATGTAGCCTGAACCTTTGACGCTCACCGCCAGGTGTTAGAGTTCCTGCAGGGGTGGAGGTGTGAAGCACCTCCACCCAGTGCAGGCTTTGTTTCTGGCCCCAGAGCACAAAGGCCCTCACCACGTGGGGTCATAAACTCATCTCTCAGCAGCAGGCTGGCACAGACCAGTCAGACTTGCACTGAATGATTGGGTAAAATACAGGGGGCATCTCTAAAATGCCCTCTGTGTGTATTTTTTAATACATCTAACACTGGCATCAGTGTCAGTTTATTATTCTGAGAAGTTTGAAACCAAAATTCTCAGTATTCATTGTAGCCATTATGGAACTGGGGAGTTCGTTTTGACAAACTCCCAGACCATATACTTATTATGGCCACACTGTACTTACAATGTCTAAGAATAGACTTAGACACTGTAGGGGCATATTGCTCATGCAGCTATGCCCTCACCTGTGGTATTGTGCACCCTGCCTTGGGGCTGTAAGGCCTGCTAGAGGGATGACTTACCTATGCAACAGGCAGTATTATGGGTGCATGGCATCCAGGGGGGGGGGGGGGGGGGGATGCCATTCCGACTTTGCTTTTTTCTCCCCACCAACACACACAATCTGCAATGGCAGTGTGCATGTGTTAGGTGAGGGGTCCCTTAGGGTGGCACAACACATGCTGCAGCCCTTAGGGACCTTCCCTGGTCACAGGGCCCTTGGTACTACTGGTACCTTTTTACAGGGGACATATCTGTGTGCCAGGGGTGTGCCAATTGTGGAAACAATGGTACATTTTTAGTGAAAGAACACTGGTGCTGGGGCCTGGTTAGCAGGGTCCCAGTACACTCTCAGTCAAGTCAGCATCAACGTCATGCAAAAAGTAGGGGGGGTAACTGCAACAAGGAGCCATTTTTCTACACTTAACTAAAAATTTAGCACTTTAGGGCCATTTGTGTCTTGGGGTACCATAGGGGAACATGTGAGGACTCAAGGTAGTAGGAAATGTGTGGCTCCCTGGAGATTCCAGAAGTTTTACCCACAGAACTGTGAGAAAAAATTGTGTTTTCAATCAAATTTTGAGGTTTACAGGGCATTGTGTGTAAGACAATGTTGTGGGATCCATGCTAGCACACCACCCTGGACTCCCCCGGCTGTCTAGTTTTCAGACGTGTCTGGTTCTGTTAGGTTTTCCCAAATGGCAGCCTACCCAATCCCAAAAAGTGTAGCCATTCACTATTGCAAGTGGGACGATATTGGGAGTTAGCCACACTATACTGGCACATATGTGACAACAACACCCAAAAGAATCGGAACGTCCTCTTGCTTGCCTCTGGGATGTCATTTTTTAGTCAGCAGGGGGAGCAGAAAGACTGTTTAGGCTTTAGGGGTGAGTCTGGGGACTGATGTTAGGATGTGCCAGACACACCCCATTATTTAAAAAATATATATATTCCTGTATGGCTCGATGCAAGGGAAGGCTGCACCCTCCTTTTTTGTGTTGTGGCTTTGTTTTAAAATCTATTGTGTGTAGTGAGCTTTCTGTCCCCCTGGACAGCACATTTGTGGTGAAATTCCCTATCCTCCCCCTCCAGGGCAAGGAGGGGGGCAGAAAGTCTACTGGGCCAGAGGTTGTGGGACAGCACAGGGCCATGCCTAGGGAGCCTCTCCGCTCAAAAAACACACTAAATAAATAAAGGGTTGGCAGAAGGACTATCTGACCCCATTCAGGGTGGAGGTATGGCCATGGTGGGCACCCCCACCCCCCATATTTTTATTGTTTAATTTTTCCTGTGTCTGTTGAGCCTTCTGGCCCCTGGTGGAGTGTTTTGAGGTTAATTACCCCATCCGCCCCAACAATACCTCGCCAGCGATACCTCGCCTGGAGCAATCAGTGCTCAGGGGGCTGAGATATGCCAGTGAGCACTGATGCCCTTCGGCTTGTTCTACTTTCACTTTTAGTGTAATGATGTCAGCATGCCCTGCACGCTGATACACTATAATAAAAAAAACAGACTCAGGCTGTTTGGGAAGCTCTTCCCGAGTAGCCCAAGGATAAAATTAAATAAAGAGGCCTTTATACACCTGCCCAGTGCCGGCCAACAGCCAAGAAACAGACTGGGGCGGTAATAAGATCCCACGTCTAGGCATCTGCACACTAGTCACACAAAGTGTTTTTGAGGCACTGCCTCCAGAGGCACAGACAGTCTTGAAAGCAACTGAGAGTGGATGGGATTGGCAACCATATAGGCTCCGAACACCATTTCCGCAGTGCAACGGTATCGGCGTGGAGCTGCACGGTGCCGCCTACCGGTGTCCAGAACTTTTGTTGAAAAGTTCCCAGATCTAGTCTGACTTCTGGGGAATATTCAAAAGGTGAGAAATCTGCAGCTAGATAGAGTCTCTACCAGAAAGAGCGTTACAAAAGCTAAGTACCTTGTTTATTGGGGTGGAATTCTTCAAATTGTTTAATATGAAAGATGATCACTCCACACAACCATATGCTTTAAAGATTATACCCATGTGCTCATTAGTCTGCATTTGTTACTCATTGGGTCAGATTTCTTTTAAGTTTCAAATATCAGTCTGAAAACCACCAGTATTCTGTGATCACACACATATTTTTTATTTCTTATAATTTCACCTAATTTTCACATTTTTTTACGAAATTGTAATAAATTACATTTTCAGATTTCTGCAAGCCTACTCAAAAGGCAAAGAAGATCCAAAGGGGGTCAGTGGGGTTTGAGAAATCAGGAGTAAGCACAACAGGTGCAACCACATCCCAAGCATCAAGAGATAAACAAACCTTGGCAAAATGCTTCAAGAAAACATGCACAGCCACCTTCCAGCAAACATGAAAGAGACAATGTCTGTCTCAAAGCCAATGTCCTGTCTGCATCTCAGTAAATGCCCACTGGTTCGCAAGCTGTCACCCATCACTCAAAGTGCAACCACAATCCCTGGGCCAAAAAGTGAAAAGCAATACACATTTCCAAACACCGTCTAAACAGCGTGTAAGAAGACATCTATGCACCGCAGGCACTACCCTGGTATGTGTAGGACACACAGGCACTAACGGCATCATTTCAGCAAGCAGAGGACTCATAAACAACACAGGTGTCCCCCAGCATGTGGAAGACACACAAGCAAAACAGGCATCTGTGAGAAGCTGGCCTGGTTTGTAGTGGGTACCAGAGGTACTTACACCTTATACCAGGTCCAGCGATGCCCCTTAGTGAAATGCAGGCAGTGCTCTAGCAGCTTAGGCTGTCTAGGGGTAGCTGTAGCAGAGCAGCTTAGGCTGAACTAGAAGACATGCAAAGCTCTTGCAATACCACTATAGTCACACAGTACTGATACACAAGAAAGACAATACTTAGTGTTACCAAAAATAAAGGTACTTTATTTTAGTGACACAAGGCCAAAAATATCTTAGATGTAATACTCCTAATGGAGGTAAGTATTATACACAATATATACACTAGTTACCAAAATTAGGTAAGTAAACAGTCACAGAATAGTGCAAACAGTGAAAAATAATACATTGCAATGGGCCTAGGGGCAACACAAACCATATACTAAAATAGTGGAATGTGAAAGTCGGTTTCCCCCCAGGCAAGTGTAGTGTGTAGAGGGACGCTGGGAGTGTAGGAAAACACCAAAGGTAAGTAAATTACCCCATCCCAGAGCCCAGGAAAGCAGGAGTAAAGTACAGCAAGTTTCCGCAGAAAACACTAGAAGTCGTGGTAAAGGATTATGCAACAACCAATCAAGACTGCAAGAAACCAACGATGGATTCCTGGACCTGAAGACCTGTGGAGAGAGGAGACCAAGTCCAGAAGTCCATGAAGAGTCGAGGAAGAACAGGAGCCCCTGCCAACCTGGATGAGGGTGCAAAAGTTGATTCTCCTGTTAGAAGAAAAGTACAGAAATGCACCAATGAAGACAGCTGGGGGTTCCTGCTTGGTGCAAGAGATGTCCCACATTGAGTCATTGGATGCAGGCTGTTTTTGTTGCTGGATTCCGCCAACAAGCCTTGGTTTATGCAAGGACGTGTTTTGCGTCAAAGAGGTGCTGCCCGGGCCCAGGAGGGACCTGGGGGCATCAACTCAGACTGAGGAGACAGAGGGGGCTCTCAGCACTTCAGAGAGCCCTCAGAAGACCAGGCAGCACTCTCAGGAGTCCCAGGACACAGGCACAAAGGAGTTGCAAAGTGCGGTCGTCGCAGCACTACACGAAGGGATCCCACGCCGCTGGAGAATAACTCAGGGAGCTGAGCGCTGCAGGATAGAGTGCTGGGGACTTGAGCTACACTGTGAACAAAGAACTTTTGGAAGAAATGCACAGAAGCTCAAGGAGCTGCAGAAGACGTGGAGCACAGGGGTACTGTCGCAGCACGGGGAGACAAGCTCTTACCTCCACCAAATCTGGACAGCTAGACCTTTGGACAGTTAGGATCACTTTGGTCCACCACCTGGGTTCCAGGGATCACGCTCTTCGACAGGAGAGGAGTCCCAGAGTACCGGTTGTCGTTGCAGAGAGGTGCCTGCTGAAGCAGGGAAGTGACTCCGTCACTCCACAGGAGATTCCTTCGGTCCTTCTGTTGCAGAATGAAGACAGGCAGTCCTCAGAGTGTGCACAACTTGGAAACTGTTGCAGTTGCTGGCTGGAGCTGAAGTTGCAGGTCACAGTATTCTTTCTGGATACTTTGTTGCAGTTACAGCGGTTCCTGAAGCAGTCTGCGGTTGATCCGACGGTCAGAAGCTGAAGCAGATGCTGGTGGAGTCTTGCAAACCGAATCTGAGGAAACACCCAGAGGAGAGACCCTAAATAGCCCTGAGAGGGCGATTGGCTACCTACCCAGGTATGCACCTATCAGGAGGGGTCTCTGACGTCACCTGTGGCACTGGCCACTCAGATGCTCCCAGAGGGTCCCCACACCTAGGAATCCTCAAAACGCCAGGGACACTTTGGAGAAGCTCTGGGCACCACCCCTGGGGTTGTGATGGACAGGGGAGTGGTCACTCCCCTTTCCTTGTCCAGTTTCGCGCCAGATCAGGGGCTGGTGATCGCTGAACCGGTGTAGACTGGATTATGCAAAGAGGGCACCATTTGTGCCCTTCAAAGCATTTCCAGAGGCTCTGGGAGGATACCCCTTCCATGCCTGTAACACCTATTTCCAATGGGAGAGGGTGTAACACCTCTTCTAAAGGAAATGCATTGTTCCTGGGATCGAGCTTCTCATTCCCCAGGAGGGCAGAAACCTGTCTGTGAGGTGGCAGCAGCTGGGGCTGCAATGGAATCCTCAGAGAGCTGGTTTGGCAGTACTGGGGGATCCATGGCGGAGCCCTAGGGGGCATGAAATTGGCCCCCGAATACCAGATTTGGATTGGGGGTTCAATTTCACAATCTTAGATACCTCACATGGCCATATAAGGAGTTACCATTGTGAAGCTACATATATGTATTGACATATATGTAGTGCACTCTTGTAATGGTGTCCCCGCACTCACGAAGCCTGGGAAATTGGTCCTGGACAATGTGGGGGCACCTTTGCTAGTGCAAGGGTGCCCTCACCCACAGTAACTTTGCACCTAGCCTTCAGTAACTGAAGGTTAGACATATAGGTGACTTATAAGTTACCTTGTACAGTGAAAAGGTTGTGAAATAGTGTGTGCACTATTTCACTCAGGCTGCAGTGGCAGTCCTGAAGGAGTGGTTGTATGAGCTCCTTATGGGTGACAAAAGAAATGCTGCAGCCAGTAAGGACCTACTGGATCCCCAATGCCCTGGGTACCTAGGTACCATATACTAGGGACTTATACGGGGGGTCCAGTGTGTCAATCTGAATTGGAATATTGAGTCACTAGACCATAGTGACAAATTCGGTAAACAGAGAGAGCATAAGCACTGTAGTTCTGGTTAGCAGAACTGCAGTGACACAGTCAACATACTGATAATACAGTAAAACACACTGACATATAGGCCACAAACTATGAGCACTGGGGTCCTGACTAGCAGGATTCCAGTGAGACAGGAAAACCACACTGACAAACAGGCAGAAATTGGGGGTAACCTGCCAAGAAAGATGGTACTTTCCTTCAGCATCATCCCAGCATGTGGAGGACTCACAAACACTACAGGCATCCACCGGCATGTAAAGGACACAAGCACTACAGCATCACCTTATTGTGTGGAGGGCACACATACACCACAGACATCATCAGCATGTGGAGGACACAGATGCTCTACAGGCATCCGCCGACATGTGGAGAATACAAGCACTAGATCATCACCTCAGCATGTGGAGGACTCGCAAACACCACAGACATCATCAGCATGTGGAGGACACAAATGCTGTACAGGCATCCGCCGACATGTGGAGGGTACAAGCAGTAGAACATCACCTCATCGTGTGGAGGGCACACAAACACCTCAGACATCACCAGTATGTGGAGGACACAGACTCTGTACAGGCATCCGCAGGCATGTGGAGGACATACATGCATGACAAGCACCATGCCGGCATGTGGAGCATACAAGCACTAGATCATCGTGTGGTAGACACACAAACACCGCAGGCATCACCAGCATGTGGAGGACACAAACGCTGTACAGCATCCGCCGACATGTGGCGGATACAAGCAGTAGAACATCACCTCATTGTGTGGAGGGCACACAAACACCTCAGACATCACCAGTATGTGGAAGACACAGTGGAGGACAAAGACGCTGTACAGGTATCCGCAGGCATGTGGAGGACATACATGCACGCCAAGCACCAGGCCAGTATGTGGAGAATACAAGCACTAGATCATCACCTCAATGTGTGACGGACACACATACACCACAGACATCATCAGCATGTGGAGGACACAGATGCTCTACAGGCATCCGCCGGCATGTAAAGGACATACATGCATGACAAGCACCATGCCGGCATGTGGAGAATACAAGCACTAGATCATACCCTCAGCGTGTGGAGGACACGCAAACACCACAGACATCACCAGCATGTGGAGGACACAGATGCTCTACAGGCATCCGTGGTGCCCAAGGCATGAGTATGATTCCAAGGGATATTTGGCCAGTGTTAGCCGTGGCAAACCTCACAAACCGTCTGGTAGCAACACGCCTTTCCTCCTTCTCAGACCAATCACTGTGAGACCTGAAGTACTATATCATCTGTGTCCAGAAGACATACTTAGGAGAAATGAGGTACAGCAGACTGACAATAATGTTGGGGAACCTATGTCGACTCAGTGCAGGCTGCAGGAAATGCACAAGAGTGGACAAGAACAGCCGGCTAATGGACATGAGAAGGTCCAGACAGGAGTGGCAGCAACAGACACCATCAGGAAGACCACCACCAACCACCAACGTTGAGACATGCCGCTCCACGTCAATCTCATGACGTGCACGTAAGCATGTGCTGGCCTCATGCTGAGTCCAAAATGGCAATCCGCCACCAGTTGGGGGCACCAGTAAGTGGCCCGTGCCCTCACAACAGCGCTGGACGACAGTAGCAACCCTCTACATAGGTGGCTTTGCACAGCCAGCCTCCCCCACAACACACTCATGCTCACAGCTGTCCTGGCCTAGGTTGGCTGACATCCAAGATTTGTGCTCTACCTCTGACACAAAGGAGACCCCCTGCCACCAGGAGAAAATTAACTCAACCAGAGATGTGTGGCACAGGGGGCTGAGGGGGAGGAAGATGACGTGAAATGTTCATGTGGTCACTTAGGGCTAGGGAGGGAGGGGGCAGCTGGCTGTGTTGACGCCAGGGCCGGCTTTAGCGCGGGTGGCGCCCAGGGCAACAGTCTTTTTGGCGCACCTCTCAGTGACCTTCTCGAATTCCCTGGCTGCGCCAAGGTGCCCCTCATCTCTCCATAGACCCACTGTACGTGCATTTCTTTGGTTTTAAAGCGCTGGTAAAGGCTGGTTTCTGTCCAGCAGGAACATTAATCACAAGAGTTATCTTGATACTTTTGTTGCTGCCTGAAAGGTGGACGCACAAGGAACTCTGCAGCCGGTGCTTTTGAATCATGAGGTTTTGCTCAATAGAACGCACCCTGAGGGGTGAGCGCCCGGTGCGGCCGCACCAGTCTCACTGTCCTAAAGCCGGCCTTGGTGATGCAGTCTCTTGGGGCCAGGGAGGGTAACGGAAGAATGTGCATGTTTCTGTGCTAGCTTTAAACAAGTCTGTACAACCTTGTGGCAAAAAATCCTTGTCTCCATATCCTCCCGGGGGTGGTCAGCACAGACTCATCATCGTCACCGACGAGGCCTTCCTCCTCCGCATCGGATGGCGGTGGTGTTCTGTGGGAAACGCCACAGCGCCACAATGCAGCGGTGCCCGTGGGCTGGGCCTCGGTTAGAGTGGCCGGGACAGGTGTCCCGCCAGATTTCTGCAGTTTTCATATTGGGTCATATTGAATTAGTCTTTCTTCTAGTTATTATTGCTTTATTTATTGCGAAATATCCGGGTTTGGCTTTTAGTATCTGGTCACCCTAGCCTCGGTGCAAGCCACTAATCTTCACCAGGGTTTGGCCTCTCTGTGGTCCGGTCACCTCCGGCAGGGGGCAGTGCCCATTCACTGTCTGGCCTCTCTCCGGTGCAGGTGCGCGGTCTCCGGGCGGCTTCGGTCCTTGACCCCCTCATTACTAACGACAAACTCAACACTGCAGAAGGCGATGTCTCTAGCAGGCCAGAAGTAATTCCACGCATGCTCCGCTCGGGATCCCAATTAGCGTCCGCTTGTAATTCCATTAGTGCAGCTGTGATGATTGAAACAAAGTCAAGAGGGAGGAAGGTGACCCTGGGAGGGGTCAGTCCTTGCTGGCTGGGGGCGGTCATGGAGCAGGGAGGGCGGGAAGCCATGGCGCCCCCCTCCGCGGACTAGGCCTCAACTCCCAGGGCTGATCTGCGCAGATTAAAGCGTCCATTAGCCCAAATCCCTGGGCTCCTGCAGGGAGGCCTGCCTGCGATTACCGGGCCCTGCAGTGCGCTAATTATGCAAACAAGGCGCAGTATCTCCGTGCCATTGGTTAATTAAATATTAATTTATTATTCTAATGCATGCGACTTCTGTTCGGAAAGCTCATTGAGTCAGGGAGGACACAGGAGGCGTGCAGTTGTGTTCGGGGGTTTGCAAGAGTGTGTGCGCGCCTTGTTGTCGTGCACGCGCCAGTGCGCGCGGAGGTGCCAGGGTAAGGTCAGCCAATAACTCCATTGCGCCAACGACCCAGCCAATGTGTGTGTGTGTTTGTGTGTTATGTTTTTTTTTTTAACAAACAAGTATAATCTAGTGATTTAGTCAGAGGTTTTCATGGATGGGAATAAAACCTAAACTCCCAGAAAGCATCAGGTTATCAAGGCCAGGACTCGAAACAAGCTGCATTGATGCCACCAAGGAAAGCAACTGCCCTAAGAGGTGCCAATCCAGAAGCCCTAGGAGGTAGAGATCAACAAGCCTAGGAGGTGCAGATCGTCAAGCCGTAGGAGGTGCAGATCAGCAAGCCTTTGGAGGTGCAGATCCACATACCTAGAAGGTGCAGATCCATCAGCCTTGGAAGGTGCTGATCCACATGCCCTTTGTAGTGCAGATCCACCAGCCTTAGGAGGTGCAGATCCACATGCCCTAAGAGGTGCAAATTCACCAGCCTTAGGAGGTGCAGATCCACAAGCCATAGGAGGTGCAGATCCATCAGCCTTGGAAGGTGCTGATGCACATGCCCTTTGTTGTGCAGATCCACAAGCCTTAGGAGGTGTAGATCCACATACCCTGGGAGGTGCAGATCCACATACCCTCGAAGGTGTTGATCCATCAACCTTTGGAGGTGCAGACCCACATTCCCTAGGCTATGCAGATCCATCAGCCTTAGGAGGTGCAGATCCCCATGTCTGCGAAGTGCCGATCCACCAGCCTTAGGGGGCACAGATCCAACAGCACTAGCAACCACAGTTCCACTAAGTATACATCACGGAGCCATCTTAGACATTCCCTCATTTTCCTAAATCTGGCATCTTACATTTGTGGGGAACAGGCTATCCTTTGATGACCACTCAGCTGTGCAGTCCTCGTCCTTCCCATGTCACTCACCTGGTGACATCTTGGACTTCACAGACCTGTCAAGACCTGACTTTTCATCTGTTACAAGAATTTCAGATGTACCCACGCCTCGTATTCTGAAGAACACTTTAGGCAAGCGTGTATGTACCACTAGATAACACACCATCCCCGGACGGACCTCTCCAGCTCGATTGTTGAGTCTCAAATTCTGAGAGCAAGGATTCCCCATGGAGCTTGATTTACTAATGATTGGTCCTGACTTACGATATATTGGCGGCATACCCCGACAATAAAGGGCCTGATTTAAAACTCAGTGGACGGGTTACTCGATCACATCAGTGACAGATATCCCATCCGCCGAAATCTACATCCCCTAGGGTAGAATGCAATTTAGATTTCAGCGGACAGAATAGCCGTCACCGTTGTGATGGAGTAACCTATCCGTTGAGTTCCAAATCAGGTCGTAAGCGTAGATGGAGTCGGGAGGCGTAAGGTTTTGGCACATCCCCAGGTTTACATGGTTTTGTAGATCTGGGGAAGCATCAAAATCCATGGGTGTTGTATGGTAACGCCCACGGAACGCCTCCTGAGCGCAGCGTAAGGCAACACAGCGATTTGTGCTGCCTGGCCTTACTCCATATCTATGAGGCCGTGCAAAGTGGCTTTGCGTGGCCTCGTAGATATGTTTTTGTAGTTTTCGCCTCTGGAGCGTCACAAAAAGTGACACCCCAGCGGCGCAAGGGGCTAATAAATATGCCCCTAGTAGCGAGAACACCAGGCTGTCATTGGGCAGAGCGGAATTCCACATGGGGATTTCACTCGTCTCCACCTAACTCATAATCTGAGTGTAAGCATTTTAACAGCATATAAAGCGCACACAGTTCCAATAAAACTCTTGTAGCATTCCCTGTATAAATTTTTATATACAGGGAATGCTACAGAAGTATATATTTAGGGCCTTGTTTGCCTCTAGGCAGGAACCCTCACTGCTGTAAGAGGCAGATGAGCTATCCTGTTTCGACAGCAGGTGTGTGTGCGGTGTGAATCACAAGGGCTGGATCCATATTTGATTTCCAGGATTGTCACTGACTATGTAAATGATTCACATTTAAGCTGATTGTATGTAAGTGTATTTTATCTCAATATCATGAAATTCTGGCATGGCTCTGGATACATGTTTTGATGTTGCACGCCCTTCATATATCAAATCCATTGTCTTCTGAATGATGGTGCACTCTTTCCATCCCATTGACTGGAAATTTGTTAGCACTGATCGTCCTGGCATTGGTGACATCTTCTGTGACAGCTGATATTAGGACTCAGGGGGCAGGGTGAATCCCTCATGTGCAGCAGGTGAGGTATCCAGGAATCTAAGATGTCTGCATTGGTTCCTAAAGTAGAAACACCAGTACTGTTATGACTTTGCGATTTCCGGGACAATGCCATTCCCCAGCAGATGATGGAAGTCAATGCCCACTGCTGCTTTCCGATTCAGAATTATGTGCTCAAACGTGGCAGATAAAGGAAAAGGGTCAAAGTCATAACCAGTAATGTTCTTAGGATGGCTGTCAAAGATATCTTGAGTGAATTGTTGGCATTGACTTCCTCCTACTTGCCCAAATCATCCAAATGAGCCTGCATTGAAATGGCATGAGTTCCAAGGAACATGATTACTATTTATAGGGGCACTGCTACAGTGATTCTAATAACTGGGCACAGTGGTTGCTGGGAGCCAGAAAGGAGAATTACAAATAAATGCACCATTCTGAGGTTCTCCCAGTCGTGGCAAACAGATAACCTCACTTTTCTGTAATTAGCCTGCAACATCTAGCCTGTGTCCTGTCATGTTTGAACCCCTCACTCTCCTCACTGAAGGACACTTGTTTTGTTCTGAGAGACTGAAAAGTGTCATTAGAACCAAACCTTTTCTCCACCTCTGTCTCGAGCATTGTCCATATGGTAGCTGCCTGATTGATGAAGACTAGAGCGGACTTCTCTAAGTTGAGTGCGATGCCTCACGGATCCAGTGATTCAACTGCTCTCCACACATGTTTAGGTTTGCATTGAGAGATTTCATCTGGGTGAGTCGATCACCTACGCAGGGATAGGCACAAACCCCTCTCTAGTGTGTCTGACATGCTGCCATGATCAAGTGAATACGCCTGGATGAACCAGGCATTTGGATTCAGATAGCTGTGACTGCCCTTCCTTCATGTATACGCTGTGTATGGCAAAATTACGCCTGGATGAGGTAATCTGATCGCCTAGGTCGAGGTGGACTTTATCACCTTTCCTGAATGTCTGCGCTGCTCTAGAATCTACATCAACAGATCACACCTGAATGAGGCGATCATTTAGGTTTAGATAGATGTATAAACTTTTCCTTCATGTCTGTGCTGCTTTAGGATCCACCTCACGAGATTACCCGTGAATGAGCCAGTCTGATCGTCTAGGGCCAGATAGACTTTAATAGTTTTACTGTGTACCCGCACTGCTGTACCAGCTGCGTCAAGTGATTACAGCCGGATCACTGTGATCTAGCAGGGGTCAGTCGTTAGTCCAGTTATTATTCTAATGTTGGTGTTTGGCCACATAGGCACAGCGTCTGCTCATCTGGGACTGTACGTGGCAGTCACAGTGACATTATTCCCATGAAGAGACCAAGGTGAGGATAGGACCATTACATGCTATACTGCTGGCTATTAATACGATAATCTGTGTTGCACACTGCAAAAAGTAATAAAGAGTTGTTTTAAAAAAAGTGATTAGGGCTGGACGAGCCAATCGTTTGGGTTGAGATAGGCTTTAGCACCTCTCCTCCTTGTCTGTGCATTTCTAGGATCAGCATCATGAGATTATGCCTGGAAAAGCCAATCCAATCACCTACGTTCAGATAGACTTTAGCACGTCTCCTGCTCCAGCATCTGTGTCAGTTCATTATGGCCGGATGAGCCAATCTGATCACGAAGGTTGAGACTGTAACACCTCCCCTGCATATCTGCACTGCTGTAGGATCCGCCTGAAGAGATTACACACAAATGAGCCAATCCAATCACCTGGGTTCAGATAGACTTTAATACCTCCCCTGCATGTCTGCAATAGGATCCGCTTGAAGAAATCACACCTGGATGAGCCGATCCAATCACATAGGTTCAGATAGACTTTAACAGCTCTCCTGCATGTCTCTCCTAGGATTCTTGTGGAGATCACACCTGGATGAGCCCATCCAATCATGTAGATTCAGATAGACTTTAACAGCTCTCCTGCATGTGTTCACCAGGATCCACATGAAGAGATTACACCTAGATGAGGCAATCCAATCACCTGGGTTCAGATAGACTTCAACACCTCTCCTGCATGTCTGCACTAGGGTCGATGTGAAGAGATCACACCTGGATTCAGCCAATCCAATTTCCTTGGTCCAGATTGACTTTAACAGCTCTCTTGCATGTCTCCTCTAATATTAACGTGGAGATCACACCTGGATGAGCCAATCCAATCATGTATGTTCAGATAGACTTTAACAGCTCTCCGGCATGTCTGCACTAGGATCCGTGCGAAGAGATCACACCTGGATGAGCCAATCCAATCGCCTAGGTCCGGATGGGCATTAACAGCTCTCTTGCATGTGTGCACTAAGATCCGCATTAAGAGATCACTCCTGGATGAGCCAATCCAGTCATGTAGGTTCAGATAGACTTTACGTGCTCTCCCGCATGTGTGCACTAGGATCTGTGTGAAGAGATCACACCTGGATGAGCCAACAATAGCGTCTCACAGGGATTCCAGGGGATCAGCCAATCCAGTCATGTAGGTTCAGACAGCTCTCCTGCATGTCTGCACTAGCATCCTGGTGAAGAGATCACACCTGGATCAGCCAATCCAGTCACTTAGGTGTAGATAGACCTTACCTTCTCTCCTGCATGTCTGCACTAGGATCCGCTTGAAGAGATCACACCTGGATCAGCCAATCCAGTCATGTAGGTTCAGATAGACTTTAGTACCTCTCCTCTCTGTCTGCACTGCTCTATGAACTGTCATGAGGTTGCACCTGGATGAGAGGGTACAAGTGTGGCCGCCTCTTCTGTGTATATTAACTACCACCATGCACTCCAAGAAGTCTTTGAACAGATTTGAGTCCTTCTTGCAGCGCCTTGAATTGAATGTGGTGGCTTTTTACAGAATCCCTGCACAATCTCCTGCGAGCTAAGGACACAGACGTGCACTAACAAGAGCCAGCAAAAACTGTCTCTACAAAGTATAACAGACACTGAAACTCTGATGTTACATTGCTCGTTGTCTCAAAATGTCACCAAGTGTCTCATGGTGCCTTTGTGCCGTAAGCCCCGACTGGCCCCATCCTGCATGTGAGATAGCCAACCAGCCATACATATTCTTTTATCCAGGCCTCAGCGCTTTGTATGATTGTTAACGCAACCACAATGTAAGTTATTGTCTTTTAGTATCAAGGTAACTGCATTTATCTCACGTGTATGCAGGAAAATATGTCAGAGCTCTGACCTTCATTGACCAACTGTGGGCACCATTGATTTTAAAAAAGTAGCTCACGTCTCTCTATATCACTGGGTGGATGATCAGATGTCTTCATCTTTCAGCATGTAGAAACCTTTGTATGAATCCTCCATCGTCCTGTTGAAGTTGTTGAATTATTTCTCAAAATGTGAAGTTGTAACAGATTGGGAATGTTTCTTTAGCCAGGGTCTGCAGGAAATATAAACTTGTACATTTAAGTGACTGAATAATTTTATGTAAATGCAAAACCCAGACCAATGTTGGCTCATGTTTGCAATGCACCCGGTCCCCACATAATCCATTGCAACTGTTTCTCCCCAGACACCGGCAGTCAGTCCCACCTCAATCAGTCCTGGGATTCAAAGCAGTGAACCACATCCTGCAAGTTCCCCTCAAGTTCATCCAGTTGCTCCTTGTAGTCAACATTGAATCACCTTCCCCACCCCTCACTGCCAGGCAAGAGTGGACCTGAGGATGTCGAGTCAGCACTTTCAGCGTAGGAGGGGTCCTGCAACAGAGGAACATGTTTTCCTTTGGATGCATGAAAACAGGGGAGCTCTGGGGCTCTCCTCTCCTTTTCAGCCTCTTCTACTGGGTGAGTGAGCTCACACTGCATGATAAGCAACAGGGCTTGGGTACACCTCATTTGTAAGGGCAAGGAAGGGCATAGGGATGAGTTGTAAAAGTCCACCTATTGGTTACTGCTGCACCTTGACCTAGAATTTTGCCCTGAGTCTGAAAAGAGAGGTAAGGGAGAATCCTTAAGAGGTTTGGATGATTCACCATCCTTGCCTCTGGGGCACTTTCAGTTTTAGGAGAAGGTCCCACTTGTGGCACCCCTCCAGCTCCACCGTTGGCCTCTCCAGAGCGCGGCGGTTGCTTTGTGGGCTCACCTAGCCGTCCATCTTGCGTGTGGATATGAAAGATTGCCATGGGAAATGTGGGGGTTTCACAAAAAGTACTGTATTCCTAGCATTCTGAGAATACCCCCCCACCCCAGCCCAAGCCAAGGAAATTAGAAACATGGGCACCGACAATCAGGTACTGCTTCGGGTGTTGATTGCCAATACTCTCATTTGGTGCAGAAATTCCTCCATCCACCCTGGCAAATTGGTGGATTTTCCTCTGGAGTTTAATCACTCCTTTTGTAGTGTCCCCCTGCAACATATGCTGGAGGGACCCCCCACTCTCACATCAATAAGGGCTGAGAGGGCCCCCTCCAGTATGGGTAAGCCTGGGGCCTCACCCCGCACCACGGGGCGGCAGCGGTCTCTGTTATGCCATTGTTGCAATGGTGGAAGACTGAAAATGTGACAAAATTCCCTCCACTCCACAATCACTAACTGAGGACCTTCGTGATGAAAACCCTAAGGGCCTAATTTAGAATTTGGCTGATGGGTTACTCTATCACAAACATCACACCAATCCTGCCCGCCTTAATACAGGACATCCATCACGTTTGTGACAAGGTAACTGTGCCCCAAAGTCTAACTGCAGTTTACCTGGGGTCTGGGAGTCCTTCAGGGTAAGATGCGTTAGCAAAGCGAGTTAAAACTATCACGATTTATGCAGCCGTGCAGAGGTCAATACAAGCCCGGGCTCACATCTGAGAGCAGACCTTGCTGAGGAATGTTTTTTTTTTTTCCTGGGGTGGGTCGGTCATCTCTTCTAATGACCTCTACATGCATAAGCACTGCTGACATCATTAGCCTAGAGAGAGTGAATTATAGTGAAGATCCTGTGATGGGGAGGGGCACGTTGCCTGCCTCTAGCCATCAGTTTGCATCCCAGGAATCTTCATTCTGTTGACAGCGCGCCGTCCTCTCTGCTGTTTTCGGAGACGGGCGAGTCTACATTCTTGCTCTTGGGATGAGAACTGAGATGGCCGGCGGCAAGCCAAGCATCCCGGAGGTTTACTGGGCTTCAGCCTTCAAGGCACGGAGCCCATTTGTGTTTGAAACCTCTGAGTATAAAAATCAAAAAGAATACAAATAGATTGTGTTTATTGTATTCTATGTACTTGAAAGATGTTCAGGAATCCCACGACCCAACGGGGAGTTTTCAAACGGTTATAACTTTGATGATGTTTTCGACGGTGCAATACTATGCAATCCCAGATAAGTGAAACACATTCTTAGATGTGGTGAGAACGGAATGATCCCAACCTATTCTCAAACTTAAAATGAGAAAGAAGTCCTGATCACAGGTGAGGAGATGAGCGAATGGGGCCCCTGTGTGCCACTTTTGAAAAGCAGAACTGGGGCTGCAGGAAGAGCTGAATACTAGTGTAAGGCTCCCGATGCCGACCCTCACATGAGTCCATGGACGGGGTGGTTTATATTTACAACAGGAAGGTGGCATAAAGTCGGACTCCGCTGAGTGACAGCTCATCTACTGGTTCAAGTAGTAAATAAAATGGGCATGTGCCACTTAGGGCCAACTTTCTCAGTTTTATAGAAGGGCAAAAATTAGGAGCTCTTGCTTTTTTTTTTTTCTTCCAGTTTTAATTAAAGTGTTTTATAATTTTAAACAAGCAGTGGCAAAGCCAATAGGTCTTGCCTTTGGCACCTACTGATTTAGAGAACGTTTTTTAGCCATGCAGCATCCTTAATGCTGTGCAGCATAGCTAACAAAAACTAAAAGAGGTGCCGTGATGCTGTGGCTGAGTCGTTTTGTAGGTGTGCCACAACACATGCATATGCCTACAAAGCGGCAGAATTGTTGTTTTTTAAACCAAGTTCAGATTGGTAATTTTAAAAAAATAGCACCAAAGTGTTTTTTTTTTAAGTGGGAGTATCAACATAGAGGGGTGGGTGCTGGAAGCATCAGAAAGGACACAGACAGGGGAAGCATCACAGAAGGCACAGGTGGGAGAAACAACACAGGTAGCAAGGCTGTTTTAACACGGAGGGTGTAGGAGGGGAGGAGCAACACAGGACGGTGGGGCGGATAGAAGCAATAGAAAGGGTGGAGGTGGTGGAGGGATAGCACTGGGCAAAAAGAGGCCAATGTGGAGTAGGCAAACTGAAGCACATGAGCGAGAAAGTACCTTCAGGCAAGAAGTACACAAGCACAAGAGCACAACATGGAGGTGTGACGGAGAACATGAGCAAAAGTGAGCAACAAGGAATGTGGCCAAGTAAAAGAGGAAGGCAGCTGGAAAACACATGCATTCTCATTGAGTACTGACCTCAAAAGAAAAAAGAAGGGCCCCGAAAATCAAGCAGTGGAAGGACACAAGTAAGATGGCAGTGCTCCAGAGGAAGGAAAACACAAGTAGAGGAAGAAAAGCCCACAGAAGCTAACAAATGAAAAGCAAGCAAATGAGAGTGACAATAAAGCCAACCAATGGTAAGCAGTGGGCTGTCTCTAGGCCTACTGTAAACTAACAGTAGGTCTTAGGAGAGCCCTAAAATTATATAAGCTCCTCTATGCAAATGCATAAAATGTGTCACAGTGTACATTGCCAACCATACTAATAAATAAATAAAAAATGTCACCTTCTCCACGGAAGACAGGACTTCACTCTTCATAGACAGTGTACACCACAACAAACAATATCAAACACCTGGTGTAGTTTAAAGGCACAAAGTGGACTATAAATACTACAAGTCAGACCCTCTATTTCCTTCATCACGCAATAACGCATTGATTAGGACCACCCACTACACACACTAAACCACACTGACAATGAAAGCACACATACCAACAAACATAGAGGGAAATGCACCACCCTACTGGAAGCTCAAAATCAGGGACAGACTCTGGAGTCCCACAGAAATTTGCAACCCAGGCGTGAAAGGGTACCCGAACTCCAAGAGCACCATGAGGCAATACTAATGAGAATGTAGCACTACCCACACCTGTGTATCGTTACACACCATAAAAATCAGTCCGTGTCTGCCTGCACCATGAGGGGTGAAGTGGGGTAACGCAGTCTTAAATACTGGGGCTAAGGGGTACTATTTATTGGATCTGGCCAGGCAGAGCATAAGATCCTCCTCCCTTATCCTTTGATTCACAGCTCCACTATCATATCTGCTGACTGCACACTGCAGGTTTAGCATGCTGGGTAAGAGGGTGAACAGGGCTGGCTTTAGGGCAGTGCGACTGGTGCGGAAGCTCCACTGGCTCCCGGTAGACAAGAGGATCACCTTCAAACTCCTCACCCACGCTCACAAGGCGCTTCACAACACCGGACCCTCCTACCTCAACACCAGACTTAACTTCTACACTCCAACACGTCAACTCCGATCCGCCAACCTCGCCCTCGCCATCGTACCCCGAATCCAGCGCAAGACCTCCGGCGGCAGATCCTTCTCCTTCCTCGCCGCCAAGACCTGGAACTCTCTCCCCACACCTCTACGCCAGACCCAGGACCTCCTCGCATTCAGAAGGCTCCTCAAGACCTGGCTCTTCGACCACTAAACAGCAGCGCTCCACCCCCTCCCCCCCTCCCCCCAGCGCCTCAAAACCCTGACGGGTACATAGCGCGCTTTATAAATATTGTGATTGATTGATTGACTGGGCACTGATTGGTGAAGGGGGTGCTAACCTCGAGGGGGAGCGGTGCTTAGCAATAACTTGTGATATAAAAACCCATGCTGCAGAGTTCCTTGTGTGTCCAGCTTTCCAGACAGAAATGAAAATGTAAAGATAACTCTTGTGATTATTGTTCCTGCTAGAGAGAGATCGGAGTTTTGTCTAGTGGCGGTTTTGACTTGTCAGAAAGTAACGCAGAATGTCCATATGCCTGCTGCAAAGAATGCATACCATGCTGATTGCAGATCTGTATTTTATGTGGATTACTGCTTTTGTCACAGAGAACCTTTTGTTACCACAGTTCATAGGATGCAACCCTGATACAGAACAGTGACTGGCATGAACTGCCATCAAACAGCTGCACACAAACTGTATAAAATAGGTTAGGACAATATGTTTTTTCCCCCAGTCTTTCATTATCTTTTCCTAATGTTTTAAGAAGGGTTTGTTTGGGTAGATATAGGCCCTCATTACAACCCTGGTGTTCAAAGACCGCCAGGGCTGTTTTGGAGGTTGCACCGCCAACAGGCTGGCGGTGCAATGTTGGGTATTACGACCACGGCGGAAGCGCCGGGATTGTACCGCCGGGCCCGGCGGTTTTCCGCCTCAGTGGGCCCAGCGGATTTAATCCGCCAGGGCAGGGCTGCTCGCAGCGCTGCCCAGGGGATTACAAGTCCCCTTTCCGCCAGCCTTTTCATGGCGGTGGGAACCGCCATGGAAAGGCTGGCGGAAAGGGGAGTTGCAGGGGCCCTCTGGCACAGCCCCACACAGCTTTTCACTGTCTGCACAGCAGACAGTGAAAAGTGCGACGGGTGCAACTGCACCCATCGCACAGCCATAACACCGCCGGCTCCGTTTGGAGCCGGCTCCCATGTTGCAGCCGACATCCCCGCTGGGCCGGCGGGCAGAAACTCGGTTTCCGCCCGCCTGCCCAGCGGGAATGTCATAATGGCCACGCGGGAGCGCGGCCGCATTGGCGGCTGCACAGCGGTTACAACTTGGCGGGCGGCAATGTTGTAATGAGGGCCATAGACTCTTATTATTAAATTCAGCGATAACCAGCGCTTTAAAACAAATTCAAATTGAATATATGTGAGAGAGGGGCTATGAGGAGATGAGGGGCACTTTCGCCTTGTGGTAGTGAGGGAATACAAGGAGGCGATCATGGGGGGGGGTTACAAAAATGATTGTCGCTCCGGTCACCACCAGCGCTGAAGCCGGCCCTGAGGGTGAAAGCCAGATGTGCCTGGGCTGCAAGGCATGGGTCTGTGTCCCTTAGACCAGCGGTTCCCAACCTGTAGTCCGTGGTCCCCCAGGGATCCATGACACATTCCCAGGGGGTCCGCAGACCTGGGCCGGCAGGGAGGCCCTTCTCCAGCTTTGGCCTCTGGGCAGAAATGTGCGTGTTTTTATATTTATTGCTTCCTTGGTGAAGCAGTTTTAAAAGCACTGCAGAGTTTCCTTGTACATCCAGCAGCTTTCTAGGCAAAAATAAAAGCGCCAAGATAACTCTGGTGATTAATGTACCTGCTGGAGAGAGGTGGGAGTTTTAGTTAATTTGCCTGGTGCAAAGAACGTGTCTTATCCAAAGAACAGTATTTTATGTGCATAGGTCAGTGGATTACTCCTCAGGAGTCAAAAGATTGGGAACCACTGCCTTAAACAGAAAGAGCTGGGCTACATACACAAGTCCCTGAACCGCGGTTGCCCACTGCCACCCAGCGGCCGATGACGGAACTCCACCCACAAAAAAGAAACAGTCCAACGAGCACCATCGACAGGCATAGGAGACAGACACGGTACGGACGGGCCAGCACCCAGTGATGCTCGAGAGCTGTGTGCATGCACAATTGACGTCACAGCACCCACGGGACTCCCAGGTCACACGCGCACGACAGTCAGAGAGTAGGTTGTGCTGCTGGATCATATTCAAAACAACCCTGCAAGTACTTACATCGAGATCAGTGAAAACCAAGAACAGAAAAGTATAGTGGTAATAAAAGGAAGAGATGCAGAACCACGATAGCAATCATATTAATATGAGTATTTATCGTGATAATACTGCTGGTGATGGTCAGTGTCGTCCAGAACTCAAACCAGGGGGGGGGAGCGACATGGGCCTGATGGGCTGTGAGCCTCGTTCTGAAAATATGGTTAGTTGTTCATGGGCCTGTACTGCTTTCAGATTTGTACAAAAAACTCCTAAAAATAATGTAAAGGGAACCCACGAGAGAGCTGGGGCTGCAGAGCCAAGCGCAGTAAAGGAGGTCTAGAAGGAGACATGATGAGACTGAGAGAGAGCAGGCGATAAGAGCGAGAGAAAGGAAGGTAAAATGAAAAGAAGGAAGAACAGATGAAAAGGAGGAGGTGTGAAATCAAGGACGGATGGGCGCAGATACAAGGAAGGGCAAAAGTACAGAGGAATGAGTACCAGGGACAACAGACCTATGGGTGACAGGGTACAAGAATGGATGGACTGGGGGAGGAAGGATGAATGGCTAGAATGAAGACAGGCTGGATGAAGGAGTGGATGGATGAATGGATCCATCCATGGATACATAGATGGAATGCTGAAAGTATGAATGGAAAAATAAATGGTTGGTGGGTTGATGGATAAAAGGAAGGGCAGAATGATGGATGGACTAGTGAAGTAATGGATGATGAGTAAAATGATGGACACATGGTTGGAAGACTAATGATTGAAGGGTGGATGGATAGAAGGATAAAGGGCGGATGGAATTGTGAACGGACGGAGGGATGGTAGCTTGCAGGACGGACTGATAGATGGCTACACGGATGGATGGCAGGTTGGGCAGGTCTCACTTGCTTCGCTCTTCTCATGACATGAGCAATATCAGCTCTTCTTCACCTGGGATCAGTTGGCCCCGAGGTCTGTAACACTTTTTAGGGGGTTCGTGACAATGAAATAATTTTAGGAGATTAACTAAGTGTATATAAATAAAAATGAAAAATGTAAAACGGAAATTTTTAAAACACTCTGTAAATATGAAGGAATTTGAAACTTGGTGGCTAAAAATTAAGGGCCGGATTTAGAATTCGAGAGGCAGAGTAGAGTCCATTGGGATGCTGGAGGACCACCTCCCTCATGACGGTACTACATTCATCATATTCAGAAATGTTTGGCATCCCAGTGCTCATCTCTGTACCTTGAAACAAACCACATTCACAGCGGTCACCTTCAAGGTGCATAAAATATGGCGGATGTCTGCTGTCAATTTTGACCACCATACGCCAAACTTTTAAACTTTGTTTTTCAGAAACAAACTTTAAAGTGGGAGTTTCTTTCTGGAAAAAACAAAAAAAATGATGACCCTAATGCCCTGGGAGTTTTCTCCCAGAGTGTTGGGGTCATTATAAGTAGTTTTTTGTTATTTCATCAGGTTTACCTGGCAGTGACGGACAGAAAAAAGGACACTACGCCATCCATCTTAAACAGGGTGGGCAGCGTAATGCTATTCGTCGAATGGACACTCTTCTTCCAGTCCGTCTGAGGCTAATGGGGGCTTCATCAGCAGAAACCTTAGAACCCACACATCTCTAAATGAGAGGGATGAACCGAGAGGTTAGTGACACAGTAGTCTGCCTGGCATAGTCTGCTTGATGAACTGAGAGGTTAGTGACACAGTAGTCTGCCTGGCATAGTCTGCCTGATGAACCGAGAGGTTACTGAGCACAGTAGCCTGCCTGGCATAGTCTGCTTGATGAACCACCGAGAGGTTACTGAGCACAGTAGCCTGCCTGGCATAGTCTGCTTGATGAACCGAGAGGTTACTGAGCACAGTAGTCTGCCTGGCATAGTCTGCTTGATGAACTGAGAGTTTAGTGAGCACAGTAGTCTGCCTGGCATAGTCTGCTTGATGAACCGAGAGGTTACTGAGAACAGTAGCCTGCCTGGCATAGTCTGCTTGATGAACTGAGAGGTTAGTGAGCACAGTAGCCTGCCTGGCATAGTCTGCTTGATGAACCGAGAGTTTAGTGACACAGTAGCCTGCCTGGCATAGTCTGCTTGATGAACCGAGAGTTTAGTGACACAGTAGCCTGCCTGGCATAGTCTGCTTGATGAACTGAGAGTTTAGTGACACAGTAGTCTGCCTGGCATAGTCTGCTTGATGAACCGAGAGTTTACTGAGCACAGTAGTCTGCCTGGCATAGTCTGCTTGATGAACCGAGAGGTTACTGAGCACAGTAGCCTCCCTGGCATAGTCTGCTTGATGAACTGAGAGTTTAGTGACACAGTAGCCTGCCAGGCATAGTCTGCCTGATGAACTGAGAGGTTAGTGACACAGTAGCCTGCCTGGCATAGTCTGCTTGATGAACTGAGAGTTTAGTGACACAGTAGTCTGCCTGGCATAGTCTGCCTGATGAACCGAGAGGTTACTGAGCACAGTAGCCTGCCTGGCATAGTCTGCTTGATGAACTGAGAGTTTAGTGACACAGTAGCCTGCCAGGCATAGTCTGCCTGATGAACTAAGAGGTTAGTGAGCACAGTAGCCTGCCTGGCATAGTCTGCTTGATGAACCGAGAGTTTAGTGACACAGTAGCCTGCCTGGCATAGTCTGCTTGATGAACCAAGAGTTTAGTGAGCACAGTAGCCTGCCTGGCATAGTCTGCTTGATGAACCGAGAGTTTAGTGACACAGTAGCCTGCCTGGCATAGTCTGCTTGATGAACCGAGAGGTTACTGAGCACAGTAGTCTGCCTGGCATAGTCTGCTTGATGAACCGAGAGTTTAGTGAGCACAGTAGTCTGCCTGGCATAGTCTGCTTGACGAACCGAGAGTTTAGTGACACAGTAGTCTGCCTGGCATAGTCTGCTTGACGAACCGAGAGTTTAGTGACACAGTAGTCTGCCTGGCATAGTCTGCTTGATGAACCGAGAGTTTAGTGAGCACAGTAGTCTGCCTGGCATAGTCTGCTTGACGAACCGAGAGGTTAGTGAGCACAGTAGTCTGCCTGGCATAGTCTGCCTGATGAACCGAGAGGTTAGTGAAACAGTAGTCTGCCTGGCATAGTCTGCTTGATGAACCAAGAGATTACTGAGCAACTGTAAAGAAATGGCTCCCTGTTGCAGTTACCCCCCACTTTTTGCCTGATACTGATGCTGACTTGACTGAGAAGTGTGCTGGGACCCTGCTAACCAGGCCCCAGCACCAGTGTTCTTTCACCTAAAATGTACCATTGTTTCCACAATTGGCACACCCTGGCATCCAGATAAGTCCCTTGTAACTGGTACCTCTGGTACCAAGGGCCCTGATGCCAGGGAAGGTCTCTAAGGGCTGTAGCATGTATTATGCCACCCTAGAGACCCCTCACTCAGCACAGACACACTGCTTACAAGCCTGTGTGTGCTGGTGAGAACAAAATGAGTAAGTCGACATGGCACTCCCCTCAGGGTGCCATGCCAGCCTCTCACTGCCTATGCAGTATAGGTAAGACACCCCTCTAGCAGGCCTTACAGCCCTAAGGCAGGGTGCACTATACCATAGGTGAGGGTACCAGTGCATGAGCACTGTGCCCCTACAGTGTCTAAGCAAAACCTTAGACATTGTAAGTGCAGGGTAGCCATAAGAGTATATGGTCTGGGAGTCTGTTTTACACGAACTCCACAGCACCATAATGGCTACACTGAAAACTGGGAAGTTTGGTATCAAACTTCTCAGCACAATAAATGCACACTGATGCCAGTGTACATTTTAGTGTAAAATACACCACAGAGGGCACCTTAGAGGTGCCCCCTGAAACTTAACCAACTAGCTGTGTAGGCTGACTGGTTCCAGCAGCCTGCCACACTAGAGACATGTTGCTCGCCCCATGGGGAGAGTGCCTTTGTCACTCTGAGGCCAGTAACAAAGCCTGCACTGGGTGGAGATGCTAACACCTCCCCCAGGCAGGAGCTGTAACACCTGGCGGTGAGCCTCAAAGGCTCACCCCTTTGTCACAGCCCAGCAGGGCACTCCAGCTTAGTGGAGTTGCCCGCCCCCTCCGGCCACGGCCCCCACTTTTGGCGGCAAGGCTGGAGGGAACAAAGAAAGCAACAAGGAGGAGTCACTGGCCAGTCAGGACAGCCCCTAAGGTGTCCTGAGCTGAAGTGACTCTAACTTTTAGAAATCCTCCATCTTGCAGATGGAGGATTCCCCCAATAGGGTTAGGATTGTGACCCCCTCCCCTTGGGAGGAGGCACAAAGAGGGTGTACCCACCCTCAGGGCTAGTAGCCATTGGCTACTAACCCCCCCAGACCTAAACACGCCCTTAAATTTAGTATTTAAGGGCTACCCTGAGCCCTAGAAAATTAGATTCCTGCAACTACAAGAAGAAGGACTGCCTAGCTGAAAAACCCCTGCAGAGGAAGACCAGAAGACGACAACTGCCTTGGCTCCAGAAACTCACCGGCCTGTCTCCTGCCTTCCAAAGATCCTGCTCCAGCGACGCCTTCCAAAGGGACCAGCGACCTCGACATCCTCTGAGGACTGCCCCTGCTTCGAAAAGACAAGAAACTCCCGAGGACAGCGGACCTGCTCCAAGAAAAGCTGCAACTTTGTTTCCAGCAGCTTTAAAGAACCCTGCAAGCTCCCCGCAAAAGGCGTGAGACTTGCAACACTGCACCCGGCGACCCCGACTCGGCTGGTGGCGATCCAACACCTCAGGAGGGACCCCAGGGCTACTCTAAGACTGTGAGTACAAAAACCTGTCCCCCCTGAGCCCCCACAGCGCCGCCTGCAGAGGGAATCCCGAGGCTTCCCCTGACCGCGACTCTTTGAATCCTAAGTCCCGACACCTGGGAGAGACCCTGCACCCGCAGCCCCCAGGACCTGAAGGACCGGACTTTCACTGGAGAAGTGACCCCCAGGAGTCCCTCTCCCTTGCCCAAGTGGAGGTTTCCCCGAGGAATCCCCCCCTTGCCTGCCTGCAGCGCTGAAGAGATCCCGAGATCTCTCATAGACTAACATTGAAAACCCGACGCTTGTTTCTACACTGCCCCCGGCCGCCCCCGCGCCGCTGAGGGTGAAATTTCTGTGTGGACTTGTGTCCCCCCCGGTGCCCTACAAAACCCCCCTGGTCTGCCCTCCGAAGACGCGGGTACTTACCTGCAAGCAGACCGGAACCGGGGCACCCCCTTCTCTCCATTCTAGCCTATGTGTTTTGGGCACCACTTTGAACTCTGCACCTGACCGGCCCTGAGCTGCTGGTGTGGTGACTTTGGGGTTGCTCTGAACCCCCAACGGTGGGCTACCTTGGACCAAGAACTGAACCCTGTAAGTGTCTTACTTACCTGGTAAAACTAACAAATACTTACCTCCCCTAGGAACTGTGAAAATTGCACTGTGTCCACTTTTAAAACAGCTATTTGTGAATAACTTGAAAAGTATACATGCAATTTTGATGATTTGAAGTTCCTAAAGTACTTACCTGCAATACCTTTCGAATGAGATATTACATGTGGAATTTGAACCTGTGGTTCTTAAAATAAACTAAGAAAAGATATTTTTCTATACAAAAACCTATTGGCTGGATTTGTCTCTGAGTGTGTGTACCTCATTTATTGTCTATGTGTATGTACAACAAATGCTTAACACTACTCCTTGGATAAGTCTACTGCTCGACCACACTACCACAAAATAGAGCATTAGTATTATCTATTTTTACCACTATTTTACCTCTAAGGGGAACCCTTGGACTCTGTGCATGCTATTCCTTACTTTGAAATAGCACATACAGAGCCAACTTCCTACATTGGTGGATCAGCGGTGGGGTACAAGACTTTGCATTTGCTGGACTACTCAGCCAATACCTGATCACACGACAAATTCCAAAATTGTCATTAGAAATTGATTTTTGCAATTTGAAAAGTTTTCTAAATTCTTAAAAGTCCTGCTAGGGCCTTGTGTTTTAAGTCCCTGTTTAGCATTTCTTTTAGAGTTTAAAAGTTTGTAAAAGTTTGAATTAGATTCTAGAACCAGTTGTAGATTCTTAAAAAGTATTCCAACTTTTAGAAGCAAAATGTCTAGCACAGATGTGACTGTGGTGGAACTCGACACCACACCTTACCTCCATCTTAAGATGAGGGAGCTAAGGTCACTCTGTAAAATAAAGAAAATAACAATGGGCCCCAAACCTACCAAAATACAGCTCCAGGAGCTTTTGGCAGAGTTTGAAAGGGCCAACCCCTCTGAGGGTGGCAACTCAGAGGAAGAGGATAGTGACTTGGAGGACAATTCCCCCCTACCAGTCCTATCTAGGGAGAACAGGGTCCCTCAAACCCTGACTCCAAAAATAATAGTCAGAGATGCTGGTTCCCTCACAGGAGAGACCAACACCTCTGAAATCACTGAGGATAGCCCCAGTGAAGAGGACATCCAGTTAGCCAGGATGGCCAAAAGATTGGCTTTGGAAAGACAGATCCTAGCCATAGAGAGGGAAAGACAAGAGATGGGCCTAGGACCCATCAATGGTGGCAGCAACATAAATAGGGTCAGAGATTCTCCTGACATGTTGAAAATCCCCAAAGGGATTGTAACAAAATATGAAGATGGTGATGACATCACCAAATGGTTCACAGCTTTTGAGAGGGCTTGTGTAACCAGAAAAGTAAACAGATCTCACTGGGGTGCTCTCCTTTGGGAAATGTTCACTGGAAAGTGTAGGGATAGACTCCTCACACTCTCTGGAAAAGATGCAGAATCTTATGACCTCATGAAGGGTACCCTGATTGAGGGCTTTGGATTCTCCACTGAGGAGTATAGAATTAGATTCAGGGGGGCTCAAAAATCCTCGAGCCAGACCTGGGTTGACTTTGTAGACTACTCAGTAAAAACACTAGATGGTTGGTTAACTGGAAATGAAGTGTGTGACTATGTTGGGCTTTATAATTTGTTTATGAAAGAACACATTTTAAGTAACTGCTTCAATGAAAAGTTGCATCAGTATCTGGTAGACCTAGGTCCAATTTCTCCCCAAGAATTGGGAAAGAAGGCAGACCACTGGGTCAAGACTAGGGTAACCAAAACTTCCACTGGGGGTGACCAAAAGAAAGGGGTTACAAAAACTCCCCAGGAGAAAGTGGGTGACACTAGAAACAAAGAAAAAGAGTCCTCTGTAGGCCCCCAAAAACCAGAACAGGTGGGTGGGCCCCAAGACACAACCCAAAACAAAGGTGGGTACCAGGGTAAGAACTGGGATGCCACTAAGGCATGGTGCCACAACTGTAAACAGTCTGGGCACCACACCAAGGACACTTCTTGTCCCAAAAACAAACCCCAGAACAAGATTCCAGGGGTAACCAGTGTAGCCATGGGAGATGACTCCTCAGATGAGGAGGTCTTCATAGCCTTCAACTGGAAACAGGGCCCAACAGGTGAGTTGGAGATTCCAGAGGGAAGTAGACACTTCCACCACCTACTGGTGAATGGAATCCCAACCACTGCCCTGAGAGACACTTGTGCCAGTCACACTATTGTGCATGACAGGCTGGTGCTCTCAAACCAGTACATCCCAGGTGAGACTGCCAGGGTAAGAGTTAGCCTAGACAGGGTCACTAAGAGGCCTGTGGCTTTAGTACCCATAGAAGTGGGTGGCACTCTTAGCTGGAGAAGGGTAGTAGTCAGTACAGACCTCCCCCTTGATTGTCTCCTTGGAAATGACTACCCAGAGGTTAGTCAGAGCCCAAGAGAGGGACTGGTCCAGTGCCAGTCCTCTCCCAAGGATTCTGGAAGTCCTGCCTCTGCAGTAAATGCAAGTAGGCCCCAGAAGAAAAAGAAAAGGAAACAGAGTAGGAAAGGTGGACAACCTTTAGCCAAGGTTCCAGCAAGCCAAGGAGATTCTGCTCCAGTAGGGGAGAACTCCAAAAATGGCTCTGATAAAGTCCAACCTGACCCACAAGAAGTCCTGGCTAGTCAGGCAACTGTTAAGCCTGAGTGGGTGGCTCCTCAGCTAACAGAAGAAAGAGTGGAAGAAGGGTGTTTACTACAAGATGTGGTGACCCCCCACTCTAATACAGCAGACAGGCACCCTGAACCCAAAGAAGCCTGTAACTTAGCCCCTTCCCTTGTAGGTGAAGAGCTAAAGGTGTGGTTCTGGGCACTGACAGCTGTCAGTGGCCTCTGCTGGGTGTTAGCCTTTATGGCTGCACTATCCTTGGCCTGGTGGTCTGACCCCATGCCAAATAACAAGTTAGGCCCCCTGACCCTGTTGGTCATGGTGGGGTTACTCCAGCTCTGGGTAACCTCTTTGGGTAAGCTAGGGGTGACCCTGGCTAAGATAAGATTAGCAGAGGTGGATACCTCTGACCTCAAAATAGAGAGAATGGGTGAAGACATAAAAAGCACAGACAAGAGGCAGTTCAGACTAGGTCCTATCACTGTGGAAGTGGGTCAGTTCCCCAGAGGGAATGACCTGAACAGGAGGATGTAAGGCAGAGTAGGCCCTGCAACAAACCAGCCATTTCCTCTACTCTTCCTCGCCTGACAGACTAGGAAGACTCTTCCAGCGTTGGCTGAGTCTCCTGGCCTGTGGGCTGGGGGGGGCTTGTGTAAAGAAATGGCTCCCTGTTGCAGTTACCCCCCACTTTTTGCCTGATACTGATGCTGACTTGACTGAGAAGTGTGCTGGGACCCTGCTAACCAGGCCCCAGCACCAGTGTTCTTTCACCTAAAATGTACCATTGTTTCCACAATTGGCACACCCTGGCATCCAGATAAGTCCCTTGTAACTGGTACCTCTGGTACCAAGGGCCCTGATGCCAGGGAAGGTCTCTAAGGGCTGTAGCATGTATTATGCCACCCTAGAGACCCCTCACTCAGCACAGACACACTGCTTACAAGCCTGTGTGTGCTGGTGAGAACAAAATGAGTAAGTCGACATGGCACTCCCCTCAGGGTGCCATGCCAGCCTCTCACTGCCTATGCAGTATAGGTAAGACACCCCTCTAGCAGGCCTTACAGCCCTAAGGCAGGGTGCACTATACCATAGGTGAGGGTACCAGTGCATGAGCACTGTGCCCCTACAGTGTCTAAGCAAAACCTTAGACATTGTAAGTGCAGGGTAGCCATAAGAGTATATGGTCTGGGAGTCTGTTTTACACGAACTCCACAGCACCATAATGGCTACACTGAAAACTGGGAAGTTTGGTATCAAACTTCTCAGCACAATAAATGCACACTGATGCCAGTGTACATTTTAGTGTAAAATACACCACAGAGGGCACCTTAGAGGTGCCCCCTGAAACTTAACCAACTAGCTGTGTAGGCTGACTGGTTCCAGCAGCCTGCCACACTAGAGACATGTTGCTCGCCCCATGGGGAGAGTGCCTTTGTCACTCTGAGGCCAGTAACAAAGCCTGCACTGGGTGGAGATGCTAACACCTCCCCCAGGCAGGAGCTGTAACACCTGGCGGTGAGCCTCAAAGGCTCACCCCTTTGTCACAGCCCAGCAGGGCACTCCAGCTTAGTGGAGTTGCCCGCCCCCTCCGGCCACGGCCCCCACTTTTGGCGGCAAGGCTGGAGGGAACAAAGAAAGCAACAAGGAGGAGTCACTGGCCAGTCAGGACAGCCCCTAAGGTGTCCTGAGCTGAAGTGACTCTAACTTTTAGAAATCCTCCATCTTGCAGATGGAGGATTCCCCCAATAGGGTTAGGATTGTGACCCCCTCCCCTTGGGAGGAGGCACAAAGAGGGTGTACCCACCCTCAGGGCTAGTAGCCATTGGCTACTAACCCCCCCAGACCTAAACACGCCCTTAAATTTAGTATTTAAGGGCTACCCTGAGCCCTAGAAAATTAGATTCCTGCAACTACAAGAAGAAGGACTGCCTAGCTGAAAAACCCCTGCAGAGGAAGACCAGAAGACGACAACTGCCTTGGCTCCAGAAACTCACCGGCCTGTCTCCTGCCTTCCAAAGATCCTGCTCCAGCGACGCCTTCCAAAGGGACCAGCGACCTCGACATCCTCTGAGGACTGCCCCTGCTTCGAAAAGACAAGAAACTCCCGAGGACAGCGGACCTGCTCCAAGAAAAGCTGCAACTTTGTTTCCAGCAGCTTTAAAGAACCCTGCAAGCTCCCCGCAAAAGGCGTGAGACTTGCAACACTGCACCCGGCGACCCCGACTCGGCTGGTGGCGATCCAACACCTCAGGAGGGACCCCAGGGCTACTCTAAGACTGTGAGTACAAAAACCTGTCCCCCCTGAGCCCCCACAGCGCCGCCTGCAGAGGGAATCCCGAGGCTTCCCCTGACCGCGACTCTTTGAATCCTAAGTCCCGACACCTGGGAGAGACCCTGCACCCGCAGCCCCCAGGACCTGAAGGACCGGACTTTCACTGGAGAAGTGACCCCCAGGAGTCCCTCTCCCTTGCCCAAGTGGAGGTTTCCCCGAGGAATCCCCCCCTTGCCTGCCTGCAGCGCTGAAGAGATCCCGAGATCTCTCATAGACTAACATTGAAAACCCGACGCTTGTTTCTACACTGCCCCCGGCCGCCCCCGCGCCGCTGAGGGTGAAATTTCTGTGTGGACTTGTGTCCCCCCCGGTGCCCTACAAAACCCCCCTGGTCTGCCCTCCGAAGACGCGGGTACTTACCTGCAAGCAGACCGGAACCGGGGCACCCCCTTCTCTCCATTCTAGCCTATGTGTTTTGGGCACCACTTTGAACTCTGCACCTGACCGGCCCTGAGCTGCTGGTGTGGTGACTTTGGGGTTGCTCTGAACCCCCAACGGTGGGCTACCTTGGACCAAGAACTGAACCCTGTAAGTGTCTTACTTACCTGGTAAAACTAACAAATACTTACCTCCCCTAGGAACTGTGAAAATTGCACTGTGTCCACTTTTAAAACAGCTATTTGTGAATAACTTGAAAAGTATACATGCAATTTTGATGATTTGAAGTTCCTAAAGTACTTACCTGCAATACCTTTCGAATGAGATATTACATGTGGAATTTGAACCTGTGGTTCTTAAAATAAACTAAGAAAAGATATTTTTCTATACAAAAACCTATTGGCTGGATTTGTCTCTGAGTGTGTGTACCTCATTTATTGTCTATGTGTATGTACAACAAATGCTTAACACTACTCCTTGGATAAGTCTACTGCTCGACCACACTACCACAAAATAGAGCATTAGTATTATCTATTTTTACCACTATTTTACCTCTAAGGGGAACCCTTGGACTCTGTGCATGCTATTCCTTACTTTGAAATAGCACATACAGAGCCAACTTCCTACAGCAACCGAGAGGTTAGTGAGCACAGTAGTCTGCCTGGCATAGTCTGCTTGATGAACCGAGAGTTTAGTGACACAGTAGTCTGCCTGGCATAGTCTGCTTGATGAACCGAGAGTTTAGTGACACAGTAGTCTGCCTGGCATAGTCTGCTTGATGAACCGAGAGTTTAGTGACACAGTAGTCTGCCTGGCATAGTCTGCTTGATGAACCGAGAGGTTAGTGACACAGTAGCCTGCCTGGCATAGTCTGCTTGACGAACCGAGAGGTTACTGAGCACAGTAGTCTGCCTTGCATAGTCTGCCTGATGAACCGAGAGTTTAGTGACACAGTAGTCTGCCTGGCATAGTCTGCTTGATGAACTGAGAGGTTAGTGACACAGTAGTCTGCCTGGCATAGTCTGCCTGATGAACTGAGAGGTTAGTGAGCACAGTAGCCTGCCTGGCATAGTCTGCTTGATGAACCGAGAGTTTAGTGACACAGTAGTCTGCCTGGCATAGTCTGCTTGATGAACCGAGAGGTTACTGAGCACAGTAGTCTGCCTGGCATAGTCTGCTTGATGAACCAAGAGTTTAGTGAGCACAGTAGTCTGCCTGGCATAGTCTGCTTGACGAACCGAGAGTTTAGTGACACAGTAGTCTGCCTGGCATAGTCTGCTTGACGAACCGAGAGTTTAGTGACACAGTAGTCTGCCTGGCATAGTCTGCTTGATGAACCGAGAGTTTAGTGAGCACAGTAGTCTGCCTGGCATAGTCTGCTTGACGAACCGAGAGGTTAGTGAGCACACTAGTCTGCCTGGCATAGTCTGCCTGATGAACCGAGAGGTTAGTGACACAGTAGTCTGCCTGGCATAGTCTGCTTGATGAACCAAGAGATTACTGAGCAACCGAGAGGTTAGTGAGCACAGTAGTCTGCCTGGCATAGTCTGCTTGATGAACCGAGAGTTTAGTGACACAGTAGTCTGCCTGGCATAGTCTGCTTGATGAACCGAGAGTTTAGTGACACAGTAGTCTGCCTGGCATAGTCTGCTTGATGAACCGAGAGTTTAGTGACACAGTAGTCTGCCTGGCATAGTCTGCTTGATGAACCGAGAGGTTAGTGACACAGTAGCCTGCCTGGCATAGTCTGCTTGACGAACCGAGAGGTTACTGAGCACAGTAGTCTGCCTGGCATAGTCTGCCTGATGAATCGAGAGTTTAGTGACACAGTAGTCTGCCTGGCATAGTCTGCTTGATGAACCGAGAGTTTAGTGACACAGTAGTCTGCCTGGCATAGTCTGCTTGACGAACCGAGAGTTTAGTGAGCACAGTAACCTGCCTGGCATAGTCTGCTTGATGAACCGAGAGGTTACTGAGCACAGTAGTCTGCCTGGCATAGTCTGCTTGATGAACCGAGAGTTTACTGAGCACAGTAGTCTGCCTGGCATAGTCTGCCTGATGAACCGAGAGTTTAGTGACACAGTAGCCTGCCAGGCATAGTCTGCTTGACGAACCGAGAGTTTAGTGACACAGTAGTCTGCCTGGCATAGTCTGCCTGATGAACTGAGAGTTTAGTGACACAGTAGTCTGCCTGGCATAGTCTGCTTGATGAACCGAGAGTTTAGTGACACAGTAGCCTGCCAGGCATAGTCTGCTTGATGAACCGAGAGTTTAGTGACACAGTAGCCTGCCAGGCATAGTCTGCTTGATGAACCGAGAGTTTAGTGACACAGTAGTCTGCCTGGCATAGTCTGCTTGATGAACCGAGAGTTTAGTGAGCACAGTAACCTGCCTGGCATAGTCTGCTTGATGAACCAAGAGTTTAGTGAGCACAGTAACCTGCCTGGCATAGTCTGCTTGATGAACTGAGAGGTTAGTGAGCACAGAGAGGTTAGTGAGCACAGTAACCTGCCTGGCATAGTCTGCTTGATGAACCGAGATGTTACTGAGCACAGTAGCCTGCCTGGCATAGTCTGCTTGATGAACTGAGAGGTTAGTGACACAGTAGCCTGCCTGGCATAGTCTGCTTGATGAACTGAGAGGTTAGTGAGCACAGTAGCCTGCCTGGCATAGTCTGGCATAGTCTGCTTGACAAGGTACTTGGGACTGGCTGCCTCACCTGCCAAACTCTGAATCAGACCGTAGGTAGGTATTATTAGCGTGATTTGTGGGAGTAGCACAAGAACAGCATACTGAATCTAATATGGACGATTGGCGGCTAGCGGTGCTGCGATAGAAAGCATGCATTAGGAGCCAGAAACACAGAGTGATATGCTAGAATCGAGAATATCGCTTCATCTTATAGAAATAAAAGTGCATTTGTAAATGCTCAAACCTTCCAATTAAAATTTAGATTTTTGTATATTTTTTAGTGAATTACATAAAATATTTCATAATTTCTTTGATGTATATTTGTTTCAGATTTTTTGTGTATTTTTGAGGTTCAAATTGTATAGACTGTTTAGGCTGGAGGCACCAACGTGCAGCAGTGAGTCAGTGGGCGATAACAGAAGTGAGAGGGTCAACCACTGAGCGACACGGATCTAAGAGGGTGGTATGTGCATTTTCTGGTTACTCACTCAGTGATAATTGCAATAATAATAATAAAGACTTTGTTAATAACCACACTCCTGCTAAATCACCTTGCCTGGTTCCATGTGGAAACTCTGGATCCTGATCAGCCGGATTTATTGATTCCAAGGAATTTTTGTTGCATTTTATTTTTCTTATGTTTTCATTAGATTCAACTTGATTTTCTTAAAACATGATTATTTTCCATGCATTGTTTTTGCTTTTTTGGTGATCAGTGTTTGAGTCCAGAAAGGCAATGTTCTCAAATGCCAGGTGTAGCAGAAGTGACATCATGCACTCTTTGAGCCCCCTGATGACATCACAGCTTGTCTTACACCTGGCTCCTCAACAGCCTCCTATTTTCTGCGGAGCACTAGGGGAAGAGCTTGTGTGAAAATTACAGAAAGCTAGGATATTGTGGAAGGCACTTGCTGGTGCCTTCTTGACTTATGAGACTATGGGATGCTTGGGCAGTTCCAAGAGTAGATAAGAGTGAGATTGTGGTAGCACCTACCCAAGGCGACCCATTCATTGCAGGATTGGAGTGGAAACTAAGTCAGCCCTTGCCAAAATGTTAAATCCACCCTCAAATTGTAGGAGGCCATGACTAGAATTAGACCTTGGGGGCTTTCATGGTTGGGTCATACGTGGCTTTCATGACTTTCAACACTTCTTTAAGCTGTCAGTGCCCATGACAAGGGATGCGCGGATATGTTCCCACCCACACCAGAAAGGTGGAAGGAGCAAAATATAAATGCATAAACATCACAAAAGCAAACATGCCCGCCCCCTTTTATGAGTGAGGACTCCATGTGTGGTAGTGTTGTGATGAATTCAAAGAATAAGCACAAAATAATAATGCTGACTCTTTAAGGTTGTTTATTGCATGTTGTAAAACAGCTGCAGCCTTCGAGAACCCCTAGTAACCATGCCCCCAAGATGGGGATGGACAACATAGAGTAAATGTAAGACTTCCTTCCCCAGGGATGGTACCGGACCTTGAAAAGATTAGGGGGTCATTCCGACCCCGGCGGTCAAGGACCGCCGGGGCCGGGGTCGGCGGGAGCACCGCCAACAGGCTGGCGGTGCCCCGCAGGGCATACTGACCGCAGTGGTTTGGCCGCGGTCAGAACAGGAAAACCGGCGGTGTCCCGCCGGTTTTCCGCTGCCCAGGGAATCCCCCATGGCGGGATTCCGACCCCCTCACCGCCATCCTGTTCCTGGCGGTTCCGCCCGCCAGGAACAGGATGGCGGTGAGGGGTGTCGTGGGGCCCCTGGGGGCCCCTGCAGTGCCCATGCCAATGGCATGGGCACTGCAGGGGCCCCCGTAAGAGGGCCCACTTTGTATTTCAGTGTCTGCTTTGCAGACACTGAAATACGCGACGGGTGCCACTGCACCCGTCGCACATCCTCCACTCCGCCGGCTCCATTCGGAGCCGGCATCCTCATGGAGGGGTGTTTCCCACTGGGCTGGTGGGCGGCCTTTTGGCGGTCGCCCGCCAGCCCAGTGGGAAACCCAGAATACCCGCGGTGGTCTTTTGACCGCGCAGCGGTTTTCTGGCGGTACCCTCCAGGCGGGCGGCTCCCGCCGCCCGCCGGGGTCAGAATGACCCCCTATGTCATGTTGATTTGTATAGTGCACTAATCACCCGAGGGTGTCTCCAGGCACTTGACCAAAGTGTGCAGTTGTTAGGTCCCAAGATGTATATAGGAAGAGCCAGGTCTTCAGCTTCTTGCAGAACTTAAGAAGTGAGGAGGAGGCTGTGATGTGTTATGGGAGGTTGTTCCAGTGCTTAATTTGTGCTTGTTGTTTCCGGTGCTGAGCACCGGCACTTATTTCTGAGGGCCGGGGCTTATTCTTCTGCCTCAAGCATTTGCTGTGAGCAAAAGGCACATATGGGAAAGACGTAGGAAAGGAAAAACAATAAAAGCTTCACAAAGGGAGAAAGTAGAAAGCTGCAAGAGTGAGCTGAAGGGGCAGGGAGTGGCTTTATATGGATTGAGGAGGCCCGAGATGGCTTCAGGATTGCGCCGCCTCAGTATTCCGTGTTTTGAAATTTAATTGCAGCAGCCCCGTGTTTAAGAGGAGGGCTTTGGGCACTGGCACATTTTTATTTACAAATTAAGCACTGGGCTGTTCCATGTCTTGGGTGCGATGTAGGAGAATGAGCGACCTCCAGTTTTACTGATGGGGGAGTGCCTATGTGAGAGTGAGGCCGAGTGTAGGTGTCTGGTGGGTTGGTGAAAGTGTATGTGTTTGTTCAGATGATTAACACTCGTGTGTTCACTATAAAGTGGTCGGTCTCTGTCCCAGTGTCAACATCCTTCATGACCATTGCTTTTTTATTAATACTTTAGAAATGTCCATTTCTACTTAGCATTACATTTAATGGATTTATCAAACTGTGAAAGGCTCCACCTTAGGAAAAATATAAGCATTGTTATAACAGATTTGTACTTAAAATACTCCATCCTAAAGGCAGAAACAAACAGCTGTGCTGCTTGTGGATGCTGGTGCCCGCAGATAATGATCTCATGTCATACTTTAAACCGAACAGTAAATCTGTTTTTAGATGTAAAACATGTTTTCAGACTTCTTTCCTAGCAGCTGAGATATGCTAAATGGTGAGCTCAGTCATGAATAATGAATAAACAACAAGATTATTCATCGATAATGATTCTTCGCCGACAGCGGTAAAAGGTGACAAAATCGTTTGCACGGGACTCATATATAAAATGCACTTTATGTGCCTTGATTTGTACTCTGCTGGGTCTAGGTTTCTAATGCTTCAGGGTTTCTTCCATTGTGTCATCCAGGCTAGATGTTTGTGTGTGACTAAGAACCTGATTTACAGTTTGGCGGATGGGGTTACTCTGTCACAAACATGACGGATATCCCATCCGCCGTATTACGAGTCCATTATATCCTATGGGAATAGTAATATGGCGGATAGGATAGCTAGCCCTCATGTTTGTGACGGAGTAACGTGTCCGCCAAACTTTAAACTAGGCCCTAATTGAATACTGTCCATCCGTGGTATATCAGTGAACCCCCGACTAGGTGCTAAGATCACTTTCTGTACCAAACCCACGTCCTTGCTAAGCTAGGAGTTCTGTTAAAGTCACTAAGCACCCAGTGCTCTGTGTGGATGACACACGGGCTTTGCCTTTCTGAGAATGGGGGTGAGGCTAAGCTCTTAGGTTTCCAGGGTGCAGCATCCCTCCTGCCACCTTTTCGTATGTGATGTCTGTGAGAGGTTCAGATACCACAGGTATCTGCCATTCATCACCGAAGAGCGCTCCCACCAGGCTCTGTGCTGTATGTTTGACTCCTTTCAAGGTAGGTTTCCCTCTAAACCTAACACAGCCATCTCAAAGACTGTAAGTTTCACCAAATATTGAATCTTCATTTCCACTCCGACTAAGTAACATCAAGTGTTAGTCCTTGAGGACTGGATCATGCCAAAATCTCAGGATAAATGTGTATAAATAAGTCCAAATGGGTTGCAGTTCCACATAAAGGGCTTATGCCCCAAATCTGGCTTGGATTCATGCCTCATCGGGTCTAACCCAAATTATTGTGGCAGGATGCAGCGACGCTTGCATGACCCACTATCATGGTCGACTACATCAGCATAAATAAAACCACATCCAGAGCACACCTTCTGCTGCATCACATGTGAGCAAGTAGAGAAATACAGGTGTCATTATGAACACAGCGGTCGAAACCACCATGTTCATGCTGGCGGTCAAAACACTGACCGCCAGCGTCCCTGGATCCCCGCCGGCCGTATAATGAACATTCCTGGGGGCCGGCGGGCAGAAACATTGTTTCTGCCCGCCGGCCCACAGGAATGCCTGGCCAGGACATTGACGGCGGCTCCGCCGCCAATGCCTCTCTGCGGCGGGTGCTGCTGCACCCGTCGTGCACATCACTGCCCGAAAATCGGGCAGTGACCTGCGCAATGGGGCACTGCACCGGGGCCCCTGCACTGCCCATGCCAAGTGCATGAGCAGTGTAGGGGCCCTCAGAGGTGCCCCGGTGCACCCCTTCCGCCAGCCTTTCCCTGGTGGGAAAACTGCCAGGGAAAGGCTGGAGGCTGAGGAATCAGGAATCATTATCCGAGGGGCAGCACCGCTGCCCTGTTGGATAATGATTCTGACCGCCGACAGGCTGCCTGCTGGAGGCAGCCTGGCGGTGAGTGACGGCTGCTGATGGCGGCCCTCATGGTGTTCTTTATGTGACGGTGTGGCCCGTATGCCGGCTGGAGGGTTTTCCTGCCACCGCCGGCATGGCGGGCCACACCGCCAAGTTCATAATGGCCACCATATTCCTTAACTCCACATTTATATACCTAGACCTACCATGCAATTGTAGTAGTTAGGTCAACATATTGGAGGCAGTCTTTTTTCAATATTTTTTCTGATGGTCGGTTGTTTGACACCATTTATACTGGAACATGCCTGTAGGAAGCCCTTGATTGGGTGAAACGCATTGGCTGCGCTTTTGCGTACATTGACGGAGAACAAGAATAAAACGATATAAAATACAAAGGAATTACCTGTTTTGCTTTGTTATTTCACTGACCTTCTTTTTGTATACTATTGAGTCATGTCGCCTCTCTAATGTAATGGAATGTCTCTAATGTCGCACCATCTGGTAGTTGGCCTATAGGGGTGGGCAATAAGCTGTTTGCACTTAGTGATTATTACACTGGTCAGGAATAGATTCCCTAGCTGCCAATATTTGTTGAGGAATTCTGTGACTGCCAGATTTGTCTATACTGATAGATAATGTTGCCTGGTGCAGTACTCTGTTTCATCCCCAGGAGGAGAGTGACTTTCCTACTTGTCCTGTTTGTAACCCATCTGACCTGGGCCTCTTGTCACTGGGTCCTCGAGGTGTCACTCAGAGGATTGTATGTTGCAATATAAAAAAATTATTTTCATGTTACTATAATGTCACAGCAAAAATATTGCTGACCAGCATTTGGAGAAGGTAAGTGTATAGACATAAGTATTGATGATTTGTTCTTAACGACACATCTACATGGCTTATGATATGTACATATACCGTAAGGGTACATGCATGTGGAGTTTAGTATAGTAAATCTATACTTACACATATATACATACCCTAGTAATATTTTGGTCATTTATATTTGTATGCAATATTATGGTACCAGGATATTAATGACTCGATATTCTGGTACCATACCATAATGGCAGTTACTGCCTCAAAGACCCAAGATGTAGACCAGGGGGGATGTTTATGAATGGTTTGTGCCATGCTTGCGCCACGCAACGTGGAACATGAGTGGTGCCAACCACTAAGCCATATTTTTGAAGCCAAGCAAAGCCACGTTGCATGGCTTTGAATGGCTTCAAAAACATGGCGTAAAGCAATGCAATGCAGATCGCGGTGTTGTTTTACTCTGCCCTGGGTAAGTGTTCCATGGCCATCGCGGTGGGGGTTCACACGCAACTCCCATGGATTTTGACATATTTTCCATATGTACGAGGACTTTTAAACCTGGGAATGCACCAGAACCTTACGCCTCCTAGAGGCGTAACGCGGAGAAATATCTTTATTTCTCCTAGTTTTTTTCTCTTTCTGTGTGTGCTGCAGCACGCATAGAAAGAGGAAAATGCTTCTCAGGATTGTTTTTATGCAGGAAGGTGCCAGTTCCTGCACAAAAACAATCCTGTATGCAATGCAGACACCCTTGCACCATGGTGCAAGGATGCCTGCATTGGCGCTAAGCTTCCTAAAGAGCACCAGCAGAGGGGGAAGGTACACTAAACACACCATATTAGATTGAGACTGTGCATTCCTGCCTTTTCCCTGTGACGCAGTACAGTGTGGCAAGGTGATTTGCTGCGCTGCCCGTGCCACAAAGCCCATAAATATGGGTCAGAGTTCTTCTTGACCAGCGCCCTCATCCCTAATCCAGAGCAACTGTGCTAGAATAAGTAGCCAAAACAGAGCTCCAGCCTGTGTCCCTCACTGTGTAGTCTCATGGCTTCCAGCCCTTGGTCCAGTACAGGGAGAAGAGTCCTGGCCAGGCATTGTGGAGGGTGATGCCACAGCGGACTAAAGGGCTGGTCCATTTTGTATGCACCAGTGCGCAGCATGTGGGCTTGTCAGATGCACTCTGGGCATCAGCTAACCGTACCACAGTGCCACTCTGATCACAGATGGAACTTGTGTTCAATTCTTTGGAAGATATAAATACAAATACATTAAATAAAGCTTTCAGTGCACCTAGGTTCAACAGAGATGTGTGAAAGAAAACAATTGCGAGGGTGAAGTCACAATCTGTATTCACTTTTATCCACATCAGTTGGATTCGTCAATATAGAAATTCTGCTAATAGGAAATGAGGATTAGGGGAGAGTGTGGGCTGCAGCCACCTACAAAAGAGTGGTGAAGACTCAGAAATGTGTAGGTTTGTGGGTGTTCACTAACAATTTTTGGTATAATTCTACCCTGGAAATGCTTGCCTACTTACTCATGTCAAGGGAAAAGGGCCTGGAAAAGGGTGAAAATGATGCTAAAAGTGATGTGACATCAAGATATATTTTCCACATTGATAAAATGTGCGTTCAAATTATGCATACAGAACTGTATACCTGTGAACATTTCACCATACAGAAATACTTATTCACAGACAGTGCTTCATAAGTTCCTTTCATTATTCCTGGAATTCTCGAAAGCAGCAGCGTCCGCCAACAGAACACCGCCAGGCCGTATCATGTGTCATGATACGGTCTGCGGCGGTCTACCGGCGTGGCCGCAGCCGGAATTCCGTCATCCTTCTGGCGGAGTTCCGGCTACGGCCATAATATGGCAGATGGCTGGTAGCCGCAGCGACAGTATTTTGGCGGCCGTCGCCGCGGAGGTAGGCGGTCTGTACCGCCATTGTTATAATGAGGGCCAGATTCTCTTAAATGTAATGTGGAGAGTTGTCTCCTCTGTCTCTCCAAACATCAGAAGTAAAGGTGCAAAGTGGTGGGCATCTTGGATTTAGAGGCCTATTCACATTCCTGTTTAGGTAGCTCCTTTCTATTACTAAGTGGTATAAATTCACCCAAACGATAACGTTAGCAAATGACATCACACACCATTTGAGCCTGATGACATAATAGGAAATGATACCAAATTAACTTTCACCCGTATGACAAACTGTGGTAGGTTTCTTTCGAACAATCTTAACTGAAAATAACTTGAAGTTACAGCGTATCAGTAAACAGTGTGTGCAGATAGTCACTTACTAAAACCAGTAAAAGCTGAATGCATGCTGACCTCTAAATAAGCTTTAGTGAGACTGATTACAGTTTAGGGACTTCCAAGCAGCCAAGGGGGTTGTAAGGAGAAACACAGTGGTCGCATCTGCGACCTTTGGTTGTAGTACTATGACACCACAGGTATTGCAGTAACTATTTCAACTTTTCCTATTTCTGTTTCCATGGGTAAATGATGTGGCTTAACGCTGATGTATCATGCATGCATCATGATGCAAATTTTATGGAATAACTCCTGATCATATCCATTAAAGTGTATTTTCTTGTCTCCCTCTGCCCTCTAACTTTCAGTCGTTCGAGCTTGAACTCAAAATCGCATGACAACATGAAGCTGAACTGTGACTCCACGGACCTGACAGCAGCCATCATCAGCATCCCCACGCCACCTGCCAACACCCCAGATGACAGCCAGCCCTCGTCCCCCAACATGCCGGGTATTCTCAGGAACTCCAACCTCACTGCACACTACGTCCATGAAACTGTGAAGATATCCTCGTTGTAGGGTCGACCGTATCACCATTGCCTTGGCGGTCTCCGGCCCGCGGTACAGACGGAAGGAGACCCACCTGGGGGAAAACCAACGTCAAGACCACAGCCTGCATGGAGATGACACTAGATCACTGTACACTCAGAGGGACACATATGTGTGTATTAATGTGCAAAGAGCTATGTGTTGAGACAACAATGTGTAGTTGCAGCACGGACAAGGGGAGAGATTTGCTGCTTTACTTTGGTGAAGAAAGACTGCATTTTACAAGCTTGCCTGCAGCAAGTCTATGGTAGGGCCAGCCTCGTAGGGAGTTGGAGGGTCACCTTTTATCAAAACTATACAGGGAGCCTGTTTCCAAGGGCAGCTTTTTCCCATTGGACTGAAGCAGACAGAGACTTAATGGCACATCAAGAGGACTGGGCCATCCGCCCCACGTGCAGACTGAATAGATGCAAGTTGCTATCTTGAGCCAGAGTTTTCCTCGTCTCCTCCCCTGCTGCCATAGCCATAATGTGTTCTGCTTTGCAATCACTTTGTTCACATGCATTGAATGCGCAGCACACCCATGTATCATGCATGCCTATCCTGCGCCGCAGGGTCATTGCTTCTATATCACGCAAGAAGTTTGCATCCTGGCCAGCTGTGCTAGCATGCACTGTTAGCCAACCAGCATTCTCAGCCCTTTCACTATCATGGTTCCGGAGCAGACCAACCCATCAGGGCTTCCAACTTTCCCCTTCCCCTCAACTAGCCTTTAATGAGCTGAGCAAGTCATTGATTGGCCAAGTCTCAGTCATTGATGAGCCAAGTCCCATTTATCGATTGGCAAAGCCCCAATGGGCAAACTCTCAGTTGTTGATGGGCAAACCCTCTCATTGATGGACCATGTCCAACTCATGAGTGGTCCAAGTGACACCATTGATGAACAAAGATGCAACCATCAATGGGCAACAACCCAGTTATCAATGGACAAACTCTCAGTTATTGAAAATTAAACACTCTCATTGACGGATCATATCCCATTCATCGATCATCCATGTAACATCGTTGTGGACAAAGTCCTAGTCATCTCTAACAAAGAACCAGTTAACAATGCCCAGGTTGTCAGTTATTGATAGGAAAACCCTCACTTTGAATGGCAATGCCCCAGTCATAAATGATTTAAGTAACGTCACCAGTTAAGAAAGTCCCTGTGATTGATTGGTAAAAACCCATTTATCAATGGGGTACGTCCCACTCATCGATGGGTAGAGTCCCAGCCTTTGAAAGAAAAAGACCATGGGCCTAAATTAGTTTTCGGCGGACAGGTCACTCTGTCACAATGGTGACAAATAGACCATCCAACAAAATCCAAATCCCAATCTATCCGAAGAGATCTCCATTTTGGCGGACGGGCTGTCATCACAGTTGTGACTAAGTAACATGTCTGCCGAATTCTAAGTCAGGGCCCTAGCTGTTGATGGTCAATGTTTACTGCCAGCCACTCAATGTCCACACAAAATAGCAACTCATTAACTTGTTAGCACAGCATTCGCCATGAGCTGAAATCAGTGAATAGCATAGTAGTAAATAAAATGTATTCGGCCACCTAGGGAATCTATTAATAAAGTAACAGGAAAACAAAGACTTTTATATCATCCGAGAATAGAAGATCCTGAACCTTGAAATCATGTGCATGAACAGAGCAGAAACTGTCCAAACGCAAGCATAGTCGTGCCAGTCTCGAATCCTGGGCGAAATATGCCCATTAGCTATCTGGGTGTGGATGAGTTAAAAGTTGCCGACAGTCAGTCACAAGTACAGCTCTTCAGCAGCAGCCCCTACCAGAAGTCACAGCGAAATTTTGAAGCAGCAGTCAGTGCCCACCACACCGCCTTAACCTCCATAAAACGTCTTAAAAGCAAATGTCTTCCTCAAACCAGCAGTACACTTGATACCTCATAAGCACATTCTCTTCACATCAAGGACTTCCCAAAGGATCACGGGAAGACACTGTCATAAGCAACATGTCATTCAGGGATTTGATGCTACTGGAGGCCTGACATTCAAATGTCTGCTTATTTACTCTGGGTGATCTCCGGCACAATGCGCTGAGCACCTGCCAACCTCCAGCCACACAAAATGGCCCTCAAGGTGAGTGGAGTGCCGTAACGTAGCACATGCATTCCCACTCAGTACGTGCTTTGGCATTGCTAAGGGTGCAAGGTTCTTATGCAGGATAGTACGGAATCCTGAGGTGGACCATCCTACGCCAGCCCAAGTGCGGAAACTCAAGGTGAGGAGATAATACCGGATGATGTCCAATTACCTTGATAGAAGTGCGAGGCTGACGCTAGCGTACTAGCGCTCGTGGTCCATGCCAGCGTTTCCTAAACCTTGCTTTGGGCACGCTCAGACTAGTTGGTGTGGCGGCCTGAGGGTCTCATGGAATTTAAACTTCTTTTATCATCAAACTGTTGCAGGTCATTACCCTGACAAAGATTATCCTCATCTTGCTAGTGTCTATTTATTGAAGAAACATAAGAAGTCCATAAGCTTGTTCAGCTCGTTTAACGCTACCATTTTAGACAAAGAAGAAACATTTAGCTATTGAGCTATTTTTTCTTGGGAAACCAGGTCTCTATTAGATGTGCAGACTTTAAAAATCAGTTGACTTGTTGAGAATCAAAGGACTGTGGGCCTGATTTAGATCTTGGCGGAGGGGAATACTCCATCACAAAAGTGACGGCTATCCCGTCTGCCGTATCCCATTATATCCCATAGAGATCGTAATGTGGGGGACTAGATATTTCCTCTGCCGAAATTTAAATCAGGCCCTATGTCTTGTAGATGAGGCTATGTTTTGACAAAGTGGAAGTTATGAAATATGATCCCTTGTAGAAGTGTTTTGGCAGGAGCCCTTTTTCACCTCTATCATGATTATCTAAGCACGATATTGCAGTGGTGATTTTCATGCGATGAAAAACAGAGCATGAAGGAATAGTTTGAAGTGCTTCACTTGAAGTCTGCAGGTGATTGATGCCTGAATTCCTCTCTTGAACCTGGTGCTATCAGAATGCACCCATTTTGCCCAAAATTGTCACATGCGTCACATACAGGGGTGCTACACAGTGACTTATTGCATAGTGACAAATCCGCCCCTGCCCCCGTTTGCCAAGTATGGTGTGCACAGGATACAGCTATTCCATGCCAGCTTCCGAACAGAGTGCCCAAGACATACCATAGGAACCTCACTCTCCACCAAGGGCTACCCTTTTACTGCCTTCACGTGCCCTCTCTGCCTTTCTGGGCAACTGGAAAATGAAAGGGGGCTTCGACTTGGGTTACCTAAAAAAGTCAAAATATGAGTGTCAAGAACAATCAATTCAACTAGAAAAGCATGTCAATTAAAACAGTCCATACCACCCGTGCTTCTGGTTGGTTGACTAGGCTGCGAAGTCACTCGCATGGACCAATAAACGCAGAGTTGACTCTAGCCGATTCCAACTTGTGACCCTTGAGGCTACACAGATATCTGCTGTGGACACAACACACAAAGAGCCTTACATCTCTCTGGCACATGACAGTTGTTGTCTCTGTGGACCATGTTGCAGAAACATTTGCCACATTACCAGGGTAAAGTAGCATGCCTGCTGTGCATGCAATCGAGTCAACCAAACCGTGCAAGGACTACAAAATGGAATCAAACACAAACAAAACGGCTGATCCAGGGCAAACCGGAGAATATTTACTTCGGGTGTGGGAAGCTTGATGTGTACAGCGTGCCAGTAACACAGGCGCACAAGTTCCAGGCCATGCCCATGACATATGCCCTGTAAGGGCTCATGGGCTGGAAATGAGGACCACAGGTACTTGCACCTGACGGTGGCATGCGGAGGGTTCACTAATACAGGTAGACAGCGGGCCCCCCCTTTTAATGAAGCAATAATTCTACAGTCAAAGAGGAATTAATAGCTTCTTACTTTTCACAGGGTGCAGGTATAAGCAGGTGGGCTCGTTGTCGTGACATAGCTGACAGTTGTTCTTTATTTGGCGGACTGCCATGAGCCCATGTTGTGTTTTACTCTTTTCACAGACTCAAGCTGCCTTTAATTCTGCCACGGACATGTGGGGTGCACAGTCTCGCGAGACGCGATGTGATGGCCCATTTGGGGGTCACACCTGACAGAAGGGAAAGCACTAGGAATCTAAAGAGAGGCTCAATGTATGTCTGATATTTAAAAATCACAGTGGTGGGAACAAATTAAGTGTAGGATTCAGAAACTGGGCTGGATGTGCACCCAGTCTGAAACAAGCTGCATTTGTGCCGCACACGTAAGAACACGTACATACATATAGATGTATGTTTGTGGATCTGCATAGATCGAAACAAGCCAAAATGCACTGGATTCTGGGTACAACACAGAGAAAGTGAGTCAGTGATTGGGAGGGGGTTGTTTGTGAGAGTGTGGTGGACTGTTGCTTCTTTGTGATGTGGTTGGTGTTCACTAAAGGGGCGTGTCTTCAGCTCCTCTCCAGATTGGAGCAGAGGTGGGGCAGTCCTGATGGACATGGAGATGTTGTTCCAATCATGGGCAAGTCCCGTTGCCTTGTCCTGTTCTGCGCTCATCTACCTTTCTCTTGTGTCATGGCTTCTAGAGACAGACCCATAGCAATAAAATGACCAAAAGGTGCTACATGGCCCTTTCAGGCATTCAAAACTCATAGACTTCCACAGTATCACTGTTTAACCCTGTCAAAAGAATATCCCCACATCAGACTTCTCTGGTATCTCAGGGCATTCCCGTGTGAACAGGTACACTCCCAGGGGAGGATTTCCTACTAAGGGACTCTGTCCTTTCGGATCCGGCTCTAGGCTAGACCTGTCCCTCTCCTGCCTTCTGAATTTTACGCAGGCTCTGAATGTCCCTACCTAGTATAATGAACTACCTATTTGAAGAGCACCTCATCCATAGGTCAGGCTGCAACTCCAGTCCAGTTGTATCTACCTTGACCATGGAACACAGAATGCGTCATCGCTGGGTTACAAAGCCCTTACAATCTAAATTCCTTTAAAGCAAATACAATAGCAAATACCACACCTAGGGCCAGTGTGAACCTTAACACCCTCCATCCCTCCAGTACTGAACCTTCATCTCCCAGATCCGAAAAGGGATAAAATGTCTTCCTTTACTCCAGATCACATCATCTTGCTGTCAGGGCATCCGCGTCCGAGTGGCTGCTATTGCAGTTAAAACCCCTGCAAAGCTGTCATTCAGTGCTGAAAAGAGCTGTTTGCTAGAAACATGAATATATCCCAGCTCACCTGTGCAGTGACTTATGATCTTGGGCGTAGCAAGCGTGGCCCCCACTCGGTGCTGATATCCCTCAGTCTACTAGACCGGTGAAAACCTGGCCAGTTTGGAGATATACAACGGTAGGCCACAGTAAAAGTCAATGTGTTGGACACAAGGTCTATGAGATGTGCCTAGGTTTGAATCAACTAGTGTTGGACAAATACATCTATGCATTGACCAATACAGGAGGCATTTCTGCTCCGGGTGTGGTCCATACCTTCCATTGTGAAATCCAGTGACTTTTACATGCAAATTTACACTAGGGCTGAGCTTAGTGTCACGCACCTCATCATCATCCCACAGCTGATTTGCACTATTTATTTTCCCATTTGTTGCTGTGCCAAAATCCCCTCTCCCCTTTCCTCTCCTGAGCTTTAATGAGGGTGCAGCAGAGCTGCAACACAGGGCTTCCTTGTAGTTGATCACATGTGCCCTTACCTGTCTTGTAAAAGTGACTGGGGTGGTTTCTACACACACACTACCCTGTTTTAGGTTCATGAAAAGTCCACAGTCTTTCATGGTTTAGACATAGTTAGCCAAGGGTTAGATATAGCCAGTCATGGGTTAGGTATGGTCAGCCATCAGTTGTATATGGTCAGCCGTAGGTTGGATAGGTCAGCCGTGGGCTAGGTATGGTCAACCATTGGTTAGATATGGTCAGCCATGGACTAGGTTTGGTCAGCCATTGGTTTTATATGGTCAGCCTTGGGTTAGGTATGGTCAGCCATTGGTTAGAGATTGTCAGCTGTAGGTTAAGTATGGTCAGCCATTGGCTAGATATGGTCTGCTGTGAGTTAGATATGGACGGTCATAGGTTAGAAATGGACAGTCATGGGTTAGATGTTGTCAGCCATGGATTATATATGGCCAGCCATAGATGAGCATTGTTTAGAATTCTGTCTGCCTGGCAGGCCTTTGAGAAATGTGAGGTCTCCTGAAAGGCTGTTGCCTCTGAAAGGTCAGTGAAGGCAAGAGAGAGCCAGGTGTCAGTCAATTTTGCCTCCTGGTGTCAATCAAGGCCAGGGTAGGTGTGGGGCAGAGTTACCTTCAAACCCAGCTGTACCCCAGGCCTAGCAATATTTCAGAGCCTTCAGCCCTCCTGATTTCTCTACAGGCATAGGCAAGAGGGCAGCAACTTAAACTCTTCTTTAAAACAAATGTAAAAAGAATATTTTTGATAGAGTACTGACCCTTCCCACAATCCCCTGAAGTGTGGAGTCCTCAGCAAATCTGAACGGTGCAGGCGTTTGTGCCGCGGGCAGGAGCTCTCTTTGCACCGCAGTTGCATCACCCTACCTGCAGAATCTGCATGCCTGAATCCCTGCGACGATTCCAAGACGTATGCTGTAGAAGATACTTGCATGTCCTTGTCACTCCTTTTTTGGGGGGTTGGGAGGGTGGAGGGTGGGTCATGGGTTATTCTTAACTTTTGTGGGAGGGTGGGCAGAGGGAGAAAGACTGGAAGAGATTTTATATGTATATATATATATATATGTTTATATATATACATACAGATATAGGTTTACATGTATGCAGTCAGACCGGGTTAGTCTTGGTTGCCCGCGTGGCTCACAATCTGACATGGGTTTGCTATATTTTGATTTCCCATTGACAATGTTAGTTAACAATCCACAATGAATGTCCTCTTAGGTCCAGAGTCCAACCAGTCCTACCTATGGGGTGCCAAGCCACTGGAGAGAGCAGAATTCTGTCCAATATCACATTTAGAGGCTGGTATACTTAGCTCTGAAGCCTGTGGCTTGGATGCCCACTGACAACCCCCAGCCCCATCAAACCCTCATCATTTATTTTACTCAGTAGTGGAGAGGAAGTATTGTATAATCATCAGGAGACATTCACTGAGCAGAGGGGATGCTGTATTGGTTTGTTTTATTATTTCAGAAATCATATAGAACTCAATAACATTTTAATTGTCGTTTTAGGCCCCTACATTTGCTTTAATAATTGCTCTGCTGCCCTCTTCAAAATGTTGACTCTTAGATACTTTGCTTTCATTCCTCTGGGGGTTCTTATCAAGTCACACTTATGTCTGTGTCTTAGTACCTGAGCTATCTGTCCCCATATGCAGCGGTGAGTTAAGATTGTTACTTTCTCATCCAACAAGGAGGAAACCAGTAAAAGTAACAAATACAAGAAAGGCTCCCTCTTTAGGTGAATTGTAAAATAAATTCATCATACTTAATGATTGTAGGCAAACCCTAAAGCAATATACCATACCTTCCAAGACCAGTAACACAATTGTATAATTTTAGCATCATTTAATCGTAATCTGAACACCGTAATTTGTTAGTTCCATCTCATTATATCATTATGTCACATTCATTCAAAAGATTGATAATCTTCTGCAACGATAAGCTAGAACTCCCCACTGGGACACTACTTCAGACATATTTGCTATCTATAAATCAATTTGCTAGCAACATATACTTAGATCCTATACCATCCACCTGTTCAGTACTCCCCTGTAAATGGTGTAGTTGTTACAGCATTATCTTTGTTGATGCCACATTTCTGCAGTTTAGAGTCTGCTCTTCACAAGCCTTCTTCAGGGCAACAGTCTTTTATTGGCCAAATCTTTTGCATTACATTTCACGTGGGTCATGATCCCATATATTAAAAGGTAACCTATTCAGGATTCCTTGAATAGCTTCTGAGGATCCTACAGATTATATTCCTGGCACTGGTCTCCTCTGTCAAGGATATGAGAGACATAAAATGAACGAATCCCAATAGAGTATAGTATACTGTAGAAGTATTTAGGTAAGCGGAGTCTACAACTGCTCGTACTAATAACGCCATACCTTCCAATGAAGGAACAAATCCCAGCATGTTGCCCAAGCAAAAATAGCCTGTATGTGTACATGCCTATTCCATCAAGCTTGTAGATAAGGGAGCTTGGCTGAGAACACCCGTCCAGATTTCAAGCGACCAACTAATACATCTTGTAAATTACCTATGAAAAGAGGAAAAAGGTAGCTCTTAAGTGAACATCACTGAGTCGAATATTGGAGATTGCAAGTCCAAAAACATTCACCAGTGCTTTAATGATTCACCTTGAAAGTCTTCCTCCTTTAGGAACGAAGGGCTTGATTCAGATATTGGCAGACGAGTTACTCCATCACAACGGTGACCGATATCCCGTCTGCAAAAATCTAAATCCCATAGGATATAATATCTAGCTAATATCGAAATCAGGCCCGGAGTTTTCAAAAAGGAAACTCCTCAGAGGACACAGAGCCCACTGTATCACCATACTAAAAGCTTATCTCAGGTTTCAAGATGCTAGACTTGATTCCTCAACTGGATCTTCTCTGGAAGCCCTTAGCAGTTCCGGAAGCTACTGCCCCATTGCTTCCTTTGGGGGAACTGCAGTCAGTCCTTCAACCCATTCATCCCACCTCTAATTCAGCTGCAGATGAGATGTATACATAGATAAGCTTCTTCTCATTGTGGATCACCTGCATTTATTGGGTTTCTTTTATGAATGCCAGTTGTCGATGCCCTACTGGGAAGGAATATATTATGCTCCACACTTTCAGTCAAAAAGAGCATTGTGCCTGTGAGATTCTGGTCCATGTGAAGAAGAAGCCAAAGTTATATAGCCGATCTGTTGCCAAGTGAATTATTTCGGACATTTTGGAATTGTATTCCACCCAAGAGATTTTCCACCACTACTGTATTGATTTGAGAATACACCCCCACAATGCTAGACTAAAATCTATTTCAATAAGTTCTAATTGATGTAATCTACTAGGCAGCCTCCTGGACCTCTCCCCACACTTTTCACAACTGTTATCTAGTAGATGCTAGTTCCAGGGCTAGTGCCCAGTTTATTGGAGCCATGCTAGACAATATAATTCAGTACAACATGTTTCCACCACCCCTCCGTATTTCACTCTTAGAAATCTTTTCACACATAGAAATGAAGGGACATATGGACAAAAAAAGGAAAACAGTTTTGCTCCTGGTAGCAATTCCAGTTCCTTTATTCCTTCTGCATCTTCGCTCTCCGTACCATCCGTAACATGTTTCTGCTCACAGGTGGAAAGTAAAGGACTGAGGAGAAAGAAGCTATGCCAATGGGGTGGGAGCCTAGAAGTGAGTGACACAATCCATCTAAAGAGGTTTGGTCTTCCGGAGGGTTGGACTCCTGTTGAGCAGGCTCCAGCACCCCCAATGGTTTGGACATCCCTCGCGTCCCTCTAAGGGGCGCTGAGGCACTATGGGTATGTCAGTTAATACAGTGAGTAACTTAATTTTGTTCCACGCAGAGGTTGTGGTCCTTGTTTTTGTGGTGTGCGTTGTTCACCGCCTTCTTGCTTCATGCAGTGATGGTGAGCGACCAAAGTCCTTGTGCCAGGTTAGACACAGCCACTCATGGTCCAAAGCGGCACCAGTAATGGGGGAGTCACCGTGAATGAGGCCCTTGTCAATCATTCATTCATTCAGTTTAGATGGATACAGCGAATGCCTCAGTTCGATTACTCGCTTAGAAGACGCTTGGTTGTCCTCTGTGCCCCCCTCCTTGTAAAGCAGTGACCCCCCCTCTGCTCATTCACGCCTCAGAGGTCTATAAATGACACACAACAAACCACACAACTACTGCCAAACATGTGACCCTAACAAATGGAAAACTGTGTCTCAATGGCCTCGAAAGAAAAGTCAATGGAAGGTCAGGAGAAAGCAAATCACAAGTAGATTGCAGATTATATCCCGAATAAATTGGATTTGAGGAAGTTAAAATGGTGATCTGCAATAAGGTTTTAACGCAGAAAGGTCTTTTCTGTTTGTAGTGTGTGGTGTCTGCAATCAGAGAGGGTTTTTAAGAAAACATGGCTGCGGATTAACCAGGTCTGACTGTATGTATACAATGCAATGTACATAGAGGAAAACACTAAATTGGACCTGACATGTACAAAGAGCAAAACCTGTGTCCTGCAAATATAAGATAATGAGCCGGGGAGGGGTATGTGGGGAAGGGTGTTGGGGTAGTGGGGGCGGGGGAGGGTTATAGGGCGGGGGGGGGGGGGGGGGGACTCACAAAAGAAAAAGCCATGGACTGTGGCCGGAGCATGGAGCTGCCCACTCGGTGCCGTTCTAGGTATCAGACATGCCACGTTTGAGGGGAGCCGTGGCATTTCTAGGGTTCCGGTCCCTTCTCTTCGGGACCACAGATGTTAATAAAATACAGTCCTGCAGCGGTGAGGGCGGGGGCAGGGCAGGACCCCCCCAGAACATTTAGGTACTCCAGGGCGTGTCCTGATAGAAAGTGAAGAGACCTGCTTGACACGGCCTCTCTCCTCGTGTTTACTTTGATTTACGTTACGTTTTGGTTTCCTTTGATTTCTGGCATGTTCGCACTTACAATGATTCTTAAAAAAATACTTGCATTTCTTCTTAAATGTTTATGGTCTTTTTTTGCTTCCTGCTGCGTCGACATATCCAGACGGAGTAACACTGGTTTGCCCCTTGTTTTTTCTGTGTGCACAAGGACTTGGATCCAGGCATCTCCTTGTTTGTTCCAGAGAAAATCTTGGTGACAAAGTGCAAGACTGTTGGAGGGGCTTAGCTTAGAGTGTGAGTCTTTTTGAATTAGGCCAACCTATTCTCTTTCACTCACTCTTTGTTACTCAGAGGACATCGCGTTAATGTGCCAGAGAGATCAGGGGTATGAGAAGCGCGCCTTGCATCTGTGTACATTTGTACAGCACTAAAACCCTAGTTGGGCAGCCAATCTCTCTGCCCTGAACCTTGGGCAAATTGGGATCCAATGACATGCCAGGAATCAAAACAAGTTATGGCTCCCTTGGTGAGCGGAAGACCCCTGGCATGGGGGCGTGGGTCGATCATTTCAAAACTGCTCCCTGCAGACTACAAGTGGCAAGACTTGAGCTGTTGGCACTGCTGGCCTCCTGGTGGAACATGATGGCAGACATCTACCAGCTCCATGTAAGGTGTAGTGCTGGGGTCCTCCCAGGATGGTATCTGCATGCATCCTCCACTCTCTCGGTAACTGCCTTCCAGGTGATACCCAGACCCGTCTTGATGCAAGCCGCGCAGTCCCAGATGTTTCCACCAGTGACTTCCCGAATCTTCTGTCTGTGTTAAGATGGCGCCCAGTGGATGACGACATTTGCCACCAGACTCTTGGTTTGCTTTTACTGATGTGCACACACATGGTATGAACAGCCCGTGCTTGCCAACCTAGGGGTGGGGGAGATAATTATGACTGCTTGTTTGCAGGTGAGATGGATGTGAGAGAATGAAACTACTGTTTATGCATTTGAAGTGTTTATAAATGATTTTGGGGTGCACAAATATGATCCCAGAGGCCCCACCAGGGCAGGCACTTCCTGACAGCCATCTAGCTTTGTTTATTTCAGGCTTTCTTTCTGAGTAGCCTCATTATATACTGAATAATCACAAGGCTCCCAAGCTGTGTGATATTGGACAATGTAAGAGGAGGGATATGGGTTAGGGGAAGACGCGCCAAAGAGATCTGGATTTCAGCACCTCGCAACCATCAGCACGAGGTGCAGCAGTGATGTCCCACCATCAACACTTTGGTTGTTAGATACCTCACAAAGGGCTTCCAGGGAGTCAGGTGGCATCAGTGGAATGTCCTGGGCTTCTCTCCCAGTTCTTTATGCTCAACCTCTCCCACCATGCATGTGACCCAGGAACTCCCACTCCTTTCAGAGTCTCTTTTTGAGATGCAGAAGCCTCATGGTGTCACTAGTGTGACTCCAGAGTTGGTCCATTTACATCTGCGTGACAATGTTTATATGGTCGTAGGGACTTTATAGCCATTAGGTATCAGATACATTTGGTTCTTGCACTGCTTCTATATCTTAACTTTGCTAGCCATATAGATTTCAAGGGTTTTGAAGGGACCTTCCTGTCTCATTAAAGTACTGAGGAAGCTCTTGCTTTCTGCTAACCCTTCACATCCTTTGTATTGGGCTTTGGTGTTAACTTTTAGATGGGGTCCCCCCCAAACCCTCCCCACACTTGTCCACCATTTAGCATTTGACTTTGAACACCACTATTTGGTTCACCTTCACTTCAGGCCGAGGGAGAAGTGGTATTGGGGAATTTCACCCACACCTTTCCAATTTAAATTCCATTAGGATAAGACCTTTAGAACTGACTGCAAATCCATGCTTCTCTTTACCTTGACCAGTAGTACAGTCCTGATGCTGAGGCCTCATATTTGCCGTGCCCAGGCCTCATAACTCCAACTTGGAAAGGAAGCACCATAAGGTAAATGTTGACAAAATCAACCACGTCCACAAAGCTATTATTAATGCCTTGGAGGGCAAAGGGAGAAAGGTGGCTGCATCTGACGACTAACCTTGAAGTGAAGGGTTCCAGTCTTGCTCTTTCCTGTGTATCTAGAAATGTCCTGAGCCTGAAGGTTGGCTCACTGTCCCATGGCCAAGCATTACATCACCTTCATCAGACACAATCCAACAGTGGAAATCTGCAAGGATGCCACATGGAACACTGCGGCGGACACAATATCAGTTTAGAAAGAACATATGGAGCTCCACCATTCACCTCCAACCATCATTTTACTCTTTTGAGGGTTAAATTACGCCTTCCTTTCTCTTTGTTGCTTTCCTGAGTTGTAGGGGGAAAAAGCGGAGAATGGCAGTTTGATTGCTCCGAGCGCAAGGTGAGAGAGGCAAAGGCTTTTGTAGCCTGGACCAACTCATCGGACCAGAATTTGAGAGGATGGGTCGTTTTTCAACATTTGAGCTTTAAAGTTACTTTTTGCAAACACCTACATTTGAAGGGCAAGAACCACAAACATCTAAACACCATTCTTAAGAGGTCAAGGCCATCTCTTAGAAGGGCATGGTGCTGTACCCTGCATACAAACTCTGTGATAGATTACACCAAAGCTAACTTATGGTTCAATTATGAATGGGTCAAAAATATGCTTGATTAATCTCTAATTCTTTCTTTCTCCGAATTTCCAATATCATGGTCATTGGTGACCCCAGGGGATGTCATAACGTCCTGTTAAACGTTTTTAGGGAGCAACATGTAGGAACCCGCGTTCTTTTTTTACAACATCCTTTCTTACATTCAGGATCGGCAAGGATGAGTGGGGAAAATGAAACGCTGAGCTCTATGGCCCTATCGGAACCTACATCGGTCAGACAGTTGTAATTGTGTTTATATAGTGCTTACTACCCCTGACAATGCATCAAAGCAATTTTTGGCAAGAAGCATGCTACTTTGGAACCCAAAAAGGATTAGCGGTGGATTAGTATTTGGAAATATAAGTTCATTTGAGCGGTGTCTGTTAGATGATTTTAGAAAATAAAGCAAACATGAGGAACAAGACATCTGCAGCCTGCGACTTCAACATGACTGCCATGCCTTAACTAGATCCCTCTCGTTGTATCCCAGGAGGACAGTTTCCACGCTAAACTGTTAATGTCATTATCTGGAAAAGCTGAGAATCTGTAATGCTCTAACAAGAGCAATCCTTGCAAAGCGTTCTACTAGCGATGCAGATTGTTTAATTTAAATTACGCTTGCTAAACAGAAAGGAATTGCTGAGCAGTGTCATCAAAAACAGGGCTAAGTAGGATGTTTCCCATTGTCATCCATGCCAGAATTAGGCACTCCCCAGTTCTCATCCAAAGGTAGACCTACGAAGCAGTGTACATGGGTTTGTAAGGACTCACTGAGAATATCTAACTTTGTAGCTTCCGGAATTCACTAACACATCTGCAAAATGTCACTTTATAGTGCAGCCGAATTTAAATGTAGTCAGTTGAGACACAGAAAAGGATATCTCGGTGACAGTGCCATAGTGATACCATAAAACGAAGGATAACTGAAAGAAAGGAAAGATTCCCATCCTAAAATGGCTGCCAAATTTAGCTTGCAAAGTGTGTTATCTCTGATCCTTCTGATTGTAAAGCAACAAATTATGTGTGTGGGATGCTCATGCGTGAGAAAGTGACCAAATCAAGGACGGCCTGTCGTGACAATACCCCTGGAGTATGATGTTATGTGGTATGGGTGACCTCCACAAATTTGTATGTCTGTATGTATTTATGTATATATGTATATATGTGTGCACCAACAAACTGCAGGTCTTCCAATCAGAGGTAATTGGGGGTATGGTACCTCACTTTTCTATGAGTCTCTTGGCTAGGAATGCTTCACATAGACTGCCATGAACATCGATTCCGGGGCAGGGGGCAAAGGAGGAGGGCAGTGGACCTCAGTGTAACTGAACTTTGAAGATATAATTTGCCTCTGTTTTTGATAGTATAACATGGAGTAGCGTGAAGTAGGATCTGATTTATATTTTAGCGGACGGGCTATCCGTCACCATTGTGAAGGAGTAACCCCCTCGCCAAACTCTAAATCAGGACACCATTCTGTGGGCACCACAAAACACCAGACTGCCTTGCGCTGAAGGTCTTGCACTGCTAAACGTGATCAGAAGGGGTACAAAACACACATATTTGTAGTAGGAGGAAGACTCTATCACCGATCACTGTGGCATTAGGGCATCACAAACAAATCAAGGTAAACCAGGGTACGTGAGCTTTATGGTACGAGAAAAATGTAAATAGGAAGTGAGAGGGATGAAAACATGAACACCTGAGGATGGAGTTTATGCAACAAATACTTGCAACTCCTGCTGCAGGCTTCATCATAAAGGCACAATGCACAAACCTCCTGGTGGGCTTGCGCTCAGTCTCCCAGTCTTGCAAATGGAGGCAACGCAGGCGTGTTCAATGCCTGGCCCATCGCTTTCATTATTTCTTCGGTGTGAATTTTCATTATGTTTTTGGGGTCCTGTTTGTGAGGCTAAATCTGGCAGCTGTTCAAAGAAAATGGCCTGATCTTATACTTTGCTTTTTATATTCTCTGGTCTTCAGAGGCTGAAGTTTAAATGTGGAATGGGATATGAAATAAAAGGTCTGTCTCATGTGTGGTTTGATTTAAAATGGAAGGAGCTGACAAGTCAGATGAGAAAGTCTAATAAAAAATACCTAAAAATAAAACAATCTTGTGAACAGGACCATGAGCGTTGTCTATATCTCTGCTTTCATACACTAGCCATTTCTGAGTACCCTGTCAAATCAACAGTCTCCCTGCCCTATTTACTTACCAGAGAACCAACAGCTTTCTATCAGCTGAGCCTCATTTAGCTCAGTCGATGGAGAACTCCTTCCGATGACCCGACAGAGTTGGGGGCTGTTGGAGGAAGGGCATTGCAGGCCCTGTCCTATTTAGGGTGGACGGTATAATGTCCTTTTTATTCCGTCTGTCACCACCAGGTAATGAATTGGTGGTGAGAGATAGAAAAAACAAATAATGACCATCAGATCCAAGGGAAAAATGCACTCAGTCTGTGGGTCATTCGTTATTCGTCTTTCAATAACAAAGTCCCACTTTCCAACTTTTGTAAAGTTTGGTGAATAGCTGAAGACTGTCATCGATCAAACGTTTGGACCTTGACATGATCTACCATTACGGTAGTTCCTAACAAGGTACAGAGATCATCGCTGGGCTGGTGGTGATCTCTAAATTTGACAGATGGTAGATAGTCCTTCAACATGGCAGATTTAATGTCCTCTGCCACTGATGGACTGTACTCCATCTGCGCAACCAGATCAGACCTTTGTTCCTCCAGTTTTGCAGGAGAGAAGTTCCTTGTCTGTATGCAAAAATCTAAAATTAGGGGGCCTGAGTTTCCTGTTAAGGTGTGCCAGCTCCTGTTACAACATTCACCATAAAGGAGATTTCCATTTTCATCTTGTTTTGGGGTTCACCTACTTGTGCCAATGAGAGTGATGTGGCAGCACCACAATTGTGGGGTCAGGTAGGATTCGGCGGCTGCTCCTCCAAACTGCTGGGATGTGGGTGATGCCAGACACCATACCGCAAGTTTGCTGCTGGTGTAATGGGCTCATTGACTGAAAGTGCTCCTGCGCACACTGCAGGACCACTTTTGGCAAAAATGCACAATGCAGGCAGTCATGGGGACTTGAGGCACAAATTAACATTTTGTTTTTAAAAGACCATCCCCCAAAGCGAGGGTTTGGATATCCTTGATGAATTGGTAGTTTTCAATTATGCGTGATTTATAAAGCACACAGCTACCTAAATAAGGCTTCCCAGCCCTAAGCTCTTTATGTAAACATGGGTCCAATCCAGGTAATCCCAAAACGTCGCATCCAATTGTTGAGCCTTAGGGTGGTGGAAACAACCATGTTTTAGCAGTTTATGGAAAACTGTGGGTGAGCTGCTGGGTGTCAGCTTTTGAGGGATAGTCTTCCAGAGTGTAGGACCCACCTACAGAGAAGACCGACCTCCTTGGTGGGATTTCCTAACTGCGGGAACCATCTACAGCTCCCAATTATTTGAGAGGAGCGAGCAATTGGGCATATACCCAGCCACTAGAGATCTCATCACTTCAGGAACATTACACTTTTGCTCCTTCCCAGGTCCATGCAATGCATGTGTGGCTGATCTGAGCGGGAAAAACGGCTTAGGAACCCCTGCGCGAAGTAGGGGTTTGCAATGCCATGGAGATAATGGTTCTACAGCAGTTGGTCCAATGCAATTGTTTTCTGCCAGTAGAGTGTTTAGGCCCCACCATCGATAACAATTCTATTCAATCATCAATAAACGGTGCAGGAGAGGACACAAGAATAGCAGATGGAACAACCACCAATATTTGGCCTATAACCCAATACCAACCTTCCCTGAATGGCCAACTTAATCTAACTGGTGAGGATTTATAAGAACATCCTTAGATTTTTAAAGATCCATGTATGCCGTTCGAAGAGCAATGTTGATAACTTAGCTTCTTTGTAGTGTGGGATAGTGGTGAAAGTCTTCTTTGTATATTCTGGACCATGCTCTTTTTTTGGAGGAATGTTGGAGTCTCACTGTGTTCTGCACCCACCAATCTATACGTCTTCTAACCATCTAAAGTCTCCACACACAAAACATACAATGAAGGCAACTAGGCTTGGACACAGGTTAAAGGAAGCCAATCTTGACTGAGCCGAGTTCACCTGCTACAGACACAAAGGGGTTACTTTAAGACTTAGGTGGCTAGACTGTTAGGCGGCTGGTGTTTTAGACAAATAGCTCCTCCATGTTGGCAGAGGAAGATCCCACCCATTTAAAGATTGCCACCATAGCAGTGATTGTTTTTGCCAAAATTGTGATGACATGTCAGAAGCCAACTTCTGCAGAAGCTCCGTGACAGCAGTTCTGCCATGCCTAGGTACCAAGGAGGGATGCCATCACAATGGCATTGCACCAAAAGCTAACATTAAGGGGAAAAACCTTAGAATCCCTCTGCTGCTGGAAATGGAAGGATGATGGATGTCCTGAGGTCAGGGATGGTACCAAGTCGGTCAGGAGGATTTAGGCTTGCCACATTATATGTCCATGAATGTTTCTGTGGCGGGCCTTGTCTCTTATTACTCACTTCGTTCTTGGTCGATTCTGCTCTGCTCAACTCCAAAGTCCTTGTGGCTCCTGAGTTGCACAGTTCCTTGAGGCTGCCTTAAATGAGCTGGGTTTAGATAAAAATCTTTTTGGTTGGGGATCATCTCTTCTCCTGTCACCAGGCAGTACAGGTCCATGTTCTCCAAGTCACAGTAGGAGAGAGTTTCTTAGTCGAGGGCAATGCAGCAAGCCGGGCCCACTTCTTGGTAAGACAGCTCCTTGAACTTGGCCCCAGGGTTCTCCAGAAGTTCAGATGAACCCCAATTCTTAGATGCATGGAGACAGTGTTTACTCTACTTGGGACATTAGAGCCAACTAAAGCAAGTTTTGCTGAAGATTTCAAACGCTATTCCAGTCAAGACCCAGTGCATTTCCTGGTCTTTCTAACCTTCTTCTCAGATTGTTCTGTAAGGCAGAGGAGGAATGGCCCCAACTAGTCACTTGAGATGTCAATTACATCCAGACAGACTCTAAACTAGTTTGTCAGGGACGAGTGCATATTTCCATCAAACCAGACAGCTATGAAGCTGTAGGGCAGGCACTCAGGCACAAATAAACATGTGGGTTATCACATCCACCGTGGGGTCAAAGACAGTCTGGAGTTAGCTGCCTTTTTCAGGGGCACATGGTGACAATGAGTGGCCTCAATTGATTTCAGAAAAGCTTCAGCCTTCCTATTAAAATTTTGATTTTTTTTATATTTGTTTGTGAATCAAATAGGATACTTAATTATTTGTGTATTTGTTTGGTGAATGGTTGTTTCTGTATTTTTTTCTATTGTTTCGCTGTTCAAATCATAAAAAAATTCTTAGGTTAAGGTCCTTAGCTTCTAGTAATGACTCAGTGGGGTTCTCTACATTCCGATAATGATTCAGTGGGATCCTGGGGATCCAGTAACTATTAAGTGGAGGTCCACAGAAGTCAAAAGGTTAAGAACCACTGTCATGGGCAAATTCCAGCTGGCGGTTCAAAGCTTGATAAAGCCACACGCACCTCTAGACATCCCTTAACTAGAAGCCAAGCTCATCCATCTGGAGGGAGCAACTCTACACAGCCCATAGACTGATCACAATCTAAGCTCCTTCAGAACTAATACTCCACCTTTGCAAACCTCTTGGCGATCTCAGTTCTCTGACATATTCTGCATGATCTTGGCTTATATCAGTTCCTAGCCTCTACCTATGACTTTGCCCGCAGGACTCTATGACCTAATTCCCAGCTCTGAAGATCCGCCGGCTCATGATAGGAGCTTGGTGCATTCAGCCCACAACGTAAGCACTGTTTGTCTCTGTTGTGCCTTCGTGAGGTCATGGACAAGCAATGTACCTCTTGAACTTTCTTCTCAAGGTACATAATCGTTGACAGTAGACTTGTGATTGGAAGGCATTCAGGCGTAGCTTAGCTGGCACTAGTTGGGTTTGCAGCACTTTTGGTGTAGACCACTGTGGGGAGGAGCAGAGTTCAATAGATGAGAAGTGGACTGTGGGGCTGAGTTGAGGGTACTGGTGGCTGCTGTCAGTAATCCCAAATCCTGAGAACGCCACAGTTTTGTCTCTTCAGTTGCTCACAATAGGTATCCCGTTTGCCGTCACCTTATCCTTCTGCTCTGTGCGGCCTCTAATCCTGTGAAAATGACCCCTCAGTTCTATTGGTGGTCGACAGACAGCACGTGGCACCTTCTCTCCTTCAATGACTCTTCATTGAAATCCTCATCAAAGCTGTTCTGCAATCAGGGATGGCCATAAATTGGAATGACTGGGACAGCGCCCTAGGCAGAAAGAAAATTTGGTGTTTGTTTTGGGTCATTGCTGTGCGACAGTAGGGGTGTGAGGAAGATTGTAGTAGGGCAGGGGGTTGATTGTGTGCTAACAATTACACTGAGGTACATTAAGGGCTGATTACAAACTCTTTAACGGGACCCAACTGAGACCAAGTGGGATAGGCGACCTGCTGTGTGCATGACATTAAGTTAGACAGCTCTCTGCTGCGCCCCTCGGAATATTGGCGCCCCGGACCTGGACCCATCTCACCCATGCCAAAGGCCAACCCTGTCCTGACTCTTGCACCCGTGAACTTGGATTGTCAGAATGCTGTATACTGTCTCGGACCTTAATAGTGATCTTGTAACACTTTATTCTCTCTTATCCTTGCACTAAGCACCCCAATAATGGATCACCTAAAGCTCAGTGTCCTCCACGAAGATCCTCATAAGATGGCAGTGGATAGTTCCAAGCACTGCAGTGTGATAAACTTTGTTCACTAACACTTTAACTTTGTGTGCAGATCCTCCCTCTGCCCGGCTGTTCCTCCTCTGTGTGTCATACAATAGTGGATAAGGAAGAAGTGGCAATGTTTTCTGGAAAAGAATGTGTAGAAGTTGATCGATAACGAGACGAGCTTAGACTGTAAATGTTGGCACTAGATGAACACTGGGAAGCTCCTGTTTGCTCCTTCCTTCACCCATATAAAGGGATCCTGCAGTACATCAAGAGATGTTCTATCAATATATAGATCTCCCAGAGCCTTGCAGACTTCAAGTAGCATACCCCATACAGATAACATCAAAGAGAAATACAAAACGCACACCATTCGTGCTCATCTGGAAGCATTCGTTGTGAGTAGCTACCTCAGCCCAAAACACTGCGAGATTGAAAAAGATGGTTGGGTTGGATTGGGGTAGAGCGGACTGGAGTGGGGTGCAATGGAGTGAGGTGGAAAAAGTACTGGGGTTGGAATGGAATGGGGTGGAATGGTGTGGGGTGGGGTGGATAGGAATGGCATGCAGTGGGTGGATTAGATTGGAGTAGAGTGGACTGGAGTGGGGTGCAATGGAGTGAGATGGAAAGGAGACGGTTTGGAATGGAGTGGAGTGGATTGGATTGGCATGCGGTGGGTGGATTGGAGTGGAGTAGATTGGAATGGAGTGGGGTGCAATGGAGTGAGGTGGAAAGGAGTGGGGTTGGAGTGGGGTGGATTGGATTGGCGTGCGGTGGGTGGATTAGATTGGAGTTGAGTGGACTGGAGTGGGGTGCAATGGAGTGAGGTGGATGGGAGTGGGGTGAAGGGGAGTGGGGTGGATTGGATTGGCGTGCAGTGGGTGAATTGGAGTGGAGTAGATTGGAATACAGTGGGGTGGATTGGACTGGAGTGAGGTGGATTGGATTGAGTGGGGTGGATTGGATTGAGGTGGATTGGGGTGGATTGGATTCAGGTGGGTAGACTGGGGTGGGGTGTGGTGAATTGAGTTGAGGTGGATTAGATTAGGGTGGGGTGGATTGGGGTGGCGTGGAGTGGAGTGGGATGGGGTGGACTGGAGTGGGGTAGATTGGATTTGGCTGTTTTGGGGTGTATTGGATGGGTTTGAGGTGGATTGGATTGGGGTTGATTTGATTGGGGTAAAGTGGATTGGATTGGAGTGGGGTAGATTAAAGTGGGTCGGATTTGAATGGGGTGGGTTGTTTTGGATTGGAGTGAAACAGATTGTTTTAGATTGGAGTGAGGCAGATTGGAGTGGTGCAGATTGGAGTAAGGCATATTGGAGAGGGGCAGCTTGTTTTGGATTGGTGTGGGGCAGATTGGAGTGGGGCAGATTGTTTTGGATTGGAGTGAAGCAGATTGAAGTGGGCAGATTTTTTGGGATTGGAGTTGGACACACTGGAGTGGGGAAGATTGTTTTGGTTTAGAGTGGGACAGATTGCTGTGGGGCAGATTGGAATGGGGAAGATTGGAGTGGGGTGGATTGGATTGGAGTGGGGTGGATTGGGGTAGAGTGGGGTGGATTGGATTGGGGTGTGGTGGAGTGGGGTGCGGTGGATTGGATTGGAGTGGGGTAGATTGGATTGGGCTGGCTGGATTGGATTGGTGTGGGGTGGATTGGATTGGAGAGGGGTTGATTGTGGTGGATTGGAGTGTGTTGAATTGGGAACGGTGTGGGTGGATTTGGGATGAGATAGATTGGATTGGATCCGGTGGATTGAAGTGGATGGATTGGAGTCGGGCAGATTAGACTGGTGCGGATTGGAGTGGGGTGGATTGGAGTGGAAATTTTTTGGGGATTTAAGTGAGGCAGATTAGAGTGGGGCAGATTAGAGTGGGGCAGATTAGAGTGGGGCAAATTAGAGTGGGGCAGATTGGAGTGGGATGGACTGAAGTGGATGTAGGAGGCTGGACTGGCTTGTAGTGAGTACCTAGGGGTACTTGCACCTTGCACCAGGCCCAGTTATCCCTTATTAGTGTATAGGGTGTCTAGCAGCTTAGGCTGATAGATAATGGTAGCTTAGCAGAGCAGCTTAGGCTGAACTAGGAGACGTGTGAAGCTACTACAGTACCACTTAGTGTCATATGCAAAATATCATAAGAAAACACAATACACAGTTATACTAAAAATAAAGGTACTTTATTTTTATGACAATATGCCAAAGTATCTCAGAGTGTACCCTCAGTGAGAGGATAGGAAATATACACAAGATATAAATACACAATACCAAAATATGCAGTAATAGTCTTAGAAAACAGTGCAAACAATGTATAGTTACAATAGGATGCAATGGGGACACATAGGGATAGGGGCAACACAAACCATATACTCTAAAAGTGGAATGCGAACCACGAATGGACCCCAAACCTATGTGACCTTGTAGAGGGTCGCTGGGACTATTAGAAAATAGTGAGGGTTAGAAAAATAGCCTCAAGACCCTGAAAAGTGAGTGCAAAGTGCACCAAAGTTCCCCAAAGGACAAAGAAGTTGTGATAGGGGAATAAGGCAGGAAAGACACAAACCAACAATGCAACAACGCTGGATTTCCAATCTGGGGTACCTGTGGAACAAGGGGACCAAGTCCAAAAGTCACAAGCAAGTCGGAGATGGGCAGATGCCCAGGAAATGCCAGCTGCGGGTGCAAAGAAGCTTCTACTGGACAGAAGAAGCTGCGGTTTCTGCAGGAACGCAAAGGGTTAGAGACTTCCCCTTTGAAGGACAGATCCCTCTCGCCTTGTAGAGTCGTGCAGAAGTGTTTTTCCGCCAAAAGAATGCCAACAAGCCTTGCTAGCTGCAAATCGTGCGGTTAGCGTTTTTGGACGCTGCTGTGGCCCAGGAGGGACCAGGAGGTCGCAAATTGGACCAGAAGGTAGAGGGGACGTCGAGCAAGACAAGGAGCCCTCTTAGCAGCAGGTAGCACCCGGAGAAGTGCCAGAAACAGGCACTACGAGGATGTGTGAAACAGAGCTCACCCGAAGTTACACAAAGGAGTCCCACGTCTCCGGAGACCAACTTAGAAAGTCGTGCAATGCAGGTTAGAGTGCCGTGGACCCAGGCTTGGCTGTGCACAAAGGATTTCCGCCGGAAGTGCACAGGGGCCGGAGTAGCTGCAAAAGTCGCGGTTCCCAGCAATGCAGTCTAGCAAGGTGAGGCAAGGACTTACTTCCACCAAACTTGGACTGAAGAGTCACTGGACTGTGGGAGTCACTTGGACAGAGTTGCTGGATTCAAGGGACCTCGCTCGTCGTGCTGAGAGGAGACCCAAGGGACCGGTAATGCAGCTTTTTGGTGCCTGCGGTTGCAGGGGGACGATTCCGTCGACCCACGGGAGATTTCTTCGGAGCTTCTAGTGCAGAGAGGAGGCAGACTACCCCCACAGCATGCACCACCAGGAAACAGTCGAGAAGGCAGCAGGATCAGCGTTACAGAGTTGCAGTAGTCGTCTTAGCTACTATGTTGCAGTTTTGCAGGCTTCCAGCGCGGTCAGCAGTCGATTCCTTGGTAGAAGGTGAAGAGAGAGATGCAGAGGAACTCGGATGAGCTCTTGCATTCGTTATCTAAAGAATCCCAAGAGACAGAGACCCTAAATAGCCAGAAAAGAGGGTTTGGCTACCTAGGAGAGAGGATAGGCTAGCAACACCTGAAGGAGCCTATCACAAGGAGTCTCTGACGTCACCTGGTGGCACTGGCCACTCAGAGCAGTCCAGTGTGCCAGCAGCACCTCTGTTTCCAAGATGGCAGAGGTCTGGAGCACACTGGAGGAGCTCTGGACACCTCCCAGGGGAGGTGCAGGTCAGGGGAGTGGTCACTCCCCTTTCCTTTGTCCAGTTTCGCGCCAGAGCAGGGCTAAGGGGTCCCCTGAACCGGTGTAGACTGGCTTATGCAGAATTGGGCACATCTGTGCCCAAGAAGCATTTCCAGAGGCTGGGGGAGGCTACTCCTCCCCTGCCTTCACACCATTTTCCAAAGGGAGAGGGTGTAACACCCTCTCTCAGAGGAAGTCCTTTGTTCTGCCATCTTGGGCCAGGCCTGGCTGGACCCCAGGAGGGCAGATGCCTGTCTGAGGGGTTGGCAGCAGCAGCAGCTGCAGTGAAACCCCGGGAAAGGCAGTTTGGCAGTACCAGGGTCTGTGCTACAGACCACTGGGATCATGGGATTGTGCCAACTATGCCAGGATGGTATAGAGGGGGCAATTCCATGATCATAGACATATTACATGGCCATATTCGGAGTTACCATTGTGAAGCTACATGTAGGTAGTGACCTATATGTAGTGCACGCATGTAATGGTGTCCCCGCCCTCACAAAGTCCGGGGAATTGGCTCTGAACAATGTGGGGGCACCTTGGCTAGTGCCAGGGTGCCCACACACTAAGTAACTTAGCACCCAACCTTTACTAGGTAAAGGTTAGACATATAGGTGACTTGTAAGTTACTTAAGTGCAGTGTAAAATGGCTGTGAAATAACGTGGACGTTATTTCACTCAGGCTGCAGTGGCAGGCCTGTGTAAGATTTGTCAGAGCTCCCTATGGGTGGCAAAAGAAATGCTGCAGCCCATAGGGATCTCCTGGAACCCCAATACCCTGGGTACCTCAGTACCATATACTAGGGAATTATATAGGGTGTTCCAGTAAGCCAATGTAAATTGGTAAAATTGGTCACTAGCCTTTCAGTGACAATTTGAAAGAAATGAGAGAGCATAACCACTGAGGTTCTGATTAGCAGAGCCTCAGTGAGACAGTTAATCACTACACAGGTAACACATTCAGGCACACTTATGAGCACTGGGGCCCTGGAGAACAGGGTCCCAGTGACACATACAACTAAAACAACATATATACAGTGAAAAATGGGGGTAACATGCCAGGCAAGATGGTACTTTCCTACAGTAGAGACTGTTATTTTGGATTGGAGTGGAGCAGATTGGAGAGCGGGAAGATTGTTTTGGATTGGAGTGGGGCAGAGTGGAGTGGGGCAGATTCTTATGAATTAGAATGGGGCAGACTGGAGTGGGGCCAATAGTTTTGGATTGGAGGGAGGCAGATTGTTTTGAATTGGAATTAAGCAGATTGTTTTGGATTGGGGTGGGGCAGATACTTTTAGATTTAAGTGGGGCAGATTGTTTTGGATTGCACTGGGGCAGGTTGGAGAGGGGCAGATTGTTTTGGATTGGTGTGGGGCAGATTGGAGAGGGGCAGATTGATTTGGACTGAAGTGAAGCAGATTAGAGTGGGGCAGATTGTTTTGGATTGGACTGGGGCACATTGGAGTGGTACAAATTGTTTTGGTTTGGAATGATGCAGATTGCTGCGGGGCAGTTTGGAGTGGGACAGATTGTAGTGGGGTGAATTGGAGTGGGGTGTATTGTGGTGGGTTGGTTTGGAGTGGGATGGATTAGATTGGGGTCGATTTGATTGGGGTAAAGTGGATTGGATTGGGGTAGGTTGAAGTGAGTCAGATTGGAGTGAGGCAGATTATTTGGACTAGAGTGGCGCAGATTGTTTTGGATCGGAGTGGGGCAGATTGGAGTGGGGGAGATTGTTTTGGATTGGAGTGGAGCAGATGGGAAAGGGGCAGGTTGTTTTGGATTGGAGTGGGACAGATTGGTTTGGATTGGAATGGGGCAAATTGGATTGGGGCAGATTGTTTTGGATTGGAGTGGGGAAGATTGTAGTGGTGCAGATTGGTTTGGGGAAGATTAGTTTGGATTGGAGTGGGGCAAATTGTTTTGGATTGGAGTAGGACAGACTGTTGCAGATTGGACTGGGACAGATTGGAGTGGGGCAGATTGAAGTGGGTGGATTGGGAGGACTGGAGTGTGGTGGATTGGAATTGGGTAAATTGGATTGATCTGGGATGGATTGGATTGAGTGGGGTGGATTGGTGTGGGGGAGGTGAGGTGGGGTGGATTGTAGTGGGACAGATTGGAGTAGGGTGGATTGGGGTGTACAGCACAATTATGTGTTAAAGCTTCACTTCAGAAATTACACATAAGAAAGATACAATGTTACTTTGTAATATTTAGAACAAGATAATCGTCAGTGGGCACAAGCAGAAACAAAAGAAAACAAGAGTGCGAAGTGAGAAGAAAAGACTTGACAGAATAAAAGACAGTTAACTATAGAAAATACATCTTTGCAACTTTGTTTGTCCTGCAGGGCACGTTTTTGACAGTCACACGCCTTCTGTTTGCATGACACTAGAAGTTAATAAAAAGAACAAAATAGTACCTCAGTCACGCAGCGGACGGCCACAGATTAACTTGAATCAGCCTGTGCTTCGTCCCTGCTCCACTGAAAGGAATGAATGTGACGTTTGCAGTGCGCTAGTCAATTAGAAGGTTGTACAGAAGAAGGGCACTGATTCAACAAATGGTAAACAGCTGGCAGGCTCCAAGCCCTTTTTTATCAACAAAAGAGTCCTGCAAGCGAGACGCATATGCTAGCGCATGGTCTCGCAGGCAAAACCCTAACAAGCCTTCACACACGTTTCAACCTGTAAGTATGAAGAATTACAGCTAAAGAGGCGGAAAAACAAATCTACCACTCCTTAAAGACTACATGATAGAAGAACTCAAGTACCAATATTGGACACATACTATAATGCCCTGAAGAAGTTTTTGATGAGTGAAACGTGTTGGCTAAAGGCTACAAGCAATTGTAATAGTTCTTCTACTATTAAACAGCATACTAAGGCAAAAGTCAAAGAAATCAAGATAACTGAAGATACATATTGATGTGATTTCTTGCCTAACGGAATAGTCTGTCTTTTGAAAATGTATTAGGAATATTCTACAGAGAGTGCTAACCACCTGTTGCAAAATTATCTTGGGGAATGCTTTCTGGATTTTATAATTCAAGTTTTGTGGTGATGGACCCCCTGCTTGATTTGTGCACCTCAACTGACAACTTGCTTAATAATACTTACATTCTGATATGTACAGTTGTTGGCTGTTACTCTGATCACCTATAGTGAATTGTAATTGTAATTATATAGCACTTACTACCCCTGACTAGGGGTCAAAGTACATTTCAGCGAATAGCACACTGCTCTGGAACCCAAATGGATTAGTGGTGGATTAGTCTAGGGAAATATGAGTTAATTTGAGCGCTGGGCACGTGAGTCTGTTAGTTAGAATGAATAGAGTAATGGAGGATAGAAGTGGGAAGAGTCTAGAAAATGTTAGTTATGAGATCATAGTAGTAAGATGAGTTTTGGGATGAGTTAAAGGAGTCATGGAGGAGGGAAGAGTCTGTGTTAAGAGATTAGGGAGATGAAAGTACTAAAATGAGGTGTGGAATGAGTCAAAGGAGGGGTACACGAGGGAAGAATTTCGAAGGGTTGTTTGGGAGATCATGGTTGTAATATGAGGTTTGAGGTGAGCCAAGGAGGGATAGAGGAAGGAAGAGTCTAGAAAAGATTTTTTTGGCGATCATAGGAGTAGAATGAGCTTTAATTGTGGTTGTTGAGGTATTGAGACTGTCCTAAAATCATTCTGTTTTCTCAAGCCACATGAGCCAACAGAGTAAGTGAAGACAGGGGATGCTGTTATATGTTACTATTACTTCACAGTCAGCTGAGCTGAGAGACAAGCATTAGTAAATCCAATAGGGCTCACCCACAAGAGAGCTATTGACTTTGTCAATTTCTTCTAGCCATGTTGTACCTCAGTGCAGTTGCTGTGCAGCATGGCTAAAAGTTTTTTAAAAAGAGCTATGACGCAGTCAGCGCTAGCTGCCCATAGTGATTTTTTATTGCTGGTGGGATGGGAGGCAAAACGGAGGGCGGAGGCTGGAGGTAAATTGGAGGGAGGGAGGGCAAGTTGGAGAAACACAGAGAGTAGGGGTGGGAAGGAAGGGCTAGGAGCAAGAACACAGACAGCAAAGGGTGGGAGGAGGGGAAGCTGACAGATAATGGAGGGTAGGAGGGCTAGGGACAAGCAACAACATAGCAAAAGGACGGGCACAGGAAGGATTGGCAAGTAACACTGACAACAACAGAAGTAGGGAGGGAGGAAAGGTCGGAGTAAGCAACAACATGGATAACAACAGATGGAAAGAGGGTGGGTAGGGGCAAGGAACAACATGGGCAACAACAGTTGGCAAGCAACACAGATGTATGGGGGCAAGCAACACGGACGAGGGAAGAAGGAACAAGGGGGGAGAAGTGCACAGGGGAGCCAGTTGAAAGACTCACTCTGGTAGAGTGCTTACACCCACAGAAAAAAGTAGCACCCAAAAACTTGTGCAGGGGAAGGATACAAGTAATGCTCCCATGCTCCAGAGGAGGGACAACACAGAAGGAAGAAGGAAACCCACTGCAGCTGACTAATAAGAAGGAAGGAAATGAGAGTGACAATGAAGCCAACCGATGGTAAGCAATGGAGGCCTAAAAAGAGAGATTTTAGGAGAAGCTCAACTCAGTTGAATAATAAGTGAAAACTAAAAGTTCCCAGAGCACCCACAATTTTCTCATAAGGGCACAGCTCTTCAGGGAAACACTTGCAAAGTGCAGCATGATTTCACAAATGCAATGTTTTGTTACTGTGTTTGATCTTTAGTGTATGTGAAAATATTCCAAGTAGAAAATCACACCTTCAAATATATATGTATGTTTAGTGTCAGTTTGGTTTAAAGTGTGATAAGTGTATTTATTGACCCCCACATACTAGTTAAACAACAATAATTGAATAAGTAAATGCAAAGCGATGACCTTTGGTGTTAACGGATGAGACAACGAGGTAACCCTAGAGTCTCGGAATTGCACAATATGAAATTCTAGACACAAATCCTAGCTCCCCTACTTGATCAAACTGTGTGATCCATGGCTTGTTGCTTTATTTAATTGAATATCATGTTCCTTAACCATCCAGTTTGAGAGAACATTGAAGTAATTGTAGAAGGCTGGCCTCGTTTGTAGTGGGAACCTAAGGTACTTACACCTTATACCAGGTCCAGTTATCCCTTATTAGTGAAATGTAGGCAGTGTTCTAGCAGCTTAGGCTGTCTAGAGGTAGCTGTAGCACAGCAGCTTAGGCTGAACTAGAAGACATGCAAAGCTCCTGCAATACCACTATAGTTACACAGTACTTATACACAAGAAAAGACAATACTCAGTGTTACCAAAAATAAAGGTACTTTATTTTAGTGACACAAGGCTAAAATATCTTAGAGGCAATACTCCTTCTGGAGGTAAATATTATACACAATATATACACTAGTAACCAAAATCAGGTACGTAAACAGTCATAGAATAGTGCAAACAGTAGAAAATACAATAGATTGCAATAGGCCTAGGGGCAACCCAAACTATATACTAAAATAGTGGAATGTGAATCACGAATTCCCCCCTAGGCAAGTGTAGTGTGTAGAGGGGTGGGGGAGTGTAGGAAAATGCCAAAGGTAAGTAAAGTACCCCACCTCGGAGTCCAGGAAAGCAGGAGTAAAGTACAGCAAGTTTCCTCAGGACACACTACAAGTCGTGATAAGAGATTCTGCAAGAACCAAGCAAAACTGCAATCAACAACCGCTGGCTTCCTCGACCTGAAGACCCGTGGAGAGAGGAGACCAAGTCCAGAAGTCGAAGAAGAGTCCAGGAAGGACAGGAAACCCGGCCAACCTAGAAGATGGTGCAAAAGTGGATTCTCCGGTAAGAAGAAGAGTACAGAAGAGCACCAAAGAAGATGGGTACAGGTTCCTGCGTGGTGCAGGTGATGTCCCACGTTGAGTTGTTGGATGCAGGCTGTTTGCGTCACTGGATTCCGCCAACAAGCCTTGGTTCACGCAAGTAAGCGGTTTGTGTCAAAATGGAGCTGCCTGGACCCAGGAAGGACCTGGGGGTCTCAACTCAGACTGAGGAGACAGAGGGGGCTCTCATCACTTCACAGAGCCCATGGAAGACCAGGCAGCACCCGCTGGAGTCCCAGAACACAGGGACAAAGAAGATGCAAAGTGCGGACATCGTAGCACTACAATGAAAGGTCCCACGCCGCAGGAGAACCACTCAGCGAGTTGTGCATCGCAGGATGGAGTGCTGGGGACCTAGGCTACACTGTGCATGAAGGACTCTTGGAAGAAGTGCACAGAAGCCCAAGGAGCTGGAGAAGACGTGGTGCACAGGGGTACTGTCGCAGCACGGGGAGGCAAGCTCTTACCTCCACCAAATTTGGACAGCTGAACATTAGGACAGTCTGGGTCACGTTGGTCCACCACCTGTGTTCCAGGGAGCACGCTCATCATCAGGAGAGGAGTCCCAGAGTACCGGTCGTCGTCGCAGAAGGGTCCCTTCAGAAGCAGGGAAGTGACTCCATCACTCCACTGGAGATTTCCTGGGTTCTTCTGGGGCAGGATGAAGACAGCAAGTCCTCAGAGTGTCCACACCTTGGAAACTGTTGCAAATGCTGGCTGAAGCTGAAGTTGCAGGTCACAGGAGTCGTCCTGGATACTTTGTTGCTGTTACAGCGGTTCCTGGAGCAGTTTGTGGTTTATCCGACGGTCAGAAGCTGAAGCTGATTCCTTGAGGAGACTTGCAATCTGAATCTGAGGTAACACCAAGAGGAGAGACCCTAAATAGCTCTGAGAGGGGGATTGGCTACTTACCCAGGTACATACCTATCAGGAGGAGTCTCTTACGTTACCTGCTGGCAGTGGCCACTTAGAGGCCTCCAGAGTGTCCCCACACCTTGGAATCCAAGAGGGCTAACACTAGGAACACACTGGAGGAGCTCTGAGCACCACCCCTCGGTGATGATGGACAGGGGAGTGGTCACTCCCCTTTCCTTTGTCCAGTTTCGTGCCAGAGCAGGGACTGGGGGTCCCTGAACTGGTGTAGACTGGCTTATGCAAGGAGGGCACCATCTGTGCCCTTCAAAGTATTTCCAGAGGCTCTGGGAGGCTACCCCTCCCAAGCCTGTAACACCTTTTTCCAAGGGGGGGGGAGGATGTAACACCCTGCTCCCAAAGGAAATACATTGTTCTGCCTTCCTGGGATTGGGCTGCTCAGTCCCCAGGAGGGCATAAACCTGTCTGTGAGGTGGCAGCGGCTGGGGCTGCAGTGGAACCTTAGAGAACTGGTTTGGCAGTACTGGGGGTCCATGGTGGAGCCCCCAAGGGTGCATGGGATTGGCCCCCCAATACCAAATTTGCAATGGGGTGACAATTCCATGATCTTAGACACCTCACATGGCCATATTCAGAGTTACAGTTGTGAAGCTACATATATGTTTTGACATATATGTAGTGCACACGTGTAATGGATATGTAGTGCACGCGTGTAATGGTATCCCCGCACTCACGAAGTCCGGGGAATTGGCCCAGGACAACGGGGGGCACCTTTGCTAGTGCAGGGGTGCCCTCACACATAGTAACTTTGCACCTAGCCTTCAGTAAATGAAGGTTAGACATATAGGTGACTTATAAGTTACTTAAGTGCAGTGAAATTATCTGTGAAATAGTGTAGGCACTATTTCACTCAGGATGCCGTGGCAGTCCTGAAGAAAGATTTGTCTGAGATCCTTATGGGTGGCAAAATAAATTCTGCAGCCCATAAGGATCTCCTGGAACCCCAATGCCCTGGATACCTAAGTACCATATACTAGGGACTTATAAGGGGGGTCCAATGTGCCAATTGAATTTGGAAAATGGAGTTACTAAACTATAGTGACAAATTTGGTAAGTAGAGAGAGCATAAGCACTGGAGTTCTGGCTAGCAGAACTTCAGTGACACAGTTAAGCATACTGACAACACACACATAGGCCACAGACTATGGGCACTGGGGTCCTGGCTAGCAGGATCCCAGTGAGACAGGCAAAAATACTGACAAACAGGCAGAAATTGGGGGTATCATGCCAAGAAAGATGGTACTTTCCTACACAACCCCGCCCCCCAAACGAGGGACAATAAGGCTAACCTTGCCCAGATGAGTCTTCCTTGTCTAAGTGGAAATAACTGGAGAGTCCATCTGCATTGGAGTGTTTACTCCCAGGTCTATGTTCCAATGTAAAGTCCATCCCCTGTAGAAAAATGGACCACCTCAACAATTTAGGATTTTCACCTTTCATCTGTTTTAACCATAAGAGAGGTTTGTGGTCTGTCTGAACAATGAAGTGAGTCCCATATAAGAATGGTCTCAACTTCTTCAGTGCCCAGTCCACAGCAAAGGCCTCCCTCTCTATGGCTGACCAATGCTTTTCTCTAGGGGTCAACCTCCTACTGATAAAAGCAACAGGTTGATTCTGGCCCTCTGAGTTCAGTTGTGATAGCACTCCCCCAACCCCCAGTTCAGATGCATCTGTCTGGACAATTAATTTTTTAGAGTAATTTGGGCTTTTAAGACAGGTGCAGTATACATAGCCTGCTTAAGCTCCTCAAAAGCTCTTTGACAGCTGGCTATCCACAATACATTTTAAGGCATCGTTTTAGAAGTGAGGTCATTCAGAGTGGCAACAATGGAGCCATAGTTCTTAATGAACCTCCTGTAATACCCAGTGAGGCCAAGAAAGGCTCTGTCCTGGGTTTGAGTAGTAGGAGGAGCCCAGTCTAAAATTGTCTGGATCTTCCCCTATAGTAGTTCAATCTGTTCTCCACCTACCAGGTGACCCAGATAAACCACTTTCCCCTGCCCTATCTGGCATTTTGAAGCCTTGATAGTGAGGCCTGCCTTTTGCAGGGCCTCTAAAACTTTCCACAGGTGGACCAGGTGGTAATCCCTGGTGGAGCGAGCTAAATACAGCAATGTCATCTAAGTATGGTGCACTAAAAGCTTCCACACCTTGGAGGACTGTGTTCACCAGCCTCTGGAAAGTGACAGGTTATTTTTTCAATCCAAAGGGCATAACTGTAAACTGATAATGCCCTCCAGTGGTTGAAATTGCAGTTTTTGGCTTATCATCCTCTGATAACTTGATCTGCCAATACCCTGCAGTCACATCAAAGGTGCTTAGATACTTGGCAGAAGCCAGTGTATCTATGAGCTCATCTGCCCTGGGTATAGGGTGAGCATCTGTTTTAGTTACAGTATTGCGCCCTCTATAGTCCACACAAAACCTAATTTCTCTTGTTCCTTCTTTGCTATGAGGTTTGGGGACAAGCACCACTGGGCTCGCCCAGGGGCTATCTGAGTGCTCAATAACACCTAGGTCCAACATTTTCTGCATCTCAGACCTAATACAGTCTCTGACATGGTCAGGCTGCCTATAAATCTTACTTTTGACAGGTAAATTGTCTCCAGTATCAATGTTATGCTCACACCAAGTATTGGTCTCTGGTATGAGGGAAAAGAGGTCAGCAAATTGGCCTAGTACGTTCTTGCAGTCCTCCCTGCGCACCACTGTGAGGCTGTCTGCAAGTACCACTCCTTCCACTAAGCCACCAGCTTCAGTGTTGGAGAAGAGTTCAGGGAGAGGGTGTAGGAGGCTGGACTGGCTTGTAGTGAGTACCAAGGGGTACTTACACCTTGCACCAGGCCCAGGTATCCCTTATTAGTGTATAGGGTGTCTAGCAGCTTAGGCTGATAGATAATGGTAGCTTAGCAGAGCAGCTTAGGCTGAACTAGGAGACGAGTGAAGCTCCTACAGTACCACTAGTGTCATATGCACAATATCATAAGAAAACACAATACACAGATATACTAAAAATAAAGGTACTTTATTTTTATGACAATATGCCAAAAGTATCTCAGTGAGTACCCTCAGTATGAGGATAGCAAATATACACAAGATATATGTACACAATACCAAAAATATGCAGTATAGTATTAGAAAACAGTGCAAACAATGTATAGTTACAATAGGATGCAATGGGGACACATAGGGATAGGGGCAACACAAACCATATACTCCAAAAGTGGAATGTGAACCACGAATGGACCCCAAACCTATGTGACCTTGTAGAGGGTCGCTGGGACTGTAAGAAAACAGTGAGGGTTAGAAAAATAGCCCACCCCAAGACCCTGAAAAGTGAGTGCAAAGTGCACTAAAGTTCCCCAAAGAGCACAGAAGTCGTGATAGGGGAATTCTGAAGGAAAGACACAAACCAGCAATGCAACAACGATGGATTTCCAAACGAGGGTACCTGTGGAACAAGGGGACCAAGTCCAAAAGTCACAAGCAAGTCGGAGATGGGCAGATGCCCAGGAAATGCCAGCTGTGGGTGCAAAGAAGCTGCTACTGGACAGTAGAAGCTGAGGATTCTGCAGGAACGACAAGGGATAGAAACTTCCCGTTTGGAGGATGGATGCCACACGCCGTGGAGAGTTGTGCAGAAGTGTTTTCCTGAAGAAAGACCGCAAACAAGCCTTGCTAGCTGCAAGTCATGCGGTTAGGGTTTTTGGATGCTGCTGTGGCCCAGGAAGGACCAGGATGTCGCCAATTGCGTCAGAGGACAGAGGAGGCGCCCATCAGGACGAAGAGCCCTCTCAGAAGCAGGCAGCACCCACAGAAGTGCTGGAACAGGCACTACGAAGAGGAGTGAAACAGTGCTCACCCGAAGTTGCACAAAGGAGTCCCACGCCGCCGGAGGACAACTCAGGAGGTCGTGCAATGCAGGTTAGAGTGCCGTGGACCCAGGCTTGGCTGTGCACAAAGGATTTCCGCCGGAAGTGCACAGAGGCCGGAGTAGCTGCAAAAGTCGCGGTTCCCAGCAATGCAGTCTGGCGTGGAGAGGCAAGGACTTACCTCCACCAAACTTGGACTGAAGAGTCACTGGACTGTGGAAGTCACTTGGACAGAGTTGCTGGATTCAAGGGACCTCGCTCGTCGTGCTGAGAGGAGACCCAGGGTACCGGTGATGCAGTTCTTTGGTGCCTGCGGTTGCAGGGGGAAGATTCCGTCGACCCACGGGAGATTTCTTCGGAGCTTCTAGTGCAGAGAGGAGGCAGAGTACCCCCACAGCATGCACCACCAGGAAAACAGTCGAGAAGGCGGCAGGATCAGCGTTACAGAGTTGCAGTAGTCATCTTCGCTACTTTGTTGCAGTTTTGCAGGCTTCCAGCGCGGTCAGCAGTCGATTCCTTGGCAGAAGGTGAAGAGAGAGATGCAGAGGAACTCTGATGAGCTCTTGCATTCGTTATCTAAGGAATTCCCCAAAGCAGAGACCCTAAATAGCCAGAAAAGAGGGATTGGCTACTTAGGAGAGAAGATAGGCTAGCAACACCTGAAGGAGCCTATCAGAAGGAGTCTCTGATGTCACCTGCTGGCCCTGGCCACTCAGAGCAGTCCAGTGTCCCAGCAGCACCACTGTTTCCAAGATAGCAGAGGTCTGGAGCACACTGGAGGAGCTCTGGGCACCTCCCAGGGGAGGTGCAGGTCAGGGGAGTGGTCACTCCCCTTTCCTTTGTCCAGTTTCGCGCCAGAGCAGGGCTGAGGGGTCCCTGAACCGGTGTAGACTGGCTTATGCAGAAATGGGCACCATGTGTGCCCATGAAAGCATTTCCAGAGGCTGGGGGAGGCTACTCCTCCCCTGCCTTCACACAATTTTCCAAAGGGAGAGGGTGTAACACCCTCTCTCTGAGGAAGTCCTTTGTTCTGCCTTCCTGGGCCAAGCCTGGCTGGACCCCAGGAGGGCAGAAACCTGTCTGAGGGGTTGGCAGCAGCAGCAGCTGCAGTTAAACCCCTGAAAAGGCAGTTTGGCAGTACCCCGGTCTGTGCTACAGACCCGCGGGATCATGGGATTGTACCAACAATGCCAGGATGGCATAGAGGGGGCAATTCCATGATCTTAGACATGTTACATGGCCATATTCGGAGTTACCATTGTGAAGCTACACATAGGTAGTGACCTATATGTAGTGCACGCGTGTAATGGTGTCCCCGCACTCACAAAGTCCGGGGAATTGGCCCTGAACAATGTGGGGGCACCTTGGCTAGTGCCAGGTTGCCCACACACTAAGGCGGTCATTCTGACCGCGCCGGGCGGCGGTCGCCGCCCGCCATGCGGTTACCGCCGAATGACCGCCCTGTGGTCAAAAGACCGCAGCGGCCATTCCAACTTTCCCGCTGGGCCGGAGGGTGACCGCCGAAACGCCGCCCGCCGGCCCAGCGGGAAAGCCCCTGCAACGAGGAAGCCGGCTCCGAATGGAGCCGGCGGAGTTGTAGGGGTGCGACGGGTGCAGTGGCACCTGTCGCGATTTTCACTGTCTGCAAACCAGACAGTGAAAATCTGTATGGGGCCCTGTTAGGGGGCCCCTGCACTGCCCATGCCAGTGGCATGGGCAGTGCAGGGGCCCCCAGGGGCCCCATGACACCCGTTCCCGCCATCCTGGTTCTGGCGGTGAAAACCGCCAGAAACAGGCTGGCGGGAAGGGGGTCGGAATCCCCATGGCGGCGCTGCAAGCAGCGCCGCCATGGAGGATTCCCTGGGCCAGGGGAAAACCGGCGGGAAACCGCCGGTTCCCCTTTTCTGACCGCGGCTTTACCGCCGCGGTCAGAATAGCCCAGGAAGCACCGCCAGCCTGTTGCCGGTGCTTCCGCTGCCCTCCGCCCTGGCGGTCAGAGACCGCCAGGGTTGGAATGAGGGCCTAAGTAACTTAGCACCCAACCTTTACCAGGTAAACGTTAGACATATAGGTGACTTATAAGTTACTTAAGTGCAGTGTAAAATGGCTGTGAAATAACGCGGACGTTATTTCGCTCAGGCTGCAGTGGCAGGCCTGTGTAAGAATTGTCAGAGCTCCCTATGGGTGGCAAAAGAAATGCTGCAGCCCATAGGATCTCCTGGAACCCCAATACCCTGGGTACCTTAGTACCATATACTAGGGAATTATAAGGGTGTTCCAGTATGCCAATGTAAATTGGTAAAATTGGTCACTAGCCTGTTAGTGACAATTTGAAAGAAATTAGAGAGCATAACCACTGAGGTTCTGATTAGCAGAGCCTCAGTGAGACAGTTAGTCATAACACAGGTAACACATACAGGGCACACTTATGAGCACTGGGGCCCTGGCTGGCAGGGTCCCAGTGACACATACAACTAAAACAACATATATACAGTGAAATATGGGGGTAACATGCCAGGCAAGATGGTACTTTCCTACAGAGGGTAACTCTCTTCCTCCTGCCCCTCATCTGTGGCCATGAGTAGGGTTAAATCCGCCCTATCATAGTAAGGTTTAAGGTAGTTGACATAAAGTACCCTAAGGGGACTTCTGGCAGTGCCAAGGTCTACTAGACAGGTGACCTCACCCTTTTTCTCCACAATGAGATGGGGTCCACTCCATTTGTCCTGGAGTGCTCTTTGGGCCACCGGCTTCAAAACCAGCACCTTCTGTCCTGGATGGTACTCAGTCAGGACAGCCTTCTGGACATGCTATTGCTTTTGAAGCTCTTGGGTGGCCTGAAGGTTCTTAGAGGCCTTTTTCATGAACTCAGCTATTCTTGATCTTAGTTCAAGTATATAGTCCACAATGTATTTTTTTAGGGGGCTTCAATGGTTGCTCCCACCCCTCTTTCACAAGAGCAAGGGGATCCCCAACAGGGTGATCAATGAGAAGTTCAAAGAGGCTGTAGCCCACTCCTTTCTGGGGTATCTCCATGTAGGCAAAAAGGAGGCATGGCAGGAGGACAGCCCATCCCCTTCTGAGTTTTCAGAGAGTCCCATGATCAAGCCTTTGAGAGATTTATTGAATCTCTCAACCAGTCTGGTCGTCATCGCAGAAGGGTGCCTGCAGAATCAGGGAAGTGACTCTGTCACTCCAATGGAGATTCCTTTGGTTCTTCTTGTGCAGGATGAAGACAGGCAGTCCTCAGAGCATGCACAGCTTGGAAACTGTTGCAAAGGCTGGCTGGAGCTGGAGCTAAAGTTGCAGGTCACAGGAGTCGTCCAGGATACTTTGTTGCAATTACAGTGGTTCCTGGAGCAGTCTGCGGTTGATCTGACGGTCAGAAGCTGAAGCAGAGAATGCAGAGGATTCCTGGAGGAGTCTTGCAAGCTGAATTTGAGTAAACACCCAGAGGAGAGACCCTAAATAGCCCTGAGAGGGGGACTGGCTACCTACCCAGGTATGCACCTATCAGGAGGGGTCTCTGACATCACCTGCTGGCACTGGCTACTCAGAGGTCTCCAGAGTGTCCCCACACCTTGGAATCAAAGATGGCTAACGCCAGGTACACACTGGAGGAGCTCTGGGCACCACCCCTGGGGTGGTGATGGACAGGGGAGTGGTCACTCCTCTTTCCTTTGTCCAGTTTCACACCAGAGCAGAGACTGGGGGTCCCTGAACCGGTGTAGACTGGCTTATGCAAGGAGGGCACCATCTGTGCCCTTCAAAGCATTTCCAGAGGCTCTGGGAGGCTACCCCTCCCAAGCCTGTAACACCTATTTCCAAAGGGAGAGGGTGTAACACCCTCCTCCCAAAGGAAATACATTGTTCTGCCTTCCTGAGATTGAGATGCTCAGTCCCCAGGAGGGCATAAACCGGTCTGTGAGGTGGCAGCTGCTGGGGCTGCAGTGGAAACCTCAGGGAGCTGGTTTGGCAGTACTGGGGGTCCATGGTGGATCCCCCAGGGTGCATGGGACTGGCCTCCCAATACCAGATTTGGAATGGGGGGACAATTCCATGATCTTCGACACCTCACATGGCCATATTCGAAGTTACCATTGTGAAGCTACATATATGTGTTAACATATATGTAGTGCACACATATAATGGTATTCCCGCACTCACGAAGTCCAGGGAATTGGCCCTGGACAACTTGGGGGTACCTTTGCTAGTGCAAGGGTGCCCTCACACATAGTAACTTTGCACCTAGCCTTCAGTAAATGAAGGTTAGAGATATAGGTGACTTATTTGTTACTGAAGTGCAGTAAAAATGGCTGTGAAATAGAGTGGGCACTATTTCACACAGGCTGCAGTGGCAGTCCTGAAGAAAGCTTTGTCTGAACTCCTTATGGGTGGCAAAAGAAATGCTGAGGCGCATAAGGATCTCCTGGAACCCCAATGCTCCCTAAGTAACATATACTAGGGACTTGTAAGGAGGGTCCAGGTGTGCCAATCGGAATTGGAATATGGAGTCACTAAACCATAGTGACAAATTTGGTAAGCTGAGAGAGCATAAGCACTGGAGTTCTGGTTAGCAGATCTTCAGTGACACAGTTAAGCCTACTGACAACACACACATAGGCCACAAACTATGAGCACTGGGGTCCTGGCTTTCAGGATCCCAGTGAGACAGGCAAAACATACTGACAAACAGGCAGAAATTGGTGGTAACATGCCAAGGTAGATGGTACTTTCCTACAGTAATTCAATACAGGATGTGTGCTGTACTAAATCTCCACTTATATATGGTTAACATAAAATATTACTTCATATTTAAAAACAATATAAGCTGTACAAATTAAGAACATGCCAAACTGATGCATTTTAAGTAACTTGTGGCAAAGTCATCAGGGCCTGGAGGTAACCTTTCAATAATTGTCACTAATTCCAGTGAAATCATTTTAAGCACTTTATTTGAGGCACAGAGAATTTTGAAAGATACATATTTTTTTCATTTTCACTCCTGATCATTTTTTTCATTACATTTGTTGTCTCATTTACATTTTTTGATGGCTCGGCCCATGCTTTAAAGTCAAGTAAGTGTCAAGGCTTGGCTCTTCCCAAGGCCAGCCACGTCCCCTCAGAAATGTATTGCCTCCTATGATCTTCACTGCCCCAACCCCCCGAACCACTGGGCTACCTCGACCAGTATGTCTGGGCTTTGACACGGGCCTGCACAGAAGTGGACACACAGATCCAGTTCACAAAGTGCATATAGAAGAATAAAGCATCATCAAACATCTTCAGATACAATTAGTGTGTTGACATGGTGAGCTCTTTCTGAGCATTAATACTATTACTATTGTACTCACTTCTCCGGTTGCATTGGTGCGCATTGCATCCAAGAGATAGAATGCTGGTCCTTTCTCATCAGTAGGATGCCAATAGACCTGCAGAAACTAGTGTGCATGTTTTCACTCAACCTCTACACCTCGCACTCTCCAGAGTAAAGGCAGACCTTCACTATTATCAGTTCTCCTCTTGGACTTCTTAGGCCCCACAGAGGACAAAAGTAAAGTCTGAAGGTCTCTTATGCAGTTGCAACTCATGTGCAGCTTCAGTGACTAATGCAAATCATGTTGTGTCTCCAGTGACCAAGGACCAGCCCCAGATACCAGTCCTATCTCAACCATCAGTATTGGTCCCAATCCAGGTGCCTATTCCAAATTCAATACCATGCACTCCAGCTGGGTCTCCAGGCATGCGCTGCCCCTTTGGTTCCAGTACCCAGACCACTTCTCGGCAAGAGGCCTTACTTGTGGAATCTCAGTGCCAATCCAGAATCCAGTGCCAAAGACCAAGAAGTTCTGCATCCAACCAGACACTAGCACACAATCAAGGGCAAGGCTCTGTGCCTTCATGCCCTGGTGGCAACAACGACTGCTCAATGTTGGCTTCCACTGGCCTTTGAGTGACAAGTCCTCTAGCAGGACAAGGAGGTCTGGAGAAACCTGTTATATGAGCTGTCATTTGGAAGTCCTTGGACACCAAATACTAGGTCCCCAAAGACAGTCTAGTCTTTGTGGTCTGGACCGTTATCTCAATCTGTGGTGATGATGGTGGCTTTCCAGAAGGACAAAGAACTGTCCTCCCAGATAGACAAGGAGGCCATCTGCCTTGAGAGCTAGGGCATTGAAGTGAACCAATCCAGTCATGTCCACCTCAGACAGGCTGATGCTGCCATGAACTCTATGAGCTGCATCTGTTGCACAAGTACAATAATTGCACCTCCTTGCTCCTAGACTATGTGCGGGAAGAGTAAAGGTTTTTCTTGACTTGGGCAAAGAAGCTGTGGAACATAAGCTGCTGATGCCTCTGGACTTCATTATGTTGCTGCCAAGAACATGACCTTGACACGCCCAGCCCCTAAACCAGGGGTCCTGGAAAGAGGACTCTAACGCTTTCTTGAAGGGAAAAACCTGTTTGATCCCTCAATAGATGAGAAACTGACCTCCAGCAGCACATGACAGACAAGGTAACATTGCTAAGTACCACTACCACATTACTTCCAAAACAACCTCCCTGCTTCCATATGAGCAAGGCATTTCAGTATTTCAAGGCTTGGGGCTCCTGCCACTCAAAACCACTGAAAGGAGCATCTCTTTCCTCACGCAGTCACCAGCAGTCAAAGAGGTGATGTTTTATAGGGAAGAACAAACCAGCACTCCCAGCCTCAACAGGTACCAAGAACTTCAAATTACATTTTTGCTGATCAGATACCATGCTTGGTACCAACCTCAGGAGGCGTATTCCACTTCAGTAGGGAGAAATTACTATCTTACTGCCATCACTAGCCCCCGATAATTTCTAAATAATCGACTCTCTCAGCAGTGAATGTGGCAATGCAGTATTGCTTTCACAGCCACCTTATCCAGGCCACTTCTGCCTCAGTCTGCACCCAAAGAGCTGGTGCAGTAGCTCAAGGGCAGTAACCATGCTGGAGCAATAAAGCTGTTCCTACCTTGACAAAGTGGGCAAGGAGACCACTCACAAAACTCCCTTGGAAAGAAAAAGGTTATGGGCTCCATTGCCTTTGAAAACTCTCTGATCTAAACCATTTCCTTCCCCCGCAGAATCTGATGAGGCTGACTTTGGGTTTAGTCCTGGCAGCTATCTAGAACAACAACTAGTTGTGCTTTATGGATCTGCCAACCACTAGCTTCTAGGTAGCCATTATGTAGAACACAGGCAGAACCTCCATTTACAGTGCAGAACCAATACAGCTGCCCAGCTCCACAAGCACTCCCTCCATCTCCATCAGGCAGAACACCAGGACCAGCTGCAGGAGACCACACCAAGCCCATTCTAACCCTACAGTCCCTGCCCCCCCTCTGTGATGGGGTCTCAAACTCAGGATGCTCTACTGCATGTTCTCTCCCCATAATTTGGGGGCTGATTGTGGGGAACTCTCCATCAGTACGACATTTTTGGGCCGATTTGATTCATCTCTTCACATAACTATGTTGGAGCTAAAGGCAATCTTTCTTGCATTGGAATCCTTTCTTTCAGTGTAAAGTCCAGAGTGGTGATGATCCGCGCAGGCAATACTACAGCCGTGTTCTGCTTGAGTAAGCATGGGGGCATCTGCTACCTGCGCCTCTGCTGGCAGGCAGTGAACCTGTGCCAAAAGGCATTATTGTGCAGCTTGTTTCTGCTAGTCTCCCCATCACTGTAGGAAAGACAACGTCGGAGTGCGTAGTCTGAGCAGATGTCTCCTCTCTCTGCATGAGTGGAAAATTCTACAGGAAGTCCCCGACTCCATTTTCAAAGTCCGAGTTTGTCCACTCATATCGAATCATAGATACTTTTACCACTCATCTCAACATCAAATTTGAGCAGTTCCTTCCACACCCCTGCCCCTGGATGGACAGGCAGTGCAGATATCTTAGGAGTCAGGACCTTCTAATATTTAGCTGGTTTGGATGACTTCTGCGAAGCATTATTTTCCTGCGTATGGGTAATACATACTTTTTCATAAAGAAATTTACTATAGAAATCAATGGAAATCACATAACCAGCAAAGGGTAAGCAAATCTAACAACACAAGCCGCGGCCCTTCCTTTGCAGCTGAGGGGTCACACCCCCACTCCTTATTTTGCCCCTCAAGAAGAGTGTCTGTCAGGCTGAGCAAAACACAGTTTATGATCTTTTCCTTGTGAAAGGATTTGCAGTGGTTCTTGCTGGCGGGGGAGGGTGGCAAGGCCCCTCCGCCCTTATGGAGGAGCCGCCCCTGCTGCGTTGCTTAAAAGAATGTCTCATCCAGGTAAGTTATTCTTTTTGTGTTCTGATACTTGTAGTCCTGAACCTATAATGATATTAAACTGACTTAATGCTCCAGAATGGAGTGAAAGAACTGGACAGGAAGAGCTACACGGATCTGGTGAAATGGAAACCTCTGTTACAGCTCATTGACCTCCGCTCTCCCAACCGGACTGCAGCCGGTTAGAACACTTTCCCTGTGCTCATGACCACCGAGGGCCTTCTAAAGACAGGACAAAAACAGGATGTGTCAGGAGGCTGGGCCTTTCATACTCCCAAAGAGGAGGCGTAAAAAAGATTGGGTGATGAAGGCCAGTGGTGCAGATAACACTCAATGATATGGTCTGTGACGAGGAGGAGGGGTTAGAATAAGGACGTATACCCTGCCACAGCTACCCCTGAAATGTTGGCCTGGTGCTCAAGCAGCAGTTCTATTTACTCACTAGCACATGTGGGAGAGCATGGGGTTCTATTAACAGTTGATGTCTGACCTCGTCCACTGCTGAAGTGTAATGCCACGTTGTCTTCTGGAAGCCCTCCTACTTCCCAGTGCTACTTATTTAGGTAGTGTTTTTTGTATTAAAGCTAAGGTCAACACATTTCTTGAACTCATTCGACTGTTTTAATGGAAGTTGTAAATCGAACCTGTAAATAGGTGAAAGAAGCCCTCTGTGCAGAAAGAGAATTATCAGCATCCCTCTGGGGCAGCGTGCTGTCCTGAATGGATAACTGGCTGACAAATACTGCACTGCACCCTGCACTCCTATGTGTAGTGTCTTGTGAATTAGCGATGACGGGACCCTTTTGGGTCCTGAGGGACACCGTAGAACTACAATGTATGTGTTCCGGTGTGGTGAATAGATTTCCTGTTTGGAATGTTGAGTTTGCGGTTACACGCAGAGCAATGAAGACGTGTAAGGCCAAGCTCGGTGTGTGGTGTAGTCATTGACGAGTACTCCGGCTGGGGAGGATGCTACACTGTGGTGCAGGGGTGCGGGATGTGTTAGCCAGGGTAACACTGGTCACACTACTCAGAGATCACTCATTAATACCATTTCATTTGTTTTCATGATGCTTCCTCGGTCAGAAACCACATAGTCCTTCCTGTCCTGTGATCAAGGTTGCATAGCCTGTGCAGTCATTTCCTGTGATATCATCATTGGGTCAAGTGATTCATTTCTAGTGATGTCATTACATAATAATTGGTGTTTTAAAACATGAAATACCCTAACACTCTTTCATCGTAAAATATTGACACATGAGTGACACAGAGTCGAAGTAAGCAAACTTCTCCCTCTAAAGGTGTTGATATTCTTTGTTTCCTGAACACCACATGGAGATTTCTCAGGAGAAGGTTCTGTAATGCTGAAAACTAGTTAGAAAGAAGGGTTTTGGGGAAAGAAAAACAATTAAACAACTACCAAGTATTCATAAGCAGCTTGACAGAGAGCTTCAAGGCATGTCTATCAGGTGCCTAAGAGCTGTTGTATAATTCAAAAGTGTACACGATAGCTGCATACTATACCAGAAAAATCACTACAAATACAAAGAAGGAGGCAGAAAATACCCCAAACTACTCTAACAGCTACAAATTACATCTGACAAGTGCCAAACACTTGAAAATGCACCAGAGTCTGGAAACCTAACAGCACAGAGACCAACTCCAGAGTAGAAGATACAACAGCCAATCATGGGCCAGGTGTAAACTCTTCCAGCTCAACCCAAAACATCTCCCCATTCTCAGTGGAAACAAAAACAAGAAAAGATGTAATCAATAAAAAAAGACAGATAAGAAAAGACAGGAGAAGAAGAGAGTTCAACTTCTGGGTTGTCAGTGTGTTCTTCGGACTCTGGCACTATGCCGAGAAGAACACGAGGACTGTGCCTTCCTACGGTCGCGCCAACATCCAGACCACATTCTCCATTCTTGACTTTAGCTAATCTGGACACATTCCACCATTATATACCCAAAACTGACGCAGAATTGCCACAAACATCCTGCACAGACAGGTTCATGAAATTTGGACGAACCTTTTCTCACAACCAAAAGATCTCTAATCGGAACCCCTTCCCACACATTTACCTTGAGCACGGCAGACTGGTGTACTTCAGAATGTTTTGCTGATTAAATCTACGCCAAATAGTAGCCATGCGTAGCTTCTTGCAGCTGTTAAGTTGCAGCTGAATTCTAATCCACAACCATTATCATCCAAAAAAGACACAACTCAGTTTGCACAAAACGCCCAGGCATTAATTCAGAAGGGGACTTCTCGACAGTGGAATGTGATGATGTCCTGGACAACCAAAGCATTTTGCTAATGATCATCACACAATCAGCCCCTGTTCTGCACACGCTTTGAATGCATCCCACCAATACCCTGTTGAACTAGGAAATTCCACTTTGTTTTTCTTCTAGGGAAGTCCCAACAGCAGAAATCCTCCTGGTCATAGGCTTGTCTCCAGCATTCAGAGAGAACAGGGATACACAGAAGCCTGACCCAAGTCAAGGCCTGTCTGCTAGTGTTACAGAGCCTACTTTCAAACTGAGACAAGGTCAAATTATTTGAAGCATTGGGCCAGTGGGTATCTGTAGGAGGCTGGACTGGCTTGTAGTGAGTACCAAGGGGTACTTGCACCTTGCACCAGGCCCAGTTATCCCTTATTAGTGTATAGGGTGTCTAGCAGCTTAGGCTGATAGATAATGGTAGCTTAGCAGAGCAGCTTAGGCTGAACTAGGAGACGTGTGAAGCTACCACAGTACCACTTAGTGTCATATGCACAATATCATAAGAAAACACAATACACAGTTATACTAAAAATAAAGGTACTTTATTTTTATGACAATATGCCAAAGTATCTTAGAGTGTACCCTCAGTGAGAGGATAGGAAATATACACAAGATATATATACACAATAGCAAAAATATGCAGTATAGTCTTAGAAAACAGTGCAAACAATGTATAGTTACAATAGGATGCAATGGGGAAACATAGGGATAGGGGCAACACAAACCATATACTCCAAAAGTGGAATGCGAACCACGAATGGACCCCAAACCTATGTGACCTTGTAGAGGGTCGCTGGGACTATTAGAAAATAGTGAGAGTTAGTAAAATAACCCTCCCCAAGACCCTGAAAAGTGAGTGCAAAGTGCACTAAAGTTCCCCTAAGGACAAAGAAGTCGTGTTAGAGGAATAATGCAGGAAAGACACAAACCAGCAATGCAACAACTGTGGATTTCCAATCTGGGGTACCTGTGGAACAAGGGGACCAAGTCCAAAAGTCACAAGCAAGTCGGAGATGGGCAGATGCCCAGGAAATGCCAGCTGCGGGTGCAAAGAAGCTTCTACTGGACAGAAGAAGCTGAGGTTTCTGCAGGAACAAAAAGGGCTAGAGACTTCCCCTTTGGTGGACTGATCTCTCTCGCGTTGGAAAGTCGTGCAGAAGTGTTTTTCCGCCGAAAGGATGCCAACAAGCCTTGCTAGTCGCAAATCATGCGTTTGGCGTTTTTGGACGCTGCGGGGGTCCAGGAGGGACCAGGAGGTCGCAAATTGGACCTGAAGAGAGAGGGGACGTCGAGCAAGACAAAGAGCCCTCACTGAAGCAGGTAGCACCCGGAGAAGTGCCAGAAACAGGCACTACGAGGATGCGTGAAACAGTGCTTGCCGAAGTTGCACAAAGGAGTCCCACGTCGCCGGAGACCAACTTAGAAAGTCGTGCAATGCAGGTTAGAGTGCCGTGGACCCAGGCTTGGCTGTGCACAAAGGATTTCTGCCGGAAGTGCACAGGGGCCGGAGTAGCTGCAAAGTCGCGGTTCCCAGCAATGCAGCCCAGCGAGGTGAGGCAAGGACTTACCTCCACCAAACTTGGACTGAAGAGTCACTGGACTGTGGGGGTCACTTGGACAGAGTTGCTGGATTCGAGGGACCTCGCTCGTCGTGCTGAGAGGAGACCCAAGGGACCGGTAATGCAGCTTTTTGGTGCCTGCGGTTGCAGGGGGAAGATTCCGTCGACCCACGGGAGATTTCTTTGGAGCTTCTGGTGCAGAGAGGAGGCAGACTACCCCCACAGCATGCACAAGCAGGAAAACAGTCGAGAAGGCGGCAGGATCAGCGTTACAGAGTTGCAGTAGTCGTCTTTGCTACTATGTTGCAGGTTTGCAGGCTTCCAGCGCGGTCAGCAGTCGATTCCTTATCAGAAGGTGAAGAGAGAGATGCAGAGGAACTCGGATGAGCTCTTGCATTCGTTATCTGAAGTTTCCCCAGAGACAGAGACCCTAAATAGCCAGAAAAGAGGGTTTGGCTACCTAGGAGAGAGGATAGGCTACTAACACCTGAAGGAGCCTATCAGCAGGAGTCTCTGACGTCACCTGGTGGCACTGGCCACTCAGAGCAGTCCAGTGTGCCAGCAGCACCTCTGTTTCCAAGATGGCAGAGGTCTGGAGCACACTGGAGGAGCTCTGGACACCTCCCAGGGGAGGTGCAGGTCAGGGGAGTGGTCACTCCCCTTTCCTTTGTCCAGTTTCGCGCCAGAGCAGGGCTAAGGGGTCCCCTGAACCGGTGTAGACTGGCTTATGCAGAATTGGGCACATCTGTGCCCAACAAAGCATTTCCAGAGGCTGGGGGAGGCTACTCCTCCCCTGCCTTCACACCATTTTCCAAAGGGAGAGGGTGTCACACCCTCTCTCAGAGGAAGTTCTTTGTTCTGCCATCCTGGGCCAGGCCTGGCTGGACCCCAGGAGGGCAGCTGCCTGTCTGAGGGGTTGGCAGCAGCAGCAGCTGCAGTGAAACCCCAGGAAGGGCAGTTTGGCAGTACCAGGGTCTGTGCTACAGACCACTGGGATCATGGGATTGTGCCAACTATGCCAGGATGGCATAGAGGGGGCAATTCCATGATCATAGACATGTTACATGGCCATATTCGGAGTTACCATTGTGAAGCTACCTATAGGTAGTGACCTATATGTAGTGCACACGTGTAATGGTGTCCCCACACTCACAAAGTTCAGGGAATTGGCTCTGAACAATGTGGGGGCACCTTGGCTAGTGCCAGGGTGCCCTCACACTAAGTAACTTTGCACCTAACCTTTACCAGGTAAAGGTTAGACATATAGGTGACTTATAAGTTACTTAAGTGCAGTGTAAAATGGCTGTGAAATAACGTGGACGTTATTTCACTCAGGCTGCAGTGGCAGGCCTGTGTAAGAATTGTCAGAGCTCCCTATGGGTGGCAAAAGAAATGCTGCAGCCCATAGGGATCTCCTGGAACCCCAATACCCTGGGTACCTCAGTACCATATACTAGGGAATTATAAGGGTGTTCCAGTAAGCCAATGTGAATTGGTAAAAATGGTCACTAGCCTGTCAGTGACAATTTGGAAAGAAATGAGAGAGCATAACCACTGAGGTTCTGGTTAGCAGAGCCTCAGTGAGACAGTTAGTCACTACACAGGTAACACATTCAGGCACACTTATGAGCACTGGGGCCCTGGGTTACCAGGGTCCCAGTGACACATACAACTAAAACAACATATATACAGTGAAAAATGGGGGTAACATGCCAGGCAAGATGGTACTTTCCTACACAACCCCCCCCCCCCAAACGAAGGACAATAAGACTAGCCATGACCTGATGAGTCTTCATTGTCTAAGTGGAAATATCTGGAGAGTCCATCTGCATTGGAGTGGCTACTCCCAGGTCTATCTTCCACTGTATAGTCCATTCCCTGTAGGGATATGGACCACCTCAACAATTTAGGATTTTCACCTTTCATTTGTTTTAGCCAAAGTAGAGGTTTGTGGTCTGTCTGAACAATGAAGTGAGTGCCAAACAGGTATGGCCTCAACTTCTTCAGAGCCCAGACCACAGCAAAGGCCTCCCTCTCAATGGCAGACCAACGCTTTTCTCTAGGGGTCAACCTCCTACTAATAAAAGCAACAGGTTGATCCTGGCCCTCAGAATTAAGTTGTGATAGGACTGCCCCTACTCCTAATTCAGATGCATCAGTTTGGACATAGAATTTTTTAGAGTAACAAGGGCTTTTCAAGACAGGTGCAGAGCACATGGCCTGCTTCAGCTCCTCAAAAGCTTTCTGACAGTTTGCTGTCCATAATACCTTTTTAGGCATTTTCTTGGATGTGAGGTCATTAAGAGGGGCTGCAATGGAGCCATAGTTCTTAATGAACCTCCTGTAATACCCAGTGAGGCCTAGGAAGGCTCTCACCTGAGTCTGAGTGGTAGGGGGAACCCGATCAATAATAGTTTGGATTTTCCCCTGAAGTGGTGCAATCTGTTCCCCACCAACAAGGTGTCCCAGATAAACCACCTTACCCTGCCCTATCTGGCACTTTGAAGCCTTGATAGTGAGGCCTGCCTTTTGCAGAGCCTCCAAAACTTTCCATAGGTGGACCAGGTGATCATCCCAGCTGGAGCTAAAGACAGCTATATCGTCCAGATATGCTGCACTGAAAGCTTCCAGCCCTTGCAGGACTGTGTTCACCAACCTCTGAAAAGTGGCAGGTGCATTTTTCAAACCAAAAGGCATTACAGTAAACTGGTAATGTCCTCCAATGGTAGAAAATGCAGTCTTAGGTTTAGCATCTTCTGACAATTTGATCTGCCAATACCCTGCAGTCAAATCAAAAGTGCTTAGATACTTGGCAGATGCCAGTGTATCTATGAGCTCATCTGCCCTGGGTATAGGGTGAGCATCAGTTTTGGTTACCAAGTTGAGACCTCTATAGTCTACACAAAACCGCATTTCCTTCTTTCCATCTTTGGAATGGGGTTTTGGTACCAGTACCACAGGAGAAGCCCATGGACTGTCAGAGTGCTCAACCACTCCTAGTTCTAACATTTTCTGGACCTCTTGCTTTATGCAGTCCCTGACATGGTCAGGCTGCCTATAGATCTTACTTTTGACAGGTAAACTGTCTCCAGTATCTATAGTGTGCTCACACCAAGAAGTGGTACCTGGCACAATAGAGAAGAGTTCAGAGAATTGATCTAGGAGATTTATGCAATTATCTTTCTGCTCAGCAGTAAGACAATCAGCCAAAACTACACCTTCCACAAGAGCATCTTGTTCTGTGGAAGAGAAGAGATCAGGTAGAGGATCACTGTCTTCTTCCTGTCCCTCATCAGTTGCCATGAGCAGGGTGAGATCAGCCCTGTCATAGTAGGGTTTCAGGCGGTTGACATGGAGCACCCTAAGGGGACTCCTGGCAGTGCCTAAGTCAACTAAATAGGTGACTTCTCCCTTCTTTTCAACAATTGTGTGGGGACCACTCCATTTATCTTGGAGTGCTCTTGGGGCCACAGGCTCCAAGACCCACACTTTCTGCCCTGGTTGGTACTGAACCAAAACAGCCTTCTGATCATGCCATTGCTTCTGGAGATCTTGGCTGGCCTGAAGGTTTTTACTGGCCTTTTTCATGTACTCAGCCATCCTTGATCTGAGGCCAAGTACATAATCCACAATATCCTGCTTAGGAGCTTTTAAAGGTTGTTCCCAACCCTCCTTTACAAGTGTGAGTGGACCCCTAACAGGGTGTCCAAAAAGAAGTTCAAAGGGGCTGAAGCCCACTCCTTTCTGGGGTACCTCCCTGTAGGCAAAAAGGAGGCATGGTAGAAGGATATCCCATCTCCTGCGGAGTTTTACAGGGAGACCCATAATCATGCCTTTGAGAGTTTTATTAAATCTCTCCACCAGTCCATTTGTTTGTGGATGATAGGGTGTTGTGAACTTGTACGTTACACCACACTCCTTCCACATGGCCTTTAAGTATGCAGACATGAAATCGCTCCCTCTGTCTGATACTACTTCCTTTGGGAAGCCCACCCTGGAAAATATTCCCAGGAGGGCCTTTGCCACTGCAGGTGCTGTAGTGGTCCTTAAAGGAATAGCTTTAGGATATCTTGTGGCATGGTCCACTACCACTAAGATAAACCTATTGCCTGAAGCAGTAGGAGGGTCAAGGGGGCCAACTATGTCAACCCCTACCCTTTCAAAGGGAACCCCAACCACAGGCAGTGGGATAAGGGGTGCCTTTGGGGTGCCACCTGTCTTGCCACTGGCTTGACAGGTTTCACAGGACTTACAAAATTCCTTTGTGTCCTCAGACATCCTAGGCCAATGAAACAGGGGAACAAGCCTGTCCCAAGTTTTCATTTGTCCTAGATGCCCAGCTAAGGGAATGTCATGTGCCAGTGTTAGGAGGAACTTTCTATACTCCTGAGGAATCACTAATCTCCTGGCAGCTCCAGGTTTAGGATCCCTATGCTCAGTGTACAAGAGGTTGTCCTCCCAGTAAACTCTGTGAGAGTCACTGACATCCCCATTAGCCTGTTTGACAGCTTGCTGTCTGAGACCCTCTAATGTGGGACAGGTTTGCTGTGCCACACTCAGCTCCTCTCTGGCAGGCCCCCCTTCACCCAAAAGCTCAGCAGTGTCTGCTTCCAGCTCCTCTGGTGTAGGTTCTGCACAGGGAGGGAATTCTTCTTCCTCAGAAGTTGAATCCACTGTAGAGGGAGGGATAGTAGGAAGTGGTTTGCTTCTACCAGCCCTAGCTTTAGGGAGCACTTGGTCCATTGTTCCAGGATCCAAGCTTCCCTGTCCTTTTTGCTTTTTGGCCTGAGCCCTTGTCAAAGCAAAAATATGCCCTGGGATGCCCAGCATTGCTGCATGGGCCTCCAACTCCACATCTGACCAAGCTGATGTCTCCAAATCATTCCCTAATAGACAGTCTACAGGTAAATCTGAAGCTACCACAACTTTCTTTGGACCAGTAACCCCCCCCAGTTGAGATTTACAACAGCCATGGGGTGGCTAAGTGTGTTGTTGTGAGCATCAGTTACTTGGTACTGGTGACCAAGTAGGTGTTGTTCAGGGTGGACCAGTTTCTCTATGACCATAGTCACACTGGCACCAGTGTCCCTGTAGGCCTGAACCTCAACACCATTTATTAGGGGTAGCTGCTTGTACTTATCCATATTAAGGGGACAAGCAACTAAGGTGGCTAAATCAATAGCCCCCTCAGAGACTAACACAGCCTCTGTGGCCTCCCTAACAAGGCCAACCCCAACTAAATTACCAAAAGTGAGCCCAGCTACTCCCTTGGATTGGCTATTAGTAGGTTTGCTCCCACCACCACTGCTATTAGTAGGGACACTAGGTGTAGCAGTAGGGGTTGTAGTGGTAGGAGCAGTGGTGCCTTTCTTTGGACAACTGGGATCTGTTGTCCAATGGCCTTTTATTTTACATAAATAGCACCATGGTTTCTTTTCCTTGTTCTGATTAAAGGAGGATTTGGACCCACCACCCCCACCAGAGTGTTTTTGTGGGCCTGATGAAGACTCATTTTTAGATTTGTCCCCACCTTTGTCTGAAGACTTACCATCCTTCTTTTTGTTGCCATCTTTGTCACCCCCTGTATGAACTTTTCTGTTCACTCTTGTTCTGACCCATTTGTCTGCCTTCTTTCCCAATTCTTGGGGAGAGGTCAGATCAGAGTCCACCAAGTACTGGTGCAACAAATCAGACACACAATTATTAAGAATATGCTCTCTCAGGATTAAGTTATACAGGCTGTCATAATCAGTAACTTTACTGCCATGTAACCACCCCTCCAAGGCCTTCACTGAATGGTCAATGAAATCAACCCAGTCTTGTGAAGACTCCTTTTTGGTCTCTCTGAACTTTATCCTGTACTGTTCAGTGGTTAAGCCATAACCATCCAGGAGTGCATTCTTAAGAACTTGGAAATTATTAGCATCATTTTCTTTCACAGTAAGGAGCCTATCCCTACCTTTTCCACTAAATGATAGCCATAGGATAGCAGCCCACTGCCTTTGAGGGACATCCTGTACAACACAGGCCCTCTCAAGTGCAGCAAACCACTTGTTAATGTCATCCCCCTCCTTATAAGGGGGAACTATCTTGTGCAGATTCCTGGAATCATGCTCTTTTGCAGGATGACTATGGGGAATACTGCTGCTGCCACCATGGGTTTCTAAACCCAACTTCTGTCTTTCCTTCTCTAGTTCAAAAGACTGCCTATCCAAATCCAGCTGTTGCTTTTTAAGCTTCAGTCTGGTTTGTTCCACCCTCAACTTATTGAGTTCCCTCTCTAACATTCTGTCATCAGGGTTGGTGGGAGGGACATTCCTAGATACAGAGGTATGATGGGAATGAACAGAAGGAGACCTGTCCCTTACAGAAGCCACCCTAACAGCTTGGTTAACAGAAACATTACTACCAGTATGGTGAGAATAAATGCTTTTGCTATGATGTGAGACAACACTATTTGTATGGTGTGGCTCATCATCATTACCAACTATGCTAGACTGTCTAGTAATGGGCAGGCTAGGAAGTTTCTTTCCTGAATCTTTTCCTGGGGGAGCCCCTGAATCAGATTGAGAACTATTAGGTACTTTTTCAACAGATGAGGCACCTATGGCCTTATCCTGTTCTCTAAGCATGTTAAGTAACAGTTCCAAGGAAGGATTCTTCCCTACACTCAAACCTCTCTCTATACAGAGACTCCTTGCTCTTTTCCAGCTAAGGTTGTCTTATGCAAGTTTGGACAGATCAACATTTTGGCCTGTGCCAGACATTTTTAGAGAGAGTAAAAGTGATAGTAAAAGATAAAAAGTTTGTCAGAGCTTTTAGAAAGACAGAGAAAAAACTTTTAAAACTTTTTAGAACTTTTTAGAAAGTTAGAAGTACTTTTCAGCACTTTGAAAAGAGTGAAAAGAGGAAATGCAAAACTTTTTGGCTATGTGTATATACACTGACCTTGTTTTGTATATTTTTCTCTTATGAAAAGTACAATGACAAGAGTGGTAAGCAGTCTCAAGCACTTATCCCACCACTGCACAACCAATGTAGGAGGCTGGACTGGCTTGTAGTGAGTACCAAGGGGTACTTGCACCTTGCACCAGGCCGAGTTATCCCTTATTAGTGTATAGGGTGTCTAGCAGCTTAGGCTGATAGATAATGGTAGCTTAGCAGAGCAGCTTAGGCTGAACTAGGAGACGTGTGAAGCTACCACAGTACCACTTAGTGTCATATGCACAATATCATAAGAAAACACAATACACAGTTATACTAAAAATAAAGGTACTTTATTTTTATGACAATATGCCAAAGTATCTTAGAGTGTACCCTCAGTGAGAGGATAGGAAATATACACAAGATATATATACACAATAGCAAAAATATGCAGTATAGTCTTAGAAAACAGTGCAAACAATGTATAGTTACAATAGGATGCAATGGGGAAACATAGGGATAGGGGCAACACAAACCATATACTCCAAAAGTGGAATGCGAACCACGAATGGACCCCAAACCTATGTGACCTTGTAGAGGGTCGCTGGGACTATTAGAAAATAGTGAGAGTTAGTAAAATAACCCTCCCCAAGACCCTGAAAAGTGAGTGCAAAGTGCACTAAAGTTCCCCTAAGGACAAAGAAGTCGTGTTAGAGGAATAATGCAGGAAAGACACAAACCAGCAATGCAACAACTGTGGATTTCCAATCTAGGGTACCTGTGGAACAAGGGGAAAAAGTCCAAAAGTCACAAGCAAGTCGGAGATGGGCAGATGCCCAGGAAATGCCAGCTGCGGGTGCAAAGAAGCTTCTACTGGACAGAAGAAGCTGAGGTTTCTGCAGGAACGAAAAGGGCTAGAGACTTCCCCTTTAGTGGACGGATCCCTCTTGCCTTGGAAAGTCGTGCAGAAGTGTTTTCCCGCCGAAAAGACGCCAACAAGCCTTGCTAGTCGCAAATCGTGCGTTTGGCGTTTTTTGGACGCTGCTGGGGCCCAGGAGGGACCAGGAGGTCGTAAATTGGACCTGAAGAGAGACGGGACGTCGAGCAAGACAAAGAGCCCTCACTGAAGCAGGTAGCACCCAGAGAAGTGCCAGAAACAGGCACTACAAGGATGCGTGAAACGGTGCTTGCCGAAGTTGCACAAAGGAGTCCCACGTCGCCGGAGACCAACTTAGAAAGTCGTGCAATGCAGGTTAGAGTGCCGTGGACCCAGGCTTGGCTGTGCACAAAGGATTTCCGCCGGAAGTGCACAGGGGCCGGAGTAGCTGCAAAGTCGCGGTTCCCAGCAATGCAGCCCAGCGAGGTGAGGCAAGGACTTACCTCCACCAAACTTGGACTGAAGAGTCACTGGACTGTGGGGGTCACTTGGACAGAGTTGCTGGATTCGAGGGACCTCGCTCGTTGTGCTGAGAGGAGACCCAAGGGACCGGTAATGCAGCTTTTTGGTGCCTGCGGTTGCAGGGGGAAGATTCTGTTGACCCACGGGAGATTTCTTCGGAGCTTCTGGTGCAGAGAGGAGGCAGACTACCCCCACAGCATGCACAAGCAGGAAAACAGTCGAGAAGGCGGCAGGATCAGCGTTACAGAGTTGCAGTAGTCGTCTTTGCTACTATGTTGCAGGTTTGCAGGCTTCCAGCGCGGTCAGCAGTCGATTCCTTATCAGAAGGTGAAGAGAGAGATGCAGAGGAACTCGGATGAGCTCTTGCATTCGTTATCTGAAGTTTCCCCAGAGACAGAGACCCTAAATAGCCAGAAAAGACGGTTTGGCTACCTAGGAGAGAGGATAGGCTACTAACACCTGAAGGAGCCTATCAGCAGGAGTCTCTGACGTCACCTGGTGGCACTGGCCACTCAGAGCAGTCCAGTGTGCCAGCAGCACCTCTGTTTCCAAGATGGCAGAGGTCTGGAGCACACTGGAGGAGCTCTGGACACCTCCCAGGGGAGGTGCAGGTCAGGGGAGTGGTCACTCCCCTTTCCTTTGTCCAGTTTCAGGCCAGAGCAGGGCTAAGGGGTCCCCTGAACCGGTGTAGACTGGCTTATGCAGAATTGGGCACATCTGTGCCCAACAAAGCATTTCCAGAGGCTGGGGGAGGCTACTCCTCCCCTGCCTTCACACCATTTTCCAAAGGGAGAGGGTGTCACACCCTCTCTCAGAGGAAGTTCTTTGTTCTGCCATCCTGGGCCAGGCCTGGCTGGACCCCAGGAGGGCAGCTGCCTGTCTGAGGGGTTGGCAGCAGCAGCAGCTGCAGTGAAACCCCAGGAAGGGCAGTTTGGCAGTACCAGGGTCTGTGCTACAGACCACTGGGATCATGGGATTGTGCCAACTATGCCAGGATGGCATGGAGGGGGCAATTCCATGATCATAGACATGTTACATGGCCATATTCGGAGTTACCATTGTGAAGCTACCTATAGGTAGTGACCTATATGTAGTGCACGCGTGTAATGGTGTCCCCGCACTCACAAAGTTCAGGGAATTGGCTCTGAACAATGTGGGGGCACCTTGGCTAGTGCCAGGGTGCCCTCACACTAAGTAACTTTGCACCTAACCTTTACCAGGTAAAGGTTAGACATATAGGTGACTTATAAGTTACTTAAGTGCAGTGTAAAATGGCTGTGAAATAACGTGGACGTTATTTCACTCAGGCTGCAGTGGCAGGCCTGTGTAAGAATTGTCAGAGCTCCCTATGGGTGGCAAAAGAAATGCTGCAGCCCATAGGGATCTCCTGGAACCCCAATACCCTGGGTACCTCAGTACCATATACTAGGGAATTATAAGGGTGTTCCAGTAAGCCAATGTGAATTGGTAAAAATGGTCACTAGCCTGTCAGTGACAATTTGGAAAGAAATGAGAGAGCATAACCACTGAGGTTCTGGTTAGCAGAGCCTCAGTGAGACAGTTAGTCACTACACAGGTAACACATTCAGGCACACTTATGAGCACTGGGGCCCTGGGTTACCAGGGTCCCAGTGACACATACAACTAAAACAACATATATACAGTGAAAAATGGGGGTAACATGCCAGGCAAGATGGTACTTTCCTACAGTATCCTGATTTGGTGGCGCTGGCAGGGAGCCACAGCCAATCAAAGCCAGATCTTTACTTTGTTTAGTCTTCCAAACTAGAGAGAGTGCATTTTCCCAAGCAGAGAGCTCAGGTGTCAGATACTGGGCATATGTGCTGCTGGGCCTGCAGGGCTGGACGAGCCAGTTCACCGCTCTGACATTTTGCCAGTGGACAGCAGCGTGGGGAGAAGCTTTCAGAGCAGGATAGGCTGCCTTGGCACAATCATGACCTCTGGGCCCATTCTACTAGAGGCCTTCTGCGGTGTGGGCTGGTATGAACATGTTCAGTCCTTCTCTGTTGGTCTGTCCATTCCCCAACCCACCAAAGACCTTGTGGGTCTCAGGGGTGGTGTCCACAGGAAAGCAGCCTGCAGGGACCTGTGTTTCTAAGGAACTAAGGCCCTAATTTCATCCTCGGTGGACTTTTTCCAAGACCGCCGAGGTTCCGCCGGGCTGAAGACCGCCAGTTTTCGGACGGAGAGTCGCCAGCAGCCATACTGGCGGTCGGCGGTGAAGTGGAGGCTGCTCCACCTTCACCACTACGTCATCAGAACACCGCCCACCGTAATACAACCCAGTATTAGGCGTGGCGGTGTTCTGGTGACGGGGTGCTGGCGGCGGGGCAGCCCCCATGGATCCCGTTCCCTCCCAGAGGATCACTGGAACAGATAAGGTAGCCGTCCGTTAGGGGAGGGGGGTAGGGGGGGTGTTGTGTGGTGTGTGCGTGCATGGGGGTGTGCATGTGAGTGTGTAGAGGGTTTGTGTGAGTGCATGTATGCATGCGGGGGTGTAATGTGTGTATGGGAAATGTGACGTGTATGTCTGTGTGCATGTGTGCATGTCTGTGTGCGTGTATGTGTGTGAGTGGTTTGAGCGTGCGTGTAGTGGGGTGTGTGTGGGGGTTTCTGTGGGTGGGGGGGCGGTGTGGGGAAGGGGTCCTACCACCTATGGGGGACGGTAGGAGGGTCGTGGGTGTTGGGGGAGGACTCAGGGGGTCGGGGGAGGGGGAGACCCCAATCAGTTCCAGGGAAAAAATTCCCCCCATGAAATCCATGGTGGTATGCGGGGTCCTGATACCGCCGGCGGTCTAGTGACGGCCGCTGGGCTAAAGCCCAAAGTCTCCAGCCCAGCGGTCGTTACCACCCTGGCGGTCAGTGTGTTAAAGTGGCGGTTTGGGATGGCGGTAACCGCCATGGTCGTGATCCCATTTTTTTACCGCCGTCCTGTTGGCAGTACTACCGCCGTTTTAACACCGACCGCCAGGGTTGTAATGAGGGCCTAAATGCCACTAGGAAAGCCAACCCCTATAGTCATTGTCTCCTGGATAGGACACCATTCACACTGCAACAGGTGGCCCGCCAATTTACATGTGTAACATGCCACAAATATGGCACACAGTGCCAGTTGACCCTTAAGTGGCAGTGCACTCGACTAAACTGATCTAAATTAAACTAAACTGAAAATACTGCACACAGTCCTCATACTGTGAGAGTAGAGAGCTCCAATTATGTGGGGTTGGAGAGATTTTATTGGGAGAACAGTTGCCCTCTAAGCCAGTGGTTCACAACCTTTTGACTTCTGTGTACCCCTACTTTATCATTACTGGAACCCGGGGACCCCCACTGAATCATTATTGGAATCCCAGGACTCCCCACTAAATCATTACTCAAAGCTGAGGCCATAATCTGTGAATATCATTTAAGTTTCTAAGCATTTGCGGACCCCCGGAGGAGGCTTTGCAGACACTAGGGATCCCTGGACCACAGGTTGGGAACCACTGCTCTAAGACCATCAGCTGCCACAAATCTTCTAGTCTTTTGTTAGACCAGTATGAGGGGTAATAACCGCTCTCGCCTACAGGCAGGGTAAACTCTGGATCCACACCCTACAGCGGCTCCAGTGGGGTCACTGATCCCACATGCAGAGGGGAAGAACACAGGGCAGACCAGAGAAGTGTCTATACAAAGCAGGAAGATGGTGGGTGCTGCATCCCCTCGCAGGCAAGGACTTTGGTCCTATCGAGTGTTTCTACCATGTGCATGCAAGAGTAACATGGACTGGATTGAAGTCTCCCCCTGGTGCAGCCAAGGTGGCTTTCTCTTTTTAGGTACTCAGTCCATCCTTATTAAGGAACCCACATCCAAACTACATACAGTTCTGAACTTATACAAAATGTTCCACAGAACAAACTTTCAATTGGAACATTTCTTAAACAGATTTGTTGTTCTGCATTTTATATTAATTATAGAAGGTTACAAGCCACCCGCCTCCTCAAAAGGAAAAAGGGAGCATTTGCTGAAGGGGAGGGGAGAAAGGGTTGAAGGGGAAAGGCAGTATCCTGCCATAAAACAGTTTGAGCAAGTGTCGTACAGCACCCCTAATCCCACCAAAACTCCAGCCCAGTTTTCTTAGTATGAGGAGCTGGTATAAGGCATTTCAGAGATGTTGATGAAATGGGTTTTGGTATTTTGATTAAAGTTTCTGTGAATGTCAGGACACTGTAACTTTTATTACAATATAATATGTTATAAAACTATTGGTATAATGTAACAGGTGTGTGTGTGTGTGTGTGTCTACAGTAAAATGTTTAGAATCTCCTGTGTGATGAAGTAGAAATTCCATTTTGATAAGTGTTCATTTTAGGAAAAATGCAGCATTTCCCTTTTGTAAATTGATTAGGGAAGTTAGAAGCCTGGTAATATCTTTCAGAGAGCATGACATATTCAGTGCTTAGTTTGTAAAAGAATGAGTGCCCAGGCCCAACACTTTGCTTACAAGCCTCGGGCCAGTGCTACTGAATGTTGGGTGCGTCGAATACCAAGGCTGTGTAATCCTGATTCTACGTCATGCCCCTTTTATCCCCATCAGACACTCCCTATCCCTTTATCTCACTCTTCCATGTTATTTTTTATCCCAGATTTCTTTGTCACTATTATTCCATATTTCTCTTCCTCTTCGTTTCTCTGCTGTGTGTTTTTCTCTCTCTTGCTCTGGGTTAAAGTCTGGTGAGGGAAAATAAGTGCTGGTCTCACAAAATGAGATAGTGGTAGTCCCCGCCGGCAACCACCAGCTCAAATGAATCACTGATAACTGAGTAACATCTGCATAGCAATGGATGATCACTCTGCAATTTTTTCAGATCCTGTTTCCAGTGACTCCAATCAAAACCATGGAAGATAACTTTACCACGTTTGCTTTTCCACACACCCCAGTCCTTAATTTGTAAATAAGAAGGTGCCGGTGCCCAAGGCCCTCCTCTTAAACATGCGGCTGCTGCAATTAAATGTGCGAACACGGAAAACTGAGGCAGCGTAATCCTGAAGCCATCTCTGGCCTCTTCAATCCATTTAAAGCCACTCCCTGCCTCTTCAGCTCACTCTTGCAGCTTTCTGCTTTGTCTCATTGTGACGCTTTTTTGTTTTTCTCTTCTCCCGTCTTTCCCAAACGTGTCTTTTGCTCGCAGCAATTGCTTGATGCAGAAGACTAAGCACCGACCCTCAAAAATAAGTGCCAGTGCTGAGCACCGGAAACAACAAGCACAAATTAAGCACTGACACACCCACAACAATGAGGAAAATTACGAATAATTTAATGGACGAATCAGGCTCGGACTGACCTATCTTCATGCAGAGGCGTAGGTTGGTCACTATAAATAGGCGGGATGTGAGCCTCAGATGTCCTAACAATCAGGCTAGGACATCTTGTTAAAACACATATGAGAAGCAGGACATGAGGGGGGCTTAACGGGCAGTGGCAAAAGAGAGGAGTGTGGATTGGTAGGGGTACTTAAAATGAAATATTTTCCAAACTGATCAGCATTTTTAAGGCCTTCAAAACATAGAGGAGAGAGTGTGTGTTTGTTTTTGTCAGTGTGGGCGTGTACAAATCACCGCGGAAATCTGACAGACACTTCACCATACCCGACTGAAAGCACTTGTACCCAATTGTTTACTACAGAATCCATTTTGTAGAAGGGTGTAACACCCCGTCTAGGAGCTACACCCCTGTCTCCATGCTTGGGGGGGAATGCAAAGAAAGGTCTGTGGTCAGTAGTATCAAATTTCGATCAGAGGTGAACCAAGCAAAAGTCAGGGCATCACCTTGTTAAGATTATGTAGGACATCCTCTGGCATCTGTCAAGTGGCTGTTCTGTCCTACGCCACACTTCAGCCAGACTCCAAATTGAAACAATCCAATATGTATGGTGCCTGTATGTGCTGTCTCATACCACACGGCACCACTGGGACATTCCCTGTAAGATTACTGTTTGGAGAAAGATAACTTCCAAGCCTCCGAGGCTGCCTGAGAAGCCTGCAAGTAGAGAGGGGATAACTACAACCTTTTGGGCTTCATGGGGCTCTGGCCACTGTCCAGAGATTCATGGACATCATTCTCAGACCCCACCAAGGGTACAAGGTTGTTTTTCTGGATGATATACATTACAGTCCTACCTGGGAGTAACAACTTCATCACCTAAAAGCAGTCCTTCAGTCTCTTACGGAGGTTGGACCTTCTGCCAATCCAGGCAAATGTATAGAGGCCACCACTTCAATCAAGTATCTATAGTATCATCTCCAAAAAGTTAAAATAAGTCCCCATGTAGACAAACTGCACGCTATTCATGTCCTACCAAGAACAGAAGATGAAAAGGGGGTGCAGGCTTTCTGGGTATGGTAGGGTACCACCAAAGGTTTATCCCTCATTTTGCAGAGAAGGCCGCTCCCACCCCACCCACAGACTTATTGCTTAAATCCTGTCCCAATAAAATCACTGTGTGGACCTTTGAACAACAACACAGTTCTGAGGGTCTAAAAGCATCAGTGTGCTCTGACCCAGTGCTCACCTGCCCTGACTTTAACCACTCATTCGTCCTTCAAACTGATGCCTCTAACAGGGGTTTAGGTACGGCTTTGTCACAACCAGACGAAACAGGTTTTCTTCATCCTGTTGTTTTCATCAGTAGGAAGTTACTTCCCCGTGAATTTCATTATCCTACTAATGAAAAGGAGTGCTTGGCCATTAAATGGGCTATGGAGTCTCTTCAATACTACTGCTTGGTTGTTCTTTTCTATTGCTAACTCACCACGCACCCCTGGTGTGGCTCTCCATACACAAGCATCCGAAAGCCTGCGTTCTTCTCTGGTTTCTAGCTCTTCATCCCTTTCATACTTGTCACATTCCTGGAACTATACAAATGACTGCTGATTATCTTTCTCGCCTGGATGTTTCCTCATGGCTCGAGGGGCCATGCTTGGTAGGAAGGCACTGTGACAAAACTACGATTCGCAAAATCCCTTCACAGCCCACTCAGAACCCCAGGGGTACCAAAGAGCATCTAGCAGACATTCAAGTAATCCAAAGTATGGCAGCCAATCAGCTTAAGAGAGGAGGAAACATTGGTAAGAAAAATGGTGGACTTGAAGGAAGGCAGAGATCGAGGAAGACAAGAGCGGCTTGAAGAGGACGGAGAACTGGTCAACCGAGTGCAGCGCGAGGAAGAAGAAGAGATGGGAGAGCAGACATCCTCTATAGAGGACAACATTGGAGAAGATGGTCGCAGAGGCAGCCAAGTGGAGACAGTGGCAGCGGAGGAAGCAGAGAACGAGGCAACGACCCAGGAGACAGGCGGTGTGGACCCGGACACCACAGCTTGTGCAGAGCCGTGGCCCTAGGCAAGTACACCACTGGGGCTGTGGACTATTGCATGGGTAAGTAGCTGTACAGGAGGGATTATTGGGTTATAAAGGGGTTGTGGTAGCACGGAGATGGATATACATATATATATATACACACACCTCACCGGGCACCAAAGACAAGTTTGTCTTTTTTGACTGAGCAAATTGCACAACTATGCTCAGAAATCAAAGTCTGTTGGCATGAGATTGCACTGACCAAAGAAAAGAGTCACCCTTGCAAACATTTAAAGCACAGGTGGTGTGGGAAGCGGATTTAAGTGAAGGAAGAATTTATGCCTAATCCCTATCGTTTATCCCTGAGGGCACGTCACGATCACAGCCGGAGAGCCAGACTCTTAGAGAGTGACGCACAGGTACCAAAGGATTGGGACTAGAAATGAAAAGAAGGAACAGTCCTGCATGGAGTGCCTTCAACAGAGATCACCTCATATCAAATCTCTTCTCCAGTAATTATAATTGGGAAAATCCACCTTGGAAGAGTGTGTTGGTTTGTCAAGTCCATCATCCTGCTACAATGCATTGCTACATGGCTTCAGTGACAACGGTTTTGGACCTCTCTCCATTTAACCCAACAGTGCCTGAGCTCCTGTAAACAGATATGGTACAAGTGGATAGTTCTCAGGTCAACATATATAGCAATACAGTCATTCTTACATGATTTCTATTGATCTTAGAGACAGGTCACACCTTCAAAATTTTGAGATGTTTTCAAACTTCTCCAGATTTCTCACTAATCTTTTATGATACTCAGAGACTGGGAGAACCATGGTTCTTTAAGGATTCCAAAGCACGCTTCTTCCACTAGTGAGGCATCAATCTGCGCTCCATGGAGCTCTACATCAGACCATTTGGTTTAGTAAGGCATGGATGTCCTATATTTTGAATCACCTTCGATAATGTTTACTTGCATTGCTTTTTTGAGCTCTTAGGCCCTCATTACACAGCCAGGGTAAATTCTGATAACTGTGCAAACAGGAGTTTGCATAGAGATCGAAATTACGAGCTGTGATAATTAATACACCCCGCAGTCTTCCCCTGATGGGTTGAACCTGCTGAAATTTGAAGGAGGAAAGGCCTGGAAAAAAGGCAAAATATGCAAAATCTAGGCCCCCATTATGACCCTCGGTGGAAACACCACGCATGCCGGCGGTCGCTATCAACAGCCAGGTGGGAGACAAAGTACCGCCCACCATATTATGACACAGCACACCACCACGTTTTCCAGGGAGGTACCAATGCCATCAAAAGCCTGGCACAAACACATCACTGAAGAGAAAAGACTCACCATCGGAGACACCGGGAAGAACAAAGCCGCCATGGAACCCGAATTGCAAGTCTTTCGGATGATCTCCTACGTTATGCTCCATCTGGAGCACCAACGAAGGCGACTACTGTGAGTGCAGCTGCCTAGCACACAAGGGAGGGAGGGGGAAAACGAGAGTGACACACACATGCACAACACACACAAGACACACATACACACCATACACACAACCAGCTGCATACGAAAAACAATTTGCACCTGATACATGGCAGAATAATGCAAGGAGAACAGGAATGCACAAAGGTGAATGTATTAATATCAACAGCCAATAAATAATAGAATTGTCCGTGAAACAGATATATACAAATGTACACCAAGGGTCACTGCCCAGTCCAATGTTCAAAGGGCCAACATGGCACAGGGCACAGTCCAAGGCCCAACTCGAATCCTGACTTCATCCGGATAGAACTCTGCAGGGGCATCAGTTTGCAAGTGGCCAGGCACCACAGCGGGGTGGGGGTGTAGGAAAGTACCATCTTCCTTGGCATGTTACCCCCATTTTTACCTGTATGTCAGTATGTTTTTGCCTGTCTCACTGGGATCCTGCTGGTCAGGACCCCAGTGCTCATAATTTATGGCCTAATGTGTGTGTGTCAGTAGTGCTTGACTGTGTCACTGAGGCTCTGCTAGTCAGAACTCCAGTGCTTATGCTCTCTCTGCTTTTAAATTTGACACTATAGGCTAGTGACTTCATTTACCAATTTCAATTGGCACACTGGACCCCCCCTTATAAGTCCCTAGTGTATGGTACCTAGGTACCCAGGATATTGGGGTTCCAGGAGATCCTTATGGGCTGCATCATTTCTTTTGCCACCCATAAGGAGCTCAGGCAAACCCTTCCACAGGCCGCCATTGCAGCCTGCGTGAAATAGTGCACACACTATTTCACAGTCATTTTCACTGCACTTAAGTAACTTATAAGTCACCTATATGTCTAACCTTAATTTTCTGAAGGTTAGGTGCAAAGTTACTAAGTGTGAGGGCACCCTTGCACTAGCAAAGGTGCCCCCCATAGTTCAGGGCCAATTCCCGGGACTTTGTGAGTGCGAGGACGCCATTACACGTGTGCACTACATATAGGTCAATACCTATATGTAGCTTCACAATGGTAACTCCGAATATGGCAATGTAAGGTGTCTAAGATCATGGAATTGTCCCCCCATTCCAAATCTGGTTTTGGGGAGCCAATTCCATGAATCCTGGGGGCTCCACCATGGACTCCCAGTACTGCCAAACCAGCTCTCTGAGGCTTGCAATGCAGCTACAGTTGCTGCCATCTCACAGACAGGGTTTTGCCCTCCTGGGGTCTGAGCAGCTCAGTCCCAGGAAGGCAGAACAAAGCATTTCCTTTGGGAGCAGGGTGTTACACCCTCTCTGTTTGGAAATAGGTGTAACAGACTGGGGAGTGGTAGCCTCCCCCAGCCTATGGAAATGCTTTGAAGGGCACAGATGGTGCCCTCCTTGCATAATCCAGTCTACACCGGTTCAGGGACCCCCAGTCCCTGCTCTGGCACGAAACTGGACAAAGGAAAGGGGAGTGACCACTCCCCTGACCAGATTGAAAAAGAAACAAGGACCAGGGCACTCAAAGTCTGTATAATAAATATGCAGTCCAAGATGAGTAGAGTTGCAAAAGGTATTTTAATAGAAGATCAGAAAACAGCCAACACGTGTTTCGTCCTTGCAGACTTTTTCAAGGCTCATAGATTCAAGTTTGGATGAAGACTAGTTCCAATAGGGCTTCTGTAGCCTCTAAGGTATATCTATGAATCCACTAGTTATGCTCAGTCTTGCCATAAATTGTGGCTAGCACTCCTGTCGTTACACTATTTAGCTTGCCGTATTCATGGAAATAAGTCATATGGTGTATCCGTAGTGTCAGATAGTGCTATCACGGGGTCCAGAAGGGCCCAGTCTTGATACTTCAAGTTACCGTACGTCTAGTAGGACGGAAGCGGTGCGGGGAGTAGAAAGAAAGCGTGTGATAACGCTGCCGTGCAGTCCGTGGATCCCAAGGGGTGGTGCCCAGAGCTCCTCCAGTGTGTCCCAGACTTCAGCCATCTTGTTTCCCAAGGTGTGGGGACACTCTGAAGGCCTCTGAGTGGGAAGTGGCAGCAGGTGACGTCAGAGACCCCTCCTGATAGGTCCATACCTGATAAGGTAGCCAATCCCCATTTCAGGGCTATTTAGGGTCTCTCCTGTGGGTTTCTCTTCAGATTTTATTTGCAAGTTTCCAGAAGGAATCCTCTGCAACTACTACTTCATCCTCTGACCTCAGATCGACCGCAGACTGCTCCAGGAACCGCTGTAACAGCAACAAAGTATCCAGAAGGGCTACTTTTCCTCTGCAACTTCAGCTCCAGCCAGCAACTGCAACAGTTTCCATGGTGTGCATGCTCTGGGGACGCCTTGTCTCCACCCTGCACCAGAAGGACCGAAGAAATCTCCTGTGGAGTGACGGAGTCACTTCCCTGCTCACGCAGGCACCTTCTAAGTTGACAACCGGTTCTCTTGGACTCCTTTCCTGGTGACGAGCGTGCTACTTGGAACACAGGTGGTGGACCCCTTCGACACAGACTGTCCTGCTGTCCAAATTTGAAGGAGGTAAGACCTCGCCTTCTTCATCTCCTGAGGCCTCTGTGCACTCTTTGAAAAATTCCTTTGTGCACAGCCTGGCCCAGGTCCCCAGCACTCTATCCTGTGATGCTCAACTCGCTGAGTTGTTCTCCAGCGGCGTGGGACCTTCCTTTGTAGTGCTGCACCAACCGCAATTTACACCTCCTTTGTACCCATGTCCTGGGACTCCCATTGGTGCTGTCCGGTGTTCTGAGAGCTCTCTAAAGTGCTGAGAGCCCCCGTTCCTCCTGACCCAGAGCTGAGGCCCCCCAGGTCCCTCCTGGGTCCAGACAGTGCCATTTTGACTCAAAACGCGACTTTCCTGGAACCAAGGCTTGTTGGACGAATTCAGCACCAAAGCTCACCTGTATCCAACCTCTCTCCGTGGGACATCCATTGCATCATGCAGGAACCCACTGCCATCTTTCTTGGTGCATTTCTGCAGTCTTCGTCCAACAGGGACTCTTCTTTTGCACCCTCTTCTGGGATGGCAGGGGCTCCTGTCCTTCCTGGAACTTCTTCCGACTTCTGGACTTGGTCTCCTTCCTTTGCAGGTCTTCATGTCCAGGAATCCACCATTTGTTGTTTGCAGTCTTGCTTGGTTCTTGCAATAACTCTAATCATGCCTTGTAGTGTATCCTAAGAAAACTTGCAGTACTTTACTCCTACTTTCCTGGGCTCTGGGATGGGGTAATTTACTTACCTTTACTGTATTCTTACTCTCCCAGCGATTCTCTGCACACCACGCTTGTCTAGGGGGGAATTCGTGATTCGCATTCCACTTTCTTAGTATATGGGTTGTGTTGCCCCCTAGACCTATTTGCTCCCATTGCATTCTATAGCATTTCCTATTGTTTGCACTATCCTATGTCTAATTACTTACCTTATTTTGGTGTCTAGCATATATATTGTGTATAATACTTACCTCCAGAAGGAGTATTGTCTCTAGGATATTTTTGGCCTTGTGTCTCCCAAATAAACTACCTTTATTTTTGGTAACACTGAGTAATGTATTTTCTTGTGTGTAAGTCTTGTGTAGCTATAAGTGGTATTGCAGTGGTATTCTCCTAGTTCAGCCTAAGCCGCTCTGCTCTAGCTACCTCTGTCAGCCTAAGCTGCTAGAACACTACTATGTTTCACTAATAATGGATAACTGGACCTAGTGTAAGGTGTACGTACCCAAGGTACCCACTACAAAGCAGGCCAGCCTCCCAAAGGGAGCACCTCAGCCACAGTCAGAAACAAGCCCACTGGTTCTGGTGGGGGCTCCATGCCCATTTCTCTGGACTGGGAAATGCAAGGTCACAGTCTCTCAGGTGGGTGTCTTTCCCACTGGTTGTGGAGGGGGCTCCATGCCCATTTCTCTGTCCTGGGGAGTGCAAGGCCACAGTGTCTGGAGTGGGTGTCTTTCTCACTGATTCTGGAGGGGGCTCCATGCCCATTTCTCAGTGCTGGGGAGTGCAAGGCCACAGTCTCTCAGGTGGGTGTCTTTCCCACTGGTTCGGGAGGGGGCTCCATGCCCATTTCACTGTCCTGGGGAGTGCAAGGCCACAGTCTCTGGAGTGGGTGACTTGCCCACTGGTTCTGGAGGAGGCCCCTCATACAGCAGCCCCTGGAGACTGGCCTACATGGCTTCCGATGGTGATGATGGCTGCACGTTGGTGGCAGATGGAGGTGCCTCCTGGGTAGCCTCTGCAGGTGGTGATGGCTGGAGTGTGGTGGCAGATGGAGGTGCCTCCTGGGCAGTCTCTGCAGGTAGTGATGGCTGTAGTGTGGTGGCAGATGGAGGTGCCTCCTGGGCACCCGCTGCAGGTGGTGACGGCTGCACTTCCTCATCTGGCGGTGGGAGCCCTGTGACTGCTGGTGGTGGTGGAGGTGTCACCCTGACAGCCTCAGCTGGAGTAGAGGGCTTCGTCCCCTCCATGACATGGGGCCTGGATTCCTTACCCTTCCTGGCAGGGGTTTATGGCTTCTTCCCCTTCATGACAGGTTGTACGTTCTCCTTAGCCTTCCGGGCAGCAGTCGAGGGCTTCTCCCCCTTCAAAGCAGGAGGTGCAGGCTCCTTCCCCTTCTTGGCTGGATGAGCAGGCTCCTTCACCTTCTTGCCTGGAGGTGCAGGCTCCTACCCCTTCTTGCCTGGAGGTGCAGGCTCCTACCCCTTCTTGCCTGGAGGTGCAGGCTCCTTCCCCTTCTTTCCTGGAGGTGTGGTATACTTCCCAACACGATTAGGTGGAACCACCACTGTCCCCATGGACTGTTTGGCTGAGGTTCTGGGCTGGGTCGTTGGGACCCTGCTCTTACATGCAGGACGGTGGGGAGGGGGAGGGAAGAGGTCAAGTTGGGCAAGGAAAAGCATCTTAGGGACGGTGGGGCAGGAGGAGGGATGAGTGATGGGAGTGGAGGTTGAGGGGGTGGTTGTAGGAGGTGTATGTCTGCTGGATTGGGGTGCAGGTGCATGGGCAGTATGCTGATGTGAGGTGGATGGCTGTTGAGTGTGTGAGTGCTTACGTTTGTGTCCTTTGGAGGGGGCAGACAGGGTGGGAGAGGACACTGGGGAAGCGTTCATGGATGTTGTGGAGGTGTCTGCTAGTGAGGTATGTGTGCTGCTTGGTGTGGTGATGCTGGTGATGAGTGTTGATGTAGTGCATGCAGATGTAAGTGTGGACGTGACTGGGAGTGAGGTGGAGGAGGAGGAGGGGGAGACAATGGAGGCAGTGGATGTTGTCATGTCCGCAACTGTCTGGTGTTTGTGTGAGTGCTTGTGGGATGAAGTGTGGTGCTTGTGTTTGCCTGTGCCACTATTGGGTGTTGTCTTCTGTGCATGCTTGTCAGTATGTGTGCCTTGGAAGGGTTGAGGTTGAAGAGAATGGGACTGCGAAGTGGTAGTTGGAGGGGGGTGGTAGAAACAGAGACAATGGCTACCATCAGTGAGGAGGCCAGGGCCTGAATCGATCTCTGTTGGGCCGCCAATCCACTGTGAATGCCCTCCAGGAATGCATTGCATTGCTGCATCTGGGATGGCAGCCCCTGGATGGGATTCACAATGGTTGATTGCCCTACAGAGATGGATCTCAGGAGGTCAACAGCCTCCTCACTCAGGGCAGCAAGGCTCACCGGGGCATGGCCTGAGGTGCCTGGGGCGAAGGAGATGCCCACCCTCCTGGGTGAGGGGGCACGGGCAACTTGCTGAGGAGCTACTGGGAGGGGGGTGCTGGTATGGAGGCGGCGGCTGTACCTGCAGCTGGGGTGGCCACAGAGGTGTCTGCCACCACCAGGAAGCTTCCATTTGAGGAGGTATCTGAGTCTGTGTTGTCACTTCCTATCTCCGCCGTGGTGCTCCCCTTGCCCTCCGTCCCACTGGTTCCCTCGGCGTTGGTGGACTCTGCCTCCTGGATCCTGTGGAATGCAGTTCCCTCTGTCGCCAATGCCCCTGCTCCTCTGCCAGATGATGCTAATGCACACAAGGACAGGATGACAGAAAAAAAAGGGGGGGAGAAAAAAAAGGAAACACTGAGTCAATTACTGCACCAACACCACAGTTGGCATACACAGCACTATCACACACAGGGAACAGGCTTAAGAACTATGCATTGCACTGCCAGTGATATGGCTAGATGATAAGGCAAGACGAGAGCCACACACCACCAACTGCACCCCTTCCTGGGACCCACTATGCCCTGCCTGAAATGTACTGCTAACAAGCTAGGTTACCTGTATTTGATATACACCCATTATCCTGGAGTTGACCCATGCTGCAATGTCTGGCCTGGCCTTAGGGGAACCCACTAACTAACATCCACCACCAGGATCCCACCACACCTGCCAAACTTTGTAATGATACCCACTTTACTCACTCCCTTGTGGCTGCTGTGATTCCCTCAAGCACCCATCTAGCTCAGGGTAGGCCACCGACAGTATGCTGGCCATCGGGGGGGTTAGGTTATTATGGGCAACCCTTCCTCGTTGGAAGGCCATCCCCAGGTGGGCATCTGCAGTCTTCCGTGCCCAGCGTCTCAGGTCCTCCCACCGTTTCTGACAGTGGGTGCTCCGCCTGCCATAGACCCCCAATGTCCGCACATCCTTGGCGATGCCATGCGATAATCCCTTCTTTTGATGGGCGCTGACCTGCAGAGGCAATACAGACAGGAGAACACCATTAAACAAACAGTCCAGCCTTTCACACAAATGGCGCACACATCGCCCGGCGCAAACCATTTACACCACCACAAGACATTGCCCTCCGCCAATGACACAATGCTTGCACACACATACTCATCCATCCTTCCCACATGCATCGTGCCCAATCTGTACTCACCTGTTGGTCTGGAGGCCCATACAGCAGTCCGTACTGGGGTAGGACCCAATCCACCAGTCGCTCCAACTCCTCTGAAGTGAAGGCAGGGGCCCTTTCAACGGTCACACGAGCCATGGTGGGTTGCAGACACAGGTCACAGCAGCACACACAGTGTAGGTGTTCTCCTGTTGAAGGTCAGGAAACAAGTGAGGAACCAGATAGAAAATGGCAGTCACGTCCACGACGGTGTACACGTTACCGCCGGCGCAGATCCCCATTGGCCACTGTACTCCATAGAGCCCCATGTTATACAATGAGGAATTGTATGGCGGTGTAAGACCGCCTTCCGCCACGAAGCCCAACATAGGCGGAATTACCTCACTTCTACCAGTCCCTACATAAAGGACAGGCGTTCACCATTTCAAGGGGGGGAGAAACAGTCCTATTGACATTAACTGCGACACAGATTAGATTGGCACATACCTCACCATTAACACTGTCCCATTACATAAGTGCACCAAGTACACTGAATTTGTGGTTCCATTGTTCCAATTGTGACAGCCTACTCACTCTTATGTCCCTTAGATACCTACCGCTGCGGATAAATAGGAGGTGGAGACATACTCCAGTGTACAGACCCCTTGGGGACTTAGCTACACTGGAGGACGGGCACATTATCCTTACCTATAAACTGGACAGGGCCACAATCACAGAGCTGTGTGCCCAATTGGAGCCAGACCTGATCTCATCTATCCATCATCTGACTGGGATCACCCCTCTTGTGCAAGTGCTATCAGTGCTCCCTTTCTTGGCAACTGGTTCTTTCCAAGTGACAGTGGGCTTGGAAGCAAGAATGTCACAGCCAATGTTCTCAATCGTGCTGGCAAGAGTGTTTCTGCCCTAGTAAAACACATGTGCAGCTACGTTTCTTTCCCCCAGGTGGAAGAATGGCCGCTGTGAAGGCCAGATTCTATGCAATGGGACATATCCCCAATATTATTGGGGCGATTGACGGTACACTTATTGCGTTTGTCCCTTCCCCGCCAGAATGAACAGGTGTTCAGAAATCGTAAGACTTTCTACTCACTGAATGTGCAGATGGTGTGCCTAGCGGACCAGTACATCTCCCATATCACTGCTAAGTATCCTAGGTCAGTGCATGATGCCTTTGTTCTGAGGAAATGCATCATCCCCACTGTGATGGACCAACTACAGAGGCACAGGATGTGGCTAATAGGTGAGCCTTGGTCCACACCCACTGTTTGTTAGTGTATGCCTCTGGTGTTAACCCCATAGGATTGTGTCAGGCTAACTGTGGTCCCTCAATACTTGCAGATGACTCTGGCTACCCAAACCTATTGTGGCTGCTGACCCCTGTGAGGAATGCCAGGACAGGGGTTGAGGAACATAATAATGAAGCACATGAGCGAACCAGACGGATCATTGAGAGGACCTTCAGCCTCCTGAAGGCAAGGTTCAGGTGCCTCCATCTGACAGGTGGATACCTGTGCTACTCACCCAAGAAGGTCTGCTAGATAGTAGTGGCATGCTGCATGTTGCACAACCTGGCCCTCAAATGCCATGTACCCTTTCAGCAGGAGGAGCAGACTGGAGATGCCCCTGTGGCAGCAGTAGACCCTGAGGACAGTGAGGATGAAGAGGCTGAGGATGAGGACAACAGAACATCAGTCATCCGTCAGTACTTCCAATGACACACAGATGAGACATTGCAACTGCACAATCCTATGACTATAGGTTATACTGTGTGGCTGTAGCATGATGGAATTTACTTCCTTTGCATCTCAACTTACTGTCACCTATGGTTTGTCATTTTACAGATGTTGGTGTAAAAACAACTGTGTACTGATGTGCTGACTACAGACAGGTACAGGTCATTATATCTATGCTTTCACAGTGTACAGTTCATTTTCACTAGATGTGACTATTTCTATAAATACACATTTTCAAAACATAAAATACTAGTAGTCAAGTTGTGTTCAAGGGTGTTTATTGTAGTGCTACGAAACTGAGGGGAAAGTGCAATGGAATGGGGTGATGATGGAGGAAAGGCCAGCGTATTGTTTCAGTCCCTTTGTAGCACAGGTGCAGGGTCCAAGGGGCCAATAGGAAGGGGAGCAAAGGCAGTTCAAAGTGAACAAGGTGACTGAGTAGGACAGAAGAGGGACATTCAGGAGAGTCTCATTTCCTGGCGTTGGTCTTGGCAAGTGTCTCTGTCTTCTGTCTGGTTCTCAGGGAACGTTTGCAGGGTGGTTCACCTTCTGCAGGGGGAGGGGTGCTGGTAGCCTGTGGGTCCTGTGACAGGGCCTCCTGCCCACTAGCTGCAGCAGAAGTGGAGGGCTGGTCATTGGGCTGGCTAGTGGTAGAGGCCTGCTGCTGTACTGTTGCCTCCCTCATGGTGTTGGCCATGTCTGCCAGCACCCCTGCTATGGAGATCAGGGTGGTGTTAATGGCCTGCAAGTCCTCCCTGATCCCCTGATACTGTCCCTCCTGCAGCCGCCTGTTCTCCTGCACGTTGTCAAGGATCTGGACGATCGTGTCCTGGGAATGTTGGTAGGCTCCCAGGATCTCAGAGAGTGCCTCCTGGAGAGTCGATTCCCGGTTCCTATCCTCCCCCTGGTGCACAGCAGTCCTTCCAGTGTCCCTGGTGGCCTGTGCCTCTGTCCCCTGAACAGTGTGCCCACTGCCACTGACCCCAGGTCCCTGATTGTCTTGGGTATGAGGTATGGCCTGGGGTCCCTGTAGAGGTGGGCACACTGCTGATTGATGTATCCTGGAGACAGAGGTGTGGGTACGCTGGGTGGGTGCTGTGGTGTTGGAGACTGATGGGGGAGACTCTGTGGTGGACTGCGATTGGGCTTGGGTGATCGGCTATCCAATGGTCCCTGATGGCCCAGGTGGGTCATCCATATCCTGAGGTCCAGAGTTACTGTCATCACTGGGGGCATCTTCTGTCGGGGGACTGGGTAGTTCGGCACCTCCTCTCCGCTGACATTGGCTGGGGTACCTGTGGGGATGTAAGTGATGTATTATGCTTCATGTGTGTGACATATTGTACATCCCTGGCTTCCCCTCTATCGTTGCTGTTGCCCTGCCACCTTTGATTGTATATGGTGATGCATTGTGGGATTGTTAGTTCCTCTATGCTGTGCATGCTTTTGTGATGGGTGTCCATGCAGGGCTGGGAGGGCTGTCCATGCATTGGTATGGCATGCAGGGCCTTGACATTGTGGTTAGTCATGTGTGTAGGTGCAGTGTGTGAGATGGAGTGGAGTGATGGGAGTGAGGGTGAGGGGGGGTGACAACATGCAGGTATGGGGGGTGATAAGTAGTAAATGCTGACTTACCAGTGTCCAGTCCTCCGGCTACTCCAGTGAGTCCCTCAGGATGCAGTATTGCCAAGACTTGCTCCACCCATGATGTGAGCTGTGGGGGAGGAGGTGGGGGTCCACCTCCAGTCCTCTGTATAGCGACCTGGTGCCTTGCTGCTATGGAACGTACCTTCTCCCTGAGATCGTTCCACCTCTTCTTGATGTCGTCCCTTGTCCCATGGTGTTCACCCTGTCCACGATTCTCAGCCATAGCTCATCTTCCTTGACATGGATATCCGCTGTACCTGTGCTCCAAACAGCTGTGACAATTTCCTCCACCATGACCATTAACTCGTCAGAAGTGAAACAGGGGTGCCTTTGTGGGGACATGGGTGTTGTGTGGTGTGTGCTGGTGAGAGTGTGTTGAGTAATGTGGTGGGGTGTGTGATGTGGGGTGCGTGAGGGATGTATGGGTGTAAGTGGTGTGTGTGTCTAGTTGTCGCAGTGGTCTTGGTGTCAGTCTGGTGGCAATGATTTGTATTTGTAAAGGGTTGTGGGTAATGTGAGTGTGTGTTTTATATTGCTGTGGGTGTGTGGGTGTGGTGTGTGTATGGGTGTCAGGTGTGTGTTTTTAGTATTGGCCAATGTGGTGTTGTTTTTTATGTGGGTGTCCATTCTGAGTGCGGCGGTATGTACCGCCAATGGTTTACCGCCGTTGAATGTCCGCCGTGGTGATTCGTAGGTCATAATGTGATGAGCGTTGTTTTGTTGGCGTAACAGTATGGGTGTTGGTTACACCACTTTATCACTGACCTGTGGGCTGGCGGATTTGTGTAGATGGCTGTATTCTGTCGGATTGGTGTGTGTGTCATAATTTGGCGAATGGATATTCGCCACCGCAGCAGTATGTTGGCGCCCGTCACCGCAGCGGTAAGTGGGATTTACCGTCAGTGTCATAATGAGGGTCTTAGTGTGTTAAAAACCTATTCTGCATGTTATGCTTTTTTTGGTTGTGAAAACTCAGAATAGCAGGTAATAATAAAACTGGTATCTACATTACTGTGGGGAAACAGTATTTATTGGTTATGGTAAAGACCACACCCTATTACGCTCTGCTTGTACTGAACACCTTAGTTTCTTTTTTTTATTGCAATATGAATCCTTCGTGATGACACCTGGTTTAATTTAAAGCCTTTGTGTGCATGCTTGTTAATTCATCTTCATATGTAAGATGTCACTCTCTTTTTGCTCATATTCATCCTGCTCACAAACAAAATATCTCTGTACACTTTAGTAGCAGTCCCCCACTTTGAAAATAGATATAACTCGCTAATAAGTTATTTGCATTTGCTTTAATTGAATCATCCTCTTAAGCAAAGAATATAAAATTTTCTAGCTGTCACGACAAGAATTTTCAAATCTATTAAGGAGACGGAGGCAAAGATTATGCTTCTCTTTCTATGCTGTATTTCTCTCAGCAGCAAATAAAAAAAGATACTTTTTTAAAACTACATTTCCCAGTAAAACATACTGATCACATGACCAACCCTAGAGGATCCCCCCTATAAAACCTGGCGATTTGAAATCCCGTCCTCATTCTTTGCAAAACTGGACACGTAACACTACCTCTGAAACATGAGACAGCCGTAGCACAAACTGCAGTCGCACAAGAAGAACATTCCCAAAATCCTTAGAACCCTCTCAACTGACGAAGGCCGGAACCGGGCCATCCAATGCAACCACGAAATCCCATGTGATAATCCAACTCTGAAACCAGAGGAAGACGAGAGGTGAAGAACTCCCAGTGTAGAATAATGCAACATTAATTCAGGTTTGCTTCTGCTCATTGCCTAGAGATAAAGAAGGAAAGCCATAAAAGCTATTCTCAAACCATCCTTCGACATGTCATAATGTGAGGGAAATAAAACTTTGTACATTCAAAACATTAGAAATTTCATAAATATACTTATACCTTACAATGGACAATAACACCTCATCAGGGTGGGATAATCCTCGCCACCATGTCCTTAATAGAATTGAAAATTCTTTACTCAATAGCTAGAAAATGTTATATTCCATGTGAGGACCGGAGACTCCGATTATGCTGCTTCAAAGCTATGCCGCCACCACTGACGCCACGTCCACAATTGGTTTATAATAAAATGATTTAAAAGTGGATTCAGATGACCAATCCGCTGCTTTCATGATTTCGTCCAAACGTGAACCTAGAGAAAAAGATTTTGACACCATAGCACCTCTAGCAGAATGGTGCCCTGTAGAAGGATGGCCTGGTTTGTAGTGGGCACCTTGGGTACTTACACCTTATACCAGGTCCAGTTATCCCTTATTAGTGAAGTAGTAGTGTACTAGCAGCTTAGGCCAATAGAGGTAGTTATAGCAGAGCAGCTTAGGCTGAACTAGGAGACATGCAAAGCTCATGCAATCCCACTTATAGTTACACAGTACTTATACACAAGTAAAGACAATACTCAGTGTTACCAAAAATAAAGGTATTTATTTGGGTGACACAGTACCAAAAATATCTTAGAGACAATACTCCTTCTGGAGGTAAGTATTATACACAATATATACACTAGACACCAAAATTAGACAAGTAAATAGTCATAGAATAATGCAAGCAATAGGAAATGCTATTGAATGCAATGGGAGAACATAGGTCTAGGGGCAACACAAACCATATACTAAGAAAGTGGAATGCGATTCACAAATTCCCCCTAGACAAGTGTAGTGTGTGCAGAATCGCTGGGAGAGTAAGAATACAGTAAAGGTAAGTAAATTACCCCACCCCAGAGCACAAAAAAGCAGGAGTAAAGTACTGCAAGTTTCCTTAGGACTACACCGCGTGATTGGGATTTTGCAGCAGCCAACCAAGTCTGCAAAGAACAACTGCTGAATTCCTGGACCTGACGACCTGCAAAAGGAGGGGACCAAGTCCAGAAGTCGAAAGAAGTTCCAGGAAGGACAGGAGCCCCTGCCAACTCAGAAGAGGGTGCAAAAGAAGAGTCCACGGTTAGTCGGGGACTGCAGAAATGCACCCTAGGAAGATGCCAGCGGGTTCCTGCATGATGCAAAGGATGTTCCACGACATGAAGATCGTTGCAGACGTGATTTCATGTTGGAAGTCGCCAACAAGCCTTGGCTACGACAAAAATGCGTTTTGCATCAAAATGTCGCTGGATGGACCCAGGAGAGACCTGGGGGCCTCAACTCTGTGTGACGAGGAAGAAGGGACTCTCAGCACTTTAGAGAGCCCTCAGGATGCCAGCCAGCACCCCTGGAGGTCCCACGACATGGGGACAAAGGAGGTGCAAATTGCAGTTGATGCAGCACAACAAAGGAAGGTCCCACGCTGCTGGAGCACAACTCAGCGAGTTGAGCGTCACAGGATAGAGTGCTGGGGACCTGGGCCAGGCTGTGCATGAAGGAATTTTGCAAATAGTGCACAGAGGTCTCAGGAGGCCTTCTTGCTTCTTGTGCAGACTGAAGACTTGTCGCCCTCAGAGGATGCACAGCCAGGAAAATGTTGCACTTGCTGGAAGGAGCCGGAGAAACTATGTTGCAAATCAGAGTCATCGCTGGAGTTCCAGATTGTCGGTTCCTGGAGGGTCCAGTTGCATGTCAAATCTGAGGACCCACCCAAGAGGGAGATACTAAATAGCCCAGGAAAGGGGATTGGTCACCTAGCAGGGTGACCACCTATCAGGATGGGGCTGTGACATCACCTGCCTGACCTGGCCAATCAGACGCTCTCCGGGGCCTCTGCCCATCTTGGATTCAAGATGGCAAAATCAAGTGGCCATCTGGAGAACCTCTGGGCACCAACCCTGGGGGGGGGGTGATGGACAGGGGAGTAGTCACTCCCCTTTCCATTGTCCAGTTTCACACCAGAGCAGGGACCGGGGGTAAACCGTTTTGTGCAAGGAGGGCACCAAATGTGCCCTTCAAAGCATACCGGTGACTTGGGAAGGCTACCCCTGCCAAGCCTTGTAACACCTATTTCCAAAGAGAGAGGGTGTTGCTTCCCACTCCCAAAGGAAATCCTTTGTTCTGCCGTCCTGGGCTTGAGCTGGTCAAGCAGCGGGAGGGCAGAAACCTGTCTGTAGGGATGGCAGATGCACAGACTGCCTGGGAAAACCCTGCAAACTGGTAGGAGCAAAGCTGGGGGTCCTCTAAAGAGCCCCCAGAGTGCACAGAATCATACAATCAATACAGGCAACAGTATTGGGTATGATTCTGACATATTTGATGCCAAACATGCCCAGGTTCGGATTTACCATTATGTAGCTGGTCCAGTACACAGGTAAAATGGTTTCCCCTCAATTACGAAGTCCAGGAAAATGGAGATGGAGTTCGTAGGGGCACCGCTGCACATGCAGGGGTGCCCTCACACACAGATACTTGCACCCTGCCCTCTGAGTTAGGAGGGCCTGCCATAGGAGTGACTTACAGTGACCTGGTGCAGTGAGCTGTAGTGAAAAGGTGCTTGCACATTTTCACACAGGCTGCAATGGCAGGTCTGCAGACACATTTTGCATGGGCTCCCATGGGTGGCATAATGCATGCTGCAGCCCATGGGGAACCCCTGGTGCCCCAATGCCCTGGGTACCAATGTACCATACACTAAGGACTTACATGGGGGCACCAGTACGCCAAATGTGGGGTGTACTAAGTCAGGAACAACCAAATTTAGAGGGAGAGAGCACAATCACTGGGGTCCTGGTTAGGAGGATCCCAGTGAACAGAGTCAAAACACACTGATAACAGGCGAAAAGCGTTGGTAACCATGCCAAAAAGAGGCTACTTTCCTACAGTGGATACCCTCTGTCTTGAAGTGCCTGTAAATTATCCAAGAATTGAAATTCTTGAGATTGAGCACCAAACAAGATCCTCCGCCCCTTTTGCCGACCAAGAAAACGGAGCTGACGAAGTCCTTTGGATGAGGAGTGGAAAAACAGATTGCGTCCTTCTGGAACAGATCTCGAATTTCCTCTGTTATGAGCTTTTGATCGTGTAGGGAAAAATACAACTCCTGAGGATGAGAAGTCTGAAATGGGGAGCTGTAAAACTCCAGCTTTTACCCCCGAACAGACTCTTGCACCCTGGCATCCTGGGTGAGTAGCACCCAAGTGTGCACAAAATACTGAATCCTTCCCCCCAATATCACCTCTGAAAAGGGTAAAATGCTGAATATTTTGGATCCTGGGAACCTCTCTGTTGATCTCTGTCATAGCCCCTACGGAAGCGTTGATGTCCTCCACAAGCATGGGTGGAGTAGAAGGTCTGGTCTGAGGGCTGATCTTGCCAGTTACCGAGAGAGCAACTGAAGGTATCGCATTGGGAGCTCTGGTAGAAGCCTCGGCCTAACGAACGGGCCCTAAATTCTCCGGCCTTCCCAAAAAGGGTTTTGCGGAAGACCTTTTTCAAAGACAGATGTGCCTTGTCCAACGTATTATAGGTTGCAGTGAATTTAGCCAAATCTTTAACAAAAGGACCTCAGAAAAGGGAACCTTGCGCCAGAGCACCAGACTCCGAAGATGCTAAATCATTCAGTTTTGGGTCAATGTGCATCACAATTGATCTCCGTCTTTCTGTACACATTGCCACATTGGTGTTACCCAACTGGCAGATGGCAGGCTGCACCAAACCAATCAGGATGTCCAGGTGAACCTCTACACTGGACTCCTTGGGCTGAAACCCAAGTTCTAAGATCTTTGTAGGTGGCCCTGGAATGCCCAAAAACTTGTCCTGACAAGACCGCCAGGCTCTAGCCAGTCCTTTCTTGAGGTGTCTACACAAATTTTTCATGGAGTTTATCATGGTAAAATCCACCTTGGGCATATCAGAAACTCTATGGCGGTCATTCTGACCGTGGCGGTAGCCGCCCGCCATGCGGTCACCGCCATTTGGCCGCTCCGCGGTCAAAAGACCGCGGAGGCCATTCTGGCTTTCCCGCTGGGCCGGCGGGCGCCCGCCAAAGGAGCGCCCGCCGGCCCAGCGGGAAAGGCCCTGCAACACAGAGGCCGGCTCCGAATGGAGCCGGCGGTGTTGCAGGGGTGCGACGGGTGCTGTTGCACCCGTCGCGATTTTCACTGTCTGCTATGCAGACAGTGAAAATCATGCTGGGGCCCTGTTAGGGGGCCCCTGCACTGCCCATGCCAGTGGCATGGGCAGTGCAGGGGCCCCCAGGGGCCCCACGACACCCGTTCCCGCCATCCTGTTCCTGGCGGTCAAAACCGCCAGAAACAGGCTGGCGGGAAGGGGGTCGGAATACCCATGGCAGCGCTGCTTGCAGCGCCGCCATGGAGGTTCAGCCCTGCCAGGGGTATTCTGGCGGGAAACCGCCAGATCCCCTTTTCTGACCGAATGGGCAATGAAGCACCGCCAGCCTGTTGGCGGTGCTTCCGTTGCCCGCGGCCCTGGCGGTTTAGGACCGCCAGGGTCAGAATGAGGGCCTATCAGCCAGGTCTGGTCTGGGACATTCGGAGCGAAGCCTCGCCCTGACCTTTTTATCAAACCCTTGCTGGAGATGAGATTGGACGTAACTGGCAACCTCAGGAAGAGGAGTCCAATTAGTGGACCTGGGATGCTCAATCTCCGTTGGGTCAAAAGTAAGAACCTTAGGAGGACTTGGACCGAGATCCGATCCGCAATCAGGGCTCTTTTTCTTACTGGGCCCCAGAGCGTCATCCTGATCACTGTCCAAGGAGTCATTTGAGGAGTCAGAGCTTATAGGGTCAGATAATTTGAAAGACTCATCAGAGGTTGAAGCTTGAGGCTGGGAGTGACCCATCTTCCTCTAGAACTGATGACGACAATTGTTCGAAGGCATCGGAATGCCAATGTTTTCCCTTAGACTTCCCTGTAGCCTTGACTCCAGATTGTTTGACAGGTTCAGATATTAACTCTGTTGAGGCAGGGAGGCGAGGGAGCCAGGCCTGCCGGCGGGCAAACCTTTGAGGTGTGAGGTCAGGGGCCCTAGGGCCTTAGTTAAGGCCTTGTTAACAGATAACTGCACACTATTATCTAGGGCTTCCACGAGATTTAACAATTTATATGCAATTCACAGATATGGAACAATAAAGTGGTGTACCTAACTGGCTGCTGAGTTTTATAGGTTTTATAGGGCGGATCCTCTATGGTTGGTCATGTGATCAGTATGTTTTACTGGGAAGTGTAGTTTAAAAAAAGTATCACTTTTTATTGGCTACTGAGAAAAATAAATCATAGAAAGAGAAGCATAATCGGAGCCTCCGGTCCTGAAATAGAGTCTGACTTCATCCTCATTTCAGAATTTACAGATTGACTTACATGTTTGTGGTATTGGCAACTAGTGACCTGACCAGTTTGGCTGGAGGAAATAACGTAAAGGCGGTCATTCTGACCCTGGCGGCCGGTGACCGCCAGGGTCACCGACCACGGGAGCACCGCCAACAGGCTGGCGGTGCTCCCGAGGGCATTCTGACCGCGGCGGTTCAGCCGCGGTCAGAAAGGGTAAACCGGCGGTCTCCCGGCGGTTTACCGCTGCCCCAATGAATCCTCCATGGCGGCGGAGCGCGCTCCGCCGCCATGGGGATTCAGACACCCCCTACCGCCATCCTGTTCATGGCGGGAAACCTGCCATGAACAGGATGGCGGTAGGGGGTGCTGCGGGGCCCCTGGGGGCCCCTGCAGTGCCCATGCCAATGGCATGGGCACTGCAGGGGCCCCCGTAAGAGGGCCCCGCAAAGTATTTCAGTGTCTGCTTTGCAGACACTGAAATACGTGACGGGTGCAACTGCACCCGTCGCACCCCTGCAACTACGCCGGCTCAATTCTGAGCCGGCGTCCTCGTTGCAGGGGCATTTCTGCTGGGCCGGCGGGCGCTCTTTTGGAGAGCGCCCGCCGGCCCAGCGGAAATGTCTGAATGGCCGCCGCGGTCTTTTGACCGCGGTGCGGTCATTCGGCGGCGGAACCTTGGTGGACGGCCTCCGCCGTCCGCCAAGGTCTGAATCACCCCCATAATGTTCTAGCTATTGAGTAGGATTGTTTTGATTTTATTCACTGAAACTTACCCTTACGGGTTGGATCCCCTTCACAGACAGGCAAAGGGGACATTGGACACTGTTTGGTGGATAATATAGTTACTTTGTTTTGAACTTTTTCCCCAGTTGTTGGGAAACATAGTTCTCTTTATGTTAAATTAGTAAAATGGGAAATGTGTGCTGTGTGATTAAACTGATGGATGTCATGCATAATCCTATGTCAGGACCAGAGGCTCTGACGATGCTTGTCTTTCTTTTACTACTCAAACACAGCAGCCAATCAAAAAACAGTAAACCCTGAACTACATATCCCAAAATGCTCAGTTCAATATGTCCATCAATCATGGCCCATAGAGCCTTATTAATGTGATCAGCACCATCTTGTGATTCTCTTTCTTTGCCGCTCATGCAGACCAAGATAAGTGCTTTTCTATATATAATTACCGTTGCTGTGTGTTGGGTAGTGTTTGATGTGCTCTTATTGTACTCTTGAGCGCTCTACCGCTAAGCCGTTGATGGCTTACCGGTCCGATAGCAACTTGTAGGCCAGGTGGCCTTCCCCCGTCTCAGCGCTCTTCCAGGTGGGGTTTGCTCACCGCGCGTACTTGCTCTCCCACTCCAGCGACTTGCAGGTCGGGCAGCCTTCCCCTGCCTCAGTGCTCAGCCAGGCGAGGTTTGCTCAGCGGTGCGTACTCTTATGCTACCACTTACAGGTAGGTAGCGCAGCTATTGTGCTTTTTCCCTTCTCCTTCCTTCTGCCATTACGGGCTGTGACTCACGTCTGTTGCCTAAATACAGCGGCTGCTTGCCCGGAGCCCCCCACTCATTGGGCCCGGGCCGAGAGCCAAGGACGTGCACGTGTAGCTCAATAGGGCTACATTTGTTAGGCAGTTGGGCCACACGCAGTCCTCTTTCTTCCTCCTCCTCGCCGATGTGTTCTTATAACGCTCGTCACCGTGCCAAAGTTTACATTCTTGTTAGTATGGTGGGGAAACGCCTAAGCTCAGGCTGCAACAACAGAGCGAACCCTGTCAATAGAGCAATGTGCATGATCATTCTAACCTGTTTCGCCTCTCTCTAATGCCCTTCATCAGATCTCAAGGACTGCAGTAATTGCTGAGGAGCTTCTACGACAGTTTATTGCACTAAGTGTTAGCTCCCCCCTGCTAATCCTGTGAGTAGACTTAGCTGCATATTTTGTGTATTACATGCACGTATAAATACAGTGATATAGACAAGATGACCGACTGGGTACCATTTGAGGAGGAGGAATATGGGCACTATTATGGGGATAATTCCCAGGGTCATCTTCTAGAGGATGGTCTGTCTCAGGCGATTGACGTGTCAGTGCAGCAGTCTGTTAATAGGGTGTTGGAGGCTTTTGTCCCCCATGTGGTTAACCAAGCTCTGGCACAGGAATGAAAACCTATTACTGCCCAGCTGGAAATGTTTGCCAGAAGGCAGGGGTGTACTCAACCGGCTGATCCTGAACCGGTGGAAGGAGGCTCCTCCAAACCTTGCAAGGCAAAGGCCAAATCATTCACTTGGCTTCACGCAGACGCCATATCTGCACTATCTCAGGGTCCCATTGGAGACCATCAATACTGTTCGGCCCCCTCTACCTCTAAAGTGTCCTGTTCAAAAGTCCCCGGGTCAGACCTTTCTGATACAGACTCGTCTCATTCAGACCAAGATGTTCTCCCTAAATGCAAAAAGGCTAAAAAGTCATCCTCCCCTAAACCTTCTGTCCCCTCTCGCACTCATTCGGGCCTTTTTGGGCAGGCCGGGCGAGGTAGGGGCAGCTCACTAGGCTGCCAATATTTCCAAGGCCCTCAAAGAGGATCCTAAGGTCGCGGTAGCGGAAACTGGCAAGACTCCACCAAAGAAGGAACCTTCTTTCCCTCACGGAACCGCTTTCCCAGGCGTCGATTCCAGCAAAGAAGTTCCAGGAGCAGCTTTCAATCTGCATTATCTTCAGGGAAGGGTCCTTGACTCATCCCAGGTTAAATTGGGTGGTCGAGTTCAGTATTTTCTTCATAAGTGGGGCCAATTGACTCAAGATGCATGGGTGTTACAAACTGATCAAGGTTTCCATCTGGAAGTCTATTAGACACCTCAGCAACAGACGCTCCCTCCCTGCTTGCATTTTCCCTACAAGAATCCAACTTTATTGACAAGAAATTCAAAACTTGCTGCATAAACATGCTGTGACTTTCTGCGACCCTCATCCCGCAGGTTTTGCAGCAACATCTTTCTAGTCCAGAAACGAGGTGGAGGACACCATTTGGTATTAAACATGAGAGACTTCAATTATTATGTAATCTATATCGACACTTCAAGATGGAGAGCATCTATCTTTTGCCAGATTTAGAAGAAATATGACCACAGCACACAGAAAGCATATACAATAATAGAGTACAAGTAAACAACTCTGGTAAGTATGGAAAACGTTTACATAAGTAACTTATAAGTCACCTATATGTCTAACCTTCACCTGGTGAAGGATGGGTGCCAAGTTACTTAGTGTGTGGGAACCCTGGCACTAGCCAAGGTGCCCCCACATCGTTCAGGGCAAATTCCCCAGACTTTGTGAGTGCGGGGACACCATTACACGCGTGCACTATACATAGGTCACTACCTATGTATAGCGTCACAAAGGTAACTCCGAACATGGCCATGCAACATGTCTAAGATCATGGAATTGTCACCCCAATACCATTCTGGCATTGGGGGGACTATTCCATAATCCCCCGGGTCTCTAGCACAGAACCCGGGTACTGCCAAACTGCCTTTCCGGGGTCTCCACTGCAGCTGCTGCTGCTGCCAACACCTCAGACAGGTTTCTGCCCTCCTGGGGTCCAGGCAGCCCTGGCCCAGGAAGGCAGAAAAAAGGATTTTACACCCTCTCCCTTTGGAAATAGGTGTGAAGGGCTGGGGAGGAGTAGCCTCCCTCAGCCTCTGGAAATGCTTTGATGGGCACAGATGGTGCCCATCTCTGCATAAGCCAGTCTACACCAGTTCAGGGATCCCCCAGCCCTGCTCTGGCGCGAAACTGGACAAAGGAAAGGGGAGTGACCACTCCCCTGACCAGTACCTCCCAGGGGATGTGCCCAGAGCTCCTCCAGTGTGTCCCAGACCTCTGCCATCTTGGAAACAGAGGTGTTGGGGGCACACTGGACTGCTCTGAGTGGCCAGTCTCAGCAGGTGACGTCAGAGGCTCCTTCTGATAGGCTCTTACCTCTCTTGGTAGCCAATCCTCCTATCTTGGTAGCCAAACCTCCTTTTCTGGCTATTTAGGGTCTCTGCTTTGGGGAATTCTTCACATAATGAATGCAAGAGCTCACCAGAGTTCCTCTGCATCTCCCTCTTCACCTTCTACCAAAGGATCGACCGCTGACTGCTCCGGGACGCCTGCAAAACCGCAACAAAGTAGCAAGATGACTACCAGCAACATTGTAGCGCCTAATCCTGCCGGCTTTCTCGCCTGTTTCCTGGTGGTGCATGCTCTGGGGGTAGCCTGCCTTCACCCTGCACCAGAAGCTCCGAAGAAATCTCCCGTGGGTCGACGGAATCTTCCCTCTGCTAACACAGGCACCAAAAGACTGCATCACTGGTCCTCTGGGTCCCCCCTCATCCTGACGAGTGTGGTCCCTGGAACACAGCAACTCTGTCCAAGTGACTCCCACAGTCCAGTGACTCTTCAGTCCAAGTTTGGTGGAGGTAAATCCTTGCCTCCCCACACTAGACTGCAAAGCTGTGTACCGCATGATTTGCAGCTGCTCCAGCTTCTGTGCACTCTTCCAGGATTTCCTTCATGCACAGCCTAGCCTGGGTCCCCAGCACTCCGTCCTGCAGTGCACAACCTTCTGAGTTGTCCGCTGACGTCATGGGACCCCCTTTTGTGACTTCGCATGGACTCCGGTTCACTCTTCATCTAAGTGCCTGTTGGGGTACTTCTGTGGGTGCTGCCTGCTTTTGTGAGGGCTCTCTGAGTTGCTGAGCACCTCCTCTGTTTCCTCCTCTAAAAGGCGACATCCTGGTCCTTCCTGGTCCTCAGCAGCACCCAAAAACCTCTACTGCAACCCTTGCAGCTAGCAAGGCTTGTTTGCAGTCTTTCTGCATGGGAACACTTCTGCAAGCTTCACTGTGACGTGGGACATCCGTCCTCCGAAGGAGAAGTTCTTAGCCCTTTTCTTTCTTGCAGAACTCTAAGCTTCTTCCAACTGGTGGCAGCTTCCTTGCACCTCCAGCTGGGGTTTCCTGGGCTCCTGCCCCCCCTGGACACTGTTGCAGATATTGGACTTGGTCCCCTTGTCTTACAGGTACTCAGGTCCGGAAATCCGTTGTCAGTGCACTGCTGGTGTGTGTTCTTCCTGCAGAATCCCCCTATCACGACTTCTGTGCTCTCTAGGGGTAGTAGGTGCACTTTACTCCTACTTTTCAGGGTCTTGGGGTGGGGTATTTTTCTAACCCTCACTGGTTTCTTACAGTCCCAGTGACCCTCTACAAGCTCTCATAGGTCTGGGGTCCATTTGTGGTTTGCATTCCACTTTTGGAGTATATGGGTTGTGTTTCCCCTATACCTATGCTTGCCTATTGCAACCTATTGTAATTCTACACTGTTTGCATAACTTGTTTTGCTATTATTTACCTAGTTTTGGTTTGTGTACATATAACTTGTGTATAGTACTTACCTTCTTACTGAGGGTACTCACTGAGATACTTTTGGCATATTGTCATAAAAATAAAGTACCTTTATTTTTAGTAACTCTGTGTATTGTGTTTTCTTATGATATTGTGCATATGATATAAGTGGTATAGTAGGAGCTTTACATGTCTCCTAGTTCAGCCTAAGCTGCTTTGCCATAGCTACCTTCTATCAGCCTAAGCTGCTAGAAACACCTCTTCTACACTAATAAGAGATAACTGGACCTGGCACAAGGTGTAAGTACCTCTGGTACCCACTACAAGCCAGGCCAGCCTCCTACACGTATGCTCTCTCTACTTACCAAATTTGTCACTACAGGTTAGTGACTCCATATTCCAATTCTGATTGGCACACTGGACCCCCCTTATAAGTCCCTAGTATATGGTAACAGCTGCCCAGGGCATGGGGGTTCCAGGAGATCCTTATGGGCTTAAGCATTTCTTTTGCCACCCATAAGGACCTCATACAAACCTTTATTCAGGACTGCCACTGCAATGTCAATACATATATGTAGCTTCACAATGGTAACTCTGAATATGGCCATGTGAGGTGTCTACGATCATGGAATTGACCCCCCCATCCATATCTGGTATTGGGGGGGCCAATCCCATGCATCCTGGGGACTCCACCATGGACCCCAAGCACTGCCAAACCAGCTCTCTGAGGTTTCCACTGTAGCCCCAGCTGCTGCCACCTCACAGAGAGGTTTCTGCCCTTCTGGGGATTGAGCAGCTCTATCCCAGGAAGGCAGAACAATGCATTTCTTTTAGGAGAGGGGTGTTACACCCTCTCCCATTTGAAATAGGTGTTACAGGCATGGAAGGGGTATCGCCCCAGAGCCTCTGGAAATGCTTTGAAGGGCACAAACGGTGCCCTCCATGCATAATCCAGTCTTCATCAGTTCAGGGACCCCCAGTCCCTGCTCTGGCGTGAAACTGGACAAAGGAAAGGGGAGTGACCACTCCCCTGTCCATCACCACTCCAGGGGTGGTGCCCAGAGCTCCTCCAGATTGTCCCTGGCATTAGCCATCTTGGATTCCAAGGTGTGGGGACCCTCTGGAGACCTCTGAGTGGCCAGTGCCAGCAGGTGACATCAGAGACCCCTCCTGAGAAGTGCATACCTGGGTGGGTAGCCGATCCCCCTCTCAGGGCTATTTAGGGTCTCTCCTCTGGGTGTTTCCTCAGATTCGGTTTGCAAGATTCCTCCAGGACCTCTAGATACTCTGCTTCAGCTTCTGACCGTAGGATCAACAGCAGACTGCTCCAGGAACCGCTGTAACTGCAATAAAGTCTCCAGGACGACTCCTGTGACCTGCAACTTCAGCTCCAGCCAGCAATTGCAACAGTTTCCAAGGTGTGCACACTCTGAGGACTGCCTGTCTTCACCCTGCACCAGAAGGACCAAAGGCATCTCCTGTAGAGTGATGGAGTTACTTCCCTGCTTCAGCAGGCCCCTCTCTGCGATGACAACCGGTACTCTGGGACTCCTCTCCTGTCAACAAGAGTGATCCCTGGAACACAGGTGGTGGACCGAAGTGACCCAGACTGTCCAAAGGTCCAGCTGTCCAAATTTGATGGAGGTAAGAGCTTACCTCCCCGTGCTGCGACAGTACCCCTGTGCACCATGACTTCTGCAGCTCCTTGGGCTTCTGTGCAATTCTTCCAAAAGTTCTTCAAGAACAGTGTAGCCCAGGTCCCCGGCACTCCATCCTGTGACGCACAGGTCTCTGAGCTGTTCTCTGGCGGCGTGGGACCCTCCAGTGTAGTGCTGCAACGATTGCACTTTGCAACTTCTTTGTCCCCGTGTTCTAGGACTCCCATGGGTGCTGCTTGGTCTTCTTAGGGCTCTCTGAAGTGCTGAAGGCCCCCTCTGTCTCCTCAGTCAGAGTTGAGACTCCCAGGTCCCTCCTGGGTCCAGGCAGCGCCTCTTTGATGCAAACCGCGTACTTGCTTGAATCAAGGCTTGTTGGTGGAATCCAGCGATGCAAACAGCATGTATCCAACAACTTGATGTGGGACATCTCTTGCACCAAGCAGGAACTCGCAGCTATCTTCTTTGGTGCACTTCTGTGCTTTTCTTCTAACCTGAGAATCCACTTTTGCACCTTCTTCTAGGTTGGCAGGGGCTTCCGTTCTTCCTAGACTCTTCTTCGACTTCTGGACTTGGTCTCCTCTCTCCACAGGTCTTCAGGTCCAGTAATCCATTGGTTGTTGCTTGCAGTCCTGTTTGGTTCTTGCATAATTCTTCTTCACGACTTGTAGCGTGTCCTGAGGAAACTTACTGTACTTTACTCCTGCTTTCCTGGGCTCTGGGGTGGGGTACTTTACTTACCTTTGGTGTTTTCTTACACTCCCAGCGCCCCTCTACACACTACACTTGCCTAGGGGGGAATTCGGCATTCGTATTCCACTATTTTAGTGTACGGTCTGTGTTGCCCCTAGGCCCATTGCAATCTATTGTATTTTCTACTGTTTGCACTATTTTATGGCTGTTTACTTACCTGAATTTGGTTACTAGTGTATATATCGTGTATAATAATCACCTCCGGAAGGAGTATTGCCTCTAAGATATTTTTGGCCTTGTGTCACTAAAATAAAGTACCTTTATTTTGGGTAACACTGAGTATTGTCTTTTATTGTGTATAAGTACTGTGAAACTATAGTGGCATTGCAGGAGCTTTGCATGTCTCCTAGTTCAGCCTTGGCTGCTCTGCTACAGCTACCCCTAGACAGCCTAAGCTGCTAGACACTGCCTACATTTCACTAATAAGGGATAACTGGATCTGGTATAAGGTGTAAGTACCTTAGGTACCCACTGCAAACCAGACCAGCCTCCTACATTGGTGGTGCAGCGGTGGGATAAGTACTTGCAATTGCTTTACCACTTTGTTACTGGTGCTTTGCACAAGAAAAGTGTACTCCAATACTTAGAGCTATATACAATTATATCTAGCAGTCATTTTTTCACTTTCAAAAAGTTCTTTCAAACTTTCTAAAAGTTTTACAAAGTTCTGAAAAGTTTTTCTTTTCCTCTAAAACGTTAGGTGAAATAGTTTGCTAACTTCTTACTTTTCTCTTTAACTTTTTCTTTCACTATGGCCCTCATTACAACCCTGGCGGTCAGTGTTAAAGCGGCGGTTATACCGCCAACAGGCCGGTGTTTAAAAAAATGAAATCAAGACCATGGTGGAAACCGCCAACATAGACAGCCACGGCGGTAGAAACAAACACTGCGGCGGTAACCGCCAACAGACAGGCGGAACACAATGTACCGCCCACTGTATTACAACAGGCCTATCCGCCACCTTTTCCGGGGCGGTACCAACGCCATCAAAAGCACAGCGGAAACAGGACCTGGAATGTAAACCACTCACCTCTCGACACCCAACGAGGAACCAGGACGCCATGGAGCTCGAGTTACACGTCCTGCCCATGTTGGTTTACCTCCTCTTCTACCAGGAGCAGCAAAGACACCGGCGACGACCACGGTGAGTACTCCACCTAGCACACAGGGGAGTGGGGGAGGAAAGAGAGAGTGACACACACACACGCAACACGCAACACCCCCACTCCCACCCTCACCCACAACAACATACACACAAATACATGCAGCAACATTTCCACCCCGTCACCCCCTGGAAGAACGCAAGTACAAAATGAAATGATTGTAACGAGTGTAATCATCGAAAAATCAGATAGGCCAAGATAACTTTAAATCAGCAGTATATACAAATATGTACAGCAAATACACAAGTCCGGATAGTGTTCCAATCACTGTCCATGGACCAGTGATCCCAAAATGCATGGGCGAAGCTCACACATAATACCTGACTCGAAACGGAGAGAACACTGCTGGGGCGTCAGATTGAAAATAACAGGCACCTCAGGGGGGGGGGGGGGCCTCAGCCGGATGAACGAACGATGCCACTGCTCCATGAGGGGGCTCCATGCCCACTGATGGGTCCTGGGGAGTGCAAAGCCACAGTCTCTCAAGTCTCTCAAGTGGGTGGTTTGCCCACTGCTTTATCCTGGGGAGTGCAAAGCCACAGTCTCTCAAGTGGGTGGTTTGCCCATTGCTTTATCCTGGGGAGTGCAAAGCCACAGTCTCTCAAGTTGTTGACATGTTCCACTGGTTCTGGAGGGGGCTTGGTGGCCAGAGTGCTTCATCCTGCCAAGGACTGGGGTAGTGGATGCTTTTCTCCACTGGTTCTGGAGGGGGCTTGGTGCCCAGAGTGCTGCACATGCAGTGTGGCAGGTCCCATTCCCTCACCTGGGTGTGTGTGCTATGAGATTGCCTGGGAACAGGTAGCATGATACTCCATGGAGGCAGAGACACACTCCACCCTGCTGCGACTTTGCCTGCCACCTGCTGGTACTAACAGTGCTGGGTGTCGTGCCTCATGTACATTGTGCAGGGTCCAGGACGTCTCCTGCAGCCTCGGACGGCTGTCCACTGGGAATTTTTGCCATGTCGGCTGTGGTGGCACTGTCTGAGCACATCACGGGGCTGGTGGCGGTGGTTGCGGCGGTGTCTGTGGCGGAGATGCTGCCAGTGGTGAATGTGTCAGCACCTGTGGAGGGAGACAGCAGGACGTCTCCTGCAGCCTCGGACGGCTGGCCAAGGGGATGATGCTGGGGACTGTTGCTGAGGCAGCAGACGTGCATGTGGCGGTGCAGGTGGCGGTGTCCACCGCCGTACAGGTTGCTGTTCTAGTTGCCAGAAGGGGTGACTCTAGTCCCTCAGCCGGAGGCTCCGTGCCCTGACTTCCCCTTAGCTTTGTGTCCCTTCCCCACCTTGGATGTCGCTGCTGGTCCCTTGGCACTGTCCGCTTTTGGCTTGGAGGAGGCCTTGCGGGGTGGTTGGTGCAGCTTTTTCCCATGGCATGTGGGCACCTTCTTCACCTTGGCAGGTGGCGGAATGGCATGCTACTTGGCCTCACTAGGTGGCACACTGGCAGCCCTGATGGGTGCCGCCCACGATGTGACCGGACTTGCTGAGACCACAGGGCTGGAGGATTTGGTGGCTGAGGTGCTGGGCTGGGACCTGGAAATCCTGGCCCTAGGGGAAGGACGGCGGGGAGGTATAGGGAAGAGGTCAATGTTAGCCAGGAAAAGTTTTTTAGACACACTGGGACGGGAAGATGGTGGGGGTTTGGGAGTGGAGGAAGAGGTAGTGGTTGTAGGAGGTGTACGTCTGCTGAATTTGGGTGAAGGTGCATGGGCCGGAGGCTGTTGTGAGGTGGATAGCTGTTGGGTGGGTGTGTGCCTGTGTTTGTGTAGTTTGGGAGGAGGGCTCACAGACACACTGGTGAGGACAGAGGGGACGTGTGCATGGTAGTGGGGGTGGTGAGCGCACATGAGCGGTGTGTGGTGATGGATGTGCTGGTGATGGAGGTAGTGGCTGAGGATGTAGTGCATGCAGGTGTGAGTGGAGACGAGACTGGGAGGCTGGAGGAGGACGTGGAGGAGGGGGACACAATGGAGGCAGTGGATGTTGGTGTGTCTGCATGGGGATGGTGCTTGTGTGAGTGCTTGTGGGATGTGTGGTGCTTATGTTTGCCATGTCCACTCTTGTGTGTTGATGAGTGTGCATGCTGGTCTGATGGTGTGCTTGGGATAGGCTGAGATACAGGGGATTGGGTCTGGGTAGTGGTGGTTGGAGGGGGAGGCTGGACACAGGGACAATGGCTGCCATCAGTGCTGAGGCCAGAGCCTGAAATGCTCTCTGTTGGGCTGCCACACCAGAATGAATGCCCTCCAGGCATGCATTTGTTTGCTGCAAATGCCTCTCGACACCATGGATGTCATTCAAAATGGTTGATTGTGAGGGATCTCAGGAGGTCAATAGCCTCCTCACTGAGGGCAGCAGGACTGACTGGGGCAGGGCCTGAGGTGCCTGGGGCGAAGGAGATGCCCACCCTCCTGGGTGAGCGGGCACGGGAAACTCAATGAGGGGCTGCCGGGAGGGAGGTGCTGGTAGGGGGGTGGCGGCTGTACCTGTTGTTGCGATGGGCACAGAGGTGCCCGCCACCGCAAGGGAGCTGCCATCAGAGAAGGAGTCGCTGACGCTGGTGTCTGCTCCTGTCCCCGTCGTGGAGCTCCCCTTTCCCTCCGTCACACTGGTGCCTTCAGACTCCGTAAATTCACCCTCCAGGACCATGCGGGTTGCAGCTCCCTCCTGCTCCGGTGCCAATGCTCCTCCGCCAGATGATGCTAATGCACACAAGGACAGGGTGACAAAACAAAAAGGGAGGGGGAAGACAAAAGAGACACATGGTCAATGCCTACAACACCACTACCATTGACCGACACAACACACAGGGAGCAGGCCTATACACTAGCACATGCACTAACAGTGCAGGGGAAAAGCACATGCCCATGGAGGACTCTGCCTAGACCCATTTGATGCACAGCTGGAACCTACAGGAGCCTGACTAAGTGTAGAGGGAAACTACCACCTTTGGGGTTGGAGTGGTACTGAGCCTGCAAAACAATGGATGTACCTTGGCGCGTCTGCCCTGGCCTAGGGGATGCCACAGCCCACTTCCCCCACCCAGACACCTCGTAAAGCATGCAGAGTCAGCTGAATGAGACTGTACTCACCCCCTTGTGGCTGCTGTGATGCCCTCAAGTGCCCATCCAAATCTGGATATGCCACCGCCAGGATCCGGTACATCAGGGGGGTCATGGTGCGACGGGCACCCCTTCCACGTTGGGAGGCCATCCCCAGCTGGGCCTCCGCCGTCTTCTTGCTCCAGTGGCGCAGGTCCTCCCATCTTTTCCGGCAGTGGGTGCTCCATCTATGGTAGACCCCCAGGGTCCGCACTTCCTTGGTGATGGCACGCCAAATACCCATCTTCTGGTGGGCGCTGACCTAGAGGAATAGTGAAGTAAAAATGGATGTCACTCCCCTATAGGAAGTTGGCTCTGTCTATACTATTTCAAAGTAAGAAATAGTGTGCACAGAGTCCAAGGGTTCCCCTTAAAGGTAAGATAGTGGCAAAAGTAGATAATTCTAATGCTCTATTTTGTGGTAGTGTGGTCGAGCAGTAGGTTTATCAGAGGGTAGTGTTAAGCATTTGTTGTACACACACAGGCAATAAATGAGGAACACACACTCAAAGACTTACTCCAGGCCAATAGGTTTTTATATTGAAAAATATATTTTCTTAGTTTATTTTAAGAACCACAGGTTCAAGATTTACAGTTAATACTTTAAATGTAAGGTACTTCACTTAGGTGGTCATTACAACCCTGGCAGTCGGTGTTAAAGCGGCGGTAAAACCGCCAACAGGCCAGCGGAAAAAAATTGGAATCACGACCATGGTGGAAACCGCTAATATAGACAGCCACATTAACACTCCGACCGCCTAGGCGGTACAAACAAACACCGTGGCGGTAAACACCAACAGCCAGGCAGAGGACAATGTACCGCCCACAGAATTACAACAGTCCAATCCGCCACCTTTTCCGGGGCGGATTCACCGCGAACAAAAACACGATGGAAACAGGACATGGAAGGGATAACGCTCATCTCTACACACCCTACGAGGAATCAGGACGCCATAGAACCGAGAATCACATACTGCCAGCCTTTATCTTCCTCTTTCTCTACCAGGAACAACAAAGACGGCGGAGAAGACCACAGTGAGTACTGCACGTACGACACAGGGGAGGGGGAGGGAAAAGAGAGTGACACACACACGCAACACCCCCACCCTCACCCATGACAACACACACACTAATACATCATGATACATTACAGTTACACCCCCCTAACCCTCCTGGAAGAATGCAAGGACAAAAGGAAATGAGTCGAATGATAGTAATATATTCAAATACATGAATCAAAAATATATACATATATAAAGATATTCACACTATAAACAAATATATACACCAAGAATACAAGTCCAAGGGATTCCACCATCATAGTCCGTGGACCACAGGGCCCAAAATGCATGGGCGAGGCCCACACTCAATACCCAAACAAGACAGAGAGAACACTGCTGGGGCATCCGATAGAAATAAAAGAGGCACCTCTGGGGGAAGGGAAGGGGGGGCACCTCAGCCAGATGGGTGCACAATGCCAGATCCACGAGGGGGCTCCATGCCCATTGATGTATCCTGGGGAGTGCAAAGTCACAGTCTCTCAAGTCTCTACAGTGGTTGGTTTGCCCACTGCTTTTTCTTGGGGAGTGCAAAGCCACAGTCTCTCAAGTCTCTACAGTGGGTGGGTTGCCCACTGCATTATCCTGGGGAGTGCAAAGCCACAGTCTCCCAAGTTTCTACAGTGGGTGGTTTGCCCACTGCTTTATCCTGGGGAGTGCAAAGCCACAGTCTCTCATGTCTCTCCAGTGGGTGGTTTGCCCACTGCTTTATCCAGGGGAGTGCAAAGCCACAGTCTCTCAAGTCTCTACAGTGGGTGGGTTACCCACTGCTGCATCCTGGGGAGTGCAAAGCCACAGTCTCTCAAGTGGATAACAGTCTCCACTGGTTCTGGAGGGGGCTTTGTGCCCAGAGTGCTTCATCCTGCCAAGGACTGAGGTAGTGGATGTCATTATCCACTGGGTCTGGAGGGGCTTTGTGCCCAGAGTGCTTCATCCTGCCAAGGACTGAGGAAGTGGATGGATCTCTCCACTGGTTCTGGAGGGGGCTTTGTGCCCAGAGTGCTTCATCCTGCTTGTGGCGGCCTCAGTGGCATTGGAATCTTTGGTGCTCACTGGCCTGCGGTGCTTGTTGCGGCAGGGTCCTTTTCAGTGGTGCTGGTGGCGGCGGTGTCCTGTTCAGCGGTGCTTGTTGCGGCGGTGTCCTGTTCAGAGGTGCTGGTGGCAGCGGTGTCCTGTTCAGCGGTGCTGGTGGTGGCGGTGTCCTGTTCAGCGGTGCTGGTGGCGGCAGTGTCCTTGGCAGCGGTGCTGGCAGTGTCCTGTTCAGCGGTGCTGGTGGTGGCGGTGTCCTGTTCAGCGGTGCTGGTGGCGGTGATGTCCTGTTCAGCGGTGCTGGTGGCGGCGGTGTCCTGTTCAGCAGTGCTGGTGGCGGCGGTGTCCTTGGCAGCGGTGCTGGTGGCGGCGGTGTCCTTGCCAGCGGTGCTTGTTGTGGTCTTGTCTGCCGTGCAGGTTTTCCCAGACTTGCCGGTTTTACTGTGCCCCTTCCCCACCTTGGATGGTGGCGCAGCTGTCACCACACTCCCAACTGTTCCCCCAGGGAGCGGCTTTGGTGGCAGATTTGTTTTCTCTCTCCCGCCGGGCACTGGTCAACTTTTTCTGCTTTTGAGGTGGGAGATTGTCCGTGCTCTGGCTCCTTGCCACACTGGCTGCCCTGCTGCACTTCAGAAGCCGGTTACTACTGGCACCACTGTTCCCACAAATGTTGTGGCTGAGGCGCTGGGTTGGGACCTGGAGAGGTGGGCCCTAGGAGACTGAAGGGGTGGGGGAGGTGAGGGAAAGAGGTCAAGGTTGGACAGGAAAACTTTTTTACGGCACACTGGGACGGGTAGATGGAGAGGGTTTGGGAGTGGAGGAAGAGGTAGTAGTTGTAGGAGGTGTACGTTTGCTGACTTTGGGTGAAGGTGCATGGGCTGGAGGCTGTCGTGAGGTGGATGGCTGTTGGGTGGGTGTGTGGCTGTGTTTGTGTACCTTGGAAGGTGGGCTCACAGACACACTGGGAGAGGACACGGGATGTGTGAATGGTAATGGGGGTGGTGAGTGCACGTGAGCGGGGTGTGGTGGTGGGTGTGCTGGTGATGGAGGTAGTGGCTGAGGATGTAGTGCATGCAAGTGTGAGTGGAGACGAGACAGGGATGGAGGAGGGAGACGAAGAGGAGGGGGACACAGTGAAGGCAGTGGATGTTGGTATGTCTGCATGTGTATGATGCTTGTGTGAGTGCTTGTGGGATGGGTGGTGCTTATGTTTGCCTGAGCTTCCCTTGTGTGTTGATGTGTGTGCATGCTAGTCTGATGGTGTACTTGGGATAGGCTGAGGTACAGGGGTTTGGGTCTGGGTGGAGGAAGTTGGAGGGGGGAGGCTAGAGACAGGGACAATGGCTGCCAACAGTGCTGAGGCCAGAGTCTGAAAAGCTCACTGTTGAGCTGCCTGACCAGAATGAATGCCCTCCAGGTATGCTTTGGTTTGTTGCAACTGCCTCTCTACACCCTGGATGGCATTCAAAATTGTAGACTGCCCAACAGTGAGGGACCTGCGGAGGTCAATGGCCTCCTCACCGAGGGCAGTAGGGGTGACTGGGGTAGGGGCTGAGGTGTCTGGGGCGAAGGAGATGCCCACCCTCATTGGTGAGCGGGCACGGGGCAAAGGCTGAGGGGCTGCTGGGAGGGTGGTGCTGGAGGGGGGGTGGCGGCTGTACCTGTAGATGCGGGGGGCACAGATGGGGCCACCCCCACAAGGGAGCTCCCATCAGAGGACGAGTCCGAATCACTGGTGTCAGTTCCTGTCCCCGCCGTGGAGCTCCCCTCGCCCTCCGTCCCACTAGTGAATTCAGACTCCGTTGTGTCACCCTCCAGGGCCATGTGGGATGCAGCTCCCTCCTGCTCCGGTGCCACTGCTCCTCCGCCTGATGATGCCAATGCACACAAGAACAGGGAGACAACAAAAAGGGGGGGGAGACAGAAGAAAGGCATGTTGAGTGCATGCAATATCGCTACCGTTGGCGGACACTACAGACACAGAAGCCCCCTGCACTACGCCGTGCACTTGGAGTTCCCTAATCAATCACAGGGACATGGGTGACAAGGCTATGCCCGATTGCTGCACACATGGAAGTCACTGTGACTAGGTGTAGTTGACTCTGTACACAGGTGGGGTAGGGTGCCACAGGGCCTGCCTTTAGAAGGGACCTTGCCTACTAAACTCGCCCTGGCCTAGGGGAACCCACAGCCCACCTCCCCCACCCAGACACCTACAATGCGCGCTGAATCAGCTGAATGAGAGTGTACTCACCCCCTTGTGGCTGCTGTGATGCCCTCAAGCGCCCATCCAACTCCAGGTACGCCACCGCCAGGATCTGGAACATCAGGGGGGTCGTGGTGCGACGGGCATCCCTCCCACGTTGTGAGGCCATCCCCAGCTGGGCCTCCGCCATCTTCTTGCTCCAGCGGCGAATGTCCTCCCATCTTTTCCAGCAGTGGATGCTCCGTCTGTGATAGACCCCCAGGGTCCGGACGTCCTTGGCGGTGGCACGCCAAATATCCTTCTTCTGGTGGCCCTAACCTACAGGAATAGTACAGGGGAAAAGGAGAAGATATAACCGTCCGCACCATCACAGTCATTGGCCCACATCCCTACCCTTGCCATGACGCACATGCCTTCACCATCGTTTCATGCACGCCTCATTCTCCCCCCCTATCTTTCATCCACACCACTCCAAATAGCCATTGCCCATACAGCATGCTCACAGTGTACTCACCTGTTTGTCTGGAGGCCCGTAGAGTAGCATGTACTGGGGGAGGACCCCATCCACGAGTTTCTCCAACTCCTCCGTGCTGAAGGCAGGGGCCCTTTCCCCAGACACACGAGCCATTGTCTCTTCCAGACAGAGGTCACTGCAGCACTTGCAGTGTAGGTCCTCTCCTGTCGAAGATCAGGTATCAAGTGATTGAACAGAGAGAAAATGGCGGTCACGTCATCACTGTGGGCCTCTTCTGTGGGTGGAGTGGACATGCCTGGACCCTCCTGTCCAGTGACGTCGGGTAGGGGTCCTGCAGGGGTGTAAAGGCATGATTATTGCATCTGTGCGTGACATGGTGTGCAATGGGTGGGTGACCCTGTACCCCAGTGCTTGCATTCCTGTGTAGGACCTTGTGTGATAATGGTTTAGGGAGGTGTATGGGTATGTGCAGTGGACATGCTTTGGTGATGGGTGTCCATGCTTTGGTGTTACATGCAGGGCTTGGGTTTGGGATGTGTGGTTTGTGATATTGGGACATACGTGAGGAGTTTGAGTGATGGGGTGAGGGCGAGGGTGGGGGTATGTGATGGCATGCAGGTGGGGTGGGGGGATAAGGTAGTAAAGATTTGCCTTACCAGAGTCCATTCCTCCAGCTACTCCTGCGAGGCCCTCAGGATGCAGTATAGCTAAGACCTGCTCCTCCCATGTAGTGAGTTCTGGGGGAGGAGGTGGGGCTCTGCCGCCAGTCCTCTGAACCGCAAGGTGGTGTCTTGAGACCACGGAACGCACCTTCCCCGTAGGTCGTTCCACCTCTTCCTGATGTCATCCCGTGTTCTTGGGTGCTGTCCCACTGCGTTGACCCTGTCCACGATTCTTCGCCATAGCTCCATCTTCCTAGCTATGGTGGTGTGCTGCACCTGTGATCCGAATAGCTGTAGCTCTACCCGGATGATTTCCTCCACCATGAACCTGAGCTCCTCCTCAGAGAACCTGGGGTGTCTTTGCAGTGCCATGGGGTGGTGTGGGTGATGTGTGGGGTGGTCTTTGTTGTGATGTGTGGGGTGATATTTAGAGATGTTTGTTGTGAGGTGCTTGGATGTTGTGTGAGTGATGGTGTAGGGTGCCTGTGGATGCTATTGTTCTTTCTGGTGGTGTCTCTCTCTGGCCTTCTGTCGCAATTGTTGACATAAGGGTTTGTGGGTGATGTGGGTGTGTGTTTTATATTGTATTGGATGTGTGGGAGTTGTGTGTGTATGTGTATCAGGTGTGTGTATTTCGAATTGTCCAATGTGGTAGTGTTTTGTAAATGTGTGTGTATTTTGAGCGCAGCGGTGTGTACCGCCAATGGAATACCGCAGTTGAAAGACCGCCGCGTGGATTCGTGGGTCGTGATAGTGTGGACGTATTCCTGTTGGCGTGACAGTGGAGGTTTTGTTATTGCCAGTTTATAACTGACCTTTGGTGAGGCGGCCTTGTGTTGGTGTCTGGATTTTGGCGGATTCTGAGCTGTGGGTCATAATAACCCGTGGCGGAATTCCGCGGCGGTGTGTTGGCGGTCTTCTGCACGGTGGTAAGCGGCTTTTAGTGCCAATGTTGTAATGACCCCCTTAGATACTTTAGGAACTTTGGGGGTCATTCTGACTTCGGCGGGCGGCGGAGGCCACCCGCCAAAGTTCCCCCGACAGAATACCGCAGCGCGGTCAAAAGACTGCCGCGGTAATTCTGAGTTTCCCGCTGGGCCGGCAGGCGACCGCCAGAAGGCCGCCCGCCCGCCCAGCGGGAAACCCCCTTCCACGAGGATGCCGGCTCCGAATGGTGCCGGCGGAGTGGAAAGGGTGCGACGGGTGCAGTTGCACCCGTCGCGATTTTCAGTGTCTGCTATGCAGACACTGAAAATCTTTGTGGGGCCCTGTTAGGGGGCCCCTGCAGTGCCCATGCCATTGGCATGGGCACTGCAGGGGCCCCCAGGGGCCCCACAACACCCGTTCCCGCCAGCAAGGTTCTGGCGGTCAAAACCGCCAGAACCAGGCTGGCGGGAAGGGGGTCGGAATCCCCATGGCGGCGCTGCCTGCAGCGCCGCCATGGAGGATTCCTCAGGCCAGGGGAAAACCGACCGCGGCTTTACCGCCGCGGTCAGAATTGGCCTGGATGCACCGCCAGCCTGTTGCCGGTGCATCCGCGGTCCCCGGCCCTGGCGGTCTATGACCACCAGGGTCGGAATGACCCCCTTTGAATGAAAACAATATCATGTACAGTCTTTGAAAATAGCTTATTGCCATTTTTACAAAGTGGACAGTGCAAAAATCAACAGTTCCTGGGGGAGGTAAGTAAAGGTTAGATTAGGAGGAGAAGTAAAACACTTAAAAGTCTCAGTTCTGGGGCATAGGCAGCTCACCGTTGGGGGTTCAAGGCAACCCCAAAGTTACCACACCAGCAGCTCAGGGTTGGTCAGGTGCAGAGGTCAAAGAGGTGCCCAAAACACATAGGCGCCTATGGAGAACAGGGGTTCTCTGGTTCCAGTCTGCTAGCAGGTAAGTACCTGCGTCCTAGGGGGGCAGACCAGGGGGGTTTAGTAGAGCACTGGGGGGGACACACGTAGGCACACAAAACACACCCTCAGCGGCACAGGGAAGGCCGGGTACAGTGTGCAAAGCAGGCGTTCGGTATTGTATAGGTTTCAATGGAGGGACCGGGGGGGTCACTCTAGCGTTGCAGGCAGGCACGGGGGCTTCTCGGGACAGCCACCACCTGGGCAAGGCAGAGGGTCGCCTGGGGGTCACTCCTGCGTCGAAGTTCGGTTCCTTCAGGTCCTGGGGGCTGCGGGTGCAGTGTTGGTTCCAGGCGTCGGGTCCCTTGTTACAGGCAGTCGCGGTCAGGGGAAGCCTCTGGATTCTCTCTGCAGGCATCGCTGTGGAGGCTCAGGGGGGTCGTCTCTGGTTACTCACTGGCTCGCAGTCGCCGGGGAGTCCTCCCTGAGGTGTTGGTTTTCTGAAGGTCGATCCTGGGGCGTCGGGTGTAGAGTGTAGAGTCTCACGCTTCCGCCGGGAAACATGAAGTCTTTGGAAGTTGCTTCTTTGTTGAAAAGAAGTAGCTGGTTTTGAACACGGCCGCTGTTCACTGGAGTTTCTTGGTTCTCTAGTCAAGGGCAGTCCTCTGAGGCTTCAGAGGTCGCTGGTCCCTGTCGGATGCGTCGCTGGAGCAGGTTTTCAAAGTTGGAGACAGGCCAGTAGGACTGGGGCCAAATCAGTTGTCGTCTTCCTCCTTCTCTGCAGGCTTGTACGTCAGCAGTCCTTCTTCTTTCTTCAGGTTGCAGGAATCTCATTTCCTGGGTTCTGGGGTGCCCCTAAATATTGAATTTAGGGGTGTGTTTAGGTCTGGGAGGGCAGTAGCCAATGGCTACTGTCCTTGAGGGTGGCTACACCCTCTTTGTGCCTCCTCCCTGTGGGGAGGGGGCACATCCCTAATCCTATTGGTGGAATCCTCCAAACTTAAGATGGAGGATTTCTCAAGGTAGGGGTCACCTCAGCTCAGGACACCTTAGGGGTTGTCCTGACTGTGGGTGACTCCTTGTTTTTCACATTATCTCCTCCAGCCTTGCCACCAAAAGTGGGGGCAGTGGCCGGAGGGGCGGGCATCTCCACTAGCTTGGATGCCCTGGGGCACTGTAACAAAAGGGGTGAGCCTTTAAGGCTCACCGCCAGGTGTTACAGTTCCTGCAGGGGAGGTGAAAAGCACCTCCACCCTGTACAGGCTTTGTTCCTGGCCACAGAGTGACAAAGGCACTCTCCCCATGTGGCCAGCAACATGTCTGGTGTGTGGCAGGCTGGCAGAAACTGGTCAGCCTACACTAGAAGTCGGGTAGGTATTCAGGGGGCATCTCTAAGATACCCTCTGGGTGTATTTTACAGTAAATTCCACACTGGCATCAGTGTGCATTTATTGTGCTGAGAAGTTTGATACTAAACTTCCCAGTTTTCAGTGTAGCCATTATGGAACTGTGGAGTTTGTGTTTGACAAACTCCCAGACCATATACTCTTATGGCTACCCTGCACTTACAATTTCTAAGGTTTTGCTTAGACACTGTAGGGGCATAGTGCTCATGCACTTATGCCCTCACCTGTGGTATAGTGCACCCTGCCTTAGGGCTGTAAGGCCTGCTAGAGGGGTGAAATACCTATGCCACAGGCAGTGTGAGGTTGGCATGGCACTCTGAGGGGAGTGCCATGTTGACTTAGTCATTTTCTCCCCACCAGCAAACACACACGCTGTGGGGCAGTGTGCATGTGCTGAGTGAGGGGTCCCCAGGGTGGCATAAGACATGCTGCATCCCTTAGAGACCTTCCCTGGCACCAGGGCCCTTGGTACCAGTAGTACCAGTTACAAGGGACTTACCTGAGTGCCAGGGTTGTGCCAATTGTGGAGACAAAGCTACAGTTTAGGGAAAGAACACTGGTGCTGGGGCTCGGTTAGCAGGGTCCCAGCACACTTTCAAATCATAACTTAGCATCAGCAAAGGCAAAAAGTTACGGGGTAACCATGCCAAGGAGGCATTTCCTCACATCCCCCGTCCGGTTCTTCTCACTCGTTGCCCACAAACCTCCCACCCTGGCCCAGAAAAACATATACTCATCATCCTCACATGCTGGCCTGTGCCCCACCCCTGTCTCTTCCATCCACGACACTCAATACAATCATGTGCCATCCACCATGCACACAGTTTACTCTCCTGTTTGTCTGGAGGACCGTAGAGTAGCGTGTACTGAGGGAGGACCCCATCCACCAGTTTGTCCAACTCCTCCGCAGTGAAGATAGGGGCCCTTTCCCCAGACACTGAAGCCATTGTCGCTTCCAGACGCAGGTCACAGCAGCACTTGCAGTGTAGGTCCTCTCCTGTTGAAGGTCAGGTTTCAAGTAAGTGAAGAGATAGAAAATGGCGTTCACGTCCGCGGCGCTGTGTACCGTCACCGTCGGCGTACATCGTCATTAGCTCCTGGAACCCATAGGGCCCAATGATAACCAATGCTGAATTGCTCAGCGGTCTTCGACTGCCTACCACGACGCTGCACAACGCCAGCGCAGTTACCTCATTTCCCCTTGTCCCTCCTTACAGGTCAGGCAGCCACCATTTCAGGGGGGCACATGGCAGGCCAACTAACTGCGTCACAGCACTTTTGTCCAGGAATACGGACAGATAAAGGCACACAACGATTATATCATGATTGTGCTAAACACCCTTGTGAAACCTATGTGGTGTATGACCCTCTGCTCACCCTTCTCCTCCATAGGACACGTCCGCTGGGGCAGGTGATGAGATGGCAGCATCCTCCGCTGTACAGACCCCTGGTGGACCTGTCGACAATGGAAGACAGACACTTCATTATCACCTACAGACTTGATCGTACTACAATCTAGGAACTGTGTGGCCAGTTGGAGCCAGACCTGATGTCAGCTATCCGCCGTCCAACAGGAATACCCCCTCTAATGCAGGTTCTGTCAGTGCTCCATTTCCTGGCCAGTGGGTCCTTTCAAACAACAGTGGCCATGGCATCAGGGATGTCACAGCCAATGTTCTCTAACGTGTTGTCCAGAGTGTTATCTGCCCTGCTGAAACACATGCGCTTCTACATCGTGTTCCCTCAGGTGGAGGATTTGCCCACAGTGAAAGGTGACTTCTATGCCCTGGGACATATCCCCAACATTATTGGTGCCATTGATGGTATACATGTGGCTTTGTCCCCCCCCGCAGGAATGAACAGGTGTACAGAAACCGCAAAAGCTACCATTCTATGAATATGCAGATGGTGTGCTTGGCAGACCAGTACATCTCCCATGTGAATGCCAAGTAGCCTGGCTCTGTGCATGGCGCTTACATTTTGAGGAATAGCAGCATCCCTTATGTGATGGGGCAACTCCAGAGGCACCATGTGTGGCTAATAGGTGAGCCCAAGGTCTCCGCACAGTTTAAATAGGTGTCTGGATATGGGAGAGTCCCTAAGGGTTGGAGGATGTCTAACAGTTGTCCCTCGATATTTGCAGGTGACTCTGGTTACCCCAACCTGTCATGGCTACTGACCCCAGTGAGGAATCCCAGGACAAGGGCAGAGGAACGCTACAATGAGGCACATGGGTGAACTAGGAGGATAATAGAGCGCACCTTCGGCCTCCTGAAGGCCAGATTCCGATGCCTCCATCTGACAGGTGGCTCCCTATACTACTCACCGAAGAAGGTGTGCCAGATCATCGTGGCATGCTGTATGGTGCACAACCTGGGTTTGCGACACCAGGTGCCTTTTCTGCAAGAGGATGGGCCTGATGCTGGTCTTGTGGCAGCTGTGGAGCCTGTGGACTGTGAAGAAGAGGAGGCAGAAGAAGAAGATATAGACAACCGAAACAACATCATTGTCTTATCCAGGTGTCTCGTTGACACCTGTTCGGTATAAGTCAATAAGGACGCTCAATGAAGGACCACACGCCAATTATAAATACAATTTAGCTTTACTAGAATTGCAGGTAAAATGTAAGCATTTAGCACATTAACAATAGTAGAATAAGAATAGCAATGAAAAGCATCTATTTATATATATATATATATAGGCAAATAATTAATTGACAGATATGTTTTGATTAACTGTATACTAAAATGCATTGCACTACGATATTCAGGAAGCAGAATATAAATGAGTTGAATACTTCAGATAAGCTTTGATTTACTGCACACCAAAATCCATGTTTCAATTACTGCAGCAGGCTCTCACTACGATGTTCAAGAGGCAATATATAAACAAACTAAATACTTCTGATAAGCTTTGATTTACTGCACACCTAAATGCATGTTTCAGTTATTGCAGCAGTTCACACTAATAGGTTTAGAAAGCAAAATAAAAACGAGCTGAATACTTCAGGTTATAAACACAGTGCAGGCATAAATAATCAGTCATAATAATAGAGTAGAGAAACAAAGGTATTTTATCACTGTGTGGAAACTTAACTTAATCCACGACATGCTGGGGAGCCCTCTACCGCCTGCTTGGACCTCTCTCCCCCTCAAGCACCACGAGCAAACAGGGAGGCAGCGCTGGGCCATGGCAGCTTCCACAATTCCATCTGCGAGCTTCCAAATCCCTCACCCACAGTTCAGTGCTTAAATAACTCGAAGCTTGGATTCTATCTCATTCTGGCATTTTCTAGCTATGTTATCAGTACTTGGCTGCTCTGCTCTGCTCCAGCCTTTGTTTTCATTCCATCTTCTCCCTGTACTCTCGTTCGCAAGGTTGAGACGGAGTCTTCTACACAAACAAGCTTGAAAATAATATCATGAACTTTTCCACGATGTTTGGGAGGGGGTTTCAGCAGGCATTACGCTCATCTACACTGCTCAAGCTAATTAACCCTTTGCGTTACAATGTCTTCCGCATCTTTCCCTAATACAGAACACTCCACCCCTTAGATGAGCGTGATGCATGTTGAAACGGATATCATTTGCTTTGACATTCCGCTAGCTAGGTTGCTACTAATACTGGTCAACGTTATTCTAAGCGCTTGCATCTTTAGTATGAAAATTGCTTTGTGCATACATATAGTCTACATAGTATAGTCATTAGCGTAACACAAACAATCAATAACCAAATTAGCTGTTGTAACACTATAGTTAGCGTCTTTATGGCTCCTAGTGCCCAGCCTAAGAAGATGTCATACCAATGGTGCTCAATTATTTGCTGGATGCATGAAGCAGTGTGCATAAGCTGTTTAGTGTTTATGGTCATCAGTATGGCTGTATCCTTGGTGTATTTAGCTGCCATATCAAATTTAGCAAAGGTAACTTGTGCGTAGTGCTTGATTGCCTCTTATCTGGGTAGCTTAACAACAAGCGAGATGTTCCACTCTAACTGCGCACGCATTTGCGTCTGTAATGTGGTTATGGTGAACTTGGTCGGTACAAGATGTGAGTGCTTATGTCAATAATGCTGGTAATATTGCGCGTACACATTACTTGCTCTCCGGTGGTTTGTATAAATCCGTTAATAAGTAAGGGATGATTAGTAACATAACATATACTTTCTGTTCCTATCTGATATAAGTCTGTGCCATTAATAGTATAAGGTAACCATTCACATTCTCCTGGTATTGGGTGAAGGCATGGGTCTAGCGCCCGTCCAGTGTGGGTACATACCCACCCCTTGGACCAATCTGCACATCTAGTGGGATCTACGGTGTGATTTGTGTGATCAATCCATTTTTTGTCAGTGTGAGGTATCCACCATTCTTCACCTATTACTACAGGGAGCAATATAAAGGGGCACCATATTTCAGGAGGAAGATTACTTCTAGCTATATCAAAATGAGCATAACCCATCTCTCCCTCACAATGGAATTGTATAGGCTTTACCCATATTTCCTCAGGCAAATGCAATTGTTGTCTCCAATATTCACCTTGAAGCTGTCCCCATTCCGCTTTGAAGTCTACATACTGTTCATTAACAATACTTTGCCATAGTATGCACTGAATTCCTTTGGACATTGTTTGGATGCTTTGAAAGCTTTTTCCAAATTGTTCATAAGTGCAATTATGCCATTGCCAATCACGATACAACCCACGCAGGACTTTCCATACTTCTTGTGAGTGTGTAGGCCCCCATTGAGAAATTACTTTTATGGCCTCTCCTGTACTATATCCTGTAGAGGATAGCTTCTTCCTAATGGCTTCAATATCAAAAGAATTCAGGGCCCCTACCCCGATTCCGGTGGCCCCAGCTACCAAGGACCCTAGATCTCTTCTATTGCGTAACTTTAGCAAGGGCCATAACTGTGGTGTCCATGGTGCACATAATAGATCATACTTTGAGACATTACCCTTAACAAAATGTATCTGTAACACAATACGATTAATTATGCTTGCATGCAGAACTTGCTTACATCCTATTCTATATCGCATTATAGAAACGTTGCTTAAGTTGTTAACCATGTGTCTTTCGGTTATATAAAACATGAATGCTGGTATTCTATTGTTCATTGTAACAACCACCATGTGTCCTGGTATCACAATATTTACATATCATGTTTAGCATATAATTCAAAGCCTGTACTGTTGCTGGCGTCCCCTGCAACTCGTTTAGTCCGTTGGCATGTCAGATTTGCTGTCCAGTTACCTTCCAGGTCACAGCTTTGGCAGCCATCCACTTGCCTCCAGGTACCACCATGTTGCAAAGTAAAACATTTCCCTGGTCATCAGTTATGTTAGCTGCTTGAGGTGCACAAGTGAAATGACGGACTATATTCGGTCGGACTCATACACTTTTCCGGTTATAATCATGAACCACGTCATCGATGCAGATGTCATCATTTACGACCGTGGGGTAAGTCTCACTGCAAGTACAAATACAGGTACATTTGAGTTCTTTAAAAGTATAACATACGTACTCCCCACCCCTTGACTCAATAGCTCTCCTGCCTCTGGCTTTTTTTTCCTGGATGGTTCACCCATACTTTTCTTCCTGTGCTTCCAAATCCTCCCTCACCTCGCTGGGTGCTATCGGGGGGGCAGATCTTTCTTCAATGTGAGGGGTGTATGCTTGTTCACAAATCACTTGTGCAAGTCTATCATGTGCTGATAACTTTTTTTCTGTTCTTTCAACAATCCGTTATATCTCTGAATCATACCTACAGCTTGTGGATAATAACTAAGGTGCACAATCCACCGAATTCCCTGTTCCTGCGCCCAGCCCTGCACTGTTTTCCCTGAAAAGTGTGTGCCCCTATCTGTTTGGATCACATCATGTGCCCCATAATGTTTTATCTGGTAGTTTAGCCCTCGCAAAGTGGACTTTTGGTCTGCAGACTTACAGGGCATACCCAACATAAGGCCAGAGTAGGGGTCCACCATGGTCAATACGTAGCTTTTTCCTCCTTCCTTTGGTAGCGGCCGATATAGTCCAATTGCCACACTGTAGTAGCTGCACTTCCTCTTCTGATATGGCCGCTAGACTTCTTTTGCAAGGGCATTTGTCTAATCCGGTTGCAAGTGGGATACTCCTTTACTGCTTTTTGCACTTGTTCTTTAGTGGCTGGAATTTGTCGTAGCTGTGCCCATGCATAAGTGCCATTCTCTCCTGGATGTCCGGATGTTGCATGGGCCCTGTTTGCTAAAGCGGCTTCAGCTTCCTCCTTGATGACCACCGTTCGCGTTTTGGCCATTAGATCTACGGTGTTGTCGAATAGAGATGAAAGTGAGGTGTCCAATGGGCAATGGGCATCCACATGTCCCACATAGATTTGACATTTGTGCCCTTTCTCCCACATCTCTTCCCATAGCTACTCGCCTCCCGAAATGGGGGTGCCTTTAATTTCCATCCATCCTTGCGCTAAGTCGGGGCCCAGCTTGCTAGTCCTTGGTAAGTGGCCCGACTGTCAGTGTGCACAAATGTTTTCTCTCTGATGGGGGCTTGTTCGAACACTGCTGCTACCCCCTGCAGTTCTGCAAGCTGGCTTGATTCATTATCCCCTTCTCGCAGCAACATAGTTTCTGTAGCAGGCTGGAATGCGACTATTTGCCTTTGTCTTTTTTCCTTGATAGTACCGGGCGGTACCATCTGTAAACCATACATTTTGCCGTTCTTCTTCGGTGAGTTGTTCAAAAGGCGGGGCTGCTTTAAATGGTGAGGACTCCATCTCAGACGGCTCTGGCGAGGGGACCATTGCCTGCAAGTCCACTGCCCCCAGCATATCTTCTTGTAACTTCGATACTCCTGCTGGCCCCGGTTTTGCCCTCTGCTGCAGATACCATTTCCACTTCACGATGGCAAACTCCTGCGCTCTGCCTACTTTATTGCCAACCCCTCCTTCTCTTGTCCAACCTAGTAAGGGGACCCATGTTTTTAAAGTGACCGGTCGATCATCAGTTATGCGTTCTATTTCCACTAAGGCCCAATCTTGTGGCACCCTCTTTTTTTTCTGCCTCTGCCATAGGCTCCACATCACTACATCATCTACATCATCCTGTACTATCATTTCCAGCTCAAACGGGTCTCCTTCTGTGATGGGACCTAACGTAAAAGGATTCTGTAATGCATCTTCTGCTCCAGTGTCCCACAACCTCACCAACCATTTAAACAAAGGCTCTGCAGGCATCTGCCTTAACATACGGGTTCCCTTCAACAACTCACTCTGCGTATAATCTCTTACCAAACAAGAATTCTGTATTTGCCCGCCATTCGCTCCCTTTTCACCTTCAATTTCACCTACACGTCCTTCTCCACTTTCAACTCCACCTAGTTCTGTTACACGTACTTCCACCTCATCCTCCCAAGTATGTGGATCCCAATTTTCTTTGCGTACCAATGCCCTCACTTGCATAGTTAAGGGTATTTTAGGCTTCTGCCTACTCTTCTGTTTGCGTATCAGTGCCCTCACTTGCACAGTTAAGGGTATTTTAGGCTTCTGCCTACTCTTCTGTTTGCGTATCAGTGCCCTCACTTGCACAGTTGAGGGCATTTTAGGCTTCTGCCTACTCTTCTGTTTTGCTACTCGTACTGCCTTGCCTCCATTTGATCACCCCGAGTCACTGCACTTTCTATGGTCTCTTTCATAAGTAACTGCCTTTCCTGCAAGGCTGCAACCTCATCCCGCAGTTTTATTATCTCTGCATTGTGTGTTAATGTTTTCCTGTATACCGTACGGAGCGCAGACAGGTAAAGCCATCCCACTTGCCCTGCTGCTTTCAGCTCCAGCTTTGCCCCTCTTAGCTTCACACTCTCAAATGCATCTTCCACTAAGAGAGGAGTCACTTTCTCATCTAACCACCGGCGCTGCCCACCGGTTCAGGAGTCCTGCCACACCAGAGAACGGGTCAGTTGCTAACCACCCGGGAATTGATCTGACTTCTGCCCCATGCTGCCTTCCGCTCTCTGCCTCACTTTTCTTACGTCCCCAAAGAGGCATTATTGACTTATACCCCACTTCTGGTACCAAATGTCTTATCCAGGTGTCTGGTTGACACCTGTTCGGTATAAGTCAATAAGGACGCTCAATGAAGGACCACACGCCAATTATAAATACAATTTAGCTTTACTAGAATTGCAGGTAAAAGGTAAGCATTTAGCACATTAACAATAGTAGAATAAGAATAGCAATGAAAAGCATCTATTTATATATATATATATATATATATATATATATATATATATATATATATATATATATATATATATATATATATATATATATATATATATAGGCAAAGAATTAATTGACAGATATGTTTTGATTAACTGTATACTAAAATGCATTGCACTACGATATTCAGGAAGCAGAATATAAATGAGTTGATTACTTCAGATAAGCTTTGATTTACTGCACACCAAAATGCATGTTTCAATTACTGCAGCAGGCTCTCACTACGATGTTCAAGAGGCAATATATAAACGAACTAAATACTTCTGATAAGCTTTGATTTACTGCACACCTAAATGCATGTTTCAGTTATTGCAGCAGTTCACACTAATAGGTTTAGAAAGCAAAATAAAAACGAGCTGAATACTTCAGGTTATAAACACAGTGCAGGCATAAATAATCAGTCATAATAATAGAGTAGAGAAACAAAGGTATTTTATCCCTGTGTGGAAACTTAACTTAATCCACGACATGCTGGGGAGCCCTCTACCGCCTGCTTGGACCTCTCTCCCCCTCAAGCACCACGAGCAAACAGGGAGGCAGCGCTGGGCCATGGCAGCTTCCACAATTCCATCTGCGAGCTTCCAAATCCCTCACCCACAGTTCAGTGCTTAAATAACTCGAAGCTTGGATTCTATCTCATTCTGGCATTTTCTAGCTATGTTATCAGTACTTGGCTGCTCTGCTCTGCTCTGCTCCAGCCTTTGTTTTCATTCCATCTTCTCCCTGTACCCTCGTTCTCAAGGTTGAGACGGAGTCTTCTACACAAACAAGCATGAAAATAATATCATGAACTTTTCCGCGATGTTTGGGAGGGGGTTTCAACAGGCATTACGCTCATCTACACTGCTCAAGCTAATTAACCCTTCGCGTTACAATGTCTTCCGCATCTTTCCCTAATACTGAACAATCATCATGCAATACTTCCAGTGAGATACAGGTAAGAGGATGGCACTGCTTCTCACATATCATACTACCGTAGGACATTGCATAAATCTGCCTTTTTACCTCTGTGTATGGACCCTGACATGTCACTTTGCCTTTCCATTTCACAGATCTGGGTCCCACTTTGTGCCCTCTGCTATGTTCACTGCTGCCCAACAACTGTGTAACATTGGTATGTGAACATGAACATTGACATTGCTATATTTCTGAGAGGTTGCAATTACACATTTGTGAAAGTACAGACTGACTCCAGATTGATTTGTGATTCAAGGGTGTTTATTTCTGTGCTAATAAGTGGAGGGGGTGTGCAATGGGCTGGGGTGATGGTGGAGGAATGTCCATGGTAGAGTTCAGTCTCTTGGTCTCACAGGTGCATTGTCCAAGGGGGCATAGGAAGTGGAGTGATGGAAGGTCAAAGTTGTCAGGGTGACAACGTGGGACAAAAGGGTGACAATCAGGAGAGTCTTATTTCCTGGCGGTGGTCTTGGCAATGTTCCCTGTCTTGTTCCAGGATCTCAGGGACCGTTTGCGTGGTGGTTCTCCTTCTGCAGGGGTTGGGGTGCTGGTGGCCTGTTGGTCCTGTGGCGGGGCATCCTGTCCACTAGCGGAGGTGGAGGGCTGTTCATCATTCAGGCTAGTGTCAGGGGCCCGTTTGTGTGCCACTGTGTCACTCATGGTGTTGGCCAGGTCTGCCATCACCCCTGCAATGGTGACCAGGGTCGTGTTGATGGACTTCAAGTCCTCCCTGATCCCCAGGTAGTGTTCCTCCTGCAGCCGCTGGGTCTTCTGAAACTTGGCCAGTACCGTGCCCATGGTCTCCTGGGAAAGATGATATGCTCCCATGATGTTGGAGAATGCCTTGTGGAGAGTGGGTTCCCTGGGCCTGTCCTCCCCCTGTCGCACAGAAGTCTTCCTGGCTTCCCTGTTATTCTGTGCCTCTGTCTCCTGAACAGTGTGCCCACTGCCACTGACCCCAGGTCCCTGATTATCTTGGGTTGGTGGGTTTGCCTGGGGTCCCTGTAGTGGTGGACACACTGCTGATTGACGTGTCCTGGGGACAGAGGGATGGGCCCGCTGGGTGGGTGCTGTGGTGTTGTCTCCTGAGGGGGGAGGCTCTGTGGTGGTTTGTGACTGTGGCAGGGAAACCGACTGTCCAGAGGTCCCTGATGGACCGGGCTGGTCATCCAGATCCAGGCGTGCAGAGCTGCTGTCGTCACTGTGGACTCCTTCTGGGGGGGGGGACTGGATATGTCTGGCACCTCCTGTCCAGTGACGTTGGGTATGGGTCCTGTTGGGGTGTAAATGCATAGTTATTGTATCTGTGTGTGCCATCTTGTGCATTGGGTAAGTTACCCTCTACTCCTGTGCTTGCAGTGTTGTGTTTTCTATTGTGTGATTAGTGTTTTGGGGTCTGTGTGGGTATCTGTACTGGACATGCGTTGGTGTTGCATGCAAGGCTTGGTATTGGGATGGCTGGGTTGTGATAGTGGGGCATATGTGAGGTGTTGGAGTGATTGGGGTGAGGGGGAAGGGTGGGGGTATGTACTGGCATGCAGGTGGGGTGGGGGATATGGTAATTAAGATATGTCTTACCAGAGTCCATTCCTCCTGCTACTCCTGCGAGGCCCTCAGGATGCAGTATTGGCAAGACTTGCTCCTCCCATGTTGTTGGTTGTGGGGGAGGAGGTGGGGGTCCACCGCCAGTCCTCTGTACAGCAATCCGGTGTCTTGAAACCACAGATAACACCTTCCCTCGTAGGTCGTTCCACCTCTTCCTGATGTCATCACGTGTTCTTGGATGCTGTCCCACTGCGTTGACCCTGTCGACGATTCTCTGCCATAGCTCCATCTTCCTAGCAATGGAGGTGTGCTGCACCTGTGATCTGAAAAGCTGTGGCTCTACCTGGATGATTTCCTCCACCATGACCCTGAGCTCCTCCTCAGAAAACCTGGGGTGTCTTTGAGGTGCCATGGTGTGGTGTGGGTGATGTGTGAGGTGATGTTTGTTGTGTTGTGTGCAATGTTATCTTGGTGTGTGTTGTCTGAGGTGTGTGGATGTTGTATGAGTGATGGTGTTGTGTGCTTGTGGATGCTGGTGTAGTGTTTGCTATTCTCTCTATCTGCCTCTTCACAAAAATGTCGTTGTGAGGGGTTGTGGGTAATGTGGGTGTGTGTTTTATAGTGGTGTGGGTGTGTGGGGGTGGTGTGTGTATGTGTATCAGGTGTGTGTATTTCGAATTGTCCAATGTGGCTGTGTTTTGTAAATGTGTGTGTATTTTGAGCGCAGTGGTGTGTACCGCCAACGGATTACCGCGGTTGAAAGACCGCCGCATTGATTCGTGGGTTGTGATAGTGAGGGCGTATTCTTGTTGGCGTGACGGTGTGGGTTTTGCTATCGCCAGTTTATCACTGACCTTTGGTGTGGCAGACTTGTGTGGGTGTCTGTATTGTGGCGGATTACGAGATGTGGGTCGTAATACCTGTAGCGGATTTCCACTGCGGCCACGGTATGTTGGCGGCCTTCAGCATGGCGGTAAGTGGGATTTACTGCCAGAAGACATAGGCCCTCATTACAACCCTGGCGGTAAATCCCACTTACCGCCAGGGTTGTAATGAGGGCCTATGTCTTCTAAAGAGGCTATCCCCAGGGTTGTTAGGACCACTTCTGAAAGTCTGAATTTCAAAAGTCTGAGGGGTCTGTGCTTGGAAAGGAGCTTAAGGATTGGGAAGAACCCCAACAAGGAATTCCTCTTGAATCTTCTCTTACAAAATGACCAGTAGCATCCTAATGGTCAGGTACAACCAGAAGAGGAGGTAGAGGGAGATTCTACCCTATTAGATTCAGGAGAGGGTCCTGAAGATCCAGGGGAGGGTCCTTCCACGGATGTTTCCCTTAACAAACCTCTTAGTGTAGCTGGTAGTGGGAAGGGGTCACACACAGGTAGAGCACCCTTCACACCTAGAGGCCAGGTCACTAGAGTAACACAAGTTAGGGAAAGGTCAACCTCTGCTCATTCCTATGTCACTTCTGTGTCAGAAGTGTCCCACACATCCAACCCTGAGGACCAGTCCCTAGCTAGGGAACTCAGAAAGCTGAGGTTGGACAAGGCCAGACTGAGGCTACAGCAGCAACAATTGGCCTTAGATAGGGAATCCCTAGCTGTGGAAATGGAAAGGCCGGGGTTAGGGTTAGTTCCCCATGATGGCAGCAGCAGCAGTAGTGTCAGAAGTTCCAGTGTTAGAGAAAACACATTTGATTCTAGAAACCTGCACAAGATTGTTCCCCATTACAAGGAGGAGGATGACATTTACAAGTGGTTTACTGCACTTGATAGGGCCTGTAAAGTTCAGAGGGTCCCTCAGGTACAGTGGGCTGCTATACTGTGGTTGTCTTTCTCTGGCAAGGGTAGCAATAGACTCCTTACTGTTAGAGAGGATGCCTCAGACAATTACAATGTTCTGAAAACTGCACTCTTGGATGGATTTGACTTAACCACTGAACAATCTAGGATTAAGTTCAGAGAAACCATGAAAGAGTCTTCACAAGATTGAATAGACTGTGTGGACTCTTCAGTGAAGGCCTTAGAAGGTGGGTTGCATTGCAGCAAGGTGTCTGAATATGAAAGCTTATACAATCTGATCTTGAGAGAGCATATTCTTAACAATTGTGTGTCTGATTTGTTGCACCAAAATCTTGTGGACTCAGATCTGACCTCTCCCCAAGAATTGGGAAAGAAGGCAGACAAATGGGTCAGAACAAGGGTGAGCAGAACAGCTCATACAGGGAGTGACAAGGACAGCAAGAAGAAGGATGGTAAGTCACATGACAAGGGCGGGGACAAGGATAAAAAGTCATCAGAGGCTTCATCAGGCCCACAAAACCCCTCTCGGGGGTGGGTCCAACTCCTCTTCTACTCAGCAGAAAAAGCCTTGGTGTTATTTATGTAAGCACAAAGGCCATTGGGCACGTTACCCCACTTTTTCCAGGAGAAACACCAACCCTCCCACCACCACAACCCCCACTTCTTCCTCTAGTGCCCCTAGTAATAGCAGTGGTGGTGGGAAAAACTCTACAGATAGCCAAACAACGGTGTAGCTAGGCTCACTTTTGGTAATGTAGTGGGGGTTGGTCTAGTTAGGGAGACCTCTGAGGCTGTTTTAGACTCTGATGGTGGCAATGACCTTACCACCTTAATTGCTTGTCCCCTTTATTATGGATAAGTACAAGCAACTACCCCTAATAAATTGTGTTCAGGTTGAGGCCTACAGGGACACAGGTGCCAGTGTCACTATTGTGATGGAGAAACTGGTTGCACCTGAGCAACACCTACTTGGTCATCAGTACTGACTTACCTGTAGAGTGTCTATTGAGCAATGATTTGGAAACTTCAACTTGGGTGAAGTGGTGTTGGAGGCCTATGCAGCCATGCTGGGCATTCCAGGGCACATCTTTGCTCTTACCTGGGCTCAGGCCAAGAAGCAAAGAGGACAGGGAAACTTGGATCCTGGAACAATAGGCCAAGTGCTCCCAAAAACAAGGGGTAGAAAGGGCAAACCCTTGTCCATTATCCCTACCTCTCCAGAAGATTCCCCTTTTGATGAGGAGGAGTCAACTTCTCGTGCAGAACCTACACCAGAGGAGCATCAGACTGACACAGCTGAGCTCTTGGGTGCAGGGGTACCTGCCAGGGACGAAGTGAGTGTGGCACAGCAGACCTGTCCCACACTAGAGGGTCTAAGACAGCAAGCTGTCAAACAGCAAAATTGGGATATCAGTGACTCACACAGAGTTTATTGGGAGAACAATCTCCTTTATACTGAGGCTAGGACCCTAAACCTGGTACTCCCAGGAGACTGGTCATTCCCTTGCAGTATAGGGAATTCCTCCTAACTCTGGCACATGAGAGTTCCTTGGCTGGACATCTAGGGCAAAGTAAAACCTGGGACAGACTTGTCCCTTACTTTCACTGGCCTCATATGTCAGAGGACACAAAAGAGTTTTGTCGCCCTTGTGGTTGGGGTGCCCTTTGAAATGGTAGGGGTTGACACAGTTGGCCCCCTTGCCCCTCCAACTGCTTCTGGTAATAGGTTCATCTTAGTGGTAGTGGACCATGCCACAAGATACCCACAAGCCATCCCCTTAAGGACCACTACAGCTCCTGCAATGTCAAAGGCGCTCCTGGGAACCTTTTTCCGGGGTGGACTTTCCTAAAGAGGTAGTATCAGACAGGGGTAGTAACTTCATGTCTGTATACTTAAAAGCTATGTGGAAGGTGTGGGGTGTAACCTATAACTTAACCACACCCTATCATCCACAAACAAATGGACTGGTTGAGATATTATTTTTAACAAAACTCTCAAAGGCATGATCATGGGACTCTCTGAAAAACTCAGAAGGAGATGGAATGTCCTCATGCTATGCCTCCTTTTTGCCTACAGGGAGGTACCCCAGAAAGGAGTGGGCTACAGCCCCTTTGAACTCCTCTTTGGTCACCCTGTTAGGGGTCCCCTTGCTCTTGTGAAAGAGGGTGGGAACAACCATTGGTGCCCCTTAAATAAGACATTGTGGACTATGTACTTGGCCTAGGATCAAGGGTGGCTGAGTATATGAAAAAGGCCACTAAAAACCTTCCGGCCGGGCAAGAGCTTCAAAGGCAAAGGCATGACCAGAAGGCTGTCCTGGCTGAGTACCACCTAGGACAGAAGGTGTGGGTTGTGGAGCCAGTGCCACAAGAGCACTCCAGGACAAATGGAGTGACCACATCTTATTGTGGAGAAAAAGGGTAAAGTCACCTATTTGGTGGACCTTGTAACTGCCAGAAGTCCCCTTAGGGTACTTCATGTCAACCGCCTTAAACCCTACTATGATAGGGCAGATTTGACCCTACTCATGGCCACAGATGAGGGGCAGGAGGAAGAGAGTGACCCTCTCCCTGATCTCTTCTCCAACACTGAAGTTGGTGGCATAGTGGAAAGAGTTGTACTTGCAGACTGCCTCACAGCAGAGCAGAGGGAAGACTGTAAGAATTTACTAGGCCGATTTTCTGAACTCTTTTCACTCACACCTGGTACCACTACTTGGTGTGAACATACCATTGATACTGGAGACAGTTTACCTGTCAAAAGTAAGATTTATAGGCAGCCTGATCATGTCAGAAACTGTATTAAATCTGAGGTTCAGAAAATGTTGAACATAGGTGTTATTGAGCACTCAGACAGCCCCTGGGCCAGCCCAGTGGTGCTTGTCCCCAAACCTCATAGCAAGGAAGGAAAGAAAGAAATGTGGTTTTGTGTGGACTATAGAGGGCTCAATACTGTAACAAAAACAGATGCTCACTCTATACCCAGGGCAGATGAGCTCATAGATACACTGGCCTCTGCCATGTATCTAAGCACCTTTGATTTGACTGCAGGGTATTGGCAGATCAAACTATCAGAGGATGCTAAGCCAAAAACTACATTTTCAACCACTGGAGGGCATTATCAGTTTACAGTTATGCCCTTTGGTTTGAAAAATGCACCTGCCACTTTCCAGAGGCTGGTGAACACAGTCCTCCAAGGTCTGGAAGCTTTCAGTGCAGCATACTTAGATGATATTGCTGTATTTAGCTCCACCTGGGATGACCACCTGGTCCACCTGCAGGCCTCACTGTCAAGGTTTCAAAATGTCAGATAGGGCAGGGGAAAGTGGTTTATCTGGGCCACCTGGTAGGTGGAGAACCGACTGAACCACTACAGGGGAAGATACAGACTATTTTAGACTGGGCTCCCCCTACTACTCAAGCCCAGGTCAGAGCTTTTCTTGGTCTCACTGGGTATTACAAGAGGTTCATTAAGAACTATGGTCCTCATTACAATCCTGGCGGTTGGTGTTAAAGTGGCAGCAATACTGCCAACAGGGTGGCAGTAACTACAGCCTAATTATGACCATGGCGGAAAGATCTCCGATAGACAGCCAATGTACCACACCGACCGCCAGGGTTGAAACAACAGCCACCATGGCGGGAGCTGCCTACAGCCAGGCGGAAGTCAATGTTCTGCCCACCATATTAAGACACTGCAATCCGCCACATTTTCTGGGGTGGTACCAACGACATCAAAAGCCTGACGGAAACTGAGCTCAGAAGGGGAAGGACTCACCATTGGAGACACAGGGAACAACAACTCCACCATGGAACCCGAACTGCATGTCTTCCCCATGATCTTCTACGTGCTGCCCCACCACGAACACCAACGCCAGCGAAGACGACGACAGTGAGTACAGACGCCTAGCACACAAGGGAGGGAGGGAAGAAAATGAGAGTGACACACACAAGAACCACACACACCCCTGAACACCATACACACAATCAGCTGCATCACTAAAATATTTTTACCCCGTAACTCGGATGAATAATGCAAGGACAACATGATTGCGAAAAATTGAATGTAATGAGAGCAACACATCTAGAAAAATAAGTCAGGTAAGATAATAGATATATACATATGTACAGAAAAAGGGACACAGCCCAGTCCACAATGTTCGTAGGTCACATGGCCACAGGCCAAAGTCCAAGGCCACACTGGTCACCTGCATCAACACGGAGGAAACACTGCAGGGGCATCTGTTGGTAAATAGGCAGGCACCTCAGGGGGACAGGGATTGGGGGGCACCTCAGCCGGGAGATGGTACAAGTCCACTGGTTCTGGAAGGGGCAACATGCCCTGTGCTTGGTTCTGGGGAGTGCATGGCCACAGTCTCTCGAGTGTGTGACTTGCCCACTTGCTCTGGAGGGGGCAACATGCCCTGTGCTTGGTCCTGGGGAGTGCAAGGCCACAGTCTTTCGAGTGGGTGGCTTGCCCACTTGCTCTGGAGGGGGCAACATGCCCTGTGCTTGATCCTGGGGAGTGCAAGGCCACAGTCTCTCGAGTGGGTGACTTGCCCACTTGCTCTGGAGGGGGCGAGATGCCCTGTGCTTGGTCCTTGGGAATGCAGGGCCACAGTCTCTCAAGTGAGTGTCTTACCCACTGGTGTTGGGGGGAGCCTTGTGCCCTGTGCTCTTGATCCTGGGGAGACTTTGGTATGTAGGTGTCTTACCCACTGGTTCTGGAGGGGGCCTCATGCCCTGTGCTCTTGATCCTGGGGAGTCTTGGGTATGTAGGTGTCTTACCCACTGCTTCTGGAGGGGGCCTCGTGCCCTGTGCTCTTGACCCTGGGGAGTCTTGGGTATGTGGGTGTCTTACCCACTGTTTCTGGAGGAGGCCTTGTGCCCTTTGCTCTTGATCCTGGGTAGTGCAAGGTCACAGCCTCTCAGGTAGGTGTCATACCCACTGGATTTGCAGGGGGCAGGCCGACAGCAGGCCATGTAGGCAGGATTATATACCGTCTGCCGGCGGTGATGGCTGCTCAGTGGAGGTGGTGGTGCTGCTGGTGGGGGGAGGCTCCTGCCCATCCCCTGCAACCTCGGACTGCTGCTCACTGGAGGTGGTGCTGCTGCTGGTGGGGGGGCTACTGCCCATCCCCTGCAACCTCGGACGGCTGCTCACTGGAGGCGGTGGTGCTGCTGGTGGAGGGAGGATCCTCCCATCCCCTGCAACCTCGAACAGCTGCACAACCATGGTTTGTGGTGGGGGCTCCGTCACAGTTCCTGCCCCAGGCCCCTTGTTCTTCATGCCTGCTGGTGCAGGCTCCTTGCTCTTCCTTGCAGCTGGGGAAGGCTTCTTTCCCTTCTTAGCAGCTGCTGCAGGCTCCTTTGTCTTCCTGGCAGCTGGGGCAGGCTACTTTCCCTTCTTAGCAGCTGCTGCAGGCTTCTTTGTCTTCCTGGCAGCTGGGACAGGCTCTTTTCCCTTCTTGCCTGCTGGGGCAGGCTCATTACTCTTTCTGGCAGCTGGGGCAGGCTCCTTTCCCTTGAGGATGCCTGGTGCAGGCTCCTTCACCGTCAGGACATGTGGCCTGGATTATTTTCCACCATGAGTGGATGTGGTGACAACTGGGCCAGTGGACTGGGTGGCTGGGGTGCTTGGCTGGGTTCTTCCTACCCTGCCCATACGTGCATGACGGGGGAGGGGTAGGGAAGAGGTCAATGGTGGATAGGAACAGTTTTTTAGGGACATTGGGGCGGGAAGAGGGAGAAGAAATGGGAGTGGAGGAAGAGGGAGTAGCTGTTGGAGGTGTTTGTCTGCTGATTGTGGGTGCAGGTGCATGGGCTGGATGCTGTTGTGAGGTGGATGGCTGTTGAGTGCTTGCATTTGTGTACCTTGGGGGGGCAGAAACAGTGGGAGAGGACACAAGGGATGTGTGTATGGCGGTTGTGGAGGTGTCTGTCAGTGAGGTATGTGTTCTGCCGGAAGTGGATGATGATGTAGTGCATGCAGGTGTAAGTGTAAACGGAAGTGGGGGGAAGGTGGAGGAGGAGGAGGAGGAGGGGCAGACAGTGGAAATAGTGGATGTTGGTGTGTCTGCATCTGGATGGTGTTTATGTGAGTGCCTTTGGGATGAAGTGTGGTGCTTGTGTTTGCCTGTACCACTCTTGTGCGTTGACTTGTGTGCATGCTCGTCTGTCTGTGTGCTTGGGATTGGTTGGGGTTGAGAAGAATGGGACTGGGAAGAGGAAGTTGGAGGGTTGTAGGAGGATGGCCTGGCTTATAGTGGGTACCTTGTGGTACTTACACCTTGTGCCAGGTCCAGTTATCCCTTATTAGTAGATTAGAGGTGTTCTAGCAGCTTAGGCTGATAGAGGTAGCTATAGCAGAGCATCTTAGGCTGAACTAGGAGACATGCAAAGCTCCTACTATACCACTTATATCACTTCGCACTATATTATAAGAAAACACAGTACTCAGAGTTACTAAAAATAAAGGCACTTTATTTTAGTGACAATATGCCAAAAGTATCTCAGAGGATATACTCCCTTAGGAGGTAAGTAATATACACAAAATATACACACACAAACCAAATCAGGTAAGTAAAGAGTTAGAAAAGTAGTGCAAACACTGCAGAACACAATAGAATGCAATAGGAGAAAATCGGCCTAGGGGCAACACAAACCATATACTCCAAAAGTGGAATGCGAACCACGAATGGACCCCAAACCTAATGTAGTGTGTAGAGGGTCGCTGGGAGTGTAAGAAAACACTAAGGGTGTCCAATGTACCCCACCCCAAGACCCTGAAAAGTAGGAGTAAAGTTACCCTACTACCCCAGAAAGACAGTAAAGTCGAGATAGGGGATTCTGCAAGGACAACAACTGACTGCAAAGCACTGAAGACGGATTCCTGGACCTGAGGACCTGTAAAGGAAGGGGACCAAGTCCAAGAGTCACGCAAGTGTCCAGGGGAGCAGGAGCCCACTAAACCCCTGATGAAGGTGCAAAAGGGGCTGCCTCCGGGTGGAAGAAGCCAAAGATTCTGCAACAACGGAAGGTGCCAGGAACTTCTCCTTTGATCAGAAGATGTCCCAAGGAGTGCTGGAGGATGCAGAGTTGATTCCACGCAGAAAGACCACAAACAAGCCTTGCTAGCTGCAAGAGTTGTGGTTGAGGATTTTGGGTGCTGCCAGGGCCCAGGAAGGACCATGAGGTCGCCCCTTGGAGGAGGAGACAGCGGGGTGCTCAGCAATACAGAGAGTCCAAGCAGAAGCAGGCAACACCCACAGAAGCACCTGAACAGGCACTTAGAAGATCTGAGGATGACGGTCGACTCAGAACAACAAAAGAGGATCCCACGACGTCGGAGTCCAACTCAGCGAGTTGGGCAATGCAGGACGGAGTGCTGGGGACCTGGGCTTGGCTGTGCACAAAGGAAGTCTTGCAAAAGTGCACAGAAGCCCGAGCAGCTGCAGTTCACGCACTAAACAGGATTACTGTCTGGACTTACCTCCACAATATTTGGACAGAAGGGCCACTGGACTGTCGGGGACACTTGGACCCAGCTCCTGTGCTCCAGGGACCACGCTCCTCAGGATGAGAGGGGACCCAGAGGTCCGGTGCTACAGAAGTTTGGTGCCTGCGTTGGCAGGGGCAAGATTCCGTCGACCCACAGGAGATTTCTTCTTGGCTTCCGGTGCAGGGTGAAGGCAGACAGCCCTCAGAGCATGCACCACCAGGAAACAGTCGAGAAAGCTGGCAGGATGAGGCGCTACAATGTTGCTGGTAGTCTTCTTGCTACTTTGTTGCGGTTTTGCAGGTGTCCTGGAGCAGTCAGCGGTCGATCCTTGGCAGAAGTTGAAGAGGGAAGTGCAGAGGAACTCTGGTGAGCTCTTGCATTCTTATCTCCTGAGATACCCACAGGAGAGACCCTAAATAGCCCACAGAGGAGGATTGGCTACAGAGAAAGGTAAGCACCTATGAGGAGGGGTCTCTGACGTCATGTGCTGGCACTGGCCACTCAGAGCTGTCCATTGTGCCCTCACACCTCTGCATCCAAGATGGCAGAGGTCTGGGACACACTGGAGGAGCTCTGGCCACCTCCCCTGGAAGGTGCTGGTCAGGGGAGTGGTCCCTCCCCTTTCCTTTGTCCAGTTTCACGCCAGAGCAGGATTGGGGGGATCCCTGAACCGGTGTAGACTGGCTTATGCAAAGAGGGCACCATCTGTGGCCTTCAAAGCATTTCCAGAGGCCAGGAGAGTCTACTCCTCCCAGGCCCTTCACACCTATTTCCAAAGGGAGAGGGTGTAACACCCTCTCAGAGGAAATCCTTTGTTCTGTCTTCCTGGGACTGGGCTGCCCAGGCCCCATGGGGGCAGAAATCTGTCTGAGGGGTTGGCAGCAGCAGTAGCTGCAGAGGAGACCTAGGAAAGCTAGTTTGGCAGTACCCGGCTCTATGTTGGAGACCCGGGGATGCATGGAATTCTCCCCCCAATACCAGATTGGTATTGGGGTGACAATTCCATGATCCTAGACATGTTACATGGCCATGTTTGGAGTTACCATTGTGACGCTACATATAGGTATTGACCTATATGTATTGCACGCGTGTAATGGTGTCCCCGCACTCACAAAGTCTGGGGACTTTGCCCTGAACAATGCGGGGGGAACCTTGGCTAGTGCCAGGGTGCCCACACACTAAGGCCCTCATTACAACCCTGGCGGTCGGTGTTAAAGCAGCGGAAAGACCGCCAACAGGCCGGCGGGAAAAAAAATGAAATTACGACCGTGGCTGAAACCGTCAACAAAGACAGCCACTTTAACACTCCGACCGCCACGGCGGTACAAACAAACAGCGCGGCAGTCACCGCCAACCGACAGGCGGGAGCCAATGTACCGCCCACAGTATCACGACCTTCCAATCCGCCACCTTTTCTGAGGCGGATTCACCGCAAACAAAAACACGGCGGAAACAGGACTTTGAAGGGAAAACGCTCACCTCTGCACACCCCACGAGGAACCAGGACGCCATGGAACCAGAGCTCCAGTTTTTACCAGCCTTTATCTTCTTGCTCCTCTACCAGGAGCACGAACACGGGCGGCGAAGACCACAGTGAGTACTGCACCTACGACACAGGGGGGGGGAGGGAAAATACAGTGACACACACACGCAACACGCAACACCCCCACCCTCACCCACGACAACACACTCACTAATACAGCATGATACATTACATTTACATCCCCCAATCCCCCGGAAGAATGCAAAGACAAAAGGAAATGAGGTGAACGATTGTAATACATTAAAATTCAGTAGTCAAATAATACACATACACTATTTACAAATATATACACCAAGAATATTAGTCCAAGATATTCCACCCTTAAAGTCTGTGGACCACTGGGCCCACACTGCATGGGCGAGGCCCACACAAGATACCCGAACATGACGGAGAGAACACTGCATGGGCATCAGACAGAAATAAAACAGGCACCTCAGGGGGAAGGGAAAGGGTGGGCACCTCAGCCGGTTGAGTGCACAACGCCAAATCCACGAGGGGGCCCCATGCCCACTGTTCAATCCTGGGGAGTGCAAAGCCACAGTCTCACAAGTCTCTACAGTGGGTGGGTTGCCCACTGTTCAATCCTGGGGAGTGCAAAGCCACAGTCTCTCAAGTCTCTACAGTGGGTGGTTTGCCCACTGTTCAATCCTGGGGAGTGCAAAGCCACAGTCTCTCAAGTCTCTACAGTGGGTGGTTTGCCCACTGTTCAATCCTGGGGAGTGCAAAGCCACAGTCTCACAAGTCTCTACAGTGGGTGGTTTGCCCACTGTTCAATCCTGGGGAGTGCACAGCCACAGTCTCACAAGTCTCTACAGTGGGTGGGTTACCCACTGCTATATACTGGGGAGTGCAAAGCCACAGTCTCTCAAGTGGATAACAGTCTCCACTGGTTCTGGAGGGGGCTTGGTGCTCAGAGTGCTTCATCCTGCCAAGGACAGAGGTAGTGGATGTAAATCTCCACTGGTTCTGGAGGGGGCTTGGTCTCCACTGGTTGTGGAGGGGGCTTGGTGCCCAGAGTGCTTCATCCTGCTAAGGACAGAGGTAGTGGATGTCAATCTCCACTGGTTCTGGAGGGGGCTTGGTGCCCAGAGTGCTTCATCCTGCTTGTGGCGGCCTCAGTAGCGTCAGTGCTTTTGGCGCTCATGGGCCTGCGGTGCTTGTGGCGGCGGTGTCTTTGGCAGCGGTGCTTGTGGCGGCGGTGTCCTTGGCAGCGCTTCAGCTGCTGGCGGTCCTGTCTTGGGCAGCGGGGCTGCTCGCGGTCACTTCCTGGGCAGCGGGGCTGCTGCTGGCGGTCCTGTCTGGGGCAGCGGGCTGCTGCTGGCAGTCGACTCCTGGGCAGCGGGGCTGCTGCTGGCGGTCCTGTCTGAGCCAGCAGGGCTGCTGGCGGTCGCCTCCTGGGCAGCAGGGCTGATGCTGGCGGTCCTGTCTGGGCCAGCGGGGCTGCTGCTGGCGGTCCTGTCTGGGCCAGCGGGGCTGCTGCTGGCCGGCTCCTGGGCAGCGGGGCAGATGGCGGTCTTCTCCGCCGTGCTGATCTTCCCAGACTTGCCGGGTTTCTTGTGCCCCTTCCCCACCTTGGAAGGTGTCGCAGCTGACTCCACACTCCCACCTGTACCCCTGGGAGCGGCTTTGGTGGCTGTTGTCTTCCCCCTCTCCCGCCGGGCACTGGCCAACTTTTGATGCTTGACAGGTGGGGGACTGTCCATGCTGTGGCTCCTTGCAAAACTGGCTGCCCTGCTGCCTGGTGCACTCCAGAATCCAGTGACTACTGGCACCACTGTTCCCGCCGATGTTGTGGCTGAGGTGCTAGGTTGGGACCTGGAGAGTCGGGCCCTAGGAGACTGACGGGGTGGGGGAGGTGAGGAAAAGAGGTCAAGGGTAGACAGGAAATGTTTCTTAGGAACACTGGGACAGGTAGCTGGAGGAAGAGGTTGTGGTTGTAGGAGGTGTACATTTGGTGACTTTGGGAGAAGGTGCATGCACTGGAGGCTGTTGTGAGGTGGATGGCTGTTGGGTGGGTGTGTGCCTGCGTTTGTGTACCTTGGGAGGTGGCGTCACAGACACACTGGGAGAGGACACAGGGGATGTCTGAATGGTAGTGGGGGTGGTGACTGCACATGAGCGGGGTGTGGTGGTGGGTGTGCTGGTGATGGAAGTAGTGGCTGTAGATGTAGTGCATGCAGGTGTGAGTGGAGACAAGACTGGGAGGGAGGAGGGAGATGAGGAGGAGGGGGACACAGTGGAGGCAGTGGATGTTGCTATGTCTGATGCTTGCGTGAGTGCCCGTGGGATGTGTGGTGCTTATGTTTGCCTGAACTTCCTTTGTGTGTTGAGGTGTGTGCATGCTGGTCTGATGGTGAGCTTGGGGTAGGCTGAGGTACAGGGAATTGGAGGGGGATGCTAGAGACAGGGACAATGGCTGCCATCAGTGCTGAGGCCAGAGTCTGAAAAGCTCGCTGAAGGGCTGCCTGACCAGAATGAATGCCCTCCAGGAATGCATTGGTTTGTTGCAACTGCCTCTCTACACCCTGGATGGCATTCAAAATGGTAGACTGCCCAACAGTGAGGGACCTGAGGAGGTCAATGGCCTCCTCACCGAGGGCAGCAGGGGTGACTGGGGCAGGGGCTGAGGTGCCTGGGGCAAAGGAGATGCCCACCATCCTAGGTGAGCGGGCACGGGGCAAAGGCTGGGGCTGCTGGGAGGGCGGTGCTGGAGGGGGGGTGACGGCTGTACCTTTAGATGCGAGGGGCACAGATGGGGCCACCACCACAAGGGAGCTCCCGTCAGAGGACGAGTCCGAATCACTGGTGTCAGCTCCTGTCCCCGCCGTGGAGCTCCCCTCGGCCTCCGTCCCACTGGTGAAATCAGACTCCGTAGTGTCACCCTCCAGGGCCATGTGGGATGCAGCTCCCTCCTGCTCCGGTGCCACTGCTCCTCTGCCTGATGATGCTAATGCACACATGTACAGGGAGACCACAAAAAGGGGGGGGGAGACAGAAGAAAGACATGTTGAGTGCATGCATTACCGCTACCGTTGGCGGACACGACAGACACAGAAGCCCCCTGCACTACGCCGCGCACTTGGGGTCCCCTATTCAATCCCTGGGACATGGCCTACAAGGCTATGGCCGATATCTGCACACATGGATGTCACAGGAGCCTGACTAGGTGTAGTTGGCACTGTACCCAGGTGGGGTGGGGTGCCACAGGGTCTGCCTGAAAAAGGGGACTTAACTAGTACACTCACCCTGGCCTAGGGAAACCCACAGCCGACCTCCCCCACCCAGACACCGCCACTGAGCGCTGAATCAGCAGAATGAGAGTGTACTCACGCCCCTTGTTACTGCTGTGATGCCCTCAAGTGCCCATCCAACTCCGGGTACGCCACCGCGAGGATCCTGAACATCAGGGGGGTCATGGTGCGATGGGCACCCCTCCCACGTTGTAAAGCCATCCCCAGCTGGGCCTCCGCCGTCTTCTTGCTCCAGCGGCGAATGTCCTCCCATCTTTTCCGGCAGTGGGTGCTCTGTCTGTTATAGACCCCCAAGGTCCGGACGTCCTTGGCGATGGCACGCCAAATATCCTTCTTCTGGTGGGCGCTGACCTACATGAATTGTACAGGGGAAAAAAAGAAGTTATTACCAACTGCACCGTCACAGTCATTGGCTCGCATTCCTATCCTTGCCATGTGGCACATGCACTCACCGTAATTTCATGCACGCATCATTCTTCCCCCCTATCTTTCATCCACACCACTCCACACAGGCATTGCCCATACAGCATGCTCACAGTGTACTTACCTGTTTGTCTGGAGGACCAAAGAGTAGCGTGTACTGGGGGAGGACCCCATCCACTAGTTTCTCCAACTCCTCTGTGCTGAAGGCAGGGGCCCTTTCCCCAGACGCACGAGCCATTGTCTCTTCCAGACTGAGGTCACAGCAGCACTTGCAGTGTAGGTCCGATCAGGTATTGTGTGATTGAACAGATAGAAAATGGCGGTCATGTCCGCGGCGGTGCGTACCGTCACCGCCGGCGTACATCGTCATTGGCTCCTGGGACCCATAGGGTCCAATGTTAACCAATGCAGAATTGCGCCGCGGTCTTCGACCGCCTACCGTGACAGTGTGCAACGCCAGCGCAGTTACCTCACATCCCATTGTCCCACTTTACAGGTCAGGCAGCCGCCATTCAGGGGCCCACATGGCTTTATTTTTAACTGTGTCACGCACACCTAGGCCTTGCCTCAACACTCATACAGGCAAAATTCGGGTTATGAATGGTTTTCTGAGTAAGCTGTGTTTACGTACCTCTGAGTTGGTTGACTCTGTGCTCGCTGTTGTCCTTCATAGGCACAGTCCGCTGGGACATGTGAGGAGATGGCGGCATCCTCCGGTGTACAGATCGCTGGTGGACCTGTCGACAATGGAGGAAAGACATGTAATCATCACCTACAGACTTGATCGTGCCACAATCCTGGAACTGTGTGCCCAGTTGGAGCCAGACCTGATGTCAGCTATCCGCCATCCCACAGGAATCCCCCCTCAAGTGCAGGTGCTGTCAGTACTCCATTTCCTTGCAAATGGGTCTTTTTTAAACTACAGTGGCCATAGCATCAGGGATGTCCCAGCCTATGTTTTCCCAACGTGTTATCCAGAGTGTTGTCTGCCCTGCTGAAACACATGCGGAGCTACATCGTTTTCCCTCACGTGGAGGATTTGCCTACAGTGAAAGGTGACTTCTATGCCCTGGGACATATCCCCAATTTCATAGGTGCCATTGATGGGACACATGTGGCCTTGGTCCCCCCCCGCAGGAGTGAACAGGTGTACAGAAACCGGAAGAGTTACTATTCGATGAATGTGCAGATGGTGTGTTTGGCAGACCAGTACATCTCCCATGTTAATGCCAAATTCTCTGGCTCAGTGCATGAAGCTTACATCCTGCGGAATAGCAGCATCCCTTATGTGATGGGGCAACTCCAGAGGCACCGTGTGTGGCTATTAGGTGAGCACCTGGAACCAAATCAGTGGGAATAGTTGTCTGGGTCTGGGGATATCCCTACAGGTTAGTGTGTGTCTAACAGTTGTCTCTCGCCATTTGCAGGTGACTCTGGCTACCCCAACCTCTCATGGCTACTGACCCCAGTGAGGAATCCCAGGACAAGGGCAAAGGAACGCTACTATGAGGCACATGGGCGAACTAGGAGGATTATAGAGCGGACTTTTGCCCTCCTGAAGGCCAGGTTCCGGTGCCTCCATATGACAGGTGGTTCCCCATTCTACTCACCAAAGAAGGTGTGCCAGATCATCGTGGCCTGCTGTATGCTTCACAACTTAGCTTTGCAACGACAGGTGCCTTTTCTGCAGGAGGATGGTCCAGATGGAGGTGTTGTGGCAGATGTGGAGCCTGTGGACAGCGATGACGAGGAAGCAGAAGAAGAGGACATCGACAACAGGAACTCTGTGATCCTGCAATACTTCCAGTGAGACACAGGTAAGAAGACAAACCTGCCTACTACATGTACTTTAACACTACTACCTCTCTACTGTCTGTCCTTTTCACCCAGTGTATGGTCACCGAGTTGTCACTTTCCCTTATGATTTCACAGATGTGGGTCCCACTGTGTGACATCTGCTTTGTTTCCTCATAGACTAGAGCTGTGTGACATAGGTATGTTTCCATTACAATTGAAAGAGCATTTTGTCACTGTGATTGCTAATACACTATTTCGAAATCACAGAGACTCCAGATTGTTTTGTGCTTTAAGGGTGTTTATTTAAGTGCTCAATATTGGAGGGGGTTGTAAAATGGTGAGGGGTGATGGTGGAGGAATGTCCATGGCAGAGTCCAGTCTATTAGTCTCACAGGTGCATTGTCCAAAGGGGCATAGGACGTGGAGCTGGGGCAGTTTGAGGATGGACAGGGTGACATGGTGGGACAAAAGGATGACATTCAGGGCTGTCTCATTTCTTGGCGGGGGTTGTGGAAAAATAGTTTCTCACCCTTTGTGCAACCACTGTTCATTTGACATCAGGACAACCATATTGAATATGGCATCCATTTTGTGAGTGTTTTAAACACCCCGTCGCAGAGGAAATAGGCAGAAAAAGATGCAGCTTGAAAGCAGCTACATCGTGTAATATGCCTAAGGCCAGACCGGCCACATACCTGTGGTTAAGCCAATTTTGAGAAAAACTAATTTCCACGGAATAACCTGCAATTGGAACAAGGTCATACCTGCCATTTACTACACACTATTATACGCTTCAGCTGTTTGCACATTTTTGTTTGTAAGCAATCTCCCACTCCTCTCCCCTGAGGCATACAAATGTTTTTATACCTAACTAGTGGAAAATGATTGAACCTCTGCCATTTGTTTGCATGTAGTAGAAAAATGTATAAAAGCTCTATGCTGCGCGAAGTAAGACAGACTACTCCCTAACCCGCTTGGTGAAGGAGCTCTCCCTTAACTCGAGTTATTGAATAAATCCCGATTATTCTCTACATCTCGGACCCCGTCTCTTTCCTTTTTTTTATTATTATTTAACTTACAAGGCAAATTCAGAGGTATTTTAAATTATTTACCACATTTTGGCGCCCGAACAGGGACTTTCCCTTCTCTACATGAGACGGTTTTGCCGGTCGCTGGTTTTTCCCCTACTCTCTCTCGCGACGGACTTTAGGTGCACCCGGTGGGGATTTCCCGCCGAACTCCCTCGGAGACCCAGGGGCGGACCAGCGCCCGGCATACACATGAGGCGGTGAGAGACGCGGAAAGTCCATACCTGAGTGTGACAACGAGGAGAAGAGGAGTCCGAAACGTCCGAGACCCCTCAAAACGCGCAGCGTCTGGATTCGATCAAAGAATAAAGAGTTTGCTTTTCGGTGAGTACTGCTGAAAAGTATCAAGACGTTTTCTGTTTAAACAGAAATGGTACAGATATACATTAAGAATGTCATTATTTACTAAACTCAAGTATCGGGCAAAAGAGAAAAAATTGTTAGAGAAGGCGATTGCACTCCCACCCAAGGACACTCCAGCTAGGTTCATGTATAACAAACATGGTATGCCCGCCATTGTATTTTTGGACCTATGGGTAGAATATACTAGTCAATTAGCGGAATGATTCAAATGGCCAAGTACGGGGACTTTTGATATAGAAAATGTCCTCAAAGTAGAGGAACAGTTGTTCAGGAGAAAAGCAAGACAGGGCCAGTTAGAGGCCATAGAATGGTGGAGGAAAGAAGCCCAACGGAGGCAAGAGAAAGCGCAAGGAAAAGTTGAGAAAGCCCAGAGAATGTCAGGAAAAAATAGACAGGAGGAACTACAAGAGAAAGGAAAAGAGGTAGTTCTCGAGCGGATGATAAGGGAAAGTCAAGAAAATGTTACAGGTGTATACCCCGTACTGCCAAGTTGTGAAAATTCCTGCCCCCGATAAATCAAAAAAGAATCCTCTCCTTCCCAGTGCACCTATGCCCCCTGATGATTCGGCGCTTATAGACTTATTAGATGTGCCACCCCCATATTCTACCAATACACGACCACTCTTACCCGTACATAATCTACCACCATTTGTTTCTCCTGAAACTGTTGAGGATCTCTCCGAAGCCGCGAGATTTCTCTCTATAGCAGAAAAGGATAAGAAGGACGAAGCGGGAGGGGGAGAACCAGAAGGACAGTGCCCACACGATCCCTTATCCACGATATACCCCGCCTTAGGGGACGAGGGAAAAAGACTAGTTTCTATTTGGAAAAAAATAGAAAAGATCCCCGCTGTACAAAATAATATCAATGGTATGCTAGAATTCATGTTAAGAGGGGGCGACTCTACTCCCTATCAAGATGTTCTGAAAGGAAGAAACAGAAAACAAGAAATGTATATATATACCTTCATGTTATATCTATTTGCTCGATACTTCCAATTTAAGAGATTAAGAAATCCGGCGAAATTAGAAGATTTAATGGAAGAGGTGGCGGAGGAAGGGGAAATGGGGGATAAGGGAGAAGGAGTGGATTTCAAATTAAACAAATTATTAGATCTCATGAGGGAACATAGACATAAATTTAAAGAAGGAACAGTAACTCCCGAGAGGAAAATCAGTAAACAGCACCCTGTGCGATGCGTACCACCCCTAGGGTATAGGTTTGCTCCCCTACTCGCGTTCCCAGAACCTCCCAGTAGCGAAGAATTATATGAGGAAACTGAGGAAGCTCTCGACTGGTTCTTTGAACAAGAACCGCCATTGACAGCCGAGGAACAAGAACTGGTCCGTACTGCTACCCTATGGACTTCACAACCGAAGATTTATAATTCAGACATTATAGCCCAGTTATACTCTAGTTTACCCCTCACCCAGCGTAGGTTAGCAAGTCTGTACATGACACAACACTTGATGACACTGAATAGAGTTTTCAGACCCCATCAATCAGCCCTTGAAGACTTGTTATCCAAATGTACCTCCTTGGCCTTTTTGCAAGATCCTGCACACTTCCTTAACATATTTTTAGATGCACGACAGGAATATCATGATGAAGTGGCTAGGACACTCCTTCGGGCCCGCCATACTGATTACGGGGAGAAAGAAATGTATCGACAATACCCTCTCAGAGAGGTCCATCCTAGAATAAACACCGCAAATGAATTGCAGAAAGTTTTTGTGTATACACCTCTTACTAAATTAGAAATAATGAAAATGAAAGAAATGGTACCACCGCATTCTAAGGATCCTGTCGGGTTTTTTAAGGAACTCACAGACGTCCTTACTATGGGAATATATACCTTAACAGATCTAACAATTATACTAAAAAATTTGCTGGCCCCAGGTATTTATGAGAAATTAATGGGACAAGACTGGTTAGTGGATAACGCTAATTTAAATTGGGCCGCCCTAGAGACAAATGACAACGCCAGGACAGCTGGAGCCGACATACCAGATGATGTGAAATTAGCACCGACCCTCATTCTTAAAGTGTTGCCCCAACTTCTTACCACAAGGAAAGAGGATTGGGATGCTATCTCCCCCTGTAAACAAAAGACAGGTGAAGATATAGGGGATTATTATACGAGATTAGAGAAATGTTTCACTGCCAATAGTGGTCTTAAATTAGAAAGTGATTCATATGCACATCTTTTTGTTGTCAAATTGGTGGAAAACAGCCTCCCGAAGTTAAGGGAAAGAGTTCAGAAGGTAGAGAGCTCCTGGCAAGCACAAAGTCCCTCCCAAGTCCTACGAATATTACAATACCACCAAAACAGGATAAGGGGGGAAGAAGAAAGCGAAAAGGTTAGGGTAAAGGAGACTAAGTTAAGAGCACTGGTGGCACAAACAGTGATGCCCAAATCAGGGCCACAACCTCAGGTACAAAGAAAGGGTAATAATTCTAAAGGTGTTTGTAACTATTGTAAAAAACCAGGACATTATGTTAAAGATTTACAAGGGAACGTTACGTGCCCAGTTCTAAAACATAATGTGGCCACTGGGAAAACTGCATCCAGAATACATGTTCCTCGAGATCAGTATAGACCTCAAGAAGGAACGCCCCAAGAACAGAATCAGGGAATACCAAACACAACGCAAATGTACATATCTGATGAAAATACTGGATATGCTGATTTTCCCAGTTTTTTATGAGGCTGCCCAGGGGGGGTTGAGGATAAATTGCCCCTTATTCCTATACCTGTGGACCAAACTGGTCCATATGTAGACGTTCACCTCCTGGGACAAGACAAGAAATTCCTATTGGATACAGGGGCAAGTAAGACAACGATAGATCATAACGAGCTTCCGCAAGCTCCACTCTCTGGGAATAAAAATATTCCACTGGGTTTCTCTGGTCAACCCATTACAAGTAATACATCAGAGCCACTACCCTTACAAATTGGCCCCCTTACCACTACGACAGATCTTCTCTTGACTGATGCTTGCCCCGAGAATCTATTAGGAATAAAACAATTGAAAGAATTAGGAGCCATAATAGTGTGCTCCCCCCAGGATGTGCGTCTGTTCCTCCGAGACTTCAAGGGCCATTATACAGTCAGAGATTTAGATCCTCGATTGGCCCACCTCCCAGCCGAGTTGTGGGCCACCAGTCCCACATCGGTCGGGCGGATGGTCATTACGCCCCACAAGATCATTTTAAAGGAGGGAGCCATACTACCACGACTCCGTCAATATAAAATGCCTCCACAAGCTGAGAAATACCTTATTTCCATTATAGAGGACCTCATCACTAGTGGAGTGGTGATGGAAGTACCATCAAATACCGTGAATTCACCCGTATTACCTGTGGCAAAGAAAGTACAACAAGGAGAAAATACCAACTATAGACTTGTGGTAGACTTACGGGAATTAAATAAATGTGTTGTGGCACAACATCCTGTCGTACCAGACATATCTACCCTTTTAACAACAATTGATTGTGAAGCCACACATTTTACCGTTATCGATCTCAAAAATGCGTTCTTCAGTGTACCAATACATGAAGACAGTCAATATTTGTTTGGGTTCTCATTATCCGGAAGGAGTTTCCGGTTTACCCGAGCTCCTCAAGGATTTACTGACAGCCCGAGCATCTATAGCCAAGCACTAAAAAGACAGCTAGACACTATACAAATGCCTGATCAGACAGCTCTTCTGCAGTATGTCGATGATATACTCATTACGGCCAGATCTGAACAGTCATGTGTCGAAGCTTCATTATTGGTATTAACATTCTTAGCTGAAAATGGCCACAAAGTGTCGCCAAAGAAATTGCAATTCTGTCAACAGCAAGTGACCTACTTAGGGCACTTACTGTCAAAGGAGGGAAGGCAGCTAACAAAGGAGAGAATACAATTGATACAAAATATACCACAGCCAAAAACACAGAGACAGGTACGCGAATTCGTAGGACTAACATCCTACTGCAGACAATGGATACCCCAATTTGCACTAATATCAAAACCACTTGTAAAATTGACGACATCAGAAGCCAGCACGTCTCCCCAGCTTCCCTGGACAGAGGAACACACGCTCGCTTTCAAAACATTGAAAGAGGCGATGTGTCAGGCCCCGGTGTTGGCCACCCCTGATTATCATAAAGATTTTACACTATTCGTCACTGAAAAGAATGGGACTGCTCTATCGGTCCTGACACAAGAGCAAGCTGGAAAACAAAGACCATGTGGATATTTTTCATCCACCTTAGATCCTGTAGCACAAGCTCTTCCTGCATGCCTGAAGGCTGTAGCAGCAACAGCTCAAGCTATTAGACAAAGCGATGCTATAGTATTGGGACACCCTTTGATAGCACGAGTCCCCCATGCAGTAGAACTATTGCTTAACAGAACACAGACACAACATCTAACAATAGCAAGACTGTCAGGGTATGAACTGACACTTTTTCAACCTCACATACAGATCTTAAGATGCAATACCCTGAACCCTGCCACACTCTTACCCATTCACGAGAACATAGATGAGGTACATGATTGTATGGAAGTGATTGAACAAGTGACAAAACCACGAACAGATTTAAAAGACACTCCATTACCAGATGCAGAAGAAAATATTTACGTAGATGGTTCTTGTAAAAGAACAGAAAAGGGGGAGATAAGGGCCGCCTATGCAGTTACCACAAATACTCAAATTTTAGAAAGTAAACAGATACCCATTCTCTCAGCACAAGCTGCCGAGTTGATAGCATTGAGTAGGGCCTGTCGATTGGGTAAAGGAAAATAAATAAATATTTATACTGATTCACAGTACGCCTTCGGAGTAGTACACAATTTTGGAACATTATGGAGAGAAAGAGGATTCATGACATCGCATGGATCAAAAATACAACATGCAGACTTGATAACACAATTGTTAGATGATATACATCTACCAGAACAAATAGCTATAATAAAATGCAAAGCACACACAAAGGGGACAGATCATGTTATATTAGGAAATGCATTAGCAGATCAAACAGCTCAAGACATGACACAGAAAGATGTAGAGAGTACGCTGCATCACGGTTCCGAATTTATGCATATGCAGGTTACACGAGATATAACTATGGACATCCAAGACATACAGAGTCACGCCACAAATGAGGAAAAAGAAAAATGGAAATAGGAAGGAGGGATACTAACTGATCAAGGATGGATGACATCACATAAAGCAGTATGGTATCTTCCCGATGCCATGGTGCAGATCATTATAGATACAATACATGGACCAGCCCACCTTGGGGAAAAAGCTATGCTAGACGCAATACAACATATATGGGACAATAAACATCTTAGGGCAGCAGCCAAACAAAGAGTCCAAACATGTATGATATGTTGTCAGTATAATATTGGAAAAGGCACAACAGTAGGGGCAGGAGGATTTCATCCTCCTGAACACCCTTTTGAAGTTATACAGATGGACTATATACAAATGGAAAGGTGCAGAGGACAGAAGAATGTACTCGTAGTAGTATGTACATTAACACGATGGACCGAAGCTTATCCTGTACCTGACTATACTGCCAGCACTACAGCTAAACAATTGATTAAGGAGTATTTCCCTAGGTTCGGTCTGCCCCGAGTTATATATTCTGATAATGGTCAACCATTCTCGTCTGAATTAATGAAAAAGATATCGCTCCTGTTGGGATACCAGTGGAAATTTCACTGTGTGCGTCATCCACGGGCAGCAGGCCTGGTTGAGCGACATAACCAGATTTAAAAAAACAAATTGTCAAAAATATGTGCAGATAAGAAAATTGATTGGATAACTGCTTTACCTGTAGCACTGTTCTATATGAGAATGGTCCCCCATTCCAGGATAGGATTAGCACCCTAGGAGATAGTTTTTGGAAGACCACCTAACATATGGGGGATACCTCGAGCTAAGTCTATAACAGATATTGAAATACCTGTACTGACTGATTACCTGGCTTCCTTGATGTCTGCACTTCAATCTTGTCGTTCACAGGTTGCAGCCGCATTTCCTGATAATACTGATCCTAAAGAGCACCAGATCAAACCAGGCGATTGGGTTTATATTCGCAATTTTGATCGAACAACACCTCTTGAGCCTCGATGGATGGAACCGAAGCTCGTTCTACTGGTTACCAGGACATCTGTAAAAGTCGAAGGTCGTAAGGGATGGCTCCATGCCAGTCACTGTAAGAAACATTTTCCCAAGGAAAAAAGTGGACAGACATCGCCACTTCAGACACAACAGAACGCAGAACAATTGACATTACCCACAGAAGAAAGTCTCCAGCAGACTTATAGATCTAAACTCAGGTCATCTACTCGAGCCCAGGTCAATTAAGTCCAAACAAGCTCTACTTGTTGGTGAAACGGCAGGGGCTCTGATAAGTGTACCTGACAAAAATGACGACGGAGACAGTGAAACAGAAGATGTTGAGAGACAAATACAGAAAGAAAATGTGTGCGAAAAGAAATTTTTTTATAATGATGTTAATGTTGTTTCTGGCAGCAGCAATGTGTTTAGGTTGGGTTTTACATTTAATTTTTCCATCTAGTCAACTCCCTATATTCTCACCCAACAGTACACAAGAACATACCTATTATGATCTTACGCCTCATGAACGGGCCCAAAGATTAGCTATGCAAAATAACTCCTTTGTACGGATGTTACACTATACTCACCAGGTTGCCAATACTACTGATTGCTGGATATGCGGACAGATTCCCCCTCATCAGAATGACGGAGGGATGCCACTGGTACCTTTTCCATTTTCATATAATGGTACCTGTGAGGCTTGGTTTGCCTTAATAACAGCGTACAATACCTCCAATTCCGCATGCCCTGAAGGAGATGTTGGGATATGTAAGAATGGGTGGCCGTGGGGAGATATGAATACCGTCCTTAATCAAGTCTGTTATCCCGACGATAATGGAATACCACAGGCTAAGGGGACTATATTCGAAAGTGAAGAGTATAAACAGGAGTATTGGTCTTCCAAATTAGTAAATACCAAGCCTAGAAAGAAAGGCGAACCAACCTCCATATCTGTTTCCAAAATGAAAGGACAGCTGTGTGTCCAGAAGACTTGTATAATCCATGTAGGACACAGTGAATGTAATATTACTGTGAGTTTCGAGGATAAAGGCCAATCAACGTTTCCAGCGTCTAGACATACATATTTTGTCTGCGGAGAGATAGTCTATATACGTCTTCCCCTCGGATGGGGAGGAAGATGCTATATATCTTTCCTATTGCCTCCCGTTTTCCTTGCCCGCCGATGTATCATAAGGATCGCATACTCCCTAATGAGAGGCATAAGAGATATATAGATACTTCGGGGATAGATCAAACAGAGACTACCCTGGAACAGTATACAGACTTCAATAGAGGTTTCTTCTTCTTTATTGGACCGATTCAGAATAGTAAGCTTATCCGTAGGCTTACTCGAACAGTAGAAGCAGTTGTAAATCAGACTATAGCCGCTCTGGGAAATTTGACACAGGAACAATCCGCTATCCGAATGGTAGCGCTTCAAAATCGTCTTGTTCTTGATGTCATACTAGCAGAGAGGGGCGGAGCGTGTAAAATTATCGGGTCGAGCTGCTGTGTTTTCATACCTGATAATGCCCCCTCTGTCTATGAGTCTATTTCTAGATTGCACAAAATTGCGTCCAGCTTACACCAGGATCCTGGCAACTGGACCTGGTCAGGATGGTTTTGGGGACTAGTCTCCACATAGGCTGGAAATTGATTTCTGCTATTGGCATAGCATTGTTTACATTAATGGGATGCTGCCTGTGCATCCAGTGCGGCCCGCCACTCTGTGGATTGTGTGCTACCATGTGTATTCCTAAACCATACATCCAGAACAAAGAAAATGTTAAGATTATGCTCCAAGATCATATTGATGATCTTATGGCCATCGAGATAGAGGACAATGGTTGCACTCTGGTGCAAGAAGGGAATGTGGAAAAATAGTTTCTCACCCTTCGTGCAACCACTGTTCATTTGACAACAGGACAACCATATTGAATATGGCATCCATTTTGTGAGTGTTTTAAACACCCCATCGCAGAGGAAATAGGCAGAAAAAGATGCAGCTTGAAAGCAGCTACATCGTGTAATATGCCTAAGGCCAGACCGGCCACATACCTGTGGTTAAGCCAATTTTGAGAAAAACTAATTTCCACGGAATAACCTGCAATTGGAACAAGGTCATACCTGCCATTTACTACACACTATTATACGCTTCAGCTGTTTGCACATTTTTGTTTGTAAGCAATCTCCCACTCCTCTCCCCTGAGGCATACAAATGTTTTTATACCTAACTAGTGGAAAATTATTGAACCTCTGCCATTTGTTTGCATGTAGTAGAAAAATGTATAAAAGCTCTATGCTGCGCAAAGTAAGACAGACTACTCCCTAACCCGCTTGGTGAAGGAGCTCTCCCTTAACTCGAGTTATTGAATAAATCCCGATTATTCTCTACATCTCGGACCCCGTCTCTTTCCTTTTTTTAATTATTATTTAACTTACAAGGCAAATTCAGAGGTATTTTAAATTATTTAACACAGGGTCTTGGCATCGTTCTCTGCCTTTGTCCTGGATCTCAGGGACCGTTTGCGGGGTGGTTCTCCCTCTGCAGGGGGTGGGATGCTGGAGTGGTGGTCTTGTGGCGGTGCCTCCTGTCCACTAGCGCCGGCAGAGGTGGTGGGAAGTTCATCGTCCAGGCTAGTGTCAGGGGCCCCTTATTGTGCCACAGTGTCCCTCCTGGTGTTGAGGACTTCCTTCAGCACCCCTACGATGGTGCCCAGGGTGGAATTGATGGATCTGAGTTCCTCCCTGAAGCCCAAATACTGTTCCTCCTGCAGCCGCTGGGTCTCCTGAAACTTGGCCAGCACCGTTGCCATCGTCTCCTGGGAATGATGGTACGCTCCCATGATGTTGGAGAGGGCCTCGTGGAGAGTGGGTTCCCTGGGCCTGTCCTCCCCCTGTCGTACAGCAGCCCTCCCAGTTCCCCTGTTTCCCTGGGCCTCTGTCCCCTGAACGGTGTGCCCACTGCCACTGCCCCCAGGTCCCTGTTGTTGGGGTGGTGGGCTAGCCTGGGTTCCCTGTAGTGGTGGACACACTGCTGATTGACGTGTCCTGGGGACAGAGGTATGGGTGCTGTGCTGGTGTTTCCAGAGGGGGCAAGCTCTGTAGTGGCCTTTGCCAGTGTGAGGGGAACCGACTGTCCCGAGGTCCCAGATGGGCCGGACTGGTCGTCTAGATCCAGTTGGACAGAGCTGCTGTCATCACTGTGGGCCTCTTCTGTTGGTGGTGTGGACATGTGTGGACCCTCCTGTGCGGTGATGTTGGGTAGGGGTCCTGCAGCAGGGGTGTAAAAGCATGATTATTGCATCTGGGTGTACCATGGTGTGCAATGGGTGGGTGACCGTGTACCCCAGTGCTTGCATTCCTGTGTGGGACCTTGTGTGATGATGGTTTAGGGGGGTGTATGGGTATGTGCAGTGGCCATGCATTGGTGTCCATGCTTTGTTGTTGCATGCAGGGCTTGGTGTTGGGATGTGTGATTTGTGATATTGGGACATTTGTGAGGAGTAGGAATGATGGGTGTGAGGGCGAGGGTATGTGATGGCATGCAGGTAGGGTGGGGGATATAGTAGTTAAGGTTTGACTTACCAGAGTCCATTCCTCCAGCTACTCCTTCAAGGCCCTCAGGATGCAGAATAGCCAAGACTTGCTCCTCCCAAGTTGTTAGCTGTGGGGGAGGAGGTGGGGGTCTGCCGCCAGTCCTCTGAACCGCAAGGTGGTGTCTTGAGACCACGGAACGCACCTTCCCCCGTAGGTCGTTCCACCTGTTCCTGATGTCATCCCTATTTCTTGGGTGCTGTCCCACTGCGTTGACCCCGTTGACAATTCTTCGCCATAGCTCCATCTTCCTGGCTATGGAGGTGTGCTGCACCTGTGATCCGAATAGCTGTGGCTCTACCCGGATGATTTCCTCCACCATGACCCTGAGCTCCTCCTCAGAGAACCTGGGGTGTCTTTGCCGTGCCATGGGGTGGTGTGGGGTGGTGTGTGTTGTGATATGTGGGGTAATATTTAGTGGTGTGTTGTGTGAGGTGCGTGGATGTTATGTGGGTGATGGTACTGTGTGCCTGTGGATGCTTGGTTGTAGATTGTAGTGTCTCTCTCTGGCCTTCTGTCGCAATTGTGGTTGTAGGGGTTTGTGGGTCTGTCTTTTATATTGTATTGGGTGTGTGGGAGTGGTGTGTGTATGTGTATCAGGTGTGTGTATTTTGAATTGTCCAATGTGGTAGTGTTTTGAAAATGTGTGTGTATTTTGAGCGTGGCAGTGTGTACCACCAATGGAATACCGCGGTTGAAAGACCGCCGCGTGGATTCATGATAGTGTGGGCGTATTTCTGTTGGCGTGACGGTGGAGGTTTTGTTATCGCCAGTTTATCACTGACCTTTGGTGTGGCGGACTTGTGTGGGTGTCTCAATTTTGGCAGATTCCGAACTGTGGGTCATAATGACCATGGCGGAATTCCGCCTGCTGTGGCGGTGTGTTGGCGGTCTTCTGCACGGATGTAAGCGGCTTTTACCGCCAATGTTGTAATGAGGGCCTAAGTAACTTTGCACCTAACCTTCACTAAGTGAGGGTTAGACATATAGGTGACTTATAAGTTACTTAAATGCAGTGTAAAATGGTTGTGAAATAACGTGGACGTTATTTCACTCAGGCTGCTGTGGCAGTCCTGTGTAAGAATTGTCTGAGCTCCCTATGGGTGTCAAAAGAAATGCTGCAGCCCATAGGGATCTCCTGAAACCACAATACCCTGGGTACCTAGGTACCATATACTAGGGAATTATAAGGGTGTTCCAGGGTGCCAATCAGAATTGGTAAAATTAGTCACTAGCCTGCAGTGACAATTTTAAAAGCAGAAAGAGCATAAACACTGAGGTTCTGGTTAGCAGAGCCTCAGTGATACAATTAGGCACCACACAGGGAACACATAAAGGGCATACTTTATGAGCACTGGGGACCTGGCTAGCAGGATCCCAGTGACACAGGCAAAAACAAACATACATACAGTAAAAATGGGGGTAACATGCCAGGCAAGATGGTACTTTCCTACAAAGGTGGAAACAGGGACAATGGCTGTCATCAGAGAAGATGCCAGAGCCTGGATCGATCTCTGTTGGGCTGCCAAGCCAGTGTGAATGCCCTCCAGGAATGCATTAGTCTGTTGCATCTGGGCTGCAGCCCCTGGATGGCATTCACAATAGTTGACTGCCCTACAGAGATGGATCTCAGGAGGTCAATAGCCTCCTCACTCAGGGCAACAGGGCTCACTGGGGCAGGGCCTGAGGTGCCTGGGACGAAGGAGATGCCCACCCTCCTGGGTGGGTGGGCACAGGAAACTCGGTGAGGGGCTGCTGGGAGGACGGTGCTGGTACGGGGGTGGCGGTGCTGGTACGGGGGTGGCGGCTTTACCTGTAGCTGGAGTGGTCACAGAGGTGTCCGCCACCACCAGGGAGCTTCCATCGAAGGAGGTATCTGTGCCAGAACTGTCCCCTCCAGTCTCCGCCATGGTGCTCCCCTCCGCCCCACTGGTGCCCTCAGCGTCAGTGGACTCAGCCTCCTGGGTCCTGTGGGATGCAGCTCCCTCCATCGCGCCAGTGACTCTGCTCCTCCGCCAGATGATGCTAATGCACATAAGGACAGGGTGACAAAACAAAAAGGGGGGGAGCGACATAACCAGATTTAAAAAAAGAAATTGTCAAAAATATGTGCAGATAAGAAAATTGATTGGATAACTGCTTTACCTGTAGCACTGTTCTATATGAGAATGGTCCCCCATTCCAGGATAGGATTAGCACCCACGAGATAGTTTTTGGAAGACCACCTAACATATGGGGGATACCTCGAGCTAAGTCTATAACAGATATTGAAATACCTGTACTGACTGATTACCTGGCTTCCTTGATGTCTGCACTTCAATCTTGTCGTTCACAGGTTGCAGCCGCATTTCCTGATAATACTGATCCTAAAGAGCACCAGATCAAACCAGGCGATTGGGTTTATATTCGCAATTTTGATCGAACAACACCACTTGAGCCTCGATGGAAGGAACCGAAGCTCGTTCTACTGGTTACCAGGACAGCTGTAAAAGTCGAAGGTCGTAAGGGATGGCTCCATGCCAGTCACTGTAAGAAACATTTTCCCAAGGAAAAAAGTGGACAGACATCGCCACTTCAGACACAACAGAACGCAGAACAATTGACATTACCCACAGAAGAAAGTCTCCAGCAGACTTATAGATCTAAACTCAGGTCATCTACTCGAGCCCAGGTCAATTAAGTCCAAACAAGCTCTACTTGTTGGTGAAACGGCAGGGGCTCTGAGAAGTGTACCTGACAAAAATGACGACGGAGACAGTGAAGCAGAAGATGTTGAGAGACAAATACAGAAAGAAAATGTGTGCGAAAAGAAATTTTTGTATAATTATGTTAATGTTGTTTCTGGCAGCAGCAATGTGTTTAGGTTGGGTTTTACATTGAATTTTTCCATCTAGTCAACTCCCTATATTCTCACCCAACAGTACACAAGAACATACCTATTATGATCTTACGCCTCATGAACGGGCCCAAAGATTAGCTATGCAAAATAACTCCTTTGTACGGATGTTACACTATACTCACCAGGTTGCCAATACTACCGATTGCTGGATATGCGGACAGATTCCCCCTCATCAGAATGACGGAGGGATGCCACTGGTACCTTTTCCATTTTCATATAATGGTACCTGTGAGGCTTGGTTTGCCTTAATAACAGCGTACAATACCTCCAATTCCGCATGCCCTGAAGGAGATGTTGGGATATGTAAGAATGGGTGGCCGTGGGGAGATATGAATACCGTCCTTAATCAAGTCTGTTATCCCGACGATAATGGAATACCACAGGCTAAGGGGACTATATTCGAAAGTGAAGAGTATAAACAGGCGTATTGGTCTTCCAAATTAGTAAATACCAAGCCTAGAAAGAAAGGCGGACCAACCTCCATATCTGTTTCCAAAATGAAAGGACAGCTGTGTGTCCAGAAGACTGGTATAATCCATGTAGGACACAGTGAATGTAATATTACTGTGAGTTTCGAGGATAAAGGCCAATCAACGTTTCCAGCGTCTAGACATACATATTTTGTCTGCGGAGAGATAGTCTATATACGTCTTCCCCTCGGATGGGGAGGAAGATGCTATATATCTTTCCTATTGCCTCCCGTTTTCCTTGCCCGCCGATGTATCATAAGGATCGCATACTCCCTAATGAGAGGCATAAGAGATATATAGATACTTCGGGGATAGATCAAACAGAGACTACCCTGGAACAGTATACAGACTTCAATAGAGGTTTCTTCTTCTTTATTGGACCGATTCAGAATAGTAAGCTTATCCGTAGGCTTACTCGAACAGTAGAAGAAGTTGTAAATCAGACTATAGCCGCTCTGGGAAATTTGACACAGGAACAATCCGCTATCAGAATGGTAGCGCTTCAAAATCGTCTTGTTCTTGATGTCATACTAGCAGAGAGGGGCAGAGCGTGTAAAATTATCGGGTCGAGCTGCTGTGTTTTCATACCTGATAATGCCCCCTCTGTCTATGAGTCTATTTCTAGATTGCACAAAATTGCGTCCAGGATGGTTTTGGGGACTAGTCTCCACATGGGGCTGGAAATTGATTTCTGCTATTGGCATAGCATTGTTTACATTAATGGGATGCTGCCTGTGCATCCAGTGCGGCCCGCCACTCTGTGGATTGTGTGCTACCATGTGTATTCCTAAACCACACATCCAGAACAAAGAAAATGTTAAGATTATGCTCCAAGATCATATTGATGATCTTATGGCCATCGAGATAGAGGACAATGGTTGCACTCTGGTGCAAGAAGGGAATGTGGAAAAATAGTTTCTCACCCTTCGTGCAACCACTGTTCATTTGACATCAGGACAACCATATTGAATATGGCATCCATTTTGTGAGTGTTTTAAACACCCCGTTGCAGAGGAAATAGGCAGAAAAAGATGCAGCTTGAAAGCAGCTACATCGTGTAATATGCCTAAGGCCAGACCGGCCACATACCTGTGGTTAAGCCAATTTTGAGAAAAACTAATTTCCACGGAATAACCTGCAATTGGAACAAGGTCATACCTGCCATTTACTACACACTATTATACGCTTCAGCTGTTTGCACATTTTTGTTTGTAAGCAATCTCCCACTCCTCTCCCCTGAGGCATACAAATGTTTTTATACCTAACTAGTGGAAAATGATTGAACCTCGGCCATTTGTTTGCATGTAGTAGAAAAATGTATAAAAGCTCTATGCTGCGCGAAGTAAGACAGACTACTCCCTAACCCGCTTGGTGAAGGAGCTCTCCCTTAACTCGAGTTATTGAATAAATCCTGATTATTCTCTACATCTCGGACCCCGTCTCTTTCCTTTTTTTTATTATTATTTAACTTACAAGGCAAATTCAGAGGTATTTTAAATTATTTAACACAGGGTCTTGGCATCGTTCTCTGCCTTTGTCCTGGATCTCAGGGACCGTTTGCGGGGTGGTTCTCCCTCTGCAGGGGGTGGGATGCTGGAGTGGTGGTCTTGTGCCGGTGCCTCCTGTCCACTAGCGCCGGCAGAGGTGGTGGGAAGTTCATCGTCCAGGCTAGTGTCAGGGGCCCCTTGTTGTGCCACAGTGTCCCTCCTGGTGTTGAGGACTTCCTTCAGCACCCCTACGATGGTGCCCAGGGTGGAATTGATGGATCTGAGTTCCTCCCTGAAGCCCCAATACTGTTCCTCCTGCAGCCGCTGGGTCTCCTGAAACTTGGCCAGCACCGTTGCCATCGTCTCCTGGGAATGATGGTACGCTCCCATGATGTTGGAGAGGGCCTCGTGGAGAGTGGGTTCCCTGGGCCTGTCCTCCCCCTGTCGCACAGCAGCCCTCCCAGTTCCCCTGTTTCCCTGGGCCTCTGTCCCCTGAACGGTGTGCCCACTGCCCCCAGGTCCCTGTTGTTGGGGTGGTGGGCTAGCCTGGGTTCCCTGTAGTGGTGGACACACTGCTGATTGACGTGTCCTGGGGACAGAGGTATGGGTGCTGTGCTGGTGTTTCCAGAGGGGGCAAGCTCTGTAGTGGCCTGTGCCAGTGTGAGGGGAACCGACTGTCCCGAGGTCCCAGAAGGGCCGGGCTGGTCGTCTAGATCCAGTTGGACAGAGCTGCTGTCATCACTGTGGGCCTCTTCTGTTGGTGGTGTGGACATGTGTGGACCCTCCTGTGCGGTGATGTTGGGTAGGGGTCCTGCAGCAGGGGTGTAAAAGCATGATTATTGCATCTGGGTGTACCATGGTGTGCAATGGGTGGGTGACCGTGTACCCCAGTGCTTGCATTCCTGTGTGGGACCTTGTGTGATGATGGTTTAGGGGGGTGTATGGGTATGTGCAGTGGCCATGCATTGGTGTCCATGCTTTGTTGTTGCATGCAGGGCTTGGTGTTGGGATGTGTGATTTGTGATATTGGGACATTTGTGAGGAGTAGGAATGATGGGTGTGAGGGCGAGGGTATGTGATGGCATGCAGGTAGGGTGGGGGATATAGTAGTTAAGGTTTGACTTACCAGAGTCCATTCCTCCAGCTACTCCTTCAAGGCCCTCAGGATGCAGAATAGCCAAGACTTGCTCCTCCCAAGTTGTTAGCTGTGGGGGAGGAGGTGGGGGTCTGCCGCCAGTCCTCTGAACCGCAAGGTGGTGTCTTGAGACCACGGAACGCACCTTCCCCCGTAGGTCGTTCCACCTGTTCCTGATGTCATCCCTATTTCTTGGGTGCTGTCCCACTGCGTTGACCCTGTTGACAATTCTTCGCCATAGCTCCATCTTCCTGGCTATGGAGGTGTGCTGCACCTGTGATCCGAATAGCTGTGGCTCTACCCGGATGATTTCCTCCACCATGACCCTGAGCTCCTCCTCAGAGAACCTGGGGTGTCTTTGCCGTGCCATGGGGTGGTGTGGGGTGGTGTGTGTTGTGATATGTGGGGTAATATTTAGTGGTGTGTTGTGTGAGGTGCGTGGATGTTATGTGGGTGATGGTACTGTGTGCCTGTGGATGCTTGGTTGTAGATTGTAGTGTCTCTCTCTGGCCTTCTGTCGCAATTGTGGTTGTAGGGGTTTGTGGGTCTGTCTTTTATATTGTATTGGGTGTGTGGGAGTGGTGTGTGTATGTGTATCAGGTGTGTGTATTTTGAATTGTCCAATGTGGTAGTGTTTTGAAAATGTGTGTGTATTTTGAGCGTGGCAGTGTGTACCACCAATGGAATACCGCGGTTGAAAGACCGCCGCGTGGATTCATGATAGTGTGGGCGTATTTCTGTTGGCGTGACGGTGGAGGTTTTGTTATCGCCAGTTTATCACTGACCTTTGGTGTGGCGGACTTGTGTGGGTGTCTCAATTTTGGCAGATTCCGAACTGTGGGTCATAATGACCGTGGCGGAATTCCGCCTGCTGTGGCGGTGTGTTGGCGGTCTTCTGCACGGCGGTAAGCGGCTTTTACCACCAATGTTGTAATGAGGGCCTAAGTAACTTTGCACCTAACCTTCACTAAGTGAGGGTTAGACATATAGGTGACTTATAAGTTACTTAAATGCAGTGTAAAATGGTTGTGAAATAACGTGGACGTTATTTCACTCAGGCTGCTGTGGCAGTCCTGTGTAAGAATTGTCTGAGCTCCCTATGGGTGTCAAAAGAAATGCTGCAGCCCATAGGGATCTCCTGAAACCACAATACCCTGGGTACCTAGGTACCATATACTAGGGAATTATAAGGGTGTTCCAGGGTGCCAATCAGAATTGGTAAAATTAGTCACTAGCCTGCAGTGACAATTTTAAAAGCAGAAAGAGCATAAACACTGAGGTTCTGGTTAGCAGAGCCTCAGTGATACAATTAGGCACCACACAGGGAACACATAAAGGGCATACTTTATGAGCACTGGGGACCTGGCTAGCAGGATCCCAGTGACACAGGCAAAAACAAACATACATACAGTAAAAATGGGGGTAACATGCCAGGCAAGATGGTACTTTCCTACAAAGGTGGAAACAGGGACAATGGCTGTCATCAGAGAAGAGGCCAGAGCCTGGATTGATCTCTGTTGGGCTGCCAAGCCAGTGTGAATGCCCTCCAGGAATGCATTAGTCTGTTGCATCTGGGCTGCAGCCCCTGGATGGCATTCACAATAGTTGACTGCCCTACAGAGATGGATCTCAGGAGGTCAATAGCCTCCTCACTCAGGGCAACAGGGCTCACTGGGGCAGGGCCTGAGGTGCCTGGGACGAAGGAGATGCCCACCCTCCTGGGTGGGTGGGCACGGGAAACTCGGTGAGGGGCTGCTGGGAGGACGGTGCTGGTACGGGGGTGGCGGCTTTACCTGTAGCTGGAGTGGTCACAGAGGTGTCCGCCACCACCAGGGAGCTTCCATCGAAGGAGGTATCTGTGCCAGAACTGTCCCCTCCAGTCTCCGCCATGGTGCTCCCCTCCGCCCCACTGGTGCCCTCAGCGTCAGTGGACTCAGCCTCCTGGGTCCTGTGGGATGCAGCTCCCTCCATCGCGCCAGTGACTCTGCTCCTCCGCCAGATGATGCTAATGCACATAAGGACAGGGTGACAAAACAAAAAGGGGGGGAGAGACAAAGGGGACCCTTGGTAAATGTCTGCACCAACTCCACCGTTGGCGTACACAGCACCCTCACACACAGGGAGCAGCCCTACACAATATGCCATAGACCTTTCAGAGAAATTGTTAGCAGCCAAGACATGGGGAGGGGCACACATGACCAAATGGAGTACACCTGGGACCCATGCAGCCCTGACCAGTAGTGGATGCCTACGAGCTAGATTACAAGATTTTCCATTCCGAACCCTAGCCACCAGGGGACCTACGCTGCAATGTCAGGCCTGGCCTAGGGGCACCCACTGACACACATACCACACCCGGATACCACCCTGCCATGCATATGTTGTAATGATGGGCACTATACTCACCCTCTTGTGTCTGCTGTGATGCCCTCAAGCGCCCATCCAGCTCATGATAGGCCACCGCCAATATATGAGGGCCATCAGGGGGGTCAGGGTTCGACGGGCACCCCTTCCTCTTTGGGAGGACATCCCCAGCTGGGCCTCCGCGGTCTTCCGTGCCCAGCGTCTCAGGTCCTCCCACCATTTCCGAAAGTGGGTGCTCTGCCTGCCATAGACCCCCAGGGTACGCACGTCATTGGCGATGGCACGCCATACATCCTTCTTTTGATGGGCGCTGACCTGTAGAGGCAATACACACAGGGAAATGGAATTAGTCAAACAGTCCTGCGTGTAACACTTATGGCCCACCATACCCCTTCACATCACCATTTACACACACATGGCCCAGCACACAACCTGTACGCCGCCCAGAGGACATCTACTTACCCGCCCTTACACAAGGCCTTCACACACACCATTCCATGCATTCATGCCACATGCATCGTGCTCACAGTGTACTCACCTGTTGGTCTGGAGGCCCATGCAGCAGTCTGTACTGGGGTAGGATCCCATCCACAAGTTTCTCCAACTCTGCCGAAGTGAAGGCTGGGGCCTTTTCCCCAGTCACACGGGCCATGGTAGGTTCCAGACAGAGGTCACAGCAGCACATGCAAAGTAGGTCCTCTCATGTTGAAGATCAGGTAGCAAGTGAGGGATGAGATAGATAATGGCTGATGCATACCATCACCGCCAGCGTAGATTACCATTGGCCACTGTAACCCATAGGGCCCAATGTTAACCAATGAGGAGTTGAACGGCGGTTCCCGACCGCCTCCAGCAACACCGCACAACATCAGCAGAATTACCTTGCTTCCACCTGTCCCTCGACACAGGAGAGGAAGACGCCATTTCAGGAGGGGAGGGGCAGGTCCTGTAAACTTGCTGCGTCACTGGTGAAATTAGGAGGTCCTGGACAAGTAACACTTACCAATTACAAGTTAACAGCATGCAAAGTTCTGCTGTATCTCCATTGTTCAGTTTGTGACAGACTCCTCACTCTTTTGCCCCATAGATTGCTACCGCTGCGAATGAATAGGAGATGGAGACATACCCCTGTGTACAGACCCCTGGTGGACTTGGCAACAATGGAGGACAGGCACATTATCCTCACCTAAAGGCTTGACAGGGCCACAATCACAGAGCTGTGTGCCCAATTGGAGCCTGACCTGATATCTGCTATCCGTCACCCCACAGGGATCCCACCCCTTGTGCAAGTTCTGTCAGTGCTCCATTTTTCTGGCAACTGGTTCTTTCCAAGTGACAGTGGGCTTGGTAGCAGGAATGTCACAGCCAATGTTCTCAATAGTGCTCACAAGAGTGTTGTCTGCCCTGATTGAACACATGTGCAGCTACATTGTATTTCCCCAGGGTGAAGATTTGGCCACAGTGAAGGCCGAGTTCTATGCAATGGGACATATCCCCAACATAATTGGGGCAACTGATGGAACACATATTGCATCTCTCAAGGCTATTTAGGGTCTCTCCTCTGGGTATTTCCTCAGATTCGGTTTGCAAGATTCCTCCAGGACTCCTCTGCATCCTCTGCTTCAGCTTCTCAATGTCGGATCAACCATAGACTGCTCCAGGAACCGCTGTAACTGCAACAAATTATCCAGGAAGACTCCTGTGACCAGCAACTTCAGCTCCAGCCAGCAATTGCAACAGTTTCCAAGGTGTGCACGCTCTGAGGACTGCCTGTCTTCATTTTGCACCAGAAGGACCAGAGGAATCTCCTGTGGAGTGACGGAGTCAATTCCCTTCTTCAGCAGGCACCTCCCTGCAATGACAACCGGTACCCTGTGACTCCTCTCCTGTTGACGAGCATGATCCCTGGAACACAGGTTGTGGACCGAAGTGACCCAGACTGTCCAAAGGTCCAGCTGTCCAAATTTTGAGGAGGTAAGAGCTTACCTCCCCGTGCTGCGACAGTACCCCTGTGCACCACGTCTTCTGCAGTTCCTTGGGCTTCTGTGCACTTCCTCCAAAAGTTCTTCATGCACAGCCTAGCCCAGGTCCCCAGTACTCCATCCTGCGACGCACAGCTCTCTGAGTTGTTCTCAGGCGGCGTTGGACCCTCCGGTGTAGTGCTACGACGACCGCACTTTGCATCTTCTTTGTCCACGTGTTCTGAGACTCCCGTTGGTGGTGGCTGGTCTTTTGAGGGCTCTCTGAAGTGCTGAGAGCCCCCTCTGTCTCCTCAGCCCTAGTTGAAACCCCCAGGTCCCTCCTGGGTCCAGGCAGCTCTTCTTTGACACAAATTGCATTCTTGCTTGAACCAAGGCTTGTTAGCGGAATCCAGCGACATAAACAGCCTGCATCCAACAACTTGATGTGGGACATCTCTTGCACCAAGCAGGAACCCGGAGCTGTCTTCTTTGGTGCACTTCTGTACTTTTCTTCTAACCGTAGAATCCACTTTTGCACCTTCTTCCAGGTTGGCAGGGGCTCCTGTTCTTCCTAGACTCTTCTTCGACTTCTGGACTTGGTCTCCTCTCTCCACAGGTCTTCAGGTCCAGGAATCCATTGGTTGTTGCTTGCAGTCTTGTTTGGTTCTTGCATAATTCTTCATCACAACTTGTAGCGTGTCCTGAGGAAACTTACTGTACTTTACTCCTGCTTTCCTGGGCTCTGGGGTGGGGTACTTGACCTACCTTTGGTGTTTTCTTACACTCCCAGCACCCCTCTACACACTACACTTGCCTAGGGGGGAATTCGCATTCCACTGTTTTAGTGTATGGTTTGTGTCGCCCCTAGGCCCATTGCAATCTATTGTATTTTCTACTGTTTGCACTATTTTATGACTGTTTACTTACCTGAATTTGGTTACTAGTGTATATATTGTGTATAATACTCACCTCCGGAAAGAGTATTGCCTCTAAGATATTTTTGGCCTTGTGTCACTAAAGTAAAGTACCTTTATTTTTGGTAACACTGAGTATTGTCTTTTATTGTGTATAAGTACTGTGAAACTATAGTGGTATTGCAGGAGCTTTACATGTCTCCTAGTTCAGCCTTGGCTGCTCTGCTACAGCTACCCCTAAACAGCCTAAGCTGCTAGACACTGCCTACATTTCACTAATAAGGGATAACTGGACCTGGTATAAGGTGTAAGTACCTTAGGTGCCCACTACACACCAGGCCGGCCTCCTACAGTTGAATACTGCTGTTTTCTGTTATTCAATCCTTTCTTTCTACAGTTTGGAGAGCTTTTGCCTTTTGGGACACGAGTTTCGCGGTCCCGTACATTTGTGGAGAAGGAGAGGGAGTGGAGACACGACCACCATCTTGGGTTGGTCGCATCTTCTAGTTCTAGTCCTTCAAGATGTTGCAGACACACGCGCGCATGCGATTGTTTACCATGCAAATTTGATTACGGTTTTGGAGGCTTGGGGCAGCATGTGATGGTGCGCTTCACTGGTTGTGCTTCGGATTTCCCCAGAAGTTCTAGCTTTCTCCTCCTTGTGCCTGTTCATTGCTCTCCATGCCCTGTGGCATCAGAATGTGCCCAGGGTTGAACAAATTGTGCGTAGGCTTTGCCTAGAGTGCTTCAGGTGCCTTCCTCCACTCTCTAATTTGTATATCTGCGACTGTTGGGGTTTGCACCCCCACCGGTCATAACTGAACAGTTATTTTCTATAATCTGGTTGGGGGGTTCGTCTGTTTTGGTATCACGGGCCAGTATAATCCCTATGATGAAGACAGAGGGGACTATCAGGAGTTTCCCCCTTCTTTTGAAGAAAGCTTGGTGGAGGCTTTAGATTCCAATATTCATTTGTCTATTAACAAAGCTTTGGCCAGAGCTCTGGGCCCCCTGACCTCCCACCTTAAGGGCTTCGCTCTTCAGCAAGGCTGGTTGCTTCCTCTCCCTGCCTCTGGTGATCCTACTCCTAAACCAGCCTCTCAAACAGAGGGAAAAGCCAAAGGCAATGCCAAGGCGAAGCAATGGCATTCCAAGGCTTTTGAAAAATTGTCTATGACAATTCTAAATGAACATGGGTATAGCCATACTCAACCACAGGCATCCTCTTCTAATGACCCTTCCAAGGTATTGGACCTGTCTGGTTCAGACTCTTCCAAGGGCTATTCCAATAGTGATCAGGCCAACATTCCTAGGCCCAGCAGAAAAAGGCCACAGGATCAGGGATCCGATTTGGGACCCAGTCCCCCAGAAGGTACTTACCTTGGATCAATGTATTCACCCCTTTTCCATCAATTGGACTCCTCTTCCTGTGGTAGCAAATTATGTACAATCTCATCTTAGACAAGTCTTTGTTAAGGAGGTCAGGACGAGGTTGAAATCTGAGTGTCCCAGGCCAGAGCTGGATGGTAAAGTGGCGGACACACTTGAGGTGGACCAAACAATGGTAAGTTTCATGAAAAAATCATCCAGAGACCCCAAAAAAGGACTAGACAGAGCTTGGCGGTCCTGTCAAGATAAACTGCTAGATCTTTCAGGACCCCTCACAAAGAGACTGGAATTGTGATTCCTTTCCAAGGAGTCTGGGGTTCAGGTTGATCTGGACATTTTAATTGGTTGGGCACAACATGCAGTATGCCAGTTGGGTAATGCCAACGTAGCCATGTCCACCGAACGGAGGAGATTGATCCTCGTGCGTCTTGACTCAAAGCTGAAAGATCTGGCTTCCTCTGAATCAGGCCCAGTAGCACTGGGTTTATATTTTGGGGGCCCTTTGTGAAAGACCTAGCAAAGTTTGCGGTGACATACAATAAGTTAGACAAGTCGCACTTGTCTTTATAGAAGGTTTTCCGCAACACCCTTTTTGGAAGGGCCGGACAATACAGAGCCCATTCGTCAGGCCGTGGATTTTATCAGGGATCCCAACGTGAAGCCTTCAACAGGTTTTTGCGGCTCCTGGCAGGACCAAGACCAAGTCTTCTACCCCACCAGACCTAGAGGGGGTCGTCAGCGCTTCCGTAGAGGAAGAGGTTACTGAAAAGACGCCCAATACACAGGATATTCAGGTGAGAATTATACCTTATTCAGTTGGGGTTTTAGGGGGAAGGATTCAGCTCTTCAGGCACAACTGGGCGATCATTCCACAAGATGCCTAGGTCCTGGAGTCAGTACAGGGGTACAAACTGAAGTTTTACAGCTCTCTAATTCAGGACTCACCCTATCAGGAGATATATTTTTCCATACGAGATCAAGAGCTCATAGCAGAGGAAATTCTTTCCCTGCTTCGCAAAGACACCATTTGCCACGCATCTCCCCATCCCGGGGGTTTCATAAGCAATGATTTCCTGGTTAGCGAAAGAGGGGGGTTCTCATTTAGTCCTCAACTTAAAAAGTTTCAACTCCTGGATAGTATAAAGGCATTTCAAGATGGAGGGTATCCATCTACTTCTAGACCTGCTGCAGGAAGGCGACTGAATGGTGAGACTAGATTTGAAGGGTGCGTACCCCTCAGTTCCCATCTTCACTCTTCAATTGTTTTGTCAGGGGCTATGCTACAAATACTTTCATCAGCTCCATGGTGCTTCACCAAGCTGATGAGACCAATGGCAGAAGCCCTCTGCGCCTGGAGCGTCAGATGAATCGTTTACCTTGACGATTTAATCCTGATGGCCCAGGATCCTCAAATTGTGGTTCTAAATCTGTCTTGGATGATCTAGTTATTACAGGAGCTGGGATTTGTCATAAACCAGCCTAAGTCATTTCTGATCCCTTCCCAACAGATGGAATTTTTGGGATTTCAGATCGATTCAGTGTTGTCCCAGTTAGTTCTTCCCTCTCAGAAGATTCAGACTATCAAGAGGGAATTGAGATCTGCCTTGCGAAACCGGATAATATTGTTGAGATCCTAGCCTCTTCTATTCAGGTGATATTCCCGGGCCCCCTACATTACAGGGCCCTTCAACGCCTCAAAATTCAACACATGCAAAAGGGGTTGTCATACTCGGATCAGGTGCACCTGTTGCTGGAGACCAGGCTGGAAATTAATTGGTGGGTAAACCACATGGAAGCCTGGAATGGCAGGGCAATTTTTGGCAGTGCTCCGGATGTCAGTCTGAAATTGGATGCCAGCAAGTGGGGTTGGGGTGCCAGGTGTGGGTCCCTCTCCACGGGAGGTTGTTGGACGGAGAGTGAGCTCCAACTTCACATCAATTGCTTGGAGTTGTAAGCCGGCTCCTTTGCGATCAGGAGCATCTCCCAGATCAATCAGACTGTTGCATTCTGCTGAGGATGGTCAATGTCTCAGCAGTTCGCTATGTCAACAGACTGGGGGGCACGAAGTCTTGCATGCTATCAGAGATTGCCAAGGATTTTTGGCATTATTGTCTGCAGTGCTGGATTTCCGTCACTGCAGAGTACCTACCGGGCACGAAGAATTCTGTGGCGGACTGGTGTTCCTGACATCTCCGAGATTTCAGCAATTGGAGGTTGCACCTGAAAATTTTTGTACATCTCAATCGCATTTGGGGTCCTTGTCCAGTGGACCTGTTTGCCCGGAGGCTTTGGCGACTAATGCATTCTTGCAGGACTGGCCTCTCCACAAAGGTTACGCATTCCCAATGTTCATATGATCCCCAGAGTTCTTTCCCTGGTGAATCGTCAGAAAGCTGATCTAGTCTTAGTATCACCGTTATGGAGGGCACAGCCCTGGTTTCCCTTGGTTCTGGAAATGTCATGATTCCTCGTCTGATTCCTCATATTCTGAATCTATTGCAGGACTCAGCAGGCCTTCCACATCCACTGATCTCCTCGAATCAGCTCAAACTGGTGGCCTGGAAGGTTTCAGGAATAGATGGAAATTGCCAGGCATTTCTGCTCAAGCTTCCACCTTTATTGACCAGGCCCGGTCCAGTAATACCCATAAACAATATGCTTTGCATGGAGGAGATGGGTTTGCTGGTGTAATGAGAGGAGTTTTATCCCTCTCAAGTGGATGTGTGTTCCGTAATCAATTTCTTGTTGTCTTTAGCTGAATCAGGATTGGCTTAAAGATCAGTGAACAATTACAGATCTGCTATTTCAGCGGGACATGTTCCTGTCAGCGGTAAACCTGTCAAGGAGGATCCACTGGGGTGTATGTTATTGAGGGGTATCCGTTTAGCCAACCCTCCTCAGGCGAAATATTCTTACTTATGGGACATGAACGTAATTCTACAGCTTTAGAAATCCTGGCCAGATAACAAATAATTATTGTGCAAGCAGTTATCGGCTAAATTAACTATGTTTCTGTATCTGATTTCTTGCAAAAGAGTTTCAGATGTTCAAGCCTTTGACCTTAAAGGTCGTCAATTTTCTCTGGAAGATCTGAGCTTTACAGTTTCCAGAAGGACCAAGACTAATATTAGGTCGGTCTCCTATCCTGCTTTTCCTAATGATTACAAACTATGTGTGGTACAATGCCTCAGGGCTTATGAGGCCGCTACTAGTGAATTTTGTGTGGCCTCTGAGGGGCAATTACTCATTGCATTACAAAAACCTTTTAAACCAGTTTCCTCTGCCACATTGGCTAGATGGCTGCGGTGGCTCCTTTCGGAAGCTGGAATTGACATTTCTGTCTTCAGAGCTCATTCTGTTAGGAGTGCTATGGTATCCAAATCATTTAGCCTAGGGTCTTGTCTAGAAGATATCATGAAAGCGGCGATTGGTCATCTGAATCCATCGTTAAATCATTTTACTATAAACTGGTTGTGGATGTAGTGTCGATAGTGGTGGCTCAGCTTTGAACAAGCATAATTGGAGCCTCCAGTCCTGACATAGAAAAAAAAAAATCTAGCTGTTACGTCAAGAAATTTCAATTCTATTAAGGACACGGAGACGAGGATTATCCCACCCGGCAGATATGTGAAGACCTACATAAGTTATAAGTATAGTATTTTATATAGATATTCTGACTGCAAAGATATTGTTATGCCCTACCCGTTAGTTCTATCTAGGGATTAGGGAATAGTTGTTATGGCTTTACTTTGTATTCCTTGGTACAGAACAGAAACAGTCTTAATGAGGCGGCCTTCGCCGGTGTATGTTTTCATGGGATGTCGTTCCTCTTCAGCGATGAATGGAGTTGGATCGTCTTTTCTGGGATCCCGAGGTTCCGGTCAGGATCGGACAGTTACCGCTTGTACCGCAAAGATTTTGTGTCCCTGGTTCCAGTTACAAGTTGAGGAACTCCAGGGCGTTTTCCGTAAGACTGTTTCATTACCTTGACAGACTCATGTTTACTGCACTTGTTTTTTGTGCCTATCTGCAAAGAAAGAGGAGGTCTTATGATGTCATCGGGTTATATACAGAGGACGCTCTATGGTTCGTTATGTGACTACATTGAAGTTATGGGAATTGTAGTGTTTAAATCTTTTTTTGATTGGCTGCTGAGTAAAATAAAGCATGGAAAGAGAAGTATACTCCTCGCCCCTGTGCCCTTAATAGAATTGAAAATTCTTGACGCAATAGCTAGAATTTTTTTTAATCCTGGCACAAATGCTAGCAAAGTTTTCATTCTATTTTTCATAGAAATGTGCATCTGGTCTGCCATTTGATTAAGAGTTAGTTCCACAGGTGCTGCAGTAACCTTGTATACTGATGACTTCTGTGAAATAATATTTAATTCATTCATATTATTAATAAACTAATAAATATAATATTGACTATTGAGATTATCTTTCGTGCAACATGGTTAATAAATGTAATTGTAGTAGTATTTTATGAGGTTTTATTTCCCTTGAGGCCACAGAGTTTTCTTCTGTTTCAATACACTCAGGGGAGCTGTAGTCTGTCTTCACTCTCTATAGAACCCTTTGTTGCGCTGCCCTGAAGCACCAATAAGATTCCGTGATCACTCTCGTCTGATTTTTTTTTGTCCAGAAGACAGACACTGCCGCCGAGTCTGTTTTCTAAGTCGATGTACAGCTGACTAAAAAAATAACAACAACGGAGTCCAGCTAATGGACGCGTTGACGTTCGCGCCGGACATGACGTAAGCGCGGCCGGCCCGTCAGCTGTTTGTTGATATTCTTACAGTCTTCCTTCCCTCTCTCCAACTCCCGGTAGTCTGGGCTGAGCAAAACACTGCGGCGGTAGGGGAGGCAGAGAGAGAACAAAGGGGCCGATAGGGGGGGAGGGAAGAGGGCTTCTGGAGGACAGCTTGGCGTGCAGGGGACGCGTAGTTGGCGTCGGCGGTGACAGCGGCGCGCGTGCCGGGGGGCGCGAGGACTGCGTGACAGGCAGCTCACGCGCCCTGAGGAGGCCAGGGGTCGGGTGGGAGAAGAAGAGGGGGGCGCGCGAACGGTGACAGCGCGCGCCGGGAAGGGCGCGGGTCCAGCGACGGCGCGCGCGTGGGGCCGGGCGGTTGGCGGCGGCGGCGGCGCGCGGCTCTGACAGTTGGCGGCGCGCGCCGCCTCGAAGGCCACGGCCTCGGACCGGGCCCTAGCGGGAACCCCAGGGCGCCTCTGACCGCGCGCCATGACCATCCTTCCCAAGAAGAAGCCGGCGGCTGCCGAGGAAGGGGAGCGGGGGGGCGGCGGTGGCTCGGGCGGAGGAGGCCCCGAGGCCCATCCCCGCGGCTCCGCCCGCTCACGGGTCTCCCCGCCGCCGCGCTGGGGGCCGGTGACCGTCGGGCAGCAGGCCTCGGCGGGCGGGGGGTCCTCGGTCGGGGGCTCCGGAGGAGCCGGGCAGGGGGACGGGGTCGGTGTCGGAGTAGGAGGGTGCTGCTCCGGCCCCGGGCACAGCAAGAGGCAGCGGCGGCAGCAGGGGGTGGGCGCCGGGGGAGCCAGCCCCCAGCAGCACGAGGAGGAAGGGGGCGCCGGCTACAACAGCGAGGATGAGTACGAGGCGGCGGCGGCGCGAGTGGAGGCCATGGACCCGGCCACCGTGGAGCAGGTGAGGCTCGGTTAGATATTGTTATTCACGCGTCACTGTGTGCCTCTTTACAGGCTCTGGTCTGTGTGGCACTGGATAGACTTCCGAAGGGCCGGTCACCGTGGGGCAAGTGAGGCCCAGGGGAGCTTGTTATTCGTATCCTGTCTCCTTGAGCTGTGTATTGACCTGTGCGATACTGGGTAGCCTTCAAAGCAAGGGTCCTGTCTCCGTCCCCCTCTGTGTTGTACTGGATATACTTCAGAACAGCCCGTTACTGTGGAGCTGGTAAGGCTTTGGGGCTTATTAAAGGAATCATGCCATCTCGTGCCCCATTACATGTACTCGACTATGTGGTACTAGATAGCCTTCACAACAAGAACACTGCCATTGTGGGTGCAGATGAGGCCGGGGGGGGGGGGGGGGTATGGTTGAGGTGACTTATTAAAGGTAACTTATTAAAGGTAACATGTTACTTTGACCCCCTCTACATGCACTGGCTTGTATGGTATTGGATAGCCTTCACAACAAGGGTGTTGTCACTGTGGGACAGATGAGGACGGGGGCTTGTTATAGGTAACATGTCCCCTTGACCCCCTTTACTTGTACTGGTCCGTGTGGTACTCTATAACCTTCACAACAAGGGCACGCCTACCGTGGGCCAGGTGAGGCTCTGGGGTGGTGGGGGCTTATTATAGGTAGACATGCTTCCTTGACCGCATTACATGTACTGGATAGCCTTCACAACCAGGGCCCTGCCACCGAGGCACAGGTGAAACTTGGGGGCTTATTATAGGTAGACATGCCACTGTCTGTCCCTTTACAGGTACTGGCCTGTCTTGTACTGGATGAACTTCACAAGGACACTGTCACCGTGGAGCAGGTGAGGCTCATGGGGTGTGGTTATAGGTACGCATGTCACTTTGCAAAACCCTTTATTTACATGACCTAGGCTGTCTGGTACTGGATAGGCTTCAGAAGGGCCCCGTCACCGTGGGGAAGGTGAAGTTTGGTGTGCTTATAAGTACATGTCACCTTGACCCAGTTGCTTGTACTGGCGTCGGCAATACTGGATAACCTTCAGAAGGGCCCTGTTACTGTAGGGCAAGTTAGGTTTGGGAGCTTATTATAGGTCTGCATGTCACATTGACCCTGTTACATCTACTGTTCTGTATTTTTATTTTAAACAGATTTTTATTGATAATTACAACAGGTATGCGATCACACATTAATAGCACATAACGTCCACGTTCAAGGATGTGGACTGTCTGTTCAGATCATCTCAATGATTTTCCATTCCGTTGTTTCTTTAAGGAATTTCTGTTGCCCCCCCCCCCCGAGTCTTATTTCCTGTTGTGTGATGGGGCAAGCTATGTCGCATTTTTCCATGTGTAGTTTAAATTCAAGCTCTTGTTCAGATGGATCTGTATTTTCAGGTGTGGAGTGGTTGTGTCTGAGCAGTCTGTCTCTGAGTCAGAGTTGTTCTGGGTCGCCTCTCATAGCTTCCACCATGGTGTCCCATTCTCTTGCTACATCTAATGGTCTTGTCCCTCTTTTGGCATCCCTGAGAAGGGCATCTCCTCACGCACAGCCCATTTTTCTAGTTCCCTGTACCAACTGGCTACTCTCGGACCTGTCGGGTTCTTCCAAGTCATTGCAATCTCCCTCTTGGCTAGGATATAAGCTAGGTCCTGGAATCTGCTAGTAACCGCTGTTTTAGACATATGTGGGAACCATCCAAGTAGGCAATGACACACTGTGCAAGGAACTACCTTGTCTATCGTATCTGCTACCGTTTGTGTCACCTCCCCCCAGAATGTCCTACTATGTGGGCTGTCCCAGAACATGTGCCTAAATTCACATGTACTGTTCACCAGATAGCCTTCAGAAAGGCCCTGTCACCGTGTGGCAGGTGAGGCTCGGGAGTATTATAGGTAGACATGTTGCTGTGTACGTGTATTGGTATGTCTTGTACTAGATATCCTTCACAAGCTCGATGACGCTGTGGAGCAGGTGAGGCTCGGGGGTACTATAGGTAGACACGTCACTGTGTACATGTATTGGTATGTTTTGTACTGGAGATCCTTCACAAGGGCCATGTCCTGTCGAGCAAATGAGGTTCTGGGTCCGTGGTGTAGGTAAACATATTACTGTTATCTTTCCAACCATAACTGCATAAGATACATTGTGAATTGCCACAGACCACACCCCTCTCCCCTTTTCAGTTGACTACACCTAACATTTAGCTAGATTACTTGGGTTCTTCTTTGGGAGAGTAATCCCCTGAAAACGAATTCATAAAAAATGGTGAATATTAGGGGTGTGTGTGGAATGAATAAAATATCTACTTGTCTATAGGACATATTCCTTCATAAATCTACTTGACTTGTTAAAAAAAAAAAAAAAATCTACTCGTCCCTTTGGTGCTGTATAGAGTGGTGTTACTTGTCAGCAATCTCATTATACAAGAGCTTTGTTGTTAGTCTATCTGATCATGCCTGGGTTAATACTATATTAGGGCTTGAATACTAGCAGTTGCCTTATATTGCCACCTCACTGCAGATCTAAATACTGGGGCAGGAGGCAGCAGAAAGCAAAGGTTCCGGGTTTTGAATATCCCAACTTGCAATTTCTATGGGTTTTCACCAGCTCTTCTCTTACTCACTTTACCTAGTATTGGAAAAGGTAATTACTTTGACAAGGGCAGAAGTAAAACTTCCTCCGGGGTTTGGAAAAAGTGGTTGATGTGAAAGTGAACTTGTAAACACAATTTACTCATGCTAAAATACAGTTCTTAACTCTTTTCTAGAAGAACGATTTCCTGGTCTACTTCTGTAAATTGTTTGTGAATTAATGAAACTTTGAAAACCTGCACTAATGGGAAAACATACTTTCTTTAACAACTGGGCCCCTAATCAGGACTGGTGTTAACTAAGACCTTTTTGTTTTTAATAAAATTCTGTCTTTATCCACTGTGAGTGATAGCAATCTGCTCTTTCAAAAGGAGCATGTCGGTACGCTAAGTAGTTTTGTTCAGTGCTGAAACTACTGAGGCAATGTGTGCTTTTTGAGACCCAATTTTTTTTTGTCAATGTTTGTTACACTGGTGAGGGGCTGGCAGCTCCCACAACAATAACATTTCACAAAAGCCATTTTCACAGTAATCTAGCAAAATGTTTTTTTCTTATTTGCATTTTTTGTGTGAACTTTTTATTTTGAAAGCAAGTAACCATCAATTTTGTGTTCTAGCTTCTGCAAACCTTTGTATCTAATCAGAGCATTCTGGGAGCATTACATGTAGCCTCATTGTTAAACCTTGGAAACGTCGTCCCATTTTATTTTTTTAACTGGAACTACTGCAGTCTGAGCTTGCACCATTTATTTACAGCGCTCACCCTAATAATAAAGGCTTTGCATTAATCATAAATACAGACTCAAACAGCATTAGCATATGGACACAAATATTACCTCAACTGCTCCATAATGTACTGTAAACTGGCAGCCAAAGGGTTTGTGCTGCAGGGGGTTGGGGCTGCCAGTCCCAAGGACAAAAACATGAAAAGTTGTTGTCCCCGACCCCACACAATATGTCCTGTGTGCTGGGCTACAGGAATTTGTCTGGAATATGGTGCTGGAGGCACACCTATGCCTTTTGTCTTCAGTAATGTGAACTCCTCCTCTTCCGTATTCCACCTTTTTTCCGGTAAGTAACTTGGGAGTCCTTCTGGACACACTAACAGTGGTGCCTCCCATGTAGGAGGAAGTGGACATTTACTTTTTCCAGCTGTATATGTGAAAACATATCTTTAGGTTCTTGTTCACATTGATTTTCAGCAATAATGACACTAATTTTCTCCAAGCTTGACTATTTTAATTGTGCCTCGCTACCTCTCCCTTTCTGTTTATAATCTGCAACACATGCAAACCATCACATGGAAGATGCCTTGGTGACGTCTAAGCATGGTGACAGCATAACTTAATCTCTCTGCACTACAATAGTTTCAAGTTAGAGTTGCATAATTATAGAATCGCTTATGATTGAATTCAGATCACATGTTTGGCGTTATTACATTCAATATTTAATGCCTTGTATTCCTCGGAATTCACCAATATGTTTTGAAAGATCATTGGTTATTTGGATTTGAAGATGAAGAATGGAGGTTTCTAGTTGTTTGGCAAAACAGTGTACATTATTTTGCAGTATTATCACTTGCCATGGCAAATGCTTTAGTCTGCGCTACCTGGTTGTCGGTTAGCAGTAATGATAGGAGCTTTTGGTGTCAGGAGAGTTGCATTTACTTTGAGAGTGGTATTGGGCTGGAAATTGGAAGTGAGGGGAAACCCAACGAAAGAGTGGGAAAGTATCCCTAGGTGCATGATAAAGTTTCTGAAAGAGAGTTGTGGTCTGTTGGCCGCTAGAAGGGTGTCTGGGAGGTGTCTTTCACCTTGCCTGATGAGTTATGCTTGTGTGGGTAAACTTTTTAGGATTTAGACGAAACTGCCAGAAAAACTATGCAGGTAATAACTCAGAAGCTGCATCCAGAATCCCTTAGATCCTCTTCTTTTGCATTTGTATAATGCTTGTCTCTCTGTTTCCTTCTCTTTATTTTACAGCATTTTACCATCTGGGTGGGAGGTTCTAATGACAAAATAGTCTCTGCTTATAACATTTGTTGAAGGGTCACTCCCTTGTTATGGGCCCTGACCTGACCCCAGTGTCTTTAACAACGCTTATGGTCCTTGGTAGTGATTTTTAATTGTGTTCTGTTCATCTGCAAATAATGTGAGCCTTATCACCATAACTAACAAGCAAACACGATGGATACAAGTGTGGGTGCTAGATATGCTCTAATTAGATACAATTACATCGGCTTAAAGCCTAAACTCTCTATATTAAGCTTATGACGTACATCTTGGTTACTTCAAAATACAATATGCTGAGTTATGTAAAGCCCCCGGATATTAGGTCTGAAGTTGTAGTCCTGTCTTTTCAGCGTTTATCTTTTAACTGATCTTTCTGCTTGTATCTTAAATAGCTTTATCAAGTAAGGCGGTCATTGATGGCACAAGCAGAGGTTTGCTAGTGTTCTGATTCCATCTTTGTTTCACAGAACAGTACCTCTTATTAGTTTTAAGCAGGTACACAAAATCTACTGTTTTTGTATTTTTCTTGTTCCTCTGATACATAACAACACTACCTGGGGAACAGATCTCAGGCAACTGTGAAATGCATTAGAGAGCACCAAAATCTCTTACCCGGCCTGTTAACTTAATCAGCAGAAAAATAAATACATTAAAATTGCGATCATTAATTTGTTAGTATGCTTAAACTGAAAGGTGGTTGTTGGAAACGGGCAGGCCTGTTTTCTAGGGTCGAACCCTCTGTCATACACTCGGGTGCATTCAGTGCCAAAACAGCGACAGCAAAGCCTGTATTGGGTAAGGCACTATCCAAACACTTAAAGTTCAGGCACACATGACCGTTCCTCAGGAACAGAATTGCTGCTTTTGCTCAGTCACCCAGTGGAACATATGGTCCAGGCACGAGTTAGTGTTAAATTGCCTGGCTTTTTGTGTGTGTCTCAAGTGTGCAATTGAAAGTTCACTTGTTACTTCTTAAGGAGTTTTACTTTGAGGCATGCAGTAGACCAGAAAGGTATGATCTTACGTATTCCCTCAGAAAAATAGATTGAGTATACCCTCTTTACATTTTGCTTAAAGTGCAACCGCAATTCTACCCAAACGGATAGTCAAGGGGTCTGTAACCTGTTTATCACAAAGACCACAAACCTCAGGGGTGTGAGATGTGCACAGTTTCTGACAAAGGCCCTCAAAGTTAGACAAGGAAGGGCATATTACGCCATGGCGAAGGGTCCACAAGAGCCACCCTCTCTTATAGACCTGTTTGTCGGGCAATAAGGAAAATCATGAAGAAACAGGGGGTTGGCACTGCCACTACACTTCAAAGGGGCATCTGTCTCCCCCTCCTTTTCACAGAAGCCTAGTCCCTTTCAGACGATCTCAAATATGTATTTTGTTTTTATTAAAAAATTGAAAAAAGAAACTGGTTCAGAGTGTTGCGTAGGCTCTCATTATTCTAATGAGACTACTGGATTTGAGGGACAGAATCACTTGCACTGTGGGAGACTGAGTCTAGACCCATTACAGGTGACACCTGTAGGCCTAATCCAGGTTTTTTTACCGACTAGCAGTGCCTCATCTCCACCCAAGAGCAGGGATGATTGGGCAACCAAGCGCATGTCACAATTGACTCCGGGAAATTGTGGTCATTCAGATCTCATCCGTTTCTCTCAAGTTACATTACTATACAAGGACAATCAGAGGCGGAAGAATATATTTCAACAAGGCTTTGTTGAAGAAACTGCATCCTAGATAATAAAGCTTGTACTGCAATAACTAGGACAATGAAGAAGGACAGGATTAAAATTGTGACTAGGAGAGTGTAACTTAAAAATAATGCCACCACATTGTCCCTAGAGCTGTTAAAATAGCTCCTACCTAGGCTATGGTAGAGCACAGCATAATAAGCTCTAGTTCTGCCCTTCAGGTTCCCCTGGGAAGACATCATTCCCCATATCTGAGCCAGAGACCTGTTGTCTACGTAAGCAGCTGCAGCGAAGTGATCAGCATACAGCCGTGGTAATCTGGCTGGAATCTCCCTCTAACGTACATGGGTCAAAGTAGTATTTTTATAATAAAACAGCTGATTTTCCAAGAAAAAGTGTGTATGTTTCTCTGAACTCAAGAAACAAAGCGTACCACATTTGCCGCAACCTATCTTACTGCAGCGATGAGATAAGCAGACTGAAAGAAATATCTTGTTTAAGAAGCAGTGCTGGCCTAGGCAAAGAACAGCCAGATAGGGAAAATAAAGCAAGACCGCAAATGTGGCTATTGTTACAATAATTAACCTAGATATATTTTATTCAGCTTCGTTTTAAGTGCACAACGGCAGGCTTAGTTCGCTAAAATAATGTGTCTGAAACTATAACTAAAATGGCTACACAACAAGAGCACATCCCAAAACAAATCCAAAAGTTGTGACACAAGCTAGTTAGGAGTCTCTCTATGGCCTGTAATTGAATCCATAAATCACATTTATTGTTCTTCAAGAAATGTGATGATGGAGGTGTTGATACTATGTTGCAGATGAAAAAGTTGTACAGGTGACGTTTTGATCCTAACTGGACTTTATTCAGGACAGTAGAACCTGATTTACTTCATGAAAAACCAAACCGCTGTGCCAACTGGCAAAAGGTTCCCACTCGCCATATTGGTACCGGTCACCTGCTAACACAATGATTTGGTTTTTGATGGAGTAAAAGGAGATTCTGCTGTACTAGCCATGATGAAGTCCGGATAGGACAAAACACGTGTCAGCTGTTCATCTTTTTCACCTGTACATCGTATCAGCACCTGTATCGTTGTCATATTACTTTAAAATAAATACATGATATTTATGGATTCAGTTACAAGCCATAGATGGACTCTACCGATTTGTCACCACTTTTGGATTTGTTTTGGGGTGTGCTTCAAACCAATTTTTGTATACTTCTTTTCTAACCTGTTTCCCCTTTATATGTGTACACACTTTTCTCTGTATCTTAGCAGGCCAAAAAACTTCACCACCATGGCTAGGTGCTTGTGGGATCAGGTTCTAACCAAGCTGGTACTACCAAATTTAGCATTGATGACGGGTGCAAATATGGGGTTGGATTTAAAATGGAAAGATCTTCTTGACCACAATCCTTATCTAGCATAAGTTGAGTAGAGAACTTAAATTGTATGTGGTAGATATTTGATTCTATCTGGTTAACCCTGCATCTAGTAACTTTGTATCAATGGGCATTGCGCACAAACATATGTACAATCATATATTAACAACGTAGGCAGCTGAGTTTGGGTGACGTGCCACCTGAGTAACCTTTCTGTTGTATAATATGATCAAAATGGTTTTACATTGCTGGATTTTAAAATGTATCTGAGAGATTCAATTTGCCAGCAAGTTTATTTGAATGTCAAAGTAGACGAAAGCTTCTTTTCTAGGTAGAGGCCCTCAGCACTAGGATAACTCTTTGATAGTGCTTCCTATAAATTAATGTTATACATGAAATAAAGACAATTTAAACCTAGAGTGTCTTTGATAAGAAAAAGAAATTCCACAAGGGGTTAGTTGCTAGGTTGAATTTGACCTTATTAAAAAAAAAAAAAAAAAATCTGATAACCATAGAGGTGTATCGTTATTATATAGCTTAATATTGAACTGTCCAATGGGCAGGATGCTTCAGAAACCTACTTGACCTGTAAATGTGTACTTGCCCATTTAGGTGCCTTGTGAAGAGGTGACATGTTATGGCTGTGTTATCCTAGCAGGGCTGTGATAGTAGCATTTATAATTTTATCATGGTTTGGATTTGTTCAAGTCTTTGATTTTGACATCTTTTTTGCTAATCAATGCACTGAGGCTGAAAATAGACGGGAAGCAGTAGCTCCTGTGTCGGAGTGTCCTGTGAGTCTGTGCACACCTACAGACTTCCACATGTAAAGGAATTCACAAAGTGCTCTCCAATCTCTTCCCGCGCTGGAAACGGTTAGAAACTTGCTCCTAGGAAGGACAGGACTAAGGGCCACATATATCAAGCCTTTTTGCATTTGCAAACGGTGCGAATGCCCATTTGCGAATGCAAAAGTGCCTTTGAATATGTATGAAAGGCATTGGCAATGCAATTTTAAGGAATTGCTAAAATAGCGATTCCTTAAAATTGCGAGCCCGTTTACAGAATCGCAAACTGCGATTCTCTAAATAAGAAATCTCAAATAAGGATCCTTAGTTGCGATTTCTTAAGCACATGTATAAAGCTTTTCCTTAATGCGAATTGGGCATTAAGAAATCGAAATTACCACCAAGTAGAACTTGGCTGTAACCATGTGCAAATTTTAAAAATGCGTTTTTAAAGTTGACATGTAACCCACGCATGACCCTTTGGCATGTGTGCGCCCTACATGTCCTAAAATATTTTTTGGGGGTGCAGCAGTGGGGGCCTTGGGTCCCCAGCACCCTGGTGTTTTGCATTTCCTAAATTACGAATTCCAGTTAGGAATTCACAATTTGAGAAATGCAAAAAATTTGCAAATATGGGCCTACAGGCCCATAGGTGCGAATGGGGTCTGTATTGCAATTTGTGATTCGGTAATAGCATTTGCGATTTTTTTTTTTAAAGATATTGCTATTACCGAATCGCAAATATGATACAAACCATTTTGCGAATCAGAAATAGCGATTTTCTTAAATCGCCATTACCGAATCACAAAAGGGTTAGATGATGCATCTGGCCCTGTAATCTTTTCGATGGCGGGTAAAGAAGAGGGTGTAAGGAAAGTTTATTTACACTTGGCCAATTTTTCTAAGAGCAGTAAATGCATGCATATATGGTCATGTAAAAATGGGTTTCATAAATGTATGTTTGGAGTTCGGTTTCCAGTTTGATGTCTGTGATTTCCTGAAAGTCACAAATGTGCATCAGTAACAAGACATAATTGTGGGTGTATTATTTTTTTTTTTAATTATTATTATTTTTTATTTATTCTTGTTGCCCATAATGGCTTACACTGCCACTCTGTTTTTTTTTTTTTTTTTTTAAAAAGCAGAACGATCAATTGGCATTCCTCAGCATTTTACTACATGATGCCTCAGAGAAATGGTATTAAGGTTAGCCAACAATTTAGCAAACCTTTTTTGCAGTTTACAATTGAACGTGCCAAATTCAGAGAATTGTTTAGTTAGTTTGTGCAACATACTTTGCAATATGCCACGAGGGATAATACAATACATTTTTGGGACTACTGTTAAGGAATGCATGCTGATTATTTTGAAGACTAACATTTATTTAGTAGTGCACTTTTAAAAAGGTTTTTGAAACAAAAAAACGTGTTCACTGTAGGCTGGGGTTTTACTAAGTGAACAAAAGAGTTTGAAATTTGAAACTATACGTGTGGCTGACATTTTTGACTTGGTGATGTTGGGCCACAATCCTGAACCTTACTTCGGGTTGGACCTTTGTTTTTAGTATAATTAATATGACGATTAGTACTTTTCTGACATAAGAATTTATTCAAAACTTGTTTTTTATTTTTTATTTTATTTTTAACGTTGAAAAACACTGGCATTGTTGGCAGTTAAAACCAGGGACATAGAACCTAATGACTGCTTTAAAGTTGCTACTACTAGGGGTGATGTGGTGAATTAATACCACATCTGTCTTATAAATCAGTTTTTGGGTTTACATTTTTAATTTTGCAAACAATTCTCAATCTTCCTTTTATGCTTGTGCATGTAACTGAGGAGCTTTTAATGAATGTTATCAGTGGCCTCAAACTGTTACATTTTTACTAGCGTGTGTACAGGTTTCTATGGTGGAAGCTTTGTTTGGGGTGCAAGCATAGCTTGCACCTCACTGAACTTTCTTGGAACACTCTACCTAATAGTGAAGGCTGTAGTATTAATGAATCGTATATGCAGGTTTGAAAAAACCTGTGCATATAGATTCAAATTTTGTCTTTAGTGGTAAAAAAAATATTCTTTCATAGGTTCACTCTCTGGTACTGTAAACTGCTACTAAAAGGGTTAATGCGGCAGTGGGGTTGGCATATTTGTACAGTTGAACAAAGTAAACATGAAATCTTTATAATCTTGTCCTCAATGTCCTAGGCATCAGGCAATAGGATTTGCACACCCCTGGCTCTGTTTGGAAAAGCGCAGTTTGAAACCCTCTGCTTGCTAGCCTAAACTTTGATAATCTGGCATCCCCTCTATCCGAGATAATCGTGAAAGGTCCAATTATTAGAAGGCCAACATATGTCATCGGAGTGATAATATTTAAAGTTATGAAGGCAGCTCAACTGCCACTTCTGCTTAGTCTAATGAACATCAATGCTCTTCTGGAATGCTTATAGCACTGCCTACCTGTGACCCTGCTCAACTTGATGGTTAAGATTTTGTTACATAGATTTCAGCACTACTGTTAGTAAAATTGACCTGTATAACTGCAGATCTGTTGGCGGTTAGGTTTAATTTTTTTAATAACAATATTTGTCAACGCCTGAGACGGGGGTATAATGATATTTTGTTATATCCCCAAGAAGTGATAACAGAAATTGGATGAGTATGAAGAGTCATATTTAGAAAACAAATCCAGTGTTAGCATCCTCTCCCACTGCTTGCTCAAGTGTGGAGAAACACAAAAGCACTTTGTCTCATATCTCTTAATGGGTATATCTATGGGGCTGAATCTAAACAAAAATATAAAATCTTTGTGACGCTCCTGCTTTTCTTCATAACTCAAGTATGTTCTTATAATCTACACCCCTGTATTTGAGGCTTAAATCTTCATCTTGATTTCATTTTCACACCAGGATGTTAAAAATGGATTCCGGTCACCAAACAGTAAAGCCCTACAGATACACACCGTGCTCACTACAATCCCCATGCACATGTAATGTCAGTACATGTGCGCTGACAAATACACAGAACCCCTTATCCTAGCAGACTTTATATTAGAAGGCAGATGCTGCGTGTTGCAGCTTATAACAAAATGTTAGAGTTTAGAGATTGTGAGTCTCCATTCGGTAGACTCTCCCTACAGTAGAGGTCGAAATACTGAGACTGGTCCTGTGTATGAAAGGATCTGTGCGTCAGAGGATGTTTCAGTTCTAGCAACAAGTGTAGACTAAGCTAAAGGGATTGTGACACAAGGTCACATTTGCTGTGTACCCTTGTACCCTTATACTAAAGTTGCTGGTCTCAACCCTGCTCCAGTATCAACAGTTCAGCCCAAACTGAGGTGACGTGGTGGGGGAATAAACTCTGGGTTGGAATGCTAGCCCGAACGATTACCAGTGGTTAGACAAACTGCAAGCATTGCTCCCGCCGCCTTTAATTGTCTAGATTTGCTGGAGCGAAAGCTTGCCAATATGTTGCTCTGGGATCCCTAGACATAGATTAGGTTAGCAACAGGCTTAAATTGCCACATACAGACCCCAGCAACTTGTCCATGCTTATCCAGGGGTAGTAAAGGCAAGATATTGATTTAGTATTTTTACTTTCTTTAAACCTGTCAGTTATGCGACTTATGGCTTGAATTATTTATTTTTTAACGAAACATAGACCCAAATTTCTGGCCTTGCTCACAGAATTACGGGTAGTGTCTGGTTGGCTTGTTCACAGGTTGCTCTTGAGTTGGTTGGCTTATTGGTCCTTGCACCATGGAAGGTGTATTTTGAGGGCTTTGGAAAATGTATGTGGCAAAGATGTTTGGTGATTATGAAGGGATATATCTGGAGGGAATAACAAAAAGGTAGATAGTTAAGGTGGCTATTCTCCTTAAAACCAATCTATGTGGATGACTTCCTCTGCTTGGTGGGAGTGGGAAGAAGCGGTTGTATGCATGGGGAAGGTGGGGGAAGTTTGTGGATGTGCCCAGTGGGAAAAAAAAAACAAGTTGTAGATTGTTGAAATGGTAACGCTTTTGCCATGGCCTTGTTGAAGACTTTGCATTGTGTAATAGCCAATTTGGGCTGATTTATTTTTGCTGCATTACTTTGGCATTGTTTATCTTAGTCTGCTGTCCGTGAAGCAAGTTGGCAGTATCACCAAGTTCCGGAGGCAGGTAGTTTTATCTTTGAGATGTTCTAATTATCTGAGTAGGACTCTGAATGTATGCCGGCTTTGCCTCTTTCGACAGGGAGCAGAGGTAATTATTCAAGACTTAGTTAAAGCCTTTTCTGATTCTTCGTTGGCATTGTGGCAAATTACATGCTTCTTTATACACCTGCTTTTCTGCCTCACAAGATGCTGAACTCCTTGGTTTCATGTGTGCCATAATGAGCTGTTGCTATAGCCATACTTGTCTGAGAGCGCACACTCTTATCCCAGTTCTGTTAACTAGAAGGAACATTCTGGTTTGTAGTTGGACATTGAGTATAGAAAGATAGCCTAGAGGGAAGAAAAGTAGTAGCCACCAGGGTTGTGTGGTTAGACAAGCAGAAGGGAGATGCAAAAGTAAAGAGTAAACTAGTCCAGTTTTGATAGAAGTACCTTCTAGGTAGGGTGAGTGGTCGGTTGAGATGATGTGGTGGGGTGTATTCAAAAAGATACATACTTTTGGGAGAGTGGTTTTGTTCGAATGGAGTTGTTTTAGTTCCAATTGTAAGGCATTACATAGGTGATGAGAGGTAAATGGTGAGTCTTTTCCAGTAGTGTGCAACGCATGGGTGTTGACATTCAGCAGTAGTTGAGTGGGGAGAAATTGGCAGTATGTTTCGTGAGTATTTTTATAACTATCTCTTTTGGATAGGTGCCAGTGGAGAGAAAATGTAATTGGAGCTTTTGGTGAGAGAGTAAACCTTTCAGAGGATTTGGTAGGTGGATTGGATCAGTCGGCATAAACAATAGCCTGTAGAGGGCTCTCAGGTGCAAGAAAGATAACCTTTGCGACCGCTGTATGGCCACAGGTACTAAGAGTAATTTTGACTTGATGAATACAAGTTTGCCTTCATTATTTATTTTTCGGGTTGGCGAAATTGTTTGTTTTGAAGTAATTATTACAGGCTCCCAGGCCTTTTATTTACTGTGCATGGTAATAAAAAGCCCACTCAAGGTGGTTGTTGATCAGTCAATAAACTTGTTGAGCGCGCTACTCACCCGGTAGGGTCTGAGGTGGGCGGAGATGTGTTTGTGGCGAGGAAGGTTGAGGATGAGATATGCTGAGGCGTTCTGGATGCGCTGGAGTTTTTCTGGAGCTTGGCCATAGTTCCCGTGCAGAGGGGGTTGACGTAGTCCAGTTTGCTGCTGACGAGGGTGTGGGTGACCATTCTTCTGGTTTCTACAGGAATCCACCTGAAGGTTTGCGGAGCATATGAAGGGTGTTGAAGCATGAGGACGAGATGGCGTTGACTTGCTGGGTCATGGAGAGAGAAGAGTCTAGTATGAAGCTGAGATTGCGTGGGTGGTGGGTGTCGGGGGCGGCCCCAGGGTCGTCGGCCACCAGGAGCTGTCCCATGCTGAAGTGTTGGGTCCGAAGATGATCTCGTTTTTTTCTGAGTTCAGCTTGAGGTCGCTTGCTGTCATCCAGTAAGCGATGGCGAGAAGTCCGGTGTGGAAGTTGTTCTTGGCGGTTGCGGGGTTCCTCGTGAGGGAAAGGATGAGCTGGGTTTCGTCAGTGTAGGAAATGGTGTTGAGGCCGTGGGGTCAGACGATGCTGGAGAGCGGAGCTATGTAGATATTGAAGCGGGTGGGGCTGAGTGAGGATCTGGGGGACTCCGCATATGGTCTTGTTGGCCTTCGACCGGAACAGAGGGAGGCGAACTCTTTGTGTCGGAGAGGAAGGAGGTGAGCCAGTCCAGGGCTTTGTGGTGAATTCCGGCGTCGAAGAGGCGTGTGCGAAGGGTTTGGTGGCATACAGTGATGTAGGCTGCGGAAAGGCTGAGAAGGATGAGGGCAACAGTTTCACCTTTGTCAAGCCTGGTCCTAATGTTGTCGGTGCATGTGATGAGGGCAGTCTCGGTGCTGTGGTTTTTGCAGAATCCATACTGGGAGATGTCTAGGAAGCGGGAAAGTTGGTTGTTGACTATCTTCTCTGACCTTCACAGGAAAGGGGCTTAGGGAGATAGGTCGGTAGTTTTTGAGGTCCTTTAGGTTAGCTTTGGGCTTTTTGAGCAAGGCGTTGACTTCAGCGTGTTTCCAGCTTTCCGGAAAAATGGCAGTCTCAAAGGAGCTGTTGATGGTTGTCCGGAGCTGGGGAGCGATGATTTGGCTAGCCTTATTGAAGACCTGGTGAGGGCAGGGGTCTGTGGGAGAGGTGGAGTGAATGGTGCTTATTGTTTTGGTGGTTTCTTCATCGTTGGTGGGGGGGGTCCAGGCGCTCAGTACGTTGGTGCGGCAGGGTGCGATGGGGTTGACCGTGGTGGTGGGGTATGGCGTTGCGAAGCTTCCATGTATGTCTGCGATCTTGCGGTAGAAGTAGATGCCGACGGAGTAGCAGAGGTCTTGTGAGTGGGGAGGGTCGATGGAGCAGGATTAGGGGTTGGTGAGTTCCTTGATGTTGAATAGTTCCTTGCTGTTGTGTGCGCTGTCTATCCGCTCTTTGTAGAAGGATCTTTTGGTTGTCCGAATGAGCTGGTGGTGTTTGCGTATGGCTGATTTGAGGGTGGTGAAGTTGCTCTCTGATTGTTCTTGGCGCCAGGTTTTCCGGCAATCTCGTTTGGAGGCCTGAAGTTCTGCGGTGAACCAGGGAGCTTTCTTGTTGATGCGGGTGGTGTTGGTTTTCTTGAGTGGAGCAAGGTGTCTGCGCAGTTGTCGAGCCATCGTTTGAGGTTGAGGGCGGCAGTGTTGGGAGTCGTTGGTTTTGAGTGGTGGGGATTGGACGAGGTTGGAGATCAGCTGTTCCTTGGAGATCTTGTTCCACTTGTGGTGAGGGATCAGATGGTGGTGGTGGTGGGCGGTGGGCTTCAGGAAGGAAAAGTGAACGCAGTGGTGGTCAGTCCAGTGGAGTTTGGTGGTGTGAGTGAAGGTGATGTGGCTGCTAGAGGAGAATATGGCGTCAAGCGTGTGCCTGGCTGAGTGGGTGGGCGAGGTGACCAATTGCTTAAGGCCGAGGTTTGCGAGGTTGTCCAGTAGGGCAGTGGAGTTGCAGTCGCTGGTGCTCTCCAGGTGGAACTTTAGGTTGCCGAGGAGCAGGTAGTCTGGGGAGGCGAGGGCGTCGGAGCTGATGGTGTCGCAGAATTGGGGGTGGCGGCCTGGTGGTCCGTAGACAAGGGTTTCTCTCAGGGTGGTGGCGTTGATGTGTATCTGAAAGTGTAGGTGCTCTGCGGCATCCAGGGTGTTGTTGGTGTTGGTGGAGATCCTGATGGAACTTCTGTGTACTATGGCGATTCCTGCTCCTGGTTTGTTGATACGGTCTCTTCGGGTGATCTTGTATCCCTCCGGGAAGGCTATGGCGATGTCTGGTTCAGAAGAGGGATTCATCCATGTTTCAGTGAGGAAGGCGATGTCAGGGGAGGCTGTTGTGAGTGGGTCCCAGAGCTCGATGGCGTGCTTGTGGATGGAGGGGGATGCAGCTGAGATGGTTGGGGTGGTTGGGGTGTTTGGTGTTGTTGTGGTGCTTGTTGGCTTGATTGCTTGATTGCATAAGCGGCAGGCAAAGGGTCTGTGGGTGTGTCTGGGATCAGCCTAGGCGCAGGCAGTGGGCCGACTCAGGTTGAGTGCGTGGAGCTCTGCGGTGGTGTAGAGGCGTATTGAGGTGCGAGGGGGACAGCGCGATCCAGGTGCGGAGGGGTGCAGACAGACTTGCCCCTGAGGTGCGTCCGCCATTAAGAAGGGGAGGTGGGAGGGAGGAGCAGCTGGGAGGCGGGAGGGTGTGACGAATGGGGGCGCGAGGGGGGTGGGGACGCAGCGGCGGGGACAGGGAAGCCACACATCTGGCAAAAAGGCAGACACAGCAGGAAAAGTGGAAAAAGGAAAACTGGAAGAAACAGAAAACACAGGATAACAAGAGTAACACACAATACTTACACCTACCACTCGGCACCAGGGATGAGGAGCAGGCGGGTGCCTGTGGGTGGTGGAGGACCTTGAACTTGCGTCAGCAGCGAGGGTGGGGTCTTGAGCACGAGGGCAGTCCAGTGGAGCTGCTCGTTGCGTAGTGGTTCCTGGCCTTAACCAGGATTTCAGTTGAAAAATTACAGAATTTCTGCACCCAGCCACTACCACGACACCCCCAAACCTGAGTTGTCCATTACCTTAATTATGTGCCTTTTAGACATAGATTTAAACACACAGAGCCAGTGATTACCCTTTTTAGATGTATGTTGGGCTTGACCCTGTCTGCAGGATCATCCCAAGGCTTTTTGCCTTTACCCTCTTGTTTTCTTAAATTGTAATTTTGCCTTCTAGGGCTCTGCACGCATTCCTACTGCTAACCAGTGCCGAAGTGCTCGTGCTCTCCCCCTGAAACATGGTAAAATTGGCTTACACCCAGTTGGTTTTTTAATTTACTTTTTTACTGTAGTAAATTGGCACTACGTGTGCCCAGGTCCTGTCAATTAAATGTTACTAGTTGACCTGCAGAACTCATGTTGCAAGGGCTACTTAAGTGGGTGCCACAATGTCTCAGGCCTGCCATTGCAACCAGTGTGTGCAGTTTCAGGCTTCTATGTCGACCTGGCAAATAAAACTTTCCAGGCCCAAACCTTACTTACCTTGAGCTGAGACAACGCTTGTGCTGTCACTTAAAGACCTGTTGTAGATGGTTTATGAGGTTCAGCTCAACCCACTGATTGTGATTTGTGCATGGCAGTGTCCTATAACCCCTCCCTCAGGTGGCAAACTCTTTTTTTTTTTTTTTTTTTTTGGCTATTTGGAGCAATTCACGTTTAGGCCCTCATAAGTTTTTGTCCACATAAGCGACCCACGGCAAATTTGCGTCCTTTTTTCCAACATCCTATGGATTCTAGAGGATCCCAGAGTTTGTGGGTTCCCCGAAGGAGACCAACAAATTAGCCAATATACAGCGAAAATTGTTTTTTTCCAAACAAATGGGGAAAAGAGGGCTTCAGAAAAAAATCTTGCCTCCCCCCGCGAAAATGGCATCAACAAAGGGTTTCCGGGGCTAAAATCCCCATATTCCGAGCTTTCAGGAACAGGCAGACTTGAATCTTGAATCAGAAAACCACGTTTTTCAACACAATTTTGGCATTTTACTGGGACATTCTCCATTTTAAATTTTTTTTTTTTTGTTGCTTTTTTATCCTCCTTCCAGTTAGTGACAGAAATGGGTGTGAAACCAATGCTGAATCCCAGAAAGCTGAACATTCTGAATTTAGCAAGGGGTCATTTGTGTAGATACTACAAGGTTTTCTGCTGAAATACAAAAAAAATTAACTTAGGTGGGAAAAAAACCAGCCATTTCTCTCCACGTTTTACTCTAACTTTTTCCTGCGATGTCAGATTTTTTAAAGCAATACACTGTTACGTCTGCTGGACTCTTCTGTTCGTGGGGATATATAGGGCTTGTAGGTTCATCAAGAACCCTACGTACGCAGGGCCAATAAAGGAGCTGCACCTTGCAGTGGATTTTCATTCTATACTGGGTACACAGCAATTCATTCGCTAAAATATAAAGAGTGAAAAATAGGTTTCAAGGAAACCTTTGTATTTCCAAAATGGGCACAAGATCAGGTGTTGAGAAGCGGTGGTTATTTGCACATCTCTGAATTCTGGGGTGGCCATACTAGCATTGGAATTACAGGGCATTTCTCTTTTTTACACTGTCTAACATTTCGAAGGAAAAAATGTAGAGAAAGACAAGTGACAATGACACTTGTTCTGCCCAAAGTCTCCCCATAAAAATGGTACCTCACTTGCGTGGGTAGGCCTAATGCCCCAACAGGAAACTCAACATGGACACATCACATTTTTACATTGAAATGTGATGTGTTTTTTGCAAAGTGCCTAGCTGTGGAAAGCTACCAAACTAGTACATTTTTTTTTTTAAACTAGACACCTAGGGGAATCCATGATGGGTTGACTTGTGGGGTTATCATAATGTTCTGTTACTCGGAATCCTTTGCAAACCTCAATTTGGGCAAAAAAAACACTTTCCTCACATTTCGGTGACAAAGTTCTGGAATCTGAGAGGAGCCACCCAGCGTTCCCCCAAGTCTCCTGATAAAAATGTTACCTCACTTGGGTGGGTGGCTCAGGTGCCGGCAACAGAAAAAATTGCAAAAACCTGTAGAGATTGAGGGGAGAGCACAGCGAGTTGATATGCACATATTTTTCTTTTATACATCTTTAGGCTGACTCTGCTTTGTGGACCCCCAAAAGTGAGGTATCATTTTACTTGAAAGACTGAGGGGAACGCTGGGTGGTAGGAAATTTGTGCCGGAACGGTAATCCTACAAATAAGTGAGGAAAAAATGCCTTTTAATCAAATTTTGAGGTTTGCAGAGGAGTCTGGGTATGAAAATGTTGTGGGATCCACTCATGCCACACCTCCCTGGACTTCTTGGGGTGTCTAGTTTTAAAAAATGTCTGGGTTTGGTAGGTTTCCATAGACGAAGGCCCTCCCGGGACCAAAAACATAGGAGCCCACCCCACCCACCCAAACAGAGGTAGTTTTGTAGTTGATCATTTCGATGTGTCTATGTACTTCTGTGATGTTCCAAACAACAAAATTGTGAAAAGAAACATACTTAGGTTATATTTAAAAAAAAAAAAAAAAAAAACAATGCACCTCCCCGCCAACCAAGTTGGTGGAATGCTTCATCATCAGTCCCACCCAAGACACCTAGCGTGTCACAGCCGTGCTGCGACGCCTGATTACAGTGGAGCAGGTTTTGTCATTTTTACCACACATACTAGTTGGATTCGGCACGAGGGTGAGTGATGGTTCAGTAGATCAAATTTTATTAACAAGAGATTTCACAAAAGTGAAATGAAATGTAACTGAAAGGCCAAAAAACGGAACCAATGACTTACAGCTCGTGAGCTGTAAAGCTGCGTCAAGGCACCAACTGCTTTACAGTCCATTCACACACCTTTCATACATGACATGCACAAGATCATTCACGCCGCCAGCCGCAGGCCCAGCACATTACAACACTTACATCAACAGACAGCGCCATTCAACAGCCCATCACTTTCATACGCCCACATGCCGGATACATCAATCACACCAGCTGATGGGAGTGTGTGGACTGGCGTTTGGCTGGCACTGCCAGCCAAGTGCTGCGCCACGCACGCCGCCAGCCAAGCACCACTCCTTGCACACCGCCATCACTTTTTTTTTTAAACAAAGAAATCTCCAACTAATTATACACAAGTACAAAACTAAAAACACAAACTGAATACACAACAGCAATGCCCACTGTGAAACTGAAGATATGCAAATATATAACGTCAGTTTACGCTCACGGTATTTCCCAATAATTCTTTTGTGTGTGGTAGCTCCTGAAACAGCCACCCGCACACAGCCCGGGTTTTTAAGGACAATCAGGGCAGTACATCCTAGTCTCCTTCCTGATACGTCTTCGAGCACAGACTCTACATCTCTTTGCAGATAAGACTTTTTTTTGGCTGTGTGTGGAATATGCTCAGCAAAGTGATGATCTTTCAATCTAGCCACTTCCTCCACCACAGCTTCTCTATGAACTCTGCCTGTTCCAGAACAACAAGGCTCTCTATGACAGACTCCTGAAATTTCACAATTGTCATCCTTGACTCTGGAGAACTATTCTTGAACACAACAAAAGCATTAAACGTTGCCAAGTGGAAGAGGTGAACCACTAATTTCTTATAACAAACATAAGCCTTACGAGCAACAGCATAAGATTCTAACCTCTGATCTACTCTATCAACACCACCCATGTGCTTATTGTAGTCTAAAATGCACACAGGTTTGCGCACTTCAGCAACTTGACCCCGAACAGCCACAGGTGAAGTACTCTCATCATGGATGATAGTTAGCATGTACACATCCCTCCTGTCTACAAATTTCAGAGCTAGCAGCTCATCATTCCACAAGGCACTACAGTGTCCCTTCACATGTTTTTAACAGACCGGCTCTCTTGGATAGCCTTTCCGGTTAGAGTGGATTGTGCCACAAGCAACAATGTCCACTCTGAAGAACTCCTTCTACAACTGCACTCTAGTGTAGAAATTATCTACATACAAATGGTGACCTTTGTTAAACAGTCTACCAAGTTCCCACACAATTTTCTCGCTAACTCCAAAAGTGGGCGTACAACCAGGGGTAGGTCAATACTGGAATCACTACCAGTGTATACCGGGAAATTATGAACATATCCTGTATTACTTTCAGACAGCATATACAATTTAATTCATACCGTGCCCTCTTGCTAGGAATGTACTGGCTAAAAACCAAACGACCCTTGAACAGGACCAAAGACTCGTCCACAGCTATTTCTTCCCCTGGAACACAGACCTCTGAAAAACGATCTACAAAATGATCAAGGACCTGTCTAATCTTAAAAAGACAGTCAGAATCATGGTGATCTTGTGGCAAGGCTAAAGCATTATCAACAAAATGCAGCATCCGAAGAAGCTGCTCATACTGGTTAGGACTCATGGTTGCAGGAAATATAGCAGTTGCCATCAAGGGACTAGTAGACCAATATTGAGACAGTGACGGCTTCCTTATCAGCCCCATCAAAAAAGTTAAACCCAATAACTTTTTCAACTCTTCCAGATGTGTGGGAATCCACCAGCTAGCTCTAGAGTGTGGTCTAAGTCTGGCAGCGTTGTCCCTCAAATACTGCTCTGCATTACAAATTAGTCTGCTTAACAATCTCTTCCAAAAATACATCGTCCATAAACAACTGAAAGAAATTGACAGGCAAAAAGTTTTCCGTATTCACTCTACTCCCTGGGAGAACAGTAAAGGCAGGCAACTGTGGTTGCTCCTTGTTTTGGGCAACCCAGAGTTCAGGTCTTCCAATGGGAAGCCTTTCAGCTGCTGGCTGCTGCACCATTGGCACATCAGTGTTCTCCTCTAAAACAGGCACTTTATCAGCACTAAGAGTGGCTTCATCAGATGAATCATCTCTGACAGAAAATTCACTTCCAGAATCTTGCTCTTCCTCCTCTACCTCAGATGCAGAGTCAATCTCCTAATCCTGGTCAGAAGACGACTCAAAAAGCACCCCAAGAACCTGCTGAGTGGTCATTCTATGGTTAGCCATGATCTTTCCTACGAAAAGTAACTGGACAGATGCACCTCCAACAACCAGCACTGTGTAAGATAAGTAATAAATAGTGTGGCTTTATCACTAAGAGTTATAAACTCCACTATACCACTCACTTGCCTGAAAAAGTTATACTCACCAGCAACTACACTGCTCAGCCACAGCAATCACCAATGATATCCCACTAAAAAGACAAAAGAAAAGCAAGTTAGACGTACAACACAAATACCATTGTGCACAAATCTAAGGACAATTTTCCACTCATTTCTGTATTTAGTACAGCACCTACATACATGTCATTCATGCATAGCAACAATACTGCTTTGGAGTAAATTTACTTACCTAATAGATGCAACTACGCAAACCACAGGTCAACCACTGCCAAAAACACAACAAGCCCCAGCAAAGGAAGCAAAAACTCGAACAAAAAAGTGAAATAAACAGTTATAATCACAAATGCAAATACTTTGCCAGTCCACCAAACATTTATAAATATTCCCTGGTGTCTAGTGAGGGGGGCGGGGGCAAGTGGCTTCTGCAGGTGGGCCTAAAAAAAAGAGTGGGCAGAAATGACATAGAATATATTGCCCCATTTGGGGGAGCAACTCTTGCCCAAGGGGCCACCCAGACAACCCTCTTCCTCCCCCTCCTTCCCACAAAACACACACGATCCCTGGTGCTAAGTGGATTCTGCTCCGCCGGGGGAAGATGGGCCTAAAAAAAAATAGGCCGATCTGCCCCCAAGGTGGGCAGAACTGCCCAATAGTCCTTTGTCCCCTTTGGGGCCGACCCTTGCACAAGGCCCCCCATACACATACAAAAACGCACAAAAGCAATCCCTGGTTTCTAGTGGCTTCTGCCTAAAAATAAAAGTCCGATCTGCCCCCAAGGGGGGCAGAAACGGCAAAAAATTATGCCCCCTTAGTTGAACGACCCTTGCCCAAGGGGCCACTTCCCTATATATATATATATATCTATCCCTGGTGCCTAGTGGCATTCCTGCTGCTCCCCAGGGCCGGCCAGAGGAGAAACTCTTCTGTTCCTTCGACACGCTGGAAGCAAATGGCTGGCACCCTCAGATTTCAGCGCGCAATCGTGCACTGACGTCATTAGAGGGGGGAGGTCGGGTGGAAGGGGAAGCGATTTTTTTTTTTTTTTCTTTTTTCTTTTCTTTTCTTTTCTCCCCCCCCCCATCCCCCCCCCCCCCCCTTCCAACCTTGTCCTGGGGGCAGGGGGGCACCAGCACTTCCCCCGAGGGCTGGTCCCAGGCTGTAATGGTTACGTCCGTAGCGCCGTGCCACCGGACATAACCATTGCGTCCATGGCGACCAAGGGGTTAAAAATCCTTGCTTGTTGTTGGTTAATCTGACTTTGTCCCACCTTTTTAGGGTTGAGCCTGCGTTGGTTGCGCATATGTTCGCTTGCGAGGTGCTTTAGTAGGTAGAAAAGGGCTCGGAGCCCCGTCCATGTCACGTCAGTGTCTTTCATTGGTTCGTGGGCTTGCCTTTCAAAATCTGCTTGCTTTCATTAGTGGAGGCCACGCATACGTTATACCTTTTCTGGTGGTTAGCCCTCCTCGAGCCCAGCAACCATGTACTGAAAACATGCGAGGCTCGCTGTTTCCCGTCCGGCTTGTGGACTACTTTTTATCTTTTTTTCGCAGCGCAATCTTGCTTGGCAGAAGTTCAGCACTTTGCATGACATCGACCCGGTTACATAGTTAATTGCACTTGTGCCGGTTACGTACATAATTGCACTTTTGCCAATAGGTTTCACTACAAGTGAACTGTAGCAGCGCGATTGTACTGTTTTTTTTTCCATTTAAGGTGGCAAGAAAAGTCCAGTTGGGAGTTTAGAGCTGCTAATAGCTGTAACTTGGAGAAATGCAAGACACTATTGCATTGCAAATGCTTGTTAATTTTGGTCCCCTCCCAGGAGATTGGACTAACTACTATATAAATACACTGCTCATCATTTGATGTTTTCAGGGACTACTTTGATCTTTCATTTAGAGCACTGGAGAGGAGTGCTGTCTTTCTGACCTCTGTTCTAAACAAGGCTGTAAATCTTATCTTCAAGTCACATTTGCTGTGCATTCCAAGCTGCATAAAGCCCAGGTCCTGCTCCTCCACGTTCACATATTGTTTTAAATGTATTTCTACCATTGGTCCTAACTATCACACAATGAACTCAGCTGTGGAAATGGCAAGACATCCATTTTACCAGTTATAATGTGTAAGTAGAGCATGCTTGTTTATTAAACCCCAGGCAGTCTGAGAATGGTGTCTTCAGCTGTGCTTGTATTACAGGCTGGGAGTTTCCCTTGAGGATCACGGTGTGAATCAAGATCAAGCTGTGAGGCTTTCTCTTATGAATTAAAAAAAAAAAAAAAAAAAATCCTGACCGTCCAAGGACTCTTTTGAGGATAAAAATCGAATCTGAATGTTAAATCAAAATTCAAACTCCAGCAAGATCAGTGCTGTTTGGGGAAAGTCCTACGGGACTCGAAACTTAGCACAGCCACGGCCCTTCCCTGAGGTATGTTTTAATATAAGCCGCATGAGCGTCGTTCTTCATGTTAGTTATTCTGCTAGTTGTTTTTCCCTTCCTATAAATTAACTTTACTTTTTTGTAACAGTGTATCAACGTTACATATGCTGTCACATATAAGTGTTACGTAATGGACAATTATGTACTTTCTCCCACTTTGTGATGCTTTCTCTTTTTTCCCCTCTTTCAGTCTCCTTAATGTGGCAGCAGTTCTTGATATGTAAATAAAAGCTCAGTCCTCTTTAATCCATGTACAGACACTTCCAGCCCCTTCAGCTCACATTTGCAGCTCTTTGCTTTCTCCGTTTGTGGCGCTTTTTCATTTTTTCTCTTACTCTGTCTTTCCCATATGTGTTTTTTAGTCGCAGGAAATACCTGATGTACTAAAATTGGTGCTGGCCCTCCAAAAAAAAAAAGTGTTGCATTTTATTCTAGGTGGTTCTTGGGCAGTTCACGCTGTTTATGGCCCATTCACTGAGACTTGGGCAACTCTCATCACACGATAAGATCTCTTTCATAGGAAAAGCCAGCCCGTCTGAACAGTATTTCGTACATTTTTTTTTTTTTTTTTTAACTTTGTTGTGTAAAGCAGATGCTTTAGCCTTAGGATTTTTATTGCAACTAATATTCTTGCCTCAGTTCCTCTGTGCACTTTCTATGCTACATATCTGATTTTCTGAAACTACATCTATTTGGGCTTTTGGTAAACTTTTATACATTATAATAAATATTGCGCATCCAAAGCACTGTTAATACGGCTAGAGTATGTTATTACTCATGGCCTTAGCTGTCGACTTTTCAGCTGAGGAATATGTTTGAGTCTTGACATTTGCTTTACCTCCACCAGCACCTATCTCTACCTGTGCCTACACCTACCTCTCTAACTACACCTATTTCTACCTATCTCTGTATACATCCGCCTCTACCTGTGCCTACATTTAGCCCCACCTACCTCTACTTCTACCTACATCTCCAACTACCTTATCTACACCAACCCCTGCCTCTACCTACCTCTACTTCCACCTACCTTTACCTACACCTACCTCTACCTACCCCTACCGATTATCTAAAATGTCCTACTCGTGCTGCTCTCAAAAGCTTTTATACATCAAGGGTTTCCAGACTTTTTTATAAGAACTTCTTATAGTCAATAAAACCCATCAAGAACTAGTAATCTTTGCTCTACAACATAGCTTCTGTCTCAAGTTCATCAGTTCCTCAATAAACTACCTATCTCTCTCTATCTTCCTTTCTATCTATTCTTCTCTGTGGCTGAAGCTTGTGTTGTACCTTCCCTGTGAGAGAAGCTTCTACCAGTTGCTAAATAAACTACCTATCCCTCTCATTCTTTATTTGTGTCTATTGTGTGCAGCTCTAACCCATATATGTTCACCATGCCACATGATCCAACTACACAAATACACTCCGTACCACACAATTCCACACTGCACAATTCTGCAACTAACAATTAAAATATAGTCCTCAAATTTCCACCCTACACCACATACATTCCCCTACACTCCAAACCAAAAACATAAATAAAAGGTACTGTAATTTACAACACCAACAGTTCTAACTCTTGCAAGTGTGAAACCTATTGCATTGCAAATGTGTAATAAATATAAGCTGTAGGGTAGGCCCTGAACATCCCAGAGTGCACAGTACAGTCTATTTAAAAAAGTTGGACATGTACCTTTAAGTTTACATGCCCTATTAGTGAAAAACTTTAACATTTGATTTTCACTACTGCAAGGCCTACCTCTCCCATAGGATAACATTGGGTTATCATTACATTACATTTAATAAGTGATAACTTCCAATTCAGATTTGGCAGACAAGTGTCTAAATAATTTTAATTAAAAGCCCCCTTTAATGTTAAAATTTGATTTTTAGTCACAATACAGAAATTACCACTTTTAGAAAGTTGGCATTTTCTCGTCCTAATCATTTGATGCCTGCAGCCTGATCCTGGGTCACATGACCAGGCAAAGCTGGCAGTTTGTCGTTGTGTATTTCTCCCATACAGTGAGACAAAGGGAAGCTCTTTGTTGGCAGGATGGGCCACTCTGAGTTGATGGAAGGGAGGACCTGCCACATTTGCACATCACTAAGGCAAAACCTGAACTCTCGCAAAGAGTTTGACACTGGTCTTTTTAGATCCCAGACAAGCTGGGGCCAGGACAGAGGGGATGTCTGCCTCCTCGAGTGGTTAAACCTATAGAAGCTTCCTCTACTTTCAAGTGTAAATATTGGACCCTCAGACGCAACTCTTCAGTACTCATCTGACCTGTCCTGTGGACTTTGCCAAGGTGGATGACTGCTGTGCTGCTGAAAAGACTGCCACTGTGCTGACCTGCTGACCTCTTGCATGGGTGAGAAAGACTGGACCTGCAACTCTCAACCCTAGTCCCCAGGGTGACTCCAGGGGCTTGTTGGCTGGCCTCCTGACTTGAAGAGACTGGCTACTGACGTCCATGGATCCAGCACCTGGACTCTGACATGAGTCCTGCCCTCCTGTGTGGTGCCCCCTTTGTCCTGAACCCTTGAAAGTGGGTTCAGCTGAACTGACTCCTCTCTGCAGCATGGTCTTTGCTGCTCGACACATTGCCCTTGGAACTGCTGCTTCTCCTGTGCTGCACAGACTTCCCCTGACTGGAGGACTAAGCGTTGCCTGCAGCAACGCTTCTGACCCTTTGCTGCGCAACTCATCTCCATGAATAGACATCGCATTGCACCAGACTTCGCAGGTCACTGGAACCTCTGCTGTGTGACTCACCCTCAGCATGGGACTCTGTATCTCTTCACTACCAGAACTTAAGGTACTCATGTTCAGCGGGCCCCAGGTGGGTCCCAGTGAAGGCCATCACAGCTGGCCTGAACTTGTGACTTTGTCCCAGTCCAGCACAATCAGATAGCCATTGTAAGGAAATGCCTCCTTGGCATGGTTACCCCCTGACTTTTTGCCTTTGCTGATGCTATGTTTTGAATTGAAAGTGTGCTGAGGCCTGCTAACCAGGCACCAGCACCAGTGTTCTTTCCCTAACCTGTACTTTTGTATCCACAATTGGCACACCCTGGCAAGTCCCTTGTAACTGGTACCTCTGGTACCAAGGGCCCTGATGCCAGGGAAGGTCTCTAAGGGCTGCAGCATGTCTTATGCCACCCTGGAGACCCCTCACTCAGCACAGACACACTGCTTGCCAGCTTGTGTGTGCTGGTGAGAACAAAATGAGTAAGTCGACATGGCACTCCCCTCAGGGTGCCATGCCAGCCTCTCACTGCCTATGCAAGTATAGATAAGTCACCCCTCTAGCAGGCCTTACAGCCCTAAGGCAGGGTGAACTATACCATAGGTGAGGGCACCCGTGCATGAGCACTGTGCCCCTACAGTGTCTAAGCCAAACCTTAGACATTGTAAGTGCAGGGTAGCCATAAGAGTATATGGTCTGGGAGTTTGTCAAACACGAACTCCACAGCACCATAATGGCTACACTGAAAACTGGAAAGTTTGGTATCAAACTTCTCAGCACAATAAATGCACACTGATGCCAGTGTACATTTTATTGTGAAACACACCCCAGAGGGCACCTTAGAGGTGCCCCCTGAAAACTGTATCCAACTATCTGCGTAGGCTGACTAGTTCCAGCAGCCTGCCACACTAGAGACCTGTTGCTGGCCCCATGGGGAGAGTGCCTTTGTCACTCTGAGGCCAGTAACAAAGCCTGCACTGGGTGGAGATGCTAACACCTCCCCCCTAGGCAGGAGCTGTAACACCTGGCGGTGAGCCTCAAAGGCTCACCCCTTTGTTCCAGCACCGCAGGACACTCCAGCTAGTGGAGTTGCCCGCCCCCTCCGGCCACGGCCCCCACTTTTGGCGGCAAGGTCGGAGGAAATAATGAGAATAACAAGGAGTCGTCACTGGCCAGTCAGGACAGCCCCTAAGGTGTCCTGAGCTGAAGTGACTCTAACTTTTAGAAATCCTCCATCTTGCAGATGGATGATACCCCCAATAGGGATAGGATTGTGACCCCCTCCCCTTGGGAGGAGGCACAAAGAGGGTGTACCCACCCTCAGGGCTAGTAGCCATTGGCTACTAACCCCCCAGACCTAAACACGCCCTTAAATTTAGTATTTAAGGGCTTCCCTGACCCTAAAGATTGAGATTCCTGCAACTACAAGAAGAAGAGGACTGCTGAACTGAAAGACCCCTGCAGAAGAAGAAAGAAGACACCAACTGCTTTGGCCCCAGTCCTACTGGCCTGTCTCCTGCCTTCCAAAGAAACCTGCTCCAGCGACACTTTCCCCAGGACCAGCGACCTCTGAATCATCAGGGGACTGCCCTGCTTCAAGAAAGACAAGAAACTCCCGAGGACAGCGGCACTGCTCCAAAAAGACTGCAACTTTGTTACAGAGGAGCAGATTTAAAGACCCCTGCAAATCCCTGCAAGAAGCGTGAGACTTGCAACACTGCACCCGGCGACCCCGACTCGACTGGTGGAGAACCAACACCTCAGGAAGGACCCTCCGGCGACTCCGAGACCGTGAGTAACCAAAGTTGTCCCCCCTGACCCCCACAGCGACGCCTGCAGAGGGAATCCCGAGGCTCCCCCTGACCGCGACTGCCTGACTCTAAAATCCCGACGGCTGGAAAAGACCCTGCACCCGCAGCCCCCAGCACCTGAAGGAACGGAACTTCAGTGCAGGAGTGACCCCCAGGAGGCCCTCTCCCTTGCCCAGGTGGTGGCTACCCCGAGGAGCCCCCCCCTTGCCTGCCTGCACCGCTGAAGAGACCCCTTGGTCTCCCATTGACTCCCATTGGAAACCCGACGCTAGTTTACACACTGCACCCAACCGCCCCGCGCTGCTGAGGGTGTACTTTTCGTGTGGACTTGTGTCTTCCCCCCCCCGGTGCCCTACGATCTGTAAGTGTAAGTAATATGTCGTAGACGTATAGATAGATCACGGAGCAGCCACCCAGGATAGTGAAACCGGCTACAGCGGCACTTCTGCGTATAAGTACTGCTAAAGGTTCAACCGCTAAGAGGAATGGTAGAGGCGATAGTGGGCATCCCTGCCGCGTCCCTCGGTAGATGGTAACGCATCAGATAGGAAACCACCGCAATTGACCTGCGCTGTAGGCGAGTCACATAACCAGCTGACTTTTCTAAGAAAATTATCCCCCAGGCCAAAACATTTCATAATTTCGAAGCGGTACCACCATTCTATCCTATGGAAGGCCTTCTCGGCATCAAGGGAGATAGCCACTGCCTCTTCCCTGGAGTCTCTAGCAGCCTAGAGCGCATGCGCCAGTGTGTGGAGGTGGTTCCTCAAGGATCTTTGGGGCACAAACCCTACCTGGGAATTATGAATAAGAGATGGTATGACTTTTTTGAGACGGGCTGCCGAAACACTAGCCAATATTTTAACATCTCCATTGAGGAAGGAGATGGGGCGGTAACTGCCACATAACAAAGGGTCTTTACCGGGTTTTGGTAGAACAGCTATGAATGCTCTATTGGAAAAAGGAGGCAGAGAGCCTGTCCTTTCCGCGCTCTTGAAGACTTCATACAAGGAGTCCACTATTTGAGAACTCGTCTATTTATAGAACTCTGCCGGGAACCCATCCTCCCCGGAGACTTTGTGATAAGGTAGGTTAGAGATGGCTTGCTTGATTTCTTCTTTGCTGATCTGTCCTTCCAGGAGCCCTCTGCCCTCCTCTGTGAGGCTGGGTATGTGGGCTTCTGTTAAGAACGTGGTTAATCGATCATGGTTCTCCGTGGTTTCTGAGGTATAGAGGGTCTGGTACAAACATCCGGGGGCATGTAAGGATCGTGTTGTCAGTAGCTCGTACAGCAGGGATGGCTAATACTGTCTCTTTTTGTCACAGTTGGGCTGTTGGTAGGCGCTTCGCCTTTCCCCCCTGTTCATAATGCCTGCCCTTCAGCCGTTGTAGTGCGTATTGTGCCTGAGAGGTATAGAGGGCGTTAAGCTCCATCTTTGCTTTCTCTAGGTGGCAGCGTGTGGCCAGAGAAGGGGCCGCAGTGAATGCGCAGGTGCAGGATATTATTTCTTGTTCTAGGTCCCTTCTTCGAGAGCTGTTCTGGGTGTTAGCAATGGCAGCATCTCTCATGAGCTGTCCTCTGATCGTTGCTTTCACCGCTGCCCACAAAAGCTGATGGTAGGAGACCGAACCTTTATTGTCAGTAACATAGGTAATGACATGACGGCATAGCAGGTCCTTGCCCCGAGGTGTACGGTAGCGAGATGCATTCAGCCGCCAGGGTTTGGGACCCGTAGAAATAAGGCCCAGCGCTAGAGCTAGAAGCAGAGGGGCATGGTCAGATATCGCCTATCTCCAGAATCCAGGAGACCCTGGTCATAGGAACCAGTCTGTAAGAAATAAGGAAACTGGGACTGCGTACTGTGGACCGGCGACATGAAAGTATATTCTTGATCAATCGGGTCAGACAGAAGCCAGGGATACACCAGACCATGATCTGATCAGACATCTTCCCACAGGGCCCTGTCTGCATTATTGCCGACATATAGTCTGCCCGCGCGGTCGAGGACCACGTCGTGAGCCAAATTCCAATCCCCGCCCAGAAGGCATTGAGTGGCCCCTATCTCCATGAGGAGATGATTAAAACGTAGAAACAAACAAATGTTTGGAACCCTTGGGGCATATATGGAACCGACACAGAGTGTGTGCGCACCGATTTCGAGTTTTAGCAAGGATGTAGCATCCTTCCGGGTCGGACCACAATTTGAGTACTTTGCACTGGACAGAGCGACGAATGAGGACTGGAACTCCACATTTACACGCGGTGCCTAGGCCCCCTGGTGCGGATGACGTGCTTTCACCATAAAACAACCGGGCCACCCAGTTGCATCGTAGTTTCTCGATTTCTGAAGGGGACAAATGCGTTTCCTGTAGTAAGGCAATATCAGTACATTTAGATTGTAAGTAGGAGAGGACCTTCTTTCGTTTGATATAGTGCGTGAGACCAACATTCCACGACACTGCTGTCAACGGGAGGGTAGTTCCCATGCCTTGGATTGTCATATGGGTGTGGTTGGGACAGGGTAAACTCTTCTAGTTCTGGGAAGTGCGCAGTGGGTGTACGTGTTAGCTAGGTGGGGAAGGGATATATGGAGGGGAAAGAGGAAAGGTGGGGGCGGAAGGGGGGACCGCGGTCGCAGGTCAGAAGAGTAAACAAGACAAAGATAGAAGTAGAAGCAGGAAGGGGGGGCAAAGGTGGGGGAGGGATATGAGCAAGAGTAGAGACAAAGGAGAGGAGAAAGGGAAGGCAGAAGCCATAAGCAAAAGGGAGATACAAGTCTCAGAAAGTATTGAGAGAATGAACCAGGTGTGCCGCAAGGACTAGGGATGTATCTTGCAGGAGCTTGGTGCTGTTAATCCGCTGGTCTAATCCTACGAAGACCCGCAGCCGGTCTCGCCCCAGGAGAGGGAGATGGCATTGCGAGTCGGCCGGTGACAACTATGATGTACCATGGCTAGTTTGATGGTGGAGGAGGGGGAGACGGGTGAGGAAGGGGGGGGTAGAAAAGAAGGGGAGAAGGAGGAGGGGAGAAGGCACCAGTGCGGAAGAAGGAGTCTGTATTACACATAGACATATCCGTTGGCCGGAGGGGAATGTTGTAGACAATAGAAGAACCAGGTGGGAGAGGGCATAGGTAAGTACCCAAGATTACAATAAAGGTCCTCTTCAGCAAGGGGGGTGAGATTAGTGAGTTGTGACGAGGTGGAGGGACAAGGAGAACATCAACAGAGGCCTTGGCTTGAGTTAACAGAGTGTTAGAAGGCACATGGTGGGGAGGGAGAATAAGTGTTCACTCCACAGTTTTCGTCCCGGTCCCCGACAGGACTGCGGCTGACCTGTTTACAAACATGCATGCATAAATCCCGTCAGGGTTGGTGGGGTAGAGGTCACCACCCCTGATGACCTAGGTGTGCTCAGCGCTGCGTATGTTCAGTGAAACAGCGATAATGTCAACAATAACAATAGCAATAAAAAGGACAAAGATAACAGTGATACTAAATAACAATGAAGCAATAACGGCATATGAAAACATTTGTGGTACTTAGCACTCAGCTTTTGGTCACCTCCAAGTGCCACTGGTGAAGGGCAGGAGGACCTTCAAGTATCCCAAGGGAGCATGTCAATAAAACCATCAGCAGGGAGCTAAAGCTTCAGGGGAGACCTTGATTTGTCCCTGTCTCTAAGAAGCCCCTGGGTGATGTCTGCCATAGCTTGGAGGGCCATGTCCCTTCCATCCTGGGACCACAGGGGGCGGTCCAAGAGTCTGCCTCTTTTCTGCATTGCAGTGTGAATGCGGGAGTCATTAGCATCAACAGTCCAAAGTGGAGTGTAGTCACATGGTGAGGAAGTGTTCGCCCTGAGAGTCCCGGTCTCTTGATCCATAGGTTGAGTGGAAAAATTGTTCAAGAAAGAGCGTAGGTCCGCAGGCTCAAAGAAGTCCTTGGAGTTGCCATACGCCGTGATCCACATTCTAGCTGGTTCAAAGAGCCCAAATTTGATATTCAATTGATGCAGCTGAGGCCTGAGAGCGAGGAACGCCTTCCGTTTCTCGTTTGTCTCCCAGGAGAAGTCCACCGCGAACAAGATCTCATGGCCTTCATGACGGTATGGGCCGTGCACCCTCGCGGCCGTCAGTGTCTGTCGGGCCTTTTCGTGACGCAGGAAACAGGAAATTGCAGGACGGGCCTCTCATCGGCTTGCTTGTGTAGGGGGCGAATCCGGTGAGTTAATTGGAATTCAAGAGGGGGTGAAAAAGTAAGGCCGGCAATATTGGGTATAAAGTAATGGAGAAAGGCCCTCATGTCGGCACCCTCCAATTTTTCCAGCAGGCCAAAGAAGCGGACATTGTCTCTATGACTTCGATCTTCCAGGTCTATGCGTTTATGTCAGAGGTATTGCAGTTCAGGTTCATTATCCAGGAGGCTCGCCATTTGATTTTCAACGGCATGGAGGCGGTGGTCTAAGTCTGTGACCGTGGTCTCGAAACTTGCAGTGTCCACTCGGACTGATTTGGAGTTGGCTAAGAGGTCTGTGATCTTAGAATCCATGGTTTCCACGTGGCGACCCACTGCAGAGATTTCCTGCAGTATATGTTCCAGGGCGGAGTCTGAGCATGAGTTCACCATTGCATCTGCGGTGGTATAATCCTGGAGTGCCGGAGAGGATGACATTGGTCGTGGTAGCGAGACTGCTTCCGAGAAGAGTAGTTGACGTATGGCTTTTCCAGGCATTTTACCTGCTAATTTGCCCAGGGACATCTGTTCCGGCTGGGAGAGAAGGTGGAGCTCGTCTCCTGCTCTCTGCTACTCCTAGACGTGTCCTGTGGCTCTCCATAGTGGAGGAAGATTTCGCTAGTGCCTGAAGGTCCTGGTTGGTGCTGTCTGGGAGCTCTCTTGTCGTGGGATGCTAAGGAGGTAGCATCTTGGGGCCCTTTCAGGGGCACCGCATGATCCATGAGCTTCGGGCGACCTGGGTGTAGGTCTCTTTCAGCGCTGGATGTGGGGGGCATCTGAATCCTGAGGTGCTCCTCATACCTCTTCTGGTAGTCAGATAGCGCTCACCGTTTCCAAATGAGAAGATGATAGCACTTCGGGCCCCTCTATGAGCGTTCTGGGACGGGGTCGCTTACAGGCGAAAACACATGGCCATCGGTGTCGGGTGGGGAACAATGGCACCGTAGATCCCCCTTAAAGCGCAAAAAGTCTCGGTGATATGAGATGAAGGCACATCCAGCCCATGGGGGACCTGCAGCTGCTGGGGGCCACGGCTGAGGACGTCTTGTAGGGAACCTTCGGGGTAGTAGATAGACTCCCTCCAGCTGGGGTAGGCTCACCATGGCACTGGACTGACCCTGCCGTGGGGGGTGGGGTGCCGACAGAAGACATGGATTCCCCCTCCTGCACCAGTGTAGAGAGGGCACTAGGAGCAGAAGGCCCCCCTATATCAGGAAAATCTCGTTCCCTTTACCGTCCGGTTTGTGGCGTGGAAGGTTAGAGTGTCAGTGGCTTCTTTGTTAGGTTATGGGCCGGTCTCATATACAGCAGTAAGGTGCTTGAAAGTTAATATCGTGTCCCTCACGGCAAATGGTGAAATGTAGAAGCGTAAAGCGTAGGGCCCCAGTGCCCGACACACGTCGGCGCCGCAGCTCCTGTGATGCGGTTGGATGGAAGCCACAGGCCTTCACCCTACTCACATGGGCTGGCAGAGGGCACACAGAGCATCAGTGGGCATCAGTGGGCCTCCGAGCGCTGCGACATGCCAGCCGCGGCCACCTCTGCAGCGGGCACACAGTGCCGATGCCGCCCGTAGAGCACATGCTGCGCCCAAGAGAGTTGGTGCGGCCCGGTCCTCCATCTGTGGGGGGTAGGGCAGTGGGAGGGCACCCCCAAGAGCCGACCGGCCCCACTGCCTCCCCGGAAGACGTTCTGGGCCGCGGAGCTCTGAATTTAAGCAGCCACCACCTTCGTGGCTAGACCACGCCCCCTGGGCCTGACCTATTTATTGTGAAAATGTTTAACCCATTAGAGACTTTAGAGTGGGTTACTTTGTATTAAAACCTATAGAGATCCCCTCCCCACCAACACAAAAAAGTGGGGATTGGTATTTGACTGCGAAAATCCTCGTTATGCCCAGGATACTCAATATTCTGCTTTGCCAACTGAAATGTTGTTTACAGTTCTAAGTTTTGTAGCTATTTTACCAATGCTTGCCATGTGAAAAAGCTTAGATTCTGTACAGTAGGCCGGAGTTGCTTATGGTGACAAGCCAATGGTGAAGGCTACAGGCCTGATTGATTCTCTGCCAATAATGACCAATGCCAGAAGTATGATCTCTTTATTCTAAAACGTTGTGACAGACTGTAGACTTGCCTTCCTTATTGTGAAACACATTAGTTAGCACTAGTAGGCCTTTAACAGTGAACTAGAATGCAGTGTTCATGCTGTAGATTTGCATTTTCTTACATTAAATCTCAGATAAGCAAGGTTTTGGTGCTGGCCATCACCTTTGTCAAACGCTGGGAGCAGAGGATTTTCATTATAATCCTTGTTAGGCTCTTTTAAGAAGGGTTGTGTATTTGTTAGCCAATTGCACTTTTTGTACGGATTTGCAATTTTATAACTAAGCATAATGGCTGCTAGCCTATGCACACTTCATTAGGCCTGTGTGATTTATATTTTCGAGCCAGTGGTAGAGACCATGGGCCTCATTGGTAAAAGTTGTCATTTTACAGGTTTGCTGTGTTTATTATGAAAAGGTATGAGAAATCAGTAAGCCTAAGTTCTGAGGGCTTTTGCTAACTGTTTGTGACTACTGTGATTTCATATTTACTTATAATTTTAGTGCTGTGTATTTGATGGTTTCCTTCCTGTAAAACATATGTTTACACAGGTCTGAATTAGGTATGATTGTCGCCAGTGATAAAGCATATGAGCCTGATCAGTTGATTGGAAATTGTATGCCAGATACCACAGCTCTAATCTGTTTTTTATAAAAGTTACAAAAAGGCAATGGGTTTAGTTTACTTATTATTAAATACATATATTAAAACGTTGCCCTTTTACAGTCTATTCGACCTGGCCCTTTTTTCAGGGTCGTCCCTAAACGTTTTGCCTTTCTCCTCCTATTTTTTCTGACCCTTTTTGTTGACGTTAAGACTCTGGGCACTTTACCACTGCTGATCTGTGGTAAAGTGCATGTGTTCTCCCTTTTAAACTTGGCATGATTGGCTTACACATGATTGGCACATTTAATTTACCTGTAAGTCCCTTGTACAGTGGTATTCCATACCCAGGGCCTGTAAATTAAATGATACTAGTGGGCCTGCATCACAACTTGTGCCACCCACAGTAGTAGCCTTTCAAACCTGTCTCAGGCCTGCTAGCACAGGGCCTGTATGCACAATTTACTGCCACAGGGACCTTACATCTAAATTTACCTGCCAGACTTGGAGCTCTCCTTTTACTAGATATGTTACCCCTAAGGTAAGCCCCTAGCTGCCCCTGTGGGCATGGTGCTATGTATGTAAAAGGTAAGACATTTGCCTAGTTGTGTGGCCTGTCCTGGTAGTGACTAACAGCCTATTTGGTTTCTCACTGTTGTGGGTGAAGCCCTTCTCATAGCATTGCTTTGGAAATGCCCCAACATATGTCTAAGTGGTATTGCCTGATCTATCAGGGGTGGCGTAGGCATGTTTGGTATGGTTGTAATGGTAGTGAGAAATGCTGCTTACTGGTGTAGGTGGATTTTTTCACAGTTATAGAAATGCCACTTTTAGAAAGTGAGCATTTCTCTGTACTTATGACTTTTGTGTTTTGCAGCTTGATTCCAATCCACGTCTGCGGCAGAGTGACAGCTGGGTTTTGGGCAAACTTTTTCAGACAGCCTGTACACAGGGAGGGTGTCTCAGAGGTGCATGTGCATATTGAATGGCCTTCCTGGACTGAGAGGTGGGGCACACCTGCCTATGTAAAGGCTGTACCTAGGCCTCACACAAAGGGCTTGTTTACCCCCAGTTAATGTCTGGACCTAGTGCTAGAGGAGAAAGGGTACACTCCTGGAACCGGCCAGTACTGGTTGGAACCCATTCTCCCCATTTTGTGGAGACTGTGCAAAATGAGTAAAAGTACATGGGCTCTTCCCCCACATTTTAGACCCCGTGTGGCCTTGTACCCAGATGCTGCTGGAAGAGGCTGTGATGGCCATTGAGGAGTAACCTGCTTGCTGCTCGGTCATCAGAAGGACTACTACTGGACTGTCCGGACCCCCCTGTAGCCTGCTCTCAACCTCTTTTGGGGCCCCAGTGATCTTCCAGGGGCAGGCCTAGGATTTCCTCTGCTGGAAATGCTCCCCTGGCCCTGCAGTTAGTGTGGGGGGGGGGGTGGGGCAGGGGGCGGTGCTATGGCACTTGCTGGATGCCTCACACACCCTGAGGAGTAGTGAGGCCCTGGGTGTCCCTTCAGGACCGGACACCTGAGGTCAGACGTATTACCACGGCAATGCCGAGGGGCGTTAGCTTAGCCCTACCGTGCCTCTGCTGTGCACATCTCCCCATATACAGAGGATTCCTCTGGGCCCATGACGGCTCTCCCGGGAAGAAGAATCCTGCCTCCTGGACGATGGCTTGCTCTGGGGGGTGGGGGTACGCCCCATTCCCTAAATGTGGCATACCTTGAAGGGGCGGGCATTCACCCCTAAGCTGGAGCCCCCACTGGCGCTACATTCAGGGAGGAGCGTTGGGGGTTCCTGATCAAGAGTACCGTCCTGGATGCAGTGGGCACGCATGTTTTCCTGTGGTCAACATATTTTAACGAAACCACCATTTCTCTTTCAGGGGATCCTCATCAATAGTCATAAACATTGAATATTCCCGCCCTTGTGCGGGGACCCCGGAGCATATATAAAATACACACATATTATACATGTGTAAAACAGCAATGCAGGCTATAATGTTAAAACAGGCTAAAATGCTTTATTTCTATGAAGTTTTTTTTTTTATATTATAAAATTACAATAGAGAATAAATATCTACCCAAGCCCCCAAAACTGGGCTTAGGGAAGTAAGCAGCAGTAAACTCTAGAGAAAAAGAGAAAAAACTGCATTGAAAAACAATGGAGCATTCTTAGCCAATAGGCTGCATGCAGGTTAACACAGGAGAACCATAAAAACTTTGGCACCGTGCCTTTAAGACCCTGAGCACCTCCAGTATCCCACCATGCCTCAGGGGTGAAGGAAAGGTGACAGTTGGTTCACAGTTAGGTCAGTTCTTTTTTCCGGCTTCTTCTGAGAGGATCCTGGAGCATTGAGCTCTCAGTTTTTCTGAGTTTTGCTCAGAAAAATCCTTTAAAAAAGCATTTTTTCCTTTTTCATTCGACAGATAACATCTTTGTCTGAGCTTGGCAGTTTTTTCCTGACAGAAAAATGCCTCCACTTTTTGTCAAATGCCCTGCTTGTGGGAAGAAGGCCCAGTCAGACCCACACTCTCTGTGTATAGTGTGCCTGCCTCAGAGTCACTGCCCTGACACTTGTAAGCACTGCAAGAATATGTCAAAGAGGACTCTGAAGGACAGAGAAAAGATCAGGCTACCTGGGCTTCAGGAGAGGCAGAAAGCATCGTCCTCTTCACTTCCCAGACAACCAGCAGGCCATTCTCAGGAGAGAATGGCTAGGTCGACGTCAGCAGGTAGGAAGGTACCGGTTTGTTCCCCGTCGACGTCGTCGCTACCACCGTCTCACCGGCATAGATCGCCGTAGACGGCGACACACCCGACGTCGAAGGAGACGGCGTCGAGGGAACACCATCACAGGGGCAGGTCTCCGTCGACGGCAGCCCGCCGATCGACGTCGAGCCATCGCCGGCGTGCCCGGTCGCTGCCAAAGGCTGTGCGCCCCCGACGTCAAGAGACATGGCGTCCAAATCGCCACGACGGCATGAGAGACATCCGCTGTCGGCTTCCCACCGCTCCACGTCGAGGCACACGACGGCGAGCAGGTCGAGGTCCAAAGATCGCCGTTCGACGTCGAGACACTCTACGTCGAGGCAAGAGCAACCGGTGGGGCGCCCTTCGACGTCGACACAGCGGTCGACACAGGTTTTACCTGTCCCGCAGAGAGTAGAACATCGCCCCACGCCAGACAAGGCCGCACAATCTCCAGTGGTCTCCATACCGAGCGACTCATCTCGTTCAAGAGCGGCATCATCTGGGCATGTCTCGCCCATCAATCTATCTCCAAGATGGCTAGAGAACCTTAACAGACCAGCGGCCTCCCCAGATTCGCAATATTCACAAATGTACTCGCCTACTGCCTCCCTGCCAAGAACGCCATCACCGACAGCAAGGGCAAGACGGGCTCGTTCTGCTCCTTGTCAACCGGCCGCGAGGCCTGGGCGCTCTGCTACAGCGTCTCGCAGCAGGTCTCGTTCTCAACGATGATCCAGGTCTCGTTCAAGAAGATCACCCTCTTGGTCGTCGTCAGGATCATCTGCCAGGCGTTACTCCCCCACCCTAACAGATTCTCCACCTGCTAGGGTCTCACCGGTGGATGACATTACCACGTTTAACGAGGTGCTGTTAAGAGGAGCGCAGAAACTAAACATAGAGGTTCCAGAGCCATCTACCTCCTCGTCAGTCATCTTTGAGACTCTACAACAGAGATCAGCATCAAAAAAGCTGCTGCCTCTAGTGCCTGGTTTGTTGCAGCCAAGTATGGACACTTTTCTGGCCCCAGCCTCGCTCAAATCTGCCCCGGCTAGGATTCTAAAAAAATACAAGGCTCCTGAACAGGACCCTTTGTTCCTCAGGAAGGATCTGCCACCGGACTCGGTAATATTAGCCGCAGCCCGAAAGACCCACTCGGTGGCATCATCATCCACGGTCCCCCCGGATAAAGAGAGCAGGCATCTAGACTCTCTGGGGAGAAAGATATGCGGGACGGCGGCTTTGGCAATGAAAGTCTCCAGTGCTTCTGCACTCCTGGGCAGGTATGATCGTTTTCTGTGGGACTCTCTCAATAGATTCACATAGAAATTGCCTAGAGAGGACAAACAAGATTTTCAAGAGATCCTGCAAGAAGGATGCCTGGTATCCAACCAGGTTATCAGCGCGGCAGCAGATGGGACGGATTTAGCTGCACATGGGTACGCGCATGGAATCTGTGCAAGGAGGTCTTCCTGGCTGAGGCTCACTGGTTTAAAGCAGGAAGCACAACAACGCATCCTGAATCTCCCATTCGCCGGGAACTCTCTATTTGGTGCCCATGCAGACGAGGAAATGGTCCGCATGAAGACCGAGGTGGATACCATGAGGGCAGTGGGCTTGGAAAGAAAGAGAGATTTCAGGCGGAGATATAGGCCTTATGACGGGCGCCCTTTCCAGCAGAGGGTTCAAACCCCTCACTGGTCCCAAAGGTCACAGCAACGGCAGGGACGCCCTCTTTTTCAGCGAAGGAACACAAGGGAGTGAGGGTCCAGTAGACCTCAACAGTCCACTCCGAAAGCGCCGGCCAAACAATGAGATCTCGCTTCCCTCGACACTGTACACCACTCCGGTGGGGGGGGGGGGGGGGGAAAGTATTACAGCTTATCTTCACAAGTGGCACTCTATCACAAGAGACAAATGGGTGCTCAATATTGGCGAACATGACTACTCTCTTCTTTTCAAACAGCCTCCACCACACTTGCCACCAACCAAAGGCAATCCATCTCATCTCAGCCTGCTGCGCAAAGAGGCTCTCGCCCTCCTACAAAAGAATGCCATAGAAAAGGTTCCACCTGCGCACAGAGGAAAGGGGGTTTACTCCTGTTACTTTCTGGTGGCGAAGAAGGGTCGAGAGGGCGTTTTCAGGCCAATTCTGGACCTACGGCTGCTGAACAACTACACAAGGAAACAGAAGTTCAGGATGCTAGCGCTTCACCAGATTTTCCCTCAGCTAAATCAGGGAGACTGGATGTGCTCCATCGACCTGCAGGATGCATATTTTCACATCCCAATAGCTCCCAAACATCGAAAATTCCTGCGCTTCCAAGTAGCGTTACAGCATTATCAGTTCAGAGTTCTACCATTTGGCCTGAAATCTGCCCCACGTGTCTTCTCGAAATGTATGGCAGTGGTAGCGGCGCATCTTCGAAAACAAAAGATATTCATATATCCATACCTAGACGACTGGTTACTGAAGGCTTCTTCTCCGGAGCAGGCGAGAAGCCATCGGGACATTGTGCTCTGAGTTTTCGAGTCTCTAGGTCTTCAGGTCAATTACCAAAAGTCAACCTTGATTCCAACACAGAACCTTCACTACCTGGGAGCTATCATAAACACAGAACTCCAAAGAGTGTATCCTTTGGAGGAACGACTATCCTCAATAGACAGGAAGTGTCAGGACCTGTTGAGAGCCAACGCACCTACGGCACGTCCGGTGACATCGCTGCTGGGCTCCATGGCATCATGCATTTTTATTGTCCCAAATGCAGACTCCACATGAGGCCCCTCCAAGAGGCATTGGAGAGCAACTAAAGCCAAAGGACAGGTCGCTGGGAGGACAGAGTGCGACTACCGGCAGTAGCACTTCAGTCATTGAGATGGTGGATGCACAGACCTCACCTGTCAGTGGGTGCTCCGTTTCACCAGGTAGTTCCATACGACACTCTGGTAACGGATGCGTCTCTTCAGGGATGGGGGGCTCATCTGGGTCCCCTTCAAGCTCAGGGCCTCTGGTCAGACAAGGAAAAGCAGTACCACATCAATCTGCTAGAACTCAGAGCGGTCCATCTGGCTCTCAAGTCTTTCATACCACTAATTCAGGGGAAAACTCTCCTAATATAAACGGACAATACAACCACGATGTATTATTTGAACAAACAGGGGGGAACGAGATCCCTACCCCTATCTCGAGAGTCCCAAGCGATATGGCATTGGCTCCTGGCCAGAGGAATGTCACTTACAGCGGTTCACCTGCCAGGTCAAAAACCTGGAAGCAGATTTTCTGAGCAGACACCTAGAGGACGCTCACGATTGGGTCCTACACGGCGAAGTCGCAGAATACATCTTCGCTCAATGGGGTCGGCCTCAACTGGATCTCTTCGCAGACGAAGTAAACAAGAAATGCCCAGACTTCGCATCCAGGTTCTACCGTCCGGGATCTCGAGGGAATGCCCTGTTGATCGACTGGTCAGGGATATTTCTCTACGCTTTTCCGCCGATTCCCCTCATACTGGCAGTGATCAACAAACTTTACAGATCCAGAACCAGAATGATTCTCATAGCGCCATAATGGCCCGTCAATTCTGGTACACAGATCTCCTCATCCTATCGGAAAAACCTCACAGGAGGCTGCCGTGCAGACCGGATCTTCTGAGCAGAATGGAGGGCAGGATTCTACATCCCAACCTACCCTCTCTGAGCTTAACAGCATGGCTCCTGAATTCCTACAGTATGGGCACCTAGGGCTCTCACAGGAGTGCATGAACATCTTGAAAGAGTCCAAACGGCCTTCCACGCGGCGTTCTTACGCTTTTAAGTGGAAGAGATTCTACATATGGTGCTGTCAACAAGGTCAGAATCCCATACGGGCTCAAGAGGATGTCATACTGTCCTATTTGCTTCATCTGGCAAAGTCCGGTCTGCAGGTATCATCTATTAAGGTACATTTGTCTGCTATTACAGCCTATCGCAAGTCACCCTCTCAGGAATCCTTCTTTACGAAACCTGTAGTCAAGGATTTCTTAGAAGGTTTGAAAAAAGTTTTTCCGGCCATTCGGAGACCTTCTCCTCCATGGGAACTGAACATAGTATTGGCAAAACTTATGGGCCCTCCTTTTGAACCTATACATAAGGCCTCTTTACAACACCTTACGTGGAAGACGGCTTTTTTAGTGGCCATTACTTCAGCGAGGAGGGTCAGCGAAATCCAGGCTTTGTCTTCCAAAGAACTGTACACGGTTTTTCATGACAATAGAGTGGTTCTGCGAACTCACCCATCTTTCCTTCCGAAGGTGGTGTCAGAATTCCATATCAATCAGACTATATCTTTACTGACTTTCTTTCCCAATCCGGAGACTCCGGCAGAGAAAGCATTGCACTCCTTAGACTTGAAAAGAGTGCTGAAATTTTATCTGGATAAGACAAAATCGATTAGACACTCTAACCGCTTGTTTGTAAATTATGGTCATTTGAGGACAGGAGAGGCAGCATCTAAACGAACGATATCAAGATGGATAGTTTCTTGTATTGTTAATACTTACCAGCTGGCTAATAAACTATTACTAGCGAGGCCTAAAGCGCATTCCACAAGGGGAAAAGCGGCTACTGCTGCCCTCCTTAACAATGTTCCAATATCTGAGATTTGTAAGGCTGCTACACGGAAGTCTGTGCATACGTTTACTAGACATTACTGTTTAGACTCAGATGCAAGAACGGATGCCCAAGTGGGGCAGGCCTCTCTGAGAAATGTATTTGCATAATACGTATCTATTCCTGCACTTCTATCGGACAGTCTGCAGAGTTAAGGGATGGGCTTGCTAATCTATTCAATGTTTATGACTATTGATGAGGATCCCCTGGAAGAGAAGGATAAGTTACTTACCTGTAAATCCTAGTTCTCTTCCAGGGGTATCCTCATCAAAGTCATAAACAACCCACCCTCCTCCCCGGACGCACGTCTCCTAGAAGTGCAGGACAGACTGTATTTTGAATCAGTTACACAGATTGTCACCGTAAAAAAGAACTGACCTAACTGTGAACCAACTGTCACCTTTCCTTCACCCCTGAGGCATGGTGGGATACTGGAGGTGCTCAGGGTCTTAAAGGCACGGTGCCAAAGTTTTTATGGTTCTCCTGTGTTAACCTGCATGCAGCCTATTGGCTAAGAATGCTCCATTGTTTTTCAATGCAGTTTTTTCTCTTTTTCTCTAGAGTTTACTGCTGCTTACTTCCCTAAGCCCAGTTTTGGGGGCTTGGGTAGATATTTATTCTCTATTGTAATTTTATAATATAAAAAAAACAAAAAACTTCATAGAAATAAAGCATTTTAGCCTGTTTTAACATTATAGCCTGCATTGCTGTTTTACACATGTATAATATGTGTGTATTTTATATATGCTCACGGGGTCCCTGCACAAGGGCGGGAATATTCAATGTTTATGACTTTGATGAGGATACCCCTGGAAGAGAACTAGGATTTACAGGTAAGTAACTTATCCATATCTACTAATACTACTAGGCGCCAGGTTGCCTCACATCTGGATTACCATATTTCTTATATTAGAAGCACAGGAGCTTGTGAGGTAGTGGGGTCTGTACCTACCGTATACCTAGGAAAGCAAGCACCAGCACACTGGGACCCTTGCGTAGCAGGGGCTCCTGGGGAAGTCCTGGGCATAGAATACTCCCCCAAAATATTTCTGCCCTTTATGACCTATGTTGCATTTTTCACCACCTGTTCTATACTCTGTGGCTTACTTTTTTTCTGAGATAGTGAGTACATGGTGTGGCCTCGACAGCTGCACCGTGTTCGTGCAGACCTTTGTGCAGTAATGCTGTGCTTATGACATGGTTTCCTGAGATGTGCATTACTTTGGGGGATGATAATAATAATCTGCCATTTGGGAATGTTTCTATGCTATGTGTATCCATGTTCGGGGTGCTGAGAGCCTACCAAGTGGGGAAAGTGTTTTTTTTTTTTATATATATATATATATATATATATATATATATATATATATATATATTCCAGAGCGATGGCTGGCATTCATGCTACTGTGTTATTCATGACGTGCATATTTGGCGATAATGACAACCCCTGACTACTGCTTGTGTTGCAGAGTACTAGTAACCTATGTGATGTTCTGACAGCTGCTTATGTAGCAGCGTGTGACTGATGCATGTCGTGTTTGGTCTAATGATGTTTTATGCAATACTGTTCATTTTTATATAGCTGGTTGTTGTGTTTCCTTTGTGGTGTATTTATTGTCATGTGTTGTGCTTTACATATTGCTTCTGGGATAAGCCTGACTGCTCGTGTCAAGCTACCAAGGGGGTGAGTAGAGGGTATATTGGTGCATAACTACCTCGCCCTGACTAGTGGTGGGTTTTGCCTAGCTTAGGGTGCTTTCCCTAGCCAACTATAAACCCCTTTTCATACAAGGTTGATTTGTTATAGCCTGCAGATGTTTTTTGTTACATGAATCTCCTATTATTACCTTTGCAGGTAAGGCTTTTGGTGTGGATTATTCACTCTGACAAACCCAGGGCATAGAAGATTATTATTGTAAATCTTGCTAGAATTTCTTCAAACGATTCTGACAGGATTATGTAATAAAATCTTATATATATATATATATATATATATATATATATATATATATATATATATAAAATCTTGTTAGGTTCTGAACTTACACCCACATAGAAATTCTGCAGTTATAGTTTAATCGCGTTAGGTTCTGAACTTACACCCACATAGAAATTCTGCAGTTATAGTTAAGGTTATTTCAAGTAACTATAACTCTTGAACTAAGGTAACTAAGTTCCCCATAACCTTTTGGCTTTAAGTGAATTTGTATGGTGTTTTAAATTCCACTTCCTAACTATAACGTCCCTGTAACATTTTTTTTTTTTCCCAGTAAATTTCCATTGTTTTTAATGTTCATTTTAATTACTTTACATTAATCCAACCACCACGAAAGCCGTGCGCTGCATGGGTTTGCAGAAGGGCCTGGCCTGCAGCCATGCATTCAACCCCCTATAAGCACCAATTTCACTAGTTGGCTGCTGAGCCCAGGACCCCAACCCCACCACTCCCTCAAAAAAAAAAAAAAATCGGGTATTTTTGTATTTGATTTTGATGTGTCCACATACTGTTTTGGGGCACTTCCTGTCGTGGGCACTAGGCCTACTCACACAAGTGAGTTACTATTTTTATCGGGAGACCTGGGGGAACACTGGGTAGAAGGAAGTTTGTGGCTTCCCTCAGATGCCAGAAATTTGCAGCACCGAAATGTGAGGGGAAAAGTTTTTTTTTTTTGGGGGGGGGGGGGGGGTGGTGGTGTAATTTGTTTACAGAATCTGGTGAGAGCACCACAAGTTACCCCATCCTGGGTTCCCCTAGGTGTCTAGTTTTCAGGAATGTCCAGATTTGCTAGCTTTTCCTAGGTGCTGGATGAGCTAAAGGCCAAAATCCACAGCTAGGCACTTTGCAAAAAACATGTCAGATTTCAATGTAAAAATGTGATGTCCATGTTGCGTTTTCTGTCGCGGGCACTAGGCCTACCCACACAAGTGAGATACTATTTTTATTGGGAGACTTGGGGGAACGCAGAATAGAAGAACAAGTGTTATTGCCCCTTGTTTGTCTCTACTTTTTTTTCCTTCCAAATGTAAAATGTAATTCACTTGTTAGTATGGAGACCCCGGAATTCAGAGATGTGCTCTCAACACCTTATCTTCTGCCCATTTTGGAAATACAAAGGTTTCCTTGATAACTATTTTTCAGTCTTTATATTTCACCTAATGAATTGCTGTATACCCCGGTATACAGTGAAAACCCATTGCAAGGGGCAGCTCATTTATTGGCTCTGGGTACCTAGGGTTCTTGATGAACCTACAAGCCATACATATCCCGCAACGAGAAGAGTCCAGCTGCCGTAACGGAATATTGCTTTCGAAAATTTGACATCGCAGGAAAAAGTTAGAGTAAAACCTGTAGAGAAATTGCTTTTTTAAAAAAAAAAAATTTCAGCTGTTATTTTCTGTAGGAAAACCTTGTAGGATCTACACAAATGACCCCTTGGTGAACTCAGAATTTTGTCTACCTTTCAGAAATATTTAGCTTGCTGGGATCCAGCATTGGTTTCACACCCATTTCTGTCACTAACTGGAAGGAGGCTAAAAGCACAAAAAATTGTAAAAATGGGGTATGTCCCAGTAAAATGCCAAAATTGTGTTGAAAAATTAGGTATTCTGACTCACGTCTGCCCATTCCTGAAAGATGGGAAGATGGGGATTTTAGCACTGCAAACCCTTTTATGCTATTTTCAGGGAAAAAACCACAAGCCGTGTTCTGCAGCCCTTTTTTCCCATTTGTTGTTGTTTTTATTTTTTTTAAAATGATTTTTGCAGTATTTTTGCTAATTTCTTAGTCTTCTCTGGGAACCGACAAGCTCTGGGTACCTCTAGAATCCCTAGGATGTTGGAAAAAAGGACACAAATTTGGGGTCGGTAGCTTACGTAGACAAAAAGTTATGAGGGCCGAAGCGCAAACTGGCACCTGAGGGGAAAAAGGCCTGCCAGGGAAGGGGTTAATAGCTCTAAAACTACTGAACGATCTTACACCAAGTCACAAAAAGCATGTTTTCTGGACCATGAGCTAGCCTTCTACTAAATTTGGTGTAAGTCCGTCCAGCGGTTCGGGCTGTAGTCTTGTTCATAACCCCAATGGGGAAAATGCACAGGAGAAACGCGTTTTGGGACCCCCCCCTTTTTTTTTCTTCTTTCTGGTCTTCTGCTTCACATATCACACCGAAACTTCCGAGACATCAGCTGAACCAACTGTCATATATTAGTGTTGATAATTTCATGAAGATTTGTTATTGGCAGATCAAAATAATTTTGACTGAAACTATGTCCTAACTATAACTACCTACCGGCACTCGTAGGTTAAAAAAGAAATCTATTATAAAGAAAAATAATTTTATACATATAATATTTAATGAATTCACTGGAAAAAAACTATTTAAAGTGATGTAGTTGGGAGAACGTGTTAGTTAAAACTAAGCTTTTAAACTCAGCCCTTGAAATGCACCAGAAAAATGCGCTATCGCTAGGCAGTGATGCAATCGGTCTTTTCTGTTATTAGTGATGTCATAGAACTTTGCATGAGTGTTGTAATATGTGAGATCCTAAGCAGTGCATTGCGACGGTGCCCACCTTTAGACCAGCAGGTGTTTAACACATTTTCTGTCACATGCCCAAATAGTGGAATCTGTTTTTTTTTTTTTTTTCCTCCATTACATTGTCGATTTAGTTTCCTAAACTTTGGGTTAGGACCTTCTAAGTGTGCTGCAAACCTAGTTTATTTTTCTGGGCAGCAGAAGACCTACACTACATACAACTAGTAACTAAAATGATTAACCCAGTGTCCATACGTCTATTTCTAAAACAAACCTTTGCAAGTATTCCCAAGCAAAACACCAGGGGAATCTTCCAGTATTTGTTGTTGCGGCTGCTGTTTTACTTCACAAGAATAATTCAACAGTGTATGTGCTCACTATACTTGATCGTATGCAACTATTTGACTTGACTTTCACATATAGATTGAGAAATATGAATGTGATTTAATAGCTCGTGCTGCTGACTTTGGATCTGGGAAACCACTTGACTCCTGGTGTTACCTTAACATCCTTTGATAGAGGCCAAATCACTTCATCGCCTATGCCTAAAATGAGCCTAGCATTGTGTGATGTACAATGGTACTCATGTGAAGCACTGCAATGCCTTTGGCTCATGTTCACAATATATAAAACTGCAAAATATAGATGTGGAGTCAAAAATGCACCACTGGGCCTCATTTTAACACATGGATGGATATGAAGTCTACCCAATACTCTGCTGCACAGAGTTTCCCTTATTTACCAAAATCACTGGTACCTACTCCAGAATTTTTCAGAAGCCTTGTGATGTTTAGTGGACATATTCTTCAGGCCAATACCGCATTCTGAAAAGTGTTCCAGTACCGGAGCAGTTCATCATCTGTCACTTTTATGGGCAGATCGATATATTTACAACAGTCCGATATTGAACGGCATGGTCAAGGTTGTTAAGTAAACAAACACTTGCTGTTATTACATGAAAAAAATTGCCCTGCATCATGTTAGTTAAAGCATGGTGGATCAAAAGTTTGCTGTTCTGAAAACTGGGTGGTGGCTCTCAAAAAGGCAGGAACCATTGCTCCAGATGGCTTTCAAGCAACCAGTACTGAGCATTCATCAGACAGGATTTGAAGATGCAAGGTGTGCCTGTGGAGGAAGGGGCAAAGGTGAGTCCCACCAGGGTATCTATGGTATACAGAATGGTTTGCACTCCATAGGATTCAGTGATTTTAGCGGGAGGCATGTATATATTAAGCTAGGGCTAAGGGAAGATTTGGGTGACTGTCATTTGGATCTGAAGATCTCAGAATTCCAACATGGCTTTGCTGTATTTGCATACATTAATCATGTTCATCTGCTTGTCATTCAGCAGTATTTTGTTGTTGTCTAGGTCTTATGGCCGTGCGTTCCTAATGATAAACGACCATTGCACACTTTCTTATGTGAATACTTGATTCCTTGTTTGAACTGACATGCTGGAACAAAGCAGGTGCTTGTTGCAGTTCTCAACTTCAGCAGATATAATAGGTTGCTAAAGATGAAATTGCTATTTTTTCGTTTAAAGTTAACTATTTGCTAAGAGAGCTAACAATGTCTGTGTTTAGTGACCAGCTACATGTTTTGATGTACGTAGAGAACAGACTTCAAGATTAACTAGTAAACAGTCTGGTTCACATCAAAAGCTGGATGTATCTCCTTTGTGTCTCTAGCCTATAAAGATAGTAAAGTGACTTAGGATGACATAAATGAAACCAAAGAGTAGGATGTTTTCAGCTGAAGATCCTGTGATTCTCACGTTAGGGCTTCCTGCAGTGTGTAGGCTTTTTATACACTTTGATAAGAGGTATAATGTGGGGGCGATGGCAAACTGAATGCTCACGTAACTATATACCTGGAGCGAACATGGTGTCGTAAATCGGGAGGAATTCAGTTTCTTGATCTTTTTGTTGATGGTTTTATGCTCAGAAGACCAATTATAACCTATTTGATTCTATGGCTACGGTCCGATCAGGACCACTTGGGGGATGCTGGCCAGCTATTTTAAACACATAGCATCCTGGAACGAGCTATGGTTCACTGATTTGTACTAAATGAGTGCTTACTATTATTTGATTCTTATAGACTTCTCAGTGAAGTGCCTGTTTTCTGCTTTGTTCCACAGGGGTCCAACTATATTCCTCTGCCTGGGTAATTAGGTTTTTATCAAGGCTTCACGATACAATATATACTGTGTTTTGGCCTGAACAAAAACCCTGTAATAGATGATCTGCACACTGTGATATTGAGAGATCTGACCATTCATCTGGCTCTTTCCCAGTCCTTAAACCTTCTTGACATCTATTATGGCTTTGTTTGATGGTTAGTCTGTCGAGTTTTCTAATGTTTTATCCTTTTGTATTCAGCAGGAGACACGGTTTGAGAAGACTTTGCAAGAGAAGAAGGGGTTCATTATTAAGCAAATGAAAGAAGATGGTGCTTGTCTTTTCAGGGCTGTTGGTAAGTCCTTGTCTTTTTTTTAAAGTTGCGATGTCCAGTGTCCAAATTAATATTATCTGATAGAGACGTCTAGCTGCAGATTATTTACCTTTTGAATTTCCCAGGCGTCAGTACCCATGCATGCCATCGGGTGGCTTCGTTCCATTACGCACAGCAGCGTTTGCACCGGTTGGGATGTCGCGGTCACCTACATAGGCACTACTCGGGCACATGGACGTCAGCTCTTTTCTTAGCACTGATTCGGAAACAAGCTAACCCTCTGTCTCTTTTTGACAGGCTTTTTTTTTGACATCTTGTCAAATCTTTTTCCCTCTGGTTAGTAAAATGTAATCTAGAAAGGTAGTGTTAAGCTGTGTGGTGTCTGTCACTGCACTCTGTCAGTAACAGACCTACATCTTGTGTGCTTAAGGTGTCTCGACCACGACTCCGTCATGTTTGGACTGCTGGGCCATGGCGCTAAAAGCTTTGAGGGAGCTCTCCCTAAAGCTGTTTGCGGCCTGGCAGTCGACACAGGTTAGTGTGACTCCTAGGAGATCTCGGTTCCAATTGAGAAGGTGGTAGTGGGAACGCTCCAGGAACCCAAAGTCCTCCTTTTTTTTTTTCCCTTCTTTTTTTTCCCCCACTTAAAGTCCTTCAGAATTCGGGTAAGAGGCGCAAGAAGAGAAATAAATCAGAGGTATTCGACATCTCTTGGTATGTCGGCTGACGTTATGAGTTCGGAACATCTGCGTTCCAGGGTTCAGCTTCGCACCTCCCTCTGTTTCTGGGAGCTGGTGCAACTCCGGCGCAAGTCAGACTTTTATGAGGCCATGCGCTGCATATTTGAGCGGGCCGACCCACCCCTAGTTCCTTCGGTCCTCATTAGGTTCTGCACCGATGGATCTGGACTCTGCTCTGATGGAGCCGTGTGGATTCGATCAAGGACCTGGACCGGCGCCGGTCGTACCAATGTGACCTTCTCTGGCACGGATGCTCCGGATGTTGTTGGTGCTGTTATCGCTCCTCTGTGCACCAGCCCCATTCTTTTCCGAGAAAACTCAGTCAGAATGGTGGCGATCCATGCTGATTTAATGGCGTGCAGAGCCTTTTGACTCTAGGTTATTGCCTGAGCGTTCTCTGGAGCAGCCAAGCATGACCGAAGAGTGGGAGAGGGGAGGGGTGACTGAACCCTTTAGAATACCAATTAGTTTGCCCAACATCTGTGGACTGGTACGAGGAGCTAGGAGAGGCCAGTGGACTGGACACCTCTACAGAGACTAGCTTGCGCTCTCCCCCCACTGTGCTACGGAGGAGGGAGCACTCTATGTAATGGTGGTGAAGAGGGCAGCGAATGTCCTTGACCTCTAACTTCCCTCTGTGGCGGTCAAGACTAGCATCTTGCCGGAGGTGCTTCAGCCTGGGACTTCATCATCCAAACCCCTATTGCCCTTCCATGAAACACTGACTGATATCCTGCTGGGAACTTCCAAGCCCAGCACAGGGGCTCCTGTGAACAGGACAATTGCCTGCTGCCATTGTTGTGCACCAGGTGATCCTAGGGTCCTTGGCCAACACCGGACCCCTGAGAGCTTAGTAGTCTGCGCCTCAGCTTCCCTTGGTGCGTTCCCTGCTGCTCTTCCAGTTAGGGAATCCAAAACTCTGGATACCTTAGGCAAGAAAATGTTTTCTTCCACCAGCCAAGCATTGGGGTCGGTGAACACCACATGCTTTTTTGGGCCGTTCTTCACATACCATTTGGGATACGGTTTGGCAAGTGCTGCCACAGATCTTAGGGGAGCCTCGGGCCATACTATCACAAGCTGTAAAAGATGAGAGATGCAACAAAGCTTACCACCAGTTGTGGTTTGGAAACAACTGACTCACTGGTAGAGCTGTTTCATCAACAGTGGCTCTTAGTCACCATGCTTGGCTGAGAACATCTGGCTTTTTGGGGGGATGTCCAGCCCAACCTCATGGACATGCCCTTTGATGGGATTCTCCTCTTTGGAGAGGAGGCAGACTGTGTGCTGGAGCATTTCAAGGACTCATGGGCTACAGCCAAGACCTTGGGCCTCACAGTGACCCCCTACTCCCCAGTCTGCCTTTTGTGGCTACAGAAAGGAGGTGCCAGCGTGCCTGCCCTATGCCAGCTACTATCCTGCAGAAGGTCCCCAAGCTGTGTGAGGACAGGGGTGCCCTGCATTCCAACCCAAAGGGGCTGGTAGCCAGAGGCCATCTGCCACTAAAGCCCATCCATGCCCCCCCCCCCCCCTTATCATTTACAACCCCTAAGCCCTCCTGATTTGGTTCTGCAAGACCACGGGTGCCAAATTGTAGGGACAGACCATTACATTGGACAAATGGGTCTTGCAGATCATTCACAGGAGTTACTCCTTCTCTTTTCAGTCTTTACCCATCTGTTCCACCAAGACAAGAATGGTTGGCCAAGGATCATATGTCTTTACTCGGAGAGGAAGATACAGCTCTGTTGGCTAAGGGAGCTACAGAGGGTTCCAATATCGGAAGTAGGCAGTGGTTGTTATTCCCACTACTTTCCAGTGGCACTATTCCATAACTCTTCACCCGTCAATCTCTTCCTCAAAAAGGAGAAATTCAACATGCTTGCTGTTGGACCTGGCCCTTTTTGCAGGGTTATCCCCCAACTTTTTGCCTTCCTATTTTTTTATGACTGTTTCTTTTTTTTCTTTTTGGGACTCTGGTCACTTTACCACTGCTATGCAGTGCTAAAGTGCATATGCCGTTTGTCTAAATTGTATTGGTAATTGGTTTGTCCATGATTGGCATATTTGATTTACTAATATGTCCCTGGGATAGTGCACCAAGGGTGTGCCCTGGATATCCTGATGGCCCATAACCAGGCTGATGGGTCTTCATGAGCGTGAGTTGTGGGAGGAGCTGACACTTGCACCTGAAAAGGCTGTGCCTGTCTTCACACAAAGCAGTCTCCAACCCCCTGAAGTGTGTCTGGGGCCAGGACAGGAACGGCGCAGGGTCTTGTGCACTACAAAAACTTCTCTTTGAAGTTTGCTTACTTCAGAGACCGAAATCTGTACAGGATCCCTTACGCCACAGAGTTAGAACAATTCTGGACTGAGGACATTTTGCCAGGAAGAGCTGGATGCTGCAGGAGGGACTACCACTCTGCCTGTTGCTTTGTTGTGCTGGGCTGCTGCTTGCTGTTTCTGCCCTAGGAATGAAAGGACTGGCCTTCTACATCCTGCTTCCAAAGGTTCTTCAATGGATTGGACTGAGCTTGCCTCCTGTTAAGACATCTCGGGGACATCAAAGACTTCTTCTGCCAGCACCTGGACTCTTCTGCTGAGAGCCCTGCCTTGCCAAGTATTGCCATCGCCATTCCCTGGGTCCTTGGAAGTGCAAGCTGGTGATCTGAAGAAGAAAATCCACGCAGCGGCTTAGACCACACCACCGCCATGTGATACTGCAACTAGCAGGGTGGGGTTGTGTTGCGGACTCTGACAAGAGGCCCTACCCCTCTGGACATGGGTGGAACAGCAGGGCATAAGCCCGGTTGTTCAGCACCTGGCAGGTTCTCAGAATGGCAGGGTGGACATACTCCACCCTCAATTCCTAGCGGATCACAAGTGGTGTCTCCATTCAGAAGAGAACGTCAGCCGTTTAGCACGTTGGAGTTTCCAAGGTGGCTATCACTCAGACGCTTTGGTTTTGAGTGGAGCTCCTGCCTTCTGTACGCCTTTCCGCACATGTCACTTTTGCCCAGAGTTCTCAAAAAGATCAGGATGACCGGGCCCAAGTCATCCTTGTGGCTCTGGAGTGTGCATGGTAAGTCTGGTATCTCAAGCTCCTTAAAATGAGCATCGATCCTCTGATCCAGCTTCCACTTCGTGGAGTATCATCTGTTGCAGCAGCAGGGGAAGGTCCGCCTTTTTTTGCGTGGAGATTGTCAATAGTATTTGACCTTCCTCCTGAAGTCTATAATGTTTTCTTGGCAGCCAGGCGTCCCTCCACCAAAACTGTATACGCCTGCCTTTAGCAAAAATGTGAATTATTTTGTACAGAAAAGTCTAGCAATCCTTTCTGATATTCTGCTTTATATTCTTCCCCTCGCCCAGCAGGGCTTTGCTCTGGGTCCTCTTAAGGGTTATCTCTCTCTGCTGTCTGCTTTTCTGTGGCTGCCTGACCAACCCTCTTTAAGTTCCCTAGTGTAAATGGTTTTCTCAAAGGACTTGCACATATTTCCTCAGTCTCCCTTTATCATGCCTCAGTGAGATCTAAATGTGTTTTTCACCTTCCTGATGTGTGCTCCCTTTGAGCTGCTACACAATTGTCCCCTCTGGTTGCTTACCATCAGGACAACTTTTCTAGTGGAAATAACCAAATAACCTCTGCCTGGAGGGTGAGTGAGCTGCAGTCTTCATCTGCGCCTCCTATATTGCAGTGTTCCCTGACAGTGGTGCTTCGCGGCAGAGCCTCTTTCCTCCCAAAAGTGGTGACTCCCATTTCATTTGGTACAGTCTGCCCCCCCTGCTCGCCTTGTAAGCTGCTCCACATCCCTCTAAAGAAAAGCGACTACACTGCCTGGACCCAAAAGAGTGTTCTTGTTCTACCTTGACCGCAGAAGAATTCCGGGTGGATGACCAACTCTTTCTTAGCTATGTAGGTGATAATAAAGGTTGTACAGTTCAGAAACAAACCATTTCGCACTAGAGTGTACCCTGTACCAAGATCTGCTACGTCCTGGATAAAAGGCAGCCTCCTGAGGGCTCATGAGCCTATTCCACAAGGGGAAAGTGGTGACCATGGCGCTGGCTTGTGGAGTGCTGTCCTGGCTATCTGCCAGTCCGGTCCACAGGGACGGGCATTTCACCAGTTCGGTCCTGCAGGACTTCTTAGTATAGAAAGTTTGTCAGCAGCCCATCACAAGGATGATATGGCTTGGTTATCTATTGAAAGGTAAGGAATCTGCAGCTAGAAGTCTCTCAGACGAGCAAGGAACTTACCTTGGGTAATGCAATATCTGGTATAGACAATAGCTCGCTGCAGATTCGTTACAGACCCACCCATGCCGGTCCACTCTGCGAACAGACTTCTAGGGTTCGGGATTTTTCCTTTCAGGGCCCTAGTTTGGACAGACATTTGTCCGGTCACTTCATGGCTCTGTGCTTATGGTGTGGAAAGTCATAAAAGGTAACTGGTATCCACGTGCCTGGGTGTCACCTAAATAGGTGGTGATATCATTTCCGGCGGCACCACCGCCTTGCGGATCTGATCAAAGGCACTGTGCTGCACTGCCAAATTATTTGACAATCATTATGATTCAATAACTATATGGTACAACTTTAATAGCTTCACACCACAAACCTGTTGGAAAAAAACATTTAGTAGTATTAGATGTTCCGATGAACATGCAACCGTGGATGACCTCAAGTATAGTTTATCTATGTGAATTGCCCTGCCTTTGTGGGCATGTGAAGGGGGGGGGGAGTGGGGGGTGGAGGTAGGGGGGTGTTGTTGGTGGTAATTATTTAAGATACAGTTTGCTCCACTTTGTTACGTGTTGCCAAAGGTAGTTGTTGACCGGTGGACCCTGAGAGGTGTGGATGATGATTTCGCTATGTGCTAGGACTATGCCATGCATAATTATCTGTGTGCCATCCACAAGAGTGTACATTCTAGTTTGACAGTAATTGCTGGAATTTTTTCTTGGCACATGGATCAATTTGCAATTTCTTTGTTGTGAATAAAGTTGCTTCGGTCAAAGGTTCCTTCTGTGCTGGTCATCTCAAAGCCAAAGACTTAATGGCAATACGCAAGCATCAGTTCATAAAGGCATTTCTGAAGCAACTTCAGAAAAACATATTCTACCCTGGCTATTTCAAAAGTGGGTGCAGGTTTTCTACTTTCCCATTATTCGTCTAGCACGTCACCATTATGTAGCAGAAATCCATATTCCAGAAGACTAATGCAAAGAAATGGAAGCACTTTGAAGTCTTTAAACACACACACCACCAGTTTTGTAGCAGCATCTGTAGCTTCTCAGAGGCACATACCCTATGCAATGCTGTTTGCTACCCCACATCTTTTGTAAGTATTGCTCAGTGAATCCATTATAATGTCATTCTGTCGCTCTTGCTCTCTCGCCCCACTCCCCCCCAATCCATTTATTTTTAGGTCTGGTCCATAGACAGGTTACAATTGTTTGCTAGCCTCATGTAATCAAGAAAATAAACATACATCTGTACCTACATGCAAGGGCTTTGGGTCAATTCTCTTCATCCATCGATAGGCAGACCAGTCAAATTTTTTCCACCCAGTACATGCGTACAACAGATGGCAGTGAGTCAGCCTACTTCAGACATTGTCTCTCTGATGCCCTTAGTGATGGATGGCAGGACAACTATCATGAGCACATCAACTACAAATATATGTGCTTCAGTGCTAGAGCTGGTGATCAAATACTTTACTTTGCAAATGTCCTTTCTGTATCGTAGGCTCTTTATTGATAGTCATAAACACTGGAATAATTCCCTGCTACGTGCATGGACCCCAGAATACCTTTTTGTGTTTCCTGACATGGAAACTGTATCGTAGTATTTCTTTATCATGAGATATTCAATGCTTTTAAATGAAAGCCTAAAAACCTTATTTGTCCCTAAATGTTAAAAATAATTCTGCAGATTAAGTTCATAAAACTGAATTGCAGCATCCAAATGCAGAGTACCCCTTTCAGCACAGAAAATTAAGATAAAAATGCAGCCTGAAAGTCGTATGGTGAAAACTTAAAGGAAAAAAAAAGCCCATGCCTTTAGGAACCTGGGAGGCACCCGTTCCCAGAGTGCATTGTACTGATCGTTGCTCTTCAGAACTACTTATTTCTTCTAGCTTGTGAGAGTAGGATCTTGGATAGCTGCGGAGTTTCTTTCCCTCAAATAACTTCCTTTTTCTGTGTGGGCAAAAGCTTTCTACCTGATCCATTGTGTTATGACCACCTGCTGATAAGTTTAACGCTTTTGATGGGTCACTTATTTATTCTTTTTAGTCAGAATGACATTCCTTTTCTCTAAATGCCCCCCTATGTTGAAGAAAGAAAACAGTGGCTAATGCTCACAAGGTATGTGTGGTTTGTCCTGCATCTCATTCTGTGGCTGAATGGGACATCTGTAAAAGTAACAAAGAACCTTAAAAGACATAGGGCATCAGAATAAGAGGCATATGGGAGGACTTTAGAGCAAAAGAGGAGAAAAAGATGAAAATGCAGCTAGAAAGCTCAGCCTGCTTCGGTTTCTTACCATCTACTGAAAGATACCAACACAGTGGGAGATCTAGGGAGAGAGGATCAAGAGGCAGGGAAAGAACTAATTCTCTGTCTCATCAGAGACCAGTGTTGAGGCCACTATTTTTGTCAATAAGTTTTTTTCTTCAACCTGCTCGCCTTTAAAGGATGGCTCTACTAAAACCCATAGACAACACTCCGAATATAACTTTCTGTTTATACCAGGGCCGTTCAAGATCGCCTTTGAGGAAACGCAGATTGTCTTCAAACCTCCCCCAAAACACCATCTGGTCAGATGTTAGAGACAACAATGACTGTCGACTGCAGTTAAAGAAGCATGAAGTGACCACTGTAACAGGTGTCAAAGTAGTAGTCCGTATCACCAGTATCAACTGACCACTCAGTCAACATCATAAGCCGTAATAGCCCCTCCTGTAAAGGAAAACTATACCTTTTTTTTTAAAAGAAGCCAGTTCCACCCCTTTGACTTGTACAGATAACATAATCTCCAGCCCTGTACTCAGTTGACCCATAATTCCTTTTGAAGCCATCTTCACTATAAAGACCTCAAAGGTGTCATCATCTAAGAGTTCTGCTTCTACTAGAAGAGACTTGCAAGTCTTATACCTGATCTCTTTGTTCTGACTCAGACTTAACCCACTTTTTGAAACCCTCCACATCTTCAGGAAATTCACGTTCTATAGTGCTGCCAGTGGATGATACTTTCCATAAGGTTCCCGCATGATGGGCAGCAAAACTAAATATTCCTTTGTAGACATCCCAAGCGATGGTGTCTAATATTGGAGCATCCTCAACCAAGGACCTCTCGTAAAACTATCTGTGGGACCTGGTCTGCTAGATAAATGTGAAGAAAATGTATGACCATGGCCACTGTTAAGGGGTAACATCATGAATGCAAAAATAAAGGCCCCTCATCAAGTACCTGAATGCCTCATGGTTAATCTCAAATCAGACTCTTATTATAATGATGGTGAGACATAAACATGCGTATATTCCAGAGTTGACTGGTACGCCTGCATGAGTAAGACTCAAACTGTATGGGGCAAAAAATTGTGTAGGACCGCATCAGCTCATCCAAAGAAAGACCGTGCAATAGCACTGCTTGGGAAGTATCACCAAGAGATCTTGGATGGAATTAAATTCTTTGTCAGGTTTACCAAATACAACAGGGTTTCTTAGATTCTAAATGAAGGTTCACGGGTCTCAAACCAGGTCATTGGCGCTGAAGTGTCAGGCCTCGAAAAATCGTAAAAATGTTACCTAATAATTTGAAAAATCTACTTGACCTAACTGCAATGTACTTGATCTGTAAACGGGTCTCATTGTGTGATCCTAGGTTTCCTCACCTTATGAATTCTCCCAATGCACCAGCATTCAGTGGAAATTTTTTCCTAACTATCCATGCCAACGAGAACGTCACAATTGCACTCATTCGCATGCGACTCAGTCCAACATCATCTGAGCCATAAGAAGTCCTCGCCGACATCCGTTCCCTTTTTTTTCAACGCTAATGGTTTTTCTACCTCTTCGTATTGCTACTGTGTCTCCACCGAAGAAATCCAGTTTTAAACCTTGTAGTGTGTGTGGAGGCCACATGTTGGTGACGGAGCCGCACAAGAACTGCCTCTGGTGTTTGAGCTCTGATCAAGACATGGCAGGTTGCTCGTCCTACCACTGTATAAGCCCAGAAGCCCTAAAGGAAAGAGACTAACCTTTCCTACCAAAAGCTCAGAAGGAGAAAAAGGGTCGCCGAAGGTCTAGGACACAGGACACTTTGTTGCACAGATCTTTGAGGTCTCATAATAAGCGACGCCGATGACATGAGTCATGGTGTCGTGAATCCCGCAATCGGTCGCAGTCTCCTCTGAGATGGCGCAGCACGACGTGGGAGGTCAGCCCCACCGTGACTCCATAGCCTCCTGAGGCATCTCTGGTGCAGATTTTGATTGAGATCGGAGTCGCCTGCAACTCCAATGGCTCGTTTTTCTCCTGCATCCTTCCACGGTCAGGAGTTTGGAGTTCAAGCGCCTGATCCAGTGCAGTCACCGCAAGGGGAACAAAAGTATTGTGCCTTCCTGGCTCCGGGAGTGGATCTGTTTTTATTCCTCAGTGCTATCCTTAGCATTTTTAATAGGGTGATGGTCCCCTCTGATGCACCTGCTGGTCCCACAGGTCTGTTTGCTTTCTCGCTGGGGTTTCAGACGCCGTATAAGCAGGCCCTATTTATGCCCTTTTTACCTGCAACTCCTTGCAAGGGTACTGGCTCAGCACTGGGGATGTCAGTGCCTCTAGCCTAGATGCCGGCGCCAACAGAGTCCATACTGGTGCCGGATGCATTCTGACTCTCTAGTTAGGCGTGGAGTGTGGATTTGCCTCCCTCCCCTTCTCCGCCGGAGTTAGCTTCTTCTTCAAAGCCTGCGTCTTCTACATCTATTAATTCTCTTGATGCCGCGTTTGGTTTCCAGGCTGAGGTCTAGAAGGAGGGCCTTGAGACTTCTGGAGGAGCAACAGTATCAAGAACAGTTGGAGGAAGGAGAAATCCTGGGGCCTTCTGGTGATTTTCAGGGCTTAGACTCTGCTTGTGGGTTAGATATGTCCTCTGAGTGGGAGCTTTTATCCCCCTGGAATTCAACAAACTGGGTCTCACTCTAAATTGGAACAAATCAAAGATCTTGCCAGCAAGAGTAACCACTTTCTTAGAACACGATCAAAGACTAGGCCTTTCCCGCATTGGACAGACAAACCATACTTATGTCCTTAGCAACCCTAGTTCAAAGAAACGTTTCTTTCAGTGCACAGTTACAAGTCTCTATTGGTGATAATGTCATTTTGCATTCAGCCAATTCCATTTTGCTGCTAAAGAATGTGCCCCCTACGGGAGGAATTAGACCTTCAATGGATACAAAAGAGGGTCATTCAACAATATTATCACAGTGACTCCACCAATGATAGAAGCACTCCACTGGTTGACAAAACAATCAAACATTGTGATAGGCCTTCCTTTTCTGCTTTGACGATCCCCGCTGGTCATTACCACGGACGTCTCTCTGTAAGGATGGGGAGTCGTATCTACACGACCTACTGGTCAGTGGAAGGTGGAAAAGCTCTCTTCAAAAATGACACATCAGTTTCTTAGAGCTCAAAGCTGTATTTCTGGCTCTAAAAGCTTTCCTCCCCAGAATAAAACAATCTGCTGTTCTCATAAGGACAGACAATACAACAACAATGCGTTACTTCAACAAGCGGGGAGGAACAATGTACCTTCTGTTTTGAGAATCTCAAAATGTTGTAATTGGGCTATTCAAAATGGTGAGTTTAAGAGCAGAACATCTACCAGGGAGGCAAAACGAGACGGCAGACACCCTCAGCACACTAACATCATCCTGCCAGTTGTGGAAATTGAATCAAGAAGCTTTCGACCAAGTCTTTGAAAAATCGGGCCAAACCACCTAGTTCTCTTCGCGACCTCACAGAACACCAAACGCCGCTTCTAAGCAAGCTGGGTTCACCGGGTGGGGGGGAATGCCTTTTCGATGGCATGGAATGAAATATTTGCCTACGCTTTTCCACCCATTCCCCTGATTTCAAGAGTGCTCACGAAAATAGAGCTAACTTTGCAGAATCATCCTGATACCCCCATATTGGCCTGGCAAGCATTGATTCTCGGAATTGCTCCTCCTATCAGAGAGAGACTCTGCTGAAGATCTCACCAAATCTGCTAACGATGAACGAGGGTCAATTCCTACACCCAGACCCCAAATCACTGAAATTATCAGTTTGGCTCCTGAACACAATGAGTTTGCTCACTTAAATATTCACCCAGAATGTAGAAAAATGCTCTCAAAGGGCAGGGCTTATAGCACAAACAAGACTTACTCTTTGAAGTGGAAGAGGTTTTGTTCATGGTGTCACAAAGAACAGATAAACCCACTATTGTCAGCACCAGAAGAGAGAGAGCTCTATCTCCTGCATCTAGCATCTTCAGGGTTAGCTCATGCATCCATCAGAGTGCACCTGGTGGCCATATCTGTTTTCAGACGTTCCCCAACATTTCCTTTATGGTCCTTCAGGTTAATAAAACAATTTCTAAGAGTTTTCCTGCCAGTAAGACCTCCCTGCCTGGCAATTCAACACAGTACTATCTTAGCTCATGAGACATTCATTTGAACCCATTCACAAAGCAGAGTGAAACACTTATCGTGGATAGTTGCTCTTCTGCTAGATGCATCAGCGAGATCCAGGCCCTTAAGATTCAAGAGCCTTTCCTTCAATTTAAAGATGACAGGGTAATCTTTTTCTCAAACCCGAAGTTTGTTCCCGAAGTACCATCGGACTTCCACATTAATGAGCCTTTGTTCTTAAAGACTTTCTTCCCAAATCAGTCATCTCCAGAAGAAAGGGCTCTTTACTTGCTGGACATAAAAGGATGTATTACATTTGTTATTTGGAAAAAACAAACACTTTTGCAAGTTAAAACAATTGTCGCTTATAGCACCTTTTCAAAAAGGCTTTCCCCGTTTGAAACAAGTCATAGCAAGATGGATAGTAGCTGCTATAAAATTGTCACCGGGCAGCTTGCAGACCTTTACAAACTTCAGCACATGGCCATTAAACAAGATCCCTCTCAACATCGATGGTATTATTTGCAGATGTAACTCTAAACACATTTGAACGGCCACCTGGAAGAGTACGCACACGTTTACAAGACATTACTGTCTGGATGCAATACCATCCTTGTTTTCTGGTACTGCACATTGCATATTTTGATAGTTTGCTTTCTTTCATGTTTTTAAATGTATGTATAATTGTTGACAGATAAATAATTGTACAGATGTATTTATAAGTGGGAACGTCTTTACATATTAGAATACGTAAGTACTCTATCAGATGAAATAGGTTTCTCTTCCAGGGGATCCTCATCAATAGTCCTAAACATTGAATATTCCTGCCCCCGTGCGGGGACCCCGGAGCATACATAAAATACACACATGTACAAGTATGAAATATGCACGAAAAAAATATATATAGTATTTTTAGTAGACAATTTTCATACCAAACTCATGTATACATGTGTACAACAGCAATGCAGACTATATTCATAAACAGGCTAAAATGCTTTATTTTTAAGGAGTTTTTTTTTTTTTTTTTAAACCGTCCCTTTCAAAATTACAATAAGAGAAGAAACTTTCCAAAGCCCCATAACTGGGCCCAGAGAAAGAAGCAGTAGCAACATCAGTGAAAAAAGAGAAAAAACTAAATTGAAAACAATGGAGCATTATTAGCCTATGGGCTGCATGCAGGTTAACACCGGAGAACCATAAAATTCTGGCACCGTGCCTTTAAGACCCTGAGCACCTCCAGTATCCCACCATGCCTCAGGGGTGAAGGAGAGGTGACAGTTGGTTCACAGTTAGGTCAGTTCTTTTTTACGTGACAACGTATCCAACAGATTAGATAGTCTGTCCTGCACTTCTAGCAGACTTGCGTCCGGGGAGGAGGGTGGGTTGTTTATGACTTTGATGAGGATACCCCTGGAAGAGAACTAGGATTTACAGGTAAGTAACTTATCCTTCTCTTCCAGGGGATCCTCATCAATAGTCATAAACATTGAATAGATTAGCAAGCCCATCCCTTAACTCTGCAGACTGCCTAATAGAAGTGCAGGAAAAGATATACACTATGCAAACAAATTTCTCAGAGACGCTTGCCCAACTCGAGTGTCTGCTCTGGCATCTAGTTCGGGGGCGGGAATATTCAATGCTTATGACTTTGATGAGGATACCCCTGGAAGAGAACTAGGATTTCCAGGTAAGTAACTTATCCATGTTTCAACAATTCTCATAATTTCTTGACAATGTAATGTGCCATGAATACTGCTTTGTAGTCTGATTCAAGCATGTGAATCTATGAAAGTTCCAATAATGAAGTAAGCAAATAAGTTACTTACCTGTAACTATAGTTGTCCAGTAATGGAATCTTTCAGAGATTCACATGCCTCCCTATGGAAGCGTACCTTACTTCTCTCAATTTCTTTTAATGATGCACACTAGTGCTTAGAAAATCTGAGGAACTGGCGCTCCTCTCAGGAGGCTTCTGGAGGGTGGGGTCTTCAGATTGATGGACTCCTAAAGTTGAGTCCTTTTTTACATAATGGCTTGGATAGATTACTTAAGAGTAAGGCCTTAAGGTCTCCATAAACATATACATAGAGACCTGTCTTTTCTAAGGTACCGGGGACTCCCATCTCTACAATGGGGGAATGGTTCAAGCATGTGAATCTATGAAAGATTCCAATACTGGAGAACTATATTTGCAGGTAAGTAACTTATTTTCTTCTCCAGCATGTAGATTGGTCTCCCCCTTCAGCTACTGAAGTCTGTGCTTTCTTTTCGTTGTTGTTGTTGTAATGCAGAAGACAGCTACGGTACTTGACCTTAAACTTCTTACACATATCCTGACAAAGGTCCTTCATCAAGGTTGTACACTCAAGGAATCTCTACATCCCCCATGGATTCCTCGCTGGGGCATTGGCAAACCATGCTTGGGCCCTCAGGTATACAGGTAGATTGCTCAGTGCTGTCTCTGCTCCAGGCAACCCACCTTTTCGGATACAGTAGCAGACCCACTCGCCAAGATTTGTGCAGTCGTCTAACAGTAGGATTAAGTTGAATGCCTTCCCTACTACTCTGCCGAACCGGAAATCAAATAGTATTGAGACCTTCAGCAAGTGCATGTCTTACTCCACCCTCAGTCAATCTTGGCTGTCATCTAGCCTGCTGCACCCATACTGTATAGTGTTAAGTGGCCCAGGTTTGTCTGCAGTTCCTGGGGACGCCTGTGATGCAGCAGAGTTTGATATGATGTGGGCTGGATACTACTGATTGCCTTAGCTGGGCTTAAGGCACCAGTGTAGCACTTAGACCACACCCCTGAATATAGTCTACCAGCTTCAGATGTTTAATTTTCACTTATGGACATGCCCTTTGACTGCTCTTTTCTCTGTGGGAGAAAACAGACTCTATCCTTTCAAAGCTTTAAAGACTGCGGGCCTCAATGCAATCCTGGGACCTGGCTGTTCATATGAGACAATTTTACCAGAACATAAGCCCCCTCTATCGCTTCAGTAGGCACTTATCCCACAGATCACATGGACATCAGGACAAAATGCCCCCCAGTTACCTGCCCTTCCAGCCGCTGCAACTGCAGAACTGCTTTGGTTTGTCCTTTCAGACAAACTGCCTTTCTGCCAATGGCAGGATCTGGCATTTTCTCCCAGGGTGGCAAGCAGTTACCTTGAACAAGTAGGTCCTACAAATTGCCTGTTGGGCTATGCCTTTCATTTTCTTTCCACTCTGTCACATTTTCTGCTTCCCTTGAGATGACTGATAGGACCATCTTCTCATGTTGCCGGGATGTGCAGGCCCTTCTGGTCAAAGGGGCCATAGAGATTCTTCCAGCATTGGAAGCAGGCAGTGGCTGTTACTCCAGTATTGGAACTTTCATAGATTCACGTGCTTGAATCCTTCCCCGTCGTTGAGATGGGAGCCCCCGGTAAATCAAAACAGCTATACACATAAGCTACTGCAATGAAAAAAGGCCTAAAGGCTTTTACTTTAGTAGCCTACCCTTATGACTGAGTAAAAGAACCAAAGCAAGGCCCAGCCAATCAGGCTTCCCCTCCCTCTAGAACCCTCCTAAGAGGAGATCCCTTCCCTCAGATTTTCTACTGCATGTCGTGCTAGGGAGTCTCCTCAGTCAACCCTTCAGAAGTTCATTTCTACAATTTTTATTTCTTCAGAAAAGAGGATTTCCTACAGCAAGTAAGGTGTCATCTTCTTACTTTACTTAAGGGAGCTCTATTTTGAGGAGAATTCATCATGTCTGATAAAGAAAAGCCTTTTCAGAGCCTGTAAGACCTGTGGGGAAAAAAAGACTTCACTTTGAGGACCCACACAAGGACTGCATTTATTGCCTCTACCCTGACCGTGTGGCCATAGACTTCAAGGTTTGCAGGACCTTTTCCAACAAAACCCTCAAAGACCGAGAGGGTAGGCTACTAACTTGGCTCCAGAAGTTGAAGTCCCGATCTAATCCATTGTCTGGTTCTGACAGTGAAGAATCTACAACTTCCGCCAGAAAAGAGGCAGATCTCCTCAACACCACCACCACTCTGAGGATCTACCTAAAAAGGCTGATAAAAAGACCAAACGGGTGTCTTCTAAAGCAGGCAGTCCTTCCTGTTCTCCTCACAGGAGTTCTGTTTCATCTAAAGACACTCTAAAGAACGATCTGTCTCCTCAGATCGCAGCAAAAGAGCTTTTCTGAGCCTCCAACGCCACCTCCTGTGGTGAAACGTCTTTAAGAGACAATCTGAAAAATCTGCGACTACACCGTCTTTACAGCCTCATCATTGACTGCTACAACATCTACAGTCTCTACGACTGCGTCTTCCTCATCGATCATCTTGATGAGGTCCTCGTCGACAGCGTTTATGGTTGCTTCGCTCATCGCCTCTCCATCGTTGCTGCCGCCGGTGAAACAGTCTACTTTGATTCTACCGTCGTCTGCTTCCTCGTCAACGAGATTTTCTCCGTTGTCAGTGATCTCTCCGTCGGCGTTGCCGTTGAGGGTTAAAGCACATCATAAGTCTGATTTCCCTTTGCCATTGGTGACATCTCCAAGTAGGGTTTCAGCCTTGGTACCTACACATTCTCTAGAACAAGAGGATTCAGACGATGCATGGCCTTTTGGGGTTGCTCATAGCCCATCAGACCTGCATGTCAAGTGCCAGGATCTAGAGGAGGACACACAGCATGATCCGCACTCATTATCTGCAATCACACCAGTATCCCTATCAGGAACAGATGGTTTCTTTGCCAGGATCGCTCACAGCTGATCTGCAACTCATGTTGGATGACTATAGAAGGTGGTTTCCTCCAGCTGGCTTGGAAGTTCAGCAGCTTTCTCTCGTGCCCCCTGTGCCTTCTACTCCGGTTTATCCAGGGGCCCAGTCATTACATGTGCCACCAGACATCAATTTCGAACCCTACACAGGTTTGGTCCTCTTCTGATGATGATGACAGAGAGGAGGGAAAATCGCCGGATGCCAATTCAGAGTGGGATGACTATCAAATTCCTACTCCGTCCTCGCCCTCTCCGGTTTCTGTAGATTCCCCTTCTGGTGACATCAGCTGTTTTCACAACCTGCTTGAAAGAGCTGCGAAGAGGTTTGAGTTGCCCATGCCCACAAAGCAGATGGACAGCTTCTTGTATGATTTCAAGGAACAATTTCAAAAAAGTGTAAAATCCATGCCGATTGTGAACTATATCTGGAATGAGGGCATCAAAGTAATGAAGAACCCGGCCACCCCGGTTCTACCTCGCCTTGATAAAGTATAAGGCACCTGAAGACTCTCCGGCCTGCCTCACGGGCCATCCCAGACCGGACTCCGTTATTGCCCAGGCGGCACAGCGCAGATCTAGGAACCCTTCCGCACCAATCTCTGCCCTACCGGACAAGGAGGGTAGGAGGCTAGATAACATAGGAAAACGCTTTTCTTCAATGGCTTCGCTTATTATAAGGGCTTCTAATTCTTTGGCTATCATAGGCAGATATGATAGGTCGCAATGTCAGCCCATAGCTGTCTGTTTGGATCAGCTGCCAGAAGATTCTAAATTAGAAGCCAAGAAAGTCTTGCAAGAAGGGGAGAGGTCTTCTGCCGAAATCATAGACTGTGCTATGGATATCACCACCACGGCTTCCCGTCAGATGGCAGGTGCCGCGGGTTCTCAGGAGGCAGGGTTGGCTCTGGGCGACTTCGTTTAGATCCAAAGTCCAAAACAAAATTCTAGACCTCCCTTTTGATGGTGAAGCCCTATTCGGGAAGCACATTGATGATGCGCTTCAGTCAATAGACAGACACTGACACGGCCAGGCCCCTTGGCACCCTGCAGTTTAAAAGATAGCCTTTTCGAGGAGCTAGAGGCTGGGGGTACTCATCGTATAGACCAGGTTTCCAACAGTATAGATACCCCTCTGTCTCTGTGGCATCCCATTCCTTTCGCCCTCAGTTTCAACAGAGAATGCCTCCGCAGGCGGCTTATACGAGAGCTTCACAGAGAGGAAAGGCCGGGAGACCACTGAAAGATACAGGCTGCAGACAATGACTTGCTATCGTCTCCGGCTCTGAACCTTCCCTTGGACACAAGACTACGGGGCAGGATTTCCCTCTATTTTCACAATTGGCAGAAGATAACATCAGACCAAGGGGCCCTAAATCTCATTTAATTTGCCCTTACTCTGGAGTTCCTGCAGTACCCGCCTACAAAACCTCCTCTCCCTCGAAAGGTGAAGCACTTGCATCTGTTCAAGCAGGAGGTCGAGTCCGTGCTTCTCAAGGAAGCTATAGAAAGGGTTCCACATCAGGACAGAGAAAAGGGTTACTACTCCTGATTCTTCCTAGTTCGAAAGAAGCAGAAAAGTTGACATCCAATTTTAGACCTCAGGGATCTCAACACTTATCTCAAAAAACAATCATTCCATATGATCACTATCAGACATTCTGTCCCTTCTAAATCCGGAGGATTACATGGCCACCCTCGATTTGCAGGACGCATATTTCCATATCCCTATTCACCCTTCCCACAGAAAGTATCTCAGATTTTCAATAGCCGGAGACCATTTCCAGTTCAAAGTCTTGCCCTTCGGGCTGAAATCGGCCCCCTGGATCTTCACCAAATGCTTGGCTCCAGCGGCAGCTTTCCTCAAAAGGCAGAACCATCTAGTCTTCCCGTATCTGGACGATTGGCTGGTCAAAGCCAAATCCAGATCTCAGGCGCGGAAGTCCATGAGCGCTTGTATCGAGCTGGTCACGAGCCTGGGCCTAACGGTCAATTGCGAAAAGTCAGCATTCCAACCCTTAAAGAGGAGATCTTTTTTTAGGGGCAATACTGGACACTTCCATCAACAATGCAGCCCCCACAGAGGACGGACGGAAAAAGCTCATATCCCTCGCGAGGCGTTTACAAAAAAAGTACGTTTCATTTTGCCTCTTCAAGTCCCTGTTAGGAAAGCTATCCTCCTGCATTCTCTGGTACCTTTCTGTCGTCTAAAAATGAGGCCCCTACAGGAGCAGTTAGATCTTCAGTGGACACAATCCATGGAGTCTTTCGACGATATCATCAGAATAACGAAGCCCATTATACCATCTCTAGCTTGGTGGACTCAGGAGTCTCACTTAGCGAAGGGTCTTTCTTTTCTTCCCTAACAAGCTGGAGGGATGGGGTGCCTTCCTCCAGCACCTACGAGTCAGGGGCAAATGGAAGTCACATCAGAAGGTCTTTCACATCAATTACCTCGAATTGAAAGCTGTTCGACTGGCGCTTTGCGCTTTTCTCCTAAAAAAATAAGAGGTTCCTCAGTTCTCATCCGGAGGGACAACACAACGACAATACATTATATCAACAGGCAGGGAGGAACCAGTTCTCTGCTCTTATCGAGAGAATCTCAGTGCATTTGGGAATGGTCTATCAGCCACAGGGTAAACCTTCGAGCGGAACATGTCCCAGAAAATCATTGTGGATTCCCTGAGCAGATCAGTTGTCCAACCAGGAATGGGAATTGGACCAAGTAGTCTTGAATCAAGTCTTCGCCCGATGGGGTAAAACCGAAACTGGATCTCTTCACCACCCTGCAGAATGCGAAATGCTCTTTCTTCGCAAGTCGGGATCAACATCGGGGCTCTTGGTCAAATGTGTTTTCCATGGCATGGTCAGGAATTTATGCTTATGCTTTTCCTCCCATTCCCCTGATTCCAAGAGTTCTGGCGAAGGTCAAGATCAAATGCTGCAAGCTCCTTATTGTTCCGGCATGGCCTTGTCAGTTTTGGTATACAGAACTCCATCTCTCGCAGAGCTGCAGCATCCCTCTACCAGTTATGCCCTCCCTGCTTATGATGAACAAGGGCCAAGTTCTCCACCCGGATCCAGCTTCACTTCACTTGACAGCCTGGCTCCTGAACACCATGATTTTGCGCATCTAGATATACCTTCGGGTTGTGGAGCCATCCTCGCCAGAGCTGCAGCTGAGAGTACCAACAAATGTTATCGTCTGGAGATTTTGCTCATGGTGTGCACAGGTTCAAGTGCATCCCTTTTCTTCATTACCGCTGCAGATACAACCTTATCTTCTACTCCTGGCCAGATCGGGTTTGGCTATTTCCTCGATCAAGGTCCACCTGGCAGCGATTTCCTGTTATAGGCGCACCGAGAACGTGCCTCCTCTGTGGTCGGCAGGGGTCATAAAACTTTTTCTTTAGGGTCTATTCAGGTCTTTCCCCCAGTTCGGCCTCCTCCTCCATCATGGCACCTTAATTTGGTCTTGTCTCAATTAATGAAACCACTGTTTGAGCCAATCCACAAAGCGGATTTGAAGTTCCTATCCTGGAAGGTCTCTCTCTCTCCTTCTCACTCTCACCTCAGCCAGAAGAGTGAGCGAGATACAGGCAATCACTATATTCATATAGCGGCAGGAAAACCCTTGCAGAAACCAGTGCATGCACGTTCAACAAGGAAATGCTCCTTTTTTATAAAAGACTTTTTTTTTTTTCCCTCCTCCTAGTGCTTTTTTGTGGAAAGATAGATTTAAGATGCTCATCCTGGCCCACTTATTCTTTGCTCGACCCTGGAGCAGGATGGGTAGTCCTAGACCTGCAGAATGCTTATTTCTGCATCCCCCTCCTGCCTTCCCACAGGTGTTAATATACGTTTCATTGCAGGGTAGGAGTATTTTTTTTAAGTTTGCAGCTTTTTCCCTTTGGCCTAGCTATTGCCCCTTCCGTATTCACAAATGGATGGCAGTGATTGCAGCGCATCTTTAGAGAGCAAGGTCCAGGCTTCACCTACCTCACCGACTGGCTGACATGGGGCTCACCCCAGGCTGTCATGCATCCCCAAGCTACAGCGAACCTAACCATTGTGGTTCACTATCCATGTCCTGAAGTCAAACGTGACTCCTTTGCAGAGGCCCCTGTACAAATTCCTCCCTTGCTGCCTGATTGGAGAGTCCAAGAAATTCAAGCCGTTTGCCTGATGTTTCAGCCTCTCCTAGATCTCTGTGCGGATGACGGAGGCTCCTGGGATTACTGGCCTTCGGCATCCTGATGGTGGAGCATGCCAAATGACATGCAGGCTCTGCAACTGGAACTGAAGTCCCAGTGAGCACAGCACCAGGTAGGTTTCCAATCGGGTCCAGATTTCACTGCAAAAGACATGCAGTGGTGAAAGGTGCATTGCTTCTGGGTTGGGGAAGCCATCCTGGAGAAGTGGAGATAAGAGGTATCTGCTGTGAAGTCTGGCCTCTGCTGGAGACTAACCTGCTAGAGTTGTGGGCCCTTAGCTTTGCATTTAAAGCCCTCATGCCTAACATCAAAGGGAGGCTAGTACAGGTGCTCACAGACAGTACCACTGCCGTGTGGTCCTGGAACAAGCGAGGCAGAATACAATAATGGGCTCAGTCAGGAGGTGCTACGCCTCTTGAAGTGGCTGCATTGTCTGGGGATTTTTCCAGTGGCACCTAAGCTGACAGGCTTTTTAAACCGCAGGATAGATAAATTCAGTCATCAGCGCTAAGTGGATCATAAATGGTAGCTGTATCTGTAGGTGGTGCTGAGTATCTTCCGCAGATGCAGAGAACATGGCATCTTAGTGGCACCAAATTGGTCGGGGTGTATTTTAAACAGAACTGCATGGGCATCTGTCCTCTGATCAGGCCACCACTTCAGGAGGATCTTCTGTCGAAGCTGTCTTCATTGCCATGCTTTGAGATTGAGCGGCAACAGTTGACACACATTTAATCTTCCACCTGAAGTCATAGATAGCATCTTAGAAGCAAGGTGTCCCTCCACAAAGTCTGTGTAGGCCTGCGGTTGGGATATGTTTGTGGTTTGGTGCAGTACTAGGAAGATTGATTCACTGCAAGCCAAACTGTATCAATTATTACATTTCTGATGTCCCTAGCCATTAAGGACTTGCTTTGAGCACAGTTTAGGGTTATTTTTCTGATATTTCCGATTTTTATTGTTTGCAGTTGCTGGATAAGCCTTCCCTACTCAAATCATCTGTTTTGATGTGTTTTTTAATAGGTTAACTGCATTTGCTCTCACCTACAACTTTCATCATGCCTCTTGGGAATTAAATTTAATCCTCACCTTCCTGACATGTACTCTTATTGAGCCGCTACACAGCTATCCATTGTGGCTCCTCACTCAAGATAGTTTTTCTTATCGCCATAACATCAGCATGACGTGAGAGTGAGCTACAAGCTGTCATCCCGCCATACGCTGTATTCTTTCCATACAAGCTGGTGATAAGGTCTCTAACTTCTTTTCTGCCAAAAGTGATCATCCCTTTTCATGTCAGGCAAACTATCGCCCTCCCGGCATTCTTTACCCCACCTCACCCTTCTAAGGAGGAGAGACTCCATTGGCTGGATCATTTATATATTTGAAAAAAAAAAAAAAAACGTTTCTACATTGATTATACCAAGAAAAATTGTGTGGACGATCAACACTTTGTTGGATTCAGTAAGGCGAAGAAGGCCAAGGCAGTGTAGAGAAGGACCATGTGCTGCTCTATCATTCTTTGCATGACACTGGCTACAAAGCAGACCCCAGAGAGCTTGCAGACTCCTTTCACTAGAGCCAAGGTTGCTACCACTGTATTGCCACGCTCCATACTAGTCCTGAACATTTGCCAGGTGGCTACGCATTCATCAGTTCATCCCTTCATAAAACATTATTGTATGCATAGCCAGGTCCTAGGAGAAAGATATTTACCCTGCTCGGTCCAGCAGGACTTTTTGTTCTGAGCCAGTTCAGATCCACCACTGGGGAGGTACTGATTGGGTATCTGTGCACAATCTGGGTAATCTGCTTGTAGAAGTATCCATCAGAAAAAAAAAAAGTTTCTTCCCTTTCATAACTCTTTCTAGTGGGTACTCTAACTGCAGGTTCCTCAACGACCCTTCCATCAATCATATTTTATTTAAAAAAGGCAACTGCTGCTACAACACACTCCTAGGAATAGGTGCCTCCCAAGTTTTTAAAAGGAAATACTTCCTTTTTATGTGTGTCCTACAATACAGCTCAGCTGTCTGGTTGTGAAATGCATATGGAGGACTCATCAAGAACATACAATAGGTTGGAATCCGCCCATTGGTTGGCTTTTCCTTCACTAAATTGGCTGATTCCCGTTTGATTATTATTTTTTAATCAACTTCGTTTGTCCCTACCATAAAATAGCCTCTTTGCAAATGTCTTTGATTGGCCAGTTCCAATGCTTCCACTGCTTTCTTTTAAAGCACTACTTTTTTTCAGTTAAGCACTCAATGTGCAAGTTTTGTTCCGCTCTTGTATACTTCTGTCCCCCCACACACTCACTGTTGCTCTCTGTGGTCTTACCCTGCCAGCTCCAAGTTGCTTTACCAGTTGCTTCTCCTGCCCACCCCCACCTTTGTGTTACTTCCCCCACCCACACCCTTCTCTCTTGCCTGTTACTTCTCATCCTCACCCTGTATGCTTCCCACATTGCCTGCTCGCCAGTGTGCTTCCCCTGCTGGCTACACATTGCTCTTGCCTGCTTCTTCTTCTCACTGTGTTCCACTGCACAACCCTGTTGCTTCTCCCACCCATTTTAATTAAAATAAAATAAAGTAACAAAAAGAGGCTTTTATGTGTGGTCTTAATCGAATAGCCAGGTCTTGTCCTTCGGAATTCCTGTGGCGTGAGGGAGGCTGTGAGGTGTGGAGGTTGGCCTTTCCAGGTCCTAACTATGAGGTAGGAGAAGGAGCGTTCTCCTGACTTGCTCTTTTGTATGCAGGGGATATGGGCCGGCAAGACTGAGGCGCAGCGGAGGTGTCTAGCTGGTTTGTGGAAGCTCAAGCAATGGTTGACTTAGGCGGGCTGAGTTTTGTGTCATAATGCGTAGGAGATAATGTGGAGTCCAGGGTATCTGGGTGTCGGCCACGTGCGTGTCATGTAGATGTTGAAGAGGGTGGGGCTGACTGAGCCTTGCAGGACTCCGGAAATGGTCGGTTTGGGTTCTGTTGCGTGAGATGGACTTGGTGAGTTCTGTCGGTGAGGAAGAAGACGATCCATTCGAGGGCGATTTGTTGGATGCCCATGTAGTGCAGTCTGATGATGAACGTGTGGTGGGAGACTGTAAAAGGTTGCTGAGAGATTGAGGCAAATAAGAGATCTGAGCTGTTACAGTGCTGTGGTTGTTGCGGAAGCTGGATTGGGGGGGGGGGGGGGGAGAGAGAGGGGGGCGGAGGAAGCCCAGGATGTGATTAGGTTCCAGGTGAATGGTGAATTGTTGGTTGATTGCTTTTTTTGATAACTTTGGCCTGAAAAGGGTACAAGGAAATGGGTCTGTAGTTGCTGAGTTAGTTGGAGTCAACTAAGGATGGGCCCCCAACTTTTTTCCGTAGTTTTTATTTTTTTTATTTAACTTAATCAACCTTGTGTGTTTAAACGAAATTTTCAAGTTTCTGCAATGTGTAGACAGTAATATCTGTGTTTGCACCAATAAGAATACTATGTTTTCTTTCGCTGTACATTAAAAATAAAAATGGTGTATGAACTATAGAATTCAAAGGCTGCTGGGAAGCTTTTACTGTGCTATTAAAATGATGGTCTAAAATGTTTAAATTTAAATAGTCAGCGCACCGGCGCCACGTTTGAATGACAGACACATTTTTGTGATAAATGCTTACCCTAAGAAAATAAATACATTAACCATCCCACCAGGTTGTCAAGGCCAGACCGACTGATTTTGTCAGTGGTTGGTCGGATATGGTGGATATTTTTAGGTCCAAAGTGACCGCGACCTCTCCAGTGCTGAAGCATTCTATAATGCTGCCGTTAGGTGGCAGCAGCGCATCAACTTTGAAACGCAGCATAGCCTCTTAGCTTCCGCTTCTAAGTTTAGAACCGCAGACTTTATAACAAAGCGCTAACAGTCCCGGGGGCGACGTGTAATTAACGTCTTTTCAGTGAAAACGAATCCCGCCTAGAAAGACAAAGGGGACTAACCAAAGGTACTGAAATTGAGTGAATAAAAAATACTTCTAAATATTTCTCATCATTTTTCTGAAACTACTCCACTGTCGGTGTCCTAAGCCACTAGCTCCGACAACATATGATAGAGTAAATCTATGATGCAGAAATATGCTGTAGAGCAGCATTTTAAATATAAAGGGAGTGCCCTTTGCAGGGCTAAAGCACCTCCGCGACATGACCTGATCTTCATACGCCCCCTCATGTGGTATCTTGTGGTGATGCTACTGCAGACGTCAGTGCGGGGTCTGTGATGCACCCTAGAGGCCGCCTGTGTCACTCTGCCAGTAGTGGAACTGGGGGCGAGGGGGCGTGTAAGACATTATGGTCTCAAACATTGCATAACTACTGAAACCACAGAGTGATACCGCGCCAGAACTGCGAAGTGAAGGTGTGATTTCCAGAAGGACGTAGGAGTGAAAATATGGGTATGCATAGTGTCCCTCATTTTGTCAAGGACCGGATTTGAGGGAATCCGCATGATGTTACCGCTGGTAGTAGCTGAAGATTGGGATCATGTGTGGCCCATACTGGGTGGGGAATACAGAAGACCTAGAGGTTTTTTTTTTGTTTTTGTTTTTTCAATGTAAGCAGAGAAATGGCATCAGTGTTTCCATTTGCATTCCTTTGTAACTAAGCGCAGAGTTAGTGTGAAAAGCAAGTTTTTTTGTTTTGAACATAGGGACTAAAAATAATTTTACAGTAATCAACATGTCTTAAACACGATTCCATCAGTGGTACTAAAAATGCCACTTCTCAGAACCAAAAACACCTATCAAGCTTACCCTTCCCTGAGCCTTATAAACCCCCTCTGAATAAAAACCACCTCGGAACCAAGAAAACCTTACTGCCCCTTTAAAAAAGTTCTTTATCATGAACCCTACAAACTTTTTCCTACTCCTTAACACTGCACATCCGCGAACCCTAAAAGTGGTTATTCCCCCCCCCCCCATGCTTAAACTTTATACCATTGACTAGCACATAGTTATCTTTTATATTGGCAGTAATTTCAGCCTTTTGCCCCTAAGATCCCCCCCCCCCCCCCCCGTTAACCCTATATCTGTAACACAAATCCCATACCATTAACCTTTCTTACCGTTCACACTACCCTTAATTCAGTGTATTTTTGGAAGTGTTCTTTATTCGAATTATTCATTTTTAGGTATTATAACTGGGTATTATTTTTTAGAAGTGCTATACGAGGACAGAAAAGCCATCTCAGCGTGTGCGGGTCATAATGCTGTGAAGTTACTTCTATTGAAAGAGTGTTCAAAACTAGAATTCATTTGTTTCCCCTTCATGGGAGTGGATAATTTCTGGAAAAGCAGTAGCTTACAATTTAAACACTATAGTCAATTGTAAGGGTATCCATATCTTAATACAATACGTGTACCTTCTCTTTGAGTGAACTGTTCATTTTTTTTTTTTCATGCATTTATGCGCTCTCTGCTGTCATGCCGTGCCTCGTGATGCGGTCCATTTGTCTCAATTGAATATTCTATGGAATTATATGTATAAACTGGCCCGCTTGGATTATGCAGTTCTGTAGCTATTACGTTTTAACATTTAATTATGAATTTGCAGCACTTGTCATATAATTATCTGCTGCATAATTTACAGATGTTGACAAGTATTTCTGCAGCAAACGGATCAAAAGTTACCAGTGGCAGACCATTGCAGGTTAACTGGTCACGTTTTAGTTACGAATTGCTATATTGTAGTGTTAAACTCACATAATGAGATGAAACATGCCCAGACGGTGAAACCTGTTAAAATGACGAAATAAGGTAATGCTACCACAAATGGGCTGCGTGACTTACTGACTTGCCTGTCTTTGTTACGTAATTAAGTCAATTCTGGTGCATAGTTACATTGGACTTGTGCACAGTTACATTGGACTTGTGCACAAAAATAAAGTACTATCTAGGTAGCTCTTTCTTTGCTTGCCACCAGGGGGCGGGCGGTACCTACTCTGCCCACTGGCATGTTTCTGTGATCGCCTGCTGACTCAGATAAATGTATTTTCCTGGTACTCGTAGGTCTGGGAGGGTCCTCACCCCTTTCGACATTATCTCTTCCCCCTTCTCTGACTCAGCAGATAGTGAACACCATCGAAAACATGACTGTGCAAAAGCAGACATGTGGAAGACCTGATTTGGCGGCGGCTTGAGGCAAGGAAAGCGCCTCTCGCCAGTCGTGCCAGTCTGCAGAATGAGCTTCAGCTCCCCGCACCCACTCCGTGCTCTTGAAGGCACGGGTATTCATTCCCATTCCTTCTAGAGTGAGCAGAGTTGTCCGAGTTGGGAAGGCTTTGATATGCCACATCTATACAATATTCATTTGAAGAGTTTTGGGGAGACTCTAGATTGTATAGCAGGAGGTTTCCTATTCCGTGTTTCCATTTGTAAAAAAAAAAAAACTTCTTAAATGAAAGGGTTGGTGGTTTCTTATTCAGACCTGGATGATGCGTGTTTGCGGCACTGTCAGCTTAGGTCACGCAGACCAGCCGGTCCTAGCGGAGCAGATTAGACGGGGCATCCCGCAGTGTGCACCGTAGGCCGGCCAGGGCTCACCCGGTGCAGCCACCAGGCTCCCCTCTGGTCATGTAGCAACGCACTCACGGCCACATATGTGCAGAAGTCGTATTATTTATACAGAGCGCACGTGATGCGGGAGCTGCTACTTGCCCCATCCTCGCTCCACAGCAGCCTCCATACCACAAACTCCTCCATCGCTGCTCAGCTGAAGGCCTCTGGCAGGGTTGGACTGGGACAGAAGACAGGCCGGCCATCAAAGGACATGTAGACCCACTAGTGAATTCGAGTGCTAAAGAGTGGCCCCTGTTTGCTAATTGGCACAGTTTTGAACTAGTAAAGGTATGCTGCAGGTGTTTTGCAAGGAAGATTGGATGGATGGATGGATAAATGAATGAATGAGTGCTTGCCACAGGCAGTGTTTGGTATTATAATATGGAAATCGGTAAAGAAAGCGCCCAGCAGATCATAAAACAGGCCACAAGCACCCAAAAACCGGGCCCCACACGGACCAGTCAGACCAGCCCACCAGGCAGTGCCTGATTGCCGTATAGGCCAGGCCTCCCGTTCCTCTGGTGTGGCAGCAGGCACCCGCAGACTGCACACGCAGTATGTTACAGATCCAGCTGGGATCCAATCCTCCAACCCCATTAACCCTTCAGAACCGTCTGTGGACAGTCCGACCGCCACTGATCTCACACAGTGGAAGCTAGGGGCTCCGGTTCCGCCCGCCCGGAGGGACCCTGTTCCCTACTCTCTCCTGGCCCCTCAGTACCTGCTCAGATGTGCCTTCTCTTGCCCTTGACTGCGACTTTTTACTTAGACGTTGTTCTGTTGATGATGAAATTAACCTGCCTACTATGGAAACAAGGAGCTCAAACCTGCGAGACGTGCGTCTGGAGCGGCGCTGCAGCTCCCGTCACCCCCTCGGCGCCTTGAGGCGGGACTCCCGAGGCGCGGGGGAGTCCTGGGATGCAGATTCTGAATTAGGGCCTACATCTTTCCAGCCGGACACTCGCTCTTGTCAGCCTGCTTGTGGCTAGGTGGAGCTGGCCCGGGCGACCTTGAACGTCCGAAGAAATATTAAGATTTATGTGGTCTTTTAAAAACCTATGTTTGTGGAGTTTACGTGGAGTGCCGCTGCCTTTCGTAGCTAGCTTGGGTGGAAGAGATGATGCTCTCTACGTATGTCTTGGCCGATGACAGTTAAATGTCTAAATAAACATGATTGGGGACGTTCCAGAGACGGAGAATTGGCCGCCTGCGTTTAGTGTCAGCTGGCCGCCTCTTGATAGGATCTCGTCGTTCACGTCGTCTGTGAACACGAGTGGCCTGGAGTGGCCAGAGCGCGCCTGAGTGCGGCGCTGCAAGATGTGATCTCCTAAACCGGGCTTCTAGATATTTTAGTACAAAGGTAGTGATGCCCCAGCCAGGTCTGTAACCATTCTTTGTCACTCGTAGGGAGCTATCACAATATCATACGGGTTAAGCTTACTCCTCCGGGCACCTTCTCTCTGGCGCTCCTCGGACTGGCACATGCAGGAAAGGTAGCGCTGCAGCTTCACCCGTTTGTATTTGAGCAGATGCGGAAGCTGTTTTACTAGACACATCAAGCCGTCTCTCACTAGCAGAAACACGTTCTAATTTTCTATATTCTAGTGAGCCCGAAGCAGGATTTGATTGTTATTTCTGATTAGCTGAAATCGGTCATTCTTGGCTTGCAATTGGTGTGCAGATCCTTTTATTTGTGACTTTTTTTAAGGTTTTATTACCAAGTTTCTTTTTAGAGACACACCAGGATTACGTACCAAAGGCTACGGAAAGGTAGATTTATTTGCGCGCACTCAGACTTCATCGATTTACTCTTAAGGCCGCGTTATCTGTTTTGCCTTCACCCGAAAGTGTAGAGTTGCAGCCCTCCATAATCCCCGCGAGTGCGGGCTCGCCGCGGGGTTTGTCCGGCACCGTTTGCACGCTTGAATCAGCCGTTCTTTAGCATTGGGGTGAAGTGCGCAGCTGCGATGCCAAACTGCTTTGGGATGCACTGTGTACAACTTCGGGAAACACCCGCCCCCGGGAGCATGTGCTCACTCGTGGGCAGGAAGCTTGGATTGTCCAGTCTACACTACCACCAACTGCTGGTGCCCGTGCCCGCAGCGGCGCCCCCACCTCCAGGGCAAGACCTCTACTCGCCCAATCACACAGCCCAGTAAGTGTTGTTGAGAATCACAACTCACTTTACAGCTAGACGCCCCTTTTCAGACGTTTGGCAAAACAAATGTGCCTCTGAGCTATGGTTCTAGTTTTCTGTAGCACGGCGCAGACTTAAATATTGACCTTTCCGTCATCTTTTGTGAATAGTCTTCATTGGCTATGCGTGATGGTAATATTTCTCGATCATATATATGCCTTCATTAAAATTTATAAACACTATTTGTCAAGATAAGAAATCGTAGTACTTTTCTAAAGTAACCCGAGCAACCCCCTTTTTTAATTGAAAACACTGAAGAAAAGTTAGGAATGCGTTTTAAGAACATAGATTAGTATAGTTCTGACCGCCAGAACAAACTGTTCGAGTACACTCGAGAAATGTTTTACTCGCTTAACAGAATTATTGGCTGAATGTCTCTACACTTCCCCTCCCTCGGAAAACCAATATTGTCAAATATGTTTGACGTCTATACACAGTTCTGTCATCTTTCCCAGTCATGTTTGTGTACTGGAAAACGAGCTCAGACAAAAGCAGCTTAGAAATGGATGGTTTTTTTTTTTTTTTTTTTTTTTTTAAATTAGCATCGATTTTTGAGTGATGCTTTGGTCAGTGCTCGCCCCCCAGTGCTACCAGGCCGCATCGAGGATGCTGTGCAGCATGGTAGAGTGTTCCTTTTAGTTTTCCATGTTGAATTGGGAACTAAAGTGTAAAGAAGTACTTGGAAGCTTGTGTGAGACGGAACATGGAGTGAAAGCAGGGGGGATAGAAGCAACTTGGTGGGCAGTAGAAGCAACCTGGGAGGACTTTCGTGCGGGGGACGCTGGTGGGGGAGCAACCGGGCGTGGGGGAAGCAAGGGGAGGGATTGGGTGAAAGAGCAACGTGGAGCTGGCGAAAAAAAAAACCTGGGTGAGAAAACAATCCAGTGAGGCAGAAGCACACAGATGCGAGTAACGTGGATCTCGGTGAAAGGGGTAGAGACATAAGCAAGGGAGACAGCTGAAAAACACACCCTCTTGTAGACTGCTTAAAAAAAAAAAAATAGCGCTTAATAAGCTAAGCAGTGGGAGGACATAAGTAACATGTCCATACTACAGGGGAGGGACAAACGCAAGAAGCAAAAGGAAAGCTGCACTTGCAAATAAGAAAAAAAGGAAAAACGTGACAAAGCCAACCAGTAGTAAGCAATGGGAAGGCTTAAAGGCCACGGTTCGATAACGAAACGTATCTCAACAAAGAGTGCATGCGCTATGTAGCCGGCAGATGTTAAAAGGAAATTGATACAGGGACCTGCAACCTTAAATTTAGAAGAGGTGTTGCACTGTTACTTGAACGGCCAAGAGCCTCCTTAATTCCTAGGTGCAACCAAGTTCTTTTGTTCTGGCCTTGGTAGAATTATTCCACGATGGAAAGTGCTGACTGTTAACTGCTTTTCTCTTGTTTTTTTTGTGTCTGCAGGTGTGCTTTATTTTACGCAACATTTTGTGTGTTGGTGGGGAGGAGGGCTTTAACTCATTTTGTGATAGGTATGTTTTGGAATCGGATTATTTTTTTTAATGTCTTTTCCTGCAGGTGGAGACTTTATTTCAGGTGCACTCAAAGCACTAGTTGGTTGGGATGTGGTGTAGTTCACCATTGAGTTTCTCGTTTGGTATATTGTTTACTGAGAAGAAACTTTGTCTTAAAAAAAAAAATACTGAACACAGGAAACGCTGCCCTTTATTAGTAATCAGAACCAATACCATCAGCACTAAACATTATGGAAATTATCAGCGACTGTAGTGGAAAGTAGTCCTGAGTATTTTTGCACATAGTGGAGCAGTCATGAGTGGTATTGCCTGTAAGTGGTACCAGCAGACTGAAATATGGCTATTGAAACAGGCCTTTGTCAGGCGTGGGCATACGGGAAACTGGTTATAAGGGGTAGTGGGCATGGCGTGACTAAAGCAGTGAACATAGCGGGTGTGCGCTAGACGAGCTCCACGTTGCACCCTGATTATCCTTAGTTTATCATGCAGAGAGCCTGGCATCTAAACTCAAAATTGCCCCTCATCGTGTTCCTTGCCTATTTGGTGTTTGCGTGAGGAGTCGCTGCCTAAACAGTGATGGAGATGGTGCAGTGAGGTGTGACCGAGATGGTCAGGAGTCTGCCCCGCTAGATATGAGGAAAGATTGGCTACTTAACTGCTGTACTCACCTTATTACAATTAGGCCTTGCAGTGGGAGCCTCCTGGTGCAGAACGAGAATTTGAAGCGGCCTGCTATCGCTTGGGGGCTCTGCTGTTGCACATTGCTGATGCACTAGGCCCTGAGGTGGGGCTACAACTACAAGAATTTAGACAGGTGGAGGTTGAAGGAGCCCACTCTGCTGTTCGTAGGAGGGAGACATCAGCCAGGGGGAAGAGACTCATTCTGGCACAATACGGTGCATTTTACGGTGCATCTTGTAGGACCACCTTGCTCCCTACAGAGACTAGCGGAGTGACTGGTTTGGTACTTTGATAATCATTGCCAAGTGAGTATTTTATTGATACTGCTGCTGTTTTGCAGCACAGAATACTGGCCGCATATAATGGGCCTGCCACTTTCCAAGGCACCAGTGCTGCTCATGCTGCCGCACCGGTACACTAAGTGCGGTGTGGATACGCTGGCCCTTTACTCCCTGGGATACTGTGTTCCTGCCAATGGCAGTTTATTTATAAATCAGCTGGGGGAGGGGTGGTCTTTGAACCGGATACGTACTGCTGGAGCTGATTGCTGGGAGCAGCCCTGCGGCACGGAGAAGCGGGTACTCTCTACATCTCAACTAACTACAGCGGTGGCCGCGCAGAACTTCTCTGGAGGAGGCCAACCCAGCTTTGCCCTTTATAGGGCAACACTGTTGCCAAATTGATTCCTGTGAGTGGTTGCCACGACTGTGCATATGAGGTCCTGGGGCTGCTTGTACTGCCATATCCTTTACACTGTCAGGACTTGGTAAGCGGGCCCTGGTATCCAGTAAAAAGCAGCACCACACTGGACATATAGATAACAGCTCAATGAGCCTCCAATGTGCAGATACATATGGCGCTTCAAAGTCATCTACTGAATCAGATAGACAACTGGGAAGCAATGACTCCAACATTGGCTCAACTCCCCCATTGTTGCTTTGTGATAAACTGGATGTGGTGCTTGCAGTGGTAGACAGAATTAGCACTACATTGGACACATTGCGGACATCCCTTGAAAACTAAATAGATGCAGTGACAACAGATCTGAAGCTACTCCATGCGGATCACCGCAAATTAGCAGATAAGATGCAAACTGACGAATTGATGGTTTGTGGAGATACAGCCTATAACTCGTGAGCTTAACTCATCGATGCACCTTATGGTGGATCCTGTAGAGGTCCTGGAGAAATGAATGGAGGGTCGCTCACACTGAAATAACGTGTGGTGGGCCTGCCAGAAGGAACAGAGGGCTTGGATGCAGTCGTTTATGTGGAATAGTGGTTGCGCCAATTGCTACTTCAGGACATTTTTACAGGTTTCTTCTTGGTTGAGCATGCTCATCAGGTCCCGGCATGACGACCACCACCAGGCTCCGGCTCCAGACCTTTCTTGTTCCGTCTACTGCACTACAAGAATAGAGATGCTGTCTTACATGAGATAAGCAAATTACAAGAAATCACAGTGGATAATGCAAAAATGTTTTTTCCAGGCTACACTGTAACAGTGCTGAGATCGAAAAGCTCCTTTTTTGACGGCTAAACGCTGGTTTTGCGAACTGTAAATTAGATATGCTTTGTGGTGGCACAAGGAAAGATGTTTTTCACCTCCCCAGATGACGCATGGGACTGGCTGGAAACGGCAGGAAATTCAACAGCGGACCGCCCAAAGCAGAGTGGTGCCGGAGTACATGAAGAGTCTGAAGTGTGACGAAGCGGTGGGCACCACCGAAGGCGACAAGCTCTGCAGTTGCAGGCCGCACCTTACTTGGAACAGGTTATAAAGGAGAGGCGACAATCCATACAAGCTGCTAAAACGTTACAAGAGAATGATCGGGGCTCCAAATTGGATAAAGATAGAGACAAGTCAATGAGTGAGGATGGGTACTAGACTACCTGGCTCTCTAGAACCAACTCAGCAACAATGCCAGAAATCACTCTCCAAACAGCTGAAGATATTATCTGACTCCTGATGTGCCAAACTGCTGCCCACTGATGCTGCTGCGGAGTGTCCGGTGAAGGGCTGAGTTGAGACTGTACCCGTAATGTATACCACATTTGATCTGCACCGAATATATGCGGACAGCATGTTTGACATACTACTTTTCTCTGGGCAGGTCTACATGATACCTGGGCATGGCTACAATTTTGCCTGCATTCAGAGAGTTGCAATTATCAAGGTATATGCCATTGTTCATTCTAAGTTTGTTGGCTACTATACACACAGCCTACGCTACTAGAGGACCTTCCGTTCTGCTTCTCTTTGTGAAGAGATCAGGGCCTATTTTGATCATAATGATGGTACCGCCTTAATAGAATGGGATGCATTTAAGGTGACTGAGGGGGGCACTCCCTGGGAGTACAAGGAGATATGAGGCAACTTCTTAGCAAGGATATCTCTTAGATAGGGCACACTCTATTGAAGCTAGAAACCAGAGCGGTCAGAGAACCTGACGCTGCAGAGGTGAAGAGGGAACACAGCACACTGCTAGAACGATTGAGATGTCTTAATTATAAAGCTCACCCGACTTGCACACACTGATAGAGCTCGAAGTTTCTTGGGGTGGATTATTCAGCATGATCAGCCTTCGGCGACCCATAGTAGCATTGCACTCTAATACAGGCTCAACATTGTACACACAGCACAATGTACATGAGGAACTCGCACAATACTAAACGCAGGTATACCAATCAACTACAAACACAGGAGTAGAAGATTATAATCAATTTCTTGCTAATTTAACAATGCCTCATCTCAGAGCACTGTACGATACTAGAAAGTCCTATTCTGCTGGAATAAATAAGAAATGCAATTAAAGAATTAACAGGCAGGTCCCAAGGCCCAAATGGACTGCCTGCCGAACTATAGAAGGCGTATGCGCCACAGCTAGCTCCATGACTGTTGGCAATTTACAAAGACGCCCGGCAACTGGTAGTCCTACAGGCTCCCAAAGAGATGCAATAATCATCTCATTATCAAAACCAAACAAGGACTCCCTCTTGGTCGGAATCCTACAGACTACTGGCCCTACTTAATACCGATTATAAAATCCTGGTGAAAAATATTAGCAGAGCACCTAGTGCCCCTGGTCCCAACATTGGTACATCCAGATCAAAATGGGTTTGTCTCCGCTTGCAGTACCTCTTTGAATTAGTGACTTTTTTTAGGGTCACGACTTATGCTCAGCCTTGCGCTCGATGTCTGGTCTTAGACCTGGAAAAGGTCTTTGATTCTTTGAAATGGGGATATCTTTTTGTTTTGTCCCGTTATAGCTTCAGCTCACATTTCCTCAGATTAGTAAAATTGCTATACACCGAACCCCTAAATAGGGTAAAGTCGGGGTCCCTTATACCGGAAGCCATCCCTGTACATAGAGGGACGAGGCAGAGCTGCCCACTTTCGCCCTTACTGTTTTCATAGACAATTGAGCCGTTAGTGCTGGCTGTGTGACCCTTGGGAACACAATGGGGCATCCGCCTAGGAGGTAGGATACATATGATACCTTTATATGCTGATGATTTGCTGCTTTACATAAGATACACATAACATACATGACACAATTGCTCTCACCCTGGTCCAATTTGCTGACATCCCTGGACTACGTGCAAACTGGATGAAATTCTGCCTGATCCCTTTTGTCACGGATGTTCCTGATCCCTGCATGGGTATTGACTGAGTACGATTGGATTGGTAAGGACATACATTCAGATATTTAGGAGTTCGCATCTATCACGCAATGACTGACCTGCTTGAGGGTAACGTCACTAGGGCAGCAACATTGCTGCACACACAGATGGTCTTCTGGGGCACGCTGCTGCTCACAGTAGTGGGACGGGTGGCGCAGCTGAAGATGGTGGTTTTACACCACCTATTGTATTTCTTTGCAAATCTTCTGATCTACATACCTGGTGAATTCTTCAGTGTTTGTTCTTAATAAACAAGTCGGGCAATTTTCTAGGGTAGGTCGAGATGTAGGGTGGTACTGGTGAAGTTATGCTTACCAACAGACAAGGGAGGCTTGGCAGTGCCACACTGAGCAGTATTACCTGGCTGCCGAGATTCAGTGGATAGCCAGTTATAGATGTCAGGATTGTACTTATCAAACACTGCCACTACTACTCTTGGTTGGGACCTATTTGACATTCTATACCTTTTTCATCCTTATACGCGAGTGCCTGAGTTGTTATTACTGGGGGTAGCCATTTGTTGATTTCACAGACACCTTAATATTACTAAACATGTGATCCCATGTGCCCTGTGTAGGAAAGTACCTTCTTTTTGGCATGTTTAACTCCACCTTTTGCCTGCTGTCAGTGTGTTGTGACTGTTCACTGGGATCCTGCTAACCAGGACCCCAGCAAGTGCTCTCTCCCTCTAAATTTGGTTGTTTGGGACATTACAAACCTACATTTGGCATACTGGTGCCTGGATATAAGTCCCTAGGATATGGCACCCGGGGCATTGGGCCACCACAGGTTCCCAGTGTGCTGCAGCATGTATTATGCCACCCATCAAAGCTCATGTTACATGTATCTGCAGGCCTGCCATTGCAGCCTCCATGAAAAGGTGCATGCACCCTTTCCCTACAGGTCACTAAGTCACCCCTACGGCAGGGCTTCCCAGTCCAGAGGGCAGGGTGCAAATATCTGTGAGGGCACCCCTGCATGAGCAGAGGTGCCCCCACGAACTCCAGCCCCATTCTCCTGGACTTCGTGAGTGCGAGGAAGCCATTTTACCCGTGTACTGGACATAAATCACTACCTATGCCCAATTTTTTAATGGTAACTCCGAACCGGGGCATGTTGGGTATCAAACATGTCAGAATCATACCCCAATACTGTTGCCAGTATTGGTTGTTTGATTCCATGCACACTGGGAGTTCCTTGAAGGACCCCCAACTTTGATCATACCAGTTTGCAGGATTTTCCTGGGTATCCCACGCTGCTGCCATCTTCCAGACAGGTTTCTGCCTTCCTGCTGCTTTACCAGCTCAAGCCCTGGAAGGCAGAACAAAGGATTTCCTTTAGGAGAGGGAGGCAACACCCTCTCTCATTACAAATAGGTGTTAAATGGCTTGGGAGGGGTAGGCTCCCAAGCCACTGGTATGCTTTGAAGGGCACATTTGGTGCCCTCCTTGCATAAACCAGTCTGCAGTGGTTCAGGGACCTCCAGTCCCTGCTGTGGCGCAAAACTGGACAATAGAAAGGGGAGTAACCCAATCCCCTGTCCATCACCACCCCAGGGGTGGTGCTCAGAGCTCCTCCAGGTGGCCACCTGATTCTGCCATCTTGAATCCAAGGAGGGCCGAGGCCTCTGGGAGCATCCGAACAGCCAGGTCAGTCAGGTGACGTCACAGCCTCTTCCTGATAGGTGGTCATCGTGCAAGGTGACCAGTCCCCCTTTGAGGGCTCTTTAGGGTCTCCCTCCTGGGTGGGGTCCTTGGATTCAACGTGCAAGATTCCAGCAGGACTCCTCTGCAATGTTTGTCAACATCTGGCCACTGAACTGCAACTGGACTTCACGGGAACCTACAGTCTGCAGCTACAGTGACAAGACTGCTCTGCAACATTGTTTCTCCGGGTCATTCTAGCAACTGCAACCTTTCCCCAGCTGTCCATCCTCTAAGGGAGATGACTCTTCAACCTGCAAAAGAAGCAAGAAGGAATCTCTATTGGAGTGAAAGAGTCACTCGCCTGTATCCGCAGGCACCAACTGCAACATTGACCGGCTGCGTGGATCTTTTCTCCTCTAGAGCTGCGTGGATCCTGCGTCACAGGTGGTGGTCTGGAGTAGAGCTCTTGGTCCCCCTCTATCAGCTTTCCAAATTGGGAGATGGCAAGCCCTTGCCTCTCCATGCAGGACGGTACCCCTGTACACCGTGACTCTCGCAGCTACCAAGGCTTGTTGGCATCTCCTCCAAGGGATCTCAGGCTCCGTGTAGCCCCAGCACTCTTCCCTGCGACGCTCAGCCCTCAGAGTGCTTCTCCAGTGTCGTAGAACTCCTCACTAGGTGTGCTGCATGGGCCTCTCTGTGACTCATGTGCTTGCTGCCTGTGGGTCTCCTGTGGGGGCTGCCTCCTCTTCCTGTGACTCACCTCACTGCTGAGGGTAACCTGGGATTTCCCTCAGTGGATTCAGTTCGCCTGGTCCTTGCTGGTCCTTGTCAACACCTCATTTCTTCTCCAACATTTGCCAAGGCTTGTTGGTGATCTTTCCACACCACTGACCGACTGCAACTCTTCTTCCAGTGTGGGACGTAGACTGCATCACTCCAGGAACTCTTCAGCTGCTCCAGTGCTGTACTGTTGACTGTTTTCGTCCACCGTCGACCTGGTCCTGCATCCACAGACTGGTGGGTAGTGGCTCGTGCCACCACCAGACACTCCAACATGAACTGGACTTGGTCACCTTTGTTTCCAGGTCTTCCTTTTCCAGGATTCACCGTCTGGTTTCTTGCAGTCTTGTCTGGGTCTTGCATTATCCTCTTCTGAAGTCCTTTTTTTTGGGTTTGGCGAGACCAGTTACTTACCTCTCCTCCTGTTGCACTCTTGTTATGTAGCCATTTTAGTTATAGCTCCATGCACGTTATTTTAACACACTAGGCCCTTGTGCACTTTAACCTAGATATATTTTATTCGGCTTTGCATTGTTATTTTTACAATAACCATGTAACAGTTTCATCTATCGAACTGTTTTTGCCTAGCCCAGCACTGTTCTCAAACAAGACATCCTTGATCATTCTGTGTTTCCCTCAAGGCTACAGTTTGGTACATTGCCGGTGAACGTGGTAGAAGTTTAGTCTCCAACATTCGTAGAAAATACACATCCTTACGTAGGGACATTTTCTCAGAACATCAGCTGTGTTATCATAAAAACACTTCCTAGTCCCATTACACGTTAGAGGGAGATTCCAGCCAGGGAACCACGACTGTATGCTGATTGCTGAACGCTGCACTACAGATGCTAACGCAGACTACAGGCCTTTGCTCAGGTATGAGGGTTGATGTCTTCCCGGGGGAACCTGAAGGGCAGAATTAGAGCTTCACATGCTGTGCTCAAGTTATGACTTAGATAGGCAAGAATCCATCTATCATAGTGACAATATGATAGCGTTGTTTTAATGCTTCACTCTTCTTGTCACATTTTCTAATACTGTCATGTTGTGTCGTCCTGGTTATTACAGCTCATGCTTTGCTGTCTAAGATGCAGTTGTTTTATTAAACTCATTATTAAAACATATACTGCTTCTGTTTGTCGTTTATATATGAGACTGAATTATAACTGGGAGAACCAGAAGTGACCTGATTGACCACCACTTCCCTGAGAAGCCTAACATGTCATGCGCTCAGCTGCCCAATCATCACTATCCCCTGGTAGAGATGAGGCACTGCTGGTTGGCCTGAGCAAAACCCGGATTTAGAGCGACAGGTGTCACCCGCAGTGGGTTAGACTCTGTCTCCCACACCGTGAACGATTCTGCTGCTTGAAATCCAGTAGTCTGATTAGAATGAGAGCCTTTGCGACATGGCGCAGCCAACGTTTGGTCAGGCTCTAATTTTCAGGTCCTCCGGAGTATTGGTATTACTATTACTATTACTATTACTATTACTCCTCAATACCGTATGCTGAGACGTCCGTGGTACTGAGGATTTCCACCACAGCTGCGTAGGCTATCCTACTGCAGCTGGAGGTTGTTCAAGCTTGAACTTTAAAAGAAAAGTCCTAAATGGTGTGCCTTCTCTGAACTCATAGTGCCATTATTATGGAGAATCCACAGCAGGTACAAATAGCTGTTAATATGAGACAACCTCTAACTGCACGTTAATTAACATGGCCTAACAGCTCAGGGGGTTACAGTCACATTTGTGGTGGGTGCCCATGCAGCTTATAGAACAGAACTTTTCTATTCTTGGGTCACATTTCCAGCAGTTGATGGGAATACGAATACATTTCACCAATATATACCTGCGAATGCGCCTGGACAATACAGAGCATATGCATATTTGGAGATAGTAGAAGAATCTGACCCCCCCCACCCCCAGTTCTAGAGAGCAGACTTTGAATTTGAAGAGGTTCAGGAAGTACCCAGGGAGTATTCTAGAGAACCTGGAAACACTCAGTCCTGTTAGGAGAACTACTGGTAGTGGGAAGGGGGAGGGGGTCCTGCAAGTAGGCCCACCTCTGTCCCTAGAGGGCTGGTTGAGAGTTTCCAAAAATAGGAACAGATCTCAGCTTATCTGCATGTACTGTTTGGTCCCCACACACAGCCCATCTGAATTACAGGTGAAATACTGTGATGATGAGGAAGTAGAAGAATCCTAATAAGGGCATTACTACAATCTGCAAGACACACAGATTATCCATGCTACCGTGATCACCCAGAATGTCCGCCTACCCAACCGGAAGTGCACGTACTTCAATCATTGGTACAAGATCTACAGGCTTTTCTGCAGAACTACTGTAGAAGGTTCCCAGAACCTTCAGAGGATCAACCCCCCTCCACCACCAACTATCTAAGTGACACAAGGCCTATTCCCCCAACAGTGGCAGCAAGAATGAAACCCGCTTCTACTATTGCAGCACCGCCAAGGGATGATCCATCCTCATCGGAAGAGAACAGGGAAGAGGGTGAGATTCAGGAAACTTATCCACCCCATGATGAGTGGGATGACTATTTAATCCCCACTCCATCGCCACCTCATCCCTTGGATTTCCTCCACTATCTACCCCCACCCCCACCCCTGCAACTCCCCAAGGAAATCAGTGGCTTCCATACTTTGATGGAAAGAGCTGCAGCTAGGTTTAATTTTCCTGTTTCAGGGAAGTAATAAGATTGCTTCCACTATGACTTCAAAGAACAGGCATGGAAATCTATTCAGGCTATCCCAAAAATTGCTCACATTTTGGAAGAAGGTGTCAAGTTGATATGAACTCCAGCAACTGTAGCTGCAGTGGCTCCATGCATCGACAAAGTACAAGACTCCCGAGGATTCTCCCGCCTGCCTTACATGACATTCCAAGGCAGATTCTGTAGTCTCACAAGCAGTGAGATGTTCAAAGAATCCTACCCCGATCTCTGCTCCACCTGATAAAGTTCATTATCCTATAAGGGATCTACCCAAGTGACCCTACTATCCCTGCGTATATACAAAGTTCTATAACATGATTATGAGCAAATAGTAGGAAAAAATCGTGTATAAATTTTCACTCAACAAAACTGTAAATCTTTCATTGGTACAACATTTTCATTTGTTCATTTAATTTGCATAAATTCTATGTATCAACATAAATGATGGTCAAAAATTATTCTTACAAAGCTAAAACAAATCCTTAAATACATAAATCAAAACATGTATCAGGTCCTTTACAACTCTCCAAAGTTCAGCAATGTGATTAAATACGTTAGTACTCGCACTAATCCCCCTATTAGAGATGGTTCCTTCATGACCTCTCTAGGGTTATGTTAGTTTCTGTCTTTACTTCCTGAGAGATATCAACAATCCTTAAAGGTTCATTCAACTTTCATTTGACACCCTCTCCTATTACGTGTCAAAACCTGATAGAGAAGGCAGACGCCTAAACATCGGGAAGCGCTGCTCCACTATGTCTGTTATTAGAATTGTGCCCCCAAATCATTAGCCATCTTAGGCTGTTAAGATAGGCAGATGTGGTCCGAGAATTGCGCCCTGATGGGTCTAGTGCCTGAAGATAGGAAGTCAGAAGCACGGAATATATTACAAAAATGCACATCCTCTGAAATAATCAACCACAATGAATCTCGCTTCCATTGGCTTCAGGCAGCTGGCAGGAGCAGCTGTTTTACGGAGGCAGGGATGGCTAAAATAGACCTCGTTACTTCCAGAAGTGTTATTGAAAATACTCAACATGGCATGGATTGGAGACACACTTTGGGGAAACGCATAGAGATGACACCCTACTCGCCATCAAAACAGACACTGCAAATCTCTACACTCTACAATTTGTAAATTTCCCTTTCGAGGAGCACACAGTAGAGGTTTCCCTGCCTACAGAGGTTATCAATGTTTTCACTAATAACCGTTTCAATCACAGTATAGGTCTACCTACCAATTACAGTACCATCAGCGGCCTATTCAAAGCAGACTGCACAAAGTAAGCACCCCAACCAGCCCCAGGATGCCAGTGTTGCAACGTGTAAGAGTTCACACTTTGACTCAGCACTATTGCCTGGATTCAGCAGACCGCAGTGATGCAGCAGTCCGACAGGTAGTGTTATGGCATCTATTTCAATAAGGTGAGCCTCTTGTCTTGAATACTACTTTTCTCAATATCTAATATTGCATTGCACAATATATATTTCTACATGGATGCATTAAAAATGGTGGTGGTTATTATTTTACAACACACCATCCAAGTAAGGACCCTCACTTTAGTTGGGGTAAGGGAGCCACACAGCTAAGATAGCCCCTGCTCGCCCCCTTGGTAGCGTGGCACGAGCAGTGAGGCTGTTCTCAGAGGCAATGTTTAAAGTATTTGCGCGTGCACACAGACCACACCAGTTGAGAAAAAGAGCCAATATTTATCTGAATAAAACAAGACCAAAAAAGCAAAGATATCACTTACAAAGAGCTACAAAGGAGGAATCAATGGTTCTCTTTAGCACAGTACCTGGGTTGTGTCAAAAACAGACAATGCGAGCTGCAGAGGAGGTGAGGTGCTGGAAAACAAAGCAATACGTTGGTTCCTTACTGAGCAGGGGAGGTGATGCATTGGTTCCTTACTGCCCCTCTGGCCACGCCTCCGTCCTACGGCCGCTTATCGGAGGATCATCTGGCACTTCTCCACGAGGAAGTTGTGGTTCTCTTGATCTAGGGAGCCATAGAGAGGGTCCCTGCGCCAGAAGAACGTTGTTGTTATTCCTGTTACTTTCTGGTGCCCAGAAAGATTGGGGGTCTTACGTCCTATCCTAGACCTTTGGACCCTCAATCTCTTCCTGAAGATGTTGTTCAAAATGCTCAATCTGGTTCAGGTCCTGTCTGCCCTGGACCCAAGAGATTGGATGGTAGCGCTGGACTTGCAGGAAACTTACTTCAATATACCCGTCTTGCCTGCCCACAGACGTTAGATGCGATTTGTGGTAGGTTACGAACACTTTCAATTTACCGTGCTTCCCTTTGGCCTTACCAGTGCCCCTTGAGTGTTCACAAAAGTAATGGCGGTGGTTGCAGTTCATCTGCGCAGGTTAGGGGTTTCAGTCTCCCCCCTGCCTTGATTGGCTCTTGAAGGTGGAAATGCTCCAGAGAGTTGTCTTCCACCTTCAGACTACGGCGAACCATCTGCACGCTGGGGTTCACTATGAACTTGCCAAAGTCACACCTGACTCATTCCCACACGCTTCCCTTCTTCCCTTTCATCAGAGCTGTTCTGGACAGTGCAGTTTCGGCCCTATCCTCCCAAAAAGCAAGTTCAGGCTATGATTCCGATGTTTCAGCCTCTATCCTGGATTTCTCTGAGAATGATTTTGAGGCTGCTTGGCCTCCTGCATCCTGCTGGTGACACATGCTAGATGGCATATGTGGGCTCTGCTGTAGGACTTGAAGTTCCAGTGGGCGCAGCATCAGGGGAGTCTCTCAGACATGATCCAGATCTTGAAAGGGACTTCTAAAGATCTGCAGTGGTGGCTTTCTAATCAGGATTGGGTCAACAGCAGATCCCTCTCCCTTCCCCGACCAGATCTTACAGAAGTGACAGATGAGTGACTATTGTGATGGGGCGGCCACTTGGAAGAGGTGGAGATCAGGGGTGTTTGGACTCCAGCAGAGTCTGGACTCCACATCATTCTTCTGGAGCTGCAGGCGATCAGGCTTGGTTGAAAGCATTCCTTCCCTCAAAGGGAAAGTGGTGCAGGTGTTCACGTACAGCACTACCGCCATGTGGTACTGCAACCAACTGGATGGAGTGTGGTCATGGACCCTTTGTCAAGAGGCTCTTACCCCTCTGCACGTGGCTGGCACATCAGGGCATTACCCTGGTGGTTCAACATCTGGCAGGCTCTCTGAACGCCAGAGCAGACAAACTCAGCCATAGATGCATAGTTGATCACGAATGGCATCTCCATCCATAAGTGGCACAAGGACTCTTTCAGCAGTAGAAGAGCCTTGGTTAGATCTATTCACCTCATCAGAGAACACTCAATTGCAACTCTTTTGCGCATTAGTGTTTCCAAGGCGGCACTTGCTTGGCAACTATTTTCGTCTTGAGTGGAACTCAGGCCTCCTTTACGCCTTCTTGCCTAAACCACTTCTGTCCTGAGTTCTGAAGAAGATCAAGAACGACCGGCCCAAAGTAATCCTTGTGACTCCAGACTGGGCACGGAGAATATGGTATCCAGAGCTACTAAGCATGGCAACAGATCCTCCAGTCAGACTGCCCCTTTAGGAGGACCTTCTGTCGCAGCAACAGGGGATGGTCCTCCATCCGAAACTGTCTAATCTTCGCCTTCATGCGTGAAGATTGAGTGGTGGCAGTTGAGTCCTTGACCTTCCACCTGAACTCTGTGATGTTATCTTGCCAGCCAGGTGTCCCTCCACCAAAACGTTATATGCCTCACGTTGGCATAAATTTGTGACATGGTGTACCAACAAGTATGATTTTCTCTCTGCTCCTCTCTCTGAGGTTCTTTTGTTCATCCTTGCTTTAGGCCAACAGGGCTCTATTTTGGGCACCCATAAAGGTTAGTTATTGGCTATCTCAGCCTTTCTTAGATTGCCAGACCAAACCTCTCTTTTCAAATCTCCTGTTGTTGGTAGGTTCTGTAAGGGACTCACCCGTTTGTTTCCCGGTACTCAGTTTATTATGCCTCAGTGGGCCATCAGTCCGGTCCTCACTTACTTGATGTGTGCCCCTTTTGAGCCTTTATACGATTGCCCCTTGCAGCTCCGTGCTCTCAAAACTGCATTTCTTGTTTCCCTCACCTCTGCTAGCAGAGTGAGTGAGCGAGTTTCAAGCTCTTTCTTCTAAACCCCCGTTTTTGTCTGTTCACCCTGAAAAAGTGGTGCTTCGTATGAGGGCCTCATTCCTTCCCAAGGTTGTTACGCCTTTTCATGTATACCAGTCCATAACTTTGCCTACTTTTTATGCACCTCCACATCTTTCTAATGAGGAGAGACTCCAGTGTCTGTTTTCAAAAACAGTGTTGGCGTTCTACCTCAAACATACTAAAGATTTCTGGGTAGACGATCAACTTTGTTGGGTATGTGGGTGTGAAGAAAGGGAAGGCAGTGCAGTAGCGTACCATCTCACAATGGGTACTACTTTGCATCAAACTGTACTATGCTTTGGCAAAGAAGCAACCCCCTGAGGGCTTGCTCGCTCACGCCACAGGAGTGACTGCTGCTTCCACAGTTAGCATGTGGAGTTCCTGCCCTGGACATATGCCAGGCAGCAATGTGGGCATCCCTGCACACGTTCACAAAACATTAGTGCCTGGACGGTTGTGTCCGCAGAGACTGTCACTTTTTAATATGGTCTTGGTTCGCAGCCCACCACCGAGGATGGTGTTGCTTGGGTATCTATTCTAAGGTAAGGAATCTGCAGCTAGAAGCCTCTATCAGATGAACAAGTTACTTACCTTAGGTAACAATTTATCTGGTAGAGACCTATTAGTTGCATATTCCTTACGGTACCACCCATCCTCCCCACATAAGAACTGATTTCTAGGGACAGGGATTCCCTTTTCAGGGTCTTAGCTCTGGTGCACCATTTTCAGTGTTCTTCAAGGTTCTGCGCTTTTGCGTGGAAAGTCGTGAAAAGAAACTGACGTCTGTAAGCCGAGGCAGCGCCTATGTATGACCCTTACGTCACGGCGACCACCATGACCACGACTAATGCAGAGTCGACCGCCACCTGACGGTGCACAAGGGTACTTCTCGAGGAAAAATCTCCATATCCAGTCTGACGCCTGGGGGAATTTCTAAGGTAAGAAATCTGCAACTAGAATGTCTCTACCAGATAAATCGTTACAGAAGGTAAGTAACTTACCCATGGGGGATACAGAGATCCTGAGCCAGTAGGAAGGACGTGATTGGCTGGCTGAAGGAAACGTTGTGGCTGCCATTTGTCTCGGTTGGGCCCCGGGGTAAACAAACAAAAACATACGTAAGGGGTCAGGATCGAGGTATCCTGTCCATTTGGGGGGACATGGAGTTTTTGAGTGCCCCCACATGGGCAAAAAAATGCCCAAATTGTTGTTTTGGGCAGATCCGTGGGTCCACTATGGCACTCAGTGCGGCCCCTGTTTTAACTTCATGAAGGATCTGAAGCCAAATGGAAAAACAAATGATATATACCTCATCACACCCTTGCTGTGCACTGCCAAACGTTCTGTGCAGCATGGAGTTGGGTGCATGCAGGGAGGGGGTGGGGTCACAGGCTATGCCCTACCGTCGACACCCTGCACCCCACCCCAAACCCGCCCACACGGCAAAGGGCTGGGCACAGTGGTGGGTCTATTAAAGTACTGTAATTATGACTTTAAAACCATACAAATTCACTGAAGGGGGGGGGGGGGGGGATGTTACAGACATTATAGTTAGGGTCACGTTTTACCCACACAACCATAGAAATTCACATATATAGAGATATATAGATACAAATCATCAAACAATTCTCCTTGCTTATAGAGCCCTCAATGGGTTTTCTCAAACTTGCTTAATAACCATAGACTAATTTCTGCTTCTTGCCTTTTCCAATGCCGGTTAAGCAAACTGATGTCACATTGCAGGTTTAAATGCACCAGCCCCAGAAGTTATTCTCATTGGATGGTAATTCATGGTAATTGACAGACCAATGTGTCTACGTTTCTTAACCAGCCACTGCCATAATTACATGTAGAATAGTTCAGTTTATTATACATACAGGCTCATTTTCACTTAAGGAGATGGTTTTTCCTTTTTGTAGCCCAGTTTGTGTCTTTAAAATATGCTTGCTAGCTATTTTTATAACGTTAGACACCAGTCAATCATCAAACAGGGGTGCTTATTCCTGTTAAGTACAGGTTTGCACCCTCGTTCAGCCGCTCAGTGCTAACTTCCCATAGAAATGTATATATAACATTAATCTACATTACCATTGAAGAGAGTCACCCTGATTGTGTTTTTCAGGTATTAGTTATGATCACTGCTTAAATTGGCCCTATGGGCTTCCGATCATCATCTACTAAGAGGTTCCCTAAGACAGGTGTAACAATCTGACACCAGTGTAGACTGACTCTAGCCCTACCATTGCTGGCCTTCTGCAAACCGAGGCTGATGTAAGTGTAAATCCTCATCCGTAGAATCAAGACTAGGACAAACAACTTCACCCTCTGCCTCTGGTTGTAACCCCTTAAATACTGCCACGTGTGGTCAGTGTGCCAATAAGTCCACACTGATTGGCTGTCGTCCTTGTGGCCTGTATACAATAGTGTCTATTAAGCCTTTTCTTAAACATTAACCCCTTTGAGCCGTTGGACGGCCAGAAGCTGTTCTGGCGCATTGGTGCTCGTGTGCGCGGACAGCTCCCAGCTGTCCGACATACACCGCATTGGAAATCCCTCTTGTGCGCACTTTTATTGCAGTTAAGCAGCTGTTTGGAAAGTACTGGTTGTGATTCATCAAGCTGGAGTGAGAATACACTTTTCCCTATGCAATGTCTGTGGGGACTTTTCAGTTTTTAGACATGGCTACCACCCTTATCGATGAACGGAATTACACCAAGTTTGGCAGGAAGCTAGATCTTGATCCAGATACAGCCCTTTTTGTAATTTGATGTAAATATGTTCAGTAGTTTCAGAGTTATTAAAGAGAAAAAATATAGATACCTAGGGACGTAAACCCTCCACAGATCCACACGCGGGGGATCCCAAGCCACTGGGGAGGACCTGATTGACTAGCCACAACCTAAAAGGAAAGTTGCGGCTGCCATTTTGTGTCTTGATTGGGCCCCAGAGTAAAAAACATAAATAAAAACACACATAGGAGGTCAGGACCCTACCACTTGGGAACATGGATGAGTTGTTGAGGGGTCCCACATGGGCAAAACAAATTACAGCTTTGGACTGGTAAAATACCATCCAAGCCACCCTGGAATGAGTAAAAGTAACCCCTGACACATGTTTTGCTCTCATTAGAGCTCTTCAATGGGGTTTATCTTTGTCCAGACACAAGGACCTCGGGGTTGTTTTTACTAAATTCTGGTTGGCTTGGATGGTATTTTACCAGTCCAAAGCTGTAATACTGTGCCTGGAGTGGTAAATGGCTTTTGTCATTTTACAGCTCGGCAAGGATGACCCTGTCAATCCTATGCTTAAAGACTTTGCTGTACAAATGGTATAAGACGTTGTCCCTATCTAGCTTGGCATGGATAGCACTGTACTGATCTTATGCTTAAAAACTTTGCTAGATACAGACATTTGAGGTGAGCAAATCAAGAGTGTTGCAGGGTGCTCCTTACTGGAGCTGCTCTCCACCTAAACCTAGGAACTACCCAGAGTTCTCTTATTGCTTGACAGAATGTCACTAGAGATATGGTCTCCCTTTCCTGACTCTAGAGGGTGATATGCAGTGTGAGGCTGCCAGTCTGCTGCACTGATTTATTTTCGCTTTTGCAAGAACTGGTGCTATAAATAGAGCATTGTGCTGTCTACGGTGTCAGCTGTGCTTCATGGATCTGTTCCCGCTGATTTTACAACAATCCAGACTGTTGCAGTAGTACTCCGTCGTGCCAGCGCCCCCAAAATAGCGTCTCTGGCTCAACGCAAGAGCTCCTGTCGGAAGTCTGCCTTCCTCCGGGCGCGTCCTCATTTCACATTGAGGAGGCCACGTCCATTCCATGTTCATTAGATGTACCATAAATACTGGGCGTTCCCAGAGTAGAAACTATTGCTTTGACTGATACTGAAACTCCTTGCATGTTGCCTCAAATGCTCCTAATTCAATAGTAGTCTGCACCCACCATGCTCTTGGTTGACTCTAGCTCATTGCAATCGGGTTAGACTGCCCCCACATGCCGTATTATTATTTTATTTATTTATTCATTTTTTAGCTTTGTCCATCGTCCATCAAGATCAACATTTTATTGGGCTGCTCTAGGCTAAACACATGGTAAGGATGAAAACTGCTTTTCAGTTCTCCTGTCACTGCTCAATATCAGGATTCACTTTTGTGCACACTCCAGGTAGTTGAAGAACTCATTGATCCTGGGTTTGCTGGTTAGGATGGTATATTCCTGTCTGAACTCTCCTACCCTGTGGCAAGGTAAAAAAAGCATTTGCAATGCAATAGGCCACACGTTTGCTTGAGTTAGAGGTTTTGCCATTGTAAATTCATAACTGGACTTTTCTTGCCACATAAATTGATAAACCTTCCTCATAATTTTGTCTTTTCCTGCCATATAATTCCAGTGACCCTGCATAAAACTAAAGCACTTCCATTTACCTTATTCTCTATCTGCTACAAAAAATGAAAAGGTTACTATTTACCATCCTAATTTAAACCTGCTGTGCTAATTCCAGTGGAATACCACTTTCACCACCCTACCATCAGAATTGTTGGTTGGCTAACACAATTTACCAAAAATAGACACGAGACAGCCTCAGAGGAGAAATGAACTAGATGGGTCACCCAAACATATCAAGAGTGTTAAAACACTCATAGTGTAATAAGGATGTTAAGTTGGCCTGAATCATGGTCATAATTGTAATGAGAGATTATTTAAACATATACAATTATCATATAAACCTTTTATCAGAAATAAACTTTTGGCATTAGACTGTAATGCTCAAAACAGCCCCTAGAGGGCAGCATAACAAAAATAACATTTGTAAGAAACATGGTCGTGTAACCATTTTGTGAGCCCTTAAAGGGCATAACCCCAAGGAAAAAAAAAGGAGAAAGTAATGCAGTGTTAACCATATACTTCTCTCGTAGGGGATTTCCATGTATAGTCATAAGCTTTGAATATTCCCCTCCCGTCTGCGGGGAACCCGGAGCACTTTTTCCAGTATAACTTAAGTGTCCATATTCGCCTTACTTCAGAAAGGCCTGCCAAGTCACTTAATTTTCCTACGCAGCCTATAGAAAGGGCTACAGTGTTCAAACTTCTTCATTCAGTTTGTCCTTGAAGTAAATGCATTTAAATGCCTGAACAAATGAATACATTTTTCAGAAAAATTATTTCACCAACCTTTTTTACATCAGAAAACCCCTATGAAGGAGTGCAGAGCAGTGTAGCCCATAGGCTGCCATTAGTAATGAAGAAAAAAAGACTATGAATTTAAGAACAGCCAATCCTCCAGTATCCCATCATGCCTAGAGAGAGGCAGTTACCTCAGTTCTTTTTGCAGGCAGTTTTTAGCTGATGATAATTAACTTGATAAAGCAATCTATCTGCTCCCCTGGGGAGGTGGGAGGGTTGCTTATGACTATCGGGGAAATACCCCTACGAGAGAACAGGAGTTACAGGTAAACTATACCTTCTCTCGTAGGGGATTGCCATGTATAGTCATAAGCGTTGAATAGAATAGCAAGCCCATCCCATAACATGCAGAGGAGCAGATAGTCAGAATATTCTCTCAAGCAAAGAGGTTCCTAAGAGAAGCCTGTCCTACTTGAGCATCTGCCCTAGCATCTGAGTCAAGGCAATAATGTTTAGTAAAGGTGTGAATAGATCTCCAACTCGCAGCTCTAATGGAACATTCCGCAATAAAGCAGTTGTTGCCAACTTGCCTCTGGTGGAATGTGCTTTTGGTTTACCCTGTAGAGTTTTCTTAGCTAGTTGATAGCAAAATAAAATACAGGAGACTATCCATCTCGATATTGATTGCTTGGAGGTGGCTAAACCGGTATGGACAGTACCATAATTATGAACAGTTAAGTTCTCCGTGGGGGATTAGTCTTATCTAGATAAAATGTTAACACCCTCTTAACATCTAGAGAATAGAGAGCTCTCTCTGATTGGGGTAGAAGGGTTTGGAAAGAAAGTAGGTAAGGAAATTGACTGGTTGATGTGAAAGTCGGATATAATCTTGGGCAGAAATGTAGGATGTGCTTGCAGGACTACTTTAGAGGAGTGAAATACTGTGTAAGGCTCGTGGGTACAGAGGGCTTGGATCTCGCTAACCCTTCGTGTTGAAGTGATTGCCACTAGAAAGGCCGTCTTCCAAGTTAGGTGTTGGAGAGATGCCTTGTGTATGGGTTCGAATGGATGTTTCATTAGACGTGAAAGGACCACATTAAGTTCCCATGATGAAGGGCGCCTAACTGGAGGAACAGCTGGCGTCCGAAGTTGTTCAAAGGTGCCTTAAGTCAATTGTATGCTTTTTCAGCACCAGGAGACCCTTCCAGGTGATGGTACCCTCTACAGATCTGCAAAAGATTGTCGGAACTTCATCAGTTTTCAAATGATGCTGTTTGTTTCGAAGTTAAAGCACAGCTCGGCTGCTTCCCTTACGGGCACTGTGTTTTTTACACAGGCCAACTAAGTCTTATTGTTGTGTGAGGAGTTCAAGAGCAAAGATTTAAAAATGTTCTTGTTCTTTGCATGATGACATTATCTAGTTAAGTTTTTTTGTTACTAAGGGAAACAGAAGCATATGTTAAAATTAGGATAAAATTTGTGTTTATGGCTCGAATTCTTGAATCGATTGCTCTTCCACGGTATGTTTGAGATAACTACTTCAATGATTTAGTGACTGTTGTGTTTTTAGTTACCCAAGTTAAGAGATTTATTCGATGTTTCAAACCTCAGTCTTGTCCTTGATTGTGGCGATGCCTTACTTCAGTGGCTTATGGCTGGGCTGATTTCAACAGTGCATGTTCCTTCTAGATGGCTTATGCTAACGTTCGAATTTCCTGCATATTTTCTAACTTTCTTTTGGATAGCAGCACATCGGCACATCATGGAATCCTCGACAAAGCCACTTGCTTACCTTACCTAATGGCCTTTGTGCAGTGCCATGTGTATCTGATTCCTGCAGTGCCGCGCTTCTTATCGTTTTCCAAATTGACTCCGTTTACCCTCAAATCATTTTCCTAACTTAATTTATCAAAATTGCACCCTTATCACGGATGTGAATCTTATAAGCAGCTTAGTCTGAGAGTCAGACTGCTGCTGCCTACCCAACCAACATAAATAACTGTGGTGTCGTCCAGTTTTTTTTTTTTCCGTAGTTGCATCTCTTTGGCAGAGTGCTGTATTTTTTTTCAGTCCTGCATTCAGAAGTTCAGATCAGGTCTTTTCTGGATGCAAAACGGCAACCATCGCTGAACTTTGTCCTGGACATTTTAAGAAATAGGATGTTTGTGGTGATCATTCGGCAGCTAATAGTGCTGGTTTCAGCACTGGGGGCTTCGTGGCTTTGTCTGAACATCGACTGGGAGTCTGAGACTGTAGTTTGGCTGACATCACTCCAGCAAGTCTGTCCTTTGGGGGTGGAGTTCGTTAGTCCGAATCTAGTGCATGGGTTATATATTGAGAATAAAGCGTGTACACATAAAAGGACGCCCTGTCTGGCTCACACTGTGTGTGTATATGGACTTGGGGTAACTGTGCTCCTGACCTCTGAACCTCTGACTATTTGGGTTCTGTGTCCTTTCAGCCGCAAGCTCCTAGTTCAAGAGCAGCCCTTTCTGTTCCACAATGGAGAGCCGCACTGCTCGGTCAATTTAAATCGGCCCTGACCCGCAGCACCGCCAGCGACATCTATGCCGGAGTACCCGAGTCCTAATCTGCCGTCCTCCCTGAAAACACGGCTCAGACTCTGGATATCATTGGGACCGGCAGCATTCCTGCCACCAGCACCTCGGCGCTTGGCCAGAGTCCGCCCCCGCTAATTCACTACTGAGGTCTACACGAAGATCCGCATCGTAAACCTTCTGTGCACTTCTGGTTTAGGGGGCATGGAGTCCCCCCCCCCCCCCCCTAGTACTTGACGGTCTCACCAGTCTCACCAGTCTCACCCAGCTCGCTGCTGTACTCTACCAGTCGTGGTACACGTGGCGTATTCTCATGCAGGGCGTTATGCAGTATGACCACATAGTAGTAGTCCTGCCGCACACCATAATCTAACCCAGAGGTCTTCAAACTGGGGGGCGAGCCCCCCTTGGGGGGCCTCAAGTGATCCCAGGGGGGGCGCCAAACTCTGGCCAAAAGAAATATTATACAGATAACATGCCTTTGTTTTAAGCAGAAGCATGTTATTGCAGTTTGAAAAAAGTAACAGTACTTAACTGCAATGTTTAAATAGGTTTAGACCTATTTAAACATTGCCATCGTTCTAAAATAATTGTGAAAAATTCTGAGGGGGGGGCCCAGTGATTTTTATTTTTCAACCTTGGGGGGCGCGGCATTAAAATGTTTGAAGACCACTGATCTAACCAGTCATGGCAAGCCTTAAACGGGCAGACTACTGGTGCCGAGCTGCCCGTCATTTTACCAGCAGTTATCCTGCAAGCCCCACCCTGATCACAGGGTAGTGCTGCTGCGGACCCTGATCTAACCTCACACGTCATGCCAAGCCCATGATCGTGTCTGACCAGTCATGGCGAGCCGTAAGAAGTCTTGCACCGAGCTGCCTGTCTTTACCTCACCAGTTACCCTGCGAGCCCCAGTACAGTGGTGCCTGCTTTACATGGCATGTCCACTTTCTGACCTTACTCTCTGCTAGTAACTAACCCCTCAGCACATTGTAGTGTAGTTGTGCCCAGTTATCACGGCTCTGCACGACTACATGTTCTCTTAAATGCTACTTCCACCTTTGAGCAGATGACTTTATTTAGTGCTTGTTAGGAGTGTCTACCGTACTGATTCTGCAAGTCCTTATGCAAGCAATTAAAATTAAAAAAATAATAATCTAACAACACATCTCCCACGATTCGTTCAGAGGCCAGTGCAGTTCAATTTCATCATTGTACGTGGTGGGTTCTCTAGACGTGCCGGGTCACCCGTCATTCCGAACATGTAACTCTCCCACCGCTAACGCTGAGCTGCCAGTCAGTCTGAGGAGCCCTGCTGAACCTTTTTTAATGTAATGATGGCTTCCCACAAGGCAGAACTCATTCAGAGGGGGGAAATCCTATATCCTCGAATCTGAGTGGGAAAACAAAACCTTAAAAGGGGTGCAATCCCTAATCCTACTGAGCTTGGACTAAAGTACTCTTCATTCAAAGTTATAACAGACGGACCTGGGACGGAGCGCATTATTCCAGCCGCTTTCACCCTTCAATGGCTGCAGTTGAAGTCCGGATAATATACAATTTTGCCTATATTCTTCAGAAAGTTATTAATTCTAGTCATCAGACTACCTGCTCAGAAGTAGGGTTTGTCAGTAGGCTTTCCCTCTCAAACGGTGTGGTGGAGGGCTGGTAAAACAAATGAAATACATAAAGGCCCTCTAACTTTGTTGCTCTGGGGAAGGGGAGCGCACCTAGGATCTGCTCTTTGGCCCTCCTCGTCGAAGCCCCCCGTTACCCAAGTCCGGCTCTCTGCACTTTCTGCATCTAGACTGACTCAGTAGAATTCTCCACTTTGTAGATTTTATTGTGTCTCGGGGTTGGTCTGTTACTCTACTCTTTTACATATTGTTCTAGCAGTGTTCCTATGATCTCTATTTATGGTTTGTGTTTTGTAAAGTGGGCTGCAATCACGTAGGTGTGGTTTGCGCTTTGGAAACACATCCAAATCTGTCTGTCTGTCGGTTGGTTGTAGCTTGCAGTAAACAGTGCCGTACGTCAGTGAGTGCGTGAGAGCCCAGTGACCCGGGCACTCTGTCCTCTTGCACACCATGTACGAATTGGACGCCTTGTTTGCCCAACGGTCCCCGTCCTTGTGGCAAAAGGATGCGTTTGAAATGGCTCGGGTCTTGTGACAGCCTCGTTTACTGTAAACTCTCTCAGGTCTCACCCAGGGTTCGTTCCTCTGGAATGTGGAAACAGTGTGTGCCTTCGCGTCCCCTTCACCTATTGTGAAACGTGCAGAGAAACCAGGTCCCAAGACAATAGTCCTGTCTGATTACACACAAACGAGGGAGGGCCCCCTGGCACCCTGCCCCCAGGAGGCCCAGTACTAGTACCCGATGCCTCCAGCCCAGCCTTCTTTCTACGTTTGGCTCGACAAGTGATTCATAAGGGACAACTTGAGGATTTCTGGGTCCCGTGGCAAAACGTATTTTGGGGGTTCCCTCATTGGGAACAGCTTTGAAATTAGGATCAAATTTCAATCCCTTAATGACCTTTTTGGCCCAGTAACTGACAATGACACACAACCAAATTCTAAATCTCTTTATATCGAATATTCGGCAATAGTAACAGATGCTTTCAATATTGTAACAGCAGCTCACGGATGTTGCTGCAAATAATCTCTGCGACACCCTCCCATTTCTCATGTGATGTTCTTTGATCTAAAATACGTTTTATGGCTGTTGCTTGAAATAAATACATTTCTCTGAAATGCCTGTGATGGACTCACACATCACCCATATTAAAAATAAATTAAAGCGAGACGGTATTTAAAACAGTCTGTTTTTAGAATTGTTCAAGGTGATTGGGGCAGGACTCTGCAGTACAGATGTAGCTCTGTGGGGGTGACGCCTGAAAGGTTGGGTCCCTGGGCAAGAGCCCACCTTGTCCATGCCTTATAACGTCTCTAAATTCATACGTACTCGAGTGGATCTGACCCATCACGACTCTTTCGTTGTGGCCTAGAATGAGTTCCGGCTGCCAGCTTGGCCGGCATTCGAGGGGCACGTCCCCGTTGATCTGTGTAAGCTTACTGCCCTTCTGATAGCTCGTCCACATTCTTTCTTCCTGTAAGGCCGCGGACATGTGCAGCGGCGCACTGTGGAGGGTTCTGCCTCTGGTGGCCCTGTAATGCCTTTCGGATATTTTGTGGTATTAGGTAATGCATCCCTTCTGTTGCCTGCTGACCTGAGTGCAGCTGCCTTCAGTGCACTCGGTGGTCACCGAAAGAGCCTTCGCAGAATCTGCCCTGGTGGCCTTAACATGTGTACAGTCCCAACAGTGAAGCCTGGCTCCTTTCAGCTCGCTCTATCAGCGCCGTGCTAGAGTCTCCCTGGACAGTGCTTTTATTTTCTGAACATAGGGTTAGTCATACGTGTACATGCATATGGGCTTTTCGAGTGGAACCCCTCCTGTAGATTGCTAAGATGAGTAGTATACATATCAGCATTACGATACCTACTGAGCCGTGCTTGAGTACAACGAAACAAGGGATGCACTTCCTGTTTGAGATAAAGGACATTTGACTATGGGTCTTCTGGTGGGGTCGTGATGGACAGTTCTGTGCTTCAGTGACCGGTGCTAGCCTTTCTGCACCTTACTGTGAATGTCCCAAACTGAAGGTATTATAGGCTGGTCAGTCCAGGCATGCTTATATGAAGCTTCAATTACACTTGGGTCTTTTATGTCTATTGCTTTATTCAGTATCTCAGGCAGAACACTGCCAATCGCTTCCTTTTCCATTTCTTCATAGTCGTAGCTCATTAGTTCTGTCCTTTGATCGGCTATTGTGGCTGCATATTCCGGAACACTTTCTAAGAATCCTGGCGATTCACTGTAATGACTCCCATCCCCGTGACGTCCTTCCATCCTGGCCACTGCCAACTGGCTGCAGAAGATAACCCTTATCTGGCCCTACAGTGCTCTCATTCTACACACGACACAGCACTTAAAGGGTTTTTAAAAGATGTTATGATGATGACTGAAATCAACTGCATGCCTCGCCGTTTTAAAAATTGGTTCCAAACTTACACATGTTACAATGCAATTCAACTGTGGGGGTGCACGGGTGCCCCTCGGGTGGGGGCACCTTTCTGGGGTAACGAGGGGCACACAGGTGCCCTCTGGGGTGGCGAGGCGCACGGGTACCTGTTTCAGCCTTGATCCTTTTCCCTGGAATACCAGCACAGGCTCCCCAGAAATCCTGGCATTGCTCTCATGCCAGATCTTGCATGAGAGCAGCGTCAAGATTGGTCTGAGAAGCTTTTTCTGCCGCTGAGACACTGCATTGGGAGTCTGTACAGTTTCTCCAACCCGGCTGTGTAACACAGAGAAACCTAAGTGCTCATGTCAGTTTGATGGCCTGAGTCAGTCGGACAAACTGACTTGCGAACTTAGTGCACTGACTCAACTCCCCCTCTTTTCCCCTCCAGTGGACCAGCCCTGCCCCTCCCTGCACCTGCTGGCTCGCCATTGTGAAGCAGCTGCCCCTGGAAAATGGATAAGGGCACACTCCGGAGCTTTAGTCAGGCACCTGATTAAATGCCGTCCTTGGAGAAAGTGGCAACAGAAGATGTAACTGCTAATGGTTGCATGCCGTCTCAGGGCTTGTTTTAGGTTGGCCTTGGTGCATTAGTGCCCGAGTCCGAGGGTGGACTTTTTCCTCCCCGTTGTCCTTCTTGGGCAAACCCTACCTTAACCTCTAATCTTTCTGATTGAGGGCGCCTTTCTTTGAATAGTAAATACCTGCTTCTGGTTTGTTTTGCTTTCAACGCCTTTTGTGTTGAGTTCTCTGAAGTGAAAAATAGAAACTTGCCTGGGAGGGAGCCAGAAGGAAGCTCTCTGGGCAACAACTCGAACACTTGCTGTGTTTATACACTGCTTTGGGGAGCTTTGTGCGCAGGTGAAATAGAAACCTAGCATCCAGCGCCCTTTGGACTGTAGCTCGAAGAATCCATTGTGTTGTGAGATCTACTCATCCAGGCAATTTTACATCATATCCTACATAATTATGGCCTTTTCCTCGGCTTTCATGTATTTTTTTTTAAGCATTTTCGACAATTAAGTGACTGACCGCAGACTACGTCACCTGTGCAGAATGGATCTCATAATGTGAAACCTACTTCATATGCCCCCCATTGGAAATGGTTTGATCCCTGGCCAAAAGAACAATGCTTCTTTGGTGTTACTAGGTGTGTGTGAAACTTGCAATTTTCTCTCCACGAGCAAATATACGCAATTTGTTTTTGCAAAATTCTGCACATACCAGTAACCCGATTTGCTGATATCTCAAGTAGCTTTTCCCTGAGAGGGTGTAGCTCACGCAAATGAGCGATAACAGCACAAGGTTGGTTCGGGGAGAACATTTCTCAAAGCGAGGCAAATCCTATTTCCGTCTGCCTCCGCAGAGCAAAAATCGTGCATTACTTTGTGTAACATAAAATGGTTGCTACTAACTGCGGATTCCCCACCTTGTGAATATTCCTTAGGCGTCAGATGAAATAAGGAAACTTGAAGCACTACTCCTGTGTGCTAGGAAGTGGGGTCATGTGGCTCCATGCTGACGTCATTCAGCTTTGGAAGTGACGAACACAGCCGCATATAAGCGCTACACATACATGCCGACATTGGTTCCTTTCTGATCTAACAAATCTGGAGGTACTTCTTTATCTTTAAATACTTTTTTTTTTTTTTTTTTTTTAAAAGGTTATCAGTGAGCATGGCAGCATTACCCTTCCTAAGCCAACAGGGTTCTAGTCATGTAGGGACTGTCGTGCCAAGTACAAGTATGTTGATAGTGCCTTTTGTCAGCACAATTCCAGGTCCAGTGTTGAGTCCACCTAGATGAATCTGAACATACTAGACTAGTCCTTTATATTGCTGCCATAATTTATCACCTTACTGCTTGGCACCAGGGGGACAAGTGGATTTAAATTTTTCTTTTAAATTTTGTTTTTTTAATACAGGACAAGTAGATTTGTAAATAATCTGTCCCATGGACAAGTGGATGTTTAAATCTGGGCCTCTGGTCAACCTGCCTCACCACATCGTACCTTACGGTTGCGGCAGTTGTAAAACCTCTTTAGCGTGTGACCTTCACAGCATCCACACTGTTGGGGGCAGGATTGCCATTTCCTCCATGGATAGCAAGCAATTACTTCCCCCGCTGCTTCTACCAGAATGGCGGTCCGAGCCATCCCACCCCTCCATATCTGTGCTGTTGCTCAAAATTTCCTGGCTAGCCCACAGCTGCGAGTAGGAGTTCTGAGTTGGTACTCCCATTGTCTCATCTCGGCGGGTTCCATCATCAGAGACCAAGATGCGGCCCCCATACTCTGGCGAAGGCCGTCAAGGAAGATGGGTTGCCGCATGCCCTGTCTGCGCTGTTCTGTCCACTCCACAGTTTACTTTCCCTTCCCCACACCTTGGTGGTCGAGCCATTTTGCAGCCTCTGTCTGGCAGCTTCGAAGAAGTTTACTGAACCTTTGTGTTGGATCTGGACTTTTGCGGGATACAGCAGCCATATTTGATGTTAGCCTCCTGCAGGCAGAGTGTGATTAACAGAAAATTCTTTTGGAGGTCCTGATCTCTGCGGGTGTAGTCCAGAAATGATAGGATTTGTTTATCCTCAAATTTGGGGGGGGGGGTTATGAGAGCAAACGTGCTGCAGGATAACGTCTGTCTCTGTGTTTAAAAAGCCACACTATTAAGGGCCTAGGGGTGTGTCCCTGGGTGTGGCATGGCAGCAAGAGAATGATGCGCCCTTTCAATGTTGAAAAATTTGGATAGCACCTTGGGCTAAAGGCTATTCACTATCCACTCCTCCAGTAAAAGTTAAGTAGATGGTTCCTCCCCCGTTCCGGGAAACCCACCAAACGTAGGTTATTTCGGAGCAAGCAACCCTCTGCGTCTTCAAGTCTTTCCCCCGTGTGTGAAGCACTGCGGAGAAAGCACACCACCATGGCCTGCAGTGTTTTGACCTTGTTGCAGTGATTGAATATTTTCTTTACCAGTTACACATTCTGCCACTTTGCGCCGGTCCAATTGGAGGCGACTGACATCCTTCTCAGTGATTTCAGTTTTAGTTTCCAGCGCCTCCGTCGAGCATTTTATTGCATCTAGAATTTCCAATGCCACAAAAGATATGGGGCTTAGTCCCTCATCTGGGTTCTCCTCCTGCGGAGCGCTCACAGATGTCTGTCCTAGGACCGTGTAATGATCTGTTTTAGTAGATTGCACCTGTTTATGCCCCTGTCTTTTCCCCATTATTCGTCGCCGGGTGTCTTGCAGCCTTTCACAACACGCCAGCAGTATAAGTTCTGGAGAAGCCGCAGCTCCGTCCCTCCAGGTCATGGGGTTAAATTTCTCCGTTCTTATTGTGGGTATATAGGCGTCAAGGTATGACGTCATGAGTGCAGGGTGAGTGCAGGTCAGCCTGCCAACCGCTGTCAGCCAAGCACCTATGCCACACCTTCACTGGGCCAGTACTCCACAGCCCCCAGTTGACTTGTCGCCTCTTCTCCAGCACTGGGTCCCTCAGCGACATGGCCTATTGTTCTGGGACGTCAACTCCCTGCAAGAGCACCAAGGATAGTTTTGGGGGACCGCCTTCTTCACACCACCCTCAGAGAAGTGGGTGCTATTGAAATTCTGCTTGTATGATGGGTCTTTACCCAGGATGTTGCAGGAATTGTTTCCTACTACGGCAGCTTGGGGGAAATGCTTCTAAGCCACCATCTTGTGTAGCCACCCCCCCTACCCAGGCGTTCACCTTATCGTCCTGCAAACATGTTCACTCCGGATCTTTGCTCCTGGAGTTAAACTCTAGTTAGGAGGTCACTTCTGGTAAACAAGTGCTGCCTAAGGAAAAGTCTTGACAACTTCGTGCAGCATCACGTTGTGTAAGCTTGTTATACTATATCAATTTGCATGGTGTACTAATCACTTGTGAGGGTATCCAGACACTTGAGCCAGTTGTAGGCATGTTGTCCCCACACAGTTATTCAAAGAGCCACGTCTTCAGCTTCTTGCAGAGTTCAGGAAGTGAGAAGGAGGCTTTGATGTGTTGGAGGATCTTTCCATGCTTTGGGTAGGGTGTAGGATAATTAGAGCATCTAAGAATTTCACTCTTGGCTATTTTAACATTTAATCGACTCATTCCTTGAAAGCTTCTGGCAGTTTAACTGGCTCCACTATAAAGGGTCTGGAATAGTCCCTAGATCTACACATCTGGCAAGTCATATCTCAGACTTTGTTTTCAGATATGACTTTTTAATCCATTTATTTGCAATTCCCCAGGCCCTGCAAACCTAAACCACTGAACTGCAGATAGTGCCTGTCAGTCTCTAGGATGGAGATATGGAAATAAGAGCCTTGCAGGTCCAAAGCTACAATCTAGTCTCTGGGGTTTAAGAGAGACAGCACCTGGGCTAGATTGAACATTTTAGAATTTGTCCTTCTTCAGTAAGTCATTAAGAGAACAAAGATCTAAAATAGGACGACGGACTTCGTCCTTCAGTACAGAAAAGTAACTGGATTAACTCTTTTGTACTTTTGACACCGCAACTCTCCCAATTGCCCCTTTCGCCAGAAGGGCCTGCACTTTCTGCTGCAAGACAGATATGTGTTCCTCCATCCCGGGTGGCAGTATACCTTGTAAGCCTGACTCTTCTCCATGATATCCTTGATGGATAACTACTATTCAACACAAATGTTTGGTGGGGCCTGAGCTTTTTGGGGGTGGGCAGGTGGTGTCACTCACACTTGAATTGGTTAATTGGATGGGACTGGTGGATGTTTGGTGCTTGCGTCATCCCCATGACCGGGAATATTTCTGTTAATACACCTACGTCTGGTACGCACAGCAGAATTGACTATTTCCTTGTCCAGGAGACGGCCGTGCACAGTTTGAATGAAGTGTCCTATCTGGGATGTTATATTTCAGACCACACACTCTATTATTGACGTTTTTGTTACAAAGACAACCCTGTGGTGGCTTCAGGCTGAACCGCTCACAGGCCCTATCTTCCTTACTACTCTGCGGAAGTGCTACAACAGTATCTCAAGCTAAATTAGGGTAGTTCAACTAGTCGGTGGTGGAATGGGAGGCGCTCAAGGTGGTTCTTAGGGGCGTCTGCCTGTCTACCACGGTGGGTGTAGACCTATGTTGAAACAAGACTGGCAAAGGGCCTAAAGAGAATTAGCTTGATTGGAAAAACTGCAAGTTGAGCACCCGAGTATGTGTAAGACTGGGGTTGACAGACATAAGGTCTATGAACTGTGGGACCGACTTGAAAAGTATACCTGAAAACATACTAGACTTAGACTCTCTATGGAAGGGGATAAAAGTGGTAATTAATAGTACACCTGATAAAAACAGAGGTCCAAATGCAGCCGATACTTGCAATAGAAACCCCTGAAGGGCGAGTCGTAATGACATTGTAGGAAATTGCCCCTTTTTGTCATGGTTACCGCCTCCCCCTAACACACACACACTTTTTGCCTGATATCTGATGCTAACTTGACTGAGTGTGTGCTGGGATCCTGCTAAACAGGCCCGCAACCTGTGTTCTTTCCCTAAACGGTACCATTGCTTCCACAATTTGCACACCTCTGGCACACAGCTAAGTCCCTTGTAAAAGGTAGCAGTGGTACCAAGGGCCCTGTGGTCAGAGCATCTATAGGAGCTGCAGCATGTATTGTGCCACCCTAAGGGTCCCCTCACCAAACACATGCAACTGCACTGCCATTTCAGATTAGGTATGTTTGTGGAGAGAAAAAGGTTAAGTTGACATGGCATCCCACCCTGGGTGCCATTCCCACAAACCACTTCCTGTGGCATAGCAGGCCTTACATTCCTAAGGCAGGGTGCACTATACCACCAGTGAGGGCATAGCTGCATGAGTGATATACCACCTACAGTGTCTAAGTCCATTCTTTGACCCTGTAAGTGCAGTATAGCTGTATTGACTACATGGGCTGGGCGTTTGTCATTACAAACTCCACAGCTCCATGATGGCTTCACTGAAGACTGGAAAATTTGGATTCAAACTTCTCAGCACACTAAACCCACACTGATGCCAGTGTTGAATTTATTGAAAAATGCACACAGAGGGCATCTTAGAGATTCCCCCCCCCCCTGTAATTCTCCTCTCTCTCTCTAGTGTGAGGGTGACCGGGCTATGGCAGTCTGCCACCACCAGATACATTTCTGACACCATGGGGTGAGAGCCTTTGTGCTCTCTGGGGCTAGGAACAAAGCCTGCTCTGGGTGTAGGTGCTTCACAACACCCCTTCTCAGGGCTCAAAACATCTACTCAACCAGTTTTATTTTGAGGTTGAGCTATTTTTTTAGATCCTACTCGCCCCTGAGTGGACAAAGAACAGGTGTTCTGTTTGGTCAGAAACTGGTATAGCAATTAAGATGCCTTTTAAAATCTTATTTTTGTCACATTTGCTCAGTGTTCAAAGACCGGTCAAAAGTCAGTTTTTCTTCTTGCAATGCAAATACTTTTTCTTTTGAATGCAGAGTTCCAGGATTCTGTAAGGTGAACTATCTGACGTATGTGAAATGAAAGGCGGCTGGTATCAGGTTTTTCCTCACACACAACATTTATATAACCAAGTCAACTTTACAAACATTTCAAAATATATTTCAGTAGCTGTGAAAGACCATTTCAGATGGATACAACTATCTGTGAATTCCTCACCTTATGAATTCTCCCAATGTGCCAGCATTCAATGGAAAATCATCTTCCCAGCTCTCCACGTCGACATCACAATTGCATGTCTTTACGAGACTCCGTCTGATGTCACCGTGCCAATAACAGGGCCTCGCAGGTGTGCTGACGTCGGTTCCCTTTTTTCCGTGCCTTTGAACACTAATGGTTTTCTCCTAGCTCTTGCTACTGTTCCATCTTGTTTCTGGCTACAATGTCTCCTCCTAGGAAGTCTGGGTTTAAGCCTTGTCGGGAGTGCGGGGGTCGATTGTTGGTTACTGACCATCATGATGATTGCCTTTGGTTTTTAAGTTCTGAGCATGACGTCCGAGTGTGTATCCAGCCAGAGCATGAATCCAAAGACATTGAAGGAGAGAGAAGCCAAACTCTTTTTGGCTAAGGCAGGACATAAAAGCCATCATAGATCGTCTTCTCACACTTTGTCGAAAAAACATAAACAACGCCACGACTCTCGGAAGTCGTTCAAGGTCCATGTCTCAATCTAGATGGCGCCGTGCGACATGGGAGGTTAGTCCTACTGTGACTCCACAGCCTCAAAGCCCTCAGGCGCAGTCTGTCTCGAGGTGGTCGCACCTCCAGAGAGTCCTTGCTTTTCACCTGCAGCGCAGGATTGAGATGCTCAGCCGGTGCAAGTGCTGCATGGAGACCAGCGGTATCCTGCCTTCCCGACTCAGGGAGCGGATCCGGCTGCATTTTTAAATGCCATGTTTAGTATGTTTAATGCTATGGCCCCTGCTGGTGCTCCGGCTGGTCCCATGGGTCCTTTGGCATTTACTTTAGGCTCCCCGGCTCCTTACAAGGCGGCACTGTTTTTGCCCTTTTTTCCAGCCGAGTGTGCCGGTTCGGTGCCGATGACATTGCCTCAAAGACCTGCGGCGCCGATGACATCACCTTATCAGTCGACGCCGATGACAGAGCCTCAGGTGACGACAGCGCCGATGGGATCCGCCCCAGTGCCAGATGGCTCCGGATTGGACTGTAGTCAGCCTTCTTCACCTGGTCTGCGTCTTTCAGTCCTGAAGCTGGTGTCATTGATGTTGGCTAATTCTATGTCGATGCCAAGGTTGAGGACAGGCTGAGGTAGCGCAGAAAAGCTTTAAGGCTTTTGGAGGAGCAGGAGTACCAAAGGCAGCTGCTGGAGGAAGGAGAGATTGCGGAGTCCTTGGGGAATAGCAAGGACTTGACTCTGCCAGTGGGTTAGACACTTCCCCGGAGTGGGACCTTTCTTCTCCAGGGGAGTTTACGGAGGAAACAGCCTTTTTCCATACTGTGGTCAGGAAGGCGGCAAATTGTTTTTGATCTTCCGTTGCCTGCTGCGGAGGTGAAAACTAATATTCTAACAAGTCCTGCATCCCTCTTCGGCTTCAGAAGAACCATTGCTCCCATTTAATGATGCTCTTACTGAGCCTATTTTAGAGGTATGGAGGAAGCCTGTGTCGTCCCCAGCTGTCAACTGATCTGTGGCAAGAAGGTATAGGGTAGCTCTTGGAGATCTGGGATTTTTGTCTAAACATCCTACCCCGGAGAGTCTAGTTGTTCAAGCCTCATGTTCCACACTGTCTGCACCAGGCTCTTTCACTGTGATTCCTTCGGACAGGGAGTCCAAGAGAATGGAGCGGTCGGCGAAGAAGACATTTTTATTTTTCTTCTTCCTGTAGTATGGCCCTCAAAGCCGCAAACGCTACCTGTGTATTGGGAAGAAATGTGCATGCCCTGATGGACACAGCTAAGGCTATGGTTCCAGACCTGCTGCAGAAGATGCAAGGACGATTTGGTGAACTCCTCTCAGACGCTCAGGTGGCGGCTAAACAGATTATCCAGTCTGGATTCTACAGATTCGGTGGTCAGGGCGATGGGTACCTCTGTCGCTACCAGGAGGCATGTGTGGTTGAGGTCCTCTGGCTTTTCTTCGGATGTACAGACTACTCTCTTGGATTTGCCTTTTGATGGGGAGAAGCTTCTTGGTGCTAAAGCTGACTCTGCCTTAGAGCGCTTTAAGGACAGTAGGGCCACAGCAAAGTCTTCAGGTCTGCAGGCTTCCACTACTACCCTTTTCAAGTCCTTTTGGAGGTTTAAGGGGTTTGGGCGTGGAGCTGTTTACCGTGGGAGACCCCAGTCTTCAGTCCAACAGCCTACCAGCATCCCATATAGGTCCTTTAGAGGGGGCGAGGGAGGTATCGGACAAGAGGGGCCCCCAGCAGCACCCTACATCATCCTCTTCCCCTGGAGGACAACAAGGGAAGCAGCCCTAGTTTTCTGCCCATTTTCAGCCATACTTCTCCTGTAGGGGGAAGATTACGTCTTTTTCTCCGCGAGTGGGAGTTAATCACTTCAGACTCCTGGGTTCTAAATATTGTGAGGAAAGGATATGCTCTTCCTTTTCAGGAGTTTCCCCTTCCCATCCCTCATTTTGTTCCGAAGACCATCTCCTGTTGCAGCAGGAGGTTCAAATCCTGTTATCAAAAGGGGCAGTGGAGTTTGTTCCAGAGCAGGAAAGGGGTCAGGGATGTTATTCAAGATATTTCCTGATTCCCAAGAAGGATGGTCGATTGAGACCAATCCTGGACCTGAGGATTTTGAATTGGTTCCTCAAACAGGAGACATTTGAGATGCTGACTCTAGCGCAGGTACCTCTGGCTTTGAACAGAGGATTGGATGGTGTCTGTCGACTTGCAGGATGCTTACTTTCATATCCCTATTCTCAAGTCGCACAGGAAGTATCTCCGGTTTGTGGTAGGGTTGCAACACTAGCAGTTTGTGGTCCTTCCGCTTGGTCTTACTTCAGCACCTTGAGTCTTCACGAAGGTGATGGCGGTGGTTGCAGCAAGTCTCAGAAGGAAGGGAATATCGGTATTCCCTTACCTGGACAATTGGTTGATCAAAGCCAAGTCTCTGGCGCTTGTGCTGCATCACTTGCAAATGACAACTCGGTTGTTGTTCAGTCTGGGTTTTTCGATAAACGTGCCAAAGTCTCACCTGGAGCCCTCGCAGCACCTCCTGTTTATAGGGTCAGTACTGGATATCGAATCGGGCCTATCCTCTGCCTTAGCGGATTCAGGGCATCCAGGCGTTGATTCCAATGTTTCAAAATGGAGCAGTTGTTCCAGTCCTTAAGATCCTGCGCCTGCTCGGTCTGTTCGCTTCTTGCATTCTGTTAGTCACTCATGCACGTTGGCACATGAGGGCTCTCCAATGGTGCTTCCGCAGGCAGTGGTTTCAACGCAAAGGGGATCTCAAGGAGTCGATATCGATCTCCAGAGACGCTGCAGCGGATCTACGATGGTGGGCTGTGGACTGCAACCTCTCTAGGAAGGCCGTTTTCACTGCCTCCTCCGGTGGCCAGTCGTAACGGATGTTTCCACTCTAGGGTGGGAAGGTCATCTGGGGGCCCTGGAGATCAAAGGTCTTTGATCTTCAGTGGAACAGACTTTTCATATCAATCTGTTGGAATTGTGGGCAATACGTCTGGCTCTCAAAGCCTTCCTCCCGTCCCTTCGTGGTCAGTCAGTTCAGGATCTGCTCTGTCACATCTTTCTGATGTGGTGTTCTCTGCGGATAGATCTGTTTGCCACTCGGGAGAACGCACACTGCCCGCCATTCTGCAGAGCAGCCTCCAGTATCCAGTGCAAGGAGCTTTGGGGGATGCGTTTCAGATGTCTTGGTGCGAACAGTTGCTTTACTCCTCGCCTCCCCCCCCATTACCCTTGATTCCTTGGGCTCTGAGGAAGTTTCACCAAGATCGGGCTCAAGTCATTTTAATAGCTCCAGATTGCCCGAAAAGGGTGTGGCACACGGACCTTCTCCAACTCTCACTGTGCCCTCCGCTCCGTCTCCCTCTCAGGGCAGATCTCCCCTCGCGGGGGCAGGCTCTACACTCCCCCCTCCAGAGCCTGTACCTACATACCTGGAGATTGAACGGGGCAATCTGACTGCTTTCTCCCACCAGAGGTAGTGGATGTTATTTTATCAGCCAGGCAACACCACTAAGACTGTTTATACTGGCAGGTGGGCAAAATGTTTGGCTTGGGGTTGAGAGAAACAAATTGATCCCTTGAGGGCCCATCTGTCTGATGTTATCTTGTTTGCATTAGCTTTAGCACAGAATAACAGTAGCAACTGCACAACCAAAGGCTATTTGGCAGCACTGTCAGCCTTTCTTTGCCTTCCAGGTCAACCCTCCTTGTTTAAATCGCCTATTCGGTTCTTAAAGGGTTTAACAAATACATTTCCTCCCACTCCCTTTCTTATGCCTCAGTGGGATTTGAATCTCGTTTTAACTTTTTTAATGGGTTCACAGTTTGAACACATGTATTCTTGTCCATTAAGATTTTTAGTTCTTAAGACTGTTTTACTGATAGCTATTGCATCAGCTAGGCATGTCGGTGAGCTTCAGGCCCTTAGTGGTAAACCTCCCTTCACTTTATTCTTTCCTGACAAAAAGGTGCTGAAAACTAGGGTGGCTTTCCTTCCTAAAGTTGTCACTCCTTTCCATATGGAGCAGGCTAGTACCCTTCCATCTTTCTACCCTCCTTCTCATCCGTCAAAGGAGGAAAAGAGACTCCATAGTTACGACCCCAGAAGGGCTCTCAGTTTTTATATTGAGAGGGCAAAGGACGTTCGGTTCGAAGACCAGGTATTCGTGGGATATGTAGTAAAGAGGAAGGGCAGAGCAGTCAATAAAAACTATATCCAGGTGGGTCATTCTTTGTATCAATGTCTGTTACTTGTTGGCAAAGAAGGGTTTTAGAGCCTATTCGACCAGGGCTAAGTCTGCCACTTTGGCCCTGGCTAGATGGGTTCCGGCGGTGGATATTTGCAAGGCAGCAACTTGGGCATCCCTTCGCAAAGCATTATTGCGTGGACTCTGAGGTTAGGAGGGACAGATATTTTGCATGTCCTGTATCGCCGGATTTCTTGATGTGACCAGTCAGGCACCCGTCTCAGAGTGCGGTACTGCTTTGGGACTCTATTCATAAGGTGAGGAATCCACAGGTAGCTGTATCCATCAGAAGAACAAGTTTCTTTCCTTCTGTAATGCTTTTTCTGGTGGATACATTAGCTACCTCTGGATTCCTCAGAGTCCCACCCGCCTCCCCGTTGCCTGTCTGGTCATACCAAGGCTTTTGTTTTACAAGTGTATATATGTTTTGGTATTTTAAGTGTATATAAATGATGGTTATAATTGTATTACATCATTATGGTTTTATGTGTGTATTCGTTTGAGCTATTGTGAGGTCGGTTTTCACCTGTTCGCCTCAAAGGCACGTAAAACATGGGAGAAAGTGACGTCCGCACGCTGGCAAGGACCTTATTGGCACGGTGATACGACTGAGTTGCGTGGAGCCGCGCATATGTGACGTCCTTGTTGACGTGGAGCGCTGGGAAGAAGATTTTCCGTTGAATGCTGGTGCATTGGGAGAATTCATAAGGTGAGGAATCCACAGGTAGCTAATGTGTCCACCAGAAAAAGCGTTACCGAAGGTAAGTAACTTGTTCTTTTTGTACTTGTGTGACGACAAATATTTTAATAGGATGAAAAAAGTCAGAATACTTTGCTTAGTTATGTGTTAATGATAAATGTTTTCTGAAACCCAAATTTCACAGATTGTTAATACACTATATAATTAAAGTAAAAGTAAAGCTGCAAGTTAGTGGGAAGGATTTTGGACATTTCTTTACAAATTTTCTGTCTGTAAATGACAGTGCGCTACCACTTCGTGCTTTAGTAATATATTTTTTAAAAGTGAGTGTTTATACATAAATTGAGAAACACTCCTGACCTGATGGCAAAGTTATTAGTAAACTAAGATACAAATCATGCATGGATCCTGTGTACCCTTTATGTGGGCTACAATAATTACACATGAAGCAAACGTTTAGTGTATTTAATCAAACAAACTTTATTTTTTTAATTTTTATGTACACTAGAACTCATTTGAAGGTGCACTCATGTGAGAATGAAGAAAAAGGCGATGGTAAAATACAGTATTTGCCTAGGATTTCACAATTTGAGACCTGTTTCCGGGTCAAGCACATTATAGTTAGGTCGAGTAGATTATGCAGGTCAAGAAACATTTTTATGATTTTTCGAGGCCTGCCCCTGCAGGAACAGCAATACTTGGCACTTGTGGGAGAACCTGCATTCGGGAGTGGAAGTAGTCTGTTAATGGAAGAGTAAGTGTAAGGAAATGCCTCCTTGGCATGGTTACCCCCTGACTTTTTGCCTTTGCTGATGCCAAGTTATGATTTGAAAGTGTGCTGAGGCCTGCTAACCAGGCCCCAGCACCAGTGTTCTTTCCCTAACCTGTACCTTTGTTTCCACAATTGGCACACCCTGGCATCCAGGTAAGTCCCTTGTAACTGGTACCCCTGGTTCCAAGGGCCCTGATGCCAGGGAAGGTCTCTAAGGGCTGCAGCATGTCTTATGCCACCCTGGAGACCTCTCACTCAGCACAGACACACTGCTTGCCAGCTTGTGTATGCTGGTGGGGAGAAAATGACTAAGTCGACATGGCACTCCCCTCAGGGTGCCATGCCAACCTCACACTGCCTGTGGCATAGATAAGTCACCCCTCTAGCAGGCCTTACAGCCCTAAGGCAGGGTGCACTATACCATAGGTGAGGACATAGTGCTCATGCACCTATGCCCCTACAGTGTCTAAGCAAAACCTTAGACATTGTAAGTGCAGGGTAGCCATAAGAGTATATGGTCTTGGGAGTCTGTCATGCACGAACTCCACAGCACCATAATGGCTACACTGAAAACTGGGAAGTTTGGTATCAAACTTCTCAGCACAATAAATGCACACTGATGCCAGTGTACAATTTATTGTAAAATGCACCCCAGAGGGCATCTTAGATATGCCCCCTGAAAAGATACCCGACTTCCAGTATGGGCGGACTAGTTTTACCAGCCTGCCACACACCAGACATGTTGCTGGCCACATGGGGAGAGTGCCTTTGTCACTCTGTGGCTAGTAACAAAGCCTGTACAGGGTGGAGGTGCTTCTCACCTCCCCCTGCAGGAGCTGTAATACCTGGCGGTGAGCCTCAAAGGCTCACCCCCTTTGTTACAGTGCCCCAGGGCACTCCAGCTATTGGAGATGCCCGCCCCCTCCGGCCACGGCCCCACTTTCTGCGGAAAGGCCGGAGGAGATAATGAGAAAAACAAGGAGGAGTCATTGGCCAGTCAGGACAGCCCCTAAGGTGTCCTGAGCGGAGGTGACTCTGACTTTTAGAAATCCTCCATCTTGCAGATGGAGGATTCCCCCAATAGGATTATGGATGTGCCCTCCTGGCCTCAGGGTGGAGGCACAAAGAGGGTGTAGCCACCCTTAGGGCTACTAGCCATTGGCTACTAACCCTCCAGACCTAAACACACCCCTAAATTGAGTATTTAGGGGCTCCCAGAACCTAGCAAGGTAGATTCCTGCAATCTAAGACGAAGGACTGCTGACCTGAAAGCCCTGCGGGGAAGACGGAGACACCAACTGCTTTGGCCCCAGCTCTACCGGCCTGTCTCCCCACTTCAAGAAAAACTGCAACAGCGACGCGTTCCACAGGGTCCAGCGACCTCTGAAGCCTCAGAGGACTACCCTGCATCTAAAAGGACCAAGAACTCCTGAGGAAACAGCTCTGCTCCAAAGAAGAAACATCTTTGCAACAAAGAAGCAACTTTTAAAGACAACACGTTTCCTGCCGGGAAGCGTGAGACTTTGCACTCTGCACCCGACGCCCCTGGCTCGACTTGCGGAGAAACAACACTACAGGGAGGACTCCCCGGTGACTGCGACCCTGTGAGTAGCCAGAGTTGACCCCCCTGAGCCCCCCCCCCCAGCGACGCCTGCAGAGGGAATCCAGAGGCTCCCCCTGACCGCGACTGCCTGCTTCTAAGAACCCAAAGCCTGGTAAGGACAGTGCACCCGCAGCCCCCAGGACCTGAAGGATCCGACCTCCAGTGCAGAAGCGACCCCCAGGTGGCCCTCTCCCTCTCCCTTGCCCAGGTGGTGGCTACTCCGAGGCCCCCCCCCCCCCCCCCCCCCCCCGCCTGCCTGCTTTGCTGAAGAGACACCTGGGTCTCCCATTGAAACCAATTGCAAACCCGATGCCTGTTTGCACTCTGCACCCGGCCACCCCCGTGCCGCTGAGGGTGTACTTTTTGTGCTGACTTGTGCCCCCCCCCGTGCCCTACAAAACCTCCCTGGTCTGCCCTCCGAAGACGTGGGTACTTACCTGCTGGCAGACTGGAACCGGGGCACCCCCTTCTCCATTGAGACCTATGTGTTTTGGGCACCACTTTGACCTCTGTACCTGACCGGCCCTGAGCTGCTGGTGTGGTAACTTTGGGGTTGCCCTGAACCCCCAATGGTGGGTACCTTGGACCCAACTTTGAACCCTGTAGGTGGTTTACTTACCTGCAAAACTAACAAACACTTACCTCCCCAGGAACTGTTGAAAATTGCAGTGCCCAGTTTTAAAATAGCTTATTGCCATTTGTGTGAAAACTGTATATGCTATTTTGCTAATTCAAAGTTCCTAAGTGAAATACCTTTCATTTAAAGTATTGTTTGTAAATCTTGAACCTGTGGTTCTTAAAATAAACTAAGAAAATATATTTTTCTATACAAAAACCTATTAGCCTGGAATTGTATTTGTGTGTGTTCCTCATTTATTGCCTGTGTGTGTACAACAAATGCTTAACACTACCCTCTAATAAGCCTACTGCTCGACCACACTGCCACAAAATAGAGCATTAGAATTCTCTTTTTGCCACTATCTTACCTCGAAGGGGAACCCTTGGGCTCTGTGCATACTATTTCTTACTTTGAAATAGCACATACAGAGCCAACTTCCTACAGTAAGGTTGATCCAATATAATTACAGCCATATGATATACCTCACTCGAAAGAGTCTTCACAGAATATACCCTCATAGAGCCTCACATTGCTTAAGGTGTGGAATGGAAAGTGTGACATTTTGACATATGGTGTGGGAGTGCATACAGTGCAGTTTTGGTAAGAAATAGCGGCATATATAATGAAAGTGATGGACTGGGCAGTACCTTTACAGATGAAACAGTGTCTCCTGTGTGCCCTCTGCTGAATCCCAAAAGAGAAGCAAAGCAGAAAGTATACCCTATTGGGCGAATAGCGATACATTGGTTGAGTCCGAATTCGCCGCTGAAGCTGGGATGGCGCGGTGACCTTGTAGAATGGGCAGAGGTGTAGGAAGCCCACATGCGACGGACCAGATGACCTAGGATGGGGTGATGACCGTCTTTGGTGATGGTGCTGGAGGAATCATTGGTGCCGACCCGAGCACCTCTTTGGCCTGGATGGACGGCTTGCGTTCATCATGAAGCATGCACCCGGGAAAGAACGTAGACTTGGAGACTAGCCCGGTTCCCGTAGCATACAGAGATGCCGTGTCACTACTACATCAGATAGTTTTGAAGCTTAGGGGGAGGGGAGATGTGTTTAGGTTCAGAAAAGGTGTTAGACATTGGCAATTTATTTTTCTGCGCTGACGGCATAGCTGAACCCCTTAGTGAGGGCGATAATGTCGTATAGGAATTAAGCAGCATCTTGATAGTGGATGTGGATCTTGTCTGATAATTACCTGCTGTAGCCTATTTGTTGCTATGACTATAAGGCTCTTAGGTGGCCAACATTATTTTTTCATACGAGCTGTCACTGTTGCTTCGCTTGCGCTGAAATTTATTGTGATGCATGCATGTATGTTGTCTGTGACAAAGTTATTGTAGCCAGAAAATAGGTGTTAAGTGTCTGGTTAAAACTGGGATGCCTGGAAGCAGCGGGGACCAGGATGGCATCATATATACGGATCTGACACATGGGGGATCTCTCAGGTTCTTGCTTTTGAAGTCTGGTTACTGAACGTATTCTCTCCTAGAGTTGGAAAAAATGATAAACTCTGACGATTGATGTATGTAGATGTTGTAATATGAGTCTTTCTCTTTTAGTATTTTCTCCTCTGTTCCTCATGTCTCCTTAGCACAGGTGCCTCGCATACCTAGTATTTGGTCTCATACTCCTTCCTCCGTTTGACATAAATCTCTTTGCCCTTTACTCTGACGTCTTACACAATCCGTTGTAGGTTCTTCCTCCTCCAAACTGACAGGAAGAAGCGACGACAAGGAAGTTAAATGGTGTTTGAAAGCTGCCAAATGGAGACCGTTTAAACGTTGGACAAAGACAGCATCTGTGTTTCTTATACCAGTATCGTTCATTTTAACCAGACGTGCCAGTCCGTGATTTCACCACAAATGGAAACCTGCCATAGCACTTGGAAGTGAGGGATTTCCCACACAGTGAACTTTCTGCCCTCATTGAATGTGTCAAACGTTGACTGCATGTGCCATGATGTGGAAACCCATTGTTAGCACTGGCATTGTGTGCCGTCCGGATACACGTGTATTTGTTCTAATTGATCGTGTGCAGTACGGGCTGCCATACAACGACTTTCCCATTACACACCAGAACAGGCAGAGCACAGAGAACTGCAGTACAACCCTGTACACTTAGAACACATTTCTGTCACATGCTCACACAAAAGGCACAGTTCAGCGTAGAGGCCAGCAGTACAAGATGCCCCCCCTTCCCGCTTTCCGTCCACCGGCCAGCACAGTCTCCCAAACAGAGCTGTAACAATCCGGCCAACAGCAGTGATCCCTCGCATCGAGTACGCACTCACTGGGGGCAAGCCTAAACACTGTACAATAAAGAGCACACTTACCCTTGCAGTCAAAGACATACACGCAAAGCTCAAGCTGGTAAACATCTGGAGAGCAGAGTTCTGCAAAGAATCCTGCGTTTGAATACTCTTCTCTGTAGCTGTACGTGAGCAGGTCTGGTACAGAATCACCACGAGAAATGTCTGCAGACCTGAAAATTCTTATTCCAATTGTGGTTTAGTCATGATTTTTTCTTTGTCAACAGCATTTTGTTTTTCTCTATTGGATTGTTCTAGCAAAAAATGCATCGATGTTGAAACCTGAGCGAACTGTCCAGAGTTTTTAGTACTGTTTATTTACTGAAGGTTGCACTGTTCTGTTGCACACTAGTGCTTCATAAATGTCCATAAGTACTTAGTGGCATTAAAGAGTATGCAGAGCTAAAGTAAAGTCTTTTGAATGTCTAATTTTGCTGCAATAGACCAACTTGGCTGTCTTAAGAGAAACTTCAATGAAGCGCTCTTTCTTCATTATGCACTTGACTCGGCAAATATTGAACAAGAACAGATTTATAAAGATTAATTTATATCACTTCCAGTTTTGTCTTTTGCTGTATTTCTTTACGCCATGCAGGATAAGAAGGCCTCTGAAAGCTTGATTGCTTTTGTGTACATGGTCAAGATTTACTCTGACAAACTTGCTTGTTGTTGGGTCTTGGCTCATTGTTATGGAACTGAGATGCAACCATGGGAGTAGGACTGTTGGGAGGTAGGGATGGAATGAAGGGGATTAGAATGGAGCGGGAGAGTGTCGTAGAGAAAAGGTGGTGGCAGGCTGTAGTCCTGTTGATCCTGCACTTAAGAACTTACCTGATTGTTTGGTCCATGTCTTTATACTTAGGTGTCACAGGTGCCCTTACATGATAGAGATATTGTGTTGAGTAAGCGTTTTGGAGTCCGTCAGTTGCTTACCATTCGTGGGCTTCATTGTCATTCATTTGCAGCTTTTTAATTGCGCAGCGCGTCGAGGTTGACTTTCGGCTGGAGCACAGACCAAGTACTGATTTGCTTCATAGATTAGGGTCCTTCCGCTGTGGTGATTAGGGTGCTATTCTTTATTTTCTTCCTTTTCTTTCTTCTTTTCCTGTTGTCTGTGTCTTACGGCCCTCCCACACCACCTGTTCTGGTGTAGTTTATGCCCGTCCAACAACCATCCGGTCTGGGGTGTCTTATGCCCCTCCCACAGCCACCCCATCTGTGGCTAATGGCTTTCCACAACCACCCTGTCCATATGGCTTATACCCCTCCCGCCCCCCCAGCCCCCATCCAATCCAAAGACCTCCAGTGTGGCTCATGCCCCTCCCACGACCACCCCCACCCACCAACTGCCAGTGTGGTTTATGCCCCTCCCCACTGCCACACTCCTTCCCACCGACCACCTGTGTGGCTTATGCCTCTCCTTCAACCACCCCCACCTGTGTGGCTTATGCCCCTCCCACAACCACACACCCTTACCCACTGACCACCTGTGTGGTTTATGGACCTCCCACAAACCCCCAATCCAAAGACCGCCAGACCTCCCATGTGGCGTATTCCCCTGCCACAATGCTACTCTGCCAGGAAGCTGAACTGCACATCTGTTTTTTCATTCAGTGCCTTCAATCGGTTAATGTATGCTCATTCAGCTTGCACTTTTTGTAGGCAAAGCTGAATTTAATTTCTTAGTACGGTATTCACTGTATGATCATCTCAGCTACATTTCTTCACCATGGGTGGCGTTTTCTTTTAAATTAAAGCCAATGTGGTTGAATGCTTACCCATCTCCCTGTTAAGTTGTCTTCCTCTTGTCAAATAAGCCTTCCACACAAAGAACAAGGGCAGTGCTGGTGTCTGCAGACTACAGTGTACAAAGGGGTTAGAAAAAGCAAAATTGAATGGATCTACTATTAATCCTTGCTTACACAGTTTAAGCTGTCGAAGTCCCATTGCCCAAAGTCCTATTGCCTAAATTTCTGTAATACTTTGAGTGGGCTTTGGGTCAGCCCATAGTCTTGATTAAATATTTCATTTCCTATCCACTTTGAAACTCCTAATTCGTTGGCTTTTCTCAATATTTTGGCCCTGATCCCTTTTGCATAGGTTCTTTACCATTATTTTAATTGGGTGAGTTGTATTTTCCACTGCTCGTATCAATGCATTGTTTTTAATTTGCCTTTTATAACTTCTCTCCCTCCATCTGCTACCCACCACCTGTAATACCCGCCTGTCTGTTACTCCTCTGACCTTTCCTGTTTCATAGTATTTGTCTGGCTTTAGCTGATAGACTTTTAGCTGTAGATTTCTTACCTTTGAACTTCCCAGGCGTCAGACTGGACCCGCAAACTTGCTTGAGCAGTACCCCTGCGTGCCATCGGGTGGATTTGTTCAGTTTTGTGCATTTTGTGCCGGAAGTGACGTCACGGTCACCTATGTAGGCGCCACACAGGTGCACAGGCGTCAGTTTTGTTTCTTTCCGCGCCAGTTAGTGCTGATCCAGGGAAAAGCTCATACCCCACTGTCTTTTGATTTTACAGGTTTTTTTCAACTTTTTGTCGGCTATTTGTCGGAGTGTCAAATGTCTTCTCGGAAGTCCGGTTTCAAGCTGTGTGGAGCATGTCTCCACACCATGTCTATTACAGACCCCCATCTGGTCTGTTTATGGTGACTCAAGCACAACTACAGCTCATTCATGCTCGGACTGCCGAGCTATGGCGCCAAAAGCTTTGAGGGAGTGATCCCTAAAGCTGCTTGCAACCAGTCGGTCAATGCCATCAAGCTCTACTCCTAGGGGATCCCAGTCCTGATCGAAGACCGGGATTGGGACTGCTCCAGGAGCCGAAGTCTTCTTCATTGTACTCTAGATCCTCATGACACTCAGAGGCACAAGAAGTAGTAGTACAAACGGACTCAGACTTTGCCTCGGCCGACGCAATAAGTAGGGAACATCGGCGTTCCCTGCATGATTCTGCAGGGCAGTTGCCAGGTCCGACTGCACCTCCCCTCGTTTCTGGGACCCCTGCTCAGTTGAAAGACTTTTACAAAGCCATGTTCCTTGTGTTTGAGCAGGCCGGCCCCTCTGGACCGCCTTCAGGCGGGGTCAGAAGGCCCCATCAGGTTCCCTGCCAGCAGCTTCAGCCTCTCCTCTGATGTGGTATCACAGATTTGATATCCGATCCGGAGTGGTGCTGGTCGTGCCAACACTAACTTTTCCAGTGCCAGTGCCATTGCTCCTGGTGCCCCCAGACTGCACCAGCTCCATTCTTATGCATGACGACTCTGATTTGGAACGGCGTCAATCGAGGCAGATTCCAGCGCCGTCGGGGCCCACTGGTCCTAGGTCTTTGTCTGAGCGGTTTTTGGAGCAGCCAGGCACGGCGGAAGAAAGGGAGGGATTACTGGACCTTAAAGAATACCATTTAGAGACCCCCAACTTCATTGGGCTGATATGAGGAACTAGGAGATGCCAGAGGACTGGACACCTCCCCAGATACTGGCTAGCTCCCCATCTTTCGTGGCTACAGTGGAGAGAGCATCTTATGCAATGGTGGTAAAGAGGACAGCTGAGGTCCTTGACCTCGAGGTTCCCTCAGTGGTGGTCTAGTCTAACTTCTTGATGTAAGTGCTTCAGCCTTAGGCTTCTTCATCTGAACCCCTATTGCCCTTTAATGAAGAACTGACTGTCCTGGTAGGAACTTGGTACAGGGGCTTCTGTTAACAGAACAGTTGCCTGCTGCCATCGCCCTGCCCCAGGTGATCTTAAGTTTCTCACTCATTACCCCACCCCGGAGAGCCTGGTATTTGAAATCTCTACTTCCCCTGACGTTTTCTCTGCTGCGCCCCCGGACAGGGAATCTTAAGAGGCTGGATAGCTTACGTGAGAAAATGTTTTCTTCCACCAGCCTAGCATTGCGGTCAGTGAACACTGCATGACTGTTGGGCCATCCTTCCCATACCTTGTAGGATATGGTTGCGCAAGTACTGCTACAGGTCCCGGAGGAGGCCTGGGCAATCCTCCAAGCAATGAAGGACAGGAGTCGTGCAGCAAATTTCACTATTAAGTGTGGTTTGGGCACCATTGACTTGCTGGGCAGAGCGGTTTCGTCGATGGTGGCCTTACAGCACCACAACTCGCTGAGAACACTTAGCTTTTCGGGGGATGTCCACGCCAACCTCATGGACATGCCCTTTGATGGGACTTGTCTTTTCGGAGAGAAGGTAAACTGCAATGGAGTGCTTCAAGGACTCACGGGCTACCGCCAAGTCCTTGGGCCTCCCAGAGACACCTTGCCCCCAGTCTGCCTTTCACCGTTTTTGTGGCTATGGAAGCGGCGGGGCACCATGCCAACCCCATGTCAGCCACCGACCTGCTCAAGCTCTGCAAGCTGAGACAATGTGGACGTGGTGCGTTTCGACCCAGTCTTTCCCTCCTCCTATACCGCCATCCCAAGAACGGCTGGCGGAGGATCATCTGACTTTGCTCCAAGTGGAAGTTACAGCTCTCCTGGCCAAGGGGTCCATAGAAAGGGTTCCAGTATCAGAAGTAGGCAGTGGTTGTTGTTCCAGCTGCTTTCTGATACCCAAAAAGAACAATGGTCCTTGTCCTATTCTAAATCTGTGAAGTGTAAATCTTTCTCAAAAAGGAGAAATTCAAGATGCTTACTTTGGCTCAGGTCTTCTCTGCCCTAGACCAAAGAGACTGGCCAATAGCATTGGACTTGCAGCATATGTATTATTCACATGCCCATTTTCCCTGCCCATAGGCGTTACCTGTGATTCAAGGAAGGCCACTAGCACTTTCAGTTCACTATGATTCGCTTTGGCCTTACCAATGCCCCCAGGTGTTCACCAAGGTGATGTCGGTCGCCAGGTGTTTTATTCTTCCCCACCTTGACAACTGGCTGTTGAAAGAGGGCTCTCCCCAGGCTGCCGTATCGCACCTTCAGACCACAGCAAAACTCCTGCATTCGCTAGGGTTCACCACAAACATGCCGAAGTTACACCTGACTCCCTCTCAGATGCTCTTTTATTGGTGCTGTTCTGGACACAGTGCAGTTTTGAACTTGTTCTCCTGAGTAGCAAGTCCAGACTATTCAGGGTATGATACTGATGTTTCAGCCTTTATCCTGATTTTGGGGCGAATGACTGAGGCTACATCTAGCTAGTGAATCACGCCCGATGGCACGCGCAGGCTCTGCAGTTGGACCTAAAGTTCCAGTGGGCACTGCATCAGGGAAATCTCTGACATAGTTCAGCTCTTGGAGGAAACTGCAAAGGACCAGCAGTGGTGGCATATGAACCACGATTGGGCCAAAGGCAGACTTCTCTTTCTACCCCAACTAGATCTGACATTAGTGACAGATGCGTCACTCCTGGGATAGGACATCCATGTGGGAGGGGCGGAGATCAGAGGATTTTGGTCTCCAGGGAAATCCAGATTCCAGTTCAACTCACTGGAGCTCCATGCAATCCGACTAGTATTGAAAGCATTTCTTCCCTCTCAAGGGGAAGTTAGTGCATCTGTTCATGGACAACACCACTGCCATGTTGTACTGCAACCAGCAGTGCAGAGTGGGATCGTGGACCCTTCATCAGGAGGCCCTGCATCTCCGGACATGGCTGGAACAACAGAGCATAGCCCTGGTGGTTGAACACCTGGCAGGTACTCTGAGCACCAGGGCGGTTGACATCAGACGTTGATGCCTAGCGCAGCACAAGTGAAGTCTCCATTCAAAGGTCGCCCAATGACTCGGCAATGGGGGAGCGCCTTGGTTAGATCGGTTTGCCTCCGAAGAGAATGCACAATGACAGCAGTAGTGCGCGATCGGTTTCCAAGGCGGCTGTCACTTGGAGACTCTTCATCTCGAGTGGAACTCAGGCCTCTTGTATGTCTTGCCCACCCATACCATGTCTGCTCAGAGTTCTCAACATCAGGCACGACTGTGCCCAAGTCATTCTTGTGGCACCACATTGGGCACAGAGTCTGGTATCCCAAGCTTCTGTGGATGAGCATTGATTCTCAGATCAGGTTGCCCCATTGGGAGGATCTTCTATCGCAGCAACAAGAGAGTTCTCCACCTGAACCTGTCAACTCTCCACCTCCTTGGTTTGAGCTTGAGTGACATCAGTTGATAGCTTTTGACCTTCCTCCCGAAGTCTAACATTATCTTGGCAGCCAGGCGTTCCGCCACTAGAAAGGGATACGCCTGCAGATGTCAAAAATGTGTAAAATATTGTACAGGAAAGTCTATTGACCCTCTTTCTGCCTCTCTCTGGTATTCTTCTCTTCACCCTTGCCCAGCAGGGCTCTGTTCTGGGCACTCTTAGGGGTTATCTCTCTGCCCTGTCTGCCTTCCTGCAGCTGCCTGACCAACCCTCTATTTAAGTACCCTACTGTAAATAGGTTTCTCAAAGTGCTTGTACAAAAGGTCCCCCCCCTCCCCTTCACCCTTTATTGTGTCTCAGTGAGACCTTAATTTGGTTCTCACTTACCTTGTATGTGTTCCTTTTGCGCCACTGTACAATTGTCCCCTCCTGCTGCTCCCCATCAAGGCAGCCTTCTTAGTTGCAATGGCATCTGCCAGGAGTGAGCTGCAGGTCTTATCATGCAAGCCTCCCTATCTTTACTGTGTTCCCAGGTAAGTTGGTTCCTCGCATCTGGGCCTCTTCCCTCCCTCAAGTTGTGACCCCATTCCATTTGGGACAGTCTGTCACCCTGCCCACCTTTTTATGCTGCTCCACATCACTCTAAAGTAGAGGAGCGACTCAATCAGCTTGACACAGAACGTTGTCGTTCTATCTTGACTACCCAAAAGATTTCTGAGTGGATGGCCAACTCTTCATGGCCTATATAGGAGCTAAAAAAAGGTTGTGCAGTAGAGAAACAAACTATTTCAAGCTGAGTGGTTCTCAGTATCAAGATCCGCTAAGCCCCGGCTAAAAGGTTGTCTCCTGCAGGCTTAAGGGTGCATTCCACCAGAGGACAAGCTGCAACCACATTAGTTTGTGGAGTTCCATTCCTGGACATCTTTCAGGCAGCAACGTGGGCGTCTCTGCACATGTTTGCTATACACTACTCCCTGGACAGTTGGGTCCACTGGGACAGGCATTTCATCTGTTTGGTCCTGCAGGACTTTCTAGTTTAGAAAATCTGTCCACAGCCCACTGTTATGAGGCTATGGCTTGAGCATCTTTTCAAAGGTAAGGAATCTGCAGCCAGAATTCCCTATCAGATGAACAAGTTAGTTACTTTCTGTAACGTATTATGTTAGAGACCATAACTAGCTGCAGATTCCTTACAGACCCACCCATGCCTCCTCGCTCTGCTGACAGATTTCTAGGGCTGTCCCCCTTTCAGAGGCCTGGTTTGGACACATTCATCAGTTTACTTAATGGCTCTCCTCTGTTGCGGTGGAAAGTTGTAAAAAGTAACTGACGTCCATGTGTCTGGGTGGTGCCTATATAGGTGACCACAACGCCACTTCCTGTGCCAAAGCGAGGACCTGACGGCACATGGGTACTGCTCACACAAAAGCTTACGGATCTAGTCTGATGCCTGGGAAATCCAAAGGTAAGGAATCTGCAGCTAGATATTGTCTCGATTAGATAATGCGTTACCAAAGGTAAGTAACTTGTGCTTTAGAGCCAAATACTTTTCATACAGAAGGAATTGCATCCTTTCGGATGACAAGAGCTCTGACACCTACTATGTTGGACGCTACTATATTAGTCATACATAAACCGGGTAAGGACCCAGAGGAGTGTGCCTCCTATTGGCCGATCTCGTTCCTGAATATAGATGCGAAGTTGTTCACTGGCATTCTTGCTACCAGTCTTAATTTCTATATGGTGGGTCTTATTGATCCGGATCAATCAGGTTTTATACAAAACCGACAATGTGGTGACAATACGAAGCGGCTCCTGCACCTATTGGATAAAACAGATTGCTCCTGCAGAGAGGCGCTCTTCCTCTCTATCGATGATGAAAAAGCATTTGATAGGGTTAATTGGCCCTATCTCTTTAAGGTGTTGGAGCGATTTGGTCTGGGCCCCGTTTTCAGGTCCTGGATCAGTTGCGTATATCGGTCTCCCAGGGCGGTGGTTCGAGTTAATGGGGTGCTCTCCAGGCCCTTCCCGGTGGGACGTGGGACCAGACAGCGATGCCCACTTTCTCCCCTTCTATTTGCGCTATATATGGAGCCCGTTTCGCAGAGGTTGGGGGAACAGTCCCTTGGTCTCGGGCGTGAAGTTTGGCGGAGATCACCCTCTACGCAGATGATGTGATTCTCACTTTGGTGGAGCCCGCAACCTCACTGCCAGCGCTTATGGAGATAATAGCAGAGTTTGTTTGGGTCTCGGGATTTCGGGTTAATATGCAGAAGTCTCAGGTTCTGCATCCTTTGTGTTTCAAGTGTTTCCGCTGAATCCACCTCCTAGAACGATAGCCACTCTCCAGTCGGTGATTTTGAAGTTTATATGGGAGGGGCGGCCGGCGCGGCTATCGCGACTGGTTCTGTACCGTCCCAAGAGTGGGGGAGGTTTGGCGATCCCTTGCCTTCAGCGATACTTTCAGGCATCTCCCCTGCGCTTTCTTTTGGAGTGGAATCGCCCGCTCACTGAGAAACACTGGTGCTTCATGGACCAGGCAGTAGCGGGCTCGCATATATGGAAGGAGCCTTGGCTCCAACACCGGCATAGGCCGGCTGGACTTTATTCCTCCCTAGTCACGGGGGTTACAATGCACACATGGGACACAGTGGCTTGTAGATCTGGATTGACATCCTTTCCATCCCCGATGACCCCCCGCCCCCTAGGCGCAAACCCTGACTTTGAGCCTGGACTTCGACTGGAGGGTTTGAGACGCTGGTACAAGGGGGGCTGCCAAAGGGTCTTTTTGACAAACAAGGGGTCCTGTCTTTTGAACAGATGAGGGAAACGTCAGCTTGACGGAGGCAGATTGATGTATTATCAGATACGGCACTGGGCTTTGCAGCCGGCGAATAGAGCGTTAATAGATAGACCTCTTACACCATTCGAGAAATGGCTCCTGTTAAAGAAAGATGATAAAGGAGTCATCTCAGAACTTTATCGGCTTTTGCAGGGGGAACAGCGTCCGCCTAGGACTAGAGGACAGATGCGTTGGGAGAGGGGGTTCTCGGATGAGGAATGGGACAGTATTTTTTACAGAGTACATCACACAGCCTATAACGCAGCGGGGACGGAGGCGTCATACGAGGTGGCCTCCTGTTGGTATTACAATCCGGCGCGTATACACACATGGGCCCTGTTAAATCTGACCTATGCTGGAGGGGGTGTGGAGGCACGTGTACACTTGTGCATCTGCTGTGGCACTGTCCCAAACTCCATCGCTATTGGGAGGGAATTATTGATGAGATTGACATGGTGTTCCACACTAAGATCCCAGGATTTCCATCATACATCTTGCTGGGGCTGCCTAATCCCCTTACCTTTCCCATGAGGTCGCTGAGGGGGAGACAGATGGCTCTGGCACTTAACACAGCCTTACAGCTGATCCTAACCATCTGGGGTACGGATAGGGTCCCGACGCATAATGCGTGGCTCCAGAAGCTTTGGTTTATACTTGCCATGGAGAAACTCTCACTGGCCTCACAGCAGCGGATGGGTGAATTGAGTGAATTATGGAAGCCATTTCTGCAGATTCTATCTGCAGAATTTACGGAGTTGAGATGCCCAGCTTATTTGAGTCTCTTGAGGCTGACCTGAACCCTGACTAGAAGGTTTGATTGAGAGAATTCAGTGGACTGTGATTTGGCGGGAGGAGAGATGGAGTGGAGGGGAGGGGAGATAGTAGGATGACACGGTTGCCGATGGGGAGCTTTGTTAAAGTGTTTTATTTTAATTGTATGTCTGTTTGGTTTGTATAAACGGGACTCGCAGTCTGGAGGATCTTTTGTTGGGCTCCGCATGCTGAGTCTATTACCAAGAAGAGACTAGTAGCGAGGCTCCTTTGAGCCAGAACTGGAGCCTAGCCTAGAAGACTTTAGTTAGTGGACATAGAGCTTCTACAGCGGAGATATATATCATGTATTGTACTGCGATGTACTGTGCTTACATTTTATATTTTGTATTTGTATGTCTCAGTGTTTAAAATAATAATAAACAGATTTGATCCATAGAAGGAATTCAAAATCTCAGCACCGTCCAGGGAGAAACCCCAAGGTGAAGATATGAATCAAAGAATTATGCAGTGCAGCTAAAACTGTGTGAATTATTAACTGTAACTCATTGGCACCTTCAGAGATATGAAGAGTAGTCTATTTACATTGTAACAATTCACCATTACATTCGAAGCATAAAAAGCACCAATATTGACATAGTATTTTATTAGAGAAACCCTTAGACAAACCTGAGCAGAAAGGATCACAATCTTTAGCTTAAGATGCATTACCACAAATAAACAAATGTCTCTATTTTGGCTTGCATATCTAGGCAATACCTCTTCATGAAGTTAAAGCAGGTCATGCTGTCAAAATCCGAAATGTCATCTTTGTTCCCTGCATGGGTGCAGAGATGAAATGCTTCAGGAAGCACGTAGCTGTGGTCCACGCAGCTCCATGCATGCTAAAGCATTGGCACTGTGGGCGGATGTCTTAAATCTTCCCCTGCAGTGCCAGGTACCCGGTAAATGACGTTATATCGGTTTAAAAAAAAAAAAAAAAAAACTAATTATATGTGCGTGTATGTATGTATATTTGTGTGTGTGTGTGTGTGTGTGTGTGTGTGTGTGTGTGTGTATATATGTAGCTGCAGATACACATGCTATGCATATTCTGCCATCTAGTGTTGGGCTCGGAGTGTTAAAAGTTGTTTTTCTTCGAAGGTCAAGTGACTCCTCCTCTTTGACTCCATTGCGCATGGGCATCGACTCCCATGATGGATTGTTTTCTTTCCACCATTGGGTTCAGATGGGTTTCTTTTCGCTCCGATACTTCTAGTCGGAAAAGTTCTAAAACTCGCTAATTCTCATCTGTATTGTTTAGATCGCGTACCATCTTCCATCGACACTTCGGTACCGTTGGGTCAAACATCTTTACTCGCCCTTTGGGGTGCACGCATGCCCAACTCGGATCTGGTCGGGTTGACCGCGTGGAAGCCTCATGGACCGGACCCCATTCTGCTTTTGTCCTCAGTGCCACGCCAAATTTCCCTACGCAGACCAACATCTCGTCTGTAATCTCTCTCTCCCCCGACCATCGGGAAGAAAATTGTGAGGCCTGCAAATCCTTCCTTTCGAAGAAAACTCTAGCAAGAAGACTCGAGATGGCACCGAACGTCTCGACGTCGAGGAGGAGATCATGCACACGGTAGCCTCCGTCCAAGGGTCTGACTCTGAACAGGAGTCTGAGGAGGACTGACCAGTCACGGCAGGACAGCACGTGAGTACGCCTGCCCCAGCCAAGCCCAAACATAAGGCCTTGGGAACGCCACTGCCGGAAGGCCATGGCTCGACCCGTAAAAAGACCTTCGGTGACCAACCAACAACTTCAGCACTGAAAAAAGGCCACCCTACCCAAGCCTTCGGAATCAAGCCGAAGCTCTGTCTCCGAGACTATTAGACATAGATCCTTCGAGTTGAAACATCAAATCGCTTTGGGAGCAGAGGCCGACATCCACTCCCAGCCGTTCGATAATGAAAAAAACTGCTTCGGAGCCGAAAAGGCCAGTTTATACTGAGGAACATGGACTTTCGCAAGTACTTAAAGAGCCATAGAATCATGGAGGGACATTCACAAATGGAGGATAAAGATGAAAGGCAAGCCAGAATTCATATTCACAAGGACACTGGTAAAATTATACCTGCACCTTCTCTGAAGCCTAAGAGGAAATTGGCCTTTCAGGACCAATAGGACACTGATCAGCCACCGGCTACAGTGCCAAAGACTAAACAAAAATCTCCACCTCCTCAATTTTCTCCTCCTCATTCTCCTCACTTGCTTGTCGTTACCCCTACTACTCCCACACCTGTACATTCATTTGATTCACAGCAAGACAATGTGGATCCACGGGATCTGTATGATCCAGATCCCATTCCCGATAACAACCCAGACTGCTATCCCTCCAAGCCATCATCACCGGGAGGATAGTCTCAGATATACTCAGGTTTTAGCTAGGGCGGCATCTTACCACAGTGTCGCCATGCACACTGAGTCCTTAGAGGATGACTTCCTTTTTAACACACTATCCTCTACACACACCACCTATCAGTCCCTTCTCATGCTTCCAGGCATGTTAAAGCATGCACACCAGATATTTCAAGAGCCAGTGAAGGCTAGGATAATTCTTCCTCGAGGAGAGAAAGTATAAGCCACCTCCCTCTGATCCTGCCTTTATTACACAATTGCCTCCTGACTCTGTAGTCGTAAGCGCAGCCAGGAAAAGAGCGAACTTGCAGTCATCTGGGGATGCACCCCCACCAAACAAAAAAAGCAGAAAATTTGATGCTGCGGGCAAAAGGGTGGCATTGCAGGCAGCCAACCAGTGGAGGAAAGCCAACTCCCAAGCACTGTTGGCTAGATATGATAGGGCCCACTGGGATGAGATGAAGGATATAATACAACATCTCCCCAAAGACCAACAAAAAAGGGCACAACAAATAGTCGAGGAAGGGCAGGCTATTACAAACAACCAAATTAGGTCAGCCCTAGATTCTGCAGACACAGCAGCTAGAACAATCAACACTGTCACTATACGGAAACACGCATGGCTTATGTCTTCAGGATTTAAGCCTGAAATTCAACAGGCAGTCCTTGATATGCCGTTTTAACTAAAAACAGCTTTTTGGCCCTGAGGTAGACACGGCTATTGAGAAAATGAAAAAAGATTCGGACACCGCTAAAGCCATGGGTACTTTGTATACGACACAATACAGGGGGTCCTTTCAGAAACCCCAATACAGAGGTGGATTTAGAACCCAAACACCTGAGGCATCCACCTCACAAACAAAGTCAACCTACCAGCCTCAATATCAAAGAGGTGGGTTTAAAGGCAAGTGCAGAGGCCAATACCCCAGAGGCAGGGGAAAATATCAATCAACCAAACAAGCCTCACAGCAGCCAAAGCAGTGACTTACTCCATCTCTTCCCAACTCACATCTCACCTGTGGGGTGAAGACTGCAACGGTTCCACACCAATGGCTACCCATTACAACAGACATCTGGGAATTATCTTACCCGCAATGGCTATTGCATAGAATTGGCACAAATTCCCACAAATATTTCACCAAAACCACACAATCTCTCCACCCAACATATCACCATGTTGCAAGAAGAAGTAAAATCTATAACTCAAACAAGCAATAAAGCTTGTGCCACAAGATCAAATAGGAACAGGAGTTTACTTACTGTATTTCCTCATACCCAAAAAGGACGGAACCTTAAGACCAATATTAGATCTCAGAACCCTCAATCTTTACATCCTGTCCAAACACTTTCACATGGTAACACTACAAAATGTGGTCCCACTGCTACAGCAGCAAGAATTCATGTCAACATTAGACCTCAGGGATGCGTATTTCCACATACCCATCCATCCAGCGCGCAGAAAATTCCTTAGGTTTGTGATTCAGGGAAAATATCAGTTCAAAGTATTACCCTTCAGAATAAGAGCTCCCAGGGTATTCACAAAATGCCTGGCAGTAGTAGCTGCCTACATAAGAAGACAACACATTCATGTCTTCCCATATCTCGACGATGGGCTAATAAAGTCCAACAGTCATACACAGTGTCCAAACCATACCCATTATGTAATACAAACCCTACACACCCTAGGGTTCTCCATAAACTACCAGAAATCGCACCTACAACCTGTGCAAATTCAACAGTATTTAGGAGCCACACTAAATACACAAACAGCACTTGCAAGCCCATGTCCACAATGAATGCAAGCATTTCTCAATGTATTGACACAAATACAGCCAGCCCAAAAGCACACTGTCAAATTCGCCATTAAACTGTTGGCCATGATGGCATCCTGTATCACCATTGTCCCACATGCAAGACTAAACATGTGGCCTTTACAACAGTGCCTTGCACAGCAATGGTCACAGGCACAGGGTCAACTTTGCGATCTAGTGTTAATTGACCGGCAAACACACGTATCACTTCAGTGGTGGAATTCCACAAACCTAAACAAAGGGCAGCCTTTTCAAGACTCTGTGCCTCAGACCATACTTACAACAGATGCATCAATGATTGACTGGGGGGCAATCAACAATCACAACATTCAAGGACAATGGGACTCCAAACACAAACAGTTTCACATAAATCACCTAGAATTGCTAGTCGTATTCCTAGCACTCAAAGCTTTTTAGCCTCTTCTCATTCACAAGAACATTCTTATCAAAACAGACAACTTGACGACAATGTATTACCTAAACAAACAAGGAGGGACCCATTCATCCCAACTCTCCCTTCTAGCCCAAAAGATTTGGCAATGGGCAATCCACAACAACACTCACCTGGTAGCACAATACATTCCAGGGATACACAGCCAATTGGCAGATGTTCTCAGCCGAGATCATCAACAAACACAGGAGTGGGAGATTCATCCCCAAGTGCTTCAGCCATACTTTCACCACTGGGGAACACCAGACATAGACCTATTTGCCACCAGCAAAAATGCAAAATGCCAAAACTTTGCATTAAGGTACCCACATCCTCTATCCAAAGGCAATGATCTATGGATGAATTGGTCAGGGATATTTGCTTATGTTCCCCCCGCTCATTCCATGTCTAGTCAACAAACTGCATCAAAACAAACTCATACTTATTGCACCAACATGGGCACGACAACCCTGGTACACAACACTATTAGATCTGTCAGTAGTACCACATATCAAACTCCCGAACAGACCAGATCTGTTAACACAAAGCAAACAAATGATCAGGCATCCATATCCAAAATACTAAATTTAGCGATATGGCTCCTAAAATCATAGTTTGGATAGCTACAGCTACCAACTGAGTGTATGGAAGTAATTAAACAAGCAAGGAAACCCACTACCAGGCAGTGTTATGCAAACAAATGGAAAAGATTTGTGTATTACTGTCGATCTAAACAAATTACCCCTCTTTCAGCATCAGTACAAGACATTGTAGGTTATTTGCTTCATTTACAAAAGGCAAATTTAGCCTTTTCATCCATTAAAATACATCTCACTGCAATCTCTGCGTATTTGCAAAATATACAACACAGCTCTTTATTTAGAGTCCCTGTTATCAAAGCCTTCATGGAAGGATTAAAACGCATTATTCCACCTAGAACACCTCCAATACCATCGTGGAATCTAAACCTAGTGCTCACATGACTTATGGGGCCACCATTTGAACCTATGCACTCATGCCAGATTCAGTACTTAATATGGAAAGTTGCCTTCCTAGCCGCAATTACTTCATTAAGAAGAGTTAGTGAAATCCAAGCTTTCACAATTCAAGAACCGTTCATACAAGTACATAAACATAAAATTGTACTTCGAACAAACCCAAGATTTCTCCCAAAAGTGATATCACCATTTCATATTAAACAGTGGAGCTACCAGTCTTCTTCCCACAGCCAGACTCTGTAGCAGAAAGAGCCCTGCATACATTAGATCTTAAAAGAGCCTTAATGTATTACATTGACAGGACAAAATCCTTTAAAAAAACCAAACAGTTAATTGTAGCATTCCAAAAACCCCATACTGGTAACCCTATTTCAAAACAAGGGTTAGCTAGATGAATAGTAAAATGTATCCAAACATGTTACCTAAAAACTAAAAGACAGCTATTAGTTACACCTAAAGCAAATTCCACACGGAAAAAAGGGGCTACAGTGGCTTTCTTAGGTAACATACCAATGGCTGAAATTTGTAAAGCAGCCACTTGGTCATCACTGCATACATTTACCAAGCATTACTGTGTAGATGCGTTAGCAACACAGCAGGCCACAGTAGGACAGGGTGTACTAAGAACACTATTTCAAATAACTTCAACTCCTACAGGCTGGCCACTGCTTATGGGAGAAACTGCCTTGTAGTCTATGCATAGCATGTGTATCTGCAGCTACACATGCCATTGAACGGAAAATGTCACTTACCCAGTGTATATCTGTTCGTGGCATATTCCACTCCAGATTCACATGCACCCTCCCACCTCCCCGGGAGCCTGTAGCCGTTTAAGTTCAACATTCCCTTGTACATATGTATGTATGTGTGTGTATGTATATATATGTTCAATGGCATGTGTAGCTGCAGATACACATGCTGTGCACTGTTCCTGCCATCTAGTGTTGGCCTCGAAGTGTTACAAGTTGTTCTTCTTCGAAGAAGTCTTTTCGAGTCACGGGACCGAGTGACTACTCCCTTTCGGCTCCATTGCGCATGGGCATCGACTCCATCTTAGATTGTTTTCTTTCCGCCATCGGGTTCGGACGTGTTCCTCTTCGCTCTGTGATTCGAATCAGGAAAGTATTAAAATCATCGAAAATCTGTCGGTATTGTTGCATTCTGGACCAGTTTCCTATAGATACATCGGCACCAACGAGACAACCGCTTCAGCGGCCCTTCGGGGCTTCCGCGCCCAGCCGAGGCCTGGTCGGCCCGACCACACCCGTCATCGAAGCCTCATGGACCGGATCACCTTCAGTTTCTGTCTGACGTGCCACACCAAGTATCCTTATACAGACCAGCATCGAGTCTGTAATCTGGATCTGTCACCGGAGCACAGGGAGGGTACCTGTGAGGCCTGCAAGGCCTTTCGGTCAAAAAGACCTTGAGAGATCAGAGGGCGAGGCGCTTACAGATGGCGTCTAAATCGGCACGAAGTCGAAGAGGAGGAGATGGCTATCTCCATCCAGGGATCGGAAGCAGACGACTCAGACGGAGACAGACAGCGGGCCAAAAAGTGAGTATGCCTGCCCTGACCTATCCCCAAAGTCAGACAAAAAAGCAAAAGGCCTCGGACGCCACTGCCTGAAGGCCATGGCTTGACCCACAAAAAGAGCAGTGACCAAGCAACATCTTCGGCACCGAAAAAGGTCAAAATCGTGCCAAAGTCTTCAGACTCGAGTCGAGAAACCGGTGTCGAAAAAAGTCGACATAGAATGGTCGAGACCACTAAGCCTCGAAAGAGCCTTTCGAAGCAGAGGCCAACCATCACAATGGGTATTTCGGTGCTGAGAAAGTGGCTTCGGAGCCAAAAAAGACTTCTTACACAGAAGAACATGGGCTCTCCAAGCAACTTAAAGAGGCACAGGTTTGAACAGGAGTTGGATGTGGAGGAGTTTGATGAAAGTCAACCAAGATTACAGATCCAGAAGGATACTGAAAAAATTCAAACTATCCCTCCTCTCAAATTTAAAAGGAAATTGGCTTTTCACACACAGGCAGAGACTGAAACTGATCAGCCAAGAGCAAAAGTGGCTAGAGAAAAGTCACCAACTCCACATTTCTCACCAGAAATATTGCCACCACATTCGCCACAAAGGACAAGGTCGCCATTTGGCACACCAACTGCACAGTCACCCACACATACTGTGCAAACACAGGAAGATGTAGATCCCTGTGACCTCTACGACCCACCGGTTTCAGACAACTGCTTTGAGTGCTACCCCTCAAAGCCATTTCCTCCAGACGATAGCACCTCCTATACACAAGTATTAGCCAGGGCTGCGACATTCCATAATGTCACTATGCACTCAGAACCATTGGAGGATGACTTCCTTTTCAATACGCTGGCATCCACGCATGCATCGTATCAAAGCCTGCCTATGCTACCAGGCATGTTTAAACATACACAACAAGTCTTCCAAGAACCGGTCAAGGGAAGGGCCATCACACCTCGGGTGGAGAAAAAATATAAACCACCCCCGTCGGACCCTGTGTTCATTACACAGCAGCTCCCTCCGGACTCTGTAGTAGTAGGAGCCGCACGGAAGCGGGCAAACTCACAATCAGGGGATGCATCACCTCCTGATAAGGAAAGCCGCAAATTTGACGCAGCGGGGAAGAGTGGCATCGCAAGCTGCCAATCAGTGGCGTATCACAAATTCACAGGCCCTCCTCGCCCGTTACGACCGAGCCCACTGGGAAGAAATGAATAATAACATTCAGCATTTACCGAAAGAATATCAGAAACGGGCTCAACAAGTGGTTGAGGAAGAACAAGCCATCTCCAACAGCCAAATCCGTTCGGCGCTAGACTCTGCCGATACTGCAGCAAGAACTGTAAACACGGCAGTCACGATCAGGAGGCATGCCTGGCTACGAAGTTCAGGTTTCAAACCCAAAATACAGCAGGCGGTGTTAAACATGCCATTTAACCAGCAGCAATTATTTGGACCAGAGGTGGACACCGCCACCGAAAAAATGAAAAAGAACTTTCAGGGCCAAAGCCTTGGGCGCGCTCTACTCTTCCCAGTATTGGGGGACATTTAGAAAGCCACAATTTAGGGGAGGGTTTATACAGCAACCCTCAGAGGCATCCACCTCTCAAAACCCACCTACCAGTCGCAATACCAGAGAGGGGGGGTTTTGTGGATCATTCAGGGGACAATTCCCAAGAGCAAGGGGAAAATCTCAGCCTACCAAGCAGACCCCCCAGTAACAAACAGTGACTTCAATGTCACACTTCCCCCAACACGCATCACCGGTAGGATGAAGATTAACAAAATACCACAAACATTGGTCAGAGATAACCACAGACACATGGGTTTTATCAATTATCCAACATGGTTACTGCATAGAGTTCACACATTTCCCTCCAGATGTTCCCCCAAGAGTACACAAACTGTCGGCACAGCATCTAGACCTGCTACAAATAGAGGTACAAGCACTATTAACAAAACAAGCCATAGAACTAGTACCTCACCACCAAAAAAAGAACAGGGGTTTACTCCCTATATTTCCTTATCCCCAAAAAAGACAAAACACTGAGATCTAAAATTGGTCTTAGGACATTAAACCTCTTCATCAAATCAGAACATTTCCATATGGTCACACTACAAGATGTAGTTCCCTTACTAAAACAGGGAAAATACATGGCAACACTGGATTTAAGATGCATATTTCCATATACCTATCCATCCATCTCACAGGAAATACCTCAGATTTGTCATACAGGGCAAACATTACCAATTCAAGGTATTGCCCTTCGGGATAACAGCGCCCAGAGTATTTACAAAATGCCTCGCTGTAGTAGCAGCTCATATAAGGAGACATCACATACAGGTATTCCCATATCTCGCCGATTGGCTAATAAAAGCCAACACTCAACACTGGTGTCAGTCACACCTTCACAAACTAGGGTTTTCTGTAAATTACCAAAAATCTCACTTGCAACCATCCCAACTAAAACAATACTTGGGAGCCACACTCAACACACAAAGAGCAATTGCCACTCCAAGCCCACAGAGTTCAAACGTTTCACAGCCAGATTTGTCATGAAACTACTAGGCATGATGTCCTCGTGCATCGCTATTGTCCCAAGTGCACGGCTACACATGCGGCCCTTACAACAGTGCCTAGCAAAACAATGGACGCAGGCACAGGGTCACCTTCAGGATCTAGTGTTGATAAACCGCCAAACACTCTTCGCTTCAGTGGTGGAACCCTGTAAATGTAATCAAAGGGCGCCCATTTCAAGACCCTGTGCCTCATGCCATTTTCACAACAAATGCTTCCATGATTGGGTGGGGAAGCACACCTCAACAATCACAATATACAAGGACAATGGGACAATCAACGAAAACAACTACACATAAATCACTTAGAACTACTAGCGGTCTCCCTAGCACTAAAAGCTTTTCGACCCCTTCTAGTCCACAAACACATTCTTGTCAAAACAGGCAATATGACAACAATGTACTATCTAAACAAACAGGGACACACACCCTCGTCACAACTATGCCTCCTAGCACAAAAGATTTGGCATTGGGCAAATTACAACAACATTGGCCTGATAGCGCAATATATACCAGGCATTCACAATCAGACAATCTCAGTCGAGATCACCAGCAAACTCACGAGAGGGAAATACATCTCCAGATTCTACAGGATTACTTCTACCGCTGGGGGACACCAGACATAGATCGGTTTGCAACAAAACGCAAAATGCCAAAAGTTTACATCCAGGTACCCACACCCTCAGTCCATGGGCAATGCTCTATGGATCAGTTGGTCAGGGATATTTGCTTATGCTTTTCCCCCCTCTCCCACTCATTCCTTTCCTAGTCAACAAACTGAGTCAGAACAAACTCAAACTAATACTCATAGCACCAACGTGGGCTCGCCAACCGTGGTACACCACACTGTTGGACTTCTCAGTAGTACCTCACATCAAACTCCCAAACAGACCAGATCTGTTAACACAACACAAACAGATCAGACACCCCAATCCAGCATCGCTCAACCTAGCAATCTGGCTCCTGAAGTCTTAGAATTTGGCTACCTAAACCTTTCAAATGTGTATGGAGGTAATTAAACAAGCAAGAAAACCGACAACAAGGCATTGTTATGCTAACAAATGGAAAAGGTTTGTTTTCTACTGCCAAGCAAACCAAATCACACCGTTAGATGCTTACATACAAGACATTGTGAGTTACTTACTACACCTACAAAAAGCAAATCTCTATTTTTCTTCTATCAAAATTCATCTCACTGCAATCTCTGCTTACCTGCAGATTAAACATACAAAGCCACTTTTTAGAATCCCAGTTATTAAAGCCTTCATGGAAGGACTAAAAAGGATTATACCTCCAAGAACCCCACCAGTTCCCTCGTGGAATCTTAATATTGTACTTACACGACTCATGGGCCCACCTTTTGAACCCATGCATTCTTGCCAAATCCAATTCTTGACTTGGAAGGTAGCATTTCTAATAGCCATCACTTCACTACGAAGAGGTAGTGAAATACAGGCGTTTGCAATCGAAGAACCATTTATACAAGTACACAAACATAAAGTTGTTCTCAGCACAAATCCGAAATTTCTGCCAAAAGTCATATCACCGTTTCATCTAAACCAAACTGTAGAGCTCCCAGTCTTCTTTCCACAGCCAGACTCAGTAGCAGAAAGAGCACTGCATACATTAGACACAGATGTAAGGAAATGCCTCCTTGGCATGGTTACCCCCTGACTTTTTGCCTTTGCTGATGCTATGTTTTGAATTGAAAGTGTGCTGAGGCCTGCTAACCAGGCCCCAGCACCAGTGTTCTTTCCCTAACCTGTACTTTTGATTCCACAATTGGCACACCCTGGCATCCAGATAAGTCCCTTGTAACTGGTACCTCTGGTACCAAGGGCCCTGATGCCAGGGAATGTCTCTAAGGGCTGCAGCATGTATTATGCCACCCTAAGAGACCCCTCACTCGGCACAGACACACTGCTTACCAGCTTGTGTGTGCTAGTGAGAACAAAATGAGTAAGTCGACATGGCACTCCCCTCAGGGTGCCATGCCAGCCTCTCACTGCCTATGCAGTATAGGTAAGACACCCCTCTAGCAGGCCTTACAGCCCTAAGGCAGGGTGCACTATACCATAGGTGAGGGTACCAGTGCATGAGCACTGTGCCCCTACAGTGTCTAAGCAAAACCTTAGACATTGTAAGTACAGGGTAGCCATAAGAGTGTATGGTCTGGGAGTCTGTTTTACACGAACTCCACAGCACCATAATGGCTACACTGATAACTGGGACGTTTGGTATCAAACTTCTCAGCACAATAAATGCACACTGATGCCAGTGTACATTTTATTGTAAAATACACCACAGAGGGCACCTTAGAGGTGCCCCCTGAAACTTAACCGACTATCTGTGTAGGCTGACTGGTTCCAGCAGCCTGCCACACTAGACATGTTGCTGGCCCCATAGGGAGAGTGCCTTTGTCACTCTGAGGCCAGTAACAAAGCTTGCACTGGGTGGAGATGCTAACACCTCCCCCAGGCAGGAGCTGTAACACCTGGCGGTGAGCCTCAAAGGCTCACCCCTTTGTCACAGCCCCGCAGGACACTCCAGCTAGTGGAGTTGCCCGCCCCCTCCGGCCCCGGCCCCCACTTTTGGCGGCAAGGCCGGAGAAAATAATGAGAATAACAAGGAGGAGTCCCTGACCAGTCAGGACAGCCCCTAAGGTGTCCTGAGCTGAAGTGACTCTAACTTTTAGAAATCCTCCATCTTGCAGATGGAGGATTCCCCCAATAGGATTAGGGATGTGACCTCCTCCCCTTGGGAGGAGGCACAAAGAGGGTGTACCCACCCTCAGGGCTAGTAGCCATTGGCTACTAACCCCCCAGACCTAAACACGCCCTTAAATTTAGTATTTAAGGGCTTCCCTGAACCTAAAGATTTAGATTCCTGCAACTACAAGAAGGACTGCCGAGCTGAAAGACCCCTGCAGAGGAAGACCAGAAGACACCAACTGCCTTGGCCCCAGACTTACCGGCCTGTCTCCTGCCTTCCAAAGAACCTGCTCCAGCGACGCTTTCCAAGGGACCAGCGACCTCTGAATCCTCTGAGGACTGCCCTGCTTCGAAAAAGACAAGAAACTCCCGAGGACAGCGGCACTGCTCCAAAAGAACTGCAACTTTGTTACAAGGAGCAGATTTAAAGACCCCTGCAATTCCCCGCAAGAAGCGTGAGACTTGCAACACTGCACCCGGCGACCCCGACTCGACTGGTGGAGAACAACCAACTCAGGGAGGACCCTCCGGCGACTCTACGACTGTGAGTAACCAAAGTTGTCCCCCCTGAGCCCCCACAGCGACGCCTGCAGAGGGAATCCCCAGGCTCCCCCTGACCGCGACTGTCTGAACTCCATTTCCCGACAGCTGGAAAAGGCCCTGCACCCGCAGCCCCCAGCCCCTAAAGAAATGGAACTTCTGTGCAGGAGTGACCCCCAGGAGGCCCTCTCCCTTGCCCAGGTGGTGGCTATCCTGAGGAGCCCCCCCCTTGCCTGCCTGCATCGCTGAAGAGACCCCTTGGTCTCCCATTGAAACCTGAAGGAAACCCGACGCGTGTTTGCACACTGCACCCGGCCGCCCCCGCGCTGCTGAGGGTGTACTTTCTGTGCTACTTTGTGTCCCCCCCCGGTGCCCTACAAAACCCCCCTGGTCTGCCCTCCGAAGACGCGGGTACTTACCTGCTGGCAGACTGGAACCGGGGCACCCCCTTCTCTCCATTATAGCCTATGTGTTTTGGGCACCTCTTTGACCTTTGCACCTGACCGGCCCTGAGCTGCTGGTGTGATAACTTTGGGGTTGCTCTGAACCCCCAACGGTGGGCTACCTTGGACCAAAAACTGAGAACTGTAAGTGACTTACTTACCTGTGAAAACTAACAATAACTTACCTCCCGCAGGAACTGTGAAAATTGCACTAAGTGCCCACTTTTAAAACAGCTTATTGTGTTTTATGACAAAAGTATTCGTGCTAATGTAATGATTCAAAGTTCCTAGAGTACTTACCTGCAATACCTTCCAAACAAGCTATTACATGTGAAATTTGAACCTGTGGTTCTTAAAATAAACTAAGAAAAGATATTTTTCTATAACAAAACCTATTGGCTGGATTTGTCTGAGTGTGTGTACCTCATTTATTGTCTATGTGTATGTACAACAAATGCTTAACACTACTCCTTGGATAAGCCTACTGCTCGACCACACTACCACAAAATCGAGCATTAGTATTATCTCTTTTTACCACTATTTTACCTCTAAGGGGAACCCTTGGACTCTGCATGCTATTCCTTACTTTGAAATAGCACATACAGAGCCAACTTCCTACAACAGAGCACTAATGTATTACATAGACAGGACAAAATAATTTCGAAAAACTAAGCAATTATATATTCCAAAAGCCCCATGCTGGTAACCCTATATACAAACAGGGCCTTGCCAGATGGATAGTCAAATGCATACAGACCTGTTACCTTAAAACTAAAAGAGTTACCCGTTACACCAAAGGCTCACTCCACTAGAAAGAAAGGAGCAACAATGGCTTTTCTAGGTAACATACCAATGACAGATTTGTAAGGCAGCCACTTGGTCTACACCTCATATGTTTACCAAACATTACTCTGTAGATGTGTTAGTGACACAAAAAGTCACAGTAGGACAGGCTGTACTAAGAACATTATTTCAAACGACTTCAACTCCTACAGGCTGACCACCGCTTTGGGGAGGATTACTGCTTTGTAGTCTCTGCACAGCATGTGTATCTGCAGCTACACATGCCATTGAACGGAAAATGTCACTTACCCAGTGTACATCTGTTCGCGGCATGTTTCGCTGCAGATTCACATGCGCCCTCCCGCCTCCCCGGGAGCCTGTAGCCATTTAAGTTCATTAAAATTGTATATATGTAAACAAACATTCCTTTAACACAAACTATGTACATACATATCTATTTTATTGCATGGACATCTCTAGTATCCTCATTCTACCACTCCTACCTCACCCTGTGTGGGGAAAACAATCTAAGATGAAGTTGATGCCCATGTGCAATGGAGCCGAAAGGGAGGAGTCACTCGGTCCCGTGACTCGAAAAGACTTCTTCGAAGAAAAACAACTTGTAACACTCCGAGCCCAACACTAGATTGCAGGAACAGTGCATGTGAAATGGAGCCAAAGAGGAGTCACTCGACCCGTGACTCAAACACTTCTTTGAAGAAAAACATCTTGTAGCACTCGGAGCCCAACACTAGATGGCACAATACGCATAGCATGTGAATCTGCGCAGGGGCGCCCTTAAGGCTTCCCCCACAGAGCCAGATAGCCCGTAAAGGGCTTTTGATTACAATAATAAATTAAATACATAATATGAAAGCCCATAAAAGGCTTAAAAGAACAAAAAAATGAACCCACATAGCTCAGTGTGAAGGTCAGACCTTCACACTGAGCTATGGGGGTTCGAGTCCAGCTGGACTCATTTCCATTTTGTTTTTCCTTTAAATAAAAATAACTATATATATTTTTGAAAAAAAATATTTTATTTTAAATTGGAGACAAATAACTCATTCTAAGTATATCAGACATCAAAGCCTTAAACTCTTTCTCTGACTCTTAATCACTCCCAGACCCATTCACAGACATACTCACACCCATTCAGACCCACTCACACACCTATTCACAGATCTACTCAGACCCTCATGCGCTCACAGCCCCAGTCAGACCATCATGCCCCCACTCAGTTACTCACCGACACACTGCACCCTCTCACCGACCCGCACACACTAAAACACTAATGTACGCACTCTGACACCCAGACAGACATTCTGACAGACACACTTAACCTCAGATACAGCCTCACACCCACAGAGGCCACGGCTAACTTCCATCGTGCATGTGCAAAGGTCCTAGCACAACATTGGGTTCCATAGTTAGGGGGTTGGGTGCATGGACTGGCTGGAGGCCAGCCCTTGCGGGCAACCTCTACTGTGCACGGGAGAAGGTAGTGCACAGTGCAAGGTTGGGTGCTTATAGGAGGTTGGCCTCAGGGTGGGGGCCCAGGCCAGGCCCTGTGGCCGACTGCAGCCGCGCACGGCCAAAGGCCGTGCATGGCGGTGGTTGGATTCACGTATAGCAATTAAAAATACTATCATTTAAAAAAAAAAAAACATAGAAATTCACTGAACAAAATAAAGTTAACAGGAATGTTGTAGTTAGGTTCTGAATTTACTTGTACAAAACCATAGAAATTTAGCACTTATAGTTGGAGTTCTTTTAAGTACCTAAAACTTGTGCCCTGAGGTAACTAACTCGTGACTTTGCCATGCACAGCTAATAACTACATATTCCATTTGACATATTTTGTGCCATCTTTCGTACTCTCAGTGCAACATTTGCAATAACTTATTGATGAGACAACTGCATGGCAAAGGCGTGAGTTATACGGTGAAAGTTTGTTACTTGAAAGAACTCTAACTCTACTGTTAGTTATGGACTGCATTTCATTCTCTGATTTGATGCGTAAAGTGTGTTGCCTTCAGGTTTCAGATGCTCATCTACACGTTTGCAATAAAGACATCACCTCCTCTACCAAGCAGACAAGCGTCTACTATTTCTGTGGACTTAATTGACCCCTGCTCACTGATTCTGGCAGTCTTAGAATGCAGACAGATAGTAAAACAAGCTTGCATTTTATACATTAGCTAATCTTATTCCATTGAAGGTGCTTGCTAAAAGTACCTGTTGGCCACTGGTGATTGAAGTCCATAATCAAAGGTTGGATTAAACAGGATATAGGGCTTTGCTCGGTACGGATACTGCAAAAGCTTGAGGATGTATGAAATGATCCGGAGAATGAGTGGACAGATTGTGCGCTTGCTTAAGATCACAAAAGGTTTGTCCACAGCATGTTGTTTTTTTAGTAACCGTTATTTTGTACCCCCGATTCGTCCCATTACCAAGAAACTTAGAGCAGGTGGCATGCCTGTGTCGTTACTTCAAGTCCAGAAGTAACTTTCCAAAATGATTCGGACCTTTGGTTTCTGTCACAGAGCATAGTCTGATTCAGTTGTGTTTATGTTAAACATCAATGGCTTTATAAACAAGGGTAACCTAGTGGACATGTTACTCCACTGATGACTTCTAGGTAGTTGTGTTGCTACAGTCCTTGTGAAACTGATTTGCCGGCCTTGGGAAGCGTGAGCTTTGTTCAGGTCTCCTGGCACGAACAGCTGTGATGTGTTGAGTACAGTACATCGTGGCCTAATGTGAAGTCGCATATCTCTGGGGACAGTGGAGTAGCAGCTGCTGCGTGCTTTACACCATAGGCTTAGCAAATATATTTATGTATGTGAGAGCTGCGAGCTTCAGGCACAGTTCTTATGAGGCAGACTACCACAGTGATGCACATCACAAACAGCAAAGGTTTTGGGGGTGGGGGGCGGGTGGGGTAATGGGTTACGTGGTGTAATCTAATGTGGGAGGATGAGATCCTTACCCATCTAGTGTTGCAGTTTCTAAATAGACCGGAGTTGTGCCTGCTTTGCTATTTTTCACAGGGTTGTTTCAAAGGTCTTCAAACAGTGTTTCACTTGTTACTCTAGACATTTCTTGGTTGGGCCACCTTCTCTAGAGTCCGGTCCATGGTGTAGTCTTTCTTGAGAAATCTGGGTAATTCACATGTTTCAATATCAGTCATGTCTTTTTGTTTGTCCAGACCGTAGAGTACTCCGATGACATCAGGGTGAATTCACATGTTCTAAAATAATTTATATCATGTTGTTTTTGTCCTCTGTTGTACTAGGTCCATCATAGTTTTCTCCTTAATGGATTTTAATGCCACCATACTAGACCTTTACCGTTCATCTTGTTTTATTCCTACAGTATTTGCTAATCACTTGAGAAAGAATAGTTGATTAGCTAGGTTGTGGCCATGTTTTTGATTAGAACTGCAACTACCTGTGGTAAAGCGTTGTTGATCTAGCATAAGTTACTTCAACTCTTGAGCAAAGTAAGCTACTACGTATCCCACTATCCCTCATTTCAACTCTTCAAGAGTGGACTGTACAACTGTGTGTGGGAAGAGTGGTGTGTGCCTGTGTGGGAAGGATGATGCGTGACTGCAGGTAAATGTTTTAGTTAGTGAAACATACCAGGAAGGCCCTCCAATCCTCCTTGGTTTTGAGAAGACACATGCACACAGTAAATAAACCACTTGTTCAGAGATGAACACAGCAGATCATTTGTTCAATTTTCACTGACAGCAGAGCCATCCCTTTTCTGGAGACTTTTCCCTACATCAATGCAGACTGAACTACTCACTTTTGCTGACTAAACTTATTTGCTGGGGTTACGACCTATTACATGCCTTGGAGAAATTAAGAGCTTTCTTGAATGAGTGGAAGAGCCAGAGCTCCTGGCAGGAAAGGATTTTTCCCTCTAACTTTAAACTAGCACTAGATAAATTTGGATGTGAAAGAGAATTGTTAAAATTAAGAATAGCAGAGCAATTGTGATTATTTATTTTTTTAAGCCAGATCATACAGTAGAGCTATAATCTGGATGCAGAGCTCTGCACGAAACTGAAATTGAACAAATCATTGTCAGCAAACTTAATATTTGGCCGAGTCCAACTCTATCTGCAGTTTTCCCCTTAAATCCTTGATAGGGAGATGTGTTGGGTCATCACCCGGCCTCCCTTAATTGTGATCTCGGTCAGGTAGGAATTCAAGATAGACACCATGTACTACAAGTATGTCCACCATTAACAGATATCAGAAAAGCATAACTAAATCATTTGTTTTAAAATTAAAACTCCCAGTGAATTGAGTCTCATTGTGAGTGCCGGAATGAACATTTATTTTTTAATATTAAATGCATTGTGTATTCTTTTGATTACCAGTTTTTTGTTTTATCCATTTAATTGCTGTAATGTTTTATATTTATTTCAGTTGGGGTCTTAATCAGTTTCAGTTCATTAAATTGAATATTGTCACTTTCCACTCTCTTCTCAGCTACCATTTGCCAAAATGAGCAATGCACTATGTTTTCGGAATACATTCCCTTACTTAGCTGACTTATCTCATGTGTAGTTCAGGCAGAGTAATCCGTTGCCTGTCAGTAAGCAAAGCTATTCCCATTGGCTTCAGACCGCAGCAACGCCTTGGATCTCTGTGCTACACCTGGGAAACTGCACACCTGTCTGAATATCATTCCGCTTTCTGTGGTCTGCATGCATCAGTTTATGCATCTTATGAGTCTGAAGGGCAGTGACTCTCTAGCGGCAGGGGAAAAGGAGATCTTGGGCAAAGGGAGCGTCCGTTTGACTAGTCTATTGGGACAGGAAAAACGAGGGGAATAAGGGAAAGAAACTGGGATGTGGAACTTCTCCTACTAATCAACATTGTCATGGGGTATACCAGGCACAACACTGGAGCATTGCGCCCAAGAATTGTGAACTGCAAGAGAAGAGTAGACTTGCTCCAGCTGCACGGAGATAGAAATGAGAGCCCAGAGTGGCCTCGCATGGTTTCTTTAGAATCTACATTTGTACCAATACACCTCAGATGAGCTGCAGAAAACCAACAAAGACTATTTTTAAAAGACTCAGACATGCAACTATATATATTTTTTGGAGGGTCACTGGTTGCGTTGCTGCTAGACTACAATGCTTCCATAGTGGGCGCAGTTCAAGTGGAAGGTCCAAAGCCCAAACCACCCAGATGTAGACTCCTATAAAGATAACTGCGGGAAAGGCTGCTACTGAAATGCATAGAGTATTCGAAAGTACTCGGAACTCATTTTGAAACATTATGTCAATGTCTTAAATTCCCTATCCTACACTAACTCATCTCTATTCAATTTAATCTGTATTTTTTCCTGCTTTCTCCCCGTTTCTTCTATCCCTTCTTGACTTTTCTGCTCTTATTGACTCACCCTCAATCTTCGATGCTCATAAATACTACTACATGGCAATATGAAGTTTTCTGTCTTATCTAATTTGTGATAATGTGAGTATGTTGTGACCCATCGCACTGCCGTTTTTTTTTTTTACAACTCTTGTTCCGTGTGTGGGTAAATTTAACTTGATCGCCCTTTGCTTTCACACGGTTTCCTTACTTTTATGTTGGAACTTTTAGCATTTCTTTCTTTACCTTTTGTAACCAACTTCGCAGTTCTTTTACAATTGTAGACTATTTTAAGTTATGGTTTTTGTGGTGGTTGGTCACATTATTGGGCCACTCTGAGTTGGAATTGAAAAAGGAGACTAGAGAAGATAATTCAGCTTCAATTAACCTTCTTTCGACTCCCCTCCAAGCAATCTCTATTGAAATATTCCTGATAAGTGTAGTCACGGTCAGTGAAGTTTGATAGTTTCAGCATAGCGCTCAGAAGCATTTGTCATTAGCACTTTGCTGTTAGTTACTCATGTGTGATCACAAGGCGAGCTTCATCTCCTTTTAGAAGCAGACACTAGGATTTACCATTCTACAGCAGCCTTTTCTGAATGGTGCTTGTTGCTAGTAGTAACGCGTTTTTTTTATTTTTATTTTTTATTTGGTTTAATCCTGAGAAGAATGCCTTATTTCCCCCATCCTTTGCAGTCCCGATGCCATCTAACGAGCATTCTTGTATTATCTCAGCACCCTACCTCGTATGCCAAGCTACCATGGTTCCTAAAAGAGTAAGGGAAGAAAGCTGGGACATCAAGTCCTGAATCCATTCTGCAAATCACTTCACATTCTTCTCGATTGGTGACATTACAGATTATCCTCCAATTTTAGATTTAATGTGTTCCATCGTCTTGGAAGATGAATGTTTGTGACCTTATTCACTTAGAACAATAGATTTTTTTTTAAAGGTTTCTGGTAGTGGATTGGCTGATAAAAACACCTTTAAAATACCACATAAAAATAACTGTTTAGAAGTGCCTGCAGCTTTTCCAAGATTTGGGCTTGGCTGTAACGTTTCTAAAGCTGTCTCTAGCCCTCCATCTGCTCATTTTCTTATGACTCACCTGGATACCATTGCCAACCAAATATCGTGCACAGTACAGATGTTAACCATGGCCTGAAAATTGGAAGTTACATCTTCAGGCATAGTGATGACAAGGCACTTTTTTTTTTTTGTCGTATACCCTCATTTTGAGGGTGAAGATGATTCAGATATAAGTTGTGCTTTAGTGTGTAAGAGCCATCAGTGATTAAGGAAGCCATTTGGTTATGTACCATAGGGAGAAATCTGTAACAGTGCAGCATCTGAAAAGCATGTCTCTTTAGTCGGGCAACCAGACATAACAGATACTTTCCTCAGTGAGTGGGAAGCCCAGAGGATTCTGGGTAGGTGCTGAGCCATAGATCACGTGCCCAAATGAAACAAATCTTACTATTATGCTGAAACTGAACATATTTAGGCTGGCAGTTTACCCGCAACTCATTAGAAAAAAAACACAAACCGTGCTATCTGAGTGTGTTTTAAAAGAATGCATGCGCACCGGATTCATCTATCTCTTGAGCGACTTTGCAGACCTTTTCTGGTCATCACATCAAGCATGTCAGCAGAATGTTTTCTAGTTGGAATCTGCAAGTAGGTAGATCGCTGTAGTAGTAGGATAGATTTCCTCAAATAGAGAGAGTGCCAGACGATGGTGAACCTGTTTCATCATCGGAGCTCATATCACCCCATCAGGAAATCTCTTACCAAATATCGAACGTGGAGACATTTCCTGGATACCTTATTTGATATCTAAGTGAGGTGATATTTTCACGTACTTGGAGTGAATAATGCATCCCTCTTCTTTAGCTTTCCTTGTCGATGCTTAGTGGCCTAGTTAAGGATGTCTCCGTGCCAAATCGTGATATACCCCAGTTGACCAAGCAGGCATGGTTTCTGGATCTCTTAGAAATTTCCAGTACACATTCACCTCATGTTTTCCACTGCAGAATCCCCTACACCAAGCCCAGTTCTCTGAATCTTACAGCTTCTCTGCTGAGTATTTAGAATTTGGTCAGCTACATCTCTTTCCAAGTAACTCAATTGTTTTTTGATTGAGTACATGTGCAAATATCTTGTTAAGCACAATAATGCAAATTTTCAACATGGTTACAGAAACAAATCAAAGTACATGTCAGTAGGTTAGCAAGTATATACCTCCAGATGTACAGTACTCAACAGTGCAGGTATGCTGTCAATGATTCATGATAAATTGTGCATATCGGGATATTGGCTACAACTCTCAAAACAGCACTGCCAGTCATCAACAATGGCAATTATCTAATTGAAGAGAAGGAACTGTATAGTACTCAGGAGAGATGACCAAAGACCTCAGAAATGAGCTCTAAGGGCGCTTCAGTAAATAAAAAGAAGAAATTGTGGTAACTGTGAAGGCAGGGGTGTCCCGCGATGTGCCTGGTGAACGTGCAGCTGTATGCTGGGTATTATGGATGATAAGTGGGATGGTGTAACAATCCAGACGCCAGTATTCAGTGCTCTGTGGGGTTGGGGTGGAGAGGCATGTGAGGTAATCAAACCCAGTCACTAATATCAGAGATAGTTGTGTGTGCTGTGAAATTGGAGGACCTCACTCTGGACCCAAAGGGCTAGGAACGGCAAAGTACGTTGTACAAATAAACCCCATCCAGTCAGGGAGGTCTCTGGTCCGTTTTGGCCGATTGTTCCTCAGTGTAAACATCCCAAGCATCCAGAGATGGCATCACCCCTCGCATTAAAGGTAATAACCTCTATGTCACTGTCTCAGTGAAAGTCAGTTTAAGAAGGTCTTTCAAATAGAGGGACAGACTGCGCTGCAGTGGATTTCCAAACCATAACTATGCAATGCTTCAGGAGAACGAAGGCCAAATCAGTCATCTTAACTTATTTATTTTTGTGCTTCTGGGTGGGCAGCCCAAACAGGTGGTGCAGCGGGTCACACTGCAGCGGACGGCCCATAACCTCAGACAGGGTCTGAATAGACTCCCTCCCAGAAGCGGGGAATCTCCAGTGTCCCAGACCATATGAAAGAAGTCAGCTTCTGTGTAGGGACAGCGGGGGCATCCCGAGGAGGCACCTGGAAAATACGATGAAGGCGTACCGGAGTCAGGCAAGTCTGGTGGACATAGTTGAATTAGATGTATTTCACTTGTAGCATGTGGGTCCACTGCTTGTTCGTCAGCTCCTGCCCAACAGCTTGAACCCATTTGTCCATTAAAACTTGGAGGGTGGGCACACAACTTTATAACAGTCCACTATAAAGCAATGTGATTGCGTGTCTCCCAGATTGTGCCCCAAGAACACCTGTAGTGCCAAGGACGTAGCTGGTTCAGCACGATCTGGTTCCCACGCAGCACTAGGGCATTGTAGTTCAAGAACTGACCATCATATGAATATCGGATCTGTCCTTTAGATCTTGGAAGAACATCAGGAGTTTGTGCTCATATAGATCCCCAGGATAAGAAAGCTGACATTTGTCCATGCATCCTTGTCAGAGTGCAGTCCAGTGAAAACCCCGAGAGGACCCATAATGGCAAGGCAGAGGCATACAGGACTAGGCCATGGCTCAGGGGTCACTTTCCGAACCCAGCAGTACTTAGCCACCCTGGCCAGATGGCCCATCTGCCGTGCAGCACATAGAGGACCCATGAGCCCGCCAGGATATTCTGTATGCCAAAGTCTCAGATGACACACGACTGCTCAGGAGAAGGGCCCGTTACATGCCACCACAGGAGCCACTGCAATTGGGCATCCACGTGACACAATTCATAGTGTGCACCCAGACTCCCACTCTTCAGACTGGCAAACGAATTCTCTAGTGCCACCCTTTTCCTCTCTGGACCCCAGATCAAAACAGTAAGAAGTAAGTTCATGTTCTGGAAGGAGCTCTGGGGTATGAAAATGTGCAGGGCCAAGAAGTGGTAAAGTAACAGGGTAATGCTTGCATCTTCAGTTGACACCCTGACCATTGAGAGAGTGGTGGAGAATTCCAGAATGTCAGCGAATGGTATGCTCCTGCCAAAGCCCTCAACAGGTTGCTGTTCACCAAATCCCGCTCTGCATGGTAGACATTAACGCTGCAGTAACGAAAGGTGTCAAATTGTCACAACAGACCGGAGAGGCAGGTACCCTCGTGCTGTTCTTCAGGGTTACTATGGAAGGGGAAAATTAGACCACTTAAACCTGTCCAGGCCCCACCGCAAACAACTGTTCATCTGTGAGGCGAAACAACCTGCGGAGATTGGGGAACGTGTTCCTCCCTGGAATAAAGCCATTCTATTGCGGGTGCACCAAACTCAAGATGTGCGGCAGCAGGCAATCCACAATGATTTTACCCAGTACATTACATTCTGTTTTGAGCAGCGAGAGTGGTCGATAGGAGCATACCTCCAATGGGTCTCTATCCTGCTTGGGGAGGACCCCGATCAGTGCCTCTCACAGTGATGGTGGAAGTACTCCCACCGACTTAGCTGATTGGAACAACCTTAAAAGTCGCGGAGCAAGCATGACTCATTATGTCGATTAAAACTCCACAGTGAGTCCATCGGTCCCAGGAATCCTGTTGTGGCGAACTGTTCCAGTGCCAGGCGGACCTCAGTGAGCATCATTGGAACATGTTGGGGGTCCAGGAATGGAATCAGACTGTCCAAGTATGCGGGCTTACCAACCTCGGAGCATTCCTGATAAAGGGCGCTGTACTAGTCGAAGAAGACCTTGTTAATGGCTTGAGTATATCACCTGTCTTAGACCAATGGCTGTCAACCGAGTTTGCTTGTACTCTGACCACACAGCCAACATAAGACCCCACCTTATCGCCCTCTGTATGTTTAGCAGTATATACTGCATGGTCCAGACTACCTAGTCTGTCCAACAGTCTTATGATCTACCCTAAGTGAGGTAAGTACACCCTGCAGATCTCAGCTGCGCAGATTGCGGCCTCCATCATCAGCCCACTCCGTAGTCTTACTTTTACACCATATGCGGTCTTCATCCAAAGGCCATGTATGAGCACCTTAGAGCTGTTCCACTACACCCCTCTATCAGACACGGTTTCCCTATTTAGCTCAAAGAACTGGAGAACATGCGTACCCACCGTCTCTTGGAACGGTGTCTTGGAGTGCATGCGTAGGCAGCCTCCACATAGGAATCAGGGTCTGATGCCTACCCCAGTTCAACACAACTAGTAGAGGCCTGTAGTCTGATAGCATGCAACTCAAATATTTAGCCGATATGACAAAGGGGGAGCATCCTGGGTTTACCCGGAAGGGGATCGGTCCTCGTTTTGAGGTTATGGACTGGGGAAAAATTAGAATATACCTCCGCAAGGTGATTTAGAGGCCGCCAGATATCCTGGAGTCTACCATGCATCAGCCAGAAGGCTATGATTGCGTTATCCTACCTGCATGCCTCGGAGTGGACCGATCCATGTGGATGTCATGTACACAATTAAAACCTACCCAAATGGCACAAGAGCGCTGTACAGGGTCAGAGCCTACAGTCAACAAGTGCTAGGAAAACTGTCTCGTTTGTGCATTGTTATTGTTTTGTGATGTAGTATTTTTATTTTATTTATTTTAAAGAGATGAGCCTCCAACTCTTTCCTAAATTGGAGCTCACCTGATCAAAATGGGTTTGTTATTTCAGGTTCCAGATGCTGGGTGCATAGAACTGACCAGTCGTGGGTTTTTTACTTTTTTACACTTCTTAGTCTGCGTCTGATGCTGTCATGGCTGCAGGTGTGCAGAGAACCACCATAGCTGATAAGCGGGGATGCTGGTTATGGTGACTTTGTACATGATGCATTAGGTTTTGAAGATGGTGCGGGCTGCCAAGGGATGCCATTGACTTTCATCAGGATGAGGGTGATTTCTTTTAACCCTTGATGAGACCTGCTGCGGTGTGTAGGATGCCTTCAAGGGGATGCCACTGTGGAGTCTGGGATACCTGGAGCAGGGCGTTGCCAGCACCCAGACGCAAGAGTACAGGGCTTCAACAGCAGTTTTGAAGTCTTTCTGAAAGAAACAATTTGGCTTTTTTATCATAAAGACCTGATATCAGGGCATTTATTTTTTTAGGGTTAAGCCTGCAAGTGCATGCGCTAGGGCATGCGTCTCTCTTGCGAGACCGGGCAGCGTTAAGTACATGTCTTGGAGCCCACCTGTCACTCACCATTTATTAGATTGCGTGGCACTCTTTACAGCCTCGTAATTTGTCAAGGCATGTCTGCCATCCCTTCCGTTTTCCTGTGTGGAGCAGGCAGAAAAATGCCTAGCAGGCACAAAATTGTATTTATTAAAGTTATTTTTTTTTTCCTAGTCGTCTTTTCTCAGTTTCTCATGTTTTTCTTTCGTTTTTGATCATGGGCGCCATCATCAATAGATAACAATTAACTTGTTGGAAATATGCGACACCTATTGCTTTGCAAATGCTTATTAGTGCTTGGTTCTGCTCAGTATCCCTGGTGTCTCCATTGTAGTCCACTCCAAGACCCGGTGTAAATTGTGGATAAAATGTCCACTTTAATACCAGGAATTCTTGTGTGTGCGCTGATTTTGTGGCTTCTTGGACACATCACCGAAGAGCTGCACTCTTTTCCTTAGAGACGACTTCACTTAAACAAAAAAAAAAACTTTACATTTGAACAGTAAGCCATTCTGCTCAAAGGAAATCAAAAATATAAGGAAATTGCACTCCTCTCGCTGCATACTTAATTGCAATCTGACGTTGTGGAAAGTTGCTAAAACTCCATTAGCATGATAACTTTGTGACTGAGAGGGAACCCCTGAAATCACCTTAACTAATGTTAACACGCACTAACCTGCTTATTCCGAGATGCATTTCATTATAGTACAGGAAGATGGTTATTTAGAGAATTTCACAGTTTGTGCCGTGGTCAGATAATTGCTGCTGCCGCAGGCTTAACAAATGTTGCACCCAGCTCTTGTTTCAGTGTTAAGTTCATACCTGTGAGCTGCAGTTGAGCGCGCACGTATCAGTCTATGGCATTTGTCAACAAGCTGTCGGGGCGAATCATGTCAAAGTAGGCGGTAACTCAAGTGCATTGTTTAAATTGCATAGCCTCCTCAGTTTCTGCTATCATGTAGAAATCTGAAGAAAAGATAATTCAAGTTTTCCTTTGCAAAGACAGGCTGCAAAAGCTGTTTTTTCTCTATCAGTGGTAAATAAGGTTGCTCTGTTATGTGCAGCTCACTAACTGCTAAGAAAACCACAGCTAAAAATGCGGCCTCGAATTCTAAGAAAGACTTTGGTGTGTGTCATGTGACTTGCTGGAATTGCCTCCGAAGTGTTGCCTCATTTGCATATTTCTCCCTTACTCGCGGGTGCAAAGTAGAGAAGTGGAGAAACCACATCCTTGTTTACATCTGTACGAGAAGGGGCAAGGCTAACGCGAGTTCATCGTTTTCTGAAGGCTGGCAGAAAAGCAAAAGCCAGACTTCCAAAACTGACTAGTGAATGGTTATTGTATGTATGTTTAAAAATTATTATTGAGCAGTTTGATTTAAAACAGTGTGATTGTACTTGTATTCAGTTGCTATGTCATTAAATAAAATAACAGGTGTGTTCGTGTTAATTTCTTTGTTTACACTTACAATAACTGGGTAATGGTAAATTGTCGAGGGTGATTTACCTCTGAATTCTCACAGCGTGAAGTTTGATAGTGCCACTGTTTCTTTATGTGTGCCCCAGTGTCGTCCCTTAAGGTTGTCTTGCTGTACATCAGTTCTCCTTGACCAGAGCACTTGAACATGACTTAAGTTCCTTGCTCATTCATTAAGTGAGTTTGTCGGTTTGGAGAAAACAATTTTGCTTTTAGCTTAATGTATTAGCTCATATGGTTAACTATTTGTACTTCTGTCCATTTGGCAGATCATTATGACCCATGTATTTTATGCTGAGGTGCCAAACAACCTCTGTTGGAGACAGGTGACAGCTTAATCAATCTGAAGAATTAGATCTAATCTACCGTAGTCCAAGAATCTCAGACATTAGTTAGGAGTTTACTTATTTAGGTTGTCATAGTTTTGGAAAAAAATGCCTTGAAAAGGAGCCTTTTGCAGTTCAACTTTTCTCATTTGCAAGCTTACATACAGTTCACAGTTCTTTGTTCTCTGCAGTCATAAATGCAGGCAGTAAAACGTCACCTCGTTGTTGGCCTCCTCCTCCTGATTTAATCTCTAAAATTACTCCAGAGTTTCTGTAATTTCTGTGCACTTCTCATTTGCTCTGAAGCCATTGGTCAGTTTGAGTTAGTCAACGCAAAGGCATTGGCTAGAGTTAATCTGACTGTTGCCTTCGCCATCCTTATGGACTGTGATGGAGGTGTTGAGTCTGCTCACTGCAATAACTACCTTTTTTTTCTTCACACCAATATCCTTATCAACAGTCCATTGCCCCCCCCCCCCTTTCTTGGTCATTGTTTTTCTGGCCGATCAGGGAAATGGCTAGCTTTTTCAGTGCTTTGTCATTGCTCTGCTCAGACATCGCATGTAATGTGAAGACATACTATTTGTACTACTGCAGTTACTAGGTTATAGAACTTGAGTTTCAGTTCTAGGTGTTTTGGCACCCTATACAGAGTCCAGGCAACCCTTAATGATGGTGAATAGGTGTCCAGATCACGAAAGCTCTCCAGGGGTAGACCAGGCTAGCAGCTGAAGCTTATCCAGGAGGAATGTAAAGCACTTGCAATACCACAGTAGTCTGACAGTAACTTACTCACATGGAAGAACCACACTAGTGTTGCAAAAATAAAGTATACTTTATTACAGCACTACTACTTGACTAGCATTGATATATCTCCCTTTGGAGATATCTATACCCAATATCTACACAAAATAACCAGAAAAATAGCATAAAATATACAGGGCCCTATGGGAAGGCCAAACCATATATTACGAAAGTGGACTGTGAAATAGTGAACCCAACTAAGGTAAATGTGGTAGTTAGCCAGGGGCTGGGGGTTGATGAAAACACCAGAGATAAGTACGGTAAGTGTCCCCAGCGACCAGGTGCAAGGTAGTTACCCACCCAGTCTTCCCATAGGTTAACGCAGAGAGCAGTGGATTCAGGAGTCTTTCCAGTGGACCCAGAGTAGGCCAGCAGACAAGAGGAAGGTTGGAGAGTGCCCCACCCAAGGATACCCAGACGACAGGAGTACCTACACCAGGGGACCCTGATGCAGATGGGAGAAGGGACTTTGTCTGAAGTCAGTGGATGCCTCAGATTGTCCAGCTGCTGTCACGACCTATGGACCAGGCCGGTGTAACCCAGAGACTGATTATGGATGTGGAAGAGCTGAAAAGGAAGGGGACAGTCCAGCACCCTTGGAGGCGCCTGTGTGGTGCAGGTGGCAATGCCCACCCTCCTAGAGGTAAAGTTCCTGCAAGGCAGAGGTGGAAGAAGTACAGCTGCAGGGCCCAGGAGCTGCAGAAGATCCCAAGAGTCACCTACAAGCTGTTCTCTATGGTTGCTGGATTGCTGGATTGCTGGAGGGTCAGTGACCAGCCAGGCCACCAACAAGCACTGGCCAATGTAAGCAGGAGCTGCAGAAGTATTTGCAGAGTTTTGGGGGACCAGTAAGGTCCAGGAGACTCCTACCCTTGAGGGAGTCTGAGCTGGCCCTCAGCACGCAGGAAGTCTAGCGGACGTCTGTGGAGCCCCCACAAGTGATCCACAGGTGAAGAACACGGACTCGCAAGGAGACCTTACCAGCACAGCAAAACAGAAGTCCCACGTTGCAGGAGCTGCAGCACAGGGGCTGATCTTAGAGTTGCAGAGTGCTGGATGCTGGCGATTTTTGGTGCCTGAAGATCTCCTGGTGGAAGAGTCAACAAGCCTTGGCAAGTGCAACAGTCGCAGTGCACAGGCGTTCCAGTCCAGTGCCAGGAGCAGGGCCCACAGTTGCCCAGGTTGGTCAGAAGACCAGCAGGACCCAAAGGAAGCCACAGACTCACCGCCTGTGAAGCAGAGCCTTTAAATGTTCGTGGAACAGCAGTCCTCACCTGCTGGTTGACGATGTCTTGAGGTGCCTGTGGTTTCAGGTGAGTGGTTCCTTCGCTCCAAGGGAAGTTCCTTGATGCTACCGGGTGCAAACAGTCCCTGTGACCCTGAAGGATGCACAGCCATGGATGTTGCACAATTCTTGCAGGATCCGGGGAAACAATGTTGCAGTGGGAGCCTTCCCATCAAAAGCGGACAGGTTTTGGTTCCAAAGCAGACCAGCAGCTGCCCTGTTCATATATTTTCACAAGAGCGAGAACTGGGGGTTCCTGAATTGGTGCAAACTGGATTATGCAAGGATGGCACCAAATGTGCCCTTCCAAGCAGTCTGGTGGCACTGAAGCCACACCACCCCAGCCCTTAGACACCTAATACACAGGGGGTGGTGATCACACCTCTCCCTTGCAGGAAGTCCTTTGTTCTGAGCCTGGCTCACCAGCAGGGGGGCCGGACAGTGTCTGGGATCAGCAGTAGCCTGGGCTTGCAGCTAGACCCCATAAGGTTGCACAGGGAGAACTGGGAGATCCTCTAAGGAACCCCCAGAGTACATAGTATCATGCAACTAACACTGGTATCAAACATGTTGGAATCATGCAACTACACCGATTCCAAACATGCCTAGGTTCAGAGAAGTCATTATGTAGTTGGACCCCTTGTGTTGTCTAGTGTCCACTACATACCTTAAGATGGCCTCCCCGCACTTAGAATCCAGAAATTGACCTGGGATCTGTAGGGGCACCCTACTTATGCAGAGATACCCTCACACTTGGGGACATGCACCCTGCTCTAGGGCTGAAGGGCCTACTAGAGGAGTAACTTAGTGTCTAAGTGCAGTGACCGGGTTCAGTGATGAAAGGGTGTATGCACCCTTTCATACAGGTCGCAATGGCAGGCCTGAATGCAGTTTGCATGGGCTCCCATGGGTGGAACAAAATATGCTGCAGCCCATGGGAGACGCTGGTGTACCAATGCCGTGGGTACCTAAGTACCATATACTAGGGACTTACATGGGTGCACCAGTATGCCAATTAGAGGAGAGAGTACAGTCACTGAGGTCCCGATTAGCTGAATTCCAGAGTATTACATTAAAAACACACTGATGGGCAAAAAGCGGGCATAACTATGATAGAAAGATGGCACTTTCCTACAAACATTATCCCTGATTATGCTTCCGTTCAAGTATTAAGAGTTTTTGGCTTATCAAACCGGACACAAGTCTAGCCGTTTGACTACTTAGATGGAATTAAAACTTTCCTACAGTAAATGTTTGCCGTCTCTGCACTTTGTGCTATGTAGTGCAAATGTTTCCCCGTTGGTCACTTCAAAGCACTTTGGTATATAGGCCAAGTCCTGGGATAATAACTAAGCCCTGGCAAAAGTCTGGCGAGTTTGGAGGCTGCAGGTAGCTGGCCAAAGATAGTTTTCTTTATTACAGTAGTTACTGAGTCTTGTGATCCTTTGATTAGTTTTTTTTTTTAACCAAGTGTGTGGTTTAGCAGCTCTTTAACAAATGGATTCAGTGCATTTCAGAACTTGGGACCTTGTGCTTCGTCGACCAAAAGCCACTAACGTGCCTTTAGGAAGGGTTTGTGTTCTCCTTATGTCTTATGGTTGGGTACAGAATACCTTAACAATTGTTCTGTTAATTGTCCATCACTTTTTCTATAAACTTAGGAGTTTTACCTGTGACACGGGCTTTAGTGAGCTTCATCAAATGGTTACTTTGTAGGTGTGTGAGGACCTCTGTAAGATTACAGGTTAGTGCCCTTGTTTATTTCGGGATAAAAGCTAGTTCTGTCCCAAAAATAACCACGATTAGTTCTTTTCGTCTGTTCTGCCAGATGCTGACTCTTCCCAGTTTTACTGGCAGTGTGGTACTATTGTTTGCTTAGCGTCTCAGTTGCAGAGCCTGTTTTGTAAATACACCAAGCAATACGTTTTCTTCAAATTGTAGCCATACTTAAGTAATAGGTGCTGGATGGGGATTTGTGTGTTGACTATGTTAGTTAACGCAGAAGTGAGACCCTTGAGGGTCATCAACTGAGAATTATTTTGCAGAATTGCATTGTTTGAAAGTTTGAAGAAGTTCTATGAGCCTCTCTAGACCAGTTTCTGATATTCCATCCATATGCCATTTGCTAAAGTACAATGGGGTGATTTATGTGTCCTAAGCTCCAAAGGCGGATGATCCCAAAGGCTGCATGTTGCTTTTTGTCTAGAACAATCTTTTATCCTTTTATATTTGTTAGGGCAATATTTATTTTCCAGTGATGTGATTAAACCAGTCTCTGAGATTGTGAAATTCCACTTCTGAATTGTCTTGTTGCTTAATTGATTTTTACGTCGTCCACCCCCCCCCCACCCCCCCCCCCCTTTTTTTTCTGGGCTTAGGTAGTATGGTTTAGTATGGACATTGGTTGTAAAGCATCTTGTAAAGTTCAGTGTGTACTTTTTTCATATGGTGTGTAAGAGATAAGATGTGCATTGTCCATGGGGTTTGAAGAAACACTTTGAATAAGACACCAAATCTTTACACATTAAAGTGTAATTGCTGGTCAGTTAAAACTCTCTCTGCGGCTTCTAATTGCACAACCATAAATTCTTTGTTTTACAGCTGACCAGATCTACGGAGACCAGGACATGCATGAAGTGGTTAGAAAGCACTGTATGGACTATCTGGTGAGTGAAAATATGAAATGAGTAAAAACTATTGTTTGTTTTCTACTATTTGGAAACTCGGCTCTTAGAAACCCTGAGACTGATCAAGAAAATTGCAGAGATTCTCCAAACTCTGTTACCCATTCCCAAGCCTTGTCTGCATGGCAAGGGTGACTGGCTATATTGTATTACAGGACCAAAAGTGTGGAAAGTATTGCCAGCAAAGGCTAAATATAAGCCTGCCCTTTTAGTTTGTAGTAAAACTCTTGAAGGGGCCATCCATTGCACAGAAAAATTTCACTTTCCATCACTAATGATCACCAGTAATAGGCTTTTCCAGTGCTTGTATTGGAAATACTTCTGTGCGGGAGCTCACTGGTTGGGGATCAGTGTAGCAACAAATAGGGGGTGGAGTCAGAAGGAGTGGAGTCCAACACACAACTTATACATTTTTTTTAAAAACTCTGCCACAAAGTAATTGGCAGCAGTGAGACAAGTGACAGTAAATCTGTTCTGGCTTAATTTGTTGCAAATGTTGCATTCTAAAGTATCATATGGAGTTAAGCCACCTGGTGCAGACACTTTGGATACCCAGTCCTATTGAATAATTATAATGGTCACATAACTTTGGTGGTTAATGCACTTGCTGGAAAAATCTGTTTTGTCTAGTCTGATGCCTAAAGTAGCATAGAGGGTTAATGTTTCTCCAGCAAAGCACTTTGTGTGACGTGCAGATGACCAAATTCAAATTTATCAAGCTGGGTTAATAGGTAGTGTTTTTGGGAAAGATCCTTTTTTACTTTGAATTCATGAATCGCAATCCTTCTAATATACCTTCTAATATAATACAGTGAGCTATGAACCAGCATCAAGGATCTACATGCAAATTGGCAGGCATGGGTTAAAAACCTTACTGTTTTTTCTCAATCTGTTATACGGCTATTTTTTTTGTTGTTGTTTTTTTTCGGGTAGTAATAACGTCTTTCTAGTACAGCCACCGCAAAGCTCTGTCTAAGGCCTCCTACTTTAGTAATCTATCCTTGTCAATTTGAGAAAAGAGACCGAACCTAGGTTTCAGCCTATCAGGATGCCCGTCCCTCTATCTCACTCCTGTGAGAAGCTTCAGTCCCTCAGATTTTCTACCGCACAACGTGCTAGAAAGTCTCCACTGAGCTCTGCTCAGTGTCACCTTTGAGAAATCATTACTAGTATCTTTTTCCTCAGAATGTTACTTCTGCCAGTTGAAAGCTTCTAAACCTCTTTACTAGTCTAGAGGAAGTCTAATTTCTGAGTCAATCACCATGTCAGACAGAGAAGAACACTCTTTAGAGCCTACAAGACCTGTGGTAAGAGGCTTCACTTTGAGGATCCCCACAAGGACTGCATATATTGCCTTTATATGGACCATTCTGCAAAGCATTATAAGGTGTGCAGGACCTTTTCTAACAAAATCCCAGGGAGGGCAGGCTGCTCATTTGGCTCCGGAAGTTAAAATCCAGGATAAACCCGGTTTCTGTTTCCGATGGTGATGAGTCATCTACATCCTCTAGGAAAACTCAAAACAATGGACAGATCACCTCAAACTGGTCGTGCTTAGGATCAGCCTAAGAAAGCTTTAAAAAAGACTAAACAAGGGTCGGTCTTATAAAGCTCCCAGCCCTTCTAGTTCTCCTCACAATAGGTCTGCACCCTCCCATAGAGAGAAGAGCGTTCTGTCTTGTCAGAACGTCATAAAAAAAAACAACTTCTGAGCCTCCTATACCACCTCCTGCGGTTCCGCATTCCTTCAAGAAGCCATCTGGTAAGGACAACAACATCGTCAACAAGTGTTGAGGAAAGTGTGTACGGCATCATCGATGACCTCTACTATGACAATTTACAGGGCATGCAGAACTCCTAATGTTCACATGACGACGACACCATCGTAGATGACCCCTTCAGTCATATCAATGCCTAAAATAACCAGTTCCTCACCTCAAACGATGAAAGCGACAGTGAAACCATCGTTGACTACAGCTTTACTGCCGGCAACTGCCTTGTAGAGTGGGGTGGGGGTGTTAACACAGTCTTTACAGCTGGCCCAATCGACGTCAACGGCCTCTTCCATGATACCATCGATGACGTAAAATGTAAAAAAAAAAAAAATACAAAATCTAAATTCCTGTCACCATCGCACATGTCTCCAAGTAAAGTGTCCCCATTAATTCCTCTGCCTCTTTTGGAAGAGGATGACAGAGGAGGAAGGGCCATTTTCTGTAGCCCACAGCCCTTCCGAGTTACATGTAAAGTGCCAGGGCTTGGACAACGACAACCAGTATGATCATCAATATTATTATTCACCTAGGGATCCTTATTCATACAAATAGGAAATCTTTACTAAGCCTGAATCCCCTATCGAAGATTTGCAATTAATGCTAGAGGACTACAGGAAGAGATTCCCACCAGTCAACACTGAAACCCAGCAGGCATCTGTACCTTCATCAGCTCCACCTCCTTCCACACCTGTTAGATCGCAGGTATTGCCGTTGGACATACCTCCGCATATACCTATGTCAATTCCAGCACAGGTTCTGTCAACATCTGATGATGACAGAGAAGATGGGGAGTTGCCAGATGCTGTTGCGGAGTGGGATGATTATCAATTACGTACTCCATCTTTGCCTTCCACTGCCCAGTAGGCTTATCACCAGGTGACATCGGGGATTCCACAGGTTATTGGAACCGACCGCAATGAGGTTTGCACTACCTATGCCAACAAAGCAGATGGACTGCTTTCTTTGTGACTTTAAGGAACCATACCAAAAAAGTTTGTAATCCATACCCATAGTTGACTACATATGGGATGAGGGGCTAAACGTAATGAAAAATCCTGCTACTGTTACTACGGTCTAGTCTCGCTTTGATAAGAAATATAAGGCACCAGACGGTGCCCCAGCCTGCCTAACTGGACACCACCAAACTGTGTTCATTTATTACTCAGACAGTGCAGATCTAGGAATTGTTTGGCACCAATTTCTGCTCTGCCTGACAAAGAAGGAAGCAGCCTTGATAATATAGGAAAGTGCTTCTCCTTACTGCCTTCTCTTATGGTAAGGGTGTCAAATTCATTATCAGTATTAGGCAGCTACGATAGGCAGCTATGGGCAGACATTGCCTTGCCTAGACCAGCTTCCGGAAGATTCAAAGACGGAAGCAAGCAAAATACTGCAGGAGGGGGTGAAAGAACTTCTGCTGAAGTCATCGACTGCGATGGATATCGCTACCACAGCTTTTTGACAGGTGGCAGGATCTGCTGTTTTAAGAAGGCAGGATTAACTTTGTGCCGCTTCTTTTAGACCTGAAGTGCAAAACAAAATTCTCGACTTGCCTTTTGATGGAGAAGCCCTTTTTTGGGAAACATATTGATGATGCCCTGCAGACTATAAAAACTAATATGGATACAGTAAAGTTGCTTGGGGCACAACAATTTAGAAAACAGTCCTTTTGGGGTGCCATAGGACAGAAATATCCATCCTACAGAGGGGGATTTCAGCACTATAAATATCCATCTTTATCTGAGTCTTATAATCCTTTCGTCCTCAATAACAGAGGCTGCCTCCACAGGCTGCATATACTAGGACCACGCAAAGGGCAAGAGCAGGGCGGCAAACGAGGGAAGCAGGATGCAGGCAATGACTTCTCACTAACTTCGGCTACATATCTTTCCTCAAAAATAGGAGGAAGGATTTCCCAATAGTTTCACAAACTGGCACAAAATTACTTCGGACCAATGGGTGTTAAATCTTATTCAATTTGGCCATACACTGGAGGTCCTACAAATACCACCAGCAAGACCACATCCTCCACACAATATAAAACACCTAAATCTTCTCAGAAAAGAAGCCTGAACGATGCTCCATAAGGGAGCTATAGAAAAGGTTCCTGTTCAGGACAAAAGCAGGGATTTTTTATCCATTTCTTCCCGGTCCAGAAGAAATGGAAGGAATGGTGTCCAATCTTGGACCTCGGAGACCTGAATACCTACCTCATGAAGCAACCGTTCTGTATGATCACTTTAAAAAAAAAAATTCCTTCTCAATCCTGGAGATTATATGTCCACTCTTGATGTCCAGGACGCATACTTCCACATTCCTATATATCCATCCCACAGGGAATTTCTCAGATTCGTGGTAGCCGGAGAGCCTTTCCAGTTCAGTTTTTCCTTTTGGCCTGAAATCTGCCCCCAGAATTGTTACCAAATGCCTAGCTTTAGTTGCAGCTTCCCTCAGAAAACTCAAAAATCAAGTGTTTCCGTATCTAGACGACTGGCTCATCAAGGCCAAGTCCAGGTCGCAGGAGCAGGGAGCAACAAAGGCCTGTGTGGAGCTGTTTGGAAAATTAGTCCTATCAAACACAGCAAATCAGCTTTTCAACCTCTGAAAAGAATTTCTTTTCTAGGTTCATATCTGGACACATCCAACAACAAGACAGCTCCTGCAAGGGAGAGACAGAAAAAACTAATGTTCGATGGCATCTGTCGCTGTAGATACACATGTTCTGCATAGCTCGCCATCTGGTGTTGGGTCGGAGTGTTACAAGTTGTTTTTCTTCGAAGAAGTCTTTCGAGTCACGGGACCGAGTGACTCCTCCTTCTGTCTCCATTGCGCATGGGCGTCGACTCCATCTTCGATTGTTTTCTTTCCGCCATCGGGTTCGGACGTGTTCCTGTCGCTCCGAGTTTCGGAACGGAAAGTTAGTAAATATTGGAAGATTTTCGTCGGTATTGTTGCGTTCGGGATCGGCGTAGTTAGATTCAACACCGCATCGAAGATCGACGCGCTCCGGTGCCCTTCGGGGTAGTTTCGATCCCCCGTCGGGGCCTGGTCGGCCCGACCGCGTGTCGAACAACGCCGATGGAACGGACCCCGTTCCGTTTTTGTCCCAAATGCCACAACAAATACCCGTATACAGACCAACATTTGGTCTGTAACCTGTGCCTGTCACCTGAGCACAGTGATGAGACTTGCGAGGCCTGTCGCGCGTTCCGGTCCCGAAAGACACTCCGTGACCGTCGAGCCAGGAGACTTCAGATGGCGTCCACGCCGACAGCGCACCGAGAGTTCGAGGAACAAGAGGAAGAAGAAACCTTTTCGATCCACGAATCGGACTCCGAGGAATTCGACGATCAAAGAGCCGTGAGTAAGACGTCGAAAACAACACATAAGAAAAGTGAGAAGGCCCAGGGGACGCCACTGCCACCAGGCCATGGCTCCACCCATAAATTCGGTGACCGACCATCGGCACCGAAAAAGGCCCAAACAGTGCCGAGATCGCCCGACTCCGGTCGAGACACCGGCACGCAGCCTTCTCGGGATCGAGAAAGTGCTGGAGAAAAGCAACGACACCGAGATAGCGGTGTAGAAACGGCTCGACGCCGAGACAGCGGCACCGACGAAGATCGACGCCGAGAGGTTTCGACTCCAAAAAAGAAAAAAGCCACCTCGGAGCCGAAAAAAGATACAGGCAGGGTTTCGGTGCCGAAACAACCCGTAACCGACCCAGGTCCAGGCTCTTATACAGAGGAGCAATCACTGTCCTCTCAGATGCGAAAGCATAGGTTTGAGGAAGAGCTGCAATCCACCGAAGTGGACCATACGCAAAAACGTATTTTCATACAGCAGGGAACAGGAAAAATAAGCACCCTTCCCCCTATTAGGAGAAAAAGGAGACTGGAGTTTCAAACAGACCAGGCGCCACAAACAAAAATGGTGAAAAAGGTGACTCCGCCACCCTCTCCTCCACCTGTAATTAACGTCTCACCAACGCAAACTCCGTCACATTCCCCGGCTCACACCACCATGAGCCAAGGTGACCAGGATCAAGACGCTTGGGACTTATATGACGCCCCAGTGTCGGACAACAGTCCGGAGGCATATCCAACAAAGCCCTCACCACCAGAAGACAGCACAGCATATTCTCAAGTGGTGGCTAGAGCAGCACAATTCCACAACGTAAACCTCCACTCAGAACAAGTCGAGGATTACTTTTTATTCCACACCCTCTCCTCCACCCACAGCTCCTACCAAAGCCTGCCTATGCTGCCAGGTATGCTTCGGCACGCAAAGGAAATCTTCAAGGAGCCGGTCAAAAGTAGGGCAATAACGCCAAGGGTGGAAAAGAAATATAAGGCACCTCCTACAGACCCTGTTTTCATCACTACACAGCTGCCACCAGATTCCGTCGTAGTAGGAGCAGCTCGGAAAAGAGCCAACTCCCACACATCTGGGGATGCACCACCCCGAGATAAAGAGAGCCGCAAGTTTGATGCAGCTGGGAAAAGAGTCGCAGTACAAGCTGCAAACCAGTGGCGCATCGCTAACTCTCAAGCACTACTTGCGCGCTATGACAGAGCCCATTGGGATGAGATGCAACACCTCATCGAGCATCTACCCAAGGAACTACAAAAAAGGGCAAAGCAGGTGGTTGAGGAAGGACAGAACATCTCAAATAACCAGATACGATCTTCTATGGACGCAGCAGACACAGCTGCAAGAACAATTAATACATCTGTGACCATTAGAAGGCACGCATGGCTAAGAACGTCTGGGTTCAAACCAGAGATACAGCAGGCAGTGCTCAATTTGCCATTCAACGAAAAATAACTGTTCGGACCAGAAGTGAACACGGCAATCGAAAAACTTAAAAAAGACACTGACACTGCTAAAGCCATGGGCGCACTCTACTCCCCGCAGAGGAACCTACAGCACCTTCCGCAAGAAACCCTTTAGAGGGGGGTTTCGGGGTCAGGCCACACAAGCCAGCACCTCGCAGGCAACACCGTCCAGCTACCAGGGACAGTACAGGGGAGGCTTTCGGGGCCAATACAGAGGAGGGCAATTCCCTAGGAATAGAGGAAAATTTCAAAGCCCCAAAACCCCTACAACCAAGCAGTGACTCAGATGTCACTCACCCCCTCCACACAACACCAGTGGGGGAAAAGAATAGGTCATTATTACAAAGCATGGGAGGAAATAACTACAGACACTTGGGTCTTAGCAATTATCCAACATGGTTATTGCATAGAATTCCTACAATTCCCTCCAAACATACCACCAAAAGCACAGAATTTATCAAAACAACATTCCAAACTTCTGGAAATAGAAGTTCAAGCACTATTGCAAAAGAATGCAATCGAATTAGTACCAAACAAACACAGGAGTCTATTCACTGTACTTCTTAATACCAAAAAAGGACAAAACACTGAGACCAATCCTAGACCTCAGAATACTAAACACCTACATCAAATCAGACCACTTTCACATGGTCACGCTACAAGAGATGTTACCATTGCTAAAACTACAGGACTACATGACAACCTTAGACCTCAAAGACGCGTATTTCCATATACCAATACATCAATCTCACAGAAAATACCTACGGTTCGTATTCAAAGGAATACATTACCAATTCAAAGTATTGCCTTTTGGTTTAACAACCGCACCAAGAGTCTTTACAAAATGTCTAGCAGTAGTGGCTGCACACATCAGAAGGCAGCAAATACATGTATTCCCGTATCTAGACGACTGGCTAATCAAAACCAATTCACTAACAAAGTGCTTACAACACACAAATCAAATCATACAAACCCTCTACAAACTAGGTTTCACCGTCAACTTTGCAAAATCCAACATTTTGCCGTGCAAAGTACAACAATACCTGGGAGCCATAATAGACACAAAAGTAGTAGCCACTCCAAGTCCATAAAGAATTCAAAATGTCAACAAGATCATACAACGCATGTATCCAACACAAACAATACAAGCAAAGATATTACAACTCCTAGGCATGATGTCTTCATGCATAGCCATTGTCCCGAACGCAAGACTACACATGAGGCCCTTACAACAGTGCCTAGCATCACAATGGTCACAAGCACAGGGTCACCTTCTAGATCTGGTGTTGATAGACCGCCAAACTTACCTCTCGCTTCTATGGTGGAACAGTATAAATTTAAACAAAGGGCGGCCATTCCAAGACCCAGTGCCACAATACGTAATAACAGATGCTTCCATGACAGGGTGGGGAGCACACCTCGATCAACACAGCATACAAGGACAATGGAACGTACATCAAACAAAACTGCATATAAATCACCTAGAAATGCTAGCAGTTTTTCAAGCATTAAGGGCTTTCCAACCAATTATAACTCACAAATACATTGTTGTCATGTTGTCTGTTTTGACAAGAATGTATTATCTAAACAAACGGGGGGACACACTCAACGCAGTTGAGCCTTCTAGCACAGAAGATATGGCGATGGGCAATTCACAACCACATTCGCCTAATAGCGCAGTTTATTCCAGGGATCCAGAATCAACTTGCAGACAATCTCTCTCGAGATCACCAACAGGTCCACGAATGGGAAATTCACCCCCAAATTCTAAACACTTACTTCAGACTCTGGGGAACACCTCAAATAGACTTGTTTGCAACAAGAGAGAACGCAAAATGCCAAAACTTCGCATCCAGATACCCGCACAGGCAGTCCCAAGGCAATGCCCTATGGATGAACTGGTCAGGGATATTTGCCTACGCTTTTCCTCCTCTCCCTCTCCTTCCTTATCTGGTAAACAAATTGAGTCAAAACAAACTCAAACTCATTTTAATAGCACCAACTTGGGCAAGGCAACCCTGGTACACAACACTGCTAGACCTATCAGTAGAACCCCACATCAAATTGCCCAACAGGCCGGATCTGTTAACACAACACAACCAACAGATCAGACATCCAGATCCAGCATCGCTGAATCTAGCAATCTGGCTCCTGAAATCCTAGAATTCGGACACTTACAACTTACCCAAGAATGTATGGAAGTCATAAAGCAAGCCAGAAGGCCGTCCACTAGGCACTGCTATGCAAGTAAATGGAAGAGGTTTGTCTGCTACTGCCATCCTAATCAGATCCAACCTTTACACGCAACTCCAAAGGATGTAGTGGGTTACTTGCTTCACTTACAAAAATCTAACCTAGCCTTCTCTTCCATTAAAATACACCTTGCGGCAATATCTGCATACCTGCAGACTACCTATTCAACTTCCCTATATAGGATACCAGTCATAAAAGCATTCATGGAAGGCCTTAAAAGAATTATACCACCAAGAACACCACCTGTTCCTTCATGGAACTTAAATGTTGTCTTAACAAGACTCATGGGTCCACCTTTTGAACCCATGCACTCTTGCGAAATACAGTTCCTAACCTGGAAGGTTGCATTTCTCATCGCCATTACATCTCTAAGAAGAGTAAGCGAAATTCAGGCGTTTACAATACAAGAACCTTTTATACAACTACACAAAAATAGTCGTCCTAAGGACTAATCCTAAATTTTTACCAAAGGTTATTTCACCGTTCCACCTAAATCAAACAGTGGAACTACCAGTGTTCTTCCCACAGCCAGATTCCGTAGCTGAGAGGGCACTACATACATTAGATGTCAAAAGAGCATTAATGTACTACATTGACAGAACGAAAAACATCAGAAAGACTAAACAACTATTTATTGCATTCCAAAAACCTCATGCAGGAAACCCAATATCAAAACAAGGTATAGCCTGATGGATAGTTAAATGCATCCAAATCTGCTACCTTAAAGCAAAACGACAACTGCCCATTACACCAAGGGCACACTCAACCAGAAAAAAAGGTGCTACCATGGCCTTTCTAGGAAACATCCCAATGCAAGAAATATGTAAGGCAGCCACATGGTCTACGCCGCACACGTTCACCAAGCACTACTGTGTAGACGTGCTATCCGCACAGCAAGCCACAGTAGGTCAAGCCGTGTTAAGAACATTATTTCAAACCACTTCCATTCCTACAGGCTGAGCCACCGCTTTTGGGGAGATAACTGCTTACTAGTCTATGCAGAACATGTGTATCTACAGCGACAGATGCCATCGAACTGAAAATGTCACTTACCCAGTGAACATCTGTTCGTGGCATCAGTCGCTGGAGATTCACATGTGCCCACCCACCTCCCCGGGAGCCTGTAGCAGTTCGGAAGTTAGCTTCAACTTTGTACATTTGTATATATATTATTTTAACCTTAAATATGTACATACTTAGTCACTCCATTGCATGGGCACTATTACTACAACACAACTCCTACCTCACCCTCTGCGGGGAAAACAATCGAAGATGGAGTCGACGCCCATGCGCAATGGAAACAGAAGGAGGAGTCACTCGGTCCCGTGACTCGAAAGACTTCTTCGAAGAAAAACAAGTTGTAACACTCCGACCCAACACCAGATGGCGAGCTATGCAGAACATGTGATTCTCTTCCAGGGGATCCTCATCAAAGTCATAAACATTGAATATTCCCGCCCTTGTGCGGGGACCCCGGAGCATATATAAAATATATACACATTATACATGTGTAACAAACAGTCATGCAGGCTATCATGTTAAAAACAGGCTAAAATGCTTTATTTCTATGAAGTTTTTTTTTTTTTTTTTTTTTTTTTAAATACTACAATAGAGCATAAATAAGTACCCAAGCTCCTAAAACTAGGCTTGGGGAAGTAAGCAGTAGCAAACTCTAGTGAAAAAATAGAGAAAACTGCATTGAAAAACAATGAAGCATTCTTAGCCAATAGGCTGCATGTAGGTTAACACAGGAGAACCATAAAAACTTTGGCACTGTGCCTTTAAGACCCTGAGCACCTCCAGTATCCCACCATGCCTCAGGGGTGAAGGAAAGGTGACAGTTGGTTCACAGTTAGGTCAGTTCTTTTTTCCGGCTTCTTCTGAGAGGATCCTGGAGCATTGAGCTCTCAGTTTTTCTGAGTTTTCCTCAGAAAAATTCTTTAAAAAAGCGTTTTTTCACTTTTCACTCGACAAGTAACATCTTTGTCTGAGCTAGGAAGGTTTTTTCTGACAGAAAAATGCCTTCTCTTTTTGTCAAATGCCCTGCTTGTGGGAAGAAGGCGGCCCAGTCAGATCCCCACTCTCTGTGCATAGTGTGCCTGCCTCAGAGTCACTGCCCTGACACTTGTAAGTACTGTAAGAACATGTCTAGGAGGACTCTGAAAGACAGAGAGAAGATCCGACTTCATGGGCTTCAGGAGAGGAAAAGAACATCGTCCTCCTCACTCCCCAGGCATCCAGAAGGCCATTCTCAGGAGAGAATGGCCCGGTCGACGTCGACAGGTAGGAAAATACCTGTTTGTTCACCGTCGACGTCGTCGCTACCACCGTCCCACCGGCATAGATCGCCGTCGACGGCGACGCACCCGACGTCGAAGGGAACGGCGTCGAGGGAACATCAGAGCAGGGGCAGGTCTCCGTCGACGGCAGCCCGCCGATCGACGTCGAGCCACCGCCGGCATGCCCGGTCGCCGCCAAAGGCTGTGCGCCCCCCGACGTCAGGACACACGACGTCGAGATCTCCACGACGGCACGAGAAACATCCGCCGTCAACCTCCCATCGCTCCACGTCGAGGCACACGACGGCGAGCAGGTCGAGGTCCAAGGAACGCCGTTCGACGTCAAGGCACTCAACGTCGAGGCAATCAACGTCGAGGCAGGACCAACCGACTGGGCGTCCTTCGACGTCGAAACAGCCATCGACGTCGACGCAGGTTTTACCTGTCCAACAGGGAGCAGAACATCGCCCCTCGCCAGACAAGGCTCAGTCTCCAGTGGTCTCCATACCGAGCGACTCTTCTCGGTCAAGAGCATCTCCTGGGCATGTCTCGCCCATCAACCTATCTCCGAGATGGCTGGAGAGCCTCAACAGACCAGCGGCCTCCCCAGATTCGCAATATTCGCGAATGTATTCACCCACTGCCTCCCCGCCAAGAACGCCATCGCCGACAGCCGGGGCAGAACGGGCTCGTTCAGCTCCTCGACAGCCGACCGCGAGGCCTAGGCGCTCGGCTACAGCGTCCCGCAGCAGATCTCGCTCTCAACGGAGATCCAGGTCGCGCTCAAGAAGATCACCCTCTTGGTCTTCATCAGGTTCTTCTGTCGGGCGTTACTCACCTACTCTTACAGATTCACCACCTGCTAGAGTCTCACCAGTGGATGACATAACCACTTTCAACGAGGTGTTGCTAAGAGGAGCGCAGAAACTCAATATAGAGGTTCCAGAACCGTCTACCTCCTCATCAATCATCTTTGAGACGCTACAACAGAGATCAGCGTCGAAAAAGTTGCTGCCTCTAGTGCCTGGTTTGTTGCAGCCGACCATGGACACTTTTCTGGCCCCAGCCTCGCTTAAGTCTGCCCCGGCTCGGATTCTTAAAAAGTACAAGGCTCCAGAGCAAGACCCTTTATTCCTTAGGAAGGATCCGCCGCCAGACTCAGTGATCATAGCTGCCACCCGAAAGACCCACTCGGTGGCATCTTCATCCACGGTACCCCCGGATAAAGAGAGCAGGCATTTAGACTCTCTGGGAAGAAAGATGTGCGGGACAGCGGCTTCAGCAATGAAGGTCTCTAGTGCGTCTGCGCTCCTGGGCAGGTACGATCGTTCTCTGTGGGATTCCCTCAGTAGATTTACAGAAAAACTGCCCAGAGAAGACAGGCAAGATTTCCAAGAGATTCTACAGGAAGGATGCCTGGTATCTAACCAAGTTATCAGCGCGGCAGCGGATGGGGCGGATTTGGCGGCTCATGGGTACGCACATGGTATCTGTGCGAGGAGATCTTCCTGGCTGAGGCTCACTGGCTTGAAACAGGAGGCAAAACAACGTATCCTGAATCTCCCATTTGCCGGGAATTCTCTATTCGGTGCCCATGCAGACGAAGAGATGGCCCGCATGAAGACCGAGGTGGATACCATGAAGGCGGTAGGCCTCGAAAGAAGGAAAGATTTCAGGCGGAGGTACAGACCGTACGATAGACGCCCTTTCCAACAGAGGGTTCAAACCCCTCATTGGTCGCAAAGGTCTCAGCAACGACAGGGACGCCCTCTGTTTCAGCGAAGAAACACAAGGGAGCGAGGGTCAAGTAGACCTCAACAGTCCACTCCAAAAGCACCCACTAAGCAATGAAGTCTCGCTTCCCTCGACACTGTACACCACTCCGGTGGGGGGAAGTATTATTGCTCATCTTCACGAGTGGCACTCTATCACAAGAGACAAATGGGTGCTCAATATTGTCGAACATGGCTATTCTCTCCTTTTCAAGCAGCCTCCACCACACTTGCCACCAACCAAACACAATCCGGCTCATCTCACCTTGCTACGCAAGGAGGCTCTCGCCCTCCTAAGAAAGAATGCCATAGAAAGGGTTCCACCTGCCCACAGAGGAAAGGGGGTCTACGAAGACAAAGGATATACATATATCCATACCTAGACGACTGGCTACTAAAGGCTTCTTCTCCGGAGCAGGCGAGAAGCCATCGGGACATTGTACTAGGAGTTTGCGAAGCTCTAGGTCTTCAGGTCAATTACCAGAAGTCAACCTTGACTCCAACGCAGAGTCTGCACTACCTAGGAGCTATCATAAACACAGAACTACAAAAAGTGTATCCTTCGGAGGAACGACTGTCCTCAATAAACATGAAGTGCCGGGACCTGTTGAGAGCCAGCGCACCTACGGCACGTCAGGTGACATCACTACTGGGCTCCATGGCATCGTGCATCTTTATTGTCCCAAATGCCAGACTCCACATGAGACCCCTCCAAGAGGCATTGGAGGCCAATTGGAGCCAAAGAACAGGTCGCTGGGAAGACACAATGCGGCTACCGGAGGTAGCACTGCAGTCATTGAGATGGTGGATGCACAGACCTCGCCTGTCAGTGGGCGCTCCGTTTCACCAGGTACTTCCATCCGACACTCTGGTAACGGATGCGTCTCTTCAGGGATGGGGGGCTCATCTGGGTCCTTTTCAAGCGCAGGGTCTGTGGTCAGACAAGGAGAAGCAGTACCACATCAATCTGCTAGAACTCAGAGCGGTCCATCTGGCTCAAGTCTTTCACACCGCTAATTCAGGGGAAAACTCTATTGATACAGACGGACAATACAACCACGATGTATTACTTGAACAAACAAGGGGGAACGAGATCCCTACCCCTTTCACGAGAGTCCCAAGCGATATGGCATTGGCTCCTGGCCAGAGGAATGTCAATCACAGCAGTTCACCTGCCAGGTCAGCAGAACGTAGAAGCAGACTTTCTAAGCAGACACCTGGAGGACGTTCACGATTGGGTCCTGCACGACGAAGTCGCAGAATACATCTTCGCGCAATGGGGTCGGCCTCAACTGGACCTCATCGCAGACGATGTAAACAGGAAATGCCCAGACTTCGCATCCAGGTTCTACCGTCCAGTATCTCGAGGGAATGCCCTGTTGATCGACTGGTCAGGGACATTTCTTTACGCTTTTCCTCCGATTCCCCTCATTCCGGCAGTGATCAGCAAACTTTACGGATCCAGGACCAGAATGATTCTTATAGCGCCACAATGGCCTCGACAATTCTGGTACACGGATCTCCTCAACCTGTCGGAAAAACCTCACAGGAGGCTGCCGTGCAGACCGGATCTTCTGAGCAGAATGGAGGGCAGGATTCTGCATCCCAACCTACCCTCTCTGAGCTTAACAGCATGGCTCCTGAATTCCTGCAGTATGGGCACCTAGGACTCTCGCAGGAGTGCATGAACATCTTGAAAGAGTCCAAACGGCCTTCCACGCGGCGTTCCTACGCTTTTAAGTGGAAGAGATTCTACATATGGTGCTGTCAGCAAGGCCATAATCCCATACGGGCGCAGGAGGACGTCATACTGTCCTATTTGCTTCACCTAGCGAAATCCGGTCTGCAGGTATCATCTATTAAGGTACATTTGTCTGCTATTACTGCCTATCGCAAGTCACCTTCTCAGGAATCCTTCTTTACGAAACCTGTAGTCAAGGATTTCTTAGAAGGTTTGAAGAAAGTTTTTCCGCCAATTCGGAGGCCTTCTCCTCCGTGGGAACTGAACATAGTCCTAGCAAAACTTATTAGCCCTCCTTTCGAGCCTATCCATAAGGCCTCCTTACAACACCTTACGTGGAAAACGGCTTTTCTGGTGGCCATTACTTCAGCGAGGAGGGTCAGTGAGATCCAGGCCTTGTCTGCAAAAGAACCGTACACGGTTTTTCATGACAATAGTGTAGTTCTACGAACTCAACCATCTTTCCTTCCGAAGGTGGTGTCAGAATTCCATATTAATCAGACCATAACTTTACCGACGTTCTTTCCCAATCCGGAAACTCCGGCTGAGAAAGCATTGCACTCATTAGACTTGAAAAGAGTGCTGAAATTTTATCTGGACAAGACAAAATCGATTAGACACTCTAACCGCTTGTTTGTGAACTATGGTCATTTAAGGACAGGAGAAGCAGCATCTAAGCGAACAATATCAAGATGGATAGTCTCTTGTATTGTTAATACTTACCAGCTAGCTAATAGACAATTGCTAGCGCGGCCTAGAGCACATTCCACAAGGGGAAAAGCGGCTACTGCTGCTCTCCTTAACAATGTTCCTATATCTGAGATTTGTAAGGCTGCTACATGGAAGTCTGTCCATACTTTTACAAGACATTATTGTTTAGACTCAGATGCAAGAGCGGATGCCCAAGTGGGGCAGGCCTCTCTAAGGAATTTATTTGCGTAAGACATGTCTATTCCTGCACTTCTATCGGACAGTCCGCTGGGTTTAGGGATGGGCTTGCTAATCTATTCAATGTTTATGACTATTGATGAGGATCCCCTGGAAGAGAAGGATAAGTTACTTACCTGTAAATCCTAGTTCTCTTCCAGGGGTATCCTCATCAAAGTCATAAACAACCCACCCTCCTCCCCGGACACCCGTCTACTGGAAGTGCAGGACAGACAGTATTTTGATTCAATTATACAAATTGTCACCGTAAAAAGAACTGACCTAACTGTGAACCAACTGTCACCTTTCCTTCACCCCTGAGGCATGGTGGGATACTGGAGGTGCTCAGGGTCTTAAAGGCACAGTGCCAAAGTTTTTATGGTTCTCCTGTGTTAACCTACATGCAGCCTATTGGCTAAGAATGCTTCATTGTTTTTCAATGCAGTTTTCTCTATTTTGTCACTAGAGTTTGCTACTGCTTACTTCCCCAAGCCTAGTTTTAGGAGCTTGGGTACTTATTTATGCTCTATTGTAGTATTTAAAAAAAAAAAAAAAAAAAACTTCATAGAAATAAAGCATTTTAGCCTGTTTTTAACATGATAGCCTGCATGACTGTTTGTTACACATGTATAATGTGTATATATTTTATATTTGCTCCGGGGTCCCCGCACAAGGGCGGGAATATTCAATGTTTATGACTTTGATGAGGATACCCCTGGAAGAGAACTAGGATTTACAGGTAAGTAACTTATCCATCTCCAGCGACTGATGCCACGAACAGATGTACACTGGGTAAGTGACATTTTCATTCCCTGGCCAGACTGGTTCAAACAGTCTGTTTCAGTTCCCCTCTTCAAGTCCCTGTTAGGAATTTTGTCTTCCTGCATCCTGCTTGTGCCATCCTGTCGTCTCAGAATGAAAACCCTTCAAGAGCAACTGTACAATCGGTGGACGCAGTCCAAACAGTCTTGACAATGTAACCAAAGTTACAAAATCTGTGATAACATCTGTCTTGGAGGGCCCAGGAATCTCACCTGTCAGTAGGTCTCTTTCCTTCCTCAACCTGCCCCGTGGGTGATCACAACCGACGCGTCTCTGTAAGGTTGGGGAGCCTTCCTTCAGGACTTAAGAGTCAGAGGCAGGTGGAAGTCACAGCAAGACTTTCATATCAATTATCTCGAATTAAAAGCAGTTTGCCTAGCGCTTCAAGCTTACCTGCCAAAGATAAGGAATTAGTCAGTACTCATTCATATGGACAACACAACAATGCAGTATATCAACAGGGGGGTATGGGTGAATGGGTGGGGGGGGTTTCGGATCTCTGCTCTTATCGTGAGACTCTAAGTTTCTGGAACTGGTCCATCCTGCGAGGTGTGCATCTATGGGTAGAGCACGAACCGGGCACTCAGAATGTCAGCGGACTCACTCAGCAGGATGACAACATCAAACTACAAATGGGAACTAGATCAGAGACTGCTAGATCACATTTCCTCTCAGTGGGCCAAGCTAAACCTGGATCTCCTCGCCACCCTGCAAAATGCCAATTCTTTGCAAGTCGGGATCCCCATCTGGGCTCTTGGGGGAATGCGTTTTCGATGGCATGGTCAGGAATTTATGCTTATGCCTTTCCTCCCATTCCCCTCATTCAGACAGTTCTAGCCGAGATCAAGAATGAACACTGCAAAATTGCTCTGATAGCCCCGTCATGGCCTCTGCAGCATTGGTATATGGAGCTGCTTCTCCTTTCAGAGAGCCACAGAATCCCTCTACCAGTAACACCGTGCCTGCTAACAATGAGCGACGGTCAAATTCTCCACCTGGATCCAGCATTGCTTCAGTTGACACCCTGGCGCCAGAACTCCATGAATTTGCACACTTAAACATTCCCTCGGACTGCAGAGTCATTCTTGTCAGATCTGCAGTGGATAGTACCAACAGATCTTATTGCCTTAAAAGAAAAGGTTTTGCATATGGTGCAAACAAGCTCAAGTGCACCCTTTCTGATTATTGCTGGAGCAGATACTACCTTATCTTCTCCATTTAGCTAGAGCAGTTTGGCAAATGCTTCCAGTAGAGTCCACTTGGCTGTAATTTCCTGTTATAGGCGATTGGAAAACTTGCCATCTTTGTGGTCGACAAGTGTTTCTAACAGTTTCTTAAAGGACTTTTTCTTTCTTTTCCGCCAGTCAAACCAGCACCGCTGTCTAGGCTTCTTACCATTGTCCCAATTAATGAAACATCCATTCGAGCCTATACACCGGTTTGGTTTAAAATTCCTGTCAAGTAAAGTCGCAATTCTTCTTGCCGAAACCTCAGCAAGAAGGGTTAGCGAAATCCAAGCATTCACTACTCAAGACCCTTTCTTGCAGTTTAAAGAGAATGGGGTAATCCTGCTAACACCGGTGCAACAGGCGCTTCATTCCTTGGATATCAAAAGATGTCCCAAGTTTAATCTGGACAAGACAAACAACTTTAGAAAATCAGATCAACTGTTCGTGGCATTCAGTGCCCCTAGGAAAGGCCAACCGCTTTTTAAACCGGTTTTTGCAAGATGGATTTCTCTCGTAGAGGATTTCCATGTATAGTCATAAGCACTGAATAGTTCTGCACGCCTGCGGGGACCCCGGAGCACTGTTCTGAAGTGTCTTCTTCAGTGTAGATGTTCGCCTTTCTTGAGGAAGGCCTGCAAAGTCACTAAAGAATGTCAATGTGCAGCCTAGAGGAAAGGCTACAAAGGCCAAATTGTTCTTTCTTTTTGGTTGAAAAAAGGGTACTGTAGTATAGATATACATGTATATTCTGGAGATGATGTAGAAACAAATCTTTCACAAACCTTTTTACAACTTTAAAATAAGGATGAAACAATGCAGGGCAGTAAAGCCCCATAGGCTGCCATTATACAGAATGTAAATAGAGCTGTGCCTTTAAGAAGAGAAAGACTTCTTGTATCCCATCATGCATAGCAAAAGGCAGTTGCCTCAGTTCTTTTTTCCGTCTCCTTCTGACAGGACCCTGAAGCATTGAGCTCCATCTATTTATATATTTTTTTTTTTTACTAAAATTCAACACAAATCCTTTGGATTTCATTTTCACTCGACGTTTTTCAACCAGAGTGAATGTTTTCTGTCTTTTTTTGTCAAATTCTGACAGAAATTTGAGGCTTTTTTCCCACCAACATGCCTTCACTTTTTGATAAGTGCCCTAGCTGTGGCAGGAAGAAGGCCAAAACAGACCCACATCAAGTCTCTATTATTTGCCTGCAGTCATCTCATAAACCTGATGCCTGTGACATTTGTAAAACCTTCTCCAGGCGCACCCTTCGTGACGGGGAGAAAATTTATCTTCAGGCCAAGGAGGACAGACGGAGGGCACAATCCACCACAGAGCGAGGGGAAGGTCAGTCTTCCACCAGGGCTCTGACTTTGTCCTCTGGAGCAGCTTCCAGATCTGCTAAAAAAAACGTCACAGGTCTCCGACGCCGAGAGCATCGACGTCAAGACAAGGAACAGCGCCGATATGCTCACCGTCGAGAACCAGCTCGCTGTCGAGGAAGAGACATCGCTCTCCATCGAGAGCGTTATCATCGATGAGACGGCACAGACATTCGCTGTCGGAGTTCCCTGTCGAGGTCACCGTCGACGCGAAGGGGAAGATCGACGTCAAGATAGTGTTCGACGTCTGAGATGATTGACGTCATCCCACCAACGTCAAGGCAGATCACCGTCGAGGGGCTCCCAATGGCGAGAGGAATCAGCGTCGAGAGGTACACTTCAGCGTCTTACTTCGATGTCGAGAAGCTTGTCGGCGTCGAGAAGGCATTCAGAGAGACCAAGGAGAGTCTATACCACCTCGGAATCCTCTGCTTCTCTGATTCTCTTGCCATCTTCTCCTCAGCCATCTCCTTTACCGCCGACACCTCTGGCACAGCTCCTCCGCCGGTACCTCTTTCTGAGGCCGCCCCGGTGACTCCTGCAGAATCCACAAGACAATCGTGTCATTCCTCAAGACGTTCCTCTACGTCTAGACACCGTCATCGGCATGATTCGGATGACAGGTCTCCTCGCTCCCACCATAGGCACTCCTCTTCATCCACAAGAGATTACTCTCCAACGTTATCGGACTCCCCGTCTCCGAGAGTTTCGCCCATAGATGATGATAATACTTTTCAGGAGGTATTAATTTGCGGTGCTACCAAGCTGAACATCCCCCTGGCAGTACCCACTCCAACAACTTCTGTCATATTTGAGACATTACACCAGCGGCCTTCGGCTAGACCATTACTACCTCTGGTCCCAGGGTTACTTGAACCGGCAATGGACATTTTCCTTACACCGTCCACAACCAAGACTGCTCCTTCCAGACTCATAAAGAAATACCGTCCCGCTGAGCAGGACCATTTATTTCTGAGAGCGGATCCAGTGCCAGATTCGGTGGTAATCGTGGCTGCTAAAAAGCTACATTCAACATCTCAGTCGTCCTCCTCTCCACCAGACAAGGAGATTAGAAAGGTTGATGCCGCAGGCCGCAAGGTTTGCTCAACATCAGCCATCACCATGAAAGCGGCTAGTGCCACTGCTCTTTTGGGCAGGTATGATCACGCCCTTTGGGATTCTATGCTACAATTTGCCGATTACCTTCCCAAAGACAAAAATGGATGATTTCTTGGAGATTGTAAACGAAGGCGCCATGTTCTCCAACCAGGTGATTAGCACGGCTGCGGACTCCTCCGTATTATCTGCTCATAGTTATTGTCATGGCATATCCTTAAGAAGACATTCCTGGCTACGCCTTACTTCACTCAAGCCAGAAGCGCAACAGAGGATACAGAACCTTCCTTTTTCAGGTTCCACTTTGTTTGGGTCTCATGCTGATGATGAGATGTCTAGGATGAAGATGGAATTAGACACTCTGAAGGCAGTGGGCATCGAGAAGCCAAGAGAACAGCGGAAAACTTTCCGTCCCTACCACCGTAGATTTTTCGATCAAAGGCTTCAAACTCCGCAGTGGGTGCCGCCTAGATCCCAGCACCAGCAACACCAGAGACATTTTTCGACCCAGCGAAAACAAACAAGGGGTCGCTCCACATCACAAACCGTCCAAACAGGACGTCAAACATCAGCGTCTAAACCCTGAATTCTTACTTACCCCTCTTCCGTTACCCACTCCGGTAGGGGGAAGTATTTCGCATCATCTGGAAGAGTGGCAGCGTATAACATCAGACGCCTGGGTTTTGAATATTGTTCAGAATGGCTATTGTCTCAGATTCATAAACCCTCCGCCTTCTATTCCACCCAAACCGGTGAAATACATCCTAGACGCTCACAAAGTAGAGGTCAGAACCCTATTACAAAAGAAGGCGATAGAACCTGTTCCTATGAACCCGCAAGGAAAGGGAATCTACTCTAGGTACTTCCTGGTACCAAAAAAAAGGCAAGCACTAGTTCCGACCCATTCTCGATCTAAGAATAGCCAACAAATGGATTTGCAAAGAAAAATTCAGAATGCTATTCTTACACCAAATCTATCCCCAATTTCATCAAGGCGATTGGCTCTGTTCAATAGATCTCCACGACGCTTACTTCCACATTCCTGTGGTCAATCGGAAGTTCTTAAGATTTCTCGTCTGACAAAGCCATTACCAATATACAGTACTACCCTTCGGCCTCAAGTCAGCACCAAGGACGTTTTCCAAATGCATGGTGGTGGTGGTGGCAGCCCATTTATGGAAACATCGGATCTTCGTCTATCCCTACCTAGACGATTGGCTCATAAAAGCATCCACATACCGAGAGGCCCAATGGCATTTCAATTGGACCTACCAACTACTCCAGAGACTGGGCTTTCAGGTCAATCTCTCAAAGTCCACCACATCACCTGTACAGAGGTTGCACTACTTAGGTGCCATCATCACACCACGCAAGCACAGGTGTTTCCTTCGGAGGAACAATGTTTATCAATCCTCCAGAAGTGCCAGCTACTCGAGAAAATACCTCATACCACTGCAAGGACGGTATCCTCTCTCTTGGGGTCGATGGCATCTTGCATCTATCTCACTCCCAACGCTCGCCTCCATATGAGACCTTTACAGGAGTGCCTAGAAAATCAATGAAATCAACTAGTAGAAGATTGGGAGGACAGCATCCTTCTTTCTCCCCATGCCATTTAATCCCTCAAGTGGTGGTGTTCTCCGAGCAATCTCTTGAAAGGGATGCCATTCCACCAACAGCCTCCCACTCAGACCATAGTCACGGATGCATTGCTGCTCGGTTGGGGAGCACATATGGATCACCTTCAGATTCAAGGCTCTTGGTTGCAGAGGGAAAGACTATCACATCAATCTCCTAGAGTTACAAGCAGTCCATCTTGCGCTCAAGGCCTTCCTCCCCACATTGACTACAAAAACTCTGCTTCTTCAAACAGACAACATGGCCACCATGTATTACTTGATCAAAGAAGGGGGCACCAGATCCAGAACTCTGTCTACGGAGGCCCAAACAATTTGGCACTGGCTTCTAGCCAGGAACTTTATAGTAGCAACTCACCTTCCGGGCATACAGAATGTCCAAGCAGATGCCCTCAGCCGCTCAATGGATGAAAACCACAAGTGGGTTCTGCACAACGACGTCGTCCGCTCCATCTTTTCCATGTGGGGTACCCCTTCTATAGATCTATTTGCAAACCCCAGAAAACAAAAAATGCCAAGACTTCGCCTCCAGGTACTACCATCCAGGAACATTGGGGAATGCCCTGTGGATAGACTGGTCAGCAAAATGTATTTACGCCTTTCCACCGCTTCCCCTGATACAGTCCTCCTCAAGCTGTCCCACTCCAACACCAAGATGATTCTCATCGCTCCGGTGTGGCCTCGCCAATGGTGGTTTCCGGACCTTCTTCACCGGTCACTCCGTCGACATATCAGATTGCCATGCTGCACGACCTTCTCACGAAGTTTCGAGGCCAGATGAGACATCCCAACCTCTCGTCTTTGAATTTGGCAGCATGCCTCCTGAGCTAGTACAGTATGGTCACCTTAATCTTCCTCAGGAAAGCATGGAGATTCTAAGGGAGGCAAAACGCCCTTTCACAAGAACAGCTTATGCCTTCAAATGGAAAAGGTTCTGCATATGGTGTTCGGGGAAGAAATTTGACCCAACGATATGCGGAGAAGAAGCTATTCTTCATACCTATTACACCTGGCGAAGTCTGGCTTACAGTTGTCATCAATCAGAGTACACCTTGCAGCTCTTACAGCATATAGGAAAATTCCTTCACAAACCTCTTTCTTTAAAATCCCAGTCATTAAACATTTCCTAGAAGGTTTAAAAAAGGTTTTTCCTCATACTAGATGTCCATCTCCTCCATGGGAGCTTAATATAGTCCTTTCGCGTCTGATGCTACACCCCTTTGAACCCATACACAAGGCATCCCTCCAACATCTTACCTGGAAAACTGCCTTACTTGTAGCAATCACTTCAGCTCGCAGGGTTAGTAAGATCCAGGCCCTTTGCGCTCAAGAACCTTATACTGTTTTCCATTCCTCAAAAGTGGTAATGAGAACACATCCTAAATTCCTACCTAAAGTCATTTCAGACTTTCAAGTAAACCAGACCATCTCCTTACCGACTTTCTTCCAAAATCCATCTACTCCTGCTGAGAGAACACTACATTCTCTTGATGTAAAGAGAGTTTTAAAATTGTATTTAGATAGAACAAAATCATTGCACAAGTTACAACAGCTGTTTATTAACTATGGCCCAATTCGAACAGGCCTGGCCACCTCCAAACAATCCTTATCCAGGTGGATTGACTCATGTATCTTATTCTGTTACCAGTTAGCAAATAAATCCCTCGATGGTAGACCTAAGGCCCATTCCACTAGGGGCAAAGCAGCAACTACTTCTTTGATAAACATTCTGTTAGCAGAAATCAGCAAAGCGGCTACATGGAGATCTGTCCACACCTTTACTAAGCATAACTGTCTTGATTCGGATGCTAGGACAGATGCTCAAGTTACAGGCTTCTCTTGAGAATCTTTTTGTGTGATTTATTTTTTCTTTATTTTTCTGTCTACTCCACCGCTGTTATTGGGATCGGCTTGCTTATCTATTCAGTGCTTATGACTATACATGGAAATCCCCTACGAGAAAATGAATAGTTTCTTACCTGTAACTCCAGTTCTCTAAGTAGGTGTATTTCCATGATAGTCATAAGCAACCCTCCCTCCTCCCTGGTGGAGTTGACATGATAATTATGATAATATTAATAATGAAAAATATTTTCAGACTTCTACACGTCACATTACAAGCCTACAAAAAGAACTGAGGCAACTGCCTTTTGCTATGCATGATGGGATACAGGAAGTCTTTCTCTTCTTAAAGGCACAGCTCTATTTACATTCTGTATAATGGCAGCCTATGGGCTACACTGCCCTGCATTGTTTCATCCTTATTTTAAAGTTGTAAAAAGGATTGTGAAAGATTTTTTCTACATCATCTCTAGAATATACATGTTTTTTAATGTATATCTATACTACAGTACCCTTTTTTTCAACCAAAAAGAAGGAACAATTTGGCCTTTGTAGCCTTTCCTCTAGGCTGCACATTGACATTAAGTGACTTTGCAGGCCTTCCTCAAGAAAGGCGAACATCTACACTTAAGAAGACCCTTCAGAACAGTGCTCCGGGGTCCCCGCAGGCGTGCGGAACTAGTCAGTGCTTATGACTATCATGGAAATACCCCTACGAGAGAACTGGAGTTACAGGTAAGAAACTATTACTTCTACTGCAATTGATTGTCACAAGGCGGCAGGAAAACCCCTGCACATACCAATGCATGCACATTCTACAAGTGCAGTTGCAGCATCCACGGCACCTTTTGCTGGTGTGCCCATCCGGGACATTTGTAGAGCAGCCACCTGGAAGTGCACGCATACTTTTGTAAAGCACTGTTGCTTGGAGGTAAAGTCACAAGGTGATGCAGCAGAGGGGCAAGCAGTGCTGGGGCATTTGTTCCAGTAATGGTGAGTTGCTGTGTTCTCCTTTTCTTTTTTTTTTCCTCCAACCCAGTATAGATTCTGCACATTGTATAATGTTTTCGTCCCTTGACAATGCACTGTTTGTTGTTTAGCACTGTGTAGTATTTTTCTTTGTTTCCATAACAATTCATCATTTAAAGCTTTCTTTTCCATTCATACTATTGCTTTTATCAATTAATATGAAAATGTTTATCATACAATGTGCTTCACTACTGCTTGCTATTCTGATTTGAGCATGTGGATCTATGAAAGGTCCAAAACTGGAGTAAGAAAATTAACTACCTGTAACTGTAATTCTTCAGTATTGGAATCTTTCATAGAATCACATGCGACCCTCCTTCCTCCCCTGAGAAGCTCACAGTTGCACGTTATCTGTCTCAGGTACTTCAGCACTTGAGCTTTGGAAAATCTGAGGGACTGGAGCTTCTCTCAGTAGTGTTCTAGAGGGGAAGAGCAGCCTGATTAGCTGAAATCTAAGCCTGGTCTCCTTTTTTTTTTTTCCTCCAATTGACAAGGATAGATTACTAAGGTGGGAGGCCTTAGGCCTTCATGCACTATAGTTATCATTACATTGCTATTATAATGTATCGGGGCACTCCCATCTCGACAACAGGGATTGATTCAAGCATGTGAATCCATGAAAGATTCCAGTACTGGAGAACTACAGTTAGAGGTAAGTAACTACATTTCATACCCTTCCTGTTCACATCCCCAAACATACTAATTGCACCACAACAGCTTCTAAAGAACCACTTGTCCATTCTGCGGAAGGAAGTCCAGGCTTCCTTGGATCGGGGACCCATTAAAGAGAGTGCTGGCCTCTGAGGTTGGGACTGGCTGCTGCTTCCATTACTTCCTGGTGTCAAAAGACGACAGAGGGCTTCATCTTATTTTAGACCTTTGCCCCCTGCCCTTCTTCCTCAAGCAAGAAGGACAAGTCTAAGGTGCTCACTCTGGCCCACGCTCTGTCTGCCATGTATCTAGGTGAGACTGGATGGTGGCATTGGACTTGAAGGGCGCCTATTGCCACATCTCCCGTCCTGCAATCAATACCACAGGAGCTACCAGCAGTGTCAAGTAGGCCATGGGCACTTACAGTGCTCGATTCTCCCCTTCAGCCTCACCATTACCAATTGGATGTTCACAAGTGTGATAGTGGTGGTAGTTTCCCATCTTCGGAATTTGGGAATACCAGTTTTCCGATACTTAGACTGCTTGTTGTAGGTTGGCTTGCCCCAAATAGTTGTAAAGCACCTCCAGATGATGGCCAACCTATTAGCAGCTCTGAGATTCCCCATCAATGTACCGTAGCCACACTTTACGTCCTTTACAGAAGTCCCAATCATTGTAACGATCCTGGATACTGTGCTATTTAACGCATTCACTCCTCAGCAAGTCCAGGACATTTGGGGTGTGATACTGATGATTCAACTTTTAATCTGGATCTCAGCAAGAATGGCTGATAGGCTTCTTGGCCTCCTGCAGCTTGCTAGTGGACCTAGCCAGAAGGCACCTGCAGGCTCCACTTTGGGATTTGAAGTCTGTGGGCTCAGCACCAAAGTAATCTCTCAGATTTTGTTCAAGTGTCAGGAGACTGATACAGACCTGCACTAGTGGCTACTGGACCCAACTATACCAGGTGCAGACCCATCTCCCCACTCCACCCCCAGTGCATGGTTGTGACTTGTGCATCATTGCTGGGTTGAGGTAATCTGGGAGAGTTGGAGATCAGAGGACTCTGGTCTCTAACGGACATCCATCTCCACATCAGTCCTGGAGAACAAGATTTGTTTGGCACTAAAGTCATTCCTCCCATCCCTCGGAATGGGGAGAACGCTGGGCTGACCTTCATCACCACTGATAATGCACAGTGTCCAAAGTTTTGTGCATTGGAATTCCAAAGGCAGTTCATGCTTGGAGATTCCTTTTAGATCTCTGGACTCCTGTATGCTTTCCCGCCTCTACATCTCCTTTCCAAAGTTTTAAAGATCAGTAACTACTGGGCGCAATTCATCCTAGTTGTACTGGATTGAGCTGGGAGAGTATGGTACCTAGAATGTCTGGCCATGTGCAGTTGTCGTCTGATCTGGCTGCCTCTTCTGGAAGATTTGCTGTTTCAGGAGCAAGACAGGGTCCTACACCCTAGCTTGCACAACGTACACCACCATGCTTGGAGATTGAGCAGCAACAGCTGCCAGCCTTTGATATCCCTCCCAAAGTAGTGAATGTCGTGTAGGCAGCCAGGCACCCCTCTAATAAAACCATCGTAGTGGAATGCAGGTAGGAGTTGGGTATTTTTCTAGTTATTCTTGACATATCCAACCCTTACAAGTCCCTATTTGAGTTCATTATCTTTTCTTCTTATCGCTTGCCTAGTAGTCTCTTGCTGTGGCAACAGTTTAAAGGTTATTTGTTGGCCTTGTCGACCTCTTTTCAGTTTCATGATCAGCCATCTCTGTTTAAATTGCCTGTTGTGATGAGTTTTCCCAGTGGGCTGATCCTCCTGTCCCTCGTAAAACACATTGAGATGGCAGTGTGTGACCTCAATCAGGTTCTCACTTTCAAATCAATGATGCAGGAGTAATTTGGCCAAGTAGAGATGGAATGGTTTCTTACCTGTAATCCTAGTTAGCCATCTTATTGAATTTAGTAGGCCCTATCTTATGCTACTGTGCACAGCCCTGGGTATATGAGCCACTGCATCCTTGAACAAAAGTATTTTCTCAGGTTCCTCCTCAGTCAGACTGGACTGGAAGATGGGAGGTCCAATCTCCAGTGCTGCAGAACTCAAGTTGCTAATTCAGTCATCTTTCTGCAATTTGACTTTGACTGGTTCATTCTTGTTGCATATACTGTATACTGGTTATTAAATGTTACTGTTTTACTCTGATGTACTATGGTCTGTTGTCCGCTTGCAGAAAATCTGTTAGAATGCTCAAATGAGGAAATGCAAGGTTAAATATAGACTTGTGTTCTAGGTAAAAAGCTCAGTCTCCAGTAATTTTAACTTTGAGTTGTCTTTGAAATAAATTGCAATGACAATTATTATTATTTTTTTTTAATCTTCTCATAGATGAAGAATGCAGATTACTTCTCTAGCTATGTAACAGAAGATTTTACCACATATATCAACAGAAAGCGAAAAAACAATTGTCATGGAAACCACATAGAGATGCAAGCCATGGCAGAAATGTATAATAGGCCTGTGGAGGTCTATCAGTATGGCACAGGTAAATCCAGATATGTTTGTTTGAAAGTAGTTCATACAAAGAGCACAATTTAACAGGATTTCTCTTTTGTCCAGGTTCTTTTCCTATTCACCTCTTGTGTGTACCCTTGCCACTCAATAGCTGGATTGGAAACTTTTTTTTTTTTTTGAGAGGTGCATGTGCCAATACTATGCACATCATACAAGGCATGACCTCATGACTCAGTTTGCCAACCCTTGCCCATTCCATTTTTTCAACATAAAGGTAAATATGGATTGGAACCACCTTCTCTTCAGGCTCACCAAATTCCTAAATGGGCCTAAGGAAGGGAGTCTTTCGGTCCCTTTCTAGGACCCTTTTGATGCTGTGAATTTCCTCCATTCTGACCTTCATATCAAACATGGTATGCTACATTGCTTCAGCTTTAAGCCATGCAAATCTTGCTATCAGTTGCAGCAAATGACCTGCGTAACCTTGGTGTCTTTTGTTTAGAAAGCTAATTACACACATGCACTGTGCATACTATCATTTCTGCAAGGTCTCTTCAGAACGGTCAAGTGTGTACATTGAGCAAGAGTGCACAATTTTGAATACATTGCTTTTCATTAAGTGTAAGGGTTAGTAGGTTAGTACATGGTCTTTGCGACTTGGCATAGTATGGAACTCCCTTTCTGCCAGTAAGTTAGAGACATTCCTCCAGTTGACTGGCAAACCCTCTGCTTGGGAGGGTACCCTCATTGGCTGTACGTGAGGGATGCAGCTAATCACTGGGAAGGCAAAACACCATAAAGTAAGTCAATCAACCCCCAATGGTGAACAACTTGCTGCAGCTTCACCATCTAGGGGGAGAGCATAAGAAGCACACCGAAGCAGAGGGATCTTCAGAATTCAAATCTCTGGAGAATCCATTGCACCATTGAGTCTGGCTCTTCTTCTGGATGTTGCTGGACCAATCCATTGTTAAGCCAGTGTGTTGAACCAGTCTTTGTTAGGTTTGGTGCTTCACACACATTAGTTAGTTTTCAAGGCCATCTCTCTGTGGGGTAAGTCTGGGACTGTAGTCTCCTGCCACACAGTTACTCTAGAGATCTACACCAAAGAGTTTAACACAGTTTCTCCTGTGGGTTTTTTCTGTTGCAGTTCTGATGATCTGTCCCTCTGATGATACCTTTGCCCTGTGGTTGAGCTGAGCGCATGCTCTGGTCACACAGCTGAGAAATACAGCACGACCCAAGCAGTCAGCATTAAGCAACAGTGTAGGAGGAAAAACACACACACCAACACACACGCACACTTTCTCCCTCTCTCCCAACTCACAGAAATGTAAAAAAGCAGAAACACCTAAAGAAGTTGGTCCAGTAGTAGGTCCCTTAATTGAGGCGTAAGCAATCCCTCCACCTGCCTAACTGGTCCATCTGGAAGTTTATTTTCCGGCACAGGCATCTAGCTAATACCTGCCGTATGTCGCCTCCTTTTACCATTCTGCAACCCAGAGACTTTGTTTAAAGTTAGGCCATAGCACACTGCTATCCATTCTCTAGAGTACTGGTACACCTCCACCAACTTGTGCATTCCCTGCCTTCTCAGTGCATCTCCTGCAGTGCAACTTTGGAGGCCAGACGATCAGCCTTTGGTACAGAGCTTCTGACCTAACTAATACTGATTGATCCAGTTCATATAACCTCACTTACCTCACTCTTGTTTGCTCCTGTTGTTCCTTCAAGGGTGGATGATTCTTCCACTGAAAAGCCTACCCTGCTGCCTACTCTCCAAGAAGGCTCATGAAGTACTGGGGAAGGGAGTAATTGTACCTCTATCAGTACACTAGCATTTGACCATACAGTTCTGTTATAGCTACGACCTTTAAGCTGATGTGTTATGCCACCAGTCCTGCTGCGGGATACAAATTAGGGCTATTTGTCTGCAAATGCATCCCACGGATACCAGCCCTAGCCATTGAACTCCAATTCCTCAAACATGTGTAGATGTGGAATAAGGCCTTCTCTGTTCCTGCTTTCTAAAGCATTGCACATGTTTTGGGGTGATGTCTGTGCTTAAGCACCCTCCAGTTCAAAATGTCATATGATAGCTGTTTTTTTTAAGGGCAAAGTAACGTCTTACTATATGGACAAAGTGTCTCAAGATGCTGAAGAGTTTCTAGGTGGATGGTTTCCCTTTGTGTCAGGCCAGTGTTTTATGCTCCATCTTGGACAAAAGTTTGTCCACTGTGGCTCTTTGTTTTTAGACTGTGCACATAAAAAGTACTTGTTCAAGACAAGCATAAACAAGGAAACTGAAGAGAATACACTGAGTTCCATGGACCACATTAACATGTCTGCAAGGACCATGAACACAGGTCTGTCCATGCTTCTTTTATTATGGCTCAAATCAATGGATTTGAGGCTGCAGACCTGGAACAAAGTAATGGATCTCACCTTTGGGTTTGGAACGTAAGAGGTCCTACACTGTAGAAAGGCTGGCATGGTAATAGCCAATTCCATTGAGCTCCAGTCAAGCAATGCCGGGGAGACTAAAAACTGCTGTAACTTTCAAGGCTTTTGAGTCCCGTTGGACACTGGGCCCCAGTGAATCCTTTTTCCTCAAGAAGCAGGCAGGTGAAGAGAAGGCACCTGTAGCCCAGCCTCACCCATGGCCCAGAAGTCAATTTCATGGCTTGAAGTGAAAACGTTTCCCATTTGTGCACCACCTTGAGGGTCTCACTCCATGCAAGTGGTGGTGGGGGCCTTCCCTCATCTGCTGGTAGTAAGTTTAGCACCACTTGATCCAGATAGAGGACAGATATATCTTTGTTTAAGTGTTGAAGGTATGTCGAACTGGTGCCATTCCTTTGGGAGAATGGGGGGGGGGGATTTAGGGGTGAAGTGGTACTACCCGCACCCCTTTATTTTAGGGAAACATGAAGGTGGGTATTCACATCCTGGATCTTCACAAACTTGGCACTTTCTTTCACTACTAAAGTTCAAGATTCTTTCTCTGGTCAAGTTGTTGTTAGCTATTCTGTGACAAAGCTGCTCATGGGACCTTATAGGCGCCTATCGTTTTGTACCTATCCAGGAAGAGCCTAGACAGTGCCCCAAGTTCACGGTGTGAGAGCAACATTACAGCTATGTATGCTTCTGTTTGGGTCTCAGTTACACCCCTCAAGACTTTTCCAAGGTCACGTTTTAGAAGAAGGAACTCTTCTACCCCCATTGCTAGCTGATGATTATCACTTTATTTTATTTTTTTGAGACTGTTTTTGTGAAACCTCAGCAAGTTGTTTTGAAAGTGTGGGTATGGGAATGTTTGAGATTCTGGCCCCTAGTAAATGTTTTCCCTCTGCACCTTTTTGTATTTGACAAAAGGGGCAGCAAAAAGACATTGCTTTTTATTTATGAATTTGTTTCATGAGGAATTTAGGTTTCCATCTCACAGATGAGCTCAAATCCAAAACCTGCAGTCCTTAAATTATTACCTTTTCTATTGGAACCTGCTGTATCTGGCAAAGGCAATTAGACATAGATTACGTCTTTTTCAGTCATAGCAGCTGCATTTTGACTTTTTTTTTTTTGTGTGCTAATCAATCTCTGGATATTTTCCTTACTCAGTGCAGTAATATCTGAATGAAGTTAACTGATAGAGAACTGCAGATTCCTTACTTTTGATTTTTTTTTTTCTCTATGCATCAGACTGGACCTGGAATTGCTTGAGCAATACCCTGGCGAGCACTGTTAGGTGGCTCCATATCGGTCTGTGTGGCGTCGGAAATGACGCTGCATGGGTGTCAATTCTTTTCTTTCTGCAATAGCACAGATCCGAAGAAAGCTACCACTCTGTTGCTTTTTGGCAGGCCATGCTTCAACATTTTGTCTAGTTTTTTTTCAGGTGTGTAGAGGATGTCATCGAGAAATGATGGGTTCAAACAGTGTGGTGCCTGTGACTGCGCCATGTCTGTTCCGGACCCCATGATTTACCTCTGGTGCCTCAAGTGCTACCACGCCTCCAAGTTGGGCTTGGGCTGTCTGGCCATGGTGCCAAATGCTTTGAAAGAATTTTACAAGACCATGCGCTGCATATTCGAGTGGGCTGACCCCTCTGGCATGCCATTGGGCCCCACGGGGTCAAGGAAGGCCCCATATAGTTCCACACCAGTGGCTTCAGCTCCAGTGGGGTCTCGTGCATCCGATGCTGGATCCAGACCACTGCCAAATGTTCCAAGACGACCTTCTCCTGCCTTGGTCTCGACATGATGCTTCGGGAACCCACTGGTGGCGCCGGCCCCATTCTGATTCCCGACGATCCAGAGAGGCGTCTCCCGATGCCAGTGTCTACAGCGCCCACAGGTGCTAGATTGGTGCCTAAGCCTTATTTCACACAGCCAGGCATGGGAGAAGATTGGGAAAGGGGTCACTGACCCTTTAGGACACCAGTTGGAGGGATCTTTGGACTCGTATGAGGAGCTAGGAGAGACCAGTGGTCTGGACACCTCTCAGATACTGGCTTGCTTCATTGGCCTTAAGGTGCCACGCCTGGCTTGAGAACATGTGGTTTTCTAGGGGATGTCCAGGCAAACCTCCTGGACATACCCTTCGATGGAACTCACTTGTTTAGTGAGAAGGCAGACTCTGCGCTTAAAAGAATCTTAAGCTATGGCCAAGTCTGTGACCCCTCATCCACAGTCTGCCTTTTGCCCCTTTCGTGGCTACGCAAGGGGCATGGTACCACGCTAGCCCTGTGCCAGCCACCATCCAATGCTGCCAGGCCAGGCAAGGACGTGGGTGCAGTACCTTCAGATCTAGAGGGTCTGCAAGCCAGAAGTCATCAGCCACACAGACCCCGGCAGCTGCAGCCTAAAAGCCCTCCATGTTGGTTCTGCAGGACCATGCTGACACATTTGTAAGGAGAATACTTCATCTCCTCCACTGGCAGTCCATAACATCGGAAGCATGGGTACTGCTGATCTTGAGGAAGGGCTATGGCCGCCCTGCCTTTCCATTCCTTTCTCCCCAAATACCACCAACATGCAAACGGCTGGCGGTGTATCATTCCTCTGTGTTCCGAGAGGCAGTTACAGCTCTCTTGGCCAAGGAAGCCATAGAAAAGGTCCCAATACCAGAAGTGTGGGCAGTGGTGGTTGTTCCTGCTGCTTTCTGATACCCAAAAAAGAGCAAAGGTCTTTGACCTATTCTAGACCTAAGCACCGTAAATCTCTTCCCCAAAAACAAGTTCAACATGCTCAGGTCTTGTCTGACCTAGAAGACTGGTTGAAAGTGCTGGACTTACAAGGCGCATATTTTCATATTCCCATCCTGCTGGCCCACACGTTAAATGTAGGCCGCAAACACTTTCAGTTCACTGTGCTGCCATTTGGCTTTATCAGTGCCCCTCGGGTGTTCACCAAGTGATGGTCGCAGCTCATCTTCGCAGTTATGGGGTTTTCTGTCTTCCCTATCACGACGACTGGCTGTTGAAGGTGAGCTTGCGCTAGGCTGTCGTCTCCCACCTCCCGACTACCGCAAACCTTCTGAATTCGCTGCGGTTGACTATAAACTTGTCAGTCACACCTGACTCCTCTCAGCTGCTCCTTTATAAGAGCAGTTCAGGACACAGTGCAGTTTCGGGCTTGTCCTCCCGAGCAGCGTGTCCAAGACATTCAGGCTATGATACTGATGTTTCGGTCTATATCCTGGGTTTTTGGTGAGACTGACTGAGACTGCTGGGCCTCATGGCCTGCTGCATCCTGCTGGTGAATTGTGCCAGATGCCATGTTTGCGCTCTGCGTTGGGACCTGAAGTTACAGTGGGCGCAGCATCATGGGAATCTCTCCAACATGGTCCAGATCTCGGAAGGAACTGCGAAAGATCTGCAGTGGTTGATTCTGAACCCCGATTGGGTTGGAGGCAGACTCCTCCTCTCCCAAAGCTCCCACCCCCCCAACCAGATGGGGCATGGAGAGTCCGGTATCCCGCTGTTCTAAAAATGAGCATTGATCCTTCAATCAGTCTGCCCCTTCCGGAGGGTCTTCTGTCGCAGCAGCAAGGGAGGTTTTTCCACCTGGCCCATCAACTCTGCACCTTCATACGAGGCGATTGAGCGGCGACTGTTGACAGCTTTTGACTTCGTCTCGAAGTCTGTAACATCTCAACACACTGGCTTTCCTCCACAAAAACATTATACGCCTGCTGTTGGCAAAGATTTGTAAAATCCATAGATACTCTTTCTGCTTCTCTCTGTTCTTTTCTTTCTTTCTTTTGCCAAGCAGGGCTGTGGTCTGAGCACTCTTAAGGGCTATCTGTTTGCTCTATCTGCTTTTGAGGCTGCCTGATCAATTATCTTTAGGTCCTCTATTGTATATAGGTTTCTGAAAGGGCTTGTACATAGGTTTCCCCCCCTGCACCCTTTATCATGCCTCAGTGGGATCTTAACCTTGTTCTCACTTACCTTGTGTGCTCCCTCGAGCCACTGCACAATGGTCCCCTCAGGCTGCTCACCATCAAAACAGCATTTTTTGTGGCCATAATGTCTGCCTCAAGGGTGAGTGAGATACAGGCCCCTATATCTCACAATATTTCCAGACAAGGTAGTGCTTTGCAGCTGTGCCTCTTTCCTTCAGAAGGTGATGACCCCATTTCATTTGGGTAAAGGTCCTCCTGCCCACCTTCTTTGCTCCTCACATCCCTTTAAGGAAGAGAGAAACTCCACTGACTGGACCCAAAAAGAGTATTGTCATTCTAACTTGACCGCACAAGAGTTCTGGGCGGACGATCAACTCTTTGCGGGGCATGTGGAAGGAAAGAAGGGTTGGGCAGTACAGAAACAGACCATTACGTGCTGGGTCGTTGTTTGTATTAAGATCTGCTACGCCTAGGCTAAGAAGCAGCCTAACGAGGGCTTACAAGCCCATTCCACCAGGGGAAAAGCTGTGAATACGGAGTTAGCTGTTGGAGTTCCTGTCCTGGACATCTGTCCGGCAGCAACCTGGGCGTCCCTGTACACGTTTGCCAAACACTGCTGCCTGGACAGTCAGGACTGCGGGGATGGGCATTTTTCCTGTTCGGTCCTGTAGGACTTCCTAGTCTGAAAGCATTTGTCCACAGCACACCGCTAGGAGGATATGGTTTTGGTATCTAATCAAAGGTAAGGAATCTGCAGCTAAATGTCTATATCAGATAAACCAGTTAGTTACTTCTGTAAAACATTATCTGGTAGAGACTGTCTAGCTGCAGATTCCTTGCATCCACCAATTCCCCCCCACTCTGCGAACTTGTTTGTTGGAGTCAGGGTGATCCCTTTTCAGGGCTCTAGTTTGGACACACGTATGCACCAGTTCTTGTCATGGCTCTGCGCTTCTGGCATCGAAAGTCGTGATAAAGTTAATGGCACCTGCGTGCCTCCTATATTGGTGACAGCGACATCACTTCCATCAACAACGGAGCCACCCTACGGCACGTGCGGGGGTGTTGATCGAGTAAAAGTTTCCACATGCAGTCTGACACCTGGGGCAAATCAAAGGTATATAAGAAATCTGCAGCCTGATAGTCTCCCCCAGATAATGCGTTACCAAAGGTAGTAAGTTGTTAATTAGTACCCTCTTCCTTTTTTTTTTTTTTTTTTTTTTTTTTTAAGATGGATAGAAATGGCAGCTTAAAGCCGAGCATCCACAGAGTGTGTGTACTGGATTTGATAGTCATTAAGATTTGGTGAGCTAGGTTCAAGCCATTGTCAGTTCTCCTACCTAGATTTGTAACCACAGGGTCCAGATTTTGATATTGTGGTAGTGAAGTAAGCCATATATTAAGATCCTACAGAATGTTATTGTTTAATAAACTTTTTGAGTTAGTATGGTTGAAGTTTGAGAATAGTTAATTAATTGAAACAGAGTGGCTTCCTGCTCTAGCGATAAGTCTGAGCAGGTTTATGGATACTTTTTTCTTTCAGCTGGGTTTAGCTTTAGCAGTGTAATCTGCATAGCAATAATTTGTTACATTAAATTTACCTAGCATATCAGCAAGGGATTTTACATACATATTTAAAGTGATGATGATGATCCCTGAGGGGCATGCCCGTTCAATCATTTGGGTTTTGAGTTAAAGGAACCCACTTGAACAGATTGGCTCCTGCTTACCAAGAATGACTTCAAAAGTAGATTTTTCTGAAAATCAGCTGGCCTTTTCTGACATTTTAAAACATTTTGCTATCCTAGGTGTAAAGGCAGGTTAAAAATGTAACTTGATAGACTGCAACTGTAAAACAGTGGAAAGTCGTGTCCTTTAAAAAAATAAATAAAAAAAAATAAAAATTATAATAATAATCCAGGTAGCTCTTCTACCCATGATGCTTTATACTAGGTGCTTGTGTCACCACTAGTTTTTTTTAATTTTATTTTTGTTAAAAAATAAAGAATATCTTGTTTTTAATTCACAGTTCCAACTAGCCGGGGACGCCGGTGTGTGATTTTCAGCCCTTATTTCCATATTTTAACATTTCCATCAGAATTCATCTTTTTTCATCATGACTTGACGACCTCTGTGAAACAATCTCGCTTCATTTGGCATTTTAGACAAATTGTTTCAGTCAGGGTATGGCCCTTATTTAAGTCTCCTTGTGGTAGGAAGAAAGTAGCCTCCAACCCGCCTGAGGTTTGTGTGGTGTCTCTTCTAGCCTCTGTCTGTGGAATGTAAGCTCCGCTCCTAAATTTCAAAAAGTACCCTCCGAGTTTAAGATAGTGTCAGACTGAGATGGAAATTGGAGGATGCCCTAATAAAGGGGACAGCCTTTAGGGAAGCATCTTCTTCCACTACGGTGCTGCCTATGGCTCTAGTGGATTCCCTTAGGATTTTCAAGATCTGGTTCAGAAATGAGGAGAGGAAGAGGCTTCAGAGTTTGCACAGTTCCAGTATGAGTTCCCACTCAACATTGGCAAAGGGGATTGCAGTTACCTACTTGTCATCGAAGACGAGATTGAGGGCCACTGCTCCTTGAAGCCATTGACATTGTTGCATTCACAGCACCCATTGTCTGCAACATGCTTGCCATAACTTCACTCTCCATCGATCCAGTATTAGTCACATTAGACTTAGATATTAAATGTTATGGAGATCGATAATATAATTCAGTAGAAAAAATGTCTCCTAAAAGATTCTTGCCTTAACCTGTAGGTTCTCTGTTTGTTACAGCCTCTTATTTTTTGTAACTTCACCATTATCCAGTATTGGATCTTTCATAAATTCACATGCTTGAATCATCCCAGTCGAAGTGGGAGTCCCACGGTACATAAAATAGCAATAATTAACAATTTTTTTTTTTTCTATAGGCTATAATGGAAACACAAGTAACTCATATAGCTTATCTAAGTCCTTTTGTGCAAAGGGCCCAAACCTGCCTGCTGGCCAATCAGGCACCAGCACCCTCTAGAATACTCTCCAGTTACGCTCCTTCCGTCAGATTTTCTAGCACAAGAGTGAAAAGATAATTTTACCTGAAATGAAATGCAAGCGTCCAAGGGGAGGAGGGTGGGTCGCATGTGAATTTATGAAAGATGCCAATACTGGATAACTGTAGTTACAGGTAAGTAACTTGTTTTCATATGGTCCTCTCCTGACTCTAGTAAGGCCACTCAGATGAACACATTTAGTGAGTCCTAAAGTTATGGATTCCAGGCATACCTCAATGTCTCGCATGTGGGAAGTGTCTCCATCACAGAGAGAACGTGGACCGGTCGACCTCCTCCACTTTCACCTCCAACTCCTGCCGGGGGATCATCCACTTTGAAAGTGCCACCATAAAAAGGGGAAAAGCGATAATTCTAACCCTTAGCGTCTTCGCTTAAGTCATAAACGTAGAATATTTCTTCCTCGCTGTTGGGACCCCGGGAACACTTTTTTATGTGTAGCCATGGACAGCAAATCTGCTGTCGCTTGCAAGCCATGTTAGCTTATAGGGGGCTCAGAGCCTGCCCATTTCTTACCATTGATTAGCTTCATAGTCACTCATTTTCTTGCTTATCTTTGGTCAGTACGCGCCGGCTTCACTTCGTCTTTGCCTCTCCCATGAAGTAAGGCCCAAGTACTGCTTCTTTTCTAAGTAAACATTCCTCTGCTACTCGGGCTTTCATGGCCGTGCTACTTTTTTCTTTTTGTACAAGCATGCAAAGATGTCCACATCCTTGCGAACAACTGGCAGAGAAGTATACAGCTATTCCTGTGAACAGCTGACATTACACCACCCCTGCAAACAGCCTGCAAAGTGGGGTGCAAAAGTCACCCTGCAAATACCCCTCTGCCTGCATCTGTCATCTGCACACAGCTGGAAAGTGAGGGAACCAAGCCTGTTCCAGTCACCAGTGCAGTAAGGGTAGTTTACGGACTAGTGCCAGCCCTGTTTTCTATGTTGCAAACACCTTTAGTCAAAATACATCACATTGAGCTCAAACAAAAACAAAAAAAACACCACTGTGCAGAGCAAGATTTCACTTTGCAGGTGGGGTGGGGATGTTTGGCGTTTCGACTCATATCCATACTGATGGGTCCCGGTATTTGTACAGCAGAAACTTAAGCAAAGAATGCTCTAGCTTAAAAGATTTTCCAGGTGGTTGGTACTAGCTGCATCACTTCACATATCTAGTGTGTGGAGAGATCTGCCTGCTGTAGTGAAAAGTTTCTGACAGAATTTTGAATAACTTGGTTTACATGAAAATTTGAAAGCACCTTATGTTGAAATTTCTGGTTCGTTCCTCTTTACTACTCTGTTTTGAAAAAATATATAAGGTTCACGAGAACTTAAAGCCTGTATCTCGCTAACCCTGTGTGCCTATGTAATGGGTGCAAGGACTATGGCTTTCTAGGAAAAGTGTAGTAATTAAGCTTTGTGGGTGGTTTGATTGGTGAGCCCATAAGATATGACATTGCAGTGTTCATCTCCTGGGAGCGAAATGGTCTATGTTCTGGTTGAAAGACTTTTTAATGCCGACTAAGAAATCCTTAAACACTGGTATTGATTTGGGGGGGGGGAAGGAATGTTTATGAAGGACGTGTTATGTAGGAGGTATTAGCTACCAAATTTATTTTAATGAAGAGAATTTAAACCAGATCTGGTGAAATCACGCAAATATGGTAGCAAAGTTTATTCTTGGCAGGTGGGTCAGATCAAAGTTTTTGTCAGAACACCACATACAGAATCTATCCATTTCTTTAAACTTATTTTGGTCTTTAAAAAAAGCAAAATAAAGGAATTGGCCAATACAGCCTATTTTGTGGGTTGCACAACTTTTAGTATTTATATAGAAGATTTTGCCTTTCTCAGGGGTGTGGAATTTTAGTAAACATTAATTTGCCCTTGCATGTTATACTTTGAGGATGGGATGCTTTATATAGCAACTTGTCCTGTTAAAAAATAAAATGGAGAGAGAGAAATCCACTTGCCCCTTTGCATTAAGGTGACAAATAATGACAGCTTTCTCATTACATCAGAGACCCGATAATAACCTCTCTGATTATGCCAGGAATAATACTATAGCAGGGTTTGGATTCTAGTATTGCCCTGGTTTTTACACTGTTAAGCAAGCTATATACTGACACTGGAAGTAAAGGGAAGCAGTATTTCCAGGGCTGGAGTTCCCTTTTGAGTCTGTGCACACGTATAAACGTGCATGTTCAAGGGTTTTCACCAGCTCTTCTCTAATCTATCCCATACGGAAAGGCTGGAAATGTACTCCTCAAAAGGGTAAAAGGAAAACGTGCTTTGAGATGGTGTGTGTGTGTGTATGGTGATTTTTCTTTTAGCCAATGTTTTTATTATATTGATAAGAGCCCTGCAGCTCCCACACCAAGTTATACCAAAACCATGACACAACCGTTGACAAAATCAAAAAGCTGACGACCAATGCCAGACTGCTGCCTTTTTCAGTGCTTGTTTATTTTTGTTTCCTATCTTCTTACCGAACATGACTTTACACTGATTTTCCAATATTCATATTTTTGGAAACACTAACATGTCAAACGTGTTTTACAAAATGACGCTTCCACAAAATAGTGTCTAAAATTGCGCAGTAGTTTAGCAAGCCTTTTTTTTCCTACTAGTTTTTAAAAAAAATATATTTTATTTTTTGGTGTACATTTTTATTTCGAAAGCAAAGAATCCTCAATCTTGTGTTCATTTTTATGTAAGTATTTGAATCAAATCAGAGCATTAGGGGAGCGTTGTAGGTAGCTTCGTGATGTTAAACTTTACAAATCTGTGTACACATTTTCATACTGAAACTACTGACAGTGGTGCACGTTGAGATGACAGCATTTCCTTAGTGTGCTCACCCAACAATAAATGCTTTGCATTAATTAACTTTAAATGGAAGCTCGAACAGCATGCATAAAGGAACACAAATCTTACCTCATCTACAGACAGTGATCTATCTCAGATCCATAATGTGGTACTGTGGACTGGGTGCCAATGGGGCTTGCACTACAGGTGGTTGGACCTCCTTGACCCAAGGACATAAACATTGAAAACATGCCTTCCTTGACCCGAAATGGTGTCCTAGGTGTCGTGAAATATGAATTCCACACTCTTGCTTCCTGAAGTAAGGCAAAAATGAACATATAGGAGGATATATTTAAAAGAAGTGCTCTGGCATCCCGCACATGGGTGGGACTAATCAGTGCTAAAGATTCCAGTGGAGATGTCACAAAAGGAGAGCAAAGATTGCAGGTTTGAAACCTTTCTAACTATACAATAGTGTATCTTGGGAAAGGATTTCAGGGGATGTGATACTGATTTCCCGCTAATCACTTGGTGTACATAAAAACAACAAACCGGGTGCTGTTGGCGATGATATTAGGTACAGGTTCAAGGAGTATCTTAATGGGACGAGGTCAGATCGATTAATATTCAGAATAATTAACCACATTCTTAAAGGACATCAAATCTGTCCAAGCTTTGGCACCTCTGTATGTTGCATAAAAAGTCTTTTAATGATACTCCAAGCTGACATTCTGTAAGGGAACCTCTTTGGTAGGCAATAGGCTGGATCTTGAACTTTTTTTAAGCCATTCCTTGTCATCTGATCTAAGTGTTTACCCTCTATGTCCTGATTAGTGCTGAGATGTCCGAATTATCCTTATGAAACACATGAACTCCAATGAGAGTTGTTGATTCCACGGACATAGGAACTGGAGCAGTTGGTGAATTAGTCACCAATTGTTCTCTTAATTTGAAATCTTGAGGGAGCGTCTCTTCTCCTCTCCCCCCCCCCCCCCCCCCACCCCCCCCCCCCCAAAAAAAAAAAAAAACCTTCAGGGTTTATATCTACTCCACTAGTCGCAGACACAAGTAGTGTTTTTTTTTTTTTTTTGGTGCCTGGGTCATTAGCACAATGCAAGGCCATATAATTGGTGCCTTTTTGTGAACCCTAAGCGTACTGTGGGAAAGAGGCTAAGACGATGATAGTATAGTTAGAGTAGAGTAATCAAGGTCTCCATTCAAACAGAGCCTGGTCCATGTTGATACTATCTGTCACCAAATCTTAATCCAGGTCTACATGTAAGAACACCACTGCTCGACCCAAAAGCATGACAAGAAACTAAAATGTTCCAAGGATCTATCTACCTTTTTCCATGACCAGATTCCGATACTGGAGCACACACCTTGCCACAAGAAAATAATCTTGCATGTAAGCTTTCAATCTTACCACATGCATCCCGGGCAGTAATAGAGATGTCAGTGACTTTGGCTCTGGTCAAATCCAAGTCATTACTCTGGATTACATTCACGGTTTCCTTTGTTTTGGTTTGGAACAGTTTTGGTGCCCCTCCCTCACAAGAATTGTTCCCCAATAGCTGGGTCATCTGATACCAAAAACTCCAGATTTGAATCTGGTATTGCTCTTGCGTCAACTCTGTTGCTGCCTCTTAAATGTGTTGGCATTTTGTAGATGTATAAGGCTATACCTGCTCACTTTAACAACACTGTTTCCTGACATTTCAGTAATTTTCAACAGTAGTGCACAAAGCAGATGACTGTTGCTTCAGACGCATATGGCAGAGGCATAGACTTTATTTATAGAGATTGTCTGGGAAACAAGCCAGTGAAGGCTTGGTTCAATTTGGTGAAGTTTTTGAAAGACCAGCTTTTTCAAGCTTGAGAAAACCCCCACACTCAACCCGCAGTTTCATGAAATCTTTAAAGGACGTGTAGGCCTCTTCCTTTGGACTATCCATATTTCTGTTCCCATCCTACTCCAGAGAAATTGTGGTGCAGACATACACCCCTACTGCAAAGGGGCCTCTACTCCATCCATTCCACTAGACCGGAAGTCTAAGTGACCGGATTAGATGAAAATAACATGTTTACATCTGGTATAGCAGCCCTTAAGGTAAACGGTGGTATGTGCAGGGAAGCTGGTTACTTGCATGCATTGTGGGAGGTGGCATCTGCAGTTACTAGCCACTTTCCAGGTGACATGAGGAAATCATTTACTGGTTTGTCATAATGGCATGGAAGCATGTAAACGTGCTAGGCAGGCTAGATTAGATTCAGTTGGTGCTGTTTAGCTACAAGCTTGATCATTGTCCTTGGGTGACATTCATGGATGAGGACTAGTTTCTCAGGAGATGTCCAGACTCTAGCTTCCGGAAATGATTTTCGGTGGATCAGTGGTTGATAAGAGTTGGTAATTTCCCTGAAACTGTTAAACATGGCAAGGTCTCTATACTTCGCATCTCCTACCCGAATATCCCATTGTTACTATTGGAAATTTAGAGGTAGCTTCTATCCTTTTTGGCTGTCTCCCAACGTAGGCTTTGTTGCATCAACAATCTCCTATGAGAGACCAGACATGTTTTCAGGAGTAGGTAATCTCAAACTCGCTCAGCTGCTTTGGCCCAGACATCTAAGGTTTGACTTTTATGTCCATCACAAGATGCCTGTCAGCAGCAGTTTTATCATCTAGCTTACCAAATTGTAAATGATTACTTCAGATCAGTGGGTACTCCAGTGGATTCAGGGTAGTTATTCTTTGCCATTTGCAGGTTCTTCTTCCCACCACCCTCATACAAGCACCTTGGTGAAGAAATTTCTTTCCATGTTAGATAAGGGTGTAGTGAATATAATTCCCTCACACCAGATAGGTTGGACATATTAAGACCTTCTTTATCATTCACTAGCAGAGGAGTGGACTCAGGCCAGTTCTGGGTTGCCATTTCTTCAGGAAGATGTTGAAGATGTTGAAGATGCTGACAGCTCTCCACATTTTTTATGGTTTATAATCACAAAACCAATTGGTGTCTCTGGATTTGCAGAACACTTTAATATTTTAATGTCTCCTGTGTATGTACAGTTGATGGCGGGAGACCTCCTTTTCCCCTACATGATCCTTCTCTTTGGGCTTTCGTCAGAACCAGGACCATTCACAAGGAAGTTAGCTGTGGTGAAGGCCCTTATTCAGACAAAATATCCATGTTTATTCTTATCTGGACTATTGGCTTCTAAAGGCAGAATAACTGCATGATCTGTTAAGGTGTTTGGCCAATACAATTATGACTTATCTTGATTTACGAAAATCCCCAAGTGCTTGTTTAGCACCTGCTCACTCATCCAGTTTACAGGCACTGTATTAAACACTCATCAGATGAAAATTTCCCACTGTAAAATACGTTGGGCCATATTTAAGGGATTTAGTTTTCTCTGATTCCAAGTCAGAGGGACAGACTGATCATCACAATATTAGACTGATGGCTTTGTTTGTATTTCTAGTCCCCCACCCTACCTGTTTATACATTTCTGCTCCAGTTGGCACTGCACAGTTAATGGCACCAGTTTTATTGCACCCGCCAGGATATGCTTGTGTTGGTTAATGGTCCTGACAACATTTTCAGCTGATATTTCTTTCATCTGCCATTGGATAATGAAGTATTGACAGGTTCAATCCCTTCTGGGTGTGCTATTGTAACCTGGTGTTGGCATTTCTTATGTGGCAAGTATGTGAACCTTTGTTTGTGAATTCATATTTCTTTCATACAAAACTTTTATTTTTCTTACTCAAGCTAGATGTTTCAGGGAACTAAATGTTTTATCAGTTTGCCACTTTTTAATATTTTCTGAGCATTGCCTGGCTCCTAAGCAGAGCAGTTCCAATCCTTGGTTCTTTACAAGATCTGCAATTGTTCTTTTAGTATGTCTTGTGCATATGCTTTCTTAAACTCAGTCATTGTAAACGCCCAGTTGAAAGTTCCTGAAAAACAACTCCTAAAACATTTTAAATTCTACATGACTTAACATATGCAACATGCATACTCGTTTGTTGTGGCCTAGCGGAAACTGCACTTGATTCATTTGAATGAGTGAGGGAGAGAACACTGCAAGCACAACAAAGAACCAGGCTTCAGTGCCAAACCCCACGACTCAACTCATCTCTATCCACTAAAGCTCTGAATAATAAACTGAGCTGTCGGTGTTTCCCTCAAATACAGTGACCCCCAAAATGACCAACAGTTCACAAATAGTAAAGGCATGACGACAACAACAAAAAGGAGAAAAACTCCCCAAAAGGGTATCTTAGATGTGAAATTCATCAATTGGAGTGAAGCAAAAATATTGAGTGAAAATCCTCAGGGGAGTGAAAAAAAATATATATATATATATATCTTCAGCTAGCTCAAAAAAGAAAATTGACTGTTTGCGATGAACCTACTGGATGCCTATTTCCTTAGTTTCTTTGTTTCTGAAATATGGGAGATCCTTAGCTCAACTGTTGAGGTTAGGGGTGCCTCTGGTTGAGCTCAAAAACTTACATTCCCTAGCTTTACCCAAGCACATAGGAGTTAGTCCCCTGGGCAGCGCTGTATTAATAAACTGGTTAGGTGGATTGCTGTATGCCGACCTTCCCCTTGTTTATTCCTATGAATTTTATTGGTTTAAAGCTGTGGAACTGTCGAGCAACAGTCAGTCATGTAGTTCCTGAATGGCCAAGGCAGTGGTGTTTCCTCACAGCTCATTCAGATGGCTCTATCTACACGACATCCATGTAGACCAAACCTGTTAGCCTGTTGTCAGAGAGGGCTCTTTCACACAAATTTAACATCCTTCAGTTGGGAAGCAGGACTACTGAGATCACAGTATTGATGCTTACATTTTCCTAAGTCTTGTATGGACATCTTAAAGGTAGCTTAAAAATCCTCCATAAGATACTGATGTGGAAAATGTTCTCCTAGTATCAGCAGCAAGGGAACAATCCAGTGCATATTAAACAGCTGTCATTCTTCCTGTAGTAGAGCCGCATTATGCCACCTGCCAGTATTGGAGAGAGCTTGCTGGAGAAACGTTTTGCAGACCAGTCTAAAACATTAAGGGCTAATTCACGAGGTTTGGAATCTGTGGGATCTTTATGTATTTATCACAAACGTTGTTACCAAAGCTATGTAACCTTTTCTTCTGCATTATAGGATTCTTGATTGATCTCCTAAGCAACCCTCCCGCCTCACTTGGGTTTTATTTCTTTCATAAGGGGCAGTGAGAGACATTGTTGTGTGACTGAACTTACCCTTAAACGGAGATTCAGGTTTCTGCCACTGGTGGACATCATGAAATGGGGAACCAGTTGAGCCTTAAAGTTACAGGGAATCGTAGTTCTGGTTAGGTTAATACCAATCAGGCTGCTTTATTACGTTTAGGCAGCAATTTGTGTGTTCGCAGTGCAGGTTTTTTTTTTGGTGTGGGGGATTTTCTTTTTTAAGCTCTAAACATTTAATCGTTTTTGATGTCAATGAATATCCCCCAAGTTGCAGAAACCGAACTACCTGTTAGCATTCGTTCAAGTACCATTGAGTGCAGTCATTTTAATAAGGCAGACTTGTATAATGAGTACTTAAGTGCCTAGGAGGCTTCTGGTTGTTCATGGTCCTCATTCTGCATTCCCAGCTTCACAGATGGAGGCTCAGAAAACATTATGAAGATGCACTTTTCAGTAAATGATGCAGGACTCGACTGCCGTCCTAATTGTATCTGACCCGGTGCGAAGAGCTGAAGAGCTCACTTAAGACCAAGCTGATTTAAGGGTCAGCAATGGAAATAATCCCACATACGAACATGTTGTAATCCAGCTATTTCATGATGCCATAAAATCTTGACTCCTGTGGTTGTGGATGACCATTTGATATGTAAAAATGTCTCAAACATTTACGTTGTATTCAGAAAGTCAGGGTACATTAATAAAATAGTAAAAATTTATGTGCTTAAAAGCTTTTCTATCTGTTGCATTTCCTGTTTGCGCCCTCTTTTGTGGGCCTGTGTGAAAGGACACTCACGCACTTAATTTTCATTTTTTATCATTCCTTTTTTTTTTTTTTTTATTAAATACAGCCACCTCATTATTCCTGTGCCCACCTTTCCAAGGCTCCATGCCCCCAGTTCCCCTTTAGCTCCCTCTCCAAGCAGATTACTCCATGAGCCCTGTCTTTTCTCCCATAGAGCCTTCTGGTGCTGATATTGGAGGACACCCCACACCTACCTCCTCTGTTTGTTTTTATTTAACCCACCCAAGGCCTCCTGTTTACTTCCCCTGCCCCCCTCCCTCTTGCCTGAATGTGCCCTGCTCCCACCGTCTGCATATGGGACCAGGGCAGTGTCCCCCAAACTTATCATTAAACTCCTCCAGTTGCCTCGGTTTACCAACTGATTTCACACCACCCCCCCACAACCTTCTTGACTCGCTCACCTGATGTGTTAACTGCACCCTTTTCCATCTTTTGTTCTTAATTCGTGCCTCTGAGCCCTGAATACCTTTCTTACATTGTTTTGCAATGTAAGCAGAGTTGCTTGAATACCACATGCTACATTCAGATGTTTTAGAAAGCCTCTAGGGGGGTGGCGGGGGTGTTGCCAGTATTGGTTGTATGGTTCCATGGACTGTGGGGGCTCCTTAGTGGACCCTCAGCTTTGCTCCTACCAGTTTGCAGGGTTTTTCCAGGCAGCCTGCACTGCTGCTCTCCTACAGACAGGTTTCTACCCTCCTGCTACTTATACAGCTCAATCCCAAGAAGGCAGAACAAAAGATTTCCTTTGGGAGTGGCAACTTCCTATCCCTTTGGAAATAGGTGTTACATGGCTTGGCAGGGGTAGACTCCCCAAGCCACCGGTAGGCTTTGAAGGACACATTTGGTGCCCTCCTTGTATAAACTAGTTTCCACCAGTCGAGGGACACCCAACTATCCCCCCCCTACTCCCCCCCCCCCCCCCCCTCTTCCTCCTTCCTTTCCAGTCCCTGCTCTAACGCAAGACTGGACAAAGGAAAGGGAAGTGATCACTCCCCTGTCCATCACCTCCGGAGGGATGGTGCCTAAAGCTCCTCCAGGTGGCCACTTGATTCTGCCATCCTGAATCCAAGGTGGGTAGATGTCCCTTGGAACATCTGAGTGGCCCGGTCAGGCAGGTGATGTCACAGCCTGCTCCAGATAGGTGGTCACCCTGTGAGATGACCAATCCCCCTTCCTGGGCTATTTAGGGTCTCCCTCTTGGTTGGGTCCTCACATTTGATGTGTAAGATGCCAGCAGGACTCTTCTGCATTGCTTACTTCATCTTCTGGCCACCGGGACTGCAACTGGACCATCCAGGAACCGACAATCTGCAACTCCAACAACATTCTGCTTTGCAACATTGTTTCTCCAGCTCCTTTCAACAACTGCAACATTTCCCTGGATGTGCATCCTCTGAGGGCGGCGAGTCTTCAGCCTGCCCAAGAAGGAAGCTCCCTTGGAGTGAATGAGTCAATCCCTTGCATCCGTAGGCACCTACTGCAACAACGTCCGGCTGCGTTGCTCTTCTCTCCTGCAAAATTGCATGGATCCTGCAACACAGGTGGTCTTGAGTGGTCCCCTTGGTACTCTGTACCAGCTTTCCAACTTGGGAGATGGTAAGCCCTTGCCTTTTTGCAGGACAGTAACCCTGTGCATCGCGACTCTTGCAGCTACCAGGGCTTGTTGGCTCTTCTTCCAAGGGATCTTTAGGCTCCGTGTAGCCCCGGCCTTCAGCACTCTTCTCTGCAAAGCAGTCTCCTGCCTGCTGCTCCAGTGACTTGGGATTCCTCTCCAGGTGTGATGAGTGGGCCTCACTGTGGCTCCTGTGCCTGCTGCTGTGAGTTGCCTGTGGGAACTGGATCCTTGACTGCTGACTCTCCTCACTGCTGAGGGTTGCCTGGGGCTCCCCTCCTTGCATTGAGGCCCCCCCCTCCCCACAACCTTCCTGATCCCCCAGCAGCTCTGCAACTCTTGCCTTTGCCAAGGCCTGTTGTTGGTTTTTCCACACCACTGACTGACTGCAACTCTTCTTCCGACGTGGGACATTAACTGCATCACTCCTGGAACTCTTCTCCTGCTCCTGTGTGACATAGCCGACTCCTGGTCTTCACTGTCAACCTGGTCCTGCATCTCCAGAAGGGTGGGTAGTGGCTCCTTCGCCAACCAGATAATCCAACTCAAACTGGACTTTGTCCGCTTCATTTGCAGGTCCTCTTCTATCAGGGCCCATCTTCTGTTCCTTCTAGTCTTACTTGGGTCTTGCACAGTCCTTTTACAACGTTTACCTGTGGGTTTGAGGGAAAACCAGGTACTTACTCTTCTCTCCTGGTCTCTGGGGGGCACCCTGGTACTTACCTGTTAGGGTTCCTAGTTCCTCCAGATCCCCGCCACAGATTTCACTTCCTTTGTTGGGGGACTTTGGCAATCCACTTACTTAGTATATGGTTTGGTCTCCCCCTAGGGTCTCCATCATTTTCTGTTATTTCACTGTTTTCCATTGCTTTCTATGCCAGTTCCTGAATTCTAATGTGTTTACTCACCTGCTAGTAGAGTATTGCCTATACAGTATTTTTGTAAATGTGTTACGATAATAAAGTACCTTTATTCTTGTAACACTGTGTGGTTCTTTCATGTATGTAAGTGCTGTGTGACTATAGTGGTATTTCATAAGCTTCGCATGTCTCCTGGATAAGTCTTCGCGCCTCATCCACAGCTTGCTCTAGAGAGCACTGGCTTCCTAGACACTGTCTACACCTCATTTATGAGGGTTACCTGGACCTGGTATAATGTGATAACACTGTAGGTGCTCACCACACACTAGGCCAGCTTCCTACAGTTATGTAATAGCTTTGTAATATTTATTTTGTTGAACGTTCCTTCACAGTGCTTCTTGGGGCTATCCAGTAATACAGCCGTTAGCAGCGCCTCATCACTGCCTACAGGCAGGGACAGTTTGTGGCAACCAAGTGCAAGACGACGTGACTTCTCAGGGCAATTGTGGTGGATCAGATCTCGTCATTTTCTCTGTTACATTAGTCTCACACATGCACCGACAAACTGAAGCATGAAATGGTTCAGTTAGGTTTATTGAATCAGTTGCATCTTAGATAAAATTACATGAAATGCATTAATTAGAATGACGAAATATACTAGAAGCAAATGATGACCAGCAAAGTGAAACACAGGAAAAGTCCTAGCATAGACGGTCACTATGCACAATATATGCAATTCCTACCTAAGCTATGTTAGAACACAGCAGGATAAGCCCTAATCCGCCCTTCAGGATTCCCCCTTGGGGATAACATCATCCCTCCATACCGGAGTATGACAGTAGTGGAGAAGCCTGTTATCTATAGACACCACTCCCATATAGGCCAGGGAACCGGTAGTCTCAGCGAGCAGCTGTAACTAAGTCAGACAGCATGCGGTCGTGGTAGTCTAGCTGGAACCTCTTAACTTGTAGGGTACAGGGAAATGTTTCTATAATAATAAAACAACTGATGTTCTGAGAAAGTGTCCCCACATAAAAATACGTGTTTGTGAATGTTAAAGACGCAATGTACCATTTGTGTTTACAACCCTATCTCGCTGCAGCCTTGTGGAAAGCACAGAGTGAAAGAATGTTGTGCTAGGAAATGTAATGCTTTCCTAGGCGAATGGACAACAAGATAAAGAAAATAAAACACCACCACAAAGGTGGCAGATTCTAAAAGAATAAAAATGAAAAAGTAAAACGTTACTAGGGTAAAGGGCACACGCAGCAGGCCTAGATGATAAAATAACGTGCCCAGAGACATCACTAAAATGGCACTACAACAAAACATAAGCCAACATGTAGCAGTCTTATTTTTAAGCCTTTTGGAATTGTCATAAAAAGTGTTTGTTAGAAAGGGACAAGACAAAATAGTTCTAGTCCTTGTGGCAGCAAGAGAATGACCAGTCTTTGTAGGTGACAGCTTTTGTTTAAAAAAATTCTAGGAATGGCTGGGTCAGCTGAGTGCAGGAATAATCCAGTCTATGGCACTTTTAATGTGCTTCTATAAAACTAGAGGGTCATTGTGAATGATTGCAGTGGCTTTAATTTACATTGTCTTTTTGCAAGCTAATTCTACAAATGAAGAATCGGGCTGTTAGGAACCCGTCTGGAAAGCCAAGTAAGGAATTGCAGTGCTGTGTTCTGTACTAATTGTGTTCTGCTTGCAAATTTGCAGGCATCCAAGGTTGATAACATTTCCTGTAATCTTATATGGAGTTGATGAGGACATTAACGTGTACACAATGCTGGGAATGCGTAAAAGGCAGCTATAGTTTTAGAATTTTTGTTTTTAGGTTTCACCTGAGGCATTTTATGTGCTGTGGCTTGAGAGACATTGTGTTTAGTAAAAGGGCCTTTAATTCCAACCCCCATTGTCATTGGTTTCATTGTGCCGGTTTCACTTTCTCCTCTTTCGTTTTCAGCATGGGTCAAGAACTGATTGCTTAATTTTGATTAGTGTCCTTCTGCTGCTCATGCTGTGATTGAGATACTATTTTTCTCCAGTATTGGATCTTTCATAGATTCACATGCATGAGCCGTCCCAGTCAATGATATGGGAGTCCCACAGTACTTTAACATGGCGGCCCACATCATTACCTTACATCCTTAATGGCAGTAAACAATGTCTTTGATAACCTATCTGTCCTTATTTAAAAAAAAAAGAAAAAAGGACCAAACTTGAACATTGACCATTCAGCCAACAGCACCCTCTAGAACACCCCCAAAAGAGGCAGAATCCCTCAGATTTTCTACCGCACACCGTGTGAGAGTCTCCATGAGCTCTGCTCAGTTTCCTTCAAATTTCAGATATTTTACCTAATGATTCAGATTGGATGTGGCTGAAACACCTGAAAAAGGATTATTGAGATCCTGATCTACATGTGGGGGAAAAAGAGTCTACATGTTGATGATCCTCATAAGGATTGTATATATTGCCTTCATCCTCACCAGAAAGGTGAAAGATTGTAAAATTTGCTGCACATTTTCATCAGACACTTAAAGATTGTGAAGTCAGACTTTTAATCTGGCTACAGAAATCTATGACCTCTATAACAGTGAGCTCTGAGCAGGATTCTGATGCCTCTACTGTTTCTCAGAAGAAAGCACCAAAAAGAAAAATTCCCACTGAGAAACAACCAGAGACATCAAAAAAAGCCTTAGTCATGAGGCTACCAAGGGCAGCGCTGATAAAGACAAAAACTAAAAACATGCGGCTACTCGCAGATCCTTCTACTCGACCCATAAAAACTGCCACCTCTTCAAAACCATCTTCAGAACCGTCAAAGGTGAAATCCACTTTTCAATTCTCATCGACTGGCGCACTGTCGACTGCAACTGACGATGAGGCCAGGTACCACAGTAACATCTACTACGGCGTCCATGACAACAACCTCGACGACAGTCTACGTCTGCTCTGACTCCTATCCTGTCAACGACAAACTCGTCAACGAAGACCCCTACTAGGCCACAAACATTACTGCTGACTACAACAACCCCATCATGGAAGAGGACTCCACAGTCGTCCACATCACCATCAACGATGTTACCGTTGATGGCCCTGCCGTCCATAACCATACTGTCGACATCCCTAATGCGACAATCCCACAGTTGACTGCACCAACGATTTGTCGGCGGTAGACCCACTGACAAAACTGCCACTGACGATTCTTAAGGCCTCATTGACGACGTGGTTGACGATTATCAAAATAGATCATTAGACCGGAACATAACTCTCCCAGCAAGGTCTTGCCTTATCCCCCAAGTCATCTTTTAGCTATAGATTATTCTGATGACGAAGGTCCATTTGGGACAGCATATCCAGTGATGAGCACGAAGAAGGTGAAATCCAGGACATTCGTTCTCACCATGGATGGGGATGAATAACTTTTACCTACATCATCCCCACCACCTTTCCAACCAGTAGACTCACCGCCTGAGGATATTAGTGGATTTCATGCCATCATGGAAGGGCTGTTGATGGATTCCATCTCCCAATGTCAGTAAAACAAACAAATTGCTTCTTGTACGATTTTAAAGAACCGCAAATGAAATCGGTGAGAGCTATGTTGATGATAACTTATTTATGGTAGGAAGGAATAAAGATAATGCAAAATCCTGCTACAGTAGCTGCGGTATTACCGTGAATAGAAAAGAAGTACAAAGCCCCTGAGGATGCACCAGCCTGCTTGGGTCACCCGAAGGTGGATTCAGTTATTGCTCAAGTGGCACAAAGCCGTTCCATGAATCCAGCAACACCCATTATGGCACCTCCAGATAAAGAAGGCAGAAGCCTAGATGATATAGGAAAGTGATTCAACACAATGTCTGCAGTTACAGTACGAGAAGCTAACGCTCTGGTCATCCTGGCACATTACGACAGACCCAAGGTCTGACATTGGGAATTTTATTGAACTAATAACCAAAGAAAAGAGAACAGAAACAAGGAAATTGCTGCAAGAAGGAGAAAGAACATTTTCCAAGATAATCAACTGCGCTACGGATATAGCATCAATGGGATTCAGTCAGCTAGCAAGAGCAGCAGACTTGCTAAGACAAGGGTGGTTAAAGTGTACTTCATTTAATCCAGAAGTCGAAATGTAGATATTAGATGTGGCCTTCGATGGACAAGCACTTTTTGGAAAGCACGTAGATGAGGCTTTAGAGGCAATGAAAGCAGATACAGCCTGGTCGTTGGGTACCCTAAAATTCAAGAAAGCTCCCTTTAGAGGAGCTAGAGGGACAGGCCCCTCCGCATATCAGGGTGCTTATCAAGGATGTCAACAACCCTACCAACAACAATACTGGCCTTATTCCCAGCAACAGAGATCAAGGCAACCACCTTCAGCTGCATATATTAAACAAGCAGAAAACAGGTCTTTAACGGGAAGGACTCAAACAGGACAAAGTGACCTGTATAGAGTGTCTGCTACCACAGATTCCAATCTAACACTGGGTGCAAATATTTACAACTATGTTCACCATTGGCGGAAAATAACATCAGACAAGTGGTACTAGACCTTATCATCCACAGGCTCACCCTGGAGTTCATCCAGCGCCCACCAACTTCACCAAAGGGTAAGCACCCACCCCATCTTCAATTACTGCATCACTAAGCTCTCATCATGTAGAAGGGAGCATTAGGGAGAGTTCCTCCATCCCAAAGGGGAATGGGTTTCTATTCCTGTTTTTTCTTAATCAAAAAGAAATCAAGGGACTTGCGACCCATTCTAGTTTTTCCCAATATTTCCATATCTCGACGATTGGTTGACAGTGCCATCTGCCGCTCAGACAACAAAAACCACCTCAGCCTGCAGAAGCTCATCAGCAACCTGGGCTTTTAACAGTCAACCATCTCAAATCCTCCACTGTACCAACACCACAAATACTATCCCTAGGAGCAGAGGAAACAAAGCATACCTGTTGCAAGACAGATAACAAAAACTACGCCTGGCAGTGAGAATTCAAGGAGGAAAGTGTGTTTCAGTAGGCATGTACAAATCGTTTCTGGGGATGATGTCGTCTTATATAAATCTCCTGCCATTCACTTGGCTGAAGATGAGACCCTTACAAGAAGAGCTCGACGAACAATGGTTACAAGTAACAGGATCTTTTGAGGATCTAATCAAAGTTGCACCTGGTGGGCTATTCCTCACAATCTAGGCTAAGGCCTCTCGTTCCTACCTCAAGTCCCTGACTACGTTATTAACACAGATAACTCTGGAAGGATGGGGGAGGGCACTTAAATGAATTGCAAGTTCAAGGAAAGTGGATTACGGATCAAACAGCTTTCCATATCAATCACCTAGAACTTCAGACAATTTTCCTCAGTCTTCAAGCCTTCCTGCTGAAAATAAAAAATGCTTCATTCCTATTGCGTACAGTCAAGACCACAAGCATGTTTTACATAAACAAGCAGGGAGGTACTGGACCATTACCCCTATCTTCTGAAGCACAGAGGATATTGAATTGGACGATGAAGCAGGACATCACTCTCCACGCAGAGCATGTACCCAGACTCAACACCTTGGCAGACGGCCTCTGCAGAATGACGTCAGCCTGCCACAAATGGGACCTGGATCAATCAACACTGGACCACATTTTCTCTGAGGCAAGCCTACTCTAGACCTGTTTGCAACAGAACAGCAAACGCAAGTACTCTGCAAGCTGGCATCCCCATCCAGGATCATGAGGAATACATTTATGATGGTCTGGGAATTTAAGCCCCCACCGCCCCCAATTCTTGTGATCGTGAAGGTTCTCAGCATCAAGACAGATGTCTCAAGCCAGTGCCTCACCTGTTGATGAACAGCGGCCAAGTACATCATTCGGACCCTACACCTCTCTACTTGTGTGCATTGCTCCTGAATTCAAGCACCTGAGTATCTTGCTGGGGTGTTGAGAGATTTGATCGAAGGAAAGAGCAGATTTAACTTTGAAAACAGATATTAACATTTAAAAGGTTCTAGAAGTCTGGCTTGCATCCTCTTCGGATATCACCGGAACAGCTCCTGCCTTACCTGCTTTCTCTGGCTCAGTCAGGTCTCGCTCATTCCTTCATAAGGGCGCATCTGACTGCAATCTCCAGATATGCCCATTTGCTCGGTTCAGCCTTCTTGTGCTCCAGCAGAATCATTAAGCAGTTTCCTGAAGGCTTCTTTAGGGCTTTTCCACCAGTGAGGACTTCTCTACCGGAATGGCATGTAAACATAGTTTTGGCTCAACTGATGAAACCAGTTTGTGCCCCTTCACAATGCTGACCTCAGGTTCCTCACCTGGAAGACGTCTTTACTGTTAGCACCAGAAGAGTTAGTGAAATTCAGGCATTTACGACACAAAAACCTTTCCAGCATTTCACAGATGATGCAGTCATACTTTAAACTGAACCAAGGTTAATTCCTAAAGTACCTTGCAATTTCCATCTTAAAGAACCTCATTCTCTAACATTTCTTTCCGAATCTCACCTGCAGAGAGATCTTTGCATAACTTAGCTCTCAAAACATGCCTCAAGTTTTATTTGCATCATACAAAAACTCTCAGGAGGACTACTCAGTTATTGGTATCCTGTAGTCAAATGCACATGGGAACCCAATAACTGAACCATTGGCAGATGAATTTCAGCCTCAGTACAGTTTTGTCACTGTAATGCTGGGTGACCTTTGTCATATAAGGTCAAAGCACACTCCACCAGGGCAGTGTTTATCTACAGCCCTCTTTGCTGGTACGCCCTTGGACAAGATGTATCGTGCTGCAACTTGGAAAAGTGTGCATTCATGCACGCCTCATTATTGCCTGGAATCTGTGATCCACCATCTTTCAATAAGGTGGACCTTCAATTTTTTTTAATGTATGAATAAATCTTTGTGTGTGTATGTATATATATATATATATATATATATATCTATATCTATCAAACAAAAGTGGTCATATAGCAGTTGGCCTGACTGCTGGTGCAGACAGTGGGGGTTAACCACAGCCCCAACAATGCCACATCACAAAAATACTGCTGCACTCCCAGGAGTTGACAATTCTTCCACTTATTTACAGTAGTCTCCATCAGCGTCACATCTTTATCCACAATGTGTTTCGACAATGTCTGTCTCGAGTGGATTTGAAAACGTAAATCAGTTTGTCAGATGTGCTGTCCTATTTATAGGTTATTAAAGAGCACTCAGAGTTGTAGTACGATTCTATTCCCCCGATGTACCCTGCATGACATAATATCATGGCAACGTTTCCTTTAAAAGTACAGCCTTCGCAATACATAATTTCTAACATGCTGAGACTCTCTAATCTGCTCAGTGCCTACAACCTCCAAGGTATATTTTACTCTGTGCCATTTTCAGCTTACGTTGTTTTTCATTCAGGCTTTTAAACACTCCCGGGCTCTGCTCTCACACAGGCGACTATTATATATTATCGAGTTAACATCCTTGCCAATTATATAATGTGTTTATGCTTCTAGATATGTTTATATTTCTTGTTTATTCCTATTACTAAATTATTGTTTTGCGGAGATATATACACATTAATATATGAATTTTATACTAGAGAAGAAAATGAGTTACCTGTAACTTCAGTTCTCCAGTATTGGTATCTTTCACAGATTCACATGCAACCCGCCCTGCTCCACTTAGAGGGTCACCTTATATCTTATGACTGAATTTTACACTTGTGCTTGAAAATCTGTGGGATTCTGTTTCTCTTGCGAGTATTCTAGAGGGTGCTATTGGCTGATTGGTCAATGTTCAAGTTTGGTCCCTTTTTAATAATGACATAGATACTTTATCAAAGACATTCATTGCCATTGAGGATCTATGGTAATGATGTGGACTGCTATGTTAAAGTACAGTGGAGCCCATGTCTACGGGAATGATACAAGCATGTGAATCTATGAAAGATACCAATACTGGAGAAGTGAAATTACCCGTAAGTAACTCGTTTTCAAACCCCCCGTGATTGTTGAGTGTTGCTTGGTCCCCCCCACCCTCCCGCTGTCTGTGTTGCTTGGTCCCCCCCACCCTCCCGCTGTCTGTGTTGCTTGGTCCCCCCCACCCTCCCGCTGTCTGTGTTGCTTGGTCCCCCCCACCCTCCCGCTGTCTGTGTTGCTTGGTCCCCCCCACCCTCCCGCTGTCTGTGTTGCTTGGTCCCTCCCGCTGTCTGTGTTGCTTGGTCCCTCCCGCTGTCTGTGTTGCTTGGTCCCTCCCGCTGTCTGTGTTGCTTGGTCCCTCCCGCTGTCTGTGTTGCTTGGTCCCTCCCGCTGTCTGTGTTGCTTGGTCCCTCCCGCTGTCTGTGTTGCTTGGTCCCTCCCGCTGTCTGTGTTGCTTGGTCCCTCCCTCCCACCCTCCCGCTGTCTGTGTTGCCTGGTCCCTCCCTCCCACCCTCCCGCTGTCTGTGTTGCTTGGTCCCTCCCACCCTCCCGGTGTTCTGTGTTGCTTGGTCCCTCCCACCCTCCCGGTGTTCTGCGTTGCTTGGTCCCTCCCACCCTCCCGGTGTTCTGCGTTGCTTGGTCCCTCCCACCCTCCCGGTGTTCTGCGTTGCTTGTTCCCTCCCACCCTCCCGGTGTTCTGCGTTGCTTGTTCCCTGGGGCACCTGTGGCCCCTCCTGGTGCCCCTGTTGCCTCTGGTTGCATTATAGCGTTTTTCTTTCTAACTTAGCTGTGCTACACAGGCTCACTGCTATACAGCATGGCTAAGACGTTGTGCAAGACAATAGTTCTCGCATATGCGAGACTCATTGGCATTGCCAATGCTAGTTTAAGAAACAAGCTCCAGATACCGCTTACGCTAGGTCTTTCAGTGAGCGGTCAATGGCCAGATTTTGACTTTTTGTGGGATCAGGTGTAGCACCCATTACAGCAGGCCATCCTGATGTCTCAAGACACCCACCTCTCTAGATGATCATTGATAAATGAAACTTTAAAACCCTTTCAGACTTCTACCAGCTCATGGCAGGCATTTGGTCAGGTATGACTTGTTGGGTCGTGTGGCCTATGAAGGTTTCAATAGGCGAAATATCAGCTGCATATTGACCCTGTATATGTAAAACTGGGTTCCTGCCAGATGCTTGGCTTTCACAAGGATTTTTACATGTACATTAAATAAGAATGACAACAGTATAGTATCTTGTGAAATACTGCATCAGATACTTATTCTGGCTTAGTCGGGGAGGTAGCATGGGTAACATAGAAATTATTTTAGCCCTATCAGCACTTTGTCAGAGAATCCTGCTTTGGGTAATTTAGTCAGCAGGATAGCATAATCACTATTGTTGTCAGAGCTACCAGGACAATGCTTAGCCTGCATTGCTAAATACCAGTCTCCTGAGTGCTTCAAGCACCAAAAACCCACTAATGTAGTGCAGTGACCAGGTTGGAAATAGGTCTGGGAGAAGGTTGTTAGTCTGCTCTCCTTGCAGAGTTCAAACTCTGAGTGAAATACTAGCCTTTCCAGAAATTGATATAGGATGGCATGCTTTTGAAGTATTTGTAATAGTTTTCCAATGCAGGTTTCTTTAATGTAAGGACTTACCCCATACACTGCGGCATAGGACCTGCATACTCACTGCACAGGGAAAACTAAAGTGGTTATTGATATTAATGACTGCTTGGCAGCACCTTCCATTAAATTTATTGAACAGACAAAATTGGCCGTTTCTTTCCGATAAATACTTGTTTTTCACAAATCCAGGTCAATTGGCTTTTACTAATCTGGTATTTACTGTTCCCTTTAACATTGTGGCTAGATTGCTACCTAACACTGCTTTTACTTAATGGACTGGTATGCAATTAACTGTATATTTTGTTCCTGAATGTACTTGACCTGAAGTAGATGGTTCAGCATAATAAAAAATCTTCTAGCTTTTGTCATGTTATTTTAGGACTTGACAATTTGAGATTTAGAAGTGACCATTTAAGTTGAGCAACTCTGAAGTACTCCCTGGAAACAATCATTTTATAGACCATAATTCTCCCTGTTATGCCTTAATTCAGCTCCTCTTTTGAACCTTCCTGTGACAAATGCTTTGTTGGTGCTTTCTTTTTTGCAGAACCAATCAACACTTTCCATGGTATTCAGAAAAATGAAGATGAGCCAATCCGTGTCAGCTACCACCGGAACATCCATTACAACTCAGTGGTAAACCCTAATAAAGCTACCATTGGAGTAGGGCTTGGCCTTCCCTCCTTCAAACCTGGGGTGAGTCTGCTAAGAACTGGCCTGTTTTTGCTTCTTATTGTTCGGCATATTTTGTCTCATACTGAGAATGGTGAAGAAAGATAATGTAGTTTCTTTAGCACTGATTTAGATACATATTCAGTATCCGATCTTTTTATCACGCCCCTTGCTGCCGACTCACATTTCACCACTTGCTTCACGCCACATTACAAACAGCGTAACAGAAGAAGGTGGTGTAATTTCACTACAGGGTGATGGGGCATGGTGGTACTCACTACACCCTCACAAAGAATGGGTGCGAGTCAGACTGAAATATCGCTGTAGGGCAAGCACTGATGTGAACTGTGTGCCACTGTGAGTCAATGTAAAATATATGCTCAAATCTTTATATTTACCTTTGATTGTCCCTTCATATCTGTCAGGCGAAACTGTATGGTTTTAAACACTTAATTACTCCAGTATTAGAATTTTCATAGATTCACATGCTTGAATCTTTCCCAGTTGTCGAAATGGGAGTCCGTGGTGTAATACAGAAGCTATGCCCAATTTCATATTAAACATTAAATGCATTAGGCCTCTAACTTAGAAACTTATCACAGTCATTTTGTAAGAAGGACCAAACTCCAAAGACCACCAATCAGATCACACCACCCTCTAGAACCCTCCTGTGAGGAGCTGCCTTCCCTCAGATTTTCCGACGCACGTCGTGCTTAGGAGTCTCCTCTGAGCTCTGCTCAGTTTTCTCATATTTTTATTAAGTGTTTAGATTCATATTTTCTTCAGAAATTCTCACATTTGGGTGCTTCAAACTGACAACCATTTCAGACACACCAAAGAAAGGGCTTTAGAGCCTGTGTTACCTGCATGAAGAAGAGGCTACATGTGGATGACCAGCATAAGGACTGCATACTGTATCTATCGTAACCATATGGCCAGAGCCTGTAAGGTATGTAGGAAATTTTCAACTAAGACGCTAAAGGACAGAGAGGGTTGTCTTTTCCTTTGGCTGCTAAAGTTAAAATCTAGCGAAGACCTGGTCTCTGATGAGGACATGCCTCTTCTTCTGTGTCTGTCATTAAGACACCTGTAAAGAGGCATGCTGAGGAACTGACGGCTGCTGAAGAACCCCCTAGAAAAGCAACTAAAAAGTGATCCAGGGGTTCCTCAACGACTTGTAGCCCATCAAAGAAGGCGAAATCTCTAAGGGGTCAGATTCCACCCCAAAAGCTAAAAAGAAAACCCTCTCGGAGCCTCCAATGCCACCTGTGCGGATTATGCACACTTTAAAAATAAAAACAGCCTCTGCACCGTTGATGGCACCATCATCGACAGTATCTTCGTTGACGGCTCATGCATTGACGTCATCTTCTACTGTCGTCACCATATGTTGACGGCAACTTCAACAGACTTCGTCGACGGTCTTAACATCTTCACCGTTGGTGCACCCTATTTCGTCACTGCAACTGCAGTCCCCGTCGACTATGCTTCTTGTCTATCCTCCCATTAATGCTTCAGTCAATGCAACACTCGTCTACTGCCTCACCGACGTCAGCTCGCACTGTTGTCGACAGAAGTGCTATTGAGGTGTCAACACCTGCCGACGATCACCTTGACGCCACCACTGTCCATGGCAACTCACCTCTCACTGATGCTCAAGGAAACACCTGCTAATAGATAGAGACCGTCTACATTGATTCTTTTCTAGTCAACAGAACAGATTGGTCTGAAAAAGTCTGCATAGCATCATTTAGCCCCATCTCTTACATCCCGAAGGTGTTGAACTGCTGCCTTCACACCTTTTAGATCATGTCTCAGAGGATGATGGGCTTTATGCGGTGGCCACAAGTCCTTCTCAATTACGGGTCAAATGTCAGGAGTACTCCGGTGATGTTGATGATACTTATGACCAACAATATTACAAGCAGCCACATCAACAGCAAGGGCTGGTTTGTCTACCTTCCGTACTAGTGTCTGATTTGCAAGCAATGCTGGCGGATTGCAGGGAGCGTTTTCCACCAATATCTGCATTGATGCAACAACCGACGATTCCTGCCATCCCGTCAAGTTTCAGCAGCCGCAGGTTGTAACTCCTCCTTGACCACAGGCTTCCCCCCTAGTCTGTACCTGCGCAAGTGCCGACCTTCAGAGGAGGAAGGTGAGGAGGATGAGATCCATACACCACAGGATGAATGGGATGAGTATATGATTCCAGATCCTGACTCTCTTGGAACACCTATAGTGGAATCTCCCCCTGAAGATATCCGTGGCTTTCCCAACCTGCTGGAAAGGGCAGCCACCCGATTTGATTTACTGATGCCTGTGACTCAGCAAGACTGTTTCCTGTATGATTTCAAGGAGCCTCACAGGAAAACGGCCAGGGCTATTCCAATCATTGACCATGTTTGGAGTCAAGGTTTAAAGATAATGAGGAACCCTGCAACGGTACCTGCAGTGTTAACAAAATTGGATGGAAAGAACTAGTCCACAGATGATGCTCCTGCCTGCCTAACAGGCCACCCAAAACCGGACTCCCGTCATTTCACAGGCGGCGCAACAGCGCTCCAGAAATCCTTCTGCACCGCTAACTACGCTACCAGATAAAGAAGGGAAATGCCTTGATCATATCGGGAAGCGTTTTTCATCCGTGTCCGCCATTGTTGTGCGAGCTGTCCATTACCTAGCGCTCCTTGGCAGATATGTGGACAGCTGTGGTCGGACATGACTGTGTTTGGAGGAACTTCCGGAAAGTGCCAAGATGGAGACAAAAATGGTGTTCATGGAGGGACTACGTTCATTTGCATAAATTGACTGCGCACTTCACATCGCCTCCATGGGCTTTAGACTAATCGCTGGTTCAGCAGTTTTGAGGCGCCAAGGGTGGCTCAAAGCCACTAACTTCCGACCTGAAGACCAGACAAAGATTTTAGATCTTCCCTATGATGGAGAGGTGATACTTGGAAAGCATGTCTGACGCGCTTCAGACCAGAAAATCAGACACTGAGAATGCCAGATCGTTGGGCACTCCGCAGTATTAAAAAAAGTGGCCTTTTCGTGGAGCCAGGGGCATCCTTCATTTCATGGAGGATACCAGCAGTACAGATTTCCATCGTACTCCACCACCTTCCACATTACCAGGCCCCCAATATCAGCAAAGACCTTCAGTGGCTTACAGAAGACCTTTGCACAGAGGAAAACCTGGAAGGCAATTTAAAGAAGCTGCCCGTATGCAATGACTGTCTTCATGTGTCAGCTACCTCCTATTTTTCTCCTTTAGTTTTTCAGAGAACGTTGAAACACCATATTCATTGTTGCCATCAAATAACAAAGGGCAAACGGGTACTGGATGTAATATAATATAATATGGCCACCTCCTAGAGTTCATTCAGATACCCCAATAACACCACCACCCCAGGTTCGACATAACAGCTGCGTCTGCTCAGCTTAGAAGTGGAGACCACGTTGCCCAAAGGAGCAATAGAAGCTCTACCCTATTCCCAGAGGGGCAAAGGCTTCTACTCCCGCTTCTTTCTGATTTGGAAAAAATCTTGTGTTCGATGGCATCTGTCGCTGTAGATACGCATGTTTTGCATAGCTCGCCATCTGGTGTTGGGCCGGAGTGTTACAAGTTGTTTTTCTTCGAAGAAGTCTTTCGAGTCACGGGACCGAGTGACTCCTCCTTTTGTCTCCATTGCGCATGGGCGTCGACTCCATCTTCGATTGTTTTTTTTCTGCCATCGGGTTCGGACGTGTTCCTGTCGCTCCGAGTTTCGGAACGGAAAGATAGCTAATTTCGGAAGATTTTCGTCGGTATTGTTGCGTTCGGGATCGGCGTAGTTAGATTCAACACCGTGTCTAAGATCGAAGAGCTCCGGTGCCCTTCGGGGTAATTTTTTCGATCCCCCGTCGGGGCCTGGTCGGCCCGACCGCGTGCAGAAGAACGCCGATGGAACGGACCCCGTTCCGTTTCTGTCCCAAATGCCACAATAAATACCCCTATACAGACCAACACTTGGTCTGCAACCTGTGCCTGTCACCTGAGCACAGTGAAGACACCTGCGAGGCCTGTCGTGCGTTCCGGTCCCGAAAAACACTCCGAGACCGTCGAGCCAGAAGACTTCAGATGGCGCCCGCGCCGACAGCCCACCGGGAGTTTGAGGAACAAGAAGAGGAGGGAACCTTTTCGATCCAAGAATCGGACTCCGAAGGATTCGACGATACACAAACCGTGAGTAAGACGTCGAAAACCACTCAGAAGAAGATTTACTAGGCCATGGGGACGCCACTGCCACCAGGCCATGGCTCGACCCATAAATTCGGTGACCGACCGTCGGCACCGAAAAAGGCCCAAACAGTGCCGAGATCGTCCGACTCCGGTCGAGACACCGGCACGCAGCCTTCTCGGGACCGAGAAAGTGCTGGAGACAAGCATCGACACCGAGATACCGGTGTAGACACGGCTCGACGCCGAGACAGCGGCACCGAAGAAGATCGACGCCGAGAGGTTTCGGCCCCGAAAAAGAAAAGTCACCTCGGAGCCGAAAAAAGATGCAGACAGGGTTTCGGTGCCAAAACAAACTGCAACCGACCCAGTTTCAGGCTCTTATACAGAAGAGCACTCGCTAACCTCCCAAATGCAAAAGCATAGGTTTGAGGAAGAGCTACACTCAACTGATGTAGACCATACGCAAAAGCGTATTTTCATACAGCAGGGGACAGGAAAAATAAGCACCCTTCCCCCTATTAGAAGAAAGAGAAGATTGGAGTTCCAAACTGAACAAACACCACAAATAAAAGTGGTGAAAAAAGTTACCCCACCACCCTCTCCTCCACCTGTGATTAACGTCTCACCAGCACAAACTCCATCACATTCCCCAGCTCACACCACCATGAGCCAGGGTGACCAAGATCAAGACGCATGGGACTTATACGACGCCCCAGTGTCAGATAACAGTCCGGAGGCATACCCTACGAAGCCATCTCCACCAGAGGACAGCACTGCGTATTCTCAAGTGGTGGCTAGAGCAGCACAATTTCACAATGTAAGCCTCCACTCAGAACAGGTCGAGGATGACTTTTTATTCAACACACTCTCCTCCACCCACAGCTCCTACCAAAGCCTGCCTATGCTCCCTGGTATGCTCCGGCACGCAAAAGAAATCTTTAAGGAGCCGGTCAAAAGTAGGGCAATCACACCAAGAGTGGAAAAAAAGTATAAGGTGCCTCCTACAGACCCGGCTTTCATCACTACACAGCTGCCACCAGACTCTGTCGTTGTAGGAGCAGCTAGGAAAAGGGCCAACTCCCACACATCTGGAGATGCACCACCCCCAGATAAAGAAAGCCGCAAGTTCGATGCAGCTGGTAAGAGAGACGCAGCACAAGCTGCAAACCAGTGGCCCATCGCTAACTCCCAGGCACTACTTGCGCGCTATGACAGAGCCCATTGGGATGAGATGCAACATCTCATTGACCATCTGCCCAAGGACCTACAAAATAGGGCAAAACAAGTGGTTGAGGAGGGACAGACCATTTCCAACAACCAAATCCGCTCCTCCATGGACGCTGCAGATACAGCTGCACGGACAATTAATACATCTGTAACTATCAGAAGGCATGCATGGCTCTGAACGTCTGGATTTAAACCAGAGATTCAGCAAGCAGTTCTCAATATGCCTTTTAACGAAAAAGAACTGTTCGGTCCAGAAGTGGACACAGCGATTGAGAAACTCAAAAAAGACACGGACACTGCTAAAGCCATGGGCGCACTCTACTCCCCGCAGAGCAGAGGGAATTACAGCACATTCCGTAAAACACCCTTTAGAGGGGGGTTTCGGGGTCAGAGCACACAAGCCAGCACCTCACAGGCAACACCGTCCAGTTACCAGGGACAGTACAGAGGAGGTTTTCGGGGACAATATAGAGAAGGGCAATTCCCTAGGAATAGAGGAAAATTTCAAAGCCCCAAAACCCCTACTACTAAGCAGTGACTCACATGTCACTCACCCCCTCCACACAACACCAGTGGGGGGAAGAATAAGTCATTATTACAAAGCATGGGAGGAAATCACTACAGACACTTGGGTTCTAGCAATTATCCAACATGGTTATTGCATAGAATTTCTACAATTCCCTCCAAACATACCACCAAAAGCACAAAATTTGACAAAACATCATTCCAATCTCCTGGAGATAGAAGTGCAGGCACTATTGCAAAAGAATGCAATCGAATTAGTGCCAAACACACAAATAAACACAGGAGTTTACTCACTGTACTTTCTGATACCAAAGAAGGACAAAACGCTGAGACCAATCCTAGACCTCAGAATAGTGAACACATTCATCAAATCAGACCACTTTCACATGGTCACACTACAAGAAGTATTACCATTGCTAAAACTACACGACTACATGACAACTTTAGACCTCAAGGACGCGTATTTCCATATACCAATACACCCATCGCACAGGAAATACCTAAGGTTTGTATTCAAAGGAATACATTACCAATTCAAGGTACTGCCTTTCGGATTAACAACCGCACCAAGAGTCTTTACCAAATGTCTAGCGGTAGTCGCTGCACACATCAGAAGGCAGCAAATACATGTGTTCCCATATCTAGACGACTGGCTAATCAAGGCCCATTCGTTAATAGAGTGCTCAAATCACACAAATCAGATCATACAAACCCTCTTCAAACTAGGGTTCACCGTCAACTTCACGAAATCCAACATTCTGCCGTGCAAGGTACAACAATACCTAGGAGCCATAATAGACACAACAAAAGGAGTAGCCACTCCAAGTCCCCAAAGAATTCAAAATTTCAACACCATCATACAACGCATGTATCCAACACAAAAGATACAAGCAAAGATATTACAACTCCTAGGCATGATGTCTTCATGTATAGCCATTGTCCCAAACGCAAGACTGCACATGAGGCCCTTACAACAGTGCCTAGCATCACAGTGGTCTCAAGCACAGGGTCATCTTCTAGATCTGGTGTTAATAGACCGCCAAACTTACCTCTCGCTTCTGTGGTGGAACAACATAAATTTAAACAAAGGGCGGCCTTTCCAAGACCCAGTGCCACAATACGTAATAACAACAGATGCTTCCATGACAGGGTGGGGAGCACACCTCGATCAACACAGCATACAAGGACAATGGAACGTACATCAAACAAAACTGCATATAAATCACCTAGAACTTCTAGCAGTTTTTCAAGCACTAAAAGCTTTCCAACCAATAATAGTTCACAAATACATTCTCGTCAAGACAGACATGACAACAATGTATTATCTAAACAAGCAAGGGGGGACGCACTCCACGCAGTTAAGCCTGCTAGCACAAAAAATTTGGCGTTGGGCAATTCACAACCAAATTCGCCTAATAGCACAATTTATACCAGGGATCCAAAATCAACTCGCAGACAATCTCTCTCGAGATCACCAACAGGTCCACGAATGGGAAATTCACCCCCAAATTCTGAACACCTATTTCAAACTCTGGGGAACACCTCAAATAGACTTGTTTGCGACGAAGGAGAACGCAAAATGCCAAAACTTCGCATCCAGATACCCACACAAACAGTCCCAAGGCAATGCCCTATGAATGAACTGGTCAGGGATATTTGCTTACGCTTTTCCTCCTCTCCCTCTCCTTCCTTACCTGGTAAACAAACTCAGTCAAAACAAACTCAAACTCATATTAATAGCACCAACTTGGGCAAGGCAACCCTGGTACACAACGCTGCTAGACCTATCAGTAGTACCCTACATCAAATTGCCCAACAGGCCAGATCTGTTGACACAACACAACCAAAAGATCAGACACCCAGATCCAGCATCGCTGAATCTAGCAATCTGGCTCCTGAAATCCTAGAATTCAGGCACTTACAACTTACCCAAGAATGTATGGAAGTCATAAAGCAAGCCAGAAGGCCATCCACCAGGCACTGCTATGCAAGTAAATGGAAGAGGTTTGTTTGCTACTGCCATATTAATCAAATACAACCATTACACACAACTCCAGAACATGTAGTGGGTTACTTGCTTCACTTACAAAAATCTAACCTGGCTTTCTCTTCCATTAAAATACACCTTGCAGCAATATCTGCATACCTGCAGACTACCTATTCAACTTCCCTATATAAGATACCAGTCATTAAAGCATTCATGGAGGGCCTTAGGAGAATTATACCACCAAGAACACCACCTGTTCCTTCATGGAACCTAAATGTTGTCCTAACTAGACTTATGGGTCCACCTTTTGAATCCATGCACTCCTGCGAAATACAGTTCCTAACCTGGAAGGTTGCATTTCTCATCGCCATTACTTCCCTAAGAAGAGTAAGCGAGATTCAGGCGTTTACAATACAAGAACCTTTTATACAACTACACAAGAATAAGGTCGTCCTAAGGACTAATCCTAAATTTTTGCCAAAGGTTATTTCACCGTTCCATCTAAATCAAACAGTGGAACTTCCAGTGTTCTTTCCACAGCCAGATACCGTAGCTGAAAGGGCACTACATACATTAGATGTCAAAAGCGCATTAATGTATTACATTGACAGAACAAAGAACATCAGAAAGACTAAACAACTATTTATTGCATTTCAAAAACCTCATGCAGGAAACCCAATATCAAAACAAGGTATAGCCAGATGGATAGTTAAATGCATCCAAATCTGCTACCTTAAAGCTAAACGACAGCTGCCCATTACACCAAGGGCACACTCAACCAGAAAGAAAGGTGCTACCATGGCCTTTCTAGGAAACATCCCAATGCAAGAAATATGTAAGGCAGCCACATGGTCTACGCCTCACACATTCACCAAGCACTACTGTGTAGACGTGTTATCCGCACAACAAGCCACAGTAGGTCAAGCCGTATTAAGAACATTATTTCAAACTACTTCCACTCCTACAGGCTGAGCCACCGCTTTTGGGGAGATAACTGCTTACTAGTCTATGCAAAACATGCGTATCTACAGCGACAGATGCCATCGAACTGAAAATGTCACTTACCCAGTGTACATCTGTTCGTGGCATCAGTCGCTGTAGATTCGCATGTGCCCACCCGCCTCCCCGGGAGCCTGTAGCAGTTTGGAAGTTACCTTCAACTATTTGTATATGTATTATCTCAACCTTAAATAGGTACATACTTAGTCACTCCATTGCATGGGCACTATTACTACAATTCAACTCCTACCTCACCCTCTGCGGGGGAAAACAATCGAAGATGGAGTCGACGCCCATGCGCAATGGAGACAAAAGGAGGAGTCACTCGGTCCCGTGACTCGAAAGACTTCTTCGAAGAAAAACAACTTGTAACACTCCGGCCCAACACCAGATGGCGAGCTATGCAAAACATGCGAATCTACAGCGACTGATGCCACGAACAGATGTACACTGGGTAAGTGACATTTTCATTATGGAGGCCAATTCTAGACTTACGAGAGCTAAACAAATACCTGAAAAAACAAACATTCCGTATGGTCACATTGCAAGATATCCTGCAACATCTGTACAGAGCAGACTACATGGCTTCCCTGGATCTTAAAGATGCCTACTTCCATATTCCCATTCCTCCAAGACACAAAGTTCCTGAGATTCGTGGTAGCTGGCAGGCATTTTCAATTAAAGGTTCTTACCTTTGGGATCTGCGGATCTTTACAAAATGTCTGGCTCCAGTCGCAGCCTACCTGAGACGAAATAGACACCAAATTTTTCCTTATTTCGATGACTGGCTAGTAAAAGCTCCAGACTTCCAGTCAGCAAGCAGGTCTGTCAGAGCGACCTTACACCTTTTCAAGGATTTGGGCCTCACTCTCAACAGGGGGAGGTCACTACTCCAGCCTTCGTCAAGGATAGCCTTCGTGGGGGCTATATTAGACACTGAGCAAACCAAAGCCTACCCGACACTGGACAGAGAAGAGGAGCTAATCTAACTAGCAAAACAAATTCAAAGAAGAAAGTCTCTTTCAATTTGATGCTACAAGTTGTTACTAGGGGAGATGTCATCTTGTATAAACCTCATTCCCCATTGTCACTTTCATATGCTTCCAATTCAAGAGGAACTGGACACGCAATGGAAGCAAGCGCAAGGATCCTTCGAGGACATAATCCAGGTAACTCCACTCATGATAGCTTCTCTGGATTGTTGGGCAGTTCCTAAAAACATTTCAAAAGGACTACACTTCTTACAACAGATTCCTCCGCTAACCGTAACCGACTAGTCAATGAATGGATGGGGTGCATACCTGCAGGACCTTTGAGTAAGCGGCAAAACGACCTGCCTCTCACCATGCTTTTCACATCAACCTTCTCGAACTGAGAGCAGTATATTTTGCCTTGCAAGCCTGCCTTCCCAAAAATTTGCGGATCAGCAGTGCTTGTCAGGACGTACAATACCACCATAATGCACTATTTTAACAAACAGAGGAACGCGTTCCCACCTACAGTCCTGAGAAGCGCAAGCCATTTGGAGTTGGTGCATTCAGCACTCGGTGTACATAACAGCGGAGCATGTTCCAGGCCTTCAAAACACTATTGCAGATTTGCTAAGCAGATTCAAAACATCTCCCCACGAATGGGAGTTGGACTAGAGGACACTGAATGGAATATTCTCCCAGTGGGGGAAACCGAACGTGGATCTCTTCACAACCTCTCCGAATGCCAAATGCCAATATTACGCAAGCCTGCATCACCAGCAAGGGTTGTGGGGGGATGCCTTTTCCATCGCATGGTCAGGGATTTATTCATGCGCCTTTCCTCCACTTCCCCCTCCTCACAAGGGTGATCAGGAAGAAATAGGCAGGACCCTGCCAGATAATTCTAATAGCTCCAGCATGGCCACATCAACCTTGGTACACGGAGTTACTGCTACTATCTTCATGTCCACCTATCAGGATGAAGCTAATTCCAGAGTTGCTCAACATCAAACGGGTGCAAGTAAGACACCTGGATTCCAAATCTCTAAACTTATTGCATGTGTAAGGAAATGCCTCCTTGGCATGGTTACCCCCTGACTTTTTGCCTTTGCTGATGCCAAGTTATGGTTATGATTTGAAAGTGTGCTGAGGCCTGCTAACCAGGCCCCAGCACCAGTGTTCTTTCCCTAAACTGTACCTTTGTCTCCACAATTGGCACACCCTGGCATCCAGGTAAGTCCCTTGTAACTGGTACCCCTGGTACCAAGGGCCCTGATGCCAGGGAAGGTCTCTAAGGGCTGCAGCATGTCTTATGCCACCCTGGGGACCCCTCACTCAGCACATGCACACTGCTTGCCAGCTTGTGTGTGGGGAGAAAATGACTAAGTCGACATGGCACTCCCCTCAGAGTGCCATGCCAACCTCACACTGCCTATGGCATAGATAAGTCACCCCTCTAGCAGGCCTTACAGCCCTAAGGCAGGGTGAACTATACCACAGGTGAGGGCATAGGTGCATGAGCACTATGCCCCTACAGTGTCTAAGCAAAACATACCCGACTTCCAGTGTGGGCTGACTAGTTTTTGCCAGCCTGCCACACACCAGACATGTTGCTGGCCACATGGGGAGAGTGCCTTTGTCACTCTGTGGCCAGGAACAAAGCCTGTACTGGGGGGAGGTGCTTCTCACCTCCCCCTATAGGAACTGTAACACCTGGTGGTGAGCCTCAAAGGCTCACCCCCTTTGTTACAGCGCCACAGGGCATCCCAGCTAGTGGAGATGCCCGCCCCTCCGGCCACTGCCCCCACTTTTGGCGGCAAGGCTGGAGGAGATAATGAGAAAAACAAGGAGTCACTGGCCAGTCAGGACAACCCCTAAGGTGTCCTGTGCTGAGGTGACTCTGACTTTTAGAAATCCTCCATCTTGCAGATGGAGGATTACCCAATAGGATTACGGATGTGACCCCCTCCCCTCAGGGCTAGTAGCCATTGGTTACTATCCTCCCAGACCTAACCACACCCCTAAATTGAGTATTTAGGGGCCCCCTGAACCAAGGAAGAAAGATTCCTGCGACCTGAAGACGAAGGACTGCTGACCTGAAGCCCTGCAGAGAAGACGGAGACACCAACTGCTTTGGCCCCAGCCCTACTGGCCTGTCTCCCCACTTCAAGAAAAACTGCAACAGTGACGCATCCCACAGGGTCCAGCGACCTCTAAAGCCTCCGAGGACTATCCTGCATCTAAGAGGACCAAGAAACTCCAGAGGACAGCGGCCCTGTTCAACAAACCTGCAACTTTGCAACAAAGAAGCAACTTTTAAAGACCACATGTTTCCCGCACGGAAGCGTGAGACTTTCCACTCTGCACCCGACGCCCCCAGCTCGACCTGCGGAAAACCAACTCTACAGGGAGGACTCCCCGGCGACTGCGAGCCCGCGAGTAGCCGGATTGGACCCCCCTGACACCCCACAGCGACGCCTGCAGAGGGAATCCCGAGGCTCCCCCTGACCGCGACTGCCTGCTTCAAGGAACCCAACGCCGGGAAAACACACTGCACCTGCAGCCCCCAGGACCTGAAGGAACCGAACTCAGGCAGCCCTCTTCCTAGCCCAGGTGGTGGCTACCCCGAGGAGCCCCCCCCTTTGCCTGCCTGCATCGCTGAAGAGACCCCTGGGTCTCCCCATTGAAACCTATTGCAAACCCGACACCTGTTTGCACTCTGCACCCGGCCGCCCCTGTGCCGCTGAGGGTGTACTTTTTGTGCCTGCTTGTCTCCCCCGCCCCCACTCCCCACGGTGCCCTACGAAAACCCCACTGGGTCTGCCCTCCGAAGTCGCGGGTACTTATCTGCTGGCAGACTGGAACCAGGGCACCCTATTTCCATTGAAGCTTATGTGTTTTGGGCACCACTTTGACCTCTGCACCTGACCGGCCCTGAGCTGCTGGTGTGGTAACTTTGTGGTTGCCTTGAACCCCCAACGGTGGGCTACCTTGGACCCAACTTTGAACCCTGTAAGTGCTTTACTTACCTGTGAATCTAACAAATACTTACCTCCCCAAGGAACTGTTGATTTTTGCACTGTCCATTTTTAAAATAGCTTATTGCCATTTTTGTCAAAACTGTACATGCTATTGTGATGATTCAAAGTTCCGAAGATACCCGAGTGAAATACCTTTCATTTAAAGTATTGTTTGTACATCTTGAACCTGTGGTTCTTAAACTAAGAAAATATATTTTTCTATATAAAAACCTATTGGCCTGGAATTGTCTTTGAGTGTGTGTACAACAAATGCTTAACACTACCCTCTGATAAGCCTACTGCTCGACCACACTACCACAAAATAGAGCATTAGAATTATCTATTTTTGCCACTGTCTTACCTCTAAGGGAACCCTTGGACTCTGTGCACACTATTTCTTACTTTGAAATAGTATATACAGAGCCAACTTCCTACAGCATGGCTTCTGAATTCAACGAATTCGGCCGCCTAGACATACCTAAGGATTACAAGGACATCCCTGCTAAAGCACGGGCGGATAGCACAAATAAAATGTACCACCTAAAGTAGAAACGGTTTGGTTTGTGGTTTCGAATCCCTGAACATATACCCTCTCTCCTCCGCACCGGAAAAAGTCTTTCCATATTTCTTACAGCTAGCACGCTCAGGGCTTGCTGATGCATCCATCAAAGTTCATCTGGCAGCTATTTCTCAATTTAGGAGAATTTACGGGAAACCATCTTTGTGTTCGCAAAGGCTGATAAAACAATTCTTGAAAACAATTCTTTTCAGATCCATTCTTCTGGTGAAAACAACTGATAAAATGATTCTTTTTGGATTCTTTTTGGATTCTTTTTGGATTCTTTTTGGATTCTTTTTGGATTCTTTCTTCTGGTGAAAACCCTCCCCCGCATGGCAACTTAACACAGTTCTAGGCCAGCTAATAAAGGGAGCCCTTCGAGCCCATTCATAGGGTGGAGATGAAGTACCTCACCTAGAAGGTGTGGCGCTCCTCCTTGCCCTTACTTCCGCAAGTAGGGTGAGCGAAATCCAAGCCTTTGCGATACAGGAACCCTTCTTGCAAGTCAGAAATAAGTTATTCTGCGCACCAATCCTAAATTCATGCCAACTTGCCTTCAGACTTTCATATTAATGAACCCGTAGTGCCAAAGTCATTCTTCCCAAATCCCCAGACTGCTGCAGAGAAATCCCTGCATTCACTTGATCTAGAGAGATGCTTGAAGTTTTATTTGGACAGAACGAAAACCTTTAGAAAAACAAACCAGCAGTTTATAGCCTCTAGTGCCCCTAGAAAAGAACACCCTGTAACTAAACAAACTATTTCTCGATGGATCAAATATCCGATCATCTTTTGCCACCAGAAGGCTCGATCATTGGATAGGAGGGTGTGAGCACATTCCACCAGAGCCGTATCCTTGTCCTGTGCATTGTTCTCCGGTGTATCAATACTGGACATCTGTCGTGCTGCAACGTGGAAGACAGCACATACCTTTGCGCAGCACTATTTCCTGGACACAGTCGCTCCAGGATGCAGGGGTTGGTCAAGTAGTCCTTAGACATCTGTTCCAATGAAGGTGAGCCATTTGTTGTTCCTTCCATCCTCTTGTTTTATTTCATGCCACATTTTCTATAGAGTAATAACTTTCCGTTTGCCAGACTTTCAACTGTAAAAAGTTGTAAAGGTTGTTCACGTTGTCTCGCATATAACAATATGTAGATATTGTACACGTACAAAATGTGCTAATCATTGCTTGCTATTCTGATTCAAGCATGTGAATCTATGAAAGTTCCAATACTGGAGTAAGAAATAAGTTACTTATCTGTAACTGTAGTTCTCCAGTATTGGAAACTTTCATAGATTCACATGCAACCCACCCGCCTCTCCTGGGGAGCTCACCTTCATTCTCTGTTAACTAAAATACAGCACTAATGTTTGGAAAATCTGAGGGAAGGCAGCTCCTCACAGCAGGGCTCTAGAGGGTGGTGTGATCTGATTGGTTGGTTGTCTTTGGAGTTTGGTCCTTTTTTACAAAATTACTGTGATATGTTTCTAAGTTAGAGTTTAATGTTTAATATGCAATTTGGCAAAGCTTCTGTATTACACCACGGACTCTCATCTCGACAACTGGGAAAGATTCAAGCATGTGAATCTATGAAAGTTTCCAATACTGGAGAACTAAAGTTACAGGTAAGCAACTTATTTCATATTTAGTAAACCGTACTTTAGTTTGGGTCCTTTTTTCACAGTAATCAGTGACTACATGGCCTACCCCAAGTTCCAATTTTGCGTTATTTCAGCATTTGTTATTTAGGGAAATTTTCTTATCAAACCGTTGTTGTTTATATAGTTATGCATTTGAAACTAAAAATGATTTGTAACCAAACATTTGTCTTGAATTGAGCATGACACAAAATATTTGACCTTGTTACCTCAGAGGTAGCACTTAATAAAAAAAGGCCTACATCTCTATGAAATGTTGAGAAATTGAGTAGTTTTTTGTTTGTTTTTGTAAGGACAGTCAATAATTAATACGAACACAGAGAAGTAGCTTGAAGGCCATTCTATAAATGCTGCCTGTGCCTAAGCCATAACTCAAAGATGGAATGTTCAGGAATGCTTTTTGAAAATGGACAGGGGCATGTAGGGTTAGGGGAGGCGGAGGTGTTAAATATGTTTTATGTATAATTTTTTTAAGAAATGGCTGTTGTCCACTGGTCACTTTCCTTTAGGTAGCTAAAAATAAGTTCCTGTGGTACGCATACAGATACACACACCATTGCCCATTGTATTCCAGAACCAAAAAGATAAAAGTAGGAGACTGTTGTATTTTATCGAGCAGAGGTTCTCATCAGTTGAAAGTTCTTACTTGTGTCTTCTATTCATGAAATTCAAACGGAATGCACCTAGAAATGACTTCCTGGGCACATAGATCATGTGAGAACAAGGTTTTTTTGAAGGGCGCAAGTAGAAAATGTATAGGCCCAACTGTTAATGTGTGCCTTCAAACCCTTTTCCACACACAAATAATCTCTATCAGTGCCTTTTTTTAGCCCTTTGTAAGTCATAAGTAGACCTCATCAGTAGTCCTAAGCAGTCAATTATCCTGCCAGTGTGTGGGGTCCCGGAACAGTATATCAAAACTATATGTATATATGTGTGTGTGTGTGTGTGTGTGTGTGTGTGTGTGTGTGTGTGTGTATATGTGTGTGTGTGTATATGTGTATATGTGTGTGTGTGTATATGTGTGTGTGTGTGTGTGTGTGTGTATATGTGTGTGTGTGTATATGTGTGTGTGTGTATATATATGTGTGTGTATATATGTGTGTGTGTGTGTGTATATATGTGTGTGTATATATATGTGTGTGTGTGGGTGTATATATGTGTGTGTGTGTGTGTGTGTATATATGTGTGTGTATATATATATATATGTGTGTGTGTGTGTGTGTGTGTGTGTGTGTGTGTGTTTGATGGCATGTGTAGCTGCAGATACACATGCTGTGCATTAACCTGCCATCTAGTGTTGGGCTCGGAGTGTAACAAGTTGTTTTTCTTCGAAGAAGTCTTTTCAAGTCACTAGACCTAGGGACTTCTCCCTTTCGGCTCCATTGCGCATGGGCGTCGACTCCATCTTAGATTGTTTTTTTTCCGCCATCGGGTTCGGATGTGTTCCTCTTCACTCCGATTTCGAATCGGGAAAGTTAGCTAGTTATCGGAAAATTAGACGGTATTGTTCGCGCTCGGTACCGGTTTAGTGTTAGCACATCGACACTGAAAAAAAAATAAGAAGCCCTTCGGGGCTTCCACTCTTCAGCGGGGCCTCGTCTGCCCGACCGCTTCCATCTTCAAACCTCATGGACCTGACCCCCTTCCGTTTCTGCCCGAATTGCCACGCAAAGTATCCTTATACAGACCAACACTTGGTCTGTAATCTGTGTTTATCTCCAGAACACAGGGAGGATACTTGCGAGGCCTGTCGAGCATTTCGATCGAAGAAGACCCTCCGCGATCGAAGAGCTTAGAAGACTCCAGATGGCGTCGACACCGACCGAGCAGATCGACGTCGAGGAAGAGATTCTCCATTTGAGACTCGGACGAGTCCGAGCAGCCGAAGACGCAGCAACAAACTGTGAGTAAACCAGCCCCGGCAAAGACTCACTCGAAAATAATAAAGGCCAAGGGGATGCCACCGCCAACAGCCCATGGCTTAACCCGAAAACACGGTGACCAAACATCGGCACCGAAAAAGGCCTCCCAGCAGCCGAAGACATCCGACTCCGGTCGAGATACCGGCTCTGAACCATCTCGACACAGAGTTCGGCACCCCTAAAGTCAAGAAGGTTTCCTCGGAGCCGAAAGACTGTACAAAAACCTTTGGTGCCGAAACATGCAGCCTCGGAGCTGAAACCAGGCTCCTATACAGAAGAGCAAGGCCTTTCAAGTCAGATGCAACAGCACAGATTTGAACAAGAACTGGGCATGGGAGAGCCAGACCATACCCAGAGGAGGCTGCACATACAGAAGGACACGGGAAAAATCCAAACTCTTCCTCCAGTAAAAATCAAGCGAAAGCTAGCATTCCAAGAAACGGCAATGCAGCCAAAGGCAAAAGTGGCAAAAGACAAAACACCACCAAGGTTCTCGCCACAGCAGTCTCCATTGCATTCGCCACACCTGTCCCCAGTAGCAACACCCCCAATGCAGTCGCCAACACACACTGGGATGACACAAGATGACCCGGATGCATGGGACTTATATGATCCACCGGTCTCAGACAATAGTCCTGATTGCTACCCAGCGAGGCCGTCACCACCTGAGGACAGCACTGCATATATGCAGGTGTTTCAAGGGCAGCTACATTCCATAATGTAGCAATGCACGCAGAGCCCATAGAAGACGACTTTTTGTTTAACACCTTGGCATCCACTCACAGCTAATACCAAAGTTTGCCAATGCTACCAGGCATGTTAAAACACGCCAAACAGGTGTTCCAGGACCCAGTAAAAGGCAGAGCCATCACGCCTAGGGTGGAGAAGAAATATAAACCTCCCCCAACGGACCCTGTGTTTATAACACAGCAATTAACTCCTGATTCGGTGGTAGTGGGAGCAGCCCGAAAGAGAGCAAACTCCCAATCCTCAGGAGACGCACCACTGCCCGATAAGGAAAGTCGGAAATTCGATGCAGCAGGCAAGAGGGGGCAGCACAGGCAGCCACTCAATGGCAGATTGCCAATTCTCAGGCTCTACTGGCTCGATACGACAGGGCACATTGGGATGAGATGCAACATATCATTCAGCACTTACCCAAGGAGTACCAAAAACGTGCCCAACAGGTTGTTGAGGAAGGAAAAACTAGTTCAAGCAACCAAATAAGGTCGGCTATGGACTCAGCAGACACAGCAGCAAGGACAGTGAACACTGCAGTAACCATTCGTAGGCACGCATGGTTACGGAGCTCAGGTTTTAAACCAGAAATCCAGCAGGCTGTGCTGAATATGCCGTTCAACCAAAAACAATTGCTTGGGCCGGAGGTGGATACAGCAATAGAAAAACTCAAAAAAGACAGACACGGCCAAAGCCATGGGCGCGCTCTACTCCCCACAGAGCAGAGGCACTTTTAGAAAGCCGCACTTTAGAGGGGGGTTTTGTTCCCAAACCACAGAGCCTTCCACCCCATAAGTCAGACCGACATATCAAGGCCAGTATCAGAGAGGAGGTTTTCGAGGAACATATAGGGGGGGGGGGGACGACAATTCTCTAAGGCAAGAGGGAAATTCCAGAGCCCAAAAACCCCTCAAACCAAACAGTGACTTCAATGTCACAAACCCCCACCACTCAATACCAGTGGGGGGGGGGGGGGGGGGGGGGGGGGAGAGACTTACCGCATACTACCACAACTGGGAAAACATAACTACGGACGCATGGGTCCTAGCCATTATCCAACATGGTTATTGCATAGAATTCCTACAATTGCCACCAGATGTGCCTCCAAGAGCACACAATATGCCCAAACACTTAGACCTGTTACAACTAGAAGTTCAAGCATTGTTACAAAAACAAGCAATAGAACTAGTACCCAACCATCAAAAAGGAACAGGTGTCTACTCCCTGTATTTCCTAATTCCAAAGAAGGACAAAACGCTGAGACCCATATTAGACCTCAGAACATTGAATCTTTACATCAAATCAGATCACTTTCACATGGTAACACTTCAAGACGTGATTCCCTTGCTCAAAAAACAGGACTACATGTCAACATTAGATCTCAAGGATGCTTATTTCCACATACCCATACATCCTTCCCACAGGAAATACTTAAGGTTTGTAGTCCAAGGCGTGCATTACCAATTCAAAGTGTTACCATTCGGGATAACAGCCCCAGGGGTATTCACAAAATGCCTTGCAGTAGTAGCCGCTCACATCAGGAGACAGCACATGCACGTATTCCCTTACTTGGACGATTGGTTAATAAAAACCAGCACTCAGCAACAGTGTTTTCTACACACACAATACGTCATAGAAACCCTACACAAACTAGGGTTCTCTCTAAACTACCAAAAATCACATCTACAACCGTGCCAAATACAACAATATTTGGGAGCAACAATCGACACACAAAAGGCGATTGCCACTCCAAGTCCACAGAGAGTACAAGCCTTCCAAAATATAATGTTAAACATGTACCCAAACCAGCACTATCAAGTGAGGTTTGTAATGAAACTTCTAGGCATGATGTCTTCATGCATAGCCATTGTCCCAAACGCAAGACTACACATACGGCCCTTACAACAGTGCCTAGCAAAGCAATGGACACAAGCACAGGGTCAACTCCAAGATCTAGTGTTGATAGACCGCCAGACACACTTCTTGCTTCAATGGTGGAACCCTATAAATTTAAACCAAGGGCGGCCATTCCAAGACCCAGTGCCTCAATACGTGATCACAACAGATGCTTCCATGATGGGGTGGGGAGCACACCTCAACCAGCACATTTTCCAGGGACAATGGGACGTTCACCAAAAACAACTGCACCTAAATCATTTAGAACTGTTAGCAGTGTTTCTAGCATTGAAAGCATTTCAACCACTAATAGCCCACAAACACATTCTTGTCAAAACAGACAACATGACAACAGTGTATTACCTAAACAAACAAGGAGGGACACACATCACAACTGTGTCTTTTAGCACAAAAGATTTGGCATTGGGCGATTCACATTCGCCTAATAGCATAGTACATCCCAGAGATTCAAAACCTGTTGGCCGACAATCTCAGTCGAGATCACCAACAAACACACGACTGGGAAATTCATCCCAGATACTACAAACTTACTTTCTACGCTGGGGAACACCAGAAATAGACCTATTAGTAACAAAAGAAAACGCAAAATGCCAAAACTTCGCGTCCAGGTATCCACACCCTCAGTCCAAGGGCAATGCGTTATGGATGAGTTGGTCAGGGATATTTGCTTACGCTTTTCAGACAAAACTCATACTAATAGCACCAACCTGGGCTCGCCAACCGTGGTACACAACACTACTAGACCTGTCAGTAGTACCTCATATCAAATTACCAAACAGACCAGATCTGTTAACTCAACACAAACAACAGATCAGACACCCGAATCCAGCATCGCTCAATCTAGCAATCTGGCTCCTGAAGTCTTAGAATTTGGACATTTAGACCTTACACAAGAATGTATGGAGGTCATTAAACAAGCTAGAAAACTTACTACAAGACATTGTTACGCAAACAAATGGAAAAGATTTGTTTATTACTGCCATAATAATCAAATTCAGCCACTACATGCTTCCGCAAAAAACATTGTAAGCTACTTATTACACTTACAAAAATCTAAATTAGCATTTTCTTCTATTAAAATACATCTCGCAGCAATATCTGCCTATCTGCAGATTACACATTCAACATCACTTTTTAGAATCCCAGTCATCAAATCCTTTATGGAGGGATTAAAAAGAATCATACCCCCGAGAACACCACCAGTCCCCTCGTGGAACCTCAATATTGTGTTAACACGACTCATGGGAACACCATTTGAACCCATGCACTCTTGTGAGATGCAATACTTAACTTGGAAAGTAGCCTTCCTGATAGCTATCACATCTCTTAGAAGAGTAAGTGAAATACAAGCATTTACTATACAAGAACCTTTTATATAAATACATAAACATAAAGTGGTTCTCCGTACAAATCCCAAATTCTTACCAAAAGTTATATCACCGTTCCACCTAAACCAAACAGTGGCACTCCCAGTCTTTTTTCCACAACCAGACTCAGTAGCCGAAAGAGCCTTACATGCGTTAGACATTAAAAGAGCACCAATGTATTACATTGATAGAACAAAACAGTTTCGCAAAACAAATCAATTGTTTGTAGCCTTCCAAAAACCTCTTGCAGGAAATCCAATATCCAAACAAGGCATTGCCAGATGGATAGTGAAATGTATTCAGACCTGCTATATCAAAGCAAAAAGAGATCTACCTATTACACCAAAGGCGCACTCCACTAGGAAAAAAAGGCGCCACAATGGCTTTTCCAGGGAATATACCTATGACCGAAATCTGTAAGGCAGCCACATGGTCTACGCCCCATACATTCACAAAACATTAATGTGTAGATGTGTTAACAACACAACAAGCCACAGTAGGACAGGCTGTATTAAGAACATTATTTCAGACAACTTCAACTCCTACAGGCTAAGCCACCGCTTTTTGGGGAGATTACTGCTTACTAGTCTTATGCACAGCATGTGTATCTGCAGCTACACATGCCATCGAACGGAAAATGTCACTTACCCAGTGTACATCTGTTCGTGGCATTGGACGCTGCAGATTCACATGCGCCCTCCCGCCTCCCCGGGAGCCTGTAGCCGTTATAAGTTGAATGAAACTTGTAAATTTGTAAATATATACTATTTTTTTTATACTCATTATGTACATACATACTTACTCCATTGAATGGGCACCTTTCCTATATACACAACTCCTACCTCACCCTCTGCGGGGAAAACAATCTAAGATGGAGTCGACGCCCATGCGCAATGGAGCCAAAAGGGAGGAGTCCCTCGGTCTTGTGACTCGAAAAGACTTCTTTGAAGAAAAACAACTTGTAACACTGACTGGAAACCTCTTTCACAAACCTTTTGAAAAGGGAAAGGAAATGCAGGGAAGTGTTGACAAATAGGATGCCTAAGACATGAGTAAACTATGGTACTGCCTTTAAGGGCTTCACCCTTCCTCATGTGTCCCATCATGCCCCTTCAGGTGGCAGGTTAGGTAACTTTCTTATGGAACTAAACAGATCCTGGATGCAAGAGAAAAAACACTGTCCACTTTCTTGTCTGAGAAGGCAGGCAGCTTGCTTAAAGCTTTGAGGATTTCCCTGGAGGAGAACTAGGATTACCAGTAAGTACTTTTTTCTTTCTCCTCCAGGAGATCCTCATTTACGGCCATAAGCACTGAATAGAATTGACAAAACAATCTCACTAGACAATGTGGACAAAGAAAGCAAAACAGCATCAACCACACATATTCCTTAAAAAGCCCTGACTTGACATCTTTCCTGGAGTCAAAATCAAGACATTCTGATAGATACTTCTAACCGCAGGTTCCTGACCTTTGGAATATACTTATGTGCTAGACAGGATATGGGAGATTTAAACAGCATTGCTTCCACACGCTGGTAGTTGGCATTATATGCGAGAGACACCATAACAGGCACAATGTAGACTTTATTTCTCCCTGGGAGTCAAAACAGATATGCATTTAAATGCCACCCCTATGCATCCATGTCAATCTCTTGACTCTGTCCTTACTCCGGAATGCGAACCCAGTAATAATCGAAGGTACCAGTGTGTAAATCTCTAATTTGGAAAATAGGAAAATACTGAATTCACAGAACAAGGAATTTGGTGGGCAGTGAGTATGTGGAGGTAAGAGTGCCCACCAGAATGAGTATTAACAAAGGTAAATAGCTTGTTCTTGTGATGGCTTCTGACCGCAGATTTCACACCTTTAGAATAGTTATCAACACAGTACCTCCTTGTCTCCATCTGTAGGAGTGCGTATAGAAACTGATGTGTTGTCGGGGGTGCTGTGGAGGGCCATAAATGGCTCCTATGGCATTACCATGTCTCCATTTCTGTTATCAAGGTGGAGGCAGCACCCCACTACCTGTGCAAGAGAACTATGGCAAACGTTTCCCTATCCAGTCTTGTGCCTGGGATATTCAAGAGGTGATGAATCTGCTGATGGAGTATCCACCAGAAAGATTGTTACTGGAGGTAAGTAACTTTTTCTTTAAAATAGGTTAACTGTTGCTCCGAACAAGGCTGTTTCACACACCTGCCTCCTACTTCATCACCACCAGAGTCTGGTGTTTTCCTCTTGAAAGCAATATTACAGTAGCCCAAGATTATTTTTATTTTTTACCTGTCCATGTTGGAATCTGTAAAAAAAAAAAAAAAAAAAAAAAAAAAAAGCACCAGTTGCCAAGTCAGAATATTTAAAACATGAAAACCTCATTGACAATTTCCATCTTGTTTGCCTTTTTTCATTTCTAGTAATATGTTTCTGAATTCATTTACACAACCAATTGTCAATCCAAGCCCAAATATATAACCTACGTGCATGTCCTAATTGTGGCACGTTTTTATTAGAAAATTACCCTCTCTTTGTCCATTCCCAGGGAAATATTGCATAAACAGGACATTGAGCAATACATACTTTTCGATTAAATTGAGATGTGAGGAAAATAATTCCATAAGAATATGTGGCCTGTGTTAGAACAATCTGCTTCTCAGTCACATTTGACTTTGTCTAGATTTATAGTCCCCAACAGAACTGGGTGATCGTATTAAACACTTCAATTCACTAACTTGCTGCATCTTGGACGATATGCATTTCTAAAGTCAACATTCCAAGCAGATATTCAGCAGGGAATATTCGATCTACGTTTCAGTAGTACAGCACCTTTTGCGCAAAGAAAGGTTGAGTCTGCCAGACAGGAAACTGACACTACTAGTGCTGAAGCCCTTTGCTTGTTATCACCAAACGGCCACAGTTTTCTTAACTAGTTTTTAGAGGGGGTGATCTTTCACTACGGTGGGACAGGCAGTGCTTAGAACTCTTCTTAGGTTGCACCTGCAATAGCATATGATGCATACACACTCGCATGTGAGACATTGTTTACTATAAAGGGCTTAGATCCCTGCCCATTGCTTACCATTTGTTGGCTTCTGTGTCACTCCTCTTTGCTGCCTTCCAGTTAGCCAGTATAGGCCAGGTGTTTGTCTGTGTACAAAGCACAGATTGATTTAACTTAGTCAGTTCCTGTGCAATGCCAGCACTGTGATTAAAGTACTATTTCTTCTTTCCCCTGCCGCCCATCTTGTCTGAGTTGTTGGCCTGATCTGTTCCTTCCTCTTCTGCACCGTCCTCATACTGTTATCGCCCTGTTCTCTTTTTTTAATTTTTTTTTTTTTTTTAAATGTGCTGCACAGCAGCGTGGGTTGTAGTGCAACATGATTTTAAAGATAAAAGCGATATTAAGCAGGCAGTGCTGGCCGCATAGGCGAGAGCTATTGGCTTTGCCAGTGCTTGTTTCTTAAGGCAAGCTTTATTACAAATTTCCTCTGTCGATTATATTGCTTTAATAATCTTAAATCGGGCATTTGAATCAGTGAAAAAGACAATGCTGAAGAAGGAAAAATGTTACCTGTAACACTTGGTCTCTTGCACTGGCATCTCTCCTAGATTTCACTCCCAACCCACACACATCCCTTTATAATGAGGCTTCATCTGGTAACAGTAGCACTTAACAAGCTAGAAAACCTGGTGCTTTGAAGCCTCTTACTGAAACCCCTCAGTGTGCTGATCTAAGATTTGCTGTTTTTTTGGTTATTTACAATGCTGTAGGTAGGATGTAAATGGCTAAAGTAGAGCTTGTTATTGAGTGTAAACGTACCCTGCTACGTTAACATTGTTTACCAAGGGTTTCCAGCCTGCCGATTATGAAAATTTCTAGTGTATCAATGAAACATGCCAATTCTGTTTGCAACCAGAGTTACAGGTATGTTACTTGTTCCTTTTGTAGTATTTGTTGTCTACATAGGGCAAAGCTGAGCCTCTTTTAAACATATGATCAAACAGATGAAACTGTGGGCTTCAACATTTAAGTTGTAGTCCCGGACAGTGTCCAAATTCTGTCCTGTCTTGATTAAAAGGTTAAAGAGATCAGGTGGTTTCACAAGATTGTGTCCACCCCCTCTGGTTGTGACCCAATCCCAAGCATAGTGAGTCTATGTAAAATAAGACTGAGATAAAATTACATGCAGGTAAAATGCCAAGCTGCTTTATTTAAGTTACCTTCAGGTACACACCCCACGCTTGGAATATAGATGTTGAATTCTGCTCAACAGATAATGACGTACTAAGTTAAGTACTGATGTTGCACACCTGCTCCACTACAGAAATGTACATAAAAAAGGTAAACTATAGAAGAGATTTGCATGGAGCTAAATACAAATAATCCGGGCAATTGAGGACTCGCGTAGTCCACCTTAAGCAAGTGTGTATTACATATTGAGTTTCATATTCTGCCATCTTGACCTCTTTTTAACACCAAAAGTTTCACCACATATGGTGTCTGAAAATTTGGAAACCCAGAAAACCATTTGTTCAAAACGATTTCTAGCCACCTCATATGAATCATCTGGGCAGCCAGGCATCTCTCCATCAAATCTGCATAAACCTGCCTTTGGGGCAGGTTGTAACTTTGTGTGCTACTTGGCAGATTGATTAATTTCAAGCCAAACATTCAGAAATGTTGCTTCTGTTGGACACAACTACCTGTGGATTCCTCACCTTATGAATTCACCCTTGCGCCAGCATTCAATGGAAAATCTTCCCAGCTCCTGTGAGGACGTCACAATTGCACGGCTCCACACGACTCAGTCTGACATCACTGTGCCAATAAGAGGTCCTTGCCGGCGTGCTGACGTCAGTTCCCTTTTTTCCGTGCCTTCGACGCGAACAGTTTCCTCCTAGCTCTCACTTCTGTTGGAGGTTCATTTTGTTGCTATCTGACGTTTTAGTTAGTGTCTCCTCCTAGAAAGTCTGGTTTCAAGCCATGCAGAGTGCGGGGGTCACATGTCGGTCACTGACCCTCATGACGATTGTCTTTGGTGCCTTAGCTATGAGCATGACGTTGAAGTGTGTCTCTTGCCAGAGCATAAATCCAAAGTCGTTAAAGGAAGGGAGGCCAAACTCTTTCTGGCCAAGGTGAAGAAGGGTCATAGGAGCCATCGTAGATCCTCTTCCCATGCTTCTTTGAAGAAGCAGAAGAAACTGTGCCGTCATGACTCCCGACGTCGTTCGGCTCTGAGCCGATCGAGATCTCCTTCTCGTCGGCGATGTGCGATGTGAGAGGTGAGTCAGACGGTGACTCTTCAACCCCAGAGCCCTGAGGCTTCTCTGGCGCCGTCTGTCTTTGAGGTTGTGGCGCCTCCGGACAGTTATCGATTTTCACCTGCTGCTCAGGAGTCCGATGTTCAGCAAGTACAGGTGCATCAGGGAGAACAGCGGTATCCTGCCTTCCCGGCTCCGGGGGCGGATCAGTGGTATTTTTTTAATGCCATGTTCTGTATGTTCAGTGCGATGGTCCTTGCTGGTCACATGGGTCCATTGGCATTTTTGTTGGGCTCCCCTGCTGCGTACAAAGCAGCACCGTTTATGCCATTTATCCGGCTGAGGGTACCAGACCTGGCACAATGACCTCGCATTGAGGCCCCTGTGGGTCCCATGACGTCGCCTTCTAGATCTGTGGTGCCGATTTCATCACCCCGTCAGCCGGTGCTGATGGTGGAGCCATGAGCATCCTCGACGCCATTAGGATCCGCGCCGGATCAGAGTGATGGATTCGACCGTAGTCAGCCTTCCTCTCCTGTTCCACATCAGGTGTTGAAGCCGGTGTCTCTGTCGGCAAATTCCATGTCGACGCCGAGGCTGGAGGCTCGATTGAGGTCACGCAGGAAGGCCTTGCTACTCTTAGATGAGGAAGAGTATCAAAGGCAATTGTTGGAGGAAGGAGAGATTGTCGAGTCCTTGGGAGAGTATCAAGGCCTGGAGTCGGCCAGCGGGCTGGATACTTCCCCGGAATGGGACTTGTCTTCACCAGGGTACTTTACGGAGGAGGCAGTTTCTTTTCACACAGTGATCAGAAAGGCAGCAAACGTTTTAGAACTTCCATTGCCTGCTGCGGAGGTTAAGACAAACATTTTAACAGAGGTCCTGCATCCTTCTTCAGCTTCTGCAGATGCTTTGCTTCCATTCAATGAGGCTCTTACGGACCCCATATTAGAACTTTGGAGAAAGCCTGTATCGTCGCCTGCTGTGAATAGAGCTGTGGCAGGGAGATACAGAGTGGCGCCTGGTGATGTGTTTTTTTTTTTTTATCAAGACATCCTACCTCGGAGAGTTTGGTGGTTCAGGCCTCTTGCTCTACACGGTCTTCTCCAGGCTCCTTCCCTGTGATTCCATCAGACAGGGAATCCAAGTGGATGGAGCAATCCGCAAAGAAGACTTTTTCGTCTTGCAGCATGGCTATCAAGGCTGCAAACGCTACCTGTGTGCTGGGTAGATATGTCCACGCCCTCATGGACTCCGTGAAGGCCATGGTTCCTGACCTGCCGCAGGATGTACAGAGACCATTTGGGGAACTCCTATCTGATGCGCAGGCTGCGGCCAAACAATCCAGTCTGGCCTGGGCTCTACAGACACAGTGGCCAGGGCAATGAGTTTATGATTTTCTGGGATGGAAAGGGCAAGGCAATGCAAAAGAGGACAATTTATCATTGGATAATGCTGTGCATCAAATTCTGCTGTGCACTGGCCTATTAGCGGCCCCAGAATAGCTTGCGGGCTCATTCCACCAGAGGGAAAAACGTTACCACTGCATTGGCATGCCGAATGCTTTTTTTAGACACTTCCTGGCTGCAACTGGGGTTCAATTCTGAAGCTCTGTTACGGACAGCCAGGGCTGTTGAAATGGGCATTTTGCCCACTCAGTCCTGCAGGCCTTTTTGGTTTGATGTAGTTTACAGACCCTCCACTTGAGAGGCACTGCACAGGTATGTATTCAGAAGGTGAAGGATCTGTGGTTAGAAGTCTGTGAGGAAAGCAAGTTACTTAACCTTTGGTAACTTTGTTTCTGGTACTACAGATTCCTCACTAATCCGCCTGCCACCCAGTTCTATAAACTGGGCTCTCTTTGTCTCCTAATAAAGTCCCAGGTCTAGAGATATGCACATAGGCAAAAGCCTGTTTGCTTTCGGTCACTACTACTACAGAGAAATCCAACTATGCCAGTGCGCATCAGTGGTGTTTACATGGGCTCAGTTTGTCACTTCCAGAGTGGATTTGACGTTGGTGTGAAGCTCCATGATGTCACATACAGGTGTGCTTATGTGCTGCTGAAGATTTTCTGGATTGTCTGATGCCTGTGCAATATTGAAAAGGTGAAGAATCTGTTGCTGGAGTATGTACCCGATAGAACATTACTGATGGTAAGTACCTTGTTTATCTGTAAATCTACACTAATCTCTGCCCTTCTCTCTCCTGCTTCTACCTGCATGCCTGTCCAACTGTTTAGATGGCTCTGGAGGTCCTATATAGCCTTTTAACAAGGCTGTTGCCATCTGGATGACTATTAGTTGGTGACCACTGTTTTGTGATCTTTTCCTCAGGAATGCTTCCATTCCTTAGGAGGATAGTTGTATCCAGTCGTTAGTAAGATTGTTGTGCACCATTGTCTTCTGAAAACTTAAATGTGCAATATGCCTCATTTCACTATTGCTTACTAAAACATTTTGGTCTACTGTTAAAGCACCTCCACTAACCAGCATTGACAAAACCAAAAGCTTTGTCAGTGTTTTTGTGATGCTTTGTACCCTGGATACTCACAAACATTTTTTCCACGGGACAAACCATATATGTTAACTAGTGTGGCAGAGAGTTGCATAGATAAAAGCAGGGTGGGGCAGGGGAAGAGGTGAATGTAGGGTGGGGGTAGGGTGGAATGAAGCATGTACATGGTGCAGACTGTGAGTAGTGGAGTTATTTTGAGGGTTTTATTCTATGCTGCCTTCTAAATTATGCCCTTAGTCTCTAGATGACACTGATTTGATGATACTGTTATGCTGGTTTTTGCAGGGAATTTCCATGTAAAGACATAAGCACTGAATAGTCCCGCCCAAGTGCGGGATCCCGAAGCATTTCTTAAATATATTCTTTAGTAGAGATTTTTGCCTTTCTTCAGGAAGGCCTGCAAAGACACTTGAGAGAGACAGATAATGCACTCTATATATGTAGACTACAATGGCCAAATTCTTCATCATTAAGTCAAAAAGGGCCAATATATTAAAATTGTGGAATTTAAAATGGTTTACAAACCGTGTAAATCTCCTTCAGTAACCCCTTTTATCATGGTAGAGATGAGGAAGAGCAGGGCAATGTAGATTCGTAGGCTGCAGTTATATGGCTAAAAAGACTGCCTTTAAGAACCAGAGACCACCAGTATCCCATCATGCTCAGGTGGTGGAAGTTGCTTTCGTTTTTTTTCCAGCTCTTTTTCCAGCTCTTTCTGACATGAACCTGAAGCATTGAGTTCGACCTTCTAGAGTTTTTTCACAAAAAGAATTGTCAGAAATTGACTACATTTTCATTAGATGTCTACTAGCTTTTTCAGCTTCTTCCTATTATTTGACAGAAAACTGTGGTATTTTGCCTAGTAAAATGCCTTCTCTGTTTGATATGTGCCCTCGCTGTTGCAGGCAAAAAGCCAAAACAGACCCCCCCCCCCCCTAAGGTTTGTATCATCTGCCTCCCTTCCTCTCATGTTCCTGACACCTTTGCAGATCATTTGCCCACAAGCTAGAGAGGAGAGGAAACAACATCATAACCAGCCTACCAGCGGGACCTCAGAGCGAGGGGAAGGTCAGTCGAACCGTACACACTGGTTCATTCGAGCAAAGTGGTTATGAGAACTCACCCAAAATTCCTTCCTAAAGTAATATCAGACTTATCCAGTATTGGGTCTTTCATAAATTCACATGCTTGAATCATCCCCGTCGTCGAAGTGGGAGTCCCACGGTACTTAAAATAGCAATAATTAACAAATATTTTTTTTTCCTATAGGCTATAATGGAAATACCAGCCACTCATATAGCCTATCCAAGTCCTTTTGTGAAAAGGACCCAAACCTGCCTCTGGCCAATCAGGCACCAGCACCCTCTAGAACACTCTCCAGAGAAGCTCCTTCCCTCAGATTTTCTACCGCACGTCGTGTGAAGGGAGTCTCCCTGATACCTGCTCAGTTTTTCTACTTCTTCAGAAGCATTTTCTCTCAGAGAACTCAAATTTCGGATTCTTCTAGAAAATGCCTTTTCCGCCCTTGCAAGACCTGTGGAAAGAAAAGGCTCCATGTGGATGAACCACATAAGGACTTCTTGTATTACCTCTACCCTCAACACCAGGTCAAGGACTGCAAGATGTGTTGTACTTTCTCCACAAAAACCCTCAGAGACCGGGAGGGTAGACTCCTGACATGGTTACAGGCAAAATCCTGTACTTCAGGTGAGGAGAGTGGGTCAGAAAGGCCACACAAAAGGTCCAAATCTGAGGACCTGGGCCAGGCAGAAAGATCTAGAAAGAGGCAGAAATTACATCATGGAAAAGGCTCACAGACTTCAATTTCTTCTGAGCCATCTTCTCCTCTTCAAAAGGAGTCGTACCTTCTCTCTCCTTCCTCTGAGCCTTCTACCTCTAGAAAGGTAACCATTAAAATTAAGTCGACGACGACACCACCGTCGACGACCGTGACAACGGTGTTTACATCTACCGTCTCCACCACCTCGTCGACGAGACCATTGTCTGAGACGACTACCTTGACGTCAACGGTAAGGGCTCCTATTTCCTCTATCAAACCTCCATCAATGAGGATTCCAGAACAGTGTGTCGTTAACATCGACTCCTTTGTCGACAACAACATCGTCGTTGATAACCCCGTCAACGAAAGCCCCATCGACTACAACACCACCAAACTACAGCGTCGTCGGCTGTCACACCGTCGACGAGACCACTGTTGTCGACACCATCGTAGACGATACCGTCGATGGGGAACAATCATCCCTGATGATAATACCGTTGACAGCACCACCATCATTGACACCATCTACTAAAGCCATTGGTGCCTGAGACAGAGGCTATTCCTACCTCTTCCAGATCTGATCTTCGGGCCATGGTCAAGATCACATCTCTGCCCAGATCTCGGGTAGGTCGCTCCCCTGCTCACGCAGCGCCACCAGTCCCTGACTGCCCTCCTCACCGTTCTCATCCTGTGAGTGTGTGCGAGTGTGCCCCCTCTTTACCCGTGTACCCCGAGTGCTTGTGCTGACTGACTGACCGGAATCCTCCTTTTTTCCTGTGTATCCCGTGCGTGTCCCCCTGAGTGCCGTGTGCCCCCTCCTGCCGTTCTTCCTCATTCTCAGCCCCTCCCTTTAGAGTTTTACCTGGCCTTCTCGCCGTTTTTTGCCGCCGTTCTTTTGCCGCCTTTTTCGCTGCTTTTTTCTTTTTCCCGCCTCCAGATTCCCCCGCCCGCCCGCCTCCCAGCTGACCCCTCCTCCCCGGCTACCCTTAAATGGCGGCCGCTGCGAGGCAGAGGTAGCGACCACTGACCCTCGGGTAGGTCGCTCCCCTGCTCACGCAGCGCCACCAGTCCCTGACTGCCCTCCTCACCGTTCTCATCCTGTGAGTGTGTGCGAGTGTGCCCCCTCTTTACCCGTGTACCCAGAGTGCTTGTGCTGACTGACTGACCGGAATCCTCCTTTTTTCCTGTGTATCCCGTGCGTGTCCCCCTGAGTGCCGTGTGCCCCCTCCTGCCGTTCTTCCTCATTCTCAGCCCCTCCCTTTAGAGTTTTACCTGGCCTTCTCGCCGTTTTTTGCGCCCTTTCTTTTGCCGCCTTTTTCGCTGCTTTTTTCTTTTTCCCGCCTCCAGATTCGCCCGCCCGCCTCCCAGCTGACCCCTCCTCCCCGGCTACCCTTAAATGGCGGCCGCTGCGAGGCAGAGGTAGCGACCACTGACCCTCGGGTAGGTCGCTCCCCTGCTCACGCAGCGCCACCAGTCCCTGACTGCCCTCCTCACCGTTCTCATCCTGTGATTGTGTGCGAGTGTGCCCCCTCTTTACCCGTGTACCCCGAGTGCTTGTGCTGACTGACTGACCGGAATCCTTCTTTTTTCCCGTGTATCCCGTGCGTGTCCCCCTGAGTGCCGTGTGCCCCCTCCTGCCGTTCTTCCTCATTCTCAGCCCCTCCCTTTAGAGTTTTACCTGGCCTTCTCGCCGTTTTTTGCCGCCGTTCTTTTGCTGCCTTTTTCGCTGCTTTTTTCTTTTTCCCGCCTCCAGATTCCCCCGCCCGCCCCCCGCCTCCCAGCTGACCCCTCCTCCCCGGCTACCCTTAAATGGCGGCCGCTGCGAGGCCACGCAGCGGGCGCGCCTAAGGCAAGCCAGTCTGCGCCCGTCCGCGCCTGGACCGTGCCTAGCACCACAACCCCTGGCCCCCGCGACCCCCGCCTGACCCACAACTCCGCCTTCCTCACCGCTCTCAACCCCGGCCGCACGCCGGCCTGCTGCCGCGCCACCCCGAAGCGGACCCACGGACCCTTCACCTGCCGCAACTGCCATTTCACCTGCCTACGAACTCACACTACACCCAACAGGAACGACTCGCCCAGAAACAACCTCAACTGCATCCTGGTCAACACCAGATCTGTCCACAGGCACGCCATCGAACTGTGGAACCTCATCGACTCTACAAACCCGGACATCGCCTTCCTCACCGAGACCTGGATGAACCCCTCCTTGGCACCCGACATCGCCATAGCCATCCCCGACGGCTACAAAATCATCAGGAAAGATTGCACCAACCGCACCGGAGGAGGCATCGCCATCGCCCACAAGAGCTCCATCCGCATCTCAACCTACACCGACAACTCACTGCCCGACGCCGAGCACCTCCACTTCTCAATCAACAGCGACCCCAAGACCACCCTCAGAGGCACCCTCATATACAGACCACCAGGACCACGCACAAAGTTCAGCAAAGACATCGCAGACTTCATCAGCCCACACGCACTCCCGTCCACCAACTACATCCTCCTAGGGGACCTCAACTTCCACCTGGAGAATCGCACCGACAACACCACCACTGCCTTATTGGACAACCTCGCCAACCTGGGACTGAAACAACTAGTCAACACCCCCACCCACTACGCCGGACACACGCTGGACCCCATCTTCTCCTCCAGCAAACACATCTTTCAGCCACACCACTGTACTCTCCTGGACAGACCACAGCTGTGTCCACTTCAGCTTCAAGAAAACCAACGTACACCACCACGCCCAACAACCACCAAGAAGACAGTGGAACCGAATCTCCTCGGAACAACTCACATCGACCCTCTCTCAGAACCCACCCACCAGCACTACAGACCCCAACGAAGCCGCCAACAACCTCACGAGCTGGATCTCAGACTGCGCCAACCTCCTGGCCCCCCTGAAGACCCAAGCAAACAAACGGCCACAAGAAAAATTCCTGGTTTACCCCCGACCTCAAGGACTCCAAAAAAGAATGCCGCACCCTCGAGAAGACTTGGCGCCAGACCGACGAAAACATGTCTGCTCTCAAAAACGCCACCCGCAAACACCACCAACTCCTCCGCGCAGCACGAAAATCAGCCTTCCAGAACAGACTAGACAGCAACGCCCACAACAGCAAGGAACTATTTGGCATCGTCAAAGAGCTCTCCAACCCAGACGCCGAAAACAACTCCATCCCTCCCTCACAGGACCTCTGCGACTCCCTCGCAGCTTTCTTCCACCACAAGATCACCGAAATCTACAACAGCTTCACCACAACCAACTCGAACCCTCCACCGGAACCCGCCACCGACAACACCACCATCCACACCTGGAACCCAACCTCCACTGAGGAAACCACCCACGTCATGAACTCCATCCACTCAGGATCACCATCCGACCCCTGTCCGCACCACATCTTCAACAAAGCCGACAACATCATCGCACCCCACCTCCGAGACGTCATCAACACATCTTTTTCCACCGCCACCTTCCCGGAGAACTGGAAGCACGCTGAACTGAACGCCCTCCTAAAGAAACCAACAGCAGACCCCACCGAACTCAAAAACTTCCGGCCCATCTCGCTCCTACCGTTCCCCGCCAAAGTGATCGAGAAAATCGTCAACGCTCAACTCACCACCGCCCTGGAAACCAACGACTCACTCGACCCCTCACAGTTCGGCTTCAGAGCTAACCACAGCACAGAGACCGCCCTCATCGCAACCACGGACGACATCAGATCCCTGACCGACAAAGGAGAAACCGTGGCCCTCATACTCCTGGACCTCTCTGCAGCATTCGACACGGTCTGCCACCGCACCCTGATACGTCGCCTAAGCAACGCCGGCATCCGAGGCAAGGCCCTGGAATGGATCACCTCCTTCCTCTCCGGAAGAACTCAGAGAGTCCGCCTCCCCCCCCTTCAGATCCACGGCTACGGAGATCATCTGCGGCGTCCCCCAGGGATCCTCCCTCAGCCCCACCCTCTTCAACATCTACATGACCCCCCTGGCGAACATCGCACGCAAACACGGACTCAACCTCATATCCTACGCAGACGACACCCAGCTCATCCTATCCCTCACCAACGACCCCACCTCAGCAAGAACCAGACTACACGAAGGCATGAAGGAAGTAGCGAACTGGATGACAGACAGACGGCTTAAACTGAATACAGAGAAAACGGAGGTCCTCATCCTCGGCCCTACACCTACCGCCTGGGACGACTCCTGGTGGCCTCCCGCCCTAGGCAGCACTCCCCAACCCACCGACCACGCACGCAACCTCGGTTTCATCCTGGACTCTTCCCTCTCCATGACCAGACAGGTCAACTCGTTGACCTCAGCATGCTTCAACACCCTCCGCATGCTCTGCAAGATCTTCCGCTGGATCCCCACCGACACCAGGAAGACCGTCACCCACGCCCTCGTCACCAGTCGCTTGGACTATGGGAACGCTCTGTACGCCGGCATAACCAAGCTGCAGAGGAAATTTCAACGAATCCAGAACGCTGCTGCACGACTTATCCTGAACATACCCCGCCACAACCACATCTCCGGACACCTGAGGAAACTCCACTGGCTCCCAGTCAACAAGAGGATAACCTTCAGACTCCTCACCCACGCACACAATGCCCTGCACAACCGCGGACCAGAACTCATCAACCACCGCATCTCCTTCTACACTCCTCCTCGCACCCTACGCTCGACCGGACAAGCCCTGGCAGCCGTACCACGCATTCGCAAAGCCACTGCCGGAGGCAGGTCCTTCTCTTACCTAGCAGCGAAGACCTGGAACTCCCTTCCCAGCCACCTTTGCGCCATACAAGACCACCACTTCAGACGGCAGCTCAAGACCTGGCTCTTTGAGCATTGACCCCCCCCCCCCTCCCCCCCACAGCGCCTTGAGACCCTTACGGGTGAGTAGCGCGCTTTATAAATGCGACTGATTGATTGATAGATCAGAGATTTATCCTACAGACACGTCACCAAGCAAAGTGTCAACTTTATTACCCAGTCATCTACTGGACTGGGAGGAATCGGATGAGGGTCCATTTGGAGATGCGCACAGCCCATCACAGTTACACGTTAAATACCAGGAGGAGGACGAAGATGAGTATGATCAATACCAACCACATCAAGAACGCTATTACCAACCACCTCAGCCAAGAGACTCTATACAGATGCCGGCCTCCTTAATCCAGGACTTACAATCAATGTTACAGGAGGAGGTTCCCAGTTACAGCAGAAGATCAACCACCACCGCCAGCTTCTCCTGTTACACCAAGAAACGTCCCTCCACCTCCAGCTACTCCCAGGATGACTCCTCATTCTGTTTTAGCCCCCCCCCCCCCCCCCCCCCCCCCACGGAGATGAAGGATCCACTTCAGGGGAAGAAGGAGAGATCTACCCCGCAGCATCCTACTGAGGAGTGGGATGACTTCTTAGTCCCCACTCCTCCTCCACCACCTCCTCGCCCTTCAGATGCTCCACCTGAGGATATAGGTGGTTTCCACAATCTAATGGACAGGGCTGCCGCACACTTCCACCTTCCAACATCTGTCTCTGAGTCGGAATGCTTCCTTCATGATTTTAAGGAACAGTCAAGGAAGTCTGTAAGGTCCATTCCCATTATTGACTTTATATGGAGCGAGGGTACCAAGATCATGCGCAATCCAGCAACAGTCCCACCAGTGCCGCAAAAGTTGGACCAGAAATACAAGGCAACGCAGGACTCTCCGGCATGACTCACTGGTCACCCAAAGCCTGACTCTTATTTCGCAGGCGGCTCAAAGGTGTTCTATGAACCCGTGGACGCCTACCTCTACTCCTCCAGACAGAGAAGGAAGGAGATTAGATAATGTGGGCAAAAGATTTTCCTCCATGTCAGCAATTACTGTTAGAGCAGCAAATTCCTTGGCAATCCTGGGTCGTTATGACCGGCGAATGTGGTCGGATATGCAACCTTTCATTGATCTCATCCCTGCAAGCAGAGGCACGGAAGATCCTCCAAGAAGGTGAGCGTACGTCGAAGGAGATAATCGACTGCGCTCTAGATATAGCCTCCACTGGCTTTCGTCAGTTGGCTGGTGCCGGGGTGTTATGCCGCCAAGGTTGGCTCAAGGCCACATCTTTCAGACCAGAAGTGCAGTCCAGAATTCTCGACATGCCTTACGATGGGGAATCTCTCTTTGGCAAGCACGTAGATGACGCACTGCGGGCCATCAAGACCAACACTGCCAAATCCCTAGGTACCCTGCAGTACCGGAAACAGCCCTTTCGGGGTGCAAGAGGAAGAGGATTTACCTCATTTCGAGGTTCCTTTCACAGGCAGTACCAGCAGCCCCAGTATAGGCCGTCCTATCAACAACAGTATAGGCAACCATCCACGGCCTCATACGCCAGACAGGGAGGAAAGAGAAGACAGGGTTCACAAAACAGATCAAGCCTGAAAGCAATGATCTTCATCAGGCACCGGCTGTGCTTCCCCAATGTTCACACTATCAACAAATAGGAGCTAACATCTCCAATTACATCCAGGAGTGGAAGAACATAACATCAGACAAATGGGTGCTGGATATAGTGACAAGAGGTCATACTCTGGAATTCATACAAAAACCACTGCATCATCCACCAAGAACATCCATACCGTTCCATCTTCGTCTGCTTCAGCAGGAAGTATTCCTTATGCTTGCCAAGGGAGCTATTGAAAAAGTTCCAGTTCAACAAAGAGGTCTTGGGTTCTATTCCCGTTTCTTCTTGATAAAGAAGTCAGGGGAATGGAGACTGATTACTAGATCTCAGGAAACTCAACAAGTTCCTTCGGAAACAATCTTTTCGGATGATCACGCTGTCAGATATCCTGCACCTTTTCAATCCTGGAGACTTTGGCAGCAATGGATCTCCAGGATGCTTATTTCCACATACCAATACATCAGAAACATCACAAATATCTCCGCTTTACTGTATCTGGTGCCCATTATCAGTTCAAAGTTCTCCCATTCTGTCTGAGGTCAGCTCCACGAATCTTCACAAAATGCCTTGCCCCAGTTGCAGGTTTTCTCTGCAGCAGGGGTTTCCAGGTGTTTCCATACCTGGATGACTGGCTCATAAAAGCTCTTTCTCTACTACTAGCCTCCAGGGCTACAAATGCTTGCTTGAAGTTATTCCGCAGTTTGGGGCTAACAGTAAATCTACAGCAGAAGAGTCTTCCTGGGTGCAGAATTAGACCCCATCAAGAACAAAGCATACCTCACTCCGGCACGGCAGCAGAAACTAATCAACTTAACTGTCAGAATTTCCACAAGAGTTCGTTTCAGTGCAACTGTTCAAGTCGCTTCTGGGAATGATTTCCTCAGCCATCGCCCTAGTTCGACTGGCAAGGTTGAGAATGAGACAGTTACAAGAAGAATTACAGCTCCAGTGGACCCAGTCGCTAGGGTCCTTCGACTTAATAACTGTCACACCAAGAATTCACCAGGTGTTGAAGTGGTGGTCTCAGACCAACCATCTCTCCCAAGGTCTTACGTTTCTAACACCAATGACAGACTTTATCATCACCACAGACGCTTCCTTGGAAGGCTGGGGGAGGCCATTTACAAGACATGTGCATTCAGGGAACATGGTCGAATCTTCAGAAAGGAATGCACATAAACCTGTTGGAATTGAAGGCGATCCACCTCGCGCTCCAGCCTTTTCTTCCACGCATCACAGGGTCCTCAGTGTTGGTCAGGACGGACAACACCACAAGTATGTTTTACATCAACAAGCAGGGAGGAACAAGATCCCTCTCAAGGGAAGCTCGGTCTCTTTGGGACTGGCTCACACTGCACAATATTCGCCTCAGGGTGGAGCACCTGCCAGGGGTCAACAACGCCCTAGCGGACTCTCAGCAGGACGGATGACAACTGCCACGAGTGGAAACTCAACCAGAACATACTCGACGGCATCTTCCAATGCTGGGGTCAACCGATCCTAGACTTGTTTGCCACCAACCTGAACGCCAAATGCAAGTTCTACGCTAGTCGATACCCACTTCGGGGTCGTGGGGAAATGCTCTTTTGATGAGATGGTCCGGGATCTTTGCAAATGCTTTTCCCCCCATCCCGTTGATCCCCAGACTCCTCAGGAAAATGAAGTCCGAATGCTGCAGGATCATTCTCATAGCGCCCAGATGGCCCAGACAGTACTGGTACACAGAACTTCTACTCCGGTCTGTGGTCAATCCAGTCCGCCTTCCCTGCAGCTACGACCTTCTCACGAAGAATCGGGGTCAAATTCTTCATCCCGATCCAACCTCTCTTCAATTGCATGCTTGGCTCCTGAGTTCCGAGAGTTTCAGGGTATGAACATCGATCAGGAATGCAGACTGATTTTATCTAGGGCCCGAGCAGAGCGCACATATAAGACGTACAAACTCAAGTGGAAGAGATTTTGTGTTTGGTGTTCAGAACAATTTCCACCTGTTACAAATTTAACCTGAACAAATTCTTTTGTACTTTCTCACACTCTCAAAGGCTGGTCTTTGCCGTGCATCCGTCAAGATTCACCTACCAGCTATAGCCTCCTATAGGCGCTCCGCTGATATGCCTTCAGTTGGCTCATCCAGAATCATTAAGCAGTTCATGAAAGGCCTCTTCCGCACTTTCCCTCCGGTGCGTCTGCCTCCGCCAGAGTGGCATCTCAATATAGTTCTGTCCCAGCTCATGAAAGCTCCTTTCGAACCTATTCACAGGGCGGAACTCAAGTACATCACATGGAAGGTGGCAACCCTGCTTGCTCTCACTTCCACCAGGAGAGTCAGTGATATACAGGCTTTTACTACTTAAGAACCTTTTCTGTTTTTTTTTCAGATGACTTCGTTAGGACCAACCCCAGATACATTCCCAAGGTGCCATCTTCATTTCATCTCAATGAACCTGTGATACTACGAACCTTTTTTTCCAAATCCAACTACATCGCAGAAAAAACTCTGCATTCTTTGGACATCAAACGATGCCTCAAATTTTACCTTCAAAGTACCAAACAAATCAGGAAATCAGATCAGCTCTTGGTATCTTATTCTCTTGGTACGACAAGGAATGGGTCACCAAGGCCACTATAGCCCGGTGGATTTCCTCTACAATTCAGTTCTGTCACACCAAAGCAGGAAAACCGTTGACTAGGCCCCCGAGAGCCCACTCCACGAGAGCAGTCAACACATCGGCTGCTTTGTTTCAGGGTATTGCCCTGGATAAGATATGACAAGCTGCGACATGGAAGACTCGTATAGGAGACTACGCACTCCTATACGCAGCACTATTGTTTGGAGTCCTCGCAGAGAACTGACTCTCTAGTTGGACAAGCTGTTCTATGTCATCTCTTTCTTTATGGTGAGACCTTTCCTTGGTTGTGTAGAAACTGTTTGACACGCAAATAGTCCATAATTGCTATGCAATATACTTTGACATGCTTTTATATATGTATGTATGTAGTTATTTTTTATATATATATATATTCAGTATATATGTGTATATGTACATAGATTTATGTATATTTGTTTGAAGTTCATAATACAAGATTTGAGCTAGCTATTTGATACAGGTTGTAAAGGATTTCTATGCTCGCACCCTCCATCCACTGCGAGTATAAAGTTTATCAACAGTACTGCTGGCTATTCAGATTCAAGCATGTGAATTTATGAAAGATCCAATACTGGATAAGAAAACAAGTTACTTACCTGTAACTATAGTTATCCAGTATTGGTATCTTTCATAAATTCACATGCAACCCACCCTCCTCCCCTTAGACGCTCGCATTTCCTCTCGGGTTATAATGTTTTCACTCTCGTGCTGGAAAATCTGAGGAAAGGAGCTTCTCTGGAGAGGGTGCTGGTGCCTGATTGGCCAGCAGGCAGGTTTGGGTCCTTTTCACAAAAGGACTTGGATAGGCTATATGAGTGGCTGGTATTTCCATTATAGCCTATAGGAAAAAAAAAATATTTGTTAATTATTGCTATTTTATGTACCGTGGGACTCCCACTTCGGGGATGATTCAAGCATGTGAATTTATGAAAGATACCAATACTGGATAACTGTAGTTACAGCTAAGTAACTTGTTTTCTTCCATGACAATCAGACTATCTCATTGCCTGCAGTCTTTCAGAATCCTGCTACTGAAGTTTCATCTCTAAGACGAGGGATATCCGACGAATGGACCAATTGTTTAACTATGGTTGTGTCCACATGGGACCTCTAAACCATCTCCAGATGGATAGTTTCATGTATTTTTTTTGTGCTACCAAAAAAGCTCATTCATCTCTACTACGTAAACCTAAAACACACTCACTCTACTAGGGGGATAGTAATTACTGCTGCTTTACCATGCAATATGCTGATTCCAGAGTTTGCAAAGCAGCTACCTGGGAATCATGACATACTTTTAGCAAGCACTACTGCCTAGACTGATGCTAGAGCAGATGCTCAATTAAGGCAGGCTTCCCTAAGAAACCTGTTTGCTTAAACCGTTTATGTGACCCTCTTTCTTCTCCACTGCAACATGTGGGGCTGGGCTTGCTGCTCTATTCAGTGCTTATGACTATACATGGAAATCCCCTACGAGAGAAGGAATAGTTTCTTACCTGTAACTGCTGTTCTTGCTAGAGGAATAGCCACGATAAGTCAAAAGCAACCCTCCATCCTCCCCAGTGGAATGCACAGAGGTATCCTTGCAATCTTTATATGTCCCATATCACCTTGAAAGAGAATTGAAGCAACTGCTAACAGCTGGGTAAGATGGGATACTGGTGGTCCCTAGGTTCTTATAGGCACAGTCTCTATTTTAGACACATAATAGCATCCTATGAGGCTACTCTGCCATGCTCGCCCTCATCTCTATCATAAAAAGAGGGTTCGTGAAGGAGATTTATACTATTTCAAAACAGATTAAATGACTCATTTTTTATGTATTGGCCCTTTTTTTTATTTCAAGTTGAAGAATTTGGCCATTGTAACCTAGATATATACACTGCATAATCTGCATCTTAAGTCCCTTTACAGGCCTTCATGAAGAAAGGGGAAAATCTCCACTTAAGAAGCTATAGTGAACTGCTCCTGGGTCCCTGCACGTGGGTGGGACTATTCAGTGCTTATGACTTATCATGGAAATTACCCTATGAAAGAACAGGAGTTACAGGTAAGAAACTACTACTTATTTCTGCTACTTTCTGATGCCCATGAAGGACTGAGGTCTTTGTCCCATTCTAGATCCGTCTCCTCTCCATGCCTTACTCTGGAAAGACATTCAGAATGCTCATCCTGGCCCAGGTCGTGTCTGCCCTTGACTCTGCAGACTGGCTCGAATTGTTGGACTTCCAGGATGCCTTTTCCCACATTCCTGTCCTGTCGTCGCTCGACTCACTATTAAAGGCAGGCTTGCCCCAGCCAGTTGTCAACAATCTTCAAACTGCTGCAGACCTCCTGTCGTTGTTTGGGTTTATTATCAATGTGCTGAACCCCCACCTGACTCCTTCTCAGATGCTCCCTTTCATCTGAAACCTTCTGGACATGGTTAGGATTTGTACCTTTCCTCTGGGAAAGAGTCCAGGACATTCAAGCTGTGGTTCCGATCTTCCAGCCTCTGTCCTGAATTTGTAGTGAGGTTCACACGGAGTCTGCTGGCACTGATGGCATCCTGCTGATTCTGCACATAGGTGGCACATGGGGGCTCTGCAGTGGAATATGAAGTTCCAGTGGGCCCAGCATCAGGGGACCTCTCACAAAGTTCAGATTTCAGAGGAGACTGCGAAAGACGTCCACTGGTGGTTAACTGGACCGTTAATGGGTCATTGGCAGACTCCTCTCCCTTCCCCACCCAGAGCTGACAGTGGTGACCGGTGCATTGCTTCTTGGTTATGGCAGCTTTCTGGGAGTGGAGTCCCAGCGCTAAATCAACATTCTGGAAGTTAAGACCATCTGCTTGACGTTGAAAGCCTTCCTGCCATCCAATGGGAGGAAGGTACAGATGCCCACAGACAACACAACTGCCATTGGGTAATGTAATAAACAGGTTGGGGTGGAGTGACGGACCTTGTGCCAGGAGGCCTTGCATCTTTGTAGATGGCTAGAACCACCCGACAGGCTCAGTGAGTCATGTGGACAAGCTCAGTTGTCAACTTCTAGCAGATCATGAATAGCAGTGCCACTCGGAGGTGGTGCAAGGCTTTTTTTCTGCGAATGGAAAGAACTTTGGTTCAGTCTTTTCGCCACCGCCGAGAACACGCACTGTCAGCACTTCTGCAAGTTGAAAGTTTCTTAGGCATCTCTTGCTCAAAGACACATTCCACCGTGACTGGAAGAATTGGACTGACTAGGCCCAAAACATCCTAGAGACTCCAGATTGGGCAGGGAGACTTTGGTATTCAGAAGTCCTGGGATTGAGCTCATGTCCTCCTATCGGGCTGCCTCTCTGGGAGGACCTGCCGTCGTAGCAACAAGGCAAGGTTCTTGACGTACGTCTTCGCAATCTCTATCTTCAGTCTTGGAGATTGAGCAGACACAGCTGAACATCTTCGACCTTCCTCTAGAGGTGGTTAATGTCATCCTGGCAGCCATGCTTCCCTAAACGAAAACTGTATACACCTCTTTGTTAGGATAAATTTGTGGCTTCGTGTGGCTCATGCCACATTAACCCCCTGCAGGCCAATTTATTAGGAATAGCATTATTTGTTCTGTCTCTTGCCTGGCACGGCTTTCCTTTGGTCACAGTGGAGGGTTCTCTCTCAGCCCTTTTGGCATTTCTGCGGTTGCCAGATCAGCACTCATTGTCTAAATCACCAGTTGTGGTGCAGTTTTTGAAAGGGCTACAATATAGGTTTCACCCTTCTCCCTTTGTCATGCCACAATGGAACCTTAATCTACTCCTGACTTACCTGATGTGCACTTCATTCTAGCTGCTTTATATCTGTCCTTTACAGGTCCTTATTATCAAGAGACTGTTCCTCATTGCAATCACCTTTGCACTGCATGTGAGTGAGCTTCAGGCTCTGTTAACCCACCATACACTTACTTCTTCCCTGACAGATTGGTTCTGCGGACATGGGCATCCTTCTTTCCAAAAGTTGTGACACCATTCCAAGTCAATCAAGCCATCACCTTACCAGCGTTATTTCTTTGCCTTGACCCCCTCTAAGGAGAAGGAGTAGAGACTTCATTGCTTGTACTTCAGGAGAGCGTTGAGCTACGTAGATAGTACCTGAGATCACCAGGTGGACAACCAGCTGTTTCTGGGGGTTCACTTGTGTGAAAAAAAGGTAATGCAGTCTGGTGCAGAAGAAAACCATCTCCCTCTGGATCGTGCTTTGTATTAGGATCAGCTTCGCATTGGCAAACAGTTTCCTCAGAAGGACTGTGCTCATTTTAATAGGGTCAAACCTGCTTACCCCCTGTGTTGTCACATGGAGTCCTCATCCTAGACATATGGCAGTCTGCTATCTCCCTCAGTATGTTCATGAAACATTGTCTGACCAGTGTGGTATAGGAAGCTGGCCTGGTGTGTGGAGAGCACCTTTGGTGTCATCACCCTATACCAGGTCCAGATTTCCCCTATTCGTGAGGTGTAGTCAGTATCTATGAAGCCATGCCCTCTAGAGGTAGCTTTGGGTGAGCAGCCAAGGCTTATTTAGGAAACATGCAAAGCTCCTGCAATACCACTTATTGTCACACAGCACTTAAATGAAAGGACAACAGTGTTAAAAAAAAAATAATGGCACTTTATTTTAATCACACAAATAATAAAATACTATGTAGGCAATACTCTACGAGTAGGTGAGTGAATACACTACTATATACTACTTAATTGTTGGGAATGAGCATAGCAATCAATAGAAAACAGTGCAATAACAATAGACAATAGTGACCCTAGTGGGAGCCCAAAACACATACTAACAAAATGGAATGCGAATGATGGACCCCCACCCCCAGGTAAGTGGAATCTGTAGAGGGGAGCTGGAGGACATAGGAACCCCAAAAGGTAAGTACCCTAGTGCCCCCCAGCAAACAGGAGAGAAGATGCAAGTACCTGTTTTTTCCCCAAACCCACAGGGAAACTTTGACAAAGGATTGTGTAAGTCCCAAGTAAGTCTGCAAGAAACAGAAGATTGATCCAGACAGAAGAGAGGACCTGCAAATGAAGGGGACCAAGTCCAGTTCCAGTTAGTGTGTCTGGGGCAGAAATCACTACCCACCCTTAAGATGAAGGACCAGGTCGACGGTGATCAGGAGTCGGTTATGCAGCATAGGAGCAGAGGAAGAATTTCAGGAGTGATGCAGTTGATGTCTAACGTTGGAAGAAGAGTTGCAGTCAGTGGTGTGGAAAAACCAGCAAGCCTTGGCAAAGGCAAAAGTCGCAGAAGAGAAGTTGGAGAGCTGCTGGGGGGACCAGGAAGGTCTGGATGGGACTCAACCCAAGGAGGGGAGTACCAGTTATCCCCAGCAGTCAGGAGAGCAAGAAGTCGTGGATGCAGCACCCACAGGAAACTCGCAGGCACAGGAGTCGCAGTGAGGCCCACTCAGCACACTTGGAAAGGAGTCCCACATCGCTGGAGCAACAGGCAGGAGATCACACGTTGCAAAGAAGAGTGCTGGAGGCTGGGGCTACACAGAGCCTGAAGATCCCTCGGAGGAATGAAGCCTTGGTAGCTACAAGAGTGGCAGTGCACAGGGGCATATTGTCCTGCAAGGAGAGGCAAAGACTCACCACCTCCAAAGTTGGACAGCAAGTACAGGGGACCGAGGGGACCACTTCAGATCACCAGTACCTGTGTTGCAGGATCCACGCAGAGTTGCAGGAGAGAGGACCCACGGAGCCCTTCGTCATTGCAGTTGGTACCTGCAGGTGGAGGGGAATGACACCTTCACTCCAAGGGAGATTCCTTCTTGCTTCTTCGTGCAGACTGACTACTTGCCACCCTAAGAGGATGCACAGCCAGGGAGATGTTGCAGTTTCTGGAAGGAGCTGGAGAAACAATGTTGCAGAGCAATGTCGTCACTGGAGCTGCAGATTGTAGGTTCCTGTGAAGTCCAGTTGTGGTTCCATTGGCCAGAAGTCAAAGTAAATGTTGCAGAGGAGTCCTACCGGAATCTTGCGCATTGAATCGGAAGACCCACCCAAGAGGGAGACCCTAAATAGCACTGGAAGGGGCATTGGTCACCTAAAAAAAAGGTGACCACCTCTCAGGAGGGGGCTGTGACTTCACCTGCCTGACCTGGCCACTCAGATGCTCCTTTAGGCCTCTGCCCACCTTGGATTCAAGATGGCAAAATCAAGTGGCCACTTGGAGGCGCTCTGAGCACCACCCCTGGGGGTGGTGATGGACAGGGGAGTAGTTACTCCCCTTTCTATTGTCCAGTTTCGTGCCAGAGCAGGGACACTGAACAAGTGCAGAGTGGTTTATGCAAGGAAGGCACCAAATGTGCCCTTCAAAGCCTACCATTGGCTTGGGGAGGCTACCCCTCCCAAGCCATGTAACACCTACTGCTAAAGGGAGAGGGTGTTGCCGCCCTCTTCAAAAGGAAGTCCTTTGTTCTGCATTCCTGGGCTTAAGCTGTTCAAGCAGCATGAGGGCAGAAACCTGTCTGTAGGATGGCAGCCGCGCGCAGGCTGCCCGGGAAAACCATGGATACTGGTAGGAGCAAAGCTGGTGATCCTCTAAGGAAACCCCAGAGTGCATGGAATCATACAACCAATACTGCCAAAAATATTGGGGTATGATTCTGACATGATTGATATCTAACATGCCTAGATTCGTAGTTACCATTATGTAGCTGGACATAGGTAGTGACGTATGTCCAGTACACGGCTAAAATGGCTTACCCGCACTCACGAAGTCCAGGAAAATGGAGCTGGAGTTCGTGGGGGCACCTCTGCTCATGCAGGGGTGCCCTCACACACAGGTACTTTCACCCTGCCCTCTGGGCTAGGAGGGCCAGCCATAGGCGTGATTTACAGTGACCTGGTACAGTGACCTGTAGTAAAAAGGGTGCATGCACCCATTCACGCCGGCTGCAATGGCAGGCCTGCAGACACACTTTGCATGGGCATAAGACATGCTGCAAACCATAGGGAATCCCTGGTGCCCCAATGTCCTGGGTATGTAGGTACCATATACTAGAGACTTATATGGGGGCAACAGTAAGCGAATTGTGGGGTGGTAAAAGTTAGGGACAACCAAATCCAGGAGAGAGCACAGTTACTGGGGTCCTGGTTAGCAGAATCCCTGTAAACAGTCAAACACACTGACATCAGGCAAAAAGTGTGGGTGACCATGCCAAAATGAGGGTACTTTGCTACATCTGGTTTACCAGGAGGGGTATTTTGTCCACTTGGTCCTGCGGTACTTTTCTAGTTTGAGTCCATTCAGACCCACCTCCGAATAGGTATTGCTTTATTTTCTTCTCCGAAGGGCAGGAAACTGTGGCTAGCAATCTATTAGAAAAACAAGTTAAATGCCTTTGGTAGCGTCCTTTCTGGTCGAGACTCTAGCCACAGAATCCCCACCAACACTCCTATCCTCCATATTCTTGGGACTCGAACCATAAATAAGATCCAAAGTCTATGGTCTGCACCCTATACCAATTTGCTTTTGGGTATCTGCATCTGGAGGTACAACAGTCTCAAAAACACTGACATAGCTTGCAGGAGTGGTCTGTATAGGCTTTGCACATCATTTCCGAAGTGGAATGGCGTTGGTGAAGAGCTGCAAGGTGCCATCTTTCGATGCGCTGAGCTACTGCTAAAGTTTCCGGATCTTATCTGATTCCTGGGAAATATTCAACAGCTGATTCTGCTGCTAGATAGTCTTTACCAGAAAGTCGCTGTCCATCTACTGCGCACCCTAAGTTAAGCCTTCTTAGCTTGCTATTATTAACCTTAGTGGGTCATGAGTGCTCAGGGAGTAACTTGATTATTGAATTAAAGTGAAATAGAATCTTAGGCCTGACACACTCTTTATTCCTTTAGTCTTTTAACTGTAAGCATTAGGAATGCTTAGAAGCATACTCCATTAAGGTTGCAAGTGCTGTAAAAACTCGACAAAGACCACTCACTTTGTCTAGATCTGCTGTTAAAAGGAGCATCTTGCTTGGTTCTTAATTGTTGTATTGTCTGTAAACATGGTCTTTATTGTTTTCTATTATACCACGGTTTGGAGATGCTTGTGAAAAGACCCCTCAATGTGTCCATGCACTGTTCTCTGCAGGCCCCATTAACATCTGTTATAATGTTCTAAAATTTTATAAAAGCTGTTAAACAAGGATTTAGAAATGCATCTTGATATAAGAGAATAGAAATTAATGAAATTAGAAGACAACATATTTATTTAGCATTCAGTTCAAATGATTAAAGGTGTAACTAACATCAAAGGTTATATTTACAGTTTGAAATAACATGCGACTTGTTGCACACATTACAGAAGTAAGGTTTAATATGCAGTCTATTGTATAGCACACACTAAGGCCCTCATTAGGACCCTGGCAGCCCGAAGACTGCCAGGGCCAAGGTGGCGGTGTCACCGCTGACAGGCCGACAGTGAAGAACACCACATTGAGTGTGGCGGGTTGGCCTCTGCCAGCCCACCTGTACCGCCAGGGCGGTTGGATAGCTGGGTCAGAGATTAGCATCTCCGACCCAGCGGTCCAGTGAAGACTGCCGGCAGTATCAAGAGTCTTTTTTCCACCAGGGTGTCTGCTGCAGTAGCACCGCCATGAAAACCCTGGTGGAAAGGCTACCAGTGACAGGAAATTTCTTTCTTTCCTGTTACCGGCAGACAACCCCCCCCCCCCCCCCTCCCAGCAATCCAAAAAACCCTTCCCCACCCCTTCCATATCAGAACCCCCCTCCCCCCATACATGTGCATGCACCCTGAATACTCATTCACCAACACTGACATACACGCATCCACACACACATGCATACAACACCCACCCACTCACAAACGCACGCACGACACCCCCCATTCTCCCACCCCCTCCCCTGTCGGACAATCGACTTACCTTGTCTGGCGAGGAGGTCGTCCTGCAGGGAATGGGGACAGGCGCTTCCACCCCCGGCAGCGCCCTGCCATGAGGACACCGCCAGGCTGTATTACAGGTTGTAATACGGCTGGTGGAGTCCTTTTGGTGGGGCAGGCTGGTGGTGGAAACCTCCCATGCGCCTCTAACCGTCAGCACAACTACTGGAGGAATTCCGCCCATATTATGGCGGAAATCCTTCAATATTCGTAATATGGCGGTCTTCTGGCGCCCGTGGTTTTGGCAGTCTGCTGAAAAGACCGCCTAAGTCACAATGAGGGCCTATATGATGAGAACTGTATTGCGGATACACAAGGTTTGCTCTAAATAGCAGAGATGTTAATGTCCCTTTGCTTTGTAAATCCTTGATGTATATAACAGTCACCCATTGAAACAGCATGTTAGTATGAAACTAGCATTTGCTTATCACAGTTTTTCAAATGAGTTCTATTTTAATAATGAAAATATTTGGCTCTAGATTTGAATACTGATTTGTTGGAAATGCTTTGGTGTGATGTGCTTAAAGGAACAACACCTTTGTGAAAAATAAAAGTATATATTGGTAGCTTTTTGCTAGAGTCCTTTTTTTCTGATTTCATGGGGCGGAGTCCTGTGGACTCAGTTTACCAAGGGACTTGTCCACGGCGGGATGACTCATACAAGCCTTTTCACGGCTAGGCATTATTGGCCCTGCCACTGGGTAATCTCGGGAGCTAGCAGGTGTGAGTGCTCCTCTGCCAGCCATGGTGCTACCCAGATGTCTCACCAAGGGTTGAATGGTCCACACTTCATAGGTACCCTCTCTGGCCCTCACTGACATTGGGTGGCAACCTCTTCTCTAGTTTGTAGTGGAATGTTCCTCCTCTATCACAATGGTGAATGTAGCTAGTCCTTTGGTGGTTGTTTGAGTATACAAGTATATAATGATATTCTTTAAGATGGTCTGTGGTTTTTGGAAAGTTTCAGTAGATTGTAGTTTGTAAAGAAATGTTATAAGACTGACTGATTCAGGGAAATTATTAAAGATTGCTAGATAACACAAAATTGCTTTGAGCTTTGACTTCTGTCTTACTCAGATGTGTATCCTTATATTGTTTCCAAATAATTTTATAATGATTTGGATATAAAAGGTAACAGCTGTGTGTAGATATCTGTTGTCAGGAATCCTAACTGTCTCTAGTCCGTATTAAGCAAAGCTGCTACCTTTTCTTTGCAATGGGATTGGGGGCAACTAGAGGTTATAGCACACATTCTTGGCAGGCACTTGGTGCTGGTTGCAATGTCTGTGCCTTTGCTGCAGCTGTCCCCTTACATGCTCTCCTGCTATCAGAGATGCTTTCCACTGAGGTGCAAACTGCTTCATTTAAGTATTGGTATTTTATGTGCTGAACACTTTCCTTCATATGGCTCGGGTGTTTTGGGGACGTCATTCTATCTTTGTGTGGCTTCTGGCTTTGAGTTGTTTCCTCGTGCCTAATACTGCCAGCTGCCTCTGACGTATCACAAGAAGGCATTTTATAGCAGCCTGCCAGGACTAGAACTATAGTCATTAGCCTGGCAACAAAAATAACTAACTGTACTTGGCACAGTAGACATTAGTATCAGGGTAGGAAATGCAGTCCAAAGAATGAGCTTGCTTGACTAACATTCATAATTCTGTCTGTAGCGTGCACTGTCAGACAAAGCTGATGGAGTACTCTAGAGACAGCACCCCAACAACTGCTAAGCTTAATGGCAAAAAAATGGACCTTCGTGTTAGGCTTTTACATCTCTACACCTTTGTGTCTATTGAGTGTTGTATGCTGTCCGGTAAGAACTGAAAGGTGTAGCCTCATGCAGAAGCAGCCTGTGTGCCCATGCCTGTGAAACTACATATGTCTGCATGCCTCTCCCTTCCAATAAAAGGTTCTTGAATCAGAATGGGCTGGAGTTTTTTCAACTAGACCACATAATAAGGCATTCTTTAAAGCATTTTAGACATGCAGGTTTTTTGTATTATTCCATTTTATAATCAAAGAAGGGAAACAGATTTGCATTGCATCTCATAGATAAGATCATTACTTGGGGAAGCCCCATTAATTTTTTTTCAAAATTGTTGAAACCCAAGTAGCCTTAGTCTTCAGTCCTTTGTAGGTCAGATGGTGAGAATGGAAAAAACTTTACTCATATTACTGCGCTGGCCTTATGGAATCACTGATTCTAAATGGAATTAATGTCACCACTATGTGTTTGTCTACTACACACCTCTCACTGAAAGACAGTTCACTTGTGGGCCCGAGTTCAATAAGAACTTGTTATGTTATTGCATTTCTATCGCACATGGCTACCGTAAGGCCTCCCAGCGCTTGCAGCAGCAATCACCCACAACTAGGCGTATAAAGCAGATATGAGAACAGCCAGGTTTTCTATATAGCAGACAAAATGACAGTTTGTGGCAAGTTTGCCGAAGAGAAAATGGAAGGGACTTCCACAGCTTGGCCTCTAGATAAGCCATGGATCTTCCGCCCCATTTAGCTTTTTATATTGGCGGTACTGTTGCCAATAATGCAGATGATGACCTGAGAGGTCTAGGAGGCTTATAGAAAGTAGCTAATGTGCGCAACAGCGGAGGGCCTTTGGCGTAAAGGGCTCTGTGGATATAACATAAGGTCTTGAACTTTACTTGTTGTTTAGTGGGGAGCCAATGTAGAGCAGATAGGGCAGGTTTGGCCGACTGCAGTCTAGGCACATTATAGAGAATGTGAGCCGCCGTGTTCTGAATCACCTGTAGTTTTATGAGATCCTAAGAACAGGGCATTTCCATAATCTAAGCGTGTGGAAATTAATGCCTGCACAATGAGCCTCTTGGTGATAAAAGGAAGAACTTTAAAGACTTTCCTTTAGAAGTCTGAATAGCCCAAAACAAGTAGATATTTTCTGTGCCTGATGGTTCATAGTAAGCCATGGGTCTAACCAGACACAGAGGCTCTTAATATAACTGTTAGGTGGTGGAAGATCTACTGATTGGTCGGGGATAGATGTAACTTGGGGTAAACGAGAGTAGTGTCCCATAATCATGACTTCTGTTTTGTCCCCCATTCAGTTTAAGCTTGCACTCTGCCATTCAATTGGAGACTGCCTGCAAGCATGGGACAAGATGTGAGCCGACATCATCATGTGAGGTGGAGAATGTGACTACCAGCTGGATGTCATCTGCGTACGAGACCAGCGATAGGCCAAAGGACTGCACTATCTTTGCCAATGGTAGCATGTATATATTAAATAGCATAGTGTTAAGAGATGAGCTCTGCGGTACTCCCCAGTGGCTGTTAAAACTGCCTGAGTAGCAGGACCGATCGAGTACCTGAAATGATCTTGCTTCTAGGAAATCTGAGTCACTTGATGGCCTGTCCAGTAATTCCAATTTTCCTCAATCGAAGGAGTAGAACACTGTGATCTACAGTGTTGAAAGCCGCAATAAGGTCAAGGAGCATGATTGCCAGGCCTTTCCTTGGTCCAGTCTTTTCCTGACCTCTTCTGTCACCCCTACCAGGGCTGATTCTGTACTGTGAGGGTCTGAAACCCATCTGAGAGGGATGGAGAATCAGGTTGTTCTCCAGGTATGACGAGAGGTGGGTGTTGACATGTTTATCCAGGATTTTGACAATAGTTGGCAGCATTGAAATTGGTCTATAGTTATTCAACACTGAAGGATCCAAATTTGGTTTCTTAAGCAGTGGCTTTATAATTGCGTGCTTCCACTGTAGGGGGAGGGAACCGCAAGTCAATGACAGATTCAGAAGGTCTGTCAAGATAGGAACGACTTTTGCTGCCGCTTGAACTAAAATAGATGGAGGCGTGGGGTCTAGACGGGATCCAGATTTAATTGTACTCAATAAATTTAAAGTTGTTTCTATGGCTAGAGGAGGGATCCTTGCTAAACAGACCGTGTTTGGGACACCCGATTGACTTTCCTCCTGGAAATTCTCTGATGGTATGGGGGAGGCTGAGTAAATATCTGATACTTTAAAAAAAAAAAAAGAAAGAGCCTAACTCGTTACTGTGTTTAACAGAGGCTTCAAGGTCTTCAGTTTGAGCATGAGGGCATACAATTTCTTTTAAAATACAGAAGATTTATTTGGGAGAGTTGGCTGGCTGTTTTATCTTTGTTGCACAATAGCCCCTTTGTGCCAGTTTAATTTCTCCATGATACCTTCTAATGGCTGCCCTATATTCTATTTTAATTAGGGTATCGTAGGATATCCTCCATTTCTTTTCTAGACATCCGCAGTCTCTTTTTAATACTTGCTGATGAGTAGAAAACCATGGGGCCTTTTTTTACGGTTGCTGACTTGTCTTGATGTACATGGGAGGCGGTTAACAATCCATTTATTGAAAGCCTCTGAAGAATCCGCTATATTGCCATTGAAACTTGGTTTAGTTTTATCTAAGATGCCAGTCCACTCATTGACACTTAATATTTGCCACTGTCTATGTGATAGAGGTATAGTTTACGAAGTCTTGACTAATTTTTTCAGAGTTAAGCATCAATGAAATTAGCATGTGATCTGTCCAAGCCAATGCGACAGTGGGAAGAGCGTTTAGATTGAGTGTATTACTGAAAACCAGATCGATAGTGTGTCCTTTAGTATGGGTAGGGGCTCTGATCAGTTGGGTGAGCTGTAAAGCTTTCATATTGCCTACCAGGCTTCTAGCCGTGCCTGTATTCGCAGTTTCTGCACGAATGTTAGTCACCAAGAATCGTAAAATTGGGTCTGGTACAGATTAAATCTGCGACTCTCTCAGGAAGAGCTTCCAGAAACTGTTGTGCTGGGCCGGGGGGAGGTGGGGGGCGATATATTAAAATTCCAGAGAAGGTATACTGAGGGTTAAGATAGATGGAAAAAAGTAAGCGCTCAGTCTGGGAGATGAAAGGGGCTGGTGGAGACCCTGACTGTATCCCTGACGACAATGACAATTCCCACTCCTTTCCCAGAGGGTCGATCCAATCTTATTAGATAGTCGCTAGGCAAAGCCATGGCCACATCTGGGCCAGAGCCATCATGAACTTGTGTGGCAGGTATCTGATTATTCTGACACTGCACCCAGTTCATCTACTGATCTTCAGCAGCCACTTAGAAAGGTGGTCTTTAATTTCAGATTCCAAATAGTAGTCATCTAGTTGCATTGTATTTTTTTTACACTTCTTCATTGATTTTCCGTAACAGTAGCAATCCCTTAAATCCCACCATAACTCTGAAGCGTCAGAACTAGGCAGAATGCCGGCCCTGTGAACCCGCAGGAAAGAAGCAGTACTTTTGTCTACATTTTGACTCATCCAACTCGTATCTTCTACAGCGCTATCCAAGATTTAAAATTAGCACTGAACGCACCCGATTCTCTGCCCCCTAATTAATCAGTAACTGAGTACTCTGTACTCCAAGGGCATTCAGGTAGTAGTTTCAGTTTCTACTGCCTGCGCTAGATCTCCTGTGCTCCAATTAACTACATTTCAGGACCTATCACTGTCTGACTTCATAGTCTTTCCAAATAAGTTTGTCTGTTTATCTCCACATGAACATTTCAGTCCTGAAGATGGTCTCATGGATACTTGGCACCTGAAACTGAGACGTTGATGTATAACCTATCTCTTTTGGATCATTCATGTCACCACAATGAGTCTTGTCTTATATAATAAGATGGACTTTGTTTTGTTGTATCTAGGGAATGGGTTTTTAGTGCATTGTCATATGTCAAGTGTCTAGATTGAAGCTGTGCTGTAGGCAACACATTGTCAATGTACTATGCGTTATAATTTGTTGAACCCCTTTAATCCTGAATTGCTTGATTGTCAATACAGTTTTGGAAAAGCATACACACCTGCCTACAAGATACATTCATTTTCCTATTCTTGTTATCTGATAGAAACTTCTAGCTGCAGATACCTTACCTTTGAATTTCCCCAGGTGTCAGACTGGATCTGGAGATTTTTCTTTGAGCAGTACGTCTGCGTGCCGTCAGTCGACTCCACGTGCGCCGTGGTCGCTGTGATGACGTTACGCTCATATGTAGGCACCACCCCGGCGCGCTGGTGTCAGTTCTTTTCTTTCCGCGCCAGCCTACGTGCAAATCCGGAGAGAGCTACCTCCGGCATTTTTTTATTTTTTTCTACATCAACACTTTTGTCAAATTCTTTTGATGAGTTTGTGGATGTGTCGAGGGATATCCCGCAAAACCAGTTTCAAGCCCTGCAACTCCTGTTACCGAACAATGTCGGTGACGGATCTGCACCTTGTGTGTCTTTGGTGCCTGGAGCACAATCACGACACAAATTCATGCTCAGTGTCAGGCCATGAACCCGAAAGCTTTGAGGGAGCGGTCCCTAAAGCTTTTGGTGCCCGATACTCGACTCCACGGCGCTCACGGTCTCGTTTGAGAGGAAGGTCTTGAGACCGGCCACGGAATCACCACCACTCTTCATCCTCAAAGTCGTCGGGACATTCGATTCACAAAGTCGTCAAAGAAGGACAAGCTTTCTTCGACTTCACCCTATTGCTCGGAGGATGAGGCATGGGAAGAGCATCGATGCTGTAGGCCTCTGTCCTCGGAGCCTTCATCTGGGTCGGCTCTGCGCTTCTCTGACTTCCTGGGAGCTGGAGTCACCCCTGCCCAGCTCAAAGAATTTTATGAGGCAATGTTCCTCATATTTGGGCAGACCGACCCACTTTCGGTGCTCTCAGGCACAGGTGAGTTGGTGGGGGCCCCCTCGGGTTGGAAGGCTTCGGCGACTGCTGCGGAGGGCTCCTCCGAATCCAATAGCAGATCCTTCCTGATGCCGGTCGCGACCTTCCCCAGTGTCGGGTCAGACGTCAACGCTGTCGGCGTTGGTTGGGCCCACAATCCACGTCAATCCCATCCTCCTACCCGACGACCCAGAACGACGTCGCTAGACGCAGATTCCATTCTCTATGGGCTCTCCTGGGCCCAGGGTTGATCCATACCCTTATGCTTATGGGTATGGATACGGTGAGAGTTTGAAGGGGACTCTGGACCCTCTAGAATACCAGCTTGACCCTCAGATGGACTGGGTGCAGGATTGGGTGAAGGTCTAGACACCTTCTGTGACACTGGTATGCGCTCTCCTCCTACCGTGGCTACAGAGGAGGGTGCCTCAGATTCCATGGTGGTGAGAAAGTGCAGCTGAGGTCTTGGACTTCGAGCTACCATCTGTGGAGGTTAGGCCTAATATCCTAACCGACGTGTTTCAGCCGAGGTCTTTCTCTTCTGAACCCCTTCTTCCCTTTAATGAGGCACTGACAGACGTCCTTTTGGGTATTTGGTCCAGATCCAGCACAGGGGCTCCTGTGAATAGGACGATTTCCTGCTGCCATCGGGCTACACCGACGGGCCCAAAAAATCCTCACCTAACACCCCACACCTGTTGACTTTGGCTCAGGTCCTATTTGCCCTGGATCCCGGAGACTAGATGGTAGCACTGGACTTGCAAGAGGCATACTTCCACATTCCAGTCTTGCCGGCCCACAGACGTTACCTACGATTCTTGGTAGGCCACGAGCACTTTCAGTTAACCGTGCTCCCCTTTGGCCTTACCAGTGCCCCTCGGGTGTTCACGAAAGTGATGGTGGTGGTGGCAGCTCATCTGCGCATGTTAGGGGTCCCAGCCTTCCCCAGCTCGACGATTGGCTGTTGAAGGTGAACTCGCCTCAGACAGTAGTCTCCCACCTCCAGACTACAGCACACCTTTTGCATTCACTGGGTTCACTGTCAACGTGCCAAAGTCAAACCTGACTCCTCAGACGCTCCCTTTCATCGGAGCTGTTCTGGATACAGTGAGGTTTTAGGCATATCTTCCCGAAAAGCGAGTCCAGAATATTTGGGCTATGATACCGATGTTTGCGCCTCTGTCCTGGATTTTGGTGAGAATGACTGAGGCTGCTGGGCCTCATGGCCTTTTGCATCTTGCTAGTTTGAAAGGCCAGATGGCATATGCAGGCTCTGCAGTAGGACCTGAAGTTCCAGTGGGCGCAGCATCAAGGGAATCTCTCCGACAAGGTCCAGATCTCGGATGGAACTGCGAGAGACCTGCAGTGGTGGTTAACAAATCAGGATTGGGTCAAGGGCAGATCCCTCTTCTTTCCCCAACCAGATCTTACAGTCGTGACAGATGTGTCACTCCTGGGATGGGGCGGCCACAAGGGAGAGGCGGAGATCAGAGGCCTCTGGTCTCCGACAGAAACCGGGCTCCATATCAGTCATCTGGAGCTCCGAGCGATTCGACTAGCATTAAAAGCATTCCTTCCCACTCTCAAGGAGAAAGCAGTGCAAGTGCTCAGACAACACCACCGCCATGTGGTTCTGCAACAAACAAGACGGAGTGGGATCGTTCGCCTCTGGACTTGGCTGGAACATCAGGGCATTTCCCTGGTGGTTCAACACCTGGCGGGCTCCTTGAAATCCAGAGTAGATGAGCTCAGCCGATGATGCGTGGTCGATCATGAATAGCGTCTCCATCCAGAGGTGGCGCAAGGTCTTTTCCTTCTGTGGAGAGACTTGTCAGCGTCCGTAGAGAATGCGCAATGTCATCTGTTTTGCGTGTTGGAGTTTCCAAGGCAGCACACGCTCAGCAACGCCTTTCATCGCAAGTGGAATTCAGGCCTCCTGTACGCCTTTCTGCCCAGAGTTCTGAAGATCAGGCAAGACAGGGCCTAATTTATACTGGTGGCTCCGGACTGGGCACGAAGAGTCTGGTATCACAAGCTGTTGAGCATGGCTGTAGCTCCTCTGATCATACTGCTTCTTCTGGAGGATCTTCCATTGCAGCAGCAGGGGAGAGTCTACATCCAAACCGGTCTACTCTCCGCCTCCTTGCGTGGAGATTGAGCAGCGACAGTTGACGTCTTTTGACCTGCCACCTGAAGACACTAACGCTATCTTGGCAGTCAGGCGTCCCTCATCCAAAACCGTATACGCCTGTCAAAAGAACTTTTTGGCATGGTGCATCGACAAATCTGTCGATCCTCTATCTGCTCCTCTTTCTCAAGCCCTCCTCTTTATTCTTTCCCTTGCCCAGTAGGGTTCCACTCTGGGCACTCTTAAAGGATATCTTTTGGCGCTCTCTGCTTTCTTGAGGTTACCAGATCAACCTTCCTTATTTAAATCTCCTATAGTTGGGAGGTTTCTTTAAGGCCTCACACATCTCTTCCCTCCTATCCCAGCCATCATGCACAATGGGATCTAAACCTGGTATTAACATACCTTATGTGTGCCCCGTTTGAGCCACTTCACAACTGCCCTTTATGGCTTGTAACAGTCAAGACTGTCTTTTTAGTTGCCATTATCTCTGCCCGCAGAGTAAGTGAGCTCCAGGCTCTCATCTAAGCCACCTTTCCTGCCCATACATCCTTACAAAGTGGTACTTCGCACAAGGGCTTCTTTCCTACCTAAAGTAGTGACACCCTTCCATGTCGGACATTCCATCACCTTGCCTACCTTTTATGCACCCCCACATCCCTCTCATGAAGAGGAGAGACTCCACCGTCTGGACCCAAAAGGAGCATTGACGTTCTACCTTGATCGTACCAAAGACTTCTGGATGGACGATCAACTCTTTGTGGGATATGTGGGTGCAAAGAAGGGGAAGGCGGTGCAGAAAAGGACCATTTTACGATGTGTGCTCATATGCATCAAAATCTGATACGCTCTGGCTAAGGAGCAACCTCCTGAAGGTTTGTGTGCTCACTCCACCAGAGCTACTGCTGCTACCACAGCACTAGCATGGGGCGTTCCAGTCCTAGACATCTGTCAGGCAGCGACATGGGCATCTCTGCACACATTTACCAAACACTACTGCCTGGACAGTGTGGTCTGAAGGGACGGCTACTTTGGCAGTTTGTTCTTGCAGGACTTCTTAGTGTGATCTTGGTTCGCAGCCCACCACTGGGGATGGTATTGCTCGGGTATCTATTCAAAGGTAAGGAATCTGCAACTAAAAGTCTCTAATAGATGTACAAGTTACTTACCTTCGGTAACAATACATCTGGTAGAGACATGTTCTAGTTGCCGATTCCTTACTGACACGCTCATCCTCCCCGCACTGCAAACTGATTTCTAGGGGACAGGAACTTCCCCTTAAGGGCCCTAGTTTTGGCGCACCACACTCTGTTGTTCTTGGCTCCGCGCTACTGGCGTGGAAAGTTGGAAAAAGAAACAAACGTCAGCACGCCGGGGTGGTGCCTATATTTGTCCGATGTCATCACGATAAAAACACGACGCCTGCGGAGTCGACAGACGCCACCTGACGGCGCACAGAGGTACTGCTTGAAAAAAAAAATCCAGATCCCGTCTGAGGCCTGGGAAAATTCAAAGGTAAGGAATCTGCAACTAGAATATGTCTCTACCAGATACATTGTTACCAAAGGTAAGTAACTTGTACATCTTATATAAAATACAATCAGTTAGGTTCAGATGTCACTTTTGGACTTCACAAAATAAGCTAAAAACTGTCATCACTATGTATCCAAATAAATCCTTTGTTGGCACTTTGTTTACCCTATTATAGATACTAAAGCCCACAAGGGAATACTAGGTCGACCTTGTCTGTACTTCTGATTATCCATGGCACAAGGGGGATTAGGACACATCCCTAGGTAGTTTTAAGTATATTGCAGAAAGGATATCTAAATCTAAGGAGTATTGAGACACCTGCCTTTAGAACTTCCATGAAGACTTCTATTCTGTGAGCAAGGAGCTGATGGCTCGTTCTTCCAGAGCACTATCATTTGGATCTGAGTGAAGAGTAGTACGGCAGTTTGTTGTTCAGTATGAGCACGCCTGAGTCAGACCTGCCCTTTAGTCTTTCCCTCATCATGGCTTTGTGTAGAGGCTGATGACAAGTTGCAGAAACCTCAATTCACTGTGCTCATGTTATGAGCAGCCCCTTTACTACCTGTTATAATAAGCATCACTACGCGAAGGCTGTATCTGGAGAGCAGCTGCAAAGAACAACCACCCTCAAACCTTAAGGATGAAGGAAGTGAGTACTGCTAGGATTGTTGTGTGACCACGGCTGGTGCATGTTGGCTTCCAAGTACACAAGAAAGTGGTGAATGAAGTGGAAATGCTTGAATTAATCTCAGCCACTGACAAATACTTGAGCCACATCCCGGTCCATCCCTACTTTACACACCATGCCACCTTAGTTTGGACCCAACCATATGCAAATCAGTCTTGATCCTATAGTTGATAAGCTACACTGATCAGCCTAGTAGAGGCTGTGTCAGAGCCATTGGCCAGACGGAGCTGGCGCCTACCAATTACTCGGATCACTGCATAACAGTGGATCTATGCGAGCAGCAAAGTGTGAGATAGACTTGCATCGTGGCTGACCTCCTCGACAGCCTCTGAGTGGGCACAACTACACACCAAGAGGCTTTGTCTGATGGTGGGTGGCACCATGGTTCTGAGTTTGCCCTGTTCGAACTTGAGTGACAACTGAATTTCTACCCAGTATACCACCAAGTGTATTGACTCGAGCAAACATGAACTGATTACACTCATGTGCATCATTAATCTTCACCAGAGCTGGGAGTGAAGTTTCAAAACAAAGTGGGTGGTGGGGGGGTGTGGGGGTGATGGGGGGGGGGTGATGGTGGGGGTGGGTTGGTGGTGTGGTGGTGGTGATGGTGGGGGGGTGGGGGGGTTGTGGTGTGGTGGGGAGGGGAGGTGGGGGGGGGGGGCCTTGAGCATGTTTCATGGTCCTTGAAGAGATATTTCACTTCCAAGGGATCTTCATCATAATCCTAAACATTAAATAGTCTTACACGGGCCCAGAGTACATTCAAATATGTATGTCTATTGATATAAATATATAGTGTACATTTGTGCAATTGCATATACATATTTCCATGCTATAAAAGGCAGATAACTGCCAGATTTCATTTAATTTTAATTTTAAAAATGTATGCAATTCAATAAAACACTAAATACGTAATTGACCATAGAAAATCTTTCAGAAAGCTTTTTAACAGGAATGTGAAAGGGAATGAAGGACAGTGTTGCAGATAGGGTGAAATGCAAAGCATTAAAAAACTGGCACTGTGCCTTCTAAGTTCCTCACTGTACCTCCATCACCCCATCATGCCCCACAAGTGACAATTTGTCAGCTTATTTTTTGGCTCCTAGAAACAGTATTGTGGGGGCACTGAGCTCTGCCTTTTTGGCTTTATTTGTATTAGAATTCATTCAAAACCATTTCCATTTTGACTCCACTCAGTGTCTTTTAAATCATGGTCTTGTAAAAACGTATTTCTGGTAGATCTAAAGCAGGTTCCTCAAGAAGAAAAGCTGCAGTAGTGGTCCCCTGAGAAATGTTTTAATTCCAGAGGTTTGTAAAGCTGCTACCAGAGATCCATACACACTTTTTCACTTGATACTACCCTCTGGATTCAGACTCCAGGCTAGATGTTCAAGTAGGGCAAGCTTCCCTCAGGAACCTTTTCAGGGGGTGGTTTGAACTGATTGGTTTCTTGTCTGTCCCTTTTGTGGGATGGATCTGCTACACTGTTCAATACCAAAAACACCCTTACCCTCACTCTTGCCTTAAAACCTCGGCCTATTCCTCCAAAAAAAGACCACAAACCATGCATGTGAGGCCCTAGTGTCTCTTTGGCTCCAAGACGAATTTCAAATTGCCTAAAAAAATCGAAAGCAGAAACACTGACATAAAAGGGAGAGGTTAACGGAAGCAAATCAATTAGTTTAAAAGGAGCCACTATTGAAAACCACAAGCAGATTTACAGAGCAATTCAAAAGTGGTCCACCTGATGGTTGAAAGACATTCCTCACAGGGCTGAACCTTGATAAGAGAACAGATGAACCTAGCAAAACTTCGTCTGAACTTTAACAAGAGCACATAAGTGAAAGACAAGTGAAAACCACGCCTTCTCATAAATAGATGGGTGATAAAAGCTTGATTTTCAAGTGGAAAGGAATGAATAATAGTTTGTTGTGCCATAACTGGTACAGGTGACCTTGATTTACATAGTGTCATTGCCATGTTTGGCAGAAGATAACTATTCTGGGAAAACGAGCAGTTAAAGTCCCTTGATCAAAGAGGTTGCATACTTCTGTGCTAGGTAAGGGCAGTAATTGTATACTGGACATCTTGGAGGTGTCTCAAATTGTTGAATGCCGTATTCATATCCGAGGCTGTTTGATATGGTAGTGTTTCTCTGATTCCAAGTTTGACAGCAGATCAGACTGATCCCTATTTCATGTTGAGAGACAGTAGTGCCTATAACAGATTTGTTGCATCTACCTGAACCATGACAAAATCTTCTCCAACTGCTAACACAGTACGAGAGCAGTTGGATGCTGCTATGAAGTACTGTAAATCATTTTCTGCTCTGGCTTCACAGAAATGTGACCTTTATGAAGCCCTCTTGTGATGAGTGATATTGAAGAGAGCCCCATGATAAAATACACATAAAAAATGGCAAATCCTAGGCAGCATTGGGTCACTGTAGACAATTCAGATATTTTCTTGACTTTTTTTGTGATTCATTTGCAGTCCAGTAAGCATTTCAACAAATTCTAAATACCCTGCAATTGTATGGGGTTGGATGTTAGAACTGTGACATAAATGCTCGAGCTGCCTACTAGGTGCCAGGGTCATGTGATGGATGTGATAGCTTCCAGCGACTCAGAGCAAAAGTGTTGCCTGTGCAGACTTTGGTTGTGATAACAAAATAGAGGCAAGGGTGAAGGAAACAAAGATGATCAGCTTTATGCATTTTTTTGTGTAAAACTATTCTACTGATATTGACATTCTAGACAAACTGCTATAAGTAATAAGTTATCATGCTGAATTAGTTACCTGATAGATTTTTTGCTGCAGATTCCTTACCTTATATTATTCCCCAGGTGTCAGACTGGATCTGGAAGTTTTACAGTAGTATGCCTGTGGGCTGGTAGGTGGGGGTGTTCAGCTTGGCATTGTCCACGCTGAAAGTGACGTGCGCAGTGCCTACATAGGTGCCACTCCAGTGCACTGATGTCAGTTCTTTTCTTTCGACACTAGTCAACGCTGTTCCGTGAAGAGCTACCCCCAGTCTATTTTTGACTGGCATTCCTCTACTGTTTTTCAACACTTTTTTTGACAATGTTTTCTTCCTGGTGTGCTAGGGTTGTCCCCTAATAAATGTACTGGTTTCAAGCCATGTGTTGCCTGTCACAGCCAGATGTCTGTGACAGACCCACACTTGGTTTCTCTGTTGTACTTGGAGAGGGACTGCAACTCAAAGGCCTCCAAAGACTGCCATGTCATGCACCCGAAGGAGCTAAAGGAGCATTGCCTCAAGCTCCTCGCCTTCCGACGTCAGATGATCCCCGTGAGGTTCATGATCCCGGTTGTGTGAAAGGTACTGGGACCACTTGCAGAGCTGCACCAGACAGTCGGGTAAGTCCGACAGAAAGAAGCCGCTTGTGAAACCATGACCCTCCTCTGTGCCCGTGCCTGTGATGATGCCCAGTGTCATGGTCTCTCCATCTCCATTCCCAGCTCCAACACGGAGCCAGACGTGCAGCATCTAATGGCATCGCTGGCTGGGACCATGCACTCTGTGGGAACCAGTGCCTTTTTTTATGGACAAGCCAAGAGAGGGAGACATATGGGATAGATATGATGACCCTTATGGATACCAGCATCCTCTTGATGGGAGAGGACAACTGGTATGAGGAACTGGCGAATGCCTGTAGGTTAGACACCTCACTAAACACTGGCTAGGTTTCTTTCACTACCATGGCTTAATTTGCCATGGTGATGCAAAGAGTGACTTATGTCTTTGGACTGTCAGTTGCCCTCTGTGGCAGTCGAGGCTAATGTCTTGACAGATGTGCTTCAACTGGGAGTTGCACCCTGTGAAACTCTTGCTCCTATTTAATAAAGTCCCTATCAATGTCCTCCTCTGGCCTGGTCCAAGCCCTGCACAGGGGCTCCTTTGCGCAGGTCAGTTGCCCATCACCCCACCCCAGGGAGTTTGGTCCAAGCCTCCACTTGAGTCAACTCTTCAGTTTTCCCTACCACTCTCCTGGACACCTTCGATAAGAGGATGTTCTCTTCGTTCAGCTTAGCACTGTGGTTGGTGAGAACCGCGTGCCTCCTGGACCAATCCACTATAACATCTGGGACTGTGTTGTGCAAGTGCTGACCATGGTCTTGGAGGAGGCCTGAGCCATATTGTTGCATGCAATTGTGGATAGCAGAGATGCAACAAAGTTCACCATTGAATGTGGCCTGGACACGACCAACTTGCGGTGTAGTGTTTTCATTGTAGGTGGTCCTTTGGCACCATGCCTGGCTGAGAACCACTGTTTTTTTGAGGATGTCTAAGCTTCGATCATGGTCATTTTGATTCATGCCCTTGATGAGGCATGCTGTGGTGTAGGATGTACATAAGTAGAGCAGACGTGAAGTCTGAGGAGCAATCTCACTTTAATCTTCAGTTCAAATGTATAAAATGTGTAGGAATTAATTTTCTTTGGAAGGTTTGGGGAGCCATTTAAAAGATACCGACTACTTTACCTGTTTATTTTCCACGCAGCGCAATCGCGCTGCGTGTTTTTTTTGCTTTACAATGCTAATAGCTCTAACTAGAAAAAATGCGAGACCTGTTGCATTGAAAATGCTTGTTTTCTTGTTACTTTTTTCCCACTGCTTGTCAGCAGTTGCATCTCATTGCATGAATGTGCACTCTTTAAAATCATTTTTATTGAGATGAAATGTTTAAATGCACTTGATATAGCTAAAAAAAAATATATTCCTTATATATTGCTGTATTCAATGATAATTAAAACATTTCAAAATAGGTAACATTTTAAATCAGTCAGAAGAATGTGTGTACTATTTTAAGAGTGAAAATTCAAGGATTTTCCTAAACTGGGAACTCTCATATAATACCGACACATGGGACAAAATATTTTTGTGGGTTCACTGATTTCAGAAATTTGTAATAGGAGAGATTAACATTTTCGTGTACATATTAATCATTCTGTGCAGGAGAGTGAATGGTTAAAAAAAAAAAACGCTCTTCTCTGGCATCACAGGTCCTAGTTTAGGCACATTCTGTAGAATTGCACAGACAGTTTTTCTGAAACCTATATAGCATGCAAAAGATAGTGTGTGGAAATCTGGTTTCAGTGAATACTTATCTGTAATTCACCAAGTAAGTGTCTTGATTTTCTTTTGAGCCTATTAAAATCTGTTTCCATCACACTTGCTTTCCTTATTGCTGATTATATTCTGAAATGTATACAGTTCATTTATTAGTATTTGTTTTATTACAAAAAAATACATCCTACAGCCTTTCCTTTAACATTCCGTGTATCCTAGCAAGATTGTGACATACTTCACTTCAAAAGCTCCCCTCCCTTTGTAGTAAGGGTAAGAAAAATAAACATGAAACCCCATGTTAAAAGAATAAGCAGCAATTTCTCAGAGAAGTTCAGACATTTGAAGTAAATGTGGCACTATAAATCAAAATGGAAAGACATCTTCACTGCTCTTTCCCGACTCCCCAGAAATCAGCTGGTGACCAGCCAGTGCAAAAATGAGGCCTAGTCGGCTCTGATTCATGCACCCCTTTTTTTTTTTTTTTTTTTACAGAAATTAACTAGACCACCTGGATAACATTAATCATATGAACACTTTTCAGTGGTACATCTCTTAAATCACTTTATGGAAGGTGATCTTATATCTGCTGTCCGAATTGTCAGGTTCCTAGTTTCTCTGAAGTTAGCTGTCCTGTAAGAACCAGACAGAACAAAGCACCTGAGGACACCCCTCTTCCTTGACAGTTATTAAAGTCCCTGCAGCTCAAACGATCAGTCTACCAGCGTTTTACTTTATCTACCTTCTCCAACAGAAAGATCTCTTCACAGGCCAGATGTGAGGGGAAAACTTGAGTATGTCAGCAGGAATTAGGAGACTGAAATCCAGCCAAACTTTCAGTAATATCAATGTGATTTGGACAGCTTTCACATCTAAGCAATTGGCACAAGTACCGCAAATGAAAGTGGATAGGCCCTGGGCGAAATGTACTTGTTACACAAAATTCCCGACGTGATGGGTCGTTGTGCCGGAACAGCGAAAATGACTGGAACGTGAGTGTCTGTCATCTACAAAACTTGTGTTTTGGTGTTATTCTTTATAACTCTAAATGTGTTCTTGTGTGCGAAATTGACAATAACTTTTTTGCGCTGCTGTCGTGTTTGCAGTTCGTGCTAATTTCATGAAATGTTGAGTAATTATGTGAGTTTTGCCCTCCCCAAGGCCAGATAGTTTCTTGTGTCATGAAGTCCTTTTCAGTGCAGACTTAGGGCACATTTACTGCATAGACAAATAGCTGCTGCTAGTCTTATGTAAACTGTCCTGATTAATGTAATATGCCTTGATGCCAGTTACTGGTAGCTGTAATTATAGTGCTTGATAAATTTACACCTTTCAAACCCTAATCAACATCTAATTACAGGACATATGCACCTTGGTATACAGCTGAATTGTGTACTGAAAAGACTAGGTGCAAAAAACTTGAGAGAAAATGGCAACAGTCACATATAGAGATGGACAAGGAAGGATATGTTAATTACCTGTAAATCCTAGTTCTCTTTCAGGGGCATCGTCATCAAAGTCATGAACACTGAATATTCCTGCCCACGTGCAGGGACCCTGGAGCATATACAAACACATGTATATGTATGAAATATATATGAAAAGTCCTATTTTAGTAGATAATTTCAATACAAATACAATATATACATGTGTAAACAGTAATGCAGTCTGTTTAGAAACGGGCTAAAAATGCTTTATTTTTTGGGAGTTTTTTTTTTTTTTACATGAATTAAAATCTTCAAACAAAAGGTAAAAACTTTCTGTAGTCAAAGTAGAAGGCATATAAAGTATAAGCAATCCACTTTAATAGAAGAAAAATACATTGAAAATAAAAGAGCATTATTGGCCAATAGGCTCCATGCAGGTGAACACAGCAGAACCAAAAAATTGGCATTGTGCCTTTAAGACCCTGAGCACCTCCAGTATCCCACCATGCCTCAGAGGTGAGAGTGAGGTGACAGTTGGTTTACAGTTAGGTCGGTACTTTTTTTTGGTGGTAAGAAGAAATAGATTAGACAAATGAGTAGTGCTGTACTTCTAAAATCACGTCCAGGAAAGAGGGTGGGTTGTTTATGACTTTGAGGATACCCCTGGAAGAGAGCTAGAATTTACAGTTAAGTAACTTATCCTTCTCTTCCAGGGGATCCTCATCAATAATAAAATATGATACACTGTTCCAAAAGAATAGGGAGAGGAAGTAAAGGAGTCCTGATCATCAGGAGCAAGAGTCCTCACACACCGTACTTGGTGTCATGCTTCATCATCGGACAGCTCCTCGTCAGACCGGCGCTGCAATGTCTGACGGGCTCCCCCCTAAAAAGGGGGGGCTCTTTGCCGGAGATCTTTTGTTTTTGCCGATGATGCCGCGGAGCCAAGTTTGGGTCCGTGGGGAAGGAAAGTACAGGAATAAAGGATAAGATTGGCTCAGGACCCTCACTAAGTGATTTTATTCTTTGATGTTGGGAAATGGCCAAGATTAAAAGAATGGCAAGGGAGTGAAAATTGAGATAATGCTCAGACACTCACACAAGAAAATTCAAAGCAGGAAGTCGGTAATTATCCGAAATTCCTTAATATGTGGTCGACATGTTTCGCGTCTTGATATGGTCTCAGCAGGATCCTACGACGCTTCTTCAGGACCTATTAAATAATTGGACTTCTTCAATCGAAACCCAAGTGAAAAAAAGAAAAAATTATATATAGACTCCTGCAATCTATCGTTTACAGTCAAAACGTAGTCAGTCACTTACTAGGATAGAACAAGACTGGCTTTTTCCTATCAGTCACCCATCTCCACTAGAGAAAGGGCTTCATGGGATCACGTAGGCCTGATGCCCAATACACAAACAATTTGTGTGCGTATCGGTGTAAGGCGCAGCACCTACCCTCAGGCTCCGTTCCCGTCAGACATTGCAGCGCCGGTCTGACGAGGAGCTGTCCGATGATGAAGCATGACACCAAGTACGGTGTGTGAGGACTCTTGCTCCTGATGATCAGGACTCCTTTACTTCCTCTCCCTATTCTTTTGGAACAGTGTATCATATTTTATTATCAAGTTCTTTGGAGGATATACACTGGACCATAAATCCTCCCATCCCCTCCTTTTTTTTGAAAGATCCTCATCAATAGTCATAAACACTGAATAGATTAGCAAGCCCATTTCATACCCCTGCTGACGGAGTGATAGAAGTGCTTGCAGTGCATTTGTCTTAGTTAAATAAATGTATTAAAGAAGCCTGACCCACTTGAATGTCTGTTTTAGCATCTGAATCTAGAAAGTAATGTCTGGTAAAAGTATGCATGTGGCAGCTTTGCAAATTTCAGAGATTAGTACATTCTTAAGGGCTGTAGTTTCTGCTTTGCCTCTTGTAGAATGAGCTTTAGGTTTAGCAGACAATTGTTTGATAGCTAACTGGTATGTAGTCACAATACATTAAACCATCCATCTAGAATTAGTCTGTTTTGAGGCCGCCCTCCCTGTTCTATTTGTCCATAATCAGCTTGTCTGATGCCTTAGTCTTATCAAGATAAAATGTAGCACCCTCTTCAGGTCCAGGGAGTGCAAGGCTCTCTCTGCCGGAGTAACAGGTTTGGGGGAAAAAAAGGTTGGAAGCAATATGGTTTGATTAATATGGAAGTCCAAAACCACCTTAGGTAAGAACCCTGGGTGGGTTCTTAGAACTAATGTTATCGTGAAAAACTGTATAGGGTTCCTTTGAACAAAAAGCCTGAATCTCACTGACTCTTCTAGCTGAAGCAGTGACCACAAGAAAAGCTGTCTTCCACGTAAGGTGTTGCAAAGAAGCTTTGTGAATGGGCTCAAAGGGAGCGGCCATAAGTCTAGACAAAACAACATTAATTTCCCATGGAGGTGAAGGTGTACGAATTGGTGGAAAAACTTTTTTCAAGCCCTCTAAAAAATCCTTAACCACAGTCATAGTAAAGAATGACTTTTGATAAGCTGTAATGGCAGACAAATGTACCTTAATGGGTGAAAACTGCAGTTCTGACTTAGCAAGATGGAGGAGATAAGGCAAGATAACCTCCTCCTGAGCCAGGATAGGATTGAAATAATTCTGTCTGCACCATATGTTAAACCTCTTCCATTTGAACGCATAGGAGCGTCACGTTGATGGCCTTTTGGACTCCTTTAAAATATCCATGCATTTCTGCGAGTGTTGTAGATGTCCATACTACAGGAATTCAGGAGCCATGCTGTCAAGCTCAGTGAGGGAATGCTGGGATGTCTCCAACCCCCCGCCCCCCCTCCCCTGTCTATGGAGAAGATCCAGTCTGCACGGCATCCTCTTGTGAGGTTTTTCTGACAACTGGAGGAGATCTGTGTACCATTATTGTTGAGGCCATTGCTGGGCTATTATCATCCTTGTTTTGGACCTGTAAAGCTTGTTGATCACCGTAGGTATCAGGGGAATCTGTGGAAAAGCGTAGAGAAATGTCCCTGACCAGTCTATTAACAGGGCATTCCCCCTTCGCCCCTGGTCAGTAAAACCTGGATGCGAAGTCTGGGCATTTTTAGTTGGTTTTGTCTGTAAACAGCTCTAATTGAGAATGACCCCACTGACAGAAAATATCTGCTACGACGACGTCGTGAAGCACCCAGTTGAGCGAGTCTGACAGATTTTGACTTGGGAAATCCGCTTTTGAACTTCCTTCCCCTGGAAGGTGGATTGCTGTGATTGATATCCTCCTCGCTAGTAACCAGTGCCAGATGATTTGTGACTCTCAAGACAGAGGACGAGATCTTGTTCCCCCATGTCTGTTCAATTAGTACATCAAGGCCATGTTGTCTGTTTGGGCTAAAATGGATTTGCCCTTGATGGATGGATAAAACGACTTGAGAGCCAGATGAACCGCTCTCCGTTCCAGCAGATTGATGTGGTAATTCTGTTCCTTCTTCAACCATAGGCCCTGTGCTTGGAGAGGCCCCATATGAGCTCCCCAACCCTGTAGTGATGCGTCTGTTACAAGCGTCTTGGGAGGAGTGCTCTGATGAAAAGGAACTCCTACCAACAGATGCTGACTCCCAATGTAATGAAGTCTTTGCCTCAGTTGAAAGGATTATTCTGTCATCCCATCTGGCTGTGAGTTGACTCCACTGATCTTCCAGGTTCTCCTGAAAAGGCCTCATGTGTAATCTGGTGTTCGGGACAATGAAAATGCAGGAGGCCATGGAGCCTAGTAGTGATGCTATTTGTCTGGCTGTAGGTCTCGGAGTGTGAAGAAGTGTGACACTTCGGTGCTATTAAGTCTCTCCTCCGAAGGATACACTCTTTCTAGATTGGTGTCCAGCATTGCCCCTAGGTAATGGAGTGTCTGTGTTGGATTGAGTTTGGACTTTTGAAAGTTGACCTGCAGACCCAGAGAACTGAAGGTGTTCAAAACTATTTTGAGATGATTCAATATTTTCTCTGCAGTGATGGCTTTCAGCAACCAATCGTCTAGATAACGGTAAATGAAGATACTCTTTTTTTTCTCAAGTGCACTGCTGCTATCGCTGTGGATTTGGAGAATGTTCAAGGGGCTGATTTTAGCCTGAAGGGCAGCACCCTGAATTGGTAGTGTTGAGATGCTACTAAGAAGCGAATACATTTTCGATGCTTTACTATAACCGGGAAATGAAAATATGCATCCTGTAGCTCTATGGAACACATCCAGTCCCCTTGATGAAGCAGAGGAAAAATCTGATGAAGGGCCAGCATCCTGAACTTTTCTTTTCAAATGTATTTGTTCAGATGTCTCAGATCTAAGATGGGTCTGAAAACCCCTTCTTGGCCTTTCTTTTTCACTAAGAAATATCAGGAGTAAACTCCTTTTCCTCTTTGAGAAGATGGAACCTTTTCTATAGCTCGTTTTTGTAACAGGATGATAACCTCCTTTTTTTATTTTTTTATTTTTAGCAACAACTGGTGAATACACTTTGCTTTTGTTGGGGGCACCGAAGGAGGAGGAGAAGATTTGAAACTAAGAATATACATTCTCGACAATATTCAGCACCCATTTCTCGTTTGTTATGGTGTGCCACTCGTGTACATAATTTGCAATACTTACCCCCACTGAAGTGGTCGACAGAATTAGGGGAAGCGAATCCTCATTGCTTGCCCGACGTCTTGGGGGTAGACTGATGTTGCCTACTTGGGCCATGTTCTCTTGTCTTGTGGGACTTAAAAAACAGTCGCCCTTGCCTCTGCTGGGGTCTTTGAGACCAATGAGGGGTTTGAACCCTCTGATATGGGCGCCCATCATATGGCCTGTACCTCCTTCGATAACTCCTTGCGCCTATCTAGTCCCACGGCTTTCATCGTGTCCACTTCTGCCTTAATCTTGGCCAACTCATCATCTGTATGTGTCCAAAACAAGGAGTTCCCATTGAATGGCAGATTCAGGATGCGGTGTTGAGGCTCTTGTTTCAAACCTGTAAGGCGCAGCCAAGATGACCTCCTTGCACAAATGTCATGTGCAAAGCCATGAGCCTCTAAGTCCGAGCCATCTGCAGCAGCACTGATCACCTGGTTGGACACCAAACTTCCCTCCTGAAGGATCTCTTGGAAGTCTTGTCTATCTTCTCTAGGCAATTTCTCTACAGACCTGTTCAGAGAGTCCCACAAAGAACGGTCGTATTTCCCCAACAGTGCAGAGGCACTAGAGACATTCATGAAAGCTGCTGAGGTGCCACACATTTTTCTGCCCAATGAGTCGAGATGCCTGCTCTCCTTATCTGGCGGGACCATTGATGATGAAGCCACCGAATGGGTCTTACGGGTGGCGGCTAAAATAAGAGTCTGGTGGTGGGTCAACTCTGAGAAATAAAGGATCCTGGTCTGGGGCCTTATACGTCTTTAGGATCCTCGCCGTAGCTGCACGCAGGCTTGCAGGAGTCACAAAAAGTGTCCATAGCCGGCTGCAGAAGACCAGGAACTAGTGATAACAACTGCCTGGAAAACGCACAATGGTGTAGCGTCTCCAAAATTACCAACGATGATGCTGTTGGTTCCGGAATGTCTATTTTGAGCTTCTGTGCCCCTCTAACCAACACTTAATTGAAGGTGGTTATATCGTCCACTGGAGTAACTCTTGCCGGAGGAGTATTAGTCAAGGTAGGCGAATAGTCCCTAATCGAATACTCTGATGCTGTATACCATGAAGGAGATATGCATCTTTGTTGACGGGATCTAGAGGCTCTGGATCTTGACTGTCGCCTGGATTATGACCTACTTCTGGTGAGCGATTGTGAAGGGCTGCGCCGTTGTCTCTGACTGGGCTGGTCAGATGTTGGCCTTGTCGATTTGGCAGGAGTCATAGGAAATGGCGTTCATGGAAAGGAAGCAGAGGGAGAATATAGGCGTGAATATTGAGCCTGGAGAAGCTGGTGTTTTAAGGCTTTCCAACCATCTCGTAGACCGGTTTATAGGAGAAAGTTGTCCTTGAGATGATGCTCTTGAGGAAGCCCCAGATGACCCACTCTGTATGGTGACCACCGGACCCTGAGGAGGTGGAGTCGTCTCAGTAAGTGGTTGTTGCCTTTTGAGAAGGACTGGGAGGTAATCGCTCTTTGTGAGGCAGTAGTCAGTGGTGGTGATTTCCTCGATGTTGTACTGTCGTCGACGGAGATAGGCGAGCCCTTGACGTCGAATATGACCGCCCCGACTTTTCAGGTCTCGACGTCTAATGCCTCAACGGTGACTGAAGGCCCAGCCGAGGGGTTATGCCTTGAATGTTGACTCTCGACGTCCAGCTATGGCCCAAAGGTGGCGAGTGTCTTGACACCGAATGATGTCTTGACTATGGCAACCTCGAGCTTGCTCTCGACTTCGACGCTGGATGTCTCGACATTGGAGGATCTTGATTCTCCTTTGACGCCGTATGAGCACTCCTGTGCCTACTCAATGTTGATCGGTGTGTGACAGTCGACGGAGATCTATCCTGATGGAGTTGTTTCCTTGGCGCCATGTCCCTCTGTCGCCTGAATCGCTGTCGACGGAGGTGTACTCTTCGACATCTGGTGATGTTGATGCGACGACGGAAGAGATGACGTCGACTGTGAACAGACAGGAATTTTCCTACCGGCTGATGTCTATGTGGCTCGCCGCTTGTCAGAAGAGTCTCTGAAAGTCTTCCTAGTAAGAGAGGAGGATAATGTTTTCTCTTTCTCATGAAGCCCGTGTAAACAAATCCTTTCTCTATCCTTTAGAGTTCTGTTGGACAGATTCTTACAGTGCTTGCAGGTGTCAGGGCAGTGACTCTGAGGCAAACACACTATGCACAAAGAGTGTGGATCTGACTGGGCCTTCTTTTTCCCACAAGAAGGGCATTTTACAAAAAGTGAAGGAATATTTCTGAGAAAAGTTGTTACTTTACTCAGCCAATCAGGTAAGCCATTGAGTAAAGCAGAGAAAGGTTTTTAGAATATTTTTCTGGCAAAAAACCCAGAAGAATGAGAGCTCAGTGCTCCAGGATCCTCACAGAAGGAGCCGGAAAAAAGTGATCTGTGAACCAACTGTCACCTCACTCTCACCTCTGAGGCATGGTGGGATACTGGATGTGGTCAGGGTCTTAAAGGCATGGTGCCAATTTTTTGGTTCTGCTGTGTTAACCTGCATGCAGCCTATTGACTAATAATGCTTTTTTATTTGTGTAGTTTTTTTCTTTTAAAGTGGATTGCTTATACTTTCTATGCCTTCTACTTTGACCACAGAAAGTTTTTACCTTTTAATTGAAGATTTCAATTTGTTAGAAACAGAAATTTTAAAAAAAAAACTTGTAAAATAAAGCATTTTTAGCCTATTTCTCAACATAGACTGCATTACCGTTTACATATGCATATATTATATTTGTATTGCACTTCTCTACTAAAATATTACTTTTCATATATATTTCATACATATACATGTATGTTTGTATATGCTCCAGGGTCCCCGCATGTGGGCGGGAATATTCAGTGGTTATGACTATTGATGAGGATCCCCTGGAAGAGAAGTGTAGGTGAATAAAGCCTTCCTAACGAGTTATCAGAACATTAAAGAAGTTCAGAAGCGGCATATTTATCTTCAAATCAGGCAGACGAGTAACTCCTTGAAAGTTATTCAGAATCCTCAAATTTACCTATCTCAGTGCTTGCTCCTTAGAGATTCAGCCATCTCAAGATCTGTGTAACTCCCTGGCTAATCATTTTGAGAGAAGAATAAACAACATTTATAGGAATTTCCCCAGACGAAATGAGCCAGGGGCCCTGGAGCTTAAATGAAGATTGCAACCTTTTCAAAACTCTACTACCCTAGGCACTTTTAAATTAATGAAGCCTTATTGTAGTCCGAAAGTGTTGGCTTCTGCAAAATCTGGTTCCTCTTTAGACAACGCCCCTGCTAGGATCTTCACAACATTTTCCGATCAGCTAGCAACTACCATTTGTTCTTTTTAATTTATCAGTTCCAGGAACATTCCCTTTCCCTGGAAAGCAGCTCAGGTTACTCGCATCAAGAAAAACGCCAATTTACCATCTACAGAACTTTCTAACTATCGACCTACCTCTTTTCTCCCTTTGTTGAGCAAGTTGCTCGAGGGACATATAAACAATCAACTCATGGAATATCTGGAATCATATAAGATGCTGGACCGATCATAATCTGGGTTTCGACATAGTACAGTACAGAAACAACTCTTATTGTGGTCTGTAATCAGATAAGATGTGATTTTGATGACAATATTCCTTCACTGCTTGTGCTGTTTGATCTCTCTGCAGCTTTTGATACTGTCCCACTCTAGGTTGCTTCAGGGACTGCAGGTGATAGGTAACCGTGGCACAGTTTTACAGTGAGTCACTGATTTTCTTTCAAACAGGACCCAGACCTTCAACCTAGGCCCTTTTAATTCACGTACCATCGAGCTTAACAAGGGGGTGCTCCAGGGCTCCTGTCATAGCCCTACTTTAACACCTGTGCACCCCCCTTGCTAAAATCAATAGTTTTCAGATTTGTACCTTTTTTGTATGCTAATGAGACTGCTTCTTATCTCGTTTGACAAGGACCTGGACAGTGCAAAAGTATGCTTTTCAACTGGCATGCAAGCTATTGCAGCCTTGATGACAACAAACTGTGTTCAGTTGAACTCCAGCAAAAGAGATTATGCTGTTTGTCAAGGCAGAACAACTTTGGACCCTTGATTACTGGCCCACTGAATTTCGGCCCAGGGCCAATTCCTAAAATGGTGGGTAAGAACCTAGGAGGTCCCCTTGATCAGTCACTTTCTGTGAAAGAACAGGTTTTGGCAACCACTCCCACCTGTTTTTCTGTTATGCAACTGTTGCGTTGACTTTTCCCCTACTTGCCACGTTGTGAGGAAAACCTTATTCCAAGCGTTGGTTATCAGTTGCTTGGAATATTGTAATGCCCTTATGGCCTCTATTAATGACTTGTAGGAAACTGGCCCTTGTTGCAGTTCCCCCCTACTACTTTTTGCCTGGTATTAATGCTGACTTGACAGTGTGTGCTGGGATCCAGCTAACCAGGCCCTATCACCATTGTTCTTTCCCTAAAACTGTACAATTGTTTCCACATTTGGCACACCTGGCACACAGATCAGTCCCTTGTAAAAGGTACCAAGGGCCCTGTGGCCAGGAAGGGCCCCTAAGGGTTTCAGCTTGTCTTGTGCCACCCTAAGGGATCCCTCACCAAACCCATACACACTGCCATTGCAGATTGTGTGTGTTGGTGGGAAGACAAACGGAAAGTCGACATGGCATCCCTCTCAGGGTGCCATGCCCACAAAACACTGCCTGTGGCATAGGTAAGTCACCCACTAGCAGGCCTTACAGCCCTAAGGCAGGGTGCACTATACCACAGGTACATGAGCAGTATTCCCCTACAGTGTCCAAGTCCATTCTTAAACTTTGTAAGTGCAGTGTGGCCATATTAAGTGTATGGTCTGGGAGTTTCATTACGGACACCACAGCTCTATAATGGCTTCACTGAACACTGGAAAGTTTGGTATCAAACTTCTCAGCACAAAAAAAACCCACACTGATGCTAGCGTTGGATTCATTCTAAAAAGCACACAGGGGGGCACCTTGGAGATATCCCCTGTATTTTACCCAGTCATCTAGTGTAGGGCTGACTTGTCTGTGCCAGCCTGCCACTAGCAGACAAGTTTCTGACCCCATGGGGTGAAGACCTTTGTGCTCCCTGAGGCCAGAAACAATGCCTGCTGTGGGTGGAGGTGCTTCACACCTCACCCATGCAGGAACTGTAACACCTGGCGGTGAGCCTCAAATACTCAGGCCTCCTGTTACAGTGCCCCAGGGCCCTTCAGCTAGTGGAGTTGCCTGCACACCAGACAAAGTCCTACTTTTGGCAGCAAGTTTGGTGGGAAACATAGGGAAAACAAGGAGGAAACCACTTAGGCGCCAGGGATTGGTGTGTATGTGTTTTGTCTGGGGGGGGAAGCCCCTTGGGCAAGGGTCGCCCAAGTCTACTAGATGCCAGGAGATTAAACAAATAGTGGGGTGGTGGCTACCAATCAGTATGGGCATGGTTATGCCCCCACCCCAACTGAAGGGGGTAACAGTTCAGCCCCCCCTCCCCCCTCCCTCCACACTAAAACATCTTATCCCACAGCAAGCAAGAGGACATTTGATTGTTTTGGGTTTTGGTTTTACATTTGGGAAATGAGAGCTTGGCTAACTCTCAATCGTCCCACTTGGAATAGTAAGGGCTGTACTTTTTGGACTTTGGGACGCTGCCATGTAGAAAAATCCAGAAGACCTTGACACATCTGAAAACTAAACACCTGGGTGAGTCCAGGGTGGTGTGCTTCAAATGCACCCCGTACCATTTTCTTACCCACAATGCCCTGCAAACCTCCAACTTCGCTAGAAATCACATTTTTTCCCCATTTTTGTGATGGAACCTTCCAGAATCTGCAGGAGTCCACAAAATTCCTACCACCCAGCCTTATCTCATCTATACCCATAAAAAATCTGCCCTACTTGTCAGCCTATTTTTTTTTTTCAAGCTATCATTTTGGACCCTCTTTGGTTCCCCCTCAGTTTCGACATGTTTTGGCTCTTCCCTGTCACAGGCACTTGGCCCACTTACACAAGTGAGGTATCATTTTTACCGGGAGACTGAGGAGAACGGTGGGTAGTAGGAAATTTGTCACGGTGCGGTGATCTCGCACCGAAATGTGGGGGAAAATGTTTTTTTTTTTTTTTTTTTTTTTTAGCTAAATTTGAGGTTTGCTGAGGATTCTGGGTAAGAAAACACTGGGGGATCCACACAAGTCACCTCCCTGGACTCCCTCTGGTGTCTAGTTTTCATAAATGTCTGGGTTTGGTAGGTTTCCCTGTATGGCTGCTGAACCCAGGACCAAAAACACAGGTGCACCCCGGAATTCAGAGATGTGCAAATAACCACTGCTTCTCAACACCTTATCTTGTGCCCATTTTTGAAATACATAGGTTTTCTTGATACGTATTATTCACTCTATATATTTCGGCAAATGAATTGCTGGATACCCCGTATAGAATGAAAACCCATTGCAAGGTGCAGCTCATTTATTGGCTGTGGGTACCTAGGATTCTTGATGAACATACAAGCCCTATATATCCCCGGAACCAGAAGAGTCCAGCAGAGGTAACGGTATATTGCTTTAAAAAAATCTGAGATTGCAGGAGAAAGTTAGAGTAAAACGTGGAGTAAAATGGCTGGGTTTTTTTCACCTCAATTTCAAAATTTGTTTTTTCAGCTGTTACTTTCTGTGGGAAAACCTTTTATGATCTACACAAATTACCCCTTGCTGAATTCAGAATGTTGTCTACTTTTCAGAAATGTTTAGCTTTCTGGGATCCAGCATTGGTTTCACACCCATTTCTGTCACTAACTGGAAGGAGGCTGAAATCACAAAAGAAATAGTAAAAATGGGATATGTCCCAGTAAAATGCCAAAATTCTGTTGAAAAATGTGGTTTTCTGATTCAAGTCTGCCTGTTCCTGAAAGTTGGGAAGCTTTGTTGATGCCATTTTCAGGGGAAAAACCGCAAGCCGCCTTCTGCAGCCCTTTTTTCTAATTTGTTTGGAAAGAAAAACAAAAAACGAAATTTTTGCTGTATTTTGGCTAATTTCTTGGTCTCCCTTCAGGGGAACCCACTAAGTCTGGATACCTGTAGAATCCCTAGGATGTTGGAAAAAAGGACGTAAATTTGTCATGGGTAGCTTAAGTGGACAAAGTTATGAGGGCCTAATCGTGAACTACCACTAATAGCCAAAAAAAGGCTTGGCACTGGGGGAGGGGTGGAAGGGGCGATTGGGTGCTGGAAGGGAGGAATGGGGGGGGGTTTGCAGCGGAGGGGTTAACTGCTCTGTTTGAAGCCTTGTTTCTGGAACTGTGCTAAGAGACCACTCACAGGGTGATTCGTGTGCGTTATAAGCCTTATTAACATAACATACTGATGACATTACCATGAATACATTTTTGTGCACTGAGATGCTGGAATGTGGAGTTTGCATGTGCGTCTGTTAGATTTTAGTTGGAATCTTTAATCTATCTACTTGTCTTGATGCCCTGAATTGGAAGCTGTAGTTTTGTAATCAGAGGTGAAAATATGGTGTTAAAGTCTCAGAAATTCGAAATTACTTGTTCCTATGAAGCTATTCGAGCATTACAGCTTGGCACATGATGCGGACTTCCTTACCAACTACATCCCTGAATGGTGTGTTTTTTTTTCACTATTTGACTGTATTTTGAGAATCTCCGTCTATTTGTATCCAGGTGTTCATTTCTTTTGACCGATTCCTGCCGCAAACCTTTCGGTACGCAAAGAAGGAAAGCCCCTTCACCATAGTTAGCGTAAAACGACCTTTCCCCGCTGCCCCACCGCACATACATGCATATCTAGCCCACCCACACCTGACCTCTAAGTATTAGTAAGGTTTGTGTCTGGGCTGCACTCAGAGCTCTCCTCACTGCTAAAATGTTATTTTCAAGTTGAATGTGAGCCGTTTAGTCAAAGTGAAACCTCGCACCTCTGGTATCACTTCTCTGTGGCCTCTCTAGCTGCAGACAGGTGTGATAAATCCCAGCAAGATGCGAGGGCTACTAAGGGTTAAGTGGAGGCTTCTAATTAAGTGCAGCGGCCTTCTGTTACGTTTGTTTGTTTGTTTTTTAATCAGCAGTATGAAAGGCTTTGCTTTCCTCACCTGTTTTGAAGCAGGCCAGTTTCTTTGCATGTAGGCCGTTACTTTGGAGTTCAGTCTCCTCTTTTTGCCTTCTTTATCATGCGATGGCACGTGAGCTCATTTGACCCGGTCTCTTCATTTCCAACTGTTGCATAAGCATTTTTCGGTCGCGGAAGGGACCAGTCAGGAAAAGGCAAAATATCAGATGCCAAAAGTTTGTCAAATTACCTCTTCCAAACATTCACTGTGCTAAAGATAAACATGTATATTCTACATTTTGACAGGATTCATTTAAGAATTAGATTTAATTGTACTCTCTTTAAAGCATGTTTTTCTGGAATCGCAACTACTTGTCTGAAATGTCCATTCGTAGTGTTTTTTTTTTGTTTTTTTTTTAAATGAAGTCCCTTACTCAAGCATAAGTAAGGTGTTAGTTTCTCCGGAAGCTCTTGTTCTTCTGTCTGAAGGTTCAGTTCAGCCTTTGAACTTACTGACAGGTAGTCGACGCACCATATACATATTGAACCTTGGTCAACCTACGAGCGGAGATGTTACTTTTTGTGATGATTGTAAATAAATTCCCTTTAGAGGTACAGCTTCTAATTCGAGCTTTTTCTTTTGGGCAGTCCTTTCTGTGTGGTCAAAGGTGGTAGAGGGGGACCCCGGAGCAGACTTAATTTTGTGTCTCATAAAACATTGGCCTGTATTTATAGCATTTATGGTGGAAATCATTCTTTATGACTATTAGACTTCTCCCTGGAGTGACGAGGGGCTTAATTCTCCCCAGCATTTAAATCATAGCCTTTTTTCAAGTTAGCCCTTTGAATAAGTAGAGTTCTTTCATTGTGCCCTCACTGTAGATTAGAAGGAAACAAGCATATTATTTGAACTATGGAATGCAAAGACAGTTTCCTCTGAGGGGATCTTTCTGTCTTTAGTTACCAGTGCTGGGAAGTGTTTACTTAGTAAAAGAAAAAGTACCAGAGCACAGAGATTTTCTCAGAAGCCGGCTACTAAATGTCAAGGTTGCTGGTCATCAGCGCTGTGCCTGGTCTTAATTCCATTTCATGCACCACCTACACACTCTGCTGCTTTATTTCATTGTAGTAGGTACTTTTCATCCCTGCTTTCTTCCTTTGCTACCTTTCTCTCTTTTTTTGGGCCAAAGTCTGATGATGAAAAGCTGTGATACCCAAAAATGAGCACAGATGAACCCCCACCTGCAACCATCGGTCAACTTAAGCACTGGTTCTGAGTATATAAGGTACATTTCATTTCAATTTTGAAGAGGCCCAACGATTTAACCTTTGATCACCTTTCACTTTTTTGCTTTAAGTATAGCATATTTCTGATGGATACAACTACTTGTGGATTCCTCACCTTATGAATTCTCCCAATGCCCCAGCATTCAACGTAAACTTTCTTCCCAGCTTTTCACGTCGATGAGCACGTCACAATTGCACGGTTCCGCATGTGACTCCGTCTGACTTCGTGGCAATAAGAAGTCCTCGCCAGCGTGCTGACGTCAGTTCCCTTTTTTTTCCCGTGCCTTCGACGCCAATGGTTTTTCCTGGCTCTCAAACAGCTACTGTTTCAAAGGTGTCTTGTACTAGTTACAATGTCTCTGCCAAAGAAATCCGGTTTTAAGCTGTCATGAGTGCGGGGGTTGAATGTCAGTCACAGATCCTCATGAAGACTGCTTGTGGTGCCTAAGTTCGGACCACGACGTGGAGGGGTGGTATCCTGCCAGAGGATGAACCCGAAGGCCTTAAAAGAGAGGCTAAGCTCTTCTTATCAAAAGCTAAGAGGGGACACAAGGGTCATCAAAGATCTAAGGCGAGGGACTCTTCTTCTCACAAGTCTTCGAGATCTCATAAGAAGCGGCGCCGGCACGATTCTCAACCCTGTTCTTCCAGGGATCAGTCTCGATCTTGGTCCCCTCCTAGACGACGTACGGCGTGTGAGGTTTGTCCAGCGATATCTACCCAGCTTCCGAATCCATAGGCTTTTCCAGCGCCGTCCCTGATTGAGGTCGTTGAGTCCCCGGTGAGTCCTCCAACTCACTTTTCACCCCTGTTGGTTCAGGAGCCGGTGGCGCAAGTTTCAGATCTGATATAAGTGCCTCAGGATGAGCAGAGGTTTCCTGCCTTCCCGACTCGGGAGCGGATCCAGCGGCTTTCCTTAATGCTATGTGTAGCATTTTCAACAAGGCTATGGCCCCTGCTGGTGCATCAGCTGGTCCCACGGGTCCATTAGCGTTCCCCGTTTGTACCCTTCTATCCGGCTGAGAGTTCTGGTTCAGCGGTGATGACGACATTGCCACAGATATTATTACCGCCGGCGCCAATGGAGTTGATGCCGGTGCCAGATGTATCCGGGTCGGGACGCAGTGTATCTCCACCATCTCCTCCACCTGCCTTGAAACCGGCGTCGTCGACGTCTAACTGTTGATGCCAAGATTATAGGCCAGATTGAGATCAAGAAGGAGAGTCTTGAGGCTCTTGGAGGAGCAGGAATATCAGTAACAGCTGTTAGAGGAAGGAGATTCCACAGCCTACGGGGGAGTTTCTGGGTCTGGACTCTGCAAGTGGACTGGATACCTCCCCTGAGTGGGATCTTTCATCCCCGGGTAAATTTAGAGGCGGCAGCATCCTATCACACTGTTGTAAGGAAGGCTGCTGAATTCTTCGAACTTCCAGGTATGTTGAGGCCCTGATGGACACGGCAAGAGCTGTGGTGCCGAGCTTGCCTCCGGATGTACAGGGGCAGTTTGAGCTCATTTTGGACTCTGAAGGGGCGACCAAACAGATTAAGTCATGCCTGGATACAGCAGATTCAGTGGCCAGGGCAATGGGCACTTTGGTGGCGACCAGGAGATATGCGTGGCTTAGGTCTTCTGGCTTTTCCATGGACGTTCAGACAACTTTGTTGGACCTTCCGTTTCATGGTGAAATGTTGTTTGGGTCCAAGGCCAGCTCTGCTTTGGAACGTTTTAAAGTCAGCAGGGCTACTGCAAGATCCTTTAGGTTATAGGCTTCAGCATCCACACCCTTCAGATCCTTTCAGAGTTTATGGGGATTTGGCCGTGGATCCTCTTTTCGTGGAAGGTCACAGTCCGATACTCAACAGCCTGCCAACCCTCTCTATAGGTCTTCAGGATGTTCAGGCGCTGATTCCAGTGTTTCAAAAGGGAGCGGCTGTTCCGGTCCTGAAAGTCCTAAGTCTGCTTGGTCTGTTCGCTTCCTGCATTCTGTTGGTCACTCAAGCACGTTGGCACATGAGGGCTCTCCAGTGGTGCCTCCGCAAGCTGTGGTTTCAACACAAAGGGGATCTTGGAGTCGATAACTATCTCCAGAGACGCTGTAGTGGATCTACGATGGTGGCCTGTGGACGGCAACCTTTCCCAAGGAAGGCTGTTTTGTCTACCACCTCAGGTGGCCATGGTCATAACCAATGCTTCCAGTCTAGGGTGTGAGCTCATCTGGGGGACCTGAAGATCAAAGGTCATTGGTCTCCAGTGGAACAGATGTTTCACATCAATCTGTTAGAATTATGGGCAATACATCTGGCTCTCAAGGCCTTCCTCCCGTCCCTTCACAGTCCGTCAGTTCAAGTCTTGACGGACAACACTACTGCGATGTGGTACATCAACAAGCAGGGAGGAGTAAGGTTGTACCTTCTCTGCAGAGAGGTTGTGCGGCTCTGGTCCTGGGCTCAGGACCATCGGATTTGCATAGTAACAAACCATCTGGCCGGGTTTTTCAACGTATGTGCGGACAGTCTGTCGGCATTCCTTGGCCGATCACGAGTGGCTTCTCCATCCAGACCTGGTTCTTCGCATATTTCGGATGTGGTGTTTTCCACAGATAGACCTGTTTGACATTCTGGAGAATGCACACTGCCTGTTGTTCTGCAGCCTCCAGTATCCGGTGCAAGGAGTGTTGGGGGATGCATTTAAGATGTCTTGGTGCGACCAGTTGCTTTACGCGTTCCCCCCCCCCCCCCCCTCACCCCAATACCCTTGATTCCTCCGGTTCTGAGGAAGATTCGCCAAGATCGGGCTCACGTCATTTTAATAGCTCTGGATTGGCCAAGAAGGGTGTGGTACACAGACCTTCAACTCTCACTGTGCTCTCTGCTCAGTCGCCCTCACAGGGCAGACCTCCTCTCACAGTTGCAGTAGCAAGTTTTACATCCCCCACCTCCAGAACCTGCACCTACATGCCTGGAGATTGAAAGGGGCAATCTGAGTTCTTTTTCTCTCCCTCCAAAAGTGGTGGATGTTATCTTATCAGCCAGACAACACTCCACCAAAACGGTCTATGCCAGCAGATGGGCAAAATTTGTTACTTGGTGTGGAGAGAAGCAAATTGATCCCTTAAATGCCCCTTTGTCTGATGTTTTGCTTTTTGCCCTTTCCTTGGCACAGAAGGGTTGTGCAGTTGCGACTGTGAAGGGTTATTTATCGGCGCTGTCTGCCTTTCTGTGCCTTCCTGGTCTGCCTTCCTTATTTACGTCTCCTATAGTTAGGTTTTTGAGAGGCCTGACTAAAGTTTCCTTCCACTCCGTTTCTCAGGCCTCAGTGGGATTTGAATTTGGTTTTTACTTTTCTAATGGGTTCACCGTTTGAGCCTGTGCATTTTTGCCCATTGAGATTTTTCGTTTTGAAAACTTTTTTTCTCACAGCCATCACTCTTTTAGGTGAGTGAGCTCCAGGCTCTTAGTGTGAAACCTCTTTTGACCTCCTTTCATGCTGGTGCTGAGAACCAGGGTGGCTTTCCTTCCCAAGGTTGTTACTCCCTTTCATATGGGGCAATCTATAATGCTGCCTTCCTTTTACCCTCCTCCCCATCCTTCAAAGGAGGAGGGAAGACATCATCGCCTAGATCCAAGAAGGGCTTTGAGTTTTTACATTGAAAGGACAAAAGACTTTTGTATTGATGATCAGCTCTTCGTTGGATATGTGGGTAAGATGAAGGGCAAAGCCGTGCACAAAAGAACCCTTTCCAGGTCGGTCATTCTTTGCTTAAAGATTTGTTATTCACTGGCAAAGAAGGTTCTTCCTGAGGGTTTTAGGGCCCATTCCCCCATGGCTAAGTCTGCCACTTCGGCCTTAGCTAGAGGTGTACCAGTTGTGGATATTTGTAAGGCAACAACTTTGCCTTCCCTCCACACTTTCGCGAAGCATTGCTTGGATTTGGTAGTTAGGAGGGACAGCCATTTTGCACGTTCTGTGTTGCAGGATTTCTTGGTGTGACCGGCCAGACACCCACCGACAAGTGCGGTACTGCTTTGGGATTCTATTCATTAGGTGAGGAATCCACAGGCAGTTGTATCCATCAGAAGAACAGGTTACTTACCTTCGGTAACGCTTTTTCTGTTGGATACAGTAGCTACCTGTGGATTACAGGTGACTCCTGTATCCACCAGAAAAAGCGTTACCGAAGGGAAGTAACTTGTTCTATTTTAGCTTTAATTGTGATGGGGCAAATTGCATTAAAACACCCGCTTAGATGATCCAGTATACTGTTTTAGATTTCCATTGTAGGATCTTCATTTATAGCCCTAAGTCTTAGAATAAAGGACTACTGTATTCAGGGTTCCTGGAAGACTTTACGTTTTCATGAATGGAAGCTTCTAAGTGCACATCTGTATATAACTGTTCCAGAGTCTGTCTAAAGCTCAATTTTCCAGATGTGTACAGTGTTGTCCAATTTAAATGAAAAATATTACATAAAGCAAAACTAGAGCATAAAGTCAAACGTTGCTGCTCAAAAATCCACTGAAAATGAGAGAAAATGCAGCCAGACATGGAGATGGGTTCTTTTTTTGCAACATCCCTTATACTGGCCATTTACACACAGTTAACTTTGAAAGGCGTAATGCAGATTTTACTACTGAGGTCTAGCACACATGAACTGAATACTGGAGCAGCAGGAGGGACATTTATGACTTCAGTAAAGATGCCTGCTATGCAGAACCTGTAACAAAAGTAATCTTTCCTTCTACTTTATTCTTACTTTTATAACTGCTAATGAAAATTGTACAGAGTATCAAGCTTAACCCCATTACTGTTTGGTATGCAGGATAGAATAGTACCAGAACACAGCTTCATAGGCGTTTGCTTCTGATGCTTCTTTAACAAAAATGTTTTTTCAAAGCAGCTTGTGGAGGTCTCTTAGCCGTCCTGATCAAAATGAGTAGAAAGGGTCCCTATTTGTGGCTTTAATGTGGTTCAGCAAACTAGTTGCCTGTTTCTGGGTGCTGCTTGGTTCTCCCTTCATTCGTTTTGAGCTGGCAAGATTTTGCAATGGCTGGATTCTCAATGCATTGATTATGAAGTTTCTAGACTGCGATATCCCTAAGTATTTGAGACATCTGGCTTATCCTGCTTCCCCTACTCAGTCCTTAGCTCTAAAGGTCTTAACTTCAGATGGGTTTTTGTTGTGTGTGATACACTGACAGTGTTGAGTTTCTCTTGGTCTGAGTTACTGCAGTGTATCTCCTGACGTCATCTGACCAAAAGCACACTGATGAAAAAAAATTAAAAAAAGGTTGTTTCTTGTATGCTGATCTTAAATGGTCTTGCACGGTCATGGGCCGGAGACTGATTCATTGGGAATTTTAATACCAGTATGAAGAATCATGATTTAAGTACATGGTCTTGACACACTTTCTGCTCATGTGCTAGGGGGGTCCTCCTTACATGGAGGTGACTTGCAGGTCTACTCAAGTAGTGCTAATAATCCCTTGAAGCTCAAATGGCGTGAAGCAGTTACCAGAAGGGGATACCCCAGGATCAAAGTCCCATGTTTCAGAGACTTGTGTCCTGTATGTGCGCCTCTTGTCATGTCTTGTGCAATGGTTCTTGTCATGAGTGCCTTGTGTTATGTATAGTTTCTGTGCCCCACGTTTATTGTGTCTTAAATTTGTCATGTTTTGTCTCACTTGTATTGTCTGTGTGTGGTCTCTGCTGTAAGAGACAAGTGGCTCTCTGCTCACAGCTTACTGTTTAATATTGGTAGCCAAGCAGCACCTAAAGTTTAACAAAAAAGTTTATTCGATTTTATAAAAGGGAAGCTGGTGCATAGAGAGGTTTCCGAAGTGGGTAGGTTATGGACCGGTCTATATTTCAGTGGGGATGGAACGCGTAGTGGACAAGAAAAGTGAATGTACAGTGAGGGCAAGTATAGTCCAACCTGTGAAATGCTTTTTTAAAAACCATAATTGCTATGAAATGTTTGGTGAATTTCTCAGTCATATTAAGCATTCAAAGAAATTAGTGGTTGGGGTAATACAGAATTTTCTCACACCATCTCCAGTTATCAATTTCCATTTTTTTCTATTCTTTTTCTTTTTTTCCCACAAATATTGCCAGTATCTTATACTCACCGAATATTGAAATCCATTTAGCAGTTCAAGCACATGATGTGCAATTGTTTGTTACATATTTGTTAATAGGTTTATTAGATATTTTTTCTGATGTGCTGAGGGCGGATGGTATCCAGACTGTGGTTGCAGTGCAGCACTATGCAGACTGTCATCCCATCATCCAAACAGCAGTAATTTGAAGTGTCCGGTGGACTATCAAATCAGTCAGGATTTGTAAAGTGTGTCTAGTCGCCCAACAGGGTATCCATGCACTTACAAATCCTGGAGGCTCATTCGAACAGCCAGGCCTTGAGGACCCTTTGGAATTCTTGGAGTGAGGTGATGGTCCGGAGTTGCCTGGGAAGTCTGCACAAAAAAAACAAGAGAACGCAGAGAAAGCTGTGAAAACGAGGGAAAAGCAAGAAGGCACACAAATGGGTGAATAAAGCAAGGAGAAGGCACTCAGAAAGCAGGGGGAAAAGCAAGGAAAAGACCGGAACGAGAGCCATGCAACAGCACTGGGAGAGCTGGGCCTGAGACGGTCATCTGCTTTCATTGTCGGAGGCCTAATGGTTTTCTGTGACTATTCACTATGAGATTGTTCTCATTCCACCAAGTTAACTTGATGCGATTTTCTTTTTTCAGTATGCTGACCAGTCATTAATGAAAAATGCCATTAAAACCTCAGAGGAGTCCTGGATAGAACAGCAAATGTTGGAGGACAAAAAGAGGGCAACTGATTGGGAAGCCACAAATGAAGCCATTGAGGAGCAAGTTGCCCGGGAATCCTACCTCCAGTGGCTACGAGATCAAGAGAAACAAGCCCGACAGGTAAGGATTGTATTTGTATTGTTTTTGTAATGATGCAATTGCCAATGTTCACCTCTTCGTTATGGAAATTACAGACTTTGACACAGTATATATTAATATCAATATAGTACAATCTGTTTTTCATCACATTTTGAAATTTCAGTCAATTTGATTCAGACACAGAAATCTGAAGGTTTTAAACTTTGCTATGAAAAAAACATGAATCCCTGACTCATTCCTAACATATAATGGTTTTTACCTAAAGAGCCTAATTTGTTGAACACCATTGACTTGCAGCGTAGTACATTTTAGTGCATTTTAATTAGGACAGTGATCAAGTCAGAGAGTCTATATCCAGTGATAAAGGGTCATAACATTCAATTTCAACAGTAACTGAGCAGTGGGATTCCCAGCAAGCTGTAGCTTGTACTTTGGCTTCTTGGGTAAGCATACAAAATGATAGGCAATCTATCAGACACAAATATTTAAATAAGGGTAACATTGTAAGAGAAGATGAAAAATGATTTTCCCCCCCTTCGCATAGTTGCATGCTTGAATCATCCCTGTAGTAGAGAGGGGAGTATAACGTTACCATTATAATAGTAGTCCCATGTTAAATGTAGCATAGAGGCTCTGAACATGGCTACTGAATAGCCTAATCACAATTTAAAAAGAAGCAAACTTCACTCAGAGATAATTATACTGAAAACCACACCCATAGAGGCCGCCATCCTTCAGATTTCTACTGCACATCGTGTAATACAGGAGTCTTTCTTGTGTTCTACTCAGACCACTTCTGATAAGTTAGTCTTTGAGATTTTGTCATACTTACATGTCTTTTATAGTTAGGGATTTTAGAAGCCTTCCCTGTTAAAACAATAGCAGGATGTTGGGTACTGCTAAGAGCCTTTTTAGACCTCTTTGGTCTTGTGGTTATATTCTGATGACCCTGACGAGGACTGTATTTATTGCCTTTATCCATCTCATATTCATAGACTGCAAATTATGCAGGAAACGTTCCAGTAAGATTTTAAATAATAGAGGCAAGTCTATCATTGGCTTCAAAAATCAAGAGGTAACTGCCTCAGATGAAGGCTTAGTTTCAACAAAAAAATGCACAGGATGTCTTTCTGGAGAAAACAAATGGTCTCTGAAATAGTTCTAGGTGAAGAGGGCCCATCTACCTCAAAACAGGCTTAAAAAAATATTAGTAGTGCAGCAAATCTTCTGAGGTACCTCACACCCAGAAAAGCCCAAGCTTCAACTAGCTCCATCCTCTCTAAAGAAGCCTCACACTCATTCCAAGTCTCCTTTTCCAGAGCTGCAGAAGATAGCATTTTCTCCATCTGCTTTTCTCTCACCTTGTGTAAATGAAGATTCACACAACTTTGACACCATCGCCAAGCAAAATCTACAGTTGCTTAAACAGAAGTATACATCGAGCTCCGTCAACTTCATCATCAGTGTCACTGTCAAATGTATTGACTGGAACATAAAATAACAGACAACCACTTTGCCCTCCACTAAAACCTTATCAGCAGTTTCCAAAGAAATCAACTACCTATTTGTTGATGGGCCACCCAGCACCATATCAGCCGGTAAGCCACAGAACAACAAGACACCTTCTGGCATAGATTGTCTACAACTGATAGATCTTCCTCAATTCAAATAACATACTTCAGAGTCTGCTGTGCCATCGGCCTACTTCTCAAATAAAACTATCTGAACAACCACCTGCAAAACTCTGACAGAGAAAAGGCATAGAATGGAGGGCCATTTGACCATGCCAACAGTCCTGGCCAGCTAAGAGTTAAATTCCAGAAGTAAGACAACTGAGAGTATATCTGAACCACATGTGGGAGGAAGTGAAGAGCCACATCACTCAGTGTCATACAAACCTTTTGAAAAATATTCTTGCCCATCCCACTGGTAATATCACCAACAATATGACTTGCATCGAGAACCAACAGTACCTGGTTAAGTCTAAATTCCAGTAGCCCTCAAAAGGGATATCAGAATTACATATTATAGGTATTTTCCAGAAAAGGCCCAACCACACAATACCCTCTGACTGGTTTCATTACCTGGGTATCACCACCAACTACTCTAAGACCACAGCTTGCAGAACTTGTTGCTTAAGCTGTATCTCCTGCTCAGACACCACAACTGGCTACTTTGACCCTGTTACTGGCCCACATGGGTTTCACTACAGATCACAACCATGATGATGGGAAGGCACTTTTCAAAAACCTCCTACTGGGATGACTATATATCCCCTTCAACATATTCTCGATAGCCTGCGCCTACAGGTTTTACACCAAATTACATAGCGTGGGGGGGTGTTATTTTTCAAAGGGTATCCAAATGTTTTGATACTTCTTTACCAGTGAAGGATGTTGACTGTGTCCTTTAGGACTGCAGAGATTCACTAAAGAAGTCAAATTTCTGTACAAATTATCAATCCAATTTAGAACGAGGTACTCAAGGTCCTACAGAATCCAGCCATAGTGTCAACAATGGTCCTGCTGCTGAATAAGAAATGTAAGGCATCTGATAATACTGCCTGCTTGCTTAAGTCATTCAAAAGCAGATTGCTGTTATGCAAGCATTTCAAAGAAGGTCTAGAAATCAGTCTACCTGCATGTGAAATTTCAGCAGCTGCCTATTGTCATGGAATCTCATTAAGAACATCCTCATGGCTCCATTTATTCTCTTTGAAACCCAAGGCACAACTGGAGATTTCTAATTTACCACTTTCAGGATCCACACTCTTTGGCCAGTGCACAGAAGAAAAGAACCTGGTAAGAAGAACAAAGAGAAACTTTGAAAGCTGTAGATCTGGAAAAACAGAAAAAGCTCTTCAAACAGCATATAGACAAAGACAAGGGGCATTACTATTGGAGGGTTCTATCCCTGAGTCGTCCAGTCTCCGCAACAACACAGGCCCAACCACAAAGTCAGTATTAAAGAAGATACCAGAAAGAACTAGGATAATTCAAGGACGTGAATCTATGAAATACTTATAGTGAAGAACAACCATTACAGGGAAGTATTTTTTTCCTCTGTGTGGATATGCGTGCAAGAAGCAGTACTGAATAACTACATTAATTTGGTGGGGAATAATGTACGTTTTTAATCGCTTTTTGACTCTGGATATCTTCAGCTGTGAGACAATTTTGGAATGCAACAATTGTTTTTTCAGTGCTTGATTTTGCTTAACCCCTTAGCTGCTTCCTCCAATGCCCCCCTCCTCCCCCACCCCCTCTGCCCCCGTGCTCAGCCCTTTTTGTGGTTATTTGGGGGTAGTTTGTGTTTAATTGAGGTAAAAAATAAATTTTAAAAAAAAAGCCATTTCCGGCCACATTTTCTTCTATAACTTTTTCCAGCTATGGGAGATTTTTTAAAGTAATATACCGTTAAGTCTGCTTGACTCTTCTGGATGTGGGGATATATAGGGCTTGTAGGTTAATCAAGAACCCTAGGTGCCCAGAGCCAATAAATGAGTTGCACATTGCAATGGATTTTCATTGTATATCAGTTATACAACAATTGATTGAAAAATAGGTATCAAGGAAACTATTGTATTTCATAAATGGGCCCAAGATAAGGTGTTGAGAAACAGTGGTTATTTGCAGATCTCTGAATTCCGGGGTCCCCATACTAGCATGTGAATTACAGGGCATTTCTAAAATGTTCTGCTATTCTGTGTTCCCCCAATTCCCCCGATAAAACTGGTACCTCACTTGTGTGGGTAGGCCTACTGCCTGCAGCAGGAAACACAACATGGACACATCACATTTTTACATTTAAATCTGACGTGTTTTTTGGAAAGTGCCTAACTCTGGATTTTGGCCTCTAGCTCAGCTGGCACCTAGGGAAACCTAGCGAACCTATATCTTTTTCGAAACTAGACACCTAGGGGAATTCAGAATGGGGTGACTTGTGGGGCTCTCACCAGGTTCTGTTACCCAGAATCCTTTGCAAACCTCAAAATTTGGCAAAAAACTTTTTCCTCAGATTTCGGTGCTGCAAAGTTCTAGAATTTGAGAGGAGCCACAAATTTTCTTCCACCCAGCATTTCCCCAAGTCTCCTGATAAAAATGGTACCTCACTTGTGTGGGTAGGCCTAGTCCCGTGTCAGGAATAGATCACACAATGGCCAATGTTGGTCCTTACATGAGGGCAACTGTTGACCCTGGGGTGATCCATTCCTGACACAGGCACTAGGTACAGGCACTCAAGTGGGGTAGCGTTTTTATCAGGACAGGTGGAGAAACACTGGGTGGTAGGAATTTTGTGGATCCCAGCTTATTCTTGTAGTTTGTGTGACAGAAATGCAAGAACAAATTGAGTTTTTAATCAACATTTCAACTTTGCAGGGTATTCTGGGTAAGAAAACTTCAGGGAATCCACACAAGTCACACCTTTGTGGACTCCCCCGGATGTCTAGTTTCCAGAAATGTCTGGATTTGGTAGGTTTCCCTATATGGGCGCCAAGCCCAGGACCAAAAACGTAGGTGCCTGCCTTACAAAACAAGGTTGTTTTGTGATCGATAATTTTGATGTCTCCACAATATGATTTGGGTGGTGGAATTTGGGGCTGAACTAAATTGGGGAGCTCCCAACAGAGCACTCTCTCTCTGCTTGCTGCCACATGTACCTGCTCTCTGGGTTGGGCTAACCTGCTATTGTCCCACTCCACAGACTGTACTTGCGAAGGGACAGCAGGACTATCTTCATCACCTCCCTCATAATCACTGGAAGAGGAGTTATCAAATGGGACTCCTCTTAATGAAAAAATCACTCCCAGATTCTGGACCATTGCCCTGTCCCTCAGATGCTGTCTCAGTCTCTGATCCTACGTCACAGCTGTCCTCTGTAACCCAAGTTAGGGCTTGAGAAGCAGTCATCCAACGAGATGCCATCTCTGCTACTGGCTAAACTGTTGCTCTAAACAGTTTGCATTATTTTTGTAGTCTGTGCCTTTGATTAATTTGTTAACCACATTTAGAGATAGCAAAATCAGTCTAAAAACAAAGTGGGAAGGTGCACACAGGCAAGCAATCATTTAATATATTCCTTTGAACAGTTTTTATCAGTTTTCCGTTACTATGCCTCTGATTATTGGTCTCATGTGACGTGACTGCTAATAAGCAGAAGTGCTATTGGCTAAAAAACAAATCTCAATTTTAGTGCACTCCTTACTCCTATTTGGCATGTTTATGATTGTCATAATCGGAGGAGTATATTCTTTGAATTTAGCTTTTAGTAGACCAGCATTTGTGATGTGTGCTGGCGTCCTGATTGTGCTGTGCAAGTGCACTTGCTGCCCAGTTTTGTCACAGTGCGTTTTTAGACAATATAGTGATGCTCTTAACATCAAAAGAAAACCCTGCCTAAAAGAGGGTTCCTACCTGCAGGCCTGGGAAAGATGCTTGAAACTAAGTAATCATAAAGCCAAAACTACCATTTAGAGCTGACCTGGCCAGAGCCTAAATATGTCTGCTACTGCAGTAACAAAAAATTACAATTTAAAAACTGAGCCATTTTTAAAATGTGATGGTTGACCAGATTAACCAGTCCATTTATCAATGGAATATTACTTAAGTTTATTCATCCCAGATACAAATGATCCTCTTAATTCAATCTTTGGTAGATATAGAGAAGTGATTTGTGTTTACAGATATTCATTCACATGCTTGAATCATTCCCATTAGTCATGCTGGAATACCCCGGTACTTCAAAATAGCAGTATACAGTGTAGAATGGACACAGACCTGAATCATCGTTGTATATTTAGTAGTACATTCACCTCATTTGAAAGAACCCAAACTTTATCCCACAAGGTGGACACTTAGACTCTCCAACTCCCCATAGAGGCCACCATAGCTCAGATATCTACTACCATTTGTATGGTAGTCCCCTGATCGAGCTCTGCTCTGATGTCTCACTGAACCTTAAATCTGTTACACCTTTGATTTTGCCCTGGATTTGCACACCATCTTCAGCTAACGTTCTGTGATTGTTTAGGGGGAACTGTATCAAATTCTTGGCCAGGGAGATCTTTATATCTGGCAGCCAACTAACACCATGGCTGACAAAGAAGAAAACACTTTTCAAACTCTGTTCGTCTTGTGGACTTAAGAAGATTTACAGTAGTGATCTTCATTCTAAATGTATCTGTCTTCATCCAATTCTTAAGGTGGCAAAATGTGACATTTGTCACACTTACATCTAAAACCTTTAGAAAGAATGTAGGTTGTCAATTGCATCTGATGGCTAAGGAAAATTGTTCTATTTGCACTCCAGAGATGCCCCCTCTTTAGGAGATTTTGGCAAGTGCTCATCCAAGCACTCCCACGAAGGCAGCGCAAAAAAGGATACTTATTCAGTTTTCTGAATTGGTCTTGTTTGGTACAGCGCATGCAGCCACCTCTATCACTAAGCATGGTAAACCTTCCTGTAAATCAAAACCCATGCGCAACCTGCTATGAAGAAAGATCTTAAAAAATACGATTTTCAGACATTACGTTGACTGTCAATGTTGATGTCCTCGTTGACAATCCGCTTCTAAGGTACATGCAACTTCGACGCTGATCTCATAGATGCCAGTAGCTGATATGTTGAATGACTACTTCGACAGTGGCCACTACACAGTGGGCAACACCGTTGACTGTCTTGATGGTGCCATTGCCGGAGACAGTCAACAGTCTCCTGGCACTCCTTACGGCCCCAAGAATTCACACTATTAGCCTGCCCTTGGCACTAACTCTTCCTCTTCAACCCATATCAGGTCCAGCATTGGCTCCGGTGCCAACTTTGGTTCCAGCGCCCTCCCCTGCAGCATTTCCTTTTGTTTTGATGCAGATGCAGTCTATGATGGATGAGTGTATACAGCCCATTGTGCTATCTGACTCGGCAGAATCCACCACAACCTTGAATGAGATCATGTCCGGCTCTGTCTAGCACATAGCCTCTAGGCAAACCTTCTATGATACCTTACCCTTACTCACATGGTAGCGCCCAAACTTTATACCATCTTTTTGTCCCTGATTCGCCCAATGATAACTATGATTACGTTGATTCCTGTGTTCCCTTCATATGATAAGTGGTATGAAGAACTTAAATGACAGTGAGATTGATACTTTCCCAAATACTGGTCTTGTGTTCCCACCTTGTCCTAACACGGAGGAAAGGGCCTCTTGCTTCTTTATGAGAAAAGCAGCATGAGTTCTAGATTTGCAGCTTCCTACAACAGAAGAATAATAATGTACTGACTGAAGTACTTCATCCGGGGCAGGATCCCACAGAGCCCCTGTTAACAATTAATGATGCCCTGAGGGATACCCTTTTGGGCACTTGGTCAGAACATGTTCAGATTAGCCTATTAATAGTCAGTCCTCTAGCCATAGTCCCATACCAGGCAATCCAACCTTCCTTTAGTCAACACCCTATGCCAGAGAGCCTGGAGGTACAGGCATTCACCAGCAAGATCAAGCCCAGTGTCTTTCCTACAACTCCACCTTATCATAAATTAAAGAGAATAACGTTTTTTGGAAAAATCATTTTATCCTCTACAATCCTGGCACTGAGGTCTGCTAAGTGGCTTCCAGGCCAAAATTGTCATGCTCTTTGACTTACCATGGCAAAAAGTTTGCTGGCTGTTCCGAATGACCTTGGTGTTTCTTATCCAGACAATTCAAGATTGTTATAATGCGGCAGAGTTTGTCATCCATTCTGTATTGGACATGAGACTGCTTATGTTGAGCAGTGAGTAGTAGTGTGACCCTTAAATGTTGCGCCTGGATGAGGTCTACTGGCAGTGATGTTCAGGCTCCTTAATGGGGAATGTTTGATGTCTCTTGCCTTTTTTGGTGAGAAAGCAGACTCTGCCTTGGAGCAGTTCAAGGAGAGCAGAGCCACAGCACCTTCTTTGGGCCAATAAGACAATTCCAACAACAATTTCACCCTCTTTGTGTCTCCGGTAGAGGTCTTCCATTTTGTAAATGCCCGACTCTTACACCAGCAAAGCAAGCCTTTCAGCCTTTGTGGCTATTGGCATGATTCTCAGACAGTGTTCTGGACAATGTGCAGCTCGGTACTCCACCCCTCCAGCAACCGCAAAACTACTTGTTTCCTTGCTAGCACAGTCACCATATTGGAGGCAGGATCGGATATTTGTGTCAAGGGTGACTGGCCATTTCAAACAAGTGGGTTCCCCGATTTGTCCATCAGGGCTACGCTCTCCATTTCTCTCTACCCCACTGCACCTTCCACCACCACCATCAGTGCTCCTGATGAGGGCCACCTGTCCATCTTGCGGCAGGTAGTGCTGACCCTTTTGGCCAATGGGGCTGTAGAGGGGGTTCCAGCCTTGAAAGTAGGAATTGGGTGTTACACTTGCTACTTCCTTGTGCCAAAAAAGGACAGAGGCCTTTATCCTATTTAAAATCTTCACTCTCTCAACACCTTCCAGCAGAAGGACAAATTAAATATGTGCACACTAGCCCAGTCTGGAGGCTGGATTTAGTGTTGAACCTGCAGGATGATTATTTTCATATCCCCGTCCTGCAGGCCCACAGGTGCTACAAGTGGATCACAGTGGGCCAGGAGTTTTTTCAGTTAGCAGTGCTCCCTGTTGGCCTCACCACACCTTCGTAGGTTGGAGATACCAGTCTTGTCCCTCTTTGATAACTGGCTGGTGGTGGTGGGCTATCCCCAAACAGTCATGAACCACCTTCAGAGAATGGCAAACCTCCTGACTTTGGAGTTCAATGTTCCAAAATCACACCTGACTCCTTTACTGAACCCTCCCGTTCATCAGAGCTGTTCTGGATACTGTACAATTGTGTGTCTTTTCCCCTGAGTGGAGATTCCAAGATTTTCAGGCTAGGATTTCAATGTTTGACTCTGTCCTGGATCTTAGTGCGGATGACTCTGAGGCTCCTGAAGTTGTTGGCCTCCTGCATCCAAGGAACAGAATGGTTCCTGTGCGAAGATCACGGTTTCCAGCTTTCCTAAACGGCAGTGGTGGTATACTTTTTCGCTGTTTTTGCAGTTTTCACAGTGATGGTCAATATTTTCTACTCTTCTGGTTTCTACCTGCACACAATTTGTTGGGAAAAGATGTGAAATTCCTGGATGAGGCCAAAAACATATACCTTTTTTAAAACTGGACAGAATTCAGCATGGTGTCATTTGTGTACATCACTCATGCTTTTTCCTGAATAATTGTGAAATAAAAACAATACTGAAAATAAGTTGGGAAGAGACCTATGCAACCTTATTTTCATCTGAAACTCATCCGAAGGCTGCTGTATGATATTGCTTTGAAGTCTGCTCTACTTAAAGGAATATACTGCTGTGTGCCCACATTCTTCTGGTAGCAGAGATAGTCCTTTTTGGAGGTCTAAACCCTAAGATGTCCACAGCCAGGCACAGTTGTGACTTGCAATGCTTTTACATTGTGTACCAACCATTTATCACTTGATAATGAAAAATATAATAAATTATAATTGGGCATGCATGAAAGTTAAATAATTTTAGAAATGTGTCCACGAATCTGAGTTCTGAGGACATAATGCGTGGTGAGTAAGTTTTTGCAAAGTGGTTTTTATGCACACTACCTCACAATAGAATTACAAAAACATTAACTTACTAGATAGTAGGTATTTGTCCTGACCTATTGTGCATGTGTGCATGCACGCTGATCACAAGATATGTGAAGGGTCAAAAAATGCTGTGCGATGGGACCTGAAATGCTTAGAAAAGATAGGCATTTCAGAATTGGATTGGCTGCAGTATTTGGGTCTGGCCTCCATGGAAACCCAATGATTCCAGCTATTTCTAAAAAGTATAATCTGGTATTGTATGACTTTTATGGATGCCCTCACTTTTTAGTGCCCAGAATGCACTTAAGAAAAAATCAAAAGTTGATTACGAATACTGAAATTCCCTTTTCTTTGAAGCAGAAATCTTGAATTTGCGACCTGCATGTCTCATATTTCTGTGAGGTATTTATGCTCAGTAAGCAGTGGCAATAGTCCTAGTACCCCACATTTCCACTCTTTTCTTGATTTAAAAACTATCCTCCTATGTGTGGGTACACCTATCTCTCAGGACAAGAAAGCCCCAAACACAGTCCTGAAACCTCTTTAAAAGTGCCTTTTGCAATATGGCTAGCTGATGCATTTGGGCCATGTAGATCTTCCAGGGGAATCTACCCATCCCAAACATTTTAGAAACCTAAAGAACCTGGAGATTTCCAGGATGTGGAGGCTTGATTGGGTTCCTACCAACCAGACCAATTATGAAATGAGTCCTGGTGTGGTTATCATTGTTCCTGCCACTTCTATTACATAGAATGCCCTGCAAATGATAAAGCATGCCTAAAACAGCTTTGCTTTCCATGGGATGATGACTGCAGTATTTGGGTCAAGGGTCAATTTGCACCCAGGGAAACCCTTAACCATGGGCGTTTTTGAAAACTAGATGCACTGTAATCCAGGGTCATGAATATGATAGAATATCTCTAAAACATCTGGCCAAAGTCCTACCGTCCTGCTTTCTCTCCCCCCCGTCCTGCTTTCTCTCCCCCCCGTCCTGCTTTCTCTCCCCCCCGTCGTGCTTTCTCTCCCCCGTCGTGCTTTCTCTCTCCCCCTCCTGTTTCCCGCAGATTTTCTACCACTCTTCATGTGAAGGGGAGTCTCCCTGAGCTCTGCTCAGTTTCTTTCTCTACATTGGAGCACCAAAAAGGCCAAGAAAGCTATGCCTCATCTTCAGAAACCCACTCAAAAGCCTTAAAGGTTCACTCAACCTACAACACCATTTGGGGGGGAGAAGGGGGTGGGGTGCTTATCTAACTTTGTCAGCAATGAAGAAACCGAAAAAATATTCTTCAGGCTCGTCGACGACAAAACTCTCGACCACGTCTACAGTAACGACTACGATCAGGTTGATGTTCACCACAGCAGTGTCCCCTATGATAGTGATGTCTTCACCATTATTATTGACGATAACAGCTAAAATCTATGAGAGCATAGTTGACGACTCTCCAACCATCAACTACGCACGTCGATGAGAATATTGTTCACGAGAGACAAACCACCTAAGAGTGCGTCGACATCAGATCTGTTGATGGGGCAGAAAGCGAAGGCACTCCAGAGAGACCCCAGTTGATGAGGAACAGCCGTCATCGTCTGACATGTCAGACTACAGCCTCGTCGACACAACCGTCGACGACTGACGCCATGACGAGAGAAGCGTCGACGACCGATCTGACAACTACAGATGCATTAAAATTTCTCCCTCTATCTTTGATAACTGTCGGAAGGAAAACATCTACAATCCTACCAATGCTTACCTCTCCAAGTAGGGTATTGCCCTGTCCTCCTCAACACCTATTAGATGGTGACGAGCATGGATATTCTCAAGATGAAGGAATGTTTGGAGTGGCCAACAGTCCATCACAACTCCACGTTAAATGTCAGGACCTGGATGAGAGGTTGACCAATATCAGGGAAATTATTCTTCAGCACAACCAGATCTGTCGTATTCTGCATATGATAAGATATCTCTGCCCCTATGCCAAGTTCTTTGGTGTCAGATCTCCAAAACATGTTGCATGACGACTACAGAAGATTTCGTCCCTCAGTACCAGCAACTCCAGCCACACAGCAGTATGATCTACAAATAGGAATGCAAACCCCTATCTCCAGCCATCCAGGGACACCGCTCAGCTGTATACAAACATCCCTTTCGTACAACCACTTCAGGATGACTCTGTCCACAGATTAAGATATGAAAGAGTGAGAAATACCTGAAACCACTTCTACTGAGTGGGACGAACACCTGATTTCTATGCCATCACCACAGTTTGCAGGACCAGGAGATTCCCTCCTAACCCAAAGGAGGATATAGGGGGGCTCCATAATTTAATGGAAAGAGCAGCTAGATGTTTCACGCTGCCCAGTCTCTCTCGAGAAACAGATTGTTTCCTGTATGATTTTAAGGAACCATACCTACAGTTGACTTTATATGGCAAGAAGGATTGAAAGCAATAAAAAAAACCAGCCACAATTCCTTCCCTAATCCCATGTTTGGAGAAAAAAAATATAAAGCCCTGGAAGATTCCCCAGCTTGTTAAATTGGGCAACCGAAGCTGGATTCCGTGGTATCTCAGGCGGTGCAACGCCGCTCGAAGAACCCTTCAACACCAATATCATCCCCGCTAGATAGAGAAGGACACCTTCTAAACAACATAGGAAAAAAGTTCTCCTCAGTAGCAGCAATACCTGTCAAAGCTGCCAACTCGTTAGCTATTCTGGGCAGACATGTCCTCATACATTGACCTCTTGCCCGAAGAAGCTAAACTAGAGACAAAGAAAGTGTTGCAGGAGGGAGAACAGATCGCAGCCGAAGTGATTGATTGCGCAATCAATATCTAATTAACAGGATTTAGACAACTGGCGGGGGCAGCAGTATTGCGCCGACAGGGTTGGCTGAAATCTACCTCTTTTAGACCAGAGGTACAAAACAAAATACTTGACATGACGTGATGGGGAATGTCTTTTTGGCAAGCTTGTGGATGAGATGCTACAATCCATCAAGGCGGAAACAGACACGGCCAGATCACTAGGTACACTGCAGTACAGAAGCCAGCCATTTCGAGAGGCAAGGAGCAGTGGACGTTGCTCCTTGCGTAGTGGTTTCCAGTCATATAAGACAACACCAAACAGCTCAAACAGGTTTTCGACAGCAGTACGGACAACAACAGTAGCAGCAATAGACTACCAACTACAGCTGCCTACAGGCACCCCATGAGGGGAAGAACTGCAGCCCGTGGCAAAGACACAGGCAGAAAACAATGACCATGCTTACTCCAGTATTGGAACTTTAATAGATTCACATGCTTGAATCATTCCCCATCGTCGAGATGGGAGTCCCCGGTATTTACACCAGTAGTGTCAAGATATAATAACAAAGAAAAAAGGCCTTAGGCCTCTTCAATTTAACAGTCTATCAGAGTCATTTTGTGAAAAGGACCAAACTAGAGCATCCACCAATCGGGCGACAGCACCCTCTAGAATCCTCCTGAGAGAAGCTCCAGCACCTCAGATTTTCTACCGCACATCGTGCTAGGGAGTCTCCTCAGAGCTCTGCTCTTTCTTCACACCTTTTCAACATTTTCTCACAGAGAAACTTATCTAACTTGATTTGTCAACTATTTTCCAACTATGTCTGACAAGGAGAAGAAGGGTCTTTTCAGAGACTGCAAGACTTGTGGAAAGAAAAGGCTTCATTCTGAAGACCCTCACCAAGACTGTATTTACTGCCTCTACCCAGACCATTCAGCTAAAGACTGTAAGATTTGTCGGACCTTTTCCTCTAAGACTTTAAAGGACAGGGAAGGCAGATTATTGATATGGCTGCAGAAACTAAAACATAGAGATAATCCAGTTTCTGATTCTGAGAGTGATGAATCTTCGAGATCATCAAAGAGGGTGAGATCAGGCTCAAGATCTCCCTCCCAACTCTCAGGAAAAGCCCACAAACATACTGCTTCAGGGTCTTATAAGGGCCGCAGCCCATCTTCCTCTCCTAAGAAAGCTTCCAGGAAAGAGGGGAGAAGTCATTCTACCAGTTCAGAGCGGCACAGACAATCTTCCTCTGTACCACCATCTGTGCCTTTTTAAGAAGCCATCCTCTGTAACTGGGGAAAAAAGCATAGTTGACGACGGATTCATCGTCGACGAGTACTTTTCCGATGAAGACATCCAGTTCTGAGCTTCCACCGTTGCAGGCTCCGCCGGTGACAATGTCGACGAGGACAGGTACCCCACCGTCGACGAGAACTGCAGCTACGACATCAGCGTCGACGACCGTCTACACGTCCTCGTCGACGGCGCTGATGTCCGTGTCAGCCCTACCGTCGTCGACGGTAGACTCGTCGGCGAGACTTTCTTCTATTAAGATCTCCGTGCGCCCAGCGTCTACGACACCGCCTACGACGAAGTCTATGTATGCGCCGTCGACTACACCGTCGACAAGGGAGAAACATCAGAAAAGTGTGGAAAAATTGACGCCAACTCATACATCACCTCGTAAGGTGTCCTCCCTTGTTCCAGTGCACCTTTTAGAGGGAGACGAAGACTCAGATGATGGGGGGGCCATTTGGAACAGCCCACAGTCCATCCCAACTGAACGTAAAGTATCAGGAAGAGGAGGATTATGAGGAAGCCTATGACCCCCAATTTTATGCAGAACAACAGCAATACCAACAGGGAGCATATATTCCATCCTCCCTATTGACTGACCTCAGAGCGATGTTGGCTGATTACAGCAGGCGGTTTCCTCCTCAAGGAGAACAACCTCCCCCATTGCGCGTCTCTGGGGTTACCACTCCACATCAGAGGCCAACTTCCTTACCTCTCACGAATGTGGCTACTCCTGATATGACACTTCCTCAGGATATGGACATCTCAGAGGGAGATCAGGAAGAAGGGGAGCTCATGGACACTCACTCTGAGTGGGACGAATACATCATCCCTGCTCCTCCTCCTCCTTCTCAATCTAAGGTGGAATCCCCACCAGAAGACATAGGGGGGTTTCACAATCTTCTAGAGAGCTGCCAAACGTTTTGCTTTACCAATGCCAATCAAGCAAACAGACCGTTTCCTTTACGACTTCAAGGAACCTTTTCAGAAATCTGTACGCTCTATCCCGATGGTTGACTACCTGTGGGAAGAGGGTCTTAAAGTCATGCATAATCCGGCTACAGTTACTGCAATACTGCCTCGTTTAGATAAGAAATACAAGGCACCGGACGATGCACCACCATGTCTAACTGTACACCCTCCTCCGGATTCGGTGGTAGTGCAGGCAGCACAAAGAAGATCTAAGAACCCTTCTGCCCCGATTACCGCACCCCCAGACAAAGAGGGTAGACGGCTAGATAATATAGGTAAAAGGTTTTCCTCTATGGCTAGCCTAGTGGTAAGAGCCGCCAACTCTTTGGCTATACTGGCTAGGTTTGATAGGCAACTTTGGGCAGGCATTGCACCTTATATTGGCCAATTGCCGAAAGATACAAGATCAGAGGCAAACAAAACGGTACAGGAGGGTCAACGCACGTCTGCAGAACTTATCGACTGTGCAATGGACATTGCAACCACTGCTTTTCGACAGCTCGCCGGTGCAGCAGTGCTTAGAAGACAAAGTTGGCTTAAAGCTACCTCTTTCCGTCCAGAGGTGCAAAATAAAATCTTGGACTTACCTTTTGATGGCCAGGTGTTGTTTGGGAAACACATTGATGATGCCTTACAATCCATCAAATCGGACAGACACGGCAAGGTCACTAGGGACCCTGCAATATCGAAAGTCTTCCTTTCGACCTAGAGGGTGTGGCCAACCCTCATACAGAGGAGGATATCAGCAACACAGATATTCCACCTATCCTTCCTCTTCCCAACAATATCGCCAATACTACTCACAGAGGCAACCGCCGCAACCAGCCTATGGTATGGAGGTCGTGGACGCTCAACCCGCCCGGCCAAAGATTCGGCTCGTAGAGCCTGATGCATCCGAGGCTCCGGCTACGTCCAACTCTCCTCCTTTCATTCTGGGCGGGAGGATATCTCTCTTCCTCGAACAATGGCAAGCCATCACTTCAGACAAGTGGGTCCTACAATTAGTGAAACGGGGCCATACTTTAGAATTTACCCTACTACCTCCCTCCAACCCACCCCAACAGGACTCCTTCAAGATACCCTCAACAACTCAAAAAGGAGATCGACAAAATGCTTCTCAAAGGAGCTATAGAGAAGGTACCTCGAGCCCAGCGGGGAACAGGATTTTATTCCAGGTTCTTCCTCATTCAGAAAAAGTGGAAGGATTGGAGGCCAATCCTCGATTTAAGGGAGCTAAATGCCTACTTAAAAAAGCAATCGTTCCATATGATCAGCCTACAAGATGTCGTCCTGAGTCTCAACCAGGGAGATTTCATGTCTACGCTAGACCTGAAAAATGCATACTTTCACATACCCATCCACCCGGCCCACAGAAAATACCTGAGATTCACCGTAGCCGGCAGTCATTTTCAATTCCGTGTCCTTCCTTTCGGACTGAAATCAGCTCCCAGAATATTTACGAAATGCCTAGCACCAATCGCAGCCTTTCTCAGAAGGAGAAAACACCAAATTTTTCCATACTTAGACGATTGGCTGATAAAGGCAAAGACCTGCGCAGGAGCGCACAGATCAACAAAAAAGTGCGTTTCCTTACTAACCAACCTCGGACTCACCATCAACTAGGAAAAATCCAAGCCTCTACCAGCACGCAACATTACCTTTCTAGGGGCAAACTGGACACACAATCCATGTCCCACTTTAGAGAGGCAACAAAGGTTACCGACTCTAACAAGTTCCATACAGAGAAGAAGCAAGGTTACTGTCCGTCTGTTCAAGTCTCTGTTGGGCATGATGTCTTCATGCATACCTTTAGTTCCTCTATGCCGTCTAAAGATGTGCCCCTTGCAGGCGCGACTGAATTGTCAATGGCTCCAAGTGTCGGGCACTTTCGAGGATCAGATACACATAACTCCAACAATGCTCAGGGCTCTGAGATAGTGATTTCTAAGGCATCATCTATCAATCAGCCTTTCGTTTCTACAGCAGCCAGCTCCGTGGACCATTACAACGGATGCATCCCTGGAAGGCTTGGGGGGCTGTGCTACAGGATCTGCAAATAAGTGGCAAATGGCCACCGCATCTGGCATCAATGCATATCAATTGGCTGGAGCTCAGAGCAGTGCGCCTGGCATTACAGGCTTTTCTTCCCAAGATCTCAGGATCGCAAGTGGTAATAAGGACGGACAACACCACCACGATGCATTACCTCAACAAACAAGGAGGCACAAGATCTCTCTCTCTCCAGAGAAGCCCAGAGAATCTGGAATTGGGCCTCACAGCAAAGCATCACATTATCAGCGGTACACTTGCCGGGAATAGACAACAAGACAGCAGTGGCACTCAGCAGGCAGAAGTCGAGCTGCCACGAGTGGGAGCTAGACCAGTCAGTAGTGAACCACATTTTTTCCCAGTGGTGAACACCGACAGTAGACCTGTTTGCAAACAAGCACAGCGCCAAATGCCAGTTCTTCGCAAGTTGGCATCACCAGAAGGGATCTTGGGAGAATGCGTTTTCGATAGTCTGGTCAGACATCTTTGCTTACGCCTTTCCTCCAATTCCGTTGATCCCACGGGTCCTCACGAAGATGAAAGCAGAGCCGTGCACTCTGATATTAGTAGCTCCGTACTGGCCGCGTCAGCATTGGTTCACGGAACTTCTCCTTCTGTCAATCAAGCCTCACATTCCGCTGGAGCAGTTTCCCCAAATGTTGACAATGAACAATGGCCAGGTTTGGCACCTGGATCCGAAGTCGATGCGTTTATCAGCATGGCTCCTGACCACAGGGAGTTCGTACATTTGAATATCCCACAGGAGTGTAGGGATATTTTGTCAAAAGCCAGAGCTGATAGCACCAATAAAACTTATTATTGTAAATGGAGACGATTCTGTGTCTGGTGTCATCAACGACAGATTAACCCTTTGATCTCACCACCAGAGGAAATATTACCGTACCTATTTCAGCTAGCTCAAGCTGGCCTGGCACATTCTTCCATTAAAGTTCACCTAGCAGCGATAGCTGCATGCAGACGTTCGGATGCTTCACCCTCACTCTACTCCTCTCGTCTGATTAAGAGGTTCTTGAAGGGGCTTTTCAGAGTTTTCCCTCCTTTCAGACCTCCTTCATGGAACCTAAATATCATCTTAGCACAACTGATGAAACATCCGTTTGAGCCGATCCATCGTGCTTCTCAAGTTCCTTTCATGGAAGGTTGCTTTATTGGTAGCTCTCACATCAGCTAGGCGAGTCAGGGAGGTGCAAGCTCTCTCCATTTAAGAGCCATTCCTACAGCTTAAACATGACAGACTGCTAATGTGCACTAACCCGCATTTTATGCCAAAGGTTCCTTCAGACTTTCACATCAATGAACCTTTAGTCTTCAAATCCTTTTTTCCTCATCCATCCACTCCGGCTGAGAGGGCATTACACTCCTTAGACGTTAAAAGATGTGTTCAATTCTATTTGGACAGGACTCAATCTTTTTGACGCTCTAATCAGCTATTCGTGGCATACAGTGCTCCTAGAAAAGGTCATCCACTCTCCAAGCAGAGTATTTCCAGATTTATCGCCTCAGCCATTCGCTTCTGCCATCAAGCAGCGGGCAAACCTCTGCACTCACCTGTACATGCCCACTCCACGAGGGCAGTCTCATCGTCAGCGGCGCTGTTCGCCGGAGTTTCACTACAAGACATTTGTAGGGCAGCAACATGGAGGAGCTGTCATACATTCACAAAACACTACTGCTTGAAATCTCTATCTCAGGGAGAGGTAGCAGTGGGTCAAGCGGTTCTCAGGAATCTCTTCAGGTGAAGGTGAGCCATCTCTTCTCCATCCTAGAACAGGTATGCACATTGTTTATATCCTTTATATTCGCTTACACAGTTAAAAAAAAAAAAGTAAACAAGAATAAGAGAACATTCTGACAGACAGATAAGTGGTCATTTTTAATGATAGTATTCATATTACATACGTGTTTTGGGATACTTTTTGCTTTGTCATTCTGGTTATCTATATATGTGTGTATGTGTGTGTGTATATATATATATATATATATATATATATATATATACATATATATATATATACATACACCTTTATAGATTTATATACAGGAATATAATGAGGTTTCATGTATCAAGGTGTTTTCGATCAAATGTTATTATACTACAATGTGCATGGCTACTGCTCTCTACTCTGATTCAAGCATGTGAATTTATGAAAGTTCCAATACTGGATTAAGAAAATAAGTTACTTACCTGTAACTGTAGTTCTCCAATATTGGAATCTTTCATAGATTCACATGTGACCCACCCGCCTCCCCGGAGAAGCTCACTTCACCTCTCTCTCTTCTTTTTTCCTATATTGTACGCACTTGTGCTTGGAAAATCTGAGGTGCTGGAGCTTCTCTCAGGAGGATTCTAGAGGGTGCTGTCGCCTGATTGGTGGATGCTCAAGTTTGGAACTTTTCACAAAATGACTCTGATAGACTGTCAAATTGAAGAGGCCTAAGGCCTTTTTTCTTTGTTATTATATCTTGACACTACTGGTGTAAATTATACCGGGGACTCCCATCTTTACGACGGGGAATGATTCAAGCATGCTTGCTACTCTAATTCAAGCATGTGAATCTATGAAAGATCCAATACTGGAGAAGAAAATTGGTTACTTACCTGTGACTATAGTTCTCTAGTACTGGTATCTTTCATAGATTCACATACAATGCACCCTCCTCCCCTCAGAGGCTCCCCTCAAATATGAAAATATATACTTTGCACTCGTACTAGAAAATCTGAGGGAAACAGCCTTTGTTGGGCGTATTCTAGAGGGTGCTGTCGCCCAGTTGGTTGTAGTTCAGATTTTTTTTATTTTTTATAAAAGAACATGGATAGGCTATAATGCCTGTTTAGGCCATTGAGGCCTAGTGTGATATACTTACTGCTATGTATATTTAAGGTTACCGTGGGACTCCCACCTTGACGACAGGGATGATTTAAACATGTGAATCTATGAAAGATACCAATACTGGAGAACTATAGTTACAGGTAAGTAACCAGTTTTCTTCTCTTGATTAAAAACAATCCGCTTGAGTGAATTGGTCAGTTTTACTGTGTGGGAACAGGGCAAAAATGTTGACCATGTGAAGTCAGTGAGCCTTCATGTGGTTACAGTTTTGTCTATTTTGAAGCTCTCTGATCTTTATGCCAGTGTATGTCAGGGCAGTATATGGGACATGTAGAGTGGCCCAGCTTAGCCTTCCTTTTCCGGACCCTCTTCTCTTCAAGTGTCCCAACATCAAAAAGAGTCATTTAATGCAGCTGTTAAGAGCTTGTTTTCCAGTGGATGACATAAATGTCAATGATTGTTGTACAAAAGTGATTAACCCCTTTGCTGCTAGACCTTTTTCTCCTCTCCAATGCTAATCCTTTTTTGGCTATTTGGGGTAGTTCACGTTTAGGCCTCCATAACTTTGTCCACTTAAGCTATCCATGCCAAATTTGCGTCCTTTTTTCCATAATATCCTGGGGATTCTAAAGATACCCAGGTTTTGTGGATTCCCCTGAGGGGACCGAAAAATTAGCCACAACATACCTAATTTTGTTTTTTTGAGTTGGGTGTAAAAATGCAGAAAAAAAGTGCTGCAGAAGTGTTTTTTTTTTTTTTTTTTTTTTTCCCCCCCTACAAATGGCATCAACAAAAGGTTTGCGGTGCTAAAGTTTCCATCTTCCCAGCTTTCAGGAACAGGCAGGCTTGATTCAGAAAATGCAATTTAAAACAATTTTGGCTTTTTACTGGGAGATAGCATATTTTTCCAACTGTTTTTGTGCTTTCAACCTCCTTCCAGTTTGTGGTGGAAACTGGTGTGAAACCCATGGTAGATCCTGGAAACTATTCATTTCTGAAAACTAGTCGTCATTCTGAATCCTTCAAGGTTTTCTCAAAGAAACCAAGTGTTGAAATAAAGTATTGACAGTGAGTAAGAAAAAGACAGGCATGTGTGACAGCACTTCATCAGAATGGTAGATTTACAAAAGCTATAAACTATTACATTGGCTAGACCCTTCTGGTTGTGGAGTATGCAGAATTTGTGGGTATTCCAAGAACTAGAGGTACCCAGAGCCAACAACTGATCTGCAACTTGCAATGGTGTTTCATTGTGTACAGAGTACAGACCAATTCATGTACTAAAATATCAATAGTGAAAAATAGGTGCTAAGGAAACCTGTGTTTTTTTTCCAAAATGGGCACAAGATATGGCGTTTAGAAGCAGGGGTTATTTGCGCACATCTGAATGTGTGGGTACCCAAGCTAGTGTGCAAATTAGAGGGTATTTCTCAAAATGACTTCTTTCTTACACGTTCTTACATTTGGAAGATGCAAATGCAGAGAAATAGTGTTGGTAATAACAGAGTTCTACTATTCTGTGTTCCTGTAAGTCTCCCAATAAATATCGTACCTCACTTGTGTGGATAGGCCTAGTGCCTGCGGCAGGAAACTGCCCAAAACGCAACATGGATACATCAAATATTTCCATGCTTAACGGACCTATTATTTTTGGAAAGTGGGTAACTGGTTTTCGGGGCCCTAGCAAACCTTTACAATTTTTAAATTTAGACTCCTAGGAGAATCCAGGGTGACGTGACGTCCGTGGCTCTCACCAAGTTCTGTTACCAAGAATCCCTTGCAAACCTCAAAATTCGACTAAAAACACATTTCCGTGATGGAAAGATCTGGAATCTACGTTAAGCCACAAACTTCCTTCCACCCAGCATTCCCTAAGTCTTCTGGATTCTAAAGGAAGCCACAAACTTTCTTCCACCCAGCATTTCCCTACATCTTCTGATAAGAATGGTACCTCACTTGTGTGGGTAGGCATAGTGCCTGCATCAGTAAACAGCTCAAAACGTAACATAGATGCAGCAGATTTTTCTACACAGAACTGGTCTGTTTTTTGCAGAGTGGTTAGCAGTGGTTTTTTAATCCATAATGCCCTGCAAACCTAAAAGTTTGCCTGAAATCACACATTTTCCTTACATTTCTGTGCTGAAAACTTCCGGATTCTGCATGAATCCCCAGAATTCCTACCACCTAGCATTGCCTCACTTGTACCAATAAAAATGCTGTGCCATGTGTGTGGCTTGGCCTAGTGCCAGTGACCAGAACAGATCAAACCCAAGGACAAAGGAAGCCCTTGTATGGGGACAGAAAATGGCCAAAATATATCCCCAGTTATGGGATGCGGGCCTTGTCTAAGGGGCCACATCCCACAACTAAAATAAATACCTGCTGTCTAGTGGAGTAGACCCCTGCTTTGGGATCGCCCTCCTTCAGTGATCCACAGGGATCTACTTGGGAAAGGTGTCATTGGGAAGAGGAGATTCTCAACTTTCAAGTGATACCTCCCCCGTCTGAATCAGTAATCGGTGCTGATAGCACCCTCTCCCCCAGGCACAGATAAAGTGAAATGTGGTCAGCGCCCAATGCACATCAATCTTCATTTCAGTGCAAAAACGGAATTGCATTTGGTGCTGGGGAAGCTCTTCCCCAGTTCTCAGAGCTATTTTCAGTTACAGGAAATCTCTTTGGTGCCCCACCAGAGGGATTTCCTACTTCCATAGAGGTCTTGGAGTCGTCCTTGATACACGAGTACCATGACTGAGGATGGCTATGAGTCATCTTCAACCTGGAACAGCTTAATGCACTTTTGGCTTCCAGAAGACTTCTTGGCATCAAACCTTGAGGATGTACTTTGGTATCACATTGCCTAAATTTTGAGTGGTTTCTAAGGAACATGGAGAACATGTTTGTAAGAACACTCAAGTATGTCTCTGACGTACAGAATCGCTAGATGTTGAAAGAGCACCAGACAATGTGATTCTGAACGTATTTAGTTAGCATAGGAAACCATGATGACCAATTCTGGGCTATGTGGCATTTCTAGTGCAGTGTACTTCAGCACTGTGACATCTCCCTGAGCAACAGCACATACCTTAGTAGAATAAGCTCTTAACTTTTGCATCTGTATAGCACACTTTGATGCCAAATTTGAAGGCAGTATCAAGTACCATGCTGATCATCATGACAGCCATTCAGAAACAGGATCTGTCATAATAACATGCGATATTGCATTTACCCAGAAATAGAGCATATATTGAAATACCAAAAAGGAATTCTGTTGATGAAAAATGCGTTTCCTCTGAAACGTCTCTTGGCACAGATATAATGACTTAATTCTCAACTCCTAATCTAAAATGTTTATAAGAGACCTTATTTGAAAGGGACTTGAATAGTGAAGAAAATGTTCCATAAAGTATGCCCAAACTGTGTCTTTTGAGTCTTGGAAGTTTACACCATTTGATTACTCTTTTTTACTGGTCTTCCTAGCCAGCCACATTTTTTCAGGTTCCTAGTAGTACTTTAAGAAAAAAAAAAGATTTAGTATATTTGTTTTTACCCATTCTCTTCATTGTTCTGCAGAGGAACTTATTATTGACTTTACTTGTGGCATCTGTTCACTTACGTACAGTTTTATTCATTGCTTAACCGTAAAGATTGTCTTTCTTGTAGCAATGAGTTCAGCCAATAGGATAGAGGAGTTGCAGACATTATCATGCCACCATTGGCTGTCTTCTAGTGCATCCATTGGCTGTCTTCTAGTGCATCCATTGGCTGTCTTCTAGTGCATCCATTGGCTGTCTTCTAGGACATCCATTGGCTGTCTTCTAGTGCATCCATTGGCTGTCTTCTAGGACATCCATTGGCTGTCTTCTAGTGCATCCATTGGCTGTCTTCTACCCACTTGCCTGTCCTTTTTAGGGTCGAGCGTGCAAGCGCTCTGGCCCCTATTGTAATCTCTCTCAGGGCTCTTAACCACGCCCATGCCATGCCCATCAGTTTTGTTGGTTTGTGAGCTTACCTTTTAAAATGTGCTCGATTCAATTTGTGAAAGGCATGCATACGTAAAGCCTTTTCCGGTGTTTAGCCCTCCTCGACAGCACCGTTAAACTACTGAAAACATAAAAGGCTCAATGTTTTTCGCAAGGCTTTTGGACAACGTTTTCTTTCTATTTCCTATGCAGTGCTATCTCGCTGGGCAGTAGTCGAGCATTGTGCATGACACAGACCATGTTACATAGATAATTGCATAACTGCAAATACGTTTGACTGTGAGCAAACGCCGGTGTCCCTTTGTGTGATCCTTCACTCTCATACTCATGTATGGAGCTTTAAATCAGCAAGCTTGTGTAAAACTGTATTACTTTTCATTTTCAATTCACGTGGCAAGAAAAGTCTGGTTAGGACCTTACAACGCTCAAAACTCGAGTCAAACTAATGCGAGACCCATTACATTGCAAATGCTTGTTGCATTAGATGGTGTCTGCCTTCCACATTGGCCAGACTATTTCTCTTCAATCTTTTTTTCCCTCCTAATCCTACCAGTGAAGAGGAAGACAAGCTGCATGGGCTGGATCCTAGGTATGCAGGTGTGCTCTTTCCTTGTATGTTGGACTCAGAGTGGGTGGATGATCAAATGGGATGATCCATTTTTATGACAACCTAAGATTCTCCCGTAGGGGATTTCCATGTATAGTCATAAACACTGAATAGTTCGCCCACCTGTGGGGACCACGGAGCACTGTTCTGAAATTGTCTTCTTAAGTGGTGTTGATCGCCTTTCTTCAGGAAGGCCTGCAAAGTCTCTTAATGTCAATATGCAACTTAGAGAGGCTACAAAGGCCAAACTTCTTCCTCCTACTTGGTAGAAAAAAGGGTACTGCAAAGTAGATATGCATTCAGATGCATGGATATTCTAAAGATTTTGCAGATTTTTTTTTTCAAAAACCTTTTTGCAATGTTATATAAGGATGAAGAAATGCAGTGTAGCGCATAGATCGCCATTATACAGATTTAAAATGAAGCTGTGCCTTTAAGAGCGGATATTCCTCCCATATCCCATCATGCTTAGCAAGAGGAAGTTGCCTTAGTTCTTTTTTCCGGCTCCTTCTGACAGGACACTGAAGCATTGAACTCCTCCTATTTATAGGTTTTTCACTGAAATTTCTGATCAAATGATTTTGATTACAAATGTACTCGACATTTTTCATCTTGCTTGAGTATTTTCTGTCTTTTTGTAAAATCCTATTTCCATCCAAAATGCCTTCACTTTTTGACAAGTGCCCTCGCTGTCGCAGAAAGAAGGCCAAAGCAGACCCACACGAGTTCTGTATTATCTGCCTTCCAGCTTCACACACACCAGATGCCTGTGAGATATGTAAAAACTTCTCCAGACGCACACTACGTGACAGGGAGAAAATTTGTCTCCAGGCCAAAGAAAATAGCAGACGAAAAAAGTCCGGTAGGACCTTGAAGGTCAGTCTTCCACCAGGACTCTTACTTCGTCGACAATGGCAGGTACAAAACGCAGCTCTGCTCACAAAAACGACGCAGGTACCGCTCGATGTCAAGGCAAGTAACAGCGCCAACATGTTCGCCGTTGAAAACAAGCTCGCCAGCGAGGAAGAGACACCCCTCGCCGTCTCGTTACTCTTCGATGTCAAGAGTTTACACGCTGTCGAGATGACATGGATATCTGATGTCGGAGTGCCGCATGGAAGATCGACGCCTAGGGACACCTCACGTCAGACTATCAACGAGGGACACCTGACGTCATAAGGGATCGACTTCGAGAGGAACACGTCTTAAATCACCGTCCAGGAGTTTGTTGACATCGTGGAGGTCTCAAAGGAAGAGACGGAGGGTTTAATCCACATCTGAATCCTCTGCGTCTCTCGTGATACTACCATCTTCTCCTCAGCCATCTCCTCCACATACGACAATGCCTTTGCCACTTTCTCCACCAGCTCCTCCTGCGACACCTCCTTAGATACCGCCTTCTGAATCGGCCCTTACAACTCTTGCAGGATCCTCAAGACGTTCACATCATAAGTCTTCTAGAGGCTCCTCTACATCTAGACACAGCCACCATCATGACTCTAACAGATCAACATCTCGCTCTCATCGTCTGCATTCGCCTACAGAGACTATTGTCCAACTCTGTCTGACTCTTCGCCACAAATCTTGCCGATTGAAGACGTAAAGACGTTTCAGGAAGTCCTTGTCTGAGGTGCTACCAAATTTAACATCCCCATGGCAGTTCCTACACCGACAACATCAGTTACACCAACGGTCTTCTGCAAGACCCTTGCTTTCGCTGGTCCCAGGTCTTCTTGAACCGGTGATGGACCTATTCTTGACACTAGCCACGGCCAAGACTGCACCTTCTAAATTCCAGAAGAAATATAGTCCTCCAGAACAGGATCCTTTATTTCTAAGGGCAGACCCAACACCAGATTTGATCGTTATTGTCGCTGCCAAGAAGCTACATCGACTTTTCCTTCATCCTCCTCTCCACCAGACAAGGAGAGTGAAAAAGATGCGTCAGGCCCGCAAAGTTTGTTCAACGTCGGCCATTTCCATTAAGACAGCTAGTGCCGCGGCCCTTTTGGGCCAATTCGCTGATCACCTTCCCAAAGATAAGAAAGAAGATTTCCTTGAAATCATTAACAAAGGGGCCTTCGTCTCTAACCAGAATATAAGCACAGCAGCGGATTCTTCTATTTTAGCAGCTCATGGGTATTGTCATGGAATATCCCAAAGAAGGCATTTGTGGCTACGTCTTACTTCTCTCAAGCCAGATGCGCAGCAAAGAATACCGAACCTTCTATGTACAGGTTCTACTCTGGGTCTCACGCGTATGATGAGATGTCTATCTAGAATGAAAGCAGAACTAGACACTTATAAGCCTGCAGGCATTGAACAACCGAGAGAGTGCGTAAGTCTTTCCGTCCCTACCACCGCAGCTTTTTTTCTTGCAAAGAATCCAAACTCCGCAATGGGTGCCACCTAGATCTCAGCAGCAACAGCACCAGAGACCGTATCAAACTCAACGCAAACAGATACGGGGTCGATCCACTCCACAAACCGCCCAAGGAGGACATCAAACATCTGCGTCTAAACCCTGAATCCTCCCCCCCCCCCCCCCCTCCCCCCTTCTGTTACCCACTTCGGTAGGGGGAAGTATTTTGCATTACCTGGAAGAGTGGCAACGCATAACATCGGACGCCTTGGTTTTGAATATTGTGAAGAATGGATATTGTCTCAGGTTCACATATCCTCTGCCTTCTATTCCACCAAAGTCATCCAGTTTTCACCTCGATGCTCTCAAAGTGGAGGTCAAAATCCTATTACAAAAGAAGGTGATAGAATCAGTTCCCACGGTTCAATGGGGAAAAGGAATCTACTCAAGGTACTAATTCAGACCCATTCTCGATCTAAGAATAGCCAACAATTGGATTTGGAAAGAGAAGTTCAGAATGCTGTATTTAGATCAGATCTACCCCCAGCTTCACCAGGGAGATTGGCTCTGTTCCATAGATCTTCAGAATGCTTACTTCCACATTCCTGTTGCCTGAAAACACAGACGTTCCTGAGATTTCTTGTGGGACAAGACCATTACCAATATGTAGTGCTCCCTTTCGGCCTCAAGTCAGGACCCAGAACGTTCTCCAAATGCATGGCGGTGGTGGCAGCCCATCTAAGAAAACATCAAATCTTGGTCTATCCCTATCTAGACGATTGGCTCTGACGTTTCAATTGACGATTGAAAGACATCCACATCTCAAAAAGCCCAACTACATTTCAGTTGGATCTACCAACTTCTTCAACAACTGGGCCTTCAGGTCAACCTCACAAAGTCAACGCCATCACCTGTCCAGAGGTTGCACTACTTAGGCGCCACCATCAACACCATTCAAGCAAAGGTGTTTCCTTTGGAGGAGTGACCTTAATCGGTCCTTTGGAAATGTCAAGCTCTCTCTCTCTCGATAGAGAGAGAGAGAGAGAGAGAGAGAGACAGAGAGAGCGCCTCAGTCATTGGCGTGGAATAGTTGTGTCTCTCCTAGGGTCGATTGGGTCTTGCATCTACCTCACTCATAATGCTTACCTCCACATGAGGCCTTTGCAGGAATGACTGGAAAACCAATGGAATCAGCTGATCGGCAAATGGGGAGGACAGGATCACACTCTCTCCACATGCAATACAATCCCTCAAGTGGTGGCGTTCTCTGAACAATCTTCTGAAAGGGATGCCATTCCACCAACAGGTTCCCACATCGACGATCGTCACGGATGTATCGTTCATCGGATGGGGTGCCCATGTGGATCATCTACAGATTCAAGGCTCTTGGTCTTGGAAGGAGAGATCGCATCACATCAATCTCCTAGAGCTACATGCAGTCCATCTCGCACTCAAAGCCTTCCTTCCTGCATTCACCAAAAATACTCTGCTTATTCAAACAGACCATGCGGCTACCATGCACTACTTGAACAAGCAGGGGGCCACCAGATCCAGGACTCTATCTCTGGAGGCTGAAACAATCTGGAACTGGCTTCTGGCCAGGAACTTAACCATAACAACGACTTAACTTCCTGGCATAGAGAATGTTCAGGCAGATGCCCTCAGCAGAGCGATAGACGAAAACCACGAATGGGTTCTGCAAGACGTCATCGTACACTACATCTTCATGTGGGGCACCCCTTCTATAGATCTATTCGAAACAGCAGAAAACAAAAAAATGCCTAGACTTCACCTCCAGGTATTACCATCCAAGGACATTGGGGAATGCCCTATGGATTGAAGGGTCAGGAAAATTTCTTTACACTTTTCCGCCGCTTCCCCTGATCCCGGCAGTCCTGATCAAACTGTCCCACTTCAAAACCAAGATGATACTCGTGGCTCTGGAATGGCCACGGCAGTGGTGGTTTCCGGACCTTCTTCACTGGCATTCCGTCCGCATCTCAGACTGCCATGCAGGCCAGACCTTCTCACGAAATTTGGAGGTCAGATGAGACATCCCAACCACTGGTCATTGAACTTGGCAGCATGGCTCTTGAGCTAGTGCAGAATGGTCACCTTAACCTTCCTCAAGACTGCATGGACATTTTAAGAGAGGCAAAACAACCTTCTACCAGATCAGCATCTGCCTTAAAATGGAAAAGGTTCTGCATGTGGTGTCTGGACAAGAGCATAGATCCAACAACACTGGGAGAAGATGTTATTCACCCATATCTATTGCAGCTAGCAAAATCTGGTTTACAATTCTCATCCATAAAAGTACACCTGGCAGCTGTGACTGATTACAGGAAAAGTCCTTCACAAACCTCTTTCTTTAAAATTCCAGTCATTAAAGATTTCCCAGAGGGGTTAAAGAAGATTTTTCCTCCTACTAGACGTCCTTCTCCATGGGAGCTTAATATAGTTCTTTCACGTCTAATGCAACATCCCTTTGAGGCATCGCTCCAACATCTCACTTGGAAAACTTCCTTCCTTGTAGCAATTACTTCAGCTCGCAGGGTTAGTGAGATCTAGGCCCTTTGTGCTTAGGAACCCATATACAGTTTTCCATTCCTCCAAGGTTGTAATGAGAACACATCCAAAATTTCTACCCAAAGTTATCTCTAACTTTCATGTAAACCAGACTATCTCTTTACCAACTTTCTTTCAAAACCCATCTACTCCTGCAGAGAACACACTTGACTCTGGATGTGAAGAGGGTTTTAAAATTTCATCTAGTCAAAACTAGATCCTTTAACAAATCACAACAGCTGTTAATTTCCTATGGCCCAGTTCGAACAGACGTAGCCACCTCCAAGCAATCCTTGTCCAGACGGATTATTTCATGTATTTTACTCGGTTACCAGCTAGCCAATAAGTCCCTTGATGGCAGATCTAAGGCACGTTCCACTAGGGGCAAGGCAGCCACGGCTGCATTAATTAGAAACATTCCATTAGCAAATATTTGCAAAACGGCTACGTGAAGGTCTGTCCACACCTTTACTAAGCACTCCTGTCTTGATTATGATGCTAGGACAGATGCTCAAGTAGGACAGTCGTCTCTTAGAAATCTCTTTGCATGAAAAAACATAACTCTATTGTTCTGTCTACTCCACCGCTCTCAGGGGGATGGGCTTGCTAATCTATTCAGCGCTTATGACAATACATGGAAATCCCCTGCGAAGGAATAGTTTACCTGTAACTCCAGTTCTCTTGTAGGGATATTTCCATGAGTCATAAGCAACCCTCCCTCCTCCCTGGTGGAATAGACATAATATTAATAATGTTTGATAATTCGCCGACTCCATCTCAGTAAAGCCTACATAATGAACTGAGGTAACTGCCTCTTGCCAAGCATGATGGGATATGGGAGGACCATCTGCTCTTAAAGGCACAGCTTCATTTTCATTCTGTATAATGGCAACCTATGGGCTACACTGCCCTGCATTCCTTCATCCATATATAACATTGCAAAAAAATTTGTGAAAGATTTTTTTCTGCAAAATCTTTAGATTCTCTTCCAGGGGATCCTCATCAATAGTCATGAACATTGAATATTCCCGCCCTTGTGCGGGGACCCCGGAGCATATATAAAATATATACCTATAAAGTATGAAATATGCACGAAAAAAAAAATATATATATAGCATTTTTAGTAGACATATCTTTCATACTAAACTCATATATACATGTGTAAAACAGCAATGCAGGCTATAATCATAAATAAGCTAAAATGCTTTATTTCTATGAAGTTTTATTTTTTTATTTTTTTAATCATTATAAAATTACAATAGAGAATAAATATCTACCCAAGCCCCCAAAACTGGGCTTAGGGAAATAAGCAGCAGCAATATCTAGAGAAAAAAATACATTGAAAAACAATGGAGCATTCTTAGCCAATAGGCTGCATGCAGGTTAACACAGGAGAACCATAAAAACTTTGGCACCGTGCCTTTAAGACCCTGAGCACCTCCAGAATCCCACCATGCCTCAGGGGTGAAGGAAAGGTGACAGTTGGTTCACAGTTAGGTCAGTTCTTTTTTCCGGCTTCTTCTGAGAGGATCCTGGAGCATTGAGCTCTCAGTTTTTCTGAGTTTTTCTCAGAAAAATACTTGAAAACAGCGTTTTGTCCTGTTTCACTCGACATCTAACATCTTTGTCTGAGTTTGGCAGTTTTTTCCTGACAGAAAAATGCCTTCCCTTTTTGTCAAATGCCCTTCTTGTGGGAAGAAGGCCCAGTCAGATCCACACTCTCTTTGTATTGTGTGCCTGCCTCAGAGTCACTGCCCTAACACTTGCAAACACTGCAAGAATATGTCAAAGAGGACTCTGAAGGACAGAGAAAAGATCAGACTTCATGGGCTTCACGAGAGGCAGAAAACATCATCCTCTTCGCTTCCCAGGCAGCCAACAGGCCACTCTCAGGAGAGAATGGCTAGGTCGACGTCAGCAGGTAGGAAAGTACCTGTTTGTTCCCTGTCGACGTCGTCGCTGCCACCATCTCACCGCCATAGATGTCGAGCCATCACCGGCGTGCCCGTTCGCCGCCGAAGACCTCACGCCCCCGACGTCAAGAGACACGACGTCGAAATCGCCACGGCAGCAAGAGCGACATCCGCCGTCGGCCACCCACCGCTCCACGTCGAGGCACACGACGGTGAGTAGGTCAAGGTCCAGAGATCGCCGTTCGACGTCAAGACACTCTACGTCGAGGCACTCAACATCGAGACACTCAACGTCTAGGCAAGAACAACCGGCGTGCCCTTCGACGTCGGCACAGCCGTCGACGTCGACACAGGTTTTACCTGTCTCGCAGGGAGTAGAACATCGTCCTCCAGCAGATAAGGCCGCGCCATCTCCAGTGGTCTCCATATGGAGCGATTCATCTCGTTCGGGAGCGGCATCATCGGGGCATGTCTCACCCATCAACTTATCACCAAGATGGTTGAAGAGCCTTAATAGACCAGCGGCCTCCCCGGATTCACAGTACTCACAAATGTACTCTCCTACTGCCTCTCTCCCGAGAACACCATCACCGACAGCGCGGGCAGAACGGGCTCTTTCTGCTCCTCACCAACCGACCACGAGGACTGGGCGCTCTGTTGCAGCGTCTCGCAGCAGGTCACGTTCCCAACGGCGATGTAGGTCACGACACAGAAGATCACCCTCTTGGTCGTCGTCAGGATCATCTGTCGGACGTTACTCCCCCACCCTAACAGATTCTCCACCAGCTAGGGTCTCACCGGTGGATGACATTACCACTTTTAATGAGGTGCTGTTAAGGGGAGCGCAGAAGTTAAATATAGAGGTTCCAGAACCATCTACCTCCTCGTCAGTCATTTTTGAGACTCTGCAGCATAGAACAGTGTCGAAAAAGCTACTGCCGCTAGTACCTGGTTTGTTGCAGCCAACCATGGACACTTTTTTGGCGCCAGCCACCCTCAAATCTGCCCCGGCTAGGATTCTGAAAAAATATAAGGTGCCTGAACAGGACCCTTTATTCTTAAGAAAGGACCCGCCACCGGACTCTAATATTGGCCGTAGCCTGAAAAACCCACTCTGTGGCATCATCCTCCACGGTCCCACCGGACAAAGAGAGCAGGCATCTAGACTCTGGGGAGAAAAATGTGCAGCACGGCGGCGTCTGTAATGAAAGTCTCCAGCTCTTCTGCACTCCTGGGCAGGTATGACCGTTCTCTGTGGGACTCCCTCAACAGATTCACAGAAAAGTTGCCCAGGGAAGACAGACAGGATTTTCAAGAGATCCTGCAAGAGGGATGTCTTTTATCCAACCAGGTCATCAGCGCAGCGGCAGATGGGGCAGACTTAGCTGCACATGGGTACGCACATGGAATCTGTGCAAGAAGGTCTTCCTGGCTGAGACTGACTGGTTTAAAACAGGAAGTACAACAGCGCATCCTAAATCTCCCATTCAACGGGAACTCGCTGTTTGGTACCCATGCGGATGAGGAAATGGCCCGCATGAAGACCGAGGTGGACACCATGAGGGCAGTAGGAAAGGAAGAAAGACTTCAGGCGGAGGTATAGGCCTTATGACAGGCGCCCTTTCCAGCAGAGGGTTCAAACCCCTCACTGGTCCCAGAGGCCACAGCAAAGGCAGGGACGCCCTCTTTTTCAGGCTCGTAAGGCCACAAGGGAATGAGGGTCAAGTAGACCTCAACAGTCCACACCGAAAGCGCCGGCCAAACAATGAGATCTCGCTTCCCTCGACACTGTACACCACTCCGGTGGGGGGAAGTATCACAGGTTATCTTCACGAGTGGCACTCTATCACAAAAGACAAATGGGTGCTCAACATTGTCGAAAATGGCTACTCTCTTCTTTTCAGACAGCCTCCACCACACTCGCCACCAGCCAAAGGCAATCCATCTCATCTCAGCCTGCTGCGCAAAGAGGCTCACGCCCTCTTACAAAAGAAGGCAATAGAAAAGGTCCCACTTGCGCACAGAGGAAAGGGGGTTTACTCCCGTTATTTTCTGGTGGCGAAAAAAGGCCGAGCGGGCGTTTTCAGACCAATTCTGGACTTATGGCTGCTGAACAAGTACATAAGAAAACAGAAGTTCAGGATGCTGGCTCTTCACCAGATTTTCCCTCAACTACATCAGGGAGACTGGATGTGCTCCATCGACCTGCAGGATGCATATTTTCACATCCCAATAGCTCCCAAGCATCGGAAATTCTTGCGCTTCCAAATAGCCTCACAGCACTATCAGTTCAGAGTACTACCATTCGGCCTGAAATCTGCCCCCGCGTCTTCTCGAAATGTGTGGCAGTGGTAGCGGCACATCTTCGAAAACAAAAGATCTTCATCTATCCATTCCTAGACGACTGGTTACTGAAAGCTTCCTCTCCGGATCAGGCGAGAAGCCATCGGGACATTGTGCTCAAGGTTTTCGAGTCTCTAGGCCTTCAAGTCAACTACCAAAAGTCCACCTTGATTCCAACACAGAACCTTCACTACCTGGGAGCTATACTAAACACAGAGCTCCAAAGAGTGTATCCTTCGGAGGAACGACTATTATCAATAAACAGGAAGTGTCAAGACCTGTTAAAATCCGACGCACCTACGGCCCATCTGGTGACATCGCTGCTGGGCTCCATGGCATCATGTATTTTCATTGTCCCAAATGCCAGGCTGCACATGAGGCCCCTCCAAGAGGCGTTGGAGAACAACTGGAGCCAAAGGACAGGTCGCTGGGAGGACAGAGTGCGGCTACCGATAGCGGCACTTCAGTCATTGCAATGGTGGATGCACAGACCTCACCTGTCAGTAGGTGCTCCGTTTCACCAGGTAATTCCATCTGACATTCTGGTAACGGATGCATCTCTTCAGGGATGGGGGGCTCATCTGGGTCCCCTTCAAGCTCCGGGCCTGTGGTCCGACAAGGAAAAGAAGTACCCCATCAATCTGCTGGAACTCAGAGCGGTCCATCTGGCTCTCAAGTCTTTTGCTCCATCGATTCAGGGGAATCTCTCCTAATACAAACGGACAATACAACCACAATGTATTATTTGAACAGACAGGGGGGAACGAGATCCCTACCCCTATCTCGAGAGTCCCAAACGATATGGCATTTGTTCCTGGCCAGAGGAATATCACTTACAGCGGTTCACCTGCCAGGTCAACAAAACGTGGAAGCAGATTTCCTGAGCAGACACCTAGAGGACGCCCACGATTGGGTCCTACACGGCGAAGTCGTCGAAGACATCTTCGCTCAATGGGGTCGGCCTCAATTGGATCTCATCGCAGACGAAGTAAACAAGAAATGCCCAGACTTCGCATCCAGGTCCGGGATCTCGAGGGAATGCCCGGTTGATCGACTGGTCAGGGATATTTCTCTACGCTTTTCCACTGATTCCCCTCATACCGGCAGTGATCAACAAACTTTACAGATCCAGCACCAGAATGATTCTCATAGCGCCACAATGGCCCCGTCAATTCTGGTACACAAATCTCCTCAACCTATCGGAAAAACCTCACAGGAGGCTGCCGTGCAGACCGGATCTTCTGAGCAGGATGGAGGGCAGGATTCTGCATCCCAACCTACCCTCTCTGAGCTTAACAGCATGGCTCCTGAATTCCTGCAGTATGGACACCTAGGGCTCTCGCAGGAGTGCATGAACATCTTGAAAGAGTCCAAACGACCTTCCACGCGGCGTTCTTACGCTTTTAACCAGGCAAACTCTGTTTTTGGTAATTTCACATCTTCATTGCAGAGGTTGTTCCTTCTCTTACACAAATTCCAGAGGAGGGCCAAAACTGGCCTGTAGTATGCAAGAGTGAACATCCTGGCCGCCGCTACCATAAAGAAAGCAAAGTCATCTCTCATTCCCTCCTTCGATAGCCATTGTATCATGACATCAGTCCTTATTTTGGAAAATTAAAGGAGGGCTGAATTCAAGCAAAATCAGTACTGCATGAACATCACCTGCAGAAATTGATGCCTCTGACTGCCTTCTCTTTTTCACTGCCCTCCCGAGATTTGGATGGTTGTAAAGCACATCGTTAAGGCATAAATTGTGAACAAGGAGCATGGTTATTCCCCTAAATAGAAAGCTTATCTTCAGTAAATATGTTGCTAAGACTTTGCAGATTATTAATATCAGCAGTGAGACAATAGATTCCTTGGACCGGTTACTGAAACATTGGGATGGCATGCATGCAGCACACCAAAAATGTCACCAACATCTGCGTAGAATTATTCATCCCTATTGCTGGTTTGGTTACTATAGCCCTTACTCGTTTTTAGTCAGCCATACAGACCACAGTGCCAAGGGCAAAAGATCAGGAGAACCAAGAAGAGCAACTCAGTCTGCTCTGTCCAAGCAACAAAGCAGACAGACTTTACTCTTCCTAACCACCTTCCTCTCATTTCACAGGGGTAAACCTCAACTTCCACATTGGGAAACTAACTTCATACATGTAGGTGTCCACAATTTCCACTCCAGTGGCATCTTACAGTTTGAGGAAAGACCTCTAGGATCAGCAATTCAGAGGCACCTGCAGGTAATGAAAGATGAGATCTCAAAACTGCTGCTAGAGAACACCTTTGACAGTACTAAAAGTGCAGAGGTCAGACTTTTACTCCAGATTTGCCCTGGTACTCAGAAATCAGAGGAATGGTGTCCTTTTTGGATCTTTGCAAACTCAGCAAGTATTTGAATAAATAGGGTTACTGATGGCTACTTCTATCCACATATTTCTCACCTTTAGAATATCCTCAGTGGCCAGACTGGATCTGGAAGATGTTTCAGGATAGCCCTTGGGTGTCACTAGGTATCATTGTGTGACTTTGTTACAGAAACCACATTTAGAGAACACTCAAGCATGCTTATGCAGTGCCTTCTTTTAAGCTTCTTTATAAATGCAGGTCCACTGCTAGCTCCTACATTTTTTCTCATCAGTTGACAAGTTTTTTCTTTCAAAATGTATTTCCTGCATGCAAGGTAGTATGTCCCCTCCTAAAACTAAAGGTTTTAAGTCGGCATGGGCTTCCTCTTAGCAGCACACAACTACCCTGTTGGAGACAGGATCAGTCCTTTCCTCCACAAGCCATTTCATCCAAGTGGGGTCTGCAGATTGTCCATTGAGGCTATGCTTTGCTGTTTCTTTTTGTCCCAGTGCATCTTCCACCTGCATCAGTGTGACTTTTGAAAGACCAGTTGTCCATTTTGCTGCGGAAATTTCAGTTTCTTTTGGACAATTAAGCCATAGAGAAGGGTCCCGGCCTTGGAGATCAGAACTGGGAGCTACTCCCAATTATTTCTTTGTGCCAGATTACAAGATGCCTCCGTTCTATTCTAGACTTTCAACACCCTCAATTCCTTTCTGTGAAAGGACAAATTTACAATGCTTATGTTAGTCCTGGTTCTGTCTGCCCTGGATCCAGGGGACTGGATGGTGGTGGTGTGACCTGCAGGATGCCTATTTCCATATCCCCATCCTGCAGGTCCTTCAGCACTACTTGTGGTTCAAGGTGGAACACAAGCATTTTCAGTATGACATCCTTGCTTTTGGCCTCACCAGTGCCACTAAGGTGTTCACAAGGTGATGGCGGTGTTCGCAGGCAATCTTCAGAGGTCTTGTTTACCAGTATTCTTGTACCTTGTCGACTGCAAGTTGAAGCCAGGTTTGCCACAATTTGTCATCAACCCCCCACCAGACTAATTTTCAGTTGGTGTGCCACAATCTATCATCTGAGCCATCCTGGATATATGGTGCACTTTTGGGCCTTGCGTCCTGATGAATCAGTCCAGGACTTTCTGCCTATTACTGTTTCAACCTCAGTCCTGGGTCTCCGTGAGTATGCATTTGATGTTTCTTGGCCTACTCGCCTTCCATCAAGGGAAGGTTTGTTGAGATTCTCACAGACAACACCATCACTATGTGGCATTGCAATAAGCAGTGAAGAGTGGGGTTCTGGTCTCTGATTGTACACCACCTGGCAGGATCCTCAAACATAAGGGTAGACTGACTCAGCTGGCAATGCCTAGTGGATCACGAATGGCAGTTACATCCGAAGGTAGCACAGGGTTCTTCCAGCAGTGGGGAAAACCTCGACTGGATCTCATTACCAACATCACACACACTGTCCGCATTTGTGTGCTGGAGTCCCTAAGAAGGCTCACTGTTGCCAACTCATTCCATCTAGAGTGGAGCACAGAACTCCTGTGAATGCTTTCCAGCCAGTACCTCTGCTGCTCAGAGTTCTGAAGGGGGTCAGGAACTATGGTGTCCAAGTAGTCAGTGACTTCTGATTGGGCCAGGAGAATGATCCCTAGCACTTCTGGAAATAAGCATGTGTCCTCCAGTCAGGCTGCTCCCACAGGAGGATTTGCTGTTTCAGCAGCAGGGCAGAATTTTGAACTGAGGCCTGCACAATCCACACCGCCATGTGTGGGCATTGAGTGATGGCAGTTAACTACATTAGACCTACCTCCTGAGCAGTGGTTGCCATCCTGATGTCCATGCTTCCTTCTACAAATTCAATTGATGCTGGACTGTGGTTCAAGTTTGTGCCTTGGTGTACACCCATAATGCAGACCTGTTGGAGGCCAAACTGTTCGGTGTGTAACTGTTTTGTCTTTGGCCCTGTTAGAACTTGCAGTGGGCTCTGTTAAAGGGTGCTCATCTGCCCTTTTGGCCTTTTTGAGGTTACCTGACCAGCCATCATTGTTCAGTTCCCCTGTTGTGATGCATTCCCTTAAAGGTTTGGCTGACATATCTTCCCAAAGCCTTTTATGATGCATCAGCAGGACCTTAATTTGGTTCTTACTTTTATGTGTGCCACATCACATTTGAGCCATTACACAGCTGTCCCCTATCTCATGATTCTGAGTACCGTTGTTTTCTCATTATTACCTTGGCTTGTCATGTGGTGAGCTTTAAATTCTTTCATTATAGCTACCTTAATCCACCTTCTTCCAAGACAAATTAGTGCTACAAGCTAGAGCTTCCTTTCTACCAGAGTTTGACTCCGTTTCACATTGACCAGTCCATCACACACCAGATGTTTTTACCTACATCACCCCTTGAAAGAGGAGGTAAGACTTCATCATTTGAACCCCCAAAAGAGCTCTGAGATTTTAAATTGATTGTATGAAAGACCATTAGGTGGACAATTAGTTCTTTGTGGGGTTCTCTGGGATGAAGAAAGGCAGGGCAATGCAGAAGAGGACCTTATTCATGTTGATAGTCCTCTGCTACATGTTAAGCAAGAAGTGCCTCCTATGGGATTAATGGCTGAAAGACTCACTCCACCAGATTCAAGGCTGCTACTACTGTTCTGACATGTGGATGCCCGTCATAGATATTTGTCAAACTGCTTCGGTGGTATCTGTGCGCATGTGTACATAGCACTATTGCCTTGACAGCCACGTCTTCTTCCTAGAATGGGATATCGGTTGTTCAGTCCTGCAGCATTTTTTGGTCATTACACTATCTGCCCAAATCAAGTGGGTCAGTAATGTACGCAACTCTCAAAAAGAAGGAATTAGGGGGGATTGGGATGTTAATAAAGATATAAGAATTTGGGGAGGACTACCGTTTTGACAATAGCAGTGTGACCCGCCAAGGATAGTGGAAGCCTCACCCAGTATTATGTTTGTTTTTCTAGCTTAACCATCACAGGTCCATAATTGAGGCGCACAATTTGGTCTTAAGTATTTGGGCATACACGTCCATCATAATAAACTGTCTCTGTGCTCCTCTTTAATGGGAATTGAGTAACCACTTGGGTGGTGGCAGCATCAAGGGGAACAATGATTTTTGGACGGGTTAATTTGGATTCCCAAGAATGTCCCGAAATGGATAATCTCCCGTAGTAATGGCTTCAAGTTCCTATCCGGATCGCAGATAAATAATATATCATCCGCATATAGTGAGACTAATAGCTGTCCAGTGTGATACTGCAGTCCTCTGTAATGATGGTTCTTTTGCAACTGCTGCACCAATGGGTCCATTGCTGTTATAAAAAGCAAGGGGGAAAGGGGACAGCCTTGGCGTATTATCCTGTACACTGGGGGGGGGGGGGTTGTGTGTGCCGTTCACCCTAATGTGTGCTATTGGATTTACATAAAGTAGTTGGATCAGGGCAGTTAAGCCCTGTGGGAACCCCAGTTTACGGCATGTGGCGAATAAAAAGGGCCGCTCTAGAGAATCAAACACCTTTTCAGCATCTAGAAAGGCAACCAAAGCTGGCACAGAGGCGGCTATCCTATTCAGGCCCGCAAATAATATACGTAAGTTAATAGATCTGTGAGGTACGAATCCAGATTGTACTTTGGAGATAATGCTGTCCAGCAAATGGGATAGACGTATCGCTACCATTTTTGCCACAATCTTATCAAAATTTAAGAGTGATAATGGACGATACGAACCACAGTAATGGGGGCCTTTGCCAGGCTTAGGTGAAAGTGATGACCACTTCTTGGACAGTTGGAGGTAAAGTATCTTTAGCAAGGGCCTCATTATAGGCTTCTAAGAGTTGAGGGGCAAGAGTCTCTTTATAGGCCTTATAAATCTCCCCAGTAAATTCATCCAATCCTGGAGCGTTAGTTTAGTTTAGTCTAATGTATTAGTAGCGCGCATCGCTACCGGGGGCATCCCAGTGCTGATAGTTCCCAACAGACCAGCAAAGGTTTTAAATTCTAAATAACCAGCTTTTAAGCGATCTGTGGACGGAGAGTTCTTGGCTCTTAAGACAGAGCTCTAAAGGGAGGGAATTCCAAAGTTTAGCTCCTAAGTAGGACATGGACCTACCACCCCACCTGACTTCACCGATGGGAGCCTGGCCAAAGCGGCTGTTGAGGATCTCAGAGACCTGAGAGGCGAATTAAAGGAGGCGACAGATCTTAATAAGGCAGGATCTCTATTGTGTAGTGCTCTGTGAATGAAGCACAGAGGTGTGAACTTTATCTGTTGTTCCACCGGAAGCCAGTGGAGGAGGGAAATAGAGGATTTGGCGGATTGATGTCTAGGAATATATTTAAGAGGAGCCGAGCAGCGTCATTGTGAACCACCTGTAGTCTTTTAACCACATACTTGGGAGAGCTGAGGTAAAGCGCGTTACCATAGTCCAGACGCGAGATGATCAAGGCCTGGACTATGAGCTTTTTAACTAAGAATGGGAAAACTTTAAAAACTTTCCTTAAAAATCTGAGAAGACTAAAACAGGTGGTGGCAGTCTTTTTTTGTTGTTGGATGATCCATGGTGAGCTGCGAGTCAAGCCAGACTCCCAGGCTCTTTATAGTATCTTGAGGAGGAGACAGACCTTTCAGACACTCCTTGATAAGTGAACGGGGATCCCAGAGGAGGAGATTCTCTAACAACATCACCTCAGTTTTGTCGTCGTTTAATTTAAGTTTGCAATCAGACATCCATCTGATCACGGCTTGGAGACAAGGGATCAGTGTGGGGTGATCGATGTTAGATTTGGTGAGAAGGGAAAAGACCAATTGAGTATTGCCTGCATAGGACACCAACGACAGATCATATGGTTTTATAATCTCTGCTAACGGGTACATATAGAGATTGAACAGTGTGGGGCCCAGGGAGGAGCCCTGGGGCACCCCACAGTTAAGCGAGAAACCGCTGGAGAGGTACGAGCGATCGAGAACTTGGAAGTTCCTAACCTCCAAAAAGGAGGAGAGACATTTTAATTAACACACAGCCAGTGATCCCGGCGTCCTTCATTCTTTGAATAAGAATGGAGTGATCAGCCGTATCAAAGGCTGCACTCAGATCGAGCAAGATAATTGCCGCCAAACCCCCTCGATGGAGGCAACTTCTGACCTCTTCCATGACTGTAAGCAACGCTGTCTCAGTGGTGTTGAGGCCTGAACCCCATTTGAGTGGGGTGGAGGATATTGTGATCCTCAAGAAAGCCTGTGAGATGACTATTTACGTGTTTTGCAATTACTTTGGACACAGCCGGCTGCAGGGAACTCAGCCTGTAATTGAGAAGAGCTGCATAAAGATGGGGGGTTTTCAACAGTGACTTTATTATAGCGTGCTTCGAATGGTGTGGAACATGGCTTATAGTTAGAGAGGAGTTGAGGAAGTTAGCCAGGACTGGAACAATGATTGCTGACCCCAGGGCCAGGATGCGTGGAGGTCATTGGTCCAGTGGAGAACCCGACTTAAAGGAATGAAGAATATTAGTGACAAAATCTTCTGCGAGGGGAGGGAAGCCCAAGATAGTGCGATTTTGTGATGTGGAATGACTGGGGGGAGGGGAGGAGGGGTTCTGTTGACCGGTAGGGATTATCCAGGAAAGCTGAATCAATATCTGGGATGTTCTTTCTTTTTTTTTTTTTTTTTTTTTAAGTGGGCAAGAATATATTTGATCATTGTGCGGGACAGGGTGAATAATCTCTTTGAGAATTTGAAAGACTTCCTTCGGAGTGTTTAAAGGTTGTTCAGTTGTTCAGTTGTTCAATTTTGGAAGCATAATAGGATACCTGCGCTGATCCGATTTCTGAGTGAAAGAATCTTAATTGCTTTCCTATACTCAACTTTTAAAGAGCGGTCATAGGACTTTTGCCAACGCCTCTCAAGGCATTTTCATTCCTTTTTTTTTAGGGTGTAGGTGAGGAGAAAAACATGGTGCGCCTTTTTTTTGCGTCAGCCTCCTGTTTTGGAGACTAGCGGTAATACTGTATCCTAGAGCATTAGTAATCCACCCATTAAACTTCTGAGAAGAGAGTAGTATGGTCTATGGGATCAGGTTTTAGGCTTTTTAGAGCGGCTGCCCAGTCATTAGCAGTAAGCTTATGCCAGCAGTGATGTAGTTGATTTGTTACAGGGGATGGTCTAGAGAAAGAAGGATTATGAAGCTTCAGAGTAATTAGTAACTGACCAGACTAGACCAGGGGACAGGGATGGGGCAGAGTGGCCAAGTCGGTGACGTTGCTGAAGACCAGGTCAATAAATAGTATGACCCTTGGAATGAGTAGGACCATTAATCAGTTGAACCAAGTCTAACGCTGTGACATCTAGGAGAAGACTTTTGGCAGATGGATTACTTGCTTTATCTACATGGATATTAAGATCCCCAAGAAGGGTAAAGTTTGGTTTATTGCACACTAGGTCGGAAACCAGGTCCGGCAGAGATTGAATGAAAACATCAGAGGGACCAGGAGGGTGATAGATTAAAGCCCCAGGATATGTGTACAGAGGATTAAGTGTGAGGGGAAAAAGACATGCTTTCACCACCAGGGATCGTCAAAGGATGAAAGGTACATTTTAACACCTCCTTATAGATAATAGCGATTCCGCCACCTCTGGCATTGACTCTATCCAGCCTGTTTATCAGATAGCCATTGGGGAAGTACCAGGGTTACATCCGGTGAGGATTCCTCATAAAGGCCTGTTTCCATTAAAAAATAAGGCCACTGGAAATAAATAGCTCATTCAGGATAAGGTGAATATCTAGTTTGTGCATAGCAAGAGGCTGTCAGCTAAGAGGAACATGCTGGAAGCCCTATTATGGTTACATGAGTCTGTAACCGGTTTGGTCTGAGGAGACCAATGATAGTTGGTGCATGACCATGCTTGAAGGCCGGGATCGAAAGTGTGCTGATTCCTCTAGGTTGGAAGGACCAGAGTCCCTGGACCTGTCCAGTCACGGACGGGCGTAGACGACCTTGCCTTTAGCTCGCCAGCGGTGCGGCCGCTGAATCCCGAGCCTTATGTGGGGTCAGGGAAGCAGCAGGCAGCAACTAGACCACAACCCAAAATGGCGGCTCCCGGACGGGTGCAGTGCTGCGAGAGGGAGGTTTCCTGGACCTGGAAGATACAAGGGAAGAGGCAGAAGGTAGGAAGAAGAGCCAGGGAGGTCCCTTAGTAAAAATCCCCTAACCAGCCCCACAGAACGCATAAATATCACTGCAAAGCAGTTAGAACCAGCCTCAGGTCACTATACACAGGCCTGAGGGGTCACCGATTTAAATAAAATAATAAATAAATAATAATATATATATATATATATTAAAACACTGTCTGTAAAACTTTCTTCCCTTTTAAAAATTATTCAAGCAAGTGTATGGTATGAACAGGAGTTAACTACTATTATAGGTCTGAGGGTCCACTGGACGTCTGCTGCATCCCGAGCCTTATATGGGGTCAGGAAAGCAGCAGGTGGCAACTAGACCACAGCTCAAAGTGACAGCTCCCGGAGGGAACCACCAAACGGAGTAAAAATGGCACCTGGGACAGGTGCAGTGCTGCGAGAGGAGAGGGAGGGTTCCTGGACTCAGAAGCAAGGGAAGAGACAGAAGGTAGGAAGAAGAGCCAGTGAGGGCCCTTAAGAAAAATCACAAGGAGCCATTTAAAGTCTCTATGGCTGTAATTATTTCTTCTCATGTGAAGGGCTCGCCTAGGTATCTTTGTGCCTCTGTGAGCCACATCAGTCAGTACTGAGGTATCACAATGACCTCTGCGATCATACAGTGTGGTAAAATAGGAAAGAAAAGTGGATTGTATCTCTTCAATGCCCCACCCCATGTGAACCATAGTCAGCGTAGACCTCTGGGATATAGGTCCCAGCGTGTGGCAGTTTAAGCAAGCGCGTCAGCGTCCACCCAGGACGTTCACCTTCACCATAGCGGCGTGCAGTGGTAAATTTCCCCAGAAAAGGGACTTTCCGATCCGCCAGCTTTCGAAACTCTCCATCGGGGTCGCACTGGCTTTCATCTTTGGGTTGCCACCTGAACACGCACTCTCCCGGTCCAGGTCCTGGAGAGCAGTCTCCACCTTTGCCCAGACCTGAGGACACAAGCAGACTGCAATGCATATGCCCCTAACATAAGCCTTGAACACCTCCCAAAGGGAGGTATATGTAGAGACTGACCCCGCAATTCATTCAGATTATTTCTCTATAGCCTTTTGTAGGTTAGCACGAAACAGTGTCTTGAAATGCCAGAATGGGCAAGCGCCAACAATGTTCCTGCATACCTGGGTGCGGGATGTCGCATGACATCACCACCGGTGAATGGTCGGAGTGCAAATAGCTGCCAGAGGACAGCCAAGATGCGGCCGATGGGTTTAGAAGCCAGAAGTGAATCCGCATCCATGTATTATGTGGAGCTGAAAATGTGTGAATGCTATGGCCAACTGTGGGCACACAGGCCATGGATCTTGTAGTCTGAGAGTCTCACAAATGTGCCTAAGGATGCGCAGTGCTCTAGGCTTCAATGACAGGTTGTCCAAGGTGGTGTCCAATAGGGGGTCCATTATCATATTGAAATCCCCCACCTATAATTAAAGAGTCTGCACATGTGTGATCAAGTTTGAGCAATAGATTATGAAAAAATATGGGGGTCATCTATGTTTGGGGCCTAGATGTTAGATAATAGTATTTAATGACCTGCCAACACACCCTCAACCAGTATATATCTACCCTCTGTATCAGCTGTGGTGGAAGGTAATTTTCTTATGGATCAATATGCAGATCCCACGTGAATTTGAACTGTAGTTGGGTAAAAAAAAAAAAAGATGTGCATCCCACTGGGATGCAAATGAATTCTTGGTGCGTAGGGCTTAATGTATCTCCTGAAGGATTGCGATCATGGCTTTGTGGCGAGTCAGATATTGCATTGCCAGTTTACCCTTGCAGGAGTTATTCAAGCCCCTAATATTACAAGACATACAATTTAGAGGCAGTGTGCCCCTAGATCCAGTCATGTCAGCTGTCATTGGACCATCTAGATATAGTGAGTAGGTCAAGCAGAGATGTGCCAAAATATGAACAATAAATTAAACAAATCCAAGCATTTAAACCCCTCCCCACCCCCCCCCCCCCCCCCCCCCCCCTTACAAACACACACACACGCAGCATAAACAGGTCCGGTGAAATCTTTTAGAAACACGGATGACATACATGAGAAACCACTACAAATTAACATGGTCTCAGCTGGGATGGGGGGAACGGAGAGGGTCAACACTCCGGCAGTGAGCGTCTATTTCAAACATTTTAGTGTACATTAGGAAGGAGTAAAATAACTTGAAAGGAGAGTCTGTTGGAACCGCAGAGTTAGCTAACTCTGACCACGGACAGGGCTGTCAGTACCACGCATGAATATCAAAAGTCGTGCAGTTTCACTCTTGTAGAAACAGGTCTGAATTGCCAGAAGGGTGCATATCTTCTGAAGAATGTCCAGGGGAGTAATGTGCTGATCGTGACCCAACCCTGTTGTATGTGTTGCAGAATTCTAGTGCCTCTTTAGATATGTCAGAAATACGGATTCTGCCGTCTGCATCAACCCTAAGCCAGGCCGGGTATAACATACCGTAGCACAACCCCAACTTGTGCAGCACTACTTTGGCGTCCACAGATTTGCAACTTGCCTCCTTTACTGCCATAGTGCAGGCAGGAAATGGAGAGATAATCATCCCCTAATATGTCAAAAGGCCCTTCTCTCGTGCCAGTCGTAGCAACACGTCATGATATCTAAAATTCAGAACTCTCAACAATTGGATGAGGTGTTGGGGCAGGGTGCAGGCCGAGAGATCTATTGGCACTCCACAACAAATGCATTGGTGAAATTCTCCAAGAACTAGTTCACCCAGCAGCTTTTCCACGAAGGCATCCAGCTTACCAGTATCAGTGGACTCTGCGACACCAATGATGCAGAGATTATTCCTGTGTCCTTTAGGAGGTGTCCTTTATGGCCCCGCACGTAGTCTCAGCTTCTGTTTCTCCAGGCGCTTATTCGATTTGTGTGCTTCAATTGCTGATATTCGGTCCTCCGCGTCCTGCAATATGTCATCATGCATCTGCAGATGCTCTCCCATTCTATCCAACTGAACAACCAGTGCTTCAAACCTTGTGCCTATACCTTGAAAACATGAAAGCAATTCTTGCAAAATTGGTTTGAGGTTGGTATGTTGTTCTGATGCACAGCCCCCACTGCGTCCTCCTCCATGGTGGCACTGGTAAATGAACAAGAAGGCGGACAAGGCATGTTAAATGGAAGATTGCACCGTTTAGGGTCCCCACGGATCATAGCTCTAACCGATGGGGCCTATGCAAATTGAACTACCACCTGCGATCAGGCTGATGCTGTCGTTAATGCAGGCCAGGAAATATGATTAAATCTGCTTGTCGTGGGGAGGTCCCAAGCAACAGGAACACTCATGAAGGCTGGCTGCAAGCCACCACGTGGTCCAACCCGCAAGGCGGCAGACTGAGGTCTGTGCAGGGCCCAGCCACGTCCCGGAAAAGAGCACCAGGGGTGCTCACCAAGCATGCCCGCGGCCCAAGACCGCAGTAGTAGAGAGATTGCAGGAGAGGGCAGCAAGCTGCTTTGTGCGGCCCTCCAGCCGAGCCTCTAGCTCACCCGCAGCACTTGTCGCTGCAGGGCCTCTGAGGCCCAGGGTGGGAGAGAGGGACTGCACCGACTGCATACTGCTGTGGGCAAAACCCCTGTGGAATCAAGGAGAACGCCTCCGCTGCTCCAACCACCCTCCCTCCATCCCCTCTCCAACCTTAGAGTCTCTACAGCCCATTTTATTGGGATCTCGTGGCTCCTATTGCTGGGTCTGAGCACCCCTCAGCCAGGTCCACCCCTAAGGTGACCAGAGCTGAAGTGAACGCCCTCCTTGAGAAATCCTCCATCTTGCTTTGGAGGATTAGGACCAATAGGGATATGGATGTCTCTTCCCTCCCTCCCTCCCCCCTCTCCAGAGGGAGTGGGCACAAGGAGGGTGTAGCCACCCTCATTGCCAGCCATTGGCTACTGCCCTCTGACCCTAACACACCCCTAAATTTAGTATTTAGGGGCAACCCTGAACCCAGCTCTTCGGATTTCCTGACTACATCAAAAAAGGACTGCTGAGCTGAAAACCCCACAGAGAAGAGGAGACACCTACCGGCCCGTCTTCTGCTTCGAAAAGCTGCAAGAAAAGAAGCAACGCGTTCTGTAGGACCAGTGACCCCTGAAAAGCCTCCAGAGGACTGCCTTCATCACCGAGAGCCAAGAAACTCCCGTGGACAGTGGACCTGCCCAAAGAAAAGCCCAAGAAACCATCTTTAAAGGGACTCTCACCTTACTCCAGAAGCGCAAGTCCAACTACTCTGCACCTCATGCCTCTGGCCCGTGTTCAGAAAAACCAGCTGTCCAGAGAAGGACCCCCAGGCGACTGACGACTTGTGCAGAGGGAATCCCGAGGACCCCCCTGACCACGACTGCCCAGGAAGAAGATATCCGATGCCTGGAGAAGCTTTGCAACAGCAGCCCCCAGGCCTGTGAGAAACAGAACACCGGTGCAGCAACGACCAGCAGGCGGCCCTCACCCTTTCCCAAGAGGCCCCCCTGTGCCCTGCCTTCAGCGCCTAAGTGACCCCCGAGTCCCTCCATAGAGTTCTATTGAGAATTTGACTCCCTGTTTGCATGCTGCACCCGGTCGCTCCTGTGCCGCTGAGGGTGTAGTTTTTGTGCCTACTTGGAGCCCCTCTAGTACTCCTCCAAACCCCCCTGGTCTGCCCTCTGACAACGTGGATACTTACCTGCAAGCAGACTGGAACCGGAGTACCCCGTCTCCATAGATGCCCAAGTTATTTTGGGTCCTGTTTGACCTCTGCACCTGACTGGCCCTGTGTTGCTGGTGCTGGGTGTTTGGGGTTGCCTTGAACCCCCGATGGTGGGCTACCTATGCAGCGGAGACTGAACCTGTAAATGTGGTACTTACCTCAGAAACTGTACTTTACTTACTTCCCCCAGGAACTGTTGAAAATTGCAGTGTGTCCACTTTTAAAATAGCTTTTTGCCATTTTAAAGAATACTGTGTACAATATCGAATCTATTCAAAGTCTTAAGTATTCTTATGCAAAGTACCTTTCATTTGATGTACTTACCTGCTAAATGAATCTTGTGGTTCTAAGAATAAACTAACAAAAGAATATTTTTTCTATATAAAAACCTATTGGCCTGGAGTTAAGTCATTGTGTGTGTTTTCACTTATGGCTTGTGTGTGTACAACAAACGCTTAACACTAACCTCTGATAAGCCTAACCACTCGACCACAGTACCACAAATAGAGCATTAGTATTCTCTATTATTACCTTTTGGGGAACCCCTGGACTCTGTGCACACTATCTCATTTTGATATAGTATATACAAAGCCAGCTTCCTACACACCTTTTTTTTATGTCCTTCAACTCCACTAAGCAGATTAGCAAGTTTCAAGCTTTCTTTGTTAAATAACTGTATTGGTGTCTCTCTAAGGACTAATCCAAGACACATTCCTAAAATCCCTCCTTTATTAGTTCTAAACTCACGTATTGCCTTCTCTGCATTCTTCTGCTGGCATCTTTTGTGGTGGTATAGTCCTTGCACTCTCTGGACATTTAAAGATGCTTAGGTTTTTATCTGGATATAGATGACAATCTACCAATCCAATGATACTTGTTGATTTTGGTCAAGTATCAAAGGGAATGAAATGTCAAAGCAAGATAAATTATTTCCTGCAGCTCGCACTAGGATCAAAAAAGACGTATCTGTTTCAGTGGGCTCCAGGGGAGGGGGGGTATTGAATAAATAGCTGCAATGTTGCAGCTTGGTAGACTCGCTGCTTCTTCAGGCGTTACTTCCCTGGTTGCAATTCAGAACCTAGACTGCAGTCTGACAGGTGGTGCTTCACAACCAGTTTCTGTAAGGTGAGCCCTCATTCCCACCGACTGCTGTTTCTTTGGCACTGGTAGTTTTAATTGAGGCAAAAAGGTAAATGCTGGAGAAGAAGGTTGCTTGACTCTTCTTTACAAGCAATGCATTTTTGTTGTAAAATGTTATCAACTACATGGTTAGAGATATTTGCATATGCTCTTCCACCCTCCTATCTGTAATGGAGAGGTTGCACACCAATTCTGGTAGCCCTGACATGTCCTGACAGTAATGTTCAAATTGGATAGCCAGAACAAAGTCCAGGCCCACACCACAGCATGGCATCTCTGCATGTGATGGCCTCGCTCCTTATACCTAAAGTGTAACAGCCTGCACAATCCAGTAAACATAAACATCCGTCAGGTAGACTGTGCCGTTGCTGAAGAAATTATTTGCTTTGGAGTGGAAACATTGTTGAGCCTAAGTAAAATGGCTTCTTCCGTTCTTGTTCTCTACCAGATCCACTAATCCTTGCACGTTCTGAATAAAACAAAATAAATAAAAAAACAGTATGAATGCAATTGCTGCCAAAGTTTGAGTAGGAAGGGAATATCCACATTGTTGTGCTTAAAACATATTATCAAAGAGTTAATTCACTGCCATTTTTTGAATGAGGCAGGTGCTAGTATGGGACCAGGCTACCATCATGTTAAAGATCCTTCCTGTAGGTCAAACATATCCATTGTTGTGTAGAAAACGGCCCACCCACTTACTATCTTGCCTGCAAAGTTAGAGTCTGGCTTTCTCTGTAGTGGGACAACACCTCATGTTGCATAAAGACACAATTCTGGTAAGAACAAATCCTAAGTTTTTTCAGTGTCTTCAGACTTCAACCCGAACCACCTGTTACTCTTCCTACATTGTTTCCATAACCACCTTCTGACAGACTGGCTTCTTAATGTTTGTTTGGACAAATTAAACCTCATGTATGTATCCTTTAGTCTAGCTAATAAGGGACAAGAGGTTTGGAAACCGGGTTGCTCAGTGGACTACAATATGCTTTGTTCTGTAGTTCTAAATTAATTGCGACAGACTCAATATTTAGCCCAGAACAGAGTCCAGTATCAGACTGGCAGGAACTGAAACTTGTTTCAGTAAATTGAGCTACATACACCTTTCATCTATATTTTCTATTGGTTTAGTCTCCTAAATTAAGCATAGAAAATCAGTAGAAGAATTGATGCTGAGATACACTGTCACTTTTAAATTCAATTCTCCATCATGGTATTCTCTGTATTATTCACAAATATTTGGACATGTCTGTGTCAGGTAAAGAAACACATCTTTTACATCCAGCCTTGCCCCCACCCACTGCCTTTTCAATACTGAGAGCCATTGATGGGATAAAGTCTTGACCTTCAGTATTCTTTATCAATGCAGTGTTAGTTTTGTTATCCTCTCAATCCACTTAGTACATCAACCTTCAAGTCTTTCTACATCAATCTATTCTCTTGGCTTCCTCGGACAATGTTAGGAATGACTAATGTGCATTGGATATAAGACCGCTTGTTTGCGTTTCTGGACTTCAAGATTATCCTGTAGTAGTAGTAGTTAGTTTGGATTTTTGTCAGAATTACTTTTGCTTGTAAATGTCAGATTTTGGCCTTTTTTTTCATGTTTCCCCTAAATAATTTTATGCCTTCATGTTTATCTCTGCAGCCACGAAAGGCCTCTGCAACTTGCAGCTCAGCAACTGCAGCTGCTTCGAGTGGGTTGGAGGAGTGGAGCAGTCGGTCCCCAAGACAGAGAAGTTCAGCTGCTTCCCCTGAGCATCCTGATTTTCACAGTGACTTGCCCTTAAAGCCTCCCTCGCCTGGAACAGTGGCTGCCCTAGCACTTACAAAACCACCTTCTCCGTGTGCTCCAGGTGAGCTCATTGTGACTATATTTATTGCTTCTAAAATGATTGATTGATTTTAAGATGCCATTTTTGACCAGTTGCATTTATTGTATGCCTCCTCTGATTGATACCTGGTTGGGAAAACTGCATGAATATGTGAGACTAATGCAATTTCAAAGTGGGTTCAATAATAGCCCTGTTTGTCTCCCTTTTTCTATTGTAAGACAAATGCCGCCTTCCTACATAGCTGTAGTTTGCAGATTTCAGATGAAGTTGCCTTGATTTCATAGTGTTTCATTTTTTTCAATCCTCAGTATTGCCTTTCTTGCATACATGGGCACAAAAAAAACTTCTCATCTTTCAGTACAGTCTAAATAATGTAAGGACTGCTGCCAAGGAAAATAAGTGCAATAAAGTATTTTTTTATTTCCTGAGTTTACCTTGAGGTGCATATGCTAGCATGTTTTCTTTTATAATCTCACACTAAAGAGTTTGGTTAATTGCTAGTAATTATACATTTTCCAGGCTTTGGCACGCAGTGTTTGACACTATGTGATGTCTTCAAGATGCTTTCTAAATTCATTTTCTAAATATACATATTTTGAGTAAAAGAATGCTCTCCGGTCTCAATATGCCTTAAGTATTGGAATATTTTTCTATTTCCAACATGGTTAGATAGACCCACTGAAGCTATTTTTTTCTGCAGAGATGCAGATGACCCCTGCTGAAAAGCCCCTAGGCTGCCACGAAAGCTCAGACGTCTGACTCTTGTGGCTTAACAATGCAAATATGTACTGCAAAATCCACTTTGAAGGTGGTCTTTACTACTTCAAAGTTCAATTTGAGTTTTTAGATTCCATAAGACACAAATGATAAAGGATTTGTGTTGATAATGTTAATGTCTGACCCAGTTGTACGACCACCGATAGAATCAATGCAACATTCTCACTCCATAGAATTCCCCACTGTTGAATGTTTTCAACTCTACCGTTTTTTTTTTACTACCCTTTGAGGCAGAGCATCCACCACCATCTGTTTTCTGCAGGCAGAAGCTTCACAAGATTCCAGTTCAAATGTTGATTAGTCAAGCAAAGGGAAAATATTCGGGACAGTGATCACCAAGAATGAGATGCATATGATCCGACTGAGAATCCTAGCCTGGACCCCTCAGACACCACATCAGATTACATCTATCAGTTTCACTGTTTGATTGAGCCCCCTCCAGAATTCAACCTGCCAGTGGCCACTATATTTAGAATACCTCATTTATTTTTGATTTCAGCCGATCCTGCAGATGAGTGAAGTCCATCCCCATACAGTAATTTCCATGGGTGGCAAACTTGACATGTATGTAAAATCCAGTGAAAAGTGCAGCACTCGTCTCAAGAAAAAGTATAGCACATCAGACACTACATCTTCCTTTTTAGTACATCAAATCAAAACTGACTTTTCTGTCAGCAGGAGAGCAAGCAGATCATGCAACTAGTCTGCTCCATGCTTGGTCCCAACACACTACAAAGGCAAATACTTGAGTACGATAGGCAAGAGAATCCTCGCCTTGGCAACATAATAAGAGAAGATAGCTAATGCCACTAGCATACTATCTCGGCATGAGTGATCTGGAAATATTGCCGGGGGAATACCCCGAGCAAATTAAAGCCATCATCAAGGAAGGGGAAGACCTCAATCAGGATTTATACAGCGCTGTTGCTTCACCCGTGAAGGGCTTGAGGTGCTGAGGCGTTGTGCTGAGGGATCACGCCGTCTGTTTCTGTTGGTTGAATGTCCAGGTCTTGAAGTCCTTCCTGAACTGTAGGAGCAATCGTGAGGCACTGAGGTTCCAGGGCTTCGCCGCCAGGTGGGAGAAGGAGCAGCCTTGGCTGTTGGCCCAGCGGATACGTTGGCTAGCCGCCAGGGAGAGGGATCAGGAACGGAGTTCTCTGGTTGGTTGGTAGAAAGTCACTTGTTGAGGTACGCCTGTCCTTCATTGTGTAGTGCATTGTAAAAGCGTAGGTGAGCAGCTTGAACTGGCATCTTTGCCAGTGGAGTTTCCTGAGATGAGGGGTTATGTGTGTCAGCCTGAGGTCGAGGAGGAGTCTGGCTGCTGTGTTCTGAATGGTTTGGAGTTTCCTCATGAGTTGGGCGGTGATTCCTATGTATAGGGAGTTGCCGTAGTCCAGTCTGCTGGTGATGAGGGGCTTATGTGACAGTTTGCCTGGTGTTGGGTGGGAGCCATCTGAAGACCTTCTTGAGCATTCAGAGGGTGAGGAGACAGCGCTGACCTGTTTTCTCATGGATAGGTGGATGTCAAGGAAGACATGTCTTCCGCTCTTATTGATGCATTTGACAGCTACGTCTTGAACATAATAAATGAGTCACACTGTGGAATTTTTAACAAAGCTACTGCCAAGACCATTGAACAAAGAACATCAACAAGCCTTACTGCTAGAAGTGTCCAAAATACTGCAGAGGGTGGCTATAGAACTGGTTACAAATTGGGGCTTCCATTCAAGACGTGTTTCTATCTACCAGAACTACTCTAAGGGCACATTAAGAAACAAACTTTCAGCATGATGGCTTTTGATATTTTACAGCCTTTCATTCATTTTCCCTTAGTAGATCTAGAGGATGCCTTTTTCCATCTACCCAGTCAGTCGAATTTATTGATTGGTTATTAAAAACATTACAATCGTGAAATCGCAATACATTTATGGCAAAAGACACAAGCAGTTTGAGTATGTCTAAATTATGTGCAAAATATATACAACGCACTTTAACCTGTGAGTGCCTCAATCTAAACATGTTCCCTTGATCCTCAGTAAGAAAGACATCCTTTCTCAGTTCATTAAGGTTTACTAAAACTGAATAATGCATACGATCCGACATTAAACTAATGCAGACACAAAAGATGTATGAACACTTACCAGTATTATTTAAAGAACTAGCAGCCAAGTATACAATCAAGTGCATTAGCTCACTTTTGGCAGCGAAAGCTACATATCTACCAGAGCAAATTAATCATTACTCCTTCGCTGAGTAGGTATGATATAATTTGCTTCCAAGTTCCCCATAGAGTTAATTAACTATAAAATAGGTGATCACATGTAGAATGTGCAATTAATTCAATATCTACAATAATGGATGTATATTCACCCTGATAAAAAATAAAGACTAACCCTTAGACCATCCTTGCCCTAAATACACCTGGGAAAAGACGATCCTTAAACACACCAGTAAATAACCATCTGTGAAATGAAAAGCACTAATGGAGCCAATACCATGTAAGAGGAAACTAAAGTGCGACGATTGGCATAATATTGTGCCTCTGTTTGTATTCGACATGTATTCAAAGATATTTAAAGCTGTTAGTTCCCATTGAATGCCATATTGTCGGTAGCTGCCACATTTCTATTTCTCCAAGAGATCTCGTTGGAAAAAAGATTGGATTTTCCCATGTTGATTATGTAATCCAGATCAATCCTTATATTGCTCTAACAGTTCCATTAATATAGATCACCCCAGCTGGTTTCTGTAAATAAAGAAGTATGTCTGCATTCAAAGACACTAGATGTGTGGTGTGTCCTACTGTAATTGCCCATGCCTGTATATTTTGTTCTAATTGGATAGCTAGAGGTTCCAAAACAAGAGCAAATAATAGTGGCGATGGGGCATCCCTGATGAGTTCTGTGTTCCAATTCCTAGTTTTCAGAAATCAAGCCTAACATACGTACTCTGGCTATAGGTTGCATATATAATAGTTTAACCCATTTTACACATCCCGGGCCAAATCCCGTGCATTAGAGCACCTGCTATGTGTAATTTCATACTATTATGTTGAATGCTCGTTCATCATCCAGTATCACTAAAGTTGGAGTCACACTAGTCTCCTGCAAGTGCATTACATGATTTATTCTTCTAAGGCTATACATCGTGCTCTTCACAGGTACAGTATGATTGATCAGGATGTATTAGGTCTTTTATTAAAAAAGTGATTTAGCTTGTCAGCATCTTACTCTTTATCTTTGAGTTAAGCATTGATGATAACCTATAAGAGGCCACGGCCGTATGATTCTTATCAGGTTTAGGAATCATAGTAACTATTGCTTCTCGCTTCATAGTGGGCAGACATCCCGTTTTATATCCCGCCTCCTATACCTCTAATAATTTATCTAGCAATTCCCCAGACATTATTTGATAAAACCTGAAAGGCAGACCATCCATACCTAGTGCCCTTCCCCCTTTCTCATGTCTGTGAGAGCATTCTTTAATGTTTCTCTGTCTAGAAGAGCATCAAACTTATTTCTGTTCAAGGGATATTTGAGCTATTTGCAACATGTTCAAGTATGCAGAGAATCTGTGATTCAAGGTGTTGTGACTGCTTAGAGACCTGCTTTAAATGTCACCCTCCTATGTAATTTCAGTCAAGTCTGTCTGTGTCCATAATATTGCTGTGTATGAGGTTGTTCCCCTGTAAAGAGCCAAGGTAACAAATGTCCAGTTTTGTCCCCCTTTCCAGTGTAATTTGTCAATTGTGTGGATGTACTTTTCTAGTGTTACCCAGGTATCTTCAATCTCCCTTTTGACCTCCACCACTTGTTGCAATTTTTAAGGGCCCAAGTCCCTAGATGTTATTTGATAAAGCTTGCAGGGCTGGCCATAACTACCTGCATTCTTCCCCTTTCTCGTGTCTGTGAGTGTTCTCTTACCTTTACAACTACCCATCCTTTTCTTTCAGTATATATACTAGCTGTATCTGAACCCCATACATGTGACATACTATCTCCACGAAGTGTGACCTTCATGGCCTCCTCTTCAATGCCCTGCCAGTGGTCTGCCACTTTCTTTCAAAGAAATTGTTTATGTATGTATGTACTTGTAAATGGGGGATCTGCCAGAGCCTCCACCATGTGCCTCCAAGTTAGGTATATTTAGTCTGGATCTCATTAAAGCAAGTTCCATTCTCAAAGGTGAATAACCTGGAAAGGGAACTAGGGAGATGTTATGAATCCACATATTTCCTCAGGTCTTCCCTTTGTGTTAGTTGTAATCTATTCTTTTTTTTTTTAATGCACATGTGAAGAGTAAGAATACTTTTTACCCGTACTGAGATGTGCCCTCCACAGATTAACCAGATCAATTTCTTGTATTAGGTCTTGTAGGGCTTTAGTCATATGTTTGGTACCCTCTTTCTTTGAGATGTCAGAATTCCTGTCAAGGACTCGGTTATTGTAGAATGCAAGGCATGGGAGAGAGATTTGCCCATTGCTAGAAACCTTCAAAACACATTGAAGCGATCTCGCTCTAGACAAATCTGGTTGGCTTGACAAAGTAGAATTTACGAATTGGGGGTTAAATCACGTAAACAGATTTATCGACTGACTGCGTGCGGTTCAGCAACAAAGGTGATTTCAGGCATAATTGATACTAATGGCGAGAAGATCAGATGCCAAAGGTATTTGCCTCTTTTTACAAGTTATTGTACACCAAGCGCAAACCATCTCTGGCAGAATGGAATACATCACTTATCTTGGACATTCCTGTCTGATGCTAGATGTCCATTTATATTATCATCCTAGACCTCCTTGTGACTTTAGAAGAGAGTGTTGAAGCACCCACAAAACTGCAGTCTGGGAAAACACCTGTCCCCAAAGGCTTCCAAGTTAAATTTTTCACAAAGCTTATATTTCTAAGTAGCCCTCACCTTCAATCCCTATTTAATGAGTTAATCCAAATCTATAGTTTACCTGAATACCTTGGGATGGCGATGATAGTGATTTATTAAGCCAGATAAACCTACTGACCAGTGCGCACCATATCGCCCAATCTTACGTAAGTATGTGCAAGCAAAAAGACTTGGCCTCTCACATTTGTAGCCAACCTAATCCACCAAGAATGGATTTATGCCAGGCAGATAACTCACCATTGCATCCAGAGATTTACTCTAGCCCTGGCCAATTGTTAGGAGTTTGTTAGCCTTCATGCTCTCCGCCTGCTAGACTTTGAAAGAGCATTTGAATCCATTGGCTGACGTTTCATTTTCCAAATACCACCTTTGGTTTTAGATTCCAGATATGTATTAAAATGCTATACTCTTCACCGTGGGGGCGAGTCAACTGATTTTACTCTAATTCCTTTCCAGATGAAGAGGGCACTAGACCAACTTTAAGAGATGGGACCACATTGAAATCTCTTAATTGGGAGATATTTGGGGGATGGGGAGGACAGGAATAACAGTAAGAATTTCATATGCATGAATCCCTATTTATTTCTTCTTTTTGTTTTATATATATATATATATATATATATATATACATATATATATATATATATATATATATATGTTCGATGGCATGTGTAGCTGCAGATACACATGCTGTGCACATCCCGCCATCTGGTGTTGGGCTCTGAGTGTTACAAGTTGTTTTTCTTCGAAGAAGTCTTTTCGAGTCACGAGACCGAGGGACTCCTCCCATTTCGGCTCCATTGCGCATGGGCGTCGACTCCATCTTAGATTGTTTTTTTTTCCGCCATCGGGTTCGGACGTGTTCCTTTTCGCTCCGTGTTTCGGGTCGGAAAGTTAGTTAGAATCTCGGAAAAATCGTTGGTATTGTTTGCGTTCGGTATCGGGTTAGTTACAACAGATCGACACCGACTTTTGAAGAGCTCCGGTGGCCCTTCGGGGTTTTATCGATCCCCCGTCGGGGCCTGGTCGGCCCAGCCACGTGTCTCTTCAAGGCTGATGGAACGGACCCCATTCCGCTTTCTGCCCAAAATGCCATAACAAGTAACCATATACAGATCAGCATCTGGTCTGTAACTTGTGTTTGTCGCCGGAACACAAGGAAGATACTTGTGAAGCCTGTCGAGCGTTTCGGTCCAGGAAGACACTAAGAGACCGAAGAGCAAGGAGACTGCAAATGGCGTCGGCGCCGACAGGACAAGAGCGTTTCGAGGAGGAGGAAGAAACATTCTCCATCCAGGAATCGGATGAGATCGATCCTGAAGAAACGCCGAAAACCGTGAGTAAGACGTCGAAACACAAAACTCACGGAAAAACCACTGAAGCCCAGGGGACGCCACCGCCAACAGGCCATGGCTTAACCCGAAAAATAGGTGACCGATCATCGGCACCAAAAAAGGGCACGCTGGGGGCGAAGTCATCCGACTCCGGTCGAGATACCGCCACACAGCAATCTCGGGCTCGAGATAGTGGCTCCGAGCAGGTTCGGCACCGAGATAGCAGCACCGAAATGGGTCGGCACCGAGAGACCACAACGCCGAAAGTAAAGAAGGTTTCGTCGGAACCTAAAAAAGCAGCCGAAAAGGTTTCGATACCGAAACATCCGGCCTCGGAACCGAAAACAAGTTCCTACACTGAGGAACAAGGACTGTCCACACAAATGAAGACACATAGATTTGGACAGGAATTGGAAACAATAGAGCCAGACTATACTCAAAGAAGGCTCCATATCCAAAAAGAAACAGGGAAGATCAGTACTCTCCCTCCGATTAAAATGAAACGCAAACTTGCCTTTCAGGAAAAAGACAAGCAGCCACAGGCAAAGGTGGCTAAACAAGTAACCCCGCCACCATCTCCACAATGCTCTCCGCAACCATCACCGGTAGCCACTCCACCAATGATGCAATCCCCAACTCATACAGGAATGAGTCAAGATGACCCTGACGCATGGGACCTTTATGACGCACCAGTGTCAGATAATAGTCCTGAATGTTATCCAGCTAGACCGTCGCCACCAGAGGATAGTACAGCCTACGCACAGGTGGTGTCGAGAGCAGCGGCATTTCATAATGTCAGCCTGCATGCTGAGCCCATTGAAGACGACTTTCTTTTTAACACACTGTCGTCCACACACAGCCAGTATCAAAGTTTTCCTATGCTACCCAGAATGCTAAAACACTCCAAACAAGTGTTTGAAGAGCCTGTAAAAGGAAGGGCCATTACTCCAAGAGTGGAGAAAAAATATAAACCGCCACCAACAGACCCCGTGTACATCACACAACAGCTAACACCGGACTCCGCTGTAGTAGGGGCAGCGCGCAAAAGAGCGAACTCGCATACTTCAGGAGATGCACCACCTCCAGATAAAGAAAGTAGAAAATTCGACGCAGCAGGCAAAAGGGTGGCGGCACAGGCAGCAAACCAGTGGCGTATTGCCAATTCACAGGCTTTGTTGGCCAGATACGATAGGACCCATTGGGACGAAATGCAACACTTTATAGAACACTTGCCCAAGGAGTTCCAAAAGAGAGCGCAGCAGGTAGTAGAAGGACAGAGTATCTCCAACAATCAGATACGGTCAGCAATGGATGCTGCAGACACAGCTGCTAGAACTGTCAACACAGCAGTAACAATAAGGAGACATGCATGGCTGCGTACATCAGGATTTAAACCAGAAATACAGCAAGCTGTGCTGAATATGCCATTCAACGGACAGCAGTTGTTTGGGCCGGAGGTGGACACTGCGATCGAAAAACTTAAAAAAGACACTGACACGGCCAAAGCCATGGGCGCACTCTACTCCCCACAGGGCAGAGGCACATTTCGAAAAACACAGTTTAGAGGGGGGTTTAGAGGACAAAGCACAGAACCCACAACCTCACAAACAAGACCCACTTACCTAGCCAGTATCAGCGGGGAAGTTTTCGGGGACAATATAGAGGGGACAATTCCAAAAGAATAGAGGAAAGTTCCAAAGTCCCAAAACTCCTCAAAATAAGCAGTGACTTCAAAGTCACACATCCCCAACACATAACATCTGTGGGGGGGAGACTAACCAAATTTTACAAACATTGGGAGGAAATAACAACAGACACTTGGGTCCTAGCAATTATCCAGCATGGTTATTGCATAGAATTTCTCAAATTCCCTCCAAACATCCCACCGAAAACACACAATATGTCAAAACAACATATAGATCTTCTAGGACTAGAGGTTCAGGCATTGCTACTAAAAGAAGCAATAGAATTAGTACCAAAACACCAGAAAGGAACAGGAGTTTACTCTCTGTACTTTCTCATACCCAAAAAAGACAAGAGTCTGAGACCTATATTAGATCTCCGAACATTAAATATCTACATCAAATCAGATCACTTTCACATGGTGACATTACAAGACGTAATCCCACTACTCAAACAACAAGACTACATGACAACACTAGACCTAAAGGATGCATATTTCCATATACCGATACATCCTTCACACAGAAAGTACTTAAGGTTTGTATTTCAAGGGATACATTACCAATTCAAGGTGTTGCCATTCGGAATAACAACTGCGCCAAGAGTTTTTACAAAGTGCCTGGCAGTCGTAGCTGCACATATCAGAAGGCAGCAAATACATGTGTTCCCGTACCTAGACGATTGGTTAATCAAAACCAACACGCTAGAAAAGTGTTCACAACACACAAAGTACGTCATAGAAACCCTCCACAAACTAGGTTTCTCAATCAACTACACAAAGTCACACCTTATACCGTGTCAAACACAGCAATACTTGGGGGCGACAATCAACACAGCAAAAGGGATTGCCACTCCAAGTCCACAAAGGGTTCAGGCATTTCACAATGTAATACAGGCCATGTATCCAAAACAAAAAATACAAGTCAAAATGGTGATGAAACTCCTAGGCATGATGTCCTCATGCATAGCCATTGTCCCAAACGCAAGGTTGCACATGCAGCCCTTACAACAATGCCTAGCATCACAGTGGTCACAGGCACAGGGTCAACTTCTAGATCTGGTGTTGGTAGACCGCCAAACATACACCTCGCTTCAATGGTGGAACAGTATAAATTTAAACAAAGGGCGGCCTTTCCAAGACCCAGTGCCCCAATATGTAATAACGACAGATGCCTCCATGATAGGGTGGGGAGCACACCTCAATCAATACAGCATCCAAGGACAATGGGACACTCACCAAAAACAGTTTCACATAAATCACTTAGAACTATTGGCAGTATTTCTAGCGCTGAAAGCATTTCAACCCATAATAAGCCACAAACACATTCTTGTCAAAACAGACAACATGACAACGATGTATTACCTAAACAAACAGGGAGGGACACACTCAACACAGTTGTCTCCTGGCACAAAGAATATGGCATTAGGCGATTCACAACCACATTCGCCTAATAGCACAATTTATTCCAGGAATTCAGAATCAGTTAGCAGACAATCTCTCTCGGGATCACCAACAGATCCACGAATGGGAGATTCACCCCCAAATACTGAATACTTACTTCCAGAGTTGGGGAACACTACAAATAGATCTATTTGCAACAAAGGAAAACGCAAAATGCCAAAACTTCGCATCCAGGTACCCACAAGATCAGTCTCAGGGCAATGCGTTATGGATGAGTTGGTCAGGGATATTTGCTTACGCTTTTCCCCCTCTCCCACTCCTTCCATATCTAGTAAACAAGTTAAGTCAAAACAAACTCAAACTCATACTAATAGCGCCAACATGGGCAAGACAACCTTGGTACACAACACTACTAGACCTTTCAGTAGTGCCTCATGTCAAACTACCAAACATACCAGATCTGTTAACGCAACACAAACAACAGATCAGACACCCAAATCCAGCATCGCTGAATCTAGCAATCTGGCTCCTGAAGTCCTAGAGTTCGGACACTTAGACCTTACACATGAATGTATGGAGGTCATAAAACAAGCTAGGAAACCTACCACTAGACATTGCTATGCAAATAAGTGGAAAAGATTTGTTTATTACTGCCATAATAATCAAATTCAACCCTTACACGCATCTGCCAAAGACATCGTAGGATACTTACTACATTTGCAAAAGTCAAAGCTAGCTTTTTCTTCCATTAAGATACATCTTACAGCAATTTCAGCTTACCTGCAAATTACGCACTCAACTTCTCTATTTAGGATACCAGTCATAAAAGCATTTATGGAAGGTCTAAAGAGAATTATACCACCAAGAACACCACCAGTTCCTTCATGGAACCTCAACATTGTCTTAACACGACTCATGGGTCCACCTTTTGAGCCCATGCACTTTTGTGAAATGCAATACTTAACATGGAAAGTTGCATTTTTAATTGCCATCACATCTTTAAGAAGAGTAAGTGAGATTCAAGCATTTACCATACAAGAACCATTTATTCAAATACACAAGCATAAAGTAGTTCTACGGACAAATCCTAAATTTTTACCAAAAGTCATATCACCGTTCCACTTAAATCAAACAGTAGAATTACCAGTGTTCTTCCCACAGCCAGACTCTGTAGCTGAAAGAGCACTACATACATTAGACATCAAAAGAGCGTTAATGTACTACATTGACAGAACAAAACTAATTCGAAAAACAAAACAATTATTTATTGCTTTCCAAAAACCTCATACAGGAAATCCAATTTCTAAACAAGGCATTGCTAGATGGATAGTTAAGTGCATTCAAACCGGTTATCTTAAAGCAAAAAGAGAACTGCCTATTACACCAAAGGCACACTCCACTAGAAAGAAAGGTGCTACCATGGCCTTTCTAGGAAATATTCCAATGACCGAAATATGTAAGGCAGCTACATGGTCTACGCCTCATACATTTACCAAACACTACTGTGTAGATGTGCTAACAGCACAACAAGCCACAATAGGCCAAGCAGTACTATGAACATTGTTTCAAACAACTTCAACTCCTACAGGCTGAACCACCGCTTTTGGGGAGATAACTGCTTACTAGTCTATGCACAGCATGTGTATCTGCAGCTACACATGCCATCGAACGGAAAATGTCACTTACCCAGTGTACATCTGTTCGTGGCATTAGTCGCTGCAGATTCACATGCGCCCACCCGTCTCCCCGGGAGCCTGTAGCCGTTTAGAAGTTGATCTTGAACATCTGTAGATTTGTAAATATATTACTTTAAACTACATTATGTACATTACTCCATTGCATGGGCACTATTACTAGCATACACAACTCCTACCTCACCCTCTGCGGGGGAAAACAATCTAAGATGGAGTTGACGCCCATGCGCAATGGAGCCGAAATGGGAGGAGTCCCTCGGTCTCGTGACTTGAAAAGACTTCTTCGAAGAAAAACAACTTGTAACACTCCGAGCCCAACACCAGATGGCGGGATGTGCACAGCATGTGAATCTGCAGCGACTAATGCCACGAACAGATGTACACTGGGTAAGTGACATTTTCCTTCTCCAGTTAGGTCATAAACTCTACTTCCTGCACAACAAACTAACACAATTCCCAGACTTTAATCCACTAAAGCACAAGCTGACCATAGATCCCACAGGTAGGGGGAGGCATATCACGATTGTACCATTTCTTGATTACTAATGCCCCAAACCAAACAACCCAATTGTGTGCTACCTGGGAAGTGGACCCGGGAAGGGGTCCACTTGACAGCAGTGAATGCTGTGAGGCCAAGATGGTGCCCAATCGCTAGCAACATTAGTCTGACAGCATAATTCCATAACCCTAATAGAATTTCCTGAATTACCAAACTATTACCAAAAATGTCTGGCTTTCCCCAAATTGCACCAGTTGTGAATTGTTAAAGGGCATCCGATGCATGTGATTTGGGACTGTCCTAACTTTCAAGTTTTTTTTAAGGCAGTTCTAGGAATCCCTGGCCTTGGTGGTGGGATTGTCTGACCTCCGACACCCGATGTGGCTCTACAGGGAATTATGAAAGAGCTGGGAGGCACTGTAGAGCATCATACATTGATTGGCCTTGGTTATTTGATTGCCAGTAGAGACATAGCAAAGAAGTGTAGGGTTCTCACAAATTCTTTTTGGTTAAAATCCGCAAATTATTCAGCAAAAGGAATATGCGGCAAATAAAGCAAATCCATAATTATGCGAAAAAAGCAGTGGCTGCTTAATCGCATAATTCAAGTTGCCCTTGTTCCATAGCGCCTTTCTCATATTTTTTCCACTGTAATAAAACAATAAAAATGTTTTGGTGGGGGGAGAACATTGTTAGTTGCCTCCCCAGGCACCCATATGTCCATTTATCGGGAGAGCTTTCTCAAGAGTTCTCCTGAGAAATCACCATTCTCATTATTCAGGCGTATACATATACCAGGCACATGTCAATACCAACCTACACCCCCATTACTATAATGTATCTCCTCATGAGATCACTTTCAAACCTCAGGCATTGAAATAGGTCTGCTGTATTCACCAAAATCAGCACACCTTTTGAGTATCTAGAGTACCTGGTTGCATGCATTAGTTTTCTTCATTCCTTGTGTTTTATTTGATCACCTGTGAGATCTCTTGCAAGTATGCAGTTAAGTCTGTGTATTGTTTACATTAGTAGAAACTCTATTTCTTGGTAAAATTGTTAAAACCCCTGAAATTCCTCGAAACTCTTGTGCTTCAGAATCTAATCTTTCATACATTCACATGCTTGAATCATTCCCCATTGTCGAAGTGGGAGTTACATGTTATAAATGGAAAGTATTAATGTTATACATAGGCTAAATAGGCAATAAAACTTCAACTTTAGTTACTAATACAAGTCATTTGAAAAAAACGAAACTTCAGCCAGTGAGGCTGTTGCCTCCGCCTCAGGGGCTCCCATACTTGAGATTTCCAACTGCACGTTGTGTAATGGGAGTTTGTTTTGATGACTTATCAATTCTCTTCAGGCAAAGGATTATTTTCTAATTTAGTCCACTTTACCATCAGACATGATCTGTGAAGTGAACCTTTAACTAAGACTGCTTGCTTAGATTCTGACAGAACGCTGTCAGAAACCTTAAAAAAATGACAGTTTTACTGTGTGGGAAGAAGAGGCTTCATTCAGAAGATCACAACAAAGAATGCATGTATTGTCTACATCCTTCTCACAAAGTGAAAGATTGTAAGTTTTTCCACCCAGACCTTAAAGGATAGAGTAGGTAGGCAACTACTATACCTTCAGAAGATGAAAGCTAAGGATTCACCGTCTCTGGTGGGGAAAGTACCTCGGAATCCACCAGAAAGTCTCACATGAGAGACAGGTTATAGAATCAGTCACTTAACCATTTCAAAAAGGAACCTCCTGAAAGGGCTTTACAAAAGTTGTCTACATTCTCTGAAAAGTGAAGCCCATCATCAAAACACTCTTAGTGGCATGAAAAGGAGGACGATTCTTCAAAGTTGACCAGGTCTGAGCCTCCAACTCCTTCAAATAAGGTACTTTTTACTTGTTAAAAAAAGAAATTGTCTAAAACTGAGAAACTGCTGACATTAGTGTAGCCATTGACAAAATTATTGTTGACCCCATCAACAAAGCATGTACCTTCAGACAACAGGCGCTGTTAACTGGCACTTCCTTTGACATTGTTTGCCATTGACCAAACCTTTGATGTAGAAACCATTGACAACAGCGTTGACAGTACAGTTAAGAGAGAAAAATCATTCTTGTCACTGAACAAGACATTCCAGTGTCCTTGATACCTCAACATACATCTCCTAGCAGTGTTATATCACCAAGCCACTTGCTAGATATTAACAAAGATGATGATGGCGGCCCAGCTTACAACCCAGCTGAGCTCAGTGCTAAATACCAGGATGACAAGTACATCCTGTTGTTATAAGAAAGGTCAGGCTAGAAAGACCAGACTAGTTTAATAATTTGATGAAAACAAACCATTCGAATAAGAATACAGATATCAAGAAGAAATGATGCAGGTCCCTTGAGCTCACCAGGTACTCAATTTTACACTGACAGATTACCACAAAAGATTCCCAGCACCTTCCAAGCCTGCAGGTACAGGTGTTGGGTATATCCAAGTCAAGTAAAGCCATAGTTGGTTCAATGTTCTGTATTCCAGATGAAATGGAAGCAGCTGACACGTGTTTTGTCATAGAGGACTTTTATGAGGCTGCAAAATTTATATCACAAAGCCAGAATAAATATAGATAGCATTATATATACAATTATTGACTTCCAATCCACAAAGAAGCACCAAATTGTGCAAGATTGTCACGAGACAACAGAAACAGTTACCACTGAAAATAGTAAGTAACAAAGCAACAATTCCACTATAGGTGACAGAAGACCCCTAACCACAAGAAAGAAAAAAGTAAGTAGGTCACAACCATGTGCAGTGATAAATCGAAACAAGAAACATCCATGTTAGGTGTTGGAAAACTGAAGATGGCAAGATAGAAGACTCAGTAATCATGAGTCATCTGTTTGTATGAATATATGAGGTAACAGTAGGATCCGTACTGCCAGAAAAGCGGAAAGGATATCCGTACTCACAAAAAAATACACCTCTTGCATGGGAGGAACAAAAGTAATAAATACAGAATTTGTCAGTCATAAAATCAAAACTGGTTTAACAAAAGCATAGATTACTCACATCATGATTGGGAGGAACGGGTCGCTATATTTATTTCAACTGGCAAGCACATGCAATCTGTTATTGTCTCTCACTTTATTACCACATGTACTAAAATAAGTTAAAAAATATTTAACACCTGTTCTGGGTGGCGATGGACTTTTTTCGAGGACTTGTGTGTTTTTGTGCTCCTGATAGACTCTCTTGTTCTATTTGAATGTGGGGACTTCCCTGTTTGTACTGACACTGGTGGCTCAGTGTCAATATCGTTCAAGCTTCGTACTGCGTGGTTCTTGTGGGGTACCGCGGCAGCTTCTGTATCACAGCCGCCTATTTTACAGCCATACTTCCAAGCCTGCATCTACAAGGCAACCGCCCCTACCACAGTCTCCAGATGTTCATCCACCAACCCTGCCTATTCCTCATACTCTTCCAACCATCCCAAGTCCAAACCCACCAACACCACAGCTGAAAGTTTTACAACAGTCCATGAAGACAGATATGCAGACAATGGCAGAGAAGGAGGGGTAGGGGAGTGTGCATGCAAACCAATATATGGGCTCAGCAGCTTTAAAAAAAATCCTCACTCTATTTCGCCACTGCAAGCTCCTCAACTGGCTGATTTACCACTGGACAACATTGCTGGATGTCTCACACTTTTAAAAAGTGCTTTCAAAAGATTTGATATATCCATTCAAGTCAAGCAAACTGACTGCTTCCTTTATGATTTTAAAGAAATGTCACGGAAGTCGATAACGGAAATTCCCATTTTTGATGTTATCTGGAATGAGGGAATAAAAGTAATGAATATCCAGCGATGGTATCCCCAGTCGTTCTTTGTATGGATAAAAAGTATAAAGAACCAGATAACTCTCCAGCCTGTCTCATTTAACGTCCTAAAGCTGATTCTGTAGTAATGCAGGCAGCTGAACGCTGTTCAAGAAACCCATTCGTACCATGCACCACTCCTCCAGAATGGGAAGAAAGGTACCTAGATAATACAGGAAGAAGGTATTCCATCATAGCTGCAACCACAGACAGGGCAGTTAGCCGTTCTCCGAATCGGATTGTCAAATGAGGTCTGACATCAGTGCATACGTGGATTGTTTACCTAAAGACAAAAAATTAGAAGCCAAGAAAATCCTTATTGAAGGAGACAGATCATCATCTGAAATGATTGACTGCTTTAAATATATTATCTACTGATTTCTGTCAACTAGCAGGACTGATTGAAATAGACTTTGTTCAGACCCGAGGTCCAAGACAAGACCCTTGACATGTCTTATGACATGGAAGAGCTCTTTGGCAAACAAGTTGATAATGCACCATAGTAAATAAAATACTGATTCTGCCAGATCACTTGGTGTATTACATCTGAGAGACTTCTAGTTGCAGATTCCTTACCTTAGAATTTACCCCAGGTGTCGGACTGGATCCAGAGACTTTTCTTCGAGCAGTACCCTTGCGTAGAGACTCCGCATCCGTCATTGGCGTCTGAGTTGAATATAGGTGCCGCCTCGTGGCAGTGACGTCCGTTCTTTTCTTTCAGTGCCACGCGCTGATCTGAGAAGAGCTACCCTGGTCACTTTTTTGACCGGCCTCAACACTTTTCGACTTTTGTGGTAACTGTTGGTGCGTCTAGAATATCCCTGAAGACTGGGTTTAAGCCTTGCGAGGATTGTCACCGAATGATGTCTGTGACAGATCCGCGTCGGGTCTGTCTGTGGTGTCTGGAGCGTGACAATGACCCGAAGTCATGCTCCGGAGGCCGGGCCATGCACCTGAAGGCTTTGAGGGAGTGGTCCCTAAAGCTAATGACGGTCCAGCGCTCAACTCCGCATCGTTCCCGGTCTCATTTGATAGGAAGATCTTGAGACCGGCGGCAGAGTCACCACCACTCGTCCTCAAAGTCATCAGGTCATTCGGGTAAGAAAAAGAAGTTGAAGGTCAGGCATTCTTTGACTTCACCCTGTTGCTCTGAACGATGCGACACTGGAAGAGCGTCGACACTCTACGCCTCTGTCCACAGAGCCTACTTCTGGGCCCACTCTGCACCTCCCTGACTTTCCGGGAGCCAGAGCGACCCCTGCCCAACTAAAAGAATTTTGAGGCCATGCGCCTCATTTCTGGGCAGTCCGACCAGCCTGGGGAGTCTGGGTGGGCTCTTTGGGGTCCGCACCGGCACCTCTGGCCACAGAGTGTCCCTCTGAAACCAGATTGACGCCGGTCACACCACTGAGACCTTGCCCAGCTCCGATGAAGTCTTCAACTCCGATGAAGTCTTCAACGCTTCAGGCATTGGTTGGGCCCACAATCTGAGAGACTTCTAGCTGCAGATTCCTTACCTTTGAATTCCCTGGCGTCTGCTTTGAATCCGGAATCTTTTTGCTGAGCAATAACCTGCGCGTGCCATCGGGTGGCGTCGTTCAGTTCTTCGTGCGTCATCCGGCTCCGTGTGGCTTCGTCAGCGTCGTTGGAGCTGTCTGTGACGTCATGGTTGTCTATTTGGACGCCACCTCAGCGCGTGTACATCAGTTCTTTTCCTTTTGCGCCGGTTAAGCGCAGATCTGTGATTGAGCTACCCTTTGTCTTTTTTGGCAAGCCTTTTTGTTGAGGATTTTTGTCATCTGTGCGAAGGATATGTCCTCTAGGAAGACTGTGTTCAAGCTGTGCTCTCACCCAGGCTGTCAAGGATGGGAGAGATGCAGCCAAGTTTACCAACAGGTGTGGTTTGGACACGACCGACTCGCTGGGAAGGGCAATTTCTTCAACAGTGGCCCTCCAATGCCACACCTGGCTGCATACCACTGGCTTTTCAGGGGATGTCCAGTCGAACTGGATGGACATGCCTTTCAATGGCTCACGCTTTTTTGGTGAGAAGGCAGTCTCTGTGCTTGAGAGATTCAAGGATTCTCGGGCTAAGGCCAGATCCTTGGGCCTCTCAGCACCTGTTCACCAGCAGACTGCCTATTGCCCCTTTCAAGGCTTTCGGAGGGGGGCGGTACCACGCCAACCACAGGTTAGTCATTGTCCTCCAGCTTCACAACATCCCATGCGAGGATGAGGTTGTGGTACCCCCAGGCCCAGAGGGTCTAACCAAAAGTCAGCCGCCACCCAGCCCCCCTCTTCCGTAAAGCCCAAGCCCCCCTAGTATGGTTCTGCAAGACCATGTCCGTCCAGTTGGAGGGAGGATTCAATTTCATCTCCCTCCCTCACTGGCGGTCCATAACATTGGACGAATGGGTCTTGCAGATCATACACAAGGGCTATTCCTACCCCTTCGTCTTTCCCTCCCTCTGTCTCTTGGGTACAACAATGGCTGATAAAGGATCATTTGATTTTGCTCCATGAGAAAGTTACTGCCCCCTTGGCCAAGGGAGCCATAGAAATGGTCCCGATGTCAGAAGCAGGCAGTAGTTGTTGTTCCCGCTTCTTTCTGATCCCAAAAAAGAACAAGGGTCTTCGCCCTATTTTGGATTTAAGGGAAATCAATCTCTTCCTCAAAAAGGAGAAATTCAAGATGCTCACTCTAGCTCAGGTCTTGTCTGCCCTAGACCAAGGAGACTGGATGGTAGTGTTGGACTTGCAGGAAATGTGTATTTTCACATCCCCCATCCTGCCCGCCCACAGGCGTTACTTGCGGTTCAAGGTGGGCCACGTGCACTTTAAGTTTACTGTGCTCCCCTTCGGTCTGACCAGTGCCCCTCAGGTGTTCACCAAGGTGTTGGTGGTGGTGGCAGCTCATCTGTGCAGATTAGGGATTTCAGTCTTCCCCTTCCTCGACCACCCCAGGCTCTCGTCACCCACCTTCAGACTACGGTGGACCTCCTGCATTTACTGGGGTTCACTATAAATGTGCTGAAGTCACACCGGACTCCCTCTCAGAAGCTCCCTTTCATCGGAGCTGTTCTGGGCACAGTCCAGTTTCGGGCCTATGCTCCTGAGAAGCAAGTCCATGCTATTCAGATTATGATACTGATGTTTGGGCCTCTTTCCTGAATTTCAGTGAGACAGACTCAGAGGCTGTTAGGACTCATGGCTTTCTGCATCCTGTTAGTCAACCATGCTGGATGGCTTATGAGGGCTGTGCAATGGGACCTGAAGTTCCAGTGGGCACAGCATCGGGGAAATCTTACCAACACGGTTCAGATATTAGAGGGATCTGCAAAAGGCCTGCATTGGTGGTTAGTGAACTGCGATTTGGTCAAAGGCAGACCTCTCTCCCTGTCCCAAACAGATCTCACAGTAGTGACAAATGTCACTTCTGGGATGGGGTGACCATTTGGGAGAGGTAGAGATCAGGGGTCTCTGGTCTCCAGCGGAATCAGGGCTCCATATCAACTTACTCCAGTATTGGAACTTTCATAGATTCACATGCTTGAATCCTACCCCGTTGTCGAGATGGGAGCCCCGGTACAAATTACACAAGTAGTGTTGAAATATATTAACAAAAGGTCCCTAGGCCTCTTCAATTTAACAGTCTCAGTAATTTTTAGGAAAAGGACCAAACTTGAGCATCCACCAATCAGACGACACTACCCTCTAGAATCCTCCTGAAAGAAGCTCCAGCACCTCAGATTTTCTACCCTACGTCGTGCTAGGGAGTCTCCTCAGAGCTCTGCTCTTCATTCACACCTTTTGGATTAGCTTGAGCATATTTTTCTCTGCTAAAAACTTCTTTGAACTGATCGGGGTTAACACCTTCAACATGTCTGACAAAGAAGGGTTTATTCAGAAATTGCCAAACTTGTGGTAAGAAGAGACTACATTCTGAAGACCCTCATCAGGATTGTATATACTGCCTCTATCCAGACCACTCAGCCAAGGACTGTGTAAGGTTTGTCGTACCTTTTCCTCTAAGACTCTTAAGGATAGAGAAGGCAGATTATTGATTTGGCTGCAAAAACTTAAATACAGAGATAATCCCGTCTCTGACTCTCATAGTGATGACTCTTCAATATCCAAAAAGTCATCAAAAAGGGCGAGATCAGACACAAGATCTCCTTCCCAGCAATCGAGAAAAGACAACAAAAAGACTGCCTCAGGGTCTTACAAGGGCCACAGCCCCTCTACTTCACCTCACAAATCTTCCAGGAAAGGGGAGAGCGGTCATGCCAGCAGTTCTGAGAGGCATAAAAAGTTATCCTCTGTACCTCCATCTGTGTCTTTCAAAAGGCCTTCATCTACTTCTACAAAAAAGGTACGTCTGACGGACTCATCGTCGACGAGACCGTCAGTAAGTGATTTTTCACCACCAACGACGACTTACACCCTTCCACCGTCGACAGTTCTGACGACATTGTCGACGAGTGCCCCACCGTCGACGACCTCATCGTTGACGAAGATCTACACCTCATCATCGGCGGTTATGACTGTATCTGCTTTACCATTGTCGACAGTAGACTCTTCGGTAAGGCTGTCATCGATCAAAATCACCATGCGTTCATCATCGACTCCGTCAACGAAGACTGTCTGCGCTGTCAACGAGGGAAAAACAGCATAAAACACAAGAAAGACTTACCCCAAAGCACACCTCACCTAGTAAGGTGACCTCTCTCATACCAGTTCACTTGTTTGAGGGGGATGAAGACTCGGACGACGAGGGTCCATTTGGGACAACCCATAGCCCATCTCAATTGAACGTCAAATATCAGGACGAAGACGGATTTGATGAAACCTATGACCCTCAATTCTATCGAGGAGACCAACAATATCATGTAGGGGCATACATTCCAACCTCTTTGCTATCTGACCTCCATGCAATGCTGGCTGATTACAGCAGGCATTTTCCTCCTCAAGAGGAGAAACCTCCTCCATCGCCTGTCTCTGGGGTTACCACTCCACGTCAGACACCGGCCTCTTTACCTCTAACAAATGTGGCCACGCCGGATATGACTTTACCTCAGGACACTGACATATCGGAAGGTGATAACGAAGAAGGGGAGCTCCTTGACACTCATTACGAGTGGGATGAATACATTATTCCTGCACCACCTCCTCCGTCCCAATCAAAGGTGGCGTCCCCTCCAGACGACATAGAAGGATTTCATAATCTCCTGGAAAGAGCAGCTAAGCGTTTCGCTCTGCCAATGCTGTCAAAACAGACAGATTGTTTTCTTTATGATTTTAAAGAGCCGTTTCAGAAATCTGAGCGTTCTATTCCGCTGGTCAGCTACTTATGGGAAGAAGGGCTAAAGGTGATGCATAATCCTGCTACTGTCACAGTAGTGCTGCCTCGATTGGACAAAAAATGCAAGGCACCAGACGATACCCCAGCATGTCTAATTGGTCATCCTCATCCGGACTCAGTGGTGGCTCAGGTGGCACAGAGGAAGTCCAAGAATCCGTCTGCTCCGATTTCTGCACCTCCAGTCAAAGAAGGTAGACGGCTAGACAATATTGGGAAGAAGTTCTCCTTGGTGGCTAGCCTGGTGATAAGAGCTGCTAACTCACTAGCGGTGTTAGCCAGGTTTGACAGACAGCTACGGGCAGACATCACCCCACATATTGACCAGTTGCTGGAGAACAGAAGATAAGAGGCAAAGAAGACGTTGCAGGAAGGTCAGCGCACGTCCGTGGAACTCATAGACTGTGCCATGGACATAGCCACGACTGCATTTCGACAGCTCGCGGGTGCAGCTGTACTTAGAAGACAAGGTTGGCTAAAAGCTACATCATTCCGGCCTGAGGTACAGAATACGATTTTAGACCTACCTTTCGATGGCCAGGCATTATTTGGTAAACATATTGACGAGGCTTTACAATCTATCAAATCCGACATGGATACAGCAAGATCATTAGGGACTCTCCAGTTTCAAAAGCCTTCCTTTCGAGCTAGTAGACGTGGACAGCCTTCATATAGAGGAGGATATCAGCAATATAGGAATTCAACCTATCCTTCCTCCTCTCACCAATTCCGTCAAAACTGCCCACAAAGACAAACACTGCAAGCAGCTTATGGTAGATCTGGCACTAGGGGACGCTCAACTCGTCCTGCTAAAGACTCGGCTCAAAGAGCCTGATACATCCGAGGCGCTGGCTACACCCAACTCTCCTCCTCTGGTTCTAGGCGGAAGGATATCCCTGTTCCTCAAGCAATGGCAATTCATCACATCAGACAAGTGTTTCCTCCAATTAGTGAAACAGGGCCACACTCTGGAGTTAATCCAACTACCTCCCTCTAATCCTCCTCACAGGACTCCTTCAAGGTACCCAGAACAACTCAGGAGGGAGATCAACAAGATGCTCCTCAAAGGAGCTATAGAGAAGGTACCTCGGTCTCAGCGAGGAAGAGGGTTTTATTCCAGGTTCTTTCTCATTCGCAATAAGGTGAAAGATTGGAGGCCGATCCTCGACCTAAGGGAACTAAACATCAATTTTAAAAAAGCAGTTGTTCCGCATGATAAGCCTGCAGGATGTCCTCCTGCGTCTGAACCAGGGAGATTTCATGTGTACACTAGACCTAAAAGACACATTTCCGCATTCCCATCCACCCTACCCACAGACAGTACCTGAGATTCATGGTAGCCGGAAGCCATTTTACATTTCGTGTCCTCCCTTTTGGCTTAAAATCAACTCCCAGGATATTCACCAAATGCCTAGCACCAATCGCAGCCTTCCTCAGGAGGAGAAAACACCAGATATTTCCATATCCCGACGGTTGGCTGATAAAAGCAAACACCTACGCAGGAGCACGCAGATCAACAAGAAGGTGCGTTTCCTTGCTAAGCAGTTTAGGCCTCCCCATCAACTGGGAGAAATCCAAACCGCTACCAGCACGCAGTATCACCTTTTTAGGGGCAAACCTGGCCACGCAATCCACCATGGCGTGTCCCACAGTAGAGAGACAACAGAAGTTACTGACACTAGCAAAGTCAATACAGGGAAGAAGCTGCGTTTGTTCGCCTGTTCAAATCCTTGTTGGGCATGTCATCATGCATACCTCTGGTTCCTCTCTGCAGACTGAAAATGCGACCGCTACAGGAGCAACTCAACCGTCAATGGCTCCAGATTTCGGGAAGCTTCGAAGATCTGATAAACTTAACCCCAGCAATAGCCAAAGCCCTGACATGGTGGTCTCAAAAGCATCTGTCCATCGGCCTTTCCTTTCTACATCGTCCAGCTCCATGGACCATCACTACGGACGCATCTCTGGAGGGCTGGGGAGCCGTGTTGCAAGATCTTCAACGAAGTGGCAAGTGGCCACTAGAGTTGAGTGATGCCCATCAATCTGCTAGAGCTCAGAGCAGTTTATCTAGCTTTGCAGGCTTTTCTCCCGAAAATAGCAGGATCAGACGTAGTAAAAAGAACAGACAACACCACTACAATGCATTACCTCAACAAACAAGGAGGCACGAGATCTCTCACCCTCTCCAAGGAAGCCCAAATAATTTTTAATTGTGCCTGGCAGCAAGGCATCAGACTCACACCAGTGCATTTGCCGGGGATAGAGAACAAGATAGCGAACTCGCTCAGCAGGCAAAGATCGAGCACCAAAAGTGATCTTGGGGGAATGCGTTTCCCATAGTTTGGTCAGACAGCTTTGCTTATGCCGTTCCTCCAATTCCATTGATCCCAAGAGTCCTCACGAAGATGAAGGCAGAGCCGTGCATCCCGATATTGATAGCTCCGTACTGGCCTCACCAACACTGGTTTGCAGCGCTTCTTCTTCCATCAATGAAGCCTCACATTCCACTGAAACCGTCTCCACAGTTACTAACGATGAACAAAGGACAAATATCGCACCCAGATCCTCAGTCAATGCGATTGTCAGCATGGCTCCTGGGCAAAGGGAGTTTGCACATCTGAATATCCCACAGGAATGTAGGGACATTTAGTCCAGAGCTAGAGCGGATAGCACTAACTAGGCTTACTCTTGCAAATGGAAAATATTTTGTTTCTGGTGTCACCAGCGACAAATTGATCCACTGTCCTCACCGCCGGAACAAATATTGCCATATTTATTGAATTTAGCTCAATCAGGCGTGGCGTATTCCTCCATAAAAGTGCATCTGGCGGCAATAGCATCATACAGGCGCTCAGACTCTTCACCCTTGCTGTATTCCTCTTGTTTAATCAAAAGGTTTTTGAAAGGACTTTTTAGGGTCTTTCCTCCATTCAGACCTCCTCCTCCCCCGTGGAACCTGAATATTGTTTTAGCACAGTTGATGAAGTATCCATTTCAACCGATTCATCGAGCATCTCTGAAATTCCTTTCTTGGAAGGTTGCTTTACTGGTGGCTCTCATCAGCCAGACAGGTCAGTGAGGCACAAACCCACATTTCATCCCGAAGGTCCCTTCGGACTTCCACATCAACGAGCCCTTAGTTTTTAAAACCTTTTTTCCACATCCATCTACTCCTGCGTAAAGAGCATTACACTCCTTAGACGTTAAGAGATGTGTTCAATTCTACTTGGACAGAACGAAGTCCTTTCGCCGCTCTAATCAATTGTTCGTAGCTTACAGTGCACCCAGATGAGGCCAACCGCTCTCCAAGCAGAGTATATCCAGATGGATCGCCTCAGCCATTCGATTCTGCCATTAAGCAGCAGGTAAACCTCTGCATTCATCAGTCGGCGCTCATTCTACGCGGGCAGTTTCTTCCTCAGCAGCTGGGGTTTCCCTGCAAGACATTTGCAGAGCAGCAACATGGAAGAGCTACCATACATTTACAAGACATTACTGCTTGGAAGCACCATCTCAAGGAGAGGTCGCAGTGGGCCAAGCAGTCCTCAGGAACCTCTTCAGGTGAAGGTGAGCCATCTTTCATCCCTCTATCCTAGATCAGGTATGCACATTGTTTGTCTCTTATGTTCGGCAACAGTTTCAATGCTTTTCATGTTTTTTTTTTTTTTAAGAAAAAAAAAAAAAAGAAACGGAGGTGAAGAGAAGATGGGGTTGACAGACGGTGTTTTGTTTGAAGTATTCCTTTATTTATATATATATGTATATGTGTGTGTGTGTGTGTGTGTGTGTGTATATATATATATATATATATATATATATATATATATATGTTCAATGGCATGTGTAGCTGCAGATACACATGCTGTGCACATCCCGCCATCTAGTGTTGGGCTCGGAGTGTTACAATTTGTTTTTCTTCGAAGAAGTCTTTTTCGAGTCACGAGATTGAGGGACTCCTCCCCTTTCGGCTCCATTGCGCATGGGCGTCGACTCCATCTTAGATTATTTTCTTTCCGCCATCGGGTTCGGACGTGTTCCGTTTCGCTCCACGTTTCGGTTCGGAAAGTTAGCTAAAATCTCGAAAAATTTGACGGTATTGTTTGCGTTCGGTATCGGGTTAGTTACAACAGATCGACACCGAATCTTGAAGAGCTCCGGTGGCCCTTCGGGGTTTTCGATTCCCCGGCGGGGCCTGGTCGGGCCCGACCACGTGCGTCTTCAAGGCTAATGGAACAGACCCCATTCCGCTTCTGCCCCGAATGTCACAACAAATTACAGATCAGCATCTGGTCTGTAATTTGTGTCTGTCTCCAGTCCACAAAGAGGATACCTGCGAGGCCTGTCGAGCGTTTCGGTCCAGAAAGACGTTAAGAGACCAAAGAGAAAGGAGACTACAAATGGCGTCGGCACCGACAGGACAAAGACACTTGGAAGAGGAAGAAGAAACCTTTTCCATCGAGGATTCGTACGAGGTCGATCCCAAACAGACGCCGAAAACCGTGAGTAAGACGTCGATACACAAAACTCACAGGAAAAGCACAAAAGCCCAGGGGACGCCACTGCCAGCAGGCCATGGCTTAACCCGGAAAGTAGGTGACCAACCATCGGCACCGAAAAAGGGCATGCATGTGTCAGTCATCCGACTCTGGTCAAGATACCGCCACAGAGCAGACTCGACACCGGATCAGAGCAATCTCGGCACCGAAACAAGTCGGCACCGAGAGATCAGTACGCCGAAGATAAAAAAAAAAAGTGTCGTCGGAACCGAAAAAGACAGCCGAAAAAGTTTTCATACCGAAACATCCGGCCTCGGAACCGAAATAAATTTCCTACACAGAGGAACAGGGCCTGTCCTCACAAATGCAAGGACACCGATTCGGACAGGAACTAGAGACAATAGAGCCAGATTACACTCAAAGAAGGCTCCACATACAAAAAGACACAGGGAAGATCAGTACTCTTCCCCCAATTCGAATGAAAAGAAAACTTGCCTTCCAAGAGAAAGACAAGCAGCCACAGGCAAAGGTGGCAAAACAAGTAACCCCGCCACCATCTCCACAACACTCACCACAACCATCACCGGTAGCCACTCCACCAATGATGCAGTCCCCAACTCATACCGGAATGAGTCCGGATGATCCCGACGCATGGGATCTTTATGATGCGCCAGTATCAGATAACAGTCCTGACTGTTATCCAGCGAGACCGTCAACATCTGAGGACAGTACAGCCTACACACAGGTGGTGTCAAGGGCAGCGGCGTTTCATAATGTCACCCTGCATGCAGAACCCATTGAGGATGACTTTTTATTTATCACACTATCGTCCACACATAGCCAGTACCAAAGTCTCCCTATGCTACCGGGAATGCTGAAACACTCCAAACAGGTGTTTCAGGAGTCTGTGAAGGGCAGGGCCATTACTCCAAGGGTGGAGAAGAAGTACAAACCGCCACCAACAGACCCTGTGTACATCACGCAGCAATTAACACCAGACTCAGTGGTAGTACGGGCAGCTCACAAGACAGCAAACTCACACACCTCAGGAGACGCACCACCTCCAGGCAAGGAGTCACAAGTTCGACGCTGCGGGAAAAGGGTTGCGGCACAAGCAGCCAACCAATGGCGCTTTGCCAACTCCCAGGCCTTGCTGGCTAGATATGATAGGGCTCATTGGGACGAAATGCAGCATTTCATAGAACACCTGCCCAAAGAGTTCCAAAAGAGAGCACAACAAGTGGTGGAGGAAGGACAGAGTATCTCGAACAATCAGATACGGTCGGCAATGGATGCAGCGGAGACAGCTGCTAGGACTGTAAATACAGCAGTGACCATAAGGAGACACGCCTGGCTGCGTACATCAGGATTCAAGCCGGAAATACAACAAGCCGTACTGAATATGCCATTTAACGGACAGCAGTTGTTTGGGCCGGAGATGGACACTGCTATGGAAAAACTCAAAAAAGACACAGATGCGGCTAAAGCCATGGGCACACTCTACTCCCCACAGAGCAGAGGCACTTTCAGAAAAACACAGTTTCGAGGGGGCTTTCGGGGACAGAGCACAGAACCCTCAACCTCACAAACAAGGCCCACTTATCAGAGTCAATATCAGCAGGGAACTTTTCGGGGACAATATAGAGGGGGACAATTCCCAAAGAGTAGAGGGAAGTTCCAGAGTCCCAAAACTCCACAAAATAAACAGTGGCTTCAACGTCACAAATCCCCAACACAACACCAGTGGGGGGGGGGGGGGAGACTAAACAAGTTCTACAAACACTGGACAGAAATAACAACAGACACGTGGGTCCTAGCCCTTATCCAGCATGGTTATTGCATAGAATTTCTACAATTCCCTCCAAATGTCCCACCGAAAACACACAACATGTCCAAACAACATATGGAACTCCTACAACTGGAGGTCCAAGCGTTGATGCAATAGAGATAGTACCAATTCATCAAAAAGGAACAGGAGTTTACTCCCTGTACTTTCTCATACCCAAAAAATTCAAAACTTTAAGACCTATATTAGATCTCAGAACACTAAACATCTACATCAAATCAGATCACTTTCACATGGTGACACTGCAAGACGTGATCCCACTGCTCAAACAACAAGACTACATGACAACACTGGACCTAAAGGATGCATATTTCCATATACCTATACATCCTTCCCACAGAAAGTACTTAAGGTTCGTATTCCAAGGGGTACATTACCAGTTCAAAGTGTTGCCATTCGGTAGAACAACAGCGCCAAGAGTTTTCACAAAATGCCTGGCAGTAGTGGCTGCTCAAATCAGAAGGCAGCAAATACTTGTGTTCCCGTACCTAGACGATTGGTTAATCAAAACCAATACGCAACAACGGTGTTCACAACACACAAATTATGTCATAGAAACCCTTCACAAACTAGGTTTCTCACTCAACTACAACAAGTCACACCTACAACCGTGTCAAATACAACAATACTTAGGAGCAACAATCAACACAACAAAAGGGATTGCCACTCCAAGTCCACAAAGGGTTCAGGCATTTCAAAACGTAATACAAGCCATGCACCCAGAGCAAAAGATACAGGTAAAATTAGTGATGAAACTACTAGGCATGATGTCCTCATGCATAGCCATTGTCCCAAACGCAAGATTGCACATGCTGCCCTTACAACAGTGCCTAGCATCACAATGGTCACAGGCACAGGGTCAACTTCAAGATCTAGTGTTGATAGACCGCCAAACATACACCTCGCTTCAATGGTGGAACACTATAAATTTAAACAAAGGGCGGACTTTTCAAGACCCAGTGCCTCAATACGTAATAACAGATGCCTCCATGATAGGGTGGGGAGCACACCTCAACCAACACAGCATCCAAGGACAATGGGGCACTCAGCAGAGACAGTTTCACATAAATCACTTAGAACTACTAGCAGTATTTCTAGCGCTGAAAGCATTTCAGCCTATAATAACCCACAAACACATTCTTGTCAAAACAGACAACATGACAACATGACAACAATGTATTATCTGAACAAACAGGAAGGAACACACTCAACACAGTTGTGTCTCCTGGCACAGAAAATATGGCTTTGGGCAATTCACAACCACATTCACCTAATAGCGCAGTTCATACCTGGAATTCAAAACCAGTTAGCAATACAACCTCTCTCGGGATCACCAACAGATCCACGAATGGGAAATCCATCCCCAAATACTAAAAACGTACTTCCAAAGGTGGGGGAACACCGCAAATAGACCTATTTGCAACCAAAGAAAACGCAAAATGCCTAAACTTCGCATCCAGGTACCTACAGGTTCACTCTCAGGGCAATGCGTTATGGATGAGTTGGTCAGGGATATTTGCTTACGCTTTTCCCCCTCTCCCACTTCTTCCATATCTAGTAAACAAATTGAGTCAAAACAAACTCAAACTCATACTAATAGCACCAACTTGGGCAAGACAACCTTGGTACACAACACTACTAGACCTCTCAGTAGTGCCCCATATCAAGCTACCAAACAGACCAGTTCTGTTAACTCAACACAAACAACAGATCAGACACCCAAATCCAGCATCGCTGAATCTAGCAATTTGGCTCCTGAAGTCTTAGAATTCGGGCACCTAGACCTTACACAGGAATGTATGGAGGTTATAAAACAAGCTAGGAAACCAACCACAAGACATTGCTATGCAAATAAGTGGAAAAGATTTGTTTATTACTGTCATAATAATCAAATTCAACCATTAAACGCATCTGCTAAAGACATCGTCAGCTACCTACTGCACTTACAAAAGTCAAAGCTAGCTTTTTCATCCATTAAAATACATCTCACCACGATTTCAGCTTATCTGCAAATTACGCACTCAACTTCATTATTCAGGGTCCCAGTCATAAAAGCATTTATGGAGGGTCTTAAAAGAATTATCCCACCAAGAACACCACCAGTTCCTTCGTGGAATCTCAACATTGTCTTAACATGACTTATGGGTCCACCTTTTGAACCCATGCACTCATGTGACATACAGTACTTAACTTGGAAAGTAGCTTTTCTGATAGCTATAACATCTCTCAGAAGAGTAAGTGAAATACAAGCTTTTACTATACAAGAACCCTTTATTCAGATACATAAGCATAAAGCAGTTCTACGAACAAATCCTAAATTCTTACCTAAAGTCATATCACCGTTCCACTTAAATCAAACAGTGGAACTCCCAGTATTCTTTCCAGAACCAGATTCGGTAGCTGAGAGAGCGTTACATACATTAAAAGGGCACTAATGTACTACATAGATAGAACAAAACAAATTCGCAAAACAAAACAATTGTTTGTTGCATTAGTTATATACTTTATTTCGACCATAGGTCATAAAAGTTACACATTAAATTGTACAAAGAAGGTGCGTATTAGAATAATACAAATATTTAAAAGCTCTTAAAACAATGAGGTGGTTTCAGATTCAAATTTCCCAGGTGATACCATCATCAAGATAAATGCTAACTATCCGACCCAAGATTTAAAGATTTAAAGTGCTAGGTTGATGTTACATAGAGATACAGTTTCTTGATAATTTAGATAGCATACTTTGACAAAAAGAGCCTGCTACCGGCACAATCATATAGGCATATTTAGGCACTGTCAAGTCATTAAGGACACAAGCACAGTGTGATAAAAAGCTTATATAATAACTTAAAATGGATATCGGATTCATGTTAAAATGGCACGAATACCAGACAGGTGCATAAAAATAACTCTTTGCGGCTAACACTAGTGATAAAATAGCAGAAACACAGGATGATTACCCACATATTGTCTGAGAAAAATCTATTCCAAAGCCCTGTCCAAACCACATGGTCAATAATTCATCATCATCATCAACTTTGTTCGATCAATGACCATAAAAGCACATAAAACAAGATAATAAATAATTCTTAAGTAAATAAATAAATGCACATCTATAAATTGGTGTAGAAACATTAAAACAATAACTTGAATTGCACATATGACTCTTAAACTTATCTATAAAAGAAATGAGACCTTAAATTACTTTTTGGAGATGGCATCGTATGCGCCAAGCTGTTGCTAAATACTTGCTTACTGAAAGAATTACGTCGGCTGAATTATGGCTTTTTAGAACCCGTAGAGCCAAAGAGCAGTTCTTGAATCCCATGTCCCTGCAAATATTGCGGATCCATTTTAATCGCGGGATCGCATAGGCTGGGCAGAAGAACATGAAGTGCTCAATGGTTTCGAAAGTACTGCCACAGGCAGGGCATATATCGGGAAGATTAATCGACCCCCACCTATGAATCAATGACATCGGGGGCAGAGAGCCAAAACGAAACCTTGCATATAAGCTCTTGCCCTGCAAATCCGGTATAACATCCAAATAGGATTCAAACTTTGGGGACCATTTAATATCAATAAAGGAATTAGTTAAGCGACCATGGGATTTGTGGGTTATGTAGTTGTCCTTAACATAAGACCAATAGGTTAACTTTAAAAACGTTTTTATGCCGTCTCTCTAATTTATGGCGATTTTCCCAATAATCACCCAGACCCAATAGCCGAAGCCAATGGGCCACATGGCGAATCCAGGGAAGAGTATTAGCGTTTTGGCATTTCAATAGATCGAGTAATGCGGTCTTATATATATCTAGTTCGGGGGTTATCCATAACCTGATCCCATAAAGGAGAGGTCTTAGAGTAGCTAGATCTGCTACTCGGCTTAACCCCAGATCTAGAAATAATGGAAGCAAGGGTGTGGTGCGTGGACATGCAGTTAAAGCCCTTGCAAAGTTGTTTTCCCCCACACTGATCTTGTTACAGTTAGCGTAAACCCATACCTCCGCTCCGTACAGGGCTGCACTTTGAGCCTTAGCTGTGTAAATTTTTATTGCTGGGGAAACAACTTTTGTAGAGGTGCTTTGATAGAAACGCAATATAGATGAGGCTCTGTGTTGTAGGAGCCCTGCACTTTTTGTAATCTGCTCTTCCAATAATAGTTTGCTGGTTAGCCTAACTCCCAGGTTATCTATAGAGCTTACTTCCTTCAACGGTACTCCCTCAATATGAATGGAACATTTTTTCCTAGGTCCCTTGGATAACACCATCAGTTTGGTTTTGTTAATATTAACCTCCAACCCATGATCGCTACAAAATTGGTTAAACCGGTCAACAAGGGTTTGCAACCCCATTGGTGTCTTAGAAATGAGGAGTGAATCATCGGCAAAGAGCAGGATGGGGATTTTTTGTGTATTCAGGGAAGGGGCATAATTCTGGCCTATGGACACAGCCTTTACTACTTCGTTGATAAATATGGTAAACAGTAGGGGGGCTAGCACACAACCTTGGCGAACTCCCCTTCTAATTGGGATCCGCTCTGTCAGTTCGCCTTGTTCACCCCACCTCACTTGGGCATAAGTGTTCTCATGTAGTCGTTTTAACAGGAGTAATAGATCCTCTGGGACTCCCAATCTACCCAGCACTTCCCACAGTTTTGCTCTCGGGACCAGATCAAAAGCCGATCGCAGGTCTATAAATACCACATACAGGCGTTGCTTGGCCACAAGAACATATTTCCAATGCAATATGGCGAATCGAAAGACCTGGTCTATCGTGCTAGTTTTTGCACGAAACCCTGCCTGTAAATGGGTAAGGATTTGGTACTCCTCAACCCAATTGATTAGCCTCTGCAAAATTTGTTTAGCAAAGATCTTTTGTAGGTTGTCTATAAGGCTAATTGGCCTATAGTTAGCTGGAAGATTAGCATTTTCTTTTTTATAAATGGGTATGATCTCTGCCCCCTTCCATGTACCTGGAATTTGCTCCCCTGCAGCTATGCTATTTGAGATGGCATTAATATACCAGGACCAGATATATGGTTCCGATCTATAAAGATCTCCAGGAAGCTTGTCTGGTCCAGGTGCTTTGCCAGGTTTTAGGCTTTGTTGCATTCCAAAAACCTCATACAGGGAATCCCATATCTAAACGAGGCATTCCCAGATGGATAGTTAAATGTATTCAAACCTGTTATATAAAAGCAAAAAGAGAACTGCCTATTACACCAAAGGCACACTCAACTAGAAAGAAAGGTGCTACCATGGCCTTTCTCGGAAACATACCAAATGACTGAAATATGTAAGGCAGCCACATGGTCTACGCCTCATACATTTACCAAACATTACTGCGTGGATGTGTTAACACAGCAAGCCACAGTAGGACAAGCAGTATTACAAACTTTATTTCAAACAACTTCAACTCCTACAGGCTAAACCACCGCTTTTGGGGAGATAACTGCTTACTAGTCTATGCACAGCATGTGTATCTGCAGCTACACATGCCATCAAACGGAAAATGTCACTTACCCAGTGTACGTCTTTTCGTGGCATGAGACGCAGCAGATTCAAATGCGCCCTCCCACCTCCCCGGGAGCCTGTAGCCGTTTTAAGTTGAGAAAAATTCAGATTTGTAAATTTGTAAATATATTACTTTTAAACACATTATGTACAGACATATTTACTGGCACTATTACTATATACACAACTCCTACCTCACCCTCTGCGGGGAAAACAATCTAAGATGGAGTCAGCGCCCATGCGCAATGGAGCCGAAAGGGGAGGAGTCCCTCGATCTCGTGACTCGAAAAAGACTTCTTCGAAGAAAAACAACTTGGAACACTCCGAGCCCAACACTAGATGGCGGGATGTGCACAGCCTGTGAATCTGCAGCGTCTCATGCCACGAACAGATGTACACTGGGTAAGTGACATTATATATATATATATATATATATATATATATATATATTCCATTTGCATGGACATCTCTTTTCTTTATACTCTATCACTCCCACCTTACCCTCTGCGGGAAAACAATCTAACATGGAGTCAATGCCCATGTGCAATGGAGCAGAAGAGAAGTAACTTGATCCCACCCCCCCCCCCCCCACCCCCAATTGGGTACTACATAGGCATTTGTTTATTGTATTCCTATGTAAGTATTATATTAAGACTACCTTGAAGATGTTATATCATCTCTAGCTACTTTTTCTGTGGAAAAACTGTACTTATATGCCAAATGGGTGCTATTGTCTTTTATCTTCTTTTTAAGAGGGCAGTTATAAGTTATCTCTGCAAGAGATAAAACATTCTTTCTGATGGATACAACTACCTGTGGATTCCTCACCTCATGAATACTCCCATGGCGCCAGCATTCGACGGAAATCTTCTTACTAGTCTCTGCACGTCGACGAGGACGTCACTGTCGCCCACACGACGCCGTCTGACGTCATACAGGCAATAAGAGGTCCTCGACGACGTGTGGACGTCAGTTCCCTTTTTTCCGTGCATTCGAAACGGTTATCTTCGAGGGAGCAACTGTTACTCTTGCGGTTACAGTGTATATCTTGCTGCGTAGTCTTTCGCTGTGGAAATAATGTCGCAGAGAAAGTCTGGATTTAAGCCTTGTCGTGAGTGTGGAGGCAAGATGTCGGTGACGGATCCTCATTCCGATTGCCTTTGGTGTTTGAGCTCCGACCACGACGTCTCGACTTGTGATTCATGTCAGCACATGAATCCAAAGGCTCTTAAAGAACGTGAGGCGAAGCTGTTTATGGCCAAGTCAAAGGAGAAGCATCACAAGAAGTCTTCTCCAAGACATCGGCGTCATCGAGACTCCCGGCGCCGTAGAGAATCTCGGCGTCATTCAAGGGAGGCTCGTTCCAGGTCTCCGGATCGGCGCCGAAGAACATGGGAAGTCAGCCCCACGGTTACGCCGCATCCTTCGACGCCGTTGCCTTCTCCGGCGTCTCCAACTTCACCTGGACAGGCGTCGGTGATTGAGGTATTGGAGCCTCAAGTGTTTTCTCCGGCGCAGACGCAGAGGTCGGGGTCGCCTCCGAGACAGGCACCCCAGTATCCGGCTTTTCCCATCCCTGGAGCCGATAGTTCCGCATTCTTGAATGCGATGTATGCCATCTTCCAACAGATGGCTCCAGGGGGTGCTCCGGCTGGGCCTTTGGCCTTTTCTTTGGGTGATCCTGCGCCTCTTCGGCCGGCACCCTTTATGCCCTTTCTCCCGTTTGGGAACGTAGGCTCGGCGCCAGTGTCGGCGCCGGTGGCCGCTCCGGTGGCTTCGGAAGGATTGGCCCCAGGGATTTCCATCCCGTCGACGTCGAGATTTCGGCCTGTGACTCCGGTGGGCCCATCCGTTTCAACTGCTCTTCAGTCGGCGCCGAAGTTACCTGTGGCGCCGGATGCGGCGTCGGTGGCTTCGGAAGATCGGCGCCGATCTCCGACTTCGGCGGAGGCATTGTCGACTCCGCGGATTGAGCAACGACTGCATTCAAGGAGACGTGCTCTCCGGGTACTAGAAGAGCAGGAGTACCAACGAGCCCTAGAGGAAGGAGAGCTAGAGGACTCGGGTGATGGGCTGCGTGGACTGGAGTCGGCCAGTGGGCTGGACACTTCCCCTGAGTGGGACCTTTCGTCCCCGGGGGAATATACTGAGGAGGCTGCTTCCTTTCATGCAGTGGTACGGAAGGCAGCTAGTTTTTTGGACCTGCCTTTCCGGTAGTGGAGGCGAAACAAAACCTTTTGACAGAGGTGTTACATCCGGCCTCAGCCGCGGCGGAGCCTCTGTTACCTTTTAATGACGCTCTGCTGGATCCGGTTTTAGAGGTGTGGAAGAGGCCGGCATCTTCCCCAGCAGTTCACAGAGCCGCGGCCAGGAGGTATCGGGCGGCTCCAACTGACCCTGGTTTTCTGTCCAGGCACCCTACGCCGGAGAGCTTGGTGGTGCAGGCCTCCTGTTCGTCCAAATCAGCGCCTGGTTCTTTTCCGACGGTGCCTGGGGACAGAGATTCAAAGAAGCTAGAGGCGCAGTCGAAGAAGATTTTTTCGTCCTGCAGTCTGGCGTTAAAAGCCACCAATGCAACCTGTATCCTGGGGAGGTATATTCATGCTCTGATGGATGACCTCTCCTCTTCGTTTACAGAGCTTCCCCAGGGTCTTTTGGATCTTGTCTCAAATGCCCAGGCTGCTGCGACCCAAATTATCCAGACGGGACTGGATACCACCGACTCGGTAGCCAGATCAATGGGCACAACTGTGGTGGCAAGGAGACAGGCCTGGCTCCGTAACTCGGGCTTTTCGGCTGATGTACAGTCCACATTGTTGGATCTCCCGTTTGATGGGGACAAACTGTTTGGGGCTAAGGCTGATTCGGCCTTGGAACGTTTTAAGGAAAGCAGGGCCACGGCTAAGTCGTTAGGGCTCCAAGCTCCTTCTTCCACGGCCTCTTCCAGATTCTTCAGGAGGTTTCGTGGATTTGGGCGTGGCTCTTCCTCCTCTTCCTTTCGGGGAAGATATCAGCAACCTGCCTCTTCCCATCCCTATAGATCTTTCAGGGGGAGAGGTAGGGTCCGCACCAGAGGAGCCTCTCAGCAGCACTCTGCCTCTTCCTCATCCTCTGGCGGGGTGCAGCAGGGGAAGCAGCCTTAGGCTTCCACCATTTCCAACTCACGCCTCTCCTGTAGGGGGAAGATTACAGCATTTTCTCACCAAATGGGAGACTGTTACGTCGGACAATTGGGTTCTCAGTGTTGTGGGAAAAGGCTACACCCTTCCTTTTCGGGAGTTTCCGCCCCTCATCCCGCCCCGCCCTTCGTATTGTTCACAAGAACACCTCCTGTTGCTAGAACAGGAGGTAGAAGTCCTCCTTTTAAAGGGCACGGTGGAGTTGGTCCCGGAGCAGGAAAGGGGTCAAGGAGTTTACTCAAGGTATTTCCTGATTCCCAAGAAGGATGGTCGTTTGAGACCAATTCTGGACCTGAGGATCTTGAATTGGTTCCTCAAGCAGGAAAAGTTCAAGATGCTGACCCTAGCACAGGTGCTTTTGGCGTTGAACATGGAAGACTGGATGGTGTCTGTCGACTTGCAGGATGCTTACTTTCATATCCCGATACTCAAGTCACACAGGAAGTATCTCCGGTTTGTGGTGGGATCGCAACATTATCAGTTTGCGGTCCTTCCGTTTGGTCTTACTTCAGCACCTCGAGTCTTCACGAAGGTGATGTCGGTGGTTGCGGCAGAGCTCAGAAGGAAGGGGATAGCAGTATTCCCTTACTTGGACGACTGGTTGATCAAAGCCAAGTCCCCGGAGCTTGTGTTGCGTCATCTGCAGTCAACAACCCAGTTGTTGTTCGACCTGGGTTTTTCGGTGAACGAGCCCAAATCTCACCTAGAGCCCTCTCAGCGCCTCCTGTTCATGGGGGCAGTACTGGATACAACATTGGGTCGGGCCTTTCCTCCGCCTCAGCGGATTCAAGATATTCAGGATTTGGTTCCAATGTTTCGAAATGGAGCGGTAGTTCCAGTCCTCAAGGTCCTTCGTCTGCTCGGTCTTTTTGCCTCCTGCATTCTGTTGGTCACGCATGCTCGCTGGCACATGAGGGCTCTTCAGTGGTGCCTCCGAAGGCAGTGGTCTCAACACAGAGGGGATCTAGAGGGTACTGTCAAGATCTCCAGAGATGCTGCTGTGGATTTGAAGTGGTGGTGGATTGTAAGCAACAATCTTTCGCAAGGAAAGCCGTACCAGCAGTCACCACCAGTGGCCACAGTCATAACGGATGCTTCCACTCTAGGGTGGGGAGCTCATCTGGGGGATCTGGAGATCAAAGGTCTTTGGTCTCCAGAGGAACAGATTTTTCACATCAATCTGTTAGAATTACGGGCTGTACGTCTGGCTCTCAAGGCCTTCCTCCCTTCCCTTCGTGGTCAGTCGGTACAGGTCCTAACGGACAATACTACCACGATGTGGTACATAAACAAGCAGGGAGGAGTGGGGTCGTACCTTCTCTGCAGAGAAGCTCTTCGACTATGGTCCTGGGCAAAGGACCATCGGATTTGCTTGATAGCAAACCATCTGGCCGGAGTTTTGAACGTGCGTGCGGACAGTCTCAGTCTCGCCACTTCTCGGCAGACCACGAGTGGCGTCTCCATCCAGATCAAGTCCGTTTGATCTTCCAGAGGTGGGGGTTTCCTCGGGTAGATCTGTTCGCCACTCGAGAGAACGCGCATTGTCCGTTGTTCTGCAGCCTTCAGTATCCGATGCAGGAAGCGTTGGGGGACGCGTTTCAAATGACCTGGTGCGGCCAGTTGCTTTACGCGTTTCCTCCCATACCCTTGATTCCTCGAGTATTGAGGAAGATTCGCCAAGACCGGGCTCTAGTAATCTTAATAGCTCCGGATTGGCCAAGGAGGGTGTGGTACTCCGACCTTCTCCAACTCTCAATGTGCCCGCCGCTCCGTCTCCCTTTCAGGGCAGACCTCCTCTCGCAGGGGCAGGTTCTACACCCCAACCTCCAGAGTCTGCACCTACATGCCTGGAGATTGAACGGGGCAACCTGAGTTCCTTCTCTCTCCCGCCTGAGGTAGTGGATGTTATATTAGCGGCCAGGCGACACTCCACTAAATCTATCTACGCTAATAGGTGGTCTAAATTTGTTGCGTGGTGTGGAGAGAGGCAGATTGATCCTTTGCATGCTCATCTATCGGACGTTTTGTCTTTTGCTCTATCTCTGGCGCAGAAAGGTTGTGCAGTGGCTACCATTAAAGGTTATTTATCGGCCTTGTCAGCCTTCTTATGTCTTCCAGACCAACCATCTTTATTTAAATCCCCTATTGTTATCAGATTCTTGAAAGGTCTTCTAAATCAATATCCTCCAAAGCCATTCGTTATGCCGCAGTGGGATTTGTCCTTAGTCCTGACTTTCCTTATGGGGTCCCCTTTTGAACCTATGCATTCTTGCCCCTTGAGGTATTTGGTTTTAAAAACAGTCTTCCTGATAGCTATAACATCAGCAAGGAGAGTGAGTGAGTTGCAGGCCTTATCAGTAAAACCCCCTTATACAACTTTTTATGGGGATAAGGTGGTGTTGAGGACCAAGGCTGCTTTCCTCCCGAAGGTTGTTTCACCCTTCCATTTGGCTCAGGCAATTACTTTGTCCACGTTCTATCCTCCGCCTCATCCTTCCAAAGAGGAAGAAAGACTGCACCGTCTGGACCCAAAGAGAGCGTTGAGCTTCTTTATCGATAGAACAAAGGATTTCAGGCTGGAGGATCAGCTGTTTATTGGATACGTGGGCAAGAGGAGAGGAAAGGCAGTCCACAAGAGAACACTATCCAGGTGGGTTGTTCTTTGCTTTAAAATATGTTACTCTTTGGCAAAGAAGGATCCTCCTGAGGGCATTAGAGCTCATTCCACCAGAGCTAAGTCGGCCACTTCGGCCTTGGCCAGAGGTGTTCCTGTGGTCGACATCTGCAAGGCCGCAACTTGGTCGTCCCTTCACACTTTTGCAAAACATTACTGTTTGGATTCTGAGGTTAGAAGGGACGGCCATTTTGCACGGTCAGTGCTGCAGGATTTCTTGGTTTGACCATTTAGGCACCCACCGCCGGGCGTGGTACTGCTTTGGGACTCTATTCATGAGGTGAGGAATCCACAGGTAGTTGTATCCATCAGAAGAACGAGTTACTTACCTTCGGTAACGACTTTTCTGGTGGATACATTAGCTACCTGTGGATTCCTCACGGTCCCACCCGCCTCCCCGTTGCCTTTCTGGTCTTACCAAGTAATCCTTGAGTGCGCTCCTCTTGGTCTTTGAGGGTGCAATAGATGTATATATAATATATTTATATATATATATGTATATATCTTTGTGTATATACTTGGTGTGTGTATATATTTTAAAAGAGAGAGTTTTATATATATATATATATATATATATATATATATATATATATATATATATATATATATATGTACATAAAAAGATTTACAGTTATTCATACAATGTGGTGTATTTTTACAATATAATGGATGTTGCCTTGCTCTTTCATTGCATTGCCTGGTTGTTCTCATGCACGTATGATTGGTACTGACGTCCGCACGTCGTCGAGGACCTCTTATTGCCTGTATGACGTCAGACGGCGTCGCGTGGGCGACAGTGACGTCCTCGTCGACGTGCAGAGACTAGTAAGAAGATTTCCGTCGAATGCTGGCGCCATGGGAGTATTCATGAGGTGAGGAATCCACAGGTAGCTAATGTATCCACCAGAAAAGTCGTTACCGAAGGTAAGTAACTCGTTCGTCTGTCTTATAGTGTAGGTTTGGTTAGGCTATACCTTTTACAGAGTAAGAGGTATTGCTTAATATCATGCTATGCTGCTCTGTTTCAGCAGGGTAGAATATGTAGTTTCGGTCTACAAATAAGGACAAATAGATTTATATTCACTACCTCATTTGGCAATACTGTCCTCCAGTCATGGGCAGTGTTTTACTATTGTTTTCTTTATCTTGATATTATCATTGCTGTGGTCCTTTCCACAGTATTGAGGGGGTGGTCGTGCATGGGTTTGCATTCCATTAGGGTAGCGAGTAGTTTAATATTCATTCTGTTAGTTTGCCACTAACACAGACTGGTCATATCGACATGGATTTTCTTTGACATGTTTTTGAATGTTTTTGACTCCATATACGTGGTTCCTCCCACAAGTCATATGTGGTGAAATTTGTTAGGGCTCACTTTTATTATTATAAATGCCTGGTCTTTTTGAATTGTTCTAGACCGGTTTTGTTTTAGAGACAGATTGTTAATGGTCTTAATCATGGGTGATGCTGTCTCCAGGCTACTAATATTTTAATTACTTTTTTTTATTGTGCTCCTTTACACAGTTCTTTCAGTAAAGAGTATGTTTCGTCATAGGTATTCTTAAGAGTGCACAGTTTATTTATCTTGTATTAGACCATTTTTTTCTGGTTAGAGAATCTCCATATTGTTGGGTCGCTTATGACACATTTGACATACTAACATGGGTGAGCTTATCCTATGTTGTAAGGAAATGCCTCCTTGGCATGGTTACCCCCTGACTTTTTGCCTTTGCTGATGCCAAGTTATGATTTGAAAGTGTGCTGGGACCCTGCTAACCAGGCCCCAGCACCAGTGTTCTTTCCCTAAAACTGTACCTTTGTCTCCACAATTGGCACTACCCTGGCACCCAGGTAAGTCCCTTGTAACTGATACCCCTGGTACCAAGGGCCCTGAGGACAGGGAAGGTCTCTAAGGGCTGCAGCATGTCTTATGCCACCCTGGGGACCCCTCACTCAGCACACACACACACTGCTTGCCAGCTTGTGTGTGCTGGTGGGGAGAAAATGACTAAGTCGACATGGCACTCCCCTCAGAGTGCCATGTCAACCTCACACTGCCTATGGCATAGATAAGTCACCCCTCTAGCAGGCCTTCCAGCCCTAAGGCTGGGTGCACTATACCACAGGTGAGGGCATAGGTGCATGAGCACTATGCCCCTACAGTGTCTAAGCAAAACCTTAGACATTGTAAGTGCAGGGTAGCCATAAGAGTATATGGTCTGGGAGTCTGTCATACACGAACTCCACAGCACCATAATGGCTACACTGAAAACTGGGAAGTTTGGTATCAAACTTCTCAGCACAATAAATGCACACTGATGCCAGTGTGCACTTTATTGTACAAATACACCCAGAGGTCATCTTTGAGATGCCCCCTGAAAACATAACCGACTTTCAGTGTGGGCTGACTAGTTTTTGCCAGCCTGCCACACACCAGACATGTTGCTGGCCACATGGGGAGAGTGCCTTTGTCACTCTGTGGCCAGGAACAAAGCCTGTACTGGGTGGAGGTGCTTCTCACCTCCCCCTGCAGGAACTGTAAAACCTGGCGGTGAGCCTCAAAGGCTCACCCCCTTTGTTACAGCGCCACAGGGCATCCCAGCTAGTGGAGGTGCCCGCCCCTCCGGCCACTGCCCCCACTTTTGGCGGCAAGGCTAGAGGAGATAATGAGAAAAACTAGGAGGAGTCACCCCCCGGTCAGGACAGCCCCTAAGTTGTCCTGAGCTGAGGTGACTCTTACTTTTAGAAATCCTCCATCTTGCAGATGGAGGATTCCCCCAATAGGATTAGGGATGTGCCCCCCTCCCCACAGGGAGGAAGCACAAAGAGGGTGTAGCCACCCTCAGGGGCAGTAGCTACTGCCCTCCCAGAGCTAAACACACCCCTAAATTGAGTATTTAGGGGGCCCCAGAACCGAGGAAGATAGATTCCTGCAACCTAAAGAAGGACTGCTGACCTGAAGCCCTGCAGTGAAGATGGAGATGACAACTGATTTGGCCCCAGCCCCACCGGCCTGTCTCTCTACTTCGAAAAAAACTGCAACAGCGACGCATCCAACAGGGTCCAGCTACCTCTGAAGCCTCAGAGGACTACCCTGCATCCTAAAGGACCAAGGACAGCGGCCCTGTTCAACAAACCTGCAACTTTGCAACAAAGAAGCAACTTTTACAGACCACACGTTTCCCGCTGGAAGTGTGAGATTTTCCACTCTGCACCTGACGCCCCCGGCTCGACCTCTGGAAAACTAACACTACAGGGAGGACTCCCCGACGACTGCAAGCCCGTGAGTAGCCAGAGTTGACCCCCCCCCCAGCCCCCACAGCAACACCTGCAGAGGAAATCCAGAGGCTCCCCCTGACCGCGACTGCCTGCTTCAAGGAACCAGACGCCTGGAAACCACACTGCACCCGCAACCCCCAGGACCTGAAGGACCCGAACTCCAGTACAGGAGCGACCCTCTGCCTAGCCCAGGTGGTGGCTACCCCTAGGAGCCACCCCTGTGCCTGCCTGCATCATTGAAGAGACCCCCGGGTCTCCCCTTTGATTCCTATTGAAAACCCAAAGCCTGTTTGCACTCTGCACCCGGCCGCCCCTGTGCCGCTGAGGGTGTACTTTCTGTGCCTGCTTGTGTCTCCCCCCCCCCCCCCCCCCTCCCCCAGTGCCCTACAAACCCCCCTGGTCTGCCCTCTGAAGTCGCGGGTACTTACCTGCTGGCAGACTGGAAACGGGCACCCCTATTTCCATTGAAGCCTATGTGTTTTAGGCACCACTTTGACCTCTGCACCTGACCGGCCCTGAGCTGCTGGTGTGCTAACTTTGGGGTTGCCTTGAACCCCCAACGGTGGGCTATCTTGGACCCAACTTTGAACCCTGTAAGTGTTTTACTTACCTATGAACCTAACAAATACTTACCTCCCCCAGGAACTGTTGATTTTTGCACTGTGTCCACTTTTAAAGTAGCTTATTGCCATTTTTGTCAAAACTGTACATGCTATTGTGATTATTCAAAGTTCCCAGAATACCTGAGTGAAATACCTTTCATTTAAAGTATTGTTTGTAAATCTTGAACCTGTGGTTCTTAAAACAAACTAAGAAAATATATTTTTCTGTATGAAAACCTATTGGCCTGGAATTGTCTTTGAGTGTGTGTTCCTCATTTATTGCCTGTGTGTGTACAACAAATGCTTAACACTACCCTCTGATAAGCCTTCTGCTCGACCACAAAATAGAGCATTAGAATTACCTCTTTTTGCCACTATCTTACCTCTAAGGGGAACCATTGGACTCTGCACACTATTTCTTACTTTGAAATAGTATATACAGAGCCAACATCCTACATATGTTTCATAATTTATGGTTTTATTTATCTGTAGTTCCTTTCACAGGTTTTGATGGTGGTGAGTATATTACTCGCCTTAATTAGGATTGTCTGGTCTTTTTCTGTTCTAGACGGGTTTCCTCATACTCAGACGTTTTTTGAAGGTCTCGGTTTGCAGTCCCTCCTCCGGGTTACTATGGCTTTGGTATCTGATTCTAAAGTAAGGAATGTGCAGCTAGATATCTCTATCAGATGAACAAGTTACTTACCTCTGGTAACACATTATCTGGTAGAAACAGGATCTAGCCGCAGATTCCTTAATGACCCATCCTCCCTGCTCTGCAAACTGAGTCCCTTTTGGTCTAATATTTCATAATGGAAAATTACAACTTGAATTAAAAATTTGGTGATTTGACCCAGGGGTGTCTTTTTTTTTTTTTTTTTTTTTTTTTTTTTTTCTAGTACACTGTTTCGAAAGGCAGTTTCTCCATATTGTGAGCGTGGAAAATAGCCATAAAAGAAACTGATATTGGTGAGGGTTTATGTAGACTCCACTGACATTGCATCCGGTGGACGTCGATAGAGTCGCGCGACACCTTTTTCCGATGCGCGGACATGCTATGGGGAAAAAAGTTTCTGGATCCAGGCTCGTGCCTGGGGAAAATTCTAAAGTAAAATCTGCAGCTAGATCCTGTCTCCACCAGATAATGCTACCGAAGGTAAGTAACTTGTTCTTTAATACTATAGGTTGATCCCTTTTTTCCTGTCTGCAAATGAAGCATTTGTTGTTGACAAGGTCTTTGGAGTATCAGGCTGCTGAAGAGTTAATGTCTAACATCCTTACATCTTCCCGATAGACTGACGTTTGCCAGGTAAACCAAAAGTTCAGTTTACCACAGGCATGCCACCGAACTCTACTCTCATGAGATATGTCAGCCAAATGGTTCATAAAGTTATTTTTCTTCCTACGCTTTTTGATCCCACCTCTGATGCTGGGGTTTTCTTTAGCTTTCTACTTCATTCTAATGCATGTGGAAATCAGGGAGAATCTAGCACAGAGGGAAAAGTTACTTAACTTGTCATTTTAGTTCTCTGCAATACCTATTTCACTAAATTTTTAAACATAACATCTGCCTCCTGATGTTACCTAGAGCACACCAGGAAGAGGATTTTTAATGTCACAGTCCTTTGCTCTGCATGAGGGAATAATCAGTGGTAGTTGTCCAGTGGTATGTATTTGCATAGTCTATTAGAGATGTAATTTTGCTTTTGTTTTAAGAGACTATGGTGTGGTTTTTAGTCAAATATGCAATGGCAGCTTATTGATGACTGAATACATATTTCTAAAGGAAATCCATTTAGGAAAATGTTGCTTCTGATCACCAGTCATCGAGGTGGGAGTCCCACAGTATTTTTTTAATACAGCAGTAGCTGAACTACCTTAGGCCCTAATGGCAATGGACAGTCACTGTCATAGCCAATCTGTTTTTTTTTTTTTTTTTTTTTTTTTAAATAAAAGAACCAAACTTGAGCTACAATCAATCAGGTGACTGCACCCTCTAGAACAAACACTCCCAACAGAGGCTGATTCCTTCAGAATTTCTACCGCACATCGTGTGAAGGGAGTCTCTGAGCTCTGCTCAAACTCTACTCTTTCTCAGTGAACTGACCAGATTACTTCTCAGAATCTACAGATTTAGATTGGACATTGTCCCAACTAACCAAGAAATGACTTTTCAGAACCTGTGGGAAGAAAAGTCTTCATATTGATGACTCACACAAGAAGTGATTATACTGCCTCCATCCAGAACACAAGGTGAGAGAATGTAAAATCTACTGCACCTTTTCACACAAAACTTAAGTTTAGAGAAGGCAGACTCTTACTATCACTGCTAAATGAAAACGCAAGAGTGCCCCTCTTCTGATGAGTGCCTCTTCACAGGCCTCTCACTTCCTTAAAAGACCTAAATCCAACGCTAAACCTGCCTCAGAACTACCTGAAAAGGTTCTAAAAAAAATAAATCTGAACATACATCAACTGGGCACAAAAAGAGCCATGAAGGTCTACCATCATCTTCAAAAGAGCAGCCAAAGGCCTCAGAAAAGGTTCACTCTGAGCCTTCTACTCAATCTGTGAAGAAAGTACCTCCAAAACGTGCTTCACAATCCTTACCGTCGACAACTAAGATGAAGAAACTCCTATTAGAAACTGTTAAAATAACCTTGTTGACGAGAGCACTGTTGACTATACATTTGCCGACAACTGCATCTATGATAACGGCGACAACCATGTCGACCTTCACCACAGCAGTTTCCACAATGATTACTTCATCGCCCTCATCGACGTCGAAAATCTCTGCTAAAATATGCAGAACATTGACGATGAGTGTCTCATCTATGAGGCACTCATCGACGTTGGTCCCGTCGTCTAAGACCGCACCATTAACACCATCAAGGACAAGACCACTGCTGATACCATCGCCAGTGCATGGACTGCATCCTTATCGAAGAGGAAGTCATCAACTGAAAAACAAGAACAAAAAAAGAAAAAACAAATTCCTTCTATTATCTCTAATTCCACAAAAGAAAAAATCCACATCCATGATATTAACAAGCCATACCTCCCCAAGTAAGGTGTTGCCATATCCTCCTTAACACCTCTTGGACGACGATGAGGATTCTTACGACGTGGGTCCTTATGGTGGGGCTAGCAGTCCATCTCAGCTTCACGTTAAATGTCAGGACTTAGATGACGAAGAGGATCAATATCAAGATGAATACTACTCTGAGAGATCAAGCAAAGCCTTTTCAACCTGAATATCTTGAACAGGATCCCTCTGTAGTAATGCCGGTGTCTTTGGTGACAAATCTGCAAAAAAAATGTTGCAGGATTATTATTGAAGGTTCCTCCCGCCACTCTACTCCTGCAACCCTATCACGCAACCTTCAAGGCTGGAAAGACTACTTCAAACCACTGTCTTGCTTCCATCAAGGGTTATGGACAGACCAATTACACTGGTACTGGAAGTGACAACTCCCTTAGCCCAGCCTGCACAAGATAATCCTCAGCCTACAGATGAGGGAAGAGAGGAGGGAGAGATACTTGATAATACATCACAGCCTAATGAGTGGAACAACTATTTAATACCCACTCTATCCCCACCTCCTACCTGAAGATTCTAAAGTGGAGGCTAAAAAGATACTCCAAGGAGGAGAACAGATGGCAACAGAAATAGACTGTGCCATCGGCATTTTATTAATGGGATTTAGACAACTGGCAGGGGTTGCAGTTTTATGCAGACAGGGATGGTGAAAATCTACCTTCTTCTGGCCAGAGATACAGCGCAAGATACTAGATATGTCATACAACTGTGAATCCCTCTTCGGTAAACACTTTGATGAAGCTTTACAGTCCATCAAGGCAGACAGATACAGCAAAATTTCTGGGCATGTTACAATATAGAAACCAGCCCTTTCGAGGACTTGAAGGGAGAGGAACATACTCATTTCGTGGAGGCAACTGACCTACAGAGAGCAATTTCAGTTAGGTCAGGCATCCTATCTCCCACAATATGGGCAACAGCAGTACACATTACCACCCGCAGCAGCATACAAGCACCACACAAGTGGAAAGCTTTCTGCCCGTGGCAGGGTAGCAGGTAGAAAGCAATGACCACACAATGGTACCGGCTACCCTCCCCTAACTTATAACCAAAATCGGAGGCTGCATTGCAAACAACTTCCTACAATGGTCGGAGATAACATTGGACAAGTGGGTTCTAAATGTAGTATCCAGGACACACCCTGGAGTTCCTCCAGAAGCCTCCAAACACCCCTTCATCAGGACCACCACGTTTAACGCAACTCCTCAAGGAGGGATCCAGCATAGTTTAAAAAAAAAAAAAAAAAAAAACGGTTTAGAGGTTGTTCTACCACTTCAGAAAGGCTGGGGGTTCTACTCCTGTTTCTTCCTAGTGAAGAAGTCAATGGGACATTGGCATCCCATTCTAGATGTGTGAGCTTTAAACATGTTTTTAAAGAAACAAACATTTTGTATGGTAACATTTCAAGATATACTAATACTACACTTCTTAACCCCTTCGCTGCCAGGCCTTTTCCCCCTCCTGTGCCAGGCCTTTTTTTGCCTATTTGGGGCAGTTCGCGCTTAGGCCCTCATAACTTTTTGTCCACATAAGCTAACCAAGCCAAATTTGCGTCCTTTTTTTCCAACATCCTAGGGATTCTAGAGGTACCCAGACTTTGTGGGTTCCCTTGAAGGAGGCCAAGAAATTGTCCAAAATACAGTGAAAATTTCGTTTTTTTCAAGCAAATTGGAAAAAGTGGCTGCAGAAGAAGGCTTGTGGATTTCCCCCTGAAAATGGCATCAACAAAGGGTTTGCAGTGCTAAACTCAGCAGCTTCCTAGCTTTCAGGAACAGGCAGACTTGAATCAGAAAACCCAATTTTTCAACACAATTTTGGCATTTTACTGGGGCACACCCCATTTTTGAATTTTTTTGTGCTTTCAGCCTCCTTCCAGTCAGTGACCGGAATGGGCATGAAACCAATGCTGGATCCCAGAAACCTAACCATTTCTGAAAAGTAGACAAAATTCTGAATTCAGCAAGGGGTCATTTGTGTAGATCCTACAAGGGTTTCCTACAGAAAATAACAGCTGAAAAAGAAAAATATTGAAATTGAGGTGAAAAAAACATCAATTTTTCTCTGCGTTTTACTCTGTAACTTTTCCCTGCAATGTCAGATTATGGAAAGCAATATACTGTTACGTCTGCTGGACTCCTCTGGTTGCGGGGATATATAGGGCTTGTAGGTTCATCAAGAACCCGAGGAACCCAGAGCCAATAAATGAGCTGCACCCTGCAGTGCGTTTTCATTCTATACCGGGTATACAGCAATTCATTTGCTGAAATATAAAGAGTAAAAAATTGCTATCAAGAAAACCTTTGCATTTCCAAAAAGGGCACAAGATAAGGTGCTGAGGAGCAGTGGTTATTTGCACATCTCTGAATTCCGGGGTGACCATACTAGCATGTGAATTATAGGGAATTTCTCAAATAGATGTCTTTTTTACACACTCTCCTATATTTGGAAGGAAAAAATGTAGAGAAAGACAAGGGGCAATAGCACTTGTTTTGCTAATCTATGTTCCCCCAAGTCTCCCGATAAAAATGATACCTCACTTGTGTGGGTAGGCCTAGCGCCCGCGACAGGAAACGCCCCAAAACGCAACGTGGACACATCCCATTTTTTTAAAGAAAACAGAGGTGTTTTTTGCGAAGTGTCTACCTGTAGATTTTGGCCTCTAGCTCAGCCGGCACCTAGGGAAACCTACCAAACCTGTGCATTTCTGAAAACTAGAGACCTAGGGGAATCCAAGGAGGGGTGACTTGCGGGGCTCGGACCAAGTTCTGTTACCCAGAATCCTTTGCAAACCTCAAAATTTGGCTAAAAAAACACATGTTCCTCACATTTCTGTGGCAGAAAGTTCTGGAATCTGAGAGGAGCCACAAATTTCCTTCCACTCAGCGTTCCCCCAAGTCTCCCGATAAAAATGATACCTCACTTGCGTGGGTAGGCCTAGCGCCCGCGACAGGAAACACCCCAAAGCGCAACGTGGACACATCCAAAATTTTGGAAGAAAACAGAGGTGTTTTTTGCGAAGTGCCTACCTGTAGATTTTGGCCTCTAGCTCAGCCGGCACCTAGGGAAACCTACCAAACCTGTGCATTTCTGAAAACTAGAGACCTAGGGGAATCCAAGATGGGGTGACTTGCGGGGCTCGGACCAGGTTCTGTTACCCAGAATCCTTTGCAAACCTCAAAATTTGGCTTAAAAAAAAACACATGTTCCTCACATTTCTGTGGCAGAAAGTTCTGGAATCTGAGAGGAGCCACAAATTTCCTTCCACCCAGCATTCCCCGAAGTCTCTCGATAAAAATGGTACCTCACTTCTGTGGGTAGGCCTAGCGCCCACGAAAGGAAATGGCCCAAAACACAACGTGGACAGAACATATTTTTTCACAGAAAACAGAGGTGTTTTTTGCAAAGTGCCTACCTGTGGAGTTTGGCCTCTAGCTCAGCCGGCCCCGGGAGGGGGGGGCAGAAATGCCCTAAAATAAATTTGAGCCCCCCCTGCCCCTGCCCGGGAACAACCCCTGCCTACGGGGTCGCTCCCCCTGCATGACATTGGCGCCAAAAAACAAATCCCAGGTGCCTAGTGGTTTCTGCCCTCTTGGGGGAAGATTGACCTAAAATCGGCCAATCTGCCCCCAAGGGGGGCAGAAATGGCCTAAATACAATTTGCCCCCCAGGGGAGCGACCCTTGCCTGATGGGTCGGTCCCCATCTCGAAAAAAACAAACAAACAAAAAAACACAACAAAAAAATTTGCCCTGGTGCCCTGAGGGTTCTGCCCCCTCCCCCGGGGGCAGTTCGGCCTAATAATAGGCCGAACTGCCCCAAGGGGGGGCAGAAATGGCCTAAAATAAATTTGCCCCCACCCCACACCCGGGAGCGACCCTTGCCTATGGGGTCGCTCCCCCTGCGTGACATTGGCGCCAAAAAACAAATCCCAGGTGCCTAGTGGTTTCTGTCCCCTTGGGGGCAGATTGAACTAAAATCGGCCAATCTGCCCCAAGGGGGGCAGAAATGGCCTAAATACAATTTGCCCCCCAGGGGAGCGAGCCTTGCCTGATGGGTCGCTCCCCATCTCGAAAAAAACAAAGAAACAAAAAAAAAACACAAAAAAAAAATTTGCCCTGGCGCCTAGAGGGTTCTGCCCCCCCCCCCCCCCCGGGGGGCAGTTCGGCCTAATAATAGGCCGAACTGCCCCCAGGGGGGCAGAAATGGCCTAAAATAAATTGCCCTCCCCCCCCAGGGAGCGACCCTTGCCTAAGGGGTCACTCCCTTTGCGTGAAATTCACGCAAAGAAAAAACTCCCTGGTGTCTAGTGGTTTCTACCCCCCTTGGGGGCAGATTGGCCTCATCAAAATAGGCCAATCTGCCCCGAAGGGGGGCAGAAATGGCCAAAATATTATTTTGCCCCAAGGGGAGCGACCCTTGCCTAAGGGGTCGCTCCCCACCAAAAAAAAAAGAAATGAAACATAAAAAAAAATAAAAAAATGGTCCCTGGTGCCTAGAGGTTTCTGCCCCCAGGGGGGGCAGAAAAGGCCTTCTCAAAAAAATGCCCCCCCTGGGAGCGACCCTTGCCCAAGGGGTCGCTCCCTTTTGTCAGTTTCAATAAAAAATAAAAAATCCCTGGTGTCTAGTGGGGTTTCAAAAGCCGGATTGCAAGCAATCCGGCTTTTGAAACCCTCGGAGGGACTTCAAAGGGAAGGAAATACTTTTCCTTCCCTTTGAAGCCCCTCCGGGCCTCCCAAGTGATTGAAAAAGAAATGCTTTTGCATTTCTTTTTCAATCGCGCTGGAAGCAGAGCTTCCAGCTCGACTAGGGAGGCCCCTGTGACAAATCAGCGCGCGCTCGCGTGCTGACGTCACAGGGGGTGTGTGGGGGGGGTCGGGGGTGGAAGGGGAAGGTCTTCCCCTTCCATCCCGACTTGGGGGGGGGGGGGGGGTGCACGGGGGGCGCGCTAGCGCGCCCCCAAGTTCCCCTGTGCCATGGACGAGATGATCTCGTCCAAGGCACAGGGGAACTGTAGCCTTGGACGAGATCATCTCGTCCAAGGCACAGAACCGGTTAAACGCTGGAGATAACATGACATCTCTAGATCTCCGGGATGCATATTTCCATGTCCTAATACATTGACATAATCGCTAAGTTCTCTGCTTCCAGGTAATCGGTACTCCTCTACAATTCAAGGTCCTGCCATTTGGGCTAAAATCAGCTCCCAGAATATTTACTAAGATGCTGGTCCCTGTGGCAGCTCCACCTAGGTAGCTAAGAATTGAAGTTTTTCCATACTTAGATGATTGGCTCATAAAGGCCTCTACGCACTGTCAAGCAGTAGCAGACACGTCAATCTGCCTCTCGTTCTTTGAAAATCTGGGCGTCACAATCGACTATCAGAAATCACATTTCCATCCCACAATAAGACTGGCATTTGTGGGAGAGGTTCTGGATAAGGTACAAAACAAAGCAGTTCCTTCTCAGGAAAGGCAGCTAAAAATGTCAGATGGCTCACAAACTCTTTACAAAAAGGTGCATTTCAGTAGGGACCTAAATGTCACTCATGGGAATGGTTTCCTCACTCATTCCTCTTTTCCAGAATTGCCACCTACATATGCGTCCACTTCAAGAATAGCTAGACAAACAGTGGCTCCAAGTGCGCAGCTCCTTCGAGGATCGCATTCATATAACTTCAGAAATGAAAACGGCCATGTCTTGGTGGTGGACAATACATTCAAATCTGCCTAAAGGGCTCTCATATCTGCATCATATTCCCAATTTCATCATAACTACAGATGCTTCCTTCGATGGTTGGGGTGCCCACCTTCAGGATTTGCAGATCAGCGGCAACTGAAGTCCAGCAGAAAGGAAGCTTAACATCAACCAACTAGAACGAAGGGCTATCGAACTAGCACTCTGAGCTTCTTTAACCAAGATACAGAAGTCAACAGTCCTCATACGAACTGACAACACCATCTATCTCAAACAGGGAGGAATGAGATCAGTAGCCCATTCACAGGCACAGCGCATTTCCAAGTGGGCTCTACAAAAATATAATTTCTCTAAAAGCAGAACATGTTCCTGGAGCGTCCTACCTCCTAGCAGACTCATTAAGCAGAATGATAATTCTGTATCACGAATGTGAACTAGACCAGAAAGTTATTAACAAAATCTTCCATAGATTGGGCATGCCAAACTTAGATCTTTTTGCCATGAAGGAAAACAGGAAATGCCCATTTATACAAGCTGGCATCCTCAAAAGATTGTGGGGGAATGCATTTTTGATGAGATGGTCAGGAATTAATGCCTATGCTTTTCCCCCGATCCTGTTGATCCCCAGGGTGCTCGGCAAGATGAAAACAGAAAAATGCTCTCTACTCCTCGGAGCCCCCAGATGGCCCAGACAGTTCTGGTTCACAGAACAATTTCTGTGGTCAGAACAAGCACATGTTCAACTTAGATGCCAGCCTTACTGACCATGAGCCAGGGTCAAGTCAGAAATCCGGACCGATCATCTCTACACTTGCTGGCCTGGTTCCTGAATTCAATAAATTCTCCAAATTAGAAATTCCGTCAGAATGTAAAGCGATACTAGCAAAATCGAGGGCGGATACCACCTAGAAGTTTAAATGGAAACGCTTCTGCATGTGGTGCGTAAATTAAAAAATCCACCCTCTCGCATCACCGCTGGAACAGATACTCCCTTATTTGCTCCACCTGGCTAAATTCAGACTTTCTCATTAATCTTAAGAATGCATGTGGCAGCAACTTCCAGGTTCAGACGTTCTCAGGGTGTGCCGCCTTTATTGTCTACCTGAATTGTGAAACAATTTCTCAAGGGTCTCTTTAGAGCATTCCCTCCTTTTCGAAAGCCTCCCCCATTGTGGTACCTAAATGTAGTATTAGGAAAGCTCATAAAACCACCATTTGAGCCCATTGACAAATCCCAGTTAAAGTACCTTACATGGAAAACATCACTTTTACAAGCTCTCATGTCAGCCAAGAGAGTAAGTGACATTCAGGCCTTTGTCATCAAAGACCTTTTTCTTCAATGCACCTCAGTGTTATACTTCAAACAAATCCTAAGTATACCGAAAGTCCTCAGACTTCCATCTCAGTGAGCCAGTATCTTTCATCGATTCACATGCAATCCACCCACCTTCCCCTTAGAGGCTCCCCTCAAACATGAATAATTCACATTTGTACTAGAAAATCTGAGGAATCTGGCTCTGTTGGGAGAGTTCTAGAGGGTGCTATTGCCTGATTGTAGTTTTTTGGTTCTTTAAAAAAAGAACATAAATGGGCTATTGAAGTGACTGTCTATTGCCATTAGAGCCTAAGGTAGTTCACCTACTGCTATATTAAGATACCGTAGGACTCCCACCTCGATGACTGGATGATTTAAGCATGTGAATCTGTGAAAGATACCAATACTGAAGAGCCATAGTTACAGGTAAGTACCAATTTTATTCTTTGATCCATGTTTCTTATTTAATGCTTTGTCATATGAAAAATATAACAAGCATTGACCTAACCAGCAGGCCCTGCCTGTGACTTCAGGACAGAGGTTATTGTTTTCATCAAACCGTATTTCTCACCAAAATAGCTTGGCATGAAGGCTGCCAAGCCTGCACACATGCATGTGACTGTTTTGAAATGATTTAAGAACCATTCTAAAGCGACTGCCACCAGATACAGTAGTGGGCAGAGCTCAAGGTGTTAAGGATGGATAAGCAGAGAGGGGTTCCAGCTTGTTTAAATAGAGGGGGCTGAAAACTGGGATGTAGGTAGAAGGAGAGAAAGAGGGGTGGAGGTAAAATAGTCATTATTGCATTGCAAGACCGTGATGCCTGAAGTGAAAGGATAAAACATATCCACTCAAGACATAACGAGACCAAAATGTGTTTTGGTAGGGACAGACACTAAAATCGCAGTCGAATTAGCGGTACAGAACTGAGCTTAAGCAGAAAGCTATTGAATCATAAGTAGGGACTGAAATCTCACTTTATATTGGATACAGTACATCGGTTGCTACCAGACAGCTAAAGCTGTTGCTATGTAATACCTAAACAATAAACAATACTTCAGGTATCCACTCTTGAACCTTATGTATACTAGTAATGGAATACAAAAAGAACACTCATGATAAACAACTATGTGTACAAATAAGCAACCTCTCCTTCCTTATGCTGATAATAGAATAATGGGCAGTCTGATTTGAGAATTCTTGTAGTCTTAAGCCAACTGCCTAACATTGTGTGCAATCCCAGCTGACCTAATTTTAACACTGTAGGAATTCTACTGCGGGATGGATGCTTAATGGCTGCTCCTGTTTTCAGTCTGGTGACATTTGTTCTGCACCGTAAAAGTTTCATTGATTATCACAAATGTTAGAATAATTATTCAGTATTGAAACTTCTGTGGATTCACATGCTTGAATCAATATGCAGGCGGTACAAAAAGCTAGCTAATCTTTAGTGACTTAAAATGATCACTTAGTTAGCCTACCCACATCATCAGAAAAGATCCACATTTCAGCCACATGAGAACCAACACCTCTCTTCTCAAGGGCCATCATACTTCAGGTTTGCTACCTCATGTCATGCAGAGTTTTCCTAATCTTTGCTCAGTTTCTCTTCAGAAAGGCATTTTTTCAGCATTTTGACTGAAGAAAAGACTGCCTCACCTCTAGGAAAAACTTTCCTGACAGGAATTACGATAAACTCTTTGGATGTTGTGGGATTCTAAGGATACACTCTGAAGATCCCTACAAGAACCCCAGAAGTGCAAGATTTGGTGCACCTTCTCTGCCTAGACATGTAAGGATAGAATAGGTAGGCTGCTTCTATGCCTTCAGAATATCAGACATTTTGGCCCTCATGAGTTCGGCAGGCGGTGGAGGCCGCCTGCCAAATTCAAACTGCTGAGAGGCCACCTGTGCGGTCCAAACACTGTCAGACCTATTTGGAGTTCACCGCAGGGCCGGCGGGCGAAGACAGCATTTCTGCCCGCCAGCCCTGCGGTGGACAGGGCCTTAACATTGCAGCCGGCTCGTAATCAAGCCTGTGGCGGTGCGGCGGGTGCAGCCCATAATTTGGGTAGTGGAATGCGCGACGCGTCTGTGCATGGCGGACCCTGCACTGCCCAAGCCAAGAGCAGGGGCCCCCAAAGCTGACATTCCACCAGCCTTTCCATGGCAGTGGAACCGTGAAAAATGAAGGTTGGTAAATGTCATAGCTCTAAAAACAATGTTGCAAAATAGTCGGAACTGGCAGTATGACTTATTGGGGATACTGTGCTGGTAGCTTTAGCAGTGAAGTCGGATGGTAGAAGGGAGGACACATTGGGAGGACCTATAGATCTGTTTAGGAAGATGAAGCTGCTGCAATGATTGACTGCCTTTTGGATTGCCTGGTCAATAAATGGCTTTCCTTTCATTTAACCTACTGTGCATGTAGGTTGCTTCTTACAAGTCTGTAAGATACTGTATTATATAGTATGTACAGGGCTGTCTGCTGGAGGGTGGGAGGTGTTTTGTTACATTGTTATTGTTGAGGTGTGGCATACGCTCTGGTTCATTACAAGGTGCTCATCAGTGTAATCACAAGGGAATTCTAATGTGAATATCCAGTCTTTTGATGGACTCAGTTGATACCAGTAATCCTACATGGTTTGTACTGATATATCTGGAAAACCTGATAAAGAGCAGCTTTGGAAGGAAAGCGGTTGAGAAAGTTGATGGACAAGGCAGAGCTCAGAAGGGTTAATTGAGTACTGGGACAACGAGATGAACAAGTATAATTAAACTGCCTTCCCTCTACAGTTGGCCTGTTGGGTGAGTTGTAGCCTGTTCCCAATGCAATGCCCTGGGAATCAACATTTCCAGAAAAGTTAACTGACTCTTGTTAAAAGTACATTACCCTACCAGAACAGTGTTGCACTCTGTAAATTATATTATCAGTGGTACTCGTTTTGTAATTGACTATTGCCTCAAAGCATATCCCTAAATTAGCCAGTTGACTTACTTTGCAGCCCTTCTATACTTCATACAGAGCTGTTGCAGGATGTTTTAATTGTGCTTATGTATTGAAGTGTCCCCTTTCTACTGTTGTTGCTAGGTACAAGTAGCCAGTCATCAACAGGTGGTGACAGAGCAACCTCGCCTTTAGTGTCATTGTACCCTGCGCTGGAGTGCCGGGCAATCATGCAACAGATGTCACCCACTGCCTTTGGTAAGTGCGCTTCTCAGTCCCTGCCCCACTGATCTATCAGACTCCAAAACTCCAGGAGGATTCTGGTCATGTTCCACAAAATGTAAGCTTGCGCTAGCTTAATTTCCTGAAAGGGATCACTGATAAATGTATAACCAGAGGCAAGAGCTGCAGGAAATACTGCTTTAGATATTCTTTTGGCATTCATGGCTGGTTGAATATAGTTCTGTGACATGTTTCATGGAACATGTTCAGTAGACCTGCAAGTTTGTCACGTCCTGTCAATAATTCTGGTAGTGTTGCGTAACTTAAAATACCATAGCTCTACTCTCATTAACTATTTTTTCTTTTCTTTAAGATTAGCACGGAATACATGCTGTCCTCTCGATCATGTATTATTTTTGAAGCAGGAGCACTTGTCCGAATTAGCAACACGTTTTTAGGGTTGAGCCTGCGCTAGCATGCGCTTGGCATTGCGAGGCTTGCTGTTTTCCGTCCAGTTTGTGGACTACGTTTGATCTTTTATGCATCCCGATCTCGCTTGGCAGAAGTCGAGCGCTCTGCATGACATCGACCCTGTTACATGGTTAATTGCACTTTTGCCGATGGGTTTCACTACGAGTGAACTATAGCAGCGCAATCGTGCTCTTTTTTTCCATTTAATGTGGCAATAAAAGTCCTGTTGGGAGTTTACAAGTGCGAATAGCTCTAACTCGGAGAAATGCGAGACCCGTTGCATTGCAAATGCTTGTTCTATTTTTGTTTTCACCTTTAAAGCGTTCATGTTGTGGTTCAGCCATATTGTGATTCTGCATTTCTCTGCTTAAAATTTATATATTTTCCCTTTCACTAGCCATGCTAGAATTCTGTGTGTTTATAGGTTTTTTTTATGACTCCTGACCATACTCTGGAGGTATAGGGCATTTAGAATCTATTTGAGCAGGAATATTGGAATACTGCCATTCAATTTGAGCTGCATTTTATCTCCTCGCTCCTGCGATGGTTATAGGATTAATAAGCCTGGCTAAAATATCGTCCTCTCTCATTTTGTTTTCTGGTAATAAAGTGAGTGTCTGCGGAATTTCTTCATTAGCTGTCTGGTTAAAAATAAGAAAGCAGTTCCACCAGTTGTTACACCCTGATTCATTTTTCAGCTTAGTCATATTTGGTTGAACCATAGTTGAATATGAGCGTCAAATTCTCACTGGATGGTGGCTAGGTTTGTATTCTACAAATTCCACATGAATCAAGATGTCTTAGGCCACATCTATACTGTGCAGTGCCAGATGTTATCCAAATGAGGCATTATGATGTTTATCCAGAGGATGCACCTTTGTCGAAGAAGGCATTCTAGAAGTGTGGAAGAAGACTGTAGCAGTACATCCCCACTGAGATCGAAATTATGCCCCATGGAGCCTACAGCAGATCAGTTTTATGCTCCAATGGAAAAGTTACTAAAACCGAAGCATTTTATTTTTTATTTCACTTAGTTTGCTTTCATTTCGTTACAACTTTCAGTGTATTTTGCCTTATTATTGTTGGCTCTAATTCTCCTGCACTACGTGGTCCCTCAATCTCTGGCAGAAATAAAGCGCCATCTTTAAACATAACACTTGAGGATTCTTCTGGCTGATTGCTTCACTGAAGCTTAAGTGCACCGCAGTTCTCCAAATGCAATTACATTGAAATGACCCTTCTAAGAAGCAGAGTAGGTGATTTGGTCCCCATCATCCAGATCCACTTGATTATTTATTAACCTTACAAAAACCCAGTCCTCCTGCAGCATCCCAGAACATAGTCCAAGATAGCATTTTACATTTTTCAGTCTGTCCTTGAGACTATTAGGCTGTCTTCAAAGCCTCAAGTTTTCCATCAAATAAAACATAAAAATACTCAAAGGGGATTTTTGTCAGTCTTTGTGCTAACATTTTTATTCTACCTACTAAGGCAAAAACATGTAGCTGTTTGTCAGCCCACTTCATCCATTGGGTGCCTTCTACTGTGTGACTATTTTTCTCGATCATGTGTGCGTCAGCTTGAAAAGGAGTGTGCTTTAGTGTCGGGGCTAGTACACATTATTTGCTGGCTTGCTTCTATATTTTTATATTAACAGGTTTTTAGTGCATAGATCCTATGCTTGATTGCATAAACTGCAGGCTTGTCAAACCAGACCTGTTTGCTTTGCCAGTGCACACTGAAAATTATTGCAAAGAAAACATGCCTGTAAAAGACCACACTTCTCCATGGGTTCTTCATTATTAGTCATAAACACGTATGGGACCCGAAGGGACTTTTTTTTCAGGTGTATGTATGCTTTAGAGGGAAAAAAGGTATTTACAAAAACGATATTAGCCAATTTAGGGCTATTTACTTTTAATAAAAGAAACCAATTTGAATAGGTCACTAAAAATAATGTTGCAACTAGAAAACTAATTTCTAAACTTTTTTAAAACTAGGGAACATTATAGCCTAATATGCTGTAAGTCTGAACAAGCATTTGCAATGCCATGGGTCTCACATTTTGAGTTAGTTATTATTGTTGTAAATTCCTAACTGGACTTTTCTTGCCACACGAGCTGAAAATAAAAAGTAAAACAGTTGACATAAGCGTGCCGATTCAAAGCGCCACAGTGGCCATGAGCGTGACCGCGAAGGAGACACAGAAAAGGAAAAAAGATTGCTCACTGCCAGTGTTATTGGCAAAAGTGCAATTATCTATGTTACAGGGTCGATGGCCAAGGCGGTAACAAAACCACCCCACGGAGGGACAAACGTAAAGCATTTACCAATGATAACAAAGAATTTTTGAAAGACAAACCCATGAACGAGTGATCTTAATGGGCGTGCAGTGGGCGTAGTTAAAAGCCCAGATACATACCAGCATTTCGGAAAAGCAGCGCTTTGGCGCCTCTATGCTCTACCTAAAAACTGATGCTGCTCCTTTAAGAAAAAGTATATGGTCATTATCCCATCACTCTCTGTAGATGGCAGTTGAGCCATTCTTTTCTTTTTTCTGGCACCTGAGTGAACCGTGGAGAGCTGAGCTCGATCTCTTTATGGTTTTTCCTTTTGGACATCTTTGCAAGCAGTTGAAAAACACCTACACTCAGTATCTTTAGAGACCAACAGCGCATTTATTCTGTTTTCTGACAGAAAAAATAATTTTTCCTTCGCAAAATGCTATTCTGTTTTGTGAAGTGTCCCATATGAGGAAGAACGAATGACCAAACATTCTGTATGGTTTCTTCCTTATTCACACCGTCCTGACTTCTGTGAATTTTGTCACACCCTGACCAGGAGAAATTTAAACCGAGATTTCAGAGATTAAGAGGACTGACACAGGTGTAAAGGAGTATCTTGATGACCTTGCTGTAGTGCTCTCTGCTGCCACTTCGTCCACTGTTTACTGTGAAACTCTGGGGGAGTAGATACAGGGAAAGACAACCAATCAATTTAAAGAGCCATTACTTCGAATGTAGGGTATGTCATTACTTGGTTGCCTTTGAGAGCTGGCTCGATGTCGAAGAGGGGTAGGTTGAGGAAGGAAGGCAATGTTAAGGTCTGTATCACTTGTGAAGAGGCATTCAGTATGAACAAATTTCCCTCCTAGCAGATCACTCCATTTATGGTTCAGCAACAGAAAGAGGATGGCACCTTTACATCTGTCTCTGAATACTCCAAGATCTACTGTCCTACCAGAGATGTATTTCCAGCTGTGACTCTTCTGTCTCAGCTCAGCCACCTGAACATGAAGCTTCTCCTCTACTTCATCTCCCGAATCTCTTGCGCCTCTGCTAGACTCTACCACCTACCATGACACATATACCGCCCCAGCTGTACCACAGCCACCTGTTGACGTACCTTTAACACATGTAAAGAGCCTGAGATCTTCAAGAGGCAGATCCAGAACTCTCAGAAGGTATTCTAGGAGTCCTTTTCGTCAGTCATTCATCACTACGTCATTATTCTATATCCCTTCACTGTAAATCTACCCATCTCTCCGGAACCTCAAGGCAATCATTGATATATCCTTGAAATGTTGAAGGTCTCCTGACTGCACCTTCAGATGTTCTTCCTCACTTCAGTTCAACAGTATTCTGACCCTTTCGGAATCTTCATCTTAAAAGGTTTTCACCCATATTACATTAATACATTCATTGAAATTCTGGTAAAACATTCTGCCAAGCCATACAGCTTGTTCGAGAACTTGCACCACCATAGAGCAAATTGCCTCCTGCTTGTGCTAGTTCCAGGACTTCTTGAACCTGCAATGGAATTATTTCTAACTCCAGCATTCACAAAATATGCTCAAGCATAATTGCACGAAAAATACAATCTGCTTTAATAGGACCCTCTCTTCTTGATCTGACCTACCTCCATCATAGTGGCTGCTGCAAGAGAAAGTGCAATCCTTCCTCGCCATTTTAAACAATCTCCTGAAAAAGAAAATAGGATGGTTGATGTAGTTGCAGCAACGCCGATCAGATTGTCTGTGACAGCGACCTTGATGACTTTGACAAATGGTGGCATTATTGTCATAATGCCAGCTTCTGTCCTTCCGACTGCAAGAACGTCTGTGCAGATGGTCTTGGCGGTGAATGCGCCAGTTGGTGGTAAGAGTGATAGCAGTGATACCTTTTCATTTTTCACCATTCCTGTCCTTAAATTGTTCTTGAGAGAACTAGCCACGTTGCCAGTAGTTGTTGGGTTGCCCTATGATGCTTATCTGCTCTTCTTTTATCATTGGTGCTCGGGCACTCAGTATGCCTCTGAGATGAATCCTTCCCTGTCAATAAATATTATTTCTTTTTACATTTTGTAGCAACATTTACACTTTGACAGAGAAGGATCACCACATAGACCTTATGTGGTAGCAAAGCAGCTGTCACCTTCTCCCCTGAGGGGCGTTTGACAAAGATATTTTGAATTGAAAAACTCCGGGGGGGAAAGCTGATTTTTCTTTTTTTCTAAATTCTAGAAAGTTTTAAATTCTAGAAAGAGTCTAAAGAAGTTGAGTCAAAACCAGAACGTATCACTTTCTGTGAGTTTTCTACAGAAAAATGAGTAAACACACCCACAGTGTTCTCAGGATCCAGTCACGAACCAGAAAAAAGAACTGACTCTGTATGACAACTGCCAGTACAAGACCATTCAGCATTGCAAGAACTCTATAGCCATAAAGGGACTGAATGCATTTTCAACTCTGCTAATGTAAACCAATCAAGGCTGTTTTCTTCCTCATTGCTATTGCTGTCAGAGCAGGGTTTAGCATAGAAAGTTCCCCTTCTCAAGTTTACAGATTGTGCAATTCAGAAGACCTTACCTATATAGGTTTCCAGAAAGTGATCGACATAGTCAAAAAGGGAGAAATATTTTAAAGTGTTCCTTAGTGTTGAAAACATTTTGTGTTGAAGGAAAGCTCTGGGGTCCCCAAATGCAGCAGTGGTTTTTCTATGAACTTAAAGTAACCATTTCTTCTCCAATATTAGTATCTTCCATAGACCGACACATGCCTGTTCCATACATCCCTCTTGTCACAGGTTGCACTGGTCTTGCAAATACTTCTACAAAATACTGTTACGATGGAACCTGGACTACGTTATTCATTTATATGTTGTAAGGATAATTTGAGGTTTTATCCTCAAAACATGAAGACGCCTAAAATGTTCACTTTATTGGAATCCTCATGCATACAATGGGTAGTATTGCAAAAAAGAGCATAGAAGCTCGTGAAATTCACCTGTGATGGAGAATCATTGTTAAAGGTTGGTATGCAGAGTTCAATCTAGCTTCCTTTACTTTTTATGCTGATAATTAGTCTGTATGGCGTTGCATTCGGTTCGAGTGTGCATTCCTACAAATTCTTCCCTCACTTCTTAAACCTTTTCATCTTGCCAGGTTTAAATTTAATTTATTTCTGATGAAGTGTTTTTCGTGTCCTCGTAGGTTTGAATGATTGGGATGATGATGAGATCTTGGCCTCAGTGTTGGCTGCATCGCAACAGGAATATCTGGAGACTGTGAAGAAGGGCACCATGCGCAGAGAATCCCCACCAGACACAAGTTGATAGCAAGCACCAGGAATAAATGAAGACAAGCTAATTTACCCCTGAAAGGCTCCCCCCATTCCTTTCGACCCTGCATTTATCATGATCACCTGTTGATTTCACCCCCTTTCTCTCAGTAACAATAACACTTGCCTCTGATTTACCTTCGCTAGCCAACAGTGGACTTATTTAGGTGCATGTTTGAGAGACGGAAAGCAAGAATAATGTCATTTGCTTAAACTTATTATTGAATCTTTAATATATATATTATTTAGAGGGGCTGGGGGAGTTTTAATCACTGTTTCTGAGTTGAAGCAGCGCCCTGCGTCAGAATAAGCAACAAAACAAAAACTATGGGGCCAACAAAAACGGAGCAAGCATATTTTCCTTTTGGAATGGTGGGATTGTTGCCTTTTTAATGTAGAAGAAAGATGTGCACAAAGGAACCCACCGGTCTCCTCTTTTGCTCCTTTACCCATGTCTCTAATGTAAATTTATTTCTCCAACTCCTGTTGTCTGATTTTTCTTGTTATTTTTCCCATTTCTTATCAAAAGGGCATGTCCTAGATATCTTTTTATTTCTTATTAAAAAAAATCTACAAAATTGTATAAAACAAACACGTTAATAGATTTCTTGATTATTTTTTTATTTCCTTAATATGCATAATGAAGTGTTTTTATTAAGTTTGGATGAAATTCTTAGAAGTGCTTAAATAATGAGATTGCAACTGTACATTTCATCTTGTTTGAGTTGAGCTTTTGCAGCTTTCAAGACGTTTTTCTCCTGCCTTTATTTAAATTTCATGTATGCTCGATTTTGCAAATCAGTTATATGAATAATTCTTACATCCCTTATAGGCTGCTGATATTCCAATTTAAGACTTTCTGATTTTACAAGTGTTCTGGCTTTAATGAGTGTGATCCAATCGCTGATAGTTTGATATGTAATCTGCCCACTCCCACATTAACGTTTGTTACCAACATTTGTGTTGCACACGTCTGCAACTTCAGTGGCGTTATGGCGCCTCCAGATTTACAGCACACTGCACATATTTTTCAATAACTGGAGCCATGGTTGTGTAGCATTATTGTGTTTGGTGACGATTGGTAATTGCATTGTATTGCTTAATGACGCCTCCTTTTTAGCTCTTTATAGTGGTTTGTGTGGTTGAAGGTGCTGCAAGTTCTTAAAGTGTGATCTGAGTGGTTTATATATTTATTGAGACAAATCTAAGATGCTGTTTCTGATGGATACAACTACCTGTGGATTCCTCACCTCATGAATACTCCCATGGCGCCAGCATTCTACGGAAATCTTCTTACTAGTCTCTGCACGTCGACGAGGACGTCACTGTCTCGCACGCGACGCCGTCTGACGTCATACAGGCAATAAGAGGTCCTCGACGACGTGCGGACGTCAGTTCCCTTTTTTCCGTGCATTCGAAACGGTTATCTTCGAGGGAGCAACTGTTACTCTTGCGGTTACAGTGTATATCTTGCTGCGTACTCTTTCTCTGTGGAAATAATGTCGCAGAGAAAGTCTGGATTTAAGCCTTGTCGTGAGTGTGGAGGCAAGATGTCGGTGACGGATCCTCATTCCGATTGCCTTTGGTGTTTGAGCTCCGACCACGACGTCTCGACTTGTGATTCATGTCAGCACATGAATCCGAAGGCCCTTAAAGAACGTGAGGCGAAGCTGTTTATGGCCAAGTCAAAGGAGAAGCATCACAAGAAGTCTTCTCCAAAACATCGGCGTCATCGAGACTCCCGGCGCCGTAGAGAATCTCGGCGTCATTCAAGGGAGGCTCGTTCCAGGTCTCCGGATCGGCGCCGAAAGACATGGGAGGTCAGCCCCACGGTGACGCCGCATCCTTCGACGCCGTTGCCCTCTCCGGCGTCACCAACTTCGCCTGGACAGGCGTCGGTGATTGAGGTATTGGAGCCTCAAGTGTTTTCTCCGGCGTAGACGCCGAGGCCGGAGTCGGGGTCGCCTCCGAGTCAGGCACCCCAGTATCCGGCTTTTCCCACCCCTGGAGCCGATAGTTCCGCATTCTTGAATGCGATGTATGCCATCTTCCAACAGATGGCTCCAGGGGGTGCTCCGGCTGGGCCTTTGGCCTTTTCTTTGGGTGATCCTGCGCCTCTTCGGCCGGCACCCTTTATGCCCTTTCTCCCGTTTGGGAACGTGGGCTCGGCGCCAGTGTCGGCGCCGGTGGCCGCTCCGGTGGCTTCGGAGGGATTGGCCCCAGGGTTTTCCATCCCGTCGACGTCGACATTTCGGCCTGTGACTCCGGTGGGTCCATCTGTTTCAGCTGCTCTTCAGTCGGCGCCGAAGTTACCCGTGGCGCCGGATGCGGCGTCGGTGGCTTCGGAAGATCGGCGCCGATCTCCGACTTCGGCGGAGGCATTGTCGACTCCGCGGATTGAGCAACGACTGCATTCAAGGAGGCGTGCTCTCCGGGTACTAGAAGAGCAGGAGTACCAACGAGCCCTAGAGGAAGGAGAGCTAGAGGACTCGGGTGATGGGCTGCGTGGACTGGAGTCGGCCAGTGGGCTGGACACTTCCCCTGAGTGGGACCTTTCGTCCCCGGGGGAATATACTGAGGAAGCTGCTTCCTTTCATACAGTGGTACGGAAGGCAGCTAGTTTTTTGGACCTGCCTTTGCCGGTGGTGGAGGCAAAACAAAACCTTTTGACGGAGGTGTTGCATCCGGCCTCAGCCGCGGCGGAGCCTCTGTTACCTTTTAATGACACTCTGCTGGATCCGGTTTTAGAGGTGTGGAAGAGGCCGGCATCTTCCCCAGCAGTTCACAGAGCCGTGGCCAGGAGGTATCGGACGGCTCCAACTGATCCTGGTTTCCTATCTAGGCACCCTACGCCGGAGAGCTTGGTAGTGCAGGCCTCCTGTTCGTCCAAGTCAGCGCCTGGTTCTTTCCCGACGGTGCCTGGGGACAGAGACTCAAAAAAGCTAGAGGCGCAGTCGAATAAGATTTTTTCGTCCTGCAGTCTGGCGTTAAAGGCCACTAATGCGACCTGTATCCTGGGGAGGTATATTCATGCTCTGATGGATGACATCTCCTCTTCGTTTACAGAGCTTCCCCAGGGTCTTTTGGATCTTGTCTCTGATGCCCAGGCTGCTGCGACCCAAATTATCCAGACGGGACTGGATACCACCGACTCGGTAGCCAGAGCAATGGGCACAACTGTGGTGGAAAGGAGACAGGCCTGGCTCCGTAACTCGGGCTTTTCGGCAGATGTACAGTCCACATTGTTGGATCTCCCGTTTGATGGGGACAAACTGTTTGGGGCTAAGGCTGATTCGGCCTTGGAACGTTTTAAGGAGAGCAGGGCCACGGCTAAGTCGTTGGGACTCCAAGCTCCTTCTTCCACGGCCTCTTCCAGATTCTTCAGGAGGTTTCGTGGATTTGGGCGTGGCTCTTCCTCCTCTTCCTTTCGGGGAAGATATCAGCAACCTGCCTCTTCCCACCCCTATAGATCTTTTAGGGGGAGGGGTAGGGTCCGCACCAGGGGAGCCTCTCAGCAGCACTCTGCCTCTTCCTCATCCTCTGGCGGGGTGCAGCAGGGGAAGCAGCCTTAGGCTTCCACCATTTCCCACTCACTCCTCTCCTGTAGGGGGAAGATTACAGCATTTTCTCACCAAATGGGAGACTGTTACGTCGGACACTTGGGTTCTCAGTGTTGTGGGAAAAGGCTACACCCTTCCCTTTCGGGAGTTTCCGCCCCTCATCCCGCCCCGCCCTTCGTATTGTTCACAAGAACACCTCCTGTTGCTAGAACAGGAGGTAGAAGTCCTCCTTTTAAAGGGCGCGGTGGAGTTGGTCCCGGAGCAGGAAAGGGGTCAAGGAGTTTACTCAAGGTATTTCCTGATTCCCAAGAAGGATGGTCGTTTGAGACCAATTCTGGACCTGAGGATCTTGAATTGGTTCCTCAAGCAGGAAAAGTTCAAGATGCTGACCCTAGCACAGGTGCTTTTGGCGTTGAACATGGAAGACTGGATGGTGTCTGTCGACTTGCAGGATGCTTACTTTCATATCCCGATACTCAAGTCACACAGGAAGTATCTCCGGTTTGTGGTGGGATCGCAACACTACCAGTTTGCGGTCCTTCCGTTTGGTCTTACTTCAGCACCTCGAGTCTTCACGAAGGTGATGTCGGTGGTTGCGGCAGAGCTCAGAAGGAAGGGGATAGCAGTATTCCCGTACTTGGACGATTGGTTGATCAAAGCCAAGTCCCCGGAGCTTGTGTTGCGTCATCTGCAGTCAACAACCCAGTTGTTGTTCGACCTGGGCTTTTCGGTGAACGAGCCCAAATCTCACCTGGAGCCCTCTCAGCGCCTCCTGTTCATAGGGGCAGTACTGGATACAACATTGGGTCGGGCCTTTCCTCCGCCTCAGCGGATTCAAGATATTCAGGATTTGGTTCCAATGTTTCGAAATGGAGCGGTAGTTCCAGTCCTCAAGGTCCTTCGTCTGCTCGGTCTTTTTGCCTCCTGCATTCTGTTGGTCACGCATGCTCGCTGGCACATGAGGGCTCTTCAGTGGTGCCTCCGAAGGCAGTGGTCTCAACACAGAGGGGATCTAGAGGGTACTGTCAAGATCTCCAGAGATGCTGCTGTGGATTTGAAGTGGTGGATTGCAAGCAACAATCTTTCACAAGGAAAGCCGTTCCAGCAGTCGCCACCAGTGGCCACAGTCATAACGGATGCTTCCACTCTAGGGTGGGGAGCTCATCTGGGGGATCTGGAGATCAAAGGTCTTTGGTCTCCAGAGGAACAGATTTTTCACATCAATCTGTTAGAGTTACGGGCTGTACGTCTGGCTCTCAAGGCCTTCCTCCCTTCCCTTCGTGGTCAGTCGGTACAGGTCCTAACGGACAATACTACCACGATGTGGTACATAAACAAGCAGGGAGGAGTGGGGTCGTACCTTCTCTGCAGAGAAGCTCTTCGACTATGGTCCTGGGCAAAGGACCATCGGATTTGCTTGATAGCAAACCATCTGGCCGGAGTCTTGAACGTGCGTGCGGACAGTCTCAGTCGCCACCTCTTGGCAGACCACGAGTGGCGTCTCCATCCAGATCAAGTCCGTTTAATCTTCCAGAAGTGGGGGTTTCCTCGGGTAGATCTGTTCGCCACTCGAGAGAACGCGCATTGTCCGTTGTTCTGCAGCCTTCAGTATCCGATGCAGGAAGCGTTGGGGGACGCGTTTCAAATGACCTGGTGCGGCCAGTTGCTTTACGCGTTTCCTCCCATACCCTTGATTCCTCGAGTATTGAGGAAGATTCGCCAAGACCGGGCTCTAGTAATCTTAATAGCTCCGGATTGGCCAAGGAGGGTGTGGTACTCCGACCTTCTCCAACTCTCAACGTGCCCGCCGCTCCGTCTCCCTTTCAGGGCAGACCTCCTCTCACAGTCGCAGGGGCAGGTTCTACACCCCAACCTCCAGAGTCTGCACCTACATGCCTGGAGATTGAACGGGGCAACCTGAGTTCCTTCTGTCTCCCGCCTGAGGTAGTGGATGTTATATTAGCGGCCAGGCGACACTCCACTAAATCTATCTACGCTAATAGGTGGTCTAAATTTGTTGCGTGGTGTGGAGAGAGGCAGATTGATCCTTTACATGCTCATCTATCGGACGTTTTGTCTTTTGCTCTATCTCTGGCGCAGAAAGGTTGTGCAGTGGCTACCATTAAAGGTTATTTATCGGCCTTGTCAGCCTTCATATGTCTTCCAGACCAACCATCTTTATTTAAATCCCCTATTGTTATCAGATTCTTGAAAGGTCTTCTAAATCAATATCCTCCAAAGCCATTCGTTATGCCGCAATGGGATTTGTCCTTAGTCCTGACTTTCCTTATGGGGTCCCCTTTTGAACCTATGCATTCTTGCCCCTTGAGGTATTTGGTTTTAAAAACAGTCTTCCTGATAGCTATAACATCAGCAAGGAGAGTGAGTGAGTTGCAGGCCTTATCAGTAAAACCCCCTTATACAACTTTTTATGGGGATAAGGTGGTGTTGAGGACCAAGGCTGCTTTCCTCCCGAAGGTTGTTTCACCCTTCCATTTGGCTCAGGCCATTACTTTGTCCACGTTCTATCCTCCGCCTCATCCTTCCAAAGAGGAAGAAAGACTGCACCGTCTGGACCCAAAGAGAGCGTTGAGCTTCTTTATCGATAGAACAAAGGATTTCAGGCTGGAGGATCAGCTGTTTATTGGATACGTACGTGGGCAAGAGGAGAGGAAAGGCAGTCCACAAGAGAACACTATCCAGGTGGGTTGTTCTTTGCATTAAAATATGTTACTCTTTGGCAAAGAAGGATCCTCCTGAGGGCATTAGAGCTCATTCCACCAGAGCTAAGTCGGCCACTTCGGCCTTAGCCAGAGGTGTTCCTGTGGTCGACATCTGCAAGGCCGCAACTTGGTCGTCCCTTCACACTTTTGCAAAACATTACTGTTTAGATTCTGAGGTTAGAAGGGACGGCCATTTTGCACGGTCAGTGCTGCAGGATTTCTTGGTTTGACCATTTAGGCACCCACCGCCGGGCGTGGTACTGCTTTGGGACTCTATTCATGAGGTGAGGAATCCACAGGTAGTTGTATCCATCAGAAGAACGAGTTACTTACCTTCGGTAACGACTTTTCTGGTGGATACATTAGCTACCTGTGGATTCCTCACGGTCCCACCCGCCTCCCCGTTGCCTTTTTGGTCTCTCCAAGCAATCCTTGAGTGTGCTCCTTTTGGTCTTCAAAGTTGCAATACATTTTGCATGTATGATATTTGTATATATGTGTATATTTATATATAAATCTATATATATATTGGGTATATACATGATTCGTATGTATAAATATATTTATTTGTTTAAAAAAAAAAAAAAGGTTATATTAAATCTACAGCTATTTTATTGCAATGTTGTGTGATTTACAATATTAAGAGATGTTGCTTTGCTCTTTCATTGCATTGGGTTATTATTATTCTCATGCACGTAAAAAATGTTGATACTGTCATCGGCACGTCGGCGAGGACTTCTTATTGCCTGTATGACGTCAGACGGCGTCGCGTGGGCTAGAGTGACGTCCTCGTCGACGTACAGAGACTAGTAAGAAGATTTCCGTAGAATGCTGGCGCCATGGGAGTATTCATGAGGTGAGGAATCCACAGGTAGCTAATGTATCCACCAGAAAAGTCGTTACCGAAGGTAAGTAACTCGTTCTTTGTGTACTTGCTGTTGTTGGCTGTGCTGTGATACAAACGTTTGACACATCCAAGCTGTTTGGTGCTCAAGAAATCTGCATGACCTCTGTTTTATGCATATCTTGGTATTGGGGGATGTGTGTTTGTGTGTATATCACAGTGGCAGTCATCACTGTGTAGTTGTAGTTTGGTCAGAGATTCCATAGGAAGTGTTTTTTTTTCTTTCACTGGCAAATTTGGCATCTGTTGCCGAATCTTTACAAAACTTTCCAAAATAAAACGTTCATCCAACTTAGCGCCTCCCTAGAAAGTTTCAGGGTAATCTACAAAGCAGGGGCTGAGAAAAGGAGGGTGGTCCCAAAACACCACCCCACCTCACACATATAGCATAGACTGCACAGCTAGACCAGTAAACTGACACCATGCTTTTAAGGCCTCATCTTGGTCTGTTTCCCCTCCTGCCCTAGAGGTGACGGGTCACTTCATTTTTATAGAGGCAATATTAAGAGCATACAATTAGACCTCTTTCTTTAACTCTTGTACATGGAGGTGGAGGGTTGCTTATGACTGAGAATTCTTCTGGAAGAGAACTAGGATTCTGCATTATCTGATCTTCATTGGTAGTCATAAATGTTGAATAATTCCCTGCAGCTTGCTCGGGGAACAGCTTCTTTAAAATAATTAAATCTTGAGGGAAATGTAATTGAAGAGTCCCTTCTACTCAAATTACGTTTCCTTATAGCCTCAGTTTAGTCTGTCAGAGGTGTAATTTTTCCTTTCTCATGCCGTAGAACAAATAGTTGAAGCTGTTAAATAGGTTTTAATGTACAACACCTTGTCTTAAGAAAAGATACCTTTGTCCCAGAAACATGAGGAGAAAATACAGCCTGACAGGCTAACACTGACAGAGGTTAAAAAGAAACCTTTTCCTTTAAGAACCCCAGAGGCACCCTGTCGCGCAGTGCACTGTAGTAGCAGTTTGCCTGAGTGTTCATTCTTTTTTCCATCCAAAACATTTATTTTTCATTTTGAGCGCTTTCACAGGTCATTGTACTTGACATTTTAACATCACCTTGTTGGGTACATTTATTTTTTCCTAGTTCTGACGATTTATTTAGTCTGAATGCCTTCTCTTTTTACAAAGTGCCCTTCGTTTAGAAGGAAGAAAGCGAGCTCAGATGCTCATAAAGTCTGTGATTTCTTTCACCATCACACAAGACAAAAGGATGTGACATTTGTCAGAAAATGTCTAAAAGCAAGCTTAATGAAAGGGAGGGCATCAGACTGCGAGGTTTGGTGCAAGACATGAAGGTAGAAGAAGAGAGAAAAGATAAAAGATTAGAAAGGTCATCATCTCATCCTTCTGCTGAAAAGCGTCAAGTATGGTAAGGATTCCCACAGAATCGAAGTCAAGATTTCACAGTTCGGCTTCAAAATCACAATTCGACTTCTAAGGCTCACCATTTAATGTTGAAAAGACATCTTTTACTGATGAAGACTCCAGACCCAACAAGACAGACTTGTACAACGTTGATCCCACCTATCTCAACATAGTCCCTCAAATCAGTCTGTCCTATTCTCTTAGTCATTTATCTGCATCTCATGCGTCTGAGGCTCCAATGGTTCCTTCAGATACTTCGTTTTGTCCTACAAGGCCTATAATACCTGTGGACGACCGCCTACAGACTCCTTTACATCCTTTGAGTCTGTCTCCAATTAAAAGGTTCTCAAAAGCCGTGTCCATGTTGCCTGTTAGGAAGATCGAAACCTCCGTCTGATTTGACCACCACCACCAGGAACGCCTCCTGAGAGGTCTGACTCCCTCTCACTCCAGATCACCCTATTCCAGTTTAACATATTTGTCCTATACTCCGAATTCTCCACCTCAGTCCTTACATTTCAAGATGAGTTAGTAAGAGGGGCTTCAAAACTGAACATAAATGTGGATACGCATCAACCATCCGTATTTATCCTCGAAACTTTGCAGCCAAGAACAACTCCAAGACCTCTTCTGCCTATTGTCTCTGATCTAAACAGTCGGGGAAAACTTGCTTACTCCAGCTACAGTTAAGTCTGCTACACCAAGACTACTAAAAAAAAAATACAGGCTGTTGCAACAGAATCCTGATTTCTAAAGATGGATCCTACACCAGATTCAATAATTGTTACTGTAGTTAGGCGTAGACATGCTTCTGCACCACAGCTCCATATGATAGGGAGAGCAAACAAATTGATGCTATTGGCAAAAAGATCGAGGAACAGCCTCTGCCCACTTAAGGAATGCCAATGATGCGGCTCGCTAGGCAGATAGAGAGAAATCTGAGGTGGAATTAAGTCTCTTATGTCTGATCTACCAGCTCACAGACAGCAAGATGTTTGGGAAATGGTTAAAGAGGACTCACTAATTTCCAACTAATCTATTAGTGCAGCAGTAGACTAGGTTGAACTCTCTACCACCTCTTTCTGTCGGACATTTCCTTAAGATGGTCTTTTTGGCTGCAATCTTCTCTAAAACCTGATGCCCAGTTGAAGATAGCTAACTTACCTTTTTCAGGTGTCTATTTGGACAATATACTGAGGAAGAAATGCTCAGAACAAACAATGAGACAAAAACTAAAAGCTGTAGGCCTTGAAGAGCACAAGAGAATTTTCAGACAACCATGCCAATCCCAAAACCTACGTTACTACTACCATAGGTTTCAAACCTCTAGGTGGCCTTATCTATCTTCGCAGCAGCAAAGACAATCGCAAAGACAATATCAGGGGTGATCCCAAAAGAGAAGGTCCACTACAGCAAAATCTTCACAACCCAAAGGCAGGAACTCGAACAGTAAGCAATGAAAATCAGACAGTTCTTTGTTTCCCACTCCTGTGGGGGGAGCGGTGAAATTCTTCCTGGAGGAGTATAAAAACATAACCTCGGACAGATGGGTGCTAAACACCATACAAATCGGATATGCACTCTGATTCTAGCACACTCCTCCACCTTTTCAACCACACCCTGTGTCTAGGACTGGGCTAACAAATAGACATCTGCTGTACTACAAAAACGAGTAATAGAGAAGGTTCTCTCAGACTGGATCAACAAAGGTATCACTCAAGGTACTTTCTAGTCCAAAAAAAAAAATCTTTCTAAGCAGTTTCAGCCAGTTGTGGATCTCAGGTTTCTCAACAGATTTAGCAAAAAATAAAAATTTAGAACGCCGTCTCCATCAGATATATCCACACATAAGACTGGTTATGTGCAATAGATACAGGATGTGTACTTCCATATTCCATTCTCTCGTCATCAGACAATATCTAGGATTCTGCAGAGGAAATGGTCATTACCAATATGCTGTGCTTCCTTTCTGCCTAAAATTGGCCTAAAATCAGCTCCCTGAACCTTCTCGAAATGCATAGCAGTGGTCACAGCACACTTAATAAAAAGATTAGTTTTTCTGTATCCATACCTAGACTGGCTAATAAAAGCAGATTCTCTTTGGAAGGCGAAGAAAGACTTCAATGACACAACAAACCTATTGTCCAAGCTAGGTTTACGAATCAGCTTTGAGAAATGAGTCTCCACACCAGTTCACTGCCTCACTTTTCTGGGAGGAAAACTAGATAAAAGGAAAAAGTGTTTCCTTCGGAGGAGAGAGTATACTCAATACAAATGAAATGTGCACAATTAATCCAGCAAGACAAAACCGTCTCAGATAGCATCTGTTCTGTAATCCATGGCATCCTGCATGCATGTTGTAGTCCCAGATGCAAAGACTGTTCGTGAGACCGCTACAGGTTTGTCTAGAGGATCAATGGTCTCAATGAGAGAACCAAATATATCTGACAGACAATGAACATCAATCTCTAACCTGGTTGACCAAATCTCACAATCTACTAACAGGAATACCTTTTCTGAAGGAAACACCCTCACAAATCATAGTCAGACTTCACTTTCAGGATGTGGGCGCACATATGAACCACCTCACTATTCAACAGATTGGAACAAAATCAAAACTCTCTCCCTCAACATTCCAGGAGTCCATAATGTGGAATGACTGTTTATTTCACAAGGAAAATCACAAGTGGGTTCTCAACGCAGTTAACCAACATCTTCCAAGAATGGGGTATTGCAACTTTAGATTTATTTGCCACAGAACAAAGCAAAATATGCAGAGATTTCCCGTTGAGGGTACCACAACCGCATTCTCTGGCCAATGCCCTTTCGATCAACAGGTCGACTCCATTTGTCTACGCTTTTTTTTTTTACGCCGATTCCTCCAATACCACAAGTAATCAGCAAATTACTGATATTGAACCTCAAAATTACTTTAGCTGCTCCAGACTCCAAGAGCCAGTGGTGGTACACAGATCTTCTATAACTATCCATAATGTCACAGACGTCTTCCAGTCAGACTGGATCTACTATCCAGACTTCAGGGCCAGATCCTACACTCTAATCCTTGAATTTGGCAGCATGGCTCCTGAGATCGCACAGTATGCCTTTTTAAACCTTCCAGAAGAATGTATGAACATTCTTGTTTTGCCCTCAAATAGAAATGTTTTTGTATATGGTGTAAAAACAATGGGCGCAACCCTATTAATGGGCAAGAGATCATCATCCTCCGGTACTTATTTCACTTGGTCAAATCTGGTCTTCAATTTTCTTCCATTAACTCCACTTAGCAGGTTTTACTGCCTAGAGAAAATCTCCAACACATCTTTCTTCAAGATTCCTATGAGTAAAGATTTTTTAGAAGGACTTAAAGATTTTCCTTCAGTTAGGAGACCATCTCCTTCTGGGGATTCAAACTTAGTACTATCAAAGTTGATGGGCCCTCCATTCGAACCCATCTACAAATCAACATTGTCATGGAAAACTGTCTTTTTATTTTTTATTTTTTTATCCATTGCCTCTGCACGTAGAGTTTCTGCACATAGGGTTAGTGACCCACAGGCATTGTCATCTTCAGAACCATTTATCATTTTTTCACCATAAGAGTAGTTATGCATACACATTCTTTTTACCTAAGGTAGTCTCCTATTTTCATATGAATCACACTTCCTACCTTTTTTCCTAACCCTACTACAGCAGCAGAAAAACCTGCAATCTTTAGATGTGAAGAGTGCTTTGTTTTAATTTCGACAAATCAAAAGATATAGGAAAGTCGAATCATCTTTTTTATAAACTATAGCTCTTTAGGGAAGGGCTTAGCTGCTTCAAAACAATCTATAGCAAGATGGATAGGTTCTTGTATTGGTGCGCTAATAAACCTTTGAGGCAAGCCTAAAGCTCACTTCACAAGAGGTAAAACAGCAACAGCTTGGATCAGACAGGTCCAATTGAAGATATCTGCAAGGCATCTACTTGGAGATCTATACACGTCTTTACAAAACACTATTGTCTAGACACTCACTCCAAAGCGAAGTTCTGCCAAGAAACACTGAGAAATCTGTTAAGATGATTACAAACCATAAGTTTTGGTAGAACAGAGCAGTATGGTTGTCATATGGCTACCATTGCAAACAAAAAAAAAAAAAGGTTTAAGGCTAATTCTATTAAATACCTGACAGCCTATCTATTAGGTTTACTTCTGCTTGCTATTCTATTCAACGTTTCACTATTAATGAAGATCCTACGATGCAGAAGGAAGTGTTGCATACCAATAGTTCTAGTTCTGCATCATGGGTTGTGAGAAAGGGCCTGTTTTTGTCTGGTTAGTCCCCCACGTTTTACCTGGAAAATGATGTAGTTTCCTAGTAAATCGTACCCCTGGTACCTAGGTCATGGGTACTGAAAAGGGCCCCCAGAGCTGCAGCACCAATTGTGCCACTCTGAGAGGCCGCAAACCAGACTCATGCAGTGTGCCATTGGAAATGCCTGACCAGGTGTATTCAAAAGTTGCATACTAGTCAACCTTCTCTTTTGGGATCACCCCTCAGCAAGAGTGCGCTGTCCACTAACACTGCATGCACTATAGATAAGCCAGCCTTTAGGCAGGGTGCACTATAATGCATGTGAGGGCATATGTTAGCATGCACAACTATGCCCATACTGTGCTTTTACAGATCCTTAAGGCTTAGTAAGTGTACAGGGGAGCCATAGCAAATGCAGGTGCTGGACACTGATCATTACGAGTTCCCCAGCTACGTGATGGCTACCCTCAACCCTGGGTTGTTTTGTATCAAATAACAGAGTAATAAATCCTCACTGGTACCAGTGTTGGATTTATTATAAACTGTACCCAGGGGCCACCTTAAAGGTGCCCCTGTAAAACCTACACTGCCCTGGCAAAGTTGCTGGCTGATCTTAACCAGCCTGCCACCCCCAGACACAATTCTGGATCCCTGGGATAGGAGCTCCTGCTCTCTGAGACCAGACGACAAAGCTCTACCTGGGTGTAGGGGTCAGTCCCCTTTCTCCAGGGATGTGTCCTGCTCTAGCAGGGACCTTCAAAGACCATGCTTCTTTTGAAGGATCCCTCCAGCCATTTGCTGCTAGCTGTAGATGGCCACCCCCCTTCCCAGACTCCAGTTTTTGGCAGGAGGAACGGCAGGAAAATTAACAAAGGATAATAGTGGGAGTGACCACCCTCAGACAGCACCCCTCCACTCGCCCCTCCTTCCCCACCAGTGTGCTAAGTTTGGTGGCACTGCGACCTCCAGTGGCTGAGATGTTCTATAGCCCGTGGTAGTGGGCCCCCAATATCGAACATCCAGAAGAAAAGTCTACTTCGGACTCTCGTTGGAACAGAAGTAAGCTTCACTCGAGGGACTTAAGGACACCCAAACACCACCTCCCAGAGTGGCCCTGCTGACCTTCAAGCCACCTTCAAAATGACCTGCGCCTGGCTCCTAAAACCCTAGGACGCATGACCCTTGGCTGATCTATCTGCACTGCACCTGGACTCCCTGGCCCCTGCATCAGCAAACCAGCTGTGCTATAGGGGTGCCTAACCCCTTGCGGCCTCCTTCACTCCAAGAGGACCCACCGGACTTACCTTTAAGTCCATCTGTGCAGTGTTTCCAAGTGGTCTCCTTCTCCACCAACTACAAGACATTCAGCCGCCGCTCCCGCTTGAACAGGGAGCTGCCGGAATTTTTCTGGATGGCCCACAAGACATCTCAACCTCAAAATAGAAGGTGACACTTGAGAGCATTGCCTAATTTTAAATGCATTTTTAAAGTTTTTCCCATTGTTGCCAATGGTGCGTAATTACGCACACACTATTTTTGCTAAACTTTGAAACATCATAACTTAAATAGTACTTACCTAATTTGATGATCTTGGGATTAAACATATTATAAACATCTGAAGTATGTTTGTAAAATGCTCTTGAGTTATTCTTTTGAGTGTGTCCCCACATTTATCGATACAAGGGGTTCAACAAATGTTTAGCACATCTCCAAAATTAGCCTAGCTGCTCGACCAAGCTACCACTAAAAATAGAACATTAGGTGGTCTACTTAATAAGCCTGGATACTAAGATGGGGTTGCTTGGACTCTCTGCACAGTGCATAGCGTTTTTGTACACTATATGGAGAGCCAGCCTCCTACATAGGTATCTTCATTGAAGTCATAAACGACCCTCCTCTGCTGTGAGTGCATGCATGAGTTGATAGCATAAAAAAGTGCTGGCTCTCACAGGCAAACTGCCACTGCAGTGCATTGTGGGATAGGGTGCCTCTGCGGTCTTAAAGGATCAGGCTTTTTTTTTCATTTATTTTTACCTTTGTCAGTGTTAGCCTATCAGGCTGCATTTTCTTATTGCACTTCTAGTACAAAGGTAGCTTTTACTCCAGTATTGGAACTTTAATAGAGTCACATGCTTGAATCATTCCCTGTCGTCGAAATGGGAATCCCCGGTACCTTAGAAAAGATAATGTCCCCAAAGACATAACAGCAATAACTTACAGCTCTACTCTTAAGTAATCTATCCAAGTCCTTATGTAAAAAAGAACCAAACTGCAGCATTAACCAATCAGATAACTCCACCCTCTAGAACCCTCCTAAGAGAGCCTCCAGTACCTCAGATTTTCTACCGCACATCGTGCTAGGGAGTCTCCACTGAGCTCTGCTCATTTTTTCCTGTTGAAGTAGATTTTGCCACTACATCTGGGTTTATTCCCGGTTATTGAGTGCTTCTTGTTCACACTCACAATATCTGGAGCCTGACATTATCAGGATAATGTCTGACAGAGAGAAAGTCTCTTCAGAGCCTGCAGTACATGTGGAAAGAAAAGGCTACACTCAGAGAATCCACGTAGAGACTGTATATATTGCTTCTATCCTGAACATTCTGCTGCTGAATGCAAGGTATGTCATACCTTTTCCTCAAAAACTTTAAAGGATAGAGAGGGAAGACTGCTTATATGGCTCCAAAAGCTTAAAACAAGGAACAACCCTGTCACCGATTCTGACAGTGAGGCATCTTCCTGGTCTTCTAAGAAGTCCCAAAAGTGACAGATTGCCTCACTCTGAAAAGCGTTCAGGGCAAACCTCAAGCTTTTTAAAAAAAAACTCTGCGGGGTCTGGTGAATGCCGCAGTCTGTCTATGCAAGGAAATCTTCCTCAAAATCTAAACACCGGCCTCCAACTTCAAAGGAGGTGTCTAAACCTTCGTCAGTCTTCCACACCTCCACCAAAAATTATTACTGCTATCAGAAAACCTTCTTCAGCCCCGGATGACAGACAGTCGACGATGACCCTAACGCGGACGAAGTCACTGTCGTCGACGAGAACATATACGGCTGCTGTATCAGCAACAACGTCTACAGTGTTACCAGCCTATCGACTATTATTTCCTGCTCATCGACGACATTGACAGTAACTAAATCCGGACCGTCAATGATGAGGATAAGGATGTCATTGATGATTCCAACTACGTTGTCGATGATGACTAAGATTCCAACGACTATGGCATTGTCAACCCGACCAGAGGTGGACCCTCGCAGATGGAAAAGACTTCGAGGAGAAAAATTCAGGCCTTGACTGGATAAGGGGCTATAACTCAGCATGCCACATCTCCAAGTAAGGTCACACCTTTACTTCCGGCCCATCTACTGGAGGAGGAATTCGGATGATGGGCCATTTGGGGCGGCTCATAGTCCTTCCCAGCTCCACATTAAGTGTCAGGATGATGAAGAGGAGTATTACCAGCAGTACTATTCTCCTCAGATACCAACAAGGTGTGCCAGAGGATATGGTCTGTATCCCAAGTTCCCTTATCTCTGATCTGCAGCTTATGTTGTCAGACTACAAAAAAGGTTTCCTTTCGGCACCATGGTCAGACAAAATCCCAACTGAACCCCGACAGTCAGTACCTTCCACCCCAGTACCACAACCTATGTTGTCGCCTAGAATGGTGAGGAGTACCCCGCAGAGAACCTTTATGCAAGTTATGGACTCCTCTGACGAGGAGAGGAAGGAAGGGGAGCTCCAGATCATGCAATCTGATTGAGACAACTATATATTACCAACCCTATCATTTCCATTGCCTACTCCAGTGCACTCACCCCCAGGAGACACTGGGGGTTTCCATAATCTGCTTGAAAGAGCAGCAAAGAGATTTGCGCTGCCCGTGCCATCTGAGCAAATGGACTGCTTGCTATATGATTTCAAGGAGCCCTTTAAAAAAAAGAGTATACGCTCCATACCCATAATAGGTTACATCTGGGAGGAAGGTCTAAAAGTAATGAAAAACCCAGCTACTGTGAATGGTCTTACCACGGTTAGACAAAAAGTATAAGGCTCCAGAAGACGCTCCAACTTCTCATTGGTCACCCGAAGCCAGACGCAGTCATAACCCAGGCAGCGCAGAGGCGTTCATAGAATCCATCAATGCCAATTTCAGCACCCCCAGACAAGGAAGGTAGAAGGCTGGACAACATTGAGAAGTGTTATTCCTTTGTCAGGGCTTATAGTGAGAGCAGCAAACTCTTTGGCAATTTTGGGCAGGTACGACAGGCAACTATGGGCTGACATTGCTCCGTATCTGGACCACCTTATGGAGGATTCAAAGGTGGAAGTGAAGAAAATCCTATTGGAGGGGGAGCGTACCTCGGCTGAGGTTGATTGTGCAATGGATATTGCTACCACTGCTTTTCGACAGCTAGCAGGTGGCGCGGTGCGCCGACGGCAAGGCTGGCTTAAGGCAACTTCCTTTTGACTGCAGGTACAAAATAAAGTATTGGACCTCCCGTTTGATGGGGAGGCTCTTTTCGGCAAACACATGAATAAAACCTTGCAAGTGATAAAAACTGATATACGCGACCAGATCATTGGGTACCCTACAATTAAAAAATGTTGCCTTTTCGAGCCTCCAGGGGTCGAGAAATCTTATCATATAGAGGGAGTTTTCAAAACTTTTGTTATTCCTCCTACGCAACTAAGCAGTTCCGACTGCAATAGTCACAGAGACAGCCACCCCCAGAGGTCCTATTCCAGCCCTCCTCCTAGGTGTAGAACGCATCTGGGCAAAGACGCAGTTCGACGCCAATGACTGCTTTCAGGCTCTGGCTACATCCCCACCACCAATTCACAGAATAGGGGGAAGAATATCCCAAGTTTAAAAAAAAAAAAAAATGGCAAGAAATAACGTCTGACCAGTGGGTATTAAAGATGGTTCAATTTGGCCACACTTTGTAGTTCATCCAAATCCCACCTTCACACCCTCCACATACCTTCCTTCAAAAGCATCTAAAACAACTCTGGTTGGAGGTTATAACCTTGCTAAAGAAGGGGGCTATAGAGAGAGTCCCTTCTTCAGAAAAGGGCAGAGGTTTTTACTCCTGTTTCTTTCTAGTATGTAAAAACTGGGAGGGATGGCGTCCCATTCTTGACCTCCGGGACTCAAACAAATACCTCAAACTTCAAACCTTTTGCATGGTCATGTTGCAGGGCATTCTCCCCATGAGTCACAGAGACTTTAGGGCAACCCTGGATCTACAGGGTGCATACGTTCGTATCCTGGTTTCACCTTCCCACAGAAAATGTCTTAGTTTCACAGTAGCTGGCAGCCATTTCCAGTTCAGAGTTCTTCCATTTGGTCTGAAATCTGCCCCCAGAGTCTTTACGAAGTGTCTGGCTCCAGTAGCAGCTTGGCTGAGAAGGAAAAAAACAGGCTTTTTTTTTTTTTTTTTTTTTCATATTTAGAGGATTAGCCAATAAAAGCGCAGTCGTATCGAGAGGCTCACAACTCAACAAAGACTTGCATGGAATTATTTGATGAATTGGAACAAATCAAAGATCTTACCAACAAGAGTAACCACCTTTTTAGGGGCAACAATAGACATGATCAGGGACAAGGACTTCCCTACATTGGTGAGACAAGCCAAGCTCATATCTCTAACAGAGTTCAAAGAAGAAAGTCTCTTTGAGTACGCAGTTACAAATCACTACTGGGGATGTCATCTTGCATTCAACTAATTCCATTTTGTTGCCTGAGAATGTGCCCCTCGCAAGAGGAATTGGATCTCTAATGGATTCAAATATAGGGTTCATTCAACGACTTTATCACAGTGACTCCTTGCATGATTGAATAACTCTACTTGTGGTTGGAACAATTGAACATCACAGTAGGTGTTTCTTTTCTGCCCCATCGACCCCTGTTGGTCATTACCACGGATGCCTATTTGGAGGGATGGTGGGCGTACCTTCAAGATCTACAGGTCAGCGGAAGGTGGAGCAGCTCTTTTCGGCAATATCACATCAATTTCCTAGAGTTGAGAGCAAATATGACAACGATGCATTACCTGAACAAGCAGGGTGGAACAAAGACTACTATCTCGAGAATCTCAAAATATTTGGAATTGGGCTATTCAAAATGTGATCAGTTTACAAGCAGAACACCTGCCAGGAAGGCAGAACGAGACAGCAGACACCCTCAGCAGACTAACATCCTCCTGTCACGAACAGGAGCTGAACCAGGAGGTGCTCGACCAGGTCTTCAAGAGGTGGGGAAAGCCCAACCTAGATCGCTTCGCAACTCCGCAGAACACCAAATGCCACTTGAGATCACCATCCAGGCTCGTGGGGGAATGCCTTTTCGATGGCATGGTATGGAATATTTGCCTATGCTTTTCCACCCATTCCCCTAATTTCAAGAGTGCTCGCAAAAATCAAGAGAGAACAGTGCAGACTAATCCTGATAGCTCTTTATTGGCCTCGCCAACATTGGTTTTCGGAACTGCTGCTGTTCTCAGAGAAAGACCACATTCCACTGACAGTCTCACCACAGCTCCTGACAAGAAACAAGTGTTGAGTCACGAAAGTTATCAGCTTGGCTCCTGAACACAATGAGTTTGCCCATTTAAACTTTCACCCCGAATACTTTTAAAGGCCAGAGCAGATAGCACAAGCATATCATACTCTCTGAAATGGAAAAGTTTTTTTTTTTTATGGTGTCAGAAAGAACAGATTAATCCACTATTGTCGCCGCCAGAGGAGATATTGCCCTATCGCCTCCATCTGGCATCAACGGGGTTAGCTCATGCATCCATCAGAGTGCACTTGGCAGCCAGATCTCGTTTGAGACGTACGCCAACATCGCAGTCTTTATGGTCCTCCAGGGTGATAAAACAGTTTCTGAAAGGACTCTTTAGAGTTTTTCCGCCAGTAAGACCTCCTCCACCATCCTGGCAGCTCAACATGGTTCTATCTCAGCTTATGAGACATCCATTTGAACCCATTCACAAGGCGGAATTGAAGTACTCATCGTGGAAAGTAGCTCTTCTGGTGGCCCTTCTACTAGACGCATCAGCGAAATCCAGGCTCTAACCATTCAAGAGCCTTTCCTTCAATTTAAGCATGACAGTGATACTTCGCACAAACCCAAAATTTGTTCCAAAAGTTCCATCAGACTTTCTTATTACCGAGCCTTTGATCTTGAAGTCTCTTTCCAAATCCGTTATCTACAGCAGAAAGGGCTCGTCATTCGTTAGAAGTCAAAAGGAACGTTAAGTTTTATTTGGAGAAAACCAAGCATTTTCGCAAGACAAAAGTTATTTGTCGCATATAGTGCCCTGCAAAAGGGCCAGGCTTTCGAAACACGGAATAGAAAGATTGATAGTAACTGCTACGTTTTGTCACCAAGCAGCTGATAATCCTTTACACTCCTCAGTAAGGGCACATTCCACAACATCTGTCTCAACATCAATGACACTGTTTGCAGGTGTGTCCCTACAAGACATTTGCAGAGCTGCCACCTGGAGATGTACCCACACGTTTACAAGACATTACTGTCTGGATGCCATTCCTCAAGGAGATGTAGCTGTTGGGCAAGCGGTCCTGCGGCATCTGTTCCAGTAATGGTGAACTACCTTTACCTCCCTCCATCCTTCTGTTCTAGTACTGCACATTGCATGTTTTAATCGTGCTTTGTATGTGGATATAGTTGTTGTCAGACATTAATATTTATGCTCATAAGTAACAGAATCTTTACAGGTTAGAATACTATTATGCCTTTTCAGTTAAGATAGCGATCTGTCAGTAATTCCAGCAATTTCTTGTCAATGCAATGTGCTGTAAAGACTGGTTTACAGTCTGATTCAAGCATGTGAATCTATGAAGGTTACAATACTGTAGTAAAGAAATAAGTTACTTACCAGTAACTATAGTTCTCCAGTATTAGAATCTTTAATAGATTCACATGCGACCCACCCACCTCCCGGGGGAAGCTTACCTTTTCACTTTCTCAATCAACTTTTAGGGTACGTTCTAGTGCTTAGAAAATCTGAGGTACTGAAGCTTCTCTCAGGAGGGTTCTAGAGGGTGGAGTTATCTGATTGGTTAATGCTGCAGTTTGGTCCTTTTTTATATAAGGACTTGGATAGATTACTTAAGAGTAGAGCTGTAAGTTATTGCTGTTAGGTCTTTGGGGATATTGTCTTTTTTAAGGTACCAGGGACTCCCATCTCGACGACAGGGAATGATTAAAGCATGTGAATCTATGAAAGATTCCAATACTGGAGAACTAGAGTTACAGGTAAGTAATGTATTTCCTTCCATGACAAACTATGGCACATTCAAAAGCTATTTCATAGCTTTAACCATTTGTTCTAAATCGTTTGAAAGGAAAATTACACCTCTGACAGACTAATTTAGACTACATGGAAAATTAATGAGTTATGGACACTCTTCAGTTACATTTCCATGGAGATTTAATTGTTTTAAAGATGGTGTTCCTGGGTCCACACAGGCTGTGGGGAATTATCCAATGTTTGACTTCAATGACAATTCCTTAGATTCAGAAACAGAACTACAGGTATGTAACTATTCCTTACAGGTAAGAAATTTTATTTCTCTTCCTTGCGACCCTAATCAATAGTTATAAGAACTGAATAGAATAGCAAGCTCATCCCAGTACAAAATAAAACGGCGGACAAGCAGGATAAAGGCACAGTTACTGCACAATTCAAAAATGTTCCTCAGAGGCCTGGCCCACTTGATAAGCATCGGATCTTCAATCTGAATCCAACCAGTGCCTGGTAAAGGTATGTATTGATCTCTACTTAGCAGATTTACAAATTTCTGAAATACGGATGTCTCTTAATAGAACCATAGTTGCTGCTTTTCCCTAGTTTAATGAGCTTTGTCTACTAAGTAGGGATCTAGTCGCTAAATGGTAACAGAAAATGTGTAGTGTAATCTTACTGACCAGTTGATCGAAAGAGCATTCCCTATAGTTCCTGGTTGGAAGTATCTTGAGGCAAAGTTTGGGCATTTTTTGTTGTCTGCATTGGCAAAAAGGTCTGTTTGTGGAAACCCTGAGTCATTGAAGACCTCTTCTAGCACTTCATTGTTTAGGATCCAGTCAAGGGTATCTGCTCGTTGTCAATGCCTGGCAGATGGACTGCTTTAATTAGATTCCCAGCTAACTTCCATTTCTAAATGGTCTGAGCTTCTGGAGGCAACTGCCTTGAATCAGTTGCCCCTTGCTTATTTCAGGTAATACATTGTAGTTTTACTGACTTTCTGAACAAGAGGCAAATTTGTTTTGAATAAAGGAAACTATTTCAGAACTAGAAACTTTCCATACTAGATGGACAGCTCTTAATTCCAACAGATTGATGTGATAGTATATCTCTGACCATGTTCCTACTTGTAGGTGAACCATATGAGCACCCCTTCCTAGCAGGAATGGATCAGTTACTATAGTGTGTGAAGGCATGTCATTGTGAAACAAAACCTTTAGATGGTTGGCTGCTTTACACCACCAAGATCCTGATTTGATAGCTTGTTGGGCAAGTATTAAGATGTTTTCCCATTTTCCTGATTCCACTGCTCTACAAGAAAGTACTGTAATGTCCTGATGTGGGGTCTGGTGTTCAGTGTCTGGTAAAAGCAGGATGCATTGATCCTAGTAGTGAGATTTGTGGCACTGCTAGATTAGTTGTTTGCTTCAGACTGACATTGCTGCCTGATCTCTCCTTTGAAGAAAACACTTGTGCAACAGTAGTGTCTAATGTAGTTCTTAAGTAGTGAATCCTTTGTTATGGAATAATGGTTGATTTTTTTAATGTTGTCTTTCAAACCCTGTTTCTGTAAAATGTTGGCTGCTGTTTGAAAAATCTTCCTCACTATATATGGAAATAACTATCAGCCAGTCATCAAAATATGGGTAGATATAAATGTTTTGTTTTTGTAGATGGGCAGCTTTGAAAAAGTGCTAGAAGCTGACTTAAGGTGCAAAGGAAGAACTGAAATTGCTATTGATGTTTTCCTACTGTGAATCTTAGGGAATTCCTGGTTTTCTTTGATTTGAATGTGAAAATAAGCATCCTGTAAGTATTGTGCATGTCCAGTCTCCTTGATGTAATTACACATAGATTTGGTATTAATCCAACATCCCGACCCTCCTTTTATCAATTTGTTTGTTACCCTCTGATCGAGAATGTCTGAATGCTCATTTTGGACCTTTCCTTCGCATCAGAAAGTAATAGTGAATTCATATTCCTCTTTGGTAAAAAGTTACTTCCTCCAACCCCAACCTTCTGTTACAGGTTGTTCACTTCCTCACAGTGCACATCTTGATGTAACTGAGTGTTTCTTCAGTGGTGTAGGAGATGGCGGAGATATGAACTTGAAAGTATATCCTTTCCGAACCTTTTATGTGGTGCCATTCTTGGATATGGTTTGCAATACTTTAGCCCGCCAGAGTTATTAATGGAGAGGAGGGAAGAAAAACCTTTGTTGCTTTTGTTGAGGTTTTTCTGCAGCAGCTGAAATTTGTCGGCCTCCTCTGCCTCTTGATGACCTCCTAGGGCTGCATTTGATAGGGGTGTTGTTGAGGCGGTCACCAAGGGAATTGAACCCTCTTTGGGGAAGTACCTTAAGTCCTAGGACTTCTCTAGCTGTTCAGTGTGTCTAGCTCTGATTTCATTTGGGCCCTCGTCTGCATGAGATCCGAAGGGAGAATTCTCAGAAAAAGGTGGTTGAAAATCCTTTGTTGTGCTTCATGTTGAATCCTGTTACCCTTACATCAGCAAACAGGATAGCCACATCAGCCTCTACACTTACTTGGTTTGAAGCTATCATGCCCTCCTACTCGATTTCTTGAAACTCTTCCCATTCTTCTCTTGGCAGCTTTTCTACGAGTCCCTGAAGGGAGTTGCAGCTGTGCCACATGTCTTCCTTCCTGCTAAATCCATGTGTTTACTCTCCTTTTCAGGAGGAACTGTAGAAAAAGGTGCAACTGTATGTGAATTCTTTTCAGTAGAGGTAGTCGCCCAATCTGGAGGACAGTCTGATCTTAGAGGTAATCTTGATCCGTGGCCTTATACACCTTTCACAATCTGGAAATTGCTGACTTTGAAGCTGGCTCCTAGAATAGTTGGTGTGGTTGATTTGATGCATTTTACATCAAATGTTTAGACGTCAGCAGAGGTCTTTTCCTCTACATCAATAGTTTTCTCAATGCTTACTTACGGTGTCTTATCGACATTTATAAACAAATACCTTGTGTCCCGGATGTGCATGTGGCTGCAATACCTGTATTAGATCTCATAGGTCTTGACATCGATCAGCAATGATATTTTTTTTATGATTGCTTCTCTGTTTGGATCTACTGCTTTGGTAGTCTCTGGATTGCAAGGAGTGCACAGAGGTAGGTGGTAAATGACCTTGTCGCCCCCACCTAACATCTCTTGAAGCCGCTTGTGTCACCCAAGCAGTTTGATCCTCTGTCTGGAAGACATACTGTGCAAAGCTTATGTAACTGTATGGGCTTTTTTCTCGGTAGGAGCAGGGGACTTCCCAGAGAGTGGGGCTTTCTGGCTGGAAAAAATACAAAATTTCTGTCCAAAATATCCTACTTCAACTAAGGTTAAACCAGCTTTCAAATAACTCTGTCCCATAGATCTTGTGGGGAGTGGAGGGTCAAAATTGTAATTGTTTATAAAAAAAACATTTTGGTGTTTTGTGTACTCCCACAGGACCAGCAAAGAAAAGGTAGGATGGCCTTTTTCATTTATAAAAAAAAAACCAGGATTGTCCAGGGTGTTTCATTTTTGTTTCTTTTAAAGGGGTGGGTGCCAATGTGCTCACTCCCCAGGATGGCCCCTGGGATAAACTCACATTGTGTCTTGGTGACACCCATTCCCCTGAGACGCAGCAACATTTATTTCTCTGGCGGCACCCGAGGATTGGTGGAGGCTGGAGAGCAGTCAGGACTGCTTTAGGGGGGAAGGGGAGGGAGATCCCTCAGTGGGCCCTAAACCATATATACAGCGGTGGGTGTCTGTATTGGGACTGTGCACCCCAGTAAAAAAAAATTAAAGAATTAAGCTCAAGATCGCTAAAAGTAAATAATGTTCAGAGCAGGTGTGCTCAATTTTTTTCTTTAAAAAGAGCTACTTTTCTTTAATGAAAATCATATAGAGCTACTAATATTAGTGTGCTAATAATGACCACATCAAACAACATTACATTAGTGGCCATCTCATGCAATGTTACCAGCATTTGTCCCCTCAGTGCATCAGGCATGGTTGCCAGCAGTAATGTGGAGAAGGTTTTATCAGTTTGGAACACCTCTTTTACATTAATATGTGACAGCCATAGCTGCAATGCCCCTGGTAAAAAAGTAATAATATTAGTAATCAGATTGCCCAGGGCTTCATGGTTTGTCATTCAGATACCACCTTTGAATATATTATAGAAATCCCACAATTTTTCTTCAGACAGGAGCATATGAGTTTTGGAAATAGATACATCTCCATCTCAAACACACACTTCAATTTTGGGATACATAGGTCCGTTTCACCAAGAAAAAAAGGTTCTAGTTTAGTTTCCCAGGTTGCACACAGGAGGGCTTCTTGCAAGTAGCTGAAGAGTTACTAGTAGCTCATGAACTACTCATTAAGGGGAAGCCTGGTCCAGGGCCACTGATTTATTCACTGCTCCCAGCAAAGATCCCCCCATAATGTCCTGCATGGCTCATTTACATTTGTTCTTCCTTTTATAGTATCCTACTCTGGGCTGGAATGTCACCATCATGTTAAAAGAATTTTGTTGAGCACTGCAGGGAATGCTGTAGACCCCCCGCCCCCATAGTAATTTTTAGGAGTAACCTAGTTTCCGTGGGTGTTTACATAGTGACCACAAACAAAATGGCAAAATGGTGGTGTTCTTAAGCAGATGTAATGCTGGAGCTTTTGCTCTTCGGCTGAGGATTGTAGGGACCACTTGTAGTTTCTCTTATGGGTGCATTCACTGTAGGCAAGGGACATTATTGTTGGCTATGGCAGTAAGATACAACTTTACGTGGAAAAAACAAAGGTTGAAGTGACATAGATTGGTCTGGTAATAATATCTTACTTTACATTAAAAATAGAAATTCACTAAACAAAAAAAAGGTTAGAGTTGCATAGTGAGGTGAAATTAGTTCTAGTTTACTGCGCTAACTAGAAGTCATGCCCCTGCCATGCGCTGCTTATGACCTCACACATTTCATCACTGATGACATGTTCGATGACATCATTGATGACATTGCTGGTAAAATAATCCGGCATATTGCTGTTCAATTAACTTTATAAACAGATAAAGAATTTCAAATGTGGGAATAAGTTCTACATGGCATAGAATTAAGTAAAGCATAATTCTGATGGATACAACTACCTGTGGGTTCCTCATATAATGAATTCTCCCCAATGCGCAGCAATCAACGGAAATCTTCTTTCCAGCTCTGCATGTCGGCGAGGACGTCACAATTGCCCGACTCCACGCGACTCTGTCTGACGTCATCGTGGCAATAAGAAGTCCTTGCTGCCGTGCTGACGGCAGTTCCCTTTTTTCCGTGCTTCGATAATGGTTATTTCTATCAGCTTGTGTGTCGATCGCTGTTGAAGGGATACTTTGTGTTCATCTGATAATGTCTGTTCCGAAGAAGTCCGGATTCAAGCCTTGCAGAGAATGCGGAGGTCATATGTCAGTCACTGACCCGCATAATGACTGCCTCTGGTGTCAGAGTTCAGACCACGACGTACAGGAGTGTTGGTTGTGTCAGAAGATTAATCCAAAAGCTCTCAAGGAGCAGGAAGCCAAGTTAATTTTTTGCAAAGGCTAAAAAGGAGAAGGAAAGGAGTCAGCATAGATCTTCGTCGGGTAAGTTGGCAAACTCATAAGCGGCTTCGTCATGATTCCTGGCGTCGTTCCAGAAGAAGCCGTTCGAGGTCTCCTACTCAACGCCATAAGTCGTGGGAGGTCAACCTGACGGTGACTCCCCAACCTCTGACTCCACAGACTTCACCGGCGCCGTCGGTCTTTGAAGTGATGGAACCTCGGAGTCCACACTTCTCTATGGGGCAGTCGGATGTCCAAGATCCGGCGCCGGCTCCACAAGGGTATCCTGCCTTCCCTACTCCGGAATCGGATCTGGCGGCATTCCTTAATGCCATGTTTGCCATATTTCAGAATATGGCACCGGGAGGTGGTGCGCCGGCTGGCCCCACTGGTCCCTTGGCATTTTCTCTGGGTGCTCCGGCTCCTTACAGACCAATGCCATTCTGTTTGGCAGGGGGCACTAGTCCGGTGCTGGCTGTGCAGGTGCCGTCGATGATGGTGGAAAGACCTTCGATGCCGATGTATGTCCCGATGGCGGCAGGAGTGCCGATGGAGTCTCCTCTGAGTCGGACAGTGTCAGTTGGGAAAGCTCCGCTATCCACGGTGCTGATGGATCCAGTTCCGGTGTCGGATGGTTCCGGAGATCGGATTATGTCACCAACTCCACACCGATCTTAGTCAGTCAACTCTTTATCGACTCCTAGGCCGGAGGCCAGATTGCATTCCCGATGGAAGGCCCGAACGCTATTGGAGGAAAGAGAATACCGGAAACAGCTCCTGGAGTAAGGGAAATTGTGGAACCCCTGGGTGACTTTCAGGGGTTAGACTCTGCCAGTGGGCTTGACACTTCCCTGGAATGGGACTTAGCCTCACCAGGGGAGTTTACCGAGGAGGCAACCTCGTTTCATTCAGTTGTAAGGAAGGCTGCAGATTTCTTGGATCTCCCACTTCCTTCAGCTGAGGTCAAGACCAATATTTTGACAGAAGTGTTACATCCAGCCTCCGCTGTTGCAGAGCCGTTGCTGCCTTTTAATGAGGCTCTCACTGCCCCAATTTTGGATGTGTGGAGAAAGCCTGTTTCTTCGCCGGCAGTTAATAGATCTCTTGCCCAGAGGTATAGAGCCGCTCCAGGGGACCCAGGGTTCCTTGCTAAACATCCGTTTCCGGAGAGTCTTGTAGTGCAGGCGTCATGTTCATCGAGGTCTGCTCCTGGCTCTTTCCCTGGTGTGCCTGTTGACAGAGTCCAAAAGAATGGAGCAGTCGGCAAAGAAGGTGTTTTCATCATGCTTCTTAAGTTGACAAACGCAACCTGCATCCTGGGTAGGTACATTTATGCTATTATGGACGTGGCTAACGCTGTGCTGCCTGAAATGTCCCAGGATTTGCAGGGACTTCTCCCGGATGACCAGGCTGCAGCAACGCAGGTCATACAATCAGGACTGAACACCACGGACTCGGTTGCAAGAGCCATGGGTACCTCCATTGCCACCAGACAACATGCTTGGTTACGATCGTCTAGTTTCTCTACAGATGTCCAAGCTACTTTGTTAGATCTGCCCTTTGATGGTGAAAAGCTTTTTGGCGCTAAAGCTGATTCTGCGCTGGAGCGCTTCAAGGACTGTAGGGCAACGGCAAAGTCCTTGGGCCTGCAAACTGCTTCGACCCCATTTTGGTCGTTTAGACTATTTCGAGGATTTGGACGAGGGGTGTCCTTTCGTGGAAGATCTCAGTAAGCAGGCCAGCAGCCCTCAAGTCTGCCTTACAGATCTTTTAGTGGGCGGGGTAGAGTCCGCACTAGAGGGACCACCCAATAGTAGCACTCTGTCTCTTCTTCTTCCTCGGGGGGGTACGGCAGGGGAAGCAACTTTAGTCCTCTCACCATTGCATCCCATGTCTCTCCTGTAGGGGGAAGATTATCTGTTTTTCTTCATATGTGGGAGTCGATCACATCAGACTCTTGGGTCATCAGTATTGTGAGGGAAGGCTATGCCCTTCCCTTTCGGGAGACTCCTCCCTTCCCTCCCCGTCTTTCTTTTTGTTCATAAGACCATCCCCTGTTGTTGGAGCAGGAGGTTCTATCCCTATTGTCAAAAGGTGCAGTGGAGTTGGTTCCGGAGCAGGAAAGCAGTCAGGGATGTTATTCAAGATATTTCCTGATCCCCCAAGAAGGATGGTCGTTTGAGACCTAGCCTGGACCTGAGGATTTTGAATTGGTTACTCAAACAGGAGAAATTCAAAATGTTGACTCTAGCACAGGTGCTTTTGGCGCTGAACAAGGAGGATTGGATGGTGTCTGTCGACTTGCAAGATGCTTATTTCCATATTCCCATTCTCAAGTCGCACAGGCAGTATCTCCGGTTTGTGGTGGGGTCGCAACACTACCAGTTTGCTGTCCTGTCTTTTGGTCTTACTTCAACACCTCGAGCCTTCACGAAGGTGATAGTGGTGGTTGCAGCGGATCTCAGAAGGAGGGGAATAGTGGTTTTCACTTATCTGGACGATTGGCTGATCAAATCCCCTTTAGTATTAAGGTTTTTGAAGGAGTTTACTAATAGGTTTCCTCCCACTCCGTTTCTTATGACCCAGTGGGATTTAAATTTAGTTTTACCTTTCTTAATGGTTTCACCTTTTGAACCTTTACATTCTTGTCCATTAAGACTATTAGTCTTGAAGACTGTTTTTCTAACGGCCATCACGTCTGCTAGGCGTGTAAGTGAGCTTCAAGCTCTGTGTTCATCCCCCCTTTTAATCCTTTCATGCAGACAAGGTGGTGCTGAGGACCAGGGCGGCTTTCCTCCCCAAAGTAGTCACTCCTTTTCATTTGGGGCAGTCTATCACACTCTCGTCCTTCTATCCTCCTCCACATCCATCTAAAGATGAGGATAGACTACATCGGCTGGACCCAAGGAGAGCCTTGAGTTTTTACATAGACAGAATGAGAGAGTTCCGCTTGGGCGACCAACTCTTTGTCGGATACGTGGGGAAGAGGAAGGGCAAGGCCGTCCTCAAAAGAACACCATCCAGGTGGGTCATTCTTTGCAGTAAGATATGCTATTCATTGGAAAAGAAGGTTCCTCCTGTTGGAATTAGAGACCATTCCACCAGGGCCACTTCGGCCTTGGCTAGAGGTGTTCTGGGGGCTGACATTTGTAAGGCCGCAACTTGGGCTTCCCTCCATACTTTCACGAAGCATTATTGCTTGGACTCGGACGTTAGGAGGGATGACCATTTTGCATGGTCTGTGCTGCAGGATTTCTTGGTGTGATCAGACGCCCACCTCCGAGGCGGTACTACTTTGGGACTCTACTCATTAGGTGAGGAATCCACAGGTAGTTTTATCCATCAGAAGAACAAGTTACTTACCTTTGGTAAAGCTTTTTCTGGTGGATACACTAGCTACCTGTGGATTCCTCATAGTCCCACCCGCCTCCCCGTTGTCTGTCTGTTCAGACCAAGATCTCCTTGGATATGGATATATATATATATATATATATATATATATATATATATATATATATGTTCGATGGCATGTGTAGCTGCAGATACACATGCTGTGCATTATCCTGCCATCTAGTGTTGGGCTCGGAGTGTTGCAAGTTGTTTTTCTTCGAAGAAGTCTTTTCGAGTCACGGGACCGAGTGACTCCTCCCTTTCGGCTCCATTGTGCATGGGCGTCGACTCCATCTTAGATTGTTTTCTTTCCGCCATCGGGTTCGGACGTGTTCCTCTTCGCTCCGTAATTCGAATCGGGGAAACTTAGAAAATCATCTAAATTCGTCGGTATTGTTTGCATTCAGGACCGGTTTAGTATCATCACATTGGCACCGACAACAAGACCGCTTTGGCGGCCCTTTGGGGCTTCCGCACTTAATCAAGGCCTGGTCGGCCCAACCACACCCGTCGACAAAGAACTAATGGACCGGACCCCTTTCCGTTTCTGTCCGAAGTGCCACACCAAGTATCCTTACACAGACCAGCATTGGGTCTGTAACCTGTGTTTATCGCCCGAACACAGAGAGGATACTTGTGAGGCCTGCAGAGTGTTTCGATCCAAGAAGACCTTAAGAGATCGATGCGCAAGACGGTTACAGATGGCGTTGAAACAGTCACAACATCTCGATGCCGAGGAAGAAGAGATGGGTATCCATCCAGGGTTCGGACTCGGATGAATCCGAAGGGGATCGACCTCCGACGGCGGCACAAAAAGTGAGTACACCTGCCCCGTCCCACACCCAAGGTCAGGTCAAGAAACAAAAGGCCTCAGGGACGCCACTGCTGGAATGCCATGGCCCAACCCACAGAAAAGACGGTGACCAAGTAACATCGGCATTGAAAAAGGCCAAATTAGTGCCGAAGACTTCCGACTCTGGTCGAGAAACCGGCACTGAAAAGAGTCTGCATCGAATAATCGAGTCGAGCAAACCTCGAAAAAGCCACTCCGAGCCGAAACCGTCAATCTCCATCGGGGTTTCGATACTGAAAAAAACGGCTTCGGAGCCGAAAAAGACATCCTACATGGAAGAGCAGGGGCTCTCTCTACAGCTCAAAGAAAAGCACAGATTTGAGCAGGAACTGACTTTAGAAGAGTATGATCAAACTCAGCAAAGGTTAGAAATCCAGAAACACACAGGGAAGATACAAACCATCCCTCCGCTCAAGTCCAAAAGAAAACTGACTTTTCACGAGACTGAGATGCAACCAAAAGCCAAAGTGGTTAGAGAAAGGTCACCACCCCCACAATTCTCACCACAAACATCCCCACTTTAATCACCACAGTTGTCACCAGTGGGTACACCAATGACACAGCCACCCACACATACTGGGATGACTCAAGACGATGCTGACCCCTAGGATCTAGCCGACCCACCAGTTTCAGACAACAGTCCAGAGTGTTATCCGACAAAACCTTTGCCGCCAGAGGACAGTACGTCCTACACGCAGGTACTGGCCAGAGCAGCAACATTTCACAATGTAACAATGCACTCAGAACCAGTGGAAGATGACTTCCTGTTTAACTCCTGGCATCCACGCATGCATCGTATCAAAGCCTGCCAATGTTACTGGGCATGCTTAACATACACAACAGGTTTTCCAAGAACCAGTGAAAGGGAGAGAAATCACGCCAAGGGTCGAGAATAAATATAAACCACCCCGTCAGACCCTGTGTTTATTACACAACAGCTCCCTCCGGACTCAGTGGTTGTGGGGGCTGTAAGAAAACGGGTTAATTCGCCGTCATCAGGGGATGCGCCACCCCCTGATAAGGAAAGTCGTAAATTCGACGCGGCAGGGAAAAGTGGCATTGCAAGCAGCCAATCAGTGGCGAATTGCCAACTCACAAGCCCTCCTTGCCCGCTACGACCGAGCACACTGGGACGAGATGCAAGACATCATCCAGTACCTCCCCAAAGAGCATCAAAAACGTGCCCAACAAGTGGTTGAAGGACAGGCCATATCGAACAACCAGATCCGCTCTGCAATAGACTCTGCTGATACAGCGGCACGAATTGTAAATACAGCAGTAACAATTAGAAGGCATGCATGCGAAGTTCTGGGTTTAAACCAGAGATACAGCAAGCGGTATTGAACGTGCCGTTTAATCAACAAAAACTATTCAGCCCGGAAGTGGATACCGCAATAGAAAAAATGAAAAAGGACACGGACACGGCCAAAGCCATGGGCGCGCTCTTTTCCTCTCAATACAGGGGAACATTTAGGAAACCACAATTTAGGGGAGGGTTTAGACAGCAACCCTCAGAACCATCCACCTCCCAAACAAAACCCACTTACCAATCTCAGTACTAGAGAGGGGGGTTTTGTGGTTCCTACAGAGGACAGTTCCCAAGAGGAAGAGGGAAATTCCAGCCTGCCAAGCAGACCCCTGGTAGCAAGCAGTGACTTCAATGTCACACTTCCCCAACACATATCACCAGTGGGGGGGGGAGATTAACAAAATACCACCACAATTGGACACACATTACCACAGACACGTGGGTTCTATCAATTATCCAGCATGGTTACTGCATTGAGTTCACAAGATTCCCTCCAGATGTTCCCCCAAGAACGCACCGAATGTCAATACAACACTTAGACCTATTACAAATAGAGGTCCAAGCACTACTAGCAAAAGAAGCCTTAGAACTGGTACCTTATCACCAGAGAGGAACAGGGGTTTACTCCCTGTATTTCCTCATCCCAAAGAAAGACAAAACGTTAAGGCTGATTTTAGATCTCAGAACACTGAATCTCTTCATCAAATCAGATCATTTCCACATGGTAACACTACAGGATGTAGTCCCTTTACTAATACAAGGGGAATACATGACAACACTGGATCTAAAGGATGTGTTTTTTCACATACCCATTCATCCATCTCACAGGAAATACTTCAGGTTTGTAATACAAGGCAAACATTACCAATTCAAAGTGTTGCCATTCGGAATAACAACGGCCCCAGGGTATTTACAAAATGCCTAGCTATAGTAGCAGCTCATATAAGGAGAAATCACATGCACGTATTCCTGTATCTAGACGGTTGGCTAATAAAAGCCAACACTCAACAACAATGTCAAATTCACACGCAATATGTAATAGATACTCTGCACAAACTAGGGTTTTATATAAATTACCAAAAATCACATTTACAACCATCCCAAATAAAATACTTGGGAGCAACACTCAACACACAAAGAGCAATTGCCACAAGTCCACAAAGAGTCCAGTCGTTTCAAAATATAAAAACAAGCATGCAATCAAACCAACAATACACAGTCAGGTTTGTGATGAAACTACTAGGCATGATGTCCTCATGCATAGCTATTGTCCCAAACGCAAGACTACACATACAACAGTGCCTAGCCAAACAATGGACGCAGGCACAGGGTCAACTCCAAGATCTAGTGTTGATAGACCGCCAAACACACTCTTCGCTTCAATGGTGGAACCCTGTAAATTTAAACAAAGGGTGGCCTTTTCAAGACCCAGTACCTCATGCCATTATCACAACAGATGCCTCCATGATTGGGTGGGGAGCACACCTCAACAATCACAGCATACAAGGCCAATGGTACAGTCAACAAAAACAACTTCACATAAATCATTTAGAACTGCTAGCAGTCTTTCTAGCACTAAAAGCCTTTCAGCCCCTTCTAGCCCACAAACATATTCTTGTCAAGACAGACAATATGACAACAATGTATTATTTAAACAAACGGGGGAGACGCACTCGTCACAACTGTGTATCCTAGCGCAAACAATTTGGTATTGGGCAATTCACAACAACATTCGCCTGATAGAACAATATATACCAGGCATTCACTATCAGTTAGCCGACAATCTGTCGAGATCACCAACAGTCTCACGAATGGGAAATACATCCCCAAATTCTAAAAGATCACTTCTACCGCTGGGGGACACCAAACATAGATCTGTTTGCAACAAAAGAAAACGCAAAATGGCAAAACTTCGCGTCCATATACCCACACCCTCAGTCCAAGGGCAATGCTCTATGGATCAGCTGGTCAGGGATATTTGCTTACGCTTTTCCCCCTCTCCCGCTCATTCCTTTTCTGGTCAACAAACTGAGTCAAAACAAACTCAAACTAATACTCATAGCACCAACTTGGGCTCGCCAACCATGGTACACCACACTGTTGGACTTCTCTGTAGTACTGCACATCAAACTACCAAACAGACCAGATCTGTTAACACAACACAAACAACAGATCAGGCACCCGAATCCAGCATCGCTCAACCCAGCAATCTGGCTCCTGAAATCTTAGAATTCGGATATCTAAACCTCTCAATGAGTATGGAGGTCATTAAACAAGCAAGAAAACCCACAACAAGGCATTGTTATGCTAATAAATGGAAAAAGTTTGTTTTCTACTGCCAGGCTAATCAAATTATGCCGCTAAACGCCTCCATACAAAACATTGTAAGTTATTTACTACACTTACAAAAAGCAAATCTTGCTTTTTCTTCCATTAAAATCCACCTCACTGCAATATCTGCTTATTTGCAGATTACACATACAAAATCGCTTTTTAGAATCCCAGTGATCAAAGCCTTTATGGAGGGACTAAAAAGAATCATACCCCCAAGGACACCACCAGTACCTTTGTGGAATCTTAATATTGTACTAACACGACTCATGGGTCCACCATTTGAACCCATGCATTCTTGTCAAATACAATTCTTGATTTGGAAAGTAGCCTTTCTAATAGCCATCACTTCTCTACGAAGAGTTAGCGAAATACAGGCATTTACTATCCAAGAACCCTTTATACAGATACATAAAGTGGTTCTCCGTACAAATCCACAATTTTTACTTACCAAAAGTCATATCACCGTTTCATCTAAACCAAACTGTGGAACTCCCAGTCTTCTTTCCACAACCAGAATCCGTAGCAGAAAGGGCATTGCATACATTAGACATTAAAAGAGCGCTAATGTATTACATTGACAGAACAAAACAATTTCGAAAAACAAAACAATTGGTCGTAGCTTTCCAAAAACCTCATGCAGGTAACCCTATATCCAAACAAGGCATTGCCAGTTACCTTAAAGCTAAAAGAGAATTACCAATTACTCCAAGGGCACATTCCACTAGGAAAAAAGGCAGCCACCTGGTCTACGCCCCATACATTCACTAAGCATTACTGTGTAGATGTGTTAGCAACACAACAAGCCACGGTAGGACAGGCTGTACTGAGAACATTATTTCAGACAACTTCAACTCCTACAGGCTGACCACCGCTTTTGGGGAGATTACTGCTTTGTAGTCTATGCACAGCATGTGAATCTGCAGCTACACATGCCATCGAAAGGAAAATGTCACTTACCCAGTGTACATCTGTTCGTGGCATGTTGCGCTGCAGATTCATATGCGCCCTCCCACCTCCCTGGGAGCCTGTAGCCATTTTAGTTGCATGTAAATTGTAAATATGTAAATAAATATTCCTTTAATACACACTATGTATATACATTTCTACTCCATTGCATGGGCACCTCTAGTATCTTTACTTTACCAACTCCTACCTCACCCTTTGCGGGGAAAACAATCTAAGATGGAGTCGACGCCCATGCGCAATGGAGCCGAAAGGGAGGAGTCACTCGGTCCCGTGACTCGAAAAGACTTCTTCGAAGAAAAACAACTTGTAACACTCCGAGCCCAACACTAGATGGCAGGATAATGGTGTAAACTGATGTCAACATGCCGGCGGGGACCTCTTATTGCCACAATGATGTCAGACGGAGTCGCGTGGAGTCGGGCACTTGTGACGTCCTTGCCAACGTGCAGAGCTGGAAAGAAGATTTCCATTGAATGCTGCGCATTGGGGAGAATTCATTAGGTGAGGAATCCACAGGTAGCTAGTGTATCCACCAGAAAAAGCATTACCAAAGGTAAGTAACTTGTTCATTACGTACTCATATGTGCTTATGAGTTAGACTGTACCCCTTTGATTCTAGACACACAAGCTACATTAGGTGTCCAAGCCCCTACCACGCACTATCGGTACAATGTTCACAAATGTTCATGGAGAGTCCACTTCATCCGGCACCTAAGCCCCATTTGGTGCTAAAGCCCCTACTACACACAGCCTTCACCCTGTGCACAGCTTTTCACGAAGAGCTCAAACCTTTGAGACACCCAAGCCCCACTAGGTGTGCAAGCCTCCAGTAAGGACAGCCTCCACCATGTGCACAACTCTTAAAGGGACACTGAATGCCTTCCAGACACCCAAGCCGATTAGGCCACCATGCTTCTATTATGCACAGCCTTTACCATGTGCATAATTGTGCATAACATTTCACAGAGAGCCTACTAGTTATAGACACCCTAGCCCTGTTATGTGGTGAAGCCCCTACTAAACGCAGCCTTTGTCCTGTGGACAACGTTTCACAGAGAGCCATACCACTCTACACAGGCAAACCCTAGTAGGAGGCCAAGCATGTTGTAAAAGCTTACTTATCCAGTATTGGATCTTTCATAAATTCACATGCTTGAATCATCCCCGTCGTCGAAGTGGGAGTCCCACGGTACATGAAATAGCAATAATTAACAAATACTTTTTTTTGCCATAAGCTATAATGGAAATGCCAGTCACTCATATAGCCTATGCAGGTCCTTTTGTGAAAAGGACCCAAACTTGCCTGCTGGCCAATCAGGCACCAGCACCCTCTAGAACACTCTCCAGAGAAGCTCCTTCCCCCAGATTTTCTACCGCATGTCGTGTGAAGGGAGTCTCCCTGAGCTCTGCTCAGTTTTCTACTTCTTCAGAAGCTTTTTTCTCTCAGAGAACTCAAAATATGTCAGATTCTTCTAGAAAAGGCCTTTTCCGCCCTTGCAAGACCTGTGGAAAGAAAATGCTCTATGTGGATGATCCACATAAAGACTGCTTATATTGCCTCTACCCACAACACCAGGTGAAGGACTGCAAGATATGTCGTACTTTCTCCACAAAAACCCTCAGAGACTGTGAGGGTAGACTCCTGACATGGTTACAGGCAAAATCCTGTACTTCAGGTGAGGAGAGTGGGTCAGAAAGGCCACACAAAAGGTCCAAATCTGAGGACCTTGGCCAGGCAGAAAAATCTAGAAAGAGGCAGAAATTACATCATGGAAAAGGCTTACAGACTTAAATTTTCTCTGAGCCATCCTCTCCTCTTCAAAAGAAGGAGTCCTACCGTCTTTCTCCTTCCTCGGAGCCTTCTACCTCTAGAAAGGTAACCATTAAAATTAAGTTGACGACACCACAGTCGTCGACCGTGACGACAATGGTGTTTACAGCTACCGTCTTCACTACCTCGTCAGCGAGACCATCGTCGGTGGCGACCACATTGACGTCAACGGTAAGGGCTTCTATTCCCTCTATCAAACCTTAGTCGGTGAGGATTCCAGAACGGAGTGCGTCGTTAACAACATCGTTGCTGATAACACCGTCAACGAAAGCCCCGTCGACTATAACATCACCAACGACAGTGTCATCGGCTGTCTCACTATCGACGAGGACACCGTTGAAGAAGCCGTTGTCTATGAAACCATCGTCGACGAGACCACTGTCGTCGATGGAAAAATCATCCCTGATTACAGTACCGTCGACCGGATCATCATCATTGACACCATCTACTATGCCACTGGTGCCTGTCAGACAGATAGAGGCTATTCCTACCTCTTCCAGGTCTCCGGATCTTCGGGCCATGGTCAGGATCACATCTCCGCCCAGATCAGAGATTTATCCCACAGACACGTCTCCAAGCAAGGTGTCAACTTTAGTACCCAGTCATCTACTTGAATGGGAGGAATCCGATGAGGGTCCATTCGGAGATGCGCACAGCCCATCACAGCTCCACGTTAAATACCAGGAAGAGGACGACGATGATGAGTATGACCAATACCAACCATATTACTCACATCAAGAACGCTATTACCAACCAAGAGAGCCACAGCCAAGAGACTCTATACAGATGCCTTCCTCCTTATAGGAGGAGGTTCCCAGTTACAGCAGAAGATCAGCCACCACCGCCAGCTTCTTCTGCTACACCAAGAAACGTCCCTCCACCTCCAGCTACTTCCATGATGACACCTCAATCCATTTTAGCTGCACCCCCTGGAGATCAAGGTTCCACTTCAGGGGAAGAAGAGGAAGGAGAGATTTTTACCCCGCAACATCGCACTGAGAAATGGGATGACTACTTAGCCCCCACTCCTTCTCCACCACCTCCTCGCCCTTCAGATTCTCCACCCGAGGATATAGGTGGTTTCCACAATCTAATGGACAGGGCTGCCGCACGCTTCCACCTTCCAACATCTGTCTCTCAGTCGGAATGTTTCCTTCATGATTTTAAGGAGCAGTCAAGGAAGTCTGTACGGTCCATTCCCATTATTGACTTTATATGGAGTGAGGGTACGAAGATCGTGCGCAACCCGGCAACAGTCCCACCAGTGCTGCAAAAACTGGACAAGAAATACAAAGCAACCCAAGACTCTCCGGCATGTCTCACTGGCCACCCAAAGCCTGACTCTGTTATTTCACAAGCGGCTCAAAGGCGTTCTAAGAATCCATTGACGCCTATCTCTACTCCTCCAGACAGAGAAGGAGGAGATTAGATAATGTGGGCAAAAGATTCTCCTCCATTTCAGCAATCACTGTTAGAGCAGCAAATTCATTGGCAATCCTGGGTCGTTATGACCGGCAAATGTGGTCAGATATGCAACCTTTCATTGATCTCATCCCTGAAAGCACGCAAGCAGAGGTACAGAAGATCCTCCAAGAAGGTGAGTGCACGTCGGAGGAGATAATCAACTGCGCTCTAGATATAGCCTCCAAGGGCTTTCGTCAGCTGGCTGGTGCCGCGGTCTTACGCCGCCAAGGTTGGCTTAAGGCCACATCTTTCATGCCGGAAGTGCAGTCCAGAATCCTCGACATGCCCTACAATGGCAAATCTCTCTTTGGCAAGCACGGAGATGAGGCGCTCCAGGCCATCAAGACCGACAGACACTGCCAAGTCCCTAGGTACCCTACAGTACCGGAACCAGCCCTTTTGGGCTGCAAGAGGAAGAGGATTTACCTCATTTCGAGGTTCCTTTCACAGGCAGTACCAGCAACCCCAATATAGGCTTCTTACGCCAGACAGGGAGGAAAGAGAAGACAGGGTTCACAAAACAGAGATCAACCCAGAAAGCAATGATCTTCTCCAGGCACCGGCTATGCTTCCCCAATGTTCACACCATCAACAAATAGGAGCAAACATCTCCAACTACATCCAGGAGTGGAAGAAAATAACATTAGACAAATGGGTGCTGGATATAGTGACAAGAGGTCATACCCTGGAATTCATACAAAAACCACTGCATCATCCACCAAGAACATGCAGACCGCTCCATCTTCGTCTGCTTCAGCAGGAAGTATTCCTTATGCTTGCCAAGGGAGCTATAGAAATAGTTTCAGTTCAGCAAAGAGGTCTTGGATTCTACTCCCGTGTCTTCTTGATAAGGAAGAAGTCAGGGGAATGGCGACTGATACTAGATCTCAGGAAACTCAACCAGTTCCTTCGGAAGCAATCTTTTCGGATGATCACGCTGTCTGATATCCTGCACCTTCTCAATCCTGGAGATTTTATGACAACACTGGGTCTCCAGGATGCTTATTTCCACATACCAATACATCAGAAACATCGCAAATATCTCCGCTTTACTGTAGCCGGTGCCAATTATCAGTTCAAAGTTCTACCATTCGAGCTGAGGTCAGCTCCAAGAATCTTCACAAAATGCCTTGCCCCAGTCGCAGGTTTCCTCCGCAGCAGGGGTTTCCAGGTGTTTCCATACCTGGACGACTGGCTCATAAAAGCTCTGTCTCCGCTACTAGCCTCCAAGGCTACAAACACTTGCTTGAAGTTATTCTGCAGTTTGGGGCTAGCAGTAAATCTACAGAAGTCGGTCACACTTCCCTCATGCAGAAGTCTTCCTGGGTGTGGAATTAGATACCATCCAGAACAAAGCATATCTCACTCCAGCACGGCAGCAGAAGCTAACCAACTTAGCTGTCAGAATTTCCACAAAAGAGTTCGTTTCAGTGCGACTGTTCGTCGCTTCTGGGCATGATTTCCTCAGCCATCGTCCTAGTTCGTCTGGCAAGGCTGAGAATGAGACCGTTACAAGAAGAATTACAACTCCAGTGGGCCCAGTCGCAAGGGTCCTTCGACGACTTAATAACTGTTACACCAACAATTCGGCAGGCGTTGAAGTGGTGGTCTCAGACCAACCATCTCTCCCAAGGTCTTACCAATGACAGACTTTATCATCACCAAAGACGCTTCCTTGGAAGGCTGGAGAGGCCATTTACAAGACATTCGCATTCAGGGAAGATGGTCCAATCTCCAGAAAGGAATGCACATAAACCTGGTGGAACTGAAGGCGATCCATCTCACGCTCAAGGCTTTTCTTCCACGCATCGCACGCAGGGTCCTCAGTGTTGGTCAGGAAGGACAACACAACAAGTATGTTTTACATTAACAAGCAGGGAGAAACAAGATCCCTCTCCCTCTCAAAGGAGGCTCAGTCTCTTTGGGACTGGCTCACACTGCACAATATTTGCCTCAGGTTGGAGCACCTGCCAGGGGTCAACAACGCCCTAGCGGACTCTCTCAGCAGGACTGACGACAACTGCCACGAGTGGGAACTCAACCAGAACATACTTGACAGCATCTTCCAACGATGGGATCAGCCGGTCCTAGACTTGTTTGCCACCAACCTGAACGCCAAATGCCAGTTCTGCGTCAGTAGATACCCACTCCCGGGGTTGTGGGGAAATGCTCTTTTGATGAGATGGTCCAGGATCTTTGCCTACGCTTTTTCCCCTCATCCCGTTGATCCCCAGGCTTCTCAGGAAAATGAAGTCCGAATGCTGCAAGATCATTCTCACAGCCCCCAGATGGCCCACACAGTACTGGTACACGGAGCTGCTCCTCCGGTCTGTAGCCAATCCAGTCCGCCTTCTTTGCAACCACGACCTTCTCACGCAGAATCAGGGTCTAATTCTTCATCCCGATCCAACTTCTCTTCAAATATATGCTTGGCTCCTGAGTTCAGAGAGTTTCAGGGTATGAACATCGATCAGGAATGCAGACTGATATTATCTAGGGCCCGAGCAGAGAGCACATATAAGACGCACAAACTCAAGTGGAAGAGATTTTGTGTTTGGTGCTCTCAGAACAAATTAAGCCTGAACAAATTCTTTCATACCTTCTCACACTCTCTAAGGCTAGTCTTTGCCATGCATCAGTCAAGATTCACCTAGCAGCTATAGCCTCCTATAGGCGATCTGCTGAGATGCCCTCAATTGGCTCATCCAGATTCATTCAGCAGTTCATGAAAGGCCTCTTCCGCACTTTCCCTCCGGTGCAGCTACCTCCGCCAGAGTGGCACCTCAATATAGTCCTGTCTCAGCTCCTGAAAGCTCCTTTCGAACCTATTCATAGGGCGGAACTCAAGTACATCACATGGAAAGTGGCAACCCTGCTTTCTCGCACTTCCATCAGGAGAGTCAGTGATATATAGGCCTTTACTACTAAAGAACCTTTTCTGTTTTTTTCTGATGACTTTGTTATGCTCAGGGCAAACCCCAGATACATTCCCAAGGTGCCATCTTCATTCCATCTCAATGAGCCTGTGATACTATGAACCTTTTTTCCAAATCCAAATACAATCGCAGAAAAAACTCTACATTCTTTGGACATCAAACAATGCCTCAAATTTTACCTTCAAAGTATCAAACAAATCAGGAAATCAGATCAACTCTTGGTATCTTTTTCTCTCGGACGACAAGGAACGGGGGTCACCAAGGCCACTATAGCCCGGTGGATTTCCTCCACAATTCAGTTCTGTCATACCAAAGCAGGAAAACCGTTGACTAGGCGCCCGAGAGCAGTCTCCACATCGGCTGCTCTGTTTCAGGGTATTGCCCTGGATAAGATATGTCAAGCTGCGACATGGAAGACTACGCACTCCTTTACGCAGCACTATTGTTTGGAGTCCTCGCAGAGAACTGACTCTAGTTGGACAAGCTGTTCTACCTCATCTCTTTCATTAAGGTGAGACCTTTCCTTGGTTGTGTAGAAACTGTTTGATATGCAAATAGTCCATGATTGCTATGCAATATACTTTGGTGGTTATATATATATATATATATCATTTTGATATCCGTGATGTCATCAATGTTGTCATTGAGCTTGTTATAGTTAGTTCAGTAAACTGTGACTTGTGACTTTAGGTATTGTTTTGTTTAAAAACAAATTTTTTTTTTCAACTGACATTTTCACCTAATTATAACGTCACTTTAACCCAAGAGTTTTATCTTTTCACAAACAAGAGTGGAAAAAAGATGGCAAGGGTAAGTGGGTGCTAAAAAGTGTATAGCATTGTTGGTTAAAATGTTTCAACGCAACGCTACAGTAGATTTTGCCGAAGACAACCTATGATTTAGTCATCCTGAGAAAGAAACCTCCAAAAATATTGAAGCACCCAATCAATTCCACCTCACAAACTGGAATAGAAATCTATTAAAGATATTTTCTGATTAAGAAAATGGCTTGGAGAGGGAATTGAGGCCCTTATTAGATGTAGGAAAGGCTAACAAGTGGATCAGAAAGGGTGTTTTTTGAGATTTTAGCCCAGGTGTCCTCAAACTTTTTAAAGAGGGCGGCAGTTCACTGTCCCTCAGACACCTTTTGGGGCTGGACTGTAGTTTGAAAAAAAAAAAAATATATGAACAAATTTCTATGCACTCTGCACATTTTTTATTTGTAGTGCACAAAAAGCAGGAGAAACTATGCAATGAAGAACGATTTTAATCAACATGAATTTATTTCAATGGTAAGTATGGACCTGCTATTGACTAATGAGATGGTCAATATCCGGTTCCTTATTTGTCACTGCTAGTCGTAGCAAGTGATACAAGTGTTCATCAGTTAGTCTGGATCTGGTTGGAGATTTCAGATGTTTCTTTTGGGAAAACGTCTGTCCAGAGATATAAGTGCTGCCAAAGATGGTTGCAATTTTGAGTGCATGGTTCCTGAGATTAAGATATCTCAGAGGGGAGAGATGTATAGAAATTAGTAAGGCTGCTTGATTTGAGTGCTTCTTTCAGAGAGTTACAATTCTGTAGTTTGGACAATTCCATTTGGTAAATCGGATCAACAACTTCAATGTCAACAGAAAATGGGTTCCGGAAAAGCTGTATGTCCTGTTCATGGAGATGAAGCTCTTTAAATCCAATTTAAAACTCCTTTTGCAACATTTCTAGTAAATCCACACATGTTTTGTTTGGGAATGCAACTGCTGGTTTTTCCACCAACAGGTTTTGAGTGATGGGGAGATGGCAGAAGTTTTCCTCCTTCACTTGTTTAATACGGAGGTCTAATTATACTTGAAATGCTTTCACGTGTGAATGCATATCACAGATGAGCTTCCCCTTTCCTTGAAGTTGAATATTGAAATTATTGAGTAGCTCTGTTATATCTGTCAGAAAGGCAAGGTGCTATTTCCATTCTGCATCTTTGAGCTCTGGTACTTCTTTGTTTTTTGAAAGCATAAAATCAGAAACCTGTGGAAGTAAGTCATGAAAACGTTTCAAAACTCTCCCTTGACTCAGGCAACGGACCTCTGTGTGGTACAGAATATCTCCATAGGCAACATTTAGCTCAGACAGAAATTCCTGAAACTGTCTGTGGTTTAGTGCATGGGCTCTTATGAGGTTAACACAAGATACCACAATTTTCATGACAGTCCAACTTTGATGATTTACAACACCGTCCTTGTTGGTGGATGAGGCAGTGTATGGCTATTGGATGTGAATGGCTGTGTTTGTCTATCTCTTTCTTAATGCGTGCAACCACTCCTTTCATAGACCCCACCATGCTATCAGTTATCACACTGGCTAGTTTAGCCCAGTCCAGCTCCAAATCATTCACAGTTTGGCAAACTTTTTCATAGATATCCTCTCCTGTTGTTGTTCCTTTGATGCTTTTCAGTGCATCAAGCTCCTCTGTGACTTCGAAATAATAATTTGTCCCACAAATGAAAATTAGAGGTTGTGCAGAATCACAAACATTATTGGTTTTAGTTGAGTGCCAATGAAAAATAGCAAAGTTGTTTGTTTTTTTGGAGGAGTTTTGCAGATGCAAAATTTCCCCCATTTCTTCAATCCTTTGTGTAATTGTAGGTCCTGAAAGACTCACTGTATTAAATAAATCAGCCTTCTCTGGACACATCTCTTTGGCAACAGAAGGCTTTCTTGAACAAATTCTCCCTCTATGAATGGTTTGCCAGTGCACGCTATGAGCTTGGCAACTTGAAAACTTGCTCGCAATGATGATATATTTAGCTGCTTTTGCTTCACAAAAGTATGTTGCTGAGTTGTCAATCCATTTTTCAGTTTTAATATTTTATCTTTTCTCACTTGTCCTACCAAACAATCATATTTATCTTTATGTTGAGTTTCATAGTGTCGACGCAAATCGTATTCCTTGAACAGACACTAAATTCTGGCATATTAGACAAACAGCTCTTTCTTTGTACTGCGTGAAAAAGTAATCGTAAGTCCGCTGTTCTTTGAATACCCTGCCCACAGAGTCAATTTCTTTTTGTTGATGTAATGATTTCCTAGGGATTGAAAATTGCTATGAGTAAAATACCAATAAATACACAGCTACAAAAACAATATACCAGCAATAATGACTAAACAAACATAAAAAATGTCAGCGCTCAGCAGTAACGCAAATGGTCAGCGCTCAGCAGTAACACACAAGCTCACTCACTAGCAGACACACACGCATGCGCTTACAAGCAGGCACACACACAAGCTAACTCACTAGCAGGCACACACACACAAGCTCACTCACTAGCAGGCACACACAAGCTCACTCAGCAGGCACACACATGAGCTCACTCACTAGCAGGCGCGCACACACACACACACACACACACTCTCTCTCTCACTAGCAGGCACACACAAGCTCACTCACTAGCAGACACACACACACAGGCACACTCACTAGCAGGCACACACACACAGGCACACACACAAGCTCACTCACTAGCAGGCACACACACACAAGCTCACTCACTAGCAGGCACACACACACACAAGCTCACTCACTAGCAGGCACACACACACACACACACACACACTCTCTCTCTCTCTCTCTCTCTCTCTCTCTCTCTCTCTCTCACACTCTCTCACTAGCAGGCACACACAAGCTCATTCACTAGCAGACTCTCTCATGCTAATACTATTAAATTGATCATATCAATTTCAGTTTAGAGCTGAGAAGACTGAGCTGATAATCATCCCCCTGGGAACTGGAAGTACGAACCGTGCCTCGGAAATGCCCTAATTCTGAGAGGCCCTTGTGTCCCTATATGTATGACCTATATATATATTCTGGATAGGACCAAGACACTTGAGAGCATTCAGCGAGGTTTATAAATAATTTCCAATAATTTGTAAAGATTGACCCCACACACCCACTGGGTGTCATGCTTCATCACTGTCCTAGCTTGCTTGCTAAAAAAGCCTCTAATAGTAGAAAAGCTTCCCATGTTCACAGAAAGCACTTGTGGATGGAGGGTGGGGAATGGGATCCAGGTAATTCAAAATACATCAAACATACAGTAAACATCAACATTTGTGTTATGCCCAATTATTACGAACACACTTGTGGCAATTGATTTTGCTGGATGCAATTAATATTGACAAACAGACATACAATCACATACTGACATACATACAGACACAGGCATACATACATATTAACATACATGCATGTAGCTAATTGTTCTTACCTTTTTTTGTGCAGGAGGGTGAGTGTGGCTCATGGAAGTCGGCATAGCTCTCTTGTCCTCGCGGATTGTCTCTTCCCTCCCGCCCGGAGGGAGCTGGGAGGAAGTGACCAGCCGTCACTTTCTCCCATTACTTTGCGGCTGCAATTTTTTTATGGACCTGGTCCGCTATGCAGCAGTGCTGACTGGGCCCCAGACAAGCAAAGGCTTGTCTCTTCCCTTCCGCGTGGAGAGAGCTGGGAGGAAGTGACCAGCCGTCACTTCCTCCCATTACCTTGCGGCTGCAATTTTGTAAAGGGGACCGGTTGCACTGATCAGGCTCCTGAAGCAAAGGCTCATCTGGTGGCTGTGGGTTCAGGACCCTGGCGGGCCAGATCCGGGCCCCTGGCCATAGTTTGAGGACCCCTGTTTTAGTCCTCTAGGATTTCCCTGATTTTGTGGAGAGCACTAGGAAGTGTGCCATGGATCTTCAAGAAGTCTACTTCCACATACCAATATTTAGAAAACAGTAGTACTAGAAGTATCTGAAGTTTATAGTAGGAGGATCACACTTTCAGTACAAAAAGCTTTATTTTGGTCTGAATTCAGCTCGTACATTTTCAAAATACATGGCTGTAATGGTATGTCACCTTCTGATGGATACTTCTAGCTGCAGATTCCTCACCCTTAGAATATCCTCTGTGGATCATGAAGATTTTGTAGCATATAGCCCTCGAGTGCTAGTTGAGGAAGACATCTACTCCACTTTGCGGCCAAAGTGATGGCTGCAAGCACATATAGGCACCACCCAAGTGTGTGATGTCAGTTCCTTTATTGTTCAGCCTTCGTTTGCAGATGTAGGGCTAGCTCTACTTTGTCTCATCAGCTGTCAAGATAGTTTCCTAAAAATATCCAATGTGCAAGGAAACATGTCCCTTCCTAAATCTACATGGTTTATGGCCAATTCCCACTAGGGGTGTGTCTGGGTTCAGGCCATGCCCCTAAGCCAAGCTGTATGTCACTGACCGGTGCAGGAAGTTCCCACTCATTGAGATGTGGACTGTTCTCACTCTTGGGGTGGCCCTGTGACAAGTCATTGTCGCAGTCCAGGTCTTCAGGCAAGTCCATGTCAAAAATGAAATACAAGTAATCCAGTATGCCTTGTTCCAGTTTAGCCACACTCCATCTGAGAAGTCATGAGACACAAGTTTCGCTCCTGGTGCCCCATACTGAGGAACTGATTCCACAGCTGGTCCCTATGCGGCCTGAATTCCTGGGTCTGTTGACGATACCAGAAAAGATTGAGGTGTTCAAGGAGGCCATGCTCTGTATCTCTGGCACCCTGTTGGCTTCCTCTGGTGAGCATCTGGGCCCCACAAATCTGGAGAGGCCTCCTGATGGGTTACAGCCAGCAGGTCTGCCCCCAGCTCGATCTGTACCTCCTGAACCCACTTCTGATTCAGCTCTGGCATCCAAACCAACTCCTCTGCTGGCATGATGTGCCTTCTGGGTTTCTACTACACCGACTGAGGCAGCACTGGTGCCTGTTCCGGACAAAGACATTGTTCCTGTTGCTCTGTCAGACCTGGAACCAAATTTGTCTTGGTCAAAGCTGTGTTTTGTTAGTTCTGCTGTGGCTGGCCTCAGTACTTTTTGACTTGGAGCTGCCCTCCAGTGCTCCACCAGCATTTCAGATTGGGCTCTGACCAGAGCCAACCAGCCTTTGGCAGTGATGATCGGGACAAATTTGCCAGTCAGTATGATGACACTTTTCATTTGGACCTACAAGAGGCAAGTGGGATGGGCACTTCACCTGACGCTGGGTTGGTCTTGCCACCTAGACTTTCTACAGAGGAGTCTGCTTCAGTTTCCATGTTCATTTGATGTATAGACAAAATCTTGTAACTACAGTTGCTTTCCATTGAGGTAATAACCAACGTCCTCATCAAGGTGTTACAACCTGGACTCCTCATTGTAACCCCTACTGCTGTTCAATGAGGCCCTAACCAACACCCTAATGCGCACTTGGACTAATCTCTAGCCCACCAGTAAACAGATGGTATTTGGTCACAGACCTGCTCCAGGTGACCCTGCTTTACTCTTGAGTGCCTGGTAGCACATACCTCCGCTAGCAGGGTTAGCCCCAATTATTTACCTATTTCTCTCATCAAGTATGCCATCCATTTAGGTCTAGATTCAACTGACTGCTTAGGCAGACAGGTTAGTACTAGAGTGGTACAACAGCACCACACATAGATGGGCTTATTAGGTGGCAATCAGGCGTCACTCGTGGATATATCTTTTGATGCATGTTGCCTCTTTGACAAGAAAGTGAGCACTTTATAGAAAGTAGAACTACTGAATGCTCCCTCGGTCTTTCTACATCCCCAAAGCAGTATCTTCAACAATTGCACCCCTTTCACAACTATGCTAGTGGTTTAGACCACGTCAGAACCCACCATCCTGACAACAGGGAAGTCCTGGTGGGGTAGGGGTTCCTGCAGTCAACCACCAGGCCACAGGTACAGCTGACCTATTCGCCCAGCCCTTCCAGGCCTCTTTAGTTTGTCCTTACCATCACACTGCCAAACACAGTGGGAGGAACGTTCAGTCCTTTTCTTCATGGGTGGCAAACCATTACATTGGCAGAGGAGTCCTGCAGATAGTCCTACGAGTCTGTGGACTGACATTCTTTACCATTCCCACCACATCTTCCACCCTTATCAGAGGGGCTTTTGTAGGGCCATTTGTCCCTTTTGGACAAAGGATACATAGAGAGGACCCCCTGCCTCGGAGATTGGAACTGGAGTCTACTCCCTAAATGTCTTTACGCCAAAGAAGGGCAGAGGCTGCCATCCTATTCTACACGTACCGCCCTCCCCTCTCAAATTCTTCCTTCCGAAAGACAAGTTGAAGCTACTCGCTCTAGCCCATGTTCTGTCTGCCCTGGATCCAGAAGACTAAATGATGGTCTAATTGGATGCACAGGATGTCTATTTCCATACCCTGTCCTGCAGGCTCAATCGCTACCTGCGGTTCAAGGTGGGCCATAAGCATTTTCAGTTTGTCAGGTTCTCTATCAACCTGCCAAACTCACATCTGACTCTTTAGCAGAGGTTCCCCATCAATTGAGCCATCTTGAATATGGTGCACTTCCTCCCCTACTCCCCTCTTTCCCTCTCCTCCTCAGGATCAACTAGATCTGGATATTCTGGCTATGCTCCCAATGTTTCTCAGTCTTGGGGCTCAGTGAAGATGTCTCTCAGGCTTCTTTGCCTACTGACCTCCTGCTGTCTTCAACTTCTTGCTGACTCCCTATGGTGCGCCATCAGGCCGCAAGGAGATGAGACTTTCTACCTAGAATACTGTCAGCAGGTCTACCCTTGGCACCAGCTGTTCCCTTTGAGCCCCTCTGGTCTCCTCTGACGCTGCCAAGAGTGCCAAAAACCATGCTTGGCTGGGGTGCGTAGACGCTAATGCCAACTTTGCTGCCTGTAAAGGTGGTGCTGATTTTTCTTTCTGATTCTGTTCCGATTTCAGCCAACATTGTGCCCGTTTCTGCTCTCGACTTACCACAAAGCAGGCAACATTCCTTGTATTCCCTTTTGGGTACAGACTGATAACAATTGTGCCCCAGGTGGTGATTGCTTAGCCCTATTAGGATGGTAACTGGTATGAGGAGTTGCAGGAGGCCAGATTTCTAGATGCCTCTCCAAGGCCACTCTTTCCTCTAAGGCTAGTCACAGAGGAATCCACATCCTGTGCCACAGTCATGTTCAGCGCAGCCAGACCTTGATCTCCAACTCCCTACACTGGGGGGGTAAAAACTAATGTTCTCACTCACTTCAGTGAGGCTCTGACAGGCATTCTTTCGGGAACTTAGGCCAAGCCCTGCTCTGGCCTGTCAGTTATTAGACAGATCTCCAGGTGTCAGGATCCTGCTGTAGGCAACCTGGTTTTCTTGTCCCAGAAAGTCTTGTGGTGCAGTCTTTTACTGGCCGTTGTAACTCAAACATTTTTCCTGCCAAAGAATGATGGAGACTTCATCCTTTTTGCCATCTCCGACTTCCTCCAGAAGTAGAAATTCAAGATGCTCACCTTGGCCCGTGTCTTGTCTGTCCTCAACCCTGGAGACTGGATGATCTTGTTGGACTTGCAGGACTCCTGTTTTCACATACCCATTCTGCTGGCTCATCAGCACTACCTGCTGTGTGTTGTGTGAGAGGAGCATTTCCAGTCCGCTGTTCTCCCCTTTGGTCTGTCCAGTGCCTCCTGGCTGTTCATGAAAATGATGGCTGTGGTGGCAGCACACTTCTAGAGGTTGGGGGTGCAAGTCTCCCCCTACCCTGATGACTTCCTGTTGAAGGTGGGCTTGCAACAGGCAGTCACCAACCACCTGCAGACTAGAGCAAACTGCTTTTTCATCTTTGGGGTTTGCCATGAACATGCCATTATCACACCGACTCCTCATATGCTCCCCTTCATCTGAGTCATTCTGGAAACAGTTTGGTTTTGTGCCTTTGCACTGGGAAAGAGTTGAGGACATTCAGGCTATAATCCAAATCTTTCAGCTTTGGTCGTGGATTTCAGTGAGGTTGACTCTGGTGGCTATACTGATGGCCTCCTGCATCCTGCTGGTCTAGCACGCCAGATGGCATATGCAGGCTGTTGGGTATGAAGTCCCAGTGGGCACAGCATCAAGTGGACATCTCTGACCATCTCTGACCATGTTCTGGTTTTGGTGAAGATTGCAAAAGTCTAGTAGTGATGGTTACTGGGCCACGATTGGGTCAGTGGCAGGCCCCTCCATTCCCCACCAAGAGATGACCGTGGTGGCTGATGCATTGCTTCTGGGCTGTTGGTGGCCATCAGTGAGAGGTAAAGATCAGAAGCCTCTTTTCTGGTGGCTCCACATCAGCCTTCTGGAGCTGAAGGCTCTCCGCTTGGCACTGAAAGCCTTCCTTCCATCCAGCAAAGGGATGCTAGTACAGTTACGAACAACCGCACCGCCATGCGGTATTGCAACAAACAGGATGGCGTGGGATCATGTACCCAATGCCAGGAAGCCAAGTGCCTCTGGAAATGGCTGGACCACCAAGGGCTTTTCCTGGTGAAGAACCATTTGGCAGGATAGTTAAATGCCAGGGTGCATGAGCTCAGCTTCGGTGCCTGGTGGATCATGAATGGCAGCTGCACCTGGAAAGGGGGGGGGGGGGGGACTTTCTCCCGTGCATGGGGAGAATCTTGTTTCAATCTGTACGGCACCTGCAGTGAAGGTTCAATGTCAGCACTTATGATGTGTTGGAGTTTTCATAGCATGTCTAACTCAGAGACATGTTCAGTCTCGAGTAGAACTTGGGACTCCTCTATGCCTTTCCCTTGATTTCACTCCTGCCCCAAGTTCTCAAGAAGAACGGGATGGAGTGGGCCCAAGTTATCCTAGTTGCTCAGGATTGGGAAGGGAGTATGGTATACAGAACTTGTGGTCTTGAGCATATGTTCTCCAATCAGACTGCCACTTCTGGAGGACCTTTTATACAGCACCGTTGCAGAGTTTCATACCAAGGTCTTCACAACCCTTTCCTTCATGCTTGGAGAGTCGGCAGGGACAGCTGAACACGTTGGTATGCAGGTGCCAGTCAACGAAAACTGTATATGCCTGTCTTTGGGACAGGTTTGTTGTTTTGTGTGGTGCTCACCAAATTTACCCTCTCCAGGCCAAACTGTCAGTCATTTTATTTGTTCTCTCTGTTGCCTTTCAAGGCCTCACTCTCTACATGGTTAAGGGTTATAATACAGCTCTCAGCCTTTTTATGGTTGCCTGATCACCCCTTTTTGTTTAAATCGCCATTTGTGGTGCAATTCTTGAAAGGGCTAGTGGGACCTTAATCTGGTTCTGACTTATCTGATGTGTACTCCGTTAGCATAGCTTCACAACTGTCCCCCACAGCTTCTTACTATCAAGACTGTTTCTCATTGCCATCACTTCGGCAGGGCATGTTAGTGAGCTTCATGCTCTGTGGCAATCCACTATATGGTTCCTTCTTCCCAGACAAACTGGTTCTGTGGACATAGGTATCCTTCTTGTCGAACGTTGTGACACTGATCCATGTTGGCCAAACCAAGAAGAAAAGAGGCATAATTGCTTAGAACCCGAGAGAGTGCTGAGCTTCTACACAGATTGCTCCAAAGACCACTGGGTGGACGAGCTCTTTGTGGGGTTGTCGGAAGTGAATAAAGGCAAGCACTTTAGAACAGAACCACCCCGCGCATGTCGTGCTCTGCATAAAAATCTGCTATGCACTGGCTAAAAAGTAGCCTTCTGAAGGACTGTATGCTTATTCTACCAAAGTCAAAGCTGCTACCACTGTGTTAGCAGGTGGAATCCCTGTCCTAGACATCCATCAGATGGCTTAGTGGGCGTCCCGCAACATGTTAACTAGCATTATTGTCTGGATATTCCAGATTGTCGAGGGATATTTTCCCTGCTCAGTCCTGCAGAACTTTCTGCTTTACTCATTCACCTGCCTCCAAATAGGTACTGCTTTGGTACCTATTCAGAAGGTGAGGAAACTGTAGCTAGAAGTCTGTATCAGAAGAACAAGTTACTTGCCTTCGGTAATGCTCTTTCTGGTACATACTCCATCTAGTGACTATTCTTTACTGACCCTCCTATTCTCTCCTATCTGTGGTTGGACTCTATCCATTAAAAATAGTCAAAATCTAGGAATCTGCACACTGTCTACCAATTTGCACATGGGGCTCTGCGTTTTGAAATCGACCGCTTCAACACTTGTGACTGTATAGACCCTGCACGTCCTTTCTGAAGTGGAACAGAGCTTGTGGCGAGTCTCAAGGTGCCACCTTTGGGTTTGCAGAGGTACTGCTGCAAAGTTTCTGATCCAGTCTGATAATTGGTGAATATTCCAAAGATGAGGATTCTGCGGCTAAATGGTCTCCACCAAAAAGTGTTACCAAAGGTAACTTACTTGTTCAGCTTGTCTCCAGGGGAGGTCTGACCACATCAGTCTACTAGAGTTGAAGGCCTCTGTTTTGCTTTTAAAGCCTTTCTGCTGTCCAGTAAGAGAAGGCTGTTTCAGGTTCTCACGAACAACACCACTATCTTTTGGTATTGCAACAAGGAAGACGGGGGAGGCTGTGCACTCAGTGGCACAAGGCCCTAAGTCTCAAACTGGCTTGATTGCCAAGGCATCACCATGATAGTCCACAGCCTGGTAGGATTTTTTAAAGGCCAATCTAGGGCAGATGAACCTGGCTGGTACTACCTATCTAATCAGGTATTGTGACTACACCCAGAGAAGGTGCGGAGCAACTACCATCAACAGGGAGAACACTGGCTCGACCTTTTGGTCACTGGCAAGAAGATGCAGTGTCCACACGTGTGTGTTAACGTTCCCAAGAAGTCTCTTTTGCAGACACATTCCACTTAGTAAAGAGCACGGCACTTCTATATGTCTTATCTCCGCTACCTTTCCTGCACCTAGTTATGAAGATCAGTAACAGCAGACCCCATTCATTCTACTTGCTCTGGAATAGGTCAGGAGACTATGGTGCCTGGAACTTCTGAGGCAGTTGGCTGCATTTGATCTACCTCTTGAAGTACGGGTGTCATCCTGATAGGCAGGTGTCCTACAAAATCAGCAGTATTGCTGTGGGGCATGACTGACTGGGCTATGGGAGAATTTTGTGAAATGGTGTTGCACCTGTAACTGACCCTTTGCAGGCCGAACTGTCCAGTTAACTGTTTGTTTTGCGTTTGACCCAGAAAGGGCTTCAAGTGGACACTGTTCAAGATTGGCTATTGGCCCTTTTGCAGCCACCTGACCAACTTGTTGAAATCACCTGTTGTGAACTTTTCTCAAAGGTTTGGTCCAGACGTTTCCCCCAAAGCCCTCCATGATGCCACAATGGAACATTAGTTTGGTCCTTACTTTATGTGTACTCAGCTGTCTCCTAAAACAATTTTTCCTCATTTCAATCACCTCAGATCATTGTGTGAGTAATCTTCATACTCTCAGTGCAGTCAACCTACACCACCACTACCTTTTAGAGTGAATTGGTGCTGTAAACTAGAGTGGTCTTTCCATCAGAGGTTGCAAATACCTTTTACGTTGGCCAATCCATAACACTCAGGAAGTTCATTGCATTACCTCTAACCTCAAATGAGAAGAGACTTCATCATTTGAATCCCAAAGGAGCGCTGACCTTTTGTACTGATCGCACCAAACCCATTGGGTGGACAATCATCTCTTTCTAGGGTTCTCAGTGGCAAGAAATGGCCAGGCAGTCCTGAATAGAACCTTATGCTGTTATACAGCCCAGTGCATCATGATATGCTATACATTGGCCAAGAAGCAGGTCTTGATGTTTTGAGGGTGCACTTCACCAAGGCCTCTGCTAAAGTGCTGTCACATGTGGAGTCCCTGTCCTGGAAATGTGTCAAACTGTTACATGGGCATCAATGTACATGTTGACAAAGCTCTACAGCCTTGACAGCCAGTTCTGACGGGACAGGCATTTTGGCAATAAGGCCCTGCAGGACTTTGTGGTCTCAGTCATTTGACAGATCCACCACTAGGGATGTAGTTCTTTGGTATCTATTCTGAAAGTGAAGAATCTGTGGTTAGAAGTATCCACCAGAACAAATTACAGTTCCATCCTCAAAGGCTTGTCCTTGTCCAAGGAGCCAATCTCTTGTTAAATAGTAGCTTCCATATCTCTTTTATCATTTGGCTAATAAACCTAAACTAAGTCTGCCCAGAGCCCAGTCAAACATAAGGAAATCAGTCACCATAGGCTGAAAATATTTCTCCTTCTGGCATTTGTGGGGCATCTACTTAGAAATCAGTTCACACATTTAGGAGCCATGATTGCCTTGATTCTTATATGAAAGATGACTATCGTTGGCCAAGCTGGTATCAAAATCATTTCTGGTTTACCTTGAACTCTAGATTCCCTAAGTTACTTATAACAGTTTGGTTATTCCTTTTGTCGACAAGCTACAAGAACGATTCCTTTTTTTTGCTTCTCTATTTTAACATTACAGTCCATCTAACATTTGGGAAACTTTGTCTGTGATGTGCTTATGAAGAGTACAGATGTATGTTAAGTGTTTTCAAGGTCCCCACATGCAGCAAGGCATTATTTTAATGTTTAACTTCAATGAAGATCCATAAGTTGCATAGCTGGGACTACAACTATCAGTTTCATATTAAAGGGTCATAGAGAATTACCTGACAACGTGCATCCATGTGTTATATCACTGGATGGCACCCAATTGCCCTCGAGCAGAATGTAAAGAGTTACTTGAAGGTAAGGGCAGGCCCAGTGGGATGTTCATAGTAAATACATCGGATTCTCTTCCATGGGGATCCACATCAATAGTCGTAAGCACTGAATATTCCCGCCCACGTTAGGGGACCTCAGAGCACCACATATCAAATATATATATATATATATACACATATATATATATATATATACACCACACCACACACCCTCACACACCCTCTATATTCAAGGCTAAGAATGCCTAATTTATATGAAGTTTTTCTTTAATAGGCATACTTATCAGACTCCTGTATTTCTAAAAATCAGAAAGGAAAGAGTAAAAGGTGTAGACATAGTCTTTATTGAAGAACAAACTGCAAGAAAATGCACAGGCTTTGTTAGCCAATAGGCTGCATTAAAGCCCAATCAAAGAATACTAGCACTGTGCCTTTAAGACCTCCCGAACCAGAGGTGAGCGTGAGGTGACAGTTATGTTAGTTCGTTTTTCCAGGTCCTTCAGTTAGGATCCTCGAGGATTGGGTTCTCATTTTCTGTAAAAAAAATTGCCAGAGAACTACTACTTAAAACTATTTCTCATAACTTCACTAGATGGCTTGTCACAATTAGAGTGAAAATAGAGATTTCTCTGACAGTAGTTTCTTATTTTCCTATTAAAAAAAAAAAAAAAAAGAATATGCCATCTCTTTTTGTCAAGTGCCCTGCCTGTGGCAAAAAGAAAGCACAGACTAACCCCCATTAAGTCTGCATCTTATATCTTCCTGACACCCATTTTCCTGAGACAGGCAGACACTGCCAACACCTTTCAAAGAGAACTTTGAAAGACAGAGCAACATCAGGAGTATCCAGGTCCACCTCTCTTCATAAAAATGTCTCCAAGGACAAGCTCAGAAACTATGGAAAAACAACATGCAAGATCCACCTCTAAAGGTAGGAAAATTCCTATCTGTTCCCCTTCAGCGTCGGGATCAATGTCAAGAGATTCAACACCAAAAGTTCTTCTGTCGATGGAGACACACAGGACATCAAGGGACATGATGTCAAAAGAAGTTGCACGTCATCGTTTATTGTTGATATGTAGATCAGAGAAGTCTCCGTCGACGGTTACTCACTGACTGACGTCGAGCCAGCACCGGTGTGCTGAGCCTCCGTTGATGGTGGTTCATAGCCCATCAACGTTGAGGCAACTTCCAATGACGAAGACCACATCTACAACACGTCACCCATCATTGGTGTCAAGACAGCCTTCTGTATCAACAGCAACCAGACAACGTTGAGGCATACTTCCTCCTATCCTATCTCTGTCAGAGGCATCCTGGCAACACCTGACGTCGCGACACACGGTCACACTTTCCGCTGACGACAATGCAACGGTGTTCAATGTCTAAGCATCACTCGCCGACAAAGACTGCCTCGTCTACTAGGTCTCTGTCGATGAGACTGAGAAGGTAAATGTCAAGGCATGGTCACCTACAGCCAAACCCATATAACGAGGACCTTCGGCTGCAACGTCAGCAGCTTCTCATTCATCTATAAGCGGAGAGTGGATCCTGTTAATCTGTCACCAAGATGGCTCGAAAGACTTTGGGGTCGAGCCCCACAGAGTCCGGACCCACCGTATTCACAAGTGTATTCACTTACACTGTCTCCCCCAAGGACACCGTCACCAACTCCTCAAACTGAGGTGGCTATGTATGGGACAACACCTGGGTCTACAGTACACTCCAGGGTACCTAGAGTGGCCAATACTCCCCGGTCACGAACAAGGAGTAGATCAGGACAGAGGTTAAGAGCAAGATCACCTTCTCCTGCCAGAAGATCTCATTGCTCTAGATCACATCATCGTGGGTACAGATCTCCTTCCTGGTCTTCTACAACGAGATCATCAATAAGAGATTTGTCGCCTACTCTAATGAACGCTCCCCTGGCGAGAGTATCCCTGGTACATGATATCAATACCTTTAATGACGTATTGGTCAGAGAAGCTAATAAATTAAATATTGACATCCCTGCACCCACAACATCGTCTTCTGTAGTTTTTTTTTTTTTTTTTAACTCTGCACCATCAGTCCTCTTCAAGGCAACTCCTCCCTCTGGTTCCAGGTCTCTCCCAACCAGTAATGGACATTTTTCTCACTCCAGTATCTTTGTGTGGCACCAGCAAGAATTCTAAAGAAATACAAGGCTCCAGATCAGAATCCTTTATTTCTTAGAGCCAATCTTCCACCGGACTCTGTCATCTTAGCTGCTGCCAAAAAGAGACACTCCATTGTTTCCTCATAATCTGTACCCCCCAGATAAAGAAAGTAAACACATTGACTCTTTAGGGAGAAAGATGTGTGGCCCATCAGCATCTTTCATGAAAGTATCCAGCACATCTCCAATTCTGGGTAGATATGACGGGTATCTCTGGGATTTACTATCCAGATTTGCAGAAAAACTATCCAAAGAGAATAGACAGGATTTTCAAGAGATCCTGCAAGAAGGAGGCCTAATAGCTCATCAAATAATTAGCACGGTTGCAGATGGCACAGATTTAGCAGCTCACGGGTATGCCCAGGGAATATGTGCCAGATGTTCATCTTTGCTTTGCCTGACAGGCCTCAAACCTGACGCACAACAACAGATCATGAACCTGCCTTTCACAGGCAATTCGTTATTTGGCTCTTGCACAGACAATGAGTTGGCCAAAATAAAAACGGAGGTAGACCTGCTCAAGGCCGTGGATCTGGAAAAACGAAAAGACTTCCGCAGAACGTACAGACTGTACGACAGGTGCCCCTACCATCAGAGAGTTCAACCGACTCACTGGGCCACAAGGCAACAACAACGTCAAGGCAGATCCTAATATCAGTCCCGTAAACCAACGAGGAGCTAACAGACAACCCCCACCTGCTTCCAAAACCCAGGCAAACAATAAGGTGTTGCTTCCCCTATTTCTGTCATCCACTCCTGCAGGGGGAATGTTAAAAATGGGGGTCTCTAGATGGCTGTTGGTTTGCACTCTGTCCAAGTAGGGACCCTCACTCTGGTCAAGATAAGGGAGATACCCGCTCAGATAACCCCTGCTCACCCCCTTGGTAGCTTGGCACGAGCAGTCAGGCTTATCTCAGAAGCTATGTGTAAAGCATTTGCACATAACACACAGTAATAAGTGAAAACACTACAAAAGGACACCACACCAGTTTTAGAAAAATAGCCAAAATTTATTTATATAAAACATGACCAAATACGATAAGAATCCAACATACAGTAAGAAAAATATGAATTATGCAAGATTTACTCCGAACTACAGTTCCTTGAAGTCGATAGCTCCACCTGGGGCGATCATGGCATCATGATCAACAAAACCAACAGTTCAGGCCGATCATGGCATCGTGATCAACAAAACCAACAGTTCAGGCCAGCCGCGCTGTTGCGGGCCAGCTACGGTGTCGGGAAGACCCGCAAACAGTGCGTGGATTTGCAGGGCATCGTGATCATCGTGGTGAGCTCCGGAGGGCGGCGTCACTGGCGTCGCGGTGTCGGGTCCGGAGTCGGTGCAGGAGTCGTCGGGCCCTTGAAGTCACGCACTTCGGGGATCGAACTCAAGGCTGATGAAATCAGGTGCGCTTGCGTGGATGGTGTCGGGGCTGCGGTGCGAAGCGGGACGATGCGACGTGCAGTGCCCACAGGTCACGGTGCAGGCAGCGGCTCGGTGACGGCGTCCAGCGGCGTCGGTGAGACCAGGGCTGCGGTGTGAAGTGGGGCAGTGCAATGTGCGGTGTCCACAGGTCACGGCGCAGGCAGCGTTGTCGTCGTTGCGGAAGCCCAGGCTGCGGTGTGAGCAGGTGATGCCTGAGTGCGGGGCCCATAGGTCGCGGTGCGAGCAGCGGCTCGATGAAGTCGTCCTATGATGGCGTCGGTGAGACCAGGGTCGTGGTGCAAAGCGGGGCAAAGTGACTCCGTGCGGCGTCGGCAGGTCACGGTGCAGGCCAGCGGCATCGTTGGCGTCGTTGCTGTGGTTTCTCCTCTTGAACAACACAAAACACCCACTTCCCAGTGCTTCAGATCGAGTAAGCTGAAGTCTTTGGTGTCCCTGAGACTTCCAACAGGAGGCAAGCTCTACTCCAAGCCCTTGGAGAATTTTCTCAAGCAGGGCAAACAGCAAAGTTCACCCTTTGCACTCTTTTCAGGCAGAAGTAGCAACTGCAGGCAAGTCCAGCAAAGTAACACAGCAAAGGGACAGTACTCCTCCTTCAGCCCATCAGCTCTTCTCCTGGGCAGAGGTTCCTCTTGATTCCCGAAAGATTCTAAAAGTCTGGGGTTTTGGGTCTTCTTCATATACCATGTTCTGCCTTTGAGATTGGCAAACTTCAAAGCAAAGTCTCAAGTGTTTGCAAGATCCCTTCTTGTCCAGGCCAGGCCCCAGACGCACACCAGGGGGTCGGAGACTGCATTGTGTGAGGGCAGGCACAGTCCTTTCAGGTGTGAACGAACACTCCTCCCTTCCAGCACAGATGGCTCATCAAGATATGCAGACTACACCCCAGCCCCCTTTGTGTCACTGTCTAGAGGAGAGGTGTGAACAGCCCAACTGTCAAACTGACCCAGATGGGGAATCCACACACAGGCAGAGTCACAGAATGGTATAAGCAAGAAAATGTCTACTTTCTAAAAGTGGTATTTTCAAGCAGACAATTTAAAAACCAACTTCACTAAAAGATGTATTTTTAAATTGTGAGTTCAGAGACCCTAAACTCCACATTTTTATCTACTCTCAAAGGGAATCTGCGCTTTAGGGATATTTAAAGGCAGCCCCCATGTTAACCTATGAGAGAGATAGGCCTTGCACAGTGAAAACCGAATTTGGCAGAATTTCACTGCTAGGACATATAAAACACACTAGTATATGTCCTACCTTACACATACACTGCATCCTGCCCTGGGGGCTACCTAGGGCCTAACTTAGGAGTGCCTTACATGTAGTAAAAGGGAAGGTTGAGGCCTGGCAAGTGGGTACACTTGCCAAGTCGAATTGACAGTTTAAAACTGCACACACAGACACTGCAATGGCAGGTCTGAGTCATGTTTACAAGGCTACTAATGTGGGTGGCACAACCAGTGTTTCAGGCCCACTAGTAGCATTTGATTCACATCCCCTGGGCATCTCTAGGGCACGTTACTAGGGACCTATTAGTAAATCAAATATGCCAATTATGGATAAACCAATCCACAGTACAATTTATATGGGGAACACTTACACTTTAGCACTGATTAGCAGTGGTATAGTGCGCAGAGACAATAAACCAGCAAAAACTGAGTTCAAAACCAGGAGGTCAGAAGGCAAAAAGACAGGGGAGACACGCCAAAAAGCTGCCAGGTCTAACAGGGAAGTATCAACAATTATCTCAACGAGTGATGTTCCATAACAGACAGCTGGGTTCTAAATATTGTAGCGAATGGGTATTCACTACACATCTCCTCCTCCATTGGTTCCACTGTCAAAAGCATTGTGCCATCAACAGATGCTCCTACAGAACAAAGTAATCTCATTACTTTGAAAAAGAGCTATCGAAGTGGTCCCACCTGCTCAAAAGGGACGAGGGGTGTACTATTTCCTTGTGAGGAAAAAAGGTCCAAACAGACATCAGACCCATTCTAGACTTAAGACTTCTCAACCAGCACATTTGCAAGGAAAAATTCAGATGGCTTGCCATCTATCAAATTTACCCCCAACTCCATCCAGGAGACTGGATGTGTTCCTTTGATCTTCAGGCTGCCTACTTCCACACTCCAGTAGCAAATAAACACCAGGAATTCCTGTATTTCACAGTCACATCCAAACACTACCAGTACAAAGTGCTACCCAAAGTGCGGCCTGAAGTCAGCGCCTCACACCTTTTCCAAGTGTGTGGCGGTAGGAGAAAGATTTTCATTTACCCGTACCTAGATGACTGGCTAGTGAAAAGCTCCTTTCCAACTCAAACAATACAGCGTTACCAAATCTGTTTGGAGACCCTCCAATATCTAAGGCTTCAGATCAATTTAGACAAGTCTATATGGACTCCAACCCAGAGACTGCACTACTTAGGGGCAACCCAGGATACAAACCTCCCAAAAGTGTTTCCTTCAGAGGAGAGGCTATCACCAATAGTGCAGTATTGTTACAAACTTCTTCACACTCTGCACCCGACTGCCAGACAAATAGCTTCACTGCTGGGTTTTATGGCCTTGAGCATTGTCACTGTTCCCAATGCCAGATTACACAGGAGACTGCTCCAAGAAAATCTGGAGGATCAATGGAATTAATTCCCAGACCAGTGGGTCGACTGATTAACTCTGTCACCAGCTGCAAGGTACTCACTACTATGGTGGACTCATCGTCTGCATCTGCTAACAAGTGTCCCTTTTCACCTGGACAGTCTTACACAAACTCTTAGATGCATCTCTTCAGGGTTGGGGGGAGAGGGCTCACATGGATTCCCTCCAAACTCAGGGCTTGTGGTCGGACAAGGAGCAACAATACCACATCAGCTTGGTAGAGCTGTGGGCAGTCCATCTAGCCCTTGATTCCTTCTATCCTGTTGTTGTTTTTTTTTTTTTTAAGCAGCTCTCTCCTGGTTCAAGCGGATAACACAACCACAATGTACAATCTGAACAAGCAGGGGGCACTCGATCGAGCCCCCTATCTCGTGAGGCACAGACCATCTGGAATTGACTAACAGGGAGGAAGTTGTCAATCACAGTGAATCACCTCTCAGGGGTTCAGAACACACAAGTGGACGCTCAGTGGAAGCTTCACTGACTCACACTAATGGATTCTTCACAGCAACTTCGTGCAAGACACCTTTAAAGAATGGGGGTATCTGCAAATAGGCCTGTTAGGTGACAAAAGCAACAAGAAAATGCAGAGACTTTGCATCCAGGTTCTACCGACCAGGGACATTTCTGTACGTGTTTTCACCCATTCCTCTGATACCGGCAGTTATCATCAAGCTGTATAAATCCAGGACTAGAATGAGCCTGATAGCCCAAGAATGGCCTAGCCAGTGGTGGTACACAGACCACCTCCACCTGTCGGAAAGACCACACAGGAGACTGCAGTGGAGACTGAATCTCCTTCACAAGCTTGAGGGGAAAATTCCACCCCAACCTTCCCTCACTGAGCTTGACAGCATGGCCTCTGAATTGCTGCAATATAGTGACCTAGGTCTTTTGCAGGAATGCATGAACATTCTTAAGGAATTGAAACGACCATCAACAAGACATTCGTATTCCATTATATGGAAGAGGTTTTATAGTTGGTGTATCCAGAATGACTGCCATCCAATTCTGGATTGGAGGATGTCCTATTACCCTACATCCTCCACCTAGCAAAGTCAGGTTTGCAGTTTCCATCGATTAAGGTACATCTTGTAGCTATAACTGCTTATAGCAAATTCTTCTGAATGCTTGCTGTTAAAGATTTTCTAGAGAGTTTAAGAAGTGTTTTCTCCTGTTCGTTCACTTTCTCCTACTTGGGAGTTGAATGTGTTACTTTTGAAACTCATGGGTCCACCTTTTCAACCTATACGTAAGGCTTCTCTACAGCATCTCACATGGAAGACTGCTTTTCCTGTTGCTATCACTTTGGCACGCAGAGTCTGCAAAATCCTGTTTGGCCCACACGCAATTGACTACCAGGCCCAAAGTCCACTCTACAAGGGGCAAGGTGGCAACATCAGAACTACTAAAAACCATGTCTTCATCTCTGAAATCTGCTACTTGAAGATTGGTGCATACTTTCACAATAACTGTTTGGATTCAGATATTAAGACAGACATCCAAGTAGGGCAGGCCTCCTTAAGAAACCTCTTGCTGTGAGAAGGATTCCTCTTGTGCAAGACAGGCAGTGCGTTTGCTCTGTACTTAAAACACTATTAATGTTAGAATTCCCACTCCTAAAATCTGGCCATAGTGGTGTTTTGTTTTGAAATTTCTTTTCCAGTGATCCTGCCACCTAATCCATTTCTACTGAAGCCCAGGAAGGCAGAAGACTGGGAAACTGATCAGGAGGGTTGCAAGGCTGTGACGAGCAAGACCTGGACTATTGAGTAATGATTAGCAGCAACTAACTGGTGAATTATTACCACCTCCTCCCATTTTCCTCACCCTTCCTACATGAGTAAATGCAGAGTGCATAAAAAGATCGGCTGACAGTCAAGCTGTAATACACCAGGCGAGCATTGCAATACGCCAAAGATTGCAATGCAAAGAACCTGAGTAGGAACCCACTGTGACAGAAAAACCATCAGGCAGTCCGAAAGGATGAGCAATGGGCAGTACCAATCCGAGCTCTCATCTCCAGGAAGGATGGAAGCTGAAGATGCAACACCATGTTCCATGACAGGGGCAACCCCATCCCCCAGGCCAGGGAGTAACCCCCAAGTCGCGTGATTAATCATGCCCAAATTGAACCCAACGGGTAATACTACAGTCCCTGAGGAAATGCAACTGAACTGACCAGTCTAGGGTTGCTGTCGAGACTAGCAACCAGACCGACTAAAGGGAATGACCCATAACGAGCCAGAGAGCCGAAGGCCACCGCCCAATCAAAATGCCCTGCAAGCTCTCTAGGAGTGACAGAAGCAGAAAACAGGCACTCAAGAAGCTGTATCAGCAGTAATGAGAACTACCACGGGTGAAATCCAAGACTGGGCTCGTATATAACCCCATGTGATCTCAAAGGACCACAAGAAATGGTTACCCTAATTGCCAGCAGCCAAGATGAGCAAGGCCAAGAATCACAGGCCATCCCCCATTTAGGTTAAATTAGCATATCGTGAGGTCCAACACAGTCGCTTCACCAAAGCCAGACACAAGGTCTGTAAGCAGATCAAGATTCAGGGAGGCCAGGCCCCACAGGAACCACCCAGGAATGCCCCAGTCCCTGAGACTAGGGAGGACCTATGAAGAAAAAAAGCAGGGAACACTGCATTATGAACCGAAAATAAAACAATTGGGAAGAATGGAGTTCCAGTCACTCACTACAAAATTAGGCATGAAGGGCAGCCCAAGGACCATGAGCAAGGACTGGACACAGGAATACTTCACTATGCCCAAAAGGTAGAGTAGGAGAAACCTCCATACCCCACAGGAGAAGCGGCTCCAAGTTGAGGAAAAAAAATAAGATGATCTATACTGACAAAACCAGACTCTGGAAAGTGCACTACACAACATATAGACCGGCTGCTATGGATGCTTCACTATAGAAAATGGGGACAACCAGAGACCCATCGTCCTAGAGGGTAGACAGGCTAACAGGACCATCACTTCCTTCACAACCCTACCGAATGGCACAGACTTGAGACCCAGAAGGTTAAGGAGTTTGAACCCATAACTTTACACCTAATCAGAGTAGGCAATGAAAGCTGAACTCCTGACTGCACAAGTGAGATCACACTCCCAGAGGCTCAGCTGAACACCAGTGCCTACCTCAAAAAGGTAGAAGCAGCCACGGCATGAGGATCAGAGGTTAGTCCCTGCTAGTATGCACCAGACTTAAAAGGAGCCTGCAGACAAGTCAAGAATTGCAAGGGCACTGGGTCCACTGGAGCAGTAGTAATTGAACTAACAAATGTCTGACCCGTTAATGCCAGCAGGGGCCAGGTTGCAGAACAAAACAACCCTAGGAAAAACAGACAAGCATGGATGCACTCCCTTGCAACAAGGAAAGACAGCCTGCAACATCATCACCCTAAGGAGAACGGATGTCCGAAGCAGCCGAACTCCCCATAACTTCTGTGAAGACCGAAGCACACCTGCAAGCAGACCAAGGAAAACAATAACTGCATAGGTAGACCAATGGAATGAACAACATGAAGCAGGCAAAGCTGTTGGTCTTCTGCCAGTAACCATGTAAACAAAATACTGGAATGTAGACAATCTCCGTACAAACCACTGCAAGAAGTGCATGCACACAGGACACCCAGCAAGCATCAGCCCCTCCAGCACAACGGAGCACAGAAGGAGAGCATAGGATCCCCCACAAGCACGGCTCCTAAATTGTGCAGGTGGCATCTTTGGACTGAACACGTCTAGCTGCCAGTAAATATGATTTCAGTTTTACTTCCGTATACTACTCCAAATACCCAATTTTCACAGTTATCAGAAACGCCAGGGCTTTTCTCAACTGTTGGCTTTGATTCTGACCTGACAATGATATTTATGTGGGCCCATGCCTCTCTCCTCGGTCAGGGTGTTGGTCGTGGATACGGATTGGAAGTGAGATAATTTCGAATAGCAACTTTGCTCTGAAATACCCGAATAAGCAGACAGCTTAACAACCCATCTTCCAGCTAGGGTACAGTTCATCGCTCTAGGGAAAAAATCTGTAGGGTGCTCAGTACATACAAATTGGACAAGGGCAACCATGGACCAGGAATTATTGGCATCTAATCCCACTTCATACAGGTTCAAGCAGTCTCCCAGCCTAGCTCGGCACCATTCGGCCCATGGATGTATTACCGCTCTGAGCTCTGATGTGGCTGCTGCATCTTCTCCCGTCACATTGCTCAGTGATTATCAGCCTCCGCGCCCAGTGACCTAGTCAGATAGAACTCTGCACCTAGACCCACTGCGACCAGGGAACTGGATCAAATTCCACTTTCTGTGTTGAAGAATGATTGTGACATTTAGGTTGCATTTTTGAAGCCTGTATTTAAGGGCTTACATCTCGGGTGCCATCCCCAGTGGCTGGAGGGGTGGCGTCATTGTATGAATCTACCTAAGTGTTCACACAATTTGCTGCAAAGATGCAGGCTGATAGCCCTGCTCAATGCAGCAGATACATCATTTCTGGCAAGCATTATAGATCACTTGAAGTTTTGAGTTTCAGAAAAAAACATTATCTCTCTGGAGAAAGACATTTCAGACCAAATTCATCCACCTTTGATAATATTGCTGTAATACATATACTGTGTTCGATAAATGTCAGGATAAGATTGCAACCCTTTTAGATATATTTTTTTACAGGATTTCACCAGGTGGACTCCTACACTGTTATATAAAATAGCAGCCCTTGATATCCCCATTAGCTTGTTAAAACTCTTAATTGCCCCCACATCCAGCAAGAGTCTGGTTCTAATAGGCGCTGATAGGGGACTTACTCCCTGCGTTGATACAGAGAACAGGCTGGAACATGGTCGTCTCCTGGCCCCACTTTTTTACATTATACTTATATAATCTCCCATCAAGTCACACATGTCCCCACCACACCACCTGCCTGCTCTGTTTGCTGATGTCATTGGTCTCACCCCTCAAGGATTGCGGCGTCACCTTGATACACTTGTGTTAGGCCAATTATGATTCCCTAAAAATTAAAAAACATCATTCTTAATGGTAGACCCAAAACCTCCCTCAATTTCTACTAACATCTGTGAGACATCACCCTTGAGAAAGTAAAAACATACACATATCTGGGGTAACTCCTTTTACAGAATAATATTGATGCACTGGACATTAGACATTTATCACCCGAGGCAATAGTACATGGCGAAGGAATGTGTTCTTTTTATAAATCATGGGACCTCAGATATTTCTGTCATTTGTTGAATGCATGCATAAGGCAGCGGTTCTTACCACCTGTAGGAAAGTTGGCATGGTTACCCCCCACTTTTAGCCTCATGTCAGTATGTTTTGATTGTTCACTGGGATCCTGCTAACCAGAACCCTAATGACTGTGCTCTCTTCCTTTAAATTTGGTTGCTGGGACTTTACACACCCCACATTTGGCATACTGGTGCCCCCATATAAGTCCATAGTATATGGTACCCAGGGCATTTGGGCACCAGAGGTTCCCCATTGGCTGCAGCATGTATTCTGCCACCCATCGGAGCCCACGTAAAATGTCTGCAGGCCTGCTGATGCAGCCTGTGTGAAAAGGTGCATGCACCCTTTCACCTCAGGTCACTGTAAGTCACCCCTATAATAGTCCCTCCTAGCCCAGAGGGCAGGGTGCAGGTACCTGTGTGTGAGGATACCCATGCATGAGACATTTTACCCTTGTAGTGGACATAGGTCACTGCCTATGTCCAGCTACATAAGGGTAACTCCCAACCTGGGCATGTTTGGTATCAAACATGTCAGAATCATACCCAATACTGTTGCCAGTGTTGGATGTATGATTCCATGCACTATGGGGCCTTCTTAGATGACCCTCAGCTTTCTCATACCGGTTTACAAGGTTTTCCCGGGCATCCCGCATTGCTGCCAACCTGCAGACAGGTTTCTGCCCTCCTGCTGCTTGATCAGCTCAAGCCCCAGAAGGCAGAACAAAGGATTTCCTTTGGGAGAGGGAGGCATCACCCTCTCCCTTTGCAAATAGGTGTTAAATGGCTTGGGAGGGGTAGACTCCCCACGCCACTGCTATGCTTTGAGGGGCACATTTAGTGCCCTCCTTGCAAAAACCAGCCTGCACCATTTCAGGGACCTCCAGTTCCTGCTCTGGCGTGAAACTGGACAATGTAAAGGGGAGTAACCCCTCTCCTGTCCATCACCACCCCAGAGGTGGTGCCCAGAGCTCCTCCAGGTAGCCACTTGATTCTGTTATCTTAAATCCAAGGTGGCCAGAGGCCTCTGGGAGCATCTGAGTGGCCAGATCAGACAGGTGTCGTCACAGTACCCTCCTTATAGGTGGTCACCTTGCTAGGTGACCAATCCCCCTTCCAGGGCTATTTGGGGTCTCCCTCTTGGGTGGGGTCCTCAGATGCGACATGCAAGACTCTAGCAGGACTCCTCTGCAATGTTTACTTGGACTTCTGCCCATTGGTACCGCAACTGGACTTCACAGAAACTTAAAATCTGCTCTGCAACATTGTTTCTCCGGCTCCTTCCAGCAACTGTAACATTTCCCTGGCTGTGCATCCTCTGAGAGCAACGAGTCTTCTGTCTGCACAAGAAGGAATCTCCTTTAGAGTGAAGGAGTCACTCCCCTGCATCCGCAGGCACCAACTGCAACATCGACTGGCTGCATGGATCTCCTGTTCTTCTGAGCTGCGTGGATCCTGCATCAGGGGTGGTGGTCTGGAGTGGTCCCCTTGCTCCTCTCTGCCAGCTGGCCAACTTTGGAGACAGTAAGTCTTTGCCTCTCCACACAGAACAGTACAGCCGTGCACCGCGTCTCTTGCAGCTACCAAGGCTTGTTGGCATCTCCCCCAAGGGATCTTCAGGTTCCGTGTAGCCCTAGCCCCCAGCACTCTTCCCTACAATGCACAGGCCTCTGCGTGCTTCTCCTGCGACGTGGGACTCCTTTATAGGTGTGCTGCATGGGCCTCACCTCGACTCCCGTGCTTGCTGCCTGCTCTTCCTGTGACTCCCCTCATTGCTGAGGGTCATTCGGGGCTCGCCTCTGTGGGTTGAGTCCCCCTGGACCTTGCTGGTCCCCAGCAGCTCTGCATTTCTTCACCAGCAACATTTGTCTTTGCCAAGGCTTGTTGGTGGGTTTTCCATACCACTGACTGACTGCAAGCCTTCTTCCGGCGTGGGACGTCGACTGCATCACTCCAGGAATTCTTCAGCTGTTCCAGTGCTGCACTGCTGACTGTCTTCGTCCCCCATCGACCTGATCCTGCATCCACAGACGGGAGGGTGCGGCTCCTGCCACCACCGGACGCTCCCTGTATTGGAGGTCTTCCTCTTCCAGGATCCACGTTTGGTTTCTTGAAGTCTTGTCTGGGTCTTGCAGTATCCTTCTCTGAAGACCTTTTGGTGGGTTTGAAGAGAACAAGTTACTTACCTCTTTTCTCCTGGTTGCTGGAGGCACGCTGGTACTTACCTTGTGGGGTTTCTAGTTCCTCCAGTTCCCCTCTACCGATTCCACTTCCTTGGGTGGGGGCCCGACTTTTGCATTCCACTTACTTAGTATATGGTTTGGTTCCCCCCTAGGCCTTCAGTATTGTCTATTGCTTCCACTGTTTTCTATTGCATTCTGGGATAATTCCTTACTTCTAATGTACATATAATAGTGTGTTTACTTACCTCCACTTGGGGTATTGCCTATATAATATTTTGGTCTTTGTGTAACCATAATAAAGTACCTTTATTTTTGTAACACTGTGCATGTGTGTAAGTGCTGTGTGACTACAGTTGTATTGCATAAGCTTTGCATGTCTCCTAGATAAGTCTTGGCTACTCATCCATAGCTACCTCGAGAGAGCCTGGTTTTCTAGATACTGACTACACGTCCTTAATAGGGGATACCGGGACCTGATATAAGTGATAACACCATAGGTGCTCACCAGGCCAGCTTCCTTCATCGGCTCAATAGACTGTTTAATCAGGAAATCTTTTAGGTTTCTGGTTAACATTGAGGATACATTCCTACCCCATGTTTTGCAAATTGAACCAGTCTATACCAGTTAAGGCACTTAGATTGGAGTTCAGTATTCATAGTGCATATGTAAGGTCTCTCGCTGTAATCTCCCAATGAAGTTATACAGTTTTTCATGCAGTACTCAACACTTCACACATAATGAATTCTGCATCTTATCTGAAAAGATGTCATTATTAACTTACAGCCATATTTACATTTACACTTGTTTTCTATGCCACTTGAAGTTCACTTTTGGGGGATCCTGTTCAGAAGACTCAATAGTTCTGCACCTGTGTGGATCCAGGAGTATTTTATAATATATATAAATTTGTACAAAAGAACATCTATCCATATATTTGCAGCCTATAAATGGTACAGATACCCAACTTTCATTTAATTTTTATTTTTAAAAAGAAGCCAATTGAATAAAAAAGGCCACCAAATAAAAAAGTGACCATAGAAAATCATTCACAAACATTTCTTTTTATAAAGAGGAGGGAATGAAGGGCAATGTTAGCAAATAGGCTGCAATTGATAGCATAGAAGATCTAGCACTGTGCCTTCAGGGTCTCACGGTACAACCTGTATCTCATCATGCCCCTCAGGTGACGGCTCACTTCATTTTTTCAGCTGCTGGAAATAAGGATCCTGGGGCACTGAGCTCTGCCTTTTTGGCTTTATTTCCTTTTGAAATCTTTTTCAACCACTATTTTTCCAATTATGCTCAACGTCTTTAGGACATACAGTGCATCTAAACATTTTCCCGACTGAAAATATAATTTTCTTTCTGTCAGGGGCTCTTCACTATTTGTGAAGTGCTTACCTGTGGGAATACAATGGCCTAATCAGACCCACAAAGTCTGTATATATAATCTTCCTGAGGACCATCTTCCACAAACCTGCAACCACTGTCAAATGTTCTCTTGGAGAATTGTCAGTCAGTGAGAAAATCAGGCTGCATGGCTTATAAGAAAGATGACGAGAAGGAGTCACATGCTGTCAAAAGCTTGTTCTACATTGAGACCAGCTTCACCATGGATGACAACTAGATCCAGTAGAGCTCATTTGTGCCATGGAAGGTGTTCTCCATCTTGCACTTCTACCTCAGATTGTAATAGAGATGACACACCTACTCTCTGATTCACCAGTAGACAACTTTACTACATTCAGCGAGGTACTGGCTAGAGATACAAAATTAAACATCGCTATTCCAACTTCAACAACGTCAGCCTAACAATGTAATATGTAAAACACTCTGCCAGAAGACGCCATCCAAACCTCCTCCTCCAGTGGTCCCCAGGTTGCTTGAACCTGCTAGGCAGCTGTTTTTAACACCTGCTTCTATAAAGTTTGCACCATCTAGAATTTTAAAGAATTATAAACCACCCAATCAAGATCCTCTCTTCTAGAGGACGGACCCTCCTCAAGACTCTTTAATTGCTGCTGCAACAAAGATGTCACATGCGGTTTCTCATTCCTTTTCTGTCGTCCGGAAAGAGGGTAGGACACGGATTCTGTTCGGAGAACGATACTTGGAACATCAGCAACAGCAATGAAAACTACCAATGCGGCTCCTCGTTTGAGGAGGTATGACAGATGTATCTGGCTTTCTCTCTAGAGATTCATTGAGAAACTACCAAAGGAGGGCATGCTGGACTTTCAAGAGGTCTTTAATGAGAATGTGCTTGGCTCCAATCGGATTACTGGAACAGCGGCAGATACTGCTACAAAATCTGCCTGAGAAGGTGTTTGTGGCTGAGGATAATTGGCCTTAAACCTGAGGCCCAACAGCAAATCCTAAATTTACCATTTTCAGGAAATTTCCTCTTTGGTACTCCTGCAGATGACTAAGTGAGTGGCATAAATTCAGAAATGGAGACATTAAAAGCTATGTGTCTCTAAAAGAAAAAAACAGTACAGTAGGAAATACAAGACTTACAATAGACTTGCCTTTCTCCCAAGGGCTCATGTCACTCATGGACCCACAACAGCAATATCAGAGGGAGAGCTACAACTCTCATATGCCCTCCAGAGATATAGAGGATCAGCATCTGTGGCCGCAAGTAAACCCTCATACCAACCAATGACTTCCTTCTTTCCCACTCACGCCTGTGGAGGAAGCATAGTAAACCGTCCTGAAGAGTGGGTGCTAATAACATCATACAAATGTGTCTTGTGTGTTGTTCAGAATGGATATTCTCTTCGATTCAAGCCCCCGCCTCCAAACATACCACCAAATAAAGCTTCTCATCAGGAGTTGCTACATAAAGAAGGGAATATCTTGCAACAGAAAGATGCTAACAGGAACGGGGATCTACTCCTGTTAATTTATTGTTTAAAAAAAGGACTTAAGTAACCAAACCTATTCTGGCTCTCAGGATACTGAACTACATACGAAAAAAAATAAGAATGCTTACGTTGCACCAGATTCACTTTCAATTACATCAAGGCGACTGGATGTGTGACCTAGACCTTCAGGATGCCTATTTTGCCATCCCTGTAATGAAACCAAAAACTCATAGTGGGTACTCACACTTTTATTACAAAGTCTTGCCTTTTCGACTAAAGTCAGCTCCTTGAGCATTTACAAAATGCATGAATCTCGTCCCAGCTTTCCTGAGGGGGCAAAAACATCTTCATCTGTTCTTACCTAGATAATTGGCTAATAAAAGGAACTTAGAGGAAATATTGAAACATGTTAAAATATGCCTCAAAACTCTACCCGGACTGGGTCTCAAAGTCATCCTCAAAAAGTCTACAACATCCTGTGGTGCAATTTTGGATACTCTAGTTGCAAAAGCAAATCCCTCGGAGGAGAGACTGACATCTAGCTGCCTGAAATGTCTCAATCTTTTACAAACTCGTCATCCTACGGCTCAACAGATGTAATCCCTTCTAGGATCAATGACATCCTTTGTTTTTCTGGTGCCTCATTTCAGGCTTCAGAAGACGCCTACACTTCAGAGGTATACTTCAAAGGCTAGAGAACATGTGGGAGCTGAGAAAAGAAGAAGAGTAACACAGCAATTCAATCACTTCCATGGTGGAACCAATCAAAAATTCTATTGAAAACAACTCCATTCCATCAGACTCTTCCACGTCTAACGTTAGTAACACATGTGCCTCTTTGCAAAAATGGGGAACTCACATGGGGCAGTTAAAGACTTGAGGGACTTGGTCAGATGAGTAGTAGACCTATCATATCACCCTTCTGGAGCTAAGAGCAGTCCACCAGGCTTGGAAAGTCTTCCTTCCGTCGTTCACAGCGAACTCCCTTCTCTTTAATTGGACAGTACAATGATGATTTATTATCTGAACAAGCTGGAAGGGACTCATTTGAGACCTCTGCCCCTTGATCACAAGCAATCTGAAAATAGCTAATAACAAGAAACCTAAACATAATGCCTGTTCACCTGCCAGACATTCAAACTGTAGAAGCAGACTCCCCCAGCTGCATATTTCCAGAAAATTGCAACTGGGTTCTCAACAACGGTGTCCTACAAACTATTGTTCATGAGTGTAGTTAACTTAAAATAGATTTGTTTGCAGTTGCAAGAAACAAAAAATGCCCAGATTACGTCTCCAGATTTTACCAATTAGGGTCCGAAGGGAATTTCCTTTTGGTAGATTGGTCAAATAAATTTGCATATGCATTTTTCCAGTTCCACGGATACCAAGTGTTCTGATCAAGCTATATCACTCCAACACCAGAATAACAACAGCACCAGAATGGTTTCGACACTGGTGGTTCACAGGCCCTTTTACACCTATTCGAATAACCACACCGGACGCTGCTAAGCAGAAAGGATCTCATTTACCAGTTCCGGGGCCAGGTACTACATCCCAGCTTTTCATCACTGAATTTACCTGCCTTACTCCTGAATTTCTAAAATATAGGCAATTGAATGTACTGCAGGAGGAGTGTATGGATATTCTTAGAGAAGCCAAGCATTCTTCCACCAGCACATATCGTGCCTTCAAGTGGAAAGCTATTGCATTTGATGAATTCAAAATAACTACGATCCATCCACGTCAGTGAAAAGTGGTGAATCCTTAGTTACTTTATCTGACAAGGTCTGACCTACGATTATCACCCCTTAAGCTATACTTTGCAGCAATACCTGCCTATTGGAAATCTTTCACAAACTTTTTTCTCTAGACTATCTATAATTAAGGATTTTTACAGGGTATTAGGAAAGTACTTCCTCCCACTAAACCTCCTTCTTCTCCTTTGGACCAAGAAATCAGATTTGACGGATACAAAGAAGACCAGTCCGAAGAAGAACCTAGGCATGAGAACTGTGGACCTGCTGCACAAGAAAAAAGGCACCAAACCCTGCCTGCTGCACCCAGGACCCGACAATCGCAGTTGCGGAGGAGCTGGACACTGGACTGACTTCAAGAAACCCTGAGGACCTTCAGGCTTCACCAATCGCCCAAGAACTCCCTCCAGACTCTTGGTACCACTCTGCAACATCCCAAGAACCAATAACCCAGTGAGGGTCACTTCACTGACTGGCTGATATCTCCTGAACCGGAAGTAGCAGCCAGACCAGACAGCACACCGATGACCACCAGGACAAGCCCCACGAGTGTGCTTAGTTTGGTGGCACTGCACCCTCTAGTGGCCGAATTGTGCCAATACCCTGAGTACTGGTCAGCTGACATCAGACACCAGGAAAACCAGCTCACCGAGGGCTGAAAAAGGATCAGGAGGAAGCCCCAGTCAAGGGATTTCAGGAACACCCTAGACCTCCCGCCAGAGTGCCCCAGTTGTCCTGTAAGCGACCCTCAACAAGACTTACCTCCAGCTCCAGAGGGCAACTTTGCGCACAGCTCCTGGATCACCAACTCGCTCTGCACCCAGCCGCCCTGTGCCCTGCAACGAAGAACCTGCTGTGCCCCAAGGGTTCCTCACCCCTTGCACCCTTGACACCCCAAGGGGACCCCACGGAACCACCTTTAACCTGACCAGAGCAGACCTTTTCCAAGTGGTCCCCCTCAGTGGCCCTGCACCAGCTCCAGGAGACTTTCCATTGTTGCTCCCGCCGGAACCGGGAGCCACCTGAACTTCTCCCACTGGCACAGTGTTCCCACCGACAACTTTGACCATCCTTCAAAAGCAGAACTTGTTAAAGCAACTGTGTAATTTACTGTGAATTTTTAAAGGTGTCTTCCTTTTAATTCCTATGGTGTGTAATTGCGCACAGAAAGACTGCATTTACTTAACCAATTTTGATAATCTTGGTCTTAAAATTTATATAAAGATCTGAAGTATTTTTGTAGATTGGTCTGGAGTTATTCCTTTGAGTGTGTGTATTGCATAATTGATACTGTGAGTACAACAAATGCTTTGCACTTCTCCAAGATTGGCCTAACTGCTCGACCAAGCTACCTCAAAAATTAGAGCGTGTGGTTGCCTAGACCCCCTGCACAGTGAGCCTAGTTTTGCACACTACATAGAGGGCCAGCCTCCTGCACTGACCCCACAGGATCCGCAGGGGTAATGTCCTGTGACTGGTGACCTCCATAGTGGTTGTCGTGTTTGTCTAGTGGCCGCCCTTGGTCGCATGTGTACAGTCATATCCCTGATGTTACTAGTGTGCTTGAAGGCAAACCATGGCACTGGTAGGGAAAGTGACCCCATTTCCAATATTGACCAGTGTCTCCTGATGATCTTCCTTATCTTGTTGGAAGATGGGGTAAATGATGTCACACGTCAGGATGTCTGAGTGTGAGGGTTTGGTTCTGTAGTGCCACCCTGTTGTTGTTTCTGGCCTTTTCACGTGCCATTGTGACACAGTGTGGTTGGGATTGGTGTGCTTCTAAATTAGTAGACAACAATTGTGCCTGTAAATCCTAGTCACTCGTGGAGCTACAGTTGTGGCGAAGTCGCAAAAACTGCCCAAATGGCCAGTTGTGTCTCAAGTGTTTCGGGTGGTGACTATCATACTGCAGTAAACTGTTACAGTCTGTGGGTTTTCTGTACATGGTTGTGTACAGCCATCCTCCTTCTATGGAGATTAGTAAATCAAGGAAAGGGAGTCTCTCAGAGGATGTTCTTTGTGTATCCAAGCCAGGGATTTAAGGCGTTAATCCATTCTCAGAACATATTATACGTCTCACTGTCTCATTGCCAGAATAAGAGTATATCATCAATGTAACGGTGCCAAATCATGTTATGGGCCGAGAAAGGATTGCCAACACTGTAGATAATCCTTTGTTCAAAATGGGCCATATACAAACATTGGGGCAAAAGTACTGCCCATAGAGGTACTCTGTGTCTAGTGGAATAGCTGGGATTTGAATTGAAGGAAATTTTCTTTCAAATCCAGATTGACACCTTACAAAATAAAATCAACCCGGGTGGGTGATGTCCAGATCTCTGCTAGAAGAGTGCTCTCTATAACCTCCAGGGTAACGTCCGGCGGGATATTGGTATGGAGAGCCTCCACATCCAGTGTAACATGAAGGTCAACTCAGTCAGTGTCATTGATCTCCTCTGAGGGTCAGCATGTCGGGTGGCGGGGAGCGGGTGAAGGACGCCCTTTTGGATTTTAGGGAGTAGATGGAAATAGGGGACCCTAGGACTGGCATTCACCAGGAACTCAGCCTTGTTTTTGCTTAACCGCCTGTGTGCTTCAGCCGAAGCTACTTGTAAGCTGATCTGAGTGCGGAGTCTGGGTGTAGGTCCTGTGTGATAGGAGTGCAATATGTTCTAAGTGATAGAGAATTCTAGCTGCAGATTCCTTACCTTAGCAAGGGCTATTGCTCAGCAAAAGTTTTCAGATCCAGCCTGATGCCTGGGAAAATCAAAGGTAAGGAATCTGCAGCTAGATAGTCTTTACCAGATAATGCGTTACCAAAGTAAGTAACTTGTTCTTTTAACAGTTGACGTTGACATTCCAGGTCATAATCATCGGTAGACAATGACAATGGCCCCCTCCCTTCTCAGCAGGCTTCACGGTGATCTGTGTGTCATTTGCCAGAGATTGTAAAGCCTACTGTTCTGCTTTTGCCACATTGCAGAATGTGGGTCCACAGCTCATCCTATCCACCTCCTTGAGTACTTCCTGTTCAAGTGTCAACCTCATAAGGGATCATGCCCACAGCAGGGGTGAATCTCGAGGGGTTTCTTAGGCCTGAATCTGACATGTCTACGGTTGGTTTATCCAGGAAGAATGCCTTAAGGCAAACCTTCCGGAAGAAATTGTGCAATTCACAAATGGTGCAAAATTTGTCATCTGCTGGGGTAGGCACAAAACTTAAGCCTTTCTGTAGAACTGCCCTTTCTGTGTCAGACATGGGTCTTGTTGAAAGGTTCACTGAGTTTTGTCGGTTGTTACTGGTCTGGCTATGTATCTGTATCTGTGTTAGATTCTGTGGTTCTTGCCATTGCTCTCTCTTTTGTCCCCTGCTTCTTCTTCTTCTTCCTCTCCCTCTGGCCCAACATCTGGCTAAAATAGGTGGATGGGCAAATGTTAGGATGGTATGATGGGGCTATAGGGCATAAGGCGCAGCTACATGCGTGGTGGTCCCTGGGTTTGGGACATTCCATAATCGAGCAGAGATGGAGGTGGTCCACGTTTGTCTCATCACTACCCCTGTTCCCTGTCCTGGAGCTGCTGCTGATAGACGTATTCCTTTTCCTTGACGAGTCACGAGACATCCCCCAACCTCCCCACCCCGTGGTGGGGTAATCTTCCTGTGGCAGGTCATGGGTGTAATCTGCTCCTGCTCTCTGTACTCACTGCAGCTCTTTCCTTTGACATTCCATGACTGTCACTTGAACCTTGCCTTAGTGATGCTCTGATGCTGACTGTCCCTTTTCCTCAGACAGTCCTAAACACCAGAGAGCGGTAACTTTGCCACTTTTGTTGTGGCACCACACCCTGCCTGATGCGGTAAGCCTCTTTGTTAATGGCCATGGGGACTTCAACCCACCGGGCACCGCAGTTTCCATATTTGTTTACTGTGTTTGTGTGCCTGATTAGTTATGCGTTTTTTGTGTGTGCAATCTTACCATGTTATGATGCACTATATTAGTGTGGACGCCATTTTGGGCATGACTAAAACATTCCCTGCACACCCTGGTGGCCTCCATTTGTGAGTAGATTAGGATTTCGGTCCTGACGAATTGCCCAATTTCATTTCTGACATTAAATAGGCAATAAACACGTTCTTTGTATTTGCATTTCTCCGAGCCAGCTTGGACTATTATACCCGTTGCTGAGCTACACTATTCATTTTTAATCATAACAAGGGTACCTGTTAATAAATAGCATTAGGGTACTCCTTCGTTATTACTCCTACACCACTCTACTCCCTTCACCCCAGAGAACACAGCACCTCATCCTCCACATCAGCAAAATATAAAAGAACTCCGGCAAAGAGCCCCCCAGTGGGGCCCGTTGGGCATGGCAGCCCAGCCCAACCAGGAGCTGCCGATGATGAAGCGTGACACCCACTTGGGTGTGTGAGGGCTCTTGCTCCTGACAGATCAGATCCTCTGATCCGAGCTCTCGGGTTGCCTCAGACCCCTTTCTTTCTCCCTTATCTACCCTAGGAACTGCATACTCTTTTTGTTTACATTTATTAACGTCGTACATGAATAAGATATGATTGTCTGAAGTATCTAATACGGATGGTATGTTGGCTATTTGGTTTTATATATATATATATATATATATATATATATATATTTTCTTTCTACAAATAAATCATTAGAGTATTCATGCTGTAAGTAGTTGCCAGTGAACCAATTACATTTAGTTTTTGGACTGAAGTTTTGGACAGGGGCTCTTGCTTGAGATCCAGCCCCCCATTAGTGACCCACACCCCTCTTCCTTCAGCTAGTAACTTGCCAGCATTACTGCACTCTGCTAGCCATGGAAATTTCCTGCTCGTGAGCCTGGGTCTTGGTGGCAGTTCACCAGCCCTTGCTGCCACAGAGCACAAAGGCTTGGCTCCAGGTGACTCTTTTTATTGTTTTTGTTTTGGGCGCGTGACATGGCAGCGCGCGCAGGTCCTAGACATTGCACAAGGTGCTTACGGTATCCCGTAACATAGTTCTTTGTCGACATGTTAGTGGTACATGACAAGGCGTGCACTGTGTAAGTTGGCCAACAGTAGACGTGAATCCAGAGGGCACTGTGTGCCTGAGAGAGAGTTAAGCAAAGACTGTAGCGCACCAAGAGGGGAGGGGAGGGAGGGAGTGCCCTACACCAGGGGTTCTTAAACTTTTGACTTCTGTGGGCCCCCACTTATTCATTCCTGGAATCCAAGAGCCCCCACTAGATCATACATGGGATACAGGGACCTCAGCCTTAGCAATGTTCGATGGTTTGAATCACAAAACAATACACAGAAGCAAGCATTCATCAAACAAATATTTTATTTAAGTCACAAACGATTATAATAAAATTAAAACAATTAATGGGAAAGTTGGTGCTTCTTTAAACTGAACTGAGGCCACCCACTGCCCATGTTATATTGTGTTTAGTGCGCATGTGCTGCTCTCACTAAAAAAATCTGACCAAGCCACTTCATTTTTAGCCTACAATGTCAAATTCTTCACAATTACAGAACATTTTAAAACCTTGAGTTTTGCTTCTTTTGTCAGGAGAGAGCAGCAGGGAGTGAATTTGAAATGGGGGAAACAGATTTTTTTTAGTGCAAACAGGAAAGGCCCAATTTTCCTACTCAAAAGGTTTGTAGCAAAGTATAATTTTCCACCTGGGTATAATATTGACTTGTTAATATTCAGAATCAGACGTCACGTGTCTAAAAGGAGGGTCTTGGTCCTAGTTATCAGATTGGTAATAGGAAAATATATTACAGAAAGTAAACAAACAGAGGCAACCAAAAGTACCGGTTCACTTCACAAGTGCATCAGTGTTATTAAACATTCACATTCACAAGGTAAGAATTGTATGGGAATTGCATAGTCTTAGAAAAACTCTGAGGGCCACCAGTTTCAGGACTGAGAAGTCCCAGGCCTATGTACCTGAGACTCACCATACTTTTTGCAGTTTTCTTATATAGCGCAAACTTGACCCGAGGGTATCGGAGCGCTTTACATGAGCATCAGTTACATTACCCAAGGACACATTCATTAGGTCGAGCATAGCAGCACGGAAGCGCTGCTTTTCCAACGTGTTGGTATCTATGGGGGCTTTTAACCGCACCCACCTCACGCCCATCACTTTCACTCGTTCATGGGCTTACCTTTCAAAAATCCTTTATCATTGGTGAACACTTTACGTTTGTCCCTCCTTGGGGTTGTTTTGTTACCGCTTTGGGGACCGACCTAGTTACATAGATAATTGCACATTTACCGATATGTTTGACTGCGAGCAAACTTCTTTTTCCTTTTGTGGCTCTCCTTCATGCTTGTGGCGGCCGTTGTGCTTTGAATTGACTTGATTATGTTAACTGTTTTACTTTTCATTTTCAATTTATGTGGCAAGAAAAGTCCAGCTAGGAATTTGCTACGCTAGTAGCTCTAACTCGAGCAAACGGCGAGACCCCTTCCATTGCAAATGCTGGTTTTTGGTAGGCACCGGGAGATGATTTGCTCAGAATCACAGGACGTTGAGTCGGCGCCGAGAGTCGCACCTGGTTCTTCAGTTCCAAGGTCGGCAGCTCTGGCCATAATGCCAAGGATTCCTGTGAAAGATTTGAAGGATGCAATGATATTTGTACCAAGCTGCTCCCGGTATATGTATCCCTACAGACGCCGTGGTTGTGTTATAGAAAAGAAAAAAACACAATAATACGGGTTTAAACAACAAAGAAAGCATTAGCTTAAGTTTCCCAATATCCGTTCCGGACAGGTAAGATGGAAAGTAAACAGGGGAGTCTGAGTAAAAGTTTTAGAGGTGATCACACAGGAGGGCACTTCCTTCTGAGATTGTCTGGCTCCCAGGTCATCGCAGGGTCCTACAGGCAGGCAGAACTCTCCAGAAGTGTCCAAAAATCACCAGAAATGCAGCTGACAAACACCTTGGAGACGAACTCTTGCAGAATACTCTGGTGTCTGTGTTTTCAAAAAGCTTCTTCTTGGTTTTACAATATAAAGTTAACATTCCATTCCACTATTTAACATTCACAGTGCATTCACATACCTTCAACCTTATCTCCTCTTTTTAAGTGCACGTCTAAGGTTTTTACAACCGGAATTGTCTAATATCAGCCAGTTGGTAATTGTCTAAAGAGAAAAGTTCATCTAAGCAACAGCTTGAAGAAGGGCAGGTGCTTGGGTGTTCATAGTCATTGTAATGCGGATGTATACGGCGGTATCCCAGCTAACTCCAAGTGATTGTTGACTAGCGTTGTGTTAGTGTCATGCGTCAGTTGTGTCCTCGGCTGCCTTCCTTCAGCCAGCCCCAGACACCTTATTGAGAGGTTTTGGGACCCGTCTGCGGTTCGTCCCTAGTTCATACATTCAGTTTTATCCGGGTCACCCTCCCCCGGTTCTTGTTCCTGAAACGTCGGGGCCTATTAAGGATCCCCTTGCGCCGCTGTTGTCACTTTTTGTGATGCAACGGCTGCGCAAGCTTTGAAATCATATCCATGAGGCCATGCAAAGCGTGGGAAAGTAGCCTCTTTCTAGCTTAGTTACCCCCACTTTTTGGCTTGTTTGTCAGTGTGTTTGACTGTGTTCACTGGGATCCTGCTAACCAGGAACCCAGTGATTATGCTCTCTCCTTGTAAACTTGATAACCTGTACCTTTTTCTTCCCACATTCGGCATACTGGCCCCCCATGTAAGTCCCTACTATATGGTACCCAGGTACCCAGGGCATTGGGGTACCAGGGGATCCCTATGGGGTGCAGCAGTTATTCTGCCAGCCTTAGGAAGCCCATGCAAAGTGTTCTGCAGGCCTGCCATTGCAGCCTGCGTGAAAGGGTGCATGCCCCCGTTTTCACTACAGGTCACTCACTATAAGTCACCCCTATGGTAGGCCTTCCTAGCCCAGAGGGCAGGGTGCAGGTACCTGTGTGTGAGGGCACCCCTGCACTACCAGAGGTGCCCCTACAAATTCCATATCCATTTTCCTGGACTTTGTGAGTGTGGGGACATCATTTTACGTGTGTACTGGACATAGATAACTACCTATGTCCAGCTACATAATGGTAACTCCGAACCTGGGCATGTTTGGTATCAAACATGTCAGAATCATACCCCAATAATGTTCCAAGTATTGGAAGTATGACTCAATGCACTCTGGGGGCTCCTTAGAGGACCCGCAGCATTGCTACCACCTGTCTTACGGGGTTTTCCTGGCAGCCCAAGCTCCTGCCACCCCTCCGATAGGTTTCTGCCCTCCTGCTGCTTGATCTGATCAAGCCCAGGAAGACAGAACAAAGGATTTCCTCTGGGAGAGGGAGGTTACACTGAGGGTGGTGTATCTTCAGTCTGCACTAGAAGAAAGAAGAAATCTCCATTCGATTGAAGAAGTCACTCCTCTGCAACCACAGGAACCTACAGCAAGCGACGACCAGCTGCGTGGATCTCCCCTCATCTTGAGCTGTGTGTATCCTGCATCACGGGTGGTGGTCTGGAGTAGTCCTCTTGGGCCTCTCTGCCAGCTGTCCGACTACGGTGGAGGTAAGCCCTTGCCTTCCCTCACAGGACAGTACCCCGTGCACCATGTCTCTTGCAGCTGCCAAGGCTTGTTGGCATCTACTCCAAGGGATATTCAGGCGTCGTGTAGCTCCAGTCCCCAGCACTCCTTCCTGTGACGCACAGACGTCTGCGTGGTTCTCCTGCGGCGTGCGATCCTTTTTCGTAGTGCTGCGTGGGCTCCTTCGACTTCTGTGTACCCGTCCTGTGGGACTCCTGTGGGTGCTGCCTTTGCTCCTGTGGGCTCTGTGTTGCTGAGGGTCCCTTCTGACTCCTCCTCCTGAGTTGAGTCCTCCTGGGACTTGCTGGTCCCCGGCAGCTCAACTTTTCCACTAACTGCAAATTTGCTTTTGTCAAGGCTTGTTGGTGGAATTCCTGCACCAACACCTGTCTGCAAACTTCACTCCAGTGTGGGACATCTTCTGCATCCATCAGGAACTCTTCTCCGGCTTCAGGGCTTCAGTGTTGACCTGTTCTTCCTCACCGTCGACCAACTCCTGCAGGTACAGCAGGGTGGGTAGTAGCTCCTACTCCCCCCCGGACTACACTGACACTTTTGGACTTGGTCCCCTCTCTCCACAGGACTTCTTCTCCATGAATTCACTGCTGGTTTCTTGCAGTCTTGTCTGGGTGTCTTCTTTTCCTTCCTTTTAGGTGGTTTGGGGGAAATCCAGTGATTTACTCCTGCTTTCCTGGTCACTGGGGGGGGGTACTGTGTTACTTACCTCTGTGGTTTTCTAGCACTCTCAGCTCCCCTTTATACATTCCACTTACCTTGGCGGGGGTCCTGTGTTCGCATTCCATTTTTTTAGTATATGGTTTGGGCTCCCCCAAGAGACACTATCGGTTATTGCCATTTGCATTGTTTTCTAACCTTTTCTGTACTTGTTACTGTTTACTAGTGTATAAAATGAATGTATTACTTACCTCCTTTTGGAGGGTTACCCTTCTAGTATTTTGTGGTATTGTGTTCCAAAAATAAAGTACCTTTACAGTACAACTGAGTGTTTTCTTTCATGTGGGAGTACTGTGTGACTACAGTGGTTTTGCATGAGCTTTGCATGTCTCCTAGATAATCCTTGGCTGCTCATCCACAGTTACCGCTAGAGAGCCCTGGCTTCTAGACACTGCCTACATTTCACTAAGAGGGGATACCAGGACCTGGTATAAAGTGTAAGTACGTTAGGTACCCACCACACACCAGGCCAGCTTCCTACAATAGTCAACTCTTAGTCCCATATTTATACTTTTTTAACACCGCATTTGTGTCATTTTTTTCTGCAAAAGCAGCGCAAACTTACAAAATACAGTTGTATTTTGTAAGTTTGCGCTGATTTTGCATCAAAAAACGACACATGTGGCGCTAAAAAAGTATAAATATGGGCCTTCGTCTCACCTGCAGTCCATATTCTTCTTTTAGTTTTACCTGCAGTCCATAGTCTTCTCTTAGTGTCACCTGCAGTCCATGTTCTTCCCTTAGAGCAGTGGTTTTCAAACTTTTTAATGCCGCGCCCCACCAGTTGCAAAATAAAAATCATCGGACCCCCCCAGAGGTTTTCACAGTTATTTTATAAAGAGGGCAGTGTTTAAATATGTCTAGTCTTATTTAAACATTGCAATTAATTACTGTTACCTTTTTAAAAATGTAATAAAATGTTTCCGCTGAAGACAAACCACTGTTTTCTGTATATTGCTTCTTTTGACCAGAGCCTGGAGCCCCATGGGATCATTTGATGCCCACTAGGGGGGCCCGCCCCCCAGTTTGAAGACCCCTGCCTTAGAGTCTCACCTGCAGTCCATATTCTTCTTGTAGAGTCTCAACTCCAGTCCATGTTCTTCTCTTACACTCACCTAGAGTCCATAGTCTTCTCTTGGAGTCTCACCTGCAGTCCATAGTCTTCTCTTCGTGTCACCTACAGTCCATGTTCTTCTCTTTGTCTCACCTGCAGTCCATGTTCTTCTCTTTGTCTCACCTACAGTCCATGTTCTTCTCTTTGTCTCACCTACAGTCCATGTTCTTCTCTTAGAGTCTCGCCTGCATTCCATATTCTTCTCTTAGTCTCACCAGCAGTCCATAGTCTTCTCTTAGTCTCACCAGCAGTCCATAGTCTTCTCCTAGAGTCTCACTTGCAGTCCATGTTCTTCCTGTAGAGTCTCACCTGCTGTCCACATTCTTCTTAGTCTAACCTAGAGTCTATAGTCCTCTCTTGGAGTCTCACCTGCAGTCCAGATTCTTCTTTTAGAGTCTCACCTGCAGTCCATGTTCTTCTCTTAGCCTCACCTGCAGTCCATGTTCTTCTCATAGTCTCACCTAGAGTCCATATTCTTCTCTTGGAGTCTCACCTGTAGTCCATGTTTCACCTGCAGTCCATGTTCTTCCTGAAGTGTCTCACCTGCAGTCCATAGTCTTCTCTTAGAGCTTCAATCAATTTCATTTCCCCACCTTAAAGCAATCTCCTATTGTAACTATCCCAACCTCAGTCCAGGTTTCTATCCCTGGATTACCACCTTCTCCCTTTTGGTGCAACAGGTCTGCCAGACAGATGGCATCAGTGTGCGGGGAGTTGTGATTGTTTCTGCCTGCATCTTCCCCTGCATTTATGTCCAGTTCTAATTAGTAATGTCTTGTGACTTCATCCGGAGCATATGGCAACTAAGGGTGTGCGAGTTCTCTTCTTCAGGCCTGTGAACCTGACCAACAGCTTCAGCCTTCATCACATTCTGCAAATCATTTTCAAGCGCCAAACATGAGGACCTGTGCGGTTTCAGACCGAGCATGCTATGAGTACACTTCTGCCACACGTGCAAGCCAATGTTAGGGTTGAAGTTTATTAAATCGCTACCCTGACTTGTTTTTCTGTGTCTGATACCGGTCTACTCTCAGGTTTGCTCATATTTCTTGTGTTGCTCATAGATGCTGTTTTGCACCATAGGAGTTTTGATTGTAAAACTTTTAATAGTCCTGGTTTCATGCTGTTCCAGGAAACTCACTTTGTATGAATGTGTGTGTGTGTGTGTATATATATATATATATATATATATATATATATATAGCAGTGACAATAATTGTGGCCCCTTAAGACGTGATGTAGAGCAACTGTACTAATAAACACACATTCACACATTTATTACTACAGTGCAAAGGTCAAACTCGAATGTATTACCACCGTGCAGCAAAATTGAATTAGAAGTACACTTTTTACTGCCTCACAGATTACAACCAACAATTCCCTAACATGGGGGAAGCACTGCTCCTAAAAGTCTCTTTATTGTGAATTTACCATCCTACATACATTTAACCTTTGCTTCCTTGGCTGAATATATTTTGTTAAAACAGGTACACATGAAAAAAAAATTCCATGGCGTAAACCACATGCAGATGCGCAGAGTATAATAAGCTATTGTTTATCATTGGTGAGGTAGGCAAGGGGTACCATGACTCACTTGAGGCCTTACCTCTTCTGAGTCATGGCCCCTCCCTGCACTGCAAATCTTTCACATACCTTTGCTAAAGGAAATGCACACTAATGCAGAGAGGCTCCAGAACCCTAAAGGTGCAAAACGGACATTGCTTACTTAAGAAAGCACGCTGCCACGGTATTGCATGTGTCGCTGGCTGTTCGGTCTGTTCATTTTTCATACAAAAACAGTTGTATACGGAATATCAAACCACAAAACAACCTATTCTTTGCCCAACAGGCAGTCCACCTTCAAGGAATACAGAATTACCAGACAGACTTGTTCAGCAGCTTCTTCAAAGAAAACCACAAATGGGTCATTAACAACATTCTTTTTGAAATTGTCTCAGATTAGGTTTCTCTCAAATGGACAAAAGCTGATGGGAGGGATGTTTGCAACTTGTCTAACCACTGGCAATCACAGCTTTTGTGTGTTTGATGTTAATGCGCTAAGTGGCCACGGGTATGCCCAGACATGGGTCCTGTGCTCCCTGTGCCACTGAAATCAAGCTTCCCCTTACTTAAGAGCACCAATCAGCACAAAACTAGTCTTGGGTTGCATGAGTTGAGGTTATGGGAGGGCCTGGCAGTTTGTGCTGGACTGTTCCTATTGGAGCAGGGTCAAGACTGATTTGCATATTGGTGGGTCCTAACTAAGGTGTCATGGTGAACAAAAGAACAGTGGCTTGGAACGCTACCACAAGCAATTGGTGGTGGTTAGATTTATTGCAAACATTCCTCCGGTCACCTTTTGTGTGTTTGATGTAACACCCTAAGTGACCACTGGTATGGGAAGGCTTGTGTCCCATGCCACTAGTGCCAAGCGACACCTGACTGAAGGTCAAAATTGGGTTTCAAGTACAGGGAGGATCTGACCTGGAAGTCCAGGCTTGACTGTTCTTACTGGAACAGGGTCAAGACTGGTTTCCATATGGCTGTGTCTAAACCGAGGGGGCATGGTGGGCAAAAGAGCAATGGATTGAAATGCTACCCCCAAGCGATTGCTGGTGGTTACTCTTATTGCAAGCATTTCTCCCATCACCTTTTGTGTGTTTGATGTACCCCTAAATGGCCAAGGATATGTCCAGGTGTGGGTCCTGTGTTCACTGTGCCACTGGAGCGAAGCTACACCAGACTGAAGAAGCCCAATAAGGTCCAGCCTGGTCTTGCGTTGCTTGATTTCTGGTTCAGGGACAATCTGGCTCAGTAGCTCGAGCTGGACTGATCCTATTGGAGCAGGGTCACGATTGCTTTTGATCTAGCTGGGTCCAAACTGAAGTGGCATGGTGGGCAAAAGAATGAAATGTTGGGATGCTGCCAGAGTGATTGTCAGTGGTTAGACCAATTACCAACACTTCTCCCATCACCTTGTGAGTGTTCACTCAAATAGGCCTGTTCACATTGTCACATCATAACATACTTGCTTCAAGGTCCAAGTTTTTGCAGACTTTTTGGAGGCCTAGAATAAAGTTTGCCCTTTGCCTGGAAACCTACTTCTCCTGGGGAATTGAATTTTGTGTTCTTCAAATTAACGTTGCCTCCATTTAAGCCCCCACACAAATCTTTATTAAAGTGTCTGTTACTGAAAGTAGCCTTCTTGGTTGCTATTAGTTCTGCGCACAAAGTTATTGAATTACAGGCTCTCCCGTTTTGAGCTGTGTACAGTCTTCCCTATTAAGAGGGTTTGTTATGAAAACTCATCATTATTTTTATTTTTTTACCAAAGGAAGTCTCAGAATTCCACATTAATCAGTCCATTATCTTGCTGATCTGTTTTTATTGATGCTGCCACGCTCTGCATCCTCACGGTTAGTTGGGATTTGAGGTTTTTTTTCCAGGTGGACTAAATGGTTGCGAAAAATCAAATCTTCTGTTAGTTCTGGCCACATGTGTACAGGGTAGTCTCTTTCTCATTCTATTGTCTCTTTAATCAGGCCTTGTTACCAGGTTAGCTTGTAAAACTCTTCCAGGCAAATCTAGAGCACATTTGGCTGTGGGAACGCGGCCACTGCTGCCTGGATGGGGAATTCTGCAGTAGCTGGAATTCACACGGCAGCTACACGAAAGTCTGCTCATAGCTGTGCAGTCACTACTGCTTAGACTCCGACATCAGAGCTAACTCTAGTGTGGGTGAAGCAGATGTGAGGAACCCTTTTGGCAAATCATTTCAAAGAAGTTATTTGCATTCTGCGTGTCATTGTTTTGTCTCTTATTTCAGAAGGCCGTGGATGATTAGGGATGTGTTTGCTACCCCTTTACGACTGATACATCAGGGAATTATGGGTTTTCTTGCTACTCTTTGTAACAATTATGACTATCAGTGAAGATACTAGAGTGTAGGAGAACTAGTTACTTGTTGACTGGTTCTGCTTCCTAGGAACCTTCATTGAAGTCATAAATGACTCTGCTCTACAGCTTATTCTTCAATAAGGGATCGACAACATGAGTTCCTACTACTCAGTCTAGCCTTCAAGGAGCACACTCTTAAAGGCGCTGCTTTTCCTGCTCAGAAACAATCCTGCATGCAACCTCGCACCATGCTGCAAGGGTGCCTAAAGGATGCCAGCGCAGGGGGAAAGGACAAGAATGAGCTGTATTGGATAAATTTGGCGCATTCCTGTTCTTTCTCTGTGACGCATGGCAGCTTAGCAAGGTGACTTGCTGTGCTGCCCTGTGTCACAAGGTCCATAAATATGGGCCAGAGGGGCATATTTACAAGGAAGTGGTGAAGGGCAGCCCAGCAACTGACCTTACTGCTCTGCCCTGCGCCACAAGGGAGGGGCAGAAATGCACCATATTTACAAAATACAGTGCATTTCTGTCCTCTCCTCCTGCGCCCTTTTGGCTGCCTATTGCCAATGCACCACGGTGCTCTGATGCTTGCGTTCCATGCAGGGTTGTGTTTGTGCAGGAAGGGACACGTCCCTGCAGGAAACAATGCATGTAGGCGTTTTCCTCTTTCTGTGTGTGCTGCAGAGTGCACTGACTTGCACTGCGTTGCCTTACACCAAATCTACGAGGCCGTGAAAAGCCGTGCAAAGTGGCTTTGCGTGGCCGTGAGATACGGGTCTGCACATTGCGCCACCAGTGAGCGTCATAAAAAGTGAGGCACGGGCAGCGCATGGGGCCTGTAAACACTCCCCAGAGTCTCTGGGGCCCTCAGTTAACCCAACTTCATTGTTTTTGTAATTAAACTTTCATTCGTTTATTTTTATAATTTTTGTGCAGTGTTCTGTTAGCGCTGCAGTTAGGGCAGAAGGCCCGTAGGACAGCACTGATCACAGTTAGGGCTCACCCTCAGGCACGGATGTCAGTCAGATCTCCTGAAGTCTGCACTTTCTTGGCGAGTACAAAGTGTCCTGACTGCGGGTGAGTCACGGAGCCGTGAGAGGAGATGCGTGCCCTGGCAGGGTGGCTGCCCACGGGGGCCTGGTGATCCCGCCACTGCAGCATCCGGGGTAAAGCCAGCCTGGGCGAGCTTCCTGTGAGCCGGGGGCACGTGGAAAACTCGGGGCCTCGGAGCTTCCTGCCCAAAAACCGAAATACAAAATCTAAGGCTGTGTTCGGTTTGTGGTTCAAAGTGCTCCAGGTGGAAGGACGATGCCTTTAAATGTGGTTCCGGGAGAGCTGATCCATTCTGCAAAAAAAGCCAGACATTGATGAGCCCAGTGCCAGCGGTGGAAACCCATTGAGCATCCCCTGGGAGTAGGTAAGGCCTCTGGAGAGGACATGCACACCTGTGGTGCCCCAAGCAGGCGGAGCTCCCAGCCATGGACCCATCTCTGCTGCTGACGGTCCAGGGAGGTCGGTGGACGCTTTGAAGTGTGATCATTTGTACCTGGGGATCCAGACAAGTAACTACTTCTCCACACAGCCTCCTTCTGCCATTTTTTTTGCGGTTTTTGTATAGCGCAATCTCAACCCAAAGGTATCGGAGTGCTTTATATGAACACCAGTTACATTACACAAGGACACATTCATTTTTGGTAGGTACAGGTACATGAAGTGAGTTGCCGAGAATCACAGGATGTTGAGCCGGCGCTGAGACTTGAACCTGGTTCCCCAGCTCCAAAGTCGGCAGCTCTGTGGTTCTGCTCCAGAGCCAGGAAGTAACGCTGCTGGGGCTGGAATCCCTCAGACCCTTAGCCTTTCCCTTCCATGGGCTCTTGGGGCCAGATGTAGAAAGGGTTTTACGCATCGCAAACAGCGAAAATCGCTGTTTGCGACGCGCAAAACCCACATCGCGATGCCCATTCCCATTTTGCGAGTCGGTAACCTGGTTACCGACTCGCAAAATGGGACTGCGAGTCGCAAATAGGAAGGGGTGTTCCCCTTCCTATTTGTGAGTCGCAGCGCGATGCAGGACTGCTTTGTGACCGCGAACGCGGTTGCAAAGCAATCACAGTTACCACCATTGTCACACTGGTGGTAACCCAATCGCAAAAGGAAAGGGGTCCCCATGGGACCCCTTCCCCTTTGTGAATGGCCTTGAAAACATTTTTTTATTTTGTAATGCATCTCGTTTTCCTTTAAGGAAAATGGGCTGCATTTAAAAAAAATAAGCTTTATTTAAAAGCAGTCACCGACATGGTGGTCTGCTGTCTCCAGCAGGCCACCATCCCTGTGAGTGTACCGACTCGCAAAGGGGTCACAAATTGCGACCCACCTCATTAATATTAATGAGGTGGGCCTTTGCGACCCCCTTGCGACTCGCAGATGGTGTCAGGGACACCATCCTGCATTGCGACTCGCAATTTGTGAGTCGCAATGCAGGATTTTCCTACATCTGGCCCTTGCTCTCTTGGAATGGGTCTGAGCCAGTGGCGTAACAAAGACCCCCACAGCCCCTGCCATGCAGGTGGGGGTCCCGAGCTCCAAGGGGTCCCCTCAGCACAGTAACCTGGGCAGAGAGCTCCTGAATGAGTCGGAGTGGGAGCCCTCCATGTACTCTGCGGGGGCACCCTCAAGGTTGGGTACGCCACTGGCCTGTGCTCATGCCTGAAGACATCTCCCAGGAGGTGGATGAGGGGCTGCCGAGCACAAGGGAAGAGGATGGGGCACTACAAGTTGCCTTACCTGCTTGCGGTGTTGTGACTAATGTTCTCTACGCACGTGGTCTCTTCTCTGCATTGGTATCTTCTAGGGTTTAGCTGTTATGTCGCGGGTTGGTAATCCGCCCGCAGTACCCCATTCATGTCCAACAGGGACGCCCACGGTCTGCTTTTCGGCACATCGGGCCTGCGCGGGACGTTTGTTTGCCTGCAGTGTCCAACTCTTGCGCAGCGGCAGGGTTGGACGGCCTGGGGTCAGGGCGCGGATCTTGCTGCAGTTGCTGTGTGCTCTGTCTTTGCGTTGCAGGTGGCCCCCTCGATGCCTATATAATACTTAGCTGTTTTATTAGTTTTTGGCTGTCTGCCCTTTTGGTTATGGGGGCCATGCCTTCTTAGTCCCAGAATGCTTGTCTATCCTAGCATGCATTGCTATTTCCTTTTACTGGTACCTTTCCAAGATGGTGTTTCTCCTATTTTGTCCTGTGCTACTTTCCCAACTTAATATGGTGTTTTTCCTTTTTTGCCTGTTTGTTCACTTTGTTTTACTGGTATATAAGGGGCTTGAGTTTCTTTCTTATTTGCGTTGCAACACTCTGGTTTGGTGGTCCTCGCTCCTCTTTGTTCCTGCTGTGGATTGCTCTCTGCTTGGTTTTCCTTGCAGCTTCCTGATGTTCCAGTTCCTCGAGTCCTCAGTTTTACTGTGCCTTTTCTGATTTTTTGGGAGGTTTTTTCCTTGGTGGTTTTTTCTCTGAAGCTCCTTCTGAAGGGCACGGACTTCTTGGGCTTTCATCTTGCCAGCAGCACCGTGGCTACTGGAAGGTGTTGTCCTTATCTTGGCCAGACCAGGACATAACAGATTGAAGCCGTACTCCACCTACATCCGACAGAGGCGGTAAGAGAAAGGCGAATCGTAATATTAGTGGCCTTGCAATACTTTCCCTCAAGAGGACGACCTATCGGTGAGGCATGGACTTTCACATGAAACCACCCATGGATTTCGATGCAAAGCTGCATCTACTAAAAAAAGGCAGACAAAACTTTGTACCAAAAAAGGAGGCCTTCTCGACGTAGGTGTGCCCTTTCAGTTCAGACTCTATGTAAACATCACGCACACATTCTTTCACTATGGTGCACCGGTGTGTGCTTGCCATGAGGCAGCCTAGCATGTTCCAGTACATGTGATGATAGCAGTGGTGCCATATCTTTGTACGTATGGTTCTGCCTTCTGTCGCCCTTTCATGCAGCGGATCAGAGCAGCTTTGCTGAGTTGCATCATTCCTTAGTGAAAATCTTGCCCAAAGAGTATTCCTGGAGTTGAAAAGCAAACAGTCAAAACTACACGGACATGGAGTAATCAGAGACTCCGTTTTGAGCTGCCTTGTATATTGGTAGATGATTTTACAGGAAAATGATCAAGTACCATCTTGGGCAGAGAAGTTCTGGCAGCAAAACTGAGAAAAGAACCACCTTGGTTAAGACTGAATACAACCTTAACTACACCCACTGTCGCAGAAAAATGCATTGTCTTTATATACTGGGTGTAAGAAGAGAGACTGAAGGCCTGACATCCAGGATTGATAGTTCTGGCCTCTCTAAACCTCCTGACCACCATAACCCTTCTTCCAAACTCTCAACTTAAAGCTCAAAAGAGGGTACTTTCCTACATCCCCCCCCCCCCCCAATGAAGGACAATAAGACTAACTTTGTCCAGATGAGTCTTTGTCTAAATGGAAATATCTGGAGAGAAGCTCTGCAATGGAGTGGTTACGCCCAGTAGAATTTTTCACTAATTGGCCTCTTCCCTGTGGGGAAGTGCACCACCCTATCAGTTTGGGGTTTTCTCCTGTAATGTGCCTAAACTGTGGGCCCTCTATGTAAGATGGTACCCCCTTTTTGGCATGGTTACCCCCTTTTTCTGCCTGCTGTCAACGTGTTTTGACTGTGTTCACTGGGATCCTACTAACCAGGACCAAAATGACTGTGCTCTCTACCTGTAAATTTGGTTGCTTAGGACTTAGCACACCCCACAATTGGCATACTGGTGCCCCCATATAAGTCCCTAGTATATGGTACTTATGTACCCAGGGCATTGGGGCACCAGGAGTTCCCCATGGGCTGCAGCGTGTATTGTGCCACCCATGGGAGCTCATGCAAAATATTTCTGCCGGCCTGCCATTGCAGCCTGCGTGAAAAGGTGCATGCACTCTTTCACTACAGGCCATTGCACCAGGTCACTGTAAGTCACCCCTATGGCAGGCCCTCCTATCCCAGAGGGCAAGGTGCAGGCACCTGTGTGTCAAGGCACCCCTTCATGAGCAGAGGTGCCCCTACGAACTCCAGCTCCATTACACTGCACTTCGTAAGTGCGGGGAAGCCATTTTACCCGCGTGCTGGACACACTTCCTGTGTCCAGGTATATAATGGTAACCTGAGCATGTTTGGTATCAAACAAGTCAAATCATACCCGAATACTGTTGCCAGTATTGGTTGTATGACTCCATGCACTCTGGGAGCTCTTTAGAGAACCCCCAGCATTGCTCCTACTAGTCTTCTGGGGTTTTCCGGGCAGCAGCGCTTCTGCCTCCCCTCAGACAGGTTTCTGCCCTCCTGCTGCTTGACCAGCTCAGGCAGGGGAAGGCAGAACAAAGGATTTCCTGTGTGGTGAGGGAGCTAACACCCTCTCCCTCGGAAATAGGTGTGGCATGGCTTGGGACGGGTAGCCTCCCCAAGCCACTGGTATGCTTTGGAGGGCACATTTGTTGCCCTCATTGCATAAACCCGTTTGCATCAATCCAGGGAACCCTGGTCCTTGCTCTGGGGTGAAACTGGACAATGGACAGAGGAGTGAGCACTCCCCTGTCCATCACCACCCTGGGTTCTCCAGGTGGCCACTTGATTCTGCCATCTTGAATCCAAGGTGGGCAGAGGCCCTTGGGACCATCTGAGTTCCCATGTCAGGCAGATGATGTCACAGCCATGTCCTGATAGGTGATCACCCTGCTAGGTGACCAATCCCCCCTTTTTGGGCTATTTAGGCTCTCCCTCTTGGGTGGGTCCTCCGATTCGACATGCAAGATTCCAGCAGGACTCCTCTGCATCGTTTAATTCATTTTCCAGCCACCGGTTCTGCAACTAGATCCTCCAGGAACCAATGATCTGCAACCCCAGCGACAACTCCGCTTTGCAACATTGTTTCTTCGGCTCCTTCCAACAACTGCAACATTTCCCTGGCCTTGCGTCCTTTGAGGGCAACAAGTCTTCAGTCTACACAAGAAATAAGAAGGAATCTCCCTTGGAGTGAAGGAGTCACTCCCTTGCATCCTCAGGCACCAACTGCAATGACGACCAGCTGTGTGGATCCTCTCTCCTCCGGAACTGCGTGAATCCTGCATCACAGGTGGTGGTCTGCAGTGGTCCCCTTGGTCCTCTCTACCAGCTGTCCAACTTGGGAGATGGTAAGCCCTTGCCTCTCCTTGCAGGACAGTACCCCTGTGTACTGTGACTCTTGCAGCTACCAAAGCTCGTTTGTTCCTCCTCTAAGGGATCTTCAGGCTCCTTATAGCCCCGGCCCCCAGCACTCCCTCCTGCAAAGCACAGTCTCCTGCCTGCTTCTCCAGTGATGTTGGACTCCTCTTCAGGTGAGCTGAGTGGGTCTCATCGCAACTCCTGTGCTTGCTGCCCTTGGGACACCTGTGGGGGCTGCCTCCTCTTCTTGTGACTCTCCCAGCTGCTGAGGGTCACGTCGGACTCCTCTCCTTGGGTTGAGTCCCCTGGACCTTGCTAGTCCTCTTCAGCCTTGCAAAACCCTCATCTCCGACTCTTGCATATGCGAAGGCTTGCTGGTGGTTCTTCAGCACCACTGACTGTCTGCATCATGACCGCCCACATGGGACATCACTTGCATTACTTCTGAAACTTCGCTTCTGCTCCTGTGCTGCACTGCACCCACCGTCCACCTGGTCCTGCATCCACAGAAGGGTGGGTAGTGGCTCCTACCACAGCCGGGCACTCCTACTCGAACTGGACTTGGTCCCCTTCTTTTGCAGGTCTGCTTCTGTCACGATCCACCTTTGGTTTCTTGCAGTCTTGTCTGGGTCTTGCAAGGTCCTTTTCCAAAGTCCTCATGCGGGGAAAACCAGGTACTTACCTCTTTTCTCCTGGTCGCTGGGGGGTACCCTGGTACTTAACTCTTGAGGTTTCCTAGTTCCTCCAGCCCCCCTTTACTGATTTTACTTCTTTGGGTGGGGGACTGCCTTTCACATTCCACTTTTTTAGAATGTGGTTTGGCCCTCCCCTAGGGCCCTCACTATTTGCTATTGCTTTTACCAATGTCTATTGCTTTCTATGCTATTTCCTGATTGCTAATGTGTTTATAATAGTATGTTTACTGACCTCCAGTTAGGGAATTACCAATACAGTATTTTAGTATTTTTGTTGCCATAATAAAGTACCTTGAATTTTGTAACGCTCTGTGGTTGTTTCACGTCTGTAAGTGCTGTGTGACTATAGTGGCATTGCATGAGCTTTGCATGTCTCCTAGATAAGTCTTGGCTGCTCATCCATGGCTACCTGTAGAGAGCCCTGCCTTTCTAGACGCTGTCTACTCTTCACTAATAGGAGATGCCTGGACCTGGTAGAAGGTGATAACACCATAGGTGCTCACCACACACCATGTCAGCTTCCTACAGTCATCCCCTGTGGACGGTTTCCTACCCACCACAGTGCAAACCCATTTGTCTGCCTTCTCACCCAATTCTTGGGGAGAGGTCAGATCTGAGTCCACCAGGAACTGATGCAGTCTATCAGATGTGCACCTATTCAGAATGTGCTCCCTCAGAAGAAGATTATACAAGCCCTTAAAATCATGCACATGGCTGCCATGACTGAGCAGTCTACAAAATCCACACAATCCCGGAAGGACTCTTTCCTAGTCTCCCTGAATTTGGTTCTACACTCCTCCGTGGTTAAGCTAAATCCATCAATGAGTGCATTCTTAAGTGCCTCATAGTTATCTGCATCCTTTTCTTTGACAGTGAGGAGGATGTCCTGATGGCTGCCCACTGTCGCTGAGGGACCCTCTGAAAATTACAGGCCCTCGCCAAGGCCGCAAAACACGTGTGGATATCATCACCAACCTTGTAAGGTGGGACAATTTTCCTTAGGTTCCTGGAGTCATAGGAGTCCTTTCTGACCCTGGTGTTCCTAAAGTTGTTGCTGCCACCATGGGGTGTTAGCCCCAAATGTTGTCTCTCCCTCTCCACTGTCAGGGCCTTCCTATCCGGGGCTAACTGTTGCTGCAGTCTCAGTTTGACCTGGTCTAACTTCAGCCTGTGGAATTCCCTATCAAGGGACTCCTCCTCCCGTCTCCACCCTCCCACCCGAGTTAAAGTGGTCTATCTCATAGGAGGTCCTAGAGACATGGGTTTGGACAGATGACCCATTCCTCCTCCTGGAGATCCTTTACAGCAATCCCTTGGGAGTGAAAGTGGACCCACTGGTGTGTGTCCCCTTTACACTGCCAAGAGTGCTCTCTACAGGACTAGTGTGATCCCCAGTTTCTTCCTGACCCTCTTCAGTGTAGTCTAGGTCATCCATATCTAAGACTGGGGGCTCAACCTCTTCCTGCTGTCCCTCCAGGTCTGCAGTGTTCTGATTATCAGCCTGGAGGAGCAATCCTATGAGGAGAGACTTGTTGGGATTTCTCCTTGTCTTCAGCTTCCTAAAAGCACACATCTCCCTCAATTCCTGAAAGGTGCAGCCCTCATAATGAGAGTCTGGGGCCTGAGCTGTGGTTTCCACTGAAGCAGTGTGGGTGCACCAACCTAATCTGAGTAACTAGACTTTCTAAAGAGTTTACAGATAAGGCTATGCCAGACCCCCACTTACCTAAACCAGAAGTCTAGTGATCCTAATTACCAAGTGTAGTGTATCCTATAGACTAGTGGTGGACTTTCCTGTGGAAAGTTACTAGTGGCAGAGTGGTAAGGTAATTGCAAATGTCTTATCCCACTGCTGCACCACCAATGTAGGAAGCTGGCCTGGTGTGTGGCAGTCACCTATGGTGTTTGCACCTTATACCTGGTCCACACTAACCCTATTAGTGAATGAAGAGTGTCTAGGAAGCCAGAGCTCTCTAGTGGTACCTGTGGTGAGCAGCAGCCAAGACCTATCTAGGAGGAGTATAAAGCACTTGCAATACCATAACAGCCACACAGTAACTTATTTCACCTGAAAGTAACACACAGTTTTGCACAAATAAAGCCACTTTATTACAGTAACACTGAACTAGATTACTTATAGGAAGTCCCTCAACTTGAGGTAAGTACACACTACATATACCCAGTAAACATTAGGAATTAGCAAATAGAAACACAGGCATTGGCAAGAAATAGGCAAAAGTAGTTAGCGCCGTATTCGGGGGGCGGGGTGGGAGGAGGGCAAACCATATACTAAAATAGCGGAATGCAAAGTGAGGTACCCCACCCAAGGATGTGGAGTAGTTAGAAGGGAGCAGGGAGAACTTGGGACCCCAAGATGTGAGTATCTAGGTGACCTAGGTGACCCCCAGCGACTATGGGAGCAGAGGTAAGTACCCGGTCTTTCCAAAGACTAACAAGGGGACTTGGAAAAGGAGATTGCAAGCCCAGAACCAGTCCGGTGGAACCCAATGGTAGATTCTGGAACAAGAGGACCTGCAAAAGAAGGGGACAGAGTCTAGTCCACATAGGAGTGTCCAGACAGAGCAGGAGCCACTACCCACCCTTCTGTGGATGAAGATCCGGGTCACTGGGGGAAGTTGAAGATCAGCTGTGGAGCCCATGAGCTACAGAGAGGTTCTTGGAGTCATGGAGATGGTTTCCCACGCCAGTCACAGGGTCGCAGATGGTCAGTGGTCAGGAGGACCACCAACTTGGCAAATTAAACTTGGAGCAAAGGAAGATTTACAGAGAAGAGGATCAGCAGGGTGCAGAGGACTCGACCCTTGGAGGGGAGTCCAGCCTGACCCTCAGCAGTTGGGAGAGCCGACAGAAGAAGTTGCAGCCCCTACAGCAACCCACTGGCAGCAAACACAGTAAGTTGCAGGGAGGCCCAGTCAGCACCCCTGGAGAGGAGTCCACGTCGCTGGAGCAGCAGAGGAGAGACTGTCCTTGTAGGGATGAAGTGCTGGAGGCTGGGGATACTTGGAGCCTGAAGATCCCTTGGAGCAGAAGCCACCAAGCCTTGGTTGCTGCATGAGTTGTGGTGCACAGGGGTACTGTCCTGCAAGGAGAGGCAAGGGTTCACTGTTCACTATCTGCCAAGTTGGACAGCAGGTAGAGAGGACCAAGGGGATCACTCAGACCCACCACCTGTGTTGGAGATTCTTACTGGAGCTGGATGGCAGAAGTTCCCAGCAGCCGGTTGTTGTTGCCTTAGGTGCCTGCGAATGGCCAGTACATGCGTAAATTGGCTCCCCGGCACTTACAAAGTCCAGTGCATTGAAACTGGAGTTCATAGGGGGCAGTTCTGCTCATGCAGGGATGCTCTCACATGCAGGAACCTTCTCCCTGACCTTTGGGCTAGAAGGGCCTACTATAGGGGATATTTGCAGTGACCAGCAGTGAAAGGGTGCATGTACCTTTTCGCGCAGGCTGCAATGGCAGGCTTACATAGTTTGCATGGGCTCCCATGTGTGGCATAATACATGCTGCAGCCTATGGGCGACCCCTGGTGCACCAATGCCCTGGGTATGTAAGTACCATATACTAGGGACTTACAGGGGTACACCGGTGTGCCTATTGTGGGGTGTAAAGGGTAACAAAGCAACCAAATTGAGAGCACAATCACTAGGGTGCTGATTAGCAGGATCCCAGTGAAACTGTTATACACACTGATAAACAGCCAAAAAGTCAGGGTAACCATGCCAAAAAGAGTGAGTTTCCTACAAGCTGCGTCTCTTAGAGTCTCACCTGCAGTCCATAGTCTACTCTTGGAGTTTCACCTGGACTCCATATTCTTCTCTTAGAGACTCTCCTGCAGTCTATGTTCTTCTCTTAGAGTCTCGCCTGCAGTCCATGTTCTTATCTTAGTGTCACCTGCAGTCCATATTTTTGCCCTAGAGTCTCACCTGCTGTCCATATTCTTGCCCTAGAGTCTCACAAGCAGTCCATGTTCTTCTCTTAGATTCAAAAAGAGAGGGATGGGGAGGTATTATGGTCCAGTGTATATCCTCCCAACAAAGCTCTAAAAAATATATAATACACTGTTCCAATTGGAAAGAAGAAAACACATGTGGGAGTCCTAAAATTTAGGAGCAAGTAACCTCACACATCCAAGAGGATGTCATGCTTCATCATCGGTACAGCTCCTCGTCAGACCGGCGCTGCAATGTCTGACGGGCACCACCCCAAATGGGGGGGCTTTTTGCCGGAGATCTTTTACAATGATGGTGCCATGACCCCCAGGATTGAGTAGGGAAAAGAAGGAGATCAAAACAGAAAATGATTAAAATTGGCTCTCAAAACCTCCAACGGGTAAATAATTTATTGGACCAACTGGAAGGCAGGGACCAAGATTAAAAACAGGGTGTAGTCAAACGAGTGAAACAGAGATAATGATCAATCACTCTATAGAAAAATGAATGGGAGGGAGGTCGGACACTTTTCAAACCAACCCTTTTCATGGGTCAACATGTTTCGCATCCTAGTGGCCCAAACGGGTCCATTGATGCTTCGTCAGGACCTAGTTGACTATCTAAATCTCCTAATCATAAAGGACAAGTGTGTCTTCTTAATCAAGGTACAAGGGTTACAGGTAACCAGAAAGTTGTGAAACAAGTATCCAATCACTTACATTAGTCATGACCATATGATTCCTAACTAAAGCCCAACCCCATTAGGGGAATGCGCTCCATAGGACCACGTGGACCAATGGTCAGGCGCAGTTTTAAGTTTGAAATGCTGCCTTGACCGTCGAGGGAACCTACCCGGGTCCATGCATCCTGTATTCTGTTCTTCTCTTAGTCTCACCTGCAGGCCATAGTCTTCTCTTAGTCTCACCTAAAGTCCATATTTTTCACTTAGTCTCACCTGAAGTCCACATTCTTCTCCTGGAGTCTCACCTGCAGTCCATAGTCTTAGTCTCAGCTACAGTCCATATTCTTCTCTTAGAGTCTCTGCTGCAGTCCAAAGTCTTCTCTTAGAGTCTCATCTGCAGTCCATATTCTTCTCATAGCGTCTCACCCGCAGTCCATATTCTTCTCTTAGTCTCACCTGCAGTTCATATTCTTCTCTTAGAGCCTCACTTGCAGTTCATATTCTTCTCCTAGAGTCTCACCTGCAGTCCATGTTCTTCTCTTCGAGACTCACCTGCAGTCCATGTTCTTCTCTTAGTCCCACCTTCGGTCCATGTTCTTCTCTTAGTGTCTCACCCGCAGTCCATATTCTTCTTGTCGAGTCTTACCTGCAGTCCTCTTGGTCTCACCTGCAGCACATGTTCTTCCTGTAGTGTCTCACCTGCAGTCCATAGTCTTCTCTTAATCTCACCAGCAGTCCATAGCCTTCCCTTAGTGTCACCTGCAGTCCATGTTCTTCCCTTAGTGTCACCTGCAGTCCATGTTCTTCCCTTAGTGTCACCGGCAGTCCATGGTCTTCTCCTAGTCTCACCAGCAGTCCATAGTCTTCTCCTAGAGCCTCACTTGCAGTTCATATTCTTCTCCTAGAGTCTCACCTGCAGTCCATGTTCTTCTCTTCGAGACTCACTTGCAGTCCATGTTCTTCTCTTTGAGTCTTACCTGCAGTCCTCTTGGTCTCACCTGCAGCCCATGTTCTTCCTGTAGTGTCTCACCTGCAGTCCATAGTCTTCTCTTAGTCTCACCAGCAGTCCATAGCCTTCCCTTAGTGTCTCACCTGCAGTCCATAGTCTTCTCTTAGTCTCACCAGCAGTCCATAGCCTTCCCTTAGTGTCACCTGCAGTCCATGTTCTTCCCTTAGTGTCACCTGCAGTCCATGTTCTTCCCTTAGTGTCACCAGCAGTCCATGGTCTTCTCTTAGTCTCACCAGCAGTCCATGTTCTTCTCGTAGTCTCACCAGCAGTCCATAGTCTTCTCCTAGAGTCTCACCTGCAGTCCATATTCTTTTCCTAGTGCCACCTGCAGTCCATGTTCTTCCTGTAGTGTCTCACCTGCAGTCCATAGTCTTCTCTTAGAGCTTCAATCAATTTCATTTCCCCACCTTAAAGCAATCTCCTATTGTAACTATCCCAACCTCAGTCCAGGTTTCTATCCCTGGATTACCACCTTCTCCCTGTTGGTGCAACAGGTCTGCCAGACAGATGGCATCAGTGTGCGGGGAATTGTGATTGTTTCTGCCTGCATCTTCCCCTGCATTTATGTCCAGTTCTAATTAGTAATGTCTTTTGACTTCATCCGGAGCATATGGCAACTAAGGGTGTGCGAGTTCTCTTCTTCAGGCTTGTGAACCTGACCGACAGCCTGAGCTTTTGCCACATTCTGAAGGTCATTTTCAAACGCACCTTTTTTAGCCAAACATGAGGAACCGTGCAGTTTCAGACAGAGCATGCTATGGATACACTTCTGCCACACAGGCAAGCCAAAGTGAGGGTTGCACCTCATTAAATGGCTATCCTGACTTCTGTTTTTCTGTGGCTGATACCGGTCTACTCTCAGGTTTGCTCATATTTCTTGTGCACAAACAGTTTGGAGCACCCAGCCTGACATCCCAGGATTTAATCAGCCCCATTCCCCATTGCATCATGATAAATGTAGTTCATGAAAATATCGTACTCCGTTACTTTTTAAATATTTCACCTCAAATAGGTGCAGCCATTGCTGTACATCTCTGGACACGTACGTGTTTCTGGGTTAATCCCTTCTTCAGCAGAGAAACATAAAACCATTCCGGGGTGCTGGAAATGCTGCCATTAATCATCTCGGTTTCAATACCTTCACCGGCATGCCGGTGCTACTCCAGAGCGTGCTACTCCAGAGCGTGCTACTCCGGAGCGTGCTACTCCGGAGCGTGCTACTCCGGAGCGTGCTACTCCAGAGCTCGGCAGCCCAGTGGCTAAAGGGAGCCTTTTTAAATGCACAAACAGTTTGGAGCACCCAGCCTGACATCCCAGCATTTAATCAGCTCATATTTCTTGTGTTGCTCATACATGCTCTTTTGCACAATAGGAAATAGGTTTTTAACACGTGATGTAGAGCAAGTGTACTAATAAACACACATTCACATATTTATTACTACAGTGCAAAGGTCAAATTCAAGTTTATTACCACCGTGCAGCAAAATTGAATTAGAAGGACACATTTTACTGCCTCACAGATTACAACCAACAACTCCCTCACATGGGGAAGCACTGCTCCTAAAAGTCTCTTTATTGTGATTTTACCATCCTACATACATTTAACCTTTGCATTCTTAGCTGAATATATTGTGTTAAAACTGGTACACATTAAATAAAAAATCCATGGCGTAAACCATATGCAGATGCGCAGAGTATAATAAGCTATTGTTTATCATTGGTGAGGTAGGCAAGGGGTACCATGACTCACTCGAGGCCTTACCTCTTCTGAGTCATGGCCCCTCCCTGCACTGCAAATCTTTCACATACCTTTGCTAAAGGAAATGCACACTAATGCAGAGAGGCTTCAGAACCCTAAAGGTGCAAAATGCACATTGCTTACTCAAGGAAGCACGCTGCCACGGTATCCCATGTGTCGCTGGCTGTTGGGTCTGTTCATTTTTCATACAAAAATCGTTGAATCCAGAATATGTAATCACAAAACACCCTATTCCTTGCCCATCTGGCAAGGCAGTTCACCTTCAAGGAATACAGAATTACCAGACAGACGTGCTCAGCAGCTTCTTCAAAGAAAACCACAAGTTGGTCATTAACAACATTTTTTTGAAATTGTCTCAGATTAGGTTTCTCTCAAATTGACAAAAGCTGATGGGAGGGATGCTTGCAACTTGTCTAACCACTGGCAATCACATCTTTTGTGTGTTTGATGTTAATGCACTAAGGGCCAGATGTAGCAAAATGCAAAATTGCGACTTGCAATTTGCGAGTCCATCCGACTCGCAAATTGCAAGTCGCAATTTGCTATGCAGTACGGTGTCTCAGACACCGACTGCGACTCGCAATGGGGTCGCAATGACCCACCTCATCAATATTAATGAGGTGGGTCGCAAATTGCGGCCCCATAGCGACTATAGGCACTCGCAAACATGGAGGCCTGCTGTAGTCAGCAGACCTCCATGTTCGTGACTGCTTTTAAATAAAGCAGTTTTTTTTTTTTAAGTGTAGCCCGTTTTCCTTAAAGGAAAACGAGCTGCACTTAAAATAAAAAAAACGAAACCTTTAGTTTCGGTATTTTTTCAGGGCAGGTAGTGGTCCCTTGGACCACTACCTGCCCTGAAAAAATAGTTTTGGGTCCATTCACAAAGGGGAAGGGGTCCCATGGGGACCCCTTCCCATTTGCGAGTGGGTTACCATCCACTTCAAGTGGATGGTAACTGCGACTCCATTTGCCACCGCATATACGGTCGCAAATGGAATTGCATTCCACTGCGAATCGCAAATAGGAAGGGAACACCCCTTCCTATTTGCGATTCGGAAATGCATTTTGCGAGTCGGTCCCGACTCGCAAAATGCATTTCTGCATGGGAAACACGCATTTGTGAGTCGCAAACGGCAAATTTTGCCGTTTGCGAGTCGCAAAGTGTTTCCTGCATCTGGCCCTAAGTGGCCACGGGTATGCCCAGACATGGGTCCTGTGCTCCCTGTGCCACTGAAATCAAGCTTCCCCTTACTTAAGAGCACCAATCAGCGCAAAACCAGTCTTGGGTTGCATGAGTTTAGGTTCTGGGAGGGCCTGGCAGTTTGTGCTGGACTGTTCCTATTGGAGCAGGGTCAAGACTGATTTGCATATTGGTGGGTCCTAACTAAGGTATCATGGTGAAAAAAGGAACAGTGGCTTGGAATGCTACCACAAGCAACTGGTGGTGGTTAGATTTATTGCAAACATTCCTCCCGTCACCTTTTGTGTGTTTGATGTAACACTCTAAGTGACCAAGGGTATGGCAAGGCTTGGATCCCACATTAATAGTGCCATTAGAGCCAAACAACACCTGACTGAAGGTCAAATCCGGCCTTCAAGTACAGGGAGGATCTGACCTGGAAGTCCAGGCTTGACTGTTCTTACTGGCACAGGGTCAAGGCTGGTTTCCATATGGCTGTGTCCAAACCGAGGTGGCATGGTGGGCAAAAGAGCAATGGATTGGAATGCTACCCCAAGCGATTGCTGGTGGTTACTCTCATTGCAAGCATTTCTCCCATCACCTTTTGTGTGTTTGATGTACCCCTAAATGGCCAAGGATATGTCCAGATGTGGGTCCTGTGTTCACTGTGCCACTAGAGCAAAGCTACACCAGACTGAAGAAGCCCAATAAGGTCCAGCCTGGTCTTAGGTTGCTTGATTTCTGGTTCAGGGACAATCTGGCTCAGTAGCTCGAGCTGGACTGATCCTATTGGAGCAGGGTCAAGATTGCTTTTGATCTAGCTGGGTCCAAACTGAAGTGGCATGGTGGGCAAAAGAATGAGATGTTGGGATGCTGCCAGAGTGATTGTCAGTGGTTAGACCAATTACCAACACTTCTCCCATCACCTTGTCAATGTTCACTCAAATAGGCCTGTTCACATTGTCACATCATAACATACTTGCTTCATGGTCCAAGTTATTGCAGACTTTTTGGAGGCCTAGAATAAAGTTTGCCCTTTGTCTGGGAACCTCCTTCTCCTGGGGAATTGAGTTTAGTGTTCTTCAAATTAACGTTGTCTCCATTTAAGCCCACACACAAATCTATATTAAAGTGTCTGTTGCTGAAAGTAGCCTTCTTGGTTGCTATTAGTTCTGCGCACAAAGTTATTGAATTACAGGCTCTCCCGTTTTGAGCTGTGTACAGTCTTCCCTATTAAGAGGGTTTGTTGTGAAAACTCATCATTATTTTATTTTATTTTTTTACCAAAGGAAGTCTCAGAATTCCACATTAATCAGTCCATTATCTTGCTGATCTGTTTTTATTGGTGCTGCCACTCTGCATCCTCATGGTTAGTTGGGATTTTAGTTTTTTTTTCCAGGTGGACTAAATGGTTGAGAAAAATCAAATCTTCTGTTAGTTCTGGCCACATGTGTACATGGGTAGGCAACTGTTGAGCAGTTTCTTTCACATTCTATTGTCTCTTTCGTCATGCTTTGTTACCAGGTTAGCTTGTAAAACTCTTCCAGGCAAATCTAGAGCCCATTTGGCTGTGGAACGCGGCCACTGCTGCCTGGATGTGGAATACTGCAGTAGCTGGAATTCACACGGCAGCTACACAAAAGTCTGCTCATAGCTGTGCAGTCACTACTGCTTAGACTCTGACATCAGAGCTAACTCTAGTGTCGGTGAAGCAGATGTGAGCAACCCTTTTGGCAAATCATTTCAAAGAAGTTATTTGCATTCTGCGTTTCCTTGTTTTGTCTCTTATTTCAGAAGGGCGTGGATGATTAGGGATGTGTTTGCTACCCCTTTACGACTGAGACATCAGGGAATTATGGGTTTTCTTGCTACTCTTTGTAACAATTATAACTATCAGTGAAGATACTAGAGTGTAGGAGAACTAGTTACTTGTTGTCTGGTCCTGCTTCCTAGGAACCTTTATTGAAGTCATAAATAACTCTGCTCTACAGCTTATTCTTCAATAAGGGATCGACAACATGAGTTCCTACTGCTCAGTCTAGCCTTCAAGGAGCACACTCTTAAAGGCGCTGTTTTTCCTGCACAGAAACAATCCTGCATGCAACGCAGGTACCCTCGCACCATGGTGCAAGGGTGCCTGTGTCAGTGCCAGGCTGCCCAAAGGATGCCAGCGCAGGGGGAAAGGACAAGAATGCACCGTATTGGATAAATTTGGCGCATTCCTGTTCTTTCCCTGTGACGCAGGGCAGCTTAGCAAGGTGACTTGCTGTGCTGCCCAGCGTCACAAGGTCCATAAATATGGGCCAGAGGGGCATATTTACAAGGAAGTGGTGAAGGGCAGCCCAGCAACTGACCTTACTGCTCTGCCCTGCGCCACAAGGGAAGGGCAGAAATGCACCATATTTACAAAAAATAGTGCTTTTCAGTCCTCTCCTCCTGCGCCCTTTTGGCTGCCTAGTGCAAATGCACCACGGTGCACAGATGCCTGCGTTCCATGCAGGATTGTGTGTGTGCAGGAAACAATCCATGTAGGCGTTTTCCTCTTTCTGTGTCTGCTGCAGTGCGCACTGACTTGCACTGCGTTGCCTTACACCAAATCTACGAGGCCATGAAAAGCCGTGCAAAGTGGCTTTGCGTGGCCGTGAGATATGGGTCTGCTCATTGCGCCACAAGAGGGTCAAAAAATGACAGACCCACTGCGCAAGGGGCTTGTAAATATGACCCAGAGTTTCTGGGGCTCTCAGTTAACCCAACTTCATTGTTTTTGTAATTTAACCTTCATTCGTTTATTTTTATAATTTTTGTGCAGTATTCTGTCAGCGCTCCAGTTAGGGCAGAAGGCCCGTAGGACAGCACTGATCGCAGTTAGGGCTCACCCTCAGGCACGGATGTCAGTCAGATCTCCTGAAGTCTGCACTTTCTTGGCGAGTACAAAGTGTCCTGACTGCGGGTGAGTCACGGAGCCCTGAGAGGAGATGCGTGCCCCGGCAGGGTGGCTGCCCACGGGGGCCTGGTGATCCCGCCACTGCAGCATCCGATGTAAAGCCAGCCTGGGCGAGCTTCCTGTGAGCAGGGGGCTCGTGGAAAACTCGGGGCCTCGGAGCTTCCCGCCCAAAAACCGAAATACAAAATCTAAAGCTGTGTTGGGCAACGCTGTGCTCGGTTTGTGGTTAAAAGTGCTCCAGGTGGAAGGAAGATGCCTTTAAATGTGGTTCCGGGAGAGCTGATCCATGCTGCAAAAAAAAAAAAAAGGCAGACATTGATGAGCCCGGTGCCAGCGGTGGAAACCCAGTGAGCATCCCCTGGGAGTAGGAAAGGCCTCTGGAGAGGACATGCACACCTGTGGTGCCCCAAGCAGGCGGAGCTCCCAGCCATGGACCCATCTCTGCTGCTGACGGTCCAGGGAGGTCGGTGGACGCTTTGAAGTGTGATCATTTGTACCTGGGGATCCACACAAGTAACTACTTCTCCACACAACTTCTTTTGCCTTTTTTTTTTTGCAGTGTTTGTATAGCGCAATCTCAACCCAAAGGTATCGGAGTGCTTTATATGAACACCAGTTACTTTACACAAGGACACATTCATTTTTGGTAGGTACTGGGTAGATGAAGTAAGTTGCCGAGAATCACAGGATCACAGGATGTTGAGCCGGCGCTGAGACTCGAGCCTGGTTCCCCAGCTCCAAAGTCGTCAGCTCTGTGCTTGTGCTCCAGAGCCAGGAAGTAACGCTGCTGGGGCTGGCATCCCTAAGACCGTGGGTCTTTCCCTTCCATGGGCTCTTGCTCTCTTGGAATGGGTCTGAGCCAGTGGTGTAACAAAGGCCCCCAAAGCCCCACGGGGGGGGGGGGGGGGGGTCCCGAGCTCCAACGGTACCCTCAGTACAGTAATCGTGCCAAAGAGCTCCTGAATGAGTCAGAGGGAGGGGGAACCCTCCATGTACTCTGCAGGGGCCCCCTCAAGGTTGGTTACACCACTGGTCTGAGGTCATGCCTGAAGACATCTCCCAGGAGGTGGATGAGGGGCTGCCGAGCACAGGGGAAGAGGCTGGGGCACAAGTTGCCTTACCTGCTTGCGGTGTTGTGACTAACGTTCTCTATGGATCCTTTCACACGGTCTCTTCTCTGCATTGGCATCTTCTAGGGTTTAGTGGCCTTGCAATACTTTGCCTCAAGAGGACGACTATCGGTGGGATATGCACTTTCCCATGAAACCACCCATGGATTTCGATGCAAAGCTGCATCTACTAAAAAAGACAGACAAGACTTTGTACCAAAAAAGGAGGCCTCCTCGACGTAGGTGTAACTTTTTTAAAGAAAAGTTTTCTCAACTTTCCTAACTTTGCATGTGTATTGTAATGTACTGCACACATACAAAGTTAGAAACCTTTTAGAATATACTTGAGTATAGTATATTGCACTGGAAGGGTGCCCTTTCAGCTCAGAATCTATGTTAGACATCACACACACATTCTTTCACTATGGTGCACAGGTGTGTGCTGGCCAGAAGGCAGACTATAATGTGCCAGCACCTGTGATGATAGCAGTAGTGCCATATCTTTGTACATATGGTTCTGACCTGCTGTCTTCCTTTGACGGAGCAGATCAGAGCAGCTTTGGTTGCTCTGCTGAGTTGCATAATTTCTTAGTAAAAATCTGGCCCAAAGAATATTCCTGGAGTCGAAAAGCAAACAGCCAAAACTGCACAGAGTAAGGAGAGACTCCGGTCCAAGCTACTTTATCTATGGGTAGATGATTTCACAGGAAAATGGTCAAGTACCATCTTGGGCAGAGAATTTCTGGCAGCAAAACTGAGAAAACAACCACCTTGGTTAAGACTGAATACAACCTTAAGTACACCCACTGTCGCAGAAAAATGCATTGTCTTTATATAGCGGGTGTAGGAAGAGAGACTGAAGGCCTGACATCCAGGATTGGTAGTTCTGGCCTCTCTGAACCTCCCGACCACCATTCTCCTTCTTCCAAACTCTCAACCCAGTGTCCTGGAGAGCGCGCATTGCAGCCCGCCACCAGTGGAGGCCGTGCAGGACTACCCCATTCATGAGCGTACCAGTGCCGGCTGCAGTCCTAGCTGAAGCAAACAGCGAATACGTCTCGGCTGCCAAGTACGCAGCTTCTGCAGAACCAAGGAAGCTCTCTGGTGAGTTGTCTGCAGATGTAACATAGACCCCAGGTGTTAGCAGAGCCCCCAGCTGACCTAGAAGAAGGCACCAAGATGCCTTTGATGGAGTAGGCTTCTTGCATGAATAAGCCCAGTGACTATGGTAGGCCCCTCAGTAAGAGTAAGGCTCTGAGGCTTCCTTCGCAGCTTGGAGGATGCGAGTTGTGACAAGTGAGTGCTCTGAGTACTGAAGGGGGCACCTAGTACAGTTCATCGTAAAACCTTCACAATTCTGTACGCTCTGGGCCACTCCCAGTTGTGAGCCACATGCAGCGTCTTGTTGACTCTGGCAGCTCGGGCCCAAAGGCCTCCGGGCCTCCATGGGCTCCGGCCTCAGCGCCTTTAAAGACGTCAAAGCTGGCCAAGGTGCTGTCCCCGCATTCGGAAGGGTCCTCCCCCAACTCTGACACAGACACCACCCTCTGAGCCAGCAACGGTGCTGCCATCGTAGCGCGCTGTGATCATCTGCGTGGCAAAGGTGAAGGTTACAAATGTTTTGACATCTTCTAAGGATCCAAAGGTTTGCCAGGATGAAACCACTATTTAGTTTGGACTCGGGGGCCATTGACATGCCTTATATGAATTATGGCTGCACAAAGGCTGATGGCGTGAGGGCTGATAACCTCTGTTCTGCTTGCTCATAAGTCCATGCAACATATGCAAGTGTCCTGGCTACTTCGCCAGGTGAGTTCTGGCAAACGTAATCATCAACCTACCAGACCACATGCAATAGCCATTTTCAGCCCTGGTCAACAATGGTTTGGATGCCTCCAAATACATCCTAAAACGAGAGCTGAAGCCTGTAGACCCAGGCTCAGTCCACGACTATAGTCGTCGGTGTGGGATGCCACACTTGGATGCATTCCATTGTCTTCACAACAATTATCTAGGCCACCCTCCTGGACATTTCCTTCAGTGGCAAGCAGCTGTTTGGAGAGATAACCTAGCTCTTCCTCAAACAGTTCAGGAACAGCAGATCTATAGCTCGCTCGCCGGGCCTAGCCTCCCCAGCTGGACAGTTCCACCAACAGTGCTGGTAGTTTAAGGCTAGTACAAGCCACATAAGTCCTAGCAGAGACAAAAACCTGAAGCGATTGAGACAACAAATGTACAGCCCTTTTTGTCAGGGTTGGACAGGGACAAAAAATAGGTCCGGGCAGCAAAAGAAAAGCGACCCATTAGCAAACCAGATGCCTAAAAAAGTGGCCTCCTGACTCCACATTTGCAAGTCAGGCCAGGTATGTGTATTTTGCAAGGTATGGGAGACTGCATGCATTTATGCTTGCTTCAGGCACAAACCCTGTGCACAAACTGCTAACAAACCGACCCACACCGTTCTGTCAGACCACCCATCAGGCACTGCCTGATTGCCCTATACTCCAGCCCAACACGGGCTTTAATCTAAGTTACATCATCACCAGCAGCAGATCCAGTGCCCATATCCTCTGCTCACTCTACTGCCTTAAACCCTTCATGACTCCCCTCATTTGCAACGCAGTCATAAGGTGAGGAATTGTGGGAAGAAGTACTCATCAGAAGAAAAAGTTACTCAACTTTGGTAAGAATATTTCTGATGGTTACGTAATCTACGTAGATTCTTCGACACCCTCTTTCATTCCCTAATGAGCTAGTAATGAGATACTACGGGATGCAAATCTATAAGCTATATTTCTTGCTGTTGTTGATCTCTCTCGGTTCCTCTCTGCTTGCCTAAATGGGGTGCAAAAACGTACCAGGAACCAACATCATCGGCCAGTTGGCATTTAGTATGCTTTAATGTCATCGCATCTGGCAGCTGGGACTCCCAGTTTCAGCTGCATGGTTTGGCTTAGAGGCCCTGGAGAGTAACTGCTGAGGTAAAGGTTTTGGGACCAGTCTTGTTCTTGAAGGGATAGTCAAAGGGTGAGGAATCTGCAGGAAGATTATATATCCACCGGAAATAGTATTACTAGAGGTGTGTTTTCTTTGAAATGTTTTCTTGGGACTGTATGATTACATTCATGTGTAAGTATAAACCTGTGCAAAGAATTTAAATTTCATATTGGAGCACCACATGTGGGTGAGCTTATTCCAAAGTCTAGTTGTGTTTGTGAGAATAATCTTTCTTATTTATCCCAATGAAAGTGTACATTTAGGTACTTATTGCAATGTATGTATTCTTCAATAGGGCATAGCCACTAAGGACCCAGAAGGGTAGTGATCTGACAGTTTCTAGGTTATATGGTTGACTCTTTTGACTTCTACAAAATTAGTTGATAATATCCGCTCTGGGATATACGCTGCAGTGTTTCAATTTGTTGTAAAGTGTAAATTAAAAAAAACACCCATTTCCAAAAACTGGGAACTTGCATGTGTCTTCAGCTCTAACCCCTTTTCTGCTGCCCACCAGGAGAGAGGCAGGAACACAGACCTTCCCTAGACATGATTTTAAACACTTGTTGAAATCATGCTCATGCAACTGGAGGTCTTTGGGCGTGGGGAGGAAAGGGGTGTGTGTAGTGGTCTCATGTTCAGCCATCATGCAAGTCCCAAAATGTAATTAAATGTTAGTGGTTTCTTCTTGAAAATGGTATAGTTAAGGGTTATGTAATGGAAATCGAGTAATGCTCTTGTGCTGATCCGAGGGTCTACCACAAGTCTCTTCCCCATGCCCCCCAGCAACAGAACAAGTGGAAAGAATACAACCTGGAGAACAGTTAAGTACTGAGATGGCCTTTACAAGTGATACATGGACTTTATTTGTCGTCTCTACTGATATATATATAGATCTATATCTATATATATCTATCTATATATATATACATACACACACACACATACATACATATAGGATGAGAGAAGTAGGCGCTGTCATTGTATTAGTGGTCTTATCATACTGCTTTAAATACAGGGCATGCAGTGACAGAAAGGATCACTTCTGCTGCCTTACATGTCTACGTTTAGTCCTTCTGGTGTGCAAAGGATCTTCAAGTTTCAAAGTCCTGCACCTTCACTGTCTTGATGTTTGATCACTATACAAGACCCCCCTTCTCCACCTGCCTGATCCTTTTTTCTCCCTCCTTATGTGTGGTTATTCTCACACCCCTGGTGTGTGGAGTCTTCCCTTGCTATCCCCTACCGGACGTAGTGGGAGTCTCACTGGAGACGCTGCAGTTCAGAGACCCGCCAACACTCCGGTTCCTAAGCAGAGGCAGTCAACCACCTACATCAATAATCATTCACTGATGATCAAGCCCGGCTGTTCCCAAGATGACTACATTGACCACTGACCCTAGAAATGACCTCAGAACAATAATCCTGTATAAGCAACGATGAGAGCCATGGATCAGTCCTACCAAATCCCACCCAACGCATAATGCCAAGAGGACAGACCGAGGCGCTCAAACTAGAATGGGGAGCTCCACCAACGTAACCTCACAATGACCTCCACACATGAATTGAATGTAATAACTACACCTCTCCAAGCAACACTAGAAGGAGCTGTTGCCACTCTGCACCTGAGGACCCGCAACCTGTCTAATGGCGTATGGGATTCTGATCATAATCGCACTCCAGAGATATAAGTAAACCATTTCTACCCTACATTTTGCCTCTAACCTGTATTTGGAGGCACGCTAATCTAGGTTTTTATGAATGCCATCTCAGTATCAATTCGATATGAGCAGGTCATCATGTGATGATATATACAAATGCATTACCTTGTCTCGCTGTCAATGGAACGGGCATATTATATATGAAGGGATGTGTGGAAGCTTGCGAGTAACTGAATGGCACAGACACTGGCTGCACATGCCTAGTCGACTAACCACCGAGTTTTAACCAGACAGCCTTGCTGAGTTCAAAGAGATCTGCCCAGATTGCTGGTCACTGGAGGTCTCTAGCAGAGTCCATTCAACAGGTCTCAAATAGTCACATACCCAGAATAGTGACTGCTATAATGACAAAAAGGATGCCAATAACAATCCATCTTGGCATATCTCTGGGATTGGCATCAGATGATGGGAATCCTAAAAAGAAGGACTTTAACGCAGTGTGTCCGGGGAGATCGCCTGGCCCCTCACTCGATCTCTTCGTGTTATCTCTTGCAGATTGCTAAGATTGAAGTGTGTCCCTCATCCTACCATCTGGCGCGACTCAGCAGCTAGGGCAGATGAGCGTCACCCCCCCACCAGCAGCAGCTGCAAACCTTTTACTAAATTTTTGTAGTAAAATGTTTGTTGCTGGGGAGGATCTACCCACAGAAGAGATCGGAGATATAGTGGTGGAAATTTACACTTGTAAGTTTGTGAACAGCATTTTGTTGTATTTCATTATTACTGATGTAACAGGACTAAACTTTCTTCAAAATGTAGATTGTTAATAGGCCCCACTGTTTTTATTTGGCTGGGATTTGGCACCTAACCTTTACCCATGACAGACAATGTGTGATCTTGGGGCTGGACCCGGCTGCTGCTGGGCGCTCCTACCGAGGGGCCAGGAGAAGGCCTCGGGTTGCTATTGGCCCTACACCTTCATAGAGGGTTTGGAAGATACAGTGGTCCATGTCCTCAGATGTTCCAAGTTATGATTTTAAACTATTGACCTGACCACTGGGAGTGAATAAGGGGCTCCTTCCAGAGAGATGTGATCAAGGAACCAATATTTGTCCTCTTTTGGCCCCTGAATTCTGTATTCACTAATATCTGACCAGAGACTTCTATTGCAGATGTTTCTAGATTCTACTACAGATAAAATGCTTGCTCTGATCAGGACACCCCATTTGTACAAGTGAACATTGATTCACAAGTTTTAGAAAGCGCTGCACCTCACCCATGAAGCTTCAGACCCAGCCAGGGTGACGAGGCAGCCATGAGTGTTGGTGATGTCTAAGGTTTGTGGTAGCATTAAAAGGTGGTGGTTGCCTTGAAGCACAGCTTCTTGGCAAAGGGTGAGACCAGGCGTAAGATTCTCCGGCCACTGATGCTGAGGGTTGATGGATTGCCCATGCCAAGGGCTGTGAGTCTGGTCCCTCACTCACTGAGATCCAGCATGCCCTCATTCTCCACACACATATATCTTCAGAACCAGGTGGATGGCCAATGTTTGAGTAAATCGGTCAGAAAAGCATCAAGTGATAATTAAATGGTTTATTTGCAAATGCTACGAAAATGCCAATATTCAAATGCATTTTAGTTCCAGTCGTTTGGCTTTAATTTATGTTTAGTTTGTTTCATTTTCACTTCCTTCAGCTTCTCTCGCAACCCTGACACGAACCCTTTCTGTAATCCGCATCCTTGCTGTAGCAGTGACCCTGTCACTCACCGTATGTGCACCCCTAAACAGTGCTTAATTTGTAAATAAAATGTGCCGGTGCCCAAAGCCCTCCTCTTAAAACACACGGCTGTTGCTTTTAAATGTGCGAACACGGAATACTGAGGCAGCGTAATCCTGAAGCCATCTCGGTACTCTTTAATGTATTTACAGCCACTCCCTGCTCCTCCAGCTCACTCTTGCAGCTCACCGGAAACAACAAGCACAAATTAAGCACTGCCCCTAAACCTATCACACCCCTTTCATCTCACCATAATTCTGGTCGTAACACGATCCATAACCTGACCTTGTTGCTAACCCGGTCTCTAGCCCTATCTCTGACCTCCACCCTCTGCCCCTATCTGACACCCTAACTCTGCCCCTATCCAATACCCTAACACCTAGTCTACGGACTATGTATATATCCCTAGCCCACCCTGACACCCTAGCTCTGCCCCTATCCAACACCCTAACACCTAGTCTACCGACTATGTATATATCCCTAGCCCACACTGACACCCTAGCTCTGCCCCTATCCAACACCCTAACACCTAGTCTACGGACTATGTATATATCTCTAGCCCACCCTGACACCCTAGCTCTGCCCCTATCCAACACCCTAACACCTCGTCTACCTACTATGTATATATCCCTAGCCCACCCTGACACCCTAGCTCTGCCCCTATCCAACACCCTAACACCTAGTCTACCTACTATGTATATATCCCTAGCCCACACTGACACCCTAGCTCTGTCTCTATCCAACATCCTAACACCTAGTCTACCTTCTATCTATCTATCTATCTATCTATCTATCTATCTATCTATCTATCTATCTATATATCTATCTATCTATCTATCTATATACATACACCTAGCCCACACTGTCCTTATCCAACACCCTAACTCCTAGTCTCCCTACTATGTATATATCCCTAGCCCACACTGACACCCTAGCTCTGTCTCTATCCAACACCCTAACACCTAGTCTACCGACTATGTATATATCCCTAGCCCACCCTGACACCCTAGCCCTGTCCTTATCCAACACCCTAACACCTAGTCTACCTACTATGTATATATCCCTAGCCCACCCTGACACCCTAGCTCTGCCCCTATCCAACACCCTAACACCTAGTCTACCTACTATGTATATATCCCTAGCCCACACTGACACCCTAGCTCTGTCTCTATCCAACACCCTAACACCTAGTCTCCCTGCTATGTATATATCCCTAGCCCACCCTGACACCATAGCTCTGCCCCTATCCAACACCCTAACACCTAGTCTACCTACTATGTATATATGTATATATATCCATCCCTAGCCCACCCTAACACCTAGTCTACCGACTATGTATATATCCCTAGCCCACACTGACACCCTAGCTCTGCCCCTATCCAACACCCTAACACCTAGTCTACCTAATATATATATATATAGCTCTCTCCCTATCCAACACCCCAACACCTAGTCTACCTAAAATATATATCCCTAGCCCACCCTGACACCCTAGCTCTGCCCCTATCCAACACCCTAACACCTAGTCTCCCTACTATGTATATATCCCTAGCCCACACTGACACCCTAGCTCTGTCTCTATCCAACACCCTAACACCTAGTCTCCCTGCTATGTATATATCCCTAGCCCACCCTGACACCCTAGCTCTGCCCCTATCCAACACCCTAACACCTAGTCTACCTACTATGTATATATCCCTAGCCCACACGGACACCCTAGCTCTGTCTCTATCCAACACCCTAACACCTAGTCTACCTAAAATATATATCCCTAGCCCACACTGACACCCTAGCTCTGCCCCTATCCAACACCCTAACACCTAGTCTACCAACTATGTATCCGTGAACCTAACTCTGACCCAAACAGCCCTATCCCTAGCCTAGCCCACACTAATCTCTAAATGTATTCTTATCCTACACCCTAACCAACAGCGTAACTGTAGCCCACACTGGGACTGCAGCTCTGCTACAACCCTATCCCTGTCCTTAACTCTAACTCTGAACGCGCCCTGCGGCACCCCCATCCATATGCATAAAGCACCACTGTATATAAATGTGAGACAAGATAGCGTATGACAGGAGGTCAGCTGTCCTGTCCCTCATCCTTAGCTTGTATTCCACCAGGTACCAATACTCTTGCAGCTTCATGGACAGACATGCCTTGCGTGCCAATACCTGCAGCATTCTTCATGACGCCAACATTCTTATCTATAGTTTGTTGTCACAGCTTAAGACAAGGTCTGATCTGCAAACAAACTGTGAGATGCGACTGACGCCCCATGCGCACGCCACGGCCTCCCTTTCTATGACTAAGAATCCTCAGCGTGGCAGTGCTCATGCGGTGAACGCTATCACACTTGGTCTATCCTTTGTTCTTTGTGATAACACAGCTCCTAGCCCTTTCCCGCAGGCATCTGTCGTCCGCGTACTCTCAAGCCTGAGTCCATGTCTTTGAATGGGACAGCAATGCGGTGACACCTTCTGCACCGTCACACTAATTCTTAGCTGCCTCCCATACTTGAAATGAACATACTTACTGATTAGTTAATAAGCTATACTTGTTCAATGAAGCAAAAGTTGAACAATCCTAGAAAATGGTTCATTTAGGTCCATGTAGGATCTTGATTCATCTGTCACTTTGGCACAGGACCAACCATATCCCCTGGTGCTGAAACCAAGTTTAAGCTTCCCATTTACCCGCAAACTGTGAATCTCCTGGACACTCGTAGCATTGCTACCTATTTTGTTTTCCTTGTAGCGCACTAGACGCAGGAGTTGCCTGGGTCTTGTCCCAGTTGGTGGCCATTTTATGTCAGGCACCACCAGCTTTTAATGTTTGTTTTAGTTGACGTTTTTATTTTTATTTTGTATCTTGGTTCCCAGTAACTCCTTCCGGTAGGGAAGCCTGCCAGGTAGGAGTCAGAGCAGTTGGTCTCCAGTTTGTTTTTTGTTGCCCTCTCAGTTTTCCTGGCTCTTACAGGTGGGTTAGTCAACCATGGGAGCTGTGCAGATACACAACGGACGTGTGCTGCGGACACGCCGCTGGGGCGCTGAAGGTGCACCTAAGGCAAGCTCGTCTGCACCAGTCCATGCCTGGAGGGCACCAGGGGCCAGGATCCCTGCCAGTAAGAAGCTGGACTGTAAGTACTACTCTTCTGAGGAGATAATGGGGGTCATTATGAATACGGCGGTAATCCCCGCTGTGTTCATGCTGGCGGTCTAAACACAGACCGTCTGTCCGTTGAAGTCCCTGCCGGCCGTATAAACAACATTCTGCTGGGCCTGGACATTGCCGACGGCTCCACATGGAGCCGTCGTGCAGTAGCACTCGTCGCGCACATCATTGCCCGTAAATCAGGCAGTGACCTGCACGATGGGGCTGTGCACGGGGGCCCTTGCACTGCCCATGCCAAGTACACCCCTTCCACCAGCCTTTCCCTGGCGGGGGAAACTGCCAGGGAAAGGCTGGCAAAGGAACAAAGGTTTTCTATCCGGAGGGCGGAGCTGCTTGCATCGCTGCCCTGTCGGATAAAGAACTCCGCCATCGTGAGGCTGCCTGGCGGTGGCAGAGGGCCGCCTGTGGCGATCTCTCTGTGTTCATAATATGGAGGTCCAGACCGCATGCCGGTGGCGGTAATTTCCGCCACCGCCGGCATGGCGGTCTGGACCGTCATGTTCAGAATGACCCTCTGTCTCTGGCCCCCATTGAGCTGAATGCTTGCATTTATTCTATGAATATTGGTAGGGGTGATTCAATGTGTAGCAAATGTGGTTTTAGCCTTAACTGTTCTGGAAAAACCACATCTAGGAGAAGAGAGGGACACTCATGTAGCCGCATGGCGCAATGTTTTGTTATTAATTGCCGCTCTCTCACCAAGTGCAAGGCAGAGATTTGGGACTTTGTCACAGATTATTGCACAAGCTCACGTTTTCTCTTAGAAACCTGGCTAATGGCTGCCTCAGCTCCCGACATTCTCGTTGCAATCCCCTTTGGATATGCCATACCGAGGATAGATAGACAATCCCAGAGAGGTGGAGGGATTGCACTGATTTTTAAACAATCTTTACTGTGTGTATTTTCCGAGATAAAGCTTGAGGGCAGTGAGGCTGCTTTCTTTACTTACAATAACCCAGCCTTGAAGTAATTAGTGCGTGGACAACAGCTTTCCTAGCAGCTACTGACAGGAGACCTATGGTTTTCCTTAGCATGTTCAGAATGCCAACACAGGTACCTGCCAGGCTAGATATCTGTTTTTCAAAGCTAAGATTGGCATCAAACCAGAGGCCAAGATCTTTCATTGAACGCTATGGAACTGGCACTGATCGATGAGCATCAGGCAACCAGGCTGAGGACTGTTTCTCAACCACCACAACTTAAGTTTTCTCTGCGTTCATTTTGAGACAGCTCTGTTCCATCCACCTAGTTAAGATAGCAGCCATGCTTTGAGGCGTTCAGTAGAAGGACCCCCAGTCCTGGGTGAGGGTGACGATCAGTTAAGTATTGTCTGCATAAGACACAATTTTGAAGCCCCAACTCTCAATTACCTCAGCGTGAGACTCAGGGCAGAGCCCTGGGGCACACCTTGTTTCAGCAGGAACATCTCCGAAGAGCAAGAGTGTTGAACTACCTGAAAGGTGCTCTTTCGAAGAAAGGAGGCTATTCACCTTAGGGCAGATCCACCAACACCATAGGACCAGAGACGTTCCGACAGTATGCTGTGAGGCACGGTATCAAAAGCCGTGCTTTGGTCTAATATTCTCAGAGCAGCGGAGTTGCCTTCGTCTGCAGAATGTCTCAGAGACTTGGAGGCCATATGTACGAACACATTCTCCCATAGACACAGAATGGATAAAACCCCTTGCTACATCTGGCCCTTGGAGGCTAGCAATAGAGTTTATTCAGTGCTGTAGTGAAGGAGAAAGCCTGATTGAGTTTCGTGCAGCGGATCCTTAGACTCAATAAACTTAATCAGCTGCTAATTCACACATTTCTCATCTATTTAGAGCAACAAAGGGAAGCAGTGAGATGGGTCTAAGGTTTTCTGGTTTGCTAGGGTCAAGCAAAGGTTTTTTTCAGAAGGGGAACCACAGTCGCATTTTTCCATCCGGGGCAGGGGGGGACCTGATCCGTATTAAAGGACAGGTTCAGCAGATCCTGGAGGAACGGAGTAATAACTATATATATATATAACATAGTAACCACCTTCCAAGATCTTAGGCGGGGTCAGGTGAGACAGGGATCCAGATTTAACCGTGGTTGTGACCCGCTGCAGAGCAGTCAGCGAAAGAGTTCTGAACTTGACAATACCGTCTCGTGGTTCAGTAATGATAAACCAGGATTTGTGGCAATGCTCCTCCCTAAATTCCTGAGGGAAGGTAGTATAGATTTTGTCTACTTTGTCAGAATTGTGCAATCTGATTACAATTCTCGGTCGAAGGCAGACAACGCAGAGACGCGCTCTAAGGAGGATAAGGATTTCACTATTGTGAAATTCTCATGTGCGGAATTCTGAGCCAGCTCAATTTTCTGAGTATAGAATTATCTGCAAGCATGTTTGATCTGCGTATGGTAGTTTTTCAGGGCCCTTACATTTAGCACTCTAAGTGGCGCTATAATTCCTGTGCCACTGCCTCTCAAGTCACTTGCAAAAACTTTTGTGGGTTTGAAGCTCTTCGTTAAACCACTGCACCGAGGGTTTAGAGTGACCAGTAGAAAGCAGTGATACTGGTACCAGGTCATTCAAGGCTTTGATAATCCAGTTTGCAATTCGTAAACTTAAAGAACTCACAGAATCAGTAAGGGTGGGATACGATGTTTTAAAGAGTCTGCAGTGACTTTGGACCACTTATGTGCTAAGTATTGATGTCCGGTGGAGGAAGGGGGGGGGACCACCTTGATCCGAAATGGAAGGACGTGATGGTCTGACCAAACCACGGGTATTGGGGGAGTGGCACTCAACCAAGGAGAATTAGTGAAAATAGGATTGAAGGTATGACCCAGCCTATAGGTAGGGGGGTGCACCAGGTGTGTAAAGTGGCATGCTGCTAGATCATCCACAAGAGCCATGGCATTATGGCACAGTGACTCCTCAAAGTGTATATTGAGATCACCCAGGATGATAAAGTTCGAGTACCGCAGAGCAAGTCGGGGAACAGTGTCGGCCAAGGCATTATAAACTGTGCAGCAGGGCCGGGTGAACGATAAATGAGCAAACCTGCCAGTGTATATTTGCTAAAGAAAAGGAAGGCCAAACTGACATGCGCACTTAGATCTCTCCACCCAGCTGTTCTGCACAGCGGGGTTGAGAAGAGGCACAGGCTCCCAGGCCCTGAGCGAGCGTTAAACCAACCCACTCAGGCCTATCACGGCGCTGCTCTCATGCTGGTAATCAGTGTTACCAGCATGACAGCAGTCTTGATTGGTGTCTGGGAGCCTGGGCTGTTTGTTCCAGCCCTTGGGGAATCGGGACCGAAGCAGAAGAAGACAGACGGAGGCCAGCAGCGGCAGGTAAGTATGCTTTTATTTTGTTATTTAATCCCCCATTCCACCCCATCCCTCGCCCCCCACTTATCATCACTGGCAACCGCCACTGTGCATATGCACTCTCCAAAGTTCTTTACAAGACAAGACTCAAGGAGATATATTTACTAAGATTTTATGCCATGTTTGTGTCACAAAGTGACGCAAATCAGGGCAAAATCTTTTTATACCTGTTTACTTTCCAGCGCAAAAATTGTTTTGCACTGGAAAGTACCCTAAAAGTAATGCAAAGCAGCGCAAAGCACTGCTTTGCCTTACTCAGAGCCAATTGGGCGCCTGTAAACCCTATCTACAGACAATAGTGGACAAGGTTCTGGGCCAAAAGTTAACGCCAAGTGAAAGCAGAAGTTAACAGAAGTGTTCTCATTTCTCCTTTCTTTTCCATTTTTGCATGTGTGCTGCACTGTGCAAGACATACAACACAGGAAAGGTTTTAAGGTGTGCCTATGCATAGTATATTGTACTGGAAGGCACCTTTCCCTCACAAGACCTATGCTAGACTCATGCCCACACCCGTGCACTATGGCGCGAAGGGGTGTGGTTGTCACAGGGAGCTAGGGGGATGAGAGAGACATATTTCTGTAAATATGGCACTGTCCTGCTCTCTCCTCATGCAGCACAGCGGTTTTTCTCTGCTGCACTGCGCTGCTTGATTTTTTTGGTAAATCTGGGCCAAAGTTCCTGTCCTATCTCAGGCCTCGCCCTGTGCCCGGGGCCTGTTCCCTGCCAGTGAGAGCAGCACATACATGTGTGGGCCGGAAGTGCACACTTCATACACAGCCTGCTCTTCCGCTGGCACTTGTGACTCAGACATTAATTGTCAGTGACTTTCGTTTCTGCTAATAACGAGAGAGCAGTTGGGTGCCCGCCCACTTCCCGCCAGCGCCACCCTGTCCAGGCCTCTGGGGGCCTCGCCCATCAGTCCCAGTCAGGAGGGACCCCGTGAGCTCATTCCCGGCTCCCCTGGGCTGGGCACCGCCGGGAGCCTTTGTACAGTGCTGGGACAGGAGAGCTGGTTCAGAACAGGGTGTGCCAGCTGCCTGGCCGCCTCATGCATCCCACACTCTGCACTCTGTGAGCTTCATCTGTAGCAGGAGCAGCAGCGGTGCAAGCTTCCTTCACACCTGGCATGAGCAGCAGTGCAAGCTTCCTTCACACCTGGCATGAGCAGCAGTGCAAGCTTCCATCACACCTGGCATGAGCAGCAGCAGTGCAGCTTCCTTCACACCTGGCATGAGCAGCAGTGCAAGCTTCCTTCACACCTGGCATGAGCAGCAGTGCAAGCTTCCTTCACACTTAGCATGAGCAGCAGCGGTGCAGCTTCCTTCACACCTGGCATGAGCAGCAGTGCAAGCTTCCTTCACACCTGGCATGAGCAGCAGTGCAGCTTCCTTCACACATATCATGAGCAGCAGCAGTGCAGCTTCCTTCACACACAGCATGAGCAGCAGCAGTGCAGCTTCTTTCACACACAGCATGAGCAGCAGCAGTAGGATGAGCTTCTTCCACACACAGCATGAGCAGCAGCAGTCCAAGCTTCCTTCACACACGGCATGAGCAGCGGCAGCTCAAACTTCCTTCACACATAGCATGTGCAGCAGTGCAGCTTCCTTCACACACAGCATGAGCAGCAGCAGCTCAAACTTCCTTCACACCTGGCATGAGCAGCAGTGCAAGCTTCCTTCACACCTAGCATGAGCAGCAGCAGTGCAGCTTCCTTCACACCTGGCATGTGCAGCAGTGCAGCTTCCTTCACACATATCATGAGCAGCAGCAGTGCAGCTTCCTTCACACACAGCATGAGCAGCAGCAGTGCAGCTTCTTTCACACACAGCATGAGCAGCAGCAGTCCAAGCTTCCTTCACACACAGCATGAGCAGCGGCAGCTCAAACTTCCTTCACACATAGCATGTGCAGCAGTGCAGCTTCCTTCACACACAGCATGAGCAGCAGCAGTGCAGCTTCCTTCACACACAGCATGAGCAGCGGCAGCGCAAACTTCCTTCACACCTGGCATGAGCAGCAGTGCAAGCTTCCTTCACACCTAGCATGAGCAGCAGCAGTGCAGCTTCCTTCACAACTGGCATGAGCAGCGGCAGCGCAAACTTCCTTCACACACAGCATGAACAGCAGCAGAGGAGCGAGCTTCTTTCACACACAACATGAACAGCAGCAGTGCAAGCTTTCTCTACATATAGGATGAACGGCAGCAGTGCAGACTTCTTCCACACACAGCATGAGCGGCAGCAGTAGGATGAGCATCTCCACACAAAGCATGAGCAGCAGCAGTCCAAGCTTCCTCCACAAATAGCATTAACAGCAGCAGCGCAAGCTTCCTCCACACGTAGCATTAACAGCAGCAGTGCAAGCTTCATCCACACATAGCATGAGCACATAGCATTAGTAACGTAACCGTCGTCCACTCATAGCATTAACAGCAGCAGTGCAAGCCTCTTCCACACATAGCATGAGCACATAGCATTAGCAGCAGTGCAGGCTTCCTCCACTCCTAGTAGGAGCAGCAGCAGTGCAAGCTTCCTCCACACACAGAATGAGCTGCAAGAGGGCAATCTTCTTCCACACAGAGCATGAACTGCAAGAGGGCTGGCTTCCTGCATACTTAAAACGAGTAGCAGTGGAGAAGTTTCCTCAACACTCAAAACATATAAAGCTTCCCCACACTTCGTACGAATGTGTGCGCTGCAGAGGTTCCTGCCATAGCACAGCTCGAAGGGTTGAGCATCTGCCACAATGTCTGACGGGCACCACTCTGAATCCCAGCAGGTGGGACTCAGACTTTCATCCATCAAAAGTCGATACAATGAATGCCCTGCTTGGCGTAAAGCCTTTCCACATTTCTCTGTTGCCTGACTGAGTACCAAATTTGCTTGGAAGGACGAAATTAGCTTTGTAAGTGCAGCAGAGGCAGCAGTGGTACAAGCTACCATCGCATACTTAGAGAGAGCTCAGCACAGGCAGCAGCACTGCAAGCCTTCACCCCCTCACATCACAGGCAGCAGGAGTGGAAGCTTCCATCACCTTCACAGAGCAAGTGCAGCACAAACAGCAGGAGTTTAAGCTTACATTACAGATTGAGCGCAGTATGGAGAGCAGCAGTGCAAGCTTCCCTCACGGACAGACGTGCCCAACCCTGACAGCAGCAGCAGTGAAGGCACTAATAGCACACAAAACAGGTAAAGTTTGAGCAGCAGCAGTGCAAGCTTGCCTCTCGGCGAGACGTGCTCAACATTGACAGCAGCAGTGCACAGTTCCTGCAAAGACAGACGTGCCCAACAATGACAGAAGCAGTGCAAGCTTCCCTCACAGACAGATGTGCTCAACATTGACAGCAGCAGTGCACACTTCCTGCAAAGACAGACGTGCCCAACAATGACAGAAGCAGTGCAAGCTTCCCTCATGGACAGATGTGCCCAACATTGAGAGCAGCAGTGCAAGCTTCCCTCACAGACATGCCAAACACTGACAGCATTGCAAGCTTCCCTCACAGGCAGACGTACCCAACACTGAGAGGAGCAGTGCAAGCTTCCCTCACTGACAGACATGTCCAACATTGAGAGCAGAAATGCAAGCATTACTCACAGGCAGACATGGCCAATATTGAGAGCAGCAGTGCAAGCTTCACTCACAGGCAGACGTGCCCAACATTGACAGCAGCAGTGCAAGCTTCCCTCCCAGGCAGATGTGCTCAACATTGACAGCAGCAGTGCAAGCTTCCTTCACATTCACAGAGTAAGTGCAACACATACAGCAGGAGTTTAAGCTCCCATTACACTCACAGATTGTGCACAGTATGGGCAGCAGCAGTGCAAGCTTCCCTCACAGACAGAAGTAACCAACACTGACAGCAGCAGTGAAAGCGTTATTCGCACACAAAACAGGTAAAGTTTGAGCAGCAGTGCAAGCTTTCTTCCCAGAGAGACGTGCTCAACATTGACAGCAGCAGTGCACACTTCCTGCAAAGACAGACATGCCAAACACTGACAGCATTATTGCAAGCTTCCTTCACATACAGATGCGCTCAACATTGACAGCAGCAGTGCACACTTCCAGCAAAGACAGACATGCCCAACAATGACAGAAGCAGTGCAAGCTTCCCTCATAGACAGATGTGCTCAACATTGAGAGCGACAGTGCAAGCTTCCCTCACAGACAGACATGCTCAACATTGGCAGCAGCAGCTCAAGCTTACCTCACAAAAGTGCCAAACACTGATAGCAGCAGTGCAAGCCTCCCTGAAAGACAGACGTGCCCAATATTGACAGCGGCAGTGCAAGCTTCCCTCACAGACCGATGTGCCCAATATTGACAGCAGCAGTACAAGACAGCAGCAGTGCAAGCTTCACTCAAAGACAGACGTGCCCAATATTGACAGCAGCAGTGCAATCTTCCCTCACAGACAGACGTGCTCAACATTGACAGCAGCAGCGCAAGCTTCCCTCACAGACGTGCCAAACACTGACAGCAGCAGTGCAAGCCTCCCTCAAAAACAGACGTGCCCAATATTGACAGCAGCAGTGCAAGCTTCCCTCACAGACAGATGTTCTCACCATTGACAGCAGCAGTGCAAGCTTCCCTCACAGACAGATGTACCCAATATTGACAGCAGCAGTGCAAGATTCCCTCACAGACTTATCTAACACTGACAGCAGCAGTGCAAGCTTCACTCACAGACAGACATGCCCAATACTGACAGCAGCAGTGCAAGCTTCCCTCACAGACCGATGTGCCTAATATTGACAGCAGCAGTGCAGGATTCCCTCACAGACTTACCTAACACTGATGGCAGCATTGCAAGCTTCCCTCACAAACAGACATACACATAATTGACAGCAGAAGTGCAAGCTTCCCTTGTAGACAGACGTGCCCAACACTGACAGCAGAAGTGGAAGCTTTAGTGGCATAACAAAGGCCACCACAGCCCCTGCAGTGCAGACCCCCCCATTCTCACGGGGGACCCCTCAGCACAGTACCCTGGACTGAGAGTTCCTGAGTGAGTTTGGAGGGGCCTCCTTCATGTACACGGCAGGGGGCCCCCTTCAAGTTTTCTTTATGACACTGGCAAGCTTCCCTCACAGACAGATGTACCCATCATTGACAGCAACAGTTCAAGCTTCCCTCGCAGACAGACATGCCCAACATTGACAGCAGCAGTGCAAGCTTCCCTCGCAGACAGACATGCCCAACATTGACAGCAGCAGTGCAAGCTTCCCTCACAGACAGATGTACCCATCATTGACAGCAACAGTTCAAGCTTCCCTCGCAGACAGACATGCCCAACATTGACAGCAGCAGTGCGAGCATTATTCGCACGCAAAACAGGTAAACTTTGGGCAGCAGCAGGGCAACTGTCCCTCACAGACAGGACACGCCCTACATCGAGAGCAACAATGTTGTGTTCCTCTCACAGAGAACAGGTACAACCTGGGCAGTCTTCACTTACACACAGAACAGGTGCAGCATGGGCGGTGGCCATGCTTTTCGCGTGCTCACAGACGCTGCACGCGGACATTTAAAAGTGACCCTGAGTCATCGTCAGTTTCAGTTTCTGGGTGGTGTTTACATCTGACAGAGCTGTACCTGCGCTCCACCTTCATCACACACTGCAGCCTGGGAGGCAGCCAAGCACTAGTGACTGTCAGGCAGGTGATGTGTGCGCGGGGTGTGGCCTGTCACTGCAGGCTGGCGTTGTGGGATGGGACTGGTCAATGCATTTTGGGGTGCTGGAGGGGATCACTGCAGGTTAGGTTGCTAGAGGGGTCACTGCATGGTTAGCGTGCTAGAGGGATCACTGCAGAGCTATCTATGGTGGTGGGATGGAACGGGTCAATGCAATTTAGGGTGCTGAAGGGGGTCACTGCAGGGTTAGTTTGGAAGGGGTTCCTGCAAGGTGAGATGGTGTTTAGAAAGGAGGCGATGCAGGATTAGGGTAGTGGAGGGGGGGGTCACTGCAGGGTTGGGGTGCTAGAGTGATCACTGCAGGGTTAGGGTGCTAGAGGGGTCACTGCAGAGCTATGGTGGTGGGATGGAACAGGACAATGCATTTTAGGGTGCTGAAGGGGGTCACTGCAGGGTTAGAGTGGAAGGGGTTCCTGCAAGGTGAAATGGTGTTTAGAAAGGAGGCGATGCAGGGTTAGGGTAGTGGAGGTGGGGAGTCACTGCAGGGTTAGTTTGGAAGTGGCCACTGAAGGGTTAGGGCGGAGGGGGTCACTGCAGTGTTAGGGTGGAAGGGGCCACTGCAGGGTTAGGGTGGTGGAGTGGTCACCGCACGGTTAGTTTGGAAGAGTGGAAGGGGTCACTGCAGGGTTGGGGTGGAAGGGGCCACTGAAGGGTTAGGGCGGAGGGGGTCACTGCAGGGTTAGTGTGGAAGGGGCCACTGCAGGGTTAGGGTGGGGGGCACTGCAGGGTTAGGGTGTGAAGTGGTCACTGCACAGTTAGTTTGGAAGTGGTCACTGAAGTATTAGGGTGGAAGGGGTCACTGCAGTGTTAGTGTGGAAGGGGCCACTGCAGGGTTAGGGTGGTGGAGTGGTCACTGCACAGTTAGTTTGGAAGTGGTCACTGAAGTATTAGGGTGGAAGGGGTCACTGCAGTGTTAGTGTGAAAGGGGCCACTGCAGGGTTAGGGTGGTGGAGTGCTCACTGCACAGTTAGTTTGGAAGAGGTCACTGAAGGGTTAGGGTGGGGGGGGGTCACTGCAGTGTTAGTGTGGAAGGGGTCACTGCAGGGATAGGGTGGTGGAGTGGTCACTGCATGGTTAGTTTGGAAGTGTTCACTGAAGAGTTAGGGTGGAAGGGGTCACTGCAGGGTTAGGGTGGTGGAGTGGTCACTGCACGGTTAGTTTGGAAGTGGTCACTGCAGGGTTAGGGTGGTGGAGTGGTCACTGCACAGTTAGTTTGGAAGTGGTCACTGAAGTATTAGGGTGGAAGGGGTCACTGCAGTGTTAGTGTGGAAGGGGCCACTGCAGGGTTAGGGTGGTGGAGTGGTCACTGCACAGTTAGTTTGGAAGTGGTCACTGAAGTATTAGGGTGGAAGTGGTCACTGCAGTGTTAGTGTGGAAGGGGCCACTGCAGGGTTAGGGTGGTGGAGTGGTCACTGCATGGTTAGTTTGGAAGTTTTCACTGAAGAGTTAGGGTGGAAGGGGTCACTGCAGGGTTAGGGTGGTGGAGTGGTCACTGCACGGTTAGTTTGGAAGTGGTCACTGCAGGGTTAGGGTGGTGGAGTGGTCACTGCACAGTTAGTTTGGAAGTGGTCACTGAAGTATTAGGGTGTAAGTGGTCACTGCAGTGTTAGTGTGGAAGGGGCCACTGCAGGGTTAGGATGGTGGAGTGGTCACTGCACGGTTAGTTTGGAAGTGGTCACTGAAGGATTAGGGTGGAAGGGGTCACTGCAGGCTGAGGTTTGTGGGTAGGAAGCGGCAACAGCAGGGTTGGGGTGGTAGGTAGGAAAGGGTCACTGCAGGGTTGGGGTGGAAGTGGTCACTGCAGGGTTAGGGTTTTGGAGGGTCACTGCAGGGTTAGGGTGGGCGGTAGGAAGGAATCACTGCAGTGGTGGGGTGGTGGAGGTCTTATGGTCAGTGCTGTAGGAAGAGGCGGTCTCCACTGGAAGAGGAGGAGTCCCTGAGAGATATTCCAGAAGGCCAGTTGCAAATGGTTGTCACTGGTTCCAATAAGTAGCAGGTGTCTTTTTGGCCATGGAGTTAGCAGCAATGAAGAACATTCAGTTTGTTTCCAGTTATGGTTCTTGTTGTTTACAAGAGCCCGTTGGTTTGAGTGTGGAGTGGAATCTCTGCACTCAGGCGGAGATTCCTTCCCGAGTGTGGACTTAACGATACTACTCGTAACTTACTTTTGTGAATATCGAAAGTCGTAAATTTAGACTTTTGGTCTAAGTTCACCTTTGTGAATCGGGCCATGAGCTCTGTAATGACCTGGATCCTGCACTACAATCTGGACTGATGCTCGCTGCCAAGCCCTTGTTTACGCGTCGAAGGCGTATTGCCTAGGAGAATGGGATGCCAGTGCCATGGTTCACCTGAAGAGCCAGGTAGATCTTTATTTACATCTGACAATGACGCGGAGCCTGTTACACAAAGGTATGTCTGGTATGAGATGTTACACAGCGGATCACTGAGGCTTCTAACCAGGGAATTTGATCACCGGCACCAGGAAAATGTCCCTAATTGCTTAACAGTGGCACAAAAATAGACCTCATTTAAAACTGCAGTGCTCTTATAAGGAACATTGCTTAATCCAAGTCCATCAGTGTCCATCTGGTGACGCCCTGAAAAGTGACCCACCCAGACGAAACGTACCTGATGCCTTGTGTAAGCCACTGAGTAGAATAGAACACTGGGTTACTCAAGCACACATTCCAACATTTTACAACAGGGAAGTGGGAGATTTTGGAAAACAAATTGGGCAAATGTCTTCTTCCCATTGACTTCTAGTGGAGAAGAGGCAATTTCAGAAGGGAGAGCTTCCCTCCTAAATGGAGTCTATTGGCATATATGCTCAGGAGATGTTGTTTTTTTCAAACGCACTCAAATTCTCATTTCAAGACCTCCCCCCTTCAGATCAGTGATGTTTTAAGGCATGGGTAATGGGGCTCAGGCCAAGGGACCCTGCCTTTCAGGAAGCGCCTGATAGAACCAGCTCCGTTCTGCAAAGTCTTGTCCTGATGACATTGAATAATTCTTAAACAGATTGTTTTAAATGTTTGTATCCTTTGTTTTATTTTTAATGTGGGTGATGTGTGTGTGTCTATTACGACATTTTGCAGAGAAATGTGTTTGTTTCACGCAACATTCATAAAAAGTTATTTTAGACCAAAACAGGCCCTCACACATGAGACATGGGAGGGTGTCACAGAGATTTTTGCAGCAATATAAATGATCTGCTGCTGTGTTACAATATTGAAAACACACGTCACTATCCCTGAATATTAGATGTGAACACTTTTAGAATTTGGACCCGAGTGACCGTGACCTGCCAGTGACCTGGCCAAAGAGGGCATGAAAGAGCTGAATCTTAAATTCATAGCCGTCCCCCCCCAAAAGAAAACGTGTTTGGCACAGGGCCCCCAAAATCCTTAAAATGTCCCTGCTGAAGATGCCATGGACAGCTCTCTAAATCTCGCCTTTGTTTACTCTTTCATTATTCTCCTCTCCCTCACCTCCTCACTCTTTATGTTAGCATCCCCCCCCCCCCCCACTTCTCCTCTGACCCTAGTTCAGCACTCCCTGGCTCGGCCTGTATCCACTGTACCGTTGCCAGAGTAGGCGCATGCGCAGTGCCTCCTCTGATGGACGACCCGCCGAGGCCAGGACGCGTCTGCCGTGCGTGGCGTGTTATTGTGCGTGTATTTCTGTCTACTCTGCTTGTTTGGGGGGCATTCTCTGGGCAGCCTCCTTAAGTGACCGAGGTATGGCAAATTAAAGTTTCTTCAAGGCTGGTCTCAAAATTCTCTTCTTAGAAGCTGCCTGCCACAGTGGTTAACTCTAGCCTGTCCGGGCGACCCTCCCCACAGCATGACCCTCTTCCTCCCCATCAAATCGTTTAATGTAAACATCATACACGCCAGCAGACCCGATTCAGGCGAGAAACTCCAGATTTTTTAAGCCAAAAATGGCTTTCATTTGGCTGCCTTCCGTCTGAAAGTGCCTCTGATTCAATAGAAATCAATGGGGAAAATATATTCTCCTGATTATTATTTTTTTAATTTCCCGCTTTCCGCTACTCAAATGTTGGCTTGTTTGAAATTTTTATAATTTGTGGAAAATGTAATTTATTTTAAAGTTCCTGTTATCATCCCCAAACCGCATCTCTCTGCACCTGTTTATTTACCCATCCTTATAGTAACTTGTGCTGCCCAATCTGCTTGCTGCGTACTGCCAATCATTTAGGGGTGCTCCTGAAACATGCCTCTTTACTCGCTGCCCCTGGAGAGTCAAACTGCACCTCATGAAGCCCAAGTATGGACCGTTGCCAACTGGCCAGTAGATCTGGGCGACTGAATGCCAAGCTGAAGTTGACTGATCCAACCTGGCACCCTTCCAATGCACTAGTGTGCCACCACATCTTACTAGGACCATCCTCCGGGGCATTAAGTCTTGCCCCTTAGAATTCAGGTGCCACGGTCCATCTCAGCCTTTGAAGGGCAAAGATTGGAGGATTGCTTGTGGTGGTCAGAGGCCTGACCCCAGGGGCTGCAGTGTGGCACCTTGAAGGCCATGAAAGGGAGACTCAAGCAAGTCCATATTTTGGATGGAGATGGGACAGAGTGGACACCCTGTTGGGAGGGTGCATCTCTAGTTTGTGTCCTGTGACCTGCATCCTCCCTCCAACCTGAGTCACTGCTTGCGCCGAAACTGGACCGTCACTTGTGACTAATGGTCACGATGTAATGCCGTCAGCCTAGGTCCAAGCTGCTCATACCAGCAGGCCACTCATCACCTTGGCATGTCCATGCTATCAGGCCAGTGGCATTCCGATTATGCCAGGATTGCCAGGTTGGGAAATGTTACTTGTCCTGGGCAACAGGGTAACATCATCACTGCTGAGAATTCTGGGTCATTGTCAGCACAACTGATGTTGCGTTATTTGGCTGCTGCTATATGTTTGACAAATATGGATTTTCCACACTTGTCGCCTATTGCACCGTCTGCTGCATAGTTTGTGGATTTTAACCAATAATGTGTTTCTAGCTGAATTAGATAGAAAGCGGCTTATTTATTAGAGGTTTACGCCGCTGGGGCTTAACTTTTTCTGACCCTCCACCGGTGCAAACCTCTTGACCATATCTATGAAGCCACGTAAATCCACTTTGTGCGGCTTTGAGTGGCCTCATAGATATGGAGTAAGACAAAGCAGCACAAGTCGCGTTTCCTTACTCTGTGCAAGGGAGGCGTTCCATGGGCGTTGCGTTGGGTTTTCCCACGCAAGACCCATGGATTTTGGAGCTGCCCCAGATTTACTCAATCACGTAAACCTGGGGAAGCGCCTAACCTACGGCTTCTCCAGGGGAGGCGTAACAAGGAGAAATATTGTTATTTTACCTCATTTTTTTCTCTTTCCCTGTGTGCTACATTTTTAGCACACACAGAAAGTGCCCCGTCCCGCTCAAAAACAATCCTGATGCAGTGCAGACACTCTTGCGCCATGGTGCACGGGTGCCTGCGTTGGCGTTAGGCTGCTGAAACGGCGCCAGTGCAGGGGAATGGACAGTAATGCACCGTATTGCATAAACATTGGGCATTCCTGCCCTTTCACCTTGGCGTAGGGGAGTGCAGCAAGAAGACTTGCCGCGCAGCTGTAGCCCAATTCCCCATAAATAGCCCCCAAAAGGCATTAAAGTAGACTGCACATGGAGGGAACACTGCGACAAATTCCTTGCGAAAGTTAAATGGTCATGTTGCATCTGGTTATTGCTGTATTTAACAATGTATATAGATGGCACTTTTAACAAAATGGTGTTAACATCACCCTTGAGTGTACTGAGTGAAGGGCTATTTCTACAGCACACAATAAAAACATTACATATTTAAATGTAATTCAAACAGGGTGGTAAGTATGAGCCCTTCTTTCTCATGAAAATGCTTTGTTTAACTATTCATGCAAATTCTTGTTTGCATTACAGGCATTCTTCCCAAAGCAACAGCTTCAAGGCACCGCAGTTTAACCACAAGGTGAGTCTAAAAGGGAATATGTTTTAAAATATTAACTTGGGTGACATAGTGAAATAGGACACCTTTCATTGCAAAAAGTGTTTCCATGCAGGCAGGTTTTCTATGTAATGTAGCACTGCATGCCTTTAATACAAACAATTAAACTCTGGCAGGGGAAAGGAAAGCATTACTAAAATGGCATCCTGTGCTTCTATGAAGGACAAAATATTTAATTTGTAGTAGATATCGTTTTAAATAGGATCTGCTAAATGCGTATACTTTTCTTAAAACACCTCTGTATATTCTGTAACACAGAGATTCCCTTTTTATCATTCTGAACTCAAATGTCAAGATATCTAGACAATAACCCCCCTTGACAGTGAGCATCATTTCTCTCTAATTGTAAGGTTACACAATTATCCTCGCCTTGCCATGCAGTTTTCTTTGCTATTTAATTTAGATTAAACCTTCGTGCATTATTTGATCATCCGCAGCTGCATATCTTCAGTGGTCCTGGTTATTGTGTTGCCCCCCGCACAGGATGGTCAAAGGATGGGATTTGTGATGGGCATTTCTGTAGTACTCTGCTGACACTTGGGTGGTCACCTTGCCGGAGCGGTGTCCATTCAACACCAGTTTTTCACATGACCACCCAAAGGTTCCCATTCACCTGTGGACTGTCATCTCCAACATCTACATGGAGCTGCTCGGGCTCTACTCACAGAGAACAGCATTAGGGTTCACAAATACACTGACGATGCACAACTCTGCATGAAAGTCCCCTCATTGCCTCACTGTCTGCACATCATGCAGACACAGATGTCTAGTGCATCCCTGACCTCAACTCTCCCAAACAGAATTCCTGCTATCTACCAAGAACAAAAAAAAAACCTAACTCAATTACGTGAACCTTGATGTCTTCAAACCCTTCCTTTTCAGTGAATGCCAATGCCCTTGGATTCACCTTGAACACCAACCTCACCCTAAAGAAACACACTGCCAAAAAAGCAACGATGGCCTGGTACCAGATCTTTCTTTTAAAGAAAGTCAAACCATTTCTTTCAGTAAGCAACTTCAGAACTGCTGTTCGGACCCTCATATTCTCAGATCTAGTGGGAGGTGATGCCCCACTCTATGGCCTCTCAGGCTCCACACTGGCACACCTTAGGGGCATCCTACATGTTGCTGCACATCTCACCCAGGGCTGGAGAAATATGATCCTATAACCCCCATCCTGTTGGAATTCCATTGGCTTGACCTGCATCTTCAAAACCAGAAGCATCATTTACAAAGCTATCACGAACAGCACTCCGCTTATTTTGCAGACAAGCTCGACATTTCTGGTAGATCTCGACACACCTACAGCCAGCTCACTATCGGACTGCAAACTAAGTAGTCTAACAAGGAAAACAAGACAGCAGGCCTTCTCCATCTATGTGCCCAGGTTCTGAAGCAGCATCCCCTTATCCATTAGGACCACCTAACCTGCTCCAGTTTAGGAAAGAGTTAAAGGCTCACCTCTTCAAAGAACACTACATCACATTTTGGGATCTATCCACAACCCAGCGTCATGTGCTCATACTCATACCTTTGATGCTTGTCTTTGATGCTGTACAGCGCTCTGCTGCCTTTTGCCTGGTTTCTGCTATGGAAATACCATACACATACATACTTACATACTCTAAAACAATAGAATTGTTAACTTGAATACAATATTTGAAATCAAAGCACATACCAGCTGGAAGATCTTTTAAAATCTCCAGATAGTTGTATAATTTGAGGAGCAATCCCACATCTTTGCTGACCAGTGATGGAAACATAGCTGTGAGCAAAGCAGGATTTATCACAACAAAAGTAACAGTGTTGGCTGTGGGCTCATAGTCTGTCCTCACGTGACATGAAATTACCCCCCACATTGGTGGCCGTGAGGTGCTGAATAGAGGCTCAGAGTGGAGACTGAATTGAGAAGTTCTCAAGATGAATGTTATTCACCCAGTCCTGGAATGCACGTAAATGTCTTCTAATGAGGCTTTGGTTTTGTGTCCTTAGTTTGATTTTAGAGGTTTTTGTGGTAGTTGTCCCTTCCTTACCTTCTTCTGTCCTCTGACGTCAGGAAGACGATAGCAGGAGGACGCCCCACCAGACCTTTGGAGATGAAGCATGGTGGCAATTAGACGGATACAGATAAGGGTGATATGAGGTCTTCTACGCAGAGTCTAGCTGGTGTCTTCCTGTAGTTTGTTCCTCAGTCCTGCCTGGGGCACTTTTGTGTCTTTAGCATGTCTCGGATGCTAATACTTTGGGATTACATTTCTCGCATATGCCCACCTGCATATCTGCTTTGGCTCCCCTACAGCTTGTGATTCAATAGTGGTATTGCCAGAAGCCCCATCTCTTGCTTGGGTTCTGTTGTCGAGAGGAGGCCCAGTAGTTTTGCTAGGTCGGCCTGTGCCTAAAAGAACTTTTCCTTGACCCCACCTTTTCCCCTTGTTTCAGAGACTCCTAACGCTTGCTTTTATAGTCTAGTGAATAAACAAAAAATATGCAGAAGGAACAAACATATATACCCAATGATTCTCTTCCTTTGTGCATTTCAGTCCCCTCCTTCACTCTTGTTAGGGGGACTGAGAGTGGCACGAAGGAAACACCCACCTGGGAAGTCATAACCCTCCTGTAGGTCGGAGATGCCGGGAGGTGGGTCCTCCCAACTTGTCCCCTCCTTACAGTTAAACTCCAAATAAAAAAAAACTTATTAGCTCTGGCTGCGTCACAGCGCTTTTTTAAGTTCGTTTCAGTCGCACTGCAAAGCATCCGTGCTGCTGTACAGCATGGCTACTACAATTGCCAAAGCCAGTGACTCTCATAGGCAAGACCCATTGTCTTTGCAATTGCTTTTTTGTCAAAGCTGCTCCCAACAGCACGTCCCTGATACACTGGGAGTTCTTTACCAGCACTCAGGGACATCTTACCACTTTTCGTGTCCAGGAGTGGTACAGATTGGATGGTGGCCAGCTTTAAAACGAGGGCCTTAAAGCAATGTTCATTTGTATTCAAGCTGCCCTTGGTCTGTAACTCTTTTCCTGATGCTTGATAGATGCTGGCCGCAAAGATGGACTTAATACTGATCCCAGTGGCAAAGCCAGGTGAAGACCCCAAAATGAGCGCTCTCTGAGACCCGCACAGGGCATAACTACCATTGGTGCAGTAGGTGCTGTGGCAGTGGGACCTACTGAACCCTGAGAATTGCAACATTTACTACCCCAGCAGCAGCCAAAGGGGCCATTTTTCTTGCTTGCACCAGGGTCCATGACATCCTTGTTATGCGGCTGTACCAATGGTAGCCATGCCCCCATGCGGGTCTCAGGGAGCACCTACACCTCTGTTGGCATGCGGTTTCAATGCGCTGGCTGCCCGCCACATGCCAACCCTTAGCAGGTGAGTATAATAAAAGAAATGCATACTCTAGACATTAATCTTGAAGCAGTATGAATCTGACCAGCTCCTTGTGTTTATTTTTGATGCAATATTTTAGTGTATTAGGGCCTGATTTACAGTTTGGTGGATAGGCTACTTGGTCACAAACATGACGGATATCCCGTCTACCGTATTACAATTTCCATTGGAAATAATGGAATCGTGATACGGCAGACAGGATATCCGTCACATTTGTGACAGAGTAACCTCATCCGCCAAACTCTAAATGAGGCCCTAAGTATTTTATGCCTTGAGTATGAAAAATGCGAATAAAGACAAGTTTAAAAACATCTTGAAGCTTCACAGCATAAATTAAAGTTGATAAAAGGGTGTTTACCATGCTCTTGTCAAGAACTCCGCAACGGGCTCTCCAATTTCTCGTTAATATTTGCCCTCACCATGGAACCATGGCCCAAAGAAGTATACAGAATCCTCACGTTAATAATTAGCTGTTTATGGGCTGCTGCACCACGGGATATTGCATTAGCATACTCAGACAGAACGTATTTGAATGTAACACACTGTGTTGTACAAAGAACTTATTTGAATAAATCAATGGATGAAGAGGGAAGAACACAGCTTCCGGAAAAGGTGGATGTTTATGAGTTTCCTTGACGTGAGTAGAGTGGATTGAGTTCTAATAAACCCAGGGATGATGTCCTAACAAAAGCTGCGGTTCTCAAAAACAGGACTTATATATATATATATATATATTTTTTAGCAAAGGAGGTTTTGGATGTCGGTGCTGCTAACTTTCGTGAATCTCAGTTTGTAAGTCCTCCTAGATTGGTGGCGATGAACTCAGACTTCGCTACACCTGGTGGCTTCCTCAGGCTACTCTTCTAAGTTCATTATGCATGGTTATTAAAAACCGTAGCAGATATTAGCATATTTTTGCGTATATACAGCGAATATCATAAAACAGACAATTAAAAGGTCTGGTAGACTTGCTATTGAAAGAGTATAAATAATAAAATTCACAATACTACAATGTTCTATAACTTGGTTTAAAAAGGTAATTTAAAATGGTACCCGTGGCCTTAAGGTGACATGATCTGACACTCTTACTCAGGCTACTCACGTTGAGGCAAATCACTTGGCGTAGATCCTGGCCATTGCTGGTAACCGGAGTAGATCGCAGAGTTTGAGAGTAATGTTAGCCGTGTGGCTGCAGAATGCAACAAGTCCTTTATCGGGCAAGCGAGAATTGGGGGGACACCAGCTGAATGGCATTGCCAAGCTGTATCCTGGGGATAATAGGAGCTTGGACTGCTGTTCCCAGGTGTTTTCCAAAGAGGTGACAATGGACGCAGACTCAACCACCAGCTTGATGTAAGCGGTGAAGGTGAGAGATGAGTCCAGGGTAAAACTCAAGGGTTATATGATGGGGACTAGTGATCGACAGAAGCTTAAACCCCACTTAATGTAGTGACATTTGTTTCTGTGTTTAGGCTTGATGAGGAGGGTTGAGTTTTTGGAATTTGCTTGACCTCTGAGTTTAGAGTGCCTCAAAACAAATGCAAAGGGTGAGGATGTCCCTGAGAGTAGACGGTGTTGGGTACATTTATTTTATAGAGACCCCTGAACCATTGAACAGCAAACTCAGAAGCTCTTGATAGAGTTTGAACTGAGCAAGGGTTAGGTTCAGCCCTGGGTACCACCACGTGATGTTGCAGCACTTTGTGAGGTTTGTTTCCCATCTTCATCGCTAGACGATGGATGGTGAGGAATGAGGAGAACCGACTCAGGACCTGGCCGTGGAAGCCCATACAACACTCCAGGGTTGGAGCAGGCCGCTGACAGATTGAGGAGTATAAGTGTGGCCATGTGCCAAGTCTAACATAAACTAGCACTGCTTGTGTCAATGCACCATCTTAACTAGTGGCTTCACTAAGCTGGTGGAAGAAATAGAAGAATGTGAAAGGAAAGCGGGGATCAGAAATAACCATGTCAACTTGAGAGCCTTCACTGTCACGGACCATGCTTTGGTCATAAGATTATCATGTGACGCATTCGGGTTTAGGTGGGAAAGACATAAAATAAAAAATATTGAAGCCAACGTAACTGAAGCTTGAATCAGGCTGTACAATTTTGTGTACCCGAAGTACTTACCACCTAATTTACATAAATTAGGTCAAACTATAGGTACTGTGCCTTGACATGATTCATGGCCTAAAAAATGTATTTCCACGGATCTTAAAGAATTTTGGGGCCCTTGGCTAAATGTATTTGGGGGCCCTGTTCAGAAGAGATTTGAATTTATTATCCAGTTTCATTTCTTTCAGGCCATCTTTGGTCAGGTCCCTGGCATGCTCAGATACACTCATCCAAAGTGTTTTTAATATTGTAACACAGCAGCAGCTCACTAACATTACTGCAAGCCCCTCCCAGTCCTCATATGTGAGGTCCTGTTCTGATCGAAAAGAAACTTTTTATGGATGTTGCATGAAACCTAAACAACATTTCTCTGCAGAATGTCTGTAATAGGCTCTCACACATCACCCACATTGAAAACAAGGGAAAGGAAACTGGTATTTAAAACAATTCTAAAACATATTCAAGGTCATCAAGGATGGACTTTCTGCAGAACAGAGCTGGTTCTATCAGGATCCTCCTGGAAGGATGGGGGCCTGGGCCACTGCCCACTTTGCCCAGGACGTAAATCGTCTCTGGGTATTTCTTTCCCTGCTAAAAGTACTTTGCCTTACCAATTAATATTTCTCCCACTACCAGTCCAGTAACTATGTTTAAATTTGAAAGGGCCAAACAATTTTGGAAGACTTTTTGAGAGACTCATCTTTGAAAGGGGGCTTGCCATTCCAGTCTTGCAAAGATATATGCTGGCAGCACAGGAAAACAAATCTGGACCGGTCTGGAAGTTCAAGGGAGATAAACCTGGACTGAGTTAGAGCAAAATTACACTCAACCTGTGTTCAACAAGATGAAGGGGCTTACCTCCCTCACCGCACCACTGGTTAACAGGAAACAATTTCTTATTTTCCCAATCTGTGACATCATGGTAAAAATGAGGTGTCTTGAAGAAGCATAGAACATCACTGGTCCCTCCTCCACTGCCTGGTTATTTTTAAACCCGACTTTACTGCATCGTAGGATAATCAATTTTTTTGCAGATAAGGAGGGATTTACTAAATAATCTTGACCAAATGTACAAAGAGGGAAACTATTGGACTTTAACAATTTTTATTTGCCATTTTCCTTGAATAAAGCTGAACATTTTCATTGCGTGCAAACCAGACACTGGCGGTCCCATAGAATGAACAAAAACAGGGCTCAAGAACATTCACTCTCACTCAGGGCCTTTTCCTTAACTAAAGAGAAAACTGACCTGGGGCGGGGAGTGATCAGGTACCATAAATGGCAAGATGGAAAATACAAAGGAATGTCTGATACATCTTGGCAAGATATGACAAAACCCTAGCATGTACAAAATAGGAGCAACAGGCACATAAGTTATGCAGGAAAATCCAACCTCAAATTGGCAGGGGCTTCAGATACAGATCCATGCTTGATTTTTAAGATTTGCGTTGAATATTAAATGGAAATAAGTTTCATTTAAATTGTTTGTATGTAAATTGATCTTATATGGATATACAGACATTCCAGCCTGGATGCACCTGGAGGTCTAAGAGGACCACCTGTAATCTTGCTGCAAATGATACTCCTGACACCTTTCCTAGCCCTGTCATTACTCAATGAGGAAGATGGTCCACCGCCCCAGGCCAAGAGTGAAAGAGAGTTCCAGAGTGACATAGGAAAAGGAATCAGGAATGCAAGATACTTTTAGAGGATTGGTAAAGACCAGGACTGTGCAAAATTTTGATTAACCAGCAAAATGTTTTGAATTCACATATTTTGCAGTACACAATCCCTGTGAAATTTCTCAAAGTTGTGCATCAAGCAATTTTTTATGTAATATTTCCTATGGAAGACGTTTGCGCTGAAAAAGTTTGCGAGACTTTTTCTGCTCAAACATTTTCATGCTGATATCTTGTCAGATGTTTCTGCGCTAGATGCACAGTTGCATTTAAAAAAATGTCACGCAAAACACTGGCAGACATTTCACTCTGAAAGAGTAATTCTGCATAATTTTGTGATTTTTTTTTTCATGAAATATTGAGAGAAAAAATATGCAATTTGGCACACCCCTATTAATGAACATAAACAATATAAGGCCATTTCTTAAGAAATGTGTTTTCAGTTTCTTTCTGAAGGTGAGGAGGTGGGTCAGTTCTAAAAAATGTAGGGATAAGAAGTTCCCGGCAGAAGTTGCTGCCCCAGTGAAGGAGTGTTTGTGAGTGTAAGATGTTTTGAATCGTGTGTCCTCAATCTCAGAGACATTTGATTTCTGAGGCCTCTTTGTCCACTCTTGATAGGTACCCAGGTGGAGAGGGAAGAATGGTTGCTAGTAGCTTTAGAAGCATACCAACATCATTTGACTGTGATCCTTTGCCGGAGGCAGCCCAGAGGATGAGGCGATGTGATGTATTTTCCCACAGTGGTGGTAAGTCTGGCTGCCGAGTGGAGTGTACTGCCTTGAGAAGTGCAAGAGGTGATTGTGTGTTGCCTGTTAGAACTGCGTTCCTGAAGTCCTGTCTGGAAATGACAAACGCATAAGTATCCAGGTGGTCTGTTGACACAGGGTGTTTGACTATCTTGAGTGAGCACAAGAAGAAGTTGGCAGATTTTGCCACCGTATTGATGTGTGTTGTGAGAAGTAGGATGAGGTCAAAAAGAGAGCCCAGGGATTCTACCATCAGAAAGAGGTGGAAGCCACAGAGATACTATTTCAGGACTGGGGGGCTCCGATTATGCTTCTCTATCGTGACTGCAAAACTTTCAGCAGCCAATCAAAATACAGTAACCCAAAAAACTACATTTCCCATAAGTCCATCAGCCAATCAGGGCCAACCAACCCTTATAGCATGACCAACCCATGAGGATTCCTCATCTTTCTTTGCTCCTGCAGCCAACAGATGTGTCTCTTAAGTTGTACAGTTTTTTATGCGCTTTCTGCAGAGTGTTTGCACAATTATACTGCTGTTTATTGCCCCACGTAATGTTCTCTAGCCTCAGCTGCCCAGGGTGACAGCCGTGTGTCTGTAGGGTCGAGCATGCAAGAGCATGTGCTTGCACATGCATCTCGTATGCGAGACGCTGTTGTGTTCAGTAAAGGGCTTTGAGCCCGCCTGTCGCTCACCATTTGTTGGTTTGCCTGGCACTCTTCTTTACAGCCTCGTAATTCGTCAAGGCGCGCCTGGCATCATTCCGCTTCCTCTATGTGGAGCAGGGATCAAGCACTAATTGATTTCAACTTAATTAGTGCCTGTCCGCTGCTCCCCACATTTTTGAGGTACTATTTTGTTCATTTTAACTTCCAGTGCCCCGCAAACAAAAGGCTTGTTACTGGCAAAAACGTGCCCAGCAGAACAGACAAAATTGCAAAGTTTTATTTTTAAAGCTAAGTTTTTTTTTTTTGTTAATTTGTTTTTTCTCAGTTTCCTCTCATGTTTTTTTGTTGTTGTTTTTGCTTGTGAGCGCTGTTGTCAAAAGATGACAATTAACTTGTTTGAAATATGCGAGACTCATTGCATTGCAAATGCTTGTTATCTTTCCTTCTCCCCTGTGTATGGTCCTACCATCTGAGTGCCTACACGTGCGTGCCTTGTCTACACCCCCTTGTGGCGTCCTTTTAGTTGGGGCCTGGACGGGAAGATTGGAGCTGCTGTTTCCTTGCTCTGGCAGCTTTTAGATATTATCCAATCCTGGGCCTGCGACGGTGAGCTTGCACGCAACAATAATGCTTGATTCTGGCGGCTACTGGCTCGGGAATCATTGACTTGGGTAGCCTGGCTGGTGCAGGAAGTTGACAGGCCTACTTCACCTCTCCTTTCCGAATTTTCCTTCTCATGTCACATTCCCCTGATGTTTTCCCTGTATTTCCCTGACCTGTTCAAGCTTTACTGCCCAGATATTGTACTGAGGGAACTGCTGTAATTTATGGAGCCGCAGTTGGTGTATTGAGGTGCTGACTTCTAGACAATCCACAGTATTGGGGCTCTTATTGCCCCCAATTGTATCTGGTACACTATCCTTGGCTCACCCCTTCTAAACTTGGGGCACATTGCTGTAATTGATTATGGATAATTCAGGTTCTCTGAACCCTGGTGAGACTTATAGGTAGGAGAAGTGCAGGGGAGGACCTAACTAATCCCTAGACTCATCAATCCAGCATGCTGCAAACCAGGCTTTGGCTGTTGCTCTGCAATCTCTCACTAGCCAGCTGCACATGATTGTGGAACATGTCCCCCTCCTGCCACCGCCTATTTCCCCACTACTCCCTGAGCCTTCTCCAGGCCCCTACATGGAACACGTGGCCCAGATCCAAGGTGCTAAGTTTCCTCATACTGATGTTTTGGCCCATCGGTTCCAATCCTTTTTTCACATCTACAGCACCCCTGCTGGTCCAGATCCTCCACCGTCCCCGCCTTCTAGCCCTCTTCCCCACGACGATGATGCCCAAGCTGACCCTTCCACGCCCCAGGGTGAAAGCCCAGTCCCAGCCAACATGTGTCACCCTGATCCCTCGCAAGACTTTTCCCAGTCTGACCTTCCTGACTTTGATCTGGAGGACATTGTTCATCCCATATGTAGTGCTTGGACTCCAAGACATGAGATTGCAGCTTATCTTCAGCCCATCTTTGCAAAGGGATTGACAAGGATGTTCTGCTTGGCTCAGGACAGAATGCGCTTTGTCTGACTTTAGAAGACAATACCCCGGAGGTGGATTGCAATATGAACTTCTTCATGAAGAAATTATCTAAAGAGACTTAGAAGGGCATTGATAGGGCCTGGAGGTCGTGTCAAGATCGCCTGCTTGATGTTACTGGACCACTGACTAGGATCCTTGACATCACGGTGGACACCGTGAGTCAGGGAGCCCTGTGGATCCTAAGGTTTTGGCTGGGTGGGCCCAGCGTGCCATATGCCAGGTGGGCAGTGTGAACTTTGCCATTTCTTCTGAGCACAGATAGACATTTTTTATGCACTTAGAACTGAAGCTTGCTGAGTTGGCTTAGGCAGAGGTAGACCCCATGGCAAACTGTTTCCTTTTCAGGGGGTTGCTTGATCGAAGATCTGGGCAAGTTTGTCAACACTTTTACAGGCTTGGACAAGGCCCTATCCTCCCTGAAGAGGACCTTCCTCTCCAACCTTTTGCCAGGGCCAGGCGATTTTGAGACCGTTCACCAGCCATGCCTTCCGCAAAGGCTTCCAGTGTGGGTTTGATGACCATCGGACCTCCTCCTGGCAGGATTACAGCAGTATCAACACCTACTAACTTTCCTGCTCCTGTTTCTGCAGGGCCAGACAGGGCAGAGGCTGTTCCCACGGTGGAATGCAAGGAGGAACACAACTTTCAATTGCAGGTGAGCCTGATAGCTCCTTCCCAGGTTCTTTTGTGGCAGTCAGATTCCTTGTTTTTCCTCACAACAGGGCTAAGATTTATCAGGAAGCCTGGGTTCTTTAAAAAATCCTTGAATATCAGTTAGATTTTTACAGGACCCCTTCTCAGAGGGTCCCCCCTCATCCCGTCTTTTTCTCTTCCAGAGCAAGCAGTCACCAACCAGGCAGATGGAGAGTCTTTTGGCCAAAGGTACCATCTCCACTGCAGTTTGTCATTCGAAAGAGTTCTGCAGCAGCAAATTTTAGATTCCATGAAGGGACGGGGGTCACAGATTATTTCTCATCCTCAGAGATTTCTATGGATGAGTTTGTAATTGCCACTTCAGAATGGAGCTCCTCCACATACTCAGAGATCTTCTCAGAGAAGGCGACTTGATCGTCTAGCTCGATTTGAAGGATGTCTACCTCTCGGTTTGAATTTTTCCTCCCCACCATCAGTATCTCCGGTTCCAATGGCAGAACACCTGGTTCACATACTCAGCTCTTCCTTTCAGTCTCCCCCCCCCATCCCATTATTTATCTAGACAACCTTCTTCTCATGCCTCAAGAGCGGCACGTCCTCCTGTCCCATTTGGACATGACCATTTCACTGCTTCAGAAGTTGGAGTTCCTTCTGAATGTGGAGAAGTCCTGGTTGATTCCTTCTCAATCTATAGATTTCGTAAGGTTCTAGGTAAATTTAGTGAGGGCACAATTATTATTGCCTGTCCACAAGATCGAGGACGTCAAGAATGAACTGAGTTACTTTTTCTGTCAGGGGATGGTTTCTTTGAGACAGGTGGCTACGATTGTGGGGCTACTCATCTCCTCCATTCAGGTAATATTTTAGGGTCCTCCTAATTATTGTGCTTTCCAATGGCTCAAGATTCAAAACCTTTGGAAGGGCCTGTCCTATTCAGACTTAATTCCTCTATCCCAGGACACTAGAATGGAAATGGACTAGCGGTTGACTCTCATGGAAGCCTGAAATGGCAGGGAACTCTTCAGTTCTCAACCAGACATGGTCATTGAATCTGATGCAAGCAGGTGGAGCTAGGGAGCCTGTTGCTGTGCTTTGTCCACAGGTGGCCAAAAGAGGAACTTTGGCTCCATATCAATTGACTGGAGCTCCTGGCAGACTTGTTTGCCATCAGGTCCGTTTCCCTTCTGAAGTTTTCCGGTTGCATCCTGCGGAGGATGGACAACTGTCCGCGGTTCATTATGGCTACAAGTTGGGGGCAGCAGATCTTGCATATTGGTGGGGATTGCCAAAACGTTTTGGCATTTTTGCCTGCAACACAAGATCTCTGGGAACATGGAACATCTGACAGGGAAAGTCCAGGTTCCTTATGGACTCCAGCGTTTGGAGGTCCCTTCCCCCTATCTTTCAGCGACTCAGCATCCTTGAGGCCCATGTCAGATAGATTTGTTTGCATCCTGCCTGAACGCTCACATTGCTCTGCTTTTCAGTTAGAGTTCGAACCCTTTAGCCCTGGCAATTATGCTTTTCTCCAGGCCTGAAGTCAGGGGGTAATGTATGCCTTTCCTCCGTTTCTCATGATTTCCCGATGGCAGCTCAGGTGCGATGTCAGGGAGGGAATGTGATCCTGGTGACCCCTCTCTGGAGGTACAGTCCTGGTTTTCTACTCTGTTGGATCTGTCTTGAGATCTTTCAGTGCAACTCCTTCTGCTGCAGTATTTTCTGATGGACCCCTCAGTCAATCCACATCCTCTGGTTTTGCAGGGCTCTTTTCGCCTCATGGTGTGGCATCTTCCCAGAGACGCTGGTGTTTGCCGGAGCTTTCGGAAGAGGCTGAGCTCTTTGTCTCCCAGTCCTGATCCTCCAGTATCCATAAACGATATACTTCGGCATGGCGTTGATAGGTCTGTTGGTGTGATTCAAGGGGTCTTGATCCAGTGGGGGCAGAGCTATCCCAGGTAGTGAATTTCCTCTCCTCTCCTCTCTTGCGACAGATGGTATGGCTTATCAACCTGTGAATACTTTTCACTCGTCTATCTCCACTGGACATGCTTTGCCGGATGGTAAATCTGTTGGTGAGCATCCTTTGGTATACAGAGTTATGAAGGACATTCGAGTTCCAATGACCCCGCATCCCTGGTACTCTCGTCTTTGGGATATCAACATGGTGCTTTGGCTCCTTCAAGACTGGCCTGAAAATCCCTTGTTGTCCTGTAAACGGCTATGGGCCAAATTGACCATTCTGTGTCTCATGTCCTGTGGTACGGTCTTGGATGTCAGAGCGCCAGGAGGAGATTCTTTCCAGCTTTTAGGTGCATGAAAACTTTTTCCAAATATATTTCATATTCTAGTTTTCCTGGAGTACCACAATTATGTGTTGTTCAGTGCCTAAACGCTTATGAGTTGGCAACCAGTTTGATCATACATGACCCTGTGGGGCAAATATGGATTGCTTTACAAAACCCCTTCGGGCGCTGGCCTCTGGCACAGTGGGTTAAATGGCTAAATAGGGTGAATGTGTCTGTGTTTGGGTCGCACTCAGTACATGGTGCTATGACCGCTAAATCATTTGTGTGGGGGTCTCGTCTAGAGGACCTTATGAGAGCTGCTGATTGGTCTACTTTCAAATGCTTTTTATTAAAAAAAGGATTATAAATGTTGCATCTGTTGTGATGGATCAGCATTAAACACAAATAATCAGAGCCTCTGGAGCTGAAATAGAATGAAAAATGTTCAAGCATTCACTTCAAGAATTTTCAATTCAATTAAGGACACAGAGGCAAGGATTATCCCACCCACTAAAGTGATTGTTTCATCATGATTGATGTATGTGATTGTTGATGTTGTTCCGCCCCTACGTACTTAATTGATGATGTATGTGGCTATTGCTCCCTTCTTTTTCTGGACCTGTTCAGACCAGAAGCAGAGCTGAGCTTCTGCGCAGTCAATGATCCGAGGTCTGGTTCCCATTCCTGATACCCTTGTTGATGGAAAAGGTTTTCTGCAATAGTCGTCTTGTGTTCGACGTTGGTTTAGTTCGAAAGATTGTTGTAGCCCTTCTGGTTACACTCTTTGTGATGTTTGGAGCTCTGTTAAGCTGTTTGGACCAGTTCTGTAAAGAAAGAGGAGGACTCCTCGTGGGTTGGTCATGATATAGGGGTTGGTGGGCTCTTATAGGATTATGGTCTTATGGGAAATGTAGTTATTTGGGTTACTGTGTTTTGCTTGGCTGCTGAAAGTTTTGCAGTAAAGCCAGAGAAGCATAACCCTTGCCTCTGTGTTGCGCTCTCTGAGATCCTCGTGAACAGCACCCTCCCTGTGGCCCACCGTCCAGCAGCTCCGACTCAGGCAAACGAGAACAGAGGATCAGAGTGGCCGGACGGGGAGAAGGGAATTAGGGAAGGTGCACCAGGGAGGGAGGACCTGTAATACAAAAAGAACAGGGACACAGAGCTTGTGTGGGAGCAAGCTTGGAATACACAAGACAGCATCATTAAACCATATATGGGCTGTAAATGCCTGTAAAGCAGCATGTGGCTATACCCGTTCTATTAATAGCATGGAATAGTCATGCACCCATTGCATCTTTATAAATTGCCACATCATAACATCATTAGTGTGCCTGGAAATCAACATAGGTTTGTCGATCAGCAAGAAATAGTTTTGTACTCTCTGTACCCCTATATGTAACCACAATATAAGGGAAAAATCTTCTGCCTAAACCTTATGACAGTTACACCCTCATACTCCTTTTAGTACACAACTGTTTTTGCAGCTTCCTACATATGCAGATGAATTTCAAAGCGGGTGCTCAAATCCCAGGCGCAATGTACGTAGTGGACTTGGATTTTATCCGCCCACCTAAGCTGCGTCCAAAGATAATGAGCTCACAATGGTAATTTGTTTCACCATGCTTCCAAGTAAGTGCTGACTTGCAAGTGTCCAGTGTAAAAACAAGGCGGTCTAAACGGAGAGTCCAATATATGCACAATTCATCACCAGTACTGGTAACTTATAGAACGTATGCTGAAGCAACTCAAGCTCCAAGCAAATAATAAACCTGTCCGAAGGAACATATGCACCCAACAAGGACATAAAACTGTCCGAAGGAACATATGCACCCAACAAGGACATAAAACTGTCCGAAGGAACATATGCACCCAACAAGGACATAAAACTGTCCGCAGGAACACATGCACCTGAAGGAACATATGCACCCAACAAGGACATAAAACTGTCCGAAGGAACACATGCACCCAACAAAGACATAAAACTGTCCGAAGGAACATATGCACCCAACAAGGACATAAAACTGTCCGAAGGAACACATGCACCCGAAGGAACATATGCACCCAACAAGGACATAAAACTGTCCGAAGGAACACATGCACCCAACAAAGACATAAAACTGTCCGAAGGAACACATGCACCCGAAGGAACATATGAACTCAACAAGGACATAAAACTGTCCAAAGGAACATATGCACACAACAAGGACATAAAACTGTCTGAAGGAACACATGCACCCGAAGGAACATATGCACCCAACAAGGACATAAAACTGTCCGAAGGAACACATGCACCCAACAAAGACATAAAACTGTCCGAAGGAACACATGCACCCGAAAGAACATATGCACCCAACAAGGACATAAAACTGTCCGAAGGAACATATGCACCCAACAAGGACAAAAAACTGTCCAAAGGAACACATGCACCCAACAAGGACATAAAACTGTCCGAAGGAACATATGCACCCAACAAGGACATAGAACTGTCTGAAGGAACATATGCACCCAACAAGGACAAAAAACTGTCCGAAGGAACACATGCACCCAACAAGGACATAAAACTGTCCGAAGGAACATATGCACCCAACAAGGACATAAAACTGTCCAAAGGAACACATGCACCCGAAGGAACACATGCACCCAACAAAGACATAAAACTGTCTAAAGGAACACATGCACCCAACAAGGACACAAAACTGTCCGAAGGAACATATGCACCCAACAAGGACATAAAACTGTCCGCAGGAACACATGCACCTGAAGGAACATATGCACCAAACAAGGACATAAAACTGTCCGAAGGAACACATGCACCCAACAAAGACATAAAACTATCCGAAGGAACATATGCACCCAACAAGGACATAAAACTGTCTGAAGGAACATATGCACCCAACAAGGACAAAAAACTGTCCGAAGGAACATATGCACCCAACAAGGGCATAAAACTGTCCGAAGGAACATATGCACCCAACAAGGACATAAAACTGTCTGAAGGAACACATGCACCCGAAGGAACACATGCACCCAACAAGGACATAAAACTGTCCGAAGGAACACATGCACCCAACAAAGACATAAAACTGTCCGAAGGAACACATGCACCCGAAGGAACATATGCACTCAACAAGGACATAAAACTGTCCAAAGGAACATATGCACCCAACAAGGACATAAAACTGTCCGAAGGAACACATGCACCCGAAGGAACATATGCACCCAACAAGGACATAAAACTGTCCGAAGGAACACATGCACCCAACAAAGACATAAAACTGTCCGAAGGAACACATGCACCCGAAAGAACATATGCACCCAACAAGGACATAAAACTGTCCAAAAGAACATATGCACCCAACAAGGACATAGAACTGTCTGAAGGAACATATGCACCCAACAAGGACAAAAAACTGTCCGAAGGAACACATGCACCCAACAAGGACAAAAAACTGTCCAAAGGAACACATGCACCCAACAAGGACATAAAACTGTCCGAAGGAACATATGCACCCAACAAGGACATAGAACTGTCCGAAGGAACACATGCACCCAACAAGGACAAAAAACTGTCCAAAGGAACACATGCACCCAACAAGGACATAAAACTGTCCAAAGGAACATATGCACCCAACAAGGACATAAAACTGTCCAAAGGAACACATGCACCCAACAAGGACATAAAACTGTCCGAAGGAACATATTCACCCAACAAGGACATAAAACTGTCCGCAGGAACACATGCACCTGAAGGAACATATGCACCCAACAAGGACATAAAACTGGCCGAAGGAACACATGCACCCAACAAAGACATAAAACTGTCCGAAGGAACATATGCACCCAACAAGGACATAAAACTGTCTGAAGGAACATATGCACCCAACAAGGACAAAAAACTGTCTGAAGGAACATATGCACCCAACAAGGACATAAAACTGTCCGAAGGAACACATGCACCCAACAAAGACATAAAACTGTCCGAAGGAACACATGCACCCGAAAGAACACATGCACCCAACAAGGACATAAAACTGTCCGAAGGAACATATGCACCCAACAAGGACAAAAAACTGTCCAAAGGAACACATGCACCCGAAGGAACATATGCACCCAACAAGGACATAAAACTGTCCGAAGGAACATATGCACCCAACAAGGACATAGAACTGTCTGAAGGAACATATGCACCCAACAAGGACAAAAAACTGTCCAAAGGAACATTTGCACCCAACAAGGACATAAAACTGTCCGAAGGAACACATGCACCCAACAAGGACAAAAAACTGTCCGAAGGAACACATGCACCCGAAGGAACATATGCACCCAACAAAGACATAGAACTGTCTGAAGGAACATATGCACCCAACAAGGACAAAAAACTGTCAAAAGGAACACATGCACCCAACAAGGACATAAAACTGTCCAAAGGAACATATGCACCCAACAAGGACATAGAACTGTCTGAAGGAACATATGCACCCAACAAGGACAAAAAACTGTCCGAAGGAACACATGCACCCAACAAGGACATAAAACTGTCCGAAGGAACATATGCACCCAACAAGGACATAAAACTGTCCGAAGGAACACATGCACCCGAAGGAACACATGCACCCAACAAAGACATAAAACTGTCCAAAGGAACACATGCACCCAACAAGGACATAAAACTGTCCGAAGGAACATATGCACCCAACAAGGACATAAAACTGTCCGCAGGAACACATGCACCTGAAGGAACATATGCACCCAACAAGGACATAAAACTGGCCGAAGGAACACATGCACCCAACAAAGACATAAAACTGTCCGAAGGAACATATGCACCCAACAAGGACATAAAACTGTCTGAAGGAACATATGCACCCAACAAGGACAATAAACTGTCTGAAGGAACATATGCACCCAACAAGGACATAAAACTGTCCGAAGGAACACATGCACCCAAAGGAACACATGCACCCAACAAAGACATAAAACTGTCCGAAGGAACACATGCACCCGAAAGAACACATGCACCCAACAAGGACATAAAACTGTCCGAAGGAACATATGCACCCAACAAGGACAAAAAACTGTCCAAAGGAACACATGCACCCGAAGGAACATATGCACCCAACAAGGACACAAAACTGTCCGAAGGAACATATGCACCCAACAAGGACATAGAACTGTCTGAAGGAACATATGCACCCAACAAGGACAAAAAACTGTCCAAAGGAACATTTGCACCCAACAAGGACATAAAACTGTCCGAAGGAACACATGCACCCAACAAGGACATAAAACTGTCCGAAGGAACATATGCACCCAACAAGGACATAGAACTGTCTGAAGGAACATATGCACCCAACAAGGACAAAAAACTGTCCGAAGGAACACATGCACCCGAAGGAACATATGCACCCAACAAGGACATAAAACTGTCCGAAGGAACACATGCACCCAACAAGGACATAAAACTGTCCGAAGGAACACATACACCCAACAAGGACAAAAAACTGTCCAAAGGAACATATGCACCAAACAAGGACATAACACTGTCCGAAGGAACACATGCACCCAACAAGGACATAAAACTGTCCGAAGGAACATATGCACCCAACAAGGACATAGAACTGTCTGAAGGAACATATGCACCCAACAAGGACATAAAACTCTCCGAAGGAACATATGCACCCAACAAGGACATAAAACTGTCCGAAGGAACAAATGCACCCGAAGGAACACATGCACCCGAAGGAACACATGCACCCAACAAAGACATAAAACTGTCCAAAGGAACATATGCACCCAACAAGGACATAAAACTGTCCGCAGGAACACATGCACCTGAAGGAACATATGCACCCAACAAGGACATAAAACTGTCCGAAGGAACACATGCACCCAACAAAGACATAAAACTGTCCGAAGGAACATATGCACCCAACAAGGACATAAAACTGTCTGAAGGAACATATGCACCCAACAAGGACAAAAAACTGTCTGAAGGAACATATGCACCCAACAAGGTCATAAAACTGTCCGAAGGAACACATGCACCCGAAGGAACACATGCCCCCAACAAAGACATAAAACTGTCCGAAGGAACACATGCACCCGAAAGTACACATGCACCCAACAAGGACATAAAACTGTCCGAAGGAACATATGCACTCAACAAGGACAAAAAACTGCCCAAAGGAACACATGCACCCGAAGGAACATATGCACCCTACAAGGACATAAATCTGTCCGAAGGAACATATGCACCCAACAAAGACATAGAACTGTCTGAAGGAACATATGCACCCAACAAGGACAAAAAACTGTCCAAAGGAACATATGCACCCAACAAGGACAAAAAACTGTCCAAAAGAACATATGCACCCAACAAGGACATAAAACTGTCCGAAGGAACATATGCACCCAACAAGGACATAGAACTGTCCGAAGGAACACATGCACCCAACAAGGACATAAAACTGTCCGAAGGAACACATGCACCCAAGAAGGACATAAAACTGTCCGGAGGAACACATGCACCCAACAAGGACAAAAAACTGTCCGAAGGAACACATGCACCCAACAAGGACATAAAACTGTCCGAAGGAACATATTCACCCAACAAGGACAAAAAACTGTCCGAAGGAACACATGCACCCAACAAGGACATAAAACTGTCTGAAGGAACATATGCACCCAACAAGGACAAAAAACTGTCCGAAGGAACATTTGCACCCAACAAGGACATAAAACTGCCTGAAGGAACATATGCACCCAACAAGGACATAAAACTGTCTGAAGGAACATATGCACCCAACAAGGACATAAAACTGTCCAAAGGAACACATGCACCCGAAGGAACACATGCACCCAACAAAGACATAAAACTGTCTGAAGGAACACATGCACCCGAAGGAACACATGCATCCAACAAAGACATAAAACTGTCTGAAGGAACACATGCACCCGAAGGAACACATGCATCCAACAAAGACCTAAAACTGTCCAAAGGAACATATGCACCCGAAGGAACATATGCACTCAACAAGGACATAAAACTGTCTGAAGGAACACATGCACCCAACAAGCACCCCCTTCACACCCAAACTCCAAACTGTTACTCCTTCGACATGGGACTCCGCTGAAGAAACGAACACGACGAACGGCCCCCAGCCACGGGGAGCAGCACGTCCTCAGCACATGGCCAATAATACTGCCAGCCACACACAATTTCGGAAATACTCCGAAGAGTAGACACTCACCTGTGTGTCAGCAACACTTTTATATCAGCGCTTGACAACATCAACGTCTCAGAAGGGCTTGTAAAACCGGCAGCCATCTTGAAACATTGCATGCTGTATTTCCATATGTCATATGCCTGCAAAACCACCATTTACGGCCCATTGCCATATAGGTTTTTCCACATCTTTTTACCCTATTCTGCTCCGAGTAGAGCGCGGTATGGGCACAACCACCACAAGTTCCACAATAGAATTGGAAATTCTTGTCGCCAATACTTGGAAATTTTTCATTCAACAGATTTAGAAGTGAAATGGCAGATCTATACTACTCAGTAGCTGTGAAGAGGAAGATCTCTGTTTACTCATGGTAAGAAAAAGGAAGTTTTCCGGCATTCAGTTCTGGAGCCTTTCCAAGAAGGTGCAGAGAGTGGGGATATCCACAAGTGTCCTTGTTTTGCGTTTCATCGGGGTGTTGATGGAAGGACACTCACGCGTTCCTAAGGCTCAGCCTTGTGGGCAGCAGTTCCTGGCTGGGAATCGCATCGGATCGAACACTGTCACACCAGAAGGCATTTTAGCACCAAGAACCAGGTTGGGACCAGATCTGTGAAGTCCTGCCGTTGCTCCTGGGCGGTCATCTCTAAGCAAAGCCGCTGGGAAGTCTAGAAGTACGAGGAGGTGGTCATCTCATTTGTCCAAGACATGGTACATCTTGAGCAGTTTAAGGGGGTGATTTACAGTTTGGCGCACAATGTACCCCAACACAAACGCAACAGAGTACCGTGTCCCCCAAACGGGCAGTCTACCCACCCTAGTTAGAGTCGGGAGGACCATCAGCCTTTCATTGATGGGGGCCTGGTTGGCTCTGTTGAGAGAAAGCTTCACAGCGGCGCCTTGAGACCCCATGGGTGATTAGCCGCGCTTTACAAATCCATGATTTATTGAGTGATCGACGGCCCCTTCTCCATATTATACTGCCCGTCCTACTTAAGGTGGGTGAGGTGATGGCCTTTTACGATATCCCTCACAGAGAAACACAAAGAAAGAAATAATGACCCCCACACCAAGGGGAAAACTGCCTGGGTTGAGGGTCATTTGTTCCTGCTGTTCAGTAACAACCACCAACATTGTTTTTTTGGGGGGAAAATCAGAACGTTTGTAAAAGTTTGGTGGACGGCCCTCAAAACTGATGGTGGAAGTCCACCCAACTTTGTGTACCTTGAGAGGAACTGCCAGGACAGAGGTTCTTGTCAAGGTACAGAGATCACCGCTGGGCCAGCTGTGCTTTCTATGGGCCTCATTCTGAGGCTGGCGGGCGGCGGTAGCCACCCGCCTGGCGTGAACCGCCAACGAATGGAGCCGGCGGAGTGGGAAGGTGCGACGGGTGCAGTTGCACCCGTCGCGAATTTCAGTGTCTGCACAGCAGACACTGAAATTCTTTGTGGGGCCCTCTTACGGGGGCCCCTGCAGTGCCCATGCCATTGGCATGGGCACTGCAGGGGCCCCCAGGGGCCCCACGACACCCCATACCGCCATCTTGTTCCTGGCGGGCGAACCGCCAGGAACAGGATGGCGGTATGGGGTGTCGTAATCCCCATGGCGGCGCAGCAAGCTGCGCCGCCATGGAGGATTCCGTCGGGCAGCGGAAAACCGGCGGAAAACCGGCGGAAAACCGGCGGAAAACCGGCGGGAGACCGCCGGTTTTCCTCTTCTGACTGCGGCCAAACCGCCGCGGTCAGAATGCCCTGCGGGGCACCGCCAGCCTGTTGGCGGTGCTCCCGCCGACCCCGGCGGTCCTTGACCGCCGGGGTCGGAATGACCCCCTATATGTGGTGGACTGCAGTCTGTCAGAGTCCCATGTAATCTCATCACAAGTAGGAGCCGCCAGAACCTAGACCCGGCCCCGAGTGTGTGCACTGCCGGGCAGGGAGCGAGGGAAGGCGCTGTCGCAGGAGAGGGCAGGGCGAGGAGCTGGACACCATGGGCTACTTGGTAGGGGTGGTAGGAAGATCTGGGAACTATGTACATCCCAGCGGTATGTAATGGTGGCTGGGGATCATTACAGACCAGGTGAAGGGGTTTGAGAAGAATGATGGGGGGCCGGGGGGCTGGGGGACTGTGGCTCTGCCTTGGAGGACCTGCCGGGAGCTCTGCTGTGTTGTAGCGCTTCGGCCTGCTGAGGTCGTTTCACAGAGCTAAGAGGTAAGAAGAGGGGAGGGAGTGCACGTGAGGAGAAAGAGGAAAAGTGAAAGGGAGAGAGGACGGGGCAGAGTGTACAAGGAAGGAGGAAATGTCACCCCACCTTACCTGCGCACGTAAATCTCTCTAAAGTGCCACAGGCGACTTACGAGAGGCGGAAGAAACACGAGGCGGGAGAAGAAAGAGGTCACAGGAAAGAGCCAAGGAGGGGACGTGATGTCTGTTAGGTCTTCTGTGGCGCTGTTACACTGCTTCTAAGCGCTGTGGGCAGTGGAAGAGAGAAGGGGGGGGGGGGGGGGGGTCAGGCCAAGCATGGAACAAGGAGGGACGTGGGTCGAGAGATGGTGGTTATAACACTGTTAGCTGACAGTGTGTGTGTGTGCCGCTTTTGAAGCGCCTTGGAGCACTTCAGGTGACGTCATATGAGAGGAAGGGACAGGTAACGAGGGAACAAGATGAAGGGTCTATGGGAGATGACCCAGTGGTGACGTCACAGGAGAGGAAGGGACAGGACAGGTAAAAAGGGACCAAGATGGAGGATCTATGGGAGATGACCCAGTGGTGACGTCAGAGGAGAGGAAGGGACAGGACAGGTAAAAAGGGACCAAGATGGAGGATCTATGGGAGATGATCCAGTGGTGACGTCACAGGAGAGGAAGGGACAGGACAGGTAAAAAGGGACCAAGATGGAGGATCTATGGGAGATGACCCAGTGGTGACATCAGAGGAGAGGAAGGGACAGGACAGGTAAAAAGGGACCAAGATGGAGGATCTATGGGAGATGATCCAGTGGTGACGTCAGAGGAGAGGAAGGGCCGGGACAGGCAACGAGGGAACAAGATGGAGGGTCTGCGGAGAGGAACCAGTAGAACCAATGGTCTTACTTTATCTGCTTCTATAGCGCCCGTATCGCCCTACTGCTACTTTAAGGCACTCAGGGCGGGCTGCAGGGTCGGGGCTGGGTTGGACGAGAGATCCAGGGGTTAAGAGGTAAAGGGGAGGCCTCAGTGTGTGATCCTGGCCTCAGTTCTATGTCGGCCCAAAAGGGCTCTTTGTGCACCAGAGTTAGCCCAGAGCATTGCCGCCTGTAGTGAATGGGGGGGGGGAGGGTCTGGATGAATTGACATTTGGACGCCCTCGGCGCGGGGCGCCTCTGTGGGCAGCCTGGCACCCCCTGATGGTGACGGCTCAGCATCTGGCGGAACATCTAGCGCCAACTCCCTCCCGTCAGTGGATGTCTGTTAGGCGGGGGGCAGGCGTCCCGGATTTGCCGGGACAGTCCCGGTCTTTCACAAGCTATTTCGCCGTTGTTGGGTCAGGTCCCTGTTTTCAGAGAGGGCCGGGCAGGTTTAAATGTCTCACAGAACAGTTCTAGCTACCAGCTGGTATCAGAAAGCTGTTTAAATGACATGTTTGATACTGGGTTTAAAAGCTGACTGTTCATTCCCTCATTGCCTCCTCTGTGTTTCTACACAGGGGCGCTCTCACTCTGTGCCCCTCGGGTGATGATGAACTGAATCCTTCTTCTATCTGGTGCGGAATCTCCCAGTTTGGGCTTTTCAAAGTCTGGTCTCCCTGTGTCTGTGCCCTCCCCCGGGGCCCTCCTGGACAGCCCGGCCTTGCACCCAGTGGAGTGCGCAAGATCCTGCAGACAGACACGTGCCCAGAGGCCGACACCCGGTGCCAGGACTCCCCTCGGCGCTATGGGTTGGCATCTTCTGTTCCTGGAGCAGACAATGCGTTGGCACCGTCCGAGAGGGTGTTGAGATCCGGGGGTCTCGTGCTGTGGCCCCTGGCCTGCCTACGCAAGCAGGCCCTGCCTGGAGTGGCCTAGCCTTGGGGCCAGAGGTCTCTCCCCAGAGAGGGTCAGCTGTCTGGGTCAGCAGAAAAGCGATCGGGTGCCCAACTGTTCACTCTTGCCCTCTTGCACCAGTGTGAGGCCGGGTCCAGGGCTGAGCGCCGTCTGGCACATGGGCCCACTTGGACGCACTTCTCTTGGTTAGGTTCAAGTCAGGGTTACTGGGTGACTCTATGCATCGAGCTCACACTCACTATTCTTTCCTAGAGGTTTCAATGGCTGCCCAGGTGCATTCTGGGGTGTGTAGTCTAACTTTGCATCTCTTGCATCAATGGAGATCAAAACAAGTTGCAATGGTTTAAAAAACAAAGTTTATAAAATGATGAAAAGCATGGATTAAAGCATGTTGCCCCGCTGACAAGGAATTTTCTTGTTCCACTAGCCCAGAGGCTCAAAGATGAGACCTATTGTCTTTGCCAATGCTTCTGTTATATGGTGGGAGAGGAAGTAGCGCAGCGGTCAGAGCGTCCCCCTCGGATCTGGGTTCGATTCTCTGTCGTGTGATTATGGGCAAATCATTTAATCTCCCCGTGCCCATAGACAGCGCCTTGAGACCCTCACAGGTGATAAACTGCGCTATATAAATCTACATTACATTGCATTACAAGGTACTTGTGCAGGAACAGTGCAAGCTTCCCTCACACACAGCACAGATACAGCAGGAGCAGTGCGAGCTTCCCTCACACACATCACAGATACAGCAGGAGCAGTGCGAGCTTCCCTCACACACAGCACAGATACAGCAGGAGCAGTGCAAGCTTCCTTCATACACATCACAGATACAGCAGGAGCAGTGCAAGCTTCCTTCACACACATCACAGGTTATTGGCACAGATTGCATAGGTACAGCACAAGCAGATGTGCTGTTTTTGTCACAAAGTGAACAGGCAAAGCACAGTCATGGTGTTGCCAGCAGCAATGCACACGTCCCTCACTTGGCGCGCCCTGTGTCTGCCCTAGCTCGTGATTGGGCACCTCTAGGGAGCAGCGCACACCAGCAGCATCTCCACGCCCCACCCTTTGCATGCTTGTGAGCTGGACACCTCGGTGCTAGTGGGTGCTATCCGTGAGCGTGGTTTTTCACCATCACAGCTGCCACTCAGTGGTGCCCGAGGTGTCAGTCTCATCTCGCGAACAAGCCAAATATGAGACATAATGTGGACAAGACAGTAGCTCTCACACGGGGGGAGGGGTGTCATGCGAGTGTTTGCGTGTGTCTGTGTACACATCACACCCACCAGGTCAATCACACAGGCCTAGCAGTCAGTGTTAGGGGGTGGGAAGTGCCAGTCTCCACTCGCCCAGACCCACGCAAGTGGACGTGGTAGTGGGGCTAAACTGCTGTAGGAGCCCACTCCTGGTTTCAGGGTTTGACTAACACACTGTGGGTTGTACTACTGAATATCGACTCCAACCATATCGAGATGGAAGAATATCTAGGACAGAACATCGAGGCGTAAAATATTAAAAAGTAAGTATATCTAGGAAAATCTATATCTACTATTGGTTACTCCAAATCTACATACCTTGATGATATATGTACTATGTAGATACATATACATGGAGTTAGGTACAGAAAATCTAGACTTGCCTGCCAATATGTTTATTTTCCTCGATATGTTGTCCTCTATATTCTGTCCCACTGATATTGTGGGTTTGAAATTCGGAGTGCACACCCAAACTGTAATCCTGGGCAAACCACGTATATTTGTGCCTCAGTCAGTTCCTTATTTGCCAAGGTTGTGAGTGCTTCAAAGCTAGCTAAGATGTAAAGATGCCACAATAGCCCTGGAAGGGGGATTGGTCACCTAGCCAGGTGACCACCTATCAGGAAGGGGATGTGATGTCACCTGCCTGACCTGGCCTCTCAGATGCTCCCAGAGGCCTCTGCCCACCTTGGATTCAAGATGGCAGAATAGAGGAGCCATCTGGAGGAGCTCTGGGCACCACCCCTTGGGTGGTGATGGACAGGGGAGTGGTCACTCCCCTTTCCATTGTCCAGTTTCACGCCACAGCAGGAACTGGAGGTCCTTGAACTGGTGATGACTGGTTTATGCAGGAGGGCACCAACTGGGTAAACAACCTTTATGCCGAATTTTTTATAATGAAGTCCTGGTTAACGAAAGGGGAACAACGCTTTCTTTAACCACGACTTCGTTATTTTGTGCCTTAACCACGCATGTCCTGAACAACGAACATGCATGGTTAAGGTACAAACAAGGGAGTCGGCTGAGGAGGACGACGCAGATGACAAGGTGACGAATCAGGTAAGTGGGGGGTTTTGGGGAGGGGGTGGGGGTCGGGGGTTTTAGGTTTTGGGGTGGGGTTGGGGGGGTGGGGCGTTTTTGGTTTTGGGGAGGGGGTGGGGTGTCGGGGGTTTTAGGTTTTAGGGTGGGGTTGGGGGGTGGGGCGTTTTTGGTTTTGGGGAGTGGGTGGGGGGTCAGGGGGTTTTAGGTTTTAGGGTGGGGTTGGGGGGTGGGGCGTTTTTGGTTTTGGGGAGTGGGTGGGGGGGTCAGGGGGTTTTAGGTTTTGGGGTGGGGTTGGGGGGTGGGGCATTTTTGGTTTTGGGGAGTGGGTGGGGGGTCAGGGGGTTTTAGGGTGGGGTGGGGTGGTGGGGCGTTTTTGGTTTTGGGGAGTGGGTGGGGGGTCAGGGGGTTTTAGGTTTTGGGGTGGGGTTGGGGGGGTGGGGTGAGGGATGTAGGGTGAATGGTGCCTATTGCTAATGATTTTATCAGGAATGCCTTTACAACGAAATATCGTTGTTAAGGCATTCGTGGTAAAATCATTAGTAGTAAAGACGAGGTCGGTGTTCCGACCTCGTTGTTAAGGTTAGTAGTAGTTTAAGATTCGGTGTTCCGTCATATAACCCACCAAATGTGCCCTTGAAAGCATACCAGTGGCTTGGGGAGGCTATCCCTCCCAAGCCAGTCACACCTATTTCCAAAGGGAGAGGGTGTTGCCTAACTCTCCCTTCCTTTGTTCCGCCTTCCTGGGCTTGAGCTGTTCAAGAAGCAGGAGGGCAGAACCCCGTCTGAGGGGTGGCAGCAGCTTGGGGTGCCCGAAAAAACCCAGAAAGCTTGTAGGATTAATGCTGGGGGTCCGCTAAGGAGCCCCACAGTGCATGGAATCATACACCAACACTGGTTACAGTACTGGTGTATGATTCCAACATGTTTGATATCAAACATGCCCAGGTTCGGAGTTACCATTATGTAGCTGGACATAGGTAGTGACCTATGTCCAGTACACACGTAAAATGGCGTCCCTACACTTACGAAGTCCAGGAAAATGGAGTTGGAATTCATGGGGGCACCGCTGCTCATGCAGGGGTGCCCTCACGCACAGGTACCTGCACCCTGCCCTCTGGGATAGGGGGGCCTACCATAGGGGTGACTTACAGTGACCTGGTGCAGTGACCTGTAGTGAAAAGGTGCATGCACCTTTTCACGCAGGGTGCAAGGGCAGGCCTGCAGATACACTTTGCATAGACTCCCCATGGGTGGCATAATTCATGCTGCAGCCCATGGGGAACACCTGGTACCCCAATGCCCTGCGTACCATATACTAGGCACTTATAAGGGTGCACCTGTATGCCAAACGTGGGGTGTTTGTGGTCCAAGCAACCAAGTTTAAAGGGAGAGAGCACAGTCACTGGGATCCTGGTTAGCAGGATCCCAGTGAACACAGTCAAAACATACTGATATCAGGCAAAAAGTGGGGGTAACCATGCCAAAAAGATAGTACTTTCATACACACTTGTAAAACTGCCATGGCAAACATTTGGGGTGAATCTACCACTGTCCTGCTTCTATAATGCAAGACGAGCATCTAGCACAAAGGTATGGTTAGGCCATTGAGGAGCCAGACCAGTTGTTTCTATGAGCTTTATGTCACTTGGCCATGCCACCAGGCCAAAGTCCTTGTCTAGGTGGTGCTCTCTTTCTCCGGCCACACCTAACCTAACTGGTTCTGAGGTCAGCCAGAGCCCAAAAGGTCTGAAAGCCAGAGAATGCAGAGAGGGGGGAGCCAAAGACCAGCTCAGGGCCACAAACTTGAAGGAAGAGACAGGTATTTCTGGCTACCCCTAACCTTATAAAGTGTCCTATGGCTTACGGGGCTCCAGACATGCGTGACAGGTCTTTTGCACCAAGATATGCATGACACTGGTCTTGTGCACCAAGAGACATGCAACACAGGTCTCTTGCAACAAGCCATGCGTGACACAGGTCTCTTGCACCAAGAGATGAGCAACACAGGTGTCTTGCACCAGATGTGCAGCACAGGTTTCTTGCACCAGGAGATACGTGGCACAGGTCTCTTGCACCAAGAGATGCGTGACACAGGTCTTTTGCTCCAAGAGATGCATGGCACAGGGTCTCTTGCAGAAGGAGATATGCGACACAGGTCTCTTGCACCAAGAGATGCGTGACGCAGGTCTCTTGTATCAAGAGATGCACAACACAGGTTTCTTGCACCAAAAGATGCATGACTCAGGTCCCTTGCACCAAGAGATGCATGACACTGGTGTCTCGCACCAAGTGATGCACAACAGAGATCTCTTGCACCAGGAGATGCGCAACACAGGTCTCTTGCACCAAGAGATGTGCCACACAGGTCTCTTGCACCAGGAGATGCATGACAGAGGTCTCTTGCACCAAGAGATGCATGACACCGGTCTCTTGCACCAAGAGATGTGTGACACAGATGTCTTGCACCAAGAGATGCGAGACACAGGTCTCTTATACCACGAGATGCGTGATACAGGTCTCTTGCACCAGCAGAGGCATAACACAGGTCTTTTACACCAAGAGATGCGTGACACAAGGCTTTTTCAGCAAGAGATGCACCACAAAGGTCTCTTGCACCAGGAGATTAGTGACACTGGACTCTTGTACCAGGAGATACGCCACACAGGACTCTTGCACCAAGAGATGCGCCACACAGTTCTCTTGCACCAAGAGATGCATGACACAGGTCTTTTGCACCAGGAGATGCGACTCACAGGGCCCTTGCAGCAAGAGATGCGCCACAAAGGTCTCTTGGACCAGGAGATTCGTGACAGAGGTCTCTTGCACCAGGAGATGCGTGACACAGGTCTTTTGCACCAGGAGATGCGTGACACAGGTCTCTTGCACCAGGCGATGCGTGACAGGGCTCTTGCATCAAGAGATGCACCACACAGGTCTCTTGCACCAGGAGATGCACCACAGAGGTCTCTTACACCAGGAGATGCACCACACAGGTCTCTTACACCAGGAGATGCACCACACAGGGCTCTTGCACCAGGAGATGTGCCACACAGGGCTCTTGCACCAAGAGATACACCACACAGGTCTCTTGCACCAGGAGATACACCACACAGGGCTCTTGCACCAAGAGATACACCACACAGGTCTCTTGCACCAGGAGATGCATGACACAGGTCTCTTGCACCAGGAGGTGCGTGACCCCATGCTCTTTCAACAAGAGATGCACCACACAGGTCTCCTGCACCAGGAGATGCATGACACAGGTCTCTTGCACCAAGAGATGTGTGACACAGGTCTCCTGCACCAGGAGATGTGTGACACAGGTCTCTTGCACCAGGAGGTGCGTGACACAGGTCTCTTGCTCCAAGAGATGCGTGACACAGGTCTCTTGTTCCAAGAGATGCGTGACACAGGTCTCTTGCACCAAGCAATGCGTGACACGGGCCTTCTGCACCGGGAAGCATACTGGGTCGGATAGAATGGCTAAAATGAGGAGCTCAATGCCGTGTGGCTCTAGTGTGCCAGGGAGGGTCGACGCACTTCCAGTTTGTTTTAACACTTCGGCCTCCATTTTCGGTTTTTATCCACCGTGAGCTCTGTGAAAAACAGAAGTTGCAGCTGGTATATATACACAATGAACGCGCGCTCACGCCGGGAGTTCTGTCCGTTTTACCATAATAAGATGACATATACTATACTTTCCCACAAGAACATTAGCATTACAGCGCCGCGCGGGCACATCTACACTGTTCCAAAGAGAGCGCATCTATTGTTTAAATAGCCACGGATATGACCCTGGCAGTCACGACTGGCAGCGTTAAGAGCCACTTAAAAAAAAAAAGTTTTCCTTTTTTTAAAAACACAAACACAGATAAACAAAGCTATTTATCTATATTTTTGGGCTAAAAATCAGTAAAAACGGAGAAACGGGAATCTTGTACATCACACACCAGGCCAAAGGGCTGGGAGGGGGCTTCACAAACACTCCTGGGGATATGCTGAGTCACCCTTTGCAGTGATGGGCCCCCGGTCACAGACCCTTTCATGCAAGTACAGACCCTGCAGTCATCTGGTCGTCATATTCTGCTGCAGCATGTGGGCTGTGTGTTTGATGTCCTCGACTGGACATGTCATGGACCAGGGGGGCTTCATAATCACCCCTGAGGTTCTGCCTAGTCACACTTTGCAGTGATGGGCCCTGTCACAGACCTTTGCAGAGCCCAGGCTTGTAGTCACCTGGTCGTGTTATTCTGCCTGCAGCATGTGGGCTGAGTGTTTGATGTCCTCGACTGGACATGCCATGGCACTAGGAAGAATTCACAAACACTCCTGAGGTTCTGCTGAGTCACCCATTGTAATGGTGGGCACCTGATCACAGACTGCTTCTTGCACAGCCCAGGCCTGTAGTCATCTGGTCGTGTTATACTGCTGCAGCATGTGGGCTGTGTGTTTGGCACCATGGGCTGGACATGCCATGGGACCAGGGGGGGGGGTCACAACCCCCCACCCCCCGAGGTTCTGCTGAGTCACACTTTGCAGTGATGGGCCCTGTCACACAGACCCTTGCAGAGCCCAGGCCTGCAGTCATCTGGTCGTGTTATTCTGCTGCAACATGTGGGCTCAGTGTTTGTCATCCTCGGCTGGAAATGCCAGGGGACCAGGGGGGGGTTCACAAACCCTCCACAACCCTCCCGACGTTCTGCTGAGTCACCTTTTGCAGTGATGGCCCCCGTCACTCAGACCCTGGCAGAGCCCAGGCCTGCAGTCATCTGGTCATGTTATTCTGCTGAAGCGTGTGGGCTCTGTGTTTGTCATCCTCGGCTGGACATGCCACGGGACCAGGGGGGGTTCACAAACACTCCTGATGATATGCTGAGTCACCCTTTGCATTGATGCCCCCCATCACAGACCTATGCAGAGCCAGGCCTGTAGTCATCTGGTCATGTTATTCTGCTGCAGCGTGTGGGCTGAGCCTTTGGCATCCTCAGCTGGACATGCCATGACCTCATGGCTTTGTTATTACCGTAAGGATTACTGCCTGAGCGGTGAATCATGAGGCCGCAGTTTCACTCTGGGATGCCGAGTGACCTCACTCAGCAGGCGGCAGATCGGGGCCAGAGGCCCTGCCATGGAATGGCATGTGAGGCTCACACCTTGTCACATGGCCTGCTCCTGAGCAGAGAGGCTCCCACCCTCCTGTCTGCTGGCAGAGGAGCCCCCTCCCACGGGCCACCCTAACAGCCCACCCTCACCGCCTACTCCCACGGGCCACCCTCACAGCCCACCCTCACAGCCTACTCCCACGGGCCACCCTCACAGCCTACTCTCACAGCCCACCCTCACCGCCTACTCCCACGGGCCACCCTCACAACCTACTCCCACGGGCCACCCTCACAGCCCACCCTCACAGACAAACCTCACAGGCCACCCTCATAGCCTACTCCCACGGGCCACCCTCACAACCTACTCCCACGGGCCACCCTCACAGCCCACCCTCACAGACAAACCTCACAGCCCACCCTCACAGCCCACTCTCAAAGGCTACCTCACAGCCCACCCTCACAGGCCCTCTCAGAGAGGCTTCCACCCTCCTCTCTGATGGCAGAGCAGCCCCCCTCCACACAGCCCAACCTCACAGGCCACTCTCACAGACCGACCTCGGAGCCCACCCTTCTTACAACCCACCCTCACAGCGTACCCTCACAGCCCACCCTCACAGCCTACTCTCAAAGGCTACCTCACAGCCCACCCTCACAGCCCACTCTCAAATGCAAACCTCATAGCCCACCCTCACAGCCTACTCTCACATGCCATGATACTTATGCAGTCCCTAAGTGAAACTCTTTCAGCCCCCCTCTTTTCAGGCAAACAGTTGGTAGGCTCCCTCTGACATGTCTCACTGTATCTAGCAGTAAACTCACTGCCTACCTCTAATAATAGACAGCTAGCACTCTATATCTCTAGTAGTAAACAGCTGGCACTCCATGACTCAAGTAGTAAACAGCTGATACTGCCCCCTACAGCAGTAAACAGCTCACACTCTAGGAGCAAACAGCCAATACTCCCCCCTCTAGAAGTAAACTCTTTTCAATCTGTCCTTCTAACAGTAAACACCCCCACATTCGCCCTTTATCAGTGAAAAAGATGTAGTTGAACAGTAAACTGTTCCAAGTCTAGCTCTTAATGGTGAACAGTTCCCTCACTCTGCCTGGCAGTAATCTGTTCACTCACTCCCACTCCACCAGTAAACATCTCCCACTCACTATCCATAGCAGTACAGAGCTGTCACTCTCTAGCTCAAGCAGCTGTCACTCTTTGCCTCTAGAAGTAAACAGGTGGCACTCTCTACTCCGAGTAGCAACCATCTGTTTTTTTTCTGTCTCTAGTCGTAAGCAGATGTCACTCTCTGCCTAAAGAAGTAAACAGTTGTTGCTCTCTAGCCCAAGTAGCTGACACTCTCTGTCTCTAGAAGTAAACAGCAGTCGCTCTCAAGCTCAAGTAGCTGTCACTCTCTGTCTCTAGAAGTAAACATCTGGCCATTTCTATCTCGAGTAGCAACCGTCTGACTCTCTCTGCCTCCAGAAGTAAACAGCTGGCACTCTCTACCTTGAGTAGCAAACATCTGCCTCTCTCTGCCTCCAGAAGTAAAGAGCTGTTGCTGTGTAGTTCAAGTAACTGTCACTGTCTAACTCTAGAAGCAAACAGATGTCGCTCTCTGCCCCTAGAAGTAAATAACTGTTGCTCTCTATCTCGAGAGGTAAACATCTGTTGCTCTCTAACCCTAGAAGTAAAGAGCGGCCGCTTCTACATCGAGTAGCAAACATCTGTTGCTGTCTCTAGAAGTAAACATCTGTTGCTTGCTACCTCTAGAAGTAAACATGTGTTGCTCTCTATCTCTAGAAGTTAACAGCTGTCACTCTTCACTTCTAGAAGAAAACAGCTGTCACTCTCCACCTCTAGAAGAAAACAGCTGTCATGCTTCACCTTTAGAAGAAAACAGCGGTTGCTCTCTGCTCTAGAACTAAACAGCTGATGCTCTCAGCCTCCAGAAGTAAACAGCAGTCGCTCTCTGCCTCTAGAAGTAAACAGCAGTCGCTCTCTGCCTCTAGAAGTAAACAGCTGTTGCTCTCTGCCTCTAGAAGTAAACAGCTGTCGGCCTGTGCCTCTAGAAGTAAACATCTGTTGCTCTCTGCCTCTAGAAGGAAACATATATTGCTCTCTGCCTCTAGAAGTAAACAACTGTTGCTTTCTGTCTCTAGAAGGAAACAGCTGTCGCTCTCCGCCTATAGAAGAAAACAGCTGTCACCTCTAGAAGAAAACAGTGGTTGCTCTCTGCTCTAAAACAAAACAGCTGTTGCTCTCTGCCTCTAGAAGTAAACATCAGTCACTCTCTGCCTCTAGAAGTAAACAGCAGTCGCTCTCTGCCTCTAGAAGTAAACAGCAGCCACTCTCTGCCTGTAGAAGTAAACAGCAGTCGCTCTCTGCCTCTAGAAGTAAACAGCTGTCGCTCTCTGCCTCTAGAAGGAAACATCTATTGCTCTCTGCCTCTAGAAGGAAACATCTGTTGCTCTCTGCCTCTAGAAGTAAACAGCTGTTGTTCTCTGCTTCTAGAAGTAAATAGTGGTCGCTGTTGCTTTCTGTCTCTAGAAGGAAACAGCTGTCGCTCTCCGCCTATAGAAGAAGACAGCTGTCACCCCCCACCTCTAGAAGAAAACAGTGGTTGCTCTCTGCTCTAGAACAAAACAGCTGTTGCTCTCTGCCTCTAGAAGTGAATATCTGTTGCTGTAAGCCTCCAGAAGTAAACAGCTGTTGCTCTCTGCTTTAGAAGTAAACAGCTGTCGCTCTCTGCTCCTAGAAGTAAACAGCTGTTGTTCTCTGCTTCTAGAAGTATACAGCGGTCGCTGTCTGCTCCAGAAGGAAACATCTGTTGCTCTCTGCTTTAGAAGTAAACAGTGGTCGCTGTCTGCTCTAGAAGGAAACATCTGTTGCTCTCTGCTTTAGAAGTTAACAGCAGCCGCTCTCTGCCTCCAGAAGAAAACAGCTGTTGCTTTCTATCTCTAAAAGTAAACAGATATTGTTCGCTACCTCTAGAAGTAAAAAGCTGTCACTCTCTGCCTCTGGAAATAAAAAGCTGTCACTCTCCACCTTTAGAAGAAAACAGCTGTCATGCTAAACTTCTAGGAGAAAACAGTGGTTGCTCTCTGCTCTAGAACTACACATCTGTTGCTCTCTGCTTTAGAAATAAACAGAGGTCACCCTCTGCCTCTAGAAGTAAACAGCAGTTGCCGTCTGCGCCAGAAGGAAACATCTGTTGCTCTCAGCCTCCAGAAGTAAACAGCAGTCGCTCTCTGCCTCTAGAAGTAAACAGCAGTCGCTCTCTGCCTTTATAAGTAAACAGCTGTCACTCTCTGCCACTAGAAGTAAACAGCAGTCGCTCTCTGCTGCTAGAAGTAAATAGCAGTCGCTCTCTGCCTCTAGAAGTAAACAGCAGTCACTCTCTGCCTCTAGAAGTAAACAGCAGTCGCTCTCTGCCTTTATAAGTAAACAGCTGTCACTCTCTGCCACTAGAAGTAAACAGCAGTCGCTCTCTGCTGCTAGAAGTAAATAGCAGTCGCTCTCTGCCTCTAGAAGTAAACAGCAGTCGCTCTCTTCCTCTAGAAGTAAACAGCAGTCGCTCTTTGCTGCTAGAAGTAAACCACTGTCGCTCTCTGCTGCTAGAAGTAAACAACTGTTGCTCTCTACCTCTAGAAGTAAACAGAGCTCGCTCTCTGCCTCTAGAAGTAAAGAGCAGTCGATCTCTGCCTCTAGAAGTAAACAGCTTCTGCTCTCTGTCTTTCTTGAAGGAGAGGTCTGTATCATGGATGAATTCCCTTAACACAGTACTTTGAGCTGGGGGTGAAGCCTCTGTGCTCATATCTGATAACCAATGCTTAATGGGAAACAGCCTTAACAACGTAGCTCGAACCACACTGTGACTTTACAACGTGGCCCAAAACACGAATGCATCATTGCAGTGCATTCCTTTAACATGCAAGTTATTACAACGACTTGCTTAGGGAAATCGTTGTTGGACTGATGTTAGACTTTAAGTCCAACACTTTCCCTACTGTGGCGCAGACTGGAGTTGGAATAGTAAATTATACTATTCCAAAGCAAAATTCCTTTCCCCAAAGCAAGTCGTTGGAATGCGTTGTAGAGACGCATTTGTGGTTCGGGCGGCATTCTTAAGGCAGGCGTGGTAAATGTCTGCATTGTTCCGACACACAACCATGCTTAATAAGTTTGTGAGTATTTCCTCCTCTTAGGTAACAGGAATAATTCAGTCTTGGTCAGGTGTAACTTTTGGTGTTTGATACAAACTCTAAACTAGCTCAAAGCAGTCCTTCAGTCACTGGTTGTCGCGAGCTGAGGAGATTTTAAGGTAGAGATGAGTGTTGCCGTAATGATGGATAATGATGTTGCAAGTGAGTAGGGTGCCAGAGGGGTCCATGTAGACGTTGAAGATGATGTGAGCAGGTCAGATCCTTACGCATTCTCCAGGAGATGTTGAAGTTCTGGGGTCTTGAGGTTTCTATTGGGATGAACAGGTGGTGGTTGGTGGGATAAGAGGTCAAAGGATGGTGTCCAAGAAACTCATGTGTGCTTCTAGATTGGTGGTGTGTCAGTTCACTGCCCGAAGTCTGCAGAGATCAAGCAGGATCAGGAGATAAGACGCTGGTGTTCACAAGGAGGGTGTAAGCAACTTCTTTGAGCGCAGCTCTCAATGTCTCTGCTGCAGCGTAGTGCAAAGCTGGACAGAAAACCCTGAAGAAGGCCTAGTCCTGTAGCTGGGAGAATGCTGCCTCTGTGATGTTTTTTTCCCCAAAAATTTTTTGAATAGGGGATGGTGTAGAACAGGGGTTCCCAACCTTTTGATTTCTGTGGACCCCCACTTTAACATTAATGGAACCCAGGGACCCCCACTGAATCATCATGGGAATCCGGGGCTCTGCTGGAAGCTGGGGACTTAATTTGTCAATATTTGTTAATATTTTTTAATTTTCTAGGCTCTCGCGGACCCCCTGAGAAGGCTTTGCGGACCCCCAGGTGTCCCTGGACCACAGGTTGGGAACCACTGGTGTAGAAGTTGGTGCCATCGTGTGGATGCAGGGATGGTTCTTCCGCAAGTGGAGAGCCTGTCCCATTTTGATGGCGTCTTCGAAGGTTCCTTGGCTGAATGAAGAGTTGACAAAGTTGAGGATGGGTGCGAGGGCATCTTCTTGAAGGGATGTCTCAACGGACGATGGTGGATTATCATCTTCATAGTAAGTGGCGTTCACCGAGTTGAGAATGTTGATAGTTCAACATATGAGAAGAGGTTTAACGCTGCCTATTTGGGGGTAGACATGCTGGGGATGGAAGGACAGTGGTTTTCTGTTGTGTGTTGCTTGATGTAGGTTCTCATTGTGTTGCTCTACTTGTCGCAGAACCGATTGATGCTGTTGCATTTGTCAACCGGTGCCATATTGGATGGTTTGGGGTGGTGATTAACGCACTGCTTGATGGCTTTGAAATGCCCTTTGCCCACTGGTGGATTTTCTGTTGGTGAGAGAAGGTCTGCACCTCAAACAGTTCCCCGAGCATGGGAGTCATCAACAGACATTTTCTCGTGGACTTACAATGCACCTGTTTTTAGAGGTTTCCGGGGTGTACCCCACTACTGCAGGACTCGGCTTGGAAGCTTGTTTTTTTTTTTTAATTTGCAGTTGAGCTGCGTTGTAGATGGTCTTTCACGGTCTTGGAAACAAATACTGTGCTGACATCACATTTGAGCAGGGGGGAGTTAGAACTTCTTCATGGAGCGATGCCACGTGGCATTCATTCTTTTTCACTTTTGGTTGGGCTTGGTGCATTCGTTTGGTGTGCTGGGTGGGAAGGGGGTGGCGAAGGGGGCCTTAGCCTCGTCTCCTCGCAGGTGCTGATCTTTACCTTGGGATGAGCACGAGTCACGTGCTGTGACTGGAGGGTCCACTTCCCGCCACCAATACCCCTCGACGAATGAATAACTGGAGACTCCCCGCCATGCAGCCGCCATCTTTGTTTGCAGTTTTACTTCCCCACATCACAGGAGGATTCATGTACGTAGCGGAGTATCATATTTTCTTGTCAATTTTTCCTTTTAAAAATGGTACAGTTTTTTTTTTTCACAATGTTTTCATAGTTCGGTAATTTTCTTATTCTGCACAGCTGAACTTTTTTTCACTCTTGCTCTTTTTAAACTCAAATGTCGCCTAGCTAGAGCATTTACGCTTTAGTGCTATGTATAAAAAGTGGAAGTTTTCACATTTTGGCAATTTGAATTTTTCAGAAAAGTCGCCTGGCGCTACAAGGAAAGTGCACCCGCGGGTTCGCTGGAAAACCGCAGAAGATTTGAGAAAGACGAGAGTTAAGCAGCTTATCTGGTGACAGTTGCGAGGGGGTCTCCTCTAGGAAGGGATGTGGGTGGGGTCCTGGGGTGATAGCGGCGCGGCCTCCCCCCTCAGAGCATCCTCTGACCACCAGAGCTTCCCGGACTGCTGCTGGGGGGGCTGGGGCTGTTAGCAGAAGTGATGCTGAGGGCGGGGCGCTGCCAGTAACTCCCGAGCCGGAGGGGGGTGTCCACAGCGCTGCGGGGACACTTTTTCAGCGAAAGCGACTTCGAGGGAAGGACACGGATGCGCGCGCTTTTTGAGCCTTTCGGGGAGTGTCAGGCGGGGGTTTGGCGCTATTTTCAAAGCAGGCGCTAGAGCAACGGGTACCAGGGTGCCAGGGATTGTCGAAGTGACGTCACGCACCCTTTGACACCCAGTGACGTAACAGAGGTAAAACACTTGTCACCCATGTCCTTAGCACAGCAAGTGTTCAGGATGTGTCTGGCGCTCACTTTCAGGGTTGTAGCTTTCATTGGTGCAGAAGGTGCTGTGGCACCGGGGCCCAGAGGCCTGTGTGACACACTTAACTCTGATTATTTCTGTATTCTATAATTGAAACAGCTGCCAGGGCAGCCATTTGCTTCCTTGGTATGGGGCCCAGGACATACTGGCTAGCTACGGCTTACTTTGTGGTGTGGATTTGTCCTTCAGGACCCCTGAGGTCAACGGTTGGAAGGACAGCGCCAAGGACAGGGGGCTAGCTTGGTCACTGAGACCTGTGTGTGCGTGCGTGCAGCAGTGGGTATGAGAGGGGCCTAAAGGCAGTGCTTAATTTGTGCTTGTTGTTTCCGGTGCTGAGCACCAGCACTTATTTTTGAGGGCCGGGGCTTATTTTCTGCCTCGAGCATTTTCTGTGAGCAAAATACACATATGGGAAAGACAGAGGAAGGGAAAAACGAAACAGCGTCACAAAGAGAGAAAGTAGAATGCTGTGAGAGTGAGCTGAAGGGGGAAGGAGTGGCTGTAAATGGATTGGAGAGGCCCAAGATGGCTTCAGGATTACGCTGCCTCAGTATTCCGTGCTCGCACATTTAACTCCTGCAGCCACGTGTTTGAGGAGGGCTTTAGCACTGCACCTTTTTATTTACAAATTAAGCACTGTCTAAAGGGCAGTGGAAAGAGGGGAATGCAGATTGGTAGGAGTACTAAGGGAGAAAACACAATACTTTGTAAAATAACCAACATTTATGAGGACTTTTAAAACAGAGAATGAGAGTGTGTGTGCATTTTTTTTTCTGTGTATGCAAAACTCCCTGGTGAAATCCGACAGACACAATACTATAACTGACTGAAAGCACCTGTACCCAACTATTCATCAGAAAATACATTTATTAGGGAGTGTGATACCCTAAACACCCCCCCTGAAGCTACTCCCCTGGCTACCCTGCCTTGACGTCCATGCTTCCAACCACTTGACTCTGGATAAATAGTAGTCGACGGGTACCCCCATGCCAAGTGTGACCCCTTCCTCCAGGCCTCACTCTTTAGCCAAAAGGCTTTGCATGCTGGGATCTTCCAAGCACATGTCCCAGAATACTCTGATGTCAGCAGTAGCAGGAGATGTTGCACGTGACGTGGGGTCCATTGTGTAGGAAAGAAAGTGCCCCTTTTGTCATGGTTACCCCTCCCACGTTTTGCCTGGTATTGATGCTGACTTGACTGTGTGTGTGCTGGGATCCTGCTAACCAGGCCCCAGCACCAGTGTTCTCTCCCTAAAACTGTACCTTTGTTTCTACAATTGGCACAGCCCTGTTACACAGTTAAGCCCCTTGTAAAAGGTACCCATGGTACTGAGGGCCCTGTGGCCAGGGGAGGTCTCTAAGGGTTGCAGCATGTATTATGCCACCCTAGGGGACCCCTCACTCAGCGCATGTACACTGCCTCACAGCTTGTGTGTGCTGGGTGGGAGAAAAAGACAGTCAACATGGCATTCCTTTCAGGGTCCATGCCTACAAACCACGGCCTGTGGCATAGGTAAGTCACCCCTCTAGCAGGCCTTACAGCCTTAAGGCCAGGGTGCACTATACCACAGGTGAGGGCATAGCTGCATGAGCAATATGCCCCCACAGTGTCTAAGCAAAACCTTAGACATTGTAAGTGTGGCCATATTAAATACATGGGCTGGGAGTTTGTCATTATGAACTTCACAGCTCAATGATGGTTTCTGTGAAGACTGAGAAGTTTGATATCCAACTTCTCAGCACAATAAACCCACACTGATGCCAGTGTGGGATTTATTGTACAATGCACACAGAGGGCATCTCAGACATGCCCCCCTGTATTTTACCCAACCCTTTAGTGTAAGGCTGACGAGTCTGTGCCAGCTTGCCACTAATAGACACGTTTCTGACCACACGGGGTGAGGGACTCTGTGCTCTCGGGGTTCAGAAACAAAGCCTGCCCTGGGTGGAGGTGCTTCACACCTCCCCCTGCAGGAACTGCAACACTTGGCGGTGAGCCTCAAAGGCTCAGGCCCCCTCCTACAGTGCCCCAGGGCACTCCAGCTAGTGGAGATGCCTGCTCCTGGACCAAGCCACACATTTGGCGACAGGTTCTGTGGGAACATTAGGTAGAAAAGGAGGAGTGACCACTGCAGCTAGGACCACTCCTAAGATGTCCAGAGCCCTCCTTGCAAAATCCTCCATCATGGTTTGGAGGACAGGGACCAATAGGAATAGGACTGTGCCCCAAAGGGAGTGGGCACAGGAAGGTGTAGCCACTCTCAGGGACAGTAGCCATTGGCTACTTCCCTCTGACCCCTGTAACACCCGTAAATCTAGTGTTTAGGGGCACCCCTGAACCTTACTCACCAGGTTCTTGGCGATCCCAAGAAAGAAGAAAGAAGAAGGACTGCAAAGCTGATGCCAGCAGTGAAGACTCCAGATGACAACTGACTTGGCCTGAGCCCTACCGGCCTGTCCACAGCTTCAAGACTCCTGCTACAAAAAGGACAAACATTCTGCAGGACCAGAGATCTCTACTAACCTCCAGAGGACTGCCTCCTCAGTAGAGGACCAAGAACTCCAGAGGACAGTGATCCTGTCAAAAGAAACCCTCCAAAAGGACTCCTAAACCGGTTCGGATTGGTGAGCCCTGCCCACTCTGCAGGTGGTGCACCGGTTCAGAGAAGGTTCCCAGACTATTCAGACTGCGAGTCCACTCTGGGTTGACCCCTCCTGGCCAGCACGACGACTCCTGCAGCCTGAATCCAGAGGACTCCCCTGACTGCGATCGGATCCGACGAAGATTCCCAACTCCCAAACATACCCCTGTATCCACAGCCCCCTGGCCTTGGGGAATCCCACCGACAATCCAGCGACATCCAGCGGACGTTGTATCTGTACAGCAGTACACCTGGGTGGCCAGGAAACCGGCATACTCCTGTCTTCCCTGTAAACGCATAGTATCATGCATGGAAAGGACAGGCTGGCTGAGCCTGGACTCCCTATATCTGTAAGCAGCATATAAGGAAAGGACAGCCTGGGGCAAGCCATTGATTCCCTGTGTCTCAGCAGTAGTTTGCATAGAAGGGAGAGACTGGCTGAGCTCAGACTACCTGTATCTGTATGCAGCATATAAGGAAGGTACAAGCTATAAGTAAGGGACAGGCTGGGGCAAGCCATGGATTCCCTGTGTCTCAGCAGTAGTATGCATGGAACGGACAGGCTGGTGAGGCTTCAGTTACAGTTACCTGTGTCTGCCTAGCAGTATGCACGGGTGCACAGCCCACTCTAATCCTGTCTTCCCTGTATTTTCTGAGTAGCATGCATGCATGGAGGGGGTCAGACTGGTTGGGCTCGACTTCCTGTGTTTGCACAGACATTAAAATATAGGCTCACCCAGTATCCCTAGGAATCTGGTTATCAAACACAATAACAAACAGTGGTCCTTTGGAATCACTTGGCCAACAGCCCTTAGTATACATGGGGGCAAACAGTGCACACTCTAATAGAGGGGTCTCCAACCTTTTCTGTAGTCATAGAAAATCATTGTGAGTTACCGACGTCTAAACAACTCACATATTGTTACCAGGCGCCCCCAAGCCCAGCTTCATTGACTTTAAGTCTATTGTCCATAGAGCCAGATACTATAGTTTAAGCAACATACTTTGACAAGGAGCAATATGACAAGGCTGCAAAGTGTGTCAGTGAGAAAGTGGTCTTTGGGGATGTATAAACCTGTGTGCATATGAATGTGATATATGTGTATGGGAGACTGAGTGCCTATGTTGTATGTATTTGTGGCATAGGTCTTGCCCTTCACCATACATGTATACAACAAACATACAACAATTTTTTTATGGAAAATATTTGAAGTGCAGAAAACTGTTTTGCACAAATGTTCATTTGTGGAACATTTTTCTGCACCTTAAATTTCTCTCATTTTTAAAAAAATGGCTATTTTTCAGTCATACATATGGCACAGTGCCAACTGACAACTGGGAGTAAGAGACCTGGTGTTTGTAAATGTGACCCTGTGACATGGGAAAAATATAAAGAGTTAATTTAATCATTAGGGTAACTTTTCATTTTAATGTTTTCCTATTTAAAAGCATTCAGAAACATAAGTTTGTTATCAAGCTCCCACAACATTGAGATTACAACGACTTTTATTTAAGGGTTAAATACCTCAGTGCTTCAGTTCTTCACCTCTGTGCCCCAGCCCAAGCCTGGGTCATAAATCTGACTGAGCACTGGTCATTATCAGGCCCTGCTGTCTGCAGCCTGGTGATAATAATGTGAATAAACACAGCAGCCCCTTACCTTTAAAAGGAAATTGTGACCCTGTGCTTATTTAAAAATGAACACAAAGCTGTGAGCTACTCTGAAAGTGTATGGGTGCTACTGGTAGATGGCAATGGACTGGTTGGAGACACCTGCTCTAACATCAAGTGAAGCAAACCAAATTACTTCATAAAGCAGTCATAAATTCTGCAATATTCAGTATAAAATATATTGATTTTGCTCAGTGTACACAAATAATGCAGTTCATCTAGGACAGTCCTCACCGTGCTCCAAAAGACGTGAGGGCGCAGTACAAGTGATTACTGAAAAAGTGGGATGTGCTTGGAAAACTGTCATTTTAAAAGAGTACATTCTCTGTTGTGGGGGCAGCAGAGAATTTTCAGTAGAGGACAGACGAAGGAGAATGCTGTACTCAACAAGGTGTGCCCTGGCTTGAGGCACGGTGCCAGTCTCCTGTGGCTTCCGGTGAGTGGGCACTTTCAAGCCTCTGACTTAGACAGAGGATTAGACAAGGTTGCCCACTGCTACTCCCACCATTATTCTGTTTCACATTGCATCATTAGTCTAATGCCCATAGTGCACATACAGACAGGTATAAATATAGATACATCAATTGTAGACATGGGCGCTGGGCCAAGGTACACAGAGCCGCAGGAATGGACATAGACACATGGACATGCAGAGATAGATGCTGGGGCATGGGAACACAACAACAGAGAGACACAGGTATGGACATAGATACATCGGCATGTAAACATGGACGCGGGGATATAAGGACACAACAACATGGAGGCACAGTTATGGACATAGATGCTCGGGCATGCGGCCATGGTCACTGGAGCATCTGGACACAACAACACAGATACACGGGTATGGACACAGACATGCAGACTTGGACATTTGGAAACAACACTGAGACAGGAGTATGGATGGAGACACGGTAAACATGGGTGCTGGGACTCTGACAGGGCCCTTGGGACATCAGCCCTGAAGGAAGGACATCAGGGTACACTGGCATAGGCACACAGAAAACAGACACCAGTGCATGGGAGGATAGAGAAGGGGGCAGGGAGGACATAGAGACATGGACACTAGGACTCGTACAAGGAATCTGGACAGGCGCACTGACACAAACAGAATGAGACACGTTAATGCAGAGACATATAAAGAGACTGTGGAAAAGCATTGGCAAAGTAAGAGATACTGGCGGTCATTCTGACCGCGGCGGGCGGCGGTCGCCGCCCGCCATGCGGTTACCGCTGAATGACCGCACCGCGGTCAAAAGACCGCGGCGGTCATTCCAACTTTCATGCTGGGCCGGCGGGCGACCGCCAAAAGGCCGTCCGCCGGCCCAGCGGGAAAGCCCCTGTAACGAGGAAGCCGGCTCCAAATGGAGCCGGCGGAGTTGCAGGGGTGCGACGGGTGCAGTGGCACCCGTCGCGATTTTCACTGTCTGCAAGGCAGACAGTGAAAATCTTTGTGGGGCCCTGTTAGGGGGCCCCTGCACTGCCCATGCCAGTGGCATGGGTAGTGCAGGGGCCCCCAGGGGCCCCACGGCACCCGTTCCCGCCATCCTGGTTCTGGCGGTGGACACCGCCAGAAACAGGCTGGCGGGAAGGGGGTCGGAATCCCCATGGCGGTGCTGCAAGCAGCGCCGCCATGGCGGATTCCCTGGGCCAGGGGAAAACCGGCGGGAAACCGCCAGTTCCCCTTTTCTGACCGCGGCTTTACCGCCGCGGTCAGAATAGCCCAGGAAGCACCGCCAGCCTGTTGGCGGTGCTTCCGCCGCCCTCCGCCATGGCGGTCATGGACCGCCAGGGTCAGAATGACCCCCACTATCTTTTTTTTTTAGCCATGTTGTACAGCATGACTGAAAGTAAAAAAAAAAAAGTGCTGTGACACAGCCAGAACTTTGCTAATGCTTGTTTCATTAACTTAGAGAGCAAGCCTTGGCAAAGCCAATAGGTCTCACCTATGCAAGAGCTATTGGCTTTGCCAATGTGTTTTAGCCATGTCATACACCAGTGTGGCTGCTGTTCAGCATGGCTAAAAGTTAGTGGCTTGGAGTGGAATGGTGAAGAGTGGAGTGTTGTAGAGTGGAGTGGCCGAGAGTTTTGTTCATTAGAATGGAATAGTGTGGAGTCGTGTAGAGAGGCATACACTGGAGTGGCTTAGAGTAGAGTGCATTGACCTAGAGTGCATTGGCCTAGAGTGTTGCAGAGTGTGGTGGCATTGAATTCAGCAGAGTACAATGCAGCATCGTAGAGTGGAGTGGCGCAGAGTGGAGAGGCACACAGTGGTGCAGGGTAGAGAGCCGCAGGGTAGAGAGGTGCACAGTAGAGTTGTTCAGAGTGCTGTGGCATAGAGTGCAGTGGCGTAGAGGAAAGTGGTGCAGAGTGGAGTGTGTAGAGTTGAGTGATGCAGGCAGCAGTGGTGCAGAGGGGAGTTGAATGGCATAGAGTGCAGTGCCATAGAGAGCAGAGCGGATCTGAGTGACAGAGTGTACTGGCACGGAGTAGAGCAGGATAGAGTGGTGCAGAGTAGAGTATAGGGCCACACAGTGCAGTGGCATACGGTGCAGTGGTGTAGAGTGGAGTAGCGTAGAGGGGAGTAGTGCAGAGTACAGTGGCGTAGAGTTCAGTGGCAGAAAGTGCAGTGTTGCAGAGTACAGTGTCAGAGTGCAGTTGAGAAGTGTGGAGTAGAGTGGCATAGAGCGCAATGGTGTAGAGTACAGTGATGTGGAGTAGAATGCAGTAGTGTAGAATGGAGTGACAGAGTGCAGTTGTGGAGAGTGCATTAGCGTAGAGTGCAGTTGTTAAGAGTAGAGGGGCGTAGAGTGCAGTGGCATGGAGTGGTACAGAATGGAGTAGAATAGAGTGCAGTGGCATACAGCAGATTGTTTCAGAGTAGAGTGAAGTGGCATAAAGTGGAGTGGTGCAGTAGGGTAGAAAAGGCATAGAGTGCAGTGGCATAGAGTAAAGTGGTGTAGAGTGCAGTGGCGCAGAGTGCAATGGTGCAGAGCAGTTTACAGTGGCATACAGTGGATTGACATAGAGTGCAGTGGCATAGAGTAAAGTGGTGTAGAGTGCAGTGGCGCAGAGTGCAATGGTGCAGAGCAGTTTACAGTGGCATACAGTGGATTGACATAGAGTGCAGTGGCATAGAGTAAAGATGAGTAGAGTGCAGTGGCGTAGAGTGCAATGGTGCAGAACAGATTAAAGTGGCATACAGTGGATTGGCATAGAGTGCAGGGGCAGAGAGTTGAGTGGTATAGAGTAAAGTGCATTGGCGTAGAGTCGATTGGCATTGAGTGCAGTAGCATAGACTGCAGTTTTGTAGAGTACAGCGACATAGAGTGGAGTTGTGCAGAGTAGATTGGTGTGGCCTAGACTAGAGGGCTGCAGAGTGGAGTGCAGTGATGCAGAGTGGCGAAGAGTGCATTGGCATACAGTAGAGTGGTACAGGGTAGAGAAGAAAGGAGTAACGTGAAGTGGCATAGAGTGCAGTGGAGTAGAGTGGAGTGGTGCAGAGTGCAGTGGCATGGAGTGGCGCAGAGTAGACTGGAGTGGCGTAGAGTGGAGTATTCATGCTGTGGTAGCACTGCTATCATAGACAACACATTTTCTATTGATAATACCATTCCATTTCCACTGACCTACAGTTTTACTAATAAAACTATTCAGTGCACATACGAAAATGTGAGCAAATTGCATCACCTAATTGAATGATTTGTTTTGATCATATTAAAGTATTTGTTTCCAACACACTTCAGAAATAACAAAAAATGTGATTCATTTGTGCGTTCATAATTCTGATATATTCTGACTTACACAATTCATTTAAATATTGTTGTGTGCTAGAAAAAAAACTATTTAGTACCACCCCCCCCAAGTATCCAGCAAGATTGTCACATAAATTCGCTCACTTTGAAGTCAGAGAAACAAAAGTAAACAAGTGCCCTCGAAAGGCAGCACCTGATATTTGACCTTGGTCTTTGAATGCACAGCAAATGTGATGAGATAAAAACAAGATTTACAACCCTGTTTATAGAAAGGAACCACTTCGAAGGATGCTGTGAATAAGTGTTTGGCAAGGGAAGGACTGAACTCGAGCTGGAGATCCTAAAACAAATAAAGCCAGAAAATGGAAAGCAAGAAATGTGAGTTACAAACCACAAAGCCAATGGCAAGCAACCATCAGAATGCATTTCTAAGTCAACTTTCTGAATGTCCCCAAGTTGTCTTTAGCAGACCAGACAGCTGCGCTGTTTGGTAGGCTGCGACCTAAAAAGGGGGGTGCAACGCTGAGCCCTCCTCGCCTCCATACCAGAGCCCCTTCCCTGCCAGCTTCAATGGCAGATTGATATATCCATGATGGTTATCAAAGATTGCATTTGAACTTGCAATCAAAAGTAATATGAGGCAGCTCCACAGTAGCGCTTTTTTTTTAGCTGGCAGGTGGGCACAGGGCCAACAAGTGGGAGCGGGGCAGGTGGGTGGGACAAGCAGCACATTGGACAGCAAAAGGAAGCCAGGGGAAAGGCCAAGCAACACGACAGTTAGCGGTGGGCAAGCAACATGACGGACAGCGGGAGTGGTACAAGAGGGGTCAAACATCACAATGGAGACAGCGGAAACACATGCACTGTTATGGAGTGCTTCTGCAGTAAGAAAAAAGTAGCTCTGAAAGCACGAGCTGAGGAAGCACTACTTGGGCCATGCTCCAGGGGAGGGCCAAACACTAGAAAAGGAAGTGAAGCTGGCATGAGCTGACCAAAGAGGACCAAGTAAATGAGAATGATGATGAAGCCAAACCCTAGGTAAGCAAAGGGCAGGCTCTGAGTCTCCTGTAAATAAAAAAACATGACTTGCAAATTTAAGGTGAGACGTAAAAAGGGCACTGACATAGAGGCATTCAGACAAAGGCATTACACATCAGCATTAGAACAAATCAGTGTGAGGCAGACAGGGACACTGCAACCATGGAGACATCCACAGGGTATGTGGCTTAAGGCTATCTCCCCCTGAGATGTTCAAGCAAACAGTACTGACCCCGGAGCTTGGCACATGGATGGTCAGTAGGGTATGGGGTGTGGAGCTTGAGTGGTGGGCGTTTAAGGGTGGTTGGATCAGGAGTTCACTTACTGGACCCTTCACCCATGGGCAGGTCAAGAGGAGATTTTTACTGCCCTTATAGCCTAATACTGGGGGTGATGGGTGCTAGACTGAGTGGTTACTTGGAACATGAACATTAGGACACAGACAGAACATGAACACTAGGACACGGACACTGGAACATGAACAATGGAACACATACACTGGAGCATGAACACTGGGACACTGACACTGGAGCACGGACCCTAGAACAAAGACACTGGAACACGAACACTAGAATACAGACACTGGAACATGAATTCTTGGATACAGACAGAATATGAACGCTGGAACACGGACACTGGAACATGAACAATGGAACACATACACTGGAGCATGAACACTGGGACACTGGAGCACGGACCCTAGAACAAAGACAATGGAACACGAACACTAGAATACAGACACTGGAACATGAATTCTTGGATACAGACAGAATATGAACACTGGAACACGGACACTGGAACACGGACACTAGAACACACACTGGAACATGAATTCTTGGATACAGACAGAATATGAACGCTGGAACACGGACACTGGAACATGAATTCTTGGATACAGACAGAATATGAACGCTGGAACACGGACACTGGAACATGAATTCTTGGATACAGACAGAACATGAACACTGGAACATGGTCTCTGGAATACGGACACTAGAACACACACTGGAACATGAACTCTTGGATACAGACAGAACATGAACGCTGGAACATAGCCACCGAAACATGAACCGTGGGACACAGACACTGGAGCATGAACACTGGAAGACAGCCACTGGAACATGAACACTGGGACAATGACACTGGAGCTCAGACACTAGAACAAAGACACTGTAACAAGGACACTAGAAAACAGACACTGGAACATGAATTCTTGGATACAGACAGAATATGAAGGCTGGAACACATTCACTGGAACACGGACACCGGAACAAAGACAGTAGAACACACGGACACTGAAACATTAATTCTTGGATACAGACAGAATATGAAGGCTGGAACACATTCACTGGAACACGGACACCGGAACAAAGACAGTAGAACACACGGACACTGAAACATGAATTCTTGGATACAGACAGAATATGAACGCTGGAACACGGACACTGGAACACAGACACTAGAACACAGACACTGGAAAATGAATTCTTGGATACAGACAGAACATGAACGCTGGAACATAGTCACCGGAACATGAACACTGGGACACAGACACTGGAGCATGAACACTGGAACATAGCCACTGGAGCATGAATACTGGGACAATGACACTGGAGCATGGATACTAGAACAAAGACACTGGACACAATAACATGGACACTGGAACACAGACACTGAAACACAGACACTGGGACAAAGACACAAGAACACAGACACTGAAAGATGGAAACTGGCACAAAAACACTGAAACATGGACACTGGGACACAGACACAAGAACACAGGCACTGGGACACAGACACAAGAACATGGATCCTGGGACACAGACACAAGAACACAGACACGGGGACACAACACAGGGACACTGAATCATGGTCATTGGAACACAGATACATGAACACAGACACTGGAAAACAGAGGAGCGGGGCAGGTGGGTGGGACAAGCAGCACATTGGACAGCAAAAGGAAGCCAGGGGAAAGGCCAAGCAACACGTCAGTTAGCGGTGGGCAAGCAACATGACGGACAGCGGGAGTGGTACAAGAGGGGTCAAACATCACAATGGAGACAGCGGAAACACATGCACTGTTATGGAGTGCTTCAGCAGTAAGAAAAAAGTAGCTCTGAAAGCACGAGCTGAGGAAGCACTACTTGGGCCATGCTCCAGGGGAGGGCCAAACACTAGAAAAGGAAGTGAAGCTGGCATGAGCTGACCAAAGAGGACCAAGTAAATGAGAATGATGATGAAGCCAAACCCTAGGTAAGCAAAGGGCAGGCTCTGAGTCTCCTGTAAATAAAAAAACATGACTTGCAAATTTAAGGTGAGACGTAAAAAGGGCACTGACATAGAGGCATTCAGACAAAGGCATTACACATCAGCATTAGAACAAATCAGTGTGAGGCAGACAGGGACACTGCAACCATGGAGACATCCACAGGGTATGTGGCTTAAGGCTATCTCCCCCTGAGATGTTCAAGCAAACAGTACTGACCCCGGAGCTTGGCACATGGATGGTCAGTAGGGTATGGGGTGTGGAGCTTGAGTGGTGGGCATTTAAGGGTGGTTGGATCAGGAGTTCACTTACTGGACCCTTCACCCATGGGCAGGTCAAGAGGAGATTTTTACTGCCCTTATAGCCTAATACTGGGGGTGATGGGTGCTAGACTGAGTGGTTACTTGGAACATGAACATTAGGACACAGACAGAACATGAACACTAGGACACGGACACTGGAACATGAACAATGGAACACATACACTGGAGCATGAACACTGGGGCACTGACACTGGAGCACGGACCCTAGAACAAAGACACTGGAACACGAACACTAGAATACAGACACTGGAACATGAATTCTTGGATACAGACAGAATATGAACGCTGGAACACGGACACTGGAACATGAACAATGGAACACATACACTGGAGCATGAACACTGGGACACTGGAGCACGGACCCTAGAACAAAGACAATGGAACACGAACACTAGAATACAGACACTGGAACATGAATTTTTGGATACAGACAGAATATGAACACTGGAACACGGACACTGGAACACGGACACTAGAACACACACTGGAACATGAATTCTTGGATACAGACAGAATATGAACGCTGGAACACGGACACTGGAACATGAATTCTTGGATACAGACAGAATATGAACGCTGGAACACGGACACTGGAACATGAATTCTTGGATACAGACAGAACATGAACACTGGAACATGGTCTCTGGAATACGGACACTAGAACACACACTGGAACATGAACTCTTGGATACAGACAGAACATGAACGCTGGAACATAGCCACCGAAACATGAACCGTGGGACACAGACACTGGAGCATGAACACTGGAAGACAGCCACTAGAACATGAACACTGGGACAATGACACTGGAGCTCAGACACTAGAACAAAGACACTGTAACAAGGACACTAGAAAACAGACACTGGAACATGAATTCTTGGATACAGACAGAATATGAAGGCTGGAACACATTCACTGGAACACGGACACCGGAACAAAGACAGTAGAACACACGGACACTGAAACATTAATTCTTGGATACAGACAGAATATGAAGGCTGGAACACATTCACTGGAACACGGACACCGGAACAAAGACAGTAGAACACACGGACACTGAAACATGAATTCTTGGATACAGACAGAATATGAACGCTGGAACACGGACACTGGAACACAGACACTAGAACACAGACACTGGAAAATGAATTCTTGGATACAGACAGAACATGAACGCTGGAACATAGTCACCGGAACATGAACACTGGGACACAGACACTGGAGCATGAACACTGGAACATAGCCACTGGAGCATGAATACTGGGACAATGACACTGGAGCATGGATACTAGAACAAAGACACTGGACACAATAACATGGACACTGGAACACAGACACTGAAACACAGACACTGGGACAAAGACACAAGAACACAGACACTGAAAGATGGAAACTGGCACAAAAACACTGAAACATGGACACTGGGACACAGACACAAGAACACAGGCACTGGGACACAGACACAAGAACATGGATCCTGGGACACAGACACAAGAACACAGACACGGGGACACAACACAGGGACACTGAATCATGGTCATTGGAACACAGATACATGAACACAGACACTGGAAAACAGACACTGGAGCACAGACACTGGAACACGGACACTAGAACACAGACACTGGAACATGAACACTGGGACACAGACACTGGAGCATGAACACTAGAACAAAGACACTGGAACATGGACACTAGAACACAGACACTGGAACATGAACACTGGGACACAGACACTGGAGCATGAACACTAGAACAAAGACACTGGACCACGGACACTAGAACACAGTCACTGGACCATGAACTGCTGGATACAGACAGAACACAAATGCTGGAACACTGACACTGGACCATGAACTCTTGGATACAGACAGAACATGAACGCTGGAGCACAGAAACTGAAATGCAGACACTGGGACACAGACACAAGAACACGGACACTGGCATACAGACACCAGAGCACGGACACTGTGACACAGACACAAGAACAAGGATATTGGGACCCAGATACTGAAACACGGACACTGGGACACATACACTAGGACACAGACAAAAGAACATTGACACTGGGGCACAGACACTGAAACATGGACACTGGTACAAAAACACTGAAACATGGACACTGGGACACAGACACAAGAATACAGGCACTGGTACACATACAAAAGAACATGGATTCTGGGACACACGCACAAGAACACAGCCACTGGGACACAGACACTGAAATGCAGACACTGGGACACAGACACAAGAACATGGAGCCTGGGACACAGGCACAAGAACACAGGCACTAGGATACAGAGGGACACCGACACTCGGCACAGACTCTGAAACATGGTCAGTGGAACAGAGTCACCAGAACACAGGCACTGGGACACAGACACTGAAACGCAGACACTGGGACACAAACACAAAAACACAGACACTGGGACACAGGCACAATAACATGAACACTGGGACACAGACACTGAAACATGGACACTGAGACACAGACACAAGAACACAGGCACTGGGACACAGACACTGAAACATGAATACTGGGACAAGACATTGAAACATGGACACTTAGACACAGACAGAAGAACACAGGTACTGGAACATAGACACAAGAACATGGATCATGTGACACAGACACTGGGACACAGGGACACAAACACTGAAACATGGTCACTGGAACACAGACACTGGAACACGGACACTAGAACACGGACACTGAAACATGAACACTGGGACACATACACTGAAGCATGAACACTAGAACAAAGACACTGGAACACGGATACTGGAACATGAACTCTTGGATACAGACAGAACATGAATGCTGGAACACTGGCACTGGAACATGAACACTGGGGCACAACACTGGACCATGGACACTAGAACACAGTCACTGGAACATTAACTTTTGGATACAGACAGAACATGAATGCTGGGACACAGACACTGGAACACAGACACTGGAACACGGACACTAGAACAAAGACACTGGAATATGAACTCTTGGATGCAGACAGAACATGAACGCTGGAACAGACACTAGAACAGAGACACTTGAGCATGAACTCTAGAACACAGACACCAGAACACAAACACAAGAACAAGGACATTGGGACACAGATACTGAAACATGGACACTGGGACACAGACACAAGTACATGGACATTGGGACACAGACACAATAACATGGACACTGGGACACAGACACAAGAACACAGACACAAGAACATAGACACTGGGACACAGACACAAGAACATGGAAACTGGGACACAGACACAATAACATGGATCCTGGGACATAGACACAATAACATGGATCATGTGACACAGACACAAGAACATGGATCATGTGACACAGACACTGGGACACAGGGACACAAACACTGAAACATGGTCACTGGAACACGGACACTAGAACACGGACACTGCAACATGAACACTGGGACACATACACTGGAGCATGAACACTAGAAAAAGACACTGGAACACGGATACTGGAACATGAACTCTTGGATACAGACAGAACATGAATTCTGGAACACTGACACTGGAACATGAACACTGGGGCACAACACTGGACCATGGACACTAGAACACAGTCACTGGAACATGAACTTTTGGATACAGACAGACCATGAATGCTGGGACACAGACAATGGAACACAGACACTGGAGCACAAACACTGGAACACGGACACTAGAACAAAGACACTGGAATATGAACTCTTGGATTCAGACAGAACATGAACGCTGGAACAGACACTAGAACAGAGACACTTGAGCATGAACTCTAGAACACAGACACTAAAAAGCAGACACTAGAACACAGACACCAGAACACAGACACAAGAACAAGGACATTGGGACACAGATACTGAAACATGGACACTGGTACACAGACACAAGTACATGGACACTGGGACACAGACACAAGAACACAGACACAAGAACATAGACACTGGGACACAGACACAAGAACATGGAAACTAGGACACAGACACAATAACATGGACACTGGGACACAGGAACATGGACACTGGGACACAGACAGTGAAAAACAGACACTAGGACACAGACACAAGACCATAGACACTGTAGCACGGATACTAGAACAAAGACACTGGAACCTGAACTCTTGGATACAGACAGAACATGAACGCTGGAACACAGACACTAGAACAGAGACACTTGAGCGTGAACTCTAGAACACAGACACTGAAATGCAGACACTGGAACACAGACACAAGAACACAGACACGGGGACACAGACACCAGAACACGGACACTGTGACACAGACACAAGAACAAGGACATTGAGACACAGATACTGAAACATGGACACTGGGACACAGACACAAGTACATGGACACTGGGACACAGACACAAGAACACAGACACAAGAACATGGAAACTGGGACACAGACACAATAACATGGACACTGGAACACAGATACATGAACACAGACACTGGGACGCAGACACAAGAACACAGGCAGTGGGACACAGTCACAAGAACATGGACACTGAACAGACCACTGGGACACAGACATAAGAACATGGACACTGGGACACAGACACTGAAACACAGACACTGGGACACAGACACTGAAAGGTGGACACTGGGCACAAAAACACTTAAACATGGACACTGGGACACAGGCACAAGAACACAGGCACTGGGACACAGACACTGAAACATGGTCACTGGAACACAGACACTGGAGCACAGACACTGGAACACGGACACTAGAACACAGCCACTGGAACATGAACACTGGCTCACAGACACTGGAGCATGAACACTAGAACAAAGACACTGGAACATAAACTCTTGGATACTGACTGAACATGAACGCTAGAACACAGATACTGGAACATGAACGCTGGGACACACTGGACCACGGACCCTAGAACACAGACATTGGAACATGAACTCTTGGATACAGACAGAACATGAACGCTGGAATACAGACACTGGAGCACAGACACTGTACCAAGGATACTAAACAAAGACACTAGAATATGAACTCTTGGATACAGACAGAACATGAACACTGGAACACAGACCCTAGAACAGAGACACTGGGACATGAACGCAGGAACACAGACACTAAAATGCAGACACTGGGACACAGACACAAGAACACTGACATTAGGGCACAGACACCAGAACACGGACACTGTGACACACACAAGAACAAGGACATTGGGACACAGATACCGAAACATGGACACTGGGACACAAGTACATGGACACTGGGACACAGACACTGAAACACAGACACAAGAACATAGACACTGGGACACAGACACAAGAACACAGGCACTGGGACACAGACACAAGAACATGGATCCTGGGACACAGACACCAAACACAGACACTGGGACACAGACAGAGGGACACCGACACTCGGCACAGACACTGAAACATGGTCACTGGAACACAGATACATGAACACAGACACTGGGACAGAGACAAAGAGCACGGGCAGTGGGACACAGTCACAAGAACATGGACACTGAACACGGCCACTGGGACACAGACAAAAGAACACGGACACTGGGACAGAGTCACCAGAACACAGGCACTGGGACACAGACACTGAAACGCACACTGGGACACCAACACAAGAACACAGACACCAGGACACAGATACAAGAACACGGGCAGTGGGACACAGTCACAAGAACACAGACACTAGGACACAGGCACTGAAACATGGGACACTGGAACAAGACACTGAAACATGGACACTGAGACACAGACACAAGAACACAGGCATTGGGACAGAGACACAAGAACATGGATCCTGTGACACAGACACAAGAACACAGACAGTGGGACACAGGGACACAGACACTGAAACATGGTCACTGGAACACAGACACTGGAATGTGGACACTAGAACAAGGACACTGCAACATGAACACTGGGACACATACACTGGAGCATGAACACTAGAACAAAGACACTGGAACACGGACACTAGAACACAGACACTGGAACATGAATTCTTGGATACAGACAGAACATGAATGCTGGAACACTGACACTGGAACATGAACACTGGGGCACAGACACTGGACCATGGACACTAGAACACAGTCACTGGAACATGAACTTATGGATACAGACAGAACATGAAAGCTGGGACACAGACACTGGAGCACAGACACTGGAACACGGACACTAGAACAAAGATACTGGAATATGAACTCTTGGATACAGACAGAACATGAAGGCTGGAACAGACACTAGAACAGAGACACTTAAGCATGAACTCTAGAACACAGACACTAAAATGCAGACACTAGAACACAGACACCAGAACATAGACACCAGAACACAGACACAAGAACAAGGACATTGGGACACAGATACTGAAACATGGACACGGACACACACACAAGTACATGGACAGTGGGACACAGACACAATAACATGGAAACTGGGACACAGACACAATAACATGGACACTGGGACACAGACACAGGAACATCGACACTGGGACACAGACAGTGAAACACAGACACTAGGACACAGACACAAGACCATAGACACTGGAGCACGGATACTAGAACAAAGACACTGGAACCTGAACTCTTGGATACAGACAGAACATGAACGCTGGAACACAGACACTAGAACAGAGACACTTGAGCGTGAACTCTAGAACACAGACACTGAAATGCAGACACTGGGACACAGACACGGGGACACAGACACCAGAACACAGACACAAGAACAAGGACATTGAGACACAGAAACTGAAACATGGGCACTGGGACACAGACACAAGTACATGGACACTGGGACACAGACACAAGAACACAGACAAAAGAACACGGAAACTGGGACACAGTCACAATAACATGGACACTGGAACACAGATACATGAACACAGACACTGGGACGCAGACACAAGAACACAGGCAGTGGGACACAGTCACAAGAACATGGACACTGAACAGACCACTGGGACACAGGCACAAGAACATGGAAACTGGGACACAGACACAATAACATGGACAATGGGACACAGACACAAGAACACAGGCACTGGGACAGAGAGAAAGTACATGGACACTGGGACACAGACACAATAACATGGACACTGGGACACAGACACAAGAACATGGACATTGGAACACAGATACATGAACACAGACACTGGGACGCAGACACAAGAACACAGGCAGTGGGACACGGTCACAAGAACATGGACACTGAACAGACCACTGGGACACAGACATAAGAACATGGACACTGGAACACAGACACAAGAACACAGACACTGGGACAGAGAGAAAGTACATGGACACTGGGACACAGACACAATAACATGGACACTGGGACACAGACACAAGAACACAGACACAAGAACATGGACACTGGAACACAGATACATGAACACAGACACTGGGACGCAGACACAAGAACACAGGCAGTGGGACACAGTCACAAGAACATGGGCACTGAACACGACCACTGGGACACAGACATAAGAACATGGACACTGGGACACAGACACTGAAACACAGACACTGGGACACAAACACCAGAGCACGGACACTGTGACATAGACACAAGAACAAGGACATTGGGACACAAATACTGAAACATGGACACTGGGACACAGACACAAGTACATGGACACTGAGACACAGACACAAGAACATGGACACAGACACTGAAACACGGACACTGGGACACATACGCTAAAAGGCAGACACCTGACAGAGACACAAGAACATATACTCTGGGACAATGACACTGGGTCACAGATTCACACACTAACGCTGGATACAGTCACAGATACTCGTATGAGATCCAGACACTGGGACACAGACACAAGAACATGTACACAGGGACAATGACACTGGGACATAGACGCAAGAACATATATACTGGGAGAATGACACTGGGTCACGGATACAGACACAAGAACATAGACACTGGGACAGAGACACAAGAACATATACACTGTGACAATAACACTGGGTCATGGACACACACACTAACATGGATACAGTCACAGATACTCGTATGAGATCCAGACACTGGGACACAGACACAAGAACATGTACACAGGGACAATGACACTGGGACATAGACGCAAGAACATATATACTGGGACAATGACACTGGGTCACGGATACAGACACAAGAACATAGACACTGGGACAGAGACACAAGAACATATACACTGGGACAATGACACTGGGTCATGGACACACACAGTAACGCTGGATACAGTCACAGACACTGGTATGAGATCCAGACACTGTGACACCAGTTCTGGGACACAGATGTTGGCACAAGGACATGTTGCTGGCTCTGCCCCAGCACAACTTTCCTTTCAGGAGCTTGAACCTGTCAGAAATCCCACCGCCTTTCCCTATGCCACACTCCACCTATGCAAGTGGATCCCCACTCGGAAGTTCCCAGTGTTTGATATGCAAAACAAAGTTGAATGCAGTGCAACTGAGCCTTTACTCAACTATGTTAAGCATTTAACCTTTACCCTTCCTACTTCAAACCTGCGGTTCATGTTCCCACGCAGCCCATTCACACAGCAAAAAAACGTGGAAATGCAATTCCGGTACAAGAGAGCAAAAGAATGTCTCAATTTCTGCCCCGACCGCATTCCTCAGCATACCTGGGGAAAACAGCATGTGCCTCACCTTGCTAGCACCAGCCACGACATGAACCGATACAAGGCACACCGGCCCACGCCCAGTCGCCGCAGACTCGAAGAGAGGCTGTGTGCTTATTCACAAACACGATATGTTAACCTCCCCGACAACCATGTCGAAGGACGAACATGTCATTCTTCTGGTCTAGATCTACCCGGCAATTGGATCCAAGATTATTTTGGTTGCGTGGGAGCTGTTTCGCTGTGACTTTTAGTTTGGGACCTACACAAAGATGTCTATAGAGCTGCTGCAGTATGTTGGCTTTTGACAAGGCGGATGGACAATCCTTGAAGGAACCAGTGAGGACTTAGATGCCCACATGAAGATATTCAAGAGCCCTTCCAAGAGGCCTCCAATAGACTCCTTTTTGCTACTTTGCCCTGAACATAAATTTGATCGTTTAACTCCCCTCCATGAGAAGTGGCAGACGTCCCCACAATTTTCACATTATAACATCTGGACGTTTTTCCCTTTTTGAGGGTAAAGGTTTAAGCCAATTTTCTTTGTAGGTGAGCAAAGGCATAGATTTGTCTTAAAGCATGGGTCTATAATGCAGTCTCACTTCTCGTCAGCTTCAATGGCCCCACAGACATCATTGGTCTCTCACTCATGGTCAGTTGCGTGGGCACCATAGACATAGGTGCCTTTAACGGGGTCACCTGGCCAGCTTAAACAGACGCGTATACTTTAAAAGGCTATGGACAGGCTCATCCAGCCCATGGCATAGAGTTTATTGGAGTATCTCCAAATGGTCTCCCACACTCAAAAGGGATTCTCACTTCTTAGCAGGTCTGTGATCCCACACAGGATAATTCTGCCCCCATTCTGGCCACTCTGAGTGGCTTATAATACTGTGTGAGTCCCACTTCCGGTCAGTGTGGAGATCGACATATGCCTCTAGGTAGCCTCGGGGGGGCTTTTGAGCTTTAATGGGCTCTCATTCCTAGCCAGTATCTATGTTTACACAGGCTTTAACGGACCAGGCCCAATTTCGGAAATAACATGAATTTTTCTCAAAAATGTGTTGTTCAAATCCTGAAATCACACAGCAGATGTCCCCTATTTCCTGCTGTGATCAATCCGTATGTTTTGGGTCAGCAGAGAAGGTCGTTTGCTCTACAATTTGATTCTGTCTTACAAAAAAAAATATTCTAGTCTTTTATTTCTCGGGGTGCACCACACAGTATTCGTGCTCGTATGCTCTCGGTCTCCGGTGTTTCACTCTATATTACGTGGCTTATTTCCACATGGGGTGTTTTTCCCTTTTACGTGCTGAGCCCACCTCCCCCCACACAAGGCATTTCCATCACATCATGTCATACCCTCATTTGTTGCATCCCCTCCACGCATTGTGTTTTTTTTACTCTCGGGTTTTGTACATCCTTTCCTGGGGTTTTTTCTTTTCAAATTGTTTTCAAATTGCTGAGAAACACCCCACCCCAAATTAACCGATTTAAATGAACATTCCCCCCCCCCCCCCCATGTGAGACTCTTACTTTTATACCCTTCTTTGTTATTTCTCTCTTAGAGAGCAATTTCCATTTCCTTTAATGTGGGAAATATTTCTATTTTGAGATACCACTTCTCATGCATAGTGCCCCCACCGGTATAATTTAAGCCCCCCCCCCCCACCCAGTATCCATGAACTGTGCACGCCCTGCACTTCCTCAAAAGGGTGTTTCCCCTTTTTTCCACCCACAGCATCACATCCACTTTTCACTCCATACCCCCCTGCCGTCTAAGCCCCCCCAATGTTTGGTAACATTGCAAGCAGGAAGGAAGGATGCAAACAGTCTTCTCCGGAACGGCATCGTAGCTTTCCAGAGAAGTCATTTGCATAGGAGCGCTGCCATTGGCTGCCGCGGCTCCGTATGCTAATGAGGCAAGGGGGGGGGTTTGTTATGGTTCCCGTGTTGTGTTGTTATCGGCTGTAGAATGGAAATTCCGCAGAACCGAGCGCTGATTGGCTGAGGGGCTCCCCGTGGGGCGGGCCGTCGCCTATGCTCGGTGTAACCTAGGCGGCGGCGTGGGCTCGCGCCGCTTCAGTTACTGGCTTGCTCTGCGTCTCGCGCCGCTCCGTCCCCCTAACCTCGCGCCCTTGTCTGCGCGGAATCCGTGCGCGCGCGAGCGGACGCCGCGGCCGTTGTCAACCCTCGGGCGGATCCCACGTGACCACTCAACGCGCCGAGATGCTGACCAAGACCATCGAGGCGCTGTACTCCCCTCCTGGTAAGCAGCATTTAAAATACTAAATTATGCGCCTTGTTCTTTCGCTGTATTACATTTCAAAACAAGCTTAGAGTTTTCAAACAGGATTGTGTTCTTACCATTCTATTATAATATGACATATAATAGATAAGATTATAAATTTACAAATATTATATAATAAGTATCCGGTGACTTGGGGTCAGAGTTCACGCGGGTACAGTTGTGGATTGCGTTTTCCAGGGCACTTCTGTCGTGAGTGGTACTTTGTGTTGTTTAGAGGTGAGCCCTGCTGCAGAGTGGCTGCTTGGATTACACCAGTGCAGTGTCTAGGGGTTGATTATAATTAGAGCTCCCGCTTTTATGGTATTTAGTTTTTTATATTTTCGTCTATATTTACCCTTATTTATTTTTTTGCATTCTATTGGTATTCGCCCATATCTAAAAATGAAGTCGTAAAATTTTGTAATGTCCACATTTATTTAACTGATATACATGCAAGCATATTTGGATGCCTGTTGTGTTTGAGCAAATTAAGCAGCCAAATATAAGTGCATGAGTGTGGGCCTGGAGTATTAGTGCACGGTTGTGTGTCTGGAGTATTAGTGCTTTGGTGTATGCCTGGAGCATTAGTGCACGGGTGTGTACCTGGAGTATTAGTGCTCTGGTGTATGCCTTATGTATTAGTGCACGGTTGTGTGCCTGGAGTATTAGTGCTTTGGTGTATGCCTGGAGCATTAGTGCGCGGGTGTGTGCCTGGAGAATTAGTGCATGGGTGTGTGCCTGCAGTAATAGTGCACATGTGAATGCTCGGTGCATTAGTGCACGGGTGTGTGCCTGGAGCACTAGTGCACAGATGCCTTCTGTGAGGTGCGTTTCGCAATGTTGCTTTTTCTCTCCATTGATGGATGTCGTGTTCTACTCCTGAAGCATAGTATGGGTCTGTTGTGACCTGCACCCCACATTTATGAGTTCACAGGAGCTGCATTAAAGGGGTTTGGGCCAAAAGGTGGTGCGAAGTGCGGCTGCAACAAAGTGTGTGACTCTGGACCGGGTGCACAGTTTGTATTTGTTGTATTTGAGGTTGTCATGTTGTTGAAATGAAGGCTTTTTTTTGTAATCCGACCGAGGGGCATTGTGTTTGGTTGCTGGTTGGTTTTTGATATCTGAAGGTGGTGCCAGTGTTGTGTTGCTGGCTGTTTTTTGTTATTTGAAGGAGGTGCCAGTCTTGTGTAGCTGGTTGCTTTTTGAAGGAGGTGCCAGTCTTGTGTAGCTGGTTGCTTTTTGAAGGAGGTGTAATTCTTGTGTTGCTGGTTGGTTCATTGAAGGTGGTGCTCTGGTGCTGGTTGATTTGTATTATGTGAAGGTGGTAGTAGTGTTGGCGCTGGTTTATTTTTGATATTTGAAGGTGTTTGTTTATTTTTGACACCAGAAGGTGGTGCCAGTGTTGGCGCTGGTATCTTTTGGATATTTAAAGGTGGTGCCAGTGTGGTGGTGCAGGTTGATTTTTGGTGTTTGGTTGTTATTTAAAGCTGGTGCTCGTGTGTTGGTCCAGGTTGGTTTTGGTGTTGGACTGGTTGATATTTAAAGCTGGTGCCCGTGTGTTGGTGCAGGTTGAGTTTTGATATTTAAAGTTGGTGCCAGTGTGGTGGTGCAGGTTGGTTTTTGGTGTTGGACTGGTTGATATTTAAAGCTGGTGCCCGTGTGTTGGTGCAGGTTGAGTTTTGATATTTAAAGTTGGTGCCAGTGTGGTGGTGCAGGTTGGTTTTTGGTGTTGGACTGGTTGATATTTAAAGTTGGTGCCAGTGTGGTGGTGCAGGTTGGTTTTTGGTTGGAGTTTGCTTGGCACCCGGTTGTTGGCGCGCAGGCCGGCTCCTGGCACTGGACGCTGTTGGCTTTGGAAGCGCAGCAGCACCGGCCGCCGTGCGCCTGCGCGATGTGCAGTGTAGCGCCGCTCCCTGCCTCTAGGCGCCTGCATCCAGGGCATCGCCCAGCGTGCATGTGGCAGGCCCGTGCTGCAGGGCTGTTCGCACGGTGCATCCCTCGATAAGTCGGAGGGTAAATGTTTACCTCTCCGGCGCGGTGTTTGCGTAGCGCCTCTGCCCGGCTGTCGGTGGTCCGTGTTAGCGCGGGTTGGGGCAGCGCCCTTCCCGCCCCTGAGTCACGCAGCATTCCGGCCACGCCCGGTATCTGGGGGCGTGCGAGCGCATACCTGAGTAACCAGGTGGGCAGGGAGGCTGTGATCCTCGGCAGGTCCCCCCCGGACCCAGCCAAAGAGGGGCCGCTCACTGTGCCGGGAAGCGCACCCCCGGGTTGTGCAACCGGCTCAGGGCCGCTCCATTGAAGAACACCAGAAATACCTGTTCACCCCCCGGGGGCAGTTTCACCTCTCATCTGAATACTACAAGATCACACATCTCCGCTGCAGGGCGGGGACTGCTGCACAACTGTGCCCGGAGTGGGAGTGGCTGTTTGTAAAGCGCGTCCCGCCAACCGAGCCCACGCTAGGCGCCTTTTGACAAACTTAAAGGTGCACCTGTCGACTTCGGGATGATGAAAGGCTGAGCCCCCCCTTTATTGCGCAGTTCATTGATGAATTGCTCTGTTTGTCTAGGAGATGGGAGTGTTTATTATTCACAGGCTTGACGGTGCATCTGTCGACTTGAGGATGATGAAAGCCTGAGCCCCCCTGTATATTTGTGCAGGACGTGCTCAGTTCATTGATGAATTGCTCCGTTTGTCTAGGAGATGGGAGTGTTTATTATTCACAGATGATGAAAGGCGGAGCCCCTCCGCTAGATGTGTGCAGAAAGTGCTCAGTTCCTGGAGTGCTCTGTGTTTGCTAGTCTCGTGCAGCACATACCATTTCTGTGCATTGCAAGCAGTGGGTAGTGCCAGGAACACTGTCCTTAGGCGGGCACACAGACCAGCAGGCGCACCGTACGCCAGCCCTGCCCGTGGCATCCTCGGTGACACCTCATGTATCAATGTTGAAAGGTGATTCTCTGCCTCCTGCGTGACTGATGTTACGTTGCACGAATGTTCACTGTAAATGAAGTATTTATAGCCCAGATGTGTGTCTGCCCCATGACCCAGCAGGCGGTGCCTCGGAAAGGCTGGTAGAGCTGAGGCACGGGTGGTAAAATGTCACTGACTCTGCCCAGCCCTGCCAGCCTTTTCTGTGGCAGTGCCTTCTGCACAGCTGTGTGTGACCTACAGGACTGACCCCCCTAATGGACCCTGCTTCTCTCCTGCAGGCAAAGACAAGGAGCCCTTCGACAAGGTGTACCAGCTGGGGGCGCTGCTGGGCAAGGGCGGCTTTGGCACCGTGTACGCCGGGCACCGCATCGCCGATGGCCTCCAGGTGAGGAGGGGCGCTGTGTGTGGAGGGGGTCCCGGGGTTCCCTCTGGAGTGGTGGTTCTCAGTGCTGAATGCCCTCGGGGGGTTGGGGTGGCCAAGGACCCCCTTGGGCTTCTCCTGCTAGTTTACTGCAATGCATCTCACAGGGCATCACCCCCTCTCTGCTGTCTCCAGCTCGATCCTCTGGTGCCCCCTCTCAATCCCACAGGACACCACGTTTGCCATGGGGTGGGGTGCCCTAGATGCCACTTACGCCTTGGGTTGGGGGGTCCCCGGGATGCCACGTCTGCCTTAGAGTGAGGGGTCCCCGGGATGCCACGTTTGCCTTGGGGTGCCCTAGATGCCCGTTCTGCCGTGGGGTGGGGGGTCCCCGGGATGCCACGTCTGCCTTGGGGTGGGGGTGCCCTAGATGCCCCTTACGCCTTGGGGTGGTTGGTCCCCGGGATGCCACATCTGCCTTGGGGTGAGGGGTCCCCGGGATGCCACGTCTGCCTTGGGGTGGGGGTGCCCTAGATGCTCCTTAGGCCTTGGGGTGAGGGGTCCCCGGGATGCCACGTCTGCCTTGGGGTGCCCTAGATGCCCGTTCTGCCTTGGGTTGGGGGGTCCCCGGGATGCCACGTCTGCCTTGGGGTGGGGGTCCCGGGATGCTTCGTCTGCCTTGGGGTGGGGGTTATCCATGTAGGCCTCATGGCCCGCCCCAGGATGTGGAGTGTCTTTTGTTTTATTTGCATCTCTGGAGAGCTGAATGACCCTGCCCCTTCTCTTCCTGCAGGTGGCCGTAAAGCACGTGACCAGGATCCGAATCACGGAGTGGGCCCCACTGGTGAGTGCCCTTTGAAACAGTGCCGTGTTTGTTGCTTGTTCCCCCACGGGGTGTCTCAGGAGAGGCCCCCTTCGCCTCCACAGGGGTCAGCGTGTGTGTGTGTGTCTGTCCAGAGGGTGCAAGTAAAGCCTCTCTTGAAGCAAGCAGACTTAATATTCTGTATTCAATGCAGCTCCTCTCTGTCAAGCACCCCATAGCTCCCTGAAGCTCACTTTACGCTACATCAAGCGCCTTCACCTTTGTTATCCGAGGCGCTGCAGATCACACCGTGGTGGTGTCTGTGGCAGGCCGCGTTGTCCCCGGTGACCAGTTCATGCACTCCACCGCCCAGGGCAACCAGTTCATGCACTCCACCGCCCAGGGCGACCAGTTCATGCACTCCACCGCCCAGGGCGACCAGTTCATGCACTCCACCGCCCAGGGCGACCAGTTCATGCACTCCACCGCCCAGGGCGACCAGTTCATGCACTCCACCGCCCAGGGCGAGCACTCCACCGCCCAGGGCGAGCACTCCACCGCCCAGGGCGACCAGTTCATGCACTCCACCGCCCAGGGCGACCAGTTCATGCACTCCACCGCCCAGGGCGACCAGTTCGCACCAAATACTTGCCTGTGTGTGTGTTTTGGGTCAACAGGGAATTAATTGCAGATCCACAAGCGAGCGGTTTGCAGTGGTTTCCCCCTCCACCCACCTCACACTGAGTCACTGGCCCAGCCCTGGGGTTCCCGACTCCACCGTGGATTCTTTACTAGGTCAGTGTGCCTGGCCCGGGCCACCTCAGACCCCTGGGTGGGGCTCTGCAGCCTGGAGCCCACCAGGGCGCAGTGACGGCCTTGTGTGGCTTCTCCAGGCACACCTGCAGTGCAGTTGGACCGGAAGACAGTCCAAATGGCTAGTTTTTTTGCATAGCGCCTAATATCTGGGAAAGGCCTGTTTCTAAGCACTGCCGACATTGGCAGGTAGGGAGATTATGTGAGCTGCCCAGGATCACACAGATTGTCGCGGTGTGGGTTTGCCATAGAGTGACCAGATTTTGAAAACCAAAAACAGGGCCATTTCGCTAAAATAGAAGGGCTACGATTTCGCAGCAACCAAGCACCAAAGAATATCTTCGCTCATCAGCAAAGAAACAGAGAATAGGTGCTGAGAACAGACATAAAATGCTATTTTTAAACACAATATCACACCTGTTAATTACATTGCTTTCTTGTAACATCTGCTAACTGACCCTGCTTTGGAACACATACAAATGTGTTCAGTCGACCCTCTCTAAAAACCGGGACATAAGCCAAATTTGACAAAATCTGCTGGGACGACTGGTGATTAACCGGGACGGGACAGAGACGCCTGGTCTCCCTAGCTTGCCACCGAGCGTCCCCCTCTTCTGCTGTAGATTCTCTGCTCGTCAGCTGCCTTGTTCTTGTGTGTAGCTTGGGCCCACGCCACTGAGGGCTGATGACTCGGCCTGAACTCTTTCTTGCGTGTAGGAAGACTTCCAAAGAAGCACAATATACTTCTCACTTTCCGAGACCATCCCCTGGAAGCACACGCCCCCGACAAACACATCCAGCTGCGAGTCACAGGGGAACTCTGCTCTTGTTTCCCGAGAGTAAAAAGCCCCTGCCTTCCACAGCCAGGCGTACAAAGAGTTTCCCTGTGGGCGTCACCGCCTCGCGGAGGTGGTTTGCACCCCTATGTTTCAATAACAGGATGTGAGTAGTCTGCGTGGTCTTGTTTGTGTGACCTCAGTGCCACCATTGTGTGCCTCTGTGGTAGCTGGTGGTGTCTCCTCTGTTGTGACCACCTGTAGGAGATGTTTGGTTCCTCTAGTTTCACCTGCCTCCTCCTTCTGTCCCACAGGGCAGTGCCCAGGTCCCCCTGGAGGTCGTCCTGATGAAGAAGGTGTGCTCTGGTGGTGGCCACCGAGGGGTGATCCGCCTCCTGGATTGGTACGAGGCCAAGGATGGCTTCTTCCTTGTGCTGGAGAAACCCGAGCAGATGAAGGACCTCTTCGACTTCATCACGGAGCATGGGCCGCTGAAGGAGGAGCTGGCCCGGGGCTTCTTCCTGCAGGTGGTGGAGGCCGTCCGGCACTGCCAGAGTCGTGGCGTGGTTCACCGCGACATCAAGGACGAGAACATCCTGGTGGACCTGCGGACCGGCGACCTCAAGCTCATCGACTTTGGCTCCGGGGCCACCATGAAGGAAACAGTCTTCACAGACTTTGATGGTAAGAAGCCCTCCTGTTCTTGTTGGGGTGAGGGGTGCCCCAGGGTGGTCCCTCTGGGCTGGGGGGGATAAGAGAATCCTTTCTGGCCCCCTCATATTTTTTATTTTTTATACACAGGGCATTAGACTAAGGGCCAGATGTAGCAACTTTGGAAATTGCAAGTTGCAATACAGAACGGTGTCTCAGACACCTTCTGCGAGTCGCTATGGGGTCGCAAAGACCCACCTCATTAATATTAATGAGGTGGGTCGCTAATTGCGGCCCCATACCGACTATGGGCACGCGCTAACATGGAGGCCTGCTGTAGTCAGCAGACCTCCATGTTCGTGACTGCTTTTAAATAAAGCAGTTTTTTTTTTTTTTTAAGTGTAGCCCGTTTTCCTTAAAGGAAAACGAGCTGCACTTAAAAAAAAATCCGAAACCTTTTGTTTCGGTTTTTTTTCAGGGCAGGTAGTGGTCCCTTGGACCACTACCTGCCCTGAAAAAATGTTTTGGGGTCCATTCACAAAGGGGAAGGGGTCCCATGGGGACCCCTTCCCGTTTGCGAATGGGTTACAATCCACTTCAAGTGGATGGTAACTGCGACTCCATTTGCGACCGCATACGCGGTCGCAAATGGAATTGCATACCATTGCGAATCGCAAATAGGAAGGGAACACCCCTTCCTATTTGCGATTCGGAAATGCATTTTGCGAGTCGGTCCCGACTCGCAAAATGCATTTCTGCATAGGAAACACACATTTGCGAGTCGCAAACGGCAAATTTTGCCGTTTGCGACTCGCAAAGTGCTTCCTACATCTGGCCCTTAGTCCCCAAGCCCTCTTGTGGCTGCCTGTAGCATTTGTTCCATGTTGCAGGCAGCCAATCAGAGCGCTCGCTCCTGCAGGAGCAAACTGGCCAAAGGGAGGTGGGGAGCTCCCTGGGCCAATCAGAATGCTCTATTTTTTAAAATTGTGTTCGACTGACTCTCCTAAGAGTCCCTCCATCCCAACATCCAGATGTACAACTATTTTTGTATCCCTAATTTGTGTAAAAAAAACAAAAAACAAAAAAAAAGCCCACTACTAAACAGATGTATACCAAATCATAAAAAGCACACTTTAATGTAAGGGTAGGGGCCAGAGACAGGTTTAATGCATTATGATCCCGAACTGCCCCACTCTTTCATCCCAGTAGAAAGCTTTCTCCCTGTAGCCCAACTCCTTGCTTGTCCACCTGGCCGCTTGACAGATTTCCAGATGGGCAGGTGCTTCTCTCAGGCCAGGTGCACCTGGTCCATGAGTGCCTCCACTCGGGCCACCTTTCTGAGGCACCTGCCTGTTGGGGGAAAGGCAAGCGGCCAGGTCTCTTAAGGTCATCTCCTGTTGCACCGGAGTGTCCCTATGTGACAGTGTATCTGCTTCATGCATGACCTCAAGTGTGACCGGTGTGCCCCACAGACAACGACACACATGAGTTTTGTATGCACAGTTAACGGGGCGCCACCTCCTGCCCCTCGAGTGAATAGTAGAACTGCCTGCAGACGGAGTGCACGTTGTGTGAAGCTTAGATCTGCATCTGCTAATGGTGGTCCTTCTTCCGCCAGGTACGAGAGTCTACAGCCCACCCGAGTGGATTGCCTTTCACCGTTACCATGCCCGGCCGGCCACCGTATGGTCTCTGGGGATCCTACTGTATGACATGGTGTGCGGGGACATCCCCTTCGAGCGCGATGAGGAGATCCTCCAGGCCCAGCCCGAGTTCAGGACCAAGGTCTCCAAAGGTGAGCTTCAGAACTCTCGGAGTAGGTCGTGCTTTGTAAGAAGGTGGGTGGAAAGCGTGGGTGTGAACAGGGTCTCGCACTGATGGAGGACAGTTGTGCCCACATGATAGTGCATTGTGTACTACTATGAGCCAGTCAACTACTCCACTCCAACACCTGGATTCAAATGAAACTGGGTCAGCGCCAATCAGTCCCTGTTAAGATGCATACTAGAAAAGGCCTAAAGCAAGGGTGTCATAGCCCCCCTTCTCTTTAACCTATATATTGCAGACTTAAATAGAGCTCTCGACAACAGAAATATTACAGTCTGTTGTAAGTCAAAGGCCAGACTAGGGTTTGAGCTCCAGGATGTGGTCAGCAGGGTTATTTGAGAAAGTGAAATAAAGTTTCTGACCTGTAACCATGGTTATCCAGTCTTGGATTCACATGATTGGTTGAGTACATCCATGTGGTGGGGTGAAGCGCCTCGGTCCGCAGTGTGGATTTATTCCACTAGTCCTGTGAATCGGTGTAGACCAGGTTGCAGAAGATGCTCAAATTCAGTCACCAAGGGCATTACTCACCTTCCTCCTGGTTTTACTCTCTGCAGATTGTCAGAACCTGATCCGGCGCTGTCTTTCCACGCGACCTTCAGAGCGGCCCACCCTGGACCAGATCCTGATGCACCCCTGGATGAAGGGCGAGATCTGCCGCCTCTTGAGTGACACCATTCCCTCTGACCTACCTCAGTAGCCTGTGGATACCTCCTAGGACTTTCCAACCGGGACAGTGCAGGAGGCAGTGAGCCGTCTCCACCACCTCCCATCCGGGACAAGAACACAGGCGCTGGAGCGGGCCGCTTCCGGGAGGATGGAAACCACACTCTTCGCACCTAGAGGCGGACAGCTAACAACTTCCCAGCAGGACTTTGGGAAGAAATGGTTACAGAGCCTGGTTGTACAGGTTTTAAAACATGGGAGATGCAACACAAGCGTCTTCACAGAACTCTGGGAGGGGAAGCGCTTTCTCGAGATGGGGGAGGGAGTGGGCATACACGGGGAACTCGCTTTGTGAAAATGTCTATTTTATTGTTGGGGGGAGGGACAAAAGAACGGAGTGTTACAGAGGTGGACATTCATGGCAGTATCTGCCAGTAGTTAGGATATTGAGTATTCTAGAGTAATAGCAGGAGACGGCTGGTCGGGCATGGGGGTTTTACGCTCATGCTGCCCCTCTAAATATGCCCACAAACCAGTCCACTCATCTCAACATGTCCTTGTGGACCATGGGCCCCTCAGAGTAACGGCAGCCATCTTGAGGTGGTTACTGACAGTCCACTTTCGAAAGAACTTTAAGCCTGGTCCATAATATTCCAATGGTACTGTGGAGGACGCCCATTGCGTATTGAGGGTTACTCTTGCGGCGAGCCAGGGTTATTGAGGAAACGCCCTGTCTGATAGTCCTTTTTTAAACTTTCCTAAGCAAATGCTGGATTTAAGTTTTCAGATGAAGAACCATGTAGTATCTTCTGGTACGCGGTACGGGCCCAGGTGTGTTGTGCGATAAGTGCCCCGTAGATGTGCTCTTGGACAGTACCCAGCACACAGAGTCCAGAGCCCTCACTCTTGCTTTAACTAAGAGCTAGACTTCTCATCCATCTGGGCCCACCCGTGTCTGGATACTTCATAAACCACCTTCAGGAACTCTCGCGGAGGGTACCAAGGCCTCCTCCACCTTGGCTGGCAGAGCCATCTGTGGGCCGGGACAGTGATGCCCTCCTGATCTCTGCAGGTTTTAAACTCTGATGGCATCAGTGCTCCAGTGTGGCTGGACAACCAAACTCCGACCGCTTCCACATAGCTCCACAGTGGAACACGGCGTAGTGAAGGGGCATGTGGGGCTGCTTTCCCGCCTTCCTGTTAGTTGAAACAGCAACAGACAGAGAAGTATTGGAATTGACTTCTAATCTAGAATTAAGAGACCAGTGGCCTACAGGCGAGGCAAGAGTTGGACTTTATAGACCATGACGACCGGGATGGGTGAGTGTCATGTTATTTTGCATCAGGGCAGCCTGGATGGGGTGGGAGGGTGTGGGTAGGGCCATGTTCTATGTATCATGGATGGGTGGGTGGTTGTTGGGTGGTAACCGCGGCCGCCATCTTGGAGTGGGAAGTCATCTCCTCCAGCCCTAGAAAACCTACCTGTGCCCTACAGTGTACTCCCCACGGTAGCCTTTCCTGTTGTGTATTTTCGCTTTCCTCCTGGTTTGTCTTCTCTCCTCACCCCCTAGGTATCTCAAGTCCCACCCGCTGAAGACATCTCCACTGTAAAGCCACGCCCCCTCGGGGTGAGATTCTGGTGCCTGCCAGGATTGTGCGGCAGTAAATACTTGTGTATTGTTTAAGCGTTGTGCAGAGACGGTGGCCGGCCCCTGTGGACGCCCCCTTGGGCCGGCGGCCCAGCACACACCTATATTTTATTCCTATTTAATGACCTTGGATGTAAGATCCAGGGACGACTATCTATTTAATAAATGCTAAATTTACATGACGGCTCCTCCTTTCTTACCAGACTTTGGGTCGCAGTGCCGTGGGTGTGTGTGTGTGTGTGTCTGTCACAATGTAGGACAGGCGCGGGATACCCGAGTACCAGACAACTTCACAAACGGAAGCAAGCAATTGCCAAAAAAGCAGTATAAACTACCCACACGAAGGGTTAAGGAAAAAGCTAGGATGCAACATTCTGTCTTATCAAAGATGCCGCTCCTCACATAACCTTGCCACAAACAGAAAACTTAAACATAAGGCACATGAAAAAACCAAAGCTCGAAGGAATGTGATATTTAGTCAAACTATTGGTTTACTTCAGCTCCTTTCCAAAGAAACAAATCATTGGCAAAACCAATGGGTCGGGCCTTAGTAAGTGTACTTTTTTGCAAACATATGCAAACATTTAAAAAAAAATACGTGTCCCAGTAGCACTCCAGTCCTAACATGCATTCGTTTTAAGCAGGGCTTTAAAAGGGAAAAAATAAGTGCAGATACTCATTAGCATATACTAGTAGTGTGGTGGGTGGGGCTAGGGGCGGGGCTAAGAGCAAGACATAAGGATACTTTGACTTATATACCAGTTGCAGCATATGCCCATGAGAAATGTGTTTGAATAAACAAAACAAGTTAACTCGTTAAACGAAATGTAAGCGAAACACAATGCTATCTTACTGGCATACTGTTGTTTGCTGTCCTTTTTTGCAATACTATATGTTCTTGAACGTGCACACACAGAAAGAAACAAGCAGAGGCGCACACCCAAAGCATTCCTCACAGTCCTCCTTAAAGTGTTCTGATTCTCTCCTTCTTTCATTCGCTTTTCTCTCACACAAAGACACACACCTACAAGCAGGCAAACACACATACATAAGCAGACCCTCGTTCAAGAGACTCAGGTGGGATCAAAGCCATTTTAAACTTTCCTCCCATGGCTTTCTTAGTTGTCACTGTCAGCGGGGCTGCCTCAATTCCTGTGTTTACACAAAAGCACACGAGTGTGTAAATGTGATTGACAGCACAGGGCCTGAATGGACCCTGTTCTGTCAAACACAGCGTGATCGTCAATACCCAGACATTAGGCACATAATCCCCACTGAATACTCAGCGCGGGTCAGTTTAGGGCGACAGAAGCACCTTCGCTGTCAGAGGCGGGTTCAACTCTGAGAGCCCAGTGCTCACCAGCACTAGCAGCTAATGAGCCTACCTTTCATGAGTACCGGTACTCTCCTTGGCAGCAGATAAGTGCCGGTACTCAGAGTGAAAAAAATAAGAAGTGCCGGTACTCAGTACCGGTGAGTGCCGGCCCATTTAAAGCACTGGTTTTAAGGCAGCTTTGCACTTGCAATCTAGCAAAATACTGCCAGCAACACAGGAAGTGAGCTGGCCCTCTGCCCCATGCTGTGTCATTTGCTGTTTGGAAGCACAATGTAGCGACCAATGGACGAGGAAGGCTGGCCAAGTCCCCTGCATGCATGTATCTTTATTATGACTTTTTGGGAAGCAGGAGGCTGGCGAGCCAATTGGAGTGGTTTCTAGGCTAGAGCTTAAAAGGAGAAAGGCAGATCGGTGTCCCAGCAGTTTTAGGACTGGCAGCCAAAGGCAGGAACTGCTAGTTTACAGCCTTGTTTTATTTGTAGCCTTTGGGATCTACCGAAGAGATGACTGAGGGCAATGCGGCATCCTTTAAAGCAGGACAGCTTCATCTTTTCACAGACTTGGGGGGACAGTTAGGGCATAGCTCAGGGAAGGCTGGCCAGGGGTGGGCCGCACCATCCAGGGTGCAGAGAAGGTCTCCTGTCAAAGGCTCGCTGACACCATGAACATCAGAGGGGACTGAGTGCTACCGGCCACGCGAGCTTTGACCACTGGAGGATCTGGGATATAAAAGGGGCGCATTGAACTCTGGGTAATGAAAGGGACTTGTTGAATTCCAGCCAATGAAAAAGGAACAGGTTGAACTTGGGCTAATGAAGAAAGTACGAGTTGAACACTCGGTTATGAAAAAGCGGGCGATTGAACTCTTTGGGTAATGTTTTCGAGAAAGAAAGTCTGTAATCAAGAAAAAATCCCAACAGTTTGGCCCCCGACATAAAGGATTGGGAGATCTCACTTGGAATGAACACACATACCGAAAACTGAAGCGGCGCAGAAATGTTGGAGGAGGGGGTAAAGAAAATGAAGAAATTCAGCGTTGAAGGGTCCAAGCCTTAGATGTAGGGATGCCATCCAGCTGCCATGAGAACGAGGCACCCTAAATGCAGAATGCTCATGTGAGAGGTCTCAGCGGCTGGCAGGGGTGGGCGCCTCGTCACTGCCTACATCACCCTTGGCGCTGTGTAGGGTGGCACCAAGGACATGTCCTGGGGTACTCCATGCAGTAGCGTGGAGAGGCCTGGAGAAGCCCATCCAGGACTCCTCCCACTTCTGTCCGGGTCGAGAGAACAAGTAGGGCCCATTGCTGACTATCAAAGACAGAGAGACTCGAGTGGCCATGGAGAGAGTGGTGGTGAGGTCACGTGTGTCCCTCTGGAGTGAGTGGACATGGAGAGAGTGTGGTGAGGTCACGTGTGTCCCTCTGGAGTGAGTGGCATGGAGAGAGTGGTGGTGAGGTCACGTGTGTCCCTCTGGAGTGAGTGGACATGGAGAGAGTGTGGTGAGGTCACATGTGTCCCTCTGGAGTGAGTGGCCATGGAGAGAGTGGTGGTGAGGTCATGTGTGTCCCTCTGGAGTGAGTGGCATGGAGAGAGTGGTGGTGAGGTCACGTGTGTCCCTCTGGAGTGAGTGGACATGGAGAGAGGGGTGGTGAGGTCACGTGTGTCCCTCTGGAGTGAGTGGACATGGAGAGAGTGTGGTGAGGTCACGTGTGTCCCTCTGGAGTGAGTGGCCATGGAGAGTGGTGGTGAGGTCACGTGCGTCCCTCTGGAGTGAGTGGACATGGACAGAGGGGTGGTGAGGTCACGTGTGTCCCTCTGGAGTGAGTGGCCATGGAGAGAGGGGTGGTGAGGTCACGTGTTAAGCCGGAGTGAGTGGTCATGGAGAGAGTGGTTGTGAGGTCACATGTGTCCCTCTGGAGTGAGTGGACATGGAGAGAGTGTGGTGAGGTCACATGTGTCCCTCTGGAGTGAGTGGCCATGGAGAGAGTGGTGGTGAGGTCACATGTGTCCCTCTGGAGTGAGTGGCCATGGAGAGAGTGGTGGTGAGGTCACGTGTGTCCCTCTGGAGTGAGTGGCATGGAGAGAGTGGTGGTGAGGTCACGTGTGTCCCTCTGGAGTGAGTGGACATGGAGAGAGTGTGGTGAGGTCACATGTGTCCCTCTGGAGTGAGTGGCCATGGAGAGAGTGGTGGTGAGGTCATGTGTGTCCCTCTGGAGTGAGTGGCATGGAGAGAGTGGTGGTGAGGTCACGTGTGTCCCTCTGGAGTGAGTGGACATGGAGAGAGGGGTGGTGAGGTCACGTGTGTCCCTCTGGAGTGAGTGGTCGTGGAGAGTGGTGGTGAGGTCACGTGTGTCCCTCTGGAGTGAGTGGACATGGAGAGAGAGGAGGTGAGGTCACGTGTGTCCCTCTGGAGTGAGTGGCCATGGAGAGAGTGGTGGTGAGGTCACGTGTGTCCCTCTGGAGTGAGTGGCCATGGAGAGAGTGGTGGTGAGGTCACATGTGTCCCTCTGGAGTGAGTGGCCATGGAGAGTGGTGGTGAGGTCACATGTGTCCCTCTGGAGTGAGTGGCCATGGAGAGAGGGGTGGTGAGGTCACGTGTGTCCCTCTGGAGTGAGTGGCCATGGAGAGAGGGGTGGTGAGGTCACATGTGTCCCTCTGGAGTGAGTGGCCATGGAGAGTGGTGGTGAGGTCACGTGTGTCCCTCTGGAGTGAGTGGCCATGGAGAGAGGGGTGGTGAGGTCACGTGTGTCCCTCTGGAGTGAGTGGCCATGGAGAGTGGTGGTGAGGTCACGTGCGTTCCTCTGGAGTGAGTGGCCATGGAGAGTGGTGGTGAGGTCACGTGTGTCCCTCTGGAGTGAGTGGCCATGGAGAGAGGGGTGGTGAGGTCACGTGTGTCCCTCTGGAGTGAGTGGCCATGGAGAGAGGGGTGGTGAGGTCACGTGCGTCCCTCTGGAGTGAGTGGACATGGAGAGAGGGGTGGTGAGGTCACGTGTTAAGCCGGAGTGAGTGGTCATGGAGAGAGTGTGGTGAGGTCACATGTGTCCCTCTGGAGTGAGTGGACATGGAGAGAGTGTGGTGAGGTCACATGTGTCCCTCTGGAGTGAGTGGCCATGGAGAGAGTGGTGGTGAGGTCACATGTGTCCCTCTGGAGTGAGTGGACATGGAGAGAGTGTGGTGAGGTCACATGTGTCCCTCTGGAGTGAGTGGCCAAGGAGAGAGTGGTGGTGAGGTCACGTGTGTCCCTCTGGAGTGAGTGGACATGGAGAGAGTGTGGTGAGGTCACATGTGTCCCTCTGGAGTGAGTGGACATGGAGAGAGTGTGGTGAGGTCACATGTGTCCCTCTGGAGTGAGTGGCCATGGAGAGAGTGGTGGTGAGGTCACATGTGTCCCTCTGGAGTGAGTGGCCATGGAGAGTGGTGGTGAGGTCACGTGCGTCCCTCTGGAGTGAGTGCCATGGAGAGAGTGGTGGTGAGGTCACGTGTGTCCCTCTGGAGTGAGTGGACATGGAGAGAGACGTGGTGAGGTCACGTGTGTCCCTCTGGAGTGAGTGGCCATGAAGATTGGTGGTGAAGTCATGTGTGTCCCTCTGGAGTGAGTGGCATGGAGAGAGTGGTGGTGAGGTCACGTGTGTCCCTCTGGAGTGAGTGGACATGGAGAGAGAGGAGGTGAGGTCACGTGTGTCCCTCTGGAGTGAGTGGCCATGAAGAGTGGTGGTGAAGTCATGTGTGTCCCTCTGGAGTGAGTGGCATGGAGAGAGTGGTGGTGAGGTCATGTGTGTCCCTCTGGAGTGAGTGGCATGGAGAGAGTGGTGGTGAGGTCATGTGTGTCCCTCTGGAGTGAGTGGACATGGAGAGAGAGGAGGTGAGGTCACGTGTGTCCCTCTGGAGTGAGTGGCCATGGAGAGTGGTGGTGAGGTCACGTGTGTCCCTCTGGAGTGAGTGGCCATGGAGAGTGGTGGTGAGGTCACGTGTGTCCCTCTGGAGTGAGTGGCCATGGAGAGTGGTGGTGAGGTCACGTGCGTTCCTCTGGAGTGAGTGGCCATGGAGAGTGGTGGTGAGGTCACGTGTGTCCCTCTGGAGTGAGTGGCCATGGAGAGAGTGGTGGTGAGGTCACGTGTGTCCCTCTGGAGTGAGTGGACATGGAGAGAGAGGAGGTGAGGTCACGTGTGTCCCTCTGGAGTGAGTGGCCATGAAGAGTGGTGGTGAAGTCAAGTGTGTCCCTCTGGAGTGAGTGGCCATGGAGAGAGTGGTGGTGAGGTCACGTGTGTCCCTCTGGAGTGAGTGGCATGGAGAGAGTGGTGGTGAGGTCACGTGTGTCCCTCTGGAGTGAGTGGACATGGAGAGAGAGGAGGTGAGGTCACGTGTGTCCCTCTGGAGTGAGTGGCCATGAAGAGTGGTGGTGAAGTCACGTGTGTCCCTCTGGAGTGAGTGGCCATGAAGAGTGGTGGTGAAGTCAAGTGTGTCCCTCTGGAGTGAGTGGCCATGGAGAGTGGTGGTGAGGTCACGTGCGTCCCTCTGGAGTGAGTGGACATGGAGAGTGGTGGTGAGGTCACGTGCGTCCCTCTGGAGTGAGTGGCCATGGAGAGTGGTGGTGAGGTCACGTGCGTCCCTCTGGAGTGAGTGGCCATGGAGAGAGTGGTGGTGAGGTCACGTGTGTCTCTCTGGAGTGAGTGGCATGGAGAGAGTGGTGGTGAGGTCACGTGTGTCCCTCTGGAGTGAGTGGACATGGAGAGAGAGGAGGTGAGGTCACGTGTGTCCCTCTGGAGTGAGTGGCCATGAAGAGTGGTGGTGAAGTCACGTGTGTCCCTCTGGAGTGAGTGGCATGGAGAGAGTGGTGGTGAGGTCACGTGTGTCCCTCTGGAGTGAGTGGCCATGAAGAGTGGTGGTGAAGTCACGTGTGTCCGTCTGGAGTGAGTGGCATGGAGAGAGTGGTGGTGAGGTCACGTGTGTCCCTCTGGAGTGAGTGGACATGGAGAGTGGTGGTGAAGTCAAGTGTGTCCCTCTGGAGTGAGTGGCCATGGAGAGTGGTGGTGAAGTCACGTGTGTCCCTCTGGAGTGAGTGGACATGGAGAGTGGTGGTGAGGTCACGTGCGTCCCTCTGGAGTGAGTGGCCATGGAGAGTGGTGGTGAGGTCACGTGCGTCCCTCTGGAGTGAGTGGACATGGAGAGAGTGATGTGAGGTCACGTGTGTCTCTCTGGAGTGAAGAGAGTGGCAGTCAGGTGACCACGCTGCTCTGGAGTGCGTGCGGTGCAGTGGGCACTGGTGCAGTCAATGGCATTGAACGATGTTGCAGTGTCCGCTTCCTGTGCCCTGGCCTTGGCATCACAGTGGAAGTCACCAAGGAGAAGGCAGGGGGAGGGGTGGCGGCGGACAGGTTGTCCCGGATATCCACCCGACACTGGGACAAGTTTGCAACTTCCGGTTTCTGTAAAAGGATTGCAACACTCAGCCCTCTTCAAACTAAATATTGTGCAAACATTTTCGACACATTCCGGGTAAGTGTCTGGGTTGGGCCTGGTCTTTGTGTCCACTAAGGGGTGTTGCGGGGGCCTAGCTTACTTGGAGCACTCACGGACCATTCACAGAGTGGATCATGACATCTGGGATCAACTAGGTTGACACTCGACTAGATCCGATCGTATCTCAACAACCGATGCTGTCGACCACTTTGTCTCAATGGGCCCTCTGACTGCGGGATGCGTAATAAAATACAGTACCAGGGGTTAGCGGGTCCCGGCGCCACTGCACCATAGATAGCTTCGCCCCTGCCTCAATGGGTGTTTGGCCCATTGCAGTGACCCCGGGTGCCACTGCACCTACTGCACGATAGATAGCTACGCCCTTGCCTCAATGAGTGTTTGGGCGATTGCAGTAAATATTCTAGGGTTCAGGGGGGCCGGCGCCACTGCTCCTGCTGCACCATAGCTATCTACGCCCCTTCCTCAAGGGGTGCTTGGCCTATTGCAGTGACCCCCGGTGCCACTGCACCTGCTGCACCATAGATAGCTACGCCCCTGCCTCAATGGGTGTTTGGGCCGTTGCAGTAAATATACTAGGGTTCAGGAAGCCCCGGCGCCACTGCACCTGTTGCACCATAGATAGCTATGCTCCTGCCTCAATGGATGTTTGGCCCATTGCAGTGAGCCCCGGTGTCACTGCACCTGCTGCGCCATAGATAGCTACGCCCTGCCTCAGTGGCTGTTTGGCCCGTAGCAGTAAATTTACTAGGGTTCAGGGGACGCCGGCGCCACTGCTCCTGCTGCACCATAGATAGCTACACCCCTGCCTTGATGGGTGTTTGGCCCGTTGCAGTGACCCCCGGTGGCACTGCACCTGCTGCACCATAGATCGCTGCGCCCCTGCCTCGATGGGTGTTTGGCCCGTTGCAGTGACCCCCGGTGCCGCTGCACCTGCTGCACCATAGATCGCTGCCCCCCTGCGACGAGGGGTGTTTGGCCCGTTGCAGTGACCCCCGGTGCCACTGCACCTGCTGCACCATAGATCGCTGCGCCCCTGCCTCGATGGGTGTTTGGCCCGTTGCAGTGACCCCCGGTGCCACTGCACCTGCTGCACCATAGACAGCTGCGCCCCTGCCTCGATGGGTGTTTGGCCCGTTGCAGTATAAAGGGTGTGCAGCCTTGCACTTCGGGGGATGTGGAGTCACCACTCCTGGAAGTGGTTCGTACTCATGTATGTGTGTAGAGTCCTGTCAGGACCACACCGCCCCGATGGGCACGCTGCAAACCGAGGAGGCGTAGCATCAGGGGGTGTTTGGGGTGTAACATCCCCTAATAAATAGACAGAAGATAGTTGGGTGCATGCAGTTTCCGTCGGATATGGTGAAGGGCCTGTCGGATTTCACCGGGATTTTTACATGCGCACACAAAAACATACATGCGCACTTAAAAACATACATGCGCACACACACACACACACACTCCTCTGTGTTGTGAAGTTTTTAACACTGTTGCTCATTGTACAATCTGCCTTTTACGTAACCCTAATCCGCACTCTTCCTCCTTCCCACTGCCCTCTAAACCCCATCATTCCCTGCTTTTCATACAATGTATTTTACTATGGTTTGCCAGTGTGATTTTGGGGAATTTTAAGCCCCCCCCCCCCTCCCTGATCTTACTGACCAAGCCCCGCCCCCTGTGCCAACCACTTTGGATCTGTCAGTCTGGGGTGCTGTCAGGGCAATGCAAGAGAGGGGGCATTGATCCGGGCTGTGCCCCCTCCTCCGGGCCCTCTGCCTCATAGTAACATATCCGTACCTCGGGGGCCCCTGCAGCTCTCCGTCGCCCTGCTGCTGGGTTTGCAGTCTATTAATACTCATGAGTGTGACCTGTGCCAGCAGGCAGAGCCCTGGGACAGCAGAGCCGGCTTGGCATGGGCGCGAGCCACGTGCGCCCCAGAAAGGCGAGGGTGCACCAGCCTGCCAGGTCACAGCCAAGACCGGACATCAGGAGCATCCCCGGACGGCTGGAGGGTTACTGCAGCCGGACACCCCTCTGTCCGTTTCATATATTACCGGATCTGTGCGGGGTGAAGTAGGTCATGTGAAGGACGTTGACTTGGGTATATGTGGGTATATTTAAGCCTAGTGTTGCGGGACATCTTTTTGGGATGTGCTATTGTTTCGCTCCTTGTCAGTGACCTCTCTCCCACAGATATTATCCCATTTACCTCTAAGGGAAGTCACAGGTTGGCGTTCATGTGCCTAATGCTGTATAAAACCAAGGGCCAGATGTATCAAACATTTTTGCGACATTTGCATGAGACATCACTCGCCTGGGGGGTGTCCTGGTGCAGGAGCCGTGTGGGCCGAGCCAGGGTCGGGGCCGGGTGTAGAGCCAGGTCCTCAGTGTCTCGCAGAATTGAAAAACTGAGGTGGAGGCTGTGGTGTGCAGGGCGGTCAATCCGGGGTTTAGGGGCGAGGAAGACAGAAGCCCCCACTACCTGGTTCTGCGTATACGGGGTGTGTGCGGGGAGGAGTCCGGCTGAGCGCTTAAGTGTGAATACTGGCAAGGCAATAATGCCCCAGACTAGACTTTAAATGTGAACGCTGGCTCAGCAATAGTGCTACACACAGGGCCTAAGTGTGACTACTAGCATGACAATAGTGCTTCGCACACAGGGCCTAAGTGTCACTTCTAGCATGGCAATAGAGCCTCATACACAGGGCCTAAGGGTGACTACTAGCATGGCAATAGTGCTCCACACACAGGGCCCCAAAGTGCTTCACACACAGGGCAGTAGTGCTTTACATACAGGACAGGAGTGCTTTACATACAGGGCAGTAGTGCTTCACACACAGGGCCCCAAAGTGCTTCACACACAGGACAGTAGTGCTTCACACAGGACAGTAGTGCTTCACACACAGGACAGTAGTGCTTCACACACAGGGCCCCAAAGTGCTTCACACACAGGAAAGTAGTGCTTCACACACAGGGCAGTAGTGCTTCACACACAGGGCAGTAGTGCTTCACACACAGGGCAGTAGTGCTTTACATACAGGACAGTAGTGCTTTACATACAGGGCAGTAGTGCTTCACACACAGGAAAGTAGTGCTTCACACACAGGACAGTAGTGCGTCACACACAGGGCAGTAGTGCTTCACACACAGGGCCCCAAAGTGCTCCACACACAGGACAGTAGTGCTTTACATACAGGGCAGTAGTGCTCCACACACAGGGCAGTAGTGCTTCACACACAGGACAGTAGTGCTTCACACACAGGGCCACAAAGTGCTTCACACACAGGGCAGTAGTGCTTCACACACAGGGCAGTAGTGCTCCACACACAGGACAGTAGTGCTTCACACACAGGGCAGTAGTGCTTCACACACAGGGCCACAAAGTGCTTCACACACAGGGCAGTAGTGCTTCACAAACAGGGCAGTAGTGCTTCACACACAGGGCAGTAGTGCTTCACACACAGGGCAGTAGTGCTCCACACACAGGGCCCCAAAGTGCTTCACACACAGGACAGTAGTGCTTCACACACAGGACAGTAGTGCTTCACACACAGGGCAGTAGTGCTTCACACACAGGGCCACAAAGTGCTTCACACACAGGACAGTAGTGCTCCACACACAGGGCAGTAGTGCTCCACACACAGGGCAGTAGTGCTTCACACACAGGGCCACAAAGTGCTTCACACACAGGGCAGTAGTGCTTCACAAACACGGCAGTAGTGCTTCACACACAGGGCAGTAGTGCTCCACACACAGGGCAGTAGTGCTTCACACACAGGGCAGCAGTGCTTCACACACAGGACAGTAGTGCTTCACACACAGGGCCCCAAAGGGCTTCACACACAGGACAGTATCGCTTCACACACAGGGCAGTAGTGCTTCACACACAGGGCAGTAGTGCTTCACACACAGGGCCCCAAAGTGCTTCACACACAGGACAGTAGTGCTTCACACACAGGGCCCCAAAGTGCTTCACATACAGGGCAGTAGTGCTTCACACACAGGACAGTAGTGGTTCACACACAAGGCCGCAGTAGTGCGTCACACACAGGGCAGTAGTGCTTCACACACAGGGCCCCAAAGTGCTTCACACACAGGGCAGTAGTGCTTCACACACAGGGCAGCAGTGCTTCACACACAGGACAGTAGTGCTTCACACACAGGGCCCCAAAGTGCTTCACACAGGACAGTATCGCTTCACACACAGGGCAGTAGTGCTTCACACACAGGTCAGTAGTGCTTCACACACAGGGCCCCAAAGTGCTTCACACACAGGACAGTAGTGCTTCACACACAGGGCCCCAAAGTGCTTCACACACAGGACAGTAGTGCTTCACACACAGGACAGTAGTGGTTCACACACAAGGCCGCAGTAGTGCGTCACACACAGGGCAGTAGTGCTTCACACACAGGACCCCAAAGTGCTTCACACACAGGACAGTAGTGCTTTACATACAGGGCAGTAGTGCTTCACACACAGGGCAATAGTGCTTCACACACAGGGCAGTAGTGCTTTACATACAGGACAGTAGTGCTTCACAAACAGGACAGTAGTGCTCCACACACAGGGCCCCAAAGTGCTTCACACACAGGACAGTAGTGCTTCACACACAGGGCAGTAGTGCTTCACACACAGGACAGTAGTGCTTCACAGACAGGGCCCCAAAGTGCTTCACACACAGGACAGTAGTGCTTCACACACAGGGCAGTAGTGCTTCACACACAGGACAGTAGTGCTCCACACACAGGGCCACAAAGTGCTTCACACACAGGACAGTAGTGCTTCACACACAGGGCAGTAGTGCTTCACACACAGGACAGTAGTGCTTCACACACAGGACAGTAGTGCTTCACACACAGGGCAGTAGTGCTTCACACACAGGAAAGTAGTGCTCCACACACAGGGCCCCAAAGTGCTTTACACACAGGGCAGTAGTGCTCCACACACAGGGCCCCAAAGTGCTTCACACACAGGACAGTAGTGCTTCACACACAGGGCAGTAGTGCTTCACACACAGGGCAGTAGTGCTTCACACACAGGACAGTAGTGCTTCACACACAGGGCAGTAGTGCTTCACACACAGGGCAGTAGTGCTTCACACACAGGACAGTAGTGCTTCACACACAGGGCCCCAAAGTGCTTCACACACAGGGCCCCAAAGTGCTTCACACACAGGGCAGTAGTGCTTCACACACAGGACAGTAGTGCTTCACACACAGGGCCCCAAAGTGCTTCACACACAGGACAGTAGTGCTTCACACACAGGGCAGTAGTGCTTCACACAGAGGGCAGTAGTGCTTCACACACAGGGCAGTAGTGCTTCACACACAGGGCAGTAGTGCTCCACACACAGGGCCCCAAAGTGCTTTACACACAGGGCAGTAGTGCTCCACACACAGTGCCCCAAAGTGCTTCACACACAGGACACTAGTGCTTCACACACAGGGCAGTAGTGCTTCACACAGAGGGCAGTAGTGCTTCACACACAGGGCAGTAGTGCTCCACACACAGGGCCCCAAAGTGCTTTACACACAGGGCAGTAGTGCTCCACACACAGGGCCCCAAATTGCTTCACACACAGGGCAGTAGTGCTCCACACACAGGGCAGTAGTGCTTCACACACAGGACAGTAGTGCTTCACACACAGGGCCCCAAAGTGCTTCACACAAAGCTGACATATGAAGAACCATTGCTATGCCAGATTCTTATTTACTCACAATATAAAGCTGCATCACTGTGTCCGTGCTCTCACACAGCCCCTGTATGTAGCCAGTGTTTGAGTAATGGTGGCAGGAGTCAATACCAGCATAAGCAGAGCGCTTTATATACACTGGACAAGATTGCTGGTATGGGCACATATGTGATAATTGGTACGGCCAGGGTGCTCTATATACAAGGAGTACTTGTGATTCAGCACATGTGATTATTGGTGCGTCAAGTGTGTTTGCATACTAGGAGCATAAGCGATTTCTGGCACAGTGTTGGGTAATTTTGATCACCAGGCTGCAGTGGTGCTTCACGCACACAGGGGTGCTGTGAATATTTTCGTGGCGGGCGCTTTACAATGATCTTAGCGTGGCAGCTATTCTTACATACAGAGTGCATATGTGAATATTGGCATGGCACGGGGCTTCACAAACAGTGGACACGTAAATATTATCATGGTAAGTGTGCTTTCCCTCAAAAAGTAGATGTGAATATCAGCTGGTAACGTTGCTCTCTACAAAGAAGGTAGACTGATTATATGTGAATACAAACATGGCAATGGTGCTTTACATACCAGTAGTTCATGTGAAAACAAACATGGCAATGGTGCTTTACATACAAGTGGTTCATGTGAAAACAAACATGGCAATGGTGCTTTACACACAGAGGGTTCATGTGAATACAAACATGGCAATGGTGCTTTACACACAGAGGGTTCATGTGAATACAAACATGGCAATGGTGCTTTACACACAGAGGGTTCATGTGAATACAAACATGGCAATGGTGCTTTACATACAGAGGGTTCATGTGAATACAAACACGGCAATGGTGCTTTACATACAGAGGGTTCATGTGAATACAAACATGGCAATGGTGCTTTACACACAGAGGGTTCATGTGAATACAAACACGGCAATGGTGCTTTACATACAGAGGGTTCATGTGAATACAAACACGGCAATGGTGCTTTACACACAGAGGGTTCATGTGAATACAAACACGGCAATGGTGCATTACACACAGAGGGTTCATGTGAATACAAACACGGCAATGGTGCTTTACATACAGAGGGTTCATGTGAATACAAACACGGCAATGGTGCTTAACATACAAGCAGTTCATGTGAATGGTGCTTTACATACAGAGGGTACATGTGAATACGAACATGGCAATGGTGCTTTACATACAGAGGGTTCTTGTGAATACAAACATGGCAATGTTTTTTACATACAGAGAGTTAATGTAAATACTGGCATGCAATGGTGCTTTACACACACAGGGTGGGTGTGAATACTGGCATGCAATGGTGCTTTACACACACAGGGTAGGTGTGGATGCTGGCATGTGATGGTGCTTTACACACACAGGGTGGGTGTGAATACTGGCATGCGATGGTGCTTTACACACACAGGGCATGTGTGAATACTGGCGTGCAATGATGCTTTACACACACAGGGTGGGTGTGAATACTGGCATGCGATGGTGCTTTCCATGTGGAAGGTAGACGTGTATACAGGCATGGTGGTTATCCTTAACATAGAGAGGGTAGGTGTGAATGCCGGCATGCAATGGTGCTTTACGCACACAGGGTGAGTGTGAATGCTGGCATGGGATGGTGCTTTACACACACAGGGTAGTAGTGAATACTGGCATGCAATGGTGCTTCCCATGTTGAAGGTACACATGTATACAGGCATGGTGGTTATCCTTTTCATACAGAGGGTAGGTGTGAATACTGGCATGCAATGGTGCTTCCCATGTTGAAAGTACACATGTATACAGGCATGGTGGTTATCCTTTTCATACAGAGTGGGTGTGAATGCTGGCATGCGATGGTGCTTTAAACACAGAGGGTCGGTGTGAATACTGGCATGCAATGTTGCTTTACACACACAGGGTGGGTGTGAATGCCGGCATGCAATGGTGCTTTACACACACAGGGTGGGTGTGAATGCTGGCATGCAATGGTGCTTCACACACACAGGGTAGGTGTGATACTGGCATGCGATGGTGCTTTACACACACAGAGTGGGTGTGAATGCTGGCATGCGATGGTGCTTTAAACACAGAGGGTCGGTGTGAATACTGGCGTGCAATGGTGCTTTACACACACAGGGTAGGTGTGAATACTGGCGCGCAATGGTGCTTTACACACACAGGGTAGGTGTGAATACTGGCGTGCAGTGGTGCTTTACACACACACAGGGTAGGTGTTAATACTGGCATGCAATGGTGCTTTACACACACAGGGTGGGTGTGAATACTGGCATGCAATGGTGCTTTACACACACAGGGTGGGTGTGAATGCTGGCATGCGATGGTGCTTTACACACACAGGGTAGGTGTGATACTGGCATGCAATGGTGCTTTACACACACAGGGTGGGTGTGAATACTGGCATGCAGTGGTGCTTTACACACACAGGGTAGGTGTTAATACTGGCATGCAATGGTGCTTTACACACACAGGGTAGGTTTGAATACTGGCATGCGATGGTGCTTTACACACACAGGGCATGTGTGAATACTGGCGTGCAATGATGCTTTACACACACAGGGTAGGTGTGAATGCTGGCATGCAATGGTGCTTTACACACACAGGGTAGGTGTGAATGCTGGCATGCAGTGGTGCTTTACACACACAGGATGGGTGTTAATACTGGCATGCATTGGGGCTTTACACGCACATGGTAGGTGTGAATGCTGGCTCGCGATGGTGCTTTCCATGCTGAAGGTATATGTGTATACAGGCATGGTGGTTATGCTTTACATACAGAGGGTAGGTGTGAATACTGGCATGCGATGGTGCTTTACACACACAGGGTGGGTGTGAATACTGGCATGCAGTGGTGCTTTACACACACAGGGTAGGTGTTAATACTGGCATGCAATGGTGCTTTACACACACAGGGTAGGTTTTAATACTGGCATGCGATGGTGCTTTCCACACACAGGGTGGGTGTGAATGCTGGCATGTGATGGTGCTTTACACACACAGGGTAGGTGTGATACTGGCATGCAATGGTGCTTTACACACACAGGGTGGGTGTGAATACTGGCATGCAGTGGTGCTTTACACACACAGGGTAGGTGTTAATACTGGCATGCAATGGTCCTTTACACACACAGGGTGGGTGTGAATGCTGGCATGCAAAGGTGCTTTACACACACAGGGTAGGTGTGAATGCTGGCATGCAATGGTGCTTTACACACACAGGGTAGATGTGAATGCTGGCATGCAGTGGTGCTTTACACACACAGGATGGGTGTTAATACTGGCATGCACTGGGGCTTTACACGCTCATGGTAGGTGTGAATGCTGGCACACGATGGTGCTTTCCATGTTGAAGGTACATGTGTATACAGGCATGGTGGTTATGCTTTACATACAGAGGGTAGGTGTGAATACTGGCATGTAATGGTGCTTTACATGTTGAAGGTACACTTGTATACAGGCATGGTGGTTATCCTTTACACACACATGGTCGGTGTGAATACTTGCATATGATAGTACTTTCCATGTTGAAGGTACACGTGTATACAGGCATGGCGGTTATCCTTTACATACAGAGGGTATATTTTAATACTGGTGTGTAATGGTGCTTTACACACACAGGGTAGGTGTGAATACTGGCATGCGATGGTGCTTTACACACACAGGGTGGGTGTGAATGCTGGCATGTGATGGTGCTTTACACACACAGGGTGGGTGTGAATGCTGGCATGCGATGGTGCTTTACACACACAGGGTAGGTGTGGATACTGGCATGCAATGGTGCTTTACACACATAGGGTGGGTGTGAATACTGGCATGCAATGGTGCTTTACACACACAGTGTAGGTGTGAATACTGACATGCGATGGTGCTTTCCATGTTGAAGGTACGCGTGTATACAGGCATGGTGGTTATCCTTTACATACAGAGAGTAGGTGTAAATGCTGGCATGCAATGGTGCTTTACACACAGGGTGGGTGTGAATGCTGGCATGGGATGGTGCTTTACACACACAGGGAAGCTGTAAATACTGGCATGCAATGGTGCTTTACACACACAGGGTGGGTGTGGATACTGCCATGCGATGGTGCTTTACACACACAGGGTAGGTGTGAATGCTGGCATGCAATGGTGCTTTACACACACAGGGTGGGTGTGGATACTGCTATGCGATGGTGCTTTACACACACAGGGTAGGTGTGAATGCTGGCATGCAATGGTGCTTTACACACACAGGGTGGGTGTGGATACTGCCATGCGATGGTGCTTTACACACACAGGGTAGGTGTGAATACTGGCATGCAATAATGCTTTACACACACAGGGTGGGTGTGAATACTGGCATGCAGTGGTGCTTTAAACACACAGGGTAGCTGTAAATACTGGCATGCAATGGTGCCTTACACACACACAGGGTAGGTGTGAATGCTGGCATGCAATGGTGCTTTACACACACAGGGTGGGTGTGGATACTGCCATGCAATGGTGCTTTACACACACAGGGTGGGTGTGGATACTGCCATGCGATGGTGCTTTACACACACAGGGTAGGTGTGATACTGGCATGCAATGATGCTTTACACACACAGGGTGGGTGTGAATGCTGGCATGTGATGGTGCTTTACACACACAGGGTAGGTGTGATACTGGCATGCAATGGTGCTTTACACACACAGGGTGGGTGTGAATGCTGGCATGTGATGGTGCTTTACATACACAGGATGGGTGTGAATACTGGCATGCAATGGTGCCTTACACACACACAGGGTAGGTGTGAATGCTGGCATGCAATGGTGCTTTACACACACAGGGTGGGTGTGGATACTGCCATGCAATGGTGCTTTACACACACAGGGTGGGTGTGGATACTGCCATGCGATGGTGCTTTACACACACAGGGTAGGTGTGAATACTGGCGTGCAATGATGCTTTACACACACAGGGTGGGTGTGAATGCTGGCATGGGATGGTGCTTTACATACACAGGATGGGTGTGAATACTGGCATGCAATGGTGCTTTACATGTTGAAGGTACACGTGTATACAGGCATGGTGGTTACCCTTTATATACATGGGGTATATTTGAAAACAGGCATGGTGACGATGCTTAAACTACAAAGGGCACATGTGAATACAGGCATGGGCACTTGAATTATGCAATCTTGCAACTACAACACTTTCTGCATAATTATGGATTTGACGGATATTCCAACATCTGCCGCATAATCTACAGATATGAACAAAAACATGTTTTTAGCTCAAACAGGTGAAAAATAAGTCAAAAGTGGCCGCCCATGTGGCTGCAGAGTGGGGGTTCACAGAGGGCGTGTGGCATCTTTCTGCTGCTGATTGCTGGATGTTGGTGCCAGGCTGGCACCAATGAGGTGAAACCTCTACCCAGAGAGCGCTAGCATGTAGAAAATGGTATAATAAAGAGGTGAACCTACCACAAAATTATATCATTTTGTAAATAAAATAAAAAAAGAGAGAATATAAAAACAAATCAAAGTGCAATCACTAAAGACAGAAGGGCTCAGTACTTTGAAGAAAATGTTTCTTCCACATTTTAAAATGAATTATTTTAGGAAAAGACGGTGAACAGCGGACGCTGGGGTGAGAGGAGGAGTGGGGGGTTCTCGGAGGGGGGAGGAGGTATGACTTCCAAAGGAAAGTTTGGGGACCCAACCTGGAAAAAGGGACCCAAAATCAGAAGGGGGGGAGAGGTACAGGTTTGAGGGGTAGTTGGGGTTCGACCTGTAATGGGGGTGCTTAGATGAAAGTTATAAATCTTGCAAACAAACTGCGAGAAATTGGTATTTAGGTCATGATTTTCATTATGTTAAGTTTAGAATTATAGAGTGTTTTACATTAAAAAAGGCAGAGGCGGTAATCAAATACCTAATGTGGTTACTGTGGTGGGGCGGCGGGGGGGTGTCACCAGATGCAGAAGGTGCCAACCAGTCGGTGGCAGCCCCTTTGAATGAAATTAGCAGGCCTCTTCTGGGATCCTAGCACCATGTCCTTACGGGCAAGCTGCCACTGGGTAAGTCTCTCTGCTGATAGCTGCCCCCGACCCTGGTGAAAGAATGAGGAACGGCCTGGAAAGTCGGGGTATGACTTCTAAGAACAGACCTCCTGAGGGTTGCTACGGAAGTAAAGATGAGGTCTGATAGGACATCGAACAGGACAAGATCATTTTACTGAAAGATCGCAAGGTGACAAAACTGTCAAGTGGCCACTGGAGACCAAGAGGAATGTTGGGGTGATCTGAATTCTGGGGTACAGATCTGGAATATTTTTCATGTGCTGGAGGCCACTTTAAAGGTATGGAGTCGCGTTCTAGAGGCCATCTCTTGAGTATCTGGCTAGTTCAGGAAGCCTTGTGTGGACTATTGCGTTAATCTCTAGGGGACACATCTGGAAGTTATTTCCAGCTGTGGAGGTGACTTCTGGAGTATTTCGTCGCGTTCTAGCATCCACAGCTGGTGCATCTGTCGAGTTCTCAAAGTCTCCTGTGGTGTACCACATCCAGTTCTGGAAGCCACATATAGAATATCGTCTCAAATTGTGAAATCCCCTCTGGAGTAATAAGTCATGCTCTAGAGGTCATATCTATGTATCTGGCCAGTTCTATAAGACACGTAAAAAATATTGGGTTGAATTTTAGGGAACACACTTGGGAATGTTTCCAGTTCTGACAGTGGACGAATCTGTGGAGGTATTCAACCCTCATCTGTGGTATTGTGTACCATAACAGAGGCCACATCTGAAGTGTTGGGCAATGTTGCAGCTGATGAATGATCTGTTGAGTTCTTGAAGTCTTGTGTGTGGTATTGCGTGCCTTCATAGACAGTGGCGTAATTAAACTTGAGGGGGCCCCTTTACACAGTACATGGGGCGGCCCCCTCTGGACTCATGCAGGGGTTCTCAGGACAGAGGTGCTGAGTGGGCCCCCTGGAGCTATAGGCTTATCTGCACGGTGGGGTTGTTGGGCCTTTTTTACGCCACTGGTCATGGAGGTCACATCTGGAGTGTTGAGCCATGGGTGGATCTGTTGGTGATTTTGAAGTCTCGTGTGTGGCATTGAATGGCGTTACAGAGGCCACATCTGGATTGTTGAGCCGTGTTCCAGTGGTGGGTGAATCTGTTGAGTTCTCGAAGTCTTGTGTGTGATATTGAGTGCCATTAAAGGGGCCACATCTGGAGAGTTGAGCTGTGTTCTAGCGGTGGGTGGATCTGTTGAGTTCTCAAAGTCTTGTGTGATATTGAGTGCCATTAAAGGGGCCACATCTGGAGAGTTGAGCCGTGTTCCAGTGGTGGGTGGATCTGTTGAGTTCTCGAAGTCTTGTGTGTGGTATTGAGTGCCATTAAAGGGGCCACATCTGGAGAGTTGAGCTGTGTTCCAGTGGTGGGTGGATCTGTTGAGTTCTCGAAGTTTTGTGTGTGGTATTTTGTACCATTATAGAGGCCACATTTGAAGTGTTGAGCCATGTTCCATCTGATGGCTGGATCTCGAAGTCTTGTGTGTGGTATTGTGTACCGTTATAGAAGCCACATCTGGAGTGTTGAGCGTGTTCCAGAGGTGGTTGGATCTGCTGAGTGCTCAAAGTCTTGTGTGTGGCATTGAATGGCGTTATAGGGGCCATATTTGGAGTGTTGAGCCGTGCTCCAGCTGTGGGTAGATCTGTTGAGTTCTCAAAGTCTTATGTGTGGTATTGAGTGCTGTAATAGAGGCCACATCTGGAGTGCTGATCTGTGTTCTAGTGGTGGGTGGATCTATTGAGTTCTCAAAGTCTTGTGTGTAGTATTGAGTGCTGTTATAGAGGCCACATCTGGAGTGTCGAGTCGTGTTCCATCTTATGGATAAAGTTCTCAAAGTCTCATGGGTGCTATATAGCGCCATTATAGAGGCCACATCTGGAGAGTCCAGCCGTGTTTCAGTGGTGGGTGGATCTGTTGAGTTCTCTAAGTCTTGTGTGTGGTATTGAGTGCCATTACAGAGGCCACTTCTGGAGTGTTGAGCCATGGTCCAGCGGTGGGTGGATCTGTTGAGTTCTCGAAGTCTCATGTGTGGTATTGAGTGCTGTTATAGAGGCCACATCTGGAGTGTTGAGCCGTGTTCTAGTGGTGGGTGGATCTACTGAGTTCTCAAAAGTCTTGTGTGTGGTATTGAGTTCCGTTGTGCTGAGCCGTGTTCCAGTGGTGGGTGGATCTGTTGAGTTCTCGAAGTCTCATGTGTGTTATTGAGTGCCTTTACAGGGGCCACATCTGGAGTGCTGAGCGTGTTCCAGTGGTGGGTGGATCTGTTGAGTTCTAAGTCGTGTGTGGTATTGAGTGCTGTTACAGAGGCCACATCTGGAGTGATGAGCCGTGTTCCATCTTATGGGTGGATCTGTTGAGTTCTCCAAGTCTCATGGGTGCTATGTTGCGCCTTTATAGAGGGCACACCTGCAGTGCTGCCTCATGGGGGAGAGGCCTCCTCTGGAGCACTGAGCCGAGCTCTAGGGGCCGTATGTCGTGCACCGGTCCAGTTCTGGAAGCCTCTTGTGGGGCATTACCAGGGTCCAGTTCTAGAGGCCAGCCTGGGGGGCTGAGCCATCCTGCCAGAGCTGGAGACCGCTCCTCGTGCCAACTGTGCGCGCGCCTGAATCCCGCGGTGTCCACTTGTGGAGGACACAACTGGGGGGCTGGTCCACGCCTCCGGGGGTGGGGGAGGCAGCCTTGAGAGAAACCCAGCAGGAGTGCGTTGTTCATACGACCAGCCCCCGAGAGCGGAGATTTAGGGACGGAAACAGAAAACAGAGACATTTGCATGAAGCCTTTCGAGCATCGCTGGAGGGGCGGGAAACGGGGCTCCGAGCTGATGGCTGCGAGGGGTGCAGTCTGGGGCGCCCCCTGATTTACATATAGTCAGCTTCAGCGAGAGGGCAAACCCCGTCAAGAGGCCGGGCTGCGTCAGCAGAAATGCCCCCGGGGACTCGGGGTCACAGCAGGAAACGGGGGCAGAGGGGAGCGCCCCAGCGGCGAAGCAATGATTATGGCATTTATTGGGTGTAGGCTGGGTTGGAGTTTAAGAGAAAGAACCCGGGGGTGTGGCGTCTTTGGGGTGCGGGTCCAGATGGGGGTGAATCATGGGTCCTGAGTTCGAGCCTGTGTGGACTCCGGGTAACTTGCAGAAATTTTATTTATTATGGATTAGTAACGATGTGGTCAGGTTCTACGCCAGCGCAGCAGAGGCGGCTGATGCTGGGGTTCACTCGGCCTCTACCCGTACCCCAATATCCGCGCACCGGAAGCCAGGGCGGGACCGGGAACCCAAAGCAGTCCTGGCAAATGTTGTCAGAGGAGCCCCCCAGAGGATCTATTGTGATCAAGCCTGACCACTACAATGGGGCGTTCTCCCCCCTCAAGAAAATCTGGGAAAATTGGCAAAAACAGTGCGTTCTACAACACATTTTCCTCACATAGTCATTTGTATTAGATTTTAAAGCCTAGTAAATGATGCCCTTACCGAGCACCAGGATTCTTTTGTTGGGGTCTTCAGTGATTCCCTCACCATCACCCTCTAACAGCGCCTCGCATCTCTCCATAGTCCCTCTATCACGTGTGTTTCATTTGTTTTATAGCGCCTCTCTTACAGGCATAGGGTGTTGGAGCACTTTACATCCATTTGAATCCTACGTGCACATCAGTGTATAGAAAATGTAACATAAGGCAAAGGGGACTACAAGGTGTAGGAGTCACACGTCATCCGCACTGGTGGCATTTGTAAGAGCGCTTGGTCTGGGGGAAGCACAAACTCAGGATTCAGGAGGTAACAGTGGTTAGCGTTGACTTTACTAATAGCAATCTATTTCTACCCAAACAAACCCTTTTTGGCAAAACCAGAATAATCACAGACTGCTAAAAACATCTCTTTCTAAGCTGTACCAGGAAGTTTGCCTGCAGCTCTTTGAAGGCAGCTCATAGCTCCCTGTGCTAGATCATGATTGTAATTTATGAACTGCACGATAACGAAAGTACCTCTGTGACAAGAGCAGTATCCCACTGAGCATTGCACACAAAATACTGATCTGTAATCTGCATAGTACAATGTTCTTTGCAGCAGGCATATAAACCCCCTGCGCTACCTTTTGATGAGCCAAAACTGCCACTAGACAAAACTCCATCTCTCTCCAGCAGGTACATTAATCACCAGAGTTAACTTGCCACTTCTATTGTTGCTTGAAAACTGTTTGATATACAAGGAACTCTGCAGTGCTTTCAAAACTGCTGCACCCCTACAAAATCAGAGACGCCCCCCCACCCTTCCAGACTCCCGGGGAAACGCCTGATGCCTGCTACAACAAGTCTGGTCTTCCCAGAAGCAGTCACTACTCTTGCATCGGGGACACACAGGATTAATGAAAAGGAAGAAAACATAGGAAACATCACTCACAGTCAGTTACTTAATCAGACTTGACATATTCTAAATGCATGGTGCTCCTGGCAGGAGGATCTTCCTCACTCCTCCAATGTTTCCAAGGAAACCAAACTATGACAAACAATTGTCAGGGCACTCATGAATAAAAAGTTCATTCCTCCATGTGTATCATGTTTTGGTAGGTCATCAAGTATAAAACGGACAAGGAAAATAGGCAATAGTTCAATTTAATTTTTGAAAATTAAAGTCCATTAAAACCACAAAAACGTCCTTGAAACAATTCTCCATATTGCAACAACAGCCAACACGTGTTTCGTCCTATGAGATAAGCAATCTCAAAGACTTCATCAGGGCTTCCATACTAATTAGAGGGACTTCCGAATGGTATACTTAAATAATGTTTCTGGGATCCCCATCGCAAGCAAAGTGTAGTCCAGTGTCCCATATAGCATCTTCCAAATTTTCTGACATGCCACTTATTATAATGAGTAGACAGTCCGCTTTAAGTCTCATCCACTCTAAAATATGTCACCGTCCTCCCACGGCGTTCGCCTTGCCACGAGAAGCATCGGGGACACAGGCTGCATTGCCTAACTAGCAACCTTCAGCATTAAGACGATGGCAGTGATAACTTTGGCGGTCTGGTGATATGTGGGGTTAGCAGATAAGTGGTTAAGGGTGTGATTGCAGATGAGTTCTCCTCTGCAAGGGTTTCAATGCCTGTGTCCTCTTCAGCTGAACACAGTTCACAAGGCTCTCTACTGGTCATGTGGAAGGGTCCATCCTTCCAGCCAGCAAGCACGGATCTCTGGATGCCAGTGGTCAGATACGTCCCAGTGTTGAGCCATATTTGCATGGGCCTCTGATGTGGTCAGTACCATGTGCACTTGGCACGGGCATAGGAAGGTTCAGTCCTTCTCATGTCAGCCTAGTCCCTCTTCTCTTTCTTCATCTGGAGATCTTGTGCTAATATGCTCTTCTAGTCCTGGGAAGTCACAGATAGTGCCAGAGGGGTGCAGGTCTGAATTCTTCTCTCAAACAACTGTTCAGTAGGAGACTTTCCAGTGGTGCTCTGGGGAATCTCACAATAGTCCCTTGCCAAGAAAACAGTTTTCAACCTGCTAGGACTTCTTCTGAATAGCCACAAAATAGCTCATGATGCCATAGCTTGTGACCTCAATGGTGTTATCTTGAGGCGGCAGAAATCCACAGTCAGGAAAATATTTGAAATCTTTTGCATTGAAAGGAGGTCAGCAGTCTGATTTGATGACTACGGGTGTGCCAAGTGTTGACAATCGCTTGTCCAATGTTATGTTAAGTTTATTTGTAAAGCGCACAGTTATCCCGTGACAGTATCCTGGCGCTGGCGTTGCATGATTGGCCACATCCTGGGCACAGCCATGGCCACGGGAATCCTGGACTACTCATCCAATTCCACCAACAACTATGGCAAATTGGGGACTGTTCTGAAAATGTTAATCACACACTAGGAGGAAGTGGGGCATTCGCAGTAGCTCGGGAGTATTGTCAAGGCTCTGCCAGGCCCGACTGGTGCTGAGCATCTTTTCGACCAACTTGTCTGGGAGCAGAAACCATACTTTTTGCCTCAACATTCTCTTTGTGTCCAGCGATGTTCATGGGGAGGTCAACCACTTGTCTTCTTAGAGTCTTGGGAGAGGCTAGACACGTGCCTCTAAGAATGAGACCTCTGCAATGGAAACTAGGCGTGCCCTTAACGTGGCAAAATACTTTAATTTCCTTGAGGCTAGAATACCAGTGCACCATTTGGACCCGATCAATGTCTCTCCAGCGCCAAGTATCAATGAGTTCTGATAGAACACTTGGGGAGTGTCTTTTGGGGGAGCCTTTCCAGTGTGTTTCCTACTCGTCACTCCAGAGTGGACCTGACAATCCATCAGCAGTGGAGGGCCTCAACAAGGCACACCCCAGGGGCAATCTGAAAAAGAAGCCAGTAGGGGTCTGGTCCATGCCTGGTCTGTACACCATGTGGATGAGGTGTTCTGGAGTCTCAAACCTCACCTTTACATTCAGGGAGGCATTTTGTCTCTAGGTTACCAAAGATGGTGACAAGAGCCTGGTGATCTGTGACAGTACTGCAGTTTTTTCTACACAGGAACAGATGGAACTGTTTGCATGCCCACACCTCAATCAGGTTCTATTTTTTGCTCATAAATAAGCTTCCTCTGGCTTTGCCAAATTCCTGCTGGCATACACAAGGATTCACTGAGGTTCTCCAGGATTCTGTTCATGCTGGACCAGTGGAGCTTGGACCATTGGGAGTGGTACCTGCAACTTCAATTCTCAGAGAAGGATCAGAACGGCAATGTTGTTGGCATCTGCATAGCATGTCTTACCTGCTTCCGAAGCTGCTTGATGGGCTGGAGACCACTACTGTAGTTTTGCCTTCCGGGTAACATCCTTCTGCGGGGCACTGATGGCTGTGAAACCCTCAATATATGTGGCACAGTGACAGGTCATGGCAACGGAGGGAAAAAGCAGGATGCACCTGTCTGCTGGTGTCAGGGTGAGATCACCCAGTTCTTAGTTTAGTCTCCTACTTTCACAATAACATACATATGTATAAAACCCTAGGGTCAGCTGATACAAGTCACATTGTTCTTAGAAGAAGATGAGATTGGCTCCGGAAAGGCACCACAAACTCCCATCAACAATTCATTTTGGTCCTATTGGCTATCGCTGAAGGTGAGATTGACTCCAGGAATGGCACCACCAAGGTCTCATCCTGGTCTTATTGGATAGAGCTGATGATTAGATCGGCTCAAGAAATGGAACCGCAAAGTTTCACCAAGATGCCCTCCTGGTCTTATTGGGTGTCTCTGAAGGTGGGACCAGCTCAGAAAGGGCACCACAAACTCCTACCAAGGCATTGTCCTGGTCTCATTGGATATCGCTGAAGGCGAGATTGGCTCCAGAAAGGGCACCACAAACTTCCACCAAGGTCTCCTCTTGGTCTTATTGAATAAAGCGGATGGTTAGACCGGCTCCACAAAGGGCACCACAAACTTCCTCCAAGGTGCGGCCCTGGTCTTATTGGATATCTGCGAGGGTGAGACAGGCTCCAGGAATGGCAGAACAAACTTCTACTAATATGTCATCCTTTTCTTATTTTATATAGCTAAAGGTGAGATTGGCTCCAGAAAGGGCACCACAAACTTTCACCAAGCCATAGTCCTTGTCTTATTGGATAAAGCTGACGGTGAGACCGACTCCAGAAAGGGCACCACAAACTTCTTCCAAGGTCTCATCCTGGTCTTATTGGATATTGCTTAAGGGGAGATTGGCTCCAGAAAGGGCACCACAAACTTCCACCAAGGTGTCGTCCTGGTCTCATTGGATATCAATGAAGGTGAGATTGGCTCCAGAAGGGGAACTGCAAAGTTTCACCAAGGTGTCCTCCTGGTCTTACTGGATGTCTCTGAAGATGAGACCGGCTCTGGAAAGGGAACCACAAAGTCTTCCCAAGGCATTGTCCTGGTCTTATTGTCCATTGCTGAAGGTGAGATTGGCTCCAGAAAGGGTATCACAAACTTCCACCAAGGTCTCATCTTGGTCTTATTGAATAAAGCTGATGGTTAGGCCGGCTCCACAAAGTTCACTACAGACTTCCTCCAAGGTGCCGTCCTGGTATCTCTGAGGATGAGACAGGCTCCAGAAAGGGCAGAACAAACTTCTACCAAGGACTCACCCTGGTCGTATTGGAGATCCATTGAGGTGAGACCGGCTCCAGAAAGGGAAGAAAAAACACCTACGAAGGCATTGTCTTGGCCTTATTTTATATCGTTGAAGGTGAGATTGGCTCCAGAAAGGGCACCACAAACTTCCACCAAGGTGTCGTTCTGGTCTTATTGGATATCGATGAAGGTCAGGGCGTCATTACTGTAGCTTAGGGAAATGGGGACACTTTGAGTCACTTGGCGTATTTCTTCCTGAAACATTCTTGGCTTACGATGTTGCACCAGCTCTGAATCATTTGTATCGGCACAAACCCACGTGGATGACAGGAATAGCGATCTTACACAACAACCTTCTTCTGATTGAACAGAAAATTGGGCTGTCACAGGTAGAGATTGAAGTGCATAAAAAGTATGGGAACTATGATGAGTTCAGTGGGGTGAGTGAATTTGGGGGAGAGGCAACAAGAATTTGGGGAAGTGTGAGTGTAAAAATACAAATTATAGTGAACTTGTTGCCAATACATCCCGCCCACTTCAACTACTGGTCATATGTCAAACAGAAGAACCTGACTGGGACAGTCGAGGACGCATCTTGCTGCAAGTGCGTAATTTCCACTTCCGCCTCCTATCGGACGGCACTCCTCAAAGGTGCTGTGCAACTGGCTTTACCAAGTCTTCGACATTCGCCCTTATCGATTTCTCAACTTGCTGAGATCTTGTAACAAATTGGGAAATAGTTTTATGATGTCTGAGAAGTTGACAAAAGTCTAGATAAGGCACCAGAATTCCTAAAGCAGTCAGTCGCGGGCCTGACCTCCAGCTGAAAATGCAGGTATTTAAGCCCTGATTAGGAGCCAGGCAGAGTGAAAATACCATATGGGATTCCGCCCCATCTGATTACCATTGGCCCTCCATCCTGGCACTTGGTATTCCCAGATGCGGAACACAGGACCCAATTTTACCCACTGGAAAAATAGGCAAGAAAAATTGGTTGGGGCTTTGGCTGCAACCAAGGCCAGCTTTAGTGCAGTGTGACAAGTGGATCTTGCACTTCCAGGTCTGTTCCCAACCTGGGAGGGGAGCTGGCTGTCCGGCCACACTGCTGCGTGGAGCCTGTACATTGGTCAGTGAGTATCCCCTGGGACAGAGACCTGGGGTTTGTGGCTGGCAGCCAGAGATATGAAGAGCAGGGCCCCTCTTTGTTCTGGGTGATGTCTGATTTCAAGGCGAGTGGACATCATTCACACAGGCCACCCAGCCATGTGTCCCTTAGCCTACAGGCAGAGCTGGCTTTAGGGCAGCGCAACAGGTACAGCTGCACTGGGCGCTGACCTACAGGGGTGGCACTGACCTCAGGGGAGTGCTGGGTTTAGCAATAACCTAGATTTAAAAGCACCTGCTGCAGAGTTCCTTGTGCGTCCAGCTTTCAGGAAGCAATAAAAATGTCATGATAACTCTTATGATTAATGTTCCTGTTGGATAGAGGGATCAGAGTTTTGACTAGTGGCAGTTTTGATGCCATAAAGTAAGTAGTGCAGAGGGTTAATATGCCTGCTGCAAAGCACAGGTCTGTATTTTATGTGGATAGCTGAGTGGATTAGTAAAGCCAGCGTTTACCAACTCTTTAAAACAAATGAAATGTATTTGAGAGAGGGGCTATGGAGAGATGAAGGGCACTTTTTCCAGGTGGTAGTGATGGAATCCAAGGAGGTCATGGGGGGACCATAACAGACTGTTGCACCGAGTGTCACCAGCGCTAAAGCCAGCCCTGGTTGCAACAAGGGACGGCCTCTCCGCTATGGCGGAGGAGCGTTGCGCCGCTGCTGAAAGGCAGCAGAAAAATAAAATGATAATACAACTATTGTATTATCATTTTATTTTTCGCTTCCTCCTCGGCCATACTACTGAGTATAAAGTGGGGCAGGGCCATCTTCATCACTGGAGGAGGAGTAGTGTGCACTCTTAAGTGTGCACGTCAGTTTGGCTGGCCGTCGAAGGCCGACTATACAACATGCGCACTTAGAACTCTCCGCCCGGGTTGTGTTGCACAGCACAGGTGAAGAACCAGTACAGGCTCCCAGTCCCAAACTGAGAGGCATTCCAGCCCGCTCTGACGAATCCAGGCACTTCTGTCATGCTGGGTAACAGGTTAAGGGAAGCGTCTGGATTGGGTGGGGAGAGAAGAAGCAGCAAATCACTGTGGCGATGAGCAGGGCTGGCTTTAGCACTGGAGGCACCCTGTGCGACAATCTTTTTTGGCGCCCCCACTCCATGACCTCCTCCTCGGATTACCGCACTACCACACTACAAAAGTGGACCTCATCTCTCCATGGCCCCCGTCTCACATGCATTTCAATTGTTTTAAAGCACTGGTAAGGGTTGCTTTTACTAATCCACTCAGCTATCTATATGAAATACAGATCTCTTCTATTAACCCTCTGTGCTACTTTATGGCGAGTCAAAACTGCCACTGGACAAAGCAACATCTCTATCAGGAACATTAATCACAAGTGTTATCTGGACATCTTTATTGTTGCCTGACAGCTGGACGCACATGGAACTCTGCTTCAAGTGCTTTTAAGTTTTAAGTTACTGCAGAGCCCATTCCCCTGAGGTCGGCGCGCCCCCCCTCCAGGTCAGTGCCCAGTGTGGCCACACCAATCGCACCCCCCTAAGGCCGGCCCAGCAGCGAGGAACTTCGAGGTGGCCTGCGGGCAGGTAATTGAGTTTTAAAAAAATACGTTATTTCCACCCCGCGAGAACTCCCTCTCCTAGCCTCCCCCCGCGCGACCCCCACCAGCCCACCAAGCAATATTGCCAGCAGCCGCCGCTGTCTCTGTCGCCGTACCCACCCAACGTTTTTCTGCAGCGGAGGAAGCACAGAAGACCCCCCTACCTCCTCCCCGCCTGGGCAGTGTGTTCCATTCCCTCCTCTACCCCCCCAACCCCCTCGCTCCACCTCCCCGCAGGTAAATGCAGGTCTTAAGCCTCCAGGAAGAGGAACCAGGTCAGCGCAGCTGGTCCCATTCCTGGGGATTAGCTCGGGGTTGCGCATTACTAGTAGGGTGTTACCGCGTGGTAATGTTAATGTGCACCCCCCTCCATGCAACGCATAACCCGGGCCCGGTGTAGTGAGAAAGAGCGCTGCCCTGGGAAACGCCAACAGTTGCTGGCTGCGGCGGTGCGTTTTCAGGCCATTCTGCAAACATCGGAGTGCGCAACACTAGCCCCGGGGTCGCACCCCTTTACTTTAGAATGCTGCTTCTGGTGAGGGGACCTCCCTCTCAGCCTCAGCGGGGATCTGTCGAGAAGAGCCCCGGGGTGAAAGGTGGCGGAGACTGACTGGTTTGTGAATCACAGGGAGGGCATTTAACAACCATTATACCTGAACTCAGTCGCCAAATCTAGCCGCTCCGCTAAAACTGCCATCGCATTAACTGTATCATTGCAGGAAGGGGACATTAAGAAGGTTGCTAAATATGTTTGAGAAATAAAAATTAATTGTGTCATTTTCCCATACCTACTTGTGAATATTCACTGATTTATCCACAGACCTCAAAATCTAGTCTTTTTGGAAAGGAGCCGTCAGTTTGGCAGGGATTCCTCGTGTGGCCTGGAAGGAGCATAAAATGGGTGTAGGTAAACGAACTCAGCCTGCTGCTGAGAGGCCCGGGGTGGGAGGGGCCTCGCTCCTCTATGGGTGACCCCTAAAGACAGAACCAGAGCCCTAGAACTAGGCTGGCTCACAGAACTCTGCTAAAAGAGCAAGTAACCCCTTAAAGAGAGATGCCCAGGAACGGATGAACACGTAGGTGTCCTCCTTCCCTGGAGAGGATCACTCCAGAGAGGCCAAGGAATGTATGGGGCCACTGCTACACTTCAACCCTCGAGGGAATCATTTCAGAGAGGCCAAGAATGAAACGGGCATGTGGTTCTTCTCCACTTACAAAGATGTCTGTAGAACGAGAGTCCAGTGATGAACTGTTTCTAGACTCCGTCAAACACAAGGACAGAGCCTTTCAGTGGACTGGGGGGCTGGGGAAGAGGGCAAAGAACGAATGGGCTCCTTCCAGACCTAGCGGTGACTATTTCAAAGAAGCCAAGAAGTGACTGAGGTTCCAGCTGCCCTCACCTCTTACTTCCAGAAAGGCCAACGACAGTATGGGCATACATGTCCTCCTTGCCACCGAGGGGGGGTGGGGGGGTGGAATTCACATACAAGTCTCCTTCGCCTGTATACCTCACATTTCCAGAGACAGCCCTAGGATGGATGGGGGATACAGGCCACTTTCGTCTGTGGCGGTGGACGGGGCATCCAGGCCTCTTGGACTCCTAGGAGCCACCATTCCCCTGTTGGATGCCTCGGATGGACTGGGCATATGTCTCCACTTTTGGGGTGGGGGGGGGGCTGAATGGGCATACTCGCTTCTGTCACCTTCTGTGCGGGGGGGGGGGGTTACTATAGACATCCAAGCCCTCTTCACCCCCTGGGCTCACGGCCCTCTTCACCCCCAGGGCTCACGCTCACAGAGAGGGAGGCCTGGAATTGAATGGGCACTCAAGGTCCTCTCTCCTCACCTGCTGGCACTAATGTAATCAGAGCACCGGTGGCACATGGGGCACGTTGGCTCCCAGCATCAGCTCGATTCGCCAGGAGCAAGCCTTCCCGCCAGCCACTCATGCAACTTCCAAAGAGATCCATTGCACAAAACGTGCACTCGAGGAGGCTCGCAGGAGAAAACGTGCCATTTGTATTGTGAAAGGTACACAAACTGGAGCCTGAGCCCCCCCGCCCCCTTCCCGCTGGCATGAATGGGCAGCACATCCTCCTGAAGGTGCCAAGCACAGACTGTGCCACGTCTAGGCGGAAGAGCCCCGGGCTCCATCCGGGAGCAGGAGGAAGCCTGACGCAGAGGCCCCGACCCACACCTGTTACCTGCCCGCCCTGACGTCAGCACGGTGTTTGCCCAGGAGACTCTCGCGGGTGCCAGGCTGCTGCCCAGGGCTGCCCTGTGTACTCTGGAACCGGTCTCCGTTGATGGGGTCACCCAGCGTGCCGCAGGTCTCCGCGTTTCACCCTCTTCCCTGTGCTTCCAGTTAGCACAGGTGATTATAGCATAACAACCAAACACCTGGGGGTGGACTCGCACGAGGGGACATCCTGCCATAAATGTGGCAAACATCAATATCCATCCGATGCCCAGGTGCGTCATTCCCCAGGAATGGCCGACGTAGATCAGCCGCCTTTCACTGATAGGCATAGGTTACTTACCTGTAACAATGGTTCTGTCATCCGTCAATAGGAATTAGTTACTTACCTGTAAAAATATTCTGTCATCCGTCAAAAGGAATGAGTTACCTACCTGTAACAATAGTCTGTCATCCGTCAATAGGAATGAGTTACCTACCTGTAACAATAGTCTGTCATTAGTCAATAGGAATGAGTTACCTACCTGTAACAATATTCTGTCATCCGTCAAAAGGAATGAGTTACCTACCTGTAACAATATTCTGTCATCAGTCAATAGGAATGAGTTACCTACCTGTAACAATATTCTGTCACCCGTCAATAGGAATGAGTTACCCACCTGTATCAATATTCTGTCACCAGTCAATAGGAATGTGTTTTCCACCTGTAACAATGGTTCTCCTGTGTGGTCATTTTCAATAATCTGGCCTCAAGTGATCCTGGGCGGGAGGGGGGGTGGAGGGTGTCAGGCTCTGGCCAAAAGCAGCATTATACGACTGTACGACGAAACAACGACTTCAAAAACAACTACTGCCTTAACAACGAGGTCGGAACACCGACCTCGTTGCTACTACTAATGATTTTACCACGAATGCCTTAACAACGATATTTCATTGTAAAGGCATTCCTGATAAAATCATTAGCAATAGGCACCATTCACCCTACATCCCTCACCCCACCCCTCCCAACCCCACCCCAAAACCTAAAACCCTCTGACCCCCCACCCACTCCCCAAAACTAAAAACGCTCCATCCCCCCAACCCCACCCCAAAACCTAAAACCCCCTGACCCCCACCCACTCCCCAAAACCAAAAATGCCCCACCCCCCAACCCCACCCCAAAACCTAAAACCCCCTGACCCCCCACCCACTCCCCAAAACCAAAAACGCCCCACCCCCCCAACCCCACCCCAATACCTAAAACCCACTGACCCCCCACCCCCTCCCCAAAACCTAAACCCACCACTTACCTTCGCCAACTCACTTCTTTGTACCTTAACCACGCATGTTCGTTGTTCAGAACATACGTAGTTAAGGCACAAAAAAACGGAGTCGTGGTTAAAAAAAGCGTTGTTGCGCTTTCGTTAACCACGACTTTCGGAAAAAAAAAGTCGTAAAAAAGGATGTTCCCCGCATTATACTGATATCAGGGATTTGTTTTAAGCTGAAAAACACGAGCATCAGTAAACCGCTCTGTAACGGGCATCACTAACCTGTTTTGTCATTTATATCCAAGCTGGGATTATGTCTCAAAAGGGAAGGAACTCCAAACACTCTTCAAAACCCCCACCCTCACTTCGAAAAAAACACACTGCAGATACTTTTACACTTTAGTAAGGCCTGCCCGACCAGAGTAGTATATTTGACATCATGTATTTTATTCCATTTTTAAAACAGTAACAGAACTTAACTGCAATGTTTAAATAAATCTAGACACATTTATACATTGTCAATTTAATAGAATAATTGTGAAAAATTCGGAGGGGGCCTAATCATTTTTTTCACTGGGGGACACGGCATTAAAATGTTTGAAGACCACTGCTGTGTAGAAATGTGACTCACAGGACTACTGTATGTATTGTTAGAGAGTGACAGTCACAATTTTATTTATTTTTTATTTACCACTCCAGGATGGCACACACCACTTAGAGCAGTGAAGACGAAAAACAACTCTTGGCACAAAATCACTTTCTTTCAGAGCAAGTGGCAACTGCCACACCCTCTCAAAAACATACATTTTATGACAGATTGCAAGGAGGCCGGAAGAATGCTAGGAGTAGGGGTTTGGGGGAAGCAACAGGAAGTGGGTGGAGCAACAGACAAGCTTTAGGTTGGGGTGGGGGAGAATTAAAAAAAGCAAAAAGCCAGGGAGGCAGAAAGGATGGCTGGTGGCCGTGCTTAATTTGTGCTTGTTGTTTCCGGTGCTGAGCACCGGCACTTATTTTTGCGGGCCGGGGCTGATTCTTCTGCTTCAGGTATTTGCTGCGAGCAAAAGATACATATGGGAAAGAGGGCGGAAGAGACACACGAAAAGTGTCACAATGGGAGAAAGCAGAAAACTGCAAGAGTGAGCTGAAGGGGCAGGGAGCGGCTTTATATGGCTTGAACAGGCCCGAGATGGCTCCAGGATTACGCCGCCTCAGTATTCCGTGTTCCCACATTTGATTGCGGCAGCCGCGTGCAAGAATTTGAGACCAGGAGCAGCACACGAGAGACAGAGCATAAAACCACAATACTCTCATGGAGTGCTTAAAGGGAAAGAAAAAAGTAGTTTCTGGAATGTAAGCAGTGGAAGGATAGAATGAGGCACTGAAGAGGATGGCGAAAAGGCTATGCTCCAAAGGTGTGGATAACATAAGAAGAGGAAGTACCACCATCAAATGAGAAGCAAGCAATAGAGAGTTACAATGGAGCCCACCAATCACAATCAGTGGGCAGGCTCTAGGCCCAGTGTAAGATTTTGGTATGGTTGACAACAGGTCTTTCTCCGGAACCTGAGCGCACTCAGTCTCACCCCTGAGCTATAACTGGCAAATGCCCCCTTGGCATAGCTCTCCACCTGTGCACAGAGCCATCACCAGCCCTGCCAGCTGGCTGCATGCTCACCTCTAAACGGGTGGCACAGCAGTGTAGATAAGAGCTGTCACCGCCAACATCTGAGAACTAAGGAGACCATAGGCACTATGTCAGTGTGTGGTTGAGTACCTACCAGCTGGCTGTGTGATCTTTGACTCATTTTGATGCCCTAAACGTGGGTTTTTAAATCAGCATCATTCTCCATATTGGAAGTGTAAGCTCACACTTTTATTTGTAACTACAAGTTTGAGGAGTGAACTTCAGAGTGGCCAGATTGGATGAGGGACCACCAGCTCTGATTTCAAGGAACACTTCGTGAAATATTTGTGGAAAAAGTAGCAAACAGCCCTGCAACGTTTTCGAGGTCCATGCATGCTATGCTGCTCCAGTCCAGGCTTTTTCTTTGAATTCAGGAACGTGTAGTCTTGTTTGTTCCTTTATAAAACAGGACTACAAGTCCCATAATTAAAAGGGAAAAATCTGGACTGGAGCAACACATCATGCATGGATCTGGGAAACTTAGCAGATATGAGCAGAGAAGAGCACGTGTGAGACACACAGCCCCTAAAACATGAGTAGTCGCCAGGAGCTGGTGTGTTCAGACTGATTATTGTGAGTTGGAAAAAGTCACAATTATGTGACATTGTATGTCATTGGCACACACTCTGTTGGCCCTAAGCGTGCTTTACCAATCTGTGTCATTTTGCACAGTGGACAGGTACACTTTCAATTATAACTGCAGCACCTTGAGTGCAACGTGATTTGGTTTAAAGCCAGAACTCCTGGAAGTGTCTCGCATGAGTCACGTGGCAGGGAAGCATGGAGTGAGCTCCTTGTACATTGACAAGGGAGGACAGCCAACTATGTAGTGCGGTGGTTCACAACCTGTGGTCCGTGGACCCCTGGGGTGTGCAAAGCCCTAGGGGGTCCGCGACTGCTTAGACGATTAACTAATATTAACAGATTAATAAAGTCTATATAAATAAAGTGGCAAAATGTACAGTTGAACATTTTAAAACCTACTGTAATGTCAAAGAATTTGAAATTGGAGACTAGAAATTAAATGAGCATCCTCAGACTGATGTGTGGGGGGAGCGCAGGCGCATCAAACAGAATGTAGTTTGGACGATATGTGGCTTCAGTTGAATTTAGAAAATGTCGATCCTTGTTATTAAAATTATGTTTTATTATTTTATTTGTGTGCAAATTAAATAAAACATACTATCGTTTGTTTATGTGTTTGATGAATGCTTGTTTCTGTAATTTGTGGGTTTTTTTTGGGTTTCATGTCATCGTTTAGGTGGGGGTTCCTGGCTTCCAGTAATGACTCAGTGGGGGGGGGGGGGATTACAATAATGATTCAGTGGGGGTCCCTGGGTTTCAGCAATGATAAATTGGGGGCACACAGAACTCAAAAGGTTAAGAACCACTGATGTACTGGATTCATTGTGAATATGCCGTGTGGTGACCAGAGATGGAAAGACGAAGGAGGGGGATGAGAGGGGGGATTAAGGGTCAGAAGAGGACAAAGAAGTCAAAACAAAAAGAGGAAAGTGAGGGTGAGAGGTAAAAGGAGGAGTCAAGGGAGAGGGCATGGGACAGTTGAAAGGAGGGGCTAGGTGGAGAAGGGAGAGTGACAAAGGAAGGAGAGAAATCTCGAGACAAATGGAGAGGGGAGAGAGTAACCAAAGTACAGGTTAGAAAGTGAGTGGAGGGAAAGCAAAAGGAGATAGGAGAGGGGTGGGATTGGAGGAGAAAGAGACAAGAGGAAGAGGGAGTCAGGAGAGGGAAGGAAAGCGAGGGGTGCATGAAGGAGAGAGACAAAGAGGAGCTTGATGGGAGGAGGGAAAAACCAAAGGAGAAGGGAAGAGGAGGTAGACCAAAGGAGGGATAGGAAATGCCAGAGGAGGGAGAGGGTCTAGGGGGGAGAGAACAGCTAGAAAAGCTGAGAAATGAGGCGGGAAAAAGGGAAAGGCGGGAAAAGGAAGAAGAGCAAAGAGGAAGACTATGAGTGAGTGCAGTGAACTGGGAGAAGAAGCCATTGGGAGAGGGGGAGAGAGAGTGAAGGTAGAAGCTTGGGAAGAGAACGTGTAGAGGAGAAAGGGAGAGAAGAAGGAGGGAATGCCAAAGTATGGTGAAGAGGGGAAGGAGCACGGGTGCTAGTGGTATCAGGCTGGAGGGCGCTTATATAAACTACCGTAGTCCTCTTGTGGTCCAGCAGTCTATAGAAGGATGGTGGGCGCTCATATAAACTACCTTGGTCCTCTTGTGGTCCAGCCATCTAGGAAAGGATGGAGGACGCTTATATAAACTACATTAGTGTTCTTGTGGTCCAGCAGTCCAGAGAAGGATGGAGGGCGCTTATATAAACTACCTTAGTCCTCTTGTGGTCCAGCAGTCTAGAGAAGGATGGAGGGCACTTATATAAACTACCTTAGACCTCTTGTGGTCCAGCAGTCTTGGAAAGGATGGAGGGCGCTTATATAAACTACCGTAGTCCTCTTGTGGTCCAGCAGTCTAGAGAAGGATGGAGGGCGCTTATATAAACTGTATTTAGAGACCCAACCCAGATGGGAAAACTTCCACAGAAAAAACGTTTTTTTATTAGAAAAACCCTCACCCACCAGGGTTACCCATTGGTGGCATGCTTCATCATTGGGTGTCTTCTCGTTCTGCTGCAGAACGAGGCATGCTGCGACTGACAGACTACTTGGGAGCACTGTTGGTATCAGCGATGTGGATGCTAGAAAAGGATAGGAGTGGTGGGGTCTTGGTAAGTTAAAAATACCCCCCTCTGGATGAAGTTTTCCCTTTCTGGGTTGGGTCTCTAAATACGTTTACTGAAGCTTCAAGGAGGATAGACCCTCCCCTTTAACCCTCCTTCTCCCCCTTTGTTTAGCACGCTTATATAAACTACCTTAGTCCTCTTGTGGTCCAGCAGTCTAGAGAAGGATGGAGGACGCTTATATAAACCACCTTAGACCTCTTGTGGTCCAGCAGTCTAGAGAAGGATGGAGGACGCTTATATAAACCACCTTAGACCTCTTGTGGTCCAGCCGTCTAGAGAAGGATGGAGGGCGCTTATATAAACTACCTTAGTGTTATTGTGGTCCAGCCGTCTAGGAAAGGATGGAGGACGCTTATATAAGCTACCTTAGTCCTCTTGTGGTCCAGCAGTCTAGAGAAGGATGGAGGACGCTTATATAAACCACCTTAGACCTCTTGTGGTCCAGCAGTCTAGAGAAGGATGGAGGGCGCTTATATAAACTACCTTAGTGTTCTTGTGGTTCAGCAGTCTAGAGAAGGATGGAGGACGCTTATATAAACCACCTTAGACCTCTTGTGGTCCAGCAGTCTAGAGAAGGATGGAGGGCGCTTATATAAACTACCTTAGTGTTCTTGTGGTCCAGCAGTCTAGGAAAGGCGGAGGGCGCTTATATAAACTACTGCAGTCCTCTTGTAGTCCAGCCGTCTAGGAAAGGCGGAGGGCGCTTATATAAACTACCTTAGTGTTCTTGTGGTCCAGCAGTCTAGAGAAGGATGGAGGGCACTTATATAAACCACCTTAGACCTCTTGTGGTTCAGCAGTCTAGAGAAGGATGGAGGGCGCTTATATAAACTACCTTAGTGTTCTTGTGGTCCAGCCGTCTAGGAAAGGATGGAGGACGCTTACATAAACTACCTTAGTGTTCTTGTGGTCCAGCTGTCTAGGAAAGGATGGAGGACGCTTACATAAACTGTGTTCTTGTTCTTGTGGTCCAGCAGTCTAGAGCAGGCTGAAGGGCACTTATATAAACTACCGTAGTCCTCTTGTGGTCCAGCAGTCTAGAGAAGGATGGATGGTGGGCGCTTATATAAACCACCTTAGTCCTCTTGTGGTCCAGCAGTCTAGGAAAGGATGGATGGTGGGCGCTTATATAAAACTACCTTAGTGTTCTTGTGGTCCAGCTCTCTAAGGGACTAGCACAGAGGTAGGTAGTAGTTGCTCCATCCCGTTCTTCTGGGGGGAACTGATGCTTCTGTAAATAATCCACCGGTGGAACTTCCTTCACCACAGTGACATCCAAGTAGAATGAAAACTGCAAGTGGACTGCCGGCGCCGGCCTGGGTTGTTCTGTGTTCGTGGTGCCAGCTGCTCTAAGCTGCCCCTGTGCCCTCCCCTTGTATCTGACCATTGATACATGGAGGTGCAGTTTGAAAGCCCCCACTTTCGGTTTATGCATACCCTGCTGGTCTGTTGTGCAGGGGTCTCACATCATTGCACCCTGCAGCTCTAATACAACACACTCTCTCGTTGAGCCAACTGTCTCAGGTTAATGACCATTCCCAGCCACACCTACCTATGTGCAGCATCACCTGACAGCATCACCTGAAAGGGACCTACCTATGTGCAGCATCATTTGAGAGCATCACCTGAATGGGACCTACCTATGTGCAGCATCACTTGAGAGCATCACCTGAATGGGACCTACCTATGTGCAGCATCACTTGAGAGCATCACCTGAATGGGACCTACCTATGTACAGCATCACTTGAGAGCATCACCTGAAAGGGACCTACCTATGTGCAGCATCACCTTAGAGGGACCTTTCTTTGTGCAGCATCGCCTGAGAGGGACCTGCCTATGTGCAGCATCACCTGAGAGGGACCTGCCTATGTGCAGGATTACCAGAGAGGGGCCTGCCTATGTGCAGGATCACCCGAGAGTGGCCTGCCTATGTGCTACATCACCTGAGAGATATCTGCCTATGTGCAGGATCACCCGAGAGGGACCTGTCTATGTGCCGCATTACCTGAGAGATATCTGCCTATGTGCAGGATCACCTGAGAGGGACCTGTCTATGTGCCGCATCACCTGAGAGATATCTACCTATGTGCAGGATCACCCGAGAGGGACCTGTCTATGTGCAGGATCACCCAAGAGGGACCTGCCTATGTGCAGCATCATTTGAGAGCATCACCTGAATGGGACCTACCTATGTGCAGCATCACTTGAGAGCATCACCTGAATGGGACCTACCTATGTACAGCATCACTTGAGAGCATCACCTGAAAGGGACCTACCTATGTGCAGCATCACCTTAGAGGGACCTTTCTTTGTGCAGCATCGCCTGAGAGGGACCTGCCTATGTGCAGCATCACCTGAGAGGGACCTGCCTATGTGCAGGATAACCCGAGAGGGGCCTGCCTATGTGCAGGATCACCCGAGAGGGGCCTGCCTATGTGCCACATCACCTGAGAGATATCTGCCTATGTGCAGGATCACCCGAGAGGGACCTGTCTATGTGCAGGATCACCCAAGAGGGACCTGTCTATGTGCAGGGTCACCTGAGAGGGACCTGTCTATGTGCAGGGTCACCTGAGAGGGACCTACCTATGTGCAGCATCACTTGAGAGCATCACCTGAGAGGGACCTGTCTATGTGCTGCATCACCTGAGAGATATCTGCCTATGTGCAGCATCACCTGAAAGGGACCTGTCTTTGTGCCGCATCACCTGTGAGAGGCAGCATCTCTGGATCAGTCACGCAAAGAGCCCCTTTCCAAGATGGCTGAAATGTGCATGTACTCCTTCCAGGATGCTCCATCAATCAGAGCCCTGAGCGCCATGAATTAATTCTGAACCAGGAGGAGCAGGGACTGCTGCGTGTGAATCTGGAGAAAATCCACTCAATGGAAAATCATGCTCATATGACCAACCACCGTCTCGTGACTCTGGCTACACACGTGTCCTTGGTAAAGTGCACCTCAGTGAGGACACATGGGAGTGGGACTATCAGAGAACAAGTTCCACCTGAAAATCTTTACGAGTTCGATTGCTCAACTCGGGAACCTGCTCTGGAGTTTCTGTGGGAACAGGAATGTTTGCAAAAGTTGTGAAAAGGTGGCCAGGTGGCTGCTTTGCAAACCTCAACAAAGTGCGTGTTACGAAAGAGTGCGGCACTTGGCAGCCTTGCCCTCTGTATACGTGCTCTGCAGCCGTGCCCTTTGTAGATCGGGACAAATCGGGGGGTGGAGGTGGGTTATTTCCGGTAGAACAGTTTGGTGGAGGCCTCCTCTGCCTGGAGGCATCTTGCATAGGAGCAGCTGTCCCTTTGGCAGGAAGCCTGGGAGAGAGAAGGATGGCCCTGCTTGTTGGAAGTCCTTAGCACTGCTGCATCCTGGTGTGGCTTCAGGGGGTGTTTGGGGTGTTCAGCCCCCTAATAAATGTATTCTCTAGTAAATAGTGGGGTACAGGTGCTCTCAGTCGGATCTCATGAGGTTTTTGTTGGGTTTCACCTAGGATTTTTACAAGCACACAAAGACTAAAATGCACACTTTCTCTCCTCTCTGTTTTGAAGTTCTTAAAAATGTTGAGTATTTTACAAAATAATTTTGTTATGAGTACCAATAACAATCTGCACTGCTCTCCCTTTCCACTGCCATTAAGCCCCCCCCCCCTCATATCCTGCTACTCAAATGATGCATTTTACTATCATATGCCAGTGTGACTGTGGGGAAATCTCAAGCTCCCAGCTCTCAAATCTTACTGAGCATCCAGGCCCCTGGGGCATCAAGATATGAGCCCTCTCTCGAGCTTGACTGTTTATTTGCAACTGAAAAAATACCAGCAGAGAGGTAGCCTGAATTGTCTAAAAATCAGAAACAGCCACAGGAAAACAGCAAGGATGCGTCCTTGGAAAAACATTCTTTAATTTAAAAAAGATAGACTACCTCATCAAAGGAGTGAGCGCACATTGTTTTTAAAAATCAGATTCAGTGCAACTTTCCAGGTGAGACACCTAACGTTACAGGTAAGCTTCCTCTCAAAGGAGCCCCCTTGATCTAGGAACACTGGAACGTTGCAGCAAATGTTCAGTTTTCTTTTAGGCCCTCTAGTAGTTGACAAATATAGCCAAACAGGTGTACTTAATCATGGCATTTTCTTTTGGGGTGCAAATATTTATGTGTAACATTCCACAAATATAAAAGACAAACACTAGAGGGGCGAGCCAAGAAATCAACAGAAAGGAAAGGGCCAGAGACAAGCCATGGGCAGGGGGGACTGGGAACCCAAAGCAGCCCCCATGGGCAGGGCGGGACTGGGAACCCAAAGCAGCCCCCATGGGCAGGGGGGACTGGGAACCCAAAGCAGCCCCCATGGCCAGGGCGGAACTGGGAACCCAAAGCAGCCCCCATGGGCAGGACGGGACTGGGAACCCAAAGCAGCCCCCATGGGCAGGGCGGGACTGGGAACCCAAAGCAGCCCCCATGGGCAGGGCGGGACTGGGAACCCAAAGCAGCCCTGGCAACTTTTGTCAGACCAGCCCCTTCGGGTGCATAGCAAGCGAGCCGGAGCACTACAATGGAGCTTGGGGGTTCCCCCACCCCAAGCAAATTTGGGGAAAAAGGCAAAAACAGTGTATTCTACAACACATTTTTCATTATAAATTCAATTGTATTCTTTTTTAAAGCATAGTAAATGATAAACATACAATGCACCAGGATAGAGAAATCTTTATTGGCGGTCTTCAATGATTCCCTCACCATCACCCTCTAACAGCGCCTCGCATCTCTCCATAGTACCTCTCTCACGTGTATTTCATTTGTTTTATAGTGCCTCTCTTACAGGTGCAGGGTGTTGTAACATTTTACATCACACACATAGAGACAATGAATCATACGTGTGTAAATCAGTGTATAGCAAATGTTACATAAGGCAAAAGGGACTGCAAGGTGTAGGACTCACACGTCATCCACACTGGTGGCATTTGTAAGAGCGCTTGGTCCGGGGGAAGCACAAACTCAGGATTCAGAACATAACACAGTGGTTTGGGTTGACTTTAGTAATAACAATGCATTTCTACCCAAAATACTTTTTTTTTTAGCAAAACTAGGATAATATAAGACTGGCAAAAACCTAACTTTCTAACCTGTGCCATGCAGTTTGCCTGCAGCTCTTTGATATAGGCTCATAGCTCCCTGTGCTAGATTATCATTATAACTTATCTACTGCACAATAACGAAAGTACCTCTGTGACAAGAGCAGTACCCACTGAGCATTGCACATAAAATACTGATCTTTAATCTGCATAGTACACGTTCTTTGCAGCAGGCATATTAACCCTCTGCGCTACCTTAGATGAGTCAAAACTGCCACTAGACATCTCTCTCCAGCAGGTACATTAATCACCAGAGTTATCTTGACACTTTTATTGTTGTCTGAAAGCTGTTGGAAATACAAGGAACTCTGCAGTGCTTTTGAAACTGCTACAGTGCTAGAACCCCCCCCCAAGTAATAAAAGCAGCCCCCACCCTCCTAGGCTCCTGCGGAAACGCCTGATGCCCGGTTTGGCCAGTCCAGCCTTGGCCATGGGTCTGGCTTGGCTCTAACAAACTGTACAAGAGCCGAGACTTAAAAATAGTTAACATTTCGATCATGCAACAAACATCATGTAAAAACAGAGTAAAGCCTCTTCAAAATTAAAAAGTGTATTTTCTAGCAGGCAGAAGACTTTCATCTTAGTACCTCAAATCATATCACACCATTGAGAGGTCATTATTAAAGGTGATAGTTTTTAAAGAAGAACGTAGAAATATTCCTACCCTCGCCTGATAATGATGCAGTTAGTGAACTGAGAGGCAAGTCATTTCTTATCTCTACCTTGTATGTTGCCTTGATTCTCATGATATTTTCAGCAATATTATCGTCCATTAAATCAAACACAGGAGGTTTTTGTACAGCGCAGAGCCCGAACTGAGGTATCTGAAGGTGCCCTCATATGCGATAGAGAAGAAAAAGTAAGCTTGGTAAAATGAAATATATGCCTAGGGTCACAAACCTTTGTCAAATGCAGAAGCCAGAATTTATCCCAGGGTTTTCGGTTTCAGGTTATGCAAATCAGCTATTACATAGCTATCTCTTGATCTCCATTTTAACATCAAAGGTTAATTCTTTGTTTTTAATTCTTGGTACATGAAGGTAGTTCAACGGTAGCAGACAGAAGCCTCGCCTTGCCTCGTTTTGGGCTTGAGTGTCCAAGGGGGTGATCTCGTAATGATCCAGACCAGGCCCACGTTCACTGTTCCAGATCCAATGATGATCATGTAACTCATAACCTCAAAGCCTCAGTTGGTAGTCCAGTTCCGGCAACCTCAAGGTGGTCCTGGCGGATGAGCTTTTGCAGTCCCAGATCTAAGCATCACCACCTAATTGAAAAACTCTAAACCACCCCTAGACTTATCAGTAAAGTAATATGCAAGTTGTCCTGGTACCTGAGCTTCTTCTGCCAGAGAGAAAACAGAACAAACTTTATGAAGGTTAAAGGCAACAGTGGTTGGTAAAGTATTTATGAGCTCCAGAATATACATATAACGTAAATAATGTTTGTGGCCAATAAGTCATCGCAAATCTCGACAATATCAATTCTGCCACCAACACTCTTTCCCGAGAGGCATCTCCTTACTACAGATTCCCTAGCTGAACTCCCTCAGCTTTCTGCTCCAACAATTCCCCTTCTCTGTCCATTTTCCTACTCACTCTTGTCTTTCCACACTTTGATTCACTTGCCAATCTTCTCCTCCTTTCAAAACCTCTCATCAGTTCCTCCAGGTTTACCCTCCATCATCATGGGCCTGTATCCAGCATCGTCCTTTCCCTATCCCCAACTAAGACACTTTCCAGCACCTCATTCTTCTCTCCCACCCTTTACACCATCAGCCCTTCCACCTTTTCCCCACACTCCCAGCCTTAATTCTGACTGCTCAACCAATAGACCTAATATTGCATCTTCCTAAAGGAGAAGTAAATCACCAACCCACACAGTATCTGCTAACCCCTCGGCCAACTAACCTCTCTACTCCTCACCTTCTCTCACTCCCCTGACCAACATGTCCTCGACATCACTACCCTCCAGTACTCCCTCTCATTCTGCTCTGCTCACCCCAACCTCCACCCACCGCCCCATTTCTCAACTCCATCCGTCTCAGTGACCACCTCGCTAGTCCTCAACAAATGTCAAAAATCGCCTTCTAATGAGGACTTCCACCTCCCCTGATTCCTGCCGCTTACCACAGCCTCCGTCACAGAAACACAGACCTTTAGACTTCATAATCAACCTCATATTCTCCCACCTTACCGTTCCGGCAGGTCCTCCTTACCCCCAGTTTTCTTTAAACTTTTCCTGAACACTAACCTTACCTCTTACTACCCACCTTCCTCGAACTATCATGGACAATTTCCAGCCTAACCCAGAACATGAGGAACCAGTTACCACTCCATTCTTGCACCCTTTTCCACCACAAAAGCCACAGAAATCACCAGAACAGTCAGGAGAGAAATGACAAGAGCTACCAGGAGAGCAATCGCCGGACCACGCACCATAACTATCGACGGATAACCGTCAACATAGGAGACCGTGCACCATCATATCCATCATCCTGCCCTCTCATCCTGTGTCACCTCTGTGACAAGCACTGTCATCACTGTCATCTGTGCTGTGACAACAACCAGGGCTATCACCCACTCACCTTCAACTACTTCTTCAGCAAGAAAGGTCATTGAGTGCTGGTTAACCCGTCACCCACTCACCATTGATTACTTCTCCTGCAAGAAAGGTCATCGAGTGCTGGTTATCCTATCACCCACTCACCTCCAATTACTTCTCCAGCAAGAAAGGTAATCGAGTGGTGGTTAACCTATCACCCACTCACCTTCAATTACTTCTCCAGCAACAAACGTCATAGAGTGCTGGTAAACCTGTCACCCACTCACCTTCGATTACATCTTCAGCAAGAAAGGTCATCGAGTGCTGGTTATCCTATCACTCACTCACCTTCAATTACTTCTCCAGCAACAAACGTCATAGAGTGCTGGTTAACCTATCACCCACTCACCTTCAATTACTTCTCCAGCAAGAAAGGTTATCGAGTGCTGGTTAGCTACTGCACCAGGCAGCACAGTCACCAGAGCAACCACTAGAGAGGTTAACTAGTACTTGGTCGACAAGGCACTAGATTTTCGGACACTCTCAACAATATAATTTTATCCCTGGCTTCCTATTAGGCAAGAGTGTTAGAAATGTTGTCTCTGACTAGCACAGGTATACACCCTTGTCCAAGTAGGGACCACAATCCTAGTCAAAGTAAGTCACAATACATTCCAAATTATCCTGTGCTCACCCTCTGGTAGCTTGGCACAGAGCAGGCAGGCTTAACTTAGAAGGCAATGTGTAAAGTGTTTCTGCTATAACTCATACAGTAACACATTGGAAATACCACAAAAATACACCACACATGCTTAGAAAAATAGATAATATTTATCTGAATAAAATAAGGTAAAAACTAGGAAAATCGAATGCACAAAAGTAAAGTTATGAATTTTTAAATATTAAATCCCACTAATGCGCTTAGAAACTCAATAGTTCCAACTGGGGCTATCACGGCGTCATTGACAGAGTCGTTCCCAATAGTCCGATGTCACGGAGTCAGGGAGATGATGCTTCACTGGGGCTGATGCAGCGTCAGTCCCTTACGGCATCTGGGGAGCTGAGGCGTTGGTACCATCCAGTTGCAGAGGGAGGTGGTGCAGCGTTGGTGGCGAGATTTCGGTTCCTGGTGAGCCGGCAGGGTCAATGGATCCAGTTAGTCAAGACGTGATGAGTAGACTTTGTAGTGTTGCGATCACACTTCGTGGTGCCAGCGGTGTTGTGGTGACGTCAGACTTGCGTTGCGGGTCACGGTCGTTGCGTGCAGCGAGGACCACAGAGTCAGAGCAGGCAATAGTGCGGCGTTGTACAACGGCGGCAGTGCTGGAGTCGCTGAAGTCGGTGCTGAAGTCACCGAATTTGGTGAACTAGCTAGAAACTAGTAGGTGAAGTCTTTGTTGACCCTGAGAATTCAGAACAGGAGGCAAGCTCCACCCAAGCCCTTGGAGAGCACTTTTGGGGAAGCCAGAGTCCTTCCTGCAAAGTCAGAGGCCAGCAGGCAGCAGGGCATCAAGCAGGGCAGCAGTCCTTCTCAGCAAAGCAGTCCAGATGAGTCCTTTGGGCAGCCAGGTATTCCCTCTGACAGTGTTCAGGTGTAAATCCAGAATTGTCTAATTTGGTGGGGGTCAGAGAACCAGTTCATATACCCCAAAATGCCTTTGAAGTGGTGAAACTTCAAAGAGTGTTTTTTAAGTGCACAAGTTCCCCTTTTAGCCCAGTCCTGTCTGCCAGGATACTTGTGGGGGGTCATCAGTCCTTTGTGTGAGGGCAGACCACTGGCCTTTGACATGTAAGAGAAAGCCCCTCCACCCTTCCTGCCCAGGGAGATCTATTCAGTATGCAGGTGATTGCAGATGTGACTGAGTGTCCTGTGTTTATGGATGTATGGGTGGAATGCACAAGGGGAGCTTTCAACCAGCACAGCCCAGACTTGGATTGGAGACAGGCTGCAAGGCACAGATGGCAGTAAGTGCAGAGACATTCCCACCTTCTATAAGTGGCATTTCTAAAATAGTTATATAAAATTCATCTTCACCAGTAAGCAGGATTTTCAATTACCATTCTGGGCATAATAAACATGAGAGGGCCACTCCTTCCAGATCACAATCTACCACTCAAACATATATGAGGGCAGTTGTAATGCTAGTCTATGAGAGGAGCAGGCCTCACAGTAGTGGAAAACAAATTTGTGAGTTTTTCACTAACAGGACATGTAAAACACATAAGTACGTGTCCTGACATTTACTTACATAGCACCCTGCCCTGTGAGTTACCACCCGTTCCGCGGTGCTGGGGACAGACCCCAGAGGGAAACTTTAGGCACCTGCACTTTTTTTTTCACCAATTGCACTTGTGACATCACCAACTCTTGTGAACACGAGGAGGCAGAAAGGAGGGGGGGAGATCATGTTAAAAAAGGGCAGAGCAGGCAAACTAGGAGGAGAGAAGCGAAAGGTCAACAGGAGCAAGAAAAGGGGGGAAAAACAGAAGTGCACGCAAAGAACAAAGCCCGAAATAGGAAATACAAGAATAGAAAGGGGAAAACGTCTTGAAGGGAACGTAAACATGATTCGACACAGAAAGTTTTGGAAAGTAAAGAGTAAGCAGAACAAGCGGGGCAGAGCAATATAAGTGGAACAGAAAGAAATAATTTAGAAAAACAATAAAACACAGAGGTGAGTGAAGAAGAAACTAAAAAGAAAAGAAGCTGGAAAAGAGGTCGGAGGAGGAGACAGACGAAGCAAAGGAAAGTAGAAAGACAATAGGAAAAAAGAAAGGCGCTCCGAGTGACAGGTTGAAACATAAGTCGAGTCTCTGCTGGGCCAGTCTATGTGATGGAGAGTTCTGCATGTGGCCTCCATCGGTGCTTGAGAGACAGCGCAGCGGGGAACGCACCAGCTGCTGGTCCCAAACTGAACACTGGGGCGGCAGCGCCATCTAGTGCTAAAGAGAAACATAACTTCCTCATCAGACACCAACTGTCCGCATTTGATATGAAATGCAAACTCGTCGCGGTAAAGTCCATTGGGGACCTAAGTCAGCAGTTGAAGTGAATTAAAAATATATGGGAATTGTGATGCTGTGGGCATAGTGAGTGAGTGTGAGGACGTGGGCAAAGGCGTGCCTAAAAAAAAACCTAAATATTCTCTAACGTTTTCGGTCTTTTACCTTCGACATACAAAATAACGCACAACTTCAATGAAAAATAAATGCAATTTAAGTTAATCAGTTGGAAATGCACTCTTGTCCATTATTAAACCCAGTGCTTAATTTGTGCACGTTGTTTCCGGTGCTGAGCACCGGCACTTATTTTTTTGAGGGCCGGCACTTAATCTTCTGCCTCAAGCATTTGTTGCGAGAAAAGACACATTTGGGAAAGACAGAGAAAGGGAAAAACGAAAAAGCGTCACAATGAGAGAAAGTAGAAAGCTGCAAGAGTGAGCTGAAGGGGCAGGGAGTGGCTTTAAATGGATTGAAGAGGCCCCAGATGGCTTTGGGATTACGCCTCAGTATTCTGTGTTCACACATTTAATTGCAGCAGGCGTATGTTTAAAAGGAGGGCTTTGGGCACCGGCACCTTTTTGTTTACAAATTAAGCACTGATTAAACCTCTATTAGTTAATGTGCTGCAGAGGTCAGTGGGTGTAGTCAGAGCCACAGAATTAACTCCTGGTTGGTGCAGTGAAGAATAGTGACTTGTTTATGTTTAGTGCTACGAGGTCCCAGTCTGTGACAGAAAGCACTTTGAACACAAATTTCATTATTTTAAACTTGTATTACACACAGCATAAGATAGGCTGCAACAAAACGTGCAAAAAGTTTAAAATAAAAGAATGCTTCCAAAATATAGTTTTTATAAATGTCTTTTAAAAGCACACACTTCACAGCTCAGCTGGTAAGTCCCTTGCAATACCACTAAAAAATTCTAAATATGTAATTAGGGAGCTTCAAGTGATCAATTAAAGCCAATGCCGGCTTCCAAGCACCCTTTACATTTTCAGATTGATCAGTTGTGCACATTTCCATTTCTTTCAGGCAAGCAGGCACCCTGGCGAGAAGGCTTGTTTAGCTGTCTGCCCCTCCTCGGTTTCACAGCACAGGAGACTATCTGCCTTACACTTCAGCTGAAGCATTTTTAGCTGTTGGAATTCACCTTCTAGAGATGGCAGACCTGTCACAAAAAGTAGGGGAACTGTTTTCCTTAAGTTAAAAAAGTATGGGCACTTCGTGTTCCTCAGATCCCACCCACTTCGACTACTGACCTAAATCAACTCAGGTTGGGAACAGACCCGGAAGTGCAAGATCCTACTGGAGGTGCTGATGACCCGGCCTCGAGGAAGGAGCCCCCTTGCTGCTGCAGAGAGAAGTGCTGGAGGTGCCCTCTGCAGAGGGGCGCCACCTGGTGGAGGCACAAATTCATCTGTTTGAGGAGGAGTTAGTCAGCAGTACAGATGGCAGACGTCCATCTTGGAGCAGTAATTATAAAAGAGGAAGAGCAGCCTCGCAGCAGGTTTCAGCTGCTCAGCCCTCCTACAAAGAAAAAATGAAAACAAAGGGCGTGATTTAGATTTTGGCGGACAGGTTAGTCCATCACAACAGTGACAGATATCCCGTCCTCTGAAATATAAACCCCATAGGAAATAATGGGGTTTATTTTTCGGCAGACAGGATATCCGTAACCCGTCTGCCGAGATCTAAATCAGACCCAAAGAACGTGACCGGGAGGAGTCGGGGGTAATAGTGGAGCAGGTGGGTGGTTAAAAGGTAAATACTGATGAGTTGCGCAGCACACTGGAGTGTGGGGGAGGGGTCAAGAGAGCATGAAAGCAATGGAGGACCAAGGGGGAACAGAGGTTAAATAATTAAAAAAAACACTGGCTGAGCGGGACATGGAGGCGTGGGGAAGCAACACGAAGCCTGCATGGGGCAGTAATGTGAGGAGGAATCAGTACATGGGGAGACAGCAAGAAAACACATGTACTCCCATGGAGTGCTAGAAACAAAAAACACATGGAAAATAGTTCTCTGAATGTTAGTAGTGCAAGGGCACAAATCATCCAATCAAAAAGATGATAAAAAAAGGGAATTTAAAGCTGCAGGATAAACACAAGCAGAGGAAAGTAAACCATCAGATAAGATGCAATCAAATGAAAATGAAAAGCGAGAAAAGAGATGTTACGTAATGGACTGACTCAAAGACCACTGTAAGCATTAAGGTTGTATAAATAAGCCACATGAAAAACAACTAAAAACTGTTTGAATGCAACACCTAAAAAACATTTGCAATACAATAGCTCTCACATGTTTCGAACAAGTTAATTGTCATCTTTTGACAGCAGTGCCCATGAGCAAAAACAAAAATAAAATGAGTGGAAACTGAGAAAAGACGACTTAACAAAATAAAATAAAGTTGGCTTTAAAAAATAAAACTTTGCAATTTTGTTTATCCTGCTCGGCAAGTTTTTGACAGTCACAAGCCTTGTTTGCAGGGCACTGGAATTTAGAACAAAATAGTTCCTCGATCACTTCGGGAGCAGCGGAGGGGTACTAATTAAGTTGAAGTCAATTAGTGCTTGTTCCCTCCTCCATACAGAGGAATGGAAATGATGCCAAACATGCCTCAACGAATTACGAGGCTTTAAAGAAGAGTGTCACGCAAACCAGCAAATAGTGAGGGATAGGCGGGCTCCAAGTCATTTACTGAACATAACAGCGTCTCGCATGCGAGATGCATGGTCCAGCGCAAGCACTCGCAGGCTCGACCCTAAAAACCGACACATCTAAAGGATGGAATAGTATTTGTGGATACCAATTCTAGGTGAGCAGTGACCTCCAGTGCCAAAGAGTGGTACTTCAGCCTGCATTCAATGAGCAAGGCCAGAAGTAACAGAAGAATTATATTAAGAGGAGGCGAACAGAGGCCCCTTTTATCAACAGTCCACACGTTCATGAACTGTTGAGTACTGATCAGTTTTAAATTTGAAATGAAATATGTAAAACAATGTTTTGGGTTTATGTAGAATGACTGTGGCACTTATGAGTGGTTTGGAGTGATGTTCCCGTCACTTTTCCTAGTATTATGGGTGCAGGAACCATGGACCTGATTCACAAAGGCAAACGTACACTTTTGGGGACCCCGTTGTTGTACCTCCCACCAAGTGCACACTATAATTTCAATGAATCTAACTTTTCAAGACGTCAATTAAACTTAGAAATGTAATGTTTCCCTCTATAATTATTATTTCTACCATTTTTTTAAAATGTCTTCCATGTTCCAGATTTCCCTAAGTGAACATTCGCTTCTAAGGTCTCTTTACACATATAAAAGTTGTTCAACTTTGACGTTTGTTCTTTGCGCTTCCAAAGAGCCAGAGCTAATGCACGGATGAGCCATGAGATGGCCTTTCTAGTCGAAGTCTATACTGAAGGCTTGCTTTCTCCGCCAATATATTGACAACCTACCAGACCACGCGCAAGCCGCATAAGAGCCTCCGGCCTTAAGAGAAACAACCACCAACCCACTAAGCACTCAGCTTATCATAAACCTTCTCTGCTCAAGTAAGAGAGTCATACAGCACAATAGGTGATACCTCTGCATTCGGAAGAGGCGACGTAGACTGTCCACAGTAACAACAGTTGGCAGCCATAACTTGTGTTTTCACAATATTCATTTGTTGGCCCCAACATAATGTGGTAATTAAGGTGACACCAAAGTATACCTAATTATGCATCACCTCAAATTCTGAGCCTCTTACCCTCCATGCAAGAATTGCACCTATGTATGCCTGTTTTTTTCCAAAATTTGACATGAAATAGTTTTCATTGTTATAAACTGTCAAAAAGTCCAACTCATGATGCAAGCCAATGGGTGTTTGGTTTAGGAAGACCAGATCATCAGCATGCACTGGGATGTGAACCCATGGAGTACTGGGGTGGATTTACCGTATAGTATATTCGCATTGGCGGGGGTTGGTGTTGAGGGAATTATTATATGCCCCACCTGCTAAAAAGGGGAATGAGTCATGGCTGCTGCCACATCAAAAGACCCATGCAGTTTTGCTGAGCGGGTTTACCAGCTAGAAAAATCAGGTTAATTTATTTCACATTCTTTAAAACTGGGTAATGAAAAACCCATGAAGTAGTAATCGGGAGAACCGACTAAACACATAATTCAATTTTGTCAGACTTATAAACAGGCCCTTTTAGGGGAAAAGATCTATCACTACTCAGATTACTGGAGACATCAGAAAGCTATGAATTGTAATGGTAGGAGCAAGGACAGATCTTTTTTAAACCATTTTTCATAGCAATTTTCTTGTAAACTGGCCATCCTTGCTCATTCCCACTCTAATCCATATGTTGGGTACAATACTTGTGGTTTGTTTGAAAGACTTCCACAAATTCCCATGCTATCCAAATTCTCCCATAGCAATCTGTGACCAATCTTATCAAATGGGGCTATGAAGATTACTTCTGGATCGCAATGGCTTCGAAGCCATATAGGGAACCACAAGTGTTTCCTAAAACCAAGTTGATCAGTGGGCCACACATCAGCATCTTCAATCCAGGAAGTAGGATGGTTCAGCATAAGTCGTGTTTAGGTTTTACTATCCATGTCCAGTAAAGTAAGTAACTTCCAGTTTTGTGAATCACATTTAACTGCTTTTTAATAAATAGAGAGCAGGTGACTGCCTGACCATGAGTCAAGAGTGTTTTAATACTTAGTGACAGGCTGAAAATCAGCTAGTAATATAGGATCTGATTTCGAGTTCACAAATGTGATCGATATCCCATCCGCCGTATTACAATTTCCATTGGATATTATGGAATCGTAATGTGGCAGACGGGATATCCGTCATATATGTGATGGAATAACTTAATCCGTCAAACTCTAAATCAGGCCCTTAGTAGCCCAGGAAGCTGGCTCTGTATATACTATATCGAAGTGAGATATAGTCTGCACAGAGTCCAGGGGCTCCCCAGAGGCTTAACAGAGGCTAAAGGAGATAATACTAATGCTCTTTTTTGTGGTGGTGTGGTTGTGAAGTTAGGCTTATCAGAGGGTAGTGCAAAGCATTTGTTGTACACACACAGTCAAGAAATGAGGCACACACTCAATGACTAACTCCAGGCCAAAGGTTTTTTGATATAGTAAAAATATATTTTGTTACTTTATTACTAGAACTAGAAGATCTTTGTTGCAAGTAAGTTCAGGTGTAAATAGGTCTCAAGCATATGTATCAAATGTACTTTGTTTGGTTTTCGCAGATAAAGCAGTTTACAAGTAAGTAACACTTTTCAATTTCAAAAGTTGACACAGTGCAATTTTTCATAGGAATCAATAGAGTTTGGGGGGGAAAAAGTGTTAGCACAGTTAGCAGGTAAGTACACAACTTACGATTCCAGTCTTTGGGGGTTAGGATGTCCACAAGTCAAAGTTTGACCTCAGAGGTGCACCACCAGCAACATGGGGCCAGCTGTGTGCAAAGGTCAAAGTTGGCATTGGGTTTTCAATGGAATTCTATGAGGACTGGGTGCGCTTGGTAGAAAGCAGATCGCAGGTAAGTACCCTCGGTTTTAGGACACAGGCCTGGAGGGGTTTATGTCAGCACTGGGGGTGCCACAGGTCCACACCAAACAAACACCCTCAGCGGCACAGGGGCGGACGGGTGCAGGGTGCAAACACAGAGCTGGGCGCCCATTGCTTTTCAATGGGGGGACCCCGGGGATCATGAAAGATGCTGCAGGCTGGGTCCAGGGGGTTGGTTCCGGGAAACCAAAGTCTGGGCAAGCAGGAGAGGTGCCTGCTGGACGTTGCTGGACCATCAGTCGGATTCTCCAAGGCCAGGGGGTTGTGGATGCAGGGGTCTATATGGGTGTTGGGAATCTTTGTCAGATCCGGTCGCGGTCAGGGGAGTCCTCTGGATTCAGGCTGCAGGCGTCGCTGTGTGGGCCAGGAGTGGTCAATTCAGGGTGGACTCGAGGTCGGAATCGCTTGGGGACCTTCTCTGGAACAGTAGGCCACCTGAACTCGGGCCATGGGCGCCGGGTGCAGAGTGGGCAGGGCTTGCAGATCTGGGGTGGTACTGAAGTCTGTTTGGAGGGTTTCTGTTGGAACCTGGCCTGGTGTGTGGTGACAACTATGGTGTTATCACCTTATATCAGGTCCAGGTATCCCCTATTAGTGAGGTGTAGGCAGTATCTAGGAAGCCAGGTCTCTCTAGAGGTAGCTGCGGATGAGCAGCCAAGACTTATTTAGGAGACATGCAAAGCTCATGCAATACCATGGGGTCACACAGCACTTAAACACACGAAAGAACCACACAGTGCTACAAAAATAAAAGTACTTTATTGTGGTAACAAAAATACTAAAATACTGTATAGGCAATACTCCACTAGCAGGTGAGTAAACACACTATTGTGTACACATTAGGAGTCAGGAATTGGCATCAAAAGTAATAGAAAACAGTGAAATAGCAGAAAATAATGGAGTCCCGAGGGGGAGACCAAACCATGCACTAGGTAAGTGGAATGCGAAAATCAGTCCCTCACCCAAAAAAGTGGAATCTGTAGAGGGGAGCTCGAGGGACTAGGAACCCCAAAAGGTAAGTACCAGGGTACCCTCGAGTGACCAGGAGAGAAGAATTAAGTACTTGGTTTTTCCCCAAACCTACAAACCGACTGTACAAGACCCAAGCAAGGCTGGAAGAAACCAACAGTGGATCCTAACAGAAGAGGACCTGCAAAAGGAGGGGACCAAGTCCAGGTAGAGTTGGAGTGTCCGGTTGGGGCAGGAGCCACTACCCACCCTTCTGGAGATGCAGGACCAGGTCAACGGTGAAGAAAAGGAGTCAGGTATGCAGCTCAGGAGCAGGAGGAGAGTTCCAGGAGTGATGCAGTCAATGTCCCACATCGGAAGAAGAATTGCAGTCAGTCAGTGGTGTGGAAAAACCTCCAACAAGCCTTGGCAAAGGCAAGAGTTGCAGAGCTGCCGGGGACCAGGAAGGTCCAGGGGGACGCAACCCGAAGAGGGGAGTCCCAGGTGACCCTCAGCAATGAGGAGAGTCAGAAGTCGAGGATGCAGTCCCCACAGGCAACTCACAGCAGCAGGCACAGGAGCCACAGTGAGGCCCACTCAGCACACCTGAAGAGGAGTCCCACGTCGCTGAAGCAGCAGAGAGGAGACTGTGCTTTGCAGAGAAAAGTGCTGGAGGCCGGGGCTAAATGGAGCCTGAAGATCCCTTGAAAGAAGCGCCAACAAACCTTCATAGCTTCGCGGTGCACAGGGGTACTGTCCTAAAAGGAGAAGCAAGGGCTTACATCTCCCCCATTTTGCCTGCTGTCAGTGTGTTTTGACTTTGTGGACTGGGAGCCTGCTAATCAGGACCCCAGTGACTGTCCTCTCTACCTCTAAATTTGGTTGTTCTTGACTTAGTGCATCCCACAATTGGCATACTCGTACCCCCATGGGCATTGGGGCACTAGGGGTTCTCCATGGGCTGCAGCATGTATTATGCCACCCATTGGAGCCCATGCAAATCTGTCTGCAGGCCTGCCATTGCAGCCTGTGTGAAAAGGTGCATGCACCCTTTCACTACAGGCCACTGTACTAAGTCACTGTAAGCCATTTCTATGGTAGGCCCTCCTAGCCCAGAGGATAGGGTGCAGGTACCTATGTGTGAGGACACCCCTGCAAGAGCAGAGGTGCCCCTACGAATTCCAACTCAATTTACATGGACTTTGTAAGTGCTGGGAAGCCATCTTATCTGTATACTGGACACAGATCACTACCTATGTCCAGCTACATAATGGTAACCCTGAACCTGGGCATGATTGGTATAGAACATGTCAAATCATACCCCAATACTGTTGCCAGTATTGCTTGTATGATTCCATGCACACTGGGGGCTCCTTAGAGGAATCCCAGCTTTGCTCCTACCAGTTTGCAGGGTTTTCCAAGGCAGCCCACGCTGCTGGCATCCTACAGACAGGTTTCTGCCCTCCTGCTGCTTGACCAGCTCAAGCCCAGGAAGGCAGAACAAAGGATTTCCTTTGGGTGAGGGAGGCAACACCCTCTCCCTTTGAGAAATAGGTGTTACATGGCTTGGGAGGGGTAGCCTCCCAAAGCCACTGGTATTTTTTGAAGGGCACATTTGGTGCCCTCCTTGCATAAACCAGTGTGCTCCAGTCCAGGGATACTGGACAATAGAAAGTGGAGTAACCACTCCCCTGTTCCATACCACTGACTGCCTGCAATCTTTCTTCTGGTGTAGGACATTGACTGCATCACTTCAGGAACTCTTCAGCTGCTCCAGTACTGCACTGCTGACTATCTTCGTTCACGTCGACCTGGTCCTGCATCCACAGACGGATGGGTAGTGTCTCCTGTCATGACCGGACTTGGTCCCCTTCCTTTATAGGTCTTCCTCTATGAGGATCCACCTTTGGTTTCTTGCAGTCTTGTCTGACTTGTCTGGGTCTTGCAAAATCCTCTTCTGAAGTCCTTTTGGTGGGTTTGGGGAGAACCAGGTACTTACCTCTTTTCTCCTAGTAGCTGAGGGGCACTCTGGTTCTTACCTTTTGGGGTTCCTAGTTCCTACAGCTGCCCTCTACAGATTCCACTTCCTTGGGTGGGGGTCTGACTTTCGCTTTCCAGTTTCTTAGTGTATGGTTTGGTCCCCCCAGGGCCTTCAGTACTTGCTTTTGTTTTCACTGTTTTCTATTGCCCTTTATGCTAATTTGTGATTTCTAATGTGTATATAATAGTGTGTTCACTCACCTCCTAGTAGAAAATTGCTATACAGTATTTTACTATTAGTGTTACCATAATAAAGTACCCTTATTTTTGTAATACTGTGTGGTTCTTTCACGTTTGTAAGTGCTGTGTGACTATAAGTGGTATTGCACGAGCTTTGCATGTCTCCTAGATAAATCTTGGCTGCCCATCCACTGCTACCTCTAGAGAGCCTGGCTTCCTAGACACTAGGGATACCTGGACCTGGTACAAGGTGATACCACCATAGGTGCTCACCACACAACAGGCTAGCTTCCTACATTAACCATGCCACAGATGGGATATCCGTCACATATGTGATAGAGTAACCCCATCCGTCAAATTCTAAATCAGGCCCTTCGTGTCCCAGAAACTGACATCTGCCTGAGACAAAACAACAGGGAACCCACTAAGATCTGGAGATCTCCCAAGCTTTGCCTGTCTTATTGCCCCTTCAGCCTCGGATGTCACGGTCTCCAACAATGCACCTGTCCCACAATATTAGTAAGACCACATCTCAGTTTCATACATATTCTTCCCATAAAGTGGGTGAACTTCTGATGCCCAAAGATCTTTTTTAACAAAGCACTCTGCCACATCCACAGATTTTTGACAACCTTTTGCTACAAGTGTCAAAAACCCTCTGAACACTGGAATGTTGGGGGCTCCACTGAAGACAATGGAGTAGCCCCGGGCTTCTAATGGCAAAAGCCCAGAGCGCCAACATTCAATGTTTTTTTACACAGCGACAGCTGTGGACAACGGCCTCACGGAGTCCGAGGGGATTTCAATCTCTAGGGGCCTGATTTAGTTGTAGACGTTGTAACTCATCCCCCAAAATCGAAATCAGGCCCTATGTCTTACACTCTTATAGTTGATTCCCCCTCGTTCACTAAGCTCATTCTTGTCCGATTTCAACTCATCTATGTTGGTGTGAAAAATATATGAGGAGTTGGGGATGGAATCATCTTTTAAAAACCTTGGTTCCTATTAACGTATATTCACTCTTTCATCTCTAATGCCATTTAAACGTTGAGATAAAGACGTGGTGAGTATGCAATTTATAATGTATATGATTCTATAAACTTTGAATAAACGCACATCAGTGGTCATCATGCATATCATGGAAGCATTTTCCACAAAGAACCACAAAACAAAGATAACACACTCCCAGCCACACACTCTATGTGGCGTAGTGTGCTACCCATGTAGGCAAGTGCTTCAGCGCCTCACACAGGAGTGGTAAGTGCTATATACATGTTGCAAAACAATATAATACAATATAGTACATAGCAGTAGGGCTGGTACGTGACTCCTCCTCATTGTCTTATGCAACTTGTCCTGGACATTGATTCACTCACTCCTCTGATTTATTTTCTCTGTATAATCGGTGCGTGGCATGTCAAGCACTTTGAAATCCCACATTAGAATGATTAGTGTGATTAGTGTACCTACTTGTACAGACAGGTACACCTGACATTCTTACAGTGCATGCGTGTCTCTTACAAAAAGGTGTGAGCAAAGTAAAACCTGCCTCTGAATCATAGTTTCTCTTGAGCACTTGTCAAGTGACAGTGAGCTGTATACTCCTGTTTCCCTCCATCGCGTTGGCATCCAGGTGCAAGGCTCCATACAGCTTCCTGCCAAGATGAGACTCCAACAAGAGGAGTGCTAATGGCCCTTTAAGTAAGGCATTTGTTGGGTCCAGCTGGGAGTGAAAATATGAAACTCCTTGCACCTCTGGCAGGTCGCTGGTCCGAACAGAAAGCAGACAACGTACAGGCGCTGCTGAGTGTAACCACCGTCAGCAAACCACACAGGGACCAATCCAGCCTATTTTCCTTTGCATGAAACAGTGAGAAGCAACGTGGAAGATCCGCTTAGACCATGACACACGTTCCAGATGAGAAACTAAAAGAAATCGACCTGAAGAGCTGCCTCTTGGCCGACTCGACCACCCACGAGACCTTAGAGTGGGGGGTCTTCAAACTGGGGGGCAGGCCCCTCTAGGAAAGCCTCAAATGATCCCAGAGGGCGCCCGGCTCGGGCCAAAAGAAGCATTATGCTGATAACAAGGCTTTGTTTTAAGTGAAAAAAAACATGAGTAGCAGTAAACTACTCTGTAATGGGCATCACTAACATGCTTTGCCATTTATGCCCAAGCTGGGAGTGTGTGCCAAAAGGGAAGGGACTCCAAACACTCTTCAAAGCCCCCACATGTAATGATCACACTGTGGATACTTTTACACAGGAAGCCCTGCCTGACCAGAGTAGTGTGGTTGGCATCATGTATTTGCAGTTTTAAAACAGTAACAGAGCTTAACTGCAATGTTTAGTTAAGTCTAGGTATATTTAAACATTGCCAATTTAGTAGAAACATTTGGAAAGGGGACGATGATTTGTTTCCACTGGGGGTGGGTGCGGTTTAAAAAGCTTGAAGACCACTCCCTTAGAGTTATGATAGGGTGGAGACCATCATCCAGCCGTGCTGTATAAATTCCCCAACCAATGAGCACAAAGTACCCTACAGTGTCGTATAGTAGGTCACAGGCACTTGGCGGGAGAGAAGATGACCAACCTGCAGACACATTCACCCAATCGGATGCAGAAACTCCTACAAAAGGGATGGATGACTTGTGTGATCCTCCGACAAGGTTGTGCAAATAGTTAGGAGTAGGAAATGGCCAAAAAGAAAGACAAATGCTGCAGAAACTGGAGGAAACTGAATAGTCACTGTGATCCAAGAGTATGAAGAGAGAAAATCTTTTAGAGGAACACTTCACCCTCAGCATCACGGGGGTGAAGGCAGAAGCTCTAAAAGCTAATGTCGACACAGGTAAATCCGCAAAGACACAAATATCAAATAATGGACACTGAGATTAGGAGTGGAAAGCAGGAACATCAACAGCCTGCCCCAAAGCGACGGCTACAATGGTGCAACCACCCATTACCCAAGGGCCTTGGGATGCCGAACGGCAGGGGCACCGGGGTTGGGGATGGAGACCAGGAAATGAGGAGGCCCAAGCACGGCAAGAGCTGGCAGATGGACCGTAGACAAGTTAGCTAGGGATGCTAAATCTGGCAAGCGGTCGCCACCCCCAACCCGCACCCTTGAGATAGCAAACAAAGGACTAATATAAAAAGTTTGGTTTACTTTTCAGAAGTTGGTGGTCCAAGCGTGGAATCAACTTCCCGTCAATCTTCGCGTCATCAATAATAAACATCGCTTTCGTAAGATACTGAGAATCCTGGCTCTTCGCAACAACAGAATGACCTTGATCTGGAATATCCATCTATTTTATAGCGCTGTGACACTCTCTGGAGTAGCTGTGTGCTTTATAAATATTTTCATTCAATTCATTCATTCATATGCATAAAGAATGTTTTGGCCCACCTGCAGAAATATATTAATAAAACTGTGGCCTTATAACCCCTCCTGGGAATAATTGGTCTCTGTTTTCATGATGATTAGTAGGGTGTGTGCAGGGCTGGCTATAGGGCGGTGCAACCGGTGCAGCCACACCTGACGCTGACTACGGTGAGGGGGGAGGACGCTGTGTTTAAAAATAACGATTGGTTTAAAAACATGTGTACGTCCTTGTGCGTCCATCAGTTTTCAGGCAACAATAAAAATTTCTAAATAATCCTGGTGATTGAAGTTTCTACTGGTGAGAGATCGGAATGTCTAGTGCCAGTTTTGACTCATCCTAAAGTAGCGCAGATGGTTAATGTGCCTGCTGCAAAGAACATGTACCATGCATATCACAGAACTGAGTGTGAGTGAACTATGAGTAGCGGTTTAACAAAATGAAATGTATGTCCGAGAGGGGCTATGGAGAGGCGAGGGGCACTGCTGGAGAGTGGCAGGGAGGGAATTCATAAAGAAGGAAATCATGGGGTGGGGGTAGCACTAATAAAGACTGTTGCAGTGGGCGCCACCAGCACTAAAGCCATCCCTGAGGCTCCTATACAGTGCTTAATTTGTAAATAAAAATGTGACCGTACCCAAAGAGCTCCTCTTACAGATGCGGCTGCTGCAATTAAATGTGCGAGCAGAGAATACTGAGGCAGCGTAATCCTGAAGCCATCTCGGGCATCTTCAATCCATTTACAGCCACTCCCTGCCCCTTCAGCCCAGTCTTGCAGCTTTCTGCTTTTTCCTTTGTGACGCTTTTTCGTCTTTCTTTTCCTCTGTCTTTCCTTTATGTGTCTTTTGTTTGCAGTAAATGCTTGAGGCAGAAGAATAAGTGCCGGCCCTCAAAAATAAGTGCTGGTGCCCTGTACTGGAAACCACCGGCTCAAATTAAGCACTGCCTCTCATGGGTGGGAGTGTCTCAGGTCTACACAGGTGTCTCTTTGCTTTCGACTATTATTAGTCTCTCCTGCCTCCTCTTCCCCCCTCGCCCTAGAGATCCTTTGTTTCCCGCTTTCTCTCGCCCCCATTTCTTCCTGCCTCCCTCTCTCCAATCCGTTGACCCTTATGTTCTGCTTCCGGATGCTCCCTTCCTCCCCCTCTCCTCTGACACCACTACCCTCTGTTCTTTCAGTTCTGTGAGTATCACCCTCTCTTTCCTAACAACAGGACAATGGCCTTAGTCTCTTTGTTTTACGCTTTATGTGACAAAGATGCTGAGTTTCCGATCATAATGTTGGTGCTTCCACTGTTGCATGTAGCGGTTCTTTGTAAAGGATGACCCAGGTCTTCACTGGTTGTTAACATGTGCTGCCTACTGACACCCAGGTGGTTGTGTGGCACTTTATAAACATGCACAGTAGATCCACGAATGTACTCAGCCAAGAGAGAGTGATCACAAAATACCTCAGTTACAGGGTGAGGCCAGGCAAGGAAACCAACCTCATCCGACGCAGGTTGGACCAGTTCTTCGACTCCATTCATTAGAACTTCACTGACTCCAGCGTTGCCAGGCAACGAGTTCATTCCCTTTAAAGGCGCCCAGGGAGGGCGAGGAAACAATGCCGTGTGTAATAATATCTGTCTTGGCTCAGTGCAGGAGTCAAACCACGAACTGTTCTTTAGAAAGTTTCTAAATATAAGATTCCGCCCTCCCTTCAGAGTCCGGACGTGCTTCTACAAGGATGTGGTAATATCACCCCTACAAATGGCTCATGCACCCTTCGAGGTACGCCCGAAAAGGCACCAGTGGATCTCGATCTGCCAGTTTTCGTGCCAGCAATGCTGGCACCACTGAAAGGATGTCTAGTCCTGAAAATCCCAAGAAAAGGCACACATGCATGAAAACGGGGTGCTTTCAAGTTACTGTAACCAACAGTAGATTTGTGTCGATTAGGGTTACACCCACTTGTGTAACTATAAGTAATTTGGCCCAAAAATCCTACCGCAGGAGTCCAGAAACAACGAACTTAGGGGCCATAGGCAGTGCCTTTCTGTGCCAGAGCCCTCACCAGGACGCCCCTGCCCCTTGCACCATAAATATGCCCGGCCTACGCTGCCGGTGAGAGTGCAAATACACCTACTAACATCACACTCCTACAAGTGTGACAATTCAGACTATGTCAGGTCCCCATAGATACAAGAATGGATTGGGAGGCAGGTATTAGTCACTGTTAGTGCATAATGAATTAATAAACAACTAGTGTTGTGCCCATCTCTAAATAAAAACAAACACCGCCACCATGTGGTAGACTGTCACAAGAGCCGGTGTTAGCAATTAAGTGCTGGTGCTCAGCACCGGAAACCACTGGCTAAAATTAAGCGGTGGGCATGAGTGACGGCTGCTGTTTATGTTCTGTTGCATTTAACACTCATTTTGCTGCATTTCATGTAATTACGGTACAGTACGCTATGGGAGTTACGCCTACTCCTAGTATCAAGCCACATCATAATGCCGCAGTAGAAAGGGGTGGAGGAGGAGAACGGGGTGGAGGAGGAGAAGAGGGTGGAGGAGGCAGCAGTCGCTAAGGCCGATTATAGACGCCAGGTCAGAGGCTCTCCCATGCAGGGTGAAATCCAAACAACACGCACAACACCCAGGAATAAAGAACAGGGAGATTCAACATGGACCCTCCCAATGTCCTTCAAGGGACAGAGGCAGCAATAAAAAAATAAAACAGGCATTGTGTCAATGGCACTGTATGGAGCACGTAGCTGCCCCCTGGACTGCTGTGCACTCCCCCAAAGCCCAAATTCACTGTGTCTGTCAGACAGCTGCCACTTTGCCAATAGATACTGCTCCATGTCGGGCGTCTGTGTCGGGTGTTTTCTCAAACAAACACATTATTATTCAGTGGTTTGAGACCACAATATCAGTTGCAAACTAATAATACGTAGCATTTCAACTTGAAAAAGGGAGAGGAACATGACCCTCTTTCTGACCATGAGCGGCTCGCGTGGGGGGGCAGGACGGCGCATCCCGGGGGGGGGGGGGGCAATAAATTGTTTTACAAACGTCCCTTTCTCGCCGCTGCCACTACTACACTGCTCCACTGCTGCAGCTGCAGGCACAGGCTCCCAGCCTGCCCTGCGGCCAATCCGAATGCTGCTGGTAGCATGATAGCAGCGTTTGGGTTGGCCAGAGCGCCCAGCCAGGGCGCTCCGACGCAGAGTGAAAGTCTCTGCCTGCTCTCTCCGACCCGACAACACAGTGCCAGGTTGGAGAGAGCCCAGCGGAGGAGCCACCCCTGTTTCTGACATATCCCAGTACGTAGCAAAGTGTACGATGTGAGTTGAAAGCCATTTCGGATATAGCGACTTGCCTTTTTGTGGTTGCAAACCCTATGATTTTGCAATTTACAGGATGTGCGACATCAAAATGGCTTCACTCTACAGACCCATCTGTTGGTTTTCTTCGACAGATCTGGAAATGTATAATCCCATTTAGCTCTGGTGAGCAATGTAAATCTAGTCTGTTGGGGATTACGTGGCCTCTAGTTCTGGTACTCACAACTTCCTTCTTAAGTGCCAGCAACTAAAGTGAACATTTAGGAAAAAAACTTCAGATGTCATCCACTCTCGGAGCAGACGTTACCAATGATGGAACAGTTTGGGAAGCATTGACCAACACTGAAAAGGAAACGGAGAAACTTTGCAGTCTTAGTAGATCTTCACTCAAGCCTCCGACAAAGGCGCGGTTGTACGTCGAAAGAGGAAGCACCGTGCCGTGTGTCGCTAGAAGATCACAATTCCAGAAGTAGAAGTTTTGGGGACCTGATTCCTTTGGCAGCATTAGTAAATCAAACAGAGCCATTTCCAGGGCTTTGTGAGGAGGAACAGGCAAGCCCCACTGACTGACCAGGAGCAGTGTGCACGTGGGCATGTTTCTCTCACTGAGACCACCCTAGCAGTATCGGGGAATGACCAGTCTAGAGAGGATTACCTTGAAGGTGATTCTGATGCATTCTCTGGTGTTTCAGCATAGCAGTGCCGGTCAACGGGGTATGCATCGCAGGGCCTGTGTAGAGCGGTGACTTCTCAAGGCCATGCCAACTTGTGCAAAAGCAGCCTCTGTGGCATGGTGGTACAGGTGAGAAGTGGCAGCACCAGAGAAGGAGGTTGTGGTGAAGTTGAGGCGCTCGCTGCTCAGTGGAGCCTTCGCTTTAGGTTTTTACTCAGGACCAAACAAAAACCCACCACCCAAACAAGCGAGGTGCCACCCGCGATTGTAGCAATGCGTACTTAGAGCTTGATGCAGGTGACCCACTGATGCGGCTCTCCGCAGGCACTCTTGGTTATCCTTCAAAAGGCTGCAGACTGTGGTCTGATTTCTCCTAGATCTTTATGGTTTCTTGGTGCTTAGTTGACACAGTGGGACTCAGATAGACTTGAGTCACTCAGTGACCACCTTCTGCAGAGGCACACAGTCTGTGTAGACATGTAGGAACTTGTGGGCCTCACCCTTGCAAAGGGGTGCAGCAGTTGACGTCTTCGGCTCATCCTGCCATCACTCCTTCACTGCCCCTTCCTCTGACCACCATCTCCCTAATGGACACCTCCAGTGCCACTTCTGAGCCATCAGTTGTCTCTCTGTCTTCAGAAGGAATGAGGCAACCCCTCTAATTAGTCTTAGTTGACGTTTCCAGATTTTTGGTTCCAAAAGCGGCAAGGGAAGTTGATGATGAATACCCCAAGGTACCTTAGGGGTTGTCCTGACTGGCCAGTGACTCCTCCTTGTTTTTCTCATTATCTCCTCCGGCCTTGCCGCCAAAAGTGGGGCCGTGGCCGGAGAGGGCGGGCATCTCCACTAGCTGGGATGCCCTGTGGCGCTGTAACAAAGGGGGTGAGCCTTTGAGGCTCACCGCCAGGTGTTACAGTTCCTGCAGGGGGAGGTGAGAAGCACCTCCACCCAGTACAGGCTTTGTTCCTAGCCACAGAGTGACAAAGGCACTCTCCCCATGTGGCCAGCAACATATCTGGTGTGTTGCAGGCTGGTTAAACTAGTCAGCCCACCCTGGAAGTCGGGTATGTTTTCAGGGGGCATCTCTAAGATTCTCTCTGGGTGTATTTCACAATAAAATGTACACTGGTATCAGTGTGCATTTATTGTGCTGAGAAGTTTGATACCAAACTTCCCAGTTTTCAGTGTAGCCATTACGGTGCTGTGGAGTTCATGTTTGAAAGACTCCCAGACCATATACTCTTATGGCTACCCTGCACTTACAATGTCTAAGGTTTTGCTTAGACACTGTAGGGGCATAGTGCTCATGCACCTATGCCCTCACCTATGGTATAGTGCACCCTGCCTTACAGCTGTAAGGCCTGCTAGAGGGGTGACTTATCTATGCCATGGGCAGTGTGAGGTTGGCATGGCACCCTGAGGGGAGTGCCATGTCAACTTAGTCATGTTCTCCCCACCAGCACACACAAGCTGGCAAGCAGTGTGTCTGTGCTGAGTGAGGGGTCCCCAGGGTGGCATAAGACATGCTGCAGCCCTTAGAGACCTTCCCTGGCATCAGGGCCCTTGGTACCAGGGGTACCAGCTACAAGGGACTTACCTGGATGCCAGGGTGTGCCAATTGTGGAGACAAAGGTACAGTTTTAGGGAAAGAACACTGGTGCTGGGGCCTGGTTAGCAGGCCTCAGCACACTTTCAAATCATAACTTGGCATCAGCATAGGCAAAAAGTCAGGGGTAACCATGCCAAGGAGGCATTTCCTTACATATATTCTTTTGTTTAAAATGTTATGAGTGCAGCTTACATTTCTTATACGCTGGCAGAAATTTTGCAAACTATGCTGCCCATTACCAACATGCCATAGATGGATGTGAAGGTCCATCTTGGGGATATAGCCGAAGTCAAACTTACCCCAGACTGATCGATGCTGATTAGTTTAGACAAGAGTACACATCTGCCCCATGTATGGAGCCGTACAAGCAGTGAACACGTCATCCAGTACACAAGGATTCCAAGCCTTCTGACTCAGCACTTTTCTACAAGGATTCCAAGACTAGTGACTCAGCACTTTTCTGCAAGGATTCCAAGACTAATGACTCAGCACTTTTCTACGAAGAGGTACCATCAGATGCATGTGCCCGGATGATACCAGTCTTGGACAGTTAGCAGTGATCCTAGAACCGAGCAAGTTACCACCGCGCTTGTCCCCAGGCGTGGCGACTGACATTAAACTGCTGCTTGCACAGCTTGGAAATGGCAGAAGGCTGGTTTGAAAAGTTATAAAAACACAATTTATTGTTGTTATTGATATCCATTATATCAATAGTGAATCTCTCTTACTCAGGGATGAAAGTTTCCAGTCACTTCACAGCGGTGATTAGGAGAAGGTTTGTCAGGACCTTGGCCAAACTCCAGAGCAGAAAACACAGGAACTCACTGCATAGAGCTCTGTTAGGTGAAAAGCCTTTAGGTTAACTGCAGAGAAAATACCTCTGCACCCAACGCTTTGTTTATAGCCCATCACCAAGATCATGTAGGGCTCCTTCTTATGTTAATAAAAATCGATTCAAATTGAAAAAAATGCACATTCCAGGACAACGAGACAGCAGAAAGCGAAAACACATCTCAAAAGGGGCAGCGGCCAGGGTGGGCCAATCTCTGCATCCTGATAGGTCGAAAACACACAAACTGGGTGCGACCAGCTGGTAAAGCACAAACAATGAAGGACTCCATGTCAGGAGGCAGAGCAGGATGCTAGGTAAAGGCCTCGTGTATCTCTGTTGGTCCATAAACATACTGTTTGATGGAGGCTGGTGCACCTCTTACTGGGCTCAGAAAAAGAAAGTGATGAGGTGGTAAGAAGCAACAGAGGCAACGCAGACTAACTCAATGCATAACTGCAGCTAATACCCCCCCAGAAAGACTTGTTTACTTCAAGAGGGAAATGTTCAACTGTGCTACTGCTGGAAGGGTTTAGGAGTGTGAGAACTTCCCTGGGAAAGTGCAAACAAGTGGACCATGGACTCCACGGGGTGGGCATGGGGGGGTTGGGATATCCCTAAACAATGCAGGTGGAGAGGGGTGGCGGTATCATTCCCCCAGGGACCGCCTCACCCACCTTCATGGTTTACCGGGCAGTGGGCTCCCGACCAGGGCTCACAGCATCTCCCTCAGTCTCCGCGTCAGGTGCACTGAGCTCGGTCCCTCTGAGCAGACGCGCTTCAGACAATGCATCTTTCTTCTGTGGGCAGGAGCAGCAAGGCCCAATGAGGGAGGATCCTCTACATCTGATGTCCTTGCTCTTCGTAGTCCCAAGAATGCTGCAATAGGTGATTCAATGCCTTAGTCAGGACATTCTACACCACATAGGAAGAGCCATTGCACTTCTACATGAGACTGTATGGACCCTCCGGAGATGGAGTGCGTGCCTGTAGCACTCAGTAGTTGGGATCACCAGTGAGTTTACCGCCAGGCTCCATGTTCAAGCGATTCACAGTGTGCTCGGAGCTCGCAGAACATAAACAAAAATATAGTACTCCCCAGGTGCTATATTTGTAGAGAGTACAGGAGTCCCCCACCCCAAACACTAGGCCTCCTGGGAGAAGCACTGGGGCACACACAGCCAGGCAGGCCAGCACACCGAGGCAAACAGTGGCTGTCCCTCTTGGAAGTTCAGAAATGCCAGGGAAGTCCAAGGCAGGGAGCACTGGCAGCAGGGCAACAAGCAGAAAAGCATTCTTGATGAGTCCTTTGCGCCCTCGCAGCAGACACCAGACAGCAGGGCAACAAACAGAAGAGCAGTCCAGATGAGTCCTTTACGGAGTCCAGTAATCCTTCTGACAGAGGTTCTGTCCCAGTTCCAAAAGTCCTCTCTTGTATAAAAATGTACAGGACTATCCCCGGTACTTATACTCATTTTGCAGCGTCCACCAAGGGGAACAGGGGTTCCAACCAGCGCTAACTGGTTCCAGGAGTGTCCCCTTTCTCCTCCAGCACTGGCTCCAGATATCAGTGGGGGGTAAACAAGCCCTTTGTGTGAGGCTGGACACAGCCTTTACAGATGCAGGTGTGCCCGGCCTCTACTTCTCCCAGCCCTGATAGACCACTCAGTATGCAGATGTACTCTTGTTACACCTCCACCCTCCTGTGCACTGGCCGCCTGGGAAGTATGCACTCTGCCCAGCTGTCACTCTGCCCCAGACGTGGATTGGAGGCAAGCTGCAAAACCACCAGAGTTATAAGCAGAGGAAAAATGCTCACTTTCTAAAGGTGGCATTTTTATAACGGTAATAAGAAATCCATCTACACCAGTAAGCAGCATTTCTCACTACAATTCCAAATATATCAAACATGCATACCCAATCCCTCATAGATCAGACAATACCACGTAGACATAAGTCAGAGCATTTCCAATGCAATCCTATGAGAAGGCAACACTCAAAGTAGTGAGAAACTAAATAGGCTGTTTGTCACTACTAGGACATGTAGTAAATAAAAACATATGTCCTACCTTTTACATACACAGCACCCTGCGCACAGAGCTGTCTAGGGCCTACCTTATGGGTGACATAGGTGTAGTAAAAAATTGTGTTTTCCTTGGCAAGTAGTTGGACTTGCCAAGTCAGTGTAGCAGTAAACTGCGTACTCCGGCCCTGCAGTGGCAGGCCTGAGACAGGTTTGTAAGGCTACTTCTGTGGGTGGCGCAGTCTGCACTGCAGGCCCACTAGTAGCTTTTAATTTACAGGCCCTGGGTATATGTTACACCACTTTACAAGGGTCTGGCTGGTACATTAAATAAGCCAAACAGGTGTAAACCAATTATACCAAGTTGTAGGGGAGATAGCCCATGCACTTTAGCACTGATTAGCAGCAGTAAAGTGCCCAGAGTCCTACAGCCAACAGAAAGAGGGTCAGAAAAATAAAAGGAGAAAGGCAAAAAGTTTGGGGATAACCCAGCAGAAAGGGCCATTTCCAACCCCTTGTATTTGTGAGGTGTGCTATAGCTTTGCCTATAGCTAAAGTACTGTTTTTAGAGTTAGATATACTGTGGCTTCTGAGGCTTTCTCAAATGGATCAAGCAACTCTATTGTGACCCTGCTGCTTGAGTCCGCACAGAGCCGACCATTTCAGAGCGCTACAGCATAGGCTGCAGAATGAGACAGTGCCGCCCCCTGTCTCCATTACTATTTGCACTGGTGACTGAAACCTTGGCCTGCCAGGCCAGATTGGGAACTTGGTACCTTGGAGTACAAGTGGACAACAGCCTGCACAGAGTAGCCCTATACGCAGATGACTTCGGGCTCTTTCTTTCTTCTGCACTTGTTTCTCAACAAATGACTTTAACGAAGCCAAAGATATGCTGGTGGAATTCGGGGCCCTGTCTGGCTTAAAAGTAAATCGGCAAAAATCTAAACTATACCCGACACACATAGACCAAGACCCCCAAAGACTGGACACACTGCAGTGGGAGCCCCGATGTTTGCAATACCTGGGTGTGTGCATCTTTCACAAACTACTGGATCTCTTGGAGGGAAATGTGGAAATGGCCATTAAAACATTGAAAAACAACTTGGAGTTCTGGAAAAACCCTCCCCCTCTAGGTAGCGGGAAGAGTAGCGCTGCTTAAAACTGTGGCCCTCCCACGACTACTGTACTATTTTACAACATTGCCTATATGGATGCCTAGCGGGATGTTGAGGGAACTGGATTCCCCGATTATAGGTTTTGTGTGGGGACCAGGACACAGACGAGTGGTGCTCACCATGCTGCAGCGCCTGGTGACTGATGCAGGACTTGCAGTGCTTGACTTTGAGTCATACTATATTGCCGCACAACTGCAGTGGTTTTCACAATGGGACAGGTTTAGAGAGATCCTGGAGTGAGTACTTTGGCCATTTCTCCTGCCATTGGACAGTTTGATGGGAGTTCTGTTAAAGACGGTAAGCCTCAGTGAGAATGTTACGCGTGAGGTCCAGGTGGCGCAACTGTGCTGGACCCGCTGTCTACAGAAGACGCGAAAGAAAATACCATATTCACCTGACTTACCCATTATGGCACTAACAGCACTACTCCACGGCCGGAGCTGGGGAAGATTACCAGAATGGGCAACTGCTGGTGTGACGACAGTGGGAGACTTATATCGTAATGGGGGGCTTCTCCTCTTTAAGGAATTTAGAAAGGAATTTGGTCTACCACAAGGACACTTTCTTCTTTATAAGGCAGTGACGACTGCATTCCGTAAGCACTGGAAAATGGGTCTGATGGACCCACAACACCACAGGACCTGCCAATACATTGTGTCAGCCTTGGGTACTTATAGAGCAGTGACGGCTCTCTACTTAGCAATACAGGACGATAAGCTTCTGCCACTAGACTCTCTGCGTAACAAATGGGAGGGCGACTCGGCTAAAATACTCAACATGATACAAAAAATCTCCAGAAATGTGAGGCTTAAGCTAATAATTTTCTATGTATTGCACAGGGCCTATCTCACCCCTGACTGCATCAATAGAAGACGCTGCCTGCCCGAAGTGTGGGGCGGTAGGAGCAAATTTTCTACATTTGATATCACAATGCCCGCAGCTGCAGCACTACTGGGAGGAAGTGACGACAACCAGGGCAGAGGTCATGGAAAGAGATGTGCTTTGCTCCCCGAGCCACTGCCTACTGGGATGGCTCCCCCATATGTCCAAAACCAAGGTCACAAGTAGATTTCAGGACCCGGCATTTGTACTAGCTAAGAGGGAGGTCACTCTAAACTGGAAGTCCTCTGGAGGCCCTTGAGTAACTTTATGAAGAAAATGGCTAGAGAGATGGGCCAGTTATGAGGGCGAAGTGCTATTAAGGGGCACCAGCAGGGGCATGGGTACGCTGGACACAGCCTGAGCCTAGGAGGCCTTAGTGGATTGATTGAAAAACCCAGATTACCAGTCACAGGAACAATCTACTCCTCCGGGAGGCTCCCCTGCCCCCTTACTCCCACTGGCTGAAACAGCCAGTGACTGAATGCATGCGTCAATCAGAGCACCCTCCCCCCAACATCTAATTGATACAAGCAGAAAGTAGGCCTTCTGTCAACCTCCTGGAGTAGCTGCAGTGATTTTCTTGGGACACCTTTCATGATCTTGAACAAACTGTGATGTGGGGTGCAGCATAACAGTGGGAGGGTTGTATGATATCAAGGAGAGTATTGGTTTGGGTTTAAAAAAAAGACACACTATGGCTTCTGACACATCCTACCCATTGGATGAGTACGAGGAGCACTATAAGAAAGTTGGCTCTTTCTACTACTTTGATGATGGCATCTCTATGGCCACCGATAATACGGTAAAACATTCCGTGCAACCAGCCGTGGCTTTGGCCTTAAAACCATTCAGTCAACTAAAATCCTTAGTTCCTGCTAAGGAGTGGAATTACTCCTAATGTTCCCCTTCACCCCCAGATTCAGAAGGACCTGGCCAGCCAGGTTAAAGGCAAAGTAAAAATTCTGACCAACATGCTCAATCATATGCCTTAGAAAGGTTGAAGTCTGCCTTTCTAGCCTTCTTGGTACAGCCTACTTGGGCAGTCTACTGAGGATGCATACTCTAAGGATAACTCTTGGAGCAAAAGTGATTATGATTTGGACTCAGAAGCCTTCAACCACTCACACTCTCAGCGGTCTTCATGCATTTTGCTTCAGAAGAGGAAGTACAAGAGGGATAATCTTAGAGAAGGACAGAACCCACTCCTAGAACAGCTATCTGAAAGTCCCTCAGAACTGCTTAAATTCAATCTGGAGAACAAAGTGCACGCCAGAATAGAAGATTGGGTGCCTTCATCAGAAATTATGGATTATGTCCAGTCATGCTTAAGGAAGCCATTTGGCAAGGTGGTCTGTATTCAGCTCACGGCGGAATGTCCAAGACGTTCCTTGAAGGGAAAAGTTGCTGTTACTCCAGATGCACATCCAAGCATGACGTCCTATATGAAGAGGGTCATCCAGGATGCTAAAAAGGTTATAGACAGGTCATGGAAAGCCTGACAAGATAAACTCCTTAATCCTTCTGCACTCTTGATGCTGTATTTTGATCTTGTGGCTAGCTTACCAAGCCAAAGGTGAAGGATCCGTTATCTATGTCAGCATTCTTGCGGGATCGGCACAACACACAATTTGCCTTCTTGGTAATGCTTATTGTGCCATCTCCTCCGAGAGGCGTAGTGGTATTCTACTGCAAACTGACCATCAACCAGCTCTGCTGGGGATCTCTAATGCAGGCTGCCTGGCTGAAGGTCTTCTCTTTGGGAATCTTTTTATCAAGGATCTCTGAAAGTTTGTGAATACATTGGTGGCACTGGATATGGCCCACCCGTCCTTGCAGACATATTTCAAACCCATGCTTTTTGGTGGCACAGGAGCTGTGGGCTCTCATTTTGCTGTGCCTCATTTAAAGGCTGTGAAGAATTACCAATCACCAGAAGACAAGGGGGTCTGCTAAGACCAATCTCACAGAGGCACATTCTTCCCATCCAAAGCCTGAGATGCACAAACCAGATTTGGAAGGGACAATAAGAAAAATGGCAACAATTTTATCCCAGCTTCCAACTATGCAGGTAAACATTATCCCTTTTGCCTGCACTATTTGTACACAACTAGTGCACTCTCTAACTCAGGTTTTGAGGGTGTTGAAGATGGTGCATGGCTTCACCCAGAGTTTTATGACACTCCCTCTTATCCGCTTCCTTCAAGCACCCTCTCATTCTCCCTACAAGATAGGTCCATTAACAGCAAGGAAAAACAAGATGTGTTAGACAAGAGAGCAATCTGCAAAATGCTTCCATACGGCAGCAACACTTTCAGCAACATCTTTTAGCCCAGAAGAAAGGCAGGGGTTCAGGTAAGTTCTGAACTTTCGTGAGTTCAATGGTTGCACTCTTTATCACCATTTCAAGATAGGCAGCATCCATCTCTCGAGAAACTTGCAAAGAGAAAGAGAGTCAGTGGTCCCATGGATCTCAAGATGCATTCGTAGCGGTCCCCGTGCCACATCTTAATCAGTGATTTCTCATGTTTCCTAGGAGCTTACTGCCATACCTTTCAAACTATCATTAGCCTCTCTTTGCTTCCTTGAGGCAATGAAAGCATCAAAGGTTCTTAAGGTTTGAGGAGGAGGATAGGCATGGTGATTTATATAGAAGACCTGATCTGTATGTCACAGGATCAGCAAGAGTTAATGTTTTGGTTTCACCAACAAGGTAAAATTGGCTTTCAGTCTGAATCAACAGATGGAGTTTCCTGGATTTCACATAAATTCAGCTTCACTGCATCTCTACCTTTAGACATCAAGTATGACATCTAGCAAGAAGCTGAAACTAGTTCTGCTCCAGGATCAGATATTCCTACTTCTCCTTGCTAGATTTGCAGTCTTTTGTAATCATCTACGTAAGTGTTCCTTCCTGTCCTCCGGAAAAAGAAAACCCAACCTCTTGGGAAAGGTCTATCTTATTCATTTGAATAAGACCAGACAACAACTTCATTGGTGGCTAGACCATATGGAGACCTAAGCTATTTTCTGGTGACTTTCAGATGTCAACATCAAATCGGTTGCCAGCAGATCAGGTTGTGGCACCAGATACAACTCCCTCTCTACAGGAGGTCGGAGTTCTTAGGACGAGCTCCAGTTGCACATTAACTATCTGGAATGTCGGCGGTCACACGAAAACCTCCTCCACTCTGAAGACAAACTGCTATATCCTCTAGAAGAGGCACAACCTTTTGGCTATTTTTACGCTGGGAGGCATAAGATTCTGATAGAGATCAAAAAAGACTTTAGCAATATTACCTTTAACACTGGTTGGCAGTGAATAAATGAATGAATAAAAAAAGTATAAAGTATACACCTACCTCAGATCGAAGTGTCCCGGCGCTATTTGAAAGAATGGAAAATGCAGCTCCTGGTAGAAGATATGGTTCCACTAAATTAAATTATGGCATTGAGCAGGCAGGTTTTTAATTGTTTTCTGAACTGTCTGAGACTGAGTTAGATCCACAGTGAAAGAAGTAAGGCGTTCCGTGCCCTAGAAGGAGGGCTGAGTCAAGCGAATATGATTGCACACTGGGAAACTCAGCATCTGAAAGAACCGAGCAATTGGAGGCTGAATGTGGAATTCTTCCAGGCTTTGGGGACCATACCTCATTAATCTTTTGACATCACACCTGAATCACAGGCTTCTGTATTGCTCAGCTTAAGGCCGGATTCGGAGCCCCAAGCTACAGGTGCCCACCTGCAGGCTGGAGAAGAGTGAGTAGGAGTCAGCAATATATATTCCCTCCATTCCTGCTGATCCCAAGAATGGCAATATAAGCCAGATTGCAATGAGCCATATCTAGTCCTATTATAACCAATCTACAAAGCACAGGTATTGTTTCCATTCCTCTTTGAGATGTTATGGGATCTTCTAATTCCATCTCCGCTGTTTCCAGAGATTCGACCGGCCATATGGGCTAGCATCTTTGCTGGAGTTGGACCTACTTCATCGCATGTCATGGAGAATTTCCAGGGTCGTTGGCAAACGCTGATACTTTTGGGACATCTAGCAAAGGTGGTCTAGTAATACAGAAGATATTCTTCAGCTTGGTGGAGGTAGGTTTCATTTTACAACAAACGTGTTTGGTTACTGTGAGGGCAGACATGTCCCATGTCATAAATTTCATATTTCAACTTGCTCCAGAAGATTGTTCTTATAGGGCAGATCACCATTAGATGGGCCATCTTCCAATGGCTAATATGCTGATTAGTGAGCATCCTTTGATGTGTAAAGTACTTAAAGTCTTCACATTGTCACACCCAAAAGTGTCTAAGGACATATATTGTGGCTTGTCAATGTGGTCTTGTGGTTCCTTGAAAAACGCCCCCTTACGGAAGATCTGAGTTGCACAGTTCTGCAGAACACTTTCTGACATTAAGGCCTTTGACATAGCACAGTGGTTCCCAACCTGTGGTCCGGGGACCCCTGGGGGTCTGCGAAGCCTCCTCAGGGGGTCCGCGACTGCTTAGAAAATTAAATGATATTAACAGATTATGTCCCCAGCTTTCAGTAATGAATCAGTGAAGGGGTCCTCGGATTCCAATAAGGATTCAGTGGGGGTCCCTTGGTTCCAGTAATGATAACGTGGGGGTCCACAGAAGTCAAAAGGTTGGGAACCACTGACATAGCTGGTAGAGTATTTTCACCAGATAGGAGCTCTTTCAGTATTTCTAGGAGAACTTAATATATTCCTTATCCAAGAAACTATTTAATCCAGTGTCATCAGCTATATTTTCTAGATAAGTAAAATATGGCAGATAAGGATTTAAGCTTATCTGGTGCTCATTCTACAAGAGGGGCCATGTTCTTGAAGCCCATCAATTACGGACCAGATTAGAGGACATCATGAGAGTTGCAGATTGGTCTTCTGGCTCTAACTTTAAGACGCTTTACTTTAAATCTATTGTTCATGCAGCTTTGAGGATGGTTAAGCAGGTCTAAACATGCATAATATGAACCTGGGTCCTGCCACAGAATAAACAAATTGTAGTTTTCACAACAAATATTTTGCCACTCTGTGATGACATGGAGTTGAAGATTACCCTGCCTTTTTATGCAGCCTATTGAACTGACTAATATCATAATGTTTTGATGTCAAACTGCTAGGAGGGAAACACCCTAAACAACATGTTGTGGGGAGGTTCTTTAGGGCTGGGGACAGGGTAGTTTATTTTTTAAGGGTAGGGAGGGTTTAAAGAAGGGCGGGAGAAGGGAGGAGAGAAGAGGAGGAAGGATCTGGAGAGGATGCAGTGAGCTAAGTGGGGTTGGGGCAGGGTTGGTGGGTAGTTTTCAGTGGTGGGGGTGGAGTTAGGGCTTAGGGTGGGTGGGGGGGCTTGTGTAGTTTACTTATTTGGGGGGAGGTTTTAGGGTTCGGGTAGGTGGGGGTTGTCGGGGTAGTTTAGTTTTTAGGGGATGGGGAGTCGGGTAAATTTATTTTAGGGCTCAGGGTGGGTGGGGGGGTCAGGGTAGTTTAGTTTTTAGGGGTGGGGTGGCAGGGGTCGGGATATTTTTTTTAGGGCTTAGGGTGGGTGGGGGCGTCGCGGTAGTTTAGTTTTTAGCAGGAGGGGTAGGGGACCTGGGTAGTTTTCTTTTAGGGCTCAGGGTGGGCCGGGGTGTTTAGCTTTTAGGGGTGGGGGTTTGGATAGTTTTTTTTAGGGCCTAGGGTGGTTGGGGGTATCGGGGGAGTTTACTTATTAGAGGGGAAGCTTTGAGGGCTCAGGGCAGGTTTAGTTTTTAGGGGCAGATTTGGGGTAGTATAGTTTTTAGAGCTGGGGGAAGGTTTTAGGGCTCAGGGCGGGTGGGGGGTGTCTGGGTACTCTATTTATTTGGGGTGGGGGTAGTTTTGGGCCTCAGGGTGGGTGGGGGCATTGTATGACAGGACAACGCATGCTGTTTCCACATATGCCTTTACTAAGCATTCTTTTACCACAACATTTTCTGTAAAGGCATGCTTTGTAAAGGCATGCGTTTTAAAGGCACGCATGGAAAAGACGCGGTCGTGGTTCCGACCGCGTTAAGGCATGCTTTGTTCCGGCATGTGTGGTTCTGTCATACGACCCAGTTTGGAATTTGATATGAGATTTTTTAATATTGTGTTTTTTCACACCTCCCTTAGTAAATTCCAAACTATTTAATAGCTAAGCTTTATGTTTCTGGATCCGAGTACTGCTGGTGTGGATATATTGGTTGAGTTCTGTTGAAACCAGAGGACAGTTTGCAGGATGATACATTACAGTCACTACACAGAAAGAGGCAGCTAAGATGGTACTTTCACTATTTAGACTGATGGTGTTGTGTTGCTGTGTTTGTCTATATGAAATGTAGTTGTTCCAGCATACCAAATGGGATTTGTAGTTTTACTAACTGTTTACTTTGCTGCTGTGGACTTTTAAGAAAGAAACAGAATAATCTTCTCCTGCGTGTCTTTAATAGAACTAAAAATTCTTTGTTATTAAAGCATGCAATTTTTATCTTGCATTATTTATTTTGATCCCAGTTAAATTGTACAAATCTCTGCTACATAACTGTTGCTGAACAACTGTCATCTGGTAAAACAGCTCATAACGCTTAGAATGTAATGAGGAAATTTCATTAAAAGACAAAATCCTCTATTTAAAAAAGTAATACACAAAAGAATATTATAAATAAAAAATTTGGTAGAAAATCTGAAAACTGATCCTCAACGAAGGACGGTGAAGGGCGCCGACATGAATGCCTCAATAATACTTGGACTTTCCCACCTTTTTTCTATCAACAATTTCTTCAAGTGCAAACTATCTTTTTGCTTCGAGTGCTTGCTACTAGTATGCAGCTCCGCCGCCCCCATTTTGTGAGCATCACTAATTTATGCCGCTGTCTGCACTTTCATGAAACACTAATTAACATGTTTTAACAAAAACTGCTTTGCAATCAGTCAGTTATTAATATCTGGGTAGCAACGGAATTACAAATTACAGAGGCTATGCTATTACCTATCAACCAGTTATCTACCCCCACCACTCACAATGGCACATTTTCTTTTTGTTACCACTCTGCTTCTAATGTTTTTCTGTGTCCATGGTGATCAGGTGAATCCTTGTCCCTGGGAACACATTACCTCTACGTCCCTCGTCCTCGACCCAGTCCTGACGTCATGAGGTTATTGCCTATCCCGAAAGGGAAACAAAACAAGAAACACTCTTCAGCCCCACCCACTCTTCCGGTCAGGCATAAAGCCATCTACCAATAGAAGGACTTCCTGTTTTGTTTCCTGTCCATGATAGGTGCTTGGTGACTGCCGGGCTTTTGCCTCCACTTTATTGCAGGGGTTACATTTTTGCTGGGCTCCAGGGGACCCTGTAGCCTTCATGGTAGCGGCTTGTGATGACTGGACTGCGCTGGCCACCCATCCGGTTCTGCAGGCATGTCTGGATGCTGTATGGTGCAGCGTCACAGAGTTCCTGCTGGGGGTTTTGTTTTTGCTGCTGCCATCGCCTGGTGTTGCGCTTCTGCTGTGCTTGATGTCTACTTCCGTGCATCGCCTGGCCGTCTCCACCCGCGGAGATGGCTGGTCCCACCGGCGCCTGTGTGCCTGCCCTATCCTCCACAGCAAGCCCCGGGCAGGGGTTTCCCCACCCGGAGAGGTGCAACAGAAGGTTTCACATGGGCATGCGACTTCCTCCCCTCACCCCATCCAGGGCGGCAGGTGGTTCTGTGCTGCAACGGGCAGATGGGCTACACTTGTGTTGTGGGGGACGGTTGCGGGAATCCCTTCCCTCCATCCCAGCGTGTATCCCGTAACGTGAGCGACTGCCATTCACTTGGGCTGTTAGTAGGCTCCCGTGTGTGTTTGCACCTAGACCGCGTTGCTGGCTGGCGCCTATTTCTACCTCTCCACTAGTGCAGAAGCGGGACGCTTACTCAGGAGGTTGAGACTTCTGCATTCTTGTGCAGGGCGAAGGGAGCCTTCTGTGGCTTTATGGTTACATTTACAGACCCTTCCACTGAATGTGAAGGTGTGTTTGGGGTCTTAAATGGGTCTCAACTGTTTCATATTGTTAGCGCGTCTGGCCTATAAAAGTGATTGGGGCAGTTTTTTTGTACACGTTTCCTATGCATTACTGGGCTTTTGTTGCTCCTGATTATAATGGGGAAGCATGTGGTTAAGAGGAGGCATTGCTCTCCCAGCTCCTCTGATTACTCTCCCCCTAGGAAGGCGACTGGGGATAAGGAGGAGAAGTTGAGGTGATTGATTATAGAGACCTTGTCTTACTTGAAGAAGAGGTCAGGTTCCCAGTCTTCCCAGATGCAGGATTTGTACTCAGATATTTCCAGTTCCTCTGACAACGAATCCCTCTACACTGATCATAGGAGGAAGTATATTTCTTAAGATCTGCTCCTGCCTTTCTGGGCCATGTACGTGTCAAAATGGGTTTTCCAGAGGAACCTGTCTCTGGTACTTCTCAGGACTCCGTGTTGCCTCAGTGTATGAAACTGCCTAGTGTGGCACTTCCAATTCATCAGTTTGTCATAGATGTCTTGTTATGCGAATGGTCAGACCCTGACTGTATTCCTATGCCACATTTTATGTCCAAGCTGTACACCTTGGAGGACATGGAGGAGAAATTGCCTGACTTAGTACATGTGGATTCTGTGGTGGCCAATCTGATGGGTAGGTCTCCATGGTGGAGGAGAATATCCTGAAGGATGGGGCAGAAGAGAAAGTGGACTCTCCCTTGAAGAAATCTTATGCAGGTGCACTACTTGCTTTATGAACTGGCGTGTATGAGACTTATGTGTCCCAGTCTTTCTTGTCTGACTTTAAAACCCTGTTTTCCACAATGCAGGAGGGGGATCGTGCACATATCTTCTAGAGTCTATGGAGCAGCAGGCTGAATTTTTATCTGATATTGCTTTTGACTCTATGATGGCCTCCGCACTTACCTGTGGTGCTTTAGTAGCGGCCCTTCGTAAGCTGTATTTGATGGGTTGGAATACAGATGCTGCACAACGCTCCTGCTTCTCCGTTTGCCTTTTACGGGGTTGCAGCAGTGTGGGCATGCTTTGGAGGAGAAGTTGCATCAGGTGTTTCAGAAGCGGAATCATTCTTTGTCATTCCTGAAGCCTCAGAAATCCAAGCCTTCCTTTGGGGGGCCTCCTAAAGGGGCCTTTCGACAGCCTTCCCGCAGACAGACAGCTGTGACGAGGCATCAGAAATTCCTAGCTAAAGGATTGCAAGAGAAATTTCAACAAAAATCCTGTCCTGATCCCGGCACTGACTTTCAGCGGTCCTGACTATACCACTGGCACCACGCGTAGGGTTCCATCTGTGGTCAGGGAGATTCATTGGTTTCAGGACATCTGGCGCCTTACCACATCAGACAAGTGGGTTTTGAACATTCCGGAGGATGGATACCGGATCAAGTCCATTTCCTGTCCAGAACCCTCGAGGACTGTGGTAACCCCTGTACCACAGGATCAGGTGAAGCTTTAGGCCCTGATGTTTGGGATCCAGGCCCTCATAGAGAAGACAGCCGTTGTGCCGGCTCCCCCTCTCCAGGACTCTGGAGTGTATCCCATCATTTTTCAGGTGCCGATGGTGACGGGGGATTTCAGGTTTGTGATCAATCTAAAGAGCCTGAACTCTTTTGTGAGGAAAATTCCAATCAAAAGGGAGACTCTGCAGCGTATAATCCCATTGGTTCAGAAGGGTGCTGTCTTGGTCACAATGGATCTCCAGGATGCCTACTTTCATGTCCCAACTGTCTGGAATCGCAACAGTTTCTGTGGCTTGCTGTGATGGGTCACCATTGGCAGTTTTGTGTCCTGCCCTTCGGTCTTCGTTCATCCCCCAGGGTGGTTACAAAGGTTGTGGCCCCTCTGGTGGCTTCTCTCCATCTCGACGGGATAGACATATCTCCTTACCTTGATGACTGTCTCCTTCAGGCTCCGCACATACCGGTGCTGCGTCTGCATCTGGAGCAGACCAATCATACGCAAGCAGGCGTGGTTTAATTCTGAATCTTCCCAAGTGCCATCTCCAGACGGAAATCAGAAAGTTGTTTATCGGAGCAGAGTTCGATACGGTTCTGGGCAAAGTGTTTCTGCCGCAGTCAAGGATTCTCAAGTTACAGGACCTGGTCCGTTCCTTATTGGGCAAGTCATTCGTCCCTCTGGGCCTGTGGATGGAGGTTCAGGGTCATATGGCGGTGGCGGTCTTCACAGTCCCGTCTTCATCTGAGACCATTACTATTGCATCTCCGCCAGTTTGTGACTGTGCCAGTGTTGAACCTGTCTCAGTTGGTCCCCGTGTCCTCTGCAGTGGTTCCCAGTCTGCAGTGGTAGTTGAAAACCTCGAATCTCACCAAGGGGGTGTTGATGCATCCTTCTCTTCCGGTAGTGCTGGTAACGGATGCAAGCCTCAAGGGCTGGTGTGCTACGCTGGGCTCTCTGGTAGTGCAGGGAAAGTGGCTTCTATCGGAGGCATATCATGCGTCCAATTGGAAGGAGCTGTCAGCAGTGGACAGAGCCCTGCATCATTTTCGGCCTGGTTGCAATGTGTTGTTTCGATTGGACAACACATGACAGTGGCCTACATCAACCATCAGGGCAGTACGCACAGTCGATCTCTCAATTTGGTGGTATGCTCTATTGCGCAGTGGGTGGAACGTCATCTTCAATCCCGTTGTGCTCAACACGTCTGGGGGTGGACAATGTGGTGGCAAGCTCTCGGAGTCAGACGTTTCATTCTTTTCTTGACCTGAGGCTATCTCCTCGGGTGTTTCGCATGATTTACAGACGGTTCGGGTGTAGAGCCGGGATCTGTTTGCCTCAAAAAGGAATTCCCCTCTACCCCTGTTCTGCTCGAGGAGCCTGGAGAAAGGTGCCCGGGGGTGGATGCGTTGTCAATTCCATGCCTCAGGGTCTCCGGTTTGCTTTTCCTCCCTTTTCCCCTTGTCCAACCCTTTCTACTGAAGGTCCAACTGGAGTGTGCTCGGGTGGTGGCTGTCCTTCCCTACTGGCCGTGCAGATCCTGGTTCCCATTACTGCAGAGCCTGGCTGTTCTTCCTTCTTGGGTTCTTCTGAGGGCCCCCTCCCCCTTAAGGCTTTTGGGTCTCTCTCTCGACCACCCCGATGCTTGCGGTATATATGTTGAATGGAGCACTGCTGAGAGATGGCTCGCCTGCTCATCTGGTTACATTGGTGCAAGGTTCTAGAAGACGGTCTACTCTCTCCTCCTATTCTAAGCATTGGGCTCACTTTGCTTTTTGGTGTTCCCTTCATGACTTTTCTCCTGTCAGGTTTCTGCTGTTCTTCAGTTTTTTTTTTGTGGATGGATTTGGAAAAGGTTTTGCCCTTTTCACCTTGAAGAGCCAATGGGCTGCTATTCGGGCATATCGGGATCCTGCTTAGTGGTCCTCCACTGCTTTTACTTTGGTTTCTCAGTTGTTTCAGAGTTGTTTTCCTTTTTGCACCTGTGATGCGGTTGTCTGTTCCTCCTTGGGACCCTATTGTGGTCCTCCATGTGCTGGAATCTGCTCCTTTTCAACCTCTGTCCTACGTGGATTTGAACTTTCTGTCTTGTAAGATTGCCTTTCTACTGTCTATTACCTCTGCTCAGCGGTTGGAGGAGTTGACTGCTCTATGCTGTTCCCCTCCCTTTCTGACATTCCTGGAGGATGCTGTGGTCCTATGTCTGGCTACGGCGTTCCTTCCTAAAGTTGCTTGTTGTTTTAATTCCACTCAGGAACTGATTCTTCCTACTTTTTGCCCTTATCTTTCTTCTTCAGAGAACTTTCTGCGCCACTCCTTAGATGTTAAACATGCCCTTTCTGTCTATGTGGAATGCACTGCTCCTTTAAGCTCCTCCAACAGACTTTTTGTGACTTTTGGGGTTGAAGGTCGCAGTGAGGCAGCCTTCAAATTGACACTCAGCCAATGGCTTAAGGAGTCAATTTCCCTGGCTTATCAAGGTGTGGGGTTCCCTTGCCCGTCCAGGCGCGGTTCACTAGGAGTCTCTCGACCTGCTTGGCTGCTTTTCAGGGAGTCTTTTTGGTGGAAATTTCTCGGGCGGGGACCTTGGCTTCGGACTCCACTTTTATCAGACATTATTGTCTGTACTGTGCCCAGTCGGCTGCTGGGAATTTTGGTCATGGTGTTCTGCAGGCTACTACTGGGAACCCTTAGTTATGATTGTTTTTTGTGTGTTCATTAAATCATTGCAGTCATTTGGCTGTGTGGTGTGTGCTTCTTTTACTCCGGGCCTACACATAGGCTTTCTTGTGGTGTTTGCTTTGGTATGCCTTGTGGTGTCAGGACCGGGTCAAGGATTAGGGACATAGAGGTAATGCCCTGATTACTTACCGGTAATCCCCATTACTCTTAGACCTACTCGTCCTCAAACCAGCCTTGTTTCCCTCCCACCCTCCCAGCTCTGGCCTTTGTGGACTTGGTATTTCAGGAAGTCCTCCTATTGGTATATATATTGGTTTTATACCTGACCTGGAGGGTGGGTGAGGCTGAAAAGTGTTTCCTGTTGGGATAGGAAATAACCTTATGACGTCAGGACTGGGTCGAGGAGAAGTAGGACTAAGAGTTATAGGGATTACCAGTAAGTAATCAGTGCATTTTTCCATTACTAAGCTTTCATTTAACATGTAAATGCATTCTTGGACTTGAAGTTCTAGTTTGTTTCAATACAACCAAATGTACAACCACACTAAACATAAATGGTTTTTAAAATCCAAGACTGGATTTTTCTGTTGCACTAACATGGAGCACTCTGGCCATCATACATGTGCTGCAATGTTACTGCACAGTTCCCAAAAGGTCCTACGTCATGTGTGAGACCGTCAGCCGGTTTTGCTTTTCCCAACACTTTGCATAGCCAAACCTGAGGTTTTGGTTTTGTCATTATACTGCTGGATCAAAAACCACCTGGATAGATGGAGTAGGTATGAAAAAGGGTCAGGATTACCTAAAGGTGTGACATGGACACATATCAGAAGGCTTTTCCAAATAAAACAAAGCGAGCAGAGATTATGCAGCAGGTAGGTGGTATCTGGCCAAGTAGCACAAACTACGTGCTGTATTTAGCCACTAACCACTGCGAAATTCCATTGTTCAGGGCGTGACCAGAACACGTTTAGCAGCAAAGGGGTTATTCTGTAAAGAAACCACTATGACAAGTGTGAGGGTAAACAGCCCTGCCTGTCATCAGTCCACTGAAGCCCTGTTTTTGTTCTTCCCCAGCCCTTCTTACATTGGGAACACATGGGAGGGTCATGTTAAGAAAAACATCGGTAATATTTAATTTCCTCATTAGGTTGCGTAACAATGGAAGGTATTTGCGGTGAAAAGAAATCTAAACTAACAAGACTAGTTTACAAATAAACATTGAATCAGGGTTTTTGACATGTATTTGCCACCTTTGGCCTTCCTTCTACCCTCCTCCAGTATCCTTCTTTTACTCTCCTCTATAATCCCCTCCGCCCATGTTCCAGGCATTAGTTTGCCGCCCAGTACACATAATACTCAATGTACTGGCAGCTGTGACCTTTGCAATGGGGCACAGCTTGCTCGCCTCTCTACCTTGTTCAGAGACACATCCATTAGAGCATTTAAACTGAAAAAAGCCTTGAAATGCCTCTGTAATGTCACATTGTATCTGGCACAGGCCACCAGCATAAAAGTGTGGGTTATGTAACCAGAACATTTTATGTAATTACAACTGAAAACATCTTTAGACATATTCAACAATTATCAGGCACAAGGCTGCTTAGTGGAAGACTGTATGAGAAAATCTTAACCAGTTTCCTGCTCAAGTCTGCAGAGAGAGCATTTCCTTAAGCCAGTATGATGGCTCAGTGCGTTGCAAGCTCATCCGTGATCTACAACAGATTTCTAATTGATCAGCTCCATCTATGAGCAGTTTTGTTTTTGTCCAAATCCGTTTTGTTTTTCATTGCATTCTAATGCAATGAGCGTGTGTCCAATTCAGTTTTCTTTTCATTGCATTCTGAGACCTGTGGTCAGGTTTATCCAGTTATAAAATTGGGTAAACCTGTCTGACAAAATCTAAATCAGGCCCATTGTCTTAAAGACTGACTTGTTTCCTGAGACTGAGGTCATTACCCGGCATCATACTGAAAATGGCCACTTGTCAAGCAGTTACTGTGCCACCTCCCAAAGAATGCCAATAATGGGTAGAGATCTTTGAAAACTATTCAGAAGCACTAGTTGGAGCGAATGTATCATTAAACAGAAAGAAAGCGATAGTGATGAGTGTGTAATGAAAACACGGTCAGCATGGTTAAAATATGCTCCTAGCTGTTGTGTATGCGCAGGGGGGGTTATAGCAGGTGTATAGAAAGAAGTCAAATTAAAACTTGAGACCAAGTTTACAAAGTCAATCAGTTGAGCCACGAAACACCACAGATCCAATACAGTAGACGAGTTTGTGGCAACATTAAGAAAGCCTGCCACGAAGTGCCATATTGGCAAAAAGATGGATGAATGGATTAAAGACCAGTCAAATGAACAATGTTACTGGGAAAAGATGCAAAAACACATGTGGGCAGCAAGCAATCGATCACTAAAAGAGGGGCCATTTCCATAGTGAAAGTTGGGGAAAAGCCAAACTTATTCATGAAAGGGGTGGAATGCTAGGAAGGAAGAATACTAGAGGTAGCTGCAATGGAGGACATGTTGAGTCACGTGATGGATAGAAGACCAGGTGTTAGTGGCAAAGGGGTAGCAGGGAACAACACAATGAACAACATACAATGATTGGTCCACAGGTACACCAGAAGTGAGAGCAGCTATCATAAACAGACCCTAAAAATTATTTTGCTGTGGGGAAAAGAGAGTAGGAAGGCATAGACGAGGGGTCATTTTGTTCATATATGCATGGTCAGGAGCAGGGACAAATTAGGGCTGGTGTGTGGAGAGTGAGGTGCCTGATTGGGTGTTGTTTGTGTGAAAACAAGTGGAAACCAGAGCAGATCAAGGGCTGAGTTTAAGATTAAAGGACGAGGAATATTCTTGATGGGGATTCGGGGTTCATATATATAAGCGTTCCTAAAGTCATGTTTTGAGGGTTGTGTTTTAAGGTTATGTTGCAGCCCAAAGATATAGACCTCAAAGAATAGCATGGGTGAGTGGCACTGATGTGTTCGGATATATGCTGATTGACATTGTGTTTAGAGAAAGGTGCACTATGAGCAAAGTATACTTGGCCAGGACTGGATCCCCAGTTTTGGAATTGGTCCACCATTATGACCTGCATACAATTATTAATCCCAGAGCACCAGATCAAGTGACAGTGGTAGAAAACACAAATCTGGATGATATCTTGGGTAATTCCAAATCTGTGCTCAGGGGAAGACTCAGGATGCTAGATGTTAAAAAGAAAATCTTGAATGAGGGTGCAGAACCTGTTAGGCACAACGCTAGCCAAGTGCCTATCATTGCGAAGGAGGAGATAACATGCACGTTGAAGGAGATGGATTTGGAGGTTATAATTGAGCCTGTGTAAGCCACAGAGTGGCTACACCAGGCATCATCATGAAGAAGACTGATGGCATGTTAAGGGTTTACATGCATTTACGACTCCTCCAATGGAACAAAGTGCTGACAGTTTCCCTCTACTGCACTTCTTTGAGATGCTGCTGGTATTGAAAAGGGAAAGGTATTACTAGAAGTCAGATTTGAGGAGTGGTTACCACCACGAAAAAATTGCATAAAAAACCAAGGGCCTTGACAGCCTGCATCACAATGGAAAAGGTGTCCCTTTTCACAACTCTACCTTCCTGAGTTGCTTTTGCAGTGTCTTCCAAACAACGATGCCTGAAATATTTTGAGATGTGGCTAGGTTTATATTTTTCCAGGATGATATCTTGGTGTTCGGGAGGACCTCTGAAGAACAAAATACAATATTAATGCAGGTTGGTGAAAACAGGCATGACTCTATGCAAGGAGAAGTGTAAGTTCTTGGTGAAAGAGGTTGTGTATTTTAAATATACTATATTAGCTGAGGGGGAAGGAAGGGTATAACACTTGAGTAGGGCAGGCCCTAGACAATGTTTTCAAAGGAATTAAGGATCCCATTATTAGTGCTAATGTTGACACTGTTCGAGGTAAAGAATGCCACAGCTGTTACTGTAGATGTTAGTGGCAATTGCAATGTCGTTTGCCTTTGCAATATCAAAGAGGCACAGAGAACAGAGTAGCTTTTGTTTCCTAGTTTTTTACCAAATCTGAAAGGAACTATTCGATCACCGAGGGATGGATTGGCAGTTGCAGGGAGCACAGAATACCTCTGCACATACATACGAGGCACGAAAGTGATTTTGAGAACTGAGCACAAGGCCTTAATGAGTGTTGCTTCCAGGAGGGGTAAGGAGCACCTTTAAAGGAGGAGTGCTCTGAGGCAACGGATTGTGACACCACCTGAACGGAGGTGGAGTTATGAAAACTTTGCCTCTCTGTGCCTTGGTGTTTCTCTCCTCCAAAGTTCAACAAGCTATGGATCAGTGGTCTTCAAACTGGGGGGCCTTAAATGGTCCCAAGGGGGGCGCCAGACTCCGGCCAAAAGAAACATTATACCGGTAACAGGTCTTTGTTTTAAGCAAAAGCAGTTATTGCATTTTTAAAAAGGTTGCAGTACTTAACTGCAATGTTTAAATAGGTCTAGTCATATTTAAACATTGCCATCTTTATAAAATAATTGTGAAAAATTCTGAAGGGGGGGCCCAATGATTTTTATTTTTCAACTGGGAGGCGCGGCATGAAAAAGTTTGAAACCACTGCTATGGATGGAGGTTAGCAGCTCTCCTGATCCCCTGCCAGCATAAATGAATAGTCTACGCTTGTGTTACAGTGAGCCAGAGCTCTATACAAGAGCTACTGGTATTCATTATCGCAGCTCGCAAGATTTTCTCGTCTTTCAACGAACTATTTCCATGCGAAGTGAACACCAGTGCTTTAAATGGGCCAGTACTGTCTGGTGATGAGGACCTGCACTTCCTTATTTTTTGCAAATGATAGTACCTACACTTCTCAGCAGAGATGCAACACTTTAGAGTAGTGGTCTCCAAACATTTTAATGCTGTGTCTCCCCTCAGTTGAAAACTAAAAATCATTGGGCAACCCCTCAGAATTTTTCACAATTATTTTATAAAGATGGCAATGTTTAAATGTGTCTAGACCTATTTAAACATTGCAGTTAAGTACTGTTACCTTTTTAAAAATGCAATAACATGCTTCTGCTTAAAACAAAGGCCTGTTATCCGTATGCTTCTTTTGGCTGGAGTCTGACGCCCCCCCCGGGATCACTTGAGGCCCCCCAGTTTGAAGACCTCTGCTAGAGAGTACCTGCACTTCTCAGAAGCATGCAGGTACTGGTACAGAGTATCGGCGCTTCTATTTTTCCATTCCAAGCACCGGTGAATACTAATAAACCGGTTTAACAAATGCAAGATCCAGCTTATTGATTAAATATTTGCACTTTCCAAAGCCATTTAAAGCAACCCATCTTCCTTTACAAACGAAAACAGACATTAAATGCTGCAGCACTTTAAAAACGTAATCATCTTCTACAAGTACTAAGGAAGCTTGTTCCCCTCCTTTTGGAGCCGCGTGCTGCTCTACATTTACACCCTTCTTCCGGTTTTTCAGGAAACGCTCTAGTCCATCCTAGCGCAGACTCGCTGGTCCTTTGCAGCCGCTCTACCCTCAGCACAACTCGTTCGACTGTCATTCAGCGTCTCAGGAGACGCTCTACCTTACTATGGACTCGCTGGTGGGGTTCTTCGCTCAGTGACGGGCAGATGACGTGGCCCGCAGAAGCCGGAAGCAGGCGGTTGCCGAGGTGACGCCGCAGCAGGAGGAGGAGAGCCTCGGCGGGGCTCTCAGTCGCCACCATGGCAGCGGCTGGAGCGGCCGTGAGGGGAGAGGCGAGAGAGCCGGAGCGGAGAGAGACCGAGGGTGAGAGTCACGGGACCCTGGTACAGACACAGAGGGAGGACCAGCAGCCCGGGGCGGCTGCACACTGACAGGGCGAGAGAAAGAGAGGAAGGACTGCACACATAGGGCAAGAGAAAGGAAAAAAGGACAAGGGTACCAGGGCAAAAGAAAGAGAAAAGAGACAAGTTCCTACTTGGGCAAGAAGACTATGTTGGCATGACCAGAGGAAAGGGTTTCCCTGACATGGCAAAAGAACGAGAGAAAGGGGCAAGTTGGCAAACAGCAACAGATGACAGAGCAAAAGAAAGAAAAAAAAAACTAAGGGGCTGGGGGGCTATACTGGCAGGCCCAATTAAGGAAAATATTTTACTGATGGCAAATAAAAAGAAGCATTGGCAAAGCCACTAGATTTTGCCTTTGGGACCTTTTTGCATTGCCAGTAGTTTTTACTGATGCTGTACACCAAAGGTAAATCACAAACATTTTCTCAGGGGCCAAAAAGTATGGTCTGGTGTAGCTAAGGGCTGCATTGATGTGTTTGGGGGTGGGGTGGGGGGAGGTGAATGTAAGTGAAGAATATACATGGTTTGGACTGTGGGACGTAGAGTTGTTTTGAGGGTTTCTTTCCATCCTTCCCTCTAAAAAATGCAGCTAGTCTCTAGAAGAGACAGAGATGTGACAATACTGTGCAATGCAGTGTATGAGCCACTGTTCCTCTACCGCACCCTGTGGTAAGCCTTCTATGGTTGCTAGCTTTAGTGAGAAGTGAGCAAAGGCAGTAACTTGTTATTGAGTTGGGATGAAATAAAATCTTAGGCTTCACAATCTCCTTTTTAGGTCGAGTGCGCAAGCGATTTGACCTGTTGTACGTATTGTGGGCTTTTAATCACGCTCATCACTTTTATTCGTTCCTGGCCTTGCCTTTCAAAAATCACTTGATGTCATTGGTAAATGCTTTTTGTTTGTCCTTCCTTGAAGCTGTTTTTGTCACGCCTTGCAGTCTGCCCCTGTTACATGGGTTATTGCATGATTACCGATATACTTCAGCGTGGGCAAACAATTTTTTTCCTTTGTCTTTCCCCTTCATCCTGCATGCGGCCATTGTGCTCACAGCGCGAACAGACACAACAGCGTGGACCCGATCGCTGCTATTGGAGCGCTAGTCACATTGTTCACAGATATCTAATCAGAGTCATTTCTTGTGGCTCTCTCTTTAAACCGCTTGAAATCAGTAAACGCTTTATGTAAAACAGAAATCAAAGTGAAAGCGGCTTTCTCAGCACAGCGGGAGAACAGATACTAAAATAGTCCAATAGTCACTGAACTTGGGGAAACTTGCTCCATAATGCTTTGCAGGGCATTACTTTCACAAAACGTTTTTGATCATAACTCAGCCTCTAGTGACCCTAGGACAATGGGATCACCTACAAAACGTTCACCACACTATGCTCTTTCTGTCCATACCATCGTTGAGTCCCCACACTAGGTAAGTGGGGACTCCAAAATAATAACCCTCCCACCATTCAGTGTCTTTTTAAGAGCTCTTGATGCTGGAACTTTTGTTTTACAGCTGGGAATAGCTTATGTTTTAAGGGCCTTGTATGTAATATTATTGTTATAGGCCTGCTACCTCTGAAAATTTGTCATGTACTATGCTCTTTTGGGGCTAAATATATGGTTACACTTCATTATGTAATGTCATTTTCCTCTTGTGTGGTTATGCCCTCTAGGGACTAACTTTATAGTTGCATGAGCAGGTTTCTTATAAATGCCATTTTCATTTTGGTGTCCTCTAGGGGCCCACGTTCAAAACATCGAGCACAATGTACTGTTTCTCTCTACATAATCTCTGTCTGCTCCCCACACTATTTTAGTGGGGAATCCAAAATAATAACCCCTACCACCATTCATTATCTTTTTAAGCTCTCTCATGGCAGGAAGTTTTGTTTAATAGTTGGGCAAAGTTAGTTTTTTGGGACTTGTTTGTAATATCATTGTAATAGGCCTAATAGCCTTAAAAATGTGTAATGCACTATATCCTCTAGGTGCTAAATATATGGTTACATTGCAATACAGAGCTCGAAAAATCTACTCGACCGCTCGCTATGGCTAGTTTTATTTTATGAGGTCGAGCTATTTTTTAGATTCCACTCAAACCTTTTGGTGAGTAGATAAAGAACATGTGTTCTGTTCAGTTAGAAACTGAGTTAGCAATTAAGATGCCTTTAAATCTTACTCTTGTCACATTTGCTCTGTGTTCAGTTATAGAGATCAAAATTCATTTTGTCTTCTTGCAATGCAAATACTTTTCCTTGTGACTGCAGAGTTCCAGGATTTTGTAAGGTGAACTGTCTGACTTATGTGAAATGAAAAGCTTTTGGTATCAGTTTTTTCCCAACACACAACATTTATATAACTAAGTCAACTTTACAAACCTTTCAAAATATATTTTAGTAGCTTTGAAAGACCATTTTTTCATCTTCTGTGTGATGAACAAAATATTTTAATAGGATGGAAAAAAAGTCAGAACGCTTTACTTGGTGATGTGCAAATGATAAATATGTTCTGAAACCCAGTTTTCACAGATTATTGTTAATACACTATATAGTTTTATCAGTAAAGCTGCAAGTTAGTCAGAAGGTTTTTGGACATTTCTTGGAAATTTACTGTCTGTAAATGACAGTGCGCTACCACATCATGCTTTAGTAATTTATTAAAAGTGAGTGTTTAAACATAAACTGAGAAACACTCCCGCCTGATGGCAAAGCTATTAGTAAACCAAGAGAGGCAAGTCATGCATGGATCATGTGTACCCTATATGTGGGCTAGATTTATTATACATGGAGCAAACGTTTTGTGTATTTAATCAAAGAAAAGAGGATTTTTTTTTTACAGCAGAAATGCTAAACTCACATATTTGAAGGTGTACTCATATGTGAGAATGAAGAAAATGGCAACTGTACAATACAATATTTGCCTAAAATCGCACAGTTTGAGACCCGTTTCCGGGTAGGTCGAGTAGATTATTCAGGCTACTCGACCTGCAGGTCTAGTAAAAATTTTATGATTTTTGTAGGCCTGCATTACTTTCTCCCATTCTTTTTTCATGTGGTTATGCTCTCTACGGGCTGAATGTATGGTTACAAGACCATTTTACTTCCAAATGCTATTTTTATTGTGGTGTCCTCTAGGGGCTGTTCTGGGCATTGCAGTCAACATACTATAGTATTTGCGGCACAAAAACCCGCCACATTATGCTTTACAGGGCATTACTTTTACAAAACATTTTTGCTCATAACTCAGTCTGTGGTGGTCCTAGGACAATGGAACCACCTTCAAAACGCTCTTTCTGCCTACATCATCTCTGGGTCCCCACACTAGGTTAGTGGTGACCCCAAAATAATAACCCCTCCCACCATTCAGTGTCTTTTAAGCTTTCTCATGGCTAGAACTTTTGTTTTACTGCTGGGAGAAGTTTTGTTTTAAAGGCCTTGTTAGTAATATCATTGCAGTAGGTCTGCTAAACCTAAAAACGCCCTTAAGGGGCGAAGTATATGGTTACACTGCATTACGTGCTCCTATTTTTTCATGGGGTTATACCCTCTGGGGGCTAACAATAAGGTTACATGACCATGTTTCTTACAAATTATATTTTTGTTATGGTGCCCTACAGGGGCTGTTTTGAGCATTACTTTCTAATGTCGGAATTGTATTTCTGATAAAGGTTTAAATGATAATTGTTAATGTTTTAATAATCTCTCTTTATTTCAATTATGACTATGATTCAGGCCATTACACTATGACTATTAGAACACTCTTGATATGTTTGGGTGACCCTTCTAGTTTATTTCTGCTCAGTGGCTGTCTTGTATCTTTTTGGGGGGAATTGTGTTAGCCAGCCAGCAACACTGATGGTAGGGTGGTGAAAGTGGTATTCTATTGGAATTAGTACAGCAGATTTAAATTAGGAGGTTAAATGACAACATTTTAATTTTTTGCTGCAGATAGAGGAAGGAGGTAAATGGAAGTGCTTTAGTTATTTGCAGGATCACATGAATTATGTGGCAGGAATATACAAAACTATGAGGCAGGGTTGACCAATTTATGTGGCAAGAAAAGTCCAGTTATGAATTTACAATGTCAATAGCTCTAACTCGAGCACATGCAAGACCTAGTGCATTGCAAATGCTTGTTCCTTTAGTCTCTTATCTGTAAACATTAGTAATGCTTAGAAACAGGCTCAGTTAAGGCAGCAAGTGCTATAAAAAGCCACTGTTTTGTCGAGACTTGCTCTATAAGTTTTTCTGGTGAAATGGACATTTTGTTTGGTTCTTCTAATTGTTGTTTGTAGTGCCCTTACTTGTACTTCCTTTATTGCTTTTGATTATATCACTGTGTAGCTTTAGATTATTGTGAAAGTTCTCTGAATGTGTCCCACACTGTTTTCTGTAGGTCCTAATAAAATCTGTTAAAATGTTTTGTTGCCATGTGAACTGCAAATAATACAGTAATCTGTAAACATCCTTCATTGATGAAAACTAGTCGAGCCGAGAAGTGTGCACCAGATATTTGATCAAATGCTATTTAAATAATAGTACACTGCTTACGCTGCATCCTTCAAGAGCTATGTAGAAACAGGATGATTGAAAAGAAGTGTACCAACAAGGGCTAATGTGTGAATGACATTTCACAGTTAGTATGAACTAGTAATGCTCTAACAAATGTCATCAATGTTACATCACTGAAGTCATAGAGATTGTGAAAAATCCATGTCTCACACTAAACACAAGAGTAGCAAATATATTCAGCAGGAGAGTGGTTAGGATATGGTATGTGGTACAGTTTGGAGCACATTGCCACAAACATACTACGAAAGCATAGTGGCTTATAAAACTATACAGCTCACAGGCGAAAATGTGTTGAAACAATGCATTTAAATCTTGTTTTTATCTTGTCACATTTGTTGTCCATTCATAGATAGAGGCGATATGTAAGATTATGTTTTTCTATAAATTACTGCTTATTTTATCCTGGAAGTTGGTGTTTACTTTTGTTGGTCTGACTGCCACGTAGAGGAGTTTGCAAAGCAAAAACTGTCTGACAATCATGCTGAAGTACACGGAGTGTGAAATGAAAGTCTGTAGGATGTCAGATTTTTTTCTGACACACATCTAAATGGCTTGACAGTAATGTGTACAAATATTTCAAAATATATCAGCCATTAGGAAAGCACATTTTTAATGTAATTCTGGAGTGTGATTGAAACAAAGATTTTATTAGGATCAAAACACTTAGTGATGTGCAAATAAATATTTGCACAAACTTGTTTTCCGGATATTATCATTTGTATGCTTCATCATTTTATCTGTGAAATTGCATGTGAGTGGGAAAGTTTGTGGCCATTTCAGTAGAGAATGTGCTGTCTGTAAAATAAAGTGCTCTTCCACCTCATGCTTTAGAAGTATAGTGACTAAAAGTGTGAGTTTTTAAACATGAACTAAGTAATATTCCTGACCCCGCTGTGGGCACCAGAATTGTGGGTAGATTTTAATGCAGTCTGCAAACGTGGCATAGTTCCTAACTCCTCGAACTTGTAAATAGTTCACACCTTCATGAAAGGATCATGCTGGGAGCCAGGAAATGACCTCCCTAAATGGCTGCTCAATGGAGTGCGGAAAATATATAGCAAAGTACTCCTGGGGCACCTACAAGATTGGTTCAAACAATAAAAACCCTAGCGCCCGCCCAAGCAGGCTTCAAAAAGAAGATTAGCACATTAGAGCAGGCCATGAGCTTTTTTGATCAGCATACAACACCTAAAACCTGAGGGGAAAAAAAGACCCTCCACTTGATCTTCACAACTGTTTCCGATAAGGTCAGTTGTTCTCGCCCCTTGTTAACATTCAAGGGATGCCTGATGATTTACTTGGCACCTTGACGAGTTCACACAGACTATGGCGCCAGCGAGGTATAACACATTTGCAGAATATACCAGTGACTTCCCGATTAAAATGGGCGTGCAGCAAGTTTTGGTATTAGAACTCTTGTTACTCAACCTCTCCATAAATGACATGAGAACCTTTCTTCTGTACCTAAATCTGGATCTTGTAACCTTGGGGGGGGAAAAAAGAATTCTGACCCGTCATTTGACTGATGAAGCAGTCTTCTTAGCAATGACGGAGTTAGACATGCATCTCCTACTTACCTGCTGAGGGAGTTTGAGTGCATAAACAAAACAAAATTTATAAGCGTAGAGCATAAATGTCATCTGAGAAGCATGTTCTGTGTAGATGGAATTGCTTGGGAACAAGTCACCTATTTTAATGATCTGGCAATAGTCTTTGTTTGTAAACCAACACAGAGTAAATATTTAAGAACAATCTCCTGAATCTAAATATGGGAGGTCGTGTTATGAAAGCAGTTTCTGCAGCAGTTTGTGTCACTCATTTTGTGAAGTTATAAGAGAATCAAGGTACTCCAAAAGATAGACAATTTATTTCTCAGACTGTTCAGGCCCTGGAACTCCTATTGAATCGCTATAGCCGAAACTGGGACCAAAAAGTATAGAACACACACTTCACCTTATCCCTGTGTGCTTTTGGATCAGACCCGCAGCAAGCACTTATCAAACTTCATTGATGGACTCTGACCTTAAACACTCTGTGAAAGTGGAATGACTGAATCACATCATCGCAAATAGCCCTAAATAGGCTGTGACAATTTCTAGCCCAACTCAAGTACTATAATGAATAAAGTGCAACGATGGTGAAAGCAAACTGATGGAGAAGCACCTAGTGTATAAGGATTGCCAGAGTGAGTAGCATGCCGTACACCTATCTTGAGGCCAAGTTCAACACAATCCTCGAACCATGCATGAAAAATGTATATCCAAAGCCAAAACAAAATCTTTAGTTCAGGCTGGGAACTTTGCTGGTGCTATACAACATGCTATAATTCACAAAGGATGTGTCTGCCCCCTAGATTGCTCTCCCTGGTAGCAGCGTTTGTATGATACACCTTAACTCCCGAATATTTGGATTCCGAGCCTAGCCAACGTTGTCTGCGGCATCGCAAGACCTGTAAGGCACACAACTTCCTCCAGTTCATTCAAAGGTATCTACTATCGCAGACTCTGGAACTGGCATCCTGCTGATAAATAAGCATGTTGTCCACATACAAGGCGATAACGTGTTCCACCCCATAGCGCAATTTCCCGAACCCAGCCCCTATGCCGAAGTACACAGGCAAACAGTTTGATCACTGGTGCACACAACAGAAAGGAGAGAGGGGCCTCCCTGTTGCATATCCTTGCCAATCTCAAAGGACTCAGAAATACACCCTCTCGTAAGCACCCGCGCTAGAGCTCGCGTGAATAACAGGGAAATCCATTTATTTCGACCATCACCCAGGGACTTCCTGGCAATGACCTCCCACAGGTAGTCAGGCAGAGGATGCCATAGGCTTTGCGTATGTCTATACAGGGAGTGCAGAATTATTAGGCAAATGAGTATTTTGACCACATCATCCTCTTTATGCATGTTGTCTTACTCCAAGCTGTATAGGCTCGAAAGCCTACTACCAATTAAGCATATTAGGTGATGTGCATCTCTGTAATGAGAAGGGGTGTGGTCTAATGACATCAACACCCTATATCAGGTGTGCATAATTATTAGGCAACTTCCTTTCCTTTGGCAAAATGGGTCAAAAGAAGGACTTGACAGGCTCAGAAAAGTCAAAAATAGTGAGATATCTTGCAGAGGGATGCAGCACTCTTAAAATTGCAAAGCTTCTGAAGCGTGATCATCGAACAATCAAGCGTTTCATTCAAAATAGTCAACAGGGTCGCAAGAAGCGTGTGGAAAAACCAAGGCGCAAAATAACTGCCCATGAACTGAGAAAAGTCAAGCGTGCAGCTGCCACAATGCCACTTGCCACCAGTTTGGCCATATTTCAGAGCTGCAACATCACTGGAGTGCCCAAAAGCACAAGGTGTGCAATACTCAGAGACATGGCCAAGGTAAGAAAGGCTGAAAGACGACCACCACTGAACAAGACACACAAGCTGAAACATCAAGACTGGGCCAAGAAATATCTCAAGACTGATTTTTCTAAGGTTTTATGGACTGATGAAATGAGAGTGAGTCTTGATGGGCCAGATGGATGGGCCCGTGGCTGGATTGGTAAAGGGCAGAGAGCTCCAGTCCGACTCAGACGCCAGCAAGGTGGAGGTGGAGTACTGGTTTGGGCTGGTATCATCAAAGATGAGCTTGTGGGGCCTTTTTGGGTTGAGGATGGAGTCAAGCTCAACTCCCAGTCCTACTGCCAGTTCCTGGAAGACACCTTCTTCAAGCAGTGGTACAGGAAGAAGTCTGCATCCTTCAAGAAAAACATGATTCTCATGCAGGACAATGCTCCATCACACGCGTCCAAGTACTCCACAGCGTGGCTGGCATGAAAGGGTATAAAAGAAGGAAATCTAATGACATGGCCTCCTTGTTCACCTGATCTGAACCCCATTGAGAACCTGTGGTCCATCATCAAATGTGAGATTTACAAGGAGGGAAAACAGTACACCTCTCTGAACAGTGTCTGGGAGGCTGTGGTTGCTGCTGCACGCAATGTTGATGGTGAACAGATCAAAACACTGACAGAATCCATGGATGGCAGGCTTTTGAGTGTCCTTGCAAAGAAAGGTGGCTATATTGGTCACTGATTTGTTTTTGTTTTGTTTTTGAATGTCAGAAATGTATATTTGTGAATGTTGAGATGTTATATTGGTTTCACTGGTAATAATAAATAATTGAAATGGGTATATATTTTTTTTTGTTAAGTTGCCTAATAATTATGCACAGTAATAGTCACCTGCACACACAGATATCCCCCTAACATAGCTAAAACTAAAAACAAACTAAAAACTACTTCCAAAAATATTCAGCTTTGATATTAATGAGTTTTTTGGGTTCATTGAGAACATGGTTGTTGTTCAATAATAAAATGAATCCTCAAAAATACAACTTGCCTAATAATTCTGCACTCCCTGTAGATAGAACTAGCGCCTCTGGAAATTGCGCCTCATCTGGGGCTTCCAGGACTTGGAACAATCGCTTAAATTCTGAGAAGTGTTACACTTGGGGATAAACCCGTGCTGGTCTTCATGTATCAGTCTATCGAGGTGGGGCTGAAGACAACTGACAAGGACATTATTGAGGATTTTATAATCCAGGTTTAACATGGATAAAGCAGCGATATGACAACATGACTGTTTCTCTATTTATGTAATAGATTTCCTCCTCTCTTCAGAGCGGATCAACCACAGTAGTGGCTGCCCACGGCATGCACAGAGGTTTGCTGATTAAGTTTATGAATGGAATGAAGCTATTCTAGTAACCCTAAGTGTTTTTCGCATTAGTCTCGAAGGGCTGTCCGGGCCTCAGGGTGCCCCAAAGTCTTGTTCTACAGGTGTCGCATGGTGTCCTCTATGGTGGACAACTCCACTCTCAGTGAGCGGGCGACTCCCAGAGATATTTTGACAGTTTTCATTAATGCTGTTCATTTTTGGTATACAGCTGTCCAGCAGTTGTCCATTTGCCTGGTTCTCTACTGCTGTTGCCCCTGTATCACATTGCTCACATTCTCCTGCGCCTCAGAGCTATCCTTTGGCTGGAGCTGCCTCAGCCTGAATAGTGCTTTCCCTACCATTTCACGATTTGCCATTTAAGATCCCGCTCACCTCCCGTCTACCCATCTCCGTCCATTATTTCACTTTTCACTACTTCCACCGTTAACTCGTCATCTGCCATTCATCTTCTCTTCATCATCCAGTGTTACATCACCATCGATGCACCGTCCATTCCCCATCCTAACATTTACTATTGACCATCCAGTCGTACACCACTCATCATTCACCTGCCTTCAGTCACTTGACGCAATACTCAAAGAAGGCCCTCTGATGATCATTCCGAAACTGAAGAAAACTTGTTAAAGGTGGCCTCCAGAACTGGTTACAGCTGTCCTTCGATGCCAAGGAAGCATGTGCTGGTGCACATATTGTGTTGGCTGTGTGTGTGAGGAAACGTTCAGTGCTGCAGCTGTCCTTTGTATGTGAAGGAGGCATGTGCTGGTGCACATGCTGTGTCTGCTCTGTGTGCATGAGGAAACGTTCAGTGCTTCTGCCAGTGCTGCCGCTGTCCTTTGTATGTGCTGGAAGCATGTGCCGGTGCACATGCTGTATCTTTCCTATGTACGTGATAAAAAGTTTGATGCCACTGCCTATGCCGCTGTAGTTCTCTGCATGTAAGGGAAGTGTAGGGCGCTGCTGCACATGCCGTATCTCCTGTATCTCTTCTACATTTGTGAGGAAGCATTTAGTGCTGCAGCCGTTGTGTGTACGTGAATGAAGTGTACACTGCTGCTGCAGCACATGCTATATTTCTGCTCTGTGTGAGGAAACATTCAGGATTGCTGTCTGACCTGTCCTGCAGTGTGTATGTGAGGGAAGATTACACTCCTTCTGCACCCTTGGTTTGTGTGTGGAGATGGTCAGGACTGCTGGTTGTCCTGCAGTGTGTATGTGAGGGAAGATTACACTCCTTCTGCACCCCTGGTTTGTGTGTGGAGATGGTCAGGACTGCTGGTTGTCCTGCAGTGTGTATGTGAGGGAAGATTGCACTCCTTCTGCAGCCCTGGTTTGTGTGTGGAGATGTGCAGGACTGCTGACTGTCCTGCAGTGTGTATGTGAGGGAAGCTTGCACTCCTGCTGCACCCCTGGTTTGTCTGTGGAGATGTTGAGGACGGCTGGCTGTCCTGCAGTGTGTATGTGAGGGAAGATTACATTCCTTCTGCACCCCTGGTTTGTGTGTGGAGATGTTCTGGACTGCTGGCTGTCCTGCAGTGTGTATGTGAGGGAAGCTTGCACTTCTCCTGCACCCCTGGTTTGTCTGTGGAGATGTTGAGGACGGCTGGCTGTCCTGCAGTGTGTATGTGAGGGAAGATTACATTCCTTCTGCACCCCTAGTTTGTGTGTGGAGAAGTTCAGGACTGCTGGCTGTCCTGCAGTGTGTATGTGAGGGAAGCTTGCACTCCTGCTGCACCCCTGGTTTGTGTGTGGAGATGTTCAGGACTGATGGCTGTGTGATGGCTGTCCTTTAGAGTGTATGTTAGGGAAGCTAGCACTCCTGCCGTACCCCTGGTTTGTGTGTAGAGATGTTCAGGATGGCTGGCTGTCCTGCAGTGTGTATGTGAGGGAAGCTTGCACTCCTGCTGCACCCCTGGTTTGTGTGTGGAGATGTTCAGGATTGATGGCTGTCCTTCAGAGTGCATGTTAGGGAAGCTTGAACTCCTGCCTCACCCCTGGTTTGTGTGTGGCCCGCTGCCTGTGCTGTAGGTCTTCTGTTAATGTGAGTGAAGCTTGCACTGCTGCTGACTGCGTCTGTGCTGTAGCCATTCATTTGTAGGGAACCCAGAGGAAAGAGGTTAAGTTATCTTGCTTTTAAATGTTATTGGTTATGTTGAGAGTTCCTTTCTCTTTAATATTGAAGGTAAGCACTTAAATAATACTGCCATGTTCATGTATATTAGCCAACTGACATTCCGTCAGTTTACATGTTATAGCCAAATTTATCCCATAACATACTTCTGTTTTTACCCAATTTCAGCAGTTATTTGATTTAAATTCACTTACATCTTTAGTTTGTATGTTTGTCTTGTAAATACTTAATTTGCAAATTGAAATGTGCTTTATATGTATTTTATACTTTATTGATATATTATATTAATTTAGGTACTGTATTGCTGATTTTACATTTTCTTGAATTGTGTAGCAGAATTATACAACATGATGGTGCTTCTAAGATAGATTTAAAACAACCCTTAGTAAGATTGCTAAATATGTAATAATATTAACTCTCTGAACGCTGCTATTTTTTTCTTGTACTCATGGGTTGATTTATGAACTGATTCTTGTAAAGCGTGTAATTACAATTAGTACGTCCCCACAACGGTCTAAGTTGCATTGTCTGTGAATGTTCTTGTTGACTAGGTTAGTGATAGGCCGGAGTCCAATTAATCTATTATTTGTTGCCATGCATGGCTTTGGTAGAAGGTTCACAGTTTAGTCTTAACTCAGTGGTTCTTTAAACAGTTATACTGACTGGGCCTTGAAGAATAAGAGTTTATATGTCCAGCCATTTGCAGTGCTTGCAGCTGCTTCCCACAGTCCCTCTACTTCTTCTCTAGGGCTTCTGCCAACCCCGAGACCCGTATTCAAATGCTCCTATGCAGGCCCTGTTTTCTGAAATGAAGAACTAGAGGTTTGAGTTTAACATCTGGAAAGGTGAGCCTCAGTGAGTAAAGTACGGTGACTGCACCATCTGTGGCCTCCAGATGTTTCCCCAGTTGATTCACTATTTTTAGTCAGTGCTAATGCTGTCTTCCACCTGCTTTTGAGTGACCCAAAAGAGGCAACAGTCAAAAAGGGAATCCACGAAGAAACTAATTGTAGCTGTACAATAGGGTTGAAGTTGAAATTACTCGATTCGTCATTTGTTTTTGAGCTCGGTACCACACAGCAACTTTTTATTATATTTTGTGAAAAATCGAGCAAAAAAGAATATATAGGCATACAATGTGTATTATACAGTGTTGCTCCTTACATATGATCAAAATTCCAATGTCATCTATGTTAAAAAAGGATTTGTTAACAACAGTATACAAGTACTGTATATAGCTTCATTTCTGCACACACGTGGTGATGTACAATCTGCAAATTTACTAGACAAAAGCACTACCTTTACAGCACACTCCTACACAAAATAAATGCAATCATTCATTGCAATGTGGTCCGTTCACAGCATTGAAACCTCCTCTTCCCCAGAACCAGATAGCAGGGCTGTGTCCTTCAAAAGGAACAAACCTTTTTGAAGACGCGTCTGTCAAAGAACGCACAGCCTCCCATGGAGTGGACAATTGCACACGAGCCACCTTTATAAGGAGAGGAAAGACTGTCCCTGTTCATAATGGGGCACGACTTGGAGCTCTGTAGCTGGGCCGGAAAGGCTGTGTGATTCAGTGGCTGTAATAGCTTTCAGATTACAGGCTGATCCCATCCTTGGCCTCTGTCCAGTGTTGTAATCACCAATTCTGATTATTTACAAAAACAAATTCATTGTTGTCTTTCATTTATATCAAACTGCTAACAAGTACTCATAAGGCCAATAGGTCTGTCTTGTTTTAGGCACGTTTGTGGTTTTGTGATATGTCTGGATGCAATAGCAGAAAACTCCCAAAGACGCACATAAATGCCAGCCAGGCACCATGCTGCATTCAGCACCTGAATGTTTAAGTCCGCACCCCTAATTACTTTGGCCACACTCCATTTAGTGGTTTATTTAAAGCTCTGTGGTCGACAAAAGGCTTTTGCCTGTAAACTCCTTAAAAGCTGTTTCATAGGGAAAAATTGCCATGATGTAAAATTGTGATGTCCTTGGAGTCAAGTCTAAAACTTCTAGAGCAGAAAGAATGAGATACTATTTTGCTCCTCTGCAGCACTCACTCAGCAGCGTCTGGTGGAGAGCAGCTGGTGTTAGGCGTCAGAGGAGGGAGTCATGCAGTTCGATGAAAGAAAACCACTGTGATACCAAACGCACAGTAAGAAACCCAGGGGCGAGACAACAACTTGGTGGGGGAGGTGGAACCACAGTGTACAGGGAATAGGGCGGGGAAAGTGGCATAGAGGGCAGGCAAGCAAAACGGAGGCCCACAGGTGGGGGGAAGCAACACAAGGATGTGGGGATGACAGAAAGCTAACGGGGGAGAGAGACAACTTGGAGTGGGGGAGGAAAAGTAAGCAGGTGAGGGCAGGGGAGAAGCACACGGGCAAGACAGAGAGCACAAAATGGAGTGCTTAGTGGGGAAGTGAAACACACTAGGCAGTCAGTTGCTAGCGCGTGAAAAATGAGCAGTGGAAGGACACAAGCCCCATGCTCCACGGGAGAGAGGGACAAACACAAGACGAAGAAGGAAAGCTCACTCAAGGTAATGAATAGGAAGCAACCAAATGAGAGTGACAATGAAGCCAACCAATAGCAAGTGATGGGTTGACTCCAAGCCCATTGTAAGAATGTGCTGTCTTGTAGGCAAGGACTAAAGACATTGACATCCGGCCGGTAGAGAAGACAAAACTACACACTGACAACTTTACAGGGGAGATGAAAAACTAGACAGTGACAGTCTGTCGAAAAAGAAAGATTACATCTGTTCAGCCTGCCAACAGAAAGGAAAGACTTCACTCTGACATCACGCTGGATGAAATGAAGGACAGCACTGTGGCAGCATGCCAGAGCAGGTGAAGCACTTCAGGCCCAAAGAAGAGGCAATCCTTCAGTGCCATAGAGTATTCCTGGATCCTTGTCCTGAGTGGGGACCCCAGAGCAGTAAGTTCTGCAATGCAAACTTACAGCTGTTCAAGCCTTTTTTCAACTTTGGAGATTGTTTGAATTGAAAACTAAAACATGCGTCTGATAGCCTCCCAGTTTCCAACATAACCCTGACACCGCGCCAAATGTGAGGAAAGTCTTCACTCGAACAGACTGGCAGAGGGAAGAACGATTTCATGCTCAAAGCCTACTAAGGGCAGGGAAGAAGTCTCACTGACAGCCTGCCAAGTGAGAGGAAGTGTGAATAGCCTGGTACAGGAGAAGAAATGATGCAGCTTTTCAGAGGCAAGCCTACATCTTTACAACCTCCACGAGGACAAGAAAGACCACCATGACAACCTGCCAATTTAAAAGAAGGGATTCCCTCAGACACCCTGCTATAGGGGCTTTAAAAACTCACTCTAATTGCCTCCAAGAATAGAAGAAAGACTATGCTGTGACACCCTTCCTAAGAATAGAGGAAAGACTTCACGATGTTAAATTACTAGAGGAGAGGAAAACTTTCACAATGATAGTTAACCAGGGGTGAGGAAACATTATACAATGGCAGTTTGCTAGTGCAGAAGAAAAACTACAGCCTGCTATACTACATACAGACAGCGTACCAGGCTAAAGGGAAGACTACACGCCGACAACCTGCTAGAGACGAAAGACTACATCATGGCTGGCAGACCGAGAAGAAGAACCAGTGCACACTGATCACCACTAAATGCAAATTAAGTCTTCTAAATCTGTGAATGAAACAGTCGCACAAGTAGAAAATCCCATGTGGAAAAACAATAGACAGTAATATTTTATTTCTAAAACCCTGTTTACGAAAGAGGCACAGGACTCTATTAGCAGATAATGCAGTTGAAGTAATGTTTTGGCAGGAGGCGCAAGACACATTTCAGAATTGGAGGCAACATCAGAGGATGGTAGTAAAACTTAACCTGACATTTGATTTTTTTGTAAAATTTAAAAAGAACTGCACAAATTTATTTTAGAAGTATGGTTGGGAAAATACAATTTTCCCTGCAGTTCAATCTTGCCTGTGTACTGTGTGGTACCTGGTTCGGTACTGTGAAAGGCAATAGCATCTAAATATGTAAACAAGAAATGGATAAGTGGCAACAAGAGGGGCATTATGGATTTGAGGAAGGTGTTTTGCATGTAGTTGCGGAGCGTACACAAGCTGAATACAACTAAAGTCAAATGGCTTGCAAAGATTGTTCCAGGAAGTTGGTTAAAAATGCTGCAATTACTGTGTAATGTATTAGGAATGCTAATGGTGGAAGTGAAACTGAATTTGTAATGTGGTATTTACCTTACAGGGAACACTAAGACTCAGGCGGAGCTGGTCCTGTTTTACCTGTATAGCTGCTCACGTTTAGGAGCCACATGGTGCTTTGGAAAGAAAACTAGGTATTGGAAGTAAGACTATAAAAGTAACTTCTTGCAAGCAATTAATCTGACCGGTGTGTTTGGCAGTGGGTGCTTTGGAATACTCCAAGTAGACCTCCACACCCAGTCTTTAACTCCGAAACCAATCCCTGCTTATGTCTTCACATTTAAGCTAACAATGAAGTGGTTTCAATAAGTAACAAATAACAGAGGTAAGGTAGAGGCAACCAAACCCGGAAAGCTCTTGAGATTCATGTTAGTAAATTCATGAAAACCTGTGGAGAACTGGTGGAACGTAACAACCTTGACTCGTCAGGCTGATCACAAGATGCAAAATTGAACAGAAATTTTAAAACCATCATTGGTAATATGTTTAGCTTGTTGACCAATTATGTACTGATTAAAACAAAACATGGTCTTCAACTAGATCTTCACAGCCTCCCAGCTGTGGATCGAAGAGCCACAGTCTTGAAACCCTGCCTGCTCCCCGAGACTGGCCTATTGGAAAGGGGCTTGAAGAGCTTCAAGTTGTTAAGGGGGAGGAACCACTGCCTTCAGCAACTGCAGGTGTTAGAAAGCGTGCTTCTAGCCTTTGTTGTTAATAGCAAGCTTCCAGATCATTTAGAAGCCTTTAGTCTTGTACAGCTGGGCACTTATTGCCTTGACACATCAAGGTATTCCTGGTACTTGAACGGAGAAACTCTCCTCACTTCTGGCCAGCGGTTAGCAGCCAAGCAAGGCATCATGTACTATTTATCAAGAAGAGGCACTTAAAACATACTTTTACATATGAAGGTGTGGAACGTGTAGTTCAGTCCTTTGAATTGAATGTAAAATAGCTATTGGGTTCAGTGCGTGCACTGCTGGGTGAGCGGGGCAGTAAGGGGAGCCAGTCTGGGGGTGGAGGCGGGCGAGACGTGTAGGCGTGGTCTCTCTGTGAGACCCACAGTTCATGTGGTCAATAACCCTTAGGAGAGCCAACGCAGTCTTTCATTTTTTTGAGTTAATAAAGAAGGGACTATTGAGTGCAGTAACACCGTCACCTATTGCTGGTGCCAGTACGGCTTGTGGTGTATAAGCAGAACATTCCCATTATTAATGTTGGAATTTCCTCTGCAGAAGTACAAGTAAGCCTGTCTGTGTGTAGAGAGGTCGAGAGAACCAGCGCCTGCACAACTACAGACGTGCTGGAGGGACTTGCAGAATGGAGAAAGTTGCCTGGTAAATGAGACCAGGACATGAGTGGTATTCCTTGTGTTTTTGTTTTCATTTATTTTGTGAATGGGAAATAATGAAACCAATGGACCGGTGCTCTTGAAAGGATTTTCATCACTGTTCATTGCACGGGAATGACATTCGTTCGACAGAGTCTTCACATAACCTTGTAATTTTGATAACCTTATTATTATGAAATAGTCAGGGGCTCCTCAGTGCTTGTTACAGTACTTTCTTGTTGGTGGACCAGAGTAGGCTCGTGTTCTGGCTCTTCTAATATTTATTCCACAACTGGCAGACCTACAGAGGTTGTCTGCTGGTCTCCTGATAGCCTCTGCCACTTTCCCGCCGTTAGGGGGTGGTAAGGCTTATTCATGCCTTCTTTTATTCTTGACGATGCCGTCCTTGTGGGTACTTGTCAGGAGGGCATTATAAGAAACCTATGGGGTTGTGAAATTACTTTGAGAGTAGCCCCCTTCTTATAAATAAATACCCTACCATACCGTGTTTTTGGAGTACATAAGCATTAAGGAAGTGTGCCGGTTCAACAATACTAAAGAGAGGACAATTTCTTCAATGGCTGACTTTCAGAAGGTTCTCAAATTTGTCCATCCAAATGAAATCTATTGTTATGGTGACAACATCTGCTATGAAGGGAGTTATTCCATTTAACTAGTTTTGCAGTGACGGCTTTCTAATTTAAAAAGCTCTTCTGCTCAGAATCGTTCTTCTTTAAAGGTATTGGTCCCCTATTTTGAGGTTCAGCCAGATGTGAGTGAGACCTAAAACATCAGGAGCACCTTTCTTTCCAAAGCATCTTTAGTTCTTACGAAATATGTTTTTTTAAAATTTTGCTTAAGAGAGACATTTCTAAGTGAACCTAGAAGTCTGGAATTGATCAAGCACAGTTGTGAGCTTTCATGGCAATCTGCAAGCACCTGCTCCACCCTCCAGACACCTCTTCCCTTTTTTGTAATTTTTCTTGTCCATGGTGTGCAGTTGTCCTCAACAACCCCTGCTTGATTGTTGTATTAGTCTCCACCCAACTGAATGCAAAGTTCTATGCGGCTTCCCTGACATAGGTTCCTCACTAAATTTTATACATAATGATGTGGAAGGTTTGCCCATTTCTACCCAGACTGGCAAGCAGCAAAGGCTTTTTGTAAGATGTTTAGCATTTATCAGAGCTAGAGTTATTTGCCAAAGTTGGTCGGACTGTAATGAGAAGCAGGCGATTCAGTTGAAAAAGCCCTACATTGAATGCTTGGAGAGTTTAATTAAGATATAGGAACTAGGAGAGTGTTTTTCTAGCACTCAGTCAAGTCTTGTGAAGATCAACACAGTAATAAGAACAAATGCATTAAAATTGGCTAGCGACTGGACGTTGTACTTAAACAAATGTGTAAGTAAGTCAAGTTTTTGCTATTCTGTGAGGCTCTTATGGGTTGTGAGAAATATTAGAACTTCAGTCTGGACCAGAGTGTGGAAGAGAACTGATTACCGTCAGGTGGAACCAACCTTGATGGATCAGGATGTTTGGATGATTGTGAGTGTAGTGCTGTTAATTCCAAATAGGTCAATTTGAAAAGTATGACATGAAAGAGATGGATCCCCAGAGTGATTTTGTTTCTGAGATAAACAGCTTTCAGCCATTTCTTACTCATTTCTGTCACTGAAACCTCACTCGCCCCCCCCCCTTTGGCCTCGTATTTATTATTTTTCTTTCCCAGTTCTCGATCTATTCTCCTATTACCTGCCTCTATCCCCCTTCCTCATGTTGAATGTACCCCTTTTTATTCAATCCATAAACTACAATATGCATTGCATCCCAGTTCCGGCACAAATTCCTCCTTCTTTTAACTCTCCACCCTTGCCGCTGCCTCTAAAAAAATAGAAACATTAAAAAGGGTCCCTGCCACTGTATTCACAACTGCTTTGTAGAATGAGTATTTTTACCATTTGTTTCCAGATCATACTTTTTTGAAGTACTCTTGACTTCCTTTCTTGGTCTGTTCAACTCCGGCCAAAGAGCGCAGCAGATGTTTCCCACATTACTATTACTATTAATATTATCATTGTTATTATGTTGTCTATCTGACCTAGACTAACAGCGAGAGTCATAAGAGAAAGTTTACATGGTAGGCTGCCTTGAAGTTTGGCCTCATTTTCTATAAATCTCTTTTCCTTTCAGTGACCTGACAGATACCTAATGAAAGTCGATCTTATGTGCTGTTGTTAAAGGAGAATGTCTAGAGCACTACATTTCTTGTGTAGCATTAAAATTACGGCTTAAGATAGAGGATGTATAGTAAAAATGTGGCTAATTTAAGTACAGTTGGATTTGTCAATGTGAGGTTGTTCAACGGTGTATAACATCATTTGAGGTGAGACCAGGTTAATACTGGGCCAGCTCCCCAAGTCTGCGGAGTGTGACTGGTTTCCATAGCTTACCTTTTGAATTTATGGTTCTCGCTTGGACTCAGCAGCACCACACTGTTTTCCCTACTGCCTTCAGTGCGAATGGTTTCGGTGGTAACGTTTTGAAGATTTCCCTCTCTGTTACTCAGCAGTCCACTCTTGCTTTCTCTGTACTACCTTCGGTGTAATTGGTTCCAGTGGCTTACCTTTTGAAGATCTTGTTCTCTCTTGGCCTCAGCAGTACACTCTGCTTTCTCTGTACTATGTTTGGTGTGAACGGTTTACCTCTTGAAGGTATTGTTCTCTTAGGTTCAGCAGTACACGCTGCTTCTCTGTACTACGTTCCGTGTGAGCGGTTCCAGTGTCTTACCTTTTGAAGGTATTGTTCTCTCTTGGACTCCGCAGAACACGGTGCTTTCTCTATATTACCTTCGGTGTGAATGGTTTCGGCGTTCAGTAGATCACCGGTCGAAGAGTTCAGTGTATCCCGGACTCCGCACGCAGGTTTCTCTGTACTATCTCCGGTCACAGTGACCTTCGACTAGCCTAACAATGTAAAGGTTGGTTCGAGCAGAACCTGCAGTTTTCCTGGAATGATGCAAGCTACGAGTAGATGCCAGCCTGCTGCAAAGCTCTCCTTCGAAGCACTGTAGTTTCTCATCCCTTGTTCAAGCCTGTGTCCCCTTTCCTGAATGGGAGGAAATGACTGCCAAACCCACAATGAGGACTGCTGGGTTAGTTCAAACTTCCAGACTTCACTCGACAGGTAATGCTATGACATTTACAAAAGTCTACTAAATATATTCAGTGGTCTGTGCAGTAGAGCTATTGCTCTTCCTGTGATTCTGTACGTGGCACATTTACTCCTTCACTCTGTGATGCCCTTTATTGAACTCAGTGGCAGGAAATAGTGACAGATTTGATCTGAGCACCTCCGAATAATCAACCGTGTGGATTAATTGCTGGGACCAGGTCTGAAATGAGAAAGCCTAGACATCATGAGTATTTTATTGAAACATAGTTATCCAGGTTGTAGCTGAAGGGCTTGGTCCTCCTGTTCCATCTGAAAGGACAAGGCTTGACGTATGCAGATAGTGATCTGTACAAGACCCAAACACTGGAGCATTCCAAGAGCCTTGCTTGCTGGAGTCCTTGTCCCTACTCGTGGCGATCAGTAGAGCATGGACACATGAGAGAGGAAGAAGAATTTGGCTGTGCTCACAGTTGATTTTGTTGGGCTGATCATTGACAGTCTGATTTCCAAACAGGCCAAGCTTGTCAGTGATGTACTTTACCATGCCAGAGTAGGGCCTGGTGTAGGTAGTGCCATTAATGTAATATCTCCACGCCAAAGAAAACATTTCATTTTTATGCAATTTAAAGTCTTAATTGCTGCAATTTGTTGTGGATGGGTGAACCTCACCATGGGGCTAAAATGGAAGCCTCACACACATCTGCTCTTTCTGACCGATTTTCTTTAGTAGCCCAGGGTTCAGAGGAAAATGAGAAATGGCATATGAAAGGCCCTTTAGCCAGTTGAGGAAGTAATGCATTCGTTGGTGGGGCATATAGATCCACAATAGGAGCACTTAATCTGTTCCATACTACCCAAAAAACTTGCAGACAGGTCTGCTTGAAAACTCATGACGGGTCTGCAGGAAAACGCATGCTTACCCAGATAAACTGTCCTTCCCACCCTTAAGTTATGATTCTGACAGTGAGTGTCTTCTCTTGACCATAGCCCCAAAGACAAAGCCAACCTTCTTCCCCTGGTTTATTGATGTGTTTGTCTTTGACAGATGGCACTAGTTTGTTCCTGATAAAGAGAATTTCAAAGCAGGAAACACACCTTTTAGCACCTTCCATTTGGTTGACATATTTTCTGCTAGGATTATCAGTCACCCTACACGGGTGCGCTTCTTTTACTGCTCCTTAACCCATTCACTCCCATTGATTGTACTCTTGGGTAGTGATCGAAAGGAAGCTCCCCTTCCAGTAGGTTGTATGACGCTATTCAGTAACACAAGACAGCTTTGATAGATTGTGATTTCAGCCCATTGGATGTCTGGTGTCAATTTGCGTGGTGGTTGCGGCATGAGAGAATGCTGATGTAGCAGCACATTTATATGCACACTTGTAGCCTTGGTCAGGGTTATTGCCTGGCCTCCTGCCTCTGCAATATTGACTTTAGCAGGTTATTCTCATTGTCCTCCCATTTAAGTGACAGCAGTACCACATACGTGCATTTGTGAAATCGTGTCCAATAAATGTGGTCTCTTGGACTGAATGCAGCTATGATTTACTTCATTTAACTACTAACACATGCTGTTATTAAGTTCGGAGTACACGTTACATGCTTGGTGGCACTTTGTCCTTTATTTCTTCCACTAACCAGGTGTTTATTTGTAGGTAACCCGAGAGGCCCTTCAGAGATGCTCACATGGGATCCAGAACCCTTGGGAATACTTTAACCTAAAGTGCAGAACTGGAAACTGTGTGGGATATTGCAAACCTGAGGAACGTCTGCATCAGATTGAAAGACACAGGGAATTCTCCCAGACTGTCTGGTTGTAAAGTTCCCATCTTTAAATGCCTACATATCAAACATCTGAGCTGATCAGATCTGGGGTTAGGTCAAATCATCGCATCATTTTTATGTAACAGAAAAATGATCAAGTGGGCGCTTGGCCATCCTCTGCATATTCAAGGCCATTGCTGCTGATGGGCTGCAGATGTGACTCTTCATTGGTGTTGTTGACTACTAACTCCTAACCCTGTTGCCAGCCAGAGGACAATGAGCATGCACAAGAGGGTTTTTTGAAGAAGCTAGCTTTAGATTTTGAAGGAGGACCATATACGTTTTCTGTACTTCCCCAGCATGTGTGTTATTTGAAGACCACTTGTGATTTATATTCTAGCTGGGCTCTGAATAAGCGTAAACTCTTTAGAAGTGTCTGCATGGCTGTTGAAACCTGTGCTACATCTTCCAGTCCCCAAGATGAATGTGTCCTCTTTCTCCTACCCAAGCCCCTGCAACCAGGTCTCAAGTACTACTCCGCCGGGGACCTATGTGAAGTAAATCTTTGTTTTGCATATTTTGAAGTAATTCTGAGCACCTGGAGCCTTTCTTTACAAAATACAGTGCAAGAATTGCATGTTTTACAACTGTATGTTCTGACTGTTCTCCAGCCCACCAATGGCTTACCTTGTTCTTGAGAAACAGATTTCAATCTGTACACCTACGGTATTTCACTGTTAACCAAAATCTATACCTTGCAGAGTTCTTCGGGGCTTCTGTCTCACCCCTCTCGCTTACCTAATCTCTTCCTTTGGGTTCTTACTTATGTCCTACGTGGATGACTTACTGATTACATTTCTTTCAAGGGCTGTCTGGGTGACATCTCTTAAAGATTCAAGCAGTGTCTGTCTGCAGTTGCATATTGATGAATTATTACTCTTAAACTCAATAGTGATAAAACAGAAATCATTGCATTTGAAACTAATTCTTCCATATTGTCCTCCCACTGGTGGCCTTCCCAATTAGGTTCTCCACTCTGGCCATTGGATTCAACAAGAAATCTAAGTGTCCAATTTGATTGCACACTTCTTTTCACCTCGAAGATAGACACAGTCCCAGCATCCTACTTTTCTATTTAAGGATGCTAAGAAAAGCTATCCCTGTTCCCATCAGTTGTCGGAAATCAAATGTTCAGGCCATTATGTCTTGTATAAATTTATTGTAATCCCTTATATCTTCCAAAATGTTCTCTCCAAAAACTTCAGCTGTTTCATATCTCTGCAGCCAGACTTCTCTTGGGTCTGCTAACACACTTGTCTACCACTGTCAATATTCACTGGCTACCTGAGGCCAGGTGTATCCGATTCAAAGCACTTTGCCTTGGTCACTGCACGCTGGGTAAGTCTGGACCTCTGTTCATCCAGCCACATCGGATCGGTTATTGTCTTCCCAGGCTTCTTTGCTTTGAGTTTGCTCATCTTGTACTGTTCCCCACAATTTCTAAAACCCACGTAGATGGTTGTTTCTTCTTCTTGTTTGACAGATACGGGAACTCACTCCCTTTAGCAATTTGCTCCAATAAAATATATCCCTCCATCTGTCATTTTATTGTGTTGATGCTAGGACAGCCTATTACAGTGGCAGAGTGCTTTCTAACTTTTCATTAATTTTATTGTTATATTATTATATTATGTTAATATTCTGCTTTACATGCCCTGGTAAAGCCAAGAGTGCTCATGGAGATATTACGAATAGCAAGACCAGTTTATAATTTTGCCATAAGTCTTCTTCTTCTTATTATTATTATTATTGCGAAACACATTGTGTTATGATTTGCAAAATATAAACATTAGTTGTGATATGCAACATTATTGTTAGTTGCATATTACAACTGTTAATAATGTTTAAAAAATGATTATAGAAATATCTAAGACATAAAAGTCAAAGTTAGTTTAGGAGAGCTAGCGTGAGTGACTCCCTGTGCACTTTATCTGTTGGTCTCCGATCTTCTGGCTGTGATGAAGGAGGCTCATCCCGCAGAAGCTGCCTCTCAGAACACCTAATCCCACTCCGGGCCCCCATCTCCATAGCATGTATCTTACTCTGAAGGCCCCTTCACACCACTTTATAAACCACTTCCTTTCATCATATGCATTGGAGGTTCTCCAACAGTAAGGTAACCCTATCTGGAGGCCACAAAGCACCTCAGGTATGGGAAAGCTCTTTTTGTTTAATTTAAAAATGTTTAATCTATCCATAATTTATTACATGTTAACCATTAACAAATTCGCCAAATGTGTGGCCGTAGTATATCATTTCTTTGTCAGGCATTCTAATTGTGTATTAAAGCCGCTGTAGTGAGTCATGGTTTGAAATGTCCTTAAGGCAACGGCATGGAAGTAATTACATTGCAACCTATAAAGCAGTGCAGAATAAATTCTAGTTGTGTATACAGTATCGTCATTAATAAATCAACAGGGGCAACAAACCACAGCCACATGTCCATTTACATAACCTGATATGCATTAATGTCCTTTACTTGTACTTGACAGGATATCCCAGTGAATTGACTGACTCCTGTGGATATCACAATGACCTACAGATTCTGATCCAAGCAGGCCAAGCACACTCTTTAATCCTTCGAAGGTCAATCTACAATTTTACATTTTGTCGAGTAACAGTGACACCTGTTGTTTAGGTGCCTAAGCACAATTGTGTGCTAAATAGTACGTTGCTATCATCAAGGTAGGAATATGCTGATATTGCAGATGGCTGTTTGTTCTTGTCCTGAGATGTTCACTTTCAGCTTGCTTCTAGTCGGATGATGATGAATGACTATCCGGTCAAGACATTTTTATACAAACACTCCTGTTTAAAATGATTTAAAGCGTCTGTTTGTGAGAAACCTGTAATTCACAATCGTATATTTGAACTAGTGAAAGATTATATTTTTTGTGGAAATTTTCTTGGTGTCTTCAATTGGAAAGGGAATGAAACATAATTATAGACGACTACTACTAAAATTGTGCGGAAGTTTTTTTTTGATTCCCTGCTAAAAGTTAATCCTCAGTTTGCATAAGCAGCTATCAATTCCCATGTTTATGGCAAGATCAGATGTAGGAAGTGTTCTTATCAGATTAATATCTGATGTCCCTTATTGGTTTAGATGTGAACCAGTAGCCTGCTTTAGTATTGGTTTTTTTTTTTCTTCAAAAAAATCATATATACTAAACCTAGATAGTGGGACTTTTTGGTAGCTGTTTCACCTATTGGTCTTTTAAGCTGTCAATCACATTTTGCTTCTTCCAGTGAAAGCGTGCAACATTGGGCAGTGGGTAGTCCATTACCCCCACTGGCTGTCTTAACTTTGAGTGACTGCGCAAAGTCTGTGCACCGTTTTTCACATCCACCTTAAATATTCCCTTTCTTTTTTGGTGACAGAGTTTGTTCAAAATGTGTTTTTTCCAACATTTTTCATATCTAAAACGAGAAATTATTTTGCCTACACTAAAGGGGATATATTGTCACTTCCTGCTTTAAACTTGCTGTTTTAAGGAGTGTAGGTGGCATTATACATTGTCACTACTGCGGTTTTACAGCTTCGGTAGGTCTTTTTTAATTCTTGCTCGTTTATAAACAATATTAAAATATATGGCACAATTGAAAGGCTTTTGTGTTTTAAAAAAAAAAAAACTAGTAGGATGGCCACATCAGTGATTGTTTTTTTAATTTCCAGTTTTTATTGCAAGTGTATGGTGGCCTCATTTAGATAGCATATGTGTTTCATTTTATGAAATTGGCATATGCTTGCATTAGGAAAAGCAATGCCATGGCAAGATCTGTTGCTTTGCCAGTGCTTGTTTTTTTTTTATTTTTGTTGTGTGGCACGGCCAATGGTTCCAACATTAGTGAAAGTAGAATTTTAAAAATGCTGCTAAATACAGATTTCAATTGTGGACATTTCTCTTTCTTATTGGTGTATATACAATGTTAAGTTTCGAGTTGCAATGTGCTTCGGTGTGCGATATTTGGAAAAGTATATACTACATGTTGACAAAGCAAGGCTAACTGCTTAAAAAATGAAAAAAATGAACAAAGGTGGATCTGATTTGTTTTCATGTAACTATGAAAGTCAAGAACAGTAGGCCAGTTATATTTGGGGGAAATTGCCAAAATCTGCTTTGCAGTGGTGAGACTTTAGTAACATATCAATCAAGAAATGCAAACAAAAGCACTGCTTGATTTTAGATCTAGTTGATTATCTGAGATATAAAAAGTGAAGAGTGTTCTTACATTTTTAATGCCTTTAGCCAGGGCTGAACTGGCCGGTCTGCCACTCTGGAAACTTCTCAATTGGCTACGGGTTATAGGGCTGTATGGCTGCTTAGAGCAGAATGGGATGCCGGGACCTTCCTATTATTGACTCCAGTGGGACCATATGTTTGTAAAGTACATTTAGTACACAATATTTATTTCAGACTATTTTCAGCCTACTGTATTCTGGTACCATACTGTGACATAAAAGTTCCTCTCAGTCCCCATTCTGTTATCATCCTTCTGCTGTGTGGAGCTGGGTTGAATGTTATCGTCGGGAGCAGGACGGAGTCTGAACCCATTCCTGCCCTTCCCTTAGCGTAGAGTTTTTGAAGTTACTAATGGGTGACCTAGCATGATGTGCATAACCAAAATGTTGGGCCCCCCTTATAGAAAATAATGAGGGGCGCTGAGTCTACCAGCTCTCAAAGATATCCATTGGCCTTGGGCTGAGTGGGGGGCCCCTTGATGAGTTGGTGGGGCCCCCACTGCTACAGCCACCTGCATTATACCACTGCCTAGCATAAGGTTTTCATTGACATAGCTTTTTTTACATTTTTAACTCTGTGTATGTAGCTGGTTTGATTGGACTTTTAAAATGTTTAACAGAATCAATATACAAGCACTATTGATTTTTTTGTAGTAGTCCTTGACTCGACCTCTGCCCAAAAGTCATTGCAGGTTTCACATCTCTGGGTCTTGGATGTTGTCATGAGAATTACATCCAGTGCCAAGGTCTCTAGGCAGGTTTATAAAAGCAGTACCCTCCTGTACTATTCATTGTCCTTTTGTAGAGCGAGTTACATTAATTATTTATCAGTCATGCATACATGGTAATAATTTGATCAAAAATAGATAGTTGTGGTGTAATGTAAAATAGTTCAGGTAAAAGATAGTTAAGACATTGATATCCAGTACTAAGCAGTGAAATTGAAGCAGCAAAATTGCAAAAGTCACTTATATGAATGTGTGAGTGCTCCACTATTGTTTCAAAAAGGAATTATCTATTTTCAAGTTTGAATGCCGGATTTACTGCTTCTCTAATAGGGTGGGGACAGGCTTACAATAAACTTTCTGTTGATAGAGCCCGCATTTGCCCAATTGATGGAAAGCTTCCTTCATTGTCCCAACGGAGTAGGGGCCATTGGAGAAGGGCATTGCACCTCCCTCCCTATTTATGGTGGACAGTTTAATGTTCTTTTGTTCTGTCTGTCACCACCAGGTAAAACTAGAAAAGACAGAGTGGGTGTTTGACTGGAAAGTCTAGTATGTTGGTAAGATCCCCATCAAAATAGCCACCTAAACCTTAAAGCCTAGAGACATTTTTTGCAATTTCATGTTGCAGGAGAAATGATCTTATCTTACCAGTAAGCTCGTGATCCTAGGGATCTAATCTATCTCTGCTTGGGCAGACCTAGGCAAGGAAGCCACACTTACCAGAAGACGATTTGAGATAATGACATTGTTGCATAAAGGTAGGTAGTAGAAGGAAAGAGGGAGTTTATACTGATCGTAGATTAGATGGATGGAAACAAGGATGGTTTGTAAAACAAAGACATGATTTAGGCCATTCAAATGCTGTCTTGTAAAGTCAGTGGTTTTTGATTTAGTAAGGCATGTATTACAATATAATTGTGACTCAAGCCATGCAAGTTTTATGGGCAAATACCTCTCCCATCAAAATAAATTAATACTGTTTGGCCATGTCTCATGACTATCCAGCAGTGGATGACAACCAACTTCCTTATGTTAAAACGTCAAAATACAAAGCTTGTTCTCATTAAAAGACGTATCACTAAGCACTATTTGGCAAACTCAATCTAGAGGGTGCCCACACCTCCGTCAACATAGTATTATCTTTGGTTTCACAATTGTTAACCAGTAATTGCTAACATCTGTTATCAAAAAGTAAGCCAAATCTGAAAACTTAATGGCAATATAACGTTTTAAGAATAAAGAGGAAAAAAAGTCTATCTGTTCTCACTAGCGCTATAACTTTTCAAAGATAGATTTGATATTAGGCTACATGCAAACATGCCAGAAGTCTGAAGCATAAATTGTGAGTCATACCTAGGAGCCAAAAGCTGAATTTTAAATAGTATCCTGAATTGGAATTTGTTTAATAATCGGATTTTCTAACAGGTCGTCCCAGATTGAAGAGCTATAGACCCATAGCAAGGGGCCGGAGATCAGGAAAATAGACTGTAAATGATTAAGGCTTTTTTTTTTAGAGGGTGATGGTTTTTTGAAATTGTAAACAAGAGTAATTTCACAGAAATAGTGCGAAAATGTGAGAGGGTTTTCAGATTTGCACGTTTTGCATTTACTAAATATGTAGGGTAGGACAGTGAAATGAAAATTATAGAATTGGATTGCAGGCATTGTTTCTGATCAACTGGTTGTAAAGCTGCAGGGCCAGTTCAGGTTCTCCTTGAGTAAGTTGTTGGCTGTCCATTGCGGAACAGTGATAAGGGGATCTGGGACTCATTTGAAAATATTTTTCAAAAATTTGGTCTGGCAGACTGAGAAAATTAAGTCTCCAATACATCCAATATTTATCTTTTTTCATTATGGAGGAATCGGTCATCTGACACCCATTTATTGTAAACAGTTATTGATGTTGCATATAATGAAGAAATCAGTGTTATGCTGCAGACATATGATGCTGATTTTTTTTTTATATAAGGTAATATCTTGGTGCCATTATAAAACACATGAAATAGTGAAGAAATGTCTGTGTTGTACACATACTATACCGTAATGTTCATGCAAGAATTGTTATAAATCAGTGTCTCTCAGCTAACAGGATTAAGTGGAATATACATCACAAAAATACATACTAAGGGTTTATCAGGGGAAATAAGACAGAGAATGGACAGATAACTGAATTTATAGCAAATTGTTTGCTGCTTACAAGATCCTACAATGACCAAAATAGGAATTATTGTTGTGATAATTGAGAAAAAGTTAATTTTTCTAAGGTCTCTGGCCTTAACGTTAACACTGGAAAAATGTAAATGTAATGTAACTGGAATACCTCATTTACAATTAATTAATGTAATATACATATTTGGGGAGTCGAGTTAAAAAGGCAGGCAATAGATCATATACGTAAATCATGATCCTCTGTTGCAGAAGAAGCATTTGGCTCCCTTCAGTCACAGTAAAATACTTAAATTAATTAGTAAAATAAATATTTTACCTTATTTTCTATTTTTTATTACCATCTTTTATTTTTGGGACACCTAATTGTTTTTTTTAAGAAAGCTGAAAGAGTCTGTCCGTTGAAGAGCAGTAATTGATGGTGGAAATTAAAGGCTTGTTGATTTTTTTTCTAGACAAGAAGCACTATTTATTATTGGGCTGCAATAGTGAAACATACTCAAATGCGAGATCAAAAGTAATTTCTCAGAGTCAGTCTGCATAACCCAAAACACATTATTATTATTAATATATATATATATATATATATATATATATATATATATATATATATATATACACACATCCCACTATATAAGTAAATCAGAATTCAAACTGCAGGGCCATTTATTTTGTGCCTTTTTCTAGCATTGACGTTGGCCAGACAAACGTCAAAGGGCTTTGCGGGGGTGAAGACAGGTAGGATCACTGAAGGTCGGTAGAGGGATTGTCACTTTTTCAGAGACTGGGAGTTTTGCTAAGAGATCATTGCTGCAGGGGATAATCCGTGTTAATGTAGTCCAAAGAAGGCCTTTTAGAGCAGATGTATTTCAGGGCTTTCATGACTCTCAAAAAGCCTCATTTGAAGTGTTACAGTAAGGGAAACCCAGTCAAGAGGGGTGATCCTTGTGCGTGTACCATTTGTTTCTCTAGGCACTTGATTGACTAATGGTGAGTTATAAGATTGGGGAAGAAGAAGGAGAGTTTTCAGCTTCAGAGTGCCTTGTGTATTTTATATGAAGTCCTTAATTTATTTGGCCCCATGCTTGCTCTGTAACTAGGATAGGAACATCAGAGCAAATAATATCAATGTGTTTCAGTCCTAAATTGAGTTTACGCCAAGGTTTTGGCGATTCTTTGCAGTAAAAGAAGCAGAGGAGGGAGGAAGCAAAATTGAAGAAATGCGTTTTTGGTAATGTGATCACCCTTGGTTCAGTGTTTTGCACTTTGGAAATCAGCAAATAGGGTTCCAAAGGTGGGTGGGCAGTTAAATAGAAGTGAGGCTGCGTTACAGAACCGAGCATTGGGGCCAGCTTCTTGTGGGGCATTCATATGCAATTAGTTGTGATGCTTTAACTTTGGGCATCAGGCAGTCTATGATTAGCTGGCAATTCCCAACTCATTGGGTATTTTCATATGAACTTCTGTGTCATCAGTGTACATGTAGGACCATATTGTAATTTACAGATTATTTACAGAGGTGTCTTATATTTGTTGAATGTCATGGGAGACGAGACTGTCCTGTTGGGACCAGACAGATAGCGTTTTTAGAGGTGCATAAGTATCAGGTCAGTTTACCTGCTGAGTCCTTTCGTACTGGGAAAAGGTAAACCATTGAAGATCTGTACTTCCGAAGCAGGATTTTGTGAGGTTGTTTAGGAGTATGTGTTAATTGACTTTGTTCATGCCCACTGAGTTTCACCCTCAGCTGATGCACATACTTTACCCCTATCCATGGTCCAGTACAGCTCTAATGTTTCTCAAAGCTGTTCCCGTCTCCTGAATGGGAAGGAACTCTGAGTGGGGCTGATGAAAAGGTTCTTCACTTGCTGGTATTCGGGAGGGGGTGCACTTCTCTGTTGAGAGTCTTGACTCAACAATGGAAGGCTCTTGATTGGCCTGTAACTTGGCTGAGACACTGGTGTGGGCACTGGGCTTCCATGGTGAGTATGAACCTTTTGGGAATTGCTAGCTGTGAGGTGGTAGTATCCAAAGGTACCCCAAGACTTGAGCAGATCTCAGGGTTTGTTATTCTAAGTGACCCACCCAGTCTTATCCCTCTTTGTTAGGACTTGTGTACCCTGGTAAAGAGTCACTGTGAGCGTGTGAACAGTTCCTGAACAGTAATGTTGTTCACAGGTGAATTCAGTTCATGAGGGAACAGGGTCCATTATACCTTTCAGGTGCTGAAGGTACAAATGTGTGAAATTAAGGCTGGATTCTGCTAATTCCACAGTCCTGATCTCAATACTTTTAATATTTTTGTCTGCCAGCGAAACTCTTGGCAGTGCCTTTCGTCTCATGCTTCCCCTTGTGCGGGAAGCTCCAGAAGGGGGATGCTGGAAAGGATTCGCCCTATACATCGAACTGACAAAGCTGCATTGACGCACACAAACCAAAATGTTTGGGATCTTTTCCAAGGGGTGTACAATATATGTTATTTTCGACTAAGTTGGGTTTCAGGGAGGGTTGTGCAAATTTGCAAAGGTGTTTTTAATTTAAACTTTTTACGGTTTCTGCTTTTCTGTGTAAATATACATTTGCTGTTTGCCGCAATCTACTGCATAATTTACAGACTTTCACTCAAAACCTGTCCAACTCAGATGGATAAAAAGTTATTAAAAAAACACTGCTCATCGAGTTCAACACTGTGCCTGACACTGCAAATGTTAACTGGTCAGCAATCAACTACTGTTTGCTGTATTCAGGCATTTAAAGAGTTTTTCCCCAGAGAGTACAAACATCCACAGCCGATGGACTCCGGGAACGGCATTTATCTATATCGGGCCTACAAAAACTCAAATACTTAAATGTTATCCAGACATACAGTAAAAAATGATTCTTCTAGTCATGAAAATGTTTTGTTTCGGTATTCATGTAAATTCATCTGTCTGTCGCATTTCAGAGCAGCAGTTATTTCACAGATTGTTCTGCAAGCCGCAGTGATTTCACAGACTGTTCGGTAAGCCGCAGTGATTTCACAGACTGTTCGGTAAGCCGCAGTGATTTCACAGACTGTTCGGTAAGCAGCAGTGATTTCACAGACTGTTCTGCTGTTTCACAGACTGTTATGTAAGGAACAGATATTTCCCAGCTTGTTCTGTGAGCAGCAGTTATTTCACAGTTTCTTCTCTAAGCAACAGTTATTTCACAGACTAGATTGTTCTGTAAGCAGCAGATATTTCACAGATTGTTCAGCAGATATTTCACAGATTGTTCTGTAAGCAGCAGATATTTCACAGACCGTTTTGCTAGCAGCAATTTCACAGATTGTTCTGCAAGCAGCAATTTCACAGATTGTTCTGCTAGCAGTAGTGATTTCACAGCTTGTTCTGCAAGCAGCAGTTTCACAGCTTGTTCTGCTAGCAGCAGTGATTTCACAGCTTGTTCTGCTAGCAGCAGTGATTTCACAGCTTGTTCTGCAAGCAGCAGTGATTTCACAGCTTGTTCTGCAAGCAACAGTGATTTCACAGCTTGTTCTGCAAGCAACAGACATTTCACAGATTTTTCTGCAAGTAGCAGATATTTCACAGACTTGTCTGCAAGAAGCAGTTTTTTCAGATTGTTCTGCACGCTGCAGTTATTTAACAGACTGTTCTGTAAGCAGCAGTTATTTCACGGATTTTTCTACAGGCAACAGATATTTCACAGACTATTGTGCAAGAAGCAGTTTTCACAGATTGTTCTGCAAGCAGCAGTTATTTCACAGATTTTTCTACAAGCAGAAGTTATTTCACAGATTTTTCTACAAGCAGAAGTTATTTAACTGACTGTTCTGCAAGCAGCATTTATTTCCCAGACTGTTCTACAAGCAGCAGTTATATTCCAGAGTGTTCTGCAAGCAGCAGTTATTTTCCATACTGTTCTGCAAGCAGCAGTAACTTCACAGATTGTTCTACAAGCAGCAGCTATTTCACAGACTTGTCTGCAAGAAGCAGTTATTTCAGACTGTTCTGCAAGCAGCAGTGATTTCACAGGGGCGCTGAACATCGACACTTCTTTTTTTATTTTTTTATTACATCTGTTACATCGTTTTTAAGGGCTGTTGTTTTGCATCATGAAGTACCTCCAAGCGAGACCCTTAAATAATAAATATGAAACGTTTTCTATTTTTCGACCAGTCTGTCCCTTAGTGGAAAAAGGGGCTCCCAGGGACCTCCTAGTGGAAAGTAAGTGTAAAACCTGAAATTCAAGACACACTTTTAAACATCACTAGGATGTGCAAATAAAGGGCGAACGTTGTTTATTACATCATATTTGTACCAGTAGCCTTTTTTTAACAGAATGTAACATTATATATATTTATTTATATATATAGTTCACACAAACCTTTAATCGAGGAGGTAGCAAAGACCATGTTGCTACAAGAGCTCCTCTCCTCTGCTTTCATGCCAGAGAAAATCATTAATTCTTGGATACGAATTGAAAGAGAACCTGCAGAATGTGTAGTTTTCTTGCTTAACTAACTGACGCGTTTCTTTAGTATCCTGGCCCCGTTTGTCTCAATCTGTTTTGAAATGGTAAAGCAGCCAGATAAGTGTGCCGCATAATTTGCCTTTATTCGCCACAAATGGCACATTATATGCCATTTCCGTGCTGCACGAGTTAGTGAACCTTGTTGGCAGGTGTCGTGCTGCACGAATCAAGGGGCCGTCTCTGTGAATGCAATGTAAGGAGGGGGTGGGGGGTAAAGATGAGACTGGGGTACACTAACTTTTATTCACGGGGTACTTACTATGCAAAAGATATATATTGTCGCTTAACCTAAATCCAAGATAAAAAGCTTACGTTTTTGATAGTTAAGGGGATGTTATTTTCTAGTATACATTGTTCCAGCAGTCCCTAGGTACCTTGTTATGCAGCTGCAAACAAAGGCAGGAACCTAGTGGCAACTGGATAAAGGTGTGTGGGTCAGCAGTCAAGAGGTGACGAGTAAACGGGAGGGATTTAGCAAGGAAAATGGGGAGAGGGTTCAGTGTGGGATCTGTGAGAAGGCTCTGGACTTCGGTTCTTGGATTGGAAGGCTCAGATCACACATGGCGTCTGCAGCGTGAGGCGCTGCCGTGACTAGCAGGTATCCCCGACATACAGCACATTCCGCTCCATGCCTGTGAAGCGCGGGCCGGCATCCTGTGGGGTGGCGCTAGAGGGGCCGCGCCCCGGGGTTCAGGCATGAGACCACTCTGTCAAGCACAATGACAGCAGTTCAGTTTCCCTCGGGTGATGTGTGTTTAACACGTGTTCACTGCTACAGACAAGGGCCGCCTTGTACTCTGCTAGTGAAAGGGCTACGAGAAGCACAGGCTCACCGGTGTATGCGGGTCCTGGACAGGGGAGAGCAGCTTGCTAAGTAAAGGTGTGGTGGGGTGGGCCTCAGCCGTTCTGTGAACACATCTAAGGGTCGTGTCTTCAGGCCCTGCTGTGCACTTCTGAATCTGAACTGGTTGATGCACTGTGCCTCTCCGGCCATGCACTGTGCCCCTCTTGCCATCCACAGACCCGGCTCATGCACTGTGCCCTTCCGGCATCCACAGACCCGGCTCATGCACTGTGCCGCTCCGGCCATCTACTGACCCGGCTCATGCACTGTGCCGCTCCGGCCATCCACTGACCCGGCTCATGCACTGTGCCGCTCCGGCCATCCACTGACCCGGCTCATGCACTGTGCCCTTCCGGCCATCCACAGACCCGGCTCGTGCACTGTGCCTCTCCGGCCATGCACTGTGCCCCTCTTGCCATCCACTGACCCGGCTCCTGCACTGTGCCCTTCCGGCCATCCACAGACCCGGCTCATGCACTGTGCCCTTCCGGCCATCCACAGACCCGGCTCATGCACTGTGCCCTTCCGGCCATCCACAGACCCGGCTCGTGCACTGTGCCCCTCCCGCCATCCACTGACACGGCTCATACACTGTGCTCCTCCAGGCCCTCCTGGCCCTCCACAGCCCTGGCTCATGCACTGTGCCCCTCCCGGCCATCCACAGCCCTGGCTCATGCACTGTGCCCCTCCCGGCCATCCACAGACCCGGCTCATGCACTGTGCCCCTCCCGGCCATCCACAGACCCGGCTCATGCACTGTGCCCCTCCCGGCCATCCACAGACCTGGCTCATGCACTGTGCCCCTCCCGGCCATCCACAGACCCGGCTCAGGCACTGTGCCCCTCCCTGCCATCCACAGACCCGGCTCATGCACTGTGCCCCTCCGGCCATCCACTGACCCGGCTCATGCACTGTGCCCCTCTGGCCATCCACTGACCTGTCTCATGCACTGTGCCCCTCCCGGCCATCCACAGCCCTGGCTCATGCACTGTGCCGCTCCGGCCATCCACAGCCCTGGCTCATGCACTGTGCCCCTCCCGGCCATCCACAGCCCTGGCTCATGCACTGTGCCCCTCCCGGCCATCCACAGCCCTGGCTCATGCACTGTGCCCCTCCCGGCCATCCACAGACCCGGCTCATGCACTGTGCCCCTCCCGGCCATCCACAGACCCGGCTCATGCACTGTGCCCCTCCCGGCCATCCACAGACCCGGCTCAGGCACTGTGCCCCTCCCTGCCATCCACTGACCCGGCTCATGCACTGTGCCCCTCCGGCCATCCACTGACCCGGCTCATGCACTGTGCCCCTCCGGCCATCCACTGACCCGGCTCATGCACTGTGCCCCTCTGGCCATCCACTGACCTGTCTCATGCACTGTGCCCCTCCCGGCCATCCACAGCCCTGGCTCATGCACTGTGCCCCTCCCGGCCATCCACTGACCCGGCTCATGCACTGTGCCGCTCCGGCCATCCACTGACCCGGCTCATGCACTGTGCCCCTTCGGCCATCCACAGACCCGGCTCATGCACTGTGCCCCTTTGGCCATCCACAGACCCGGCTCATGCACTGTGCCTCTCCGGCCATGCACTGTGCCCCTCTTGCCATCCACTGACCCGGCTCCTGCACTGTGCCCTTCCGGCCATCCACAGACCCGGCTCATGCACTGTGCCCTTCCGGCCATCCACAGACCCGGCTCATGCACTGTGCCCTTCCGGCCATCCACAGACCCGGCTTGTGCACTGTGCCCCTCCCGCCATCCACTGACACGGCTCATACACTGTGCTCCTCCAGGCCCTCCTGGCCCTCCACAGCCCTGGCTCATGCACTGTGCCCCTCCCGGCCATCCACAGCCCTAGCTCATGCACTGTGCCCCTCCCGGCCATCCACAGACCCGGCTCATGCACTGTGCCCCTCCCGGCCATCCACAGACCCGGCTCATGCACTGTGCCCCTCCCGGCCATCCACAGACCCGGCTCAGGCACTGTGCCCCTCCCTGCCATCCACAGACCCGGCTCATGCACTGTGCCCCTCCGGCCATCCACTGACCCGGCTCATGCACTGTGCCCCTCTGGCCATCCACTGACCTGTCTCATGCACTGTGCCCCTCCCGGTCATCCACAGCCCTGGCTCATGCACTGTGCCCCTTCGGCCATCCACAGACCCGGCTCATGCACTGTGCCCCTTTGGCCATCCACAGACCCGGCTCATGCACTGTGCCTCTCCGGCCATGCACTGTGCCCCTCTTGCCATCCACTGACCCGGCTCCTGCACTGTGCCCTTCCGGCCATCCACAGACCCGGCTCATGCACTGTGCCCTTCCGGCCATCCACAGACCCGGCTCATGCACTGTGCCCTTCCGGCCATCCACAGCCCTGGCTCATGCACTGTGCCCCTCCCGGCCATCCACTGACTCGGCTCATGCACTGTGCCGCTCCGGCCATCCACTGACCCGGCTCATGCACTGTGCCCCTTCGGCCATCCACAGACCCGGCTCATGCACTGTGCCCCTTTGGCCATCCACAGACCCGGCTCATGCACTGTGCCCCTTTGGCCATTCACTGACCCGGCTCATGCACTGTGCCCCTCCCGGCCATCCACAGCCCTGGCTCATGCACTGTGCCGCTCCGGCCATCCACTGACCCGGCTCATGCACTGTGCCCCTCCGGCCATCCACAGACCCGGCTCATGCACTGTGCCCTTCCGGCCATCCACAGACCCGGCTCGTGCACTGTGCCCTTCCGGCCATCCACAGACCCGGCTCGTGCACTGTGCCCTTCCGGCCATCCACAGACCCGGCTCATGCACTGTGCCCTTCCGGCCATCCACAGACCCGGCTCGTGCACTGTGCCTCTCCGGCCATGCACTGTGCCCCTCTTGCCATCCACTGACCCGGCTCATGCACTGTACCCTTCCGGCCATCCACAGACCTGGCTCATGCACTGTGCCCTTCCGGCCATCCACAGACCCAGCTCATACACTGTGCCCCTCCTGGCCCTCCACAGCCCTGGCTCAGGCACTGTGCCCCTCCCGGCCATCCACAGCCCTGGCTCATGCACTGTGCCCCTCCGACCGTCCACTGACCCAGCTCATGCACTGTGCCCCTCCGGCCATCCACTGACCCGGCTCATGCACTGTGCCCCTCCCGGCCATCCACAGACCCGGCTCATGCACTGTGCCCCTCCCGGCCATCCACAGACCCGGCTCATGCACTGTGCCCCTCCCGGCCATCCACAGACCTGGCTCAGGCACTGTGCCCCTCCCTGCCATCCAGAGACCCGGCTCATGCACTGTGCCCCTCCGGCCATCCACTGACCCGGCTCATGCACTGTGCCCCTCCCGGCCATCCACTGACCTGTCTCATGCACTGTGCCCCTCCCGGCCATCCACAGCCCTGGCTCATGCACTGTGCCCCTCCCGGCCATCCACAGCCCTGGCTCATGCACTGTGCCCCTCCGGCCATCCACTGACCCGGCTCATGCACTGTGCCCCTTTGGCCATCCACAGACCCGGCTCATGCACTGTGCCCCTTTGGCCATTTACTGACCCGGCTCATGCACTGTGCCCCTACAGCCATTCACTGACCCGGCTCATGCACTGTGCCCCTCCCGGCCATCCACAGCCCTGGCTCATGCACTGTGCCGCTCCGGCCATCCACTGACCCGGCTCATGCACTGTGCCCCTCCGGCCATCCACTGACCCGGCTCATGCACTGTGCCCCTCCGGCCATCCACTGACCCGGCTCATGCACTGTGCCCCTCCGGCCATCCACTGACCCGGCTTATGCAATGTGCCCCTCTGGCCATCCACTGACCCGGTTCATGCACTGTACCCCTCCGGCCATCCACTGACCCGGTTCATGCACTCTACCCCTCCGGCCTTCCACAGACCTGGCTAAAGCACTATGCCCCTCCGGCCATCCACTGACCCGGCTCATGCACTGTGCCCCTCCCAGCCATCCACAGACCCGGTTCATGCACTGTACCCCTCCGGCCTTCCACAGACCTGGCTGAAACACTATGCCCCTACGGCCATCCACTGACCCGGCTCATGCACTGTGCCCCTCTGGCCATCCACTGACCCGGCTCATGCACTGTGCCCCTCCCGGCCATCCACAGCCCTGGCTCATGCACTGTGCCCCTCCCGGCCATCCACAGCCCTGGCTCATGCACTGTGCCCCTCTCGGCCATCCACTGACCCGGCTCATGCACTGTGCCCCTCTGGCCATCCACTGACCCGGCTCATGCACTGTGCCCCTCTGGCCATCCACTGACCCGGCTCATGCACTGTGCCCCTCTGTCCATCCACTGACCCGGCTCATGCACTGTGCCCCTCTGTCCATCCACTGACCCGGCTCATGCACTGTGCCCCTTTGGCCATCCACAGACCCAGCTCATGCACTGTGCCCTCTACGGCCATCCACTGACCCGGTTCATACACTGTGCCCCTCCGGCCATCCACTGACCCGGTTCATGCACTGTACCCCTCCGGCCTTCCAAAGACCTGGCTGAAGCACTATGCGCCTCCGGCCATCCACTGACCTGGCTCATGCACTGTGCCCCTCCGGCCATCCACTGACCCGGCTCATGCACTGTGCCCCTCACAGCCATCCACTGACCCGGCTCATGCACTGTGCCCCTCTGGCCATCCACTGACCCGGCTCATGCACTGTGCCCCTCCCGGCCATCCACAGCCCTGGCTCATGCACTGTGCCCCTCTGGCCATCCACTGACCCGGCTCATGCACTGTGCCCCTCCCGGCCATCCACAGCCCTGGCTCATGCACTGTGCCCCTCTGGCCATCCACTGACCCGGCTCATGCACTGTGCCCCTCTGGCCATCCACTGACCCGGCTCATGCACTGTGCCCCTCTGGCCATCCACTGACCCGGCTCATGCACTGTGCCCCTCTGGCCATCCACTGACCCGGCTCATGCACTGTGCCCCTCTGTCCATCCACTGACCCGGCTCATGCACTGTGCCCCTTTGGCCATCCACAGACCCAGCTCATGCACTGTGCCCTCTACGGCCATCCACTGACCCGGTTCATACACTGTGCCCCTCCGGCCATCCACAGACCCGACTCATGCTCTGTGCCCCTCCGGCCATCCACTGACCCGGTTCATGCACTGTACCCCTCCGGCCTTCCAAAGACCTGGCTGAAGCACTATGCGCCTCCGGCCATCCACTGACCTGGCTCATGCACTGTGCCCCTCCGGCCATCCACTGACCCGGCTCATGCACTGTGCCCCTCACAGCCATCCACAGACCCGGCTCATGCACTGTGCCCCTCCTGGCCACCCATACACCTGGTTCATGCACAGCGCCCCTCCCAGTCATCAATAGGAGCTCTTAATGGTGATCTTGTGCTCCCACAAAGAGCCTCTTGTCCCGGCATTCTCCTGCCTTCTCGGCCTTCACTGTGAGCAGGGAGGGCCAGTCCCCAGAACCCTCCGCTGGGGCTGGCAGTGATGGAGAACACATGTTCTTTGTGCTCCTGTGTGCAGCTCTGAACTGGCACGCACACTCCCAGCTGCTAGACAGAGGTTCCTTGGTACAAATCTGGGCACTTCGCCTCCTTACAGCCTCAGATGGAGCCTTGGGCACCAGGCCTCAGGCTGATGCCGTGAGCTCTATTTAGATGTCTCCAATTCCTTCTCCACACACTTTTTGATGGAAGTCACCATTGATGGCATCTGAAAAGTGTAGATGTGTGAAGGCGGTTCAGTAGTGAGGAAATGTCACACCTATGCGTTATGGATGCTATGATACTCCTCTAGAGCTGTGTGTTATCTGAATTTATGTATGCACGCATTGAAGCACTTGCTAAATATATATATTACCTAATCGCGGTGGCCACTAGGTAGTTATAGTTAGGACCTAGTTTCTGTAGAAAAAAGCGTATTTTGGTTTGCTAATAACTTTGGGGCGTTTGATGAATCTTCACAAAACTTTCCAAAAAAATACAACGCTCACGTCAGAATCCCACAGGGACCTCCCCCTCCCCCACCTCCACCCTGGGCAAAAAAAGCATATTTTATGTTTAATTTTCAGTAGGAGAATGTGCGGATCAGCTGAAAAAAAAAAAAAAAAATACAAGCACTGGCTCCCATGCTTGTTTAAGTGCAGCCCCCGTGGGCCAGGTACCGGGGGCAATGAAATTCCTTTGAGCTAGTGTCCTAATCAAATGTGGGGAGTGGCCAATCTCCTTCTGCAGCCCCTGGGACCTCCACCTCCCCGGAGCTTACAAACATCTTAATAAAATGCATGGGAGCCCCCGCAGCCTTGTACTGCACCCCCTGGGGGCAGATTTAGTAATGGAATGCCAGGGGGCCGCTAGCCCCCCCCCTTCCCTCAACCTCAGGGACTGCCATCTCCCAGGGGCTAAATTTAAATAAGACAGGTGGTCCGTTTCGGATCTCTGGCCTCGGGGACCACCACCTCCCCGCGGCTATATAAGTTGGAGGGGGGGAAGCTCAGCCCCCCTATGGGAGCCAATGATTGCCCTGGGGACCACCACCCCCAGGGCCGGCACGTGCTATGTCCCGGCGTGCCCACCCTCAGGACATAGCTGTTTGCTCTGACTTGGCGGGCCCTTTGACAGCTCTTGTCAAGTCAGAGCAAACACTCCGGTTCCAGCAAGTGACGGCTGTCAAACAGCTCTCATCTGCTGGAAGCGGAGGTTTCCTCTGTTTCCCTGCCTTCAGAAATGCACAGATGCTGGCAGGGAAACAGAGGAAACAATTGCTCTCACAGAGAGGGAGCTGCATGTTTAGCTGCTCCCTTTCTGTAGCAGCAACTCAGGCTCCCACAGGAGGCAGGAAGCCAGCTGGGACAGCGGTGGCCTTCAGGCTTCCCCTTCAGTCCCCATTGGTGGTGACTGGGTGCCCTGAGGGGGCACCCAGGTGATATGGCCAGGCCCCGGCGGAAGGGATACCCAGGGCTCAGATCAGCCTGGGGAGTGGGGGCCGCACCGCACCCCTGTGCTGGATTTTTATCTGTGTACGTATCTTGGAATTGCAGTTATACTGGTTTAATATCTAATACATTTTTTTTTTTTTTAATGTTGTGGTTACTAGCTGAATCGTTAAAATATTTAATTGTATTAATTTATGCACACTTCTAACATTCCTACAGATTTAGAAGCAGGCAGGAATATCACAGCATTTTTGCGATCTGATGTGATAGGTGATTTAGCTAATAGTAAAATCAAGAATGTTATTCCTGGTTTTTACATCTAAACTAAGTTGCTGGTGTAATTAATCCACATCCTTAAATTCCATCACATATCTTTACACTGCCAGAGAAGAAAAGTTATTTTATGGCAGTCGACAGTCCAGTATCCATTCGGTACAGTGGATTCATATCGATGCATTTTCTGCAAATTACTGTTTTGCTTTGTCAGACCGTGTTCTGGGGGCCACGTGGCAGACAGGGAGTATTAGGTCAAGCCATGAGGTCTGGAGTTGTTTGCCTCTGCTGTTGTGGGGTCCTTCATTCTGTAGATATGCAGACTGGGCCACGTACAGCCTTTTCTCATTTGGCTCTTAGGGTACCGAGGGTGAGCAGTCACATGCTTCTCAAGGAAGTAGTGTGAGGGAACGAGAGGTCTGGACTCAACAATCAACCAACATACACAATAACTTCAATGCTCAGCCCATTGCTTGTCTTTTTAAAGAAAGTAATGTATATTCAGGAAGCAGTACTAAATACTTCAGAGTCTTTTGTATTGTAATAGTATTTATATAGCGCTTACTACTCCTGACGAGGCGTTGAAGCGCTTTTCTGCGAGTAGCACGCTACTCCGGAACCCAAAAGGAATTAGTGGTGGATTAGTATAGGGAAATATGTGTACAGTTTTAGTATTATTATGAGTTAATTTGAGCCGCGGATATGTGAGTTTGTTAGTTAGATTGACTGGAGTAATGGAGGGGTGGAGGAGGGAAGAATCCAGTAGTGTTAATTGGGAGTTTATGTAATAGGATTTAGGCTTGAGATGAGTAAAGGGGGGATGGAGGAGGGAAGAGTCTGTGGAAGGGTTAGGTAGATCATAGTAGCAGGGTGAGATAAATGAGGGACAATATAGTAGGGTTGTTTGGGAGATCATGGTAGTAAACTGAGGTTTGGGTGAGTTAGATGTGGAAGAGGAGGGAAGCGCTTAGGCAGAGTTATTTAGGAGATGAAAGTAGTAGAATGGGTTTGGGATGAGTTAGAGTGGGACTGGAGGATATATTGATAGAGAAATGACAAATGGTGATGGGTAGATAAGTGTGATATAAGATGAGAGCAGGGATTCATAAGTATCTAGTATAACAACATATCTAGGAGTTATGCAATGACCTCTGAACATGTTAAGCATAGAATAACACACACACACACATATATATATATACATATATATATATATACACACACACACACACATGAATACACACACATATATGTACATTCATATACATATTTAAACCATGAGTAAATATACATTAGTTAAACAGGTTTAAAGAGTGTGTGTGTAGTTTATTGTTATGACATAGTAGTGATACATATTTTCTAAAGAACTATATGTAACTAGAAGAATATACACATAATCAGAAAAAAATATTTATCAACACAGGCATATGCAGTCCATAGCTGTTTGAATATGGTGGTTATGAAGGAAAGGTCCAACTCTTGAGTAGTTTTCTGAAGAGAAGATAGTTATCCGTAGATCTTATATTTGGGGGTAATGAATTCCATAGTTTGGCTGCATGAACGGAGAAGGATGTACCACCTATAGTCTTTTTCTTGTGTGGTGGTGTTCTAAGGCGGGGTGCCAATCTTGAGCGGGGGTTTCTTTGTTGAATGTATTTGGTTATTTTGTTTCTGATGAAAAGCTGTCCTGTTCCATGTATAGCTTTGTGGGTGATACAAAGCAGCTTGAAGGTGCATCTTCTGGCAATGGGTAACCAGTGTAGTGCTCTCAAGGCAGGGGAGTTGTAGGCTTGTGGCTTTACATGTAATAGTAGCCTGGCTGTGGAGTTCTGAATACGTTGTAGTTTTTTCATAATAGATAGAGATGATCCATGGTAGAGGCCATTCGCATAATCCAGTTTGGATAGTACAAGCGAGAGTAGTAGTATAGCGCAGCGACTCTGGGTGCGATTCTCCTTTGAGGCGCTACATCCTCTGAGTTCCCCTGGTGCTAATTCCCACTCATGTGGCCATGTGCCTTCTGCTCCCCCTAGTAGTCATAAATATGACTTGTTTCACAGTCTCAAGTTTTCCCCCCAAATGCCAGTAGGCCAGAGGTCTCCAAACTTTTTAATGCCGCGCCCCCCCCAGTTGAAAAATAAAAATCATTGGCCCCCCCCTCAGAATTTTTCACAATTATTTTATAAACATGGCAATGTTTAAATATGTCTAAACCTATTTAAACATTGCAGTTAAGTACTGTTACCTTTTTAAAACTGCAGTAACATGCGTCTGCTTAAAACAAAGGCCTGTTATCTGTATAATATTTATTTTGGCCAGAGTCTGGGGCCCCCCCTGGGATCACTTGAGGCCCCCCTAAGGGGGGCCCGCTCCCCAGTTTGAAGACCTCTGCAGTAGGCAGTGGATGCAGCAAGTGAAGATTGTATTAAGGCTTCCAGGTAGGATAGACACAGGCCACGTCTCTGTTTACACCACTGCTTGGCTCAGGACCACAGCACAGTAACACTGGTGCCTATACACAGGTGCTGGCCCATCTGCTGCAGCTCGTTCAAACAGTGTGCTTGGTAATTGGCCTGACCTGGCCAATGAAGCTAGATGACGCCTCAATCGTGCCGACTGTAACTAAGATAAATGCAGCCCGAATGATCTGATAGGCAGATGCAGCCCGATCAGGGTGATAGGCTCAGGTACTTTGGTTCCTATCAGGACCTGGCTGTGAGAAACCATGGAAATCCTATGTGGTGTGGATCACTCCTAACTTTTTATTTGATGTCCTTCAATTCCTGGGACTCCTGGAACTCTCTCCTCCTGGACACAGTCTCTCCTCTTGTAGGGCCAGGTATACTCCTTGCCTGTCTCAGAAAGCAGAAAGGTTTCTAGATACTTCAAGCAGGTCCCCAGCTCCTGCAGCAGAAAGTGCAGACTTCAGGTGAAGTCCCCTCACCTCTGGGAATCCTGGCTGTCAAGCCGACACCTGCCCTAGTCATGCAGCAGTAATTTCAGTACTCCGTGGAGCACGCCCTTCCCTGGTCATGAAGGACTTTGAACTTGAACTAAGTGGGATGGGTTGGGTCCCACTATTAATGCATATTTTCTAAAAGGTGTGTGGATACATTGTCTCAAACTGTTGAACTGCCTTTGGTTGGTTCGTTCTGTCAAGTTCCTCCGGCTACTCTCCACATACATGTATACAGAATGGGTGAGAGAGAGACTACAAGACTTGTGCACATCCTCCCTAGAGGCACATATCCCACACCACAATTGCTAGGGTCTAACAAACCGAGGAACTGCCTGTGTTCATCTCTTAAACCTTGGAAGTAGCCCATGAGATTGAGAGGTCACCTCATCCACAAGTTATTGTGGCATGCTAAGGGAAACTGTCTCCAGCCACACAAATGCAGGCAGCACAATTCCACTGCCTGGGAGTATCACTGTAAATGTTCTGTTCTGATGGATACAACTACCTGTGGATTCCTCACCTCATGAATACTCCCATGGCGCCAGCATTCTACGGAAATCTTCTTACTAGTCTCTGCACGTCGACGAGGACGTCACTGTCTCGCACGCGACGCCGTCTGACGTCATACAGGCAATAAGAGGTCCTCGACGACGTGCGGACGTCAGTTCCCTTTTTTCCGTGCATTCGAAACGGTTATCTTCGAGGGAGCAACTGTTACTCTTGCGGTTACAGTGTATATCTTGCTGCGTACTCTTTCTCTGTGGAAATAATGTCGCAGAGAAAGTCTGGATTTAAGCCTTGTCGTGAGTGTGGAGGCAAGATGTCGGTGACGGATCCTCATTCCGATTGCCTTTGGTGTTTGAGCTCCGACCACGACGTCTCGACTTGTGATTCATGTCAGCACATGAATCCGAAGGCCCTTAAAGAACGTGAGGCGAAGCTGTTTATGGCCAAGTCAAAGGAGAAGCATCACAAGAAGTCTTCTCCAAAACATCGGCGTCATCGAGACTCCCGGCGCCGTAGAGAATCTCGGCGTCATTCAAGAGAGGCTCGTTCCAGGTCTCCGGATCGGCGCCGAAAGACATGGGAGGTCAGCCCCACGGTGACGCCGCATCCTTCGACGCCGTTGCCCTCTCCGGCGTCACCAACTTCGCCTGGACAGGCGTCGGTGATTGAGGTATTGGAGCCTCAAGTGTTTTCTCCGGCGCAGACGCCGAGGCCGGCGTCGGGGTCGCCTCCGAGACAGGCACCCCAGTATCCGGCTTTTCCCACCCCTGGAGCCGATAGTTCCGCATTCTTGAATGCGATGTATGCCATCTTCCAACAGATGGCTCCAGGGGGTGCTCCGGCTGGGCCTTTGGCCTTTTCTTTGGGTGATCCTGCGCCTCTTCGGCCGGCACCCTTTATGCCCTTTCTCCCGTTTGGGAACGTGGGCTCGGCGCCAGTGTCGGCGCCGGTGGCCGCTCCGGTGGCTTCGGAGGGATTGGCCCCAGGGATTTCCATCCCGTCGACGTCGAGATTTCGGCCTGTGACTCCGGTGGGTCCATCTGTTTCAGCTGCTCTTCAGTCGGCGCCGAAGTTACCCGTGGCGCCGGATGCGGCGTCGGTGGCTTCGGAAGATCGGCGCCGATCTCCGACTTCGGCGGAGGCATTGTCGACTCCGCGGATTGAGCAACGACTGCATTCAAGGAGGCGTGCTCTCCGGGTACTAGAAGAGCAGGAGTACCAACGAGCCCTAGAGGAAGGAGAGCTAGAGGACTCGGGTGATGGGCTGCGTGGACTGGAGTCGGCCAGTGGGCTGGACACTTCCCCTGAGTGGGACCTTTCGTCCCCGGGGGAATATACTGAGGAAGCTGCTTCCTTTCATACAGTGGTACGGAAGGCAGCTAGTTTTTTGGACCTGCCTTTGCCGGTGGTGGAGGCAAAACAAAACCTTTTGACGGAGGTGTTGCATCCGGCCTCAGCCGCGGCGGAGCCTCTGTTACCTTTTAATGACGCTCTGCTGGATCCGGTTTTAGAGGTGTGGAAGAGGCCGGCATCTTCCCCAGCAGTTCACAGAGCCGTGGCCAGGAGGTATCGGACGGCTCCAACTGATCCTGGTTTCCTATCTAGGCACCCTACGCCGGAGAGCTTGGTAGTGCAGGCCTCCTGTTCGTCCAAGTCAGCGCCTGGTTCTTTCCCGACCGTGCCTGGGGACAGAGACTCAAAAAAGCTAGAGGCGCAGTCGAAGAAGATTTTTTCGTCCTGCAGTCTGGCGTTAAAAGCCACTAATGCGACCTGTATCCTGGGGAGATATATTCATGCTCTGATGGATGACATCTCCTCTTCGTTTACAGAGCTTCCCCAGGGTCTTTTGGATCTTGTCTCTGATGCCCAGGCTGCTGCGACCCAAATTATCCAGACGGGACTGGATACCACCGACTCGGTAGCCAGAGCAATGGGCACAACTGTGGTGGAAAGGAGACAGGCCTGGCTCCGTAGCTCGGGCTTTTCGGCAGATGTACAGTCCACATTGTTGGATCTCCCGTTTGATGGGGACAAACTGTTTGGGGCTAAGGCTGATTCGGCCTTGGAACGTTTTAAGGAGAGCAGGGCCACGGCTAAGTCGTTTGGGACTCCAAGCTCCTTCTTCCACGGCCTCTTCCAGATTCTTCAGGAGGTTTCGTGGATTTGGGCGTGGCTCTTCCTCCTCTTCCTTTCGGGGAAGATATCAGCAACCTGCCTCTTCCCACCCCTATAGATCTTTTAGGGGGAGGGGTAGGGTCCGCACCAGGGGAGCCTCTCAGCAGCACTCTGCCTCTTCCTCATCCTCTGGCGGGGTGCAGCAGGGGAAGCAGCCTTAGGCTTCCACCATTTCCCACTCACTCCTCTCCTGTAGGGGGAAGATTACAGCATTTTCTCACCAAATGGGAGACTGTTACGTCGGACACTTGGGTTCTCAGTGTTGTGGGAAAAGGCTACACCCTTCCCTTTCGGGAGTTTCCGCCCCTCATCCCGCCCCGCCCTTCGTATTGTTCACAAGAACACCTCCTGTTGCTAGAACAGGAGGTAGAAGTCCTCCTTTTAAAGGGCGCGGTGGAGTTGGTCCCGGAGCAGGAAAGGGGTCAAGGAGTTTACTCAAGGTATTTCCTGATTCCCAAGAAGGATGGTCGTTTGAGACCAATTCTGGACCTGAGGATCTTGAATTGGTTCCTCAAGCAGGAAAAGTTCAAGATGCTGACCCTAGCACAGGTGCTTTTGGCGTTGAACATGGAAGACTGGATGGTGTCTTTCGACTTGCAGGATGCTTACTTTCATATCCCGATACTCAAGTCACACAGGAAGTATCTCCGGTTTGTGGTGGGATCGCAACACTACCAGTTTGCGGTCCTTCCGTTTGGTCTTACTTCAGCACCTCGAGTCTTCACGAAGGTGATGTCGGTGGTTGCGGCAGAGCTCAGAAGGAAGGGGATAGCAGTATTCCCTTACTTGGACGATTGGTTGATCAAAGCCAAGTCCCTGGAGCTTGTGTTGCGTCATCTGCAGTCAACAACCCAGTTGTTGTTCGACCTAGGCTTTTCGGTGAACGAGCCCAAATCTCACCTGGAGCCCTCTCAGCGCCTCCTGTTCATAGGGGCAGTACTGGATACAACATTGGGTCGGGCCTTTCCTCCGCCTCAGCGGATTCAAGATATTCAGGATTTGGTTCCAATGTTTCGAAATGGAGCGGTAGTTCCAGTCCTCAAGGTCCTTCGTCTGCTCGGTCTTTTTGCCTCCTGCATTCTGTTGGTCATGCATGCTCGCTGGCACATGAGGGCTCTTCAGTGGTGCCTCCGAAGGCAGTGGTCTCAACACAGAGGGGATCTAGAGGGTACTGTCAAGATCTCCAGAGATGCTGCTGTGGATTTGAAGTGGTGGATTGCAAGCAACAATCTTTCACAAGGAAAGCCGTTCCAGCAGTCGCCACCAGTGGCCACAGTTATAACGGATGCTTCCACTCTAGGGTGGGGAGCTCATCTGGGGGATCTGGAGATCAAAGGTCTTTGGTCTCCAGAGGAACAGATTTTTCACATCAATCTGTTAGAGTTACGGGCTGTACGTCTGGCTCTCAAGGCCTTCCTCCCTTCCCTTCGTGGTCAGTCGGTACAGGTCCTAACGGACAATACTACCACGATGTGGTACATAAACAAGCAGGGAGGAGTGGGGTCGTACCTTCTCTGCAGAGAAGCTCTTCGACTATGGTCCTGGGCAAAGGACCATCGGATTTGCTTGATAGCAAACCATCTGGCCGGAGTCTTGAACGTGCGTGCGGACAGTCTCAGTCGCCACTTCTCGGCAGACCACGAGTGGCGTCTCCATCCAGATCAAGTCCGTTTAATCTTCCAGAAGTGGGGGTTTCCTCGGGTAGATCTGTTCGCCACACGAGAGAACGCGCATTGTCCGTTGTTCTGCAGCCTTCAGTATCCGATGCAGGAAGCGTTGGGGGACGCGTTTCAAATGACCTGGTGCGGCCAGTTGCTTTACGCGTTTCCTCCCATACCCTTGATTCCTCGAGTATTGAGGAAGATTCGCCAAGACCGGGCTCTAGTAATCTTAATAGCTCCGGATTGGCCAAGGAGGGTGTGGTACTCCGACCTTCTCCAACTCTCAACGTGCCCGCCGCTCCGTCTTCCTTTCAGGGCAGACCTCCTCTCACAGTCGCAGGGGCAGGTTCTACACCCCAACCTCCAGAGTCTGCACCTACATGCCTGGAGATTGAACGGGGCAACCTGAGTTCCTTCTCTCTCCCGCCTGAGGTAGTGGATGTTATATTAGCGGCCAGGCGACACTCCACTAAATCTATCTACGCTAATAGGTGGTCTAAATTTGTTGCGTGGTGTGGAGAGAGGCAGATTGATCCTTTACATGCTTATCTATCGGACGTTTTGTCTTTTGCTCTATCTCTGGCGCAAAAAGGTTGTGCAGTGGCTACCATTAAAGGTTATTTATCGGCCTTGTCAGCCTTCATATGTCTTCCAGACCAACCATCTTTATTTAAATCCCCTATTGTTATCAGTAAAACCCCCTTATACAACTTTTTATGGGGATAAGGTGGTGTTGAGGACCAAGGCTGCTTTCCTCCCGAAGGTTGTTTCACCCTTCCATTTGGCTCAGGCAATTACTTTGTCCACGTTCTATCCTCCGCCTCATCCTTCCAAAGAGGAAGAAAGACTGCACCGTCTGGACCCAAAGAGAGCGTTGAGCTTCTTTATCGATAGAACAAAGGATTTCAGGCTGGAGGATCAGCTGTTTATTGGATACGTGGGCAAGAGGAGAGGAAAGGCAGTCCACAAGAGAACACTATCCAGGTGGGTTGTTCTTTGCCTTAAAATATGTTACTCTTTGGCAAAGAAGGATCCTCCTGAGGGCATTAGAGCTCATTCCACCAGAGCTAAGTCGGCCACTTCGGCCTTAGCCAGAGGTGTTCCTGTGGTCGACATCTGCAAGGCCGCAACTTGGTCGTCCCTTCACACTTTTGCAAAACATTACTGTTTAGATTCTGAGGTTAGAAGGGACGGCCATTTTGCACGGTCAGTGCTGCAGGATTTCTTGGTTTGACCATTTAGGCACCCACCGCCGGGCGTGGTACTGCTTTGGGACTCTATTCATGAGGTGAGGAATCCACAGGTAGTTGTATCCATCAGAAGAACGAGTTACTTACCTTCGGTAACAAATTTTCTGGTGGATACATTAGCTACCTGTAGATTCCTCACGGTCCCACCCGCCTCCCCGTTGCCTTTATGGTCTTGCCAAGTAATCCTTGAGTGTGCTCCTCTTGGTCTTTGAGGGTGCAATAGATGTATATATATAATATATTTATATATATATAGGTATATGTGTATATATCTTTATGTATATACTTGGTGTGTGTATATATTTTAAAAGAGAGAGTTTTATATATATATATATATATGTACATAAAAAGATTTACAGTTATTCATACAATGTGGTGTATTTTTACAATATAATGGATGTTGCTTTGTTCTTTCATTACATTACCTGGTTGTTCTCATGCACGTAAAAAATGATTGGTACTGACGTCCGCACGTCGTCGAGGACCTCTTATTGCCTGTATGACGTCAGACGGCGTCGCGTGCGAGACAGTGACGTCCTCGTCGACGTGCAGAGACTAGTAAGAAGATTTCCGTAGAATGCTGGCGCCATGGGAGTATTCATGAGGTGAGGAATCCACAGGTAGCTAATGTATCCACCAGAAAAGTCGTTACCGAAGGTAAGTAACTCGTTCTTTACACACACACACGCATTCAACACACAGGCACACGGGGTGTCAGTGAAAGGTTGTGGGCATACACATAACAGCAGAAGTTTACAGTGGTGGAGGTGGGAGGCCTAACTCCCAGTGATGCAGGTACAAAGATCTGCTCACACCATTACTCTTCCTAAACATGGCATGCTGCCGCCACTGCTTTATGGGCTATACTCTAAAGAGGGGGCATTATCCCTCTGCCCACAATGAGGGCATGCTTGATTCGCCCCTCTAGATCATCGAACAAGTCCAGCACATCACAAAGTCAGTGACAACCCTAGGTCTGTGTGCTTAGATTAGTGACACTAGGACTCAATCACAGGCTTCTCGAGGAAGTAGTGTGAAGGGACTAGAGGTCGGGACGCAACAGGCAGTTCAGGCTGGATTGTTCCCATGGGGAACAGGGTCAGGACTGATTTGCATATGGCTGGGTCCAGACTGGAATGGCATGGTCAGCAAAATAATTGATGGATTAAACCCAGATCTGTGACTGGGGTGAATGTTTGATTTGCTCTGCATACCGTCCATCATCTGTTGTTTTTGCATTTGTCACCTGTAAGTGGACTCGCCCCCAACCCCTCCCTCCAGGTTCAAGCGCTGGAGCCTGGGCCTCCGAGGCAGGGAGTGAGTCCTCCCCATTCGCACCAGCAGGTACAAGCCCTCTGCACCCCCCCCCCCCCCCGCCCCCCTTCCCCACGCCCTTTCTGCAGGTACAAGCACCGGAGCCTGGGTCTCCGAGGCAGGGAGTGAGCCCTCCCCTTCCCCACCAGCAGATACAAGCCCCCTCCTCCCCCTTTCTGCAGGTACAAGCACCAGAGCCTGGGCCTCCGAGGCAAAGAGTGAGCCCTCCCCATCCCCACCAGCAGGTACAAGCCCCCCCCTCCCCTTTTCTACAGGTACAAGCCCCAGAGCCTGGGCCTCCGAGGCAGAGAGTGAGCCCTCCCCATCCCCACCAGCAGGTACAAGCCCCCTCCCCCCTCCCCGTTTCTGCAGGTACAAGCACCAGAGCCTGGGTCTCCTAGGCAGGGAGTGAGCCCTCCCCATCCCCACCAGCAGGTACAAGCCCCCCCCCCTCCCCCTTTCTGCAGGTACAAGCACCAGAGCCTGGGCCTCCGAGGTAGGGAACCCCCCTCCTCGCAGGTACAAGCACCAGAGCCCGGGCCTCCTAGGCAGGGAACCCCCCTCCTCGCAGGTACAAGCACCAGAGCCCGGGCCTCCTAGGCAGGGAACCCCCCTCCTCGCAGGTACAAGCACCAGAGCCTGGGCCTCCTAGGCAGGGAACCCCCCTCCTCGCAGGTACAAGCACCAGAGCCTGGGCCTCCTAGGCAGGGAACCCCCCCTCCTCGCAGGTACAAGCACCAGAGCCCGGGCCTCCTAGGCAGGGAACCCCCCTCCTCGCAGGTACAAGCACCAGAGCCCGGGCCTCCTAGGCAGGGAATCCCCCTCCTCGCAGGTACAAGCACCAGAGCCCGGGCCTCCTAGGCAAGGAACCCCCCTCCTCGCAGGTACAAGCACCAGAGCCTGGGCCTCCTAGGCAGGGAACCCCCCTCCTCGCAGGTACAAGCACCAGAGCCCGGGCCTTATAGGCAGGGAACCCCCCTCCTCGCAGGTACAAGCCCTGGAGGCTGGGCCTCCTAGGCAGGGAACCCCCCTCCTCGCAGGTACAAGCACCAGAGCCTGGGCCTCCTAGGCAGGGAACCCCCCCTCCTCGCAGGTACAAGCCCTGGAGGCTGGGCCTCCTAGGCAGGGAACCCCCCTCCTCGCAGGTACAAGCACCAGAGCCTGGGCCTCCTAGGCAGGGAGTGAGCCCTCCCCATCCCCACCAGCAGGTACAAGCCCCCCCCCCCCCCCCCCTCCCCCTTTCTGCAGGTACAAGCACCAGAGCCTGGGCCTCCGAGGTAGGGAACCCCCCTCCTCGCAGGTACAAGCACCAGAGCCCGGGCCTCCTAGGCAGGGAACCCCCCTCCTCGCAGGTACAAGCACCAGAGCCTGGGCCTCCTAGGCAGGGAACCCCCCTCCTCGCAGGTACAAGCACCAGAGCCCGGGCCTCCTAGGCAGGGAACCCCCCTCCTCGCAGGTACAAGCCCTGGAGGCTGGGCCTCCTAGGCAGGGAACCCCCCTCTTCGCAGGTACAAGCACCAGAGCCTGGGCCTCCTAGGCAGGGAGTGAGCCCTCCCCATCCCCACCAGCAGGTACAAGCCCCCCCCCCCTCCCCCTTTCTGCAGGTACAAGCACCAGAGCCTGGGCCTCCGAGGTAGGGAACCCCCCTCCTCGCAGGTACAAGCACCAGAGCCCGGGCCTCCTAGGCAGGGAACCCCCCTCCTCGCAGGTACAAGCCCTGGAGGCTGGGCTCTGGAGACAGGGATGGGCCCAGGTGCTCTCCAGGACCAGGAAGCGTTGGTGTGGCAGGTCCGGTTCTGCAGCCTCCTTGTGCCGTAGTTTTCCTGAGCTGGCAGGTTAAAGAGCGCCCATCCTGATATGATCTCTTGTTTGAAGTTACCGCCCGCGCTCATCGGGAAACAAACGCGGTTGCACAGTCCCTCGGCTTGTGGTCAGAGGCCCATCCCTACCGCGTGAGTGTGTGCTGAGCCGGGAGGTGGTGTGTGCGCCTGTGCGCTCGCCGCACACCCAGCAAGTGTCCAACGTGCAGCCCGTGAGCCCATGGATTCTGTGGTGCCACAGTGTGTATCGCCGAATCTAGTATGAGGCTCGCTTGCCGCATAATTCAGCATATGCAACTTGATTTGAGGCTGAAACAACATAAAAGTGCTTCTAGCCGAGTCAATCCAGGTTTATGAAAATGCCGCACAGAGTGCAACCCGGTGCATCGCTGACTGGGCTCTTTTGCGCCGTTGAGTGATGTGTGGGCCATTAAAAGGTGAACATTCTGTCCACCAGTTGACGACTGGATGGAGGGTTGTTCTCTGCAGCAGGAATAAAAAAAACGCATAAATGTACTACTGTATGGGCGCAAATAATGATATACTCTTAATCATGAAAAAGTTGTTTCACAATATTAATATAAAATTGCGATCAAATCACAGTCACTGCCCACAAAGAGCCACTTACTCCCAGAGCAAGGATTGGCGACCTCCGGTGTGAAGGGAAGTTGTTTGCAGCATGAAACTAAAAACGTGTCTACTTAAGTGTAATTCAAACAGAGTGCAAAGAAGCCTGCTTTCTAAGGAAGGCATGGACATTTCCCTGTCTTACTCATGCACATGTATTTTACTCGGCTGACACTGCGCGGGACGTGGCAGTATTGACAAGGGGTTGGACTCACCCTTATTGAGTGCGGAGCATGGCGCAGCTCCTGTCCACAAGGTGTGATCCGGGATGTACAATATTGTGTTTCAGGTCTGCTTCTTTCGGGGGGACTAAAGTGTGAAGCCCCAAACCCTTGTCAGCTGTTAAAACAGAACCGTACACGAGGGAGGCAGGCCCTTCATCTCAGTATGCGCCAATCCAGGCTTCTTTTCTGCGCACTGCAACACTGGCTCTGTTTTACACCCACGGTTTACTCCGGGAGGTAGCCACGGCTGCCAATAAAGCCACATCCCTGTTCTTACCTGCATGACATGGGCAACACCTGCTGACTGTATGTACTTTTCTTAGGAATACCATGCATTTTCTGCAGGGTTGTGGAGCCCCTTTTGTTTCAGTGTGGTAAAAACAACAATGTTGCTGGGCAATGACAGAATGAGCTGCATAATTTATCTTTAGTTGCAAATTCCTCATAATTGGTATTTCATTTGCTGCATATTTTAAATTTCCCTTGCCGCTTAATTTAATCCTCCATTTTGTAATCCTCCATTGCCGCATCCTTCGGGCGCCAATGCCTGTGATGAGGCAGCATTTCTGCTCATTTCTTCCACCTAGGAAAAAATGTTCATTTTCCAACTGGTACCCAACCACCACTCAGGCTCGCACTTTGGAGTTTGTGTGGTGGTTGCTTTCCAGTTGGCAGCTGCACATTTCTTCCTCTTGGGAGTTTGTGTGGTGGTTGGGTCCCATTTGGCAGCTGCACATTCCTCCCATTTGAGAGTTTGTGTGGTGGTTGGTTTCCAGTTGGCAGCTGCACCTTTCTTCTACTTGGGAGTTTGTGTGGTGGTTGGTTTTCGGTTGACAGCTGCACCTTTTCCCCACTTGGGAGTTTGTGTGGTGGTTTCTCCCGGTTGACAGCTGCACCTTTCTTCCACTTGGGAGTTTGTGTGGTCGTTTGGTCCCAGTTGGCAGCTGCACCTTTCTTCCACTTGGGAGTTTGTGTGGTGGTTGGTTTCCAGTTGGCAGCTGCACGTTTCTTTCAGTTGGGTGTTTGTTTGGTGGTTGGTTTCCGATTGGCAGCTGTACCTTTCTTCCACTTGGGAGTTTGTGTGGTGGTTTGGTCCCAGTTGGCAGCTGTAGTGGACACGGTCCTTGTGACGTTCAGTCTGGGAGCGTTGTGTGAAATGACGTCTGTAGGTGGTTGTAAAGATGCCCTACTGTCGAACACCTGCCGTGGGAGTGGTGTTTGGACGCTGTTAAACCTTCCCCTGATCCCATGAAGGAATTTCCAGTTTCTGGTTTTGGACTTTGATTTTACAACATCAAGAAGGTCTGTTAATGGAAAAAAATGCATGTTGGATCCTGCGCGTTTTAAGACCGCATGTAACATCTATGTCACGCACATTGCATGTTTGTCAAGCACCCATTAGAAAGACAGATGAGCTGCTGGGTAATGCTTCAGCTGTGCACTCTAGCTTTGCTTATAATAGACACACAAATAACACAAGGAATAGCACATGAACGCACAATACTATCACACTATTGAGACTAAAACTAACAAGCAGCAACTGAAAGATCACCAGTGAAGCAATGAATGAATTCCCAAAGAGTAGAAAGAGACATGAATGATGATAATACAGATCCTGTATACAAACCAAATAATTTTAAGGATACTTTGGGCAGGATACATGTTTCCAATAATCGACTGTCAATGTTGAAGTGTTACACAATAATAACAATGGATAATTGTGTTGCTTGGGGTTCCCTTGGGTCTGGATATATAGCTGTACTTTAATGACAACGCATCTACAAAGATTTGAGTGAGCTCTTTTCGGAGGTCTTAAGCTTGCGCTTTCTGTGCTGTGGACACCAACCCCCTTCCCTCCGGGTGTGAATTCTTTGTTTTTTCGCCCACTGGTACTAACAACTTAAACGGTTTTAGTAGGGGGAAATACCACATAATGAAAAGTAACTGATAATTTAATAGGCAGCTTATTTCCACGAGGCAGATAGTGTGGAACTGTTAGAAGAACTGGGTTGTTTCTAGCAGGGCGGAGCAGATGGTATGGAACTGTTAACAGAAGCGTGTGGTCTCCACCAGGGCAGAGCAGGTGGTATGGAACTGTTAACAGAAGCGAGTGGTCTCCACCAGGGCAGAGCAGGTGGTATGGAACTGTTAACAGAAGCGTGTGGTCTCCACCAGGGTAGAGCAGGTGGTATGGAACTGTTAACAGAAGCGTGTGGTCTCCACCAGGGCAGAGCAGGTGGTATGGAACTGTTAACAGAAGCGTGTGGTCTCCACCAGGGTAGAGCAGGTGGTATGAAACTGTTAACAGAAGCGTGTGGTCTCCACCAGGGCAGAGCAGGTGGTATGGAACTGTTAACAGAAGCGTGTGGTCTCCACCAGGGAAGAGCGGATGGTATGGAAGTTGTTAAGAAAAGAAGGTTGTTTCCAGCAGGGCTGAGCAGATGGCATGGAACTGTTAACAGAAGCAGGGTTAATTCCATCAAGGTAGGACAGACAGCGTGGAATTGTTAACAGAAATGTTTTTTTTCAAGCAGGGCTGAGCAGATGGCATAAAACGGTTAACAGAAGGTGTTTGTCTCCACCAGGGTAGGGAAGATGACCTGGGACTGTTAACAGAAGCAGGTGGGGCAGATGGCATGAAACTTAACAGAAGCGGGGTTGATTCCACCAAGGTAGGGCAGATGGAGTGGAGCTGTTAACAGAAGTGTTTTGTTTTCAAGCAGGGCTAAGCAGATGCCATGAAACTGTTAACAGATGCAAGTTGTTTCCACCAGGGTAGAGCAGATGGCATGAAACTGTTAACAGAAGCAACTTGTTTCTATCCGGGTAGAGCAGAGGGCATTGAACTGTTAACAGAAGTGGGTTGTTTCCAGCAGGGTGGAGCAGATGGCATAAAACTGTTAACATAAGCAACTTGTTTCTATCCGGGTAGAGCAGAGGGCATTGAACTGTTAACAGAAGTGGGTTGTTTCCAGCAGGGTGGAGCAGATGGCATAAAACTGTTAGCAGAAGCGGCGTTGATTCCACCAGGGTGGGGCAGATGGCATGGAACTGTTAACAGAAGTGGGTTGTTTCCTGCAGGACTGAGCAAATGACATGGAACTGTTAACAGGAGCAGGTTGTTTCCACCAGGGTGGAGCAGATGGCATGGAACTGTTAACAGGAGCAGGTTGTTTCCACCAGGGTGGAGCAGATGGCATGGAACTGTTAGCAGAAGCAGATTGTTTTCAGCAGGGCTGAGCAGATGGCGCCCGAGAGAGCAGGGTTACAGAGTAACATTTCTGATCAGCGACCACTCACTGGAGTAAAATACATACCCTTGCACTTCTGTCCGCAGCTGATGCACCGTTTGATCTTGCATTCCTGATAAGTAAAGTGAGTAGTTTAAATATTCGCAATGTTTTTATGTGATGGACAGAAAGTGTAGCACATGCCTGTAGCCGCTGCAGACATAAACTACACATGCAGGTGGTTTGTTCCACCCCCTCTCTCAGGGACCAGAGGGGTCAGACCCTCAGCACACGCTGTGCCACCCTTTGGATTGCACCCAGTTCGCCAGCGAGGTGCAGGGCACCGACCAGGCACTCACTTTATGGTGATATCTTCATTAAGAAAAGGGATTTGTCACTCTGAACTGTTGAGATCTGGATCTGCACGGACAGGCAGGCCCCGGCTGTGGGCACCGTCTGTACCCAGCCTGTGCGTGGGTGACATTCAAAGCCATACATGCCAACAGACCCGATTCAGGCGGGAGGCTCCCGATTTTTCACGCATAAATGGCTTTATTTCACTTGTCATTTTACCTGTTTCAGGCCAAAAATAGCCTCTGCTTCAATGCAGATGAATGGAGAAAGTGAACTCCCCCCGACTCTTTAACCCAAGGTCTCACCTTTGCCAGTTGTAAAAGGTTGGCACGTGATATCTACTAGATCCCATGCGGGCATCACTCCGAGTGCCGCGGGCACCTGCATGGGCGAGGGCGGGCCGCCCCTGCACCCGGTACACAATGTGCTGGAAATACTCTTCACTGCGTGACGTGTCCTTGTGCCTGTCCACACCCTGCCAGGGCGGGATCTGCCTTTAGTGCTATCTGAGTACATGAAGAAAGTATAGTTGCTTCCTAGAGAATTGTAATGGCAACGTAAGACCAGTTTCTCCGGCTCCTGCATCAGCATCTTTCTCCAGCCTTGCATCCTCTGTCCCCCTCTCACCAGCCTTCCTCAGAGCCCTCTCACCTCTGCCTTCCTCTCTTAGCCCTGCAGGACTCCATCCACCTCTCAGACAGGACTGTCCCAGCGCATCTCACCTCTCCCTGCTGCGGCATGGCTGCTTGACCTGTATGATCCTAGGCAGATAGTTTAGTCTCCTTTTCCTTCATTCTCACATATCATCGCACCTTCAAATATGTGAGCTCAGCGTTTCTGCTGTACAAAAAAACCTCTTTTCTTTGATTAAGGAGACTAAAGTTTGCTTCTTATTTCATGGGAATCTAGCCCACATATAGGGGACACATAACCCACGACTTGCTTTTAGTTTACTAGTAGCATTGCTTTCAGGGCAGGAGTGTTTCTCAGTTTGTTTAAACACTCACTTTAAAAAAAAATATATTACTTAACCGTGATGTGTGATGTGGTAGCATATTGTCATCTACACACAGTACATTTCCAAGAAATGTCCAAGACCCTTTCCACTAACCTGCAGCTTTACTGATAAAACTATATAGTGTGTTAACAATCTGTGAATATTGGGTTTCAGAAAAAATATACTTTGCACAGCAACATGTAAAGTATTGTGATTTGTTTTCATCCAATTACAATCTTTTTTTCGTCACACAATTACAAAAAGTGGCATTTCACAATTACTGATGCATATTTTGAAATGTTTGTACAATTGACGTAAATGTTGTGTGTTAGGAAAAAGCTAACACCCTGTAGCCTTTTATTCCACACTCTAAACAGCAGGTAAGACTATTCACCATACAAAATCCTGGAACTCTGCAGTCTGAAGGAAAATTAATTGTATGACAAACTGACTTTTGACCTCTGAACACAGAGCAAATGTGACATAAGAACAAGATTTAAAGGCATCTTTTATTGCCCACTTTCTGACTGAACAGAACACCTGTCAACTAAGTCCTAAAAATAGCTCAACCTGTTCAAATATGACTTGCCATAGGACCTGTTCAAATATGACTTGCCATAGCAAGTGGTCGAGTAGATTCTTGGAGCCCTGTCACCTGCCCCAGGGCACCTCTTGCTCACCTGCCCCAGGGCATCTCTTGCTCACTTGACCCAGGACACCGTTCTCATCCTGCTCCAGGGAACCTCTTGCTCAACTGCCCTAGGGAACCTCTTGCTGCCCTAGGGAACCTCTTGCTCACCTGCCCCAGGGCACCTCTTGCTCACCTGCCCCAGGGCACCTCTTGCTCACCTGCCCCAAGGCACCGTTCTCTTCCTACCCCAGGGCAGCTCTTGTTCACCTGCTCCAGGGCACCTCTTGGTCACCTGCCCCAGGGCAGCTCTTGTTCACCTGCCCCAGGGCATCTCTTGCTCACCTGCCCCAGGGCATCTCTTGCTCACCTGCCCCAGGGCATCTCTTGCTCACCTGCCCCAGGGCATCTCTTGCTCACTTGACCCAGGACACCGTTCTCATCCTGCCCAAGGGCACCTCTTGCTCTCCTGCCCCAAGGCACTTCTTGCTCACCTGCCCCAAGGCACTTCTTGCTCACCTGCCCCAGGACACCTCTTGCTCACCTGCCCCAGGACACCTCTTGCTCACCTGCCCCAGGGCACCTCTTGCTCACCTGCTCCAGGGCACCTCTTGCTCACCTGCTCCAGGGCACCTCTTGCTCACCTGCTCCAGGGCACCTCTTGCTCACCTGCTCCAGGGCACCTCTTGCTCACCTGCCCCAGGGCACCTCTTGCTCACCTGCCCCAGGGCACCTTTTGCTCACCTGCCCCAGGGCACCTTTTGCTCACCTGCCCCAGGGCACCTTTTGCTCACCTGCCCCAGGGCACCTTTTGCTCACCTGCCCCAGGGCACCTTTTGCTCACCTGCCCCAGGGCACCTCTTGCTCATCTGCCCCAGGACACCGTTCCCATCCTGCTACAGGGCACAGTTTGTTCACCTGCCCCAGGGCACAGTTTGCTCACCTGCCCAGGGCACCTCTTGCTCACCTGCCCCAGGGCACAGTTTGCTCACCTTCCCCAGGACACCTCTTGCTCACTTGACCCAGGACACCATTGCTCGCCTGCCCCTGGACACCTCCTCCTCTTCTGCCCAGGGCATCTATTGCTCACCTGCCACAGGGCACCTCTTGCTCACATGATCCAGGATGCTGTCCCCCCGCCTCCCCAAGGGCACTTCTTCCTCTCTTACCACAGGACACATTTTGCCCGCCTGCCCCAGGGCCCCTCTTGCTCACTTGCCCCAGGGCCCCTCTTGCTCACTTGCCCCAGGGCACCTCTTGCTCACTTGCCCCAGGGCACCTCTTGCTCACTTGCCCCAGGGCACCTCTTGCTCACTTGCCCCAGGGCACCTCTTGCTCACTTGCCCCAGGACACCGTTCTCATCCTGCCCCAGGGCACCTCTTGCTCACCTGCCCCAGGGCACCTCTTGCTCACCTGCCCCAGGGCACCTCTTGCTCACTTGACCCAGGACATCGTTCTCATCCTGCCCCATGGCACTTCTTGCTCACCTGCCCCAAGGCACTTCTTGCTCACCTGCCCCAAGGCACTTCTTGCTCACCTGCCCCAAGGCACTTCTTGCTCACCTGCCCCATGGCACCTCTTGCTCACCTGCCCCATGGCACCTCTTGCTCACCTGCCCCATGGCACCTCTTGCTCACCTGCCCCATGGCACCTCTTGCTCACCTGCCCCATGGCACCTCTTGCTCACCTGCCCCAGGGCACCTCTTGCTCACCTGCCCCAGGGCACCTCTTGCTCACCTGCCCCAGGGCACCTCTTGCTCACTTGACCCAGGACACCGTTCTCATCCTGCCCCAGGACACCTCTTGCTCACTTGATCCAGGACACGGTTCTCATCCTGCCCCAGGGCACCTCTTGCTCACTTGACCCAGGACACCGTTCTCATGCTGCCCCAGGGCACTTCTTGCTCACCTGCCCCAAGGCACCTCTTGCTCACCTGGCCCAGGGCACCTCTTGTTCACTTGACCCAGGACACCATTGCTCGCCTGCCCCTGGACACCTCCTCCTCTCCTGCCCAGGGCACCTATTGCTCACCTGCCACAGGGCACCTCTTGCTCACATGATCCAGGATGCTGTCCCCCCGCCTCCCCAAGGGCACTTCTTCCTCTCTTACCACAGGACACATTTTGCCCGCCTGCCCCAGGGCACCTCCTGCTCACTTGCCCCAGGGCACCTCTTGCTCACTTGACCCAGGACACCGTTCTCATCGTGCCCCAGGGCACCTCTTGCTCACCTGCCCCAGGGCACCTCTTGCTCACCTGCCCCAGGGCACCTCTTGCTCACCTGCCCCAGGGCACCTCTTGCTCACCTGCCCCAGGGCACCTCTTGCTCACCTGCCCCAGGGCACTTCTTGCTCACCTGCCCCAGGGCACTTCTTGCTCACCTGCCCCAGGGCACTTCTTGCTCACCTGCCCCAGGGCACCTCTTGCTCACCTGCCCCAGGGCACTTCTTGCTCACCTGCCCCAGGGCACCTCTTGCTCACTTGACCCAGGACATCGTTCTCATCCTGCCCCAGGGCACTTCTTGCTCACCTGCCCCATGGCACCTCTTGCTCGTCTGCCCCAGGGCACCTCTTGCTCGTCTGCCCCAGGGCACCTCTTGCTCGTCTGCCCCAGGGCACCTCTTGCTCGTCTGCCCCAGGGCACCTCTTGTTCTTCTGCCCCAGGGCACCTCTTGTTCTTCTGCCCCAGGGCACCTCTTGTTCTTCTGCCCCAGGGCACCTCTTGTTCTTCTGCCCCAGGGCACCTCTTGTTCTTCTGCCCCAGGGCACCTCTTGTTCTTCTGCCCCAGGGCACCTCTTGTTCTTCTGCCCCAGGGCACCTCTTGTTCTTCTGCCCCAGGGCACCTCTTGTTCTTCTGCCCCAGGGCACCTCTTGTTCGACGGCCCCAGGTCACCTCTTGTTCGACGGCCCCAGGTCACCTCTTGTTCGTCTGCCCCTTGGCACCTCTTGTTCGTCTGCCCCTTGGCACCTCTTGTTCGTCTGCCCCTTGGCACCTCTTGTTCGTCTGCCCCTTGGCACCTCTTGTTCGTCTGCCCCAGGGCACCTCTTGTTCTTCTGCCCCAGGGCACCTCTTGTTCGTCTGCCCTAGGGCACCTCTTGTTAGTCTGCCCCAGGGCACCTCTTGTTAGTCTGCCCCAGGGCACCACTTGTTAGTCTGCCCCAGGGCACCACTTGTTCGTCTGCCCCAGGGCACCACTTGTTCGTCTGCCCCAGGGCACCTCTTGCTCGTCTGCCCCAGGGCACCTCTTGCTCGTCTGCCCCAGGGCACCTCTTGCTCGTCTGCCCCAGGGCACCTCTTGCTCGTCTGCCCCAGGGCACCTCTTGCTCGTCTGCCCCAGGGCACCTCTTGCTCACCTTCTCCAGGACACCTCTTGCTCACCTTCTCCAGGACACCTTTTGCCCATCTGCCCAGGGCACCTCTTGTTCGTCTGCCCCAGGACACCTCTTGTTCATCTGCCCCAGGGCACCACTTGCTCACCTTCTCCAGGACACCTCTTGTTCACCTGCTCCTGGGCACCTCCTCCTCTCCTGCCACACGATGCCTTTTGCCCATCTGCCCAGAGCACCTCTTGTTCGCCTGGCTGAGGATGCCTCTCAGGGCCTTCACCCACCTCCCCCAGGACTCCATGGTCCAGTTTGGCTCTTGCTAGCGTGTTCATGCTGCCTCTGCTCAAGTGCCATAGGGTGCCATGGCCTGTCTGCACTTACCTGCGGATTGCTTGGTTTGCCTCTTTCAGATCCTTCCACAGGACCCTCTCTTGTCTGCCACTCCTGTACATGTTCCACCTGCTTTCCTCTTGCCTGCTGTCCCCTAGGATCCCTCTTGCCTGCCCCACCAGGATTCCTCTAGTCTGCCTCAGGATCCCCCTCCTCTGCCTCAGGATCGCTCTAGCCTGCCCCACCCCCACCAGGATTCCTCTAGTCTGCCTCAGGATCCCCCTCGTCTGTCCCCAAGATCTCTCTTGCCTGCCACCCCCTGGATCTCTCTTGCCTGCCACCCGCAGGATCCCTCTTGCCTGCCTCAGAATCCCTCTTGCCTGCCTCAGGATCCCTCTCGTCCGCTTCAGGATTTCTCTTGCCTGCCACCCCCAGAATCCCCCTGCCTGCCTCAGGATCCCCCTTCCTGCCTCAGGATCCCCCTTCCTGCCTCAGGATCCCCCTGCCTGCCTCAGGATCCCCTTTGCCTGCCACCCCCAGAATCTCTCTTGCCTGCCTCAGGATCCCCCTGCCCCCAGCGTCCCCCCACCCCCCGTGACCCATCCTCCAGTGCTTGTTACGGTATGCGCCTTGTCTGCCTCCCCCAGGGCTCTCGTGTTCGCCACATTAAAGTGTGGCTGTTTCCTGCCCCTGCTGCTTCTCACAGACCCCGCTCCCTGTGTTTGCTTTGGTGCGGCGCCCAGGTGACCCATTGCACGACTCGGCACTGCTGCCAGGACTTAGTAAGCGTTGGTTCAACAAAACACGGGTTAGATTTTGTGGCATGCGGTTTGTGCGGTAACATAGCCCGGCCCAGCAGCAGTGTGTCCTGGCAGCCCTTTGTTTGCAAAGGTGGGCCATAAATCATCCATTCGGTTAACCCTGGCTCGGGAGAACTGCTCTTTAGTGTAAATCCTCCCCATGGTGTGGAGAAGGGGCCCTCCCACACGGCAGGGTGAGCTCCCATCACGTGTCACCCCTGGCGCAAAGGGAAGGTCGGTGCGCCTGCAGTGCTCACCCGAGGTGTCACCCTCGCACCCCTGGCACTTTAGGCACCAGGTGGGAGACGTTGGCACTGGGGGCTGCAATTATCGGTGCCACTGAGCAGAGTCATTCCCCAGCCTCAGCAGGCCCCTGGTGGGCAATGAATGGCCCTGGAGAGACAAGTGGCAGGAACCCACTTCCTACTGCTGCCCAGTGCCCACCACACGGCGGTGTGTCTCTTGGCACCCCTGGCACTCCATGCCCTCCATTCTGTATGAGAGTCAGGGAATCTGCCCGATTGAGAGGCTCATGTCCCATAGGCCCACTCCCCCCTCCTGAGTGGAGTGCAGTGACCAGCACGGGAAGGGAGGGTCCTACGTGTCCATGTGAAACTGCACTTTGCATATGATGGACACATATGCAGGCCACGCTGGCATCCTATAGTAGTTCTTAGGCATATAATGGTTCTACCTGGGCATAGGCTAGCTGTACCTTGGCGTTGGATAGTATCGCCTGGGCATGGGATGGGTGTCCCTTCGTCTAGGGTGGTTGTAGCCGGGCATATGAAAGGCTATAACATGCATTGGATGGCTGTATCTGACCACTGGTGGGCTGCATCCGGGCATTGGATGGCTGTATCTGGGCACACTTGGGCATTGGATGGCTGTATCGGGGTAGTGGATGGCTCACCCTGCGCATTTGATGGCTGTATCTGACCACTGGTCGGCTGCATCTGGCCATTGGATGGCTTTATCTGGGCATTGGATGGGCGTACTTGGGCATTGGCTGTATCAGGGCATTGGATAGCAGTACCCGTGCACAGGGCGGCTGCACGTGGGCACTGGATGGATGTATTTGGGCATTGGATGGCTATATATGGGCAATGGATGGCTGTAGCTGGGCATTAGATGGTTGCAGCGGTTGTGTGATGGAACCACGCATGCAACTACCATGCATGCCTTTACAATGCAGTCACTGCAGCGCATGCATCATTACCACGCATGCATTTACAACAAATGTTTTTACCACGCATATGCCTTTACCAGGCATGTCTTTACCACAGAAATGTTGTTGTAAAGACATGGTTGGTTAAGGTATATGCGTGGTAAAAAGTAAAGTGGGAAGTGTAACCCATATATATTAAAAAAAAAAAAATCTATATTATAATATATGTGTGTGTGTATATATATATATATATATATATATATATACACACACACACACACCTTGCCACCCTAAAAATGCCCTTACCGCCCTAAAACCCATACCCACCTTAAACACCTCTTACCACCCTAAAATCAACAATGCCTTTACCATCCAAAAACCCATGCCCACCCTAAAACCTAAAAATGCCCCTATAACCCTAAAACCTCCACCCACCCTAAAGCCTAAATGCCATTACCACCCAAAAAACCATACGCATCCTAAACATCCCTCACCATCCAAAAACCCACACCCACCCTAAAACCTTAAAATGCCCTTACCATCTAAAAACCCTTACCCACCGTAAACGTTAAAAATGCCCTTACCACCCGGAAACCCATACACACCCCTTACCACCTAAAAACTCATACCCACCCTCAAATCTAACAGTGCTCTTACCACCCAAAAACCCATGCCCACCCTAAACACTCCTTACCTTCCAAAAACCCATACCTACCCTAAAACCTGAACACCCCTTACCACCCAAAAACCCATGCCACCCTAAAACCTAAAAGACCCTTACCACCCACTTACCATCCTAAACCCATACCCACCTTAAACATGTCTTAGCACCCCAAGACCCATACCCACCCTAAAATCTGAACAACCCTTACCACCCAAAAACCATCCCCATCCTAAAAATGCCCTAACCACCTAAAAACCCTTACCCACCCTAAATGTTAAAAATGCCCTTACCACCCTGAAACCCGTACACACCCTAAACACCTCTTACCACCTAAAAACCCATACCCACCCTCAAATCTAACAATGCCCTTACCACCCAAAAACCTACATCCACCCTAAATCCTAAAAATGCCCCTAGCACCCAAAAACCCATACGCTTCCTAAACATACCTCACTACCCAAAAACCCACATCCACCCTAAACCCTAAAAATGCCCCTAGCACCCAAAAACCTATACGCATCCAAAACATCCCTCACCACCCAAAAACCCACACCCACCCTAAAACCGTATAAAGCCCTCACCACCCAAAAACCCACACCCACCGTAAAAACCTAAAAGTACCCTTGCCACCCAAAAAACCCTTACGTACCCTAAACGCCCCTCACCACCCAAAACCCATACCCACCCTAAAACCTAACAATGCCCTTACCACCCAAAAACCCATACCCACCTTAAAAACACCCATACCAACCAAAAACCTATACCCCACCCTAAAACCTGAACACCCCATACCACCCAAAAACCCATACCACTCTAAACCCTAATAAACCCTTACCACCCTAAACCCATACCCACCTTAAACATGTCTTAGCACCCCAAAAACCATACCCACCCTCAAACCTGAACACCCCTTACCACCCAAAAACCATCCCCATCCTAAAACCTAAAAATGCCCTTACCACCTAAAACCCTTACTCACCTTAAATGTTAAAAGTGCCCCTACCATCCTAAAACCCATACCCACCCTCAAACCTAAAAATGCCCTTACCACACAAAAACCCATACCCACCATAAAACCTAAAAATGCTCTTTCCTCCCCAAAACCCATACCTCATGAAACCCCCAAAATACCCATACCACCCTGAATCCCATACCCACCCTAAAAAACACTTACCACCCTAAATCCCATATCCACCTTAAACCCTCCTTACCACCCAAAAAACCCTTACTCACCCTAAAACCTGAAAATGTCCTTACCACCCAAAAACACATACCCACCATAAAACCTAAAAATACCCTTTCCGCCCTAAATCACATACCCACCATAAATCCTAAAAACTCCTTACCCCCAAAAAACCAGTACCCACCCTAACCCCTAAAAACTATATATATATATATATATATATATATATATATATATATAAAAATTACTTACACTAAATACTTACCTGTACTAACCTGTTAAACCTTTACCACACATATACCTTTACCATTCATGCCTTTACAAAATTACAAAAATATATACTTACCTTTAAACCTTTACAACGAATACGCCTTTACCGTTCATGTCTTTAGAATGAAATTTGTGGTAAAGGCATATGCATGGTAAAGGAATGTGTGTGGTAATGGTGCCATAGTAACTGTCATGCGTGGTAAAGGCATATGCGCCATGAAGGCATGCTTGGTAATGATGTTGTGGTAACTGGCATGCGTGGTAATGACCGCGTTGTAATGGCCGTTTCCCGGCTGCAGCTAGATATAGGATGATTGTATGTGGGTAAAAGATTGTTGTGTCTGGGAAAATGTTATGTGTGCCTGGCCATGTGACTGCAGGCCCAGAGGTCTGTACCCAGAGTAGGCGTGTGTGAAATTGTAATTCTCTGAGTGTAGTCTAAAAATGTCTCCATTTACTGGTCCACCCCTGGAGAGTCTGCGTGTAGTCCAAGAAATGTCTCCAGTTAGTTGTCCACCCCTGGAGGGTCTGAGTGTAGTCTAAGAATGTCTCCAGGTACTGGTCCACCCCTGGAGGGTCTGAGTGTAGAATGTCTGCAGTTACTGGTCCACCCCTGGAGGGTCTGCGTGTAGAATGTCTCCAGGTACTGGTCCACCCCTGGAGGGTCTGCGTGTAGTCTAAGAATGTCTCCAGGTACTGGTCCAACCCTGGAGGGTCTGAGTGTAGAATGTCTGCAGTTACTGGTCCACCCCTGGAGGGTCTGAGTGTAGAATGTCTGCAGTTACTGGTCCACCCCTGGAGGGTCTGCGTGTAGAATGTCTACAGTTACTGGTCCACCCCTGGAGGGTCTGCGTGTAGTCTAAAAATGTCTACAGTTGCTGGTCCACCCCTGGAGGGACTGAGTGTAGTCTAAAAATGTCTCCCGTTACTGGTCCACTGGTCCACCCCTGGAGGGTCTGCGTGTAGTCCAAGAATGTCTCTAGTTACTGGTCCGCCCCTGGAGGGTCAGCGTGTAGTCTAAAAATGTCTACAGTTGCTGGTCCACCCCTGGAGGGACTGAGTGTAGTCTAAAAATGTCTCCAGTTACTGGTGCACTCTGGAGGGTCTGAGTGTAGTCTAAGAATGTCTCCAGTTACTGGTGCACTCCTGGAGGGTCTAAGTGTAGTCTAAGAATGTCTCCAGGTACTGGTCCACCCCTGAAGGGTCTGCGTGTAGTCTAAGAATGTCTCCAGTTACTGGTCCACCCCTGGAGGGTCTGCGTGTAGTCCAAAAATGTCTCTAGTTACTGGTCCGCCCCTGGAGGGTCACCGTGTAGTCTAAAAATGTCTACAGTTGCTGGTCCACCCCTGGAGAGACTGAGGGCCTGATTCTAATGTTGGCGGGCGGCGGGAGCCGCCCACCAAGCTACCGCCGCTGAATGACCGCACCGCGGTCAAAAGACCGCGGCGGCCATTTAGACATTTCCTCTGGGCCGGCGGGCGCTCTCCAAAAGAGCGCCCGCCGGCCCAGAGGAAATGCCCCTGCAACGAGGACGCCGGCTCAGAATTGAGCCGGCGGAGTTGCAGGGGTGCGACGGGTGCAGTTTGCACCCGTCGCGTATTTCAGTGTCTGCTTAGCAGACACTGAAATACTTTGCGGGGCCCTCTTACGGGGGCCCCTGCCGTGCCCATGCCATTGGCATGGGCACGGCAGGGGCCCCCAGGGGCCCCGCGGCACCCCTTACCGCCATCCTGTTCCTGGCGGTTGGATGGCGGTAGGGGGTGTCGGAATCCCCCATGGCGGCGCAGCAAGCTGCGCCGCCATGGGGGATTCAAAGGGCAGCGGTAAACCGGCGGGAGACCGCCGGTTTGCCTCTTCTGACCGCGGCCGAAGCGCCGCGGTCAGAATGCCCTGCGGGGGTGCTCCTGCCGACCCTGGCCCCGGCGGTCTTAGACCGCCGGGGTCAGAATGACCCCCTGAGTGTAGTCTAAAAATGTCTCCAGTTACTGGTGCACTCTGGAGGGTCTGAGTGTAGTCTAAGAATGTCTCTAGTTACTGGTCCACCCCTGAAGGGTCTGCATGTAGAATGTCTCCAGTTTCTGGTCCACCCCTGGAGGGTCTGCGTGTAGTCCAAGAATGTCTCCAGTTACTGGTGCACTCCTGGAGGGTCTGAGTGTAGTCTAAGAATGTCTCTAGTTACTGGTCCACCCCTGGAGGGTCTGCGTGTAGTCTAAGAATGTCTCCAGTTACTGGTGCACTCTGGAGGGTCTGAGTGTAGTCTAAGAATCTCTAGTTACTGGTCCACCCCTGAAGGGTCTGCGTGTAGTCTAAGAATGTCTCCAGTTACTGGTGCACTCCTGGAGGGTCTGAGTGTAGTCTAAGAATGTCTCTAGTTACTGGTCCACCCCTGAAGGGTTTGCATGTAGAATGTCTCCAGTTACTGGTGCACTCCTGCAGGGTCTGAGTGTAGTCTAAGAATGTCTACAGTTGCTGGTCCACCCCTGGAGGGACTGAGTGTAGTCTAAAAATGTCTCCAGTTACTGGTGCACTCTGGAGGGTCTGAGTGTAGTCTAAGAATGTCTCTAGTTACTGGTCCACCCCTGAAGGGTCTGCGAGTAATCTAAGAATGTCTCCAGTTACTGGTGCACTCCTGGAGGGTCTGAGTGTAGTCTAAGAATATCTCCTGTTACTGGTACCCCTGGAGGGTCCGAGTGTAGTCTAAAAATGTCTCCCGTGACTGGTCCACCCCTGGAGGGTCTGAGTGTAGTCTAAAAATGTCTCCAGTTACTGGTCCACCCCGGGAGGGTCTGAGTGTAGTCTAAGAATGTCTCCTGTTACTGGTCCACGCCTGGAGGGTCTGCGTGTAGTCTAAGAATGTCTCCCGTTACTGGTCCACCCCTGCAGGGTCTGAGTGTAGAATGTCTCCCGTTACTGGTCCACCCCTGGAGGGTCTGAGTGTAGTGTAAGAATGTCTCCAGGTACTAGTCCACCCCTGGAGGGTCTGAGTGTAGTCTAAGAATGTCTCCAGTTACTGGTCCACTCCTGGAGGGTTTGAGTGTAGTCTAAGAAGGTCTCCTGTTACTGGTCTACCCCTGGAGGGTCTGAGTGTAGAATGTCTCCAGGTACTGGTCCACCCGTGGAGGGTCTGAGTGTAGAATGTCTCCCGTTACTGGCCCACCCCTGGAGGGTCTGAGTGTAGAATGTCTCCCGTTACTGGTCCACCCCTGGAGGGTCTGAGTGTAGAATGTCTCCAGGTACTGGTCCACCCATGGAGGGTCTGAGTGTAGAATGTCTCCCGTTACTGGCCCACCCCTGGAGGGTCTGAGTGTAGAATGTCTCCCGTTACTGGTCCACCCCTGGAGGGTCTGAGTGTAGAATGTCTCCCGTTACTGGTCCACCCCTGGAGGGTCTGAGTGTAGAATGTCTCCAGTTACTGGTCCACCCCTGGAGGGTCTGAGTGTAGTCCAAGAATGTCTCCCATTACTGGTCCACCTCTGGAGGGTCTGAGTGTAGAATGTCTCCCGTTACTGGTCCACCCCTGGAGGGACTGAGTGTAGAATGTCTCCCGTTACTGGTCCACCCCTGGAGGGTCTGAGTGTAGAATGTCTCCCGTTACTGGCCCACCCCTGGAGGGTCTGAGTGTAGAATGTCTCCAGTTACTGGTCCACCCCTGGAGGGTCTGAGTGTAGTCCAAGAATGTCTCCCATTACTGGTCCACCTCCTGGAGGGTCTGAGTGTAGAATGTCTCCCGTTACTGGTCCACCCCTGGAGGGTCTGAGTGTAGAATGTCTCCCGTTACTGGTCCACCCCTGGAGGGTCTGAGTGTAGAATGTCTCCCGTTACTGGTCCACCCCTGGAGGGTCTGAGTGTAGAATGTCTCCCGTTACTGGTCCACCCCTGCAAGGTCTGAGTGTAGAATGTCTCCAGGTACTGGTCCACCCCTGGAGGGTCTGAGTGTAGAATGTCTCCCGTTACTGGTCCACCCCTGGAAGGTCTGAGTGTAGAATGTCTCCAGGTACTGGTCCACCCCTGGAGGGTCTGAGAGTAGAATGTCTCCTGTTACTGGTCCACCCCTGGAGGGTCTGAGTGTAGAATGTCTCCCGTTACTGGTCCACTCCTAGAGGGACTGAGTGTAGAATGTCTCCAGGTACTGGTCCACCCCTGGAGGGTCTGAGTGTAGTCTAAGAATGTCTCCAGTTACTGGTCCACCCCTGGAGGGTCCGAGTGTAGAATGTCTCCAGGTACTGGTCCACCCCTGGAGTGTCTGGCTTCTTCTACACTTACGTACTCTTGTAGTTTTCATATGAGAGCATTAGTTGTCATTTTGTATACTAGTGCAAAACTTACTTGGCTCTTCCTCATGAAAACTCTGAAACCGTGTCATGCGGTACCTCACGAGTACCTTGCACACAAGTGCATAACTTGCTTAGCTTTTCCTAGAGAGTAGCTTACCACAAGTTACACTCAAGAACCAAATACTTGTGTAAAAGGCGGGATAGTTATGTTGTGTAATGCATACTCTCCCTGAGGCAGCAAAGCCCTGTGTCCACTATTTGTACAGTCTGATAATCCGCTTTTCTCGGTTAGCTCTGCTGTGTAAGATACACATTCCCTGAGGCAGCAGATGTGTGATATTTGTACAGTCTGATAATTCGCTCTCCTCTGCAGCCCAGGCTCCTAGGGGATAGCTCTGTGCCTGATATTTTTCCAGTCTGATAATTCGCTTTCCTCTGTGTAGCCCAGGCTCCTAGGGGCTAACTCTGTGCCTGATATTTTTCCAGTCTGATAATTCGCTTTCCTCTGTGCAGCCCGGGCTCCTAGGGGATAGCTCTGTGTCTGATATTTTTACAGTCTGATAATTTGCTTTCCTGTCTGCAGCCCAAGCTCCTAGGGGATATCTCTGTTGTGTAAGGTATACACACCCTGAGGCATCAGACACCTGTGTCTGATATTTTTACAGCCTGATAACTCGCTTTCTTCCCTGCAGCCCCTAAGGAGTAGCACTGTTGTGTAAGGTGTACACTCCCTGAGGCAGCAGACACCTGTGTCTGATATCTGATATTTGGACATGCTGATAATCCGCTTTTCTCTCTGCAGTCCCTCATGGACAGCTCTGCTGTGTAAGGTGTACATTCCTTGAGGCAGCAGAGACCAGTGTCATAACGGGATAGCTCTTTTGTTTAAGGCATATATCCCCTGAGGTAGCAGAGACCAGTGTCTGATATTTGTAAAGTATAATAATTTGCTTTCCTCTCTGCAGCCCAAATTCCTAAGGGATATTTCTGTTGTGTACGGAATACATTCCCTGAGGCAGCAAAGACCAGTGTCTGAAATTTTTACAGTCTGAAAATTCGCTTTCTTCTCTGCAGCCCACGTTTCTAGGGGATAGCTCTGTTGTGTAAGGTCTACATTCCCCGAGGCAGCAGAGAACAGTGTCCAATATTTGTACAGTCTGATAAGTTGCTTTTCTCTCTGCAGCCCCTAAGGGATAGCTCTGTTTTGTAAGGTATACACTCCAGAGGCAGCAGAGACCAGTGCCATAAGGGATAGCTCTGCTGTGTAAGGTATACATTCCCTGAGGCAGCAGAGTGTCTGATATTTGGCCACTCTTTATAAATCGCTTTCATCTCTGCAGCCCCTAAGGTTGTTGTGTAAGGTGCACATTTCCTGGAACAGCAAAGATCAGGGTCCGATAATTGTACAGTCTGCAGCCCAAGCTCCTAGAGGACAGCTCTGTGGTGTAAGGTATATTCAAGTCGAAGGATAGCTCTGGCATTGAAGGAGTAAGTGTGTAATATTTACAATTTTTTGGTTCATAAGTAGAAATCCCACATCAGTATAACCTACATTTTATTCTGATGAGTTCTGCACAACCAGTTGTCTAATTCTGAGAGGTAAATTAGCCATATTGTTGTACGTTTTATCATGATCCCTCATAGAAAACCATTTCATTTAGTGCATGTGGTCAGACCACAAGTGTCCCCTTGAGGTGGGTTACACGGCTGTTTGAGTCATATGAAACTGCACTTAACACATTCTGGTGGAGAATGCACCAAAGCATAGTCATGACCTAGACCTGCTGGCTTTGTCAGTACTTGTTACTGCTGTGGAGGCATCACCAGCCTCTTATCATATTCCATTGCTTAATTTAATGCACATTTTTGTGTAACACATTTCTGTTTCTGGTTACTCACAGTCAGAATCGTGGGCATAGGCCTGATAGATGCATCTGGAACTTTGAAACAAAACGGATAGGAGACCATGCATGCGTGTGGAGACCATGCATGTGTGTGGCCCTTTGCAAGCTTTGCCCTCGGTTCACTTTTTCAGCTAAACAGAAAACATTGCATGTGGCGCTCCTAATGTTGTCCTGTCCGCGCCTAAGTTACTTACCCACAAAGCCATTATCCTAACAGGCAGGGTGAGGACATTTTTCAGTTTCTTAAACTCACGCTTTGTTGGACTCATAGATGCGTTTGTTGGACTTGGTGGAGGTGCGTGGTTTGTGCCAAGCTGTGTCCACCGGATGCTCTATCCTACTCACTGTCTGCGTTTCCTTTCTCAACAGCCAACAAGAAGCTGAAGTACATCAGCCTGGCCGTGCTGGTCGTGCAGAATGCCTCCCTGATCCTCACCATTCGCTATGTCAGGACCCTGCCGGGGGACAAGTTCTTTGCCACCACGGCAGTGGTGATGGCAGAGGTGCTGAAGGCCATCACCTGCCTGCTGCTGATCTTCGTGCAGAAGCGAGGTAAGTGCCCTGCATTACCTGGCATCACACGCTTATCACTTCTGTAGGTCCACACAGCCACCGGCTTGTACAGGGTGTCGGCTTCTGCTCAAGGGATCTGTGTGGGATCACATCTGACCGTGTCCCCCGGCTCCCTCAGGGTATGTTTCAGCAAACAGTGCTTCTTCAGGGAACCCTGCCACACTTATGTCCTGCATCACTGATTTCTTAAGTTGTAGTTTACAGTTTCATGCATCTCATCTGTCCTGTCCCCTTCTACCCCAGCAGTCAGTAACAGACCTTTCCACAGACAGTGCGGGATGTTGAGTTTGCAGTCTGGTTGTGACGCCTGGTGTTGCTTCCATGAACCTTGTGTTGGTAGTTCTTGGGTACGGTTATTCTGCAGTGCGCACGACAGGTTGGCACTAGCACTCTCATTTTCCTTCTCTCTGACAGTGGCTCAGAATGTGTTTGGGAGCTGGGGAATAAATCACAGTTCTGTACTTCTGCACAGGGCTGCACAGTTCCTCCTTGTGGTTCCCCTAGTACAGTAAATGTGTGTTCTTGTCTATGGCTGTCCATCAGGTTTCTGTGCAACTGGCTCCAACTGAGTTGGTTATGTTTGGGCTTGCCTTAACCCGGGCAGTCTGGCCACTCTGCCATGACCCCCCCCCCCCCCCCCTTCCTCTACCAACAAACACCTGTTGACATGGCTGCAGGGTTTAGTAGAAGACAGCACACAGGTGGTAAATCCCCTGTAATTTCTTCACATTTCTGATGTTTGTTACATTTTCCTGATGCAGGCCAACGCTTCACATTAGTTGTCCTAGTTGGTTCTTTAGCTCTGCAGCTCAGTTGTCGTTGAGGCCTTTGTCTCAAGTCCTCTTACTGTCACCTGGTTTAACTTCATAGCGGTCGGCTTGTCTCTGATTGCTAGCCATTCACAAGGCTTGGGCTGCTAGCGGTATCTCTGCTTTGGGAGGTCACTCTAGAGTCTGCTAAGGAGAAAGCAGACCTCAAGTGAGCCCTTTGACGACCTGGGGCTTCTTTAATCTGTAGCGAATGTTTTTTTTTTTCTACCAGACTTCTGCAACTTCCTTAGTTCTTAGTTCCTTTGTCCTTCTTTCAGGAGTGGGTGGGTGGGTCAAAGATTCCTTTGCCGCCAAGTGCACCAGCTGCTGCCTCCTATTGAGGGGTGTGTGGCCGTCTATGCTCTTCCCTCTTGAGGGGTGATTGACCCCTTTGAATTGAACTGCACCTGCTGGCCAGCCCAGCATTGCTACCTTTAATGCCTGTACTATCTGAGTGCCCCCCGCTTCCCACTTTCCCACTTCCGACAGACACTTGGCACCAATCCTTCCCCACTTTACCTTCTCTTTTGTCCACTTGATGCTCCTTCAGATGGGGAGGGGCACTGCCCCATCCTCTAGGTGCCATTTTGTGCATGAGTTTGGGCCATCCACTGGGTTCTGGCCCCTTGATACCTGCGTTGTGTGTCCAGGGCTTCTGCATGAGTGTGAATGGTTGGTCTCAACAAAGCTCTATTGAGCAGTAGTAAAAGAATAGCCAGTTGAAAATGTATCCTTTGAAGAACAAATTGATTTTAGGGATGAAGTTAAGGTGAGAACCGAAAATGACACCCAGGTTTGTAACCTTCTTGGAGGGCGTCAGTGAGCGCCCAGGTTGAAGTTGTGTGTGAAAGGGCAAGGCGTCCAGAGCAGCATTAGGTCAGTTTTTCAGCCCTTCAGCATTGGCCCTTTCTTAGGAGATACCGAAGATCTCCTTTGTGTGATTCGCTCCATGAATGCATTTGTCAAAGTAAGACTTTTGTGCGTTTCCTTGTGGCAGCGGTCCTAAACCTGTGGTCCGGGGACCCCTGGACCTCCGCACTGCCTACTCAGAGGGTCTGCGACTGCTTAGAAAATTAAGTAATATTAACACATTAACAGAGTATGAAATTGGAGGCTAAAAATGTAATGAGTGTCCTCAGATTTATTCATGGGAGCTGTGCAGGCGCATCAAGCAGAAGAATATAGTACGGATGGTGAGAAGCCTCAATTACATTTCTGAAAGCTCCATCCTTCCCACTAAAATTAAAATGTGGATTTTTTTGATTGATTCATTAGATAAAATATTTCATCATTTTTGTTTGCTGAATGCTTGTTTCTGCATTTTTGTGTATTGTTTTGCTGTCCAAATTATCAAAAATGCTTAGGCTGGGGGCCCTGGGATTCCAGTAATGATGCAGTGGATTTCCCCAGATTCCAATAATCATTCATTGGGGGTCCCTGTATTCCAGTAATGATTAAGTGGGGGTCCACAGAAGTCAGAAGGTTGAGAACCACTGCCTTACAATATCCCTTCTTTTGATACTTGCCTCTAGCCTTCTCAATATAGAAGTGCATCTTTTAGGTTCGAGATTATAGTTTCTTTTCTTTTTGGCCAACTCGTTGTTACACCATTTATTCAAGGGCATCTTTTTAGGTTTCTTTTTCCACACACCGTTGTGAGGCAGCAAGTCCTGTGTTTTAGCATCTCTCCAACCAGTAAAATGGTGAATTTCCTGTGGTTTAATAGTGGAAAAATATGTCCCACAAGGCTTTCCCACATTCTGTTGGGTTTTACTCATAATTGCATGGTACTGGGGCAAACTTACCTTCTGGTAACTGTGAACCGTGGCCCTTGTACTATGCAGCTCGAAATCAAGACCTTTGAAGCGGATCCTTCAAACCTGCTGCCAGGCCCAAAAAACCCATTACAATAATCCAGTATTGATGATGCACATGCAGCCACCATTAGGGCATTGGTTGTGTCGGGAAGAAAAAGGAATGCCTGTTTTAGCAATGGTAGATTATTAAAACTGGGACATTAAATCGACTTGGCTTGTGAATTAAATGAAAGCTTGTCAGTCGTCTTTTATACTAGGCTTTTTGGAGAAGGTGCCCATAACATTAGCGCAGTTGATATTGCTTGCATGCTCATTGTGCTTATAAAAATGTAAATTTCAGTTTTATTTGTAGTAAATAAAAAAATGCTTGCCCTACACTGGACCTCATGAACAATCACGTAGTTAGTGCATCGATTCCAACAACTTTGGATCTAACCAGATGAGAGTCTGTGTGTCCTTCACCTAGGATAAGGCATAAGATTAATGTTAGAAATGGGGTCTCTGGTTGGCAGCCAGTTTCCACTCTCTTCCAATTAGGGCCCCTCAATCTAGTCAGGGCAAGGGAGATACTCACTTAAGATAACCCCTGCTAACCCCCTTGGTAGCTTGGCACAAGCAGCCAGGCTTACCCCAAAGGCAATGTGTAAAGTATTTGTACCAACACACACAGTAAAACAGTGAAAACACTACAAACTGGACACCACAGCAGTTTAGAAAATAGCCAATATTTATCTAAATCAAACAAGACCAAAAGAACAAAAAATACAACATACACAAGTCAAGTTATGAATTTGTAAAGTAAAAAGAGTCTTACTCCATAGAAAACAATGAATGTGTTGAAGTTACACAAAGTATCTGGCTTTCATCAAAAATAAAGCCTCACAGGCAAGCGTGCATCGGAAAAGTCAGTGATGAGTTGATTCTTTACTCGCAAGTGAGGCCATGCATTTTTTCTTCTCCCGTTGGGTAGGTGATGTGTCGTTTTTCTCTCCTGCATGAGAGCGATGCATCAATTTCCTGACAGGCACCTTGGGTCTGGGCAGGTTCATGTTGATTTTGACACCCATTGATGCATGCGAAATCCGTCCGCATGAGGACGAGAACCCGTGTCGTTTCTCCAGCTGTGATGCAGGTGGTGCTTCGATTTCATCTGCGATGCAGGTGGCGCATCATTTTTACAGCCGTGTTGCAGATGGTCCGTCTAAATTTTCACTGCACAGCTCCTGTGCGTGGATTTTCACCTTGGTTCCACCAGCTTCACTTTTCAAGGGCTCTAGGACTGGACAGGGCACAACTTGGCAGTGTTAGATTCTCAGCAGAGAGTCCAGGTGCTGGCAGAGGAAGTCTTTGATGGCCCTGAACCTTCAAAACAGGAAGTAAGCTCAGTCCAAGCCCTTGGAGACACTTTACAAGCAGGAGTATACTACAAAGTCCTGTCCTTGTCCTCTTTCAGGCAGAAGCAGCAACTGCAAGCCAACCTGGCAAAGCACAGTCACAGGCAAAGGGGCAGTAGTCCCCCTTCCAGCTCTTCAGCTCTTCTCCTTGGCAGACGTTTCTCTTGTTTCCAGTCGTGATCTGAAAATCTGGGGGTTTGGGTCCACTACTTATACCCCTTTCTGCCTTTGAAGTAGGGAAACATCAAAGGAAAGTCTCTGTTGTTCATAATATCCTGTCTTGCCCGGGCATGTCTACAGACTCACACCAGGGGGTTGGAGACTGCATTGTGTGAGGGCCGGCACAGCCCATTCAGGTGTAAGTGACCAGTCCTTCCTCCACTTCAGCCCAGATGGCCCATCAGGATATGCAGGCTACACCCCAGCTTCCTTTGTGTCCCTGTCTAGAGGGGATTCACCATCAGCCCAACTGACAGTCTGACCCAGCCAGATAATATACAAGCAGGCAGAGTCACAGAAAGGTTTAAGTCAGAAAATGCCCACTTTCTAAAAGTGTCATTTTCAAACTGACAATTTAAAAACCAACCTTACAAAAATATGTATTTTTAAATTGTGAGCTCAGAGACAACAAACTCCAGATCTCTAGCTGCTCCCAAAGGGAAATTACACGTAAAAGATATTTAGAGGCAGCCCCCACGTTAATCAACGAGAGAGGTAGGCCTTGCAACAGTGAAAAACAAACCTGGCAGTATTTCACTGTTAGGGCATGAAAAACACACCAGTACATGTCCCACCTTTAACGTACACTGCACCTTGCCCCTGGGGCTGTCTAGGGCCTACCTTAAATGTATAAAAAGGGAAGGTTTGGGCCTGGCAAAAGGGTACACTTGCCAGATCAAATTGGCAGTTTAAAAGTGCACACACAAACACTGCAGTGGCAGGTCTGAGACATGTTCACAGAGCTACTCATGTGGGTGGCACAATCAGTGCTGCAGGCCCACTAGTAGCATTTGATTTAAGGCCCTGGGCACCTCTAGTGCACTTTACTAGGGTCTTACTCGTAAATCAAATGTGCAAATCATGGAAAAGCCACTTACACATACATTGTACGCACGGACCACTTGCACTTTAGCACTGGTCAGCAGTGGTAAAGTTCCCAGAATACCAAAAACAGCAAAAACAGAGTCCAGCACACAGTCAAAACATAGGAAGCAGAGGCAAAAAGACAGGGGAGATCCCGCCAAGGATGCCAGGTCTAACAATTCATTTTTGACAACGTTTGTATACAGATGTTAAAAAGCAAAGCGGATGAGTGTGAGCCTATTGGTGCCCTAATAGGCAAGCTCTAGCTTTGGAGTGGAAAGACTCAGATTTGACTGCCTGTATGCGGTTCTCCAAGAAGGATCTAACCAAATTCAGCACAGTGCGTTCAATCTCAGCCTTTTCAACCCGTTGATTAAGAGAGGATATGATCAACTATATCAAAGGCGGAGGAAAGATATGAAATATTGCTACCGTCATACACCATTTGCCCAGGTTTGCTACGTGTTCTGGAGTGGGTAAAATGAGAGCAGACACTGTACCTCTTCCTGGGTAGAATCTAAGCTCACATCTTCTAAAGCATTCATTCCCCCCATTATAGTGGGACGGACAATCTGGATGGAGCAGTCCCAAACCTTTGCGATGTATTGTACCATTCCTGAATAAAGTTATCCATCAGCGGAGAGAAAAGTCAACAAGTGCATGCCAAGCGAAGATCTAATGGAGACCCTTATTTTATTCCTTTTAGTGCTGTCTCCATGGCCTCCTCCTTCATTGTGCTAAAAGAATGCCACATTGGGAGGGCGGGGGAAGGGGTCCCACTGCTCTCCAGATCATCATTCTCTTTTACAAGAAGATCTTGGGATACATTTATGTCAGCATGTATCTTGAGTTTTAAAGTGAAAATACCGAAAGCTTATTACAGAAATCTTGTGAACAGGGCAAAGAATGTGTTACTCACATTCGCAGAGACGCTTGGTATCAAAATCAACTTATGTGAGAAGTTACTTACTTCCTCAATCTGTTTAGCTAGAAAATCTGACATTGCTTTCATGATATTGTTTTTTTAATTTGTTAACTGTCTGTTCAATATAATACTGTCCTCCTCCCTGTTGTGTACCTGCCAACATCTTTCTGCTAGTCTAGACCATAAACCTACTGTCAAAGGCCGAGTTATTCCAAAGAGCTCACATGGTTCACCTCCTGGTATTTTGCTCATTGATATGTAGGTTAAAACCACCCCTCTCTAGAGCCATATGTATGTTGTGGGTGAGTGTGTTGCTTTTAGGGTATGCCCCTTTGTTGAAGGCTGTGTTGCGGGGTGTGGAGCTGCTTATAAACATTTATAGTCAACTACCCCTAGTGTTGGGCACAGTAGCACATTTGATTTACATTTAGCTTATTTCACTGTGTTCCCTGGAAGCCCTGATGTTCATTTCTGGTCCTTCATGATTGTTTGTTTTCTCATCCCTCTGCCTGCAGGTAGCGTGAAGCAGTTTGTGCTATTCCTGTACGACTCCATCATATTACAGTACATGGATACCCTGAAGCTGGCTGTCCCATCCCTCATTTACACACTACAGAACAACTTGCAATATATTGCTATTTCCAACCTGCCCGCTGCCACCTTTCAGGTAAGCCCTGCAGTGGGTCTCTCAAGGGGCCCTCGGGCCAAATGTGCATCACTAGCAATTTTAGTCTGTGTTTCGAAAGTAGAAGAGACTATAAGCCACACGTTTTAGCTGTAGTACCTAGCTTTCTAAATGTAAGTACCCTAGAATCTACATATTGCATGATGGTCATCATGGAATAAGTAAATTCTAGAGATAGCTAGTTACCCCATCAACATTTCTACTCCATCAAAAGGGTGTACCAATAGTTAATTTTGGTGTAGTCATCAACATTCGCACTCTTTCCAAGCAAATCTACATATAGGTTGCCCAAGTAAGGAGGCTGTCATTAGTAATCAAACTAACATTCAACAAATCCTGCACAGAATTGCCACAGAAACAGTAGTATTTGGACCAAAGTCCACGTAATCTTCAGCTGTGTTCTTCACACATGTGAAGCCACTCTGTGCCACACTTGTTTGATGATCTAAAGACCCCAGCTGTGTTGATATGGTCTCTTGGAGCAATGGAGCGCTAATCTACTGGATATCCAATAAAAACAAATAGCGTGGTTAAGTCTTTTTAAAGGGAGGAGATAAGCTGATTCCAGATTGCCTGGACAAGACACAATAAATTTGATTCTTGTCTTTCTTGGTCCTCCTAGCTCGAGAAATGATGTAATTGGTGATTAACTGAAACTCTCATGAGTAGATAACAGGATCCATCTATTTTGCCCCACAAACCACTAGACCAAAAAATGACACTTTTATTTCCCCCTCAGAGTTTGAATGAATTACTTCATACTTTGCAATATAATTCTCCCTGGCAGAAGAGCAGTTAGGATCACTAGGAACAGCATTTTTATTTTTTTTATTTTATTATCTGTTTTTGTTTTTCTCGTCTGCAACAGTTGTTGCCCAGCTTATATTTTTGATGTGTTATTCTAAAATTGGTGTTTTTCTTGTCTTTTTAGATATTCTTTTGGTAGATCTATGTTTTTTTCTTGAAGTCTTTTTACTTTAATCTTCTATGTCAGGTATGTCTGGACAAAAGTGCCTGATGGATAATAGGGAGCCACATCCTGTCCCACTTTTGTGCATTTTGTCTGCACTGTGCCACATCTAGTGTCCACTCAAACACTTGCTTCAGATATGGTGTGGCTCCCTCAATAGTCTAGACTCTGCTGGAATGCGGTTACACCCAGAGTGTACCTCCTAAAGCTGTTGTGTCCAGAAGATGTGAGACTATTCATGAGCCTCTTGCACACAAGATCCCTTGATTTCCACAGGCAACATGACTGTGGCTTCTATAGGCCCATTCACATAGATATGTCTGATACACTTATATTGCAATATGAATCAATACATATTATCAGGAAAGACCATGTTGAACTCCTTCCTTTCTCTTGCGGTTATTTAGAAATAGAGTCACAATCACCCAACCCAAAGCTAAAATCCCCATCCGTCATCTTTCATGTCACCTCATCTGTGGGGTATGTTTTTGTCATCAGGCCCAGTCACAGGCTCCAGGTAGTCTTTGGAGAGCACCCCAAGTGTGTTGATGCAGGAATTTTCATGTACTGTTGTGGCGCTGTTGTGTCAGTGGTTTTTGCGGGTCTGGCTGAGCATCACCAAAGTGAACATCCTATCCCACAGTTTGTTCTGAAATGGGCTGTTAATCACGTTTCAGCAGGTTATCTTAATTGTTTGAATGTATGAGGATCATGAGAAAGGTCAAAGTTGTGCCACCATAGTGGGGAGATAAGGTTTAGGGATGGGTCGGGATAATATTCCCTCCTCTATCGTTTGAGTTAAGCCAAACAGTGACTGAATAAATACCCTGTTTTATCTCTCCGCATTTAGGTAAGCTTTCATGATCACATTGTTACCTTAAAAGAATCTTACTTTGACAAAATGTTCACCATTACAGGATTTGGGCAAAGCTTGTCCAAGGGCTGATTAAGTGACCTATCCGCCGTTTGGGTGTTGACAACTTATCCTTGCAGTTAAGCATGAAAATCTAGTTTTCTTACTTACCTTTAGGAGAATTATTTTTCTGATTTCACTTTGTCTTTGTTTAAAATTCTTTCGAAGTGTGGGAGGAAGATGACCAAAGAGAACCAACACTCTAGTGCCTTTTTTGGCTGTCAGATCACTGATAATGTGACGACTGCAAGCAGTGAAAGGCCGCAAAATTCTAAATACTTTCAAGCAGGTTTAGGCCATTTTGCCTCCCCAGACATCATCTTCATCTAGCTCATCCAGACTATCTTTTGTGCCTGGAAAAAAAACAAATTAAGGCAGGCCTTCAACTCTGCCTCCTTGTAGGAAACCATGCTACGTTTATTGCATTTATATTTTATAGAGTACACTTACGCTAAGCTTCTTAGCACTGAGACGGTACATTAAAATGGACTTCTGTGGAGTGAGAATTGTTGATTTTTCTAATTGAAAAGTATCACTTTAATCTCTCTCTTGAACTTTGCTAAGTTGGGTTTTGCCCAAACAATCACAAGAGGGTTCCATATTTTCACTGCAGCAAATGAGTAAAACATGGCCTTGAATGGATTATAATCGACCCTCTGCAGTGCCTTAGGCCCTGTCACATCCCAATCACTGTTGCTAAAAGCTGGCAACATTTATATCCTCCTTCATTCTTGTTCCCGTTGGCATTGATGACTTTTTCCGTTTGGAAGGACTTCGTGCACAACAAGGTTGAAATCTTCATGATGGCCCGGTTGGCGTGGGGCAAGTTATTGCCATCAAGAGAACATGTATAAGTGTGTTCAGCATATCCTGAACATATTTTGGTGGAATCCTTCTTTAAAGACATGTAATGGACTTTCTGCTCTTCCTACAAACCCAGGAGAAAGCATCTTTGGAGGCAGTCTCCGGCTATAGAAAGACAAATGGACATAGCGCTTCCCAGGACCCTTAACTCTTACATGGAGTGCATTAGTATAAACGGAACCATTTGTTCTGGCTTGAATACATCTTCAGGTGCTTATGGGGAGGAACATTTCATTTTGACTCTTCCTTATGTTGGGGATAGGCTGACTAAGCTCGACTCCAAACAACGTTACATCTTAATCAGAGATAGCAAGGGATGCTGCAGGCTTACTTAATGTCCCTGTTAAATGAACAGTCTTCAATTTTAAAACTGTAGAATCTATCACAGAGTCTAAATATAATGGCCCTTTACTCCCAGCATTTTTTGGCATGCCTGCAGTGATGGCACATTGAAAATATATCTCCTCTCAAGAATCCAGTGTTTGCGATAAAGTTCCTGCAGGTTAGGCTGTAGTTTTGGCAGCTAAATAGAAGAGCCTTTAAGTTGGCTGGAAGCCTTTTGCCTACAGTGAGAGGATCAGTCTAATTGGGAAGAACTCAGCACTCTCAATGCTTCAGCCTTAAGGGAAGCAGGTTGTAAAATTGTGGTGGGCAGGCATGAAAGGCCCTGTGGGCTAATCCACCATCGTCTCAGTTGGTGGTTCAGTAAAACTTAATCTGCTATTGTGCCCACGCAACACCCTTCTTTGGAACACAAGCAGGTATGCTTGACTTGCGCAATATAGTGTTAAAAGCAGGCTGGTTAGAGAACAGATCATAAAGGAATAACATACACAACATAGATACAGACAGGAATATTGGTGTTTGGTCTTAAATCTAAAGCAGGACTTTACATGTGTAGCCATTTGGAGTGATTTCTGGACAGTTTGTTTTGTATAACCCCAATGTTCAAGTCTGCATCTATGTTGTGTATGTTATTCCTTTATGCTCCTCTGTTTTCTACATTTGTTCAATATTTTGAGGTGTTTCTTGTGGACTGTGTAATAACTTTATGGAAATCCTGAAATCTTAAATATGATATAAAAATAAGTCAACACACTCAGGATTAATGTACTGAATTGTGTGTGATTCATAGTCTGTGGAGGTCTGCTTTGCTCAATGTGTACAATTATTGATCCCTCCCTCATTTTGGCCCTACTTGTGTATCTCTGTGCTCATAGAGACATTACAAAGTAGGGCTTCTCCAAGACCTGCAGTACCATTGGTCTCTGCCTTTTCTCTTAAGATAACAGCCCCCAGGCTCCTGAAAAAAGATAAAGCCTTTGAATAAGACCCGGTTTATTTGAGGCAAGACTGAAGCTGGATTTAGATATAGTATCGACTATCAGAGAAGAAGGGGCGTCTGCGCCAGAGGACGGTCCAAATAGAAGAAGAAAGCAAAAGATGATGCAGTGGAAAGAAAGGTTTGTGTTACTGCAGCTGTGGCTATTAAGACTACAAGTGCTTGAGTACTTCTCAGGAGGGATGGCAGAGCACTGTGGGAGTCTCTTACCTACTTTTGCAGATGATCTCCCAAAGGGAGGAGACACCAGTTTTTGGACCTAATTTAATGAACAAACAGTTTCCAAGCCACACATCGGTATAGGACTGATTCTGCAGATCTAGCTGTCAGAGTTTTGTCATGGCATTGTATTCTGTAATCCACCCTAGCTTTAGCTGACAACTCTGAAACCAGATGCGCAGATTAAGATTATGGATCTCCCTTTTCTTGGAGCAGTCCTACCTGAGCCTCACACAGATGATGGGATGGAATGCTTGAAGTAGGAGGCGGGAAACCTTACTGGCGAAAACCTTGGAATTGGAGCAAAAGAAAAGGTTTTACCGATCCCAGTACAGGCGAAGGATGCCAGACACCAACAAAGGTTACAGGATTTTTCCTTTCAATCCCCATGGTCAGGGACAGCATCAGTCCCAGTATCATCGCAGAGGCAGTCAAGGAATGGGCAAACAGCCACAGCATTCTTACAGGTCAGGCGTCTGTGCACAATCCATACATCCCCTTCCTCTGATAACCACTCTGGTGAGAGTGAGTGTATCACACCATCTGGAGAGGGGAGGTTGTAACTACTGACAGTTTGCTCTTGCAGATCGTTCAGGGCGGCTACACTATCCAACTCAAACCTTCTCCACCACTTATACCTCCAAACCAGTGCGGAAACGTCATTTGCTGCAGTTACTAAAGAAGTAAAATCTCTACTCCAGAAAGATGTAATAGAACCAGTTCTTCCATCTCAAAGAGGAAACAAAATCTATTCCAGACATTTTCTGGTTCCCAAGAAGGGCCCCAAACAGTAATTCTGGCCGATTCTTGACCCACAACAGGCTACGAAGTGCATCAAGAAACAAACGTTTGGGATGTTGACCCTGCATCAGCTGTACCCACAACTTAAGAGGGGAGGCTGGATACGTTATGTAGGTCCACAGTATGCTTACTGTCACATACCAATGGAAGTAAAGCACAGAAAGGTCCTAAGATTCATAATAGAAAAGGCTCAATATCAGTAGAGGCCTACCTTTCAGACTGAAATCTGCCCAGAGAACATTCTCCATGTGCATGTCTACATTTATCCCTAACTGGATGACTGGTTGAGAAAGGCCTGGTCTGCTCATCAGACACATTTGGATTTTAACACTATGGCCAACTTATTACGACGCCTAGGCTTATGCATCAACCTTGAGAAATCAAATTAGTCTCCAGTGCAGCTTCTCCACAATCTGGGAGCTGATCTTTCCGCTCGAATGGTAGAAGTGTGTCCTTCACAGAAAAGAGGATGTACCACTTTGCCCAAATGCCACTGATTGCTGCAAACACCACATCCAACGGCTGAACAGATGTTATCCCTGCTGGGGTCAATGGCATTATGCATTTTCCTATCTCCAAAGCCAGGCCTTCACATGACACCATTACAACAGTACCTAGAAAATTATTGGTCCCTATCCAGAGACAACTGGGAAGACAAATTACTTCTCACGACACAAGTCAAACATTCTCTAATGTGGTGGTGTAAGGGAAGCAGTCTCTTAAAGGGAATTCCTTTCCATCAGGATCTGCTAAGCCAAACTATTGTGGCAGGTGATGACGTGCTCCTCTGCAAGATCTTGCTGTGCAAGGACTGTGGTCAGACACTCAACATCTTTACCACATAAAGGTCCTTCAGCTGAACCGCCCATCTAGCCTTGAAAGTATTTGCTCCATCTCTGACTTTGAGCACGATCTTGATGCAAATGGTCAGTACAAGAACTAAGCACTGTCTAAACAAGCATGGGCCTACCTCCTAGCAGGATGCCCAGGCGCGTCGGGTACCCTGATAACTGATTTCCAAACAGGGTGTTTTGTTTCCACTTCTGTTTGTATTAGTGAGTTTCTTTCTGCTCTGTGAGCACCATCCAGGAGTTCGGAGTTTGGTCCGCTTGATCTAAAGTAAGAGACTCCCTCAAGAGATCTGGTAGAATCTAAACAATCTGAGATGCCCATTGAAGTCTAATACATGTGTAATGCAAAATAAATTGTAGCCAGCAAAAAATTAAGAGTGCAAATTCATAATTTCAATGGACCAACGCTTCGCTGTCTGAGCTGTTGGAACATACAATGCTACATTCACTTCAGTGTTATCTGTCTTGTATACATTTTCTATGATGCTGCAAGTGGGGAATGTAACGTGGTAGACTGTGAAACTCACAATAACTTCTAACGAGCAGATGCCTAGCTCTTCTTGTGGGAGGAATGCAGAAAGACCTTGGAACCTAGATACAGTGACATGGTTGAATGCTTACTTCACCAAGTATGTAGTTTTACTCTTGTGTATGCCAAGTTCAGCATGAGGCTTCCCTTACTTGAGCAGTCGGGCTTAATGTGTAATGTTCAGTACTGAAATGCAAGATGGCAGAACATGTGAATGTGCAATAATGGGAATGTGGATTTAAAAGAATAATACAAAAGACTATCATAGCACTTCATGCAGGAGTAAAAATGACTTCACTGGGATTTTCACTCTTAATGAATCCCGGCAAGTCTTTATGAGGACCGATTTGTTTCTCCATCACCCCTGGCCAGACTTTTGTGGATTTCCTTGTTTCTTGTGTGTAGTTTGTGATGCAGGTGGGTGCCCCTAGAATGAATGTTTCACTTCCTGTCCTTTTGTTTTTTAATTCGGATGTTAGTTTAGGGTTGGAATCTTTTACTCCTATGGCCATGTGTGGCTGATGGCATACAAAACTTTAGTGATTCTCCTTCTTTTGTCTAGGATGCGCCATGCCTGTTTGAGTGTTCAGTGTGCACCTCCTCATCTTCTCTTATCACTGCTCTGGAAAGAGGCTTCAGTCCAGACCAGTGCTCCTCGCTGCTCTTCCTGGGTGGACTTGCCAAAGATGGCCACTGTGTCTACACTAGTACTTGCTACCACAGTGTGATCCTGCCAACTCCTTCTCCGTGACACAGCTCTTCTTTTATGGTCGCTGGGAAACCATGGCCCTCTCTTCTTGTTTCATTCAGTTTATGGCAGCATTTGCTTGTTTGAAGGCCCCCATGGATAAGGCTTGGAGAGATCTCACTTCAAGAACTTCTCCATTGGTCCCCTACGCTCCACTTTTGACATGTAGGCGATCTGAATGAATGTATAACTTGGTGATCCTGGGCCAGTGTCACAAACACATTCTTTCTTCACTATGCAGGCTTGGAACAGGTCCCTACACCTGTCTTTGGTCAGATTGTGCTGTCTGTAGCATGTACAATGAAACACAGAGGAGCGGCTTTTACGTCATGTCTCTGACCTGTACTGTTTGAAGATCATATGCCTGCCTATGGATGTTCTAAGTTAATGTCTGCACTATTGGCAGTGAGGTGTCGTGCACCGATTCTGGCTCTGTGCATGGTTGTTGAAGATGTTAGTGACGTGGTCTATCTCTTTCTATATGATGCAGTTCCTCTATACATACCTTTAGGACATCCCAGTGTAAAACTAAGAATAGGAGTGCTGGGTACAGCGCTTTATGGGAGTCCATTGACTCTAGAGGCTCCTATATGCACAATTATTTTTCTTTTCACAATCTTGATACCGTAGTAGGATTCTGTTCCGCTCCCAGTGAAGGAGTATGGCTTAATGGTCATGCCTCTTGCCCTGGACTGAGACCATACTCCTTGTTCAGCCTCGAATCTGTGGACCACAACCTACCAATGTTCAACGGAAGGTGAGCTGAAGCCATGCGAGGAGAGCCAGGCCTCCAACACCGGAGTAGGAATTGGTCCAATGGTCCACCTTGCGGATGGCCAAAGGGCATATTAGATGCGTTACAATGCCCCAGTGCTGTGGTTTCCTAACACCCCCAGGTGGAAAAAAAAATCATTGGGCCTCCCCTCAGAATTTTTCCACAATTATTCTACTAAGTTGGAAATATTTAAATATGTCTTGACTTATTTGCTCATTGTAGTTAAGTTCTGTTACCGTTTAAAAATGCAATAAATTATTTTCTTCTGAAAACAGAGCACTGTTATCTGCATAATGCATCTTTGGGCCTGAGCCTGGCGCCCCTTCTGGGATCACTTGAGGCCCCCCTAGGGGAGGCCCACCCCCCCAGTTTAAAGATCCCTGCCCTAGTGGGTCATATCAGGAGCATCCATGACAGAAAAGTGCTTAGCAATAGAGGCTGCCCCTAAGCTGCTTTGACACCAGAGTAATTCAAAGCAGTAAAAGTGCAACAAATACAGCGATTCCCGTTCCTACTGAAAATCATTCATGTCCTTGTGTGGTGTTTTATCTGTTCTAACCGGTTTTAATTAAAAAAACAGCCCGGAAAACCTAGTTATAGGTCGGCACCTGGTCATCTGCCTAATACCTGTAGATGGTGATCTCCTATTGCCTCAGACCTCTGTTCATCCAGCCTCTTCCCAGCACTCTATGCTGTACTGACCCCTGTTTGTGAGCAAAGGAGGCTTCTATTGGAGATAGACCTGGTTCAAAGAGCGTTTATCCAAAGTGTACCTCTTGTTGGCTCTGATGTTAGAAGACCCTTCCATTGTAGCCTGGCTTGGATTCCCACTCTGTATTTTTCGAGTCTGATGCCATTTCTCTTGAGTAACCTTATCACCTCTGGTTTCACACTTCCCTTGTTCTGCTGCTGCTTAGTGACTTGTATCAACCAAACAAGTAACTGAAGCGAACCTCCTATTGCACAGCGAGGTGTCACCACTCCAGTTCCAACACTTTTGTTTCTGAGGCATTTCACACTCTGGCATCGCCAGTCAGGAATGTGAGAGGATATGTTTTTACTGAACAGTCAGAAAGTTTGCTTTTTAGGAAGTCGCTTAATTTAAAATACACAGCCCGAGAAGGGTTTTTGACTCCATAGCATGCGTAGTGGTCCTGCAGTTGACGATCTTGTCTTCGCCTGTGACCGCTGGCTGTTTTGTTTTTCAGGTCACATACCAGCTGAAGATCCTGACGACAGCCATCTTTTCCGTGCTAATGCTGAAGAAGAGCCTGTCCCGGCTGCAGTGGGTGTCCCTGGTGCTGCTCTTCACCGGCGTGGCCATCGTGCAACTTGAACAGACCGGCAGTAAGAAGGTACAAGCTGCAGACCAGAACTATCTTGTGGGCCTGGTGGCCGTTATTGTCTCATGCCTCTCGTCCGGCTTCGCAGGAGTCTACTTTGAAAAGATCCTGAAGGGAAGCTCGGCCTCAGTCTGGCTGCGCAATGTTCAGCTGGGCATTTTTGGCACCAGCCTGGGACTGCTGGGAATGTGGTACAATGATGGGGCCGAAGTGGCTGAACGCGGGTTCTTTTTTGGGTACACGCCCTGCGTTTGGACAGTGATTTTTAACCAGGCATTTGGCGGCCTGCTGGTGGCCGTGGTGGTGAAGTACGCAGACAACATCCTGAAAGGCTTTGCCACCTCTTTCTCCATCATTGTCTCCACCGTGGCCTCTGTTTACCTCTTCAACTTCCACATTAACTTACTCTTCACGTGTGGCGCCGGACTGGTGATTGGAGCAGTTTACATGTACAGTCTGCCCAAGACGCCTGCACTGGCACTGCCGCTCTCCTCCGAGAAAGAAGGATTCCTGCCAAAGTCAGTGCTGGTGAAGTGAGACTTCTCTCATTCTTCTTCTGAACTGCTCCCTCCTTCTCCTCTAGACACCCTTAACCCTGGAGCCTGCTGCTCACTAACCTCCTTTCATACACCACTACATTCTCTTAACTGCATCAACAGATTAACCTTTCCAGCCTACTAAATCAGTGATCTCTTCTGGAAGGGAAGTATTTTCCAAGCCATAGGTGACCTGCTTTTAAAGGTCTCCATGTTGAGAAGCAGTGGGGCTACGAGGGAGCAAAACTGAGTGGAGCAGGTTTAGGAAGGAACCTGCCTCTGAGATACTGCCTGGCAATGGCTTTTCTAGAGAGACAGACAAAAGTGGGGAAAGGGGATGACAGATGTGTGCTTGAATCCTCCTCCAGTCGTGTCAAATAATGACATTGGATACTGAGGCTTGTGCCCCCTCTTCTGTCGTACCAGCTGAAGTGCTACCAGCGCATAGTGTTGAACTGAGGCGGAGCTTGGTGGCAGCCATCCTGGGGCTTGGAGCCCATCACCCAGTGAGCGATCTCTGCACCTCGCGGTCATGGGAGGTGAAGCTTGGTGGCAAGCTTCACAAACTCTGGTAAAGGTTTATCAAACTGATAGTTCTGCTGACTGTATTCTGGCTTTCATAGCCGTCCTTGGGAAGCTGACCACAAGTCCCTCAAACAAGCACTGGCTTTGATCACAATTAAGTTATACTGAAATTAGATTTGTCAGCTGCTGCTGGGGAGGGTTGTGCAGGAGTGTACATGGTGCCAGGGCCAGACTTACACAGCCCACAGAACCTGGCAGTCATGCATTGCATTTGGGCTGCCCCAGGTAGTCCAAGCTGGCTGCTGCTGGGTGTATCTCTTGCAGTGCTGCCTGGCCATCGAGTGGTGCCTGCTTCCTTGTTTAGATGTTTTACAATGCCCCTCAGCAAGTAACAGCCCATCATACATAAGCATGCTAAGGAATCCCATCTGTCAATCTACCCTGATGCCATCCCCCATCAAAAGGGCTCAAGTGGGACTGGAGCAGGCACCTGCGGATAACAGTGTTGCTGTCCCAAAAGAGAGTAAGAGTTCCTTCCCACATATGGGAACTGGTGTTAGTATTTTTATGATCGGCGCGTTTGCCCTCACCACCTCCACCACCCCATTGCCTCTTCCGTTGCAGGTCTTTATTGATTTCCTAAGCTATGTTTGTGCTGTTTGAGATGCAGGTCTCCTGTATAATGAGTGACTCTGCTGGGCTGCGAGTGACCAAATTGGCACTGGCATTTGTATTAGAGGAAAATACAATGGTAGGTGGATAAGAGCAGAGAGGATCTTAACACATTTGCAGTGCCAAAGCACCAGTGACAACACAAACTGACCACCAGTAAGCACATATAGGCGAGAACATAAAAATAAAACCGCATAATCACAAAATATAGAGAGCAAGTCACTTAGCAGCTCATGGGCAAGACAAAACACCCCCACCGCCCACAAAATACTGGAACCAGGAGAAGCGTGCCCATGGAGACACACTCTTGTGCACTCCTCCAGAGAATGCCTATCACTGAGAAAAATGATTACACTCACATTGCCAACCAAGGTAGTATGACTGAGAGATACATCCACATATGCAAGCCGGAAAGAAAATGTACTCCAATGTTAGAATGCATGCAGGGAGCTGAGAAGCAGACAAAGAGTAAAGACAAGAAAACAAAAAGACACGCCCATACAAGAGAAGTAGAAACACACTGGACTGTGGAACAAACACAGGGCTAGTCCACGATCAGAAAAAAGATAGGACTGATGGGAAACACAACCAGTGTGACGAGGGCCGTAGAACGATGATTGGGCCAGGAAGACACACTGAGCGAAGAGCTGGAAGACTTTAAAATTTGACAAAATAACACACAGTCATAAAAAGATAAAGGAGGACATTTCAGACAACTTTTTAAAAAGCCAGGAAGTGGTAGGACTAAGGAAATAGTAGACAGTATGCAGAGGCTAGAAATGGGAGGGTTGAAGAGACCACATGCACATAACTGGCCTAGGGCAAGAAAAGGGCAGGGCAGACATAATGTACGGTCACAGAGTCAGCTCTGGTTTAAATAAAAGAAGCCTTGGAGAGAGATGATACATGCTGCAAGGTCAGACTACGGCCCCCTGCGCACCATAACCCACCTCAGCGGAGGACCCCCAAAGGCGTAGAACTGAAGAACAACACAGACAGCCACATCTCTGCCCTACAGCCCCTTCACTCCCCATCCAAATGTCACCAAATCATGAACACATTCTCCGGTCAGTGCCACAAAATGTTTCATTCCCCCCCCCCCCCCCCCCCCCAAACCATCATTCCTCACTCACTGCTAGTTAAGGCACCAATGCAGAAATGCCAGGAGCAGCTATACTGGGGTCATTTGTTCTTTCTTTAGCAATCAGCAGAGGTTGCGGGCACCTCCACTCTAATCAATGAACAATCAATGGGGTCTATCTGTGGTTATTGTTACGGGGATGAATAATGTTCAGTGTTGGAATTGTTTCATTATGGATACTTGTGCCAACACCTTTCAAAAATAAATTTATTTCTATTTGTTAAAGAGTCAAGTGTTGCTGCTTTTGCAGGGGACGGTATGTTTCATTTTCCCTCCAAGTGACCAAGAGTACACCAGTGAGGCCTCTCCTAAGCTTCCAGTTGCCCTTCATCAGCAGAGGCTGAGGGAAGCCCTCAAGCGACAGTTCCGGACCATACCTTGGACATGAATGGGAACTAAAGAGCGCTGCCACCGGTTCAGAACAAGTTGAAGGTCTTTCACCATCTTCGCCTTCAGGCCTTTAACCATCAACTATGGCTGAGCTGTCTTCATTCATTACTGGCTCAGATCATAGCAGCTGTAAGCCTGTTCACAGCTTGGCTGTGCCCCTTTCATTTATTACTGTCAGCTCTAGGCTGTTCACATCTAGGCTGTGCTCCCTTTTTTCATTACTGTTTCAGATCATAGCAGCTGGAAGGCTGTTCACCTCTGGGCTGTGCTCCCTTCTTTCATTACTGTTTCAGTTCATTGCAGCTGGAAGGCTGTTCACCTCTGGGCTGTGCTCCCTTCTTTCATTAATGCTTCAGATCATAGCAGCTGGAAGGCTGTTCACATCTAGGCTGTGCTCCCTTCTTTCATTACTGTTTCAGATCATAGCAGTTGGAAGGCAGTTCCCCTCTGGGCTGTGCTCCCTTCTTTCATTACTGTTTCAGATCATAGCAGCTGGAAGGCTGTTCACATCTAGGCTGTGCTCCCTTCTTTCATTACTGCTTCAGATCATAGCAGCTGGAAGGCTGTTCACATCTAGGCTGTGCTCTCTTCTTTCATTACTGTTTCAGATCATAGCAGCTGGAAGGCTGTTCACGTCTCAGGCTCTGCTTCATTTATTAACCGCAGTGTGTCCAATTATGAAAGCCTGGAGGTCTTTTAGTGTCAGATTGTAACTCCATCTATCTTCTCACAGGTTCATTCCCCCACAGACTACACAGCTTTTCACATGGATGGCCATTGTTCAATTCTTTAGCGTTCAGTATGAGACCTGAGCATGAGCGCTGCCCAGTAGGCACCCTGGCACTCGACTTGCCCACTCAGTTTCTTTATCTCCGTTTCTTTTCTTCACCTAGGTGGGCAAAGTAGTGTGGCTGTTCCCTCTAAATTGAGAAGCTGTCTTCTATGAAAAAATAGATCCTAATTCTTCAAAGCCATACCTGTGGCGGAAGGGTACTATAGCGCTACAGCGTAAAACAGCAGATGTACCATGTACTGCCAGTTACCAGATTAGACGCTAATATTTCAATCTTGAGCCAATATGGCCTGTAGAAATCTAGAGTCCCCTTCTACAGTCATAAATCCTGTTATAGATGGTAGCACCACCTTGGGGAGAGTACTGTAAATACACCCTTGTTGCATCCACACTTGACAGGTATGGTGTCTTCCTACTACTTACATTGGAAGGTTACTTGCTGCTAGGATGTGGTCTCTGTCTTAGATAACATAAACTGCTTTCTACTACTTTACCCAAAGTACCAACATTGGTTGAATTCCAAAAACCAGTGCGATTCTAGGTTTCAAAAATACACAATAGTTCATTACTATTTTGTTTCTAAAACTAATAATATCTTGTAAAAGTATGAACTTTCTTGGAACTTCAGGAAAACACAAAGGGCTGATGTAGCGAAGAAGTTTACAGTGCAACCCTGGGAACATTTGCTGGCTTTGAGAAGACATTGGCAGTGTACGACTTTGTAGTGCAATTCACGGTTGGCATTGTGAATGCAGTTTCCAAACTCTGATCTTCTATCAGAGGTCTTAAAGTGTTCATCTTAAGTCATATGGTAATCAGCTGCAAGATGGAGGCTGTCCATGGTGGACAACTTCCACTGTGCATGTGACCGCTGCCACCTGTAGGGTGACCACACAGTGATCCAGTGGATCTCGGGGTGCTCCCTCTTGATGTCATCCAGGACAATAGACCTGATTTAGGTGGGAGACTCCTGATTTTTTTAAGCCAAAATTGACTTTATTGTGGCTGTCTCCTGCCTGAAATTGCCTCTGCTTCTGTAGACATCAATGGAGAAAATATATTCTCCCGTTTATTTATTTTTTAATCTCCCACTTTCCTCTTTTAAAATGTTGACGTGTCTAGTGTTACTTTCTGAGCGGCAGAGGTTGCAGTGCTGGTACCTTGCAGAAGCAAGCATAGACTTTTCACGAAGCAAAGGGTTGGTTCTTATTTCACTGCACAAAGGTATGCATTATTCTGTTATAAACCTGTTGTTAATAGAGCTCCACATCCATAAGCGAATTGCACATTAAACCACTTCAAACAGACTCGCACCCTTGTTAAAAAGTGGATCAATTGCTTTAAAGCTTACATTACTCTTCCAAGCCCTCACCTGGAGAGTGGCAATTCTTACAGTTATTTAATTTTCCTTGTTAATATTTAAAATCCATATATTCAAATAGAGCATGACATTCTGGGCTCTTATCACAAACTGCATTCTGTAGTGTTTAGTAGCATTAGAATAGTATGACTACCGGACTGCAATATGCTATTCATAAACCTTCATGCGGAGCTGTCTGCTTCCCGAGTCTTTTATGTGCCACTCCGCGCTGTGGAGATCTCCTCACACGTATGTATACGTTCTAGTAGTACATGCGGGAGCAAAAGGGGGAGTGGCTGGAAATGGGCAATACTTACTACTTGAGGGGGAGGGTTTTTTGCAGGACTTAAAACAGATTAAGGGAGAACTAGGAAGGGGCATGCCCCCACTCACAAAAGGGTAAACCCATTGCTATTCACAGACTGCGCTTCTGTAGTTACTGCAGCCAGAAGGACCAAAAACGGTCATAAATTTACATCAAGTACCACCAATAGCTACTCACAGGTAATACAAGACCCTCCCATAGAGATAGGACCTAAAAAACAAAAACAAAGGAAATAATGTTAAACTAAATTCATGCATGTAAACTTTGTTAAAATATGTATATTTTAATGTTAAAAAATCAAAGTGAAATAATACTTAAATATTATTTCAATAAAAAAATTAATAAGCTTTTTTCAATTTAAAAAATAAATGTAATTTTTTTACAAAATAAATTAAATGCATTTAAATTAATTCTATCCATATCTTTAGTGTGTAATAAATAAATATAAACATTTTACTTTAGGTTGTTTTTTTAATAAATCTTAAACACCTTCAATATAATATACTTAAAATGTTTAATTGAAAAAGTAGTCACATTTTTTAAAATGCATAAATGTTATTTCGAACAGACTTTTCAGAATTTCCCTCTACTTTACCGTAGGGACCCCCCAATTGTAGAAGTCTCTGTCAAGTGTGCGTAACATTAAATACAATTGTAGAGTCACCACTAACAGTAACTTTACAATTCCATATCACGTTTTTACTGACACCACCCCCTGCTCAAGTGAGAAGAAATGTGTAAGTCTAAACCTTTAAGTAGTTTCACATTCGGAAATGGTGAGTGTCCAAAAATAGTAAAAGTACTCAGAAGTGTAGTAGTAAACTTACACGTGCAGATTTTACCTTTAGTTTACCCTTGTGAACAGGGCCATATACATTTGACTTTAAAACGTGCCCTTTTTATGTAGTGGCAAACCATCTGGCCTGCTTCTGTTTACTTTGTCACAAATCTCCATTTAAAACACAGCCTCCGATTCTTGATTTCATGCATATTTATAAAGTTCTGAGGATTGCCTAACAAGGTATCCAGTAGAAAGTATTCTCGCTAATCCCCCACCCCACTTGATGTTGGTCACTGAACTGCCACTGCATTTCATTGTTGTAGTATCTTCTATTGTGATAAACACAGTATTCTTGCTTAACAATAATAGTTTACTGCCCTTAACTTGCTGGTCCCAAACACATCACTGCTCCCTACGTACACTTGCAGTAAGTGATCTAACATTTTAAAAAATGCACCTTAAAACTGCATTTCACAGTAAAGAGTGCTCTGAAATGACAATTGGGTTTAAACTGCAGAAAGGTCACTTCTCCCAAAAATGATTTCAAGATTTCAAATATGCATGTTACAAAACACATCACATTATTACATCAACATTTTAAAATCCGTCTTCATTTGTACATGAAGCAGAGCTCATCTCACTCATGCCACAATAATTTCACTTCTGTTGTTGCGACAGTGAACACTGATTCACCAAAACAGCACAATAACATTTGGGTATCATTAGCTGGAGCACTGCTTATCTTCCGCTAACCCTAGACCTTTGAAGCAAAAACTGCTTGATGATGGGTACTTGCTTTTATACCATGAGCATAATGCAAATGAATAAGATAGCAAAGGGGTGTATTTCAACCAAAACTGTTCCAGTTTGGGACACTGGTGATCAATATTCAGCAGTGAGTAGACTCGATTGAGAGGCATATGGTGAAGAAGCAAACACCCCAAGAAGAAAAGCCTTCTCATGGACCAGTCATGGAAGACACAGAGAGCCCATACTGTTGCTGGCATGTCATGCGGAGGAATACGTGATCTAGGGCCTGATTTAGAGCTTTGCAGACAGGTTAATCCGTCGCAGTGGTGACGGATATCCTGTTGGCCGAACTCTAAATCACATAGGACAGACTGGGATTTAGATTTCGGAGGATGGGATATCCATCACTGTAGAGACAGAGTAACCCGTCCGCTAAGTTCCAAATCAAGCCCACAGCCCTCCTCCGCAGTGCCAGGGATTTAGCCAGTATTGCATGTAAAAATTGTGTGATTGCAGAGCCAAACCTAGAAACCAAACTATATAGTAAACATGCTTATTGAGAACATGCTGCAAAAACGATGCTCATCAGGAGGGTGAGGCCGTGCTGTAAAGGATCAGAAGAAATTATTTGCAGGTTTACGTTTTGAGATGTGACGAGACATCCTATACTCATTTACAAAAATATTAGGAAAACTGGCTTAATGGTGTCTAACAGTCTTTTCTCCACACCTGTGCAACTCCTCTGTACCAACATATGCCACCATTTGTGACGCTGGTGCACACAGTGGCAGATGGTTCAATGTAGATCTTAGAAGAGGGAGGAAGAGGCATGCTGTTGCACTTTGGTGACAAAAGACACTACCTAATAAAGAAGTAGCAGAGCTATGTGACAGTGACTGCCTGAGTAAAGTTTGTGAAATGTTATTGTATTGTATTGTACTCGTATTTATATAGCGCTTACTACCCCTGACGAGGCGTTGAAGCACTTTTCGATGAGTAGCACGCTACTCTGGAACCCAACAAGAATTAGTGATGGATTAGTATCGTTAAATGATGAGTACAGTTTTAGTATTATTGTTACTTTAACTTTCAGACAGACCTTCTCTGTACATGAGGTGAAAGGGGAATTGACTCCAACACTGTTCTTTCCCATGAACTCCCAGATTTTGTATACAAGTTACCTATGTAGACTTAATGGCTCTTTTTCTATTTTCAACTATGTTTATTAGGTTCTGCAGAACAAGCATAAATAGAATAACAGGTACCAAAATCCTAATCTACTAGGGGATTGCAATTATTCCGTTGATTAGCTGGTATACAACGTAGACTTTGAAACTACTTCAGGAGGCACATGGCCCGATTCACAAACTGCGCTGTTGAGTAAGCTCACACTTTTGAGTACGTTTGCCACTTTGTGGTATTCACAAACTGCACTTTTGTAGTAATTTACACTTCTGTAGTATGTCCAGCACTACACTTGGCCAACCACTGATACTACAACTTCTTCCCATAGGAAATATCGGAGGGAGGGGCTTAAAATAAAACCCAACCGGAAATAATGTTAAAATGTATGTACATACATACATGCACATATGTAAATGTGGGTTTGTGTGTATGTTTTAACATTAATTATGTACTAATATTGAGTTTATGTATACAGGTGGTAGCGTTGAGGAATCAGAAGATGTATGCCTGTCATAGGTTTTTTAGTGTAGCAGGTATCCTGCTTTTTGTTTTAGACATTATACTAAACTTTCAGGTATGAGTTTCTTGTGGTTACATTTCATCTTCAGTTTGTAGCTCCTTTCACAGATGCTTGAAAGCCATTAATATTGCAAACTTCATTGTGAACATTACATTTTCTGACATGCTTCCTTCTGAATAACCTCCCTTGCCCATAAGATCTTTTCCCCTTAAACAGGATGGTTCTTTCCCCATTGGGTAGCGGGTCAGCCTTTGATTATCCCTCATCCAGCCCTGCCCTGATGTGACTTGTGATACAGAGCAAGAAAGGCTGTTCTTGGTAGCTTCCTAAGATCCAACTTCTCTGAGGCTGCACAAGACAGAGGCCATATTATAAAGAAGGCCCTAAGTCAGGTTCATTAAGAGAGAGACAGTCTTTCACAAGCCAACGTTGCTCTTAGGTTTTTCTACCATACCAAATCGCGGGGTGAGCATTCTGTTTTTAAAATGCAAATTTCATTCTGTCCTCCTCCAACCACAGAGAAGCTACCTGACTTACTTTTCCACCCAGTAGATGGAGATATGCTCCAAGGAGAGGTGTTAGCAAATCCTCCATGGTAGCGATGCCCTAATTTGCTTATTGCCTATACATTTATGGTCCACAATGGGTTCTGCAAAATCTCCCAAAGAAATATGCACCAAAGACGCGTCAATCACATGCTGCCAATGTTCTTTTGGAATTTCCGAAAGCATTCTTTCTATCCTATCCGGGATATATTGCATATGTATAACGTGAAGATTTGGTTGTGGGGTCTTACTCTCTCAAATACCGCCTTGGGTCCAGTCAGGTAAGTTTACGTAACCTTAAACTCAACCCTGGGTAGCTGTGGCTGCGTGCCATAAGGCTTAGCAAAGGAACTATGTGTATTACATTTAACAGCACCAAACAACACAATAAGAAAATCACACAACAAGAAAGAGACAAAACAACAATTTATAAAAATAGACCATATTTTAATTAATTTTTAGAGCCCTTGATCATCAAAATCCACTGGATGGTTCTGGAGATATTAATTTTTTAAATATTAAATAACTTTTATATCAACCACAAACCAGCATTGCTGAACAAAATGGCAGAACAGAGGTCTAGGAGGCCAGTAAGTATACTTTGGACAGTTACCTAGCCACCAGAGCGTCTTTGAAGCATAATCCAAACTTTATAGGACAACCACCATAGACGACAATTGAGTTGTCTTAATGCTGAGGGATGCAGGTAAAAGATGCTCAAGAATGATCCTGATGCTGTGTGTTTGATGGGGGTCAATTTTGCATGAGTCTTCGGTCCGTGGGTGAGGTGGCGTGACTTTAGCCACAGCTCTTGGAGTCCCACAAAATCGTCTTTGCAACGATAGAAGAGCTGCTACGGCAGCCATTCTGTTTCTGATGGATACAACTACCTGTGGATTCCTCACCTTATGAATTCGATACTTGCGCCAGCATCCGATGGAAAGTCTTCTTCCTAGCTGTCTACGTCGACGAGGATGTCATAATGGCACGGCTCCACGTGACTCAGTCTGACGTCAGCGTGCCAATAAGATGTCCCCGTCGGCGTACTAACGTCAGTTTTCCTTTTTCCGTGCATTCGACTTCAACGGTTTTTCTTCCTGGCCCGTTGGTTACTGTAGCGATCTCTTCAGGTTACAATGTCGCCTCCGAAGAAGTCCGGGTTTAAGCCGTGTAGGGAATGCGGGGGTCGGATGTCAGTGACCGACCCCCATTCGGATTGTATTTTGTGTTTGAGCTCTGAGCATGATGTGGAAGGCTGTTCTTCGTGCCAGAGCATGAATCCGAAAGCTCTGAAGGAACGAGAAGCGAAGCTCTTCTTGGCCAAGGCAAAGAAGAAGGAACACAAGAAGGTTTCTTCCCATGCTTCTCCCCAAAAACATAAGAAGCGCCGTCATCATGACCCCAGGCGCAGTCATAACTCTCGGCGACGGTCGGAGCGGAGCCGATCGAGGAGTCGTTCGAGGTTGAGGTCTCGTTCGTCACGGCGCCAGAAGACGTGGGAAATGAGTCCTACGGTCACGCCTCAGCCAGAGAGTCCGGGGTTTCACCGGCGCCTTCAGTCTATGAGGCCACTCAAGGTAGTCCTCGTTTCTCACCGGCGCCGAGGGATCCTGATGTTCCCCAGACATCTACACAGCAGTATCCAGCGTTCCCGACTCCAGGGACGGATCCGGCCGCATTTTTGAATGCGATGTATGCTATGTTTCAAGCCATGGCCCCTGCTGGTGCACCGGCGGGTCCCACGGGGCCATTGGCATTCAGTTTGGGCTCGCCGGCGTCGTACAGGGCTGCTCCATTCATGCCCTTCTGCCCTTCAGAGCCTGGTGGTCTGGCGCCGGGGGTTTCCCCTGGTAGCAGTCCTTCGCCTGGGACCGTGGATCCGTCGGCTTCTCGTCCGACTCCTTCTCCGCGCCATCCGGCGACATTGGTGGCCTCATCCAGACTGGCTCCATCTCCTCCACATTCGGCATCGAGGAGGTCATCTGCCGACTTCGGGCCGGCGCCGGTTGAATCCGAGAGACTTCCGGAACCAATTCAAGGTCTGAGATCATCGGCGTCGATGGAGTCCTTGTCGACGCCGGCTCTGGAAACGCATTTAAGATCTCGGAGGAAGGCGTTGAGGCTTCTGGAGGAAGAGGAATACAGAAGGCTTGAGGAAGGTGAGAAAGAGCCTTCTGATGATTTTCAAGGACTTGCCACTGCAAGTGGTTTGGATACTTCCCCGGAGTGGGACATTGCTTCTCCGGGGGAGTTTATTGAGGAGGCCTCCTCTTTCCATGCTGTGGTGAGGAAGGCGGCTGACTATCTGGATTTGCCTTTGTCCTCGGCAGAAGTCAAGACTAACTTGCTCACAGAGGTTCTTCATCCTTCTTCCTCCAGTGCTGACCCCTTGTTGCCTTTTAATGAGGCATTGACTGAGCCTATTATGGACCTGTGGAAAAAGCCGGTGACATCTCCTGTGGTGAACAGGGCAGTGGCGAGAAGGCATAGGAGTGCCCCAGGAGATCCATCATTTCTGTCTTGTCACCCGACTCCGGAGAGTTTGGTGGTTCAGGCATCATGTTGTGCAAAATCTGCCCCCGGTACATTCCCTGGTGTTCCAACAGACAGGGAATCCAAGAGGATGGAGCAATCCTCGAAGAAAATCTTCTCTTCTTGCAGCATGGCCCTGAAAGCTACCAACTCCACTTGTGTGCTAGGCAGATACATTCATGCCTTAATGGACTCTGCGAAGGAGATGGCAAAAGATCTGCCACAGGAAGTGCAAAAGTCTTTTGGGGCCCTTTTCTTGGATGCACAAGCGGCTGCACAGCAGATTATTCAATCTGGCCTGGATACTACGGATTCTATAGCCAGGGCCATGGGAACATCGGTGGCTACGAGAAGGCATGCCTGGCTAAGGTCTTCGGGTTTCTCGTTGGATGTACAATCCACCTTAATGGACCTTCCATTTGATGGGGAAAAGCTGTTTGGGGACAAGGCAGATTCTGCCCTTGAACGGTTTAAGGACTGTCGGGCTACAGCTAAGTCCCTGGGTTTGCAGACCCCTTCTGCTACATTGTACAGGCCTTTTTGTAGGTTTCTAGGGTTTGCTAGAGGTTCTGCCTTTCGTAGGTCTCAATCTTATGCCCAACAACCTACCAACCCGCCCTATCGTGCTTTCAGAGGGCGAGGTAGGGGCAGGGCTAGAGGTCCAGCCCAGCAGCTCTCTTCTTCTTCTTCATCCTCCTCGGGTGGACAGAAGCAGCCCTAGTTTTCCCCACTTTATCAGTCACACTTCTCCTGTAGGAGGAAGATTGAGTCTTTTTCTGCAGCAATGGAGGTCAATTACAACAGACTCGTGGGTGCTAGGAATTGTGGAAAAGGGCTATGCTCTCCCCTTTCAGGAGTTTCCTCCTCCCTTGCCTCCCCGTCCCTCCTTTTGTTCAGAAGAACATCTTCTGTTGTTGCAACAGGAGGTTGTAGTCATGTTGGCAAAGGGAGCTATAGAGTTGGTACCGTTGCAGGAAAGGGGTCAGGGGTGTTATTCAAGGTATTTCCTGATTCCCAAAGTGGACGGTCGTCTAAGGCCGATCCTAGACTTGAGGATTTTTAATTTGTTCCTCAAGCAGGAAAAATTCAAAATGCTGACCCTAGCGCAGGTGCTGTTGGCGTTGAATGAAGGAGAGTGGATGGTGTCTGTCGACTTGCAGGACGCGTACTTTCATGTTCCCATAGTCAAGTCGCACAGGAAGTATCTCCGTTTTGTGGTCGGATCGCAGCATTACCAGTTCGCGGTCCTCCCGTTTGGTCTTACTTCAGCACCCCGGGTCTTCACAAAGGTGATGGCAGTTGTTGCAGCACATCTCAGAAAGAGGGAGGTAGCGGTTTTTCCCTACCTGGACGATTGGTTGATCAAAGCCAAGTCTCCAGAGATTGTGTTGTCTCATCTGCGAATGACAACGCAGTTGTTGTTCGATCTGAGTTTTTCGGTGAATGTACCCAAATCTCACCTGGAGCCCTCTCAACGCCTCCTGTTCATAGGGGCAGTATTGGACACGACAAGGTTTCGGGCCTACCCCCCGCCTCAGCAGGTGCGGGACATTCAGGCACTGATTCCTTTGTTTCAAAGAGGAGCGGCAGTTCCAGTCCTCAAAGTCTTACGCCTGCTAGGTCTGTTTGCTTCTTGCATTCTGTTGGTCACTCATGCTCGCTGGCATATGAGGGCTCTTCAGTGGTGTCTCCGCAGACAGTGGTTCCAGCACAAAGGGGATCTCAGGGATTCAATAAAGATCTCCAGGGACGCTGTAGCGGATCTTCATTGGTGGTCAGTGGACGGCAACCTTTCCCACGGGAAACCGTTTTCACTACCACCTCCGGTGGCCACAGTGATATCAGATGCTTCCACTCTAGGGTGGGGAGCTCATCTGGGGGACCTGGAGATCAAGGGTCGTTGGTCTCCAGTGGAACAGATGTTGCATATCAATCTGTTGGAATTGTGGGCTGTACGTTTGGCGCTCAAGGCCTTCCTCCCTTCCCTTCGCGGTCAGTCAGTTCAGATCCTGACGGACCACACTACCGCGATGTGGTATATAAACAAGCAAGGAGGAGTGGGGTCGTATCTTCTTTGCCAAGAAGCCCTACGACTCTGGTCCTGGGCTCAGGACCATCGGATTTGCTTGATGGCAAATCATTTGGCAGGAGTGTTGAATGTACGTGCGGACGTTCTCAGTCGTCACTTCTAATTAGATCACTAGTGGCGTCTCCATCCGGATGTAGTCCTCCACATCTTCGAGATGTGGGGTACTCCTCAGGTGGATTTATTTGCACTCGGGAGAACGCGCATTGCCCGTTATTCGGCAGCCTCCAGTATCCGATGCAAGGGGCGTTGGGGGACGCGTTTCAGATGTCCTGGAACGGCCAGTTGCTTTACGCGTTTCCCCCCCATACCCTTGATTCCTCGGGTTTTGAGGAAGGTTCGTCAAGACCGGGCCCAAGTCATATTGGTAGCACCGGACTGGCTGAGAAGGGTATGGTATACAGACCTACTTCAACTCTCTCAGTGCCCTCCGCTCCGTCTCCCCCTCAGGGCAGATCTCTCTCAATCGCAGGGGCAGGTTCTACACCCCCACCTCCAGAGCCTGCACCTTCATGCCTGGAGATTGAACGGGGCAACCCGAGTTCTTTTTCTCTCCCACCGGATGTAGTGGATGTTATACTATCATCCAGGCGACACTCCACTAAGTCTATTTATGCCGGAAGGTGGGCAAAATTTGTGTTGTGGTGTGGAGAGAACCAAAAAGATCCTTTAAAGGCCCATCTTTGAGATGTACTTTTGTTTGTTCTCAGTTTGGCGAAGAAAGGCTGTGCTATAGCTACAGTTAAGGGTTATTTTGCAGCTCTGTCAGAGCTTGATTTGCCTTCCGGATCAGCCATCTTTATTCAAGTCTCCCATTGTACATAGGTTCCTTAAGGGTTTGGTGAATAGCTTTCCTCCTACTCCTTTTCACATGCCTCAGTGGGACTTAAATCTTGTTTTAACATTTTTAATGGGTTCGCCTTTCGAGCCCATGCATTCATGTCCATTGAGATATTTAGCCTTCAAGACTGTTTTCTTGATCACGATTACTTCTGCTAGAAGGATTGGTGAGCTTCAGGCGCTCTCCGTTAAGCCTCCTTTCACTGGGTTTTTCCCCTGGTAAAGTGGTTCTAAAAACCAGGGCTGCTTTTCTGCCGAAAGTTGTCACCCCTTTTCATTTAGGGCAAAATATCACTCTTCATGCTTTTTACCCTCCTCCCCACCCGTCTAAAGAAGAAGAGAGACTCCATAGGTTGGATCCTAGGAGGGCCCTGAGTTTTTATCTCGAAAGAACTAAAGATTTTCGTTTGGATGAGCAACTGTTTGTTGGGTATGCTGGTCAACAAAAAGGCAGAGCTGTACAGAAAAGGACACTCTCCAGGTGGGTCATCTTGTGTATAAAGATATGTTACTCTTTGGCAAAAAAGGTCCCTCCTGAAGGTATCAGGGCCCACTCTACTAGGGCTAAATCTGCATCCTCTGCTTTGGCGAGGGGAGTTCCATTGATAGACATATGTAAAGCGGCAACTTGGGCGTCCCTCCATACTTTTGTGAAACATTACTGTTTAGACTCCGAGATGAGGAGGGACGGTCACTTTGCTCGCTCGGTATTGCAAGACTTCTTGGTGTAATCAGGTGGGCACCCACCACCGAGTGCGGTACTGCTTGGGACTCTAGTCATAAGGTGAGGAATCCGCAGGTAGTTGTATCCATCAGAAGAACAAGTTACTTACCTTCGGTAACGCTTTTTCTGGTGGATACACTGACTACCTGTGGATTCCTCACGGTCCCTCCCGCCTCCCCGTTGCCTGCCTGGTTACACTCTTATCTTGCAGTATTTAGCTTTATATTTATATATATGAAAGCGTATACATATATATATGTATATTTATATGTATATAGTGATATTTCTCTATTTATTTTGTATATTTATGTATCCCAGCTTTTTCTTTCTATATTATTTATAAATTTTCATGGTCGGTTTGCTCTTATTTGCTTTAAAGGCACAAAAAAAGTGAGGTGAAACCGACGTTAGTACGCCGACGGGGACCTCTTATTGGCACGCTGACGTCAGACTGAGTCACGTGGAGCCGTGCCATTATGATGTCCTCGTCGACGTAGACAGCTAGGAAGAAGACTTTCTGTCGGATGCTGGCACAAGGATCGAATTCATAAGGTGTTGCATCCACAGGTAGTCAGTGTATCCACCAGAAAAAGCGTTACCGAAGGTAAGTAACTTGTTCTTTTGCAACACAGCAGTCATGCTGCAAGTCTTTGGTGGGGGCTAGTGTCCTACTTGGGAAATGAATCCGAGAATAGACAACACCCCTGGGTCCAGCAGACACGGGTGCAACTTTTGGCTATCTCAGATAAGTCTTGAAGTGCCCGGCATCTGGTAGTGGCAAAGCGTCTGCAGTGGCTACCAAATTTGGTGATTTGAGTTCTTCAGCTTTAATGTCCTTGGTACTGTTTCAGAGGACCAGCCAACTGACCCTTGGAGTCACTGCTTCGATCTGGGTCTGGTAATCACCTTTTCACCGAGCCAGGAGCCACGGACATGATCTAAATTTTACCAGCCCAAGGTGTAGCCAGTGCAGTCCTTCTGACAGCCCAGCCTCTCTGTGTGCTTTCAGAGCCAGCAGGATGGTACTACTCCGGTCCTTTCTCTGAATCCATGGTGTACTGAGGTCTAGGGTGCCATATTTATCCCCGAAAAGTGCCCAGAAGGGACAATGTGGTCACTAGCTAATGGGCTAGTGAGTCCCCTCCAACTCCAGCTATCGCATAGAAACTGGACAAGAATAACTGACGCTCACTCACTGCCACCATCGGCGCACCCACCATCACATGCAACGATGATGCAAACACTGCAGCACGCACCTTCCACAAGTGGATCACCAACTGTGCCAACACCATAGCCCCCCTCAAAAAGAACAACAACACTCATGCAAAGAGAACCAGCTGGTTCACCCCTGAACTCCGGGAATCAAGACACACCTGTCGTCGCCTTGAGAAAATCTGTAGAAACACTAAATCCCCAGAAGCACACAGCAACTTCAAAGCCGCCGCCACCACAAACTCATCAGAAGCACCAGAAAGAAGGCTATCCAAGACAGTATCTCCTCACAAGCACACAACAGCAAGGAACTCCTCAACATCATCAAGGAGTTCGCCCAACACAACAGCGAGACAACGGACATCCCATCTCACAGGACCTATGTGACAGACTCAACACCTACTTCCAATTCAAAATCAAGACCATCTACGACCGTTTCAACAAGGACAACCCACGCGCAGGCCCCCCCGCCCGTCCAACCACCAACGACAACAAACCCACAATCTCCACCTGGACACCCCTCTCCATCGAAGATACACTGAAAACCATGAAGTCCATACAGTCCATTGCCCCCACGGACCCATGCCCTCACCCTCATCACATCTTCAACAGAGCTGCAGACACCATCAGCCCCCATGGACCCATGCCCCCATCACATCTTCAACAGAGCTGCAGACACCATCGCCCCTAAGCTACTCCTCACCATCAACTGCTCACTAGCTGCCACCACCTTCCTCGACAACTGGAAACACGCCGAGATCAAACCCCTCCTCAAGAAACACTTGGCTGACCTCACCGACCTCAAAAACTTCAGGCCCATCTCCCTACTTCCTTTTCCTGCGAAGGTCATAGAAAAAGCAGTCAACAGCCAACTCACCACATTTTTAAAAAGCCACAACATCCTCAACATCTCCCAGTCCGCATTCAGGTCAAACCACAGTACCGAAACAGCCCTCCTGTCCACAACAGGTGACATCTGCTCCCTACTGGACACGGGAGAGATGGCGGCACTCATCCTACTTGACCTCTCAGCAGCGTTCGACACAGTCTCCCACCACATCCTGGTAAGAAGACTCAATGAAGCCGGCATTATAGACAAGGCCCTCAACTGGATCCAGTCCTTCCTCTCCGGCAGAACGCAACAAGTGAGACTCACCCCCTTCCTTGCAGAATCCACACCCACCACCTGTGAAGTGCCCCAAGGATCCTCCCTCAGCCCCACGCTGTTCAGCGTCTACATGGCCCCGCTAGCCACCATTGTCAGAAGGTACAGAATAAGCATCTCCTACACTGATGACACCCAACTCATCCTCTCCAACGAATAAGATAAGGACAGACACAACTTCCACGAGGGCATGAAAGCAGTCGCTAACTGGATGAGAGATAGCTGCCTTCAACTTAACACAAACAAGACCGAGATACTCATCCTGGGCCCTCAACCCAATGCATGGAGCAACTCCTGGTGGCCACCCACCCTCGGAAACCCACCCACCCCTGCCAGCCAAGCCTGCAACCTCGGAATCATCCTGGACCCCGACCTCAGCATGAACCATCAGACCAACTCAGTCACCTCCGCCTGCTTCCGCACTATCCGCCTACTACGCAAGACCTTCAAATGGATCCCCCTTGAGCATAGAAAGACCACCACACATGCCCTCATCACCAGCAGACTGGACTACGGCAACGCACTCTGTGCCGGAATCAACAAAAAACTCACCCGCAAATTAGAAAACATCCAGAACGCCGCCGCCAGATTGATCCCCAACCTACCCCGACACTGCCACATCTCACAACACCTACGCACACTGCACTGGCTCCCCATCGAGAAAAGAATCACTTTCAAATTCCTCACCTTTGCACACAAAGCGTTCCACAACACCAGACCAGCCTACCTTAACCAGCGACTCAACTTCCACAAACCCCATAGAGGACCCTAGGCTCAGCCCAACTCTCTCTTGCAGAAGTACCCCGCATCCGGAAAACCAGAACAGGAGGACGCTCCTTCTCCTACCTCGCCACCACCACCTGGAACACCCTACCCATCTACATCAGACAAACCACCTCCCTCCCCATCTTCACGAAGGAACTGAAGACATGGCTTTTTTAATCCACCTCTGGTACTCGCTACACCTGTCCACCCCCCCAGCACCTTGAGACCCTAACGGGTGAGTAGCTGCGCTTTATAAAACTCTGATTGATTGATTGGGTGACAAACATCCTGTCTGGTGTGGTATCTGACTAATCCAGAGTACAACACTCTTGCCTCTTCTAAGATGGCAATACCCTTCCTGGTCATCAGAAGCGTATTAGCCCACCCTAGAGGTGTGGCTACCTAAGGGCTACACTCCCACAAGAAACTTGGTTCTGACTCCGGGTTTCCTTCTCTGGCCCTGTCTCCAACATATCCACAGGAACTAAAGGCAGCCTGCTCCGGAGTGTTATCACCATTTGCCCTTCTAAGGCGGCTTCTCCTTTGAATGCACCCCTTTTGGGCTAACACCTGGTCCATCCTGAGGAAGGACTTCACACCTCACTCTGTAGCTACTGCCTTTGTTCCTGAGCCTGGGAGCTGTTCACACGTCTCCCCAGGTTGTCAGATAGCTGTCTGTGTGCCAGGGCATTTGTGAGGCCACTGGGCTAGTTGGGAACAGAGTGGCAACTTTCTAAATGTTGCTTAAGTTTAAAAGTGACATGAATGTCAACTTGACCATCAAGTCACATTGAATGCCACAATTAATTTGGTACCTTACTATACCTATACTGATTACCCAGTTAGGTAGTCCCATTCAGGTGTTAGCTGGGTTTGGGTGCCCACCAGTAACCCTGTGTTAGCCAATGGGGCTACCAACTTTGTCCATAACAAAACAACAATTTGGAAGTGTTGCTGCTAAGACATATGAAAAATATATTTCCTACTTTGCAAACTACAGCTTCCTGCCATAGGGCTCTATAGGCATTCCTTAGGGGAAACATATATATTGTTAAGGGATAGAGTGACTTTGCCATTTTTGGTAGTGGGAAAGTCGAACTGGCAGTGTGGCACTGGCTTTCCAGTCTGAGGTGGCAGGCTGGGGTCCATGGATTCACTTTGTGACACGCAGGGTGGCACGACCAGTGCTGCAGCCCAGTGGGGACCATATACTAGGGACGTATAGGTAAGTCAGTACTTGCCAACTGGGTACACCCAATTCAACATAACATTTGTAAAGGAACTGAACATTGTCACTGAGGTCTGGACAGAAGGCCTCAGTGCACGCTCTGAGTCGAAAAACCAGCAAGCCAGTGGTCCAAATAGGGGCAGACGTGGGGGGAAACCTGCAAAAAGCATGTTCCCTTACATATAGGAACTTCAGATTATTGTCCTAAGTTACACACTTCTAACTTTGGTGTTCTAACTGATCTAGGTTCCACTATGTGGTCTACCGGTCCTGTTCTCCTACAAGTTTATAAATAATGCCCATCTTTTATGCCTGTCCATGTTTAAATTGGGCTGTTTATTGTAAAATAAACTGAAAATATTGCCTATTTTGCATGTTTTCAGTCTGTTGTTAATGTTTAAAAACACATGCACTTAAAAAGAAGTACCTTCTCCTTACTGGGTGAGGTTAGTGGACACAGTAGTTATATAGAAAGCTCTAGGGCAATGGTTCTTAACCTGTGTCTGGGGACCTCTGGGGGCCCGCAAGCCATGCTCAGGGGGTCTGCGACTTCTTAGAGAAATTAATAATAACAGGTTAATTAAGTGCATATAAATGAAGAAGCAAGCTTAAATGCAAATAATTTAGAATGTTATGTAAGTGTGAAGGAACTTAAAATAGTTGGCTGATAATTAAGTTAATATTCACAGATTGTTTTGTGTAAGCAGTGCAAGTGCATCAAACAGATTATTGTATGGAAGATGAATGGCCAAAACTGAATTTAGAATAGCTCCAACCTTCCCATTAAGATACAATTCCGATTTTTTAAAAAAAATATTTGTTCATGAATTAAATAAAGTATTTAATTATATATATATTTATTTGATGAGTGCTGTTTGTGTAATTTTTGTGTATTGTTTTGCATTTCATATTATTGAAAATGTTTATGCCTGAGGCCCTGGCTTCCAGAAGTGCCTCAGTGCAGGTCCTCTGGTCCCAGTAGTATTTCAGTGGGGGCCCGGGTTCCAGAAGTGAACAAGTGGGTGTTCCCCACAAAATAAAAGGTTAAGAACTTCTGCCCTACAAGATTATATTAAGTTACGCAAAGTGCCCTTGTCTGTTCGTTTCTTAAAGTCAACACTCACATGCTACAATATAATCATACATGTTATTATGTATTAAGGTGTGGTGCTGGTGCTGTTTAGTAAAGAGTTTCACACAGTTAGCAAGAGTTATGGTGCAGCGTGAGGAGCAGTTCTGTGCCTGCCGGTGCTGGCTGGTGAAATGTTTAGTTGCTCTCATGTTACAGTGCAGTGTGAGGGGCAGTTCTGTGCCTGCCGGTGCTGGCTGGTGAAATGTTTAGTTGCTCTCATGTTACAGTGCAGTGTGAGTGGCAGTTCTGTGCCTGCCGGTGCTGGCTGGTGAAATGTTTAGTTGCTCTCATGTTACAGTGCAGCGTGAGGGGCAGTTCTGTGCCCGCCGGTGCTGGATTGTGAAATGTTTAGTTGCTCTCATGTTACAGTGCAGTGTGAGGGGCAGTTCTGTGGCTGCTGGGGCTGGCTGGTGAAATGTTTAGTTCTCATGCTGTAGTGCAGCGTGAGGAGTAGTTCTGTGCCCGCTGGTGCTGGGGTGAAATGTTTAGTTGCTCTCATGTTACAGTGCAAAGTGAGGAGCAGTTCTGTGCCTGCCGGTGCTGGCTGGTGAAATGTTTAGTTGCTCTCATGTTACAGTGCAGTGTGAGGGGCAGTTCTGTGGCTGCTGGGGCTGGCTGGTGAAATGTTTAGTTCTCATGCTGTAGTGCAGCGTGAGGAGCAGTTCTGTGCCCGCTGGTGCTGGGGTGAAATGTTTAGTTGCTCTCATGTTACAGTGCAAAGTGAGGAGCAGTTCTGTGCCTGCCGGTGCTGGCTGGTGAAATGTTTGGTTGCTCTCATGTTACAGTGCAGTGTGAGGGGCAGTTCTGTGGCTGCTGGGGCTGGCTGGTGAAATGTTTAGTTCTCATGCTGTAGTGCAGCGTGAGGAGCAGTTCTGTGCCCGCTGGTGCTGGGGTGAAATGTTTAGTTGCTCTCATGTTACAGTGCAGCGTGAGGAGCAGTTCTGTGCCCGCCGGTGCTGGCTGGTGAAATGTTTAGTTGCTCTCATGTTACAGTGCAAAGTGAGGAGCAGTTCTGTGCCTGCCGGTGCTGGATTGTGAAATGTTTAGTTGCTCTCATGTTACAGTGCAGCGTGAGGAGCAGTTCTGTGCCCGCCGGTGCTGGCTGGTGAAATGTTTAGTTGCTCTCATGTTACAGTGCAAAGTGAGGAGCAGTTCTGTGCCTGCCGGTGCTGGATTGTGAAATGTTTAGTTGCTCTCATGTTACAGTGCAGCGTGAGGCGTAGTTCTGTGCCTGCTGGTGTAATGTGTAATTGCTCTCATGTGTAGGAACTGCAGGGCAGATAAAGGGGAGTTCTGCCCGTGCTGGTGGTGATTACCTCTCATCGTAATGCAGTGTGAAGAGCAGTTTCTGTACCTGCTAGTGGTGGGAGGTGAAATGTTTAATTACCCCATGTTGTGGTTTAAGACCCCTAGGAAGTTTTACTAGATAATTAACATATTTTTGCCTTTGTGAGTTGGGGGCGGGGGTGGGGGTTGGACAACCGGTTTCTAAATCTAGTGCAAACTCTGTTTCCACTCAACTTTTGATTGAAACACCACCATATAGTACTCTTAGGAGGCTCTTAGATCACTCTCCTCTCTTAACCAGTCCTTTGTAAAAGGTGGATTACAAAATAAGGCCAAGCACTGCACCCAGCCCATGCTGCCCAAGGCCGTGCACATCAGGGGATTTGTGCCCAGGGATGGGGGCAGCAGGGTTGAAAGTTAAATACTTCCTAAAAAAAAGCCACAGTTAAAAACTGAGGGCCTGATTACAAGCTTGGCGGATGGGGGTACGCCTCACCGACATGACGGGTATCCCATCGCCGTATTACAATTTCATTATATCCTATGGAGATCGTAATACTGCGGAGGGAATATCCGTCACGTTTGTGATGGAGTATTCCATCCGCCAGGTTTGTAATTCGGCCCTGAGATCTGTCTCAAATGTGTAAAACCATGAAATGTGCCTTTCTCTATGAACAAACACAACCCATGCCTAACCCTTGCTGCCCGCCTTGCTCAAACACCAGTCTGCCAGTGGACAATGAAAGGCGCTCTCAAGACAACAGCATGATGGGTGTTGTCAGGTGTGGCATCTGTTGTGTGCATTTGTAACCATAACTGGCAAATGTTGGTGGTTTTCCCTGTGTGAGTCAGAACCATAACTCCGTTTTTAATTGTTTTTGGTGAACATACATATATAGAGCTTGATAAACGAAGATGAGGGTCCAATTTGTTGCTTCCTGTAAAAACTGCCAGATCACTAATGAAGTTAGATGAACGTGGGAGCTTCAAACCGGGGGAAATGGACCCTAATCCCCCATTTATAAAGTCTCATTGATAATAAATGGTAAGTTCCCACTTAGCTATCCAATACTTTGTGAGGCATCCAATTGCCAATTGTACAATAATATTCCTTTGAAAATGGAAAAGTTCTCCGAAACGTTTAGTCAAACTTGAAGTTTATTAAACAGTTGTGATTATCTTCATATCGTACAACAGGTAAGGGAAACGTAGAGCATAGAGAGTACTCAGCCAACACGTGTTTCTCCCTATGAGGTGCATTCACCAGGGCTTTCTCAAGGCTGTAGAGGATGAAATAAAATAAAGTAAAAGATAGAAATAGACCTAATAAGTCATTTGAGTCTAGAGATCCAAAGACCCCAAAGGGTGAAAACCCAAGGTTTTGGAAAGAAGAGCTCATAGTAGTGATGCCAAATCCTGAAAGTTATGTCAGTGAGCAAAGTAGTAACAAGGACAGATACCCGTGCAATAGAAGTGCAATTGCATAAGTCCATTCCAGATAAAAAGGATTTTTTTGAGAGATTGGACAAAGACATATAAATGATCAATGATATCTTAAGTGAAGGGTAATGAAAGAATTAGTGAAACAATTGGATAAATATAGCATTTTGAAGAGAAAGCGCAAGAATTAATCAAGTTAAAGTGCCGACACCTATTAGTAAATAATGTGATTGTAAGGAAATGTAAACAACACAGAAAACATACTGATATACCAATATAATACATCTTAGAAAAGGTACAATAATACATTTTCAGAGTTAGCCAACGAAATAAAGACACTCCAAAATTATAATTCAGTTTTTTCTTGTGACAGTGTTCAGAATGTTAATGAAATAGTGGTCAATATGTAAATAAGAAAATCAACATGTAACAGGTATGTATGTAGCTCAAAAGCTACAAGAAAAATTACATAATCCTCAAGGGGTCTAAATATGCTATACGGGGACATTTATAAAGCGAGATCAATAATTGTTTTATATCAGCGAGCTATCTGCTATGAAAGCAATATCGAAGCGCCTTTACAAAATATAATTAGACAGACTCTGTTAACATGAACAGAAAGGGCTACCTAAACATAGTGAATCGTGCAAAGTTATAGCTTACCCATTAGTAAACTGCTATAATAGCACAGCGGATAAGTTCAAATGGGCACGTCCGCCGCCATTCTACGAGAAGCGCTGAAATACAGCCTGCTTTTACTTAGCAGTCTTGCGACATGAGTCCGTTCTCTGTTAGTTACACCAAAGGGGAATCGGGCGCCTCCATTTTGGGATCATAACGAAACCCTGAACAACTAGACTGTTGTGGTACCATAATAGATCTTCGTGAGCACTATGAAGGCGCCATGTTAGAAAAAACGTCCTGTTTGTAATTTAGTCAAGTGTGATGTTATGATAAAAAAAATACACTTGCCACCATATTCCTTAGAGAAAGGACCAAAATAATAACAAAAGTAGATAAAGATAATTATTTAGGAGAAGGTATTATGTTAAATGAATAATATTTGACAAATGGATCTTGTGGTATGAACTTGATACAGGGAATGCCCTGTCACATATGTGAGCAATGATCATCGAAAATAGAATATAAGCTGAATATAGTCAACATAGAACAATGAGGCAAAAGACCATTAGAATAACATAATTAGAAGTTGTTGAATAAGGGTAGAAAGGTCAAATAAACATTTTTTCAAAAGAATTACAGCAGCCAATAATGCCATTCAGAGTCTTTGTTAAGGCCGTGGCGTACTGTATCATTAAGAATGATCAGGCTACTTTCTTCTTGGCGTAGTCGTAATTTTAAGTTACCACCTCTAGGAAGTGCTTTGAGTCGTAGGAGGCCACAGAAAGTAAAAGTGCGTTCTTCAGGATGGAGTTCATTATAGTGTTCCACAAGCGGTGCCCTAAGGATCTTGTTTGTGAATATTTCGGAAATGTTCTTGGATCCTTGTTTTCAGTACTCGAGTAGTGCTGCCTATGTAAACTTGATTGCATGGGCACTTGATTAAGTAAACAACAAAGGAGCTTTCACAGTTGATAAAATCGTGGATTTTATGGAGATGGTCATTAATTGCAATCGTTTTGGTTTTTGACAGGACGTTTTTTCTAACATGGCGCCTTCATAGTGCTCACGAAGATCTATTATGGTACCACAACATTCTAGTTGTTCAGGGTTTCGTTATGATCCCAAAATGGCGGCGCCCGATTCCCCTTTGGTGTAACTAACATAGAGAATGGACTCACGTCACGAGGCCGCTAAATAAAAGCAGGCTGCATTTCAGCGCTTCTCGTAGAATGGCGGCGGACGCGCCTGTTTGAACTTCTCCGTTGTGCTATAATAGCAGTTTACTAATGGGTAAGCTATAACTTTGCACGATTCACTATGTTTAGGTAGCCCTTTCTGTTCACATTAACAGATGCTGTCTAATTATATTTTGTAAAGGCGCTTCGAAATTGCTTTCATAGCAGATAGCTCGCTGATATAAAAAAATGATTGATCTCACTTTATAAATGTCCCGTGTAGCATATTTAGACCCCTTGAGGATTATATAATTTTTCTTGTAGCTTTTGAGCTACATACATACCCGTTACATGTTGATTTTCTTATTTACAGATTGATCACTATTTCATTAACATTCTAAACACTGTCAAGCAAAAACTGAATTATAATTTTGGAGTGTCTTTATTTCGTTGGCTAACTCTGCAAATGTATTATTGTACCTTTTCTAAGATGTATTATATTGGTATATCAAAATGTTTTCTGTGTCGTTTACATTTCCTTACAATCACATTATTTACTATTAGGTGCAGGCACCTTAACTTGATTCATTCTTGCGCTTTCTCTTCAAAACGCTATATTTATCCAATTGTTTCACTAATTCTTTCATTAACCTTCACTTAAGATATCATTGATCATTTATATGCCTTTGTCCGCTCTCTCCAAAAAATCCTTTTTATCGGGAATGGACTTATGCAATTGCACTTCTATTGCACGGGTATCTGTCCTTGTTACTACTTTGCTCACTGACATAACTTTCAGGATTTGGCAGCACTACTGTGAGCTCTTCTTTCCAAAACCTTGGGTTTTCACCCTTTGGGGTCTTTCGATCTCTAGACTCAAATGACTTATTAGGTCTATTTCTATCTTTTACTTTTTATTTATTTTATTTCATCCTCTACAGCCTTGAGAAAGCCCTGGTGAATGCACCTCATAGGGAGAAACACGTGTTGGCTGAGTACTCTCTATGCTCTACGTTTCACTTACCTGTTGTACGATTTGAAGATAATCACAACTGCTTAATAAACTTCAAGTTTGACTAAACGTTTCAGAGAACTTTTCCATTTTCAAAGGAATATTATTATACAATTGGCAATTGAATGCCTCACAAAGTATTGAATAACTAAGTGGGAACTTACCATTTATTATCAATGATACATATATAGAGAGTATACCTAATGGGTAAATGCGTTATGTGGGCCAACATTGCACTCAAGGGGTTTTGGTGAGATTTCCAAACCACGAGGGCAAAGTAGATGGTTTATAAATGTCACCTGAACTCCATTCTGGCAATACAGCCTTATGACAAGGTATTTGTTATCTTCTTTTTAGAATCAATGATTTTAGTACTCTTTAGAAAGACTTGCAGCACTTGAACGTAATCTCTTTAGTGTTCATTGTTTGCCTCAGAATGTAGATATGTCAGTCAGTGTTTTGAGAAATATGTGTTTTTGTTGGGGATAATGTGCTAGTACTTAAAATGTCTTGGTGCAACAACTTGTGTTAATATAAAACACATTTTAAATACAAAGCCCACCGGAAGGAAATTTAAAACTTCTGTTTAAGATGTGCTATACTGTTCAGTTCATTGGCACTGTAGATTAGGTTTAACAAGACATACCAAGAGAGAAAATAAAGTGAAATGTGGTGAGGTACGGCTTATTTGCCAACAGGGATCTTGTTTACTATCTGCAGGGGTTCATTGGTAGATGCTTGCATCGAGGATGGGCCTGCAAGGGTGAGCTTGTCAGCTGTGGTGATTGCTGCAGTGAGAGCAGCACTGTCATTGTGAAACTGCTTTGTGTTTCTTACCAGCACTGAAAGAACTGTCACACGGGCTCAAGGAAGCTAAATGGTCTGCAAACGAATCTATCACTGTGAATTACTGGAAATAATTCACAGTGAGACCTCATTTCCACTGGCAAACGTTCAAGAAGGTGCCTTAACCATGCTAAGAGATATTGAATCTGGTATCCAAGAGAATCACTTTGATGCTGTACAAGGATTAGAATCCCGTGATTTTTGCTTATGGTTGGTGTGAAATTCAATGTCCATTTTCTTTATCGGAGGTCAGTTAGAACTGATTTTACTGGTGACAGAAGAGGTGATCAAGATGTGATTGTAGAGACAGGTAATTAGCGGAAGAGGTCAAAAACTAAACGTGCAGTGCACAAGTCTCGTGATTTCTGTTAATCCGCGTGGCTATTTATTTATTTATATGTGTAATAAATTGTCCCTATACCTTAAAATCTCAGCTGTCAGACGAAGGCGTGTTTCAACAGCCCAATTTTCGGTAAAGGATAGAAGTTAATTTGGCTTTTTTTTGCTTCATTCTAACCACCAGATCATGGCAGAGTCGAAACACAGTGAACACAAAGTAAACATGTAACTTTCGTGGACCACTGATGTTCCCTCACAGCCCATATGACTGTCTGGTATCACCATCTTACCCTCTTCCTGTTGCTTCTGGGCAGCCCAGATAAGTGTGACCAGTGCATATTTGGGCTGCGTACCAGAAATCCCAGATTACTTTTTCCCTGCGCTTTACTACTGCTCTCTACTGGTGAAGGGCTAAGCCTAGAAACATGTCCAGAGACGACAACCCCACCTGCAACAACTCTGGTGAAGAACTACAGCAACTTTGAAGTAAGCGTACTGCATTTACCAGAATGCAATGTGGTGAACTGTGCTGCGATGAGGGGCAGTGTGCTCCCTCCCCACTTGAGCCCAGATAGGTGGTTTGCTGCGTCACAAGCAAGGAGCATGCTCAGTGGATGTTCCCCTATGACAATGTTACACAAATAATACTATAGAGGCCGAGCTACTCCATTCCAGCATGAAAGCTGTTTACACTGATTGGGTTCTGCCAAATTGCAAATAATTAGTGAAGCAGATTGCGACCCGGCCTCTGCTTTTAATGGTGGTAGGTGGCAGTGGAGGATGTCTTTCTGGCCTGTAGGTTTTGAGTCCTATTACACCTAAGATGGCGTCTCCACCCTTTACACCGCTTCACCCACGGAAGCCGCTGACCAGCCCCTTTGCCAGGCTTGTTTTGTTATGTTCATGTCATCAGACCGAGGAAGAAGACACCACCACCTGGAGTCCAGGGGCTGGGGTACCTGCTGTGCCGCTGTTCCAGTAATCGCGAGGAGGCTGAAGGTCAGCGAGTGCCTTGGTCCTCCGGTGTCTCCGGAGAGCATCATCACCTGAGTTATATCCTCTGGCGCCAGCCTTGCCGCATTAAGAACCTGCATCAGCGTCTTTTCATTAATTCATTTTAATGTCTTCCTTTTAAAGCCAAATTCTTTACATTAATATGACCTTCCCAACCCATCATGTCTTCAGACGCATATCAATTCCAAGTACCATCTACTACCTGCTCCTTTCTTGAAAAATAACGCTTTTCCCTGTACTGCAGTTCAGCCCTTTGCTACAGAGTGGTTGCAGATCTGTTATTTTAAAAAAGTTTAACATTTTAGGGACCTTTACTGACCGCTGTGTACTACTTCCGTTCTGCAGACTACTAGAGTCTTTTTTGATAGCGGCTTCCCTTTTTTGAGTTATTAACATTTCTTTAGTCTGTTGCTACTCTAGTTAGTCTTCCAGCATATCGGGAAAGGAAAAAACAAATGAAAGGGTAAGGTAGCTTATCGCATTTAAATTGGGTACTTTTGCCAAATCTTTTTCTAAATGTTGACAGCAGAACAAGACTGATGTGGTGTGTGGAAGAAGCGCACTCCATGGGCAGCGTCCCTGCATGAGAGAAGCTTACTCCATGATTAGTCGTCAGATTGTGAAAAGCTCACTCCATGAGCATCCTAGATTGCCAGAAGCTCACTGCAAGGACAGCACCTTAGAGTGAGAAAAGCTCACTCCACAAGCAGCTTCCTAGATTGAGAGGAGCTCACTCCACAAGCTGTATCCTAGATTGCGAGGAGCTCACTCCACAAGCAGTATCCTAGATTGCGAGTAGCTCACTCCACAAGCAGTATCCTAGATTGGAAGAAGCTCCCTCCATGAACATCTTTGTAAATTGCTTACTTCATGAGCAGCGTTCTAGATTACCAGAAGCTAACTTCATGAGCAGTGTCCTAAATTGCAAGACGCTCAGTCCATGAGCAGCATGCTAGATTGCGAGAAGTTCACTCAATGAGCAGTGCTGTAGTCCGTGAGAAGCTCTTTCTATGAGCAGCGACCTAGCTTGCAGAAGCTTACTTCATGAGCACCTTCCTAGATTACGAGAAGCTCATTCCATAAGCAGCGTCCTAGATTGCGAGAAGCTCATTCCGTGATCAGCATTCTAGATTGCCAGAACATAACTCCATGAGTAGCCTCCTAGCCTACGAGATACTCACGTCGGACGTGCTCAGAGGAAGCGGCAACGAGGAGGATACGCAGCGCTATGCGGTCTAGGGGCACTGCCGCGATCGGGCCGATCTGCTTCCGCACCAGCTCTCTCCCTCAACCCCGACCAGCACCAGCCCCGGCCCCGTGGTCAGCACAACGCGGTCTAGCGGCAGCGGCACTGCCACGATCGGGCAATCTGCTCCCACACCAGCTCACTGCCTCAACCCTGACCCCAACCTTCACAGGGCCCGTGGTCCCACGATCTGAAATCTGCCCTTCATCTGCCCCTGCCCGTCCGGGGGGGGGCGCCCGGGGAGTGCGCCAAGGACGTGCTGGGTGCGTTAGGGGCATGTTGGGGATTGAGGCAGACCAGGGGGACAGCATGGACAGCGGGAGCGCCGTGCTGAGCAGAGCCACCTCCATAAGGTAACTCAATCGCGATAGCCGTAGGCAGCTATTGCTAAGTGCGTGCAGACAGCCCCTCACGGAAGAGGTCCGACTAGGTCGGAGGCAGCTTGCGCCAGGTTGGAAGTGCCCCGCTCGTTACTCAACCGAACCCGATGGGCAAGCAAAGAACGAACCGCATTCAACATAGTGCCCCACAGCACCCGACAGAGCTAGGAGCGCCAGGAAGTGCCAGGAGCATGACACGTAACACTCAACATATGAACTGTGGACCTCTGAACCCCCGGACCTTGATGCAAGTCGAGCTAAATTCCCCCAAAAAACGATACAAATAGGAAACCCCAGGAACCCTCCTGAAAAAACCATTGGAGGGTATCCCAGCCCGTACCAACTCACGGTCTTGGGAGGAGAGAAGGGTAAGGAGGGAGGATGAGATCGGGAAAATCAAGAGGTAACGCCTCCCGTGCCCCCTTCCCCACCGAGAGGAAAAGAAAAGGAGATCTGGACGCTGACGACAACAAGAGCGAGTAGTAACGCACAGACCCACAGCCCATATAGGATTTTGGGCGCAACTGCCCCAATCGAAGGGAGTCTAATAATGAAGTAAGACGGCTGGGAAAGGGCATATGTTAAAGGGGCAAGTCAAGCGGCAACTGGTAATACCCAGGAGGAGGAAGGTAAGGGCGAAGAAGGCTCATTTCAATCTATCACAAAATCACAGACTATTACATGGCAGTGAGTAGCAGTAGCCCCAGAAGATCGAAGAGGGGCGTCCTGGCCCACAATCGACAAGGTCGATTTTCCACTACAGGCACCCAAACCAAAAAAGCCCAGAGAGGTGCACGATGTCGGTGGGAGTACCATTACCATTATTATCATCAATCCCCCTGTCTTCGAAAATAGTGATTGTGGAGAAGCTCCTATCTGTTGGGGGTTCAGCTGATGTTGCCCTCCTGGATGCCCCTGTAGATGCCAGCACTGTAACAAGAAAAACAGAAGTGAGGGGGTTGCCGCCGCCAGGTATCAGCGGAATCACCAAACCGACATAAAACTGAGAAGGTAACATGCTCTCCTCAGTATCCCCCCAACCCTAACCCCTGCAATTGTTAATCCCCATGAGACCTTTAGTCCATTCAACGTATCCAATACATCAAACTTGGACTCTGAGTTGGCCGCAATAGCGGAAACCATGGAGCTAGAGGGACTTGAGAATGATCCAGCCCCCAGAAAGTCTGACTCACAATCGCCAGGTACAAAGCTCCAGTTCTTCCCAGACTACAGGCGAGGAAGTGGAGAAGCGGATCAACCAGATTCAAGAGCCTCCACATCTAGTAGGGTGTCTGTGACAGGGCGCACTCCACCTCCAGAGACATATACTATGGATGCAAAATCAGAAGACATAAGGGATCCCCCCCAGAGACATCCCCCAGGCAGTGGCAGCAGGAAGCGCGACTGGCACGTACGAAATGTGGGCTGCCGTTCTGAACTCAATGCAGGCAACTGTAATGGCGCTCCAGTATCACTAGAATAAAATGGATGTCCAGGTAGACCTATTAAACACACTGGCAGTGTTCGTCTCCAGGATTGACGGATAACTTGAAGAACTAAATGCCCATATAATACGAGCCCAAAAAAAAAAAACACTCAATGACTTCACTATCTGCACATGCAAGGAGGTAGTGGATAGACTGTCTCAACTACAGAAAACGATGGAAGGAATTTTAAAAGAGATTTGTTCTTCTCAGATCAAGGAGCAACTACATGCTACTCCATTATATAACAAACGTGTTCCACACGCATGCAGTATAGTCGGCATATGCCTCAACTTGATCAATCTATGGGCCAAACTATGGACCAACCCAAGGAGCCTCCCGTAAAAACAAACCTGGCAGTAAACAGCACCCACCACCACGTGGCTAAATCTGTCAAGGAAGCCGGTAAGGACGCATCCCACTTGCAGAACGAAAGGAACACTGGAAGTCCCGGAAAGACCACGCCCCTGTCCTTAACAAAAAAAGAGAGAAAACGTGGGAGAAAGGGCAGGAATCGTACAAATCGTACAAACATTATTGTGGCCATGGTATCTGGCCCAGAAGAACCAAAGAAGACATACTTATTAACCCTGAAGAAATACGTAAAGAAGATGAACCCTTAAGGGAATGGCAGAATCAAGACAGCACCCCACGTTTTGATCGGAATCTAGCGGTAAAACACGTTTCCAAGGTGAAAGGTGCTGTGGAGAAGAGGGGTACCACATCCAGGGACCAACAAAATCTGGAGCCGGGGATTGGCACTGCAGAAGGGGACGGCCTGCTAACCACAAGCCACGTAGAAATCTCGAGAAATGAGCCCCAGCCCATATAGCAACCAAAACAAAACCCGGATATACAAGAACGAATTCCCCAGGTGCTCTGGATCCCAGAATTTATATTGAGAATCGTAGCATATGTGCTTCACCGGTCTACCATCTTAAGGCTCATAAAAGCGCTCCCGTATCTCAACCATGTCACCATGGATGACATTGCTGCAATAAAATTCAAGCAAGCAAGAGGGAAATGGCACACTGTCCCCACATTGGTCATCTTTTTGGGCCCCGGAATGACCAAACCAGATCCTTAAAAGAAGGGATCAACTTAGAGCTTGGGGCAGTGAGGTGTCTACATATCAAGGGAACAGATATCCCAATCCATTACTAGAGGACTATCAGCCAAATGAAAACATTGGCCCATGGTCAGTCCTGCGAGTGCCAGGTAGCGCATCTAATCGAAATGAAAATACAGAGGGCAAAATGACTGAAAGATCCGTAGCCCAGCAGCCCTTAAGAGTCCAAATATGGAAAGAAGAGGGGCGAAGAAACAAACCGTGACCCTTCGGCTGAATGAAGCTGCCTCCCCTCGGTCCTAGTCACAGGAAGGGACCGCAAAAGCTGAATAAGATCTGACAAGCAAAATGGCATACTTTATGTTTGTGCATGGAACATAGGTGGCCTGCAAGCAAAATTGGAAGACTCTGAGGTAACACAATTTCTAGGCTCCCATGATATTATAATGATGCAGGAATCTTGGGCCCAAGTGTCTATCCCTCTTAGCGGATACAAAGAATACATGAAGCCAGCAGAGAAAACCAGTAGATCTGGAAGGACAAAGGTGGGTCTAGTGACTTATATTAGTACTAACCTCCTAGCGAAATTATCAGAACCTATTAGGGAGGATTCACCTTTCTTGCTGGTGGACGGCTGGGGGAAAAACACTCAGGTACCGTTAATACTAGCCAAAAAAGAAGAAAATTGAATCTAACAAGCTGATAAAACAACTACTTTACATAAAAAGCACAATATCTCCGGCACACTGGTTTATTTCGGGTGACTTCAACCTCAATTTATTCCATAGTCCAGATGAAGAACAGTCAAATGGTAGAAGTGGCAAGTCAAATCATCCCATCGATTATAAAGAAGGACCAATTGGGAGAGAAATTAATAAAGAGATCACAGATCACCTCTCCCTAAATGGACAAATCCCAGGCAGTACGCCACCGGCATGGACAAGATCAGATACAAAAAAAAGGTATCATACCTGGATTACACGTTGGTTAATTTTACACTGTATAACCAGGTAAGGGATTTCTAAATCCTGGAGCGGGCAAAAAAAAGCGATCATAACCAACAGATAATTCAGATACAGTCCTCAGGGAGTAAGTTGGAAAAAATAGAATGCCTTATGGGGGAAGCTGGCACTGAAAACCTTAAACTACTAAAATGGTCCACCACCTCCATTAAAGCCCAAGCGGAAGAGGCCCTGCGGAGACTGGAACTCACTAATATGGGGACTATAAATCTGACCTCGGCCTGGGATGCCTTTACTAAGGACCTCACTAGCCAGCACCCTTCGGTAAAAACCAGAAAGGGAGTCAAATTGGGGCATTGGAAGGACGCATAGTGGCCACGTGCAAGCTGTATAAAGAAAGCAGCCATATGTAAGCTGCTCAGGCAATTGCGAAGAGCCCCCGAGGATGGAGCAATTGTCACACTCCAAGATCAAAGGAAACTCCTAAAAAAGTGAAAATGGTGCTTTAAAAATCTCCAGCAGGAAATACTTTGGGCTAAATTACATTATGCGGGAGGTTTATCGGACTCAAGACACTTTTGGAGGCTGATTAATGACATCGAAAAAAGGCCCAAAAGCTGCTGCACGTAATGCGAATATAACTGAAGAAGTTTGGGCCAGTTTCTTGAAAACTCACTTCAGGGAAAGTAACATTGGAAGAGAAATGCAAACTCAATGGGAGAAAGATGACATGAATACTCTGGTGGTCACCGTGTCACAGATAATAAAGATAGTTGGGAATTCCAGATCTGATTGTGCACCTAGCCCAAATGGTTTACCACAAGCAATATTCAAAGAATCAACAAAAAGATGGGCAGTGTTTCTGACAGCATTGTTTAACTATGTTTTGTCAACTGGAAAAGCTCCAGCAAGTTGGAAGGGCTCAATAATCCACCTGATATACAAAAGGGGAATGGCTGCCTCCCCAAACAAATATAGACCAATCGCCCTCCTAGATGTGGATCTTAAATACTTCTCTACATGCCTGTTGCAGCACCTTGAATCATGGGCAGCGGAAAATGATAAGCTTCCAATAAATCAAACAGACTTTGTCAAAAACCAAGGGACAATAACAAACCTCCTGGCTCTGGGTCTGACCATCAATAGGGCAAAGGTAACTGGGACTCCACTATTTATGTGCTTTGTTGACTTTAAAGCAGCATTCGATTGCGTAGTCCATAGTAACCTACCTATGGACAAAACTACAGCTATGGGGACTTCCCCCAAATATGTTAAATGCTATAAAACTATTGTACTCGGACACATGGGTAAAGGTAAAACACGGGGATGACACACATGTATCCAGGGCTATTAAAACAGCAGCTGGTCTGAAACAGGGCTGTGTTCTAGCTCCGTTACTTTTTAATCTTTATATTGCAGATCTCTCCACAAGGCTAAATAGTCTATCCGCCCACTCACCCACCATAGGGGATATCAGCTATCCAACATACTCTACGCGGACGACCTGCTCCTGTTACGTAATACCAAAGTAGGGATGCGTAAACTGATGGAACCTAGGGGAGTATACTAAAATAAATGAGCTGGAGATAAATCAGAACAAAACTAAAATTACTGCCCTCAGTCGCAGGCCCTCTAATGAACGCAAATGGTACATAAATAGCAAGACAATAGAGGAGGTAGCCACCTATAGGTATCTAGGGGTCACAATAGATTTGAGAGGAAACTGCATTTCACAGAGAAGGGATAACAAACAAGGCACACTCACTTATTCACACATTTGGAACCCTAGCTAAGACCATTCCTGGGCACTCCCTTAAGCCTTTAACAGCAGTAATGAGAGTAAAACTACTGCCAACACTGGCTTATGGTACGGAGATGATGAGGGCTGTGGAGACAACACTTTTGGATAGACTCCTGGTAAAATCACATAAGCACGTTTTCCATCTACCCCAGAGTGGCTTCACCAGCCCAGGTCAGATTAGAATTCTCCCTAGTAAACCAGACCATAGTGAGACCAGCGGCATTTGTCAAATGCTGTCATATGTTGCGGCAAGCCGCTGATGGGACTCTGGTCAAACTAGTATGGCAGGAAATCAACCAAGAAAGTGGCAACAGTAACTATAATGAATACCTGGAAATAGGCCTTAAGCGGCTAGATCTGGCAGATGCCTGGGACTTGTCACTGTCCTGTCCAGCATTTAAGAAGGTGGTGAATAAATCAAGCAAATTGCATAGCTGGCTAGAAGACAGGGAGGAACTGGCCAAAAGGTTGCACAGCTGGTTAGTCCTTAAATCGTATACAATACACAGGGAATCATTATTACTGGCTGCACCGTATGCCCTGAGAATTAAACAACGTTTTTCAAAACTAAGGTTAGGGGACATGCCCATGCTAGATTTTCTATCCAAATGAAAGAATGAGACACAAAGTGCCAACCAGGAATTTCGTCTATGCCACTTGGCCGTAGAGACATTGGAGCATGTGGTTTGTATCTGCCCAGCCCTGGTGACTCAAAGGAAAAAAATGTTGAAGAATGAATTTAACAATCTAGTGATCAGAACATGTAAACATGCCTTAATTGAAGCGCTCAGTCCCAGAAATGATTTTCTAAACATTAGGCTGGTTCAATGTTTGGAGACTTTTACCTCACTCACCTCTGTATCCCCCAGAATCTTAGGAAAGGTGCAGGGATCGTGTGCTACCACAATTTTATCAATGGCTCTTTGAGGGGTCAGGGTTAGGAATCACGTAAAGAAGTATCCAGCCATGCTTTTAAAATCTAAAACAGGTTATCCATCTGTACATCTACAGTCAGTCATATGAGGGGCTCACGGGGCGCATATGTCGTAATTAAGATTGTAATGATGTTCGCACTCATAAACAGCCACCTGAGGGGTTTATGCGTCCATGGTATAGACTTTGCCCTCTTATTTATTAATTTTAATTTAAATTGTAGTTTTATATTTATAAACCAAATGAGGAGTGTACGTATTATGTATTATCAAAGCTTGCATCTTTCCATGGTGAGGGACTGATTCTAGGGTTTTATTTTTTATATTAACTAATAAACTAAATTTTGACAGTGACACTCCATGAGCAGCGTCCTAGATGCAGGCATGTCAGTTTATTAGAAAAAGGAGAGACCATGAGTACAGGAAATCTGCTGCAAGAGCCATGTCGCAGTCTTATTCTGCTTGTAAAGTCTCTCTCTTGTAGACAGTGAAGATCTACATTGTGTTTTACGAGCTGCTTCCAGTTCGATAGGTTAAAGGTTTGACCATTGTCTCCATCCTTGGTCCCACTCTGCTCTTACTGTGAGATCACTAGACCTGAGCAGAGCTGCACCCACACACATCATCCTTGCTGGAGCCCACAGCACCTCTCAGTCTCACATCTAATCCATGGAGTGCCATCTCTGGATGAATCTGGCATTACAGAAGGGACATCTGAAAGGTGAGGTGATGCAAGGCCATGTATCGGTCATGTGGGATCTACATGAAACAACTGCAGAAACGGCGTGTGATGGGAAGCGGAATGGGAACTTTACTTGGGACAGTCCTAATAGCAAGATACAGTGTTGTTTTTAACCATGTCATCAAAGAGAGTTACAAAAACATGCATATTTACTTTGCACACCTCTATAATTTAAGGCACCAAATTATGGTTACTTCCACAGGATTGCATTATATTTTAGTACAATGCAGAAACTTACAACACGAGTTTATATCCTGCAATTTAGCCACCAGATGATTATTGGTCAGTATAGTTTCAGGCTGCTCAGATCTAAAGCAGAATTCTAAGATAACTACTGGCAAAGTAAATATGTTCTAGTTAGATTCTTTGTATGTAAAATTCTCTTTCCTGGATTTCCTGAAAACCAGCCATGGATCTGCCCTCGTGGCCGCGCTGCTCCTGCACTAGACTGTGCACTCGCTCCATTGCCAGTTCTTTGCATGAACTGTGTACTTAGAGGGGAGATTCCACAGACCTTCCAGATCGTATTCCAAGGAATGTGATTGGCCGTGTCACATGCACCAGGCCAATGAATGCACTGGTGGGGTGTGATTGGCATTGGAGAAGTTCAGTAAGTTTAGCAATCGGGGTTGGCCGTAAACTCATTGGTGACTCCAGACCCAAGGCTGGTCACATAATGATGGTGACAGGCTATAACTTGAACCCCTCCCTTGAGCAGTCCAATAAATACACTGAAGCAGAGTTATTCACAATGGGAGTAGTTCGGTAGGATTAGCAATTGGGATTACCTCATAAGTGACTTAAAACCCAAGGCTGGTCACATAATGATGGTAACAGGCAATAATTTGAACCTCTGCCCCTGGCGGGAACATTTCCGGACCCGCACACCGCTGATTTCGCTATCACACGGGTTTAAGAAAGTCACATTAGCCCTTATAACTGGAACTTATACATATTTGCTTTTGTTCCCAGTTCCTTTAAAGACTAGAAAAGGCTGTGAGTTGAGATTAAATAATACACAGAATTCAGAGAAAACTTTTTTTTTACAAACATCAGCAGCAATGAATCTGCAAAAAGTGCATTACCAGAGACCCATTCAAAGGCTGAGTTAAGTACATCACGCGCAATCAAAACTTATAAAAGTTTAATTAATTGCTAAGTTTCATTAATTAATTATAAGTTGTATTATAATTTCATTAGGCTTCCTTAAAGCTATTGGCGTCATTCCAGGGCAGGTTTTCTATGGCCAAAGCCATTTTTCCAAACTGTACTTCGAGTTCAGATGAATATTTGTAGTATCAAAATGGATATTCCACTATGCAGAGCTACAAAGATCGTGGTTTGCGTGCCCATCCTCCCCAAAAATATGTAATTGAAATGCTAAACCTAAAGGCCTTTAAACATTTTAATCTTATCTTGTCACATTTTCTGTGTGTTCAATGTCAGAAGTCAAATTCAGGCTCTATATTCTTTCGCTGACTTCGAAGTGAGAGTGTCTATGTGACAATCTTGTAGGGTACCAGGAAAGAAAAGTTGTTTTTTTTTTGTTCTAGCACACAACAAATTTTCTGTAAATGAACTGTGCAAATATTTCAGAACATATCATAATTATGAAAGCACAAACTAAGCAAATTTTTTTTGTAATTCGAAAGAGTGGCATAAACAAGTATTTTAATACGATCAAAACACATCAGATCCCCAGGGGATGCCGTTTCAACACATTATTGTGTGGGCAGTATATAGCTTTAAAAGTAAAACTGTATGTCCCAATGTAATTGTCATTTAAATTGAAAATGTGTAGCCGGTAATGGCAGTGTGCTACTACACCATGCATACTCCATGCTACGCCACTCTACTCTGTGACACTCTACTCCTCTTCTATGCCCCTCCACTCTAAGCCACGCCACTCTACAACACTTTACGACACTCTACTCCACGCCACTCCACACGCCACTGTAGGGCACTCTATTCCAGTCTACAGCAATCCACCCTATGACACTCTACGCCTCTCCACTCTCTGACACTGCATGCCACTCCACTCCACTCTACGCCACTCCACACTATGCTACAGTACTCCACTCTACGCCACTCCACGGCACTCTACTCCACTCTACAACAGTGCATTCTGCAACTTCTACTCCGCTCTGTGCCACCCTACGCCACTCCACTCTGACACTGTGCTCCACTCTGATACTCTGCTGCACTCTATGCCTTTATACACAGTTGTAGTCTGCACCACCTCACTCAAGGCCATGCCACTCCACTGTACATCACTCTACTCAGAGTCTACTCCACTCTGTGCCACTCCATGACATTCTAATCTACGACACTCCACTTGATGACACTCTACTCTGACACTTTAATCCACTGTACGCCCCTTCTCTCCACGACACTCCACTGTACAACAGTCTGCTGCACTCTTGGCCACTCTACACCACACCACTCTACACCACACCACTCTACTCTCCTCTATGCCACTAACTTTTAGCCTTGCTGAACAGCAGCCACGAGGATGTACAACATTGCTAAAACACACTGGCAAAGCCAATAGCTGTTGCATAGGCGAGATCTCTTGCCTTTGCCAATGCTCGTTGTACCAAAGAATTTTACTGAACAGTGTACACCATGTGCTTTACCACAAAGGGCAACAAAGTCCTTGATGTAGTGCGAGACCTGGTTCAGTTGGTCCCATGAAGTCAAATGTTACTGGGGTGCAGTTGATAAACTGGAGTCATGTACCACTGGTGCCTTGGGCCCGCTGTTCTACTGGAGCACAAACTGGATTACCAGGTACTGCTGCTGACCACTGGACTCTTGATGGGAACAAGGCAGAGTAGACCAAGTCCAAAGAGAGCGATAAACACTCTGATAAAGTAGAAACAATAATAATAGCTCTTAATAACTGAAAGTTTTGTGAGTGTTTTCTTTGTGAATAGAAAAGTCATGTTATTCTCAAATACTACACATAAAAAAAATTATTTCAAAGAAAAAAGAGACATAAGCTGTTTTCTAGTAAGGGAGCAGCCTCCAACCCTTATTATAGAATCCTTGTGTTGTGCTTTACAAAATTGTCTTTAATGTAGGAATCTATCTATTTAGGAGTTTGCGAGCACGAAGCCGAGTCCATCCCCTTTGTGAGCATGGGACTAGCGTAACATATTTGTCGGCCGCTGGCTTCACTCCTAGTCCTTAGATTTTGGACTTGTTGTGCAGATATCTCTGGAACTCAGGAACAGATTTAGTCCCACTCAATAGGTCATGAATCACCTCACCCACCTGTAGCTCCCTCTCAGACAACCCCAGGCAAGGGAGGACCTGAAGGGGCCTCAGTGCTCCATGGAACACATTGCAGTGCATACTGCCCAGAGGTTCCCCTGCAACATGAGCAGGTCAGGGTCAAAACATCTGTGCCAACCAATGGGCAGGGAGGCCCATGCATCAGAACTGACACGGCCCCAAGGTGAATCCCACAGGTTGCACTGCATGGCCGGGCTCTGGTTCTGTGGCCGCCATGTACTAATCCTGACAAGGTGCAACACTGAGGGCGTGATTTAGAGTTTGGCAAATGGGTTAATCCTTCACAAACATGACAGATATTCCATCTGCCATAGTACAATTTCTATAGACTATAGTGGGATCGTAATACGGTGGACAGGATATCCGTCACGTTTATGACAGATTAACCCCACCAGGTCCTGAGTCTGTTCTCTACAGATAGTTGTCTTCTTCCCACCACATTCTTCTTTAGTTGAGCCCCCAGGTTTATCCCTATCTTGGTGTAAGAGGGCAGACATTGGCTGTGTACTGTCCCTGGATCAAAAGTCTTTTCGCCAGAGTGACCAGTCCGCGCTCTTGCACTGTTCATATACTAGGGGATCTCTCAAACGTCTGCATGGCCAGTCCATGAACCGCTCAGTCCCATGGCAAGCACAACAGAAGGCAACCAGCCCAGGTAAGGTCCAGACAGAAGGCCACAGGTAAGGTCCAGACAGAAGGCCACATCTTTTCCAGATGCAGATGAGACATGGACTGAAAGAGTTCTGACAGAGGCCTAGCACAACTTCCACACATACTAGATTCATATCGAAGCCTTCTATCCAGAGGACATCAGTAGACATTTCCCCTCTCTCAGCTATAACTCTTGCATGCCACCTCTACCATCCCTGTTGACAGCAGATAGGGTGGGCAGTAGCCACTCCCTCACTGAGGGGTTCACTCTGAGTGCCGCCTCCACCTAAAAGCATGCCTCTTTTCACAGGAGTGAAGCAGTGACAGGACATTCAGTTAAGCAGGGAGGCCATCAGTGGTCCTGCAGAAATATTGGGTTCACTATAGAAAAAAAACATAACTCAGAAACTGCACAGAAAAAAACTTCTTAGGGTCTCGCAGCATGCTCTGCAGGGCGATGCAGAGGACTTACCATCCCAAGACAGAGTACCTGGGGATACGTACCAGGCAGGCTTGGTTCTTGTGAGAAGTGGACAGATCTCATGGTGTCCTTTGGGGGACTGCGGAAAGGGTGGTTGGTTGGGTGATACAAGTAGGGTGCTCTCCCATCAATGGACAACAGCAGGAACCCTGGGGAAAGTCGTTGTTAGATGTTTCCTGAATTGTTCTAGAAAGAGTGAGGGGAATGTGAGAAGTAGGGGTCGTCCACCGTAGAGCTCGGGAAGGAAGCAGAGGGGTCTTGGTTCCTTGTCTGTCTTTTTTCTTAACCTCTCACCTTGGGGCCAGTGGACTGGTTTTAGCATGGGATGGCGAGGTGTGACCTGCTGGTAAGCGCCTGCCACCTCACCTGACTGGTGATGAGGGGGGCACCTACCTGCGGGTCACTTTATAGGGGGACGCACTGTGTCTGAGAACCCAATGTACCAAACTTGAAATTAAAAAAGGTGGCTTTCTAGGAATTTTCAAAGAATTCCTGAACCATTCCTTAGACTCTGTAGCTGTCAGAATTCAATGTGAAACAAAAGTGCTTGTCATTTCATGTTTTTGTAAAATATTTTTTTCTCCAAGGAGAAGCCCCGTTTCCTACATCCCCGTCAGTGTGGGAGCATTTCCTCCTCTATGCTAATTCAAACAACATTCCTACTGCCCTTAGCATAAATGTATGTACGTTTTCTGGGAGTGAAACTACCTCTAAGCAAGAGTTTGTGTAGGCTTGCTGGTTTTACCGCTGGGGCCACCCTTCAACCTAGGCTCTTGGAGTTTATCTTTTCAAGCAGAAATGTAACCAACCCAGTCGAATTTCAATTTGAGCAAAGCCTGTTTGCTGAGGTAAAGTCCCACTGTTCCTTATTCTGTAAGTTAGGAATGGAATTTTGCCCTTGCAAATAGGTTTTTACATAAGTTGAACTGAGATGTGCAAACCCCTTTGAGGATCAGGTCCTGAGGCTAATGATGGGGAATGTCTTTGTGGGGTGTGTCACCCTGCTGCAGAGTGAAAGCCTCCACAGTGGGGGTCTTTGGGTTGGGAGGAAGTGCAGGGATGGCTCTGTTGGCGCCATGTCTGGATTTTCCTATCCGCATGGCCCTTGAAGAGAAGCTTGGATCCACGTAGAAGCCTTGAACTTGCAGAGTTGGTGAGGCCAGGTAAGACGCGCTCCAGGTCCATGTTGGAAAACCATCTTTGTCCCTAGGGCTGAGGCTTGCTGGGGAGCAGCCATGATGAGCCGGTTCTCCGAGCCACTAGGACCAGCAGCTGCAGACACATTCCTCCTGCCTCTTCTTAAATAAACCTAATTATTTGCCAAATCCAAATAATAGTAATGTAATAAGGCACACAAAAGCCATCTCTCTGGCTCATCTTCACCCTCGTCGAAGCCAGAAGTGTTGACTGTTCACATTCCAGCTATTGATGCATATTTTTGCTTCACCGTAGAGCACTCTGCTGTCCTTCATTATGAAGTTCACGACAAACATTTCTGTTGGAATGATTACCCAATAACTTATTTTGAAGATTATACGACAGCAAAAATCACAGAGCAGTGTGCAACAAGCATTGGTGAAGCCAATAGCTCTTGCCTTCGAGACCTGTTGGCTTTGCCAATGGATTTAGGAGTATGCTACTCTATATATATTGCACATTTTAATAAGTGGAGACTTTGAATTTGTAAATGCTGCAATTTTATATTGGAATTGGAATTGACTTAACTTAGTGTTGGCATAGCTAAGAGGTTTTGGTTCTAAAAGTCGGCGCTATCAGGTCCTCCAGTGCTTGTATGAGCGGGTGACCTGGATCTCAGGTGTCCGGTGAGTTCTGGCTGTGGGAGGGTGTTCTGAATGGGGCACGATGGAGACCTCTTGAGCGGAGGCTGAAGGCTGTATGAGTCAGTAGGGACGTCACAGTGTTCACATTACAAGTTTTTCCAATCATTTGCCTCTCTCCAGTGATGGCTACGTATGGACCATTTGTAATCACCAATTCTAATTTTTTACAACAAAGTCATTGTTGTTGCTCATTTATATCAAACTGCTAACGAGCACTCACAAAACCAATAGGTCTGTCTTGTTTTAGACATGTATGTTTGTTGTGTGATATGTTTGTATGCAATAGCAGAAAACTCACAACGAGACACATAGGTGCTGGTCACTTACCATACTGTGTAAACCATAGGATTGTAGTTCACATGATTTAAGCCACAAACTTAAGTACTTAGGCATTGCTTCTTTTAGAAATCCACCCCCAAGTTTTTCTTCCCAGTAAAAAAAATGTTATCTACAATAGGGTTTTGGCTTAAGACAGCTCAAATCTGTATTATGGTGATGATATGAAACTGTGGGATTCTTGGAGTCAAATCTAAAATTTGTGGCGGGGAAGGAAGAAGTGACTGCTTTGTTCTTCTGTGGCGACCCTGGGAGGGCAGAAGCACACATGCTGCAACTCATCGGGGGATGCACTTCAGTTGAAGAAAGCTGACCTCCACTGACGCACCCTAGGCTGTGATTGTAGGTCCCAGGGCTCCTGGTTCCACCAGGCTCCTTTAAAAGTGGAGCGGTAATCTTTGTTCTCCCATGTAATTGGTCAAAATGTTGTGCAGAGACAGGAGAGAGACTGCAATGAAGAGCATGTTTAGGGGAGAGAAAAAGAGAGCACTGAGTCACTGAGGATGGGGGTGAGGGATCAATACGATGGGGGGGAGCAACACAGGGCGCGGGTGGGGAGATGCATCATGGTGGGTGTGGGAAGGGAAGCACACAAACAGGGAGAGAGAGCAACATGGAAGAGGGAGGAAAATTAAACAGGCAAAGGAGCCGCGAGCCTGCAGCAGAGAAGCACATGGGCAGAACCACAAGGGACAAAGAGTGAGCACAAAACAGAGTGCGGGGGAGAGATGAGCACTATGGGGAGACAGCTGGTAAACATGCACTTTTGTAGAGTGTTTAACCAAACGGAAAAAAGGAGTGGCTGTAAAACGAACAGTGAAAAGACACAAGTAATGTGGCTATACTCCAAGGGACGGACAAATACAGGAAGAGGAAGGAAAGCCCACACAAGCTAACGAAGAAGCAAGCAAATAAGAGTGACAATGAAGCCAACCAATGGTAAACAGTGGGCAGACTCTAATCTCACAGTAAACTACCAATGTGTCTCACAATAGACACTGCTTAGTAGGTGACACATAAGCATGGAGTGAGACAGAAAACTCTGACTTCTGGGGCTTTCAATGCCTAACAGGTGGCAAGAGTTTCAAAGCAATTAAGTGGAAAGGTGAAATTACTGACTAAAATAAGGATTTATGCAGTGAATATTTGTGTCTTTTCAAGCTGCACAGAAAGTTGTGTGTGAAAGCCCCACCCTCATAGTTATGGACTGTAAGGAGGGAGACTGAAGAGGTCGTGGTGTTTGTGGCCTGTGGGTGGACTATACAGCACAAACGCAAACAATTCAATGTAAAAGACAATACTGACCTGCTTGGATGCCAGCAGCAAGTGGCAACACCTCTGATGTAAGCATGAATAGCCCAGATATAACCCTACCCAGTAGGATCCTTGGTGATATTTTACAATAGCAAGAGGATGGAACTGCCAGTAGTCGTGCGTATTGTGAAGGCCAGCAGCCACACCATCAAACTCTTGGAAAGAGACCAAAAAATGTCCCAGAATATTGCAACAACTCGCTACAAGCTTACCAGTAGGGACCAAGCACATTAAATCTTAAGGTTTTTGTTGGACTCATACTTGCTGAAAATTCTTCCCTTCGGTCTGAAGTCACCTTCTCTGGTCTCTTCCCAAGTAGCCTTCTAGAGAAGCAATTAGCATCTAGCCGTGCTTGGAGGACCAGAAAATCAGAGCGCTCTCGAAAATGTTGGCACAATAAGCCAGAATGTGTGGATCTAATATCCTTAGCAAGCAACAGTGGTTCAAGTGGGAATGTCCTTTACTTGCAGAAAATGTGTTCCAACAATTTATGTTCTTAAAACATTTTGTCCACTGATCATCATTATATTCAGGGACCTAAGTTTCTTTTATTCGTATTGTGTAGCGCTTGTGGGCTTGTTATCTATTTAATTGTAGCCTCGTATGAGGTCCACAAGAATCTAGTCACTGGATCTTCTCCGATGCTGCTTCTCTTGACTGATGGACTTGTAGTTAAAACTTGTAGAAACATCCCTATTTCAAACTTGCGTTTGACTCACCTTTGGTCAGTGTGGGTCATACTGGAGAATTTGCAGTCGAAGCTCCAAGTACTCAGGTGTTGAAAGTTCACATCCATCACGTAGGAGGTAGAGTAGTCCTATATATCTTCTCCTACCAGAGCTCCAGGGTAAAGCAAGGTTGCCCACTTGCACATGGACGAAGACGCTTCTTCTGGCCCCGGGATGTCCTGCTAGGAAATAACAAGTAGAAATATTTGTAAGGTAATGATCCTCCACATCTGCCAAACACAAGACATGTTATAGACGGTGATAAGAGATTTGGACATTTTCTTTCTTAAGTTTTTGGTAAAAAAAAAAAAAACCCACCAGAATCAATTTCATGTAGGGCAGATTAAAAAATGCCAATGACTCAGCTTGTGTAAAAACATATTTTATCTTTCCTGTAATTACGTTTAGCATTGAAAAACATTAAAATGGTGTAATGGATAGCTCCTTTTTTGTTGTTGAAAAAAACATATCAGGAGGAGGAAAAGCCAGTCCCTGTTTTCCGTGTTTAAACTGCAGCTATATATCATGCTCTGGTGCCTGCCTTTCATTCTGGCTCTGGCACTAGGCATTGGGACGTCAACTCAACTGTACTGATGTATTATAGTTAAGAAGGTACGTTGTTTCTTTATTACACGTAACTAGAGATGACATAACCTGCCTGTAATAAAGAAATTAAATACCAGCTGTTATACAAAGATTGCACACTTCAGTGTAATATAAAACTCTACATTAATGCAGCTAAGTAAATAATGAATCGGATTCTGTTGAATTCTTAAACCCCCACTTACAGTGAAAATCTCTTGGAAACACCTCACCACCTCACTGATCTCGTGTCTGCACATCTTGAAGACCCTCATTTGGCCATATTGCAATCTGGTCCATATGAAATGTACACCACCCGATACTAGTGGCAAACTCCATCTTTCTGTTCCATAAATCTTAAATCGAGAGAGCATCTGCGTAGATGGCTCGCAGACTTCCAGTTAGTGCGGGAAGGGAAACCCCACATCGCTCGCTTCCGGCTGAGGTTGTCTGCCTTACTCTACACTCCATTTTTTACATTTCAATAAACGCTCATTTCCCACAATACATTGCATCACACTCTTCCATTGTCAGGGAGAATGTTCCCAATCTTAGAGAACATAGAGGCGTCCACCCTCAGGACGACTGTCCGCATTCAAAAGGCTGCCTCCATTCCAGGGACTGAAGTATCCCCATATGCGGGCTTGAGTACTTCACTCACTCACAGTTTCTCCTAATTCAGAGATTTGGCTCTGAAAGGGTAAATTATGTTTTTTTCTATTGGTAAAAGCAGTAGTACGGGTGATCAGTGAGTCTAACAGACTCCCATTAGACCAGTGTATGGGTAAGCAGAAGAGGTTCTCCAGGTCCCCTTTGGAGAGATCTCTCAATCTCATGTCCTGCAGAATCGCATCAAGCAATATTCACTACAAACCGCAATCACACTCATCCTACTTAACTAATGGTGACTAGTCCTGCAAAGGCATTTCTAAGAATCCATCTTTGCTTCCTTGTCATTGGCTGAAGACTTTATGAGGAGGTTAATGAAGCTTGGCCTGCCAATTACACTCCTTTGAGAAATCCCTCGGCTTTCCTGGCTTTACAACTGAAATCATCTTTGGGAAGGTTGGTCGCCCTTTCGAGGCTTGACAATATCAACTTCCTTTACCTTGGTTTGCCTTTCGTCCTAGCAAGCAGCCACAAACCATTTAAGATGAACCATCAAGGCTTGGTGAATCTACAAGATCCCACCCAAGGACCACTGAACACACTAAACTTGCAGCCATTGAAAGCCCGTATATAATTTACGTATCTCTGGGTCATGTCCAGAGCCCTGCATGACAAATGCCCTTCATGCCTCAAGCCCCGGATCACCAAACACATTCTGTGTGGATCACTCTGGTCTTCAGATACCCACCTCCCGGAAGTTCCAGGAGTCTGCCAGCAGAGACAGATTGTGATAGCATCCTGGTCTTGGATCCAGCACTATGGAAGCGCTTATCTTCTGCTCTGACATGTGAAATTGACCTCAGACTAAAAAAAAAAAAACTCTCAAGGCCTCTCTTTTCCACTAACTCCCTGTTTCTCCACTTGCATCAAATTCTTTTTGCATTCCCCCACTCCTTCCAGTATCCCCTGCATGTTTGGCGTTCCCTTCCATGCACTTTGTAGCAATTGTTTACAACTGCATGAGCATGCTGCCAACACCTAATACATGAAGTTGCTGTTCTGTGTTTCCCTCCCTGCCTAGAAAAATGTGTGTGTTCTAAGGAGGTTGTTTTATTGAATATGTGATGGATTCTTTCAAATAACTGCTTTGCCTCTCTTTGTCTTTCACCTTTTGATATTGGTGATGGACTAGAGGCTTTAGATTGATAATGTATTAAAAGATCGGGTCTTGTGTCTGGGCTTGGAATGGGCTGATGGTTTATTTTAATGTTTACCCTACACGTATGTAACATTTGACTGTATGTCCTGTGAAGAGCGATGGTGAAGCAGACAGTCGTGAGGGAGGTTCATAGCCTCTGTCCTGTGAACTACTCGTATTTGAATAGGTAAGGTCTTCTCTGCAGCTTCATGCCGAGTGCCTATCATGGTAACCAGGGATCTCCTGAGCTCTCTATTGCAGGAATGTTATTTGTGCCAGCTTCGACAACCCATCACAAAGATGCCTCAGAGGTTCATTTACACCAAGATTAGCAGGCATCTAACATTGACCAGTAAATGTTCCGGAACCACTGGGACATTAAGTCATCAAGTGCATTGCCAAAAACACGGCTGAACCATGGTCGTCCATCTTTTAGTCGATCTAATACAAGGGAAGCTGAGGCGGTGCTGCTCGGACATTTAGTAGTTAAGAGTTTGGCAGCAGCTAGTCCTGGGGAAAGCAGTGCTTTCTACCAGCACCATGGGTCCTTCAATGCCTTCATCTCACTCTTGGAAGGCGTTCTTCATCTCTGCTTTCTCCTTATTTCATCCTTTCCAGTGCCTTCCTCTGTCTTGCTCTGGTTCAGTGCTGTTGAACTGAGTCCCTGTTCCCAAAAATGAGACGCCTGTGCTCAACACCTGCAACCCCCGGCATGTAGTTTACTTCATGTGCAGGGCATCTGGAAGCAAATTCTTTCATTTTGGGCTAATATTGCAAACTAAATTCCAGTAAAGCTACAACTAGCTTCCATGCAAAGCCTTGCCTCTATTGTGCTAAATGTTCTGTGAATTCATTTTTCCAGATCTAGTTGGAAAATGTTGTTAGACCTCTCTTTCTGAATCTCTAAGTGCAAATGTGTGGTGTTTTGGGCCATCAAAATGGAGAAAGGACTTCTGTTAAATAAAGTATCCTCCAGCATGGTCACAGTCAGGATGAAGTTGCGGACAGCAAAGTGCTCTGGCCTAAAAAAGGCCCTTGACCTGTTGTTCTGGGCCCCTGTATAGCCACCAAAGTTTGTGGCAACTTGCAAATATCATGATTATGTTAAGTTTGGGTGCTGCAGCTATGCTTAATTAGCAAAATATTGACAAATACTTTAATTTGTTTTGAATTATTTGCCTGCTTGAAGAAATTGTTGCTTTTCACAGATGATTTGGCTTTCAGGGAAACATCTCAGTGGCCACTGGCACAGTGTCAGACAGAGGGCCTGATGTGCTTCTCTCTATGCCACAGCTTCAGCTGCTGCTTCCAGGGCACTAGCCTCAGGTAACATATTCTCATATGAAGTAGCGACCAGCCCTGCATGGGAAGTTTCCAAATCCTCTGTGATTTAGCCCTTTACCTTGACAACTCTGATACTGACAAAGAACCAACCACCCATCCATATCCTTCAGGAAACCTGTTCTTGAATTAGCCTGTACGACTACACCAGAGTCACCGAGACCACGACTGGGGTGTCTTATAACCCTGCGGCTGAATAAAGTTCACAACTGCACTGAAATGAAGCAAGGAAATCAGATTCAGAAACATGAACAGGGAAGAAATCATGTTAGGAAATATGCACTTTTGTTTTTGTTAAACCATTCCAGTATGTCTGCCTTTTTGGAGTGTGATAGTAGGTTACATTGTGAAGGTCAGCCCTTCGGAATATTCCATTTAATCCAGTCCGGCTTGAGACGCAGAGAAAGACGGATTTCTTGGGTAATATTGATAATGAAAACCGGGTAACCTAAGTCTCTTCTTCCTAATTCATACCACCTACTCTGTGCCAGCACTAATTAATAATCTAATGTGTTTTTTGTGTTTTGTTTTTAGTAACATCTCCAAACAAAAAGGCTCCTAGTCCGTGGGCTCATGGTGCACCTCCAAGCAGTCTCGGTCACCCAGGATCTCTTTGCTGTCTCTCTGATCACACCTCCCAAGAAACCAAACTCATGCTGTTACTGTTCAGTGTTATAGTTCACACATTTCAAGGTGAAACATTCGCAATATTCTGATCACAAGTACTGTTGAACCTCTAGCAATCCTGTAATGTGAAACTGGACATGGTGTGCCTCACACAAGTGATGCTGTATCTGTAGAACACTGGGCGCGAAGGCTCACAGTTCCGCAATACGCTTGTACATCTAATGGGTTGATCATGACTTCATGGTATTGGATCACAGATTATCACATCCCTGCAGTATCCTACAGTCATCTGACATTTAGAACATTATTGCATTTATGGATGCTAGACCTGACACCCCTCACATGCTCCATTCAGTATATGCTATAATGCCTTTTTATGTACATAAGGCCTGTCCTACCTCTGCAATACACTCCATTCATCTAACAGCACACACATGATGCTCAAAGACATGGCGCATGGCCTCCACAAACTCTTACCTGAGCAGGGGTCACTTCAGCTTCCGGAAATGGAGGGAGGCTCGAAGTCGGACCTGGCAACGGCTCCGCGGAGCCCTGCCTGGAATGCCAATGTAATTTTATACGTATGAGAATTGCTCCTTTTATTCTATGGTGTATCAATAATGTCATTCCGGATACCAGGGCTATTGTCACTTTGTAACCTACTTAATTTATTTCAGGGTATGATGTTGCAGTTTTGGGATAAGGAAGAGGACTGTCACATCTAAGTGATTTACATCATTCATTATATCTTGGTGGTGGTGGGGGGGGGGGGGGGAGAGGTGAGAATTATCGCCCCACAAACACAGTCCACTCCTTTGATGATGGAAGCCTGACTGCCATCTCTTTAGCATTCCTGACTCATTTCATGGTATTAATGTGTTATCCTATCTGAGCTGCCATTTGTGAAGCACACTCCATTCTCCTGGTGTCGTGGGAATGTCAGGTGATGGGTATTAGGACTGACATCTCTGTGTAACACATTCAGGCCCATATTTATACTTTTTTTGCGCCGCATTTGCATCATTTTTTTACGCAAAAGCAGCGCAAACTTACAAAATATTATTGTTTTCCATCAAAAAATTATGCAAATACGGCACAAAAAAAGGTATAAATATGGGCCTCAGTTTTCCCAGTTATGTAGAAGTACGTTTGATATGAGGAGTGATACATGGGTGTAGTCACACTCTAATATTCCGATTGTATGGAAGGGTTATCTCACAAGCATTGGACGCCACATCTATGTAACACACACTAGCCATTCAATGGGTCGAAACTATGAATGCTACAAGAACTCACCCATCTCTGTAGCACAGCCCATCCTTCCAATAGCTGGTAAATGTCATCTACAGATTCCACAATTATGTCCTTTTACAAGTACATGGGGAGATAAATCCATGTAGCGTCCTTCATCCTTCCAATGCCACAGAAGTATAATCTTTTGAGTAAGATAGTGTGTAACTCGTTGTAATGCACTCAGCCCTTCTATTTAGATGGAAGTGCCATTTTATGTGCCCATTCTTCAAATAAGTGGTAAACGTCATCTACCAATTCCATAAGTGTGTCCTCTTATGAGCACAAGGGGGGCATTCATCTCTCTAGCACACACCATCCTTCCAGTGGCATGGAAGTGCCATGTTATGAGTAAAAGGATACATACATCTCTCTAGCACACTCCATCCTTCCAGTGGCATGGAAGTGCCATGTTATGAGTAAAAGGATACATACATCTCTCTAGCACACTCCATCCTTCCAGTGGCATGGAAGTACCGTGTTATGAGTAAAAGGATACATACATCTCTGTAGCACCCACCATCCTTCCAATGGGATGGAAGTACCATATTATGAGTACGAGGAGAGATATGTCTCTGTAGCACACTCCATCATTCCTATTGATTGCTATTATCAGTCTAAAGACATGTGAAACACATCCCTGTAACCGATTGACACTCCACAGGGCTGAAGGAACGCCATATAAAAGCTGGATTTCCAAGAGAATATCTTGCAATGTAAAACACCTTCACAATCCAAGTACATGTACATTATGGGGGTTATTCTAACTTTGGAGGAGTGTTAATCCGTCCCAAAAGTGACGGTAAAGTGACGGATATACCACCAGCCGTATTACGAGTTCCATAGGATATAATGGACTCGTAATACGCCTGGTGGTAAATCCGTCACTTTTCCGTCACTTTTGGGACGGATTAACACCTCCTCCAAAGTTAGAATAACCCCCTATAACACAGGAGTATTGACTGAATAGGACTAAAAACCATTCTATGCTTGGTAAACTTTGCGTGAACTTCAAACACATTCTGGCCAATTTCTACAATCTCTAAAGAATCATTTATAGAATTTACAGTCGCCTTGGATCCGCCCTGTTATTACTAACAGTGACTTTTTGTATTTTAAAAGATATATATTTTTTAAGTTTTTGAAATCAAAATAAGCAAAGTTGGGTTTCCAGTCTGTAACCATTAAGGCCCATATGTATACTTTTTGACGCAGAACTGCGCCAACGCAGGTGTGCGTCAACGTTTTTACCGCCGGCTAACGCCATTCCAAAGCGCCATGCGGGCGCCTTATTTATTGAATGACGTTAGCCGGCGCTGCGGACTGGTGTGCGTAAAACAAAATGACTCACACCAGTCAGCGCCGGCGTAGGGGAAAATGGAGGTTGGGCGTCAAAAAATGGGGCAAGTCAGGTCTGAGGCAAAATTCAGGCCTCAACCCGATTTGCGCCATTTTTTTTTTTTTACGCCCAACCCCCATTGAAATGACTCCTGTCTTAGCAAAGACAGGAGTCATGCCCCCTTGCCCAATGGCCATGCCCAGGGGACTTATGTCCCCTGCGCATGGTCATTGGGCATAGTGGCATGTAGGGGGGCCCCCCTATGCCACAAAAAAAATACGAAAAAAAATACTTACCCCAACTTACCTTTACTTCCCTGGGATAGGTCCCTGCATCCTTGGGTGTCCTCCTGGGGTGGGCAAGGTTGGCAGGGGGTGTCCCTGGGGGCATGGGAGGGCACCTCTGGGCTCCTTCCGAGCCCACAGGTCCCTTAACGCCTGCCCTGACCAATGCGTTAAAAAACGGCGCCCATCAGGCTGGGCGCCGTTTTTTAAGGCCTGCCCCCTCCTGTGCGTCAAAATGACGTCACAGTATAAATATGGGGCACAGGCCTTAAAGTCATTTTTTGGCAGGGAACGCCTACCTTGCATATAATTAACGCAAGGCTGGTTCCCCCTTCCAAAAAATGACGCACATGGTGGAACTTTGACGCCCGCGGGGTCGGACGTCAAAGTTGAAATATGGGGCAGGGTTTGCGCCGATTGTGCATCAAAAATTTTGACGCACATTCGGCGCAAACAGAGTATAAATATGCCCCTAAGTCTTCCCATACATTATATTGGACTTGGCGTACAAGTGAAAAGTATGAGTGCATTGCATATAATATGACGAGTACCTCAAAGCATCAGGATAGAACATCCCAGACGAGAAATTGGCATAACTGCCTTTTCTCCACAAGCTTCTTATTGCAGAGTTTTGCAAGGCAGCCATGTGGTCTTTATTCTACTGTTACTGCTAAGGCAGAACTCCAAGTTGTCACGCATTCTTGAGTTCCGAGCACAGATATATCCTCATCTTATCTTCTCATCGTTGGCACTGCTTTGCATCTTTTATGGGGGTATTTATGTAACTCCAACCTCCTCCAGGAGGACAGCGGAATACTTCGCATAGGACAAAGGAGATATGTTCTACTATGACTGTGGAGCTCTTTGTAGTGCATGGCACTCCTAGAAGATCCATTATCTTCTGCAAACATCCTGCTCTCCTCCCAGACCGTGGCTTCAGACTTGGTGCTGATTTGTCGGCTTTCGATGTACTTGACTTACAAGTGCTCTCCTCAGTGAGAATTGAGACTTTGTAGCCATCTGTCATAAAAATCTATTCAATTGTTTCCTCACTGAGGAATACAGGGGATGATTTTGTATGAGTATTGTAACAGTGGCAATCTGAAGAGCAAACATTCATGAATAGACTGCGTGTGCGTTGAGATCAACCGGTTTTATCCATATTTACTGAAGGGAGATAATGTTTTATATTTCATGGGGAGCTTTATTTGAATTTGAAAGCAAAGTACCCCAGCACAAGTGCCTTCTACCTCTCCTTCTTTTGTAAAAAGCGACCATCTCAGGCTAGCACTGCAAATTGCGAAAATGTCATCGGGTCAGCCTCACCCTGGCTATGTCCCACAGCTTCCTGCATCATTAGTCACTCATCTGAACTGCCACCTTACTCCAGCCAACTGTAACATGCTGATTGGCAGCTAACAGGAAACCAGTGCAGATGTTGCCCTTAGGGGAATGCAGTGGGTGCCGGGTCAGTCATGGAGACCCAGAAGAAGCTCCTTGGCACCTCAGTAACCATCCAATCGTTCATTCCAGACTCCGTAAGACAAGGGGGGCTCCGGTTTGTCAGGTTGCCCCTGATTCCACAATCCATCCAGCACAAGTTAGATTGGGCGCCATCCATTACCCTAAGTCACAACTTGGTATAAGACCATTTGTACATCACTATCAGTGCACCACACCTACTCCAAGTCTTTTTAACTAAGGGTAATCTGTAATTCCTTCCGCCATGACTTGTTATACCCAACCAGCAAGTCTTTTAAAGCATCCTTTGAAGACCATACGGCTAATGATCAAACATGGCTATTGCGTGGAGTTCAACAAAGGAGTTAGCACGACACGAATAGTTGTATTGCAACTTTCTTATCAATGGGGTGGGTTCATGGCCCACTTTCTAAATTGCACATACTCAAATCTATTGAATTCCTCTACCGCAAGTGTGGCTTGCAAGTTTCAAATGAATCGGGCGCCAGCATAAAACATGTTGCTTGTCTTAAAGCAATGTTCCCTCCTCTTGCGTCCAAAATCTGTTTCTCTTAAATCCAGAGTGAAGTTGGACTTACCAAATAGAGACATAAAAGTGAACAGAAGAGAAGCAGCTGAGGTTCATATACTCACCTAGTCCTGGGGTTCCAGAATTGCTGTGTCTTGTACCCTATGGAGACTGAAGGTATTATGGTTTCCTCTCCCACAAAAAAATGCACCAGATCAGGGCATCAGCCAGGGTGTGCTCAGGAAAACATCACAGCTCACACTTAAGCTACACCACCATAGCATTCACCGTGTGGCAAGGACGCATCTCCTTACACTGAGGACTGCGTACACTCCCTACTGCCACAAACACATCAGTAGGCTGAGAGATATTCTAGACCGCTTCCCCTTCCACACAGAAGACACGGTGCTGTTTTGAATGGATTTGATGGTGGAGACTGAGATCCAACTAGGTCTAGGAAGCAGGTTCATCTGAAAGATGGTCATCCTCCCAAGCCATGAATGGGATGGACAGACCATGTTTCAACCACTTCTCCGTTGTACTAACCATGTACGTAATAGTCAAAGAGGACGTTATTGCTTATTTTTGTTATAAAGCTTCCACTTGGAAAGAGCTTCTTTTAAAATATTATTGTCTGTGACCATTATGAGATGTTTACGGATTGTCTTTAATGGCAGCCACATCCGAATGAACTGAAGGTATTTTATTTATCTATTGTCCATTGCCAACATCTCTGTGACAAGAGGAGATTATCTGTTTACCGATGAATTGTTATAATAAACATGTTTTAATTAAAATGGATCTTTTTTTTACACCACTGTCAAAATATGCTTTACTCAAAGAAAGTATCTTCTAACCTGTAGTCTTTGGTAACCTCATCCCTTTTAAGATGTGGTGGACTGTGTGGTGGACCGTGTGATGATTGCCCATTATAATAACTTTATTTCTACAAATGGGAGAGCATCTTTTCACTGAATGTCCTATATAAAGATGTTCTGTGTCAGAGCTCCGGCATTGGGCATGTTTATAATCAATATTTGGGAATGTGTGTGTCATGACTGTCTGTTAACAAGGGAATAATTGATAAGAGAATTGCTTTTTACTGATTTTTTGTTAAAAACATGTTGGTTACTAAAAGAGTGCCTCTTTACTGATCCTTTGTTAAAAACATGTTAGTTAATGAGAGAGCACATTTTCAATGATTCCCTGTTAAAAACGTGTTAGTTACTAAAAGAGTACATTTTACTGATTCTCTGTTAAAAACATATTGGTTACTAAGTGAGTACCTTTTTACTGATTCTGCTAAACACATGTTAGCTACTAAGAGAGTACCTCTTTACCTGATCCTTTGTTAAAAATATGTTAGTTGCACGAGAGTACCTTTTGTTACTGATTCTCTTTAAAAATATGTTTGGTAAGAGTAATTTGATTGATTCTGCATTTCAAACATGTTAGTTGGCAAGAGAGCAGTTTTTCATTTTTTATTTGGTAAAAGCATGTCAGTGGCTGGGAGATACCTTTTTCTGGTTCTCTGCTAAAACATTTTAGTAAGAGTATGCCTTTTAAACTGATTCTCTGTTTGTTAGTTGCAGATATTTAGTTTTACTGCTTATCTGTTAAAAGCATTAGTTGGTAAGAGAGTAACTTTTAAACTGATTCTCTTTTAAGAATGTTAGTTGCTAAAAGTACCTATTTTCTGATTCTCCCTAAAACAAGTTAGTTGGTAAGAGCGTTTACCTTTTCTTCATTACAATCCTGTTAGTTGCCAAGAAAGTAGTTTTTCACTATTCCTCTATTTAAACATGCTAGATGCTAAGGCAGTGCATTTTACCAATTCTTCATCAAAACCATGTTAGTTGGTATGTTATTTGCAAAGAGTGAGTATTTTATTCAGTGCCCTTTGTAAATGTCTATTGCTATCTCAATAGAGGGAAAAATAATAGTCTCTGTACCCTCGGTTTCCGCTATGGTCCTGCCTTGATGTACTTTCTTACCTTACTCTCTATTTTTTAACGGATAACGCCTACTTTGATCTTCCTCAAATTCCATACTTTACAACTCATGCATTCAAATGTGGCCCGTCTGCAAAAAGAATCGTAGTCAATTCAGAAAGCACAAGACCATTCGAGGCACTGTTCATCCCCCTTTTCGCTAGAGAAGATGTATAGCGTATATTTGCTCTTGCAAAAGTGGAATTCGCCACAGTTTCTAATACTCTACTCCTTGGAGTGTTACAGATTTCTTGGCGTCACTGGGTAAATATTTCTGACTTACAAAAATTAGTAAATCACACCCTTGTGAGGTCATAACCCTACTGGTATCGTTTCTCATTTTTCTGGGAATCATGCCCTCAATTCTTGATTTACTTGACAAAACACTGCGGGCCCTTATTACAATAGATGCTGCCACCTGGTCCCACTGCATGAGATCTGGCCGCCAATGCGGCCGCACTCCCACCGCGGTCATTTTGAGATCCCCGCTGGGCCAGCGGGCGGAAACCTGGTTTCTGCCCGCCGGCCCAGCGGGGATCTCAGCCGCAACACAGGAGCCGGCTCCAAATGGAGCCGGCGGTGTTGCGGCCGTGCAAAGGGTGCAGTTGCACCCGTCGCGCTTTTCACTGCCTGCTATGCAGACAGTGAAAAGCTGCATGGTGCCCTGTCAGGGGGCCCCTGCACTGCACTGGCATGGGCAGTGCAGGGGCCCCAAGGGGCCCCGCGACTCCCCGTACTGCCAGCCTTTTCCTGGCGGTTCAAACCGCCAGGAAAAGGCTGGCGGTCGGGGACTCGTAAGGAGGAATGAAGGAGAGGAGGATGATAAGACGAAAGGATGGAAGGACAGGAAAAGAATAAAAGAATTGGAAGAACGATGCATTATTTCATATTTTTTTCCCAATGTTTCCTTCCACGAACAATTCTCACTAACGTTCATAGGAAAATGTGGGATGCAATGTTGTGCAGAGTACCACTTCCTATACTGCTCTTCTCTAATAGCCAGAAAGAAGTCCTATGTGCTGCTAAAATGAGTGCAGCAGGTAAGAAACATGGAGCATATTTGCAAGCCCCGTGGCACAGGGCAGTGCAGCAAATGACCTTGGAAAGCGCAGAAATGGACCATATCTACACGGCACGATGTAGTTCTGTCCTTTTCCTTCTGCTCTGGTGTATAAATTGCTGCTGAGCGCCGATGCAGGCACCCTTGCACCATGATGCAAGGGGGTGTCTGCAGGATTGTTTTTGTGCAGGAGGGGGCACAATCCTGCACAAAAACAATCCTGCAAGTTTTTTTTTCTCTTTCTATGTGTGATGCGGAATGCAGCACACATAGAAAGAGGGGGAAAAAAACGAGAAGAAATAAAGATATTTTTTCTTGTTGCTCCTCCTCTGGGGAGGCGTAAGGTTTTGACGCATTCTCAAGTTTACAGATCCTTGTAAATCTCGGAATGCATCAAAACACATGGGAATTGTGTGGTAGCACCCACTGCAGCACCCATGGAACCCCTCCCTGACGCAGTGTAAAGCAAGGTGGCGACTTGCGCTGCGTTGCCTTACACCTTATATACAAGGCCATGAAAACCCATGCAAAGTGGTCTTGCGTGGGCTTGTAGGTATTGGCCGGCACTGTGTGTCACAAAAAGTGACGCACCAGCGGCGCATGGGGCTTGTAAATATGCCCCATCGTCTTTCTGCAGTGGCCAAACGTCGTGCTGAGACAAGGCTTGTCCATCCGCTGAATGCTATCTGCTTTCCACTTTTGAAGTAATTTTTAGGTGTTTTAGGTGAAAGAAAGGAAAGGCTGCATGCCAGCTGACAGAAATATGACCCAGGTAAACCATGTCAAAAATAACTCTTATAACTTACAGCACTGTATTCTCTTTGCTGTCTTAGTTGTGTTTGAACAATAAAAATACTGAACAAGTTCACTGACTGAATGCAGTCAGAGTGCTTTAGCGCCCTCCGGCGTCGAAGTCGTACTACTGCAGCCATGTAAACAATCATCTACTCTGTTAAAACCGAGTCCGTCGATTAGAGTGCGCTCCTGGTTTTCTCAGTAGTTGTCGGTTTAAACCGATGTCCGGGAAGCTTAATTATAATTATAACTGCATAATTGTACCAATTTGAGTGTATTAGCGGCTGGGTCCGGGTATATGTGGAACAGAAGAGGTGCAGTTGTTGAATCCTTGGTGACACCTACTTTTGGGTGGTTGGTTACGGTAGGAATGGGGGTAGTGACTTGAGTTGTGTTCTCTCCTTGCGGGATGACTAGCCACAGTTGTCAGTGCCCTCTTTACTGGTATCATTTAGTCTTCTAACCCCTTAACTGCTGAGGCTTTTCCATCCCAGCGCGGAGCCCTTTTCAGCTATTTGGGATACTTTGTGCTTCAGCCTCCATAACATTTTTCTGCGTTAGATATCCACACCAAATTTGCACCCTTTTTTCCAATCATCATGGGGATTCTAAAGGTACCCGGGTCTGTGGATTACCCCTGGGTGGGGAGGGGTGGAGAAAATAGCCAACATTTAACAACATTTTGGTTTATTGGGGGTGGAAATGGGAAAAAGTGCTACACAAGATTTTTTTTCTGAAAATTGTATCAACAAAAGATTTGTTGTGCTAAAATAGCCATTTCCCAGCTTTTGGAAACAAGCAGAGCTGAATCAAAAAAAACGATTTTTTTTTTACCACAGGCATTTTTCTACGAGCTAGCAGATTTTTCCTAATTTTTTTTGCTATCTGCCTACTTCCTTCCAGTTTGTGCTGCAAACATGTGTGAAACACAACGGCGATCTCAAAGAGCTATACATTTTTGTAAAGCAGACAACACCAAGGGGTCATTTGTGTAGATCAGTCACACCCAAAGAACATGACTGCTGCAATAAAAGAATTATTGAAAATGAGTAGGAGAAACATGTAGTTTGTAACAACGTTTTCATCCGTAACTTCTTGTCACAATGGCTGATTTATAAACATATAACACCATTACGTCTCAACGACCTTTCTGGTCACTCGAATATATAGGGTTTGTAGGTTTTCTAAGAACATGCATTACCCAGAGCAAGCAACTGAGCTGCCCCTTACAATGATTGTTCATTGTGCACAAACTATTCAGCAATTCATATGTTAAATTATAGAGAATGAAAAATGGGTTTGAAGGAAACCTATATATTTCTGAAATGTACACAAGATACTGAGTTTAGGAACAGTGCTTATTTGTACACCTCTGAATTTGGGATTACCCATACAAACGTGATTCAGAAGGCATTTTGCAAAACGTCCTCTTTCTTCCACACTGACTTACATTTGGAGACCACAAATGCAGAGAAATCCACTCTACTATTATGTGTTTCCACACATCTGGCAAAAACAGTACCTCACTTGTATGGCTGGGCCTTGTGCCTGCAACACAAAATGCCCCAAAGTCCGAACTGGAGACATCATATTTCATCCTTCAGAATCTGCGTCTTTTTTACAATGTGGGTAGCTGCGGATTTTGGGTGCTAGCTCAGACCCCACCGAGGGAAACCTACCATAACCATACATTTCTTAAAACTAGACACCAGGTGGGTGTCCAGGGTGATGCGATTTGTGTGGCTCTCACCAGGTTTTCTTACCCAGAAGCAAACCTCACTATGTGACTAAAACACACACATGTTCATCCCATTTTTGTGAGGGAAAGTTCTGGAGTCTGCGGGTAGCTACGAATTCCCTATTACCTAGTGTTCCCCTACATCTCCTGATTAAAAAAGAGTACCTCATTGTGTGAAGGGCCTAGCGGCCAACAGGAAAGGACCAAAACACCTAGGGAAACCTAGCAAGCCCATTTTTGAAAACTATACACTCAGGGGGGTCCAGGGTGAGGCCACTTGTGTGCCTCTCACTAGGTTTTCTTGCAAAACCTCAATTTTGGCTAAAAACACATTTTCCTCTTATTCCATTGAGGGAAAGTTCTAAAATCTGCGAGAAGCCACACATTTTCTGCCAATCAGTGTTCAGTTTTCAGGCTTTACCTCTTGGAGACTCTAGGTCCACCCATTCAAGAAGGGTAGTGTTTTTATCGGAACAAGTGGAGGAACGCTGAGCAGGAAGAATTTTGTGCATACCTATGTATTTCGGTAATGTACATCACAGAAATCATTATTTTAGGCAGAGTTTGATGTATCTAGAGCATTGTGAGTAAGAAAATGGAATCCACTCAATGCGTACCACCCGGGATGCCCTGTTACCAGAAAAATCTGGGTTTGGTAGGTTTCCCCAGGTGGCGGCCTGCCCAAGCCCAAAAAGTGCTCCATTCAGCATGGCAAGTGGGACGCTATTGGAATTTAGCACCCCTCTCATGGCCCCATATGTAAAAACAGCCAAAATAATCAAATGTCCTCTTTCTTGCCATTGGGATTGGGGGTGTTTTAGTCTACAGGGGAGTAGAAAGACTGTTGAGGCTTTAGGGGTGAGGGTGGATCCAGATGTCAGGATGGGCTACATCAACCCCATTATTTTACAAAAACATATATGTCTGCCACCCTGTGGGCTTTCTGCCCACCAGAGGAAATTGGGGGTGAACCCCAGCTACACCCTTCAAGGAGGCCAAAATTATTGGTTGTCCCTTTTAGGGTGGGAATATGACCCAATGTCACAGCACAACACCTGCACCCCTTTCTTTTGCCACAAATGCAAACTCCCTAGTATCTAGTAGGCTTTCTACACTCCTGGGGGGCAGGGTAGATCACCCCATCCTTTTGCTTGTTTTGGGGCCATTTTGACAGCCCTAGTGTATAGTTGGATTTTTGCCTCCACCCCACTCCCCGGGGCAAATTGGGGTCAAAGCCCCATCTGCCCGTGGGCTGTTAGGGGGACTGAAAGACTGGCTTCTCCCTTTTTAGGGTAAGGGTATGCCCAATTCCTTAGTGCAACACCTGCACCTGTTTATCTCATGCCAGGGTAGACCCGTGAACCTTTTGCTTATTTTCGTGCCATTTTGAAATCCTTGGTGTCTAGTGAGCTTTCTGATTCCCCACCCTGGGAAAGCAGATCGGCCAAACCTTCAATCTGCCCCAACCCCTCCACCTCCCCCCCGGCATCCCACCCCCAGAGGGGTGTGGGGAGACGGAAAGACTGTAGCAACCTTTTTGGGTGGGCCCATGCCCATGGCGGGCGGCGGGCAGCACCCAGCCCTATGTTGCCTCCCCATGGAGGCAGATGGAAGTAAACCTCCATTCTATCCCTCGGGCGGGTGGGGGGGGGAGGTGAAGGGGGTATAGCGACTGCAGGCTCCCATCCCTGTGTTTTACTTATTTTTCATAAATATTCCCTGGTGTCTGTTAGGCTTTCTGCCCAATCCGGGAGGCTGATTGGGACAAACCTCTAACCTGCCACCCGGGGAGCAGAAACTCTGTTTCAACATTGTTTAGGTGAAGCATGGCCTTGTCGATTGTGGGAGGCTCTACCCCCTATGCTTTTGTTTTTTGTGTCTATATCCCTGGTGTTTAGTGGGCTTTGTTTCCCGCAGGGGAGACAGATTGGGGCAAACCTCTAATTTGTCCCAGAAGACTGTTTTACCCTTTTTTGTGTGGTGTCATGGCCATGACCATGGTGGCAAGCCCTACCCCTATGTTTTTTTAAACATATTTTTAATTGTGTAGTGCGCTGTGTGTGGTGGTAATTTCCCCTATCTGCCCCCTAGAGGTGGCATGTAGACAAAAACTGCTGGGGCTCAGGGGGAGGGGAGCACAAGCCCTTGCCTAAGGTGCTGCTCCCCATGCAAAATCCCTGGTGCCTAGTGGGTGGATCCCTGCTTGGGGATCACCACAGGGATCCACTGGATAGATATATGTAGGAAAATGGCTCCCTGTTGCAGTTACCCCCCACTTTTTGCCTGATATTGATGCTGACTTAATTGAGAAGTGTGCTGGGACCCTGCTAACCAGGCCCCAGCACCAGTGTTCTTTCACTAAAAACGTACCATTGTTTCCACAATTGGCACACCCCTGGTACACAGCTAAGTCCCTTGTAAAAGGTACCAGTGTTGCCAAGGGCCCTGTGACCAGGGAAGGTCCCTAAGGGCTGCAGCATGTGTTGTGCCACCCTAAGGGACCCCTCACCTAACACATGCACACTGCCATTGCAGATTGTGTGTGTTGGTAGGGAGAAAAAGGCAAAGTCGACATGGCATCCCCCTCAGGATGCCATGCTCACAAAATACTGCCTATGGCATAGGTAAGTCACCCCTCTAGCATGCCTTGCAGCGCTACGGCAGGGTGCACTATACCACAGGTGAGGGCATAGCTGCCTGAGCAATATGCCCCTACAGTGTCTAAGTCTATTCTTAGACATTGTAAGTACAGTGTGGCCATATTAAGTATATTAAGTATATGGTCTGGGAGTTTGTCAAAACGAACTCCACAGCTCCATAATGGCTACACTGAATACTGGGAAGTTTGGTATCAAACTTCTCAGAATAATAAACCCACACTGAAGCCAATGTTGGATTTATTACAAAATGCACAGAGGGCATCTTAGAAGATGCCCCCTGTATTTTACCCAATCCTTCAAGTGCAGGACTGACTGGTCTGTGCCAGCCTGCCAATGAGACAATTTTCTGCCCCCCTCAGGTGAGAGCCTTTGTGCTCTCTGAGGACAGAAACAAAGCCTGCACTGGGTGGAAGTGCTTCTCACCTCCCCCTGTAGGAACTGTAACACCTGGCGGTGAGCCTCAAAGGCTCATGCCTTTTGTTACAGCACCACAGGGCATCCCAGCTAGTGGAGATGCCCGCCCCTCCGGCCACTGCCCCCACTTTTGGCTGCAAGGCAGGAGAGGATAATGAGAAAAACAAGGATGAGCCACCCACCAGTCAGGACAGTGCCTAAGGTGTCCTGAGCTGAGGTGACCCCTGCCTTTAGAAATCCTCCATCTTGAGATTGGAGGATTCCCCCAATAGGATTAGGGATGTGCCCCCCTCCCCTCAGGGAGGAGGCACAAAGAGGGTGTAGCCACCCTCCAGGACTGTAGCCATTGGCTACTGCCCTCCTGACCTAAACACACCCCTAAATCTAGTATTTAGGGGCGACCCAGAACCCAGGAAATCAGATTCCTGCAACCTTGACAAAGAAGAAGGACTGCTGACCTACAAGCCCTGCAGAGAAGACGGAAGACGACAATTGATTTGGCCCCAGCCCCACCGGCCTGTCTCCTGACTCGAAAACCTGCAACCAGTGACGCATCCGACAGGGACCAGCAACCTCTGAAGCCTCAGAGGACTGCCCTGAACCAAAGAACCAAGAAACTCCCTTGAGCAGCGGCTCTGCTCAACTTCAACAACAACTTTGCAACTTTCTTGCAGCTTTAAAGGACTTCACTCTTCCCGCCAGAAGCGTGAGACTTCACCTTCTGCACCCGACGCCCCCGGCTCGAGATCCAGAGAACAAACACCACAGGGAGGACTCCCAGACGACTGCGACTTAAGTGAGTAGCCCAAGATGACCCCCCTGGGCCCCCACAGCGACGCATTCAGAGAGAATCCAGAGGCTCCCCTTGACCGCGACTGCCTGTAACAAGGGACCCGACGCCTGGACCAAGCACTGCACGCGCAGCCCCCAGGACCTGAAGGAACCGAACCTCAGTGCAGGAGTGACCCCCAAGCGACCCTCTGCCTAGCCCAGGTGGTGGCTGGCCCGAGAAGCCATCCTGTGCCCTGCCTGCACCGCCAGAGTGACCTCCGGGTCCCTCCATTGATTCCTATCACAAACCCGACGCCTGCTTTGCACACTGCACCCGGCCGCCCCTGTGCCGCTGAGGATGTGTTTTGTGTGCCTACTTGTATCCCCCCCAGTGCTCTACAAAGCCCCCCTGGTCTGCCCTCCGAGGACGCGGGTACTTACTTGCTGACAGACTAGAACCGGAGCACCCCTGTTCTCCATAGGCGCCTATGTGTTTTGGGCACCTCTTTGACCCCTGTACCTGACCGACCCTGAGTTGCTGGTGTGGTAACTTTGGGGTTGCCTTGAACCCCCAACGGTGGGCTGCCTCTGCCCAGGAACTGAGACTTGTAAGTGCTTTACTTACCTGACAAACTAACCATTACTTACCTCCCCCAGGAACTGTTGATTTTTGCACTGTGTCCACTCTTAAAATAGCTTATTGACATTTTAACAAAAACTGTATATGGTATTGTTCTAATTCAAAGTTCCTAACTTACCTGTGTGTAGTACCTTGCATTTTATGTATTTACTTCAAATCTTGAACTTGTGGTTCTAAAAATAAATTAAGAAAATATATTTTTCTATATAAAAACTATTGGCCTGGAGTTAAGTCTTTGAGTGTGTGTTCCTCATTTATTGCCAATGTGTGTACAACAAATTCTTAATACTACCCTCTGATAAGCCTACTGCTCGACCACACTACCACAAAATAGAGCATTAGAATTATCTAATTTTGCCACTACCCTACCTCTAAGGGGAACCCCTGGACTCTGTGCACACTATCTCTCATTTTGGGATAGTATATACAGAGCCAACTTCCTACAATATACAATTGGAAAGGGGAGATTCTCCTCATTCCAATATGTTCCCCAAGTCAATCAGTGCTTGAGGGGCTGAGATATGCCCCCCAAGCACTAATGCTGTGAAAGTAAAAGAAGATGATTGCCTTATATTACTTTCACTTTTGTAGTAATGACTCAGCGTGGTAATCGTCATTACTCAGAGTAAAAAAAAAAAAAAAGCCTTGGACTGCTCAAGAAGCTCTGATTGAGGTGACTTCCTTTGAGACAACCGTGGCTTTTCTGTGTCATGCGTTGCGCACATAGGCGTTCAGTGTGGTGAATAACCATATTTTGAGATTTTCTTATACTGAGGCCCATATTTGTATTTTGTTTGCACAGCATTTGCGTCATTTATTGATGCAAAAGGGTGCAAACTTACAAAATATAATTGTATTTTGCACGTTTACGCCGCTTTTTTGTCAAAAAATGGCGCAAATGTGGTGCAAAAAAGGTATAAATATGGGCCTGAGTTTCAGAAGAGCATCGGTAAATGTTGTATTGCAAGGAGGTGGCCGGTAGGCTAAAAGGCATGAGGCGGTGAAAGTTGGCAGAGCTGAAGAATGGAAAAGTGAGGTGCATACACTGGTGCTATGTGTTCATTGCTTATGGTGGCATCTACAGAGATTTTGTGTCTAACGGCTAGACCTCTGCTGCACCCTTTTGCTAGTTGGTTCCTGTATACTGTTTAGTATCCGTTCAGAATGGCTTCATATAGCAAGAAGAATTATCTATAATCCATATTTTTGCAAAAAAATTATGTCCAGTCTGATGTAGTTTACAAGGTCACATATATGGACACTGTGCTTCCTTAAAGATCTGGCCTTGATTAGGTATGAAAACTTATTTTAGGGGTGACCGAAAGGACCCTCAGACCTCTTTGCCTCAGGCATTTCTAGATGTTTGGGCGGCAGAGTTAAAAGATGAATGCTGGTAAAGGTGCTTTGACTTGTTACATTCCTGGAGATATAGAGCTCTCTCTGGTGGTATAAAAGATCCCCCTTGTAGTAAGACAACTGAACATACTGGGGGAACCACAAGGTTGTAATCTGGGAGTTGCTGGGGTTCATATAACATTTTGTCTAGGTTCCTCTGGGGTCCGCTCCTTCGTTATATATTTTAGTTGTTGCAGTTCTATTCAGTTGGGAGATTGGGTCACGCCATCTTTGGAGCGACCCGTCCTTGCCAAATATGGTCTAAAGTTCATATTCAGGCAACCATTGGTGCACCCACAATGGGCTCCCCGAAGCTACTGAACTTTAGGAACCTTGACGTCGTTAAGACTTGGCTAAAGTTAACATTTCTGGTGCAGGTGCAGGTATCTACAGAGGTTGGGCCACCCACTGAACAAGATGGCTCCCAACTGGAACTGAGCAAAAGCACTTGCTTAGAGTCTATGGGATCCTGATATTTTGATAGCTCTGAAACAGTATGTTGTAAGATGATGATTCAGTTGGTCCTGGAATCAGAATATCCAACTTCAGCGACACCCCGAACCACAATGCTGCAAAGGATGACCCCTTGTGTTCCTTTTCGGCTAAGGATATACGAGGTCCCATGATGAGTGGCTCAAGACGTAGGTCAGGCTCGCCGTACGCCACTCCTTCGATGGTCCCGAAAGGTCTTTGATCGCCACATGATTCAATTGTCATTCACTTTAGGCACAATCAGCCGGGCTGGAGATCCTCATGGGTCCTGGGAATGCTCACTTCCTTGAGTCACCTCCCCTTCACAAGTCTGTCAGGAGAGCCTTTTCATCCCCCTGCCATGGCAAGCGGTTTCCTCTGCATGGACACATCGATTGCAGCACAAGTAGTAAGTTGCCCTCCACATTGGATTTGTTCGGTGGACGCGAAAACCCGCCTGTATTCACCCTGCAAGTCAATAGCCTACTGGGGACGGTCAAGGTTCCACATTCACATCCTACCAGGTCTGAAGATCAGAGATTGCAACCAGGAACTGGCCAGAATTGGGCTGGCTGCCAGAGGACCAAAATATCGATAGGAATGTATGGCTAAATTTTCTATACCTAACCACATATACAGATCAGGGTAGATTTTGTAATTACTTAGCCCTATATGACGCAGGATGTACAGAATACATTATTATGAATGAAATGTTATGATGTTTTTCAAGCTTTTTCTGGGTCCTTGGCTTTAGAAAGATCTCTTTTTAGGTTCTGCTCAGTGTGCCATTGTGTGTGTGGTGCAATGTTTGTCTTCCTTGTGAACTCAAAACAGACGAGTGTGTTCACAATTTGAAATTCAAGCCAAATGATCTGAAAAATAGAGAGCAACAAATGTTTTCCTGTTATGTTGTGACATAAGGAGCGAAGCGATAGTGTATCTCCAGATCTGATCTTCCAGCCACCAAGGGCTTTTCATGGGTGTCAAAAGGACGTAAGCTGGCAGTACAACTTTCTGACCAGCCTTCACTGTCGCAAATGACATATTAATATAAGCGCCACCCCTGCGCTGATGTCAGGTCCTTCGTTTTTGAGCTTTCTGACGTGGATCCAAAGCTCTACTCCTAAATTTGTAAGTCTTCTGACCACTTTCCAAATGTATCATAGTGTGTTAGGGATCGATGTCCCCATCACAAATAGCAGGGTTCAAGCGTGCCATGACTGCAGGAAGCAGATGCCGGTCACTGACCCACATGAGGTGAGTCATTAGTGCCTGGGCCCTGGATTTGACTCTAAGTTGTGTGATAAGAGTGCCCTCATGCACCCAAATACAATCTGAGACTGGGAGGAGTTTTCTATTACCGGTCCCAGGACTGCACCCACCTTTGTTCAACACTGAAAGTCTTCTGCTGAGTCCAAGTTCAAATGCAAGCATGAGAAAGTGAAGCAGGACTTGACTCCAAAGAGAAGGCACGAGGGCCTGAAGATGTAAGTCCCTCTACTTTGATGTCACTGACATGAAGCTGATTCCTCAGTTGGTCCTAAAGCAACCCAAGTTTCCCGGGCTGTCAACGACACCGGCAGCACAACAAGTGCTACAAAGAAGACTTGCCGCAAATTGTCAGTGAGCTTCTGGTCCCCTCTGCTGCACCTTCAGGCCCCATGGATCTGCAGTATCCTTCACCCATGCCAACTCTGAAACATACTCCTCCAGCCTGTGAGGCACACCAGTTCCTGCCACTCCAGTGCCAGCGGTGCTGCACGATGGTCCAGTGCCGATGCCCTTGTCCGATCCCGAAACAACGTCACCCGACCCTGACCTATGTCACGCTATGAGATTACGAAGGTGTAACCTGTTGCCATGCAACCTGATTCTAATGTCGCGCATCTGCAGCATCACAGCTATCAACAGAGGCTGCATTATCTTTTTGGCTCTGATTCTGAGCCTGTGCCGGAGCAGGGTGCACCCCAGGATATTGATCATGATGGTGATGCGGTTGGCGTGCCACCTCCTATTTTATTGATGATGCCTTATATGTGACTACCAGAACACCAGGGGGGCTGGATATCTCTCCTGTGACAAAGCGTGCTTGACATGGCACATGGCCACCATCAGTGGCAGATATCTCTACCTACATGCAATACATTACTGGTAGTAACTTTGGACTCCTAAATTCAGTCTCACGTGTCCCCTCCCCTGAAAAGAGGGGACACAGATAAGTTTGTTTACTCTTAGGTGTAAATATACACCCTAAGTTTCTGTTCAGCATGCTTGGTTATTAAATTAAAGAGACTCACGAAGTGAATGATATGGCCGCCATTACTGTAAGGTGTTGATGTTTTGGAAAAACTAATACAATTATGTGCCAATAAGTGTTACATTTGGCACCCCCCCCCTTCTTAGTTACAACAAAGTAGGGAGTACATAGACACTTTCTCACACCCCTGGAATTAGCCTGACATTACCTTTGTCTGCTGTGTTGTGTGGGAGACTAGTGAAGCGAAGTGGAGTTCCTCTTTGTTAGGGAGAAGTAGGGGTATCTTAGGGGGTTCCTCGAGGCCCGGTGTGGAGGTATCTCCTTCCCTCCAGTAATGAAAGGGAGAGAATGCATAGATGTGTTCTTGCCACCCTGCTGCCGGTCTATCTCCTTCTGTCTTTTCCCTGATTTGTGATAATATGGGGGGTATCAATGAAACATCTTTGCAGTCTTGGTGAAAGGATAATTTACTCTCTCTTTGTTAGAGGATCACTGAGTCAGATACACATTCTCAAAGTTCCAGTGTAAACCTAACACTTCTCTTTGCCCTGCTGGGTGCAAGGAGACACCCAAAGAAATTGCACATGCCTGTTTTGAAAGTGACAACGTCTGTCTACTTTTTTGGAGACAAAGGGAAATGAGATAAACTTACTTCAGCCATAATGTGAAGTTGGAGCCTCTCTTCTTTCGCAGTGGTGGTTCGGAGGGAATGCAAGAATCTGGAATTACAGTCACCCTCCATTGAGACAACAACCGATGTTTTGACCCAAAGTCTGCAGCCTGGGCCAACATCATGTGAGCTCGTACTCCCATTTAATGATGCCCTCACACATACACTGACGGCTACCTGGTTGAAAGAACAAACAGGTAGTCAGATCGGCACCTAAAACTCATTTCCAATCATTCCTATAGTTAGAGAATTCAAGAGGGTGAATGTTTTTGTCAAACAAATGTTTTCTTCTGCACTGCGATCCTTTTAAGGTTGCAGGCACTGGTTTGGCAGGCAGCGTCTCGGCCAGCAGGGGCGCAAGGCTTCCAACCCCTCTTCTCTTCCATAGCTGCTAAAAGCAAACAAAAGTGGTCTGTTGGCCCAACCAGCAGGAGGCAGAATTTAGCACGCCCCTCCCAGGTTGGTGATCTATTATGGGTCTTGAAAGTCGTTCAAAAAGACTACGCCCTGCCTTTTATCACCTCGCTGAACAATATCCCACCAGAATAAATTTCAGAAGAGGATATGTCCATCCTGCCACAGGGAGTATGACTGCTACTCTCCTAGGGTGCCAGAGAGAGGGTACCGGACTTGGAGAAAGGCAGTGTCGTTACTCTTGCTATTACCTCATCCTAAAAAAGGACGGGAATCTAAGGCCTACCTTGGGCCTTTCACCCCTAAATGTCTTCCTGCCGAAGGGCAAATTCAAGATGTCCATGTTGGCTAAGATCCTGTCTGCCCTGGACTCAGACAACGGGATGGTGTCTTTGGACTTGCAGGGCACGTATTTTCATACCTGACCTGCAGTTCCACAGGCATTACCTGCAGGTCACCCAGTGACATCTTAAAGATTTGTAGGGTCCCGGGGAAAATATATTTTGGGACCTCTGGAAAGATATATATTGTGGCCCCCTGTATGGAACAACCTTGAATTTATTGTCACTTTTCAGCTCGTCCAAACCCTTGTGATGACAAACCATACTAATGATATCTTAAACTTTCAGAATTGAAGGTACAAAAAAACAGCCAAAACTCAACCTTCCAATGGCATCCGCCAGCAAAATGGTACCACAAGAAACCTTGAACAAGCCTTTATAAAGCCATTTCTTTAAAAGTTAGAACCTAGATGTTTTTTATTACTTGTATCAACTACATTTTACTTGGAATTCAGTATTTTACTTGTTATTCCCATTGTATGAGTAACATGGTAAGAATGAGGTGTTAGATGTTTAATTGACTTGAGCACAATAGCATAAGATATAACCACATAGCGCTTGAAATTATAGCTCTAGTATTGAGAATATCACAAATACATCCCCTTCACTGCTGGCTGTGCTCTGAGGATTTTCACTATTTCATAAATTGAAATCGAATAACTTTTTCCTAGTTTCTCTTCCCGTCTTTGCCCCTCTTTTCCGCTTTATTGGCCCAATTCACAAGTTTTGTCATACTAAAATAATCTTTATCATTATTATTGTTAGACACATGTTTATAAAACAGTAAACACATACACAATAGTTCTATAATAGTCCTACTTACCAACTACACAACGCAACTCCTAAAGCAATGGGTGGACTCTCCACTGTTTCTGTCTTTTTGGTGGGAGATCTCCATACGGGTGAGTTTACTAATAAGTATCAAATGTGCGAAGGACCAGGAGAGTGGTACGAAAAGGTGCAAGAGCTTTAGGGACGGTAAGGAGCATTTAAGGAGGGGGCAGCCTACTACAAGCAACAAAAGAGTAAGGCCACTGCTATTCACAAACTACACTTCTAAAGTTACTATAGCCCCAAAGATGACAAAAGCAGTAGTAAATGTATGGCAGCCTAGCTTAGGAGTACGCCAGGTACTACACATGGTCACTCACAGGTACTGCACTAGAAAACAATGGAGGCGGGGACCTCAAATAACGCTCCATAGGGAAAGAAATGTTAAATTAATACATTTTAATTCACTTAAAAAAAAGTAAAACTATATATATATGTATATATATATATATATATGTATATATATACACACTTATGTAATGTTCAAAATATGTAATTATTAAATAAGCATGTAATTTGCATGTTATTTAAAAAGTAATATTAAACTTAATTTAAAAATAAAATAAATCTTTTAACTTTTAGTTAAAAAGTTAATTATAATTGCAATTCATTCAATGAATACCATTTAGAAAAATTTATTGCTTGTTAAATAAAAATGTTACTGTGAATGGGATTTAAAAAATATTCTGTAGAAATATTTATAAATTAAATAAATATATTTAAATTAATAATGTACTAAATGTTAAATTTAATGAGTTAATGCGTTGTGCCATTTTAAATGAATAGTTCCAATTTAATATTATTTTAAATTACTTTACATTTATATATTAAATTAAAACATTTGAATATTTTTTAATATTTTTTTAAAGACCAATAAACTTTAACACGTTTCACTATACTTTCCAATAGGGAGAACTCCGCCACAGTGGCAGATGGCTTCACCTACATGTGATATGTTACTGGTAGTAACTTTAAACTCCTCAATTCAGTTTTAGATGTCTCCAGCCCCTGAACTGAGGGTTAAAAGATATGTAAGTCTACACTTGGGGTGAAAATCTACTTAAGCATGCTTGATAATCCATTTAAAAAGAGAGGCTGCTTTTCATGAGGTGCGTTATCATGGCTGTAATTATGACTGTTACACTCCCTTTACCAGGGGGCCTCGGGCACTTGCCCTCTTTGCCTATGCCTTAAAGTGTCTTTCTGTTCAAGATAGACCTGAAGCAATTTAAAATTGCTATACTACCCTTCAGCCTCCCAGTGACTGCTGGTGTTCATGATGGCGATGGCGGTGGTCCCGAAACATCTTCGGAATCTGGGTCCCGGTATTCAATCACTGGCTGGTGAAAGCAGGCTTGCTGCAATCAGTCATGGACCACCTCCTGGAGACACCGGAACTGTTGGGTTTCAATATAAATAAGCCGAAGATTCGTTTGCTACGGCTTCTATTCATTGGGGAAATCTTGCACCTGGCGGAGTTCAGGGATGCTCCGCTGCAGCAGCGGGTCCAGAACATTCGGGCTATGATCCTGAGGTCTTAGGTGCAGCGATTCTGAGTCTTCACAGCCTCTTAGTCTTGTGCACCCTCCTCTTCAACTATGCCAGCCGGCACATGCATGCTCTGCAGTGGAAGGTCAAGTTCTTAACAAGGAAATGAACTGTGGATAACTTAGTACAGGATATTTGCAAACATTTTCCCAAGACTACCTACCCCGCTGGTCAACAACCAATATGAGGCATTGAATATCAGCTGAACCGAATTGTCCCACCGTGGGCACAGCAACCATCTATAATGTAAAGATGGTGGCCATGCACTGATGGGTTGTGGGTCTATAGCTGACATCACCAGGGACAAGATGGCTCCATCCATGGTCAGTTCCTGAAATCAACGCTTCTATTTTATTGTAAAATATTTCACAGATCCAAACTGCAGATGACACAACAGCTCATAGCATGTAAATCTATAATACTTTGAAGCTCCACAACTATTCCAATTGATAGGTTTCTGATTTCTTTTTATAGGAACATTTCAATTGGCAGTTGTAAGACCCCCATTATAGTCAAAGGGATCACCCGGACTGCACAAAAATGTGTCTGCGTTCCACAGTGTGGGACTGACTCCTAATGGGTGAGCCTCCGGGAGTAGGAATCAGGCATGCTGGTAAAAACATTATTTCTGTGGTGTTTAATGGCTAAGTGTTAGATTAGGCATCAAAGACCCGGTGTACGTCTGACATCCCCCTTTCTTAGTTACAACGAAGTAAGGGATACATAGACACTTCTCACACCCCTGGAATAAGCCTGACTCATTACCTTTGCCTGCTGTGTGTTGTTTGGGAGAGTAGTGAAGCTAGGTTGGAGCAGCTGTCTTTCCTCTTTGTTGGGGAGGAGTAGGGGTACCTTAGGGGGTTCTTCGAGGCCTGTTGTGCAGGTATCACCTTCCCTCTTGTCTTTAGCAATGAACGGTAGAGTATGCATAGATGTGTTCTTGCCACCCTGCTGCCGGTCTCTCATCTTCTGCCCTTTCCCTGTTTTGTGATAACATGGGGGATCAAAGAAACATCATCGCAGTCTTGGCTGAGTCGGAGACACATTCTCAAAGTTCCAATGTAAACCCAACACTTCTCCTTGCCCTGCTGAAGGAAGGAGAGGCCCAAAGAAATTCCCACGTCCCTGTCCTGAAACTGATAAATTTTCCCTACTTTTTAAGAGAAAAATGGAAAAGTGATAAACTTACTTGCAGCCAAAATGTGAAGCAGGGACCTCACCTCTTTATTAAAGGATAAATTGGAGACCAGATAAAAGTGATCAGAAACCTGTGTGAAGAGTCCACCTCTCATACTCTCGCACTCTGGTTGATGAATCTATGGGGACCAGAAAAACCTTGCATCACCAGTACTGAAGCTTGGACCCCTCCTGCAAGCCCCCTTCTCTAAGCTTCTCAATTGACACTTATTGACAGTGCTGTAGGGGCGGCATGTGGAGATGTTTTTCATGTTTTTATTTAGTATTGCTTTTAGAGCTCTTTAAACCCCTTTACACAATATGTGGTGATGCTGCTGCTCCATCGTGTTACGACTCATGTGCCCGGCTTATTGAGCGTACGTCCGATCCTCATGAACTTGCTAAAGAGTGTGGCCTTCACATGTAGGTCGTGCTCTATCTCCTGGTATACCGCCTTCATTTCTTCATCCTCACCGTCTTCTCCCTCCTTCCAGCCATGCACAGGGAACACCACAGTGGCCTCCTCCTCCTGACCCACTGAGGAAGAAGATCCCAGCAGGATGGGCCCTGGATCTTGGTTACTTGGTCGTTTCCTCCTTCTGTTACTGCTTTGTGTTGGTTCCTTTTTCTTGTGAAACGTCTCAGTTTCGTGTGCACATGCTTGCCCTTCTCGGCTGTAAGAAAACAGTTGCTCTTTTACAATCATCTGATTGTTTTCAGCACTTGGATAGTTTGGACTGCTGCTCATTGATATTTGGACTTTTTTTTCCTGTGTTTCTCTTGGTGAGCTTCCTTTTCCCTGGACTTCCATTGGCGAGCTTCCATTTCCCTGGACTTCCCTTGGCGAGCTTCCATTTCCCTGGACTTCCCTTGGCGAGCTTCCATTTCCCTGGACTTCCCTTGGCGAGCTTCCTTTCCCACGGACTTCCCTTGATGAGCTTCTTTTTCCATTGACTTCCATTGGTGAGCTTTCGTTTACCTGGACCTCAGTTGGCAAGCTTCCTTTCCCATGGACTTTCCTTGCTGAGCTTCCTTTCCTCTCTGTTTCCCTTGGTGAGCTTTCTTTTCTATGGACTTCCATTGGCGAGCTTTCTTTTCCCTGGACTTCCATTGGCGAGCTTTCTTTTCCCTGGACTTCACTTGTAGGTATTCCTTTCCCATGGACTTCCCTTGGTGAGCTTCCTTTCCTCTCTGCTTCCCTTGGTGGGCTTCCTTTCTCATGGACTTCCCTTGGTGAACTTTCTTTCCTCTCTGCTTCCCTTGGTGAGCCTCCTTTCCCAAGGACATCCCTTGGTGAGCTTCCTTTCCTCTCTGCTTCCCTTGGTGGGCTTCCTTTCTCATGGACTTCCCTTGGTGAGCTTCCTTTCCCAAGGACGTCTCTTGGTGAGCTTCCTTTCCCAAGGACGTCCCTTGGTGAGCTTCCTTTCCCCAAGACGTCCCTTGGTGAGCTTTCTTTCCTCTCTGCTTCCCTTGGTGAACTTCCTTTCCTCTCTGCTTCCCTTGGTGAGCTTCGTTTCTCATGGACTTCCTTTGGTGAGCTTCCTTTTCCTAGTTCTTCCAATGTTGGGCTTCCCCTCCAATGGACTTTCATTAGAGAGCTGTGTTTTTCCTTGGCTACTCTTGACACACATCCTCTTTCCTGGTCTTTTCTTGATAAGCCTTCTTTTTCCTGAGTATCCCTTGATGAGCTATCTTGGCTTTTGTGGAAGTCTTGATTCAGGACGCTGCCTCTGACTTGTTCCATTGCCATGGTAGAAGGGGAGATTTTGGGCTCTCTGGGGCTCTGTGTTTGCCCCTTCTTGTCAGACGGCCTGCCTTCCTCCGGTAGGCGTCCTGGTCTGAACAGATGATCTGCTTGGCACGGTGAGGGTTCCTTACCCATGGTGGAGGAACCTTGGCTACCCTCCTCACCTGCTTCGGTAGGATACAGTGGTCCCTTTGTTTCTTCCTTTGAGAAGCTCGAAGAGGAGGCTGAGGCAGAGAAGGATAAAGCAGAGCTAGAGGATGGAGATCTTGAATCTTCTCGGGTTGTGGATCCAGACTCTCCTGCCAGGTAAGACGTGGATAAAGAGTCACCATTGGTGGCACCTGTGGAAGATGCGATTTGTGTCTTGGGTGAACCCTCTGCTGTCTTATGTGTTGAATTTTCAGACACAGTTGTGCTTGTGGTGTATTTTACATCAGCTAAGTGTGTTGTGGTGTCTACAGAGGAGAGGTCAGGAGTGATCGTCAGCATATCGGGACCTGCTTTATTGATGGTAGTTGGAAGAGAATCATCAAGGGGGTTAAACAGTGGTGTCTGCAATGAGACTGTGGGCCCCTGAAGTTCATCACTACGTTTTGTCTCAGGAAGCAGACCAAGATCTACTTGCCTCCCTTTTCCTACAACAATGCTTTCTATTGCTCCAGTGCTGGCAAAGGAGGCTATTTTGTCCCCTGAAAATTGCAGCCCAGCAGAGCTTGTTGCAGAGGTCCTCAAGGAACTGGAAAAACAATTATCTGAAGCAAAATATGGGGTTTTCTGCACCCCTGAGTCTGAAAGTCCTTCAGTGTCCTTACTCCATGAGCTCAACTTGTTGCTTGAAGGTGAAAAAAGGTCATCGCTTGGATACTTTGTGTGTGGTTCAGCTGGCTCGCTCTGCAAGAGTTCCCCCTCTAGGATGGTAGGGGGGCCAGTAGCTAGCATGGCTTCAGCTAGAAGGTTGTCAGGTAAGCTGTACAATGATCTATCGTGGAGATCCTGAACTTCAACACTTTGTTGTCTAGGGCTTTTCTTCTGCTGTTCTTGAGCTGACATCCGCTCTTGTAAACGGCCTGGTGGGATAACCGAAGAAACCATATTTTTATTGTGGCATTGACACAGTATCTAGAAATAGAGAAAATTGAGGATGTTTGTACCCCAAAACGTACTGCTGGCTCACTTTTAATCAATCTAAGATGTGTGAATCCCATGCATTCTGTGTGGGTACCATTATACCTCAAACATAATACCCTCCGAGCTCTGCTGCATGGCATGGACTCTTGCATCACACTGCCTCTTTCTGGGTGCCTGTTACCCCATGTATATATGAAGTACACCTGCACCCTATACTGTACAGGATGCCCTTCAGTACCATACTGTTCTACTTGGGTACATGGTACCCCTATACCATCCCATCCACACACCTCTACTGTACGGGATTTCCTCTGGCATCATACTGCTCCTTTTTGGGTGCCTGTTACTTCACAACATAATGTATATTTCTCCAGTACTGCACGGGATGCCCTCCAGTACAATAGTATTTTGATTGGGTACGTTTCTCCAGTTACATAATGTTTGAATGCCTATACTGTGTCATATGCCCCCGGCACCATACTGCCTCAATGAGTACTGCTAAGTCATAATTTTTTAATGCTCCACACCTATACTGAAGTGTAGCTCAATGGTTAGAGCGGCAGACCCTGATGCAGAAATCTGGCCCAGGACCAGGGTTCAATTCCCGCCTCGGCAGGTCTTGGGCTCAATTTCCTCGGACCTGATAATTCTCGCATCGGTGCCTAATCTAATTCATGGGTCCCACTCTGTAACTCTGGGCAATAGCTTGCTTAATCTCCACAACGGCCCCAACAGCGCTGGGATGCCTGGCTTCACCTTGGAGGTTGCCCAGGAGTGGGCACCTCACAGGGAAAAGCCAGGAGGCGCTCCACAGCGGTATGCGTACAGCGCCTTGAGACCCTAACGGGTGAGTAGTGCGCTATACAAGTACACAGTTTACAGTTTTATACTGCCATGCCACCCAACCAACAAGCACACACACTCACAAAACACTGTCTGCTTCCCCTTCTCAACTTCATATCCATCATTCAATCCCTACTAAACATGCATGAAATCAAGAGCACAAACCTAACACAACTAATGCACAAGCACATTTTTTTTTACCAATCTACTAACTAGCTATCTTGGGTTGCAGATCAGCGTGGTAATTGCCGAGAAAGTGTTTCAATGCCTCGTCAGGGGTTGTAAGTGCTTTATGAATGTATTTTCATTTATAATTACTGTGTAAGATGTCCTACAGCAGCAGACAGCTTTTCATTGGATACATGTTACTCCCATAGCGTAACAGCTGCATACATGTACTGTATGATATGTTCTCTAGCGGCATAATGCCTCAGTCACTACTGTTTATTCCTTTAACATAAACCCTGCACACCCCCTTGTACAGTTCATGATATCCTCTGGAGCCAGACCATACTCCCTGGGTCAATGTTACTCTTAATCCCCAGTGGTCTCATACCTGTACTGCGTGAGTTGTCCTCTGGTACGATGCTGCCCCTGTGATATCTGGACACCTCCTATACTGTACAGGATGTTCTCTGGGAGGAGACAGGCTAGCCTGGAGTACTTCATTACAGGGTACCTACTCTAAAACACTAACCTCCCCATTATTTTCAACCTACACAAATGTCCTTTCACTCCATACAAGTCCCTGAGTAGCTGTCACACTACAGAGAATATCTACCCGCACCATACTGTCCACAGTTAATTTGTTTCTCTATTTTTCTACATGAACGGAAGGCCCTCATTCAGAGTTTGATGGACAGGGTACTCTGCCGGAAACATGGCGGAGTAAAGTGTCTGCCAAACTGATCATCTGCCCACTCTAAGTCCAGGCGTTAAAAAGAGGCTCTGATTGATTACAATGGGCCTCTGGGTGCTTTGCAAAGCGCCGGACTAGCGTCACAAATTATGACGCTAGTCACCCTAACTACCGCCATGGTAAATACGGCACTACCACTGTGGCGTTGGGGAGGCTCTAAGGGACGCAAGAAAAGTGGCGCCGCACTAGGTGCATCGCCACTTTTCATAAATGTGCCCCTTGGTACCGTCAGAGAAGCCTCCATCGCGGCCGCTCCTCTGAGTGGAAGGAGAGCTCCACCAGGCCGGGGAGATCTATAAATCTAGCATACAACAGATCTCCTTCCAAACTCTCAGTGAGGCTTTAAGTCTGTCCTAGTTGCTGTTTCAGGGTTCAGCACGGGGACCCATAATAAAAAGATTGGTGTCTAAAAGTTCTTTCCTGGATTTTAAGAGAGAGGGTGACATTCTCAGATGGGTCGTGGTTCCAGTGGAAGGGGGTGAAAGAGTATGAGAGTAGGTTGCTTGTTTTTTCAGTTTGGGTGCTTCCAGGATTGGTGGTTAATACTGTGAATTGTTCATATGCACTGGTCGAAAGAGAGCTTTTCTGTTACGTGGTCAGTTTTTGTATATCCATAACCTTGGAGATGATGCACAGGGCCCTAAATTTTATTTTGTTGGGGGGGGGGGGCGTCCAGTGAAGGTTCTAAGTGTGGAACTGATAGGATTTCATTTTTGTTCTCCAGTGATAATGGCGGCAGGGAAAGGGATAAGTGTGGAATCAAGAAGGACAGGGAGTCTGTACTTTCCTCCCACTGCCCCACCAATATTTGAAAGGACGGGCATTTTTACAGTTATGCAGAAAGTAGGGGGCATATTTATACTCCGTTTGAGCCGAATTTGCGTCGTTTTTTTCGACGCAAATTCCGCGCAAAACTAACGCCATATTTATACTTTGGCGTTAGACGCGTCTAGCGCCAAAGTATGAGGAATGAGCGTCATTTTTTTGCGTGAACGCCTTCCTTGCGTTAATGAGATGCAAGGTAGGCGTTCCCGTCTAAAAAAATGACTGCGACGCAAATGCGTCGTATTTATACTCCCGGGCAAAAATCACGCCCGGGAGTGGGCGGGGCAAAAAAACCCGCATTTGCGCCTCTTTTTAACGCCTGGGTCAGGGCAGGCGTTAAGGGACCTGTGGGCTCAAAATGAGCCCACAGCTGCCCTCCCATGCCCCCAGGGACCCCCCCTGCCACCCTTGCCCACCCCAGGAGGACACCCAAGGATGGAGGGACCCATCCCAGGGACATTCAGGTAAGTATAATTTTTTTTAAAAAAAATATTTTTTTGGCATAGGGGGGCCTGATTTGTGCCCCCCTACATGCCACAATGCCCAATGACCATGCCCAGGGGACATAAGTCCCCTGGGCATGGCCATTGGGCAAGGGGGCATGACTCCTGTCTTTACTAAGACAGGAGTCATGTAAATGGCGTCTGGGCGTCGTTAAAAATGGCGCAAATCGGGTGGAGGTGATTTTTTTGCCTCTACCTGACTTGCCCCATTTTCAGACGCCCTAACGCCATTTTCCCCAACGCCGGCGCTGCCTGGTGTACGTGGTTTTTTTCCACGCACACCAGGCAGCGCCGGTCTGCTAGCGCCGGCTAACGCCATTCAATAAATACGGGGCCCGCATGGCGCTTCAGAATGGCGTTAGCCGGCGCTAATCTTTTTGGCGCAAAACTGCGATAGCGCAGTTTTGCGTCAAAAAGTATAAATATGGCCCTTGGTGCTTTGGGAAGTGTGTTTAACTTGTGGTGGAGCTAATCTAGGAACCGTCTGTTTTGTTGGGATGGACTTTGAGGAGAGACAAGGGCAGGGTTGAAGCCCAGGGGTTTTGCATTAGTGGAGAGGGATACAGAGAAGTTGTTTAGTTGCCGTTCTTCCAGCCAACCCATGGCCTTTGAATGCAATTTTCCACAGTTGATGGACTTAGCGGTAGCCCTTCTTGCCATTGTAGCTAAAGGAAGATGAACCCCTTTAGTTGTAGTTAAATCCTGTTTTAAGATGCTTTAAGATGACTGTAACATCAACAGTGCTTTGGATCATGGCCTCTTGTGGACAGCGAATCAACAATATTCCTGCTGTAGATGAGAAGAAACAAAACATTGGGCATTCGCGAGCTTCCACCCTCTCTCCTCATCTGTCCCTGGTGTTCTATATTCTGTTGCATCAGACCCTGGGAGATGGGCTGCCAGGCTTCATGCCATGAATCTCCCAGGGACGGGAAGGTCAGTGAAAGCACGCTGTTGCTAGCGCCTTGCGATTGTCAGTCGCCATTTGGGAGAGGTTGAGATGCAGAATGCCTGACACCACATGAACAAGAAGAGGCGCTGTTGAAAGAGTAATTTGTCAGCACTGAGGCTTCACACTGGACTGGATCCAGAAGCTAGTGGAGGCATTGAAAGCTGAAAGTGCCCCCCACCTGTCCTTTGGGCCATTAGTACTTCTCGGGGATGCAGAGGAATGCAGAACTAGACCTGAGAACCTGCTGACTGATAAAAGATGCGGCTTCAGACACCGGCTTCACGTACTTGGTGTCTGGCTGTGGATGAAAACATGAGCCACAGGAGATGTTTGAACTGACCTCTGCTGCTAGCAGAACGTGCATGGCCACAGTGACTATCGGCTGGTGGAGCTGCCCGAGTGCAGCCCTTGGTGCGCTGTGTGGGGAGTGGGACCCCTCTTATCTGTCTCTCTCTGTGCGAGGAGGCTGCAGGCAGCAGTGGCAGCATGTGAGTGTGCATTCTTGCTTGCCTAAAGATTTGACATCTCCCTGGACTTACCTAAACAATTGGATGAGATGGACTAATGCTGTGTGCCACCATTAAAACAGTTCTAACAAACTAAATTAAGCTGAACTGCTTGCAACAAGCTTCCTCTTTGAGACATCCACATCTGGTTGGAGAGACTGAATTGGGCACAATGATGGCATATGACATAGAGTGGATGTAAGTTGATGCGTGCAAGGCCATGGCACTGTGACAGTAGTGAACAGGGCAGACCGCAGCTGGCTTGTTATGCAGAACAAGTGGTGCTGGTTCAAACTACTCTAAAGCACAGCATTTGACTTCTCCTTCTTCTCCCAACTTGCATTAACAGTGGGCAAAAAACAGACTCCCTAAAGCTGAGCTGTATGAATTCAGTGTGAAGTCCTCCAGCCAATCCAGAGCTCGAAACAATGTTAAACCCAAAACAACGGACGTTATCTGGACCTAAACTTCCTTAGAGACAACTTGAGATAGTTCATGGGGTGTGTGCACATGACGGACACTTTGGTGGATCATGACACAGAAAGTCTCATGGACATTATCAAACAACTGATGGATACCACAAAACAGCCAGAGGCATGTTTGGAGGGCACGGAAGGAAGATTGTGATGCAATAATGTACAACTCATTGGATTCCCTGAAAGAGTTGAAGGACCATCCATTGACCATTTCCATGAATGGTGAATCAAGAGCTTTTTCTGAACCAAGGACCAAGCTCCTTTTTTCTCGACTGGAAGAGGCTATAATGCCCTGACTTCAAAAGCCAGATTCAGCACCTAAAGCTATCCTTGCCAAGCCGTTTAAGGTTTGCGAAAGGAACACCCTTCTGCAGCACACATCGAGAGCAAAGTAATAAAGTGCCCAAGTGATTATCTTTATGGAGTAGTATCCAGCAAGTCTAGGAAATGTCAAGGCCATTCAATTCAATGAACTCGAACAAATGCCAGTTGTAGGAACCTGGGTTGCTCAGTGGAGCAAATGCTGTCACTTTAAAAACAAGTGGGAGTGACCGTTTTCCTGCAAAGGGGAACGGGATCAGTTTCAGCAAACAAAACATATTTCTCTCTTGTGCTTATTTAATTACTGAACACATCCAGACCCTCCTTCTGAACTTTGCCGTTATCAAGTCTCAACCCAAAGATAAATTTACTTTCTATCTCTTACCAGTTAAATAGTTCTATTTATTTAAATATATTTTAAAAATACACATTCCATTTAAAAAGCAGATCCCTCATGCAAAGACAGGCTGCTTAGCCGCAGCAGAGGAACTAAACAGCACATTTCCCTGAAATTACAAGGACCCATGTAATGAATCTTAAAATGTCCCTTAAAGTTAAAGGGAAACAAGTGCACTGAGAAAGCAGTTAGTGATTTCTTGATACACATTGTCAAAAAACCTGCAATAAATAGCAGAGACAAATGAGGGGAAGCTGGGGAAAAGTGGATTTTCCTTCACCAGTGTTCTCAGCCAGGTTGAAATTGATGAAAGGCAGATGGCCCCATTGCTTCAGAGACACAAGACAATGTGGGGGTGCCTTGGTAGTTTGCTAAGTCATTATCTAGATGAATGCAAACATTAAGAACATCAAGAACCCATGGGAGTGCCAGCAACCCACCCACAAGCCAGCACCACCGGAAGATACTGAAAGGAAGAAACTGAGCTATCCTCCCATGCAGGATACCAGAGCCCTGGGACACAGGAACAGTGTCCTACTCAGAGAGATGGACAGCTGTCATCCCCAATTGTATAATGAGATAGTATCCAATGATTGGCTGTACGTTGCAGTATAGTCTTAGCAAAGTGGACTATATATGGAATTGGAGGTGAGGGGCATGAAACTACTTGAGCACCCTTCAACCCTTCTCTGTAGACTGAGGGAGGTCAGGCAGCACACATCACCTAGCGGGTCTGGCTGTGTGCTACTCCACACCGGTGCTGTCACTGTGTCACAAGTGACTGAGGTTAGATCTTGGGGGGGTGTTCAGGATGTTCCAGAGGCATGGTCCTGAACTCCCAGAGATCTTCCTCCATGTTACATTTACATACAGATGTTACAAAATCCATATGTTATGAACAAAGTAAATGTAAGTTTACACAGTGTTCATAAACTAGTGCAAGGGTGCAGCGCTATCCATATTTCCTAGTTTTGTAAATCTGGCCCTCTGTCCCATTAGTCTTATCTGTAGAAGCAGTCCCTCCTCTCCGGCCCTTGGCTGTCTGATACACGGTGCTGCTTGTAATGTCTCTGTAGTGCACAGATTTTCCAAAACCTGCATCCTCTGCATACACACAAGTTGGAAAGTTTGTACTTTGTGCGTGGCCTGCTTCACAATAGCCACCTTCACATGCATACCTGTATATGAACACACATGACCAACATGGTGCCATTCACACTTGCACTTGGTGGGGCAAGCCTAGAGGTGTGTCCTGGCCTTGTGAGGGCATTCATTTTTGCTAAAATGAAGCCTGCCCACTTCTGTAAAGACAGGGCCTGGCTCTCCCTGTTCTTGGTCAGATAAGCTTCAAGCAAAAGCCTAACGTGGGTGTATCGTTCCTGACCCCTATCTACTTCCTTTTTACTACATGGAACTATGCACATTGAGGGGCATATTTATGAGATGCGTGCACCGCTGTTGCTTGCGTCACTTTTAGTGCAACGAGAAAAAAACTTCCCACGATTGTTTATGTGAGGAATGTGTCCCTTCCTGCACAAATATACTCCTCCTTAAAATGCAGGCACCCTTGCACCATGGTGCAAGGGTGCCTGCATCAGTGCTAGTCTGCTGAAATGGAGCCAGCGAAAGGGGAAAGTACAGGAATGTGCCACATGCCATAGATACTTTGACGCAGGGCAGCGCAGGAAGGTGACTTGCTGTGCTGCAGTGTGCCAAATCCCCATAAATCTGGTCTGAGTGTTGCAGTCCACATTTTATTTCTGCCCTTTGCTACTCTATGCGTTCCTCCATCAGTTCCTGTATCCAAGTGGGTGCCGGGTGTATATGCAAATTTTGTGCATGCACCAAATACTTAACACGTCCATGAGGGGCTGGTCAGCACCACACTTGACCTTTCCAGCTTATCCCTTCTACACAAGGTGTACAGTGTGCATGTCCCATTTGCGAATACTGGGTTTGCACAGTCTGACACCTGAGCTTTGGAACCAGCTCCTATGGGTGCTATAGTTATTAGAGATGAGCAACATTTACTTTGTGTGTTGGGTTTTGTGTTGTTTTGCTTCTGGGCAGTGGGCCTGTCTTAAAGCAGAGTACCTCAGGCTGCACGCCCCACCTAAAAATAAGGAGTGCTGAAGACTCACTGCTTCTTGGGCATGACGGTTCCGGGTCCTGTGAATCTTGTGGGTTCTGAAGTGGGTTCTGAAGTGGGTTCTGAAGTGGGCCCATCTGCGCATCACAGGAAGTGTCTGCCTTCACCAGGAGGGACAGCAGTAGATCAGATCTTTTGATGCCCACTGCACACTGGTCCACTCTGGTGGAGGGATCCTTTTTAGCTGGCAGATATCTCTCCTCTTCCTCCCTCATTTCACGCAACAGGGAAGGTGGTCGTTGAGAAGATGCATCATTGAAGGCTTGATGGAGTTGTAAAGGTTGGTGAGATATCACAGCCTTTGTGTCCTTCATATTCAATGCCACCTTTGAGGTTGGCGCTGGCCCAGGCCTTGGCTGCATCTCTGATTCATTCCTATTTCCACCCTGAAGGAGTCGCCAAGGTCCTACTTGAAATTTTGATTCAGGCAGTGTTGGAATATCGTGTTCCCTAGGCAGTGCGGGGACTTGTGTGCTATGCGACCTGTAGCTACTTGCATCACTTAAGATATCACCGAGTAGAGATCGCTGTGGAAAGTCTTTAGCAGGATCCATTCCTCCATCCTGACCACGTGAGGTCCCTGGAGAAAGAGCACTCCATGTTCTGTCAAAAGCATGCAGCAGGTTCACTGTTGGTTGTTGCGCATGGCCTTGGGATGTGCTAGTACTTCCATCAAGGCTAAATGAATCTCCGAGGACTGTTGTGGCCAAGTCTTGCAACCGGTGCACTGGTGGGTGGCTTGGAAAAGCTTCAGATGGTCCTGCAGTTTCATCAAAGGTTTGTGAATTTCCTGGATTTAGCACACTGTTTGTTCTGTCGCGCACCTGTGGCTGGTTGAACACTTCATGTCCTGGGAACCATTGGGATGGGTTATCAGTTTCACCAACAGACACTTGCAGTTGAATACCCCCAGCACTAACCAAGGTTTGTGGATGGTTTACTGGCGGCTGCCCTGGGAAAGACTGGACAGGGCCAGCAGTGCTGTCCAGGGTTTGAGAACTCCCAGGGATCAAATTATAACCTCTGGCCCAGGAATGCAGCTGGAATGTCATCTGTTGTCCTGAGTAATCTTGCGATGGGACAGCTGTTTCATCAAGGCTTTCTGAAATTGTTTGACTGAGGCTATGTCCGATTGTGTCCAAGGAGGGTGGTTGGGAAGTGGTTAGTTGCCATGCAAAGGTTTGAGGTAGGCCAGGGCTTTTGTGGGGATTTTGAGATGTTCTTGAGATTGGAATATGACCAGATCTATCCATATCTTGTGGACGATACTCTTGTCTGTTAAGATGTTCAGCCAAAGGATATATTTCATCTGTGTTTGGTAAGATTCCTGGGAAGAGGCTGTGATTAGTTCGGTCTACAACATGAGGCCAATACACTGTTGATTGCCTTGTGTGCGTGGAGGCTGATGGCTGGCCAGCAGGTTCACCTGTGCTCTGGAAAGGCCCTGGGTCTAAATCTGTCTCAGTTCTTTCCCTCTCCTGATACTGGTACACTGTTGGCTTGCCTGGAAAAGATTGAGAGGGGACAGAAAAGTTTCTGAGGCTTTGAAAAGACCCCATAATTTGGCTCCGGAGACTTCTGGGCATGGTCACTTGCTGGTAATCAGATGCATGATGTCTTGGAAAGTCTTGGACTGGGAAGACTGTTTCACTGATGATATTTGAAGAACCTTGGGTCAGGTCATGCCCAGCCCAATGCCGGGCTAGTAAGTGGTGCAATGCTGGGTGTCTTGGGAACACTTGCAATGGGTCAGTAGTTCTTTCGAGGTTTTGGTAAGTTTCTGTAGTCCCCCTGGTTCCATCCACATTCTGTTGATCGTACACGGTCTGCTCTCTTCTTAAGTCTTCGGTGCCAGGTTCATCTGAGGAACAAGAGGAGCATTAGAACATGTTACCACCTGGGACACGTACATGTGGTGCACATGTATTTGTTTCTGGTAGCCCATGAGGTGAAGTCTGTACCCCGCAAATGTCTATCACCAAAGGGTACAGTGCTCTGTGGAATGTCAGTGGGATAAACTGCTTAATACATAACGTCAGAGGTATGGAAAGGGGTCAGATCCGGACAGAGGTACATCAGCAGAGCTGAACAAGGGTGGCAGTAGTAGCCCTGAAACAGCCAGGAGTATAATGCAATATGGTGCTTCCTCTCTGAAAACTCTAATGAGAGGCCCCTAGAATTTAACTGATGATGGCCTCACAGATATCCCAAAAAATCTTGGGATGGGTGGGACCTCATGAGGGACAGGGTTTGCACAGCAGGGTCCACCTAATGCTCCAGGTAACAGTAGTGGCTACTGCAGACCAGAGCTGTCTGGGGATAGGCCCCAGAACTGGAATAAAATGGGGTGCAACAGCTCATGAATGATGTGCATCAAAAGATATGTACCGTTTCTTAGTAAGGCCCAAGCAGGAGGCACTTCAGGCCTGGGTTATAGTGCAGTGACAGAGCTGTGTGTAGCAGGAAGAGCTTCAGCTCAGAACTGGAGTGCGTTAGCAGAGCTGTGTGTGGGCCTTGGAATAGCAGTCGGCGCTGCAGGACTGATACTGATGTACACTAGCAGCACTGAGTGAGTATTTCATTGCTGGGATAGCTCTGCTACAGGTTAGAATTGAGGTGCACTTGCTTTTTGTGGGTATCAGTTTTGGTTTAGTGGGGTTACAGCAGTTCTGAAGTGTGGTGCACTGCCAGAGTTGTGTCTTGCATCTGTGTGTGTGGCTACAAGGGGGGAATTCCTAGGTGGCCGTGATGTCAACGTTTGCCCCTGAAGCTTCTGGCTGGGAATATTCCTGACCAGTGGTTCTCCTGCCTTCCATCAGTGTCAGGTTCCTTACCTCTGCTTTCATCTCCCAGTAAACTCTGTAAACTGGTCAGCTCTGGGCTGCAATCTTTGGTTGGGTTGTTTGAAGCCATTTGGATGGATCCTTAGTACAACAAAGCCGCACGCAAGTGTCAAGGGTGCTGCAGCCTCTGAGGCTGCATTGGAAGGTAGGCCATGTGAGAACCCAGCCTGCTTGACATGCTTGTGACATCACAGAGTGCATCGTGACATCACCTCTGACTGCAGCCTGGTTCTGCAGCATAGAAGCACCCCCTGGCAGGGAGTACTGCAGCGAAATGGCAGTATGTAGGGATGCAGAATGCAATAGCAGGCTGGGCTCACATATACCTATGATTCCTGACATCCATGAACCTTGAGTCAGATGTAGACAAGTTCAACAAGAAAGGTCTGTAATTAACTTAGGGACATGGTGTCAGAGATGGGTATGTTTTTGTATGCTAGGGCTGTACCACATGCTTGCCTTATCACAATAGGAATATGGGGCCTGATTTAGAATTCGACAGATGAGTTACTCCATCATAACAGTGATGGATATCCTGTCCCCCCCATAGAAGATAACAGGATTTAAATTTCGGAGGACGGGATATTCGTCACAATTATGACCGAGTAATCCGTCCGTTGAGTTCTAAATCAAGCCCATTGTAGCCCATTGTCTGCATTGAGTGAAGGATGAGACCAGTAACTGATAATTGTTTTTTATTATAAGCCACAAACTACTCTGCATGGGGCAGCTATTTAAAAAATGTGTAATATGTGTGCCAATTTTAATTTCTTACCTTCGTATGTGTTATGATGTAGGTGTTGTAGAAGTTGGAATTCGTACTGCATCCTTAACACCTTTCGCATGAGCCTTGGACGCAAGATCTAATGGAAGCAATGTCCTTTTCCGTCTTTCACAGTACCCACTAGTGGGATCACTTACACAATATGGTGGCCAACAATATTGTAGACTAAAATATTGCGTCAAAAATATGGTTTACAACAATATCGTGATCCTATACTTATTTAGGTAAGTACAAAAATATCAGAAAAAATATCAGTGACACTAATATCGTTCACAAATATCCAAAAACATATATTTTTAAATATAGAGTTTAAAGTAATGAATGTTAAATATTTTAATATATACATGTAATATATTGTGAAATAAATAAATTCCAAGAATATTTAGTACTGTATATAAATATATACTTAAACACACAAACACATACATCTATGTGTCTTTATATAAATATTGAGTTAAATAAACATGCAAACACATATCTGTGTCTTTTTATAAATATATGTAAAGTGTAATACATTAAAATATTTAATTTACATTATAGTATTTGTTTTAATGTATTACTATGAAAACACACATATAAAAACAATTCAGTACCAAAACATATATCAATTTAGTCACTAAATAAAATATTAAAATGTAAAACCCCAAAACCACTTTTACTAAAAATACCATAAACATTAAAATAAATGTCAAAATAGAAACAAATCGTATAATGTATAGAAACAATTAATGCTACAAAATCTATTTAACCAATGTTATGAAAACTATACTAGAGTCTAAGAAAATTAAATATACCATTCCCACTCTAGTTTATACAACATTAGGGAAAGTATTGCACTTCAGAGAGGTTAAATATACTATTCACACTCCACACAATGCAACAGTATGGAAAGCACAGGACTTCCAATGGGTTAAATTTACTATTCCCATTCCACACAATGCAACAGTATGGAAAGCACAGGACTTCCGATGGGTTACATTTACTATTCCCACTCCCAAAATGACAACAGTAGAGAATGTGTTGAACTGCTAAGAGGTTAATGTTACTTTTCCTTCTGCATCCTAAACAAGAGTAGGGAAAGTTCACTTCAAACGCATTCCATATAAAATAACACCATGAATGTACAAACAGTAATAAATGTGATATAAAAAATGTGTTAATTATTTCTTAATTACATTCCCAGGCTGGAGGTCTACAAACTACCAGCTCACAACTAAAATATAATTAAAATAAATAAGTATTAAAATAATTAATCTACAAATAATAGTTAATTAATTACTTAATTAACTTCCCACCGTATACCACTATAAACTTAGCATCCTGCAACAAAAGTATAAGTAAAATAAATCAGGATTCCATATTTTATATAATTAAAAATCAATTAAATAATTAACAATGAATATTAAATTGTTAATTTTTACTTAACTCCCCACCCTAGACCCCTATGAACCTAGCTGCCTGCAACTAACATAAAAGTGAAAATAAATACGTATTCTATCAATTACATAGTTACAAATCAATTAAATAATAATTACAATTAATATGTAAATGTTAATTATTACTTTATTTTACTTCCCACTCTATACCCCTACAAACCTAACAGCCCGCAAGTAACATAGAACAAAAGCAAATTAATATTACATACTTTACATATTAAATAACAATCATATAATTAAATTAAATGTATTAAATCATTCATAAGTAATTATTACCTAATCAACTGCCACCCTATCACCCTACAACAGACTACAACTCTATAAATTACTATTAGATATTAAATTTAAAAAATCTAAATCATTTAAAATTACAAGCTATATTTTATAAAAACTGTATAACATTTATAATAAATAATAGTTACACATAACATTATTATATCAATCATAAACCATTTGAATAATTAGAAAACAATATTTGTACCCACTATATTTTTGGAAATGATACTAAAAACATCAAAATTATTAAAAAAAAATATTACTTACCTCGAAAAACGATATTCTTGTCACCTCAACGATATTATTGGTGTCACGATATTTAATTTCTGAGATTGTTATTTCACAATATTTTTAAGTCCATATTTTGTCCACACACCTGCCAGTGACCACATACTCTAGAACGTGAGAGCCAGTTGTAGACGCAGAAGAAAGGAGAGTGGGATAAGAAAAAAAAGCATAGACTCAACGGTTTACCTCATCAATTCTGGGATCAAGGAAAACTGAGGGTTATAGTGAGTCTCTACAGGACACAGAGATGCTTGAAGTAATTTGTTACAAGTATTGTCTCTGTATAATAAACTCTCTTTGCTTTGACAGGGTCCTGAGAAATCCTGAAAGCTAGACAGAGAGACAGTATCTTGCTAAAAAAAAAAAAACACGCCCACAGACACTTTTTTAGCAATATATAAGCATACTGGAATTTTAATACTTTATATACCATGCAAATTAGCATTTGTGACCATAAGAAACGCCCTCTCAGATTCCTGTTCTGCCAAACAAACATTTAGCAGAACATATGGAAGTTGAACCACATGTCGAAAATTAGTTCAAAGTTTGTTTTCAAGCCACACAACTTCAGGACACTTTTCTAAAAACAAATTGTCTCCAATTCAATCCTTAGAGAACTAGAGATCTTGCACTTGACAACCAAAAGCTAACTAGTGAGGTCCAGTTGTAGCATCATTGTTACACAAACTGCCTAAGAAGGATGCCACGCACCGCAAAGGAAGTCATAGCTGAAGATTCAAGATGGCAGCTGTCTGTCTCGACGGTCGAGAGCCCGTGGTCTACTGGAAAAAGAGTACACTGCATATGCTCTGCCATGTGGCATGCTCCCAACACACCCGCAGCTTGAATCCAGGTAGTTCCCTCAAATAATGGTAAGCATTCCCTTTGCTGAAAGATCCTCTGCACAGATATTCTCAAGGTACTGCTTCCAAAAACACACAAATCCAACATGATGGTAATCTGCACATCTGACCCAAATGCATGACAGTGCCCTCCTAAAGTGGCTTATCAAAGTTTGGGCTCCTGTTTTATCAGAAATATTAACACAAATTTAGACTGCAAATTTGTTTGAAATACAATTTCTTGGTAACCAACCAGACTTTTCCACCAACAACAAATTGAAGAGCAGGGCTTCTCTTCTGAGCAGCATAAACCTTGTGTCTGTACCTTTCTTCAAATTCTCCTCTGCAAACTTCTGGATCTCAATTAACCCACCGAGGGAACAGAGTAGACAAAGAGTGAATCAGAAGGAATATATGAGCAAGGTGACCATGCATACCAAAGAAAGTAGGATGATGTTAACTCTACCACACCACTATTTGTCACAGTGCCTTGCTGCATTCTTCATCTTGTGCTAAAGTCAGGTATCTTAGACCCTGCTCAGCACACTGATTCAGTCTGCCCCTCCGTATGCCAGGGTCTAGCTGGAACAGGTAAAGGGCTGAATAATTGCACAAGTGTATTATGCGAACTCTTGACTTGGGCACAAACTAAACATGTTTGTTTAAAAATGAGGTTATAAAGATGAGCAACAACAACATATTTTAACTGCTGACAAAGTTTTAGCAATTCCAGGGTGGCCAGCCACTTTGGGATCATACATCTGTAGACACAGAGAGCAAGGGAGTGCTAAGAGGGAGCCCAAGTAGCCATTTTAGAAATCAATTTAATAGAGTTGTTAGTTTAATAATGCTTACGCGCCCCTGTATTTGGTAACTTTACATTGCAACTGTCAGGGCCTACAATAAACCTAGAGCATTGAAAAAATGACTCTTTCCCCTCCCTTTTTATTCGGTTAAGCCTCTGTCCTTACACAAGCCTGCAAATCTAGACAATAAAGTCCCAATGGGGTCATCTGTGAATAAAAGAATAGCCATATTGTTGCTTCCAAGTGTCAGGAAATCATCATCACAGATGCAGTGCACATGTCATCGCACACGGAGGGGCTGATTATGAGTTTGGCGGATGGTTTACACTGTCTGCTGAACTTCCGACAGGGAGGTTGCCCCCACACTGGTACCTCCCTGCCGGCCCCACTGAGTTTCCCGCTAGGTCAGCGGGTGAAAACCTGAGTTTATGCCCGCTGGCGTAGTGGGAAACTGCCTACAGCATTATCTCTGGGTCATAATTGAACCGGCGGCAAGTGCATGGGCAGAGCAGGGGCCCCCCTGGGGCCCCCTACACCTGTTCCCCGCCAGCATTTTCATGGCTGCTTGCAGCGCTGATCTGGTGGACTAGGACTGCCGCCACCTCCAGACCGCCAGGATCTCCGATCCTGGTGCAGCTGGCGATTCCCTGGTGGCCCGACTGCCAGGGTTGTAATGTGGTGGTCGGAGCGCCGCATTAGTGGTGGTCCAACCACCATTCGCGAGTCTGGCTGTCTAGTGACTGCCAGACTCGTAATGAGGCCCTAACTCTCAAAAGAAGGCACAAGTGCATATCATGGCTGCTGTGGAAGAAGGGAGGTTGGCGAACTAGTGTTTGCTCTGGGTTGGGTCACAGGGAACTGGTGCTAATGATTTCTGGGTCAGCCATGGCAGAATGACTGGGGCACAAAGAGCAGAGACAGGTTAAGAAGTTCCACTTTCATAGGCGTAAAGCCTGGCAATAGCCGTTTGTGGATTGTCCTGACTCTTCACTGTGTGTCCATCCGTTCCATTTTTCTTCACATTTGTCTTGTTTTCTCACTCGACAATTTCTGCCTTTTGGGTTCCATGCTTCTTAGCTTGCTTTACTGGCCTCAAGACTCCTGCTCAGTGTGTTGTTGAATATTCTGGATTTAGCTCTTCTGTGGTAGCTCAAAGGAAGTACTCCAGTTCTTAGTTTCCTACGACAGCCCACTTTCGCCCTGTTTCTTTGGTGATTCCAGGTAACAGGGGGACTAGTCACACTGTTGTGCACCATCTAGGTGTGTGAATCTGGCTCATCTTATTTACCATCAGTGCTGGCAAAGTGTTTCCTTTACCGCCTGTTCCTCACCTCTGCTCCTTCTTGTTTGGATTGCCTCTAGTCGCGGCTCCAGGGAAACTCTCTGTCCGTTCTTCTGTTCTGAAGCTCCTGAGGGGTCGACCATTGAATCCAATGTTGTTTCTCTCTCTTACGACACCCGTTTCCCCCTCTTCCCATTGGGGTACGCTTATTGCTTTGATATTCTCTGGTTAGCTTCCCTCTTGATCCGTGTCAATTATTCACATATAGTGAGTTGAGGGCCACGACCAGGTAGGCAGGGATGCACAACTCTTCAAAAGCAGCCCAGAACTAAATCCAGGATGGGCTGTTGAAGATATATCTGAGGGTCATAAATAAACATATCAGAAAATGTTATCATTATATCCATATATAAGTAGATCAATACATCAATAATATGTAAGATGATGAGTGTATGCTTATAGACTTGTTTTGCTATAATAACACATCTGTTACAATGTGCAAATACGAGTATAGCAATGGTATCTGTAAGTGCTTCACTATTGAAATATTGGGGGACAAATATAAATTAAAAAGAAGAAGAAAAAAATTAATAAATTGAAAAAAACTTAAATTACAACAAAAATGGAATACCCGAGTTTGTAAATATTTCCCCAGGCATGTACAGTTGGCTCTTTTTTTATATAATCTTTATTGATTTTATGTAATAGACCAACATACAGGAGTACATAGCCTTACTGTATTTCTGCAAAGTGTCAATCTATACATTCTCGCATCAATATACACATTTTCAATAGCATGGAAATTTTGCAAACCAACCCCCCAACGACCCCTGCCCTTCCCCCCAAATCTTTCGTTCGTGGATTCTAATATCACCCGAACAGGACGCATTATGTAAAGGAGGTGGTATGTCATCTAGGTATGTGAGTGGGTTGTGTTGTGGAGATGTCGGTACTATGGTGTAATTCGTCCTGAGCCGGACCTCCTGTGCTTTCTCCGGGAGGATGTTTGAGGTCAGTAAGCATAGCCGCCCATGCTTGCAAATCCTTGCCCCACTTATCATCCGTGCGGACGTGTTTCATTCAGGTATCCTTCACTGATCCCGCAACCAAGCCTCTGGGTTAAGGGGCAGCGGAAGCAGCCAATGTATGGCTATTCTGCATTTTGCCAGCGTAAGGCTTAGGAGAACAAACTTTCTACTGAGTTTTTGGTGCCAGGAGTTGGGATAACGCTTAGTATAAGTTATTCCAGCCGGAGGCTCTATTAATGGTCTCCAGAACCAAGCTCCAATAAGGCGAGAGAGCTGTGGATTCCCACACCATATGGACAAAGTCCGCTCTAGGTGTGTGACAACGCAGGCACTCATCAGGGCACGTAGGGTATATCGCATGAAGCGTCCCGGGGGAGAGATAGGTTTGGTGGAGAAAATTATATTGTATAAGTTTGGAACGGGAACTAGAACTAGCCAGATGTATGCCCTCATCAATGTGTTCCCAAACTCGCTCAGATATGGGCTCCGGCACCACCTCCTCCCACCTACCCTGAACCAGTAGGGGCTTCCTCGCCAAGTCCTCGTGCAACCCTTGATATATATGAGATAAGGCATCTTCCCATTATGAGTTTACATTTATCCATCCATAGTAGATCTATGATGATACTGTTAATCAATGTAAAGTACTCTGTGGCTCATATATAAAGTCCCTGGAGTGTATATAGACAACGAGGGAGCAATATCATTTTTGCCACAGCAATCCTCCCCATGAGAGATAGGGGCGACTCTCGCCAGAAGTTTCCAGAAGCTTGAAGTCCCTGTGCCACGCTGCCAATATTAAGATCTAGATAAGATTTCTCAGTGGATGTCAACCGGATCCCTAGGTATTGGAAATCGGTAATTTCCCAGGGGACCACCAAGTGGGGAAGGGCTTTCTCGCAGCTGTCCAGTCAGGGATCCTAGAGGATACAGTTTGGACTCAGAAGGGTGTACCCTTAGTCCAGACACTTTCTCAAATTCCCGCATTACAGACATGAGAATAGGTACCAACTCTGATGGTCTACTAAGATATATTAAGGCATGGTCGGCATACAGGGAGACCACGTGAGTGGTCTCCACCCTTGTAATGCCCCAGGGGGTCAATGCCTGCCAAAGGCTCTCTGCCAGGGGCTCCATGGCCAACGTGAAAAGGATTGGTGGAAGAGGGCACCTCTGGTGTGTTCTCCTGCCAAGGGTAAATACCAGACACTTCCCTGCCAGTTCTCACCCGGGCACATGGGTCTGTGTACAGCAGCTGGACCCATTGAATGAATTTGGGGCCTATCCCGAACTTCTGCAAAACTTGCCATAGGTATGACCAGTTCAGGGAATCAAAAGCTTGTTCGATATCCAAGAAAACGAGGGCCAAGGCATCAGTGAGTGATTGTGAGGAGTGATAAATATGGGCTAGCCGTCCTATGTTATTTAGGGTACTGCATTTAGGGATAAATCCGGACTTGTCGGGATGCACAAGGGAGGGAAGGCATGGAAGGAGACGTAAAGCCAACACACAGCTCTGCAGCTTAATGTCTAAGTTTAAGAGGGAAATAGGTCTATATGCTGATGAAATAGTGGGGTCTTCACCTGGGTTATAAACCATTATTATTAGAGCTTCCCGCATGGTGGGGGGTAGACGTCTCTGCCACAGTGACTCTCTATAGACCTCTAGTAATTTATTCCCCAGCATATCTGCATACCTACAGTGAAACTCTGCAGGAAAACTATCTCTTCTCTGGTTATATGCTGATCTAGGCCTTCTCTGGTTTTGGGGGTAATAGTGGGAGAGACCGCCGGGACAGATAGTCCTCAATAATACTCATGTTTATCGGAGGTGGGGGAGCGTAGCAGAGACTGAGATGTGAGCGTAACACCTCATTAATGGCCCTGTGTGTGGGTTCCGGAGTAGCGTGTTACTCACCGAAAAGTGCTTCAATGCCTTGTCAGGGATAGTAAACACTATGGGCAGATTTATACTTTTTGCCGCAAAACTGCGCAAAAACAGTTTTGCGGCAAAAGGTGTAGTGCTGGCTTGCGTCATTCCAAAGTGCCAGCCGGGTGCCAAATTTATGGAATGCCGCAAGCCAGTGCTAAGTGGGGCTAGCATAAAAAAAAAATGCGGTTAGCCGGGTGGGGGTGGCGGTACAGGTGAAGGGGGTTGTGCCTCAATAAATGACGCTAGGATGGTTAGAGGCAAACAAAAAAATCATTAACCGGCCTAGTGTCATTTCCTGATGCACAGCCATCCATAACACATGAGTCCTGTCTTATAAAAGACAGGAGTCATGCCCACCACCCAATGGCCTGCACAGGCGACCAGTGTTCCCTGGGCATGCCCATTGCACCCAGTGCCATGCATATGGGCCCATGTCAGAGCCCCCAATGGAATTTAAAACATGTTTTTAAAATACTTTACCTATACTTACCCTACTTACCTGGGATAGGTTCCCCCATCCTCTGGTGTCCCTCTGGTGTGGGTGGGGGTGTTCTGGGGCTTGGGATTGGCACTTGTGGGCCCATTCCATAGTGTTTGACCTAGGAAATGGGCCCGCAAGTCCCCTAAATCCTGGTCTGACCCAGATGTTAAATAATGGCGCTAAGCAGACTTAGCTCCATTATTTAGGCCCGCCTCCTACCCGTACACCATTTTTGCACGGGAGGATAAATAAGGCGCTGCGGGCTTAGAGTCATTTTTTTGGACGGGAATCGCAAGGTAGGTTCAAGCATCATAAAAATGACATTAACTCCTATGTTTTGACGCTAGACTGATCTAATGCCAAAATATAAATATGGAGTTATGTTTGCGCTGAATTTGTGTGAAAAATAAATGACGCAAATTTGGCGTAAACAGAGTATAAACATGCCCCTGCACAAATATAATTACAATTACATATGAATATGTTTTTCTCTGGGCAACTTACTGGGAGATAACAAGATTCAGGCAAACATTTGCTCGTCCCTGCCAGATTTGTCTGGGAATCTTGCGGGTTTTTGAGAACTGACACCATTGGGCCTCGCCCCTCCACTAGCTCGTAAAGAATCAGTTCCCAAAGATACTTGGTTCTGCATCAGAGTGATAATAACTGGGGTCATCAAGCTCACCCTTTTTTAAAACCAGCCCTATCTGGGCTCTTACCCAAGTTTTAAAAGGCGCAGCGTTTGAGAGTTTGAGAATATAAGGTCCCCAAATATACATGTAGTGTTTATGCAAATTTACTGGAATCTTATCCAGGTTGCGGCCTCCATACCTTTTTGTGCAGATATTGCTTAGTAAGATCTTCTGATAGAAAGCCTGTGGTGGCTGGTGTGTGCAGATCCTCTGGAGTAGGGTCATTGGCTGTTGCGTTACAGTTATTGACAGGATCATACCACTGGTACTCAGGATATGCATCTCAAACATTGCAGACGCACTAGCGCCCCCCACTGGCCATAATAAGCTACAACGATCTGTCACAACGGTAGTAATTGCAATTTTAGTCGCAGAAGTTGGAAATGAGGTCATCTTACTCATGAAGGCCTTGTGACATTGCATTAATTCTTATAGATTGGACAGATTAAGGGAAATCTGCCCTAAGGGTGGTAAGGAGAGTACATGCTCATGAGTTTAGTGTGCAAGTCAATAGATTTCATTGGAATATTTTTCTATTATTGGAAACCACTAAGTTACTACAGGTTGGATTAGTATACAATGTCTCCTAACATATTAGCAGAGGTAACAACAGTTTGAAGGGTTGATGCTCACTTTCAATACATTTTTGTGAGGGGGCTGTGATCCCTTTCAGTGTGCTCGCCCACCCACATATCTACCAGCAAATACCAGTGCACAATATCAATTTAAAAAAAAATCAATATGTCTAGAGGATGCAGGTGCACGATAAATGGACTTTTCAGGTAAATACGAGACGCGATTCCATTACAAGGTCTAGGGCCCCATTCCGGTGTAAATGAATTAATTTTGGAAGAAGAAATACTCTTTCCCATCCCTTTGCTCAACTAAAAATAGGTCTAACATATGGAAAGTCTAGAGGCCATTAGGAAGAGAAAAGACACAAAAACCACCCCATGCCCAGAAGACGACGGGGAGCTACCACGGAAGTGGTAATGCATCGACTGACGGCTGCAGGGGTCAATGAATGAACCCTAGAGAAGGTTGTGTAGGGTCAGGTGCCCAGAGTGAGGCTCACCTTGTTTGGATTAATGGAGGGGACCATAAGACACAGACATATATTGAACACTCCTGGTAGTAACCCCCTCTGTTACTTGAGCCAACAAAAGACCGGGCCTGTGCAATCTCGGCCCATCTGCTGCCCACCGGCTCCTTCCAGAGCAGGGCCACATTACACATAGGGCACACTTTCTTAGTTTGTGCCACTGAGCGCCTTAAAGCAGGTCTGCTGGGCGCAAACAGACAAACTGCGCTCTGTTACATTGAATGTACTGCCCTGGGGGTAGCTGCCAACTCGTGCTGCTCTGGGGGTAGCTGCCAACTCGCCCTGCCATGGGGGTAGCTGCCAACTCACCCTGCCCTGGGGGCAGCTGCCAGCTCGCCCTGCCCTGGGGGCAGCGCATTCAAGTGACAAGCAGAGAAGCTTTGTAGCAGCCGCTCCGTGTTTCGCGGTGCAGACGGCAACCCGCCTGCAATTTTAAAGAGGATTAGAGATCCCCTTGCAGGGGGGTGCAGTGAGTGACTGCACCCACCTGCAAGGAGAGGTCCGGGGGTCCATAGGACCCCATTTCCCCCTCCAGAGGGCTGCCATCAGGGGGCGCACTCACAGTGTGCTACCTTTTAGATGGCGCAGTGCCTCCTGGCGGCTTCTTTGCCTCTGCACTCGTGTGTATAATACTGCACAGGCGCAGAGGCAAAGGGATTTCCTCACTTGCATGCGGCCACGCCCCCATGCAAATGAGGGAACACCCGCTGGTGATAGCGCTGGTGCTATGTATGTGCCATCACTCAGTATTACAGCCATGCGTCTGCGGCCCTTTCTGTAATACCAAAGTGCCCCAGGGTTGCACAAAGCAGGCGCACAAGCCCGTTGCGCCCCCCGGGGCACTTTGTACAATACAGCCCCAGCTGTGCACCTTACTAGCACATGGTCTCAGAACAACTCACAACCATCAGACAACAGCCTCCACCTGTGGAGCACAGCAGTGCCATGTGGACTGTGCCTTAGAAGCATTCATGACCATCACACCACAGCACTTTACCTCTGGAGCACAGCAGTGCCGAGGGGACCATGTCCAGAAGCACTTATCACCATCGTGCCTCAGCACTTCACCCGTGGAGCACAGCAGTACTGCACGGATTGTGTCTTGGAAGCACTCACGACCATCAGACAGGAACACTTCACCTCTGGAGCACAGCAGTGCCGGTTAGACCGTGTCTCAGAACAACTCACAACCATGAGACAGCAGCCTCCACCTCTGGAGCACAGCAGTGCCATGTGGACTGTGCCTTAGAAGCACTCACGACCATCACACCACAGCACTTCACCTCTGGAGCACAGCAGTGCCATTTGGACTGTGCCTTAGAAGCATTCATGACCATCACACCACAGCACTTCACCTCTGGAGCACAGCAGTGCCGAGGGGACCATGTCCCTGAAGCACTTAGGACCATCAGGCCTCAGCACTTTATCTCTGAAGCAGAGAAGTGCCAGCTGGACCATGTCTTGGAAGCACTTAGGACCATCAGGCACTTCTTGAGCACAGCAGAGCCGCATGGACCATTCCGATCTTCATCAGAACTCAGTTTCCGAGAACGGGAAAGTCTCCTCCTGGTTATTTTACATTCTCCCTCCTGAAATATCACCGACTTCAATGTAAATTTAACAGGGAGAAGACATCACTGTTTGTGCTGGTTGGCATGCAAGTATCTGCAAGGTGACAGGGGTCCCGGATTTGCCGGAGCAGTCCCGGTTTTCCACCAGCTGTCCCGGCAGATTCCTGCAATCCTGGGTCCGGTCCCCGTTTTCAATGAGACTGGACTTCAAACAGTGAAGGCGCGTTTATGAGTTAGAAAGCAGTTCCAGCTAGTAGCTGTGATTAGAGAGCTGTTTAACTAACATGTATGATACCGGGTATTAAAACTGACTTTATAGGTCGAGCATAGCAGCGCGCAAGCCCTGCTTTTTCAATGGCTTGGTATCTATGTGGGCTTTTAACCACGCACATCACTATCACTCCCTCAGGGGCCTGCCTTTCAAAACTCCTTTGTTATCTTTGGCAAATGCTTTACGTTTCTCCCTCTTTAGGGCGGTTTGGTTACCGCCTTGGACACCGACCCTGTTACATGATTACTTCCACCTTTGCTGATTCCTTTGACTGCAAGCAAACGTTTTTCTTTTGTGTCTCTCCTTCGCACTCATGGCGGCCGTGGCGCTTTTAATTGACACGCTTATGTCAACTGTCTAACTTTTAATTTTCAATTTATGTGGCAGAAAAAGTCCAGTTAAGAATTTACAACGCTAATAGCTCCAACTCCAGCAAACTCGAGACTCGCTGCATTGCAAATGCTTGTTTTTTATTCCCCTAGTGCCTGGGCTGTGTTTCTATACTGATGAGCGCTGGCATTGTGCGCTCCTTGGTGGAAGAATTAGTCCTTTTCTATTTTTTAGTTTTTTTTTTGCTTGACGTCCCGGGTTTTGACTTTAAATCTGCTCCCCCGTAGTATCTGCCCCTCGGGTACCAGCATGGGCCCGCGGCCACTCCACAGAGAATCCAAGATAGACCGTGGGGTCCTGTGTCCCTGCGCCCGCCCCGCGGTGCCTGGTTAGGGGCGGGTGGCGGGTCTGTCCTCGGAGGATAGGACGGCCCTGCTATCTGCGTCTCGGCCGCTGGATGGCAGCCTTGCGCCGCCGGAGTCTTCTGGCTGGTGCAGTGTTTGTGGCATGGGCTGTCAGGGCCAGTCATCCATCGGACCACTGATGCTTTCTGACAGGAAGACACGGGTCCAGCCGGGGGGCTCTAATGCGAGGAGCAAAGCGGGCGGGACCGGGGGGAGAGGAGACCGGCGGGAGGACAGCCGAGGGCAAGATGCGGGAGGGACAGGGGATGTAAGTGTCACGAAAAGGAATGGTGGGGAGGGCGGTACACGAGAAGAGGGGGAAAGCAGAGGAAAAGACAGGGGAGAGGGGAAAAGACAGGGTCGAGGAGAGCGGGAGAAAGAGACAGGGGAGAGTCAGGTGTGGACAGAGACCAGATGAAAGGAGGTGAGAGGGGAACGAAGCGGAGGTAAAAATGAAGGAAAGGAGGAGGAGAGAGGTGCCTATAGGTGAGAAGATGGAGTGAAGGGGGGAGGGGTGGAGGAGAGGAGGGGGTGAAAAAGACCAGCAGAGGAGCAGAGTTAGGACCCAGGGAACCCCAACAAAAGAGGGGTCCCCCGATGGATGGAAGGAGAGCTGAATGTGGTGCGCCCCATAACATTTTAACATAAAATATTATTATAGGCCAGGGGGACATTGCTAAGCACAGATGCGATCCTTGCCGTGTTTACATCAGTGCCCGGGATACATTACGGACTGTTACCGGCGCGTGGCGCACGCAAAGCGGGGGCTGCAGCTGACGTGATTGAAACTGAATATAATCTGAGGGGGCGCGATGGGTTTCGCCCTCAATGTTTGTCGCCAGTTTGAGCAGCCGAGGGTTCAAAAAGCCATTGGACCGATAACTTCTGTCAAAAGAGGCGGAATTTAAAGGCAGTTTTACATGAAGGTTCTGAAGAAACTTTGGCCCATATTTACGAGGGTCTAGCGCCCCGGTTGCGTCACTTTTTGTGATTCAGCGGAGCACACACCACTAAATGAAGCCTCGGCAAGCCACCCTGCGTGGCCTCATAGGTATGGACTAGGGCAGTGGTCTCCAAACTTTTTAATACCTCGCCACCAGAGTTGAAAAATAAAAATCATTGGCCCTCCCCTCAGAATTTTTCACAATTATTTTATAAAGATGGCAATGTTTATATATGTCTAGACCTATTTAAACATTGCAGTTAAGTACTGTTACCTTTTTAAAAATGGAATAAAATGCTTCTGCTTAAAACAAAGACCTATTATCTGTATAATGCTGCTTTTGGCGGGCCCGACCCCAGTTTGAAGACCCCTGGACTAAGGCAAGGCAGCGCAAGTTGCTGCGTTGCCTCACTCTGCGCCAGGGAGGTGTGCCATGGGCGTTACTCAACACCTTTGGAGTTTGACGCATCCCCGGATTTACAAGACCCTGTAAACCTGGGGATGCCCCAAAACCTTACGTCTCCCAGGAAAGGCGGAACAAGGAGAAATGTCACTATTTTTCAATACCCATTCCGCATGCAACGTCGCGTTGGCACTAGGCTGCCAAAACAGCGCCAGGGCAGTGGGAAGGGCAGGAATGCGTTGTGTGCCACAGATACAGTGAATTCCTGCACTTTCCCTTTGATGCAGGGCAGCGCAACAAGGTGACCTGCTGCAGTGCCTTGCGCCAAAATCCCATAAATCTGGGCCTGTGTCGCTGAGAGCCATTGGGTAGCGGCAGCGCTAGGCCAGTGCAACAAAATATCACAGCGCTAGGCGAGTTCAATGAAATATCACAGCGCTAGGCCAGTGCAATCAAATATCACAGCGCTAGGCGAGTACAATGAAATATCACAGCACTAGGCAAGTGCAACAAAATATCACAGCACTAGGCAAGTGCAACGAAATATCACAGCAATAGGCAAGTGCAACGAAATATCACAGCGCTAGGCGAGTACAATGAAATATCACAGCGCTAGGCGAGTACAATGAAATATCACAGCGCTAGGCGAGTACAATGAAATATCACAGCAATAGGCAAGTGCAACGAAATATCACAGCGCTAGGCGAGTACAATAAAATATCACAGCGCTAGGCAAGTGCAACGAAATATCACAGCGCTAGGCGAGTACAATGAAATATCACAGCACTAGGCAAGTGCAACAAAATATCACAGCGCTAGGCGAGTTACAATGAAATATCACAGCACTAGGCAAGTGCAACGAAATATCACAGCGCTAGGCCAGTGCAATGAAATATCAGAGCGCTAGGCAAGCACAATTAAATATTGCAGCGTTAGGCCGTTCATGGGACGCAAACGCACATCAGCAGGAAAAACTATTCTTGTACCCACTAAAACATGCATAGCGGGCATATTGCCCCAAAACCTTACGTCTCCCAGGAAAGGCGGAACGAGGAGAAATGTCACTATTTTTCAATACCCATTCCGCATGCAACGTCGCGTTGGCACTAGGCTGCCAAAACAGCGCCAGGACAGTGGGAAGGGCAGGAATGCGTTGTGTGCCACAGATACAGTGAATTCCTGCACTTTCCCTTTGATGCAGGGCAGCGCAACAAGGTGACCTGCTGCAGTGCCTTGCGCCAAAATCCCATAAATCTGGGCCTGTGTCGCTGAGAGCCATTGGGTAGCGGCAGCGCTAGGCCAGTGCAACGAAATATCACAGCGCTAGGCGAGTACAATGAAATATCACAGCGCTAGGCCAGTGCAATCAAATATCACAGCGCTAGGCGAGTACAATGAAATATCACAGCACTAGGCAAGTGCAACAAAATATCACAGCACTAGGCAAGTGCAACAAAATATCACAGCAATAGGCAAGTGCAACGAAATATCACAGCGCTAGGCGAGTACAATGAAATATCACAGCGCTAGGCGAGTACAATGAAATATCACAGCGCTAGGCGAGTACAATAAAATATCACAGCGCTAGGCAAGTGCAACGAAATATCACAGCGCTAGGCGAGTACAATGAAATATCACAGCACTAGGCAAGTGCAACAAAATATCACAGCGCTAGGCGAGTTACAATGAAATATCACAGCACTAGGCAAGTGCAACGAAATATCACAGCGCTAGGCGAGTACAATGAAATATCACAGCGCTAGGCCAGTGCAATGAAATATCAGAGCGCTAGGCAAGTACAATTAAATATTGCAGCGTTAGGCCGTTCATGGGACGCAAACGCACATCAGCAAGAAAAACTATTCTTGTACCCACTAAAACATGCATAGCGGGCATATTGCACAGCAGCACCATAACTGCTATAATCAGTTACGCTAATAAACTAATTTTGCATTAACTAATTCATACACTATTTTTAGAAAAATGCTCACTAATAATATGTCTACACAATGGATGTAATGCAGCCCATTCAACCGAGAAAAACATAGAAACCCCGCAAAACCACCCAGAAACCATGCAGAAACCCTGCAGAAGCTACACAGAAACCACACAGAACCTCGCAGAAACCCCACAGACGGTGAACAGAAACCACACAGAAACCCCACAGACGGTGAACAGAAACCACACAGAACCCCGCCGAAACCCCACAGAAGCTGAACAGAAATCACACAGAATCCTGCAGAAACCCCACAGACGCTACACAGAAACCACACAGAGCCCCGCAGAAACCCCACAGAAACCACACAGACATCACACAGGCCCTCACAGAAATCCCACTGAAGCTGAACAGAAACCACACAGAACCCTGCAGAAACCCCACAGAAATCATACAGAACCCCGCAGAAACCTCAAGAAGCTACACAGAACCCTGCAGAAATCCCACTGACGCTGAACAGATACCACACAGAACGCCGCAGAAACCCCACAAAAGCTGAACAGAAACCACACAGAACCCCGCAGAAACCCCACAGAAGCTGAACAGAAACCACACAGAACCCCGCAGAAACCCCACAAAAGCTGAACAGAAACCACACAGAACCCCGCAGAAACCCCACAAAAGCTGAACAGAAACCACACAGAACCCCGCAGAAACCCCACAGAAGCTGAACAGAAACCACACAGAACCCCGCAGAAACCCCACAAAAGCTGAACAGAAACCACACAGAACCCCGCAGAAACCCCACAGAAGCTGAACAGAAACCACACAGAACCCCGCAGAAACCCCAGAGAAGCTGAACAGAAACCACACAGAACCCCGCAGAAACCACACAGAAATCATACAGAACCCCGCAGAAACCTCAAGAAGCTACACAGAACCCTGCAGAAATCCCACTGACGCTGAACAGAAACCACACAGAACCCTGCAGAAACCCCACAGAAATCATACAGAACCCCGCAGAAACCTCAAGAAGCTACACAGAAATCATACAGAACCCTGCAAAAACCTCAAGAAGCTACACAGAACCCCGCAGAAACCCCACAAAAGCTGAACAGAAACCACACAGAACCCTGCAGAAGCTGAACAGAAACCACACAGAACCCCGCAGAAACCCCACAGAAGCTGAACAGATACCACACAGAACCCCGCAGAAACCCCACAGAAGCTGAACAGAAACCACACAGAACCCTGCAGAAACCCCACAGAAGCTGAACAGAAACCACACAGAAACCCCACAGAAGCTGAACAGATACCACACAGAACCCTGCAGAAACCCCACAGAAGCTGAACAGATACCACACAGAACCCCGCAGAAACCCCACAGAAACCATACAGAACCCTGCAGAAACCCCACAGAAGCTGAACAGAAACCACACAGAACCCCACAGAAACCCCACAAAAGCTGAACAGAAACCACACAGAACCCTGCAGAAACCCCACAGAAGCTGAACAGAAACCACACAGAACCCCGCAGAAACCCCACAGAAACCATACAGAACGCCGCAGAAACCCCACAGAAGCTGAACAGATACCACACAGAACCCCGCAGAAACCCCACAGAAGCTGAACAGATACCACACAGAACCCCGCAGAAACCCCACAGAAGCTGAACAGATACCACACAGAACCCCGCAGAAACCCCACAGAAGCTGAACAGATACCACACAGAACCCTGCAGAAACCCCACAGAAGCTGAACAGAAACCACACAGAACCCTGCAGAAACCCCACAGAAACCATACAGAACCCTGCAGAAACCCCACAGAAGCTGAACAGATACCACACAGAACCCTGCAGAAACCCCACAGAAGCTGAACAGAAACCACACAGAACCCCGCAGAAACCCCACAGAAGCTGAACAGAAACCACACAGAACCCTGCAGAAACCCCACAGAAACCATACAGAACCCTGCAGAAACCCCACAGAAGCTGAACAGAAACCACACAGAACCCTGCAGAAACCCCACAGAAACCATACAGAACGCCGCAGAAACCCCACAGAAGCTGAACAGATACCACACAGAACCCCGCAGAAACCCCACAGAAGCTGAACAGATACCACACAGAACCCCGCAGAAACCCCACAAAAGCTGAACAGATACCACACAGAACCCCGCAGAAACCCCACAGAAACCATACAGAACCCCGCAGAAACCCCACAGAAGCTGAACAGATACCACACAGAACCCCGCAGAAACCCCACAAAAGCTGAACAGAAACCACACAGAACCCTGCAGAAGCTGAACAGAAACCACACAGAACCCCGCAGAAACCCCACAGAAGCTGAACAGATACCACACAGAACCCTGCAGAAACCCCACAGAAACCATACAGAACCCTGCAGAAATCCCACAGAAGCTGAACAGATACCACACAGAACCCTGCAGAAACCCCACAGAAACCATACAGAACGCCGCAGAAACCCCACAGAAGCTGAACAGAAACCACACAGACACCAGCCCACGCCCGGCAGACCACAGTTACCTGTGAGGGAAGTGGTAATAAACCTCCTGCAACTCTCAACAAATAAACCCCAGAGAGCTGTTTGGGGCAAACAGAGAACGAGGCTGACATTGTTGGGGTTATCAGAAGACATCATAAATCAAGGAAGTGGATTAACTGGAACAATTATATGAAACCCCCTCCCACTGTCCCTTGATCCAGCGCCAGGAAGGTCCCTTGCAGTCTCAATCAATGCCAAAGTGTTCGAGTCCTGCAAAAAAAAAGTGTTTACCTATGTACAGATACCTATTTTGCGACTCGATGCAGTTACCAACTTCCAAAACAGGGTTTGCGACTTGCAATTAGGAAGGGGCAACCCAAGCGAGTTGCAAGGGCATGTATGATTGTTTTGTGACCGTGAATGCGGACAAAGAGTCCCCACGGGACCTCCTCCCCTTTCTGAATCGTGCGCCAACACTTTTTCATAGCAGAAATGAAACAGAAATGTTTAATTTTTATGGGCGTTGAGCTTCTAACCACGCCCATGTCACGTCAGTCACTTTCATTGGTTCGTGGGCTTGCCTTTTCAAATCCGCTTGCTTTAATTTGTGAAAGGCATGCATACATCATGCATTTTCCGGTGTTTAGCCCACCTACACAGCACCAGTAAACTACTGAAACCATTTGAGGCTCGATGTTTTCAGCATGATTTCCGGACTACTTTATCTTTTTATTTTCCATGCAGCGCGATTGCGCTGTGTTTTTTTTCTTGTAATTTGTGTGGCAAGAAAAGTCCAGTTAGGAGTTTACCACACTAATAGCTCTAACTCGAGCAAATGCGAGACCCGTTGCATTGCAAATGCTTGTTTATTTTTTAAATACATCCTGTTTTCCTTTAAGGAAAACAGGTTGAATTAAAAAAAAAAAAACTGCTTTATTTAAAAAGCAGTCACAGACAGGGTGGTCTGCTGACCCCAGCAGGCCACCATCCCTGTGAGTGTGACCATTCCCAAATGGGTCACAAATTGTGACCTGCCTTATGAATATTAATGACGCAGGCCCCTTGCGACCCATCTGGGAATCGTAACAGTATCTCAGACACCGTTGTACATTTTGTTTTGCGACTCACAATTTGCGATTTGCAAAGAAATCGTAAATTACGAGTCGCAAAACAAATGGTCGCACATCTGGCCCTTGGTGCTTTAGATTGGCACATGCCCCATTTAACATACATTTACAGGTGCAGGAAACACACTGCTTTGTTTATGTGATGCAAAGTTTTGTTTCACAAATATTGGTCAGATACATCATACTGAATGCTATAGTGAACACCAGGTAATAATTCATTTTATACTGCTAGGATTGCATAAAGGAGATCCCTCTTTTTAGGAAAAGAAGTCCCCACCCACATCTTCTGGCCATGTACATCACTTAGGGGTCGCCAGGGGTCGCAGCTGCAACCCCTGCCTTGCCCCCTGTGATGCCTCTATTTAAAGGTGGCAAAATCAGTGCCAAGGACATAGAGGTGGCTCCTCTTTATGGACATAGTATGGGGCTCCAATCTAATTGTTTTTTTCATTTTTTTATTACACTAACAGAGAATAGTAGTATAGAACTACTCACTATTAGTGTAATAAAAATGCAGTACAGTTAGCTGGAATATGACCCTCCCTGGCAGCTGAGGTAAGTAAAAAATGATTTTAAATGTATGTTGTATGTATGCTTGAAGGTGAAAGTGTGTTTATAAGAGTGAGTGCATGTGTGAATGCGTGTGTGTATGTGTAAGCATGTGTAAGTGAATGTAAAGGTCAAAGGGCGTGTGCTGTCACTTCCGGTACCCCTCACATTTCGGTGAACGGACATTTATGCTTCTGGCATGCTTCATCATCGGTCTTTTCCCACATCGTAGACCCATCATTGTGTTGGGAAGGACAACCACATAGTGGGAGTTCGGCATACTGGAATTAGGGGCCGGATGGACATAGATTCTTAATAAGAAATCATCAATTTCATAATCTAACTATTTGTAATTTGCGATATTTTTAGTAGAAATCTACTAAAATAGATTTGGTAGAAGTGGATGCAATTTGCACACCAACTTTTACCGAATATATTGTTATTTTGTGAACCAACCCCTGAATTAATAGATTGGTTCACAAAATAACTGTTTGTAGTGGGTTGCAATTCAACCTACCTCATTAATATGCAGGCGGTGGGTCGCAAAACATTAATACGTAAGTTAAGGAATCAGTATTTAGAAGGAATGGCTTTTACATGCCCCTTCAAAACACCAATTGTGTATTTTATCTGAAACCCATTTTGCGATCTGGTAAAGTGTTACCCAATCACAATATGTGGTTTGATATTAAAAAAAAAGCCATTTTGCTGTTGCAGTGGCTCAAATTTGGCCTTTGCGACTCTAAATCACTTTGTACACCAGGCCCCAGATTATTTTAGAAATATTTTGTTAAAACTGTCTAGGACAAAGACCAACACAATAAGTTTGTTCTTGGCCACCCTGATAGGGTTAAAATTACAGGATGGCAATGGGTTTGCACTGATCCACCATCCTCAAATATTACTTTGTGAACATGTTTCGGACAATCTGTAGTGCCCAAACTGGGTCAGAGGCCTTCATCAGGAGTTTAAGATCCACGCATTAGGTCATGTCCCTATGGCAAGTCAGTCAGGCTCATGGACAGACGTACAAACCTAGAGAAACAGTAAAAATGGCTCACTTGTATTGTAACTTTTCCATTGGATTTTTCCTGCAATATTTTAGTATTTTCTTAAATCAAGGAAAGAATGAGAACATCTCCCTGTAGTCAAAGAGTCACCAAGTGACGGATGCCACGGAGTCCACCCTTCATACCCGCCAACAATACCAAATATTGGTGCCAGGTTTCAAGACAGTACACATGATCGTTAGAGTTTTCTGACATGGTAAATTGATCAGTGTTTTGAAAGTGGTGTTTAGGGCAAAGTCTATTTTGAAGCTTGTATGCGGCATGCGGGCTAATGCAACTATTCATATGAAAAGTCAGCTGACATGGAACTTGTATATTTTGTTCTTAGGCAGGAATGTGTTGAGGCCAGGGCTGATGACACCTGATATTCGCCCAAGATGTACCTTGGTATAAATTGGCGAATAAGATAAACAGATTTGATCTATTAAAATGACAAATAAATCAAGAGCCAACATGTTCTTGTTCATCCCTGACATACGGAATGGTCCACTTCCAAACATAATTTTTTCTCGCACTGCACCTTGGTGTTGCTTCCCTCTCTTGACTGCCCCCCGTGACTGATGGTCATTCACTGACATTAGTTGTTCATTGGTCCAGTGAGGTTTTTTTGTCATCCATTACTGGAGTCCCAGACCCATCATGAAGGAGCTGTGGTACTCTGACTGCTCACTGAAGGCGTGTAGAGTTTCCATGCTCTGTTCAATGACTTCCAGGTCAGCAGGCTGCCATGCCAGGCCATGTCCAACAGAGCTTTGTGCCTTAACACTGTGCAATCTTGTTCTTAAAGTCTACCAGATGGTCTTGGGCCTCTGAAGACAACCTGCGTGGTGGTAGTGTTGGGGCATTTCCAGGACCTTATACAATCAGGGTTCTTTCTGAAGGGGTTGTGTGAATGGAGCCGGCTGATTGGCCCAGAGGTGATCCAGTGATATCCTCCAGCTACAACATTACAGTGTCATCTTTATCACTACATGGCTCTAAACTGGCTCTGACATATCAATTTCTTTGGTAGCTGTGCTGTGTTCTTTGCTATGCTGCATGCTTCGGTCTCTGGAAGGCTGTGAGGTGCGTACTTGGGTAGGCTGCATTCTGCATTCTTTGCTAGGCTGCGTGCTGCATTCTTTGGTAGGAACGTGCTGTATTCTTTGCTAGGCTGCATGCTGCATTCTTTGGTAGGATGTGTGCTGCATTCTTTGCTAGGCTGCATGCTGCATTCTTTGTTAGGATGTGTGCTGCACTCTTTGCTAGGCTGCATGCTGCATTCTTTGGTAGGATGTGTGCTGCATTCTTTGGTAGGATGTGTGCTGCATTCTTTGCTAGGCTATGTGCTGCATTCTTTCGTAGGCTGTGTGCTGCATTCTTTGCTAGGCTGCATGCTGCATTCTTTGCTAGGAACTTGCTGCATTCTTTCGTAGGCTGTGTGCTGCATTCTTTACTAGGCTGCGTGCTGCATTCTTTGGTAGGATGTGTGCTGCATTCTTTGCTAGGCTGCGTGCTGCATTCTTTGCTAGGCTATGTGCTGCATTCTTTGCTAGGCTGCGTGCTGCATTCTTTGCTAGGATGCGTGCTGCATTCTTTGCTAGGATGCGTGCTGCATTCTTTGCTAGGCTATGTGCTGCATTCTTTGCTAGGCTGCGTGCTGCATTCTTTGCTAGGCTGCGTGCTGCATTCTTTGCTAGGCTGCGTGCTGCATTCTTTGCTAGGCTGTGTGCTGCATTCTTTGCTAGGCTGCGTGCTGCATTCTTTGCTAGGCTGCGTGCTGCATTCTTTGGTAGGCTGCGTGCTGCATTCTTTGGTAGGCTGCGTGCTGCATTCTTTGGTAGGATGTGTGCTGCATTCTTTGCTAGGCTATGTGCTGCATTCTTTGGTCGGCTGTGTGCTGCATTCTTTTCTAGGCTGCGTGCTGCATTCTTTGGTAGGCTGTGTGCTGCATTCTTTGGTAGGCTGTGTGCTGCATTCTTTTCTATGCTGCGTGCTGCATTCTTTGGTAGGATGTGTGCTGCATTCTTTGCTAGGCTATGTGCTGCATTCTTTGCTAGGCTGTATGCTGTGTACTTTGCTAGGCTGCGCACTGCATTCCTCAGAAGGCTGTGTTCTTTGATACGCTATGTGCTGAGTAGGCCTGGGCAGAGGTTGTGGAGTTCTGCTACGTGGAACTTCGCAAAATGCCCCAAAAAACCTCTGCCACGCTTTGTGGAGCTCCGTGAGCGGTGGGGTTTGGGTAAGTTGGCTGTTTGCACTGATTTTCTCCTGTGCTGTAAAATCTGCGTAAATAGCATCACGTGGAGCTCCAGAGGGCGCTAACTTCTTTCTGCCACTTGAGTTGATTTTCTACTCGATCGGCAGCTTCCTCAACACAAGCAGCAGATTTCTCAGTGCGGACAGTAGCGACCTGCCACGACCGCCTGCATTCAGAAATCTCACTCGCCAACATCACGATTTTTCTCACTTGCCAACTTAACATTGGCGAGCCACGCAGGAGAAAAAACTCTGTTCCACGTCACTTTGCAGAGTTTTATGAGTTCTTCACCCACCCACTGCGTTCTTAGGCAGGCTGCATGATGCATTCTTTGGTAGGCTACGTGCTGCGTTCTTTGGAAGGCTGCGGGTTGTGTTCTTTGGAACCCTGCAGCGTTCTTTGGTAGGCTGTGTGCTGCGTTCTTTGGTAGGCTGTGTGCTGCGTTCTTTGGTAGGATGGGTGCTGCGTTCTTTGGTAGGATGGGTGCTGCGTTCTTTGGTAGGCTGTGTGCTGCGTTCTTTGGTAGGCTGTGTGCTGCGTTCTTTGGTAGGCTGTGTGCTGCGTTCTTTGGTAGGATGGGTGCTGCGTTCTTTGGTAGGATGGGTGCTGCATTTTTGGTACTCTACGCACTGGAGTAGTGTTGTAGCATTGCAGCTAGATGTTGCACTTTGATAAGATGGCACATCATGGTCAATTTGTGCAAAGCTGTAGCTTTCCTGCTCCATGCGTGAGCTGCTCTCCCAGCCCCTAGCTCACGCCCTGGCACTTGCCACCACTTTCATCCTTGCTAGGTGTTTATTTTCTATTTTCAGATGTTCTTGTAAGCCAAGTGCTAGAATATGTGACGGGTGGTGACCTTGCTGTCACCCACAAGTCCTCCTGGTCTGGCTCCCTGGGGAAGCAAGTAACATTCAAGCCCATGGAGCGGCTGACATGCCGTTTCCCAGTCTTTGCAACTCAGACCACCACCTCTCACCTACAGCCCTCCCGGGCAGAACAAGGACTTCATTGGTGAATTCATAGAACTCTTTGCCACTTCATTCATCCGACATACCCACCCCACACTCCTAAATGACATCAACCTCACAGACAAAACAAACTAAAAAGAAAAAAGAAACACTCCCTTCAACCTCATTGACACAATCACCATAGTACAGCAGCTCACACAATTGCTTTTCGTTTCAACATCACCAACAATCCAGTGCAAACCACCCACACCTCTGAACTGGAACGACCACAGCACCATCCCAAAAGAGAAGACCAAACCTTCAGATCCGTTAAAGACTTCGCTATAGACAACCAAATGCTTGAACTCATCCCTTTCCCTATCAACACCACTCCTGATGCCAACATCTCACTAAACAACGTCAACTTTTCTTTGGAAAACTGTGTGAACATACGCACCCCAATTAAAATATGCAAGTGCAAGCCGAAACCTTCAATTCCCTGGCACTCTAAATACCTTATTGACAATAAACGATTCATCCGCAGACAAGAAGGAAAATGGAAGAAAAACAGGACTCCCGATGACCTTATGATGCTGAAGACACACAGCACAACCCGCAGACAGCTCATCACAGGAGCCAAAGCAAACAACACTCTTGACACCATCAATAAATCTACCATCTAAAGCTGAACGCTTTACAAGACAATCAAGCAATGCATCAACCCCCTGCTGGATATAAATATTCCTCACTTCACAGAAAAGAGCAGTTTCATCAACCTGAAAAATACAGATGATCCCACAGCACATCAACAAGCAACACGGAGTCTGCTACATCTCTCGTGCCCACCCAGTCCTCTAGAATCCTGCAATGGTCGGCCTTCAAAACCCTATTTCTTGCAGATCATGCAGACATGCTCAACTGCCTCAAAGACACTTTTTATGAACATGATGTCTTACGCTTGTCCTCCATCAGAGCTCTCTCTTGGAATGCTCCTTTACTTTTGGGAAAAGGAATTGACATATGTCCATGATCCAAGTCTATATTCACACAGATCTCCATTGTGTATTTTTTATGGACAAATCACCACAAGTCCACATTATTGAAGGGAATGGTCTGTAGCCGAAGGTCAAGTCTTGAGGACAACGAACCAAGACTCTTGTGTTAATCGTCTTCCTTCCCTGTGCCTCATGCGCCATTTTCCCCTGAAGAGATTATGATTCGACGATGGATCACGTTATCCACCCTGTTCCTGTTCTCTTCTGTGTTGAGGATTGGAGGATTGTCACAATTTTTTATTTCTTTTACATAAGTAGCATTCCACATTTATACAGAGATGGATTGGTCCAACCACGATTTTTCAGGTCTGGACCGGGTGGCTTTGTCAACTGATCTACAGGACATGAACCCGGCATGCACCCAAACTTGGTCCTGCCCGTGGCACCTGCTGCTTTAGCACTGGGAAACCTCCCCGCAGTCCTCACATAGCTCTGAAAATGCACCCCGGCAATTTCATTAAGCACCCCCGAAACCCGTAACCAGAACCCTAAAACATCCCAAATCTAGCCTATAGCCTCCTTATTTCTAAGCCGGACCAAAGTCATCGATTCTTAACGCGTGGTCCGCAGAACCCTGGTGGATCACAACGCCTACTCCGGGGGCCCGCGTCTGTTTAGAAAATGAAATTATATTAGCAGATTAGGAAAGTATATATAATTTAAGAAGTAAAATGTAAAATTTAAAAAAGTTGTGTAAAGGTGTAGGAATTTGAAATTGCAGGCTAAAAAATAAGTTGATGTCCTTAGGTTGATTTGGAGAAACATCCCAAGTACAAGAAAGAGAATATAGTATGGACGATGAGTGGTCTTAATTGAAGCACCGACAGAAAGAGAAAAATGCATTGGAATCAAAAAAAGATAACAGGATGTCATAAATGCCAACATTTTGGAACATGAAAGTGGGAGATTTTGGAGGAAAAAAAAGTCAGGGAAATGTAATTTCCTCATGGACTTCCACTGAAGCAGAGGCAGTTTTAGCCTGGATACACCTGAAATAAAGTCATTTTTGGCTTCAAAAATGGGAGGTCTTCCTCCTGAATCTGGTCTGTTGGCGTGTATGTAAAATGCAATTGCCTCCATGGGCGTGTATGTGATATGGAACTGGGTCTGCTGGCATGTATGTGATATGGAATTGGGTCTGTTGGTGTACATGTGATATGGAATCAGATCTGCTGGCATGTATGTGACATGGAATCAGGTCTGTTGGTGTGTATGTGATAAGGAATCAGGTCTGTTGGCGTGTATGTGATAAGGAATCGGGTCTGTTGGCATGTATGTGATATGGAATCGGGTCTGCTGGCGTGTATGTGACATGGAATCAGGTCTGTTGGCGTGTATGTGATAAGGAATCGGGTCTGTTGGCGTGTATGTGATATGGAATCGGGTCTGCTGGCGTGTATGTGACATGGAATCAGGTCTGTTGGCGTGTATGTGATATGGAATCGGGTCTGTTGGCGTGTATGTGATAAGGAATCGGATCTGCTGGCGTGTATGTGACATGGAATTGGGTCTGTTGGTGTGTATGTGATAAGGAATCAGGTCTGTTGGCGTGTATGTGATAACGAAACGGGTCTGTTGGCGTGTATGTGATATGGAATCGGGTCTGCTGGCCTGTATGTGACATGGAATCAGGTCTGTTGGCGTGTATGTGATAAGGAATCGGGTCTGTTGGCGTGTATGTGATATGGAATCGGGTCTGCTGGTGTGTATGTGACATGGAATCAGGTCTGTTGGCATGTATGTGAAAAGGAATCGGGTCTGTTGGCGTGTATGTGATATGGAATCGGGTCTGCTGGAGTGTATGTGACATGGAATCAGGTCTGTTGGTGTGTATGTGATAAGGGATCAGGTCTGTTGGCGTGTATGTGATATGGAATCAGGTCTGTTGGCGTGTATGTGATATGGAATCAGTTTTGTTGGCATGTACGTGATATGGAATCAGTTTTGATGGCATGTATGTGATATGGAATCGCCTCAGTTGGCGTACATGTGAGATAGATGCACCACTGTTGGTGTGTATTTGTTATGAGTCAAGAATCGCTTCGACTTTTAGAATTAAAAAGCTAATTTAGAGAAGCCCCAACATTCTGATTAAAATTAACATGTCAATGTTAATGAAAATAGCACATGTTCATCAGTTGTTTGTCTATGTATATGTGTTTTTGCATTTCTGTGTGTTGTTTTGAGGTTCAGATCATAGAAGCTGCTTAGGCTGGGGGTCAGTGGCTTCTACTAATGATCCACTGGGGGGCCCCGGATTCCATTAATGATTCAGGGGGCGCACAGAAGGCATAAGGTTAAGAACCGCTCTTTTAAGTAAAATTGACAATAAACTTGCGCCCAAAGAGCTGCCATTTTCCAGGCCTTGTGGCACGCTTCGGAGTCTTAGCGCCGCCCGCTCCATCACTGTACACGGCACAAACTTTTAATGTGTCTGTCAGCGGGGGGGTCGGTCTGGAGGAGCCGTCTGTCCCCCTCTGTAACCTTCCTTCCCAGCAGCGGCCTGCATGCGGAATGAGCCCTGACGAGATGGAGCAGATCGCCTTAAAAGCTCGGGATCATAATTAATCTTTATAGACCCGGTTTTTAAGCTTTTCTCTCGGATTCCCATTAAAAACCCGCCACCAGGAAGTGTCGGCGGGCGCAGATTTATGGGCGCTAAAGTGGGTGCCCGCGGCGGACGCCTGCATGACGTCGGCCGCGCTCACATCGAAATATAAAAGGATTAGAATTTTTAAAAAGCCTCTTTAAAGAAGCTCCTTTCCAGAAACTGCGGCATTTCCAGAATGTTCCATCAGCCGTGACAGCCCTTTGCTAGACTGGGGCGTGCCCAGCGGAAGGGCGACCTGTGTGACCTTGAGCAGTACTCTGTGCCCCGGGGGTGCCCCTGCAGGCAGTGGGAACACCCACGTGTCAGACCTGGCCTGGTCCCCTCCAAGGACCATCATCCCAGGGCCTACAAGAAGGTGGGGCCTGGCAGGTGCCAGGGAGGCTCTGTGCCATCTTTCCAGGGCCAGACAGGCCTTTTATTCCACCGGGTATTTTCACCTTCCACTCTACCAACGCAAAGGGGCACCTTTTTGAGGATACCTACCAGAATGGGTACCCAATTTCCCAAGACAATTACACATTTCAATACCTTGTTCCCAACAGACACATGTCCACGGGGGTACCCACGATTTTAGACCTGGGAGGAGGAGAGACAGATGCTTTGGTCCATAAACATCTCGTAGACAACCCACAAACACAAGAAACTGGAGACACAAAATGAAAGCAACCAGGGGTCAAATCACTACGCCACAATTTTAGGTTGACTTTAAAAGCAGAGACGTGGTCGAAGAAGGCGATCTTATGAACCCGCAGATGCCAACCCTCTCCACTCAGACGGGAGACGATCGATTTCAAGGCTAGTCTAGGGTGACCAGATTTTGAGGAGCAAAAACCGGGACAGGTCAGACATAAAAGAAGGACAAACGACTTTACACTCACTTTTATATCTGGCCTGACCCGTGTTTTTTTGCGTAGCTTTTCAAATGTGTGCCTATGTATACATGTGTTTATAGATATATATATTTATCTATAATAAACACACACACATTTACAAGACTATACATATAAAATTAGCTATGGCTTGACCTCCCACCCTCCACCCCAACCCGCCCCCACCCACCTCTCCCTGCCCCCCACTCCGTATCTCTGCTGGGAGCAGACAGGGGACTGTGTTGCCTGACAGCAATAGATAAATTACTTAATTATTGCATATGTTGTAGGCATCTGTTAAAGGAGAGTATACCTTTAACTTCTGCTTCCCTAGATAAGCTGACCTTTGTCCCAAAAAAACGGAACATTTATGTAATAATTTGACCTTTGTCCCAAAAACCGGGACATTTGTTTAAAATTAAGAGAAGCGTCGGGACACAGGGACAGTCCTCTAAAAACCAGGACTGTCTGGGGAAATCCGGGACGCCTGGTCACCCCGGGCTAGTCTCCGCCTCCCGATTCCTGCATGTAAAAACCTGATTTCTCTGCGGCTTCTGGGCCTGGTCTTGTGTAACAAGAGTATGCACAGCCAGTAACCTGCTCCTGCGGTCCTGTGCGGAGCACGTGCATCACGCTCCCTCCGCCTGCCATAGCGCTTTCTCCGTGCTCCTGACAGGTAAGGGAAAAAAACGTACATTTGCGTATCTAACATCCGATCGTGCAGCAGCAGGCTTGCCAAACCCATACATAACAGTAACCCAATTCAGGCCCCAGTAAAGTCAATGGGGGAAATACATTGTTCCTAGAATCCTCCCACTTTTGTCTTCTAAAATGTTGGCATGTATGTCAACCACTAAGGAATGTCGATTATAAACTTGCACTTTAAAAGCAGCCAAGTGGTCTCATGGGAAAGTGACATTTCTCTGTATTTGACCTCTGTATACCATATTTTTCTCTCTACACCTCTCTCCCTCTCTGCCTATCTCCACCTGTGACTTTGTTTCTCTATCCCGCATCATTTTAAGTTTTTTTGCAGTCCAGAGCAATACCTTCTTCAACTGTGTGCGACCCTGATAAAGTTTAAGATACAATTTGTTTGGTATCATGCAGCCTGATCCAGCAGGAAATGGGTAATAAATTAGATATTTTTCTTACAGGGCCCCCCCCAAATAATCCTTGTCCAGGGTTCACAAAATCCTTAAAATGACACTGTTTAAAAGGTGATCGTACTTAGATTTGAATATTTCAGAAATTAATATGGGTGAAAACCCTGATGTCACCTGACATCCCTTAGGCCCCAGGTGGCTAGGCCCTGTCACTATAACATGGTGACTAGATCTTGAAAACCAAAAACAGAGACACTCCACAAAGATAGAAACAGAACAGGACTACAATTTTGATTCAAATAAAAGACACAAAAGGTCTTGAAGGACAACTCTCTAACAGAGGAAACACTTACAATGAGAGACTAAGGGGGAATTAAATTCAGTTTTGCGCCCAGTATCATCTGTGTTAATTAAACTGCTGTCTGCTATGGGCTGGAGCACGTGAAACTTGCCTCCCTCTATGTTCAGTCGACTCTGTCCTAAATTTACTGTAATTTGCAGGGACAGGTAGTGGGAAAACAGGATTGTCCTGGTAGGTCCAGGACACCAGGTCACCCTACCATATCACTTGGTCAGAAAGTACCCTCACCCGACTCCGTTCAATCAGGACTAGACTGGAAACCACACGCTGCTGTGAAATAATATTCAAACCAGCCCCAGACTGCAGGAGGCCCGAATGAGAAGGGTCCATTGGGGCATGGCCAGTTCATGCCAGTCCATCGTTGAACCCAACACTTTGGGTGCAGCCCCCCCGGGAAATGCCCGAGTAGCAACAAGGCCAGTTCAGTCCAACCTTCTATATAACTCTATATACTGAATCTTGCGCTTGCCAAAGCCAAGCGGATAAAAAGAGTCAGAACAGTGGTCCACTCGTTTTCTCATCTGGCAGCGGCCCAATGGAACCTTAGACCCTCGCCTTACTAAAAACCACCTTAGGTTTAGACAACAATTAAAAACATGGCTTTTAAGAGCTTAACGCCAATGTACCGATTACCATAAAATACCTCAGTGTATCGGATAGAAGGTTTGGGAGCATATCTTCGCCGTGATATCCTCATGGAGATGAATGTTGTGCTCTACAAACCCATAAATATATAAATAAGTAAATAAATAAATACTGACCTGAAAGCCAGCTATCGATCTCCATGGCGGTGGAAGGACACCTCTTTAGGGACCTGATGTACTTTCTTCCCCATACTGGTACAGTGACGTCATTAGACTAATGCTGACCTCAGGCCACCATCCCCAGAGGGTGGAGCTGAAGCCTGGACCGGTGCCTGGATTTTTATTACCAGCTTGATGAGTATTTTAATGCCAGAGCTTGTAAAAAAAAAAAAAGTAGGAAAATCACCTTAAGCTTGTATTTATAAATTTTTCTGTACATACTTGAAAAAGCAGCCATAAGCTGAAAACACTTTGACGTGCTCTATGGCTGTCATGATGGCCATGACTGATAGTTAAAGTAAATAAAGTCGGCCATGTTGAAACTGAATACAGACAATTTTATAGAAAGTCCTATTGAAATATAATTTCCGGGATTTGTGAAAATCATAAAACATGAACAAATGGCCAGTATTTTACTCTGGGAAAGGTGGGACAATCGTACTGCCTTCAGGTCCTGAATCGTGAAACCATAGTACTGTCAGGCCCTGGAATGGGGGCAGGTGGATCCAGCCCTGCCCTACTTCACACCACAGTGTGTCCACCAAGAGGAACTCCTTGCTTGTGGTGGAGTGGCTGTGTCCACCTTCCATCCGATTCCACAGCTGGTGCCCAGACCTGCCTGCCCTGGGCCCTAGTGTTGGCCATTGTGCGTTCGCCTGGGGCATCCATCCAAACCGGCCGGGCCTGTGCCGACTAACCAAAGCAATGACATCAGATGCTGAGGACCCCTGGAGATGCAAAAACAATGCCCAGACGTGGGTCCCTTCCTCACTGTGCCACTGGATTCAAGATAACCTGGCTGATGAGGGGGTGATACCCCGAAACCGGTCCCAGGATGCTTGTTTCTTAGTCCAGGGAGAACCTGCCCTGGCATTTTGTGCTGGACTGTTCCCATGGGGAGGAGGGTCTAGATTGATTTGTATAATGCTGGGTCCAAACTGGGGTGGCGTGGTGGGCAAAAAACCCGATGGATTTGGATGCGACCTGAGCAATTACCAGCAGTTGAGATTAAATCAAGCATTCCATCCATCACCTTGTTTTTCCATTTGAGGACCTATGGAGAAGCCTAGGCTTGAAGGCTGAAGGCTGTGACATCACATCAATATGTAAATTAGTTTTCACACCTAAGAATTATGAATAGGTGAGAGCTCTGCATATGGCCCTCCTAGTTCAGTCCTTCCTTCCTTGAGGTTTAGCTGGTCAAGCAGCACTTGGTTTGAAATTAGTAGGAAAGGGACAAAGGTTCCTGAAATGTTGTAGCACCAGATAACAGAGAGTTTAATTCTTCAGTCAGTTGGCAACCAAGGGCCAGATGTACCAAAGGGTTTTACCCATTCTGTGTCTACCGGAAAATGTGTTTGTTCATATGGCGCATAGTGTGGAGTTTGAATTACCCCATCGCAATGATAAGAGAGAAATGCTTCTTAGTAAACTCAGGAGAGAACCTTCATTGAAAGAAACCAGAATCTTCCCTGGCTCTTAAAGACTAATGACAAAAGTCTGCCTCTAATTGCATTAGAGCATAATTGTGAGGATGAATCAATATAGCACTCTGCTGCCAAATATAAGCCACTTGGGTCCGGCACGCGAAGTGCCAGCACAACCCATAACAAACTCTAAACATAAAATGTATGCGACACCCAATCTGTAATCATTTCTGAATGCCCATGCCCCCCTCATATTACTGAAAAATAATTTATCACACTGGAGGGGTGAAAACAAGGCCTTTAATGCAGAGAGACAGCTGGCCGTTTCTCCGGCCGCTGCTAATGGACTCCTTCTTGAACAGATGTTTTGTCCTGTAGCTGCTTATTGGGTAATAGACAAAGCCACTTGTACTATGAGGTAAGGAAGCACCAAATTATGTGGCAGAGTTGACTAAATTATGCGGTAAGAAAAGGCAAATTATGCAACATAACGCAGCACATTTTTTTATAGTAATTTTGTCATGTTTACGCATGGTAATACAATATGGGCAAAGAGTTCACCTCATTAGTTCCAGTGTAACAACCAAATACAGAAATAAGCAACTGAAAGATGAGCAGTTAACCTTTGCAGAGGGCCTTCCACTGCATGTGAACATCACCACCTTTTTTGTTTAAATTGGTAGATTATGCAGAAGATGATGGATTATGTGGAAATTGCAGCAAATCCATAACTATGCGGAAAAAAGCTGCAGCATCGCAAAATTTCACTGGCCCTGGTAATTGATTGCTGCTCACTCTTAGTTGACTTCCTTGTATGATACATACACGAACGAAGGCTTCCCCAGGCACTACTTGTTGGATGGTGCCGGTGAGGTGCAGGGTGATGTGCCCAGGATCACACAGCACAGCCAGATGGAGAAGCTTGGATCGATACCATGCCTCCTGATGCTGATACCTGCAGCCTGCCACTGGACGTCATCTCCCTTCTCCATTTTCTAACATTTATTTCCCGGCTTCCCCACTGCGCCCTCCTGCACAGGGTGCTCTCCAGTTCTTTGCCCACCTTATTGCAATGTCAAGGAAGTGGGACAGCAGCACTGGGTCCCTGAAGTCCCTTCAGTGGTTGCCCCTCAACATTAGGTCCCAGATTAAGGTGGGCTGCTTCCTTTTTAAATACTCATTCTGAAGTGCTCATCTATTTGTGCTTTAAGCAACTTCCACACTGGCCAAAGTATGGAGTTTTTACATCTTTGGCCCCAAGCCCAAGTTGTGTAGAGTAGGGTAATAGGGTGGGGTGTTACCACACCCGTAAACACCACTATCATAAAGTGGGTATATACCAGGTATGGTAAATACCTTCTATTCCTAGTTTTCAATACGGCGGTGAGGCCTAACATGCAGAATCGACTTTTAATGCATCAAATTCTGCATGGTTTGCCTTTTTTATGACTTTTCCCCCCAATACATTTTAGTAGGCTTGGCCTGCCATGGTATGATAATTATCACACAACTTGTACATTTGATCCCTGTTTAAACTCCTGTTCAGAACTAAGCTCTGAACTTGTAATCATGGTCTCAAGAGTCTCATGGTCCCAAGAGTTTCTAATGCCAGAGTTTGGTCGGTAGAGTTTTGTAGACCTCAAGATGACCACCTTCTGGTCAGGACCAGGAGTGGCTTCTGTCATGGGGCTGCTTGTTTGAGATGGGGCGGTGAATTGTACTGGAGGCTCTGACAATCAGATGGTGCTCTTTTCATAAGCCCGCCCCTAAACAGACCGGAGCACAACATCGTCCAGGCCTGCAAGATGCTAACAGGTCCCACTCTGTATGAGTGGTGCCACATACCATGGTGGTGGAACGGTGGCCTAGGAGATCAAACTGACCCCTGCGGATCTCCACTAAAGGGGTGCCCTGGGAACTTGAGGGGCAAAGAAAACCACTATGTCACCTCATCACTGGTGAGGTGCTGAGGATTGCTGTTACCCATCAGATGACATTCAGTTCAGATGTTGAGAGAGTGCGTAATTCTTTCCCCAACCTTGGGTACCCTATGATATATCATTCATAGTGATTTGAGGGGAGACGTGGAGACCCCTAAGTCTCAGATAATTTTGACTCTGTGAGACCCTCAGGGTGCAACACAGTCCATCAAAACAAAGATATCAGCGTTAGTCAATTGAATAGAGGCCTTAGCGAGTGGTGTGGCAGAGTGTACGTTACTGAACTTAGGTGGGCAGCTGGCAACAGAGGAAAGATCAAAGCACACCTTAAACAGGTGACAATGCACAGCCAGGATTTGGCTGCACTGAAATCCCCAGGAGAAGACATTGAAAATCAAGCCAACACTTATAAAATCAAAATCTTGGGGATACCTGACAAGACCGCACAGGGGGATTTAAAAGCTGAGGAAGGAGCATCCTTAGTTCAGTGGTACTCGAGTGGCCAGACGATGCCCACGTTACAATACTGAACTGGCACCTGCCAGTAAGAGTCATGGGCAGAGGGTAACAGGCACAAGGACAGGGATGGTAGATTTAGGAAACCGTAGCCTAAGCGACTTAGTCACCAGGATGGCATCAAAGAAGAAAGATGTGTATTAATGGGTCCAAAAGCTACCTATTTCCTAAGATGAAGTATTCCTTTATCTGGCGATGTCTGGACCTGAAGGGAGTGAAAAATAATTGATCACCGTGGGACTGGATATATCCCTGTTGCTTATGACCTGGCTATGGGTCCATGATGGGGAGAAAATGTATTTGTTTTTAGGTTTAACAGTGCACCTGTCAAGCAGGCCTATTGCTAACAATGTACATAAGTGGGCTTTGGATGTGTCCCTTTCAACCACTGACTTCCTTCCACGAGTCTCTTTCTGCCATTGGCTTGAAACTTTGCAAACCAGGTCTTGACTCAACCCAGTGAAGTATTCATCTTTCACCTAATACAATTGGCTGTTTGGGTGTAGTCTTCCACCTCCATTTGAGTATTTGCATTGAATTGAAAGGAGGACTACTTTGCAGTGATAGCCCTATCTTTCGGCTCCTTCTGACTCCGTTGTCTGGGTTTCGCTGCAATTTATTAATGTTTATTGTGTTAGGACATTAAACTATGATCTATTGGCTTTGCCAATGCTTGTTTACAGCCAGAAGCGGCGGAATCCATTGAGAATTTGTTAAAAACAAATTAAAAAATAAAAATATATAAGGGGGAAGCATGGAAACCACTGCAGCTGAGGAGAGACATGGAGCTGTGCACACATTTAAAGCTGTATATAGATATGGACTTATTGTGAACTGCCTTGACCGACTCGCTGTTAGGCAACCGGGACCTGGCATGGCTTGCTTCATCCTTGATATAGCTGCTAATATCTAGATATTAATGCATGTGCTGCATGGTTGAGATTCATACTTGTTTGGTAATTGTCAGGGCCACTGGAATTATGTTGCAGGAGGGAGCCAAATTATGTGGCAGGGTTGAGTAAATTAAGTGGCAGGAAAAGGCAAATTATGCGGCATTATGCAGCACATTTTGTGATAGTATTACTTCATAATTTTATCATTTTTACACTTGTCAACACTGTGTGGGTATTGGCTGCAGCTCATTAGTGCCTGTGTCACACTCAAATATAAGCAATAACCAACAGAAGGGCGACCAGTCAATCTTTGGAAAGGACCCTCCACTGCACAGCAACATGCGTCGCTGAGGTTTTAGTAACTTTTGAATTATTTGAGTTAGAAATAATTTTTGTTTAAATCTGCAGATTATGCAGCAGAGGAGAGATTATATGACAAATACAGCAAACCTAAAATTATGCGGAATATGTTGCAGCTGCACAATCCCGGAATTCTAGTGGCCCCATTAATTGTACATATTCACTCCCACACATCCTCACGGATTGGGGGAGGGCCTATGAGAAGACTGACAGAGAGCCGCTCCAATCAGAGCAGACACAGGATGAAAGGTGCACCTAGAGTGTTTTCGTTAAGAGACACGTGGTGATGGCCTGGGTAATGTTTAGAAGGCGCTGGTCTCAGGGTTGTTCTTCATTCTTGTAATCACTGCACTCTGAGTTTCGATCTCTTTTCCCTTCGCTTCGTGTCTATGTCTGGAATGAAATTAAAATGGAGCTGCAGAGCTTTGATTAAGCTGCATGATGTATGGGCAATGATTTTTTTTTATTTGCGTTGTAATTCGGTTGTCAATGTTTATTGTGCAGCGCTCCATGGGCCATTTTGGAGCTGTTCGCACTCAATAAAGCGATGAAGAACACACCATCATTTGTGGTGTGGACCTCACTTTGTGAAACAAGTTGTGATCTCGCCTTGTGTGGTCCCCCTCTGCTCCATAAGTGCTGTGCCCCAAAGTTCACCTCGTTTTCACAGCACACTGCGGCCCATAGAGGGTAACCTGGCTGTGCTGCCCTGTGTCACAGGAAAAGTGCAGGAATACGCTGTATTTATCCTATATGGCACATTACTATGGTTTCCCCCTGCAATGGTGCCATTTTGGTTGCCTAGCGGCATCATGGATCATGGCACCATGGTGCAAGGGTGCCTGCGTTGCATGAAGGTGGGGCCACCTTCCTGCACAAAAGTCATGCCCGAGAGACTTTTTCCCTCTGCAGCACACATAGAGGAAAAAACGAGGATAAATAAAGATATTTCTCCTTGCTCCCCTCCCGTTGTGAGGCGTAAGGTTTTGACGCATCCCCAGGTTTACAAGTTCTTGCAAATCTGGGGATGAGCCCAAAACCATGGGAGTTGTGTGGAAAGAGCCACGCAACGCCCAGGGAACGCCTCCCTGGCGCAGAGTAAGGCAACGCATCAATTTGCAAAAATATGGAGTAAGGCAGTGCAGCCATTCAAAGCCACGCAAAGTGGTTTGTGTCAGGCATGGACCACGTTTCGTGGTGCACACCGCTCATAAATCTGCCCCGTGTGTATTTTATCCATACCTGACACCCCGTGATGCTTCGTTGCACCCCTCGAGTCACATCCAATCAATGACAGGCTGGACTGGAGCAGCATGTTCATTTCAAGGGCCCTCAACGCATCCTCGAGAGACCGAGATGTGGCCCCTCTGTGGCCCTGCCTGCCGGCTTTGTTCACCGGCTGCTCAACGTTGGAAAATGTCCGGTGAAACGACTGTGGCTCAATGGGCAGACCAGAGCAGCGTGACTGACTGCGCCCCAGCCCTGCAGGTCTGTCAGAGGCAACACTCTGTAATGTCCCCCGACGAGTTTCCTCACCTGCAGGCCAGGTGCCTCTGGGAGAGAGTGAAAAAACAGAGATCGTGCTACTGATAAATGTGAAGACGTGAGTTAATTGCTGCTAATTGGACAGAACGAGAAGAAGTAATCCACCTTTTGTGGCCCGGGGTTTAGCAACACTAAAGTGGTGGGGTAGGGGGCAGGGCAGACTCTCAGCTGGCCTGGACATCAGCCCAGTAGGGGTCTGTTCTCGGCCCAGGTGAAGCACACCGATGTTACATATGGTGTCCACTCACAGCCCAGAAGGTGCCCTCTCACTGCCCAGAGGGGACCACTTACTGCCCAGGGGGTGTCTACTCACAGCCCAGAAGGGGCCCACTCAAAGCCCAAAGGCTGCCCACTCAAAGCCCAGAGGGGACCTACTCACCACCCAGAGGGAGCCTACTCACAGCCCAGAGGATACACACTCACATCCCAGAGGGGGCCTATCCATAGCCCAGAGGGTGCACACTCACAGCTCAGAGGGGGCCTACCCACAGCCCAGAGGTTGTCCGGTCACAGCCCAGAGGGGGCCCACTCACAGCCCAGAGGGGGCCCACTCACAGCCCAGAGGGGGGCTACTCACAATCCAGAGGGTGCACACTCACAGCTCAGAGGGGGCTACCCACAGCCCAGGGGGTGCCCACTCACAGCCAACAGGGTGCCCATTCACAACTCAAAGGGTGCACACCCACAACTCAGAGGGGGTCTACCCACAGCCCAGAGGGGGCCTACTCACAGCCCAGAGGGCGCACACTCATATCCCAGAGGGGGCCTACTCACAGCAGAGAAGGGGCCTACTCACAACCCAGAGGGTGCACACTCACAGCCCATAGGGTGCACACTTACAGCTCAGAGGGGGCCTACCCACAGCCCCGAGGTTTCACACTCACAGCCCAGAGGGGGCCTACCTGCAGCCCAGAGGGTGTCCACTCACAGCCCAGAGGGGGCACACTCACAGCTCAGAGGGGTCCTACCCACAGCCCAGAGGGTGCCCACTCACTGCCTAGAGGGTGCCCACTCACAGCCTAGATGGTGCCCACCTACAGGGGCCTGGGGAGTGCTCTGTACCCATGAACATGCATGTGAAGCGGTGGTGTGATCAGGTGTGTGGTGCAGGGCTCAGGTGTCAGAATTGTGTGCCCCTGTGCCAATCTCTTCAAAGCCACGCCGCCCGTCGTGTAAGACAACTTCATCAGGCCCAACAAGAAGCAGACATTGTGTGAAGTGATGCAGAGAAATCTAGAGAGTGTTAGTGGGGGTTGTGGGCCCACCCTCCAACGAACGCAAACTAAAAGGATTTGCAAAGTGATTTTACATTTACCACCCTGAAGCCACGCGGTGGGAAACGCAGCAGCCGCCAGGCATGTCAGCTGAGATCACAACCTGAAGGCGCATATTAATAGATTTCAAAAGCAATGCTCTGTCTTTTTCTTGCAGTGAATCCTGCATGGGAAATTAAAAATATACTGTAAGGCATTTTTGACACTTTTAGGCACTCCTGGCTTTTTCAGCCAAATTTCTTTGAAGGAATTTTGAGCCCATACTTACAATGTTAAAAGCAAAATTAAAAGTCCCAGAGTGCAATGCGCTCTTGGCTAAAATTCCAGGACTGTCTGAAGGTATCTCCAGGGGTTAACATGTTTAACAAGTCTCAGATATGTTCTGTGATCTATTTTAAAACCTCACTTCCGAGCATGGTCCAGTGCTTGCTGTTTGTGGGTCTGTCACCCTAAAAGACTCAGGGCCGACTTTGACGCTGGTGGCTCTCGGTGCAACAGTCTTATTTGCCCCTCCCACGCTGTATGACCTCCTCTTCGGATTCCCTCACTATCACCTGGCAATAGCCCCGCTCTCAAATACATTTAATTTGTTTTAAAGTGCTAGTAAACGCTGGCTTTGCTAATCCACTCAGCCATCCACATAAAATACAGATCTGTCCTTTGCAGCAGGCATAATAACCCTCTGTGCTATTTTATGGGGACTCAACACTGTCACTAGACAAAACTCTGATCTATCTCCCTCTGTAGCAGGAAAATTAATCACAAGAGTTATCTTGACATTCTATTGTTGCCTGAAAGCTGGACACACAAGGGACTCTGCAGCAGGTGCTTTGAAATCGTGTCATTGCTATACACAGCGCCCCTCCACTGAGGTCAGTGCCCCCTCCTCCAGGTCAGTGCCCAGTGCAGCTGCACCGGTCACACCGCCCTAATGCCGGCCCCACTCAAAGTGTCCACGGTGTAACCCTTTCTTTCTTTGGAGTGAGGGGGTGAGAGGTTCTTAGAGGCCCCTTTGGCTCACATGAAGGACACAAGAACTTACCGAATTATGTGTGTCTGTGCCCATCAAGGACAGACTAAGGGGCAGACTTATGGAAATTGGCGCTGCAGTGCCACTTTTCCTGCCCCCCCTACCGCCACCGTGTGTGCCATATTTAAAATACGGCGCACCATGGCGCAGGGTAGGGGGCAATAGCGTCATTCTATGTTACGTTATTGATGTACTCTGCAGGAGTAGAGCCAAAATGTTGGTGCTACTCCTGCAGAGTACATTGGGGCCCATTCTAAAGAATGGAAGCCCCCTTTAAACGCCTGCTCGGAGAAGGCGTTAAAAGTGCAGAAAAAAATGGCACAATGAAATCTCATAGATTTCCTTGCACCATTTTTTTGGGCCCCCTAATGGGGGAACGCATTCAGTGCATACATTATGCCGGGTGCAGGCATAATGTAGCACAAAGGGTTACAAAGAGGCACAATGCATGCGTTGCGCCACTTTGTAAATATGGTGCGAGGATTTTGGCCTCGTTGGGCCACAGCGTAAAATAAATTACATTAACGTGGCGCAAGGTGGCACTAAGGGCTTATAAATATGCCCCTCAAGGTCCCTTTTAGCCAGAGCTTGGTAAACCTCCGCCCACATCTCTTAGTGCCCCCCAGCAGCACTGTTTGAAGTCCAATGTCCTTCACACAGGTCCCAGGGTACAATCATGGTTCCCCTGTTGACAATATCTCAGAAGGCGGGAGATGTGCTGATGTGGTCTGGCGGGTAAGCTGGTGACTGTAGCGCCAAGAAACCTGAACTTCAATCCTGTCTGTGACCAGGGGAGCAGGCCACCAACTGTGGGAAGCTGGAGGGGGGGTGGGGGTGGCAGAAATAGGAGGGCCTCAGGGGGGATAAGTTGAAGCATGGATGGAGAGAGGGCACAGTGAAGTCAGAAAAAAGACATGTGGGCCAATATTACCTTATTTGATTTGGAACAAAATGTACTTTGTACACACAACCCCAGTGTAACAGGGCAGTTGTCCCAACCCACATTTCTTTTAAATTTCACCAAACTAGGGAAAGCGAGCATCTGTGTCCAAAAGTGGGGTGCTCCCTGCCTCTTGTGATGTCTTTCTTTACCCGGCCCTTCGCAGGGAGCCATCACAGAGGCTGTGGCTCGTTCCTAGGGTTCACCCTCTTAATCAGTGACAGGCTTCCCCTATCCCTATGGAACCCTAGTGAGCAAAGTTCTTACAAAATATCAGGTTAACAGCTGGCCCGCCGGCGGTCACATGAACATATCTGCCCCTGGGTGCCTTTTTGTGCCAAGGAGCTCTATAGGTGAACCTGTGCCCTTAAAAATATACTAACCTGTTCTGCCCCAGCCTATCAAGCTTTGATGTGACACCGACGAATTAACAAAACCACTCACTTCTGTAAAAATAGTATGTGTGGGTGAAAGATTCTGCTCCGCCAACTCCTCATTCCGCTTGGAGCCTGGAGTTCCTGGAGAATCGCCACATGACGGCATTTTTTCTCATGCGTGCCTCGCCAACGTTAAGTTGGCGATCAAGAATTTGCATCCCCTAGCGCCATTTGGGGGTGAGAGAATGCGTCCCAGTGAGATTTCGTAGCGCGGGTGGTTGCAGTAGTTCGCATCTGTTTGCTTTGAGAAAGCTGCTGGTCGAGTAGAAAATCTACTCAAGCGACAGAAGGAAGCAGTGCCCTCTGGCGCCCGCATGATGCCATTTGCGCTGATTCTACGGCACAGAACAAACTCCCGGCACTAAAAATCAGCGGGATCAGTGTGGCAGGCCTGAATTCCACCCAATTGTGGAACTCCTCAGAATTTTGCTAAGTTTTTGTGTAACTCTGCATAATTCCCTGGAGTGAAACTCCAGGAGTTCTGAAAAATAGACTGTGTGTTTCAAAAATCCACAAAACTCCCTGCCAAGATGTTTTGTCTAAAGAAGGTTAAAAGTGTCCTCTAACATGGCACAAAATGAGCAATAACTTGGTTGCTGTTGCACATGGCCAGTAGTCACACTCAGAGTGCGTAGGTGCCTATGCACGTGTGTAGGTATCAGCACAAATGGAGGGGCAGTGTCAGAACAGCTGGGGGCCCAGACTCCAGCTGGTTCATGCTCTACAAGCACTATTGCCTGGTTATAAGGCACTTGGGCACCACCTACTGGACCTTGTGGCACAGCACACTCACCCAGCTGGTCGTGAAAAAACAAAATCTTCAAGAGAGGGAGTGGTCTGATTGGCAAAGCAGAGGAATCTTTATGGGACAGTGTGACCTCCCTGAAGAAGGCATAGAGGTTAGGCTAAACTTCCTCACTGGATACTGTGGAGGGAATTGTGTTGTCTACTCTGCATTTAGAGCTTCCTTCAGAAACCAGAGGATTTTAAGGCTGTGTGTTGATTGGTTGTTAAGGCTCAGGTGATCTATGACGTGACTGCCTTACTTATTTAGTTGAGATGTGGTCGGGTCTGCTGGTGAGTGATCTAACTTGGGGAATGATTGGTCAGATTGGCAGATGATGTGCGTGATCTAACTTGGAGAATGATTGGTCAGATTGGCAGATGATGTGCGTGATCTAACTTGGAGAATGATTGGTCAGATTGGCAGATGATGTAAGCTTACTTATCTTGTTGAGATGTGGTCGGGTGTGCTGGTGTGTTATCTAACTTGGAGAATGATTGATCAGATTGGCAGATGATGTGCGTGATTTAACTTGGAGAATGATTGGTCAGATTGGCAGATGATGTGCGTGATTTAACTTGGAGAATGATTGGTCAGATTGGCAGATGATGTGCGTGATTTAACTTGGAGAATGATTGGTCAGATTGGCAGATGATGTGCGTGATCTAACTTGGAGAATGATTGGTCAGATTGGCAGATGATGTGCGTGATTTAACTTGGAGAATGATTGGTCAGATTGGCAGATGATGTGCGTGATCTAACTTGGAGAATGATTGGTCAGATTGGCAGATGATGTGTGTGATCTAACTTGGAGAATGATTGGTCAGATTGGCAGATGATGTGTGTGATCTAACTTGGAGAATGATTGGTCAAATTGGTAGATGATGTAAGCGAGAGGGCCTCAAAAGGAAATCATTCTGCAAAAGTTAGTAAATGTTGAGGAAGGGGTCTGAGAGCTGCAGCTGAAAGAAGACTGACGTCAGGACATAGAATATGTTGAACAATCAAGAAGAGCTTTACCTTCAGAAAACCAAGACTGTAGTGGGTGGACATCCACCCCGTGCGGAATGCATCGAATGTCAATCGGCTGAACCAGTGATGACCATCCACCATAGTGACCTTCTGCCGTGAAGAAGGGTACTGATCGATCTTCCATCGTCCTCCTCAGGGTTCCTGCAAGAGATGGAAAGTGGTCAGTTACTATCTTCAACCACAATTATCGTCCAACATTGAATTCAGCTCTCATCAACCTGCCAGCCCCCTTCCAGGTCTCCAACAAGAGCTTGAAAGTGAGCAATGAGCACCACTGACCACATGAACTCTCAATAGAAACAGTAGCACACACAACCTACCAACATCCACCCGGGGCTCCACCAAGAGCTTGAAAATGAGCCGTGACCACGACTGACCACATGAACTCTCAATAGAAAGAGTAGCACACACAACCTACCAACATCCACCGGGGCTCCAACAAGAGCCTGAAAGTGAGCAGTGACTACCACTGGCCACATGAACTCTCAATATCAAAATGCAGCACAAAGAACTTACCAATAACCATCCCAGCGTGAAGAGCTCACACAACCTACCAACTTCCACCCAGGGCTCCAATGAAAGATTGTCCGTCATCAGTGACTATCAGTGATCACACTCAACTCATAATATCAAAAAGCAGCACTAAAATCTTACCAACACCCATCCCAGCGTGGAGAGCAACCACCATTATGTCAATGACTAGTGAATGAGCAGTGACCACCAGGTACTCAATGCCTGTGGGCAGCATCTCCACTGAATTCTCCATTGATCCTTTATCATTTAAACTATGTTTTACTCCAGCGCCAAAGACCTGCACCTGGCAGAATGCCAATGTCCACCTCAAGGTTCCAGCCCTGGTCTGCAGCTGGTGAGTGACCTGTGTGCATTTATTCACTCATTTATATTCATTTTATGTCTCGCTTTGTCGTATCACTTTGCAGCACTGAAACAAAACATTTTGTGCAGTTGGTTTGTGGTTAAGATCTAAGCAATAAACTTACCTTTGGCTTACAAGGAGCTGGTGATTACATAGTGAACTGGAGATACAAGCTCTGGGCCATATATGTGGCCTAGTGGCGCAACGCAGCAAGTCGCTTTGCAGCACAGGAAAAGGGCAGGAATGTGCAATGTTTATCCCAATACGGCGCATTCCTGTCCTTTCACCAGTGCTGGCGCACAATGGGCTGCCTTGTGCCAACGCAGGCACCATGATGCAATGGTGTCTGCCTTGCAAAGAGAATTGTTTTTGTGCAGGGAGGGGCACCTTCCTGCACTAATTCAATGTCATGAGGCTTTTTGCTCTTTCAATGTGTGCTGCAGAACACCAGAGAGGATGAGCGCTGAGGATAGTTTCACAATCACGGTTGGGGCCGAGCCCTGATCCAGGCTGAAACCTTCTGTCCAGTCTCCTTCGATGATTGCACTGGCACTCTGCCTGCCACAGTCGCAGTTCAATCTGGGTACAGGGCTCAGCCAAGGATAGGGTTGAGACCTAGAACTGGAGAATGGATGAAGAAAAAACTACGATTTCTCCATCTTTGCAGAGTAGAAACTCAACCCATTACTTGGTATCAAATATTTTAAGTGATGCAGTCCGGAGCTTTAGGCCTGAGTCAGGGGTTTGCAGAGGCAGCCGTTGAATGTGTTGCTAATATTCCCATTTCCTTTCTTTGGAAATCCCAGAATCTTGAAAGCCATTGCTGCGAGGCCGGGACTGGTTTCACCTGAGATGCTACCAGTAGAGGCTCACAGGGGGAAGTGACGGGCGGCGCTAGGCAAGGAATAGTAATAAAATAAAAAATAAAAAAAATAGTAAAAAATTAAATAAATAAATAAAAACTTTACCTGCCGTGCCGCACCGCTTCTCCGTCCCCTGAGCAGGCACAGGCTCTCAGCCTGCCCTGCAGCCAATCTGAATGCTGTTTTCATGCTGCTGGCAGTATGAAAGCAGCATTCGGATTGGCTGGGCACGCCAAGGTAGAGTGGAACTCTCTGCCTGCTGTCTCCAGCCTGGCAATACAGTGCCGAGTTGGAGAGAGTCTGGTGCGCATGTGTGTTTGGCTGACCCGAGACACACAAGCACTGAGGGGAGTGCTGTGCACGCCCCCTCCATCCCCGTTATCCCCCCATGGCCCGCCCCTTTTACAATAAAACCATAATAACCATCTGACCTAGCGGAGGAGCCGCCGCTGGATGCTACCACCAGTGATGCGCAAGACAACACCACCAGGCCCTGGTGCGTGAGACAGACCTCAGATGAAAGATACCCTACACATCAGTGTATGTGGAAATGACACAAGGTTGGTCGATAACAAAAGACAATTCTGCACTATTCCGAAGCTTAGAAACAAAGGGGCTTACCTATGGGGAATTGTCGTAGGCAGCACCACAAGTCTTCTTGCCGCACTCCCCTACGCCGAGGTAAACTGGCAGGAAGGCACGATATTTATGCAACACAGCACATTCCTGCCCTTTCCTTGTGCTGGTGCACACTTGGCTGACTAGCTCCAACGCAGGCCCCCTTGCTCTATGGTGCTAGGGTGTCTGTGCTGCAGGCTGGATTATTTTTGTGCAGGAAGGGAGACCTTCTTGCACAAACCAATCCTAAGAGACAGGTACCTTTCTGCACAAAACCAATCCTGAGAGGCATTATCCTCTAAAAAAAACAACAACAAAAAACAAGAAGAAATAAAAAATATTTCTCTTCTTTCCGCCGGCTCTGAGGAGGCATAAGGTTTTGGCACTGCTCCGGGTTAACGTAATTAAGTAAATTGAGGGCAGCGTTAAAACCCATGGGTGTTGTGTGGGTGCTGCTTTGTGTTACTCTATATCCCTGGAGCCATTCAAAGCCAGGCAAGGGGGCTTTGTGTGGACTCTTAGATACGGCTGAGAGGCTCGCGCTGCCACAGAGTCAAAAAAGTGATGCTCAACTGGCAAAGACTCTCAGGAATATGCCCCGAAAATCATTTAAAAAGCACTAAAATGGAGTATATTAGATACCTGAAAGTGTAATTATTTAGGCCCCATTAACACCAGTTACAGATGTTCAGAGTTGGTCTCTTCCACACACAAGAGAAGTCTATTATTTGCCCTGCGTTTGCCAGAAGTATGGCGCAGAACCAAGAGTAAGGGGGCTGCGGTTTATGACACTGTTCACGGCACTCGACACCCCCGTCCCCCTCAGAGTACTGGTGAAACAGATATGTAGTACACCCGACTTCACCACTTTTACACATCATCACAAGTCCTGCAACCAATGGAACATGTTAGATGTGGGTGTCAAGTGCTTGGAGTCGGCGGGAGAAGTGGCGGATGGGAATAGTTGGCCACCTAAGACACCGAAGATCAAACACCTTATAGAAAGCACAATGACTACACCACTGTCATATAGGATCAGTCCTCTGAGGGTTTTGTGCTTTCAAACTGCTGGTCCATTCCCAGACTGCACCTACTTTCTGTTTGCAAAAGGGAACAGCAAGCCTCATGCTAGAAAACCTCATTTATGACAAGCAACCATCATTGACCACAGGCCATCCAACATCAAGGACCAGCACCAGCCAACCACCAACATTAATCTCAAGGTGCCAACAATAGTGTGAAACTGGTGATAAGCCACCATTGACCACAATGACCATCTAACATCTAATGGTATACCCACCAAAAAACAGTACACTTCCAAGAGCTCCACAAAGAACTGTGAGACAACCAGCAACCATCACAATGTCTAGTTAACAGCAGCACCCACCAACCAGCAAGGTGCCTGCATGGTCCATCGCGCACCTGACGACAGCCAGTTATCACTGGCACAAAGAAAAGACCATAAAATAACAGCAGAATCCACGCACCAACATCCACCACAAGGTTCCAGGAACCAGCGACCAAAGCAAACCACAACAGCAAGCTCTTGACTCTTCTTCAAAGAGCCAACCAACCAATCACTGACATCCGCACCAGGGCTCCACCATCTGCCACATGTCTCCAGCGACCATCACAGACTGCAGCAACAACCCGTAGATTCATCCACAATGCCCACCAACCAGCATCTGCTACATGACTTTAGCACGAGCCTGAAGATGACATGCGACCATCACTGACCGCAGCAACAACCCATAGATTTAACCACAAAGAGCCCAACTGCCAACATCTGCTACAAGGCTCCAGCGACAGCTTGAATGTGACAAGCAGCCATCACTGACTGCAGCATCAACCCTTATAATCAGCCACAAAGAAGTCACCCACCAACCACCAACATCTGCTAAAAGGCTCCAGTGACCATCACTGACCGCAGCAACAACTTGTAGATTCAGCCACACCAACATCTGCTACAAGACTCCAGCAAGAGCCTGGAGGTGACCAGCGACCATCACTGACCGCAGCAACAACCCGTAGATGTAGCCACAAAGAGCCCAACTACCAACATCTGCTACAAGACTCCAGCAAGAGCCTGAAGGTGACATGCGCCCATCACTGACTGCAGCAACAACAGGTAGATTCAGCCACAAAGGTCCCACCCACCAACATCAGCCACAGTGCTCTTGTGACCATTGCTGACTGTACCAACAACCAGTAGATTCAACCACAAAAATCCCACACATCAAACACCAACATCCGCCACAATGCTCCAGTGACCATCAATGACTGCAGCAACCACTAGTAGATTCAGCCACAAAGATCCCAAACACCAGCCACCAACATCTGCTACAAGGCTCCAGGAAGAGCCTGAAGGTGACATGCGACCATCACTGACCGCAGCAACAACCCGTAGATTCAGCCACAAAGGTCTCACCAACCAATCACCAACATCCGCCACAAGACTTCAACAAGAGCCCAATAGCTTGTCCAGTGTGTACTGATCCCCAGTGCAAGGAAGGAAATGGGCCCCCTGGCTGCTGTTTGAACTATGAAATTTATCACTAATCAGGGTTCAACTGACCTTTGGCCTATGTGCCCTGGTGCCACTGCACCTGCTGCACAAATGGAAGCTACATCTCTGCAAAAGCCTGTGTGTGACCAAAGACCATCACTAACCACAGCAACTATCTGTGGATTCATCCTCAAAGAGCTCACCCATCACCTTTCACCCCCAAGGAGTTGTAAAAACACTCTCAGTCTCTCACTTTGTCACTCCCCCTCACTTCGGGCCACATATATATGCGTATCATAATGAGGAAATCACAGTTTAAATGTACGAAACTCCAGTGAGTTTTGTTTGTGATTCCCAGTGGGTCACAAATAGAACCACCTCATTAATATTCATGAGATAGGTCTCTCTTTGCCACCCACCAGGAATTGCAAAAACCACAGGGATGGTGGCCTGCAGGGGGCAGTGACTGCGTGATGCATTTTTTAAACAGGATGAGTTCCTGTTCATTTTGTTAAGAGTAGGCAGTAGTGATTTGACAGACATTCTCAAAGGGGAAAGGGTCCTTTGGGGACCCCTTCCCATTTGTTCATGCACCAATTTGAAATTGGTGATAATCTGCAAATGTTTTGCAACCACATGTCAATTGCAAAGCATTGAAACATACCACTGCGATTCGGTATTAGGAAGGGATGCCCTTAACATGCCCCTTCCTAATAACGAATCGCAAAGCCAAATTGCAATTTGGTAACAGGTTACTGAATTGCGACATTGCCTTGGTACATAGCAAAAAAGCTTTTTAGCAGTCGCAAACCGTCCGACTCTACAAACCGGACCGTTTGCGACCACTAAAAATCTTTATACATCTGACCCTTCTTTATCTGCACTCTTCCTTTGCTCGGTTATGTCATCTGCTCCTCTCTCTCACCACGGCTCCTTTCTCCTCTCCCATAATTGCTCCTTGCTATCCAGGTTCTTCCCTCTGTTTACCTCTTTCCCTCCAACCCTCTCCTCTCCGTTCTCCTCTCTCCACCTTCTGATCTGTCCCCTCTCCTCTCCTGCTTCATGACACCGTCCCCTCTCCATCTCCACCCCCGTGCACCGTCTCTATCTCTCTTGTTCATCCTCCCTTTTAATGTCTCCACCTCCCTAGCTAGGATCCCTCCGTTCTCTCCCCCAGGCGCACGTGCACCCCAAGAGAAGAGCCATCCATCACCCTCTGGTACTTTTAAAGACAGGAATAATAAAAATTCATTTACGAGTCCATTAGTGCTGTCTTAAAAATGAAATCACCAAAAAACGAGGAGAGAACTAAAAATATAGGCCATTTTTCAGCACAGACTTCTGTGACAATCTCTGTTTCTTGGCACGTCTGCAGGCCCCCGGGTGTCAGAATGTCCGCAAGGAGTTGTTAGCAAACCAGACAGCTGCACAGCCTGATAGGCTTCGACCTAGGAAGGACAAGGAAAGGAACTGGTACAATCAAGTACAAATGGTGCAAAATGTTGAATAACCCTAGCTGTGTCTGGAGCTGGAAGTCCTGCCTCTCACCTGCTCTGGGCTGGACTGGCCTTTCTGCTCATTGCTTATTATTGGCTTTGTGGTTTGTAACTCACATTTTCTGGCTTCCTATTTGCTGGCTTTATTTGCTTTAGACTCTCCACAGTGATCTAAGGAGAATTGAGCCTCCCCCGCAAAGTACGCTGAGCCCCCCTCCCCCCAACGCTCTCAGGAACTCTCTGGTGCTACTGGGCTGAGGGGGCATCCTCGCACCTCGGGGGGCTGCGGGGGCATGTGTTAGAACACTGGCTGTCCAGCTTCAATTCATCCCTCCCCGGAGCATCCTATGTTTACTGTTTTCTTCTGAGTACTCTATTTCTGTTAACAGGCCTTTAAATCTAGGTATTATGTCACATTTGCTGTGCGTTCAAAGATAGAGGTCAAATGTCAGGCTCTGTATCTGCCTGAAACTGCTGGATGCACAAGGGAGTTCACTAAACCCAAAAGCTATTTTTAAACACAGCGCAGCCCCAGCCGCAGCTGCCCTGGGCGCACCACCCTAAAGCCCTGATTCCAAGGGTACCTCTGTCCCCACACACCTCTGATGGAAGTGCCCAACCTCCCCACACGTTCACCTCTACAAGGAGGCGCCTGTGGGGAGGGTTCGGATGACTTTTTGCTCACCTGAGTTTATTCTAATCATTTTATTCAATGCCAGGTTTATTTTATCCTATTCTTATGTCCGCACTATGTTCACAGTCTCAGAAAATGTTAGAATTCTGAGAACTACAAATCTGTAGTGCCAAGAAGCGCGCCCCACGTGCCCTTCCGAATACAGCTGGCAAAATGTGGGGTACCGAATAGGATGCGACTGACTCCACCCCATTCCTGCCGGCCCACACGCATGTTGCGCACCTGTCAGCCCGCTTCGAGGCGCTCTGATGGGCCTCATCTCTGAAGAGCGGATTCCTCAGTAGATGAACTCGCCGTCAGCGCACCATACACAAGCTGCCAAGCGGAGCATTGATTTTATTGCACGTTTCACCCGTGCGAGGCCCAGGGCAGCGGCCTGTGCCAGCCAGATTTACGGCTCAGGTCACACGTGGCGACGACGATAAATCCGGGACATCAAACGCGCCAATTGCTGCGGCTGTGAATGAATTAACCTCTCAAAAACCGCCAGAATTGGATATATGAGGCGGTCAGGACCCCCGCGGGTGCGAGGTTATCTCTGGGCTGGTTTAATGCCGGCTCCCGGAAGCCAGCGCCTGGGAGCATTGTAATCAGAGGCGTCGACGCGCTATAAACCGATAAACTCAAGCAAAACATGCAAGAAGTACACTTCGAACAGGGGAGGGCGGATCCAGCTTCTCCTGTACAGTTCCTTGAAGTGACTATGTAAGCGCTGGAAATACTCAAACATGTGCCCAACCAAAGATGCGTCATCATTTCACCCCTCCCCCATTATCACCTGTCCAGCAGCTAAAGCAGGTATTTAAATACTGTGGAGGGGCGAGGGCACGTCAGAGAGGTGGACACTTCCCTGTGCTGGTAGATGAGAAATGCCCAGTCTCGTGCCCAGGTTGCACGGGCACAGGGCATGGGCACCGGCCCCGCCTCTCTGAGCACAGCGGCAGGCGGTGCCCACGCGGGTGCTGGGAGCGGGGTACTCGATGGACATGCACAGAGGGTGCCACAGGGAAGTGTACTTGGGCTACAGTGGAGGCCTAAAGCACATGGGCTGTGGCGCTGGGGGTGCCACGATACCACAGCTCACCACACATTGCAAAGGGAACGCTTTTTAGGTTTCAGAGTCAGATCATAAGTAGAATGTTCTTTGGGCAGTGCTTTTAAAACACATACTTCACAGGAATGATGTCATACTGAGGTATTATCTCTTTTTCATTATTTGTTGAGATCACAGTGCCAACCAATCGTAGCGCTAGAAAACACCACAGCCCACAACAGTGACGCGCAGAACTGTTTTCAAAACACACCTGCCTGTTTCAAAAAGGCATAACTTAAAACAGCACCTAACACAGAGTTAAGGGGTTCTGGTAACATTTACAAATGTCTGCCTCGTGGTTGGACATCACGTCGAGGGAACGCCATATGTAATGTATAGATTTAAAACAGTGCGAATAATAAACTTGCCCACCCCTCCGGCATCGCGCCCACGCTATTCCCTGCTGCCGGAAGCCTGGTGGGACATTGAGCGACAGGGAATTGTCTGGACACAGGACGGTGAGAATCTCATCGGAATCAGTGACACAGGACTGAGTAGTCAATCAATCAATCAAAAATGTATAAAGCGCGCTATGTACCCGTTAGGGTTTCGAGGCGCTGGGGGGGTGCTGCTATCGTTCGAAGAGCCATGTCTTGAGGAGTCTCCTGAAGGTGAGGAGGTCCTGGGTCTGGCGTAGTGAGGTCGGGAGTGAGTTCCAGGTCTTGGCGGCGAGGTAGGAGAAGGATCTGCCGCCAGAGGTCTTGCGCTGGATTCGGGGGACGATGGCGAGGGCAAGGTTGGCAGAGCGTAGTTGACGTGAGGGAATGTAGAAGTTGAGTTTGGTGTTCAGGTAGGCGGGTCCGGTGTCGTGTAGAGCCTTGTGTGCGTGGGTGAGGAGTTTAAAGGTAATCCTCTTGTCCACGGGGAGCCAGTGGAGGTTTTTCAGGTGGGGGGAGATGTGGCACCGGCGGGGTACGTCGAGGATCAGGCGGGCGGATGCGTTCTGGATGCGTTGGAGTCGTTTGATGTCTTTCGTTGGGATGCCTGTGTAGAGTGCGTTGCCGTAGTCGAGTTTGCTACTGACGAGGGCCTGGGTCACCGTCTTTCTGGTTCCTGTTGGAATCCATTTGAAGATCCTGCGGAGCATGCGGAGGGTGTTGAAACAGGAAGAGGAGACAGCGTTGACCTGTTTGGACATGGTGAGAGTGGAGTCGAGGATGAAGCCTAGGTTTCGTGCGTGGCTGGCTGGGGTGGGTGGGGGTCCGAGGGCGGTGGGCCACCAAGAGTCGTTCCAGGCCGAGGGGGTGCGCCCGAGGATGAGGACTTCCGTCTTGTCGGAGTTGAGTTTCAGGCGGCTGTTGCTCATCCACTCGGCGATGGATTTCAGTCCCTCGTGGAGGTTGGTTTTGGCGGTGAGAGGATCTTTGGTCAGGTGTGACAAGGGCAGCAAAGCCAAGAGTTTTTGTAAATGCTTTGCCATCTTCATACTTTTCAAAGGTAGGGAGGTGTTAAAAAAATACGAAAAATTCTAACTTTCATAACTTTGAAGACCCATAACTAATACCACAATACACAGTGACGCATTCCTTTCCCCCAATACATAGGCATAAGGGCCCTTATTTATACTTTTTTAGCGCCGCATTTGCGCCGCTTTTTGACACAAAAACGGTGCAAACTTACAAAATACAATTGTATTTTGCAAGTTTGCGCCGTTTCTGCGTCAAAAAATGACGCAAATGCGGCGCTAAAAAAAGTATAAATAAGGGCCAATTGTATTTTGCAAGTTTGCGCCGCTTTTGCGTCAAAAAGTGAGGCAAATGCAGCACTAAAAAAGTATTAATACGGGCCAAAGTATCCTATTGATAGCAATACATTTGTTGACAAAAGTAAGTGTACGCCCAAATATACCTTTTTCTGTTTCGCCTGAACAGCGTACATACTCTGCCAGTGCAATCTATGGCTAAGAAAAAAGGCTTAAAAACGGGGTTAAAGCCCGCCCATTAAGCCCACCAATGGCTTTCACAACACTTGTTTCCTTGCTTCTGATTGGTCAGCGCCTCCTGCTCCTTCTCGACAATTCCAGTGTTGGTCCCTTCTGTGGAGCATGGACCTAGTACAGCTTCCTGTCCTTTCACTAGCCTCACACTCCTGCAGGTATTTTTTTTTCACTTTTGGTAATGTACACTCAGAGTGCTTGTTTGCAGTCCATCTCCCACCCCTTCTTAATATTTTTTGTCCCTCCACCCTCCTCCTGCTGTCCCGTGTGTTGCTGCCCCTTCCCTCGTACCCACACTTCCCTCATGTTTTATTTGTTTTGCTTTTTTTTTAAACATTTTTTATATAATGCAAACCCGACAGGAAGGTTTTAGAGCGCTTTACATGAGCACCAGCTGCATTAGATATGGAAATGTTCATTTTTTTTAGGCACATGGAGATTAAGAGAGCTCCCCCTCTCCTCCCGTTGTTGCTGTTCGCACCCTACTCCATTGTGTTACTTCCCATTTCCGGCTGTCAGTTGTTGTGGCTCCCTCCTTCCTCTCCTGCACCTCCCTCCTATGGCTTGCCTCCCACCTCCCAAGATTGTTTGAAAAAGAAAAAAAAAGAGCACTATGATGCAGTCAACACTGGCTGCATCATGGCACTTTTTGTTTGCTTTAAGCCATGTTGCACAGCAGCCCATGGTGCTTGATGAGAGAACCACAGCAAGAGAAACTAGACAGCTTATTGGAGGAAAAGATCGCAGAGCTAATGAGTCCTCTAAATAGGAGCTGATAGGTAGCTGGACGCCCTCTTCCGGTTATGTCAGAGGTGATAGGTAGCTAGACGTCCTCTTCCCGTTATGTCAGAGGTGATAGGTGGCTGGATGCCCTCTTCCCGTTATGTCAGAGGTGATAGGTGGCTCGACGCCCTCTTCCCGTTATGTTAGAGGTGTTGAGTGCCATGGGTGGAGGAAAAGTGTTTAGTGTGCTGGGCATGTCAGTGGCACATCACCAGGAATTAATGGTCTTAACCTCATTTCTGGCTCCACTGGGAGCTTTCCGCTATCACAGAACGCCCTCTGCGCATGCCCGCAGCTCCAGCTGTATTTTCAAGGATAGCTAAGAAGATTTTTGAGGGAATGAAATACATTATGTTTTCAGGATGATCTACTCACAGAGGTAAGTTCTACAGACGAGCATGACAAGCAGTCGAGAGAAGTCATGAACAGATTGGAATAACAAACCAATAATAGTGAAAGAGAAATCACAGCTGAGGAGGGAAAAAGTGACAAAAATGGGTCATGGAAAATCAAGTGAAGGAATTAGACTGATGGGAATTATTGTTACAGTGGTGAGTGAAGCACCATGATTAGGGAACGAGGAACAAATGACAGTTTTCTTAGGCTTGGCTGAAGAGTGTTCAAAGTTTGTGCAAAATTATGCTGAAGTGCTAGAACTCACAAGGTGGTTGATGAAAGAGAATTTTGTGTTTGAGTATTGGAGTGAGGGTGGGACTGCATTAAAACATGGGAAGGAGTATATATCAAATACTTCCACAGTGGGAAATTTTGACCTAAAAAGAAGAACATGTAACCAGTGTTGCGAGTAAAATTGGTCTGGGGCGGTATCACCAATGGTGGATGGAGAGGAGAAAATAACTGGATTTACTTCCAGACGATTATAGAAAGTGAAGGGGCTTAAAAATGTGGTAGCTAACTGTGTGTTGAGATTACCCTTGAGGGTTTTAAAGAAAAATTAGAAGGTTGGAATGTTGGGAGCTCCATTGAAAACAATGGAGTGTGCCGGGCTTCTAATGGCGGGTAGAAGCCCGTAGCGCCAACATTCCAATGTCGCCAGGTTCAAAGTTATTGCTTTGAGCAAAGGCCTCCTTGAGTCCAAGAGGAATTCAGTCCCCTTGGGCTCCGTGAGGCTTTTATTTTATTTATAAGAACATTCTGCCCCCTAGTGACGGAATGTTCTAATAGCCTTACAGCCCTCCATAGCTAGGCTATGCCGGCATTAAAGTCCCGCTCCCTTGCTAAGGGCCCCGCCTTTGGCCTGGGCCTTTATTGCTGGAGCGGGCCTTTAATGGCCAGTTTAGCCTGCTACGGCGCGCTACAAGGCTGTTTTGGAACTTGATGAAAGTGAGGTGGTTCGGATCGAGGAAGAGTTGGCTTTGAGTGAGGGAGAGTGTAAGAAAGCTGTGGATGAAGACTGCTTGTAGAAGGCAGAGGAGAAACAGGTGAAGGAAGGTTTGAGCGATCCTGAGGACTTGCAGAAAGATATGAAGACCTGCTGCATGGAGAATGATGAATTGAGCACATGTGGGGACTAATTACTAAAGCATAGCCGCACAGCACCATCAAAGAATTTCAGTGCATGCATAATCAAGATCGAAGGACACCCAGAGCTCAGTATGACAAAGCACACCCAGAACTCAATATGACAAAGCAGAGATTAAAATAGTCTGTAGGTGGCCTAATATGGATGGGGATGTAGAGGACATGAAGAATTGTTATGCCTGTGCTAATAGCGATAAACCCAAGGTCGTTAGAGAGGCTGCGCTGAGATGCGTCAATTAACCTAATAGGCCATGGGAGAGACTAGCAATAGATTTTTACTCTGTGGTTGACAAACTTAGTTCTAGGGACTGATAAATTTTGATATTGGTAGTTATTGGGTGCCGGAGTAGTTTAAGGCTAAGGTGAGGGTAATTTGTGTAAAAAAAAAAAAAAAAAAAAAAAAAAAAGGACTTAATTTGTGAAAACGTGCAAGGTACCAAGGTATTTCTCAAGAGGCCACCTGCCCAGGTAGCAGCCCCGCAGATGCCAGTGCTGCTCAATCCCAGGGCCAACATATCTACTAATCATCACACTCCTACAACTGCTATGATTTGGATTACTCTAGGCCACACCCAAAGGAGCAAGAGTGGTCTGGACGTGCTTTTTCCTTGCAGTTTTATATAGCTAAAACCGACCTGAAGGTATTTGAGCACTTTAAATGAGCACCAGCTACATTACACAAGGGCACATTCATTTTTTGGGCATGGGGAGATCTGCCCAGAACCACTGGATGTTGAGCCAACGCCAAGACTCAAACCTGGCTCCCCAGTTCCAAAGTTAGCAGCTCTGGACGTTACGCCACATCCTCTCCCCTTGAAATGTGCATTTTTAATTTATATTTGTTAAACATTCTGCCGATGTGTTTACTTTAAAAACAGACAAACAGTGCCACCATGTGGAGAATTGTTATAAGTGCTGGTATTGAGAATTAAGTGCTGGTGTCAAGCACCAGTAAACAAGGGCTCAAATTAAGCACTGGGTGTACTCCAAACGACTCTGAAATAGTTTCATTAAAAAGAGGTACACATTAAATCACATTAACATTACAGTGCTGGGTGCTGCATTTAGGAAAGAAACACATTTGCTTTCACTGTATATTCATGAATCAAGATGTACACATCAGCTCCTTTGATATGATTTGAATTGTCTTTAAGACTATTGTGTTGAGACATTTTCTAAGATGTATTGTCATAAAGTATGAATTACCAAGTCATTTACACAATTAAATGAAAATATTTTGTCCTGCACTGTGCTAGTTTTTACAAACAAGTCTTGGGGTTAAAACGAAAGATTCCCTATGTTTGTTTGACTGACCTTGCAAATTCGTTTTTAGCAAAACACTGATTTTAAGTACTGATATTGCGGAATGTAAAGAAAGGGTGTTTCAATAGAATACGGTGCATATGTAGGTTCTGAGCATGAAATTCTCTTCCCCGGAGCTGAAGGTGAATTGAATATAAAATGAAAACACTGTTCACTCAAGATGAGGACGTTGCAGATCATTGTACATGGTTGGGGTACATGATACATAGGTAGGGGTACAGATACAATGTTAGAGACATTGGCACAGGCTCTGGGGTGTAGGGTCAGGGGTAGAGGTACTCTGTATAGGCAGAAGGAAGGGGTGGGGTAGAAGCACCAGGGTGTGGGCAGAAGCCCTAGGACATGGTTGGGGTACATGATACATATGTAGGGGTACAGATACAATGTTAGAGACATTGGCATAGGCTCTGGGGTGTAGGGTCAGAGGTAGAGGTACTCTGTATAGGCAGAAGGAAGGGGTGGGGTAGAAGCACCAGGGTATGGGCAGAGGCCCCAGGACATGGTTGAGGTACATGATACATGGGTAGGGGTAAAGGTCCAATGTTAGAGACATTGGCAGAGGCTCTGGAGTGTAGGGTCAGAGGTAGAGGTACTCTGTATAGGCAGAAGGAAGGGGTGGGGTAGAAGGAAGAGCCTATCGGGAAGGGTTGACCTACTAGGGCCTGGGTGGAGGCCTTGGGGTTAGAGGTACAAGTTCACAGGTTGGGGGGAGGTACTCAGAGGGGGTTTGAAACTCCATACGTGGCCTCAGGGCATCCTGAGGGGCAGGGGGAAGCTGCCCCACAGGTGAGATACAAGGGGGCGCCACCCAGGAGTGGAGGAGAGGTCCTATCACGGTATTATTATGGGCATTTATGGGGGTGGAGAAGCAAGGTCACTGGGGGGAGGGAGGCAACATGTGGAGGAGGGGAGGGGGGAAGTGTGAGGTCAGAAGGCATGTATTTACTTCACTGGCTCTTGGCCAGTAGAGGTTAAATCATTCCCAGGTGGGCAGGTGAGGGCACCCTGAAGGCTGTGACGTGGGTAATCCTTTAGGGCAGTGGTTCCCAACCTTTTGACTTCTGTGGGCCCCCACTTTTTCAGTACTGGAACCCTGGGACCCTCACTGAATCAATACTGGAGTCCGAAGACCCCTCCACCCAATAAGTCATTACTGAAAGTTGGGGACCCAATATGTTAATATGATTACGTTTTCTAAGCAGCCACGGGCCCCCTGAGGAGGCTTCACTGACCCCCAGGGGTCCCCAGACCACAGGTTGGGAACCACTGCTTTAGGGAGTGTGGAGTACATCTTGAGATGATAATTCCGGGCATATAGGACCCATTGTTCTGAAGTCTGTATGTCCCAGTTCTGGCCTTTGGCCTGGTCCTTTTTCTGCTCTCCCCATCTACAGGAAACTCCACTTTGTCCTGCGGCTCAAAACTCCACATCCTCAAAACTACACATCCTCAAACTCCACATCTTCAAACCACATCCTCAGAACTCCACATCCTCAGAACTCCACATCCTACTGGTGCCAGTTCCTTGCTTCATCCCACCCCATTTATCTTCATCTCAGCCCCCCTCGCCTTCCCACTGTACCAGCAGCAGCAGCACCCTGGATTCAGCACGTCTGACTGACACCTCCATCGTCACTCCTAGGGGACCCTTCACCAAGGATGTCTTACTGCCACCCAATAACCGTGGATCCCCCACCAAGGACGTCTCAGTCCAAATTCCCACAACTCTCATCACTCCCAAGGGGCCTCTTGCCATGGATGTCTCACTACCACCTCCCACCATGGACCCCTTGCCAAGGATGTCTCACTGTCCCCTTCCACACTGGACCTCTCACCAAGGATATCTCACTGCCACCACCGTGGACCCCTCACCAAGGATGTCTCACTGTCACCTCCCATAGCTCATCTCTCTCAGAGGACCCCTCAGCAAGGATGTCTCACTGTCACCTCCCATAGCTCATCTCTCTCAGAGGACCCCTCAGCAAGGATGTCTCACTGCCACCTCCCACAGCTCTCATCGCTCACAGAGGACCCCTCGCCAAGGATGTCTCACTGCCACCTCCCATAGCTCTCATCGCTCCCAGAGGACCCCTCGCCGAGGATGTCTCACTGTCACCTCCCACAGCTCTCATCGCTCCCAGAGGACCCCTAGCCAAGGATATCTCACTGCCACCCCCCACAGCTCTCATCGCTCCCAGAGGACCCCTAGCCAAGGATATCTCACTGTCACCTCCCACAGCTCTCATCGCTCACAGAGGACCCCTCGCCAAGGATGTCTCACTGCCACCTCCCATAGCTCTCATCGCTCCCAGAGGACCCCTCGCCAAGGATGTCTCACTGCCGCCTTCCACAGTGGACCTCTCACCAAGGATATCTCACTGCCACCACCGTGGACCCCTCACCAAGGCTGTCTCACTGCCACCTTGCACAGCTCTCACAGCTCCCAGAGGCCCCTCGCCAAGGATATCTCACTGCCACCTCCCACAGCTCTCATCTCTCCCAGAGGACCCCCTCACCGAGGATGTCTCACTGCCACCTCGTACAGCTCTCAGCGCTCCCAGAGGACCCCTCGCCAAGGATGTCTCACTGCCACCTCGCACAGCTCTCATCGCTCCCAGAGGACCCCTCGCCAAGGTGTCTCACTGTCACCTCCCACAGCTCTCATCGCTCCCAGAGGACCCCTCGCCAAGGATATCTCACTGCCACCTCTCACAGCTCTCATCTCTCCCAGAGGACCCCCTCACCGAGGATGTCTCACTGTCACCTCCCACAGCTCTCATCGCTCCCAGAGGACCCCTAGCCAAGGATGTCTCACTGCCACCTCCCACAGCTCTCATCGCTCCCAGAGGACCCCTAGCCAAGGATGTCTCACTGCCACCTCCCACAACTCTCATCGCTCCCAGAGGACCCCTCGCCAAGGATGTCTCACTGCCACCTCCCACAGCTCTCATCGCTCCCAGAGGACCCCTCGCCAAGGATGTCTCACTGCAGCCTCCCACAGCTCTCATCGCTCCCAGAGGACCCCTCGCCAAGGTGTCTCACTGTCACCTCGCACAGCTCTCATCGCTCCCAGAGGACCCCTCGCCAAGGATGTCTCACTGCCACCACCGTGGACCCCTCACCAAGGCTGTCTCACTGCCACCTTGCACAGCTCTCATCGCTCCCAGAGGACCCCTCGCCAAGGATGTCTCACTGCCACCTCCCACAACTCTCATTGCTCCCAGAGGACCCCTCGCCAATGATGTCTCACTGTCACCTCCCACAGCTCTCATTGTTCCCAGAGGACCCCTAGCCAAGGATGTCTCACTGCCACCTCCCACAGCTCTCTTCGCTCCCAGAGGACCCCTAGCCGAGGATGTCTCACTGCCACCTCCCACAGCTCTCATTGTTCCCAGAGGACCCCTAGCCAAGGATGTCTCACTGCCACCTCCCACAGCTCTCATCTCTCCCAGAGGACCTCCTCACCGAGGATGTCTCACTGCCACCTCCCAAAGCTCTCATCGCTCCCAGAGGACCCCTAGCCAAGGATGTCTCACTGCCACCTCCCACAGCTCCCAGAGGACCCCTTGCCGAGGATGTCTCACTGCCACCTCCCACAGCTCTCATCGCTCCCAGAGGACCCCTAGCCGAGGATGTAAGTTCTGGGAGGTTGGACCATGCACTTCAGGGCACAAAGCAATTGGGTGCCGAAGTTTGGGACCAAGATTGCATTTGCAGCGGAGATATTAAAGGTAGTCTCAGGAAGAGGAGGAGGGAGGAGGATGAAGGGTGTAGGCGGCTGTGTGTGCTGTTTGGACCCGGATACCACCCCCCCCCCCCTCCCCCCCCCGACCAGGGCTTGAAATGGACAAATAAGGGCGGGACTTTCCATCCCAAGATACCCCTTAGCTGCTGGGATTCTTCAAATAACTCCTGCAACCCTGCTAAGAAGTGCTGGCACTCTCCCTCTCAAACTCAAGAAGTGCAGGAACTCAGTCCCCGACAGTACCCGCTCAAATAAAGGACATAAAAGAAGGACCGCTTCCACCTTGTAAGCTGAGCCAAGCTATTTCTTTCTTTCAGTAGTTATTGTGGTTCTAATACAAATGCCAACAAACAACATTGCGACTCCCTGGCAGAGAGTAACTTTTTGAATGATAAATGTCAGCCCGTTAGGTGGAAATGTTTTCAAATTCCATTGCTTGCCCTTTCCCTCTGGACTTCCCTCCCTCTGAACGTGTGATGCTCTTCATTGCTAGAATACAATGCAGTGATGGGTGAGTGACTGATGGTCTCAACCACCGATGGTCACGCTGGGCCGTATTCCAGTCCATCGTTTTTTTGCTCACTGTGACACGGGCTGATTTGCATGCAGTTGGTCCCTGCCTGTGATTGCACAGGAGGGTTGGGAGGCACGGTGGCCGGGAGGGCGGCCCAGGCTGATGTCCTGTGACTGAGATTGGGTTGGGCATCTCTCCATCACTCTTTGTGTTGCCACCTCCTCCCCATTTAACCTATGCACCCTGCACTCTCCTGACCTATACACGCCATCCCACAATGCATCATCTCCACTCCTAAACCTTCATGCACTTTACAGTTAGCTCTATCGTACACTTAACTTACAAAAACTAACTCCTTCCACTTACCACTCTTGGCTCTACCGGCTGACCACCAAAGCGTACTACCAGACTTCCTTCACTCTAACCCACAGTATCTCAGGGCCCATCCTCGCCAGCCTCTTCAAACTCTTAACCAACTTTATTCTCCCACACAGGGCACACTAGCCAATGGGAACCCTGGCAGGGCTGTGCGCCCACAAAATAATGCTTGCCCAACCAAGGTCAGAGAATGCTTTCACAAGGAAAGCTTAGCTCATTTTAACCCATCCACCATCTCTGACTATGTCCAGCACTGAATTGTGAAACAAACTGCAAACATTTTGTGTTATGTTATTTGTATTTGTAAAGCTTGCTATCCAGGGCCGGCTTTAGCACTGGTGGTGCCCTGCGCGACAGTCTTTCATGGCGTCCCACCCAATGACCACCTCCCCGGATTCACTCACTACCACCCGGCAAATGTGCCCCTCATTTCTCCATAGCCCCCCTTTCTCATACATTTCATTTGTTTTAAAGTGCTTGTAAAGGCCGGCTGTACTAGTCCACTCAGCTGTCAACATAAAATACAGTTCTGTTCTTTGCAGCAGGCATTTTAACCATCTACGCTACTTTATGGCGAGTCAATACTGCCACTAGACAAAACTCCATCTCTCTCCAGCAGGTACATTAATCACAAGAGGTATCTTGATATTTTAATTTTTTCCTGAAGGCTGGATGCACAAGGAACTTTTCAGCAGGTGTTTTTAAATTGCAAGTTTCGTAAGTGATTGCTAAACCCAGCGCACCCCTGAGGTCAGTGCCCCCCAATCCAGCACCCGGTATGGCTGCACCACTCACACCGCCCTGAAGCCGGCCCTGGTGCTATCACCCGTGAGGGTATCCTGATGCTGAGCAGGTGCGTGTGCCTAGCCCTGCCTATGGTAGGTTGTTTAATTGATTGAAAAGCCAGGTCTTCAGCTTCTCGCATATTTCAAGGAGGGGAGGAGGCTCTGATATGGAGAGGGAGGTCGTTCCATGCTTTTGGATCGATGTAAAAGAACGCTCGTCCTCCTGATCTGGTTCTGTGAATGCGTGGAATGTTGGCGAGTAGGAGTCCTGCAGAGGTGACTGGATGTTTGGTGGAAGATGTGACTGTTGTGGGACCTGAGTTGTGGAGTGCCTTTTATGCATGCGTGAGGATGTTGAATTGAGCATGTACTGAAAGACAGTGTTGTTTCCTGAGGTGTGGTGTGATGTGAGTTCTGTCTGGGAGGATGAGTCTAGCTGCTGCGTTCTGGATGGTTTGTAGGCTTCTAGTGAGTTACTTTGTGAAATAAATTTCAAATGATCAGTATGACTGCTCCTGCAAGGTCATTCACAAAAATTAGCGTGATGTGTACGACTATCATATTCCTGCATGAGTCACTGCAATTCATGCATTAGTGCAATTTATGATTTACTTGTCAACTCCCCCATTTTTAAGCGTCACATCATTTTTCCAAGTTATCCTTCCAAAAGCACTCATCAGCCACAGTCCAATTTCTAGTTCCAGAGCGCTTGTCGAACTTTCCTCTCGTTCTTCAGGGCTGTTCTATCCTCCTAGAACTTTGAAGTTGACCTACGAAACCATAACTTCTTACAGTCTGATTTAGAATTGGCAGAGGGGTTACTCCGTCCACATGTGACAGATATCCCGTCAGTCGTATTACGATGTCCATAGGATATAATGGGAATGTAATACGGCGGACAGGATAGCCGTCAGGTCTGTGACAGAGCAACCCTATCCACCAAACTCTAAATCAGACCCTTAATACGTAAATCACGGCATAGTGTGGTATACTGTGGCTAACCCTCACCTAGGCACAGGACACCAACACTGACACAGTGGCATCGACAAAGGGCACAAACAAGGTCACTGGCACACTGTCATCTCTGGGTACTGCACTAGGGTTCTGACAAAAGGAGAGTGATAAGAGGGTGCACGGGCAGTGGCTCTTGGGCACCGTCACTAGGGTACTGATGCAGGCAAGAAAAACACTGGCACTAGGACAGGGTTCTGCAAAGTCAGTCCTGGAGAGCTGGGCCCATGCCAGATTTTTAGCCTTTCCACATTTAGAAAGATGTAGAATTCTGAAACATCTTGTTTCTAAATGTGGATATGCTAAAAACCTGGCATGGACCTGGCTCTCCAGGACCGACTTTGCAGAACCCTGCACTAGGGCACAGGGGACACAAACTGGAACACCAATGCCAACGTGGGAACACTATCAGTGGGGTACGATCACCACTGCTGAATTACTGGCACTGGATGGGTTCTCTGGGGCACAAACATGGCACAAAAACACATTTGCTACTGCATTGGCATGGGACATTTTCACTCTGACCCTGACACTGGGATGCTGGGACACAAGGATGCTGACTCGAAGATAGTCATACTAGGACTCACAACTGCGACACAACGTAGATACACTGGCACAGGGGTGTGCCACACTGGTGTACCGACATGTGGATAGATACTGACAGGGGTGCTAAGACAATGACATGGAGACACTGCCACCGGGACACAGATTCTAGAACCCTGACGCAGGGGCACCGAGAGTGACATGGGGGATACCGACCCTGGATCTTCGACATTGGTCACTACGACTGACTCTAGGACTGACACAGGAGCACCAGCAATCACACAACATGGGCACAAGGGAACTGATGCAGAGATACTGCTACTGGGACACGGACACAGGGGCACCAAGAGTGACATGGGGGATACCGACCCTGGATCTTCGACATTGGTCACTACGACTGACTCTAGGACTGACACAGGAGCACCAGCAATCACACAACATGGGCACAAGGGAACTGATGCAGAGATACTGCCACTGGGCACGGACACAGGGGCACCACCACCGCCCTGGGGATACTGGTACATGCACCGTAACACTGGAGCACACACCAAGGGCACAAACACTAATGATGGGATAGTGGCGTGGGGCAGTGACACTGGGAGATTGCCACAAGGACAATAAGAGACTGATGCTGTGACGGGACAGTAACACAACTCACGGATGCCAACACAAGGGCACTGAATGGCGGAACACAACACTGCTGTACTGATGGACCAGTGGTTACTTCCATGGGTCACTGCCTCAGGAATAACAAGGGCACTCACATGGAGACATAGACATGGGGACATAGCGATCCATACTGATACTGGGTCTGACAGAGACAACGAGCACTGTATTGCTTAATTTGTGAAAAAAAAAAGTGCCTAGGTCCTCATCAGGAGGCCACTGCAGCTTGTCCCACCCACTGCACCTGTCCGTGCCTCCAGTAACTGCACCAACACAACTATTAAACATCACACTCCTGCAAGTGTGACAATTCCAGGCCACCCAACGCTATAAGAATGGCTGGGGTGGCCGGTATTATTCATTTTTAATGTATATTAAATTAATAAACAACTGTTGTGCTCATCTCAAAATTAAACAAACAGCGCCACCATGTGGCGGTGGTCATAAATTCTGAGATTGACAATTAATTGCCAGTGCCGTGCACCGGAAATACTGGCTTAAATTAAGAACTGGGTCACTGCAAAACTACCAAGGCTGCTGTCACAGTGACACTTCCAAGGTACCCTAATACTGCGAAAAGATGTCCCAGTAGGCTGTTGAGTTGTTTTTGATTAAAGGCAGAAGACTAAGTGTATTATGAGGGGTTCTCTGAAGCACCCACTTATGGACACCACAACCAGATGTCAACTGCAAGCAACACTGACCCAATCACTAAATCACTTACTTCATGGATATTGAAACCAACTCTCAGCACAAGAAATACTTTCCATAACCAATGAACTACTATCTTTTGGGGACATGTTGGATCTTTGCAATATTTCTTCTGTTGAGTTATTTGTATTTTGTTGTTTTTTACAACTTTGGTGTGGAAGAGGGGCCACCTACCATATTGGAGCCAGTACCGATTCAAGCTACTTGCTGTGGACAAGGGGAGCTCTTTCACTGCTGCCGACCACCAGGAACATAACTCAGTTCCTGAGATCATCTGCAGCCTTCAACTTCACGCTCACAGTGAAAACCTGCAGAGTCCTTCTACTGGAGACTGGCTTCTGACCTTGGATCTCACACCCACTCTAGACCAATGAACTTAAATTACTAAAATGGCATCAACAAAAGAGCCCTTTCAGAACCTGTCAGACCACAGGAACCCCCAGATCCACCTGGATACACTGAGCACCCTTGGACCCACCTCCAAACTACCCCGCTTCACAGACACAACTGCAAGCAACAATAAACCAAGCACTCACTTCATGGACACAATAACAAACACAACTTTAGTGTTGTGTCCAAGGGTCAGTATCTTATTGTCCCTGTAGCAATTCCACAATGTCCCAGCATCAGTGTTTGTGTCCTCGGTCCGGGCTCCAGTGTCACTGTGCCATAGTCTGTGTCCCCATGTCAGTGGTGATGGTCCTGGGTCAGTGCCCCACTGGCAATCACCCAGCATGAGTTTCCTTGTGTTGGTGTTGTTGTGTGACTGCTGTGTCAGTGACCTGGTGTTGGTGCACATGTTTCAGTGCACTAGTGTCAATCTTTGTGACCCGTGTTAATGCCCCAGTGTCAGTATGTCCATGTTAACATCACTCTGTCAGTGTTTGTGCAACTTTCTCAGTGTTCTGGTGTTTGGGTCCTGGTGGGAGTGTGCCGTCCTCAATGTGCCCATGTGACTGTTGTCCTTGTGCCCCCTCGTGGTAGCCACATATCAGTACACCAGTGTCCGCGTGCCTATGTTATGTCACTGTTCGGAGATTGTGTTATTTTGCAAAAAAACATGACAAAGTTATTGTTGAAAAATATGCCTATCCATGATTAATATAAAAAAATATTGTCTACAAGCAAAAATATGTTTTGGTCTCAAAATCACACATTGCCATAGTAGCCAATGGCACCTAAGGAACTACTTTGTGTTCGGAAGGGCTTCTTGTAAAGTGGCGGAAGGTTGTCACTCACAGTGAAGTTAGCCAATGGCTGACCAGATGCTCTGTGCCATGGTGGCTATACACAAAATGTGAAGGAGACAATACAAAGCAATGGATGAAGAATGCTGGGAGAATGCCCCTGTATGTAAGTACATAACACACATAACTTTAGTAAAATCAAAAGGTCTTTGCTAACGCCAGACCTGCAAAGAAAGCATTAGAGTTGGATTGCACTAATGCATACATCACAGTGACTCACGCAGCTCTATAGTTATTCCCACATAACGCTCATTTTCGTAGGCGGCCACGCAGGAGCAGTTTCTCTGATCATTTGAAACTTAAAGAAATAGTTTGAAGTTTGTTTCACAAATGAGTGAAGCTGGTAGGGCGAAGTGTTAACATGAGGTAAGGGTTTGTTTCTGAAAGCAGATTTCTGGCCTGCTTCCAGTTGCTTGTGGGGGGGGGGGGGGCAAGCATTATTATGGGGGTGTCAGTCCTGCCGGTCACTCCACACCCCTCCCCAACTCCCCACAGAGTCTCCTCAGTGCCTGGAAGCCTCTGGCGCTGTCAGAGTGATGAATCGGAGAGTATTCCTCCTTCAAACATCGCTAATTCAGGCCTCAGACAGCTCGTCTTTATATGAGACCACTTTGGAAGATTAAAGCCCCCTTCCCCCTCCCTCTACAAGCTATCAGGCCCCCTTATTCCGCAAGCCGCGGCCTGTCGGATCCGTCAGTGTCTCCTCTAATCGCGTTAACCTCATCCCCTAAAATAAAACATCTCTCTTCCAACTACGGAGGCCGAGAGGGAAGAGACGGCCAGCTTTCATCGACTGCGCCCTGGCCAGGGTGGGGTGGGGCAGGGTTTGTGGAGGAGAGATTGGCCCAGCACAGGCGCTGTGGAGGAGAGAGGGGGCAGCGTAGAGGCTGTGGAGGAGAGAGGGAGACAGAGTACAGGGGATGTGGAGGAGAGAAGGGGAGCAGCACAAGAGCTGTGGAGGAGAGAGGGGCGAGCACTGGAGCTGTGGAGGAGAGAGGGGGAGCAGCACAAGAGCTGTGGAGGAGAGAGGGGGAGCAGCACAAGAGCTGTGGAGGAGAGAGGGGGAGCAGCACAAGAGCTGTGGAGGAGAGAGGGGCCAGCACTGGAGCTGTGGAGGAAAGAGGGGGAGCAGCACAAGAGCTGTGGAGGAGAGAGGGGCGAGCACTGGAGCTGTGGAGGAGAGAGGGGGAGCAGCACAAGAGCTGTGGAGGTGAGAGGGGGAGCAGCACAAGAGCTGTGGATGTGAGAGGGGGAGCAGCACAAGAGCTGTGGAGGTGAGAGGGGGAGCAGCACAAGAGCTGTGGAGGAGAGAGGGGCCAGCACAAGAGCTGTGGAGGAAAGAGGGGGAGCAGCACAAGAGCTGTGGAGGAGAGTGGGGGCAGCGCAGGGGTTGTGGAGGAGAGAGGGGCACAGCACAAGAGCTGTGGAGGAGAGAGGGGCCAGCACTGGAGCTGTGGAGGAGAGAGGGGGAGCAGCACAAGATCTGTGGAGGAGAGAGGGGCCAGCACTAGAGCTGTGGAGGAGAGAGGGGCCAGCACTGGAGCTGTGGAGGAAAGAGGGGGAGCAGCACAAGAGCTGTGGAGGAGAGTGGGGGCAGCACAGGGGTTGTGGAGGAGAGAGGGGCACAGCACAAGAGCTGTGGAGGAGAGAGGGGCCAGCACTGGAGCTGTGGAGGAGAGAGGGGGAGCAGCACAAGAGCTGTGGAGGAGAGAGGGGCCAGCACTAGTGCTGTGGAGGAGAGAGGGGGAGCAGCACAAGAGCTGTGGAGGAGAGAGGGAGACAGAGCACAGGGGATGTCGAGGAGAGAGGGGGAGCAGCACAAGAGCTGTGGAGGAGAGAGGGAGACAGAGCACAGGCGCTGTGGAGGAGAGAGGGAGTGACACACAGACAGGGGCATGTGGTAGAGGAGAGAAGGGCCCACCACAGGAGCTGTGGGTGAGAGAGGGGGAGCAGCACAAGAGCTGTGGAGGAGAGAGGGGCCAGCACTGGAGCTGTGGGTGAGAGAGGGGGAGCAGCACAAGAGCTGTGGAGGAGAGAGGGGCCAGCACTGGAGCTGTGGAGGAGAGAGGGGGAGCAGCACAAGAACTGTGGAGGGTGAGAGGGGCCAGCACTAGTGCTGTGGAGGAGAGAGGGGGAGCAGCACAAGATCTGTGGAGGAGAGAGGGGCCAGCACTGAAGCTGTGGAGGAGAGAGGGGGAACAGCACAAGAGCTGTGGAGGAGAGAGGGGGAGTAGCATAAGAGCTGTGGAGGAGAAAGGGCCCAGCACAGGAGCTGTGGAATGGAGAGTGGGGCAGCACAGGGGTTGTGGAGGAGAGAAGGGAGCAGCACAGGGGCTGTGGAGGAGAGAGGGGAGCAGCACAGGGGCTGTGGAGGAGAGAGGGAGGGGGACACTGGACAGGGAAATGAGGTGAAGGGGAGAGGGGGACCAGCACAGGGGCTGTGGAGGAGGGAGGGTGAGACAGGACAGGGACATGGGTTGGAAATTCACTCCAATACTGTACCTTACCTCAGATTTTCTACATGTAGTAAACTTCCTCAAGTGTAAATTACTCAAAAGCGTAAGCTACCTCTGTGAATCAGATCCTGATATCCTGTTACGGATATTCTTTAATTTTCACGTAAACCCTTCATACTCACTGGAAAACCAGCATCTATCTTGATCGTATCTGATTCACACTAGAATTAGTCTAAAGATATACCCAATTACTTTGACTGGTAGTAATTCCAAACAGAAGTTTTACATCCTACATATAAATATATAAAACATATAAACAGGCATATGCAATGTGTCTTGCGTTTGCTTGAGTTAAAGCTAGTAGCGTTGTAAACTCCTAACCGGACTTTTCTTGTCACATAAACTGAAAATGAAAAGTAAAACAGTTTCACATAAGCGAGCTAACGGCCACCATGAGACCATGAGCGCAAAGCAGACACACAAAAGGAAACAGATGTTCGCTCGCAGTGGAACGTATCGGCAAAAGTGCAATTATCCATGAAACCAGCAAAAGTGCAATTATGCATGTAACTGGCAAAAGTGCAAATATCCATGTAACAGGATTGATGTCATGCAAAGCGCTTGACTAATGCCCAACGAGGTCGCGCTGCCTACAAAATAAAGTGAAAAAGTAGTCCAGAAACCATACCGAAAACATTGAGCCTCGTATGAAGTGCTTAATTTGTAAATAAAAAGGTGCCAGTGCTCAAAGCCCTCTTCTTAAACATGCAGCTGTTTCAATTAAATGTGCGAACACAGAATACTGAGGCAGCGTAATCCTAAAGACGTATCAGGACTCTTCAATCCATTTACACACACTCCCTGCCCCGTCAGCTCACTCTTGCAGCTTTCTGCTTTCTCCCATTGTGACGCTTTTTTGTTTTTCTCTTCCTTTGTCTTTCCCATTTGTGTCTTTTGTTCGCAGTAAATGCTTGAGGCAGAAAATAAGTGTTTGCAGGTGCTCCACACCGGAAAAAACAAGCACAGATTAACTGCTCATATGTTTTCAGTAGTTGGCCGGTGCACTAGAGGCGGGCTAAACACCAGAAAAAGCATGACGTATGCATGCCTTTCACTAATTGAATCCAGCAAATTTAAAAAGGCAAGCTAACAAACAACCAAACTGATGGTCGTGACATGGGCGTAGTTAAAAGCCCACAGAGAGATTACACCAGGGACAGAACGCTTTGTGCGCTCAACCCTTAAAACAAATGCTTCACATAAATCCACACATCATAAAAGTCTTGCACGTACATTAACGCCTACTGGTTATATATATATATATATATATATATATATATATATATATATATATATACACACACACACACACACACACACACATACAGGTACAAATATATGATAAAGGATTATATTTGGGAAAATCCAAAGAGACACTGCAGATCAACCACTTATAATGCAAGTACAATGTGTTGCAGTGGGATTACAATTAGGCCTCGGCGAAATTTAAATTCAATTTTCAAAACTATGCCATTACATCACTTCAGCTAATTACGTGCCGTTTGTGGTTAAAATGTACAGTGAATGGACCCCATTTACAGCAATATTTTACTGCAAACAATGAACCAACAGAACGTGGGCAGTTGTTCTTCATGGTGGTACCAAAACTTAACACGAGGATGCATTTCGTGCTAAAAATGATGGATTTACATATCCTGTAATAAGCATTTTTTTTTGTAATTTTCTGATAATAATGCACTAGCAAATTATGCAAATTTCACTAACCCCTAATTACAATTTCTTGTGGCAAAAAGGTCACGTAAAGTGCTATATGCATGAAAAGAAAAAATAAATATGTTGTTAATTAACCATACAGGGAGTACACATATCCGTTGCCCATCAGGATGGAAAGTAAATGTAAAAAGAAGGAATTAAACGGTCTCTCAATGTCTACAAAACAGTTATGAAGGTTTGAGATGGAATTCTAGGACAGTACTCACTCATTCATTCACTGAGCCACGTTTGTTTTCACCGGGCATTCTTTCTCAAAACTAGCACATTTAGAAAGTTCTCAAATTGCATAAAATATATCTGAACATCCAACACAATCCATTTTTCTGAAAGAGTTTTTCTTTCATCATAAAATAAATTGGTTTAGCAGCTTTGTAATCGGTTTACTCAATTTCAGATGAGGAAAGATATCAGAATAAACATTATTAGCCTGTATTCTATTTTGTACTCTGTCTCAATATTCAACATTGTATTACAGATATGAAAAATCTCACCTTGGTAATGCATCTAATTAAGCCAAATCTAGGGCATATTTTAATGTTTGGGCAAAGTTTTATATGTACGTTTTATACAAGAACACAATTGAGTGTGGTAACTTTTCAAACACATAAATATTACATTATTTGCTCATTTATATTGGCGTGGGATTTGCTGGATAAACTAGAAGTTCCAGCATTTTTCATTTCGCGCTACGCTTATTATACAAATGCCTGAAATTGCACCATTATGCCACGTTGCACAGGCTTCCCTCCATTGAGGGAAAAATGCTATCACGCGACCTCGGGAACAACACGAACAAGCAGAACAGAAGAGGCTGCTGTCCTGTTATGGGCGAGGCACTGCTGTTTTCTTGGCGAAAATGGCTTCCTGGTCTCCAAATTAGAGGGGAGTATGCATTTTGTACTAAAAATAAAATATCACTAATTGCTGGGCTTACTGTTCGCGCAATTCTGTGTAATTTCACTTAATTTTACAAAATTACACAAAGAGAAATTACACAAATTTTGCACGCCTACATTTTTTTTTACCTGGTTGATATATTCAATACAACAAACTGAGTTGACTGCATACTCATCTGAACTACTCAATAAACCACTTCCTAATCGAAAAGAGGCAAAGGTGTCCAGAAAGGCCCAACCCCACCTGAGAAGCTTATTTGCTGTATCTATTCTAGCTGGAGCCTCTGCGCCCAAAATCTACCATAGAAACCTCTGCAAGTGGGTCAGTGCCTGCCAATGGTAGTGAACCTGGAACACCGCACTAAAAGTGTATACGTGGTCATTTGGGTTTTTCCTGATATAAAAGGTTCCAAAGGACCCACATCTGATGACATTTTCTCCTTTTTGGTATTGAATCAATGCTTGATTACAAACATTGGTCCTCCTAGGAAAACTTATTATAGCCTACCCCAAGAATTCAACAGTATGACCAGGGAACGGCATATAAGTGATTATCGCAAAGACTCACAACACTTATCTTGTGTGTACTGGATATACTTGCATATTGTTTCATCCATATAGGTCCCAAGCGATAAGAGGTAGATCTCTACAGACCACCCCTACGACACCCGACACCAACCTGTGAACCTCACAGGATAGACGGTGTCGCCTCGTGCTCAATCTGACCACACTTAGGGCCTCCTTTAGATATGGGCGGATGGGTTACACTGTCACAACGTTGGCGGATGTGTTGGCCACCAATATCTAAATCCCATAGGATAGAATGGGACTTATATTTCGGCGAACGGGATATCTGTCACCGATGTGACAGAGTAACCCAATATCTAAATCAGGGCCCAAAACCTTGAACAGTCTCCCGTTCATCTACTTTTAATTTTACTTAGTTCAACACCTCGTGTACATCAGACGTGGAGAATAGTCTTCTCTAGTATTTGATCCATAATTCCCCAACTTTGGTATCAAGAGAATGTCTGATGATATTTATTCTAGATAGAAACTGTCAAACCCTCTACAGTCGGTAGAGACACTGTTTATCATTGCAAGCCACAGTGGACCCTGAAGCAGCTCAGTGTACTCACTCAAACCTTGACGATAGCGAGTACTTTTGCCTCCATTGACTTTATACACATATTTTAAGGGTTTTTAAAGTGCAGAGGTACAGGGGACACAGAAAATGTCAGGTCAACCTAGAAACTTGGCAGAGACATCCACCAGATAGAGGGAACTGGTCAGAGGGGCGATACCTTGAAGGATTAAGAACAGAGAATGACTGTGGTGACACGAGAAAACTCAAAGAGTACATGTGCTAGTCATGAAGTAACCTTGAATTTTAAATGTCTTTGCGGATATTAGATTTAGGGGTCTGTCCGTTTTACTTCTTATAGCAGCATCTTCAATTAAATTTTAAATAAAAACAAGGGTGGGGTGCAGCAATCCACCACTAAAATCGACCCACAGCCGCTCTATGACCTGTACACTCGTCACAGGGTTGCATCAGAGTCCTGATAATGTTCATAGCACTCTCCAAAGACCTGAGAATGCTACAGCAAAATGCAAATACACTGCTCCACATGCCCAATATATTGTCATTGTTGATTCATTTAGTTTATTGTTTTTTTTTTCTGTGCTACAACTTTACCCCAAGGATGTCGTAGTGCATCAGAGATCATAAACAAGTAGATCGAGCACATGTACGGTTTACTAGAGGTGGTCGGAGAAGAGGAGACAGTGATGTGTAGAGAAGAGATGCTTATGAAGTAGGAGGGTACGTAGGCTTTTCTTGAAGGAAATGAAGGTTGCTTCCTGTCTTATGTCCAAGGGCATAGTAGTGCTTAATTTAAGCCAGTGGATTCCGGTGCTTGCCACTGGAACTTAATTGTCAATATCCAGGACTTATAACAGTCTGCCACATGGTGGTGCTGTCTGTCTAATTTAGAAATGATCACAACAACAGTTGTTTATTAATTCAATATACATTAAAATGATTATTGACTTCTGCCCAAGCCATTGTTATAGCTTTGAGGGCGTGGAATAGGCTGAATTGTCACACTAGTTGTGGGAGGCTGGCTCCGTATATAGTGTATGAAAATGACATGCACTGTTCAGAGTCCACTTTGGTAACCAGAGGTAAAAATAGACCACCTACTGCTCTATTTTTAAGGTGGTGCGGTCGAGCAGTTAGGATAATCCAGCAGATGTGCTAAGCATTTGTTGTACCCCAAGCATCAATAAATGAAGACACACACTCAGAAGAATAACTCGAGACCAATTTACAAAAATACTTCAGATTTTTATAAAATATTTAAGACCAAGATCATTAATATACGGGAAGTACTTCATTAGTTATGATTTTTAAAAGTTTAGAAAATGTTCAGTTTTTGTACGGAATTACGCACCATAGGACTCAATGGCAAAAACTTTAAAAATGCATATAAAATCAGGCAAAGCTCTCACAAGTGTCACCTTTTATTTTTAACGGAGGTCGTCGAGATGTCCAATGGTCCAGCCAGCCAGAGAAGGTCAGGTGGATACCGGTTTTAGCGGGAGCAGCGGTTGAAGTTCTTGGAGCTAGCACCAAAAGGAGACGGGGAAACACACTGCAGTGAGGGGCTTAAAGGTAAGTCCCCGGGTCACCTTGTACAGTGCAGGTTGCAAGGGCATGGGGACCACAGGAGCACAGCATATTTGTCCATGCACACATATGCCGTCACATGCATTATAGTGCACCCTGTCCCAGGGCAGCCAGGCCTGCCAGAGGGGTGACTTACCTATAGTGCATGCAGTGTTAGTGGACAGGGCACCCTTAGTGTGTGCCATGTTGTGTTTACAATTTTGGGGTGTACCTTGTCATGCACTTGCAGTCTGCTTGAGACTAGTGTGGGGCCTCTGAGTGGCACAAATGGTGCTGCAGCTCTGGGGGCCTCTTCAGTACCCATGCCCTGGGTACCAGGGGTACCGTTTACCAGGGACTTACAAGGGGGGTTGAAGTGCTAATACATAGGCCAGTTTTGGGGAAAGAGATAGGGCCCTGAGACCCTGTTTAGCAGGGGCCCAGGGAACTTAGGAAGCCACGTTATTTTCCAAGCAAAAAGTGGGGGGCTACCCATGTCAGAAGAGGCCCTTTCCCACACTTGCAGGAGTGTGATGGTTAGTAGTTGTGTTGCTACTGACTTTGGCTGCGTTGGGAGGGGCAATGGGTGGTGCACGCAACAGTGGCCTCCTGATGAGGGTCCTGACATTTATGTTATTTTTTTACAAATTAAGCACTGGTATACTAGTCCATACTTTAGGTGCAAAGCCAGTGTGAGAATGTGATAGTGTGGTGGTCACTTAGTAAAGTTGGGTTTGTATGTGGAGTTTGCACTGTTCCTTGTAGTTCTGCTAGATAGTGTTAGTGTGGGTTTCTTCTTGGGGTGACCTGGTGCTTTTAGTTTCCAGGCCTGAAGGCACATCCGGCGTGCAGTGAGAGCCACTGAATGCGGACAGTGCATGTGTGGAGTGATCCATGTTTTGGGTGTTAGTAACCGGTCTTGCAGCAGCAGTCTGAGGGGCTCCTGGAGGGCCTTGGACAGAAATGGTTGTCATTTTCAATGTTTCTTCTATCTTCTGCCCAGGACCCTGTGCTGCCCCCTCAGAAATAACCCCACAAATACCCTGAATAATATAAATAATCAAATAAATACATGACCCACAGAACCCTGCACTAATAATGTTTCACCCTCTCGTGGGAAAGGGGTCTCCTAGAGTGCCCCTGCTTCTTCCATAACATACCCTCCCCACCAAAAAAAGAAACCTCCATCCTTGAATCGTGTATTCGATCTGAATGTTCCTCTCGGTTTGAATTGTGCATTTCCTCCTGCAGCACAGGAGCTCCTGCGCCTCCTGTTACTTGCTCTACATACTCTGAGGTTGTTCATGTAGAAACAAACAAGCAAAACTTGATTTGAAATTGGTATTTGGTGTAACATGGGGGGTAAAGAGATACAAACTAAACAATCTCTTGGAATTCAGAGTAAAACACACAGGGTTTTGGTTCATAGTTGCATTGTCATGCAGTGGTGCTCAGAACCAGGAGGGCACCTCCCTGCATTGTGCAGCGTTCATGTGTCTGCCCAGGGCAGTGCCACAGACAGAGAGGGGCAGCATGGCAAGGCCTGGCCTGTGGTGAGCACTGCAGAGTGATGCAGGGGGTGCATGGATGGTCTGCAGGGTCACATCAGAGAAGAGTTACACACATTCCTCCATGCCAAGGCCTGGCCTGTGGTGAGCACTGCAGAGTGATGCAGGGGTGCATGGGTGGTGTGCAAGGACACAGCAGAGAAGAGTCACACACATTCCTCCATGCCAAGGCCTGGCCTGTGGTGAGCACTGCAGAGTGATGCAGGGATGCATGGGTGGTGTGCAGGGACACAGCAGAGAAGAGTTACCTGCATTCATCCATAGCAAGGCCTGCGGGGAGCCCTGCAGAGTGATGCAGGGATGCATGGATGGTGTGCAGGGTCACAGCAGAGAAGTTACATGCATTCCTCCATAGCATGGCCTGGCGTGTGGTGAGCACTGCAGAGTGATGGAGAGGTGCATGGATTGTGTGCAGGGGCACAGCAGAGAAGAGTTGCATACATTCCTTCAGGGCAAGGCCTGGCCTGTGGTGAGCACTGCAGAGTGACGCAGGGGTGCATGGGTGGTGTGCAGGGACACAGCAGAGAAGAGTTACATGCATTCATCCATAGCAAGGTCTGCGGGAGCCCTGCAGAGTGATGCAGGGATGCATGGATGGTGTGCAGGGTCACAGCAGAGAAGAGTTACATGCATTCCTCCATAGCAAGGCCTTGGTGTGTGGTGAGCACTGCAGAGTGATGGAGAGGTGCATGGATTGTGTTCAGGGGCACAGCAGAGAAGAGTTGCATACATTCCTTCATGGCAAGGCCTGGCCTGTGGTGAGCACTGCAGAGTGATACAGGGATGCATGGGTGGTGTGCAGGGGCACAGCAGAGAAGAGTTACATGCATTCATCCATAGCAAGGCCTGCGGGGAGCCCTGCAGAGTGATGCAGGGATGCATGGGTGGTGTGCAGGGTCACAGCAGAGAAGAGTTACATGCATTCCTCCATAGCAAGGCCTGCGGGGAGCCCTGCAGAATGATGCAGGGATGCATGGATGGTGTGCAGGGTCATAGCAGAGAAGAGTTGCATACATTCCCCCATGGTAAGGCCTGTAGTGAGCACTGCAGAGTGATGCAGGGATGCATGGGTGGTGTGCAGGGTCACAGCAGAGAAGAGTTACATACATTCCTCCATAGCAAGGCCTGGCCTGTGGTGAGCACTGGAGAGTGATGCAGGGGTGCATGGATGGTGTGCAGGGTCACAGCAGAGAAGAGTTGCATACATTCCTTCATGGTAAGGCCTGGCATGTGGAGAACACTGCAGAGTGATGCAGGGATGCATGGGTGGTGTGCAGGGTCCCAGCAGAGAAGAGTTACATACATTCCTCCATGGTAAGGCCTGGCATGTGGGGAGCACTGCAGAGTGATGCAGGGATACATGGGTGGTGGCCAGACGCACAGCAGAGAAGAGTTACATACATTCCTCCATAGCAAGGCCTGCGGGAAGCCCTGCAGAGTGATGCAGGGATGCATGGGTGGTGTGCAGGGTCACAGCAGAAAAGAGGTACATACATTCCTCCATAGCAAGGCCTGGCCTGTGGGAGCACTGCAGAGTGAAGCAGGGACGCATGGATGGTGTGCAGGGTCACAGCAGAGAAGAGTTAAACACATTCCTCCATAGCAAGGCCTGGCCTGTGGTGAGCACTGCAGAGTAATGGAGAGGTGCATGGATGGTGTGCAGGGCCACAGCAGAGAAGAGTTACACACATTCCTCCAGGGCAAGGCTGGGCATGTGGGGAGCACTGCAGAGTGATGCGGTGAGGCATGGTAGGTGTGCAGGGTCACAGCGGAGAAGAGTTGCATACATTCCTTCATGGCAAGGCCTGTGGTGAGCACTGCAGAGGGATGCAGGGCTGCATGGATGGTGTGCAGGGTCACAGCAGAGAAGAGTTACACACATTCCTCCATGGCAAGGCCTGGCTTGTAGTGAGCACTGCAGAGTGATGCATGGGTGGTGTACAGGGTCACAGCAGAGAAGAGTTACACACATTCCTCCAGGGCAAGACTGGGCATATGGGGAGCACTGCAGAGTGATGCGGGGATGCATGGATGTTGTGCAGGGTCACAGCAGAGAAGAGTTACATACATTCCTCCATGGCAAGGCCTGGCTTGTGGTGAGCACTGCAGAGTGATACAGGGATGCATGGATGTTGTGCAGGGTCAAAACAGAGAAGAGTTACACACATTCCTCCATGGCAAAGCCTGGCCTGTGGTGAGCACAGCAGAGTGATGCAGTGATGCAGGGATGCATGGATGGTGTGCAGGGTCACAGCAGAGAAGAGCTACAAACATTCCTCCATAGCAAGGCCTGGTGTGTGGGGAGCACTGCAGAGTGATGCAGGGATGCATGGATGCATGGATGGTGTGCAGGGTCACAGCAGAGAAGAGTTACATGCAATCCTCCATGGCAAGGCCTGGCGTGTGAGGAGCACTGGAGAGTGATGTAGAGGTGCATGGATGGTGTGCAGGGTCACAGCAGAGAAGAGTTACATTCATTCCTCCTTGGAAAGGTCTGTTTGTGGGAGCCGAGCAGAGTGATGCAGGGGTGCATGGGTGGTGTGCAGGGTCCCAGCAGAGAAGAGTTACATTCATTCCTCCTTGGAAAGGTCTGTTTGTGGGAGCCGAGCAGAGTGATGCAGGGGTGCATGGGTGGTGTGCAGGGTCCCAGCAGAGAAGAGATACATTCATTCCTCCTTGGAAAGGTCTGTTGGTGGGAGCCCAGCAGAGTGATGCAGGGGTGCATGGATGGTGTGCAGGGTCACAGCAGAGAAGAGTTACACACATTCCTCCCAGGATGTTCCCTGGAGAGCCTGTTACTCGGGTGCAGGATCATCAATGCATGGGAAAGTGCAGATAATCTGCACTGGGCTCAGCTCTACAAGGAGGAATATGAAAGTCTTCCACTAATTGGCCTGAGAAGAGGCGAGAGTTTCAAGTGCGGGCCTGGGAGCCAGGGCTTCGCCTCTCGATCAATAGCCGGAGAGCAGGAGCCAGATGGGCTACAGAGGGGATTAACCGAGGACAGTGAGGCTCTGCCTGTAACTATGTGGCTAGCTCATTTGCTTTGTCCGCATTTCTTTGTTTTTTTATTTATTTGTGCATTTTTTGTATAGCAAGGTATACTTGACTGACTGCTTGTTTAGTAGTAAAATGTAGAAATAATCGGTGTCCAGTGGGTTTCCTAGACCTTTTCCTCCCTCTTCCGCTGCACCTGCCATACCTTTCAAATCATGGCCCTAGTGACCGAAAGGTAATTGCACTTGTGTAATAATCTGTGTTCAGTGGGTTTTCTAGACCTTCTGGCCCCTGTGCCACTGCACCTGCTGCACCATTCAAATCATGACCCTAGTGCCTGGAAGGAGAAATGAGGAAATCATTTATATCCAGTAGTATGTGTGTTCTGAAAAAGGCACAGTTGCAGATGGAATACATAATTGTTGTGTAGCTAAACATAAAAACAAAAGCGCTCACAAAAAGTGCCTTTAGACGTATCCATCTCTCCAAAACGAGTTGCTACAGACCTCATAAGTGAAGCAAATGCTTTACACTTCCAGGTGAAAACCAAGCATTGTTTAATTGTGTACAATGTGGCTGTCCCTTTCCTGTGAAAAGATCTTATCCTGTGCTTGACAGTGAATGGGCCATAAACAGTGTAAATTGCCCAAGATCACCATATATTAGGCTGAAGTTGACTGAAATGCGGTTTTGTACTTTGCTTCTAAAAAGACTGTTACACAAAGTAAATGGACTCACCAAAGTATAGGAATTTTGCAAAAAAAAAAAAAAAAAACTGTTAAATATGAATAATTCTCTGGGAAAATTCCCAAAATGTATTTCATTCATATGCAGAACTGTTTTATCTTAGTACTAGTTCATCAGACTAAATCAGTGTGGTCCACAAGCACCCTCCAGAACTTTGCACGTGGCCTCCCTTTGAAAAAAGGACAAGCATTTATTTGACAATTAATCAACATAAAAGAAAGCAACTCACAAGGAATCCTGCACACTTAACTTTCATGCCACCTCCATTTGTGAAGACATTTTGCAAAAAACATTAAATATGAAAAAGTCTCTGCTGAAATTCTAAAAATGTATTTTATTCACACGCAGAACTGTTTTATCTTAGTAGTGCTAGTACATCAGACTAAATCAATGCAAGTTTTTTTGTAAGTAATAGTTTTCAACATGATTTTAGAAAAGTTAATGTTTCCACCCACCCTGACAATACCAATAGTAAACGTCATGAAAGGCAAATGTTTTCTGCCATTGAAATACATTTTTAAAATGGCACAAACAGGCTCCATGGAGAGAGTATGCTGTGTTCATCTCTCCTGTAAACACTCTCACTTTGAAGTCAGCCAAAAGCAAAATAAACACCAGGCTCCCTGGAACACACTGCTTGACATTTGACCTCGATCTTTAAATGCCCAGCAAATGTGAAGTGATAAGAAGAAGATTTGCAGGCCTATTTATTACAGAAAACTAGTTTGTGGAAGAATACTGTAAACAATGCTTTGGCATGGGCAGGTACAAACTTGAACTGGAGAGCCTAAAGCAAATCAAGCCAGCAAATGGAAAGCCAGAAAATGGGAGTTGCAAACCACAAAGCCAACTGCAAGCACTGGGCTGAACCACCTGAGAATCGAAGATCATTGTCAAAGAGTGTTCAAGAGTTTTCAAAGGAGTGTACGTGTGTACACACCCTAGAACCACCTGGGACTCGAAGGTCATTGTCAAGGAGTGTACAAGAGTTTTCAAAGAAGTGTCAGTGTGTACACACCCTAGGACCGCCTCAGACTCAGTCATTGTCAGAGTGTACAAGAGTTTTCAGAGGAGTGTCCGTGTGTACACAGCCTAGAGCCACCTCAGACTTGAAGGTCATGGTCAGAGTGTGCAAGAGGTTTCAGAGGAGTGTCCGTGTGTACACACCCTAGGACCGCCTCAGACTCGGTCATTGTCAGAATGTAGTTTTCTAAGGAGCATCTGCTGTGTACACGCCTTAGAGCTGCCTGAACCTCGAGTGTCTAGTCGCCGCGCCTGAGTGTGCCAGGCCTGTGGACTCAGGCATTAGCTGCCGCATGGCTTATATAGTTTACATGCGTGTGAGTTGTATGTAGATTCTAGACTGAAACATACTAATGACCCACTTTATCAAACCTACCCCGCACACACTAACAACACACAGCCCTGCACACAACAGACAATCACACACTGGATGGGCAGATAGTTCATTCATAATGAGCCACGTCCTGTCTTCGTGTCAATATAGCAATCAGTCATTTCAGCCGCTCACAGGGACAGATCTGAACAGTAAGATTTGTGTCAGGGAACCCTTAAGAGCCCAAGACAAAGTAATATCTCTGATATGGACGACCTAAGGGCCACTCCCCACATTTTGACATTCTGTAGACGGGGGGCATCATTTAGCGTCGCGCCACTGACCCACAGCACCCCCTTTAGGACACTGAGAGACTTACACAGATGTTCCATCCATCCCAAGCCTCGCGCACACAGCTCTGCCAAAGTCCTCCCCCAAGAGATGCAGCAGCCCCCACTGCACCCCTGGGCCCGTCTGCAGACTCGAAGCAGGAGCGAGGGCTCCCCCTGGCGGTGCTGAGAGCCACAGATCAGCAGAAATAGCACCCCTGCGCCTGAAGTCAAATATGAAATGCCGCAGATGGCACGGTGCGCTGCGGGGTGCGCTGGGATTTCAGAGCCCCCGGGAAGCTGCGGCGAACGCAGACATCAGCAGCTGCGCTTTAATGAGGGGAGAGTAAACAACTCTTTAATCCCTGCACCGTTAATTAATAATGGAGAACGGGTGGCGAGCTGGGGGGAGGAGCTGTAATTGCAAGAGATCTCGTATGAAACGAGGGGTGGGGATCATTTCACACTGGGCCATGGTCGGGGGGGGGTGGGGGAGACGGTATTTCCTCAACTGCCCAAACACCAGATTACCACCTACACCTGACCCTGTCTCGCCCCCCCCCCCCGGCTTTTCACCAGCTGTCCTGGCAGATTTCAGTACATTTGGCTTCCGTCCCGGTATTTGGAGGGGGTGCACTGAGAACAGCGAGATGCCATTGTTAGGTCCTCCTACGCGGAGCGGACTAGCAGTTGTTATACATAAGCCATTTAATTACCAGGGATGATGCTGGTTTAGAAAGTAACATTATATTTTTTGCTCAGTGGCTGTTCTGCGTTCCCATGTTGATGAGAGCTGTCATTCTGAGAGGCTTCATTCATGTAAAAAATGTAGTCCTATTTTTGCAAAATGCCCCGGTTTTTGCAGCTCAAGATCTGGGCACCCTAAAATAACAGAGACTGTATTCCTGCACCTGCAGCCTCACTTTTAACAAATATCCCAGAATACAAAGTTCTCTTGGCCAAGCCCGTCTGAAGGGGTTACACCCGACTTGGGGTCTCTCGGTAGCTCTGACGCCTCCAGAGGGTGTACACGCCCACAGTGCACATGAGCTGTGAAAAGGCTTGGGAGCCCGAGTGCATTGATTTCATGCTGTATTGGGAACTAGTCCGGGCTGCTGATTGTAGTCTCCCATATGTAATGCAATAAACAGGACTACAGATACCAGAATGCAAAGGAAAATGAAACTGGCCTAGGTTGACGCAGAATTGGGGTGACATGTTGGGGGATGCCCCTCGACTGCCTCAGACCCCGACGGATCGTGCGCCACGTGGCCTCATAACCTGTAACATACACAGTAATGTACTGACCCCCGACCACTAGACCCGTGTTTTAAGCTGAAGCCAGATGATGCTCCCGGTTGCTAGGCGACCTGCTTCCGGGTCACGTGTCCCACTGCTGGGCTTTGGGCTCTCGAACCTCTGCATCTGGTGCGTTATCCCAGAAGGTGAAGTCCCAATGGCGCACCCGGTAACAAGGAGACTTCGTGCACAGAAACCGGTCTCCGGGCTGCGAAGGACGGGTTGTGACATTGACTGTTCCGACTGACTCCCTCCTGCCCACAGAAGAGGCCAGAACCAGCAGCCGCGCAAACTTCCCTCATTGTTATCAGTGCAGTTTTACATAGCGCGAGCTTGTCCCAGTTACCTAACACTTTGCTGCTACTAGACACAGGGAGATGAAGGGATTCGTCCAGGATCACAGGATGTTGGGCCGGCGCCGAGACTCGAGCCTGGTTCCCCTGCCCAGCTCCGAAGTGGCGGTTCTTGCCATAGCGCCACGCCCTCTCTCTCACACCCCAGGCACCTATAGTGCAAACTTCCCTCACACCCCATGAGTCAGCAGTGCAACCTTCCCTTACATCCCAGGGGCAGCAGTGCAAACTTCCCTCACATCCAGGGGCAGCAGTGCAAACCTCCCTCACACCCCAGGGGCAGCAGTGCAAACTTCCCTCACACCCCAGGGGCAGCAGTGCAAACCTCCCTTACATCCCAGGGGCAGCAGTGCAAACTTCCCTCACATCCAGGGGCAGCAGTGCAAACTTCCCTCACATCCCAGGGGCAGCAGTGCAAACCTCCCTCACACCCCAGGGGCAGCAGTGCAAACCTCCCTCACACCCCAGGGGCAGCAGTGCAAACTTCCCTCACACCCCAGGGGCAGCAGTGCAAACCTCCCTCACACCCCAGGGGCAGCAGTGCAAACCTCCCTCACACCCCAGGGGCAGCAGTGCAACCTTCCCTTACATCCCAGGGGCAGCAGTGCAAACTTCCCTCACATCCAGGGGCAGCAGTGCAAACTTCCCTCACATCCCAGGGGCAGCAGTGCAAACCTCCCTCACACCCCAGGAGTCAGCAGTGCAAACTTCCCTCACACCCAGGGGCAGCAGTGCAAACTCCCCTTACATCCAGGGGCAGCAGTGCAAACGTCCCTCACACCCCAGGAGCCTCAGTGAAAACCTCCCTCACACCCCAGGGGCAGCAGTGCAAACTTCCCTTACACCCAGGGGCAGCAGTGCAAACTTCCCTCACACCCCACGAGTCAGCAGTGCAACCTTCCCTTACATCCCAGGGACAGCAGTGCAAACTTCCCTTACATCCCAGGGGCAGCAGTGCAAACTTCCCTCACATCCAGGGGCAACAGTGCAAACTTCCCTCACACCCCAGGGGCAGCAGTGCAAACTTCCCTTACACCCAGGGGCAGCAGTGCAAACTTCCCTCACACCCAGGGGCAGCAGTGCAAACTCCCCTTACATCCAGGGGCAGCAGTGCAAACGTCCCTTACACCCCAGGAGCCTCAGTGCAAACCTCCCTCACACCCCAGGGGCAGCAGTGCAAACTTCCCTCACACCCAGGGGCAGCAGTGCAAACTTCCCTCACATCCAGGGGCAGCAGTGCAAACTTCCCTCACACCCAGGGGCAGCAGTGCAAACTTCCCTCACACCCCAGGAGTCAGCAGTGCAAACTCCCCTCACACCCCAGGAGTCAGCAGTGCAAACTCCCCTCACACCCCAGGAGTCAGCAGTGCAAACTCCCCTCACACCCCAGGAGTCAGCAGTGCAAACTTCCCTCATACCCCAGGAGTCAGCAGTGCAAACTTCCCTCACACTCCAGGAGTCAGCAGTGCAAACTTCCCTCATACCCCAGGAGTCAGCAGTGCAAACTTCCCTCACATCCGGGGGCAGCAGTGCAAACTCCCCTTACATCCCAGGGGCAGCAGTGCAAACCTCCTGCACACCCAGGGGCCACAGTGCAAACCTTCTTCACACGCCAGGAGACAGCAGTGCAAACCCCCCTCACACCCCGGGAGTCAGCAGTGCAAACTTCCCTTACACCCCAGGGGCAGCAGTGCAAACTTCCCTCACACCCCAGGGGCAGCAGTGCAAACTTCCCTCACACCCAGGGGCAGGAGTGCAAACTTCCCTTACACCCCACGGGCAGCAGTGCAAACTTCCCTTACACCCCAGGAGACAGCAGTGCAAACTTCCCTTACACCCCAGGAGACAGCAGTGCAAACTTCCCTCACACCCCAGGGGCAGCAGTGCAAACTTCCCTTACACCCCACGGGCAGCAGTGCAAACTTCCCTCACATCCAGGGGCAGCAGTGCAAACTTCCCTTACACCCAGGGGCAGGAGTGCAAACTTCCCTTACACCCCAGGCGCCTGTAGTGCAAACTTCCCTCACACCCCATGAGTCAGCAGTGCAAACTTCCCTCACATCCAGGGGCAGCAGTGCAAACTTCCCTTACATCCAGGGGCAGCAGTGCAAACCTCCCTCACACCCCAGGAGTCAGCAGTGCAAACCTCCCTCACACCCCAGGGGCAGCAGTGCAAACTTCCCTCACACCCCAGGAGTCAGCAGTGCAAACTTCCCTCACACCCCAGGAGTCAGCAGTGCAAACGTCCCTTACACCCAGGAGTCAGCAGTGCAAACCTCCCTCACACCCCAGGGGCAGCAGTGCAAACGTCACTTACATCCAGGGGCAGCAGTGCAAACTTCCCTCACACCCCACGGGCAGCAGTTCAAACTTCCCTCACACCCCAGGAGTCAGCAGTGCAAACTTCCCTTACACCCAGGGGCAGCAGTGCAAACTTCCCTTACACCCAGGGGCAGCAGTGCAAACTTCCCTTACACCCCACGGGCAGCAGTGCAAACTTCCCTTACACCCCACGGGCAGCAGTGTAAACTTCCCTCACACTCCAGGAGTCAGCAGTGCAAACTTCCCTTACACCCAGGGGCAGCAGTGCAAACTTCCCTCACACCCCAGGAGTCAGCAGTGCAAACTTCCCTCACACCCAGGAGCCTGTAGTGCAAACTTCCCTTACACCCAGGTTCAGCAGTGCAACCTTCCCTTACACCCAGGGGCAGGAGTGCAAACTTACCTTACATCCAGGGGCAGGAGTGCAAACCTCCCTCACACCCCAGGGGCAGCAGTGCAAACTTCCCTCACACCCCAGGAGCCAGCAGTGCAAACCTCCCTCACACCCCAGGAGCCAGCAGTGCAAACTTCCCTCACACCCAGGAGTCAGCAGTGCAAACTTCCCTTACACCCCAGGAGCCAGCAGTGCAAACTTCCCTTACACCCCAGGAGCCAGCAGTGCAGACCTCCCGCACACCCCAGGAGACAGCAGTGCAAACCTCCCGCACACCCCAGAAGACAGCAGTGCAAACCTCCTGCACACCCAGGGGCCACAGTGCAAACCTTCTTCACACCCCAGGAGACAGCAGTGCAAACCTCCCTCACACCCAGGGGCCACATTGCAAACCTCCCTCACACCCCAGGAGCCAGCAGTGCAAACTTCCCTCACATCCAGGGGCAGCAGTGCAAACTTCCCTCACATCCCAGGGGCAGCAGTGCAAACCTCCCTCACACCCCAGGAGTCAGCAGTGCAAACTTCCCTCACACCCAGGGGCAGCAGTGCAAACTCCCCTTACATCCAGGGGCAGCAGTGCAAACGTCCCTCACACCCCAGGAGCCTCAGTGCAAACCTCCCTCACACCCCAGGGGCAGCAGTGCAAACTTCCCTTACACCCAGGGGCAGCAGTGCAAACTTCCCTCACACCCCACGAGTCAGCAGTGCAACCTTCCCTTACATCCCAGGGACAGCAGTGCAAACTTCCCTTACATCCCAGGGGCAGCAGTGCAAACTTCCCTCACATCCAGGGGCAACAGTGCAAACTTCCCTCACACCCCAGGGGCAGCAGTGCAAACTTCCCTTACACCCAGGGGCAGCAGTGCAAACTTCCCTCACACCCAGGGGCAGCAGTGCAAACTCCCCATACATCCAGGGGCAGCAGTGCAAACGTCCCTTACACCCCAGGAGCCTCAGTGCAAACCTCCCTCACACCCCAGGGGCAGCAGTGCAAACTTCCCTCACACCCAGGGGCAGCAGTGCAAACTTCCCTCACATCCAGGGGCAGCAGTGCAAACTTCCCTCACACCCAGGGGCAGCAGTGCAAACTTCCCTCACACCCCAGGAGTCAGCAGTGCAAACTCCCCTCACACCCCAGGAGTCAGCAGTGCAAACTCCCCTCACACCCCAGGAGTCAGCAGTGCAAACTCCCCTCACACCCCAGGAGTCAGCAGTGCAAACTTCCCTCATACCCCAGGAGTCAGCAGTGCAAACTTCCCTCACACTCCAGGAGTCAGCAGTGCAAACTTCCCTCATACCCCAGGAGTCAGCAGTGCAAACTTCCCTCACATCCGGGGGCAGCAGTGCAAACTCCCCTTACATCCCAGGGGCAGCAGTGCAAACCTCCTGCACACCCAGGGGCCACAGTGCAAACCTTCTTCACACGCCAGGAGACAGCAGTGCAAACCCCCCTCACACCCCGGGAGTCAGCAGTGCAAACTTCCCTTACACCCCAGGGGCAGCAGTGCAAACTTCCCTCACACCCCAGGGGCAGCAGTGCAAACTTCCCTCACACCCAGGGGCAGGAGTGCAAACTTCCCTTACACCCCACGGGCAGCAGTGCAAACTTCCCTTACACCCCAGGAGACAGCAGTGCAAACTTCCCTTACACCCCAGGAGACAGCAGTGCAAACTTCCCTCACACCCCAGGGGCAGCAGTGCAAACTTCCCTTACACCCCACGGGCAGCAGTGCAAACTTCCCTCACATCCAGGGGCAGCAGTGCAAACTTCCCTTACACCCAGGGGCAGGAGTGCAAACTTCCCTTACACCCCAGGCGCCTGTAGTGCAAACTTCCCTCACACCCCATGAGTCAGCAGTGCAAACTTCCCTCACATCCAGGGGCAGCAGTGCAAACTTCCCTTACATCCAGGGGCAGCAGTGCAAACCTCCCTCACACCCCAGGAGTCAGCAGTGCAAACCTCCCTCACACCCCAGGGGCAGCAGTGCAAACTTCCCTCACACCCCAGGAGTCAGCAGTGCAAACTTCCCTCACACCCCAGGAGTCAGCAGTGCAAACGTCCCTTACACCCAGGAGTCAGCAGTGCAAACCTCCCTCACACCCCAGGGGCAGCAGTGCAAACTTCCCTCACACCCCACGGGCAGCAGTTCAAACTTCCCTCACACCCCAGGAGTCAGCAGTGCAAACTTCCCTTACACCCAGGGGCAGCAGTGCAAACTTCCCTTACACCCAGGGGCAGCAGTGCAAACTTCCCTTACACCCCACGGGCAGCAGTGCAAACTTCCCTTACACCCCACGGGCAGCAGTGTAAACTTCCCTCACACTCCAGGAGTCAGCAGTGCAAACTTCCCTTACACCCAGGGGCAGCAGTGCAAACTTCCCTCACACCCCAGGAGTCAGCAGTGCAAACTTCCCTCACACCCAGGAGCCTGTAGTGCAAACTTCCCTTACACCCAGGTTCAGCAGTGCAACCTTCCCTTACACCCAGGGGCAGGAGTGCAAACTTACCTTACATCCAGGGGCAGGAGTGCAAACCTCCCTCACACCCCAGGGGCAGCAGTGCAAACTTCCCTCACACCCCAGGAGCCAGCAGTGCAAACCTCCCTCACACCCCAGGAGCCAGCAGTGCAAACTTCCCTCACACCCAGGAGTCAGCAGTGCAAACTTCCCTTACACCCCAGGAGCCAGCAGTGCAAACTTCCCTTACACCCCAGGAGCCAGCAGTGCAGACCTCCCGCACACCCCAGGAGACAGCAGTGCAAACCTCCAGCACACCCCAGAAGACAGCAGTGCAAACCTCCTGCACACCCAGGGGCCACAGTGCAAACCTTCTTCACACCCCAGGAGACAGCAGTGCAAACCTCCCTCACACCCAGGGGCCACATTGCAAACCTCCCTCACACCCCAGGAGCCAGCAGTGCAAACCTCCCTCGCACCCCAGGAGCCTGTAGTGCAAACCTCCCTCACACCCCAGGAGCCTGTAGTGCAAACCTCCCTCGCACCCCAGGAGACAGCAGTGCAAACTCCCCTTACACCCAGGGGCAGCAGTGCAAACGTCCCTTACACCCAGGGGCAGCAGTGCAAACTTCCCTTAAACCCAGCGGGCAGCAGTGCAAACTTCCCTTACACCCAGTGGGCAGCAGTGCAAACTTCCCTTACACCCAGGAGTCAGTAATGCAAACTTCCCTTACACCCAGTGGGAAGCAGTGCAAACTTCCCTTACACCCAGTGGGCAGCAGTGCAAACTTCCCTTACACCCAGTGGGCAGCAGTGCAAACTTCCATTACACCCAGGAGTCAGTAATGCAAACTTCCCTTACACCCAGTGGGAAGCAGTGCAAACTTCCCTCACACCCCAGGAGTCAGCAGTGCAAACTTCCCTTACACCCAGTGGGCAGCAGTGCAAACTTCCCTTACACCCAGTGGGCAGCAGTGCAAACTTTCCTTACACCCAGTGGGCAGCAGTGCAAACTTCCCTTACACCCAGTGGGCAGCAGTGCAAACTTTCCTTTACACCCAGTGGGAAGCAGTGCAAACTTACCTTACACCCAAAGTCTGCAGTGCAAACAACTTCCCTTACACCCAGTGGGCAGCAGTGCAAACTTCCCTCACACCCCAGGGGCAGCAGTGCAAACTTCCCTCACACCCAGGGGCAGGAGTGCAAACTTCCCTTACACCCCACGGGCAGCAGTGCAAACTTCCCTTACACCCCAGGAGACAGCAGTGCAAACTTCCCTTACACCCCAGGAGACAGCAGTGCAAACTTCCCTCACACCCCAGGGGCAGCAGTGCAAACTTCCCTTACACCCCACGGGCAGCAGTGCAAACTTCCCTCACATCCAGGGGCAGCAGTGCAAACTTCCCTTACACCCAGGGGCAGGAGTGCAAACTTCCCTTACACCCCAGGCGCCTGTAGTGCAAACTTCCCTCACACCCCATGAGTCAGCAGTGCAAACTTCCCTCACATCCAGGGGCAGCAGTGCAAACTTCCCTTACATCCAGGGGCAGCAGTGCAAACCTCCCTCACACCCCAGGAGTCAGCAGTGCAAACCTCCCTCACACCCCAGGGGCAGCAGTGCAAACTTCCCTCACACCCCAGGAGTCAGCAGTGCAAACTTCCCTCACACCCCAGGAGTCAGCAGTGCAAACGTCCCTTACACCCAGGAGTCAGCAGTGCAAACCTCCCTCACACCCCAGGGGCAGCAGTGCAAACGTCACTTACATCCAGGGGCAGCAGTGCAAACTTCCCTCACACCCCACGGGCAGCAGTTCAAACTTCCCTCACACCCCAGGAGTCAGCAGTGCAAACTTCCCTTACACCCAGGGGCAGCAGTGCAAACTTCCCTTACACCCAGGGGCAGCAGTGCAAACTTCCCTTACACCCCACGGGCAGCAGTGCAAACTTCCCTTACACCCCACGGGCAGCAGTGCAAACTTCCCTTACACCCCACGGGCAGCAGTGTAAACTTCCCTCACACTCCAGGAGTCAGCAGTGCAAACTTCCCTTACACCCAGGGGCAGCAGTGCAAACTTCCCTCACACCCCAGGAGTCAGCAGTGCAAACTTCCCTCACACCCAGGAGCCTGTAGTGCAAACTTCCCTTACACCCAGGTTCAGCAGTGCAACCTTCCCTTACACCCAGGGGCAGGAGTGCAAACTTACCTTACATCCAGGGGCAGGAGTGCAAACCTCCCTCACACCCCAGGGGCAGCAGTGCAAACTTCCCTCACACCCCAGGAGCCAGCAGTGCAAACCTCCCTCACACCCCAGGAGCCAGCAGTGCAAACTTCCCTCACACCCAGGAGTCAGCAGTGCAAACTTCCCTTACACCCCAGGAGCCAGCAGTGCAAACTTCCCTTACACCCCAGGAGCCAGCAGTGCAGACCTCCCGCACACCCCAGGAGACAGCAGTGCAAACCTCCCGCACACCCCAGAAGACAGCAGTGCAAACCTCCTGCACACCCAGGGGCCACAGTGCAAACCTTCTTCACACCCCAGGAGACAGCAGTGCAAACCTCCCTCACACCCAGGGGCCACATTGCAAACCTCCCTCACACCCCAGGAGCCAGCAGTGCAAACCTCCCTCGCACCCCAGGAGCCTGTAGTGCAAACCTCCCTCACACCCCAGGAGCCTGTAGTGCAAACCTCCCTCGCACCCCAGGAGACAGCAGTGCAAACTCCCCTTACACCCAGGGGCAGCAGTGCAAACGTCCCTTACACCCAGGGGCAGCAGTGCAAACTTCCCTTACACCCAGCGGGCAGCAGTGCAAACTTCCCTTACACCCAGTGGGCAGCAGTGCAAACTTCCCTTACACCCAGGAGTCAGTAATGCAAACTTCCCTTACACCCAGTGGGAAGCAGTGCAAACTTCCCTTACACCCAGTGGGCAGCAGTGCAAACTTCCCTTACACCCAGTGGGCAGCAGTGCAAACTTCCATTACACCCAGGAGTCAGTAATGCAAACTTCCCTTACACCCAGTGGGAAGCAGTGCAAACTTCCCTCACACCCCAGGAGTCAGCAGTGCAAACTTCCCTTACACCCAGTGAGCAGCAGTGCAAACTTCCCTTACACCCAGTGGGCAGCAGTGCAAACTTTCCTTACACCCAGTGGGCAGCAGTGCAAACTTCCCTTACACCCAGTGGGCAGCAGTGCAAACTTACCTTACACCCAAAGTCTGCAGTGCAAACAACTTCCCTTACACCCAGTGGGCAGCAGTGCACACTTCTCTTACACCCAGGATGCCACAGTGCAGGCTCCTCTTACACCCAGGGTCAGCAGTGCAAACTTCCCTTATACCCAGGAAGGGGGGGGTGGCACGTTGTAGCAGGCTGGCCTGGTTTGTAGTGGGTACCTTGGGTTCTTAACACCTTATACCAGGTCCAGTTATCCCTTATTAGTGAAATGTAGGCAGTGTCTAGAAGCCAGGCTGTCTAGGTGTAGCTATAGCAGAGCAGCTTAGGCTGAACTAGGAAACATGCAAAGCTCCTGCAATACCACTATAGTTACACAGTACTTATACTCAATAAAGACAATACTCAGTGTTACCAAAAATAAAGGCACTTTATTTTAGTGACGCAAGGCCACAAATATCTTAGAGGCAATAGTGCTTCTGGAGGTAAGTATTATACACAATATATTCACTAGTAACTAAAATCAGGTAAGTAAATAGTCATAGAATAGTGCAAACAGTCAAAAATACAATAGATCGCAATGGAACTAGGGGCAACACAAATCATATACTAATAATGTGGAATGCAAATCACAAATTCCCCCCTAGGCAAGTGTAGTGTGTAGAGGGGCGGGGGGAGTGTAGGAAAACACCAAAGGTAAGTAAAGTACCCCACCCGGAGTCCAGGAAAGCAGGAGTAAAGTACAGCAAGTTTCCTCAGGACACACTACAGGTTGTGATAAGAGATTTTGCAAGAACCAAGCAAGACTGCAACCAACCACCGGTGGCTTCCTCGACCTGAAGACCCGTGGAGAGAAGAGACCAAGTCCAGAAGTCGAAGAAGAGTCCAGGAAGGACAGGACCCCCAGCCAACCTAGAAGATGGTGCAAAAGTGGATTCTCCGGTAAGAAGAAGAGTACAGAAGAGCACCAAAAAAGATGGGTACGGGTTCCTGCGTGATGCCGGTGATGTCCCACGTTGAGTTGTTGGATGCAGGCTGTTTGCGTCACTGGATTCCACCAACAAGCCTTGGTTCACGCAAGTACGTAGTTTGCGTCAAAATGGAGCTGCCTGGACCCACGAGGGACCTGGGGGTCACAACTCAGACTGAGGAGACAGAGGGGGCTCTCAGCAATTCAGAGAGCCCACAGGCGACCAGGCAGCACCCACAGGAGTCCCAGGACACGGGGGCAAAGAAGATGCAAAGTGCGGTCGTCGCAGCACAACAAAGGAAGATCCCACGCCGCCGGACAACTCAGCGAGTTGTGCGTCGCAGGATGGAGTGCTGGGGACCTGGGCTACACTGTGCACAAAGGATTATTGGAAGAAGTGCACAGAAGCCCAAGGAGCTGGAGATGATGCGGTACACCGGGGTACTGTCGCAGCACGGGGAGGCAAACTGTTACCTTCACCAAATTTGGACAGCTGGACCTTAGGACAGTCTGGGTCACGTTGGTCCACCACCTGTGTTCCGGGGAGCACGCTCGTCGTCAGGAGAGGAGTCCCAGAGTACCGGTTGTCGTCACAGAAGGGTGCCTGCATGAGCAGGGATATGACTCCATCACTCCATTGGAGATTCCTTCAGTTCTTCTGGTTCAGGGTGAAGACAGGCAGTCCTCAGAGCATGCACATCTTGGAAACTGTTGCAAATGCTGGCTGGAGCTGAAGTTGCAGGTCACAGGAGTCGTCCTGGATACTTTGTTGCAGTTACAGCGGTTCCTGGAGCAGTCTGCGGTTGATCAGACGGTCAGAAGCTGAAGCAGAGGGTGCAGAGGATTCCTGGAGGAGTCTTGCAAGCTGAATCTGAGGAAACACCCACAGGAGAGACCCTAAATAGTCCTGAGAGGGCGATTGGCTACCTACCCAGGTATGCATTTATCCGGAGGGGTCTCTGACATCACCTGCTGGCACTGGCCACTTAGAGGCCTCCAGAGGGTCCCCACACCCTGGAATCCAAGATGGCTAACACCAGGGACACACTGGAGCAGCTCTGGGCACCACCCCTGGGGTGGTGATGGACAGGGAAGTGGTCACTCCCCTTTCCTTCGTCCAGTTTTTCACTCCAGAGGAGGGACTGGGGATCCCTGAACCGGAGTAGACTGGCTTATGCAAGGAGGGCACCATCTGTGCTCTTCAAAGCATTTCCAGAGTCTCTGGGAGGCTACCCCTCCCAAGCCTGTAACACCTATTTCCAATGGGAGAGGGTGTAACACCCTCCTCCCAAAGGAAATACATTGTTCTGCCTTCCTGGGATTGAGCTGCTCATTCCCCAGGAGGGCAAAACCCTGTCTGTGAGGTGGCAGCAGCTGGGGCTGCAGTGGAAACCTCAGGGAGCTGGTTTGGCAGTACTGGGGGTCCACAGTGGAGCCCCCAGGATTCATGGGATTTGTCCCCCCATACCAGATTTGGAATGGGGGGGGGGGGGCAATTCCATGATCTTAGACACCTCACATGGCCATATTCAGAGTTACCATTGTGAAGCTACATATATGTAGTGCAATCGTGTAATAGTATCCCCGCACTCATGAAGTCCGGGGAATAGGCCCTGAACAGTGTGGGGTCACCTTTGCTAGTGCAAGGGTGCCCTTACACCAGTAACTTTGCACCTAGCCTTCAATAAATGAAGGTTAGACATATAGGTGACTTATAAGTTACTTAAGTGCAGTGAAAATGGCTGCAAAATAGTGTGGCAGTATTTCACTCAGGGTGCAGTGGCAGTCCTGAAAGAAGGGTTGTCTGAGCTCCCTATGGGTGGCAAAATAAATGCTGCAGCCCTTAAGGATCTCCTGGAACCCCAGTGCCCTGTGTACCTAGGTACCATATAGTAGGAACTTATAACAGGGGTCCAGTGTGCCAGTTGGAATTGGAATATTGAGTCACTAAAATATAGTGACTAATTTGGTAAGTAGGGAGAGCATAAGCACTGGAGTTCTGGTTAGCAGAACTTCAGTGACAGAATTAAGCATACTGACTGGAGTCCTGGCTGGCAGGATCCCAGTGAGACAGGCAAAACACACTGACACACAGGCAGAAATTGGGCTTAACATGCCAAGAAAGATGGTACTTTCCTACAACAGTGCAGGCTCCTCTTACACCCAGGGGCAGCAGTGCAAACGTCCCTTACACCCCAGGGGCAGCAGTGCAAACTTCCCTTACACCCAGGAGTCAGCAGTGCAAACTTCCCTTACACCCAGGAGTCAGCAGTGCAAACTTCCCTTACACCCAGGAGTCAGCAGTGCAAACTTCCCTTACACCCAGGGAGCCACAGTGCAGGCTCCTCTTACATCCAGGAGTCTTTCAGTGCAAACATCCCTTACACCCAGGAGTCAGCAGTGCAAAAGTCCCTTACACCCAGGAGTCAGCAGTGCAAACGTCCCTTACACCCAGGAGTCAGCAGTGCAAACTTCCCTCACACCCCAGGAGTCAGCAGTGCAAACTTCCCTTCCACCCAGGGGGTCACACTGCAGGCTCCTCTTACACCCAGGAGTCAGCAGTGCAAACTTCCCTTACACCCAGGAGTCAGCAGTGCAAACGTCCCTTACACCCAGGGAGCCACAGTGGAGGCTCCTCTTACACACAGGGGCAGCAGTGCAAACTTCCCTTCCACCCAGGGGGTCACACTGCAGGCTCCTCTTACATCCAGGAGTCTGCAGTGCAAACATCCCTTACACCCAGGGGGCAGCAGTGCAAACTTACCTTACACATAGGTAGAAGCATTGCAAACTTGTCATACACTCAAGAGGTTTAAGTGAAAACGCCCCTTAGACCCACAGAGCCGCTCTTCAAATTTCCCTTACACCCAGGGGGCAGAAGTGCAAACTTCGATTACACCCAGGAAGTCGCAGGGCAAACTTCTGTTACAGCCGGGGGAACAATGGAAACGTCTCTTACACCCAGGGAGCCCAAGTGAAAACTTCTCTTACACCCAGGGGTAGCAGTGCAAACTTCCATTACACATAAGGGGCTGCAGTGCAAACTTCCCTTACATCCAGACAGAAGCACTGCAAATATCCCTTACACCCCGGGGGCCTCAGTGCAAACTTCCCTTACACCCAGAGGGCAGCAGTGCAAACTTCCCTTACACCCAGAGGGCAGCAGTGCAAACTTCTCTCATACCCGAGGGAGATGTACGGAAGTGAAAATTTCTATTACACCAAGGCAGCAGCAACACGACCACACATGCTTCGCAGGGAGCAGCCGTAGTGCAAGGTTCTGTCACACGAGTAGAACACAGCGAGAAGTGCACAATGACACACACGCAGGAAGCAGCAGTAGTGCAGAGCTCTGTCACACGAGTAGAGCACGGAGAGCAGTACACAATGACACACACTGCAGGGAGCAGCAGTAGTGCAAGGCTCTGTCACACGAGTAGAACATAGAGCAGTACACAATGACACACACTGCAGGGAGCAGCAGTAGTGCAAGGCTCTGTCACACGAGTAGAACACAGAGAGCAGTACACAGTGACACACTGCAGAGAGCAGCAGTAGTGCAAGGCTCAGTCACACGAGTAGAACACAGAGCAGTACACAATGACACACTGCAGAGAGCAGCAGTAGTGCAAGGCTCTGTCACACGAGTAGAGCACGGAGAGCAGTACACAATGACACACACTGCAGGGAGCAGCAGTAGTGCAAGGCTCTGTCACACGAGTAGAACACAGAGAGCAGTACACAATGACACACACTGCAGAGAGCAGCAGTAGTCCAAGGCTCTGTCACACGAGTAGAACACAGAGCAGTACACAATGACACACTGCAGGGAGCAGCAGTAGTGCAAGGCTCAGTCACACAGGTAGAACACAGAGCAGTACACAATGACACACACTGCAGGGAGCAGCAGTAGTGCAAGGCTCTGTCATACGAGTATAACACAGAGCAGTACACAATGACACACACTGCAGAGAGCAGCAGTAGTGCAAGGCTCTGTCAAACGAGTAGAACACAGAGAGCAGTACACAATGACACACACTGCAGAGAGCAGCAGCAGTAGTCCAAGGCTCTGTCACACGAGTAGAACACAGAGCAGTACACAATGACACACTGCAGGGAGCAGCAGTAGTGCAAGGCTCAGTCACACGAGTAGAACACAGAGCAGTACATGATGGCACACACACGCTGCAGGGAGCAGCAGTAGTGCAAGGCTCTGTCACACGAGTAGAACACAGAGCAGTACACAATGACACACACTGCAGGGAGCAGCAGTAGTGCAAGGCTCTGTCACACGAGTAGAACACAGAGCAGTACACAATGACACACTGCAGGGAGCAGCAGTAGTGCAAGGCTCAGTCACACAGGTAGACAGAGAGCTGTACAGGATGACACACACACTGGAGGGAGCAGCATTCGTGCAAGACTCTCTGCCCTACAAGTAGAACACAGAGAGCAGTACATAATTCCTGTTTTATAATGGAATAAAAATGACTACAAGTCCCATAATTCAAAGAAAAAACGTGTACTGGAGCAACACATCACACATGAACCTGGGAAACTTGGCAGGGCTGAATAATGTAGGTTTGATGAAGGGTTAGGGGTGTCCCTTATGTCTTCTTCGACCCAAACTCGGGAGAAATACATTCTAGAAAGTGAAAAGCTTGCAGCTAGCCACACCTCCTGCTCTCAGAGCCACCACATTAACACTCACTAGTAGACAAGGGGGCACAGCAGGATTTTTTTATTCCATAGTTTGCCCTGCGTAAATTATTACTATCTCACCTTTAGGTCCAGGTGATGACCAGTGTGTGTATGGGGGGGGGGGTGTTGCAGTTACACGCCCCTAAAAATGTATTTTCTGCTAAATAGTGGGGTACAGGTGGTTTCAGTCTGGTATTGTGAGAAATATCTCTTGGTTGTTTAAATATTTGTTAATTTTTCGTTATATTATGGTTGTTGTCAGTTACGTATGACTGGATTCATCATATCCTGTTATTCGGTTGGAGATAATATTGAATGTATCTGCAGAAATTATTTTAATTAACACTCTCGTTCATGCTGAAGATTGGCCCTGTGTACCCTATTTTTATGTATATTCTTATGTTTGTGTTTTTTTCTTTGTCTTCTCCCTTGTTTTTATTGAATTTCAAATAGGTATTGTGTAGAGTTTGTGTGTGGTGTTTTCAGTGTTTATGTATATATATTTATGTCATTGTGTATATATTTATGTTTGTATTATAAGCAATTTGTGTATATTGTATTACAGTCCTGAAGAAGTCCTGTTGTATGGACGAAACGCGTTGGCTGTTTCTGCTGTGAATGTTTGTGTATTGTGAAAAGGAAATGGAGAATACAGAAGATTTGAAATGCACTGACACTGCGGAATGGGGCTTTTTAATACTGTCTAGGGCGGTGCACCTTCAGCAATTGATTTATTGTGAGATGTCAGTCAAATTTCAGCAGGGAGTTTTACACACACAGACAAAAGTGCACACACTCGCTCACTCTCGGCTCCCAAAGTACTCAAAATACAGGATATTTTACAAAATACTGTGTTTCCTCTCCCTTTCCACTGCCCCCGAGGCCCCTCATGCACCTTGCTTGTTGTGTAGTATTTAAACATGATATGCTACTCGGATTGTCGGAAACCTGAAGCCCCCCCCCCCCCATGACTGCATTATTTGACTGCCTGTACGGTTCCCACAGTTCAGTGTGACAGCCCCATCACACTTAGGACAGAAGAGATATCCTTCCGAGGACCACACATGCCCAGCTCTCGGCTGCAGAAAAGATGCTGAGGTGTGACCCTGAGACAGTCCACCATCAAGGACCTGTAAAACTAAAGCCCCGACAGCATGAAACCCCGCAGGGATGCTCCCCCGAGCTTTGCTTTCAGGTGAAATGCACTTTAAAGCTCACAGGATCCAGCCTCTTCCATCAGGCACTGATCTGGGCGCGCACAGAGCGCGAGCCCCGCGACCACTGGGGGTTTGTTTCCTGCCGCACTCAGGCTTTTATTCTTAATTTCTTCTGGGAATTTCATCGACCAGTTGTGCCTGTTTGTGTTGGGTTAGTGAAAATTGGTGTTTAAATCGGATAGGTTAATAGTGATTCATATTGCTTTATGTCAAAAATAAAATCTGTGTGCTCCCGTGAGGGTTTTCCGGAGTGTGCGGAGTGTGTTAAACGGCTTTGACATTCCTTTCCTTACACTGGGGTGATTGGCTGAATGTAAACTGTTCTCTGGCATTTCTTGAGTCATCTGGGCCGTCAGTCGAGGCCGGACTGGTCGAACCGGGCACCGGGAGGCTTGAAAGATGGGGACAACTTTAGTTAGTGAGGGTGGGAAAGATTCTGAATCAGTGCAGCAGTTTTAAAAGCACTGCAGAGTTCCTTGTATATCCAACGGTTTTCAGCCAACAATAAAAGTCCCAAGATAACTCTGGTGAATAACTACCTGCTGGAAAGAGATCGGGGTTTTGTCTAGTGGCAGTTTTGACTCATCTAAGGTAGCGCAGAGGGTTAATGTGCCTGCTGCAAAGAACATGTACTATGCAGATCACATAACAGTATTTTGTGTGCATAGCTCAGTGGGATACTGCTCTTGTCGCAGAGGTCCTTTTGTTACTGTGCAGGTCATACGTTACAACCATTATTCTAGCACAGCAGCTATGAGCTGCCATCAGAGAGCTGCAGGCAAACTCCATGGTACAGCTTAGAAAGAGATGTTTTTTTCCCAGTCTTTGATTATCCTAATTTTGTAAAAAGGGTTTCTTTGGGTAGAATAACTTCTTATTACTAAAGTCAACCCTAACCACTGTGTTACGTTCTGAATCCTGAGTTTGTGCTTCCCCCAGACAAGGCACTCTTCAAAAAATGCGACCAGTGTGGATGACACGTGAATCCCAGGCCTTGTAGTCCCCTTTGCCTTATGTTACATTTTCTATACACACGTATGATTCACTATCCCTGTATGTGCATGATGTAAAGTGCTACAACACCCTGTGCCTGTAAGGGAGGCGCTATAAAACAAATCAAAGACACGAGAGAGGGGATATGGAGGTTTGAGAGGCGCTGATAGAGGGTAATGGTGAGGGAATCATTGAAGAGCCCCCCAGGACCCATTGTAGTGGCCAGACTCACTCACTATGGACCCTATTGGGTCTGCTTCGGGTTCCTGGTCTGGTCCTGCCGTCAGTGCAATGCTTTGCGCGAGAGGATATGGTATGTTAAAGCTAATTTCTTTCAGTGGTTCTAAGGTGTTCCCTGGTGGGAGGAGAGGGGGATGCTTTGCCGACTGTATGGCCCTTGAGCTGTGGTGTGTACATGTGGTGTCAGGTGGTCTGTCTCACCTGTTGTGTTCGGATAGAGTGAATTCTGAGTATTTTTGGACAGGACTGACAGCAAGCATTCTTGGGTTGCAAGTAATGTTGAGATTTTGCTGACAACTGCAAGACCCAACTCAACTGTGTTGGGTGTAGGTGATAACGTTGGTCCAGGGTGTACTGTTTGCGATAGTTGGTATTTCTAGGTTTTGGCTTCTGTTGGAAGGAGTGTGGGAACCGTCTATACTGCATATGTGTTGTAGGCACATGAGATGTTCTATCTGTCCTATTCTGGTGGATTTTGGCTGTCCTCTGGGAGAAAATAAATGCTGCAGGATTAACATCTACACATGAAGTCATACACAGATCGTACATAGTGCAGTCATTCATTAATATAAAACACTATTTGTAATTGGTACGTCAACAGTCGTCCATATTGTGCTCCTCACTGGGATATGAGATGTGTGCCAATGCGTGTGAGATGTGCTGATGTATTGTGTTGGGCATCCCTGTTGGGTGATCCTTGATGGCAATTGCTTCCACGAATGCCACAAAGACCAACTGCATGGACCTTGAGGGCCGTGTTGGGTGTATCTTGGGTACTGTATCTGTTTTCTCTTAAATGTTTTCTGTGTGGCCCACCATCGTGGGATGTCCCACCCAAGCATGAAGATAGTGAGATACACAGCATATCTGGCCTTTGTTGGGCACATGAGAAGTGTTTCGTCTAATGTGTTCTTGCGGATGCTCATGCATGTGCTGACATTCATAAATAAGGCATATTTAAGAATGGCAGTGTGAGCGTTTGGGGGTATGCTATATGGCACGCCTGGCAGCCCTACCACGCAGTACACTCTAAAATATTGTCTTGGGTCTAGTAAGGCATGTTTACTCAACCTTAAGCCCAACCCTGGGTAGCTGTGGCTGCGAGCAGTAAGGCTTAGCAAAGGAACTATGTGCAAAGTATTTAACAACACCAAACAACAGAATAATAGAGTCACACAAAACAAAAAACAAGACACCAGGTTTGAAAAATAGATTTGATTTTTAGAGACCTTGATCATCAAAATCCACCAGAGGGTTCCGTAGATATATATTTCTAAAGGAATAAACAACTTTTAGTATCAACAGCAAACAAGCATTGGTCAGCAAACATTTTTGAAACTTTTCAAAAGTTTGGAAAAGTTAGTTCAGCAACTCTGACCTGAGTTCGGTAACCAAGTCCTCCAAAACAGAGGTCCAGGGGGCCAGAGAGAATACCTTGGACAGTTACCTGGCCACAAGAGCATTTGTAGAGCAAGATCCAAACTTTATAGGATGACCGCCATAGACGCTCAAGGATGCTCTGAATGCTGTGCGGTCCATGGGGGTGAAGTCCAGTCGAGTCCTCATTTCACAGGTTAGTGGGAGCAACTCTGGCCATGGTGTTCGGGGACCCACAAAGTCCTCTTTGCAGGGTCACAAGGGCTGCAGATGCAGACCTCATGCTTTCGCAAAACACAGCGGTAATGGTACAAGGCTTTGGTGGATTCTGGTGTCCCTCTTGGGTGATGAATCCAGTCACAACCAACACTCACAAATCCAGCAGATACAGGTGCACCTTTTCGTTATCTCCGAATAGTCCTGGGGGGTGCCCGGTGTACGGTAGTGGCAAGGCTTCTGCAGTGGCTGCCAGAGAGGCAACTTAGGCTCTTGCAGCTTTAATGTCCGCAGTGCTATTCTAGGGGGGCAGCCAACTGTCTGTTAGACTCTCTGCTTTGGTTTGGGGCCAGGGATCGGCATTTCCCTGAGCTAGGCACATTAGATAGGGTCCAGGCTCTACTAGCCCAAATCGCAGCAGGTGCAGTCGCGTCGGCATCGCAGCCTCGCTTTCTGTGCTTTCCACAGGGGCAGAGTGATATTCTTCTCGTCCTCTTTCCAGATCCAGCGAGTACTGAGGGTCAACCTGCCAGGTGTGCTATATCTATCGCAGGAAAGTGCCCTAAGGGGGCCATGCGGTCACTAGCCAATGGGCTACTGTGTCCCTTCAAACTAGTGACGAAGTTCCTGTGATGTGTGGCATATGGGTTTCCCAAAATGCCCATTCTCGCCCCTTCCACGATGGCACAAACCTTTCTTGGTTGTGAATAGCGAGGTAGCCCACCCTACAGGTGTGACCACCTGCGGACAACACTTCCACGGTAGAACTGGTTTTGAGGCAAGTTGCCTGCTTCTGGGCCTGTCTCCATACCGTCGGCAAGGACAAAAGGCATCCTGCTCAGGGGTGTGGGGGCAGGCGGCCCATCAAAGACGGCTTCCCCTTTGAAGCACGCCTCCGGGCTAATCCTCGAGCGGCCATCCTGGCAGAGAGGGGACACCTCACTGCTGCAGCACTGCCTTTATACTTGAGCCTGGGAGTCATTCACATGTCTTGCCAGGTGGTCAGAAAACTGTCTGTGCGTCTTTGTGAGGCCGCTGGACGAGCAGAGCAGAGAGTGGTCACTTTTCCAGAAGTGGACACAACTATTAATAGTGACATTAATTTTGACCACAGCAACGGATCGCATTTAATGTCAAGATTAATTTCATACCTCAGACGACACAGTTCGGTAGCCTCAGTCAAAAGCTAGCCAGGTGAGGATGCTAACCCGTAACCTTGTGCTAGCCACTGGGGCTACCAACTTTACCCACCGCAAAAAAACAATTTGGGGAAGCGTTGTTGTCGAGACATATCGAAGTAGACATGTCTCACTTAACAAAATACAGCTCCCTGCCATAGGGCTCTCTAGACCTTGCTTAGGGAGACTTATATAAAATGTTAAGTGTCAGGGTGACTTGGCCCTTGGCTTGAATAGCAAAGTCGAACTGACAGTGACCACGCCGTCATTCCAGTCTTCAGAGGAAGGCTGGGAGACATGTTGTGCCTTGTCACACGTAGGGTGGCACTGACAGTGTCCTGAGTGGACACTCTGCCTTACATGCCCTGGGTATCATATACTGGGGACTTATAAGTCAGTCCTTGCCAATTGGGTAAATCCAATTTGAGAAATAGTTTGCATGGGGTCATAACACTGGCCCTGAGGTCTCGTTAGCAGGACTCAGTGCACCCTCAAGGGTTGAAAAACCAGCAGCACCAGTCCAAAAATGTGGGGGAACAAGCAAAAAAAAAGACATTTCCTTACAGTCAGGTTCTGGACTGCATCATAGATACCACACCGTAATGAACATATCATCCCCTGCACACCTTTGATATCACACAAGGCCGATGTACGCATTAAATAATCAGCGTTACCATGTTGCAGTTTATGTAGACGAAACTTTAAGCACATCGTCTTGAGAAACTCCCCAAAGGGACAAGAGACTTCAGTGGTGGATGCCCAATTATTAATGAATGAATAACAATAATTAGGTTTTGGATCTTAAACACTTCAAGGCGCTTGGATTTTTGTCTCTGTGGACTGCTTGTAGAGTTGATTGACTGTAGTGTTTAAAACACCACCATGTGCCAACTAATTTGTTGAACTCTGGGATTATTCTGTCATATAGGTGAGGCTGTGCCCTTTGGTATTTGGATCCAGGGCATTTGAACCAGTCTAATACTTCAGAGTGCAATACTGAGTGCAGGACCATGAGTACTAGCTGTTGTCGTAAATCGCTTGATGTTTGGGGAGAATGATCAGTACATACACTCATTCCTTGTCCTAGAAGATGCTTCACGCTACGAGGATGCTACAGTGAAGCTCCCCTGCTTGTTAAGCATCGATTGATGTAAAAACATGATCAGTGCACTAGGCTTTCACTACTGAGACCTTTGGAATTATATACATCAATGGACAGGGAGTAGCTTCAGAGGGGTGTTGGGGTGTTACACCCTTGTAAATAATGTATTCTCTAGTAAATAGTTGGGTACAGGCACTTTCAGGCATGGTGAAGTGACTGATTTCACCCAGGAATTTTATAGCCACACACTGATTAAAAAAAAAAAAAAAACACACGCACTCTCTCTCTCTCCTCTCTGTTTTGAAGTTCTTAAAAAAAGTGGTTATTTTGCAAAACATTATCTTTTAAGTACCCTAACTATCCGCACTGGTCTCCCTTAAAGCCCCATCATGGCCTGCTTCTCAGATAATGTATTTTACCATTATATGCCAGAGTGATTGGTAGAAAACCTGAAGCTTGCCTCTCCTGCCCCCTACAATCTCATTGTCCAAGCTGCACCCCTAACAATGGAGGATGCAACGTCTCGCCCCATGCACCTGTTACAATACCACCAGCTGTGCTAAAATCTGCCATGACAAAACTAACACGGAGAGCAACCACATGCATGTGCCAAACCAGCCTCAGAACACATACAAGCGACACCTGCAGCCAGGGACAGGCACAGGCACAGCAGCTGTCCCTGGTAAACACCCTTGGAGCACAGGCGACAGGGTACGAAACACAGGTACTGATCGGCAGCTGTGTGCTTAAGGGTTTTTATATAGTGCCTAGCGTTATTATACCGTGCTTCTATGTGCTTAGTGTTTTTATACAGTGCTTCTATGTGCTTAGCGTTTTTATACAGTGCTTTTATATGCTTAGCGTTTTTATACAGTGCTTTTATATGCTTAGCGTTTTCATACAGTGCTGTGTGCTTACCGTTTATACAGTGCTGCTATGTGTTTAGCGTTTTTATACAGAGCTTCTATGTGCTTAGCCTTTTCATACAGTGCTATGTGCTTAGCGTTTTCATACAGTGCTCTGTCAAAACATTTGAGATTCCTTTGGAAACAAGCATTTGCAATGCAATGGGTCCCGCATTTGCTCGAGTTAGATCTATTAGCGTTGTAAACTCCTAAATTGACTTTTCTTGCCACATAAATTGAAAGAAAAAAAATGAGCACGACCACGCTATGTAAAACGCGATCGCGCTGTGTGGAAAATAAAACGATAAAGTAGAGCAGAAACCTGGCTGAAAACATGGAGCCTCCTATGTTTTCAGTAGTTGGCCGGTGCGCTAGCGGAGGGCTAGAGGCCAGAAAAGGCATGCCTTTCACCAATGAACGCAAGTGGATTCTAAAAGGCAAGCCCACGTACCAATGAAAGTGACAGGCATGACATGGGTGTGGTTAAAAGCCCAAAGAGAGATTACAACAGGGACGGAGCGCTTGTGCGCTCGAACATAAAAAGGACAGACGCCTCATTGGAATCCCTAAAAATACCTGTGAACCAGAACAGGAATAATTCTCAAATAGTCCCTTGGGGCAGGCCTGCACACAAGGAAGTTCTACAGAGCACTTGTTAGGTTCAGCAGAACCACGTGCCCCTTCAGCAAAATTACCATTAGTGACCCATAGGCAGGGATACAAGATATCTAGGATTTTACAGAAAATTGTGAATTTTGAGCTTTCGTCTTTTAGTCCATCATCTGCTGCCATAAATACATATTTCTACAACTACCATGAATGCTGCATGGGAAATGCCAAAACGTCAAGGTGATGAGTGGAATGTTTGAATTAATCTCAGCCACTGGCAATCGCTCGGGCCACATCCGAATCCATTGTTTTTTGCCCACCTTGTTGTTTTTCCATTTGTCACCCTAAGTGCGCCAGGTATGCCCAGATGTGGGTCCCCTGCTCACTGTGCCCCTGGATTCAAGCTAGCCTGGCTGATGAAGGGTGATACCCTGAAACCGGTCCCAGGATGCTTGTTTCTGGGACAGGGAGGACCTGGCCTGGTAGTTAGGACTGGACCGTTCCCATGGGGAACAGGGTCAAGACTGATTTGCATATGGCTGGGCCCAAACTGGGGTGGCATGGTGAGAAAAAGAACGATGGATTAAACCCAGATCTGTGACTAGGTGTGAATGTTTGCATTGTCCAGCATTCCGTCCATCATCTCTTCTTTTTTGCATGTGAAATGCCAGGCAGCCATTGGACCTTTGGCCACTGCTGTATTCAAACTACTACTAGCACTGATCCGAACCAGAGGGTGATGCAAGGTGCAAAGCCTGATGGCCTGTGACTCAGCTGAGGCCACCCATTTAATTACTTATTAAGCCAAATGATGGTCCTTGCGACATGTAAAAGATGCCAAGAGATTTATTTACAAGAAAATAATTTGTATTTCTTACTGCAGTCAAATTCAAAATGTCCTCATGCATTTTGGAGCAGGACTCTTCCCTCCTTCTCCACCTGTAGAAGGTACAGTGACCTCGGGCACTCACTGAGGACAGACTTGCCTGATGTCCCAAACGGGTCTATACATAACCTGCCCTGGTCTCTCTGTCCCAACCCTGCACACTGGTCCTACTGCACCCTCAGCCCTATGCTCGCCAGCTCAGGCGCGGCTCTTGCCTACAGAAAGAGGGGGAGGCCTCTATATTGGGTCCTCGAGGAGCCCAACCAATGGCCCAGCAGAGCGGGAGCCCCAATGATCCTGTCCTATGGAAGCCGGTTCAGATAATGCGTTTTTCAGTGCTTAATTTGAGCCAGTTGTTGCTGGTGGGGTCCAGTTTCATTCATTATTGGAGATCACCATGTATTTTCCTGATCAGACTTTGATCCAGAGCAAGAAAGGGACAAACAGAAAAGGGGGGAAAAAAAGTGGAAGGGAAAGACTGAAAACTGCCCACGTCAGAAAGCAGAGCTGAAAAATCACCTGCACGAATGGGATAAGGGGCTAGGGAGTGTCTGGTGGTGGATGAAAGAGGCACAAGTGGAAACAAGGGTACAGGCCTTGGCATTCAGCAGCCCAACCTTCTGCAGCTCTGGCTCTGGCCTTCTGAGCACAACCGTGGGCTCCGACATTTATTCTTTTACAAATTAAGAACTGGTGATGCTTCCCTGGAAGGAGGTAGGGGGCGAAGCCTTGTGTTACCACAGTATGCTGGTGAAGGTCTCCTCTGGCGATGCAGTGGTTATTAACTTCTAGGAAAAGCAGAAGTAACATCAACATCAGAAAAATTGACACTGCCATGACAACACCCCAACACGTGTGCATTCATCAGTAGGCAGGATCTATTGTGGGTAGATAGCTACCAAGTTTCTCAGGTTCATGCGTGATGTGCTTCTCCAATCTAGGTGTTTTGCTATGAATACTGGGAGCTGTAGTCTTCTTTTATAATTGAATAAACAAGACTACAGGCCCCAGATTGAAAGAACAACCCTGGACTGGAGCAGCACATCATACATGAACCTGAGAAACTTGGCAGGATCTGTAGTGGGTGCCAGAGGGGTGACACTTGTAGACCCCCATTTACAAAAACTGATGCATCAGCATTGATGCGTCAGATTTCTTGCACCTGACGCAAATGCCCTCAATGCCATGGATGTGCTGTATTTACAATACAGAGCTCCATGGAGCAAGTTTTCATGGATGCATGAGAAATTCAGACGCATCTGTTGGTGCTTAAGTGACACGTTGCTGGAGTTGAGTCGTAAAACTGACACAACTCCAGCAATGCGTCAGAACATAGAGGTGAGTGCCACGTTAAAAGCCTTGCATCAATCCTTACGTCTGGTCTGAGCAGGCATAGGGATTTTGACGTAGTCAAGTCATAGAGTGACGCACTGAAAAGTTGTAAATTTCACTGTCAGTTCTATCTGGCTTATTACGTGGGGACACCTACCCTGCATACATTATACCTGGTGCAGGTATAATGTGATGCAGGCCTCTACAAAATGACGCATTGGGCCCAATGCATCAGTTTGTAAATATGGAGTAGCGTGGGACACTGAATCAGCCGCTGCTGAGTCAAAAACAAAAGTTAAGCAACGCTGGTGCAAACTCCTTGTAAATGAGGCCTCAAGTGTTTCAGGTTCTAGATACAGCACAAAACGTGCACATGAGGACAGGGGGAGCGAGAGGAGATGGAAGAACACGCCCTGCGCAGTATTGATCGAAGCAGCCAAGAGAACAGGCTTCTTCACTGCCAGCAGGGCTGCCTTGGGGCGCGAGTCCCCACGGAGCAAAGCAGCCATTAGGAAGAATATTTGACAAAGTCTGTGGGAATTCATCAATCAAGGTGCGGGCTGGACTTGAGGCAGCACATTTTTATGCACCTTAATTATAACAGCACAACTGCCAAGAGAACAAGGGAGGAAGAACGTGTCCTCAGTGTGTAAATGTGCTGCACAGACGCCGCTGCGAGCCGGGCCTGAGCGGCCCGTGAAACCGACACAAAATGGCAGCACTTCCGGGGGCAAGGCCCGACACGGATCTAGACTGCCGCTGGGCTTGGTCTTGTCTCAGCCATGCAGAAGGACCCTCAATTCTCTGCATTCAGTCTCTTGCCAACTGGTCCACAGGGCAAAAAAAGCAGTCAATAATTTGGTGCAGAGTGAAAGGGTCTTGTCAGTGATAGTAATTGGGACTGAGGACCATCCATCATAAATATCACTTCTTGCTTTCGGATATTATTTGGGTACTAATGGGTTAAGACAGTTCCCCCAAAAGTATTAATAACCCTTGATCTGTGATCTTCAAACTTTTTAATGCCTCATCCCCTAGTGGATAACAAATAAAATCGGGTCCCCCTCCAAATTTTTCTACTATTATTTTATTAAATTGGCAATGTTTAACTCCGTCTAGACTTCTTTAAACATTGCAGTTAAGTTCTGATACTGTTTTAAAAATGCAATCAAATATATGATGCCAAACATACTACTCTGGTCAGGCAGGGCTTCTTAATGTGTAAAAGTATCCACAGTGTGATTATTGGGGTTGGGGGTATTGAAAAGTATTTGGAGTCCTTTCCCTTTTGACACATACTCTCAGCTTGGATATGAATGACAAATCACATTATAACCTGCTGGCCCATTTCAAAGTGGTTTACTGCAGTTAATCTTAAAACAAAGTCTTGTTATCAGCATAATGCTTCTTTAGGCCAGAGCCTGGACTCCCCCTCCCTGGGATCATTTGAGCCCACCATGGGGGAGGGGGAGCTCACCCCCCAGTTTGAGGACCCCTGTCCTAGATGATGGACCTGAGAAGCACTCGTGTCTTCAAGGTGAAAGGAAGCCTTTCAGCATCAGCATGATTGAAGGATAGTCAGAAGATCGGTGGCCACCTCCCTCCAGGTCACTACAGACACCGGCTCTAGTGAGGCCTACAAAGCATCTGCTCTCAGGTCTCTCCTCGTTAGTTCAATGCAAGCACAAGACTACAACACCCAGAATGCAATAGGTTAGGAAATAAGTCAAGGGTTGGAAACACTGTCTGCAATCACCTATTGCCCTAGACACTGACCTCACGTGGCCTTGATAGTAGCAGGCCTCAGGTGCTGTTGTAATGAAGACATGGGCACGCTGGCACCATGCCAGAAAGGCACCACTGACCATGCCAGCGAGGGGGCATGAAGCGGACGAGCAGAGCTGGTCACTGTCCAGAGAGACAAGTTCCTTCAATTATTGCACCTCCTAGCGCCACCGTGAATGTGCCCTCGAGACAACCGGCGAGGAGCAGACGAGCATCTAAGGATCCTTTCTAGGGGGTCCACGCCCACCAATCCTCGGATTAATTGCCTTTGTTTTCCAAACGTTGGAAGCGCTTAGAAACGGCCTCCGCGCCGGGGCGCAGCACTACGCCCATACCTCCACAGCCCGCACATGAAGATGTACCGGAGGTCCCCTGCAGGCGGGGCCGTCTTCGGACATAAACTGGGAGGGTGGGGGCGCCAAGGGAAGGCAGCGGGGGCCGAGTGGGTTCATTAAAGCCCGGGCCAGGCGCGAGCCAGACCTTTAAAGAAATGCGAAGCTGCAGGCATCTTAAAGAGCAGACGTCACGGGGGGCTCCTGAGCGCAGAGAGCGCCCCCCGGCACAGCTTGAAAGGGGTCTTCAATGGAGTGTAAATATCACGGGCTCTGGGCACAGGGCGCAGCCTGGCACGGCGCAGCCTGGGCGAAGACATGGTGCGACCTGGGCACAGGCACCGGGCCAGGCGTCCTGCTGCCTGCACAGAGAGCCTGGGGCTGTACTGGCTAGACAGACAGGAGAGGGCGCTGCACAGAAAGAGGGGGTCCTGCATAGACAGAGAGGGTGCTGCACAGACAGGCAGAGACAGTGCTGTCTAGACAGAGCCAGTGGGGGTGCTGCACAGACAGAGCAGGAGAGGGTACTGTCTAGACAGAGCCAGTGGGGGTGCTGCACAGACAGAGCAGGAGAGGGTGCTGCACAGAGAGAGATCGAGATAGTGCTGTCTAGACAGAGTCAAAGTGAGTTCTGCATAGACAAAGCCAGAGAGAGTGCTGCATAGACAGAGATAGAGACAGTGCTGTCTAGACAGAGCCAGAGAGGGTAGAGTATAGACAGAGAGGGTGCTGCATAGATAGACAGTGCTGTCTAGACAGAGCCAGTGCTGTCTAGACAGAGCCAGAGTGGGTGCAGTATAGACAGGTCCAGAGTGGGTGCTGCATAGACAGAGATAGAGACACTGATGTCTAGACAGAGCTAGAGAGGACGCTGTATAGACAGAGACGGAGAGGGTGCTGCATAGACAGAGACAATGCTGTTTAGACAGAGCCAGAGTGGGTGCTGCGTAGACAGAGCTGAAGAGGGTGCTGCATAGAGAGAGAGAGGGCGCTGTCTAGACAGAACCAGAGAGGATGCTGCATAGACAGAGACAGTGCTGTCTAGACAGAGCTGGAGAGTGTGCTGCATAGATAAAGATAGAGACAGTGCTGTTTAGACAGGGCCAGAGTGGGTGCTGCATAGAGAGAGATAGAGAGGGTGCTGCAAAGACAGAGATAGACAATGCTGTCTAGACGGGGCCAGAGAGGGTGCTGCACAGAGACAGAGACGACACTGTCTGGGCAGAGCTAGAGAGGATGCCGTGTAGACAGAGATAGAAACGGCGCTGTCTAGACAAAGTCAGAGGGGACGCTGTCTAGACAGAGTCAGAGAGGACGCGGACTAAGCACACAGTGAGAGATGGCGATGCCCAGACACACAGCAAGAGGCCCTGATGTCTAGACACATGGCTGACTGGAGACACAGCGATCGATGGTGCCACGTAGAGAGACAGGGTACCTAGACAGACAGGGTACCTAGAGAGACGGGTTACCTATATAGACAGGGAACCTATGGAGAGAGACAGGGTACCTATACAGAGTGGGAACCTAGAGAGAGACAGAGTACCTAGACAGACAGGGTACCTAGAGAGAGAGACAGGGTACCTAGACAGAGACGGGTTACCTATATAGACAGGGAACCTAGAGAGAGAGACAGGGTACCTAGACAGAGAGGGAACCTAGAGAGAGACAGGGTACCTAGACAGGTAGGGTACCCACACAGAGACAGGGTACCTAGACAGAGAGGGAACCTAGAGAGAGACAGTGTACCTAGACAGACAGGGTACCTACACAGAGACGGGGTACCTAGACAGAGAGGGAACCTAGAGAGAGACAGGGTACCTAGACAGACAGGGTACCCACACAGAGACAGGGTACCTAGACAGAGAGGGAACCTAGAGAGAGACAGGGTACCTAGACAGACAGGGTACCTACACAGAGATGGGGTACCTATACATACAGGGTACCTACACAGAGACAGGGTAGCTAGACAGACAGGGTACCTACACAGAGCCAGACACGGCACTGCCTGTCAGCCTTACTTGGTATCTTTACTTCCTGTGATGCACACAAGGTTAAAATCATCCTGATGTATTCTTTCTGTTTTAAATATACTCTGTTGTCATTTAGAATTAGCCCAACTGGAACCCAAAAATAACCATTATTGGACCTGACAGGCAAAGCCAATGCATTATTGACTTACAATGCCATTTACCTTTCATCATACATCCTGGCACTTACTTAGACTGCCGCACAATGTACGCAGAGACATTATATCAGCACATTTACTATTGGTAGAGCCTGCCTGGGGTTTGAATTTAACACTGAAACCACTTGCTGGATGTGTGCACAGAGAAAGGTAAGACTGCATCACAGCATACAGAAGGCATCTCCCATTACCACCTGCAAGCTAACTGGAAAAAGGAACGAAAAAATAGAAACTTTTGCACTGCTGAAAGGAAGGGGGCATTATCAGCGGGGTCAGTGGAATTATGCGGCAGGGGGACACCAAATTATGAGGCAAGGTTCACTAAATTATGCAACAAAAAAGTCAAATTATGCGACATAATGTGACATTTATTGATAGTATTACGTCATTATTTTGTCATTTTTGCACGTTAATGCTGTCTGGGTAAAGATTTCACCTCTTTAGTACCAGGTTAACCAAATGCAAAAAATAAGTAACTGAAAGATGACCAGTTCACCTTTCCAAAAGACCTTCCACTTAATGCAAACATGTCACCATATTTTTAGTAATTTTTGATCCATGTGAGTGAAATCTGCAGATTACGCAGCAGAGGATGACTTCTGTACCAAATACTGCAAGTCCATATTTTTGCCAAAAAAAAAAAGCGGCCACAGAATCGCATAATGCCAGCGGCCTGACTACGGGAGATTGACCAATCACCGGTAGAGGATGGGATAGAGGCTGCTCTCTTGGAGGTGGGAAGCTCGAGCACTGCACCCACTCCTGATAAAGCACCACAACTCTCCAAGTTTGCCTTTAAAGCAGACCATTAGCATCAGTTCTGAAATCGATGAATTCCTGGCTCTTTTTTATCAGCACAGATGAGTTGCTGATACAGCTGTTGTTATGTCTAGTGATTTAAGGGCGGCAGGAAAGCATTTTATGTGGCATTTATTTCCTAGCAGTGAAGTTAGTACATCACCCCACCTCTAGCTGTATATTTGTGGAAAAGGGGTCCAAAATGCACCATTCATCCCGACCCCAGCAGCCAAATAGTTTTGCCACATTTGGCAGACTGGATTTGCTCCACACTTATAAGCTTATAAGGGGTCACCAGCGTGGCTGGTTCTTCAGGGGTGCACGTAGGTGGCCAATGCTCTGAACTCGCAGCGGTCTAGGACATGGCTGGTATACTTGAGGGGTGCATGCATGTAGCTGTTTGTTGCTCTGAGCTCGCAGGGGTCTAGAGCGTGTCTGTTGCTCCGAGCTCGCAGGGGTCTACAGCATGGCTGGTGCTTTGGGGGTGCATGTAGCTGGCTGCTGCTCTGAGCTTGAAGAGGTCTAGAGCCTGGCTGGTTCTCGAGAGGTGCATGTAGCTGGCTGCTGCTCTGAGCTCGCAGAGGTCTAGAGCATGGCTGCTGCTCTGAGCTTGAAGAGGTCTAGAGCCTGGCTGGTTCTCGAAAGGTGCATGTAGCTGGCTGCTGCTCTGAGCTCGCAGAGGTCTAGAGCATGGCTGCTGCTCTGAGCTTGAAGAGGTCTAGAGCCTGGCTGGTTCTCGAGAGGTGCATGTAGCTGGCTGCTGCTCTGAGCTCGCAGAGGTCTAGAGTATGGTTGCTGCTCTGAGCTTGAAAAGGTCTAGAGCCTGGCTGGTTCTCGAGAGGTGCATGTAGCCGGCTGCTGCTCTCAGCTCGCAGAGGTCTAGAGCATGGCTGCTGCTCTGAGCTTGAAGAGGTCTAGAGCCTGGCTGGTTCTCGAGAGGTGCATGTAGCTGGCTGCTGCTCTCAGCTCGCAGAGGTCTAGAGCATGGCTGCTGCTCTGAGCTTGAAGAGGTCTAGAGCCTGGCTGGTTCTCGAGAGGTGCATGTAGCTGGCTGCTGCTCTGAGCTCGCAGAGGTCTAGAGTATGGTTGCTGCTCTGAGCTTGAAGAGGTCTAGAGCCTGTCTGGTTCTCGAGAGGTGCATGTAGCTGGCTGCTGCTCTGAGCTCGCAGAGGTCTAGAGCATGGCTGCTGCTCTGAGCTTGAAGAGGTCTAGAGCCTGGCTGGTTCTCGAGAGGTGCATGTAGCTGGCTGCTGCTCTGAGCTCGCAGAGGTCTAGAGCATGGCTACTGCTCCGAGTTCGCAGGTGTAGGAAGCTGGCCTGGTTTGTGGTGGGTACCAGTGCCACCTACACCTTATACCAGGTCCAGGTCTCCCCTATTAGTGAAGTGTAGGCAGCGTCTAGAAGCCAGGCTCTCTAGAGGTATCTGTGGATGAACAGCCAAGGCTTATCTAGGAGACATGCAAAGCTCATGCAATACCGCTGTAGTCTCACAGCACTTACACACATGAAAGAAAACACTCAGTTGTACAAAAATAAAGGTACTTTATTTTCGGTTACACAATACCACAAAATACTAGAAAGGCTAGAAAACAGTGCAAATGTAGATAACCAATAGTGACCCTAGGGGGAGGCCAAACCATATACTAAAAAAAATGGAATGCAAACACAGGACCCCCACCTAGGTAAGTAAAATGTGTAGAGGGGAGATGGGAGTACTAGAAAACCACAGAGGTAAGAAACACAGTACACCCCCAGCGACCAGGAAAGCAGGAGTAAATCACTGGAATTTCCCCAAACCACCCAAAAGGAGGAAATAGAAGAAAAGACGACACCCAGACAAGACTGCAAGAAACCAGCGGTGGATTCCTGGAGAGGAAGACCTGTGGAGAGAGGAGACCAAGTCCAAGAGTCACAGTGGAGTCCAGGAGGAGTAGGAGCTACTACCCACCCAGCTGTACATGCAGGAGTTGCTCGACGGTGATGAGGATCAGGTCAGCACTGCAGCCCTGGAGCTGAGCAAGAGTTCCTGAAAGATGCAGAAGATGTCCCACGCTGGAGCGAAGATTTCAGACTGATGTTGGTGTAGGAATTCCACCAACAAGCCTTGGCAATGGCAAATCCGCACTTAGTAGAAAAGTGATGCTGCCGGGGACCTGCAAGACCCAGGAGGACTCAACCCAGGAAGGGGAGTAACAGGGGACCCTCAGTGACCCAGGAGGACCCACAGGAGTGGAGGCAGCACCCACAGGAGTCCCACAGGACGGGGACACAAGTCGCAGAAGAAACCCATGCAGTACTACAGAAAGGGATCCTATGCCGCAGGAGAACCACGCAGAGGGATGTGCATCGCAGGAAGGAGTGCTGGGGACTGGAGCTACACATTGCCTTAAGATCCCTTGCAAACAAGCCTTGGCAGCTGCAAGAGACGCAGTGCACGGGGGTACTATCCTGCGTGGCAATTGCAAGGGCTTACCTCCACCAAAGTTGGACAGCTGGCAGAGAGGACCAAGAGGACTACTCCGGAGCACCACCATGATGCAGGATCCACGCAGCTCAAGATGATGGAAGATCCACGCAGCTGGTCTTCGTTGCAGCAGGTGCATGCGGATGCTGGGGAGTGACTCCTTCACTCCAAGGGAGATTCCTTCTTTTTTCTAGAGCAGACTGAAGACACGCTGCCCTCAGTGGATGCACAGCTGGTGGAAATGTTGCAGTCACTGTCAGGAGCCCTGGAAACAATGTTGCAGAAGAGTTGTTCTTCTTGGAGGCAGATTATCGGGTCCTGGAGGGTCCAGTCGCAGTTCCGGAGGCCAGAAGTTGAAGTGAAGGTTGCAGAAGAATGCTGCTGGAATCTTGCAAGCCGAATCTGAGGACCCACCCAAGAGAGAGACTCTAAATAGCCCTAAGAGTGGACTTGGTCACCTAGCCAGGTGACCACCTATCAGAAGGTGCCTCTGACGTCACCTGCCTGGCCTGGCCACTCAGATGTTCCCAGAGTTCCCTGCCCACCTTGGAAACAAGAAGCCAGAACCCAGGGACCCTCTGGAGGAGCTCTGAGCACCACTCCTGGGGTGGTGATGGACAGGGGAGTGGTCACTCCCGTTCCTATTGTCCAGTTTCGCGCCAGAGCAGGGACTGTTTTTTGCACGGAGGGCACCAAATGTGCCCTTCAAAGCATACCAGTGGCTTGGGGATGCTACCCCTCCCAAGTCAGTCACACCTATTTCCAAAGTTAGAGAGTGTTACCTCCCTTTCCAAAAGGAAATCCTTTTTTCTGCCTTCATGAGCTTGATCGGATCAAGCAGCAGGAGGGCAGAAACCTGTGAGGGGTGATGGCAGCTTGGGCTGCCCGGAAAACCCTGTAAGACTGGTGTTAGCAATGCTGGGCTCCTCTAAGGAGCCCCCAGAATGCATGGAATCATACTTCCAATACTGGCAACACTATTGGGGTATGATTCCGACATGTTTGATACCAAACATGCCCAGGTTCGGAGTTACCATTATGTAGCTGGACATAGGTAGTGACCTATGTCCAGTACAGACGTAAAATGGCGTCCCTGCACACACAAAGTCCAGAAAAATGGAACTGGAGTTTGTGGGGGCACTTCTGCTAGTGCAGGGGTGCCCTCACACCCAGGTACCTGCACCCTGCCCGGGCCTGCCATAGGGATGACTTATAGTGACCTGGTGCAGTGACCTATGGTGCAAAAGGGTGCATGCATCCTTTCACGCAAGCTGCAATGGCAGGCCTGCAGAACACTTTGCATGGGCTTCCCATGGGTGGCACAATACATGCTGCAGCCCATGGGGATCCCCTGGTACCTCAATGCCCTGGGTACCTGTGTACTATATTCTAGAGACTTACATGGGGGCAACAGAGCAGCATGTAAATGGCCACTCCTCTGAGCTTGCACATTTGTTGACCGTGGTTGGTGCTTTGGGGGTTGGTGTAGCTGGCTGTTGCTCTGAGCTTGCAGAGGTCTAGAGTGTGCCTGGTGCTTTTGGGGTGCATGTAGCTGAGTGGTGCTCCGAGCTTGCAGGGGTCTAGAGTGTGTCTGGTTCTTGAAGGGTGCACGTAGCTGGCTGCTGCTCTGTGCTCGCAGAGGTCTAGAGCGTGGTTGGTGCTTTGGGGGTGCACATAGCTGGCTGCTGCTCTAAGCTTGCAGATGTCTAGAGAGTATGGCTGCTGCTCTGTGCTCTCAGAGGTCTAGAGCGTGGTTGGTGCTTTGGGGTGCACATAGCTGGCTGCTGCTCTAAGCTTGCAAGGGTTTAGAGCGTGGCTGGTTTTTGAGGGATGCATGTAGATGGCTGCTGTTCTGAGCCCACAGGGGTCTAGAGCGTGGCTGTTGCTCTGAGCTCGCAGTGGTCTAGAGAGTGGCTGTTGAGTGTAGCTGGCTGTTGCTTTGAGCTGGCAGGGGTCTAGAGCGTGACTGGTGCTTGAACGGTTCATATAGTTGGCTCCTGCTCTGAGCTCACAGAGGTCGAGAGCGTGACTTGTGCTTGAAGGGTGCATGTAGCTTGCCACTGTTCTGAGCTCGCTGGGGTGTAGAGCGTGACTGGTTCTTGAGAGGTGCATGTAGCTGGCCGCTGCTCTGAGCTCACAGGGGTCTAGAGCATGACTGGTGCTTGTGAGGTGCATGAGCTGGCCGCTGCTCTGAGCTCGCTGGGGTGTAGAGCGTGACTGGTGCTTGAGAGGTGCATGTAGCTGGCTGTTGCTCTGAGCTCACAGGGGTCTAGAGCATGACTGGTGCTTGAGAGGTGCATGTAGCTGGCTGCTGCTCTGAGCTCACAGGGGTCTAGAGTGTGGCTGGTGCTTTAAGCGTGCATGTAGCTGGCTGTTGCTCTGAGCTCACAGAGGTGCAGAGCATGGGAGGTTGACCCCCCGCCAGCAGCAGCAGCTGCAAAACCTTTTAAAGAAAAGCTGAGCTCACAGGGGTCTAGCGCGTGGCTGGTGCTTGAGGGATGCATGAAGCTGGCTGATGAGCTGAGATGGATCACAGAGGTCTAGAGGGTGGCTGGTGCTTGATGCTGGCTGGTGCCCTGAGCTCGCAGGAGTTAAAAGACGGGCACTACAGAGTTGCAAGGGTCAGTCTTTTGCTTGGAGCTCGCAGGGTCGAGGGTGGCTTGTGCTTGAATGTTGCAAGGAGCTTGCTGCTGTATGGAGTTTCAAGGGGTCCAGAGGATGGCGGGAGCATGAGGGATGCTTGGAGCTGGCTGGGGTTCTGGGCTGGAAGGGTTCTAGAAGGTATCTGTTGTCTGGTAGATGTCTGGAGCTCACAGGGCTCTCACGGGTAGCTGGTGCTTGAGGGGTGCATGGAATGGCAGGTGCTCATAGGGTTCTAGTGGGTGGCTCAGTGGCTTCTGCTTGAGGGGTGCATGGACGTGGCTGATGCTTGAGAGGTGCATTCACCTGGCTCGTTCACTCCGCTTGCGGGGCTAGAGGTCGGCTGGTTCTTGAGGGGTGCATGGACCTGGCTGGTGCTTGGATCTCTCAGGAGTCTAAGGGGTGGCTTAGTGGCCGGTGCTTGAGGGGTTCGTTGATGGTAGGTGCTTGAGGGTGCATTAAACCGCTGGTGCATACAGCTTGCAGGGCTAGAGGTTGGCTGGTGCTTGAGGGGTGCATGGATCTGGCTGGTGCCCTCAGCTTGCTGGACTAAAGGCCAGCTGGTGCTTGAGGGGTGCATGGGCCTGGCTGGTGCTTCAGGGGTGAATGGACCTGTCTGGTGCCCTCGGCTTGCAGGGCTAGAGGTTGGCTGGTGCTTGAGGGCTGCAAGGATTTGGCTGGTGCCCTCAGCTTGCGGGGCTAGAGGTCGACTGGTGCTTGAGGGGTGCATGGACCTGGGCGGTGCTTGAAGGGTGCATGGACCTGGGCGGTGCTTGAGGGGTATATGGACCAGGCTGGTGCCCTCAGCTTGCAGGGATACAAGTCGGCTGGTGCTTGAGGGGAGTATGGGCCTGGCTGGTTCTTGAGGGGTGCATGGGGCTGTTTGTGCTGGAGGGGTGCATTGCACGTTAGGTGCTCGCAGGGATAGAGGTCTTGGTGCTGGAGGGAGTTCATGGACCTGGCTGGTGCCCTCAGCTTGCAGGGCTAGAGGTCGACTGGTGCTTGAGGGGTGCATGGGCCTGGCTGGTGCTTCAGGGGTGAATGGACCTGTCTGGTGCCCTCGGCTTGCAGGGCTAGAGGTTGGCTGGTGCTTGAGGGCTGCAAGGATTTGGCTGGTGCCCTCAGCTTGCGGGGCTAGAGGTCGACTGGTGCTTGAGGGGTGCATGGACCTGGGCGGTGCTTGAAGGGTGCATGGACCTGGGCGGTGCTTGAGGGGTATATGGACCAGGCTGGTGCCCTCAGCTTGCAGGGATACAAGTCGGCTGGTGCTTGAGGGGAGTATGGGCCTGGCTGGTTCTTGAGGGGTGCATGGGGCTGTTTGTGCTGGAGGGGTGCATTGCACGTTAGGTGCTCGCAGGGATAGAGGTCTTGGTGCTGGAGGGAGTTCATGGACCTGGCTGGTGCCCTCAGCTTGCAGGGCTAGAGGTCGACTGGTGCTTGAGGGGTGCATGGGCCTGGCTGGTTCTTGAGGGGTGCATGGGCCTGGCTGGTGCTCGAGGGATGCATGGGCCTGGCTGGTGCTTCGGGGGTGAATGGACCTGTCTGGTGCCCTCGGCTTGCAGGGCTAGAGGTTGGCTGGTGCTTGAGGGCTGCAAGGATTTGGCTGGTGCCCTCAGCTAGCGGGGCTAGAGGTCGACTGGTGCTTGAGGGGTGCATGGACCTGGGCGGTGCTTGAAGGGTGCATGGACCTGGGCGGTGCTTGAGGGGTATATGGACCTGGCTGGTGCCCTCAGCTTGGAGGGATACAAGTCGGCTGGTGCTTTAGGGGAGTATGGGCCTGGCTGGTTCTTGAGGGGTGCATGGGCCTGCCTGGTGCTTGAGGGGTGCATTGCACGTTAGGTGCTCGCAGGGATAGAGGTCTTGGTGCTGGAGGGAGTTCATGGACCTGGCTGGTGCCCTCAGCTTGCAGGGCTAGACGTCGACTGGTGCTTGAGGGGTGCATGGGCCTGGCTGGTTCTTGAGGGGTGCATGGGCCTGGCTGGTGCTCGAGGGGTGCATGGGCCTGGCTGGTGCTCGAGGGGTGCATTGCACGTTAGGTGCTCGCAGGGCTAGAGGTCTTGGTGCTGCAGGGAGTTCATGGACCTGGCTGGTGCCCTCAGCTGGGCTAGAGGTCTTGGTGCTGGGGGGGTACAAGAAGCCGGAAGCTGCCCTGCACAGAGACGTGCTAAAGACCTGGCACCCACAGGACGCCGGCGCCGCCGCCAAGGCTTGAAACTCCACTGAGTGAAAAAAGCCATTAGAGCGGATTTGTTTGTTTTTTCCAAGTGACAGATCAGACAGTCTTTGGGGACGGGAGGAAAACCACTTAGCCAGTGCGTGTGGAGGCACCGACCAACCCTCACTGCAGCCCGGCATATCTACCGGGGCAGCCTGGAACCAGGGCAGGAGATGGGGGCTCGGAGGGGGTGAGGAAGGGTTAGGGACCCTGAGGTACTGCACACAGCCAACCCCAGGCCGGTCACCTCCTAAGGAGGGAGAGGGCCCTGGTGAGCTGCACACATCAAACCAACAGCATGCCACCCACCAACAGCATGCCAACCACCAACATGCCACCCACCAACAGCATGCCAACCCCCAACCGACATGCCAACTACCAACCAACAACATGCCACCCACCAACAGCATGCCAACCACCAACCAACAACATGCCACCCACCAACAGCATGCCAACCACCAATCCAAGGCTGGTCACCTTCTAAGGAGGGAGTGGGCCCTGGTGAGCTGCACACATCAAACCAACAGCATGCCAATCAATCCAAAAATGTATTAAGCGCACTACTCACCCGTTGGGGTCCCAAGGCGTGGGGGGGAGGGTTGCCGTTTACTGGTCAAAAAGCCATGTCTTGAGGTGCTTTCTGAAAGTTAGGAGGTCCTGGGTCTTGCGTAGGTTGGTTGGGAGGGAGTTCCCGGTCTTGGCGGCGAGGTGGGAGAAGGATCTTCCGCCGGAGGTGGGGCGTTGGATGCGGGGGACTGTGGCGAGGTCAGCGGAGCGGAGAAGTTGAGTAGGTGTGTGGAAATGTACTCTTTCGTTAACGGTAGGCTTGTCCAGTGTTGTGGAGGGATTTGTGAGCGTGGATAAGGACTTTGAAAATGATCCTTTTGCTGATGGGCAGCCGGTGTAGGGATCTGAGGTCAGTGGAGATGTGTTCGTGGCGGGGGAGGCTGAGGGTGAGACGTGCGGCTGCGTTCTGGATTCGCTGGAGTTTTTTCTGAAGTTTGGTTGCAGTACCAGCGTAGAGGGCGTTGCCGTAGTCCAGTCTGCTGCTGATGAGGGCATGGGTGACCGTTTTTTCTTGTTTCTAAGGGAATCCATTTGAAAGTCTTCCGTAGCATGCGAAGGGTGTTGAAGCAGGAGGACAATATGGTGTTGATTTGCTGGGTCATGGAGAGAGATGAGTCTAGAATGATGCCAATGTTGCGTGTGTGGGTGGTGGGTTTTGGGGGTGGTCCGAGGGCGGTGGGCCACCAGGAGTCATCCCATACTGTCTTGTTGGGGCCAAAGATTATGATTTCTGTTTTGTTGGAGTTAAGGTTCAGGTGGCTTGCTGTCATCCATTTGGCAAGGTCGAGGAGTCCAGCGTGCAGGTTTGTCTTGGCCGTGGAAGGGTTCCTGGTGAGGGAGATGATGAGCTGGGTGTCGTCTGCGTAAGAGATGATGGTGATTCCGTGAGGGCGGAGGATGTTGGCGAGGGGGGCCATGTATATGTTGAAGAGGGTGGGGCTGAGGGAGGATCCTTGGGGGACCCCGCAGATGATCTTGGTGGCTGGAGACCGGAAGGGAGGGAGGCGAACTCTTTGGGTTCTTTCGGCGAGGAAGGAGGTGAGCCAGTCTAGGGCCTTGTGTCAGATTCCTGCGTCAAAAAGGTGTGCGTGGAGGGTTTGGTGGCATACAGTGTCTAACGCTGCAGAGAGGTCCAAAAGGATGAGAGCGACGGTCTCGCTTTTGTCCACTCTGGTTCTGATGTTGTCTGTGCAGGCTATGAGGGCGATTTCAGTGCTGTGGTTCTTGCGGAATCCAGACTGGGAGGCGTCGAGTGTGTTGTTTTCCTCTAGGAAGTGAAACAGTTGGGCGTTCACTATCTTCTCAGCGACCTTGGCGGGGAAGGGGAGAAGGGAGATGGGACGGTAGTTCGTGAGGTCTTCCGGGTTTGCTTTGGGTTTTTTGATGAGCGCGTTGACTTCGGCGTGCTTCCAGATGTCTGGGAAGGTTGCAGTGTCGAAGGAGCTGTTGATTACGGCGCAGAGCTGGGGAGCGATGGATTGGCTGGCCTTGTTGAATATGTGGTGGGGGCAAGGGTCTGTGGGGAAGCCTGAGTGGATGGAGTTCATGTTTTTTTCGGTTTCTTCGTCATTGGTTGGGGTCCAGGTGTGTAGTTGGTTGGTGTGGGGGGGGGGGGGGGGCGTTGTGCTGTCGGTCGTGGTGACGGTGTGTGCTGATGCTGTGAAACTGTTGTGTATGTCTATGATTTTGAGATGAAAGTAGTTGCAAAGGTTTTGGGTGTGGGGGGGGCGATGGCACTGGATTTGGGTTTGGTGAGCTCTTTGACGATGGCAAAGAGTTCCTTGCTGTTGTGTGAGTTATTGTCTATGCGTTCTATGTAGAATGACCGTTTGGTGGTCCTTATGAGTTGGTGGTGTTTGCGCATGGCTGTTTTGAGGGTGGAGAAGTTGCTCATTGAGGGTTCTTGGTGCCAGGCTTTCTCAATTTTGCAGCATTCACGTTTGGAGGCTTAGAGTTCTGTAGGGAACCAGGGGGCGGTCTTGATGGTGCGGGTGTTGTTGTTTCTTTTCAATGGGGTGAGGGAGTCTGCGCAAGTTGTTAGCCATTGTGTGAGGTTGTGGGCGGCATTGTTGGGGTCGTTGGTGATGTGGGGTGGGGCTTGTGTGAGTTTGGCGCTTAGGTGTTCTTTGGAGACCTTGTCCCACTTTCGGTAGGGTGTGGTGTGTTGTCGGTGGTGGGTGTGTAGTTTCATGAAGGAGAAGTGGACACAGTGGTGGTCAGTCCAGTGGAGTTTGGTGGTGTGGGTAAAGGTGACGTGGTTGCTGGAGGTAAAAATTGCGTCAAGTGTGTGTCCTGCTGAGTGAGTGGGTGAGGTGACCAGTTGCTTGAGTCCGAGGTTCGTGAGGTTGTCTAGCAGGGTTGTGGAGTTGCAGTCGTGGGTGCTTTCCAGGTGAAAGTTGCGGTCACTGAGGAGTATGTAGTCTGTGGAGGTGAGGGCCTGGGAGCTGATAGTGTCAGCGATGGCATCGCAAAATGGGGGGCGGGGTCCTGGTGGCCTGTAAATGAGGGTTCTTCTAAGGGTGGTGTTGGCGTTGATGTGAATTAAAAAGTGTAGGTGTTCAGCGCTGCCTAGGGTGTTGTTGGTGGAGATTTTGATGGTGTTTTTGTGTATGATGGCGATACCTCCTCCTGGCATGCCACCCACCAACCAACAGCATACCACCCACCAACCAACAACATGCCAACAGCATGCCAACTCCCAACCAACATGCCAACCACCAACAGCATGCCAACCAACCACCACCAACATGCCACGCACCAACCCCAGGCCGGTCACCTCCTAAGGAAGGAGGGGACCCTGGGGTGCTGCACACAGCCAACCAACAGCATGACTGACACACACACACACACACAACTCCCCCTCCCCCCCCCATACACACCCACCCCATGGGGAAGTAAAGAGGGATGTGAATGTGAGAGGTGAAGCTGTCAGAGCAGCCATGCCCAGTCACCCGTGGCTGAACCAGTGCTGTCTACGGCCAGTGGGGTCTCTAGCAGTGCACCCCCCCTCAGAGGCCACATATGAAATTGGTGGGGCCGCCTGCACGGGCTCTATCTATCTCTAACACACGTGTATACACATGTATTTACATGTTCGCTTGAAATGTTTACAGCCGACTTTTTGTATCTATATATTTAGAGATATTATTTGCACAGAGGCAGGTGTAAACATTTTAAGCAAACAGCACAGCTGTGCAAGGTGTGGTGTGATTATTTCTTTGTCGCCTTCTGCACATTCCGCAGATGTGGCGGTGGGCACGGGGAGGGGCAGGAGAAACCGAGCTGAGCCCCCCGACCTGGAGAAGCCCCTGCCCAAGGCCTCGACAAAGCCACACTGCGGTGGACCCCCCCCCCCCCCCCCCTGCAGCTGTGCACACTTCACTGCCCGTGGCATCTACGCGCCAGCACAGGGGGTGAAAGACACCCCCAGGCTGTGAGATGCAGCTGTGTTTACTGCCACAAGCCACTGACCTGGGGACCCTTGGACTGTAAACGGTAGAAGTTAATTCTTTACAGTCTGTGGCCTCTACAGCCACAGTGCCACTGACCTGGTTTTCTTTGGACTGTAAACTGTAGAAGTAAATAGTTTACAGTCTGCACAGCCACAGTGCCACTGACCTGGCAATACTCAGACTAAAAACTGTAGAAGTGAATACTTGACAGCCTGTGGCCTCTACAACCCCAGCCTCACTGACCTGGCTATCCTTAGACTATAAACTGCAGAAGTGAATACTTTACAGTCGGAGGCCTCTACAGCCACAGTGCCACTGACCTTGGGTCCCTTGGACTGAAAACTGTAGAAGTGAATGCTTGACAGTCTGTGACCTCTACATGTTAGTGTGCACAGCCACACTGCCACTGACCAGGCGCTCCTTGGAGAGTAAATGTAGAAGTGAATACTTTACAGTGTGACAGCCACAGTGCCACTGACCTGGCAAGCCTTGGAATGTAAACTGCAGAAGTGAATACTGTACAATCTGTGGTCTCCAAAGCCACAGTGCAATTACCTGGTTGCCCTTGGACAGTACACTGTAGAAGTGAACAATTTACAGTCTGTGGCCTCTACAGCCACAGTGCCACTGACCTGGTTATCCTTGCACTGTAAACTGTGGAAGTGAATACTTTACAGTCTGCTACCTCTACGGCCATAGCGCAATTGACCAGGGGCCCTAGGACTGTAAACAGTAGAAGGGAATACTTTACAGTCTGTGGTCTCTACAGCCACAGTGCCACTGACCTGGCAATCCTTGGACTGTAAACTGTAGAAGTGAATAATTTACAGTCTGTGGTCTCTACAGCCACAGTGCCACTGAACTGGCAATCCTTGGACTGTAAACTGTAGAAGTGAATAATTTACAGTCTGTGGTCTCTACAGCCACAGTGCCACTGAACTGGCAATCCTTGGACTGTAAACTGTAGAAGTGAATACTTTAGGGTCTGTAGCCTCTACAGCCACAGTGTCACTGACCTGGCTGTCCTTGGACTGTAAACTATAGAAGGGAGTACTTTACAGTCGGTGGCCTCCACAGCGTCACTGACCTGACTATCCTTGGACTGTAAACTGTAGAAGTGAATACTTTACAGCCCTCCACCTCTACAAGCCACAGTGCTACCGACCTGGCGGCCCTTGGACTGTAAACTGTAGAAGTGAATACCTTACAGTCTGTGGCCTCTACAAGCCACAGCGCCACTGACCTGGCTATCTTTGGACTGTAAACTGTAGCAGTGAATGCTTTACAGTCTGCACAGCCACAGTGCCTCTGAAGAGGCTATCCTTGGACTGTAAACTGTAGAAGTGAATACGTTTTGGCCATCCACCCCTACAAGCCACAGTGCCACTGAAGGGGCTATCCTTGGAATGTAAGCCATATATGTGGATATTGACTTGGCTATTCTCAGGTCGTAGGCCGCAGGAGTACGTACTTTACTGTCCGCTGTCTTTATATTTTTGATTTCTTGTTCTGATTATGGTTTATTAGCTGATACCAGAGGACCTGCCTTTTTTTCTGGCACTTGTAACATTTGCTAAGCCAGGTTCTTGCGGGCCCCTTACAAACACAGATGGACGTCAGAAGACCACACAAAACCATCATCTGACAGAAGCATGGAATTCTAAATATCAACCCATCAGGGGTGAATATGTAGGACACAATCTTTCCATCAGGCAAAAATGTAGTTACGATATTCTGGTACCATGCCACACAGGATCCCAAGCGGCTGATTTATATTCATTTCCCATCCTCCTCTTATTGCCACAAGCTTTCCAAACATCTTGCATTTGCTTCAATATAGGGCTTGGGCAGTTATTTTGTTGTAGCCTCTGAGGGTGTGGGGTCTCCCCTAAAAATCGCTTTCCACGGACGAGTCCTCAAACCCAGTGCACCATCTGAAGGCTGCCCATTGGGTCAGTATTAATGCCCTGATCCATTTTTAAAAGGACTCTCTCCTCCTAAGGACACTCTGCACTTTAGTTATCCTCGATAAACTCAAGATCAGTATTCACATGCTGGGCATATATCACCGTCTAGTGTTGGGCTTGGAGTGTTACAAGATGTTTTTCTTCGAAGAAGCTTTTTCGAGTCACAAGATCAAGTGACTCCTCCGCTTGGTGATAGTGTGCATGGGCATCGAGTCCTTTGTTAGTTTGTTTTCCCACAGGAGGGTGAAGTAAGGAGTGAAGAGTTGTATATGTACATATATATAGTAAGTAAAGAAGATGTCCATGCAATGTGTATACATATGTACGTAATAAAGTACTATAACGGCTCCAGGCTTCCAGGGAAGAGGGGGGGCGCATGTGAATCTGCAGCACTACATGCCACGAACAGATGTACACTGTGTAAGTGACATTATCCGTTCAATGGCGTGTGTAGCTGCAGATACACATGATGTCCACAGACTGAAAAGCAGTTCTCCCAAGTAAGCGGTGGCTAGCCTGCTGGAGTTGGAGTAGTTTGAAATAGTGTTTAAGAACTGCTTGACCAACATTTGCTTGTTGTCGAGATAACACATCCACACAATAGTGCTTAGTAAATGTGTGTGGTGTGGACCATGTGGCTGCTTTGCATATGTCTGCCATTGGTATATTTCCTAAGAATGCCATTGAAGCTCCTTTCTTCCTAGTAGAATGTGCTTTAGGAGTTACTAATAGCTGCCTTTTACCATTAAGATAACAAGTTTGAAAACACTTCACTATCCATCTGGCCAATCCTTGTTTGGAAATAGGATTACCCTTATGAGGCTGTTGGAGAGCCACAAAAAGTTGTTTAGATTTACTAAAGTCTTTTGTTCTGTCTATATAATACATGAGCGCTCTTTTGAGATCAAGAGTGTGTAGAGCTCTTTCAGCAACTGAATCTGGCTGTGGAAAGAAGACTGGCAATTCCACTGACTGATTAATGTGAAATGGTGAAACCACTTTAGGTAAACATTTTGGATTTGTTCTAAGTACTATTTAGCGTTTGTGTACTTGGAAGAACGGTTCCTCTGAAGTGAACGCTAGGATTTCACTTACTCTTCGTAAAGAAGTAATTGCTACCAAGAAAGCAACCTTCTATGAGAGAAATTGAAGAGCGCAAGAATGCATGGGTTCAAATGGTGGACCCATAAGCCTTGTGAGCACAGTGTTAAGATTCCACGCTGGAGCTGGTGGAGCTCTAGGTGGAATAACTCTTTTAAGGCCTTCCATAAAAGCTATTATGACAGGATTTCTAAACAGAGAGATACATTGTCTGTTTTGGAGGTAGGCTGATATTGCTGTTAAATTAATTTTAATAGATGAATATGCAAGATTTGCTTTCTGTAAATGAAGCAAATAGCATAAAATATCCTGTGCTGATACTTTAAGTGCATCAATGTTTTTAGGTTGGCAGTAATATGCAAAACGTTTCCATGTATTTGCGTAGCACTGCCTGGTTGTAGGTTTATGTGCTTGTTTTAGAATGTCCATACATTCTGATGGAAGCTCTAGGTCCCCAAATTCTATGACCTCAGGAGCCAAATCACCAGGTTGAGCATACTGGGATTGGGATGCCTGATCTGACCACTGTTTTGAGTCAATAGGTCTGTTTGGGCGCAGGTTACGTGGTACTACCGACAGATCCCGTAGTGTTGTGTACCAGTGTTGACGTGCCCATGTGGAAGCTATGAGTATCAAAGTGATGGAAGTGTGACGCATTTTGTTGACAAGAAACTGAATTAACGGGAAAGGGGGAAAGCGTAAGCAAATATCCCTGTCCACTTGATCCACAGAGCATTGGCCTTGGATTGAGGGTGTGGGTATCTGGACGTGAAGTTGTGGCATTTTGTGTTGCAGGGAGTATGTGGCTGTCCTCATCTGAATATTGGTCGGAGTCAAAGTCTCGGATGGAGACTGCAGTCTGTGCCTGTTCCTCAAAGATATTGGGCGTTTGTTCCGTGGACTTCGATGCCATCTCTAACCACCTTGCTCTTCGATCCCTTAAGCTCTTCTTTGATCGAAAGGACCAACACCTCACAGGTCTCTTCTTTGTGGTCTGGAGAAAGGAAGAGGTTGCATACCGAATGCTGGTGAGTGTAGGGGAACTTGGCATGGCACCGAGGACAAAATCGAAATGGAATCCAATCCATGAGCCTGTGGTGGGCACCCAAAAGGGCGTTTAATCGATCCTGACGCTACAGTCGAATCGAGTGTAGTCAGAAACACGTTTGAAAAGGTTACAGACTTTGAGGAAAAAGAAAGAAGTTCAGATAGTACCGAACCGAAAACTAACCAGAGCAAGAGGGAACCCATCCGAACCCATCAGCGGAAAGAAAACAATCTAACAAAGGAGTCGATGCCCATGCACACTATCGACCGAGAGGCGCTTCGAAGAAAAACAACTTGTAGCACTCCGAGCCCAACACTAGATGGCGATATATGCACAGCATGTGTATCTGCAGCTACACATGCCATTGAACATATGTGTATATATACATAAATATATATATATATATATACACACACACACACATGTGTCCCTGTACATTTCCATCTAAGCACATTTATCTTGCATATTACATATTAACCTCTCAGTGCCTATGTGTTCCTCTTTCTCTTGCAATGTTTTATTTACAGACTTAGCTGCTGAAAGTAAAGCTTTTTCAAAGTGCATCTGAATTTAAGACTTTCACATTGTGTTTTGATAACTGTAAATGTCCATATTATGGCATTTTTTTCTACTGAGTGGCTCAAAGGATTTGAGAGTTGATTTCTTTGGCCATTATGCTGGAGAGATTGGGAACTCTGATTCCTCAGTTTTTCTTTCACTAAATGTGCTGGGAGCTATTGAAGATTGCAACTGCTTGGGGTCCTTTTTATGGGCGAGCACAAAGCGCTCCGTCCATTCTGTAATCGCTCTTTGGGCTTGAAACCACGCCCATGCCACGTCAGTCACTTACATTGGTTCGTGGGCTTGCCTTTTAAAATCCGCTTGCTTTCATTTGTGAAAGGCATGCATACGTCATGCCTTTTCCGGTGTTTAGCCCTCCTACACAGCACCGGTAAAGTACCAAAAACATACGAGGCTCGATGTTTTCAGCCTGGAGTCTAGACTACTTTATCTGTTTATTTTCCACGCAGCACAATCGCGCTTCATTTTACATAGCGCGATCGTGCTGTTTTTTTTTTTTGCTTTACAACGCTAATAAATCTAACTTGAACAAATGCGAGACCCGTTGCATTGAAAATGCTTGTTTGATTTCTAGTTTGGATGATGATGGTCAGAGGCATCATAACAATGACATTCTAGATTCTTTCCACCCAATTATCGATCAAGTTTGTCTGAATCCAAAAAAGGAGCCGATTAACAAATTACTTACCTTCGGTAATGCCTTAACTGGTAGAGACGATATCTAGTCGCAGATTCCTTACCTTTGAATTTCAAGAGGTGTCAGCCTGGATACGGAAGATTTTTCTTGTGCAGTACCCCTGCACGCCGGTAGGTGGCGTTCAGCTTCGAGTGCGTCAGCAGCATCGACCACACCGGAAGAGACGTCAGCGGTACCTATATAGGTGACAACTAGGCGCAGTGACATCAGCTTTTTTTTTTCTTCGCCAGCCAGTGCAGAGCAGGAGAAGAGCTACCATGTCATTCACTTTTTGACTGATTTTTTTTAACGTTTTGTCGACCTTTTTTGAGGTTTCCTCCTGGTGTACATAAGTTTAGCTACATTAGTAACATTATCTTTCACAGATTACCATTCTTACAATATTCTCGATCGTCAGGTTGGGAATCCCCGGTAGAAATTTTAAGGTTGCATTGGAATGCACAGGAACTACAACTCTCGCAGCGGCTGATGCCTTGTAAAGGCCACCTAACCTCGCAGAACAGCATTGAGAAGCATACGTTGGCTTCACAGGGGAAGAATGAGTGGTGAATGTGAATCTATCAAGGATTCTAAAATTCAAGGACAGTCTTGCAGGTATTTTTTTCCTTTCCCGCATTTGATGTTTCAGGTTCTCGTGCATGAAAGACTAGGGAGCAGTGCAAGAACAAGTGCGTAAAAGCAGTAAGGAGGCGACCTTACTGAACAAGGTTTCTTCACGCTGTGTTCTACTCTGGACTTTGACGTGTGGTCATTCATGCAGCAATGCCTCATGAATGTACAACATGATCACCGTGTGGCTTCTGTGCATGTGTCAATTAGGACATCCATACAATGGGTTTTAATGACACAGCCTTCCTAGTGAAAACATTTTCTAAATAATGAAAAAAAAACTGGTTAAATTGTGAAATGAAAGCTTCCTTTTTGCAGCATGCTTTCAACTTTCTGTAGTAAAACCACTTTGAAAAAAAAGGCAATGAAGGGAAGTGCAGCCAGATAAGCAGCAGCCCAGTAGAGTTAAAAAGAGGCTGTTCCTTGAAGACGCCGGCAACGTCCTTCTTCCATCATGTGATGCACCAGTGAATGTCAAGCTCAAGAGCTGTTTTTTCGAGGTCATGCTCAGTATCTCAGAACTTCTGGTGTTTTTTTTTTTTTTTCAACCCTGTTGTTGCCTGAAAGTCTCTCAATCCTTACCTGAAATCATTCACTCAACATCTTTTTAGGGTGAGAGGGCTTGCGGACCGGAATTTTGAGATTTTAAACACTTTCTTCTATTCCTTTTTGGACATCAAGACGCTTCTTTTTTTTGTCAAATATCCTGGCTGTGGGAGAGCGAAAAGAAATCAACGCAGAGAAATGTCCTTCTTGGCAGAAGATGTCTAGGAGGACCTTCAAAAACCAGGAGAGCTTCTTCCTCACAGGTAAGATGGGGGATAAACCAAACAGACTCAAAACTGAGTACTCATAGTACTGCCAAAGAACAGCCAGGGAAAGGGATCTTTAGTCTGGACCAAATCTTTCAACCTCTAAAGACTCCTCCAGAAGGAGAGCCTGGCAAAGGGAACAGGCACAGGAAACATTGCGGCTCATGACCAGGGCAATGGGCCGTTTCATCATCCAGGAACAACACTACCTTCCAGCAGTCAACACCCGGGTGACGTCTATTACAGTCCAAGGTAATGCCATTGTGGACACGGTCAATGTCGGGACATGGTTTCTCTCGCCATCTGTTGTGGGGACACCATTCAACATCCAAAGTATGGTGCAAAGTGGTTTTAAAGCTATTAGTCTACCACCTTAGCAACTGAGTTGAGAAACATTTGAAATTCTGAAATTTGGCCTTCTGGGAGGCCAGTTTTTCCTACTAATAGTAGGCATGTTAGGAGGGAAATGCATGCTTGTTAAATTTAAAAGAAATGTAATGCTGCTCTTCCATCGACTAAACATGATGGCTAAAAGAAGTTAGTCTTTAGTGTAACGTACTTTGGGATTTTCTGGATTCTGTCAAAGGATGGAGACCAGAGTTTTGCCAGAATGGTTTTCAGAGTTGAGTTTGGAGGCGCAATATCAACTGGTGGGAATTTCTAAAATAAACTCAGTATTAATTCCCTCAGAAAGAGTGAGACAATAGAGCTGTAGGTATGGGTTTCTTCTTCCATCATCAAACAGCAAGACAGTAGACTGCTTGTGGAATCTAACCAACCTGTACATTCCTTCAAAATGGGCTTTTCCCTGGCTATAGCACAGAGCTAGCAGTGGTGGCAACCTGAGATGATGGGGGCCTTTGTGCGGATAACAATGTCCTTACTTTGAGACTTCTTTGCGGTATCTGACACGGTGAACCATTTAACCCTGTGGAATGGGCGTGTTGAGGTGGGCATTAAGGATATAGCTGTAACCTGGTTTTACAACTTTTTGACAGACTGCAGCAAGTGATGCACATCCCCTGTCCGTCATCTGTTACAATGTTGTCTTGCGGTGTCCTTCAAGGCTTGAAGTTGTCAGCTCTCCTTTTAAATGGCTTCATGACTCTTCCGTTTCAACGTATCCAATTGTTTGGCTTTTGTCTTTCGCTACATGGAGAGGAGACCCAAATCATGTTGAACATCTCAGGTGACAGCCAAACCATGGTCTCCCTGTTTAAATGTCTCCCCAAGATTGAGTGCAGGATAAATTCTGATTATCTTAAACTAGGCGAAGGCGAGACAGATGTTCTCTGCCCTGCCACACCCTCCCGCCTGTGGGACCTACCTTTGTTGGGCTCAAAGCCTAGCCCAGCTCCCTATGTTAAAGGTTTAGGCCTTAGAAAGTGATTCTGCGTTGACAACGGTCGAACAAGTCAATGCTGTGCCCAGTGCTTGTTTAAGTTCGGTTGCACACGCTGACACATCCTTTTTTTGTCCTATTCCTCCAAGTTTTACAATTCGAATGCTTTTAACTGGGCTTGGATTCTTGCAATGCATTATATTTGGACCTACCTACTTACCCTGCTCACACACTTCAGTTAGTCCAGAGCTGGGCCACCAGGATGACCTTGGCTTTTATGCAGGGCCACTGGAGTTATGAAACTGCGGCCATGGCGATTTTTTCAAAATTACATATTTACCACATTAACCTTCATCTGCAGCATATCTGCAGATTTTAACAAAAAAAGGTTTCTAGCTCAAATGGTTCAAAAGATACTAAACATACAGCAACACGTGTTGTCGCGCAGTGGGAGGCAGTTTAAAACAGCTGGACTGCTTGGTCACCTTTCTGTTGCTAGTTGCTAAATTTGTGTGTTAAACAGGTCTTTTTGCATAGTCCATAAAGCAATTTATGGCAACAAACTTCCACCTCTTTGCCAGGTTTCCAAGTGGTAAACTACAACTCAAGCTCAGAGCCTCAGTTCACACACTTTAAGAGGTTCAAATGGAAAAGTTTAAATGGCCAAGCTAACTCGGCGGCCACACTAGTCCTACGGCATTGCTTGCCTCAACGTTTGTGTCAAAAGTAGGAGTGGGCGTAACTCGCAAAAGTTTGCTATAACAGAATTACGTGAAATAGCAGCCAAATTCCACAGAATTATGTGAGGAGCTTAACTCATTATTTAACACTATTCACTCAGTGAAAATGCATCCTCGTTTCAAAAACGCATGAGGGTGCATTTTACACTAAGAAAATAAAGCTAAAAGCAGCGCAAACAGCAGCAGCGGCTCGTGCTCACTAAATTTGTTGTTCCTGTGCTCCTGCACTAGGATTTTTGTGCCAAATTACTTATAATTATGCAAACGGGTGTATTTGCATAATTGTCAGTAATTTTGTGTCAAAAGAGTAATGCGAAATTACTGAAATTCCTCGAATTACTCAAGCATAATTACAATTTTGTCCAGGCCTAGTTAAAATGTGAGCTTATCTTTGTTCTGAAAGGAACTACAGGTTTAGGTTTTCTCTGTATGTCCTCAGCTTTCAGACCTTTGGCTTCTGTTTGCTTGGAGACAGATTTTGCTTAGATCACTTGGTTTCAAGACTGATTTGCATTTGGTTGGGTCCAAACTGGGGTGGCATGGTGAGCAAACGAACAATGAATTTAATGCAGATATGTGATTGAGGGAGTGCTTTTGAAAAGTTTCAACACTCCATCCATCATTTTGTTGTGTTGCCCTACTGACTCAGCCAGGGAGCCCATTCTGCCCTGTTTGTTACAATACCAGATGGCGATGGGGTTGTCCATGACAACCTGGACCACACTCCTTTTGATGGACATTAAGGAGGCTTTCAATTGCAATCAAATGGTTTGCAGCTCCAACAGGTTGATGTGGAAGTGTTTACTGCCAGAGACCAGAGCACACCGATCTCCACCTCTCCCAGATAACCCTCCCCAACACAACAGCGGTGTGTTTGTCGCCACGGTCAACTCTAGATGGGGGCAGCAGAGGGACCAGACAGATCCAATTGTGGTTGAGTGACCACCACTGCAAGTCTTTTGTAGTCTCCTCCAAAACCTGAATGGAAGCTGATAGGCTCCCTCAATGCTAAGCTTACTGAGACTTCAGATCACCCTGCAGAACCCGGGTGTAACATCTGGCGTAATCGACAAGCAGGATGCAAGAGGCCGAGCAGAGCCTCTCTCACCGAGTCTTAGGACAGACGTTGAATCATCTGAATCAGAGCCCGCATGTCCTGGACCCGTTGAACCGGAGGGAAGGCTAGAAACTGCTTTGTCCAAAAGAGCCTTGACCTCCTGCTGCAAAATGAGCAAAAGGTCCTTCTAGTGCCATTCTAATGTGGGTGGAATATGCAGTAGACCTGAAAGGAATGGTAGAGCTAATCTTTGCTGGATTATTTCAAGTACCCATCTGTTGGATGTGATGATCTGCTATCTGTGGACCTTATCAAGCCTTCAACGGGGGGCCGTTTCCAGCTGACGGCAAGGTAAAGCAGCTAGGTAGCAGCAGTGGGAGGGGCCTAGGAATGAGCAGTACATTGCCCCTTTGAGCCTGGATGTTGTCGGCCAGACTCCTGACCAGGCCTAGAAAAGTCTAGGTGGTCTGTTGTTGTGGACGTAGACCTTGGTGTTGTATTTGCACCAAGCCCCTTCCAAAGCTTCGAAAGGGGCTAAACTGTTGGGGACACTGCTGGACAGGTGCAGAGAGGCTGAAGGAGTGCAGCGTGCCTGCTTCCATGAAAGGTTCCAGGGCAGAGTCTGCCTCATCTCTGAAGACACGGGTAGCATCAAATTGCCTGTCCATTAGTAAATGCCTGTATGTCACACGAGAAGCCCCCACACTGGTACCAGCTGCCTGGCCTAAGCTGTCAGGCATGTGCAGCCCAGACCAAATGACGTGCTTCGCTGCGCCTTGGCCATCTTGAATGTTCCACATAAGGTTGATGCTCTGTTCATCAAAGACTATCTGCAAGATCTTGCTGACCAGATAACATAATGCATGCAAGTTTTGTCCCAGAAGGTGACAAGCATTTACTGAATGAAGAATGAGGCTGGCTGAGGAAAATATTATTTTCCTGAAAACATCCATGCATTTTGATTCCCTATCGAGAGAGCTAGTCAGTAATGGAGTTAGGGTTCAGTCTACTGGTGGACGATTGGATCACAAAGCTTTCAGGAGTAGGTGCTGAATAAGTAAGGTATAGTCACCAGGGGCAGGTCTATGTCTTCTGGCGACCTGTCTATCTATTAGTGGGCAAGAGCAAGGCTTGGCCTAAGTGCCATTAGTGTGTACGTCATGGTTTCATCGAAAGGTAGAAGTGGTTCTGTAGAAGTCAGGCCAGGTTGGAGGACCTCAGTCAGGACATTAGTTTTCACCTCACAGAGAAGTTGCAGGTTTAAAACTTCAGCAGCTCATCTGATCACCACTGAAAAATAAACTAATTAATCTATGAAAGGGCCAGGGGGAGAAATTAACTGTGTCAGGGGAGCTGTTTAGTCCACTGACGTCCTGAAGATCCATAAAAAGATGTTCTTCATCATAATGGAATGCATCACTCTCGTCATCGCCAGTATCATCGCGTTGATTGTGTTCTGGGTCTGAGACAAAAGGAATGTGAAGCATCCTAGGCAGTGTTCTGTCCAAGTCAGAAAGTTTGGTCCTGCTATGTCAAAAGGTTGTGGAGGGCACGACTTTGGTCAAGGATGTGTTGAGTTCACTTCAGAGTCCAATAAAATGATGGATTCTTCCTCCGATGTTGGAGGCATCAGTGGTGGCGTCGGCATGGCAGGGACCAGCGAGGATCGTGGCACTGGATTTGAAGTCAGGTTGGGCATCAGTGCTGAGTCGGGGCATACTTCACAGAAGAATCAAGTGGAGCGTGTGGTATAGAGGATGGATCCGCTGGCGGTAGCCCACCTGGAGTCCTCCTCAGATCCTTGGGGTCCAAAGGTACTCCAGAGGGAGCATGAAGGCTGCCAAAGATGCACAAAATGTTTTTTTTAAAGCCTCGGTTTGTTGCAGTGTTGCCAATGGACCCGAGAACTTGGGATGCATCGATATGAGCTCTAGAATTGTTTACTCGGTAGGAAAGCGGGAGCGGGATCAGGAGGCACTGTGATATCCTTGAAACTTCTCTGGACGAGAGTGGTGGGGCAAAGGAGAACCACACTTTAATTTCTTGTATTTATTTTTGGACTAAGACTTACCTGACGACTTTGTACCATTCGTGGGAACAGACTTGAGAACAGCAACGGTCTGGTCCTTGACTGGGACTGGCCCTAACTAGCCTTCAGGTGGTGCTCAACTGGAAGAGAGCTTGGCTGTGCAGTCTTGGGATTCATCCGGGTGCAGTATCCGCAGGACTTTCAGTCATGGAAAAATACAAGGTACCAGAGACAGTGACAATCCCTAAAGATTAAACCCTGTAGTCTTCATAGGGGACATGCTTCCTTGCACACTGTAGGAGCATTTGTAGAGAAAAAAGTCATCAAAAAGATCAGAAAATATAGAGGAAGCAAGGTCTGGATCCATGTCCAAAGACGCAGAAAGGAAGTAACTGACAGTGGGTGGGGAGGCACAAATGTGTCTTCAGCATCACTTCTGGGGCAGTAAAAAGTACATGTAGAACAGCACGATTACACCTGCTGGAGTGCAAAAGCAACGGGGAGAAAAAACTTCAGATCCAGTCTGGAGAATGAGGGTATTCAGAAGGTGGGGAATCTGCAGTCAGATGCATCCATTGGAATCTTGCCACCTGCTGGCATGGAGAAGGACCGGGTAGGGGCAGATGCAGCCATGTTCTTCCAGAGTGGTCTTGTGCTTTGGCAACTCTTCCCTCTACGTTTGTTAGACAAGTTAAAGTACTGTGGTTGTACCTGAAACTCATACCTGCTCCAGGCTACTTTCTATAATAGATGACAAAATTGCGAACGTGGCCCTTCTTGATCTTTCTATGGGGGTCTGTAAGGGAAAAAAAGTTACTTACCTGTAACTCCGGTTCTCCAGCATTATCTTTCATAGAGTCACATGCTTGAATTGTTCCCCATTGTCAAACTGGGAAACCAGTAACAATATTAATACACAGTGTACCCATGTACTCAATAGCATTGAACAAAAATGTCCATCCTAACCATATCATTGTACATAAGCCGAAATCCGGCCAATCAGAGGCCCAGCCCCTCAGCTACTCCCTTGCCAGAGACTTCCAATTATCATGCTTTCTAACCCGTAACATATATAATAGAAATAATAGTAAACATTATATCAAGGGAGGGGGGTGGGTCACATGTAAATCTATGAAAGATACCAAAGCTGGAGAACCGGAGTTACAGGTAATCTCTTCCCTTCCACAGCACTGAATCTTTCAGAGATTGGCATGCTGGGCTTCAGGTTATCATAGCAGTATTATACACAGCAGATGAAGGTGTGAATGAGGCTTAATCGTTGAGGAGAGGTTTTAAAGTCCCACGTGAACCACCACAGTTTCTCTGCTGGTCTGCACGGTAACGCAGTGATGCTTAAAGGTGTGTGTTGTTCTCCACGGCTCTGCTCTGGAAATGTCTCTTAAAGAGATCCCTGTGAAGAGACCAGTCATCGCTACCACAGCTCTCGAGGCCTGTGCTTTGTGACTTTCTCAATGGTCTCTTCATTGATGCATGAGCCGTGGTAATAGAAGCAGCAACCCAGCTTACTAGAAATTCCCAGAATAAAGCTTTCATGAATGCTTTCACATCTCTTTGTGAGTATAAGGCTAAATTCTTTGGAGATCCTAATAACCTAGCTCGTGCGGCCAAGTGAACCTTAACTGACATGAATGATAATTCAGAGTGAGCTACACGCAAAAGCTAAGAACTGGTGTTGTGCCATCTCTAGCAGATTTATTGTTTCCTTTTCTGCCCAGGCTACAAAATATTTCAATTTTAGATTATATGTCCTTATAGTTGAAGGAGCTCAGGCCTCTTTTAGAAAAACTTTATTGTAGGAAAGTATCCTCCTTTTGGCATGGTTATCTTCACTTTTTGCCTGCTGTCACTGTGTTTTGACAATTTTCACTGGGATCCTGCTAACCGGGACCCCAGTGATTGTGCTCCCTCCCTCTAAATCCGGTTGCTTAGGACTTTGCACACCCCACAATTGGCACACTGGTGCCCCCATATAAGTCCCTAGTATATGGTACTTGGGCACCAAGGGCATTGGGGCACCAGGGGTTCCCCAGGGGCTGCAGCATGTATGTGCAACCCATGGAGCCCATTCAAAATGTGTCTACTCTGCAGGCCTGCCATTGCCGTCTGCATGATAAGGTGCATGCACCCTTTCACTACAGGTCACTGAACAAGGTCACTGTAAGTCACCCTTATAGTAGGCCCTCCTAGCCCAGAGGGCAGGGTGCAGGTACCTGTGTGTGAGGGCACCGCTGCATGAGCAGAGGTGCCCCCACGAACTCCAGCTCCATTACACTGGACTTCGTAAGTGCGGAGAAGCCATTTTACCAGTGCACTGGACACAGATCACTCCCTACCTGTGTCCCACACATAATGGTAACTCCGAACCTGGGCATGTTTGATAGAAAATATGTCAGACTCATACCCGAATAATGTTGCCAGTATTGGTTGTTTGGTTCCATGCACTCTGGGGGCTTCTTAGAGTACCCCCAGCATTGCTCCTACCAGTCCTCTGGGGTTTTCCGGGCAGCCTGCGCTGCTGCCCCCCCCTCAGATAGGATTCTGCCCTCCCTCTTCTTGACCAGCTCAGGCAGAACAAAGGATTTCCTGTGGGAGAGGGAGGTAACACTCTCTCCCTTGGAAATAGGTGTTACATGGCTTGGAAAGGGTAGGCTCCCCAAGCCACTGGTATGCTTTGAAGGGCACATTTGGTGTCCTCCTTGCATAAACTGGTTTGCACCAGTCCAGGGACCCCCCCGATCCGTGCTCTGGCACAAACTGGACAATGGAAAGGAGAGTGACCACTCCCCTGTCCATCACCACCCCAGGGGTGGTGCCCAGAGCTCCTCCAGAGGGTTCCTGGGTTCTGCCATCTTGAATCCAAGGTAGACAGGGACCTCTGGGAGCATCTGAGTGGCCAGGTCAGGCAGATGACGTTACAGCGCCTTCCTGATAGGTGGTCACCCTGATAGGTGACCAATCCCTCTTCCTGGCTATTTAGGATCTCCTTCTTGGGTGGGTCCTCAGATTCGACGTGCAAGATTCCAGCAGCACTCCCCTGCATCATTTACTTCATCTTCTGGCCACTGGGACTGCAACCGGACCCTCCAGGAACCAACAATCCGCAACTACAGCGATGACTCCGCTCTGCTACATTGTTTCTCCGGCTCCTTCCAGCAACTGCAACATTTCCCTAGCTGTGCATCGTCTGAGGCCGGCGAGTCTTCAGCCTGCACAAGAAACAAGAAGGAATCTCCTTTGGAGTAAAGGAGTCACTCCCCTGCATCCGCAGGCACCAACTACAATGACTGGCTGCGTGGATCTTCTCTCCTCCAGAGCTGCGTGGATCCTGCCTCCCTGGTGGTGGTCTGGAGTGGTCCCCTTGGTCCTTTCTACCAGCTGTCCAACTTGGGAGACGGTAAGCCCTTGGCTGTCCTTGCAGGACAGTACCCCTCTGCACTGGGACTCTTGCAGCTACCAAGGCGTGTTTGTTCTTCCTGTAAGGGAACTTCAGGCTCCGTGTAGGCAGGGTCCCCAGCACTCCTTCCTGCAAAGCACAGTCCCCCTGCCTGCTACTCCTGCAACATGGGGCTCCTCTTTAGGTGTCATGAGTGGGCCTCACTGAGACTTGTGCCTGCTGCCAGTGGGTTGCCTGTGGGGGCTGCCTCCATTTCTTGTGACTCTCCCAGCTGCTGAGGGTCACCCCGGTCTCCCCTCCTTGGGTTGAGTCCCCTGGACCTTGCTGGTCCTCTTCAGCCTTGCAAACCTTCTGACTCTTGCATTTGCCAAGGCTTGTGGTTTTCCAGCACCACTAACCAACTGCATGTCGAGTGCTGACATGGGACATCACTTCTGGGACTCCTCTTTGGCTCCTGTGCTGCACTGCAGACTGTCTTCGTCGACCTCGTCCTGCATCCACAGAAGGGTAGGTAGTGGCTCCTGCCACAACCGGACAGTCCATCACAAACTGGACTTGTTCCCCTTCCTTTGCAGGTCCTCCTCTGCCAGGATTTACCTTTGGGTTCTTCCAGTCTTGTTTGGGTCTTGCACAATCCTTTTCTAAAGTCCTCCTGTTTATTCTGGGGAATACCAGGTACTTACCTCTTCTCTCCTTGTCGCTGGGGACACCTTGGTACTTACCTTTTGGGGTTCCTCAAGTTCCCCTCTACTGATTCCACCTCCTTGGGTGGGGGGCTGCCTTTCACATTCCACTTTTTAGTATATGGTTTGGCCCTCCCCCAGGGCACTCACTATTTGCTTTTACCAATGCCTACTACTTTCTATGCTATTTACCAATTGCTAATGTGTATATAGTAGTGTGTTTACTTACCTCCAGTTGGGGTATTGCATGCATAGTATTTTAGTATTTGTGTTACCATAATAAAGTACATTTATTTTTGTAACACTGAGTGTTTTCTTTCATGTGTGTAAGTGCTGTGTGACAACAGTGATACTGCATAAGCTTTGCATGTCTCTTAGATAAGCCTTGGTTGCTCATCCACAGCTACCTCTAGAGAGCCCTGGCTTCTAGGCACGGCCTACACCTCACTAATAGGGGATACCTGGGCCTGGTATAAGGTGATAATATCATAGGTGCTCACCACACACCTGGCCAGCTTCCTACATTTATATTCTCCAGAAATTTTTATTTGCCCATATTCTAGGTCTAGATGAGCTATTAAGTGAAGGGAGTGGCGGTTATGGGAAGTATTCATGCTCTATTCTTTAAGAGCAATTTCACATCTGGCTTGACCTGAATTGGTTTCTCCACACACATTTCCTACACATCTGCATACCAATGCTGATGTGCCGGTGTCGTTGCCTGCAAGACTAACCTGCAACATTCACTTCTTTTTTTGCACGTCACGCTTGAAGTCAGTGGTACTGGTGGTTATGTATACAAAAGGTCCCTATTGAGCCTAGGCAAAGCCATCTGCTGGTAAGGTTTTTGCAATTTAATTCTGATCTTTCGCAAACATTACTCACTGAGGTCTGCCCCATCACTGAAATAACTGGGATTGCTTGACTACTACCAACCGTGTGTGTTTGAGTAATGCTCAATTAAGTTGCGTAGTATGTTGTTTATTATCCTCGATATGATCCGCTGAGATCCACCTTGCAGTAATTAGCCCAGTTCCATAATTGTTGTGCTTGTTGCAAGAGAAGCAGTGATCTTCCTCCTTTCTTTTGAATATAGAACAGGATGGTAGCGTTGTCGTTCTCGCCATGACATGACCATCACGTACTAAAGGAAGAAAGACTTTTAGCCCCAACCAGATTGGTCTCAGCTTGAGGGTATGTAAGTGGAATTGAGATTCCCTTTTGGCCATAAGCCAATGATGTTTATGTTGTGTAAATCGGCGCCCCATCCAGCTAGACCTCCATCTGTTGTCAAGAGGAGATGAGGTTCTACTGGCTGCAATGGTTGTTCTTTAAAAATGTTTACCTTCCTTATCAACCACTGATGTGCAGAGTTATTTGTACTGTGTTGTCCCATCCTCCGTAAATTTGTTTCCACTGCTTGCTTACTCGCGCCTTTATTATTCTCATACAAAGACGGCAGTGAGGTATCAACTGAATACATGACAACATTGTTCCCGGCATCTATTTGAGAACTCTTACAAAGGTTTGGCTGAAAGATATGTAGCTTCTGCAAGGTTGTGCAAAAAACATTCACAAATTTGGCTTGTGTGGGATCAGGAGAATGGCCCCATAGCATGACACTTGACTTGGGAAGGGCAGCTTGGACATTGTATTGCACAATCTTGTGATTGGGTTGTGGGCTGCTGGCTGGGCTCCTAAGATGCTGCACCATGTATATTATATCAAGCATTTGTCGCAAATGCTTTAAATACACTTTATGCATAAACATGCACATTACCTGTACTGCTAGAAAAAAAAAAGTTAAAAAAAAAACATCAATAAATGTAGCTTCGCTTATAAGTTTGCTTATCCTAACTCGAGATGCAAACCCTATTCCCCTGGACGTTACTATTCTTGTAACTAAAGATAGCAGATCTTTGCTCAACGGTAGATTTGATTTATTTTCGCTGAGGGACAGGCCTTGTATTGAAGGGTTTATTGTCAAGCTAGTCACGTACTGTGCTTTCTGTAGGTTGTCTGCACTTCTAAGCCAGTCATCCAGGTGTGGATAGGCCATACCTCATTTCTTTCCTTCTTATGAAGGCTGCAATAGGTTCTATAAACTTTGTGAACACTCATGGGGCTGATTGAGTCCAAATGGAAGGACTTTGAATTCACAGTGATGGCCTGCTACCACAAACCCAAGGTTCCTTCTGTGAATCAAGTGAATTGGGATATTGAAACAGCCATCATCTAAATCTACGGAAGATAAAAGATCGCCCTTCTTGAGTTGAATTTCCTGTAATGTAATCATGCAAAAAAAAACTTATGAATTTGTTCAGATTCCTTACATCCAACACTGGTCGCCAATTTCCTGATTTTTTAATATGAGAAAGATTTGATAGTAAAATCCCAAGTTCCTTTCCTCTGATGGCACAGCTTCCCCCACTGCTTCTTCCGCTTTAGCCCTTCCTGCTGCAGCTCTTGAGTGTTTGTGTCCTTCTGTCTTGGGTGGCAGAGATGCAGATTCCTGCAGAAATTCCAGTCTATGATCATTATTGATAATATTGAAAAACCCATCTGCCTGTGGGTATCTCTTGCAAGTCCTTTAGAAAATATTGCATCCCGCCTCCCACTGGCAGCTAAACTAGAGAAGAGGTGCTGTGGGTTAAGTCAGGTTCTCCCTCCTTTCGTCTCATATTTCGAGAACCGATTACCTCTTCAAAGCTATCCTGATATGGGTTTCTGGTCTCACTGTTGCCTTTGTTGTCTGTACCATTGGTCATAAGCTTCGTATTAAAATCATTATTCCCACCAAAGGGCATCTCCATCACCTGTGATTGAACCTCTGGTCTGAACGAGGTACTTTTTAACCAGCCATACCTCTGCATGTCTCTTGCATTTCCAATTTGTCTACAAGTGCAGGAGGATGCATCCATCATCGCTTTGATTAACGAAGTGGAGGCTTGTTCCCCATTGTTCGATATAGCTCTAGCTCGATCCCAGTATTCCTTTGGTAGCTTTTCTAGGAAGGATGCTGTATTGCTCCACAGTTGCCTGTCGAATCCAGTGATTTGAACTGGTAAGTTGGCTACCTGATGTGCATCAGTACAGGAAACATTTAATCTCTCGCCCACTGAATCCCTTTTTCTACCTTCCTCATCTGTAGGAGCTGTTCAAGGGGTTACTCGATCTTCGGTGTGCTGCGACTGATACTACCGAGTCGGTTTTAACCAGATTCAAGGTACTGGCCGAAGCCGTATCGATGGCCCTGTATTGTTCTTGATTCCTGACAATTTAATGGAGGCTGTGGCGGGGTTTCACGTTAACGTGAAGACATTCTTCCCATAGATGGTTTAGTAGCGGAATTGATCTAGCACTCATCCTTTTTCTTAAAAATCAAAACAAAAACAGGTTTTCGCAACCGTAGAAAGATTGAAATGTTCAGATGCTTTCTCTATTAAAGAGTAAAACTCCCTAATGTCATCAGTGGAAGAATCTCTGTGTGCCATTTCTGAGTGTGAGCCACGAAGAATTATAAATTATTTCCATTCTGACTCAGGTTCCCAGTAGATGCCTCTGGATTATTATTATATGAAAACGTGGTGTCGTTCGACAATTCTCCCACGTGCATCATTATCAACCTATATTCAGTCGCTCTTATGGCTATCATCACCATCTGGGTTATTGGAGTCATCGTCGGACATACTCCGTAACTTTTTGGGAGAGTTGTGCATTTGCTGCAACATTCCTGGCATACAAAGGTTCTTTTAAGTGCTTATTTTGGCAGTGGTCCTATTGGCAGCATCATTGGTGGTTGTGGAGTGCCTACTACCTCAGGGTGGGGTTGTGTTTCAACAGGTGGTGGCAGACTCCAGTAAAGGTCCTTTATCATACCTTGTAGTGAATTCAACATTTGCATAGTCTCCTGTACCAGGACCCCTTAGGAATAAACCCATTCTTGCTTGTAGCTGCGAAGCAGCGGTTTTGGTGACAAATTTACGATCTGTATGTTGTGACTGTATACGCTCTGCATAATAGTCATCAGAATTCATTTACCGAATATTTAGGGTCTGATTTAAATATTGGCGGAGGGGTTACTCTGACACAACGGTGACAGATATGTCCGCTGAAATATAAATTCCATTAAAAACGATGAGATTTAGATTTCGGCAGATGGGATATACGTCAGCGTTGTGACGGAGTAACCCATCCGTCAATACCTGAATAAGGCCCTTAATTCCTCCGGGTGCGTAGCCCTCCTTTCGTCCTCTGAGCTTTCATTGTCACCGACAGAAGCTGCAATGTGATGCAAATCTGGATTGTCTTCTTGTCCAGAAGAAGCATATTGTAATTTTTTTTGGTGGTGGTAATGTGACTGGAGACACCATCTATGTACACAGAGGCAAAACCAAGGATACTGGCCTAACCGACCCAGACGGTACCACCCATACTACAGGATGACTTGGGGATTGCATGGTATACTGTTATTTGAGCTTGGACACTCCATTTGTTTTACTGCTAACAGGGACGAGTTATCCATCATCGATGGGTGCTCCTCGGGCATATTTTGAGCAACCATTTTCACAGACTGATTTTCTACCGAAGGCGGATTTGTCAAATACAACAGCGTTACTGTTGACGTGTTAGAAGTGATTTCAAAGGAATTTCTGTCGACGAGGTAGTCGATGGTGCAGTGAAGGCCAATGGAAGTTTCTTCGTCGACAGAGTTGTCTGAGCTATCGACTAACTTAATCGCTGGTGAACTTCCTGGCATACTGGACACTTTCAGTTCTCTTTGTCGTCACCGAACACCTTGTGTACTCACCATGGCCTGAGGCAGAGGTAATCTTGGATCCCTTTGCCGGGACTCGTTTTCACTACGGAGCACACACTTCGCCTTATGTGTATGCTTCTTACGACGTTCAACCTTTTCATACTTTGAAGCAACTGCCAGTGGGTGACCAACTGTGTGACCCTTGGAAGCAGGGTCAGAGGGTTCCAGAGCCCGTTTACAAGTCTTATGCGCAGACACCTTTAATGAGGACCCGTAAGGGTTACTTTGATGTTTGGAAGGAGTAACCTACATCTGTTTCCAAAACAGTAAAAGCCAGCTTTCTTTCAGGATCCTTCAAGGTCTTTGTGGAAAAGGTTGAACTAATGTCACACTCTGACTAGGATGTAAGCAACATAAGCACTTTGAGTGCAGATCCTCCAAATAAATGCTCTTCTTTGTGCAAGTCTTACAGGATTAAATAAATACTTCTTGAGTGGAATTTCAGCCAGGTTAAAAAAAAAAAGATGTTCTACTGCTGAGATGAAGGAATGAATTGTAAAGTCCAAAGGGTTCCTCACCCTGAACGTGTGGTAGAAAATCTTGACAGTAGGAAGCCACTGTCAAAAAGGCAGCTGAGGGGTCTGGCCATTGATTGGCTAGAGTTCAGGTCATGTAAAGTGATGTGGATAAGGTGGAAAATTCGGTTTGTATTTCAATGTTAGTGAGTGTATGAGAACAATGGTCTATTAACGTTGTTACTGGTGTTTCCAGTCTGATGACGGGGAATAATTCAAGCATGTGAATCTATGAACGGTTAAATGCTCGAGAGAGGAAGGTTCTACTAGCATAGATGGATGTGAGGGCTGAAGCCATTTCTTTGTTAGTTTTTATGGACTGCATTATGTCCACATCCTTGCTAAAAATTGATTAGTCAGCAAATGGCATATCCAGCATCCTACTTTTGGGAGCTATGGTCTGAATGATGCACTGAAGACCCAACTCTGGAGACCACATTTTTCTAATGTCTGAAGCAGGTCATAGCTATGCTACAAACTATGGATATACCAGTTATGGAAACTGATTAACTCTCCATCGGGGAAGATGACTTTTGAATAGACTCTTCTGCTTGTGTGAGACCATGCAACGGATAGCAATTAAACTACAGACCACTCATGTAACAGATAGCACAAGACTAAACCACTCAGGTAATGGATAGCATGAAACTACACACCACTCATGCAATGGATAGCATGAATCTATGGATCACTCATGGAATGCAAAGCAATAAAACTACAGACCACTCATGCAACAGATAGCATGAATCTATGGATCACTCACCAAATGGATAGCATGAAACTATAGACTATTCATGCAACAGATAGCATGACACTACAGACCAGTCATGCAATGGATAGCATGAAACTACAGATGCAGGGTTAGCCAAATGCTCAGGCCTTCAGTGAAGGTTGGTGCCTCAGGTTCACTCGAACTATTGACAAGCACTTGCGAGTGAGCACAGCGAGGCAGACACCGGTACGGGACCTACGCAAGCCTGTGAATGAGACGGAGCAGGCTGAAGTGAACCCAGTCTCTATGATCAGAGATACACCACAATCTTCCCTTAAAGAAACACCACCAGCAGTTCAAGATTTATGCACCTTTTACTAAATATTACATCTCGAAAGAAAAAAAAGAACAGAAGGCCTTGTAAAAAATATTATGTACAATATATATTTCTAAAAAACGAAAAAGTGAGACATGGCTTTTTGGAAATAGTGACGCGTACACAATACAATTTCATTTCTCTGTGAGCGTGTAGGTTTCTGTCTTTTCTTCTTAAAGACGTGATGGGGCAATAATTTAAATAGAATAAATAATGAGGGGGTTATAAATAAAAGGTGGCCCGCGTCATTCCTGTGCCTTGCCGTGTTGAGCTGCATCCACGCAGCAGCTGGACTCGCGCTGCTGCCTGTTCCTGCCACTGGGGGTAGCCTGTCCTTCGCTCGAATGTGCCTGTCCTTGGCTCATTAGTGGGAATGTGGAAAGTGTCTGTGTGTGTGTGTGTGTGTGTCCACATGCACACTGGAAAAGGTATGCAAGTTTGTGGGGTAGAATTGTTAATGAGGCTTTAACGCCAGCACAGCTTGGTTTACATGCAGAAGGTAAAATTGATATTCTGTCCAGTGCTGGACCATGTGAGGTTCTCATGTAGTTTATGAGGGTGTGGCCTCTGACTGGCTAGAGTTCAGGTCATGTAAAATGATGTGGATAGGACGGAAAATTCTGAGAACCGGCTCTAAGATGTACAGCTAAGAGTGGTGTTTACTGAATTTGTACATCAGCGAGAGACAGTACCGAACCAAGTGAGTTTCTTATGCAACTCATGATGAGAACCGTCTCTAAGACACACAGTAAAAAGTGTCATTTATTGAGTTTGTACATCAGCGAGAGAATTCAAGATCACACTACACATGCTGGCACTAGAGAGGTCCTTTGTGGACAAAATGTCTGTCGCCAGCAGCAGGTCACAAGTGAGGACACCAGCTGCCATGAACACTAAGGGACAGGAATTCCATATGTACCATGGAAGGCAGTGCATTGCCTCACACTAGGGATTGGTCACTTCTCAAGAGTGCTGTAGTGGAGTTTAATGCATGCTTGCATGGAATTGGTCCATTGTGAGAGGTGATGCTGGAGGGTGACAATTACTAGGACAAAATTAGTTATTTGAGAAAAGTGGACATGCAAGTGTGGCACAAAAGAACTGGTCAACTGTGGAAAAGTTTTGACGACCTATTCTGTGTGCGTGCACACATACAAACCCACACACACAGCTGCTGAGCTAGTCCCACCACTGGGTGTGCGGTGAAGGTTGGCTGACAAACTCATGCTCTGCCCGACCACAATAGCAAGTTCTACTTTTTCATGGAAAAAAGGGAAATCAACCTATACTCCTAACACATACCCTCCCCCCCAATGCAGCGTGTGTATTCGTGCAAATGATGAAGTTGCTATCTCTGACCCACTAAAGGGCGGGCCATTGGTGAAGTATACACCAGGCACCCCTACCTAGCAGGGATGCAGTGCAAACTAGGGATCCGGAGCCCTGGCAAGAGGGTAAGTGTGAAGGGGGAGGTTTGCGAACTGGCAGGCTCGCGTGTGTAGTTGCTGATACTTCGAGAGGACAGCACTCATGGACCACACTCCAGTAAAATGGGTGGACGTGCTTCCTGTGGCAACCCTTTAGTGGCAGGCTGGCTATCCGAAAAAAAGGAAAAGGTTGAGTGCTAGCCATGTGAGCGGCCGAAGGGCCATTACGGGAAAAGCATTGAGCATCTGAGTTCAAGAAGCAGGGCAGATTTCAGAGTTGGGTGGAGGCACCGGGGTGGTGCTGTTAAACAGGACTCTTCCAAGCAGAGGGCGTTGGCTCCTGCTGCCTTCGGGCCTGGCCTTGCTCCATAGGCGCGCTAGATCCTACTAGGGAACTACATGTCAGTGGCACGTACTACCGTCACTCAAGACAGAACGCAACAAAAGGCACTAGAAATACAGACATTGATCCTCTATAAATACATCCCAACTCCCTTGCCAACCCCCCCCAACCCTCCCAGGAATGAGACAAGAGGATCACCAGGGTTAGAGTTCTCTCCCCCCCCCTCCACCCACCAGAGACCTTAGAACAGGTAGTGAGGGAAGCTGAGATTACTCAAGCTGCTGCAGCCTTCCAAGGATCACCAAAGGATGGATGAATCCATTTCCACATCCAGCCCCCAAGAGACATGAAGAAGTCTAAGAGCACCGCCCTGCACTCGTACTTCAACCCCGATCCGCTGCTAGTGGCAAATGGTCCATCTTATATCCTGGAAGCCGGCAAAGTCCACCGGACGGCCAACCGTGGGAATAGACAACGGCGAGCAGTCTAGCGCCGGCTGTCTTGCATCCTGCCTTCAAAGTGCTTACACCAACAGCCACCTGCACCAGGGGAGCAGGTCTTCCTCCAGGGAGATGCCTCGCACGTCTTACGAAAAAAGGAGGCTGGCGAAAGATAGCACAATTCGCCACCAGCAATGTGATCTTCAGCCAGTCAAGTGATATGTTCATGGGGTAAAAAAAAAAAAAAAACACAAAAGGAAATGTGATCTTCCCCCCTCTTCAGGAGGGTAAAGGAACACTCCATCCTGATTTGATCAGACAAGCAGCCAGCAATGCATCCTAAGATGCTGATTGATACGCTATAGGGTGGCCAATGCCGCAGATAAATCTGGGGTGTCACCAACACACCTTCCAAGAATCCCCTGAATTGCCCCTCAGCATGGACTGGAAGAGGCTTTAGCAGGACCTCGACACCGCTTTCGGCGAGCGGAGATGAAAGTTCACGATTGCAGCTTTCTCCCGGTCTCAGAGTGTTGAACTTATAGCTAGTGTTTCACCAATATTGTCTTTTTGTTCAAATAAAATGTGTTCTCCCCTTTTGAAGCTGCAGTCCACGCGCTGGCTTCTGGGACTTCCTATGGTGACGGATGCCCATCCGCTCAGCTGTTGCTTGAAATCAAGTTGATGACTTGCTCCAGCTTCTGGCGCAACTTATGCTTCCGACAGTAGGCATCCCGGTCTAGTGCAGTCAGGATCTGCAAGGGGAGGAAAGAAACAGAAGCATTAGGGACCAACAAAGCAGGAACGGTCTGATTCCGAGGCAGTCTAGGCCAGTGGTTCCCAACCTGCGGTTCGGGGACCTATGGGGGCGCGCAGAGTCTCCTCAGGGGGTCCACAACTGCTTAGAAAATGAATATTAACAGATTAATAAAGTGTATATAAACTAGCTAAATGTACACGTGTAACATTTTTAACATACTGTAAATGTCAAGGGATTTGAAATTGGAGGCTAAAAATTAAATTAGTGTCCTCAGATAGATTGGTGGGAGCAGAGCAGGTGCGTCAAGAAGAATATAATATGGATGATGTGTGGCTTCAATTGAATCCAGAGAAGCTCCACACTTACTATGAAAATTTTTATTTATTTTTTATTTATACTTGTTTGTTAAGTAAAATTTGTTGTCATTCGTGTTTGATAAATGTTTGTTTCTGTATTTTGTGTGGTTCAAATCATCGCCAAGGTTTGGAACTGGGTCTACGGTTTCCAGTAAAGACTCAATTGGTACTGGTGGGGGGGTGGGAGGGGCATGCATTCCAATAATGATACAGTTGGGGTCCCTGGGTTCCAGTAATGATAAAGTGGGGGTCCACATAAGTCAAAATGTTGACGACCACTGATCTAGGCAGTGCCACTACAACACAAAGTTATGCTCCCTACACCCATTGGAGCAATCAAAGGAGCTGCAATGCAGCTCTGAACACCAAGAAACGAAGGAAGGACAGAAATGGAACATTCAGGGTTAGCAAGAAGCCGACTAGAGTGAGCCGAAGGTTGCGGACTAGCTTTTGGTGTACGGCAGCTTTACAGCAGAGAGGGCGGCATCTACCATCTCACCGCAGAAGCTGCGAGAGGCGCTCCTGGTACACAAGCATGCACAAGAAAAGACAGCATGCAGGGGAAAGCAGGTACAAGCACCGCCGAGGGGGAACAGGAATGTAACTAAGGAAACTGTAGAACTCAATCCACAGTAAGACGCAGAGCCAGTCCTGGAGGGGTTCGACTGAGGGCGGCTGTTAGCGAGTCAGGGTGCTGCCTGAAGTTCACGTAACCCTTATTCCTATACTCCTGGGTGGGCTCTTTTGTCAGGTTTCTGCTTCAAGGCTCTCTAAGAATTAAGAAAAGATGGTTGGGCAGTGGGCTCCTTGAAGGCTATGATTCTCTGCGCACTCTTGAAAACAGCTTGAAGGACTTGCTGAGTTCGAATACAAAGCTCTTCCCATCTCCTTGATAACAAGTGGACCACCAAGGTTATATACCTTGGTGGTCTACAAAGGTCCATCTCACAGTATGAACTTTTTATACAGTCTGGAAAACCCTGATGCGTACTTGAGTGAAGCTCGACTGTCCTCCCTGATGGGCGTCTGATTCGCATTTGGTCAAGCAATGCCCTGTGCTCTTTGGGAAGTGTTGGGCTGTAATGAGGCAAAAGCATGTGGAGCCAGGGAATGTTCTCTTTGACCATCATCCCTTTCTGCTTTCATTAGAAGCTGGAGTCTGTGGTGTTCCATTCTGAAGGGCGCCGACTCTCTGCTTCTAATCGAAGCTGCAAGTTTATGGGCGTCCTTTCGACAGGTTAATGATTCCTTGGGCCCTATAACAGGCACTACAAGTTTCCTTGGTACCCTCTATGAAGAATACGTGACTATCTGTGCTACTAATGGAAGTAAAGGTCATTAACCGGTAATCCTATCACGGGTCTGATTCTACTATTCATAAGAGGTGGAATATCGATGTGCATGTACAGTATACCGGAACACGAGTAATTTACCCAGAAAACGTACAGGAGTGGGGGCGGCTTGGTCAGTAAGATTAAGGGGGCGTGAGCTGCAGATTTTTCAACAATCGTGCTGGCATATCTTGTTAAAATACATTATGATAAGCACGACGCGAGTACGGCTTAAGAGGTCGTGGAAAAATAGAAGTGTTGGTTGTTAGGGGTACTTAAAACAACAGTTTTTAAATTAACCAAGGTTTAAGGCAGAGATGAGAGAGAGCCTGTGTGTTTTTGTCGGTGTGGGCATGTAAAAATCCAGTATGAAATCCGACAGACGCTTCCCCATACCCGACTGAAAGAACCTGTACCCAACCATTTACAACAGACTAAATTTTTTTGGGGGGTGAAGGGGATTAACACACCGGACACAACCCCCGAAGCTTCGCCCATGTACAGGAGTCAGCATTTTAACACAATCAGTCAAATTAGACATGTAAATGACAATGACCAAATGTACAATTGACTAAACGCGACACTTTGGGCCCTTGTTTTTAACTGTACAGGGAATGGAGCTCACACTTATGTTATACAATAGCGATGATGTTTTGCCTCTTTGGAGCGCTTTATGTCCAGTCGAGAGTGACCATGGCAGTTTTCTTCCATTTAAATATGGCTCCTATATGCCTCCGCCTTCTATGTATTGTATTGTAATTATATAGTGCGTATTACCCCTGAGAAGGGTTGGAAGTGCTTTTCTGCTAATAGTACGCTATTCCAGAACACAAAAGGGATTAGTAGTGGATTAGTAGAGGGAAATATGAGTTAGGGGGACATGTGAGTCCGTTAGTTGGATTGAATAGGATAATTGGGGGATGGAAGATGGAAGAGTTTAGAGAGTGTTAGTTGGGAGATCATAGTAGTAAAATGAGTTTTGGGATGAGTCAAAGAGGATACATGAGGGAAGGATTTAGAGAGGGTTTTTTGTTTTTTGGGAGATAAGCGGGAAAGTTTGAATGAAAACTAATTTATGTTCCAGGGGTTGCGTTTACTAGATGTCTAACCGAGTCTGCTAGGTCGTCAACCTTTTTTCCACACCTACAAGGGATTTTTCTACATCTGTTGAGGTATTTGCTTCAGTCGTTTATTCTTTCGGTCAGTGCCCTTGATTTTTTTTGTCAGCAGGTGCCCTCCTTGTGGCCAAATGTGAAAGAAGGTGGGCGCGTCATGTGGCCACTGGTTCATATTGCCCAGGTGTGCAGTGGCATGCAAACACCATGCGCGGTGTGATGTTCCCTTCCCACGCGGAGGGTACAAGCAGCCCTCAGTGGACACAGCACAAGGCAATGCCTGGGGAGGAGCTACTCACCTCTTCCCTGTATTTATTGATGTAGAAGTAGAGCTCGCTGAGTGCACTCAGAGACTGGAACTCGTTGGCGTGGATGCGGGACTGCTCCACCAGGTACGCATCCATGTCCTGGTCACTGATGGAGGCCATCTTCCCGATGTCCCGGTAGTACCTACCGGAGGAGAACAAGCGATCAGAAATGAGCACGAGAAACAACTACTCTGGACTTTTGTTTAGTATTTCAGCATCTGGCAGCACAGTCGGAGAAGGGAGTCTTAGAAGAGGGTGGGAAGAGATGCACATGACCAGAGTCATTGCTTAAACCCCTCAGGTCACTGGGGACAGCACAGCAAGCTCTCATCCCACACAGCCGAGGTAGCCCTAAAGCCGCACAGAACACACTGGCTCAGCAGCATTGATGGGGTTCAAGTCACACAGAACATACCGGCTCAGGATCCAGACAGCAGGGTTTTCCCTCTGGTTACAGACACCCTGTAGGTTTAGGTCTCAGAACAAGCTATCTTGGATTTGTTTTTTTGTTTTTAATAACCAAATTTATTGATTTATTGCACAAGCCACCATAACAAGTGTGATCACCAAGCCTTAGTTTAAGCTCCACCTCATGAATAACCATTGTCCGAGCCCTTGTGTGCATGTGGACAACATTACTGCAGGGTAACGAGTCCAAAATGATCCCACCCCTTGCTCCATATCTTAGTGTGTTTCTTTTCCAAGCAGCCTCGAGCTTCATACACCAGCTTCTCTTGTTGTGCACACAAGTCCACCCCTCACATTAACCACATTTTACAGGCTCCAGCACCACAGCGCACAGCCATCTCCTAGGTCACACAGATGCCCACCTTTAGGCACTGAGCTGTCCCTCAGGCTGCACATCTCAAGGCACACACAAAAAAACTATCCGACAGGCTGCGTCCCTCACCGTTCCACCCAGGTCTTGTAGTTTGGGATGTCCTTGGCATACAGTAGCTTGTTGCTGGGCGAGTCCTTGCCCAGGCGGTGCTCGGAGGTGGAGCAGGAGTCCATGAAGGTCTGTGCCACCACCGAGAGGCAGGCATCCGTGATGCTGTTCTTATGGATGTCGAAGACAAACTGCGGGTTCTTGATGACGTTCACCCAGAAGCGCAGAGGCAGGCTGGATCAGAGAGACAGAATTGGTGAGGACATGCATGCTACCCTCTCAAAGCATTGGAAAAGTCACAGTATAAAATAATATCACAGAGGGCCGCACGTGTTACAGAATTAGGATAATGCTCAATTAGTCAGAGTAAGGACCTAGACTGGATGTTGGACTCCAAGGTGCACTTCCCATTGTGTTTACAGCGGCTCCTCTAGGTGGTCATGCGCAGGCCCGGCCCTTACCTTCCTATGCCAACTCAGCAGCTCAGGCATGCCAACTTACCAGTTGCTTTTCCAGGTGTGACGCACGTCGGGATCAGTGATCTGACGCCGGTCGGCCTGCTCGTCCAGAAAATCGAACATGTATTTGATGGCCAGAGGGAGGGCGCTGCCCCGGTGTGCGGTGCTAAAGACTGTCTCAAACAGGTCGTCCACGAACTTCTGCAATGTGCCCTGCAGGAGGCAAGGGGTGCACGGCTTAGTGGCAGCGAATGGACTCTCAAAATACAAATACAGTGCAGAGGGCCAATAGTCTTGTTAGAGAGAAAATCAGGTGTTCAAAGGGCAGTTACCTGGCAAGAACTCAGGTTCCGTGAATGGCCCACAGTGAGCTGCTATTCCAGGACTAGGATAAAAACATTTTATTGCTGAGACCAAAACGCTCTGCCAGTGCTCCTCAGTAACACTACTACTGTGGCTATTTTCAGACTAACACAGAGATCTTCCAGTGTACCATACTCGCGATCTACTGAAGTACCACTTGCTGCTGCAGCATGGAAACCCACACAGAGCCCTGTAAGTGCATCTCACGCCTACCATGCAGCTCCCTTTGTGACTGCAGGACTTCGCCCCATATACCACATATACCAAAGCATGTACCATGCGACAGGCAGCACCGGGTCCTACAACTTACCCTGGTATACAGAGCATCTCCATGCTTAGGTTCTCGAACACTAGGGTAGCAGTGGCCTTTTCTACAGCTAACCTTTAAGTTAAGCGATCACAAGGGCTATTTTCACCAAACGTAATGTACTAACCATCTGCAGCAGGGGTATGCAACATAGTACATGCCAAACATCGAAGGCGTAATTCCATGCCTTTAGATGACACTTTCCTCAGTACAGTGTACGGCTAGTGACTTATTTTGGTCCTGGCATCATGCTAATCTAGCTTGTGCACACAGGCCTAGGCCTGCCCTGACTGTGCGAGGTCCAGGGCCTTTCCTGCAACCTGGAGGGATGTACCAAGTATGCCATCACAGTCAACAGACTAGTACTCTTCCAGTCCTGGATATTGTATATAAAGCGGCGGTACAGATGTTCTGTGTTTTTTGATTTCACGGTTGACCAACCATTTCAGCTTTTGTCACCCAGGAAAGTGAGAGAATGAGTGTGTGTGTGTGAGTGAGTGTGACTGTGTGAGTGTAAATGTGTGTGTAAACTTGTTAGGACTCCTGTACACTGAAACCACTACCATCCATTTTCAATGCCCCTAATGTGACAAGGTACAAGATGGATGATGGGTGTAGCTTCTCCAGGCTGTGGTAGTGTATTGCCTGAAACCCTGTGGCTATAGGGTGGAGATCACAGCACAGAAGAGGGACGTACAAGACAGGGCTACCTTTAGAAATTCCATTGAGACACTGTTGGCAAGGGGTCGCTGATTAGTTCTTCCTGTGCAAAAAGAGCAGATGATGGACGGAATGCTGAACAATGTCAAACATTCAACCCTCATCACAGGTCTGGACTTAAATCATCCATCATCTGTTCTTTTTGCTTTTGTCACCCTACGTGGAAGGGTATACCCATACGTGGGTCCCTGTGCCACTGGATTCAAGCTAGCCTGGCTGATGAGGGGTGACACCCCAAAACCGGTCACAGGATGCTTGTTTTCCATTCAGGGAGGAACGGGCAGTTCCAGCTGGACTGTTCCAATGAGGAGCAGGGTCAAGACTGATTTGCATATGGCTGGATCAAAGTTGGTTGGCGTGGTGAGCAAAACAAAGATGGATTAAACCCAGATCTTTGTGACTGGGGTCAATGTTTGCATTGTTCAGCATTCCATCCATCATCTCTTCTTTTTGTTTTTGTCGCCCTATGTGAGAAAGGTATGCCCAGATGTGGGTCCCGTGCTCACTGTGCCAGTAGATTCAAGCTAGCCTGGCTGATGAGGGTTGATATCCTGAAACTGGTCCCAGGATGCGTGTTTCAGGTCCAGGCAGGAACTGGCCTGGCAGTTCGGGCTGGACTGTTCCCATGAGGAACAGGGTCAAGACTGATCTGCATATGGTCTAAACTCTGGTACCATGGTGGGCAAAATGACAATGAATTAAACCCAGATCTGTGACTGGGGGAGTGTGTTTGCATTGTTCAGCATTCTGTCCATCATCTGTTCTTTTGGATTAGTTCTTCCTGAGCACTACCATTTGAAGATTGGGATTGCACTCGCACCTGTTATTCAAGGTAAGAAGCTTCTAGGTCTGCCTTTTTGTCTGCCCAAGGTTACTGCTTTAGAAAGGCTGATGATAGCAAGGTGAATAGGTCTCACCCTTAAATGTGCCCATAGGCCGAGGGCTCCTGTTTGGAGACCGATCCAGTGCTACTTGTTGTGAGAAGCATCACTGTACACAAAGGCAGAATCTGGAGAGCAGCTTAACAAGAACGCTTAGAAGATTATCACCAGTTTAAGAGAGTGGATCCACATTCCTCGGTTTAGGAAACATGCATAAAAATGTGATCCAAACTACCCCACTTGGTTCCAGTTCCGAGTCCTTTAAGACCAAGGGATGGGGTGCTCCGCAGAGTACAAGAAAGAGTTCTTCTGTGACCAGGGCTGGTGTTTGTCCAGTAGCCAGTCTCCAAGGGTGAGTGGACATCACTGTGGATGATCTGCCTGGTAGTTAGAAGGGGGCTGGGAGAGGGCGTGTGGGTGCCTGGCCCTTCAAGAGGAGAGGCGGTCAAGGTGTGTGACGCACCTTGAGAAAGTAGATGCTGTCAGAAAGCAAAGCTGGAGCAACCCACATCGTAGGAGGGTCTCCCTGGTATCAGAGCAGTTCTTGACCAAGAACTGACCCTAAGACTGAGCTCAGCTGTCCACTGTGAACATGAAGAGCACAGCACAGCTGCATCTCACCGCTGACTGATGGCTCTGCCTAGGAGGCCAGAACTGCACCTCACAGTTCGATGCCTTATCAGTCCGGGTAGTCATAACTACACTCGCCTTTGAATGCGCGATCTGTCCTGGAGAATGCGCTTGTATATCACCTGTCCACTTAGAAGCCACCTCTGACTTACAGGAGCCATGTAATGTAGTAATCTTTATTGTTTAGTTAATAAAAACCTTAACAATCCGCTCATTGTATACAATATATATAAATTCTATAAAATCCTTTCAAACACATATTTATAATCCTATTTATACAACTTGAGATGAAAGAAACGCTGACTTACAGGAGACACCATACACGTATCGAGAGGTTCCCCCACAACCAGAGCTCTCGAACTGAGGCATGCTTGGAGATGATTCTCAAACCACACCGGAGACCATGCTTAAGATTAAATGGCTTTCACTCTTATAACACCTCGACGGGGATAAACTCATTAACGTGCACCTGTGCCGCAGTCGCACCTCTGCCACCAGTATAGGTGATTAAAGAACCAAAAAATTACTTAGGTTGGGAGAGGACTTTGGTGCAGGAGGAAATATCATTAGAGAGGATGTGGGGTAACGGCCAGAGCGGTCGACTTCAGAGCTGGGGGACCCAGGTTCGAGTCTCGCCGTAGGCTCAGCATCCTGCGATTCTGGGCAAATCACTTAATCTCCCTGTGCCTACGATTCAGCACCTCGAGACCCTCATGGGCGATAAGCTGCGCTTTACAAATCCTGGATTTATTTATTTTGAGGAACATAACAAGGAACACAGCCTTGCATTCATCAATGGATTTTCTGGTATTTCGTTTTTTTGTGTAATTAAGTGTCTTGCTTTTTACCAAAAGACTAGCACTGGGTTGGACATTCTAGTTGTGTGTCTTGGTTAATTGTTGAGCTCTGAGCTGTTGGTCCCCACACTACCTTCCTGAGAATCCTTGGACGGCTCGTCCTCACGACCCCAAGAGGAATGTGCGGCAATGGCTGTACTAGGCCCAGTTTGTAAAGCCACGGTAGGAGGAACCACAGGACACAAGTTACAAACTACCTAAACCACCACAGTTGTGGCCCAGTAGCCCGATGGGTCCTGAAAGATGCCGGACACCTTGAAAATGTCACATCTAATGGTGCTATTTTTTAACATCTGTCTCGCTTAAACCTATGCAGCTTGCATGCCCCCAGTTCCAGCCACCAGCTGGATAGAACTGTGTAAACTGTGGACAGTAACTCCCAGTGGGCTGCGTGAAACTACACACATTCTCAGTGGCACTCGGCAAAGCTCGCTTGTTAAATCCTGCAAGTACACTCTGGATAATCAAATTAAAGCAGCAACACCAGCATCCAGGATAAACATCCCACAAAATGCAGATGATTCCAAAGCAGCATTACCAGTGTCAACTCTCACTGGCCTGTGTTCTCTGCTCTATTACCAAATGTGTGTGCTTCTCTCGCACTAAAAACGACTTAAAACTGGGACACAAGTATCAGTTGTACAATCACAGTGGCAGCAGGAAAGACACAGTAACAGTTTAGTCAGCTGATGTGCTTGTTACAACAATCTGTGTCTAACCTGCACATCACAGCTTCCAACACTAAAGGGCTGATTCAGTCTTTTATCTTTAAGGGGTTGGTAAAGTAAGTTTCATTGATAACACCCGCTCTTTACATCCTCTGCAGAAGATGTTTTCACGTCTCAGTACACACTTCTGCAGCCATGGAGTTGTGTTCATCCCCAATATGGGGAAAAAACTGTGGCATGGCTGAAAAAAGACATTAAAACTCCTGCCAGAGTTTTACTCAATTTGGTAAATGAAAGGTTCTGAATTCAAAGAATCTCAGTCATTCAGCAAGGATTGGTGTGCGCAAAACTAAAACCCCCTTGCCTGCCAGCTAGGAGCTCTGCTTCAATACTTTAAACTTATCAGAAGGGCTCCCTCTTACCCGCTGAGTGGCGTCTACAGCAGTGTTAGAACCCCCAAACAGCCCTGCCAGGGAACCCCAGCATGCTTACTCATTCAGCACTGAGACCCAGACAAAGCTGCCTCCCAGCCCCTCAGCTCTCCCCAGAACATTTGACGTATTGGTACCCACAAAGTGTAGTAAGCAGCTCTCTCCAGTGGATGCACACATTGTCTCCACTAAGGCAGCGCACGAGCACTATGAAGATAGGTTTGGTAAATTGTCAGTTCCATCTTGGCCAGTGCTTACTTTGGTAGCTAGCAGTCTGGTCAGGTAGATCTCGGACACCATCTTGCTCCCACGGTCCCCTTCCTTGTGGTCACTGTGGTCATGGTTCTTCACCAGGTGCCAGAGCTTGGTACCGGTCTCCTGATCCGGAGTGATCATAGGGGCCCGTGACCGCAGACTGTCCGGGCTGCTTGAGGTCCGCAGAAGGCTTTCTACAAGAATAAGACGGTAAACACAACATCAGTGTACACAGCATCAGGAAACAAGCCACCCATCAGAAGTATCTGTCCAGAGGCACCCCATGAGAGACAATCTACGTCGCCACTGTGATATATTCAGATGACAGTCAGCCTATCTGATCCACTGTTACACAAACCCATCCCTGCCGGATAACCAGCGCCTTCCCTCCGTGTTGACTTACCGTATCGGCTGAGAGAGCGGGTGAAGGTGAAGGAGTTGGCGATGTTGTAGGCAGACACCTGTTTGGGAATAAGAGCTACGCACGAGCCATCTGTAACCTGTAGTAAGTAAAAGACATCATTTACGATTTAGTGTTTCATTAGTCAGAAAGATGCTGGAACCCCAGCAACCACCCACAAAATCACAATAAATGATAATGCAACTGGTCACAGCCCGCCACAAGCTACTGTCCTGAGGGTATCATAGAGCTGCCAGGTAAACCCACCTGGTAATGCGCCAGGGTGTTCAGTCGCTTCCAGTCACACTCTATCTTTGTGGTAACGTCTTCGTCCTGCAGGATAATGCGAGCGATGCGTCCCTGGCGCCACTCTGATGAGGGTAAGCAACGAAAGAAAAAGTCAGTGTTAGAGACCCATAGTCGACGCGAGATACAGCATCATCCGAAACTGCACTTCTGGGGACAAGAAATAGCGTTGGTCCCTTTCAAAGATTCTCCAGTGCTGGTGTCCTGGGTAACACACATGCTGGCTTAGACTACTGATGAAAATCCAGTGTGGCTCCCACAGCACATCTGTGCGTACTGGCAACCTATTAAGTAGCCTAAACTCGAGTTTAAGAACCAAATTTCTATCAGTGCTATAAACCTCAATACCATGGCCATGAAGTGTTACCTCAGTTTGTCGCTTTCTACTCAAGAAGAGGGAGACCAATGTTTCAAAGACCGATAAAGACCTTGTTGTGGCAACTTCACACCTGTACGCCTGCCTACGGTAACTCTACAAAGTGCATCTCTACATAAGTCGAAAAGTACATTTTGAAGATGAGTTGGCTAAGAGGTGGATATTGCAGCAGTGGCATGCTGTGTCTTGTGTGTTTAAAACCAACAAATGCATAAAATACAGTCACATTGTGCAGTCCCCCCACCTTACATAATGTGAGATGCAGAATAAGGAGCAGAAAAGCATCATTAATCAGTTGAATCAACAGTGCTAAGGTCTCAATTACGATTTCTTCAAAATTGTATTATTTACTGACAATAAATAGCAACTTTGAGTTTTACCCCTCGAAATGGGGCATAAAATACAGATTTTGGTTGTTATGGCACAAAAATACGCATGTTTGGTTATTTACCGGGTCTTTTTTCACTGAGTACATTTCACCAGATTTGACCCGGTGAAATATATTTGGTGAACAAATCGACTGCCATTTTTCTGACATTCATAATTCCAACATGTGCAAACAGTGATTTGGACTGGTGTGGGAATTTTAAAAGGCACTCGTAACAAAGGGTGTGGGCACTGAGTTTGAGAATTACAAAACAGTGATAAGGCCCAACAAGCTTTCTGGGTTCTATGTTGAGATGTAAGACGCTCTGTGTGTGGGCCCTGCAGTGTCTGTATACATACACCTCACAAAGACACTTGATTTGGGTTTGGATGGGAGCAAAGGACACATACCAATTGTAACAGCGAGAAGGTGGTGTATTTGCCGATGTGCCCATGTTAACATACGATGTGAAGCCCTTGCAAGGTGAAGGCAGAAATCTTGGGGCACAAATCTATCATCAGCTAGTCAGACTCTTCACTAAACAACACAACACTGCCAATGACCCACACTAGTGTGTTGCTGAACAAATTATTAACTCACGAAAAGAGAATGTAACAAATCAGCAACAGCTGTTTAAAGGACAGCAGTGGATTTTTCACCTATCCACTGATGCTATGGGGTTTAATGAGGATGTTGAGTGGCACTCTTCGGAAACACTTTGGAACATGTAATAAGAGTGCTACTTTAACGGAACCCAAGGACTTCGGATGCAGTTTCACCCACCCACGAATATCTTAACAGGGATTCTAGGACAGTATTGACATCATAGCTCCCAGATGGCCATAATCCAAATAGCTCATAGGCTTCTGCTCATTTAAAAATGACACCACATTTCCCGGAGAGCTTGGGGCTGTGTTACCAAAATACTAACAGGCGGGTAAATAAGTGCCCTTTGTACTTCTGCTTCATGGAAACAATGTCTCACACCACTGAACAGTTCAATGATTCAATACCCCTCAGTATGGTGGCATATGAACGGAATATGCCAGATCTAAGAATATAAAGTCTATGTTTCCCAGCTGGCCGAGAGCATCTCAACCAATACAATTCTGCTTTGCAGACGTACATCTTGGGGCAATGAGGTTTTGACATATGCGTGGCTGCTTCTACAGATCTGCACTCTTCCCACACTACAAGGTACGGATGGGATACACGCCAGGAAAAGACAAAGGTGATTTTTTTTTTTATAGGTAGGAGACTACTATAGAAGCACAAACAGCCAGTGTCCTAAGGAACGAACTGATGGAGACTGAACGGCATGGAACCTTACCTAATGCATGTTATGAACCCTAGGCATCGGTTTCTCCTTACTCATTTAAGACTGGATACTTTTCATTGCCTGGTTAGTTTCCATACGACGAACGATTGGAGTGCTACCGTAGAGAACTGTCCTTGTGATTCAATCTCAACACAAAGTACAATACACAGTTTTATTTTGTAAATTGTACGTTAGACAGAGGAAACAATTTGTAATACCGTTTTTAATATCCTTGCACATACAACAATGCCGTCCAGATACTTGCATCTTCAAACTCTTCCAACAACTGAAATTTGTTATGGTCTTGCAAACTATCTATGCTGGGTACCAAAAGCCAGAAAGTGTCTTTAGATAGTTGTGTATGCAGTGTACTAATAAATTCTGTAATGGCCTACAGGCAAGTTTTAGCTGCTCTGCATAATTTTAATGGATTAGGTTTCTTTTTCCTTTTTATTCCCATTATGATTTTATTCAACAAATGAACTTTATAACTGTTTACACTGAGCGATGAACAAGGCTCTATTGAAACGTTCTTTGTACACAGGCTGCTCATTGGTATCAACAAATTGCTACAAATTGATGTGTGGTATTGATGGTTTTACTTATTCTATGCTAACTTTGACATTGTTTTAATGTACTCTTATGATTGCTGAATATAACTCCTATAAAGTGACTACTACTGGTACTAAGATCAGATGCTGACAAATTTTATGTAACGCAATTTGCGAGGCAAAGGATATAAAAAATGACACCCTGGGGCTAACTGGACCAAGACTGGCGATTGTGTTGAATGCGACAGCATTTACTTCCCGATTCCCTACTGCCTAAAGTTTAAAAACACAGGTCTTAAGTGCCTCCCTAAAGGTTAAAAGTTGCGGTGGTGCCCGTAGTTGAAGCAGCCATGTATTCCAGGCCTTCGCTGCTACTAGAGAAAAAGCCTGGCCACCTAGTCTGGCTTAGTTAACTCTAAGGACACTTACTAACAAAGCTTCAGAATATCTCAACTGCAGGCTGCATTTTAAAGCTGATCTTGTGAGTCATGAGACATCAATGCAGTTTCTTAAGTGCTGCAGAGGGGGGTGCCTCACGAGGGATTTAGAGAACCACTGGCTGCCATATTTATGAATTCTTTGTTAAATTGCAAATTATGGCAGTCCAGTCTACTTCTAAAAGTGCCTTGAGCTATTAAAGGGTGAGTGTCAGGAGGCGTAAAAGGCACAATTTAGTGTAAAAGCTTCATTAGTAAAAAAACAAAAGGGAGAAAGATGGTTCACATGGCTGTTGAGAGTTATTTTATCAACAAGAAAAACATGTAGGTGATGAACTGTGGTAGCTGCAGCCGGCTGTGGGCCAAGTTCCTCTCTGGCCAAACCCTTGAAATAGGGTAAGCAACTGTGGGCTTACTGGACATAAGAATTTCCATCTTATCTGGGTTACATTTTTGAGTTATTTGCAAGCTAGTTCACCACTGATGGATGCAAGTTTGCCAATTTTTCAAAGAGGGATTTAAGTTCTGCACGCCCATCTTTTAACAGGATCTGGAATGCAACTAAATCACGGTCGGCCTAGACCACTGGGAGGATCCACCCACAACGGACACAATCAAGGCATTTCTCTGTAACCTAATTCTGCTGTATATTCCTTGCCTCAGAGCGCAAGTAGTGTCCAACAATGACACTACTTGTCCAGCGAAGAGATCAGTAATGACAAACCCGGTGAACTCTGCCAGGCCATAAGCATGTTCCAAAACTACTGGTGTGTGTGATTGCCTTGCACATGATGGATGACATACCTCAGCATTGTTGCTCTTGCAGGGTACTTAACTTCCTATGTTTTTAGAAGATACAACACCTACCAGAATTTTGCTAGGTCTGGCTTTGATCATTTAATATTCTATGTTGAATATTTCCCACAGGATACTTTCCCAATGGCAAGATGATCCATGCAGTTGTCTGGTAGACAGGTCAAGTTCTGCCTTTAACCTCATTACACAACAGGACACCATACGATTAGTTGGGTATCGGGGTACAGCCGGGTATAGGTTTCCCACTTGGTCCTTGTGAATGCCCAGTGAATGTTGGGCACCTTTGTTAAGGGCAGAAACATGTTGATTGTTCCACTATTATGAAGGAAGTTTACTAATTAACCAAAATATCTCATTTACAATTGAGGTTATTCTTGTGGAAGCGTTAGAGACAAATAAGTTAAACTTTTTCCATTTAACACCAAATGAGTTGGACGCCAAATTAGTTTCTGTTGTAGCAAAGACTCTGAGGGTTGCTCGAACTGAGGAAAACAACATCTACACGTATTGAAGTAGAAGGTACGAAAAAATACTGGAAACTCTCAATGCAGAGGGAATCAAATGCATCTGTTGAAAGACAGGGAATCCTTGTCGATTATGGTAAAAATGATAGAGGGCTGTGCCGTGAGCAGTATGACGTCACAGGGGAAGGGGACATAAGGAGTGTCCTCCTTAACAGCAAGAAAAAATACTCCAAATTGTACTTTAAAAAGTTTTTGGGATCCAGTTTTAAAGATGGGAAAGAGTTAAATCACACATGGGACTCTAGGAAGATACTGCAAACTTTGCTGGTGTTTCGATCAACTGCTTGGGCCGCGGCTGGGAGCGGTTATGTGGTTGGGGCAGTGACCATAGGTGGGGGAAAGCACTATGCTGACAACGCCCATGTGCATCTCTGTGAACCAAGGACACTGCTTCCCGTGGCTTTAGCCTTTACCTGTGCTTACAGACATACCGGACTATCAGTGAGTTACACCTGGACTCTTGCATTTCTCTCCCTGCCCCCAGGCTAGGCGAGCTTACCTTTTGGATGTCAGCAAGTGAGTTGGAAATATGGCACAAAACGTCCTCTGCCACTGATTTGTGAGTTCCCCAAGATATGAGCAGGTTTCAGTCAAACTCTGGGCTCCCCCTGCTCCCCACTTACCCAAGTCCATGTCTTCTGCCTTGGGTCGCTGGGAGTATGGGATGCCCTTGTAGGCGGCGTCCAGCAGCTTGTCCTTGGCCTGGGTCACTGTGTCGCAGTTCAGCACCTTGACGGGGATCTCCGTGCTGGTGTCCAGGTTCTCTGGGCACACACAGTTCAGGGTCTGGACAAACAGAAGACGCATCATCATAATGAGAAGGTTGGATTCTTACTCGTCCCTGAATACCTCAATCAAGTCAGAAGCAGAAAGGAGTGACAAAATAAGACCCTCCCCCCCCTGTAGGAAGCTGGCCTGGTGTGTGGTGGGTACCAGTGCCACGTACACCTTATACCAGCTCCAGGTATCCCCTATTAGTGAGGTGTAGTCAGTGTCTATAAGCCAGGCTCTCTAGAGGTGGATGAACAGCCAAGGCTTATCTAGGAGACATGCAAAGCTCATGCAATACCACTATAGTCACACAGCACTTACACACATAAAAGAAAACACTCAGTTGTACAGAAATAAAGGTACTTTATTTTTGGAATAAATCACCACAAAATACTAGACAGGTAACCCACCCTTAGGAGGTAATACACTAAATATATACACTAGTAATCAGAAATAGGCATAGCAATGGTTAGAAAACAGTGCAAATAGCAATAACCAATAGTGACCCTAGGGGGAGCACAAACCATATACTAAAAAAATGGAATGCGAGCACGGTAGCCCCACCTATGTAAGTACAATGTGTAGAGGGGAGCTGGGACTACGAGAAAACCACAGAGGTAACAGTACCCCCCAACGATCAGGAAAGCAGGAGTAAAACACAGGGTTTCCCCCAAACCACCCAAAAGAAGGAAAGGAAGAAAAAGAAGACACCCAGACAAGACTGCAAGAAACCAGCGGTGGATTCTGGAGAAGAAGACCTGTGGAGAGAGGGGACCAAGTCCAAGAGTCACAGTGGAGTCCAGGAGGAGTAGGAGCTACTACCCACCCAGCTGTACATGGGGGAGTTGGTCGACGGTGATAAACAGGTCAGCACTGCAGCCCTGGAGCTGAAGAAGAGTTCCTGATGGCTGGGGGTGGAGTCCCACGCTGGAGTGAAGATTGCAGACGGGTGTCGGTGCAGGAATTCCACCAACAAGCCTTGGCAAAGGCAAACTCGTGGTTAGTGGAAAAGAGGTGCTGCCGGGGACCAGCAAGGCCCAGGAGGGGGAGTCACAGGGGACCCTCAGCATCACAGAGTCCGCAGAGGCAGCACCCACAGGACAGGGACACAGGATTGGCAGAAGCAGCCCATGCAGCGCTACAAAAGAGGATCCCACGCTGCAGGAGAACCACACAGGAGGCTGTGCTTTGCAAAATGGAGTGCTGGGGGCTGGAGGTACACCTTGCCTGAAGATCCCTTGGAGGAGATGCCAAAAAGCCTTGGCAGCTGCAAAAGACGCAGTGCATGGGGGTACTGTCCTGCGTGGGAAGGCAAAGGCGTACCTCCACCAAAGTTGGATAGCTGGCAGAGAGGCCCCTGAGGACTACTCTGCACCACCACCCCTGATGCAGGATCCACGCAGCTCAGCAGGAGATGGGAAGGGATCCACGCATCCGGTCATCAGTTCTTGTAGGTACCTGCGGTTGCAAGGGAGTGACTCCTTCACTCCAAGGGAGATTTCTCCTTCTTGTGCAGGCTGAAGACTTGCAGTCTTCTGGGGATGCACGGCCGGGGAAATGTGGCAAAGCTGGCAGGAGACGTGGAAACAAAGTTGCAGAAGAGTCTTTTTCGTTGTAGCAGCGTTGTCGTTTCCTGGAGGGTCCAGTTGCAGTTCCAGTGGCTAGAAGTCTAAGCAGAGGAGTCCTGCTGGAATCTTGCAAGCCAAATCTGAGGACCCCACCCCAGAGGAAGACCCTAACAAGCCCTGAAAGGGAGATTGGTCACCTAACCATGTAAGTACCTTTCAGGAGGGGGCTGAGACATCACCTGACTAGCCTGGCCACCCAGATGCTCCCAGAGTTCCATGCCAACCTTGGAAACAAGATGGCAGAACCCAGGGACCCTCTGGAGCAGCTCTGGGCACCACCCCTGGGGTGGTGATGGACTGGGGAGTGGTCACTTCCCTTTCCATCGTCCAGTTTCGCGCCAGAGCAGGGGCTGGGGGTCCTTGAACCGGTGTGGACTGGTTTATGCACCTTCAAAGCAAACCAGTGGCTTGGGGAGACTACCCCTCCCAAGCCAGTCACACCTTTTTCCAAAGGGAGAGGGTGTTACCTCCCTCTCCCAAAGGAAATCCTTTGTTCTGCCTTCCTGGGCTTGATCAGATCAAGCAGCAGGAGGGAAGAAACCTGTATGAGGGGTGGCAGCAGCTGTGCTGCCCGGACAACCCTGTAAGACTGATGGTGGCAATGCCAGGGGTCCTCTAAGGAGCCCCCAGAGTGCATGGAATCTTGCAACAGTATTGGGGTATGATTCCGACATGTTTGATACCAAACATGCCTAGGTTCGGAGTTACCATTATGTAGCTGGACATAGGTAGTGACCTATATCCAGTACACACGTAAAATTGCATGCCTGCACTCACGAAGTCCAGGAAAATGGATCTGGAGTTTGTGGGGGCACCTCTGCTAGTGCAGGGGTGTCTCACACACAGGTACCTGCACCCTGCCCTCTGGGCTGAGAAAGCCTGCCATGGGGTGACATAGTGAGCTGGTGTAGTGACCTGTAGTGATAAGGGGTACAAGACACTGCCCCAGCGACAAACTAATTGGCTACAAATGTCTTGGAAATCGCAGCTGCCCACATGCTGCAGATCCACTCTCCCCAGAATGGGATTACAGCTACCTGCCTCGTCCTTTGAACCCCAAGAGCTAGCCAATGTGACAATAAAAGCAACCGTAAGTGCACCAGGTGAGTGGTTTAAATGAATGGCAGGGAGAAGTTTCTTTAAGCATTGGCTTGCTATTGTAAATGTGATGCAAACACACAGAGGTGGTGAAACCACAACAGATCAGATTGTGGGACTCTGAATGAAAAAAGCACGATCAGGGAAGTTTCCACAGAGACACGATTGGGATAAAGCATTCTGGGAGTGTGGAAAACTTAGGTCTAGACGGGTATTCAGGATGTCTAAGACATAGCCACAGAAGGGTCCACCTGCGGCAGGAAAGGTTGAGATATGTAAACCTGCAGCCATACCAGAAGCCAAACCGGATGCGATGGGCTGAATATGAAAACATGAGGCCACTGAAGGGTCCACCTGGGATCAGTGAAACTGGAATTTATAAACCTGTGGTGATGGAAAGGTCCACCTGGGACCATGGAAGGGTCCACCTGGGATAGGTGAAACTGAAACTTATAAACCTGTAGCCCCGGGAAGGCCCCCCTGGGATGGATGAAATTTAATTTATATGCCTGTGACCAAGGAAGGGTCCACCTGGGGGGGATGAAATTTAATTTATATGCCTGTGACCAAGGAAGGGTCCACCTGGAATGGGTGAAATTTAATTTATATGCCTGTGACCAAGGAAGGGTCCACCTGGAATGGGTGAAATTTAATTTATATGCCTGTGACCAAGGAAGGGTCCACCTGGAATGGGTGAAATTTAATTTATATGCCTGTGACCAAGGAAGGGTCAACCTGGGGGGGATGAAAGTGGAATGTATAAACCTTGGGCTACGGAAGGGTCCATCTGGGGTGGATGAAAGTGGAATGTATAAACCTTGGGCTACGGAAGGGTCCAGCTGGGGTGGGGGAAATTGGCATTCATAAACTTGGGGCATGGAAGGTTCCTGGGAAGTTAGGTTTGCAAAGGTTAAATAGTTGAATAGAAGGATCTGTTTTTGGTCGTGAAGTTCACGACGTACAAGCCTGGAACAAGGAAGGTTCCACCTTGGATAAAGGTTTGGGGTGTGTATACCGGGGACTAGGGCTCCACATTGGAGAAGGAGGTGTGCACTATGAAATGTGGAAACGTCCACGGGCATCGGATGCAGAACACAAACCCAACCATACTCCTTAAATACAGCTACAGACAGAAAACGCAAACCATACGGTGGCGCTTGAACTGATGAAAAAGGGTCACGTGTGCAGCAGCAAGATAAAAAAGACAGTTGGCGTCAAAGAAAAATAAATCCATACTGCTGCCCATACTGCCCACGGCAGTGTTTTTTTTTTATTGATAAAACACTTATCAACCAAAAACAGATTACATCATGGCCCGAGGAACCAAAAAACAAGTCCCACACCCCGCCCCTTCCAGGGTGGCCCATCTGCCAGTGCCAGACTGCCCCACATTTCTGCCCAACACTTGTCCACGGTGTTCCCTTCTGTGCCACTTTGGTTATTGAGTGCAAGGGTCAGTATTTGTCTGGGCTCCCTGAAGCCCCCGTCTTTGAGGGGGCGGCTCTACCTCCCAGGGCGTCGGAGGAGACAACCGCATATAGGTGTATTCTTGGTCAGCCGTGGGACTATGGTGTTCAGGGCTCTACAGCGAAAAGGTTGTGCGCCTTGGTGCTGGAGAGGACAGGCTCTGCGTCTGTACCGATGTACGCTAGATCTCAAGGCGCTACATTACATCCACGTGACTAGCCAGTCAGTGGCCAATTGGGAAAGGCGCCGCCCTCTGTGGTAACCTCCTAGGCACCATTAAAATGCCTCCAGGGGGCCAGCGGCGCTGTACCGCCTCATCAATGCGCTACAAAGATCTGCTGCACCTCCTGAGGCCTAGGACGGCGCACAGCCCTGTGCACTCCTATCACTGTAGCCTCCAGCCACGTCACCACACCACCGGGTACGAAGGATGGAACTGCTGGGTGAGGTCTGTGCTAGTCCCATCACTAGTGGAGAAGTGTGGCTCAATGGTTAGAGCGGCAGACCCTGATGCAGAAATCTGGCTCGGGACCAGGGTTCAATTCCCGCCTCAGCGGGTCTTGGGCTCAATTTCATCGGACCTGATAATTCTTGCATCGGTGCCTAATCTAATTCATGGGTCCCACTCTGTAACTCTGGGCAATAGCTTGCTTATTAATCTCCACAACGGCCCCAACAGCGCTGGGATGCCTGGCTTCACCTTGGAGGTTGCCCAGGAGTGGGCACCTCACAGGGAAAAGCCAGGAGGGGTTCCACAGCGATATGCGTACAGCACCTTGAGACCCTAACGGGTGAGTAGTGCGCTATACAAGTACGAAATTTACAATTTACTGTAGCCACCTGCCACGTCACCGGGTAGGAAGGACGGCAGCCTGCTGGGTGAGATCTGTGCTCGTCCCATCACTGTAGCCACCTGCCACGTCACCACACCACCGGGTACGAAGGATGGAACTGCTGGGTGAGGTCTGTGCTCGTCCCATCACTGTGGCCACCTGCCACGTCACCACACCACCGGGTAGGAAGGACGGCAGCCTGCTGGGGGGGGGGGGGGGTCTGTGCTAGACCACAGAGGCAGTGCTTCCCAATCTGTGGTTTGGAGACCCCAGGGGTCTGCGACTGCTTAGAAAATTAATATTAGCAGATTCATATATTGTATATAAAGTGGCTTGGTGTACAATTGAACAGGCTAAAACGTACTGTAAATGTCAAGGAATTTGAATTTGGAGGCTAAACATTAAATTGGTGCCCTTAGATTGTGTTGTGGGAGCAGCGCATGTGCGTCAAACAGAATGCAGTACGGACGATATGTGGCTTTGATTGAATTTACAAAAGCTCTAACTTGCCTATTAAAACTACATTTTTTATTTATATTTGCAAATGAAATGTGTTATCTGTGCATGTGTTTGATGAATGCTTGTTTATGTATTTTTTGGGTCTCGTTCTACGGTTCGAATCATCGACAAGGTTTAGGCCGGGGTCTTCGGGGGTCCCCGGATTCCAGCAATGAATCAGTGGGGGTCCCCGGGTTCCAGTAATTATAAGGTGGGCGTCCACATTAGTCAAGGGGGTTCGGGTACCACTGCAGGGAGGGACGGGACGGGACGGGGGGAGTTGATAACCTAAAACGTGACACTGATAAAGCTAAATCCTCGAGTCCCCTCCGCGCCGTCACCCTGAGCAGCTTGTAGTGTGGTTAGTTTTATGTATTCATTGCGCTTTAGCTTCAGGCTTTAGGCCTTTGTGCACTTTGCCCGGAATATATTTTATTCATTTGCTGACAGCTTAGAGCCTCTGTGCACTTTGCTCTACATGCTTTTTTATTAGGCTTCGTACTGTTATTTTTCAAATAGCCAGTTCTACGGTGTTGTTTTTTATTTCATATCACACTGTTTTGCCTATTTCAGCACTGGAGTTCTCCATAACATATTTACTCTGTGCTTCAGTCAAGGATACAGTCTGGTACATTGCCGATAGACGTGGTAGGAGTTTAGACTTGGCATTCCTGCATAGGGACATTTTGTGATCACGATGACATGTTAGTTATAAAATCACTTCCTTGTCCCAATACATGCAAGAGGGAGATTCCGACCAGGGAACCACAACTAGACGCTGACTGCCTCGTTGCAGATGCTGAACCAAGATCACAGGTCTTTGCTCAGGTATGAGGGCTGATGTCTCCACAGTGATTCTAATAGGCAAGCTAGAAGCTTAACATGCTGTGCTCTAAATAGAACAAGCAGAGGGAGAGTAGAAACTGTTAGACAATATGATAGCTTTGTTCTTATGTTTTACTCTCCTGGTGACTATTTCAATCCTACTGTGTTGTATCGTTCTGGTTATTGCGGATCACGCCTTAATATCTAAAATACAGTCGTTTTATTAAAAACATTATTTAAAACTTATACTGTCTGTCATTTGTATATGAGATCATATTGGAAATAAGAGAGTTGGTTTGGATCTGAGTAACCACGACTTCCCTGAGAAGTTCCAAAGATGTCATGCGCTCGGCTGCCAAATCATTTCTTCCACATGGGAGAAATGAGGCACTGCTAGTTAGCCGGAGCAAAAACCGGATTTAGGGTGACAGAGTTCTTTACACGTGGGTCAGACTCAGTCCCCCACACCGTTATAGATCCTGCTACCTAGAAATCCAGTAGTCTCATTTAGAATAATGAGAGCCCACGCTACATGGCGCGGCCAACGTTTGGTCTGGCACTAATGATTGGGTCCGACTGACTCTCTTGGTCTCATATATATTTTGACTCCTCGGTTCCGTATACGGAGACGTCCGTGGGGCTGAGGGTTTCCGCCGCCACGGCATAGGTGTCTCCTATTGCTTAGTGGTTGGTTGTTCAAGCTTGAACTTTGAAAGGAAAACCCCAATATTGGTGTGCCTTCTCTGACCTGGAGCTATTTTTTATAAAATGGCGAATCCTAATGTAGTGAATATAGCAATTAATATGCGTCACCCGCTCAAGGGACATCTATTGACACATGGACTGACAGTCCAGGGGGGTCCAGTCACTTTTGTGGTGGACGCCCATGCAGCCTATAGAACGGAACTTTTTTATTCTTGGGTCGGATTTCCAGCAGTGGATGGGGGAACAAATACTTTTCACGAATACACTGTTGCGAATGTCCCTGGTCAATACAGGGCTTACGCTTATTTAGAAATACCTCTGTCTTATCAAGAATACCATAATTGGCTTGATGGCGCCCTCCCACACACAGTAGCACAAGTTAGGTTAGGTCCGCTGAGTAATGATGGTCCTACCTGGCCTTTACTGGCTACATATACACCTCATCCTGCGGTTCCTCAATTGGCAGTGGTTGAAGTTCGTCATTTATATACAGAATTAACGGCTACATATAGACGATTAGTTCAGTTTGTAATGCAGACACTAAATACGAATGCAGCGCGTGCTGCTCAAGCGCACCCACAGGCTGTGGTTCCGGGTATTAATCCGGCCACTGTACACTCAGTTATGGGTAAGGTACCGGCTAAGCGAGAGGAGACTCCATTTTGGCTGGCGCAAAAAGTTAATACGCTGGAAGCAGTATTTCCCCATACGGGACCTCAGGATAAACATAGAATTTTGACGATGTGTTTGCCGTATGGGATGGTTCCTCCGGTGGACCTTTGTAATACCTGGGGCACGGTGTTTGCCGCGCTCTACACTACGGCACACGGTACACCGACATTAGCTAATTTACCGGACGTGCTTAAACAGATTCAGGATGAATATGGGGCTGCTCCTGCCTTAGATTTGGGCATGCAGTTGCTGGGCAATTTTGCCACGGTTTCTTCTATTATTTTGAGTAATCTCAAAGGAGAGGCAGTAGCACTGGCAGTGCAAATGCGTCTTCGGGATGTTCCGCTGCTTAATCAGGAGCGGGAGCTTCCGAGAATAATAGCGGAAACATATTCTAGTATTGGTCGTGATAGCCTAGGGGCTAGACCACAAAAACCCCAGTTACAGGGTAAAAATAATAAAGATACTGCTAAACAGCAACAACCTGAGGGTTCGAAAAAGCGCTGGGAAAAGAAACAGCAAACACCTAAGAAAGATGGTGGACAGTCTCCGCAACCGGAGACCCCACAGAATAAGTATAATCTCAGGAATAGGGATACTTTGAAGACGCCTGATAGATATCAATATACTGATACACGCCAATCTCGTTCCTTTCAGGAAGTGAGAGAGGTGGGCGGTCAAAGCGGAGAACGGAGTACGTGAAACCGAGACAGGATTCACAACGCTTGGCGGAGGTTTCTATTAAACAAGAAGAGAAACCGCTGCAACAGAAACAGCAATTTAAAAAGAAGAAAGTGGCAGCAGTCTCGGTTAGACATGCCGCTCAAGAAGAGAGTTCTCTTGACGAACAAGACATGGGCGTTAGCACTGTTAGACAGCGCGGCAGAGGTCACAATAGTTCGCCGGAGTCTTCTAGAGCATCTGAAGGTGAAAGCAACTGATGACTTCATACAAGTCGAGACGGCGGACATGCGAGTCTCTGATCCTGATAGAGTATATGCAGTGACTCTACGATTGGAAGGGGACATTGACCGTATTATAAACGCCATTTTTTGGGACCATGTGGTACAATCATATGATGTTCTGCCGGCCGAACAGGATTGGCCAACTGACTTTGTGCGCGACTGTTCAGTTGGGGAGGTGGTTATTACACCTTCCTTCTCACCACTTGTTCCGAGAGAACTAGTGGAGTCCTATAGTGAATCATGGGCTCTAGCACAGGCTCCCGCCTTCTATAGAAATAACGTGGGGTGGGACAGACAATCACCCTATCATGTAATTCCGATAAAGGGCGAACCTCAGCCACAACCGCAGTATCCTATCAAATTTGAAGCAAGGGCATCGGTTAGAAAAATTCTTACACAATTGGAATATCAGGGTGTGATTGAGCCCTGTGTCTCGCCGATGAATAATCCCTTATTTCCGGTTGCTAAACCGGACCATTCATATAGGATAGTGGTGGATTATAGACATTTGAATAGTCATACACCCACATATGCAATACAGAACTCACACAGCGCAGCGCTTATGAATAATATAGTGCGTAAAAAATACAAGACAACATTAGATATCTCGAATGGATTTTTCTGCCAGAATATAGCGCCCGAGAGTCAGGACTATACCTGTTTCAGTGCGTTTGGCTCTCAGAATTTTTTTTTGCCGTTTGCCTCAGGGATATAAGAATAGCCCAGGACTGTTTTCAGCTCGTGTAACTGAAATGCTGCATAAGTTCGACCCTGAAGCGTTATCATATGTTGATGACATATATTTGACAGACGATGAGATTCTGCAACATCTAAGGCGTGTATCGCGCATTGTTGTGGGGTTTGCTGATATTGGCTATACGTTTAATTTTAAGAAATCAAAGATTGCCTTCCTCAGCGTCATTTTCCTGGGATATGAGTTGTCGAGTGAGGGCAAGAGCTTAGCGCCACATTTTTTTGAGAAATGTGCTTTATTGCAGCCTCCTAATACGGTTCGGAACCTCCAGTCATTGTTGGGGTTTCTGAATTTTGGCAGAACTTACATTCCTGGTTATGCGACGCGTATAAAACCCTTATACGAGTTGATTTGCCCGAATTTTTCAAGTAGATTTTGGACGATTGAACATACACACATACTACGAGAATTACAAAGTGATCTCTTAGCAGTTAAACACTTACACACACGGGACAATAAGACACATTTGGTCATCAGGGTGATACCTGGAGCTGTTGGGTTTACTTATGTCACCTTTAATGAGGGGGAGACAGTCCCGATTGCATACAAGTCTCACTTGTATTCTGCTGCAGAACAACGTTTTGCACAGACTGAGAAAATTCTCACGGCAGTTCAGATGGCTGTTATTAAAGAAAGACCTCTGGCCCAGGGTCAACGCATTGTTGTCGTTTCCACGATTCCGGCCTTAGAGGCTGTTACCAAAGCGAGTGTTCCAAATTCGAAAGCTTTACACCCGCGATGGATACAATGGGCTACGTCTTTGACAGCCACTGATGTAGATTATATATTTGACCCTAAACTGCAGACTCAAGAATTTCTTCAATATGAGATGGAATACCCTGTTCCTGCTGGTACGTTGCCTATTGACCAATATCAGGTGGTCATGTATACCGATGGCTCTGCGCAACCAGCGGTTGGGACTAAACAACAGTATTCTGCTGCATGTGCGGTGGTGAGCGGCAATATGGAGGGGGACGTGTTCTGCCCCCGACATACTTATACTAAAACCTTGGGAGATTGCACGGCACAGCTGGCTGAGCTCAAAGCTCTATTGTTAGCATTGGAGCACGCGGATCCCGCGAATTTAACCTTGCTGGTCTGGGACTCCTACTAATGTGTTCAGTCTTTCAATGAATATCTACACTATTGGAAGATGAATGGGTTCAGAGATTCTAAAGGCAACACCATTAAACATAAAATGTTGTGGGGTAAGGTTGCGGATCTGAAGGAAACGCTTCCTAAAGTCCATGTTGTGCATACACTTGGACACCAGCGCGTTGGAATACACATTGCTGGTAATACTTTGGCTGATGAAGCCGCAAAATCAGCAGTGGCTGTCGCCACTGTGGCCGCAGTGACTCGTTCGAGTTCCAAACCAGACACAGAAATTTCGGCTGCCATAAAGCCTACGGTTGATGGCACGCCCTTTCCTAAAGGATTTCCTTCAAAATATAGTTACTGCTTGAATGGTGCGCTGAATGCTACTGTTACAATTCCAGGCATTGGTGTACGGGAAATTCCCAATAAAATTGAGAGACCTCGATTAATTTCTGCAGCACATGAGGGGGTGGCTTCTGCACATGCTAGTGTGGCTGCCACGATTTCACTTTTACAGGCTCGTTACTGGTGGCCTGGTCTCTATAAAGAGACGAAGCAATATGTCCTTTGTTGTGACGTTTGTCAACAAATTAAAGCATCGTCGGCTAGGCGCCCGCAGCAGACGCCCCTTCTGATTTCAAATAAACCATTACAATGTGTGTACTTGGATCATTGTGGTCCGCTGACACCAGATAGTGCATACAAATATATATTGGTTGCTGTAGATTCGTGCTCCAGATTTGTGTGGGTATGGCCACAACGCTCGGCTGACGCTCGAACTGTTATTAAAGATTTGCGCATCTTTGTCGATACATTTGAAGTTGCGGCTTTTCATTCGGACCAGGGCCCTGCTTTTGCCTCTAAGGCATTCAGGGACACCATGGCTTCGTTGGGGGTCCAACTCCAATTCTCGTCTCCATTTCATCCTGAGGGAAATTCTGTCGTGGAGCGTTTAAATCGTGATTTAAAGCAGTCCTTAACGGCCAGAGTTATAGGTACGGGTCGTGGTTGGCTAGCCCACCTATATGGAGTACAGAGAGCACTTAATAACTTGCCTAGAAGGTTACTGGGGGGTCGTACTTCATATGAGTGCCTGTTTGGAACACAAATGTATGTTCCTGATCTAGATGGTCCTGGTGTGGAGGCGGCAGATACGCCCTTTGACATAAATGATCGTGTCACTGTTTTGCAGGATTTACAACAATTCCGTGAAGATAACTCTTCTGCCAGTGCTGCCTCCTCAGGAATTAAGGATGAGCCAGTAACACCTACTGGTTGGATACCCAGGATTGGGGATCTAGTGCGTGAAAAGGTCGCAGTTAAAAAAGAATTTGGTCCTTCTTATCGAGAACCTGTCCCTGTGTTGGGGGTGAGCGGCACGAGAACTGTGATTTTACCGCCGCTGCGAGGGGCCAAAGGAAATCGCTTTGTTTCCATTGATAATGTCAAGTTACAACATGTGGCCGATTCTGCACAGCAGACCAAGAGGGACACCCAGTAGTTCCGGAATCCCTCTCACTACTGGGGAAGAAGTCCTACTGCAGGTGATTTTCACCGACACTGTTTCCTCTCCGAGCTTGGGGAGGGTGGATGATGATCTTGTGATTGTTCCACCGACGGCGATTAATATGGAATCTTGTGATCAAATTGCTGTACGTTCTACTGACGTTTCTGAACACGTGGTTTATAGCGTGCCACGGTGAGAGCTTCCATCTGCTTCTTTGTTCACAGTTGCACCTTTTGCTAGAACTGCTTCTGGCTGCTTCAACGACGCTGATAATGATGTGTCCGGCTCCTCGTCCTCGATGTCTTCTGTCCACGGTCCACAACGGCTGCTGGGTTGGCTTAAACGCACATATTTTGTTTTTCCTTGGAACTATTTTTGGCTGTTTTTGGCCGTGATTACTTTTTTATTATGGTTGGGATTTGTGGTTACTTTTTTTCTGATAATACATGGTCATTTTCTTCCTGATCGATCGAACAATGAGCACGTGGAGACTGTGTTAAAACCGCATTTTTCGTCTCATATGGTTCGAAGAGACTTGTCCACTGTAAACATTTCTGCAATACCAGTTCTGGATGGAATTGTGTGGGATAAAGTAATGTTTGATATATATGGTCCCACTGAATTGATTCAAATACCGTATGTCCTCAAATTATCAATGAATGATATTGTTATACCTGGCATTGTTTCTGATGATTGGGATGTGAAGACAGTAGATTCTATGCTAACGGATTTGCAATATTATACTGTCTATGACGATGATGATGCTTACCAGTTTAGAGATAATCATGGTGACATGTTTTGTTACAACTATTATGGACACCACTTTATTCATAAAGCTAGTAGCCCTAGGCCCATGTTTAATTATGTGCAATGGGAACATTGCTCGACTCCTCCACGGGGGAGTTCGAAAACGTATTATGATAAATTTGCATATTTTTCTGGGCATGATCAACGTAATGCTAAGTCCTGCTATTTTAAAGTTGCACCGTATTCTAATAAGCAAATGTTATTGACCGATACTAAATTACTGTATTCCAATTTGTTTGTATCCAAACTTTCGGTCGAGGGATATGAATACTGGTTTAAAACTGTTGACTTTAAAAGTGTTTGGGGTTCGAAAAATTGGCAAATGCAAGGCAGGGACACGTTATTTAGAGCATGTATTATCCCTGTGCAGATGATTTTCCTCAATGACACAGTACAACAGACTAGCTGTTTGGGCTTAGCGACAATTAGGGAGTTGACTTTGTCTAGTATACCTGTCCCTTCTAAATTAAAAAATTGGCAGCACTATGTGAATGCTACTTTTAGTGACTTTACACATTGGGTCCAGAATGGTACGTTTAACACTTCGTCGTTACATCCAGGCGGGTGGTTATTATGGCCTGTAGACACTAATATGTGTCATGAACGTTTTGCCACCTCTTCAGGGGGGTTCAGGACTAGTAGGGCAGACCCTTGTTACGTATCACCAGAACATGCTGATATTATAACTACATACAGTGTGGGGAAGCTTTGTCAGCAATGGTTGAAGACATCCACGCTGGATGCAGTTAAGTCACATCTCGCGTTACTAATGATACTGATTTACAAGATTTTTTGTCAGGTCCCAGAGTACCACGGAAGAAAAGGTTCTTATACGAGGTTTATAATGAGATTTGGCAATTTACTTCTTGTTTGAAGCACATTCCGTTGGGTAGATATGAACTATTGGGAGACAGTTACATACACGAGGTGTGGGACCTTCCCTTTCAGTACAGATGTGTTAATGGTTTGAAGGAGGTTTTTCTTAGCGGCAGCGAATGCAAAGCTTCTGTCAGCCATTCAATGGTTTGTAAACAGCTGTCCTTGCACGGGGCGTGTAACGCTTCGATTGCGAACTTAGCTTGTTATCTGAAGGGAGTTCCAGTCCCGGTTATTAAAAACACTTTCCAGGTGCTTTCTAACGGCAGTTACATTGTTCTTAACAGCGAACGCTGCTGTGGCCTGCGTGCCGGAATAGTTTACATCGTCGTTGTCAACAAGGCCGTTACGTGCTGCGGGAATGTGTTGTTTCCCCCCACTCAATTTAGGGAGGTAGCGGACATCTGGCCTCATATTGCTACTTCCAAGGTTGATTTCGACAAGTTGAGTCGGCTAAAAGCTTTATTGTTTCAAAAGCATGTGGCCCTTACATCTGCTAGCGAGACCTACGCACTTCAAGTGGCAAGGTCATCGGCGGAAATACAGTCCCTTTTGAATACTAACTTTCCAAATCACTTCAGTGAACTTGTGGGACGTATATTTAATGCATCCAGCACCGCTGGTGTTGCACATTTTTTCAAAGTCGTTGGTTTTGCCCATACTTTCTCTTCCATATTTGGTTTAATACCATCGGCTATACATTCTATTTTCGGAAGCATTTTTGGGGGTTTCCCGATTACTTTGGCTTTATTGGCTGGAGTCTTGCTGTTGTTGCTATTTTTTCGCAATGGCTGTCCCGTCACAACGAGATCCTGTATTGCTGCTCCCGTCAGCGCAGCTGTGTCGTGAACGCATGATGCAGCACTTTGGAGCGACATTCCTGGGATATTTGGAGTGTGACTGGTCTCGGTCATTCAGACCGGTTTTGGATTGTGTGCAACCCGTGTTTCGATGCCTTTGGTGCTCGTTTGAACATGCACTGGCTCTCTCTCTCATTGCAGCGCCCTCCCATGGTCGATACTGATCTGTTGATGTTCCCGATTAGGGCTCATTCCCAGACTTGTGTACTACGGATGCGCTTGCTTCGTGAGGCGGTTTATGAGATTCCCTTCCTAGAGGAAGATGGTATTGTCTCTTTCATAGGCCCTACACGGGGTGCCGCCCTGAATGGTTTTGGGGCTTTGGATCACACCTGCTCCATGGTACTTTGTGGCATGGATCTTCCGATATTGACATATATCGAAGTGGAGGAACTCCTGCGTTCTATTGCTTCTATCTGACGATTGGATTTTTACGAAATTGACACTATATTGATTTTGGCTTTATGGTCACGTTACCTAAATTTCTGATTTTGTTGTCTTCTCACCTTGTCGACATAATTTTTTTAGATATATTTGGGGCATCCTTTTATATTATTGGAACCACTTGCTACCGACAAGGGGAGGGTGTAGTGTGGTTAGTTTTATGTATTCATTGCGCTTTAGCTTCAGGCTTTAGGCCTTTGTGCACTTTGCCCGGAATATATTTTATTCATTTGCTGACAGCTTAGAGCCTCTGTGCACTTTGCTCTACATGCTTTTTATTAGGCTTCGTACTGTTATTTTTCAAATAGCCAGTTCTACGGTGTTGTTTTTTATTTCATATCACACTGTTTTGCCTACTTCAGCACTGGAGTTCTCCATAACATATTTACTCTGTGCTTCAGTCAAGGATACAGTCTGGTACATTGCCGATAGACGTGGTAGGAGTTTAGACTTGGCATTCCTGCGTAGGGACATTTTGTGATCACGATGACATGTTAGTTATAAAATCACTTCCTTGTCCCAATACATGCAAGAGGGAGATTCCGACCAGGGAACCACAACTAGACGCTGACTGCCTCGTTGCAGATGCTGAACCAAGATCACAGGTCTTTGCTCAGGTATGAGGGCTGATGTCTCCACAGTGATTCTAATAGGCAAGCTAGAAGCTTAACATGCTGTGCTCTAAATAGAACAACCAGAGGGAGAGTAGAAACTGTTAGACAATATGATAGCTTTGTTCTTATGTTTTACTCTCCTGGTGACCATTTCAATCCTACTGTGTTGTATCGTTCTGGTTATTGCGGCTCACGCCTTAATATCTAAAATACAGTCGTTTTATTAAAAACTTTATATAAAACTTATACTGTCTTTGTCATTTGTATATGAGATCATATTGGAAATAAGAGAGTTGGTTTGGATCTGAGTAACCACGACTTCCCTGAGAAGTTCCAAAGAGGTCATGCGCTCGGCTGCCAAATCATTTCTTCCACATGGGAGAAATTAGGCACTGTTAGCCGGAGCAAAAAACGGATTTAGGGTGACAGAGTTCTTTACACGTGGGTCAGACTCAGTCCCCCACACCGTTATAGATCCTGCTACCTAGAAATCCAGTAGTCTCATTTAGAATAATGAGAGCCCACGCGACAAGCTGACGGTGTCAGAAGCATGGCTTTCACCCTTCTTCCCAGCAGGGCGGGGGCTCCTGGCCCGGGCGCTCTCAAGCATCCTACGTGTGGCACGGACCAGTGTCAGAGGGAGTGTGGGGGACGTGCAAGGTACCAGGACCCACCCTGGAGAGCGCACAGCACCGGGTCAAGGGCTCTGATGTGCATACACAAGGAACCAGGACCCACCCAGGTGTGCACACAGCACCGGGTCAAGGGCTCTAATGTACACACACGAGGAACCAGCATCCACCCTGGTGCGCACACAGCACCGGTTCAAGGGCTCTGATGTGCATACACAAGGAACGAGGACCCACCCTGGAGTGCGCACAGCACCGGGTCAAGGGCTCTAATGTACACACACGAGGAACCAGCACCCACCCTGGAGTGCGCACAGCACCGGGTCACGGGCTCTAATGTGCACACACAAGGAACGAGGACCCACCCTGGAGTGCGCGCAGCACCGGGTCACGGGCTCTAATGTGCACACACGAGGAAACAGGACCCACCCTGGAGTGCGCGCAGCACCGGGTCAAGGGATCTAATGTACACACACGAGGAACCAGCACCCACCCTGGAGTGCGCACACGGCACCGGGTCAAGGGCTCTGATGTGCACACAGCAGGAACTAGCATCCACCCTGGTGCGCACACAGCACCGGTTCAAGGGCTCTGATGTGCACACAGCAGGAACTAGCACCCACCCTGGAGTGCGCACACAGCACCGGGTCAAGGGCTCTGATGTACACACACAAGGAACGAGGACCCACCCTGGAGTGCGCGCAGCACCGGGTCACGGGCTCTAATGTGCACACACGAGGAAACAGGACCCACCCTGGAGTGCGCGCAGCACCGGGTCAAGGGATCTAATGTACACACACGAGGAACCAGCACCCACCCTGGAGTGCGCACACGGCACCGGGTCAAGGGCTCTGATGTGCACACAGCAGGAACTAGCATCCACCCTGGTGCGCACACAGCACCGGTTCAAGGGCTCTGATGTGCACACAGCAGGAACTAGCACCCACCCTGGAGTGCGCACACAGCACCGGGTCAAGGGCTCTGTGATGTGCACACACGAGGAACGAGGACCCACCCTGGAGTGCGCACAGCACCGGGTCAAGGGCTCTGATGTACACACACAAGGAACGAGGACCCACCCTGGAGTGCGCGCAGCACCGGGTCAAGGGCTCTGATGTACACACACAAGGAACCAGCACCCACCCTGGAGTGCGCACAGCACCGGGTCAAGGGCTCTGTGATGTGCACACACGAGGAACCAGGACCCACCCTGGAGTGCGCACACAGCACCGGGTCAAGGGCTCTGATGTGCACACATGAGGAACCAGGACCCACCCTGGAGTGCGCACAGAACCGGGTCAAGGGCTCTGTGATGTGCACACACGAGGAACCAGGACCCACCCTGGACTGCGCACACAGCACCGGGTCAAGGGCTCTAATGTACACACACGAGGAACCAGCATCCACCCTGGTGTGCACAGCACCGGTTCAAGGGCTCTGATGTGCATACACAAGGAACGAGGACCCACCCTGGAGTGCGCACAGCACCGGGTCAAGGGCTCTAATGTACACACACGAGGAACCAGGACCCACCCTGGAGTGCGCACACAGCACCGGGTCAAGGGCTCTGTGATGTGCACACACAGCACCGGGTCAAGGGCTCTGATGTGCACTCACGAGGAACAAGGACCCACCCTGGTGTGCACAGCACCGGGGTCAAGGGCTCTAATGTACACACACGAGGAACCAGGACCCACCCTGGAGTGCGCACACACCACCGGGTCAAGGGCTCTGTGATGTGCACACACGAGGAACCAGGATCCACCCTGGTGCGCACAGCACCGGGTCAAGGGCTCTGATGTGCACTCACGAGGAACCAGCACCCACCCTGGAGTGCGCACACACCACCGGGTCAGGGGCTCTAATGTACACTCACGAGGAACCAGGACCCACCCAGGTGTGCACACAGCACCGGGTCAAAGGCTCTGATGTACACTCACGAGGAACCAGGACCCACCCTGGTGTGCACAGCACCGGGTCAAGGGCTCTGATGTGCACTCACGAGGAACCAGCATCCACCCTGGTGTGCGCACACAGCACCGGGTCAAGGGCTCTGATGTGCACACAGGAGGAACTAGGGCCAACCTCAGGGGCTCTGTGATGCGCCCACACAAGGGATTCAGAACCCTAGTCAAGGGCTCTGTGCACACAAGGGATACCACGACCCACTTGAAGGGCCCTGATGTGCCCACACAAGGAGGAACCAGGAGCCACCTGAAGGGTTCTGTGACATGCACAGAGGAGGGACCAGGACCCACCTGCAGGGTTCTGTGACATGTACACAGGAGGGACCGGGACGTGCGTGCAGGGTTCTGTGACATGCACACAGGAGGGGCCGGGACGTGCGTGCAGGGTTCTGTGACGTGCACACAGGAGGGATCAGGGCGTGCGTGCAGGGCTCTGTGAGGTGCACACAGGAAGGACCAGGACCCACCTGTAGGGCTCTGTGACGTGCACACAGGAGGGACCAGGGCGTGGGTGCAGGGCTCTGTGAGGTGCACACAGGAGGGACCAGGACCCACCTGAAGGGTTCCGTGACGTGCACACAGGAGGGGCCGGGACGTGCGTGCAGGGCTCTGTGAGGTGCACACAGGAGGGACCAGGGCGTGGGTGCAGGGCTCTGTGTCATGCACACAGGAGGGACCAGGACCCACCTGCAGGGTTCTGTGATGTGCACACAGGAGGGGCCGGGACGTGCGTGCAGGGTTCTGTGACGTGCACACAGGAGGGATCAGGGCGTGCGTGCAGGGCTCTGCGAGGTGCACACAGGAAGGATCAGGACCCACCTGCAGGGCTCTGTGACGTGCACACAGGAGGGACCAGGGCATGGGTGCAGGGCTCGGTGAGGTGCACACAGGAGGGACCAGGACCCACCTGAAGGGTTCCGTGACGTGCACACAGGAGGGGCCGAGACGTGCGTGCAGGGCTCTGTGACGTGCACACAGGAGGGACCAGGGCATGGGTGCAGGGCTCTGTGAGGTGCACACAGGAGGGACCAGGACCCACCTGAAGGGTTCCGTGACGTGCACACAGGAGGGGCCGGGACGTGCGTGCAGGGCTCTGTGAGGTGCACACAGGAGGGACCAGGGCGTGGGTGCAGGGCTCTGTGTCATGCACACAGGAGGGACCAGGACCCACCTGCAGGGTTCTGTGACATCCACACAGGAGGGACCAGGGCATGGGTGCAGGGCTCTGTGAGATGCACACAGGAGGGACCAGGACCCACCTGAAGGGTTCCGTGACGTGCACACAGGAGGGGCCGGGACGTGCGTGCAGGGCTCTGTGAGGTGCACACAGGAGGGACCAGGGCGTGGGTGCAGGGCTCTGTGAGGTGCACACAGGAGGGACCAGGACCCACCTGAAGGGTTCCGTGACGTGCACACAGGAGGGGCCGGGACGTGCGTGCAGGGCTCTGTGAGGTGCACACAGAAGGGACCAGGGCGTGGGTGCAGGGCTCTGTGTCATGCACACAGGAGGGACCAGGACCCACCTGTAGGGCTCTGTGACGTGCACACAGGAGGGACCAGGGCGTGGGTGCAGGGCTCTGTGAGGTGCACACAGGAGGGACCAGGACCCACCTGAAGGGTTCCGTGACGTGCACACAGGAGGGGCCGGGACGTGCGTGCAGGGCTCTGTGAGGTGCACACAGGAGGGACCAGGGCGTGGGTGCAGGGCTCTGTGTCATGCACACAGGAGGGACCAGGACCCACCTGCAGGGTTCTGTGAGGTGCACACAGGAGGGGCCGGGACGTGCGTGTAGGGCTCTGTGAGGTGCACACAGGAGGGGCCGGGACGTGCGTGCAGGGCTCTGTGAGGTGCACACAGGAGGGGCCGGGACGTGCGTGCAGGTCTCTGTGAGGTGCACACAGGAGGGACCAGGACCCACCTGAAGGGTTCCGTGACGTGCGTGCAGGGCTCTGTGATGCGCAGACACGAGAAGGGAGACCCAGGTTAAGGGTCCTATGATGGGGGAGTCTCTCCTCCACCTCGTAGGGCACGTGATAGAGGTGAGGGCTGCCCCAGAGCCGGACGGGGGGCTCTCAGTCTGCGGGGTCAGGGGGTGGTTGGGCCAGGCTGGGCAGCTGCCTTTGCGGAGAAGGCAGGAGTGACCCTGGCAGACCCTGGGTTCAAGTCCCCAGAAGATGGAGTCCAAATAGGTTCATAATGAGGTCACGAAGCCCTTAAAATAACCCTCACTTAAAGTCAGTGGCCTATTTTTCAAAACAAACTAACAATATTTTCAAGCAGAGATGTGGATCCTGATTACCAGGTAATTACATTTGAGCTGCTTTTAGTGAGTCAACAAAATGTGCTGCCCACATTTGTTTAAACATTCAGCTTGCTGCTGGTGCTGCTGTCACCAATGCTGCTGGTGCCAATGCTGCTGCCAATACTGATGGTGCCATCAATGCTGCTGCCAATGCTGCTGTCGCCAATGCTGCTGGTGTCACCAATGCTGCTGCCAATGCTGCTGGTGCCACCAATGCTGCTGCCAATGCTGCTGTCGCCAATGCTGCTGTTGCCAATGCTGCTGCTGTCGCCAATGCTGCTGGTGCTGCTGCTGCCAATGCTGCTGGTGCCCTTTTCCAGCTTGACAGCACAGCAGTGCGTGAGGTTTTCTGTTTGTCTCAGTAGATAGATTACAACATGGCCGGCTGCGGGCCACCCTCACCCAGGGGGCGCTGCTAGTGGCATGACGAGTTAGACATGCTCCGGCCAGGTGCACGCATGCAGGCTTGCACTGGCAAGGAGCTGCCCTGCTGGGCACACGTGACACCTCGGAGCCTCGGGCCCAGGGGAACGGAGCCCTCCATCTTAAAACAGAGGGGGGACTCCGTGCACCCCGACCTGTTCCCTCGTCTAGTGAATGAGTAGAGTTGGGGATGTGGTGGGGGTTTCTGTGTGGACTTGTGGAGGCCTTCAGATAGCCCATGATGTGCTGCGCCTCTCCCACACTGTATGGCGGAGCTCGATGTGGCCTTCAGATAGTCCATGATGTGCTGCGCCTCTCCCACACTGTATGGCGGGCCCCGATGAGGCCTTCAAATAGTCCATTATGTGCTGCGCATCTCCCACACTGTATGGCGGGGCTCGATGTGGCCTTCAGATAGTCCATGATGTGCTGCACCTCTCCCACACTGTATGGCGGGGCTCGCTGAGGCCTTCAGATAGCCCATGATGTGCTGCGCCTCTCCCACACTGTATGGCGGGCCCCGATGAGGCCTTCAAATAGTCCATTATGCGCTGCGCCTCTCCCACACTGTATGGCGGGCCCGATGAGGCCTTGAGATAGTCCATGATGCGCTGCACCTCTCCCACACTGTATGGCGGGCCCGATGAGGCCTTGAGATAGTCCATGATGTGCTGCACCTCTCCCACACTGTATGGCGGGCCCGATGAGGCCTTGAGATAGTCCATGATGTGCTGCACCTCTCCCACACTGTATGGCGGGGCCCGATGAGGCCTTGAGATAGTCCATGATGTGCTGCACCTCTCCCACACTGTATGGCGGGGCCCGATGAGGCCTTGAGATAGTCCATGATGTGCTGCACCTCTCCCACACTGTATGGCGGGGCCCGATGAGGCCTTGAGATAGTCCATGATGTGCTGCACCTCTCCCACACTGTATGGCGGGGCTCGCTGAGGCCCTCAGATAGCCCATGATGTGCTGCACCTCTCCCACACTGTATGGCGGGGCTCGCTGAGGCCTTCAGAGAGTCCATGATGCGCTGCGCCTCTCCCACACTGTATGGCGGGGCTCGCTGAGGCCTTCAGAGAGTCCATGATGCGCTGCGCCCCTCCCACACTGTATGGCGGGGCTCGCTGAGGCCTTCAGAGAGTCCATGATGCGCTGCGCCCCTCCCACACTGTATGGCGGGGCTCGCTGAGGCCTTCAGAGAGTCCATGATGCGCTGCGCCCCTCCCACCCCGGCTGCACCGCGATGCTGCTGGGCTCAGGGCTGGCTCCCACACAGTTGTGCACGCCGTTGAAACAATGACAAACATTGTGCTGCTTGTTCAGAGTGAACGGCAGTGCGCTGGAGGAGCTCTCTAAAATATTTACACGCTCTCTCCTTCTGATTCTCGGTCAGGTCTGAACATTATTCGCACGGATGCCTGCAGGGGGAACATAGTTCTTGGCAGTTAATGGACTAGGTGACATTTTATTGTTTCTGGGTTTGTTCCACCCGAATCTGAAAGGCTTGAAGTGTTAGTAGAAAATAAACACTTCCCCAGGTCACCAGTGTACCTCCGAGCCGCCAGACTGCCGGGAGGGAGGGGGGGGGTGCATGGAGTGTATTTACCAGAGTCACAGAGGCTCCCAGGGAGGCGGTGGCATGATTTCCGAGGGTTCATGTGCCACGTAGGCATCCACCCAAGAGCACCCTGGCTACAGGCAATCTTCATGGCACACAGATCATGGAACGTGTAGTTATCTACACGCCACTGAGGCGCCCTGGCTACACTGGAGCGCGGCGCTACGGAGAGCATGTAGCCACCCATGTATGTGCCACTGAGGGCCCTGGCTACACTGGAGCGCGGCGCTACGGACAGCATGTAGCCACCCATGTATGTGCCACTGAGTGGCCCCGGCTACACTGAAGCGCGGCGCTACGGACAGCATGTAGCCACCCATGTATGTGCCACAGAGGCGCCCTGGCTACACTGGAGCGCGGCGCTACGGACAGCATGTAGCCACCCATGTATGTGCCACAGAGGCGCCCCGGCTACACTGGAGCGCGGCGCTACGGACAGCATGTAGCCACCCATGTATGTGCCACAGAGGCGCCCCGGCTACACTGGAGCGCGGCGCTACGGACAGCATGTAGCCACCCATGTATGTGCCACAGAGGCGCCCTGGCTACACTGGAGCGCGGCGCTACGGACAGCATGTAGCCACCCATGTATGTGCCACTGAGTGGCCCCGGCTACACTGAAGCGCGGCGCTACGGACAGCATGTAGCCACCCATGTATGTGCCACAGAGGCGCCCTGGCTACACTGGAGCGCGGCGCTACGGACAGCATGTAGCCACCCATGTATGTGCCACAGAGGCGCCCTGGCTACACTGGAGCGCGGCGCTACGGAGAGCATGTAGCCACCCATGTATGTGCCACTGAGTGGCCCCGGCTACACTGAAGCGCGGCGCTACGGACAGCATGTAGCCACCCATGTATGTGCCACAGAGGCGCCCTGGCTACACTGGAGCGCGGCGCTACGGACAGCATGTAGCCACCCATGTATGTGCCACAGAGGCGCCCCGGCTACACTGGAGCGCGGCGCTACGGAGAGCATGTAGAAACCCATGTATGTGCCACTGAGAGGCCCCGGCTACACTGGAGCGTGGCGCTACGGACAGCATGTAGCCACCCATGTATGTGCCACTGAGTGGCCCCGGCTACACTGGAGCGCGGCGCTACGGAGAGCATGTAGCCACCCATGTATGTGCCACTGAGGCGCCTGGCTACACTGGAGCGTGGCGCTACGGAGAGCATGTAGAAACCCATGTATGTGCCACAGAGGCGCCCTGGCTACACTGGAGCGCGGCGCTACGGACAGCATGTAGCCACCCATGTATGTGCCACTGAGTGGCCCCGGCTACACTGGAGCGCGGCGCTACGGACAGCATGTAGCCACCCATGTATGTGCCACTGAGGCGCCTGGCTACACTGGAGTGTGGCGCTACGGAGAGCATGTAGAAACCCATGTATGTGCCACAGAGGCGCCCTGGCTACACTGGAGCGCGGCGCTACGGACAGCATGTAGCCACCCATGTATGTGCCACTGAGGGCCCTGGCTACACTGGAGCGCGGCGCTACGGACAGCATGTAGCCACCCATGTATGTGCCACAGAGGCGCCCTGGCTACACTGGAGCGCGGCGCTACGGACAGCATGTAGCCACCCATGTATGTGCCACTGAGTGGCCCCGGCTACACTGAAGCGCGGCGCTACGGACAGCATGTAGCCACCCATGTATGTGCCACAGAGGCGCCCCGGCTACACTGGAGCGCGGCGCTACGGACAGCATGTAGCCACCCATGTATGTGCCACAGAGGCGCCCCGGCTACACTGGAGCGCGGCGCTACGGACAGCATGTAGCCACCCATGTATGTGCCACAGAGGCGCCCCGGCTACACTGGAGCGCGGCGCTACGGACAGCATGTAGCCACCCATGTATGTGCCACAGAGGCGCCCCGGCTACACTGGAGCGCGGCGCTACGGACAGCATGTAGCCACCCATGTATGTGCCACAGAGGCGCCCCGGCTACACTGGAGCGCGGCGCTACGGACAGCATGTAGCCACCCATGTATGTGCCACTGAGTGGCCCCGGCTACACTGAAGCGCGGCGCTACGGACAGCATGTAGCCACCCATGTATGTGCCACTGAGGGCCCTGGCTACACTGGAGCGCGGCGCTACGGAGAGCATGTAGCCACCCATGTATGTGCCACTGAGGCGCCTGGCTACACTGGAGCGCGGCGCTACGGACAGCATGTAGCCACCCATGTATGTGCCACTGAGTGGCCCCGGCTACACTGGAGCGCGGCGCTACGGACAGCATGTAGCCACCCATGTATGTGCCACAGAGGCGCCCCGGCTACACTGGAGCGCGGCGCTACGGACAGCATGTAGCCACCCATGTATGTGCCACTGAGGCGCCCTGGCTACACTGGAGCGCGGCGCTACGGACAGCATGTAGCCACCCATGTATGTGCCACTGAGGCGCCTGGCTACACTGGAGCGCGGCGCTACGGAGAGCATGTAGCCACCCATGTATGTGCCACTGAGGGCCCTGGCTACACTGGAGCGCGGCGCTACGGACAGCATGTAGCCACCCATGTATGTGCCACTGAGGGCCCTGGCTACACTGGAGCGCGGCGCTACGGAGAGCATGTAGCCACCCATGTATGTGTCACAGAGGCGCCCTGGCTACACTGGAGCGCAGCGCTACGGAGAGCATGTAGCCACCCATGTATGTGTCACTGAGTGGCCCCGGCTACACTGGAGCGCGGCGCTACGGAGAGCATGTAGCCACCCATGTATGTGCCACAGAGGCGCCTGGCTACACTGGAGCGTGGCGCTACGGAGAGCATGTAGCCACCCATGTATGTGCCACTGAGAGGCCCCGGCTACACTGGAGCGCGGCGCTACGGACAGCATGTAGCCACCCATGTATGTGCCACAGAAGCGCCCTGGCTACACTGGAGCGCGGCGCTACGGAGAGCATGTAGAAACCCATGTATGTGCCACTGAGAGGCCCCGGCTACACTGGAGCGCGGCGCTACGGACAGCATGTAGCCACCCATGTATGTGCCACTGAGTGGCCCCGGCTACACTGGAGCGCGGCGCTACGGAGAGCATGTAGCCACCCATGTATGTGCCACTGAGGCGCCTGGCTACACTGGAGCGTGGCGCTACGGAGAGCATGTAGAAACCCATGTATGTGCCACAGAGGCGCCCTGGCTACACTGGAGCGCGGCGCTACGGACAGCATGTAGCCACCCATGTATGTGCCACTGAGTGGCCCCGGCTACACTGGAGCGCGGCGCTACGGACAGCATGTAGCCACCCATGTATGTGCCACTGAGGCGCCTGGCTACACTGGAGCGTGGCGCTACGGACAGCATGTAGCCACCCATGTATGTGCCACTGAGGCGCCTGGCTACACTGGAGCGTGGCGCTACGGAGAGCATGTAGCCACCCATGTATGTGCCACTGAGGCGCCTGGCTACACTGGAGCGTGGCGCTACGGAGAGCATGTAGAAACCCATGTATGTGCCACAGAGGCGCCCTGGCTACACTGGAGCGCGGCGCTACGGACAGCATGTAGCCACCCATGTATGTGCCACTGAGGGCCCTGGCTACACTGGAGCGCGGCGCTACGGACAGCATGTAGCCACCCATGTATGTGCCACAGAGGCGCCCTGGCTACACTGGAGCGCGGCGCTACGGACAGCATGTAGCCACCCATGTATGTGCCACTGAGTGGCCCCGGCTACACTGAAGCGCGGCGCTACGGACAGCATGTAGCCACCCATGTATGTGCCACAGAGGCGCCCTGGCTACACTGGAGCGCGGCGCTACGGACAGCATGTAGCCACCCATGTATGTGCCACAGAGGCGCCCTGGCTACACTGGAGCGCGGCGCTACGGAGAGCATGTAGCCACCCATGTATGTGCCACTGAGTGGCCCCGGCTACACTGAAGCGCGGCGCTACGGACAGCATGTAGCCACCCATGTATGTGCCACAGAGGCGCCCTGGCTACACTGGAGCGCGGCGCTACGGACAGCATGTAGCCACCCATGTATGTGCCACAGAGGCGCCCCGGCTACACTGGAGCGCGGCGCTACGGAGAGCATGTAGAAACCCATGTATGTGCCACTGAGAGGCCCCGGCTACACTGGAGCGTGGCGCTACGGACAGCATGTAGCCACCCATGTATGTGCCACTGAGTGGCCCCGGCTACACTGGAGCGCGGCGCTACGGAGAGCATGTAGCCACCCATGTATGTGCCACTGAGGCGCCTGGCTACACTGGAGCGTGGCGCTACGGAGAGCATGTAGAAACCCATGTATGTGCCACAGAGGCGCCCTGGCTACACTGGAGCGCGGCGCTACGGACAGCATGTAGCCACCCATGTATGTGCCACTGAGTGGCCCCGGCTACACTGGAGCGCGGCGCTACGGACAGCATGTAGCCACCCATGTATGTGCCACTGAGGCGCCTGGCTACACTGGAGCGTGGCGCTACGGAGAGCATGTAGAAACCCATGTATGTGCCACAGAGGCGCCCTGGCTACACTGGAGCGCGGCGCTACGGACAGCATGTAGCCACCCATGTATGTGCCACTGAGGGCCCTGGCTACACTGGAGCGCGGCGCTACGAACAGCATGTAGCCACCCATGTATGTGCCACAGAGGCGCCCTGGCTACACTGGAGCGCGGCGCTACGGACAGCATGTAGCCACCCATGTATGTGCCACTGAGTGGCCCCGGCTACACTGAAGCGCGGCGCTACGGACAGCATGTAGCCACCCATGTATGTGCCACAGAGGCGCCCCGGCTACACTGGAGCGCGGCGCTACGGACAGCATGTAGCCACCCATGTATGTGCCACAGAGGCGCCCCGGCTACACTGGAGCGCGGCGCTACGGACAGCATGTAGCCACCCATGTATGTGCCACAGAGGCGCCCCGGCTACACTGGAGCGCGGCGCTACGGACAGCATGTAGCCACCCATGTATGTGCCACAGAGGCGCCCCGGCTACACTGGAGCGCGGCGCTACGGACAGCATGTAGCCACCCATGTATGTGCCACAGAGGCGCCCTGGCTACACTGGAGCGCGGCGCTACGGACAGCATGTAGCCACCCATGTATGTGCCACTGAGTGGCCCCGGCTACACTGAAGCGCGGCGCTACGGACAGCATGTAGCCACCCATGTATGTGCCACTGAGGGCCCTGGCTACACTGGAGCGCGGCGCTACGGAGAGCATGTAGCCACCCATGTATGTGCCACTGAGGCGCCTGGCTACACTGGAGCGCGGCGCTACGGACAGCATGTAGCCACCCATGTATGTGCCACTGAGTGGCCCCGGCTACACTGGAGCGCGGCGCTACGGACAGCATGTAGCCACCCATGTATGTGCCACAGAGGCGCCCCGGCTACACTGGAGCGCGGCGCTACGGACAGCATGTAGCCACCCATGTATGTGCCACTGAGGCGCCCTGGCTACACTGGAGCGCGGCGCTACGGACAGCATGTAGCCACCCATGTATGTGCCACTGAGGCGCCTGGCTACACTGGAGCGCGGCGCTACGGAGAGCATGTAGCCACCCATGTATGTGCCACTGAGGGCCCTGGCTACACTGGAGCGCGGCGCTACGGACAGCATGTAGCCACCCATGTATGTGCCACTGAGGGCCCTGGCTACACTGGAGCGCGGCGCTACGGAGAGCATGTAGCCACCCATGTATGTGTCACAGAGGCGCCCTGGCTACACTGGAGCGCAGCGCTACGGAGAGCATGTAGCCACCCATGTATGTGTCACTGAGTGGCCCCGGCTACACTGGAGCGCGGCGCTACGGAGAGCATGTAGCCACCCATGTATGTGCCACAGAGGCGCCTGGCTACACTGGAGCGTGGCGCTACGGAGAGCATGTAGCCACCCATGTATGTGCCACTGAGAGGCCCCGGCTACACTGGAGCGCGGCGCTACGGACAGCATGTAGCCACCCATGTATGTGCCACAGAAGCGCCCTGGCTACACTGGAGCGCGGCGCTACGGAGAGCATGTAGAAACCCATGTATGTGCCACTGAGAGGCCCCGGCTACACTGGAGCGCGGCGCTACGGACAGCATGTAGCCACCCATGTATGTGCCACTGAGTGGCCCCGGCTACACTGGAGCGCGGCGCTACGGAGAGCATGTAGCCACCCATGTATGTGCCACTGAGGCGCCTGGCTACACTGGAGCGTGGCGCTACGGAGAGCATGTAGAAACCCATGTATGTGCCACAGAGGCGCCCTGGCTACACTGGAGCGCGGCGCTACGGACAGCATGTAGCCACCCATGTATGTGCCACTGAGTGGCCCCGGCTACACTGGAGCGCGGCGCTACGGACAGCATGTAGCCACCCATGTATGTGCCACTGAGGCGCCTGGCTACACTGGAGCGTGGCGCTACGGACAGCATGTAGCCACCCATGTATGTGCCACTGAGGCGCCTGGCTACACTGGAGCGTGGCGCTACGGAGAGCATGTAGCCACCCATGTATGTGCCACTGAGGCGCCTGGCTACACTGGAGCGTGGCGCTACGGAGAGCATGTAGAAACCCATGTATGTGCCACAGAGGCGCCCTGGCTACACTGGAGCGCAGCGCTACGGACAGCATGTAGCCACCCATGTATGTGCCACTGAGGGCCCTGGCTACACTGGAGCGCGGCGCTACGGACAGCATGTAGCCACCCATGTATGTGCCACAGAGGCGCCCTGGCTACACTGGAGCGCGGCGCTACGGACAGCATGTAGCCACCCATGTATGTGCCACTGAGTGGCCCCGGCTACACTGAAGCGCGGCGCTACGGACAGCATGTAGCCACCCATGTATGTGCCACAGAGGCGCCCCGGCTACACTGGAGCGCGGCGCTACGGACAGCATGTAGCCACCCATGTATGTGCCACAGAGGCGCCCCGGCTACACTGGAGCGCGGCGCTACGGACAGCATGTAGCCACCCATGTATGTGCCACAGAGGCGCCCCGGCTACACTGGAGCGCGGCGCTACGGACAGCATGTAGCCACCCATGTATGTGCCACAGAGGCGCCCCGGCTACACTGGAGCGCGGCGCTACGGACAGCATGTAGCCACCCATGTATGTGCCACAGAGGCGCCCTGGCTACACTGGAGCGCGGCGCTACGGACAGCATGTAGCCACCCATGTATGTGCCACTGAGTGGCCCCGGCTACACTGAAGCGCGGCGCTACGGACAGCATGTAGCCACCCATGTATGTGCCACTGAGGGCCCTGGCTACACTGGAGCGCGGCGCTACGGAGAGCATGTAGCCACCCATGTATGTGCCACTGAGGCGCCTGGCTACACTGGAGCGCGGCGCTACGGACAGCATGTAGCCACCCATGTATGTGCCACTGAGTGGCCCCGGCTACACTGGAGCGCGGCGCTACGGACAGCATGTAGCCACCCATGTATGTGCCACAGAGGCGCCCCGGCTACACTGGAGCGCGGCGCTACGGACAGCATGTAGCCACCCATGTATGTGCCACTGAGGCGCCCTGGCTACACTGGAGCGCGGCGCTACGGACAGCATGTAGCCACCCATGTATGTGCCACTGAGGCGCCTGGCTACACTGGAGCGCGGCGCTACGGAGAGCATGTAGCCACCCATGTATGTGCCACTGAGGGCCCTGGCTACACTGGAGCGCGGCGCTACGGACAGCATGTAGCCACCCATGTATGTGCCACTGAGGGCCCTGGCTACACTGGAGCGCGGCGCTACGGAGAGCATGTAGCCACCCATGTATGTGTCACAGAGGCGCCCTGGCTACACTGGAGCGCAGCGCTACGGAGAGCATGTAGCCACCCATGTATGTGTCACTGAGTGGCCCCGGCTACACTGGAGCGCGGCGCTACGGAGAGCATGTAGCCACCCATGTATGTGCCACAGAGGCGCCTGGCTACACTGGAGCGTGGCGCTACGGAGAGCATGTAGCCACCCATGTATGTGCCACTGAGAGGCCCCGGCTACACTGGAGCGCGGCGCTACGGACAGCATGTAGCCACCCATGTATGTGCCACAGAAGCGCCCTGGCTACACTGGAGCGCGGCGCTACGGAGAGCATGTAGAAACCCATGTATGTGCCACTGAGAGGCCCCGGCTACACTGGAGCGCGGCGCTACGGACAGCATGTAGCCACCCATGTATGTGCCACTGAGTGGCCCCGGCTACACTGGAGCGCGGCGCTACGGAGAGCATGTAGCCACCCATGTATGTGCCACTGAGGCGCCTGGCTACACTGGAGCGTGGCGCTACGGAGAGCATGTAGAAACCCATGTATGTGCCACAGAGGCGCCCTGGCTACACTGGAGCGCGGCGCTACGGACAGCATGTAGCCACCCATGTATGTGCCACTGAGTGGCCCCGGCTACACTGGAGCGCGGCGCTACGGACAGCATGTAGCCACCCATGTATGTGCCACTGAGGCGCCTGGCTACACTGGAGCGTGGCGCTACGGAGAGCATGTAGAAACCCATGTATGTGCCACAGAGGCGCCCTGGCTACACTGGAGCGCGGCGCTACGGACAGCATGTAGCCACCCATGTATGTGCCACTGAGGGCCCTGGCTACACTGGAGCGCGGCGCTACGGACAGCATGTAGCCACCCATGTATGTGCCACTGAGGGCCCTGGCTACACTGGAGCGCGGCGCTACGGACAGCATGTAGCCACCCATGTATGTGCCACAGAGGCGCCCTGGCTACACTGGAGCGCGGCGCTACGGACAGCATGTAGCCACCCATGTATGTGCCACTGAGTGGCCCCGGCTACACTGAAGCGCGGCGCTACGGACAGCATGTAGCCACCCATGTATGTGCCACAGAGGCGCCCCGGCTACACTGGAGCGCGGCGCTACGGACAGCATGTAGCCACCCATGTATGTGCCACAGAGGCGCCCCGGCTACACTGGAGCGCGGCGCTACGGACAGCATGTAGCCACCCATGTATGTGCCACAGAGGCGCCCCGGCTACACTGGAGCGCGGCGCTACGGACAGCATGTAGCCACCCATGTATCTGCCACAGAGGCGCCCTGGCTACACTGGAGCGCGGCGCTACGGACAGCATGTAGCCACCCATGTATGTGCCACTGAGTGGCCCCGGCTACACTGAAGCGCGGCGCTACGGACAGCATGTAGCCACCCATGTATGTGCCACTGAGGGCCCTGGCTACACTGGAGCGCGGCGCTACGGAGAGCATGTAGCCACCCATGTATGTGCCACTGAGGCGCCTGGCTACACTGGAGCGCGGCGCTACGGACAGCATGTAGCCACCCATGTATGTGCCACTGAGTGGCCCCGGCTACACTGGAGCGCGGCGCTACGGACAGCATGTAGCCACCCATGTATGTGCCACTGAGGCGCCTGGCTACACTGGAGCGCGGCGCTACGGACAGCATGTAGCCACCCATGTATGTGCCACTGAGTGGCCCCGGCTACACTGGAGCGCGGCGCTACGGACAGCATGTAGCCACCCATGTATGTGCCACTGAGTGGCCCCGGCTACACTGGAGCGCGGCGCTACGGACAGCATGTAGCCACCCATGTATGTGCCACTGAGGCGCCCCGGCTACACTGGAGCGCGGCGCTACGGACAGCATGTAGCCACCCATGTATGTGCCACTGAGGCGCCTGGCTACACTGGAGCGCGGCGCTACGGACAGCATGTAGCCACCCATGTATGTGCCACTGAGGGCCCTGGCTACACTGGAGCGCGGCGCTACGGAGAGCATGTAGCCACCCATGTATGTGTCACAGAGGCGCCCTGGCTACACTGGAGCGCAGCGCTACGGAGAGCATGTAGCCACCCATGTATGTGTCACTGAGTGGCCCCGGCTACACTGGAGCGCGGCGCTACGGAGAGCATGTAGCCACCCATGTATGTGCCACAGAGGCGCCCTGGCTACACTGGAGCGCGGCGCTACGGAGAGCATGTAGCCACCCATGTATGTGCCACAGAGGCGCCTGGCTACACTGGAGCGTGGCGCTACGGAGAGCATGTAGCCACCCATGTATGTGCCACTGAGAGGCCCCGGCTACACTGGAGCGTGGCGCTACGGAGAGCATGTAGAAACCCATGTATGTGCCACAGAGGCGCCCTGGCTACACTGGAGCGCGGCGCTACGGACAGCATGTAGCCACCCATGTATGTGCCACTGAGTGGCCCCGGCTACACTGGAGTGCGGCGCTACGGACAGCATGTAGCCACCCATGTATGTGCCACTGAGGCGCCTGGCTACACTGGAGCGTGGCGCTACGGAGAGCATGTAGAAACCCATGTATGTGCCACAGAGGCGCCCTGGCTACACTGGAGCGCGGCGCTACGGACAGTATGTGCCACAGAGGCGCCCTGGCTACACTGGAGCGCGGCGCTACGGACAGTATGTGCCACAGAGGCGCCCTGGCTACACTGGAGCGCGGCGCTACGGAGAGCATGTAGCCACCCATGTATGTGCCACTGAGGGCCCTGGCTACACTGGAGCGCGGCGCTACGGACAGCATGTAGCCACCCATGTATGTGCCACTGAGGGCCCTGGCTACACTGGAGCGCAGCGCTACGGAGAGCATGTAGCCACCCATGTATGTGTCACTGAGTGGCCCCGGCTACACTGGAGCGCAGCGCTACGGAGAGCATGTAGCCACCCATGTATGTGCCACTGAGGCGCCTGGCTACACTGGAGCGCGGCGCTACGGGCAGCATGTAGCCACCCATGTATGTGCCACTGAGGCGCCTGGCTACACTGGAGCGCGGCGCTACGGAGAGCATGTAGCCACCCATGTATGTGCCACTGAGGGCCCTGGCTACACTGGAGCGCGGCGCTACGGAGAGCATGTAGCCACCCATGTATGTGCCACTGAGGGCCCTGGCTACACTGGAGCGCGGCGCTACGGAGAGCATGTAGCCACCCATGTATGTGCCACAGAGGCGCAGTGGCTGCAGTAGAGCGCAGAGTGACGCGAACAGCAAGTGATGACGTAGGAAGCCACCTACCACGGAGGCGGAGTGGCAGAACCAGCCTGTGATGGTGTGGTCACCCTGGAGCAGAGTGGCCCGGAGACCAGAGGCAACGGTCTGCTGCTTGTACAGCCAGCACCGACTGGCATGAGCCCCAGGCGGACATCCATGCCAGGGGCAGCCTGGGGGAGTGGTGTACGCTGTCTGCCCAGGAGCAAGGCACAAGCGAGCCTTGATGACAAAATGTCACATAAAGGAAAAGAAAAAGCAAACTCCAGAAGGGAAAAGAAGAAATCCTTTGGCTAGCAGGCAGAAGAGATGCTGGTACCAGGAGGCATGGCTTGTAGCCTTCAAATGGCCAATAACGCTCGAGAAAACCGAATAGAAAAGTGCACTAGAATGGGGCAGAAAAGAGTTGACAGTGAGATACAGGGGCAAGATGAGGGCAAGAGGTATTATAAGGATGGTATTAAAAACCTACAACTTAGAAAAGGTCTATTGGCGGCCGCTAACTGCTGGCTGTGATGGGAATTCCATTCTGTAAGCGTTCTGCGCCCTCGTGGATGAAGCTGGAGGGCACTGGAAACACGATCACGCATTCCTGTCTGAGTTTAACCACGTAAACTGATATAAGAGGGTACCAAAGCATAGCGCTTGCGCCACGGGTCTTGGCACTCTGAACCGGAGTACTCCGTTACCCGTCAGAGCTGCAGGATAGAACTGTGTGTGCATCGAGTTCTGTAGCGGACACAGGGCACCTGTCGCCTGGATAGTGCCCTGGGGAATGTGCCCAAGAGGGCACCTTCTGATCTTTGGAAGGGGCTGCGCCTGTACGTAGCAATGACGTAACAACCTTTCGTAATTCAGCACACAAAGTAACAGACCTACGGTCTGAGCAGCTTAGGTTCTCTATGTACAAACCTTGAGAACCCCCTCCCGCCCCCCCCTCACAGTAACGAGCATTAAGAGACAACACAAACTGTGACAGCACATGACTGATATCAAAGGTCAGGCCAATTGCATGCTAAAGCCAGGTCATCCCTACTGAGGACCAGTGTTTAATTTGTAAATAAAAACGCGCCGGTGCCCAAAGACGACCTCTTAAACACGCAGCTGCTGCAATTAAATGTGCGAACACGGAATACTGAGGCAGCTAATCCTGAAGCCATCTCGGGCCTCTTTAACCCATTTACAGCCATTCCCTGCCCCTTCAGCTCACACTTGCAGCTTTCTGCTTTTCCCCTTTCTGACACTTTTTCGTTTTTCTCTTCCCCATCTCTGTCTTTTGCTCGCAGTAAATGACTGAGGCAGACAAATAAGTGCAAGCCCTCAAAAATAAGTGCCGGTGCTCCGCACCGGAAACAACTAGCACAAATTAAGCATGCTGAGAACTCACCAGCATTTTGTAGTCGATCTGCTGCCGGATGAGCTTGTCCTCACTGAGCGAGTAGCGGGCCTCCCCGGTGATGGAGTCGATGGGCCCCTTCTCCATCTGCTGCTTGATGGCGCAGTACAGCATGAAGAGGGGCTCGCCTGCACACTCCTGCGGGGGACACGAGAACACAGTGTGTAAACAACGCAGCGAGGAGCCCTAGAATCACAACCCGGGGCCGAGGAACGGAGCCCGAGATCCTGAACCCACCACAAACCAGGGAGAAGAGTAACTCAGAACTGAGGATAAGTTCTGCCTCACCGAAGCCCACCGTGGTAACCCGGGCACAGGAGAAGCTTTAGAGGGGAGAAAGAGACTGAACTCTGAACGCAACCATCAAACCTAGAGGGAAGAGAAGCCCTGGAACTGAAGAGAAGTCTGACCCATCTGAAGTCTATCATTGTAACACTGAAACAGGACCAGCCTTGGAGGAGAGGTGCAGAGTCTGACCTCTGAACTCAGCCATCAAACCTAGAGAGAAGACGACCCCTAGAACTGAAAAGAGATGTCTGACCCATCCAAACTCTACCCTTATAACCCAGGACAAGACCAGGCTTGGAGGAGAAGAGCAGAATCTGACCTCTGAACTCAGCCATCAAACCTAGAGAGAAGACCAGCCCTGGAACTGAAAAGCGATGTCTGACCCATCCAAACTCTACTGTTATAACCCAGAAACAAGACCAGCCTTGGAGGAGAGGAGTAGAGTCTGACCTCTCAGCTCAACCATCAAACCTAAGGAGAAGACAAGCCCTAGAACTGAAAAGAGAAGTCTGACCCATCCAAACTCTACCACGGTAACCCAGAAACAGGACCAGCCTCGGAGGTGAGAAACAGAGTCTGAACTCAGTGAACTCTACCATCAAACCTATATGGAAGAGAGCCCTAGAACTGAAAAGAAACGTCTGACCCATCTGAAGTCTATCATCGTAACCCAGAAACAGGACCAGCCTTGGAGGAGAGGAGCAGAGTCTGACCTCAGTAAACTCAACCATCAAACCTAGAGTGAAGACGAGCCCTAGAACTGAAGAGATGTTTGACCCATCTGAAGTCTATCATCATAAACCAGAAACAGGACCAGCCTTGGAGGAGAGGAGCAGAGTCTGACCTCTCACCTCAACCATCAAACCTAGAGGGAAGAGAAGCCCTGGAACTGAAAATAATAGCCTGACCCGTCTGAAGTCTATCATCGTAACCAGAAACAGGACCAGCCTTGGAGGAGAGGGGCAGAGTCTGACCTCAGTGAACTCAACCATCAAACCTAGAGAGAAGACCAGCCCTGGAACTGAAGAGAGAAGTCTGACCCATCCAAACTCTACCCTTATAACCCAGAAACAGGACCATCCTTAGAGGAGAGGGGCAGAGTCTGACCCCTGGGAACTCAACCATCAAACCTAGAGGGAAGACGAGCCCTAGAACTGAAGAGAAGTCTGACCCATCTGAAGCCCACCATGGTAACCCAGAAACAGGACCAGCCTTGGAGGAGAGGGGCAGAGTCTGACCTTTCAGAGGGAGGACAGAACCCAGACCTGAAGCGCAGTCTCAGTCACCTGACCTCCTCTACGCCATCACAACCAACACAGAAGCTAAATCCTAGCGGTAATGATGAACCTGTCCCTGCCGGTCCCCATCACAGCCCACACAGAGACCTTGTGGCTAAAGGACCAGGAGTGTGACAATGCTCAGCTCCAGGTACCCAAGGGGAAGATCAAACTAACAGCTCACGAGCTGCAAGTCTGATTACGCTGAGCCACCACCATAACCCGAGACGATAAACCCCAGAGCAAAGAGCTGCGAGACTGACCAGCCTGAGAGCCCATCACCCCAACCCTGAGAGGGAAACTTAGGGTTCGGGTATCTACAGACCCCTACGCACCTTAGATGCACTGAACTCCATTCCAATTTTGGTATTTCTTTTTTACCCACTATATATTTCTCAACCCTCTTTGTCCTGCACAACTGCCAGCCTTTGTCTCTCCCTCACTCTTATAAACAAAAGCTCACCTTCAGGAATCGGTACAGCAGGAAGGTAAACCAGTTCGTCAGCATCTTCTCCGCTACGGACTCCGTTCTGCAAAGAGAATGAATTAGGCATTACCCATCGCACTTCAAGGCAAAGAAGCCCCATTTATCTCTACTGAGGATGGCCTAGTGCTTCTGGAGTCCTTGAGGGTGCTTCCTACCTGCGGAGGAGCAGCTTGGGATGGTTTTTGTTCTCCAGGTTCTTCTCAATCAGGTCGGAGAGAAGCTGCTTCAGCACCACGGTGGCGTACTCCATCCGGCCCTGCAGCGTCACCATGGTGAGAGACGCCACGTTGCCACGGTCCCGCATGGAGAAGCTGCGCTGCGCCTCCAAGGTGTGGATGAAGGTTAGTAGGAAAACCTTATTGTTGAGGAGCTGCCCGAAGAGCCGGAGAGCCTTTTCTACGTTCGGAGGAGTCTACGTAAAACGGGAAGAAGCAGAGAATGTGATAGTTATAGACACTTTCATGGATCACACTTGGTTGGACATTTGTATATACTTTCTCTCTTACTTAGCATAGATGGATACCCACAACAACAATTCTAAAGAATGAGCATCTTGGTAAGGGCCAGAAGCTGTTTGGAATACATCTGACCATTAGTCATTGGGTCCCCAGAACACCATCAAATGTCTGACTTCTTCTCCAACCTGCAAGATGGAATGAAAGACGTCGCAGTTTGGATGAAACTCAGCCGTCTGAAACTGAACTCAGACAAAACAGAAGCCCTCATCCTCGGAAACACCCGTACCGCCTGGGACGACTCCTGGTGGCCCACGGCCCTTGGCACCTCACCGACCCGACCCCCTCTGACCACGCACGCAACCTCGGTTTCATCTTGGACCCACTTCTCACCATGACCAAACAAGTCAACGCCGTATCATCCTCCGGCTTCCTCACCCTCCGCATGCTCCGAAAGATCTTCCGTTGGATCCCCGCCGACACCAGAAAGACCGTGACCCACGCCCTCGTCACAAGCCACCTGGACTACGGCAACACCCTATACGCAGGAACCACAGCCAAACTCCAGAAACGTCTGCAACGAATTCAAAACGCCTCTGCCCGCCTCATCCGCAACATACCCCGCAACAGCCACATCTCCGCTCACCTGAGACACCTGCACTGGCTTCCCGTCAACAAAAGGATCACCTTCTGACTCCTCACCCACGCACACAAAGCCCTCCACAACAAGGGACCCGAATACCTCAACCACCGCCTCAGCTTCTACACACCCACCCGTCCTCTTCGCTCCGCCAACCTCGCTCTCGCCGCCGTCCCTCGCATCCGCCGCACCACGGCAGGTGGGAGGTCCTTCTCCTACCTGGCGGCCAAGACATGGAACTCCCTCCCCACCATCCTCAGGACCACCCAGGACCACTCCGCATTCCGGAGACTACTCAAGACCTGGCTCTTCGAGCAGCAGTAACCCCTTCCCCCTAGCGCCTTGAGACCCGCACGGGTGAGTAGCGCGCTTTATAAATATTTATGATTTGATTTGATTTGATTTGACTTCATCAGAAGAAGCAAGCTGGTTTCACCCAGAAGGGCGCCTCTTCTCCAGTGTCCAAGTGTCATGTTCATACCCCTTCCGTGGCAGAAGGAGGACAGCTCTGTAGCGAATCCTATTTTGTTTTAATGGGATACAAGAGGTAGCTTAGCCTCTGGCTTGCAGCCTGTGCCCCCGTCACGTGAGGACTTTTACCCTACTTAGCGTGCTCTGTTTTAGCGCATTTAATTAAATCTTTTAAGATGGCTGCCTTGTTTTTAGTTAGGCCCATGTTTGAGTTTAGCCACTGTGCTAAGGTGTCAAAATCAAGTGACAAAGAAACTGTAGGTGTTCACATTAGGTACTTTCCTTCTTCACGCTTTTGAAGGAATTGTTTATATAAATTACTGTCCCAAGCATGTCTTGTTAACTATTGTTTGGGAACAGACCTACGTCAGGGGACCAAGCTGATCTGTATAAATGCTCCTCACTTAAACAGATAGTCAGAGGGATTCCGACCAGATGCCATCGCTGCTGCACGTCGCCTTCACGTTGACCCAGTCTTCGTGTCCCTATGGAGACTGAGCTAGAGACCTCATTCCAAAGTAACGAGGGTTGGGGGATCTTCTCATCGACATGGCATTGGCATATTAGGTTTAACATACCTAGCTCTCTTTTAGGCTAGAGATTGGGCTCATCATCCTAGGGTACTAGGATATATCCCATACTATGTCATTTCATGTTTATGCAAGATGGCGGGGGTCTTTGTATTAACGACTCGTCTTTACCATTCTGTTTCTTGCACTGTTCATTATCCTAATCATTGCAGCCCACGCAACCTATCGCAGATTGCAGTTTTTCTGAATAAAACCTGTTGAAACTTTACTGGTTGTTCTTCATTGCCTGTGTTTCATAGAGACATGATATATCTGTGAGAAAGGGGTAATCTCCGTTTAACCACGACTCTCCCTGAGACGTCACACTCTTGAAACCATGCGCAAAGGCTGCCACAAATCACCTTTGACTGTTTGGGTTTTTGGTGAGGTGCTGCTTGTGAGCCGGGAGGATTGAGACAACAGTTGCGGCTTGTAGGATAGGCATAGTCACCTACAAACTTAAGTATTGTTACCCTTAAACCAGCAGTCTTGGCTAAAGCAAGGGTCAAACTATGACAGCACCAACATGGAGTACTCCAAAAAGGCATCAGGAGAGTGGCCTGAGTGTCGGGAGATAACATTCACAAGATAGAGTGGGTCCCGCCCATCGCGACTCAGAAGAGGGGGTTCTTTATCCAGTGATGTTACTTTACCCAAGGGGCTACCACCTCCAACAGAAAACCCAAAGGGTACAAAACTGCCCTCCTGTTCCCCAGTTTATCCATCCATCAAATCTCCTATGAACGAACATAATCCCACAGAGGCCTCCAGGCACTGTGCAGAGAAGCAAAGCTAAAGGACAGGAGCAGACAATGCTAATTAAAGGACACCCTGCACCAAAAGCAGAAACAAAGGACAAAGATGTGGTGAAGTGTTGATTGCTGAAAAGAGACGGGCAGAGTGTTTCTGCATTTTGGGTGTGGGGGGCTCTCTTCAGGTAAGAGCTCTTTGTCTGCAGAACTCAGACTCCCTGGAATGATCACAAGGTGTTGGGGGGTCTCACGTAAAAGCCATGAAACTGTAGAGGCAGCTGTGCGTCACGAGGTGATGACAGCCGACAGGGAGGTACAATTGTAGCTCCCCCCGTCACAAGCATGCCAGCCCTGTGCAGCACGAGAGAAAGTGGTGGTGCAGACTTGGGGATGCCAGCTGCCATTGCAGATCAATCAATCGGTGTACTTGTAAAGTGCGGATAATCACCCGTTAGTCTCAAGGCGCTAGGGGAGGTTGCAGTTCATTTGAAGAGACAGGTCTTGAGGTCCTTGTTGAATTGCAGGTGAGATGTGACAAGAGCAGGGACTACAGCGTCCTAACGAATGAAATCCCATGATGTCGCTTTCCGAGAAGATTAAGTTTTTAATCAGTCGACTCATAAGTGACAAGGGTTTGGTGGCTCAAGTTCAATGCTTAATCTAAAAGAAAACCTAAGAACGTCACTTGGACAGCTAGGCCCAGACTGCCACTTTCCTCTGCAAGCTTCTCTCGCTAATCAATACCAGATCGTTTATTTGGCGTGATGGATTTGCAGGGTGCGCTGTGCAGGCTTAGATTTATCAGTGAAAAAGAAAAGTCGATAGATGGAGTTGTGGGTGTGAATGTCCTCAGTACTTTTTTGTAAGAAACCCAGGATAGTCCAAGATAAACCTTACTGCTATGAAAAACGCCAAAAATTTCATGTTAATCCACTGAAGGCGCCTACACACTGTTTTTTCAACTGCAAGTACAACCCTTGGTATTAAAAATGTGGTGGGAAAATAAGAACAAATATTTGAAAATCGAAATGATGGTTCTGAGTGGTGGGATTTCAGATATGATAGGCTCAGTGAAGTGAGGAAACACTGTCTCCAGAGCTTGCAGCCGGGGACTGACATTTTTGTAGATTCTCTGGACAAGGGCAGACAAGACAGAACACTGTCGGTGGAGGGGTCTTGAGGGAATGTAGGGGTTGTGTCTTGTTCCTTCATGGCATTTAGATCTGCTTCTTCTGAAGGATCTAATTTACCCTCATGGCCAGACGAGAAGAGTTTAGGGAAAGACTGACCCAATACTTGTGTTCAAACAGTTGCCAGTCCTACATACTTAGGGATTGACACTTAAATCCCATTGTTTGTGCTTCAATACTTACGCCTGGAGGAATTTAAACCATTCATGTGGGGGTTGGGCCAACACCACCTCTGACTGTGAATACAATTATCTAAACAAATGAGCTTAACATCCAAAAAATGTTACAGGGCTCCTTCTGAAAACACCAATCCCATGTAGTTTACCCAACACACATTTCACCCCCATCCCAACATCCAGGCTATAAGAATACCACTCTGAGAGGATGACTACCATAGAGTGAAAAGCTGGCAGAACAACAGCCTGATTGATATCAAAATCTGAAACAATTGGCCGATGCCTTTAGATGGGTCCAGGGAACCACCTTATCCCCAAACAAGCCTTTCACCGGACAGAGCTTGAATACCACAAAATATTTTATCAGAGAGTAAAACTACGATGAAAGCTTCTTATCTAGAGACATCACTGGTCACAACAGTGAACTCAATATTAATCAGTCTGAGGAGGACGGGGGCTTCTTTTAAGGTAGAGAAGCTCTTTTCTTCCGCTCGGAAAGAGATGATTACTTTGTTTCCGTACAAGTGAACAGCAGAAAACAAAACGCACCCAAGTGGAATTGCATTTCCAGATGAAGGAGACTTTTTTGAGTAAGTTGAGAAGGGGTTAAGTTTGCTGCCAAGAGACCAAATTTAAAATATGTTCTACTTGAATTCATAGTATCTTCTGCTGCCTTTGTTGATAATTTCCACAAAGGCAGACTGAAGTTTAAGAAAGTACCTCCTCCGTTCTAGGGTCTCGGAAAGGAGGCTGGTCACCTAATCCATGGTCACAAACCTATGGAGGAACGGAGCACTGGTTGTGAGACTGGTGCGCTCTATGATAGTACAGCTCAGTGGGAGATGCTTGGAATGGAGGGTGGATGCAAAGTACTGAAAGCAGTGGGTGGCTGCAGCTGGGGGAGCCACCCATGGAATGAGCAGAAGAGCATGGAGTGACGCGCTGCAGCAAATTATCCAACACACTTCCCTGATCGACTGCTGGGCTGTATTTTGGACCCAAACTATGGAATTGTATTCTGAAGCAAAACAATTCTAGACGTTTCCAGAGACATCATCCAACACTTGAGGTAAATTCATTTAGAGGGATCCTTAAACATGACTGCCCCTGTCCAGGACTACATTTTAGGGCCGCATTTTAGTTCCCATCTACATTTTTGCAGAGAAGGAAAATGAAAGTTGTACTGCTGCCCCGGTACTGAAATGCTTCTGGAAAATTCTTTAAAATATAGGGTTGGATTTAGAACTGAGAGGATGGGTTATTCCGCCAAATGTGACATATCCCACCCGCCAATATCTAAATCCCATTATATCCTATGGGAATCTAGTCACCACTGCTGCGGGTTAAGATCATTCAATCCGCACGCGATTACTGAACATGGAGGGGTAGATTATAGAGGAACTAGATATAGTGCATATCAAACAGCTGAGGAAAAAAATAGGTCATGTCTATACCTAGCAGTGGCCGAGTTTGCGTGATTCGCGATTAAAACAGAGGAACGCTCCTAAACCTGAATGAGCAATTTTGTATCGATCTGTCATTACCATTGAAACATATCCATACGGATACTGGGGGCCTGAGGTGCAGTCCCGGTATCATTCTTTGGCACGTCTCTGTAGCAGGTGCCTCTTGAAGTGGGACCCTTTGCTGTAATCGGCCATTAGCCTTCTTGATGCATAAACCTGAAGAATGTGTAGCCACCTGCGAGTTACAGCTCGTACACGGGAACAGGGCTTCGGACAGACACTATGACAGGGTTTGAGTGGGCTCAAGGTACCATACTAGATCTGTCAACATCTGCCACTTTGATGACACCTACGTGACATTGCTGGGCATGCCAAACACCTTGTAGATAAAATGACATTAAATTGTTACGATGGTGCTTTGCGTTGTATCGTTACACGGAAGATGCTTTTAGAGATCATCCTTCAACCCACAAATCCTTCTAGGGGTCTCAGCCTAGCAGAGCCAATGAAGACCCTCAAAGATCTGATATTTTACCCTGAGAGAAAAAAGGTACAAAGGTGTTGTACTTGCCCTATCACTAAGGGGGAGAATTCCACCTTGGAGCCTTGTACTCAAGAGAATCACCAGAATCAAAAAATATTACACTGTACTATGTTACAGAAATTCAAGTGTCTCCTGCTGCTGAACGAGGAAGGTCAAAGGACTTTTGGAGAATGCTGCATGGAATTAGAATACTGGTGTCTTCAAGAGTCACTTATGCTACTAGTCTATCTGTGTATGTGATGCACACAATCAAGATATAACCACCCTCATTTCCAGAAAGTGTCATGCACTGCTCTGCACCAAGGGGATATGAATTTCAAGCATCCGACTCCTGCAGGAACCTCGCATGCCCTACCTCCAAGGGGTACCGGTACCTACCACTGACTGCCCACTAGTCTAGAAACCATCACCATGGATTCTTATCCGGAGGGAGGCGGTGATCACAACCCCGACCCCACTTTAAAAACTTGTGAAGCGTTCTGCTCCTTAGGACGCGACCAACAATAGAAAAACATTGACTTCCCGCCACCTCAAGAACCAGACAAGTACCGGCCAACAGATGAGGCAAGAACATAGACCAGATCATCAGCTGCCCCCTTCTCAGACCTCAAGACCACATGGGTGGTCTGCCCCAGAAGGACATGGACATCAGCCAACCTCTCCGCACCAGAAGAACCGATCACGACTCCTCTGCTCCAGAATGACATGAACTTCGAGCAGTATGTGTGCGGTTACTGGGCGGCCACCGTGCTGGGGTCACTGGTTTGTCCAAGATTACATGGTTATGGGTCTTGCATTCTAGCCAAAGCTCCTACCAGGCAGCTGACATCTTTTGGGGAGCTATCACCTTCACCCCTGAATGAAAGGTAGTGTCACCTGCAGAAGACCCAAGAACAGGTTTTCTAAAAGTCATTTTCTATCCCAGAAGTAAAGAAAGACACCAGTAGAGGTGGTGGAAGGGGCTCACATCCAGCTCCTTGAGCACGGGGTGCTCCTCGATGCCGGGAAACAGCACCCTCATGGCGTACGTCTTGTAGTCCAGGAACGGGATCTTCACGCCGTCCATGTTGTTGGTCAGCTCGTTGATGTCCGTCTGGAGCTCGGCGAAGGCTGGAAGAGAAACAAGCACTGCTTAGCGCAAGCGGCCTCATCCAAGAGCGCCACACGGGGAGTCTGGGCGCGCGCGAGGCGCAGCACATGGCCCTGCTGGCACGCGCCATAATATCTATTAATGAACGCAAATAAACCTGTGAAGGCCAGGCATGGGAAGCAGAAACAACAATTCAACACAAGCACACGAAGGGCGAGCAATGGATTAACGCGCATGAGGCGAGGCCCTGGGGCCCTGGCCCCGCCCTCTGCTTCCTCTCCACGTGTAGGTCACATGGGGGGGCTCTGGGGCTGCAAAATATACTCCTGGAGCCTCTGCCCGCCCGCTCTGCCCTGATAGTGCTTCCGCTCTTCTGGGTTCTACCGCATCCCATCTCCAGGGTCCTCTGACTTCTCAAGGATGCTGCCCACTGACCAGCCTACTGTGGGTGCTGCCTACTGCCCAGCCTCCTCCAGCTACTACCCACCGCCCAGCCTCCTCCGGCCACTGCCCACTCTTCTCCGGCCACCGCACATCCTCCTCCGGCTACTGCCCACTGCCCAGCCTCCTCCGGCCACTGCCCACTCTTCTCCGGCCACTGCCCACTGCCCATCCTCCTCCGGCTGATGCCCTCCCTCCAGCCTCCTCCGACTGCTGCCCTGCCCTGCCTCCGGCTGCTGCCCTGCCTCCAGCCTCCTCCGGCTGCTGCCCTGCCCTGCCTCCGGCTGCTGCCTTGCCTCCAGCCTCCTCCGGCTGTTGCCCTCCCTCCAGCCTCCTCTTCACACCCTCCCTCCAGCCTCCTCTTTCCCGTGCAGATGAGGAGGTCGGGCCTCCGCCCTGTGGTCCCTCCTTCTGGCTCATGCTTCGGGGCCCGGCACGAGTCGGCCGGTGCAGCGGCTCCCCGAGTGCCCCTTGAGCCCGGTTCAGACTACTAATGGACTCTCTGTAGTTTCTGCACTGGGGGACCCAGAGTGCTCCGTATGCCACGCCTCCTCCCCATCGCTTCAGCCCCCAGAGCATCGAGAGGCTTGTGAGAAAATCACCAACTCACTTAATGGAGAAAGAAAACAAACAGGGAAGAGCTGCACGGGACTGAATCTCCCTCAGTCATGATGCAACGTGTCATCCTCTACCCACCACCCCCTCACTCCACCTGCAAGCAGCTTGCAGAGAGATCTGTGTGCCCCTCATGTCCCACCACAGTGTCACTCCGCTTACAAGCTGCCTCCAGAGAGCTCTGTGTGCCCCTCATGTCCCACCACACAGTGTCACACCGCTTACAAGCTGCGTACAGAGAGCTCTGTGTGCCCCTCATGTCCTATGCTGCTCTCTGCTGATGACGGGCAAAACCCAGAAACACGTGTCCAGAGATACACAGCACTTGCTGCACCTACTAAGGTGAAAGACTTTGATTACTTTTGTTAATGTGAAACGAATCTGACTGCATTTACCAAGATGCATTGGGGCCAACTTTTTGCTGGAGTGTGAGGCAGTGTGCTCCCTTTTTTTTGCACTGTGTCGAATGACGGCTCCCTTGAGCTAACGGGCTGACGAGCCTTGGTGAGGCACCTGCGCACCAGAGTGGTACATAAACCTGAGAAGACGTTTGGTGGCATTTCAAGCAACCCCACAAAATATGCTGCTCTCTGCTGATGACGGGCAAAACCCAGAAACACGTGTCCAGAGATACACAGCACTTGCTGCACCTACTAAGGTGAAAGACTTTGATTACTTTTGTTAATGTGAAACGAATCTGACTGCATTTACCAAGATGCATTGGGGCCAACTTTTTGCTGGAGTGTGAGGCAGTGTGCTCCCTTTTTTTTGCACTGTGTCGAATGACGGCTCCCTTGAGCTAACGGGCTGACGAGCCTTGGTGAGGCACCTGCGCACCAGAGTGGTACATAAACCTGAGAAGACGTTTGGTGGCATTTCAAGCAACCCCACAAAATATGCTGCTCTCTGCTGATGACGGGCAAAACCCAGAAACACGTGTCCAGAGATACACAGCACTTGCTGCACCTACTAAGGTGAAAGACTTTGATTACTTTTGTTAATGTGAAACGAATCTGACTGCATTTACCAAGATGCATTGGGGCCAACTTTTTGCTGGAGTGTGAGGCAGTGTGCTCCCTTTTTTTTGCACTGTGTCGAATGACGGCTCCCTTGAGCTAACGGGCTGACGAGCCTTGGTGAGGCACCTGCGCACCAGAGTGGTACATAAACCTGAGAAGACGTTTGGTGGCATTTCAAGCAACCCCACAAAATATGCTGCTCTCTGCTGATGACGGGCAAAACCCAGAAACACGTGTCCAGAGATACACAGCACTTGCTGCACCTACTAAGGTGAAAGACTTTGATTACTTTTGTTAATGTGAAACGAATCTGACTGCATTTACCAAGATGCATTGGGGCCAACTTTTTGCTGGAGTGTGAGGCAGTGTGCTCCCTTTTTTTTGCACTGTGTCGAATGACGGCTCCCTTGAGCTAACGGGCTGACGAGCCTTGGTGAGGCACCTGCGCACCAGAGTGGTACATAAACCTGAGAAGACGTTTGGTGGCATTTCAAGCAACCCCACAAAATATGCTGCTCTCTGCTGATGACGGGCAAAACCCAGAAACACGTGTCCAGAGATACACAGCACTTGCTGCACCTACTAAGGTGAAAGACTTTGATTACTTTTGTTAATGTGAAACGAATCTGACTGCATTTACCAAGATGCATTGGGGCCAACTTTTTGCTGGAGTGTGAGGCAGTGTGCTCCCTTTTTTTTGCACTGTGTCGAATGACGGCTCCCTTGAGCTAACGGGCTGACGAGCCTTGGTGAGGCACCTGCGCACCAGAGTGGTACATAAACCTGAGAAGACGTTTGGTGGCATTTCAAGCAACCCCACAAAATATGCTGCTCTCTGCTGATGACGGGCAAAACCCAGAAACACGTGTCCAGAGATACACAGCACTTGCTGCACCTACTAAGGTGAAAGACTTTGATTACTTTTGTTAATGTGAAACGAATCTGACTGCATTTACCAAGATGCATTGGGGCCAACTTTTTGCTGGAGTGTGAGGCAGTGTGCTCCCTTTTTTTTGCACTGTGTCGAATGACGGCTCCCTTGAGCTAACGGGCTGACGAGCCTTGGTGAGGCACCTGCGCACCAGAGTGGTACATAAACCTGAGAAGACGTTTGGTGGCATTTCAAGCAACCCCACAAAATATGCTGCTCTCTGCTGATGACGGGCAAAACCCAGAAACACGTGTCCAGAGATACACAGCACTTGCTGCACCTACTAAGGTGAAAGACTTTGATTACTTTTGTTAATGTGAAACGAATCTGACTGCATTTACCAAGATGCATTGGGGCCAACTTTTTGCTGGAGTGTGAGGCAGTGTGCTCCCCCTTTTTTTTGCACTGTGTCGAATGACGGCTCCCTTGAGCTAACGGGCTGACGAGCCTTGGTGAGGCACCTGCGCACCAGAGTGGTACATAAACCTGAGAAGACGTTTGGTGGCATTTCAAGCAACCCCACAAAATATGCTGCTCTCTGCTGATGACGGGCAAAACCCAGAAACACGTGTCCAGAGATACACAGCACTTGCTGCACCTACTAAGGTGAAAGACTTTGATTACTTTTGTTAATGTGAAACGAATCTGACTGCATTTACCAAGATGCATTGGGGCCAACTTTTTGCTGGAGTGTGAGGCAGTGTGCTCCCTTTTTTTTGCACTGTGTCGAATGACGGCTCCCTTGAGCTAACGGGCTGACGAGCCTTGGTGAGGCACCTGCGCACCAGAGTGGTACATAAACCTGAGAAGACGTTTGGTGGCATTTCAAGCAACCCCACAAAATATGCTGCTCTCTGCTGATGACGGGCAAAACCCAGAAACACGTGTCCAGAGATACACAGCACTTGCTGCACCTACTAAGGTGAAAGACTTTGATTACTTTTGTTAATGTGAAACGAATCTGACTGCATTTACCAAGATGCATTGGGGCCAACTTTTTGCTGGAGTGTGAGGCAGTGTGCTCCCTTTTTTTTGCACTGTGTCGAATGACGGCTCCCTTGAGCTAACGGGCTGACGAGCCTTGGTGAGGCACCTGCGCACCAGAGTGGTACATAAACCTGAGAAGACGTTTGGTGGCATTTCAAGCAACCCCACAAAATATGCTGCTCTCTGCTGATGACGGGCAAAACCCAGAAACACGTGTCCAGAGATACACAGCACTTGCTGCACCTACTAAGGTGAAAGACTTTGATTACTTTTGTTAATGTGAAACGAATCTGACTGCATTTACCAAGATGCATTGGGGCCAACTTTTTGCTGGAGTGTGAGGCAGTGTGCTCCCTTTTTTTTGCACTGTGTCGAATGACGGCTCCCTTGAGCTAACGGGCTGACGAGCCTTGGTGAGGCACCTGCGCACCAGAGTGGTACATAAACCTGAGAAGACGTTTGGTGGCATTTCAAGCAACCCCACAAAATATGCTGCTCTCTGCTGATGACGGGCAAAACCCAGAAACACGTGTCCAGAGATACACAGCACTTGCTGCACCTACTAAGGTGAAAGACTTTGATTACTTTTGTTAATGTGAAACGAATCTGACTGCATTTACCAAGATGCATTGGGGCCAACTTTTTGCTGGAGTGTGAGGCAGTGTGCTCCCTTTTTTTTGCACTGTGTCGAATGACGGCTCCCTTGAGCTAACGGGCTGACGAGCCTTGGTGAGGCACCTGCGCACCAGAGTGGTACATAAACCTGAGAAGACGTTTGGTGGCATTTCAAGCAACCCCACAAAATATGCTGCTCTCTGCTGATGACGGGCAAAACCCAGAAACACGTGTCCAGAGATACACAGCACTTGCTGCACCTACTAAGGTGAAAGACTTTGATTACTTTTGTTAATGTGAAACGAATCTGACTGCATTTACCAAGATGCATTGGGGCCAACTTTTTGCTGGAGTGTGAGGCAGTGTGCTCCCTTTTTTTTGCACTGTGTCGAATGACGGCTCCCTTGAGCTAACGGGCTGACGAGCCTTGGTGAGGCACCTGCGCACCAGAGTGGTACATAAACCTGAGAAGACGTTTGGTGGCATTTCAAGCAACCCCACAAAATATGCTGCTCTCTGCTGATGACGGGCAAAACCCAGAAACACGTGTCCAGAGATACACAGCACTTGCTGCACCTACTAAGGTGAAAGACTTTGATTACTTTTGTTAATGTGAAACGAATCTGACTGCATTTACCAAGATGCATTGGGGCCAACTTTTTGCTGGAGTGTGAGGCAGTGTGCTCCCTTTTTTTTGCACTGTGTCGAATGACGGCTCCCTTGAGCTAACGGGCTGACGAGCCTTGGTGAGGCACCTGCGCACCAGAGTGGTACATAAACCTGAGAAGACGTTTGGTGGCATTTCAAGCAACCCCACAAAATATGCTGCTCTCTGCTGATGACGGGCAAAACCCAGAAACACGTGTCCAGAGATACACAGCACTTGCTGCACCTACTAAGGTGAAAGACTTTGATTACTTTTGTTAATGTGAAACGAATCTGACTGCATTTACCAAGATGCATTGGGGCCAACTTTTTGCTGGAGTGTGAGGCAGTGTGCTCCCTTTTTTTTGCACTGTGTCGAATGACGGCTCCCTTGAGCTAACGGGCTGACGAGCCTTGGTGAGGCACCTGCGCACCAGAGTGGTACATAAACCTGAGAAGACGTTTGGTGGCATTTCAAGCAACCCCACAAAATATGCTGCTCTCTGCTGATGACGGGCAAAACCCAGAAACACGTGTCCAGAGATACACAGCACTTGCTGCACCTACTAAGGTGAAAGACTTTGATTACTTTTGTTAATGTGAAACGAATCTGACTGCATTTACCAAGATGCATTGGGGCCAACTTTTTGCTGGAGTGTGAGGCAGTGTGCTCCCTTTTTTTTGCACTGTGTCGAATGACGGCTCCCTTGAGCTAACGGGCTGACGAGCCTTGGTGAGGCACCTGCGCACCAGAGTGGTACATAAACCTGAGAAGACGTTTGGTGGCATTTCAAGCAACCCCACAAAATATGCTGCTCTCTGCTGATGACGGGCAAAACCCAGAAACACGTGTCCAGAGATACACAGCACTTGCTGCACCTACTAAGGTGAAAGACTTTGATTACTTTTGTTAATGTGAAACGAATCTGACTGCATTTACCAAGATGCATTGGGGCCAACTTTTTGCTGGAGTGTGAGGCAGTGTGCTCCCTTTTTTTTGCACTGTGTCGAATGACGGCTCCCTTGAGCTAACGGGCTGACGAGCCTTGGTGAGGCACCTGCGCACCAGAGTGGTACATAAACCTGAGAAGACGTTTGGTGGCATTTCAAGCAACCCCACAAAATATGCTGCTCTCTGCTGATGACGGGCAAAACCCAGAAACACGTGTCCAGAGATACACAGCACTTGCTGCACCTACTAAGGTGAAAGACTTTGATTACTTTTGTTAATGTGAAACGAATCTGACTGCATTTACCAAGATGCATTGGGGCCAACTTTTTGCTGGAGTGTGAGGCAGTGTGCTCCCTTTTTTTTGCACTGTGTCGAATGACGGCTCCCTTGAGCTAACGGGCTGACGAGCCTTGGTGAGGCACCTGCGCACCAGAGTGGTACATAAACCTGAGAAGACGTTTGGTGGCATTTCAAGCAACCCCACAAAATATGCTGCTCTCTGCTGATGACGGGCAAAACCCAGAAACACGTGTCCAGAGATACACAGCACTTGCTGCACCTACTAAGGTGAAAGACTTTGATTACTTTTGTTAATGTGAAACGAATCTGACTGCATTTACCAAGATGCATTGGGGCCAACTTTTTGCTGGAGTGTGAGGCAGTGTGCTCCCTTTTTTTTGCACTGTGTCGAATGACGGCTCCCTTGAGCTAACGGGCTGACGAGCCTTGGTGAGGCACCTGCGCACCAGAGTGGTACATAAACCTGAGAAGACGTTTGGTGGCATTTCAAGCAACCCCACAAAATATGCTGCTCTCTGCTGATGACGGGCAAAACCCAGAAACACGTGTCCAGAGATACACAGCACTTGCTGCACCTACTAAGGTGAAAGACTTTGATTACTTTTGTTAATGTGAAACGAATCTGACTGCATTTACCAAGATGCATTGGGGCCAACTTTTTGCTGGAGTGTGAGGCAGTGTGCTCCCCCTTTTTTTTGCACTGTGTCGAATGACGGCTCCCTTGAGCTAACGGGCTGACGAGCCTTGGTGAGGCACCTGCGCACCAGAGTGGTACATAAACCTGAGAAGACGTTTGGTGGCATTTCAAGCAACCCCACAAAATATGCTGCTCTCTGCTGATGACGGGCAAAACCCAGAAACACGTGTCCAGAGATACACAGCACTTGCTGCACCTACTAAGGTGAAAGACTTTGATTACTTTTGTTAATGTGAAACGAATCTGACTGCATTTACCAAGATGCATTGGGGCCAACTTTTTGCTGGAGTGTGAGGCAGTGTGCTCCCCTTTTTTTTGCACTGTGTCGAATGACGGCTCCCTTGAGCTAACGGGCTGACGAGCCTTGGTGAGGCACCTGCGCACCAGAGTGGTACATAAACCTGAGAAGACGTTTGGTGGCATTTCAAGCAACCCCACAAAATATGCTGCTCTCTGCTGATGACGGGCAAAACCCAGAAACACGTGTCCAGAGATACACAGCACTTGCTGCACCTACTAAGGTGAAAGACTTTGATTACTTTTGTTAATGTGAAACGAATCTGACTGCATTTACCAAGATGCATTGGGGCCAACTTTTTGCTGGAGTGTGAGGCAGTGTGCTCCCTTTTTTTTGCACTGTGTCGAATGACGGCTCCCTTGAGCTAACGGGCTGACGAGCCTTGGTGAGGCACCTGCGCACCAGAGTGGTACATAAACCTGAGAAGACGTTTGGTGGCATTTCAAGCAACCCCACAAAATATGCTGCTCTCTGCTGATGACGGGCAAAACCCAGAAACACGTGTCCAGAGATACACAGCACTTGCTGCACCTACTAAGGTGAAAGACTTTGATTACTTTTGTTAATGTGAAACGAATCTGACTGCATTTACCAAGATGCATTGGGGCCAACTTTTTGCTGGAGTGTGAGGCAGTGTGCTCCCTTTTTTTTGCACTGTGTCGAATGACGGCTCCCTTGAGCTAACGGGCTGACGAGCCTTGGTGAGGCACCTGCGCACCAGAGTGGTACATAAACCTGAGAAGACGTTTGGTGGCATTTCAAGCAACCCCACAAAATATGCTGCTCTCTGCTGATGACGGGCAAAACCCAGAAACACGTGTCCAGAGATACACAGCACTTGCTGCACCTACTAAGGTGAAAGACTTTGATTACTTTTGTTAATGTGAAACGAATCTGACTGCATTTACCAAGATGCATTGGGGCCAACTTTTTGCTGGAGTGTGAGGCAGTGTGCTCCCTTTTTTTTGCACTGTGTCGAATGACGGCTCCCTTGAGCTAACGGGCTGACGAGCCTTGGTGAGGCACCTGCGCACCAGAGTGGTACATAAACCTGAGAAGACGTTTGGTGGCATTTCAAGCAACCCCACAAAATATGCTGCTCTCTGCTGATGACGGGCAAAACCCAGAAACACGTGTCCAGAGATACACAGCACTTGCTGCACCTACTAAGGTGAAAGACTTTGATTACTTTTGTTAATGTGAAACGAATCTGACTGCATTTACCAAGATGCATTGGGGCCAACTTTTTGCTGGAGTGTGAGGCAGTGTGCTCCCTTTTTTTTGCACTGTGTCGAATGACGGCTCCCTTGAGCTAACGGGCTGACGAGCCTTGGTGAGGCACCTGCGCACCAGAGTGGTACATAAACCTGAGAAGACGTTTGGTGGCATTTCAAGCAACCCCACAAAATATGCTGCTCTCTGCTGATGACGGGCAAAACCCAGAAACACGTGTCCAGAGATACACAGCACTTGCTGCACCTACTAAGGTGAAAGACTTTGATTACTTTTGTTAATGTGAAACGAATCTGACTGCATTTACCAAGATGCATTGGGGCCAACTTTTTGCTGGAGTGTGAGGCAGTGTGCTCCCTTTTTTTTGCACTGTGTCGAATGACGGCTCCCTTGAGCTAACGGGCTGACGAGCCTTGGTGAGGCACCTGCGCACCAGAGTGGTACATAAACCTGAGAAGACGTTTGGTGGCATTTCAAGCAACCCCACAAAATATGCTGCTCTCTGCTGATGACGGGCAAAACCCAGAAACACGTGTCCAGAGATACACAGCACTTGCTGCACCTACTAAGGTGAAAGACTTTGATTACTTTTGTTAATGTGAAACGAATCTGACTGCATTTACCAAGATGCATTGGGGCCAACTTTTTGCTGGAGTGTGAGGCAGTGTGCTCCCTTTTTTTTGCACTGTGTCGAATGACGGCTCCCTTGAGCTAACGGGCTGACGAGCCTTGGTGAGGCACCTGCGCACCAGAGTGGTACATAAACCTGAGAAGACGTTTGGTGGCATTTCAAGCAACCCCACAAAATATGCTGCTCTCTGCTGATGACGGGCAAAACCCAGAAACACGTGTCCAGAGATACACAGCACTTGCTGCACCTACTAAGGTGAAAGACTTTGATTACTTTTGTTAATGTGAAACGAATCTGACTGCATTTACCAAGATGCATTGGGGCCAACTTTTTGCTGGAGTGTGAGGCAGTGTGCTCCCTTTTTTTTGCACTGTGTCGAATGACGGCTCCCTTGAGCTAACGGGCTGACGAGCCTTGGTGAGGCACCTGCGCACCAGAGTGGTACATAAACCTGAGAAGACGTTTGGTGGCATTTCAAGCAACCCCACAAAATATGCTGCTCTCTGCTGATGACGGGCAAAACCCAGAAACACGTGTCCAGAGATACACAGCACTTGCTGCACCTACTAAGGTGAAAGACTTTGATTACTTTTGTTAATGTGAAACGAATCTGACTGCATTTACCAAGATGCATTGGGGCCAACTTTTTGCTGGAGTGTGAGGCAGTGTGCTCCCTTTTTTTTGCACTGTGTCGAATGACGGCTCCCTTGAGCTAACGGGCTGACGAGCCTTGGTGAGGCACCTGCGCACCAGAGTGGTACATAAACCTGAGAAGACGTTTGGTGGCATTTCAAGCAACCCCACAAAATATGCTGCTCTCTGCTGATGACGGGCAAAACCCAGAAACACGTGTCCAGAGATACACAGCACTTGCTGCACCTACTAAGGTGAAAGACTTTGATTACTTTTGTTAATGTGAAACGAATCTGACTGCATTTACCAAGATGCATTGGGGCCAACTTTTTGCTGGAGTGTGAGGCAGTGTGCTCCCTTTTTTTTGCACTGTGTCGAATGACGGCTCCCTTGAGCTAACGGGCTGACGAGCCTTGGTGAGGCACCTGCGCACCAGAGTGGTACATAAACCTGAGAAGACGTTTGGTGGCATTTCAAGCAACCCCACAAAATATGCTGCTCTCTGCTGATGACGGGCAAAACCCAGAAACACGTGTCCAGAGATACACAGCACTTGCTGCACCTACTAAGGTGAAAGACTTTGATTACTTTTGTTAATGTGAAACGAATCTGACTGCATTTACCAAGATGCATTGGGGCCAACTTTTTGCTGGAGTGTGAGGCAGTGTGCTCCCTTTTTTTTGCACTGTGTCGAATGACGGCTCCCTTGAGCTAACGGGCTGACGAGCCTTGGTGAGGCACCTGCGCACCAGAGTGGTACATAAACCTGAGAAGACGTTTGGTGGCATTTCAAGCAACCCCACAAAATATGCTGCTCTCTGCTGATGACGGGCAAAACCCAGAAACACGTGTCCAGAGATACACAGCACTTGCTGCACCTACTAAGGTGAAAGACTTTGATTACTTTTGTTAATGTGAAACGAATCTGACTGCATTTACCAAGATGCATTGGGGCCAACTTTTTGCTGGAGTGTGAGGCAGTGTGCTCCCTTTTTTTTGCACTGTGTCGAATGACGGCTCCCTTGAGCTAACGGGCTGACGAGCCTTGGTGAGGCACCTGCGCACCAGAGTGGTACATAAACCTGAGAAGACGTTTGGTGGCATTTCAAGCAACCCCACAAAATATGCTGCTCTCTGCTGATGACGGGCAAAACCCAGAAACACGTGTCCAGAGATACACAGCACTTGCTGCACCTACTAAGGTGAAAGACTTTGATTACTTTTGTTAATGTGAAACGAATCTGACTGCATTTACCAAGATGCATTGGGGCCAACTTTTTGCTGGAGTGTGAGGCAGTGTGCTCCCTTTTTTTTGCACTGTGTCGAATGACGGCTCCCTTGAGCTAACGGGCTGACGAGCCTTGGTGAGGCACCTGCGCACCAGAGTGGTACATAAACCTGAGAAGACGTTTGGTGGCATTTCAAGCAACCCCACAAAATATGCTGCTCTCTGCTGATGACGGGCAAAACCCAGAAACACGTGTCCAGAGATACACAGCACTTGCTGCACCTACTAAGGTGAAAGACTTTGATTACTTTTGTTAATGTGAAACGAATCTGACTGCATTTACCAAGATGCATTGGGGCCAACTTTTTGCTGGAGTGTGAGGCAGTGTGCTCCCTTTTTTTTGCACTGTGTCGAATGACGGCTCCCTTGAGCTAACGGGCTGACGAGCCTTGGTGAGGCACCTGCGCACCAGAGTGGTACATAAACCTGAGAAGACGTTTGGTGGCATTTCAAGCAACCCCACAAAATATGCTGCTCTCTGCTGATGACGGGCAAAACCCAGAAACACGTGTCCAGAGATACACAGCACTTGCTGCACCTACTAAGGTGAAAGACTTTGATTACTTTTGTTAATGTGAAACGAATCTGACTGCATTTACCAAGATGCATTGGGGCCAACTTTTTGCTGGAGTGTGAGGCAGTGTGCTCCCTTTTTTTTGCACTGTGTCGAATGACGGCTCCCTTGAGCTAACGGGCTGACGAGCCTTGGTGAGGCACCTGCGCACCAGAGTGGTACATAAACCTGAGAAGACGTTTGGTGGCATTTCAAGCAACCCCACAAAATATGCTGCTCTCTGCTGATGACGGGCAAAACCCAGAAACACGTGTCCAGAGATACACAGCACTTGCTGCACCTACTAAGGTGAAAGACTTTGATTACTTTTGTTAATGTGAAACGAATCTGACTGCATTTACCAAGATGCATTGGGGCCAACTTTTTGCTGGAGTGTGAGGCAGTGTGCTCCCTTTTTTTTGCACTGTGTCGAATGACGGCTCCCTTGAGCTAACGGGCTGACGAGCCTTGGTGAGGCACCTGCGCACCAGAGTGGTACATAAACCTGAGAAGACGTTTGGTGGCATTTCAAGCAACCCCACAAAATATGCTGCTCTCTGCTGATGACGGGCAAAACCCAGAAACACGTGTCCAGAGATACACAGCACTTGCTGCACCTACTAAGGTGAAAGACTTTGATTACTTTTGTTAATGTGAAACGAATCTGACTGCATTTACCAAGATGCATTGGGGCCAACTTTTTGCTGGAGTGTGAGGCAGTGTGCTCCCTTTTTTTTGCACTGTGTCGAATGACGGCTCCCTTGAGCTAACGGGCTGACGAGCCTTGGTGAGGCACCTGCGCACCAGAGTGGTACATAAACCTGAGAAGACGTTTGGTGGCATTTCAAGCAACCCCACAAAATATGCTGCTCTCTGCTGATGACGGGCAAAACCCAGAAACACGTGTCCAGAGATACACAGCACTTGCTGCACCTACTAAGGTGAAAGACTTTGATTACTTTTGTTAATGTGAAACGAATCTGACTGCATTTACCAAGATGCATTGGGGCCAACTTTTTGCTGGAGTGTGAGGCAGTGTGCTCCCTTTTTTTTGCACTGTGTCGAATGACGGCTCCCTTGAGCTAACGGGCTGACGAGCCTTGGTGAGGCACCTGCGCACCAGAGTGGTACATAAACCTGAGAAGACGTTTGGTGGCATTTCAAGCAACCCCACAAAATATGCTGCTCTCTGCTGATGACGGGCAAAACCCAGAAACACGTGTCCAGAGATACACAGCACTTGCTGCACCTACTAAGGTGAAAGACTTTGATTACTTTTGTTAATGTGAAACGAATCTGACTGCATTTACCAAGATGCATTGGGGCCAACTTTTTGCTGGAGTGTGAGGCAGTGTGCTCCCTTTTTTTTGCACTGTGTCGAATGACGGCTCCCTTGAGCTAACGGGCTGACGAGCCTTGGTGAGGCACCTGCGCACCAGAGTGGTACATAAACCTGAGAAGACGTTTGGTGGCATTTCAAGCAACCCCACAAAATATGCTGCTCTCTGCTGATGACGGGCAAAACCCAGAAACACGTGTCCAGAGATACACAGCACTTGCTGCACCTACTAAGGTGAAAGACTTTGATTACTTTTGTTAATGTGAAACGAATCTGACTGCATTTACCAAGATGCATTGGGGCCAACTTTTTGCTGGAGTGTGAGGCAGTGTGCTCCCTTTTTTTTGCACTGTGTCGAATGACGGCTCCCTTGAGCTAACGGGCTGACGAGCCTTGGTGAGGCACCTGCGCACCAGAGTGGTACATAAACCTGAGAAGACGTTTGGTGGCATTTCAAGCAACCCCACAAAATATGCTGCTCTCTGCTGATGACGGGCAAAACCCAGAAACACGTGTCCAGAGATACACAGCACTTGCTGCACCTACTAAGGTGAAAGACTTTGATTACTTTTGTTAATGTGAAACGAATCTGACTGCATTTACCAAGATGCATTGGGGCCAACTTTTTGCTGGAGTGTGAGGCAGTGTGCTCCCTTTTTTTTGCACTGTGTCGAATGACGGCTCCCTTGAGCTAACGGGCTGACGAGCCTTGGTGAGGCACCTGCGCACCAGAGTGGTACATAAACCTGAGAAGACGTTTGGTGGCATTTCAAGCAACCCCACAAAATATGCTGCTCTCTGCTGATGACGGGCAAAACCCAGAAACACGTGTCCAGAGATACACAGCACTTGCTGCACCTACTAAGGTGAAAGACTTTGATTACTTTTGTTAATGTGAAACGAATCTGACTGCATTTACCAAGATGCATTGGGGCCAACTTTTTGCTGGAGTGTGAGGCAGTGTGCTCCCTTTTTTTTGCACTGTGTCGAATGACGGCTCCCTTGAGCTAACGGGCTGACGAGCCTTGGTGAGGCACCTGCGCACCAGAGTGGTACATAAACCTGAGAAGACGTTTGGTGGCATTTCAAGCAACCCCACAAAATATGCTGCTCTCTGCTGATGACGGGCAAAACCCAGAAACACGTGTCCAGAGATACACAGCACTTGCTGCACCTACTAAGGTGAAAGACTTTGATTACTTTTGTTAATGTGAAACGAATCTGACTGCATTTACCAAGATGCATTGGGGCCAACTTTTTGCTGGAGTGTGAGGCAGTGTGCTCCCTTTTTTTTGCACTCTGTGTGCCCCTCATGTCCCACCACAGTGTCACTCCACTTACAAGCTGCCTCCAGAGAGCTCTGTGTGCCCCTCATGTCCCACCAGTGTCACTCCACTTACAAGCTGCTTCCATAGAGCTCTGTGTGCCCCTCATGTCCCACCACACAGTGTCACTCCACTTACGAGCTGCCCCCAGAGAGCTCTGTGTGCCCCTCATGTCCCACCAGTGTCACTCCACTTACAAGCTGCTTCCATAGAGCTCTGTGTGCCCCTCATGTCCCACCACAGTGTCACTCCACTTACAAGCTGCCCCCAGAGAGCTCTGTGTGCCCCTCATGTCCCACCACACAGTGTCACTCCACTTACAAGCTGCCTCCAGAGAGCTCTGTGTGCCCCTCATGTCCCACCACACAGCGTCACTCCACTTACAAGCTGCTTCCATAGAGCTCTCTGTGCCCCTCATGTCCCACCACACAGTGTCACTCCACCTACAAGCTGCTTCCATAGAGCTCTGTGTGCCCCTCATGTCCCACCACAGTGTCACTCCGCTTACAAGCTGCCTCCATAGAGCTCTGTGTGCCCCTCATGTCCCACCACAGTGTCACTCCCCTTACAAGCTGCCTCCAGAGAGCTCTGTGTGCCCCTCGTGTCCCACCAGTGTCACTCCACTTACAAGCTGCTTCCATAGAGCTGTGTGCCCCTCATGTCCCACCACACAGTGTCACTCTACTTACAAGCTGCTTCCATAGAGCTGTGTGCCCCTCATGTCCCACCACACAGTGTCACTCTACTTACAAGCTGCTTCCATAGAGCTCTGTGTGTCTCTGATGTCCCACCACACAGTGTCACTCCACCTGCAGGCTGCCCCCAGAGAGCTGTGTGTGCCCCTCATGTCCCACCACACAGTGTCACCCCACCTGCAGGCTGCCTCCAGAGAGCTCTGTGTGCCCCTCATGTCCCACCACACAGTGTCACTCCACTTACAAGCTGCTTCCATAGAGCTCTGTGTGCCCCTCATGTCCCACCACACAGTGTCACTCCACTTACAAGCTGCTTCCATAGAGCTCTGTGTACCCCTCATGTCCCACCACACAGTGTCTCTCCACTTACAACCTGCTTCCATAGAGCTCTGTGTGCCCCTCATGTCCCACCACACAGTGTCACTCCACTTACAAGCTGCCTCCAGAGAGCTCTGTGTGCCCCTCATGTCCCACCACACAGTGTCACTCCACTTACAAGCTGCTTTCATAGAGCTGTGTGCTCCTCATGTCCCACCAGTGTCACTACACTTACAAGCTGCTTCCACAGAGCTGTGCCCCTCATGTCCCACCACACAGCGTCAATCCACTTACAAGCTGCTTCCATAGAGCTCTGTGTGCCCCTCATGTCCCACCACACAGTGTCACTCCAGTTACAAGCTGCTTCCATAGAGCTGTGTGCCGCTCATGTCCCACCACACAGTGTCACTCCCCTTACAAGCTGCCTCCAGAGAGCTCTGTGTGCCCCTCATGTCCCACCACACAGTGTCACTCCGCTTACAAGCTGCCTCCATAGAGCTCTGTGTGCCCCTCATGTCCCACCACACAGTGTCACTCCACCTACAAGCTGCTTCCAGAGAGCTGTGTGTGCCCCTCATGTCCCACTAGTGTCACTCCACTTACAAGCTGCTTCCATAGAGCTCTGTGTACCCCTCAGGTCCCACCAGTGTCACTCCACTTACAAGCTGCTTCCATAGAGCTCTGTGTGCCCCTCATGTCCCACCACACAGTGTCACTCCACTTACAAGCTGCCTCCATAGAGCTCTGTGAGCCCCTCATGTCCCACCAGTGTCACTCCACTTACAAGCTGCTTCCATAGAGCTCTGTGTGCCCCTCATGTCCCACCACACAATGTCACTCCACTTACAAGCTGCCTCCAGAGAGCTCTGTGTGCCCCTCATGTCCCACCACACAGTGTCACTCCACTTACAAGCTGCTTCCATAGAGCTGTGTGCCCCTCATGTCCCACCAGTGTCACTTCACTTACAAGCTGCCTCCAGAGAGCTGTGTGCCCCTCATGTCCCACCACACAGTGTCACTCCACTTACAAGCTGCTTCCATAGAGCTCTGTGTGCCCCTCATGTCCCACCACAGTGTCACTCCACCTACAACCTGCTTCCATAGAGCTCTGTGTGCCCCTCATGTCCCACCACACAGTGTCACTCCACTTACAAGCTGCCTCCAGAGAGCTCTGTGTGCCCCTCATGTCCCACCACACAGTGTCACTCCACTTACAAGCTGCTTCCATAGAGCTCTGTGTGCCCCTCATGTCCCACCACACAGTGTCACTCCACCTACAAGCTGATTCCATAGAGCTCTGTGTGCCCCTCATGTCCCACCACAGTGTCACTCCACTTACAAGCTGCCTCCAGAGAGCTCTGTGTGCCCCTCATGTCCCACCAGTGTCACTCCACTTACAAGCTGCTTCCATAGAGCTGTGTGCCCCTCATGTCCCACCACACAGTGTCACTCTACTTACAAGCTGCTTCCATAGAGCTGTGTGCCCCTCATGTCCCACCACACAGTGTCACTCTACTTACAAGCTGCTTCCATAGAGCTCTGTGTGCCTCTGATGTCCCACCACACAGTGTCACTCCACCTGCAGGCTGCCCCCAGAGAGCTGTGTGTGCCCCTCATGTCCCACCACACAGTGTTACCCCACCTGCAGGCTGCCTCCAGAGAGCTCTGTGTGCCCCTCATGTCCCACCACACAGTGTCACTCCACTTACAAGCTGCTTCCATAGAGCTCTGTGTGCCCCTCATGTCCCACCACACAGTGTCACTCCACTTACAAGCTGCTTCCATAGAGCTCTGTGTGCCCCTCATGTCCCACCACAGTGTCACTCCACTTACAAGCTGCTTCCATAGAGCTGTGTGCTCCTCATGTCCCACCACAGTGTCACTCCCCTTACAAGCTGCCTCCAGAGAGCTCTGTGTGCCCCTCATGTCCCACCACACAGTGTCACTCCACTTACAAGCTGCTTCCCAAGAGCTGTGTGCTCCTCATGTCCCACCACACAGTGTCACTCCACTTACAAGCTGCTTCCATAGAGCTCTGGGTGCCTCTGGTGTCCCAACACACAGTGTCACTCCACTTACAAGCTGCCTCCATAGAGCTCTGGGTGCCCCTCATGTGTTGACCAATGCCACTCCAGCCATTTTCACCAGGTCCGCACAGGTCCAAGCCCCCCTCACTCTCCCTATACACTGCTTCAATAGTGCTGTGTGTGCCTCTAGGCCCCACCAAACAATGCCATCCCACCATGGGGAAAGCCGCTCCCCATCCATCCCTTTTGTGCACCCTCCAGATATAAGCACTCACCACCACCTGACAGAGGGCTTGAAGAGGGTACTTTTAAGCAACACCACACACGTTAAAATCAGAAGATGGGAAGGGTAACTGTGAGCTTGCAAATACACCTCGCAGTACTACCGACACCACAGACGGGAGGTGACACGGCTGCTCTGTTCCCACAGTGAGAGCTTCAGTTTGGCAAATGGTGGATTGACTTTTCCTAGGTCACACTGCATTACAAGTTGAATAACTGATCATTTTGCAGTGTGACTCTTTTCTGGATTCAAATGCTGTGCATTATTCCGCCATCTAGTGGTTGGGTCCGGAATTCTCCATGATCTTGCCTTCCTCTTTTAGATGTTTGTTTGTTGCTGGGTGTCTTATCACTATGCACCCTGGATGCTGCTGGGGGGCTGTAGTACTTCATAGGGTGCACTGGAAGCGAGGACCTAGGGTCCTAACCACTACTTAATGTGGGCTAAACGCCAGGGCCACCCATGCTAGTAGCATGACTTGAATTCTAGGGGTTTTATGAACGTCAGCCCACAAAGAGGCCACTGCGGAGGTTATTGGTAAAGCACTTATGTCAAACATACATTATAGAATTGTCTCTAGGGGCGGAAGACAGCTCCCCTCACTTTTTCTATCCCAAAGAAGATGCATTATGAGCTATGCACAACAGAGGTTTGCCCTCTAGGGTGTGAGAAAGTGAGGGCTTCTGGTCAGTAGGACATTTAGCCAAGATGCGTCCTGAATACACCAGAATGTGGGACCACGCATACTAGGATAATCTAGAACAGTTTCACGTTGCAATATGCCGGCTGTGGGGAATGGGGGGTGCTGGGAGCCTCATTTTATATTCTTATGTTCCAGTGGTTTTCAGAGCTGTGAAATTCAAGTCTTCAAGGAGTGGCGCTCCCTAGGGTGACGGGCCCAGCCTTGCGTGTGGCTGCAGGAGGCACACGGTAGATTCTCTCCAGCTTCACCCGGCCCAGGTGCCCAGCAGAACCAGCGTTAATCATACGACAGGGGACAAACCCTTTATTGATGTGTCCTAGAAGCTGTCCAAACATCAGCTGACCTTGTCCCAGCCTCTCCAGTCCTGCCAGCCGGTATCAGGTGTATTACACTCCCAAAGAGTTACTGTCTACATGCTGAGGGGGAAGTGTCAACATCGGCACGACGTGGGCCTCGTGACTGGAGGCCCAGAACCAGAAAAGCCCACTTTAAGAGACAGAATACTGCTCTCCACGGCTCTTCTTTGAGACAGCAACCAAACACAATGACACCAGCCAGTTCTACTCCAAAGAGAATCAAAGAACATGGCAGCACCCATACTGTGGAGCCTGTCCAGCTCACACCCAGGGAATGAATGTGCTAGATAACATAGAAGGCCACAAGTCAACTCCTCCAGATCTCTGCTGGTCTCATCTCGGAACCGGACCACATCTGACCTTCGGGAGGTTTGCCTCACTCCTGGGGAGGGGGGCAAAGGAGGGGCAGTAACAGAGCATCAGCTCCTCTCCCAGGTTCTGTATGAACGAGAGAATGAAACAGTTGATTGCTCCTGCAAGGGTGTATGACGCACACGAGGATGATCCAGGCACCGAGGGTCGTGGATGCCCAACAACAAAAGAGAAAAGAAAGATTGGAGAATTCCGGTCCTAACCAGTAGACAGTGGAATAATGAACAGCATGTGAATCCAGAAAATACTTCAAGCTGCAAAACTGTAATCGGTGAACAGACTGACAGCAATGAGATCACAGGACCCCTGGGTGGTCCTGGGACTGTAGCGCAATGACGTGCCAATATGTAGCGTCACACACAGAGCTGCGCACGGTTACTACGCCCCAGGCCCCCAGCTCACCGCTCACCTTCTTTGCACTCCAAGGCTACACGGGACTCCAAGTTGTCCATCTGCATCTGCAGGCGCTTGAGCGTGCGGTCAGCATCCCTGGTCTTGCGCTTGTAGGCAATAAGCACGGCGATGATGGCGAAGAGCAGCAGGCCGCCGCCGGCTCCAATGCCGATGATGGCGGGCAGCGTCAGGGCGCTGTCGGCGTAGATGTGCAGCGTGCCCGGGGAGTACTCCAGTCCTCCAACCAGGATCTGCGGGGAGGGTGGGGGTACAGAGAAGGTTAATGAGGCTCCATGCAGGCGGAATAAGGCGAGCTTCAATTGCCAGTCTATGACCTTTAAAGGGCTCTACAGACTTTGCAGCCAATGAGGGGACGGCGGCAAGTGTGGGATGGAAGGAGAGCCTGAAGACAGGTCACTGAGGGAACCCCCCCACGCCCCCACCCACCACTAAGGACAAAACTGCTCCTGTCCTCTACTAAATGTGGAAGAACTAAACTTGGAGGAGGCCGCCACTGATGCCCTGTTTAGAGAGGAGAATCACTCCAGCTCTCCACCAGAACCAGCTCAGGAGAGTGTACTAAGGACAACCTTAGTGTGAGGGCTGCAGCCCAAGAAAGACATCATTGCTGCAGTCCTGTTCATGAGAGGAGAGGTCTCACTCCTCTCAGGCATGCACTGCCGCCACCACCACCACCTGGGGAGGACTTCACTCCTCTCAGGCATGCACTGCCGCCACCACCACCTGGGGAGGACTTCACTCCTCTCAGGCATGCACTGCCACCACCACCACCTGGGGAGGACTTCACTCCTCTCAGGCATGCACTGCCACCACCACCTGGGGAGGACTTCACTCCTCTCAGGCATGCACTGCCGCCACCACCACCACCTGGGGAGGACTTCACTCCTCTCAGGCATGCACTGCCACCACCACCACCTGGGGAGGACTTCACTCCTCTCAGGCATGCACTGCCACCACCACCTGGGGAGGACTTCACTCCTCTCAGGCATGCACTGCCACCACCACCACCTGGGGAGGACTTCACTCCTCTCAGGCATGCACTGCCACCACCACCTGGGGAGGACTTCACTCCTCTCAGGCATGCACTGCCACCACCACCACCTGGGGAGGACTTCACTCCTCTCAGGCATGCACTGCCACCACCACCACCTGGGGAGGACTTCACTCCTCTCAGGCATGCACTGCCACCACCACCACCTGGGGAGGACTTCACTCCTCTCAGGCATGCACTGCCACCACCACCTGGGGAGGACTTCACTCCTCTCAGGCATGCACTGCCACCACCACCACCTGGGGAGGACTTCACTCCTCTCAGGCATGCACTGCCACCACCACCTGGGGAGGACTTCACTCCTCTCAGGCATGCACTGCCACCACCACCACCTGGGGAGGACTTCACTCCTCTCAGGCCAGCACTGCCACCACCACCTGGGGAGGACTTCACTCCTCTCAGGGATGCACTGCCACCACCACCTGGAGGACTTCACTCCTCTCAGGCATGCACTGCCACCACCACCACCTGCGGAGGACTTCACTCCTCTCAGGCATGCACTGCCACCACCACCACCTGGGGAGGACTTCACTCCTCTCAGGCATGCACTGCCACCACCACCTGGGGAGGACTTCACTCCTCTCAGGCATGCACTGCCACCACCACCACCACCTGGGGAGGACTTCACTCCTCTCAGGCATGCACTGCCACCACCACCACCTGGGGAGGACTTCACTCTTCTCAGGCATGCACTGCCACCACCACCACTCATCTCAGGCAATCACTGCCACCACCACCTGGGGAGGACTTCACTCCTCTCAGGCATGCACTGCCACCACCACCACCCGGGGAGGACTTCACTCTTCTCAGGCATGCACTGCCACCACCACCACTCATCTCAGGCAATCACTGCCACCACCACCTGGGGAGGACTTCACTCCTCTCAGGCATGCACTGCCACCACCACCTGGGGAGGACTTCACTCCTCTCAGGCAAGCACTGCCACCACCACCTGGGGAGGACTTCACTCCTCTCAGGCAAGCACTGGCACCACCACCTGGGGAGGAATTCACTCCTCTCAGGCAAGCACTGCCACCACCACCTGGGGGAGGAATTCACTCCTCTCAGGCAAGCACTGTCACCACCACCTGGGGAGGAATTCACTCCTCTCAGGCCAGCACTGTCACCACCACCTGGGGAGGACTTCACTCCTCTCAGGCAAAAACTGCCACCACCACCTGGGGAGGACTTCACTCCTCTCAGGCAAGCACTGCCCCTACCACCTGGGGAGGACTTCACTCCTCTCAGGCAACCACTGCCACCACCACCTGGAGGACTTCACTCCTCTCTTGCAAGCACTGCCACCACCACCTGAAGGACAGAACCCTCAGAGGGGACAAGTTCTGCATCTTGAGGGCGCACGCCGGGGCATACGTTGGCGGTATCTAAGGAGTAGCAAGGAGTCTGGTGTTTGACAAGGAAGGAGCCGTAGGCAGAGCCGGTCCATGACTAGCGCTGAAGCCCAAGGTGTGGGTTGTGTATGGCGCCCTCTGCGTGGCCAACCATATGTGGGTAGGTACTGACAGGTAATAGAGGGAAGTCGAGGAGATGGTTTACATGTTTCATGTTGACTCAGGACTTGGCTTGTGGGAACAGAAGGCACTGGACTGCATTTCTACGGCCCAGTAAATGGCCGGTGGCCCCTGCTGGGGTGTCGGGGATGAAGGAGTCTAGTCTCCTGCCAGCACCAAGCAGACCCCCCAGGGTCCTGGCAGAAGGGAGCACGGCAGGGTGTTTGGTGGGGATGCGAAGCTGGGAGGTCTATGGTTTGGGTCTTTGAAGACCAGCGATGAAGAAGTAGGAAGCCACCCAGGGTCATGGTGCAGTAAGTGGGAGAAGGTTTGTGTGTTACCTACACATAGCCTTAGGGCAGAGGAAGAGGTTGGGGGGGTCACCAGTAGATCCAGGAGGAGCGTCGCTTGTCAGACTGGGACACAGACCCCCCTGAAGTGGTGGCAGGTTGTGTAGGTGGCCTGCTTGCCCCCAGAGCCAAGACGAGTGAGGCTCCCGGGACACAGAGGCCAGCAGCCGGATGTCTGACCACAGGGGACGGACTACCAGACCCACAAGGATGTCTGCTGCAGGATTTGGAGCAGGGACGTAGCTTGGGCAATAAGATGTGAGGGCAGGGGAGATTAGGTTTAGGTTCTTCAACGATCAGAGTGACATTTAGGGGCTCATTCTGAGCCCGGCGGGCGGCGGGAGCCGCCCGCCTGGAGGGAGCCGCCAAATGACCGCACCGCGGTCAAAAGACCGCGGCGGCCATTCAGACATTTCCTCTGGGCCGGCGGGCGCTCTCCAAAAGAGCGCCCGCCGGCCCAGAGGAAATGCCCCTGCAACGAGGACGCCGGCTCAGAATTGAGCCGGCGTAGTTGCAGGGGTGCGACGGGTGCAGTTTGCACCCGTCGCGTATTTCAGTGTCTGCATTGCAGACACTGAAATACACAGTGGGGCCCTCTTATGGGGGCCCCTGCAGTACCCATGCCATTGCTGCGGGGCCCCCAGGGGCCCCGCAGCACCCCCTACCGCCATCCTGTTCCTGGCGGGAGACCCGCCAGGAACAGGATGGCGGTAGGGGGTGTCAGAATCCCCATGGCGGCGGAGCGCGCTCCGCCGCCATGGAGGATTCCCCCGAGCAGCGGGAAGTCGGCGGCCGCTTCTGACGGTCAGAATGCTCGTGGGAGCACCGCCAGCCTGTTGGCGGTGCTCCCGTGGTCGGTGGCCCTGGCGGCCACCGGCCGCCAGGGTCAGAATGACCCCCTTAATGTTAAAATACATTACACGACAAGCAGGGCGCATGGGGAGATTTAAGGGGCAGTGGAAGGGAGAGGGGTGCACACTGGTAGGGTACTGAGTGAGGGAACACACGATATTTTGTAAAAAAAAAAAAAAAAAAACATGTGCAAGACTTTGAAAACAGAGAGGGAGTGGGTGAGCTTTTGTCTGTGGGTGTGTCAAAATTCTTGGTGAAATCTGACAGACATCAAAATACCCGACTGAAAGCACCTGTACCCAACTATTTATCCGATAATACACTTATTAGGTGGGTGTAACACCCCCCTGAGGATATGCCCCCGATAGGAAGTGGACGAGAGACGTGCGACCCGCCCCGACCAAGCCTTGTGTGCTTTGCTCTATAAAGGATCGGTCGTGTCAGCGGACCTCTGGGTACCTCACCAGGCGGCCATAGCGCCCAGAAGACCAGACTCGTCTCGTGAAGCTGACCAGTTGTGTAACTAGTCAGACATTGACTGACTGGAACCTACTGGATTCTTTGTTGTAACTGGAAAGTGAGTGACAGGCGGGGGCACGTGTGGCCGGCGCGGTCCAGGGTGCCCGGCGAGGTGTATAAGGGAAAAGAGGGAGTTGGAGGATGCATAGTCACTCACCAGTGACGTCAGCAGAAGACAGCAGTCAGAGTGTGCAGTCAGGCCCTCCTCCATCTTTATAGGTTGGGGGTTCTCTGTGGGGGGATGACGCTGACGTCAGGAGGTAAGGGTTTTGAGGGTTTTTGTGGTGTTGGGGTGACCCGAAGGGACGGGTGTGTGTGTGTTAAGTGGTTGTACACTGTTTCTTCTTGTCTCCACCTCTGTAGCCGAAGGACATGTTTTTGATGGATGCATAAAGTCTGGGGGAGGGGAGGATCTGGTCCCTCTCTGTGCCTCTTCTCTCTGCCATTTGCACAATGGATAACGTCTATATGGGGGGCGGGGCGGAGCCTAAGTGTGTTGGGGGGTGTTAGAGGTCCCGGCCCTCCCTCCAGCCCCTGTTACCAGGGGTGTTTCTTCCCTCTGCCTCCGCGGACATGTTTTTGCCGGATGCTGCGAGATGAACACATCAACAACAGCCGAGCCGGAGGAGAGCGGTCTCCATGGCAACGCATCACCTGGGGTGTGGGGGCTTCACCAGTGCCCCCTGAAGAGCCGGAGAATGGCGGCGAACTCTCCTCCTCGGAGGGGGCAGGGAGGTGTACACGTGCGCGCGCTCCCGCGGCTGGGAGACAGATGTATTTACATGTATGAGACATGCATGCGCACGGGCACTGCGTGCGTGTACCTCGTGAGGGGATGCATGGGACATGAGATGCAGGGTGACGTGCATCGGTGCACGTGCGCGCGCTCCCGCGGATGGGAGACACGTGTCTCATACATGTCAATGCATTAGTCGGACGTGTGCGCACGGGCACTGTGTGTACCGTGTGAGAGGCTCCGCGGGACATGGGATGCAGGGGAAGGGTCTGCTGGGAGATGTGCATATGCGCGCGCTCCCGAGGCTGAGACACAGATGTATTTACATGTATGAGCCATGTATCCGTCGGAGCTGTGCGCACGGGCAATGCGTGCTTCGATACGCGCGCTCCCGAAACTGGCAGACACGTCTCATACATGTAAAAGCATCAGACAGACGTGTGCGCACGGGCACTGGGTATGCTGTGAGGGGATGCATGGCTGATGTCCTTTTTTTGGGGGGGCGGAGGAAGGTGTTGGTGCGCGCGCCCCCGCGGCCGGGCGGTGTATTTACATGTATGACACATTAGTCGGGTCGGGGCGCGCGGGCACTGGGTATGCTGTGAGGGGATGCATGGCTGATGTCCTTTTTTGGCGGGGGGCGGAGGAAGGTGTTGGTGCGCGCGCCCCCGCGGCCGGGCGGTGTATTTACATGTATGACACATTAGTCGGATCGGGGCGCGCGGGCTCTGTGGGGGTACCCTGTGACCATGCGCGTGAGGGGCTGCTTGGGATGCTGGGATGACGGGCTGTCGCTTTTCTGAGAGAACAATACTGGCCATTTCTTCGTCTTCTGAGATTCGGCGAAGTCCAGGAAATGGTACTTACACAGAAATCTTATAAATTCCCCTGGATTAATTTTAATGCGGCAAATCTGTCAGGATCCTTCAGGAAATATTTACACAGCTACAGAATAGTTTTAGCGATTTCTTCTTTAATTTGCTGTTTAAACTATAAATGAGAGAAATGCCGGCTTTACATGGTTTTTCCTAATCGTTTAACCGGTGATGAAGCAAACATACTGCTCATACCAGTAAAGTAATGGCCAGGTGGCAAGTGTTTTTAACTGAGTTTATTTTTTTTGCAGTTTTATGTAGCGCCAACTCCACTGAAGGTATTGGAGCGCTGCACATGAGCACCAGTTTCATTGCAGTTTATTAAATTGCTTAATTTGGAGAAAAAAAACAAGTGACAGACCCTTGTCAGGAGCCCACTCCAGCTTACCCCACCCATGGTCCCTGCCTGCGCTGCCAATATCAACAAGCACCGCACTCCAAGTGAGACAATTCAGACTACTGGAGGCCCTCAAAGTAGTAAGAATGGATGGGGTGGCAGGGGAATGTCATATTTAACATATATGAAATTAATAATAAAATATTGTTCTGCTTATCTCTAAATTAGACAGACAGCACCACCATGTGGCAGACTGTTCTAAGTGCGGATGTTGACAATTAGGTGCCAGTGCCAAGCGCTACAAACCACTGGCTCAAATTAAGCACTGCTGCGATGCAAGGGCTGTGTGAGTGAACAAAGAGCGGTTTGGAATGTGTTTGCAAGGTGTTTGTGGGTGTGTTGGTTGCCCAGAGAGAGTCTGGAAATGCAATACGGAAATAGCATTTACAAACGCAAATGCAATACGGAAATAGCATTTACAAATGCTTTCTGGCCTCTGCAGTTGGCTTTGATGACAGACGTCACATGTCTTACATAACTGGTAGCCTTTGCAGACAGCCACAAGCTCGCGCTGCGTCACGCAACATGCTGGCCATTTTGGAAATATAGAAAACATGTTTATTGGTTTTCTATACTTTACCCATGGCCAGTCACTTCTATGAGCTTTGCAGTACAAAAGAATGCAGCGATGGCCAAGCCAACACCACAGCCAGCATGGAGCTGGACAGAGGTGGCGCTGAGTGGGTGCCAATATTTAATAAAGAGCCGAACACAATGAGGTGGGCACAGGAGCAACGGTTGAATGGGGAAGTGGTGATGGGAGAGCAGCTAAAAGCTGCCAATGAGTGACAGCAACGAGCAAGGAGAGGCAGGGGAGAAACAGAGGGAGACGTTAGACAAAAAAAGCCAAGGAGGACGTACAGGGATGGGGAAAGCAACACAGACAGCTGAGAGGGCGGCATGAGAAGGGGGAAGCAGCACAGAGTAGATAGGAGGAGAGAGCTTTAAAACGCATGGGCCCATATGGAGTGTTAAAGTAAATGCACATCCCTGGATGTAGGCAGTGGAAGGATTCATGGTACACACTTTAAAGGATGGCGAAGAAGCTATGCTCCAGGGGAGGAACAAACACAAGAAGAGGAAGAAAAACCATCCAACAAGAAACAAGCAAATGAGACTAACAAGAAAGCCAACCAATGAACTGTGATGGACTGACCCAAATTCTCATTGTAAGTATTAGTATTTTCCATCATAGGTCCCTCAACAACATACAGTTAAAAGCACTGAAACAGCAGTGCTAGAGTACAGGTGAAACCACAGGCCATGAGATGACACTGCTAGGATATGGACTGGACACAGACCATGAGATGGTTGGTGGAGGAGAGCCCAAACACAGGCCATGAGATGGCAGCACCGAAGGAGAGACGAACCAGGACATGAGATGACCATGTAAAGCTATACATGAGACACAGAACATAAGAGGACCATACTAAGCTATGCATGAGACAAAGGCCATGAGATGACCAAGCTAAGCTACACAGGACATGAGATGACCATGCTAAGCTATACATGAGACACAGGACATGAGGTGACGATGCTAAGCTATACATGAGACAGGACATGAGGTGACGATGCTAAGCTATACATGAGACACAGGACATGAGGTGACCATGCTAAGCTATACATGAGACGCAGGATATGAGGTGACCATGCTAAGCTATACATGAGACGCAGGATATGAGGTGACCATGCTGAGCTATACATGAGACAGGACATGCGATGACCATGCTAAGCTATACATGAGACACAGGACATGCGATGACCATGCTAAGCTATACATGAGACACAGGACATGCGATGACCATGCTAAGCTATACATGACACAGGACAAAAGATAACCATGCTAGGCTATAGATCAGACATAGGACATGAGATGACCATGCTAAGCTATACATGAGACACAGGACATGAGATGACCATTGAAAGCTATACATGAGACACAGGACATGCAATGACCATGCTAAGCTATACATGAGATACAGGACATAAATTATATATGAGACACAGGACATGAGATGACCATGCGAAGCTATACATGAGACACAGGACATGCAATGACCATGCTAAGCTATATATGAGACACAGGACATAAATTATACATGAGACACAGGACATGAGATGACCATGCACAGCTATACATGAAACACAGGGCATCAGATGACCATGCTAAGCTACACACGAGACAGGACATGAGATGACCATGCTGAGCTATATACATGAGACACAGAAGATGAGATGACCATGCTAAGCTACACAGGAGATGAGATGACCATGCTAAGCTACACAGGACATGAGATGACCATGCTAAGCTATACATCAGACACAGGCCTGGAGTTAAGAGCTTCTAGAGATGTTAGACCTTTCGGTGAGAGGACTGCGCTAGAGTACAGACCAGACAGGTCGGAAGATGACAGCTCTAGGGTACAGACCAGATGCGAAATATGAGACGGGCACCGCAAAAAAAAAAAAAAACAGACTCCAGCCATGACCTGCTGACTCTAGAGGGGAGACCACAGAGACAATGCTCGGGCATAGCCCGGACCCAGGCTTTGAGTTGCAAGTGCTAAAGAGAAGACAGATTGTGGCGCTATACAGAGGCACATGTAAGTGGACAGGCCCTTGTGACCAGGGACAAACCATTAGAACATTGAACTAGGAAGATATTTTCACATTTGCTGGCGAGACCTACCGTGACCCGTTGCCGCCCGGTCTGCATGGGCGAATCGCAGAGGAGTTGGATGTCGGAGACTGTCAGCGAGCAGGGCTTGTCCCCAATCAGCACTGTGTAGTTGAGCTTTGCATTACCAGGTGCCGCCGGGATAAGGTTCTTTCCCTGGAGGAGAGGCAGGAATGGTCAGTTCAGCGAGTGTCCGTGCTAATGCACGTCACTCCATTGCCACGAAGGAGATGGAGCGACGCCAGGGACATCTCACTCATTACCAGACACCCAGACATGAAAGCACACTCCGGCTGTCGCAAGATGAGCTTCCATCTCTTATTTGGTTATTTATTTGCAGCCGTACATCCCTCATATCTATTTTCTTTTAATCAAATCTATTTGGGGTGAATCAGGCCGTCACTGTAATTCAGCCCCCACCACCTCGCGCCTTCGTCTGCCGGCTGATGGACAGCTCCAGAGGCAGACACTGATGACACATGATTAGTCTAGGGCATCTCATTCATCTCCCACACTAGCAGCATCTGTCACGCAGCCATCACGGCTGCAAGGCGGAAAGCTAGGGTGGGGGTGGAAAGCAGCAGCCGGCATCAGGCCCCCAGGTATGGGAGCACTCCTGGTGATGTCTATAGAGCTGCTACTCACTGACATGAGCAGGCAGGCCTGGGACATCCGCGACGGGCAAGCATCGCTCTGTGGCTGGTTTATATCTCGCCGGTATGTATACTGTCGCGCAATGTCTGATTTTGATGTGGGTGGAACTTAAGTTTGGCCACAGCAGAGACTACTCTGTCAACGTCCTTAGCTGAATTACCATGACCGCCTGAGAGTCAGGATGGGCAGGCATATAGCCATTTTTTCACTGCCCGTCGCCGCCAGCCAAACCCTGGCATTAGGGGACAGTAAGAAAGGAATAATGCCCTCTCCCCACAGATCCCCCTGTACTCTAGGATACCAGCGTGTGGACCTCTTGCTGCCCCTAGGTGTGGAGAAGCCTCTGACAACAGCAGGTTCCTACCTTTAAGATGATGTGGGAGCCCGGCTTCAGTTCCATCACCCCTGACGGGCCAAAGGACTCGAACGAAGGATCCGGGTAGTAGGTGAAAGTTGTCCCGTTGAGCACCAGCAGAGAACGCACATTGTCCAGGATGAAGCCGAACTCGTTGGGTGGCACCCCATCCTCCGGGACAATGCTCTTCTTCCCGTACACAATGCCCGGAGCCTTGCATACCATGGTTGTGTCGTTCAGGATCTCACAGGTCTGTGGAGAAGGGGGAGTAATGATGGAAGAATAAAACATCTATCAGAAACAGTATGCTTACAAGGATAAAGAACTCTGTAGGCCACAGGATTCGATCCTACATCTACAGGCACCACCGTCCAGCAGGCGGTCACTGCTGCGCGTCTGAGCCGACCAGGAGATCCAATGTCCACCCAACTTGTCTAGACACACACAACTCAATTACCCAGAGTATCTCTTTTACACATATCCTACTCACACACATGCATTGAAAGACAGACGTGCAACGGACAGAAACCTCAGAGCCTCGCAGAGAGAAGTGGTGCATGCGTAAGGCCAATTTACTGCTGGGTGGTAATGGCAAACCCGCCAATTTCTGGGGGACATGATGGTCTGGTGAAAAGACTGGCCAGGATTTTCTCCATCTTGGGGATAGGAAGGTGAGAAAGTCCCACTTGAGGAATCCCCTGTAGATTTAGCACATTCTGTGGAAACTGGACCATGTACTGACTGTGCCCATTACTAATGGGCTCCTAGCTGGGCCGGGACCATCTTACAATAGGAAATGCAACATCAGTTCTTCCTAGGAGGCTCCATCAGGGCAGTGGTTGAGGATGCTAACAAAAAAAAAATAACACGGTTTGGTGTGTGGTGGAATAGAAGTGGAGTAAAGATGACTCACGTTGATGTTCTCAACCCCGGCGAACTTGGCTCTCACCCTGGGCTCCTGGATGGTGAGTAGGTTGGTACCAGTCACAGTGATCAAGGTGCTGCCGCTGAGGAGCGAGAAAACAAAGAGGGTGAACGTCACCGCATGGAGGGTCATCTGGGTAAGAAGGAAGCGGCCGGAAATGGAAGGACAGAGGCAATACTGGCTTGGACACCGTCAGACATTGGGCCCTCAGGAGCAATTCTCCCTGATTCAAGATCAGGTTCTTCTGTTAATGAAGAGCCTCTACTGAGAGACAACTCCTGGAAGGGGCTATGGACACCAAAGAGGGTATCTCAAGCGAGACTCCTCCGTGGAGGGCTTCTCCTCTGCAAGCTCAAGGCACATTGCCCGGGCTCTCCCACGTAGGGTCCCCACCCTCAGGAACCCACACCCTGGCTGCACCTGATGGTTCTTACTTAAAGATGCTCCACTCGGGCTCTATCCTGGAGATGGAGGGGTCCTCGGAGTATGTGTAGGCGACGTCTGGGTTGGAGATGTTGGCTCGGTCTATGCTGAGGGTGATGGGGGCCTGACTGGGACCCAGAGATGACGGAGGCGTAATGCAGACAATCTCTCGGAGACTTCGCCTACAGGAAGGAAGCAGAATAAAGTTATCACAGATGGACTCACTGACATTTCTACAACAACGTAAAGAGAGGAGGCCAGGTCGCTGTGCAAACAATGACCTGTCAAAGACAGGGAATGGATGGAACAGATGGAGACCCACCACTGACACCCATAAATAGCTCTGTAAGGCACAGAGACAGGCACACACCACTGATGTACACACTGAGCCTTCTCTTAGGGTAGGGTACACCAGGAGGGCAGACAGACATACATGCCTGTTGCACACACAGACACCTGGTGGGTGTGGGGGGGGGGGGGCACAGCCTACAGCACACACTGCTGTTACCCAGAGACTTCTAGAGGAGAGGGACAGATATATTGTACAGATGCACACACGGACTTGACTCCGACGGGTAATAAAACCATGCAGACTGACGTCACAGTTTCCTACACAGACTTGTCCCAGAGGTGGGCAGAACAGACAGAGTCCCATCACTGACATACACAAGACTTCGCCTGGGGGAGGGCAGAACATACAGATGTGCATCGCGGAAGCACAGCCGGACTTGCTCCGGACGAGAGAGCAGAACAGGATAAGTCACATCACGGACATGCACCTCAAGATTGTGCCCAGACCATGGAAGAGCAGGCCGGGATGAGGTCATATCGCTCATGCACACACTGACTTGGCCCTGGGTGGACGGACAGTCATATCACTGGTGCGCACGCAGGCTCCACCCAGAAGGAGAGGACACTGGACCAACAAATGCCTCAGAAGAGTAACCCATGTCATAGCTAAGGCTCCAAGTTTTATGGTATTTTTCTTTTTTTTTTTTTTTACATTTCCGTCTGTATTTATCCACATTTATTTTTCCCAATTTTATCTGCATTGATCGGTATTTATTTGAGGGTTTGTGAAAAATTAAGCTGAAACTAGTATATTTTCATATTTATTTAACCAAAGAATGTACATTCTTATTTGAATATCTGCCAGTTTTCAATTATATTAAGAACCGTAGATGATAAATCAATACCCCTTTAAGAAAATATGAAACTTTTAGTATCGATCAGACATATATACTGCTCTTTAAGCATCGTTATTAAAATGTCTATTTTTTAACCTACTTATGTGTCAATCGGCACAACTAGTGGCCTAGCAGTCATGAACGGCAGTAATTAGGGTTGTTCAGAAAAGATGTTGATATCAGTTTTTCTCCACATTTAAAAATATATACAGACAGGAAAATAAATGTTTTTCTGTGTGCATTTGTCTGTAAAAACGGAAAAGAGTAAGCCTTAGTCATAACTGGCCCCTTTCTTCAGTGGTAATCGGTTCATTCTTCTGAAGCAGGGCTACACGCCTGGGGTCCCCGAATAATAGCCTGGCTGCTGAATCTACGGTCCTGGTCGATGGAGAGTGTGAACCGGTGCTTTTTGACACTCACTCCAGGGGATACCCATTGCTTTGACGGCATTCTGCAATGCGTCACAGAAAGTACAGGTTCCAGGTTTCTAAGTATATGGTGGGAAGCCCAAACTCAGCCTGAAAGATCAGGCCTACTGAACGATTCGCCAACAGGTAACTCTTTTCACCCCTGCCTAGTCATGGGAGTCCACGCGTTAAAGTAGAAACCCAGTCCCACTTGCAGGGATTGTTCTTAATGCACACATGTAAAAGGGTGGGCCTCTCCATGGAGGACAGTTTACATCCATGAGCACTGCCCTTGCTGGAAAACATGTGCTCAGTCTCATGCGATTTATCTCAGCACCCTTTGTGCAGATCCCAGGGACATCTTAACGATTTTGGGGGCCCAGGGCCAAATGTATTATGCGGGCCCCTGTTCGTAACAGCTTGGAGTTTATGATCCAATTTCAGCTCTTTCATGCCCTCTTTGGGAGGTCATTTACAGGCGAACACTTCCAAATTATACCTGTGTTTACAGCTAATATTCAGGGATACTGATGTGGGTTTTCTAAATTATAGGACAGAAGCAGCACACTAATACCACTGCAAACAATCTAGTTGAGCTTCGCCCATTTCTCATATGTGAGGTCCTGTTTTGAGCTAAAAAAACATTTGTTTATGGAGGTTGCATGAAACAAACCCATTTCTCTGCAAAATGTAATAGGCTCTCACACATCACTCACATAAAAAATAAATGAAAGTAAAACAGTATTTAAAACAAACTGTTTAAGAATTATTCAAGGTCATCAGAGCAAGAGTCTGCGCAGAACAGATCTATCAGGGGGCCCCCCCTGAAAGGCTGGGGCCAGAGCCCACTTTGCCCCAGACTTAGAAGGTCTCTGGTAGATGTGCGCAGACCAGGCTTACCTGGCACACACTGCTTCAGTGTGGGGCACCAGAGCTTTGAGGTGACATGGGCTGTGGTACATGCCAGGGATGTGCTGCAGCGGAATCCCGCCAGGAGACAGCAAGAGGGCCCCTCCCAGGTACCCAACTCACCTGACGAACTGGCACTCGCCCTCGCGGACCAGGATGGAGACGGCGCTGCCAGAATCCAGGTTCCTTCCGGTGATGGTTATTCTGGTGCCGCCTGAAGCCGGACCCCTTGAGGGGCTCACTTTGTTGAAACTCGGCGTCTAGAAAAGGACAAAAGCTTATGAGGAGCTACAGCAACAACTCTGCGCCCCTGTAGTTCCCCTGCCCTCCCCAAGCCCGTGAGCAGCATCTAAAGAGGTGGCCTTTCTGGCTAAAGGGGACGGCAGTGTAGCGCCTCTGACGGGGGCATCTCTGGGGCGCTCTCACCTGGCACCGCCCTCAAGTGTCACCTGCGCCTGGAGGAGAGCACAAGGGGTGGGGTGAGAGGATGCCAAGGAAGGGCGGGACAAACCTGATCCTATCAACGCAAACTGCACCCCAACAGCCACAGAGGTGTCCTTCTACAGGGGGAGTGTCAGGGAGCGGAGCACGAGGACAAAATGCAGAAAAAAAAACCAAGGAGTGGAGCCGAGAAGGAGAAAATGCAACAAAAAATAATAATACAAGGAGTGGAGCACAAGCAGGAGAAAATGCAAAAAAAAAAAAATACTACAAGGAGTGGAGCACGAGAAGGAGAAAATGCAAAAAACAAAAACAAAGAAGGAGTGGAGAGTGAGAAGAAGTATTGAAACGTAGGAGCAGAGCGAGAGTCCAGGACAGGAGGGCAGAGCCATAGAAGGGGTGAAGGAACAGAAGTGAAGGAAGTGAAGGGAGGGAATGGCGGGGGGGGGGGGGGGGGGGGAGAAGGGGTGAAGGAACAGAAGTGAAGGAAGTGAAGGGAGGGAATGGCGGGGGGGGGGGGGGGAGAGAAGGGGTGAAGGAACAGAAGTGAAGGAAGTGAAGGGAGGGAATGGCAGCGGAGGGAAGGGGAGAAGGGGTGAAGGAACAGAAGTGAAGGGAGGGAATGACAGCGGAGGGGAGAAGGGGTGAAGGAACAGAAGTGAAGGGAGGGAATGGCGGGGGGGGGGGAGGAGAAGGGGTGAAGGAACAGAAGTGAAGGGAGGGAATGGCAGCGGAGGGCGGGGGGGAGAAGGGGTGAAGTAACAGAAGTGAAGGGAGGGAATGGCAGCGGAGGGAAGGGGAGAAGGGGTGAAGTAACAGAAGTGAAGGGAGGGAATGGCAGCGGAGGGAAGAGGAGAAGGGGTGAAGTAACAGAAGTGAAGGGAGGGAATGGCAGCGGAGGGAAGGGGAGAAGGGGTGAAGTAACAGAAGTGAAGGGAGGGAATGGCAGCGGAGGGAAGAGGAGAAGGGGTGAAGTAACAGAAATGAAGGGAGGGAATGGCAGCGGAGGGAAGGGGAGAAGGGGTGAAGGAACAGAAGTGAAGGAAGTGAAGGGAGGGAATGGCGGGGGGGGGGGGGGGAGAAGGGGTGAAGGAACAGAAGTGAAGGAAGTGAAGGGAGGGAATGGCGGGGGGGGGGGAGAGAAGGGGTGAAGGAACAGAAGTGAAGGAAGTGAAGGGAGGGAATGGCGGGGGGGGGGGAGAAGGGGTGAAGGAACAGAAGTGAAGGGAGGGAATGGCGGGGGGGGGGGAGAGAAGGGGTGAAGGAACAGAAGTGAAGGAAGTGAAGGGAGGGAATGGCGGGGGGGGGGGAGAGAAGGGGTGAAGGAACAGAAGTGAAGGAAGTGAAGGGAGGGAATGGCGGGGGGGGGGGGGGGGGAGAAGGGGTGAAGGAACAGAAGTGAAGGGAGGGAATGGCGGGGGGGGGGGGAGAGAAGGGGTGAAGGAACAGAAGTGAAGGAAGTGAAGGGAGGGAATGGCGGGGGGGGGGGGAGAAGGGGTGAAGGAACAGAAGTGAAGGAAGTGAAGGGAGGGAATGGCGGGGGGGGGGGGGAGAAGGGGTGAAGGAACAGAAGTGAAGGAAGTGAAGGGAGGGAATGGCGGGGGGGGGGGAGAGAAGGGGTGAAGGAACAGAAGTGAAGGGAGGGAATGGCAGCGGAGGGAAGGGGAGAAGGGGTGAAGGAACAGAAGTGAAGGGAGGGAATGGCAGCGGAGGGAAGGGGAGAAGGGGTGAAGGAACAGAAGTGAAGGGAGGGAATGGCGGGGGGGGGGGAGGAGAAGGGGTGAAGGAACAGAAGTGAAGGGAGGGAATGGCAGCGGAGGGAAGGGGAGAAGGGGTGAAGGAACAGAAGTGAAGGGAGGGAATGACAGCGGAGGGAAGGGGAGAAGGGGTGAAGGAACAGAAGTGAAGGGAGGGAATGGCAGCGGAGGGAAGGGGAGAAGGGGTGAAGTAACAGAAGTGAAGGGAGGGAATGGCGGGGGGGGAGAGGAGAAGGAGTGAAGGAACAGAAGTGAAGGGGGGGAATGGCAGCGGAGGGAAGGGGAGAAGGGGTGAAGTAACAGAAGTGAAGGGAGGGAATGGCAGCGGAGGGAAGGGGAGAAGGGGTGAAGGAACAGAAGTGAAGGGAGGGAATGACAGCGGAGGGCGGGGGGGAGAAGGGGTGAAGGAACAGAAGTGAAGGGAGGGAATGGCAGCGGAGGGAAGGGGAGAAGGGGTGAAGTAACAGAAGTGAAGGGAGGGAATGGCAGCGGAGGGAAGGGGAGAAGGGGTGAAGGAACAGAAGTGAAGGGAGGGAATGACAGCGGAGGGCGGGGGGGAGAAGGGGTGAAGGAACAGAAGTGAAGGGAGGGAATGGCAGCGAAGGGGAGAAGGGGTGAAGTAACAGAAGTGAAGGGAGGGAATGGCAGCGGAGGGAAGGGGAGAAGGGGTGAAGTAACAGAAGTGAAGGGAGGGAATGGCAGCGGAGGGAAGAGGAGAAGGGGTGAAGTAACAGAAGTGAAGGGAGGGAATGGCAGCGGAGGGAAGGGGAGAAGGGGTGAAGTAACAGAAGTGAAGGGAGGGAATGGCAGCGGAGGGAAGGGGAGAAGGGGTGAAGGAACAGAAGTGAAGGGAGGGAATGGCGGGCAGGGGGGGAGAGGAGAAGGAGTGAAGGAACAGAAGTGAAGGGGGGGGAATGGCGGGGGGGGAGGAGGGAAGCAGAGGTGACGCGGCAATGAGTAGAAAAGCAGGAGGAAGACGCGGTGCGACGTAAAGGCAGAGCTTTAAATGCGCAGGTGCTGTCCGGTACGGAGTCCCTGCACTTCTTGCATTTGGAAGGGAGAGCGCCTGCGCTTCTCAGCGCTGATGGAATACATGAAAGGCGCGAGTCCCGGCACTTCTCAGGAGCGGACAGGTCCCCAGAGAGTGAGCGCCTGCACTAGATCTCCGTGTAAAGCGCTGCGAAGAGCATCGCCCTGGCCAGGCTCGGGACCCCCAGGTGTGTCGGGCACAGGCTGCCCCCAGGACTTACCACGAAGGTGTAGAGCAGCTCGGACTGCGTGCGGTAGTCGGCACTGCAGTCCCCCACGCACAGCTCCACCGGGCCCGGGGCGGGGTTCGGGACCAGAGACTCGTCCATCCGGCAGACGATCCTGGGGGGACAGAGGGGACACCTGCTGGTCACCGGGGGTGCTGACCGCACAGGACGCACAACAGACACACACTCTCTCCATACTACACACGATCCTGGGGAACAGAGGGGACACCTGCTGGTCACCGGGGGTGCTGACCGCACAGGGCGCACAACAGACACACACTCTCTCCATACTACACACAATCCTGGGGGGACAGAGGGGACACCTGCTGGTCACCGGGGGTGCTGACCGCACAGGACGCACAACAGACACACACTCTCTCCATACTACACACAATCCCGGGGGGACAGAGGGGACACCTGCTGGTCACTGGGGGTGCTGACCGCACAGGACGCACAACAGACACACACTCTCTCCATACTACACACGATCCTGGGGAACAGAGGGGACACCTGCTGGTCACTGGGGGTGCTGACCGCACAGGACGCACAACAGACACACACTCTCTCCATACTACACACAATCCTGGGGGGACAGAGGGGACACCTGCTGGTCACCGGGGGTGCTGACCGCACAGGACGCACAACAGACACACACTCTCTCCATACTACACACAATCCTGGGGAACAGAGGGGACACCTGCTGGTCACCGGGGGTGCTGACCGCACAGGGCGCACAACAGACACACACTCTCTCCATACTACACACAATCCTGGGGGGACAGAGGGGACACCTGCTGGTCACCGGGGGTGCTGACCGCACAGGGCGCACAACAGACACACACTCTCTCCATACTACACACGATCCTGGGGAACAGAGGGGACACCTGCTGGTCACCGGGGGTGCTGACCGCACAGGGCGCACAACAGACACACACTCTCTCCATACTACACACGATCCCGGGGGGACAGAGGGGACACCTGCTGGTCACCGGGGGTGCTGACCGCACAGGGCGCACAACAGACACACACTCTCTCCATACTACACACAATCCCGGGGGGACAGAGGGGACACCTGCTGGTCACTGGGGGTGCTGACCGCACAGAGCGCACAACAGACACACACTCTCTCCATACTACACACAATCCTGGGGAACAGAGGGGACACCTGCTGGTCACCGGGGGTACAGGGCCGGCACAGGACGCACACAACAGTCACTGACACACTCCCTCCCATACTACACACAATCCCGGGGGGACAGAGGGGACACCTGCTGGTCACTGGGGGTGCTGACCGCACAGGACGCACAACAGACACACACTCTCTCCATACTACACACAATCCTGGGGGGACAGAGGGGACACCTGCTGGTCACCGGGGGTGCTGACCGCACAGGACGCCCAACAGACACACACTCCCTCCCATACTACACACAATCCTGGGGGGACAGAGGGGACACCTGCTGGTCACCGGGGGTGCTGACCGCACAGGGCGCACAACAGACACACACTCTCTCCATACTACACACAATCCCGGGGGGACAGAGGGGACACCTGCTGGTCACCGGGGGTGCTGACCGCACAGGGCGCACAACAGACACACACTCTCTCCATACTACACACAATCCCGGGGGGACAGAGGGGACACCTGCTGGTCACCGGGGGTGCTGACCGCACAGAGCGCACAACAGACACACACTCTCTCCATACTACACACAATCCTGGGGGGACAGAGGGGACACCTGCTGGTCACCGAGGGTGCTGACCGCACAGGGCGCACACAACAGTCTGAGACACACACCCTCCATACTACACACAATCCTGGGGGGACAGAGGGGACACCTGCTGGTCACCGGGGGTGCAGGGCCGGCACAGGACGCGCACAATAGTCAGTGACACACACTCCCTCCCATACTACACACAATCCCGGGGGGACAGGGGGGACACCTGCTGGTCACCGGGGGTGCTGACCGCACAGGACAACACTCAGGGACACACACTCCCTCCATACTACACACAATCCTGGGGGGACAGAGGGGACACCTGCTGGTCACCGAGGGTGCCGGACCGGCACAGGACGCACACAACAGTCAGTGACACACGGCACAGGACGCACACAACAGTCAGTGACACACGGCACAGGAGGGACAAAACAGTCAGTGACACACTGCACAGGACGCACACAACAGCCAGTGACACGGTACAGGACGCACACAACAGTCAGTGACACGGTACAGGACGCACACAACAGTCAGTGACACGGTACAGGACGCACACAACAGTCAGTGACACACACACTCCCTCACATACTAATTAGAAACTGTGTAAAGTCAGGCTGAGGCTTGTGAAAGAGAGGCTTGTAATGCCCACATCTGCCTCCCATGGCCCCTTTCATCTCAGAATCCAGGTGCAGTAGGGGTGGTGACGTCAGCACAGAGGTGGTCTGCAGAGGAGGGGGTCACGTGACTGCAAATACTACCACCACCATGGGTGCCGACGCCCTAGGGGAGGTCGGACACGGTCCACACAGCAGTGAACAAAGGGGCCGGCAAACAAGGCGCCTTGGTTTTTAGATGCTTCGAAGAGCGCTATGGGCTTGGAGATAATAAGTGTGCAAGGCAGTGACGTGGCTGGGCCAGCCCCCCGGGTGTCCCGGCTCTTAGCTGTCAAGGGGGCATCTGCGTTCAGGGTCCGTCAGCAAGGGAAGAGTTTCAGCTACTGAATATAAGCTGGCAATAAGAAATCCAAGATGTGTAAAGCGCGGTCAATCTCCCGCAAGGGTCTCAAGGCGCTGAATTGTGGGCGTGGGGGCATGAAGTGTGATCTGCCCAGAATCATAGGATGTTGAGCCGGCGCCGAGACTCGAACCTGGTTCCCGCCCAGCTCAAGGCCTTGCGCCACTCCCTCTGCCTATGGAGAGGGTCAGTTAATGTGATCAGTTTAACACACTCTGGAAAGAAAGTCCAACGGGACCCAAGAGCGAGATGCTCGAGAGAGGCCAGGACAGAGTCCCCCCCCCCCCCCCACCCCGAGGTCTTGGCACCTCCTAACCATCTGAAGCTGCAGACAAAGCGCCTAGAGACGCCTCCTCCTCGCAGCGCGACTCCTACAGGGCAGTTCCCGTACTGCCTTCCCACAGGAAGAGAGCCCCTGAATACCTGCCCAGGTCCTCAGTCTCACCTCTTCTCCGACTATCAACATGATGGGTTCAAGAAGGATTTAAAGGGCGTCATCACCCCCCCCCACACACACACACGGCAAGCGGCTGGAAGATACATATAGTCCTATATGGATCATATTTAAGGGATGGGGGGCGGGGGGTGTCTGGCCTCACGTACACTCATTCCGCTATGGATCACATGCGGGGGGGGGGGGGGGGTGGAGGGGGGGGTCCGGCCTCCTGCACACTCAGTCCTTTAATGAACACATGCGGTGGGTGAGACCCCGCGTACACTCAGTCCTTTAACGAGCACATGCGGCGGGTGAGACCCCACGTACACTCAGTGCTTTAGTGAGGACATGCGGCGGGTGCGACCCCACGTACACTCAGTTCTTTAGTGAGGACATGCGGCGGGTGCGACCCCACGTACACTCAGTCCTTTAGTGAGGACATGCGGCGGGTGAGACCCCACGTACACTCAGTCCTTTAGTGAGGACATGCGGCGGGTGCGACCCCGCGTACACTCAGTCCTTTAACGAGCACATGCGGCGGGTGAGACCCCACGTACACTCAGTCCTTTAGTGAGGACATGCGGCGGGTGAGACCCCACGTACACTCAGTCCTTTAGTGAGGACATGCGGCGGGTGCGACCCCACGTACACTCAGTCCTTTAACGAGCACATGCGGCGGGTGAGACCCCACGTACACTCAGTCCTTTAGTGAGGACATGCGGCGGGTGAGACCCCACGTACACTCAGTCCTTTAGTGAGGACATGCGGCGGGTGCGATCCCACGTACACTCAGTCCTTTAGTGAGGACATGCGGCCGGCCAGGCCGCTCGCCTTCGGGCCGCTTTAGGGAGGCCTGCCGAAGGAAATCCGCGTTATGGCATTTTAATTAGCAAGAAATGAGAGGGGTTTTTGACGTTCATCACCAGGCTGCCCTCTGATTAATGGCTTATTTACCCTCTGCTAATTAGCGATGGCGCTCGGAGGCCAGGCCGAGCTTTACCTCGTCAGATTTGATTCATGTTCCAGGCATTATCTGTGCATTTACAATTTTTTTATGTACTAGTCAAAGTGGCTGCCTGTGTTTCTGCTTCTGAAATTAGCAGATATTATCTCTGCTGCCAGATGCGAGTGTGCGGCCGTTCATAGCAGCAAAATCAGCAGCAGAAAAGGACCGGCCCGGGGAGGACCCGGGACCAACCGAGCGGTCACTGGCAGGAGCTGTGCTGTGCCGTGCTGTCTCTGGCGGTGCTGAGCCGTGCTGTCTCTGGCGGTGCTGAGCCGTGCTGTGCCGTGCTGTCCCTGGCGGTGCTGTGCTTAGAGTGCTTTCTCTGGTGGCAGTGCTGTCTCTGGTGGCGGTGCTGTGCTTAGAGTGCTGTCTCTGGTGGCGGTGCTGTGCTTAGAGTGCTGTCCCTGGTGGTGCTGTGCTTAGAGTGCTGTCCCTGGCGGTGCTGTGCTTAGAGTGCTGCCCCTGGCAGTGCTGTGCTTAGAGTGCTGCCCCTGGCAGTGCTGTGCTTAGAGTGCTGCCCCTGGCAGTGCTGTGCTTAGAGTGCTGTCCCTGGCGGTGCTGTGCTTAGAGTGCTGTCCCTGGCGGTGCTGTGCTTAGAGTGCTGTCCCTGGCGGTGCTGAGCCGTGCTGTCTCTGGTGGTGCTGAGCCGTGCTGTCTCTGGTGGTGCTGAGCCGTGCTGTCTCTGGTGGTGCTGAGCCGTGCTGTCTCTGGTGGTGCTGAGCCGTGCTGTCTCTAAAGGTGCTGTGCCGTGCTGTCTCTAAAGGTGCTGTGCCGTGCTGTCTCTGGTGGTGCTGAGCCGTGCTGTGCTTAAAGTGCTGTCTCTGGTGGCGGTGCTCAGCCGTGCTGTCCCTGGCGGTGCTGTGCTCAGAGGGCTGTCCCCAGCGGTGCTGTGCTCAGAGGGCTGTCTCTGGCAGTGCTGTGTTTAGAGTGCTGTCTCTGGCGGTGCTGTGTTTAGAGTGCTGTCTCTGGCGGTGCTGTGTTTAGAGTGCTGTCTCTGGCGGTGCTGTGTTTAGAGTGCTGTCTCTGGTGGCGGTGCTGAGCCGTGCTGTCCCTGGCGGTGCTGTGCTGAGCCGTGCTGTCCCTGGCAGTGCTGCGCTGAGCCGTGCTGTCCCTGGCAGTGCTGCGCTGAGCCGTGCTGTCTCTGGTGGTGCTGAACCTTGCTGTCTCTGGTGGAGGTGCTGTGCCGTGCTGTCCTTGGCAGTGCTGTGTTTAGAGTGCTGTCCCTGGCGGTGCTGTGCCGTGCTGTCTCTGGTGGCAGTGCTGAGCCGTGCTGTCCCTGGCGGTGCTGTGCTGAGCCGTGCTGTTCCTGGCGGTGCTGTGCTTAGAGTGCTGTCTCTGGTGGTGCTGAGCCGTGCTGTGCTTAAAGTGCTGTCTCTGGTGGCGGTGCTCAGCCGTGCTGTCCCTGGCGGTGCTGTGCTCAGAGGGCTGTCCCTAGCGGTGCTGTGCTCAGAGGGCTGTCTCTGGCAGTGCTGTGTTTAGAGTGCTGTCTCTGGCGGTGCTGTGTTTAGAGTGCTGTCTCTGGCGGTGCTGTGTTTAGAGTGCTGTCTCTGGCGGTGCTGTGTTTAGAGTGCTGTCCCTGGCGGTGCTGTGTTTAGAGTGCTGTCTCTGGTGGCGGTGCTGAGCCGTGCTGTCCCTGGCGGTGCTGCGCTGAGCCGTGCTGTCCCTGGCAGTGCTGTGCTTAGAGTGCTGTCTCGGGTGGCGGTGCTGTGCCGTGCTGTCTCTGGCGGCGGTGCTGTGCTTAGAGTGCTGTCTCTGGTGGTGCTGAGCCGTGCTGTCTCTGGTGGAGGTGCTGTGCCGTGCTGTCCTTGGCAGTGCTGTGTTTAGAGTGCTGTCCCTGGCGGTGCTGTGCCGTGCTGTCTCTGGTGGCGGTGCTGAGCCGTGCTGTCCCTGGCGGTGCTGTGCTGAGCCGTGCTGTCCCTGGCGGTGCTGTGCTGAGCCGTGCTGTCCCTGGTGGTGCTGAGCCGTGCTGTGCTTAAAGTGCTGTCTCTGGTGGCGGTGGTGAGCCGTGCTGTCCCTGGCGGTGCTGTGCTGAGCCGTGCTGTCCCTGGCAGTGCTGTGCTTAGAGTGCTGTCTCTGGTGGCGGTGCTGTGCTTAGAGTGCTGTCCCTGGCAGTGCTGTGCTTAGAGTGCTTTCTCTGGTGGCAGTGCTGTCTCTGGTGGCGGTGCTGTGCTTAGAGTGCTGTCTCTGGTGGTGCTGAGCCGTGCTGTCTCTGGTGGAGGTGCTGTGCCGTGCTGTCCTTGGCAGTGCTGTGTTTAGAGTGCTGTCCCTGGCGGTGCTGTGCCGTGCTGTCTCTGGTGGCGGTGCTGAGCCGTGCTGTCCCTGGCGGTGCTGTGCTGAGCTGTGCTGTCCCTGGCAGTGCTGCGCTGAGCCGTGCTGTCCCTGGCAGTGCTGTGCTGTCCCTGGTGGCGGTGCTGTGCTGAGCCGTGCTGTCCCTGGCAGTGCTGTGCTTAGAGTGCTGTCTCTGGTGGTGCTGAGCCGTGCTGTGCTTAAAGTGCTGTCTCTGGTGGCGAGCCGTGCTGTCCCTGGCGGTGCTGTGCTGAGCCGTGCTGTCCCTGGCAGTGCTGTGCTTAGAGTGCTGTCTCTGGTGGTGCTGAGCCGTGCTGTGCTTAAAGTGCTGTCTCTGGTGGCGAGCCGTGCTGTCCCTGGCGGTGCTGTGCTGAGCCGTGCTGTCCCTGGCAGTGCTGTGCTTAGAGTGCTGTCTCTGGTGGCGGTGCTGTGCTTAGAGTGCTGTCCCTGGCAGTGCTGTGCTTAGAGTGCTTTCTCTGGTGGCAGTGCTGTCTCTGGTGGCGGTGCTGTGCTTAGAGTGCTGTCTCTGGTGGCGGTGTGTGCCGTGCTGTCCCGGGCGGTGCTGCGGAGTGCTGTCTCTGGTGGTGCTGTGCCGTGCTGTCCTTGGCGGTGCTGTGCTCAGAGGGCTGTCTCTGGCAGTGCTGTGCTCAGAGGGCTGTCTCTGGCAGTGCTGTGCTCAGAGGGCTGTCCCTGGCAGTGCTGTGCTTAGAGTGCTTTCTCTGGTGGCAGTGCTGTCTCTGGTGGCGGTGCTGTGCTTAGAGTGCTGTCTCTGGTGGCGGTGTGTGCCGTGCTGTCCCGGGCGGTGCTGTGCTTAGAGTGCTGTCTCTGGTGGTGCTGAGCCGTGCTGTCTCTGGTGGAGGTGCTGTGCCGTACTGTCCTTGGCAGTGCAGAGCTGTGCTGTCCCTGGCGGTGCTGTGCTCAGAGGACTGTCTCTGGCGGTGCTGTGTTTAGAGTGCTGTCCCTGGCGGTGCTGTGCCGTGCTGTCTCTGGTGGCGGTGCTGAGCCGTGCTGTCCCTGGCGGTGCTGTGCTGAGCCGTGCTGTCCCTGGCAGTGCTGCGCTGAGCCGTGCTGTCCCTGGCAGTGCTTTGCTGAGCCGTGCTGTCCCTGGCAGTGCTGCGCTGAGCCGTGCTGTCCCTGGCAGTGCTGCGCTGAGCCGTGCTGTCCCTGGCAGTGCTGCGCTGAGCCGTGCTGTCCCTGGCAGTGCTGCGCTGAGCCGTGCTGTCCCTGGCAGTGCTGCGCTGAGCCGTGCTGTCCCTGGCAGTGCTGCGCTGAGCTGTGCTGTCCCTGGCAGTGCTGCGCTGAGCCGTGCTGTCCCTGGCAGTGCTGTGCTTAGAGTGCTGTCTCTGGTGGCAGTGCTGTGCTTAGAGTGCTGTCCCTGGCAGTGCTGTGCTTAGAGTGCTGTCTCTGGTGGCGGTGCTGTGCTTAGAGTGCTGTCTCTGGTGGCGGTGCTGTGCCGTGCTGTCCCGGGCGGTGCTGTGCTTAGACTGCTGTCTCTGGCGGTGCTGTGCTTAGAGTGCTGTCTCTGGCAGTGCTGTGCTTAGAGTGCTGTCTCTGGCAGTGCTGTGCTTAGAGTGCTGTCTCTGGCGGCGGTGCTGTGCTTAGAGTGCTGTCTCTGGCGGCGGTGCTGTGCTTAGAGTGCTGTCCCGCACGGTGCTGTGCTTAGAGTGCTGTCCCGCACGGTGCTGTGCTTAGAGTGCTGTCCCGCACGGTGCTGTGCTTAGAGTGCTGTCCCGCACGGTGCTGTGCTTAGAGTGCTGTCTCTGGTGGTGCTGAGCCGTGCTGTCTCTGGTGGAGGTGCTGTGCCGTGCTGTCCTTGGCAGTGCTGAGCCGTGCTGTCCCTGGCAGTGCTGTGCTCAGAGGACTGTCTCTGGCGGTGCTGTGTTTAGAGTGCTGTCCCTGGCGGTGCTGAGCCGTGCTGTCCCTGGCGGTGCTGTGCTGAGCCGTGCTGTCCCTGGCGGTGCTGCGCTGAGCCGTGCTGTCCCTGGCAGTGCTGCGCTGAGCCGTGCTGTCCCTGGCAGTGCTGCGCTGAGCCGTGCTGTCACTGGTGGCAGTGCTGTGCTTAGAGTGCTTTCTCTGGTGGCAGTGCTGTGCTTAGAGTGCTTTCTCTGGTGGCGGTGTGTGCCGTGCTGTCCCGGGCGGTGCTGTGCTTAGACTGCTGTCTCTGGTGGTGCTGTGCCATGCTGTCCTTGGCAGTGCTGTGCTTAGAGTGCTGTCTCTGGCAGTGCTGTGCTTAGAGTGCTGTCTCTGGTGGCAGTGCTGTGCCGTGCTGTCTCTGGCGGCGGTGCTGTGCTTAGAGTGCTGTCTCTGGTGGCGGTGCTGTGCTTAGAGTGCTGTCTCTGGTGGCGGTGCTGTACCGTGCTGTCCTGCGCGGTGCTGTGCTTAGAGTGCTGTCTCTGGTGGTGCTGAGCCGTGCTGTCTCTGGTGGAGGTGCTGTGCCGTGCTGTCCTTGGCAGTGCTGTGCTTAGAGTGCTGTCTCTCGCGGTGCTTAGAGTGCTGTCTCTGGTGGCGGTGCTGTGCTGTCTCTGGTGGCGGTGCTGTGCTTAGAGTGCTGTCTCTGGCGGTGCTAAGCCGTGCGGTCTCAGGTGGTGCTGAGCCGTGCTGTCTCTGGTGGTGCTGTGCCTAGAGTGCTGTCTCTGGTGGTGGTGCTATGCTTAGGGTGCAGTCTCAGGCAGTGCTGTGCTGTCTCTAGTGGTGGCGCTGAGCAGTGCTGTCTCTGGCGGTGCTGATCCGTGCTCTCTCTGGCGGTGGTGTGCCGTGCTCTCTCTGGCGGTGGTGTGCCGTGCTCTCTCTAGAGGTGCTGTGCGGTCTCTGACGGTGCTGTGCTGTCTCTGACGGTGGTACTGAGCTCAGAAGGTATATCTCTGGTGGTGGTGCCATGCTTATCATTGCTATGTCTGGTGGGGGTGCCATGGTTAGCAGTGCTATCTCTGGTGGTGGTGCCATGGTTAGCAGTGCTATCTCTGGTGGTGGTGCGAGGGTTAGCGGTGCTATCTCTGGTGGTGGTGCCAGGCTTAGCGGTGCTATCTCTGGTGGTGGTGCCAGGCTTAGCGGTGCTATCTCTGGTGGTGGTGCCAGGCTTAGCGGTGCTATCTCTGGTGGTGGTGCCAGGCTTAGCAGTGCTATCTCTGGTGGTGGTGCCATGCTTAGCAGTGCTATCTCTGGTGGTGGTGCCATGCTTAGCGGTGCTATCTCCGGTGGGGGTGCCATGGTTAGCGGTGCTATCTCCGGTGGTGGTGCCAGGCTTACCGGTGCTATCTCTGGTGGGGGTGCCATGGTTAGCAGTGATATCTCTGGTGGTGGTGCCAGGCTTAGCGGTGCTATCTCTGGTGGTGGTGCCAGGCTTAGCAGTGCTATCTCTGGTGGTGGTGCCATGCTTAGCAGTGCTATCTCTGGTGGTGGTGCCATGCTTAACGGTGCTATCTCCGGTGGGGGTGCCATGGTTAGCAGTGCTATCTCCGGTGGCGGTGCCAGGCTTAGCAGTGCTATCTCTGGTGGGGGTGCCATCGTTAGCAGTGCTATCTCCGGTGGTGGTGCCAGGCTTAGCAGTGCTATCTCTGGTGGTGGTGCCAGGCTTAGCAGTGCTATCTCTGGTGGGGGTGCCAGGCTTAGCGGTGCTATCTCCGGTGGGGGTGCCATGCTAGTGGTGCTCTCTCTGGCGATGGTGCCATGGTTAGCAGTGCTATCTCTGGTGGTGGTGCCATGCTTAGCGGTGCTCTCTCTGGTGGTGATGGTGCCATGCTTAGCGGTGCTATCTCCGGTGGTGGTGCCATGCTTAGCGGTGCTATCTCCGGTGGTGGTGCCAGGCTTAGCGGTGCTATCTCCGGTGGTGGTGCCAGGCTTAGCGGTGCTATCTCTGGTGGTGGTGCCAGGCTTAGCGGTGCTATCTCTGGTGGTGGTGCCAGGCTTAGCGGTGCTATCTCCGGTGGTGGTGCCATGCTTAGCGGTGCTCTCTCTGGTGGTGGTGCCATGCTTAGCGGTGCTCTCTCTGGTGGTGGTGCCATGCTTAGCAGTGCTCTCTCTGGTGGTGGTGCCACGCTAGCGGTGCTATCTCCGGTGGTGGTGCCACGCTAGTGGTGCTATCTCTGGCTATGGTGCCATGCTAGCGGTGCTATCTCCAGTGGGGGTGCCATGCTTAGCGGTGCTATCTCTGGTGGTGATGGTGCCATGCTAGCGGTGCTATCTCCAGTGGGGGTGCCATGCTTAGCGGTGCTATCTCTGGTGGTGATGGTGCCATGCTTAGCGGTGCTATCTCCGGTGGTGGTGCCATGCTTAGCAGTGCTATCTCCGGTGGTGGTGCCATGCTTAGCAGTGCTATCTCCGGTGGTGGTGCCATGCTTAGCAGTGCTATCTCCGGTGGTGGTGCCATGCTTAGCAGTGCTATCTCCGGTGGGGGTGCCATGGTTAGCAGTGCTATCTCCGGTGGGGGTGCCATGCTAGTGGTGCTATCTCCGGTGGGGGTGCCATGCTAGTGGTGCTATCTCCGGTGGGGGTGCCATGCTAGTGGTGCTATCTCTGGTGATGGTGCCAGGCTTCGCAGTGCTATCTCTGGTGGTGGTGCCATGCTTAGCGGTGCTATCTCTGGTGGTGGTGCCATGCTTAGCAGTGCTACCTCTGGTGGTGGTGCCAGGCTTAGCGGTGCTATCTCTGGTGGTGGTGCCATGCTAGCGGTGCTATCTCCGGTGGGGGTGCTATGCTAGTGGTGCTATCTCTGGTGGTGGTGCCATGCTTAGCAGTGCTATCTCTGGCGGTGGTGGTACCATGCTAGCGGTGCCATCTCTGGTGGTGGTGGTACCATGCTTAGCGGTGCTATCTCTAGCGGTGGTACTGTGCTTAGTGCGCTATCTCGGACGGTGGTGGTACCATGCTAGCTGTGCCATCTCTGGTGGTGGTGGTGCCATGCTTAGCGGTGCTATCTCCGGAGGTGGTGCCATGCTTAGCAGTGCTATCTCTGGGGGGGTGCCATGCTTAGCGGTGCTATCTCCGGTGGTGGTGCCATGCTTAGCGGTGCTATATCTGGCGGTGGTGCCATGCTTAGCGGTGCTATCTCTGGTGGTGGTGCCATGCTTAGCGGTGCTATCTCCGGTAGTGGTGCCATGCTTAGCAGTGCTATCTGCGGGGGGAGTGCCATGCTTAGGAGTGCTATCTCTGGGGGGGTGCAATGCTTAGCAGTGCTATCTCTGGGGGGGGTGCCATGCTTCGCAGTGCTATCTCTGGTGGTGGTGCCATGCTTAGCAGTGCTATCTCTGGTGGTGGTGCCATGCTCCGCAGTGCTATCTCTGGCGGTGGTGCCATGCTCCGCAGTGCTATCTCTGGCGGTAGTGCCATGCTTAGCAGTGCTATCTCTGGGGGGGTGCCATGCTTAGCGGTGCTATCTCTGGCGGTGGTGGTACCATGCTAGCGGTGCCATCTCTGGTGGTACCATGCTTAGCGGTGCTATCTCTGGTGGTGGTGCCATGCTCCGCAGTGCTATATCTGGTGGTGGTGGTGCCATGCTAGCGGTGCCATCTCTGGTGGTGGTGCCATGCTCCGCAGTGCTATCTCTGGTGGTGGTGCCATGCTAGCGGTGCCATCTCTGGTGGTGGTGGTACCATGCTTAGCGGTGCTATCTCTGGTGGTGGTGCCATGCTAGCGGTGCCATCTCTGGTGGTGGTATAGTGCTGTTTCAGGAAGTAGTCTTCGTGTACCCAGCTGGCATTCTCCATGGCTTTAAGAGGTCTCATCTTGCCCTGTACCTTTTGCTCTCACTGAACTCGACTATCTCAAAGCCTACCAGAGGTGCCCACCTATCAGCCAGAACTACTCCAACACAGCCCTTCTCCATTCAGAGGAGGTGCTACCCCCAAACAAAGTGGGGGGCTACTGGACATCAACATGCCACTCAGGAATGCAGATGAAGATGGCAGACCTCCAGTCAAGGGGAGCGGTAAGGTGCAGGCCCCTGAGCTAAGGGTCCACCCATCCTCCACACAAGTGAGATGCATGCCTGTGTCCATGTATGGAACAAGAGAAAGAGATGTGTGTCCTACACTGTAGCTGGCCTACCCAGAGGGGGGCTGTTTGAGAGGAGAAGGTGGTGCTCCCTGAAGGGCATCCTTCCATCCCCGAGACTGGAGTGACCTGTTGGTGGGGTGAAGATGGCCCACATCTCCAACTGCGAGCGATTGTTCCCTTGGTGCTCGTTAATAAACCCACCGCATGTTTTGCAGTGTGGCTCTCTGGAACAGCTTCCTGCGATGACCAGTGTTGGAGCAGGGGAGCTCAGCCATGCTGTACAAAGGGGATTCATCAGGGACAGGACAACTGGCCTCACAAGGGCTTCTCCAGCATTGGTATCTTTCATAGATTAACATTTTGGTATTCCCGGTTTTCAATTCTAAACTTCCATCTTGCGACTGAAGCCTCCAGAAAAGGGAAGTAATGCTGGAAAAGCAGATGACTGCAAAACCTACTATCTTCGACCCTAGACGGATTTCATCCTCGGAAGCAAGAGGAAGCTTGTTCGACGCAGTATAGATGGCGCTATCCTTTTCCTGCCTTGGGAAGGGACAGATGGCTTCTCCAATGCACAGAAGACTTGAGCTCACGTCCTAACCAGAGGTTGGAGAAGTATGGGTTCCAATGCCTCCTTCAGCCAATGAGGACAGCCCTGACTGGTGCTCTCCTGGGGAATCAGAGCTGTTAGTTTAAGCATCTTGTAAAACATGCAGTCACGTGACTCAAGGGCCAATGCGCTCAATGCCTGCATGAGGCAGCACTGCGGACGGGGGGACGCAACGCCTTAAAAGCTGTGCTCGCACGGAACGAAGCAAGAGTGGATTCAATATTCCAGAGAAGGCTGCAGTTCAGTTGCATTTGGCTGTCAGCTGCAAGGTGCCACATGGACAACAATATATTAGCAAGGAGTGGAAAAAAAACCTTTATAACCTTGCAAGTGGAGAGGCTCGTCTCCAAAAACATGAGGATGAGGTGAAGAGGGGCTTGTCAAGGCCAAGGTCCATGTGAGCGTCCAGAAGGAAGAAGCAGGGACATGTGCCCATTCGCTGTGCCCATGGCTACTTCACTGGGCATCTGTTGCCTGAACAGACTAGGGTGCCCACCTCACTCCAGGTCATTCTGGGCCCCGTCTCCAGCCCAGAGCTTTTCACCTACAAATCACTGACTTTAGGTGTGAGTCTAATTAGATCAATGGAAGCAAAAAAACACCCAGAATGCATGAGGCAATCACATAGGTCCAGGCCTGGGAACAGTGTCAGTAATGACCTGTTAGGACGTGACCACCCTACACAGGATAGAGGCTAAAATCAATTCCGACCAGAGAAGGTGAACGGTCCTCGCTCTGGCTGATGTCTAGAGATATAATGAACATCGTCCAGCTCTTAAAAAATATCTACCTATAAATATATATATATATATATATATATATATATATATATACACACACACACACACACACACACACACACACGTATAGAGACACACACAGCGTTGGATAAAGAAGCTTTCTTTCGCTTACATATTATAGGCATAACTTATAAACTGGGTCGATTTTACTTTTGTGTCTGGTTTGATGGTTTACACACAACAAAATGCAAACTCGGGCACTCTGTTTTCAATGCACTTCTGCCCAACAGTTGCTTGCAACCCAAGGCTTGATAAGCCACCAACGCTCCCCGAGGAGCGGCCTGGAACCAAGCACCCGTCAAACCCAGACACTGCTCCAGAACATGCATCAATCTTGGATGGTGTGTCTTATACTCAGCCATACCTCTCAGCACTGATGTACTCGGACGGCACTGAGGTGCACTGGACTCCAGCCACCTGCACCCACACCTCGTTGAAATGCAGCCCCAGGTTCTCGCCAGTGATGGTCACTCGAGTGCCCCCCTCCTTCGGTCCAGTCAGCGGGCGGATCTGCTCGGAGGAACATAGTATATTCCCAATCAGTCAATAAGAAGTGATAACAGCAGTTATTCACTCTACCATACCCCCATGTAGCGCCTTTGATACCCATCATCCCCACAAGGCACTTTACAACCACATGGAAAGACAACATGGTTAGCACAGGTAGAACTCAAAGCACATTGTGAACACGCTAAACAGCGCCTTCCGCAAAAAGCGTATCTCCAACCTATTCCCACAAACTGGACCCCAAAGCACTGACCAATGAGTGGCCAGACTGTGCACCCACACTTTACAGACACAGTATAGGCTGCCAGGCCTTACCTGGGCCACACGCGGGTTACTGCAGCGGGTGTTCCGCTTACTCAGGTGCATCCAGTTGGCCTTGGGTGTGGGGCAGTCCTGTCGGAGCAGGCACCTGCCCTCGGAGACACACCAGCCGCACTCGAAGCGGGGGTCAGCCTTCAGGCACAGGCCGCAGCTCTTCCGCTGGGCAGGGCACTTGTACAGCAGGGCTGGGGTGAGAGACGACAGGACCAAAGTTAGGGTGGTGGAGCCATCAATAAAGCTTTATGGAAAATCCTGCAATGCCCCCTGCCTTATCTCACTCTCTGAACCAGCACAAGCTATACTGCGGGCAGGCTGGCATCGGCGCATGGACTGGGGTTCGAATCTCATGCAAACATTTGTGAAGGAGCCCAAAAATTGATATTACCAACTGTAGGAAATCCACCTCTTCTGCATGGTCACCCTGGATTTTTCATCGTTTGCTGGACCATATATTTGTTGGCTTCAGAACTCTGTGCACTTTACCCCTGCTAACTAGCAGTAAAGTGTCACTGCTCCCCCATTAGACGTGATTGAACTGGCACAGTCCCAATTGGTATGTTTAACTTTGCTACAGGTCCCTAGCATATGACAAGGTGTACCCAGGGTCTGGATGTTAAATGCCACTAGGAGATCGCAGCACCTATTGTTCCATCTACTACCGTGATGGTGTAAACATGGCTTCAGGCCTGCTGTTGTAGCCGGACTGTAACAATGTAAAACTGTAATTCCACCTGTCAAAATAAACCCCTTTGCTAGGTCAAAACCTCCCTTTAAATATTAGTAAGTCACTCCTAAGTAGGCCTTGAACCCCACAAGGCAGGATGTGTGGTGTTTAAAGGTAGGGCCTGTAGAAATGTCAACTTCACTTCTCTTTACAATGACTAGTACATCAAAGCTATTTTCACTGTAGGCAGGTTGCCCGGCCCATAGAAAATGCTTGGGTGCAGTATTAGATCTTAATACTATTGGTAATGTGACTAGCTAGAAAAATAATTAAGCAGTTATTTTAATAGTTATTAAAAATCCAATCCAATGACGAAGTCCAATTTTAATAAATATTAAGGAAAGTTAACATTTAGAAAGATAACCTTTCCCTACCTGAAGCTCCCAGAGGCTAAGTTGCATTTGCTCTTCAACCTCTCCCAGTCAGTGATTAGCATTTGAATGTGTGTGAAAAAAAAGGTATGAAAAATGGTGTGAAATGCCTTCCTGGAGCTGTGACTGACAGGCCTACCTGAAGGGACAGGGGTGCCTCCTATTAGCTCAGCAGAAGAGTGAGGGCTGTCAGCATCCTTCTTGACATTATAGGGTCAAATCCTGCTCGAGTGCCAAAGCTTGTTTGACAGGTCTGCTAGCTTTACCTATAACACTTTGGGGTGCACTTGAAAGGAAGGAAACATGATGCCAAGACAGTTTGTTTGCATCCACTGTCTGGTTGCTGGAAACCTCAGTTTTTGTCCTGCCAGACTTATGTCCTTGGGTTTATTGTGGTTAGTGTGTATTTTGGTTTTAGATGTGGGAGGACAATAGGACTACCACAGTGTACTCCCACATACACACGGCCAGCGCCATCTTTTAGTGGGGCCTAAGACTTTTGTAATCTTGAAAATAATCAAACTGTCGGGATGGACGCAGGAACCTTTACCCCATTGGTTAGAACATGCCCAGGAGTCATTCCCACACACCAGCTCATGCCAGACAAGCAAGGCACCTCCAGGCACCCATTCTAAACAACCCTGAACTTGAGGAAGAAGAGGACTGGACCTGCTGTCTGTGACCTGAGAGGAGACCGAAGGACTGGACCTGCTCCCTCTTGTACCCTGGACAAAGAAGTGGACTTCAGGGGTCATAAGGCCGGATTCCCGTTCAAGCCACAGGGATACAGAGAGCTACAAGAGGCCGTTCCTGCCACGGCCCAGCTGACCAGAGGCAACTGTCTTCAAGATCCTCCTCCTTTCCTACTCTTCTGTCTTAACCTCTCTTTCCCACGTCACAGACTCGTTACAAAAAAAAAAAGTAAAGGAGTCCCAGTGCCCAAAAGTGAGTGCTAGTGCCTAGCTCCTGCAACCACTGGCACAAATTAAGCACATGACGAAGTTGATTAACTCTGGAGATAACATGAAGCGTTGAGGAACTCCACAAGTGATGTGGATCTAGAGAAGATCAGAGCCTTTTGAGTTGATGTGTTTGGTTTTGTACGAGGAGGCAAACTAGGATAGATTCCCTCGGACGCCTGTTGACGATCTCAAACTTCAAACGTTGATCATTACCAAAAATCAGCAACACGAAGATCGACATATGAGAACGTCCGATTGGGTCAAGTTTAAAGATTTGTAGGGCAATTCAGTTTTTTTGCAAAAAAATGCTAAATCAGGCAACTTGCGATACTAAAGCACTAAGAAGGCACTATCCCTTCTCAGATGTCTGTGCAAACCTGCAATGAGAATGCGAGTACTCTCTTGCATGATCTTCACGGATGAGGCCTGGCATACAGTGCCAACCGTGATTATTTGTGGTTTTCAAAGTTGCCGATGAAGGAACCAAGCAGAGCTTTAAAACTGGATTTAAAATGTGTTGACGGAGCAGAGTTTTAAACTGAGTTTGAAATGTTTTGAAGGAGCCAAGCAGAGCTTCAAACCTGGATTTAAAATGTGTTGAAGCTGAGCAGAGCTTTAAAACTGGATTTAACATGTGCTTGTGATATAAGCCTCCATTGAAGTAGACATACACACACATTGTTAGGAACACTGTCCCGTTAATCCTGCATATAGTCACCGCTGCTCTTGCTAAAACATTGCTTGAGATGAAGAAGTAAACTGTCCAAAGCAGGAGGCTACTATCCATACAACTTGTAGGAGATGGGAACCGTGCATTGGACCAGTAAGGTCTGGAGAGATGGAGGCTGGTAATCAACATCTGTAGGCTGAGATGAAGAGTGTTCTGGGTTTTGCCAGCAAGGGTACCTGTCCTCAGTAGGTGGCGAAGGGAAGGAAGCCTGTGGCTGTAGAGCATCCAAGTCCATCATCCTCCATCCAAAGCCCCCTCTAAAAGGAGCCGAGAAGACAAAGCAGGAGACAGGCATGATGACTGAGAGGCAACCAACAACCTGGTCCCTCATGAGGCACAAGAGAGGAGCAGGACAAGCAGCAGAGCCCAGCAAGGAGGAAACTGGTGGAGGAAAATGATCTGCCATCAGCAAGTAGAGCGCTTAACAGTATGGGTGTTGCGCGGACTAACGACTAACGCTAGGACTCCTGTGATGGAAAGTCCACCTCCAACAAGGAAATGCAGATCAGAGGCCTCCAAGGATTGTAAGCCTACCCAAGCTACTGGAGGTTGTTTGAGGGCCACCTCAATTCTACGTTGGAAGCCAGTGAAGCCTGGCTGGCTTGCAGTTAAGTCTGAGAAAGCCTCCAGAAGCAACAAAATGCCTAAACCCATCCAGAACTCTTCTGTCTTTTGCGCTAGATTTGAGGACACAAACACCAGCGCAAAGGAACACACCGCCAGCTGAGGCCTGAAGTTCCGAACCGTGACTTACGTACAAACTCAGTGATGCTCTGGCCTGCTACCACTATCTCAGCACTTTAAGTAGAAGCCAGGACCATCTGCTAGACAAACTTCAGACCTTTCTGCGAAGCCAGGTATGTGCAAGGCGTGAAGAGACGAGCAGGAAGAGCTTGCCTCGGGCACCGGTACAGCGCATGAATATTCAGACTCAAAGTACGAACAGATGGATAATGCAGAACAGTAAAAGAGATGCACATTTTGGGGATTTTATCTACAGCTGAGAGGTTCTATGCTTGGATGTTTCATCTGGTTGAGAGATACTGGTTCCTGGTAGGGTGCACAACCCCCTCCTTGGGTGAGGGGGGCCTGCCTGTGCACCCCTGCTGGAAATGTTCCAAAGGGAGAGGAACACATCCTACCTAAAATATAAATGTGGCCTAGAAAGTGGTTCTGTGACTGGAGCCAGGCATGTTGTCCCCTCTCTGAGGACATCTTTTCTTGAGCCTAAGTTTTGTTCACTTTCTCAACTCACTAGACTGAGTGAGACTGTGGGGAACTCATTGAATACTACAGATTGGCGCAAAAATTCTCTGAAGATCAAACTACAAAAAAAAAAGACATACACAGTACAAAAAAGGATCAGAACTGTCCTCTCGAAATGTCCCCCACTTGCTGCCCAATGCTTCAGTTGTCTGTCATAATAATTATTAAAATTGTCTCTTTTTTGACTCAACCTTTTGGTGGCAAGCCAACGTACAGCACGTGAACATAGAAGACATTTATGCAGCCAAACCCAGGCTTACAGCCCAATGGTTTGCATATAAAATGAACACTCTGGTAGTAGATGAGGGAGGTAGTTACTGTGATGATGAGTGCGGATCCCTAGGCCCGAGTCCCGTATGAGTAGCCGTGGTTGGTAGACAAGAGGACTTACTCAAACTTCGCTGTATAACCGCCCCGTGGCCAGTTTCCGCTGCATGTGGCATGGCCTCTTGTAAGAGCCATGGAGGACAAGTTGTCCACTTAAAAAATGCTCTCGGTCGGTGCACAGTTCTCTTGGCCGCTGCGCAAGGTCTACTATACATGTCTCAACCGTATAGCGGGTATCGCAGGCGCCTTGACCAGTTCTGGCTGCTGGTGGTCAGACACCCCCTTGTGGACTTCCTGACGGATATGAATGATGGAACTGCCCGAGTGAACCTCACCATCCATACCACTTAGTGAATTATTGAATGTGATCAGACCACTCTATAATGCAGAAAGAACAGGGCTCTAAAAGGGTTGCATTGATTCCCAGGATGCTGTCATTAGACCTGTTGTACAAATACCGATGCTGTGGATAATACTTTGCCAATTTCACGATCACAAGCAATTTATCAGCTGTATGAATGCAATAAAGTTTATAACAAACTCCTGATGGCCTGACTGTTCCACCAGAGAAGATTACTCAGTTGTAGAAGGACATAAAATGCACATTTCTTTTTATTCTACATATTTTTCTTCACCACTGCTCAGGAATACTATTTATCGCATTAGCGACTCGTTTTGCACTATACGCATGCTGACCAGCATTGCATTATTCCTCCTCTTCGATCACAGAGGCACTGTTTTAAAGTCTTGAAATCTAGTCCATTCTCTCGCATCGATAGAGCTGCTGCTCCAAGGAAACAGCCAAACATCGTGCAGATACCCCCTAGAGTAAATGCAAGATCTCTTACAAGTGGTTTAAGGCTGGCAAACAAGAGAGAAAACAGCCAGAAAAAGAATTGTCAAAGCCAATAGGTCTGCCCTTGGCAAGCGTGCATTTCTTTTACAAGCATATGCAACATAATTAAAACAAATAAATATCAAATTAAGTGAAAATGCTGCCATCTAAATGTGGAGGGCCTATTCTTGTGTAGAAAAGATGTAAGACAACTCATTACAGTGGGAGGCCTTTCTTCAATGGTATTGTGAATTACACTTCACGTACTGACAGAAGCTAGGTCCTCCCTACAAAAAAAACTGTTCCAATGAAAACATGGCCTGAATGCTGAATTCACCTTTGCTTTGTTTTTTCTTTCCAATACAAATGTGAAACCCTACAGGCAGTGGGTGAGCTCAGCCGGTTAAAGCTGCCACATCCAAGATCACTTTACGACCTGAAAAGCAAAGGGCTGGCTCTGCCTTTCATCCTTCTCTTATCAATGTAAAGACTTCTACTAGTAGTTGGCTCCTGCCTGAAAAATGCAGTCTGGCTGCGTAACTATGTTGTCTTAATATGTGTCTTTTTCGGTCTTTTCAGATACCCGTTTTAAGGTCGAGCGAGCAAAGCGCTCAGTCCCTGTTATCTTTTTACAGGCTTGTAACCACACCCGTAGAGAGATAACAGACGTTGGTTCGTTGGCTTGTCTTTTAAAATTCGCTTGAGTTGATTAGTCAAAGGCATGCATATGTCATGCCTTTTCCGATATCTGGCCCTCCTCGAGCGCACCAGCCAACTACTGAAAACATACAAGCCTCCATGTTTTCAGTATGGTTTATGGACTACATTTTCTCTTTGCTTCATAGGTAGCGCGATCTCGCTGGGCAGTAGTCACGCGCTTTGTAGGACATTGATCCTGTTACATAGATAATTGCACTTTTGATGGCTACATGTATAATTGCACTTTTGCCGATATGTTTCACTGCAAGCAAACTTCTGTTTCTTTTTGTGTGTTTGCTTTGTGGCCGCGGGCTCGCTTATGTGAAATTTTTTATTTTCAGTTTATGTGGCAAGAAAAGTTCTGTTAGGAGCTTACAAAGTTAATAGCTCTAACTCGAGCAAACACGAGGCCCATTGCATTGCAAATGCTTGTTTCTTTGTTTTTACTGATTGATCCCAAATTCTGCATCTATTTTTATCTCTCAAGTTTGTATCTACTTATGTAGATGTCTTGTGCCTTTTGATTCTGCTTTTGAAAGTGACTGAATAATGATTATTGATTACCACTGACTGCAATAAAAAGTTACAGCATAAGAAAAATCTGCAGTATCAGTGTAGGCTGGGAGCTTCCTATTGTCACCCTTCTGTGACCCAAGTGAAAGGATGGCAGCTGCCCACCGGGCCCACCCAAGAGGCGCACGTGTGTGGCAGAGGTGGGCGTCCTGGGTGAAGGCGTGGGGAAGCTATTGGTCGTAGTGTCCCACTAGGCAATGTGAAAATTGTGAATTTTTACTGAAACCTGCTATATACAAGATAATTCAGAATATGATCATCACAGGAGCTTGAATTTAGTAAAACAAAGACAGTCCAAATGAAAGGAACCTGCAGGAATGTTGCAAGCCCTTGTAAATACACCCCTGGTACATGACGTTTGGATGCAACTTATTTAAGTATAGGGCTTTTATTTTATTTGTATTTATTTTTTAAATATGGAGCAACTGAGATCTGGCAGCTGTGCAAAGGAAGAATGACTAGACTGATGACAGGATGAAACGAACACATCCCATAACTGGCAAGTCATGCATGCATTTTAGGTCTTGTCTGCAGACCTTTAGCTATTTGATGATGATTACCTTTTGTGTACAATAGTGGGCTTTCAGCCCTCCCATTTCTTACCCTTGGCTTTCTTCTCAGTTTCATTTGCTTGCCTCTCATTCAATGGCTTTCCTTCCTTTTGTTGGGTTTATCCCTCCCCTGGAGTATAGCTTCCTTTCTATCCTTTTAACTGAATAACTTGCATCCTTCCACTGCTTATGTTCCAGGAACTACTTTTTTTCCCCTTCCCACGCTCCATGGCAGTGCATGTGTTTTCCTGCTCTCCCTTGTGTGCTGCTGCTTCTCTGCAAATACTCACCACCTGTCTGTGTTGCTCTCACCCTAACTCATCTGAGTCCCTTCCCTTCTGGATTTTTTTGCTTTTTATTTTCAACCCCCCAGCCACACCCCCGCCACCGCTCTGACAGCTTTGCCCTCCCATTCTCTTACCCGCTCCTCAGTTGCTCTCCAGTCCCTCTCAATTGCATTTTTTCAGGTTTTTTTGGTGGGTACAGCAGTTGCAATTTGCTACCAACCTGCTCTTCTCTCTTTGAAGCATTAGTTTGCAATTTTTTTTTTTAGGATTGGTGTCTGCCATCTTGAATCGGTAAATTCCATATCAAACAAGGGGTTGTGCTCCACTGTGCACACGTGCTTATGCACGGTAATGCATGTGTTTATGTACGTCGTCATGGTTGCAGCAGCCAATTGTTTTGCCTTTGCAAGGCTGTTCCGCATTGGCAAACAAGCATTGTCTTTTGCTCCTGCTGAACAATATCAGCAAAAGGCATTGGTAAAGCCAAAACACCAGGTACATCCATTGAAAGGCAAGGGCAGCAGGCTCTGCCAATGGCTGCACAAGCTCACTGGGAGCTTTACCTCAACACTTCAGTTTCACCAGTTTGATCAACACCCTCCTCTAAACAGTGGCGCGATACTCCACACTCTCTGGTCTGACCTGATACCAGGTCAGTAATCAGTTTGTCTCAGGATGAAGCTGTTCGATCGAAGAAAAGGTTGTGGTTGATAATATCACTGAGGTTACCAACTGTGTCCTTATGAAAGAATGCCTACCTAACACGAAGGGCCTGCAATGTGCAACCGGGCAAACACGTCTGTTGTCAGGCCGCATAAACACTTGACAAAGGTAAGTTATCGGAGGGGATATGGCGGAAAGTGTCTAATTGACATCAGAGTGAGCACAAATACTCATGGTGTGTGAAGTAACACAAACACCATCAGCCTGAATCCCAAGGCGGAGTCGTTCTCCCACCGCCACAGGGCGGGTTGTATGGTAGACTGGTTCGTGGGCCTAGTGCTAACCTTAGCAATTGTGACGGAAACAATTCCCAAGTCTGTCTCCAACAGGCAATCTACCAATAGAAAAAGAGACCATCTACACGGTCTAATGCTCTGAAGTAAAAGCATATTGATTAGGAAATCTCCCAGCCCAGTGCATACTGCCAAGCAGTAAAATTCTTCCAAGCTGAATAAACATGACCCAATTGTTAATGCAGGGTGAATCCACAAGCTTTTACAGCTAGAGTGGGCAGGGCAGGCACGGATGCCATAATGCCTTGGGTCCGCCCCCCCTCTCCGATTGCATGTCATGGCATCTATGCTGGCCTGAAATAAATGGAATTGAACTCTACTCACAAAGTGTGTGCATCAATCAGGAACACAGACCCACCTGCACTTCAGGAAATCCCTGAAGACATGGCTTTTTTCCACCCAACACCTGCCCTTCCTCAGCAAGGCCAAGAGTTACAGCTTATCCATCTTTGAGGTCTAGCGCTGGGAAGCCCCGTTGTTGGGGTAGCTATGCGCTCTATAATTCTCATAACTGATTCCATGGCTACAAAGCCTGGAGGCAGGGTGTGCTTTGTGTGAGTACAGGTTATACTTCTGTCATGGGAGCCTAGTGGTCTATCTCACTAGGTGGCTTTGAGCCGGGTGCCATCATTCCAGACAGGGGCAGGTCTATGGGACGCAGGGGGAGTGGTCTATTAGCAGTTCTGTAGGGTGGAGTTGTCACGTCTACGAAGGACATTTCTCAGTAGGCGGTTCAGGCCAGGATGTAGGTTGGAGTCTACAGGGATAATCTCCCACTAGGTAAGGCCCAGGTCACCAGTGAGGTGCATGATGTAGGTTGGAGTCTACAGGGATAATCTCCCAGGTCACCAGTAAAGTGACATGATGTAGGTTGGAGTCTACAGGGATAATCTCCCGATAGATAAGGCCCAGGTCACCAGTAAGGTGCATGATGTAGGTTGGAGTCTACAGGGATAATCTCCCGATAGGGCATCTCCCGATAGGTAAGGCCCAGTTCACCAGTAAGGTGCATGATGTAGGTTGGAGTCTATAGGGCTTATCTCTCGATAGGTAATGTCCAGGTCTCCAGTAAGGTGCATGATGTAGGTTGGAGTCTACAGGGATAATCTCCCGATAGGTAAGGCCCAGGTCACCAGTAAAGTGCATGATGTAGGTTGGAGTCTACAGGGATAATCTCCCGATAGGGCATCTCCCGATAGGTAAGGCCCAGTTCACCAGTAAGGTGCATGATGTAGGTTGGAGTCTACAGGGATAATCTCCCGATAGGGCATCTCCCGATAGGTAAGGCCCAGGTCTCCAGTAAGGTGCATGATGTAGGTTGGAGTCTACAGGGATAATCTCCCGATAGGTAAGGCCCAGGTCACCAGTAAGGTGCATGATGTAGGTTGGAGTCTACAGGGATAATCTCCCGATAGGTAAGGCCTAGGTCACCAGTAAGGTGCATGATGTAGGTTGGAGTCTACAGGGATAATCTCCCGATAGGTAAGGCCTAGGTCACCAGTAAGGTGACGAGTACAGCCCTGCAGGAGACAGGAAAAGAGGTCTGCAGACAGCAGAGGTCAGTTTACAGTGGGGCAGGGGGCTTCCAATGACAGTTAAGGTAACAGGTACAGAGAAGACGCAGGTCTGAAGACGAGGAGATGGGTCTTTTTTGGACAACATACAAGTCAGAGGAGGAGAGGGGAAAGCTACAGCTTGGGCAGATCTACAAAGGCCGGGACCTTCTACAAAGCAGGAAGTGCAGACGAGTGGTCTTCTGGGTGAGTGTGGGGGAAGGACGGTCAAATCTGTGAAGGGAGGGGAGCGCTTCAGACTAGAAAGAGGTCAGCAGAGAGGGAGAAGGGAAACCTACTGACTTCAATAGACTGTCTTTAGTAGGGCGGTCGAAGGAGAGGCACTAAATGCAGAACATTGATGCCTTAAGTTCTGGAAAATGTACATGTGGCTTGGATTTCCACCGTGGCAACCCGTGTCTGGGTTTCTGTTCCACGCACATCTAAGCAAGTCTGTAAAGAATTGGGCACGCGTCTGATGGTAAGGCAAGACCAAACGTACCTCTGAAATTCGCTGGTTTGTCGATGTAAAAGTCTCCGTCCCACACGATGGAGAAGTCCACGGAAATATCACCAGATTCATCCCCTTCATACACGTACTGCAAGAGACCACAAGATCAGAAATTACTGTTATCAATAGTGAACTTTGAGACATTCAACCTCGCCTTTTTCACCTTCATATACATACTGACACAGCAAGTCGACGCCCCAAGTAACAAGCATTGGCAAAGCCAACAGGACCGGCCTGTATTTGCTAACTGGGCCAATCAATCAATCATGGATTTGTAGAGCGCGGCTACTCACCCGTGAGGGTCTCAAGGCACTGGAGGCATGTGAAAATTCGGTGCGCTTGTGCTACCTGCATGAGGGCAGACAAGCACATTAAAAACAGACCAGGTGGCTTGCCAATCCTGTGAATCTAATGGGCAAAAACATGGCTTTAGATAGAGAATGCATACAGGAGATAAAGAACTGTGTGTGACTAACGGTGTAATGAGTGAATGTACTTTCAGGTGTGAAATAGTCCTTAATGCTTTCCAATGGAAGCAGTTCCTAAAAGGTGGAATGATGGACAAAACAGAGACCAGCATGAACAGAACAAGAAATGCTCCTTTGGGTGGATCTAAAGCCTGCCTTATTTATATTTTGAAGAAGCGGCAATAATACGTCCCGGGTGCGCTGTCAAGCCAGACCTAAATACTTTGGTACTCGAGGCCCACTGCCAGACCCATCCACTGGAGTTTAGAATAATGCACAGCATGTGAATCTACAAAAGAATTGCTCTTCTCCTTGCTGCTCAGCTTGGGCCAGGAAGTCGCACGCAGTCATCGTGTGGCTGATTTTGCAGCTAGGCAGTGAGCTGAGCAGGCCGGATGTTGTTCTTGGCGCAGTGTCATTCTCAGTAACCACAACATGTCTTTTTAATAAAGTTAGCGCTTCTTTTTGTATCAGAAGTGGTCCAGACGCCTGCTTAACCAATGGACTTGAGAATTTGGGGGTCTTTTCATCTCAACTTGATTTGAATGTTGATGTTATTTACCTTCGGCCACAAGTATAATAATCCAGTGCCCGGCAAAGCCAAAGGAGACACAAGTATAACAATCCAGTGCCCGGCAAAGCCAAAGGAGACACAAGTATAATAATCCAGTGCCCAGCAAAGCCAAAGGAGACACGAGTATAATAATCCAGTGCCCGGCAAAGCCAAAGGAGACAACTGTATAATAATCCAGTGCCCGGCAAAGCCAAAGGAGACACAAGTATAATAATCCAGTGCCCGGCAAAGCCAAAGGAGACAACTGTATAATGATCCAGTGCCCGGCAAAGCCAAAGGAGACACCTGTATAATAATCCAGTGCCCGGCAAAGCCAAAGGAGACACCCGTATAATAATCCAGTGCCTGGAAAAGCCAAAGGAGACACAAGTATAATAACCCAGTGCCCGGCAAAGCCAAAGGAGACACAAGTATAATAATCCAGTGCCTGGCAAAGCCAAAGGAGACAACTGTATAATGATCCAGTGCCCGGCAAAGCCAAAGGAGACACAAGTATAATAATCCAGTGCCCGGCAAAGCCAAAGGAGACAACTGTATAATGATCCAGTGCCCGGCAAAGCCAAAGGAGACACAAGTATAATAATCCAGTGCGCGGCAAAACCAAAGGAGACAACTGTATAATAATCCAGTGCCCGGCAAAGCCAAAGGAGACACAAGTATAATAATCCAGTGCCCGGAAAAGCCAAAGGAGACACATGTATAATAATCTAGTACCAAACAAAGCCAAAGGAGACGAATGTATAGCAATCCAGTGCCCAGCAAAGCCAAAGGAGACACAAGTATAATAATCCAGTGCCCGGCAAAGCCAAAGGAGACACCTGTATAGTAATCCAGTGCCCAGCAAAGCCAAAGGAGACACCTGTATAGTAATCCAGTGCCAAGCACAACCAAAGTTGACACCTGTATAATAATCCAGTGCCCATCAAACCCAAAGGAGACACCTGTATAATAATCCAGTGCCAAGCACAACCAAAGGCGACACCTGTATAATCCAGTGTGCAGCAAAGACACAGAGGCCAAATGTAAACAGCAGCAATGCCATTATGAAATAATACTAGGCCTGGGTGCAGCTCCTGGATGGTTATTTCAGAGCCCAGGTGTTGGGGCCTGTAGAGACCATCACCAGCAGTCAGCGGCCTGCCCACGCGTCGTCTTACACCCTTCACCCGCACACGGACTGACCTCTTCCAGGAGAGCTTCACGCTTGGATAAGTCGTCCTCAGATGGTTTTGAGAGGAGTAAAAGCTCAGGTCGAACTGTGCTGCCAGTACACCACCGGGCAACACTGGCTCCAGGATGCCAGGGAGATCCCTTCAGAAGCAAAGCGCTTGCGGACAGGATCCCAGTGTGCCACTTGGGTCACAAACAAACTTTGGGAAGACGAGATTTATTCATCTGTCCTCGGGGCCTCAAGGAGTGCCATTAAGCTGAGTAACACCTGGTCCCTGGGAGCATTCATTTTATTGAGAAGTTGCTGTAGTGCATCATGAACTTAGGAAGAGGATGAGGACGTTTTACGTGGAACATGAAAAACCAAGAGACGGGGTACACTTAAATGGGGGGGGGGGAGAGAAAAAGCTTCCTAGGTTTGATCAATGAAAGGAGACAGTGAATGATGACCTCATTTGTAAGGATGAAACCAAGGAGCAGAGTTGTTCATGGCAGTAAGAAGTGTGCTTGTGGGTGTTTCTTGGACAAAGTTTGGGAAACAGAAGTCTGTGAAAAAAGCGAGGAAAGGTCCGGTCCTTCTAAGATCATAAGGAAGGAGTCCAGGTCGCAGTCGCTGCTCCTGCGAGGGGCAGCCTTCTGGCTAGAGAGCTCCGCAGTTTGAGGGTCTCAAGGTGCACGAGTCCTTGTTCTTAAGCCACGGGATGTGCCTGAGATGGTGATGACTTTGGCTAACTAGGGATGGACTGTTGTCATTCAGAGCCTGGTCAGTGCGAGGCAGGGTTTGGAGCGAATCCTAGCTGGGTGAGAGGGCTTAGCGCGGGCCAAAGTGCAGGAATTATGAGGCTGAAGTGCTACTGAATAGTAACACCGCCTGCACTTTAAGAGCCAAGAGAGAGCATGGTTGGTTTGTGGTTGTTACATCATTCGAGCGCCACTTCAGCTGCTGCCAGGGGTTCCCAAGCTGTGTGCCACAGCACCCCCATGCGCCATGCCAGTCTGTGGGGCTGCTGTTCTGGCAGTCAGTCCCCAAATGCCCAACCCAAGATATGGAGGTGGACGCAGGACAAGGCTTCTCTCACCACGGGGAGCCTCAGGGGACCCCACTCCCTCACTTCTGAAAGTCTGCAGCCCTGCCACTCTCTGGAAGGGGCTGGGTGGGATCAGACAAGTCCCAGCTCCGAAGATGAAAGCAATTCTAATTAGAGCTTCTGTAGAAGCCATGCAGATCCTCATCACATAGGACCGGAGAGCATCACAGCATCCGCGCTAGTCGCACAAGGCTTGCTGGATGGGTGAAGAGAGAAGTCAATACGTCTCTCCTTAGACGATGTGGAAACCACCAAAGGGTTTTCAGCCAACACGCCTGCATGAGGAGTTGACATGGGTGGCAGCCTCCGGTGTCCATCGCATACACAGAAGTGCAATGAAAAACGAATGCACCCTAAGCAGAATGTGCAGCTGCCGCCCCCAGGGTCCCATACTGCACATGAATTCATAGATCGTAGGCCGAGTAGGGGACAGTCGAAGAGTAGGGTCTCCCTGTGCCTCAGTCTGTGTTAAGCCCTTGTTCATACACCGACCTCCTCAGGTCCTACAGAACCTGTTCGTCACATGATCCATGTCTTCATCCGCGTCCATCATCTTCACCCCATTGCCCGTCTGTGCTCCAGCAGGTAGGTCTAGACAACCAACATTCAATGCTTTGACATGGCTGCCAAGCTAATTCTGCAACCAGAGGCACTGAAGGAAGGCTGGTGCGCCAACCACCTGTTCCTGCGGGAACAGAGGACATTCCGAGAAGGTGAGACGGTCATCCTGATGCAGGGCTGCTCGGCCTAGCGCCAGTGGGCTCACGGATACCTTCCGGCACCAAGCGGCCTTCGCTCAAGCCCCGGTGAGTGAAAAGGTGCATTTAAAGGTCTGTTGAAGGGTTTCATGACTCCCAGATGCCCATCCTAGCAACCAAACAGTTGTTTCTTTCCAAGCTCTGCTTATTACATTTTCAACTTTATGTAATCCAAATGAAAAACAAAAGTCACAACAGAGACCGTATTGTATGTGCATCCTGAAAATTAAAAAAACACAACCTTCAGTCTGGTTGAGGTACAGCCAATACTGGCATAATGGTTCTTTGGGGGGGCTGCACCATACTCCCCCGAGGTCTATTTACTAGGTGTAGCTGGTCTACCGATATGAAAGTCATCCCCTGCCAGGGGCCCCAAACCTTAGTGTGTTTCTGTGGGCAGCCTCTTGGCTTGACACTCCTCTGTCACTGAGCAGTAGCCCATACCCGTAAGTCACCTGTAGAAGGGGGGAGCCCCTCTAGGCCTCCAGTGGCTGGCTATATCTCGCTTTGGCAAGCATGCATCCAGTACTTATCTAATGTTCCTTCCCACGGTGACACCCTGAGAACAGTCATCTGGTGGGTCTCTCAAACGGTACAGCCCACTGTCGATTCTACTGCATCAAGAATTTTGGCCCCAGATATTCGGATAAATGGGCAATCCCAAATCACATGCAACATGCTGCCTATGACAGAACTAAATCTAAGGCCTATGGGTCCCCACCCTTCCTCCAGCTTCAACAATCTGTGTGGGGTGAAGTAAACCTTATAGAAATACTTATATCGGGGTTACCAACTGTCCAGCTGCCATCTCAGCTTCTGTCCAACCTTCATCACCCAACTCCCCCAAGTCCGCGTCCCATTTTTCTTTTAGTGACACCATTGGGTCAGGGACAGTCACTACCTGGTGTTTGATACAGAGTTTTCTCCAATGACTCCCATAGTGGGCTTGGGCTCCAATGGGTTAAACTCCGGGAACTGGGCCCGAGCGGCTTCTATAAATTTCCAAGACATGTCGTCGTTGCAGATAGACGCAGAACTGGTACCTGTGGAGCCCAAATTCTGCTGTCAATTGGTCAAAAGAGAACATGTAGTTCAAACGTCACACACCTTCGAGAGTCCCAACCGGTCCCAAGTCCTAGCTCCCTGCATCTTCACCCAGCCAGGACCCGGGCCTCAGCAGTGTTTCACAGTCCCCCCCCTTGTTCCATTCCATCCATTTTCGGGCAAAGCTCCGGGGGGAAGGTGGGGGTGTTACACCCCTCCAAAAATGTATTCTGTACTAAATAGTTGGGTACAAGTGCTTTCAGTTGGGTATGGTGAAGCCGGTCGGATTTCCACTGATATTTTTACACGCCCACACTGACAAAAATACAGACTCTCTCTTCTCTGTTTTGAAGGGCTTAAAAAATATTGATTAGTTTGAAAAATATTGTGTTTTAATTACCCCTAACAATCCACACTCCTTTCTCTTTCCACAGCCCCTCAAGCCCCCCTCATCTCCTGCTTCTCAAATAATGTGCTTTACAAGATGTCCCAAGGTGATTGATGGGAAACCTGAAGCTTCCTCTTCCCCCCCCCCGCCCCCACACTCCTACTGACCCAGGTACGCCCCTGTTTTTTACCTCGATGTCTCCAGCTACCACTGCTGCTGTTGTGAGAAAGCTCGTGCCCGTCTCATTAACCCTTCCTGCACACACATGCACCTCAATGCGCGTGCACGCAGCCTCCAGGGAGGCAACTTTTGACTTCGGTGTACTCCAGTTTGGATGCACCATTTGCACTCCTTTCCTCTAGCTGTAGCATACAAAATGCTGCTACAACCTGTGACCCGCTGAACAAAACAGTTTCGAAAATCCTCAGGTATATTTTTGTAAAAAATTAAGATCTTGTTGTCGAATTTATCTACCACTCACCCCTGGAGGGCTAGGTACAGCCCAGGGGTGGGGCGGTGTGCGCGTGACATCAGCAGTTGAAGTTAGGGGGGTGTTGGGGTGTGATCTATCGCGGTCTCCCTCTTCCACTTGCAGCTGATGAAGACTCTATTAGGGGTTAAAAAGAACAGGAATGAACTGCGGAGGTCTCGGAGGTTACTCTGGAAAAGCTGCCCCCTGGTCGCCATGGAAACAGACGAGGTCTGTAACATCTCTTCGTTGCTTAGCAACCGTCTCCTCTTCCCCCATCGCGAGGGGACTTTTCCATGTCTCTCTCCCTCCGGGGAAGGCAGCGTCACGTCTGGACTAAAATGGAGGCACTCGGGGGGCCGGAGGCGTCCATCTCTGGGGGGCGGGGCGGCCATTGTGCGGGTCACTGTGCCCGGCTCCTGCCCTCTCCGCGGCGGGCACTGAATGGAAAGGGCAGACATTTCATCCTCGGGGGAGCACAATAAAAGAGCGCTTATCTGCTCTCCGCAGGGACGTCGGGGCGCTGTGCGTGGATAAAGAGCAGCATCATTCACTGGGCTGTGCAGCGGGGAGGGGGCACCAGCACCGTCCTGTCTCCACCCCACCCCCTCGGCAATGGCGGGGGCTAAGCGGAGAGCTCATGCCCTCCTATGACCAATGCATGTTCCTCACCCAGTGAGGGGGCGCTAAGCGGAGAGCTCATGCCCTCCTATGACCAATGCATGTTCCTCACCCAGTGAGGGGGCGCTAAGCGGAGAGCCCGTGCCGTCATATGACCAATGCATGTTCCTCACCCAGGGAGGGGGCGCTAAGCAGAGAGCCCATGCCCTCCTATGACCAATGCATGCTCCTCACCCGGGGAGGGGGCGTTAAGCGGAGAGCCCATGCCCTCCTATGACCGATGCATGCTCCTCACCACGGAAAGGGACGCTAAGCGGAGAGCCCATGCCCTCCTGTGACCAATGTATGCTCCTCACCCGGGGAGGGGGCGTTAAGCGAAGAGCCCATGCCCTCCTGTGACCAATGTATGCTCCTCACCCGGGGAGGGGGCGTTAAACGGAGAGCTCATGCCCTCCTATGACCAATGCATGTTCCTCACCCAGGGAGGGGGCGCTAAGCAGAGAGCCCATGCCCTCCTATGACCAATGCATGCTCCTCACCCGGGGAGGGGGCGCTAAGCGGAGAGCCCATGCCCTCCTGTGACCAATGTATGCTCCACACCCGGGGAGGGGGCGTTAAGCGGAGAGCCCATGCCCTCCTATGACCGATGCATGCTCCTCACCACGGAAGGGGACTCTAAGCGGAGAGCCCATGCCCTCCTGTGACCAATGTATGCTCCTCACCCGGGGAGGGGGCGTTAAGCGAAGAGCCCATGCCCTCCTGTGACCAATGTATGCTCCTCACCCGGGGAGGGGGCGTTAAGTGAAGAGCCCATGCCCTCCTGTGACCAATGTATGCTCCTCACCCGGGGAGGGGGCGTTAAGCGGAGAGCCCATGCCCTCCTATGACCGATACATGCTCCTCACCACGGAAGGGGACTCTAAGAGGAGAGCCCGTGCCCTCCTATAACCGATGCATGTTCCTCACCCGGGGAGGGGGCGCTAAGCAGAGTGCCCGTACCCTCCTATGACCGATGCACGCTCCTCACCCGGGGAGGGGGCACTAAGTGGAGAGCTCTTCCCTACCTATGACCAATGCATGTTCCTCACCCGGGGAGGGGGCGCTAAGTGAAGAGCTCATGCCCTCCTATGACCAATGCATGCTCCTCACCCGGGGAGGGGGCGCTAAGCGGAGAGCCCATGCCCTCCTGTGACCAATGTATGCTCCACACCCGGGGAGGGGGCGTTAAGCGGAGAGCCCATGCCCTCCTATGACCGATGCATGCTCCTCACCACGGAAGGGGACTCTAAGCGGAGAGCCCATGCCCTCCTGTGACCAATGTATGCTCCTCACCCGGGGAGGGGGCGTTAAGCGAAGAGCCCATGCCCTCCTGTGACCAATGTATGCTCCTCACCCGGGGAGGGGGCGTTAAGCGAAGAGCCCATGCCCTCCTGTGACCAATGTATGCTCCTCACCCGGGGAGGGGGCGTTAAGCGGAGAGCCCATGCCCTCCTATGACCGATGCATGCTCCTCACCACGGAAGGGGACTCTAAGCGGAGAGCCCGTGCCCTCCTATAACCGATGCATGTTCCTCACCCGGGGAGGGGGCGCTAAGCAGAGTGCCCGTACCCTCCTATGACCGATGCACGCTCCTCACCCGGGGAGGGGGCACTAAGTGGAGAGCTCTTCCCTACCTATGACCAAGGCATGTTCCTCACCCGGGGAGGGGGCGCTAAGTGAAGAGCTCATGCCCTCCTATGACCAATGCATGCTCCTCACCCGGGGAGGGGGCGCTAAGCGGAGAGCCCATGCCCTCCTGTGACCAATGCACGCTCCTCACCCGGGGAGGGGGCGTTAAGAAGAGAGCCAGTGCCCTCCTGTGACCAATGCACGCTCCTCACCCAGTGGCGGGAAGGGGGGGGTGGGGGGGTGGGGGAGGGCGCTAAGCCCATGCCCTCCTATGACCAATGCACCCAGTTTCGGTCCTTTGGTAACCACACGGACGGACAAAGTCTGGGCCCAGTGTTTTTTATTCGCACCCGAATACTTGAAACCCACCCCTTGCTCCTGGGGTCCTCTGTGAGCCCCCTGCCAGGGCAGCAGTGTTCAGTAACACATGGTAGGGCCCCGCCGGCCCATAACTCTCTCTCCCTAGGGTTGATGGTGACCCCCCATCTCCACTGCCTTCGTAGACGTAAGAAGGGGGCTACAGTCTGCTGCCAAGAAATAAATCCATCCGCACCGGCTGTCCCCTCATATGGAGAGGGCCTGGCGAGTGTATAGTTTTACAAGCCCCTGAAGAACAGGAGGGTGGCCGGCTGATTGAATTAAATCTGTCCAGCAGCAGGGGTCAGGGGGTAATGGGCGACCTCTGGCCTCCGAGGGCTCGTTGAAGTGCGCTGCTCCATTAGCGCACCTCGCAGGGGCCATTATCCAGACGACAGCCTGTCCTGACCCCTCTCCGTGGGCCCTGGGCCTGTGATGGGCAGACCCTCTGTGCCGCGAGGGGAGGCCTGAAGGACAGACCGAGAGCCTGTGGGGCACCCCACAGAGCCGACCGAGAGCCACTGGGGCTCCGCACAGAACCGACCGAGAGCCACTGGGGCTCCGCACAGAACCGACCGAGAGCCACTGGGGCTCCGCACAGAGCCGACCGAGAGCCACTGGGGCTGTGGGACACCTCACAGAGCAGACCGAGAGCCTGTGGGGCACCCACAGAGCCGACCAAGAGCCACTGGGGCTCCGCACAGAAACGACCGAGAGCCACTGGGGCTACGCACAGGGCCGACCGAAAGACACTGGGGCTGTGAGACACCTCACAGAGCAGACCGGGGCGCCCCACAGAGCAGACCGAGAGACACTGGGGCTGTGAGACACCTCACAGAGCAGACAGTCACCGGGGCGCCCCACAGAGCAGACCGAGAGCCCCTGGGGATGTGGGACACCTCAGAGCAGACCGAGAGCCACTGGGGCTCCGCACAGAGCAGACCGAGAGCCACTGGGGCTGTGGGACACCTCACAGAGCAGACCGAGAGCCACTGGGGCTGTGGGACACCTCACAGAGCAGACAGTCACCGGGGCGCCCCACAGAGCAGACCGAGAGCCCCTGGGGATGTGGGACACCTCACAGAGCAGACAGTCACAGGGGCGCCCCACAGAGCAGACCGAGAGCCCCTGGGGATGTGGGACACCTCAGAGCAGACCGAGAGCCACTGGGGCTCCGCACAGAGCAGACCGAGAGCCACTGGGGCACTCAGCAGAACAGACCCAGAGGCACTGGAGCTGCGGGGCACCCTGGAATATCAGAAAACAACCTATGCAAAAAAAAAAAAACTCTGCTAGGTTGTGAGAACATCCAGACTTCTGAAAAACAGTCAATGGTTTATTATTGATGAGCTTAAGAATATCACCAGCTCAACTTACTAGAGTTCATAGGCAGTGAAATCAAGACTACAACTGAGCATCCAATGCTAGAATAAAGGCGCAGACTCCAAAGGATTCCGAACTACAAGTGTGGAAAGAAGTGATTTATTTATAAGGTTCTCCAGTGATTTATTCATTTAAGTCTCTGTAAACGAAAACTATTGAAGACTCGTGGCTCTGGACTGAGGTATAGTGCAAACATATCTTGGCTAACAAAGCAATCTTTATTTTTCTGTGCAATGCAGAGGATGTTCGCCATGAAAATGCACCAGGTGGCAACAACCCTAATGAAATCAGGGAGCTTCTCACCTTCTAAAGAGAGAAGGATTACAGTCCTCACTCTTTAGTTTCTCCAGGGCAGGTGGTCAAAGTGTAACAATGTGCAGTACAAGAGCTTAGGATAAGTGAGAGGAGTGAAACCTCAAGGAATCATTACTTCCAATCTAACAAAAGGCTCTGGGATCCACTGACTGACAGCCTGGCACTACCTACCACTTCTGTGAAGGTGAATAGGCCAAGAGGCCTTTAGAAAGGAGGTTGCACTTCAGAAAAACTACCTCCACAACACAGCTTTTGTAGAAGATAGCGGCGGTGTCCAAGGTATTCGTGTGAGCGCTACTCTGGAGAGTTTCGAAGTTCAGAGCTTGGCCAACAAGGTCCGCTGACAATAGAGGTGGTTTGCAGATGGAAATCCTGTGCCCGAAAGACCATTTGCCCATTGGCGGTGCCCTGTGCTAGAGAAGTACTGGCACCCTTGCCGGGTGCTAGGTTCCTGTCCAGGAAGGACCTGGCCTGGCAGTTCCACCCAGACTCTTCCCATGGGGAGCACGGTCAAGACTGATTTGCATCCGGCTGGGTCCAAACTGGGGTGGGGTGGCGAACAAAATAACGATGGATTAAACCCAGATCGGTGACTGGGGTGAGCGTTTGAAAAGTCTCAACACTCCGTCCATCATTTTATTTTGTGGTGTTGCCCCTTACCGGGCCACCTGCCCGCCGACAGCCGTGTGCCGTCTCGGCTGGTCCTGCCACCTAGGTTTGGCTGAATTCTACTCATCTTTGGAAACCTGAACAAAATAAATAGTTATTAATGCTGAGATAACTAGTGAAATGTAAAAGTTGCTTCACAAACAAATAAACGGCAGGTTAAAATCACAGATGCTCAGTGGGAGCTGCCTCTGCTACAACACAGCCCTGGAAGGTGGTACCATCAGTGGCGACCCAGACCTCCCACTTGATATGAAGATGGAGGACTGTAATTACGCTGGAGGTTTTGAGGTCCTCGTGCGGTTTCCCCTCCATCCCTCCTGAGGTTGACATACTGTATTACTACAAAGGCTGGGGTCGTTTTACCGTCGGCTGAGCAGCCACTCCCGATGGTGAATGAAATTACCAAGACAGGACATCAATAAGGCGAGGTGAAAGCTTTCGAGGGTAAATCAAAGCGCGGATGCTAGAAAGAAGAGTGCATCAGAGAGCCCTGGTGGACCCGCACTTCAAAGGCCAGGGAGCCCACTCAAAGGCCAGGGAGCCCACTCAAAGGCCAGGGAGCCCACTCAAAGGCCAGGGAGCCCACTCAAAGGCCAGGGAGCCCACTCAAAGGCCAGGGAGCCCACTCAAAGGCCAGGGTGCCCACTCAAAGGCCAGGGTGCCCACTCAAAGGCCAGGGTGCCCACTCAAAGGCCAGGGTGCCCACTCAAAGGCCAGGGTGCCCACTCAGCAGTGAGCTGGAAACACACTGTGTGGGGCACAATGGGGCACTCCGAGTGCCCTCAGAGCTGGGCATGGATGGGTGCAATCAACCGAGGTGGCAGTGCCTCACCAAGCACATTTCTGTGCATTCACATCTCCTCTACCTGTGCTCAGCTGGACTCTGCCCACTCCCATGTCACAACCTTAAAACTTGCTGGCGTGCAGTCTGCAAGTGCCAAAGTGAGCACGTGGTAGGTTTTTGTGTTCCCACTGAGATGTGTCCTGGCCGCTCCTTTACTGCTTTTGAGCTTGGAAACTTACCTTTAGATCAGTCCTTCTGGAGCTGATCAAAATTGAGCTTTTCCAGGCAAACACTTCATCGCCTCGTGCACAGCTTTGTAAAAATGGGTCCAATTAAAAAAAAATATCCCAGGTAGATGCATTGACTCTCCTGTTCCTCCCATCCTGACTTCTCTACTGGTCTCTAAAGCTCGTGGTGGTCTATGTTCTCATGTCTGAGGCGCTCCTGCTAAAAATGGGGCCCCAGGAGCTTTGTCCGCAATATTTAAAATACAACAAGGTTTCAGCACTAGTCAGTGAGATGGTGGGCTTTCCCAGTTTTACATGATTGTTGGTTCCTAGGTTTTCCTTATTGGTTAAAGCGGTGATTATCTTGAATCTATGGCTGCTTCAGGCCGGTCCAAGAACTCATCTCAGAGATGCTCAAACAAGGCCATGGGAGGAACCCACATGGGGTCAACAGAAACATTCAAAAAGTTCCCCCGGAAGAGCCCAAAAAGACCCTGTGGGGTTACAGAGGATACCAAGTGTCCCCTGAGGAGTCCACAGTAGACCATGTGGTTCCAAGGAGGGTAGTGACCATCCATGGAGGAGTCCGAGGTCCACCATGTGGACCTAAGCAGGGTGGGAAGGGTGCGGTCTGTAGTCACCGGTAGAAGGGTGAGGCTAAGCATGGTAGCAGGCATCGCCAGTGCTTAATTTGTAAAATAGTAAGTTACAGGGCCCTCGTCAGGAGGCCGGTCGCGTGCACCACCCATCGCCCCGGCCAGCGCTGCCAATGACAGTACCAAATACTGAACATCACTCTTGCACGAATGTGACAGTACAGGCTATTTCAGGCCTCCAAATCAATACGAATGGCTCGGGCGACAGGTATTAATCATTGGTAATGCATATTGAATTAATAAAAGCTTGTTGGTTTGCTTCCCTCGAAATTAAACAGCACCACCATGTGGCAGACTGTTGTAAGTCCCGCTGTTGACTTTTAAGTGCTGGCGCCAAACACCGGTAGTCACCGGCACAAATTAAGGACTGCATCCACCTAAGGTTCTGAGATAGCGCTAAAGGGGCTAATCGTGGTAGTGAGCATCAGCTGAGAGGTATGACACAGAGCGTGTGGAGCAAAGCGTGGTAGTAAGCATCCACAAAGTGTTTGAGAGAGACCCCGTAGGACCACACATGGCGGTAAGCATCCACCAACGGGTACAAGATAGACCCTCTGGGAGACTCATCAGAGAAGCTGGCCTCTACATGGGGGTCCATGATAGACCCTCTGGGAGACTCATCAGAGAAGCTGGCCTCTACATGGGGGTCCAAGATAGACCCTCTGGGAGACTCATCAGAGAAGCTGGCCTCTACATGGGGGTCCAAGATAGACCCTCTGGGAGACTAATCAGAGAAGCTGGCCTCTACATGGGGGTCCAAGATCTACCCTCTGGGAGACTCAGAGAAGCTGGCCTCTACATGAGGGTCCAAGATAGACCCTCTGGGAGACTCATCAGAGAAGCTGGCCTCTACATGGGGGTCCAAGATAGACCCTCTGGGAGACTCAGAGAAGCTGGCCTCTACATGGGGGTCCAAGATAGACCCTCTGCGAGACTAATCAGAGAAGCTGGCCTCTACATGGGGGTCCAAGATCTACCCTCTGTGAGACTCAGAGAAGCTGGCCTCTACATGAGGGTCCAAGATAGACCCTCTGGGAGACTCATCAGAGAAGCTGGCCTCTACATGGGGGTCCAAGATCGACCCTCTGGGAGACTCATCAGAGAAGCTGGCCTCTACATGGGGGTCCAAGATAGACCCTCTGGGAGACTCAGAGAAGCTGGCCTCTACATGGGGGTCCAAGATAGACCCTCTGGGCGACTCATCAGAGAAGCTGGCCTCTACATGGGGGTCCAAGATAGACCCTCTGGGAGACTCAGAGAAGCTGGCCTCTACATGGGGGTCCAAGATAGACCCTCTGGGAGACTCATCAGAGAAGCTGGCCTCTACATGGGGGTCCAAGATCTACCCTCTGGGAGACTCAGAGAAGCTAGCCTCTACATGAGGGTCCAAGATAGACCCTCTGGGAAAAAGGAGGGCATAAGGTACGCATTCTTGCAGCAGACAGAGGCTCTTCACCAGTGAAGATGCGAGATGCTCAAACCTGCAACTGAGGCCGTTTTAGATGGTACGTCTCACCCAGCACCATCAGTTCGATACCCTTGATCCCATCCCAGTGCCTAAAGGCTGGCACTTACCGATGTGTTCTGGCACTGCACACTGCTGCTGTTGAAGCGGACGGCGGGCACACGCTGCTGCTTGCCCTGGATGCGGAAGACGCACTCGTAGTTCTTCTGACCGGACTGAGGCTGCGGCAGGTTCTTGGCCCGCAGGGTGATGGGCTGCACAACCCCCTCTGGAATCAGGATCTCACCTGTCGGGATGATTTCTGGGCACCCCTGAAGAAAGAGAAGGCATTGTAACATTAAGGTATGCTCCAGCTATGTGAAGTCCATCCAGAAGGCACTGAAATAGTAGGTCTGGACATGAAGGGAGGGACGTGTAGGGTATGGTGTACAAATGGTGTGAAATGTCCACTCACAGGAGGGACAAGAAACAGAAAGAGGTTCATAGAGGCCAGCCCACCATTCATACATGAGACATGTTGGTGACCCTCAGCCAGAGCTTTTTGGAAAAGCAATCCTTGTGGAAACATTTGTGTTTACTGTGTACTTCCATTTTACTTACCAAGCACTGAGAGCTGCCACCAAGAGATGGGATAAGAAACTGGTAAGTAGTCTGTAGCCACTAACAATGTGCACCAGCCCTCGGAGCACTCCTGTGAGCGCCAAGCCACCCATCCCATGGCAAGGGAGAACCGGAGATATTTGCGGAAGGAGAGAATCGATGAACTAGAAGTGCAAGAGACCCCAAAACTACTACTTTTCATTATTCTTAAATCCAGGCTTGTCTCGTTGCCAGGTAACCCAGTACCAAGCAGATGATGGAGGCTTGGGAGCAAGTACATGAGCAGCAACAGGACATCTAGGCCACAGTGTCCCCGTCTCCAGATGAAGCAGTGTGTCAGGTGGCGGTCCTGCGGATGCTGGAGCCTTAGATGGCAGCAGAAGCCAGTTAGACTTCACGGGTTGCCCCTTGAGAAGCCACCGCCCCCCCACCCATGTGTCTTTGTATGTGATGTAAGATGGCAGTCATCTAAGGATGGCACCCTTGGGCTACAGCCTGTTCTGTGGCATTCCCCCCTAGGTCACTCAGACTTGGTAAACCTCTCAACTCTCGGTTTTATCGTGATAGTACCTAGAAGCACATAGGACATGGTTTTGGAGATCCTTTGCAGTTCTTGCATGGTGGCACCTCTGAAAGCAGACTCAGAGGCAAGGCAGGCTGAAGCAGAACTCTGAAACAACCCCAGGGTGTCAACAACGGACAACGTCATACGAACAAGAGTAGAGCGAGGGCTGAAAGATGGGCTGGGGCTGGAGAACACTGACCTTCCTGGTCCATGTAAGAACCACTGAGAAGGTTGTCTCTCTGCAGCTTCAGTTTTCAGGTGGCCAAGGGTTCAACCTGTCTGCTGTCCATGGACAAAACTAGACCGTGGTGCAGGGAAAGGGGTCATGAGCTAGAACAGAACATGTGATCGCAGGAAAGGGACTCAGTCTATGCCGGAGTTAGCGCCTCATTTGTAAAAGACTTGGTGGCGGGGCCCAAAGTTTCACCCAGAAGCCTGGTATCAAGGGTCTTGGTGCTGAATACCAAAGCTGCAGAGGACTGATTCCATCTCATGCCTCTTTAATCCACCCCTAGGCACCTCCTGCCTCTATCTCACTCTAGCAGGTTACTTATCATTCCGGTTTTCTTGGCCTCTATTTTCCACCTTTCTCATTCTCCGCCTTTCCAGCTTGTTTTTGTCATTCTTGCCCTGGATTAAAGTGTGCTTAGGAGCAAAAAGTGCCAGACACCAAAACATGAGTGCCCGTGGGCCCCACCTGCAACCACAGGCTCAAATTAAGCCAGTGGTTGCAGGTGGAGCCCACTGCAGTAGGTCTGACATCACTGAAAGTAGACAAGGAGCCTACCTTCAGGCAGAGGTTTGTGCTTCTGAAGCACACAATGGACTACTCATCTAGTTTCATTCTGATGTGGCGGGCCACCTGCTAATCTGAACTATCAATATGCCTGCCCAAGAAAGCCTCGATTCCCTTCTTCACAGGCAGGTGGTGGAAATGTTGTTCTGTAAGATAGCTGCTTGGTAGCTAAAGTTCTGACCTCCAGTGGGCATCTAAGGGGGCACCCAACACCAACACAGAAGTGCCCTCAGAGATCTAGCTGCCCTATATAAACAAATAATGAAATCTGTATGCAGCAGGGTTGAACTTTGAGGCTTGCGTGCAAGAGTACCGGGGTGTTCCCTAAGAGGAGTCATTCGATAATACGTTCCACCTCATTCTAGAGCACAAACAGTCGGAGATGGAGGCAGTACTGCACACAGGACATTGGAATAGTCCAACAAGCCCCCTCTCTACTAGGGCAGGCCCAGTGTCCTCTAGCTGTGCCTACAGAAACAGCTGCTTTATAGGAAGAATGTCTGCTTCCTGTGGCCACATGGTCTGCTTCTATATTGGGCACGTGACACCGAGACCTGATTCTACTGGATAGGCCTAGTATCTATGTCCTGTGACCACACAACCTCCTCCCAGATAGGTTAAATGTCCACGTCTTGCAACCACTAGACCTGCTTCAGCTTGGGCGACCTGGAATCCATCATGTGACAACATGACCTGCTCCCAGATAGGTCTAGTGGGCACAAGAAGTGGTCACACGCCCTGCTTAAGCTGGGTAGGCCTGGTATTCATTCATGACATGCTCCCAAGATAGGGCAAGAGACCGCTTCTTGGGACCATAAGACCTGCTCCAGCTGGGTAGGCCTGGTATCCATCCTGTGACCACATGACCTGCTTCCCGGTAGAGCAGGTGACTGATTCTTGTGAGCACGAGACCTGCTTCAGCAGAGCAGGTCGGATATCCATGTTGTGGGACCACATGGCCGGTCCCTGGATAGCCTCAGTGACTTCTTACTGTGATCACTGACTAGCCCTGCTTCAAGAGTATATACTAGAAGACCCCTCCCAGTGATTTCATGACATGGCACAGGATAAGGCAAGTTGTTGCTTCCTGTGACCACGAGGCCTGCTTCCGCAGGACAGATTCAGTGTCCACTTCTTGGGACTTCAAAGGCTGCTGCTAAATATATATCTATATCTATATCTTTATCTATCTGTATCTATATCTTTATCTATCTGTATCTATATCTTTATCTATATCTTTATCTGTATCTATATCTTTATCTATCTGTATCTGTATCTGTATCTAATCTATCTATATATCTATATATATATATATGCTGTCCACTTCCTACAGCCACATGGAGTGCCTCAGAGAGGGCTCGGTGACCCATTCCTGTAACCGTGGGCCCAGATAGGTCCAATATTTGTTTCCTGTGATCATAAGGCGTGCCCTAAAAACGCTGGTGACAACTTCCTGTTGCACTTGTTCTCGGGGGACCCCATTTCCATAGAGATAAAGCGATGGTTTTACTGGAGTTTCCATGGTGCATTAGCCACGAGTGTCACAAACATGGCCCTATTAAGCGACAGCAGCTGCTGGGGGCCCGTGTGACAGGTTTATTCCCCCAACACGACTCCAACTTTCTGTGAAAAAGGCACCCCACGAACCAGCTTGGTCCTCTTCTGGTCCTCCCCACCAGCCCCCACTGCTTCATTTACTTTTCTCTCCCCCCTCTATAACCTCCCTGGCGTGAGCTTACAACCCAGGCTCCCCCCAATTACAGCAAACCTTATTAAAAGCGCTTTCATTATAGCCTGAGCCTTCATTTGAAGGACAAGGCCCTCAGCCTCCTCAGGGACCACCCGCCACCCTTTCATATGGATGGGCACGCGCGCAGGCTGACACAGGTGGCGAGGCAGGTATTGTAGGACAAGAAGGGGTCAGCCCTGATTATTACCCCCACTTGAGCACCCCTGCCCCATCAGTGCTCAGTCCCATAAGGGGCAGGTGGCTCTCTGTTCTGGACTCACAAAGGCCCTGTGGGGGACCAGCAAGCAGCCAGGTGGCCCAGGCACCGTTTGAGGGGCTGAGAGAGAAAGATGCTGAGGGGATGGGGGGAGCTTCATTTGTAAGGTGCGCGCTGGGGGCCAAAGCTCTGTTCAGAGGCCCCCGGCCATGCCCACACCACCACTGTAGTGGCTTGCACAATAGGGCTGCGGTCCACTGGTGACATGTAACTTACAAGCCCTGGGTACAGGCTGCACCATAAACTAGGGACTTATAGGTAAGTTAAATATACTACTTAGACATATTTGCAATTGAACTATGTTTAGTGGGGATGGCACAGGAACTTTGCCGCTGGTCAGCAGGATTAAAGACCACAGAATTCTACTGTTAGCAAAAATATAGGGTCCATCAAAAGGCAAAAAATACGGGGTGACTACGCAGAAATGACCGATTTCCTACAGTCTCCCTCACAAAATGGGGGTGCACTTGGGATATTCCCATCAACATCAAAGCTGGGTCCTCCATTCTCTTAGTCAAAGAGGACGCACTTGGGGCTCCCTAAATGTTGCAGTTGAAGAAGGAATAATGCACAGGTCCGAACAGAAGCATGCACGAGCAGGCATTTACCAAGCCATGCAGAATAGTTTTGTCCCAAAACACGTCCTGGGACAAGTAGCACATTTTCTCTCCTCATAAGGATGAGAGCCTGAACAGACACCAAGATTAGCATGCATTCTGTGGGGCAGTGGACACCCCAGCTGTCTTAAGCCATTAATCATACTTTCTTAACCAGAACAGGAGTCACGTTTACTAGCCTCATGCTTTAGAGGGATAAGGTTTGTGTAACTGCTGTATAAACAACTATCTTCGTGTTATGCTTTCTGCACTCAGGACATCTGTCTCCCGTGGCTGAGTTTCTGCCCGGGCTCCTTGCTTGGCCAAGACCAGCCGTGACATGTTGTAGGGGAAGCCACGCGGGTCTTTTAAAGCAAGCAATCAAGGCTCAGCTGCCAAAGGATGGAAAGGTAACAAGCATTGGCAAAGGCAACCCGTCTCGAAAATGCAAGAGCTATTGGCAATGTTTAGCCACAATGTATAGCAGCCTGGCTGAAACCTTAAAGAAAAGAAAAAGAAAAAAAAGAACACTTTCACATAGGCAGCGCTGGCCACGTATTGGTGCTTTTATTTTTTGGGTGGTGGAAGGGGACAAGTAAGAACCAGGGAAGGAGGCAGGTGCAGCAAGCAACAACGAGGCGGAATGGGCAATCAACAGGTTGAAGGGGTGGGGGGAATAAGCAAGCAAGAACACTGGACTGGGTGGGGGGCCAGGACGAGCGACAACCCATGAGGAGTGCTGGGGGACAGGGCAAGTGACAACAGAGGATGGGGTGGTGGGACAGGACAAGTGGCAACGCAGGAAGGCATGGGTGGGACAGGCCAAATGACAACGCAGGAAGGAGTGGGGGGGGGGGGGGTCACGGCGACCAAAAACCCATGAGGAGAGCAGGGGGGGACAGGGCAAATAACATGGAAGGGGGAGGGGAACAGGGCAGGTGACAATGCAGGATGGGGTGGATGGGACAGGGCAAGCGACAACGCAGGAAGAGCTGGGTGGGACAGGGCAAGCAACAACGAGGGAAGTGGTGGGTGGGACAGGGCAAGCAACAACGAGGGAAGTGGTGGGTGGGACAGGGCAAGCAACAACACAAAGTGGTGGGCGGGGCAAGCAACAACACAAAGTGATGGGCGGGGCAAGCAACAACACAAAGTGGTGGGCGGGGCAAGCAACAACACAAAGTGGTGGGCGGGGCAAGCAACAACACAAAGTGGTGGGCGGGGCAAGCAATAACCCAGGAAGGGGTGGGTAGTGCAGGCCAAGCAACAACACAGAAGGGAGAGAGCCAGCAACAGCACAGGCAGTACGAGGCATGCAACAAAGTGGGAGGGGGATGGGAGAAATAGGGGATCAAGTGAAAGAAATATAAGTACCTCTAAAAGCGTGAGCAGTGGAAGGATACTGGGCAAGGAAGCAATACTTGGGCCAACTCCCAGGGGCGGGACAAACACACAAAGAGGAAGCGAAGCTGGCACAAACTGACCAAAGGGAAGCAAAGAAATGTGTGTGAGCGTGAAGCCTACCAATGGAAATGTCTACCACACCTAGCTCTCTGGCAAGAGTCAGATTATGCCAAGGATGGTTTCCTGACACTTTCTGTGTAACCCCAGAGCTGATTCTGCGCAAAGACCAGATAATAACAAGTCTAGCTCTTGCTCTCCGGCAGGGTTCTCCAGTAATACTCAGTCCGACTCAGGTAATGCCATGGACATCTCAAGGCCCCGATATCATGGCTTTCTTTCTCTGGCAGGAATCAGCTGTTGCCGTGAAGGGCTCCTTTCTCTTCCACGGCTCGCTCTGGCGCAGTTTGTATAATGCCATGGCTGCCCGTCTGGCAAAGCTGTGGAATTATGGTTCACGCTCTGGCACGGCTCAGATTTCGTGGCTGTCCCTTTGGCATAATTCTGACGCCCTGCCAGCTACAAATTCATGCCAGTGCTGTCTTTCTGGCAGGGTTAGCTCACTGACTGGGCTTAGATGCTATGAGGGCCTGTCTGACGTCATGGCTGGCCTTTTTGGCACAGCTGGTAATATGCCAGAACAGTCTCCCTGGCAATGCTGGTAGGCAGTGGCTGGCTCTGCAGCAGGGATCTGATGCCATGGCTGGCTCTCTCACCATCATGGATCTGGTACCATGGCTGGCTCTCCAGCAGGGATCTGATGCCATAGCTGGCTCTCTCACCATCATGGATCTGATGCCATAGCTGGCTCTCTCACCATCATGGATCTGATGCCATGGCTGGCTCTCTCACCATCAGGGATCTGATGCCATAGCTGGCTCTCCAGCAGGGATCTGATGCCATAGCTGGCTCTCTCTCCATCAGGGATCTGATGCCATGGCTGGTTCTCCAGCAGGGATCTGATGCCATAGCTGGCTCTACAGCAGGGATCTGATGCCATAGCTGGCTCTCTCTCCATCAGGGATCTGATGCCATGGCTGGTTCTCCAGCAGGGATCTGATGCCATTACTGGCTCTCTCTCCATCAGGGATCTGATGCCATTGCTGGCTCTCTCTCCATCAGGGATCTGATGCCATGGCTGGCTCTCCAGCAGGGATCCGATGCCATGGCTGGCTCTCTCTCCAGCAGAGATCTGATGCCATTGCTGGCTCTTCGGCAGAGATCTGATGCCATTGCTGGCTCTCTCTCCATCAGGGATCTGATGCCATGGCTGGCTTTGCAGCAGGGATGTGATGTCATGGCTGGCTCTCCAGCAGGGATCTGATGCCATAGCTGGCTCTCCAGCAGGGATCTGATGCCATAGCTGGCTCTTCAGCAGGGATCTGATGCCATAGCTGGCTCTCTCTCCATCAGGGATCTGATGCCATGGCTGGCTCTTCAGCAGGGATCTGATGCCATAGCTGGCTCTCTCTCCATCAGGGATCTGATGCCATGGCTGGTTCTCCAGCAGGGATCTGATGCCATAGCTGGCTCTCTCTCCATCAGTGATCTGATGCCATGGCTGGTTCTCCAGCAGGGATCTGATGTCATGGCTGGCTCTCCCTGGCAGGACTCCGATAATACGGACTAACTCGATTGTTAATAAATTATCAAAGGTGCTCATCTGCGTCTGCCCTCCCGGCCTGCACAGGCTGCCAGGAAATGAGAGGCAGGCAGGCCGCCCAGCTCCGTCGCCATGGCGACAAGAGATTGTTTAATTGCTACTTGGTACCAAAGGGAGGACGAGGCTGTAAATAGCGCGGCTTTCTTTAGGAAAGGGTGTGCGGGGTGATGCCCGGGCAAGGAAGAGTGTGTAAGGAGCAGCGCACGTGCCTGCACGTGTACTTGTGTGCAAGAAGTGCGTGCATATACATGTGACTGCAAGCACTGCGTGTGCATCTCCAAGCATGCACCCAGTGAATCCCTGCATGTCTACCCGCATGTGTGTGCAAGCACAGCCTGTGCGTCTGCATGTGTGTGCAAGCGGCTTACGTATATGGGCTCCAAGGTAGTGCATACATGTGTGCAGGACAAGTGTAGGATTTCATGCATGTTTAACAGATGTGTATAAAAGAAGTGATTGTCACCGCATGCAGTAGGGTCCATCTACGTGTGAACAAGCAGAGCATGTGCGTACATGAGTACACGTGTGCAAGTCCGGGCTCAGAATGGTGAACACGTGAGGAAGAGCACATGAGCACAAGCAGTGTGCAAGCATGGATATGTATGAATGCACTGTCTGTGGTCGTGCAGCCACATGTTAGCACGTTGAACATGCACCTTCATGGGTCCCCATGGAGTGTATGTGTACAAGTTTGTGTGTGCAATCAACGTTTGTGCACTTTCCTCCAAGGAGTGTCTGTGCTGTGCACGAATCCGTGAAAACAGCACGTGCTTCCACATGTATGTCACACAGGAGTGTGTGCGCGTGCGTAGCCATCTGAACCATTTCTTTACGTCTTCGGCGGCCCATGTATGTGCATGGGATCCATATGTAAACAGGTCGCGCGGCGGGGGCCGTCCTATGAAATAAGAGACGTTGCCTGTAGTTTGATAAGAAAATTATCTTTTAAGTTCTGCGAGGCTCCTTTCTTGTGAACCTGGTGGTAGAACACAGAACCTGAATGTGGTGGTCGTACCCTGGGCTACTGGGCCCTCCATCTCACGCCCTTGCGACTCATGCCAACTGCCAACCCACTGAAGAAGCTACTCTTGCAAGGAAAATGTCTGGACCCACCCCGAGATGGCAGAAGAGTGTGCAGCTGGAGCTGTCTGAACCCTGCAGAGGGCACAGTGCGGGCAGGCGTGTGGTGGCACACGGACGTGTAGTGTACACAAGCACATACGGTGGCCCACTCCACTGGACATGCACACGCGCCCTGGCATGACGAGGGGACACAGCGGACCAATAGTGTGCGCTAGACAGATGTAGGGGAAGCAACCTAAGCCTCTGCGGGGAGGACGCCACGAAGAATACCACGCGCAACACCCCCCTAACAACCACCGACAACCTTGGCTGGTCCCATAAGAGGCTAAAAACACAGTGAGCTATCCAAGAAAACTGCGTCAATGCTAGTAAAAGTGAAATGATGCACCATACCCCCATCCAAGGGGGGCGTGCGCTGCATGGGACTCAGCCAGCCATCCACTCACCTACGTTTCAAGGATGAGACACGGGGAGAGTAAAAGATGGCTGCCTGGCGGGAACGGGCTGAAGTAAAGCCCACCTGCGTGACCCTCAGCGGATGGGAAGCAGAAAAGAGCAAGAAACTACAGCCGCCTTAAACAGCCTCTTCCCGCCTTACAACTAAGGCCCCCAGTTTTCCGTTTTTACAGATTTTTACAGATAAATACAGACAGAAAACAACTGAGTTTTTACAAAAAAAAGAATACGGAAAATTGTGCTTCTTGCGGGTGACTCTCAGTGCTGTCTTCCTGATTTCCAGGACAACAGCTGAGGAGATAGACAGCACGGGGAGTTAAAAACAGGCGAGATTTCTGCAATTAGAGATATAAATTAACACATATTTGTAATATAATGCTGATATTTACCTGTGGGTGTAATACTTTGCTCCTATTTGGCTGCTTAACTTGCAAAAACACGACAGTCATCCAAGTACGAGCGCATGCTTATCAGGTAAATACATCTGGAAATATACCACTTTACTACTCCATATATTATCAAAACGCAACATAAACATGGATAAATACCGATAACATGGCCAAAGATAAAATATGGATAAATACAGACAAAAATGTCAACGACAAAAAATACCATAAAAGCGGGAGCCCTAATTTTCACCCTGGAAGCGCAGGCAGCTGATAGGCCAAGGGGCCTGGCGGGGGTTTCAGCACAGCGCTGGAGTATGTAAAGGGGTATTTAAGGCGCTGGGACAGGAGGGTGCAGAGGGCCAGGAATGAGGTGCATCCACAGAGTAGAAGGGCTGCTGCCAGTCACAGCAGGCGGAGATGCTGCTGAGGCTTGAGGTGCACAGCAGGCGGAGATGCTGCTGAGGCTTGAGGTGCACAGCAGGCGGAGATGCTGCTGAGGCTTTAAGTGCACAGCAGGCGGAGATGCTGCTGAGGCTTGAGGTGCACTGGCAGAGCTGTGAGTGGGTCTGCATTGGAACAGCAAAGGGATGCCACCAGCGGGGCTGCTGCCAGACACAGCAGGCACAGATGCTGCTGAGGCTTGAGGTGCACAGCAGGCGGAGATGCTGCTGAGGCTTTAAGTGCACAGCAGGCGGAGATGCTGCTGAGGCTTGAGGTGCATTGGCAGAGCTGTGAGTGGGTCTGCATTGGAACAGCAAAGGGATGCCACCAGCGGGGCTGCTGCCAGACACAGCAGGCACAGATGCTGCTGAGGCTTGAGGTGCACAGCAGGCGGAGATGCTGCTGAGGCTTTAAGTGCACAGCAGGCGGAGATGCTGCTGAGGCTTGAGGTGCACAGGCAGAGCTGTGAGTGGGTCCGCATTGGAACAGCAATGGATGCCACCAGCAGGGTTGCTGCCACTCATAGCAGGCGGAGATGCTGCTGAGGCTTGAGGTGCACTGGCAGAGCTGTGAGTGGGTCCGCATTGGAACAGCAATGGATGCCACCAGCAGGGCTGCTGCCACTCATAGCAGGCGGAGATGCTGCTGAGGCTTAAGGTGCACTGGCAGAGCTGTGAGTGGGTCTGCATTGGAACAGCAATGGATGTCACCAGCAGGGCTGCTGCCAGACACAGCAGGCACAGATGCTGCTGAGGCTTGAGGTGCACAGCAGGCAGAGATGCTGCTGAGGCTTGAAGTGCACAGACAGAGCTTGGAGTGCATCCGAAGACTGTCACAGCACGCTTCAGGAGTGACTTCAGACCGAGGGATAACTTCTGGATGGAACGTGAAAAAAGTCAGAAATGTATATCTTTCGAAAGGAAAGTTCGCAAAACAAAGGCCAGCATAACCTGGACTGGGCATAGATGGGTCCTTCAAAAAATCTGGCGTGCACCTAAACCCACCGCCCGGCACTCGCAGCCAAACAAAACAGCTGGTATTAGAACAGTACACGAAGCCAGCCCCAGAGGGAATAAATGGAAATGGGAAGGAGGCTGTATCCTCCTCAGGGGCTGGGGCAGGTATCTGTGCGGTGTCGGTTTCAGCAGTCTGTGTTTTTGAACCTGTCTCTTTGCAATGTGTTTGCTTACACATTAAACCTTCACTCAGCCCTCGTGATCATTCCCAGCGCCTGCCCAGAGGCCTACCTCGGAGGCTCTATCTGAGCTCCTGGAAGTTAAACAGAGCGCCTCGCTGCTCCTGCACCGGGACCTACCTCGGATGCGCTATCTAAGCTCCTAGAAGTTAAACAGGGCCTTTGCAGAGCGCCTCGATGCCTCCGAGTGGAAGCCTACCTTGGTGGCGCTATCTGAGCTCCTGGAAGTTAAACAGAGCGCCTCGCTTTTCCTGCAGAGATCTACCTCGGTGGCGCTATCTGAGCTCCTGGAAGTTAAACAGGTCTTCACACAGCGCCTCGATACCCCTGCACCGCGGCGGACTGCCACAGCGCCTCTTAAAGGCCGCAGCGCCTTGAGGACCGGCATAAGCACGAGGAGTGCCCGTGCACAGGCAGCCACAACTGGCCACTAGCTGGCTCACGTCCGGCAGGACACCCCGGCCGAGGCCTGGCGCGGTTAGGGAGGCCATAAAGAGGCTTCTAGGAGCTCAACATATCAATATCTCGTTGCAAAGATTGTCTCCCTGTTGTTCTGCTAACAGGATAATGAAACCCCTGCTCCAGCCACTTAACTCCATTAATGGGCAGCCATATTAGATTGTGAGAAAGGAAATGCGCCTGCAACAGGGCTGCGGAATTATTGGCGGTTTGTCTTCTGAAATTGATTTAAATCTAACTACTCCTTGCAGAGCCTCGAATCCACTGTGCTCTGTTCTTGGAGAGCACTGCTGCCTGCACTGCACCTGGTCCTGGATAGAAGCTTGCACTGCATGTGTTTATGTAAGGAGCATGCACTGCTGCTGCCTGCACTGCTGCTGCCTGCACTGCACCTGGTCCTGGATAGAAGCTTGCACTCCTGCTGCCTGCACTGCACCTGGTCCTGGATAGAAGCTTGCACTGCATGTGTGTGTAAGGAGCTTGCATTGCTGCTGCCTGCACCTGGCCCTGGATAGACGCTTGCACTGCTGCTGTATGCACTGCACGTGTTCCTTGGCGGACGCTTGCACTGCACGCGTTTCTCTGTAAGGAGCTTGCATTGCTGCTTGCACTGCACCTGGTCCTTGACAGAAGCATGCACTCCATGTGTTTGTGTAAGGAGCATGCACTGCTGCTACCTGCACTGCACCTGGCCCTGGATAGAAGCTTGCACTGCTGCTGTATGCACTGCATGAGTTCCTTGGTGGAAGCTTGCACTGCATGCGTTTCTCTGTAAGGAGCTTGCATTGCTGCTTGCACTGCACCTGGTCCTTGACAGAAGCATGCACTCCATGTGTTTGTGTAAGGAGCATGCACTGCTGCTGTCTGCATTGCACCTGGTCCTGGATAAAAGCTTGCACTGTAGAAGCCTGTGTGCGAGTTGAAAGGCATGCACTGCACCTGTTCTTGCACTGCATGTGATTCTCTGTAAGGAGCTTGCATTGGTGCTACCTGCACTGCACCTGGTCCCTGAGAGAAGCTTTCACTGCATGCGTTTCTCTAAGAGGCTTACATTGCTGCTGCCTTCACTGCACCTGTTTCTTGACAGAAGCCTGCACTGCACCTGTTTCTTGACAGAAGCTTGCACTGCATGTGCTTCTCTATAAGCAGCTTGCACTGCTGCTGCCTGCACTGCACCTGTTCCTTGGTGGAAGCTTACACTCCATGCATTTCTCTGTAAGGAGCTTGCATTGCTGGCGTTTGCACTGCACCTGGTCCTGGATAGAAGCTTGCCCTATACCAGCCTGTATGTGAGTTGAAGGGCCTGCACTGTACCTCTTCTTGCACTGTATGGGCTTCGCTGTAAGGATCTTGCATTGCTGCTATCTACACTGAGCCTGGTTCTGGACAGAAGCTTGCACTGCATGCGTTTGTGTAAGGAGTTTGCATTGCTGCTGCCTGCACCTGGTCCTTGAAAAAAACGAGCACTCCTTGTGTTTGTGTAAGGAGCGTACACTGCTGCTGCCTGCACTGCACCTGATCCTTGAGAGAAGCTTGCACTGCATGCGTTTCTCTGAAAGGAGCTTGCATTACTGCGGTCTGCACTGCACCTGTTTCTTGATAGAAGCCTGCACTGCATGTTTTCCTCTGCAAGGAGCTTGCACTGCTGCTGTCTGCACTGCACCTGTTTTTTGATAGAAGCTGGCACTGCATGTGTGTCTAAGGAGCTTGCATTGCTGCTGCTGTATGCACTGCACCAGTTCCATGATGGAAGCTTGCGCTGCATGTGCTTCTCTATAAGGAGCGTGCATTGCTGCTGCCTGCACTGCAACTGTTCCTTAATGAAGCTTGCACTGCATGTGCTTCTCTGTAAGGAGCTTGCATTGCTGCTGCCCACACTGCAGCTGTTCCTTGACAGAAGCTTGCACTGCATGTGTTTGTGCAATGAGCTTGCATTCCTGCTGCCTGCACTGCAACTATTACTTGAAAGTTCCTTGCACTGCATGTCTTCCTCTGTAAGGAGCCTGCATTGCTGCTGCCTCCAATGTACCTGTCCTTTGATAGAAGGTTGCACTGCATGTCTTCTCCTCTGTAAGGAGCATGCGGTGCTGCAGTCTGCACTGCACCAGTTTCTTAAAAGAAGCTTGCACTCTGTTTCTCTGCAAGGAGCTTGCATTCCTGCTGCCTGCACTCGATCTGTTCCTTGATGGAAGCTTGCACTGCATATGTTTCTCTGTAAGGAGCTTGCATTTCCGCTGCCTTCACTGCACCTTTTCCTTGATAGAAGCTTGCACTGCATATCTTCCTCTGTAAGGAGCTTGCATTGCTGCTGCCTGCACCTGCCCTTTGAAGTTTGCACTGTATGTCTTCCTCTGTAAGGAGCTTCCATTACTGCTGCCTGCACTTCACCTGTCCTTTGATAAACATCTGCACTGCATGTCTTCCTCAGTAAGGAGATTGCATTGCTGTTGCCTCCACTTGTTCTTTGATAGAAGCTTGCAACCGCATGTGTTTGTGTAAGGAACTTGCATTGCTGCTGTCTGCACTGCACCTGTTCCTTGATAGAAGCTTGCACTGCATGCGTTTGTACAAGGAGCTTGCACTGCTGCTGCCTGCACTGCACCTGTTCGTTGATAGAAGCTTGCACTGCATGCGTTTGTACAAGGAGCTTGCACTGCTGCTGCCTGCACTGCACCTGTTCGTTGATAGAAGCTTGTGTAAGGAGCTTCCATAGCTGCTGCTTAAACTGCAACTACTCCTTGATAGAAGCTTGCACTCCATGCATTTCTCTGTAAGGCAATTGCATTGCTGCTGCCTGCACTTGTTCTAATAGAAGCTTGCACTGCATGTCTTTCTCTGTAAGGAACTTGCATTTCTGCTGCCTGCACCTGTTCTTTGATAGAGGTTTCACTGCATGTGTTCCTCTGTAAGGCAATTGCATTGCTGCTGCCTGCACTTGTTCTGATAGAAGCTTGCACTGCTTGGGTCTGTGTAAGCAGCTTGCATTGCTGCTGTCTGCATTGCACCTGCTCCTTGATAGAAGCTTGCACTGCTTGTGTTTTTATGGGGCTTGCACTGCTTGTGCCTGATAAAAGCTTGCACTACATGTGTTTGTGTAAGGAGCTTGCACTGCTTCTGCCTGCACTGCACCTGTTCTTTGATAGACACTTGCACTGCATGTGTTTCTTTGTAAGGAGGTTATACTTTTGCTGTGTGCACTGCACATGCTCTTTGATAGAAGCTTGTGTAAGGAGTTTGCATTGCTGCTGCCTATACTGCACCTTTCCTTGTAAGAAGCTTGCACTGCTGTCTGCACTGCACCTGTTTCTTGATAGAAGCTTGCTTGCACTGCATGTGTAACCAGTGGGCAGTGCTGATGCCTGCACTGTATCTGCTCATTGATACTCTTGCATTGCATGCGTTTGTGTAAGGAGCTTGCACTGCTGCTGCCTGCACCTGTTCTTTGATAGAGGCTTGCACTGTACTAGCCTGTGTGAGACTGCAAGGCACCGGTCGTGCACCTATTCTTTAAAAGATGCTTGCATGACGTGTGTTTCGAGTTTGCATTGCACTGCACCTGCACTGCACCTGCTCTAAAAGAAACTTGCAGTGCACCAGCATGTTTTTTTTGTACATAAGTTGCACTGCTACTGTCTGTGTAAGACGTCTGCACACAGGAATAATGCTTATAGAACACTGCAGGTCTCTGACAGAAGCAGACCACGCCCAAAGGATGGTGCTTCCTGGACCACTGCAGCCACACTGCACACAGGAAGGATGTTTCCACAACTTGCAGAACACTGCAAGTCAGACAGAAGCAGGCTGAGCTGCGAGGATGGTGCTTCTTGGACACTGCAGTCACACTACACGCAGGAAGGATGCTTACAGAACGCTGCAGGTCTCTGGCAGAAGCAGGCCACGCCGCAGGGATGGTGCTTCCTGAATACTGAAGCCACACTGCACCCAGGAAGGCTGCTTACAGGACACTACAGGTCTCCGACAGAAGCAGGCCGCGTCGCAGGAATGGTGCTTGATGGACACTGCAGCCACACTGCAGGACACTGACAGGGGTGGGTGTTTCCCTGACACTGAAGATACAATGTACACAGGAAGGGTGCTTACAGAACACTGCAGGTCTCAGACAGAAGCAGACTACGCCGCAGGGATGGTGCTGCCCAGACACTGCAGTCACACTGCACACAGGAAGGATGCTTACAGAACACTACAGGTATCTGACAGAATCAGGCTGAGCAGCGAGTATGGAGCTTCCTGTACACTGCACACAGGAAGGATGCTTACAGAACACTGCACGTCACCGACAGAATCAGGCTGAGCTGCGAGGATGGTGGTTGCTGTACACTGCAGCCACACTGCACACAGGAAGGGTGCTTACAGAACACTGAAGGTCTCAGAAGCACACCACGCCGCAGGGATTGTGCTGCCCAGACACTGCAGCCACACTGCACACAGGAAGGGTGCTTACAGAACACTGCAGGTCACCGACACGGGTTGGTGTTTCCTCGACACTGCAGGCACACTGCACACAGGAAGGATGCTTACAGAACACTGCAGATCTACGCCAGAAGCAGGCCAGGCCGCAGGGATGGTGCTGCCCAGACACTGCAGCCACACTGCACACAGGAAGGGTGCTTACAGAACACTGCAGGTCACCGACACGGGTTGGTATTTCCTCGACACTGCAGGCACACTGCACACAGGAAGGATGCTTACAGAACACTGCAGATCTACGCCAGAAGCAGGCCAGGCCGCAGGGATGGTGCTGCCCAGACACTGCAGCCACACTGCACACAGGAAGGATGCTTATGGAACACTACAGGTATCCAACAGAATCAGGCCACGCCGCAGGGATGGTGCTTCCCGAATTCTGCAGCCACACTGTATACAGGAATGATGCTTAAAGAACACTGCAGGTGTAGGACAGAAGCAGGCCACAGGAATGGTGCTTGATGGACACTGCAGCCACACTGCACACAGGAAGGATGCTTACAGAACACTGCAGGTCAGACAGAAGCAGGCTGAGCTGCGAGGATGGTGCTTCTTGGACACTGCAGTCACACTACACGCAGGAAGGATGCTTACAGAACGCTGCAGGTCTAGGACAGAAGCAGGCCACAGGGATGGTGCTTGATGGACACTGCAGCCACACTGCACACAGGAATGGTGCTTGATGGACCCTGCAGCCACACTGTATACAGGAATGATGCTTAAAGAACACTGCAGGTCTAGGACAGAAGCAGGCCACATGAATGGTGCTTGATGGACACTGCAGCCACACTGCACACAGGAATGGTGCTTGATGGACACTGCAGCCACACTGCACACAGGAAGGATGCTTACACAACACTGTAGGTCTCCACCAGAAGCAGGCCAGGCCGCAGGGATGGTGCTTGATGGACAGTGCAGCCACACTGCACACAGGAATGGTGCTTGATGGACACTGCAGCCACACTGCACACAGGAATGGTGCTTGATGGACACTGCAGCCACACTGCACACAGGAAGGATGCTTACAGAACACTGCAGATCTCCGCCAGAAGCAGAACACTGCAGATCTCCGCCAGAAGCAGGCCACGCCGCAGGGATGATCTGACATGGATACAAACTACACCACTGGCGTGGCATTGGTACAAGAGGTGGGCCTCCCTGATAGTGCTACAGCCACTGCAGACGTGGGCCACGGAATCAGGCGGCACAGCTGGGAGGACGAGGCAGGGAGAGCCCTTCTAAGGGGAATGTCAGAGTTTTCCAAGAAGATCTAGAGTATTGCTATAATGTATAACTACTACGTGCAGGAAACCATACGTTACCACACATTGTTCAGGTCCTGAGTACCAATGAGACTATTTAAAAGTACCCAGGGACATCTGAGCGGCCAGTTGTAGGTTTACTGTGTGCATGAAAAGTGTCCAACAATCTGCCAGTGCACGAGGCTCTATTTATAGACCAATTAACCGAGACCTCCTCCTGATCTCGCCCGAGTGTATCAATTATTGTTGGAGAAGTTTCTAGAGCTGTGGCTTGGTGTGCACGTACAAGATGCTCTACGCGCGTGCAATTAAGCGGTCCGCCTTTTATTGATGAGTAAATACAATTAATAACCAGCTGAATAAAAAATGTGAAAGCCCCAGATCGTATTGGCGTCCTTCGTCTGCGTGTCTATGTGAGGCCAACTCTGGAAGGAGCCTCTGGTGTGCCGCGAGCCCTGCCCAGGAAGATGTACCCAGGGTCCCATGCGCCTGAACCCCGCAGTACTGGAAGGGGAGCCCTGCCCAGGAAGATGTACCCAAGGTCGCATGCGCCTGAACCCCGCAGTCCACCTGAACCCCGCGGTCCTGGAAGGGGAGCCCTGCCCAAGGAGATGTACCCAGGGTCCCATGCGCCTGAACCCCGCAGTACTGGAAGGGGAGCCCTGCCCAGGAAGATGGTACCCAGGGTCCCATGCGCCTGAACCCCGCAGTACTGGAAGGGGAGCCCTGCCCAGGAAGATGTACCCAGGGTCCCATGCGCCTGAACCCCGCAGTCCACCTGAACCCCGCGGTCCTGGAAGGGGAGCCCTCCCAGGAAGATGTACCCAGGGTCCCATGCGCCTGAACCCCGCAGTACTGGAAGGGGAGCCCTGCCCAGGAAGATGGTACCCAGGGTCGCAGGCGCCTGAACCCCGCGGTCCCGGAAGGGGGGCCCTGCCCAAGAAGATGTACCCAAGGTCGCATGCGCCTGAACCCCCCAGTCCTGGAAGGGGAGCCCTCCCAAGAAGATGGTACCCAGGGTCGCATGCGCCTGAACCCCGCAGTCCGCCTGAACCCCGCGGTCCTGGAAGGGGAGCCCTGCCCAAGGAGATGTACCCAGGGTCCCATGCGCCTGAACCCCGCGGTCCTGGAAGGGGAGCCCTGCCCAAGAAGATGTACCCAAGGTCGCATGCGCCAGAACCCCGCAGTCCTGGAAGGGGAGCCCTCCCAAGAAGATGGTACCCAGGGTCGCATGCGCCTGAACCCCGCAGTCCACCTGAACCCCGCGGTCCTGGAAGGGGAGCCCTGCCCAAGGAGATGTACCCAGGGTCCCATGCGCCTGAACCCCGCGGTCCTGGAAGGGGAGCCCTGCCCAGGAAGATGGTGCCCAGTGACGCATGCGCCTGAACCCCGCAGTACTGGAAGGGGAGCCCTGCCCAAGAAGATGTACCCAAGGTCGCATGCGCCTGAACCCCGCGGTCCTGGAAGGGGAGCCCTCCCAAGAAGATGGTGCCTAGGGTCGCAGGCCCCTAAACCCCACAGTGCTGGAAGGGGAGCCCTGCCCAGGAAGATGGTACCCAGGGTCCCATGCGCCTGAACCCCGCAGTACTGGAAGGGGAGCCCTGCCCAGGAAGATGTACCCAGGGTCCCATGCGCCTGAACCCCGCAGTCCACCTGAACCCCGCGGTCCTGGAAGGGGAGCCCTCCCAGGAAGATGTACCCAGGGTCCCATGCGCCTGAACCCCGCAGTACTGGAAGGGGAGCCCTGCCCAGGAAGATGGTACCCAGGGTCGCAGGCGCCTGAACCCCGCGGTCCCGGAAGGGGGGCCCTGCCCAAGAAGATGTACCCAAGGTCGCATGCGCCTGAACCCCCCAGTCCTGGAAGGGGAGCCCTCCCAAGAAGATGGTACCCAGGGTCGCATGCGCCTGAACCCCGCAGTCCGCCTGAACCCCGCGGTCCTGGAAGGGGAGCCCTGCCCAAGGAGATGTACCCAGGGTCCCATGCGCCTGAACCCCGCGGTCCTGGAAGGGGAGCCCTGCCCAAGAAGATGTACCCAAGGTCGCATGCGCCAGAACCCCGCAGTCCTGGAAGGGGAGCCCTCCCAAGAAGATGGTACCCAGGGTCGCATGCGCCTGAACCCCGCAGTCCACCTGAACCCCGCGGTCCTGGAAGGGGAGCCCTGCCCAAGGAGATGTACCCAGGGTCCCATGCGCCTGAACCCCGCGGTCCTGGAAGGGGAGCCCTGCCCAGGAAGATGGTGCCCAGTGACGCATGCGCCTGAACCCCGCAGTACTGGAAGGGGAGCCCTGCCCAAGAAGATGTACCCAAGGTCGCATGCGCCTGAACCCCGCGGTCCTGGAAGGGGAGCCCTCCCAAGAAGATGGTGCCTAGGGTCGCAGGCCCCTAAACCCCACAGTGCTGGAAGGGGAGCCCTGCCAAGAAGATGGTGCCCAGGGTCGCATGCGCCTGACCCCCGCAGTCCACCTGAACCCCGCGGTCCTGGAAGGGGAGCCCTCCCAAGAAGATATACCCAGGGTCGCATTCCCCTGAACCCCGCGGTCCTGGAAGGGAGCCCTCCCAGGAAGATGGTGCCCAGTGACGCATGCGCCTGAACCCCGCAGTACTGGAAGGGGAGCCCTGCCCAAGAAGATGTACCCAAGGTCGCATGCGCCTGAACCCCGCGGTCCTGGAAGGGAGCCCTCCCAGGAAGATGGTACCCAGGGTCGCAGGCGCCTGAACCCCGCGGTCCTGGAAGGGGAGCCCTCCCAAGAAGATGGTGCCCAGGGTCCCATGCGCCTGAACCCCGCGGTCCTGGAAGGGAGCCCTCCCAAGAAGATGGTGCCCAGGGTCCCATGCGCCTGAACCCCGCGGTCCTGGAAGGGAGCCCTCCCAAGAAGATGGTGCCCAGGGTCCCATGCGCCTGAACCCCGCGGTCCTGGAAGGGGAGTCTGCCCTAGAAGATGGTACCCAGGGTCGCAGGCGCCTCCGCGCCAGGAGGAGATGGCACCGAGCCTTCAGGGCGCTAGTTAAGCTGGAGGCACCAGCTGTGCCGGGGAGAACGAGCTGAAAGCACTACCTACGATCAGCTGGAGGCGCTAGCTCTGAGAGGAGTTGGAGGATGATCATGAGGCGCTAGCCCTCTCAGAGACGGACAGGCTGAGCTGGAGGCGCTACCTATATCAGAGAGGATGGTCTTGAGGCACTATCCGTACAAGAGACGAGGAGGATGGTCTTGAGGCCCCAGTTGTAAAAGTGATGGAGAGAATGGTGTGGATGCACTAGGTGTACAAGTGACGGAGAGAAGGGTCTGGAGGCGCTAGGTGTACAAGTGACGGAGAGAAGGGTCTGGAGGCGCTAGGTGTACAAGTGACGGAGAGAATGGTCTGGATGCACTAGGTGTACAAGTGACGGAGAGAAGGGTCTGGAGGCGCTAGCTGTGTAGAGAAAGGTGGTCTTGAGGCGCTAGCTGTGCAGGAGAAGGAGACGATGGCCTTGAGGCGCTAGCTGTGCAGGAGAAGGAGACGATGGCCTTGAGGCGCTAGCCGTACCAGAGACGGCCTCAGGTGAGCTGAGTGGGAGCGCTACGTTGCTATGCCGGAGACAGCACACTGCGGGGAGGAGAAGGGAGCCCCCCGGGATACAGATGGCCCCGGAGAGGCCCCGGGCAGTGTCGGTCGGTGCTTCCCGCCTGCAGCTCACTCAATGGATAAATAATGGAGACATTCGTGGCCCGCTTCCAGGCGGATGCTTGAACTGCAAGGTGACAGCCTTTCAGGGCTCGGGAAGCACAGACAACGGGACTGTATTAACATATATCATTTTAATTACACATTCAACTGATTAACCCGTCAAACCAAAGCTGCGAATGCGCGGGGAAGGACAGTGAGGCTGGCAGCGCCTGGTGCAGGCTGGAAGGTGGACGTAGTGTCACAAGAGCAGGCACCGGAACATCCCTGCCTCTAGCGCCCACAGGGGCTTCTATGTGGAGACCAGAGACATCTACATTGAGAAGCAGGGGTGAGGGGTCTCAGGCCCTGGTCTGTGGAGGGAGGAGGGGCGGGAGTGCTGGTCTGTGCAGAGGCGCGTCTCGGTTCAGTACTGCTGCACATCTCCCGGACCCCTTGTGTGGACTGGCCCAAGTTTAACATTCATGAGAAAAGAAGATTTGGCGACAGAATAAACGGGACGCAGAGAAAAGCAGGAGGTTTGGGATGGAATCAAAGTGGCGACAAGTGGGAGGGCGCTTGGAGGAAGGAGGGAACGATGAATCAGAGGGAAAGAGGAGAGAGTTGAATAAAGAGGGATTAGTACATGGAATCAGGGGTGGAGGAGGGAATGGAGGGTGGAATAAAGGTGTGAAAAGATGGAGCTGGTGGAAACGGAGGAGTAAAGCTACATGGAGAGAAGGGATGAGAGCGGGTGATGGAGGCAGGGGGAATCTAGGACAAGATAGAGAGATAAAGATGGAAGGCAAGAGGAGGCAGTGAAAGAGAATAACTTATCTGGGAATGCGAGGAAGGAATTTAAAGGGGGGGGGGGGGTCAAAAAAGAGGAATGAAAGCCATAAGAGCCAGAGAAAGGGGAGGAGTATGAGAAACCGGAGATATGGGGAGATCTGTAATAGAAGAGAAGGAGGAAGCGAGGGACGGGGAAGGAGGCGGAGGGCAGAACTGAAAGGGGAAGAGATGGAGCACGAGTGCAGGCGAGGAAGAGCGGTGGAGGGGTGAGAAGGGGAGATGGGGGAGACTGGACCAGAGGTGTGAGGGATGAAGGCAGATGGAGTCGGGGCAGGTGAAAGTGAAGCCAATACAAGGCGAGGGTGGGTGAAAATGAGACATGAGCGCGGAGCAATCCGAGGGGGCCACAGCCAGGGGGTTCTGGACGCTCCCTCCAGGATCGCACGAGGCGAGGGAGGAAGGGAGGTGGAGGGGGGAGAGAGGTGTGAGAGATAAAGACCGAGAGAGATGGAGTCGGGGCAGGTGAAAGTGAACCCAATACAAGGCGAGGGTGGGGGGAAATGTGCCACAGGAGTGGAGCGATCCGAGGGGGGCGCACCCCCAGGCTCCAGGATCACACGAGGCGAGGGGGGCATTGGCATTCAGCTCGGGCACCGCACCTCCCGGCGGAGCCATCACTCAGGCTGCTCCGGAAGTGGCGATGAACGGCAGCGGCCTCCAAACATTCAGAGGCCCGGGTCTGCTGGGGGGGGGGGGGGGCTCCCGGGCCGGGCCCCTTCCCTTCACAGCAATGAATTAGTTAGACAAACTTCCTCGTCCGAGATCAGAGCCCCCCCGGCCCTTGTTTGCTTGCTCTGGGCCTGTGATGTGTGTTGGTTATGGTGGGAGGGGGGGGGGGGGGTAGGTGCGACCGAGCCCCCGACGAAGGATGGAGGAAACCAGGCGGGAAAGAAAACAACTTTTAAACAAGTTTGGTGTCAACACCCCCCCACCTTCCCTCCCGGGTGAGGAGGGAGACCAAAGTTGGAGGGGTAGCGGGGGGGGGGGGGGGGGCTAACAGCAGACGCCGGGGTCATGGTCCCACCCCACCTACCAGCACGTACTGGCCGCAAACATGCACACGGGGGGACCCCACCAACCACAAGCCTGAGGCGTAGCGCATGCCACTGCCTCTAGCAGCTACTGGGCGCGGGCAGACACCCCGTGGGGACACCGCAATCAGAGGCCTGGGAGGGGGCTGCATAGTAGTTACGACACCCTCTACCCCCCCCAACTATCAACAAGTACCCGTGCAAACGTGAACACGGGGCCGGCAGCCCCCCTCCCGAGTAGTCCTTGCTAGCAACAGGGCCTGGCGGGCAGGCTGCAGAGATCACTGCTGTGCCACATGTAGAAACCATGCTGAGATCACCGCTGTGCCACGTGTAGAAACCATGCTGAGATCACCGCTGTGCCACGTGTAGAAACCATGCTGAGATCACCGCTGTGTCCCTCTCGAAACTAGGCATTGCCAGGCTACATTCTGGGGCCACAGCAGTGTCACAGCATGGAACCCAGACCCTTCAGCTCGTAGCACCAACTAGGCTTGGGCAGGCTACACCCTAGTGTCACAGCATGGATCCCAGGCACTTCAGCTACCAGCAGCAACTAGCCGTGGACAGGCTACACCCCGGGGCCACAGCAGTGTGACAGCATGGATCCCAGACACTTCAGCTACCAGCAGCAACTAGGCATGGATAGGCTACATCCTGGGGCCACAGCAGTCTCACAGCCTGGCTTAAGACCCTTTGGCTCCTAGCAGCAACTAGGAATAGACAGGCCACATGTGTCACAGCGTGGCTTCCTGACCCCTCCGCTCCTAGCAGCAACTAGGAATAGACAGGCCACATGTGTCACAGCGTGGCTTCCTGACCCCTCCGCTCCTAGCAGCAACTAGAAGAAGCAGGCTACATCCTGGGGCCACAGCAGTCTCAGCCTGGCTCCCAGACCCTTCAGCTACCAGCAGCAACTAGGCGTGGACAGACCACATTCCAGGCCCACAGATTCCAAAGATTACTTTAATTTTTGTTTATAAATGTTTGATCAAGGCCACGGAGGTCACAAATGGTGCGATACAAAGTGAGCTTGGAGTAAACAGCACTCAAGGGCGGAATTAAATGACACAGCACAAAGGCCACAATCATAAAAGAGCAGTTTGATCCTTCACACCGAGTGCTCTGAAGTACGCTGGAGGTGATGCTGTCACGTTGCACTAGAGAAGAGGGACATCGCCTAGCAAAGGTGAGTTTCCAGGCAGCAGGGAAACAGTTTGAGGAAATAAAAATGTATGGAGACTGTAGAGGAGCACCACGGCGCATGCGCATGGTCGCAGAAGGATCTTTTCTTAAGTCGTTGCTTCTATACACGCATGAGCACCAGAGATGGGCGATTTCTGCTCAAGATGCTCAGTATTCATGCATAATGCCCAAGGCCACTGGAATTATGCGGCAAGGGAGGGTCAAATTATCTGGCAAGGTTGAGGAAATTATGCGGCAAATAGGGCAAATTATGCAGCATTATGAGGCGCATTTTGTGATAGTGTTACTTCATTATTTTGTAATTTTTAAACATGTTAACTGTGTTCGGGCAGTAGAGGCACAGCATTAGGACTAGTGAAGCACCCACATATAGCAATAAGCTATAGAAAGTTGACCAGTCAGCCTTTGCAAAGGGCCCTCCACTGCACGACATCACGCGTCGCTGTGGTTTTACTAACTCTGGGACCATTTGACCTAGAAACACAATTCTTTTTTTTGTTAAAATCTGCAGATGATAGATTGTGTCCCAAAGGTGGCAAATCTACAATTATGCGAAAATCGCCGCAGCGGCACAATCACAATTCCGGTGGCCCTGATGATGCCCGGTATATTTAACGGGCAGGTGTATGAATGCATCTCGTCTCCACTGGCAGCCACTTTCAGGAGGAGGGGACCGGTGTGCTGTGGTCACATCATGAGCATTGGAGATCCGCACGGTTGTAGCATGCAGGAAGGCCTTTAAAGATGCTCGGGCACCTCTGGAGTCCAGTGAGAAGGGGACGGCCACAGTCCAGGCGAAAGAAGGCCGGGTACTGAACTGTGGACTTTAGGCATTTGATCTCAGGAAAGGTTTGTAATTCCAAAGTAATTTGTGCTGGAAAAACGCAGCTCTGGCAAGATTTTTTAATGGGGATTTCAAGGTTAAGTTTCTGTCTAACACGACTGAGGATTCGGCAGATTCAACAATTTAAGGCTGCAAGCCTGCAGGCCGATTGCAATAATCCAATTTTCATGCACATGGGAGTGTGGGGTGTATTGAGAGGAGAAGAAATTCAGTTTTAGGTTCCTCCAGTCCAGGTGCCTGCTTTTCACTCATTGCTGTATTTTGTAGAAGATTGAGTGGACAGAGGTAGGTGACCCCATCTCCACAGAGATACTACTGAAGTCTTAACCGGTTAGTCGGGACTCAACAGGGACTGAACAGCAAAGGTGCCAATACTGAGCTGGGGGCCACCCAAAGTAACAGGAATTGGAAAAAGGAGTCAGCTTCTATTGTTTTACTTATTGAATGTTGTTGTCAAGAAGGCATTCGAGCCAGTATTGTACTGTCCTAGTAATGTCAACCCTTCCTATGAGGGTATCAAGTGCCGAGGAGTGACCAGAATTAGGATGCAACCACCATTTTTGTCGAAGATTCTTGTGGCGTCATCGTCCACTGCCACCGAGGACGCTTCCGTGCCGTGGCCACAGTCAAAGCCTGATTTAAAGTCACCAGTAAGGTTATTTTCTTCCAAATAATTCTGAAGCGGAGATGTACCACCAATTTCCATGGTTTTCCTAAGGAATGGTAGTCATGATCTGTGTGGAATCAAGGTGGTCTTGCATTTTTCAGAGGACTTCTAACATGTCCACTTTTCCAGAGGTCAGGAACGGAACCATGATGATCCTTTCAACCCAAGTAGGCGTTAGAGCGGGAGTGGTTTCATTTAGCCAGGTTTCAAGCCTTTAGAAACTCAAGTTAACCATTAGCAGGTCAAGAGATCCTCCCGTGATATACATGGGATTCCCAACAATTTGTAAAGATTGAGCTAAAGATTGCACACGTGTCCTCCACTGATTCTGGCCTCATCCCAGCTCTCCAGTAAAGGATCTGGATGTTATTAGAGGCAGGGTGAACAGCAGCTCCTCCGATTGCTCCATTCTTAGAGACCGTCTTCCTCCTCTTCACGACCCTTAAAAGCAATAGGTTCCTTACCTTGTAAGCATGTGTTCATGGCATGGAGTGCTGTAGATTCAAAAGCTTTGCATTCTCTTGACATCTAGTGTTGGATCCGGGTGTGTACAAGTTGTTTTTTCCCCAAAGAAGTCTTTGGAGTCACGAGGTCGAGCGGTGAATCCTCTCGGTGACAGTGCGCATGGGAATCAACTCTATTGTTAGTTTTCATTCCGCCATCAGGATCAGATTTTGTGCCTTTGCTCAGTTGTTGACTCCGTCACGGTTGGCTTCGTACATTTTTTGACTACTGTGCCCCCTGATGTAGCCTGTCCCCTAGGAGTGCCCTGTCGGGCAGCCCAAGAAGGGAAGGACTCCAGGTCATACTTCAGCCTCCAAGTAAAGTGACACCACGAGAAGCTCAGCCAGCTTCTCCTCATGGCTTTGCTCTTAGGTACACTGCTTGTTGAAGGTGCTGCGGAAAGATAAAAAACTGTGTGCATCAGCTCATTCTATTGGCTAGAATGGGATATCTGCACGGACAAGGTCGACAGCTGCGGCAAGGAAATCCTGATCAACTTCAGAGCCTAGATACCAAAAAGCTTCATCAAGAACACACTCTCAATCTAAGTGGCTGGGTGTGCGAGGCCATGCTGGACAAAATGGAAGGCTCTGGCCCGGGAGAGGGAGCTTTCAATCTCACCAGTGAGAGCTGCTAGGACAGACCTAGCACTATTGCCCCCGCAGTACGCGTCGTCTCCAGAGCCTGCGCGGCGATTCTTTTGATCAAGAGCTGCTCAGGTGTGCAGGGCCACCTGCATCCTGGGTGTCCTCCACACGGTAAACGACAGCCCCCAAGGGCACCTCCTGAGAACATAATGAAGATATTACAAACTCTGCTGCAGTCGCAGGAAGACAACACACCGCCCCGCATCCTGCAGTGCAATGTTGCTGCCAGATGCTAGGACAGCTCTTCTGTGGGAGTAGCACAGGTAGGATGGAGGAGAAGCGGGCCTGGTAGGCCACAGGAAACACGAAAGTGTGCTTCTGAACCCCTGCCTCCAACAGTCTTCAAACTATTATTTAAGATGAGGGAAGGTGGCTGGGAGATACAGTAGACGCACTCTTAGTAGACACAAGTACACTAAACGCAATCAAATGAATACAATTTGTAATGGGTGCTCGAAAGGGAGAACAGCCACCACTTCATCCGTAGGAACAAGTCCAAAGCAAAACCAAGATTTCAAGCATTCCAAAGGTAATCCAAAGCAGAGTATTTAAGTGCTCCACCAACACACTTTATTGCCATATAGAGTCTTAGAAATTGTTTGCTGAAAACTTTGCTAACACGTTACTTCTATGCTGTAGGTACACCAGCAGACTTCGTCAGGGCTAGAAATAGGTCATCAATATTCTCAAGGTCTTCAAATATATAATCTTGAAATATATAAAATCCTAAAACTAGCTATATATATATATATATATATATATATATATATATACATACATATACACACACACACACATATATATATAATGTTTCAAAGTACTCAAAATCTAATGGTCCACTATCGAAGGAGAGTGTTCCATCAATCCTTTGATCTAGCGTAGAGTACCACAGATCTGTTCAACTCGCCGCCCGGATTCATTTTGCTGGTAGAGACTTAAATCACCAGACTTTCGGGAGTGAGATGCTAATTCAGGAAATCAGGGTCACCTGGCGCCGGCCTGGCTGATGGGGATGAACAAAGGCTTTGCCCATGTACCCAACAAAGTATGAGTTAGGGCCCCATTAAAGGGCAACAATGGTTCCGAGGAAGCCTGCCCCGGTTGCTAAATCAATGTAAGGACATTAGTTTTGACCTCCATGGAGAGGAGTTGTAGGTTCAACGCCATCTCTGCACATCTGATGAACACAGCAAAGGAAACACTTTTTTTAGTCAGAGGTCTGGGGGGCGAAATCAACCTCTATCAGGGGATGCATCATCCCACTGGCATTCTGCAGGTCCATGTACACATTGTTCTCATCGCAGTATGGGGGTAACACATCCCTATCATCCACGTGGACATCTCCAAAGGGCGGCAGGCTCTGATCGGAGCCTGGCATGAAGAGTTAGTGGAGCATCTGAGAGCGGCTCCGTGGGTAGCATTTTGTCACAGACTGAAGGGGACAGAGCAGTGTATATTCCAGACAACCTCAGTCGAGGTGGAGACAAGTTCGCTCAGAGCCAGAGACTCTAATCGGTATAGGGTCTTCATCTGGCCCTGATGGAGTTGGTACTGGCATCAATGCTGATGGGACTGGCGCAAATTGTGGTGCTGGAGCCGACTTCTGCACCCAAGTCAGTATAGAATCCAAGGTGGGTTTAAGAGGCACAGTTAGGCTGCACATCTGGAGGCGGCGGGGGTAAGGATGGACATCTGGGCGCACAGGTGACTCCATCACTCCAAGGTCGGAACAAAGTCAACGAAGAGCCACAAAGTGCCATGTACTGGTGTGCAAGAACACTGCAGTGAAAAGCTTCCAGATCCAGCCAGATGCCTGGGCTAGGACTCTGCAGTTGGCAGTATCCATCAGAAAGTGCTCTTTATAGAGGTTGGAAAGTGAAAAAGGAGCCGGACCTCTTGCTTGGGTGTGGGAATGAAAGTGCTCAGCTAGCAGTTCCTGCATTTAACATAACCAAGCCAGCTCTATTTCCAGAGGTGCACCACAGAGTACAAACACCCAAGGATACCTGCCAACAAGACCTAAACCTTCATGTTGGAACAACTCTACTTCTTAAATCCGAACTGTGGCCCTTCAATAGCTCCTCTCACAAGCTCTGGTGCCTTGAAGCCAACACTGAAGGCTTAAGAAGACCTGAAAAGACTTCCTAATTGTTGACCGGTAAGGTCAAACTTCATTCGTTGGAAGTATCTAGGCAAAGCCTTCCTCGTGGAAGGAAACGACCTGCCTGACCGCAGAATTAGAGCATTCTAATGAAAGAAGAGTCCAAGCCAATCTATGAGCCGCCTGACTGGCCAGGAGCCACTGGACAGCCAAAGGAGAAGAACTGACCAAGGGAACAACATGTACAGAGCGGCAAGTAATGTGAAAAAAAAGGCCAGTGACTCACGCTTGTGGCTCAACACACCAACAACAAAGGAATGAGGACAAGAGAATAATTCAACACAGGGTGGGAACCCAGTCTGGGAATTTCTACCTTTTCCAAGAAACTCATCCTGGTGCTAAGGACAAGCCCAGAGGTACTGCTGTAAGCGTCCTAGCCCTGCCATTCTGAAACCTACCTGGGCTCAGAAACACCACCTACAGTCAACTGAGAGTCTCTTTCCCAGTAACTGAGGTCTAGTGGTGCAAGTCACCATTCACAACCCCTTCCCCAATATCCTGGGAAACAGACACTGAGGTTGTTAGAACCCGCAAAGCGACTGGAACAAGAAAATTCTCACTTTGAACAGGAAATTAAATATGGGTCTGTTTCATTTCAAGACGACCATAAACACACTAGGTTGTATCAGGGCAGTTATTGAGTCAAGTTCAAAGGACCCTGGAGGCCCCCACAAAAATATAAATTGAATTGCAAGAAACCAACATACAACTAAAACACAACAAAAAAGGCAAATGTATGTGCAATACATGGATTCCAAACTTTTTTTAATATTGTATTTCTTCATTGAAAGGTTTCAAAAGAAATTAATACTGCTGCATTAAAGATTCTATTTGAAAGAATTGGTACACTACCTCCATTGTTTGATCACGAAAAACAGGTAAAGCACAGAGTAACTCATTTACCAGGTGTAGTAAAGTGCAACTGTTGGCATGGTTACCCCCCCCACTTTTTGCCTAGTGTTGATGCCAACTTTGAATGAAAGTGTGCTGGGACACTGCTAACCAGGCCCCAGCACCAGTGTTCTTTCCCTAAAAACTGTACCTTTGTTTCCACAATTGGCACAGCCCTGCCACACAGTTAAGTCCCTTGTAAAAGATACCCAGGGTGTCAAGGGCCCTATGGCCAGGGAAGGTCTCTAAGGGCTGCAGCATGTATTATGCCACCCTAGGGGACCCCTCATTCAGCACATGCACACTGCCTTGCAGCTTGTGTGTGCTGGTGGGGAGAAGAAGGCAAAGTCGAAATGATATCCCTCTCAGGGTGCCATGCCCACAACCCACTGCCTGTGGCATAGGTAAGTGACCCCTCTAGCCAGACTTACAGCGCTACGGCAGGGTGAACTATACCACAGGTGAGGGTGTAGCTGCATGAGCAATATGCCACTACAGTATATTAGTCACTTTATAGACATTGTAAGTGCAGTGGTAGCTGTATTGAATATATGGTCTGGGAGTTTGTCATCACAAACTCAACAGCACCGCAATGGCTACACTGAATACTGGGAAGTTTGGAATCAAACGTCTTAGCACAATAAACCCACACTGATGCTAGTGTGGGATTTATTGGAAAATGCACACAGAAGGCATCTTAGAGATGCCCCCTGTATGTTATCCCAACAGCTAGTGTAGGACTGACTGGTCTGTGCTAGCCTGCCACTTTCAGACAAGTTTCTGAACACATGAGGTGAGTTCCTTTGTGCACTCTGTGGTCAGAAACAAAGCCTGTCCTGGGTGGAGGTGCTTCATACCTCCCCATGCAGGAGCTGTAACGCCTGGTGGTAAGCCTGAAAGGCTCAAGCCTCGGGTTACAGTGCCCCAGGGCACTCCAGCTAGTGGAGATGCCTGCCCACGGACAAAGCCCCACTTTTGGTGGCAAGTCCAGAGGGAAAATTAGAGAAAACAGGGAGGAGTGACCACCCCAGCCAGGACCACCCCTAAGGTGTCCAGAGCTGAGGTGACCCCCCTCCCTGCAGAATCCTCCACCTTGGTTTGGAGGTCGGGGATCAATAGGGATAGGAATGTGCACCCCTCCCCAAAGGGAGTGGACACATTGGCTTCTGCCTTCTGACCCCTAACATGACCCTAAATCTAGGATTTAAAGGCGTCCCTGAATCCAGCTCACCAGATTCCTGTCGACCTACAAGAAGGACTGCTAAGCTAAAAACCCTCAGTAGGAGGAGGACGACGACACCTGCTTTGGCCCCAGCCCTAATGGCCTGTCTCCTGCTTCAGAGAACCTGCAAAAAGACCACTGTCGTGTCTAGCGGGCCCAGCGACCCTTGCCAACTCCAGAGGACTGCCCTGCACCCAAAAGGACCAAATACTCCTGAGGGCAGCGGCTCTGTCTGAAGTAACCTACAACCAAGGATTGCCACCTCACTCCAGATGCGTGAGTACTGACTTCTGTGCACCCGACGCCCACAGCCCATGTCCAGGTGGTCCACCCAGCAAGAAAGGGTCCCCAGGCGATTGTGAGCAAGAGCCGACCCTGGGTTGATCCCTCCATGACGACACCTGCAGAGGGAATCCAGAGGATCCCCCTGACCGCAAGCTCCGAACGAAGATAACCAACGCCTGAAGAACCACTGCACCCCCAGCCCCTGGAAAAACTGCCCCCCTGGGCAGAATTGACCAGAAGGCGGCCCTCCTCCCTGCTCAGCTGGTGGTTTGCCCGAGAAGCCCACCTCAACCTCGTCTGCACCCTCAGAGTGACACCCGGGGTCCCCTCATAGAGTTGCACTGAAAACATGATGCCCTGTTTGCACCCGGCTGCCATAGTGCCACTGAGGGTGCGTGTTTGGTGCCTACTTGGGGTCCCTCCAGTGCTCTCTTGAACTGCCCCCCCCCCAGTCTGCCCTCCGAAACCGCGGGTACTTACCTGCCAGCAGACTGAGTTCCGAGTGCCCCGGTCTCCATAGGAGCCCACGTGAATTTGGTGCCTCTTTGACCTCTGCACCCGACCGGCCCTGTGTTGCTGGTGCTGGGTGTTTGGGGTTAACTTGAACCCCCAACGACTGACTACCTAAACCCCAGTGATAAGAACTGTAAGTGGTATACTTAGCTGCAAAACCGTACCATCTTTTCTTCCCCCAGGAACTATTAAAAAATACAGTGTCCACTTTTAAAATAGCTTTTTGCCATTTTTAGAAAAACTGTATACATAGATGATTCTATTCAAAGTCCTGATCATATATGCAAAGTACCTTTTTTTTATGTACTTAGCTGCATCTGAATCTTGTGGTTCTAGAAATAAAGTAACAAAACATATTTTTCTATATAAAATCCTAATGGTCTGGAGTTAAGTCATTGAGCGTGTGTTTCTTCTATTGCTTGCGTGTACAACAAATGCTTAACACTACCCTCTGATAAGCATAACTCCTCAACCACACTACCACAAAATAGAGCATTAGAATCTATTTCAGCCTGTGTCAAGCCTCTGGGGAACCCCTGGACTCTGTGCAGACTATATCTCATTTTGATATAGTATGTACAGAGCAAGATTCCTACACCAGGTCAAACACTAAGGATTAAAAAGATACAATATGCATAATCGGCAATCAATATTTATCCATCTTCTAAAACAAGATATGCAAATCCTTGATCTCAGAACATCAGGACAGTGCAACATTTCATGCAAGCAGGGATGAGACTAAGCGGCAAGAAATGCCAGGCAATAACATGAAGTGTCAGATAATGTTTGTCCTACTTAAAAAGAAGTTCAGATTGCAAAAAATTATACCTTATTTAAGAGGTGGGATGAGTGCAGAAAGCCAACGTGTGTGCCTTGTGTCAGGGAGAAGCCTTCACAGCTACATGGAAGGCGGAAGAAATGTGCTTTAAGAAATGTTAAATGCCCAAATGTAAGAGTATACTTGTAAAGCACAGGTCATCGCTCACGACAAAGGTCTGTTACTACTGTATAGGTTCCGGTAGTGGACTATGCAGATCCAAAAGGCCCTGGATCCAGAAAGTGCACTGGCTTGGTGAATCCGCATGGCCCTGCATCTCAAGATGTTGCTACTTTGAGGATCTCTATGGCGAGCTCCGAGGATCCTCAGGGCCCTGGATCCAGAAAGGGTGCTGATTCTGTGAATCTGCATGGCCCTGCATCTCGAGATGCTGCTACTTTGAGGATCTCGATGGCGGGCTCCACGGATCCGCAGGACCCTGGATCCAGAAAGGGCGCTGGCCCTGTGAATCTGCATGGCCCTGCATCTCGAGATGCTGCTACTTTGAGGATCTCGATGGCGGGCTCCACGGATCCGCAGGACCCTGGATCCAGAAAGGGCGCTGGCCCTGTGAATCTGCATGGCCCTGCATCTCGAGATGCTGCTACTTTGAGGATCTCGATGGCGGGCTCCACGGATCCGCAGGACCCTGGATCCAGAAAGGGCGCTGGCCCTGTGAATCTGCATGGCCCTGCATCTCGAGATGCTGCTACTTTGAGGATCTCGATGGCGGGCTCCACGGATCCGCAGGACCCTGGATCCAGAAAGAGCGCTGGCCCTGTGAATCTGCATGGCCCTGCATCTCGAGATGCTGCTACTTTGAGGATCTCTATGGCGGGCTCCACGGATCCGCAGGACCCTGGAGCCAGAAAGGGCGCTGGCCCTGTGAATCTGCATGGCCCTGCATCTCGAGATGCTGCTACTTTGAGGATCTCGATGGCTGGCTCCACGGATCCGCAGGGCCCTGGAGCCAGAGAGGGCGCTGGCCCTGTGAAGCTGCATGGCCCTGCATCTCGAGATGCTGCTACTTTGAGGATCTCGATGGCTGGCTCCACGGATCCGCAGGGCCCTGGAGCCAGAGAGGCTTGCACTGTAGATTTCCATGGCTTGCGATTTACCGCGCTCAATGGTTCAGAGGATTCAGAAGGCTCTGGATGCACATGGTGCAGGAACCACAAAGGGTGCTGGTTTTGGGGATCAGCACGGCAATGGATCCATTGCAGGTGTGCCTTGGCAGACCCAGGTGGCCGGACCTGCAGATCCGCATGGTGCTTAACCCCACATGATACGGCTGCACTTTTGTTTTCGATTCTTGGCCATGCTTCGCCGTCTGCCTTATGGCCGATGGATGAGTCAGCTCTCACCTCGCTTCCTATCTCCGAGCACCATGGGTTCATGCTGGAGCTCAGAGTGAAGCCGGGATTTCCTCCTCTGTCGACACTGCTTCCCATGCACAGGAGGTTTACCTCCTCTAGGTGGGATCCAGGCTGCTCTTCACAAGGGCCAAGGCATGACGACGCGTCGCCTTCATCGTCTTCTTTATTTAGTGCCTGAATGCAGACCCATTGTCCTCCGGAAATCCATCCACTGACCGCACTGGAGGACTGAGCTGTCCTTTCAGCCACCTTCAGTGATCTCTGGGATCCTCCGTGTAGGACCCTCTGTTCATCAGAGAGTACTGTCCCTCCCTTCACCCCGTTAATGCCCAGGACCCCCAGTCCACACCCTACTCTCCCTCCCTTCACCCCATTAACGTCCAGGACCCCAGTATACACCCTGCTGTTCCTCCCTTCACCCACAGATCCTTATGGCCCCTCCAGTTGAATGATGCACACGGGCCCCTGTAATTGGTGGCTGTGTTAACGAGGTGCGCGACGCGCCTGCTCGTTAGTTTATATGCAAATCTACTTATTAACAGCTCGGCGAGGTATGTGCTGCTCGCCTGCGTTGTGTTGTGTTCCTCATCTGCATATTCATGCCCTCACAGCTTAGCGCCATATTATCCCGTGAATTCTCATTACTCTTGCAGGTGCCCATTGCATGAGACGTTGGCTTCAGCCTGCAAGCCAGCATCCTCCCAGCTCATGAGATGCAGTGACAATATGTGCCTGCCCTGCAGGGGGCGCTGCGGAGCGGAAGAGGCCCTGGCAGTCTGCTCTGAATCTTTTATTCCCAGTGCGGACGATTCATGTGTGGTGCTAAGCGCTGTATAAAATCAAAGACCCTAACGGGGGCTGGTGATGGAGCCTCTACAGATGTGATGTACTGTGGTCTAACCTCTGCACCTACTGGGGGCATCTTCAAGGGCATCTATACCCTAAGGGTAGAGCCAGACGGATCAGCTCATATGTCAGAAAACAGCAAGGGCGGGACGAGTGCCCCACATTTTCAATCATACTTTCTATTGGCACCATTGGCCAGGACTAGAGGACCTGAAGTCATGGGATTGAGGCTTCTTGCAAGAGTCCATCAACACAGCAGAAGATTGGTTCCTGGTAATGCGTTTGCTTGGGCCGGGAGCCCAAATGCCGTAAGGATAACCACATGATCAAGACTCACTGGACACTGATGGGCCTTCGGTAACACTTTCTGGTGGATACTCAATCTAACCGCAGATTCCTCATCTTTTGAGTTTCAATTTCACTAGGTGCCAGGCTGGATTGCGCAATTTTCCATTGCAATAGGTCTTCCACGAGACTGCAGCACACTCATTTCATCTCCACGCAGCAGTTTATTAGTGCAGTTTACTTTTTAACCCTTCTGCGCCTTCAAACGTAGATCACCCGTGACAAAAGGGAAGAATAATGTGCAAATATGGAACTGTTTTAGAACTCAAACTCTAAAAGTTCACTCGACTGAACAGAGGAAAAAACAGGATGGTGAGGAATCTGAGGTTAGATAAAGTGTTCACTATGAAGAGTTTTATTGAAGGCAAGCAATTTGTTCTTCTGGTAGATTCTTCTAATCGCAGAGTCCTCACCTTTTGAGTAGATCCTAAGAGAAGTACCTTTCAAACTGTTAAGAGCCAAGGAGTGGACTTGCACCCGGAAGTCCTGCAGGACTAAGTGGGCTAAAAGGCGATTTCCCTGTGTGTGGCCTGATTGTCCAGACAGTAATGCTTGAAGGTGTGTATGGTCACCCATGGAGCAGTCCAGCAGTTGTCCAAAAGGAAACATCTGTCCCCAGTGCGGTTGTGGCTGAACTGGCCACGTAGAATGGGCTTGAAGGCCATCAGGAGACTCCTTCAGCCTGGGCAGAGCATGTCAATGCACAGGGCAATCCACCTAGATAGGATTCATTTCTGGACTTTGTTTCCTTTCTATGCAACAGGAAAGCAGACAATAAGCTGTCCATCCACCTGGCGCACCTTTGTGCGCTGAATGTAAAGCTAAGAGGTTCTTTCTGGTCCTTAAGGTGAAGCCTCGTCTCTCCCTTAGCGGGGATCGAGAGAGAAAAAAATCGCAGGGAGAGATGGACTGTCCCACATTAAAGGACAATACCACGTTCAGCAAAAATGGACGTATGGGTTTGCAGCACCAATTTATCTGGGGAAAGGTGACGGACAGCGCAGAGAAGTAACTGCAGTGAGAAATACTGTATCAATAATTTTTTATATCAGAGAAGCATGCAGATTGGCTCAAAGGGAGTTAATGTTAAGAACATATGGACCAATCTGAGGTTCCATTGAGGCATGATGAAGAGTACAGCTGGACAAAACACGTGACACCCTTCAAAAAAGGCAACACAACTGGTGACTTGAATACTAATGGTTAATCGGGCAGGAAAGGTCCAACGAATAGCCTATGGCAGTGCTCCCCAGGAAGCCTTCCTGGGCCACTGATGGACCAAATAAACATCTGACAGTTTGGCCTGAAGAGGGTCACCTTGACTTCTCGCACTTCACCCAACGACCTTGATAAATAGATTTTTGTTAGATGAGGCTTAGATACAAGGATAACATCTATTACTTTCAGCAGGTAAATCAAATCTGCGGAGTTACAGCCTCAATCCCCACAGATGGAAGTGAAGGTTTTAGAGATTCAGGTAAGGAATCCCGCTCTGTTGCGGAGATGAGGTCATTCTGAAGTGGTAGCCAGATCAGGAGGCAACTGCTCAGACAACTGATCAGGGTACCACTCTGTCCAGGCACAGGATCCAGGACTGCACATTGCCCCACTTATTGCACTGCCAGATACCGGTGAGACCTGAACCGGCTTTCCCTTTGATAAACGCGAGGAAAACTTTCCGAGCCAAATGAAGGCGAGAAGTTCTTTTATGTTGAGGGGGAACTTGTGCTCTGCTGACCGCCGATGGTCTGATCTCCCAGATGACCACCCCAACAGAGAGAATGCATCGGTACCTACTGTGCTTTCAGGGTGGGGTAAGAACAACAGTTTGTTGAGGGCCAGCTCGGCGTCTAACAACTTAAGGCCATAGGCTGCCTCCTACGAAATACAGATGCTGTCCGAAAGGCTGCCCCAGTGCAGAGGCACAGCAGATGAAGGTTTCACTGCAAGGCCAACATGTGCCAACAGGCACGTGGGACCAGCAAAATGCACAAGGCCAAGAGGCCAGGAAGTCTCAGAACCGGGATCATAAACTGAGTGCCCCGGGCTCAGTACAGGGAAGGCAAAGCTTTGAACTCCAGGAACTTGGGGGCATTATTGAAAAACAGCAGAAGCAAACCGAGCTGTGGCACAGGAGTAGAGGCTTGGGCCAATGCTGGTAGGGCGCCTGATAAAAGGCTCAACAGGGTTAGTTGGCACTGGGTTTGGGCATGTCGGTCTGAGTGTAACTGGTGCCCCTTCAGCTTCATGGGGCCTGAAGGATCTGGCATTGCTCTGAAAAGCTCAGCACTGCCCGTCCAAAGGCCAATATTTACTGCGGGAGGTTGGCAATGGCCCAAGGAACCTGGGGTGTGCTGGACCAGCCTTCAAACAGGCTCAGCGGTGGATAGTGGCAGCGGAGTCAGGTCCTTGGGAGTACCGACTGTGACTTCTCTCGAAAGAGATGGGGGCAGAGAGGAGAACTTGCATGGACACTATTGGTGCAAAGTGTCTGTAAACTTCGAATTCCTGAACACAGTGATCTGGGTCAGTACCAGGTCCTGAATTAGGAGCCGTCCGCTGCTTGAAGACCGACTTATATTTTTGTGTTTATATTAATAACTTCACCGCCCGCTTCGGGTGCACCAGGGAGCACTTGTTGCCCAACTGCCAGTGATGCCCAGACCCTGGACACCACAGGCAGACATCATGTGGATCTGTGACTGACTTCTGCTTCCTGCAGTCCTGGCATGACTTCAAGCCTGTGGTTTCTGGAGAGGACAGTTGTCTTGCATCCTTGTCTTTATGGAAAAAATGCATTTGTTGGTGTTGGTGAACATCCACAGACTTGGGAGATGAATTCCAGGTTGCCATCGAAGGGTGTGGTAAAGAAGGATCCTACGCAATCCTGCTGGGAGGCGCCTATATGGCTCGGTTCCATCACTTCTGGAGGCGGAGTTATGTGATTGCGGAGGCTGATGGGCACCCTCCAGGCATACTGGAGCAATTGCTATGGAAATGTTTTGGTTCTAGTTTGACACCTGGGGACATTCAGAAGAGGAACATGCAATCAGATGCATGCATTAGAAATACAATGTTTGTACCAGTTGGGGAGCACCGGTAGACAGCAAGAGTCATCCAACGCTTTCGCTGATCGTGGGGACCAGCATCCTTCTCTCTGTCCCAGAGAAGTCTCCAGTTGGAAGTGGTCAAGGCAGATGTGGAGTGCCCTCAGGCGGAGCTCAGCAGAAGGCTCTTGTTGGAATGACCATGCAGGGCAGGAGCGAGCGTCACCGAAGTATGTAAATCCCTCTCCGAGCAAAGGGAAGAGGACAGACGCCCCCCAACCCACGATGCTGGGCCAGCTTTGGAGAAGGGCTTGTGAGCCATAAGTAAGTGCAGGCAGCCAAGTACACTGAATGAGATAAAGCAGCGAGCGAGCCCGCCTTGTGCAGACACCACACGTATGTGCTACTTCAAACATGGACACACGCGTCTTGTCACATATCTAAGCCTACAGCAGAAGTGCTGTCAGGGTTCAGCCTCTTATTAAGTGATAGAAAGTTTTGCTTTTAACTGGCCTATTTTAAATACCTCTAAATAAGCCTCCAATTGTATAAGAAGTGATGGCTATTTCTGGACATTCAGTGAATGTGAAGTACTGTGCAACGCTGCAGTAAAAACAAGCACTGACACCTCCTACAGAGCCTGGACAAGCGCCTCCAGGTACTCACTTGCTGATCAATGCTATGCTACAGGAATGTAAGTGTACCTGTGGAACAGGTAAATTACCTGCAGCATCCAGCATGGATACTGCCGGGTAATCAAAGGAGGCCGCCCCACCTCTCACACAGGGGAACAGAATGCCTGGTCCCTCTTATAAACACAGTCTTGAGCGGTCTCTCAGCTCAACCTCGGACAAGCAGCGCCAGGACTCCTGCACCTCTCACGTACAGAGAATAGTCTTCGCGTTTCCCACAGACACAGTGACAAGTACCTCCTCCACCACTCGTGAACACACCCCTGGGCTGCCTCATCGCCCCCACATCCATCAACGCCAGGGTCTCATGGGGCACATCCTGCTCTCACATCACTCAAAGCCAGGCCTTCCTCGCACCCATCACAAGCACGTGTGCACTCACGCCTCCACCTGCGCGTGCCTAGTGGAGTGAGCGCACGAGCCGAGCATCTGGTTGGATCTCTAGTAGATGGCACCGTGCTTGGGACTAACTTCAGAGGGCCTGCGCCTGACCCCACTGGCACCCCCAGTATACCCACACTTGTCAGAGGCCGCAAGCATGCACCCTGCTTGGACAGGAGAAAGAGAAGAGAAACAGCGGCCAGTAAGTGTGCCCACTCCCCTTCCACCGTCTCTCAGCTTGGACCCACATGTGCCCCGAGTGACCATCAAGGGCACAGGCCAGATCATCCCACATCTGTGATGGACAACGGGTGTCACTGCTGACAGGCGTGTTTGGCCAAGTCGCTTCTGTCTGAATGATGCCCTAAAGAGACACTGCCTCTCCCATGTTCTAGAACAGCCGGACCCAGCACCCCTTACCCTTGGACCCAGGTCAGAGGGCACAGCATTTCTTACTTCCTGTCCCTGGGCTGCCCAACCCATCAGGAGGCTACTCTGGTGCAGACAACGGGATGCAGTTGTCAGCTGTGGAAAGGACTCGGGCCCTCTCTCATCGGGCTCCCCGTGACCAAGCCATTGGCATCCGGACCAGGGACACCAGGACAGGTACAAACGGAGGGGACGAGCATCCTGTTCCCATGGCCGACTCCTGCTCTCGGTCAGGGCTATATTTACGCCAACTCTGGACGAGCAGTGGCCGGGAAGACAAAACACAACACGTCAACAGGAAGCAGAGGAAACGGAAGGCCAAAGAGTTGAGGCCAGGGCTTGCTGGGCAAGTGCAGGGCACTGACCCCTTCCAAATGGCTTTGGTGAGAGAGAAGGCCGCTGGCCAAAGGGGGTGACTTCCAAAGGGCCTGCGATCCACCAGTGCCTCTCACAGGTATGCAGAGTGACAATAGGCAGTGGGTTATGCTATGTGACGGCTAACGCACAAATTCACGCTCCAAGGAGCCTCTCGTTGCAGAAGTTCACCCGGTACCCTAAGAGGATGTTATGATCGCAGTCATCAACATGGCACAAATGTACAATGAAGCTCGCCCAATGAGCACCACTGCCCCAGATACTCTCAACACCTCCAGTTCTTGAGCCATGATGAGGCTACAAGCTGGGCTTGCACATTCCCAAGGTCAATGCTGTGGTGGCAGAACTGCCCTCATCCTGGCACGCAGTGTCCTTAAAGGGGAGGGAGAGCATCCCCCAGCTCCCATGCACCCCTCAATGCAGCATGCACGAGACAGACACCACCAGGTGACACCTCTGCACCACCTGGAGGATGGTAGGAACCAGGCCACAGTTGTGTCAGGACCCAGCTTCAATATGGAAGATGGAGATTACAGGCTTCTCTAACAAGTAGCTCGGGAGCTACAGGCAGCTCTCCGGTTGCCAGAAAGTAGCTCTCCTGTGTGCTTCCCAGAGACTACAACATTAGAAAATTTTGTTTGGTTGAATTAGTTTATGTAACTCAAAATTTAAAAATGTGTATTCCAGATGAAAACGTGTATCACTTCAGAATGCACAAGCGGAAGTCTGGAGAAAAATAGATTTCCAAATATATTTGAAGCTAATATTCGAGTGATGAATCATGCAATATTTCCAATATTGTTACCTTGCTGTCAGCAGTGGCTGTCATATACTGCGCATGTAGGCGCATTCCAAATGGAAAAGGCCTCTTTGCTTTACTACTGGCAACCCTGTCTAAGGCACTGAGGCGATCACTGCTAGCCGCCAGCGGTCCGTGGCCACGCGTGGGACAAACGTTTTAGTTAGCAGAGAGATTTGAAACTAGACAGAGATCTTGGATAATTTTAAAATAACTAGGGGTAGGTGAAGAATCCCACTCCAACATTGGAGTTTCCGGAGTTTTCCGCACTCTGCGAGGAGTACCGAAAAACTCCACAAAGTGACATGATGCAGGTTTTTTCTCTAGCGCGGCTCACTAACGTTAAGTTGGCGAGCCAAAGCATGAGAAATTGCAAAGTTGGCAGACAAGATGTCTGGTCACAGAGGGTCGCTACCTCTCGCGTTCAGAAAGGTGCCGCTCACGTTGAGGAAGCTGCCACTCAAGGAAAAAATATACTAGAGCGGTGGAAAAGTTAGCGCCCTCTGGTGCTCTACGTGATGTCATTCGCACTAATTTTACAGCACAAGGACAAACTCCTGGCGCTGAAAATCAGCACAAACAGCATGACTTACCCAAATTCCGCCACTCGCGGAACTCTGCGAAGCGTGGCAGAGTTTTTTCGGCACTTCGCAGAGATCCACATGGCAGAACTCTGCGAACTCCACCCGGGTCTACAAATAACTTGGATAGGTTTCGCCATACCAGCGGAATGGCACACTCTACTCTCACTTCCAGGCGGAGAAAAGGAATGAACCAGAGGTCGGCAGGAGTTTCAGAGACAAACATACAGCAAGCCTGCTGAACTGCAGCAACTATACTTCTGACAGCAAAGCCGACTGCCAGGCTGGGCCGAGCCTAGGGCGCTGGTCCATCGAGCCCATCCTCGCTCTCCCACAGGAAGGATGCTCTGTTCTGTCCTCCAGGCCTACACTGCCCGACATCAAGTTACTTAAAAGTGCCAGAAATGTGTGTGCACCAGATGTCAGGACCAGGTAAGGTGGAGGTGTGTCAATGGGCAGGGGTACTGGTACCACAGCAGAGAAGGACCCGAAACATTTCAAATACCTTGGTTTCTAAACAAAGAGGAACACTCCAGATATACAGAGGAAACACATTTCATATACTTTGTTTTGTAAATTTCGGCCTCTAATTTCAAGCAAACCAGAAAAATTTCACATATTGCAGCTTTGTAGAGTATGTTGTCCCCAAAACCATCACAAATAGATCACTGCGAAGGGACAGCATATCACGAAAATTAACAATAGCAAACATATTTTAGTGTCTTAGCCAAAGGAACGAAGTAAGTATGTCAGGAGTAAATCCACGCAGGAGACCTGCAGGGGTACAGTCTTCGTCACACCCTACATGGTGCATGTACCAATAGTTGAACATTCCATACACCGGATATGGACTGTCACACCCTACGTGGTGCACGAAGCCACAACATAACATTCCATACACCAGATATGGACTGTCACACCCTTCGTGGTGCACGAAGCCACAACATAACGTTCCACACACTGGGTACGGACTGTCACACCCTACATGGTGCAGGAGCCCACAGTATAACATTCCATACACCGGATACGGACTGTCACAGCCTACATGGTGCTTGAACCCCCAGTATTACATTCCATACACGGAAACGGACTCCGTCACACAACAAATATAACATTCCATACACCGGACATGGACTGTCACACCCTACATGGTGCAGGAGCCCACAGTATAACATTCCATACACCGGATACGGACTGTCACACCCTACATGGTGCAGGAGCCCACAGTATAACATTCCATACACCGGATACGGACTGTCACACCCTACATGGTGCTTGAACCCTCAGTATAACATTCCACACACCGGATAGGGACTGTCACACCCTACATGGTGCTTGAACCCCCAGTATTACATTCCATACACCAGCTACGGACTACGACACACCACAAATAACATTCTGGATATGGACCGTCACACCCTACAGTACAACATTTGATAAACAAATCGAGAGCCAGCCGCAAACACCACAGCGCACCACCACCCAACATACCCCACCCGGCCACCTACCTCGGTGGTGTTGACTCGTCCCTCCTGGAAGGAGCACTCCGCGGCGTTGTTGGTGCAGACGTGTCGGTACTTGCACCAGTGGCAGGAGTAGTGGCTGCTCACACAGGAGAGGCACCTGAGAAGAAGGGAGAGACCGCAAGGCACCAGGTCAGTGTGGGTGGGTAAGAACGTGGCAATGGTCGCGTGTGAGGGCATCACTGCAGGGTCAGGGCCACCACTAGGCTCGTCCATCCTAAGCCCCAATGTTTCTTCAGAGAGAGACCTTCCGAGCACCATGCCCAAATCCTCACCCCTTGAAACCTCAAAGTGGTAGGTTCCAGCCCACGCTGCAAGGCTTCCGCCATGTCTCGTGCGCCTCCTCAAAGGCCTGTTTGAGGAACACAAGGTAGTCCCTAGTCTGCATGAAGCCCCAATGAGACCAGCTGGGCCCCGCTGCTCCTTGACCACTCACCGCTTCTCTGCTCGGGTATTGGGTACCTACCTGGGACAGATAATGTCAATTCTGGTGCAGAGGACCCTCGGACTTGCCGCATATGACAGAGTGCAACACACACGCTATAAAACAAATGTAAGGCTCCTTTGGGGAGAAAGCATGTGAACTGAGGACGGACTCCCCGTCTAGGCCCTGTTTCCCACTCGTGTTCAGATAAGACAGTGGCAGCCACAAATTAATCTGTGTACCCTGTGGCAAAGGCAGCGATTGGTGGCCCATGCACGGATCCATCCACAGCAGACTCTAGGAAACTCAGGGTCCTGTATGATCCAGAGGGGCAGGAGAGCATGCTGTAACCCCCTCCACCATCACCATAAAGAAAAGAGTACTGGGACATATGGATGAAGGCCAGCGAGGCAGGGCATGGGAAAGCAACTAGGCTTAGTCCATAGGCGTCGGCGACCAAGTCAGTGTTCTGTGTCCCACTCAAACTTAGAAACCGGGACCCAGGCATTTAGTGGCAGGATAGCAAAACTGGTCAAGAATCGAAGGGGGGGGGGGGGGGTGCCTTGTACACCTCAAGTGCTGATGAGTTCAGGGGAGCCAGGACTGAAACGCAAGAGACCAGGTGATGGAGAGCCCATTAACTGAAAGCATGTGTAGACCAGACTCCCTTTCCATGCAACGAGGCCAGGCTCTACCTGAATGTATTCATTTGATTTGAAGTTTTATAAAAAGCACTCTATGTGCACGGATCCGCCTCACGCAATACTCAAGGTAAGCAGGCCACCGCAGCACGAGCTGGTCGTGGGGGCCTGTGAGGGGATGCTGGGTCTACAGATCCAGTTTTGGGAAGGGTTTGTGTGATCTTCATGATTAAGTAGTGTTTTCAGCATCCAATAACAAGGTTTTATATGCAACAGAAACACACGGTTGTTGGTACTAAGATTGTTCTTCAGTTGGTGAACTGACACAGCACATGGTTGCAGGATACCCTTAATGTGGTAGTTTCATGTCCCACTTCCCAGGTGCCTAACTCTAGTTCCATCTTCACTTCCCTGGTTGTCTGACTCTGGGTGGCCCGACTCCATCTTGCACGTTCATGGTTCTCTACCGCTGGCTGACCCGACGCCAGCTCTCATGTCCTAGTTCACTGACTGACTAGTAAACTCCATCTCTCATCCTCCTCAGATCTAACTCTGGATGGCCTGCCTGCATCTCACACGTCAATGGTTCTCTACTGCTTGCTGGCCCAACTCTAGCTGTCAGGTGACCGTTTTTTTGTTTTTTTTTTACTCCGAAGACCATGGTCCTTTCTCTATATTTGGGTTGTCTGGCTCCATGTTCCACTTTTCTTGTTTTTGCCTATACGGTTGGCCTGGTTCCTTCTCCCGCCTCCTCAGTTCCTCTACCTATGGAAGGCTGTGCTTCATCTGACATCTCCCTGGCCCTACAACTCTCGGGTGGCTGGGTCCATCTCCCATCTCTCGAGTTCTCTACCTCTGGCTGGCCTTGTTTCATCTCTCTGGTTCTCTGACTGACTGGCCAAGCTTCTTCTCCTTTCTTTTACAAATCTGTCTGGCCTTGATCCATCTCTCACCTTTCCTATTCCCCGAATCTGGATAGCCTGGATCCTTCTCCCTAGTTTTGAGACTCTGGCTGGCCTTGCTTTATCTCCTACTTCCCTGGCTCTCGACTCTGGCTTGCCCAGGTTCATCTCTCTGGTTCCACAGCTCTGGCTGGCCCGGCTCCACCTCGCAGGTTTCTCTGGCTGGCCCGGGTCCACCTAGCAAGTTCTCTGGCTGGCTGGCCCGGCTCCACCTCGCAGGTTCTCTGGCTGGCTGGCCCGGCTCCACCTCGCAGGTTCTCTGGCTGGCTGGCCCGGCTCCACCTCGCAGGTTCTCTGGCTGGCTGGCCCGGCTCCACCTCGCAGGTTCTCTGGCTGGCTGGCCCGGCTCCACCTCGCAGGTTCTCTGGCTGGCTGGCCCGGCTCCACCTCGCAGGTTCTCTGGCTGGCTGGCCCGGCTCCACCTCGCAGGTTCTCTGGCTGGCTGGCTCGGCTCCACCTCGCAGGTGCTCTGGCTGGCTGGCTCGGCTCCACCTCGCAGGTTCTCTGTCCTCGCAGGTTCTCTGTCTGGCTGGCTCGGCTCCACCTCGCAGGTGCTCTGGCTGGCTGGCTCGGCTCCACCTCGCAGGTTCTCTGTCCTCGCAGGTTCTCCGTCTGGCTGGCTCGGCTCCACCTCGCAGGTTCTCTGGCTGGCTGGCTCGGCTCCACCTCGCAGGTTCTCTGGCTGGCTGGCCCGGCTCCACCTCGCAGGTTCTCTGGCTGGTGTGGTGGCTGGCCCGGCTCCAGCTCGCAGGTTGTCTGGTTCTCTGGCTGGTTCGGCCCCATCTCACTGGTTCTCTGGTTGGTCTGGCTGGCTGGGCTCCATCTTGAACGCCTCCACCTCTCCATAGCTCCTTCGCCTCATTCTCACAGGCTCTCTCCGCTTCCTGCCCAGTTCCGAGAGGCTCCCAGAAGCCCCGGTTAGCAGCCCAGGTTCACAGTATTGTTTCCCCGTCAAGTGGCTCTCTCTGGCCTCACTTCCTGCCATCAAGCGTCGAGCATTATTTACTGTTAGTTTAGAAAGAACGGATATTACCAAGTCTTTGAGCAGAGATTGTTTTTTCCAGGGGGGGATGTCTCCCACGGACTATTCACAGACTGAGGCGGCCAGGAGCCTTCAATAAGGAGGTGGCGGCTGGGGTGGGGGCCGCAGCGGGGGTGCAAAGAACTTCCAGCCATTCAGTAATAAAAAGTAATTTCCTATTAGTTTCCTTTGAACAACTTCTTTTATATGTTAGCGCTCCGAGGCACCTGCCCCAGCACTAAGCTCGGCTCAGCCTCGGTGGCAGGCTCCCCTTACCGGACGCCACTTCCCAGGCCTTGGCTTGAACCTTTCTGTGCCAAGAGGGGCCACAAGGCGAGAAGCAGCCGGCTCTGCGGAGCCCACGTGACATCACAGGGGGCCTCCAGGAGATGGGCTCGGGCCACGACTGATAGGACGAGGCCTGAGCATCAACATGTGGCCTCGGTGAGCATTGCTCAGGTGGTTTAAGCAACACGGGCCTGATTTAGATCTTGGTGGAGGGGAATACTCTAACATCCTGTCCGAACCCATTATATCGTAATACGGCCGATGAAATATCTGTCACAGTTAAGACAGAGAATTCCTTCCGCCCAGACCTAAATCAGGCCTTTTGTTCACTCAACGTGACAAAGGGCTTGATGTAGGTCTTGGTGGAGGGGAATACTCTAACATCCCGTCCACCGTATTACAAACCCATTATATCCTACGGAGATCGTAATACGACGATGGGATATCTGTTCTTACCGCCCAGACCTAAATCAGGCCCTTTGTTCACACACTGATTTAGATATTGGCAGAGGGGAATACTCCGACACAAACATGACGGATATCCCGTCCACCGTATTACGATCCCAATATACCCTCTGGAGATCGTAATATGGTGAACGGGATATCAGTCACGCTTGTGAAGGAGTGTTCCACCCGCAGAAATCGAAATCAGGCCCCAAATCTCCAGTCCCAATAAGGACTTGCTAAACCTACCAGGCCCTTCCTTGGAGAGTTTTGGATTCCCACCCTCTCACCATCAGTTCTTAGCTGATCTTTACAGTTTACAGAATACAGCCTGCTTGGATTATACAAGAATAAGAACCTTCACACAACTTGGAGGCTTTGTGGTTCTCAAATCGGACAAACCGTGATAACGAGGCAGTTTTTTTCAACCGAATGTTTCATTCGCTACTTGCAGGAATTGTCAGTTGTCTACTCTTCATTACGTCATGTCTGGGGTATGGGGCATTCCCAGGGATAGCCTTGAAAAAGTCAAAAAAATGGACGAAACAGGTGTCGGGTGAATCATCTGTATTCCGTTATTACTGGCACAACCATTGTTTGAAAGTACCAAGGAGTAGTAAAAACATCACTGATCACGCTATACAAGGTCTGGACTTAGTTGAGATAACGTATAATTGCAATCTTTCTAAAACACTTTTCACTTCAGTTTGCAATAGGGTGCTAGTCCTACAGATCTCTTCATGTTTACATGCATTGCAAGTGCTCCTCCATAAATATTGCAATGTACTCTCAGCCAGCTGGAGTTGGCTCTGGGCTAATGTCAAGGTCTGGTGATATGAGCACACAGGTCTCGGGCTACCACCACCGGTGGAGCTGGGGTCAGGTATGAGGGCTGCATGCATGCAGATCTAGCTCCACATCTCCGGATAGAACCGCCTGCAACTCTGGGACCGGAACGAGTGCGGGACAGGTAAGAGTAGGACTGGCTGCGCATCCAGGAAGACCCACTGGCAGCGCTGCTAGTGGGTGTAGGGACAGGTAGGAGGCTAGCACCAAGTCTGGATACAGGCACTAGGCTGAGATCTCTCATGGATGTTGGGACAGGTTTAGGGTTAGCATCGCTTGTGAGTGCAAGGTTGGGTATGAGTGTAAGGCTGCCTGTAGATCCAGGACAACTCATGGAAGTACTAGGCTGCAATTTCCCCTGGATGTAGGGTCAGGTACTAGGTTGGGATCGCTCCTGGATGTAGGGTCAGGTACTAGGTTGGGATCGCTCCTGGATGTAGGGGCAGGTACTAGGTTGGGATTGCTCCTCGATGTAGGGGCAGGTACTAGGTTGGGATCACTCCTGGATGTGGCGGCAGGTACAAGGTTGGGATCGCTCCTGGATGTAGGGGCAGGTACTAGGTTGGGATCGCTCCTGGATGTAGGGGCAGGTACTAGGCTGCAATCGCCCCTGGATGTAGGGGCAGGTAGGAGGGTTGGGATCGCTCCTGGATGTAGGGACAGGTACTAGGTTAGGATCGCTCCTGGATGTAGGGTCAGGTACTAGGATGGGATCGCTCCTGGATGTAGGCGCAGGTACTAGGATGGGATCGCTCCTGGATGTAGGGGCAGGTACTAGGATGGGATCGCTCCTGGATGTAGGGGCAGGTACAAGGCTGGGATCGCTCCTGAATGTAGGGGCAGGTACAAGGCTGGGATCGCTCCTGGATGTAGGGGCAGGTACTAGGATGGGATCGCTCCTGGATGTAGGGACAGGTACTAGGCTGGGATCGCTCCTGGATGTAGGGACAGGTACTAGGCTGGGATCGCTCCTGGATGTAGGGACAGGTACTAGGCTGGGATCGCTCCTGGATGTAGGGCCAGGTACTAGGCTGCGATCGCTCCTGGATGTAGGGTCAGGTACTAGGCTGCCATCGCTCCTGGATGTAGGGTCAGGTACTAGGCTGCGTTCGCTCCTGGATGTAGGGACAGGTACTAGGCTGCAATCGCCCCGTGATGTAGGGGCAGGTACTAGGATGGGATCGCTCCTGGATGTAGGGAGAGGTAATAGGATGGGATCGCTCCTGGACGTAGAGGCAGTTACTAGGCTGGGATCGCTCCTGGATGTAGGGAGAGGTTTAAGGTTAGCATCACTAGTGAGTGCAAGGTCGGGTATGAGTGTAAGGCTGCCTGTAGATCCAGGACAACTCATGGAAGTACTAGGCTGCGATCGCTCCTGGATGTAGGGTCTGGTACTAGGTTGGGATCGCTCCTGGATGTAGAGTCAGGTACTAGGTTGGGATCGCTCCTGGATGTAGGGTCAGGTACTGGGATGGGATCGCTCATGGATGTAGTGTCAGGTACTAGGATGGGATCGCTCCTGGATGTAGGGGCAGGTACTAGGCTGGAATCGCTCCTGAATGTAGGGGCAGGTACTAGGATAGGATCGCTCCTGGATGTAGGGAGAGGTACTAGGCTAGAAGGGAGAGGTACTAGGTTGGGATCGCTCCTAGATGTAGGGAGAGGTACTAGGCTGGGATGGCTCCTGGATGGAGGGGCAGGTGCTAGGTTGGGACCGCTCCTGGATGTAGGGACAGGTACTAGGTTGGGATCAGTCCTGGATGTAGGGTCAGGTACTAGGTTGGGATCGCTCCTGGATGTAGGGACGGGTACTAGGTTGGGATCGCTCCTGGATGTAGGGTCAGGTAGTAGGCTGCGATCGCCCCTGGATGTAGGGGCGGGTACTAGGCTGGGATCGCTCCTGGATGTAGGGGCAGGTACTAGGATGGGATCGCTCCTGGATGTAGGGGCAGGTACTAGGATGGGATCGCTCCTGGATGTAGGGTCAGGTACTAGGTTGCGATCGCTCCTGGATGTAGGGTCAGGTACTAGGTTGCGATCGCTCCTGGATGTAGGGTCAGGTACTAGGATGGGATCGCTCCTGGATGTAGGGGCAGGTACTAGGATGGGATCGCTCCTGGATGTAGGGGCAGGTACTAGGCTGGGATCTCTCATGGATATTTGGCCATGTTCATCGCTTGTGAATGCAAGGTCGGGTATGAGTGTAGGGCTGCCTGTCGATCCAGGACAACTCATGGAAGTACTAGGTTGGGATAGCTCCTGGATGTAGGGGCAGGTACTAGGCTGGGATTGCTCCTGGATGTAGGGGCAGGTACTAGTCTGGGATCGCTCTTGGATGTAGGGGCAGGTACTAGGATGGGATCTCTCCTGGATGTAGGGGCAGGTACTAGGCTGGGATCTCTCATGGATATTTGGCCATGTTCATCGCTTGTGAATGCAAGGTCGGGTATGAGTGTAGGGCTGCCTGTCAATCCAGGACAACTCATGGAAGTACTAGGTTGGGATAGCTCCTGGATGTAGGGGCAGGTACTAGGCTGGGATTGCTCCTGGATGTAGGGGCAGGTACTAGTCTGGGATCGCTCTTGGATGTAGGGGCAGGTACTAGGCTGCGATCGCTCCTGAATGTAGGGGCAGGTACTAGAATAGGATCGCTCCTGGATGTAGGGAGAGGTACTAGGCTAGAAGGGAGAGGTACTAGGTTGGGATCGCTCCTAGATGTAGGGAGAGGTACTAGGCTAGAAGGGAGAGGTACTAGGTTGGGATCGCTCCTGGATGGAGGGGCAGGTGCTAGGTTGGGACTGCTCCTGGATGTAGGGACAGGTACTAGGTTGGGATCGCTCCTTGATGTAGGGTCAGGTACTAGGCTGCGATCGCTCCTGGATGTAGGGACAGGTACTAGGCTGCGATCGCTCCTGGATGTAGGGTCAGGTACTAGGCTGGGATCGCTCCTGGATGTAGGGGCAGGTACTAGGTTGGGATCGCTCCTGGATGTAGGGGCAGGTACTAGACTGGGATCGCTCCTGGATGTAGGGAGAGGTAATAGGATGGGATCGCTCCTGGATGTAGGGAGAGGTAATAGGATGGGATCGCTCCTGGACGTAGAGGCAGTTACTAGGCTGGGATCGCTCCTGGATGTAGGGAGAGGTTTAAGGTTAGCATCACTAGTGAGTGCAAGGTCGGTTATGAGTGTAAGGCTGCCTGTAGATCCAGGACAACTCATGGAAGTACTAGGCTGCGATCGCTCCTGGATGTAGGGTCAGGTACTAGGTTGGGATCGCTCCTGGATGTAGGGGCAGGTACTAGGTTGGGATCGCTCCTGGATGTAGGGAGAGGTACTAAGCTGGGATCGCTCCTGGATGTAGGGGTAGGTACTAGGCTGGGATCGCTCCTGGATGTAGGGTCAGGTACTAGGTTGGGATCGCTCCTGGATGTAGGGTCAGGTACTAGGTTGGGATCGCTCCTGGATGTAGGGTCAGGTACTAGGATGGGATCGCTCCTGGATGTAGGGAGAGGTACTAGGATGGGATTGCTCCTGGATGTAGGGAGAGGTACTAGGATGGGATCGCTCCTGGATGTAGGGGCAGGTACTAGGCTGCGATCGCTCCTGAATGTAGGGGCAGGTACTAGGATAGGATCGCTCCTGGATGTAGGGAGAGGTACTAGGCTAGAAGCGAGAGGTACTAGTTTGGGATTGCTCCTAGATGTAGGGAGAGGTACTAGGCTGGGATCGCTCCTGGATAGAGGGGCAGGTGCTAGGTTGGGACCGCTCCTGGATGTAGGGACAGGTACTAGGTTGGGATCGGTCCTGGATGTAGGGTCAGGTATTAGGTTGGGATCGCTCCTGGATGTAGGGACAGGTACTAGGTTGGGATCGCTCCTGGATGTAGGGACAGGTACTAGGTTGGGATCGCTCCTGGATGTAGGGGCAGGTAGTAGGCTGCGATCGCCCCTGGATGTAGGGGCAGGTACTAGGATGGGATCGCTCCTGGATGTAGGGTCAGGTACTAGGTTGCGATCGCTCCTGGATGTAGGGTCAGGTACTAGGTTGCGATCGCTCCTGGATGTAGGGTCAGGTACTAGGATGGGATGGCTCCTGGATGTAGGGTCAGGTACTAGGTTGGGATCGCTCCTGGATGAAGAGGCAGGTACTAGGCTGGGATCGCTCCTGGATGTAGGGAGAGGTACTAGGATGGGATCTCTCCTGGATGTAGGGGCAGGTACTAGGCTGGGATCTCTCATGGATATTTGGCCATGTTCATCGCTTGTGAATGCAAGGTCGGGTATGAGTGTAGGGCTGCCTGTCGATCCAGGACAACTCATGGAAGTACTAGGTTGAGATAGCTCCTGGATGTAGGGGCAGGTACTAGGCTGGGATTGCTCCTGGATGTAGGGTCAGGTACTAGTCTGGGATCGCTCTTGGATGTAGGGGCAGGTACTAGGATGGGATCTCTCCTGGATGTAGGGGCAGGTACTAGGCTGGGATCTCTCATGGATATTTGGCCATGTTCATCGCTTGTGAATGCAAGGTCGGGTATGAGTGTAGGGCTGCCTGTCGATCCAGGACAACTCATGGAAGTACTAGGTTGGGATAGCTCCTGGATGTAGGGGCAGGTACTAGGCTGGGATTGTTCCTGGATGTAGGGGAAAGGTACTAGGCTGGGATCTCTCATGGATATTTGGCCATGTTCATCGCTTGTGAATGCAAGGTCGGGTATGAGTGTAGGGCTGCCTGTCGATCCAGGACAACTCATGGAAGTACTAGGTTGGGATAGCTCCTGGATGTAGGGGCAGGTACTAGGCTGGGATTGCTCCTGGATGTAGGGGCAGGTACTAGTCTGGGATCGCTCTTGGATGTAGGGGCAGGTACTAGGCTGGGATCTCTCATGGATATTTGGCCATGTTCATCGCTTGTGAATGCAAGGTCGGGTATGAGTGTAGGGCTGCCTGTCGATCCAGGACAACTCATGGAAGTACTAGGTTGGGATAGCTCCTGGATGTAGGGGCAGGTACTAGGCTGGGATTGCTCCTGGATGTAGGGGCAGGTACTAGTCTGGGATCGCTCTTGGATGTAGGGGCAGGTACTAGGCTGCGATCGCTCCTGAATGTAGGGGCAGGTACTAGGATAGGATCGCTCCTGGATGTAGGGAGAGGTACTAGGCTAGAAGGGATAGGTACTAGGTTGGGATCGCTCCTAGATGTAGGGAGAGGTACTAGGCTAGAAGGGAGAGGTACTAGGCTGGAATCGCTCCTGGATGGAGGGGCAGGTGCTAGGTTGGGACCGCTCCTGGATGTAGGGACAGGTACTAGGATGGGATCGCTCCTTGATGTAGGGTCAGGTACTAGGCTGCGATCGCTCCTGGATGTAGGGTCAGGTACTAGGCTGCGATCGCTCCTGGATGTAGGGACAGGTACTAGGCTGCAATCGCTCCTGGATGTAGGGACAGGTACTAGGATGTAGGGTCAGGTACTAGGCTGCGATCGCTCCTGGATGTAGGGACAGGTACTAGGCTGCAATCGCTCCTGGATGTAGGGACAGGTACTAGGCTGCAATCGCTCCTGGATGTAGGGACAGGTACTAGGCTGCAATCGCTCCTGGAAGTAGGGACAGGTACTAGGCTGCAATCGCTCCTGGATTTAGGGACAGGTACTAGGCTGCAATCGCTCCTGGATGTAGGGACAGGTACTAGGCTGCAATCGCTCCTGGATGTAGGGACAGGTACTAGGCTGCAATCGCTCCTGGATGTAGGGACAGGTACTAGGCTGCATCGCTCCTGGATGTAGGGACAGGTACTAGGCTGCGATCGCTCCTGGATGTAGGGACAGGTACAAGGTTGGCATCGCTCCTGGATGTAGGGGCAGGTACTAGGCTGCGATCGCTCCTGGATGTAGGGACAGGTACTAGGCTGCGATCGCTCCTGGATGTAGGGACAGGTACTAGGCTGCGATCGCTCCTGGATGTAGGGACAGGTACTAGGCTGGGATCGCTCCTGGATGTAGGGACTGGTACTAGGCTGGGATCGCTCCTGGATGTAGGGACAGGTACTAGGCTGGGATCGCTCCTGGATGTAGCTCCTGGATGTAGGGACAGGTACTAGGCTGGGATCGCTCCTGGATGTAGGGACAGGTACTAGGATGGGATCGCTCCCGGATGTAGGGACAGGTACTAGGATGGGATCGCTCCTGGATGTAGGGTCAGGTACTAGGCTGGGATCGCTCCTGGATGTAGGGTCAGGTACTAGGCTTGGATCGCTCCTGGATGTAGGGAGAGGTACTACGATGGGATCGCTCCTGGATGTAGGGGCAGGTACTAGGCTGGGATCGCTCCTGGATGTAGGGGCAGGTACTAGGATGGGATCGCTCCTGGATGTAGGGACAGGTACTAGGCTGGGATCGCTCCTGGATGTAGGGACAGGTACTAGGATGGGATCGCTCCCGGATGTAGGGACAGGTACTAGGCTGGGATCGCTCCTGGATGTAGGGTCAGGTACTAGGCTTGGATCGCTCCTGGATGTAGGGACAGGTACTAGGCTGGGATCACCTCTGGTTGCAGGAACAAGTTTGAGGTTAGCATGGCTTGGGAATGTGCAGACAGTCACTAGGCTAGTTTGATGTGACGGTACGCGCTACACAATGTGAAACGTGTGAAATCTTCCCCAAGTGTGGACTCCTTACCTCTCCCAGCCCCATAATTGTGACTGACAGTGTCCTTGCTGCTGTCCTAACATATTTTTCCAGTCTTGAGTAACGGCCATTTATGTTGAGCTGGGGACATGTCACGTGATCTGTTAGGAGGGGCGAGAGCTGTGTTGCTGTGGAAGCCATCACGGGACAACAGGGACACAGTATTATTGTGGAAGCATACCATGGGAGAGCAAGGACCTCTACTGGTTAAGCCAACGAGGAGAATATTAGCCTTAGCGATGTGTAAGGCACCATGAGGCAGCGGGGCTGAAGGGGAGATCTGAGTCATGCTCCGGTGTAAGGCACCATGAAGCAGCGGGGCTGAAGGGGAGATCTGAGTCATGCTGCAGTGTAAGGCACCATGAAGCAGCAGGCTGAAGGGGAGATCTGAGTCATGCTGCAGTGTAAGGCACCATGAAGCAGTGGAGCTGAAGGGGAGATCTGAGTCATGCTGCAGTGTAAGGCAACATGAAGCAGTGGAGCTGAAGGGGAGATCTGAGTCATGCTGCTGTGTAAGGCACCATGAAGCAGCAGGCTGAAGGGGAGATCTGAGTCATGCTGCAGTGTAAGGCAACATGAAGCAGTGGAGCTGAAGGGGAGATCTGAGTCATGCTGCAGTGTAAGGCAAAATGAAGCAGCAGGACTGAAGGGGAGATCTGAGTCATGCTGCAGTGTAACCAACATGAAGTAGTGGAGCTGAAGGGGGATCTGACTCATGCTGCTGTGTAAGGCAACATGAAGCAGTGGAGCTGAAGGGGAGATCTGAGTCCTGCCGCTGTGTAAGGCAACATGAAGCAGCGGGCTGAAGGAGAGATCTGAGTCCTGCCGCTGTGTAAGGCAACATGAAGGCCCAGGGATGGAAGGGGAGATCTGAGTCATGCTGCTGTGTAAGGCAACATGAAGCAGCGGGGCTGAAAGGGAGATCTGAGTCAAGCTGCAGTGTAAGGCAACATGAACCAGTAGAGCTGAAGGGGAGATCTGAGTCATGCTGCTGTGCAACATGAAGGAGCCGGGGCTGAAGGGGAGATCTGAGTCATGCTGCAGTGTAAGGCAACATGAAATAGCGGAGCTGAAGGGGAGATCTGAGTCATGCTGCAGTGTAAGGCAACATGAAGCAGCAGGGGCTGAAGGGGAGATCTGAGTCACGCTGCAGTGTAAGGCAACATGAAATAGATGAGCTGAAGGGGAGATCCGAGTTATGCTCCAATGTAAGGCAAAATGAAGCAGCGGGGGCTGAAGGGGAGATCTGAGTCATGCTGCTGTGTAAGGCAAAATGAAGCAGCGGTGGCTGAAGGGGAGATCTGAGTCATGCTGCTGTGTAAGGCAACATGAAGCAGCGGGGCTGAAGGAGAGATCTGAGTCCTGCCGCTGTGTAAGGCAACATGAAGGCCCAGGGATGGAAGGGGAGATGTGAGTCATGCTGCTGTGTAAAGCAACATGAAGCAGCGGGGGCTGAAGGGGAGATGTGAGTCATGCTGCAGTGTAAGGCAACATGAAATAGCGGAGCTGAAGGGGAGATCTGAGTCATGCTCCAGTGTAAGGCAACATGAAGGAGAGGGTTTGAATGGGAGATCTGAGTCCTGCCGCTGTGTAAGGCAACATGAAGGCCCAGGGATGGAAGGGGAGATCTGAGTCATGCTGCTGTGTAAGGCAACATGAAGCAGCGGGGCTGAAAGGGAGATCTGAGTCAAGCTGCAGTGTAAGGCAACATGAACAAGTAGAGCTGAAGGGGAGATCTGAGTCATGCTGCTGTGTAAGGCAAAATGAAGCAGCAGGACTGAAGGGGAGATCTGAGTCATGCTGCAGTGTAAGGCAACATGAAGCAGCAGGACTGAAGGGGAGATCTGAGTCATGCTGCAGTGTAAGGCAACATGAAGGAGCAGGGGCTGAAGGGGAGATCTGAGTCATGCTGCTGTGTAAGGCAACATGAAGCAGTGGGGCTAAATGGGAGATCCGAGTCATGCTGCTGTGTAAGGCAACATGAAGGAGCAGGTTTGAATGGGAGATCTGAGTCATGCTGCAGTGTAAGGCAAAATGAAGCAGCAGGACTGAAGGGGAGATCTGAGTCATGCTGCTGTGTAAGGCAACATGAAGGAGCAGGGGCTGAAGGGGAGATCTGAGTCATGCTGCTGTGTAAGGCAAAATGAAGGCGCAAGGGTGGATGGGGAGATCCGAGTAATGCCGCCGTGCAAACCAACTGAGTACAGCCCCTAGCGTTGGCTTCTGATGCTAGCCACTGACTGTAGCCCCGGACACTGGCTGCTGACGGTAGCCACTGACTAACCAGACTTCTCACGATAGCCACTGACTGCAGCCCCTGAGAGCTGGTGACGGTAGCCACTGACTAACCACAGATGCTGGTTCCTGACGGTAGCCACTGACTGCAACCCCTGACTGCAACCACTGACTGCAACCCCCGACAGCTGCTGACGGTAGCCACTGACTAACCACAGATGCTGGTTCCTGACGGTAGCCACTGACTGCGGTCCCTGACCTTGGCTGCTGTCGGTAGCCACTGACTGCGTCTCCCACCGCCTGCTCCCAGTCAGCCCCTCTGGGCTCTGGTGGGAAGGGTGAGGCGACGCAGCCGAGGGCCTCAAATCTGGCCGTGAGCAGCACTGCACAACGGGGTGGAGCCCCCCAAAGCCAGTGCAGACTCCAAACAGGAAGCCGAGTCGGGGCCGCCGAGTCACGCCTGCGGATAGCCCTCCTCGCCGGTTGCCGTGGTGACGGATGCAGGAGGAGGATGCTGCACTGTTCGGCCTCGGGGGGCCTGGGATTGGTTGGCAGGCAGGCGAAGGTGAGCAGACACCACGCTCCTCTCCCGCAGCACAAGTAGAGGTAATTTATGTCTCTGAGGCTGGAGTAATAGACTTCCGGGGCCTGCGTTGTCTCCGCGTGATGTGGTACCCGCAGCGTAACCCCTCCATCCCACCCATCCCCCGCTCTCTCTTCCAGGGGCTCGGGCCGCCGTTTCCGGAGCTTTGTGCAGCCTTGTATTGTCCAGAGAGAGCTCCCAGGCTCGGGGGACCATTGTGTGGTACCTCATCTGCATCCTGCAAGGGGGTCGGGGCTTTGCTGCCAGAAGTGCCATGCCCATGGGTGCTGGCGGCCACAGGGCTGGCAGAAGGGAAGTGTTGACAGGCCCCAGACCAGTGCCACCCATGTGCAGGGAGGAGTCCTGGGCCCAGGACGGGAAGCGTTGTTTAACTTCGGTATCGGGTGCCCTGGGCGGGATCCAAGGGTGATGCCAGTCACAGGGCTGGCAGAAGGTGGCCAGGCTGACCCAGTGGTGCCCACGTGCAGAGATATTCAGCGTGAACCTACCTCCGAAATCAGGCCCTGTGCATGAAGTGGCTACTTCCCTCCGGAGGGCACTGGTACAGGGCTAGCGGGGGGGGGGTGTAGGTCACTGGGGGCGGCGGGGGCAAGGCTCCCGGGTGCTGGAGGGGCAGGGGAGAACCCCACAAGCGGCAGGAGATAGTTTGTGGAGCACCCCCCCCTCCCTCAGCAGTTGGAGAAGCCCAAAGTGATGTTCACACAGCTCGAGAGCGCGATCGTTATAAGCCGGGTGGAGACCCTCACTCCTCTAGGCCCACAGCTCCCTCCATCCTTCTCACTCCTCTGGGCCCACAGCTCCCTCCAGCCTTCTCACTCCTCTAGGCCCACAGCTCCATCCAGCCTTCTCACTCCTCTAGGCCCACAGGTCCCTCCAGCCTTCTCACTCCTCTAGGCCCACAGGTCCCTCCAGCCTTCTCACTCCTCTAGGCCCACAGCTCCCTCCATCCTTCTCACTCCTCTAGGCCCACAGCTCACTCCTCTAGGCCCACAGCTCCCTCCCATCCTTCTCACTCCTCTGGGCCCACAGCTCCCTCCATCCTTCTCACTCCTCTGGGCTCACAGCTCCCTCCATCCTTCTCACTCCTCTGGGCTCACAGCTCCCTCCAGCCTTCTCACTCCTCTGGGCCCACAGCTCCCTCCAGCCTCTCACTCCTCTGGGCCCACAGCTCCCTCCCATCCTTCTCACTCCTCTAGGCTCACAGCTTCCTCCAGCCTTCTCAGTCCTCTGGGCCCACAGCTTCCTCCAGCCTCTCACTCCTCTGGGCCCACAGCTCCCTCCCATCCTTCTCACTCCTCTAGGCTCACAGCTTCCTCCAGCCTTCTCAGTCCTCTGGGCCCACAGCTCCCTCCAGCCTCTCACTCCTCTAGGCCCACAGCTCCCTCCCATCCTTCTCACTCCTCTAGGCCCACAGCTACCTCCCATCCTTTGACAGGCTCTAATTGACTCCAGCCCCTCCTGGCTCACCGCTACCTGCATATTAGGATAGGCCTTTTGCTCCATCGGGCATTTCCCAGGTGGGCTTCAGTAACTTAGAGCTCAGTCAGTGCTTTACCACCTATGAAGAACGGGGCTTTCCCTCCCTCAGCAGTTCTTCAATGGAAACGATTCCAGGCGCTTTAGTGGATCCGCCCCTTTTGCATGACATGAAGAGCTGACGTGGCACAGGACAAGCCCGGTGTGCCCTTCGGGTGCCCGGATGCCTACTTGTGCCTTGCATCTGCTTTAGCAGAGCACAGTACTGCAGGAAGGCCTGATATCAGAAACACCTGCAAGTACATCAGTACTGGGCCCAGCACAGCAGGGAGGAGCATTCATACCAGTACTCTAGCCGCTATATCATCACAAAGTCACTCAGGACTATGGGTGGTGAAGAGCGAAGGGCGGTGTAAAGGAAAGGGCCTACTCTGGCAAAGCTGGCACACTGGGTCCAGGGTGGAGCGCTGCCAACAGCTCTCCTTCTATGCACCTCACTCCAGGTGGCAAAGGAGCTGCTGTCGCCGTGCAGATCAGCGCCCATCAGATCTTCTAGGAGCTAAGTGTGCAGGGGACTCAATCTCTGGCAGAGCAGCCTTCCATTTACTTCAGGAAGCCATGGGTGCTGCTCGGCCCCCCAGTCAGGAAGGTCCCAGGGTCTCCTCCGGTCACTCAGATGCGTCCCAGAGGTGACCGCAGCAGAAGCCCATGAGGGCGGACATCAAAGAACCACCGCAGGGGCAGCATTAGCCGGCTCTGGGGATTAGAGGGATTGCAGCCAAGTGATCATCCCGAGGCTGAGCTGAAGCCGCTGCTCACCCTCGGGAAGGAGCAGCGGCCATGGGAAAAGTGGAGCATAAGGGGGAGCTTATCCCTCGCCCTCCCTCGGATCACGAGGAGGAACAGATGAAGATGAGAAGTAGACGGGGCAACAGCATAATCTTGGGGTCATGGATTCCACTATTTTTCTTCGGTCACCATATTTTTTTGCGTTCGCAAACGGTCCGATTCGCAGAGTTGCTTTCTCAAAAGCGTACCAGAGAGGGCACGGCATGCCCATGTGAGCTGCTGGAAACATGGAACCAAACCACTCGTTTCCATTACTAGGGGAGGAGGCCTCAGGAAATCAAGAGAAGTGATCGAGCCTCTGGTGATGGAGCATCCAAGAGCCAACATCAGTGTTCAGTCTTTTGACTCAGCTGTAAAAAGATGCTCGACTGTAACAATCCATCTCCAGCCCTTGTAACCTAAAGAGACTGACATCAATGAATGGGTGTTCCCCAGCACTGGACAAGAACCCCAGAGCGGATTCTACTTTGGAGCATGAAGAAGGAAATCCAATATGAGCCCCAGGCACCCTCCGGGAATGCACCGCTCATTCATAGACTGGAACCCAAGGGGCCATACAACAAAGGTGTTCCTGCATGGTCATCCAACACTAGCCAAGAATAACATGGAGCCCATGTGTCAAAACACACACACACACACACACACACCCACCCCTGTATCTGTGCTGTATTTTGAAGTCTCGTCTACCAGATAGGGACAGCCAAGTCTGCTGCGTCTGAGGCAGAAGTTGTATATAGCATGGCACTTCTCCTAGAGATCAAATAATCTGTCCACTGGGCTACTACAGAAGACCAAATGGATGGATCCTGTGGAAAGTAAATCAGGCACGGACAAGCATTTCCCTTTACATTTTGACAATTGCTTATTCTTTTTCAATTCTGTTCAGAGTTTCCAGAGTGATAAGTGTTGGAAAAATAAACCATGCCGTTTATAAAGATTGAAACCATTGAATTCAATGTAGAGTTTTGAGACAACAAAAGATGTATTTACTTTTACCCAAGTACTTAGAATACTTTATAGAAAATCATTGACAAAGCCGCAAGCTCAGCACATGTTTTATAGGCAAGATGTAATGGCTTTGCCAATGGTTATTACTTAGTATGAGCAAACATCAGAAAGACCTCAATAAGGAGCTGAGCTCAAGTTCTGCACAAGAGACTCCTTGGACTAATGCAGATGCTGCAGACCGGAGTGAGAAAATAAAACTCCTGCAATCAAGTACACTAGACCTGGCGAAGATTTGCATCAGCTGACTTGGGGCAGAAAGAGCTTGAGAAACCATAAGACTAGTCTGGCCCATGACACGATGTTGTGATAACGTTCATTTGCAAATAATCACATCTTTTCACATAAACAGGAGACGTAAAGACTTGCCCTTCACAAGCCACATCCTGCATGGGACTAGCTCTAGAAGGGCCAAGAAGTCCATCTTCAGTTGGGTAAGGCCCCTCAAGTCCCACACATGCGTAACAGGAGTGTGTCCCCACCTTACATCCATGGACAGCACTGCAGCCCATCCCGCGCCCAGTGGTTTCGTAGAACTAGTGGGTGATAGTACTTACGACTGGAGGACGCTGCAGTTGTAGAAGACAAAGTCTGTGCTGGCAAAGGTCTTGCCCGTCTCCTTGGATTTCAGATGAAGCTTCACAGCCCGCGTGTCCCCTGTAGTGATGGATGGAAGGGCCGAGTGAGAAGCAAGCTAAGGGGTCGCACGCAAGCCATGCGCCATTCAAAACTTACACAGGGTTCACTCTTGACTTAATGCAAGATAAGACTAGTACTTCAGGTTAGGATTAGTTAAAAGTTTTAATCTCAGAGCTGGTTCTGAATTTGGTATGTTTAGGACTGTGCTTTCATGTTTTTAATCTTGCTATTGTAGTTAGACTTAAGTTTCGGTCTGATCTTGTAGCGGTTGGCTGGGATGGATTATCAAGGAAAGCGGTTTGTTCTGTTTTCACTTTAGGATTCTAATCAGCTCAAGATTTCACTTTCAATCTGATAATTAAGTCTCTGTTAGGTAGGATGCATATTAGGACTCTGGTTTCCATTTCAGTTTGGTATATATATTGTGATTTTAGTTTTAGCTTTAGACAGATTGTGATTTTAATTTTAGCTTTAGATACATATTGCGATTTTAGTTTTCACTTTAGATACAGATAGTGATTTTAATTTTCACTTTAGACAGATTGTGATTTTAATTTTAGCTTTAGACACCAATTGTGATTTTAGTTTTAGCTTGAGACAGATTGTGAATTTAATTTTAGCTTGAGACAGATTGTGAATTTATTTTTAGCTTTAGATACAGATTGTGATTTTATTTTTAGCTTTGGACCCAGATTGTGATTTTATTTTTAGCTTTGGACACAGTAAGTGACTTTAGTTTTAGCTTTAGACAGATTGTGATTTTAGTTTTAGACACCGATTGAGATTTTAGTTTTAGCTTTAGAAAGATTGTGATTTTAATTTTAGCTCGAGGCAGACTGTGATTTCAGTTTTCGCTTTTGACAGATTGTAATTTTAGTTTAAGCTTAAGACACCAATTGTGATTTTAGTTTTAGCTTCAGGCAGATTGTGATTTTAGTTTTAGACAGTGATTTTAGTTTTAGCTTAAGACAGATTGCGATTTTAGTAATCACTTTAGACAGACTGATTTTAGATTTAGCTTTAGACAGATTGTGATTTTAGTTTTAGCTTTGGAAAGATTGTGATTTTAATTTGAGCTTTAGACACGTGATTGTGATTTTAGTTTTACCTTAAGACAGATTGTGATTTTAATTTTATCAAGCTTTGACAATTTTCTTAGGTTGCTAGCTTTGGACTGAATTTATGTGATGGAAATTTAGTTAGTTGGGGTAGGGTGATGATTTAGTCTGGAATATATTTTGTTTGAAATCAAATTAATTTTTGGATGACATTTTAATCATGGTTCATATTTACATTTCAGATTCCAGGGTTAGACTTTTTTTTTTTGAGCTGGGGCTTCTTTTTGAGGTTGGTGTTTTAGTTGTCTTGGTATCAGTTACATTTTCAACCTGACATTCTAGTTACATTTGTAGCCTTAAATTTTAGATACAGTTGTTGGGTGGTATTTTACAGGCTGGGAGCGAGTGGGGGGTTGTCTGATGCTTGCCCTGCATGGCTGCTGCGAGCAGGACACACGATTTTAAGGCACCTTTAGTGTGAATATGATAATGGATAACACCTCCCTTTGTGGAGTGTTGCCAAGACTGGCTGTACTCTGGTGACTGGTGTGAACAGGTAATGGTATCCTATAGATCACCACCAGGGATCCAATTTTAATCCTGTCCAGGGGGTTCTTCAATAAAATTGAGGAAGGTGACACTCCTGAGATAGTTTTATGTTCTGTTTGTCCTGATCCCCGTTTGTGTTATTGCGTAGTATTTTCTTTTTCCCACCCTTACTGCTCCACTCCAGCGTGGGTCTACGTAGGAGTGTGTTAGCAGAAGCCCAATGATGAAGCATGCCACAATGGGTGGGTGAGGGCAGTTTTTCATACTGGTGGTCGCCCGCCCCTGGGGGCGGTGGACGTACTGGTTCTTGTCCTTTAGTGCTAGTGTGTGTACTCTGGGGAACCACTAGAACATGCAGTGAGCATCTCTCCTCACCAAAAGTCTCCCCTCAATGGCACACAAAAGCAACATAATTCAGCTTTCTTATACATAAATGGCATGCGTACTGGAGCAAGCCGCTTTCAGTCGTGCCGGCAGGCTAACACCTGCCCCGGTTACAACTCAGATCAGCGACCATGAGCAGGTACGATGTGTGCTTCAGGGAGTGGAAGACACTCGCTCGCCTCTGAGCACCACATTCGGGTAGGGGGGCTTGTCTACAGACAAAGGCTGGGGGGTGGTCTCTGCTGGCCAGTGCGGATTTGAACCGGACAAGTGAGTCTTGTGTTAAATAGCTCCGAAAAGCTGGTGGAGCTGCAGTAGAAAGAGTCCTCTGTAATGTAGTCCTTCCTTCAGGGAATTCTGCCTTTAGTTTTGAGCAATAGCTACGAGTTTTCCATCTCCAGAGAAAGTGCTGTTGCCCTGCAGAAGTGCAACAAGAACAGATGATGGACAGAATGCTTTGCTCACCATGCCGTTTCTGTTTGGAATATGGAAATCAGCCTTGACCCTGCTCCCCATGGGAACAGTCCAGCTTGAACTGCCAGGCCAGGCCCTCCCTGAACCGGAAACAAGCATCCTGGGACTGGTTTCAGGGGATCACTAGCTGGACTACAGTGGCATGGCGAGCCATGCAGAAGTGGGCCCAACTGGTCATCTTCTGTATGATAAGTCATGTGATGTCGGTCTAAGCCCTCAGAACAATAGTTGGACATTGCGCCTGAGTCAGAGGTTCTAAAGGGCACAAGTCTAACGTGAACATATCTAAAGTGCATCCTGACGTCCCCACGATTAAGCAGATTGTTGGAGTATTAATGGATCTTTAAAGCACAGTTGGATTCTCAGATTCTTCTGTGTACACTGTATAGGGTGAAGCCCCTTCGCTCCTCAGCTGATGGATGGTTAACTCTTATAGGGCTGATGCCTCTGACAAGTCTACAGAACTACAACCCAAGGAAGCTCTCACCATATCCACGGGTGACGGAGGGCACATCCCGCAGGGAGGGCGAGAAGCAGTGCACCTCTCCATGCTTGATCAAGGCTTCTCGCTCAGCGATGTCTTCGAAAGAGCAGGTGACACCAGCTGAAAGATCCGGAACATTCTTTACGGACAGCGTGAGCTGGAAAAGAAACAGTACAGTGTCAGACGGCAAAGGTTGGCAGCAAAGAAAATTGGCAAAGACAAGCAAGTGCGAAAAGTGGCCAAGTGAACACATTCAACCACCCTGGGGCAATGCATCTGCAACATTCCCAGGCAGAACAGATGGTGCTAGAGTGGACAGGGCAGTTTTGACCCTCCACAGACCACAGCGGAAACTGCACTTCGGAGTATTTCGGACAAGGACCATTAAATGAGTTTTATTGTAGTGTCGACACAGGGAGGGCCCCAGAGTGCTACTAATCCAGGCAGGGGTAGATTTCTATGCACTGGGATTCCAACTATATAACAAGAAAAACAGGTCTCGTGGCAATGCAAGGTCCAACATTTGCCAGTGGACCCAAAGAGCTACAAACACAGAATGAAAGAGGAGGAAAAGACTAAAGGAGGGAAGGACACTAAGACCAAACGAGAGTTACACACATCTCAAACCCACCACAAGAGAAGTTATTTTGCAGATGGCATCTCTGCCTATCAGTCTTAAATTGGTGAGTGTGTGGAGAGAGCTTCAGACACCTGAAGTCTCAGTGAAGTCCTCTCCACTGCAGGAAATACACAAGGATACTGAAGAACAGGATTGCGCATCACTCTCAGGGTGTGTGATGGGCCTATTATAAAGTCCCTGGCCCAATCACACTCACTATGGCAGACCCATTGGCTGAAGTTGGTACCTGTAGTAACCATGGGGGCTGCAATGCTGTGGATGGCATGAAAATAGCACCAATGGATGGGCCTGCGTAGCGGACAGTACCACAGCAGTCGCAGTTGTGACGAACATGGCTTTTCAGGGGGGTTTCTCATTGGGTGGCAGGTCCTATCTGTCTATAAGGTGATCTTAAAATGAAACCAGCCAAGCAGGAAGACCACACCCTCACTCTGTGGAGCTGGACTACAGTGGTGAAGATCACTTCTAACCATAAGCTGGACGACAACAAGGCCGAGCCCTTCCGCCAAATGCACGTGCCCGTTTACGAGTCCCATATCCTTAAGCCCAGTTTGCACCCCAAGATCCCTTACCAATAGTTCAGGTATAGTAACAGATACGTTGTTGGGGTGCACCTCCAGCTGCACACAGTGGTTGAGTTCAGCGGTGAAGCGGTGAGGCTCATCGGCACGTGGGCAATCACTTCTACGACTGCACCTGAAGACACCGAGAAAAGTATTGAGAAAGAGGGTCCGTGCAGGTGCCATAAAGTACTTTTACAAGAGATTTAGCATCCCCCCCATACCCCGGCTTGGCCCTCCTTATGGAAGTAATGTGTATAACAAGACTACAATGATATCACTCCACAGACAAAAATGTCCGGAAACTAACATTTATCGTAAGAGTACCATTTCCTCTAAACATGAGAATTTCTCTGAATTACTTTTTCTACAGAGCCCCCCATGACCCACTCCCCAAATACGTTAACTTCTGCTCAAAAAACATTTCTATGATATCACTCCTCCACCAAATGACAGGTTCACCCAATCAACGCAAGCCCATCATAAGAATGTTCCCAGCAGAAAACTAAAGACAGAACTTGTTCGTCATGCAGTGAAAGCCATGCCCAATGACTCTGGACACCCGCTGATCATGGTCCCAGCTTTAGCAACCACCCACCCCAGCGCTCTGGTGCCCCACTGTTCTACTGGTACAGTTTCACCCATCACTGCCTGCTGATGAGCATTGTACATGTTGTTTGTGAAGCAACCCTTAGTTTTGTATCACAGCTTGGGGTTAAATTAGCCCCCATGTTGGTACCTCCATCCGTCGTCAGTTTTTGAGAGGCAACCTTCAGACTGACCACAGTAGTCCAGCGGAGGCGTTCCCGCTGATGTGTGAAGTGGTACCTTGTGCCATTCCTGCAAGCTGGGGCTGTTAATGAACCCTAGATGTGCCTCCACCCTTCCTGCAGGCAGGACACATTGCCCCATCTCACCCAGTACCTGTATCCAGTATCGCAGGTCTCATCATTCTTGTTTCGGAATATCTTACCCCTCACCTCCCACGTGTGCTGCTTCTTGGAGTTTTCCATTTAGCTGCCTGGAAACCAGGAGGCCATCTCCCAGGGGGCCTTCCATCAATTCTAGAAGGTGCCTTATTCTTCCACGTAGTCTTGAGTATGACGCCAGTGACAAGTATTATCAGCACCCAGACACACATTACCTACCCTCTCTTCTGCTTTGTTAATAATAAAGGGTCAAGAGCACATAACCTTAAAGTACACCACTTCTTAGGTCTGATGCCCATCACGCACCCAATGCCTCTGCCAAATGACCATCTGGGCCACCCCCATCCAGGGATGCTCCAATTACTCTCACGTCTGTGGAACTTTAGCGAAGGCTTTCTGAGATTAGAGCAGACGGGTCACATCCCTTGGTCTGCCTTGAGCCTTATGGCAGGTCACTCGGCAGAAGCTGCGTAGCAGGACTTGTCCCCTGTGAGCCACATGTCCATGGATCCTGGAGCCTCCTGAATTCAAGGAATTTAGTATTTCCTCTTTGAGAATCGAGTCTGTGGATCCCTGAGCCCGAGGGATAATCTGCAGTCTCGCTTCTAAAGTCACACACTCCCAGCCCCAACGTCTTCCACAACACTGCTGGTCTGCAGGGAACAAGTGAAAAGAGTGGGTGGTGACCCCGTCACAACTTCTTTAGCATCCTGAGCTGTGGCCAACCTGGAAACGATGCTCCTCAACTTCTGGGGTTCACAGACTTCTGCTGAGATGCTACACTTCACCCACTATCCGCTCCACCCACTATCCGCTCGGTCTTCTGCACCTCATCCTAGGCCCTGGCCATTTTCACTGACGGAGGACTCCAGAGATGTGCGTTTCCGTTCGGTCTCGTAAAGCGCACCGAGAAGCTTCCTTTCAGCGGCACCCACTCTGTACATGGGTGTGACATGTTCCAGGACTCTGCCCTGTACATTGTTGCTGCATGTTCCCGCTCTATGGCACTGCCCGGTACATGGATGTTGCATGTCGTGCCCTGTGCCTCAGTCCCCTACATGGGTATCTCGAGTCTCATTCTATGCCTCAGCCCTGTACATGGGTGTTGCATGTTCCCTTTCTGTGGCGCTGCCCTGTATAAGGGTGTCTCACTCTATGCCTCAGCCCTGTACATGGGTGTTGCATGTTCCCTTTCTGTGGCGCTGCCCTGTATAAGGGTGTCTCACTCTATGCCTCAGCCCTGTACATGGGTGTTGCATGTTCCCTTTCTGTGGCACTGCCCTGTATAAGGGTGTCTCACTCTATGCCTCAGCCCTGTTCATGAGTTTCACATTCTCACTATGCCTCTGCCCTGTACCTGAGTGTCACATGATCTCGCTCTGCGCCACTGCTCTGCACCTGTGTGTTACATGTTCACTCTATGCCACTGCTCTGTACATGGATGTCACATGTTCTCACTCTAGGCCTCTACATGAATGTCACATGTCCCTGCTCTATAACTCTGCCCTATACATCAGTGTCATGTCTTCTCACTCTATGACTCTGTGTAAGTACATCAGTGTTACGTGTTCTTGCTCTATGCCTCTGTCCTGTACATGGGTGTTGTGTGTTCTCGGTCTATGCCTCTGGCCTGTACATGGGTCTTGTGTGTTCTCACTCTAAGCCTCTGTTCTGTTGGCCGCTCTCCCCAGTACATCCCCGTTGCTGCATGGCACCCCATGCAGACTGGTTTGCCCTCAACCCGGCTGCCCCTAGTTTAGTGATTAGTCAGACATGAAGGCTCACAGGAGCACCTGCCCAGCCTGTGATTGGCATATTACATGCCAATGAGGGCAGGTGCTGAGGGTTTAGATGAGAACTCCAATCTGCTCTAAGAACAAAGCAAAGCTTTACCAAGAAGGATTTGTAGCTAGGATGCGCCCTCTTAGAACCACACATGGGCAGAGAGGGACAGGCACCGCTGTGCGGGGCCAGGATTGAGGCGCACTGGCAGAGCTGTGTCTTACAATGTACTACCAGGGTGCTTCAAGTCAGGACTGTGGGGCAGAGCTGCCCCCTGGTGAGGTAGCGCCTGTACTCCTAGGAGACCCAGCTCAGGCGCTTCGATAGAGCTGTATCTGGTTCCCAGGGCAGGCATGGCAGGGGTGAAGCACGCTGAGGCGCTTCGACGGAGCTGTATCTGGTTCCCAGGGCTGAAGCACGGCTGAGGCGCTTCGATGGGGCTGTATCTGGTTCCCAGGGCTGAAGCACGGCTGAGGCGCTTCTATGCAGCTGTATCTGGTTCCCAGGGCATGCATGGCATGGGTGAAGCACGGCTGAGGTGCTTCGATGGAGCTGTATCTGGTTCCCAGGGCATGCAATGCAGAGGTGAAGCACGGCTGAGGCGCTTCGATGGAGCTGTATCTGGTTCCCAGGGCTGGCAGGGCCGGGGTGAGGCACGGCTGAGGCGCTTCGATGGAGCTGTACCTGGTTCCCAGGGCAGGCATGGCAGGGGTGAAGCACGGCTGAGCCGATTCGATGGAGCTGTATCTGGTTCCCATGGCTGGCAATGCAGGGGTGAAGCACGGCTGAGGTGCTTCGATGGAGCTGTACCTGGTTCCCAGGGCAGGCATGGCATGGGTGAAGCACGCTGAGGTGCTTCGAAAGAGCTGTATCTGGTTCCCATGGCTGGCAATGCAGGGGTGAAGCACGGCTGAGGCGCTTCGATGGAGCTGTATCTGGTTCCCAGGGCTGAAGCACGACTGAGGCGCTTCGATGCAGCTGTATCTGGTTCCCAGGGCAGGCATGGCAGGGGTGAAGCACGGCTGAGGTGCTTCGATGGAGCTGTATCTGGTTCCCAGGGCATGCAATGCAGAGGTGAAGCACGGCTGAGGCGCTTCGATGGAGCTGTATCTGGTTCCCAGGGCTGGCAGGGCCGGGGTGAGGCACGGCTGAGGCGCTTCGATGGAGCTGTACCTGGTTCCCAGGGCAGGCATGGCAGAGGTGAGGCACGGCTGAGGCGCTTCGATGGAGCTGTACCTGGTTCCCAGGGCAGGCATGGCAGGGGTGAAGCACGGCTGAGCCGCTTCAATGGAGCTGTATCTGGTTCCCAGAGCAGGCATGGCAGGGGTGAAGCACGCTGAGGCGCTTCGACAGAGCTGTATCTGGTTCCCATGGCTGGCAATGCAGGGGTGAAGCACGGCTGAGGCGCTTCGATGGAGCTGTACCTGGTTCCCAGGGCAGGCATGGCAGGGGTGAAGCATGCTGAGGCGCTTCGATGGAGCTGTATCTGGTTCCCAGGGCTGAAGCACGGCTGAGGCGCTTCGATGGAGCTGTATCTGGTTCCCAGGGATGGCAGGGCAGGGGTGAAGCACATCTGAGGAGCTTCGACGGAGCTGTATCTGGTTCCCAGGGCTGGCAGGGCCGGGGTGAGGCACGGCTGAGGCGCTTCGATGAAGCTGTATCTGGTTCCCAGGGCAGGCATGGCAGGGGTGAAGCACGCTGAGGCGCTTCGACAGAGCTGTATCTGGTTCCCATGGCTGGCAATGCAGGGGTGAAGCACGGCTGAGGCGCTTCGATGGAGCTGTACCTGGTTCCCAGGGCAGGCATGGCAGGGATGAAGCATGGCTGAGGCGCTTCGATGGAGCTCTATCTGGTTCCCAGGGCTGAAGCACGGCTGAGGCGCTTCGATGGAGCTGTATCTGGTTCCCAGGGCTGAAGCACGGCTGAGGCGCTTCGATGGAGCTGTATCTGGTTCCCAGGGATGGCAGGGCAGGGGTGAAGCACATCTGAGGAGCTTCGACGGAGCTGTATCTGGTTCCCAGGGCTGGCAGGGCCGGGGTGAGGCACGGCTGAGGCGCTTCGATGGAGCTGTATCTGGTTCCCAGGGCAGGCATGGCAGGGGTGAAGCACGCTGAGGCGCTTCGACAGAGCTGTATCTGGTTCCCAGGGCAGGCATGGCAGGGGTGAAGCACAGCTGAGGCGCTTCGATGGAGCTGTACCTGGTTCCCAGGGAAGGCATGGCAGGGATGAAGCATGGCTGAGGCGCTTCGATGGAGTTCTATCTGGTTCCCAGGGCTGAAGCACGGCTGAGGCGCTTCGATGGAGCTGTATCTGGTTCCCAGGGATGGCAGGGCAGGGGTGAAGCACATCTGAGGAGCTTCGACGGAGCTGTATCTGGTTCCCAGGGCTGGCAGGGCCGGGGTGAGGCACGGCTGAGGCGCTTCGATGGAGCTGTACCTGGCTCAAGGCGCTTCGCTATAGCTGTATCTGGTTCTCAGGATTGAGGTGCAGTGGCCGGGCTCTCTGTCGGTACCCCTGGGGAGCTCCTGCCAGGGCTACACTGGATGGAAGGCGCCCGGGCCGGACTGAGTGCTGTCCACAGCTCGGAGGGGAAGCAGAGGGAAGGGAAAGACGGGGGCTGAAGGCATCACTCGGGGCGCTGCTGGCTTGTATCCAGGGAGGAGAGGAGGTCAGACATCTCGGATAAAAGGCCTCTGAAGGAGTGTGATGCTGGGTCAGCAGCGAGTCACTGCGCTGACAGACCAGCAATGATGGCATCTTGTCAGACTGCCCCTCACCCACCCCCACAACACCCTCTTACCGGGTGACAATTGTTTTTATTTATTTTTTGCAGTTTTATATAGCGCGAATTCGACCCGAGTGTATTGGAGCGCTTTACATGAGCGACAGTTACATTGCACAAGGGCATTTTTTTTTTTTTTTTTTTAAGGCGCGGGGAGATGAAGTGATTTGCTCAGAATCAAAGGATGTGGAGTGGACGCCAAGATTGGAACCTGGTTCTCCAGCTCCAAAGTCGGCAGCTCTGGCGTGACGCCAAATCCTCTCACCCAAATGACTCCAGATGGATAGAGGGGGATCCCGGCTTCTTCGCGCTTTAAATGTCCCAAGAGCGGACTCTGTGCCACCAGGGGCTTTAGAAATGCTCCATGTCAGACCAGGTATGCACGCCCCAGGCCTGGTGCAGCCACGGGTGAGGTAGCTGCGAATACCACCAAGAGCAGGAGAAGTTAGGAGAATTTCCTCTAGGTGCACCAGGCCTGGCCCAGTCACAGGTGAGGTAGCCGTCAATACCACCAAGAGCGGGAGAAGATATGACAGTTCTGGCTATGTGCCCCAGTGCCAGCGGAGGTAGCCGTGAATACCACCAAGGTAAGGAGAAGATACCGCAGTTCCCTCTGTGTGCCCCATGTCTAGTCCAGCCAGGGCCCTCCCATGTCTAGTCCAGCCACGGCAGAGGTAGTCGTGAATACCAGGCACCAGGCCTGGCCCAGTCACAGGTGAGGTAGCCGTCAATACCACCAAGAGCGGGAGAAGATATGACAGTTCTGGCTATGTGCCCCAGTCCCAGCGGAGGTAGCCGTGAATACCACCAAGGTAAGGAGAAGATACCGCAGTTCCCTCTGTGTCCCCCAGGCCTGGTCCAGCCAGGGCCCTCTCATAAATCAGATGAAATTAAAGGAATTAATTGGAGGTGGGGAACTTCTCAGAGGCTCCCATGGCTGGTACAGTCGGTTCCATCTTACATACATGTCCTTGACATGTCGCAGATCCTGCCCTAGTCTTACCAATTTTTAAAAGGCTCCGACCACGTGGATCCATCCTGAATTCCTACAAAGTTCGTCGCCTCCACCTCTGATCCTGCGCCAGTTCCACAATATACCACAAAGTCTGCAAGCTGCAGACTCCTGCCCCAACCCGCCTGCACCTCGCGCAGGCTTTCTCACCCCCAATTACACCCGCGCTTGCGAGAACTTCGCAGATGCGCGCGATTCTATATAAACCCACACCATGCCAAGGTGGCATCCCTGGCGGCTGCTAATTGTGCTGTGACTTCTCTCACTCACATGCGTGAATGCAGACTTCGGAGCCCACCTCTCCAGCCTTCTCACTGTACCCCACCTCCCACCCAGAGCGCACTGAGACAGTGGCACACCCCAGGGGGCACGCTCCCGCTTTGTGCCTTCACTGCCTTCCTGTACCCATGACGTCAAAACCCCTTGAGCCAGCTAGAGAGATGGGGGAGGTGCAAGGGATTCAGCAACCCTGGCCATCTCTTTTGGGGGTGAGGCAGACGGAAGGAGTGGGGCCTTTGTAGGCCCAGATTCGAGATGCAGTGAGTTGGGCACTCCTACTTATGGCCAAGGCGTAGTAATGGCTTGGGTCATTGCCCTCAGACGAGGCCCTGTGAGGTGTGGTGAGAGGGCCATCAGGCTGGAGGTCCGAGAGATGCGGTGAGGGGGCCATCAGGCTTGAGGTCCGAGAGATGTGGTGAGAAGGCCATCAGGCTGGAGGTCCGAGAGATGCGGTGAGAGGGCCATCAGGCTGGAGGTCCGAGAGATGCGGTGAGAGGGCCATCAGGCTGGAGGTCCGAGAGATGCGGTGAGAGGGCCATCAGGCTGGAGGTCCGAGAGATGCGGTGAGAGGGCCATCAGGCTGGAGGTCCGAGAGATGCGGTGAGAGGGCCATCAGGCTGGAGGTCCGAGAGATGCGGTGAGAGGGCCATCAGGCTGGAGGTCCGAGAGATGCGGTGAGAGGGCCATCAGGCTGGAGGTCCGAGAGATGCGGTGAGAGGGCCATCAGGCTGGAGGTCCGAGAGATGTGGTGAGAAGGCCATCAGGCTGGAGGTCCGAGAGATGCGGTGAGAGGGCCATCAGGCTGGAGGTCCGAGAGATGCGGTGAGAAGCGCCATCAAAGATGAGGTGAGCGGGATGCAACAGCTTGGGTCATCGCCATCAGGCTGGACGTCAGAGAGATGCGGTGAGAAGCGCCATCAAAGATGAGGTGAGCGGGATGCAACAGCTTGGGTCATCGCCATTGGACTGGAGGTCTGAGAGATGCGGTGAGAAGCGCCATCAAAGATGAGGTGAGCGGGATGCAACAGCTTGGGTCATCGCCATCAGACTGGTGGTCCGAGAGATGCGGTGAGAAGCGCCATCAAAGATGAGGTGAGCGAGATGCAACGGCTTGGGCCATCGCCATTGGACTGGAGGTCCGAGAGATGCGGTGAGAAGGGCCATCAAAGATGAGGTGAGCGGGATGCAACAGCTTGGGTCATCGCCATCGGACTGGAGGTCTGAGAGATGAGGTGAGCTGGCCCATCAAATGAGGTCAGCGAGATGCAATGGCTTGGGTCATCGCCATCAGGCTGGAGGTCCGAGAGATGCGGTGAGCTGGCCCATCAAATGAGGTCAGCGAGATGCAACGCGTTGGGTCATCGCCATCGACCATGAAGTCCAGAGACTGGTCAACTGACTTGAGAGACAAGAGATGAGGCACTAGGATGTGACGCCCGAGAAATAGTGTGCAGGGTCATTTGGAGCCGTGCCTGAGAGATGAAATGAATGGGGCTGTATTGAGCCCAGGATCAAAAGATGCAGTGAGATGGACTATACAAGGGCAGGTCAGTGAATACAGTTTCATAGACTGTAGGAGGACAGGTCAGTGAGATGGACTATAGAAGACAGGTCAAGTGAGATGCAGTGGAGTGGACTATAGCAGGACAGGCCAGTGAGATGCAGTGGAGTGGACTATAGCAGGACAGGCCAGTGAGATGCAGTGGAGTGGACTATAGGAGGACAGGCCAGTGAGATGCAGTGAGGTGGACTATAGGACAGGTCAGTGAGATACGGTGGGTTGGACTGTAGGACAGGTCACTGAGATGCAGTGAGGTGGACTACAGAATGACAGGCCAGAGGAATGGACTACAGAATGACACGTCAGAGATGCAGTGAGCTGGGCCATTGTGTGTGAAATCCTAGAGACAGAGAGTTGGGTGGCTTGGGGCAAGAGCCACAGAAACACTGAATAGGGCAAGCCGACAGGGTCAGAGGGAAGGAGTTAGTTGAGACTCAGACACCAGGTCCATAAGATGCTGTGAAAACAGTTATTGGCCGTGTGGTCAGTCGAATTCAGTGAGCTGGGCCGTTAGATGGAGGTTCAACAGATGCAGTGAGTAGGTCCATCGGGGGTGATGCAGGTAGAGGCCATCGTGAGCACGGTCCGAGTGATGCCGGTCTAGGGTGGACGAGGTCCAAGACACACAGTGATCTGGACATCAAACACCGCTCCAAAGATTCAGCAAGGAGGACCATCTGAGTGATCATGTGAGTGAAGTGGGGAGCAGGGCCACATCAAGGGGCGAGGTCTGAGAGATGTAGAACACAGGGTCAGTGACTAGGACCCCAAGGGTGAGGTCTGACGGGTGCTGGAAATAGGGCCATGAGGAAAACTGGAGGGACAATAAGGGAAGAGAAAGGTCAGAGATAAACAGTGAGTAGTCCTTCAGGGGAAGCAAGGTCCGAGATGCAGTCCCGGGTAATTGTGGGCCATGTCCAAGGGATGCAGAGAGTTGAAGCTCAGGGGGCAGGCTCAAGAGATGCCTTGAGTAAGGCCAACATTGCTGAAGTCCAAGAGGTGCAGTGACTTGAACTTTAGAAGCTCAGGTCCAAGAGATGCGATTACAGCTGTTGGTGGCAAGGTACGAGAGATGCCCCAGACTGCGGCCATGGGGGGAGAAGCTAGGTGAGATCTCAGTTATACCATAAAAGAAGCCATCATGTGTGACGTCTGGAAGTACCGAGAGGCCATCAGGAGGTCGATGTCTGATGGATGTAAGAAGGGCCCAAGAGATGGAGCAAACAGAGACATCAAGGAGATGCAGGCATGGAGATGCAGTGAGCACAGCCCTCAGGGGCCAAGTGGAAACATGCGCTGATTTGAGACAGCGCAGAGAAACCTGAGAGATACAGTGAGTTGGGTTGACCGGGGGATGAGGAGGACCAAGGTTGGCGAAACACCCAGGGGGGTCATCTGTGGTGAGGTTGGACAAAGGCAGTGAGTAGAGCAGCTGCAGGGAGCAAAGTCACAGAAATGCCCAGTAGGTGCACTTGTGCCAATATCTGAGAAAAGCAGTCAGTAACGCCATGCGGCGCTGGGTCTAAGATGCACGGATGACCATCAATGGTCCAAGAGATGCAACAAGCAGGGACATCCGTGCCACGTCCAAGAGACGCCATGAATCGGACCGAGGGCACGAAGACCAAGAGATGCACCAAGCAGAGCCACCTGGGCTGAAATGCACAAGATGCAGTGAGTAGCCCTGGTCATAGGGCCGCAGTGAGTGCAGCCTCGGGTGGCAATGTCTGAGAGATGCAGAAAGAGGGCTTCTGGGGCGAGAGAGAGCGCAAAGATGAAGAGAGAAGGGCCATCTGGGGCGAAGTCTCAGAGACGAAGGGGGTGTGGCCATCAGGGAATCTGAGATGTGCAGTAGGAGCCAAGGGATGGAACGAGAAGGGCCACCGAGGTGTAACCAGAGAGGTGCAGTGAGGAGGCCAAGAGGGGGGAGATCTGAGAGCTGGGGTGGGTGGGACCATTATGGGTCAGGGTCTGGAGTCAAGAAGCGAGGGAGGACATTGTCTATGAGGAACAGGAAATGCAGAGAGAAGGGTTGATGAGGGTGGTGTCACTGAGTGGGGTGGGGGTTCTAAAAGATGAAGGGACCACCATCAGTTCTGAGGCCAGAACCATGTGGTGAGAAGGGTCTCAAAGGGTGGGGTCTAAGATGAAGCAAGGACGACCATCAGGTCTGAGGTGAGACCTACAGTGAGAAGGGTCACTGAGGGTGGGGTCTAAGATGATGTAAGGACACCCATCAAGTTCTAAGTAGGAAACATGTAGTGAGCAGGGTCACAGATGTCCAGTGAGGTCATTTGTCGGGGTCCAGGGATGCTGCGCGTAGGGTCCATCAGGTGCAGGAGTAAAGCTACTCCCCCTCACCCCCCCACCCCCCCACACACACACACTTACATTTATTCTAGTTGCAAAAATCTCATGCTTCTCACGGAGGACGACGACAACGGGTTTTGCTCCCTATATGAGGCAGTATCATTTTTTTTTTTTAAAGAAAAAAAAAGCATCAAGGGGGAGGGGGTGCGCCTGTCCAGTGTAGTTCACTGCAGAAAACTGATTTATTGAAAAAATCCGACTAAGATAGAGCTATTTCCTGCCGCACCGATGTGCGCACTATGGGAGACTTTAGTGTTCCGAAAACCGAATAAACAAATAGCCACGAAACAAACCCATGTTTAAAATGCGGAAATAAAGCTTCCGTGTAGATCCCCCAAACTGGTGGTAGTTTTTTAATTTACATGCAATGTTTCAAGTTTTAAAGCTGACACGGACGATCACTGCTACAGACATAAACAGACTGCATGTAAACCTCCCGCATGAACACCACCACTCACAGTCCTTTTAACCATGGGCCTAAAAAGTTCAATACCTCAGAGCAGCGGGAGTCCGTGGCCAGCAGGGACACAATGTGGCGCTTCTCCCGCCTGAATGGTAACTATGGAACCACAAATGAATTATTAAAACATCTCTGTGCCATAAAAAAACACAATGGCTCCACGTTTGAATGTGGTGCTGTGGAATTCCACAATCCCACCAAAAAGCCTCCCACAAGGCCTCAAGCAGCCGCAAATAGCAGCATTAAAGGTCTGCTGGGTCCTGGTGGCAGGAAGGGCAGTCTGCGGATTACTTCCGGTGTCGCACCAGAACGAGGCCCTGCGGTCCTGGTCTGTAAGCCTGCCCAGGAGGCCCTGCCCTGGACAGAGTAGTCCTGATTGTAAAGAGAGGCCACGGGCTGCAAGCCTCCAGGCAGACCCACCCAACAGCCAGCCTCCTACCAGGTTTGCTGAGCCCATGAGTGTTGGGGGCAGGAAGGCCCAGACAGGCGCCCTCTGTGCACATCACACCACTGGCACAAGGCGGCAGGGCCAGGCACATTCCGCGGTAAACCAGGGTATCTCCAGGTACCAGTGTGCTCCAGAGAAGTTTTAAGGCCTGGGCAAAGCGTCCTCTGGTCCAGGTCTCCAGCCTTTCAGGGGGCCCTGAGAGAGCCAGCTCTGTCCTGCAGGGAGTCTTGCCATGGTGACCTTTAATAGTTCTTAAACAGATTGTTTTAAATACCGTTTTCCTCTCACTTCCATATGGGTGCTGTGTGAGGGTCTATTACATCAAGTTTGCAAATAAGTGCTATATTTCTTTCAGCAACCATAAATAAAGTTCCTTTTAGATCAAAACAGGACTGATCTCACACATCATAAATGGGAGGGGGTCACAGATTAGTTGCAGTAATATTAGCGAACAGCTGCTGTGTTACAATATTGAAAACACAGGCCACTATCCCTCAGCATTAGATGTGACCCAGAGAATGTGGACCAGTGCGCCCGTCACTGCCAGTGACCTGACCAAAGGCAAGAAAGGGCTGAAACTGGACCATACATTTGCAGATGTTCTGAATAGGGGACCCTAAAACACGTCTGGCCCAGGGCCCCCGAAAACCTTAATGTGCTGTGCTGCAGAATGCAGTCTTTATTTAATGTTCGTTCAAAATAGCATTGCGTTGATACAGCTTTCACAATCTATCCTGTTACCCCTTCGGGGCATCTTATTACAGTTTTACTTCCCTTTGTAATTAAAGTGACACGTTTAAACTAATGGTATTACCACGCAATTTTCATAACTGTAAAAACATACATTACAGTGAAAAACTAAAAATGCTCAACCACAATGGGAATAGTTTAGAAAGTTCTATTCCTCTCCATAAAAGCTTTAGTTTCTCCTGATTTATTTCTGCAGATTATCCCTACATGACAATTTCATAAACAGTTCTTTCTTTTAGCCCATTCTCCTAACCCACGGAAAGACCTTCAACCACTTGTCGCACATCTTATCACAACTGGTGACCTATAATCTGAAAGAAACTGCTTTGAAAAGCCTTTTACTAACATTTTAATTTTGCACTTATTTTTGGCCCAATGCATTCTTATTTTTTTACTAAAAAAAATGATTACCAAGTAAAAATATAGTTAGTATGCCAAATACATTTTAAGAAAAAGGTAAACTGTCATGCTAGTTTTTAGAAAGTTATAGGCGTCCTGGGTTTGTTCTCCATGTGTCGTACATTGTAGAGTAATTACACGCAAAGCCACTGACATTTTTAAAAGATCACTAACTGGTTACAATTAAACAACTGGATGCTTACCTTATGCTTCAGAAGTGTTATGCTAATGTAATTGAGCATATTTAATGTTTACAGTTTGAACAATCTCAAGACAATGAAACCTATTTGAATGGGTGTAACATTCATTACAAAAGAAAGAAAGATACTAACAGCGCAGAGCGCGGCCCGTTGTAGTGATGTGTGTTTTGACCACTGACTTCGTGTTGCACCACTTGCGCCTCGCTTAGCTGTCCACCGTCACATTAGTGGTCACCAGTTACAGACTCCATTTTGTATTCAGCTTAGCCTTAGCTTCACTGCCATGTTAAAAGCTGCAAGTGATTTTCCACGTTGTACAATGTGCATTCTGTCTTGTTTTAGCACTTTTTCCCACCAAGGGCTTTGGCTGATAAGAATGTACTCAGACGTAAGGGAATGGCTTTGTTTTGCGTTGCCACCTTGGGATTGTGGCCACATCCCGACGTGTTATTTTCAAAGCTATCCGAAAGCAATCAGCATTTTTTTGAAAAACTAAACTTCTGCAGGGAGCGGGAGGTCTGGAATTTTCCTCTCTTGTTTGTTTAAATTATAAGAGGCCGAGACCAGATGGACCAGGGACAGAGCAGATCTCAGGCCCATCCAGGTCGCAGGAGTGTGTCATCCTTCCCGTGAGGATAACTGATCTCTCTCTCCTTGATGGATTTTGGGATCTTGCGATTTTATGCTGATAGGAGAGAGATGAAGAAGTTTTGCCCTTGCCTCATGGTGATGCATACTTTTTAATTCGTTATATGCTTTGCATTATAACATAGATACACATATTTGCTGTGTATACAGGGAGTGCAGAATTATTAGGCAAATGAGTATTTTGACCACATCATCCTCTTTATGCATGTTGTCTGACTCCAAGCTGTATAGGCTCGAAAGCCTACTACCAATTAAGCATATTAGGTGATGTGCATCTCTGTAATGAGAAGGGGTGTGGTCTAATGACATCAACACCCTATATCAGGTGTGCATAATTATTAGGCAACTTCCTTTCCTTTGGCAAAATGGGTCAAAAGAAGGACTTGACAGGCTCAGAAAAGTCAAAAATAGTGAGATATCTTGCAGAGGAATGCAGCACTCTTAAAATTGCAAAGCTTCTGAAGCGTGATCATCGAACAATCAAGCGTTTCATTCAAAATAGTCAACAGGGTCGCAAGAAGCGTGTGGAAAAACCAAGGCGCAAAATAACTGCCCATGAACTGAGAAAAGTCAAGCGTGCAGCTGCCACGATGCCACTTGCCACCAGTTTGGCCATATTTCAGAGCTGCAACATCACTGGAATGCCCAAAAGCACAAGGTGTGCAATACTCAGAGACATGGCCAAGGTAAGAAAGGCTGAAAGACGACCACCACTGAACAAGACACACAAGATGAAACGTCAAGACTGGGCCAAGAAATATCTCAAGACTGATTTTTCTAAGGTTTTATGGACTGATGAAATGAGAGTGAGTCTTGATGGGCCAGATGGATGGGCCCGTGGCTGGATTGGTAAAGGGCAGAGAGCTCCAGTCCGACTCAGACGCCAGCAAGGTGGAGGTGGATTACTGGTTTGGGCTGGTATCATCAAAGATGAGCTTGTGGGGCCTTTTCGGGTTGAGGATGGAGTCAAGCTCAACTCCCAGTCCTACTGCCAGTTCCTGGAAGACACCTTCTTCAAGCAGTGGTACAGGAAGAAGTCTGCATCCTTCAAGAAAAACATGATTTTCATGCAGGACAATGCTCCATCACACGCGTCCAAGTACTCCACAGCGTGGCTGGCAAGAAAGGGTATAAAAGAAGGAAATCTAATGACATGGCCTCCTTGTTCACCTGATCTGAACCCCATTGAGAACCTGTGGTCCATCATCAAATGTGAGATTTACAAGGAGGGAAAACAGTACACCTCTCTGAACAGTGTCTGGGAGGCTGTGGTTGCTGCTGCACGCAAAGTTGATGGTGAACAGATCAAAACACTGACAGAATCCATGGATGGTAGGCTTTTGAGTGTCCTTGCAAAGAAAGGTGGCTATATTGGTCACTGATTTGTTTTTGTTTTGTTTTTGAATGTCAGAAATTTATATTTGTGAATGTTGAGATGTTATATTGGTTTCACTGGTAATAATAAATAATTGAAATGGGTATATATTTTTTTTTGTTAAGTTGCCTAATAATTATGCACAGTAATAGTCACCTGCACACACAGATATCCCCCTAACATAGCTAAAACTAAAAACAAACTAAAAACTACTTCCAAAAATATTCAGCTTTGATATTAATGAGTTTTTTGGGTTCATTGAGAACATGGTTGTTGTTCAATAATAAAATTAATCCTCAAAAATACAACTTGCCTAATAATTCTGCACTCCCTGTATTGAAGTGGAGAATCATTCCTGTATGTTTTCGTTTCATTGCTGTGACCATTTTTAAACGTGCGCTTTCAACATGCTAATCTCCTTTTAGGAACCTTGCGTAGTGAAATAATAAATGTCTTATTTAGACTAAGTGCATTCCAGAGATTTTTGTCAGTGCATGAGTGTTTCAGCTGCGTCATTAGTGAAAAGCAACACACCAGCGGCAGATACAAGATAAAGTTTTGAAATACTTGTTGGCAGAAGTGAATTAATGCAATACTGTCAAAATGAAGAAGAGGATTACAGTGAAATGGACTTGCTGAAAACAACACTGGTGTCCCCAAATATTCTGTTATTGGTGGATTTTTCCAATCAACGTAGGGCAGTGGTTCCCAACCTGTGGTGTGGGGACCCCGGGGGTTCTGCAAAGCCCCCGCAGGGGGTCCGCGACTGCTTAGAAAATAATCCTAACAGATTAATAAGAGATATATGTATCTCAAGCAGCTAAATGTACGATCGGAAATTCTGAAACGTACTGGAAGTGTCAAGGAATTTGAAATAGGAGGCCAAAAATAAAGTTGGTATCCTCAGATTTATTGGGGGCAGCAGTCAAACAGAATATAGTATGGGCGATCTGTGGCTCCAATTGAATTTAGAAAAAAAAACTCCAACCTTCCTATTATTTATTTTTTTAATTTATATTTGTTTGCAAATTAAGTAAAATGTGTTATATGTGTTTTTTTTTTTTTTAATGGAAAGCTTGGTTCTGTATTTTTTGTGTATTGTTTTGCGGTTCAAACAATGTGTAGACTGGGTCCCCGGCTTCCAGTAACGATTCAGTGGGGGTACACAGAAGTGAAAAGGTTGAGAACCACTGACGTAGGGTGTACATTTTCTGCACAAGTGGAGTGCACCTGGCACTGGGGCTGTTTGACACACACCTAGTATGTTTACTGGTGCTAGTTTAGGGCACCGTTATCATTACAGTGCAGACAGCCGAGCTCAGATCTGGGTTCACAGCGGAAGATGGGGGCGCTGGGGGCGGAAGGCTCTTCAGCTCTGGGTGCCCAGGTCCACCCCAGGTTGCCTCGGACTGCTGGCCAGCCTCAGAGCCCTCCCCCCACTGGATAGCAAGCCCTTAGAGGCAGTCAGTGCATGAGGGCTCAGCTCTTGCCAAGGGCTCCAGATGAGCCTTTCCAGTGGGAGTGCTGCACCCCCATTTTTGGATATAGGAAGTTAAATGATTTATTTTTAAAATAGTCATATGTATCCCCGAAGGGACCATTAAAAAATAAATGAATATACTTGTAGTACTTGAGGCATGGCTGTTTTGATAAATTCGATCTTCCTTTGTAACTGGAAAGGCTGTTTTAATTGTTCGACTTTATCCTTCCCCTGGATTGGGCACCAGAAACCCCAGAATGTCTTCCTTGGCAGCTGGACATGTTACTAGGGCAGAGCAGGCTGAGGCCTGCATAATATTTTGTATATTTCTAACTCCCTATTTTCACAGTCCGGACTAATTACCGGATTAGAAGTCCCCTGGAAGGCAGGATGCAGCAGAGACTGTACAGTTCTGCCAACTCCCTGGAGTGCTCCCCACTCCAGCTGCACCCCGAATCTGCCATCCTTTCTGCTGTTGTCTTGGAGCCCTTGGTGCAGGGAAAGCCCCTGAGGCCTGGCCCACTGCAGACCCTGGTCCCTTGCTGGCCACTGTCTCTTCTGGTGTCCTGGGAACATGGCGAGGCTCTGGAAATGGGGCTGGTAGTCCAGCGGGGTCCCTTGGCACCCCAAGGTACTACCGCAGGTGATGTGGTAAGATAGTCCTTGAGGCTTGGGCCAGGGTTCACTGCTGGAAGTGTTTGCTGATGTTCTGATGACCCAGTCCCCCCTGCTACTGTTTGTAGTTAAGACCCCAAGTACATGGTGGCCCCTGAACATGAGCCCAGGCAGCAGTGGGTCCCTTGATGGCCCCTTCTACTAGACAGTGGTGGATAGATGAAGTTACCATCCCATGGCCACCAGAAGACTGGCGTAGGGCTGAGATTTATTCGGCAATGAACCTGCAGTGTATAGAGGTGACCACAAGAGTATTAGGACATTAAACAAATTGCACCACTGAGGATGGACCTTTTAATACCTCTTGAGTGAAGAAATGTATCAACTGCTGTAGTAGGGCAATCCGGGGGCGAAAAAGAAGGGAAGAAAACAGAAGGCAGTGGGTGGCCAGCAACCAGTTAAGAGAAAGAGGAGAGCGCGTGTTACTCACAGGCCCCTTCCACCAAGCATTTAGGAGTCTATAAAGGACAAACATTAGGCCCAAAGCAGTCTACCTTCTACCCCGGGCTGTACATCCCTCATAGCTGCCAGGTTTCCCAGGTTGATGCGTGATGAGCTGCTCCAATCTAGGTCTTTTTGCTTTGAATTCTGGGACTTGTAGTCCTGATTTCCAATGAAATAAAACTACAAGTCCCAGATTTCAAAGGAAAAACCTGGACTGCAGCAGCACATTACGCGTGCAGCTGGGAAGCTTGGCAGTGTGTTCGTCCTCTGCCCCCCTCTCCCTGCGCCTGCGCTGTGGTCCTGTTAATGAACCGAGCCCACCATTTATCTCACAGGGTCGAGGATTACAGAAATCTGGCTATAATTAAAAAGGGGCGGGAAAGGCGCTGCCCGCATGAAATAAAACCCACATTTCACGGCGTGGCGCAGCCCCGGCCCCCGAGGGGTCTGACAGGCGTAAAGTAAAGGTTGGCACGTGTGAGCGATGGGTCTCCCGGGCTTCCTGGGGAGATCCGTCTTCCAGGCACCCCTCGCTGCGGCGGAGTCCGGCGCACAATCCAAGCTCGTGGCGCCTCAGCGGGGGACAGCCCGCCCCGGGAGCTGCAAATCACTGCAGCCAGGGGGAGGCTTCATCCCACGGTCCGCAAAGGCCACCGTGAGGTGGGGCCGGGAGACCGGTGTCAGCAGAGAGAGACCAGAAATACCCTGGCACCTCGCAGGCCAGACAGGCCCCTGTGTCTCACAGACCAGACAGGCCCCTGCGTCTCAGTGAGGACAGCCCAGGGGTACCCTGGCATCTCACAGGCCAGACAGGCCACTGCGTCTCAGTGAGGACAGCCCAGGGGTACCCTCCCATCACACAGGCCAGACAGGTCCCTGCGTCTCAGTGAAGACAGCCCAGTGGTACCCTGCCATCACACAGGCCAGGCAGACTACTGCGTCTCACAGACCAGACAGGTCACAGACCAGACAGGCCCCCGCGTCTCAGTGAAGACAGCCCAGTGGTACCCTGGCATCTCACAGGCCAGACAGGCCCCTGCGTCTCAGTGAGGACAGCCCAGGGGTACCCTGGCATCTCACAGGCCAGACAGGCCCCTGCGTCTCACTGAAGACAGCCCAGTGGTACCCTGCCATCACACAGGCCAGACAGGTCCCTGCGTCTGAGTGAAGACAGCCCAGGGGTACCCTGCCATCTCACAGGCCAGACAGGCCCCTGCGTCTCACAGACCAGACAGGCCCCTGCGTCTCAGTGAAGACAGCCCAGTGGTACCCTGGCATCTCACAGGCCAGACAGGCCCCTGCGTCTCAGTGAGGACAGCCCAGGGGTACCCTGGCATCTCACAGGCCAGACAGGCCCCTGCGTCTCACTGAAGACAGCCCAGTGGTACCCTGCCATCACACAGGCCAGACAGGTCCCTGCGTCTGAGTGAAGACAGCCCAGGGGTACCCTGCCATCTCACAGGCCAGACAGGCCCCTGCGTCTCACAGGCCAGACAGGCCCCTGCGTCTCACAGGCCAGACAGGCCCCTGCGTCTCACAGGCCAGACAGGCCCCTGCGTCTCAGTGAGGACAGCCCAGGGGTAGCCTAGCATCTCACAGGCCAGACAGGCCCCTGCATCTCAGTGAGGACAGCCCACGGGTTCCCTGCCATCTCACAGGCCAGGCAGGCCCCTGTCTCTCACAGGCCACACAGGCCCCTGCGTCTCACAGGCCACACAGGCCCCTGCGTCTCACAGGCCACACAGGCCCCTGCGTCTCACAGGCCACACAGGCCCCTGCGTCTCACAGGCCACACAGGCCCCTGCGTCTCACAGGCCACACAGGCCCCTGCGTCTCACAGGCCACACAGGCCCCTGCGTCTCACAGGCCAGACAGGCCCCTGCGTCTCACAGGCCAGACAGGCCCCTGCGTCTCACAGGCCAGACAGGCCCCTGCGTCTCACAGGCCAGACAGGCCCCTGCGTCTCACAGGCCAGACAGGCCCCTGCGTCTCACAGGCCAGACAGGCCCCTGCGTCTCACAGGCCAGACAGGCCCCTGCGTCTCAGTGAGGACAGCCCAGGGGTACCCTAGCATCTCACAGGCCAGACAGGCCCCTGCATCTCAGTGAGGACAGCCCACGGGTTCCCTGCCATCTCACAGGCCAGGCAGGCCCCCGTCTCTCACAGGGCACACAGGCCCCTGCGTCTCAGAGGCCACACAGGCCCCTGCGTCTCAGAGGCCACACAGGCCCCTGCGTCTCAGAGGCCACACAGGCCCCTGCGTCTCAGAGGCCACACAGGCCCCTGCGTCTCAGAGGCCACACAGGCCCCTGCGTCTCAGAGGCCACACAGGCCCCTGCGTCTCAGAGGCCACACAGGCCCCTGCGTCTCAGAGGCCACACAGGCCCCTGCGTCTCAGAGGCCAGACAGGCCCCTGCGTCTCACAGGCCAGACAGGCCCCTGCGTCTCACAGGCCAGACAGGCCCCTGCGTCTCAGTGAGGACAGCCCAGGGGTACCTTAGCATCTCACAGGCCAGACAGGCCCCTGTCTCTCACAGGCCACACAGGCCACTGCGTCTCAGTGAGGACAGCCCAGGGGTACCCTAGCATCCTACAGGCCAGACAGGCCCCTGCCTATAACAGTCGAGACCCGCCACTGCGTCTCATACTGAAAACAGCACAGAAATACCCTGGCATCCCACAGGCCAGACAAGCCCGTGTCTCACAGACCAGACAGACCACTGGATCTCACACTGGAGACAGCACAGAAGGACCCTGACATCTCAGACCAGACGGGCCAGAAATAGCCTGGCATCTCTCAGCACAGGCGGGCCCGCTGCATTTCATCAGACTGCAGTCTCTCCGTATAGAGACTCCTATGTCCCACAGGCCAGGGAGGTCGCCACATCTCGCAGCCAAACCTCTGCATCTTACAGTCCAGAATGTTCTCTCGAAGTCCAGATCGGCCACTGTGTCTCAGGCCAGAGACCCCTACTCTCCTCACATGCTAACCAGACTTCAGCATGGTACCCTGCGGTATCTGTCTCACTCGCCCCAGGAATATTGAAAGTGGCTGCAGAAGGCGCAGGATGCTGGCACGACTATGCCCCCTGCTGCCCTGGTAGAGCTTCTACAAGGGTCAGATCAAAGAACTGTCCAGGCCATGGCACACCCCGCAGTCCCAGGGACCAGTGCATCTGTACCGCACCAGCAAACACCCATGGCCAAAGTGTGCAAGCAAACTAGTGGGAAAATCCACCACAGCCCGGTATTGGCACACTAGGCGGACTGTAAGAGCGACACCCTAGGCGGACTGTAAGAGCGACACCCTAGGCAGACTGTAAGAGCGACACCCTAGGCAGACTGTAAGAGCGACACCCTAGGCAGACTGTAAGAGCGACACCCTAGGCAGACTGTAAGAGCGACACCCTAGGCAGACTGTAAGAGCGACACCCTAGGCAGACTGTAAGAGCGACACCCTAGGCAGACTGTAAGAGCGACACCCTAGGCAGACTGTAAGAGCGACACCCTAGGCAGACTGTAAGAGCGACACCCTAGGCAGACTGTAAGAGCGACACCCTAGGCAGACTGTAAGAGCGACACCCTAGGCAGACTGTAAGAGCGACACCCTAGGCAGACTGTAAGAGGGACACCCTAGGCAGACTGTAAGAGGGACACCCTAGGCAGACTGTAAGAGGGACACCCTAGGCAGACTGTAAGAGGGACACCCTAGGCAGACTGTAAGAGGGACACCCTAGGCAGACTGTAAGAGGGACACCCTAGGCAGACTGTAAGAGGGACACCCTAGGCAGACTATAAAAGGGACACCCTAGGCAGACTATAAGAGGGACACCCTGGTACAGCATCCATTTTAGGACATCCTCATTCCTCACTCCTCATCCCTACTTCTCAACCCTGCTTCTCATCCACCATCCATACTTCTCATCATCATATATCATCCTTACTTATCATCATATATCATCCTTACTTATCATCATATATCATCCCTACTTTGCATCCATCATCCCTGCTTCTCATCCATCATACATCATCCCTGCTTCTCATCCATCATACATCATCCCTGCTTCTCATCCATCATACATCATCCCTGCTTCTCATCCATCATACATCATCCCTGCTTCTCATCCATCATACATCATCCCTGCTTCTCATCCATCATACATCATCCCTGCTTCTCATCCATCATCCCTACTTCGCAGCCATCATCCCTGCTTCTCAGCCATCATCCCTGCTTCTCAGCCATCATCCCTGCTTCTCAGCCATCATCCGTCATCCCTACTTCTCATCCGTCATCCCTGCTTCTCATCCGTCATCCCTGCTTCTCATCCGTCATCCCTGCTTCTCATCCGTCATCCCTGCTTCTCATCCGTCATCCCTGCTTCTCATCCGTCATCCCTGCTTCTCATCCGTCATCCATCATCCCTGCTTCTCATCCGTCATCCATCATCCCTGCTTCTCATCCGTCATCCCTGCTTCCTACTTCTCATGCCTCAGCCATCATCCCTACTCCTCATCTATCATCCCTACTCCTCCTCTTTCCTCATCCCTCAGTCATACCAACACATTTTCAGTTTTGTGAAACACACCTTCACACTGATTGGTTGGAAACAGCCAATCAGAGTTATGAGAGAGAGCTGCATTCTTACAGCTCTGCGCACCTCTTCTGGGAGAATGTAGTCTGTGCACATCCCACGGTGGTCTCCGTGCATCTACCGTGGGAGCATCATGTGTGTACGTGCGCACAGCATGAAGGGATCCTTTCTCCCTGTGCACATGCTAGGAAACAATCCTTCCCGCGTGACACATACAGTTAGTGTACACGCACATACCATACCCAGGGAGGCGTTTCTCAATGCACTATACCTGGGGTCTAGGTTCCAACAGTTGCTTTGTCGGCACACGCCTCAGAGGTGAAGGGTGCCGGTCCGGGTTAACGGAAGGTTTGGGGTCTCCTGGGAAGGAGAGACTGTTCAGGGCAGGGGTCTCCAAATTGGGGGGCAGCCCCCGGAATTTACCAGAATCGTTGGTTGCACCAGGCACTGGTAAAGATGGCATGACGCTGGAAACAGTGCTGTGTTTTGGTGTAAAAGCTGAGTGCAGTGAGCCAGTGTGTGCAGGGCGGTCCCCAACATCTCTTGTCTCATGAGCCCTGGCTGAGAATAGGCTTCAAGGGAACAGGGGCTGCTAATGACCCTTAATGCCCCACCCCACCTCGAAGGACCATGCTGTGGATACTTGTTCACTTTAGAGGGGCCAGGCTGCCCCGGCATGTGGCAGTCACGCATTTGATTACATCTCAAAAGGATAACTGAACAGGACTACAATGCCACAATATGGTTAGGACGTACAATTTTATGAAATAATTGTCATTCTGGGGGTCTGATTACATTTTTGTCACACAAGGGGAGGGGGCCGTGGCACTGGATTAGGGACAGCCTTTGCCAGGTGTGAAAGGTGGTTGGGGGCTGAGGTTACTGTGGATGAGAGGGGGAGCGGGTACTCAATTGCATCAAAAGTGATGGAGTGGGGAACGCAGCATGGCTTTGAAGGGGGCCTTACTAGGACGCAGCTGGATGCAACAAACTAATCCATCTAACTGGGGCCAGCCTGGGTGCCATGGGTAACCTCTGCACCCAACGTCTCACTCAGTGCTCAAACCTGCGATGGACTATAGAAATACAAGTGTATAAGGGACTATATATGATCCAACTGCTTGTCGACGTTTATTGATCAAAAGTCCAGGTTTTCAAGTGTTTTCTTAAAGGGGGACGACAGGTTTTAGGTCCCCAAACTTGCACTCATACTTCATTCATACGCCAATTCATTCTTGCATTCATAGAGGTACTTTACCGCAATAAAACACGCATGCAACAAGCATAGGCAAAAAAAGTAAAATACGCCGCCTAAACGTCACAGGCAGAGGCTTGCAATAAATATAAAATTAAACACAGCAGCAGGCAGCTGCCTTGCAATGGCATTGTACAAAGTGCATATTTTTTTTTTTTTTTTTTTAACTGAGTTTCAAATGGCAGGCATGTTTAGGAGCAATGTGTAGGCCATCTTGGAGTGATAGAATAACAACACTATGCACAGTAAACAATACACTGAGTGGTGATCACGGAATGGTGTCGTGCATAGTGTATTGTTGCACTGATCCAAGATGGCCCAAACGTTTTTGAACATGGTGGCATCTTGGAAAAGTAACGAAATGATACACTATGGGCAATACCACTCCAAGATGGCCACCCGGTTTACAAGCAGTAGTCTATGTGATGCTGCGAACTGCACTGAAATGGTGTTAGGGGAAATTAGGGGACGAAAGGGTGTAAGAACAGGGTAACACATTATGAGCAAACACTGCGAGGCTGCGGATCTCTGTAGTAGGTTTCATACTATGTGGCAGCCAATCACGCCACAGATGCTACTCTAGTCAACTAAGGTGTGTTGGCTCCATAAATGCAATTTCATATTCCGTGGAGTGTCCTTTTTAATGCACAAGATACTTTTTGCCAATAATGTGTCTTGTGACCCTGGTTTCACCCCAAGGTCCCTTCCTTTCACTAATAAATCTGCGGGAGGAACAGGTGCACTTCCCTTTTTCAAGCTACAAATCCAAATCAGATGTTAAACAAAAAAATGAACTAAGACAGACTAAACTTAAAAGCGGGAATGAGCTAAGTTTGAGCCCCGCACACGTCATATCTGGACATGTGAGGCTGGACTCACACTTCACAAGATAAACAACGTCCCGGGGTCAGGGGGTCACCAGGGTGGCTGGAGTCCAAGGAAACCGTGAAAGAATGAATACGAGATGAATTCCTACCAGGGGCGCCCCCAGGAGTAAATGTCTTCATTTTAAGTGGAAAGAAACGTGAACACTGACTTTCCAGCGAGGATTTCCAGTGAAAATCAAAGGACTGGCGACAGTCCCAGCCAGGACAGCCTGCCAGGAAGGAATGGAAAAATCAAGGTCGATGCATCGCCCCTTTCAGCAGAAATGCGTTTGAGCATCACGAGGTCTTTTCATCACTGTGGGAACACAAAGTAGTACATCAGGTTTCGGGGGCGCCTGGGGGCAGGCATCTCCGAGGTCTGTGCGTGATGTCAGGGCAGCTGGACCTCTGGGGATGTCCAGCGCAGTCTAGGAGGGCTCACGTGGGGTCGGTCTCACTATGGGATGGTGTGCATGCCCTCTTTAGAGGGGCTCACGTGTGGTGCACCTCCACATAGGACGGTGTGAAATGTCCTCTTTAAGAGGGCTCATGTGGGGTAAAATTCCCTATGGGAACATGTGAAAAGCCCTCTTTAAGATGGCTTGTGTGGGGTGGACCATCCTATGGGATTGTGTGACATGTTCTGTTGAGGAGGGCTCAACTTGCATGGACGTCCCTTTGGGATTCTGTCAAATGTCCTCTTTAGGATGGCTCATGTGGGGTGGACCTTCCTGTGGGGTTGTGTGACATGTCCTGTAAGAGGGCTCATGTGGGGTGGACCTCCCTGTTAGGACGGACTTTGTTCTACACCTGTGTGCGGTATCCAGTTTGGCGGTGATGCCCCTCGGTCGCAGGCTAGGTAGCGTGATGTGTCTAGCTGGAGAAATTTGGTAGGTCTATCCATCTATCCATCTATATATATATCCTGGGCCCAGCAGGGGGACTCCAGTAGAGAAAGACCTCATTCTGCGGACGTGAGAGATCTGGTCCACCCAGACATTCAGCGGCATGGGCCTCAGCTTACACCTTCCTGTACAGACAACATATTCCTAATGCATGATGGGCCCCTAGGCACTGCCACCACATGCTGCCAGCCTCCTTGCAGCAGGCCAGGAGAGAGATGGGTGGCCTCACACCTTCAGTGGCCCAGATCCTCCCTTCGCCCACTCCAGGTCAGGTGAGAGATGGGTGCCTCACACCTTCAGTGGCACAGATCCTCCCTTCGCCCACTCCAGGTCAGGTGAGAGATGGGTGCCTCACACCTTCAGTGGCACAGATCCTCCCTTCGCCCACTCCAGGTCAGGTGAGAGATAGGTGGCCCGACACCTTAAGTGGCACAGATCCTCCATCACCCACCCCACGTGAGGAGAGAGATGGGTGCCTCACACCTTCAGTGGCACAGATCCTCCCTCCTTCGCCCACTCCAGGCCAGGTGAAAGATGGGTGCCTCACACCTTCAGTGGCACAGATCCTCCCTTCGCCCACTCCAGGCCAGGAGAGAGATGGGTGGCCCTGACACCTTAAGTGGCGCAGATCCTCCCTCCGCCCACTCCAGGTCAGGTGAGAGATGGGTGGCCTCACACCTTGAGCGGCGCAGATCCTCCCTTCGCCCACTCCAGGTCAGGTGAGAGATGGGTGCCTCACACCTTCAGTGGCACAGATCCTCCCTTCGCCCACTCCAGGCCAGGTGAGAGATGGGTGCCTCACACCTTCAGTGGCACAGATCCTCCCTTCGCCCACTCCAGGTCAGGTGAGAGATAGGTGGCCCGACACCTTAAGTGGCACAGATCCTCCATCACCCACCCCACGTGAGGAGAGAGATGGGTGCCTCACACCTTCAGCGGTACAGATCCTCCCTCCGCCCACTCCAGGTCAGGTGAGAGATGGGTGCCTCACACCTTCAGTGGCACAGATCCTCCCTTCGCCCACTCCAGGTCAGGTGAGAGATAGGTACCTCACACCTTCAGCGGCGCAGATCCTCCCTTCGCCCACTCCAGGTCAGGTGAGAGATAGGTGGCCCGACACCTTAGGTGGCACAGATCCTCCATCACCCACCCTACGTGAGGAGAGAGATGGGTGGCCTCACACCTTCAGCGGCACAGATCCTCCCTTCGCCCACTCCAGGTCAGGTGAGAGATGGGTGCCTCACACTTTCAGTGGCACAGATCCTCCCTCCGCCCACTCCAGGTCAGGTGAGAGATGGGTGCCTCACACCTTCAGTGGCACAGATCCTCCCTTCGCCCACTCCAGGTCAGGTGAGGGATAGGTGGCCCCGACACCTTAAGTGGCACAGATCCTCGTCACCCACCCCAGGTCAGGTGAGGGATTGGTGGCCTCACACCTTCAGTGGCACAGATCCTGTCACCCACCCCAGGTCAGGTGAGGGATAGGTGGCCTCACACCTTCAGTGGCACAGATCCTCGTCACCCACCCCAGGTCAGGTGAGGGATAGGTGGCCTCACACCTTCAGTGGCACACATCCTCCGCCTGCCACCTAATGAGATTAAGACGTGTCTCACAGCTCGATACACCAAACCCTCTGATCCATTAGCGCCTTGAGCAGGCGGGGAGCGAGGCAGCCGGGAGACGCTTAAGCTGCCGTCCCGAATCCAGCTATCAGTTCCACTGGCTTATCCCAAGCTCCTATTAACACTGGCTGTCAGGCCATCCTTGGGGCCCGCACCAAGGCAGGGCAGCGTTTAAACTACCCTCTGTCATTATCAGACCCAAACAGGGCTAAACCTGTCTGTGCTTGTTTCACGTCTCCGGGAGATGTGCATCTCTGGCTGACAGGCTTAAGATCTAGATATTAGTTTAAGCGTTGCCTAAAATCCGCCCAGATGATAGAAGGCGGTGTTTGTAGGTTCTGGATGCCGTCTCCCAGTGCAGACCTGCTGGAGACCCGCGCTGAGACGGCCTGGCCAGGCCTGCAGGAAGAGACGTGTGTCAGGGGGGCAGCAATAAAACTGTCAGGTGCCTTCCCTGGGACGATGCGCAGACCCCCAGGGCCCCCTGCACTTCCGGCTGCTTCATCCCAGGCAGACAGCGGCCTGCTCTGGAGTTCCGCTGCCCGTCCTTGGCGTTTAGGAGGGAGGAGGGATCCAACTAACCAGGACAGCAGTGACCGCAGGGTGAGGGGAGACCTGGGTGTGGAGAAATGGGAGCCAACTAACCAGGACAGCAGTGAGCGCAGGGTGAGGGGGGGCCTGGGTGTGGAGAGAGGGGACCCAACTAACCAGGACAGCAGTGAGCGTAGGGTGAGGGGAGGCCTGGAGAGATGGGACCCAACTAACCAGGACAGCAGTGAGCGCAGGGTGAGGGGAGGGCTGGGTGTGGCGATATGGGACCCAACTAAGCAGGGCGGCAGTGAGCCCAGGGTGAGGGGAGGCCTGGAGAGATGGGAGCTAACTAACCAGGACAGCAGTGAGCGCAGGGTGAGGGGAGGGCTGGGCGTGGAGAGAGGGGACCCAACTAACCAGGACAGCAGTGAGCGCAGGGTGAGGGGAGGCCTGGGCGTGGAGAGAGGGGACCCAACTAACCAGGACAGCAGTGAGCGCAGGGTGAGGGGAGGCCTGGAGAGATGGGACCCAACTAACCAGGACAGCAGTGAGCGCAGGGTGAGGGAAGGCCTGGGTGTGGTGGGGAGAGGGGACCACCTAATCAGGGCAGCAGTGAGCGGAGGATAAGGGGAGCCCTGGGTGTGGAGAGAGGGGACCCAACTAAGCAGGACGGCAGTGAGCCCAGGGTGAGGGGATGCCTGGGGGTCCCAGCCCTTGCACGGTCTTATCTGCTGGGACTTAAGATCCATAAACTCTGACCCTCTGCGAGCCCCCCCCCCCCCCCCCCCCCCCCCGCACATGAGGCGACCTTTGTCCTTCGCTGGACCTTCTCTCCAACACACTACAGGGAGCTGGGAAAGCCACCTGTACTCAGAGTTCTCATTCAGCAAAGGCCTCTATATTGAAAGGTTTTACGATTTCACTGCATGTGTTCGAGATTCCGTCCATCCCCCATACATGCGAGAATCGCAGAAAACATTTCACGTTTCCACCAACAAAATCGTACAACAGACAGAAAATATTGGGTATTTTGTCTGTATAAAAGCACATGAAAAAACAATCTAAAATAATGAAAAAAGCACAAACGAAGAGAGGTCTTGAATCCTGCGCTTAATTTGAGCAGGTGGTTTCCGGTGCTTGGCTCTGGCACTTAATTGTCAGCACCCGAACTTATGACAATCTGCCAAATGGTGGCACTGTTAGTCTAATTCAGAGACGAACATCACAACAAATGTTTATATCTGAAAAATAGCCAATGCCTGCCTTCCAAACCATTCTTATACATATGCCATGTCTCTATCAATCTATCCTCCATCCCTACTCTGATCCATCCCAAACCCATTCTACTACTTTCATCCCCAAAATAACTCTGCCTAAGCTCTTCCCTCCTCTTCCACATCTAGCTCTCCCAAACCTCAGTTTACTACCATGATCTCCCAAACAACCCTACTATATTCTCCCTCGTTCATCTCACCCTGCTACTATGATCTCCCTAACACTTCCACAGACTCTTCCCTCCTCCATCCCCCCTTTACTCATCCCAAGCCTAATTCCTATTACTACAAACTCCCAATTAAACACTTCTGGATTCTTCCCTCCTCTATCCCTCCATTACTCCAGTCAATCCAACTAATAAACTCACATATCAGCGGCTCAAATTAACTCATAATACTAAAACTGTACTCATACTTCCCTATACTAATCCACCACTAATTTCTCTTGGGTTCTGGAGTAGCGTGCTACTCCCCGAAAAGCGCTTTGACGCACCGTCAGGGTTAGTAAGCACTATATAAATACAATTACAATGTGTGGGCCTGAGATAGTTTCTCATATATTGAGTGTGATGCTTAGAAGTTGTGTTGGCACTGGCAGGGTCAATGGCCAGTGAAAGTTGCAGTGGCCTCCTGACGAGAGCTCCCGCACAAATTTTTTCACAAATTTAGCATAAAAGAGCTTCACCGTCCCAGAATGCACAGCAGCGTCACAGTTGGCGTTTTATTTTGACATTACCAACCAAGCATTCAATGAAACTAAAGAATGACGCAAGTTGTGCTGGTTACACTTCCATTAAGGCGTCAGGACCACCGCCTGCTGGAAAGAAGATTCCCACCTGGACCTTATGGCAATCTCAGAGACCTGGGGCATATCTCCATTGGTGAACAGAGGTCGCGGGGTCTCTGGTGAGGGCGGCAGATCAGGGAGTGTGTTGAGGAAGCCAAACTACTGAGACTCACCTGTAACCCTACACAAGCTTCAGCAGTATTATAATAAAGATGACCTTTGAGTACTCTTGACATGTAAGGCTCGATGAAATGTCTTCATGGGAAGAGGTCATGAGAATGAACGCAACGAGGACTCAAAAGAGAGAAAACTGATGTCAAAACTTAAATATCCTGACTTCACGGGAAGAAAAATGAACACGTGTTGTGTTCCGGGACATTCGCTCCCGGCCCCCTCCAGATCAGCATCGACAAGGCCCAGTGCTGGAATTGGAACAAAAAATCTCTCCAACCCAAATTTGGGGTTCACAGTGCAGCGCCAAAAGTCCTGAGGGCGGAACTTGAAAAACAGGGTCCGACTGTCAACTTGTGCGTTTATTTGAGAAAAAAATTTGCTGCAAAGAAATTGGCAAAAGGGCAAACGGGTCTGTAAATCTGTTCTAGCTGACTTACCTGGCTACGGAGGGTGCATTTCCAAATACCTTAGGGAGGGTTACGATACCTGCTGCCCAGATCTTTGCGTGCCCAGCAATTTTGAAGGAATTATAATGTCTACAACAGGGTTCTTCAAACTGGGGGGCTTCAAGTGATCTGGCAGGGGGTGGGGGGTGTGGGGAGCTCTTTCAGGCTATGGCCAAAAGAGGTATTACGGCATTATGCAGTTAACACTGCTTTGTTTTAAGAAGAAAAAGATTTATTGAATTTTTAAAAAGGCATCAGGACTTAAGTGCCATGTTTAGATAAGCCTAGACATATTTAAACATTGCCAATTTATTAGAATAATTGTGAAAAATTGAGGGGGGCCTGATATTTATTTTCCACCTGGGGTGGCGCGGCATTAAAAAGTTTGAAATGCACTGGTCTACAAGTAGGTACAAATGTGATTTCTGCACGTTATAACCCCCATTGTCTTATGTGACATTTCCTGTACATTTACACACACTTGTATGATTTATTGCCTGTGTGTGAACTAAAGCACTTACATCGTGATAAGTAGCGCTATAAAAAAAATCCAAAAATAAATGCGTAGGTTCCACTTAAATCATTGTGTAATTACGCAAACACACAGATAAATCTTCGATTCTTACACTGCAGGGACGTCTTTTACATAAGAGGCTAAACAAAGTCAAAAACCTGCCTCCAAGTCCTAGTTTCTCTAAAGTGCTTCAACAGGAATAAGATGTGCCCTGGTTTCCTTCCTTTGCATTGGTATCTAGGTTTTAGACTTCAGGTGGCTCCCAGCCAGGATGATGCTCAGAAAAGCGAAGGGCTGATGGGCCTTTAATTCAGACCTTTGTTTGTGCCCAGCTGCTAGCGTCAGAGTCCCCTGTCGCCTGCAGGTTGCTGCTCCAGACCACCAGCATACCCTGCCAGTTTTGGGGCTGTTTGGATGTGGGGCTCCAGGGCAGGCTGAGTCATGGGCCCCCGTATGGGAGTGATTAGGGAACAGTGCATGTCACATGTCTCCTTCAGCAGAGGGTCCCGTGCCCCGACCACAGCACCGCACACGCCTCCTTCAACGGTCGGCTTGCAACCACAGACCACAAGTGCATGCTCAAAGCATGGGGGGAGCGGTGGGGGCTGGGGAATCTCAGCCTGTGCTGCACACGGCTATGGGCATGGGGGAGGAGTCAAATATGTGCATCGCATGTGAACCCCCGTTGAAGAGGTGGTCTCAGCTGGGGGGGTTGGGGCAGGTCCTCCCGTACTAAGGTTACCTGGCGTTTGACTGCAGCCTCATGCTGGGCGAACTCTGGAGATCCTTCCAGTGTGGGGAGGGTACGGGAGGGGGGGTTGGGGTAACAACCACAAACCTTACAAGCGCACTTGGGGTAGGCGGGATGTACCGGCCTCCACTAGGGATCAGGAAGTGATACAAACCAAGGTGCCACCGCGCATGCCCACGCCACCATCAGGGAGGTCGGGGCAACAAGCCTTGGCTAAAGCAGGCCCACCCAGGCACCAGACCCCATGTCAGACAGGGGGAGGTGATCGATGCTCAGTAGTGAACAGCTTCTCTGGCAGCAAGGCTGTGGGCCGGAAAATGCGACTGATATCCTGTCCACTTTATAACAATCTCCATAGGCCAAAATGGGATCGTAATATGGCGGACGGGATATCCATCCTATTTGTAACAGAGCATTCCCCTCTGCCAAGATTTCAGTCATGCCTGTGTCGAACTAAGTGCCGTTTTCTTTATAATAAATTCACTCCACTTTTTTCAAAGATTACAAGTTTGTTTTTTTTATCTGATGACTATGTTCTTATATATTTCATTAGCGCACATCTCTTGACAGTTGCATCGGTTGCTATCAATTATATTTTATTTAGTTTTTCTTTCTTTTCTGTATGGCTCCTGCTTATTAAAAATGGCAATAAAATATTTAGAACAAAATAAAAAAGAAGTCCAGGTTCCTGGAGAGAGGGGGCTTCTGGGAAGAGGTCAACCTCAAAGCAGAAACCCAGAGCATATGTCAGAGTGGAACACAGGTGGGTGGGCGGGGTGGTGTCTAACCTGTATCCCACCTTCCCATGCTATCCACTTCCATAAGCCCCCGCCACCCCCTAATGCTGTACCTTTCGTGGAACGAATCAGGGGGGGGTAGGCTCCAGCTGTGGTAAAGACCAGCACACCTGCCGACACTCTTGATTCAAGCGGGAGAACACAGATTTCAAGCCCCCCCCGCCCCCCAATGCTCCCGACCCCACTTCATCCATGCAAAAACCCAATTCCTTTGCATTCTTCCAGGGAAAAGGCATGGGTCTTGTGTGACTGGGAGCAATGCTTAATTTGTGCTTGTTGTTTCCGGTGCTGAGCACCGGCACTTATTTTTGAGGTCCGACACTTATTTTTGTGCCTTAAGCGTTTCCTGCGAGCAAAAGACACATATGGGAAAGACAAGAGAAAAACGAAAAAGCGTCACAAAGGTAGAACGCAGAAAGCTGCAGGAGTGAGATGAAGGGGCAGGGAGTGGCTGTACATGGATTGAAGAGGCCTGAGACGCCTTCAGGATTACGCTGCCTCAGTATTCTATGCTCGCACATTTAAATGCAGCAGCCGCGTGTCTAAGAGGAGGGCTTTGGGCACCGGCACCTTTTAATTTACAAATGAAGCACTGACTGTATGTACAGGCAGGAACCTGCTCCTGCGGTTAGTGCACAACATTTTTGTCACGCTCTCTTTGCCACTGCACTTTCTTCGTGGTTCCAACACGTTAAAAAAGGTGTATTTGCATTTCTGATATGACGGCAGCAGCGGACTTGCAAGTGGCACTAGATCCGATACATCCACCAGCAGTTCCTCCTCAGAGCCCGGGGGGGACGGGACTTGTGAGGGGTCAGCGCGGGCTCCGAGCTCCAGGCTGACCAGGCCGGACCCCACCGCGCCCTGCAGGACCAGCAGCCATGGGGCACCATCTGTGACTGGAGCCCGGGCAGGCAGGTTTCCAAGGCTTGGCAGCAGTGGGCCGGCGGCATCTGGACACGATAACTTGGGGGTGAGAAGCGCTGGTGGCAGAGCCCTTCCCTGGCACGGGGCAGCCTCGGTCGGAGGCGGCCAGGCGCCAAGCACTTTGCGCGCACTGCTACCGACTTAGGTCTGGCCAGCAGCGGCCCTGCTTGTTTGCTTTCTCTCGGCAGCTCCGTTACTTGAGCCGGAAACACAAGCCCTCAGTCCATCGTGTTCACAGCTCAGCTTAGCTTAGAGGGGGTAGGTGCCAGAATCAACACGTGCGCCCTCGGAGTGCGCATGCCCAGATCACCTGCCAGATGCATGAACTCAAAGGGAGCAGCTGGGGTGTCCTAGGGGGGAGCAGCTGGGGGTTGTCCTAGGGGGAGAAGCTGGGGGTTGTCCTAGGGGGAGAAGCTCGGGGTGTCCTAGGGGGGAGAAGCTGGCTGGGGGTGTCCTAGGGGGGAGAAGCTGGCTGGGGGTGTCCTAGGGGGGAGAAGCTGGCTGGGGGTGTCCTAGGGGGGAGAAGCTGGCTGGGGGTGTCCTAGGGGGGAGAAGCTGGCTGGGGGTGTCCGAGGAGAGCAGCTGGGGGTGTCCGAGGAGAGCGGCTGGGGGTGTCCGAGGAGAGCGGCTGGGGGTGTCCTACGAGAGAAGCTGGCTGGGGGTGTCCTACGAGAGAAGCTGGCTGGGGGTGTCCTACGAGAGAAGCTGGCTGGGGGGTGTCCTACGAGAGAAGCTGGCTGGGGGGTGTCCTACGAGAGAAGCTGGCTGGGGGGTGTCCTAGGAGAGCAGCTGGGGTTGTCCGAGGCGAGCGAGCCACCCTGCCCAAATGGGAGCTGCGCGTATACGCCCGAGGAAAGGGGCGGGTGGTTCCGGAGCTCAAGTAAACGCGGTCACCTCCACCTGCTTCCAGATCCTGAGGACGCTACGAAAGATCTTTTAATGGCTACTAGACAACACCAGGAGAATGGTCACTCCGGCTCCGATTACCAGAAAGCTTGGCCACGGCACAGCCCCCTGCGCCGGAATCACCAAAGAGCTCGGAACAGGCTCCGAATCAAACGTGCCACAGCAAGGCTCAGCCTCAGCCTCCCTCGCCGCTCCCACAGCAACCCCTGGAAGGCCTGCTGGGCCCGCAATGGGAGCTACCCATTCTGTAGATTATTCACACAATAGTGAGTAGGTAGGGAAGAAAGAGCACAAGATGCTCGGAGTTGTGAAACCTCATCAATCTGCAACAATAATCATTGATTAAGACAAACTATTGATTGCCTGCTCACTTCAGACTGAAAGGCCAGGAGCATCACTTCCTTCTGATGCGCACTGACACACAGAAGGCTTGCACCAGTCCAGGGCCCAGACCATTTGAGCATCTACCCCAAGCCGGAGCATCACTCAAGTATCCGCGCTGGGCCCTTATTACCATGAAAGCATTTACTCCAAGGGCCCAGGCACTCTGACCCGCCTCTGTGCCAAGGATGCCCTCCTAATAACTGCTGCACCCAAGTACTCTGACCAGTCGCTGCGCAAAGGATGCGCTCCTAATAACTGCTGGGCTAAGACGCCCTGGTCCCGCCTCTGTGCCAAGGGTGCGCGCCTAATAACTGCTGAGCCAAGACGCCCTGGTCCCGCCTCTGTGCCAAGGGTGCGCGCCTAATAACTGCTGGGCTAAGACGCTCTGGGGTCCCGCCTCTGTGCCAAGTGTGCGTGCCTAATAACTGCTGCACCCAAGTACTCTGACCAGTCGCTGCGCAAAGGATGCGCTCCTAATAACTGCTGGGCTAAGACGCCCTGGTCCCGCCTCTGTGCCAAGGGTGCGCGCCTAATAACTGCTGAGCCAAGACGCCCTGGTCCCGCCTCTGTGCCAAGGGTGCGCGCCTAATAACTGCTGGGCTAAGACGCTCTGGGGTCCCGCCTCTGTGCCAAGGGTGCGCGCCTAATAACTGCTGAGCCAAGACGCCCTGGTCCCGCCTCTGTGCCAAGGGTGCGCGCCTAATAACTGCTGAGCCAAGACGCCCTGGTCCCGCCTCTGTGCCAAGTGTGCGTGCCTAATAACTGCTGCACCCAAGTACTCTGACCAGTCGCTGCGCAAAGGATGCGCTCCTAATAACTACTGGGCCAAGGCGCCCAGGTACTCTGACCCGCCTTTGTGCCAAGGATGCACTCATAATAACTGCTGCACCCAAGTACTCTGACAAGTTGCTGCGCAAAGGATGCGCTCCTAGTAACGGCTGGGCCAAGGCGCCCGGTTACTCTGACCCGCTTTTGGGCCAAGGATGCGCTCCTTATAACTGCTGGGCCAAGACGCCCGGTTACTCTGACCCGCCTCTGTGCCAAGGATGCAATCCTAATAACTGCTGCACCCAAGTACACTGACCAGTCTTTGCGCCAAGGCTGCGCTCCTAATAACTGCTGGGCCAAGACGCCCGGTTACTCTGACCCGCCTCTGTGCCAAGGAAGCAATCCTAATAACTGCTGGGCCAAGACGCCCAGGTACTGACCGCCTCTGTGCAAAGGATGCGCTCCCAATAAGACTTTAATTGGCTAGGCATTTGTTTTCTAAAAGCAATTCAAAATGCTTAGCCAAATTCTTCTCGCCAAAATCATGTATTTTGCGCAAACACCACAGAAGCAGGATATATAAATGAACTAAAATGGCTGATGGAAAATCGAGGCTGGTGCATATTACAGCCAGGTGAGCTTCACGTGGTCTAATCTGCGTAGAGCTGGCTACAGCAGTTTTTAAGTTTCAAGGGTCTGTGAGCAAAGAGTGGTTTTTGTACTCAAGTATACGGGCTTCAATTAATCTGAAGCATGAAAAGCTGAGTTGGCCCTGCGTGGACTCAAACACACGGCCAACAAGTTACACACAGCTGTCGGCAGCACGTGCCCAACTCCACTGAGCTATCCTACCTCCTGAAGCACGTTCCTCATTGTGTGCTGTTGTGTGTGAGGCTGCACACCTGCCACCATAGGACAGGTTCAACGCCCCAAGTCCTGGGGAGGTTTCTTGGCACTTAGGCTGAGTGACTGGGTGCTGTGGGTGGCATGCTGTGGTACCTTTCAGGGAAGAACAAGTGACTGGATCAGGGTCCCCCCATGCAGCCCTTCCCACTGGCCTGATGGAAAACGTGTTTATTTAGGCCCAAGGTCCAGTTGGCCACGCCTGCGGCCTGCTCTTGGCCCCCCGGACCTCCCAATCTCAACTGCAAGGTGGGCTTTGTGCTGCTTGGGGGTTAACACCACCAGGGACATAGGGTCCCCGCTCTCTGGGTGACCCACGGAGGGGTGAATAAGTGGCAACGGGGGAGTCAGCGCAGGGCTCCCCCCCCCCCCCCAACCAGGTACTGGATGTGTGTGAGGTGAGCGTGCCTCACCGGGGGTCTCTGAACAGGGCGTGTGTGCAGCCTAAGTTGTGAACAATACGCAAAACTCAGCATTGCGTTTCTGCACCGTCATCACTTCTGTCAGCCAAGGGAGAGTGAATAACAGCAGCACTGCACCACAGGAGGACCCCAGAACTCAGTCCTACCTCCATCGCAATAGGGGTCGCAGAGGAAGCGCCAGAGGTCGAAAAGACGTCCATGGCGAGGGCCTCGAACCCGGAGTGAATTTAACGGGAACCGCCCTCGGAGACGCAGGGTTAGGCCTCCGAGCCGGGTCGTGTGTGTGTTATTGGGGGGGGGGGGCACTGTACCTAGAGGGGTAGCTTTGCTTATGTGCACGCGAGGTCGGGGAGTGCAGAGTCGGTACCGCCTGGAGAGGGCAGTCCCGAGGCTGGCACAAGAGTGCATTGCGCACCGTAGGTGGAGAGTGCAGTGTCAGGCCTCCGAGTCCCCACTTGAGCCGGGTCTTGGGTGGGCACTGTACCTAGAGGGGTAGCTTTCTCCTGGGCACAGTGGGTGGAGAGTGCACATAGACAGCACCGTCTGGAGAGGGCAGGCCCGATCCTGGCTCTAGAGTGCTGTGCGCAACGCAGGTGGAGAGCGCAGTGTCAGTCCTCCGCGCCCTCGTCGGGGCAGTGTCTTGGGGGGCCGAGGGGGTCCCCGAAGGGCCGGCCAGGACGCACAGATCCTCTTCCCATGACTGAGGGCAGCTGAGTAAACAGCCGCCGGGCTCCGGCGCGGCCAAAAACCCTCCAGAAGGCTTCATCGGCACTTCATAAATTTCAGTGACTCCGGCCGGCCCTCGAGGGGGCCCGGGGGATGCTCTCGCGTCCGCCGCAGGTACAGGCATCTGCCGCCGGGGAGGGAGCTGAGGGGGGGCAAGCAGGAAGAGAGGAGTAGGGTGAGGAGGGGCTGGAGGGCTAGGGACGGGCAGGAGCAGAGTACAAGAAGTGGGGGGTGGGGAGAGGGTAGGCGGGCCATGAATAGAGCGCATGGTAAGACCCGAGGAGAGCGAGGGTAGAGGAGATTTTGGGGGGGGGGGGGGGGGGGGGGGGGGGGCTGAGCATCACCGGGGTGACACCAGAGCAGAATTTTTGTCTCTCTCCGCCCCGCTCCCACCCCAGCCTCAGAGACATTGTAGTTCGTGGTGTAATTCAGTGCACAACCGATCCATCAGTCGCACTGGGGTTGGACTCAGTCTGGAAAAAGTCCGAAGGAAGGCGTCTCACTTTTTCCAGACACTGAGTCCACCCCCTCCCCGTCCACCTCAAAGAAGCCCTCCGTTTATGCGCTTTAAACCCTCCACCGCCCCAACACACCAGCCGGAAGTCAGTGCGACTGATGGATCTGTTGTGCACTGAATCACACCGCGAACTACAATGTCGCTGGGGCTGGGGTGGGAGGGGGGCGGAGAGAGACACAAATTCAGACAAAACAAGAAGCTAGAACATCACAAATACCGCTCCCGGGTATCTAGTGAACATTGTGGTAGTCTAACCTCAAGGCGCTAGGTGGGAGACTGCTCACAAGCGTGTTCTCGGGTGAAACAAGCCCACCGGTGCCTGCGGAAGCCCTCAGGGGGGTGGGCAGCTGTGGAAAGCAGTGGCACCTCCTGCCTGGCCCCGGTGCCACGGGGAGTCCTCGTCCTACCCACAGAGGCCCCGTCACTCAGACAAATAACCTGAACTGATGGTGCCAGGCTGAACAACGCGCCACTGGAAGATCAAAAGTGCGGGAGCCTCTGCACAACCGGCCCGGTGCAGGCACTGGGACGACAGACCTCTCGGGTCTATTCAGGAAAGACACCAGTAGCAATAATACAATCGATTAGCCCATACAAACTTCGGTATCATGAGCAATGTGGTGTCTGATGAGGCTCCTAATCCAGACTTCACCAATGAGTAGCTCGTGAGCTACTGGTAGCTCTCCTGCCTGGAACTAGCTCGCCCGTGCATCCCATCCTTCTAAATTTAATCTTTTTGTTTGGTTATACTAATGTTTGGTTGAACTAATGTATTACTGCACCAATACCTTATTCAAGACCAAAAAACGTGCATTTTCAGATCTCTGAAGCTATTGTTTGGAGAAAAATAAATTTTTCTAAAATACATTTAAAGCTGATTTTTGAGTGATAAATCCTGTGTGGAAGACTTATCACTAACACTAGTACTTTTGTGCCCGACCACCGCAGCAGTGGGTGGCATGTATTAACTAAAGAGCGGTACAGCTATTTCACATTACCGCTAGCCACCCTGGCTAGTGAACTGGAGTGATCACTGCTGCTATCCTTGCATATGGTGGCCACAGATGTAAACCTTTCCAAAGTGGTCACCATTACAACACTAATAGTATTATTAGCTCCCAATATTTTCACTGAACATAAGAGCAGCTCTTAATACACAACCGGTTTGGGAGCTCTGTCCTAATCCCTTCACAATTTAAACTCGGATACCCCTCAGGGGAACCTGAGGCCAAGAACAGTTTATTGACTGAAGATTAATTTAGGACCAAGTAAGAGAAGTCTGTCTGCAACTGCAATTTAGCTCGCCTCATATTTGTTTTGAGGAGACTCTAGAAAGTTTCCATCTTTAGGACTAAAAAGGTCACATCAGGGACACTTTGTGAAACTTGCACCATTGGGGTGCCCTGAAAACTTTGATGCTCGGTAAAAAGTGAATACCCGCTATATGGTAAAAAAAAAAAAAAAAATGAAACCCTGCTATCACATTACAGGACGTGACATCACCAAAATCAAATTAAAGGAAGTCAAGTCACTTCTATTAGATTAGGCTTGTGACATCACTACAATCTGATTATAAATCATCATGTCGCTGCCATGGGACCGCAGATGTGATACCACCGCCAGATGGACAACTGGAAGAAGCGCTACTTGGTAGTCCAAGGAAGTCATGAAACTGCTATCCAGGGGCAGGAGGGCACTCACTTGAGAGGTGGACATTTGTAATCCAGCTTTCTCAGTCAAAACTATTTCAAGTTTTATGTCTCGTGAGGGCAGCTATGTGTAGTAAGGTATACGTTTGGGTCCTGCGTCTTCTCTGGAAAGTCTCAGTGGTTCAGACAATTAACTTTTGCAATTAACACTTTCAGATGCAATCGAAACGTGAGATGGACTTTTCTTTCATCACACGATGTGACGTCACTTCTATCAGACATTCAAAGGGTTAATTCACACCCATCAAATTAAAGGGCAATGCTACATGCTGCGATATGATTTCAGAATGTGGCGGGCACTGAAATACAGGAGGCAAAGTTCATGTTATCAGGTGAAAAACATGATAAATCCATTACTTAATAGCAGTGTCTCACAGCTCCGTTATTAAAGGAAGGGTACCACATTATTAGATTACAGGGAGACATATCCCTGCTATCGGATTGTAACTGTTTTTCGTGGTTTTCAGTTCTTCACGGTATATACTTATACAAGGACTGATGAACCAATACCGGTATTTTAAGTAAATAAAACTATTTGCAGTCCAGGCGGTGTTATCAAGGTTACTGTACTACAGAAGTTACATGATTACTCTCCAGGTTCAGGCCAGGAGATGGTTGCTGTCCAACTGCAGAAGGCAACTTCATTTCAATCACAGATTTCTAAAGCGTTCCTAATCACCTGATTGCGTACTCAATCCAGGCGCTAGCAGGTCCCGGAAGCTCATTCGAACAGCCAGGTCTTGAGGGCTCTTCGGAACTCCAGAAGGGAGGTGATGGTTTGGAGTTGCCGGGGGGGGCCATTCCAGGTCTTTGCTGCAATGTGGGAGAAATGTCCTCCACTTCTGGTGACGGTAGATGCAGGGAGTCTGGGCAAGATGCAGGAGGCAGAGCGAAGTCTTCTCAATGGCTGCTGGAAGTTCAGATAGTGGTTGATGCAGACTGGTCCTTGGTTGTGTGGAGCCTTGTGTGCGTGGGTCAGTAGCTTGAATTGGCATCTGTTCTGCGTGGTGATTCCTACGTAGAAAGCATTGCCGCAGTCCAGTCGACTGGCGATGCGGGCTAGTGTCACTGCGTCTGGTGTGCATGGGTAGCCACCTGAAGATCTTACGTAGAATGCGCAGAGAAGGCAGGTAACCACTTGGAGATCTTACGTAGAATGCGCAGAGAAGGCAGATAGCCACCTGAAGATCTTACGTAGAATGCGCAGAGAAGGCAGGTAGCCACCTGAAGATCTTACGTAGAATGCGCAGAGAAGGCAGATAGCCACCTGAAGATCTTACGTAGAATGCGCAGAGAAGGCAGGTAACCACTTGGAGATCTTACGTAGAATGCGCAGAGAAGGCAGGTAACCACTTGGAGATCTTACGTAGAATGCGCAGAGAAGGCAGGTAACCACTTGGAGATCTTACATAGAATGCGCAGAGAAGCCAGGCGGAGGGGACGGCGTTGATCTGCGATTTCATCCTTCAGCTCCTTGCAGTTGACTTGACCATTACAAATTACAAGATTTATGCAACTATCAGATTACCGGAAGTGACATCACTGCTAACAGACTGCAATATATAAACAATTACATTATTGATACTCTAATGCAGTACCTTAAACTGGCCCCAGCAGAGGTGGTAGGGATCAGATGACAGGAACAGAGATCCCTTTTGTCCTTTCACAGGAGGGGACACCCCAGATTTCTGGCCATAAGAAGTGACGTCACTGGTATAGGTTTACTTGCTCAGCAATGGAATATTCCAATTAAAGCCGCGAGCAGCCGCCCGGGTACTTCTGAAGAGGATGCGCTGCATTTTTCATGAAGTGCCTCACCGTGCCCCTTCACCCCATAATGCAAGAACCAGACTCACTCTGAAAGGAACCGTGGGAAATGCCCACAAGGAAAACACGCGGCTGCCAAGCAGCAGGAACCGCAGAGCGCTCCGCCGGAGAGGAGAGCCGTGCCCATCAGCCCCCACCGGGGCGGCCAGGGAGGGGGCAGGAGGCTATTTATAACAGGACAGAGGGAGCCCGGGGCAGGGGCAGGAGGGGGGCTTGTCTCAGACCAGAGGTAGGCCAGGCCCAGACCAGGGGCAGGAGGAGGCCGAGCCCAGACCAGGAGCAGGGCAGTACCAGACCAGGGGATGGAGGAAGCCGAGCCGAGACCAGGGGCAGGAGGAGGCAGAGCCCTGGCAAGGAGCAGGGCAGTACCAGACCAGGGGCAGGAGGGGGCCTGAGCCCAGACTAGGGGCAGGAGGAGGCAGAGCCCTGGGCAGGAGGAGGCAGAGCCCTGGCCAGGATCAGGGCAGTACCAGACCAGGGGCAGGAGGAGGCCTAGCCCAGACCAGGAGGAGGCCTAGCTCAGACCAGGGGCAGGAGGAGGCCTAGCCCAGACCAGGGGCAGGAGGAGGCCTAGCCCAGACCAGGGGCAGGAGGAGGCCTAGCCCAGACCAGGGGCAGGAGGAGGCCCTAGCCCAGACCAGGGACAGGAGGAGGCCCGAGCCCAGACCAGGGGCAGGAGGAGGCCCGAGCCCAGACCAGGGGCAGGAGGAGGCAGAGCCCTGGGCAGGAGGAGGCAGAGCCCTGGCCAGGAGCAGGGCAGTACCAGACCAGGGGCAGGAGGAGGGCCGAGCCCAGATCAGGGGCAGGGCAGTACAAGACCAGGGGCAGGAGGAGGGCCGAGCCCAGATCAGGGGCAGGGCAGTACCAGACCAGGGGCAGGAGGAGGCCGAGCTCAGACCAGGGGCAGGGCAGTACCAGACCAGGGGCAGGAGGAGGCAGAGCCCTGGCCAGAAGCAGGGCAGTACCACACCAGGGGCAGGAGGAGGCAGAGCCCTGGCCAGGAGCAGGAAGGGGGCCCGAGCCCAGACATGGGGCAGGAGGAAGCAGAGCCCAGACCAGGGGCAGGAGGAGGCCGAGCCCAGACCAGGGGCAGGAGGAGGCCGAGCCCAGACCAGGGGCAGGAGGAGGCCGAGCCCAGACCAGGGGCAGGAGGAGGCCGAGCCCAGACCAGGGGCAGGAGGAGGCCGAGCCCAGACCAGGGGCAGGAGGAGGCCGAGCCCAGACCAGGGGCAGGAGGAGGAGGAGGCCGAGCCCAGACCAGGGGCAGGAGGAGGCCGAGCCCAGACCAGGAGCGGGGCAGTCCCAGACCAGGGGCAGGAAGTGGGCTTGTCTCAGACCAGAGGTAGGCCAGGCCAAGACCAGGGGCTGGAGTGCTGAGCCCAGACCAGGAATTCTGAGGGTGTAGCAGGAGCTGTGCAATAGTCAGCACCCAGTTCTCATTTGTGACCTTTCCCCAGTCTTCCAGATGATGTGACGTCACACTGTGGAGTGGTTAATGGAGAGGGCGAGGTTACTGGTACTAGAGAGCTGCTGTCCTGAAGAGTTGGCTGGCTGAGGGTGGGTTTGAGCTTTTTGTGCCCCTCAGGTCCTCCTCTTTGGCAAGGGCATCTGTGGCTTGCAGAGGATGTTGCTTCTGTTGCAGCGGGCAGGGTTAATGAGGGACGGAAGGCTCTGAGGATTCTTGCAGACTCTGGGCATGTACCCAGACTTGGAGAATGTAAGGTCTCGGCTTCATCCTTCCCTCTCACCATTGCTTCCCCAGTGTGCTGACAGAATGCAGCACCTGGAAACGGGAGGGTAAGGGTTTCCAGTGGTGCCACGCACTGTCTCCCCAAATTCCTCCATACAATGTTACCATAGATCTGTGAGGGGTTCAAGGCCATCCATAATGTCTACTCACAGCTGCTCAACAGAGCCAGCCCACTTATTGTATCTTTAGAACAGTGGCTAAATTACCACTTTGTATTTGCAGCCACATTCATCACCCGCACTTCGAGAAGCTAGACTGGCTGCCTATCCAGAAGAGATGCCAGTTCAAGATGCACGCACGCAGAGCCTTGCACAACGAAGGACCAGCATACATTAACAAAAAAATTACCTTCACCCAACTCACCAGACCCCTGCGATCAGCCTCCCTCTTCCTCGCAGACACCCCTGGACCCACCAAACCAGCAGCGGAGGACGCTCCTTCTCTCCCCTAATGGCCAAAGCCTGGAACGACATTTCCCTGCAACTCAGGAAGTCTGATTCACACCAGGAATTCAGAAAAGGACTCAAGACATGGCTGTTCGAGTGAATAGGGCATCGCGAAGAAGCTAGCAACTTCTGCACCTTAAGACCTTCACAGATGATTTGCTGCATTTTATAAATCCTGACTGACTGATCTTCTTACTTTATCGGATGCAACCAATGTCTCAGGTGCCAATGCATGCCTCCTCATCTTAGCCAAGACTATAACAGTCTAGTTTGTGAAAGGACCTCAAGAAATCAGGACCCTACTCAATTAGGCTGACATGGAGTTTACTGTACACGATGTTAGGAATTTGTCTTCATCTGCTGCCGATAAGCCCGACACCAGTGGAAGAAAGGATTTTGGAGATTCTCAAGGTTAGAGCGTCTCCATTGTCAATGACAACGATGTCTGTGGTGCCTCCAATGGAAATTTGGATGCTCCCCTCATCAAAAGATCATAAAACGTGGTGATGTCATCCACGGAGGAGATCCTTGAGGGGGAACCTGGCAGAGAGGAGGGTTTACATGGGGATCTTGCGATCTAGGACTGCGTGAAGAAGGATGAGTAGAAGCAGATGGTGACCTGATTCTTCTACACTGTTTTCATGTATGTAGAGACTCCGCACCCCATAGCAGAGAGAGAAGTGTCTCAAGATAGTAAATGCCTCCAGGAGATCTTCTAGGCACACAATTCTTACCGATGAGATCAGCGTGTGCCTTGACACCATCCTCACTGGCGGTGGAAGAACTAGAAGTTGGAGCGGAGTTTGCAGACCATCTTCAGCTAGAATCACAAACCAACCCTGGGGGTCAAAAAAGTGGTGGGGTGCTGACTCAGCAGACAGTGACAGCCTCAATGTCTTCTCTGACGTAGACTCCACCTCTGGTGTAAAGATCAATATTCTCAACGTTGATTTTGGGGACATCAAACGGTGTCCTTCCGGAATGAGTGCCGCCAGCGATCGATTTATTGACGTCAATCAGATGGACAGAATCGACCTCGAACGAGATGCATGTGTGCGCCTGGAATGCCTTCAGTGGTGAATACTTACTGCTTCAATGTCTGCAGCGATCACGCCAGCTCTCGAAGGAGGACACGTCGGGGGTCAACGACTTTCTCTTCGATGGTGAAGGAAATACATTGATGGGAATGTCAATCACGGTGGGTCTTTTCCTCCCTTTTTCAGACCTCCTTTTCCTAGATCTCCCTCTGTGAGCATCCTTAGGGGTGATAGGCACCATCGCAGAGGAAGCAGAGCATCCATAGAGTCTCTATTGTCTTTCAGCTTTTCCAAATTTCCATGCAGCCTTATACCCTCATGGTCCTTGAGGGTCTTTCTTGACATTTTGGAAAAAATTCACATCCCTTGACAGAATGTGAAGATGGTAAGTACACCAGACATACCTGGTGAGGATACGTGGGAGCCTTTTTCCTGCCAAAAGAAGGGCACTTCAGAAATAAAGGGATTCGGACCAAAAAGCTTTGTGGAAAAGGAACACACATGTTTAGTGTGCCTGCTAGATGTTGCAAATGTTGAGCAAAAGACAAACAGAATGAATTGTAAAAGTTCTGAAAGGAACTTTTCAGATAAAAACACAGGTAAGAACACACACAAAGTTTGCAAGATCTCACTTAGGAGAGCCAGGGAAATAAAGAACTGACCGAGGGAACGATCAGGACAAGCCTGCACTGTTAGTGAATTCTCCTGGAGCCTGTAAGACCACCAGGCTCTTCTAGTCAGGATTATATGTCGGAAGCTGCTTCTGTGAGGGCTACTGCAGTGTACATTTGGGAACAGGTTTTTTGTATTACAATCTAAAATAACAAACTCTTGCCTATGATTGGGTTTTGGAGGGTGTTTAACATCTGGGCATGTTGGACTTTTCATGCTTTGGGGTTTGTGCAAGCAGTGGGAAATGATTCTAACATTTAGCTCCATCAATCAAGATCCAGGATGGATGAGGACATATTGGAAGGTAACAACATAAGGCACAGGTCTATGTGGCCATGGTCCAAGAAACATTTCCTTCTTGCAAGACAGCTGTCTAATAGCAAAGCACCCCGGGTCCTCAAGTTAGAAGCCACTCCACAGACAGGCCACAGAGGAATACTGTACTGTGGCAGCTTAAAAGAGCGAAAGATGTCTCATTGAGAAGATATTGACATCAAAGAGTGCAAAAGAATCACCAATAGCGTTGGAAACAATATCACATGGTGTATATTAATATGGTATTACAATTGAACAATCTACAGTACAGTGAAATCTCCCAACATTTCCATATTCAAAGTAACTTTAAATACCTTAAAAGAAATTAGCAGAAAATTAAAATGAAACGGTAACTTTCTTCACCCACAGATCCCTGCCTTTAACAAAGTTACCCGTGGACCCAGGCCTCTACATGGCATTGCCTTTTGTTGTACAAAGTGGTTTAAATCTAAACTTTTTCAAATTCGTATTATATGGTGGACATTGCTTGGTCTTTGATACTGCAATGGTGGGCTGAGATGCAGATGGGCACCGGCTGTGCCAGTAGCCCGTGTTTTACAAACAGGGGGCGCAAGCTTGCACTTGGGGGATAACATCCCTAGAGACTTACTTGTTATGGAGGACACACCAGCCGCAGTGGGGGTCCCCGGATCCTAGGCAGTCCGAGCAGGTCTGATACTGCTGACAATGTTCCACAGGAACCCGGCTCACCTGAGGAGGAAGAGAGGGCGTGAGTGGAAGGTGGCACGCTTTATCCACGCCTCATTCAACCAGCTGGACACTTCGGGAGTCCAGGGGCTGAAGGCACATGGCACCCCCCTTGCACACACCCCTTCACCGGAGGCGAGAAGCACAGGTGTTTATACATACCACCCTGCTTCTCCGACAGCGGCAGCACAGGTATGAATTCACATATACCTCCATCACTCCGCTCGCCCCCCGAGTGCCTCAACACAAGCGCGGACTCGCACACCACCATCGCCTGGGCCTACCTCCCCGGGTCTGTCCCAGCACGAGGACTTCACACACGCCAGGACACCTCCACGTGGCCGCTCAGACCCTGGCCCAGGTGTTACTTCACACACACCACATTTCCCCAACCCCTGAGCGTCCTGGCACGGGTGGAAATTCACACACAGCACCCTTCCTGACCTCAAAGATCAAACACAGGCGTTAGACCACACATATCAACCTTAGCTCACCTGAGTGCGCCAGCACAGCTGTTAAATCACACATCCCCCTTAGCTCACCTGAGTGCACCAGCACAGCTGTTAAATCACACATTTATCTTGGCTCACCTGAGTGCACAAGCACTGCTGTTAAATCACACATCCCCCTTAGCTCACCTGAGTGCACCAGCACAGCTGTTAAATCACACATCACCCTTAGCTCACCTGAGTGCGCCAGCACAGCTGTTAAATCACACATCACCCTTAGCTCACCTGAGTGCACCAACACAGCTGTTAAATCACACATTTATCTTGGCTCACCTGAGTGCACAAGCACTGCTGTTAAATCACACATCACCCTTAGCTCACCTGAGTGCACAAGCACTGCTGTTAAATCACACATCACCCTTAGCTCACCTGAGTGCACCAGCACAGCTGTTAAATCACACATCCCCCTTAGCTCACCTGAGTGCACCAACACAGCTGTTAAATCACACATTTATCTTGGCTCACCTGAGTGCACACACACTGCTGTTAAATCACACATCCCCCTTAGCTCACCTGAGTGCACCAGCAGAGCTGTTAAATCACACATCACCCTTAGCTCACCTGAGTGCACCAGCACAGCTGTTAAATCACACATCACCCTTAGCTCTCCTGAGTGCACAAGCACTGCTGTTAAATCACACATCACCCTTAGCTCTCCTGAGTGCACAAGCTCAGCTGTTAAATCACACATCACCCTTAGCTCACCTGAGTGCACCAGCACAGCTGTTAAATCACACATCACCCTTAGCTCTCCTGAGTGCACAAGCACTGCTGTTAAATCACACATCACCCTTAGCTTACCTGAGTGCACAAGCTCAGCTGTTAAATCACACATCACCCTTAGCTCACCTGAGTGCACAAGCACTGCTGTTAAATCACACATCACCCTTAGCTTACCTGAGTGCACAAACTCAGCTGTTAAATCACACATCATTCTTAGCTTACCTGAGTGCACAAGCTCAACTGTTAAATCACACATCACCCTTCGCTCACCTGAGTGCACCAGCACAGCTGTTAAATCACACATCACCCTTAGCTTACCTGAGTGCACAAACTCAGCTGTTAAATCACACATCATTCTTAGCTTACCTGAGTGCACAAGCTCAACTGTTAAATCACACATCACCCTTCGCTCACCTGAGTGCGCCAGCATAGCTGTTTAATCACACATTTATCTTAGCTCACCTGAGTCCACCTCCGCAGCTGTTAAACCACACATCAGCCTTAGCTCACCAGAGTGCACCGGCACATGTGTTAAACCACACATAACCTTTAGCTCACTTGAGTGCGCCAGCACAGCTGTTAAAATCACACATCACCCTTAGCTCTCCTGAGTGCACAAGCACTGCTGTTAAATCACACATCACCCTTAGCTCACCTGAGTGCACAAGCTCAGCTGTTAAATCACACATCACCCTTAGCTCACCTGAGTGCACCAGCACAGCTGTTAAATCACACATCACCCTTAGCTCACCTGAGTGCACCAGCACAGCTGTTAAATCACACATCACCCTTAGCTTACCTGAGTGCACAAGCACTGCTGTTAAATCACACATCACCCTTAGCTTACCTGAGTGCACAAGCACTGCTGTTAAATCACACATCATTCTTAGCTTACCTGAGTGCACAAGCTCAACTGTTAAATCACTCATCACCCTTCGCTCACCTGAGTGCACCAGCACAGCTGTTTAATCACACATTTATCTTAGCTCACCTGAGTCCACCTCCGCAGCTGTTAAACCACACATCAGCCTTAGCTCACCAGAGTGCACCGGCACAGGTGTTAACACACATCCGCCTTAGCTCACCCGAGTGCACCAGCACATGTGTTAAACCACACATAACCTTTAGCTCACTTGAGTGCGCCAGCACAGCTGTTAAAATCACACATCACCCTTAGCCCACCTGAGTGCTCTAAGGTAACTATTAAATCACACCTAAGCTCACCTGAGCGCGCCAGCACAGCTGTTAATCACACATCACCCTTAGCTCACCTGAGTGCATCATCCTTGACTGACCTCCGAGTACCCCAGCGGTTTGTACAGATGCACACCGTCGGACCTATAGCTGCCTGTCTCCAAGTCGCAGACACAGGTATTAGCACCAGATAACCTTTGCCCTCCTCGCCCACCAATCACCCCAGTGAACCCTCCTGGAGGGCATGTACACCCCGCGGAGATGAAACTGCCCTCCACAAAGCCGCAGCAGGGGTGGCGTTAAACAGCACAGGTATTACTTCACAGGCTGGAGATAACCCCTGCACCCTTTGACCTCGGTGCTCGGCCATCGATACAACCACACGCTGGCGACCCCCCCCCCCCCCCCCCGTGACCCCCACATACTTGCCCTCACCTACACCCCCCACAGGCCTTCCACAGACAACTCCAAGTCAGGAAAAGGCAGGATTTCAGACAATGTGTTTATTTAGTTATCTTAAAATTCCTATCGAGTGCTTCCATCACAAGCAGTGCACACACCCTCAGGGGCCTTTAGAATAAACTGTCCAGACAGGGAGTGGCCAGAGACGTAGGCCAGGGAATTATACTCCGGGCCACTGGAATTATGCGATTGTGCGGCGGCGACAATTTACTCATGCTGTAGATTTGCCACATAATCCACATCTGCCGCTTAATCTGTAGATTTTAACAAAAATGTGTTTCTAGCTCAAACGGTTCAAAAGTTACTAGCACGTGGTGCGGCGCAGTGGAAGTCCCTTTGCAAAAGTTAACTGGTCACCTTTCTGTAGCATCTTACTATATTTGGGTATTAAACTAGTACTAGTGAGGTACAACTAATGCCGAGACAGTGCTAACAAGTTTAATATCGAAAAATAAGTAACACTATCACAAAATATGCAGCAAAATGCTGCATAATTGGCCTTTTCTAGCCACATAATTTACTCAAACCTGCTACGTATTTTGGCCCTCACCTGCCGCATAATTCCAGTGGCCCATATAACACTGTGCCTTAGTGTAGGAAAGGGGAGGGGGTGTCTTTTTTCCATTTCCATGTGACGCTGAGTTTGAGACTAGACATTCCTAGTGCCCCACATAGACCACTGTGCTCTTCATGGCACTTAAAAGGCATTGGCCTGTGGGGCAGTTTGTTTTAGATGTTAGGTGTATTTGTGTAGCGTACAATTCAACCTGGAGGGTATCCTGAAGCAGGAGCTATATGGGCCGAGCCAGGGTCGGGGCTAGATGAAGGGCCAGGGCTTCAGTTTCTTGTAGACATGAACAGAGGAGGAGGCCCGGTCTGCATGGCAAGTCACTCCAGGCTTTAGGAGCGAGGTAGAAGCCACCAGATCTGGTTCTGCGTATGTGGGGCGGGCGGGCAGGAGTTTGGCTGGGCAGAGATGTCTGGTAGGTTTGTGGAAGTTTCTGCAGTTGAGGCACAGAGGCCAGTGTTGCGTAAGGCTTTGTATGTGTGTGTGCGGAGTCCGAGGAGTGCCTGTTTGTCGATCAGGATGCAGTGGACCTCTTTGAGGTGCGGGGTGGTGTGCGTGGGTGGAAGGCTGAGGGTGAGCCTGGCCGCCGAGTTGTTTGGTCTTAAGTCTTCTGGTCAGTCAAGCGCTGATTCCAGCATAAACTATGCTGCTGCAGTCCACCTTGCTGGTGATGAGAGCTTGGGTAACAGTCCTGCAAGAGTTGGTGGGGAGCCATTTGAAGAGCTTCTTGAGCTTCTTGGATGGTTCCAAGCAGGAGACAGAGACTGCACTCACTTGGCTGGTCATGGTAAACTGCTTGTCAATTACTATTCCAAGGTTCTTTGCTTGGGTTGTTGGGAGGGTCCAAAGTCTCCAGGTTACCAGGTGGAGTCCCAGAACAAGGTGTCTTTGCCAAAGATTTCTCCTTCCGTGTTGTCTGTGTTGAGGATGTTGCTTTCCAACTACCTGGTGACTTCAGTCACGCAGGTGGATAAATTGGTCCAGGTGTTTGGCATCTTGTCGGAGAGTATGAGCTCAGCACCATCAGGATAGGATACGGTGCGGACTCCATGGGCACAGATGATGCTGGCGAGTGGAGCCGAGTGATGATCCTTGTGGAATTCCGCAGATGAGGGTGATGACATCCAAGATAGTGGGGGTCCAACTGGGTGCGGCCTGTCAGGAAGGAGCAAACTCCGCAAAGTGCAGGACTTTCAATGCCGGCTTCGTACAGTTGTTGGATGGGGAAGGGAGTGTTATGATTTGTAGTTGGAACGAAGACTGGAGCTGGATTCAACATTCTTAGTTCCAGCTGTGAAGTACGCTATCCGTAGTGGTCATTTGGAAGTTGACTGGCTGAGGGACAGCCACGCTTGGGTTGCTCGGTGTACACATCAATCAAAGTAACGACCATTCCCTATTGTTACAGGTGTGGAGTACCTTCTTCTAGCCATTGGAAGAGGGAGATGCTGTCAAAGGCTGCGTCAGGATCCAATAGGATGAGGGCCGCAGTGTCACATCTGCCCATAAACATCTGGATGTGGTCTGGCAGTGAAAGGGCAGCCTCTGTACAGTGGTTTGGCCTGAATCTGAATTGAGCAGTGGTGAAGCTGGCTGTCAGTGAAGTGAGTGGCTGGGGTTTATCACCTTTTCCTTGACTTTTGCTGGGTAGGGCAGTTGGCTAGCATCTTTGGGTCTGCTGAGGGCTTCTTGAGGACTGTGGGCCTACTGTTGTGTGTTTCCAAGTATCTGGGTAAGAAGCTGTGAGGACCGAGTCATTCAGGATTGGGGTGAAGCTGCACGGATGGATCCAGTCTTTTAATCAAGACATGGTGAGGGGTCCAAGGGTGCTCCGGGGTGTATGCCCTGCATGGTTGAGGTTGGGCCAAGAGGTCAGCGTGGTCCTCTCAGTGTTGGTAGAGATGGGCAGTGGGGCCGCAAGGGTGGAAGGGGCTAGTTCTAGGTATTTCATGGTGCTTGTAAGAAATGGGCAAAGAAAGCTTTACAAATGGGGTATTGAAGCCAACTCTTGGCTCTACTGATACACAGAGACAGTAGTAAATGTGCACAGCAGGCTCTGTTCCTAGAGTACGCAAATGTCAGGCTGAGTAACCACTGGTGACAGGGAGTATTTGTGGCATCGTTCGAGGTCCTCGGATTCGGACTTCGAGTACAGAGTGAGCTGAAAGGTGAGACTATCCCACACCTGACAAGTTGAGAGTGGGGGTGCCTGAACTACATAAGGGCAATGACGTCACAGAATGTATCTCACACTCTGTCCCTAGAGGTGACACCAGCCGCTCTTAGTTTCTGATGAAATTTGGACCAGGTATGTTAAAATGAGTGTGTACAAGGCCCCCCTTTAGTGTGTCTCCAGGCCAGGAAAGAAACCTGAAAGGTTACCTAGCTAGGGTGCACAGGTAACCAGTTTCCAGAACTTCTCCCATGCTTTTTCAACATATCACAATTGTTCAAGCGCAGTGATCCGCGGCACTGTGGTTTTATCTTTTTTCCCTTTATTGATCAGGGCGTTTCCAAAATCGCCCCTCCAGTCAGTGCCACAGTGAGGTCCACACTCGAATTATACTTTAAAAGGCATGTCTGTGCAAATACCAGGGTACTGCCAGGGCACTGCTGGTGCAAACATCTGTCCAGGGCACAGAAACTGCCCCCATCCGCTAATAGCCCCCAGCATCAGCTGCGAGTGGAGTGACTGTCGGTCCGTTTGTTCCTGGCTCTGATGATCAGCCCTAGGCTTGAAACCCTACCCATGGCTTAACTGATCAATACCGTGGCTGGCGATATCCCCAGACTGTACCCCGCCTCTCCGTCCTCCGGGGGGCTCACCTGCTTGTCACTCAGGAGATAGATGGACAGATGGTCAGGGCTGAAAACCATGTCTCGCAAGATGGGCCTTCCGTCCACAACCGGGACCGTCTCGTACAGCAGGGCGTCCTGGGGCCCGTCCACCCGGACCTGCGAGAGAGAGAAGAGATGTATGAGAAGAGGGGTCTCTTACACACCCCGGACACTTATTACCACATACAACAGCACTACATACTCCGAGCTACCCACACAAACCATGCAGGCGTGCACACGCCAACTCGACATCTAGGTCACCTCTAACCATGCACAGCGGCAGGTCACTTTTAATCAGATATATGTATACATTTTAGTGATGGTCGACTAATTCAATGTAAGATGTTGTATTTGTAGATTTCTATATGGTTAAGAGTGTCTCACTTTTAACACATTAACGTCCAGTAGTCCAACCATCATCACAGTACGATGCCACCAGAAGTACGCATGCGCTCTTGTACATTCGGGAAGATATAATTACTGGTAAGGTTTAGTGCAGATGTTACCCCAGAGAATCCCATTTAAGGCGGGAGGGCCCTCGGTGAGTCAGATGAGCTGGGAGATTACACTGGTCTCCCTCTGGCCCACCCTTCACTGCAGACCTAATTGTTAGTTCCTGAGGTCCTGGACATCTCTGGTTTGAGAGATTACATAAATAGAGGAGGCCCTTTCTCCCTGCAATAGGCCTGAACCCCAACTCATCTTCAAATGTTTAGCAAATGCTAAGCTGGGCACCTGAGGGGCTCTTAAGATGGTTTCTTTGGAAGGTGCTTGGGGGTTCATGTGTGTTCTCGGGCTGATTTCTGCGGAGTGACCAAGTGGACACTAGACAAAGCCCACAGGGCCCACCGGCAGAAGACTGACCAGTTACCCCCAGAACCAGTTCTGCAGATCAGGACACAGCAGCTTTGCACCTCACTGTACCCATGAACCAGGTGCTTTGAGTGACAATTCTCTGGAGGAGATGGCACTACACCATTCGAAGATGCCTCTTTTTAATGATGCTGTAGGGTCACGTGTCTCAGTGGCACTGCTTGTGCAAGGAGGCTGCTGCGGGCAGTAGGATGCCTGAGGTCCACGTGAATGAAGCATCTCAAGAAAAGTCTCTACAGCCAATGCTGTGGGTCGAATTCCACACCTTGGGAATGAAGTACAACCCGAAAAGAACTTTTGAATCTCCGGTCAATGGAAACCCATAGAAGACCGAAAGCCACATCCCTTCCTCACGGGGCTGGTGTTCTTCCCCACAGGACTAAGAGGAAACACACCCTTGTCCCAGGGTGTACAGAGAGCACTGGACGGGGTCACTGGAGCTCAGCCACATGGTGACCTTTTCTGTGTGCTCCCCTGACTAGAGGCCGATTTAGATTTTGGCAGACGGGTTACTCTGTTACAACGGTGAGGGTTACTCTGTTACAATGGTGAGGGATACCCTCTCCGCCAAAAGATAAATACCATTACATCCTATGGGATTTATATTTCGGCATACAGGATATCCACCACCATTGGGAGGGAGTAACCCCTCTGGCACATTAAATCAGGCCCCAGGTCCCAAAGTGGGATTATTTATAGGGGACACCAGTTGCACTGGGTCCTTGGCCAGCCTCACCCTGCACCCCCCACCTGTTCTCGCTCCACTTTAAACTTTTATTTCCTCAAGTGCTGTTTGGTGTTCTCGAGCACTTTTATTTTGAACATATTCTAGCTCCACCACAAGGTTTCCCCATAGTTTTTGTTCTGTCTTTACTAAAATCTGTTATTTGTTTGCATTATAGTGCCTGGCCATTGCTCGTTTTTCGTGGCGCTCAGCTGGACTGTTCCATTCCTCCCACACTTCTTCAGGGGAGACTTTCCCCCTGGGCTGCTGACAGACCGAAGGTGCCCCTCCACGCCCACTGGCCCCCTTCTTGTGCAGCAATAATTTGGCCAGAGCCCCTGTCTGGTGCTAACCAAGCCTGAACCACCCTCCCTCCAGCTGGCTGAAGCTTGCCATAAACCCACAGCAGACACCCAACAGGACTCCGCCCTTCACTCCCAGCCCAGCACTGAGCGCAGAGGAGCCCCGGAGCAGACAACCTGCTGAGCCCGAGACATCACACTTCCAGGATAAAAATAAGAGAAACACATCGCACAGCAAGTGCAAATGAGCTCGTCTCGTGCAGGCACGCGGCGGATTCAGACTGGCGGATCACGCGCGAGCGCAAGGCGCGTGCATCCAGGAGCGCGTGCATCCAGGAGCACGTGCCTCCAAGTGCACGCGCTCCCCGCTGACCCTCTCATCACGTTGTCACCTGTCACTGTTCTTCATTGCACATGTTAGACAGTCAGGATTGCATCTGCTGACAGCTCGTACCCAGGGCGAGGACGGTGTGTTCCATCAGCAGGAGATGTCCTTAGCAGGACGGGCCCAGCTCACCCTCCACAGGGGCCAGGGTGGGCACCACTCATTTTATTTTAATCTACGGGTTTCCACTTGCACGGTTTGTTGTACCAGGCACACAAGCACAGCTGATGCCCCGTACACAGGTCGGAGGTACATGGCAACGATGCCAACAGAGGTGGACAGAAGCAGATTACATTTTAGGTCCGGCTCATCCACGGACCTCCAGTGAGACTCGGGGAGAGCTCAGGCAGTAAACCCAGGAATAATGGAAATCAGGTCACCTTGCTGGTTCCAGCACCTGGCACAATGTACACGCGTGCCATCCCTGCACTCGAGGCCCTCGCCTTGAAGCAAAGGTGGACTTCCGGAGACAGTCTGCGCAACGGGATCCTCAGGGGTCTTGGGGTGGGTTCCTTAAGGAGGGCGATGAAATCACAGCACGAGGCCCACCCGATGCCTGACCTCGCTGATGAGGCAGGAAGGCATAATGAGTAAGTGCCCTTCTGGAGGGTCGTAGCTCATGTTGACCTAAAAGGGGATGAAAGTAGGCCACCCTACTGTGCCACCGCCGTGGAAGGGGCAAGATGCGCCTTCAGGCTCAGTTCTACGTCTCCACAATCTAGCTTACTTCCCTCCAGTTCCCATGACTATTTCCAAGATGCAGATCTGGGATGAAGATTTGGAGTTTTCTCCAGAGCTGTAAATGGCCAAAGCCCGAATTCTGCTCATCTGTTGCGCTCCCAGCCTGAAGGTGACTCCAGATAAAAGATCACTTTGTGCTGGGAACCATGTGGGCCAGTTCAGGCACCAACCAATCCACGGGGGTTTGGCAATGAAGTGAAACTCGGATAGAGGATGTTTTACCACAGGCAGATATTCCATCGCCTGTGGCCTCCTCTCGGCTGCTTCGAGTGGTCCTTCGCTGCGCACAACTGAAGCACTAACCTGCTACATCGCGTCACCATGGTGCATGACCACAATCATGGACTTCATGCACATTGTCAAAACAATGGAAAGACGGTCAACTGGGGAGACTCAGGAGCAACCATCTTGGTACTGTTTGAAAGCCACAAAGCATGCCACCTTAGTGACACCTTGTAGGGTTTAGGTTCCATCAGGGTAGATTTTACACACTAAAAAATGGCTATTTTCTAATGATTATTTTTTGCAGCTTTACTGGACAGATCTTTCATCAAGAAAATTGTCAAAATCAATGTATTCATAGAAGACTTAACTCCACAACTAACATTCTGTATGACCTGTACAATTCTTCATGAAGAGAAGCACCCCTCCCCCAGAATGATGCCAGAAGAATAAGCAGTGCTCCTGAAACTCTCTCTGGATGCTTATGTCCACTGCTGAACTTCTGCAGGACTGGGCTTATTGTACCACCAATTCTGGTGCTCCAGCACTGCGCCTGAAAACTGAGACAGTCCTCCAGACCTCTGCCTGAAATAACCGAAAAGGAGACAGTCCTCCAGACCTGCGCCTGAAAACTGAAAGAGACGGACCTCCAGACCTGCGCCTGAAATAACCAAAAGAGTCCTCCAGAACTGCGCCTGAAATAACGCAAAAGAGACAGTCCTCCAGACCTGCGCCTGAAATAACCGAAAGAGAGAGTCCTCCAGAACTGCACCTGAAATAACCAAAAGAGACAATCCTCCAGACCTGTGCCTGAAATAACCGAAAAAGAGACAGCCCTCTAGACCTGCGCCTGAAATAACCGAAAAAGTGACAGTCCTCCAGACCTGCGCCTGAATTCGTACACATTATTCCGCGCTCACGTCCTCTCCATGAAAAGACATCTGTCCTGCTAAAAACACATCCATAAACATACATTCCACAGCTCCGGAGAGCTCTCCTGACAGCCAGCCAGAGTCACTGCTGAACATCTTTATGAGAATTCTCACTTCCTAAAAATACTTCGGATGTGTCACTTCCAGCAGCACGAGGAAGGCTAAGTATGGGATATGGATGAGGTACGTAACCAATGTATAGGGCTATAGAGGAGATACATACACAGTCCTAATGTACAGGGCTATAGAGGATATACATACACAGTCCTAATGTACGGGGCTATAGAGGAGATACATACACAGTCCCGATGTACAGGGCTATAGAGGAGATACATACAGTCCTAATGTACAGGGCTATAGAGGAGATACATGCACAGTCCCGATGTACGGGGTTATAGAGGACATACATACAGCCCTAATGTACAGGGCTATAGAGGAGATGCATACAGTCCTAATGTTCAGGGCTATAGAGGAGATGCATACAGTCCTAATATACAGGGCTATAGATGAGATACATACACAGTCCTAATGTACAGGGCTATAGAGGAGATACATACACAGTCCCGATGTACAGGGCTATAGAGGAGATACATACACAGTCCCGATGTACGGGGCTATAGAGGAGATACATACACAATCCTAATGTACAGGGCTATAGAGGAGATACATGCACAGTCCCGATGTACGGGGTTATAGAGGACATACATACAGCCCTAATGTTCAGGGCTATAGAGGAGATGCACACAGTCCTACTGTTCAGGGCTATAGAGGAGATGCATACAGTCCTAATGTACAGGGCTATAGAGGAGATACATACACAGTCCTAATGTACAGGGCTATAGAGGAGATACATACACAGTCCCGATGTACGGGGTTATAGAGGAGATACATACAGTCCTAATGTACGGGGCTATAGAGGAGATACATACAGTCCTAATGTACAGGGCTATAGAGGAGATACATACACAGTCCTAATGTACAGGGCTGTAGAGGAGATACATACACAGTCCTAATGTACAGGGCTATAGAGGAGATACATACACTGTCCCGATGTATAGGGCTATAGAGGAGATACATACACAGTCCCGATGTACGGGGTTATAGAGGACATACATACAGCCCTAATGTTCAGGGCTATAGAGGAGATGCATACAGTCCTAATGTACAGGGCTATAGAAGAGATACATACAGTCCTAATGTACAGGGCTATAGAAGAGATACATACAGTCCTAATGTACAGGGCTATAGAGGAGATACATACACAGTCCTAATGTACAGGGCTATAGAGGAGATACATACACAGTCCTAATGTACGGGGCTATAGAGGAGATCCATACACTGTCCCGATGTACAGGGCTATAGAGGAGATACATACACAGTCCCGATGTACGGGGCTATAGAGGAGATACATACACAGTCCTAATGTACGGGGCTATAGAGGAGATACATACACAGTCCTAATGTACGGGGCTATAGAGGAGATACATACAGTCCTAATGTACAGGGCTATAGAGGAGATACATACAGTCCCGATGTACAGGGCTATAGAAGCGATACACACACAGCCCCGATGTACAGGGCTATAGAAGCGATACACACAGTCCCGATGTACGGGGCTATAGAGGAGATACATACACAATCCTAATGTACAGGGCTATAGAGGAGATACATACACAGTCCAGATGTACAGGGCTATAGAGGAGATACATACAGTCCTAATGTATAGGGCTATAGAGGAGATACATACAGTCCTAATGTACAGGGCTATAGAGGAGATACATACACAGTCCTAATGTACAGGGCTGTAGAGGAGATACATACACAGTCCTAATGTACAGGGCTATAGAGGAGATACATACACTGTCCCGATGTATAGGGCTATAGAGGAGATACATACACAGTCCCGATGTACGGGGTTATAGAGGACATACATACAACCCTAATGTTCAGGGCTATAGAGGAGATGCATACAGTCCTAATGTACAGGGCTATAGAAGAGATACATACAGTCCTAATGTACAGGGCTATAGAAGAGATACATACAGTCCTAATGTACAGGGCTATAGAAGAGATACATACAGTCCTAATGTACAGGGCTATAGAGGAGATACATACACAGTCCTAATGTACAGGGCTATAGAGGAGATACATACACAGTCCTAATGTACGGGGCTATAGAGGAGATCCATACACTGTCCCGATGTACGGGGCTATAGAGGAGATACATACACAGTCCCGATGTACAGGGCTATAGAGGAGATACATACACAGTCCTAATGTACGGGGCTATAGAGGAGATACATACAGTCCTAATGTAGAGGGCTATAGAGGAGATACATACAGTCCCGATGTACAGGGCTATAGAAGCGATACACACACAGCCCCGATGTACAGGGCTATAGAAGCGATACACACACAGTCCCGATGTACGGGGCTATAGAGGAGATACATACACAATCCTAATGTACAGGGCTATAGAGGAGATACATACATAGTCCAGATGTACAGGGCTATAGAGGAGATACATACAGTCCTAATGTATAGGGCTATAGAGGAGATACATAGTCCTAATGTACAGGGCTATAGAGGAGATACATACACAGTCCTAATGTACAGGGCTATAGAGGAGATACATACACAGTCCTAATGTACGGGACTATAGAGGAGATACATACACAGTCCTAATGTACAGGGCTATAGAGGAGATACATGCACAGTCCCGATGTATGGGGTTATAGAGGACATACATACAGCCCTAATGTTCAGGGCTATAGAGGAGATGCATACAGTCCTAATGTTCAGAGCTATAGAGGAGATGCATACAGTCCTAATGTACAGGGCTATAGAGGAGATACATACACAGTCCTAATGTACAGGGCTATAGAGGAGATACATACACAGTCCCGATGTACAGGGCTATAGAGGAGATACATACACAGTCCTAATGTACAGGGCTATAGAGGAGATACATACACAGTCCTAATGTACAGGGCTATAGAGGAGATACATACACAGTCCTAATGTACAGGGCTATAGAGGAGATACATACAGTCCTTATGTACAGGGCTATAGAGGAGATACATACAGTCCTAATGTACAGGGCTATAGAGGAGATACATACACAGTCCCGATGTACAGGGCTATAGAAGCGATACACACAGTCCCGATGTACGGGGCTATAGAGGAGATACATACACAATCCTAATGTACAGGGCTATAGAGGAGATACATACACAGTCCTAATGTACGGGGCTATAGAGGAGATACATACACAGTCCTAATGTACGGGGCTATAGAGGAGATACATACACAGTCCTAATGTACAGGGCTATAGAGGAGATACATACAGTCCTAATGTACAGGGCTATAGAGGAGATACATGCACAGTCCCGATGTATGGGGTTATAGAGGACATACATACAGCCCTAATGTCCAGGGCTATAGAGGAGATGCATACAGTCCTAATGTACAGGGCTATAGAGGAGATACATACACAGTCCCGAGGTACAGGGCTATAGAAGAGATACATACACTGTCCTGACGTATAGGGCTATAGAGGAGATACAGACAGTCCTGACGTATAGGGTTATAGAAGAGATACATACACTGTCCCGATGTATAGGGCTATAGAGGAGATGCATACAGTCCTAATGTACAGGGCTATAGAGGAGATACATACACAGTCCCGATGTACAGGGCTATAGAAGCGATACATACACAGTCCCGATGTACGGGGCTATAGAGGAGATACATACAGTCCTAATGTACAGGGCTATAGAGGAGATACATACAGTCCTAATGTACAGGGCTATAGAGGAGATACATACACAGTCCCGAGGTACAGGGCTATAGAAGAGATACATACACTGTCCTGACGTATAGGGCTATAGAGGAGATACAGACAGTCCTGACGTATAGGGTTATAGAAGAGATACATACACTGTCCCGATGTATAGGGCTATAGAGGAGATACATGCACAGTCCCGATGTACGGGGCTATAGAGGAGATGCATACAGTCCTAGTGTACAGGGCTATAGAGGAGATACATACAGTCCTAATGTACAGGGCTATAGAGGAGATACATACACAGTCCCGATGTACGGGGCTATAGAGGAGATACATACAGTCCTAATGTACAGGGCTATAGAGGAGATACATGCACAGTCCCGATGTATAGGGCTATAGAAGAGATACATACACTGTCCCGATGTTTAGGGCTATAGAAGAGATACATACACTGTCCCGATGTATAGGGCTATAGAAGAGATACATACACTTTCCCAATGTATAGGGCTATAGAGGAGATACATGCACAGTCCCGATGTAGAGGGCTATAGAGGAGATACATACATAGCCCCGATGTATAGCGTTATAGAAGAGATACATACACAGTCCCGATGTATAGGGCTATAGAGGAGATACATACACAGTCCCGATGTATAGGGCTATAGAGGAGATACATACATAGCCCCGATGTATAGCGTTATAGAAGAGATACATACACAGTCCCGATGTATAGGGCTATAGAGGAGATACATACATAGCCCCGATGTATAGCGTTATAGAAGAGATACATACACAGTCCCGATGTATAGGGCTATAGAGGAGATACATACACAGTCCCGATGTATAGGGCTATAGAGGAGATACATACACAGTCCTGACGTACAGGGCTATAGAGGAGATACATACATAGCCCAGATGTATAGCGTTATAGAAGAGATACATACACAGTCCCGATGTATAGGGCTATAGAAGAGATACATACACTTTCCCGATGTATAGCGTTATAGAGGAGATACATGCACAGTCCCGATGTATAGGGCTATAGAAGAGATACATACACTTTCCCGATGTATAGCGTTATAGAGGAGATACATGCACAGTCCCGATGTATAGGGCTATAGAGGAGATACATGCACAGTCCCGATGTAGAGGGCTATAGAGGAGATACATACATAGCCCCAAAGTAGGCGCCTTCCACAAGATTAGAACTTCTGATGTCCAGTCTATAGCCTGGGAGCTGCTTTGGCTTCTATCCATATTCCTTAACTCTGCAGGTTTCAGAGGGTTCAGAAAGTACAGCAAAAGCTTAGAGCGGGCAATGCTTTTCTCCAAGCCAAAGTTCTGAAATGGTTCTGAAGTTGGATTCTGACGCCAATGCTGCTTCTCTGGTGAGAGCTGGATTTGCAGAGGTTCTGGTTGGAGTGTGAGGCTGTCAGTCATCTCTAACCTTCTGAATCTTTTGCATAAAGTGTCCAGCTTGGCCACTGGGAGTTATGAAGTTTGGTTTTGGAGTCATAACTTCATTCCTCTAGTCTTGTGCGATTTAAAAAAAATCCTTTGTGCTTGTTTTTAACATTTTGAAGTTTGAAGCTGACACCTTCGGACCTTTGCTGGAAAAGGAGCTTTTTGTAAGTGTTTCTTTCCTTGCAGACTGAGAAGGGTATTTTCTTCATCTCCTCTCATGGGCAGCTAGGATCCTTCGCGGACTCAAAGTCACTGTTGGACCAGTGAGATGAACTGATTTTTGGCTGGAGAAAGATTAATAATACAGGGTGGACATTTCGTCATTGCTCGATTACTTCAGAGAGCTCAGTGTGTGAGAGTCTTAATCTTGCAATTTATTTTAGAAAAGATAATGCTACTCCGCAATCTGTAAAATAACTTCAGTACATTGATAACCACACAATATCGATCAAATATCCAACATCTTTGCCAGGCCAGGCCTTCATGACAGATTCCATCTTTGGCTACAAACAAATCAATTTTATCTGAAGGAAAAAAAAATAAAGGATTTAATATAAACTGCACTTTGGGCCACTGTTAATTTCTTTAAATGAAAATGAATGACGGATATTGATCAAGATAATGCGGCTACCAATGTACTGAAGTTATTTTACAGAGTGATGAGTAGCATTATCTTGTGTAAACCTCAAGGATTTATTCCTCGACGTCCCCCATATTTATTTTGTCCTTGGGACAAGTGGGCCCAACCCCTGCAGCACTAACCCTTTGGCTGACAGTTTACAGAGAAGGGAACTGTCTGCTGTTGAGATCATATTTGTGTCCATATGTCAATGCTGTTTGAAATTGTATTTAAGGTTCATTATTTAAAAGCCTTCATTATTAGGGTGAGCGCTGTAAATAAATGTTTTAAGGTCACACAGCACTACTGACAATGTTCATGTAAAAAAAAAAAAAGTGTACACATGTTTGAAATGTTTAACAATACGAGGCTAAGTATAATGCTACCAGAATGCTCTCTGATTGAATGCAAATGTTTGCAGAAACCTGTAAGCAAGAGTGATGATTCTTTGCTTTTAAAATAAAAAGTTCAGAAAAAAATGCATATAGGAAAAAAAAAAAAAAAAAAAAAAAAAAAAAAAAAATCGCTACTTTTAAACTTTAGTTGCTATTTCTTTGAAGGGTCATTTAGTAAAATGTGTTGACACATGCTAGTATTTCCCAAAAATATTCCTAATGGAAAATCAATGTAACCATTTTAAACAAAATTATGGAAAGCATGAAAATAAACAAGCACTGGCAAAGCCAACAGATCCAACATTTTTGTGGGAGTCTTGTGGTTTCGGCAATGCGTGTCTTGTTTTGACCTGGTTTTTGTAACACACTGTTGTTGTGGGAGGCGCCAGGCACTCACCACTAACAAACACTGGAGAAAAGAAAAAATGTTTTTGGATCTCAAAAAGCACACATTGCCACCAGAAGTGTAACAAAGGCCGCCCTCATCCCCCATCCAGGGGACCCCCTCAGCACAGCACCTACCCTGAGAGTGAGTGAGGGGGCTCCATTTTCTTTGCTAGGGGCCCCGGTGCAGTTTAGTTACACCACTGATTGCCACAGTGGTTCCTGGCACTGAACAAAACTACTTTGTGTGCCAATATACTCCTTGAGGAAGAGCAGAATGCGATCACTCACAGTAAAGCCAGCCGATAAAGAAATCTAAGTTTAATAAAAACAAAAAGGCTTTGTTAACTCCAGACCTAATTAGGGATCCAATTCTTAAAGAATGTCACAATAGTGCACCCATGGTATATGTCTTTGAATTAGTCGCTTTCATGAATTTGCAAGAACTTACGGAAGTAGACCAGGAAATTGTACTCAGACAATATTTGTGAACTGTATTTTAGCACGAACAAATATGCATGTGTAGATTCGCTCATATGAAAATCTATAGAGCGTTTACAATTTCACTTTCCCTCCAACCACTTTTTTTCCCCAACCCTGGAAGAATTTCTGCTTATGCCCATCTCAGGAGTAAATTTCCGAACTTTCTCATTATGGGAAAAGATTAGACAAGAGCTGGTGAAAATCCTTAAAACATGCAAGTTAGTAGGTTTGCAGGCTCAAAGGCATTCCAGCCCTGGAACTGTTGGTTACTGCTTCCTCCTGCCCCAGTATTTAGATCTGCGGAAAGGTGACAAAATAAGGAAATTGCTACAGTAGGGATTGAAATTGCAAGTATTCAAGCCCCACTATAGTAGTAGCCATGACATAATCAGAGAGGCTATTATCAGGGCTCTTAAATAAAGAGATTGCTGCCATAATTTGTTGCCACACTGCATGGCACCAAAGGGATAAACAAGTAGATTTTTTTTACCAGACAAGTAGATTTAAGGAGCAAGCTGTCCCATGGACACGTAGATATTTTAATAAATTCCACACCCCTGGGAAGGGATATTATCACATAACACGAAAGAGCAGGCGACTGATCAGTCGACATGTATGGAGCTACGCATACCAATCCAGGACCAGAAATTAGTTAGTGATTTGACATCCTGAGAAAGAGACAAAGGGAAGAGGATGTGTGTAATCCTTTGTTGGTTGTAAAGGAGCACGCTTCTCCAACGAGTAGCTCAGGAGCTACAGGCAGCTCTCCAGCTACATGGAAGTGGCTCTCCTGTGTGAAGCCCAGCCTACTAAACCAGAAGATTTTGTTTGGTTGAATTACTATATGCATCTCAAAATTGAAAACTGTATATTCCAGGTAAAAATGACTGGCATTTCAGAACAAACTGATGTTTGGAGAAAAATTAATTTCCATGTTTTAGCCACGTAGAGGTATTCCAAATTGAACATAACTTGTTCCTTTACTATTGGCAACCCTGCCAAATGTTTTGAGGTGATCACTGTTAGTAGACTTGCAAACAGTGCCAATAATAATCTTGCCTGACATGGTCAGTATTACAACACTCATAATATTAGTAGCTCGGGATGATTATCATTGAACTTAGGTAGCTATTATTATAGAAAAGGTTGGAGACCCCTGTAATGGAGTTTATAGGGTGAAGCTCATTATGAGACTAGAGGTGAGCAGTGCTCGAGTACGACAGTGAGGTTTGGGCAGGCTTGTCCTTCAAGCCTGAGATTGTGTTCTGCAAGTTGTGCACAACCTCATAAATTGCATTTAGCTTTTAATGCAGTTTTGCAAACCTGTGTTTACAGGGCACCTTCTGGGGTAAAGAGAAGCCCTAGAGAAAATTCCAGATCCTGTACAACACGGCAGTATATTTAAACAATATGGGGTCATAGGGCCAGTGTTCATCTAGGAGGTAAGGTTCTGGTGTTCGGCGTAAATCCTAAGGTTTCTATAGCAGAAAAACTAGGCTGAGATGCCGAAAGAATGCAAGAAAGTAAAAAGGTGGCTATGGTACAACTGCTGTCTGAACTAGTTTTTCAGCTGCTCTGGGTGCAAGTAAATTCCATCAAAGTTCATAAAAATAGTAACCCAACACCCTACAAAACAAACAAGACAAATTCCAAAGTTGCTGGTTCAGAACTTTTGGTCTCTTATTAAAGAGGGTAACGGCAGTCCAGTGGTCGATAATCTCGGTTCAACGCACTGCATGGCATGATATGACATGACCATCCGAGAGTCATCTTATATCAACTCATCATAGGGCGGCTACTGGTGCAGGAAAGGTATGGAGCTCAAAATGAGACCCCAAACCCCAAAACTTACCAGTCTCAATCAAGACACGGTCGGCAATGACACCAAAGGGCTCAGTGCACTCGCTGGGACTAAAGGTCTGCCAAATGGCGCTAGGAAAGAGATATAGAACTATTATGGCACAACCGTGATTGGCGATGGTGCCATCACCAGAAGCATAAAGGCTAGAAACACCATTTCCACTGGTTCAGAATCAGGGCTGATATGAAACTCCCCTAAGAGTGGATCTAGGTGAGATACGCCCTGTTCCATCCGGGACTGGAAACCGGCAGGTACAAGCTTCATGCGACTGGACATCTCCTCCACTGCAGACAACCTCCACGAGCAATAGCTGGTCTGCATTGTTGTCCTTCACATCTTGGGTCTGCTTCTCTTACTGGGAAGCTTCCTCTGAATCACAGCAGATCACAGGTGTTGGGCTTCTCCAGCATCTAGGCCCAGCCTTGACCTGGAGGCAAACAGCAACCAGGAAGATCCCGTTGAACAAGTTACTTACTTTCGGTAACGTGTTATCTGGTAGAGACAATATCTAGCCGAAGATTCATTACCTTTGAATTTCCCAGCTATCAGACTGGATCCAGAAGATTCCTGAATGAGCAGGACCCCTGCGCGCCGATACGTGGTGTCGACCAGTTCCGCGCAGCAGTGTCCGCACCACCTATATAGCCGCCACCTCTGCTCGCTGACGTGAGTTCTTTTCTTTCCGCACCAGTTTGTGCTGATCCCGAGAAAAGCTACCCCTCTGTTAATCTCTGAGAGGTTTTTCACATTTTGTTGACTTTACCTCTTGACTGCTGCACAACTAGGTAGGCATCCCTACTGGGCATTAATCATTTTAAACATTTTAGCTCCGTACCCACCATGGCAAAATGTATCTTCCCGGGCTTTCCATAGGGCAGAGAAAGAGACACTTCTACAATTGTCATATCCAATGTTTTTGGCTTTTAGGCGAACTTGATGCTTTCAGTCCTGACCTCCCGGTGGGAAGACGATGCCCAGAAAAACACAAAAGGAAGAATGGGTACATTAGCAGGCCGGCAGGTCTGACCTGGAGATACTGCATACCTGAAGCTCCCAGTTTTCCATTTTACTGTGTTTTTACAGATAAATACACACAGAAAACAATGAATTTACTGTATTTGTTTTCTAAAAGCGGAAAAATACAGAAAATTATCCTTTTGTAAGAGACTCTCCATGCTGTCCTTTATGTATTCCAGGCCAACCGCTGAGCCGATAGGGAGCTTGGGGAGTTAAAAAAACAGGACGATATTTCCTTAAATATATAAACATAGGCATATGTTTACATACATTTGTATAAAATGCTAATATTTATCTGTGGGTGTAGTGTTTTCTAATATTTGGCTGCTTGATTTCCTAAGATGGGAAAGGCGTCGAAGTTTGAGTGCATGCTTATCGGTTAAAAAAAATATGGAAATATATCATTTTACGGCTCTATTAATTCTCAAAACATTGAATAAATATGGATAAATACAAATAAGATGGCCAAAAAATAAATATGGATAAATACAGACGGAAATGAATAAAAAAATAAATACCATTAAACCGAGAGCCCTATGCATAGCCTCCCCCCAGCTCGCCAAGTACCTGCAGAGGTTGCAGAAGCAGCCCACAAAGCTGTTTCTGTAAAAAGTGAGGACAGTTCTAGGGAAAACTTCTTGAGGGCTGGAAAGTTTTCCGCTATGCCTCCTACACAGGAAAATTGTGGCTTTTACAAATATTTATGATGCACACATTATTCAACACTAACAAAATGGTTCTGAATAAAATACTTTACAGTGAAAAAAAGTTATTTTCCTGTTCAGTACCACTGGGAATAGAAAAGCTAACCAGAAGGTTAAGGAGAAAACATCTGCAAGGTTTGCCACTGTCCTTAGAGCACTTGGCAGAAGGTGAACATGCTAAGGGAACCATGACTGCTTGGAAAATGTAATATTAACAAATTAGGTCCCCAGCTTTCAGTAATAACTCATTGGGGGGTCCCCGAATTCCAATAGTGTTTCAGTTGGGGTACCCGACTTCCAGTACTGATAAAGTGGGGGTGCACAAAAGTCAAAATGTTGGGAACCGCTGTGTTAGAACATACATGATCTAATTACATGGTAATAGTTATCTTGCAACACACAGAAACCTTCGCATGCACCAAAGGTAAACCAGAAACCATGGTGAAGGGTCAGAACTGGGAACTGCCCAAAACTCTGTTGCCCGAACAAAGTAATGTGCAGCCCCTGGTTTCAGGGCCACTGGACAGTCTCCACGTGTCCACAGGAAAGGAGCACAGCATGCTGTGCCCTCACCCACACGCCCCGTGGAAGCTCACAACACTACATACACCATGGGGCAAAAGTGCAACAGATACGGCACAGCACAACATACATGACGGGGTGAAAGCGTCACAGGAACGGCACAGCACTACATACATGATGGGGTGACAGGGTCACAGGAATGGCACAGCACTAAATACATGACGGGGTGAAAGCGTCACAGAAATGGAACAGCACTACATACATGACTGGGTGAAAGTACCACAGGAATGGCACAGCACTACATACATGACGGGGTGAGAGCGCCACAAGAACGGCACAGCACAACATACATGACGGGGTGAGAGCGCCACAGGTATGCACAGCACTACATACATGACTGGGTGAAAGCACCACAGGAAGGGCACAGCACTACATACATGACGGGGCGATAGCACCACAGGAATGGGGCGGCCTGAGCTCACTGGGAAGGCTGCCAGGTCCGCTCTGCTTCAGCAGACCGGTGAAGTGAGGTGCCCTGAGCACAAAACAGCTACACCCACCCCTGAGTCAACAGAGTCTGTATGAGGGGCAGATGCTACATGTGGGGTACACCCCAGGGGCAGGTGCTACCTCAGACTATGGGTGGGGTACAACCCAGGGGCAGATGCAGGCTTAGACTGCAGGTGGGGTACACCCCAAGGGCAGATGCTAGATTGGACTATGGGTGAGGCACACCCCGAGGGTAAATGCTAGTTTAGACTGGGTGGGGTACACCCCAGGGGCAGGTGTTGGCTTAGACTGTGGGTGGGGTACACCCGGGGGGGGGGGGGGGTTTAATCTCTCATGCACAGGGCTCTGGGTGCAATTAGCTCCATACCGCATTCATATGCTCAATCTCCTCATGTAACAGTGTCTGGGTACAGGGGAACCCTAATTGACCCAACTCTCCGGACACAGGGGTCTGCTGGCATTACTCAGACACCGCTCTCATGGGTCTGAGATTAATGCACGGGGATCTGTTGACTTAAGTGTGGCATCGCCCTCATGGGTCTCAGGCGTCCTGTACAGGGGTCTGTTGATGTCGAACAGACACCACCCTCATTCTGCGTCCCTTCCGGCCCAGGAGTCTGCTGACATGAGACGCCACTCCCATGGGTCCGATCCTTCCTCTTCAGGGGTCTGTTGACATGAGGCAGACACCAGACCCATGGACCCTATCCCTCCTGCTCAGGAGTCTGTTGACATGAGGCAGGCACCTTTCCTACAATCCTTCCTGTGAATGGGGCCTGTTGACGTGAGGCAGACACCAGCCTCAGATCCTTCTTGTAAAGGGGCCTGTTGACATGAGGCAGACACTAGCCTCAGATCCTTCCTGTAAAGGGGTCTGTTGATATGAGGCAGGCACCACCCTCCGATCCTTGCTTCTCAGAGATCTGACGACATGAGGCAGGCACCAGCCCCATGGGGTCCTATCCCTCCTGCTCAAGAGTCTGTTGACATGAGGCAGACACCAGCCTCAGATCCTTCCTGTAAAGGGGTCTGTTGATATGAGGCAGGCACCACCCTCCGATCCTTGCTTCTCAGAGATCTGTTGACATGAGGCAGGCACCAGCCCCATGGGGTCCTATCCCTCCTGCTCAAGAGTCTGTTGACATGAGGCAGACAACAGCCTCAGATCCTTTCTGTAAAGGGGGTCTGTTGACATGACGCAGACACCAACCCCATGGATCCTATCCCTCCTGCTCAGGAGTCTGTTGACATGGTGCAGACACCAGCCCCAGATGCTTCCTGTAAAGGGGTCTGTTGACATGAGGCAGACACCACCCTCCGATCCTTGCTTCTCAGAGATCTGTTGACATGAGGCAGACACCAGCCCCATGGGTCCTATCCCTCCTGCTCAGGAGTCTGTTTACATGAGGCAGGCACCTTTCCTACAATCCTTCCTGTGAAGGGGTCTATTGACATGCTACAGACACCAGCCTCAGATGCTTCCTGTAAAGGGGTCTGTTCCCATTCTGCAGACACCAGCCTCAGATGCTTCCTGTAAAAAGGGTCTCCTGACATGCTGCAGACACCAGCCTCAGATGCTTCCTGTAAAGGGGTCTGTTGACATGAGGCAGACACCAGCCTGAGATCCTTCCTGTAAAGGGGTCTGTTAACATGAGGCAGACACCAGCTCCGTGGGTCGGATCCCTCCTGCTCAAGGGTCCCTTGGGGGCCACAGGAGCGGAGACAGGGGTTCTACAAAGAGACGCCCACTCTGCTTCTCTGCTTAGTCCCTCCTCGGTGTCGGTTTCTGGCCATTAAACAATTTATGACTTGGCTGCTGGGCGAGGCAGGTTTTTAACGCGTATTATCATCACTGTTTTCTGTCAGGAAAGTGAATCTGAACAAAAAAACTGCAGTGGAAAAACGCGAGCCGGTGTCAAGTCTTTTTTGGCAGTAAAAGTATTTTCCAGCTATTTATTACAAAGGCCTGGTTTTCTCCCCGCGCTCCTTTGTTAGAAGCAGGGGGAGCGCTGCCAATAGAAAGGAACCAGAGGCTGAAACAAAGGGGCGCGCAGCCGACCGGGGGGCGATATAAATGCTTTGCAAGCTATTTATACCGGGAGGGGTGCAGCGGGCCCTTGCCTTACTGCGAGCAGAGGTGGGGTGAGAGATGGGGTACGGGAGGATAATAGCCTCTCAGTATAAAGTTTACTCCAAGCAGCGATACACGCGGACATAAGGACGTATGCTATCCTTACTCCCAGCAGCGATACACAGAGATAAGGACGTATGGTGTCCTTACTCCAAGCAGCGATACACAGAGATAAGGACGTATGGTGTCCTTACTCCCAGCAGCGATACACAGAGATAAGGACGTATGGTGTCCTTACTCCCAGCAGCGATACACAGAGATAAGGACGTATGGTGTCCTTACTCCCAGCAGCGATACACAGAGATAAGGACGTATGGTGTCCTTACTCCCAGCAGCGATACACAGAGATAAGGACGTATGGTGTCCTTACTCCAAGCAGCGATACTCACAGATAAGGACGTATGCTATCCTTACTCCCAGCAGCGATACACAGAGATAAGGACGTATGGTGTCCTTACTCCCAGCAGCGATACACAGAGATAAGGACGTATGCTATCCTTACTCCAAGCAGCGATACACAGAGATAAGGACGTATGCTAGCTTTACTCCCAGCAGCGATACACAGAGATAAGGACGTATGCTATCCTTACTCCCAGCAGCGATACACAGAGATAAGGACGTATGCTATCCTTACTCCCAGCAGCGATACACAGAGATAAGGACGTATGCTATCCTTACTCCCAGCAGCGATACACAGAGATAAGGACGTATGGTAGCTTTACTCCCAGCAGCGATACACAGAGATAAGGACGTATGATAGCTTTACTCCCAGCAGCGATACTCACAGATAAGGACGTATGCTATCCTTACTCCCAGCAGCGATACTCACAGATAAGGACGTATGCTATCCTTACTCCCAGCAGCGATACACAGAGATAAGGACGTATGCTATCCTTACTCCCAGCAGCGATACACAGAGATAAGGACGTATGCTAGCTTTACTCCCAGCAGCGATACACAGAGATAAGGACGTATGGTGTCCTTACTCCAAGCAGCGATACACAGAGATAAGGACGTATGGTAGCTTTACTCCCAGCAGCGATACACAGAGATAAGGACGTATGATAGCTTTACTCCCAGCAGCGATACTCACAGATAAGGACGTATGCTATCCTTACTCCCAGCAGCGATACTCACAGATAAGGACGTATGCTATCCTTACTCCCAGCAGCGATACTCACAGAGAGATAAGGACGTATGCTATCCTTACTCCCAGCAGCGATACACAGAGATAAGGACGTATGCTATCCTTACTCCCAGCAGCGATACACAGAGATAAGGACGTATGATAGCTTTACTCCCAGCAGCGATACTCACAGATAAGGACGTATGCTATCTTTACTCCCAGCAGCGATACTCACAGATAAGGAAGTATGATAGCTTTACTCCCAGCAGCGATACACAGAGATAAGGACGTATGCTAGCTTTACTCCCAGCAGCGATACACAGAGATAAGGACGTATGGTGTCCTTACTCCAAGCAGCGATACACAGAGATAAGGACGTATGATAGCTTTACTCCCAGCAGCGATACACGCGGACATAAGGACGTATGCTATCCTTACTCCCAGCAGCGATACACAGAGATAAGGACGTATGGTGTCCTTACTCCAAGCAGCGATACACAGAGATAAGGACGTATGATAGCTTTACTCCCAGCAGCGATACACAGAGATAAGGACGTATGGTGTCCTTACTCCCAGCAGCGATACACGCGGACATAAGGACGTATGCTATCTTTACTCCAAGCAGCGATACACAGAGATAAGGACGTATGCTATCTTTACTCCACGCACCGATACTCACAGATAAGGACGTATGATAGCTTTACTCCCAGCAGCGATACACAGAGATAAGGACGTATGATAGCTTTACTCCCAGCAGCGATACACAGAGATAAGGACGTATGCTATCTTTACTCCACGCACCGATACTCACAGATAAGGACGTATGATAGCTTTACTCCAAGCAGCGATATACACACCGAGATAAGGATGTATGGTGTCCTTACTCCAAGCAGCGATACACAAAGAGATAAGGACGTATGCTAGCCTTACTCCAAGCACCGATACACACAGAGTTAAGGACGTATGCTAGCCTTACTCCAAGCACCGATACACACAGAGTTAAGGACGTATGCTAGCTTTACTCCCAGCAGCGATACACAGAGATAAGGACGTACGCTATGCTTACTCCCAGCAGCGATACACAGAGATAAGGACGTATGCTATCCTTACTCCCAGCAGCGATACACAGAGAGATAAGGACGTATGGTGTCCTTACTCCAAGCACCGATACACAGAGATAAGGACGTATGCTAGCCTTACTCCAAGCACCGATACACACAGAGTTAAGGACGTATGCTAGCCTTACTCCAAGCACCGATACACACAGAGTTAAGGACGTATGCTAGCCTTACTCCCAGCAGCGATACACAGAGATAAGGACGTACGCTATGCTTACTCCCAGCAGCGATACACAGAGATAAGGACGTATGCTATCCTTACTCCCAGCAGCGATACACCGAGATAAGGACGTATGCTATCCTTACTCCCAGCAGCGATACACAGAGATAAGGACGTATGCTAGCCTTACTCCAAGCACCGATACACACAGAGTTAAGGACGTATGCTAGCTTTACTCCCAGCAGCGATACACACAGAGTTAAGGACGTATGCTATCCTTACTCCAAGCAGCGATACACAGAGAAGGACGTATGGTGTCCTTACTCCCAGCAGCGATACACAGAGATAAGGACGTATGCTATCTTTACTCCACGCACCGATACTCACAGATAAGGACGTATGATAGCTTTACTCCAAGCAGCGATATACACACCGAGATAAGGATGTATGGTGTCCTTACTCCAAGCAGCGATACACAGAGATAAGGACGTATGCTAGCCTTACTCCAAGCACCGATACACACAGAGTTAAGGACGTATGCTAGCCTTACTCCAAGCACCGATACACACAGAGTTAAGGACGTATGCTATCCTTACTCCAAGCAGCGATACACAGAGAAGGACGTATGCTAGCCTTACTCCCAGCAGCGATACACAGAGAGATAAGGACGTATGGTGTCCTTACTCCAAGCAGCGATACACAGAGATAAGGACGTATGCTATCTTTACTCCACGCACCGATACTCACAGATAAGGACGTATGATAGCTTTACTCCAAGCAGCGATATACACACCGAGATAAGGATGTATGGTGTCCTTACTCCAAGCAGCGATACACAAAGAGATAAGGACGTATGCTATCCTTACTCCCAGCAGCGATACAATGAGATATAAGGACGTATGCTATCTTTACTCCAAGCAGCGATACAAAGAGATAAGGACGCATGGTATCCTTACTCCAAAAAGTGATATACCCACAGAGATAAGGACGTATGCTATCTTTACTCCAAGCAGCGATACACAGAAGGACGTATGCTATCCTTACTCCCAGCAGCGATACACAGAGATAAGGACGTATGCTATCCTTACTCCAAGCAGCGATACACAGAGATAAGGACGTATGCTATCCTTACTCCAAGCACCGATACACACAGATAAGGACGTATGATAGCTTTACTCCAAGCAGCGATATACACACCGAGATAAGGATGTATGGTGTCCTTACTCCAAGCAGCGATACACAAAGAGATAAGGACATATGCTATCTTTACTCCCAGCAGCGATACAATAAGATATAAGGACGTATGCTATCTTTACTCCAAGCAGCGATACAAAGAGATAAGTACGTATGCTATCTTTACTTTAAGCAGTGATACACACAGGGATAAGGATGTATGCTATCCTTACTCCAAGCAGCGATACACAGAGATAAGGACGTATGTTATCCTTACTCCAAAAAGTGATATACCCACAGAGATATGGACGTATGCTAACTTTACTCCAAGCAGCGATACACACAGATAAGGACGTATGCTATCCTTACTCCCTGCAGTGATACAAAGAGATAAGGACGTATGTTATCCTTACTCCAAGCAGCGATACGCACAGAGATAAGGACATATGCGATCCTTACTCCAAGTAGCGATATACACACAGAGATAAGGACGTATGCTATCCTTACTCCAAGCAGTAATATACACACAGTCATATACACAAGGAGATAAGGACATATGCTATCTTTACTCCAAGCAGCGATACAATGAGAAAGATAAGGACGTATGATATCTTTACTTTAAGCAGTGATACACACAGGGATAAGGATGTATGCTATTCTTACTTCAAGCAGTGATATACACAGAGAGTTAAGGGCGTATGCTATCCTTACTCCAAGCAGTGATATACACACAGTCAATATACACAAGGAGATAAGGACATATGCTATCTTTACTCCAAGCAGCAATACAATGAGAGATAAGGACGTATGCAATCCTTACTCCAAGCAGCAATACACACAGGGATAAGGACGTATGCTATCCTTACTCCAAGCAGCAATACAATGAGAGATAAGGACATATGCTATCCTTACTCCAAGTAGTGATATGCACGGAGATCAGGACGTATGCTATCTTTACTCCAAGCAGTGATGCACAAAGGGATATGGACGTATGCTATCCTTACTTCAAGCAGTGATATACACACAGAGATAAGGACATATGTTATCCTTACTCCAAGCAGTGATAGTGAGAAATAAGGATGTGTGATATCTTTACTCCCAGCAGCGATACACACAGGGATAAGGACGTATGTTATCCTTACTCCAAGCAGTGATACACACAGAAATAAGGGCGTATGCTAGCCTTACTGCTAGCACTGATACAAAAAGAGTTAAGGACGCATGCTAACTTTACTCCAAGCAGTGATATACACAGAGAGATAAGGACGTATGCTATCCTTACTCCAAGCAGTGATACAGTGAAAGAAGGGTGTACGCTGTCTTTACTCCAAGCAGTGATGCAGTGAGAGAACGCTGTCTTTACTCCGTGCAGTGATACAGTGAGAGAAGGGTGTATGCTGTCTTTACTCCGTGCAGTGATACAGTGAGAGAAGGGTGTCTTTACTCCGTGCAGTGATACAGTGAGAGAAGGGTATACGCTATCTTTACTCCATGCAGTGATACAGTGAGAGAACGCTGCCTTTACTCCATGCGGTGATACAGTGAGAGAAGGGTATACGCTATCTTTACTCCATGCAGTGATACAGTGAGAGAAGGGTGTACGCTATCTTTACTCCATGCAGTGATCAGTGAGAGAAGGGTGTACCCTATCTTTACTCCATGCGGTGACACAGTGAGAGAAGGGTGTACGCTATCTTTACTCCATGCAGTGATACAGTGAGAGAAGGGTGTATACGCTATCTTTACTCCATGCAGTGATACAGTGAGAGAGGGTGTATACGCTACCTTTACTCCATGCAGTGATACAGTGAGAGAGGGTGTATACGCTACCTTTACTCCATGCAGTGATACAGTGAGAGAAGGGTGTACGCTTGCTTTACTCCATGCAGTGGTACAGTGAGGGAAGGGTGTACGCTATCTTTACTCCATGCAGTGATACAGTGAGAGAAGGGTGTACGCTATCTTTACTCCACGCAGTGATACAGTGAGAGAAGGGTGTACGCTACCTTTACTCCATGCGGTGATACAGTGAGAGAAGGGTGTACGCTGTCTTTACTCCATGCAGTGATACAGTGAGAGAAGGGTGTACGCTTGCTTTACTCCATGCAGTGGTACAGTGAGGGAAGGGTGTACGCTATCTTTACTCCATGCAGTGATACAGTGAGTGAAGGGTGTACGCTATCTTTACTCCACGCAGTGATACAGTGAGAGAAGGGTGTACGCTACCTTTACTCCATGCGGTGATACAGTGAGAGAAGGGTGTACGCTGTCTTTACTCCATGCAGTGATACAGTGAGAGAAGGGTGTACGCTATCTTTACTCCATGCAGTGGTACAGTGAGAGAAGGGTGTACGCTATCTTTACTCCATGCAGTGGTACAGTGAGAGAAGGGTGTACGCTTGCTTTACTCCATGCAGTGGTACAGTGAGAGAAGGGTGTACGCTATCTTTACTCCATGCAGTGACACGGTGAGGGAAGGGTGTACGCTACCTTTACTCCATGCAGTGACACAGTGAGGGAAGGGTGTACGCTATTTTTACTCCATGCAGTGATCAGTGAGAGAAGGGTGTACGCTATCTTTACTCCATGCAGTGATACAGTGAGAGAAGGGTGTACGCTATCTTTACTCCATGCGGTGATACAGTGAGAGAAGGGTGTACGCTACCTTTACTCCAGGCGGTGATACAGTGAGAGAAGGGTGTACGCTGTCTTTACTCCAAGCAGTGATACAGTGAGGGAAGGGTGTACGCTATCTTTACTCCAAGCAGTGATACAGTGAGGGAAGGGTGTACGCTGTCTTTACTCCATGCAGTGATACAGTGAGAGAAGGGTGTACGCTGTCTTTACTCCAGGCGGTGATACAGTGAGAGAAGGGTGTACAGTGAGAGAAGGGTATACGCTGTCTTTACTCCATGCAGTGATACAGTGAGGGAAGGGTGTACGCTGTCTTTACTCCAAGCAGTGATACAGTGAGGGAAGGGTGTACGCTGTCTTTACTCCATGCAGTGATACAGTGAGAGAAGGGTGTACGCTGTCTTTACTCCAAGCAGTGATACAGTGAGGGAAGGGTGTACGCTGTCTTTACTCCATGCAGTGATACAGTGAGAGAAGGGTGTACGCTGTCTTTACTCCAGGCGGTGATACAGTGAGAGAAGGGTGTACAGTGAGAGAAGGGTGTACGCTGTCTTTACTCCATGCAGTGATACAGTGAGGGAAGGGTGTACGCTGTCTTTACTCCATGGAGTGACCTAATGATGAATGAGGACTCTGAAAAGCAGGGATACTTTGAGAGATGGCCTCACAAAGGGAACTGCATAGTAGATTTTGCTAGGAGCACTGACAGTGCATGGAAGACAGCAGGGCAGGTTGGAACCGTTATGCACGAGCTGCTCTCCAACACTGTGACAATGGACTAGCTTGCTATCCATCAGCAAAGTGCTTCGCACCTCATCAGGAGAAGTTAGCGCTATATACATACCCATAACAAATCTGGTGGAGTTAGTGATGCTGGTTATTCGTGATCACTGGGCATTCCAAAAAGTGCTTTCATGCAGCTCGTTGTTCCCTCGCCCAGCCCCTCCCCCACCTTTTGTTGCCCCCCCCACCATTGCAGTCTTTAACCATTTTCATTTTTGTAGATGGTGCATTGCTACATTTTATCATTTACAGAACCACCTTCTCGGATTGGACTTTAAAGAAAAAAATAAAAACTCCACCTGTGTCCTTCTGCAGGCGTGTGCATCTGTGGTGACACGTGTGTGCATTATGTGATCACGCATGCACTTGCCTATGAAATCACGTGACCACCAACAGCTGTTTGGTCATTGCACTTTTTCTTTTTCTCTGGTTTTTATTTTTCCCAAAGCCTTGGCAAAAAGCAGTGGCGAAGCCAATTGGTCATCAAAGCAACACAGGTTGGCTTTGCCAATGCTGGTTTGTATTGCTCTCAAGCGTACAATACACTGCTGCCAGGAAAGCCCATGTCGCATTCCACCACAGGCATGGCGAACAATGTCACACCAGGTATAGGATTGTCATCTCTGGGAGAATGTCAAATACAAATGTTAGGACATCTCTGTCACTCTAACAAGGTAGGGCAGCAGTCAAACTCTTGAGACCTGGATTACACCAGTCACTGTTAGATTTCTGCACCCAAGACTGCTAAAGCAATGCGTTTGTTTTGTCTGCAGTCCACCACAGAAAATCTTTATTCATCAGCTAAAATATACAATTTTCTTACTTTGATGAGAAAGTTCAATAGCATTTTTTTTTAAGGGTCGACTGCACACAAGCGCTCTGGCCCCTGTTGTAATCTCTCTGTGGGCTTTTAACCACGCCCATCAGTTTGGTTGGTTTTTGGGCTTGCCTTTTAAAATTCGCTTGATTTAATTGGTTAATGGCATGCATATGTCATGCCTTTTCTGGTGTTTAGCCCTCCTTTACAGCACCGGTAAACTACTGAAAACATACGAGGCTCTGTGTTTTCCAAATGGCTCTTGCACTATCTTTTTATTTCCTAAGCAGCACGATCTCTCTGGGCAGTAGTCAAGCGCTTTGTATGACATCAACCCCGTTACATGAATAATTCTACTTTTGCCGGTTCCATATATAATTCTACTTTTGCCAGTTACAAGGATAACAGCACTTCTGCCAATACGTTTCACTGCGAGCAAACTTCTGTTTCCTTTTCTGTGTCTCCTTCACGCTCATGGCCACCGTCAGCCTGCATATGTGAAACGGTTTTACTTTTCATTATCCATTTATGCGGCAAGAAAAGTCAGGTTAGGAATTTACATCGCTAATAGCTCTAACTCGAGCAAATTGCATTGCTAATGCTTCTTTTTTTCACAATAATGAATTCAAGTGTCAAATGTGAGACAGTATATGTTTTTATTTAAAGTAAAAGCACTGCAAAAAAAGTTTTCATTGGCATGTCTTACACTTAAACAGAAGTATACACTCATTTAAGGATAACAAAAAACGGTTTGATTTAGACATTTCAAGACTGGCTGATGTTTATGTAAAAAAAGGCATTAAAATATAAAATTAAATCATCCCTACATAAACTATTTCAGTTCTAGCAAACGTATAACATATAATGGAAAAATAAATTCATGCATACTTAGAATGACTCATTCACAGAAGAACTGGGCATACTAAGAGGAGTACACTGTCCTGTCTTCCAAAAGAGATGCTTTGCACCAGAGACTACAACCACAGGGCTAGTTCCTGGGATACGAAGATTCAATGTGCAGAAAAAAAATACTAAATTGCTTTTATAAACTTAGATAGTTTCTTTTGGGCCACAGATAAATAATTCATCCAAATTGTCCACATTTAGAATGCAAATTTTAAGACCCGATACCTATACAAGTGAATTGTGTGGATTTGCATACATAAACTATAGGTTGGGGGGTGTCTTTAAAGTCAGAGTTCTGAAATAAAAATTGTAACCAAAATGTTCACGCGCTCAGCGAAATGGGGAGCGACTGAGCGCCTCTTTCAGACAGGTAGAGTGTCTCCCCTTTCATGTCTTTCTTTTGCTACATCAGGGGCATTAATCATTCTTAGATTAATTTTGGTGTATCAATCTTGCGTGAAGTAATATTAGGAACACACCTTTACCGTTTTATTAATTTATTTTCTGAAATCGGAATAACCTAGTACAGCGTAATGTGCTTCTGATGTAATGAATCCAGGGAACACATGTATTACTTAGTACACAAATAATTTCTTCTAAGATATCTCAGCTGGATTGAGTTAACTGTTTCCCAAATTCTCATACTTAACGTTAATGGTCCAAGTGGCCGCCATGGTCAGTTCTATCTAAGGGCGTTTACAAGTACAGCAGCAGTGGTGGAGTAGCGCCAGGAAACACAAGAAGCAGCTTCCAAGGCGCTGTGTGTGGCTGACAGCGTTCCCTGGAGCATCCAACCCCCTAATGCAACCAAGTAAAGGGAGCTGGTGTGGCTTCAATGCCAAGGACTGCCACTGAGGATGAAACTGCACATCTTCCAAGATGCTAGCTGAACTCTGATGTAGCCTCCATGGAGAGAGACACTTTCACTTTCAGTATCTGATTACCCATTATTTCTTTTTTGGGAAGCAATGTCTGAGGCAATCCAATTGAGGCTTTTTGTAGCTGTGATTTCTTCTATAAATATTTGTTTAAAAGGACCACGTCCTTCTTTCTAACCCAATGAATCAAACATTTGTATCTGTCATACACCCTGCATTCATTCAATAGATTTTTCAAATCAGCATGCGGGTACTGTTAAGCTACATTTCATTAATATATTAGAATCATACAGTTAAGTACAATTCTTCAGCTGTCTGAAAATCCATTTTTTGTAACTCTTGTTACTGAAAGGTGACTGCTAGAAGAACCTCAAGAGAGCTAGAAGCTCTGGCCATACTGAGAGCCTGTCCCACGGTTGGACAAAAGATCCACTGGGATCTACTGCTGTAAGAGCAATCCTTGTCTTAGGACAAGTTCTCTTCTGTGGGTTCCGCAATAGAAAAGATGCACTCGAGGGCAATTCCTCAGATAAACAGTTTGCCAATCATTGCAACTCAACTAATAAATAGGACTTCTGGATCTGCAGGGAAAGATTTCTGCTCAATTCATATGGGACCTAGTATGCTGTTTTAACAATCTTTTGAGGCACAAAACAATTTATACGTGGTGAGTCAATCCAGAATGCTTCCCAAATTAATGCCTGCAGTGGGACAGGGGTAGTTCTTTTATTTAAACTTTCATAACTTACCCAGGTGATTAAACTTCTGGGTAAAACACTTTATAGCATTTTAGGCTGGTCTCCAGTTTCAGTCGGCACAAACGCAGGCAGGCAGACAGCCCACCTCGGCACAAACGCAGGCAGGCAGACAGCCCACCTCGGCACAAACGCAGGCAGGCAGACAGCCCACCTCGGCACAAACGCAGGCAGCCCACCTCGGCACAAACGCAGGCAGGCAGGCAGCCCACCTCGGCACAAACGCAGGCAGGCAGGCAGGCAGCCCACCTCGGCACAAACGCAGGCAGGCAGGCAGCCCACCTCGGCACAAACGCAGGCAGGCAGACAGCCCACCTCGGCACTAACACAGGCAGGCAGACAGCCCACCTCGGCACAAACACAGGCAGGCAGGCAGGCAGCCCACCTCGGCACAAACGCAGGCAGGCAGGCAGCCCACCTCGGCACAAACGCAGGCAGGCAGACATCCCACCTCGGCACAAACACAGGCAGGCAGCCCACCTCGGCACAAACGCAGGCAGGCAGGTAGCCCACCTCGGCACAAACGCAGGCAGGCAGGCAGCCCACCTCGGCACAAACGCAGGCAGGCAGGCAGCCCACCTCGGAACAAACGCAGGCAGGCAGGCAGCCCACCTCGGCACAAACGCAGGCAGGCAGGCAGCCCACCTCGGCACAAACGCAGGCAGGCAGGTAGCCCACCTCGGCACAAACGCAGGCAGGCAGGTAGCCCACCTCGGCACAAACGCAGCCAGGCTGACAGCCCACCTCGGCACAAACGCAGGCAGGCAGACAGCCCACCTCGGCACAAACGCAGGCAGGCAGACAGCCCACCTCGGCACAAACGCAGGCAGGCAGGCAGCCCACCTCGGCACAAACGCAGGCAGGCAGGCAGACAGCCCACCTCGGCACAAACGCAGGCAGGCAGGCAGGTAGCCCACCTCGGCACAAACGCAGCCAGGCTGACAGCCCACCTCGGCACAAACGCAGGCAGGCAGACAGCCCACCTCGGCACAAACGCAGGCAGGCAGACAGCCCACCTCGGCACAAACGCAGGCAGGCAGGCAGCCCACCTCGGCACAAACGCAGGCAGGCAGGCAGCCCACCTCGGCACAAACGCAGGCAGGCAGCCCACCTCGGCACAAACGCAGGCAGGCAGACAGCCCACCTCGGCACAAACGCAGGCAGGCAGACAGCCCACCTCGGCACAAACGCAGGCAGGCAGGCAGACAGCCCACCTCGGCACAAACGCAGGCAGGCAGGCAGACACCCCACCTCGGCACAAACGCAGGCAGGCAGGCAGACAGCCCACCTCGGCACAAACGCAGGCAGGCAGGCAGACAGCCCACCTCGGCACATAGGTACCACATTTTAGTGATTAGCTCGTTGTGCTGTTCATTATGCATTTGTCATTCAGTGGGTTAGTCTTCTTGCCACATAAAATGCTATTTCTCATGTAAGCTGATTTATTGCTGCTGTTTATCTGAGTTATGGTCAGAATTCAAACCAACTGGCACCATCATACATGCTGCACAACAACTGGCAGGCTGTTTGTTAGCTAGTAAAAAATCCTCTCAGCTGTATAAAGCATTGTTGTATAGTTAGTTATACATGGAGATAGTGTTATGATAGTTTTATGCATAGCTGTCATGTTACTTGTTCCTCAAAAAAATTCAGCTTGTCTCCTGCGCCATGAAGTCCACAACCACCATAAACCTGCAGTCAGTTCAAATGCAGTTCTTTCCAAATGCAGGCCTCTGCAGACAGCCTGAAGTGATGGCCACCGTGGTCACAAGCGCAGGCAGTCACTGAGTGACTCCAGGAGTTATAGTCAGGCTGAACAAGGGTCACTGCAGTTACCGCCACATAGGAAGCCGCAACACTGACAAGCCACCACACTCCTCAAACGCAAGCAGTCTCAATCAGACTGACACAGGGAGTTAATGTAAGCACAGTGAGCACGAAACCCAGGCCGCCGCAGTGAGCACGAAACCCAGGCCGCCGCAGTGAGCACGAAACCCAGGCCGCCGCAGTGAGCACGAAACCCAGGCCCGCCTGCGTAAGCACGAAACCCAGGCCCGCCTGCGTAAGCACGAAACCCAGGCCCGCCTGCGTAAGCACGAAACCCAGGCCCGCCTGCGTAAGCACGAAACCCAGGCCCGCCTGCGTAAGCACGAAACCCAGGCCCGCCTGCGTAAGCACGAAACCCAGGCCCGCCTGCGTAAGCACGAAACCCAGGCCCGCCTGCGTAAGCACGAAACCCAAGCCTGCCTGCGTAAGCACGAAACCCAAGCCCGCCTGCGTAAGCACGAAACCCAGGCCCGCCTGCGTAAGCACGAAACCCAGGCCGCCTTAGACCGCTTGGTCCATTTAGCTGCAGTTCAGCCAAACTCAAATGGCCACAGTCGGCACAAGAGCAAGGAGCTACAGTCGGCATAAATGTAGGCCATTATAGTCAGCTAAATACAGGCACTCACATTGAGCTTGACCCAAGTAGCCGCAGTCCACACAAATACAAGCAGCTGCAGTCAATGCAGCTGCAGTCAATGCATGGGCGGGCCACCCCGGCCAGCGCAAGGGCGGGCCACCCCGGCCAGCGCAAGGGCGGGCCACCCCGGCCAGCGCAAGGGCAGGCATCACCGGCCAGCGCACATACAGGAAGCCCCAGTGAGCTTCACTCGGGTAGCTGCCACCAGTACAAATGCAGGCCACCTAAGCCAGAAGGAGCCCAGGCCCCGCAGCCCAACAGGCAGCAGCAGGGAGCTTGAGCCAGATAGATTCACAGCCAGAAGCAGTCGCCCAGGAGGTGAACACCACCGGAAGGAGAATCTACACCAGATTCTGGACAGACTCAAAGGACCCACGAGGCTGTGAAGGTGAAGCCAAGGAGAGGTGCTGAGGCGGCGGTCCCTCCTCGGCGGCACTGAGGGGTCACGTCTTGGGGTGCTATAAATATAAAGCGATCACGGCAGCCCTGCCAAGACGACCTCATTACTGCCTCCCTTCAGCATACCTGTCACGGCAAAGACCGATTCTCAGCGCCGGCGACATCTCCCCGAACAGCAGAGGCATCTTTCACGTCACGAGCCTGTGCCCTTCAGACGCAGGGACCTTGCAGGGCAGGAGGCGTACTGCTGAAGGAACCCCGAGATGGAGCGGGCAGAGCCAGGACTACCTCAAAGCAGGAGACCTACTGCTCAAGGAACCCCAAGATAGAGAGGGCAGAGCCAGGACTACCTCAAAGCAGAAGACGTACTGCTCAAGGAACCCCAAGATGGAGAGGGCTGGGCCAGGACTACCTCATGGCAGGAGGCGTACTGCTCAAGGAACCCCAAGATGGAGAGGGCTGGGCCAGGACTACCTCATGGCAGAAGGCTTACTGCTCAAGGAACCCCAAGTTAGAGAGGACAGAGCCAGGACTACCTCATGGCAGGAGGCGTACTGCTGAAGGAACCCCAAGATGGAGAGGGCAGGGCCATGACTACCTTAAAGCAGAAGGCTTACTGCTCAAGGAACCCCAAGTTAGAGAGGACAGAGCCAGGACTACCTCATGAAAGGAGGCTTACTGGAACCCCAAGATAGAGAGGACAGAGCCAGGACTACCTTAGGGCAGGAGACCTACTGCTGAAGGAACCCCACAATAGAGAGGGCAGAGCCAGGACTACCTCAGGGCAGGAGGCTTACTGCTCAAGGAACCCCAAGATGGAGAGGGCACTGCTCAAGGAACCCCAAGAGAGAGAGGGCAGAGCCAGGACTACCTCAGGGCAGGAGACTTACTGCTGAAGGAACCCCAAGATGGAGAGGGCAGAGCCAGGACTACCTCAGGGCAGGAGACCTACTGCTGAAGGAACCCCAAGATGGAGAGGGCAGAGCCAGCCCTACCTCAGGGCAGGAGACCTACTGCTGAAGGAACCCCAAGATGGAGAGGGCAGAGCCAGCCCTACCTCAGGGCAGGAGACCTACTGCTGAAGGAACCCCAAGATGGAGAGGGCAGAGCCAGCCCTACCTCAGGGCAGGAGACCTACTGCTGAAGGAACCCCAAGATGGAGAGGGCAGAGCCAGCCCTACCTCAGGGCAGGAGACCTACTGCTGAAGGTACCCCAAGATGGAGAGGACAGAGCCAGCACTACCTCAGGGCAGGAGACTTACTGCTGAAGGAACCCCACAATAGAGAGGGCAGAGACAGGACAACCTCAGGGCAGAAGGCTTACTGCTCAAGGAACCCCAAGATGGAGAGGGCACTGCTCAAGGAACCCCAAGATGGAGCGGGTATAGCCAGGACTACCTCAGGGGAAGAGACCTACTGCTCAAGGAACCCCAAGATAGAGGGGCCGCCAGGACTACCTCAGGGCAGGAGACCTACTGCTCAAGGAACCCCAAGATGGAGAGGGCAGAGCCAGGAGTACCTCAAAGCAGGAGACTTACTACTCAAGATACGCCAAGATAGAGAGGACAGAGCCAGGAGTTCCTCAGGGCAGGAGGCTTATTGGAACCCCAAGATAGAAAGGGCAGAGGCAGAACTACCTCAGGGTAGGAGGCTTACTGGAACCCCAAGATAGAGAGGACAGAGCCAGGACTACCTCAAAGCAGGAGACTTACTGCTGAAGGAACCCCAAGATGGAAAGGGACAGAGGGCAGAGTCGACAACTAGCTCAGGGCCTGGACCGGAACACCACTCACTCTCGCAGGAAGGGACAGGCGTGGTGAGGCCACGACTCACTTAGGACATGACTGGCGAGGCAGCTTCTTTCCTTACTGCTAACACAGCGGACAGTGGGAAAGGGGCAGAGTCCGGGGCAGGCGCAGGGCTGGACCAGAAGAACACCCGGAGAGGCCAGCAGGACACATCTGTACCACTGCCCCTCTGTCCTGCTTCTATGCCGCGCCTCCAGCCACTTCTATACTAAATGCCACATATCTGCCCATGCACCTCAGGTCTGAGCCCTGCCCACAGTGCCCTGGCGATACCCAGGCAGCTCTGACATGGCATCTCAGCCCAGGCCTACAGCTGTGCCTGAAAGCCTGAGCCCAGGACTGGGTCCCAGGTACAGATCCCTGGCCTAGATGAACAGAGGGGGAGAGGCTGCCTCGGATCAGCTGCATGTACGGAGAGTCCAGGGGTCCACTGTCCCCAGCACAGGCTCCAGGTGAAGTACGGCACAAACTGGTGCGCGATCTGTTGTTGCTCTGTGCGCTTTAAGTGGGAAGGATATGTCCAGACGGGGGTCCTGGTCAGTGGATTCGAGCTAGCCTGCTTGATACCCGAGAGCGGTCCCAGGATGCTTGTTTCCAGTCCAAGGAAGACCTGGCCCGGAAGTTCGGGTTAGACTGTTCCCTATGGGAACAGGGTCAAGCCTGATTGGCCTATGGCTAGGTCCAAACTGGGGCGGCGTGGTGAGCAAAAGAACGATGAATTAAACCCAGATCTGTGGCTGGGGGTATTTGTTTGAATAGTTTCAACACTCCGGCCATCATTCTATTTTGTGGTGGCAGCACAGACCCAAACGCAAGGATTACCACCCCCAGCAGGTGGCGACCAGGGTGGTACACAGCAGACCCACCGCTTGACTGGTTCATGTCTCGAGGCACATTCCTGTGCAAAGGAATCCCTGGGACTCACGTTTCCGACAACAGGACGCAACAGGTGAGATGAACGGAAACCACGTGAGAAGAGCACTTCACTGCCATGGGACGAATATTTCAGCAGAGGGAGTAGCCGGGTGATGTCCAGGTGGGTGGTATGATGGGTAAACTCACTGAAAGGGCTTCACGACAGGATTATGTGGCCTTACCATGCTTCTCACGCGTGCCAAAGGAATTGTGCCCGCTCGCATCACTCAGGGGAAACAACCTGGAACTAAAGAGACCCCCAGTTCTTTACGGTGCGCCAATGACATACACTGTTGTGAACACAGCAGCCCCCTCGCTACAGCCCGGTGGTCACGTGGATAGAGACCGAGAGGTAACAAGACCCCGCAGCCCGGGTTCTAGGCCCTAGAGACCGGCCGCCACCTCCACACAGGCGCTATTCATACACCTCCAAGTTCAAGCATCACAAGGGCCTGTCAGTCAAGGCCCCTCTGCCCCTGGGGCCCCAGCGGTGCTGCCCCCCACTCACTGCAAGACCCCACAGCAGCGACCCCTCAGGCACTCCAGGGAACCAGCACAAGCGAGCAGTGTTTGTGTGAGAGTGGGAGTGGGACAAGAAGTGACCTCTGGCAGGGAGGGGAGGGCAGGAGCTGGCCTATGGAGGAAGAACAAGAAGTGACCCCTGGGAGAGAGGGGAGGGCAGGAGCTGGCCTGTGGAGGAAGAACAAGAAGTGACCCCTGGGAGAGAGGGGAGGGCAGGAGCTGGCCTGTGGAGAAAGAACAAGAAGTTAGCTCTGAAGGGGGGTGGGCTCTGTGCACCCTGAACCCTCCAGAAACAAGGGACTCATTTTACTATGGCAGGAAGTCGAGGCCACCAACCCTAATGTGTAGGAGTGAAGTCTGGGACCAGGCCGAGAGGGTGGGACGAGACAGACACTGGACGTCTGGGGTGATGTGAAGGTACCGGGCGTGCACAGAACCAGCTGGGACCATAGCTACCAAACACAGCTGGCTATTCGGGGTTATCTGGTTATCAGTCTATTAAAAAAGAAACCGAAAACAAAAAGAACCCGGTGGGTTGCTGTGGTGACTGGGCGCCGCAGGTGGGCAGAGGCACAACACCCTGAATGTAAGAGAACCCCAGCCGAGAGAACCCAGACGGAAACAGTTCGGAGTGTTCGCCTGTGTGTGCATGGATGGAACACTGCGCCGAGTGCTGTGCAATAACGAGTGGCCCGTTTACTCTGTGCATTTTATGCCCTGCAAGACCAGATTATGAGTGCTGTGCAATAACGAATAGTTCATTGAATATGGACACTGTGTGCTGCAAGACTAGATTGTGAGTGCTGTGCAATAACGAATAGCTCATTGAATATGGACACTGTGTGCTGCAAGACTAGATTGTGAGTGCTGTGCAATAACGAATAGTTCATTGAATATGGACACTGTGTGCTGCAAGACTAGATTGTGAGTGCTGTGCAATAACGGATAGCTCATTGAATATGGACACTGTGTGCTGCAAGACTAGATTGTGAGTGCTGTGCAATAACGAATAGCTCATTGAATATGGACACTGTGTACTGGTGCTGCAAGACTAGATTGTGAGTGCTGTGCAATAACGAATAGCTCATTGAATATGGACACTGTGTGCTACAAGACTAGATTGTGAGTGCTGTGCAATAACGAATAGCTCATTGAATATGGACACTGTGTACTGGTGCTGCAAGACTAGATTGTGAGTGCTGTGCAATAACAAGTGGCCCATTTATTATGTAAATTGAGTGTATGCAAGACTAGATTACGAGTGCTCTGCTATATTAAATGGCCTGTTTATATAATTTTTGCATGCTGCAAGAGTAGATTTCGAGTGATGTGCAGCAAGTGGCCAGTTTAATATGTACATTGTGTGCTGCAAGACTAGATTACGAGTGCTGTGCAATAACGAGCGACCAGTTTAACATGTTCATTGTGTACTGCAAGACTAGATTACGAGTGCTGTGCAGTAACGAATAGCCCTTTTATGAAATTTGTGTGTGCTGCACGACTAGATTAAGTGTTATGCAATAACGAAAGCCCGTTTATGTAAATTGTTTGCTGCAAGACTACCTTAGAGCGTGGACGTTGTCATGAACCAAGAAGGATTGAATATGATATTTTGATGGTTATTGAAGCTTTTGATTAATGTATCCTATGTAATATTTTGTCCATTTTGCAATAAATAAGACTTGTGAGTAAACCCACATCGGAGTTAGTAAAAACGAATCGACCCGGTTGAGCAGGAGGTGGGCTGAGACCACACTAGCCTATGCACAGATGCCAAGCTTGCAAACTAACTGCTGAAAAACACAACAGACGTGATGGCTCTCACATGATCGCCTGGCAGAGATACTGATAAAGTAATGCCCTGAATCTGCATTTAAGGTAAACAATGTTACTTCGCACGCGGTCTGACGTCACACCCATGACGCCATCTGAATGCTCCTGTCTCACCGCCATTGCAGAAAGTGCGTCTGTTCCCGGCCCCTCGTACTTTCATATGATATTCCCTTGTCATTATTTGTGTCTTTCTTGGATTTATTAAAAATGTCAATAAAACAGTTGAAATTAAAAAAAAAAAAAAAAAAAAAGGCAAAAAACAGGCGCTCAGCAAGCCAATGTGGCCTCGCCACAGACTGAAGGTGAAGACCTGCCTGGTGCGGACAGAGGCAAACAGAGGCCAGAAGATTTAATGTCAGCAGAAGACATAGAGAAAAATACATTTATCAAGTTCTTTGGACTGGCCAGCAGACTGCTTCGAAGCAGCACGGAGGGCGCACTTAACACCGCCCCATCCACACTTTAAGGACCTATCGGGACAAGTTACCCCGGGCCGGTGGGCCTCAGGGCAGGTACTGTTGGGCAGAATCCGTACACCTGTCCCTACCTCAGCACCACATGCCTCCCCGTCTGCCACTTTCAGACTGTTTTTTTAACATTTAATGCACGGTTCCTTTTTTATCAGAAAAACACCAGCTGGCGTTGTCATAAACACGAGTTTACATCACGTTCACATAATATATGCAAATTTGCGGCGATCTGCTAGTTACAGGCAAAAGATGCCCCTCTAAAGGCACCTAAACCCCCCCCCCCCCCCCTCACCTTTCTGTCCCAAAACTGAAAGGCATCACACGGGGCTGACACAGTGAAGGGGACTGACTCCTTCCCTAAATACCAACCATGAGTCACGTTGCCTTCTCTGGCAGACACGAAGTAATAGCTCAGAGAAAGTGCCCATCAATCAAACATCTGATTGATTGAGGAGTGATCAAGTGCTCTTAAGTCAAATAAACAGAAAGAAACCGCGCCAGAAGGTGTATCAGATCTGGCCCTCTGCTCTGGAAGGGTTCTGATTAGGGCTCTGGATTTTATGATATTTATTTTTAACATTTCCGTCTGGATTTAGACATATTTAAGTTTTGGCCATCTTATTTGTATTTATCCATATTTGTGTTTTGAGAGTAAAATGAGTCATAAAATGGTAGATTTCCACATTTAAGTGACAAGCATGCCCTCGTACTTTGATGCCTGTCTGCATCCACAGATAAATATTAGCACTATATAGATATATGTGCCAACATGCGGCTGTAATTAAGGAAATCTCATCCTGTTTCTCAACTCCTCGTGCTTATATCTGCTCAGGTGTTGGTCTGGACTTCAGGAAAAACAGGGTGGAGAGTTACTTAAAGAATCACAATTTTCTGTATTTTTCTGCTTTTAAAAATAAATAGAGACAGAAATCACACTGTTTTCAGTCTGTGTTTATCTGTAAAACTCAGCAAAAATGAAAACTGGGAGCCTTAGTTATGACCCAGGATTAATCAGTGATTGTTCATGTGTTTACGTATGAGGGCTTGTATAACAATATGGTGTACGGTACCGAAAGACGTGCCCGGAGGAGGGCCAGGCACTAGGGGAACGGACAAGGTGCACAGGTCTAGCTGGCCATTACAGGGTGGGGCAGTCAGAGGTGTCTGAGGATGGGCTGCGCATCCGTGGGAAGCGCTGGTCATCTGGGAGTAGGCTACCACTAGTGTTACAGGTAGGGCACCAGCAGTGTGGGCCGTTCGTTCTCAGTGAGATAAGCCCCTGGGACTCAGTCAGCCATATGAGGCCAGGCTAGGCGATTAAGGCGCTTGGAGGCACACTAGGCGCTTGTAGAGTTGGCTAGGTGCTTGGTAGTCGAGTGGCTATGCTCTTGGGAGACTGAGTATTGAGCTTGACGCCTGCCACTGATAATGCACAAACAAAATTATCTAAAGACTGAACTGCCACTCATCCCGAGATTTTGGAGTTCAACCACCAGGGAGTTCCATTTCCTCAATCCCTACGGTTTTCTTCAGATTCAGCAAATTTCGACCAACTTCTTGAAAGTTTTTCTTCCCGATATTGGAGAGTTTCAACCCTGCATCCAGACCCAATGGCAGAAATAAAGAAACTGCAGATAGCGACCAAGGGTGGGAGCTTCTGGGGGAGGAGACACAACGTCACAGGAAGCACCAAATGGGCAGATCAGTCGACGCGCAACAAAAATAAAAAAAACAAATTACCAAAAAAAGGACTAAAAAGTTGGAGAATTCCGGACCCAAACACTAGATGGGGGAATAATGCACAGCATGTGAATACAGAAAAGATTCACACTGAAAAACTAAGGGTCTAAAAGGGAGACGATTCCAGCTGGATCCCATGCAACGTTCATGCCACATTTCTATGCGAGGTCTTTGTGCTGCCATAAGCGCACATATATACAGTGAAACGCATTTAGCAAAGCAAGCTGCAGATCCGCCTCCTGCAACAAGTTCTATTACAACATTTACTGGCAAAGCCAATAGGTCTAGCCTTTTGGACCTATTGGCTTTGTCAATGCCAATTGGTGATGCTGTACTTCCTAGTGCAAAGCTTTAATCCCACAGACTCTGGTTCTCAGAGATTGCAACAGTGCTGTGTGATATGTGAGCAGATTTCTCACTTGCGGCCCACTAGCGAGATAAATTTATTTCTCCCTTTATTTTATTTGTAAAATAATTTAAGGAATGGCATTTTTTATGTCACTGGACCATTTATAAGGGAAAAATAAATCCTTATCCGTATCAGTAGTTGTGTGCTTGAGATGAGACTAGTTTCACATCGCGTGCATTGTTCGGCAATTAAGTGGTATAGACCAGGACTAAAATTCTGGCTGCAAGTGGAGTCTGACTCACGAAGACGTCAACAGTAGGGCCACAAACAACAAATTTGGAGAGTGATCAGACTGCAAACACTAACTCACTGGTTTGAGCAGAAGATCTAGTTGATCAAGATTTTTAAATTATTTAACAAAGGTGCAGATCCAGAGTTAAAGGTTCAGCGCCTTGAGACCCTTCCGGATGAGTAGCGCGCTTAACAAATTACTGATTGAAAGGTTGTTACTGAAACTGCTGCAGCAACAGAGGAAGAAAAAAGGAACATAAATAGAAGACTGAAGGTACACACAGAGGGGGAGAGATCTAAGCTGAAGCAGCATCCGACAGGTCATGTCTAACCAGACCCACTGGGTGTCCGAGGTCGCCACTGTCACATAAGCCCTCCGAGCCAGAGTGTCACGTCACATGATTCCCTGACATGCACTCACTATGGCCGACCCCTGGCCGGCAGAAGTTATGTCCTGAGGCCACCAGTGTCCAGCCTAGGTCATTATGCTCTACCTCAAGAAGAGTCTTCTGAGCTCAGGGGCCATCATGTCCTAATGTGTCCCACAGATCTTTAGCGCACAGGACCGCCCGCCGCCACTGATGTAAAGCATGGTCATTATTTTCACAAGGTTGTTACAGTGAAACAATCAGGCACAGTGTGGGACACATAGCTGCCTTGCCTTAGCCGGCCTCCTTGGGATGTCCACACTCCTTTGGGATACTCACAAGGCCAAGGGCCAAATTTAGATCTTGGCAGAGGGGAATACTCCAAAACAAAACAATCCCATTTTATGCTAAGGGGATCTTAATATGGTGGACGGGGTTCATAAAAGACACCCCACAAACCAGCCTTAAATGAGGTGCTCCCAGTTTAATCAGGGCCCGGGCCTTACCTCTCCGATGGCAGGTGGCCGCCTATGAACAGGAGGGCGTGGTTAGAGCACACAATTCAATTTAAACAGAGCGCACAATAGAAGACGCCATATTTCGGAGGCTCGGCACACAGCAAAGGTCCAAATACCAGAGATCAGAAGCCTACAACCTGGGAGCCTTCACCGGTTACAACCATTTTCCTAACACTTCATAAGGTGCAACGATCAACAGCTGATCTCCTGCAAACTCTGGGTAGAAACTCCAAGCATGTCTGAAGATACCTACTTATCAGAAGGAGAGATAGGGCGAGTCTCTGTGCAGGAGGGTGTCTGCGGCCATGTTTAGGGCCTCCGCATGGCCTGACAGCACTCCATGAGCACAAAACACATTGCATTTAAACATCACCTGCACCGGGGCTGCTCTTGAAGTGTTTCCAAACCGGATACCTGAAGCTCACTAAACGGCAGGTTTCACAAGCTGTTAGATTGGAGACACAGAGGGGCAGAGCCACAACTTGTGCCCCTGCCGTGCACACTTCTCATTATTGTTATTGCAAACGTGGCAATGATCATATCAATGATGTCATAGAAGATGTCATTAATGACCTAATATGTGGGGTAATTAGCCGTGCATGGCGAGGATGCGAGTTATAGTTACCTCGAGGCACGAGTTATAGTTACTTGAACTAACTATAACCGCTGAATTGCTATGGTCTCGCCGGGTGCCAAGCTTCACTTTCAAGCAGCACCGGCCACAGATGGCATCAGGGCAGCGGAAGACATTGGCGAGGGGCAGAAGCGACAAAGTCCTGATGCCACGAACACCTATGGTCCACAGAGCCACCAGCCCGTATGGTGACTGACGGGATGGCGCAGGAAGGCCGCATTAATTAACATTAAACGAGAACATTTAAATAGAGGGGATTCCCAAGCCAGGGGTATCTTAAGGGCCATTAGCCAAACTGATTTGGGGGACCCTGTACAGAACAGCTTTGAATTTATGATGCAATTTCAGCTTACAGCCCTTCTCCCATTTTGCTTGTGTGAGGTGGTTTTTACTTTTTATGGGTGCTGCATGAAAGAAACTCAGCGTTTCTCAGCAAGTGTCCATAATAGATGCCAAACCTAATCCACATTAAAAAATAAGTTAAAGGAAAACTGTGTTTAAACTATGTGTTTAAGAATTACTCAAGGTCATCCGGGCAAGAGACTGCAGAGCACACCTGGGTTCTTCAGCCCCACCCCCGTAAGGCTGGGGCCCTGGGCAGAGCCTTAAAGCGTCTCGAGGCAAGCACCTCCTAGAAGCCAACACGTGTGCGTGGCTCCTGGATCCAGGGGTCGAGGGGAATATTGCACGGCCGATCGGGAAGCGGGTTGGTGCTTTTTAAAATATTGCCCTAAAGAACGACGTCCTGACGACCACCATGAAACCTGGGGCTCCCATCATCCCAGGACAAGTGTAAAAGCCCCCCGAGCCTCGTGAGCGCGCCCCCAGCCAATGCCCCCTGTTCAATAAAAGCCACGCCGTCCTGCTATCGGCGGAAAGAGGTTTTTAACAAGGAAAGTGGAGCTTTAACAGCGGGAAAAAGGGTTTTAACAAGGGGATGAGCCCACCCTTGCCCCCACCCCGCCTTGTTTTAAGACATCTCGCCGGTCCATTAGCCGAATTGGCGGCCACGAGCGGAGGCCCATGGATCGGGGTCGTGCGTTTCCACCACCCACTTGAGCCTTCGGAGACCTTTCCAGTGACGCAGGGCTGATAAAAAGACACTCTGATTAACCCAGGAGCCGGTCCCCGCCGGGCTCGCAGGAGGGGTACCCAGTAATGGATGTGGGGAACCAGGTAGAAGGAGAAAACCATCATCACCCCAGGACGGGGGGGGGCGGGGGAGCAATTCTACAAACACATCACTGGACACCAGGGAGGCTTCATGCGTCTAACCCCTTCCCGCGCCCTGCAACCTTTGACTCGGTCAGTGGACGGTCAATGCCGCCACTCTAGGGATGAGGGTGCGGGGAGGGAACACAGCTGGGGCCCCAAATACGTTTATGGGCCAACGACCAGGACTCCAGTTGTGTGTGATGGAGGGCTGTAGGACAAGCGCTTGGCATGACCAGGACTCGAGTTGTGAGTGATGCAGGGCAGTAAGACAAGTGCTTGGCATGACCAGGACTCCAGTTGTGAGTGATGCAGGGCTGTAGGACAAGCGCTTGGCATGACCAGGACTCCAGTTGTGAGTGATGGAGGGCAGTAAGAGAAGTGCTTGGCATGACCAGCACTCTGGAGCTGTGAGTGATGCAGGGCTGTAGGACAAGTGCTTGGCATGACCAGGACTCCAGTTGTGAGTGATGCAGGGCTGTAGGACAAGCGCTTGGCATGACCAGGACTCTGGAGCTGTGAGTGATGGAGGGCAGTAAGACAAGTGCTTGGCATGACCAGGACTCTGGAGCTGTGTGTGATGGAAGGCAGTAAGACAAGTGCTTGGCAAGACCAGGACTCTGGAGCTGTGTGTGATGGAGGGCAGTAAGACAAGTGCTTGGCATGACCAGGACTCCAGTTGTGAGTGATGCAGGGCTGTAGGACAAGCGCTTGGCATGACCAGGACTCCAGTTGTGAGTGATGCAGTGCAGTAAAACAAGTGCTTGGCATGACCAGGACTCAGGAGCTGTGAGTGATGCAGGGCTGTAGGACAAGCGCTTGGCATGGCCAGGACTCGAGTTGTGAGTGATGGAGGGCAGTAAGAGAAGTGCTTGGCATGACCAGCACTCTGGAGCTGTGAGTGATGGAGGGCTGTAGGACAAGCGCTTGGCATGACCAGGACTCTGGAGCTGTGAGTGATGGAGGGCTGTAAGACAAGCGCTTGGCATGACCAGGACTCGAGTTGTGAGTGATGGAGGGCAGTAAGAGAAGTGCTTGGCATGACCAGGACTCGAGTTGTGGGTGATGGACGGCAGTAAGACAAGTGCTTGGCATGACCAGGACTCTGGAGCTGTGAGTGATGCAGGGCTGTAAGACAAGCTCTTGGCATGAAGACAAGTGCTTGGCATGACCAGGACTCGAGTTGTGAGTGATGGAGGGCAGTAAGAGAAGTGCTTGGCATGACCAGGACTCGAGTTGAGTGATGGAGGGCAGTAAGAGAAGTGCTTGGCATGACCAGGACTCTGGAGCTGTGAGTGATGGACGGCAGTAAGAGAAGTGCTTGGCATGACCAGGACTCTGGAGCTGTGAGTGATGGACGGCAGTAAGAGAAGTGCTTGGCATGACCAGGACTCAAGTTGTGAGTGATGGAGGGCAGTAAGAGAAGTGCTTGGCATGACCAGGACTCGAGTTGAGTGATGGAGGGCAGTAAGAGAAGTGCTTGGCATGACCAGGACTCTGGAGCTGTGAGTGATGCAGGGCTGTAGGACAAGCGCTTGGCATGACCAGGACTCGAGTTGTGAGTGATGGAGGGCAGTAAGAGAAGTGCTTGGCATGACCAGGACTCTGGAGCTGTGAGTGATGCAGGGCTGTAGGACAAGCGCTTGGCATGACCAGGACTCGAGTTGTGAGTGATGGAGGGCAGTAAGAGAACTGCTTGGCATGACCAGGACTCTGGAGCTGTGAGTGATGGAGGGCAGTAAGAGAACTGCTTGGCATGACCAGGACTCGAGTTGAGTGATGGAGGGCAGTAAGAGAAGTGCTTGGCATGACCAGGACTCTGGAGCTGTGAGTGATGGACGGCAGTAAGAGAAGTGCTTGGCATGACCAGGACTCTGGAGCTGTGAGTGATGGACGGCAGTAAGAGAAGTGCTTGGCATGACCAGGACTCAAGTTGTGAGTGATGGAGGGCAGTAAGAGAAGTGCTTGGCATGACCAGGACTCGAGTTGAGTGATGGAGGGCAGTAAGAGAAGTGCTTGGCATGACCAGGACTCTGGAGCTGTGAGTGATGCAGGGCTGTAGGACAAGCGCTTGGCATGACCAGGACTCGAGTTGTGAGTGATGGAGGGCAGTAAGAGAAGTGCTTGGCATGACCAGGACTCTGGAGCTGTGAGTGATGCAGGGCTGTAGGACAAGCGCTTGGCATGACCAGGACTCGAGTTGTGAGTGATGGAGGGCAGTAAGAGAACTGCTTGGCATGACCAGGACTCTGGAGCTGTGAGTGATGGAGGGCAGTAAGAGAACTGCTTGGCATGACCAGGACTCGAGTTGAGTGATGGACGGCAGTAAGAGAAGTGCTTGGCATGGCCAGGACTCGAGTTGAGTGATGGAGGGCAGTAAGACAAGCGCTTGGCATGACCAGGACTCGAGTTGAGTGATGGACGGCAGTAAGACAAGTGCTTGGCATGACCAGGACTCAGGAGCTGTGAGTGATGGAGGGCAGTAAGACAAGTGCTTGGCATGACCAGGACTCTGGAGCTGTGAGTGATGCAGGGCTGTAGGACAAGCGCTTGGCATGACCAGGACTCAAGTTGTGAGTGATGGAGGGCAGTAAGAGAACTGCTTGGCATGACCAGGACTCAGGAGCTGTGAGTGATGGAGGGCAGTAAGACAAGTGCTTGGCATGACCAGGACTCTGGAGCTGTGAGTGATGCAGGGCTGTAGGACAAGCGCTTGGCATGACCAGGACTCAAGTTGTGAGTGATGGAGGGCAGTAAGAGAACTGCTTGGCATGACCAGGACTCAGGAGCTGTGAGTGATGGAGGGCAGTAAGAGAACTGCTTGGCATGACCAGGACTCTGGAGCTGTGAGTGATGGACGGCAGTAAGACAAGCGCTTGGCATGACCAGGACTCGAGTTGAGTGATGGACGGCAGTGAGACAAGCGCTTGGCACTATGAGGACCACGGTACCCGAGACTGCTTAAAAGAGACAACGAGATGCTACATAAACCCTACGGTAGACGGCAGCTTGGCATGCTGTTGTCCCATTATCCCTGCTGCCTGCAGAAACACCTTGAGGCCCCTCTGCAGGAGTTGTATGAGCACTCTAACTCCAAACCTCTCTCTTCCAAGATCAGTGGATGCTCCTTTCCTGACAAACGGGTAATAGATTCTTCACAGAAACCTGTAGCGAGAGGAATGTATCAGTGTTTTGAAAAGTTCAGGTAAGATCATGGTGCTGAAAGGCATCCTCCAAGCCACTGTGCGATGGTAGGCATCACCTTAGGTACCAGCGCTCCTTGCAAACAGACCAGCAGTATAGCAGGAGCAAGCCGTAAACGGTTGGGTGGTGACAGAGGTAACTAGAAATTTTGAAGATCCAGGAGACACAGCCGGGATTCACGGACTCCATCTTCTGTCTCATGGATTCAGCCCATTATCCCACCCAAAGGCCCATGAACTGGACAGCACCAGTTCAGCATGAAGGTTGGAGTCTTGGGCAAACCAGCAACTTAATTAAGGGGTGGCCCAAGTGGTCGCTTGGCATATCTCAGTCACTTCTGTGTGCTAAATTTGAGAACCAGCAACAGAAGAAAAGATTGTTTTATGAGTCAAGATTTAAAGGTGCACATTCTAGAGAGAAGTCTTAAACTAGTATTCAAGTAGAAACATGCTCGTCCCACCTGCACCACTTTGAAATGCATCCAGCAGGGCCTAGTTTGAGAGAAGGACCTCAAAAGATGGCCAAGAAGAGGCAATGCACAGATAAGTGGCAAAGGGTGTTAAAAAGTCAGGAGAAAAGAAGCCAAGAGGAACCTTGATGATGGGAGCAGAGCGTAGGGCATCTTTGAATATGTGAAGAAGTCAGCACAAACCAGGGTTGAGGAGGTAAGGGCCAACAAAAATGACCTCTTTATGATCTCAATGGAAAGGATAAACCCAATATTAATAAGAATAAATCCGCAATTGAACACTGTCGAGGATGCCCCAAAAAAACGACACTCGCACAAATGGCTCAAAGCAACCAGCAGCAGAAGCTGCCAGGGCAGGGCCTTCTCAGTCACTTCGCTGAGACAAGAAGGCAGCAGCACCGTCACTGTATGGTCATTCCTCAGAAGAGCCCACGGGCCCTCAGAAAGAGATGTAGAACAGGGCATTTCTTCGGCCTCTACAGGACCAGCAGATGTTGGAATGGATACTGTTGTCGGTCAGATGTGCCATCTTCTCACAGTGGACAACCACCTCCTCAGCCACTGCTCAACCAGGGGAAAGCATCTATGCCCTGTCCAAGGTGGGCGAATTATAGCGATATGGTTGGTATCTAGGACTTGGCGCTGTCTATTAGTTGTGATGTGAAGTCACCAAGAATAATGTCATCAAGGCATTCCTTCGCCTAGTCTTGCTTGTTTGTGATGAGAAAAGCTTCATCTTGGTAAGGTTCAACTTGATAGGCCCTGGACGCCAGACTTGGACATTACACCATACCTATACAAATTAGTCAAGTCTGGGGACAATGCAAATCCAAGAGTATGGATCAGTGCTTGAAATGCAAAAAATAGAAGTGCTGGTACTCTGTGCCAGAGTACCGGCCTGTTTCTGAGAAGTACTGGTACTCCCCAATTGAAAGTATTAAGTTTTTCTTGAGAAGTGCATGTACTCTGCCTTCCAAAATAAAGTGCAGTACTGAGTACCGGACAGTACTGGTCCATTTAAAGCACTGGTCTGGATATACCCAGACATGAGACAAACCACAGCAAAAAAAAGAGAAAAACAGAAGGTAGGACTTTGCTGTCCATGCTCCCAGGATCTGTACCTGCAGCCCCATCGACATTAGAAAAGCACCAGTTCTCACTACAATTAAAAACAAGCATTTGCAATGCAACGGGTCTCGTGTTTGCTCGAGTAAGAGCTATTAGCGTTGTAAATTCGTAACTGGACTTTTCATGCCACAAACTGAAAATGAAAAGTAAAATAGTTGACATAAGCGAGCCAATTCAAAGCACCTCGGCCGCCATGAGCGCGAAGGAGAGACACAAAAGAAAAAGGAGGTCACTCGCAGTCAAACGTATCAGCAAATGTGCATTTATCTTTGTAACAGGGTCGATGGTCATGGCGGTAACAAAACCACCCCTAGGAGAGACAAAGTATTTACCAATGAAAGGCAAGCCCACAAACGAGTGATAGTGATGGATGTGTGATGGGCGTGGTGAAAAGCCCACAGATAGACTACAACAGGCCAGCACGCTTACGCTCAACCTAAAAAAAATAGCTGAAGATACACCTTTTCAAGGATCACTATCCCCGACCCGGCACTTTAGTTTTGAAGTTCCCCCAATAATTGTTTGCTCCTGGATACCATGCCCCCTGTTCAACGCTTTATTGCTCTCGAACAGGGTTCATGCTGTACAAGTAAATACCAACACTTACGCAGGTGGGCAATGTGTCAGGCAGAGAATGCTAGGGCTGCACAGTGTTCTCAAGCAGAGCTCGGTGTGATCCACAATTGATGGACGCTGATCCCCTTGTCGGCCTGTAGGTCTCTCGGCCTTTCCATGCAGATGTTGAAAATGACCAGTGAGAGGGATGGGGCTGGAGACAACATTGCATGAGAAGGGAATGAGGTCAGAAGACGATGAGCAGGTCAGGTGAGGGACAAAAGGAGGATTTCACAACTCCTGATGATACCAGAAGAAAGAATATACACATTTGTCTCCAAGAAGACCCTGGGTTGGTCTTGCACTGCAGAGCTAGCCCTCAAATTACCCATGAAGTAGAGATTATTCAAGTTTCACAGCTATAAGCAAGAGCTATCCCTTGTGATACACAAATCTTACCTGCCCCCCCAACAGTGCAGCCCCATAGTTACCAGAATCTTGCCGGCTTTGGTCAAACATTAGTGCTATGCCTCAGAAACATTTAGATAGAGTAAAACTCAGAAAAAGGAGGCCTATGTTTTGCATGGCCCATGCCACTTGTCGCATGACCCATGCTCTGCGCAACCTGGCAATATAAGATAGCAGCTGGAGCGCATGACAGGCTGCACGCTGCCCGAAGGCAGCCGCTCCCAGGACTCCCAGGTACGCTCTGTCCCATCATGCACCACAGCAAGCCAGGCTTCACCTTGCCCAGGGTTGGCAGGGCCCAAAGGATGGCGTGTGTTGCGCCGTGAGCCAGTCATGGATCTCGCCTCCTGAAACCAATGCCGACCGCTCTGCCCTGCATAAATCTCAATCTCATTCCAGCCTTCTGCTGAAAAGAATGAGTTCCTGCATTTGCATGACAAAGAGGAGACTGACCTTTTCCACAGAGAGGCTGTGATTGAAAAAAAACCTTTCCCTCTGGCTCAGCCGGCGGGGGGGCAGGAAAGCAGAAGAGACCGGTACAGCACAGTCCCGAACGAGCCACAGTCAGGGACACGCTACAGTCAGGGTCGCGCCGCAGTCCCATATTGTTCATGAAGGTAGACCCGCGTACAGCATTTTCTATTCACCTTGTCAGCAGAGGCGTGCTTGCATGCCCGTCACCAGGAGCCCCGCTCAATGTGCCACTGGGACAAGCTCAACTGGTACAGCAGGTTTCCCAAGAGTTGGCACGTCACGCTACAGTAACAAATACATATTATGTCAGCGGAGGTATGTTAACATGTAGCCATCATGTCCCAAAAGGGCTGGCGCATGTCAGTTCCAAATATTTCACAAGCCCCTGCTGGGGCAGATGTACACCTGCCCTCTTGTCTCAGCTGCCTGTGATCGAAGACTTATTGTGGATAACAGTGATACTTGGAGCGGGCGTTCGGCCAGCCCATTTCTTCCCATTGGTCGTCTTTCGTGTTACTCTCACATGCTTGCTACTTATTCAACGGCTTTTCCTTCCTCTTCCTGTGTTTCTCCCTCCCTTAAGCACAGCATCTTTACCATCCTTTTGATTGGATGATTTGTATCCTTCCGATGCTCACACAGAATACTACTTTGGGATGTGCGTACAGATGTTTGTGAAAGATCTCCAGAGGACCAAACCAAAAACTTCATGGGTTTAGAGACCGCCCACTTCTTACCATTGGTTGATTTTATTGTCCCTCTTATTTGCTTCATTCGTATACGATGGCTTGTCCTCTTGTGTTTGCCCCTCCCCTGGAGCGAGCACTGCCTCTTTACCATCCTTTGGACTTGTTGACTTCTGTCATTCCTTTGCTCACACTTAGGAACCTACTTTTAAAATTTTTCATGAGGCACTCCATGAGAGTGCATGTGTTTTATAGCTGTTTTATTTACGCTGTTCTCCCCTGTATGAGCCACCCATTCTTTCCATGTTCTTCCAGGGACCCAGTACTTTTAATACAATACATGGTGCAACTGTGAGCGAGCCAACACTAGCTTCACTACTCTTGTTGTGGGGGGGGGGGGGGGGGGGGGGGCGGTTCTGGGAAAGGTGGGCGGTCACCAAAGTCACACCTCTGCCCAAGCCCGCTGGCTCCCAGGAGCTAGGGTTGCAGGATGAGTTGTTTCTGAAGCCGTCTAAGGCCCCAGCGCGCCTTGCATTAGCATTCAAGGCGCATCCGCTGTGTTTTGCTGTTTTCTACTTGGGAAGCAGGCCCTAAGGACAACAGATGAACTGCTGTGCAATGAATTCTGGGATACCGCAACACACTCGGTGACCTCCATCTGTCAGCGGATTTAGCAGCTAGGGTGAGGGGGTTGTCTGTGTGAATACAAACAGCTCAATCTCATAAAGAAACAGACATATCTCCAGAATAAGTTTGTTCATTATTTGGTGAACCGATGAAGGGGGAAGATCGTAGTACTCGATTCCTGGAGTGGTGATGTGCGCCTGCGTCACGGCCGGGCCCTTGCTCGGATGGCCCTGGGTGGCTGCAGGTCAGGGAGGCACACCTCTCTCCACCTCATCACCTGAGACCTGCAGTGCTGACCCTTCTGCACCTGCTGCTGAGGGATGGGCAGCCCTGTCCTCAGGTGTGCCTGTCACTGGGAGGCAAGCCTGCAGTATTCCTTCACTCTGTCAGCTGCCTGCTGCTGCCTGAGGGAATAACTGCCCTCACAGTGGGGCGCTCGCCGGCCTGGGGTATTCCCAGGTAGGGGACAGGCAGACCAAGCCAGCATTAACCACCGTGCACCGGCCTAACAGACAAAATACACCTAGCAGCTAACGTCCTGTCTATAGAGTTCATCAGCAACCATAGCAGTCAGACCAGTAAGGCTGTGCAAAGCCTGCTCTCGCTGACTCCACTGCCTCTAGGCATCACAGCTACACCGCCTGCTCTCGCTGACTCCACTGCCTCTAGGCATCACGGCTACACCGCCTGCTCCCTCGCTGACTCCACGGTCTCCTCTAGGTGTCACGGCTACACCGCCTGCTCCCTCGCTGACTCCACTGCCTCTAGGCATCACAGCTACACCGCCTGCTCTCGCTGACTCCACTGCCTCTAGGCGTCACGGCTACACCACCTGGTCTTGCTGACTCCACTGCCTCTAGGCGTCACGGCTACACCACTTGCTCTCGCTGACTCCACCGCCTGCTCCCTCGCTGACTCCACTGCCTCTAGGTGTCACAGCTACACCGCCTACTCCCTCGCTGACTCCACGGTCTCTAGGCGTCACAGGTACACCGCCTGCTCCTTCGCTGACTCCACTGCCTCTAGGCGTCACGGCTACACCACCTGCTCTCGCTGACTCCACTGCCTCTAGGCGTCACGGGTACACCACCTGCTCCCTCGCTGACTCCACGGTCTCTAGGCGTCACAGGTACACCGCCTGCTCCCTCGCTGACTCCACGGTCTCTAGGCGTCACAGCTACACGCCTGCTCCCTCGCTGACTCCACGGTCTCTAGGCGTCACAGGTACACCACCTGCTCCCTCGCTGACTCCACTGCCTCTATGCGTCACAGCTACACCACCTGCTCCCTCGCTGACTCCACTGTCTCTAGGTGTCACAGCTACACCACCTGCTCCCTCGCTGACTCCAGTGTCTCTAGGCGTCACAGCTACACCGCCTACTCCTTCGCTGACTCCACGGTCTCTAGGCGTCACAGGTACACCGCCTGCTCCTTCGCTGACTCCACTGCCTCTAGGCGTCACGGCTACACCACCTGCTCTCGCTGACTCCACTGCCTCTATGCGTCACAGCTACACCACCTGCTCTCGCTGACTCCACCTCCTGCTCCCTCGCTGACTCCACTGCCTCTATGCGTCACGGCTACACCTCCTGCTCTCGCTGACTCCACTGCCTCTAGGCGTCACGGCTACACCACCTGCTCTCGCTGACTCCACTGCCTCTAGGCGTCACGGCTACACCACCTGCTCTCGCTGACTCCACCGCCTGCTCCCTCGCTGACTCCACGGTCTCTAGGTGTCACGGCTACACCGCCTGCTCCCTCGCTGACTCCACTGCCTCTAGGCATCACAGCTACACCGCCTGCTCTCGCTGACTCCACTGCCTCTAGGCGTCACGGCTACACCACCTGGTCTTGCTGACTCCACTGCCTCTAGGCGTCACGGCTACACCACTTGCTCTCGCTGACTCCACCGCCTGCTCCCTCGCTGACTCCACTGCCTCTAGGTGTCACAGCTACACCGCCTACTCCCTCGCTGACTCCACGGTCTCTAGGCGTCACAGGTACACCGCCTGCTCCTTCGCTGACTCCACTGCCTCTAGGCGTCACGGCTACACCACCTGCTCTCGCTGACTCCACTGCCTCTAGGCGTCACGGGTACACCACCTGCTCCCTCGCTGACTCCACGGTCTCTAGGCGTCACAGGTACACCGCCTGCTCCCTCGCTGACTCCACGGTCTCTAGGCGTCACAGCTACACGCCTGCTCCCTCGCTGACTCCACGGTCTCTAGGCGTCACAGGTACACCACCTGCTCCCTCGCTGACTCCACTGCCTCTATGCGTCACAGCTACACCACCTGCTCCCTCGCTGACTCCACTGTCTCTAGGCGTCACAGCTACACCACCTGCTCCCTCGCTGACTCCAGTGTCTCTAGGCGTCACAGCTACACCGCCTACTCCTTCGCTGACTCCACGGTCTCTAGGCGTCACAGGTACACCGCCTGCTCCTTCGCTGACTCCACTGCCTCTAGGCGTCACGGCTACACCACCTGCTCTCGCTGACTCCACTGCCTCTATGCGTCACAGCTACACCACCTGCTCTCGCTGACTCCACCTCCTGCTCCCTCGCTGACTCCACTGCCTCTATGCGTCACGGCTACACCTCCTGCTCTCGCTGACTCCACTGCCTCTAGGCGTCACGGCTACACCACCTGCTCTCGCTGACTCCACTGCCTCTAGGCGTCACGGCTACACCACCTGCTCTCGCTGACTCCACCGCCTGCTCCCTCGCTGACTCCACGGTCTCTAGGTGTCACAGCTACACCGCCTACTCCCTCGCTGACTCCACGGTCTCTAGGCGTCACAGGTACACCGCCTGCTCCTTCGCTGACTCCACTGCCTCTAGGCGTCACGGCTACACCACCTGCTCTCGCTGACTCCACTGCCTCTAGGCGTCACGGGTACACCGCCTGCTCCCTCGCTGACTCCACCTCCTGCTCCCTCGCTGACTCCACGGTCTCTAGGCATCACAGCTACACGCCTGCTCCCTCGCTGACTCCACGGTCTCTAGGCGTCACAGGTACACCACCTGCTCCCTCGCTGACTCCACTGCCTCTATGCGTCACAGCTACACCACCTGCTACCTCGCTGACTCCACTGTCTCTAGGCGTCACGGCTACACCGCCTACTCCCTCGCTGACTCCACGGCCTCTATGCGTCACAGCTACACCACCTGCTCCCTCGCTGACTCCAGTGTCTCTAGGCGTCACGGCTACACCGCCTACTCCCTCGCTGACTCCACGGTCTCTAGGCGTCACAGGTACACCGCCTGCTCCTTCGCTGACTCCACTGCCTCTAGGCGTCACGGCTACACCACCTGCTCTCGCTGACTCCACTGCCTCTAGGCGTCACGTGTACACCGCCTGCTCCCTCGCTGACTCCACCTCCTGCTCCCTCGCTGACTCCGCGGTCTCTAGGCGTCACAGGTACACCGCCTGCTCCCTCGCTGACTCCACTGTCTCTAGGCGTCACAGGTACACCGCCTGCTCCCTTGCTGACTCCACTGTCTCTAGGCGTCACAGCTACACGCCTGCTCCCTCGCTGACTCCACGGTCTCTAGGCGTCACAGCTACACCACCTGCTCCCTCGCTGACTCCACTGCCTCTATTCGTCACAGCTACACCACCTGCTCCCTCGCTGACTCCACTGTCTCTAGGAGTCACAGCTACACCACCTGCTCCCTGGCTGACTCCACTGTCTCTAGGCGTCACAGGTACACCGCCTGCTCCCTGGCTGACTCCACTGCCTCTATGCGTCACAGCTACACCACCTACTCCCTCGCTGACTCCACTGTCTCTAGGTGTCACAGCTACACCGCCTGCTCCCTCGCTGACTCCACTGTCTCTAGGTGTCACAGCTACACCGCCTGCTCCCACGCTGACTCCACTGTCTCTAGGTGTCACAGCTACACTGCCTGCTCCCTCGCTGACTCCACTGTCTCTAGGCGTCACAGCTACACGCCTGCTCCCTCGCTGACTCCACTGCCTCTATGCGTCACAGCTACACCACCTGCTCCCTCGCTGACTCCACGGCCTCTAGGCGTCACAGGTACACCGCCTGCTCCCTCGATTACTCCACTGCATCTAGGCGTCACAGCTACACCACCTGCTCTCGCTGATTCCACTGCCTCTAGGCGTCACGGCTACACCACCTGCTCCCGCTGACTCCACTGCCTCTAGGCGTCACGGCTACACCACCAGCTCCCGCTGACTCTACGGTCTCTGGGCGTCATAGGTACACCGCCTGCTCCTTCGCTGACTCCACTGCCTCTATGCGTCACGGCTACACCGCCTGCTCCCTCACTGACTCCACTGTCTCTAGGCATCACAGCTACACCGACTGCTCCCTCGCCGACTCCACGGTCTCTAGGTGTCACAGCTACACTGCCTGCTCCCTCGCCGACTCCACGGTCTCTAGGCATCACAGCTACACCGCCTGCTCCCTCGCCGACTCCACGGTCTCTAGGCGTCACAGCTACATCGCCTGCTCCCTCGCTGGCTCCACTGCCTCTAGGCGTCACAGCTACACCACCTGCTCCCTCGCTGCCTCCACTGCCTCTAGGCATCACAGCTACACGCCTGCTCCCTGACGCCACTGCCTCTAGGCATCACAGCTACACGCCTGCTCCCTGACGCCACTGCCTCTAGCCGTCACAGCTACACCGACTGCTCCCTCGCAGACTCCATGGTCTCTAGGTGTCACAGCTACACCGCCTGCTCCCTTGCTGACTCCACTGCCTCTAGGCGTCACAGCTACATGCCTGCTTCCTCACTGACGCCACTGTCTCTAGGTGTCACAGCTACACCGCCTGCTCTCTCGCTGACTCCACTGACTCTAGGTGTCACAGCTACACCGCCTGCTGCCTCGCTGACTCCACTGTCTCTAGGCATCACAGCTACACCACCTGCTCCCTCGCTGACTCCACTGCCTCTAGGCGTCACAGCTACACCGCCTGCTCCCTCGCTGACTCCACCGCCTCTAGGCGTCACAGGTACACCGCCTGCTCCATCGCTGACTCCACTGCCTCTAGGCATCACAGCTACACCGCCTGCTCCCTCGCTGACTCCACTGCCTCTAGGCATTACGGCTACACGCCTGCTCCCTCGCTGACTCCACTGTCTCTAGGTGTCACAGCTACACTGCCTGCTCCCTCGCTGACTCCACTGCCTCTAGGCGTCACAGGTGCACCGCCTGCTCCATCGCTGACTCCACTGCCTCTAGGCGTCACAGGTGCACCGCCTGCTCCATCGCTGACTCCACTGCCTCTAGGCATCACAGCTACACCGCCTGCTCCCTTGCTGACTCCACTGCCTCTAGGCGTCACAGCTACATGCCTGCTTCCTCACTGACGCCACTGTCTCTAGGTGTCACAGCTACACCGCCTGCTCTCTCGCTGACTCCACTGACTCTAGGTGTCACAGCTACACCGCCTGCTGCCTCGCTGACTCCACTGTCTCTAGGCATCACAGCTACACCGCCTGCTCCCTCGCTGACTCCACTGCCTCTAGGCGTCACAGCTACACCGCCTGCTCCCTCGCTGACTCCACCGCCTCTAGGCGTCACAGGTACACCGCCTGCTCCATCGCTGACTCCACTGCCTCTAGGCATCACAGCTACACCGCCTGCTCCCTCGCTGACTCCACTGCCTCTAGGCATTACGGCTACACGCCTGCTCCCTCGCTGACTCCACTGTCTCTAGGTGTCACAGCTACACTGCCTGCTCCCTCGCTGACTCCAGTGTCTCTAGGCGTCACAGCTACACTGCCTGCTCCCTCGCTGACTCCACTGCCTCTAGGCGTCACAGGTGCACCGCCTGCTCCATCGCCGACTCCACTGCCTCTAGGCGTCACAGGTGCACCGCCTGCTCCATCGCTGACTCCACCGCCTCTAGGCGTCACAGCTACACTGCCTGCTCCCTCGCTGACTCCAGTGTCTCTAGGCGTCACAGCTACACTGCCTGCTCCATCGCTGACTCCACTGCCTCTAGGCGTCACAGCTACACTGCCTGCTTCCTCGCTGACTCCAGTGTCTCTAGGCGTCACAGCTACACTGCCTGCTTCCTCGCTGACTCCACTGTCTCTAGGCGTCACAGCTACACTGCCTGCTCCCTCGCTGACTCCACTGCCTCTAGGCGTCACAGGTGCACCGCCTGCTCCATCGCTGACTCCACTGCCTCTAGGCGTCACAGCTACACTGCCTGCTTCCTCGCTGACTCCAGTGTCTCTAGGCGTCACAGCTACACTGCCTGCTTCCTCGCTGACTCCACTGTCTCTAGGCGTCACAGCTACACTGCCTGCTCCCTCGCTGACTCCACTGCCTCTAGGCGTCACAGGTGCACCGCCTGCTCCATCGCTGACTCCACTGCCTCTAGGCGTCACAGCTACACTGCCTGCTTCCTCGCTGACTCCAGTGTCTCTAGGCGTCACAGCTACACTGCCTGCTTCCTCGCTGACTCCAGTGTCTCTAGGCGTCACAGCTACACTGCCTGCTTCCTCGCTGACTCCAGTGTCTCTAGGCGTCACAGCTACACTGCCTGCTCCCTCGCTGACTCCACTGCCTCTAGGCATCACAGGTGCACCGCCTGCTCCATCGCTGACTCCACTGCCTCTAGGCGTCACAGGTGCACCGCCTGCTCCCTCGCTGACTCCACTGCCTCTAGGCGTCACAGGTGCACCGCCTGCTCCCTCGCTGACTCCACTGCCTCTAGGCGTCACAGATACACGCCTGCTCCCTTCTCCTGTATAGAGTCCATGCACCACCACACGCCAGTCCATCCGTGCACTGAGCCGGTGTCCAAGCTCCCAAGAGGGCCCCCCCTCCATCCGCACCCCCTCCCAGAAGGAAGAGGTGAGTCCGAGGTGGAGTGCCAGCAGGAGGGGGCACCCCCGCCACCTTAGCATAATTCTTCATTTCCCTCTCTGCACTTCCCTTACTGCAGCCGCCATTAGACGTCATTATCAAGGTAATTTGTGGGGGACATTAAGGAAGGAACAGGCCATAGAAACCCAAGGATGCCCGTCGCCCCCACCTTTGGCACAGATAACTGCCTTGCAGAGAGGAAGTCGTGAGACAAACTAACGCTGTAATATTCCTAATAATTCAGACCATGCACCAGGAAGCAATATGTCACTCAGAGTAATGGGCGTCTGCCAGAATGTGACTGGCAAGGGAGGCAGCTCTCGGGACGAGACCATGGATGGGCCCGAGACTGCTGGACCCGAGAGAGCCGGGGGGGGGGGGGCACTGCTGGGCATAACCTGGGCATATCATGTGCATTACACCGACCAGACCCACTGCTGGGCACAACCTGGGCCTATCATGTGTATTACACAGCACCAGACCCACTGCTGGGCACAACCTGGGCATAGCATGCGCATTACACAGCACCACACCCACTGCTGGGCACAACCTGGGCATATCATGTGCATTACACAGACCAGACTCACTGCTGGGCATATCATGCGCATTACACAGACCAGACCCACTGCTGTGCACAACCTGGGCATATGCGCATTACACAGACCAGACCCACTGCTGGGCACAACCTGGGCACATCAGGTGCATTACACAGCACCAGACCCCCTGCTGCGCATAACCTAAGCACATCATGCGCATTACACAGCAGCAGACCCCCTGCTAGGCATAACCTGGGCACATCATGCGCATTTACACAGCAGCAGACCCCCTGCTAGGCATAACCTGGGCATATCATGTGCATTACACCGACCAGACCCACTGCTGGGCACAACCTGGGCCTATCATGTGTATTACACCGACCAGACCCACTGCTGGGCACAACCTGGGCACATCATGCGCATTACACAGCAGCAGAGCACATCTAGACATAACCAGAGGAAGTTGTGTGAATTACACATCTCCAGGTCGTGCTGGGCATAACCTGAAAACCTCATGCACACTACAAGGCACCTAACTGGACATCATGTTCCCTACAGAGAAACCTAGTACCAGTGGCAGACCTAACCTGAGAGCAGTATGTGCACTACAGGAGCCAGACCTAACCTGAGAACTGTGTGTGCACTACAGGAGCCAGACCTAACCTGAGAACTGTGTGTGCACTACAGGGCAGACCTAACCTGAGAACTGTATGTGCACTACAGGAGCCAGACCTAACCCGAGAACTGTGTGTGCACTACAGGGGCCAGACCTAACCCGAGAACTGTGTGTGCACTACAGGGGCAGACCTAACCCGAGAACTGTATGTGCACTACAGGGGCAGACCTAACCAGAGAACTGTGTGTGCACTACCGGGGCCAGACCTAACCCGAGAACTGTATGTGCACTACAGGGGTCAGACCTAACCCGAGAACTGTATGTGCACTACAGGGGCCAGACCTAACCCGAGAACTGTATGTGCACTACAGGGGCCAGACCTAACCCGAGAACTGTATGTGCACTACAGGGGCCAGACCTAACCTGAGAACTGTATGTGCACTACAGGGGCCAGACCTAACCCGAGAACTGTATGTGCACTACAGGGGTCAGACCTAACCCGAGAACTGTATGTGCACTACAGGGGCCAGACCTAACCCGAGAACTGTATGTGCAATACAGGGGCCAGACCTAACCCGAGATCTGTATGTGCAATACAGGGGCCAGACCTAACCCGAGAACTGTGTGTGCACTACAGGGGCCAGACCTAACCTGAGAACTGTATGTGCACTACAGGGGCACACCTAACCTGAGAACTGTGTGCGCACTACAGGGGCAGACCTAACCCGAGAACTGTATGTGCACTACAGGAGCCAGACAAACTGAGAACTGTGTGCGCACTACAGGACCAGACCTAACCTGAGAACTGTATGTGCACTACAGGGGCCAGACCTAACCCGAGAACTGTATGTGCACTACAGGGGCCAGACCTAACCTGAGAACTGTGTGTGAACTACTGGGGCAGACCTAACCCGAGAACTGTGTGCGCACTACAGGGGCCAGACCTAACCTGAGAACTGTGTGTGCACTACAGGGCAGACCTAACCCGAGAACTGTATGTGCACTACAGGAGCCAGACCTAACCTGAGAACTGTGTGTGAACTACTGGGGCAGACCGAACCCGAGAACTGTGTGTGCACTACAGGGGCCAGACCTAACCCGAGAACTGTGTGTGCACTACAGGGGCCAGACCTAACCTGAGAACTGTGTGTGCACTACAGGGGCCAGACCTAACCTGAGAACTGTGTGCGCACTACAGGGGCAGACCTACCCTGAGAAGTGTATGTGCACTACAGGGGCAGACCTAACCTGAGAACTGTGTGCGCACTACAGGGCCAGACCTAACCTGAGAACTGTATGTGCACTACAGGGGCCAGACCTAACCCGAGAACTGTGTGTGCACTACACGGGCCAGACCTAACCCGAGAACTGTATGTGCACTACAGGGGCAGACCTAACCAGAGAACTGTGTGTGCACTACAGGGGCAGACCTAACCAGAGAACTGTGTGTGCACTACAGGGGCAGACCTAACCTGAGAACTGTGTGTGCACTACAGGGACAGACCTAACCTGAGAACTGTATGTGCACTACAGGGGCAGACCTAACCACAGAACTGTGTGTGCACTACAGGGGCCAGACCTATCCCGAGAACTGTATGTGCCCTACAGGAGGCAGACCTAACCTGAGAACTGTATGTGCACTACAGGGGCAGACCTAACCTGAGAACTGTGTGTGCACTACAGGGGCCAGACCTAACCTGAGAACTGTATGTGCACTACAGGGGCAGACCCAACCTGAGAACTGTGTGTGCACTACAGGGGCCAGAGCTAACCCGAGAACTGTATGTGCACTACAGGGGCCAGAGCTAACCTAAGAACTGTATGTGCACTACAGGGGCCAGAGCTAACCTGAGAACTGTATGTGCACTACAGGGCAGACCTAACCCGAGAACTGTATGTGCACTACAGGAGCCAGACCTAACCTGAGAACTGTGTGTGAACTACTGGGGCAGACCGAACCCGAGAACTGTATGTGCACTACAGGAGCCAGAGCTAACCCGAGAACTGTATGTGCACTACAGGGGCAGACCTAACCCGAGAACTGTATGTGCACTACAGGGGCCAGACCTAACCCGAGAACTGTGTGTGCACTACAGGGGCCAGACCTAACCCGAGAACTGTGTGTGCACTACAGGGGCAGACCTAACCAGAGAACTGTGTGTGCACTACCGGGGCCAGACCTAACCCGAGAACTGTATGTGCACTACAGGGGCAGACCTAACCTGAGAACTGTATGTGCACTACAGGGGCAGACCTAACCACAGAACTGTGTGTGCACTACAGGGGCCAGACCTATCCCGAGAACTGTATGTGCCCTACAGGAGGCAGACCTAACCTGAGAACTGTATGTGCACTACAGGGCCAGACCTAACCCGAGAACTGTACGTGCACTACAGGGGCCAGACCTAACCCGAGAACTGTATGTGCAATACAGGGGCCAGACCTAACCCGAGAACTGTGTGCGCACTACAGGGGCAGACCTAACCAGAGAACTGTATGTGCACTACAGGGGCCAGACCTAACCCGAGAACTGTGTGTGCACTACAGGGGCCAGACCTAACCCGAGAACTGTGTGTGCACTACAGGGGCCAGACCTAACCTGATAGCAGTATGTGCACTACAGGGGCAGACCCTCTGCCAGACCTAACCCGAGAGTATTACAGCTGGCACACAGGGGCGGCAAGTGACTCTCCTGTAACACAGGGGCCCAAGCAGATCTCCTAGCACGAATCTGCCGTGCCATCCTTCATACAAGAGCCCCCCGGGCGAGGCTGCCAGCCGCTGGCAGAGGGGCAGGCCCATGCACCCTTGCATTCCCATCTGCCCCCCGCAGACAGACATGAGACAACCGAGCTGGCACCGCCTCCCTAGGTGCCCGAGGAGGGCGGCCGGGCATCCTTCCACCCGCCTGACGCAGGCAGGGAACAGATGGCAGGAGGACGCCTTGTTTACCGCTCGGCCCCATCATCTGGCTCCTAAAAAACACCGAGTAAATAGGACGGAGGAGGCGCTGCTTCGGGCCGCGTCGGCCTCCCCCGTGGGCTGTTCTCGCTCCTCTGCGGGCTCGGCTGTGAGCTATAAGGACGATGTTCGGTCACATCCCCAGCCCACGGGGCCCTGGTTTCATTCACTCCTTCACATAGCAATGGAGCACGGTGAACTGCCCACACTGTAGGGCACGGACAGACGTCACTCGCCACCAGCCCTGGCTGTGAGCCCTACTCTAGCTGGCCACTAGCTGCTGCCCAGATGTGCCTGCTCCCAACCATGGCCAGAGCCAGTGCAGTACTGTACCTGAGCACCAGGCGTCGCTGTTGTACAAGCGCTTATCCGAAACACTTTCCTGCATGGCCGCAGGGGGTCGCCGCTGGCCAATGACTAATGTACTTCTGATCCTCGGCCACGACTGCTGGGGATGTCTCTCTCTGCTCTCTGGCATGAATGCTGATGTGCATGTTAGTGCCACACTATATAATCACTAGGTCTCACTGTGCTTACGGGCCCCCTGCCCACTGGGTGTCCCAGCTGTACCCACGGTTGTGTACTCCACCAGGTTCAATGTCACACTAGGCCTGGCCATAGGGTGGCCCTGCTGTGCCCACGCTTGTGTACTCCACCAGGTTCAATGCCACACTAGGTCTCGCCATAGGGTGCCACTGCTGTGCCCACGCCTGTGTACTCCACCAGGTTCAATGCCTCACTAGGCCTGGTCACAGGGTGCCACTGCTGTACCCACGGTTGTACACCACCAGGTTCAATGCCACACTAGGCCTGGTCACAAGGTGCCACTGCTGTATCCGCACCTGTGTACTCCACCAGGTTCAATGCCACACTAGGCTTGGTCACAAGGTGCCACTGCTGTGCCCACGCCTGTGTACTCCACCAGGTTCAATGCCACACTAGACCTGGTCACAAGGTGCCACTGCTGTGCCCACGGTTGTGTACTCCACCAGGTTCAATGCCACACTAGGCCTGGTCACAGGGTGCCACTGCTGTACCCGCGCCTGTGTACTCCACCAGATTCAATGCCACACTAGACCTGGTCACAGGGTGCCCCTGCTGTACCCGCACCTGTGTACTCCACCAGGTTCAATGCCACACTAGACCTGGTCACAGGGTGCCACTGCTGTTCCCGCGCCTGTGTACTCCACCAGATTCAATGCCACACTAGACCTGGTCACAGGGTGCCACTGCTGTACCCACGGTTGTACACCACCAGGTTCAATGCCTCACTAGACCTGGTCACAGGGTGCCACTGCTGTGCCCACGCTAGTGTACTCCACCAGGTTCAATGCCACACTAGGCCTGGTCACAGGGTGCCGCTGCTGTGCCCGCGCCTGTGTACTCCACCAGGTTCAATGCCTCACTAGGCCTGGTCACAAGGTGCCACTGCTGTACCCACGGTTGTACACCACCAGGTTCAATGCCACACTAGGCCTGGTCACAAGGTGCCACTGCTGTATCCGCACCTGTGTACTCCACCAGATTCAATGCCACACTAGACCTGGTCACAGGGTGCCCCTGCTGTACCTGCACCTGTGTACTCCACCAGGTTCAATGCCACACTAGGCCTGGTCACAAGGTGCCACTGCTGTGCCCACGCCTGTGTACTCCACCAGGTTCAATGCCACACTAGGCCTGGCCACAAGGTGCCACTGTTGTACCCGCGCCTGTGTACTCCACCAGGTTCAATGCCACACTAGGCCTGGTCACAGGGTGCCGCTGCTGTGCCCGCGCCTGTGTACTCCACCAGGTTCAATGCCACACTAGGCCTGGTCACAGGGTGCCACTGCTGTACCTGCGCCTGTGTACTCCACCAGATTTAATGCCACACTAGACCTGGTCACAGGGTGCCCCTGCTGTACCCGCACCTGTGTACTCCACCAGGTTCAATGCCACACTAGACCTGGTCACAGGGTGCCACTGCTGTACCCGCGCCTGTGTACTCCACCAGATTCAATGCCACACTAGACCTGGTCACAGGGTGCCACTGCTGTACCCACGGTTGTACACCACCAGGTTCAATGCCTCACTAGACCTGGTCACAGGGTGCCACTGCTGTGCCCACGCTAGTGTACTCCACCAGGTTCAATGCCACACTAGGTCTCGCCATAGGGTGCCACTGCTGTGCCCGCGCCTGTGTACTCCACCAGATTCAATGCCACACTAGGCCTGGTCACAGGGTGCCCCTGCTGTGCCCGCGCCTGTGTACTCCACCAGATTCAATGCCACACTAGACCTGGTCACAAGGTGCCACTGCTGTATCCGCACCTGTGTACTCCACCAGGTTCAATGCCACACTAGGCCTGGTCACAGGGTGCCACTGCTGTACCCGCGCCTGTGTACTCCACCAGGTTCAATGCCTCACTAGACCTGGTCACAGGGTGCCACTGCTGTACCCACGGTTGTACACCACCAGGTTCAATGCCTCACTAGACCTGGTCACAGGGTGCCACTGCTGTGCCCACGGTTGTGTACTCCACCAGGTTCAATGCCACACTAGGCCTGGTCACAGGGTGCCACTGCTGTACCCACGGTTGTGTACTCCACCAGGTTCAATGCCACACTAGGCCTGGCCACAAGGTGCCACTGTTGTACCCGCGCCTGTGTACTCCACCAGGTTCAATGCCTCACTAGGCCTGGTCACAGGGTGCCACTGCTGTACCCGCGCCTGTGTACTCCACCAGATTCAATGCCACACTAGACCTGGTCACAGGGTGCCCCTGCTGTACCCGCACCTGTGTACTCCACCAGGTTCAATGCCACACTAGGCCTGGTCACAGGGTGCCACTGCTGTACCCGCACCTGTGTACTCCACCAGGTTCAATGCCTCACTAGACCTGGTCACAGGGTGCCACTGCTGTGCCCACGCTAGTGTACTCCACCAGGTTCAATGCCACACTAGGTCTCGCCACAGGGTGCCACTGCTGTGCCCGCGCCTGTGTACTCCACCAGATTCAATGCCACACTAGGCCTGGTCACAGGGTGCCCCTGCGGTGCCCGTGCCTGTGTACTCCACCAGATTCAATGCCACACTAGACCTGGTCACAAGGTGCCACTGCTGTATCCGCACCTGTGTACTCCACCAGGTTCAATGCCACACTAGGCCTGGTCACAGGGTGCCCCTGCTGTGCCCACGCTAGTGTACTCCACCAGGTTCAATGCCACACTAGGTCTTGCCATAGGGTGCCCCTGCTGTGCCCGCGCCTGTGAACTCCACCAGATTCAATGCCACACTAGACCTGGTCACAAGGTGCCACTGCTGTATCCGCACCTGTGTACTCCACCAGATTCAATGCCACACTAGGCCTGGTCACAAGGTGCCACTGCTGTACCCGCGCCTGTGTACTCCACCAGATTCAATGCCTCACTAGACCTGGTCACAGGGTGCCACTGCTGTACCCACGGTTGTACACCACCAGGTTCAATGCCACACTAGGCCTGGTCACAGGGTGCCACTGCGGTACCCACGGTTGTACACCACCAGGTTCAAGCCTGTGCAATGCTAGGCCTGGTCACAGGGTGCCACTGCTGTACCCACGGTTGTGTACTCCACCAGGTTCAATGCCACACTAGGCCTGGCCACAAGGTGCCACTGTTGTACCCGCGCCTGTGTACTCCACCAGGTTCAATGCCACACTAGGCCTGGTCACAGGGTGCCACTGCTGTACCCGCACCTGTGTACTCCACCAGGTTCAATGCCTCACTAGGCCTGGTCACAGGGTGCCACTGCTGTACCCACGGTTGTGTACTCCACCAGGTTCAATGCCACACTAGACCTGGTCACAAGGTGCCACTGCTGTACCCGCACCTGTGTACTCCACCAGGTTCAATGCCACACTAGGCCTGGACACAAGGTGCCACTGCTGTACCCACGGTTGTACACCACCAGATTCAATGCCACACTAGGCCTGGTCACAGGGTGCCACTGCTGTACCCACGGTTGTGTACTCCACCAGGTTCAATGCCACACTAGGCCTGGTCACAGGTTGCCACTGCTGTACCCACGGTTGTGTACTCCACCAGGTTCAATGCCACACTAGACCTGGTCACAAGGTGCCACTGCTGTACCCGCACCTGTGTACTCCACCAGGTTCAATGCCACACTAGGCCTGGTCACAAGGTGCCACTGCTGTACCCACGGTTGTACACCACCAGATTCAATGCCACACTAGGCCTGGTCACAGGGTGCCACTGCTGTACCCACGGTTGTGTACTCCACCAGGTTCAATGCCACACTAGGCCTGGTCACAGGGTGCCACTGCTGTACCCACGGTTGTACACCACCAGGTTCAAGCCTGTGCACTGCTAGGTCTGGTCACCTAACTGCTAGGTGGAGCCTCCTCGAATCAAACCAGTGTGGCACTATGCCTGGCACCTGGGCACCACTGTTGACAATGCACATACACCAGTGCCATACACGTGTCCTCTCCCACCTCGACCCGTGCCAGTGGTCACTGGGCGCCGCTCCGGTGCCCTGCAGTGGTGTGCTTCCTCCGACTGTTGCTCCAGGACTCCATTTCCCAGCTATAGCTAGTCTGAAGGGTTAAATATAACACACGGAGGTTTAATTTAGAAGAGCATACACTGAGGGCTGAACAAGAAGCAACAAATAACACGAAATTAAAATGAATCGCTTAAATACTTAGCCAGCAAAGCGCCAAATCTCCCCCGATAGCACAAAAGCTGTCACAAGTGGAATATTCTAGAGTATTACACAGCAGCTAGGTAGTGTCATACAACAGACATGGCTTCTGTAATTGTTGGAATCTGTTCTTGTCATCAGGTGGGAGGAAGGCACAGACCGGCTGATGGGATAAACAGAACAGCAGGTTCCCTTCTGGAGGGCGATGTCCACCCAGTGGTGGTGTTAACGAGGGATTGTGTGTCACGCTGCAGATATGGTACTGGTCTCCACTATATCCCAGGGTCTGATGGTTTCGCCTCACACGCGTCCCCCTGTGGGGTACTTTCTCCATCACAACAGCAGGGGGGCTTGTAACACTACCACCCTGAAAGTCTAAGAGTCAATTACAGTCACTGGTTCTACACTAGCACTGCCTTTTTATTCACAAGTATTTCTATACTCTTTACTGCTCATATCTCTCAATTCATCTTAATCAACATGTTTCACAGGAAAGCGCTTCATCAGGGCACGATCGATACAGTCAAAATCAATTTTCTTTCACTTCATTCACTAATCAGACAAGAGTATCAAACCACCAGCAGGCAATGGGCAGTGGCCTCCCTGGCGCAGCGGGGTGCCTCACCAATGGTCGAGTCTTGTCTGCACAATGAGATGACCCTGCGCCTTCCCAATGCAGCTCCCAGAGGAGGCTTTTAGAGAAGCAGGAACCGCCTTGCGGCTGCAATATCAAAGCATCGAGCAAAGAGTTTTGGGGGATTTCTTAGCAGAGCGCCCGTTCACGGTGCATCTTAGAGCAAAGTCCAGCCGTTTCCACCATTTTCTAGAATGAGTGAAGATAGATGCCAAGTTTACCCATGAGCCTGAGTGACTCTCCAGCCTCCCGTCCTCATTGAGTCATGAGTAAAACCAAACGGCCTAACCACTACCCAGTGGATAACAGCGGCACATACAGGCCGAGGCCCACAGCACAGAACCACAGGATAACACAGGAGGGCATCACAGACCGGCCGAGGAGCACAGTACCACAGGAGGACCACACAGACCTGCCGAGGCCCACAGCACAGTACCACAGGATAACACAGGAGGGCATCACAGAGCGGCCGAGGCCCACAGCACAGTACCACAGGATAACACAGGAGGACCACACAGACCTGCCGAGGCCCACAGCACAGTACCACAGGATAACACAGGAGGGCATCACAGACTGGCCGAGGCCCACAGCACAGTACCACAGGATAACACAGGAGGGCATCACAGACCGGCCGAGGCCCACAGCACAGTACCACAGGATAACACAGGAGGGCATCACAGACCGGCCGAGGACCACAGCACAGTACCACAGGAGGACCACACAGACCTGCCGAGGCCCACAGCACAGTACCACAGGATAACACAGGAGGGCATCACAGACTGGCGAGGCCCACAGCACAGTACCACAGGATAACACAGGTGGGCATCACAGACTGGCCGAGGCCCACAGCACAGTACCACAGGATAACACAGGAGGGCATCACAGACCGGCCGAGGCCCACAGCACAGTACCACAGGATAACACAGGAGGGCATCACAGACCGGCCGAGGCCCACAGCACAGTACCACAGGATAACACAGGAGGGCATCACAGACCGGCCGAGGCCCACAGCACAGAACCACAGGAGGGCATCACATGAGCACACAGAGACGGAGACACAGGGCACAGTCCCAGAGGATAACACAGGAGGACCACACACACCGGCCGAGGCCCACAGCACAGTACCACAGGATAACACAGGAGGACCACACAGACCGGCCGAGGCCCACAGCACAGAACCACAGGATAACACAGGAGGGCATCACAGACCGGCCGAGGCCCACAGCACAGTACCACAGGATAACACAGGAGGACCACACAGACCGGCCGAGGCCCACAGCACAGTACCACAGGATAACACAGGAGGACCACACAGACCGGCCGAGGCCCACAGCACAGTACCACAGGATAACACAGGAGGGCATCACAGACTGGCCGAGGCCCACAGCACAGTACCACAGGATAACACAGGAGGGCATCACAGACCGGCCGAGGCCCACAGCACAGTACCACAGGATAACACAGGAGGGCATCACAGACCGGCCGAGGACCACAGCACAGTACCGCAGGATAACACAGGGGGGCATCACAGACTGGCGAGGCCCACAGCACAGTACCACAGGATAACACAGGAGGGCATCACAGACTGGCCGAGGCCTACAGCACAGTACCACAGGATAACATAGGAGGGCATCACAGACCGGCCGAGGACCACAGCACAGTACCGCAGGATAACACAGGAGGGCATCCCAGGAGCACACAGACAGACGGGGACACAGGGCACAGTGCCAGAGGATAACACAGGAGGACCACATAGACCGGCCGAGGCCCACAGCACAGAACCACAGGTTAACACAGGAGGGCATCACAGGAGAACACAGACAGACGGGGACACAGGGCACAGTGCCAGAGGATAACACAGGAGCACAGACAAGGATGCGGGGCACAGTACCCAGAGGATAACACGGAAGCACACAGACAGGCTCCGACGTGCACAGGATGCAGGGCACGGTACCCAGAGGATAACACGGAAGCACACAGACCAGCTCGGAGGTGCACAAGGTGCGGGGCACAGTACCCAGAGGATAACACGGAAGCACACAGACCAGCTCGGAGGTGCACAGGATGCAGGGCACAGTACCCAGAGGATAACAGAAGGACCCAGACCAGCTCGGAGGTGATGGTTGAACCTGCGGAGCGCACATTCCCTCACAAGACCGGATACCTGGTGGGCACACACGGGCATCATCGCCAGCCGCTGACAGACTCAAGCTGCACCATACTATGGCAGAAAACAGGAGCGAGGCTTGAGAGGAGCACTGAGCACAGATTAAACACCTGTCAGGAGATATGAGTGAAGTACGGGGCGAAAAAGGCTCCAATGAGAAAAGCGGCCACGACAACTCAATGCTGGGCGACCGGGATGAAGGCGTGCCGCAGTGAGGTACCAATGAGAGAACACGAGAGGTGATGGGGACAGGCAAAGCAGTGAGGAGGTAGAGATCCAGCGAGCACCCTCTAGGAGAGGTGACCCCCTTCTGCACCCTCAGTTCACCTTGGGACCATGTGAGGCGGCAATGGAGTAAGAAGATGCTCTGAGGCCAGGAGGAAGGCGGAGCTAGAGGGATGGAGCGACACTGACTCAGTCCGAGAAGGGAAGAGGCAGGAGGAGGTGGTACAGTGAAGCAGGGACCGGGTGTAAGACACCAGGAGCCTTAGGTGGGGGCGCAGGAAGGCACTGAGGTGCGGGCGGAGGCTTCAAGGAGCCAGAGCACAGGAATGGGCTGGAGAGGGTCGCACAACAGGGGAGCAAGGAGCCCAGACAACCTGAGGCAGGGAAGAAGCGAGAGAAGCTGAAGCAGGTCAAGGTCTGAAGCTTGGAAGAAGCAGCGCAGGAGACCATGAGGGCGAGAAGCAGCAGCGCAGGAGACCATGAGGGAGGGAAGAAGCAGCGCAGGAGACCATGAGGGAGGGAAGAAGCGGCGCAGGAGACCATGAGGGAGGGAAGAAGCGGCGCAGGAGACCATGAGGGCGAGAAGAAGCGGCGCAGGAGACCATGAGGGCGAGAAGAAGCAGCCCAGGAGACCATGAGGGCGAGAAGAAGCAGCGCAGGAGACCATGAGGGCGAGAAGAAGCAGCGCAGGAGACCATGAGGGCGAGAAGAAGCAGCGCAGGAGACCATGAGGGCGAGAAGAAGCAGCGCAGGAGACCATGAGGGCGAGAAGAAGCAGCGCAGGAGGCCATGAAAGCGAGAAGAAGCAGCGCAGGAGACCATGAAAGCGACAAGAAGCAGCGCAGGACACCATGAAAGCGACAAGAAGCAGCGCAGGAGACCATGAGGGTGAGAAGAAGCAGCGCAGGAGACCATGAGGGCGAGAAGAAGCGGCACAGGAGACCATGAGGGCGAGAAGAAGCGGCGCAAGAGACCATGAGGGCGAGAAGAAGCGGCGCATAAGACCATGAGGGCGAGAAGAAGCAGCGCAGGAGACCATGAGGGCGAGAAGAAGCAGCGCAGGAGACCATGAGGGCGAGAAGAAGCAGCGCAGGAGACCGTGAGGGCGAGAAGAAGCAGCGCAGGAGACCATGAAAGCGAGAAGAAGCAGCGCAGGAGACCGTGAAAGCGAGAAGAAGCAGCGCAGGAGACCGTGAGGGTGAGAAGAAGCAGCGCAGGAGACCGTGAGGGCGAGAAGAAGCAGCGCAGGAGACCGTGAGGGCGAGAAGAAGCAGCGCAGGAGACCGTGAGGGCGAGAAGAAGCAGCGCAGGAGACCGTGAGGGCGAGAAGAAGCAGCGCAGGAGACCGTGAGGGCGAGAAGAAGCAGCGCAGGAGACCGTGAGGGCGAGAAGCAGCAGCGCAGGAGACCGTGAGGGCGAGAAGCAGCAGCGCAGGAGACCGTGAGGGCGAGAAGCAGCAGCGCAGGAGACCGTGAGGGCGAGAAGAAGCAGCGCAGGAGACCGTGAGGGCGAGAAGAAGCAGCGCAGGAGACCGTGAGGGCGAGAAGAAGCAGCGCAGGAGACCGTGAGGGCGAGAAGAAGCAGCGCAGGAGACCGTGAGGGCGAGAAGAAGCAGCGCAGGAGACCATGAGGGCGAGAAGAAGCAGCGCAGGAGACCATGAGGGCGAGAAGAAGCAGCGCAGGAGACCGTGAGGGCGAGAAGAAGCAGCACAGGAGACTGTGAGGGTGAGAAGAAGCGAGAGAAGCTGAAGCAGGTCAAGGTCTGAAGCTTAGAAGAAGGGGCGCCAGACACCACGAGGTACGGAAGGGGCGCCGGACACCACGAGGTACGGAAGGGGCGCCGGACACCACGAGGTACGGAAGGGGCGCCGGACACCACGAGGTACGGAAGGGGCGCCGGACACCACGAGGCAGGGAAGGGGCGCCGGACACCATGAGGTATGGAAGGGGCGCCGGACACCATGAGGCAGGGAAGGGGCGCCGGACACCATGAGGTATGGAAGGGGCGCCGGACACCATGAGGTATGGAAGGGGCGCCGGACACCATGAGGCAGGGAAGGGGCGCCGGACACCATGAGGCAGGGAAGGGGTGCCGGACACCATGAGGCAGGGAAGGGGCGCCGGACACCATGAGGCAGGGAAGGGGCGCCGGACACCACGAGGTACGGAAGGGGCGCCGGACACCACGAGGTACGGAAGGGGCGCCGGACACCATGAGGTACGGAAGGGGCGCCGGACACCATGAGGCAGGGAAGGGGCGCCGGACACCAAGAGGTATGGAAGGGGCGCCGGACACCATGAGGCAGGGAAGGGGCGCCGGACACCATGAGGCAGGGAAGGGGCGCCGGACACCATGAGGCAGGGAAGGGGTAAGCGGCTGGAAGGTGTAAGCCAGAGGCTGACCCGCTCGGTATGGTTCCAATCAGTCTGAGGCCAGACAAATAAAGCCCCCTGAGGTCATTAGACCGCGGCATGCGTGAAATAGTTTAAGAGCTTGTAAAAATGAAACCGTTTGAGAAACGATAGAGATGTAGGTGTGATGGACGCCGCAGCATCTGGAGCCAATGGCCTCTCGGAGGACGGTTCCCCCCTCCTAGTGGTGGTGTGAAGGCCTCACAGAAGCTTTTCTACTCACAGACCACAGGCGGGGGGAGGGACGGGGCTGGGGGAGGGGCGGGGGGTGGGACGGGGCTGGGGGAGGGGCGGGGGTGGGACGGGACTGGGGGACAGGGGCGGGACGGGACTGGGGGACAGGGGCGGGGGGTGGGACGGGGCTGGGGGACAGGGGCGGGGGGTGGGACGGGACTGGGGGACAGGGGCGGGGGGTGGGACGGGGCTGGGGGACAGGGGCGGGGGGTGGGACGGGGCTGGGGGACAGGGGCGGGGCTGGGGGACAGGGGCGGGGGATGGGACAGGACTGGGGGACAGGGGCTAGGGATGTCCTCTCTCATCCTTTCCTACGTGCTGAAGACCTTGGAAGGCGTGTGGGGGAAGTTCTCTCCCATCCCTCCTCACTGACATGGCACACAAGCCTGTGTGTGTTATTGGGAGAAGGTTGTCTCCCATCCTTTCACACATACTTAAAGGACACAAAAAGCTGTGCATGGGGAGGCCGTCTCCATCCTTCCATATATACCGAGCACAAAAGGCTGTGTGTGGAGCGGGGGATTTAGGATGACTGTGTACGGTGGTGTTTACTGGGCCTTGGGGTCCCTCGGCTGGGACCAGCCGGCCTTCCTCAGAGATGCATCTAAAACCATGGGGACCCGAGCACAGACCTCACCTGCATTAGCTTAATTTGAGCCGCCTCCACAAGGTAGTACTGGGTCCCGCAGAGCTCTGGAACCCCGGAAGCCAGTGGAGAGCAAGAGGACCTGCACGTAGGGAGGCCATCAGAGACAGTAAGTGGGTACCAAGGGGCTCACCATCCTGGGGTTACACATTTAGGTGGGTGAGAGCATGGGTGGCAATGTGCCATAGGCAGGGTCTGTCAAGGCTTCTCCAAAAGCAAGACTTGCCCCAGCTGCACACCATCCTTGCCCCCAAAGCCTGCTCTCGTTTAACTGCTCACCCCCCTGCAGATTATAAACACCACATCACGTGTTTACGTTAGGGTAAACAAGCATTGGCAAATCCATTAGGACTGGCCTTGGCATGCTGGTGCAACGGTTAATATGCCTTTTTTACATTAATTATTGCAAATATATGCCACATACATGAAAAAGAAAACAGGCTGCCGCCTAAGTGGGGGGTAGCATATGCATGAAATAAGGTTAAACTAGAAATATTCACTAGTGGTTTTATAAAAAATAAAAAATAAAAATCTTTCAGGTGTGTCACGCCTTTTTGTGAACACAAAAGGAGACGGAGAGGGGAGTGGGTTGTGGCTGTGATGAGGTTGGTCCCAGCTTCTCAGAAGCGGGGTGTGAAGAGCCCTGAGCATCGTGTGGGTTCAGCCTCAGTGATCAATCCAGGGCGGGTGTGACCTGCTCGACAGTACCTGAACCATGGCACAGGCTGGGGCAGGTTACCCGAAACTAGTGGATTCAACCCATAGTAACTACTCCCAGCCACGTAACACTAGGAGTAATCGCTAACTAGCAGACAGCATGGTAGGAGAAGCCACCGGTCCCAGAAGATTCAACCCATAGTAACTGCTCTCACTTGAGTAAGACTAGAGAGGTCCTCTGTAAGCAAATGTAAACTGGTTAGATTCCAAGTTGCAGGGGATTCAACCCGTAGTAACTACTCCTAGTCACGCAAGACTAGAAAGATTACATTTTATAGATAGTATAGGCTAAGACAATATCACAAGGTCCCAGAAGATTGAACCCATAGTAACTACTCTCAGCTGCATAAGACTAGTAGTAATTACTACTCATAGGTAGTATAGGCTAAGAACAAGTCACGAGCTCCCAGAAGATTGAACCCATTGTAACTACTCTCAGCTTCATAGGGCTAGAAATAATTAATATTTATAGATAGTATAGGCCAGTCCGGGGACCCTAGGAGGTTCGCGAAGCCTCCTCAGGGGGTCTGCAACTGCTTGGAAAATGTAATAATATTAACAGATTAGGAGCCCAGCTTGCAGTAATGACTCAGTGGGGGATTCCCAGATTCCAATTATGACTATTGGGGGTCCCCGGGCTCCAGTAATGATAAAGAGGGGATCCACAAAAGTCAAAAGGTTGAGAACCACTGGTATAAGCTAAGAACAAGTTACGAGGTCCCAGAAGTCTGAACCCATAGTAACTAAACTCAGCTGCGTACGATTAGAAATAATGACTATTTATAGATAGTATAGGCTAAGAACAAGTCACGAGGTCCCAGAAGTCTGAACCCATAGTAACTGCTTTCAGCTGCGTAGGACTAGAAATCATTAGTATTTATAGATAGTATATGCTAAGAACAAGTCATGAGGTCCCAGAAGTCTGAACCCATAGTAACTACTTTCAGCTGCGTAAGACTAGAAATCATTACTATTTATTGATAGTATAAGCTAAGAACAAGTCATGAGGTCCCACAAGTCTGAACCCATAGTGATTACTTTCAGCTGCGTAAGACTGGTGAGAGGTCCTCTATATCTAAGGCTCCACAGTTTTCTATTCTTACTGATTTTTACACACATAAATACAGACAGAAAACAATGTGCTTTTTTTTTAAGAAGCGGAAAAATTCTAAAAAAACAAAAATTGTGCTTTTTTGCCAGAGACTCACTCTCCAAACTGTCTCATGAATTCCAGGCAATAACTGAGCAGATAGACAGCAGGGGGAGTTTAAAAAAAAAAAAAAAAAAAAAAAACAGAAAAAACAGGATGAGATGTCCTTCAATACAGGCATATGGCAACATATTTTTGTAGAACAGTGCTAATGTGCACCTGGGGGTGTCGTGTTTTGTTCTATGGCTGCATAATCTGCTGAAAAGCGACAGGCGCCCGCCTAAGAGTTAAAGAGATGTGGAACCATACCATTTTACGACTCCATTTATTCTCAAAACACAAAATAAATATGCATAAATACATATAAGATGGCCAAAATTAAATATGTATAAATACAGAGGTAAATGTTAAAAAAAAAAAAAAATGCAAATGCCATAAAACCGGGAGCCCTAAATATAACCGAATATAAACTTGCAGGAAGTCCTGAGTCCCTTTGCTCTTGTGCTGATGACGTGGGAGCACACACTTCACTGCGAGCATCACCAGGCCTTCGAGGAAGGGTACAAAGTGAGGGGTCCCAGCTAGACAGACCCTGGTTCTAGGACAGCGGTGCGCAGGTTCGGGGCGGGACCCACTCACAGTGGGCATGGGCTGAGAAGGTGAGATGGTGTCCAAGGCAGGTTTGGCGGGCCTTTGTCGGACAGATATGGCCAGCGGCCTCACACGAGGCACACTGCCCTTCCGGGGGTGCCATGCACAGACCTAACTCCACAAATCAAAGCCCAGAGCCAGGCTGGGCTGGGCGCCAGCGGCGGGGCTGAGGTCTCCTGGCCAGCCCTGCACTGCCAGGAATGCCTCTGGTCTGCAGACCTGTCTGCCCCTCACTTCACACCCCGACAACCAGAACAGGAGTGTGTGCTGGGTATGCACCCCGCCTCCACCTACAAAGGAGGGCGCGGATGAGTAGAATTCCAGCCTCGCATCATCGCGGAGTGGCTGCCTCCCAGGGGACCCCCCTAATGCGAGGTATCCACCAAACCCCAGGCGTGAAGGGCGCGGGCCTCCATCTGCCCGGGCCCTGGCCTCCCTGCTGGGATCCTTTCCAGCAAGCGGGGGGCGCCCTCGCCCCCCTCCAGCAGAAGCTTTGTTCATCAGTCTCGGGGCCCTGTCTGCCCCACCCACGCCTCGCCACCTGTTGGCACCCGAGGGGACGTGGCCAACTTTAGAAACGGGAGGAGGGCTCTGGTTTTCAGGCTGACGTGTGTTCAGGTCCCAGGGCTTGGACTCGGGGTGCTGGTGACTCCCCTGCTGTGGGTCGTACAAAGACTCCCCATCCATACAACAGCTAAGGAAGCAGCTAAGAGTGTTGTGGGACTGCAACATGTACCCCATCCGGTGGACCTACCTCTCAGAGCGACCCCTGCCCTACAGACCATGGTAGCTGATACCAACCCCTGACCTGGTCTCCAGTGCAGCTACCTCAGTGCGACCCCTGCCCTACAGACCATGGTCGCTGACCCCAACCCTTGTCCTGGTCTCCAGTGCAGCTACCTCTCAGTGCGACCCCTTCCCTACAGACCATGGTCGCTGATCCCAACCCTTGTCCTGGTCTCCAGTGCAGCTACCTCTCAGTGCGACCCCTGCCCTACAGACCATGGTCGCTGATCCCAACCCTTGTCCTGGTCTCCAGTGCAGCTACCTCTCAGTGCGACCCCTGCCATACAGACCATGGTCGCTGATCCCAACCCTTGTCCTGGTCTCCAGTGGGGCTACCTCTCAGTGCGACCCCTGCCCTACAGACAAGTGTCGCATGTGGGTACCACGGAGCCACGTGGCATTGCTATAGGGCCTGCAGCGCACGGCTCTTCTGAACCAGTGTCCTTCTGAGGTATAAGTGACAGACAGCCATATGGCACCTTCTGCAGGTGAGGCCTGCAGGGGTGCTTCCTCTGGGAGAGGCTGTGCGTTGCCGAAGAGGTTGTCTCCTGAAGGAGTCTGTTCTCTTAAACGTGCACGGCCTGGAGTGCGCGAGGACCACTAGGCCTTAATCAAAGACCGAGGGTCTCCTGGCCAGAGAAGCCTCTACAACAAGGACTCATCTATAATAAACAGCACACTGGGGCACACCAAGGCTCCATGGCTCTGATGGATGCAAGGAAATGTCACTGCCCGGACTGATGCACTCTCAACCATGGAGACCCGATGGTACTTGAGAACAGGCAGGTCTCCGACTCTCGTGACCAAAGGATGGTGCTCTGAGAGGAATCAAGGTCTACTGGGCTGATGCCCAAAGCTCCAAGGCATGCATCCCGGCTGCCCCTCCATGAACTCATGAGTTTTGGGCACTCGTCAAAGACCTGAGAACAGGTTAAGAGACCTCGGAGACATCTGACCTGAGGCAGGCAGGACCGATGCAGGCCTACGGCTTCCGTAGGATACATAGCACTTTGAATTTTGTTTACTAGTGACCCTGTGTTAAAGATGCTGCTGGCGGGGGGCACTTGTAGCTAGCCGTGCTGATGTGTTCTGCAGAAGCATGCACCATGGGGGCGAAGTTGTTCTCTGCAGTAGTCGAGACTCAAAGCCTACTGCAAAGCTGCATGGATCTTCCGGGAGCGAGGGGATGGCTAGCGACGCGGGCCCTTTTAGGGGCGACCCTCTGGGCACATAGTGAGATCTTGTGCTCCAGGAAGATTCTCTTGTCCTAAGTGGGGATGAGCACCTGTGGCTGTCCTCCGAGGTGAAAAGTGGGCCCTTCTTACAGAGAACCCTAAAAAGGACCCCTTGCCCGGCTACTCAAGGTGAAGGATGCTCGGCAGATGCTCGGCAGGAAGGGTCCGCTCATCACTTCTAAACAAAATCTTACCCAACATGCAGATGGGATTTCCACCAAACCTGCCACCACCCCGGGACACTACTGCACAGCGGGCACCTCAGGACCAAAGACTGCCACAGCAGCAACCCAAGAAAGGAGACAGGATGAGGTTTACTGTCCAGGACCTCAGTGAGAAGGGAACTATACATGCTGCTGGTACTCGAGCACAGAAGAGGAAACCAGTCCATGCATCAATGCCGGGTCTGTTCCTTGGCACAGCAGCTATGCGGCGCGGTGACCAGAGGTCGACCCTGGGAAGCTCCTCAGCCTAGAGCTAGAGAGAGCTCACTACAGCCTGACCACAGGCATCCCAAGCAGAGAGCCGGAGTCTCGCAGCCGGTCCCGTCCTCCCACATACACACCCGGCCCTGCAAGCCTCGTCTGCCAACGCCAGGCTCCAGCACTTCTGGGGAACCGCTTAACTTGGGAGGCAGTCAATAAAGAGATTTCCCAGCAGCCGAGGCCCTCCACTACCCCGCAGGCCCGGGAGACTCGTCATGTGCGCCGGGAGCAGAGACATCGCACGCCTGCTCTCGCAGTGATGGATAAAACAGGTCACTGGAGAAGCCAAGGGAGCTCCAGCAAGCAGCGACAAAGCAAACCATTCCGGCTCTTGGATAGTGCAAAGGTTTACACCAAACTTAACCATAGAGAACTTACTCGTCTTTCACCCACATAACAGGCACCGAATGTGCAGCCGCAGCGCAAGCTTCCCCCATATACATAGAACAGTGTCAGCAGACAACCGAAGTGAGACTACACACACCGCAGGCCCAGCAGCTGGGCATGCATCACTAACACAATGAACATGAAAAGGGCAGCAACACACACAACCACCCACCAAGGTACCACACGTGCAGCCGCGGTGCAAGCTTCCCTGGTAAACTTGGAACAAGCCAGCGGCATCGCCAGCCTAACCACAGACCCCCCTTCCACCCACCCAAGCATCAGTGCAAGCTTCCCTGGTATACTAAGAACAAGCCAGCAGCATCGCCACCCTAAACACAGGCCCCGTTCCCACCCACCACAGCATCAGTGCAAGCTTCCCTGGTAAACTTGGAACAAGCCAGCAGCATCGCCAGCCTAACCACAGACCCCGTTCCCATCCAGCCCCAGCATCAGTGCAAGCTTCCCTGGTAAACTTGGAACAAGCCAGCAGCATCGCCAGCCTAACCACAGACCCCCCTTCCACCCACCCCAGCATCAGTGCAAGCTTCCCTGGTATACTTAGGGCAAGCCAGCAGCATCACCAGCCTAACCACAGACCCCCCTTCTACCCACCCCAGCATCAGTGCAAGCTTCCCTGGTATACTTGGACCAAGCCAGCGGCATCGCCACCCTAAACACAGGCCCCGTTCCCACCCACCACAGCATCAGTGCAAGCTTCCCTGGTATACTTAGGGCAAGCCAGCGGCATCGCCAGCCTAACCACAGACCCCATTCCCATCCAGCCCCAGCATCAGTGCAAGCTTCCCTGGTAAACTTGGAACAAGCCAGCAGCATCGCCAGCCTAACCACAGACCCCGTTCCCACCCACCCCAGCCTCAGCATCAGTGGAAGCTTCCATTGTATACTTGGAGCAAGCCAGTAGCATCGCCAGCCTAACCACAGACCCCCCTTCCACCCACCCCAGCATCAGTGCAAGCTTCCATTGTATACTTAGAGCAAGCCAGTAGCATCGCCAGCCTAACCACAGACCCCCCTTCCACCCACCCCAGCATCAGTGCAAGCTTCCATTGTATACTTAGAGCAAGCCAGTAGCATCGCCAGCCTAACCACAGACCCCCCCTTCCACCCACCCCAGCATCAGTGCAAGCTTCCCCTGGTATACTTAGGGCAAGCCAGCAGCATCGCCAGCCTAACCACAGACCCCGTTCCCATCCAGCCCCAGCATCAGTGCAAGCTTCCCTGGTAAACTTGGAACAAGCCAGCAGCATCGCCAGCCTAACCACAGACCCCGTTCCCACCCACCACAGCATCAGCGCAAGCTTTGACAGCACTCTGGAGGAGAGCCCAAAGCATCAGACCCACTGACTTAGATGGCCGGCTCCAGGCCTCCAGTGCCTGGGCAGATCAGTGTACGATTGTCAAGTCCTGGCCACAGCACCCCATCTACTCCAGTCCTGAGGCCCAGCACCCCATCCACCCCAGTCCTGAGCCCCGGCACCCCATCTACTCCAGTCCTGAGCCCCGGCACCCCCATCTACCCCAGTCCTGAGCCCCGGCACCCCCATCTTCCCCAGTCCTGAGCCCCGGCACCCCATCTACCCCAGTCCTGAGCCCCGGCACCCCATCTACTCCAGTCCTGAGCCCCGGCACCCCATCTACCCCAGTCCTGAGCCCCAGCACCCCATCTACCCCGGTCCTGAGCCCCAGCACCCCCATCTACTCCGGTCCTGAGCCCCAGCACCCCCATCTACTCCGGTCCTGAGCCCCAGCACCCCCATCGACTCCGGTCCTGAGCCCCAGCACCCCCATCGACTCCGGTCCTGAGCCCCAGCACCCCCATCTACTCCGGTCCTGAGCCCCAGCACCCCCATCTACTCCGGTCCTGAGCCCCAGCACCCCCATCTACTCCGGTCCTGAGCCCCAGCACCCCCATCTACTCCGGTCCTGAGCCCCAGCACCCCCATCTACTCCGGTCCTGAGCCCCAGCACCCCCATCTACTCCGGTCCTGAGCCCCAGCACCCCCATCTACTCCGGTCCTGAGCCCCAGCACCCCATCCACCCCGGTCCTGAGCCCCAGCACCCCATCCACCCCGGTCCTGAGCCCCAGCACCCCATCCACCCCGGTCCTGAGCCCCAGCACCCCATCTACCCCGGTCCTGAGCCCCAGCACCCCATCTACCCCGGTCCTGAGCCCCAGCACCCCCATCTACTCCAGTCCTGGCCCCAGCACCCCATTACCCCAGTCCAGGCCTCCAGGCAGCTCTACCACTGTCCGCAGAATCTGCCCCCTCCACCCAGGACTAGCCCCTGCCACACTCACTGCCCCTCCTTTGCCCCACCTCAAAGTTACCTTCCATTAGGTTCCCTGCCAGTGTCTTCATTGATAATTGTTGACGTTTTTAAATCCATCTCCCCTGTGAGCTGGTCCTGCCTGTAGCGCCTCGGCTGAAGTGCTTTCAAAGGGCAGTGAAACGGCGCAGACATGTCTGCGGCCCCGATGAAAGAATGAACCGAGGCGGTGGTTAAAGTCCCTCTCGCCTGGCAGGCTCCAGGGTCAGGCAGAGCTGTCAGCACAAGGGCAGGGTCTGCCCCTCATCTGCTTCTCATTGCCACGAGGAAAACCCCCTCGCTGTGAAATGACAGGCTGAAACTTTCTGGTGAATTAGTGAGCCATGGTGTGTGCCTCGATTAGCATCACGCTAAGATCTGTGCCGACTGCAGTCAGAGCACTGGGGACGGTCTGGCTTCAAGGAGCTGGAGGTAGGCACAGAGAGGGAGCAGAGGCAGAACACTGGTGACTTCATGCCTTCTAGGAGCTAGAGGCACAGAGAGCAGACTGGGAATAGAGGCAGACCGCTGGTGACTCCCTGCCTTCTAGGAGCTGGAGGCACAGAGAGCAGACTGGGAATAGAGGCAGGCCACTGGTGACTCCCTGCCTTCTAGGAGCTAGAGGCACAGAGAGCAGACTGGGAATAGAGGCAGACCGCTGGTGACTCCCTGCCTTCTAGGAGCTGGCGGCACAGAGAGCAGAGGCAGACCGCTGGTGAATCCCTGCCTTCTAGGAGCTGGAGGCACAGAGAGCAGACTGGGAGTTGAGGCAGACCACTGGTGACTCCCGGCCTTATAGGAGCTGGAGGCACAGAGAGCAGACTGGGAGTAGAGGAAGACCGCTGGTGACTCCCTGCCTTCTAGGAGCTGGAGGCACAGAGAGCAGACTGGGAATAGAGGCAGACCGCTGGTGACTCCCTGCCTTCTAGGAGCTAGAGGCAGAGAGCAGACTGGGAGTAGACCACTGGTGACTCCCTGCCTTCTAGGAGCTAGAGGCACAGAGAGCAGACTGGGAGTAGACCACTGGTGATTCTCTGCATCGATTCACAGCAAGCAGAGCAGAGTGGGTCCTCCTTTCTTGCAGGTGGAAGGAGGCGCTTTCTCAGACACACAAGCTGGTGAAAAGTGCGCCAGGCTCTCAGCCGTGCAAGAGATGGGAGCGGTGGGTGTTTGGTGGTACCCTGATGAAAACCCCCTGCCCAGGCCGGAAAGGCACCATTTCCAGCCCAGTGGGCACCTGACGAGGATCACTACTGCACATCAGGAACGGCCTCGTTTCTTTTATCTGTGGCACGAGGCACCTGAAATGTGCCTCACTGCCTCTGGGAAGCGCTTCAAACAAACCACAGCACTTGCTTGATAAAAGCAGCACAAAGTCACATTTTAACCTAGAATATTGGCTAGGGAACCTTCCAGAAAGTTTAAAGGGGTGCAAAAGGTGTCGAGAATAATTTTGCTCAGGACGGTGGAGTTGGGGAAGAGGGAAGGAGACCTAAAACAGAGGTAGACAGTGTGACAGAGAAGGCACAGGGGGGACGAGCACAACTACATGTAACCGCTGACAAAATAACCTAGATAAAGCTGTAACCTGGAGGCAGCCAGGCAAGGGACATATGAGAAGAACAACAATGTAGAAGATGGATAGAGGTTAAGCAATTCAAAGACGGGATTGCAGAGGAGGGAGAACGGCAAAGCATCAGTGAACATCTGGGGACAAATGATAGAATTCTGGTAACATGAATAGTTAAAGTGCACGTTTTCCAGCTATTATAGCGCTGTAAAGTGCAGGTGTTAGACTGTGGACAAGTGAACTGCAACCTATAGGGAAAACAGGATAAGGCCCACATTTCAGGCAGAGAAAAAGTGGTATGGCTGTGGAAAAATACAATAAAGGCGTGAGGAAAGCGAGAAACAGAAGTGTGAGCTCTGAGCCCCACTGCACCCCACAGCATCAGTGTGCAGCAAGAACCTGCAGGCGGCTCCCTGGGCAGGTAAGGTGAAGAGGCCCCCACAAGTGTGCACAGGGAGATAAAAACCAAGACCGGGCGGCCATCACCGCAGTGAAGACGAGCAGAGATCACTCAGAAAATCCTCCCAGGGTTAAGGACATTGAGACGAACCTGACCAGGGAAAGGGGCGTAACCAGGGCCACTCACTAGAGGGACGTTTACAAGTGTATGTGTAGGGAGGCGAAGAAGTAGGCAGGGTGGGATTAACGGTATTCTGTCACTGAGGGAGTACATTTACAGGGTATGTGCACGGTGCTGAACTAGTACCCAGGTACAGGAGTAACCACACCCAGCGCTTGGGGGAGCCGCCCCATTGGTACCTGCAGACACAGGAACCACTACAGGGAGAGAGATCCCGACTGGATCCAGTCACTGAAGGAACGTCCGGCGGCAGAGGCAGCCTGCTGGGAGGGGACACCCAGGTGTGGTCAAGTGAGGGATCCTTTCCAAGGGCACCTGCAGGGACACCAGCAGGTACACAAGCTGGGAGTAACCAGATTCCATCAGTGAGCAGTTGTTAAAGGTACTAGTTGGGAGATGAAAGTACACAAGGATGGAGTAACCCCGTCCACTCACTAAGCGAATGTTTCTAAAGGTGATTGTAGTTAGTTGGGGCAGTGGTCGGTGGGTCCAGGTGCATCAAGTTAAACAGTGATTATCACTAAATAAATTGTTTGAAACTTACAGGCTGCAGAATATCCAGGTAACGAAGGGTCCATGAAACAGGACGGGGGGGGGATGAGAAAAGAGAATAAAAGATCCACTATGTGAAGAGAAAAACTGTCTTACAACCCCCTCCCCCCCAGGTTTATGTGCAGGCTCCACACCAGCGGGGGTGTAACCAGATTTGCGATGGGTCACTGGAAGAGACAGCTGTGCATGGCATCCTTCTGGCATGTGTACACAAGGAAGACCCGAGGGGTGGTTGGTAGGTTCTTACTGGGTCTGCAAGAGGGCAAGAAGTGAGGCCACCATGGCAGCATGCCATGCTTGGAAATGGAGGACACCCTTGGCGCGGAGAAGAGCCCATCCTCAAATGGCAGTAATCTGCTCCCGAAGCACCTTGAATGAGGAGGCGACAAGCACTGCATTGCTATGACTGAGGTAGGATTGAGGGCAGGAATGAAAACCGTGACTTGTTCACAGCTGGTCAGTAAGGAAGGATGAATTGTTTCTCCGCAGACGCAGCGGGAACACCATCTCCATGACAGTCACATGCTGGCAAGAGAACCTTACACCAAGGATGAAGCCAAGAGTCCTTACCTCCCCTTCACCAGCAATCATCAGAACCAAGTCCAAGATGATGGCGTCTGCAGTGCCCAGAGCCAACAGGACGTCTGCGCCAATCCCCCTTAAAACCACATCAATGCGACCCCTACCTAAGCGCTATTGGAAACTAGGACCCCACTGAATTGTTATTGGATTTGGGGACCCCCACTGAGTCATTACTGGATGCTGGGGAATCTGGCCTAAGCATTTTCGATGATGTGAACCGCAGAATACATAAAAAAAATACAGAAACAAGCGCCCATCAAGCAAATACACAAATGAGGACATTTAGTTCACAATTGAATAGAACAAAAATCACAACTGTAGTTTAAATAGGAGGGTTGGAGCGTTTCTAAAGTTAATTGAAGCCACATATCGTCCATACTCCATTCTGTATGATGCACCCGCGCTGCTCCCACAAATCAATCTCATAGCAAACAATTTTTAGCCTCCAATTTCAAATTTCTTCACGTTTACAGAACATTTAAGCTCTGAAATTGTACTTTTGACTTTTTAATTTATATACACTTTATTAATCAGTTAATATTATTAAATTTTCTAAGTAATCTCAGACCTCCAGAGTAGACTGAGGACCCCCCGGGGTCCACAGGTTGGAAATCACTGCTCTACCTCATCTGGGTACAGTCCTCGCTCAACAGGAGAGGGCTAATACTTGTGACACCTTCTGAAGAACAATGCGGCATTATCACCGTAAAGGCGGGAAGGAAACCATAGGTGAAAAGAGGGTGCAGGCAAACAGAGTAAGCTGGCAAACGCAAAGTGGTGAAGAGGTCATTAGTAGGCTTGGAGTCCACCCATTACATTGATTTATTGTCACCCAGCTTTGCCACTCATTTGCTTCCTTCTAATTTGTAAGCTTGCATAGGCTTCACTTCCTCTTTTTGTATTTGTCCCTCCTCTGGAGCATTGCCACATTACTAGTGTCCTTTCACTGCTTATTTTTCAGATGCTAATTTCTTTCTTTCGATTTAAGCACTCCATGGGAGTGCATGTGTTTACCAGCTGTCTCCCTTGTGTACTTCTCCCCCTCCACTATCCTCAAGTTGCTCTTTCGCTGCCTGTGTGCTTATTCCTGAACACTCCATGATGGATTTGCCCTTGTGTGGTTGTTCCGTCCTCTGCGTTGCATTCTTGCCTTTCTTCTCGCCTTCCAACTTCCATATTGCATTCTCATTCATTTGCTTTTCCCTCTCTCCACTTCACCTTGCCCTCTTCCTTATGCTTCCCTCACCCACGTCCCATTCCCCCACCCGTGCCTGTTTTACTTCCTCCCAACTGCTTATGTGTTTTTCTTTTTTTTTTTTTACCGATCACACTTCAATCTGTAAACAAAAAGAAAAAAAACAAGCACTTAAGTCTTTTTTTTTTTTTTTTTTTTAGGTCTGTACATGCTTGTTCTGTGAACCTACAAAATGTCGCAGCCAGCCAGGTCATGGGATTTTGATTTGTCTTTTTTAGCCATGCTAACACGCATCAATAACACTGTACATCATAGATAAAACCATTGGAAAAGCCAAAAGGTCCCAAAGAAGAGAATTATTAAACAAAATGTAATTAACTACCATACCAGAAAGTATTCCCTTAAAGTACACACCAAGTCATCCTTAAATGGTACTCTACAGTACATCCACAAGTCAGAAGACCTCTTTCTTCTGCCATCTTTCTCTCGGCCTACACGAGCTTTAGATCCTTAGACCAAGAGCTGACCAGCATTGATGGCACTGGGAAGGGCCTTCTGCCCAAGCACACTCGCAGCTGCCCAGTGGCTCCTCCACCTCAATAAATTCAACCTGAATGGCCGGGGTATCAGTCCTTATTGTCCCAAACGTAAGAACCTAATCATGCCATATGTGTATCTAGAAGTACACGGAGTACTTGATCAATTTGCTTGTCCCACAAACATGGCGTGGTCAGCATTAGACAGTCAGTTGTGTTTCAAAGACATTGGCTCTCTGATCAACTTAACAAAATCAACTCGTACCTTGTCACATCTACTTTTGTGGGTTTGAAATACTCCTAGGTCATTTTTTAAAAATACTCACACAAGGCAACATCTGAATTACCAAAAACAAAAAACGCAAAGTTTTCAACCTGGAATACTGCCCCAGTGAACAATGGGCTTTTGATTTTGTGTCAATTTTCGCCCACCCACTCTCCCTTCAGATAGGAGGGGGGGTGCACTGTGTGAAAGGCCTCTCTTGCCTTGGGCTGTGAACACTCTTTGTACCCGAATGTACATCACTCCATGCCCAAAAACAGATGGGAAAAGAAACCTCTTGTGGGCCTAGAGGCCGGAGGGAAAAACAAGATTATAAAAGACTTGGAGCTCCATGGGATATGGAATAGACAAACACTGTCCCGGTGTTTCAGGAGAAGCTATCATGGGCTCAAGAGCGCTTTCTAATTCCACCTTGAGATACTTGTGCTAAACTCGCCCAAGTCATCTCTGTCTGAACACTCCCCAAGCCCGCAGGATTCAGAAATCTAATCAGCGCACAGCTTTTAGACTCATTTGTCTTCAAATAAACATGTAGACCACATTTCACCACCAAAAATTCACTACACTGCTAACCTCATTCAACTCAAACTCAGTGCTGGAGACAAACACGCTGCCCCACAATATAGCTGATGAATCATCTAAAGCAGCGGGTCCCAACTTTTTGACTTCTGTGGACCCCCACTTTATCACTACTGGAACGTGGGGACCCCCACTGAATCACTATTGGAATCTGTGGGACCCCCACTGAGTCATTACTGGAAGCTGGGGACCCCAGGCCTAAACATTGTCAATGATATAAACAGCAAAGCAATACACAAAAAAACAGAAACAAGCATTCAAAGAAATACACAAATGATAACACCTGTAATTTGATTTGGAAACAAATATACATTTAAAAAAAAGAAAACATTAATTTTAATAGGCAGGTTGGAGCTTTTCTAAATTCAATTGAAGTCACACATTGAAGCCACACATCGTCCATACTATATTCTGCACCTGCGCTACCACAAATCAATCTGGGGATACGGATTTAATTTTTAGCCTCCAATTTCAAATTCATTGACGTTTACAGTATGTTTTAAAAAATTTCAGTTGTACATTTAGCCACTTTATTTATATACACTTTATTAATCTGTTAATATTATGTAATTTTCTAAGAAGCCACAGACCTTCCGAGGAGGACTCCCAGGGGTCCCTCGACCACCGGTTGGGAACAACTGCTCTAAAGATGGAGCTGATATCAAACAAGAAGCAGTCTCAATGCAAATGACAACTGTCACAAAAAAGGGGCAATCCGGCATACCCTTGTGGGCTCGGGTACTGAAGTACAGAAGGTAAAGGTGCGAACAAGGGACATTACTCGGAGAATTGTTGGGAAAATTTGTTGTTACTTACTGATGTCTATCATTTACATCTGAAATGAATTCATGTATATTTAAGTGGGCATGACAGTTTTGACAAAAATAGAACAATTATACCATCAGGTGTACTTGTTTTTCAAATTTATATAAAAAAAAAAAACTTATGATCAAGAAGAAAATCAGGGGTCCTACATCGATGATGTTTCCAAGTACATTGACAATGTCCAACACAAAAAATAAAGCTTAAAATGATGCTGACGTATGTCAACGTACTACAGTAAATCCAGATTTAAACGGTAGACATCAGTAAGTCGCAAGAAATTATACAATTCTCCAAGTAATATCCCCTGTTGGCACCTTCACCTGCTCTACTCTAATGCAAATGCCGTGTTACTGCTGATGAGATCAAAGAACATCCAGACTGACTGAGGAAGCCACCATGGAACACCTGCACCCCGGCCAGTAACGTCACGGGACCACCCTTCTCGCAGGTAACAGAGAACAACTCGTCCCTGCCAATGGTACCACATAACACGGTGTCTCGCTCCACAGGATATTACCGACAGGACTGCTAGAATTATGCAAATGAGCAGTCGCAGCGCTTCTCGCATAATTATAGATTTGCCACATTATATGCAGATTTTAACAAAAAATTGTTTCTGGCTTCAACGGTTTAAAAGTTACAAAAAATGCAGCAAGCTGTGTTGCCGCGCAGTGGAAGGTTCTTTAGCAAATCTGGAATGGTCACCTTTCTGTTGCTTAGAGCTTTATTTGTGTGTTAAACTGGTACTAATAAGGTGCGACCAATGACCAGACAGTGCTACCAAGTGTACAAATGAGAAATGAATGAAGTAATCCTATTAAAAATGTGTAATTTACAGAACACCATGTCTCACTGCAAAGAATGTCAAAGAACACCTTGTTCCACTGCTGAGATCACCATCAAAGGGCTACCTGCTGATGAAATCACAGTACACCCGTCTCACCTTCGATTACCTCGTGTACCCCCGGTCACTGCGAGGAGGACCTCATAGAACATCTCATTGATGATGACTTTATGGAATGCGGTCTCAAAGCCAGTGACATCACAGAACACGGTCTCAAAGCCAGTGACATCTCAGAACGCTCACTCCGAGCTGGTGACCTCACGGAAGGCTGTCCCCAAGCCGGTGACCTCACGGAAGGCGGTCTTAAAGCAGATGATTGCATGGAACACTGTCTCAAAGCCAATGACCTCATGGAACGCTGTCTCAGGGCCAATGACCCCATGGAATGCCCCGGCTCACTATTAATGAGCTCATAAAACATCTGGTCTCATTTCTGAGGGTTACGTGGAACTAAGTGCCACTACGGATGACATCACTGACCACCCAGTTGACTGCTGAGAGCATCATAAAATACCTTGTTTCATTGAGATGCCTACATAGTAAGCCACGTACCACAGCTGCTGACATCACAGAACACCCTGTCTCACTGCTGATGGCGCCCTGTCTTAATCAGGATGGCCGTATGGAACGTTAAGAGCCCCAACGGATGACCTCATGGTGTCCCCTCTCACTGCTGAGAGTGTGAGGTGCTAAAACGCCTTACTTCATGCATGATGGCTGCATGGAACGCCAACTGCCACACAGCTGCTGACATCACAGAGCAACCTATCTCATTGCTGAGCGCTTCATAAAACACCTCGCTTCATTTGCGATGGCTGCACAGAATGCCAAGGTGCCACCGCCGAAAGAATCACAAAGCACCTTGTATCACCGCTGAGGGTATCATACCCTGACATTAGGATACCTTATTGCTAACTGTCAACTGGGATCAAGTAGGAATGTCAAGTTTGGTATCTAAGCCATTGCAACTTAATTCCCTCTTTAATGGTAAAGTGAGATTTTAGGTCACAATTCTGAAAGCACCACTTTTAGAAATTTGGCATTTTCTTGCCCTAACCATATGGTGCCTGCAGTCTGTATCCTGGGTCACATTACTAGGTGTAGCTGGCATTTGGTCCTTGTGTATTGTTCCCAGACAGTGAGACAAAGGGGAATAGGTGTTGGCAGGATGGGCCATCTCTGACTTGTGTGTTAAGCTGGCTTCTACCACACTTCAGAGACTCTGCCTGAGCACACGCACAACAGGTTTGACACTAGTCTTTTGTGAACCCAGACAAGCTGGGGCGATGGCAGGGAGGCAGGAAATTCCAAACACCTCTGGAAAGCCTCTAGAAACTTCTACTACTTCAAAGTGGGCACCACGTATAAATAATGGGCCCTCAGACCAAACGCTTTAGTACATATCGACCTGTAGAAGACTCCGGTCTTCTGTACTGCTCTGCAAGAATGACAGCTACCCTGTTACCCTGCTGCCTGAATGAAAGGAGCAGAGTTACTCTATTGCCTACTTTTCTGGTCTCCTGATCTGAAGCTCAGGAACAGAAAAGGCTCCAGCCACCTTAAAAGAAGCACCTGGACTTGGTCCTCGACCCTTGGAAGTGGGCCTGAAGTTGCTCTGCCAGCCGAGCTGTAGCTATATGAGAAGCGATGCAGCCCAACGCATCTCCCCGCAGCTTCACTTCGGAACCACTGCAACGCGATTCATTCCAGGTGCCAAACCTTGCATTGCACCCCTCTGTCTCATTTGAACCACCGCAGAGTGACGCATCCTCAATGCAGGCCTTCGCATCAAGCCCCTTGTCAACGGTGTCATCGATGACAATACTCCACCTCTCAGTCTCAAAGCTTCTTCTGAACCGCTGGGGCGCGACGCATTATTGGCATAGGATTTCACATTTCAAGCCCCTCATCTACAGCATCCTCGACGACCACCCATGACTCCGCATCCCAGCCCCACAGCTCTCTGAACAGTCACTGCACATCACATACTCAACACAGGGTGTCACAATGCTCTGAAAACAAAGCAAGCCTAACTTGGTCTCTGTGTCTGGTCCACGCTCCTCGCGGTCAGACTGAACTTGTGACTTTGTCCCGGGCCGACCTGACCAGATAACCACAGTTGACACTTGATGGTTCTAGGCAGCATTTCCACTTAAACCTTTAAAATTGCAAATCTCTGGTCTACTGAACGGATTTTTATCTTTATATTTTCAAAATTAGTTTTTAAATGTTACTGTATTTTTCTAAATTGGTGTGGCACTTTTCTTGTGTTTTCACTTTATTACTGTTTAAAGTGCTGAATAAATACTTTGCATATTGCCCCCCAGTTAAGCCGGACTGATTTGGGCCAGAGGGTTCAGCACAGGTTAGTTTGAGGTTTGCTTACGTTCCACCCAGACAGGAAAGGTGGTTGTTGCTGGAGAAGCCCTATCCCCAATCCGTAACCCAATTTCCTAGAGACCGTGTTAAAATATATAGATATTGGTGTGCCAGAGAAGCTCTGGTCCAAATTGCTTATTATTTCAGGAGGCCCATATGCAACGGTTTTCCTTACTCCGGGAGGGCCCTAGGCCACAAACTTGTTTTGGGACAGTGAAGGTCTAAGTTGCAGTATAGACAGGTATGTTTTAGTTTGTGGCTGGGTGCTTTGTACCCCAAAATTGGACCGCATACTTCATATTTTGTGGACAAGAGATGAAAATAAATCAGTTGGCACAATCTACTCTCCTCTACCCTCCAGAGGAAGCAGCGCTGGGCATCTGCACTGCAGGTGGAGGGTGGTGGGGAGGAGGAGAGACCCAGGGATCTGAATGGAGGGTACCAGGCACCTGGCACCCAAGGGGCTGTGCAGTCATAGAGGGTGCTGGGCACGGGGAGGCATACATGGATCCGCATGGCGGGTGCTCGGTACAAGGCGAGACCAAGGGATCTCCATAGAGGGCACCTGGTGCCCTAGGGGCAGTGCAGGCGAAGAGGTGTTGGGCAGAAGAAGAGATGCAGGGACCAGTAAGGAGGGCACCAGGTGACCGAGGTGCAGTGATGGCAAAGAGGGTGCTGGGTACGAGGAGATACCCCAGGCACCTCCATGGGTGGCACCAGGCACCTGCAGCCCTATGGGCAGTGCTGACAGAGGGTGCTGAGTATAAGGAGACCCCCCAGGGACCTTCATGGGTGGTATGAGGAGAGACCACAGGGATCTGCATGGAGGGCATCAGGCGAGGGGCAGTGCAGGCGAAGAGGGTGCTGGGCAGAATGAGAGATGCAGAGACCTGCATGTATGGCACCAGATGCCCGAGGGGCAGTTCTGGCAGAGAGGGGGCTGGGTATGAGAAGAGACCCCAGGGATCTGCATTGAGGGCACCAGGCACCTGATGCCCGGGGGCAGTGCTGGCAGAGAGGGTGCTGGGTATGAGTAGAGACCCCAGCGGCCTCCATGGGTGGCACCAGGTGCCCGGGGGCAGTTCTGTCAGAGGGTGCTGGGTACGAGGACAGACTGGAATCTGCATGGAGGGCACCGGGTGAGGGGCAGTGCTGGCAGAGGGGGTGCTGGGCAGGAGGAGAGATGCAGAGACCAGCATGTATGGCACCAAGTGCCCGAGGGGCAGTTCTGCCAGAGATGGTGCTGGGTACGATAAGAGACCCCAGGGATCTGCATTGAGGGCACCAGGCACCTGATGCCCGGGGGCAGTGCTGGCAGAGAGGGTGCTGGGCAGGAGGAGAGATGCAGAGACCAGCATGTATGGCACCAAGTGCCCGAGGGGCAGTTCTGGCAGAGAGGGGGCTGGGTACGAGAAGAGACCCCAGGGATCTGCATTGAGGGCACCAGGCACCCGATGCCCGGGGGCAGTGCTGGCAGAGAGGGTGCTGGGTACGAGGACAGACCCAGGGGTCTGCATTGAAGGCACCAGGCACCCGATGCCCGGGGGCAGTGCTGGCAGAGAGGGTGCTGGGTATGAGTAGAGACCCCAGCAGGCTCCAGGGGTGGCACCAGGTGCCCGGGGGCAGTTCTGTCAAAGGGTGCTGGGTACGAGGACAGACCCAGCGATCCGCATGGAGGGGGAGGCAGTCCACAAGCGCCCACAGGCATCGGATTTGTGCCCAGCCAGGAGCAGCCCATGAGCACGCGCACTTCATTAGGGCAGCACAAGGTTCCCCGCCAAGGAACCTACAATTTCAATTTGTCTGGGTCAGAAGAGGTGGCGGCAGATCTATAATTTTCCTGCCAGGCTGTCTGCATGAGCACGTGGCAGGTTAATCACTCCCCAGCCGGGATGGGCGGAGGGCAGGGCGCCCTGGGCGCGCGCACCGCCTGCAGAGGGAGCCACGGGGCCGCCATTAAGCGGTCATTAACCGCGTTAATGACCGCCGGCGAGGGGACGGGGCTGGGATGGAGCAAACTGATGGGTTTTAGAAACGGCCACATCCGCCTTCGCCTCAGACAGAGACAGTCCAAAGCCAATGGCGACCCAGTCACCGTAAGACACGCGTTCACCTGCACGCTTCTTGGCGCTGTACCGACGGAGAAGCCGCAGCAAATCATGAAAGCGTGAAACAAGCATTAGCAAAGCCAACAGTTCGGGCTTGTATGTTCACTTCAGGCCAGTAAGTTAAGAGAACCCTGGTGCGCTGACTAAAAATAAATAAATAAACGACTGCTTTCTGCGTTTAGTGCATCTATGAGGTTAATAATGTGTCACGACAGTGTACTTTGGGCAGATAAAATCATGCCCATGCACTGCAAAGCAAGCAGACCACAAAGGCGGAATATGATACATACACTAACAGCCAGTGGCATGAGACATACTCCTGGGGCGGCCAAAGCCCACTCTATGTATATTAGAAATAAGGCTTTTACTGACCTTTACACATAAATACAGGCAGAAAACTATTTGTAGTTATTTTTAAAAGCAGATAAATGCAGAAAGTGTGCTTCTTGTGACTCCAGGCCAGCAGCTGGACAGATGGAGACCGTGGGGAGTTAAAAACAGGATAGGATTTCCTGAAATACAGGCACATGTGAGATACTGGGATATAAAGCTAATATTTAGATGCTGGTGCAGGGCTCTCCCTGGATGTTTAATTGCCTAAAACGCAACAGGCATCAGTGTATGTGTGCATGTCTATTAGTTAAATAAACGTGAAGTACACCATTTTACAAAGTAAATGCCACAAAAGCAGGAGCCCGAATTATAAAGTGCTGGTAAGGACAGAACGTGTAAGATGAACCGCCCGAAGGAGAGATTCGCGATTTAACAGGAGCATCACAAGGTGGGAACATTAAGGCTAATAAATTGTTTTTTATAAATATGTTTTGAAGATTGTTTTTTGCAGGTGAATTATTACTGTTTGTGTTTTATGAGATAATTGGAAAAATATATAAATAAAATTCCTTGCAACAAACAAGTTTTTGTGGGTCTGCGTGCGGCAGGTGTTGGGGTGAGGGCTCTCTGGTGGCCTCCGGGTTCTAAGGGCCCTGGAGAAGGCAGGTGTGATGGAGAGGGAGGGGCCCTATGCCAAGAACTGGTTCATTCACAACGTGGGGCACAAACCCAACAAATGTGAGACACAACACAGCCCTTTACCACATTCAGTGGCCCAAAGGAAGCCAGGGGAGCAGTCACTGATTTTAAAAACTGAGAATTTAAAAACCTGGCTGTTTTAAACTCTGCAGGCTCAGGTCATCCTATACCGGTTTAGCGCTGGGAAACCCCTTGGGGTACCTGAGCACTCTACAAGACGAAATAATAATAATTACTGTGTCCAGATGTACATGTCCCTGCAACAAGGCATGCAATAAGGTTTTATACTACACGCAAGTACTCCACACCTACCCAGTCAGAGTAGGACCCGAGTGTCCTCAGCATGTTTGTAACAATGACATCTGACTGCGCAGAGCGAGGCAGGTATGACTCAACAGCAACATTTAAAAATGGGTGACAAGCGACAGGACCTCTGCCTGCCTCCGTCAATTACTCCAATACCCCCCCTTTGCACCCCAGCTTTGCAGTATTTGAGTGCTGCAAATAAGGGAACACAAGAGATTGAATTAACCTCTGTTTGGGGCAGCCTTCCGAAATAGGCAAGTCTGTCCAGCCATCGGTCCTGAATGCCGTACCAGGAGCTGCGTCTCGGTGATGAGCTCTGACAACACAAGCTGGTCTGTGGCTACTCACGGTGCCTGTTAGAGAGGGCCTTGGCAGACATTTTCAGGCTGGACGGGACTCTTGCTGTCCCTATATGGTCACTACTTCCAGTACGTTACGTCATAGACGAGCTAAAAACGATGGATAGGAATGTGACTCATAGTAGCTAACAATGGCTGGCATTAATTCAAGCGCACTCCATCCATCACTTTCTGTGAAGTCCCTGAAAGCTACTTGAAAGGCTTGCTCTCATGGTTAATGGGAACCTACATTGACATCAATCACAATAGTCCAGAGCACGAACTGGGTCTTGGAGCCCTCACAGAATAAATCACTTCTTGTTACTTAAAATAAGATGATTTACGTATGTCTGAACTATAGAACACTGTGTGATCCTGCACACATTCAGAAGGCTGCTGGTTGACAGTGCTTTGGCTGTGCTCACGGGCACCACCGCTGGGACCTGTAACAATCACCACGGTCTCTCCCCACCCTCCACGCTGAGACAGATCCCATCATACTTAAGACAAGCAGCGTAATCCAGGAGACATCCCTTTCAGTACCCACTACGAGACACGCCTCTCCGTGGCCTCTAGGAGACACGCCTCTCCGTGGCCTCTAGGAGACACGCCTCTCCGTGGCCTCTAGGAGACACGCCTCTCCGTGGCCTCTAGGAGACACGCCTCTCCGTGGCCTCTAGGAGACACGCCTCTCCGTGGCCTCTAGGAGACACGCCTCTCCGTGGCCTCTAGGAGACACGCCTTTCAGTAGCCACTAGGAGACACGCCTTTCAGTAGCCACTAGGAGACACGCCTTTCAGTAGCCACTAGGAGACACGCCTTTCAGTAGCCACTAGGAGACACGCCTTTCAGTAGCCTTTCAGTAGCCTCTAGGAGACACGCCTTTCAGTAGCCTCTAGGAGTCACGCCTTTCAGTAGCCTCTAGGAGACACGCCTTTCAGTAGCCTCTAGGAGACACGCCTTTCAGTAGCCTCTAGGAGACACGCCTTTCAGTAGCCTCTCCGTAGCCTCTAGGAGACACGCCTTTCAGTAGCCTCTAGGAGACACGCCTTTCAGTAGCCTCTAGGAGACACGCCTTTCAGTAGCCTCTAGGAGACACGCCTTTCAGTAGCCACTAGGAGACACGCCTCTCCGTGGCCTCTAGGAGACACGCCTCTCCGTGGCCTCTAGGAGACACGCCTCTCCGTGGCCTCTAGGAGACACGCCTCTCCGTGGCCTCTAGGAGACACGCCTCTCCGTGGCCTCTAGGAGACACGCCTCTCCGTGGCCTCTAGGAGACACGCCTCTCCGTGGCCTCTAGGAGACACGCCTCTCAGTAGCCTTTCAGTAGCCACTAGGAGACACGCCTTTCAGTAGCCTTTCAGTAGCCACTAGGAGACATCCCTCTCAGCAGCCAAGAGGCAGAATAATTACAAGCACGTGAGATGGGCGACAGAAACCCCTACTGGGGCCAGTCCATGCTGAATCTCTGGAAGAAATGTCCATTGTCAATAACAAAATACCCCAAACCGGCGACGTCCAATAGCTGCACCTGCCACCTTGACATCACACAGTGTTTCACAAGAGACAAACTAACCCACACACTGTCTCTACTTACCCACAAGAGATTACCCCGAAAGACACGACTGTAGAAAAAGAAACCTAAAGCAGAGACCCCGCAAGCTGAGACTGAGATTGGCCAGGACCCAATATCAAACAAAATACTACCAAAGAATCCCACAACTAAAGAAGGGGGACCAGGAACATTATAACCTGGGGAAGAGCGCACAGGAAGCATGCCACGACCACCGTGAAGAGAAGGAGCTCTAAAGAAACAGCAGAGACAGAACCCCAGAGGGACATCCCTTGACGGGAGAGACCCCCCCTCGGACAGACGCTCGAGAAGAATAAAAGGGACTGTTCTACAAATAGAGAATCAAACTCCACAACCCTCAAGAAGAGAGATTCTGCTCAACCAAACGCAGAAAGAAGAGCTCCCCTAAAAAGGTCTCTGGGAGAATGACCCCCAGAAGAGTACAGTAATGAGCTCTCAACCCTCCCCCCAGGCCCTGAGTGACAGTCAGGAAAGAGTATTTGCATCATCTTAAGACTGCATTACTTTAGAGGGGTTTTTGAATGTTTACTGCACCCCAGAGGCCCCCCCCGGCCCAGGGGCAAGGCTTAGCTGGATGCCTCGGATGTCACCCCTTTAAGAGACTGTCACCTATAGTGCAGCAGCACCCACCAGAACAAAGCCCCCCCCCCCCCCTGCAGAGATAGTGGAGGGGCTGGTGGGTGGGGGGGGACAGGGCACCCCATCCTTTCAGTCCTACACAGAATGCTTGGCTGGGCCATATCCTGAACTTCCGCGCTCAGCACAGCAATTCAACACATTTCTCACCCGAGAGCTAATCAATTTTAATCAGTTTTGTCTCGAAATGAATTGAAAATGCTGCCACAGTGTTTAAGAACGAAAAAAATAGAAAGGGGGGGGCTTTAAAGCCAAGACTAATCCGTTTCGAGAATCTTAATCAACCCCTGCTGACACAAAGTGAGAGAAAACATTACAGCTGAAAACAGAAGGCAGAGCGGTAAATCATAACTAATAAAAAACATGGGCTGGGGTGCACGGCGAGCAGCCAGAGAACACTTGCATCTCACTCAGAGGGCACAGGATCTGCTCATCGGAAGCCCTCTCCTGTGGAGGCCTTGAACCATCAGATACTGCCCTGAAAACACCCGAGACAGAAGCCATCTCCTGTGGAGGCCTTGAACCATCAGATACTGCCCTGAAAACACCCGAGACAGAAGCCATCTCCTGTGGAGGCCTTGAACCATCAGATTCTGACCTGAAAACACCCGAGACAGAAGCCCTCTCCTGTGGAGGCATGGAATCAGATACTGCCCTGAAAACACCCGAGACAGAAGCCCTCTCCTGTGGAGGCCCGGAATCATCAGATACTGCCCTGATAACACCCGAGACAGAAGCCCTCTGCTGTGGACACCTTGAACCATCAGATACTGCCCTGAAAACACCCGAGACAGAAGCCCTCTCCTGTGGATGCCTTGAACCATCAGATACTGCCCTGAAAACACCTGAGACAGAAGCCCTCTCCTGTGGATGCCTTGAACCATCAGATACTGCCCTGAAAACACCCGAGACAAAAGCCCTCTCCTGTGGAGGCCCTGGATCACCAGATACTGCCCTGAAAACACCCGAGACAGAAGCCATCTCCTGTGGAGGCCCTGAACCATCAGATACTGCCCTGAAAACACCCGAGACAGAAGCCCTCTCCTGTGGAGGCCTTGAATCATCAGATACTGAAAACACCCCAGACAGAAGGCACTAGGCACTGACCATCCACATTAAAGGTACTTCAGGGGTTGCTCACTCTGGATCAGCAGGCTTGCATGAAGCCTGGAGTTTAGGGCCTGGTTTGGAGTTTGAGGGACAAGATACTCTGTCGTACACGTGACTGAGTCCACTGTCCACCAAACCCTCAGTAGCCAACTGAGTAGGGGCCTTTGGAGGAATCCTTATGTGCCAGCCGACCTATATAGGGCGGAGACTGTAACGTTGTTTTTCTGCCCATCACCACCAGCAAACCCTGGCGATAAGGGACCGGAAATAAACAATATTAACCCGCAAGCCCTGCGAGAGCTCCCAGGGTGCTGGGGTGGTTAGTTTTTTGTTTTCCAAAGAGGAACTCCAGCTTTGGGAGTTTGTTCTGTGAAAACAAGAATAAGTCTTCAAATGTAAATGGCTTGCCGCCGTGGCTGGTTGTAGAGTCTGTCAAACGTTTCCTACACTTACAGGGGCTGCCACAACAGCAGTTCCTGTCAAGGTACAGTGCAGCCACAAGGGCAGCCGACAACACCAAACTTGGCAGGCGTGGGTCTCTCGGCAAGGCCTGCTATCGGCCACCAGACAGAGTAAACTCCGCCCACAAAACTTTAAATCAGGCTTTTTAACCTTACATGGAATGTTTCTAGTAATTTACATTAAGAATCACCCAAAACGGATCTCAGTCTATGGCTGGTCTGCCTTGGTTTCTTCAAAGCTACAAAACGTTTGGCTCTATATAAGCAACGAAAAATAACTGCAGGAAATCTGCCCTTTCTGCATGATCACCCTGAATTTTTAATTTTTTGCTGGACCCTAAATTTAAGAACCCTGCTAGCAAGTAGTACATTAAGCGCCTATGTGTTCCCTTTCAACACGGTAGAATTGGTGTGTTTAACTTGCCTATAAGCCCCTAATATATTGTAAGAAAAAATGTTCTCCGGGCCTGAAAGTTAAATGCCACGAGTGGGCTGCAGCACCTATGCAATCATGGCTTCAGGCCTATCATTGTAGCCCGACAAGAACAGTGTAAAAACTGACCTGTCAAACCCTTTTGACAAGTTAAAACCTCCCTTTTAAATATTAAGTCACCCCTAGGTAGGGCTGGCAGCCCACAAGGCGGGTGCTTGGTACTGAAGAGTAGGATATATAGAAATTAAATGTTAACATGTCCTTACATTGACTAGCACCAAAAGGTATTTTCACTGTGGCAAGCTTACCTGTCCTATGCTGAAAACCACAGTCTACATTAAAACCCTCATACTGTATCTCTGGAATGGGACTAGAAGAAAAACAATTAAACAATTATGTTTAATAGTTATTAAAAAACAATTCAATGGTGATGTTGGATTTTTAATAAATATTAAGGAACAGTAACGCTTAGAAAGGTACACTTTCCCTGCCTGAAGGACCTAGAGGCTAATTTGCATTTGCTCTCCAAATTCTCCGAGCCAGTGATTAGTATTCAAAAACGTGTAAAACGCCTCCCAGGAGCAAACAGGATGAAATGTACAGATTGTGATGACTCCTCGTAACCTCATAGAAAATGCAGGGGGTTGTGGACTTTCTTTTGAAAACAGTGTGAAATCCTGATTGAGATGTCTGCTGAGCTACATGTAACACTTGAAAGGTTAATGATGAGATAATTCTTGTGGATGGAAAATCCAGGAAATGAAAACGAGGAAGCAGCTTCCATTTAAATGAGTTAAATTTCTCCAAACAAAGAAGGAACATTTTTAGATCGAGCTCTGTCGCAGCCCCCTTAATCTACAGGCTGATTACAGAAGTAAGCAATGTTGAGGCCTTACCTTTTTCAGGGTACCAACCCTGGTCCCGATGAAGACCACAGAGTGCCCGTTGTAGTTGTAAGCCGCCACGCTGGCCATGCCCTCAGACTTCTCATCCAAGAGTGGGACCCCTTCGATGACCTTCAAGCCACCCAGAGGCTGGTTCAGAAGCAATCCACAGAAGTTGTCCGTGATTACGATAGGCTGCAGAGGGGAGAAAGAGATCATTGAGCATCCAGAGGTTCTGACCTGCTTGAATAGTTGGAGGTCAGTAAAGTTATGACAACTAATATGCAAGCATAGGACATTAACAATCCCCTCCACTTGCACCACACCTGCAAAAAGAGCAAAAAGCATCATCCTGGATGACATAAGCAAGGAGAAACCAAATTGCCTTCAAACAGAGGGAAGATGGAACTGTATAAGCCTGGGAACTAGACCGGTTTACAAGAAATGAAACAAGAGGATCAAAACTGGCAAGGAAAGCCAAGCACTTCAATCACAGCAGTAGGAGAACTAACCCCTCGACACACTCAACTGCAGAAGCTGGTGACAACCAACCACCTCCTTCAACCACAAGAACAGGGTGGACAAAGCCCTGCTTCACCCACATTTCACAACCACATACGCAAGGCAAATGGAATGTGTAAGAGAAGCAACGCACTTTATGAATGAGTGGGTGATCTGAGGGACCGCAGCCAGGTAGTCCATCACCGACGTGTTCAGTCGCACGAGCAAGAGAAACCATGCACTCCTTCAAACACCTGAGCATGGAGAACCAAATCACCCTCCAGCCACATGGGGGGAGGAACCAACCTCCCTTTAATCACAACAGGGAAAGGAAACAAACCTTCCTTTAACCACACGAGGAAACCAAACACTCCCAACACGAGAGCAGGGACTTGAAGACCGACCTGTCTATGAAATGTTTTGCTTTTCCCTGTGATTATATAATGTGGGTCACGAAGCAGAGCATGGAATGCCTCATCCAGTTCCAGAGATGTGAAGCTTCAAGAATTAACTGCACAGGACGAGGCTCTAAAACATTCCAAGGAATAGCTCACAAAAGCATCTAACGAGTGACATTTAATTAGCAAGAGTATCGTTTGATCATCACTTTGAGATAACTTTTTAGCTTTAGGGAAGCATAGCTAGCAGTCTCACTTAAAGGAGAGATGCGAGCATCTGCTCGCTTAAAGGAGAGATGCGAGCATCTGCTCGCTTAAAGGAGAGATGCGAGCATCTGCTCGCTTAAAGGAGAGATGCGAGCAGTCTCGCTTAAAGGAGAGATGCGAGCAGTCTCGCTTAAAGGAGAGATGCGAGCAGTCTCGCTTAAGCGAGCAGTCTCGCTTAAAGGAGAGATGCGAGCAGTCTCGCTTAAAGGAGAGATGCGAGCTGCCTCACTTAAAGGAGAGATGCGAGCTGCCTCACTTAAAGGAGAGATGCGAGCTGCCTCACTTAAAGGAGAGATGCGAGCTGCCTCACTTAAAGGAGAGATGCGAGCTGCCTCACTTAAAGGAGAGATGCGAGCTGCCTCACTTAAAGGAGAGATGCGAGCAGTCTCACTTAAAGGAGACATGCGAGCAGTGCGAGCAGTCTCACTTAAAGGAGAGATGCGAGCTGCCTCACTTAAAGGAGAGATGCTGGCTGTCTCACCTGAAGGAGAGATGCTGGCTGTCTCACCTGAAGGAGACATGGTAGCTATCTCACCTGAAGGAGACATGGTAGCTATCTCACCTGAAGGAGACATGCTAGCTGTCTCACCTGAAGGAGACATGCTAGCTGTCTCACCTGAAGGAGACATGGTAGCTGTCTCACCTGAAGGAGACATGGTAGCTGTCTCACCTGAAGGAGACATGCTGGCTGTCTCACCTGAAGGAGACATGCTGGCTGTCTCACCTGAAGGAGACATGCTGGCTGTCTCACCTGAAGGAGACATGCTAGCTGTCTCACCTGAAGGAGACATGCTGGCTCCAAGGCGCCTAGCTGGGGGACAGGAGACACCCTGCTATAGTGCCCTAAAGGTGTTAAGGACCCCCCTCTTCCCTCCCCCCGATGGCACTACAGAAGTGTTGGAGTGAAATGGCGCCAGAGCGCCGTGCTTTTCACTTCCTGCCACCGATGGCGAGTGCCAAGGCTCGTGGTTGGCACGGCGGTGGCAGAACACGAGGATCCCTCGTCTGTCTGCAGCTCTGCCAGCAGCCACCCTGACTCAAGTCTCAGACAGCGGAGGCTGGCGCGAGTGCTGTGTCGTTCTTGGGCTATTTTAAACTGAAAACCTCGGCTGGCGACACAGGGAGGCCTGTCACAGGATCACCCAGCACCCCCTCCAGACCCTGGCCCTGCAGGAAGGCCAATGTAGGGATTTCCTCTTGGCTTGGTTTGGGGTATTCAAGGCGCTTGCACACTCGCGACCGACGTGGCATCGGCCACTCGTACATGTAAGGCTCAAACGGAGGTACTCTGGGAAGAGCCAGCGCTCACCGTCTCTAGGCGCTTGATGCAACTAGGCTCGGATGGGAGAGCCTGGTCCCGAGTCTGACACCAGCAGTAAGTACATCCTCTACCCACACTCTACAAGCAGTTACCCTCAGCAGGTACCAGAGGGCACAACCGAGACGGTGCAAGAATGCTGAGTGCGGGATGGCTCGCCCAGTGATGGGAAGGCTCTTGGGGGGGGGGGGGGGGCAAGGCCTCTGCTTGGGTCCCGAAGCAGCCTGGGTAACGGCGTGCAAACCAGAGAGAAGAGATCCAGGGCCACATTTATAAGAAAACCAAGATGCTCTATTTTGTGCCAGGTGGGTCTGCCAGAACAGGATGCCAAAAATGCTCAAAAATAAGCTCATGCTGACCCGGCTGCTTAATAAAAGCTTTTTTTTTTTTTTTTTTTAATAATTTGTCATGTTGCGCTCCCATGCATGGCTAAAAATAATTTTCAAATCCAGTAGGTCCCAAAGGTGAGACCTGTTGGCTTTGCCAATGCCTGTTTAGTTACTGCTTCTTTTGAAGGTACAGATTACAGAGTGTGCCAAAATATTCCCATCCTCGGTTACAGAGCACAGCTGGACGGGCACGGGGGCCCTTTCCTCAAAGGGTGGGAGATGTGGGCGGCGTTAGAGATGGGGGGGTGTGACCCTGAACTTCAGACGGTCCGGTGCCACAGAGCCAACCATTGCATACGTGGCGGCCTTCCGTGACTGTGACGATGAAGTAACCAAGCCACACACCTGGGGGATGCACCCTTCTCTGCAAAGTGTTCCTCATTCCATTCTTTGAGGGGGCACAAGAGGGTCTATACTCTGGGGGGGTGGGCGGGGGGGGGGAGGGGGGCACGAGTTATACATCTTGTGTAAATGAGGTGGGGTGGCCAGCCCTCGGCACGGAGACAGGCAGGGTCGGCCAAGGGACCCATCGCTGTGCCACGTGGGCTCATGGCACCACTCCTGCCCCGCGGGGGGCCTCCACCCCCCCGCTGACTGCTCCCAGACTCCGTCGCAGCACCTCCATTTTGTGGTCTGCGCCTGGAGCTGCACATCTGCGCTGCAGCTGTTTGTGGGCGCGGAGGCTTTTGAAGGTGGCATCTCTGCCCACTGCCACGACGGGCGTGGCTGCCAGCGGGCAGACTTCACTGTAAACACTCCCCGGCCTCGCCCCGCACGCACTCGCATGGTAGGTCTGAGGCCAGTGGTCTGGGGGCTACTTACCGCGATGTGCACTCGTGTTACACCGCTTTAGTCCAGGAAGTTAGTCCAGACAGGAGTCCTGCCTGTTGCCTGGTGTGGGGGGTTAAGCCCAGACAGAGGGATCCTGCCTGTTCCCTGGTGTGGGGGGTTAAGCCCAGACAGAGGGATCCTGCCTGTTCCCTGGTGTGGGGGGTTAGTCCAGACAGAGGGATCCTGCCTGTTCCCTGGTGTGGGGGGTTAGTCCAGACAGAGGGATCCTGCCTGTTCCCTGGTGTGGGGGGTTAGTCCAGACAGGAGTCCTGCCTGTTCCCTGGTGTGGGGGGTTAGCCCAGACAGAGGGATCCTGCCTGTTCCCTGGTGTGGGGGGTTAGTCCAGACAGGAGTCCTGCCTGTTCCCTGGTGTGGGGGGTTAGCCCAGACAGAGGGATCCTGCCTGTTCCCTGGTGTGGGGGGTTAGTCCAGACAGAGGGATCCTGCCTGTTCCCTGGTGTGGGGGGTTAGTCCAGACAGGAGTCCTGCCTGTTCCCTGGTGTGGGGGGTTAGCCCAGACAGAGGGATCCTGCCTGTTCCCTGGTGTGGGGGGTTAGCCCAGACAGAGGGATCCTGCCTGTTCCCTGGTGTGGGGGGTTAGCCCAGACAGAGGGATCCTGCCTGTTCCCTGGTGTGGGGGGTTAGCCCAGACAGAGGGATCCTGCCTGTTCCCTGTTGTGGGGGGTTAGCCCAGACAGAGGGATCCTGCCTGTTCCCTGGTGTGGGGGGTTAGCCCAGACAAGGGGATCCTGCCTGTTCCCTGGTGTGGGGGGTTAGCCCAGACAGAGGGATCCTGCCTGTTGCCTGGTGTGGGGGGTTAGCCCAGACAAGGGGATCCTGCCTGTTCCCTGGTGTGGGGGGTTAAGCCCAGACAAGGGGATCCTGCCTGTTCCCTGGTGTGGGGGGTTAGTCCAGACAAGGGGATCCTGCCTGTTTCCTGGTGTGGGGGGTTAGTCCAGACAGAGGGATCCTGCCTGTTCCCTGGTGTGGGGGTTAGCCCAGACAGAGGGATCCTGCCTGTTTCCTGGTGTGGGGGGTTAGCCCAGACAAAGGGATCCTGCCTGTTCCCTGGTGTGGGGGGTTAGCCCAGACAGAGGGATCCTGCCTGTTCCCTGGTGTGGGGGGTTAGCCCAGACAGAGGGATCCTGCCTGTTCCCTGGTGTGGGGGGTTAGCCCAGACAGAGGGATCCTGCCTGTTCCCTGGTGTGGGGGGTTAGCCCAGACAGAGGGATCCTGCCTGTTCCCTGGTGTGGGGGGTTAGTCCAGACAGAGGGATCCTGCCTGTTCCCTGGTGTGGGGGGTTAGTCCAGACAGAGGGATCCTGCCTGTTCCCTGGTGTGGGGGGTTAGTCCAGACAGAGGGATCCTGCCTGTTTCCTGGTGTCGGGGGTTAGTCCAGACAGAGGGATCCTGCCTGTTCCCTGGTGTGGGGGGTTAGCCCAGACAAGGGGATCCTGCCTGTTCCCTGGTGTGGGGGGTTAGTCCAGACAGAGGGATCCTGCCTGTTCCCTGGTGTGGGGGGTTAGCCCAGACAAGGGGATCCTGCCTGTTCCCTGGTGTGGGGGGATAGTCCAGACAAGGGGATCCTGCTTGTTCCCTGGTGTGGGGGGTTAAACCCAGACAAGGGGATCCTGCCTGTTCCCTGGTGTGGGGGGTTAGTCCAGACAGAGGGATCCTGCCTGTTTCCTGGTGTGGGGGGTTAGCCCAGACAGAGGGATCCTGCCTGTTCCCTGGTGTGGGGGGTTAGCCCAGACAAGGGGATCCTGCCTGTTTCCTGGTGTGGGGGGTTAGCCCAGACAGAGGGATCCTGCCTGTTTCCTGGTGTGGGGGGTTAGCCCAGACAGAGGGATCCTGCCTGTTCCCTGGTGTGGGGGGTTAGCCCAGACAGAGGGATCCTGCCTGTTCCCTGGTGTGGGGGGTTAGCCCAGACAGAGGGATCCTGCCTGTTCCCTGGTGTGGGGGGTTAGCCCAGACAAGGGGATCCTGCCTGTTTCCTGGTGTGGGGGGTTAGCCCAGACAGAGGGATCCTGCCTGTTCCCTGGTGTGGGGGGTTAGTCCAGACAGAGGGATCCTGCCTGTTCCCTGGTGTCGGGGGTTAGTCCAGACAGAGGGATCCTGCCTGTTCCCTGGTGTGGGGGGTTAGCCCAGACAAGGGGATCCTGCCTGTTCCCTGGTGTGGGGGGTTAGTCCAGACAGAGGGATCCTGCCTGTTCCCTGGTGTGGGGGGTTAGCCCAGACAGAGGGATCCTGCCTGTTCCCTGGTGTGGGGGGTTAGTCCAGACAAGGGGATCCTGCTTGTTCCCTGGTGTGGGGGGTTAAACCCAGACAAGGGGATCCTGCCTGTTCCCTGGTGTGGGGGGTTAGTCCAGACAGAGGGATCCTGCCTGTTTCCTGGTGTGGGGGGTTAGCCCAGACAGAGGGATCCTGCCTGTTCCCTGGTGTGGGGGGTTAGCCCAGACAAGGGGATCCTGCCTGTTTCCTGGTGTGGGGGGTTAGCCCAGACAAGGGGATCCTGCCTGTTTCCTGGTGTGGGGGGTTAGCCCAGACAAGGGGATCCTGCCTGTTCCCTGGTGTGGGGGGTTAGCCCAGACAAGGGGATCCTGCCTGTTCCCTGGTGTGGGGGGTTAGCCCAGACAGAGGGATCCTGCCTGTTCCCTGGTGTGGGGGGTTAGCCCAGACAAGGGGATCCTGCCTGTTTCCTGGTGTGGGGGGTTAGCCCAGACAGAGGGATCCTGCCTGTTTCCTGGTGTGGGGGGTTAGCCCAGACAGAGGGATCCTGCCTGTTCCCTGGTGTGTGGGGTTAGCCCAGACAAGGGGGTCCTGCCTGTTCCCTGGTGTGGGAAGTGACCAGACACAGGGATCCTGCCTGTTCCCTGGTGTGGGAAGTGACCAGACACAGGAAGTCCTGCCTTGAAGTTAGCCTGAACAGACATTTCTACCTGGTCACTAGTCTGGGAAGTTCGCCTGAACAGAAGGATTTCTGTCTGCCCTCGGGTCCTGGAAGTTCGATTGAACAGAAGGATTTGTCTGCAAAGTTAGTCTGAGCAGGAGGATTTCTACCTGCCCCCTCGTCCGGGAAGTTAGCCCAGACAGAAGGATTTCTACCCGCCCTGAGGGCCGGGAAGTGCCCTGGACAGAAGCATTTCTACCCGTCCTCTGCTCGAGGGCGTTAGCCTGGAAAGAAAGTTTCTGCCTGTACTCTCGTGACAGTGCACAGACGACACTCGATGTGTTCTTCCTCTGGGTTCATGTTTCGTCGCTTCTACATAGGTTGGGGTGCATTAGAGCCGGGCCTTCAAACGGGGCGAAAGGAACAGGGGGGCTCTTTAAAAGGACTTCGCTTATATATTGAAAGACGTGGCCAGGACAGGTGCGCTAGAATGCTGTGCCCCGGCTAGTGTTTCACCGACCAGTACTGAGGTGACTATTGTATCTACACACCACACACTAACAAGCATGCACCAAAAACAAGCCACACCCATTGGCTTTGCCAATGCTTGTTAGCAGTATCAGACAAATAACCAATGATTTTATTGTGAATAATTAGAATTCAAAATGTTCCAATTCTGAAAATGAGAGTGCATATGTGTACTGTGAGGTCTGGCAGGGGTTGCCGTATCTGCACTTCCCTTCCCTTTCCTCTGCGTCTCTTAGACACACGCGCCCACCCACATCTCTCTAGAATCACCCACCGGCCCCTCTCTACCCTCCCTTGCACGTGGCTCTCTGCATCTCGCTCACTTGGCAACGCCCTACACAATGTACCCAATGCCCTGTACACCTGCCTTCTCTTCAGCTCTTCAAGCAGGTTGTGTGCCCCCTTCACGTACTTTTGCTTGCAATCACTAGTAGAACTGGCACACATGACCACTGCCCCTGCGAACAGCAGAGAGGCCAAGGACTGGGTGGGCATGGATTTTGAACACCTTTATGACCCACTGGCAGGTCCTGCGAGAAAAGTCACACTGCTTTCGGCCTCAGCTCCAGGGCTCTCAACTGTGCAGTCGTAAACACCCACCCACAACCTGAACGCAGGCACCTAGAGGCGGCTCAGTTCACAGCAGGCACTATACAGGGGGAATATGCTGCACAAAAAGTATGTCAGAACCACAGCATCCTGGAGAAAGCGAATACTACTGGGGATGTAAAATTAAAGAAAAGGAAGTAAAATATATGAACTGTAAACAAGAACTAAAGAGCTGACATTGTCCATGTCAGCTCTTTATTTCTTGTTTACAGTTCATATATTTTACTTCTTTTTCTTTCTTAGAGGTTTTTACAGTCATGGTTCAGAAATTAATTACTTTTCACCCCTAAAGTTAAAGACAAACATAGGGCCCGAGAAGGTCCAGTTTCTGAGTCAGTTACTAATGACGCCCAGGTCTGAGACCCGGAGGGACCCGCTCGAGGTCTTGGTTCTGGTTTCTAGGCCCACTCGGGCGTAGCCTGCCAATGTGCATGCACCCTGTGCTGCCTGAGTTTATCCCTTCCCTGGGCGTATAGAATCTGTTTGGTGGCGAGTGGGATAGGGACTATAAATTGTACACATTGCAGGGCCCTAGAAAGGTCGTGTCCCCAGACAAGTGTTCTATGAATCAGTGCTTAACTTGAGCCAGTGGTTTCCGGGGCTTGGCACCTGTACTTATTTGTCAACACCAGCTCCTATGGCAGGACCTATCAGCGGGTCTGGTTGGCTTATTGAGGTTCTACTAGAAGCCTTCTCTGATGCCCCCACTGTGACTATACAGCAGCCTGGCACTGCCCACTGGACCCTCCATGTTTAATACACCCGTGTGCTAACACCACGCAGCTCGAGATACAAATATGACTTAAACAAGATGCCAAAACCCGAGCGATTGGGCCAGAAATAACTCAGAAAGGGCTGGCCATCCTCTTCCTACCATCCAAAACAGTTCAATTACCTTAGCCAACTCTTCCAACAGTCAGACCTTAAGCCTCAACACCCTTTGTGTCTCACCAAAGTCAGTGATCAAAGATAAAGCCCATTGACTCGATCCTCTACAAATTCTCCCATCAAACCCATGTAAGCAACTCTGCTAAAGATGCAAAGAGGCAAATGCACTCTCTAAGCAACACTGAGCATCTTGTACCAGAACCAGAACTCCAAACAGCAGCCATCACTAGACTAGAATGGAGAAGAGCCCGGCTCACTGGGTTAGCTACATCCAGCCTAATCCCTTAGAAGCAGTCCTAAACTCCACGACACCAGTCGCAAGATCCTCATTTAACATTTCCAACTCTATTTATCTTTATTTATTTTTTGGTTTGCTAATAAAGTGGAGCCACAAATTCAGCAGCCCAATATAGCAAAAGACTAAACCCACAGGTAAATATTAGCAATTTACTACAAATATATTTTAACATATGCCTGTATTTAAAGATATCAATCTGTTTGACTCCTCATGCTGTCTATCTGCTCACATGTGGTCTTGGAATTCACAAGAGACCGCATGGAAAGGCAATCATTAGAAGCACACATTTCTGTATTTTTCATTGTTTTCTTTCTGGATCTGGAAAAATCAGTAAACACAAAAAACTGGGAGTCCGTAATCATATCCCGCCCCTCCGATCCCTAAACTGGAGTCCTATAAAGGCACTGCCTTCTGAGGATTGTGCGTCCGGCCTGCAACGCTAAACCTTACAACTCTCCAGATTACTCACCATCCGGGGGGGGAGGGCAGTAGCGCCAGATGAAAAGAGAACCTCACACTTGAAAAACCTAAGGCTAGCTTTCCCGAGGCCTGCACTAGAATATGGAACAGCACCCTGCCCAGAGCTCACACTATCCCACCACATTTTCAAACAAGCATTTGCAATGCAATAGGTCTTGCATTTGCTTGAGTGTGAGCTATTGGCATTGTAAATGCATAATTGGACTTTTCTTGAACATAAATTGGTCAACACTACCGCATAATTTGGTCCTCGCTGCCACATAATTCCAGTGACCCTGTATGTAACTAAAGGGGTAGCAGGCCTACTTTAATATTTGAAACAAAGCCCTTAAAACACAAACTACTTCCAGCTGTAAAACAAAAGTTCCATCTATAAGAGCCATAAAGAGACTGAATGGTGGGGGAGATTATTTGTCGGTCCCCACCAACCTAGTGTGGGGACCCATAGATCTAGTTAGAAAGAGCATGTTGTGTTGAACTTTTAAAGGTGGTCCTATTGTCGTAGGACCACCACAGGTTGAGTTATGAGCTAAAATGTTTCGTAAAAGGAATGCCCCACAAAGCATTATGGGGTGAGTTTCAGGGTGTAGTGAATATTGTAGTATCTGCTCTCCCGCTGTCGGGAGAGCCACTTTGAAGATTTCTGTGCTTTTACTTATGGAATGGATGCAGCGCTCCAATACCTTCCATCAAATGTGTGCTTCAAACTGCCATGGCTGCCATGGAGCGCGAAGGGGAAAGACATGGTATCAGTGTGAACAATGTGACGTAACTGGTACTCATGCAAAGCGCTCCAATACCCCTGATCGAGTTCACACTGTATGAAACTTCAAAGCGCCATGGAGCGCGAAGGGGAAAGACATGGTATCAGTGTGAACAATGTGACGTAACTGGTACTCATGCAAAGTGCTCCAATACCCTCGAGTTCACACTGTATAAAACTTCAAAGCGCCATGGAGTGCGAAGGGGAAAGACAAAAGAAACTAAGTGTGAACAATGTGACAAGGAAAAAAAATGGGTGGGATGGGCGTAGTTAAAGACCACAGAATAGCTGCGCTTGTGCACGGCTATGCTCAACGTTAAAAAAGGATAAAACTACACCTACTTCCCAACGTATGGGTCTTTATCTCCTCATATGAATATTTAAAGCCCCAAGCTTACTTAACTCATTTCTCACCTATGCTAAAGTACCAGTTTATGCGGTTTCATTTTGGGTCGATATAATTAGGGCTCCTGGTTTTATGGTATTTTTTTTATTTATTTTACATTTCCGTCTGTATTTCTCCATATTTATATTTTGGCCATCTTAATGGAATTTATCCATATTTCTTTTGTCTTTTGTTAACAGAGGAGGTGATAATTCATATATTTTGAATGTATTTAAAGGTTAAATGTGCACTCATACTTTGTACCTGTCAGGTTTCAGCACATTACACAGCCAAAAAATGATGAAATAATAAACCCACATTAAAATAGAATAATAGCACATGTACATGTTGAAATACGCAATAATTTAAGCAAGTCTCATTGAACTTTGTAACTCCCCATGCTGCCAAAATGTACAGCTATTGGCCTCTCAGGATGGAGAGTCACTCAAAAGAAGTCACATGATCTGTATTTTTTCCGCTTTTGAAAATAAATACAGACAAGAAAGAATGTTTTCTGCCCCCACCTGTAAAAATCAGTAAAAACAGAAAACAGAGAGCCCTAGTTCTAAACAAAAGACCTCATCCCTTCCTGGGAGAGAAGGCCCAAAAGCCTTAGGTGCTGCTTATGCGGGTACAAACATGAGTCAATAAGTCACATTCTATGCGCCTGGAAATAAATCCTCCCAGATGACAAGTACACACAGGGGTTTCCTTTTTCAGGTCTTCTCTTAAACCTCCCTTGCACCTCAGCTGGTGCCCCTCAGTGCACTGCCTGGACCAGGGATGTCCACAAACTATCTAGCCTGTCTGTGCTCTTGTGAGAGGATGGATAGGTCAAACTGGGATTTATATCTTGGCCCTCAGCTGATGCCCCTCAGTGCACTGCCTGGACCAGGGATGTCCACAAACTATCTAGCCTGTCTGTGCTCTTGTGAGATGATGGATAGGTCAAACTGGGATTTATATCTTGGCCCTCAGCTGATGCCCCTCAGTGCACTGCCTGGACCAGGGATGTCCACAAACTATCTAGCCTGTCTGTGCTATTGTCAGAGGATTGATAGATAGGTCAAACTAGGATTTATTATCTTGGCTAAGTCCCGCCCATAAATTGTTCACACAGAATACCTTGGTTTTTGAGTGTTAGGTCCAGGTACACAGATTTTAATTTGCCTTAGAACACTCGACTTTGTGAGTGAGTTCTTTTATCTACATTTATTGTCCTTGCCTGAAGATTTTCCTCAAACTGCTAACCCTCTAGGGGACTCGTATCTGTACTGACACGATGCACTGTATAAAACCTCAAAATAAAGCCCCCTGCATAATAATGTGGGGAGGTCCCCTTGTGTCCCATCATATCTCAAAGATATTCATTGGCCACGGGCTTAATTGGGTCCCTCCTGAAGTGATGGGGGACCCCTCAAGTCCCCCCCTCCCCCGGACCACTCTACCCTGCCCGGCAGCGGCCACTGGACATCAGCCAGTCAAAGATTAGAGCTCTGGGGAGGGTTTCTTCCGCATGTCTGCTTGTTACACAACAGTGTGTATACAATCTACACACTGCGGGTGTCCGGCAGGTGACCCCATCCTCTCTCCACATCCTAGATGGATACACTTTGCATTAAGCAGCAGGACCTGTGACGCGGAGGGCAGCGAGGTGCCCACTTCAGTGCCGCATGGAGAGTCCAGGCCCCGCCCACGAGAGACGCAGGAACAGAGGAAAGACTGAATGAAGCACAGAATAAAGGAAGGGGCTGGGGAAGGGACAATCCGGAACAGAAAGCAAAGGGAAGAGCGGGATGCGGGGTGGACAGAAAGGGCAATGCAGAGGGATGACGGGATTTTATAAAGCGCAGCGGCCACTCCTAGAGCAGCATCCAGGCGCTATACAGCATCAGTGCGGTAAGAAAGCCCTACATCAAATCATGAGTACAGCAGAGTGCGTCGGGCAAACCAAATATCCCGATTTTCAGCGGTTTTCAAATGCCAGCCAGAGAGCCCTATTTTGAGCTGCAATCTATCTCATAATAAAAGGTTTCAGTCCAAGTACAACCCAATGCTTAATTTGTAAATAAAAAGGTGCCGGTGCCCAAAGCTCTCCTCTGAAACACGCGGCTGCTGCAATTAAATGTGGGAGCACAGAATACCGAGGCAGAGTAACCCTGAAGACATCTCGGGCCTCTTTAATCTAGTTACAGACACACCCTGTCCCTTCAGCTCACTCTCGCAGCTTTATAACTTTGTGACGTTTTTTCACTTTTCTCTTCCTCCGTCTTTTACATATGTGTATTTTGCTACAAGAGCTCTACTCTGTCCTACTTTACACCTCTCTCAATTGTTCCTCCACTCTGACTCATCTCAAACCTCATTCTCCCACTATGATCTCCAAATAATCCTTCCTAGACTCTTTCCCCCCCCCTATTCCTTCTGACTCATCCCAAACCACATATTAGGACTATGATCTTCCTAACAACCTTCGAAAGTCTTTCCTCCCGTGTCCCTCCTTTGACTCACTCCAAACCTCATTTTACTACTCTGATCCCCCAATTAACACTTTCTAAACTCTTCCCTCTTCTATCCTCCGTTATTCTATTCAATCCAACTAAAAGACTCAACACATCCTCCGTTGGAATTAACTCATACTTCCCTATACTAATCCACCACTCATCCTTTTGGATTCCAGACCAGCGTGCTACTCACTGAAAAGTGCTTTGACGACTCGTATGGCATAGTAACCACTATATAATTACAATATAAATGAAAAGTGAATAACACTTGTCGCTCGTACCATTATTATAGCTTTGACGGCCTAAAACAATTTGAGTTGTCACGCTGGTAGGAGTGTGATGGTTAGTATTTATGTTGCTTCGGTCATTGACAGCACTGGCGGGGGCAAACTGTTGTGCAGGATACAGTGGCCCCCTGAGAAGCCCTGGAACGTATTATTATTTTTTTTTTTTTTTTTTTACAAATTAAGCACTGCCTCACACCACCCTAGTGTGGATAGTCCCCCCCGTCCCATGCCAATGCTGCCTGCTGCATAGCAACAACATCTTTACAGTGGAACAAATGTGCTCGCACCTCCTGGGACTCTTACAAGGTGCTCTGACTTGTGTCTGCTCCCATTCCAGGGATCCTTACAAGGTGCTCCAACCTGCGTCTGCTCCCATCTCCAGGGATTCTTACAAGGTGCTCAGACTTGTGTCTGCTCCCATTCCAGGGATCCTTACAAGGTGCTCCAACCTGTGTCTGCTCCCACCTCCAGGGATTCTTACAAGGTGCTCAGACTTGTGTCTGCTCCCATTCCAGGGATCCTTACAAAGTGCTCTGACCTGTGTCTGCTCCCATCTCCTGGGACTCTTACAGGGTGCTCTGACTTGTGCCTGCTACCACCTCCTGGGACTCCTACAAGGTGCTCCGACCTGTGTCTGCTCCCATCTCCAGGGATTCTTACAAGGTGCTCAGACTTGTGTGTGCTCCACCTCCTGGGACTCTTACAGGGTGCTCAGACTTGTGCCTGCTCCAACCTCCAGAGAATCTTACAAGGTGCTCTGACTTGTGCCTGCTCCAACCTCCAGAGAATCTTACAAGGTGCTCCGACCTGGGGAACAAGCCAGAGGAAAGAACAGGGCTGAACCTCAGAAACCTCCGGGGAGGACTGCTGGGGAACAAGTCGGAGAGAAGGTCAGGGTGAGCCTGAGAAACCTTAGGGGAGGAATGTTGGGAAACAAGTCAGAAAGAAGGCCTGGTCTGAGCCTGAGAAACCTCAGAATAAACAGATGAGGACCGCTGGGCAACAAATCAGAGAGAAGGGCAAGGAGAGCCTGAAAAATACCAGGATAAATACAAGAGGACACTGCTTGGGAACAAGTCAGATACAACTGTTGGTCAGAGTCAACGAAACCTCCAGATAAACCATACAGAGGGACTCCTGGTGAACAAGTCAAACATCGATGGACGTGTTTGAGCCTTAGAAAACTCAGGATGAACAGTAGAGAACTGCTAGAGAACAAGTCAAAGACTGGCTGGTCAGAGCATGAGAAACGTCCGGACAAATAGTAAAGAGGATGTTTGGCCAACAAGTTAGAGAGAAGGGCTGCTCAGAACTTAAGAAATATCTGGATAAATAGTAGAGGACAGGGAGCAGCTGGTCCTGGTGTTAGAAAACTTGTTTGACCCTCCAACTTCAGGATAGCCAAGAGGCATCAGTACTGAAAATCAATGCACATGGCGGACATAATTAAAAAACGGACTGTAACAAGAGAGGGCGCTGCTGGGGAACAATTCAGAGAGATGAATGGCCTGGGCCTTGGACCACCTTTGGATAAACTAGAAACAGGGCTGATGGAGAATAAACAAACAGCATGGGTGCACCGTTCGGAGGGAGGAACAGCGGTCAGCAAGGCACTCTTACTAGTGGAAGCAAGTACCCTCACACACCCAAAAGGTGTCATGCTGCATCATAGGGCTAGCTCCTCGTCTGGCCGGTGCTGCAATGCCGGACAGGCCCCTCAAGGAGGCGCTCTGGCAGAGATCTTTTTGTAAGTGCTGTGGTCAGGTGTGGCAGGAGACTCAACCCTACCGGGGACTGAAGGGCTGGAGGTGGTGGATTGAGATGTTTGTTATTCCTTCTTCAGGCTTTCCCAGACTTGGAACAGGAAAAGCCTTCCACAAGTATCTTCACCAGCTTGCATGGTATCTTTTAAGCCAAGAAAGGATTCTGCTCGACGGTTCGTCCTTCCCCGCTACCTCAGTATCAGTAGATTGTATTATGTTTATCTCTCCTGACGTCACCATCTCTCCAAAGCTCCTTCGTGTCCCATCGAAAACCACCTAAGTACATTCCCCTGATCAGAGCATTTTCCTGCAGCCTCGGCCTGGCCCTCCCCACTAAAGACATCCTTGGTACAAAAGCTTTACTCTGGTGTGAATGTCTCCCTGCTGCCCCAGCCGTCCCTGCAGTACCGCAATCTGGTATCTCATTCCTCAGAGTGCAATCCTAAAGCCGCAGCTCGGCCCTCCCTGCAGAAGCCCTCTCTGGTATCTCATTCCTCAGGTTCAGCACCTCCCTGCAAGCCTCGGCACTCCCTGCAGGAGCCCTCCCTGGTAGCTCATTCCTCAGGTTCAGCACCTCCCTGCAGCCCGACCCTCCTTGCAAGAGCCCTCTCTGGTATCTCACTCAGGTTCAGCACCTCATTGCAAGCCTCAGCCCTCCCTGCAGGAGCCCTCTCTGGTATCTCACTAGGGTTCAGCACCTCCCTGCTGCCCCAGCCATCCCTGCAGTACCGCAATCTGGTATCTCATTCCTCAGGTTCAGCACCTCCCTGCAACCCCAGCCCTCCCTGCAGGAGCCCTCACTGGTATCTCATTCCTCAGGTTCAGCACCCCCTTGCAAGCCTCAGCCCTCCCTGCAGGAGCCCTCTCTGGTATCTCACTAGGGTTCAGCACCTCCCTGCTGCCCCAGCCATCCCTGCAGTACCGCAATCTGGTATCTCATGCCTCAGGTTCAGCACCTCCCTGCAGCCCCGGCCTTCCTTGCAGTACCGCAATCTGGTATCTCATTCCTCAGAGTGCCATCCTAAAGCCGCAGCTCGGCCCTCCCTGCAGAAGCCCTCACTGGTATCTCATTCCTCAGGTTCAGCACCTCCTTGCAAGCCTCAGCCCTCCCTGCAGGAGCCCTCTCTGGTATCTCATTCCTCAGGTTCAGCATCTCCCTGCAGTCATGGCCGTCCCGCAGGAGCCCTCTCTGGCATCTCATTCCTCATCTTGAGGTCCACCACCTCCCCCCAGCCACTCCCCCCCAGGACTCTTTCATGGTACTAGCATTCCTCTGCTCCCCTCCCCGACCCCCATCCACCCCCCAGATGACCCCCCTTGCACAAGACCCTTCTTTCTCGGTACAAATCCTTTAATCTGGTAATCTGTGCTGGGAACTTGTTAAAAGGGGAGAGGCCACCCCGAGTCAAACTCTCCTTTCAGGGGCCTTTCATCCTCCGGCGATGCAGAGCCCCCTCGGGGCCCCCTCCTCGCCCCACCAGGGTCCTCCCCCTGGATAAGTCCCCATGTCATGACCAGGAGGGCCATGGTTACCAAGGGGGTCGCCCAGGGGGGGCAGTGAGGGATCCCTAACCCACGACATGAAGGGCCGTTTAAAGGCAGGGCGAGGGGCCTGGGGCACGTGCCCGGTCAGAGGGGCAAGGTCATCAATCATTCCTGGGGGTCAAGGGGCAAAGGTCATGCCTTTCATGGGGGGGGGAGCTGCTAGGTAGAAATGACAGGACACATGGCAAGCTGTGTCCAACAGATGGGGCAGGGCAGGGGGTGCAAGAATGAACTAGTGAGACAAATAACCGCTGACACCCCTGGGGAGGGAGGGGGCAATCGTGTACCCAGGGGCAGGCTGGGCGCCACCATAGCAAAGGGGGTCAACCTTACGCTTAGAAGAGATCATAGCGGATTGATGGTGGGCGCCGTAACCAGGTCATTAGCTCTAAGAATTAGTGTTTTTTTTTTGTTAGCGCTTCGAAGTTAATGAAAGGCGACAAGTGGCACTTTATAGGACCCACGTGTAAATAAATGTCCAACAACAGAGAACTGAATGTCCCCGGGAGCTTGAGGGTGGGGGTAAATTAGAATCTGGGACACGAGGAACAGTGATTTTTCATGGATTGCGTGGTCCGAAGTGTAAAATATATTTGGTGAGATCGTCGAAACAAGCCTTGGCTAAGTCAATGGGTCTCACCATTTATAAGGCGAGGGGAAGCTATTGTTTGTTACAAAAAAGTAACATATATATCTCATCTCAAAGCCTCCAAGGAAGTACATAGGTATTATAAGGTATTTCACAACTATGCACTGAATGAAACGCTGTCCATCTTTCCAGCTTTATAAATGGTATGGTTAAACTTTCACATTTTTCGTTCACGAAACTGAGCAGACTTTAGAAAGAAAAAGGAAGTGACGGAAAGAAAAAGGAAGTGACGGAAATTAAAGGAGAACGCTTTCCAGTGCCTGATTTGCTGTCCAGAGAACTCAGAACAGAAGCAGATGCTCAGCCATTTGGTTCGCTGCTGTGGCACAGGGAGCAGCTTTGTGGGCTTCTGGGAGAAAGGCCACCTCCCGTTCAGCCATGCTAAGTACACCTTCTGCCTCAGCCCCAGCTGAGTGACTGCTGCCGACGCCCCCTTCCCCAGCACCACAGAGGCGTGTGTGTGCCAAGGCCTGCGCTTTCGTGCAACATGCGGAATGTAGGAGATGGAACAAAACAGCCCTTAAAGTCTGATCTTTTGTACCCTCCCCCCCCCCCCCCCCAAAAGCTCCCGCCCCACCCTGTGTTTTTCAGACGAGCCGGGACAGGTGAGTAGTAACGCTAATGACACAGCGGGCAGGTATTTGAGGAGATAAGCAGCACACACGAAGAGCGCGAGAAACACATGCACTTTCATAGAGCTGACTAAAAAAAGTAGTTCCCTGAACATGAGCAGTGGAAGGATACAAGTCCGCCAATGTAAAGAATGGCTAAGAAGCTACTTTCTAGGAGAGGGATAAGCACAAAAAGAGAAGGGAAAGCCATCCAATAAGATGGATGTAATTAGAGAGACAAGAAAACCAACCAATGGTAAGCAATGGGCTGGCACAATGCCCAGTGTAAGCTTTTCGTATGTTGGAAAAGAGGTCTTTGGACAAGCGCTAAAATCCGTCTAAAGGAGAGACCTAAAAGCTCCTACTGTCGGAATATTTAAGGGTGTTGCAAGAATGTTCCAGGTCTTCCTCACCAGCAATGAAATGTAGGCGAGTTAGGCGTGAACCGTAGAGATCAGTCTGTAACCCGAATGGCACACGTTTGAGCCATGATAAAGCCACATAGTATTTTATCCCTCCGAGGCTGATTAAACGACGACAAAGGAGTTGGTAATCACAAAACATGAAATTCACACCACTCATCTGCTTGGCTCTTAAATCAAGGCTTTCCTTCCTCTTCCTGGGCTTACCCCTCCCACGAGCATAGCCGGTTTCCTATTATTTTCACTAGATGCTTTGTATCTTTCCACTGCTGACCATACAGGAACTATTTTTTTCATTCCATTTCAGTACTCTATGCGAGAGCATGTATTTTCTTGCTCTTTGTCTGCTACCAGGCGACTCCTAATATATATATATATATATATATATATATATACATACACACACACACATACATATATACACACACACACACACATATATATATATATAAATATATAAAAAACATTTATATAGTGCGACAAATTATCCATAAGGGTCTCTTATAAAAATAAAAGAGCCACAAGCATACACGCCATACGCATTCACACCTTTTTTGCCACAGCATTGGCAAGAGACGTTTTTTCAGTATTTGCTGATGTTGAACATCTGCAAAAAACACTGCCAAAGCCAATAGGTCTGCTGTAAAATCCAGAAGAGGAGTCCTATTGGACTTGCCAATGCAGCTTGCGAATTCTTACCAGCAATAGAGTGCCACTTGACAATGTGCCCAAGTGGCACCTGTGTGCCAGGGAAGTAGCTCGGTTAGGGTCAATGTACCATGAGAGCAGCCTCAAAGTCTGAGCTGACTAATATGCCAATGATGCTGCAGAACGGGAGCTGTGTCAGTAAGCGTGGGGGCGTTCATGCCCTGCGTCTAGGTGTTCTCTCCCTTAGAGACACAGAATGTCCCCAAGGTGTCGATTATAATTCACAAATAGAAAATGTGTGCACAAGTCCAGCTTGTATAATGTCACAAAATGCATCAGTCAGTTTGCAGTCACAACGCCGAAATCTGCCAATGCATGTTTTGCTGTGACGCTACTTTCTCACAGCAACATCCATTTTTCAAAAACCTGTATGGGATAATAACTAAACAAGAAATGAGTAGAAACAAGTTGAAAATGCAGCACATGCCCAGAAAGGACCGTTCCATGGGGGAGTGCAGAGCCAGTTTGTGAGCAGAGGTCCTGGCGTATGCAAAGCAGTCCCAAAGGAGGGCGCGGCGCAAACGTGCTTTGAGAGACCCCTGCTTCCTGCTTCCGCTTAGTTACATTAAAACCGGGAGAGTGGCTGGGGATGGTCTGGTTCACATTTGAGACATACACAAAGGCCACAAGGGCGCGACACCCAATTTAGAGGATGCACCATAGATTTGTGGAGCAGAGACTATGCACTTGCACTAAGTGGTCCCTGTTCAAAGGCTACATTCAATCAAGATTTGTAAGGCGCAGCTAATCACTGGACAGGGTATCCAGGCGCTAGCAGGTCTCAGCAGTTAATTCGAACAACCAGGTCTTGAGGGCCCTTTGGAATACTGGAAGTGAGGTGATGGTCCGGAGTTGTGTGGGGAGGCCGCACAAAAATGAGGGAAAAAGCAGGGGGAAAGCAGTGAAAACAGGGAAAAGCAAGAAGAAGGCACTTAAAAACCAGGGAAAAAAGCAAGGAGAAGACAGAAGCAAGAGCGATGCAGCAGCACAGGGAGAGCTGGGCCAGGGGCATTACGACAGTCGGCCCATCGCCTCCATTACATCTGTGTTTTGGGGAAAACATACAGTAGCAAAAATACTTCAGTAGTAAGCAATATATCACAACACTTGACTGCCGTTGTTACGCACTTCCGTTAAAAATGGACATAGCGCACACCCCAATTAAAGGGTGTGCAGTGCTAGGACCCAGGGCCCTAGTGGGGCCACACCCCTTCCATGTTCTTGTGACTCTTTGGCAGGGGAGGCGTCATGGGGTATGGCAGGTTGGTCAGTCTTCCTGCCCATTAACTCGCGGGTTATGGGACAGGGGATAGACTTCGAGAACAACACTGGTGAAATGAGCGAGGGGACTATGTAGGCTGCGTCAGTGGATTAACAAAGGCTCCCACAGTGTGGGGGGCTGAGCTCCAGGGGGGCCCTCTGCACAGTAACCTGGAGCTCAGCGCTGCAGACTGAGTAGGGAGGGGGAGCCCTCCATGTACTTTGCAAGGGGGATCCCCCAAGTTACGTTACGTCCCTGGGCTGGGTTTGACTTTGCCTCCAACTTTTTTGCCAATCTGCCTTTACAGGGGGTCCAGATCACCACCGGTGTGGCCGCGCAACGTCCAACCAACCTGGGCCCTTGAGTTTGGAGGAGTGTGAATGGGTGAACGTAAGGTGTTGTATGTGGAATAGCCACAGGTAACACAGACTCCACTTGGACCACCATGTACCACCAGATACTTCCGTGGACACTACTGAGGGAATGGACAGCAATCCCTATCCTGCAAAGTTCATTCACACCAGCCTAGGGGCATGGTCTCACAGGTAACAGAGTGTAGGGGAAGGGACCCTAGCCGTTATGCTCCCATACCTGGCCCCTTTCACAGCATGCTCTTGGGGGGTACATGGCAGCTATTCAAGGGCCCAGAGAATTGGGACCACCATTCAAGGATACAGATGGTTTCACATGTGTGGTCCGCGTGGGATGAAGGGAAGCCAGTCCTTGCTGCTGTGACATTTGAGAGAATGGCTCTTTGTGAATTCGCACGTGCAATCATTCTCAGTTTAAAGGTCAATGATGTCATATGCTAAAGTATTCTATTGGGTGAATCTTCGCGTATTTCTGTAACGTGATTTATGGGTGTCATGATTTAAAGAGGTGCTGTCAAACATAGCCTGGGCAAAGTTGAATAATTACTGGTGATTGATTCGGCTGAGTTGTTGGGGGGGGCGTGATCCGGACAGGGCGAGGTCCCAAATGCACAGAGATGCGGAACACACCATTGTTGTGACACATTCAGCTGGTAATATGCTAAGCCCATCTAGGTTTCGTGTGCAGGTCTACCCACAACCCCCCCCGAGGCCTCAGATGGCTGGAGGGCATCTTCACTACCCTTCGAGGGGAGATATCTCCCATGGCCCTTAATATGACGTGTCCACATCACAGGCCTCCACCTTAAGGAAGAGCAGGCAAAGGACCGTGCGGGGGCGAGACTGGCCTTAAGAAGCCCCCCTACGCCATCAGGAGCACACACTCACCCGAAGTGCAGTGAATGTCTGAGATATGAAAGTATCAGGGACCCCTTCTTCACATTCTGCAAGTGGGGGGCATCACTTTGCCTTGCACCACTTGGACCGTTCTGACTACCACTAGCAACAATGCCACATAATATATGACGGCTCAGGGTTTCGCAAGGTGAGGCGAAGACGTTTTATGGCATGGGCACGTGTCCAAGGCCCTCACTTACCAAGGGGCACCCTGGTAAAGTGATCTTTCCCCCACTCTATCAGAATCTCTGACTTTCACTACACAGTGTAATTTTTAGGAATTCTGGGATCCCATGGCAAACTTTCAGCTGTTTTTGTGTTAAATTGAAGTATAATCGTCTATAGTTTCACATCGTGTGCGATTGAATTAGCAGAGAATAGATATTATTACAATTCGCTCTAAACAGGGGGCCCTCAAATATTCTTAGCCCGGGGCCTCAAAATTCCATAAAATGGCACTGAGGTCCTTTGCAGGGATGCAGACCCCAAAGGTCGTGTTTCAGAGCATGGCCTCGTCCAGAGGGAAGAGCTGTACGGGAGCAGCCCCAGCTCGTTGCTAGCCCCCGTGCGCACCGGTCTCTGAGCGCCCACATGCCCGCAGAGGCGCTTTGTGGAAAGCGGAGGGAAAGAGCTGGTGTCAGGGACGGCGCATTCCCTCCCTCATCCCTTCAGCCGGTATCTTCGCTCAACAGGTATTACCTTAAGTGGGTTTCAGAAGCGCCGACAATACGCAACGAGCCTTTTAATCACGGGTAAGTGGATCAGAGGCCAGCGCCCGCCGCGGATCCGAACACCGTGTCAGTGGCGAGCAGTTACCGAGGAAGAGAATTTAATTAGCGCCACTAAGCACCTCCACAAGCCGGGCCGCTCAGAAATCAATCTTTAATAACATTATCCCCTAAAACTCTCACATTTACCTTTCACACGCGCCCGGGCCCTCTGTGCGCCCTGAAGTGTAATCGGCCCTTTTTAAGCCTCTTCCCATTACACGAATGCCCCGAGCAGCCGAGGTCAGACCCGAAAGACCAGCGCTTGGCCAAAGATCGACCGGTGCCTGGCATCAAACCAGCCTCCCGCCTCTTGCCACCTTCCACTCAGCTGATTTCGAGGTGGTCGTTTTGGCACAAAGTGCGCACTGTGCCAGTTTGGAGAGACCCTTTGTGCGTTTTCTTGACGCAAGGGACAGTGCAGCCTTCACGCTACCCACTGGGTTACCGGGCCCCGCTGTGGGCGCGGGAGGCCGAAGGTGCACATGGCCTTCACAGGCCTCAGCGTTTAAGACAACCAGGTGGATTCCTCTGCCCACCCAGTCCCTGCTGACGCCGCCACAGAGGGACCACTGGCAAGATGGGAGTCAGGCTTCAAGGGAATTTGCTCCACATATCTTGAGAACCAAAAACAGACATTTTTCAAAAACAGAAAGGACTACAGTTTTGCATCAAGGTAGCGGCGCGGAATGACAGCTCTCACCAGCATAGGAACACAGAATAGACACTATAAAAATAAATAAAATGCTATTTTTAAAACCAGCATCATACCTGTGAATTAAATTGTTTATAACAGCTGCTAACGAGCACAGCTTTAGAGCACCTAAGAAAGGGCCTTTCGCTGTTTTCAGTCGACGCCCCTCTAAAAACGGGACATAAGAAATTTGCCAGGACAGGTGGTGAAAAATCGACTGTCCCAACGAATGCGGGACGCCTCAACTTACCACCCATCCGTGCCCACAGAGAACCCGCCAGTGGCTTTTAATCAGTAGACAAGGGACGCGAAAACATGGTGTCCACCCTCTGAGATCAGGGTGTTGTGAAAATGGATCTAAGGCCTTGATGCCAACACTCCCTGGAAATCTCCCTGCGCCCGACCCCTATTAACAGACCCAGAAACCGCCTGAGCCGGGCCACCCCGCTCTCTCTGATTCAGTGGCCAAAGGGCACGTTTTAGGAGAAGGGGAGGCGCGTTTAAAGGACTGCAGCCGCATTCCTGCATCATGGCCGACAGCAAGTGACTCATCGCTCAGAAAGTGGCGGGAAGTTTAAATGTCCTAAAACACTGAGTGTATTATGAGCAGAAGGGTTCACACTGCCCGGCCTGGCGCAGATGTGGCTGCTAGTACAAAGGTTTTAGGATACAATGGGTAGTTTTTCTTTTTTTTTTTTACCCATAGTTTAAAGCCACACATCAGTGGTTCTTAACCTTTTGACTTCTGTGGACCCCCACTTTATCATTACTGGAATCTGGGGGACCCCCCACTGAGTCATTACTGGATGCCAGGGACCCCGGCCTAAACATGGTTTATGATTTGAACCACAAAATACAGAAACACGCCTTCAAAGAAATTCACAAATTATAACACATTTTATTTAATATGCATTTTTTTTTTTTAAATGTAATTTTATTCGGCAGGTTGTAGCACTTCTAAATTCAACAGAAGCCACGCATCGTCCGTACTGTATTCTGTTTGACGCACCTGCGCTGCTCCCAGGAATCAGAGGATACTAACTTCATTTTTAGCCTCCAATTTCAAATTCCTTGACATTTACTGTATGTTTTAAAGTTTTCAATTGCATATTTAGCCACTTTATTTATATTCACCTTATAAATCTGTTGATATTAATTTTCTAAGCAGTTGTGGACTCCCTGAGGAGGCTTTGCGGACCCCCAAGGGTCCCCGGACCACAGGTTGGGCACCACTGCCAAACATTACTGACCAGAGAAAGGTGCGGTTTCCAGGAAGACCAGCCTCGCTTTTCTGTTTAAGCACAAATAGTTTTATCACAAAGCAAATTTTGATGCCAGCACATTTCTATAAAGATGTTCCGTACATTGTAAAGGTGGTGGAAACAAAGCAGCTGCCCCAACTACCCCCAAAGCAGAGTGTACTCCTGTAGACAAACTCCTGCCTAATACGGATTAGAAGAAACAAGGTACAACTCATTTGATGACCTATTGTGTCAGGTAACAGGAAAGTTTAGAGACTAGATCCAGTGCTTTGAAACAACCTCAGAAATCCCCTGCAAACATGTAGCCCATTATTTATATTCCCTCCCTCTGAGTTCTCCATCCTTCGCACTCACGCCCCCTTTCATATCCTATCTGCTCACAGCGTTTTGCAACTTCTCAGATCTATGACTGGGGGTGAGTGTTTGACAATGTTCAGCATTCCGTCCATCACTTGTTGTTTTTGCTTTGTCGCCCTAAGTGGGAAGGGTATGCCCAGACGTGGGTCCCGTGCTTCCCATGCCACTGGATTCAAGCTAGCCTGGCTGATGAGGGGTGAAACCCCGAAACCGGTCCCAGGATGCTTGTTTCCGGTCCAGTGAGGACCTGGCTTGGCAGTTCGGTCTGGACTGTTCCCATGAGGAACAGGGTCAAGACTGATTTGCATATGGCTGGGTCCAAACTGGGGTGGCATGGTGAGCAAAAGAACGATGGATTAAACCCAGATCTATGACTGGGGGTGAGTGTTTGACAATGTTCAGCATTCCGTCCATCACTTGTTGTTTTTGCTTTGTCGCCCTAAGTGGGAAGGGTATGCCCAGACGTGGGTCCCGTGCTTCCCATGCCACTGGATTCAAGCTAGCCTGGCTGATGAGGGGTGAAACCCCGAAACCGGTCCCAGGATGCTTGTTTCCGGTCCAGTGAGGACCTGGCTTGGCAGTTCGGTCTGGACTGTTCCCATGAGGAACAGGGTCAAGACTGATTTGCATATGGCTGGGTCCAAACTGGGGTGGCATGGTGAGCAAAAGAACGATGGATTAAACCCAGATCTAGGACTGGGGGTGAGTGTTTGACAATGTTCAGCATTCCGTCCATCACTTGTTGTTTTTGCTTTGAAGACCTAGAAAGCAACAAGAAAATAAAGTAGGAGCCCAATTCCTAAATAAAATCCCAAACGTGCACCTTGCATCAGTGGTGAGGTACGAAGTTCAGGAATTCAAAGGCCTGCAATCCGCACCCCAAGCAGACATTTTTGCATGAGCAGACATACACTAGTATTCTTGCTCATGTGACAAACTGCTGAGCGCCTGCAAATTCACTTTCCCTACACCCCATCTTTAGCCAGCCAGAAAAGTCTTCACTTTTGCCAGGTTTCACTTTTGCACCGTCTGACAGTGTGGGAACAGACTAAAGAGGAAATAAAGCTTGCTGGCATGCAAATATTCACATGCTTTCCTACCACAACAGCTGCTTCACACCTACTGGCAGCCCACGTGGACATATCTGCAGAAAGGGGGCAAAATCAGACCCTGATGTCATGTGATCTCTGGCATAATCAGAGAGGCTATTATGAGGTTTCATAAAATGAGAATTATGCCATAATCTGTCACATCACTCCATGGCACCAAAAGGGACACAGATTTTTAAATTGTTTAACAGGACAAGTACATTTCTGGACCTTTCCGTGCCTTGGGCAAGTAGATATGTTGTAGAAATCCACATCCCTACATTTGAACGGCCTACTTTTAGCCATCTCCAAAACAGTTCAAACTACCCCTATAGGTCTTGTCACAGAGACAAATCTGTTCAGAAACCAAAGACCAGTCTGTTCCTAGATAAGTAAAGTAGTTTATTTACGTGCACACGGAGACTGAACAGCATAAGAGATCAAGCTTGAAAAGTCTGAATAAGGCAGTAATACATGATCTTATATATCATTAAACCACAAGCAAAGTCGTACATTTCATTGGTTCTTGACATTGACATATAATAATTTCTGCAAGATTGCTCAAGTTGTTTATCTTTAATTCTTCATAGCGCACGTATATGGATAATAACTCACAGACAGGAACTTGCATAACATGTCCTATGTGTCTAAAATCATGTGATATCTCTATAAACAGGAATAGGAACAATAAGTGAAGTCTGTGCATTTTCAGAGACATTTTCTAATTGTAGGGTGACTTTATGGGCTACTGGTTCTGAATGAGGTCTCGCAAAATAAAATTGCAACCAACAAATTGGACTGAGTAATCCCTGCAGCATCATGTGCTACTGAACGTGATGGAGAAAGATAGCCTTAGCTAGATGCCTCCATCACCATGAACACAAAGAGTTCAAACCGCAGTGTGCTCTCAACTCGTCTTTAGATTCTGTTTCAGTTGTTTACAAGACCAGTTTTCACTTTAATGCATGGGGAGAAGTGTTGCATAGAGCCCCTGGTCACCGCTTCACTGTCAGCTAGCTTAGGTGTTAACAGAGTTTGTGACCTCATGTTCATGTGTCAGGTCTGGTTGAGGGCTTCTATTTTTTTCTTGCCTCACCCAATTCTATATAATATTTCACTCGTTCCTCTGTGCCCGTCATGTCTCTTATTCTCTCTCTCGTGTCTGCAGTATAACCATATATTAATGTAGAACGAGTTATTTTACTTAGATTTCTAGCACAAGCGTTATATAAGTGCACAGAAAAGATATTCAGAGTGGTGAGCCCCTTTGAGAAAGAGTCACAATCTATGAAAGATGTCAATACTGGGGAACCAGTGTAGAGGTAAATTAATGCATGCTTTTTTCCAGTATTGCATCTTTCATAGATTCACATGCTTGAATCCGAGCAACGAGCAGGAATACCTGAAGATGTGGTGGTGGGCACTGCAAGCCTTGCAAAATAAGCAACAGCCATGATACAACTGAACATATATAATAAAGCTTTGACAACACCAACACATGAAATGTAAAACAAAAACACTTGTTGACATAAGAATAGAAACCTCCCCTCATTGGAAAAGATGACTTAGAACTGCTTGCCTCTTTGCTGCATCTGCTTCTGATGCGGACTTGGGACAGTAATGCTTGGTAAACGTAAAATGTTCGACCAAGCTGCCGCCCTCCAAATGTCCAATAACCAGACCCCGGTAAACAGGGCTGTAGAATTTGCAATGGTCTTTCTAGACTAGTGTGTGCTTTCAACTTACCAAGCAATGGTCGCACAGTTTTATGACAATAACAGAGGGTCGCAGAAATCCAGCGAGCTATTCATCGATAGAGCCGAGCCTTTTCTAGGAGGAGCAAAGGCTATGTGGAGATGATCTGCTCTAGTGAAACTGTTGGCCCTTTCAATACAAAACTTTTCCCAACATCTCAAGGATGTACAACTTTCTCGGCTGCGTTAGATGGGTTTTTGAAGAAAGCTTTTCAAAACAATTTGGTTTATTTGAGTGAAAGAAGGTGGAACGTTTGGATTAAAATGAGGAATGGTTCTCAGCACCACTCTAACCTTCTTGAACGGGAAGTAAGGGTCTTTAATCTTAAATGCCAGAATCTCATTTATTGGGCTGGCCAACGTGAGAGCCAGAAATAAACTTCCTGGATCATTTAATTGAGCTTTATGGATAGGTTTGAACAGGTCTCAGCAGCTGGGATAGTAGTCCACTTAATTCCACGCCCCTGCTAGTCTCCTTAGCAATAGAAACTCCCTGAAGAGTCCTTCATTTATTATTTTATTGCTCAGTTAGACCAAAGAGAGCTGTGGTTCCAGGTGCTACAGAGTCTTGAAATTGCTGCCAGGTGGACCTTAACTACATTATGCAAAAGGAATGATCGCGCCGGGTGCAGAAACTAAGGTGGAATCTGCTCTGGAGTAGATCCAAAGGGGTGCAGATCTTTACTGAAGCACCGAAAACAAATCCTAGTTCATTAACTTTATAGAAGTTGTTTGTCGTACACATCCTGGATTGCTCCAGAACGCCCCTCCAGTCTTGAGATATGTTCAAGGGACAGAAATCAATGTCAGGAGGAACCAGGCCAGTAAGCCGAGTGACTTCAGTTTTGGATGAACAACCTGGGCCTTGTTCATTGTTCAATCTGAAACCGCCTGAAAGGAAAGTGTGGGTGTCCCGACAGAAGAGGCAGCTCTGCGTACCAATATTGTGTTGGCCAAGCCGGGGCGCTTAGGATCAAATGGAAGAGATTTCCTTTCATCTTGCGAAGGTCTCTGGGGATCAGAGGAAAAGGAGGGAAGGTGTAGGCGAATATTACTGTCCAGGCAACGTGAAACGTGTTCCACCACAAGTGTTTTTGTGGATAGCGCCTTGAGATGGAATGGCTCTTTGTCTGATCTGTGGCAAACAGTTCCAGATTCTGAGGTCCCCATTTGTGAAAGTTGTGTAATAACTGCTCCTAGTTTACTTCCCAGAAGTGCCCGTCTCTCAATTCTCTGCTAAAAGAACAGGCCCATTTGTTTTCTACCGGAGAACACAGAAGATCTGGCAGTGAATTCTCCACAAAATTACGTTACATGTAGACTAAACTTCGACAGACAGGAGCTGTGAACTTGTCTCACCTTGTGTAAGTAGAACATGGTAGTGGTATGGTCTGTATGGACTAAAACTACGGAGTTCCTTATTCTGAGGACAGAGGATTGGAGAATCAGAAATGCTGCTCAACTCCAGAAGGTTGATGTGCATCTGCTCTTCCGGAGGTGTCCACTTGCCATAGTTTGAGGTTGTGCAAATGCATCCGCAACCCTCTAAGGAAGCATTTGTTGTCATTACAAACTGAGGACAGGACGTGAGTAAATAAAAGGTTGTTTCATCTCTGGAGTAACATGGAATATGCCCTTGAGTGTCCCTTGAGTTTGCATCCATTTGGAACCCGGAAGCTCTGCAGAGGGCTCATTTTAAGTTGTCAGTTTGGAATCAACAGAATGCAAGATGGCATTAGACCCAACAATGACTTGTATTTTCAGACAAAAAATAACTTTTTAAAATAGGACAAAGCTAAGGTTGTTAGGCGTCAAATTCGTTCTTTTGCGGGGAAAGCTTTGCACAGACCTCTTCAACGCTGCCTCTAGGAACGGTCTCAATCTGTAGGACATAACAAAGGGTTTATCCTTGTCTAATTTGTGGCCTGGGTTTTTGAAGACTTGGGGAAAGGCTCAGACTTTGTGGATCGGAATAAAGGGCACTTGACAAACCACTTGCCCACAAACACGGAAAAACCTGATGACCTTTCCTTCTTAAGAATGTTTCTCCTTGTACCAGGCATTTGATGGACTCTGGCGTCAGGTTATAAACCAAGAGAAGGCCTTTGGGTTGGTAATGGCACACCGTCACCTTGAAGCTCAGACACTTCAAGGTGTTACTTGTATGAAAATGTGAAACCCCCCATCTAGGAGATCCAGAGATGTCATGAAATCTCCTTCGGTTTTGTAGATGGAGCTGCAGAATTCTTTGAAGCATTCTGGAAGATTGTCTTTCATTTGTCTACATTTTGCCAATTTTTTCTAGATGAGGAAGAAATCGGAATAGAAACTTTCGTTTCGATGCTTATATGGGACCTCCTCTGTTGCTCCCTTTTGAATGAGAAGATTTCCTGCTTGAACACTCAGATGTTTGTGCGGCCTCTTGCGAGGAGGATTTCAAGGTTTCTTTTTAACAAATTCAAGGTGTGTAAATGTTGGATTATGTCTAACACCCATCGATCCGAAGGGATAGTTTTCCTGCTGGAGTAATAACTGGCTTATTCTGCTCCCCCGTGGTGAGATGGAAAAGGAGGGGTGACTGGTGCTTGTATGTTGACACGGACGCCTTCATGTCAATGGTGGCCCCTTCCACTGGGTGTGGACCTCTTTCGAGGAGGCTGCTTTGAGTACGACGCAGCTGGTGCTGCTGCTGTGCATATGATATGGTTTGCGGTAACCTTGTAATTGAGAGTAGGGCTAATGCTTATATGATTAGGAACAGCCCCTATATGAAAAATGGCTTTTTCCACTGCTACCACGAAAGGTTTGAAAATGTAGTTGTAAGCCCCCCGCGAGAACGTGCTGTGTCTGTTTTGATGGATTGCAGGGTGTAATCTACATCAGTGGCCCCCAACCTGTGGTCCGGGGACCCCTGGAGGTCCACGAAGCCTCCTCAGGGGGTCCGCGACTACTTAGAAAATGTAATAATGTTAACAGATTAGGTCCCCAGCTTTCAGTATTGACTCATTGGGGGCTCCCCAGATTCCAATAAGGATTCAGTGGGGGTCTCCAGGTTCCAGTAATGATAAAGTGGAGGTCCACAAAAGTCAAAAGGTTGGGAACCACTGGTCTACATGTTTGCCAAGTAGCTTTTCTCTGTTAAATGAAATATCCAAAACTTTCACTTGCACTTCTGGTTGGAAAGAGGCTTCAGGCGACCTTGTCGACGGACTGCCACACCAGCCATTTGTCGGACAGCTATAGAGCTTCCATTCATGGCCGTGTCTACGATTTCCAACGACACTCATTCACCTTTCACCAAGATGTCTCCGTTGTTTCTGTGTTTTTTGTCCTCAGGATAAAATTCAAAGAGCAGCGCCATTTGGACATTTGTCTATCATACCTTCCAAGGATGGCCGGCGCATTTGAGGCGCTGATGGCTGTGGCTGCCACTGCTGGAAATCTTTTGCAATATTATTTTCCTTCCCTCTGTCTGGTGGACCCGAACAAGAAGTGGTCAGATTCTTCCATCCTTTTTGAGCTGCCTGCATTATCACAGAGTCTGGGCACTGATGTCCCATTAGACATTTTGGTGACTCCTCTACAGGTTTGTATTGTTTTTTGTTATTTTTTTAAAAAATGTTTTTTCATTTCATTTTAAATCAAGACAAGAAATTACTGCCACCACAGTCCCTGGAATTTTCATTAGCTTAAGACCTTCCGCCCAAATGTAATTTGACTGACTGCCTTCTGGGTCCTTAAAATCGTAAAGGAACCCTTTGGTTTGTGTAACCGGGGAAGTTTGCATGCTCTAAAAGCCATTGGAAACCTCCAACATCACCTGGCGGTGAGCTCGAAGATGCTTGTGTGGGTGAAGCAGAAAGTGGGGTGATATAATCATCCCATTCTTGCCCTGTGATGGTCTGAATCTGGGTCAGGTCGCCCTTTTCAGGTCGTTCTTCATCTTCGTCACAGTTTACATGGTCGTGAACGGTTATTGAGGGTTAAACGCGTGGCTCTGAATGAAGCTGCTAAGCCAAACTTTTCCCTGTTGCTGCAGTCGATGAGTACGTAGAGAAGAAGCATGCATCCGAGCATTCTGCCGGTGAGAGATTGTCAGTGCACTTTTCGTGGAAAATCTTCAGATAGTCTGCCAACATCTGTCGGAGATCAGTCATTAATGCGAGTGCCACTTGTCTCGCCGCCTCCTGATGATGAAGGGGGTCATCACAGGGCTCCTCGTATGAATACTGTTCTTGGAAAGCTTCCTAGGACTGAGTTCGAGACACTGCTCTCTCTTGAAAAGAGTAATCTCTTTCCATGTAGGTATTGACCCAATTGTCCTCGTCGCCATCATCTTAGTATTTGACATGTAACTGGAAGGGACTGTAGGCCGGTCCGCAGAGGCCATCCTCCTCATGCATCCCCTCCCAAAAGATGCACAGCTGGTGTGGGGACGCTTTACCTGGGGGTGTCTGATCTGGATGAATGGTAACCTGAATACCTTCTTCTATTATATGCACAGTTTCCTGATGCGCCGTCAACAGGGCAGTCATTGAAGTGGTCGATGTTCTTTTCTGTTTATGAACAGTGGCCAGCTGAGAGGAGGTTGTCACTTTAGAAGCTTTCATTGACGGAAAAATGTCAATCGACGTCATTGTCGTTGAAAAAGAGGCAATGCTTTAGACAACGAAAAATTTGTCAAGAAGCTTGTCGACTATCTTGTCGACGCTTTACTCGTCCAAATTATACTCAACAATGGGTCAGTCATCGGTGTTTTATCTTTATAAGATGAATCCTTCTATGAAGGAGTTGAAAGATCAGACCTGATCCTTATTTGTTTCTTTTGAGAGGGAAGCGAAAAATCCGTCCTCCTCGATGATGTCAGCCTCAGCGATTTGACTGTGGCGTCTCGCCTTTTTTGACGGTTCTCTAGAGGAGACTAATTCTACAGGTCTCTGCTTGTTGTAGGGTGAAGATGCTTCCTGCCCCTCATTCCCAGATGTAGGATCCTCCAAAACCTTTTTCTTTTGGAGCCACAGAAGAAGCCTTAACTCCCCCATCTTTCAAGGTGTTAGCCGTACAAGTACGGCAATGCTTACAATCCTTAGGCCTGCGGTGGGGATACAAATGATATGGACATTCTTATGGGGATCCTCTGAGAATAATCGTGGTTTACTACACGGTCTCAAAAGATGTTTTTTAGAACCCTCCGACATGGCTGTTTTTGTCAGAGAATCACAGCTGAGTCTTTACCTTAAGCTTGCGTGAAGAAAAAACAAATATCTTTGAAGAGGCCAACATGACTGAAGAACTGAGCAGAGCTCAGGCAGACTCCCTCTCTCACGACCTGTGGTTAGAAATCTGAGGTATGGTGGCCCTGGGTAGGAAAGTGCTTAATGAGCTGCTCTCGGATTGGTTGAACTTTGGCTATTCTAAAACGATGTGACTTGGTTAACAATGTTACATGATTTAGTACTGCCTTCAATGCTTTCCCATGCACTGCTCGTAATTGCCACCGTGGGGCTCCCACTATAACGACGGGGAAGAGTCAAGCATGTGAATCTATCAAAGATTCACTACTGGAGAAGCAGAGGATCCCTGTGGGGACACCAGCAGCCAGTAGATTCCAAACTGCCAAGCAAAGTCAATGCTGCGAAAGAGACAGCAAAGCTAGACATCCTCTGCTGTCCCAACACATCCATCACAGCACACCCGAAGAGCATCGGTAACCTGGTAACCGAAGACACCATCAACAAGTCAGATGAATGGCAGGGAATGCAATACGGGCAAATGGCCTAACAAGATTTGTCTTCCCCCCAAAAAATTAATGATAATAATGAATCAGCTTTAGGGAGTTTTTTTTCTTTTTTTTTTTACTCAACCATTGAGGCACACAACCATTGCTGGATGATGAACAGCACAGAGTCGGGTTTAAATGGCATTCGGACATCCTCTCAGATGTATTTCAGGGACATTGTGCTGCGAGTGACCTGTTCACTGGTGACCTTTGGGAAATGCTGCTTTTTGGGGTTTTGGTCGAATCCCTGAGGGGATCAATGTATGTGAAGACTGAGTAATGGGACTAAACTTTGTGGGAGCCCGAAGGGCGTGGATACAAGGGTTGGTGCGGGTTCTTCTGTCTTCACGAGTTATTTTCGGTTTGTTTAAATGTCCTTATTTCAAAGGAGGAAGTGCCCCTGGGCTGGTGATGGGTATTGCATGAACGATGCTGAGCCACTGAAACCACCTCCATCCATGGGAAGTCCTGCCTGGCGCCTCCCGCAAGGGCGGCAGAGGGTGGAACATCCTCCCGTGGCCTCAGATCTGTGTAAAGTACCAGCCAAGCAACAGAGGAGGCAGGGATGGAGAGCTTGTGTGAAAGAAATGTCATCCTTTAAACTCAAGATGGACCAGGGGGTTAATTCGGTCATGTTTGGCTCATGTCACTGGAGGTTTGTGGTACGAAAACATTCAAAGAAACACGTGTAGACAAACTTGTATGCAGTAATATTTACACAAACCAAAGGTGGGTTTTACTCGCACTGACTGCATGGTTTTGAAAACGCCTTTTGACAGAGCGCCTCCCCAATTGGGGGGGTGCGGCGCTTAGTGCCCGGGGCCGCCGTGGCCCGAGCCCTGTACGCTAGTCTTACGTTTTCTGGCCTTGGCACTTCCGGAGGCCGCACGTGTAACTTCCGGCCGCCTGCGCCGCCCCCTCCATTGGGGGGTATTAAAGTGCCCCCCAGATCAGGCCTCAGCCTTTTTAGTGGAGACGGCGTGGGCGGCACGGCCAGTGAACGGCGTTATGATCGGCGATATGGCCCAACAACGAGAGCTCGTGTCTTTAGGGTTAACAAGCAAATGTTCGAATCCTAGTCTCTGCCCGTCGTTTTCCGGTGATCGGCGCCATGAAGAAGGACATGGAGGACGCTGACATGATGCTGTGGACGGAGGCGGACTTTGAGGAGAAGTGCACGCCAGGGACCCCGTGGCCAAAGCGACCACTGCCACCCAGGCCGAGGCAAAAAATTAAAAAAATAAAATAAAAATAAAAATCCCAGCAGGAATCAATAGCAATGTGCATCAAAGGAAAGGATTAAAAGTTCAACTGTGATTGTTAAAATCACACAGTAATCCCTGGTGTGCCAGAAAGGGGTACACGTCCGAACTGCACAGTATGAAACTAGAAAATCTGGGATCATTCCTGGCTTTCCTGCGTAAGCAAATTGTCTGATCCTACCCTACTTTATTTCACAGAAGCTCCGTTTTTGTTCATTTTCACACACATATCACCTTCAAATTTGTGCTTTAAGGGTGTGCGCTCTTAGTTGGGTAAAGCGCCTGTCTGATAAATAGGAGGTCACGAGTTCAGATCTCAGCAGTGCCTAAACTTTTCATTGTTAGCATCGTCATTAGGGCGGGAATTGTTCCAGTGCATGTTTAAAAGCTCAATTTTAATAATACTTCTCGAAGCGGAGATCCAATATAATGTACTAAGATGAAACTCTTTACCTGTTAGAGAAATACACTTGAGTGTTAAGGAGAGTTTAGCACATGTTACACGAGGTTAGTTGCATGAATTACAGCCATATAGTTCCAAGGCCCGGCTCGTGCTGAGTCTTATAGCCCGAGTCGACCCTTGTCTCGGCTCAGCTCCCCTTGTTAATCTGTTGGATGCCAGTAAGATATCTCATTAGATCAAGTCACTTGCTAAGGAAACATGTGACCTGAAAGCTACACTTGTGAGTCCCTGCTCCATAGCTCAGCAGCTTTACCCCTCTGTTGTACAGATGTGTGCAATCCTAAGCAGCATACATTCAGTCTCATTAAGATCTGTGCTTTAAATGGGCTGTTACGGTCTGGTACTGAGTACTGGCACTTTTTATGTTTAGAGGGAGAATACCTGCACTTATCAAGCTAAACGCAATACTTTTAATTGAAGACTACCGGCATTTCTCAAAAACAAGCAGGCACTCTGCTACAGAGTACCTGCACTTCTAATTTTCCATTTCAAGCACTGAGTAAGATAGCTCAGTGGGCTCATGCAATCACTGCTTTGGCATGTACTCCAAGTCAGACTTTTAGTTTCCCAAGCTCCCACCACAAAACTAAGGGCTTTCAGTAGCTTTAAATAATAGGTGTTAATTTTGTCATTACCTCATTTTCCTATGCCCAATTGTAGGGGGACAGGAAGTGGGGGAGGTGGAAGCCACAGGACCTTTCCACCCAGTCATCCACCCATGTTCACGGCCACTGACAGGGATGAGTGCTGGGTGTAGGGTGGTAAAAAATCATTGCTAATTAGCAACTAGGCAACAAAAAGGATACAGCAGCCAGGTCCTGCAATAGAACAGAAAATAGAACACCACCTCAGCTTTTCTTCTGAATTCATGCCCTCATTATCTGCCCGTCGAGCGCCACCCCCTGCTAAACTTGTTTTCCTAAAGCCAGGTGGAGCAGACTTAAAGGCCCCAGAATCAATATGAGGTCTGCCCTGGGCCCGCTCTGGGCGGCTGGTGTTTGCAAGGAGTTAAACGGGCAAAAAAAAAACAAAAAAATCTGGCCAGTGGCGAGCGCAGCGCCCCTCTTCGTCCCTGCCCGGAAAGGCCGATCCGAGGCGGTTATTTGGGGTTGGGAAGGTAGCGAAGGAGTGCTTTGGAATGGTGGTTTGCATTTTAAGATTTTGCTTGAAGACACATTTTTCCTCTGATTTCTTAGGAATGTAACTTTGTAGTCCAAAGAACCACAAGTGAGGCTCCCCAATGAGCTTCTTACATATTTTACTGGCAGATGCTTGGGTAGCCGGCCTCTGGGGTAGGTTGGTTGGTGAGAGATCGCACAATGTTAACACTTCATGGTGTGTTGGAAGAGCCCTTGCTCCGCGTGAGTTCCATGCTGGGAGAGCTGGTTAGTAGCTATGGGGTTACAAATCTTTCATTCACTGCAGGTGCCCAGCTGATGAATTTCGGTCAAAGATGCTGGTGGTGGCCGCTCCCGTAATAAATAGCTACCTATGGAGATGACGATCATCACAGGCTGTATTGTTGACACTATCCCGGAAGAGGACAAATGCTCGTGTGTAGACATGCATCGTCAGTTTTGTAGGTTCGCCTACACACAAAAAAAAAAAAAAAAAAAAATAATTACTTAGAGGTGGGGGAAACCTCATTAATTCCTCCCTCCCCCCCCCCCCCCATAGAACGTCTCGCAGGGGATGCGGCCACAATTTCCGTGGAGATGGGCTCCCGTGGACACTGTTATGCTGTTATACTGAGGGCTCCTTCGTTTTTTTTTTTTTTTTTTTTTTTTTGCTGCAGCCCGCAGAAGGCACTGTTAGATACATTGGGTACCCCCCCTTGTGCTATGCCTCGCACAGAGTATAATATGGAGCTACAGGCACAATAATACCAAATGTTCATATAACCCAAGTTGGGTCTACCTGAAGCGCCCTGTCTATGAATGGCCTACACAACCATGTTGTTGTCCTGGACTGCCGGTCCAACTCCTCCGAGCCGGTCACGACCTAAGAGAGGGTGAGGGACAGCCATTACAATTTTGAACTGCACATGGCGCCCCCCCCGTATCCCGGTAGATAAATTGGGGATTGTCCATGGTGGTTCGGCAAAAATTCTGGTGCCCTAAAGGGTGCGTGGTTTGATAATGGTTTTCTTCAGACAGGGCGACTGCCTTGGGAGCAGCTGGAGTGGCCCAGCTGGTTATGTGCCAGTCATTCCGTAGAAGGGCAACTGCTGGGAAATTGAATGCCAGTGGCCGGTGGTCATTCGTCTGCTATTGATGTTATAGTCGGTCTGTGCTGCAATGACACAAAGCTATATGCGCTGTGCTTCACTTCTGTACGACATACTCATGCTTGTTTCCTTTGTTTCAGTAGCAGAACGTATTAAATGGTATGGGTGCTCGGTCACTCCTGTGTCCGGCTGGCGGCTTCCAGGTTGCTACCGCTCCACAAGCCTCAGCCGGGCATTGGTTTTGCAGCGTACCCAGTGGTGTGGGATCGGTGCTCTGAGACATGCAGCTGCAGCAACTGGTCCAGTCGGTGCAGGGGTACGGGGGACTTCTGTTCCCGGAACTCATTGCCGTACAGAGGGGAGACTTGGACCTGGGAGAGGCAAGTATACCATGGTAGTGCCTTGGTCCAGGGTGCACGGGGAACATCCCACACAGTCTGTTTGAGGGTGCGGTCAGGTACTTTTCTCTGACGGGGGCACAGACTGTTGCCTTGAGGACAACTGGGCCTTTTCCTACAGTTCGGTTGGGGGTGGGGAGGGCGAAGGACCTCTGGGCCCCTGGTCGCCCTCGTGGCGGGAAATGAGATAATACATTCACCCTAAGCAACAGAGGGGTACCCAAGGCAGGGTACCCTGGATAACACCGAAGGTAGGATCCTGCAGTCCTGAATCAACCGGTGGATGTACACACCAGCTTGGGGGTTAGGGTGCCCAGATCGCTGGGGTGGGCACGGGGCTCCTGCTCCTGGCCACCCTGTTGCACCCCCACGGCAGCTTGGTGTTGGGGTGGGGGCGGAACCCGGAGCACGAGGACAAGGGACGTTGAGGTGTTGGGAACCGCCCCCCCAAGGATACAGGTGAAGTACGGTTCACCTGTGTGGTCCAACGGTGTTCGGGACGCAGGAGGATCCTTGAATGTGTCGTTATCGTGATTTATGACAGGATTGAATTTTGATTTACAGGAAATGTTTTTTATGATTTGTGATTTTAAGTACTTGTCATTTGTAAATAAAATTATTCTAATGCCAAAAACAATCAGACTCTGTCGGTCTTCGTTTGGCGGGTGTCGGGGCGGGGGCCTACTGGAGGCATCCGGGTACTATTGTAATACAGACTCCTCGCATAGTGGGCACCTGCCTTTGCTTTGGCATGGAAGGCGTCCTTAAGGATTCTTCTGAGATTCTCAAAAGAGACAGTGATCACTGAAAGGAAGGGACAGTTCATAGTGTGAAAACTTGTAAAAGGAGTTGCCAACATCCCACCTCAAAACCTAGATCACACAGTATAGGACCCGTCCGTCATTTGAGCCACACGACTGATTATTCAAGTAGTTTTCTGCCAGGGAGGCTTTCTTGAAAATAATCCTGATTTCTATGAATAGACCTTGCATTTCCTGGGAGGCGTCGGCCAAGCATTAACGCATTAGATTGTGCTCGGCTGCACGAGGAGGGGTGTGTGGCAATGCGCCTCGTGAGGTGCATGATTGCAGCACCCAGGGCCATCTGAAGGGTTTTGGGGCCCTGTGCAAAGAATATTTTGGGGCCCTCTATTTGCAGGGAATTAGACCTGTATTTCGTATTCTCTGCTAACTCAAACCCACATGATGCGAAACTATACTGAATTATACTTTGATTTTAATACAAAAACAGCTGAAACTTTTTCTTGGGACCCAATACAGTGTGCAGTGAAAGTCAGAAGCAGAGATGGGCAGAGGCTCTGGTTCAGTGGGAGAAAGATCTCCTTCCCAGAAGGCCCCTTGGAAAGTGGGGGCCCCGGGACAGTTCCCCACTTTGTCTCTGGTACCACCCAAGCCTTGCTGCTTCAGTCCCATTAAGGTTCGCCAGGGAGAGGCGCGGCTGGCACCTACGGGCCCATCTGTGCCACGCTCTCCGCGTGGGACCAAGGCTGCGGTGCCTGGTGCCAGCTATGCCAGGAGGGCACGCTCTGCCAGAGCCCTTCCCTTGAATGTTCACGTGTGGCACCAGATCTCGCGTCCGTGTGACAGGGAACAAGCCTCGGCACCTCCACAGGATGATGTGTGATGTCAGAATGAGGCCAAGTGTCAAGAAATTGGATGTGGAAAGTATTTTTTTCAGTGCAGTGATGTCAGCTCGTGATCAGAGGCGCCTTTGCGTCAGATATTGAAAGGGTATCTCTTTAGTCATGTTTTTTTTAAAGCGTATTCCCCAAGAAGACGATGGGGAGACCCTCCATTGGACGCACAGGTGGAGCGGCACCCAGGGTGGTCACAGGTCCCCATCCAGGCACCGGATCCACTCTCTGGGAGTTGCAGGATCACACGGTGGGGCAGCAGGCGACCAAGTCACGCATCACGGGGCCTCTTTCTCCTCGGGCATTACAATGAAAGCCCCGGTGCTCACCAAAGGCGGGCCTTACCACAGACCACGGGGTACTTTGTGGCACGCGACCCGCCGCCCCCGGCCACTCAGCCCACTTGTCACTTTTCTGTTAAACGCAGGTGAGATTCGCCTCTTCGTGCTGAGGACATCAGGGGTCTTTGTGGGGTTTGGGGGGGGGGGGTCATTCGTTGAAGAATTGCAGTCACTAGAAATGCAGAGTGGACTCTCAGAAAAGAGACTTTTAGAAAAGCTGGCGCCTTGGAGCCTCAACAATCCTTCTGGGCTTCCAGAATCAGTCACCCGAAGCCAACTGACGCATGTGTGTTATTTTTCGTTTATGGAGGCGGGGCAGAGCTTTAAATATGCCGGTGCTGTCCGGTACCGAGTTCCTGCAATTGTTTAGACTGAAAGAGAGAGCGCCTGCACTTCTCAGCACCGCCGTAATACATTAATGGGGCACTTCTTAGGCGCTAACAGGTACTCCAAAAAGTTAGTAGCTGAACTTTTGTAGTTACATTTAAAGCACTAGAGACGGGTGTGGGTGCGTTGGATGTTGATGCCAGCGGCAACTTCAACTCAGATGTAGCCAGCCCTTATGCCAGGTTGGCAGCGGGTGCCGGCCCTAAGATGTACATTCATTCAGCAGGACTCGATAACTGAGATCCGAGGCAGAACGGAATAGCGTGAGAGGGGCAGACGGCCCAGCAGGTACAGAGAGGAGGGCGCCTAGGGTGAGTGACATCTCCTCATAGCCCCGCACAGCTGCCCCCAGCAGCAGATTCCAGAGCTCAGGGTGGGGCATGCGGGGCGGCGGGTGCGGGCGCCCCAGGCACTGTGACGAGCACTTAGGCCCTGTCCGTCAAGGATGGTTGTCCCGGAAGGAGATCCGAAGCCAACCCTCTGCAGAGAGGGTCCTTCACCAGCTCTCAGCGGGAATGGGTAGGGTGACGTCAGAGACGCAACGCTACGGACTTCAGGATGACCATGTGCTCGGATAATAAATGATGTATCTCAGGGCCCCCGAGACTGTCCTGGACACCCAAAGACCAGGGAGAGAAGCACATTCTGAAGGCACTTAACCCCATGCGGATGAGATGCCACCCACGATCGGCCATGAAGAGGGACACGGATGAATGAATACGCGAAGAATCATTCATGCATCCGTCCTTGCCTCGTTAGTGTGCAGCTGAAATCCCTTTAACCAAACTCTGGTTTCGCACCTATAGGACGGGAGACCCTGGTGCCTCCAGCGCGATCTGCGAGGACCAGATGCACCAAGACCAGAACTCTGCTGGATGCAGCCATCGGACAGGGGCCTGGGGTCTGGCGTCTGCCCACTCGCCGACAGGGGCCTGGCGTCTGCCCACTCGCCGACAGGGGCCTGGCGTCTGCCCACTCGCCGACAGGGGCCTGGCGTCTGCCCACTCGCCGACAGGGGCCTGGGGCCTGGCGTCTGCCCACTCGCCGACAGGGGCCTGGGGCCTGGCGTCTGCCCACTCGCCGACAGGGGCCTGGCGTCTGCCCACTCGCCGACAGGGGCCTGGCGTCTGCCCACTCGCCGACAGGGGCCTGGCGTCTGCCCACTCGCCGGTATGAAGTCCGGGACAAGCAGGTGGGGGAGGAAGCGGTCAAAGGGGGGGGTGAGGGGTGAAGCAGGGACCCAACAGGATCCCCAAGGAAGGATTATCTGTGTAAGTCTGGCTACTGAGATCAACCACTGAGCTCTTCTTTCAAGCAGAGAGGCCTCCTCCCTCAGAGCACCCCGGCTAGGCCTTGGAGTTAGTAGGCGGACATGTCTCTTGGTCATGAAGGAGCTGCAGGCCGGGCTCACTCTCTCACTTCTGATCCCCAGGGGGGCGCTGGCTCGGTGCCTTCCCTTGGGTGGGAGATGCTCCATCTTCATGTAGATGGTCACCAGCGCTAACACTGGTCTCGCGTTAGTCGGAGGAATTTGCCTTTTCCTCACTTTCTAGCTCTCGCGATGCCCGTGGAGTCGGAAAGACACCTTCGCTCCCTGGACTCCCCGGAGGCTTCGGGCAACCAAAGAACTATTTTGGAAAAAAAATCTAAATCTTCCCAACTGTGAGTGTTGGCACAATCAGCGTTGGTGTGTGGGTGACCCGTGGCCTCCGCTGGGCGGCGCTCTGCTCAGACGGGTTCATCTCTTGCTGGAAAAAAATACTATTTTAGAAAATTGTACTGGTTCTGCAGCACTGACAGCCGGGACCGGTTAATCACATCAAGTGGCTCTGGAGAGCTTCACAGCGTAAAAACCTCATGGGTTGGAATATTAACTCCGGGAAAACTGAAGCTCTCTAATGGTTGGAATGAAAGCAGATTACCTCCTTGAAATCCATCTGCATTTTACAAGTAAATGGAGATTTAGAGAGTAAATGGAACAGTAGGGACTGGACCTACCTGAACGCTGTGGACTCTTACTAAAGGGCTCCGCCCAGCAGGTCTGGATGCACCCCCGGGTGGGTGGTGAGAAGCTAAGCTGAGCCAGAGAAGTGGGAGCGATGGTGGACACCACCGTCCCGTAGCGTTCCCCTTCTCGGCCCTCCGCTACACGCCACAAAAACCCAGCTTACGTCCAATACGGTGGATCCCATCTGGAACCCCGCTAAAGGATAACCCCAAAAATCCAGGAGCAAGCCAAGGGTCTGCAAAAGGCTTCACTGTGGTATCTTCAGGCAGAAGTATCAGAAATCAGTCCACACCTCAGGCACGGACCCTTGTACCACAATGTCTGTGATGCAAACCATGTGCAGTGTGTAGAACAGGCCCAGGAGAACTGACCCAGGCCTGGCTCTCAGGATGTTCACGTGAGGTGCACAGAGTGTAAGCGGCAGCTCATTTACACCAAGTGTTCATTCTGAAAACCCAGGGTGGATCAAGCCCACCAGGACCCCGGTCTTGAGACACTTACCGTGGAGCGGTACAGCCTTGGGAATGACTGCCAGCCCCCCAGGAACTGCTCAACGCTGCAAATCACCTTTCTCCTGGTTTCAAATAGTCTTCTTTGGCACAAGTGCACAAGAGGTTGGCACAAGTGCACAAGAGGTTGGCACCAAGGGCCTGGGTGAGAGTACTTCTAGGCACTGGCAGGGAGGAGGCATCTATTTTTGTCCTCCAGACTAATTATAGACACACAGGAGCAGTTGGATTTTAAGTCTCCAGGGATCGTTTGGCAAAGGGAAACGTCCTTAACAACGCGTTGTGTACAACACAGACGTTTCCCACGCAAGCGTAACCACGCTTGCCGGAACAACGCGTGGCTTTTTCAGTGGCTTAACCACGCATGTGACAAACTTCACATATGAGTGGTTAAGGCACACAAAAAGCCATGCGTTGTTCGGGAGAGGACGCAGGTGACGGGGTGAGGTAAGTGGGGCTGAGCATGGGTGGGGGGGTGGATTAAGGGATTGGGTTGGGGTAGGGGATGGATATTTTGTTTTTCCAAGGGAGGAACTTTTTTTTTTTTTCTTTTAGTGCTTAGGGTGGTGGGGTCGGGCTATATTTTTTTTAGGGGTGGGAGTTGGAGGAGTTTAGATATTTTTTTACTTAGGGCTTAGGGTTGGGTAGTTTATTTTTAAAGGCGGGGGAGTTTAAGGAAGGGCGGGAGGAAAGCAGCATGAAGAATAGGGACAGGATGCAGTGAGACAAGTGGGGTTGGTGGTAGTTTGTAGGGGTGGGGTGGATTTAGGGCTTTGGGTGGGGTGTCAGTATTTTAGTTTTTGGGGCAGGGGTAGTTCTTTTTTGGGATCAGGACAGGTGGGGGTTCGGGTAGTTTGGTTTATAGGAGCGGGGTGGGGTGTGGGGAGTTTTTTTCTTTTTTAGGGCTCAGGGCGGGTGAGGGTATCGGGGTAGTTTAGTTTTATTGGGCAGAAGTGGCAAGACTTTTTTTTTTTTTTTTTTTTTAAAGAGTTCGGGGTGGTTGGAGGGGAGTCAGGGTTCTATAGTTTTCAGGGGAAGGGGTGTGGGGGTTGGGAAATATATATATATTTATTTTTTTCAGTGCTCAGGGTGAGTCTGGGTACTTTAGGTATTAGAGGTGGGGATAGTTTTGGGCCTCATTGTGTGACAGAACCATACATGCCGTTTAGCGTGCCACTTTTACTAGGCATGCCTTTACAAGGAAATTTGTTAAGGCATGCGTGGTAAAGGCATGCGTGGAAACGACACGGTTGTGGTTCTGACTGCATTGTTAAGGCATGAGTTGTTCCAGCATGCGTAGTTCTATCATACAACCTTTGTCAAACATTCGCCAAACGTCCACGGATCCAGGACATGTTCCAGGCCGGTTCATGCTGGCAAGAGGCACAGCAAGCGCCTTGAAGCTGTACCACTCACGAATCAGATCTTTTGAAATAGAATAAAATACTGGACTCTGCTTCTTCATGGATTGCCTAGCACTCTAAAAGACTATAGGTAAAAAGAAACATTTAACATTAAAAAATATTTAAAAAAATAAAAATACAGCTAAGCGCTATAACCAAACAAATGCCAAGTGCTACAAGAAAGAAAAAGAAAGTGTTAAGAAAGGCATCAGTATGAGTAAAATTCCTCTAAATCTATAAACAATGAGCATCAAACACTCGGCCGCCCTCAGGCACCAGTTAAAAGGAAGAAGAGATCGTCAAGCCTTGTGCTCGGACAGCTGACGGTGCTCGAGGGAAGCTTGTGGTAGGGAAGAAGTAGGGAATGAAATGAAAGAATGCAGGTTCTTCTATCCAGTGAACTCCTCTAATAATGGGAAATGAGAATTCAAGAGGCAGGATCTTAGCAACGCATTGACAGCCATCCACCGAGACAAGACCACAGAGAGCCTTCCGGCGCACAGGCCACTAAAATACTAGAAAATTAAACTGTGGCAAGGCTCAATCCACAGTTCACCAAGGTGCCCTCCCTTTCTTCCTTTTTATTTACTGATCAGAGTTGAATCACAAAATTAAACAAGCATTGGCAGAGCAAATAGGTGTCACTTTTTTTTTTTTTTTAACGTTAAACCATGTTACACAGCAGCTCAACTGTCGTGCAAACAAAAAAAAAAAAAAAAAAAAAAAACAACAATGAAAAAGCTTACAGATATTTCATAGGCAAAACCTATTAGCTTTGCCAATGCTTGTTGGAACTTGCTGCGTGCCTCCAGAGCTTAGGATAATTGGCCTACTGATATATCTTGGTTAAGGTTGGGTTGTACCTTTTGATGTGCTAAGTCTTTTGTTATAAAAAGCCCCGTTTGGGCTTTTCAATCAAGTGGCAGCGTACATATTGTTCAATGAGCATTGATGTCACACGCATCAATGGTGTTGGTGTGGCGCCACTGAAGCCCAAGGAATGAGGCAGCAGACGGACTGAGCACACAGTGGTCGGTACCAACACCTACTGCATGACTTTTACATTTTCCACCCCCTCTTCTTCACAGTGAATACTGTGTAATTGCTACAACAGATTTATGTTTGAGGTTCACTTTGTAAAGTGGCATTCGAATGCTATGAACAATAACGTTTCGGGGTGAGATCCAAACTTTTAAAAAACAAGCTTTTAATAGAGAAGTGCAGGTACTCCCTCTGCAACAAAAGCGAGAAAAGTGGCAAACAAAGAATGAGTAGCCTGTGGTGGCGGCATGTGCAGGGGATTAAAAAGAAAAGCTCGGACAATCTTAGGCGGCCTGGTGTGAGGGGGGATTGACAAAGTTTGACCAAGTACCTCCAGGACATACATCACGCACCCTCGTACACAGTGGAAGTAAACAAAAAAGTATCGGTGGAAGCACATGGTCAGTAGAAGGACACTGACCATTAGCCAATGGCAGTGACCAGAAGGAGTACTTGGTCTCGAGCCAACAGAACGGCAGGACGGCAAAGCAGCAGAAAGTGAAAGCGAAAGCATACTGGCCAATCAGAAAGGAAATTTGAGAGACGTTGGGAATAAGCCAATGGTAAGTTCAGGTGAGTAAGGGGCTGGTTCTAAGCCCCATTGAAGTTTTTTTAATTTTTATTCACAGTAGATTTCACAAGCAGCGCGCAAGCAGGCGAAACCAAAACAATGGTAATGCAAAAGTGTTTCTTTTCAAAAGCAGTGGGAAAGCATCAAGAAGGGCACGGGTGGGGTAAGCAGTATGCGCAGCCGAGGAGCAGAAGCAATATGGAAGGTGTGGGAGGAGCACAGAACACAAGCGAGAGCAACAAGGAGGGCAGTGGGGGAAGAGAAGCACGGGCGAGACAGCAATATGAAGCCGGGGGACGCATGCGGGCGAGTGAGAAAGCAACGTGGAGGGAGGCAAGGGCACAGGCGATACAGAGAAGTGCCGATGGGCGGAAAGAAGCAAACGAGGGAATCTGCTGGAAACCACATACATTCTCATGCGGTACTTAAAAAAAAAAAAAACTAGTTTCCTAAAAGTGAGTAGTGAAAGGACAAGTAAAGAGGTTATGCTCCAGGGAATGCGCAAGACCGACAATGCAAGCCATCAAGAAGCAAGCACATGACACTACCAACAAATCTAAAAAATAGTTTGTAATGGACACTACCGTAAATCCACTGGAAGCTAACAACGGGTCGATCGCAAACCGACCGCTTACATTGTATGGCAGACAAGAGCAAAACGCAACAAAGGAGGAGCAGGGAAAGGCTGGTAAAGAAAAAGAAAGTGGGCATATAGGAATGGATTCAATTTTGTAAGTGCAACTTCTCTGACCAGACGCTGCTGCTGCAGACGTTAACAGTGATAAAGACTGTATATCCAGGGTTGGACTATTGACGCTGCCCTAAAATCTATACGACTTGTACTGATTTGCGACTTTACAAGATTAACGGCCTGATTTATATTTTGGCGGAGGGTTACTCCATCACAATGGTAACAGATAATATAAAATTCCAATATGTCCTATGGGATTTATATTTCAGCGTACGGGATATTCGTCACCGCTGTGACTGAGTAACTCATCCGCCGAGATATAAATCAGGCCCTAATCTCCCCACACAGATACATTTTCAGAATGCATGCTAAGTTTTGTAACAATAGCTATGAAAAATTGACAGTTCCCAACAAAAACACATGTATTTGACACCATTCATTATTCTGAAGGATGAAATGAATCACTCTTACCGTGGTGATGCAGGACATCTCCTTGTTGAGCAGCCAGGGGAGGGAAAGCTGGCCCTCTCCCCGGTAGCAGGACTGGATGCGCTCCCTGATCCGGGTGTTGATCTCGCTCAGTGTGAAAAGGCAGAGCACCGACTCGCGTGGCGGGTTGGAGCGGTTCTTTTGACCCTGGGAGAAAACGGTGAAGAGCACATCCTCGTCCTCGGAGATGCCAAGCGACTCCGCCAGCAGCTTGCCTGGCTTGCTCAGGTAGGCACTCTGGATTAGCCGATACTCCACGCCGTCCTTGGTGCAGCCGATGGGGAACTCCACGTAGGAATAGAACTCGCGGTCTCCCGAGCACATGCGCACTATCTTGGAAGTGAAGAACTTCTCTCCAGTGGAGTCCAGCAGGGTCTGCTGGGTATCCAGCTGCAGGGTTAGGAAATAGACAAACTGCTTGCTGACAAAACCATACACGTAGTAGATGTCGAAGGCTGGGTAGAGGGAAAGTGTATCGGAGGGGATCCTGATCTGGGAGGAAACAAACTCATCTTGGTATACCAGACTAAACATCTCAACGCTCTCCTCATCCTTGATCAGCTTACGGCTGGACAAGGTGGGGAAATACTCGGACTTGCCGTCAGTGGATGTGCCAATGAAGAGCTTGCTGAGGTCCTCTCCTTGTTCCACGATGACCCCAGCCATGGTGTCCGGCTCCCTCACCCCGGACAGGTAGTGCTCCTTTCGATGGTGGGGCTCCCCTAGCTTGAAGAGGTTGTCCAGCTGGAGAAACTGGCAAATCCCTTGCCAGATGCTGCCACAGGCCACCAGCCGCTTCCCGGTGTAGTCGATGAGCAGCAGCTTGTTCACGTTATCAGCTGGTGAGAGTTTGTGGGCACAAAGGCGCACGCTGGGTGGTGGGTAGCAACTAGAGTTGTCCTCGATGGGACCAGTCATGTGAGCCCTCATCTCCGTCAGGTTGGAGGTCAGCTGGTATATCCAATTCACCGCTCCCACGTACACTTCGCCGGTCTCCCTGTGCACTGCCAAGTGGGTCAGCGTGGTGTCTGCCACTGCAAATGTCCGGAAGCCAGTGCTGCTGGTGGCTGTAGCATCATTCAAGAGAAGGAGCGCAGCAGTCAAGAGGATCCCAGAGAGCCTAACTTGAAATTTGGTCCCCATGTTTTAACCAGCAGCCACCTCCTCTGGTACTCCGCTGCCAACGACACCACTAGGAGTCCGCGGTGAACAGCCAGGTCCAAGACCAGTGCCCTCCACATTCAGACTGTTAGCACCTGAAAGGAGGAAACAAACTGAAAGTTAGCCTTTTGTGATCAAAGATGTCAGCCAATAAACAGAGTGGAGTTGAAGAAAAGGTGATGCAAGATTGAATCAAATGGTTCAGCGAGATGGTAGAGCAACACGCCTCTATGGACGCACACGCAGTCGATACTGCGGTACCAGAAATGACATGGGCCTGCCACCCTCCGTTGCATGGTCAGCCAGAGCATCCTTAATGCACGTTCAAGGCATTCCCCCGTGTCTACTGCAGGGTTCTCTGTGCAGAAATGTCCAAGGAACTCTTTAACCACCAACTAAAACCTCAAACCCCGCTCGACACTAGGCTAGTGGACGCTAATGGAATATTTTGCACAAAGCTCATTCTCAAACTGCATTACTGCCAAGTGCTCACGCTTCATTGAAAATGTCAACTTCAGTTAAATTTCACATGGATGCACATCATTGCACATGAAAGAGAGAATATCCCAGGACAAGACTCCTGAGACCCCCTTCCTTGAATCAATAAAGACCACATGAACAAAAGATCATTCTGTATTTCAGCCTCTAGGGGATGAAACAAACTGACAGACCCAGCACTGAGAGAAACCACCTCACCATCAGAGAAGACAAGTCTAGACTGTGGGAGCACCTGCTGGGACTCAGTCTGCAATCTCCAACTCATGGAGACCTCCAGGCCCAAATCTAAGCATGAACCATCCAGTAAATGCTGCTGCTTCACATACCTCCTATGTTGAGAGGTTGTCTGTACTTTACCATACTCTCAGTCCGACTCTTTCAATCTCCTACCTGCTTCCCTCGACCCAGACCTCGGCCTTGTGCCGGTGAGTGGCAGGGCGTCACAATGGAACGACAGGTCAGCCACTAGGCAAGACGCATCCCAAACCTTTCCTACTATCATGACTCTCAAACGACTTTCCAAACTCTTCCCTCCTATCTAATTCTTCCAACAAAGAGGCGCACTCGTCCACCACATCTTCCCTTTACTAATCCAGCTCGGTTAATCTAGCCCTTTTCAGATTACTACTAAACGCATGGGATCGCAAGAGCGCAAACCTAAGCTGACCAAAACTCATCCTACAAGGCGAGAGGACATACTCCGAACCACTCCTTGTTTACATCTAGCCTTTGGTTCGGGAGTACTGTGTTACTCGCCGCAGTACACTTCACGCCTCACCAGAAGTAGTACCTTCTATATGAATACAGTTTACAATTACCAATACTAGTAAGTAGGCGTTTGCAAATTGAAAGCAGTTCTCTAACACATTACGTATCAAACAGTTCACTTGTAACTGGACAGCCCCAGACAAAGCGCAATGCGCCTAACGCCACAGATCGAAAAGTTAGAGAACACATCTTGGTAGCAAGATTACTCGGCCGTTACCCTTACGCACTGCGTGTGATGCATACGACTATTAGTCCCAGCAAGGACAGGGTGTGTGCAGCAGACTCATGGTGGGCCCAAGCCACCGAGAGTTGTCACCTGGAACAGAAGATGTGTCTTGCTCTCAACAACCACATGATTGGCAGCCTGTGAACTTTGACTCTTAAAACTACCTTGGACTCCAGCTCATTTGGGCATTAGTTGAAAACATTCTTATTTCAGACACTTGCACAAACCACGTTGTACATGGCAGGGTCCAGCCTGGCCTTCAAGAGCACTGAGTATCATTCAGAAGCTAATTCTAAACAAATGTTCACACCACAGATGATGCTATTTCAATGAGTACTCTTGAAGGTCAGTGTTCGCTGATGGGTGCATTTTGGTGTCTATTTCTTCCACCTTCCACCTTACATGGCAAGAAAGCCTGACCCTTTATGAATATCACCAAGATCTTTTATGCTGTTGGGCACGGCACAGATTGGCCCCTCTCTCTGATCAGGGTTTGCGTGAGGCAACTGCAGCATTAGGCTGGTACCTTGCCTGTTCACTGTTTACGGGTAATCTACCTGTGCTGTCCTCAAGACTGGCACCAAGGACATCATGAAACCTTGGTGTCCTGCAGCTTCTGTAGGCAAAGGACAGTCTCTCTGCAGAATGCCAGAGTGAGTACAGCAATTTGGGGGTGGGGGGCAGCGATGCACCACTGGGGAATCTGATAGCAGCAGAGGATGTTCTGAAGACCTGAGAAACTCAAACTTAGGGCCTGATTTAGAACTCGGCGGATGGGTTACTCTGTCACAACGGTGATGTTACCGCTGAAATTCTAAATCCCATCATATTATGGGATTTAGACTTCAGAGGGTGGGCTATGTGTCACAGGCCCTAAATCTTGTAAGTATTGCGTGCTGTAGAGGTCCGCTGATGACCTAGGAGCTTTGCAGTCACTAATGCGTAGACGAAAACGCCCACCAGCCTGGCCTGGTGCAGCCTCCTGCCTCGCGATATGCACTTCCCCATCTTTGAGATCGGCTGGGCTCTGAAAACACGCTCGCGCGAGGTGAAGCAGAAGGAGGTGTGTCCATCGACAGTATATGCTCCCGGATTTATGGTATTTTCTTCTTTTTTTACAAAAAATATTTGTCTGTATTTTACAATTTTTATTTTTTGGTCATCTTATCAGTATTTATCTGGATTTAACCCAAAAAATTGCCCTCATACCTTGATGCCTGTCCAGTTTTCTGATATTGATGGCCAAATATAATAAACAAATAAAATTTGCATAATAGCACAAACAAATTTGAAAATACGGAGTCACTGAAGGAAATATCATGTTTTTTTAAATTCCACATGCTGTCAATCTGCACAAATATTGGCTGGGACTTCATGAGCAATTTGTAAAGACTGAAAAAATACCAACTTTTCTATATTTTTTTCAGTTTTAAAAATAAATACAGACAGGAAACACATTGTTTTTTCTCTGTGTATTTATCTGTAAAAATGGAAAACTGGGAGCCTTCATACAAATACATTGGTAACACCGTTAACATCTGCAGGAACCCACAAACACCCAGCGGCCGATCCGGGAGCCTCTTCTACAGGACCTGGTGCTGCTATCCAGTTTTCAAGTTTCAGTGGGCAAAATAGAGATTATTTCTCATATCCCACCATCCGTTTGTAATTATTTGTTTTCGGCAGCAGGAGTCTGATATGCTCATCCGAACAGTGCATGGGTTTCCTTGGCTGCCTCTTCTCATCTCCCCTCTAGCTACAGCGTTGCGACCTCGCACGATTACAGGCGAGACTGGAGATGAAGGTAGCATGGTCTTGGCCCTCCCAGTAGTGTTCCTCCAGTGGGGAGTGTTTGGGGAGTTACACCCCCCCCCCAATAAGTGTATTTCTGATAAATAGTCGGGTACAGGTGCTTTCAGTCCCTATTGTGAGATGTCAATCAGATTTCACCAGGAATGTTTTTACACACAGACACACTCGGCTTTCAAAGTTCTCAAAAGATTGCTTATTTTACAAGATATTGTGTTTTCTCCTACCAGTGCATAGTCCTCTCCCTTTCCACTGCCCTTTAAGTTAGGGTGAGTAGGCGGGTTATACGTCGGAACAACGCATGCTGGAACCACGCATGCCTGAGCAACAAGGTCGGAACAACGACCTCGTTGTTACCACTAATGCTTTTACCACGAATACCTTTACAACGATTTTTTGTTGTAAAGGCATTCCTGGTAAAGGCATTAGTGAACGGCATGCATGGATCCAGCATGCGCCCCTCCCCCTGCCCCCCACGCCCACTCTTAAAAATTACTGCAACACCCGCACAACCCCCAAAATGACCGCAACCCCTTACACCCACCCCTAAAACCACCCAACCCCCCTCCCCTAAAACCTAAAGCACCCCCACCCCACAAACCTAAACCCTGATCTCCCCTCCCCACACCTAAACCTTAATCACCCCGAGCCCCCACCCCCTAAAACTAAAAATACCCCGACTCCCCACCCCCTGCCCCTAAACCACCCTGACCCCCCACCCCCTAAAACTAAAAATACCCCGACTCACCTGCCCTTAAAACAGCCTCAGTCCCAGCCCAACTTTCCTCCTCGTTGATCGCGTTGTCCTCCTCAGCCGACTCCCTTCTGTGCATTAACCACGCATGTACGTGGTTCAGCACATGCGTGGTTAAGGCCCTGAACAAGGAAGTCTCGTTTTCCACGACTTCGTTGTTCAGGAGTCCTTGTTCGGGATGCTTCCTGAGCAGGCGTCCTGGATTTACCGGGACAGTCCCGGTTTCCCACCAGCTGTCCCAGTAGATTTCAGGAAATTTAGCTCAGGTTCCGGTCGCCTGAAAACGCTGGGAGGTTAATTTTTTGGTTTTGCAAAGAAGAGATTATTAACAGGTGTTATCAGAAAACAATTTAACAGGCATTATACAGGCTTTAAAAATTGCATTTTATGTATGTTCTTAGTGCTCATTCTGTAATTCTATGCCGATGAGCGCTGACATTCCGTGCAGGAAAATTGTCGTCTTCCTATTCTTGTGAAAAGTCCTGATTTTTGTCTTTATAATTCCGGTCACCCTACCATAGGCCCCGCTCATGCTCTCTGCTCCTGCTATAATGTACTTAAACACGTCAGCCTAAGTGTCGGGAAATCTGCCCCCCCCCCCCCCCCCATTCTCCTCCCCCTTTACTGACCGAGCTACATCCCTGGTCTTCTCTGCGGGCCCCTGAGTCAGCACCGCCATCTCTGGGCCCTACTGGCTCCCAGTCAGTTATTTGTAAGGCGCAGCAAATCGCCCACGAGGGTCTCAAGGCGCTAGGGTTGCTGGCTGCTGCGTGGTGCTTATTTCACTCGAGCTGCTGGGTCTCGAGTGCTTTCCTGGACTGCTTGGGATGACGAGGTTTGAGGTGCAGGGGAAGGTTGTTCCAAGCGGTGGCCGTCAGGTACCCCGCTTTCCGTGTCTGATGTAGCTGAACCCCAACCTGCTGACGGGCCCAGGCACCGGCTCGACGGCAGGACAGAGGGGAGAAAACAGAAGGACATACAGGCACATCAGCAGCAGAACAAAGGCGGCCTTCTGTTTCCAATTACTCAGGGAGGAGACGGAGCGTGTCACGGCAGAGTTCACGGCCCAGCTGAAGTCAGCCAGTAAATGCAGGCAGAGATGAAACCGGGGCCCTGGCGCCTTCACTCGGCTAAATGTGCTCAACTTTTAACCCCCAGAGAGAGGTGTCTCTCCAGCGGGGTGATGTGGGCTGGTTCTGTGTCGTGAGATGGGGCAGGAAATGTCAGGGCTGAGAGCCCTGGGTGGCACTTCGGGGGCTCGCAGATGCCCCCTCACCCCCCAAATCAGAGGTTTTAAGCCCTGGACAACCTGGGCTCTGGCCCCAGCCTTTCATGTGCCCCCGATAGATCCATCTCTGTTCTGCAGAGTCCTGCTCTGATGACCTTAAATAATCCTTAAACAGTTTGTATCAAATACCTTTGTCCTTTGTTTTATATTTAATGTGGGTGATGTGTACGAGTCTATTCTCGACATTTTGCAGAGAAATATGTTTATGTTAGATGCAACATGAATAGAAAAAATTGTTTTGTAAAACAAAAAAAAACAGGACCTTACATGAGAAATGGGAGTGTATCACAGGTTATTCACAGTAATATTAGTGAGCTCCTGCTGTCTTATAATACTGAAAATACAAGTCACTATCCTTGAATAGTAGATGTACACACAGTTACAATTTTGACGTGTGTCTGTCAGTGACCGGGCCAAAGAGGCCATGAAAGAGCAGAAATTGGATCATAAATTAAAAAATGTTCCCAACAGGGGCCACAAAATATGCTTGTCCAAGGGTCCCCAAAATTCTCAAGCTGTCCCTGCCCCCAGTGTACAGAGTAGGTGTAAGGTTCGAGCCTACCAGCTCCTGCAGAATCCGGGGAAGGTGGGGGCGCCGTACATGTGTGTGCGTGGCTTCAAAGCGCCCCAGGATCACAGTTTATAATAAATCACACACAAACGAGATTAGCGAAGAATCAGGCCACGTGTTAAATAAAACAAACTAATGGAGGATTGCGAGCCGGCCCGCAGCGTCACGGCATCAACAACACAACCAGGACACGGGACACATTCAATAAACTCGTGTCTAAGAGCAATTCCTGGCTTTACAAGAATCTGCTCCGAGAATTTTACGAATTAGAAATATGAATTTGTTACATAACGGGCGACCTTATGTGTTTATTTGTATTTATTTATTGTAAACAGAACTCCAAAGGTCACCCAACAATTCGGAAGCCTCTGGGCACAACCATAAAAACATGCAACATAAAACACGGTAATAATAAATTGCGAAAAAAGATCAAACCCACATGTTGGTTGTCATGCGCAGATGCTCGACACAGGGCTCACATACGGTTTGTAAGTGGGTTTGACGTGTTAGCAGCCAGGCAGACTGCGCCCTCCTGGTGTAGGAGAGTTTGGGGGGCCCGACCCCTTAGGGCTGTTCTTATATTCGGGGGAAAGCGTTCCTTCTTCAGAGTTTAATAGTGAAGTCCCAACGGGTCAGCAGACAGAGGCGGGGCACACTCACGGACTCACAACTGCTTAACAGCACTGACCTCAACACAGAGGGATCCCCCAGATCCTGGACCCACCACCACAAAGGAAAGACCCGTCTCCCTCAGTTAGTGACGCAATCGCCGAAGAAGAGTGATCTCGGAATCGACCTCTTCACTCACTCGAACTCAGTCGGAGGGCATTAGTGCACAACAGATTCCCTGGGAGAATGGCCTTGACTCATCACTACGTGAATCCAAGTATTCGCGAATCCACGTCCTCGGATTACATGTTCGATCAACTCAGATGAAAAACTATTTTAAGCATTAACAAATCACCTGCCCCACAAACAACCCCCACCTGCTTGAAGGCTGACAAGGTCAAGAGCAGCATACCACATCAAAGTCAATCCGGTAACCACGGAAACCTGATGTGCGGAAGTGGACAGAGCAGTCACTCACTGTACATCCATCACTAGTACAAGGTACATCCATCACTAGTCAAAACTGTGAAAACCCCCGCCGCAGTCACCAACTGCACCCAGCGCTAGAACCACATATCAACAAACTAGTAACCAAAAAAACAAAAGTTCCCTCCACCCACACATCTGCAATAGCCGTTTGACCAAAACCCAAAGCGCGGGCCGCAGCATCTACGGCTCTCACTTGTGGACAGCGCACACTCACTTCTCTTCGGCCTCCTAATGGATCTTACCAAGGACAACAAACAGACTCCAACTACACAAGTACACAAGAAAGCACAACTCCTGCCTTGTCTGCACTACACGCGGCTACAAACAGGTTAGCGGGTTAGATGGATGTGAAGCCCCCCGACTGAGTACCTAAGGGCCCGGTTCAGAGCGTGGCGGACAGGTCGCTCCGCCATAGACGTGACTGATACGCTGTCTACCGTATAACAATCCCATTATGGAAATGGTAATACGGGATATCCATCATGTTTGTGACAGAGTAACTCTAATAGGCCCTGTGTTTGGACAAAATATGGAATAAAAAGAATGTGAGGACTAACTACGGTTTCAAGAATATCCAGGACAAAAATGTTATGAAGATAAGTTTCTATGGCTAAGCGAAGTTTTACTACAGTTAACGCCACACCTAGGTACCTTGACAATACATATATCTTCAAGGCAGAGACCTGTGGAGTTAAGAATAGTAAATCTACACGTTTACCTAGTTGTGCTTACCTTCTTGATATTTGGTCCTCCATATTTCACAATATTCTGTCCACATGATATTTTTAGATTCAATATTCCATAAGACAACTGCACACAACGCTGATACCATGGAAAAGACACCATTCAACATTATTCATTTGAGCTCAGTCCTCTGGTCTTCCCTAGCAATCAATCAACAGATTTGTAAAGCGCGACAAGTCACCCGCTAGGGTCTCAAAGCGCGAGAGGGGCAGCAAGGGAACAGTCGTCGACGATCAGTTTGGGATCAGTCGTAGAGTCAGGTTTTGTTGTCCTTTCTGAATTGATAGTGTGAGAGATCTTCTGAGGTGGATGGGGAGGGAGCGCCAGGTCTTGTCGGCGAAGTGTGTGAAGGATCTTCCTCCGGCTGTGGTCTTTCGGATGCGGGGGATGGCGGCGAGGGTGAGGTTAGCAGAGCTGTCTGGTGGGCGTGTAGAAGTGGAGTCTGCAGGTGAGGTGTCCTGGTCCAACGCTGGTGCCCTATCAAGCCATCCTCAGTTCTTTGAGGGGTAGGGGGTTAAAACACTTCAAATGTGGTTACGACAAATCACAGCAGAGAACCTCTGGAGTGGGAGGACAGACATCAGCCAAATACTGGGCATGGCAGTGTGCATTACCCTCCACAACAGATCATTTCCACCTCATCTCACCTCCTACCCACAAACTCAACGTTTCCTCCATATAAAGCCTCGATTCTCACACCTGCCGCCCTACTCCTCACACATGCACCAACCCCAAACAAGTCAGCACCACATATTTACCATCCCCCCCAAGGTTCCACAATGTATCCCAGCAAGAGCAGCTCAAGTCATGTTGCAAAGACTCACCCAGCACCAGCTCACGCACAATCACACATCACACCACCCCACTCCATGCCACTGGACCAGACCAAAGCGCCTTCCATGCCGCGCCATTACACACCTCCCCTCTTCATGGTACCCTGTGCTCCACTTCACTGTAACACACACATCACACGACTACACAGCACCACAAACTGCTTAGCACATCACCATTCCAAGTATGAATGCACCTCAATGCCACACAACAACAAAACATAGCATGGTGTACCACACACCACTCACTCCACGCAGGGTGTGCATCCCACCGAACAAAAGCATCACAACACTCCAATCACGCTACAATGAGAGACACCGTGGGAAGAAACCATGGGAAGTGAGATGGAAAAACAAAACCAACAAGTCACTCAGTTATCTGTGAACACGGGCGGACACAAGAAAAGAGCGTAAACCTCAAGCCAGCAAGGATGCAACCCCGAGACAACAAGCTCACAAGGCAACAGCTGTCCAATGGGCGCCCTTTCCGCCTACTCCTGGCGACTGCCGCGCAATGGGGCGTGAATTCGGGTTTCTATGGCAATCGGATTAGGAAAAAAGAAAGTCCTTGCCTTTTGAGTAAAGTTGCTTGTGCCGGGTTCACATACCCGAGGAGCAAAGCGCTGCACGAAACCCCGGAACATATAGCCCCTGCTCGGGGGGTCCCCCGTTCATCGAACCATGCACGGGTTCTTCCAGAGGACAGGGGGGGGTCGGACTCCTTAACCCTATGGGGAAGTGATGCAATATTTATAAAAGTTTGACCCCCTGTGCTTGTTCCCCTGAAGGCGTCTTCACAGCTCGGGGCGCGCATTGCCGACTGAGACAGCACCAAATCCAGAAACCACACAGGGTGTGGCCGGCATAAAACGCCCCTATCCGAAGGCCCAGGCTGGCCCCCCAGAAACCTGCGCATTCTGGGCTCCGGTCTGGCCACCTCGGTGGCTGCGGCCTCGGGCGAGGCACGGCTCGGGCGCACTGGCCACGCTCTAGCTGGGCCTCGCATTGGGAGCAGCCGGAGGGGCTGGGGCTGCCAGACCTGTGCTGGGATGGCAGTACCCCAGCGGCAGGGGTGGTGCTGACCAGGCCCGAGGTGCAACGGCAGACCTTGGGTCCGACTTCTAGCACGGGGGGCGTCGCCAGGACACTGTGTGGGTCTCCGCCTTGGTACTGAAATACGAGGGCGCACTTAGTATCCGGCCTGGAGGAAGAGAGAAATGGTACAGGCCAGCCTGGGGCGCACGGGCAGATCCGTGGGAGGGGGTACGTATGGGAAGGCGGGGGCACAGGGATGGTACAGGCCAGCCTGAGGCGCACGGGCAGATCCGTGGGATGGGGTACTTATGGGAAGGCGGGGGCACAGAGATGGTACAGGCCAGGCCTGGGGCGCACGGGCAGATCCGTGGACTGGGGTACTTATGGGTAGGCGGGGGCACAGAGATGGTACAGGCCAGGCCTGGGGCGCACGGGCAGATCCGTGGGAGGGGGTAAGTATGGGAAGGCGGGGGCACAGGGATGGTACAGGCCAGCCTGAGGCGCACGGGCAGATCCGTGGACTGGGGTAAGTATGGGAAGGCGGGGGCACAGGGATGGTACAGGCCAGCCTGAGGCGCACGGGCAGATCCGTGGGATGGGGTACTTATGGGAAGGCGGGGGCACAGAGATGGTACAGGCCAGGCCTGGGGCGCACGGGCAGATCCGTGGACTGGGGTACTTATGGGTAGGCGGGGGCACAGAGATGGTACAGGCCAGGCCTGGGGCGCACGGGCAGATCCGTGGGAGGGGGTAAGTATGGGAAGGCGGGGGCACAGGGATGGTACAGGCCAGCCTGAGGCGCACGGGCAGATCCGTGGGAGGGGGTACTTATTGGAAGGCGGGGGCACAGGGATGGTACAGGCCAGCCTGAGGCGCACGGGCAGATCCGTGGACTGGGGTAAGTATGGGAAGGCGGGGGCACAGAGATGGTACAGGCCAGCCTGAGGCGCACGGGCAGATCCGTGGGAGGGGGTAAGTATGGGTAGGCGGGGGCACAGAGATGGTACAGGCCAGCCTGAGGCGCATGGGCAGATCCGTGAACTGGGGTAAGTATGGGAAGGCGGGGGCACAGGGATGGTACAGGCCAGGCCTGGGGCGCACGGGCAGATCCGTGGACTGGGGTAAGTATGGGAAGGCGGGGGCACAGGGATGGTACAGGCCAGGCCTGAGGCGCACGGGCAGATCCGTGGGAGGGGGTACTTATGGGAAGGCGGGGGCACAGAGATGGTACAGGCCAGCCTGAGGCGCACAGGCAGAACTGTGGTGAGGTGCACTTATGGGAAAGCGGGGGGCACAGATAGGCCAGGCCTGGGGCGCACAGGTAGAACCGTGGACTGGGGTACTTATGGGAAGGCGGGGGCACAGAGATGGTACCGGCCAGCCTGAGGCGCACAGGCAGAACCGTGGTGAGGTGCACTTATGGGAAAGCGGGGGGCACAGATAGGGCAGGCCTAAGGCGCACGGGCAGAACCGTGGGATGGGGTACTTAAGGGGTGGCAGGGGCACAGAGATGGTACAGGCCAGCTCTGGGGGCACAGACATAAGCATGGATAGGGGTACTTACGGGGAGGACCCCCCCCCCCCGCCCCACCCCACACACACTGCCAGGCTGCGAGGCAGGCGAGGGTTCGGGACGCTGTAGGTCAGTGGAAGGAGCTCAGGGGGTTATTTGGCAAATGTCAGTGCCCCTCACCGGCCCTCCTCAAACAACCACTAGGATTAACGCCCGTACGGCCGGAGCTGCCCTCCACAGCAGGGTGGGGGCCTCCTCTCCGCGGTGATTAATGACTTACAGAATGGGTCTGAGGTTTGACAAATCTGTACGGGAGCCTTTCATCTCCTAGTCATACTATGGCTTCACCGGCTTCCTCCTCGGAGAGCCATATTTCACTGCCACCCCACTCTCCTGACCCCCACCCCCTTAATGAACACGAGGACGCAGAACCCGCTCCACGTGTGCAAGCCCAGCCCCCCCGTTCACAGGTTCTACAGCAATTTAACAAACCAAGGCTTTCAGGGTGACAGCTATGGATTTCTGCAGCAGCCGAGGACCTGGCAACTGAAGGGACCGAGCTGGGCTCCTTTAGAGAGCTTTAGCACTGCCCTGTGGAGATCACTCACTGCCCTGCCGGAGATCACTCACTGCCCTGCCGGAGATCACTCACTGCCCTGCCGGGGAACTGCAGGAATGTCATCTGGGGCTTCACTCACTGCCCTGCTGGAGATCACTCACTGCCCTGCCGGAGATCACTCACTGCCCTGCCGGAGATCACTCACTGCCCTGCCGGAGATCACTCACTGCCCTGCCGGAGATCACTCACTGCCCTGCTGGGGAACTACAGGAATGTCATCTGGGGCTTCACCCACTGCCCTGCTGGTGATTACTCACTGCACTGCTGGGGAACTGCAGGAATGGCCCCACCTGAGGCTAAACTCACTGCCCTGCTGAGGATCACACGGGGGCTCCGATCGCTGCCCTGCTGGAGATCACTCACCGCCCTGCTGGAGATCACTCACCGCCCTGCTGGGGAACTGCAGGAATGTCCTCACCTGGGGCTTAACTCACTGACCTGCTAAGGATCACACGGGGCTCCGATCACTGCCCTGCTGGAGATTACTCACTGACCCGCTGGTGATCACCCACTGCCCTTCTGGGGAACTGCAGGGGTGTCCTAACCTGGGGCTTCAGTCACTGCCCTCCTGGAGATCACTCTCTTGCCCTGCTGGGGAACTGCAGGATTGTCCTCACCCCGGGCTTTCCCTGCTGAGGATCACATGGGGCTTCACTCACTGCCCTCCTGGTGATCACTCAGTGCCCTGCTGGGGAACTGCAGGAATGTCCTCATCTAGGGCTCCGCTCACTGCCCTGCTGAGGATCACATGGGGCTTCACTCACTGTCCTGCTCTGTCCCTCAACAAGGTTATACTACCAGAATGTCCTCACCAGAGCCACTGCCCCAGTGCCAGCTGCAGGAACGTCCTCACCAGAGCCACTGCCCCAGTGCCAGCTGCAGGAACGTCTCAGCTGCAGGAACGTCCTCATCAGAGCCACTGCCCCAGTGCCAGCTGCAGGAACGTCTCAGCTGCAGGAACGTCCTCACCTGGGCCACTGTCCCAGTGTCAGCTGCAGGAACGTCATCACCTGGGCCACTGCCCCAGTGCCAGCTGCAGGAACGTCCTCACCAGAGCCACTGTCCCAGTGCCAGCTGCAGGAACGTCCTCACCAGAGCCACTGCCCCAGTGTCAGCTGCAGGAACGTCCTCACCAGAGCCACTGTCCCAGTGTCAGCTGCAGGAACGTCATCACCAGAGCCACTGCCCCAGTCTCAGCTGCAGGAACGTCCTCACCAGGGAGAAGATCGAAATGGGGGTGCATGCTGTCCCCGCGAATTCCAATGATGTCCCAAAAGAAAACAAAAACCAGGCAGTTCCCCGAATGAAAGTACTGGAAGGACAAGCAGTGTAATCAGAACACAGTACAGAGGCCATGCTCCAGAGGCGGAACAAACAAAGAACAGGGAGGACATTTGAAGAAGCAATGAAATGTTATAGACAAAAAAGCCATCCGATCAAGACCCGCACCCAAATCCAATTATATGTACATATATTTTATGGTTTTATAAGTAATAGTTCATCAACAACAGATAGCTAAAGCTGTGTGTAGGGGAGACCCAAAAAGGAAGATTTAGCAATCGGGAGTTTTTCCAGCAGTCCTTTGGGAGTTAAGAGATTAAGAACCACAGGAAAAGTGAAATATTTACCAAGCACTGTAGAGAAAACACAGGGTGGTCCAGTTTCTACAGGAGGCTCGTGAGACTAACATCTGCAGGCAAAAGTTTTGATTTGTTAGGAGCATTATAAGAAGGCGGCCTACAACTCCCAAGATAACACAGGGCTTTAAGAAGAATATTTTGAGATTTCTTGATTAGACAGTAGCTAGTGGAAGCAAGAAAACAGAGCCCAGCAAGAGCTGTTAGAAATGCAGACAGGACTCAGTGGAACAGCAATGTCCCTCTCGCAGGCTGCTGACAATTACACATGTAATCAAGAAACAGGATGTAATCCATTAAAAAAAACCAAGGCCGCGCAGTGTAAAACATGACAATGTTGCCAGGGCTCTGAGGTGCTCCGAAAACAGTTAATAAATTTCAACACAAAATTATCCAGCAGCGTAATTTATATAAGCAATTGAGAAGGTACCAGACACGTTCACCAATGAGTTAAAAAAAAGTGCTAAATATGGAGGAATGGAATGTGCGCGCGCACGGCGGCGCGTGAGTTCATGCGGACTGACCACCTCTGTGGGTACACAGTTGTGCCAGGCAGGGCAGAGAAGTATTGAACACACAGTGTGTTAATGTCTGCCATAGGATGCCCACATGAGTTTCAGCCTAGCAGCGAGCAGATCCGCAGCCTGGCACTTCCTCAGGGTAAAGTGCTTTACAAACCAGGCCGGACATTCAGTGTAAAGAGTCATTCCCAGGCAGCTGTCGCCCACTAGCAGCTGCGCAGCCTCACTCCCTGCAAGAGTCCCATCTCCCTGCACCCGAGATGCCCTTGGAGGGAGCCCCGGAGGGCGGGCAGACAGGCGCTATAAGGTGCTCATAAACACACAAACCCCAACAGGACAGGGGGCACTGGCGGCCCTGCAGAGACTGAGAGGCGGGGGAGCGCTCCACTGACTGAGACAACAGAAGAGCGGCCGAGGTCAGAGGTGGGGGTATTTGGGGGGGCTAGGGAGCCAGGTCAGGGGGCCGATGCATGCCATAAAAGGCACCTGCTCCTTCCCAGAAGCACTACAGGTCGTCATGATGTCATCACAATAAAAGGGACGATTTATGGGGCTGCAAATAGGTTCTTGACAAGATGTTTTCCGTTTTTTCCTTCCCGCGTGGCAGCACATAATTAAAGGTGAGAGTGCCTGTCAGGGGGGAGAGCGGCCCGGTGAATGCAGCTGTTCTGTGGGGGTGCTGAGGGGGCTGTCACTGGGGGGCTGAGGGCCCGGGAGGGGCAGCGGCCTCAGATGCAAGAGCTGCACACTCCTCAGCCGTCCACCCCAGCCCAACGAGGGGCAACCTTCTGCTGTTCCAGGATTGAGGACCACCGATGGGGCTGTCTCAGCACCCCCCTAGTCCGGTACTGAGAGCCACAAGGAGCACTTCCAGGGCTCCTCAGTCTTACCCACAGAGAGCTCTGCCAGGGCTCCATAGTCCTACCCACAGAGAGCTCTGCCAGGGCCCCTCAGTCTTACCCACAGAGAACTCTGCCAGGGCCCCTCAGTCTTAGCCACAGAGAACTATGCAAGGGTTCCTCAGTCCTACCCACAGAGAGCTCTGCCAGGGCTCCTAAGTCCTACCCACAGAGAGCTCTGCCAGGGCCCCTCAGTCCTACCCACGGAGAGCTCTGCCAGGGCCCCTAAGTCCTACCCCCAGAGAGCTGTGCCAGGGCCCCTCAGTCCTACCCACAGAGCTCTGCCAGGGCCCCTCAGTCCTACCCACAGAGAGCTCTGCCAGGGCCCCTCAGTCCTACCCACAGAGAGCTCTGCCAGGGCCCCTCAGTCCTACCCACAGAGAGCTCTGCCAGGGCCCCTCAGTCCTACCCACAGAGAGCTCTGCCAGGGCCCCTCAGTCCTACCCACAGAGAGCTCTGCCAGGGCCCCTCAGTCCTACCCACAGAGAGCTCTGCCAGGGCCCCTCAGTCCTACCCACAGAGAGCTCTGCCAGGGCCCCTCAGTCCTACCCACAGAGAGCTCTGCCAGGGCCCCTCAGTCCTACCCACAGAGAGCTCTGCCAGGGCCCCTCAGTCCTACCCACAGAGAGCTCTGCCAGGGCTCCATAGTCCTACCCACAGAGAGCTCTGCCAGGGTTCCATAGTCCTACCCACAGAGAGCTCTGCCAGGGCTCCATAGTCCTACCCACAGAGAGCTCTGCCAGGGCTCCATAGTCCTACCCACAGAGAGCTCTGCCAGGGCTCCATAGTCCTACCCACAGAGAGCTCTGCCAGGGCTCCATAGTCCTACCCACAGAGAGCTCTGCCAGGGCCCCTCAGTCCTACCCACAGAGCTCTGCCAGGGTTCCTCAGTCCTACCCACAGAGAGCTCTGCCAGGGCCCCTCAGTCTTACCCACAGAGAGCTCTGCCAGGGCCCCTCAGTCTTACCCACAGAGAGCTCTGCCAGGGCCCCTCAGTCCTACCCACAGAGAGCTCTGCCAGGGCCCCTCAGTCCTACCCACAGAGAGCTCTGCCAGGGCCCCTCAGTCCTACCCACAGAGCTGTGCCAGGGCTCTATCTCAAAGAAAAGTGTAATAAAAAGGCACCAGAAGTGGCGAACGTAAAATACATACTGCATAGTATATACTTCTGATAAAGAACTAGAGTTGTGCCTGCACTTTGATGAGAGCCTTTTGTGCACAAGCCTTTAATTTGTTAAAAAAGAGCTGTAAATTAACATGTTATAAGAGCAAAGTAGAACAAAAAACATGTGAGGGTAATTAGTGAATGTCTTTATAACAGGCTAAGGCATACAAACCGTGATCTCTTCCTAAACAAAAACCCATAAATTTGCAAATTAATAGTCATGTCAGCAAAATAAATATGGCAAACAGCATACTGGTTCTGATCTAACATTATGAGCATCCCCAAAACCCAACAGGACAATAAAAGGAACTAAGTAATCAACTATAAAACGTGCACCTCTACTCACATCTATCAGGTAATAGTGCAATTCATCCACTGCACTGGGGCGCACCTCCACTCACACCTATCAGGCGATAGTGCAATACATCCCATGCACTGAGGCGCACCTCTACTCACACCTCTATCATGTGATAGTGCAATTCATCCCATGCAATGGGGCGCACCTCTACTCACACCTATCAGGCGATAGTGCAATTCATCCCATGCACTTAGGCGCAACTCTACTCAGACCTCTATCATGTGATAGTGCAATTCATCACATGCAATGGGGCACAAAACTACTCACACCTAACTGGTGATAGTGCAATTCATCCACTGCACTGGGGCACACCTCCACTCACCTATCAGGCAATAGTGCAATTCATCCACTGCCCTGGGGGGCAGCTGTACTCACACCTCTATCAGGTAATAGTGCAATTCATCCACTGCCCTGGGGCGACGCTGTACTCACACCTCTATCAGGTGATAGTGCAATTCATCCAGTTTGTTTTTTCACTTTACACTCTGGTCTGTGGAGTGGAGGATGCAGGCCGAGCGATCCCCTGAGTGCGGTGGAAGAGATGGGCCTGGGATAACTTGAGGAAGAGATGCTGGTGGTACTCCAAGGAAGTGGAGTGGAGGATGCAGGCCGAGCGATCCCCGGAGTGCGCGGTGGAAGAGATGGGCCTGGGATAACTGAAGGAAGAGAGATGCTGGTGGTACTCCAAGGAAGTGGAGTGGAGGATGCAGGCCTAGCGATCCCCGGGGAGTGAGGTGGAAGAGATGGGCCTGGGATAACTGAAGGAAGAGAGATGGATGCTGGTGGTACTCCAAGGAAGTGGAGTGGAGGATGCAGGCTGAGCAATCCCTGGGTAGTGCGGTGGAAGAGATGGGCCTGGGATAACTTGAGGAAGAGATGCTGGTGGTACTCCAAGGAAGTGGAGTGGAGGATGCAGGCCTAGCGATCCCTGTGGAGTGCGGTGGAAGAGATGGGCCTGGGATGACTGAAGGAAGAGAGATGCTGGTGGTACTCCAAGGAAGTGGAGTGGATGATGCAGGTCGAGCGATCCCCTTTGGCCAGGCAATGCGGTGACACAATGAGCAATACAGCATCAAGTGTGGATGCCAGACTTCCAGGGACTGGCAGGGCACAGGCCAGCGGCTCCTCGGCTTCCACCAAGGGCTCACCTGGGGGAAAGCCGGCTCCCAAGAGGACAGAGTCACCACGGGGACCAGGGGCAGATCAGAAAGCCTTTAGCGATTAGCCCTCATACCTCACTGCCAAGGGAAACGATTAACTTTTCAAACAAATTTCAGCAAATTCAGCCACTTTCATGAATCTCCTGCATTTCCTATCCTTCCAATCACTCATATAAATGGGTCTGTGGGGGGATGGAAGAAAGCTGCACTAATGCATAAGAGATTGAAGCCTTGTAATGTGCTTTTTAGGCAAAGATTACTTTAATCAACAAAGTGTCCTTGTCAAAGACCCGCCTTCGAGGCCCTTGGGTCATGCGGTGGGACCAGAGCTCAGGGAAAAGAGGCTTCATCTGCCCACAAACCTCTGCAACCAAGACGTCTCTCTTCATGGCTGGGCCCCCAATTCTTTCTTTCCCCCAATAAAAACTTAAAAGAAAATGTTATTGAGTCAACCACATCAACATCAAAACAAACCGGAAACTGCGGAGCCACCTAGCACTGTGGCAGAAGTTGATTATTTATGGAGGTGGGTGGAAAGGGCTTTATGAAGCTTAGGGAGAATAGTGGTTCTGGCTACCTCTGCAAACATGCTCCATACAACCCCTACACATGACAAATGGGGCGCACACAGGACAGACACTTCCCACATGGTTAGTCAAATTCCCTATTTTTTGGGGGACTGGCAAGTTGGTTTGAAAAAATGTAGCAGAGGCCTGTGGGTGGCTGTCCCGGACACTGGACAGGTAAGAGAGGCTTTCAATACCACTATAAGAGGTAATGTTTCCAGTGTTGGCAGGCCCCTATAGCATGATGAGCAGACTGTAGCCATGGGTCGCAGCTGTAACCCCTGGCCTGCCCCTTGGAACCTCTAGCATTGTGTTTGCAACCCCTGGCCTCAAAGATGGCAAAATCAGTGCCAGGAACACAGGGGCAGCTCGTTCTTATAGAGCGGGTTGGAGCTCCACTTTCCTTGTTTTCTGTCAATTACTTTATTGCACTAATGGTGAATAATGTTAAATCATCACTATTAATTAAAAAAATTGACAATTAACTGGTATATGACTCCTTGACAGACGAAGTAAGCAAAATATGCTTTTAAGTGTACAGTGTGTGCGAGCTTATGGGATATGAGGTGTATGTGAGGAAGCATGTGCGAGTGCGTAGGTGGGTGGGAGTAAAAGTAAACGTTAAATGGCGTGTGAGGTCACTCCCGCTACCCCTGGCCTTTTACAAACGTCCCTGCGGCAGGCGCCTGACTGTCGAGTGTGCTGCGGTGAGCACAAAACCTAAAGCTGTGTGAATGTGAGCAGGTGTGCCGGCTCTCTAGAGCAGTGGTTCCCATCCTTCTGACTTCTGTGGCCCCCCTCCACTATTATCACAGGAACCTGGGGACCCCCACTGAATCATAATTGGAATCCAGGGTCCCCCTACTAAGTTATTATTGAAAGCTGGGGACCTAATCTGTTAATATTTCATTTTCTAAGCAGTCACAGACCCCCTAAGGAGGCTTTGTGCACCCCCTGGTGCCCCAGACCCGGGGGTTGGGCACCACTGCCCGAGGGCACCTTTTACTGCCCTAGCCACAGGCAGCACATGACATTTCACTCTTATTTGAAAAAGTATTGTCGCCGTGTGAACACAACAAAGAAGCCTCTTTTGTTGAAGGTAATGCCACTTGTCATATAAACAGGGCCACTGGATGGCAGGGTTGAGTAAATTATGCAGCATCAAAAGACAAATTATGCGGCATTATCTGGCACATTTTGTAACAGTATTGCTTTATTATTTCGTTTTTTTTTATGTTGGTAGCACTGTCTGGGTATTGGTTGCACCCCCTTAGAACCGGTTTAGCACCCAAACATAGCAATAAGCAACAGAAACGAGCTGTTCAGCTTTGCTAAAGGGCCTTCCACTGAGCAGCAACATGTATCGTTGCATTTTTAGTAACTTTTGAACTGCTTGCGCTAGAAACACATTTTTTTGTTAAAAGCTGCAGATTATGTGGCAAAGTCAGAAAATGTAGAATTATGCGAAAATCGCTGCACAAATCGCATAGTTCCAGTGGCCCCGCATATGAAGGAGTGACTGGCACCCAGCATCAAGCATATGAAGGAGTGACTGGCACACAGCATCAAGCATATGAAGGAGTGACTGGCACACAGCATCAAGCATATGAAGGAGTGACTGGCACACAGCATCAAGCATATGAAGGAGTGACTGGCACAGCATCAAGCATATGAAGGAGTGACTGGCACCCAGCATCAAGCATATGAAGGAGTGACTGGCACCCAGCATCAAGGCCACAGTGGGCCTTTCTTCGAGTACTCGTGAGATTTATGTAGGAAGCACGGGTGCCCCCAGCCGTTTTATGGGGCCGTGTATTTGATGCTGGCTTTAGAGCCCGGCCGGTGTCTTCCTGCGGCTCACTGGGCCTGGGAGGGCCATTTCCTCCCACGGGCTGCCAGGTGTTCCCTGAATTATTCCCCCTGTTTGGCATCGCGTGGCAGCCCCTGGGGGGCAGAGAATCCCCTTAAAAGTAGCAGGGTTGGGTTACAGCAGTCATGATCTCTCTTCATGTGGCAAGAGGAGTCTGGGGAACCCCCACTCCCCCCCCCGGGGCCTGTGCATCCACAGAAGGAAAAATCAATATCAGAGACTGACCCCAGGACAGCAGGTGGGCAAAGGCGCGGGGTCAGCATCTGTCTCCGGGGGGTTTATGGGGCAAGGGGTGTCTGCTGGAGATGAGCGGGGCTCACTTTACAGCAGTGGAACCCCACTTTATCATTACCGGACCCGGGAACCCCACTGGATTCATGGAATTCGGGGACCCCCGCTCAGTCATTACTGGAAGCCGAAGACTCCGGCCTAAAACATACCCCAAAAAAATACAGAAAAACACTGATCAAACCCATACACAAATTATAACACATTTTATTTATTTTACAAACAAAAATAATCATTTTAATAGAAGGTTGGAGCTTTCTAAATTCCACTAAAGTCACACATCGTCCATACTGTATTCTGAGTGACGCACCTGCTCCCAGGAATCCATCTCACGATACTAACTTCATTTGTATTCACACATTTCAGAATCCTTGGCATTTACAATAGGCTTTCACTTGCACATTTAGCCACTTGGTTTATGTAGACTTGATTATTGTGTTAATATTGGTTATTTGTCTAAGCAGTCGCGGACCCTCAGGGGTGTTTTTCGGGGTGCTCTGTGGAGGGACCACGCCGCCTGTGAGCTGGGGTGCCTTGGAGGCTGGTGCAGGATGGGCTGGGGTAGAAGTCACCAAGCGACCCCCCCCCCCACACTGAAGACCAGCCTCGGTGTAATCCCGACATTCCTCTCGGTAATGAGGCCCGGAGCCGGGGGGGTCTCTTGAGGGAAGTGAAACAAACAAGAGGATTGTGCCGGGATTGGATTCCCAGCAGGAAGCAAGGGTTCACACCTCCGCCACCCCACCCCCTCCCCCCGACACCCCTAAAAACGTCACGTCCTCTACCACAGGGTGCACAGCCAGTATTCCCAGGGGGCGGTCTCCCCAGCTTCCAACCCCGAAGGGGTCCCAGAGTTTAACCCCTAGTGGGGTACAAGGGCCGGCCACTCCCACCAAACACACACAGAGACAGACACACAGACAGAGACAGACAGAGAGAGAGACAGACAGACATAGAGAGAGAGAGAGAGACAGACAGAGAGAGAGACAGACAGAGAGAGAGACAGACAGAGAGAGAGAGAGAGAGAGAGGACAGGGAGAGAGAGACACACAGAGACAGATCCCTTAACAAAGGCAGCATCAGCATTACACCGGGAAGACACGACAACACGAGCCGGGGTCTGTTTACAGAGGAGCGGATTAACCTGCCGCCCCCACCGCAGGCTCCGGTTACAAAGCAGCTCCCCGGGCCGGGGAAACCACAAGCCGCCGGCGGAGCCGCAGGAGAGGCCGCCCTCAGATGGGCCTCTGTGCAGGGAAAGGTCCTGTGGGCGCCGCCCCGCTGAGGCGTCCCTCCAGGGCCTGGGTGAAGGGACCACCCAACCCCATCACCCTATCCTACCGAGGCATCCCTCCAGGGCCTGAGGGAAGGGATCACCCAACCCCATCACCCTATCCCACCGAGCCACCCCTCCAGGGCCTGAGGGAAGGGACCACCCAACCCCATCACCCTATCCCACCGAGGCACCCTTCCAGGGCCTGAGGGAAGGGATCACCCAACCCCATCACCCTATCCCACCGAGGCACCCCTCCAGGGCCTGAGAGAAGGGACCACCCAACCCCATCACCCTATCCCACCGAGGCACCCCTCCAGGGCCTGAGGGAAGGGACCACCCAACCCCATCACCCTATCCCACCGAGGCACCCCTCCAGGGCCTGAGGGAAGGGACCACCCAACCCCATCACCCTATCCCACCGAGGCACCCCTCCAGGGCCTGGGTGAAGGGACCACCCAACCCCATCACCCTATCCCACCGAGGCATCCCTCCAGGGCCTGAGTGAAGGGACCACCCAACCGCATCACCCTATCCCACCGAGGCACCCCTCCAGGGCCTGAGGGAAGGGACCACCCAACCCCATCACCCTATCCCACCGAGGCATCCCTCCAGGGCCTGAGTGAAGGGACCACCCAACCCCATCACCCTATCCCACCGAGGCACCCCTCCAGGGCCTGAGAGAAGGGACCACCCAACCCCATCACCCTATCCCACCGAGGCACCCCTCCAGGGCCTGAGGGAAGGGACCACCCAACCCCATCACCCTATCCCACCGAGGCACCCCTCCAGGGCCGGAGGGAAGGGACCACCCAACCCCATCACCCTATCCCACCGAGGCACCCTTCCAGGGCCTGAGGGAAGGGATCACCCAACCCCATCACCCTATCCCACCGAGGCACCCCTCCAGGGCCGGAGGGAAGGGACCACCCAACCCCATCACCCTATCCCACCGAGGCACCCTTCCAGGGCCTGAGGGAAGGGATCACCCAACCCCATCACCCTATCCCACCGAGGCACCCCTCCAGGGCCTGAGGGAAGGGACCACCCAACCCCATCACCCTACCCCACCGAGGCACCCCTCCAGGGCCTGAGGGAAGGGAACGACCAACCCCATCACCCTGTCCCACCGAGGCACCCCTCCAGGCCCTGGGTGAAGGGACCACCCAAACCCATCACCCTGTCCCGCTGAGGCGACCCTCCAGGGCCTGAGGGAAGGGACCACCCAACCCCATCACCCTATCCCACCGAGGCACCCCTCCAGGCCCTGGGTGAAGGGACCACCCAAACCCATCACCCTGTCCCGCTGAGGCGTCCCTCCAGGGACGGAGGGAAGGGAAAGACCAACCCCATCACCCTACCCCACCGAGGCACCCCTCCAGGGCCTGAGGGAAGGTACCATCCAACCCCATCACCCTATCCGACCGAGGCATCCCTCCAGGGCCTGAGGCAAGGGACCACCCAAACCTATCACCCTATCCCACCGAGGCATCCCTCCAGGGCCTGTGTGAAGGTACCACCCAACCCCATCACTCTATCCCACTGAGGTATCCCTCCAGGGCCTGAGGGAAGGTACCACCCCACCCCATCACCCTATCCCACTGAGGCCTCCTAGCCCCCCCTCCCCCCGCCGAAGACACTACGGTGAGAGGGGCCTAAGTGAAGGTACCCTCCACTCCATCAACCAATGTCACTGAGGCACCCACGTCGGGGTGCCAGGGTTCTCCCAAGAGACGGTGGGTGAGAGGGGCCTGTGGTCATCTCACCCCCATCAACATGTCCACCGAGGCATCCAGAAGTACCCACCATTCACCATCTGCCAACCACAGTCAGTGCACCAAAAATACATGTAAAAAATGGAGCCACCTAGCGGCTCTATGGACCCCCTTCGGAGTCGGCCCCACCAGCAGCGCGAGCTCCAACCACAGGCACAAGCAGAGGCCAGTGAGATGGAGGAAACAGAAGCAGGGCAGGTCGTATTCACAGAGCAGGGCAGCACAGGCAAACACCGTGACCTTTCCTTGTACATAGAACAGAGACAGCAGCTGTCTGTAATATATGAATTACAGCCCAGGTAGAAGCACCGTAACCTTTCCTTGTACAGAGAACAGGCACAACAGAGGCAGCAGCTGTCTGTAATATAGGAATTACAGCACAGGTAGAAGCACCGTAACCTTTCCTTGTACAGAGAACAGGCACAACAGAGACAGCAGCTGTCTGTAATATAAGAATTACAGCACAGGTAGAAGCACCGTAACCTTTCCTTGTACAGAGAACAGGCACAACAGAGACAGCAGCTGTCTGTAATATAAGAATTACAGCACAGGTAGAAGCACCGTAACCTTCCCTCGCACAGACAGTAGGTACAACAGAGACAGCGGCTGTTCACAGCAGTCTCAGCACAGGTAGAAAAGTGCAAGAGACGCTCCCATCTCACAGAAGACCGCAGGCAGCTTATGCTCCGGCAGTGTAAGTGTAATTCACAAACTGGCTTCAGAACAGCAGTGCAAGCGTACTTCACACTCAGGGGCCATGCCTTGCAAACTGCCATCACCGACAGGCAGGTCAGCCACAAACATGTGGGCACAACAGGCCTCAGCCACGGAACCCCCTCACAGGCACCAGACAGAGCGAAGATGTCGGTGCTGTGCAGTTCTTCCCAAAGGCTGCACTGACAGGGGAGTGTCCTGCCGGAGACAGGTGGTCGCAGCCTGCCGGACAGGTCAGCTGCTCGGGCTGACCAGCGGGGGCGAGGGGCGGCTGCGCGCACCCTGGCGAGATGGATGAAAAGAGGCCACTTTCTGCGCCTGAAAGCCGGGCCGCGGGACTGGCCCCGCGGTTCCATTAGCCGTGCGCCCCCGCGGTGGCGCACAGCACGCTCCCCCAGCGGGGCGGGCGCAGTCCACATGCGTCTGCCTTGTTTGGAGGTTATTCTGGTACCTGTAGGACCCCTGACTGTGCCTGACAGCCGTTTCCCCGCCGCCCAACCCTTACCAAAGGGGCCTTGGAGAGATGCCGGCTCCCCAGACAGAGGTTTTAATGGAGCCAGCTCTGTCCTGCAGAATTTCTTCCCCTGGTGACATTGAATACTTCTTAAAAAGCTTGTTTTAAATACCGTTTTTCTTTAGTTGATTTTTAATGTGGGTCATTGATGTACGAGAGTCTATAAGACATGTTGCTGAAAAATGTTTATTTTTTACAACACCATCCAACACCCACAAACTAAGTTTCTTTCAAATCAAAAAGTACGAAAAATGTGCGGGGGGGGCACAAATATTAGTTGTTGCTGTAATAATACAGTATAGCAACACTGAAAACACATCACTGCCGTTAAATATTTGATGCAAACGTATTTAGAATTTAGATCAGAGTATCTGTGCTCTGTCAGTGACCTGGCCAAAGAGGGCATGACAGAGCTGAAATTGCATCACAAGTTCAAAGCTGTTCTGAGTAGGGCCCCCCCAAATCAGTTTGGAGGTGCCTGACCAGACATGCTGGTGCAGCCGCCTGGAGTCCTCCCAGAAATCCGGTGGCTCGCGAGGGGTGGGGGGTGCTGGAAGACCTCTATCCGGCTTCGAGGCGCACAGGAGGTGGCCTTGCAGATGGCGGGAGAGCGCTTCTTCTGCGTCAGACTCCCAGAGAGACAAGCGTCAGACTTCCTCACATCTTCCCACCAAAGACAGCAAGAGGGCAACCAGACAACCCCAGACCCCCGAAGACTCACCTGCCTAAAGAAAAGGCGTCCTGGCCAATTTGAGCGCTCAGGTTCGTAAACAAAAGCACACTTTTTAAGGCCCGAAGCCCAGCTTTAAACAAAAGCTGCACATGTAGACACGGTGGGGTGTCTAACACCCCAATTTACATTATGCCATTGGCCTCACAGGACCGGGACAAAGGCCTCGCTCCTTCCTCAGACTGAATGAAAGGCAGATGTTGGGCCTCCCACCGCTGGTCGCCTCAGCAGCTCCGCAAACAAGCCACAGTTAGGATGTCCGCGCTTATCTGTGAAACAGGGACCTAACGAGCGGGGCGCCAAGAGTCTCATCTTTATTAGCAAAGAGACGGCGAAGCTCGCAGAGGCACCCAGACCCACTCCAGATAGCGCAGCCCGCAGACACCCGGACACACAGGACCATCAGACCCAATCCAGACAGCGCAGCGCGCAGACACCCGGACAAACAGGGCCATCAGAACCACTGCAGACAGCGCAGCGCGCAGACACCCGGACAAACAGGGCCATCAGAACCACTGCAGACAGCGCAGCGCGCAGACACCCGGACAAACAGGGCCATCAGAACCACTCCAGATAGCGCAGCGCGCAGACACCCGGATAAACAGGGCCATCAGAACCACTGCAGACAGCGCAGCGCGCAGACACCCGGACAAACAGGGCCATCAGAACCACTGCAGACAGCGCGGCGCGCAGACACCCGGACAAACAGGGCCATCAGAACCACTGCAGACAGCGCGGCGCGCAGACACCCGGACAAACAGGGCCATCAGACCCACTCCAGACAGCGCAGCGCGCAGACACCCGGACAAACAGGGCCAGACACCCGGACAAACAGGGCCATCAGACCCACTCCAGACAGCGCGGCCCGCAGACACCCGGACAAACAGGGCCATCAGACCCACTCCAGACAGCGCAGCGCTCAGACACCCGGACAAACAGGGCCATCAAAGGGGCCCCTCACACAGAAACAGGCTCTAAAGAGTGATCAAGGCAGACTCCTACACAGACTCACGACAAACAGTGATCAGGACACACTCCCGCGCAAGCAGACCCAACCCCGGGGGGCTGGAGACCCTTGTTTACTCCCACGCAGGCAGCCTAACACCAGGAGGCAGGATACCCTTGTTTACTCCCACGCAGGCAGACCCCCAACACCAGGAGGCGGGATACCCTTGTTTACTCCCACGCAAGCAGACCCCCAACACCAGGAGGCGGGATACCCTTGTTTACTCCCACGCAGGCAGCCCAACACCAGGAGGCGGGATACCCTTGTTTACTCCCACGCAGGCAGCCCAACACCAGGAGGCGGGATACCCTTGTTTACTCCCACGCAAGCAGACCCCCAACACCAGGAGGCGGGATACCCTTGTTTACTCCCACGCAAGCAGACCCCCAACACCAGGAGGCTGGAGACCCTTGTTTACTCCCACGCAAGCAGACCCCCAACACCAGGAGGCGGGATACCCTTGTTTACTCCCACGCAGGCAGTCTAACACCAGGAGGCTGGAGACCCTTGTTTACTCCCACGCAGGCAGACCCCCAACACCAGGAGGCGGGATACCCTTGTTTACTCCCACGCAAGCAGACCCCCAACACCAGGAGGCGGGATACCCTTGTTTACTCCCACGCAGGCAGTCTAACACCAGGAGGCTGGAGACCCTTGTTTACTCCCACGCAAGCAGACCCCCAACACCAGGAGGCGGGATACCCTTGTTTACTCCCACGCAGGCAGTCTAACACCAGGAGGCGGGATACCCTTGTTTACTCCCACGCAGGCAGCCCAACACCAGGAGGCGGGATACCCTTGTTTACTCCCACGCAAGCAGACCCCCAACACCAGGAGGCGGGATACCCTTGTTTACTCCCACGCAAGCAGACCCCCAACACCAGGAGGCTGGAGACCCTTGTTTACTCCCACGCAAGCAGACCCCCAACACCAGGAGGCGGGATACCCTTGTTTACTCCCACGCAGGCAGTCTAACACCAGGAGGCTGGAGACCCTTGTTTACTCCCACGCAAGCAGACCCCCAGCACCAGGGGGCTGGAGATACTTGTTTACAAAGCACACATAAGCCGGTGACACGCAGAAAACAAGAAGCCACATTCTGTGGCTAGACAGGAGGCCTCTCCAGCCACACTCTCCATACCCAGGCACCACATTCTGGGCCTGGGCAAAGTGGGTCAGACAAGGGGCCCAGCCTTTCAGGTGCCCCTTGATAAACCTCTGTTCTACATACTTGCCCTGATGACCTTGGAAGATTCTTAAACAAATGGTTTTAAATACCCCTTTTCTTTCATTGTGTGAGAGTCTATTGCATACATTTTGCAGAGAAATGCTGTGCTTATGTTTCATGCCACATCCATAAAAACGATCCTTTTAGAGGAAAACAGGACCTCACACATGAGAAATGGGAGGGAGTCACAGAGAATACTTGCAACAATTCTGGTGAGCTGCTGTTGTGTTACAATATTGAAAACACAGGTCACTATCCCTGAATAAATTAAACATTTAAAATTTGGACGAGTGTGTCTGTGCATTGTCACTGATCTGGTCAAACAGGGCACGAAAGACCTGAAATTGGATCATAAATTCAAAGCTGTTCTGAATAAGGTCCCCCAAAATCCGATTGGCCCAGGGCCCCCAAATACTTAAAATGTCCTTAGTCAGGCAAAGAAGTTGGCGGATGCCAGAGAGTGCTTGCACATCTGCAAAGCGTATGTCAATAGTGAAATCTGAGCAAAGTCATAAAATTTCAACAATATGGTGTTGGCTGCCAGGCTAGCCCTAACTCCTGCCACCACAGGTGTCGGAGGGCCACACACTGAAGAGTGGGTGGTTGCCTAAATATTGAAAGAAGAGTGGCCAGGGCACACCAATAGCATGAATCCTGATAATGTTCAAGAATAAATAGAAAGTTCGTTCTTGGAAGATGATGTGTAGATATTTATTATAAGTGCAGGTAGAAAGTAGAATTCTCAATCAAAGGACTGCGTTGTACAAAATGACCATGTGTCCAGAGTAGCCAGATGGTGGTAAATGGTCAAAGTTACAATAGGATGTTCGAATGTAACAATAAGTCCATACAGCAAAACAGCCAACACGTGTTTCGTCTTCAAGACTTTGTCAAGGCTTCAGATGTATATAAAACATTATATGTAAACACGAAAGGTACATAGATCAAGCAGCTGGTAGTCATGAGTCCTTGGGAGAAATCAAATAGTATAGGCAAATGATGGCCATGATAAGCCTCAAGTATTTGTGGAGCGAATAAACCCGTGCCGTGCGCATCGGGGTTTTGGCAGAGTGTTTGGCTTATCATGGCCATCATTTGCCTATACTATTTGATTTCTCCCAAAGACTCATGACCAGCAGCTTGATCTATGTACCTTTCGTGTTTACATATAATGTTTTATATACATCTGAAGCCTTGACAAAGTCTTGAAGACGAAACACGTGTTGGCTGTTTTGCTGTATGGACTTATTGTTACATTCAAACATCCTATTGTAACTTTGACCATTTACCACCATCTGGCTGCTCTGGACACATGGTCATTTTGTACAACGCAGTCCTTTGATTGAGATTTCTACTTTCTACCTGCACTTATAATAAACACTTAAGATGTCCTTGCCTGCAGCCGGAGCTGCCTGCGCTGCAGCTAACCTGGGGTAAATGCCTTCTGGGTCCCCCAGATCTCAGTGACAGCATCCTTTGTCACAGGCTCCAAAGGGCACTTGTGGGAGGGTAAGACACTTAGACCTGCCCTACAAAGGGTCCCCACCACAAGCTATACATAAACTCAAATAATTAAACACTGCTTATGACGGGGGTCTCCAACCTTTTCTGTAACCAGAGATATTTTTGTTCAATGAAATCCAACCAGAGTTACTAGAATTAGCCCTGTAATAGTGACCACATCAGACAAGGTGGCCATGGTGGTCACTCAATGCAAGATTACCAGCAGTGATCGCCTCCGTCCACCAGGGAGGCTGCCAGCAGTAATAAAAAAAAAAAAAAAAAGCACTGTCAATTTGGAATGCCTAAAAGAAACAGTTGCAATGCCCAGGGCATCACGGTAATAATATTAGTAAGAAGTTAAAGAATCATCACATCAAAAATGATGCCCCGTCCTTTAACAAAAACAGATTATTAGAGGGATCCTATCACAATAGCAGCAAGCTATATTAAGAATCTTAACTGTGTGATGTGTCGGCACAAAAACTGATGAGAAAACAAGCTTAAGTTGTTTGTCCTGAGGCAGACTCCCTTTTGTGCCCATTGATCGAAACGTGTTGATATTGAAGGATACTACTATCCCCATGAGAGAAGGCATCACTTTTTACCAATTCATATGCTACATTCCAATAGAGATGTAAATGCTGTGAGTTGGAAATGTCCTTTTTAGAAATGCTATCATTAGTGCCCCTTGTTCTTTAAAAAAAACTGGTAGTTTAACTTGTTTCTTCCACTGACCACTAAATACAGCAAGTCCATACAAGCGCACACAATCGGGAACAGAGTTAAGAGGACAGAAGACAAAGTACCACTGTTCTGTATCTTCAGCTCCATGTACAGCTAGTGTGGTTTCAGAATCTGCTCCAGAGCTGAGGTGGCACCAGGGAAACGCCCAGGAGACCACAAAGTGGGCGTCTAAGATGGCACCAGGGGCAACTGGCCAAGGTACCGCCACAGGAATCCTGTTTCCGAGCAGAAGATTACAAAGAAAGAACCGCTGGGCATACCAGCTGAAAGATTACTTTCTGTGTAAGGGCGGGGACCACACACTTTGGGATGCTCACTGTCTGAAGGCCATGCTCAAAGGAGAAGGGTAATAAGAGACTGAGACAGGCTACTGGGCCGCAGCTCCAAACACTGTATCATCAGCAACGAAGAGCCTGCAATTCAGTAAAAACATAGGCCGCCCTGTCTGGGGGTTGTGAAGGCTGCACTCATCTGTAAAGTGCAAGAAACAAAGTTGGCCGACCACTGCGCATCCTTGGATAATGGGATTAAAGCAGCAGGCAGGCCATCCCGTGTGTAGCGTAATATACACCTCATGCAGAAGGCTGAGTAAGGGTCAGTCTCTGAGTAAGATACCACACACACTGAGACCAGTGCACACTCTCAGAGTAAGGCACAACACACTGAGACCAGTGTGCAGCCTCAGAGTAAGGTACAACACACACTGACATCAGTGCACAGCCCCAGAGTAAGGTACAACACACACTGAGACCAATGCACAGCCTCAGAGTAAGATACAACACACACTGAGACCAATGCACAGCCCCAGAGTAAGATACAACACACACTGGGACCAGTGCGCAGCCTCAGAGTAAGATGCAATACACACTGAGACCAGTGTGCAGCCCCAGAGTAAGATAAAACACACACTGAGACCAGTGCGCAGCCTCAGAGTAAGATGCAACACACACTGAGACCAGTGCGCAGCCTCAGAGTAAGATGCAACCCACACTGAGACCAGTGCGCAGCCCCAGAGTAAGATACAACACACACTGAGACCAGTGTGCAGCCCCAGAGTAAGATACAACACACACTGAGACCAGTGCGCAGCCCCAGAGTAAGGCACAACACACACTGAGACCAATGCGCAGCCTCAGAGTAAGATACAACACACACTGAGACCAGTGCGCAGCCCCAGAGTAAGATACAACACACACTGAGACCAGTGCGCAGCCCCAGAGTAAGATACAACACACACTGAGACCAGTGCGCAGCCCCAGAGTAAGATACAACACACACTGAGACCAGTGCGCAGCCCCAGAGTAAGATGCAACACACACTAGGACCAGTGCGCAGCCTCAGAGTAAGATGCAACACACACTGGGACCAATGTGCAGCCACAGAGTAAGGTACAACACACTGAGACCAGTGTGCACCCTCAGAGTAAGATGCAACACACACTGAGACTAATGTGCAGCCTCAGAGTAAGATACAACACACACTGAGACCAGTGTGCACCCTCGGAGTAAGATACAATACACACTGAGACCAGTGTGCAGCCCCAGAGGAAGATACAACACACACTGAGACCAGTGTGCACCCTCGGAGTAAGATACAATACACACTGAGACCAGTGTGCAGCCCCAGAGGAAGATACAACACACACTGAGACCAGTGTGCAGCCCCAGAGGAAGATACAACACACACTGAGACCAGTGTGCAGCCTCAGAGTAAGATACAACACACACTGAGACCAGTGTGCAGCCTCAGAGTAAGATACAACACAAACCGAGACCATTGCACAGCCTCAAAGTAAGATACAACACAAACCGAGACCATTGCACAGCCTCAGAGTAAGGCACAACAAACACTGAGACCAGTGCACAGCCTCAGAGTAAGATACAACACACACAGACCAGTGTGCAGCTCCAGAGTAAGGCACAACACACACTGAGACCAGTGCACAGCCTCAGAGTAAGATACAACACACTGGGACCAGTGTGCGCCCCCAGAGTAAGATACAACACACACTGGGACCTGTGTACACCCTCAGAGTAAGATACAACACACACTGAGACCAGTGCGCAGCCCCAGAGTAAGGCACAACACACACTAAGACCAGTGTGCAGCCCCAGAGAAAGATACAACACACACTGAGACCAGTGTGCACCCTCGGAGTAAGATACAACACACACTGAGACCAGTGTGCACCCTCGGAGTAAGCTACAACACACTGAGACCAGTGTGCGCCCTCGGAGTAAGATACAACACACACTGAGACCAGTGCACAGCCTCAGAGTAAAATACAAAACACACTGAGACCAGTGCGCAGCCTCAGAGTAAGATGCAACACACACAGACCAGTGTGCAGCCCCAGAGTAAGGCACAACACACACTGAGACCAGTGCGCAGCCTCAAAGTAAGATACAACACAAACCGAGACCATTGCACAGCCTCAGAGTAAGATACAACACACACTGGGACCAGTGTGCAGCCTCAGAGTAAGATACAACACACACTGGGACCAGTGTGCAGCCTCAGAGTAAGATACAACACACACTAAGACCAGTGCACAGCCTCAGAGTAAGATACAACACACACAGACCACTGCGCAGTCTCAGAGTAAGGCATAACACACTAAGACCAATGTGCAGCCTCAGAGTAAGGTACAACACACTCCAGTGTGCTGCCTCAGAGTAAGGCACAACACACTGAGACCTGTGCGCAGCCTCAGAATAAGATACAACACAGACTGAGACCAGTGCCCAGCCTCGGAGTAAGATACAACACACACTGGGACCAGTGCGCAGCCTCAGAGTAAGATACAACACACACTGGGACCAGTGCGCAGCCTCAGAGTAAGATACAACACACACTGGGACCAGTGTGCAGCCTCAGAGTAAGATACAACACACACTGGGACCAGTGTGCAGCCTCAGAGTAAGATACAACACACACTGGGACCAGTGTGCAGCCTCAGAGTAAGGCACAACACACACTGAGACCAATGCGCATCCTCAGAGTAAGATACAACACACACTGAGACCAGTGCGCAGCCTCAGAGTAAGATACAACACACACTGAGACCAGTGCGCCGCCTCAGAGTAAGAAGCAACACACACTGAGACCAGTGCACAGCCTCAGAGTAAGATACAACACACTGGGACCAGTGTGCGCCCCCAGAGTAAGATACAACACACACTGGGACCTGTGTGCGCCCTCAGAGTAAGATACAACACACACTGGGACCAGTGCGCAGCCCCAGAGTAAGGCACAACACACACTAAGACCAGTGTGCAGCCCCAGAGAAAGATACAACACACACTGAGACCAGTGTGCACCCTCAGAGTAAGATACAACACACACTGAGACCAGTGTGCGCCCTCGGAGTAAGATACAACACACACTGAGACCAGTGCGCAGCCTCAGAGTAAGATGCAACACACACAGACCAGTGTGCAGCCCAAGAGTAAGGCACAACACACACTGAGACCAGTGCACAGCCTCAAAGTAAGATACAACACAAACCGAGACCATTGCACAGCCTCAGAGTAAGATACAACACACACTGGGACCAGTGTGCAGCCTCAGAGTAAGATACAACACACACTGGGACCAGTGTGCAGCCTCAGAGTAAGATACAACACACACTGAGACCAGTGCGCAGCCTCAGAGTAAGATACAACACACACAGACCACTGCGCAGTCTCAGAGTAAGGCATAACACACTAAGACCAATGTGCAGCCCCAGAGTAAGGTACAACACACTCCAGTGTGCTGCCTCAGAGTAAGGCACAACACACTGAGACCAGTGCGCAGCCTCAGAATAAGATACAACACACACTGAGATCAGTGTGCGCCCTCGGAGTAAGATACAACACACACTGAGACCAGTGTGCAGCCTCGGAGTAAGATACAACACACACTGAGACCAGTGCCCAGCCTCGGAGTAAGATACAACACACACAGACCAGTGCCCAGCCTCGGAGTAAGATACAACACACACTGGGACCAGTGTGCAGCCTCAGAGTAAGATACAACACACACTGGGACCAGTGTGCAGCCTCAGAGTAAGATGCAACACACACTGAGACCAGTGTGCGCCCTCAGAGTAAGATGCAACACACACTGAGACCAGTGTGCGCCCTCAGAGTAAGATACGACACACACTGGGACCAGTGTGCGCCCTCAGAGTAAGATACAACACACACTGAGACCAGTGTGCAGCCCTCAGAGTAAGATGCAACACACACTGGGACCAGTGTGCAGCCTCAGAGTAAGGCACAACATACACTGAGACCAATGCGAATCCTCAGAGTAAGATACAACACACACTGAGACCAGTGCTCAGCCTCAGAGTAAGATACAACACACACTGAGACCAGTGCGCAGCCTCAGAGTAAGAAGCAACACACACTGAGACCAGTGCGCAGCCTCAGAGTAAGAAGCAACACACACTGGGACCAGTGCGCAGCTTCAGAGTAAGATGCAACACACACTGGGACCAGTGCGCAGCCTCAGAGTAAGATGCAACACACACTGGGACCAGTGCGCAGCCTCAGAGTAAGATGCAACACACACTGGGACCAGTGCGCAGCCTCAGAGTAAGATGCAACACACACTGGGACCAATGTGTAGCCACAGAGTAAGGTACAACACACTGAGACCAGTGTGCAGCCTCAGAGTAAGATGCAACACACACAGACTAATGTGCAGCCTCAGAGTAAGATACAACACACACTGAGACCAGTGTGCACCCTTGGAGTAAGATACAACACACACTGAGACCAGTGCGCAGCCTCGGAGTAAGATGCAACACACACTGGGACCAGTGCGCAGCCTCAGAGTAAGATGCAACACACACTGGGACCAGTGCGCAGCCTCAGAGTAAGATGCAACACACACTGGGACCAGTGTGCAGCCTCAGAGTAAGATGCAACACACACAGACTAATGTGCAGCCTCAGAGTAAGATACAACACACACTGAGACCAGTGTGCACCCTTGGAGTAAGATACAACACACACTGAGACCAGTGTGCACCCTTGGAGTAAGATACAACACACACTGAGACCAGTGCGCAGCCTCAGAGTAAGATACAACACACACTGAGACCAGTGCGCAGCCTCAGAGTAAGATGCAACACACACTGAGACCAGTGCGCAGCCTCAGAGTAAGATGCAACACACACTGAGACCAGTGCGCAGCCTCAGAGTAAGATGCGACACACACTGAGACCAGTGCGCAGCCTCAGAGTAAGATGCAACACACACTGAGACCAGTGCGCAGCCTCAGAGTAAGATGCGACACACACTGAGACCAGTGTGCGCCCTCAGAGTAAGATGCAACACACACTGAGACCAGTGTGCGCCCTCAGAGTAAGATACGACACACACTGGGACCAGTGTGCGCCCTCAGAGTAAGATACAACACACACTGAGACCAGTGTGCAGCCCTCAGAGTAAGATGCAACACACACTGGGACCAGTGTGCGCCCTCAGAGTAAGATACAACACACACTGAGACCAGTGTGCGCCCTCAGAGTAAGATACAATACACACTGAGACCAGTGTGCGCCCTCAGAGTAAGATACAACACACACTGGGACCAGTGTGCAGCCTCAGAGTAAGATACAACACACACTGGGACCAGTGTGCGCCCTCAGAGTAAGATACAACACACACTGGGACCAGTGTGCGCCCTCAGAGTAAGATACAACACACACTGAGACCAGTGTGCGCCCTCAGAGTAAGATACAACACACACTGGGACCAGTGTGCGCCCTCAGAGTAAGATACAACACACACTGGGACCAGTGTGCGCCCTCAGAGTAAGATACAACACGCACTGGGACCAGTGCACAGCCTCAGAGTAAGATACAACACACACTGAGACCAGTGCACAGCCTCGGAGTGAGATACAACACACACTGAGACCAGTGTGCAGCCCCAGAGTAAGATACAACACACACTGGGACCAGTGCGCAGCCTCAGAGTAAGATACGACACACTGGGACCAGTGTGAGCCCTCAGAGTAAGATACAACACACACTGAGACCAGTGAGCAGCCTCGGAGTGAGATACAACACACACTGAGACCAGTGCGCAGCCGCAGAGTAAGATACGACACACACAGACCAGTGGCCAGCCTCGGAGTAAGATACAACACACACTGAGACCAGTGCCCAGCCTCGGAGTAAGATACAACACACACAGACCAGTGCGCAGCCTCAGAGTAAGATACGACACACACTGGGACCAGTGTGCAGCCTCAGAGTAAGATACAACACACACTGGGACCAGTGTGCAGCCTCAGAGTAAGATACAACACACACTGGGACCAGTGTGCAGCCTCAGAGTAAGGCACAACACACACTGAGACCAATGCGAATCCTCAGAGTAAGATACAACACACACTGAGACCAGTGCGCAGCCTCAGAGTAAGATACAACACACACTGAGACCAGTGCGCAGCCTCAGAGTAAGAAGCAACACACACGGAGACCAGTGCACAGCCTCAGAGTAAGATACAACACACTGGGACCAGTGTGCGCCCCCAGAGTAAGATACAACACACACTGGGACCTGTGTGCACCCTCAGAGTAAGATACAACACACACTGGGACCAGTGCGCAGCCCCAGAGTAAGGCACAACACACACTAAGACCAGTGTGCAGCCCCAGAGTAAGATACGACACACACTGAGACCAGTGCACACAATGCCCAGCCTCAGCTGTAGGGTATGTAAGGACACAGCAAAAACAACAAGTGATGGACGGAATGCTGAACATTGTCAAACACTCACCCCCAGTCATAGATCTGGGTTTAATCCATCGTTCTTTTGCTCACCATGCCACCCCAGTTTGGACAGTCCAGACCGAACTGCCAAGCCAGGTCCTCACTGGACCGGAAACAAGCATCCTGGGACCGGAATCCAGTGGCATGGGAAGCACGGGACGCGTGGCATACCCTTCCCACTTAGGGCGACAAAGCAAAAACAACAAGTGATGGACGGAATGCTGAACATTGTCAAACACTCACCCCCAGTCATAGATCTGGGTTTAATCCATCGTTCTTTTGCTCACCATGCCACCCCAGTTTGGACCAAGCCATATGCAAATCAGTCTTGACCCTGTTCCTCATGGGAACAGTCCAGACCGAACTGCCAAGCCAGGTCAGCCAGGTCCTCACTTGACCGGAATCAAGCATCCTGGGACCGGTTTCAGGGTTTCACCCCTCATCAGCCAGGCTAGCTTGAATCCAGTGGCATGGGAAGCACGGGAATGCTGAACATTGTCAAACACTCACCCCCAGTCATAGATCTGGGTTTAATCCATCGTTCTTTTGCTCACCATGCCAACCCAGTTTGGACCCAGCCATATGCAAATCAGTCTTGACCCTGTGCCTCATGGGAACAGTCCAGACCGAACTGCCAAGCCAGGTCCTCACTGGACCGGAAACAAGCATCCTGGGACCGGTTTCGGGGTTTCACCCCTCATCAGCCAGGCTAGCTTGAATCCAGTGGCATGGGAAGCACGGGACCCACGTCTGGGCATACCCTTCCCACTTAGGGTGACAAAGCAAAAACAACAAGTGATGGACGGAATGCTGAACATTGTCAAACACTCACCCCCAGTCATAGATCTGGGTTTAATCCATCGTTCTTTTGCTCACCATGCCACCCCAGTTTGCACCCAGCCATATGCAAATCAGTCTTGACCCTGTTCCTCATGGGAACAGTCCAGACCGAACTGCCAAGCCAGGTCCTCACTGGACCGGAAACAAGCATCCTGGGACCGGTTTCGGGGTTTCACCCCTCATCAGCCAGGCTAGCTTGAATCCAGTGGCATGGTAAGCACGGGACCCACGTCTGGGCATACCCTTCCCACTTAGGGCGCCAAAGCAAAAACAAGGACACATACGTCTCCCTTTACCATTAGTATCTTGAAGCCAATAAGATCGGGGCGAGGGTCCCCCTGAAGGTCGTGCAGGTGCAATGTCAGGTGTAAACGACACGTGCACAAAAAAGCAAACAGATTGTGGGATTTTTACAAAAAAGGATGGTAAGAGCAGCCTGCATGGGCTACATATGCTGGAGGCATCAAAGATAACAAGGTGGACCCCACACGTCCAGCCAACAACCTCATCCCGCGGAACAAGGAGCACCCAGATGTGAACAACACTCAGGCCACAGACGCTGCCCCAAACCTCAGCAACTCCATGAACACTGGCCGGAAAGTGACAGACTCCGGCAACAAAGCAGAGGCCTTCGACTGGCCAAAAACAGAGCAGCAAAGCCCTACCTGGCTCAAACTCCAGCAGGTAAATGACTTCAGAGACTGAAAATCACAGAACAACAAGATATATCTGGGAGAGAGATTATCCAGGCTTAAAAGGACACAATGAAGGTCTCCAGAGGCTAAAAATCATACAAACTTCCAGAACAAAAAATGCAGCATTCAGGGACATGTAAACTAATGCATGTGACAAAGGCTGATCATAGGGATGAAAAGAGCATAATAGAGAACCCGACACTGGAAATCATCCAGAGACGAGCAACAGTCGAGACAGAACTGGACTCAAGCAACAGAGAGATGGACTGCACCAATAACACTGACTCACTACAAGGTACAAAGCAACCAGGCCAAACCCCAACCCTCCCAATAAGGGGGCATCATTACAGAATGATAAGGTATGTGGAACCCTTGGCATCCAAGGACCACCAGGTTTTCCTAGCTGACAAGGAGCTCAGAGAAGTATCCCGTAAGTGGCCATGGTTGCCCAGAGCCACCTTGGCCACCAAGGACCTAGCTAGGTCAGTAAGATTGTGGGGGGGGAGCTATAGATTTTCCGACAATCAGACTGGCATTTCATGGTTAAATACATTCTATGACGAGCAGGACGCGGGGGGGGGGGGGTGGGGGGCAGTGAACAGGGAGAGGAATGCAGTTTGGTAGGAGCACTAAGAAAACACAATACTCTGCGCAAAAAGAATAGTTTTGATGACTTTCACACAGTGTGTTTGCGTTTCTTGTCTGTGTGTGTAAAAATACCTGCTGAAATCCGACTGATCTCACAATACCCAACTGAAAACATATGTAGGCAACTATTTATCAGAAAATACCTTTATTATGGTGTGTAATACCCCGATCACCTCTTGAAAGTACGCCTCTGCTCGTCACCAGATCCAAGATGCACCTTGAGTGAAACGCCCAATCGGGCCCAAACTGGCCTTTAGTTGCGTGTGTCCGGGTCAGAGACGAACGGGCCCACAGTCCGGGCTGCAGGGTTCTTCTTGGAGCAGGGGCTGGGTCTAATCTGAGGGGGCATGCTGGGCAAAGGAACGATGGATTGGAATGCCACCCTGAGCGATCGCCAGAGGCTGCAAGCACCCTTTGGGGTCTTTGAATAGAATGAATCACCCTCCCCAGCGACGGAGGCATCTGCTCGCTGCAGCCAGGAGGATGTGGTGGGGGATACAAGGGGAAGATGTAACAACGGTCCGGGCCTGTCCGAGGAGGACCAGGCCTAGGACTGAGCTGCCCGTGCACCAAAGAAAAGCTGCGGGGCACGGGGGTCCTCAGACGCCAGCACCCCCAGTCTACAGACCGGCCACAGCCAAGGCCCCAGAGAGGCCCTTATGGCTGAGACGCTGCGCGCCTCGGTAAGAACTAAACGCGAACAGGGGCGGCTTTCTAAGCAGGCTCCCCAGACCAGCCGAGACCCCGCCAAGAGTTCATTCGGTCCTGGGGGGCTGGACATCTCAGGGACAACAGCAGCCCCTGTAACAAAAGCTCGGCAGCACAATGCACAGAGGAGGTGGAGGGGGAGGGAGCGAGGCTGCTGCTGTCCCCGGGATGGGGTAAGTGGCGCCCCGGGCTCTGGCATGAAGGGTCATCTGCTGTGGCATTTTACAATCCGGCTCCCTCACTCCATTCTTTCCACTTTCCCGGTTTTACTTTTCATTAAGAGGAATGAATGAGTAATTATAAAGCTCAACTCATTCTTAAAAAGAGCATTATGGCGCTATGCTGAAGGCCACCACTAGTTCCTGAAAGGATTACATAATTGAATTACAAAGCGAGTCAGAATTTCAGGAAAGTTATGTTTTTTTTTTTTTATTACTTCAGACCCAGTAGAGCGCCAAGTACTACGAAGCAGGTTCCAAGCCTTGGAGATGCTACTTCCGCAGCCAGGAATGAGCCTCTAGAAACTCGGAGCTAGAGGTCAGGAGGAGGCAAAACCAACCTCCAGAATGTGGGCCGATTAAAGTCCATCCAATGCCGACCTGATGGTACTTTGCAGTCCGCGAGCATTGAGGCTGCTTCTTTCATCTACATGTCGATCTCACGGTACTTCAGTCGGCGAGTCATCTTCCCTACATGTCTACCTGATGGTACTTCACAGTCGGCGAGCATGGAGGCAGCTTCTCATCTTCCCTACATGTCTACCTGATGGTACTTCAGTCGGCTAGCATGGAGGCAGCTTCTCATCTTCCCTACATGTCTACCTGATGGTACTTCAGTCGGCTAGCATGGAGGCAGCTTCTCCTCTTCCCTACATGTCTACCTGATACTTCAGTCGGAGGCAGCTTCTCGTCCATTTAATGTCAACCTGATGGTACTTCACAGTCGGCGAGCATGGAGGCAGCTTCTCATCTTCCCTACATGTCTACCTGATGGTACTTCAGTCGGCGAGCATGGAGGCAGCTTCTCATCTTCCCTACATGTCTACTTGATGGTACTTCAGTCTGCAAGCATGGAGGCAGCTTCTCGTCATTTCTACATGTTGACCTAATGTTACTCCGCTGTCAACAAGCATGGAGACAGCTCCATCCAAGGACGCCCTGAGGGTACTTCACAGCCTGCGAGTATGGAGGCTGCTTCTCATTCCATCTAAGGTCGATCTGATGGTGCTTCACAGTTGGCGGGCATGGAGACAGCTTCTCGTCCATCTTAGGTCGATCTGATGGTACATTGCAGCAGGCAAGCAATGAGGTACCTACTCATCCATCTAAGGTCGCCCTGATGGTACTTAACAGCCTGCGAGTATGGAAAAGCGCCCCCCCAATATGGGGGGAGCGCGGCCTCTCAGAGGTCTGGGCTGCCATGGTCCGGACCCTCCGCACTAGTTGTGCGTCGGGCTGGCCAGGTACGTCCACCCTCACACCCCGCGAGGTGTTGGGGCAGAAGTAGCTTCAAGAGGAATACGTTGCGGCTGTGATCGCCGATCCGGTCGTAACCGCCGCATGCCAGTGGGGGGGCTACATAAGTACCCCCCCAGAAAGGCTCAGCCTTGTTGTGACGTGGCGGGGACAGCGACCGGATGGCTCATCGTAGTCCCACCCACCCTCTCCCTCTTTTAGGTTGGAGAAGAAGTACTAAAAGTAACCTGAAGCAACAGAAGGGTCCCCAAAGCTTGGGCCCCGGGATAACACCAGAGATAGGATCCTGAAGACCTGAACCAGCCTGAGGATGTACACACCAGATTAGGGGGTAGGGAGCCCAGATTGCTGGGGTGACCACGGGGCTCCCGCTGCTGGCCGCCCCGTTACACCCCTTGGCAGATTGGTGTTTGGAGAGAGGGCGGAACCCTGAGCGTGTGGGCAAGGAACGGTGAAGTCAGGGGAGCCGCCTCCCTATGGATAAAGGTGCAGTTCAGTTCACCTGTGTGGTTCAGGGCAGGAAGGGATCCGGTCAATGATTTATGGTTGTAAATTGAAATGTACGACTACAGTTATGTTATTGTAAATATGTTTGGAAGTTTCTTGAAGTGATTTATGGCTAGACGTGTGTTATGAATTTAAGTAAAAATTAAATAAAACTTCTTCCAACAAGATAAATTGTCGGGTTGAGTATGGCCGGTGTTGGGGTGAGGGCCTGCTGGTGGTCTCCGAGTTGCATGGAGGCTGCTTCTCATTCCATCTAATGTCAATCTGATGGTACTTCAGTCGGCGAGCATGGAGGCAGCTTCTCGTCCATCTAATGGCGATCTGATGGAACTTCAGTCGGCAAGCATGAAGTTAGCTTCTCGTCCATCTAATGTCGATCTGATGGAACTTCACAGTCAGCGCGCATGGAGGCAGCTTCTCGCCCATCCAAGGACACCCTGAGGGTACTTCACAGCCTGCGAGTGTGGAGGCTGCTTCTCATTCCATCTGAGGTCGATCTGATGGTACTTCACAGTTGGTGGGCATGGAGACAGCTTCTAGTCCATCTAAGGTCGATCGGAGGGTTCTTTGCAGCAGGCAAGCAATGAGGCACCTTCTCGTCCCCCTGAGGGTACTTCACAGCCTTCGAGTATGGAGGCTGCTTCTTGTCATACTACATGTTGACCTGATGGTACTTCACAGCCTGCGAGTATGGCGGCTGCTTCTCGTCCATCTACATGTTGACTTGATGGTACCTGATGGACAGTACTTAGAGAGGGTGCAATCAAGTCTATCTATATCACTGAACAATACTAGGTCTCACATTTTCAAAATAAAAACTGAGAAAAACAAGATTGAGAAAATCCAAAGATTATGAAGAGTGCAAGAGTTCAGGTGACAGATTAAATTATGGTTTAGCTATAGGATTACAGTGAGATGAGGTAAGGGAATAAAACAGGGTCAGGATTATGGACAGTGCTAGGGTTCAGGTGACAGATTAAATTATGGTTAGTTGTAGGATTATGGTGAGCTGAGGTCAGAGTAGGAGATAGGTTAGGATTTTGAACAGTGCTAGGGTTCAGGTGACTGATATGGTTAGTTACTGGATTACAGTGAGCTGAGGTCAGGGCAGGAGATAGGGTTGGGATTATGGACAGTGTTAGGGTTCAGGTGACTGATATGGTTAGTTACTGGATTACGGTGAGCTGAGGTCAGGGCAGGAGATAGGGTTGGGATTATGGACAGTGTTAGGGTTCAGGTGATTGATGGTTATGGCTAGTCACTGGATTACGGTGAGCTGAGGTCAGGGCAGGAGATAGGGTTTGGATTATGGATAGTGCTAGGGTTCAGGTGATTGATGGTTATGGCTAGTTACTGGATTACGGTGAGCTGAGGTCAGGGCAGGAGATAGGGTTTGGATTATGGACAGTGCTGGGGTTCAGGTGAGGGTAACGCACAGAGCAGATTACAGGTAGGGATGGATAAACGATCAGGTCAGTGATAGGTTTGTGGTTAAGGTTTAGGGTACTTTGTAGTAAGGGGTAAGTAACGGAGGTCGGATTTGAGGCCAAAGATAGGAGACTTTACAGCAAGAGTTCGATCGTGCAAAAGAAATTTCATACTTCTGGCTTTCAAAGCTGCTTTTTTAAATTCAAAATGAAGCTTCTCACATTTGGTTTGTGGGATTCTCACTTTTTAATTTCGAAATGTCAACTAAGACCCCCAGGGCAGCTCCTAGGGCCCCCACTTCCACAGGCATTGACATGCAAGCACTGCCTTCAATAAGCAGACAAAGAACAGCAGACATTACCCAGGGGTGGCTCCTCCATACAAGCCGCTCCCCTTGCCTCCACCTCTTCCCACCCTCCACCCCACCTGTAGCCTGCAAACCTTTTCCCAAAGAAAGATTATAAACTGTGTTTATGATAGTTTTTTGGGGAAAAGGGGGGCGGAGCCACGGGGGTGACGTGCACAGGGGGAGTGCTCAGCACTGCCCCTCACTGCACATGTGTGTTTGGCCGGCTGTCTCGGGCCGGGCAAACACACATGCGCACAGGGCTCTCTCCAGCCTAGCAACGCTGTTGCCAGGCTGGAGAAAGCCTGAACAGGCGCCCAAGTCTGTCTGGGAGCGCCCTGGTTGGGCGCTCACAGCCAAGCCTGACCCTGCTCTGGGAGCGAAGGGTGTTTTTTGTTTTTTACATTTTTTTTGTATTTAATTTAATAAATAATTCTCCCTGACCCGAGCTGCGACTGATTACCACACACCTAGCAGCAAATGAAGGGACTGCGGATGCCTGGTCCGGAGCATCATCTGAGCAGCAGTCTCAGCTTCCTTTCCAGCAGACTCAGTGCGGCCCCAGAATAGACTGAGCACCCCAGACTTTGCCACCGTCAAATAAATTAAAGCGGCCAATCAATGGGGCAAACGTGAAAACGAAGGCCTGTCCAAGGGCTCCTGGTACATGAGGTCTGGCAACCGGGGGCGGCCGCCCGGGGAGCTGCACAGAGGGGAGGGCGCCATCCACTATCTTTAGGCAGTGGGTACAGCTTCACTGTGCACTAGTATAAACTACAGCTCCGCCACTGTAGACAGTTCCACGAGGGGTGAAATCCATCCACTGCCCGGGGGAGGAGGGTACAGCTCCACTGTGCACTAGTCTTAACCACAGCTCTGCCACTGTAAACAGCTCCACCGAGGGGTGAAATCCATCCACTGCCCAGGGGCGGAGGGTACAGCTCCACTGTGCACTAGTCCTAACCACAGCTCTGCCACTGTAGACAGCTCCATCGAGGGGTGAAATCCATCCACTGCCCAGGGGCGGAGGGTACAGCTCCACTGTGCACTGCTCCTTAACTACAGCTGCACTACTGTACGCAGATCCAACAAGAGGATGGACTCATCCAGGGCCAGCCCCAACTCCTGGACCCCCAAGCTAACTGCAGCCCCACACTCACCTGCAGCCCCCAGACCCACAGCTACCTGAGCCCCACAGTCACCGGCAGCCCCCAGCCCCACCGGCAGCCCCCAGCCCCAACGGCAGCCCCCAGCCCCACAGTCACCTGGAGCCCCCAGATCCACAGCTACCTGAGCCCCAGTCACCTGCAGCCCCCAGACCCACAGTCACCCCCACACCCACAGCTACCTGAGCCTCACAGTCACCTGCAGCCACCAGCCCCACCGTCACCTGCAGCCACCAGCCCCACCGTCACCTGCAGCCACCAGCCCCACCGTCACCTGCAGCCACCAGCCCCACCGTCACCTGCAGCCCCCAAGCCCCACCGTCACCTGCAGCCCCACCGTCACCTGCAGGCCCCAGACCCACAGTCACCCCACACCCACAGCTACCTGAGCCCCACCGTCCACCCGCAGCCCCCGAGCCCCACCGTCCACCCGCAGCCCCCGAGCCCCACCGTCCACCCGCAGCCCCCGAGCCCCACCGTCCACCCGCAGCCCCCGAGCCCCACCGTCCACCCGCAGCCCCCAAGTCCCACCGTCCACCCGCAGCCCCCAAGTCCCACCGTCCACCCGCAGCCCCCAAGTCCCACCGTCCACCCGCAGCCCCCAAGTCCCACCGTCCACCCGCAGCCCCCAAGCCCCACCGTCCACCCGCAGCCCCCAAGCCCCACCGTCCACCCGCAGCCCCCAAGCCCCACCGTCCACCCGCAGCCCCCAAGCCCCACCGTCCACCCGCAGCCCCCAAGCCCCACCGTCCACCCGCAGCCCCCAAGCCCCACCGTCCACCCGCAGCCCCCCAGTCACCCGCAGCCCCCCAGTCACCCGCAGCCCCCAAGCCCCACAGTCACCCGCAGCCCCCAAGCCCCACAGACACCTGCAGCCCCCAAGCCCCACAGACACCTATAGACACCCCTAGCCCCACCGTCACCTGCAGCCCCCGGCCCCACCGTCACCTGCAGCCCCCGGCCCCACAGTCTCGCCAGCTGTGTCCCCGTCTTTAACAAGCAGGCTCCGCTCCTGACAAGCTCCTCCGGAGGGGAGTGGGGGCCGCACCGGCCGGTTGGTCCTGCAGGGAGGCCGGAGAGAGTGGTAACCCCTCTACCAGAGCCAGGGCAGAACAACCCGGCATCCTCGGGGAGGACCGGGCGCACCCAGAGAGGGAAGGACACACTAACACCAGGGAGGAAAAAACACCATCAACCGAGCAGAGCACCAGGGAGAGAGAAACACACCACAGCACCAGGGAGAGAGAAACACACCATGAACCACAGTGAGGGAGAAACACACCATGAACCACAGGGAGGGAGAAACACACCATGAGCCACATCACCATTGAGGGAGAAAAACACACCATAAACCACAGCACCAGGGAGGGAGAGAAACACCATAAACCACAGCACCAGGGAGGGAGAGAAACACCATAAACCACAGCACCAGGGAGGGAGAACATACAAACAACCGCACCAGGGAGGGAAAAACAACAAACCACAGCATCAAGGAGGAAGAAACATACACCTTAAACCACAGCACAAGGGAGGGAGAAATACACATCATAAACCACAGCACCAGGGAGGGGGAAACACCATAAACCACAGCACCGGGGAGGGAGAAACACATGAGCCTAGCAGAGAACCAGGAAGAGAGAAACCCTCACAAACCTAGAAAAGCACCAGGAAGAGAGAAACCCTCACAAACCTAGAACAGCACCAGGGAGGGAGAAACAATCCCTGCAGCCTCAGAACGGCACCCACATAGGAACAAATGCATACACCCTTAACTCAGGACAGCACCAAGCGCAGCCAGAGAGTAAACTAGAGTCAAGTGGCTTCAAGAAATGGCAGTAACTTCTGGTTTAAAGCTGTGAGGCCCGACAGGTGAGTGGGACCAGGGAAGGCGGAGAGGCGAAGCTCTCTAGGGCAGGCTCGGGTTATATTAGCATCCCATCTACCGGTTCCTGCCTTTAGCAGCCTCGGCTTCCCAGAGTTTAACAGCTGTGGAGACACCGAGCCATCCTTGGGATCCTCCAAGTCTAGACTAAAGAGCCAGCTGAGCCTCTCAGAAGTAGCACAACTGGACACTGCGCTCTTGGTTTGTGACATGTTCCTGTTTTATATCAAACGTAACAGCCAGAGTCTCTCTGTCGCCAGAACCACCGACATCAAGCCTTGGCATCTGAAACCCAGTTTACACTCACTGTTCAACATCTATCCCCACATCCTTAGGAATGGCCTGATGCATACCTGGTGCACAGAGTGCTGTAGCGCCATGAATCTTCACATAGTGGCTATGCATTGCCTACACAGCTGGGATGATGCAGGTCATGCGTCCAGCGTCCAGGCTCTGGTCGCTCAGGCCACAGTGTGCATTACTCAAAGCCTCCGAACACTGCAGATTCCACTCTCGCCTTGTAACCCACTGCCGAGGGCTATACAGGTTGTTAAAGGCCCTGAACCTAAATTAAAGGCCCGAGCCACAGGGCCTTTAACAACCAGTAGAGCCCTCGGCATAAGGCCGTTAGAACCTGCCACCTACTAAGGGCAGTGTGCTCTACGTTAAAAGGAGAAACATGAAGACAAACATTGGACTGTTGGGGCTCCGGGTGTTTACCGGCCATTATAAGCCCAGAGCTACCCCACTGCCTTCAATGCAGCTCCCAAAATCCCACTGTCCTCACTGCGATTAAGCCACGGACCGTGAATGAAAGGATATTAACAGCAAAGTATTGCACAGTTTGAACACACACAGGACTGCTGCATATGTAACAATAGACCCATAGATGGACTGTGTCCAGCGGGATTGCAATCCTCTAGTGAATGCAAGGGAAAGGAGTCCTTGGTAACCCTAAACTGGTGCGTGTAATCACAAAAGCCCCTCCAACCAAAAGCCTACTTTCCTGGAACACAAGCCCCTGATCTGCAATTTGTAGACCTGAAGCATCCCTGTAACAACATCATAAAGGGTGCACTCGCTCCCTCTTTCAAGCTACTGCTGGCCTAGAACCTCTCCCCATCTAAGAGCAGAACCTGAACCCTCTGGGCCACAGCCCAGAAGCCAGTACTGCCATCAACAGGTTCTTGGCAGTGCTGGGTGGTCACTGAACCCACCAATGGCACCTCCTGGTGAGATGGGTGTGCATGGAAATGATTTCAAAACAGAAATACTCATATGTCGTGACTGGAAAAGTTATGACCCACTGTGCGCCTGGCCTGACTATCTCGGACCACCTCCTCAATTATCCAAGAAGTTAAAAACCTTGGAATTACCATGGACTCCAAGTTAACTATGAATGCCCAAGTGGACAAAATAGCACGATCAAGCTTCATCACCTTGAAGACTCTGCAACGCATCTTCCCCAACTCGGAATTCCACACAAGATGTAGGCTACTATCTCTCTTGCACTATCCAAACTGGATTATGCCAATGGCCTCCACCATGAATCATCTCTATCTAATATGAAAAAACTACAAAGTATTCAGAACTCCGCGGTCAAGCTACTATTGCATGTAAAGCCACAAGCCCACATCTCCGCTATCTTGAGAGCACTATACTGGTTACCCGTTGCCAGAAGATCCACCTTCAAGCTGCTTTGTATCACCCACAAAGCTATACATGGAACAGGACCACTTTTTACCAGAAACAAAATAACCAAATACATTCAACAAAGAACCCTCCGCTCAAGACTGGCACCCCGCCTTAGAACACCACCATACAAGAAAAAGACTATAGGTGGTACATCCTTCTCCGTTCAAGCAGCCAAACTATGGAATTCATTACCCCCAAATATAAGATCCACGGATAACTATCTTGTCTTCAGAAAACTACTCAAGAGTTGGCTCTTTCCTTCATAACCACCATATTCAAACGGCTATTGACTGCCTATGTTGATAAATATTTATAATCTGATTATGTGTATATTCTAGTTCTATATAGGTCTTTAGAAAATATGTATCGCTAGTATGTCATAATAATAAACTACACACACACACTTTAAACCTGTTTGATGTATATTTACTCATGGTTTAAATATCTATATGTGTGTGCATATGTGTATGCATGTGTGTGTATGTATATATTTGTGTGTTATTCTAAGTTGAACATGTTCAGAGGTCATTGCATAACTCCTAGATATGTTGTTATACTAGATACTTATGAATCCCTGCTCTCATTTGATATCACACGTTGTCTACCCATCACCATATGTCATGTCTCTATCAATATATCCTCCATTCCCACTGACCCATCCCAAATCCATTCTACTACTTTCATCTCCTAAATAACTCTGCCCAAGCACTTCCCTTCTCTTCCACATCTAACTCACCCAAACCTCATTTTACTGCCATGATCTCCCAAACAACCCTACTATATTCTCCCTCATTTATCTCACCCTGCTATGATCTACCTAACCCTTCCACAGACTCTTCCCTCCTCCATCCCCCCTTTACTCATCCCAAGCCTAAATCCCATTACCATAAACTCCCAATTAACACTTCTGGATTCTTCCCTCCTCCACCCCTCCATTACTCCAGTCAATCTAACTAACAAACTCACATATCCACGGCTCAAATTAACTCATAATTATACTAAAATTGTACTCCTATACTAATCCACCACTAATTCCTTTTGGGTTCCGGAGTAGCATGCTACTCGCCGAAAACCGCTTTGACGCATTGTCAGGGGTAGTAAGCGCTATATAAATACTATTACAGTACAATACAATTAGGACTAAGCCTCCAGGCTTTCCGTTTTTACTAATTTTGACACATACATACAGAGAACAGTGTGTTTCTAGGCTGCATTTATTTTTAAAAGTGGAAAAAAAACTGAAAATTGTGCTTCTTGTGAGAGACTCTCCATGCTCTCTTTCGTGACTCCTAGGCAAAAGCAGAGGAAATAGACAACCTGAGAGTTAAAAAGCTGTATATTTCCTTAAATACAGGCATATGTTAACAGGTATTTGTCGTATAAGTCTGATATGTACCTCTGAGTGCAGTGTTTTGTTAATATGTGGCTCCTTAATTTGCTAAAACTCGACTGGTATCCATGCACGTCTAACAGATAAATAAAAGTGGAATTATACCATTTTATAACACTGTTTATTCTTAGAACACAAAAAATATGGATTAACTCCAATAATATGGCCAACAAATAACTATGGATACATTCAGACGGAAATGTTTTTTTTTTGTTTTTTTTTTTATAACATAAAACCCGGCGCCCTAATTATGACAAACTGGACACAACGAAGACTACTCCGTTTTTTTTGTCCCAGACTAGCACACTGGCAAATGTTTCGTCAAACGCCACCCTGAATGTGTCTGTTCCCCAACATTTTCTGAGACGCAGAATGTAGTTCCTGCAGTGTAACAAAGGCCTCTGATAGTTTGGGTGGTTAAAGTCCACCACGTGAGAAAGCTGCGCCTATCAGAGGCTTTTTCTCTGCCACCACCAGAAACCAGTGCCCAAACCACCACTCCTCGTGCCACACAAACCGAGATCCCAGGGGCTACCCGGGCTCCAAACCTGCGCACGCCTCGCCGAGCATCCCGTGGGCGTGGCCCCGTATCTGCCATCAGGCCCACTTACTTCAAGCATGCATCTCCTAGGGGGCAGGACGAAGGCCGGACAGGTCCGTGGCAGGGCCGCACAAGGCTGGGTGGCCCCTTGACACGAGCCACGGGATCGTTTTTGGGCACGGCGTGGGGCGCCGAGAGCAATTATACCCTGGCTAATGCAATCAGGAGCCCTTTCTGCCGCGCTGGATCCGTGCACGGGGTGGGGGTGCAGAGAGCCCTGTAATTAGTGTGGAGTGGGGGCGTCTCTCCTCCGACTTTACACACACATCAAAGATACCCTTCTCGTTAAGAGATACGGGCGGGGGTTTAAACCTGGGGCGTCCAGGGCGCGCGAGGATGTAACACGGGGCCCTGAGAGCGCGCGGTGGAGTTAATGTGGGGGGCGCTGGCTGAACCCGGAGACCCGACACCGAGCAGGGAAACTCGAGCAGGGAGGGGGGGAGGGGCTGGTAACGTAACCTGGAGATAACAGGGAGGGGGGGACACAGCTGGCAAGCTACCCAGGTCCACGCGTTATGTGCTGCTCCAGTCCAGGTGTTTTTCTATGAATTCTGGGACTTGTAGTCTCATTTGATAATGGAAGAAAGACGACTGCAAGTCCCAGAATTCAAACAAAAGACCTGGACTGCGGCAGCAGATCAGGCATGGATTTGGGGCTGGACCTGGAGTCAGCGGACTGGGCAAGGGGGGTGGTGACCTAGAACCAGTCAAGCGCTTAAACCAGATACCCTGTATGCAGGGTGGGGGACCTGAACCTGGCACCAAGCAGGGGTTATACTCGGAACCAGGTGCGGCCGATGGACCTGGCAACCGCGCAAGGCGCTCACTGGGAACCCATCAAATTCTGTTACCGAGAGCCCAGCACCTGGTGGAAGTCAGCCTGGAGTTCACAGACCTCTGGGGGGTTTAATCTGGACCCTCAAAAGAAGGAAACGTGGCTTTATCTGGGTCCCGGTGTCCGACCACCACAATGTATCCAGGGGCGCAGCCTAGTCAGTGAGACCCCTATTGGAGGGGGGGGGGGGGGGGGGCACGAGAGGGGTTTAAGGGACAGCGGAAAGGCAGAAAAATGCGGAACGGAGGAGTTACCAAGTCGGAGAAAATATGTTTTTTTTTTTAAATAACCAACATTTTGGAAGATTTTCAAAACAGAGGGGAATTGTGTGTGCGTTTGTAAAACTCTCGACAATTTGACAGGCCTCTCACCACACCCAAATGAACCCACTTGTGCCCGAGAATTAGAAAATATAGTACGGGGTGTAACACCTCAAACACACCCCTGAAGCTGCGCCCCTGGATTTAACCTCGAAGGCGCGTGACCCTGCAGTCCGCAGAGTCCTTTAAACCGGGCGCAAGATATGTATCCAGCGCCCAGAAGCCTGTGTGGGTGACAGAGTTTTAATGTGTGTCCCGAAGACACCAGGAGGGTGAGGAGTGATCTATCCCCGAGGCTGAGTGGCTGCCGGGCCGCCCATCATTCACAAGGAAGAACGGAACCATCTTTTATCATTTTGTGTCCAACTACTGGGACTGGATGTGGGTTTGGCCTGCTTCCCCGAGGCCCCGTTTTCATAAGCGTCCTCCCCCTCAGCTGGATTCCTGAAGCAGTAACAATCTACCACTCAAATATTTACTTTCAGATTTTCAGCTTTCACTGGCCTTCCAAGTCCTGGCACAACTTGGATAATCATCACGCGTAAACTCTGCGTGCACTGCAACAACATGGGCAGGACAACTGGAAAAATGAAAATCAGAAGTGCACACAATACTTCCTTTCCTTGGAGCCCGAGGGGATCAAGAACGGCTCACTGGCCGTGGAGGCAGGATTACCAGACCCAGTTGGGGGGGGGGGGGGGGGGGGGCATTTTTACTGCCCCCCCCAACCCTCCCTAAGAATGGGTGAAAACAGCACACGCCGGGCGTCAGATCATGCACACAGCTGCTTGGCGTAAGCCGACACAAATCTGCCTGGAATCGGGGATAATTAGGTGGCAGGGTTTCCTAAAGGCACCTTGTGCCTCTCGGCGCTGCAACAGCCGACAGTTCACACACAGAGGAGAGGGAACGTGCTCGGATTTCTACAGCGCACGGAAGCGCAGCACTCGGGTTTAAACGCATTTTGTTCAACGCTTCAAGGAGCGGCGCTTACAGCAAATTAGAAGCCCCCCCCCCCCCAGGACCCGGTGAACGACGGCGAGCAAACAGAGGCTAACTTTAATGAGAGGAATCTGAGGAAAGGCGCGAAAGCTGCAAACATATTTAGATTTCTATCCCCCAAAAAAAAACAAATAAAAAAAAAACTGATTCTCAGGGAAGGCAAAAAGCAACAGAAGAGGGTCACCTACCAATGGACCAAGGGGCACCTACAGATTCAGAGATTCAAGAAAGAAATATATATTAATTTTCCATTAAAAGATGAAGAGAAAGTGTAGGGGGAGATGCTAGAAAGATAGAGCATTGCTTGGCAACCGACACAGCGGGCACATTTTTTTCGTCTTTTCCCCCCTAAAATCCACTCGGTGTGGGCTTGTTAGCCATAATTAGCAAGGGGTGGTCTGGGGAAATGGAGCTTCCCAGCAAGGCTCTGCCCTAACAAACAACCACCGAGAGGACCCCAGGGCACCCCGATCCCAATGCACAGAAGACAGTCCGCGGCGCAGTCTCCGCGGCAGAAGACTGTGCATGCACGGCCGTTTCCATAAGAACGACTCCCTGTCACGCCAGGAGGCACTGGGCCACTGACAGATCGCATTAGCCAAGTGGCCAAATAAATAAAGCATGCAAGACCCAGGAGGCAATGGCAGTGCCTGCGTTGGGGGGGGGTGGCCCAGCTCGACTCCCTTCCATCAAGCCCGCTATCCTTCCCCATCACTGTCACATTGCGGCTGATAAATAAAAAGCAAGGTAAACTCTCAATAAATAACAATCATTATTATTCAAATGCACAGCGGGGATGAAAGGAAGCCACACCGAGCGGCTGCTCTCCAATGGAACAGGAAGAGGGAGTGGGGGAAGTCGACCTGCAATGCCGAAACTGCTCTCTCTCCTGGGGGGTGGGTAGGGGGGTAATATAAGCCCCTTCTGCTCGAGTTTAAACTGAAAATAAACTGGTGCCTAAAAAAACACAGCATTAGGTAATGTATGTTAGTCCTGGGTGCTGTGTCGCTGTAAGGAAACACAACAACATATTGTTCAGGATGGCCGAGCGGCCCAAGGCACTGATCTCAGAAACACAGCATCGCCTGCTCCCTGAAGAGGCAGCCAGGGACCATAGGATGGAGACACCAAGCCCTGGCTTTATAGAAAACAATGTACGGTACGCACGAATGTTCGTGCCGGGGACCCTAGGAGAGCGCCACAGCACAGGCTCCGTGCCCAGCATCCAGGCACCGAAGCAGAGGTTTTGCCTTAAAAGGGAAGGATAAGGTTCTGCCGTCTCTAGCCTCGAGCTGAGCCCAGGCAGAGGCTTGAAAGACACACAAAGAGCAGGTCGGTGGGGTTTCCTTGGATGACCCACGGAGCCAGCAGGGCCACCTGAGCCCGACAGCCTGGCACACTGCTTCCAACACGAGGGAGGGGGACAGCAATCTGAAGAGGCAGGAGCATGCAAGGAGGCGCTGTTCAGTGACAGCCAGGAGCACTGACAGCAAACTGGGGAAATGCTTGCCAATGCCTATTAACCCTCTGAACATTACCCACCTGACCAGTGAGAGTCACTCCCTGATGCAAACAGTTAACAGAGTACTCACTCAGCAGTCTCAGCCAATGCTCACCAACAACCTTCTCAACTGAATATTCGGGGACAGTGTCAGTCAGAACAAACTCATCGTAACACTCAGTGACAGTAGCATTGTTTGCAAAATCCGTCCGACACCCATGGCCAGTAATACATTGGCTAATGTCTATCCTAAACCACTAGCACTGACAGGCGTCCACTGCACAATGTCCCCATGCCACCGCGAGCAGTACCATGCAATGTCCCCATGAGCACAGAGAAGTCCACTGCACAATGTCCCCATGACACCGCGAGCAGTACTGTGCAATGTCCCCATGAGCACAGAGAAGTCCACTGCACAATGTCCCCATGACACCGCGAGCAGTACTGTGCAATGTCCCCATGAGCACAGAGAAGTCCACTGCACAATGTCCCCACGACACCGCGAGCAGTACCATGCAATGTCCCCATGAGCACAGAGAAGTCCACTGCACAATGTCCCCATGACACCTTGAGCAGTACCATGCACTGTCGCCATGACACTGAACTGTAGGAGATGTTCACTGCACAATGTCCCCATGACACCTTGAGCAGTACCATGCACTGTCCCCAGGACACCGTGAGCATTGAGAAATCCACTGCACAATGTCCCCATGGCACCGTGAGCTGTGAGAGAAGTCCACTGCACAATGTCCCCATGACACCGTGAGCTGGGAGAGAAGTCCACTGCACAATGTCCCCATGACCCCGTGAGCTGGGAGAAAAGTCCACTGCACAATGTCCCCATGGCACCGTGAGCTGTGAGAGAAGCCCACTGCACAATGTCCCCATACACCGTGAGCTGGGAGAGAAGTCCACTGCACAATGTCCCCATGACACCGTGAGCGGGGAGAGAAGTCCACTGCACAATGTCCCCATACACCGTGAGCTGGGAGAGAAGTCCACTGCACAATGTCCCCATGACACCGTGAGCGGGGAGAGAAGTCCACTGCACAATGTCCCCATGACACCGTGAGCGGGGAGAGAAGTCCACTGCACAATGTCCCTATGACACTGTGAGCTGGGAGAGAAGTCCACTGCACAATGTCCCCATGGCACCGTGAGCTGTGAGAGAAGTCCACTGCACAATGTCCCCATGACACCGTGAACTGGGAGAGAAGTCCACTGCACAATGTCCCCATGACCCCGTGAGCTGGGAGAGAAGTCCACTGCACAATGTTCCTGTGACTCAGAAGCAGCAGAGGAACTGAACCATGCACTGTCCCCATGATGTCATGTGCAGTAGCAGAAAATGACCGTGCAATGTGTCCACGACAGAATGCTATCAATGTCCGGCTGACATCCGGGCATTAGCAATCCACCATGAGCGAATGACCCCTTGGAGAGCGCGCAGAGAAGTAGACCAATGAGTAACCAATGCTGGTGCCAAGCAAAAAACAGAAGTAGTTAACTATGGATTCGGGCCAAACTAGCACAGAGAGCAGAAACCACAACCCACGTAGCGTTGTCCACCCCATCACCGCACCAGAAGGCGCCTTGTAGACAGCACCGAAACAATTAGATAAAATGTTGAACAAACACCCCCTGCATGGAGCAATGCTCACCTCAAAACATGGGTCCTGCGAGACACTGGAATAAATGCTTTTATAAATATGGATCAGTGACCATCAGGTACGGGAGCATTCATTTACACTACTGGCGAGTACTCCAAGCAGTGGTGGTAACTGATATAAACAAAAAGCCTTCAGAATACAGAGAGACGCCTAAACCCGTGAATATATAGAATAATAATGCAAGGACCAGTGATGCTACAGGCAGAAGATACTAGTAGAACACACCTTCAGTCCTGCCCAACGACGGCTCCCTTCAACCCTGTCCTATCACGCGGGGAACACTGGCTGCCTTAAACCGCAGATATCTACAGTAACTTACAAACCAGTCACATTTAAAACACTGGACACCTTCAGCAACTTACAGACAAGCGGCCATTTAAAGTCTAAAAAATTGAGAAGAATTTCCATAAAAAGGGCAATTTAAAACTTTGCTGTTCTACAGAAAGAGTACGAAGGACATTTAAAACCTTTGCTATCTATGGTAATTACACAGAGTAGACCATGTAAAACCTTTGCTATCGATGGTAATTACACAGAGTAGACCATGTAAAACCTTTGCTATCGGTGGTAATCACAGAGTAGACCATGTAAAACCTTTGCTATCGATGGTAATTACACACAGTAGACCATGTAAAACCTTTGCTATCGATGGTAATCACAGAGTAGACCATGTAAAACCTTTGCTATCGGTGGTAATCACACATAGACCATGTAAAACCTTTGCTATCGGTGGTAATCACAGAGCAGACCATGTAAAACCTTTGCTATCGGTGGTAATCACAGAGTAGACCATGTAAAACCTTTGCTATCGATGGTAATCACAGAGTAGACCATGTAAAACCTTTGCTATCGGTGGTAATCACACATAGACCATGTAAAACCTTTGCTATCGGTGGTAATCACACATAGACCATGTAAAACCTTTGCTATCGGTGGTAATCACAGAGCAGACCATGTAAAACCTCGGACACGCACAGACCCGAGCGGGCCACGCTATTTAATGCCACGGACACTGAGGGTCCCAAGTCACACTCGGTTACAAGCCTCGGAGAAGTCCATCTGACTATCCGAAGAAACCAGAGGCGTGATAGCGCACTGGGAACGTTTTTTTAATCTAAAAAAAACTAATCTTGATAACTCATGCTTTCGCTTTTGTGTATGCATTTCAACAAACAAAACCATGCATATTTTTGGGGTTCGGGTACCAATGCAGCGGTTCCAACGGGGGGCAGCTGAATATCTTGTATGGCTCCAGGCCGAGCAGTTTACTAATACGCTTTCTAAAGGTATGCACCGTGATATCTGTTATCTTACAATGACATACAACTTGTTTATTTTTTGCCACAATAAAATAATTTGGCACTTCCAAACAATGAGTCCATCATCACATGAACTTGTACAGAATTGCTAAAATGCATAAAAAAAATATATATATTTTGTGAATGCCACCTGGGGCATTAGTTGGAAGCAATATCCTGGCGACCTCCAGGCAGATGACCTGTGGCTCTCGGTGAAGGAGCATTTTGGGGGAGGGGATCACGAGAAGCTGTCTGCTGGGGGACATCAACAGGTCACCCAGCGTTCACCCAAAAAGGGCACATTGTACTCTCCAAGGACGGACACCCAGGATGCTGGGATCTGCCAGGCGCAGTGCCAAGCATTCCATAGTGAGGGGCCTCTTAAGGTGCCCAAAAGGACTGGTCATGGAGTGTGGACAACTGACCAACATTTTATGTCCAGGTTGATAAAAAATGTAAAACAGCCACATATTTATATATTATTCCTTTAAAGAATACAGTTTACAATAAAATAAATCACACCCAGGGTTGTCACTGGCCAGTCATGAATTGCTGTTAAAGCACACAACACTGAGGACTGCATGCACAAATGAATGGCCAGATTGTGTCAACAAGAAAGGTGCCAACCCTCCGCTCAGGCCTGCTTGTGCCCAGCACTGTCCAGTGAAGCCTGCCTTCCTTCCTCTGCTGGGTGTACACCCCCAGAATTCAAGCCCCCGCCCCCCAAACGCTGCCCCCTGCCAGGCACCAGCACCTGCCGCTTTCCCGCTCAAAGTACCTGCGCCAGGCTAAGGTGACGGTGACGTCATGGCTCGCGGCCCCTGCCGCCGCGGCTCGCGCGCCCCACCTCGCGGACGTCTCGCGCCGGATCCTACTTCTCCTTCTCCGCTCGCCTTCTCCAGGGGATGTGGGCGTGGCCGGGGGCCTGACGTCACTAGCATCCGAACGTCCACCAGGGCACAGATCCGCGCGCTGCCGCCTCCTCCACGGCCACTGAGGCGCGCGCGGCTAGGAAAGCGGCTTTTAAATGCGGAATGTACCATCACCTTCTTGGACTCGGGGGGGGGGAGGCGTATCTTTAGGACCCTTTGAGCAGCCCCACCTTGAAAGACTTGCCACCCGTTCACAGAGGTGGGCATGCAGAAGTAGTGTTCAGTTGTATAAGGATACAAAGCTTTACTGTTCCGCGGGTTGTATTGTTAGCCCCGTCTGTGTTTCAGAGTGGTGCGCTCCTGGCTAGCTCTCTTAAAGGGCCAGCACCGGCCCGCGGTGGAAAAACACAGAGGAGCGGAGTGTTGTGATTTAAAGCCCCTGCACGCGCTAGTGACCACGGCACACGCGGGGGCTGTGACACCCTGGGGTGCTCGATTATAGCCTGGTGGTGCTTTCAGAGCACCAGAGAGTAAGAGGACAGCTGGGCAGGTTTCCCAGGTCCATCTACGATGTGCTGCTCTAGTCCAGGATTTTTATTGGAATTCTGGGATTTGTAGTCTTGTGTACCCCATTATAAAACACGACTTCAAGTCCCAGAATTCAAAGGAAACAAAAACTGAAATGGAGCAACAGATCACTAATAGACCTAGGAAACCTGACAGCGATGACAGGATGCTGAGCACTTACAAACGCTTAGTATTCTCAGTGCAGTATGCCAGACCCCGCAGGCCCTGCCAAGTACCACGCATCAGGCGTTAGACTAACGCATTTCAGTGTGGCGGTTTGCATCACCGCACTGAAAAGAAATGTCACGCATTATAACGCCTCCTTAGCTGTCAAGCTGGAGCGCTTATATAATAATGCACCATATGAGCTGCAGTGGCAGGATGTGGCGCGCTCTGCTACCAGCAGATTTGAGGGCTCTGGTTCAACTGCTAGAGCTGCTCAGCACGGTTGCTACAATGTAACACTATAACTGTAAGGACACCAGACACCGTGCAGCGTAAGCAATCACTGACATCAGGGCGGGTAGAGTCAGTGCCCAATCATGGCTACCAAGACAGTGTAGTTGTTTGTGAGACTGTGACACATAATAGGCAGATCCACTCCTTCTTCCTGCAGCATGAGCCAGTTTTGATACAGTTATGGCTGCCCAGTGCTGTTAGGCAATGGATTATGGCAGCACAGCTCGTACCACATGCAGCGGTATGTTATCCCGTGACGGATCCGACCCCACTGGTGCCGGCAACCTGCTGGCACACACTCTGGCAAAACTGAGTATGGCATTGATTGGCAGAGCAGCTCTCTGGTACTGCTCCCATGCCCTCGGTATCCTGAGACCGGACTGGACCCCACCTTAGTGGCGCGGGCAGCTGAGACAGGGCGTCCACGCCTGAGCCAGAATCATGGCTGGAGGGGATTGGTTCACGGCCCGAGTCGTTGCGGCCACAGGGCCACCAATTGCCGCTGCACCAGCTCGCCTCGAAACCTGAAGTAAGTGGGCCTGCCTGAGCCCGCAGCCGGGTATGTAGTAGTCTGCTAACTTGCTATGGCTGCTTATTAATAAATAAAATTAATGCTTCAATCATTCTGAGTTCCCATGCCTCCGGCCTGTAGTGTACTGAGTCTGAGAACTGTGCAGTCACGCAGTCTGACTCTGTTCTGCTCGGTTTTCAGCTGCCTGCTGTTAGCACACTTTAGTCCATTGACTTCCTAGAGTTTCTTGTTTCTCAAATCAGTGTAATTTCTGATCTTTATATCCCTCTTCTTGCTCGCGGGAAAGCGTCAATCATAGTCGCTGTAATCTCATTCATAATTATACTTAAATTATGCAAATGTCACACACAGCAATCTGAACCTTGACAGCAATGAACCAGCTCCTTGGCGACCATGGCTAGCAGGGGCGACAGATGTCATGTGAAGGGCTGGTTGTACTCCCTGCACACGCAGAGCACACAGGCAGTGCTGATAAGTTTCCCAAGTCAATGTGTGAAGTACGTGCTTGTCCAGGATTTTTATTTGAATTCTGAGACTTGTAGTCATAGACCGCCACAAAAAGTTTGTGGCTACCTATGCCCCTGACTGTACTGATTAAGGCAGTTGTCTTCAAACTGTTTAATGCTGCACCCCCTCCAGTATTAAAAAAAAAAATCATTGGGCCCCTCCCTCAGAATGGAAAAAGTTTTTTTTTCACAATTATTCTATAAAATTTACAATGATTTAATATGTATACATATATTTAAACCCTGCAGTTATACCTTTTAAAAATACAATCAAATGCACAATTTCTAACATAATATTCTGGTCAGCAGGTTCTTGCTAAAGTGTGAAAGTATCATTCTGAGGCCTTCCCCCTTTTGACACCTACCCCAGCCAGGATATGAACAGCAAAAGGAGTGGAGAGGATGTGGCGTAATCAGTGCTTAATTTGAGCTGGTGGTGTCCAGTGCTCAGCGCCAGCACTTAATTGTCAACCCCTGCGCTTGTGACAGCCTGCCACAAGGTGGCGCTGCCTGGCTAATTTAGAGATGACTACTGCAACAGTTTATTATGAATTCAATATACATTACAAATGACTATTACCTGCCTCCCAAGCCATTTTTATAGCTTTGGGGGCCTGGAATAGTCCGAACTGTCAAACTTGTAGACGTGTGATGGTCAGTAGTTGTGATGTTACTATCATTGGCAGCCTGGCAGGGGCAGTGTGTGGTGAAAGCTGTAGTGCCCTCCTGACAAGAGCCCTGGCACCTCTTTTTAAAAAACAAACAAATTAAGCCCTGGGTGTAATGGGCTGAGCTGCCGACATTGGAGCTGGGGGAACCAGGTCCAAGTCTCAGTTTCGGCTCAACATCCTGTGATTCTGGGCAAATAATCTCCCCGTGCCTACATTTCAGCGCCTTGTGACTCTCACGGATGTTTTGCCATGCTGTACAAATCCTGGATTTACTCATTTAACACAAAATGATGACCCCACAGAATGTGATGCAGTGCCTCATTTCTCCCATATTTCACAGGTATTAGTTGGGCTTGGACTGAATGGAGGCCCCCCTTAAGGGTTGGGGCCACCTCTGCCGCAGGAGCTGCAGGGAGATGTGTTATGCTCCTGGACAAAAGATGTTTGTAATGACCCATTACAGAGTTCACTACTGCTGATCTATGTTTTTTTCAGTTAAAATAAATCACACTTATCAGTATGAAGATTCTCTCGGACAGTGCCTCGCTCTCTCCAGGAATCAATGAAGGCCCCCCCGGGGGGCTCACCTCCCAGTTGAAGACCTCTGGATTAGGGTATCAAAGCAATGAGGCACTAGACAAAGAACATCAGAGCCATGCAAAGTTGCCAGACAATACACTGGCCCAGTATCGGCCATGGATCGGAAAGCATCGTGGTCAGAAGGAAATCTGGTGCCCTCACTGCTGCTGGTGAACAAAATAAGGTGGCATGGAATTCCCTTTGTTTTCACAGGTCAGTATCCTGGCTGATTACGTCAGAGCAGGGACTGAGCTCGGAACAAAAACAAGCATTGGCAAAGCCAATAGATCTTGCTTATGCAAGAGCTATTGAGCTTTGGCAATGTGTTTTAGCCATGTTGTACACTGTGTAGCTGCTGTTCAGCATGGTGAAAAGTTAGTGAAGTGGGGTATATTGAAGTGGAGTGGACAGGCGGAGTTTGGAGTGGGGAAGGTTGGGGTGGGATAGACTCAGGTGGAGTGGTGTAGATTGGAGTGAAGTGAGGCAGATTGAAGTAGATTGGGTGGTGTGGTGTGGGAGAAAGTGGAGTGGGTGGATTGAAGTGGAGCGGGATGGATTGGAGTGAGGTGGGATGGACTGGAGTAAAGTGGGGTGGGTTGGAGTAGAGTGGAGTGGAGTAGGCTGGGCTAGAGTGAAGTGGGGTAGATTGAGGTAGAGTGGATTGGCGGTAGATCGGGGTAGAGTGCGGCAGAGTGGAGTGTGGTGAAGTGCTGTGGGTGCAGTGGAGGTGGGTAGATTGGGGAGAGTGGGGTAGATTTGAGTGGGGTATTTTGGATTAGGGTGGAGTGTGATAGATTGGAGTGGGGTTGATTGGGGTAGATTGGAGTGTAGTGGGTTAGATTGGAGTGGAGTGGGTTAGATTGGAGTGGAGTGATGTAGATTTGAGTGGAGTGGGGAAGATGGGGTAGAGTTGAGTGGGGTAGATTAGATTGGGGTAGACTGGAGTGGGGTGATTGCAGTGGGATAGACTGGAGTAGTTTGGGGTAGACTGGAGTGAAGAAAGTGGGGTGGCGTGGAGGGATGTGGAGTGGCTTGGCGTGTCATAGAATGTCAGAGCGGAGGGTAGTAGATTGGAGCGGCGTAGAATGGAGTGGCATGGCGTACATTGGACTATGGCATGGTGTACATTGAACTAGTGTGGAGTGGCATGGTCTGGTAGTGCACTGCCTTTACAGGCAACACATTTTCATTTGAAATTACCTTTACATGCCATTTTACTGCACACAAATGATAACATGTGGGAATGTCGTCTCCCATTCTATTGATGTGTTTATATGGTGTAAGGAAATGCCTCCTTGGCATGGTTACCCCCTGACTTTTTGCCTTTGCTGATGCTATGTTTTGAATTGAAAGTGTGCTGAGGCCTGCTAACCAGGCCCCAGCACCAGTGTTCTTTCCCTAACCTGTACTTTTGATTCCACAATTGGCACACCCTGGCACCCAGATAAGTCCCTTGTAACTGGTACCTCTGGTACCAAGGGCCCTGATGCCAGGGAAGGTCTCTAAGGGCTGCAGCATGTATTATGCCACCCTAGAGACCCCTCACCCAGCACAGACACACTGCTTACCAGCTTGTGTGTGCTAGTGAGAACAAAATGAGTAAGTCGACATGGCACTCCCCTCAGGGTGCCATGCCAGCCTCTCACTGCCTATGCAGTATAGGTAAGACACCCCTCTAGCAGGCCTTACAGCCCTAAGGCAGGGTGCACTATACCATGGGTGAGGGTACCAGTGCATGAGCACTGTGCCCCTACAGTGTCTAAGCAAAACCTTAGACATTGTAAGTGCAGGGTAGCCATAAGAGTATATGGTCTGGGAGTCTGTTTTACACGAACTCCACAGCACCATAATGGCTACACTGAAAACTGGGAAGTTTGGTATCAAACTTCTCAGCACAATAAATGCACACTGATGCCAGTGTGCATTTTATTGTAAAGTACACCACAGAGGGCACCTTAGAGGTGCCCCCTGAAACTTAACCGACTACCTGTGTAGGCTGACTGGTTCCAGCAGCCTGCCACACTAGAGACATGTTGCTGGCCTCATGGGGAGAGTGCCTTTGTCACTCGGAGGCCAGTAACAAAGCCTGCACTGGGTGGAGATGCTAACACCTCCCCCAGGCAGGAGCTGTAACACCTGGCGGTGAGCCTCAAAGGCTCACCCCTTTGTCACAGCACCGCAGGACACTCCAGCTAGTGGAGTTGCCCGCCCCCTCCGGCCCGGCCCCCACTTTTGGCGGCAAGGCCGGAGAAAATAATGAGAATAACAAGGAGGAGTCACTGGCCAGTCAGGACAGCCCCTAAGGTGTCCTGAGCTGAGGTGACTCTAACTTTTAGAAATCCTCCATCTTGCAGATGGAGGATTCCCCCAATAGGATTAGGGATGTGACCCCCTCCCCTTGGGAGGAGGCACAAAGAGGGTGTACTCACCCTCAGGGCTAGTAGCCATTGGCTACTAACCCCCCAGACCTAAACACGCCCTTAAATTTAGTATTTAAGGGCTTCCCTGAACCTAAGATTTTAGATTCCTGCAACAAGAAGAAGGACTGCCTAGCTGAAAACCCCTGCAGAGGAAGACCAGAAGACAACAACTGCCTTGGCTCCAGAAACTCACCGGCCTGTCTCCTGCCTTCCAAAGAACTCTGCTCCAGCGACGCCTTCCAAAGGGACCAGCGACCTCTGAATCCTCTGAGGACTGCCCTGCTTCGACGACGACAAGAAACTCCCGAGGACAGCGGACCTGCTCCAAAAAGACTGCAACTTTACCCAAAGGAGCAGCTTTAAAGAACCCTGCAATCTCCCCGCAAGAAGCGTGAGACTTGCAACACTGCACCCGGCGACCCTGACTCGGCTGGTGGAGAACCAACACCTCAGGGAGGACCCCCGGACTACTCTACGACTGTGAGTACCAAAACCTGTCCCCCCTGAGCCCCCACAGCGCCGCCTGCAGAGGGAATCCCGAGGCTTCCCCTGACCGCGACTCTCTGAAACCTAAGTCCCGACGCCTGGAAAAGACCCTGCACCCGCAGCCCCCAGGACCTGAAGGACCGGACTTTCACTGCAGAAGTGACCCCCAGGAGTCCCTCTCCCTTGCCCAAGTGGAGGTTTCCCCGAGGAAGCCCCCCCTTGCCTGCCTGCAGCGCTGAAGAGATCCCTTGATCTCTCATTGACTTCCATTGCAAACCCGACGCTTGTTCTAACACTGCACCGCCCCCGCGCCGCTGAGGGTGAAATTTCTGTGTGGGCTTGTGTCCCCCCCGGTGCCCTACAAAACCCCCCTGGTCTGCCCTCCGAAGACGCGGGTACTTACCTGCTGGCAGACTGGAACCGGGGCACCCCCTTCTCTCCATTGAAGCCTATGCGTTTTGGGCACCACTTTGAACTCTGCACCTGACCGGCCCTGAGCTGCTGGTGTGGTAACTTTGGGGTTGCTCTGAACCCCCAACGGTGGGCTACCTTGGACCAAGAACTGAACCCTGTAAGTGTCTTACTTACCTGGTAAAACTAACAAAAACTTACCTCCCCCAGGAACTGTGAAAATTGCACTGTGTCCACTTTTAAAATAGCTATTTGTGAATAACTTGAAAAGTATACATGCAAGTGAAATGATTCAAAGTTCCTAATGTACTTACCTGCAATACCTTTCAAACAAGATATTACATGTTAAATTTGAACCTGTGGTTCTTAAAATAAACTAAGAAAATATATTTTTCTATACAAAACCTATTGGCTGGATTTGTCTCTGAGTGTGTGTACCTCATTTATTGTCTATGTGTATGTACAACAAATGCTTAACACTACTCCTTGGATAAGCCTACTGCTCGACCACACTACCACAAAATAGAGCATTAGTATTATCTCTTTTTACCACTATTTTACCTCTAAGGGGAACCCTTGGACTCTGTGCATGCTATTCCTTACTTTGAAATAGCACATACAGAGCCAACTTCCTACATATGGTATTAAAATATTTGTTTCCGCCACACTTCAGAATTACAAAGAAGTGCTTAATTTGTACTTTCCTAATTCTGATATAATGTGAAATATCAGCACAGTTCACTTTTGTTGTGTGCTTGAAAAAAGCCTTTCGTTTCACAGCAAGAGTGTCACATTAAGTCCCCATAAATCCCACCTTACACGCAGTGCAGATGGAGAGCTCTGACAACTGAGATTCCAAGAGCCTTCTGGTGCAAAATGGACCCAGCACAGAGTTAGCAACTCTCCAGTATACTGCACATCACTGCCGCCTAAGAGATACTAGAAAGATGTGGTGGGGTTGCAGGTACCGCGTGTAGTAGGTATACCAGAGCCCTGCACAGGCCTAGCGACTCCTCCGCGCAGAGCGTAGAATGACATCAGGAAAAAGCACACCTACCTGGGACTACCAGGACGCAGCACAGGGTGAGCAGCTCCCTGGTTCACAGAACAGAGAAGCAGTATTGGAGCAGTGTGTAAAGACGAGTCTGGGGTGAGGACAACAAAGTGTAGTAGAAGTTGAGACCTACCTAAAGGCACCGCAAGCCAGAAAGCTTGGCGACCAACAGCCACTGCATGGAACATCAGAAGCAGACATTATTTCTGTACAAAATGCTGTTAAGGTTATGCGAACCTAAGAGGCTTCCAAGAAGCAGATCAAAACACATTTCACAAATGTTAATACAGAAATAAACAGGAAAGGTTTTATTCAAATCTACCTTAAAAACTAGCTTTCTTTGGACAAGAGACTCCACAAATATACCATGCCCATAAAGCTCGAAGTCCAAAATGAGAGAAGTCCCTTTGCCAATATAGTTGTGAATACTTCACTGCTCGCTCTCTTCCCAGCCGATTCTAACACATACACTTTGGTGGTCCTCAGTCCTCCCCAGTTTGTCAGTCCTCAGTCCTCCCACGTTTGCCACTCTCTGTCGGCACTAGCTATAAACAGAATTTCTTTATATTTCTCCCACCACACCTGAGGCTTAAGACTTTGACACTCTGTTGCTGAGTATTGTGCAGCTGCGGCTCGCCAGGGCTACAGAGGAAGGGGCGGGCGAGTGGGGGGACTATTAATACATTAAAATATATATTTTTTAAAAACATAGCTCCGCGCCACCGCTCCTCTGCTGTAGACAGGCTGCAAGCACATGCTCCCAGCCTGCCCCGCGGCCAATCCTGAAGCTGCTCAGAACAGCATTAGGATTGGCTGGGAGCACCCAGCCAGGGCACTCCCAGGCAGACTGGGAGCCTGCCCAGCCTCTCTCCAGCCCGACAACACAGTGCTGGGCTGGAGAGAACCTACCGCGCATGTGTGTTTTGCTGGCCTGAGGCGGCTGGCCAAACGTACATGTGCACTGAGGGGAGTCCTGTGCACTTCCCCTCACTGCTCGTCACCCCCATGGCCCCGCCCCTTTCACAAAGAAAGAATAATAAACATAGGTAATTCTCCTTTTGTTGTGAAAGGTTTGCAGCTTCTGCTGCTGACGGCGGGGCGATGCTTCTCCGCCATAGCAGATGCACAGCGAACAACACCCAACATCCCTAGCTGCCACCGCTCACCCTTCTTCGTCTCTCCATCCATATTGTTACGCTTGCACAAGATGGTCCATGGACGTACACCTGTAGACACCAGGTGGGGACATTGGGGTCAGCTGGGCAGAAAGCTGCTCTCAGTGCACTGAGCTCTTGTGCAGCCGGCACACCTTAGCTCGCATCTTAATGACAGAATGTGAGCGCTCGGAGGGACAGAAAGCTGAATTTGTCACCCCCCCCCCCCCAAAATGAAAAAACTGCCCTCAGCCCATCAATGGGTGCTTCCTCCAACACATAGCGCCCCAATCCATCACAACCACCTCAGATTCTGAAGAGCGTTAAAAACCTGGTGATTTCCAATCAAATGATCTGAGAGACAGACAGCTGCTAATGAAAAGGGTAATTATTGATTTGCAGCATTTGTATAGCGCTTCATTTCTTGATGAGGATGCAAAGTGCTCCAGTTGGCATCTGGTTCCTGCCACCCGTTCGGAGCGCAGGGGCGAAAGAACGGTTGATGTAGAATATCTTAAAGGTATTGGGTGATGTCAATGAAGCCCAAAAACTGAGGGGAAAGTGCTCAGCGCAATGTGGGGGGCGACGAAAGAAATTAGCACTAGGTGTCTCAGTAGCTTTGGGTACAAGAATACTTGAAAATATTTCATGTTTGTAGGGTCTCCAAATGTTATACATCATCCCTTTTCTTTGCTATGTATTAATGCACCGCGCCACTATAAGCAGAGGAAACTGACTGCGGTCAGTCGTGCACTTCATGTCAGTTCCGAGCATCCCAAAAGCCTTAGACGCAATTTTACATTTGGAGAATTGTTAGAGCCAAAACAATTTTTGGGAAACCAGAGGAAGCAACTTGGGCATAAGGGGGTTTAAGGAGAAGCGGCGGGCAAGAGGACAATATAAAGGGGTACACAAAAAGTGTATGGGTGAGCAGATGGGGGGGAGTACAGGCGTGCAGCGGAAAGGCACCTGGTGTACTGGAGAAACAACAGGTGTAAGCGCAACCCGGAGTAGGCCGGGAGAAGTACACGGACGAAAAAGCAACAGGGGAGAGTACACAAGAGCAATCGCAAGGTGAAGGTGGGGAGGGGAAAACAGAGGGATGACAGAGAGCAACACAAAGTGCAGAAGGAGAGAAGTACGCAAGGGAGGCAGCTGGAAAGAACATGTACTCTCATGGAGTTCCTAGCCGACAATAAAAAAACAATGCTTGAAAAGACAACAGTGGAAGCATAGAGACAGCCAAGCAAAAGTGACTGTAAAGTGGCAGTGCTCCATGGGAGGGGCAAGCACAAGATTGACTAGCTGGGACATGAATAAGAAGCAAGATAATGAAAGTGACATGAAAGGCATCCAATGGGAAGAAACAGTCCGGCTCCAAGATGCTGGACGTTCTTGGTAAGCTCGCAATATGTCTCGGCAACAGGCAGTGCATGCGCTGTCTAGTAGGAGAGACCTAAAAATGCAAACAACAGAGAAAACACACTCAGTGCAAGTGACTTTTTTGAAAGGAGCATTAAAAACAACAAATCAGGAACGGATGTAAAATGTATCACTACATAATACTGCGCAAGTGACCAAGTATATCATGTTCATAGGAAGAACAAACACTGTCTCTAGAAAGCAGTAACCATGATGCACTGGACTCCTTACATGAATGTCTAAAAGACATTGTCAATTGACTAGGTAACAACTCTTTAAAATTCACTGGGGTCAAAGCAGAGCTTTTCTGCTGTTCAGCGAGTAAAGTCCCCATGATAGTCCCAGTAGATTTCCGGCCAAGGACAGTGAACCAAAAGACTCACAGACAGTTCGCAACCTGGGGTCACGTTTTGATAACAAGTTATCTATGGGGGGCATATTAATAAAGTAGCAACTAGCTGCTTTGTACTTTTTTCAAATTTAAGGAAACTCCTGCGGATGTTACCCCCTCAAGCCGGAGCACTGGTTGCGAGAAGCGCTATACTAGGCAGGCATGACTACGGCAATGCTTTGCTGCTAAGACTACCTGAGTATATGGTAAATAAACCGTACAGAGTACAAGCAGCAGCTGCACAATTAGCTTTAAATAAGCCAAGAAAGTCATCCTCCTCCAGTGCCCTGAAGGAACTTCTTTGGCTTTCAATAACGAAAGGATATCCTTTAAGTCAATCTGCATAGTCTACATTGAAAGTGTTTCATGGTATAGGCCCAAAACCACTGCTAAGAAAATTAACAAAATACATCTCTAGGAGGAGCCATTGTTCAGCAGCTGCAAACCTTCTATGCATTCCAAAATTCTGGAAAAACAAGGCAGGGTAGTTCAGCTTTCATGATCAAATCGGCACGGCTTTGGAATAAATTGACTACCATCTTGAGGACTACCACTGACATATGGCACTTCTGGAAAGCTGTAAAAACGTGGCTTTTCCCTAGTAGTCGGTAGTCGTGTTTGGATAGTAGCTTTTTATATTTCTTAACCTACCAAGGTTACCCAAAATTACGTTTTTTAATCTCAAGAAGAATCGCAGTGTGGGCAAAGAAGAAATAATTCTATGTGAAAATAAAGCTTTGTCACTTCACAAATTAGATACCCTAAACCATGGCTTGAACACTGAAAATCAATAAAATTTTTCCTCAATTAAGGATATATTTAGAGTTTCATATGTCAGATGCAAAATATTAGCAATGTCATTTTCATGTTGCTTTCTATATATTTGTTACACTATACAAGTGTAGACTGTGTGACAATCTATTTATAGTTAATGACATCAGTTACCCACCATGCCGCAAAATATTGATTGTGTACATATATATATTTTCACTGAAAGAACTAAAGGTTACAGGGATGTTATAGTTAGGTTATGAATTTACTCGTATAAAACCATAGAAATTCAGCAGTTATAGTACAAAACCATAGAAATTCAGCAGTTATCGTTAGAGTTCTTTCCAGTAACTATAACTCGTGCCCTAAGATAACTATAACTCACACCCTTGCCATGCACAGTTTAGCCTTGCAGCCAGGCCTTGCAGCTAAGCCCTTATAACCACTCAACCCTGTACCACGCATGACCTTTGGCCGTGTGCAGTGCAGGTTGGCCACAGGGCCTGTCTCTGACAGTGGATGTGTGAGAGGGTGCATGGGTGTCTGAGTGGGTCTGAAAGTGGGTGTTTGTGAGTCTATGAGTGGGTCTTAATGGGTGTGTCAGTGGGCGTATGAGCCTCTGAGTGCATGTATGAGTAAATTAATTAGTGTATGAATCAACCTGTTAGTTTTCTTTCAAATGTTTCCATAATCGCAGATATTGTCCAAATAAATTGTGGAAATTCGTGAAATTTCACACATTTTCATGCGTATCTCATGCCATGACACAAAATTATATAAAACCTATAATTTGTCCCTAAAACACATCTATATCACACCCATGGGGTCAGGGCACCTTCACCCTGACCCCTTATGCCACTTTCAGTTTAAATTTTCAACCCCAGGTACTGTGTCCCGTGAAATACAATGGCAGCTGCAACTTTGTTGTCAGGTTGCGGTCAGCCAATTGCAAAACTTCTTTTTGCATACGTTTTCGGGAAAATTTGTGAATTTTGCCATTAATCGTGGCCAGAGATATACAAATTTATTTGCCCTTAAATTTAAATAGTTCCTAAACTACCGAACGGATTTACAACAAATAACAAAAAGCACAATCTGCGTACCGTCAGCTGGCATTCTGCCAAACTTGGTGTAATTCCGCCAGTAATTCGGGCCGTAGACGTCTTGACAGGTCCTATGGGAATTAACATTGGAAACACAAAATATTTTTAGCCCCCTTTTTCTTGGCCCCCGCTTGACGGATCATCCCGAAACTTCCTGTGCGCAACTAGAATCACTGGGCCACTTTTTTTGGAACATTTTGTGTATATATTCGACAAACAGTGCCAAAGATTCATGCAAGTTAAAAACCCTTTTTCTATGGAAACATGGTCCTAACTATAACTACTTACTGGCGACTGCCACTAGGTAATATATGTATATACATATATAGTCACTGAAAAAACAATGGTTACAGGAGCGCTATAGTTAGGTTCTGAATTTACTCACATAAAACCAGAGAAATTCAGCAGTTATAGTTATGGTTAACATAACTAGCTCTAACTTGCGCCCTAAAGTAACTGTAACTCGCAACTCTGCCAAAGTTATTAGCAAAACAAAAAATGATTTGTCTATGGGAAAAGTTGGTCCTAACTATCGCCAATAGATAATGTATATATATATATATATGTATATATATATATATATATTCACTGAAAAAACAAAAAAACAAAGGTTACAAGGATGTTATAGTTAGGGTCTGAATTTACTCGTACAAAACTATAGAAATTCAGCAGTTATAGTTCTTTCATAACTATAACTTGCACCCTAAGGTAACTATGACTGACACCTTTGCCATGCATAGTTTTCTTATCAATAATTTTATTGCAAATGTTGCGGTGATAATATCAAAGATGCTATAGAAGATCTCATCAATGATATAATATCTGGAGTAATTAGCTGTGCATGGCGAAGGCAAGAGTTATAGTTACCTTAGGGCGCGAGTAACAGTTACTTGAAAGAATTCTAACTGTAACGGCTAAATTTCTATGGTTTGGTATGAGTACATTCAGAACCTAACTATGACATCCCTGTAACCTTTGTTTTTTCATTGAATTTTTATGATTTTTTTAACATAAAGTAATTGTAATTACTAAACATTATTCTAACCCTCGTGCACGGCCTTTGGCCTTGCGAGGCGGGGTTGGTCACAAGGCTTGGCCTGCAGCCAGGCCGGCCAGCGTTGCCCTTATAACCACCCAACCTGCGCAGCGCAGTTTGGCCACAGTGCCTGTCTCTGTGAGTCGGTGCGTGAGTGCTTGAGTGGATCTAAAAGTAGGTGTGTGAATCTATGAGTGGGTGCATGTGTTTCTGAGTAAGTGTGTGAGTGGGCGCATGAGTCTCTGAGTTCAGGTATGAGTGAATGGATTAGTGTATGAATAAGTATGTTGTTTTTCTTTCACTTTTTTTCATAATCGCGAATATTTTGCGAATAATTTGCAGAAAATCATGAAAATTTGTGATTTTTCATGAATATCCCACGTGGCAATGAACAATTACTTTAAACCCATGATTTGCCCCTAAAACACACTTATATCACACCCCTGGAACCAGGGTACCTTCACCCTGACCCCTTCTGCCAATTTCAATTAAGGTTTTCACCCCCCGGACCGTGTCCCATGAAATAAAATGGCGGCCGCAACTTTCTAGTCAGGTTGCGGTCAGTCAATTACAGTGCTTCTTTTTGCACGTGCATTGGTGAAAATTCACAAATTTCCACAAAATATTTGTGAAATAATTGTGAAGTCGGTGCAGTCAGAGATATACAAATTTGGATTTCACTAGATTTCTGAAAAACTACTGAACAGATTTACCACCAAATAAGCAAAAGCCCAATCTGCAACCAAAAACTACCTTCCTGCCAAATTTGGTGTAATCCCGTCCAGCGGTTCGGGTTGTAAATGTGTCCAAAGGGCATAGATGGGAATTAACATGAGAAACACAACTTTTTTCAACCCCCCTTTTTCTCAGCCCTCGCTTGATGGATTACCCAAAACTTTCTGTGCGCAACAAGAGTCACCGCAACTCTTTTTTTGGAAAATTTTGTGAAGATTCATCAAACGGTGCCAAAGATATAGGCAAGTCAAAAACCACTTTTTCTATGGAAACATGGTCCTAACTATACCTACCTACACTGGCGACCGCCACTAGGTAATATTATATATATATATATATATATATATATATATATATATATATATATATATATATATACACACACACACAATTACACCTATCATTCAATGGAGACGAAACCTGCCTTGAGACGGTTCAATCCTACTGGGCTATGTGCACATAGAAGAGCTTTTTGTCATGGGTCTAGGAGTGTATTACACCAGAGTAGGTGTAATTGGCATTCATTTTATATTTCACTGGGGGATCCCAGATGGAAAACTGTAAATGGCTCTTACTGAAAATCTTCACGTAACTAATGCAGGGCCACACGAATAATGCGATTCTGCAGCCGTAGTATTTTTTGCATAATTCTGGATCAGCAGTGTTTACCACATAATCCATCATTTGCGGCATAATTTGCAGATTTTACCAAAAAATGTATTTCTAGCTCAAATGTATCCAAAGTTTCTAAAAGTGCTCCTACACGTGCCTCTACATAGAATAAAGCTCTTCGCAAAAGGTTGACTGGTCATGTTTCAACTGCTTGCTGTATGTGGGTCTTACACTGGTACAAATACGGTGAAATATTTGCCCAGACAGAGTTTCCATGTGTAAAAATGACACAATAATGAAGTAATACTATGGCAAAATGTGCTGTCTTGTGCCGCGTAATTTGGCTTCTCTTGCCGCATAATTTAGTTGACCCTGCCACGTAAGTTTGCCTTTCTCTGCCACATAATTCCAGTGACCCTGAACTAATGGTCATAACTTTGCTATGGATAATTACCCCATAGTTATTTGTTCTAATGTTCGATATGAAAAATGTAAATATATTTTTTTTTTATTCCCTTTCACATTTGCGCACCTATCCTATGGAGAACAGTGACTGTCAGAATGGTGGACGGGTGCGTCACGACGGCTCTGACAAACACTCTTCTAAGCGCTACAAGATCAGGGTTTGCAACATGCAGGTCGTACAGATTGTTTTTCATAACACTGAAAGCTCTTCTGTGCCAATATAACTTACAATCATTTCTTTTCTTTAAATGTAAATAGCTAGGCCTTGCCTCATAGAAAGTACTGTTGTTTCCAAATGGAAACAAATACTTACTAAAGAAATGAAGGCTCTACAAAGATGAGTGATGTGATGATGGTTAAGAGTGGAGACCCCATAAACATGAACTATTTCCACGAGGTTTAAGCCATGCTTCAAACATGGTGTGATGTACCTCACTGCAAATGAGCATAAGGTGTAGCAGAAAGTGTGAATCTACAGATTCACACACAGGTAGCTTCCCACCTATATAGTTCGTCATCTGCATCTTGTGAATTATATGACTGGGAAGAGACAGGTTTTTAGTGGTCTCCGATTCTGGAATCGAGTTCTTTATTTTGGCTGTTTGGATGGAGAGACTATGTGGTGTTATTTTATGTAACTGGGTGCAGTGTGACATTTTGCTTGTGAGTCTTGCACTGCGTTCTGTATAACTTGGAGGTTTTTGGTGAGTTGGACAGTGATGCCAACATAGAGGACGTTGCTGTAATCGAGCTTGCTGGTGACGAGGGCTTACATGACGAATCTGCAGGTGTCGAGAAGGAGCCTTTCAAGGGCTTTCCTGTACTTTTTAAAGGTGCGGAAGCAGGTGGAGGTGACCATGTCGACTTGATTGGTCATGGAGATTCAGCTGTCAATCACAATGCCTGGAAGCATTGGGTGGGTGGGAAGTCAGGCCCAGCTTGGTGGGCCACCAGCCCACGGACCTGACAGCAGTGTCTTTGCAAAAAAGGACCACTTCTGTTTTGTCACTGTTGCGTTTGAGGCAGTTCCTTTTCATCCAGTATGCTACTGAGAGTATCCAACCTGTGAAGTTTGCTTGAGTAGAAGGAGTATCTTCTGACAGGAAGAAAATGACCTAAGTGTCACCTTTGTAGGAGATGATTTTGAATTCATGAGAGTGAAAGTTGCTAGTTAGGGGTGTCACGTAGATGTTGAACAGTGTTGGACTCAGGGAGGAGCCTTGTGCGATGCTGCAGATCAGATTTGTGGTGTCATACAAGTAGGAAGCTAGACTGACTCTTCGTGTGTGCCCTGAGAGGAATGAGCTGAATCATCATAGTGTCAGGCCACAAATTCCAGCCTTGTGGAGGCGTTGGATGAGGATAGGGTGGGAAACAGTGTGAAATGCTGCAGAGATGGCTAATGGAATGAGTGCCACTGTGTCCAGGATGTGGCGGATGTTGTCGGTGGCAGCAGTGAGGGTCGACTCTGTGCTGTGATTGGGTCTGAATCCTGATTGTAAAGGGCACAGGAGTTGGTTATCATTGAGGTAGTTAGCCAGCTGGGCATTGATGAGCTTCTCCAGGAATTTAACTGCATAGGGGAGGAGAGAGATGGGCCTGTAGTTGACTGTATTCAAGGGGTCCTTCAAAGGTTTCTTGGGAAGCACCAAGATGGTGGTGTGTTTCCAGGAGTCTGGGAAGGTAGTGATGGAGAGTGATGAGTAGTGAATGGGTGTAAGGGCTGTGCAGATGAGGACAAGTCCTTTCGTGAAGATCTGGGGCAGACAAGGACCTGATGGGGCTCTCGAGAGCATGGAGTGCATGGTTTTAGCAGCCTCCATTGTGGTGACGGCTGGCCAAAAGGTCAGTGCAGTTTGCCGGGTGTTTCCCTCATCAGAATGAAGGATTTATACAGTGGAGAGGTCCGGTTGGGGGGCAACGTTGTTGTAGATGGTGTTGATTTTGTTTGTGAAGCAGTGGGAGAGGTGAGTGCAGAGTCCCTGGGATGGGTGGATGGTTGTAGATTTGGTACGTGGGTAGTGACTTCCTTTACAAAGGTGAAGATTTCTTTGGTGGTGTAGCAGCTGCTTTGGATCTATTTGGTGAGTGTTAGAAATGGGGTCTCTAGTTGGCAGTCTGTTTGCACCTGTCCAAGTAGGGACCCTCACTCTAGTCAGGATAAGGGAGATACCCGCTCAGATAACCCCTGCTCGTCCCGTTGGAAGCTTGCCACGAGCTGTCAGGCTTATCTCAGAAGCAATGTGTAAAGCATTTGCACATAACACACAGTAACACAGTGAAAACACTACAAAAGGACACCACACCAGTTACAGAAAAATAGCCAATATTTATCTATTTAAAACAAGACCAAATACGATATAAATCCAACATACAGTAATAAAAATATGAATTCTGCAAGGTTTACTCAAAATTACAATTCCTTGAAGTCAATAGCTCCACCTGAGGCTATCACGGAGTTGTGAGCAACAAAACCAAAGGTTCAGGACGGCCTTGGCGTCGCAGGCCGGCTACGGTGTCAGGAAGACCCGCAAACAGTGCCTTGGATTTGTAGGGCGTTGTGATCCTTGCGGTGAGCTCCGGAGAGCGGGGTTGCTGATGTTGCGGTGTCAGTGCCAGAGTCGTGCAACAGTCATTGGGCCCTTGAAGTCACACGCCTTGCGGATCGAATCCTGGCTGATGAAGTCAGGTGCGCCGGACTTGATGGCATCGGGGCTGTGAAGCGGGAAGATGCGACGTGCAGTGCCCACAGGTCACGGTGCAGGCAGCGGATCGGTGATGGCATCCAGTGGCATCGGTGAGACCAGGGCTGTTGTGCGACGTGGGCGGTGCAACATGCGGTGTCCACTGGTCACAGTGCAGGCAGCGGCATTGTAGTTGTGGAAGCGCTGTCGTTGGTAGGCCCAAGCCAGCAGTGTGAGCGGTGCTTCCTGACCCTCACGAGCGGTGTCCACAGGCCACGGTGCAGGCAGCGGCGCCAGTGTCAGCAGGAGCGTCATCATCGGGGAGGCCCAGGCTGAGTTGTGAGCAGGCGATGCCGGAGTGCGGGGCCCACAGGTCGCGGTGCGAGCAGCGGCTTGGTGAAGTCATCTGATGACGGCATCGGTGAGACCAGGATCACGGTGCGAAGCGTGGCAATGCGACTCCGTGCGGTGTCGGCAGGTCACGGTGCAGGCCAGCGGTGTTGTTGGTGGCGTCTCAGTGGTTTCTCCTCTTGAACTGCACAAAACACACAGTTCCCAGTGCTGCAGGTCGAGGAACCTGAAGTCTTTGGTGTCCCTGAGACTTCCAACAGGAGGCAAGCTCTACTCCAAGCCCTTGGAGAACTTTCTCAAGCAGGGCACACAGCAAAGTTCACCCTTTGCAGAAGCAGCAACTGCAGGCCAGTCCAGGAAAGCTGCACAGCAAATGGACAGTACTCCTCCTCCAGCTCTTCTCCTGGGCAGAGGTTCCTCTTGATTCCAGAAAGATTCTAAAAGTCTGGGGTTTTGGGTCTTCCTCTTATTCCCCTTTCTGCCTTTGAAGTTGGCAAACTTCAAAGCAAAGTCTCAAGTATTTGCCAGATCCTTCCTTGTCCAGGCCAGTCCCCAGATGCACACCAGGGGGTTGGAGACGGCATTGTGTGAGGGCAGGCACAGTCCTTTCAGGTGTGAACGACCACTCCTCCTTCCCCTCTAGCTCAGATGGCTCATCAGGATATGCAGGCTACACCCCAGCCCCCTTTGTGTCACTGTCTAGAGGAGAGGGGTGAGCAGCCCAACTGTCAAACTGACCCAGACCGGGAATCCACAAACAGGCAGAGTCACAGAATGGTTTAAGCAAGAAAATGCCTACTTTCTAAAAGTGGCATTTTCACACAGAAAATTTAAAAACCAACTTCAATAAAAGATGTATTTTTAAATTGTGAGTTGAGAGACACTAAGCTGCACATTTTTATCTGCTCTCAAGGGGAAACTGCACTTTAAGGATATTGAAAGGCAGCCCTCATGTTAACCTATGAGAGGGAGGCCTTGCACAGTGAAAACCGAATTTGTCAGTATTTCACTGTTAGGACATGTAAAACACACTAGTATATGTCCTACCTTAAGCATACACTGCACCCTGCCCCTGGGGCTACCTAGGGCCTACCTTAGGGGTGCCTGACATATAGTAAAAGGGCAGGTTTAGGCCTCGTAAGTGGGTGCAATTGCCAAGTGGAATTGGCAGTTTAAATCTGCACAAACAGACACTGCAGTGGCAGGTCTGAGCCATGTGTACAGGGCAACTCATGTGGGTGGCATAACCAGTGCTGCAGGCCCACTAGTAGCATTTGATTTACAGGCCCTGGGCACCTCTAGTGCACTGTACTAGGGACTTACCAGTAAATCAGATATGCCAATCATGGATAAACCAATCAACAGTACAATTTCAATAGGAAGCAGTTGCACTTTTGCACTGATTAGCAGTGGTAAAGTGTGCAGAGACAATAAACCAGCAACAACAGCCATGAATAAATAGGAGGAAGAAGGCAAAAAGTTTGGGGATAACCCTGCAAAAAGGGCCATTTCCAACAGTGAGGACCAGGTGCTTTGTGTTTTTGAGGTGCGGGTGGTAGATCTTGAGGGCTGATTTGTAGGAGTCTCAGTACATTTTGTCAGGTAGTGGTGCACGTTTTTTTTGTTTGCAATGATGCTTTGTGAGCCGGATGTCCACAGTGTTCCAGCTGCCTTGCGGTTTGGATCGAGATCTGTGGGTGGTTCTTGAAGGAGCCAGGGAGCCCCGCAGGAGGTGATCCAAATGTTGAGGTTCTTGATGGAGCTCTAGGCTCTAGGTTGGTGTCAAGACCAGTGCTTGGAAATCTAGACGTGCTCTGGGATTCTGTTCCACTGGCGACAGGTAGGTCTGGGTGTAGGCGGGTAAGAGTTGGTTGGCAGATGCACCCAAACTGAGTGAGGGAGTGGTCTGTCCAGGTGAGCTTGTCTACTATGTTGAGGAAATTGGTGAGAAGTGGGTGTTGGGGGTGTCTGGGTGCCCAGGCGCCCCCCTGTTGTGTGAATCCTACGATGCTGGGACTGGTAGGATTGTGGGGAAGTTGGGGTCAGTCTGGTCCTCTCGGTGGAAGTTGTGGTCCACACGCAGGATTAGGAGTTTGATGCAAGGTCCAGAGGGGCTATAGGGCACGCAGGAGTGGAGATGAAAATGCACGTGGGTACCACGGGGGGGGCGGTGGTGTAGAACCCTCCAAGAAGTGCGGTGATTGAGGCGCTGATTTTGAAGGGCCCTTTTTTCACTCTGTGAGTTTTTGAATGGTGGGGCAGTTGGGGGCAACCTGGGTCCAAATGTGCTTGCGTGCACGACCACATCTGACCACATCTGCGTCCACCCCGTTCTGCTGCATTTCTAGTTTGACTCCTGAGTGTAAGAACAGGAGGGGGCGTGGCACACCCACATGTGGGTCTACAGGTCTGACTGCACTGTGCTAACGCATGGGATGGAAGTGCACGGCCTGCTGTGGCTCCCAGAGCTGTACACAAGTCTTACATCCCCTCGGTGCACAGTGCAGCGAGACCGTGGAATCAGGGCACGGCCCGCTGTGGCTCCCAGAGCTGTACACGAGTCTTACATCCCCCCGGTGCACAGTGCAGCGAGACCGTGGAATCAGGGCACGGCCCGCTGTGGCTCCCATCCCCTCGGTGCACAGTGCAGCGAGACCGTGGAATCAGGGCACGGCCTGCTGTGGCTCCCAGAGCTGTACACAAGTCTTACATCCCCTCGGTGCACAGTGCAGCGAGACCGTGGAATCAGGGCACGGCCCGCTGTGGCTCCCAGAGCTGTACACGAGTCTTACATCCCCCCGGTGCACAGTGCAGCGAGACCGTGGAATCAGGGCACGGCCCGCTGTGGCTCCCATCCCCTCGGTGCACAGTGCAGCGAGACCGTGGAATCAGGGCACGGCCTGCTGTGGCTCCCAGAGCTGTACACAAGTCTTACATCCCCTCGGTGCACAGTGCAGCGAGACCGTGGAATCAGGGCACGGCCCGCTGTGGCTCCCAGAGCTGTACACGAGTCTTACATCCCCCCGGTGCACAGTGCAGCGAGACCGTGGAATCAGGGCACGGCCCGCTGTGGCTCCCAGAGCTGTACACGAGTCTTACATCCCCTCGGTGCACAGTGCAGCGAAACCATGGAATCAGGGCACGGCCCGCTGTGGCTCCCATCCCCTCGGTGCACAGTGCAGCGAGACCGTGGAATCAGGGCACGGCCTGCTGTGGCTCCCAGAGCTGTACACAAGTCTTACATCCCCTCGGTGCACAGTGCAGCGAGACCGTGGAATCAGGGCACGGCCCGCTGTGGCTCCCAGAGCTGTACACGAGTCTTACATCCCCCAGGTGCACAGTGCAGCGAGACCGTGGAATCAGGGCACGGCCTGCTGTGGCTCTCAGAGCTGTACACAAGTCTTACATCCCCTCGGTGCACAGTGCAGCGAGACCGTGGAATCAGGGCACGGCCCGCTGTGGCTCCCAGAGCTGTACACGGTTCTTACATCCCCTCGGTGCGCCGTGCAGCGAGACCGTGGAATCAGGGCACGGCCCGCTGTGGCTCCCAGAGCTGTACACGGTTCTTACATCCCCTCGGTGCGCCGTGCAGCGAGACCGTGGAATCAGGGCACGGCCCGCTGTGGCTCCCAGAGCTGTACACGAGTCTTACATCCCCCCGGTGCACAGTGCAGCGAGACCGTGGAATCAGGGCACGGCCCGCTATGGCTCCCAGAGCTGTACACAAGTCTTACATCCCCTCGGTGCACTGTGCATCAAGATCTTGGAATCAGGGCACGCCCTGCTGTGGCTCCTAGAGCTATACACGATTCTTACATGGCCTGCTGTGGCTACCAGAGGTCTACACAATACTTGCATGCCTCCCAGTGCACACAGTTCAGTGAGCGTGTAGAATATAAGGGAATGGCCTGCTGTGACTGCCAGAGTTCTAGGCAAGTCTTACATCCCCTCAGTGCACAGTGCAGTGAGATCGGGGAATAAAACAACAAAGCCCGCTGTGACTGCCAGAGCTGTACACAATACTTACATCCCATCAGTGCACAGTGTAGCGAGACAATGAAATAGAATGGCATGGCCTGCTGTTACTACCAGAGCTCTACACAAGACGTGCATCTCCTTAGTGCACACAGTGCAGTGAAATTCTGGAATGAAAGGCCACGGCCTGCTGTGGCTACCAGAGCTCTACAGAATACTTGCATCTCCCCCCCCGTGCACATAGTGCAGTGAGATTGCGGAATGTCAGGGAATGGCCTGCTATGGTTACCAGAGTTCTAGACGAGTCTTATATCACTTCAGTGCACACAGTGCATTGAGACCTTGTGATGAAAGGGCACGGCCTGCTGTGGCTCCCAGAGCTGTACACAAGTCTTACATCCCTTCAATGCACACAGTGCAGCTAGACCGTGGAACCAGGGCGTGGCCTGTTGTGGCTACCAGAGCTGTACACAAGTCTTACATCTCCTCAGTGCACAGTGCAGTGAGACCGTGAAATGAAAGGGCGCCGCCTCAGTGCACACAGTGCAGTGAGACCGTGGAATGAAAGGGCACCCCCTCAGTGCACACAGTGCACTGAGACCATGGAATGATCGGGCACCCCCTCAGTGCACACAGTGCAGTGAGACCGTGGAATGAAAGGGCGCCGCCTCAGACCATGGAATGAGATGGCACCGCCTCAGTGCACACAGTGCAGTGAGACCGTGGAATGAGAGGGCATCCCCTCAGTGCACACAGTGCAGTGAGACCGTGGAATGAAAGGGAACGGCCTGTTGCGGCTACCGGAACTGTACACATGTCTTTAATTCCCTGAGTGCACACAGTGCAGTGAGACCATGGAATGAGAGGGCACCCCCTCAGTGCACACAGTGCAGTGAGACCGTGGTGCAGTGAAACCATGGAATGAGAAGGCACCGCCTCAGTGCACACAGTGCAGTGAGACCATGCAATGAGAGGGCGCCGCCTCAGTGCACACAGTGCAGTGAGACCATGGAATGAGAGGGCACCGCCTCAGTGCACAGAGTGCAGTGAGACCGTGGAATGAGAGGGCACCCCCTGAATGCACACAGTGCAGTGAGACCATGGAATGATAGGGCACCCCCTCAGTGCACAGTGCAGTGAGACCATGGAATGAGAGGGTACCGCCTCAGTGCACACAGTGCAGTGAGACCGTGGAATGAGAGGGCACCCCCTCAGTGCACAGTGCAGTGAGACCATGGAATGAGAGGGCACCCCCTCAGTGCACAGTGCAGTGAGACCATGGAATGAGAGGGCACCCCCTCAGTGCACACCGTGCAGTGAGACCATGGAATGAGAGAGTGCCGCCTCAGTGCACACAGTGCAGTGAGACCGTGGAATGATAGGGCACCCCCTCAGTGCACAGTGCAGTGAGACCATGGAATGAGAGGGCACCCCCTCAGTGCACACCGTGCAGTGAGACCATGGAATGAGAGAGTGCCGCCTCAGTGCACACAGTGCAGTGAGACCGTGGAATGATAGGGCACCTCCTCAGTGCACAGTGCAGTGAGACCATGGAATTAGAGGGCACCCCCTCAGTGCACACAGTGCAGTGAGACCGTGGAATGATAGGGCACCCCCTCAGTGCACAGTGCAGTGAGACCATGGAATGATAGGGCACACCCTCAGTGCACACAGTGCAGTGAGACCATGGAATGAGAGGGCACCCCCTCAGTGCACACAGTGCAGTGAGACCGTGGAATGAAAGGGCACCCCCTCAGTGCACAGTGCAGTGAGACCATGGAATGATAGGGCACCCCCTCAGTGCACACAGTGCAGTGAGACCGTGGAATGAGAGGGCACCCCCTGAATGCACACAGTGCAGTGAGACCATGGAATGATAGGGCACCCCCTCAGTGCACAGTGCAGTGAGACCGTGGAATGAGAGGGTACCCCCTCAGTGCACAGTGCAGTGAGACCGTGGAATGAGAGGGCACCCCCTCAGTGCACACAGTGCAGTGAGACCATGGAATGAGAAGGCACCCCCTCAGTGCACACAGTGCAGTGAGACCATGGAATGAGAGGGCACCCCCTCAGTGCACACAGTGCAGTGAGACCATGGAATGAGAGGGTACCCCCTCAGTGCACAGTGCAGTGAGACCGTGGAATGAAAGGGCACCCCCTCAGTGCACAGTGCAGTGAGACCATGGAATGATAGGGCACCCCCTCAGTGCACACAGTGGAGTGAGACCGTGGAATGAGAGGGCACCCCCTGAATGCACACAGTGCAGTGAGACCATGGAATGATAGGGCACCCCCTCAGTGCACAGTGCAGTGAGACCGTGGAATGAGAGGGTACCCCCTCAGTGCACAGTGCAGTGAGACCGTGGAATGAGAGGGCACCCCCTCAGTGCACACAGTGCAGTGAGACCATGGAATGAGAGGGCACCCCCTCAGTGCACACAGTGCAGTGAGACCATGGAATGAAAGGGCACCCCCTCAGTGCACACAGTGCAGTGAGACCATGGAATGATAGGGCACCCCCTCAGTGCACACAGTACAGTGAGACCGTGGAATGAGAGGGCACCCCTTGAATGCACACAGTGCAGTGAGACCATGGAATGATAGGGCACCCCCTCAGTGCACAGTGCAGTGAGACCATGGAATGAGAGGGCACCCCCTCAGTGCACACAGTGCAGTGAGACCATGGAATGAGAGGGTACCCCCTCAGTGCACAGTGCAGTGAGACCGTGGAATGAAAGGGCGCCGCCTCCGTGCACACAGTGCAGTGAGACCGTGGAATGAAAGGGCACCCCCTCAGTGCACAGTGCAGTGAGACCATGGAATGATAGGGCACCCCCTCAGTGCACACAGTGCAGTGAGACCGTGGAATGAGAGGGCACCCCCTGAATGCACACAGTGCAGTGAGACCATGGAATGATAGGGCACCCCCTCAGTGCACACAGTGCAGTGAGACCATGGAATGAGAGGGCACACCCTCAGTGCACAGTGCAGTGAGACCATGGAATGATAGGGCACCCCCTCAGTGCACAGTGCAGCGAGACCATGGAATGAGAGGGCACCCCCTCAGTGCACAGTGCAGCGAGACCGTGGAATGAGAGGGCACCCCCTCAGTGCACAGTGCAGTGAGACCGTGGAATGAAAGGGCACCCCCTCAGTGCACAGTGCAGTGAGACCGTGGAATGAAAGGGTACCCCCTCAGTGCACAGTGCAGTGAGACCGTGGAATGAAAGGGCACCCCCTCAGTGCACACAGTGCAGTGAGACCATGGAATGAAAGGGCACCCCCTCAGTGCACAGTGCAGTGAGACCGTGGAATGATAGGGCACCCCCTCAGTGCACACAGTGCAGTGAGACCGTGGAATGAAAGGGCACCCCCTCAGTGCACACAGTGCAGTGAGACCATGGAATGAAAGGGTACCCCCTCAGTGCACAGTGCAGTGAGACCGTGGAATGATAGGGCACCCCCTCAGTGCACACAGTGCAGTGAGACCATGGAATGAAAGGGCACCCCCTCAGTGCACAGTGCAGTGAGACCGTGGAATGAAAGGGTACCCCCTCAGTGCACAGTGCAGTGAGACCATGGAATGATAGGGCACCCCCTCAGTGCACAGTGCAGTGAGACCATGGAATGAGAGGGCACCCCCTCAGTGCACACAGTGCAGTGAGACCGTGGAATGAGAGGGCACCCCCTGAATGCACACAGTGCAGTGAGACCATGGAATGATAGGGCACCCCCTCAGTGCACAGTGCAGTGAGACCATGGAATGATAGGGCACCCCCTCAGTGCACACAGTGCAGTGAGACCATGGAATGAGAGGGCACCCCCTCAGTGCACACAGTGCAGTGAGACCATGGAATGAGAGGGTACCCCCTCAGTGCACAGTGCAGTGAGACCGTGGAATGAAAGGGCGCCGCCTGCTGTGGCTACAGAGCTGCATTCAGGGCCAGCAAACTCTCAGTCCAGATTACAAGGTGTAGCCAAGAAACGGTACAAGCAGCTGAGACGTTCAAAACTATGCCCAGGGCTAGCAACAGCTGAGGGAAGAGCGCAGCTAGTTCGGGCTAGCAGGAGCATGCCCAGGGCTAGCAACAGCTGAGGGAAGAGCGCAGCTAGTTCGGGCTAGCAGGACCGTGCGCAGGGCTAGCAACAGCTGAGGGAAGAGCGCAGCTAGTTCGGGCTAGCAGGACCGTGCGCAGGGCTAGCAACAGCTGAGGGAAGAGCGCAGCTAGTTCGGGCTAGCAGGAGCGTGCGCAGGGCTAGCAACAGCTGAGGGAAGGGCGCAGCTAGTTCGGGCTAGCAGGAGCATGCCCAGGGCTAGCAACAGCTGAGGGAAGGGCGCAGCTAGTTCGGGCTAGCAGGAGCATGCGCAGGGCTAGCAACAGCTGAGGGAAGGGCGCAGCTAGTTCGGGCTAGCAGGAGCATGCCCAGGGCTAGCAACAGCTGAGGGAAGGGCGCAGCTAGTTCGGGCTAGCAGGAGCATGCGCAGGGCTAGCAACAGCTCAGGGAAGAGCGCAGCTAGTTCGGGCTAGCAGGAGCATGCGCAGGGCTAGCAACAGCTGAGGGAAGGGCGCAGCTAGTTCGGGCTAGCAGGAGCATGCGCAGGGCTAGCAACAGCTGAGGGAAGGGCGCAGCTAGTTCGGGCTAGCAGGAGCATGCCCAGGGCTAGCAACAGCTGAGGGAAGGGCGCAGCTAGTTCGGGCTAGCAGGAGCATGCCCAGGGCTAGCAACAGCTGAGGGAAGGGCGCAACTAGTTCGGGCTAGCAGGAGCATGCGCAGGGCTAGCAACAGCTCAGGGAAGAGCGCAGCTAGTTCGGGCTAGCAGGAGCATGCGCAGGGCTAGCAACAGCTGAGGGAAGGGCGCAGCTAGTTCGGGCTAGCAGGACCATGCGCAGGGCTAGCCGGGTCCTTGACCCCCACCCTCAAGCACATACACGCACTGCGGTGTGACAACAGCTAGAGGGAGAGCAGAGCCATCTGGGGCTGACCCCACGGATTAGGAGGGCTCAGTCAAGCGAGGGGAACCAGATCCCCAGAGAGGGCGACCAAGCTAACCAGGCACAGCCTGCACCCTGAGACCACGTGAAGGGAGAGCGCCCCCTGCGGAGGGCTTCGAGAGAACCCTGGGGAAGGGCCCGGCCAGCTGGGGCCACCAAAGATTTGCACTTGGCTAGCGGATCTTTAGAGCACAGTGCAGGGCTGTCTACTCTTGGCTAGCAAATTGAATCATCCAGTTGCCTGGGCCCCATTTGCATGTTTTTCTTTGTGACATTTTATTGCAGGGATAAACATCTCGGTCTGCCATGCACAATTACATTAGTAGTGACAGGGGAAGGCAAGATAACTGCATTACCCCTCGGAAAAATAAATACCATTTCTTGTAAGCTGAAATGCACACTCCCTGGTCCGGGGATCGGTTACCAACAGCCCGGCCGAGGACGAGGGGAGACAGGCCCCGGGGAGATGGATGAGCTCCGAGCCCCTCCCGCCCCACCCTGGCCCCCTAATGCACCAAGGTGCTCAGGGGAGAGCCGGGCCCCAGTGATGTCAGAATATTCAGAGATGAGCTCAGGCCATCATTTACAGCCGAGGCTGAGGGCATGTCTGGGAGGGGGGGCTCCGTGGCTGCCAGACGGCGCGCGGCGCTCCACTGACACTCTGTGGCGCGCACCCCCAGCCCAAGTGTCTCTCGGCGTTAAATAACAGGTGTTTATAGCCCGGCCGATATCACTTGCCTTAGCGACTTCTGAAAGATGAAAGGCTCATCCGCCTCACTGGGACTCCAGCTTGTGGCCTGACGTGTATGGACAGGCATCTGCAGCAGGTGCGTGGACCCGCTGAGCTACGTTCCAGGCAGTGGCGTAGAAAGGATGTGATGGACCCTGAGGCAGACAAGTAAAATGCCCCCTCGACCCAGTTTCAGCAGTAAAAAAGCAAGCACAATTGCAGAGCTCGGGTCTGGTGCCGCTGCACCCGCTGCACCGCTGGAAGCTGCGTCCCTGGATTAGCAGCCATGACATGCAAGTTTAGATACAGCTATGTGAAGCAAACGCATTAACCCACTGAGCAATCTCACTAGAGTTTGTGCTGGTGTGTTTTGCCGTGTCAGGCTTTGAGGCACCTCCAGCCTTCGCCATTATCCTCATTTCAAGCCAACCGCGCCTCCACCCACCCACCCACAAGGGGTCTGTGCGTATTGCAGAGCTGAGCCACCCACACGCCTACTAGCTTGCTTCTCAGGTTCACGTCCACATAATATATACATACAAATACATACATATATACATACACACCCCATTATTTATATATATATATATATATATATATATATATATATATATATATATATATATATATATATATATATATATATATATATATATGTAGTATATATATAGACATATACATGTATATATATATATATATGTGTGTGTTATTTTTTGCTTAACATGTATATAAGTCACTGCATAGATTCCATAAAAATTATTTAAATAGACGCTTATGGGTCTATGTTTTTATTTATCAAAATATAAATAATATCATAACTATTTTATCTGCAAGTGCTCCACTAATGAAATATAGAGGAAAATAAAATATACAATTTCAAAAAAATATTAGTTATAAAAGTTCACAAATGAAGTGGCTTAAAGTACAGCAACACTTGAAAGTCTGAGTTTATAAAATACTACTTTAAATCTCAATATATTATTTTGCCTATATATGTGTACCCTCTCTATGTACTTATATACCTTCAAATTTATTAAGTTACTCCTACTGCAGAAGGATAAAATCAAGTTGACTGTTGACAGTGCACTATTCTATGTCTCACCCTGTACCTCTGTCAATCTATGGTCTATCTCAGCTCTCTGACTCATGCCGAACCTCATTCTCCCACTGTGATCTCCAGAATTATCCCTTCTAGAATCTTCCCTCATCCATCCCTGCTTGGCTCACACCAAACCTCATCTTACTACGTTGATCTCCCAAACAACCCTTTCTAGACTTTTCCCTCCTCTATCCGTCCGTTATCCTATTCAACCCAAATAACACACACCGCTCAAATTAACTCAGATTTCCAGATACTAAACCACCACTTATCCTTTTTCGGTTTCTGAGTAGTGTGCTACTCGCCAAAAAGCGCTTCAACGCCTCATCAGGGGTAGTAAGTGCTATATAAATACAACTACGATAACATACGATGTGTTGGACAGAGCATTCATGGGGCTGGGTCGGGCAGTGTATCTGCCACCCGTATCCGCACTATCTGCAGCCTGGACCCTGTATGAAATAAAACAACCGCCCTTTTTTTATCCCGGCGGAAGCATCTTATTTGCAGTATTAGCGCCCAGGCAGTCTCACAACAAGATCTCTGCAGCAGGCACATGTACGTACTGAGCTATCTCACTGGACCGGACCCTGTGACCCGCCGCCTCTAAGTTACCTACAGGGTACAGAGATCTCTGCAACACGCACACTAACCAACTGAGCAACTGTAGGAAGTTGGCTCTGTATGTGCTATTTCAAAGTAAGGAATAGCATGCACAGAGTCCAAGGGTTCCCCTTAGAGGTAAAATAGTGGTAAAAATAGATAATACTAATGCTCTATTTTGTGGTAGTGTGGTCGAGCAATAGGCTTATCCAAGGAGTAGTGTTAAGCATTTGTTGTACATACACATAGACAATAAATGAGGTACACACACTCAGAGACAAATCCAGCCAATAGGTTTTTATATAGAAAAATATCTTTTCTTAGTTTATTTTAAGAACCACAGGTTCAAATTCTACATGTAATATCTCATTCGAAAGGTATTGCAGGTAAGTACTTTAGGAACTTCAAACATCAAAATTGCATGTATACTTTTCAAGTTATTCACAAATAGCTGTTTTAAAAGTGGACACAGTGCAATTTTCACAGTTCCTAGGGGAGGTAAGTATTTGTTAGGTTAACCAGGTAAGTAAGACACTTACAGGGCTTAGTTCTTGGTCCAAGGTAGCCCACCGTTGGGGGTTCAGAGCAACCCCAAAGTCACCACACCAGCAGCTCAGGGCCGGTCAGGTGCAGAGTTCAAAGTGGTGCCCAAAACGCATAGGCTAGAATGGAGAGAAGGGGGTGCCCCGGTTCCGGTCTGCTTGCAGGTAAGTACCCGCGTCTTCGGAGGGCAGACCAAGGGGGTTTTGTAGGGCACCGGGGGGGACACAGGCCCACACAGAAATTTCACCCTCAGCAGCGCGGGGGCGGCCCGGTGCAGTGTAGAAACAAGCGTCGGGTTTGTAATGGAAGTCAATGGGAGATCTAGGGATCTCTTCAGCGCTGCAGGCAGGCAAGGGGGGGGTTCCTCGGGGAAACCTCCACTTGATCAAGGGAGAGGGACTCCTGGGGGTCACTCCTCCAGTGAAAGTCCGGTCCTTCAGGTCCTGGGGGCTGCGGGTGCAGGGTCTCTCCCAGGTGTCGGGACTTAGGATTCAAAGAGTCGCGGTCAGGGGAAGCCTCGGGATTCCCTCTGCAGGCGGCGCTGTGGGGGCTCAGGGGGGACAGGTTTTTGTACTCACAGTCTTAGAGTAGTCCTGGGGTCCCTCCTGAGGTGTTGGATCGCCACCAGCCGAGTCGGGGTCGCCGGGTGCAGTGTTGCAAGTCTCACGCTTCTTGCGGGGAACTTGCAGGGTTCTTTAAAGCTGCTGGAAACAAAGTTGCAGCTTTTCTTGGAGCAGGTCCGCTGTCCTCGGGAGTTTCTTGTCTTTTCGAAGCCAGGGCAGTCCTCAGAGGATGTCGAGGTCGCTGGTCCCTTTGGAAGGCGTCGCTGGAGCAGGATCTTTGGAAGGCAGGAGACAGGCCGGTGAGTTTCTGGAGCCAAGGCAGTTGTCGTCTTCTGGTCTTCCTCTGCAGGGGTTTTCAGCTAGGCAGTCCTTCTTCTTGTAGTTGCAGGAATCTAAGTTTCTAGGGTTCAGGGTAGCCCTTAAATACTAAATTTAAGGGCGTGTTTAGGTCTGGGGGGTTAGTAGCCAATGGCTACTAGCCCTGAGGGTGGGTACACCCTCTTTGTGCCTCCTCCCAAGGGGAGGGGGTCACAATCCTAACCCTATTGGGGGAATCCTCCATCTGCAAGATGGAGGATTTCTAAAAGTTAGAGTCACTTCAGCTCAGGACACCTTAGGGGCTGTCCTGACTGGCCAGTGACTCCTCCTTGTTGCTTTCTTTGTTCCCTCCAGCCTTGCCGCCAAAAGTGGGGGCCGTGGCCGGAGGGGGCGGGCAACTCCACTAAGCTGGAGTGCCCTGCTGGGTTGTGACAAAGGGGTGAGCCTTTGAGGCTCACCGCCAGGTGTCACAGCTCCTGCCTGGGGGAGGTGTTAGCATCTCCACCCAGTGCAGGCTTTGTTACTGGCCTCAGAGTGACAAAGGCACTCTCCCCATGGGGCCAGCAACATGTCTCTAGTGTGGCAGGCTGCTGGAACTAGTCAGCCTACACAGACAGTCGGTTAAGTTTCAGGGGGCACCTCTAAGGTGCCCTCTGGGGTGTATTTTGCAATAAAATGTACACTGGCATCAGTGTGCATTTATTGTGCTGAGAAGTTTGATACCAAACTTCCCAGTTTTCAGTGTAGCCATTATGGTGCTGTGGAGTTCGTGTTTGACAGACTCCCAGACCATATACTCTTATGGCTACCCTGCACTTACAATGTCTAAGGTTTTGTTTAGACACTGTAGGGGTACCATGCTCATGCATTGGTACCCTCACCTATGGTATAGTGCACCCTGCCTTAGGGCTGTAAGGCCTGCTAGAGGGGTGTCTTACCTATACTGCATAGGCAGTGAGAGGCTGGCATGGCACCCTGAGGGGAGTGCCATGTCGACTTACTCGTTTTGTCCTCACTAGCACACACAAGCTGGCAAGCAGTGTGTCTGTGCTGAGTGAGAGGTCTCCAGGGTGGCATAAGACATGCTGCAGCCCTTAGAGACCTTCCTTGGCATCAGGGCCCTTGGTACTAGAAGTACCAGTTACAAGGGACTTATCTGGATGCCAGGGTCTGCCAATTGTGGATACAAAAGTACAGGTTTAGGGAAAGAACACTGGTGCTGGGGCCTGGTTAGCAGGCCTCAGCACACTTTCAATTGTAAACATAGCATCAGCAAAGGCAAAAAGTCAGGGGGCAACCATGCCAAGGAGGCATTTCCTTACACAACCCCCCCCCAAACGAAAGAGGATGAGACTAACCTTTCCCAAGAGAGTCTTCATTTTCTAAGTGGAAGAACCTGGAAAGGCCATCTGCATTGGCATGGGCAGTCCCAGGTCTGTGTTCCACTATAAAGTCCATTCCCTGTAGGGAGATGGACCACCTCAACAGTTTAGGATTTTCACCTTTCATTTGCATCAGCCATTTGAGAGGTCTGTGGTCAGTTTGAACTAGGAAGTGAGTCCCAAAGAGGTATGGTCTCAGCTTCTTCAGGGACCAAACCACAGCAAAGGCCTCCCTCTCAATGGCACTCCAACGCTGCTCCCTGGGGAGTAACCTCCTGCTAATGAAAGCAACAGGCTGGTCAAGGCCATCATCATTTGTTTGGGACAAAACTGCCCCTATCCCATGTTCAGAGGCATCAGTCTGCACAATGAACTGCTTAGAATAATCTGGAGCTTTTAGAACTGGTGCTGAGCACATTGCTTGTTTCAGGGTGTCAAAGGCCTGTTGGCATTCCACAGTCCAGTTCACTTTCTTGGGCATTTTCTTGGAGGTGAGTTCAGTGAGGGCTGTCACAATGGATCCATATCCATTCACAAACCTCCTGTAATACCCAGTCAAGCCAAGGAATGCCCTGACTTGAGTCTGGGTTTTTGGAGCTACCCAGTCCAGAATAGTCTGGATCTTGGGTTGGAGTGGCTGAACTTGGCCTCCACCTACAAGGTGGCCCAAGTAAACCACAGTTCCCTGCCCTATCTGGCATTTGGATGCCTTGATAGAGAGGCCTGCAGATTGCAGAGCCTTCAAAACCTTCTTCAGGTGGACCAGGTGATCCTGCCAGGTGGAGCTAAAGACAGCAATATCATCAAGATAAGCTGTGCTAAAGGACTCCAAGCCAGCAAGGACTTGATTCACCAACCTTTGGAAGGTGGCAGGGGCATTCTTTAAACCAAAGGGCATAACAGTAAACTGATAATGCCCATCAGGTGTGGAGAATGCTGTTTTCTCTTTTGCTCCAGGTGCCATTTTTATTTGCCAGTACCCTGCTGTCAAGTCAAAGGTACTTAAGAATTTGGCAGCACCTAATTTATCTATGAGCTCATCAGCTCTTGGGATTGGATGAGCATCTGTCTTGGTGACAGAATTGAGGCCTCTGTAGTCCACACAAAACCTCATCTCTTTCTTTCCATCTTTGGTGTGAGGTTTGGGGACTAAGACCACTGGGCTAGCCCAGGGGCTGTCAGAGCGCTCAATTACTCCCAATTCCAGCATCTTGTGGACTTCCACCTTGATGCTTTCCTTAACATGGTCAGATTGTCTAAAGATTTTGTTCTTGACAGGCATGCTGTCTCCTGTGTCCACATCATGGGTACACAGGTGTGTCTGACCAGGGGTTAAGGAGAAGAGTTCAGGAAACTGTTGTAGGACTCTCCTACAATCAGCTTGCTGTTGGCCAGAGAGGGTGTCTGAGTAGATCACTCCATCTACTGTGCCATCTTTTGGGTCTGATGACAGAAGATCAGGGAGAGGTTCACTCTCTGCCTCCTGATCCTCATCTGTTACCATCAACAGATTCACATCAGCCCTGTCATGGAAGAGCTTAAGGCGGTTCACATGGATCACCCTCTTGGGGCTCCTGCTTGTGCCCAGGTCCACCAGGTAGGTGACCTGACTCTTCCTTTCTAGCACTGGGTAAGGGCCACTCCATTTGTCCTGGAGTGCCCTGGGAGCCACAGGCTCCAGAACCCAGACTTTCTGCCCTGGTTGGAACTCAACCAGTGCAGCCTTTTGGTCATACCAAAACTTCTGGAGCTGTTGGCTGGCCTCAAGGTTTTTGGTTGCCTTTTCCATGTACTCTGCCATTCTAGAGCGAAGGCCAAGTACATAGTCCACTATGTCCTGTTTAGGCTCATGGAGAGGTCTCTCCCAGCCTTCTTTAACAAGGGCAAGTGGTCCCCTTACAGGATGACCAAACAGAAGTTCAAAGGGTGAGAATCCTACTCCCTTCTGTGGCACCTCTCTGTAAGCGAAAAGCAGACATGGCAAGAGGACATCCCATCTCCTTTTGAGTTTTTCTGGGAGCCCCATGATCATGCCTTTTAATGTCTTGTTGAATCTCTCAACCAAGCCATTAGTTTGTGGATGGTATGGTGTAGTGAATTTATAAGTCACTCCACACTCATTCCACATGTGCTTTAGGTATGCTGACATGAAGTTGGTACCTCTGTCAGACACCACCTCCTTAGGGAAACCCACCCTGGTAAAGATACCAATGAGGGCCTTGGCTACTGCAGGGGCAGTAGTCGACCTGAGGGGAATAGCTTCAGGATACCTGGTAGCATGATCCACTACTACCAGGATATACATATTTCCTGAGGCTGTGGGTGGTTCTAGTGGACCAACTATGTCCACACCCACTCTTTCAAAGGGAACCCCCACCACTGGAAGTGGAATGAGGGGGGCCTTTGGATGCCCACCTGTCTTACCACTGGCTTGACAGGTGGGGCAGGAGAGGCAAAACTCCTTAACCATGTTGGACATATTGGGCCAGTAGAAGTGGTTGACTAACCTCTCCCACGTCTTGGTTTGTCCCAAATGTCCAGCAAGGGGAATGTCATGGGCCAATGTTAGGATGAACTTCCTGAACAGCTGAGGCACTACCACTCTCCTAGTGGCACCAGGTTTGGGGTCTCTGGCCTCAGTGTACAGGAGTCCATCTTCCCAATAGACCCTATGTGTTCCATTTTTCTTGCCTTTGGACTCTTCAGCAGCTTGCTGCCTAAGGCCTTCAAGAGAGGGACAGGTTTCTTGTCCCTTACACAGCTCCTCCCTTGAGGGTCCCCCTGGGCCTAAGAGCTCAACCTGATAAGGCTCAAGCTCCAAAGGCTCAGTTCCCTCAGAGGGCAGAACTTCTTCCTGAGAAGAGAGGTTCCCTTTCTTTTGCTGTGTTGCAGTTGGTTTCCCAACTGACTTTCCTTTCCTCTTGGTAGGCTGGGCCATTCTTCCAGACTCCAGCTCTACTTGTTCACCCTGTGCCTTGCACTGTGCTCTTGTTTTCACACACACCAGTTCAGGGATACCCAGCATTGCTGCATGGGTTTTTAGTTCTACCTCAGCCCATGCTGAGGACTCCAGGTCATTTCCAAGCAGACAGTCCACTGGGATATTTGAGGAGACCACCACCTGTTTCAGGCCATTGACCCCTCCCCATTCTAAAGTAACCATTGCCATGGGATGTACTTTTCTCTGATTGTCAGCGTTGGTGACTGTGTAAGTTTTTCCAGTCAGGTATTGGCCAGGGGAAACCAGTTTCTCTGTCACCATGGTGACACTGGCACCTGTATCCCTCAGGCCCTCTATTCTAGTCCCATTAATTAAGAGTTGCTGTCTGTATTTTTGCATGTTAGGCGGACAGACAGCTAGTGTGGCTAAATCCACCCCACCCTCAGAAACTAGAGTAGCTTCAGTGTGGACCCTGATTTGCTCTGGCCACACTGTTGATCCCACTTGGAGACTAGCCATACCAGTGTTACCTGGATGGGAGTTTGGAGTGGAACCTTTCTTGGGACAGGCCTTGTCTCCAGTTTGGTGTCCATGCTGTTTACAGCTATGACACCAGGCCTTTTTGGGATCAAAGTTTTTACCCTTGTACCCATTGTTTTGTGAAGAGGCTCTGGGCCCACCCTCCTGTGCAGGTTTTTGGGGGCCTGTAGAAGACTCTTTACTATTTTTAGTTTTGGTTGTCTCATCACCCTTCCCCTGGGGAGTCTTTGTGACCCCTTTCTTTTGGTCACCCCCTGTTGAAGTCTTGGACACCCTTGTCTTGACCCAATGGTCCGCCTTCTTTCCCAATTCTTGGGGAGAAATTGGTCCTAGGTCTACCAGATGCTGATGCAGTTTATCATTGAAACAATTACTCAATAGGTGTTCTTTCACAAATAAATTGTACAGCCCATCATAATTACTTACACCACTGCCTTGAATCCAACCATCTAGTGTTTTCACTGAGTAGTCAACAAAGTCAACCCAGGTCTGGCTCGAGGATTTTTGAGCCCCCCTGAACCTAATCCTGTACTCCTCAGTGGAGAATCCAAAGCCCTCAATCAGGGTACCCTTCATGAGGTCATAAGATTCTGCATCTTTTCCAGAGAGTGTGAGGAGTCTATCCCTACACTTTCCAGTGAACATTTCCCAAAGGAGAGCACCCCAGTGAGACCTGTTCACTTTTCTGGTTACACAAGCCCTCTCAAAAGCTGTGAACCATTTGGTGATGTCATCACCATCTTCATATTTTGTCACAATCCCTTTGGGGATTTTTAACATGTCAGGAGAATCTCTGACCCTATTTATATTGCTGCCACCATTGATGGGTCCTAGGCCCATCTCTTGTCTTTCCCTTTCTATGGCTAGGAGCTGTCTCTCTAAAGCCAATCTTTTGGCCATCCTGGCTAACAGGAGGTCATCTTCACTGAGAGCATCCTCAGTGATTTCAGAAATGTGGGACCCTCCTGTGAGGGACTCACTATTTCTGACTAACACAGTTGGAGACAGGACTTGAGGGGTCCTGTTCTCCCTATTTAGGACTGGATGAGGGACATTGGCCTCCAAGTCACTAATTTCTTCCTCTGTGAGGTCATCATCAGAGGGGTTGGCTTTTTCAAACTCTGCCAATAGCTCCTGGAGCTGAATTTTGGTAGGTCTGGAGCCAATGGTTATTTTTTTGATATTACAGAGAGACCTTAGCTCCCTCATCTTAAGATGGAGGTAAGGTGTGGTGTCGAGTTCCACCACATTCATCTCTGTATCAGACATTGTTTTGCTAAGAGTTGGAAGACTTTTTAAAGAATCTAAAACTGTTTCTAGAATCTAATTTCAAACTTTTAACAAACTTTTAAACTCTAAAAGACAATGCTAAATAGGGACTTAACACACAAGGCCCTAGCAGGACTTTTAAGAATTTAGAAAAATTTCAAATTGCAAAAATGAATTTCTAATGACAATTTTGGAATTTGTCGTGTGATCAGGTATTGGCTGAGTAGTCCAGCAAATGCAAAGTCTTGTACCCCACCGCTGATCCACCAATGTAGGAAGTTGGCTCTGTATGTGCTATTTCAAAGTAAGGAATAGCATGCACAGAGTCCAAGGGTTCCCCTTAGAGGTAAAATAGTGGTAAAAATAGATAATACTAATGCTCTATTTTGTGGTAGTGTGGTCGAGCAATAGGCTTATCCAAGGAGTAGTGTTAAGCATTTGTTGTACATACACATAGACAATAAATGAGGTACACACACTCAGAGACAAATCCAGCCAATAGGTTTTTATATAGAAAAATATCTTTTCTTAGTTTATTTTAAGAACCACAGGTTCAAATTCTACATGTAATATCTCATTCGAAAGGTATTGCAGGTAAGTACTTTAGGAACTTCAAATCATCAAAATTGCATGTATACTTTTCAAGTTATTCACAAATAGCTGTTTTAAAAGTGGACACAGTGCAATTTTCACAGTTCCTAGGGGAGGTAAGTATTTGTTAGGTTAACCAGGTAAGTAAGACACTTACAGGGCTTAGTTCTTGGTCCAAGGTAGCCCACCGTTGGGGGTTCAGAGCAACCCCAAAGTCACCACACCAGCAGCTCAGGGCCGGTCAGGTGCAGAGTTCAAAGTGGTGCCCAAAACGCATAGGCTAGAATGGAGAGAAGGGGGTGCCCCGGTTCCGGTCTGCTTGCAGGTAAGTACCCGCGTCTTCGGAGGGCAGACCAAGGGGGTTTTGTAGGGCACCGGGGGGGACACAGGCCCACACAGAAATTTCACCCTCAGCAGCGCGGGGGCGGCCCGGTGCAGTGTAGAAACTAGCGTCGGGTTTGTAATGGAAGTCAATGGGAGATCTAGGGATCTCTTCAGCGCTGCAGGCAGGCAAGGGGGGGGTTCCTCGGGGAAACCTCCACTTGATCAAGGGAGAGGGACTCCTGGGGGTCACTCCTCCAGTGAAAGTCCGGTCCTTCAGGTCCTGGGGGCTGCGGGTGCAGGGTCTCTCCCAGGTGTCGGGACTTAGGATTCAAAGAGTCGCGGTCAGGGGAAGCCTCGGGATTCCCTCTGCAGGCGGCGCTGTGGGGGCTCAGGGGGGACAGGTTTTTGTACTCACAGTCTTAGAGTAGTCCTGGGGTCCCTCCTGAGGTGTTGGATCGCCACCAGCCGAGTCGGGGTCGCCGGGTGCAGTGTTGCAAGTCTCACGCTTCTTGCGGGGAACTTGCAGGGTTCTTTAAAGCTGCTGTGAACAAAGTTGCAGCTTTTCTTGGAGCAGGTCCGCTGTCCTCGGGAGTTTCTTGTCTTTTCGAAGCCGGGGCAGTCCTCAGAGGATGTCGAGGTCGCTGGTCCCTTTGGAAGGCGTCGCTGGAGCAGGATCTTTGGAAGGCAGGAGACAGGCCGGTGAGTTTCTGGAGCCAAGGCAGTTGTCGTCTTCTGGTCTTCCTCTGCAGGGGTTTTCAGCTAGGCAGTCCTTCTTCTTGTAGTTGCAGGAATCTAAGTTTCTAGGGTTCAGGGTAGCCCTTAAATACTAAATTTAAGGGCGTGTTTAGGTCTGGGGGGTTAGTAGCCAATGGCTACTAGCCCTGAGGGTGGGTACACCCTCTTTGTGCCTCCTCCCAAGGGGAGGGGGTCACAATCCTAACCCTATTGGGGGAATCCTCCATCTGCAAGATGGAGGATTTCTAAAAGTTAGAGTCACTTCAGCTCAGGACACCTTAGGGGCTGTCCTGACTGGCCAGTGACTCCTCCTTGTTGCTTTCTTTGTTCCCTCCAGCCTTGCCGCCAAAAGTGGGGGCCGTGGCCGGAGGGGGCGGGCAACTCCACTAAGCTGGAGTGCCCTGCTGGGTTGTGACAAAGGGGTGAGCCTTTGAGGCTCACCGCCAGGTGTCACAGCTCCTGCCTGGGGGAGGTGTTAGCATCTCCACCCAGTGCAGGCTTTGTTACTGGCCTCAGAGTGACAAAGGCACTCTCCCCATGGGGCCAGCAACATGTCTCTAGTGTGGCAGGCTGCTGGAACTAGTCAGCCTACACAGACAGTCGGTTAAGTTTCAGGGGGCACCTTTAAGGTGCCCTCTGGGGTGTATTTTGCAATAAAATGTACACTGGCATCAGTGTGCATTTATTGTGCTGAGAAGTTTGATACCAAACTTCCCAGTTTTCAGTGTAGCCATTATGGTGCTGTGGAGTTCGTGTTTGACAGACTCCCAGACCATATACTCTTATGGCTACCCTGCACTTACAATGTCTAAGGTTTTGTTTAGACACTGTAGGGGTACCATGCTCATGCATTGGTACCCTCACCTATGGTATAGTGCACCCTGCCTTAGGGCTGTAAGGCCTGCTAGAGGGGTGTCTTACCTATACTGCATAGGCAGTGAGAGGCTGGCATGGCACCCTGAGGGGAGTGCCATGTCGACTTACTTGTTTTGTCCTCACTAGCACACACAAGCTGGCAAGCAGTGTGTCTGTGCTGAGTGAGAGGTCTCCAGGGTGGCATAAGACATGCTGCAGCCCTTAGAGACCTTCCTTGGCATCAGGGCCCTTGGTACTAGAAGTACCAGTTACAAGGGACTTATCTGGATGCCAGGGTCTGCCAATTGTGGATACAAAAGTACAGGTTTAGGGAAAGAACACTGGTGCTGGGGCCTGGTTAGCAGGCCTCAGCACACTTTCAATTGTAAACATAGCATCAGCAAAGGCAAAAAGTCAGGGGGCAACCATGCCAAGGAGGCATTTCCTTACAGCAACCTAGTGTGCTTGCACTTGTCACATGCAGTGCACGAACGGATCTCTGTAGCAAGGGAATGAACGCACTCAGCTATCTCACCTCGTTGGCACCCTCTGAAGTTCAGGTTGCACACAGACCACTGCAGTAGGATGCATAAAATCTGTGCAGCGAGCACATTCACCCACTCATCTACCTTCCTGGGACCAAGCTTCTGACTTGCTCTTCACAGAAAGGTTGCTGCAGCAGCAGGTTCTTAAATGGGACCTAATGATTACACTCAGAGAGTGCTACTGCACAGTGCTTAATTTGTAAATAAAAACGTGGCAGTGCTCAAAGTACTTGTCATAAACGCGCGGCTGCTGCAATTAAATGTGCGAACACGGAATACTGAGGCAGCGTAATCCTGAAGCCATCTCAGGCCTCTTCAAACCATTTACAGCCACTCCCCGCCCCTTCAGCTCATTCTTGCAGCTTTCTGCTTTCTCCCATTATGGCGCTTTTTCGTTTTTCTCTTCAACCGTCTTCCCCATATGTGTCTTTTGCACTCAGTAAATGCTTGAGGCAGAAAAATAAGTCCCGACCCTCAAAAATACGTGCCGGTGCTCAGCACCGGCAACAACAAGCAAAAATTAAGCACTGCTACAGCAGGCACTAAACCCACTGACCTATCTCTCGAAAGGAGTCTTTCATGCTGGCCTGGGTGTTATCTCCAACATGGCCCTGTCTTGTAACCTGTTGTTTCTACCAGGCTCAGTCATGCACCCCAGGGGTACAGCCAGTCTCCTGTTCCTAATATATATCTTTCTAACATGTATATGCTCTGCCTTGTACCCCCGGAGTACATCCCGTCATCTGCTGATCCTAACATGTATGTCCTCTGCCGTGCACCCCACGGGTACAACCCGTCATCTGCTGATCCTAACATGTATGTCCTCTGCCGTGCACCCCACGGGTACAACCCGTCATCTGCTGATCCTAACATGTATGTCCTCTGCTGTGCACCTCAGGGGTATATCCCGTCATCTGCTGATCCTAACATGTATATCCTCTGCTGGGTACCCCAGGAGTCCATCCCATCATATGTTGATCCTAACATGTATATGTTTCTAATGTGTATATCCTGTACCGTGCACCCCAGGAGTCCACCCTGTCATATGTTGATCCTAATATGTATATGTTTCTAACATGTATATCCTCTGCCGTGCACCCTAGGGGTCCATTCTGTCATCCTTTGATGTTACCACGTATATGTTTCTAACACATATATCCTCTGCCGGGTACACCAGGGGGCCATTCTGTAATCTGTTTGTCCTAACATGTATATGTTTCTAACATGTTTATCCTCTGCCTTGTTCCCCAGGGTAACATCCCGTCATCTGCTGATCCTAAAATGTATGTCCTCTGCCATGCACCCCAGGGTACATCCCTTCATCTGTTAATCCTAACATGTATATGCTCTGCCTTGTACCCCAGGAGCCCATCCCGTCATCTGTTGATCCTAACATGTATATGTTTCTAACATGTATTGCCTCTGCCATTCACCCCAGGTGTCCATCCTGTCATCCGTAAATCCTAACATGTATTGCCTCTGCCATTCACCCCAGGTGTCCATTCTGTCATCCGTTAATCTTAACATGTATATGTTTCTAACATGTATATCTTCTGCCGTGTATCCCAGCGGTACATCCGTCATCTGTTGATCCTAACACGTATATCCTCTGCCGTGCACCCCAGCGGTACATCCGTCATCTGTTGATCCTAACACATATATCCTCTGCCGTGCACCCCAGGAGTCCATCCCATCATATGTTGATCCTAACATATATATGTTTCTAACATGTATATCCTGTACCATGCACCCCAGGAGTCCATCCTGTCATATGTTGATCCTAACATATATATGTTTCTAACAAGTATATCCTCTGCTGTGCACCCTAGTGGTCCATTCTGTCATCCTTTGATCTTAGCATGTTTGTCCTCTGCCATGCACCCCAGGGGTACATCCCTTCATCTGTTAATCCTAACATGTATATGCTCTGCCTTGTACCCCAGGAGCCCATCCCGTCATCTGTTGTTCCTAACATGTATATGTTTCTAACTTGTTTTGCCTCTGCCATTCACCCCAGGTGTCCATTCTGTCATCCGTTAACCCTAACTTGTATATGTTTCTAACATGTATTGCCTCTGCCATTCACCCCAGGTGTCCATTCTGTCATCCGTTAATCCTAACATGTATTTGTTTCTAACATGTATATCCTCTGCTGTGTACCCCAGCGGTACATCCTTCATCTGTTGATCTTAACATGTATATCCTCTGCCGTACACCCCAGGAGTCCATCCGGTCATATGTTGATCCTAACATGTGTATATTTCTAACATGTATATCCTGTACCGTGCACCCCAGGAGTCCACCCTGTCATATGTTGAGCCTAACATGTATATGTTTTTAACATGTACATCCTCTGCTGCGAAACCTAGGGGTCCATTCTGTCATCCTTTGATGTTACCACGTATATGTTTCTAACACATATATCCTCTGCCAGGTACACCATGGGCCATCCTGTAATCTGTTTGTCCTAACATGTATATGTTTCTAACATGTTTATCCTCTGCCAGGTACACCAGGGGGCCATCCTGTAATCTGTTTGTCCTAACATGTATATGTTTCTAACATGTTTATCCTCTGCCTTGTTCCCCAGGGGAACATCCCGTCATCTGCTGATCCTAAAATGTATGTCCTCTGCCATGCACCCCAGGGTACATCCCTTCATCTGTTAATCCTAACATGTATATGCTCTGCCTTGTACCCCAGGAGCCCATCCCGTCATCTGTTGATCCTAACATGTATATGTTTCTAACATGTATTGCCTCTGCCATTCACCCCAGGTGTCCATTCTGTCATCCGTAAATCCTAACATGTATATGTTTCTAACATATTTGTCCTCTGCTGTTTACCCCACGGGTACATCCCATCATCTGTTGATCGTAACAAGTATATCCTCTGCAGTGCATCCCAGGAGTCCATCCCGTCAGACGTTCATCTAACATGTATATGTTTCTAATATGTATTGCCTCTGCCGTGCACCCTGGGGGCCAATTCTGTCATCCATTGGCCCTGGCATGTAGATGTTTCTAACATGTATATCCTCTGCTGTGCACTCTAGGGGTCCTTTCCTTCATCCTTTGATCGTAGCATGTATATGTTTCTAACACATATGTCCTCTGCCGGGTACCCCAGGGGTCCATTTTGTCATCTGTTGATTCTAACATGTATATGTTTCTAACATGTATATCCTCTGCTGTGTTCCCCTGAGGTTCATCCCGTCATCTGTTGATCCTACCATGTATATGTTTCTAACACGCATATCGCATATAGCATGTATATCCTCTGCTGTGTCCCCAGGGTTCCATCCAGTCATTTGTTGATCCTAACATGTATATGTTTCTACCATGTACATGCTTCTAACGTGTCCCTCCGGAGTCTATCTTATCAACCATGTTCCTAACATGTATACTAGCTTCTATAGCTTGTAGACTGTGGTTAGACTCCAGGTGATCTCTCCTTTTTCACTGCCTAAAACAATTCACACACCTTAAATGTGCACTCTTGCTTCATTCTATGCATGCTCTGTGTGGTTTTAATGTGCTAAGCAGTTATGTACAACACAAGAATACCCTTAGTGAACAGCAGTACCATTGTAGTTCTAACATATGTGCACATTCAACGACATTTTGAAATCTTAGCACTTATTAAAACTCCCTCTGCTGTCAATTTGCACAGCTATATTTCTTACGTTCACAACCATACCTTGGAGAGACACTCAAAAGATCCAATCTCTGTATTTTTTTTTATTTTTTATATTAAGCACTGTCACAGCAACAGATTTCTTTTTGTCTGTACTTGTGTGAGGTTTAGTAATAACACAAAACTAGGAAACTTCAGACGAAACGGTGTCTCTGTATCCAAGATGGCCGCCGCTGACCTGTCTCTGTAACCAAAATGGCGGCCGCTGACCTGTCTCTGTAACCAAAATGGCTGCCGCTTACGTGTCTATGTAACCAAGATATCCGCTGCTTATCTGTCTCTGTAACCAAGATGGCCGCTGCTTACGGTCCCCGCCTCGTGAGAAGCAAAGACTTGCTGAGCCTTGAGCTTAGACACTGTCCTGAGGGGTCTCTTGGGCTTGGGGCACTCTTCCACTGCCATTTCCTGCAACTTCTATCTTCGTGTAGGTCAAGAACTGAGCGAGGACCAGTGTAATGAGGCTGGTCTTCGAGTAATCAAGACATTACTTCCCCGGCTTTTATGCTTCACAGTGACTCAGGCAGCATCAATGCCAAAGGCAGGGGAGGTACACTGAGCGGGGGAGGGCCATTGTCCAGCAAAACTCACTGGAGAAAAACACAGTGAAAGGTTAGTAATCAAAAACACCTGCAATCCACCAGTTATGATATACAACACACAATGCATACCATAACTCATGCCACCTGCCATGCTCACTTCACCACTTTACAGATAGCATGTGAATTTGGTGGAGTGGGTACGCCGTCACAAATGTGGCAGATATCCCTTCCGTTGTATTACAATTCCATTATAGCCTATGGAACTAGCCCCGTGCACCAAATTCCACATCAGGCCCAAGGTGATGGATGTTAGGTATGGTGTATGTTGAGTACCATAAATGGCAAATTTCAGGGGGGTTGTGTTCGTTGTTCCACAAAGAATCTTTAACTGGTTTTTTTTTAGTGCTTACATAGAAAAATAGATAGATAGATAGATAGATAGATAGATAGATAGATAGATAGATAGATACAAGTCAAGCAGATACAAACGCAAAGCTAGATAAATAGAAGGATAGATAGACTTGTAAAGCTAGATAGACAACAGATAGACAGACAGACAACAGTTCGATAGGGCGGGTGGATGGATGGACAGACAGATAGATGTTTTCACCCCAGCTCAGCCACAGCCTGAGAAACAAATATAACAGGGCATCATCTCCGTACATATAACATACTACAGACGCACCCTTCCAACCAAGGCACTCTCACAGAGCAGCGTCCTCTCTGTCCACAAAGCGCTTCAATATCTCCTCAGGGGTAAGAAGCACTATATAAATGCAACTACCATTTTTTATTCAGTTACTTGGGAGTTTTACGCGGCGCTGTGAGTATACTTGATTTTGTCCCAACTTTGAGCTGCGAGTTTCGCAAAGACTATTCCTCGGAATTCGAGGAAGACTGAGCAACAGGCGTAGGACAGGCCCGAGCTTTGCAAAGCTTGTTTGTAGGTTTACCTGTGTTACACTGCTTCTGCCCCAGCCCCGCATCACCTCCCATAGCAGCGCTTAATTTGAGCCGGTGGTGGCAGGTGGGGCCCACTGGCACTCAGTTTTGGGGACAGGTGCTTATTTTCCTCATCAGAATTTGACGCAGAGCAAGAGGACAATATGGGGCGAAGGAGGTGTGGGTGACAGAAGAACAGTGACAAAGAAAGGAAGGGTGAAAAGAAGCTGAGTGAGATAAATGGATGCATGGGCAGGGTGGGTCTGGGGGAGGATGAGAGGGGCATGAGGTGGACCAGGTCTGCGCAGACTTGTAACGCAGCGAAACCTCGGGCAGCGGCGCTTATTCTTTCTCAAATTAAGCACGGCATGAGTCAAGCTTTGAAGGCTCCACCTCAGCTCCCACTACAGAGTGAAGGAAACTGGGGAGCTGAGAGAACTGTTGCCTGCTTAGCGCCTAGACTCTGGGTCACTAGGGGGAAGAGGTGTCATCACTTATGAAACTTTTAGGTTCTGTCCACAGCAATAAACTGACAACAGGACGGCTCTGCAGCCATCATGGGCTTTCTTCGCTCATCACACGGCGACCTGGTGAAGCCGCTATCACACGGTGACGATCCACTATCACACGGTGAGCTGGTGAAGCCACTATCACAAGGTGAGCTGGAAACTCTTTCACAGAATAGGTCTTCAGCTCAGCCGTGAACGTACTGCCTAGCGGGGCTCCAACTGAATCAGGTCTTCCAACTCACATGGTGTCACAGTGTGACATAGGCTTGCTTCACTCACCACGTGGTGACCTGGTGAAGAGCCAGTATCACACGGTGTGGTCAAAACCATTGCAAAGAATAGGTTTTCAGCTCAGGTGTGAGCTCTCTGCCCAGATGGGTTCCAATAAAACGGGCCTTCCAACCCACATGGTAGCACCGTGTGACTCACGGTTTCTGCTCTCACCACAGAATGACCCGATGAAGAGCCTAGAATCACACATTGTGCCGAAACCCTTGCACAGAATATGTTTCCAGCTGAGGTGTGAACACTCTGCCCCGCTGGGCACCAACTGAATCTTTCACAGGATATGGGGGGGCTCAAGAAGGCTTTGTGGCATGCTATGGGGGTAGATGTGACTGTTTATGGAGCTCAGGGGTTCCAAAGCCCTACCCTCCATGACCCCATCACCTTCTCCATGTAGTGTCAAACAATGAAAATTATTCTAAGGTTGACAGATCTGCAAGGCTGGCAGGAATGAGTTAGCCCAAGAGCACACCGTGTTCAGACAGCAGCTCAGAAGTTATCTCTCAGCAAGATGTTTGGCACCCTAGAAACCACAAGCAGCCGAAATGTCATCAGGAAGTGACGCATGTCCGCCAGCAGATGACAGTGGGTCACTATTTCTCCATGTACCAAGGAACAATGTAAGTGAAAAGATATACCTAATGAGTAGGGGTGGGCGGAACGCGGATCTTCATGCCTAAGGACCACAGAAGCAGGTTGGCCAGTGGTTCGAACGTTCTTTTGGTCTGGGTCCCAGTCACCTAACATAAAATGATGGGGCCCCAGCAGAATCTAGTGAGGAGCCACTGGGACCCCCCCATCTCAGAGATATTCCTAGGGCCTAGCCTGACTGGGGATCCCCCTGCACCGCAGTTGTAGATCCCCATCCTTGAAAACGATAATGGTTCAAGGGAATCTCACCTTCTTGGCAGCTTTGACACATCTGAACCCCCCCCCCCCTTTAACATGCAACGTGCCTTGAAGCCTGATTCGTCGCCCAAAGTTTGATCCATCCTTTACTCCTTCCAGTCTATTCCCTCCTTAAAAAAAATTAAACTGCTTCTCGGAGGCCACATCTCTCTCCTCTCCCACCCTCTAGCACCAGTCTTGAGTCCTCACCTGCAGCATGGGTACTTGACGGCTCCCACGGGTCCTCTATCTACATAGCGCCTTAAAGCTCTTGGGCATGCAGCCTCACAGTCGGGCGGACTGTAAGAGTACACTCAACACTCGGTGCTTTAAGATTAACTACGTCATCTGGCTCAGATCATCACATAGTAAGAATAGGTTCTCATTTTCTGTGTATTATGGCATTTAATGCTGCTAATATCATACATTTCCATGTTTTGTGCATCCATGATTACTGAATTACCATGCGGTATTCCTTGCTGTCGATCCACCTTTCCAGCCACAGCCTTGTAGCATTTGTGTATTTCTTAACACCCTGGATGTGTCCTGGGTCTGTAATATTCCATGTTATTTATATAAATTTGTTCTGTACATCTTAAATATGCAGGTTTTCCATATCCATTTAATTGCCCTATGTACTTGTTAAAACTTGCCATTCTGTATAAAGCGCTTTGATGCTCTTGGGCCTCATACAAACTATACAAAACTGCTAAACAAATAATAAAGACCAAAGTCTATAAATAAATAAAGTATATTCACAAACTGCATTTTATAATATGTTTTGTAGTACTGTGATAGTACTACTAACGTACTTGAAAATGCTTTTCACAAGCGTACATGTGGACATCCCCTCAAGTATGGAGTTGGCGCTCACGCAAGTATACCTTTTAGTAGTAAATGTGGGCGGGATAGAGAGGAGTATTTGGAAAATTTGGAAGACTTGCTCCTAATGGGGAACGGATTAGGGGTGAGTTAAATGGGGTTTAGGGAGGGACATGCACACACGCGCAAGAGAGTAAGCTCATTGCTATTCACAAACTGCACTTCTAAAATTACTACAGCTGAAAAAGCACCCAGAACAGCAGTAAATCACTCCCACTAGGAGCTGGAGTAAATCCAGGGCAACACATGGACATCCATTGATAAAGCAAGGCCCTCCCATAGAAAACAAGCATTTGCAATGCAATGGGTCTCACGTTTGCTCGCATTAGAGCTATTAGCATTGTAAATTCCTAACTGGACCTTTCTTGCCACACAAACTGAAAATAAAAAATAAAACAGTTGACATAAGCGAGTGGATTCAAATTGCCACCATGAGCGCGGAGAGAGAGACAAAAGGAAAAGGAAGTTCGCTCGCAGTCAAAGTTATTGACAAAAGTGCAATTATCCATGTAACAGGGGCGATGTCCAAGGCAGGAACAAAACCGCCCTAAGGAGGGACAAACATAAAGAAGTTACCAACGAAAACAAAGGATTTTTGAAAGGCAAGCTCATAAGCGAGTGATAGTGATGGGTGTGCGGTGGGCATGGTTAAAAGCCCAGATACATGCCAACACGTCGGAAAAGCAGCGTTTGCCATTGCTAGGCTCGACCTAAAAATGGAGGTAGGGACTTAAACTAAAATTCCATATACATTAATGCTAAATTAAATTATTTAAAATAGTTATAGATATAAATAAATATAATATGTTAAATAATATAAAAATAAAAGATTTATTATTTAATTATGAAATGCTTTAACAAACCTGTGAATTTAAAATTTCATGTAAGATTACATTTAATAAAATATAATTCTATTATTTTTTATCAGTTCTACACATCAGTTTTAATAATTGTTAATGCATTTTTTACTTTAGGTGGAAATTTATTTTTTTCATTTAAACTTCAGAAAAATAATATTATAATAATTGAATATATTTAATCTAAATAAAGATTTAATTCGAAATTAGGTTAACAGTGCTGAGGCATTTGTTGTTATGCATTTAAAATACATATATAAAATTAATTTTCAATAATATTTAACATAAGCATATTTTTTTACTAACTGTGTTTGTGTGAAAGAAACATTTATACATTTCTTTATAATTTACCACTGGGAGACTCCACAATAGAAAAAGAAAGGTTGTTAAATATTTTACAATTAAATAATACATATAATAAATATGTGCTATTTTTAGTTTTTTTTTAACATTAAATTATATTTGTTTCTATTTGAACTCTTTTAGATTAGTGTAACATTGTTTTTTGACTAGCCAAAAATTGTATAGGTACTCAGATAAGAATAAATTACACATGTAAATTACTCACAAGTGTAAGCTACCTTTGTGAATTGGTGTGTGTCTGTGTGTGCCCCTGAAACAGAAACGGGGTTGTAGGTGTGGGGTGATCACAGTGCGGGAGCTGTAGGAGTCTGAGGGTGGCAGACACGAAGCGCCCGGTGGTCCGTGTATTTACATCTGTTTCATCAGCAGACAGGCAGGTCCATGTATTTACGCCCGTTTCATCAGCAGGCATGCAAGTCCGTGTATTTACGCCCGTTTCATCAGCAGGCAGGCAGCTCCATGTACCTATGCCTGTTTCATCAGCAAGCATGCAGGTCCGTGTATTTATGCCTGTTTCATCAGCAGACAGGCAAGTCCGTGTATTTACACCCCTTTCATCAGCAGGCATGCAGGTTCATGTATTTACGCCCGTTTCATCAGCAGGCAGGCAGGCAGGTACGTGTATTTACGCCCGTTTCATCAGCAGGCAGGTCCGTGTATTGACGCCCGTTTCATCAGCAGGCAGGCAGGTCCGTGTATTTACATACGTTTCATCAGCAGGCAGGTCCGTGTATTTACGCCAGTTTCATCAGCATGCAGGCAGGTCCCTGTATTTACGCACGTTTTATCAGCAGGCAGGCAGGTCCGTGTATTTACGCTCGTTTTATCAGCAGACAGGCAGTTCCGTGTATTTACGCCCGTTTCATCAGCAGGCATACAGGTCCGTGTATTTACGCCCGTTTTATCAGCAGGTAGGCAGTTCCGTGTATTTACGCCAGTATCATCAGCAGGCAGGCAGGTCCGTGTATTTACGGCAGTTTCATCAGCAGGCATGCAGGTCCGTGTATTTACGCCCGTTTTATCAGCAGGCAGGCAGTTCCGTGTATGTACGCCCGTTTCATCAGCAGGCGTGCAGGTCCGTGTATTTACGCCCGTTTCATCAGCAGGCATACAGGTCCGTGTATTTACGCCCGTTTTATCAGCAGGCGTGCAGGTCCGTGTATTTACGCTCGTTTTATCAGCAGGCAGGCAGTTCCGTGTATGTACGCCCGTTTCATCAGCAGGCGTGCAGGTCCGTGTATTTACGCCCGTTTCATCAGCAGGCATACAGGTCCGTGTATTTACGCCCGTTTTATCAGCAGGCGTGCAGGTCCGTGTATTTACGCTCGTTTTAACAGCAGGCAGGCAGTTCCGTGTATTTACGCCCGTTTCATCAGCAGGCATACAGGTCCGTGTATTTACGCCAGTATCATCAGCAGGCAGGTCCGTATATTTACGCCCGTTTTATCAGCAGACAGGCAGGTCCGTGTATTTACGCTCGTTTTAACAGCAGGCAGGCAGTTCCGTGTATTTACGCCCGTTTCATCAGCAGGCGTGCAGGTCCGTGTATTTACGCCCGTTTCATCAGCAGGCGTGCAGGTCCGTGTATTTACGCCCGTTTCATCAGCAGGCAGGCTGTGACCTTTCACAGGGGCTGGGCTGCCCTTTGATGTCTAAAGTGGGCGCGGGGCGGCGGGGGGCTTTGATATCTGCTCTCCCAGGCACGCTTCCCACAACCCCACAGAAACGCCCTGCTCCGCACATACCGCACCGGGCTCCATTCTCACTGTACACCCGCCGCTTCCGCCCTTTTCGGAGCATTTTCCACTTTGAATGTAAATGGAAACTCCCCTCCCTCTGTCAGCGCTCGGCTATTTACTTTACTTTTCAGTTTCTGCGATTCTATTTTTATCTTTCAGGCAGAGGTTCCAATAAATCGTAAAATTCGCGGCATGACCTGAAAAGTGCAGGAAACAGGCTCTGTGGAGATAAAACACACTGCTGGGTTTGGGGGACGAAAAAGGGGTGTAAATGTATTTTTCTTCTACAAATTTTTGCAAAGATCTGGATTTCACCTTGTATAAAGTTTGCAAACCTTTCTGACTTAGAGTTTGGGCCGATGACGCCTCTTGGGCCCGTGTGTGATCTTAAATGAACCCCTTCTGAAGCAATCACTACTGTCTCCAGTACATGGAAGAAGCGTAACAACAGAAGGACGACTCGTTTACATTGTCGAAGTTAACATAGTTCGCGAGTACTTAGATTAACTTTAGAAATCGGATATTCTCTTATTTAATATTTCCTTGTCACGTACTCCCCTAACCCCGTGGAATTAATATCGGAGCTTTTTCGGAGCTAGGACGGGACTCATTTCAGCGTGCCGAGGAGTGTGGGACACGTTATCAATATCAGAAAAGTACACCCCAAAGCTCACGCCAAAGACGCCCTAAATTGCACGGTAATTGTTAAGGACTCTCAATTCATTGATTTAAACACGTTTTTCCACTTTCGCTTTTTAGTGGTTAATACACATAAATCACTGAATACACTGTCGCACACGTTTGTGGAGTTCTCTGTAAACATTCACAAAGGCGCACAAAGTTGTGTATTTCTGCACCTTGCTCCGCGCTGAGATCAGACACTGGGGGCTTCAGAGTACCGAATAAACCGGTGTGCACCTCCCTCTGTGCTGGGGCATATTTATATATCTATATTTTTTTCTAGCACATAACCTCCTGCCGTCCGGGTTTCAGGGCGCTGTAGCAGGAAGGAGGTGCGGGAACAGCAGTAAACGAAGGATCTTTGACGCACAGGTCACTGCTTGCGTGGGACGCACGTGACCATAGAGACGTACAGAGGGGGCAGCACTATAAAGGGGAGAGGGCTGAGCAGCCGTAGAGCCCCAACAGGCACCAGCAGCAGGTATAGAGGCAGCAGTATGAAGTGAGAGGCATCAGCAGGCACCAGCAGCAGGTACAGAGGCAGCACTATGAAGTGAGAGGTCTCAGCAGGCACCAGCAGCAGGTACAGAGGCAGCACTATGAAGTGAGAGGTCTCAGCAGCAGGTACAGAGGGTCAGCAGTATGAAGTGAGAGGCCTAGCAGGCACCAGCAGCAGGTACAGAGGGTCAGCAGTGTGAAGTGAGAGGCCTAGCAGGCACCAGCAGCAGGTACAGAGGGGCAGCAGTATGAAGTGAGAGGCCTAGCAGGCACCAGCAGCAGGTACAGAGGGTCAGCAGTGTGAAGTGAGAGGCCTAGCAGGCACCAGCAGCAGGTACAGAGGGTCAGCAGTATGAAGTGAGAGGCCTAGCAGGCACCAGCAGCAGGTACAGAGGGTCAGCAGTGTGAAGTGAGAGGCCTAGCAGGCACCAGCAGCAGGTACAGAGGGTCAGCAGTGTGAAGTGAGAGGCCTCAGCAGGCACCAGCAGCAGGTACAGAGGGTCAGCAGTATGAAGTGAGAGGCCTAGCAGACACCAGCAGCAGGTACAGAGGGTCAGCAGTATGAAGTGAGAGGCCTAGCAGGCACCAGCAGCAGGTACAGAGGGTCAGCAGTGTGAAGTGAGAGGCCCGAGCAGGCACCAGCAGCAGGTACAGAGGGTCAGCAGTGTGAAGTGAGAGGCCTAGCAGGCACCAGCAGCAGGTACAGAGGGTCAGCAGTACGAAGTGAGAGGCCCGAGCAGACACCAGCAGCAGGTACAGAGGGTCAGCGGTATGAAGTGAGAGGCCCGAGCAGGCACCAGCAGCAGGTACAGAGGGTCAGCGGTATGAAGTGAGAGGCCCGAGCAGGCAGCAGGTACAGAGGCAGCAGCGTAGGATGTAAACAGAAGGATGTAAATAGAATGACCAGATGCAGTCAAAGGGAAGGGCCTGATGCAGTCACAGAGTGGGGCCTGACGCAGTCACAAGGGAGCGCCTGACGCAGTCACAGAGAAGGGCCTAACGCAGTAAGGGAAGGGCCTGATGCCGTCACAGGGAAGGGCCTGATACGGTCACACGGAAAGACCTAACGCAGTCAAAAGGAAGCCCTCAGAGAGAGAAGCAGAGCCTGAGAGAGGTCCTGGGATCTGTGACGGTGCACACTGAGGGTGCACAGATCTCAGAGAGAGAAGCAGGGTCTGGGAGAGATGATGGGACCTGTGATGGTGCACACTGAGGGTGCCCAGATCTCAGAGAGAGAAGCAGGGTCTGGGAGAGTTGATGGGACCTGTGATGGTGCACACTGAGGGTGCACAGATCTCAGAGAGAGAAGCAGAGCCTGAGAGAGGTTCTGGGATCTGTGACGGTGCACACTGAGTGTGCACAGATCTCAAAGAGAGAAGCATGGTCTGGGAGAGTTGATGGGACCTGTGATGGTGCACACTGAGGGTGCACAGATCTCAGAGAGAGAAGCAGAGCCTGAGATAGGTTCTGGGATCTGTGACGGTGCACACTGAGGATGCACTGCCCCCAAGGAGAGAAGCAGGGTCTGAGAGAGATGATGGGATTGTGACGGTGCACACTGAGGGTGCACAGATCCCAGAGAGAAGCAAAGTCTGAGTGGGGTGATGGGCCCTGTGATGGTGTACACAGTCCACAGAGAGAGAAGCAGGGTCTGGGAGAGGTGATGGGCCCTGTGATGGTGCACACTGAGGGTGCACTGCCCTAGAAAGAGAAGCAGGGTCTGGGACAGGTGAAGGGCTCTGTGACAGTGCACGCCGTGGGTGCACAGATCTCAGAGAGAGAGAAGCAGAGTCTAATAGGGGTGATGGGCTGTGTGACGGTGCACACTGTTGGTTCATAGTCCTAAGAGAGAGAAGCAGGGACTGAGAGAGGTGATGGATACTGTGATGGCGCACTCTTAGGGTGCACACAGTTCTCAGAGAAAAAAGCAGAGTCTGAGAGAAGTGATGGGCTATGTGATGGTGCACTCTCAGAGTGCAGAGTCCCCAGAGAGAGAAGTAGGGTTTGGGAGTGGTGATGGGCTCTGTGATGGAGCACACTGAGGGTGCACAGATGTCAGAGAGAGAAGCAGGGTCCGAGAGAGGTGATGGGCTCTGTGATGGTGCACACATCCTCAGAGAGAAGCAGAGTGTGAGAGAGGCGATGGGCCCTGTGATGGTGCACACTGAGTGCACACATCCCGCCGAGAGGGAAGAAGGGTCTGGGAGAAGTGACGGTCTCTGTGATGGTGCACACTGAAGGCGCACAGATATCAGAGAGAGAGATGCAGGATGGGCTCTGTGATGGTGCACGCCGAGGGTGCACAGATTTAAGAGAGAGAAGCAAGGTCTGGGAGAGGTGATGGGCCCAGTGATGATGCACACTGTGGATGCACACAGCCCCCAGAGAGAGAAGCAGGGTTTGGTAGAGGTGATGGGCCCTGTGATGATGCACACTGAGGGTGCACAGATCTCAGAGAGAGAAGTACGGTCTGGGAGAGGTGATGGGCCTTGTGACGGTGCACATCAAGGGTTCACAGATCTCAGATAGAGACGCAGGATCTGGGAGAGATGATGGGCTCTGTGATGGTGCACGCTGAGGGTGCACAGATTTAAGAGAGAGAAGAAGGATCTGGGAGAGGTGATGGGCCCTGTGATGATGCACACTGAGGGTGCACAGATCTCAGAGAGATAAGTACGGTCTAGGAGAGGTGATGGGCCCTGTGACGGTGCACAGCAAGGGTTCACAGATCCCAGGGAGAGAAGCAGGGTCTAGGAGAGGTGATGGGCCCTGTGACGGTGCACACTGAGGGCACACTGTCCCCAGAGAGAAGGAGGGCCTGGGAGAGTTGATGTGTCCTGTGATGGTGCAACATTACTCAACGAGAGAAGCAGGGTCTGGGAGAGGTGCTGGTTCCTGTGATGGTACACACAGTCCCTAGAGAGAGAAGCAGGGTCTTGGACTTGGAGAGGCGATGAGCCCTGTGATGGTGCACAGTGAGGGTGCACAGATCTCAGAGAGAGAAGCAGGGTCTCGGAGAGATGATGAGCCTGGTGAAAGTGCACACTGAGGGTGCACAGATCTCAGAGAGAGGAGCAGGGTCTAGGAGAGGTGATGGGCCCTGTGATGGTGCACACTGAAGGTGCACTGCCCCAGACAGAAAAGCAGAGTGTGGGACAGGTGATAGGCTATGTGAAGGTGCACACTGAGGGAGCACTGTCCACATAGAGGGAAGCAGAGTCTGGGACCGGCGATGGTGCACACTGGGGTGGGGGTGGAGGGGGTCACAGATCTCAGAGAGAGAAGCAGGGTCTGGGAGAGGTGATGGGCTCTGTGATGGTGCACACTGAGGGAGCACTGTCCACATAGAGGGAAGCAGGGTCTGAGAGAAGTGATGGGACCTGTGATGGTGCACACGGGGGCGGGGCACAGATCTCAGAGAGAGAAGCAGGGTCTGGGAGAGGTGATGGGCTCTGTGATGGTGCACACTGAGGGAGCACTGTCCACACAGAGGGAAGCAGAGTCTGGGACAGGTGATGGGCTCTGTGATGGTGCACACAGGGGTGGGGGGGGGCACAGATCTCAGAGAGAGAAGCAGGGTTTGGGAGAGGTGATGGTCTCTGTGATGGTGCACACTGAGGGGAGCACTGTCCACATAGAGGGAAGCAGAGTCTGGGACCGGTGATGGGATCTGTGATGGTGCACACGGGAGTGGGAGGGGGGCACAGATCTCAGTGAGAGAAACAGGGTCTGGGAGAGATGATGGGCTCTGTGATGGTGCACACTGAGGGAGCACTGTCCACATAGAGGGAAGCAGGGTCTGAGAGAGGTGATGGGACCTGTGATGGTGCACACGGGGGTGGGGCACAGATCTCAGTGAGAGAAGCAGGGTCTGGGAGAGGTGATGGGCTCTGTGATGGTGCACACTGAGGGAGCACTGTCCACATAGAGGGAAGCAGGGTCTGAGAGAGGTGATGGGACCTGTGACGGTGCACTGATTACACTCCTGTAGGTGTACCCCCCCCCCCACCCCCCCCCCCCCCCGCACTCCCTCCTGTGTGTGTCTTCAGCGTGACTCATCCAGGGCTGGTGCTGATGGGGGGCAGCTGCTGCTGCGTGTCTGGAGGAGCCTGGTATGTGCTATGACATCACACACCACGAACCCCCTCCACCCCCATCCAGCCTCCTCACTGTGACCTCACTGGTGAAAGGTGAACTGGGAGAGAGACATCAACACCCTGAGCAGAGGAGGAGGGGCGAGGAGAGGAGGGAGATTACAGCAGGAGGGGCGAGAGTTCTGAAGAGGGGAAGAAGCAGAGAGGCAGGAAAGCACAAAGAGACAGGCAGGGGTAATAGAGACAGGACAAACAGAGGCAGACAGGGAGGTACAGAGGCAGAACAGACAGGGAGGTGTAGAGACAGAACAGACCGAGGCAGACAGAGAGGTACAGAGGTAGAACAGGCAGAGACAGACAGGAAGGTACAGAAACAGAGGCAATGGGGCAGAAGAGCAGACAGGGTACAGGGGTGGGGGGCAGAAAGGCAGGAATAGAGAAAAGTAGATAGAAGAGCAGGCATGGTACTGATGCAGACAGGGAGGTCCGGAGGCAGGACAGCAGACTGAGGCAGATTAAGGTACAGAGGTAGAAACGGAGGCAAGTGGACAGAGTGGCAGACAGGGTACAGACGCAAACAGGGAGGTAGGGAGGCAGATGATGACCCAGAGGCAGACAGGGTGCAAAAGCAGACGGGGTAGGGAGGCAGACAGAGATAGTATATAGAGACAGAGGGTACTTAGACAAGCAGGGTACAGATGGGGAGGTATAGAGCAGACAGAGGCAGTCAGAGAGAAGCACTAAAGGTGGCACAAACGGAGACAGTCGGAGACAGTCAGGAGCACTGAAGGTGGCAGAGACAGACAGTCAGAGAGACGCACTGAAGGTGGCACAGACAGAGACAGTCAGAGAGAAGCCATCAGAGAGAAGCACAGACAGAGACAGTCTGAGGAGCACTGAAGGGGGCACAGTCAGAGACAGTCAGAGAGCAGCACTGAAGGTGGCACAGACAGTCAGAGAGAAGCACTGAAGGTGGCACAGACAGAGACAGTCAGAGAGAAGCCATCAGAGAGAAGCACAGACAGAGACAGTCTGAGGAGCACTGAAGGGGGCACAGTCAGAGACAGTCAGAGAGCAGCACTGAAGGAGGCACAGACAGACAGTCAGAGAGAAGCACTGAAGGTGGCACAGACAGAGACAGTCAGAGAGAAGCCATCAGAGAGAAGCACAGACAGAGACAGTCTGAGGAGCACTGAAGGGGGCACAGTCAGAGACAGTCAGAGAGCAGCACTGAAGGTGGCACAGACAGAGACAATCAGAGAGAAGCACTAATGGTGGCACAGACTGAGACAGAGAGGAGCACTGAAGGTGGCACAGACGAAAACAGTCACAGAGGAGCACTGAAGGTGGCACAGACGGAGTCAGAGAGGAGCTCTGAAGGTGGCACAGACAGAGACAGAGAGGAGCTCTGAAGGTGGCACAGACGGAGTCAGAGAGGAGCTCTGAAGGTGGCACAGACAGAGACAGAGAGGAGCTCTGAAGGTCGCACAGACGGAGTCAGAGAGGAGCTCTGAAGGTGGCAAAGACGGAGACAGTCAAGCACAGTGTGACAGTCGGAGAGGAGCACTGTTGTGATGGTGTAACTTGTCCACCAATATCTAAATCAGGCCCAAGGACATAAGAGCGTTGTCACTAAACAGGGTGGTTGATCTAATGGCCTTAATCCATCGGCCAGGCTCCATGACAATCCCCAGATTAGAGAGTGTAGACCAAGACAGGTACTCTGGGCTCCATTTAACTTTTGGTGTATGGAGTATTCTCTGTCGGCCTGGCAGAGGACTTAACGTCCGCCACGCACAGGATACTCTCCCCGCAAAATTTTGAGATGAGCTGGCGTTCATTTCAAAATAATTTGCAGAAATCACGGTCAAGGCTGTTTCTCTCAATTCTTTTATTAGGTTTGACACATGACCCCATCAACATGACTGAGCCATCCTTCAAACTTATTTTGTTTTTCATTTTCAAAAAGAAAATCCCAAAATGAGATTTTCCTTTTGAAAATAAATAAAATGATCTCCTCGCCATTGGAGTACTCTCCAGTGGCAAAGGGGCATTGAGCAGTTCTCACTAACCCTCCACACCAGGGTGTTCCTGGCGGTGACTGGCAGTGAAAGCTGACCTGTATGTCCGTCCGTGACGTTAGGTGTGGGGGGCACAGGGTCAGCCTCCGGAGTCTCTTACTCTCAGGCCAGCAGAGGAGCGTAACTGTGGCTGAGTACTCTCCATCATCTGGCCGGCCGACCATTATGATGGCGGTAAGGATACTTTGCCACCCTTGCGATGGAGCACTCTGTACACCAGACTCTAAATCAGGCCCCGATCATACATGTGATGGAGTACCCCCCCTGTCATACATGCGATGGAGTACCCTGTACACCAAACTCTAAATCAGGCCCCTGTCATACATGTGATGGAGTACTGGGTACACCAAACACTAAATCAAGCACCTGTCATACATGTGATGGAGTACCCGGTGCACCAAACTCTAAATCAGGCCCCTGTCTTACATGTGATGGAGTACCCCCCCTGTCATACATGCGATGGAGTACCCTGTACACCAAACTCTAAATCAGGCCCCCGTCATACATGCGACGGAGTACCCTATGCACCAAACTCTAAATCAGGACCCTGTCATACATGTGATGGAGTACCCGGTACACCAAACTCTAAACCAGGCCCCTGTCATACATGCGATGGAGTACCCCCACTGTAATACATGTGATAGAGTACCCTGTACACCAAACTCTAAATCAGGCCCCTGTCACACATGTGCTGGAGTACCCCCCTGTCATACATGTGATGGAGTACCCTGTACATCAATCTCTAAATCAGGGCCCCTGTCATACATGTGATGGAGTACCCTGTGCACCAAACTCTAAATCAGGCCTGTGTCATACATGCGATGGAGTACCCCCCCTGTCATACATGCGATGGAGTACTCTGTACACCAATCTCTAAATCAGGCCCCTGTCATACATGTGATGGAGTACTCTGGCCCCTGTCATACATGTGATGGAGTACTCTTTGCACCAAACTCTAAATCAGGCCCACGTCATACATGTGATGGAGTACTCTGTACACCAAACTCTAAATCAGGCCCCTGTCATACATGTGATGGAGTACTCTGTCCCGCGTCATACATGTGATGGAGTACTCTGTACACCAAACTCTAAATCAGGCCCCTGTCATACATGTGATGGAGTACTCTGGCCCGCGTCATACATGTGATGGAGTACCCTGTACACCAAACTCTAAATCCGGCCCCTGTCATACATGTGATGGAGTACCCTGTGCACCAAACTCTAAATCAGGTCCCTGTCATACATGTGATGGAGTACCCGGTACACCAAACTCTAAATCAGGCCCCTATCATACATGTGATGGAGTACCCGGTGCACCAAACTCTAAATCAGGCCCCTGTCATACATGCGATGGAGTACTCTGGCCCCTGTCATACATGCGATGGAGTACTCTGGCCCCTGTCATGCATGTGATGGAGTACTCTGTGCACCAAACTCTAAATCAGGCCCCTGTCATACATGTGATGGAGTACCCCCCCGTCATACATGCGATGGAGTACTCTGTGCACCAAACTCTAAATCAGGCCCCTGTCATACATGTGGTGGAGTACCCTGTACATCAATCTCTAAATCAGGCCCCTGTCATACATGTGATGGAGTACTCTGGCCCCTGTCATGCATGTGATGGAGTACTCTGTGCACCAAACTCTAAATCAGGCCCCTGTCATACATGTGATGGAGTACTCTGTGCACCAAACTCTAAATCAGGCCCCTGTCATACATGTGATGGAGTACCCGGTACAACAAACTCTAAATCAGGACCCTGTCATACATGTGGTGGAGTACCCTGTACCTCAATCTCTAAATCAGGTCCCTGTCATACATGTGATGGAGTACTCTGGCCCCTGTCATGCATGTGATGGAGTACTCTGTGCACCAAACTCTAAATCAGGCCCCTGTCATACATGTGATGGAGTACTCTGTGCACCAAACTCTAAATCAGGCCCCTGTCATACATGTGATGGAGTACCCGGTACAACAAACTCTAAATCAGGACCCTGTCATACATGTGGTGGAGTACCCTGTACCTCAATCTCTAAATCAGGTCCCTGTCATACATGTGATGAAGTACCCGGTACACCAAACTCTAAATCAGGCCCCTGTCATGCATGTGATGGAGTACCCGGTACACCAAACTCTAAATCAGGCCTGCGTCATACATGTGATGGAGTACTCTGTACACCAAACTCTAAATCAGGCCCCTGTCATACATGTGATGGAGTACTCTGGCCCCTGTCATGCATGTGATAGAGTACTCTGTGCACCAAACTCTAAATCAGGCCCCTGTCATACATGTGATGGAGTACTCTGTGCACCAAACTCTAAATCAGGCCCCTGTCATACATGTGATGGAGTACCCGTTACACCAAACTCTAAATCAGGACCCTGTCATACATGTGATGGAGTACTCTGTACACCAAACTCTAAATCAGGCCCCCGTCATACATGTGATGGAGTACCCTGTGCACCAAACTCTAAATCAGGTCCCTGTCATGCATGTGATGGAGTACCCGGTACACCAAACTCTAAATCAGGCCCCTGTCATACATGTGATGGAGTACCCGGTGCACCAAACTCTAAATCAGGCCCCTGTCATACATGCGATGGAGTACTCTGGCCCCTGTCATACATGTGATGGAGTACTCTGGCCCCTGTCATGCATGTGATGGAGTACTCTGTGCACCAAACTCTAAATCAGGCCCCTGTCATACATGTGATGGAGTACCCCCCTGTCATACATGCGATGGAGTACTCTGTGCACCAAACTCTAAATCAGGCCCCTGTCATACATGCGATGGAGTACCCTGTACATCAATCTCTAAATCAGGTCCCTGTCATACATGTGATGGAGTACCCGGTACACCAAACTCTAAATCAGGCCCCTGTCATACATGTGGTGAAGTACCCTGTACATCAATCTCTAAATCAGGCCCCTGTCATACATGTGATGGAGTACTCTGGCCCCTGTCATGCATGTGATGGAGTACTCTGTGCACCAAACTCTAAATCAGGCCCCTGTCATACATGTGATGGAGTACTCTGTGCACCAAACTCTAAATCAGGCCCCTGTCATACATGTGATGGAGTACCCGGTACACCAAACTCTAAATCAGGACCCTGTCATACATGTGGTGGAGTACCCTGTACATCAATCTCTAAATCAGGCCCCCGTCATACATGTGATGGAGTACCCGGTACACCAAACTCTAAATCAGGCCCCTGTCATGCATGTGATGGAGTACCCGGTACACCAAACTCTAAATCAGGCCCGCGTCATACATGTGATGGAGTACTCTGTACACCAAACTCTAAATCAGGCCCCTGTCATACATGTGATGGAGTACTCTGGCCCCTGTCATGCATGTAATGGAGTACTCTGTGCACCAAACTCTAAATCAGGCCCCTGTCATGCATGTGATGGAGTACTCTGTGCACCAAACTCTAAATCAGGCCCCTGTCATACATGTGATGGAGTACCCGGTACACCAAACTCTAAATCAGGACCCTGTCATACATGTGATGGAGTACTCTGTACACCAAACTCTAAATCAGGCCCCCGTCATACATGTGATGGAGTACTCTGTACACCAAACTCTAAATCAGGCCCCTGTCATACATGTGATGGAGTACTCTGGCCCCTGTCATACATGTGATGGAGTACCCTGTGCACCAAACTCTAAATCAGGCCCCTGTCATACATGTGGTGGAGTACCCTGTACACCAAACTCTAAATCAGGACCCTGTCATACATGCAATGGAGTACCCGGTACACCAAACTCTAAATCAGGACCCTCCAGTGGCAAAGGGGCATTGAGCAGTTCTCACTAACCCTCCACACCAAGGTGTTCCTGGCGGTGACTGGCAGTGAAAGCTGACCTGTATGTCCATCCGTGACGTTAGGTGTGGGGGGCACAGGGTGAGCCTCCGGAGTCTCTTACTCTCAGGCCAGCAGAGGAGCGTAACTGTGGCTGAGTACTCTCCATCATCCGGCCGGCCGACCATTACGATGGCGGTAAGGATACTTTGCCACCCTTGCGATGGAGCACTCTGTACACCAGACTCTAAATCAGGCCCCGATCATACATGTGATGGAGTACCCCCCCTGTCATACATGCGATGGAGTACCCTGTACACCACACTCTAAATCAGGCCCCTGTCATACATGTGATGGAGTACTGGGTACACCAAACACTAAATCAGGCACCTGTCATACATGTGATGGAGTACCCGGTGCACCAAACTCTAAATCAGGCCCCTGTCTTACATGTGATGGAGTACCCCCCCTGTCATACATGCGATGGAGTACCCTGTACACCAAACTCTAAATCAGGCCCCCGTCATACATGCGACGGAGTACCCTATGCACCAAACTCTAAATCAGGACCCTGTCATACATGTGATGGAGTACCCGGTACACCAAACTCTAAACCAGGCCCCTGTCATACATGCGATGGAGTACCCCCACTGTAATACATGTGATGGAGTACCCTGTACACCAAACTCTAAATCAGGCCCCTGTCACACATGTGCTGGAGTACCCCCCTGTCATACATGTGATGGAGTACCCTGTACATCAATCTCTAAATCAGGGCCCCTGTCATACATGTGATGGAGTACCCTGTGCACCAAACTCTAAATCAGGCCTGTGTCATACATGCGATGGAGTACCCCCCCTGTCATACATGCGATGGAGTACTCTGTACACCAATCTCTAAATCAGGCCCCTGTCATACATGTGATGGAGTACTCTGGCCCCTGTCATACATGTGATGGAGTACTCTGTGCACCAAACTCTAAATCAGGCCCACGTCATACATGTGATGGAGTACTCTGTACACCAAACTCTAAATCAGGCCCCTGTCATACATGTGATGGAGTACTCTGTCCCGCGTCATACATGTGATGGAGTACTCTATACACCAAACTCTAAATCAGGACCCTGTCATACATGTGATGGAGTACTCTGGCCCGCGTCATACATGTGATGGAGTACCCTGTACACCAAACTCTAAATCCGGCCCCTGTCATACATGTGATGGAGTACCCTGTGCACCAAACTCTAAATCAGGTCCCTGTCATACATGTGATGGAGTACCCGGTACACCAAACTCTAAATCAGGCCCCTGTCATACATGTGATGGAGTACCCGGTGCACCAAACTCTAAATCAGGCCCCTGTCATACATGCGATGGAGTACTCTGGCCCCTGTCATACATGCGATGGAGTGCTCTGGCCCCTGTCATGCATGTGATGGAGTACTCTGTGCACCAAACTCTAAATCAGGCCCCTGTCATACATGTGATGGAGTACCCCCCCTGTCATACATGCGATGGAGTACTCTGTGCACCAAACTCTAAATCAGGCCCCTGTCATACATGTGGTGGAGTACCCTGTACATCAATCTCTAAATCAGGCCCCTGTCATACATGTGATGGAGTACTCTGGCCCCTGTCATGCATGTGATGGAGTACTCTCTGCACCAAACTCTAAATCAGGCCCCTGTCATACATGTGATGGAGTACTCTGTGCACCAAACTCTAAATCAGGCCCCTGTCATACATGTGATGGAGTACCCGGTACACCAAACTCTAAATCAGGACCCTGTCATACATGTGGTCGAGTACCCTGTACATCAATCTCTAAATCAGGTCCCTGTCATACATGTGATGGAGTACCCGGTACACCAAACTCTAAATCAGGCCCCTGTCATGCATGTGATGGAGTACTCGGTACACCAAACTCTAAATCAGGCCCCTGTCATACATGTGGTGGAGTACCCTGTACATCAATCTCTAAATCAGGCCCCTGTCATACATGTGATGGAGTACTCTGGCCCCTGTCATGCATGTGATGGAGTACTCTGTGCACCAAACTCTAAATCAGGCCTCTGTCATACATGTGATGGAGTACTCTGTGCACCAAACTCTAAATCAGGCCCCTGTCATACATGTGATGGAGTACCCGGTACAACAAACTCTAAATCAGGACCCTGTCATACATGTGGTGGAGTACCCTGTACCTCAATCTCTAAATCAGGTCCCTGTCATACATGTGATGAAGTACCCGGTACACCAAACTCTAAATCAGGCCCCTGTCATGCATGTGATGGAGTACCCGGTACACCAAACTCTAAATAAGGCCTGCGTCATACATGTGATGGAGTACTCTGTACACCAAACTCTAAATCAGGCCCCTGTCATACATGTGATGGAGTACTCTGGCCCCTGTCATGCATGTGATGGAGTACTCTGTGCACCAAACTCTAAATCAGGCCCCTGTCATACATGTGATGGAGTACTCTGTGCACCAAACTCTAAATCAGGCCCCTGTCATACATGTGATGGAGTACCCGGTACACCAAACTCTAAATCAGGACCCTGTCATACATGTGATGGAGTACTCTGTACACCAAACTCTAAATCAGGCCCCCGTCATACATGTGATGGAGTACCCTGTGCACCAAACTCTAAATCAGGACCCTGTCATACATGTGATGGAGTACCCGGTACAACAAACTCTAAACCAGGCCCCTGTCATACATGCGATGGAGTACCCCCACTGTAATACATGTGATAGAGTACCCTGTACACCAAACTCTAAATCAGGCCCCTGTCACACATGTGCTGGAGTACCCCCCTGTCATACATGTGATGGAGTACCCTGTACATCAATCTCTAAATCAGGGCCCCTGTCATACATGTGATGGAGTACCCTGTGCACCAAACTCTAAATCAGGCCTGTGTCATACATGCGATGGAGTACCCCCCCTGTCATACATGCGATGGAGTACTCTGTACACCAATCTCTAAATCAGGCCCCTGTCATACATGTGATGGAGTACTCTGGCCCCTGTCATACATGTGATGGAGTACTCTTTGCACCAAACTCTAAATCAGGCCCACGTCATACATGTGATGGAATACTCTGTACACCAAACTCTAAATCAGGCCCCTGTCATACATGTGATGGAGTACTCTGTCCCGCGTCATACATGTGATGGAGTACTCTGTACACCAAACTCTAAATCAGGCCCCTGTCATACATGTGATGGAGTACTCTGGCCCGCGTCATACATGTGATGGAGTACCCCGTACACCAAACTCTAAATCCGGCCCCTGTCATACATGTGATGGAGTACCCTGTGCACCAAACTCTAAATCAGGTCCCTGTCATACATGTGATGGAGTACCCGGTACACCAAACTCTAAATCAGGCCCCTATCATACATGTGATGGAGTACCCGGTGCACCAAACTCTAAATCAGGCCCCTGTCATACATGCGATGGAGTACTCTGGCCCCTGTCATACATGCGATGGAGTACTCTGGCCCCTGTCATGCATGTGATGGAGTACTCTGTGCACCAAACTCTAAATCAGGCCCCTGTCATACATGTGATGGAGTACCCCCCCGTCATACATGCGATGGAGTACTCTGTGCACCAAACTCTAAATCAGGCCCCTGTCATACATGTGGTGGAGTACCCTGTACATCAATCTCTAAATCAGGCCCCTGTCATACATGTGATGGAGTACTCTGGCCCCTGTCATGCATGTGATGGAGTACTCTGTGCACCAAACTCTAAATCAGGCCCCTGTCATACATGTGATGGAGTACTCTGTGCACCAAACTCTAAATCAGGCCCCTGTCATACATGTGATGGAGTACCCGGTACAACAAACTCTAAATCAGGACCCTGTCATACATGTGGTGGAGTACCCTGTACCTCAATCTCTAAATCAGGTCCCTGTCATACATGTGATGGAGTACTCTGGCCCCTGTCATGCATGTGATGGAGTACTCTGTGCACCAAACTCTAAATCAGGCCCCTGTCATACATGTGATGGAGTACTCTGTGCACCAAACTCTAAATCAGGCCCCTGTCATACATGTGATGGAGTACCCGGTACAACAAACTCTAAATCAGGACCCTGTCATACATGTGGTGGAGTACCCTGTACCTCAATCTCTAAATCAGGTCCCTGTCATACATGTGATGAAGTACCCGGTACACCAAACTCTAAATCAGGCCCCTGTCATGCATGTGATGGAGTACCCGGTACACCAAACTCTAAATCAGGCCTGCGTCATACATGTGATGGAGTACTCTGTACACCAAACTCTAAATCAGGCCCCTGTCATACATGTGATGGAGTACTCTGGCCCCTGTCATGCATGTGATGGAGTACTCTGTGCACCAAACTCTAAATCAGGCCCCTGTCATACATGTGATGGAGTACTCTGTGCACCAAACTCTAAATCAGGCCCCTGTCATACATGTGATGGAGTACCCGGTACACCAAACTCTAAATCAGGACCCTGTCATACATGTGATGGAGTACTCTGTACACCAAACTCTAAATCAGGCCCCCGTCATACATGTGATGGAGTACCCTGTGCACCAAACTCTAAATCAGGTCCCTGTCATGCATGTGATGGAGTACCCGGTACACCAAACTCTAAATCAGGCCCCTGTCATACATGTGATGGAGTACCCGGTGCACCAAACTCTAAATCAGGCCCCTGTCATACATGCTATGGAGTACTCTGGCCCCTGTCATACATGTGATGGAGTACTCTGGCCCCTGTCATGCATGTGATGGAGTACTCTGTGCACCAAACTCTAAATCAGGCCCCTGTCATACATGTGATGGAGTACCCCCCTGTCATACATGCGATGGAGTACTCTGTGCACCAAACTCTAAATCAGGCCCCTGTCATACATGCGATGGAGTACCCTGTACATCAATCTCTAAATCAGGTCCCTGTCATACATGTGATGGAGTACCCAGTACACCAAACTCTAAATCAGGCCCCTGTCATACATGTGGTGGAGTACCCCCCCTGTCATACATGCGATGGAGTACTCTGTGCACCAAACTCTAAATCAGGCCCCTGTCATACATGTGGTGGAGTACCCTGTACATCAATCTCTAAATCAGGCCCCTGTCATACATGTGATGGAGTACTCTGGCCCCTGTCATGCATGTGATGGAGTACTCTGTGCACCAAACTCTAAATCAGGCCCCTGTCATACATGTGATGGAGTACTCTGTGCACCAAACTCTAAATCAGGCCCCTGTCATACATGTGATGGAGTACCCGGTACACCAAACTCTAAATCAGGACCCTGTCATACATGTGGTCGAGTACCCTGTACATCAATCTCTAAATCAGGTCCCTGTCATACATGTGATGGAGTACCCGGTACACCAAACTCTAAATCAGGCCCCTGTCATGCATGTGATGGAGTACTCGGTACACCAAACTCTAAATCAGGCCCCTGTCATACATGTGGTGGAGTACCCTGTACATCAATCTCTAAATCAGGCCCCTGTCATACATGTGATGGAGTACTCTGGCCCCTGTCATGCATGTGATGGAGTACTCTGTGCACCAAACTCTAAATCAGGCCTCTGTCATACATGTGATGGAGTACTCTGTGCACCAAACTCTAAATCAGGCCCCTGTCATACATGTGATGGAGTACCCGGTACAACAAACTCTAAATCAGGACCCTGTCATACATGTGGTGGAGTACCCTGTACCTCAATCTCTAAATCAGGTCCCTGTCATACATGTGATGAAGTACCCGGTACACCAAACTCTAAATCAGGCCCCTGTCATGCATGTGATGGAGTACCCGGTACACCAAACTCTAAATCAGGCCTGCGTCATACATGTGATGGAGTACTCTGTACACCAAACTCTAAATCAGGCCCATGTCATACATGTGATGGAGTACTCTGGCCCCTGTCATGCATGTGATGGAGTACTCTGTGCACCAAACTCTAAATCAGGCCCCTGTCATACATGTGATGGAGTACTCTGTGCACCAAACTCTAAATCAGGCCCCTGTCATACATGTGATGGAGTACCCGGTACACCAAACTCTAAATCAGGACCCTGTCATACATGTGATGGAGTACTCTGTACACCAAACTCTAAATCAGGCCCCCGTCATACATGTGATGGAGTACCCTGTGCACCAAACTCTAAATCAGGACCCTGTCATACATGTGATGGAGTACCCGGTACACCAAACTCTAAACCAGGCCCCTGTCATACATGCGATGGAGTACCCCCACTGTAATACATGTGATAGAGTACCCTGTACACCAAACTCTAAATCAGGCCCCTGTCACACATGTGCTGGAGTACCCCCCTGTCATACATGTGATGGAGTACCCTGTACATCAATCTCTAAATCAGGGCCCCTGTCATACATGTGATGGAGTACCCTGTGCACCAAACTCTAAATCAGGCCTGTGTCATACATGCGATGGAGTACCCCCCCTGTCATACATGCGATGGAGTACTCTGTACACCAATCTCTAAATCAGGCCCCTGTCATACATGTGATGGAGTACTCTGGCCCCTGTCATACATGTGATGGAGTACTCTTTGCACCAAACTCTAAATCAGGCCCACGTCATACATGTGATGGAGTACTCTGTACACCAAACTCTAAATCAGGCCCCTGTCATACATGTGATGGAGTACTCTGTCCCGCGTCATACATGTGATGGAGTACTCTGTACACCAAACTCTAAATCAGGCCCCTGTCATACATGTGATGGAGTACTCTGGCCCGCGTCATACATGTGATGGAGTACCCTGTACACCAAACTCTAAATCCGGCCCCTGTCATACATGTGATGGAGTACCCTGTGCACCAAACTCTAAATCAGGTCCCTGTCATACATGTGATGGAGTACCCGGTACACCAAACTCTAAATCAGGCCCCTATCATACATGTGATGGAGTACCCGGTGCACCAAACTCTAAATCAGGCCCCTGTCATACATGCGATGGAGTACTCTGGCCCCTGTCATACATGCGATGGAGTACTCTGGCCCCTGTCATGCATGTGATGGAGTACTCTGTGCACCAAACTCTAAATCAGGCCCCTGTCATACATGTGATGGAGTACCCCCCCATCATACATGCGATGGAGTACTCTGTGCACCAAACTCTAAATCAGGCCCCTGTCATACATGTGGTGGAGTACCCTGTACATCAATCTCTAAATCAGGCCCCTGTCATACATGTGATGGAGTACTCTGGCCCCTGTCATGCATGTGATGGAGTACTCTGTGCACCAAACTCTAAATCAGGCCCCTGTCATACATGTGATGGAGTACTCTGTGCACCAAACTCTAAATCAGGCCCCTGTCATACATGTGATGGAGTACCCGGTACAACAAACTCTAAATCAGGACCCTGTCATACATGTGGTGGAGTACCCTGTACCTCAATCTCTAAATCAGGTCCCTGTCATACATGTGATGGAGTACTCTGGCCCCTGTCATGCATGTGATGGAGTACTCTGTGCACCAAACTCTAAATCAGGCCCCTGTCATACATGTGATGGAGTACTCTGTGCACCAAACTCTAAATCAGGCCCCTGTCATACATGTGATGGAGTACCCGGTACAACAAACTCTAAATCAGGACCCTGTCATACATGTGGTGGAGTACCCTGTACCTCAATCTCTAAATCAGGTCCCTGTCATACATGTGATGAAGTACCCGGTACACCAAACTCTAAATCAGGCCCCTGTCATGCATGTGATGGAGTACCCGGTACACCAAACTCTAAATCAGGCCTGCGTCATACATGTGATGGAGTACTCTGTACACCAAACTCTAAATCAGGCCCCTGCCATACATGTGATGGAGTACTCTGGCCCCTGTCATGCATGTGATGGAGTACTCTGTGCACCAAACTCTAAATCAGGCCCCTGTCATACATGTGATGGAGTACTCTGTGCACCAAACTCTAAATCAGGCCCCTGTCATACATGTGATGGAGTACCCGGTACACCAAACTCTAAATCAGGACCCTGTCATACATGTGATGGAGTACTCTGTACACCAAACTCTAAATCAGGCCCCCGTCATACATGTGATGGAGTACCCTGTGCACCAAACTCTAAATCAGGTCCCTGTCATGCATGTGATGGAGTACCCGGTACACCAAACTCTAAATCAGGCCCCTGTCATACATGTGATGGAGTACCCGGTGCACCAAACTCTAAATCAGGCCCCTGTCATACATGCGATGGAGTACTCTGGCCCCTGTCATACATGTGATGGAGTACTCTGGCCCCTGTCATGCATGTGATGGAGTACTCTGTGCACCAAACTCTAAATCAGGCCCCTGTCATACATGTGATGGAGTACCCCCCTGTCATACATGCGATGGAGTACTCTGTGCACCAAACTCTAAATCAGGCCCCTGTCATACATGCGATGGAGTACCCTGTACATCAATCTCTAAATCAGGTCCCTGTCATACATGTGATGGAGTACCCGGTACACCAAACTCTAAATCAGGCCCCTGTCATACATGTGGTGGAGTACCCTGTACATCAATCTCTAAATCAGGCCCCTGTCATACATGTGATGGAGTACTCTGGCCCCTGTCATGCATGTGATGGAGTACTCTGTGCACCAAACTCTAAATCAGGCCCCTGTCATACATGTGATGGAGTACTCTGTGCACCAAACTCTAAATCAGGCCCCTGTCATACATGTGATGGAGTACCCGGTACACCAAACTCTAAATCAGGACCCTGTCATACATGTGGTGGAGTACCCTGTACATCAATCTCTAAATCAGGTCCCTGTCATACATGTGATGGAGTACCCGGTACACCAAACTCTAAATCAGGCCCCTGTCATGCATGTGATGGAGTACCCGGTACACCAAACTCTAAATCAGGCCCGCGTCATACATGTGATGGAGTACTCTGTACACCAAACTCTAAATCAGGCCCCTGTCATACATGTGATGGAGTACTCTGGCCCCTGTCATGCATGTAATGGAGTACTCTGAGCACCAAACTCTAAATCAGGCCCCTGTCATGCATGTGATGGAGTACTCTGTGCACCAAACTCTAAATCAGGCCCCTGTCATACATGTGATGGAGTACCCGGTACACCAAACTCTAAATCAGGACCCTGTCATACATGTGATGGAGTACTCTGTACACCAAACTCTAAATCAGGCCCCCGTCATACATGTGATGGAGTACTCTGTACACCAAACTCTAAATCAGGCCCCTGTCATACATGTGATGGAGTACTCTGGCCCCTGTCATACATGTGATGGAGTACCCTGTGCACCAAACTCTAAATCAGGCCCCTGTCATACATGTGGTGGAGTACCCTGTACACCAAACTCTAAATCAGGACCCTGTCATACATGCAATGGAGTACCCGGTACACCAAACTCTAAATCAGGACCCTCCAGTGGCAAAGGGGCATTGAGCAGTTCTCACTAACCCTCCACACCAAGGTGTTCCTGGCGGTGACTGGCAGTGAAAGCTGACCTGTATGTCCATCCGTGACGTTAGGTGTGGGGGGCACAGGGTGAGCCTCCGGAGTCTCTTACTCTCAGGCCAGCAGAGGAGCGTAACTGTGGCTGAGTACTCTCCATCATCTGGCCGGCCGACCATTATGATGGCGGTAAGGATACTTTGCCACCCTTGCGATGGAGCACTCTGTACACCAGACTCTAAATCAGGCCCCGATCATACATGTGATGGAGTACCCCCCCTGTCATACATGCGATGGAGTACCCTGTACACCAAACTCTAAATCAGGCCCCTGTCATACATGTGATGGAGTACTGGGTACACCAAACACTAAATCAGGCACCTGTCATACATGTGATGGAGTACCCGGTGCACCAAACTCTAAATCAGGCCCCTGTCTTACATGTGATGGAGTACCCCCCCTGTCATACATGCGATGGAGTACCCTGTACACCAAACTCTAAATCAGGCCCCCGTCATACATGCGACGGAGTACCCTATGCACCAAACTCTAAATCAGGACCCTGTCATACATGTGATGGAGTACCCGGTACACCAAACTCTAAACCAGGCCCCTGTCATACATGCGATGGAGTACCCCCACTGTAATACATGTGATGGAGTACCCTGTACACCAAACTCTAAATCAGGCCCCTGTCACACATGTGCTGGAGTACCCCCCTGTCATACATGTGATGGAGTACCCTGTACATCAATCTCTAAATCAGGGCCCCTGTCATACATGTGATGGAGTACCCTGTGCACCAAACTCTAAATCAGGCCTGTGTCATACATGCGATGGAGTACCCCCCCTGTCATACATGCGATGGAGTACTCTGTACACCAATCTCTAAATCAGGCCCCTGTCATACATGTGATGGAGTACTCTGGCCCCTGTCATACATGTGATGGAGTACTCTGTGCACCAAACTCTAAATCAGGCCCACGTCATACATGTGATGGAGTACTCTGTACACCAAACTCTAAATCAGGCCCCTGTCATACATGTGATGGAGTACTCTGTCCCGCGTCATACATGTGATGGAGTACTCTATACACCAAACTCTAAATCAGGACCCTGTCATACATGTGATGGAGTACTCTGGCCCGCGTCATACATGTGATGGAGTACCCTGTACACCAAACTCTAAATCCGGCCCCTGTCATACATGTGATGGAGTACCCTGTGCACCAAACTCTAAATCAGGTCCCTGTCATACATGTGATGGAGTACCCGGTACACCAAACTCTAAATCAGGCCCCTGTCATACATGCGATGGAGTACCCGGTGCACCAAACTCTAAATCAGGCCCCTGTCATACATGCGATGGGGTACTCTGGCCCCTGTCATACATGCGATGGAGTGCTCTGGCCCCTGTCATGCATGTGATGGAGTACTCTGTGCACCAAACTCTAAATCAGGCCCCTGTCATACATGTGATGGAGTACCCCCCCTGTCATACATGCGATGGAGTACTCTGTGCACCAAACTCTAAATCAGGCCCCTGTCATACATGTGGTGGAGTACCCTGTACATCAATCTCTAAATCAGGCCCCTGTCATACATGTGATGGAGTACTCTGGCCCCTGTCATGCATGGGATGGAGTACTCTGTGCACCAAACTCTAAATCAGGCCCCTGTCATACATGTGATGGAGTACTCTGTGCACCAAACTCTAAATCAGGCCCCTGTCATACATGTGATGGAGTACCCGGTACACCAAACTCTAAATCAGGACCCTGTCATACATGTGGTCGAGTACCCTGTACATCAATCTCTAAATCAGGTCCCTGTCATACATGTGATGGAGTACCCGGTACACCAAACTCTAAATCAGGCCCCTGTCATGCATGTGATGGAGTACTCGGTACACCAAACTCTAAATCAGGCCCCTGTCATACATGTGGTGGAGTACCCTGTACATCAATCTCTAAATCAGGCCCCTGTCATACATGTGATGGAGTACTCTGGCCCCTGTCATGCATGTGATGGAGTACTCTGTGCACCAAACTCTAAATCAGGCCTCTGTCATACATGTGATGGAGTACTCTGTGCACCAAACTCTAAATCAGGCCCCTGTCATACATGTGATTGAGTACCCGGTACAACAAACTCTAAATCAGGACCCTGTCATACATGTGGTGGAGTACCCTGTACCTCAATCTCTAAATCAGGTCCCTGTCATACATGTGATGAAGTACCCGGTACACCAAACTCTAAATCAGGCCCCTGTCATGCATGTGATGGAGTACTCTGTGCACCAAACTCTAAATCAGGCCCCTGTCATACATGTGATGGAGTACCCGGTACACCAAACTCTAAATCAGGACCCTGTCATACATGTGATGGAGTACTCTGGCCCCTGTCATGCATGTGATGGAGTACTCTGTGCACCAAACTCTAAATCAGGCCCCTGTCATACATGTGATGGAGTACTCTGTGCACCAAACTCTAAATCAGGCCCCTGTCATACATGTGATGGAGTACCCGGTACACCAAACTCTAAATCAGGACCCTGTCATACATGTGATGGAGTACTCTGTACACCAAACTCTAAATCAGGCCCCCGTCATACATGTGATGGAGTACCCTGTGCACCAAACTCTAAATCAGGTCCCTGTCATGCATGTGATGGAGTACCCGGTACACCAAACTCTAAATCAGGCCCCTGTCATACATGTGATGGAGTACCCGGTGCACCAAACTCTAAATCAGGCCCCTGTCATACATGCGATGGAGTACTCTGGCCCCTGTCATACATGTGATAGAGTACTCTGGCCCCTGTCATGCATGTGATGGAGTACTCTGTGCACCAAACTCTAAATCAGGCCCCTGTCATACATGTGATGGAGTACCCCCCTGTCATACATGCGATGGAGTACTCTGTGCACCAAACTCTAAATCAGGCCCCTGTCATACATGCGATGGAGTACCCTGTACATCAATCTCTAAATCAGGTCCCTGTCATACATGTGATGGAGTACCCGGTACACCAAACTCTAAATCAGGCCCCTGTCATACATGTGGTGGAGTACCCTGTACATCAATCTCTAAATCAGGCCCCTGTCATACATGTGATGGAGTACTCTGTGCACCAAACTCTAAATCAGGCCCCTGTCATACATGTGATGGAGTACCCGGTACACCAAACTCTAAATCAGGACCCTGTCATACATGTGATGGAGTACTCTGTACACCAAACTCTAAATCAGGCCCCCGTCATACATGTGATGGAGTACCCTGTGCACCAAACTCTAAATCAGGTCCCTGTCATGCATGTGATGGAGTACCCGGTACACCAAACTCTAAATCAGGCCCCTGTCATACATGTGATGGAGTACCCGGTGCACCAAACTCTAAATCAGGCCCCTGTCATACATGCGATGGAGTACTCTGGCCCCTGTCATACATGTGATAGAGTACTCTGGCCCCTGTCATGCATGTGATGGAGTACTCTGTGCACCAAACTCTAAATCAGGCCCCTGTCATACATGTGATGGAGTACCCCCCTGTCATACATGCGATGGAGTACTCTGTGCACCAAACTCTAAATCAGGCCCCTGTCATACATGCGATGGAGTACCCTGTACATCAATCTCTAAATCAGGTCCCTGTCATACATGTGATGGAGTACCCGGTACACCAAACTCTAAATCAGGCCCCTGTCATACATGTGGTGGAGTACCCTGTACATCAATCTCTAAATCAGGCCCCTGTCATACATGTGATGGAGTACTCTGTGCACCAAACTCTAAATCAGGCCCCTGTCTTACATGTGATGGAGTACTCTGTGCACCAAACTCTAAATCAGGCCCCTGTCATACATGTGATGGAGTACCCGGTACACCAAACTCTAAATCAGGCCCCTGTCATACATGTGGTGGAGTACCCTGTACATCAATCTCTAAATCAGGTCCCTGTCATACATGTGATGGAGTACCCGGTACACCAAACTCTAAATCAGGCCCCTGTCATGCATGTGATGGAGTACCCGGTACACCAAACTCTAAATCAGGCCTGCGTCATACATGTGATGGAGTACTCTGTACACCAAACTCTAAATCAGGCCCCTGTCATACATGTGATGGAGTACTCTGGCCCCTGTCATGCATGTGATGGAGTACTCTGTGCACCAAACTCTAAATCAGGCCCCTGTCATGCATGTGATGGAGTACTCTGTGCACCAAACTCTAAATCAGGCCCCTGTCATACATGTGATGGAGTACCCGGTACACCAAACTCTAAATCAGGACCCTGTCATACATGTGATGGAGTACTCTGTACACCAAACTCTAAATCAGGCCCCCGTCATACATGTGATGGAGTACTCTGTACACCAAACTCTAAATCAGGCCCCTGTCGTACATGTGATGGAGTACTCTGGCCCCTGTCATACATGTGATGGAGTACCCTGTGCACCAAACTCTAAATCAGGCCCCTGTCATACATGTGGTGGAGTACCCTGTACACCAAACTCTAAATCAGGACCCTGTCATACATGCAATGGAGTACCCGGTACACCAAACTCTAAATCAGGACCCTCCAGTGGCAAAGGGGCATTGAGCAGTTCTCACTAACCCTCCACACCAAGGTGTTCCTGGCGGTGACTGGCAGTGAAAGCTGACCTGTATGTCCATCCGTGACGTTAGGTGTGGGGGGCACAGGGTGAGCCTCCGGAGCCTCTTACTCTCAGGCCAGCAGAGGAGCGTAACTGTGGCTGAGTACTCTCCATCATCTGGCCGGCCGACCATTATGATGGCGGTAAGGATACTTTGCCACCCTTGCGATGGAGCACTCTGTACACCAGACTCTAAATCAGGCCCCAATCATACATGTGATGGAGTACCCCCCCTGTCATACATGCGATGGAGTACCCTGTACACCAAACTCTAAATCAGGCCCCTGTCATACATGTGATGGAGTACTGGGTACACCAAACACTAAATCAGGCACCTGTCATACATGTGATGGAGTACCCGGTGCACCAAACTCTAAATCAGGCCCCTGTCTTACATGTGATGGAGTACCCCCCCTGTCATACATGCGATGGAGTACCCTGTACACCAAACTCTAAATCAGGCCCCCGTCATACATGCGATGGAGTACCCTATGCACCAAACTCTAAATCAGGACCCTGTCATACATGTGATGGAATACCCGGTACACCAAACTCTAAACCAGGCCCCTGTCATACATGCGATGGAGTACCCCCCTGTCATACAAGTGATGGAGTACCCTGTACACCAAACTGTAAATCAGGCCCCTGTCACACATGTGATGGAGTACCCCCCTGTCATACATGTGATGGAGTACCCTGTACAACAATCTCTAAATCAGGGTCCCTGTCATACATGTGATGGAGTACCCTGTGCACCAAACTCTAAATCAGGCCTGTGCATTACATGCGATGGAGTACCCCCCCTGTCATACATGCGATGGAGTACTCTGTACACCAATCTCTAAATCAGGCCCCTGTCATACATGTGATGGAGTACTCTGGCCCCTGTCATACATGTGATGGAGTACTCTGTGCACCAAACTCTAAATCAGGCCCACGTCATACATGTGATGGAGTACTCTGTTCACCAAACTCTAAATCAGGCCCCGTCATACATGCGACAGAGTACCCTGGGCACCAAACTCTAAATCAGGCCCCTGTCATACATGTGATGGAGTACTCTGGCCCGAGTCATACATGTGATGGAGTACTCTGTACACCAAACTCTAAATCAGGCCCCTGTCATACATGTGATGGAGTACTCTGGCCTGCATCATACATGTGATGGAGTACCCTGTACACCAAACTCTAAATCCGGCCCCTGTCATACATGTGATGGAGTACCCTGTGCACCAAACTCTAAATCAGGTCCCTGTCATACATGTGATGGAGTACCCGGTACACCAAACTCTAAATCAGGCCCCTGTCATACATGTGATGGAGTACCCTGTACATCAATCTCTAAATCAGGCCCCTGTCATACATGTGATGGAGTACTCTGGCCCCTGTCATGCATGTGATGGAGTACTCTGTGCACCAAACTCTATATCAGACCCCTGTCATACATGTGATGGAGTACTCTGTGCACCAAACTCTAAATCAGGCCCCTGTCATACATGTGATGGAGTACCCGGTACACCAAACTCTAAATCAGGACCCTGTCATACATGTGGTGGAGTACCCTGTGCACCAAACTCTAAATCAGGCCCCTGTCATACATGTGATGGAGTACTCTGTACACCAAACTCTAAATCAGGCCCCTGTCATACATGTGATGGAGTACCCCCCCTGTCATACATGCGATGGAGTACTCTGTGCACCAAACTCTAAATCAGGCCCCTGTCATACATGCGATGGAGTACCCTGTACATCAGTCTCTAAATCAGGCCCCTGTCATACATGTGGTGGAGTACCCTGTACATCAATCTCTAAATCAGGCCCCTGTCATACATGTGATGGAGTACTCTGGCCCCTGTCATGCATGTGATGGAGTACTCTGTGCACCAAACTCTAAATCAGGCCCCTGTCATACATGTGATGGAGTACTCTGTGCACCAAACTCTAAATCAGGCCCCTGTCATACATGTGATGGAGTACCCGGTACACCAAACTCTAAATCAGGACCCTGTCATACATGTGGTGGAGTACCCTGTACATCAATCTCTAAATCAGGTCCCTGTCATACATGTGATGGAGTACCCGGTACACCAAACTCTAAATCAGGCCCGCGTCATACATGTGATGGAGTACTCTGTACACCAAACTCTAAATCAGGCCCCTGTCATAAATGTGATGGAGTATTCTGGCCCCTGTCATGCATGTGATGGAGTACTCTGTGCACCAAACTCTAAATCAGGCCCCTGTCATACATGTGATGGAGTACCCGGTACACCAAACTCTAAATCAGGACCCTGTCATACATGTGATGGAGTACTCTGTACACCAAACTCTAAATCAGGCCCCCGTCATACATGTGATGGAGTACTCTGTACACCAAACTCTAAATCAGGCCCCTGTCATACATGTGATGGAGTACTCTGGCCCCTGTCATACATGTGATGGAGTACTCTGGCCCCTGTCATACATGTGATGGAGTACCCTGTGCGCCAAACTCTAAATCAGGCCCCCGTCATACATGCGACAGAGTACCCTGTGCACCAAACTCTAAATCAGGCCCCTGTCATACATGTGGTGGAGTACCCTGTACACCAAACTCTAAATCAGGACCCTGTCATACATGCGATGGAGTACCCGGTACTCCAAACTTTAAATCAGGACCCTGTCATACATGTGATGGAGTACTCTGGCCCCTGTCATACATGTGATGGACTACCCCTCTGTCATACATGTGATGGAGTGCCCCCCCTGTCATACATGTGATGGAGTACCCGGTACACCAAACTCTAAATGAGGCCCCGCATGACAGTCTGCGGACAGAAACAATGTTTTCTCAAGACTGAAAGCCAAGACCTCAGTGCTTCAAACTGACGGTGAAGATTTACCATACTCAACATGTGCAGCTGCCAAGATGTTTTCTATGACAGCATTCTGTGTAATACAGCATAAACCATATTTGAAGTTTTGTTGCTGAAACTGCAAATACTAGCCACAACTAAAAAATGTTCGTCTTCTGTGAAACTGTGTGTTCGGTGTGTGTGCATATTCAAAATGCATTTTTTTTTTTAAATAACTTTTTTGGACATTAACCTTTCTTATTTTATTTTTTATTTGTAGGTGTATTTCCCTATGGATTATACTGTTTATAATGTCTACATCCACCCCACCGGATCTGAGTTAAGCCTTGAGTGCTCGACCACAGCTACCAAAGGAGAGTCAAGAAGCAAGGGGGGTCTTTGTGAGCACTGAGGTCCTGGGCACAGAGGGCTACCATGCCAGGTCAGCCCCTAAGCGGACCCCACCTTTGGCAGCCAGCCTCCCCCTCCTCTCCTAAAGAGGGCTGTTGGGAAGTTCACTGTAGGCATGGAACCCATCTTGGCATGTTATTGCATCTTCTTTAAGGGTTTATAATGTATTATGTATAATTCCCCTATAATCATTCTTCCCAGAAGTACGGATACCCATGAACTGGTAATACTATTTGGAGTATTAATGCGCATCTATGTTAGACGGGGTGGGGCCTTACACTGTGGGGTGCGTCTTGGCCACTTGTCCTGTAAAGATGTGTCATCATGTAGCTGGCCACAGGTCTTAAGCCATTTGCTTTGACTGCTGACTCAGCAACAGATTTGGACATAGTGCACCCCACAACAAACAGGGTGACCATGCCAGACCACGCCGACCTGCAGCTCCAGCAACCTTACAGAGCTCCCAGAAGGACGTCAAGGAACCGAGCAATGGAGACTTCCAGATGAGGGTATCTAAACATTAGGGCATGAAGTGGGGGAACAGCCCCACTGACACATCCAGAGATGGATTCTGGCGCTGGTTCCAGCCGCCTACTGGCTATCTGGGGGGGTCCTACTGTCTATCCCCATTGAACATAAACCCCTGCTCCTGGGAGCCCCCGCCGACATCAGAGAGGCCTGGTTGGGCTGCTGGACATGCAGCCTGCCAACCCAAACCAGTGGCCCAGAGTTTGCCATGGAAAGTAGCCCAAAGGAATGCTCAATTCCCCGACGATTAGACCATCCAAGTTTAGGAACAAACCTTATTCCTGGATTGCAGCTGAACCCCTGTCCTGCTTTCCTCAATACGCAGGGAATTTCTGTCTGAAGGGGACCTGACAGATTCTATCAGAACACACATCACCATGCTGCCCATATCCGTCCTGCTGGGACCTAGCGGGCAGAAGCTCTGCCAGGGCCCTCACCAAGTTTGTCTTCAACCTGCTGACAGAGCTTGTCTGTCCATCAGGAGGATTACCAGCTTGAGGTGGGCTCCTGCCGCAAACACCACTTCCTACTGGGGATTTGACACTGCTGTGGGCAAAAGCCTTATTTGCACATTAAACTACCCCTATGAAGCTGCTCTGGTCATGGTAGGCCATGTTGGATATTACAAGTGGAATGGATGCGTAAAGCTCCTGCCTTTTGGAAAATTATTTAGTTTCATCTGGTATTTCATAGCACTTAAGGCTTCTAGCTTGGCTTACTTCTAACCCTGTTTTTGATAACAGAACTGAGCCACAGCCTTCATCGCCATAGCCAACAAGATTGGAAACAACCCACAGGCCAACTAACTGGGTAACACTCAAGAGTCTGGGCGACTTACCACCCTGCCCTGTTTCTACCTCTTTCCCCCCTGTTTCTGCCCTCTGAGATAACCACTTCAGGGACCTTGTGGCATGATTCTTTTTCAATTGAAAATATCCCATTAAGACTTCATAATAACAGCACAATATACTATAAATAAAAGCATGGAAATGCTACAGTGGGCAAATAAGCGATAGTAATATTTATATTCTGATAAGGAGAGTGGGTAACATAACGAAAAACCAGGCGGTATAAAACACCAGAATCACAAACAGATTCACAATGTACTGGTAAGATAATCATCTGTAGGTGACCACCAAGTCAAGAGCCCTAACTGTTTTGTTAAAAAGAGACAAAACACAAGGCTCATTACTCTTTTTGTAAAGTTCACCCATTGCCACCAACTACAACAGGACACACTCACTGAAGATTCACAATTAGAAACAAGCATTGGCAAATCTAATAGGTCTGGGTTGGCTTTGTCATGTTTTTTGTAAAACATTGTTGGAGGAGCTGTTGGACCATCAACAATATAAAACATCTTCTCTAAAAGAAAAAAATATTGTTTTTTCTCAAAAGACACACAGTACCAGAGTATTCCCTGGCACTGAAGGGAACTACTTTTTGTGTGGATGTGCTCCTTGTGAAAGTACAGGATAAATCCTAGCCATAAAATGACATTACTCTGCCACTTCAGGTACCCAAGCCACTTCTCCTTCCCAGAAGCTCATCACAAGGGTCACAAAGATGGGCGCTAAAGATGAGTCCATAAGAACTTCATAGTTTTGGAAGAGAGAAAAATAAATAATTAATGGAAAGAACAAATTCCAACAGTTCCAACATAGGTTTTATTTTGTAAATAAAGTGATGCACTTGCAAAAAGTATGCTATTGTTCACAGTCCATTATAAAATGAGTTGTAATGACGTTGTTCGATAATTACTAATCTCATTGTGTTCTTTTCCAGCTTTTGAAATCAGAAAAATCATTCCTTATTTGGCTCCAGACTTTGCCATGTTCTCAACTAATCATTATTTATGAAATTAGCAGCTTGTAAAAGTCATCAACTTTCCATCATCGGTTTATCCCAAAAAAGTCTTATCTTTGATGCTTATATCTTCTAAACGAGAAGCAGTTTTAAAACATGGGATCAAAATATTCTTTAAAAAATGCTCTCTCCTTTTAAAAAAAACATTCCAGTGCCTTATATCGTACTTTTTTGGTGATTAAGATGTTTTTAAAATATCCCATCTGTTTTCACTCAAAATAATAATTATCAAGCAATTGATAATGTGCTTATGTGCAAAGTTCATAATATTAAATGTAGAACAAGTATCTGCAAATGTGTAAGATAATATAGCTTTTCGCTGGGTAGACCGAGACCTCCTTCCGATATATAGTGCTGTATAAAGTGCGAAGAGATAAACTCAAAGTTTTGTTTCCCAGATAATCACTGAAAACATACTTTCCACGTCTTTAAAAATGTTCATAGAAGAAAGAAGGAACCTCAAGAATATGTGGTGCAACTGACATTCTGATTAGAGCACCTCTACCCATAATTAAAGACATGGGATTCCACCTTGATAATAGACCTTTCACTTTGGACAACAGGGGATTATAATTGAAATCATACACATCAATTACCTTGAATGTAAAATAAACTCCTTCATAACGTCGTACCTTATCATTATATGATTCTTGCATTTCAAAGGAAATATATATAGCTATATATATCTAAAGAGCAATTGCAAAGTAATATATCAGATTGTAATCTATTTATTCTTTATCTTCTCAATTCCTGAAACAAGTAAACATCTCAAAAACTCTTTCTTGCATTTGCTTCTCTCATTCAAAGACTATCATCATGTCATCGCCATAAAGTTTATTTTTCACCATACTAGATACTGGAGGAATTTTACTAATATCTTTTCATCTTGCAGTAGTGATAAGCTCAATAAAAAAAGTTGTTTTCCTTCCATCACTTTGGGCCACATGTTCGGAATTTTGGATTTGCGCCCCGCAAATTGGGAGTCAGAGCGACTCGCAATTTGCGAGTCGCAAATCCGAATGTAGGATGGTGTCCCTGACACCATCTGCGATTCGCAAGGGGGTTGCAAATTTGCGACCCCCTTAAGAATGGCTGCCCTCACAGGGATGGTGGCCTGCTGCGGACAGCAGACCACCATGTCTGTGACTGCTTGTCAATAAAGCATTTTTTTTGTTTTTTTTTGTAATGCAGCCCGTTTTCCTTAAAGTAAAACGAGATGCATTACAAAAACAAAAAATGAAATCGTAGGACCACTGCCTGCTCTGAAATGTTTTTTACAGTGACATTCAGAACGGGGAAGGGGTCCCCTGGGGACCCCTTCCCTTTTGCGAAAGTGTTAGCACCCATTTGAAATGGGTGCAAACTGCAATTGGTTTGCACCCGCATTCGCGGTCACAAAACAATCCTACATTGCACTGCGAGTCGCACTTAGGAAGGGGACACCCCTTCCTAATTGCGAGTCTCAAATCCATTTTGCGATTCGGTAACCAGGTTACCGAATCTCAAAACTGGGTTTGTGCATCGCAAAGTGCTTTTTGCACATCGCAAACAGCGAAATTCACTGTTGCGACGTGCAAAAAGCTACCTACATGTGGCCCTTTTTACTTTGTGGCAGTCACCATACTAAGGGCCAGATGTATCAGGAAGGCCTTTTGCGAGTCGGAAATAGTGATTTTTAAGAAATCGCAATTTCTGATTCGCAAAATGCAATGTATCACATTTGCGAATCGGTACTAGCGATTTCTTAAAAATCGCTATTGCTATTACCGAATCGCAAATTGTGATACCGGCCCCATTCGCCATATCTGCGAATTTTTTGCATTTCCAAAATTGCGATTTCTTAACTAGAAATCACAATTTTGGAAATGCAAAACTCCAGGGTGCTGGGGGCCTAAGGCCTCCTCTGCTGCACCCCAAGATATTTTTTTAGGACATGTAAGGTGCACACATGCCAAAGGGGCATGTGTGCTTTGCATGTACATTTAAAAAATGCATTTTAAATGCATTTCTAAAATTTGCACATGGTTACCACCAAGTTCAACTCGGTAGTAAATAGCGATTCCTTAATGCGCAATTCGCATTTAGGAATTGCTTCTTACATGTGCTTAGAAATCGCAAATAAGGAATCCTTATTTGCGATTTCTTATTTAGAGAGTCGCAATTTGCGACTCTCTAAACAGGGTCGCAATTTTAAGGAATCGCTGTTTTAGCGATTCCTTAAAATTGCGTTCAGAATGTCTTTCATACATTCTGAAATTGCTTTTTGCACTCGCAAATGGGCATTCGCACCATTGGCGAATGCAAAAAGCTTTCATGCATCTGGCCCTAAGGGCGGTAGGTAAGCGGCCAGACGCGGACTTGTGTACGCTGCACCACAGGACTCAAGCTATACCTCACTGACGAGGCCCATATAGGCCGATCGTGGTCTGGGGCTGCTTGTGTTACCTTCTAGAGAGGGGCCCGGCCTAAAAGTTCCAGCTGGACTGTTTGCATTGAAGTAGGACCAAGACTGATTTACATATGGCTGGTCTCAGTCTAGAGTGCCACGGTGGCCGAAAAACAATGGAGTGAAACGTGGCCCCCTGCGGTTCCATCATTTTGTTCTTTGCATTAGTCAAGCCGACATGAATGCACGGTGCAGCTGCTTGGCACCATATAATAGCCATAAAGAAATGAAAAATATAACTCTCTCCAATTATACAATAATGATAGGATATTTTTGTATTCTGGACTGAAAATTGAAGCAGATTCACCATCCATTTCCCCAGCTGGAAACATCCCCGCAACATTGAATCGGAAGAACAGCATCCCACTCTGATGGACTCTGAGTCACACATGTGATTGTCTTAAAATACACCAGGTGGTCACTGATAATTTCAAAGAGATGCTCTCCACTCCCCAAGTACTGCTGCTACTGACTACATGCTCCCTTAATTGCCTGCAATTCTTTATCAAAAATAGTCTAATTGCATTCAGCTGTATTTATTCTTCTGGGTTCAATGCCACTGAGTGCATGCTTCCATTATTCGGCATCTGAGATAGGGCCGCTCCTACGGCAACCTTTGAAGCGTCGCTCCGCAGATTGCCCAGCGGGCATGAATGAAGACCTTCTTTTAATCAGTGAAATGCAATTTGCTCTGCATCTCCTCACTGTGATGATACATTATCTTTGGTGGGATGAGTCAACTGTTATGCTACAATGAAGTTACAGTATCTTCTTTAAAAAGTATCAAAACCTCAAAAACTTGAAAACTTTTTCTCATTATCAATTAACACCGATATCACAGATTTATACTCAGTGGTTTCACTAGAGGAAATCACACATCCTCCTAAATCTGTTGTTACAACATTGGGATTATCACCCTTAGTGTTCAGATGATGAATTCAATGACTTTACTGGGAGTCGATGGAGTCCTCTCGGGGTGGCTTTGATGTCGTCCCACTTACACCGATGAAGGCACGTTCTAGCTGTCTGGTTATGGCATCTGTGGAGCTGAGAGGGAGATGTTTGGGGAGGCACGAATAGACTATGGCCTGATTTACATCTTGGAGAAGGAGTTACTCCCTCACAAGGGTGATGGATATCCTGTCTGCCGAAATATAAATCCCATTATATCCCTTGGGATTTATATTTCGGTGGATGGGATATCCGTCGCCGTTGTGACGGAGTAACTTGTCCGCCAAGTTCTAAATCAGGCTCTAAATTACAGCGATTGAGGCATGCCAAGAGAAAGATGCTAGTCTGCCTGACTGTGCTCAGTGTTTAGAAGACTCATGAGGTTTGACTCAAGGGGGAGCTGCCGGGTCACACCCTTTGACATTATGTGGAGTTGAGGGTTGAAAGTGAGATCAGCGAGGATGTACAGGTTAGATAATCCAAGAGAGGAGGGAGGAGGACGGTCAAGGCCTGAGCAGCAATCTACTGGAAGTAAATCACGAGTCACATGATCTGGGCACCATTCATACATTAGGAACTCCTTCATTGGAACACATGGTCCATGCACAGAGTAATCGTGGTTGGGTCCTCTTGACTGTTCGACCAAGAGGAAGTGAATTTCTGCATCTTCAGATTATATGGAAGCTCCAGGACCTGTTCTGGGACATGTACATGGATGTTGAAAAGAAGACAGGGACGTTCTTCGAGGAGCACGACAGAGTGACTGGGCTGTGGAAGGCTTAAATGATCTAGCAGTGAGGTTACAGACCCTGCTGCGACAGGATGGTTGACGTTGCCTCAATATGTGAAACACCACTCCCATGCAAGCAATCACATTGTCTGGGTATGAGCAACACCTGTCATTCCAGGAACCTCACTGTCGAGTCACAGACTATCATGTCTAGAAATGTATACCACCATTGTCATGTCAGAAACTAAAGTGCACTAAGCATCTACAAGACCCTAGTTTAAGCACCGCCATTTGCAATCACGCCAGAATCTACGTTGCCCAGGCACCATGGCTGAAATGCTGCCCTCCCCATCCTGAGATATAGCTATTAATTGTGCTATGTAAACCCAATTCGTGCCTGTATCATGTTCCGGTACCCCCTGTATAGCACAGTGTGAATGATCAGACTTATAACCAAGAATGCACTTGGATTTTAGACTCAAATATGGAAGTTGTCTTGTAGTTGTTTGAAGGTTCCTGCGGCATTGAATACATTTACCCATTTTCAGAAGGCCCAGGTTGTACTACTGCACATTTCCTACAAGAGTAGCCTCACGTTTGAACTTGTAAAGTCAAAGTGTGATTTGGGAAAATAATGAGCCTAGTGCTGTACAAATGAATAACGTCTTCTCCTCAAGGACGTTCCGCCCTTCCTCAGGGAAAGATCCTGATACCTGCTCATCAGATACGTTTTCAATGATAGTAACAAGGTCCTGCATTGAGACTGAGCTCTGTTGATATGTATTCATAGAAAACACATAGGCCCTCATTCCGAGCCTGGCGGGCGGCGGAGGCCGCCCGCCAGGCTTCCCCCCTCCGAAATACCGCTCCGCGGTCGTAAGACCGCGGAGGGTATTCCGAGTTTTCCCCTGGGCTGGCGGGCGGTCTTCACAAGACCGCCCGCCAGCCCAGGGGAAAACTCCCTACCCACGATGACGCCGGCTCGTAATAGAGCCGGCGGAGTGGGAAGGTGCGACGGGTGCAGTTGCACCCGTCGCGTATTTCAGTGTCTGCTTTGCAGACACTGAAATACTTTTAGGGGCCCTCTTACGGGGGCCCCTGCCGTGCCCATGCCATAGGCATGGGCACGGCAGGGGCCCCCAGGGGCCCCGCGACTCCCCCTCCTGCCATCCGGTTCCCGGCGGGAGAACCGCCAGGAACTGGATGGCGGGAGGGGGAGTCAGAATCCCCATGCCGGCGCAGCATGCTGCGCCGGCTTGGAGGATTCCTTTGGGGCAGCGGGAAACCGGCGGGAGACCGCCGGTTTCCCTTCTCTGACCGCGGCTGAGCCGCCGCGGTCAGAATGCCCCGCGGGGCACCGCCGGCCTGTCGGCGGTGCCACCGCGTCCCACGGCCCTGGCGGACTTGTTCCGCCAGGGTCGTAATGACCCCCATAATGATAGCGGCCTGATCTTTATCCCCTCTCAGTGAAGTGTAGTCAGTGTCTAGAAGCCAGGCTCTCTAGAGGTAGCTGTGGATGAGCAGCCAAGGTGTATCTAGAAGACATGCAAAGCTCATGCAAAACCACTGTAGTCACACAGTACTCACACATATGAAAGAAAACACTCAGTGTTACAAAAATAAAGGTACTTTATTTTAGTGACACAATACCAAAAAGTACTAGAGAGGCAACCCTCCAATAGGAGGTAAGTAATACACTAGATATATACACTAGTAATCAGCAACAGGAATAGAAAGTGATAGAAAACAGTGAAAATGCAAATAGACAATAGTGACCCTAGGGGGAGCCCAAACCATATACTGAAAAAAAATGGAATGCGAACACGGGACCCCACCCTATATAAGTGGAAGGTGTAGAGCGGAGCTGGGGGTACTAGGAAACCCCAAAGGTAAGTACCACAGTGCCCCCTAGCGACCAGGAGGAAAGGAGTAAATTACTAGGTTTTCCCCAAACCACCAAAAAGGAAGAAAATAAAGAAAATGCAACACCCAGACAAGACTGCAAGAAACCAGCAGTGGATTCCTGGAGAGGAAGACCTGTGTAAGAAGGGGACCACGTCCAGAAGTCACAGAAGAGTCCAGGTGGAGTAGGAGCTACTACCCAGCCAGCTGTGGATGCAGGAGTTGGTCGAGGGTAGGACGAAGATGTCAGGAATGCAGCCCTGGAGCAGGTGAAGAGTTCCTGGAGGATGCAGTTGATATCTCACGCCGGACGGATGGCTGCAGTCAGTCAGTGGCATGGAAAAGCCACCAACAAGCCTTGACAAAGGCAGAAGTCGCGGTGAAGCAAAAGTGGAGCTGCTGGGGACCAGCAAGGTCCAGAAGGACTCAAACCATAGGGGGAGTCCTAGGGGGCCCGTCAGCAAGGCAGAGAGTCCAAAGAAGAAGAGGCAGCCCCCACAGGAGAGCCACTGGATGAGGAACTAGGAGTCACAGAGGAGCCCACCTAGCACAACTGGAGAAGAGTCCCACGCCGCAAGAGAAGCACACAGAGAGCTGTGCATCGCAAGAAGGAGTGCTGGGGGCTGGGTCTATACAGATCCTAAAGATCCCTTGGAGGAGATGCAAACAAGCCTTGGTAGCTGCAAGAGACGCAGTGCATTCGGGTACTGTCCTGTATTGGAAGGCAAGAACTTACCTCCATCAAAGTTGGACAGCTGGCAGAGAGGAACAAGAGGACTACTCCAGACTTCCACCTGTGATGAAGGATCCATGCATTTCAGGGAGAGAGGAGACCCACACAGCAGGTCGTCATTGCAGTTGGTGCCTGCGGATGCAGGGGAGAGACTCCACTCCAAGGGAGATTCTGTCTTCATTCTCATGCAGACTGAAGACTTGCCGCCCTCAGACGATGCACAGCTGGGGAAATGTTGCAGAAGCTGGACAGAGCTGTGGAGACAATGTTGCAAGCAGAGACTTCATTGTGGATGCAGATTGTCAGTTCCTGGAGGGTCCAGTCACAGTTCCAGTGGCTAGAAGTCAAAGTTGAGGTTGCAGAGGAGTCCTGCTGGAATCTTGCAAGCCAAATCTGAAAATCTACCCAAGAGAGAGACCCTAAATATCCCTGAAAGGAGGATTGGTCATCTATCCAGGTGACCACCTCTGATGTCACCTGCCTGACCTGGCCACACACATGCTCCCAGAGGTCCATGCCAACCTTGGATTCAAGATGGCTAACAGAGGGACCCCCTGGAAGAGCTCTGGGCACCACCCCTGGGGTGGTGATGGAGAGGGGAGTGGTCACTCCCCTTTTCATTGTCCAGTTTTGCGCCAGAGCAGGTACTGGAAGTCCCTGAACTGGTGTAGACTGGTTTATGCACGGAGGGCACCAAATGTGCCCTTCAAAGCATACTAGTGGCTTGGGGAGGCTAAATACAAATACATCTATTTCCAAAGGAAGAGGGTGTTACCCCCTCTCCAAAAGGAAATCATTTGTTCTGCCTTCCTGGGCTTCAGCTGTTCAAGCAGCAGGAGGGCAGAAACCTGTCTGAGGGGTGGCAGCAGCGTGGGCTGCCCGGAAGACCCCAGAAGGCTGGTAGGAGCAATGCTGGGGGTCCTCTAAGGAGCCCCCAGAGTGCATGGAATCATACTTCCAATACTTGCAACAGTATAGGGGTATGATTCCAACATGTTTGATACCATTATGTACCTGGACATAGGTAGTGATCTATGTTCAGTAAATGCATAAAATGGGGTCCCTGCACTCATGAAGTGCATGAAAATGGAACTGGAGTTTGTGGGAGCACCTCTGCTAGGGCAGGGGTGCCCTCACACAAGGTACTTGTACACTGCCCTCTGGACTAGGAGGGCCTGCCTTAGGGGTGACTTACAGTGACCTGGTGCAGTGACCTGTAGTGAAAAGGGAGCATGCATCCTTTCATGCAAGCGGCAATGGCAGGCCTGCAGAACGCTTTGCATGGGCTCCCCATGGGTGGCATAATACATGCTGCAGCCCATGCGGATCCTATGGTACTCCAATGCCCTGGGTACCATATACTAGGGACTTACATGGGGGCACCAGTATGCCAAATGTGGGGTGAAAGTAACTGACTTACCTAGTTAGAAGGGAGAGATCACAGTCACTGGGGTCCTGGTTAGCAGGATCCCAGTGAACACAGTCAAACACACTGACAAACAGGTAAAAAGTGGGGGTAACCAACCTAGAAAGAGACTACATTCCTACAAGTTGACTGTGATCTTTTGCAAATAATGGTTAACTAGCCTAATAGGGGTTAGTTGTGATCATTAGAGGGGGGGGGGGGGGTGAGCTCATGCACATGGTGGGTGGGATTAACAGAGAAGTTAGAGGAGACAAGCTATAGTTGAGTTGCATGGGTATGCCTTCCAGAGGAAGGAGGAGAGATTGTGATCTTGTAAATAAGTTGTGGGCTATTTGCAAAAATACTATAGAATGTTGCAAACATGCATGTGTAAGAGTAAGTTCTGCTCAAAAACAAGGAGAGGCGACAAACAGAAGTTTTGATTAAAGGTCAATTTTCCATGCAGGATTTAAGGAACATAGAGAATATTTTTGAGACAGCTTGCAGGTTGAGGATGCAAGAATGTCAACAGAAACAGCATTTTTTTATTGTGAATATTTGCCTAAATGAGGTATTTTTGATAGGCACTGGGATCAGGTAAAACCATGCGTCCGCTGCTAGGCCACTGCTGAACCACCCATGCCGCTAGGTCAGTTGATTAGTTCAAGGGTTGGAAATGAAGAGTAACGGCTGGAGGCATATTTCGAGAAATACCAAGAGCTGTAGGCCACACTCAGTGGAAGCAGTAATGTCAGGATCATGGCAGTGTGGTAATATACGTGGGAACTAATGTACATGTTAAAAGAAGATTCTGCACATGCTGGAGAAGATGTCCATGCCACCTCAGTTTGGACTCAGTTGTATGCCAATCAGTCTTGACACTGCCTTGGTGGGAACAGTCCAGCCCAAACTAACAGGCCAGAGCCTTCCTGAACCGGAACACAAGCAACCCAGGACTAGTTTCACCATTAAGTATACAGAACTAAAGTATACACACCAAAGTATACAAAAAGTAGGGAATGGAATACTTGAATTAATCTCAGCCACTGATAATTACTCGGGCCACATCCCAGTGCATGGTTATTTTGCACACCATGCCACCTGTTTGGACCCAGCCAAGGAACCTAGGACCGGTTAGGTGCGAAAGTGGTCTTTGCTTGTTTTTCAGTTTAGGGAGGACCTGGCCTGGTGTTTCGGCCTGGACTGTTGCTATTGGAGCAGGGTCAAGACTGATTTGCATATGGCTGGGTCCAAACTGAGGTGGCATGGTGAGCAAAATAACGATGGATAGGGATGAGGCCTGAGTAATTACCAGTGGCTGAGATTATTTCAAGCATTCCATCCATCACTTTTTGTATACTTTAGAGTGTCGCCCTAAGTGGGATTGGTATTGCCAGATGTAGATCCTGTACACACTGTGTCAATGAAACCAAGCAACACCTGGCTGATGACTCCATTAATAAGGGTGAAACCGGTCCTGGGGTGCTTGTGTCCCAGGGAGGACATGGATTGGCAGTTCGAGCTGGACTGTACCAACTGGATTAGGGCCACAACCGATTTTCATATGGCTTGTTCCAAAATGAGGTTGCACAATGGGGAAAAAACGATGGATTGGGATATTGCCCGAGTAATTAACAGTGGCTGAGATTAATTTAAGTATTACCTTCATCACATTTTGTATACTTCAACATATAAAATGCGAACAATCTTACTACATTCTTTCGGGCCGGAGGGAAATTCCATTTACAGCCAAATTAATATTATTGAGTCTGATAATGACAGTAAAAGTAGCAATGAATAAACTGCAGCAATTAAGACATCTGGTGCGTTTTATCTCCCCAAGGGTGACTGTAGCAATAGAAAGGCATTGATTTTACTCACACCGCCAAAAAGCAAAACAAATGAGGGTATTGATGAGTGTGCGTCATGTTTGAAAGCCCTTGTTGTAAAGTGCAGAGCTGATAACTTCACAGAACAGCCAATCAAGGATGTGATGTAATGAGCACACGGTCCAATGGGAGGGCCCGGCCATGGGGGAGTGGTGGTCCTATCCTGCAGCAGCCAAAGGCATTTCTATAAAGATTTAATCAATCAAGCAATCATATTTATAAAGTGCTGCAAATCACCCATGAGAGTCTCAAGGCGCTGGAATTCCTAGCTGCTTCACGGTGCTCTGTTCATTCGATCACCTAGGTCATGAGTGTTTTTCTGAATTTCCGGAGAGATGCAGTGGACCTGCGGTGCAGGGGAAGGTCATGCCAGGCTTTGGCCACCAGATCACAGAAGGAGCGTCCTCTTCTATTGGATCCGTGGGTCCGGTGGGTGTCTGCGAGGAATAAGGAGGTGGATCACAGGTGTCTGGTGGGCTGGTGGAAGGTCATTTGTTTGTTGCTGTATGCTGGTCCTTCATTGAGCAGGGTTTTGTATGCGTGGGTCAGCATCTTGAACTGGCAGATCTTCTGGATCGGAAAATAGGAAATTTGCTTTTAAACTGCGATTAAAATAAATCTGAACTCTAGGAAATAGAAAAATTGCGTGCAACAAAGATATCATGGGAATAGAACCTGTAGAGAGTGAGGCACAGAGAGGTTTCTGACAGGTAAAGGGTGTTCCAGGCATGGGACTGAGAAGATGCAAGGTCAACTCAAGGATGAATACGAAAACTAGTTATCAGAGATGTGATGGAGTCAGGCGAGTCCGCGTTATAGTGATCATGTGAAGGTGAAAAAAGTGTGCATTTATCTATTTGTGGTTTTGTGTAGTAAGGACATGACCCTAGGGCATCAAAGCGCTTTCCCTATGATGCAGCTTCTATCCTACGAATCACCAGAGGAGGTGACCTGCATTGTGCACTTTGAACAGGGAGACTGAGATGAAGACAAACCCAGGGGTGATACTGTTAATAAGCATTAAGGCCCGAACTTAGGGGGAATGGGCGTAGGGCTGTGCCGCAAGTCTTCTTGCTGTGCTGGCCTACGCCAATGTAAAATGGCAGGAATACACAGTATTTATGCAATACGGTGCATTTCTGACCTTTCCCCCTGCACTGGTGCACAATTTGCTGCACAGCAGCAACAAAGACAGCGTGGCACCATGGTGCAAGGGTGTCTGAGTTGCATGCAGGAAGACACACCTTCCTGCACAAAAACAAACTCGAGAGGCATTTTCTTCTTTTTATGTGTGCTGCAGAATACGGAAAGAGGAAAAGCAAAAAAATGAGAAGAAATAAAGATATTTCTCCCTGTTATACCTGCTCTGGGGAGATGTACGGTTTTGGTGCTGCCCAAGTTTACGTCATTAAGTAAATCTGGGACAGCTTCAAAATCCATGGGTGTTGCGTGGGAACACCCCCCGCAATGCCCATGGAACGCCTCCATTGCGCAGAGTCAGGCAACACAGTGACCTGCGTTGCTTTGCTTTACTCCACATCCATGAAGCCATCCAAAGCCACACAAAGTGACTTTGCACGGCCTCATAGATATGGTTGAGAGGCTTTTGTCACCAGAGCATCAAACAAGGTGACACAATGGTGGCAAAAGCCTCTCCTAAATATATCCCTCAGTTTTCAGTCTGGACAGGTGGACGCACTCGCATATCATAGTCTACAATATGGATGTGGGCTTCAGTGTCATCCTTGGGGACCCACAGAGATGTAATCTAGAATGGGTACCCCACTCCGAGCACAAGGATGTGCTGTCTACATTCAAGGTGCAGAAGAGTTTAGCACCCCAAGCCCTACACAAGCCTCTCTTCAATGTGCCCTACACACGACTTTCAGTTCTGAGAAACCTAGGGACAATGGCGTGTCTGCTAAACTCAAGTAATGCAAAATATAATTGGATATGCGCAGAGCTTTGGACCACTAAAGTAGCCAACATTGGAAGGCTAAGGGCTTCAGTTCAAGGTGTCTGTGGGCACCAGAATTTCTGATTCTAGCCAGTGACCATGCACACAATAACTAGCATTGCAGGTTCTTTACCTGATTGAGGAATAATTTGCTGACACATGAATACTAGATCCGTTCCTCTGCTTTAAACACAGTTCTGGAACCCATAGGGGCTTTCTCCTGATCACTATTACCACCTGCTCAGAGCCTGTAGTATGAACGGCGAAGCACTTCATGTTAAGAAGTAATCACAGGCCAATGGTGCCACCAAAAGAGCATAGTGAACCTTTCCACCAACACCAGCTTGTCCTTACAATTTCACAATTATTTCTACGATTTCCAATATTTTATTAGTTGAAGAACAGGGTACCATGTATAGGCCATGTCCTCATTTCCTTTGCACAAAAGAAAAAAGAAGTGTGAGGCAAGGACGAGATTACTGAAGCAGTGAATGTTTCAGGAAGGATTCTGAGAAGCTTGACAGTTAAAGAGAGGTGGGTTGCAATGATGCATAAGACCGGGCAGAAGACTAACGGGAGTCCCACAAGGTCAGAGTTGAAGGTTGACCATTGGCTCACAAGATGATGAGTGTGTCTGTCATTAAGTCAGAATGGTCTCTCTGTGATGACTTAAATCTTGCCCTTGGGTTGCACATCTTGAAGAGGCCAGATAAAAAGAGCTCACTGCAACTCCTGAGAGTAAGGAGGCGTCAAACTAATGAGGAAATGTCTTTGAGTGTTTAGGCTTTGACTGAGAATCTGAAGAAGGCATGAAGGAGGCCTAGGGCCTGTTTGTGCACCAACAAGTTTAAGTGATACAGAAGCTGGCCTTGAATCTGGGGAAAGTAGAATTTGACAAAAGGGATCTATTCCAGTGTGATTGTAATGGCGGCGTCATCACGTAAATCAACTGGGGTAAAGATTGCTGAAATCGTCAGCACCAAACCTGAGTAGGAAAGTATTGGTATGGAGTTTAGAATAGAGTGTTATCAGAAAACATTACCTACTGTTGTTTGGGCATCACCTTCCCTCTGTATCATCCTGAGAGTAACATGCTGGTAGAAAGGATGAATGGGATCTTGATCAAGCATTGCATTGGCAGTAAACATTGATTTGATCTAGAAGAGTTACACTGCATGAAATATAAAGACATTAGCATCCAGTACAACCGCTTGATCTAACACAGTCCTCCCCAGATGCTACATCCTCCTCTGGTTTAGTCACTGGCACTCTAATTGAGTGTTCCCAGTACTCCACTTCCTTTCCATGGTTTCTGTTTCAGATCCAACACTGCCTGAATGGCTTTCTTCTGCCTCTAAACGAGTCCCATAACTGCTCGCTAGTCTCTCCAGTATTCTCTCTACTCACCGTCATCTCCCTGCACGACCCGGCATTCCCGGCTTCCTATGACTTCTCTTTCCTCCCAAGTTCTCCCGATGTTTTTTGGAGCTGGTGCCCACTTTTCTCTTCTTCTTTCCTTGGCTAAAGGCCTAGGAATCTCTCTGAGGTGTGGTAAACAGCGGGACATTTCAGACCATGGCCATTTCTATCATGGGTTGCTCCTTTAGTCCTTTACTTCAATACCCGAACCAAGATGGCCTCTTAATACTTACTGGGCAAGGCAGGTAGCAACAGTTTATAAATCTCTTTTTGCCCCTCACTCCAAGCTTCACAGCAACACTAGCTGTATCAAACTTGCTTTTGTTTTGCTCATAGACTTTTTTTTTTAATTCTCCACTGCCTTGTTTCCTTGCTGGATTGAGTTGTCACACCAGTCATTTGGAAGAAGTCTGCCTCTGATCCCAAGTGACACCAGCTTCTGCCGTGTTACAAAAATATATTTTATCAGTCTTTAATCCATGGGCTTCCTGGTCACTTAAGAGTGGCTTCTGTTACCTCTGCCCAGGTTTACTTTTCCTCTCTAAAAAAGGCAATTCCCTGAGACCAATTTTTCCTTCATCCTGCTTTTCTGGATCTTTTATTGAAAGCACACCAGCCTGGCAGGAATACAGCCTACACACTAAGACAAGGAATACTGCCCAGGTAAGGCCCGGCCTTGTCAGTTAGGAGGTCCTTGAAGATACTATTTGAGCACAATGGAAGATGGGCAATTCCAGGACAGAATCATCCTTGTTTCAAGTTATAACAGAAAGTTCCTAACTCCAAGCTAACCAATTCACTCAGTGTTTCTACATGGTATTAATCAAAGGGATAGCAAATGCAAGAAACATGACAATAGTACACGAAGTTCTGGGGCATCAGTTTGGGGAAAGGCGAAGTTAGTGATATAGCAAGTATTAGGAAAAGAAAGATTGTGAAAGAACTCAAGGAAATATTAAAGATTAGAAAAAATAAGATTGTAAAGGATTTCAGTTTTCTGAAGAAGTTGTGGAAATTCTGAAGGTTGCCCGAGAGGGTGGAAGACAAGAGAGATAAGAATCTTTATTTCGCGTCTAAGTCCTATATTAGTTATTTGACTCAGTAGAATCGATTTAGGCTGGATGCTGATAAAGGAAATGGTTGAAAATGTGGGCAAGTGATGTATATTTGTTACCAGGAGATGTGGAAAGATTAATGGAAACCCACTCAGTGGATGGATGAAGCAACAAGACTTACTATTTGAGCTAACTGGTGAAGGGATCTGTGAGAAAGAGCTAGAAAATGAGATGACTCTTTTCTCATAGTAAGCGATAGCTGCAGTATTCAGAATGTTGAATTCACAAAACCCAGAAATTCTATAGATTGAATTGTCAAGAGAAAGGATTATGACTGATCTATATCAAAACTCATACTCTCAATAAGAAGATTAGAGGCTTGCAACAGAGACTTCGAAACAATTTGACTTGAGATATTGTTAGAATGTCACCCAGATGTAATGAGAACTTAGATGTGCTACTAATGGCGGGAGAAGATTGGTGAAAGTCTAAGAAAGACCGAAGGGAAGTTCTATAAACTGCTAAATCACATCCTCCCATTGGAAATTAAGAAACCACAGGTGAGGGGGAACGGTGGCAACACAGAAGGTGGGCACCCTTTAGGTCTAATCGAACCTTTTAAACAAAAGGTTGAAGACAGTCTCTGGGATGGAGAATTGCTTCCATCTTGAAATACTGGTACAGGACAAATTGGTTGAAGAAACCAAGATGCATGATATTACTGATCATAATTTCTTGTTTTTCTTCTTTACTAGGAAAAGGTTGTTTTTTTAGAAAACCTGTTGATTGAATGCGGTCAGTTATATTGAACCCTTTGACAGTAATTGCGGAATCTCTGTAGATATTAAATAAGTGTCTGTTTAAGAAAGATGACTGGAGTATGGAAAAAAGTTTGAATGGTATCATTTAACATTTTTTTTGATAGCCTGAGACAGTTTGAAGCTCCTAAGGAACTACGCTGATTTGGTGCCAGATGTGTAAGAACGAAGCTATTTGACACACCCTGCCCCAGGGTTAAACAAACTGGTTGTACAATTACAGGCAGTTCTTGTTTGGCACCTGGAGTAGTAGTTTCTGGAACCCCTGCATATTGAATGTTGGTCTATTGCAATTATATTCAAGCAGGCTTCTGTTGTTTGAAAACTGATTGATTACCATATTGGAATCGACTAGTAGAACAGCCCCCTTTTCTGCAGATCTTTGAAAGAACATATTGACCAAACACTTTTCTCATGGATAACTGGACCTTATCTGTAGGGCTGAAAGCATCAATTAATTTGGAGATTTTGTTTATTAAACTATCACTAAACAAAAGATGGTTGGCAGCTGGACCTTCTCAGAAAGTGACAATTCTGCTGACTTGGAGTTCAATTTCATCTGTAGTCCTTTCTGGGGCTCTAAGTAAATCTTCAAAAAAATTCAACAATGAGGGACAAAGAAGCTTAAAGGTAAACGTAAACAGAAACTCTACTTCCTGGTTTAATATCTAAAAAACACAAACGGCGTGCACCCACACCATACTCAAGGAAATAGAGTCTCTTCTCTCAACAGTAGAGAGACCCTCTTTGACTACTTTCTTTCAGTGGTGTGTATTCTCCAGTAGAGTACCAGTAGTCAGTAGCATCATCTTAAGGTCTCGACTCCACCAGGAGGTAGAATCGCTCTCGTAAGAGACATTGTGGGATCTGCGCAGAAAGTGAAATGAAAATGTCTCCGACCCCTGGAAGTAATATTTTGCACTCAAATTTAATTTCCCAGCTCTAAGTAAATCACTGGATTGGAGTTGCCAATAAAACAAATGATGCATTGGATCCACGTAGACAATTATGATGGATTAATTGTCCTTCGTCTGCCTTCTCGAAGATTTTCATAATTGAGCCGACTGTATCAGGCCGGCCAGGTTCTGGCGATTCTTTTCCTTGGGCCCTTTATATATATTGCGAAGAAGGTTAGACATTTTCAGACTCTAGCAGGCGTTGATAAAATCTGATCTGCTATGGTGTGGTGAGGGCATTCCGATTTAAATGTATTTCTTATGATTGTGTCTAAAGGAGTTCTGGTCTTTGCCTGAATGCAATCCAAAACACTAGAGACGATAGACTGATCTATGGATGGAGGCCGGAACAGTGAGGAATATTTTAAACAGCAGATCTCCAATTTAGTAAAAAAATATTCGGAATGTGCCTTGGAATCATTTTTCTCCCTGGGAAGTTTTGATGCTCATTTTAATTTAATTAAGGCCACAGTCATCTTGCCCATCAGAATCTGAATCCAGGGAATCAATTACTAGAGCCAAATCATCACCGGATTGATCTTGAAAAGCATCAGAAAGAAGTATTTTTCTAAGATTTGATTTCTACATCTTAATCAGAGGGTCTTTTCATTAGCAGACCACCAATCTCATCACAGGATGGACCAGCCTCAGTCATTGTCAGAACTCTACTCAGCACAAGATCTTGCTATTTCAGCTGGCTGGTGTCTTTCTTTAAAAGGATGTTTAAACTCCATTTGACAATAGTTCAGTAGAAAAACTAACAACAAAGGAGTCTGGACTATTGTCCATAGTAGAATTGTGTGTAGAAATCTTCATACTACCAGCAAGCTGGTTCTGGGTCAAACTAATATCCCTCACATTCCTTCCCATGCCATGAACAATGGCCTCCTCTGAAGCATCAGCTGCAGACTTAATACGAGAGTTCCTAAAATAATTCAAAGTGTCTCAAAAAATGCCTTCATTCGCACCCTTCTCATTCTTTTTTGAGTGTCCGCTCATTTTCAGTTTTGTTATAATTGCAGTGTTAGAAGTTGTTTCAAGCAGTGGTAAAGCCACTGACTAAATGTTAAAAGAAACAAAGCTGTCAGGTCAGAATAAGAATGGCCTTGTGTGAAACAAGGCTTGATTCTTTAAGAAGTGGGACGGAGGAGCCAAAACTTTGTAACAGGAATAAAAGGATACCAGCCGAAAAATCAGGGCTCCAACAGTTAAAAGAAACTCTGCTGATGAGAGCTCATCTAACAAAAAAATTGTTACCCTACACTACCAGTCACAAGTGGAACCTATTTCTAAAGTTTCTGCATTACTTACTGGGTAATCCAAGGAAGTGAAACTATATTCTTGCATATCAGACACACACTGCAAATTGAGAGGAACTAAGCAGATCCAGAATGTCCCAACACGTGATCATTTGCAATTAAAAACACCATGTCGTGGGAGCTCTTTTTTTCTGTACAGATATGCGAAATCTGAAAGATCCCTCTCAGACGGAGGAGAGTGAGGATAAGTAAACTAGAATTCAGAAAAGCAATAAAGACCTGGCTCTTTCCTAAATCAAAATTCAAGAAATTTCAAGACACAAGTTAAACTAATGTCTCCCACCCTTTTCACATCCCTTCATCCCATCTCATGGGTAAGATTGGAGCACAGCTTTGAGGCTCTGACATGACACCAAAACATACTACTCACAGAGCATGCCTTCCAATGCTTAGGAAGTTCAAGGTTCAAGCCAATATATTTATTCACATTCAAGACCCCAAAATATCCAATAAGCCAAAATTGCAAGTTCTCACGGGAATAAGAAATCAGCAATTCTTTAGGTGATCGACTTCAGCTTCTCTTTGTGCCCTGAGTATGGTGCAGAATCCATCGGCTGGATTTCCTCCAGCATACCACCTCTTTAATGGAGAAAATTCAACCAATGGATCCTCCTTTGAATTACTATTTTTTGAAGAGTCTAGATTACCACCAATTTTTAAACGGGACCAGGGGTCATGCAACTAAATCACTTCCTTTGGGAGCTTTCAAACTTATGCAATCCTTCTCTTCCACAATGTGGGGTAAAAGAGTTTAAGTTTGTACAATTCAAATAGAGTGTAAAATGAATTAACATTGACTCTTTTACAGTCTTGTCAGGCCTAATGCTTGTCTGCCTGACATCCCTTGGAACACCTTCACTCCAGTACACCACGATAAAGTGCATCCTCCATGTAGCAACACACTTCATCCATGGGCACCTACTTCCCGCTCACATCACATTCAACAACTGGTGCACTCACCACAAGTTCATTATCTCAGTCACCCAGCATACCTGATGACCAAGATGAATACCTCCCTAGCGTATTCATTACCGACTTGAAATCAGTAAATCCAAAAAGGAAAGGGTGATACCCCAGGTGTTCTCCTCTCATGATCCTAGGGCAGGAATGCCATCCAAGGACAGACGTGTCAGGCTCCCTCCCCGCGCCACTAACACAAGGACCTGTAAACGCATGCCTTCAAGGACCACCACTTGGGATACTGAAGAGTTATTGTTCCAAGTCCCCTCTGTTCTCCCCTTTGCTACTCCGGGAACATTGTGCTGTGACTGGAGAAGCAAAGAGGATAAGAGAGGAGACCTGGAATGCTGACGCGGCCCGCTCTCTCCTACATGGTAAGGTCCCTTGTTTGATATTTCTTTTCTCTACGTCTCACTGCATTACTTTGTAGCTTGGCCCACGCGCCCTCTCTCTCTCTCTCCCACTCTCTCTCTCTCTCTCCCACTCTCTCTCTCTCTCGCTCTCTCTCTCTCTCTATATATATATATATATATATATGTATATATATATACACAGCTAGATAGATAGATAGATAGACAGACACAAGTCTATATATATTGTATATATCTACACAGGCATGAAGGCGGGAGCAGTACGCTCAGGAGACAGCTCAAAGGGAGGCACTCTGGTAGGATGCTTAAACATAATAAATAAGTACCACCTAAAAAAAGATGGGCATTGGAAGAACACAAGTAATGCGTCCATACTCCAGGGGAGGGACAAACACACACAAGTTAACCAAAAAGAAGCAAGCAAATGAGAGTGACAATGAAGCCAACCAATGGTAAGCAGTGAGAGCCTCTAAGCCTACTGTTACAAAACAGTACGTCTCGCAACACACAGAGCATGCACTGCTTAAGGCGAGAACGAAAAAAGTTCAGTGTCGTAAGAGACTTCTTTGGTTGTCGCATCTCCTCTGATTAGCTGTGTGACAACTAAGACAACAGGAGGGAGTGCCATAGTCCCAGAAGCATGTGCTGACAAAGCCGTGAAGGCTGTAGGATTTGGGGAGGTGCATTTCTATCTCTATGCTTCTGGATCCAATCAGCTGCCTTTATTCCTGCATTCGGAAGTCCTGCTAGAGCTGACTGTTGAAATGGGTCCTCTCCAAGTAGTTGTTTTATCTGCATGTCCAAATGGATGCATGATGGAATTGTCAATCTATTTAAGCATCTCACGATTGTGCTTGTGGGCTCGCTCCCATGCCTCCTATGGTAAGTTCTGTATATCCACACAATTTCTTTTGTTTTTGTGCCTGTGAGCTCACAACTATCTACAGACATATCATCTATCCACACGGCTTCTTTTGTCTTTGTGCCTGTGAGCTCACACCTGTCTGCAGACATATATCCAAGCATCTGTCTCTGTGCCTGTGAGCTCACACCTATCTACAGACATATTATATATCCAAACAGCTCTTTGTGTCTGTGAGCTCACAGCTACCTACAAACATTATGGGGGTCATTACGACCCTGGCAGACAGCGGTAATTTGAGGAAAGGTACTGCCAACAGGCTGGTGGTACCCTTTCCCAAATTATGACATTGGCGGTTTGGCTCAAGCCAAACCTCCAATGTACCACCCGTCCGTCAGGGTGGTAACAGCCGCTGGGCTGGAGACTTTGGTCTCCAGCCCGACGGGCATCACAATCCCACCCTCTGGATTATGACCCCGCTTACCGCCATGGTTTTCGTGGCAATCTTACTGCCACGAAAACCATGGCAGTAGGCACTACCAGTGCCAGGGAATTCCTTCCCTGGTACTGATAGGGACTTCCCCTATCCCTCTCCCCCTCCCCAGAGTCCTTCCCCACCCACTCCCGACCCCCGACATCCACACACCCACACACGCACACATACACACACGCATGCCCACATCCACCCACGCACTGCTTCTTTTGTGTTTGTGTCTGTGAGCTCACACCTGTCTGCAGACATATATCCAAGCAGCTGTCTTTGTGTCTGTGAGCTCACCTTTACCTACAGACATATATCCAAGCAGCTGTGTTTGTGCCTGTGAGCTCACAGCTGTCTATAGACATATATCCAAGCAGCTGTCTTTCTATCTGTCTGTGATTGTAAGGTCTGCAATAGATCCCTGAGGTGTGTGTTGGAAGGTCTGCAATGGATTCCTGGGGCATATGATTGCAAGGTCTGCAATAGGTCCTTGAGGCATGTGATTGGAAAGTCTGCAATAGATACCTGAGGTGTGTGTTGGACGGTCTGCAAAAGATCCTTGAGACATGTGTTGGAAGGTCTGCAATATATTTCTAAGGCATGTGTTGAAAGGTCTGCAATAGATCCCTGAGGTGTTTGATTCAAAGGTCTGTTTTAGATTCCTGAGGCGTTTTGAAAGGTCTGTAATAGATCCCTGAGAGGTGAGATGGAAGGTTTGCAATAGATCCCTGAGGCATGTGATTGGAAGGTCTGTGATAGATCCCTGAGGCCTATGTTGGAAGTCCTGCGATAGATCACTGATTTATGTGTTGGAAGATCTGAAACAGATTCCTGAGGTGTGTGATTGGAAGGTCAGCAATAGATCCCTGAGGCATGTGTTGAAAGGTCTCCAATAGATCCCTGAGGCATGTTTTGGAAGGTCTGCAATAGATCCGTAAGGCATGTGATTGGAAGGTCTACAATTCATCGTGGAGGTGTGTGTTGGAAGGTCTGCAATAGATACCTGAGGCACGTGTTGACAGGTCTGCAATAGATCCCAGAAGTGTGTGTTGGAAGGTATGCTATAGATCCTTGAGGCATGTGATTGTAAGGTCTTCAATAGATCCCTGACGTGTGTGATTGGAGGTTTGGCAATAGGTCCCTAAGATATGTGCTACAGGATCTGTAATAGATCCCTGAGATGTGTGTTGGAAGGTCTGCAATAGATCCTTGAGGCCTGTATTGGAAGGTTTGCAATATATCCCTGGGCTGTGTGCTGGAACATCTGCAATAGATCCCTGAGGCGTGTGTTGGAAGGTGTGCAATAGATCCCTGAGGCGTGTAATTGGAAGATCTGCAATAGATCCCTAAGGCATGTTTTTTAAGGTCTGCAATAGACCCCTGAGTCATGCTTTGGAAGGTCAGCAATAGATCCATACGGCATGTGATTGGAAGGTCTGCAACTGATCCTGGAGCCATGTGATCAGAAGGTCAGCCATAGATCCCTGAGGAATGTGATTGTAATGTGTGCAATAGATCCCAGAGGCGTGTATTGGAAGGTCTGTAATGCATCCCTGAGACGTGTAATGGAAGGTCTGCAATATATCCCTGAGGTGTGTGTTGGAACGTCTACAATAGATCCCTGAGGCGTGTGATTGTAAGGTCTACAATAGATCCCTGGGGCGTGTGATTGTAAGGTCTACAATAGATCCCTGAGGCATATGATTGTAAGGTCTACTATGGAACCCTGAGGCATGTGATTGTAAGGTCTACTATAGATCCCTGAGGCGTGTGATTGTAAGGTCTACTATAGATCCCTGAGGCGTGTGATTGTAAGGTCTACTATAGAACCCTGAGGCATGTGATTGTAAGGTCTACAATAGATCCCTGAGGCGTGTGATTGTAAGCTGTACAATAGATCCCTTAGCGTGTGATTGTAAGGTCTACAATAGATCCTTAAGGCTCACTTCTTCTGTCAGTTGCTCAGTGATCTGGGACTTCCCTTAACACAGACGGACATGGAGTGCTCCACATCCCATCTCTGGACTGGAGCCAGGGGTTTGAGGGAAAGCCCAGCCCTTGAGGAAAGATGCATTTCACGGGTGCCATAGGTAAGGCGTTTAGAAGGCTTACCTTTATATAAAGACTTATAGATGGGTAACAGAGAGTTATGGGAATGTTACCGCCTCCCCCAGGGGGTCTGAGTGACATCAAACAGACAATGAAAGCCAAAGTCAAGTTGTCTCCGATATCACTCCTGACGCCATCATTAAATCTTCAATTCCTAGCGTCAAGAAAACTACCAACAGTGGGGTCCCTTTAATGGGGGGATGGAAGGGTGGATTAATTATTAGAACTTTTGTGGAAGATCCTGCAGGACTAATATATTCCGTAGTGACTCCGATACCCTTTACCTCAGTGCAGCGCCTCGAGACCATGCCTAGTTATGGAAACAAAGATTTTAATGGGGTCAGAAGAAGGCAGAACACTTTCCTTGGTGACGTGCAATTGATAAATATTCACAGAAACCCGGTTTCCACACATTACCGTTTGTGCCCGATATGGTTTTATCACTAAAACTGCCCATTTCAATCTTTGGGGTGCTGTGTGTACATGCCAGTGGCACCACACCATGCTTAATACATTTGTGAGAGTGTGCTTCTAAGAGCCACACCGGCCATACACCACACCGTCACCTCACCACAGGCTACACCTGCCCTGTGTGGGGCACGTGGGGTTTGCACTATTCCCAGGACTTCAGCCATGCAGCATTGAAAGCAGCACCCCAGCAGCCCTGTTTATGCCCAGAGGGGTTTGAAGGCCTGGGCAAAGTGGGCTCTGGCCCAGGGCCCCAGCCCTTCAGGGGCCCCCGATAGAGCCAGCTCTGTTCTGCAGGGAGTCTTGCCTAGATGACCTGGGATAATTCTTAAATCGATAGCCCTTTATTTATTTTAGTGGGTGATATGTGGGAGTCTGTTACAGACATTTTAAAGAGAAATGTTTGTTTTTCCACACTCCCCAGCACCCATAAATAGTTTCTTTTAGATGAAAACAGGGACTCACACTTGAGAATTGGGAGGTGTCACAGAGATTATTTGCAGTAATGTTAGTGAGCTGCTGCTGTGTAATAATATTGAAAGCACCCGTCACTATCCCTGAATATTACATATAAACACATTTACAGTGTGCACCAGTGCGCCTGTGCCTGTCAGTGACCTGGCCAAGGAGGGCATGAAAGAGCTGAAAGTGGATCATAAATTCAAAGGGGGGACCCAAATTACGTTTGCCCCAGGGTCCTCGAAATTCTTAAGATGCCCCTGTAAGTTCACGACTGCAAGTTCCAAAATGCAAAGACACCTGCCCCAGACTGGATGGGTCACTCGGGCGTGGGTCTCGGAGACTGGAGAGGGCTGGTACCCCATGGGTTGGGCAGTGGGTCTGGGGGGAGGAAGGGGGGCAGGGGGCTCTAAAGGCGAGAACACCCCGAGATGTGAGCCCAGGGCTGCTCCCCGCTGCTAGGCCGCAGTGTACAAGTGTCTGGCCTGGATAACAACAAGTCTCGCAGCTCTCTGGCCCACCAGCAGACACCCAGGGACCGCCTGCCCCGGCAGGCCCAGCCCCGGGGCTGAGTGAAGGGGGTAAACAGGCCGTGCCACCCGTCCGGGAGGGTGCTGGTACCAGCTGCGATGGATGAGGGCGCTAGGCCCCTGCGGGGGAGCTGGCACCATGCCCAGCCCCAGGAAAGGTCACAGCCGCGCCTCACGCCATCCTGCGAGGAGGCACCAAGCGCCAACCGGGGCACTTCGCAGCACAGGGGCTCCTGGGCACTGGATTCCACAGAAGCAAGGGGGCTGCTGGTTACATTAAAAGGTCACCTGCACTCAGTGGGCGCCGCGAGACACTGATTACACTTCTGAAGCTGAGACAACTCAGTGGCCTGCAGCTCAGTGGGTGTCCAGACTCCACGAGGCAGAAACTGGGCCCTCGAGGCTCCTACAGGTGACCAGGGTTAGGGTGACCAGATGCTGAAAACCAAAAACCGGGGCCTTTAGCAAACATAGAAGGAGTGCACTTTCACACGAGCCGAGGGCCACAACACGACTCATGTCGACGGGCATCAACAGAGAAACACAAAAAGGCACGAGGGGGCGAAATTAAAGGCCCATTTTAAACCCAGCAGCATGGGGATATTTTTAAGCTGTGCTCCAAGAACAGCTGCAAACTCGTCCTGCGTTTGAGCACATAAAACCTGCCTCTCTATGTTTTCAATTCGATCTTCCCTATAAAAACCTCGACATGGGCTACATTTCTCAAAATCTGCCGAGACAGCTGGCGAAAGGCCTGGTGTGCCCTGGCAAATCCGGGACGCCTGGTCACCCTGGCAGGGGGCAAGGGATGTCCCTGACGCCCCTGGTGCTGTCACCCTGGCAGGGGCAAGGGATGTCACTGACGACCCTGGTGCTGGTCACCCTGGCAGGGGGCAAGGGATGTCACAGACGCCCCTGGTGCTGGTCACCCTGGCAGGGGGCAAGGGATGTCAGAGACCAGGCAGGGGGCAAGGGATGTCACAGACGCCCCTGGTGCTGTCACCCTGGCAGGGGGCAAGGGATGCCACTGACGCCCCTGGTGCTGGTCACCCTGGCAGGGGGCAAGGGATGTCACTGACGACCCTGGTGCTGGTAACCCTGGCAGGGGGCAAGGGATGTCACAGACACCCCTGGTGCTGTCCCAAGGCCGCACCAGATGTCTCTACTAATGATTGCACTCACAAAGGGAACATTCTGGACCAATCCAGGTCACCCAAACTGTAAGGGTGACCTGGACGTCCTAGTTTAATATATTTATTTTTAAATGGTATATTTAATAGTTAAACATTCCGTTGATTCACTCTTACAAAACATAGAGACACAGTGCCACCATGTAGTGGATGCCGAAAAATAATGCTGGTATTTAGAAGTATGTGCAGGCGGCGAACACAGCAAAACACCAGCAAAAATTAAGCACTGGTGCCACCCTTCTGAAAAAAGTGCAAGCCTTTGGCCCTCAGTGTTATGTGTATGCCCACTAGAAGTGGTCAAAACTGTGAGCAGCTGGGCCTGCTTCTGGTATTGCCCACCTGAAAGGTACCAGTGGGCTCCAGTATCTCACAGCAGGGCTCCAGGCGTACCATTCAGCTCCGGCAAGGCTCTGTTGCAATCGCAGAATCTCCACCGACTGAATACCCGAAAACGGCAGCACACTGCGCTTTCCCACTGTTCCCGGGGCTCAGAAGTCGCTGCATGAAGCCGCACCTGCAGGTTTTGAGTTTCACTCACCCCCTGGGCTCCCCGCTGCTGCTCCTTGCTCCTCTAGTGGTTCCCTGCTGCTGCTCCTTGCTCCTCTAGTGGTTCCCTGCTGCTGCTCCTTGCTCCTCTAGTGGTTCCCTGCTGCTGCTCCTTGCTCCTCTGGCGGGTTCCTCCTGCTGCTCCTTGCTCCTCGGCACTTCCCGCTGCTGCTCCTTTGGCAGCTCCCCACTGCTGCCGCTCCTTGCTCCTTGGCACTCTCCGCTGCTGCTCCTTTGGCAGCTCCCCACTGCTGCTGCTCCTTGCTCCTCGGCGCTCTCCACTGCTGCTCCTTTGGCAGCTCCCCGCTGCTGCTCCGTGCTCCTCGGCACTTCCCGCTGCTGCTCCTTTGGCAGCTCCCCGCTGCTGCTCCTTGCTCCTCCAGCGGTCCCCCGCCGCTGCTCCTTTGGCAGCTCCCCATTGCTGCTGCTCCTTGCTCCTCAGTGCTCTCCACTGCTGCTCCTTTGGCGGCTCCCCGCTGCTGCTCCTTGCTCCTCCAGCGGTCCCCCGCTGCAGCTCCTTTGGCAGCTCCCCATTGCTGCTGCTCCTTGCTCCTCAGTGCTCTCCACTGCTGCTCCTTTGGCGGCTCCCCGCTGCTGCTCCTTGCTCCTCCAGCAGTCCCCCGCTGCTGCTCCTTTGGCAGCTCCCCACTGCTGCTGCTCCTTGCTCCTCTGCGCTCTCCGCTGCTGCTCCTTTGCCGGCTCCCCACTGCTGCTCCTTGCTCCTCTGGTGGCTGCCCGTTGCTGCTCCTTGCTCCTTCAGCAGCTCTCTGCTGCTGCTCCTTGCTCCTCTGGTGGCTCCCCGCTGCTGCTCCTTTGCCGGCTCCCCACTGCTGCTCCTTGCTCCTCTGGTGGCTCCCCATTGCTGCTCCTTGGGCGGCTCTCTGCTGCTGCTCCTTTCTCCTCCAGTGGCTCGCCGCTGCTGCTCCTTTGGCCTCAGCGCTCCCCACTGCTGCTCCTTGCTCCTCCGGCAGTTCCCTGCTGCTCCTCCTCGCTCCTCTGGTGGCTCCCCATTGCTGCTCCTTCCTCCTTTGGCGGCTCTCTGCTGCTGCTCCTTGCTCCTTCAGCGGCTCTCTGCTGCTGCTCCTTTCTCCTCCAGTGGCTCACTGCTGCTGCTCCTTTCTCCTCCAGTGGCTCGCCGCTGCTGCTCCTTTGGCCTCAGCGCTCCCCACTGCTGCTCCTTGCTCCTCCGGCAGTTCCCCGCTGCTCCTCCTCGCTCCTCTGGTGGCTCCCCATTGCTGCTACTTGCTCCTTCAGCGGCTCTCTGCTGCTGCTCCTTGCTCCTCCAGTGGCTCACTGCTGCTGCTCCTTTGTCCTCGGCGCTCCTCACGGCTGCTCTTTGCTCCTCCGTCAGTTCCCCGCTGCTGCTCCTTGCTTCTCTGGCGGCTCCCCGCTGCTACTCCTTGTTCTTTTGGCGGCTCCCCGCTGCTGCTCCTTGCTCCTCGGGCCTCCCGGTTACTGCTCCTTGCTCCTTTGGTGGCTCCCTACGGCTGCTCCTTGCTCCTCCAGCAGCTCCCCGCTGCAGCTCCTTGCTTCTTGGCGCTCCCTGTGCTGCTCCTTCTCTCTGTAGATGTTTTATGCCTCTTTTTGTGTTTACTCTCTTATTCTCCTAGAGGTGTGCCTCTCTCTGTTAGTGTCTCGTGATTCTTTTTGTTGATTTTTTATGCCTCTTTTTGTGTTTTATTCTCCTGATTGTTGGTGTTGTGAACCTCTCCCTGTTAGTGTCTCATGATTCTCTCTGTTGATGTATTAAGCCTTTTTTTGTTTTTTTATTCTTCGGGCGGTGTTGTGTGCCTCTCTATTTGGTGTTTGTTGGAAATGGCCCTTTTTGCAGGGTTATCCCCAAACTTTTTGCCTTCTTCCTCCTATTTGTTCATGGCTGTTGTTGCTGGTTTATTGTCTCTGCACACTTTACCACTGCTACTCAGTGCAAAAGTGCAAGTGCTCCCTATGGAAATTGTGCTGTTGATTGGTTTATCCATGATTGGCATATTTGATTTACTTGTAAGTCCCTATTACAGTGCACTAGAGGTGCCCAGGGCCTGTAAATCAAATGCTACTATTGGGCCTGCAGCACTGGTTGTGCCACCCACATTAGTAGCCCTATAAACATGGCTCAGACCTGCCACTGCAGTGTCTGTGAGTGCAGTTTTAAACTGCCAATTCGACTTGGCAAGTGTACCCACTTACCAGGCGTAAACCTTCCCATTTACTATATGTCAGGCACCCCTAAGGTAGGCCCTAGGTAGCCCCAGGGGCAGGGTGCAGTGTATGCTTAAGGTAGGACATATACTAGTGTGTTTTACATGTCCTAACAGTGAAATACTGACAAATTCGGTTTTCACTATGCAAGGCCTCCCTCTCATAGGTTAACATGGGGGCTGCTTTAAAATATGCTTAAAGCACAGATTTTCCTTGAGCACAGATAAAAATGTGGAGTTAAGGGTCTCTGACCTCACAATGTAAAAATACATCTTTTATTGAAGTTGGTTTTTAAATTGTCTGTTTGAAAATGCCACTTTAAGAAAGTAGGCATTTTCATGCTTAAACCATTCTCTGACTCTACCTGTTTGTGGATTCCCCGTCTGGGTCAGTTTGACAGTTGGGCTGTTCACCCCTCTCCTTTAGACAGTGACACAAAGGGGGCTGGGGTGTAGCCTGCATATCCTGCTGCTTCTGTATGTTTCATGTACATGTGTGCATCCTCATACAAGCAGTCTGAGTGTGTGTTGTTGAATAAGGCTGAAGGAAGGGATGGATAAACGAAAAGAGAATGCAGACTAAGGATAAGAGACTCACTATAAAATAGTTTTATTCTACTTTGATGAAGCAGATCTTCTCTGGAACCATGGTCCAAGGCTGAGTGATGGTTGCAGAGGGAATCTCAGCCTTGTCCCTCCCTCTATGGACCTATGGACCAAGGGGTTCCAGGAGACAGGAGTGGTCCTTCTAAAGTAGATGATGAGTCTGAAAACCAGACCTGATGAGGCCAAGCAAACATCCTGGGCTGTCCCCGATGTTCTGTAGGACCCTCGGGGTCTGGGCACCCGAGGAAAGGAATCTTTCATTAATGGGCCCATCCATTCCAACATCATGCCCTCCAGTAGAGATCTGGGCTCCTGTCCACCCAGAAGCCAATCTGAAGGCATTTTATATTTAGAGGAATCACAAAGGCATCTTCGGTCGGGTGATCCTAGCCCTCGAGAATAGACTTGAAGACATCTTGACATGTTGGAGAAATTGCCACTCGTGAATGGAATGGAGACATCTGCACCAGATGCCGTCTCTGGGGTGCTGCAAGGCTCGTTCCCAGGGAGCCGGAGACATCCTCAGGGGTGCAGGAGTAAATGCGCCCTTGGTTTCTGGTACGGAGGAGGACTGTGGTGCTGTTGTATAAATTATTGCCACGCTGGATCTCTCCACTGGTGGGAAGGCCTGCCATGCCACTGCGGCATGTTTATGTGGAGAGACTATGGGCCTCATTAGGACCCTGGTGGTACAGAACCGCCAGGGCCAACAGGGGCGGGAGCACCGCCGACAGGCCGGCGGTGCTCCCTTGGGCATTCCGACCGCGGCGGTAACGCCACGGTCGGACCGGGACAACTGGCGGTCTCCCGCCAGTTTCCCGCTGCCCAAATGAATCCTCCAAGGCGGCGCAGCATGCTGCGCCGCCTTGGGGATTCTGACACCCCCTACCGCCATCCTGTTCCTGGCGGTTCGCCCGCCAGGAATAGGATGGCAGTAGGGGGTGTCGCGGGGCCCCTGGGGGCCCCTGCAGTGCCCATGCCAATGGCATGGGCACTGCAGGGGCCCCCGTAAGAGGGCCCCGCTAGTATTTCACTGTCTGCATAGCAGACAGTGAAATACGCGACGGGTGCAGTAGCACCCGTCGCACCTTCCCACTCCGCCGGCTCGATTACGAGCCGGCTTCATCGTGGGAAGGTTGTTTTCCCCTGGGCTGGCGGGCGGCCTTTTGGCGGCCGCCCGCCAGCCCAGGGGAAAACTTGGAATACCCTCCGCGGTCTCTGGACCGCGGAGCGGTATTTTGGAGGGGGGAAGTCTGGCGGGCGGCCTCCGCCGCCCGCCAGACTTAGAATGAGGGCCTATTTGTCCCACCAGGTGCTACTGTGCAGTTAGCCACAAGAAGCCCCCACATGAATGTGGGGAGCATATGCAGTGCTTAATTTGTAAATATTAACTGCCGGAGCCGCATCATTTGTTCAGAAGCTGCTGCCATGCTGCGGGGGGTTGGGGCAGAATACGAAGGCTGCATAGTCCTGATTGCACCTCGTGCACCCCCTGATACTTCCTGCCTCTTTGTCTTACCCCTGTACGTCCTTTTCGTCACTGCTTTCTCATTTTGTCACTGTTTTTCCATCTTTCTCTTCCTCCCCCCTTATGTTTTGCTCTCTCTTGTTCTGGGTCGAAGTCTGATGAGGAACAGTAAGTGCCAGTGGTTATATGTCAGAACTGTGAGTGCTTAAAGCAGCCAATGGCTCAACAACGAGGTCGGAACAACGACCTCGTTCTTATCAGTAATGCCTTTACCACGAATGCGTTTACAACGATTTTCCGTTGTAAACGCATCCCTGGCAAAGGCATTAGTGATCAGCATGCACGGTTCCAGCATGCCTTCCCCCTAGCCCCCGCCCCCAAAAATTACCATGACCCCCCATCCCCACAACTACCCCAACCCCCCACCCCCAAAATTACCACAACCCCAACCCCCTCCCCTAAAACCTAAACACCACAACCCCACAACCCTCCCCTTAAACCTAAACCCTGACCCAGCTAAACCCTAATCACCCCCAGCACCCCACCCCAAAAACTAAAAATACCCCGAGTTCCCACCCCGCCCCAAAAAGCTAAACACCCATCCCCCCAACCCACCCCTTAAACCTAAACCCTGACCCCCGTCACCCCCAAACCCTAATCACCCCGAGACCCCACCCCACCCCTCCACCCCAAAAAACCAGCCCCAGTCCCAGCCCAACTTACCTCCTCGTTCATCGCGTCGACTCCGACTCCCTTCCTCTGTACTATAATCACACATGTACGTGGTTCAGACATGCGTGGTTAAGGTACCAAAACCAGGAAATTGTGGAAAACGAAAGCATTGCTTCGCTTTCGTTTTTTGCGACTTCGTGGTTTCAGAGTCGTTGTTCCGGGTGTTTCCCGTGCCAGTGCCCACAGGTGAGTGTTGGTGCCCCACCGGCTACCACAGGGTCACGTGAGCACTGCATATGCCCCCCATTGGAAGGCAGGTGGAGAACAGAGATGGCAGAACTGAGAGCTGCTTGGACTGCTGCCCAGTCGGTGGTCACAGTGCTCCTCCTGGTGGAATTAGTGGGAACACCTGTGAGACCTATCACGGGGTATACCATGCCATTTCTCTGGGACAAGGGCATTTAACACATGCGGAACTAAGCATGGCGTATACCAGCCAGGTTCTATGAGACTCACGGTCAGTCAACACACATGGAACCAACGATGACAGTGGTTCCCAACCTGTGGTCCGGGGACCCCTGCGAGTCCGCAAAGCCTACTCAGAGGGGCCGCTAATGCTTAGAAAATCAAAAATATTAACAGATTAATAAATGGGTACATAAATTAAAAGTAACAAAATGTAAATATCATCATTTTAAAATGTTCTACAAATGTAGAGGAATTTAAAATTGGTGTCTAAAAATTAAGTTAGTGCCCTCGTTTTGATTAGTGAAAGCAGGACAAGTGGTTCAAACAGAATGTAGTATGGACGACTAGTGGCCTTAACTGAATTTAGAAAAGATTCAACCTTCCCATGAAAATTTTGATTTTTTAAAATATTTGTTTGTAAATTAAATTAGTAGTTACATTTTTTTTTTTGTATTTGTTTGATAAATGCTTGTTTCTGAATTTTTTGTGTTTATCGTTTTGCGGTTCAAAACATTAAAAATGCCTAGGCTGGTGTCCCCGGCTTCAAGTAATGACTTAGTGGGGGGTCCCCAGATGCCAATAGTGATTCATTGGAGTCCCTGGGTTCCGGTAATGATTAAGTGGGGGACCTCAGGAGTGAAAAGGTTAAAAACCACTGACCTATGGTATACCAGACCTGTTCTCCGGCGTCTGCAATACTGAAGAGAAGTATTGGAACCTATCAATGGGATATGTGTCAGGTCAAGTCCCCAGGGCCAGTGAGATTCAAGGGTAATTTTTGATCTGGCACGGGGTATATGAGTCAGTGAGATTCAAGGGTAGTTTTTGAACCTAGCACGGGATGTATCAGGCCAGTTCACTGGAACCTGTTAGACTCAAGGGCAATCACCACATGTCAAACCTAGCACAGTATATATCCGGCCAGATCTCCAGGCTCTGTGAGGCTCAGGGTAGGCAGGCAATCCTTGTGACATCTGTTGATGGTGTCCTTCAAAGCGCAGGAAAGAGACACTACTGCAAGCTCACAGACTGCAAGCACCTCCTGTATGGCTTTGAATTTCAGGGTGGCAGAGCTGCACAGTCAGGTGTACCCCTGTAGTGTGGCTGGGGAGCTGAACATCTACTTCAGGTGGCTCCACCGTTGCTCACACTATCTCTAAACTCCAAGCAGAGTTACTCCTATAAGAAAAAGATGTGACTTTATTTATATCAATCAATAAATAGATCCAGGATTTGTAAAGTGCCGCAAATCACCAATGACGGTCTCAAGGCGCTGGATTGTAGGCACAGGGAGATTAAGGACCTGATTTAGATCTTGGCAGAGGGGTTATTCTGTCACAAACCTGACAGATATCTCAGATGTTAGATTACAGACTCCAGAGGATATTATGGGATCCTAATACAGCGGGTGGGATATTGAGGATTCCCTGCAGCCAAGTTCTAAACCAGGCCCTAAGTGATTTATCCAGAATCACAGGTGGAGATTAAGTGATTTGCCTGGAATCACACAGGAAATTAAGGGCGTCGTTACGACCCCGGCGGTCGGTGTGATAGTGATGGTACATACCTCCACTATTATGACAATGGCAGTTTGGACAAAGCCAAACCGCCAAGTTAACACACCGACCGCCACGGCTACAGTCTCCAGCCCAGCGGTCGTTACTAGGCCATCCATGGCATTTTGACCCCACCCACTGGCATGGTTTCTGTGGTTTCTGAACCGCCACGAAAACCAGGGCGGTAGGCACTATCAGTGCCAGTGAATTCCTTCCCTGGCACTGATAGGGGTCTCCTCTGCCCCTCTCCCCCTCCCCAGAGCTCTCCCCCACCCGCTCCCTCCCCCTCCCGATCCCCCAACATATACACACATACACGCACATACATACACACCCATACACACATGCATACCCACATTCACCCATGCATACATACATTCATACACACTCACAGCAACACTCACTACCATACATCCAGGCACACACGCAATCACACGACACAACAGGCACGTACACTCACACCAATTCATGCACACACTCATTACACCCTCATGCACACATACAAACACAGTCACACCCACACACGCACACCACACCCCCCACACCCCTCTCCTGTCAGAGAACCTGACTTATCTGGTTGCAGGGGCTCCTCCGGCAGACGGGACGCGGCACTGCTGCCAGCAACAGCGTCTGCCCGAAAACCACCGCCAGGCCGTATCATGGCACATGATACGGTAGGCGGTGTTTTGCTGGCGTGGCGCTGCTGCTGGCAGCAGCACCACCTTTCCGCCGCCCGCCACCATGACTGTCGTCGGAATTCCGCCAGCCTTCTGGCAGAATTCCAGCTATGGTCATAATGGCATGGACGGTTGGTAGCCACGGTGATGGTATGTTGGTGGCCGTCACCGTGGCGGTAGGCAGCATTTGCCTCCAATGTCATAATGAGGGCCTAAGTGATTTACCCAGAATCACACAGGGAGATTAAGTGATTTACCCAGAATCACACAGGGAGATTAAGGGGGTCATTACAACCGCCCGCCAAGTTGTAACCGCCGTGCGGCCGCCAATGCGGCCGCACTCCCGCGGTGCCCATTATGACATCCCCGCTGGGCCGGCGGGGATGTGGGCCGCAACATGGGAGCTGGCTCAAAATGGAGCCAGCGGTGTTGCGGCCGTGCGACGGGTGCAGTTGCACCAGTCACGCTTTTCACTGTCTGCTATGCAGACAGTGAAAAGCTGCACGGGGCCCTGTCAGGGGGCCCCACGGCTCCCCGTACCGCCAGCCTTTTCCTGGCAGTTCAAACCGCCAGGAAAAGGCTGGCGGTAGGGGGACTCGTAATCCCCTGGACAGCGCTGCAAGCAGCGCTGCCCTGGCGGATTATCACCGCCGGGGCAAATGTGGCGGTAAACCCCTCTGAAGCTCCGCCAGCCTGTTGGCGGTGCTTCAGCCAAAACAGCCCTGCCGTTCTTGGACCGCCAGGGTTGTAATGAGGGCCTAAGTGATTTACCCAGAATCACACAGGGAGATATAGGGGGTCATTACAACATTGGCGGGCGGCAACTGCACTCCTGCGGTGTCCATTATGACATCTCCGCTGGGCCGGCGGGGATGTGGGCCATAACATGGGAGCCGGCTCCAAATGGAGCCGGCGGTGCATCCGTCTGCTATGCAGACAGTGAAAAGCTGCACGGGGCCCTGTCAGACCGCCAGGAAAAGGCTGGCAGTAGGGGGACTCGTAATCCCCTGCAAGCAGTGCTGCCCTGGTGGATTATCACCACCGGGGCAAATGTGGCAGGAAACTGCCGGCCCCGGAGGTGCGGCCCCGGAGGTGCGACCGCGGCGCTACTGCCGCGGTCGTAATCCCCTCTGAAGCACCGCCAGCCTGTTGGCGGTGTTTCAGCCAAAACAGCCCTGGCGGTCTTGGACCGCCAGAGTTGTAATGAGGGCCTAAGTGATTTGCCTGGAATCACACAGGGAGATTAAGGTGGTCATTACAACCCTGGCGGTCGGTGTTAAAGACCGCCAACAGGCTGGTGGCAAAAAACGTGCAATTACGACCGTGGCGGAAACCACCAACAAAGACAGCCACTTTAACACTCCAACCGCCACGGCGGTACAAACAACCAGCGCAGCGGTCACCGCCAACAGACAGGCGGGAGACAATGTACCACCCACACTATTATGACAGGCCAATCCGCCACCTTTTCCGGGGCGGATTCTCCGCGGATAAAAACACGACGGAAACAGGAATCCAGAAGGAAAAACGCTCACCTCTACACACTCCACGAGGAACGAGGACGCATTGGACCCGGAACTCCAAATTCTCCTTGCAATAGTCTTCCTGCTCCTCTACCAGGAGCACGAATGCCGGCGGCGAAGACCACAGTGAGTACTGCACCTATGACACAGGGGAGGGGGAGGCAAAAAACAGTGACACACACACGCAACACCCCCACCTTCACCCACTACAACACACACACTAATGCATATCAATGCATCACAGTTGCACCCCCCAAATCCCCGGAAAAATGCAAAGACAATAGATAATGAGTGTAACCATTGGAATATATTAAAAGCAAGTAGGCAGAAATATATATATACACCATGTACATAATATATACCAAGCATAGTAGTCCAGGTAGTGCTCTGAGAAAGCCCGTGGAACACTGGGACCACACGGTATGGGCGAGGCCCACACAAGATCCCCGACCATGACGGAGAGAATATTGCAGGGGCATCAGACAGCAACTAAACAGGCACCTCAGGGGGAGGGAAAGGGGGGGCACCTCAGCCGCTTGAGTGCACGATGCCAAATCCACGAGGGGACCACATGCCCACTGTTCAATCCTGGGGAGTGCAAAGCCACAGTCTCTCAAGTCTCTACAGTGGGTGGTTTGCACACTGTTCAATCCTGGGGAGTGCAAAGCCACAGTCTCTCAAGTCTCTACAGTGGGTGGGTTGCCCACTGTTCAATCCTGGGGAGTGCAAAGCCACAGTCTCTCAAGTCTCTACAGTGGGTGGGTTGCCCACTGTTCAATCCTGGGGAGTGCAAAGCCACGGTCTCTCAAGTGGATCACAGTCCCCACTCGTTCTGGAGGGGGCTTTGTGCCCAGAGTGCTTCATCCTGCTGAGGACAGAGGGAGTGGATGCCTTTCTCAACTGGTTCTGGAGGGGGCCTTGTGCACAGAGTGCTTCATCCTGCTAAGGACAGAGGGAGTGGATGCCTTTCTCCACTGGTTCTGGAGGGGGCATGGTGTCAGAGTGCTTCACCCTGCTAAGGACAGAGGGAGTGGATGCCTTTCTCCACTGGTTCTGGAGGGGGCTTTGTGCCAAGAGTGCTTCATCCTGCTAAGGACAGAGGGAGTGGATGCCTTTCTCCACTGGTTCTGGAGGGGGCATGGTGCCCAGAGTGCTTCACCCTGCTCAGGACAGAGGGAGTGGATGCCTTTCTCCACTGGTTCTGGAGGGGGCTTTGTGCCCAGAGTGCTTCATCCTGCTAAGGACAGAGGGAGTGGATGCCTTTCTCCACTGGTTCTGGAGGGGGCATGGTGCCCAGAGTGCATCATTCACCCCGTGACGGACTCAGTTGCTTCAGTGCCCTTGCAGCTCATGGGCCAGCGGTGCTTGAGATGGCAGTGCCCTGTTCAGCGGTGCTTGAGATGGCGGTGCCCTGTTCAGCGGTGCTTGAGATGGCGGTGCCCTGTGCAGCAGTGCTTGAGATGGCGGTGCCCTGTTCAGCGGTGCTTGAGATGGCGGTGCCCTGTTCAGCGGTGCTTGAGATGGCGGTGCCCTGTGCAGCGGTGCTTGAGATGGCGGTGCCCTGTTCAGCGGTGTCTGAGATGGCGGTGCCCTGTTCAGCGGTGCTTGAGATGGCGGTGCCCTGTGCAGCGGTGCTTGAGATGGCGGTGCCCTGTGCAGTGGTGCTTGAGATGGCGGTGCCCGGTGCAGCGGTGCTTGAGATGGCGGTCTCCATTGCAGGGTCTCAGCTGCTGGTGGTCCTTCATGGCCCAGCGGGCCTTTTGCTGGCGGTCCTTCATGGCCCAGCGGGGCTTTTGCTGGCGGTCCTTCATGGCCCAGCGGGGCTTTTGCTGGCGGTCCTTCATGGCCCAGCGGGGCTTTTGCTGGCAGTCCTTCATGGCCCAGCGGGCCTTTTGCTGGCGGTCCTTCATGGCTCAGCGGGGCTTTTGCTGGCGGTCCTTCATGGCCCAGCAGGGCTTTTGCTGGCGGTCCTTCATGGCCCAGCGGGGCTAGTGCTGGCGGTCCTTCATGGCCCAGCGGGGCTAGTGCTGGCGGTGGCCTCCTGGCCAGGTGGGCTGGTGCTGGCGGTGGCCTCCTGGGCAGCTGGGCTAGTGTTGGCAGTGGCCTCCTGGGCAGCTGGGCTGGTGCTGGCCTCCTGGCCAGGGGGGCTGGTGCTGGCGGTGGCCTCCTGGGCAGGTGGGCTGGTGCTGGCAGTGGGCTCCTGGGCAGCTGGGCTGGTGCTGGCGGTGGCCTCCTGGGCAGCAGGGCTGGTGCTGGCGGTGGCCTCCTGGGCATCGGGGATGATGGCGAACTTCTCCGCCGTGCTGCTCCTCCCAGACTTGCTGGGTTTCTTGAGGCACTTCCCCACCTTGGAAGGTTTCACAGCTGACTCCACACTCCCACCTGTACCCCCGGGAGCGGCTTTGGTGGCTGGAGTCTTCCCCCTCTCCCGCCGGGCACTGGCCAACTTCTGATGCTTCACAGGTGAGGGACTGTCTGTGCTGTGGCTCCGTGCCACACTGGCTGACCTGGTGGCCAGTGCACTCCAGATTCCGGTGACTACAGGCACCACTGGTCCCAGAGATGTTGTGGCTGAGGTGCTAGTTCGGGACCTATGAGATGGGCGGGGTGGGGGAGGCATGGGAAAGAGGTCAAGGTTGGACAGGAAACGTTTTTTGGACACACTGGGACGGGTAGCTGGAGGGGATTTGGGAGTGGATGAAGAGGTGGTGGTTGTAGGAGGTGTACGTTTGGTGACTTTGGGTGAAAGTGCATGCGCTGGAGGCTGTCGTGAGGTGGATGGCTGTTGGGTGGGTGTGTGCCTGCGTTTGTGTATCTTGGGAGGGGGCATCACAGACACACTGGGAGAGGACACAGGGGACGTGTGAATGGTAGCGGGGTGGTGACTGCATGTGAGCGGGGTGTGGTGGTGGGTGTGCTGGAGAGGGACGTAGTGGCTGTAGAGGTAGTGCATGCAGATGTGAGTGTAGATGAGACTGGGAGGGAGGAGGGAGACGAGGAGGAGGGGGACACAGTGGAGGCAGTGGATGTTGGTGTGTCTGCATGTGTGTGATGCTTGCGTGAATGCCTGTGGGATGTGTGGTGCTTATGTTTGTCTGATCTTCCCTTGTGTGTTGACGTGTGTGCATGTTGGTCTGTAGGTGTGCTTGGGATAGGCTGAGGTACAGGGGATTGGGTCGGGTGGAGGAAGTTGGAGGGGGGAGGCTAGAGACGGGGACAATGGCTGCCATCAGTGCTGAGGCCAGAGTCTGAAAAGCTCGCTGAAGGGCCGCCTGACCAGAATGCATGCCCTCCAAGATGCATTGGTTTGTTGCAACTGCCTCTCTACACCCTGAATGGCATTCAAAATGGTAGACTGCCCAACAGTGAGGGACCTGAGGAGGTCAATGGCCTCCTCACTGAGGGCAGCAGGGGTGACTGGGGCAGGGCCTGAGGTGCCTGGGGCGAAGGTGATGCCCACCCTCCTGTGTAAGCGGGCATGGGGCAAAGGCTGAGGGGCTGCTGGGAGGGCAGTGCTGGTAGGGGGGGTGGCGGCTGTACCAGTAGATGCGGGGGGCACAGATGTTGCCGCCACCACAAGGTAGCTCCCAACAGAGGACGAGTCTGTGTCGCTGGTGTCAGCTCCTGCCCCCGCCATGGAGCTCCCCTCGCCCTCCGTCTCATTGGTGAATTCAGACTACGTAGTGTCGCCCTCCAGGGCCATGTGGGATTTAGCTCCCTCGTGCTCCGGTGCCACTGCTCCTCCGCCTGATGATGCTAATGCACACAAGAACAAGGAGATCACAAAGGGAGGGGGGAAGACAGAAGAAAGACATGTTGAGTGCATGCATTACCGCTACCGTTGGCGGACACGACAGAGACAGAAGCCCCCTGCACTACGCTGCGCTCTTGGGCTTCACTGTTCAATTCCTGGGAAATGGCCTACAAGGCTATGGACGACATCTGCACACATAGATGATACAGGGGCATGACTAGGTGTACTTGGCACTCTACAGAGGTGGGGTGGGGTGCCACATGGCCTGCCTTACGGAGGGGCCTTGCCTACGGAACTCGCCCTGGCCTAGGGAAACCCACAGCCCACCTCCCCCACCCAGACCCCTCCACTGCGCGCAAAGTCAGCAGAATGCAAGTGTACCCACCCCCTTGTGGCTGCTGTGATGCCCTCAAGTGCCCATCCAACTCCGGGTAGGCCACTGCCAGGATCCTGAACATCAGGGGGGTCACGGTGTGACGGGCACCCCTCCCACGTTGGGAGGCCATCCCCAGCTGAGCCTCCGCCGTCTTCTTGCTCCAGCGGCGAATGTCCTCCCATCTTTTCCGGCAGTGGGTGCTCCGTCTGTGGTAGACCCCCAGGGTCCAGACGTCCTTGGCGATGGCACGCCAAATATCTTTTTTCTGGTGGGTGCTGACGTACATGAAATGTACAGGGGAAAAAGAGAAGTTATTACCAACTGCACCGTCAAAGTGTTTGGCCCCCATCCCTACCCTTACCATGTGGCACATGCATTCACCGTCTTTCATGCATGCAGCACTCTCCCCCTTTCCTTCTTACATCCAGCCCTCTCCACACAGGTATAGCCCATACAACATGCTCCCTGTGTACTTACCTGTTTGTCTGGAGAACCGTAGAGTAGCGTGTACTGGGGGAGGACCCCATCCACGAGCTTCTCCAACTCCTCCGATGTGAAGGCAGTGGCCCTTTCCTCAGACACTCGAGCCATTGTCTCTTCCAGACCAAGGTCACAGCAGCACTTGCAGTGTAGGTCCTCTCCTGTCGAAGATCAGGTATCGAGTGATTGAACAGATCGAAAATAGCGATCACGTCCGCGGCGGTGTGTACCGTCACCACCGGCGTACATCGTCATTGGCTCCTGGGACCCATAGGGTCCAATGTTAACCAATGCAGCATTGCGCCGCGGTCTTCGACCGCCTACTGCGACGGTGTACAACGCCAGCGCAGTTACCTCACATCCCATTGTCCCACTTTAGAGGTCAGGCAGCCGCCATTTCAGGGGACAACATGGCTTCATTTTCAACTGCGTCACACAGACCTAGGCCTAGACTCAAAACACATACAGGCCACCTTTTGTGTATGATTGGTGCTCTGGGTAAACTGTGGGTACGTACCTTTGAGTTGTTTGACTCTGTGGTCGCTGTTGTCCTTCATAGGCACCGTCCGCTGGGACATGTGAGGAGATGGCGGCATCCTCCGGTGTACCGACCGTTGGTGGACCTGTTGACAATGGAGGAGTGACATGTGATTATCCCATACATTCCTGACCGTGCCACAATCCAGGAACTGTGTACCCAGTTGGAGCCAGACCTGATGTCAGCAAGCCGCCATCCCACAGGAATCCCCCCTCAAGTGCAGGTGCTGTCAGTGCTCCATTTCCTTGCAAGTGGGTCTTTTCAAACAACTGTGGCCATGGCATCAGGGATGTCCCAGCCTGTGTTTTCCAACGTATTGTGCAGAGTGTTATCTGCCCTTCTGAAACACATGCAGAGCTACATTGTTTTCCCTCAGGTGGAGGATTTGCCTACAGTGAAAGGTGATTTCTATGCCCTGGGACACATCCCCAACATCATAGGTGCCATTGATGGGACACATGTGGCGTTGGTCCCCCCCCCCACAGGAGTGAACAGGTGTACAGAAACCGGAAGAGTTATCATTCTATGAATGTACAGATGGTATGTTTGGCCGACCAGTACACCTCCCATGTGAATGCCAAGTTCCCTGGCTCAGTGCATGACGCCTACATCCTGTGGAATAGCAACATCCCTTATGTGATGGGTCAACTCCAGAGGCACCGTGTGTGGCTATTAGGAGAGCACCTGGAAGCTAGTCAGTGAGAACGGTTGTCTGGGTCTGGGGATATCCCTCCAGGTTAGTGTGTGTTTAACAGTTGCCCCTCGCCATTTGCAGGTGACTCTGGTTACCCCAACCTGTCATGGCTACTGACCCCAGTGAGGAATCCCAGGACAAGGGCAGAGGAACGCTACAATGAGGCCCATGGGCGAACTAGGAGGGTGATCAAGCGGACCTTCGGCCTCCTGAAGGCCAGGTTCCGGTGCCTCCATATGACAGATGGATCCCTATTCTACTCACCAAAGAAGGTGTACCAGATCATCGTGGCCTGCTGTATGCTTCATAACTTGGCATTGCGACAACAGGTGCCTTTTTTGCAGGAGGATGGTCCAGATGGCGGTGTTGAGCAGCTGTGGAGCCTGTGGACAGTGAAGACGAGGAAGCAGAGGAAGAAGACATGAACAACAGGGACTCAGTGATCCAGCAATATTTCCAGTGAGACACAGGTAAGAGTACAGACCTGCCTACTACACGTACTTTAACACTACTACCTCTCTACTGTCTGTCATTTTCACCCAGTGTATGGTCACTGAGTTGTCACTTTCCCTTACTATTTCACAGATGTGTGTCCCACTGTGTGACATCTCCTTAGATTCCTTATGGACTAGAGCTGTGTGACATAGGTATGCTGACATTACAGTTGAAAGAGCATTTTGTCACTGTAATTGCTAATACACTATTTTGAATTCACAGACAGACTCCAGATTGTTTTGTGCTTTAAGTGTGTTTATTTAAGTGCTCAATATTGGAGGGGATAGTAAAATGGTGAGGGGTGATGGCGGAGGAATGTCCATGGCAGAGTCCAGTCTATTAGTCTCACAGGTGCATTGCCCTTATGGGCATAGGAAGTGGAGCTGGGGCAGTATGGACAGGGTGACAAAGTGGGACAGTAGGATGACAATCAGGGTGGTCTCATTTCTTGGCAGGGGACTTGGCATCGTGCTCTGTCTTTGTCCTGGATCTCAGGGACCATTTGCGGGGTGGTTCTCCCTCTGCAGGGGGTGGGGTGCTGGTGTGGTGGTCCTGTGGCTGGTCGTCCTGTCCACTAGCGCCGGCGGAGGTGGTGGGCAGTTCATCGTCCATGCTAGTGTAAGGGGCCCCTTGTAGTGCCACAGTGTCCCTCCTGGTGTTGAGTACTTCCTTCAGCACCCCTACAATGGTGCCCAGATTGGAGCTGATGGTTCTGAGTTCCTCCCTGAAACCCATATACTGTTCCTCCTGCAGGCGCTGGGTCTCCTGAAACTTGGCCAGTACCGTTGCCATCGTCTCCTGGGAGTGGTGGTAGGCTCCCATGATGGAGGAGAGGGCCTCGTGGAGAGTGGGTTCCCTTGGCCTGTCCACCCCCTGTCGCACAGCAGCCCTCCCAGTTCCCCTGTGTTTCTGGGCCTCCGTCCCCTGGACTGTGTGCCCACTACCACTGCCCCCATGTCCCTGCTGTTCTTGGGGTGGTGGGTTATCCTGGGTTCCCTGTAGTGGTGGACACACTGCTGATTGACGTGTCCTGAGGACGGAGGTATGGGCCCGCTGGGTGGGTTCTGTGCTGGTGTTTCCAGAGGGGGGAAGGTCTGTGGTGGCCTGTGACTGGGTGAGGGGAACCGACTGTCCCGAGGTCCCCGATGGGCCGGGCTGGTCATCTAGATCCAGTTGGACAGAGCTGCTGTCATCACTGTGGGCCTTTTCTGTTGGTGGTGTGGACCCTCCTGTCCGGTGACGTTGGGTAGGGGTCCTGCAGGGGTATAAAAGGATGGTTATTACATCTGTGTGTGTCATGGTGTGCAATGGGTGGGTGACCGTGTACCCCAGTGCTAGCATTCCTGTGTGGGACCTGATGATGGTGATGATGGTTTAGGGGGTTGTATGGGTATGTGCAGTGGCCATGCTTTGGTGATGTGTGTCCATGCTTTGTTGTTGCATGCAGGGCTTGGTGTTGGGATGGGTGGTTTGTGATGTTGGGACATATGTGAGGAGTTGAGGTGCTGGGGGTGAGGGCGGCAGTATGTGATAGCATGCAGGTAGGGTGGGGGATGTAATAATTAAGATTTGTCTTACCAGAGTCCATTCCTCCACCTACTCCTGCGAGGCCCTCAGGATGCAGAATCGCCAAGACCTACTCCTCCCATGTTGTTAGTTGTGGGGGAGGAGGTGGGGGTCCGCCGCCAGTCCGCTGAACCGCCAGGTGGTGTCTGGAGACCACGGAACGCACCTTCCCCCGTAGGTCGTTCCACCTCTTCCTGATGTCATCCCGATTTCTTGGGTGCTGTCCCACTGCGTTGACCCTGTCCACTATTCTTCGCCATAGCTCCATCTTCCTTGCAATGGAAGTGTGCTGCACCTGTGCTCCGAATAGCTGTGGCTCTACCCGGACGATTTCCTCCACCATGACCTTGAGCTCCTCCTCAGAGAAACTGGAGTGTCTTTGCCGTGCCATGGGGTGGTGTAGGTGATGTGTGAGGTGGAGTGTGTGGTGATAAGTGTGGTGATATGTAGTGGTGTGTTGTGTGAGGTGCGTGGAAGTTGTGTGGGTGATGGTGTTATGTGCCTGTGGATGCTGTTGTTCTTGCTGGTGGTCTCTCTCTCTGGCCTTCTTTCTGAATTTTTTGTCGTGGGGGTTTGTGGGTGATGTAGGTGTGTGTTTTATATTGTAATGGGTGTGTGGGAGTGGTGTGTGTATGTGTATCAGGTGTGTGTATTTCGAATTGTCCAATGTGGTAGTGTTTTGTATGTGTGTGTGTATTTTGAGCGCTGCGGTGTGTACCGCCAATGGAATACCACAGTTGAAAGACCGCCGCGTGGATTCGTGTGTCGTGTTAGTGTGGGCATATTCCTGTTGGTGTGACGGTGGAGGTTTTGTTCTCGCTAGTTTATCACTGACCTTTGGTGTGGCGGACTTGTGTGGGTGTCTGAATTTTGGCGGATTCCGAAATGTGGGTCATAATAGCTGTGGCGGAAAAACCGCGGCCGCGGCGGTGTGTTTGCGGTCTTCTGCACGGCGGTAAGCGGCTTTTACCGCCAATGTTGTAATGACCCCCTAAGTGATTTACCCAGAATCACACAGGGAGATTAAGTGATTTGCCCAGAATCACACAGGGAGATTAAGGGGGTCATTCTGACTTTGGCGGGCGGCGGAGGCCGCCCGCCAAAGTCCCGCCGTCAGAATACCGCGGCACGGTCAAAAGACCGCCGCGGTAATTCTGAGTTTCCTGCTGGGATGGCGGGCGACCGCCAGAAGGCCGCCCGCCAGCCCAGCGGGAAACCCCCTTCCATGAGGATGCCGGCTCCGAATGGAGCCGGCGGAGTGGAAGGGGTGCGACGGGTGCAGTTGCACCCGTCTCGATTTTAAGTGTCTGCTTGGCAGACACTGAAAATCTTGGTGGGGCCCTGTTAGGGGGCCCCTGCAGTGCCCATGCCATTGGCATGGGCACTGCAGGGGCTCCCAGGGGCCCTACGACACCCGTTACCGCCAGCCAGGTTCTGGCGGTCAAAACCGCCAGAACCAGGCTGGCGGTAAGGGGGTCGGAATCCAGGCAGCGCCGCAATGGAGGATTCCCTAGGGCAGTGGGAAACCGGTGGGACACCGCCGGTTTCCCGTTTCTGACCGCGGCTGTACCGCCGCGGTCAGAATGCCCATGGATGCACCGCCAGCTTGTTGGCGGTGCATCCGCGGTCCCCGGCCCTGGCGGTAGTCAACCGCCAGGGTCAGAATGACCGCCTAAGTGATTTACCCAGAATCACACGGGGAGAATAAGTGATTTGCCCAGAATCACAGGATGTGGAGCCAGCGTGGAGACTCGAACCTGGTTCCTCCATCTCTGAAATCGTCAGCTCATGCTGTCACACCACACCCTGAGCAATGTGCTCAGTGTCTGTAGTAGGTTCTATGACACAACCCTTGCTCTGAGTAACTGCGCCCTGCTTCCCAGGGGTGCACTCATGCTGAAAGACACAGCTACCGGGATAGTTCTGTCACCACAGCCGGGGGCAGCATCCAGGCCTGAGTGTTGGCACCGGCTCTGACTCATGTACTGGATACTGCAGCTCATCTTGCAGCTTCTCTCTTGCAGCACTTAGGAGCCCTGCCTCTTGGCGCTGCCACAGTCTTTGACTTCTGGCTGCGGATAGGGCTGAAGTGACAATGTGAAAGAATCAGAGATGTGCTGTGGTGGTCCAGGTGTCCCTGTGATCTCTGTAGGGGTCCTGCAGAGGCAAAAGGGACAGAGCAGCACCCAGGCCTCGCAAGGACACCGGGACACCAAAGAGAGGGGCGCTCAACAAGTCACTGAAGGGGGGGCGCTAAACAAGTCACTGAAGAGAGGGGCGCTCAACAAGTCACTGAAAAGCAGGGCGCTCAACAATTCACTGAAGAGAGGGGTGCTCATCCGGTCACTGAAGAGAGGAGCGCTCATCCGGTCACTGAAGAGGGGGGCGATCAACAAGTCACTGAAGAGACGGGCGCTCAAAGAGTCACTAAAGAGAGGGGCGCTCAACTAGTCACTGAAGAGAGGGGCGCTCATCACATCACTGAAGAGAGAGGCACTCATCACGTCACTGAAGAGAGGGGCGCTCAACCAGTCACTGAAGAGAGGGGCGCTCAACCAGTCACTGAAGAGAGGGGCGCTCAACGAGTCACTGAAGAGAGGGGCGCTCAGCCAGTCACTGAAGAGAGGGGCGCTCATCACATCACTGAAGAGAAGGGTGCCCATCACGTCACTGAAGAGAGGGGCGCTCAACAGGTCACTGAAGAGGGGGGTGCTCAACAAGTCACTGAAGAGACGGGAGCTCAACGAGTCACTGAAGAGAGGGGCGCTCAGCGAGTCACTGAAGAGAGGGGCACTCATCCCATCACTGAAGAGAGGGGCGCTCATCACGTCACTGAAGAGAGGGACACTCAATGAGTCACTGAAGATAGGGGCGCTCAAAGAGTCACTGAAGAGAGGGGCGCTCAGCCAGTCACTGAAGAGAGGGGCACACATCACGTCACTGAAGAGAAGGGTGCCCATCATGTCACTGAAGATAGGGGTACTCAACCGGTCACTGAAGAGGGGGGTGCTCAACAAGTCACTGAAGAGACAGGAGCTCAACGAGTCACTGAAGAGAGGGGCGCTCAGCGAGTCACTGAAGAGATGGGCGCTCATCCCATCACTGAAGAGAGGGGCGCTTAGCGAGTCACTGAAGAGAGGGGAGCTCAACGAGTCACTGAATAGAGGGGCGCTCAGCCAGTCACTGAAGAGAGGGGCGCTCAGCGAGTCACTGAAGAGAGGGGAGCTCAGCGAGTCACTGAAGAGAGGGGCGCTCATCCCATCACTGAAGAGAGGGGCGCTTAGCGAGTCACTGAAGAGAGGGGAGCTCAACGAGTCACTGAAGAGAGGGGCGCTCAGCCAGTCACTGAAGAGAGGGGCGCTGCTCATCCCATCACTGAAGAGAGGGGCGCTTAGCGAGTCACTGAAGAGAGGGGTGCACAGCGAGACACAGAAGAGAGGGGAGCTCAACGAGTCACTGAAGAGAGGGGCGCTGCTCATCCCATCACTGAAGAGAGGGGCGCTTAGCGAGTCACTGAAGAGAGGGGTGCACAGCGAGGCACAGAAAAGAGGGGAGTTAAGCAAGTCACTGAAGAGAGGGGCGCTCAGGGAGTCACTGAAGTGAGGGGCGCTTAGCGAGTCACTGAAGAGAGGGGCACTCATCACGTCACTGAAGAGAGGGGCGCTCATCACGTCACTGAAGAGAGGGGCGCTTAGCGAGTCACTGAAGAGAGGGGCGCACAGCGAGACACAGAAGAGAGGGGAGCTCATCACGTCACTGAAGAGAGGGGCGCACAGCAAGTCACTGAAGAGAGGGGCGCTCAGCGAGCCACTGAAGAGAGGGGCGCTTAGCGAGTCACTGAAGAGAGGGGCGCTCATCAAGTCACTGAAGAGAGGGGCGCTCATCACGTCACTGAAGAGAGGGGAGCTCAACGATTCACTGAAGAGAGGGGCGCTCAGCAAGTCACTGAATAGAGGGGTGCTCAGCGAGTCACTGAAGAGAGGGGCGCTCAACAAGTCACTGAAGAGAGGGGAGCTCATCCCATCACTGAAGAGAGGGGCGCTCAGCAATTCACTGTAGAAAGGGGCACTCAACAAGTCACTGAAGAGAGGGGCGCTTATAACATCACTGAAGAGAGGGGTGCTCAGCGAGTCACTGAAGAGAGGGGTGCTCAACGAGTCACTGAAGAGAAGGGCGCTCATCACGTCCCTGAAGAGAGGGGCGCTCAGCGAGTCACTGAAGAGAGGGGCGCTCAGCGACTCACTGAAGAGAGGGGAGCTCATCCAGTCACTGAAGAGAGGGGCGCTCATCTCATCACTGAAGAGAGGGGCACTCAGTGAGTCACTGAAGAGAGGGGCACTCAGCGAGTGACTGAAGAGAGGGGCGCTTAGCGAGTCACTGAAGAGAGGGGTGCTCAGCGAGTCACTGAAGAGAGGGGCCCTCATCACGTCACTGAAGAGAGGGGCGCTCAGCAAGTTACTGAGGAGAGGGGCACTCAGTGAGTCACTGAAGAGAGGGGCGCTCACCGAGTCACTGAAGAGAGGGGCACTCAGTGAGTCACTGAAGAGAGGGGCGCTCATCACATCACTGAAGAGAGGGGCGCTAATCCGGTCACTGAAGAGAGGGGCGCTCAGCGAGTCACTGAAGAGAGGGGTGCTCATTACGTCACTGAAGAGAGGGGCGCTCAGTGATAATGCAACAAGAGACCCTCACGCCTCACACAGACATTGGTTGCTGCAGGAAGTTAGTCACAGCCTTTCCTCTGAGCCTGTCTCACCCTTCACTCCTACCCGTCTCACCCTTCAGTCCTTCCCGTCTCACCCTTCACTTCTACATGTCTCACCCTTCACTTCTATCCGTCTCACCCTTCTATCCATCTCACCCTTCACTTCTACCCGTCTCACCCTTCACTTCTACCCGTCTTACCCTTCACTTCTATCCGTCTCACCCTTCACTCCTACCCGTCTCACCCTTCACTTCTACCTGTCTCACCCTTCACTTCTATCCGTCTCACCCTTCACTTCTACCCGTCTCTCCCTTCACTTCTATATGTCTCACCCTTCACTCCTACCAGTACCACTCTGAACTTCTACGCGTCTCACCCTTCACTCCTACCCGTACCACCCTTCACTTCTACCCGTCGCACCCTTGACTCCTACCCGTCTCACCCTTCACTTATACCTGTCTCACCCTGCACTCCTACCCGTCACACGCTTCACTTCTACCCGTCTCACCCTTCACTCCTACCCGTACCACCCTTCACTTCTATCCGTCTCACCCTTCACTTCTACCCGTCTCACCCTTCACTCCTACCTGTCTCACTCTTCACTCCTACCCGTCTCACCCTTCAGTCCTACCCGTCTCACCCTTCACTTCTACCCGTCTCACTCTTCACTTCTATCCGTCTCACCCTTCACTTCTACCCGTCTCACCCTTCACTTCTATCCATCTCACCCTTCACTTCTACCTGTCTCACCCTTCACTTCTATTTGTCTCACCCTTCAGTCCTACCCGTACCACCCCTCACTCCTACCCGTCTCACCCTTCACTTCTACCCGTCTCAACCTTCACTTCTATCCGTCTCACCCTTCAGTCCTACCCGTACCACCCTTCACTCCTACCTGTCTCACCCTTCACTTCTACCCATCTCACCCTTCACTTCTATCCGTCTCACCCTTCACTTCTATCCGTCTCACCCTTCACTTCTATTCATCTCACCCTTCACTTCTTCCCGTCTCACCCTTCACTCCTACCCGTCTCACCCTTCATTTCTACCCGTCTCACCCCTCACTCCTACCCGTCTCACACTTCACTTCTATCCGTCTCACCCTTCAGTCCTACCCGTCTCACCCTTCACTCCTACCCGTCTCACCCTTCACTTCTACCCATCTCACCCTTCACTTCTATCCGTCTCACCCTTCACTTCTACCCGTCTCACCCTTCACTCCTACCCGTCTCACTCTTCACTCCTACCCATCTCACCCTTCAGTCCTACCCGTCTCACCCTTCACTTCTACCCGTCTCACTCTTCACTTCTATCCGTCTCACCCTTCACTTCTACCCGTCTCACCCTTCACTTCTATCCGTCTCAACCTTCATTTCTACCCGTCTCACCCTTCACTTCTATTTGTCTCACCCTTCAGTCCTACCCGTACCACCCCGCACTCCTACCTGTGTCACACTTCACCTCTACCCATCTCACCCTTCACTTCTACCCATCTCACGCTTCACTTCTATCCCTGTCACCCTTCACTTCTACCCGTCTCACCATTCACTTCTATCCGTTTCACTCTTAACTTCTACTTGTCTCACCCTTCAGTCCTACCCGTACCACCCCTCACTCCTACCCGTTTTACCCTTCACTTCTACTCGTCTCACCCTTCACTTCTATCCGTCTCACCCTTCAGTCCTACCCGTACCACCCTTCACTCCTACCCGTCTCACCCTTCACTTCTACCCATCTCACCCTTCACTTCTACCCCGTCTCACCCTTCACTTCTATCCGTCTCACCCTTCACTTCTATCCGTCTCACCCTTCACTCCTACCCGTCTCACCCTTCACTTCTATTCATCTCACCCTTCACTTCTACCTGTCTCACCCTTCACTTCTACCCGTCTCACCCTTCACTCCTACCCGTCTCACCCTTCATTTCTACCCGTCTCACCCTTTACTTCTACCCGTCTCACCCCTCACTCCTACCCGTCTCACAGTTCACTTCTATCCGTCTCACCCTTCAGTCCTACCCGTCTCACCCTTCACTCCTACCCGTCTCACCCTTCACTTCTACCCGTCTCACCCTTCACTTCTATCCGTCTCACCCTTCACTCCTACCCGTCTCACCCTTCACTTCTATCCGTCTCACCCTTCACTCCTACCCGTCTCACCCTTCACTTCTATCTGTCTCACCCTTCACTGCTACCCGTCTCACCTTTCACTCCTACCTGTCTCACCCTTTACTCCTACCTCTCACCCTGCACTCCTACCCGTCCCACCCTTCACTCCTACCCGTCCCACATTTCAGTCCTACACGTCCTACCCATCTCACCCTTCACTCCTACCCGTCTCACCCTTCAGTCCTACCCGTCTCAGCCTTCACTCCTACCCTTTTCACCCTTCACTTCTACCGTCTCACCCTTCACTCCTACCCACCCCACCCTTCACTCCTACCTGTCTCACCCTGCACTCCTACCTGTCCCATCCTTCAGTCTACCCGTCCCACCCTTCAGTCCTACCCGTCTCAGCCTTCACTCCTACCCGTTTCACCCTTCACTTCTACCGTCTCCCCCTTCACTCCTACCCGTCTCACCCTTCACTCCTACCCGTCTCACCCTTCATTTCTACCCGTCTCACCCCTCACTCCTACCCGTCTCACACTTCACTTCTATCCGTCTCACCCTTCACTCCTACCCGTCTCACACTTCACTTCTATCCGTCTCACCCTTCAGTCCTACCCGTCTCACCCTTCACTCCTACCCGTCTCACCCTTCACTCCTACCCGTCTCACCCTTCCCTTTTGTCCGCTCACATTATTTTATCTAAACCAATCACTCTAGGCCCTTGTCATGGTAGGGAGTTCTGGGGCCCAGAGCCAGGCATTTTTGGGGGGCCCTTGTTCACAACTACCTGAACTCTAGTACCCACTTTCTACACGTGCGGTGCCAAACGTTATTGAATGACACCCTCGTAAGGTGACAGGTTAGGGAGAGTCTGATGAAGAGATGTGCTGAGACAGGGACAGGGCGAGACAGGGACAGAGGGCGAGACAGGGACATGGGGCGACAGGGAAATAGAGGTGATACGGAGAGAAAAACTCACTCTCCCCGGGGCCCTTGGAAGGTGGGGGGGCAGGCAACTGCCCACTTTGCCCCTGACTTAAAATGTTTCTGCTCTATGCAACCACAACCCTCCCCTCCAGGCCCGTCTCACCCTTCCCTCCAGGCCCCTCTCACCCTTCCATCCAGGCCCGTCTCACCCTTCCCTCCAGGCCCCTCTCACCCTTCCCTCTATGCCCGTCTCACCCTTCCCTCCAGGCCCCTCTCACCCTTCCCTCCAGGCCGGTCTCACCCTTCCCTCCAGGCCCCTCTCACCCTTCCCTCCAGGCCCGACTCACCCTTCCCTCTATGCCCGTCTCACCCTTCCCTCCAGGCCAATCTCACCCTTCCCTCCAGGCCCATCTCACCCTTCCCTCTATGCCCGTCTCACCCTTCCCTCCAGGCCCGTCTCACCCTTCCCTCTATGCCCGTCTCACCCTTCCCTCCAGGCCAATCTCACCCTTCCCTCCAGGCCCATCTCACCCTTCCCTCTATGCCCGTCTCACCCTTCCCTCCAGGCCAATCTCACCCTTCCCTCCAGGCCCATCTCACCCTTCCCTCTATGCCCGTCTCACACTTCCCTCCAGGCCCGTCTCACCCTTCCCTCTATGCCCGTCTCACCCTTCCCTCCAGGCCCGACTCCAGGCCCGATTCACCCTTCCCTCCAGGCCCGACTCACCCTTCCCTCTTGCTCCCTCCGATCCTTGACCCCCCCATCTCTGAAGCGCCCCCAGACTGACGAAGGACCCCCGCATCCCCGGCATCGCCCCGCTGCTCTCCGCTGGCCTCTAACAAACCTTTCCTCGAGTTATTAAATATTAAAGGTCTCTCTCCGCAGCCCGAGGGGGGGCTGAGGGGGGAGGGGGGAGGGGGTGGGGGGGGGGGGGTCGGTGGTTATGGAATAAATGACAGAGTGAGATCAAGCCGCAGCATCACAGCCTCTTAAATGAATCTGCTTCAACTGTCAGCATTAAATTAACTGAATCATGCGTCCTGATGCAGGACTGACGGCTCGTCAATATGGCGGCCTTGTTCGACACTCAGGGACTTTGTTACAGCTCCGCCTGGTGCGGCCCTGTCGGGTCTGGCCAACGCACGACAGCCACGGAACTTTGCGCGACTGTCATCATGGCTGCCAGAGAACCGTGCACAAATGTCCTGGCTGCCACGGAACCGTGCACAAGGGCCCTTAAAGCAAATCATGAAAGTATGTGTGAGTGCCCCGAGATCAAGGGAGCAGTGCACGACTGTCATCATGGCTGTCAGATAACCGTGCACAAGGGCCATTAAGACAAATCATGTAAGTATGTGTGAGTGCCCCGAGAGCAAGGGAGCAGTGCACGACTGTCATTCCTGCCTGGGAACCGTGCACGACTGTTATCATGGCTGTCAGATAACCGTGCACAAATGTCCTGACTGCCACGGAACCGTGCACAAGGGCCCTTAATGCAAATCATGAAAGTATGTGTGAGTGCCCCGAGAGCAAGGGAGCAGTGCACGACTGTCATTCCTGCCAGGGAACCGTGCACGACTGTCATCATGGCTGCCAGAGAACCGTGCACAAATGTCCTGGCTGCCACGGAACCGTGCACAAGGGCCCTATAAATGCAAATCATGAAAGTATGTGTGAGTGCCCCGAGAGCAAGGGAACAGTGCACGACTGTCATTCCTGAAAGGGAACCGTGCACCACTGTCATCATGGCTGTCAGATAACCGTGCACAAATGTCCTGGCTGCCACGGAACTGTGCACAAGGGCCCTTAACACAAATCACGTAAGTATGTGTGAGTGCCCGAGAGCAAGGGAGCAGTGCACGACTGACTGTCACAGCTGCACAAGTGCCCTCAATGCAATCCACGTAAGTATGCATAGGTGCCCCAACAGCAGCGTAGCAGTGTTGGAAATGGCCCTTCCTGCAGGATTATCCCCAAACTTTTTGCCTTTCTCCTCCTATTTTTCTGACCCTGTTTTGCTGTCAGTTAGTACAACTCTTGTGTGGACGAAGATACCGGGCCCCGCTGAGCTGTAGGTAGCTAAGCTAAGCAGGAACAGAGGAGGAGCAGAACCGGCGTAAAAGGAGGCTGGGACCGGCAAGGTGGTATCGGAAGCAGCTGGTGTTCCAGTGCTGCGCGCACCAGCGATGCGAGGTGGCCTCAGAGCCCTTGGAGATCGGGACCGGGAGACCGGAACCTCGCCTGACTCCCAGCCCAGCCCGTCCCAGGTACCAGCTCAGCACGGCGCGGCTCCATCCCCCGGCTTCTCCCTCACGCTGTCCCTCCACACTGCTGGGCGCTCACCCTGGCTCCTCCTGTCCCTCACAGCACCTACAACCTGAGCCGCTCAGTGGTACCGCGCAGTGGCGGAGCGTGGGTTGTCAGCACCCGGGGCAAGGCAAGTCATTTGCGCCCCCTAACCCGGGGCAAGGCAAGTCATTTGCGCCCCCTAACCCGTGGATTTTAGCACTCGAGTCTCTTCCAAGAGGCCGGCCCCCCCTGCACCCCCCACGCTACGCCACTGGTACCGGGGGCCTAGTTAAGGGGGTAACCGGTTGGGGGGACCTGCTGGCCCATCTTCCTGCCATGCCCTGTCTGGCTTCCCTGTAGACCTTCCATCCGCCGGAGGCACGAGCGTGAGGCAGGGAGCCAGGGAGGCAGTATAGTGATCGCAGCTGCACTACAGCTATGCTGCAGAGGCGCTGTTGGCCAACCAGGGCTGCTGGACCACGAACCCTGGCTGCTTCCTTGTGTTCTTGAGCCTTCCCCTGCACAGGACCAGCTGAACTCCTCCTGCCAGCATCTCCCAGCATCTCCCACACCAGGAACTTTCTCCTACGTCCATGCACAGAGTCTCGAACTTGCCAAGCTGGGTCAGTGTTTTGCTTAGTTGCACCTTGATCCTTGCAACATATGGAACATTTGCAGATCCTTCAGCATATTCCACAAGCCAGGTGCCAGCAGCAGGCAAGTGTAGGCAGTCACTGCAAAAGCTGTGCCCTGGGCCATCGCAGAAGCGGCCCTGCTAGGCTGGGTGTGGCTTGCGGGGGTCTGGTGAGCCTCACTTGCCTTGACCACTAGTCCCCCCACCACCTACCAACACACTGACTCAAGCTTGTTGGGAGAAGTTGGGTAGCGCTGTGTCGAGGACACACACGGTGCTCCACTCTTTCCATTGTCTTTCAACAGGAGAACTAAACGGAACAGGCCCAACAATCTAACATGTCCAACACACAAGACAGCAACAGAAAAGGGGAAACTATGCGGTCAGGAAAAACAAGAAAATCTCCTCCCAACAAAACTGCAGCAGGAAAGAGGAAACTCCAAGAATCAGCAAATAACCTCAAAACTGAGGCAGCCCCTCCACTCATCGACGTAGAAGCGGACAGGGAAGTAGCAAGTCCCAGTCTTAGAGGCAACTCAGAACAAGCAAAAAAGCACCGTACTGCTGGTCCCCAGCCAAAATTCTACACAAAGTTCTCATTCTTGAAAAACCTCCAGGTCAGCCATTCACTCAAGTAGCAGTAACATTCAGTGCCTGCAGCCACCGTTACAACCTTCCATCTCCACTATCCACACTCTAAGCAGTTCACCTCGACAAAATTCCACCACAATGGAAGAAATCACAAGACCAAGACAGAATTACAACCACAAACAAATCCCTATCGTCTAGGTGGCAGCATGAGCAAACTATCCAAGCAGAGATCCTTGCAGCACCCGGGCAGGACCTAGAGGACCAGGTGATGCCCCCCACCCAACAAAGCGAGAACTGCCAAAACGCCTCAGCCCTTAGTGAAACCGCAATGGAACTGACAGCGACCCCCAAAGAGGAGAGCATGTTGCCCACAGGCATACAGGACACGACTTCCCTTACAGACTTACGAGCAACTTCAATGATCTGCGGAAATCAATTTCACCAATCGTCAGTGCTCTCAGGGGGTCCAAAGGCAGTGAAAGTTCCGACAGCGAGGGCGAAGAGATACTATCACATCTCAGCAAGCAAAAGTGGGAAGGTATGCTGACTGCATACTCTCAAGACTCCCCTCCACCCCACAGGGACACTCCTGGCATAGAGCTCTGGTCAACAACCCCTAAGAACGTTACGAGTACAGCCCGAGCTCAATTAAAAGGGTTACAGCACAAACAGGTCTGGATACCAGCACAAACTCTAGGGAATTAAACACTGATGGTGCATGGGTATCTTTACTAAAAACCATGCAGCTTCTAGTAGATCCGTCAGTCGGATGAAATGGATGTTCAACTAACGCTACTTAACACACTGGCAATGTTTGTAGCAGGAATAGATGGGAAACTAGGGGACCTGAAAGGTCTTCTTATGCAGGCACATCCTGATTTGGCGAGTGTACAGGCCAATTGCACATGTGGCCCAATTATAGGCAAACTATTCACACTACCTTCCATGCGCAGCAGTCTGAGTGCATCTCTAAAACTGGGGGTTTCTGCAACCCTACCATCTTACAGTCGGCACCCCGGCTCAGGACTCATCGGAAAACCATTTACGCACAGTAAAGAGCACAGTGCGCGGCCAGGCAGTAAGGGACCAGGGCCAGATGTTTCAAAGCTTTTTGCATTCGCAAAATTGCGACTCTCTAAATAAGAAATCGCAAATAAGGATCCTTATTTGCGATTTCTTAGCTCATGTAAGAAACAATTCCCGAATGCGAACTGGGCATTTAGGAATCGCTATTTACTACTGAGTTGAACTTGGTGGTAACCATGTGCAAATTTTTAAAATGCATTTAAAATGCATTTTTAAAATGTACATGTAAAGCACACATGTCCTTTTGGCATGTGTGCAGCTTACATGTCCTAAAAAACATTTTGGGGTGCAGCAGAGGAGGCCTTAGGCCCCCAGCACCCTGGGGTTTTGTATTTCCAAAATTGCGATTTCCAGTTAAGAAATCGCAATTTTGGAAATGCAAAAAATTTGCGAATGCGGCCGGTATTGCAATTTGCGATTCGGTAATAGCATTTGCGATTTTTAAGAAATCGCTATCACCGAATCGCTATTTGTGACTCGCAAAAGGTATTCTTGATACATCTGGCCCCAGGTTCGGGAAATAGGGTCTGACCGAATGCCACCTGCAGTGGAGCTTTAGCAACCCTGGTTCTGGCATCTGGCCACACCCAACCTCTGGGAAAATACAACCACCTGGCAGCCCCATGGACGGAAAAATCAACTGAAAAATTAATGCCAAGCAAAGGCGGGCTCAAAGGAGAAAAGGACGCAAGGAGAAACCTCCAGGAAACAGCAAGAATATCGTTCTCATCTTTAACCTTGCGACCGGCCCTAAACCTGGCCCCCCAGCAATGGAGACCTGCCATGAAGTATGAACTCCCCTGATCCCGGGGTCAAAAGGGAATACTAATACAAAAAAAAATCCCCTAATAAGGAACTAATAGTCAACACATAGCAGACCCGCACGAATGCAGTTACCCATTGGGGTCATGACTAACACAGATCCTGTCCCTCTAGCTCTCCTAACTACAGCACAGGAGGCCCGTACAACATGGCCCATCCGGAAAGAATGAGCACGCACTGGAAGCGAGCAGGGGGAAGGGGTGGGTCCCCTCAACATCAATACGGCTACAGTTATAACTACAGCGACTGCATTAGTTACACTGTCGGAGGAACGGGTGGTTAACATTGCTACAGTTAATACCGCGCAGGCCGCGCAAACTATAGAGACCCCTGCCTATGGAGCCCGCAATCTACTTGCATGGCAGAACTTACCGGACCTCATAGCCACACCCCTGCAGGAATCCTTACAACTCAACACTTCTCCCCCTAAGAGAAGATCTCAGAACACGACCTGTACACAAACCAGACTCCAACAAGATACACAAGCGGGTGACAGCTGGCATGAACAAAACAACCACTGGGACAAGAACATGGGCGGGGTACTTAATCAATCACTACAAAAACTGGGGCGCCCTCTGAGTACCTAGACACCAATATACTCATGTTACGGCTGCCCTACGAATCAAGAGGCATTGGTGACATCCTGAAAAGGGGTCACATCCTTCTGCTGTTATCACATATTCCAGCCACTGTTGACCTGTGCACAACAGACCTCCTGGCTGTAGAGTTCATTTGCCTGAACGCATCATCAGCACGTGAAGAGACTAAGGCCATGTGGACATCAAACCTAATAGCCCAAACAATCTTTGCGGAAAGAGCAATCTTTAAGCGTTGGGCTAGAAGCATCACCATTTACTGTGAACTTGGGTACCCGCTGCCTCTATTAGCAGCCCTAATATCAAACCAGAACCTCTGATCAAACAAACTTGTTCCATACTCAAGAGCGCACTGAGACGCTCACCATGGAAATTAAGATCTACGACAATTACCATCTCTGACGATCACTGGAGCTGCCCAACACCAACAGATCTGTAACACCTTAACAAAGACCTAAGGTGGATCGCAAGAACGACTAACAATCGTAAAGGGACCCAGTGATAAAAGAAGGTGGGCCTCACCAACTAAAGACCTTAGATCAAGACTTCCTTCAGCACATTAGTACCTTTGACATCATATGTCACGACTCACGTGCTGCTTGCGCCTGGAATTTGCAGACTGGGTGGCGTGGATCTTCAATGTTCGGCTTTGGCCCAAAAAGGGGCGACTCTTTCTGGTAGCCACGGTGCTGTAGGCAATGGAGACGCCAAGAACAGACCGTGCCCTTCAGAAAATAGCGCCAGAGGAAAAAACCCCTTAGAAAAAGGGGAAAAACCTCCAAACAAGAACAAACAAACAGGAATCCAAAAGGAGCAAAAGTCAGGAAACACAGAATGCTGAAATCCAGAACCCACAGGAGAGGAAATCAGGAGCGAAGACACTAACTGAGCAGAAAGTGTTGCAGCGCAAAGAAAGAAGAAAACACAGCCCTTATATACTAAAAAACAGGAAGTGACCCACAGGAAGTAAAAGGACGCCATCTTAGACAGGGAAACAACACATAGAACAGAATAGAACAGGAACCATAGAGAATAGGGAACAAGGAATGCTGGGAAAGAACAGGAATCTGGGAAGGGGGAAAAGACATAAAGAAAGGCACAACAAAAGACTGCAGAAAAGAAGAAAAAGAAGAAAGAAGGGAAAAGAAACGAAAAATAACAGGTAAGAGGGGTCATAGACCCCTAGTATAGTGGAAAGCAGAAGGTAGAACGAGGCCCCATGCAAGTCTGGGGCCTCGAAATGCGCAGGAGAGGCTGGGGGCGCGCCGCGTCCTAGCAACGCGGTGCGCGGCCCGAGCCGAACGTCCGGCTTGAGTCGAGCTCTCGGCTCGCGCCGCACCGCGCGGCGCGACAGTAGGTCCCCCTCCCGAAGGTCCAGGTTTGAGAGGAAATAAGCAGTGAAAGCGTTGAATCAGGAGAGGTGCGTGAACGGAAGATGCATCTTCCCAAGAGCATTCACTGAGAGGATAACCCTTCCAGTGAATCAGATACTGAAGGCGTTTGTGAAAAAGACGAGAATCACAAATCTCCTGTACTTCATATTCAGGAACATCATCCACGAGTACCGGAGGAGGACAAGGAAACTGACGTGAGTAAGGGTCAGGTACATAAGGTTTAAGTTGAGAAACATGAAAGACCGGATGAATCTTCCATGTATGAGGTAAGTGAAGACGGACAGTGACAGGATTGACCAACTGAAGAATACGGAAAGGCCCATAGTAACGAGGTGTGAACTTATTTTGAGAAAGACGTGAGGGTAAGAATTTGGAGGAGAGCCAAACTTTATCTTGCGGATGATAGTCTGGATTGGCTGCATGTCTCTTGTCTGCAGCCTTCTTCATATATCTCTTGGTATGTAACAAATTAGATCGAATTAGTCTATGGATTTGGAGAAGGCGTTTGGAGAAATAGGTAATAGCGGGTAGAGGAGAGTTGGATTGTGGAGAAGTAGGAAAAGAGGTAGGATGAAAACCATAAGAACAGAAAAAGGGAGTGACCTTGGAGGCACTATGGACTGAGTTATTGTAGGAAAATTCAGCTATAGAGAGGTAAGTGTTCCAGTTACTTTGGGTAGAATTGCAAAAGCATCGAAGATATTGCTCTAGTCCTTGGTTCAGACGCTCGGTCTGGCCGTTGGTCTGAGGATGGAACCCTGAAGACAGGGCTCTATTAATATTTAGGCCCTCATTCTGACCTTGGCGGGCGGCGGAGGCCGCCCGCCAAAGTCCCGCCGTCAGGTTACCGTTCCGCGGTCGAAAGACCGCGGCGGTAATTCTGACATTCCCGCTGGGCTGGCGGGCGGCCGCCTTCAGGCCGCCCGCCAGCCCAGCGGGAAAGAGGCTTCCACGATGAAGCCGGCTCGGAATCGAGCCGGCGGAGTGGAAGCTGTGCGACGGGTGCAGTTGCACCCGTCGCGTATTTCACTGTCTGCCAAGCAGACAGTGAAATACTTGTAGGGGCCCTCTTACGGGGGCCCCTGCAATGCCCATGCCAGTGGCATGGGCACTGCAGGGGCCCCCAGGGGCCCCGCGACCCCCCCTACCGCCATCCGGTTCCCGGCGGTCGGACCGCCGGGATCTGGATGGCGGTAGGGGCGGTCGGAATCCCCTCGGCGGCGCAGCAAGCTGCGCCGCCTTGGAGGATTCAATGGGGCGGCGGTACACAGGCGGGAGACCGCCAGTGTTGCCGGTCCGACCGCGGCTTTACCGCCGCGGTCGGAATCCCCATTGGAGCACCGCCGGCCTGTCGGCGGTGCTCCCGCGGTCCTCCGCCCTGGCGGTCTTTGACCGCCAGGGTCAGAATGACCGCCTTAGTGTTTTACAAAAATGCCTCCAAAACCGGGAAATGTACTGAGGTCCTCTATCAGATATTATGGTATGTGGAAGTCCATGGAGACGGAAGATATGATCAATGAATATTTGACTTAGTTCTTGAGAAGTAGGTAGCCTTTTCAGGGCAGTGAAATGAGCCATCTTCGTGAAAGAATCCACAGTGACCATGATAACCCGGTTTCCTGCTGATGGTGGGAGTGAACACATGAAATCAGTAGAGATGGTATGCCATGGGGCCGGTGGAACGGGCAAAGGCTGTAGTAATCCTGCAGGTCTGGTATGGGGTATCTTGATTTGGGCACATATGGGACAGGCCTGAACGTATCTTTCCACATCCAGTTTCCAGGTAGGCCACAGAAAAATCGTGAAAGAAGTTCTTGTGTGGCCTTGATGCCTCTATGACCAGCCACAGGTGAATCATGGCACATTTGTAATGCTTTTTCTTGCACCTTGTTAGTAGGGAGGAATATCAGGTTTTGATAATAAAAATATCCTTGTTTCTTATGTAATAATGGTCTTAGTTCTTCTATATCGTGGTCCGATAGGTTGGCGTATTCCAGTTGTACTTCTTCCAGGAAAGACTGAGTCACTCCAATGATCTTACTGGGTTCCAGAAGATACTGAGATGAGGAAGGAGTACACTCTGGATATCGGCGAGACAGAGCATCAGCCAGAATGTTTTGAGATCCAGGAATATATGTGATGAAAAAATCGTACTGACTGAAGAAAAAGGCCCAGCGGGCCTGGCGACTATTCTGGCATACAAAATTTCGTAAACATTGTAGGTTACGGTGGTCTGTCCTCACCTCAAATGGTTCCTTGGAACCCATCAGAAACTGTCTCCACTCAAGGCAGGCTGTTTTCAGAGCCAATAATTCCCTTTCCAGTACAGAATAGTGTTGTTCAGCTGTGGAAAGGATATGAGACAAGTAGAAAACAGGATGTTCAAGACCATCATCCTCTTGTCGTTGGAGTATGACAGCTCCGATGGCTCTCTCAGAAGCATCAGTTACGACTATAAATTGTTTGGTGGTATCTGGATGTCTCAAGATGGGGGCTTGGGTGAAGGCTCTCTTTAATTCTTGAAAGGCTGCTTCAGCCGCCTCAGTCCAGACAAACCCTTTCTTTAAATTTTCCTTTTTTAAGGTGTGAGTTATGTGGCTAGTCTGTCTGGCAAAGTCTAGAATGAATTGTCGATAGAAGTTTGCTAACCCTAGGAAACATTGTGTTTCTTTTATGGAAGAAGGAGAAGGCCACTCTAGGATACCTTGTACCTTTTCTTGATCCATAGCTATGCCGGTGGGACTTAAATGATAGCCCAGATATTTGACTTCCGTCATGTCGAACTCACATTTTTCTGGTTTGCAAAATAGTTGATGAGCACGAAGTCTTTGAAGAACTTGTTTCACATGGGAAGAATGGAGTTCCGGATTTTTTGAATAAATAAGAATATCATCTAGGTAGATCACGACTGTCTGATTCAGAAGGTCTGAAAACACTGAGTCCATAAATCTCTGGAAGATTGCGGGGGCATTAGTGAGACCAAACGGCATAACCCTATATTCAAAATGGCCAAATGGAGTCCTGAAAGCTGTCTTCCATTCGTCGCCTTCTTTTATGCGTAAAAGGTGGTAAGCTCCTCGTAAATCTAATTTAGTAAAACGTTGAGCCCCTCTGATAGCTTCTAGTATGTCCCTGATGAGAGGCAAAGGATAACGGTCTTTAATTGTTATTTTATTCAGACCTCGAAAATCCAGGCAAGGACGAAGATCCTTTGTCTTCTTGGGCACAAAAAAGAGAGGAGCCCCAGCCGGAGACGACGATGGAACAATAAGACCACTCTGTATATTTTCGTCCAGATACTCTTTTAGAACTTCCTTTTCGGGTTCCGTGAGAGAGTACATCCTCCCAAAAGGAACAATTGTGCCGGGTTCCAATGGAATAGCACAATCATATTCTCGATGTGGAGGTAGCACAGGTTTCGACGGTTTTTGGAAAACATCCTGAAACTCCAAATAGTGGTCTGGGACCCCTTGGACCGTATTAATGGACATACCAGTGGCACCTTCAGTATCTAAGGATCTTTTCGGAGACCAATACTTGTCGGAAGTAAAACAGTTCTCATGACAAAATTGCAAAGACAAAGAAACTGTCCGGGTTACCCAATTTATATACGGGTTATGTCTGATAAACCACGGAATACCAAGAATGATGGTATGGCTGGGGGACGTGATAAGATCGAAGGAGATGTGTTCTTGATGGTTTCCCACCTGTAGACTTAACATCAGGGTAGTGGTGTCTACAGGACCAGAGGATATCAAGGATCCATCCACGGTGTGTACCTGTTCGGGTACTTCTTTTGCTTGTGTAGGAACTTGGTGAGCAGCAGCCCACGTCTTGTCCATGTATATACCACTAGCACCACAATCTAGTAATGCCATAGTCTTTTCTTGACGACCGTCAGGAAGTTGTAACAGGACAGGAAAAATGAACAAGGCGGTTGTATTGTCATTAAAGGAGCTGATGGAAGGTATAGCTGTAGATCCCGTCCCCTCCCTTCTTACAGAGGACGGGAGGTGGCGTTTCCCGAAGGCCTGGGCGGACGTACAGGACAGGTACGAAGCATGTGACCAGCAGAACCACAGTACAGGCACAACCCTCTCTTGCGTCTGTCCTCTCGTTCCCTAGCAGAGAGCGGACCTCGGGTAGTATCCACCTGCATGGGTTCCCCTTCGATGTCTCTAGCAGGAGTGCGAGGTTCCTCGGAACGCTGCAGGCAAGCTCGTGAGCTACTTGGCTGGGAAAACCCTCTACTCCTTTTCTTTTCCGATCTCCGTTCCTGAAGACGATATTCGATGGACAGTGCTTGATCCATCAGGCCACGAAGATCTTCCGCTCTGGTAGAATGTACTAGTTCATCCTTTATTTCTTCTTTGAGTCCTCTACGAAATAAAGTTACCAGAGTACGTTCCACCCAAGTGGTCTCTGCCGCCAGCTGACGAAAACGGGTTATATATTGCAAGACGTCTTGCGAGCCTTGTTGGATATCACATAAGGCTTCTTCGGCAGAGGCTTCCAATCCAGGACGGCTAAACATCTGTTTGAAGCGACTCACAAAGGTGGAATAGTCCGACAATACAGGGTCGTTGGAGGACACCATCGGGGTTGCCCAGGCCAAGGCTGGACCGGATAAGGCACTGATAAGATAACCCACCTTGGTCCTGTCGTGGGAGAATTGGGTAGGTCGGAAGGCGAAGTACACTGTTAATGCATCCAGGAACTCGCGAAGCTTGGTTGGTTCACCAGAGAAACAAGGGGTAGAAGCGGAGATAGTTGGAACATCACTGGTGCGGAGAGCCATAGCCTGTCGTAACGCAGCATTTTCATTGCGTAGTTGTTGCAATTCCTGAGCTTGTTGCTGAATCGTGGTCAAAAGAGATTGTTCCGGATCTGCAGCAGCCGTCACTGTGTCATCCATGGTGTTTGAGGACGTCGGAATGGGTTGGCGCTGCAATCTGTCACGACTCACGTGCTGCTTGCGCCTGGAATTTGCAGACTGGGTGGCGTGGATCTTCAATGTTCGGCTTTGGCCCAAAAAGGGGCGACTCTTTCTGGTAGCCACGGTGCTGTAGGCAATGGAGACGCCAAGAACAGACCGTGCCCTTCAGAAAATAGCGCCAGAGGAAAAAAACCCTTAGAAAAAGGGGAAAAACCTCCAAACAAGAACAAACAAACAGGAATCCAAAAGGAGCAAAAGTCAGGAAACACAGAATGCTGAAATCCAGAACCCACAGGAGAGGAAATCAGGAGCGAAGACACTAATGAGGAGAAAGTGTTGCAGCGCAAAGAAAGAAGAAAACACAGCCCTTATATACTAAAAAACAGGAAGTGACCCACAGGAAGTAAAAGGACGCCATCTTAGACAGGGAAACAACACATAGAACAGAATAGAACAGGAACCATAGAGAATAGGGAACAAGGAATGCTGGGAAAGAACAGGAATCTGGGAAGGGGGAAAAGACATAAAGAAAGGCACAACAAAAGACTGCAGAAAAGAAGAAAAAGAAGAAAGAAGGGAAAAGAAACGAAAAATAACAGGTAAGAGGGGTCATAGACCCCTAGTATAGTGGAAAGCAGAAGGTAGAACGAGGCCCCATGCAAGTCTGGGGCCTCGAAATGCGCAGGAGAGGCTGGGGGCGCGCCGCGTCCTAGCAACGCGGTGCGCGGCCCGAGCCGAACGCCCGGCTTGAGTCGAGCTCTCGGCTCGCGCCGCACCGCGCAGCGACATCATATTGATGCAGGAAACATGGCTAAATGAACCTTTCCACCTGCAGGGCTACATGTGTTTTTTTTTTTATGCCAGCAACTAGGAAGGCGAGGTATGGTCATCTGCAGGGCGGCCTTGCCACATATGTCTCCCTAGCTACGCCAGCCAAAGCCACCTCCCTTGCCTCTAACCTCGCTTTCATCAACACTGTCACAATTACTACAACTGAGAATACCACCACAGCAGAGGTAGTTATAGTAAATACTTACACCCATCCTAAGCTTAAATCCAAAGACGCCACTCAGCTGGTGGATAAGCTTGAGAACTACATAAGCAGTGGCAAAATAGCCAAAACTGCAAACAACGTCGCACCTACTTAGAACCTCCAAGGACGAAGCTGCGGTTGCTCTTTCCACCACCCGAGGAATTCCAATGCAAGGAAATAACAAGCATGGGCAGCCCACGACAACAAGTAGGGCGCCACTTAAAGGCCTGGAACAATTACAACTAAGAGCCCTGAATGAAAGACTCCAGAACGACTCCCCGCTAGCCGCTTCGTACTTCTCAACAAACACCCCTACAACGATCGACTACGCTCTCATCTCTCTGCTGTTGTTTGAACAAGTCTTCACCTATCACCTAGGAGACAGGGGCAAGAGCGACCAGTGGCCACAGGAGCCGTTTCATTGACGGTCCCCAAACCAGAAAGACCAAGAGCCCCCTTTAATCCTTCCTACACTACAAACTACAAACGGGTTAAATGTGCTCAATCACACATAGAGCTCTTATCCCACGCAGCAATGGACCTGGTAGTCGAATTGGAAGCCACAGCAGCAGAGCGGTGGTGAAGTGGGAACTGCCAACCACTAAGCAACGTGATAAACTTGCGAAACCCGCTCCCACCCGTCCACCTACAGTTCTCTCAGCGACAACACACATGTCACAGGAACAAAGGGCCAAGCTACGAGAACTTAAAAAGGAAAATCAACTCCATTGTAAGGCATCTCCGAAGCAGGCCGGTAGCTTAGTCCTGCTAGGAGCTTTAAAGCCCCAAAAATGGACACTAAGCAAGCGTGAGTGGACACGTGAAGAAGACCTATGGGCCAAGCTATATATGGATGCAAAGATTAACAACAGTGTGTGTTCCAGTCACACAATATGCAAACTCTTGCGCCCTGCACATGGAGGCATTACATCACACATACCGGAAGATGTCTGGGCACAATATCTTGGTGATCACTTCAACTGCCATTACGCAACCCCCATCTCCCTTGAAATGCCTACATGATGACTGACAAGTACAGGTACTCCCTGTCTCCATATGTACCCACAGGAGTCCTCACTTATTACAACTGCAGTAACTGCCTTTATAATTGATCAGATGGCCAAGGGCAGGAGGGAAGGAGCCCTGGCACCAAATGGCCTCCCCCCTGCAGTCTTTAAGCACAACAGGACTTTCTGGGGTACAACTTTAGAACCTCTCTGCTCAGAAATTGGCCTTACTGGTACTATCCCACCGTCCTGGAAGGGATTAATAATCTCACTCATCTTCAAAAACATGGAGAGATCGCTCCCAAAAAACTATCACTTAATTGCCTTAATAGATAACAAAGCAAAGTACTGTGCAGGACTCCTGCTGGAGCACCTGTCTGCATGGATCACCGAAAAGAGAATAATCCCTAACACTCAAACCGGGTTCTCAAAAGCAACTGGCACTGTAGCAAACATCATGGCTATCACACTCCTTGTTGACAAAGCAAAGGCACAGAAATAGCAGCTCCATCTATGTTTCTTCGATTTTAGGGCTGATTTTGATCCCGTGGAGAGGAATCTGCTTTCAAGGAAATTAACAAGCTGGGACATTCCCCAAATGCTTTTAGACCTGATAATAGCCCTCCACACGGACACCTGGGTACAGATCAAACTGGGTACAGGCATGCATCTCTCGAGGAGTATACCCCCCACCAAAGGTCTGAAGCAGGGCTGCGTCCTGGCCCCCACACTTTTTAATCTGTACTTAGCAGATCTGGTGGGGGTTCTTGCCGTTACAAACTCACATGCTCTGAAAATCAGGGATCAGATGCTGCTGTGTCTTAGGTACGCAGACGGCCTGGTGTTGATAATCCATACCAAGATAGGGCTCCAGTGACTGATAAATGCCACGCAGCTATACTCGGATGCCAACATCTTGTCCGAATTAGTAGGAAGGGGATTTCCCATCAGGTGTGGTACTGGGGTAAGACACATCTCCTGCAAGCACATAAACACAAATACCTCGGGGTCATCATTGACAAGTCTGGTAACTTTTCACACCAAAGAGGTAGCATTATGGGGAAAGGCCTGGCCCTAGCAGTATCTCTAAAAAGACTGAAAAACAGAATTGAATGGCTTATCATTCACCCCCCTCTTACCGGTAATGGAAGCTAAGCTCCTCCCCACAATAACTTATGGGAGCGAAATACAAAGAGGAAGAGACTCTCAAACTCTAGATCGCAAAGTAAGTAAAGTCTATCGGATTATCTTCAACTTTCTGAAATACACCTCTCCTGCCCAAATTAGACTGCAGTTCGGTCTATTGAATCAGTCTCTGGCAAGGCCAGGTGCATATATAAACTTCTGGAGTATAGTCCGGGGAGCCACCTCAGACTCCCTCAACCACCACCTATAGCGGGAGCTTCAGCGTAAGAACGCCTCACCTGCCATAGTCTACCTAGAAGATTCATTGAGGAAGACAGGGCTCACTGATCTATGGGGGACCCTAACTTCTCACAGTGTCTTCAAAAAAGCAGTCTAGAGGTCAATTAGGCTCCAGTTCTTGATGGAGGACAAAGCAGCCTTCTCAAGGAGGAACCATGCCTGGATAACACTGAACACCTATACGACCCTGGGCCAACAAGCAGACCTTAGTCTCGGCTTCACAAAGCAACCTTAAGTCCCTTGTAAAGTGGTATAACATATGCCCAGGGCCTGTAAATTAAATGCTACTAGTGGGTCTGCAGCACAGATTGCACCACCCACAGAAGTAGCCTTACAAACTTGTCTCAGGTTTGCCACTGCAGTGCTCGCATGCGCAGTTTACTGCTACATTGACTAAACAAGGCAAACTACTTGCAAAGGCCTAAACTCCCTTTTTACAACACTTACGTCACCCCTAAGGTAGGCCCTAGATAGCCCTATGGGCAGGGTGCTGGTTAAGTAAAAGGAAGGACACATGTTCGTATGTGTTACATGTCCTAGTAGTGACAAACAGCCTATTTTGTTTTTCACTACTGTGAGTGCTGCCCCTCTTCTAGGTTTCCATTGGGAATTCCCTCATATATGTCTAAGTGGTAATTTCTGATCTGTAAGGAGTAGCATCGGCATGTTGGTATGTTTGGAATGGTAGTGAGAAATCCTGCTTACTGCTGTAGGTGAATTTTGCATTACTGTTTTGGAAATGTATTTATGAAAGTGGGCATTTCTCTGTGCTTATAACTCTAGTGCTTTGCAGCCTGGCTCCAATCCACTTGTACGGCATGACAGCTCCAATGGGTGCATACTTTCCAGACAATCATCACACAGGAAGGGCTGGTGTGACAGAGGAGGCATCTGCATACTGATAGTCATCCTGGGCTGGGGAGAGGGAGGGCCATTCACACCTTAGATGTGAAAAGGCTGTGTCTTGCCCTCACACAATGGACTGATTACCCCCTATTGATGTCTGGAGACAGGGCTGTGTTGAAAGGGGGTCGTGTTTCACTTGAAAGGGTTCCTTTGAAGGTACCCCCCTGAACAAAGACATTTTTTAGTCTAAGTATAGGGGCTCTGACCCCTTGATTTTAGAGGCACTTTTGGGACTGGGACTGAACCTCTGCCAGAGGGACTGCTGCACTGCACCGAGGAATCATCTGCACTGCTCTTCTGCTGTTGCCATGCTGCCTCCTGTTTGCTGGGAGGCATAAAGGACTCACTGGATTGCTTATCTGTTTGTTGTCCTGCTGCCAGCTGCTCCTTGACTGTGGGTCACCAGGCCCTGTGGGACGACCAACAGGAACCACCATTGCTGCCGTGATGTGCTGGCCTGCCTGCTTGCTTTGGGTCCTACACCTAGTGTTCTCTGGGGGTTGTTGGCTGGCCCCTGCTCCCTTAGAAGACTCTTGGCCAGAGTGGTTACTGGGGAGTTCTGAGGTGGTAAGTATTGGCCTGGAGAATAGAGCAGGGCAAGTGTTTTATTTGCCACACCCAGGAAGTGCTGACCTTTGCTCTTGATCGCTTCACATCCCAGCGCCTGGAGAGAGTCCTGTGATTCCTCTCTGGGTCACCAACAGCAGGAAGTGGGCACCTGGTGGTGAGGGCACCGGGGTGCCAGGCGGCATGGGATGGGCGCTCCTACTGCAGTGTTTTGTTCGAGGTAGTGCATGCGGGAATAAGCGAGCCACCTCTGTCCCCTCCGTGTTGCAAGGGCCACCGCGGAGACCTGGGATCGGCGCACCCACCCTCCTGCGCAGGAGACCGAAGAGTGAAGCACCCCTGTGCTGCGAGGCCCCCTCTTCCACGAGAGGGGTCTAGAGCAGGGTGCGCAAGTCGCAGAGCTCGGGCACCAAGGAGGAAGGTTCAGTCACTAGGACCGAGACCCCTAAAGGTCAGACATGCTGACAGAGGAGGCCGTACCCTGGTTTCGGAGAGATGCACTGCGCGTTTGGGGGGATAGCTGCACTCCCCTCGTCGGCACATGGGTGATCCAGTGAGGGCGCCCCGCTAGAACCCACAGTTTGGCTTTGCCCCATCCCCGGTACTGAGGAGGATGAATTTTGAGGGCACCTTCTCCTCTTCAGGGGCAGGACGGGGTGAGTCCTCGAATGAGGCTCCCAAGAACGAGCGGGGTGCTTTCTATAAGAACTGGCTCTCAAAATCCCCGTACTATAGATAAGAGGCACATGGGTGTCTTTCTGCCCACGCATTCAGCGTGATTAATGCAGTAGGTGTGATAGAGGCACAGGTATGCCATGCCCTGGAATTGCATGATGGTGCGGGGCCATTGAATGTCCAAAACTGATATGCTTACAGCAATCTGGCTTACATTGGAGAGTCAGGAGGGCTGTTGATAGTTCATGTACCTTGTCACAATCTGGTTTGTGCATTAACGTGTTGTTTTATCTTGTGATGATTCGGTGTTGTACTGAAGCATGTCATGACCCCTGCACCTCTGGGTCACAGGATACAGATCATGTTGATACCTGCACAGGGATCATGATTTATCACACACTTGTCTAATGGTATATGGTCATGCATGAGGTTACTGACCTACCCTACCTGCTGTGTTCCCTGCTCTGAGGTTGTGGTGTATGACAATTGTACCCTTGTCTAACTAAGATAAGGAGTACCAACTCAGGATCTGCAGAGCATGCACAGCATTCATGAGCATTGTCATTCTGGATTATGTTTTAGTCACAAGATCCAATATACATATATTTCTTTTCACAACCCTTTGTGGAGTCTCTTTCGTGGTGTGCTTATTGTATCACTGGTGTGAGTGTGTTGTGCAAACAGTTTGCACATGACCTCGGATGATAAGCCTGACTGCTCTGTGCCAAGCTACTGGGGGTGAACGCAGGTTGTCTTTGAGCTAAGCATATGCTACTGGCAGGATGAACCAGGTAGCAGTACCTGCTAGAGAGGGGGAGCCGCGTGCCTGTCTCGGACCGACCTTTGCACCCCTTTGGTGTGTAACGGCCTTGCCCTGGCTAGAGTCGTGGGTTCTGTCTGGCTGAGGTTGGTACCCTAGTCAACCGGGAAAACGATTAAAAAATATATATATTGGAAACTTGGCAAGAGTACATGGTACATTACGAATATTTATCAGTATTAAGCAGTATAAACAGGACATAATCTTGGTTCCCATCTCCGCCTCTCTCCCTCAAAGTGCGGAATCTCATGGCTGTCATGGAACCCTGCACAGATGCAATGGATGGCATGGAACCGTGCACAAGTACCATGACTGTCATGGACCCATGCACAAGTGCCCTCACTGCCAACCATGTAAGTATGTATAAGAGTGTAAATACCAACAGAGCAGTGCATGTCTGTCATTGCTGCCACAGGACAGCACAAACATGTCAAGACTGGCACAGAACCGTACACAAGTGCCATTAGTGCCAGCCATGAAACTATGCACAAGCGCCCCAACACCCACCTAACGGTAAGCCTGCCCAAAGGCTGCCACAAAACACAGGAGCACTATAAATAGCCACAGGCAGACTCCATGATGCCACAGAACATTAAACAAGAATGATTGCCACAAAAACGTGCACAAGTACCGTAAATGCCAATGAATGGTCCATGTGCATCACATGTCATGAAACAGTACACAAGCCACAGAACCGGACACAACGATTAACAATACTTTAAAACAATATTCCAGCACAAACAGTACAGGAGCACAACATCAGCCACACAACAGTGCACAAGTACCACGTCTGCCACAGAATGGTGCACTAGTACCACACCTGCCACAGAACACCTGCTACAAGCACACAATAGCAATTATTATAGAAAAGAACCCAAGCTCTGCACTGCCACAGAACACTGAGTAGGTATCAAAAGTGCCACAAAGCAGTACACAAGTACCGCATCTGCCTCTTAACGGTGCACTAGTACCATACCTGCCACAGACAGCCTACTACAAGCACACACAATACCAACTATCACAAAACTGAACGCAAGCACTGCACTGCCACAGAACAGTGAACAGTTATCACAACTACCACAAAACAGTACACAAGTAGCACATCTGCCACAGAACGGTGCAATAGTAGCACACCTGCCACAGAACACCTGCTAAAGACCTGCACACAAAAACAACTATCACAGAACTGCATCTAAGCACTGCACTGTCACAGAACAGTGAGCAGGTCTCATGACTGCCACAAAACAGTACACAAGTGCCATGTCTGCCACAGGACGGTGCACTAGTACCACACCTTCTACAGAACACCTGCTACAGAACTGCACACAATAGAAACTATCACAGAACTGAATCCAAGCACTGCACTGCCACAGAACAGTGAGCAGGAATCACCACTGCCACAATACAGTCCACACGTACCACGTCTGCCACAGAATGGTGCACTAGTAACACACCTGCTACAGAACACCTGCCACAGAACTGCACACAATAGCAACTGTCACAGAACTGAATCCAAGCACTGCACTGACACAGAACAGTGGGCAGCTATCACGCCTGCCACAAAACAGTACACAAGTACCACGTCTGTCACAGAACGGTGCACTAGTACCACACCTGCTACAGAATACCTGCTACAACACTGCACACAAAAACAACTATCACAGAACTGAATCCGAGCACTGCCACAGAACAGTGGGCAGGTATCACGACTGCCACTAAACAGTACACAAGTACCACGCCTGCCACAGAACGGTGCAGTAGTAGCACACCTGCTACAGAACACCTGTGACAGACCTGCACACAGTAGCAGCTATCACAGAAATGAACCCAAGTACTACATTGACACAGAACAGTGAGCAGGTATCATGACTGCCACAAAACAGCGTACAAGTACCACGTCTGCCACAGAACAGTGATCACATACCATGACTATCACAAAACAGTGCACAGTGTGACTAGCATAAAACTGTATATGAGGGCCATGGCAGTGGAACATGGTACTTGAATGTCACAACTGCCACAAACCAGTGCAAGAGAAACAGTAGTGCATAACAGTGCAAGAGAAACAGTAGTGCATAACAGTGCAAGAGAAACAGTAGTGCAACTGGATGGTAGAAGGACCCCACACCTGCCACACAGCAGTGCTTGGGCACCACGACTGCCACGGAACAGTGCACAGTGTGACACTGGAGCATCAGGCCTGCCAGGTAACAGTATGTAAGCACTCTACCATGCAGCGCTACTCACAAGGCTGAGCTGCACACAAGCTCCCGGGCTTCTGCAGAGGAAGTGGCACCAGTGCCGTGGAAAGGTGTACACGCTGCTGTGACTAAACTTGCATCAGATACTTGGCTTCTAGGCACTGTATTGTGTGGTGAATTATGCCTTTATAGACCTCATTGTATCTACCACAGAAGGGTTTTAAGCTGAGTGGACCTTCCAGGGTTCATACACGAGGCCTTCAGTTGTACCCAGGTCTTCTACAATATGCACATTAGCCCACTGAGCTATCTTACCCACGGAGTGGTACTTGAGCTCGAGAATGCTATGAAGCGATAGATAGGCAGAGGACAAAAATGTGCCCTGCACCCTTCAGAACAAATAGTCATTTCATAACAGAAAGAGGTCACAGACGTGTATACCCGTGATCGGGGTTATATGTTGTCATACAACCACATATGTAGTCCTAATCATCATACCCAATAAATCATATTTTAACTTTATTTGGCGTAATAAGTACAACTGAAATGAAGAGAACCCCCCTAGTTCATATAGCATGTGCCCATTTCAGTATGGAGCCTTTATAGACATAGAAGAAAGACATTCCGACAGAAAACAGACTTCTGTTATCCTTTAATTTAAAACCACATGTACATCAAACAAGGGAAAGTCACTATTCAATCAAAATCAGGGTTTAATTTAAAATTATGTTAATGGTGCTGCAGCATTTTTATTTTGGTCTACATTTAAAATAAACATGTAAAATTAATTTACATTACTATTTAACACAGAAATATGTCTTAGCCATTCTTTATAAAGTTTATTGAACTTTTACAAGTTTCCCTGTACCTTACCATAGAGACATTTCCGCCCTGACTGTGGAGTCTCTCTATGAAAAATTATAGGGAAAAGTAAAAAGGGTTGTTTAACACACAAAAAAGTAATAAAACAATTTTTATGTTTGATATTAATAAAACATTGATTTTGTATATTTATTTTAAATGCAGAACAAAATAAAAAATCTATAGGGCACTATTAACTTAATTTTGAATTCAATCTTTTACTTCTTATAGGCATATTGAATTGAGTACAATTATTTTTCTGAAGTTTAACTTACAAATTAATTGCCCACCTCAAGTAAAAATTACATGTTTTAATAATTATTAAAAGTGATGTATGGAATTAATGTAATTATATTTTAATAAAATGTAATGTTACATTTATATATTAATTCTAAAAAAGGTTGTTAAATTATTTTATAAATAAAGAATATGCCTGCTTTTTATTTCTTTCCAACATTAAATTACATTTATTTATATTTTTAACTATTTTAAATAATGTTATATAATTTAGCACTATTTGCTGTGGGGGGTTATTTGAAGTCCCTACCTCCAATATTTGCTATGAGAATAGTGTTGCAGTACCTGATTGGTCATGTGTGGTGTTGGGTTTACTCCAGGCCTGCGCTGAAGCAATATGCCCTTGGTCTTGGGTGCCTTTGAGCCTTAGGTAACTTCAGAAGTGAAGTTTGTGAATAGTTATTGGCTTACCATTTTGTGGGTGGGAGCACGTCCCTCCCTAAACCCCTACCTAGCCCTCCGTGCCTTACACCTTCTTTAACCCCTTCCATTTAGTAGTACATATCACATTTCTTGCAGCCACTTCCCTCGTCCCTCCCACATTTACTTGTAAGCAGTAAACGTACGTGTGTGAGGATCCATCCGTAGGAAAGTTAGGAGAGGTGCAGGTCAAGATTTACACTTGTAGGTTTGTGAATAGCATTTTGTGGTACTTTATCAATACTATTGTAGTATACTAAACATGCTCAAATGCAGTTTGTGAATAGGCCCCACAGTCTTGGATCGATTAGTCCACTGAGCCACGGTACCCAGCATCCAAGCTGGCAGGTCACCATACCAAGAAAACCAGGACATGGAAAGAGACTCGCAGGTCTTGACTTTTACTGCATGTGTTTCAGATCACAACTGCAGTTAGGGTTGAGCTGGCCATTACCTAGGAAAAGTGTTTTTTTGTGGCTAACAACTTGTGTTTCCAATTAAAATTTCCACAGAAATGCCTGCTGAACTACACAGCAAAAACTACCACATGGTAATCCAAACCAAACTTGGCAGGAAGGAAGGTCTCGGTCCAACTTAGAATTATTCTGTGGTTTGATGTACATCTGAATAGTAGTTTGTAAAATATTATGAGAAGAAGAAATCATGCTATGTTGACACTTTGGTTCTCTAATCTCCTCAGGGACAAAAATTGGAGAGGAATATGAAATATGAATGGCAAGACACAAAATGTCCTGAGAAGCATTGCAGGGTCTGAAAACCGACCATGATGGTTTTTGTAGACTTTTTGCAATCTGATTGCCACAGAAGAGCTAATCGTTTTTGCTTGGATGCCCAGAATAGGGTTCAAGATCCTGTTTTGCTAATTCTACGTTCATATTCTGAAAATAAAACAATTATAGGGGCCATTTAGGGCAAAGGGAGTCAATCCCTATACCAAGAGGAAACTGGGCACCTCCACACCAGTTCAAAATTGGTTTGCCTGGTTTAGGAAACAAAAGCAAAGCCAAATAAACCTGTTACGGAGGCTGGCTGCAGACCCTGGTGAAAGGCAACTGAGTCCTTTGGAAAGCGCTTAGTTGTACAAAGTGATAAACAAGAGTGGTCCCACCAGTCCACAAGAATGTGACAAACACTCTTATGCCTTCAAGACTATGGGCCTGATCCTGGGACCGCCGTACTCGCAGTGGTGGTCCTACCACCTCATTCTCAGCGATCTCACCGCCAGATTTGGAGGATGGCGTTTGGACTGCCACAAGACCCCCGCAACCACCATTATCACAAATCCTGCGGTTGCGGAAGTGCGGAAAGCCATGGTCAATCACAGCAGTGCCGATGTCGGCAGCGTCAGGCTGATCATGTCTTGCCTGTCCACTGCCCTTTTCATCGCCGGGACACCGCCATGAAAAGGTTGGTGGATGGACAGAGAAGGGGCTACAGAGGGGGCCCTGGACCGCCCATGCCCATGTCATGGGCAGTACAGTTGCCCCCCGTCATCACAGTTGGAATGCCACTATCTGCAACGGAAACAGTGCGTATTCCGACTGTGCCAGCGGCTCTCCCTTAGAGCCAAAGCCAATGCTGCTGCACAGTCAGCACCATCCAGCTCCGTGGGAACATCATAATACAGCGTTCGGGACTCCGCCGGCTTGAGGGCTTTCTCCCTACCGCCGCATTGAAGGTCCGACAGTTGGACCGCCAAAATTGCAATTGGCCCCTATGTTTGTGATAAGGTGTCACATGCTGGGGAGTGTTGTAGGTTTACTACAACTTGTGCTCCCATCATGCGTTGTCACCATCAATTATGTTATTGCAGATGTTATCAGTGATGTCATCAATGACGTCATTGAACAAGGCTTGAGTGATGCAATCTGCGAGATCACTAGCAGAGCACGGTGGAGCCACAAGTAATAGTTAGCTCTGAAAACTGTAATTGGTGAATTTCAGTGGTTGTTTGAGTTTAAAATGTCACATTTACACTGACATTTTCACTTCTCTATAACATTACTTCAACATTTGTATTTTCGGCGAATCTTTGAAGTTTTTTTAATGCAAAGTAATATATTATTACCATGCCCTACTATAACATCACTTTAACCTTTGTTTTTTTAGCGAATTTCTAGTTTTTTTTAAAGTAATGTAAGATTTTACCAGCATTCCGAGTTCCCCGCAGGCGGCCAGCACCCATTCACACTCAGCTTCGAGTCCCAAGAGACACTCTCGGGACTCCCTCAGGAGTCTTGTGGGAGTTCAGTGCAATCAAAGTGACCCCCCATTTTTTCTTTTTAATTTTGGGCCCACAGGAAGTCCCCATAGGATTCTCCCACTAGGGCCTGGGGGTCATGGTACCTTTACGCTGCCCCTTTATATAGTATTTTTTAAAAATTTTCAGGACGGCACCAAGCCGGCTAGTCCTGTAATGGCCACTGCATCATTTCTCTTGTTGCGGCCAGCCAATCAGATGGCTCCCTCAAAAAATTGCCCTTAGCAAGCCCAGCTGTTAATATATCCATACATTTTGAAACTTAATTTCGCCAAAACTACTGAATGGATTTACACCAAATCTCAAAAAGCACACTTTCTGGGTACAAATCTAGCTATCTACCGGATTGGGTGTGATTTGTTCAGCCGTTTTGGCTGCAGCACTGTCTAAAATTCCCTATGGAAACTGTATGTTGAAATTGCATTTTGCCCCTCCTCCCCCATTATTCTCAGCTTCCACTTCTTCACAGATCACCTCAAAGCTGAAGTACATTAACTTTTTCTGGTATGGTATATTTCATTATATTCACTAAAAACAGCTGTTAAAGTGATGCAATAGCTAGGTGTTGGGGCGAGACACAAGCTAAAACCGTGAAATGCACCAGTTGTAGTTTAGTGAACTATCATTTGCACCCCCTTCATGCACTGCTTATGACCTCACATAATACATCAGTCATGGCATGTTAAATGCATCACTGAATTTGCTTTAAATGCTTTAGGCTTTACAGTTTTGATTCCTCAAGATGGCTTCAGGTGTGCCACTGTTTTCTCATAAATAAGAATGTAAGCGCTCTAGTGGTTGCTCAGTCTGGGAAGCTGCAGTAGAACACTCAGGCGTCAGCTGACAGGCTGCTGCTGTTGGAAATGCATGTTTTACTCAGAATCTCAGATTTTGTTCTCACATGACTAAGAAAGATAGTTTGAGCTTATAGAAAATATGCTCTCATTTTACCTTCCGGAGCACACGCCAGAACCTCTCAGAAAATCATGAAAGAAAACAGTTTTCTTACAAAACTGGTCCATCAAATCCCAGCAGACTATCATCACTTTCAAAGAGCAAAATCACCTTACACCACACTACAATTCTTAAGAGTGTTATGGTATCATCAACAAATGATTTATTTTGTGACTAGAATCCACTGGTGTTTGGAGAAAATATTGTTTTAAAAATATTGGGAGACAGAAATATCAGAAATTAAGAGTCTAATTACGACCTTGGCAGGTGGGATATTCTGTCACCAACGTGATGGATATCCCACCTGCCATATTACAAGTTCCATTATATCCTATGGAACTTGTAAAATGGTGGACAGGATATCCATCATGTTTATGACAGAATATCCCATCCACCAAGGTCACAATCAGGCCCTAAATATTGTGACATACAAATATTGTGATGCAGAAATATTGTTGCAAAGCATTTTGTTTCTTTTAGTTAAGTAATATCGTTGTAAATAATACTGATGTTTTTAACATAATTTTCACTAATATAGTGGTTAAAAGTATCATTGTTTTATTATTTGGATGTGTTTTAGTTGATGTATTAATTTTATATGCTACTGTTGTTTATATTGATGTTATTAGTTGTTTTTAAAATATAGCTAGTAATTTTAAGTGAGTTTAATTTTTTTATGAATTTTTAGTGGTAATTCACAGTGTCGTATTGGGTTGTTGGGTTTGTAGGGTAATAGGGTGGGAAGTTAATTAGGTAGTAAATAACTAAGAATTATTCGATACATTTTATTTAATTATATGATTGACATCTATTATGGAATTTAATACTCATTTCCTTTTGTTATATTTTAGTGGTGGAATGCTAGTTTTGTGGGGATTATCAGGTGGGAAGTTCATTAAGTAATAAATACATAACTATTAATTACTATTTGTAAATACATTATTTAATAAAATTTCAAATATGTAAATTCATTTTATTTTAGTTGTGGGATACTAGGTTTGTAGGGGTGTAGAGTGGGAGGTTAATTAAGTAATGATTAATTAGCAATTAAATATTGTTTGGTAATTAATAATTTAATTTATTTTAAATATGTAAATTATGGAATAGTTATTTGTTAGCTATATTTTAGCTGCAGTCTGCTAGGTTTGTAGGGGTGCAGGATGGGGAGCTAATGAATGAATGGCAATTACTTATTATTTGGTAATTAATTTGTTTAGTGAATATTAATTATGTCAACTGATTAATTGTTTTTATGTTTTTTTTAAAGAGTGCAATATTTTTTTCTACAATCATGGGGTCCCTCATATTTGTAATGTGTTTGAAGTGAAGAACTTTCTCTACTTTTTCTTAGGCTGAAGTAGGAATAGAAAAATGAACCTCTTCGCAGCTCAACACTTTCCTCATTGTTCTACTGGTTGGAGTGGGAATTGTAAACGTCACCACCTACGGAATCCAACGCTTCCCTGCTGCTGCTGAGACTGGAGTGGGAATAGTAAATTGTACCCCTCAGAAATCCAACGCTTCCCTGCTGTTGCTGAGACTGGAGTGGGAATTGTAAATGTCACCACTTATGAAATCCAACGCTTCCCTGCTGCTGCTGAGACTGGAGTGGGAATTGTAAATGTCACCACTTATGAAATCCAACGCTTCCCTGCTGTTGCTGAGACTGGAGTGGGAATTGTAAACTGCACCCCTCAGAAATCCAACGCTTCCCTGCTGCTGCTGAGACTGGAGTGGGAATAGTAAATTGTACCCCTCAGAAATCCAACGCTTCCCTGCTGTTGCTGAGACTGGAGTGGGAATAGTAAATTGTACCCCTCAGAAATCCAACGCTTCCCTGCTGTTGCTGAGACTGGAGTGGGAATAGTAAATTGTACCCCTCAGAAATCCAACGCTTCCCTGCTGTTGCTGAGACTGGAGTGGGAATATTAAATTGTACCCCTCAGAAATCCAACGCTTCCCTGTTGTTGCTGAGACTGGAGTGGGAATTGTAAATGTCACCACTTACGAAATCCAATGCTTCCCTGCTGCTGCTGAGACTGGAGTGGGAATTGTAAACTGCACCCCTCAGAAATCCAACGCTTCCCTGCTGCTGCTGAGACTGGAGTGGAAATAGTAAACTGTACCCCTCAGAAATCCAACGCTTCCCTGCTGCTGCTGAGACTGGAGTGGGAATTGTAAACTGCACCCCTCGGAAATCCAACTCTTCCCTGTTGCTGCTGAGACTGGAATGGGAATAGTAAATTGTACCCCTCAGATATCCAACGCTTCCCTGCTGCTGCTGAGACTGGAATGGGAATAGTAAATTGTACCCCTCAGATATCCAACGCTTCCCTGCTGTTGCTGAAACTGGAGTGGGAATAGTAAATTGTACCCCTTGGAAATCCAACGCTTCCCTGCTGCTGCTGAGACTGGAATGGGAATAGTAAATTGTACCCCTCAGATATCCAACGCTTCCCTGCTGCTGCTGAGACTGGAATGGGAATAGTAAATTGTACCCCTCAGATATCCAACGCTTCCCTGCTGCTGCTGAGACTGGAATGGGAATAGTAAATTGTACCCCTCAGAAATCCAACGCATCCCTGCTGTTGCTGAAACTGGAGGGGGAATAGTAAATTGTATCCCTCAGAAATCCAACACTTCCCTGCTGTTGCTGATACTGGAGGGGGAATAGTAAACTGTACCCCTCAGAAATCCAACGCTTCCCTGCTGTTGCTGAGACTGGAGTGGGAATAGTAAATTGTACCGCTCAGAAATCCAACTCTTTCCTGCTGTTGCTGAGACTGGAGTGGGAATAGTAAATTGTAACCCTCAGAAATCCAACACTTTCCCTACTGGTGCATTGTTTGGAGCGGGAATAGTAACTTTAACTCCACCAAAGTTCAACCCCTTCCCTACTGCTGCTTAGGCAGGAAGGGAATAGTTAATTTCACCCTCCGAAGTCCAACCCTACTGTTGCACTACCGGGAGTAGGAGTAGGAAATCTAACTGCTCCCAAGTTCAGCACTTTACCTACTGTTGTATAAACTAGAGTGGGAATAATGATTTAATATTCTTAGACTCCATTCGTTTTCATAAGATTGATTAGATTTTATAACATTTTTTTTTTATATTTAATATTATTTGTTCTTATTTTAACATTTATTTTAATGTTCCTAGTATTTTCTGTTAAAACAATTTAGATTTTTCAATTTTCAATTTTATTTATTGTCTACATTAATATGTTTGTTCTTATTCAGTTCTTTATATGCGTATGTTTTAATTGTCTATGTGAGTTATATAAATATAGTAACATAATAAAAATATGTATCTTTTATGACATTAATTTTATTAATATGTTACATGTTTTACTAAGAGATATATGTATAATATATATATATTCCTACAAATATATTTAAAATATTGAACAAATCAATATAATGCAAAATATAAACTTGTTATTAATTATATAATATATATCTTTTCTTTTTTTAATATTATAATTCATGTTCAGGACACAGGGATCCTGTCTCTGAGTCTTGTAATGGCTGCTTCAAACTCTTATTCATGCTGTGGCTATTCCCCTTTCCATTGGCCATTGGGAATATATGCACACCCGCATTCTAGATACACCTAGCATTTTAACCCCTTCATGCCCAACTGAAATGCCTCTTTAAACGCTAATTTGTCAAAACAGCTGAACGGATTTACATCACAACACAAAAAATACACTTTCTGAGTAAACTTCTAACTTTTTGCCATCTTTGGTCTAATTCCTTGTTTTTAAAACTATAAAACCACTGAAATTCACTAGTTACACATAATTAACCTAAGTATAACTTGCACGCTACAGATTTCGGAGGTCATCAGCGGTGTAATGTGTAAGGTGATAAGCAGTGCATCACAGCGGTGCAGGTTGTACTTACGTGTCCCTTACATATAACTGGTGGATTTTAGTGTTTTTTCAGTTTTAAAACTTTAGTTTCATTTATTATTAGGAGACCAATGTATAGCTCCAGTGTCACCTTTTTTCAGTGAATTTCTATGTTTTTTTTAAAGTAAGTTAAAATTTTACTACAATACATACATGTAACTCTACTTAAACCTTTGTTTTTTTCACTGAATTTTTATATTTTTTAACGTAAAGTGAGATGTTATAGGCATACATCTCCGGCCAGTCACCTGCCACACACAGCCTTCGGGGTAAAATTGTTTTTGGACCCCCCACTTTTTCTCAGCCCCCATTTGACAGATCATCCAGAAATATTCCAGTAAGGAGCTGAGGTGAATGATTTTTTTTTCTAAAGATTTGTGAAACAGCACCAAAGTTATCAGCAAACAAAAAAATAGATAAATAGATAGATTAGATAGATGAGCAGAAGAACAGTTGTTTACTAATTCAATATATATTGTAAACAAATAATACCTGCTAACCTAGCCATTCTTATAGCT